>NC_138118.1:77889159-82689159 GCF_964146895.1 Miniopterus schreibersii
AGAACCCTTCCGCTTCTCCAGTGGACCGTGCAGTCGAGCTGAAGAAAAGGCCGGCCTTGATAATGTGTGGGGACCAGGGCTGACACCTCAGCGCTCTGAGTAACTGAGGAGCCGTGAAATGTGAGGACAGAGCCCTCACCGCCCACTGAAAGGGCAGGTTTCACCGGGTCCTATCCAGGGACACTGCCACTCTCTCCTTACCCACACGTAAACAGTGCTGACAACATGAATAGTAACAGCCCTGGTTCAGTGACAATAACAATAATGGCCACTATTAATCGTATGTTGTATGTACTACCCCCTGCAAGCGTGATATCCCATGAAACCCTCACACTGACACTGAACGCACCCAAGGTCACAGAGCAGGTGGCAGAGTGGGCTTGGCGAAGCCTGTCCTCGGCCCGCCGTGGTCTCTCAGCAGTAGGTGTTTTCTGTGCAAGCTGGGAGGCTTTATCTACGTGTCCGGTCAACCAGCGGCCCCCTGACCCAAAGCCCCCTGATGAGGGTGCTGTGACTTTGCAATTCAGACCCCCTCCAGCCGTCTTTAAGCAGCTGTACAAATAAGGCCAAGGAGACAAAGTAGAGAGGCGGCCACCAGCCCAAGGCCATGCTTGCAGACATGGGCAGTCCTAGAATCAAGAGGAGCCTGCCGTGAGGACGCGCAGGGACTACCTACGCTCTCAGCCGACTTCAAGTGCCTGGTGCGGCGCTATGAGCTAGAGTCATTAGTCTCAGAAGGTTCCTCCCGCATAAAGGAGACTTGGCGTCCTGTGACCAACCTCTCCCCATTCCCGCTCCCCCGCTCTCCCCTGGCAACCACCATTCTGCTCTCTGCTTTTCTCAGTTCCGCTGCTAAGAGAGTAAATCTTAAGTGTTCTCAACACACACACACACACAGAAGGTAACTCTGTGAGTTGATGGATGTGTTAGCTTGATTGCGGTGATCATTTCACAAGGCATGCACATATCGAAACATCGCACCGTACATCTTAAATATATACAATTTTTATTTGCCAATTATACCGCAAGAAGGCCGGGGGGGAGAAAGGAGTCTGCAACTGTCGTGATGGAAACTGCTTCAGTCCTTCGAGGGTCTACAAACAGACGCAAGCCCGTGAAAGCCACGGCACCTGCACGCCGGGGCCCCAGACCTGGGTGGGTGTGTCCCACACGGGTTTCCCGGACACAGGCTCTGTTCCCAAGGGTTTCGAATGGCAAAAGGGGAGTATACAAGCATGCCGAGCAGTGGTGGGATGGAGGCCGGGTCAGGCCTCCAGGTAAGAAACTCTGCACATGGAAAACTCCCTTTTCTTGCTTGTGCCCCAGCAGCATTCCTCCCAGTCTGCAGTAAAAGGTTACTTGCTTTGCCTCGTGAAAGCGGGACAGAGTCGTGTCTTGTTACTATTTCCTTGACCTTTAAACTCCTCTCATCTCATTTTTCTCTTGCAAGAAGAAATAAAGAGAAAATGTTTTCCTGGAATGGTACACGAAAGTGAAGACAGGATGGTGGGGGCTGGGATTAAATGCCATAGAGCTTAAAATAACGTGTGGAGCTATGTGAGCCGGCAGCCTAGTATTAACATTATTAATAATAATAATAAAATTATGGCACTTCTGCGTCTACTGCCCTTTGGGACAGTCCTTTTCTCGGGCTTCTCAGGTCAGGACGCAGAATGAGGCAGAGGCTGCAGGGGCCCCGCCCTCCGTGGTCTGTGCTCAGCCTGGATTGAGGACGCGCTCACAGCATCTGTGCCCCACTTCTTGCACCGTCACCCCAGCCATCGCAGGGCGGCTCCATCTGCGTGGGAGCAAGCCTCTGAATTCCAGCTCTACCGGGGATTCAAACGGCCATGACCTTGGTAGACACTGGCTTTCCTCTCACCACCCAGGGAGCTGGGGGCCCAGCACCGATGCCAGACAAAAAGCCACCTTCCACCCTGGAATTAATCTCCATTTCAGAATTTCCATTACACACCCTTGTTCAGAGAGGCCTGGCAGGGGAGACCAATCATGGGGCTTGGGGGAAGTTTTAAATTCTTCTGGATCAAGGACATCCTTTGAGAAGCTGATAAAAGCCACAGACTCTCTGCCTATTTCAATCTGATGTGTACACTATGATTTGCATATATTTTTAGGAGGCTCTGGGACTCTACTAGAGCTCATCCAGCCCCCTTTCCCAAAAATTCGGCTGTGGCTTAAAGATGTACGTGTGTGTTTAATCTAGTTTGCTCTTCTTGGCACTAAAAGAACATGGCATGAAACAAAAGGAGAGGATAACTAATAAAAGGTATATTTAAGTTCAAAGAGGGCACTGTATTTAATGAGCACCAACTATATACCAAGCTCCCTACCAGGTATAAGATACGCGTACGTGCATTCATCCTGTTTAGAGTGTCGTGACAACAAGGACTGAGTCTCTCATATTCCCCTCTCTGTCCTCAGTGCCTTTCACAGAGCTGGTGTTTACTGAATACTTGCCGAGTTAATCAATTATTACTATCTTATAGACGAGAAAACAGCCTCCGAGAGGTTAAGTAACTTACACAAATCAGACAGGGAATAAATGGTAGAGGTGGGATTTGGACTCCCATCTGCCTGTGCCCTTTCCCCTGTGTTTTGATGAACATTTGACATAATCTTCTCTGAGACTAAAGCAAAGACATAAACAAACATCCTAAATAAGTTACGTGCTATGTTAGTGGAACGACGTGTGGGAAACAGGAAAAGTCAAGTAGTGGGACTGGGTGTATGTGGGAGGGGAGGGCAGGTTACAGAAGTGACCAGGGTGATCGGTGTGGGCCTCTCCCGATGGTGAGACTGGAGCAAAGCCTTGAAGGAGGGGAGAGGGTGAGCTATGGAGAGGAGTGTGCCCAGGAGCAGAGGAGCCGAGCCCGGCCCTGGGACCAGCGTGGCTGGCGCTGGGAGAGCCAGGGAGAGAGTTCGAGGAGCTGAGGCTGGGGAGGTAAATGGGGGGCTGCAGAGAGACCGCGTTGGCAGTCACTGCAAAAACTCTGCTTTTACTAAGAATGGAATGGGAACTCATCGCAAGATCTCGACGGGGACAGCCGCGTGATCTGACTTCCGTCTTCAAAGACCACAGTGGCTGCTGGCATGAGGCTGGAGCGTGGCAGGGACTAGGGCAGGGGTGGGACGTGACGTCCAATTATTCAGGTAAAAATGACGGTGGCCTAGCCAGGGGGGTAGCAGCGGCGGCGGGGAGAAGTATATTCCTGACACGTGAGAGAAAGGAGGAGTTGAGGGTGACTCCAAGGTTTTTGGCCCAAGGAACGAAACTGGCATCGGTTCAGGCTCTTCCCTCCCCTCTAGGAAGGCAAGCTCGAAACCTGCCGTCTTACTCTCCAGGCCTCAAAACCAACCCGAGAGAAGAAATACGATGTCGACAGTTCCCAAAGATGTTTCTTTGTTTTGCTTGTCACAAGAGAGGTGTTACTCTGTGTAGAAAAGAAAAGGGGGGCATTCCTTACACGGCGCATGTTACCCGTTAGGTGAAAGTTTGGGGGAGCAAGCTTCGGACTGTTTCCCTTTCTTACGCCCGCCTCCAAATCTAAGGCTGCGTGACCTTCTGCGCTGCCCTGCGGGACGCCCGGTGCTTCCAGACAGCTTTCTGTAACCGGGAGCTCTAGGCAGACACTGGCTTCCAGGTGGCCTGAATCTGACACCAGGAGTGAGCCAGGGCTGTCCCTTGTCCCCAGTGAAAAGCGCAGGCATTCCCGGTCAGCCTGGGCTGCCAGGCAGCTGTCGGGCCGTCGGCTCTGGACACAATCAGGAGCGAGTCTGGAGCTCACTTCCGATCGCGCTGCTCGGCCAAGGAGATGGTCGATGGGAGAGTAAAGCAGAAAGTGCTGAAGGCTTCATAGAATGTGAGCTTCCCATTTACTCACTTCAAGGGTTTACTTTTAAAAAATACTAAAATGGCCCAGCCGGCATGGCTCAGTGGTTGAGCATCGACCAGTGAACCAGTGACCAGTTCGATTCCCGGTCAGGGCAGGTGCCCAGGTTTTGGGCTCGATCCCTAGTAGGGGGCGTGCAGGAGGCAGCCGATCAATGTTTCTCTCTCCCATCGATGTTTCTCTCTCTCTGTCCCTCCCCCTTCCTCTCTCTGAAATCAATTTAAACAAGCATGTTTTAAAAATACTAAAATGGAAAAGCCAAAATGATATAGAAAAACTATATTTTTGTAAGGAGATATTTATTGCACACCTACGATGTGCCTGGCGCTATTGTCTTACAGACTCTACACAACGCCCTAGGAAGTCAGCATTGTTTCCTCCATTGTTCTGAGAAGGAAAGTGGAGAGACGTGAAGCAAGTTGCCCTCAGGGACCCAGCGAGTCAGCTCAGGTGTCTGACTTCAAACGGCAGCTTTCACCTCAGCTGCCTCTAGGATGACCGGCTGACCGCATGGGCCTGGGACTGAGAGGCTCCTGGGATGCAGGAGGTTCGCCTTTAAATGCAGGGAAGTCTCAGGCATGCCAGGACAAGATAGCCACCCTAGCTGCCTCTTGAAATGAAACTATGCACATGGAAAATTCAGGCATTTCGAGAACACCTAGGAAATTCAGCAGAATGACTGAAGTCTTTTGAAACATCACTGAGAAAATTTAAAGCGCACACCCTTAGGTGAGGCAAACACAGGTTCCTCGGGGGTTCCCCTTGAAGAGCAGGTTTCTTTCCCACCCGGTTAATAACAGTCTACAATCACAAAAATAAGACCTTGGTGAGAATTTGCAGCAGAACATTAATCTGCAATTTCCTACACATTCAACCCCAAACCGGTATCCATTCCTCTAGCTGACTCCCGACGCAAGCTTGCCAGTTGGGCGTGTTCCCAAATCCAGTTGCTTCTGCATCTGTTTTCTGCAGAAAGTCAACAGCATCTCTTGCTCTGGTCGTTCAAATTTATACCCCTGACTAATTTACCCCAGGACTCTGGCCCAGTGTCTTGCTGAGGGGACATCCATGAATCCAGCTGCCGGAGATAAGATTCAGCTGCTCAGAAAGGTGGCGTTGCTTCTCCAGAGCCTGGGTCACACCATTTGCTACTACTGCTCACTCGTTCACTCCACAAACATTTATGCCAACCTAGGGCTGTTGTCTTCCCGTGACCAGTCAACTAGCAAGAAACGCCCTCCTCGAGGAGTCTCGTTGGTGTGGTGTCCTGGGATCTAGATGTCACTGGACGCAGAGCTGGGAAGAGATGCTCGCAGGCTCTCTCACAACCGCCTCCAGCAGACCACCCTCAGATCCCCCACCAAGAACTCAGCCCCGGCCCTTCCCTGGCCTCGCCCCTTCCCCTGCTTGAACGGGGGATGATGGGACTGCGTCGCAAGAATGACCAAGCGACAAAAGCGAATGGGGCAGCACATGCATTTTGCTAGACTGCCAAGGAGGGTGTGTGGGGTTTTACTGCTTAAAGTCAAGAAAACTTGAAAAACGGCTGTGAAAGAAGCGGTTATTAGTAAACAGATAAGGAGACCGCGGCCGAGTGGGTAGGACTGCCACCAGAGCGACCACGTTGAGTTCCAAGCCCCATTTACTATTTATTAGTTTATTCACATCTCCCCACAGAGGAGACCAAGGGCTCTGTCTATAGTGCAGGTCTGATGACGGGGCTCCCCACGTTTAAGTCGTTCAGTGGCTCCCCGTTACTCACAGGAGAAAGTCCCAGATAAGTAGCGACATGGAGGCAACTTTGCCCGGGTCCCACCTCCTCTCCAGCTTTACCTTCTGCTTGTCACCTCTCTTCACCAGCCCTGCAACCCTGTCTCCACTCCAGCCGCACTGTTGGAGTTCCCAGCTCTGGCCTGGGGTCACATCTCCCCCCTCCACTCTCTGGAACTCCTCCTTTCTGCCCACCCCCCCTCCCCAGCTAAAAATCTGCATCTGTTTCTACTGATTTATTGTCCTGATTTCTTTCAAAGACACGCTTTCCCTCTATACCAAATAAACTCTTTGAAGGCAAGGTCTGGGCTGATTTGTCCTGCAGAACATACAGGAAATGTTGAATAAATGCTTGCTGAAATCATCTTGTTACTTCATTAAGAAAAATAGTCCCACTGCTCAAAAAGATTTTTGCAGCTCAGATTGCCTGAAGCCTGAAAATCTCCTTGGAAAAGAAACCAGACAGTGGCGGGTTTTCTAATGAGGCTGTAAGTCAGACAACGACCAAAGACCATGCCCCCAGGACAGGCAGACTGACACCCCTCTGTGGGCGCACAGCCAGCCCCACCTACACCTTCAGCTTCCTCCGTCCAGACAGCGGCGTCTGGGATGCGTCACTCCCCGCAGCCTCCGCAGGAGCCAGGCCTGCCCTTCGCTGCTGCGTCACAGTGAGCAGCTGCAGGGGTTACGGGGTTCGGCCCAGATCACACGGACGTTGACGGGGGTCGGGGAATACCAACCGAGACACAAGTGCTGATTACCATGGTTCTATAGCCCACTAGGGAACTCCAGCAACGTGTGGCCTGGCTTCGTCCTGATCTATCCAGTCTGCTGGTTCCAGCGCAGATGCTCTTCCTCAATTCAGTTTGCAGAACGAGATTGTTGCTTTAGGGAAGCTGCTCTTTCCGCTTCTTGAACTTTAGAAACAGGGTGCATCGGACGTTGACTATCCTTACGCAATGGTGGGTACACCCTCCAGGCCTTCACCCCAAATGAGACCTAAACAAACTAGGCTGTAAGGAAAGTGCCTACAGAACAGCTCAACACAAGGTCCCGGACACCAGGCCCCTCTCCAGCCTCAACAGGTACCAAGTCCAAACATCTATGCCATGCCATTTCAGTGTTTCCCAAAACATTATGTTACAGAGAATTATAAACTGGTATCATAGAAATGGCCTTTGGTCCATAAGTTCTACAAATGCTGGGTTATAAGGTATGAAGAGGGTTCCTTTACTGGAGAGCATCTGAGCTTTAACATGCCTCCAGAATGGGGTACGGTGAGCAGTGTTCCCCAGACTTACTGGACCATGGAAACCCCACCGGCCTCCTTCTTTGATGGATCACCTTCAGGCATGGACGCTCTCCCGACAGCACTTTGGGGATCCAGCTCTAGCCTCATGAACTCATTCAATCACTGAGCAGGCCAGGCACTTCAACCAAAGCCAGGGAAATGAAGCATTAATGGTTTTGGAAAAAATTTCAAAGCTCTCATTAGAGGGAAATACAGGATGAAGTCATACGACAGAACGTTAAACATAGAATGTGAAAATATCTTCAAAACAACAATTTTTAATCCTCAGCATAGAGCCACAGAGAGCATCCAGTACTGCCAAGAGAATATACTGTTCATTCCTCCAACATCTTATGACTGTCATCAAAGTGGAACGAGCGCAGGCTTGGGAGTGAGACACACCTGCATTCAAATCTCTCCTATTTGCTGGCTCTAAATCTGCTGTGCAGGGCTGTTGTGAGAATTAAATATGACAATGAACACCATCACATAATAAAAAGCAATTAATACATGCCTAAAAGTATTATTTTTCTATGATACGGAAAACATTGCACTGTCTTATGCAAATAACCTATGCTCTGTCTATATAGAAGCTATGGTTCTATTTCCAGCTCCGGTGTATGTCCTGGTGCAGGAAAAAATCCCTATTAGTCAAGGCTCTCCAGAGATACAGAACCAATAGGACATATATGATTGTGTAGAGAGTCAGATAAATAGATACAGACATGATAGATGATAGATAGATAGATAGATAGATAGATAGATAGATAGATAGATGATAGATAGATAGATAGATAGATAGATAGATAGATAGATAGATAGATAGATGATAGATAGATAGATGATAGATGATAGATGATAGATAGATAGATAGATAGATAGATAGATAGATAGATAGATAGATAGATGATAGATAGATAGATGATAGATAGATAGATAGATAGATAGATAGATAGATAGACAGATGATAGATAGATAGATAGATAGATAGATAGATAGATAGATGATAGATAGATAGATAGATAGATGATAGATAGATAGATAGATAGATAGATAGATAGATAGATGATAGATAGATAGATGATAGATAGATAGATAGATAGATAGATAGATAGATAGATAGATAGATAGATAGATAGATAGATGATAGATAGATAGATAGATAGATAGATAGATGATAGATAGATGATAGATAGATAGATAGATAGATAGATAGATAGATAGATAGATGATAGATAGATAGATAGATAGATGATAGATAGATAGATAGATAGATAGATAGATAGATAGATAGATAGATAGATGATAGATAGATGATAGATAGATAGATAGATAGATAGATAGATAGATAGATGATAGATAGATAGATAGATAGATAGATAGATAGATAGATAGATAGATAGATAGATAGACGGATATAGGTAGATATGTGTGTATCAGTAGATAGATAGATATAATTTTTTATAAGGCATTGGCTCTCATAATGACTTCTTGGCTGAGACGTCCCAAGATATGCAGTTGGCAAGCTGGAGACCCAGGAGAACCAATGGTATCCGATCCAGTCTGAAAACCAGCAGGCTTGAGAACCAAACAGAGCAGTTGTTTCAGGCTGAGACAAAGGCCGGGAAAGACCGAAGTCCCAGCTCAAGCGGTCTGGCAGGAGGCCCTACTCTCAGCCATTCGTTCTCTGCAGTCCTCAGCCGATGGGACCGAGACCACTCCCGATGGGACCAAGACCACTCCCGATGGGACGGAGACCACTCCCGATGGGACCGAGACCACTCCCGATGGGACCGAGACCGCTCCTGGTGGGACGGAGACCACTGCCGGTGGGACCGAGACCGCTCTCGCCGGGGAGGCCACTGCTTTACTCAGCCTGCCGACTCAAATGCTAATCTCAGCCAGAAACAGCCTCACAGGCAAACCCAGGATAATATTTGGCCAAATGTCTGGCCACCTCACAGCCCAATCAAGTTGACACATAAAACTAACCATCACAACATCTAAATACAGCTACTGAAGTAACTAGAGTGAGGGAAATTTGGGACTTGGGGCTGTCACCCAGCCAGTGTGCCGAGCAGCAATGCCAAATCACAGCCCGGCTCTAGTGCCAAGATGCCTAAATAACTGGAGGAATCATGGAATAATCCAGATAAAATGACTATCCAACAATCTTGTCCGCTGCCCACTGACTGGCCCCTAAGATCAGCGGACCCTGGCTCCAACTTCAATGCCAACATTTGGAGAAGTGTAAATAAAAGAAAAAACACTTCAAGGCATCAAACAAAGCATCCCACACTGAGAGCAATGCTTTTCATTTGTTTTTTTTGTTTTTTTAGTCATATACCCCTATGCTATTGGTGTCTATTAGAAGAAAATAAAAACAATGAAGCACCCCTCAAACTTCTTCACACACACACACACACACACACACACACACACAAAGAGCACCAAGGAATGTGACTGAGATGGCCCCTGGGAAGTGGTGGGCAACCAGGAGGAACAGTTGCTACGAGCACTAAGACCTCAATGAATGAGACTCTAACCGAAACCTTCATTCTGCTGGACCCTTCCAACTCCACTTCTAGTAGCAACACAAGTCACAAGGTAACACAGCGCGAAAAGAAAGGAAAACTAACAATGCTGAGCGCTGACGCACCAGGCACTGGGCAAGCCCTTTAAAGACACTGACCCACATCATTCCCACCCCACTCCCGAGGCAAGTAAGCCTTCCTTTCCCCACTTTCTAGCTGAGAGAAGTGACGTTAAGTGATTTGCCCAAGGTCATACGGCCTTGGAGAGCCTTTCTCCTTATGGACAATGAGAATTATATAAATGACTAGATCTGCCCCTTTGTTAAAGATGCCACAAAACCCATATTCAAATAATCATAACACGATCCATGCTCATAGATTTTATTTAACTTCTATTTTTTATTTCATGTGTTCTTTAAGCCAAATTAAATCCTTTATGAATCAAAGTAGAAGATGGGTAGAAAGATGGGTGCCAAGGACATCTGGGTGGGACAATGATACAGATTTATCTGATTCCAAAGATGTTAGGTTGGAGGGATTCAGCTGAACTAGGTTTGTGGTTTGTGGTTTTTCGTTTATGCGTCCTTCAGGACTTTCTGGAGTGACTCTAGATCTGTATATCTTGGGCCTGCACTAGGCCTCTGACTAATTTCCTCTAAGATCATCCCCTTCTTCCCTCCCCTATGGAATGGGCCCAGGGTTCTTTTTCTAAAGCACTGAACTATCTGAACAAGTCAGTCGCCCAGTGTTGAAATTTTTGAAAATGTTTACTGCCATAAACAAATGTTGAACTCTCAGTAAGACACGCGTGCCCCAGTGTTAGGAGAAAGGATACTGATGTCTGCAACTTACTTTGAAATGCATCAAAAAATAACATGGGGAGGAGGGAATAACATGAATTAATATATGATAGAGAGATGGATAGATCCATCTACGGAAAGCAAATACAGCCATTGTTAACTGTAGAGTTGAAATGATAGACACACGATGTTCTCTTTACAATTCTATCACCTTAACTATATCTTTGAAATTTTTATTAAAAATATTGGGGATTCACAGAGAAAGAAAAGGTCATGGTGGCTGGCAGGGGCTTGGGGAGTTTCATTTTAAGATGATGAAAAGTCAGATCCAGGTGAACATCTATCTGGGGATGGATAGTAGTTATGGTGCCACAACAGTGTGAGTGTATTTAATGCCACTGGACTGTACACTCTCAGAAAGTTAAAATGCCAAATCTTATACTATGTGTATCTCGACACTAAATAAATAAACAAACAAACTGGGAGAAAAATAGTGGATTATTCTAAGAAATTGCTATTGCAACAATAATTGCTCTTGATAATACACAGAAAGGCTAGAAAAGTGAGATTTACAAATATTTTAGAGAAATATCAAAAGATGAAGTAACATTTTTAAATAAGCCCAAACACCGCTTTAAGTCTTTCGAAAGGAAGTTATCCACAGATTCTTTGGTTTCCATACAAGAAAGCGTCTGAGGAAAGGAAATGTCATCTCTGGCCGCCGCGGAGCCCTGGCCTGACTCGAAACGGGCTTTCTCCTCTCGGCGTTTCCCCGAGGCCTGGGGCCGGGTGCAGAGCGCTGAGCGCACGGGGCTCCCCTCCGCGCTGCAATGTGCCCCTGGAAGGAAGATGCTGCACCCAGGGACACCTCGGGTCCTTCTCAACCCGACACTCCATGAATCATGGAGTCTTTTGCGTATTTTATACAAGTGCATTATGTGATTAAATAACTTCTGCATTAATTGACTGAAAAAACAAAACCTAAACGCGTCTGCTGGATCCCTCGTGTCTGCAAAGCCCAGCCCAGCTCGGCTGCAGGCTGCGCCTTTCCTCAGCGCCTGTCCCTCAGGCCACAGGCCCCAGACCCCTGCTCTGCCCCCCCCCGCCCTCCCCGGCCCCCCTCCAGCCCCCCCCACCGGGCCCACTGCCCCAGCTCACTCTGACCCTTCCTTTAACCCAGCTCAGCTCTCCCCCGGCAGCATCAGTGGGGTCTTCTGGGGTCTTCTCGGCCCTTCCCCTCCCGAGGCCCACCCAACAGCAGCATCACCGCCACAGAAGCACCGCTCCCCCTGCCGCACCCCCCTTTTCTTGTTTGGGTCTGGTTTTGTGTTTGGTGTTGTTTGTTTGTGTTGCTTGGTTGTTTTAACCGAAATATAACTGGCATATGCTTTCAGGTTTGCCTAACGATTTGACAGATGTGTATGTCGTGAGATGACCACCACGATATACTCGGTTAACATCGTGCACCCTCATCTTCTGCACCCCCAATCGCTTGTACTCACAACGCACTTCAGGCTGCTTCACTGGGACATGCCTAAGGAAGAATTTCTTATCTGAGGAAGTCAGTGGTATAAATTCTGCTGTGTTTGATAGGAAAATAAATCCATACTTCTGGTTGTTCCCATTAGTCACCCAGTGCCATAAATTAAATTCCTGCTTGTGGCATGTTAATCTACTTTCCCTTCAATTACACACTCATGCCATATGCTTTCAGCTGCCAATCTCTACTAAACTAAAGCAAAAGCGAGGACGATGTTTGACTCGAAGTTTTCAGAAAATCGTGGATATTTCAGTCTTGGCTGTGGAGTGCATCGTGCCCGATAGAGTCAGACACTGACCTCCTCCTTTATCCAGACTGACCCATCCATGACCCACCTACGGACAGAGGAAGGAAGGGGAGCCCGAAACACCCAACGGTTTCTGAAGCCGTGCCTGGGATGACCGCACATGCATGCGCACACATGCACACACATGCACACACTTGCACACATTCACGCCCGCACACGTCTTCCTGCTCCTGACTTTCTCTTTGCTGAACTTAGTCCCACCTCCATCCCCACCAGAGCCAGATGTGGTCTCTATGTTCTCCCCAGGACTTGACAAATGTTCTGGGGGGGGGGGAGAATTGGACCAACATGCCCTTAAGAACCGATCGCTTGGATTTCCCATCACCTAGTTCTAACTAACGGACTTTCCACCCGGCACACTTTTTCTAATATATTTTTAGTAGCTCTCTTGTTCCCTTTGCTTTCACCTGGGTAGCGTCCTGTTCTAGCTTCTTGCCTGCAATATTTTCTCCTATCTTTGCAGATATTACTGTTTTCCTTCAAAAGTTTCTTCTCTTCTGTGCACTTGTATTGATTTTTTCCAGGTTTCTTTTTGTTCTTTGTTTTTGACTCTAATCATGTCCAAAGGTTTTCTTAAACATATAAGAGCCTTAGTAATTGGCATCAACATATTCTGGGAGAGGAAAGGCTGAAAGTAAGAGGATTGGTTGAAAATATGATTAAGAATCAGAAGTCAGGATTCCCTGCCATGCTCCAGATATACAGAGAATTATTTTACCCCAACAAGCCTGAAGGTTTAGTCCTCGGGAAAGGCAAAGCAGAACATCTCTGGAGGGAGAGAGGACACCCATCCCTCCTCCCTGCTTGTGGCATGTTAATCTACAATCAAAGCATCACAGTATAGTTTAGGAACTATTTCACAAAGTAGAACCAAAAAGAAAGGAGGGAAGGAGGGAGGGAGGGAGGGAGGGAGGGAGGGAGGGAGGGAGGGAGGGAGGGGGGGACGGAGGGGGGGAGGGAGGGGGGAGGGAGGGGGGAGGGAAGAAAGAAACACAGGGACAGAAATAGAAAACATAAAAAAATTAAAGGCTCAGTGCAAGAGACAGTGAAGGCTCAAAGGTTTGCCTAGGCCACAATTCCAGAACAAAATGACAGAGATGCAAGATATACACCTCAGTCCTTCCCTAAGCATTTATTGTGCACTTACTATGTTCCCAGTGCCATGGCAAACATCAACATTTGGCTCAAACCCTGTATCAAAGTGCTCCCTCCTTGCTCTAATAAGTATATAGGATGCACAGCATAAATGTTCATAATTAGAAAATCTGGCCATGATTTCTTCCTGCACCCCACATTTCAGAGATCAGCCCAGGTCCCCTCTGGACTGGCCCATGCCTACGGACCAGGCCTCCAGGTTGTGCCAGAGCGTGGAGATTTTCAACAGAATCTGAGTCACTCAGGGCGACACGCCGGCTCACAGGCTCCTGTGTCAGTGTCCATGCCCTCTCTCCAGTTCAGCTTACTCCTGGCACACAGACATTCTGACTCATCTGGTCCTCACTCCAGGACCTGCGGTAAAATAAGGCCGCTTGGCCAGAAGAACAGACAGGGAATTGGCCACAGATACTGCAGGAGCAGAGGTGTGAGAGAGAGATGGAAGCTCCGCCTCGGGGTACATTTATCAAGTGTGAGTCATCAGGGTACATATTTATAACAAACACAGAAATATTTATGTACAAGAATTCTCCTCATAGTGTTGTTTGTGGTAGCAAAAAAAATACAAACCTGGAAATAACCAAAATATCTGAAAACGAGGTTATTTAAATCATAGGAAAGCCACACAGCTTTTAGTAATAACAGAGATGGGTTTATGTACATGGATAGATGTTTATCACTAAGTGGGGGAAATGGGACAAAATAGTGTCTACCTTTGATTCCATGTTTTCAAGTACATATAGCACATCTAATAGGTCTAAATCAGGGTTCTCCAAAGCACCGAGCTAGCCATCCAAGCATAGTCATGACCTGTCTAACTCTGCCTGGCCACAGCCCGGCCCTGCAGAGGGGGTGGCAGAGGGCCGACCCCCACCCTCTGAAGGCCTTTGCGCTTCACGACAGACATGTGACTATGCACAGGACAGAGAGGCCACCGAACAGAATCACTAAACCATCACACGAACGGGAGCAGACAGGTTTAGATCACGTGCAAAGGGAGGACAAGTATACCTTAGGGGGCAGGAGGGGGACATGGCTGGCGCTGAGATGAGGAATTCCACACCCAGGTCAAGAGGAATCACCAAAAGGATCACGGAACAAAACTGCCACAGAGGTCCAGCCATGTGTCCGAGTTACAGTTCATCCTGTCGCTACCTTTCAGAGTTATAGTTACAGATGAAGAAGCTGAGGTTTAGGAAAAGGCACTCCCCCGGGATCACAACACAAAAGTGACAGACCAGGTGTGTCTGACTTCAAAGCCCATGAACTTTCTACTAAGGGAGATCTATTCTCAAGAGCTTAGGCCATGCCCAGCACATAGTAAGACCCATATTTCAGCATTCTTTTCTTTACCAAGTCCTGCAGCCTTGCACGAAGAAACCATGACAGCTAAGGAAGAACGGGTCTCTCCCATGATTGACCAAAAGAAGACTGTAGTTCCACAGGGGTCCCACCGGGTGTCACTCCCCTGGCCCTTTCAGTCATCATCTCTTTCCTGCCCCACCTTCCCCTCGCTCTCTGTCTAATTTGAAGCAAAAGTCTAACCTCAGTCTACGCACCCCTGTAACGAGGAGGCTGATAAATCACGGTCCCTGAAGCTGCCGCTGCCACCAGCCTTTCGGAGGCTGCCACCTGATTAAGCGCCATGGATGGGTGTTATTTTCCGAACAACTGTGTTTGAGATCTCAGGAACAGGTGGGGAAAGCAACTGAGCTTATTAGGAGATGACTTCAACTGCCTGAGAGGAAACTAAACGTCTCCTTAAACTCCCCCGGGAAATTTCAGAAACTTCAGAGCAGCTCCAAGCGCAACTACACATTTGCTGCAAATAAAACATCTCATGTCGACCATGCTCTCATTAAGCGAGAAAGCCGGAGGGTGCTGTTGGGAGAGACAGGGGAGGCGGTGGCCTGAGGCAAATTAAACTCCTAGCGAGGCCTTCCACACGCGCTGCAGGAAAAGGGGCGTAACCAGGTGGCAAAACAAGGCTGTGAATTAGGCCCAAAAGCGCAAAATCTCTTAAAAGTCTGAAAAAAATGTAAGCCAATAGAATCAGAAAGCACAAAAATTACACATCCCTAGTTCAAAGTGCCCAGGTTGTCAGGCTTGGAGCAGAGGAGCAGGTGTGGCGTGACCCGGAGGATGGTTTCTGAGACAGCAGAGATCGCGGGCTTGTCGCCGACCCTGAAATCGTCTAAAGACTCTGGCCACACCCGCAGCATCTCAGAGACATAAAATCGCGTGAGTGTGGGGTGTCGGTCATGGGGAACTGCTTGGAACCCCCCACCCATCGTGGAAAGTGGGGAGCAGAGGCGGGCTGCGGTGGCAGGCCAGGGTGGCTGCTCCCTTGTCCTCAGCTCCCCGAGGACAGAAAGGATGAGAGCTGGGTGGACAGACTCCGAGGAGAACAGCCCCAGAGGGAAGAGCTACACCCCCCGGCAGGCTCTGCACCCGGGAAACGTGTCCCGTCAGAGGCCAGTCAGGCAAAGCGGCTGGAGGCTAAGGGACCGAGAGACGGCAGGGACAGGTGGCCTGGGTGAGAGAGGGCAGGTGGACCTGTGAGAAAATCCCAAGTGATCGGAGTCCTAAGAAGAGACAGAATGAGGTTTTTTCAAAGCGTTTCCTTAGACCAAGCCCTTAAACTCCCTGAAACATTAGAGAATTATGAGTCAAGAAAGTTTTGTCCTTAAATGTGACATTTCCCTGGGATGAAACTACAGGGAGCGTTGAAACTTCACCTTATTCAACCCTCTCCCCTTTATTTCTGCTCCCAAGCCTGCTATGGGGCACTCACACGCTACACTCAGCTTCTGGAAGACTCGACCTACTCCTCCTCCGAGCACAGGCCTGTACCTCCTATAAGCTCAGCCCCCCCATAAGATAACACACCTGCTATTCTCGGGGGATGGCAGGAGCGTGTCCCTGCTGCTTCGCATTAAAGCAGATGCATCCTAATAACCAAGAAGCAGGCGGGGGTTTGTCAGATTTATTCCAAGTAAACACTTTAATGACCTCCCCAAATGGCAGGGGGCTGCTCGTAATAGGCGCATACATATGTAAAACAGTAAAGGGGAAGGTGCCAGAATTTCCCTGCCACCTGTACTTTCTTTTCCTGATGCCACCACCTGGGGTGAGAGGGCTGATGAGCTGTTGGGAACACAGAAGGTGCGGTAACCTTGGAAGGCCGGGGGCTGAGGGAGCAGTGAGCTAGGCCAAAGGACAGAGGCTGGTCTGAACGCCTTTTCAGTCAGCCCACAAGCCCTAGGAGGTGATTCGTGCCCTCCTTGGCTATTGCTCTGGACCAGAGAACTACAGAATTATAAGGCGTATGCCCCGTTAAAACCAATAATTATTTCCTCCAGGAGCTTCGGTCACATCTCTGGAAAAGTTCATCAACAGCACCTCATAGCCCATTTCATGGCAATAATCTAATGTCAAAATGTTGTGCTAACGCTCTACATCTCACTGTGACTCTCTAGGCCATAGAGAAAAAGCATTTTTATTGCTCAACTATGCAGGTTATTGCTCAACTATGCAAGTGAAAATTCTCTGTTTCTCTGCTCCTGGGAGTATGCAGATGCAAAATATAGAAATCAAAGCCTTTACTAAGGTGTGTCTGGAAGCCTATCCCAGGGAAACGTCCTTGGAATTTCTACCTCCCTTGACATGACCAACTTTTCTTTCTATCCAACCCCACAGAGAGATTTTGTTTCAAAGCTCAAGACAAAAACATGGCTCTCAAGCAGTTTGACTAGTCTTTCAAACTATCTGACCAAGAGCTATCTGACCAAACTCTGCTAACAATATTAACAACTATAAGGAAACTCTCTCTTACCTAGATGGGAATTCATGTAGTCTGTATGGTGGTTTCATGTACGTGATTCCTTTTGGGCCTCAGGACCAATAGGTGCAGGGTTATTATACTCTTTTATAGATAATAAAATTGAGGCCCATAGCAGTTGAAAGACTCGCTCAAAATTATTCTTAGAACGATAACTGGAACCTAAGCCTTCCAAGTCCAGTAGAGCACTCGTCTACCTCTTTGTGTCTTTGAGACTTTCAAACTTATTATAACAATTGGTCAGTTTACTACATATGTGGGCACACACATGGGCATGTATATACGTGTGTGTGTATCAGGGTCGATAGTGATGTCCCCTCCTTCATTCCTAATATTGGTCATCTGTCTTCTCTCTCTTTTATTTCTTTGATCAGACTGGGTAGAGGCATATTTCTTATGGTAGGCTACGGTCAAAAGTGTTCAAAATCTGTTTACTTTTTTCCCCTAAATAACAAAAAAATAATAATTCTGGAATAGAGTGAGTTATTGAAGAATTAAATTGGGACCATGCTTTTAATTTAGGAGGTGGGATGTTTTTTGTAAACTCATTAGTCAAAGAATTAAAGCTATTCTTCCATTCCCCTTCCAAGAGGGAACTGGGCTCTGTGTCCTTAACGGTTGGTCTCTGTTGCCCTCGAGGAAGAGTTAACAGGATGATACCTTAGGAGAGATTGTCCAAAGGATGGACAGAATGGACACCGGTGAAACAAGACAGAGAGATTTGTCTTTTCCCCAAAGATTGGACCCCCAGAACCTGAGAAGTCATGTAAGTGTGTTTTGGGGAGTAAGAGGCAGGGAGGAGGAAGTGGAGGGTTACATAGCATCACCATGGTCAAGCCTGCAACCACTGAGGAGGGATCCTATGGGCATCATCACAGACAAGGACAGAAGCAGAGGCTGACAGACATGGAAAACTGGCCTCAATCAGAGTATCTAGAACAGATGGAAGGATACCAATGATGGGGACCACCATGGACTTAAGGTCAGGTCCTCCCTCCATTTCCTAAGACACATATAACTGCTGAGGTCCTTGCATGATTCCCTAAAGAAAGAGAGTCCAATAAAAATGAACATCAGAATCCATCCCCAAAATACACTTAGTGGAGTTTAAAGCCAGATTTGATTTCATTTAGAAAATAAAAATAAAACATGACATTACTTGTACCTCTGTTTATACTAAAATTCCAAGTCTATGAAAACCTTAAGAGGATTCTCAGGAAACTGGAAGAGATAAATGGAGACTGCAAACGCTCAAGCTACTAAGCCAAAACTGCCAGCTAGAAACATACAGAAAGACATTGAAAAGCCCCAGGTTAAACCAAAGTCTTAAATACAACTCCAGGCTTGCCCCATTTAAGGCACCTACTGGGAAATACTGGAGGGGGCCCCAGAAAAGCAACAGCTTAATGGGAAATGCTCAAGTTTCCACAACAGCCTAAAACAGACCCACCTGCTAGTAAGAGGGAACTCCTGCCCGACTACCTTAAGCTGGGACGTTGGTTCTTTTCTGCCTCCTGCCTTTAACTGCTCTTTCTGGGTCTCAAGACTGTTGGCATTTCAACTGGAACTACACCACTGCCCCTCTGGGGTCACTGGTTTGCCAACTGCAGATCTTGGGACTTGTCAACCTCCATAATTGCATAAGCAAGTCCTTGTAATAAATCTCTGTCTATACATATATCCTATTGATTCTGTATCTCTGGAGAACCCTAGTAATACGAGAATTAATGTGGAAGACCAGTTTAAAAGCTCCTCAGAATGCAAAGAAAAACAGAGAGAGCACTTCAACATAATAGGCACTCTTCATGAAAGAGCAGAACCAATGAAACAAGAGCAGTAATCAAAGACATAATAGAAGAAAACTTTTCTGTGTTGACCTGCAAATGCTATGATTGTCTACCAGGAAAACTCAGAAAGAAAAGTAACAAAATACATTATAAAAAATATTAACTTTCCTATTTACCAACAATAATCAAGACAATATAATGTGGAAGGTGGGAGTCTTCTGTCAGTAACAATAAATATAAAATACCTAGAAATAAGCATAACAAGAACCATATCAAACAATTGACAAAGCCTTCTTAAAGAACATAAAAGAAGACTACAGTAAGTAGAGGGCATACAAATTCCTAAACTGAAAGAGTCAATATTGTAAAAATGTAAATTATCCCCAAAATAATCTACACATTTAATGCCATTTCAATGGGATTTGGGGGATGTATGTCAACTGTACTCTAAATTATTCCTGGTAGATTTAGTATACATTATTTAAAATATTTCCGGGAAAAAGAAAAGAACAGTAATGAAAGGAAACTTATCCAACCAGATACTAATAGATATTTTATAAAGCAATAGTAAATAGGACAATGTGAAGCTGATACAGGGAAAAAAAAAAAAGGCAAATTAATGGATTAGAACTGGAAGTCAAGAAAGAACTGAAGTAAACTTCAGAAATTAACATATAAAATGAAGCATTTAATATTAATGGAGTTAGAATTTTAAGAATCGGTATTGCATTAACTATATAGCAATTTGGTAAGAAATTAATTTAGTGCCTATCTTATGCAAGGCACAAAAATAAACAACAATGTAGTAAAGTTAAAAATGGAAAACAGATGGAGCCACAAGAATGCTAAATGGTAGCTCAAGGAGCTGTTTACATGACATGGAAGTGGGAAATTTATTTTTCTAAGCATGAGAAATAAAGAAAAAGATAGAGAAATTTTACTTTGGAAGAATTCCTATATATCGACACACAGCATAAAATTAAAAGTAAATAACATATGAGGGAGAAATTGCAAGATGTAATGACATACAAATAATGTCATAATTCTTTCAATTCAATAAAATAAATATATATTATCAAGAGACACATTTTAAAAATAAATTCAAATGGTTTATAAGATTATAAAAATGTCTGACTTCATTATTAAGTTTTAAAATGTAAGTAAAACAATGATAATGTTTCTCTACCATCAAATTGGCATCGATTTTTTTAAATGATCTCGGCCTAAATGGTAGACCACAGACAATCTCATAAACTACCAGCAATAGTATCTACTGGTATGGTTCTTCTGGGAACAATTTGGCAACAGCCTAAAATCAATGTACTGCTAGTGCAGGAGAAAAACTTTGATAGAGTAATTCTACATCTAGAAACTTATTGTAAGAAAATAATCAGATGTGAGGGCGAACCTACTATAGAAAAATATTTATCACAATATTGCATATTAGGATTAAATATGAGAACCTAAATGACTAACAAGTAGAAATTTTTTAAAACATTATTTTTTACATAAACTGACCATCTTCCCTCCCTCCTCTCCACTGTCCTCTTGTTCCTTGAAAAAAAGAACTGATGTAGAATACCACTGTGTTTAATCCCTCAATTATGCTGGAGTAAAAAAACAGTTAACACTACTGCACTGAAGATGCATGCTTACTTACACGAAAAAATGTTCCAGATACAGTGTTCACGCAAAGAGCAAGTTATAATCTGCTTTATAATTATAATTTAAATTAAGTCATAAATTTAAAATTATAATTAATTCATTTTCAATTATAATTAATAATTTAATTTTAAATTCTAATTTAAAATTACAAAATTATTTTTAGAAGCACATACATAAATAGTAAAAAGATATAGAAGGTATTGTAATGATTATATCTGGGTATTGAAATTACATTTTTAAATTTTTCTTCTTTTGCTTATGTTTCTCCTAATATATTTGCATATACCTATTTGCTTACCAAATTCAGGATATTAATGAACACCTAACATTTGTCTGCAGTAGGTAAACGCATTTTTTAATCTGTTAAAATATAATAGGTAATAGCTCCCATGCTTGTCTTTATCGAGGTGTTAAGTCGGTAGCGATTTATCAAAAGAAAAGAACAATGCCAATGCCCTCACGTGCTCCTCCACCTGCCTTGCAGTTAACTAGTTTTTCTCAGCTTCAGGACTTTGTGTTACTCTCTTCAAGCCACTCCACATGAACTTGAAATAATACAAAAACAGTCTTTAATAGTAAAACTGCTTTATTGCTTTCATTCAAAGATCCTAGGTTGTTTTAATGAGCTTATAGGGGTTTTTTTCCTTCCCGAGTTAAGACAGAAATCATCTTCCCAATGACTTTGCTGTCTCAGCTCGGGATTAAAGCAGAGTGCGCACTGTTCCGATATAACTAGGCCTCGAGTGCCTTCGGATGGTGCTTGACAAAGTTGGAGCCTTATAAAGCTGTGACCCCGCGCTAGGAAGAGGGACAAGGGCCTCGGCTCTGCACGGGGACCCGAGAACTTCTTTCCCAACTGCCAGGCTCACCGCGCCCCGCTCCTCGGTCAACCACCGGTGGGCGCTCAGTGGCGTCAGGACAGAGACAGAAGGTCTTCACCAGGGGCCACGGCAGGTTAGGGCCTGGAGGGCTGCTTCCCAACATGCCAGTCTAGAAGGGGCACCAACCCCTCGGGGGGAACGCCATCCGGGGGAAATCTGCAGAACTCCCCTCGTGGCGGGTCCTGTTAGGTTATTCGAAAGAACACTTAGAAAAACCTCTTGGGGCAGAGACGCGAGGAGGGAGGCCTCTGCAGGGACACTCTGAAGGAGACACAGGTAGCCCTCTGGGGTCGACCCCGCTAACTCTACCCTAACTCTACCCTAAGCCATTCATCCACTTTCCTTCCTGGGCCTAGACATCCTAGGACGGGGTAAATGCCCAACAAACATATGTTGAAAGAATGAATTGGTTCCAAAGGGCTCAGACTCTTTCTGATAAAAAATGCATATTGAGCTACAAAGACAAAGGAGCCAAAACACGCATCTAGCAATCCCCGCAGGGCCCAAGCTGCTGAAATATTGATCAGCGCTGAGGTCGCTTTAGCTCAGTCCTTGCCCCAGGGCGGATCTATCCCGCATCGCACAGAGGAGGTGTCTGCACCTAACAGGATCTACGACGTCTGCCTCCTTTGCCGAAAAGTCGTCTTCGTGTGAAAAGACAGGCCCAGTTCGCTTTTTTACTGGAGGTCGTTCAGTGGTGCTTTTTAGCAGTCCATAATATAAAAGAAGGAAGTAATTACACCCATGAGACTCTTTTTAAAACTAGCATTTATAAAGCATTGTATTTTCTTCATGAGTTCACCCTTCCTCCCAGAGTCATTCATTCATTCATTCATTCATTCATTCATTCATTCATTCTATTCCTATATAGAGCAATCCAGGATGGGGCATGAGAACATCATAGTGTTGCAATAAAGTCATAGTCTGGTTCAGTGAAGACCCTATAAAACACTAACCCAGGATGTTTCGCGAAGGGGAGTTCGCCTCCAGAAGCCAGCTTTCACGCTGCAGGCTCCCACGCACAGCGAGCAACCGCAGCGATCTAAAAATAGACCCAGGTCCTTCCCCCCCCAGCCCAGCTCGTCCCTTCTCCACTCTTCACTAAGCAACCCGCCAGCATCCCCGGGCTCCTCAGGGGCTGGGCGACTGCAGCACCCTTCGAGCCTACGCTCCACTTTCTGGACAACACAATCCAGTGAATCCCTGTCACTCGCTTTGTGTGGGTGTCACCATTATTAAAAAGCAACGTGGAGACTGCTTGGCAAAGAGCTGGCGAGCCATCACAGCTCAGTAAAGGCCCTAAAATCAAATTATCAGCCAGGTGAGGGGTGGACTCACTGCCAAGGGGTGAATTCCTCTGTCCCCTGGAGAAGAGGCCGACAGGGAGGTGACCAAGGCTGTTCATTATCAGATTAAATAATGAAAAGAGCCCCAAAAATCACTTTCCACTTCTGTATTTGTTACCTGACTCACCTGACCCATCATCCAAGTTGTGTCTACATCAGCTAAAGGGGCGCCTGCTTTGTGGGTACAGCAGGAACCAAGAACACACGTGTCTGCCCATTCGACTCACCATCTCCTGCTCCCGCCTCCACTTTCTCGGACATCACCCCAGCACAGGCATGGAAATGGTTCCTTACAATAAATAAGAGGTTTGCATCAATCCCTGTGTGTGCCTCTCTGGTTGAAGGAGGAAATCCTATTATCATTTCTATGCCTTTATGTAATTATAATTTAGCACACCTTTGATTTCAAGATCCCCAAGCTCTTCCATGATTACTTAGAAACTGAGTCCATTTATTTTGTATTTACGACTTCCCATGAGAGTTTAGCGTGGCCATTTGTTAAATGTCTCTGGCAAACAGAAAGATACAAAGATATAGTTGAGAACAAAGAATGGTAGCCAGGGATAATATGAATAGCGCTGAATTTTGAATCAGGAGTTCTAGGTTCAAATTCTAGTTTTCTAATCTCTTGAAACACCTACTGCACGTGTTCAGTGAGAGAACCGAATTCTTATTTTCTTCAAAAGCATAACCTTCAACTAATATACCACATTACATAGCAGCAATATAGTCTCTTGTCTGAAAATGAGAATAATACAATAACTCACAGGTTTGCTGTGAAGATTAAATAGCATAACACATGGGAAAGGGAAATTGCAATATAAGGTACTATTATTAACAATATCAGTAGATAGTTTAATCAACAGATGATCCAAACTCCTTATTTGAACCAATCTTCTCCCACAAAACTTTCACCTGAGACACTGACAAGCTGTCATTTTTTACTGTTTGAATTTAATAAGCTCTCCTTTCCCCATCTTCTGGTTGATGAAGGTGTTAACTGGGAAATGCAAAGAGTGGGCAGACCAAGAGAAGAGAAAAAATCATGTCAGAAATTATCACTCCCAGAATACCCAAGAGTTGAGGCTTATGGGCATAAATGAGTAGGCACAAAATAAATTAAATACCAATTAATTAAAACTCATGTTGCAAATATAGACACATTGACTATCATCAATTCTAGTTTATACAGCTCAGCTGACAAATAACTTATGGAAAGAATTTCTAAATGTTGACCCATAAATCATTTTTATTTATTTTTTCAACCAATCAAACTGTTAAATCCGTACATAGAAATTAGTTTTCCTGAGCCTCTTGCTTCTTTGGAATTTTAAAACTGGGAAGGTCTGAGGACCATCGACAGCAGTGGTGTCCAGTGGAATTTTCTGCAATGACTTGTGCTGTCCAATATGGCACCTACTAGCTACATGTGGCCATGGAACACTCAAAATACGCTCAGTGCAACTGAATAACTGAATTTGTAATTTTATTTAATTTTGGTATAAATAATCCCCTCAAGCTATAACCCTAGCGTTGATTTGCCAGAAGTCATTCAGTTATGCTCTAGGACGAGACTCCTATGTCCTGGTGGGAATTCAAGAAGAAAAAATAATCATTCTTTAGACTTGCTTTAGAGAGACTCCTTCAAACTCTGAGATTCTACACTATTAAAGAATGAACCAAATGACCGTTTAAAGGAGAGGAAGAGATATCTACATTTTAATCACCCAGGCCAAAGCTCGGCCTCATGAATTATCTCAGAAACCTTACATGCTGCATCTGCAAAAGTTTTAACTTATTGAGAAGCTCCTCCTTTTTCACAGAAGCCAGACGTTTTTTCAGATAAAAGTGTGGCCATTGCCTCAGGGAGGCTGGACCAGCCTTGCCCTCAGGAGTGGATCTTGATTGGTCTAAATTAATTACAGCAACCCATGACTTGGACACAAATCTGCAAAGTCATTCCAGTCATTGAGACATGAAGTGTAGTCAACTGGAGAAGGAAGGGTAGAGTGAGCTTGCTTTTGAATATTGTCTCCTCACTCTTAAGACCTCATCTGCCTCTGGATGTCATCTACAAGCATCATGCCTGGAACTTCAGCAGCCAGATTATGACTGTGAGGAGAGCTACCCTGAAGACTAGCCCATCCTGCTGAGGATGACAGAGCAGAAAGATGGAAAGAACCTAGACTTTTGATGACAATGTTGAGCCTCTGAGCCAACCAATCCCAGCATAACCCTGCTATTACTTTTCTATTTATATGAAATAACATAAAGAGTCTTTTGATTTTTTTGGCCACTTTGGGTTGGATTTTCTGTTACTTGCACCAAAAGCATCCTGATGCAAGTCATCTATTAAGCACAAGTTAGGTACTGAACAGGCCTGTATTCAATCCTCGTAACAACCACCCCAAAAAAAGTCTCAACAGCTCCATTTTGCAGCTGGGAAATCTGAGACTCAAGAGAAATGAAGTTTCAAAGGTCACTTGACTAATAAATGCCTGTGTCAAGATTGAAACTAGGTGTGCCTGATGCCAAAACCCGCACACCCCTCCCCCAGCTCCCGCCTCTCGGAACTGAATGTCCCAGGGAGCACGTGGATTAGCAGACAAGCCTTAAAGTGGCCGGGTTCTTGCAGTCAGCTGCTTTACTTTTCACATCGCCTATAGATCCTCACATGTGGAATAAAGTGATCTGCCTTGGTGACCTCACCCAGCCAGATTATAAATGGAAAAAAATTAGAGCTGTGATTCATTTCAATTTTTATTTCAAAAGCATTCCCTTCACACAGCTGAGAAAGCGGGCTTGGAGGCCAGGGACCCCACCCTCCATCAGACATTCTGCGGGTTCCTCTCCGGCCCCCTGATGCTCTTAGCTGGCTGGGTAGGGAGTGACTGTGGCTGTTATAGCAGCAAAATGCACCCTCCCGCCCCTTCCCTGACCCACCAACAGAGCACCTCAGCAGCTGGCCTGCCCCGAACGCTGGGGGTACCTGGGGGAAGCCCAGGAGCTGCACGCCCCCGCCCCAGAGCGGGGAGGTGCGTTCACACACAATTGTGCAGCGGGTGGCTCAGCAGCCGTCATTAGCAAGCCCCACTGTGTGCTGCTTCGCAGGACAGCGGCAGGCTAACAGGTCCATCTGCTCGCCTTGTTTGGGTTCCTCGTGATGGACTCTTTCGCCTCCCAGTGCAATAAAAGCGTTCAAGGCTTTTCATTTCGTTGTCAGGGCGATAGCTTTCGAGGCCATGATTTATGTCTGTCATTGAGGCCCAAATCTGTTTAGAGGCTTCGAAAGCATTTAAGTAGGGAAGCATAAAGAATAAAGAATAGGATGCTTTAAATAATATTAAGTAGATGCTCTCCCTTCCAGGAAGTGGAGCTTAATCCATCCCCCTGGGTGGGGGCAGGATTAGCATCTGGTACCCAGTGAGTGAGCGTCTGCGAAGGGGAAAATAGGAGCTTTACAGTGGAGGAGTCTGGCAGACACCAGCTTCAACAAGTGCCCGAGTCTATCATCACAAGCGATACGTGGGGACAGCATGGACTCCCTGACAGTGTGATGAGGAAAGAACTTCATCTCTGTGGCTTTTTCTCCCCAAACCTCACAACCCCAGACCAATCATAAGAACAACAACAGACACACCCAGGCTGAGCGACGGTCCACACAACATCGGACCAACACTCCTCAAAACCGTCAAGGTCGTTCAAAGCAAAGCCTGAGAAACTGTTCCAGACCCCTATAGACAATGAGACATAAAGACCACGTGCGGTGTGCAGTCCTGGATGGGATCCGGGAACAGAAACCGGACGGACGTGGGTGGGGAAACTGGCCAAGTCCGAATAAAGTTTGCAGTTCAGCCCGTAGCAATGCGCCAGGTCCAATGCGCCAAGTCTCTTCATTTTGACAAAAGCGCCTCAGGAAGGTAAGATGTTAATATCAGGGGAAACTGGGTGAGGGGTATGTCAGACAGTCTGTATCATCTTTGCAGCTTTTCTGTAAACCTAAAATTACTCCCAAATGAAAAGTTTATTTAACACCTCCGCCCCCAAAATAAAAAGAACAGAAAGAAGTGGAACAACTGCCCTTTGCCACCTGCCCAAAGCACGCACGATCCCTCCTTAGGCCTTTGCAGCTGGGTTTGGGTGATATGATGAGTCAGTTACGTGGAGGCCAAGGGGTAAGAAAAATTTCGATGACAAGCAGGAAGGATGGAGAAAAGAAGGGGCGAGCGGAGGTGGGGGAGGAAGGGCAGGGGGGAGAGGAAGGTACAAGGTGAAGGCACTCGAGGTTTTGTCCCTGCTCGGGAGCAATGAAACAAAATTAAAGTAACAAAAGATAGTGGCTCGGAGGTGGAACTTCGACCTATGACCCAGGAGATCAGGGTTCAATTCCCGGTCAGGGCACAGGCCCGGGTTGCGGGCTCGATCCCCAGTCGGGGGCGTGCAGGAGGCAGCCCATCGATGACTCTCATCATTGATGTTTCTCTCTCTCTCCCTCTCCCTTCCTCTCTCTGAAATCAATAAAAATATGTTTTGGGGGGGAAATAGTGTGGAGCAGTGCGGTGCTGCTCACACACGGGTCCTCAGGAGTGCCCATTTCACTGCCCCGCCCGTTGAGGTGCAGAAATGATGAGACTTCTCCAGTACGGAGTGGCCGTGACCAGCCAGAGGCTCACCAATCCCATTCCCTCCTCCCGGGCCCGCAAGAAAACTGCATGTCCCAGCCATCCTCGCTCTTAGACTGGCACCCTAGGGGGTGCGGGTGGAAAGAACATGCACCACTTCCCAGTCCAGCCTCTACAACACCTCACGCCATCCACGGCCCGCTCTCTTTCTCTCTTGCTCATAAGACAGGCAACCGGAAGCTAAGGCCTCTGCGATGGAAAAGCCACCTCACTTGCCAATAATTCCTGCAGAACCACAGATTGCTTCTCGTGGGCCCAGCTAGAGGCACCTGCCCCTCTCCAAACAATCCCAATGGCTGAAGGAATCATGTACTTCCCCTGACCAGGCACTGGTACAGGGTCCAACGTGCGTGGTTGGAGGTGGGGTGAGCCCCATCCGAGCCACCGAATGTCACTGCAGCTGGTGTGGCTGGGGAACAGCACAGGCCGTGGAGATGGCAGGAGGGGTGAGGCGGTGGGAGGGAAAGATCAAGAGGAAGTAAGGACCCTGTCATGGGTCCCTTTTATGATCTGCAAAGGCACGTGGATTTTACTCTTCGGGCTACTGGTTCTCAACTACTTTCTCCCACAACATAAATGACGAATGACGCCGTCCGCAGGCACATCCGGGCATCATTCGGGATTTTTCCACGCATTAGCTCTAATTCCAGCCTTCTCCTTCCACGCTAGACAGCAATGATATAGTGAACCTTGCTCTAATTGGTTTCTAAAGAGTAAAACAAAAAGAGAATAAATTATTCACAGGCTTCTGCTCTCTAATTACCAGTAGTAACAAATTGCTTTGATTCAACAATGGCTCCCATCGCCTCCGCCGAGCACAGATGCTGTGGGCAACGTGGAGACACTGGAGGTTTTCAAATGCAGAGTGGATGGCAGGAGGCGATTCCGAAGGCGCGGAGGCCGGCGGGGAGGCTGTGATGGTGGGAAGGTGAGAGGTGCCAAGGACCAGAGCCAAACTAATAGCTGCAGAGAACAGACCGGGAGAAACGAATTACAGCGACACTGCGCAGGGCCTACCTGCCTGTTGACGGGAGAGCAGCCCAGGGCCACGCGTCAGCTCAGCTGACAACTCCCAGGCCACCCCTCTGCCCCCTCCCCCCACTAGCCCTTCCACTCGCCCACCCGCTGCAGCACCCGGGCTGAGAAAAGTCAGCCACGGGAGCCAGACACGCGGACTCCGGCCTCGGCGACTTTCTTATCTCAGGTTCAAAGGAGTATTTCTTCGGGACTGCTTATTATTTGTACCTTAAAATAGAATACAATAGCCCGGCCTGTGTGGCTCGGTGGGTTGAGCATCCCATGCACCAAGAGGTCACGGGTTCGATCCCCAGTCGGGCACATGCCTGGGTCTCGGGCTTGATCCCCAGCAGGGGCGTGCAGGAGGCAGCCGATCGATGTTGACGTTTCTGTCTCATCCATGTTTCTATGTCTCTCTCGCCCTCTCCTTTCCTCTCTCTCTCAAATCAATTTTTAAAAAAACATTAAAAAATAAAATAAAATAGGGCAATATCTAGGTGGCTGGAGATTTCGATCAGAGCATTCCTTTAAATAGTGAAAAGCTGGGAACAACCTAAATGTCCAGCACACATTCACACACACGAAATGTGGCAACGTAAAAAAAAATGCGTAGGATAAACGCTCAGCGAATAAAAATAGGATACAAAATTGTGTCCATGCCATAATTACAACTGTATAAATAAGGCGTAGATACAAAGGCGTCAGGAAGGCTGCCAACATGACAGTACAGATTATATTCGGGGTTTTCTAATTTTATCATTTATCGAACGTTCTACAAGGGAAGCATATTCATTTTACGGCAAAATGTCACTTTGAAGATGATGAAGGAAAGAGGGCTGGTGGCTGAGAAACTGAGGCCATGCCTCACAGTCGGCACGTCCAGAAGGCGCTGGAGACACGCCAGCCGCTGTCGCCGTGAGTGGCAACGGCCAGCGCCTCGCGGGCCCCTGAAAACCCACATCCCACCCTCCCCGGAGGAAACACGAACTCGCTTCCATTCTACTGAACTGGCTCTGGGAGAAAGACAGCATAAGGGACATTTGGTGGCTCTTCGGTCATCTGACATGGGGTGGACATATGGCATCTCGCGGGGTGGGAGAGCTCGTTCTGTGATCGCCGCAAAACCCCAGACGCCGGGTCAACACTGAAGGGAGCAGAGGCCATACCAGGCAACGCGGCCAGGAAAGGCCGTCGTGGTCGTCAGAAGGATGACACCTGGAGGCAGCAGCTGACCCCGAGGGGCTGGGACGTGGGAGGCTGGAGGGGAGGAAGGGGAGCCAGAGGGGAGCCACCGGCGCGGGCAGAGCCCTGGGCCCAGGGCCTCGAGGCCCAGCACGGCCGTGGGAGCTGGGAAAACACGCGCCCGGGGCTGCTGGTTTCCTCGCTCCTGAGCCTCCTGTGCGGCCTGGGCTACGCTCAAAGGGAAGGAAGAAAATAAATCTGAAGAGACTAGAGGCCACTATGGATCGGAAAACGCAGGGTTTTCAACAGGGAGAAGATGAAGTTGCAGCGCAGAGAAAATTCACTTGTGGTTGCTGTTGCTGGTGAGGCCACCGGCATCGTTCAGTGTTAGGAGGGGAAATGATTTTAGGATTTGTTTGGTCTACTTTCTCTTAGGTGGGTCTTTTTCTCTCCCTCTCCCCCTCCCCAGACGTAATCAAGGATAGAAGAGTCAGCCGAGCATTGGAGAAACACATAACTTAATAAATACAATTCACACACACCCCCCATGCACCCTTTCTACTTCCAAGTCTGGTTCGTTTTCAGAGAATGAACGTGGTGAACAGGTCAAAGGCCTGGACCCATAACCCAAGTCTACTGCTTGGCTGACACCTGCCTGTTTCTGACTCTGCAGAGTGCGTGAGTCGTGCCCTTGGGCGGTCTGCCGTGTGCCTGCCCCCAGCACGCGGGCCCCGTCACCTGAGCCAGAACATCGCCTCTTCCATGAGGACAAGCTGTCCGCAGCTCTTGTTCAAATACCGATCCTTCCCCCACGTAACTGACCTCCAGGGTCGGGAGGTCACTCATCCTGAGATTTACTTCCAGCTGCATTGAACAGTAATCAATACATGGGGGGCAGCTAGGTTACAGTTATGGGGCTCAAGTCAATGACCTCAGCTCCTACTGCACTTAGAAGTTTTAAAAAATGGTCTCCGTTCCAATCCATGTGGAAGAACGTATTTTTCACAAGGTGTTTCCCCAGATTGCCCTTGTACTTCTCCAGGCATCACAGCTGTTCAGACCCCGAGCTGCTCTCCGGCTCCACAACCCCACCCCTGCGTCAGCCCGGGAAGCCTTTACTCTGATGGTCTGTGTGTTGGGGGACCAAGGCGTGGAAATATAATTCCTACTTCTGTAACTTAATGAAAAAAGATGCAGTCTTCTTTCTGCTTTCCCAAAGATTTCCAAGAGTCCCAGAGATCTCGGCCCGTGGACTAAGATTAAACCATCTTCCCGCAGTACACAAGGCCCAACCATATTTGGCTCCAAGCTTTCTTTTCCAGCACAGCCTCCCTTTCACAGGCCATAGATGCGAACCCAGCAGTTCCTCCAACAGAGGTCATGGCTCCCTGCCTCCCAGCCCGGCCCACACTCCATGATCCAGGTGGCCTGTTTCACGGTTACGCCACGTGCCAGCCAACACACTCGGGGGTCCACGTGAGGCCAGGGGGCAGGGCGGGAGCCTGTCCAGCTCACTCCGTCCGGCTCCAGCGCCAGGCACAGGATGTGACTGCCACATGGGCACTTGAGTCGAAAGGGAGATGTGATATTTCAAAGAGCCTAATAAGAAGGAAACCGCTCCTTTCCTGTGAGCAAGGGCAGAACCCTGCCCTGATGCTGTAAGTGGGAACAAACATTTCCACAGAATAAAGCATAGGGTCGCCTCCCCATGAGGTTGACAACGGACGGGGCCCCCCTTACAGGGGACAGGGACCCATCGATCACCTACCGATCAGGGACTGTCCGGATTTGCATTGTCACAGGGCACACTGTTATAGGGTTTTGCTTTATTTTTATGTAGGGTACCTTAATTTTACTGCAAAAAAATCCCAAAAATGCGGTAAAGTCATTATCACCAAAAGTTTATAAGGGATCACCTACGGTGCTTTCGAGCTATTTCCTATGTAGGTCCCGTATCTGCCTCTTCACTGCACCCACCATCAGGCCTTAGCCCAGAGCCCAGGGGAGAGGGGGCTGTGACGCAGGAGAGGTGGGAAGCCAGGGGGCAGCTTTTCTGACTCGGGGGATTCTGTGGAGAAGGGAAACTGGGGCAGAAGAGGGGCAGGGGTGAGACATGTGTGTCCCGTCTCTTTCTGGAGGGATACCTACCCACAAACCAGAGGGTCTACAACCAAATAAATTCAGTGGCCAGTAGGGTTAGGCAGAAAGAGGCTGGGTTTTAGCTTTCTCAAGGTGGCTCTTCGGTTCTGTGTGGTTTGAATGGCCTCGGATGTTCCCACAAGCTCCTGAGGCCGAACCTCAGACATTACCTGGGATGGTGATTGGGGAGTTGGCCAATGAGGTTGACAAGGAGACCAAGTAGCCAAGGGCTGAAGGCTGGACCACCAGATCCAGAACTATATGACACTCACGACAGACCTCAATGGGATCCAAGCATGGGGGGGGGGCCTTCCTTGATTTAGAGAAAACCTCAGGGACTCCCTGCACACTTCAGGTCTCCGCGTGGCCTAGGGCAGAAGTTTGTATGACTAATCAGGAAGCCTGGGGGGCTGGTCCACACTTGACACTGGGGGAGAGGGGGTGATTCAGATGGAGGCCCCCAGACCTCCTCCCAGGCCTGACAGTGCAGAAGATCCAGCTCCTCCCTGTGGATGTGTCCCCTAACCTTTGTCAAATGTGCTACTAGGAGTTATTCTAACGGGTATATACTGAGGGCTGTAGGGTGAGCATGAAAATTTACTTACAAAGAGAAGTCTAAATATTTCCCTTATGAACTTTAAAAAAAAAACACAACTCAGAATTAATTCTTTCATTTTTCTCTTAGCAAACTTGAGAAAGACTCTACCGATTAGGGAAGACTGCAGGGGGAAATGTCAACTCCAAGGGGCAGCACCGAGTCAGGGAAGCAGGTGTCCCCAAAGTTCCCAGTGGGTGACCAACACACAGTGAGAGAGAGAGGTGCAACCAGGCTTCCCATGAGCTAACTGGGGATTTTAACCTATGACTCATGCTGGGGTGGGGTCCGAAGCTGCAGGGGCCGCCACCCCACGCCACGCCGTACCACCAGCCAGATTGCTTGTTTCCTGAAAGTAATCAAGTCAGAAACCAGCTTCTTGGCAGCAGCCCCTGGTGGAAAAATGACTGCCAAACGCCAAAATGAGGGTGAGTTCAGTGATTTAATTCTGCATGGAAAACACAATCCGTTAAATGGGATCTGACAAGGCCTTAATCTCATCCGTAGCCGAGGGTGTTGGCGCAGCGCAGCTCGGCTCTCGGCGGCATATTCTCACTGAGCTATGTATAGAACCAGGAGCGCCGTTGCCAAAGCCCAAATAAGTCCATTCCACGTGGGAAGGGAAGCTCATCGGCCCCCAGCGAGTCTCCGGGGAGTGAGTGTACTCTTCTTCCAAATGTGAAATTATCAAAACCTGGCAACTCAACCTAGGTTGGGAGTCACACCATTCGAGGGAGGTAACCGAGATGGCCGATGCCCTGGATGGCGGCAGAATTCCCACTACCGTCCAAGGAGGTCAGGCCAGCGGCCAGCCTTGCTCACCAGTCAGCCACAGGGCTGATATTCGCAGCCTGGGGCTCACGGCGCAACCCAGGGACAGCAGGGGGGCGTCAAGGCGTGGAGGATCAGCCCGCTCCCAGACACGGCTCTGAAAACCGGGAGAGAAGGAACTGGGGGCTGTCCCATCCATTACCCCCCCTAACCCTAGCAAATGTCCCCAAGGCCTGTGTTGCAATTTCACTGTCTCCATTTGTATAATGGGGAAACCGACACTCAAAACCATGACCCAAATCACATAGTTTAGAGGAGCGTTTGCAAGCTCATGTACCCGTGGTATTCCAAAGCCCGGGCCTCTCTGCTGAGAGGGTGGTCCTCGGACCGTCGCATCCGTGGGAGCTTGTTAGAAATGCAGATTCACAGGCTGCAAGCCCACCCAGTGAACCTGGATCGATGAGTAATAGGATCCCCCAAGGACTTCGTTAGACATAAAGTTTGAGAAGCGCTGCCCTAAAGGGTTCCTACCCAAAAGGGGGAGGTGCATTCGAAACATAAGTTTGAACTAGAAAAAGAATTCGGTATAAAACAACAGGGTGAGTCTCACAGGAGAGGCATCGAACTGTCTATAACATCCAAATTGCACATCCAGATTAGTAGCACCAATCTTGCTATTTATTTCACCACCAAGCAACCCAGCAGCACAAAACCCAAGGTGAACCTGGTGGAGAGGGCACAGCTCTGGAGCCGAGTGGACTGGGTTACAACTTCCAGCTCTGCCACCTGCTGGGTGACTTTGAGTAAGTAGTTTGATCTCTCTGAGCCTGTTTCCTGACCTGTACTAGTGGGATAGCATTACTCACCTGGCCAGGGTTTGGGGGGATTAAATAAGCAAATGAATGTACAATTCCTGGACGTAGCAGATGCTCAGTAAACACTGGTTGCCCAGGCATTCGTGCCACCTGGGCTGGGTCTCACCTTTGCAAAGATGCTCACAGGAGGCAGGAGAGAGACGAGGCAGCCGGCTCTTTCCTGTTCTCTCGGGCCCTCTAGTGGCCGGGACTGAGGTCCCAGTCACCGATGGATTCAAGGGGCTGTCTGTCTTCCCTACGCTCCAGGTTCAGTTCACTTGCATGTCTTTTACGAGAAACCTGAGCCGAACAGCAGGTTCAAAGGGACGAGTCACCAGGAAGAAGCAGAGCAGGCACCTGGGGTGCAGTTCCCAGGAGTGTCCCCTTCCCAGACACTGGAGCCCGTTTATCTAGTTATGGTTCCCACTGTCTTCTCTGCCCAAGTCTCGGGCTTTGAAAGCAGGCTTTTCACGCCAGAGGCTTAGTGAGCTTCAGAGGCCACGGCACCTGCACCTGGAGCCACAAACCCCGAGCCTGACCCTTTTCCTCCGGGGGTATGTGGTCAAAGGCGGGCGAGGCTGGAGTGGGCGCGGAGCGAGCATATGAAATTAGTACTTGCCAAGCGCATTCTGGGTGTCAAATACCGAGCCTGCCTCTGTCACGTAAACTATTATCTGCTTTAAATCCTCTCAACAACCCTAAGAAGTGGGTATCTTTATCCCTATTTCACAGGTGAAAAAAACTGAGGCCAAAGTAGATAAGTGGCCTGCTCAAATTAACATAGCGAAATATTTTAGCGTTCAAAGGGATATTAAATATCACCTAGTCCAGTGGTTCTCCAAGTGTGGTCCCCGGACCAGCAGCACTGGGAGCTTGTTCCAGAGCCACATCCAAGGGCCCCACCCGCACCAAGGTGGGCCTGACCATCTGCCAGCCCTCCAGGTCACTGGGATGCACACAAGCTTGAGAACCTCAGAGAATCGCAGGCCTATAGACTGCACTTCTCTCTACTTGAGCGGGTTTTATTTTGTTTAAAACCTCACGACGTAGTAACAAAGCCTGTGCTAGGAAAGACGAAAGCATCTGCCTCGCAATTCTTGTTCCGCCACATCCTGTAAAGAAATCCAAGCCCCTGTTCATCGCTCCTTTTTGGGACCCATCCATAATTCAGCCTCCACGAGGAACCTTCACACGATGCAGTGGCTTTTACTGAGCAACTACACGCATCACCTGGCTGCCAAGGAGAGCGCGCTTTTCTAATATTTCATGGACTCCAGGGGTTGTCTGCACTGTTAGGGGGAGAGGGGGAGAGAAAAGGGAGCTTCCTATGTCCCTCCAGCCATGTGCAGGGTATGAAAGCGCGATCTAATGAAAGAAGTAAAATCGGGGTAGCAGGGAGTAAGGACGAGGGGAAGGCAGGCTGGAGAAAAACCATCATTAAACCTTAACCTGTGATACCAGTACTTGTGTGCATTTCAGGGTGAGTTTGAGAGACCCATTTGGAAAAACAAAATCACGTTTATACATCTCAGCCATACCCAGATCTGTTCTTATTTAATACAGTGAGAAGGTAACAGGCAGAGTCACAGTGAAGGTGGAGTATGACTCAGAGAGAAAAGACAAGAGGCCTTTGCAGGAAGATTCGAGACCCAATGAAAAGCAAGAACAGAGAAGCAGCCACTTGGATGGCACAGGAGAAGGCCCTCGCTTCCTTCCAGGAGGCAGCAGCTCTGCATCTCTCGCGGCTAGAAACCTTCCCCAGCCAAAGGCTCTGGCCAGGGGGCTGAATTCATGTCCACCCAGTGCTTTTCCTCCGGGCACTTATCTCCTGCACCATCCCCCCTCGAAGCAAAAGACTCATTAATCCCATTCAAAGTGCCAACAGCAGTAACCCCTCTGCCTCAGCACGTCAATGCCAATGCCAATTAAATACCAGCAGCAACTTAACTGCTGCTAGAGCCTCCCTACGCTCAGGAAATCCAGCCAGAGTCCAGCTCGCCTCCCCTCCAACCACCACTCCCGCATCAGTGCTGATTTCACTCGGTGGACACAACTGAGGGAATGTGCTGGCCGCACTGCCATGTGTCCAACTGGACCGGCGCGACGCCACCCGCAAACAGGGGAGGACGGCCTGAGCGGCAGTCACCCAACCTGAAGGACGTCTTCACGAAGGCTTCGGGGCTGTCCAGCTGAGGCAGCTCATCGGCGAGGATTTCCTCCGGTGGTCGGGGGTCGTGGACGATGGTCGGCCGCGGCTTCTCCTTGACGTTCCCTGTGAGCCCGTCGATGAGGGAGTTCCACAGGCAGTTCTGCGACTTAGACCCTGGAGCAGGAGGGGGGAAAGCGGATGCAGGTGAATGACCAGCCAGCTCCATGCCCAATGCAGGACTTTCAAAAGCAGAGCAGGGAAATATACGTATTTCTCAGGATCACCACCAACATCAGAGGGCTCCAAAGGATACTTGGCGAGGCAACTCATAGAGTAAAAAGTTAATTTTTTAATTTATATGCAGGAAATAGACCAATACTCTGAATCTTGTGACTCATAGCTAGTGTAATGGGTATTATATATTCTGTCTTAAAACAGTGGTGATCAGCTCCAACTCTTGGGAGAGCTGTGGGTATTTATTAACATACTTATTCAGCAACTGGAAAGCACACAAAGGGCTACTATTTCAGAAAACGGTAAGATGTTTGGATACAAGTCTCCCCTAGGAACTCAGCTTGCCCAAGGCCCGGGTTTCAAGACTCCATTCCATGGAAACACCCACCCTGAAGAGGGGCCCCCACCTCTCAGAACTAGAACTAGCTATAGGCAGGTTCATTCTTCTGGAAGATGGGGCCCAGGGAAATTACACTGAGTGTTTGCTGATATCCTGTCCTTCAGACACTTCAAACATATAAGATGAGGGTGAAAGGCAGACATGAAATCACAAAACAGGATTTGATAAGCGAGGTAACCCCTTATCCTGCCTCCCTCATCTCCCACCTCCCCCCCATCCTCTCAACTCTTCAGGAAGAATCCTCCAGCCCCCCGGGGGCATGCTTTTCAAATGCAAACCAACCAAGCCAGAGTCCACACCCCACACCTCCCAACTCCAGAAATATAAGACAGCTTTTTAAAAGTCCTAAATATCTGCCCAGCAGGTATGGCTCAGTAGTTGAGCATCGACCCATGCACTGAGAGGTCACCGGTTCAATTCTTGGTGAGGGCACATGCCTGGGTTATGGGGCTGATCCCCAGCAGGGGCGCAGGAGGCAGCGATGTTTCTATCTCTCTCTCCCTATCCCTTCCTTCCTCTCTAAAGTCAATAAAAACATATCTTTTCTTAAAAAGTCCTAAGCATCTATCTTAATAAAATCTGGTCCTATTAATGAAGGTCTGGTTCTACTAAGGAAAGGCCTTACAGTTTCCCTTCATTCTTCCATTTATTCACCAGTATACACGTATTAATCCCCTCATACGCCAGGTTCCACTCTGGGCTTTGAAATGGAAAGATAAATGAGAATGTTTCCCTTGGGAACTAGTCAGCTCAAAAGCAATCACAATAAATGGGCAATGCACCATAACTAAGAGCAAACACAGTGCTGTAGGAGGCAGAGCAGGCCTCCCCCAGTCCACCTCAGCCACAAAGGCAACAGGATGTCCGATGTGGGTCTAAAGCAGGGGACAGATCTTCAGCGGGCAGGGAAGAGAGAGAACACACAGTGCAAATGCCACCTGCAAAGGCTCGGAGGCGGAACAGAGCAGCTTGTTAATTAAGGCCAGAGCAGAGCGGGAGGGGGCAATGACCAGCGATGAGGCCAAAGGGCGGGTGGGCCAACTGTAAAGTGCCTTGAACCAAATGCTGATTATTTTAGAACTCCTTCTGTAGGCAAAAAAGGGCTAAAGATTGTTAAGCAAGGTTGTGGGGACATGACCGTGTAGATCCGTGTTTCAGAAAGGAAGCCGGCGTGCTGTGGAGTGGTAAACCCAAGAGGAACAGCAGGGCTATATGAAGAGGCCCACAGATCCATTTTACCTGTAGACAAAATCACAGTCTCACATACATATGGCTAGGTTTTAAGTATTTGTAGATGTAATAAATAAACTTCAAATTCATGTAAAAGCACCTGACAGCTTTCTTACCATTTTCTCAGCCAGTGAATCAAAAGGGTCATGTGACCTAAGCTATCTCTCTATTAGGGCTCCCAACAGCTTACAAAATGGGCCACGAGGATGTGAAGCTGGGCCCAAAAGGTACCCAACGATGGAGCTTCCACAGGGTTTCGGTGTCCTGGGAAACAACCAGATCCCATCAGCCGCTGGCTCCTGCCTTGGAGGGTGACAGTGCCCCCTGCCGGGGCTCACCCCAGCTCCCTCTGACCGAGCCTCTCGCAGCCCTCTCCTCCTTGACCGGGTCTGCCCTGGCCAGACGAAGAATAAAAATCCCCACGCTCCATTCATTTGAAGCTGATTTGGAAAGCACGAAATGCTTCTGACGAAATAGAAGCAGAAACGTGGAAAAAGACACTCACACAGGCCTCTCTCAATAACCTCCGAAAGCCCAGAGGGAAGCCACAGATAAACTACGCCTTCGGGTACCAAAAATAACATGGCTCAGGGGCGGGAGGTGAGCAGCTCATTCAGCCCCCCCCCAGGCTGCCTCTCTCCTTCCCCTTGTTCCTGACTCCCCTTCAAAGCCCAACGCATTCTCCTTTCCCGTTACCTCCCCTCCGTCCCTGCATCGAACCCCCTCCCCTCTCTTCACAAACACAACCTTCCCTGGACCCCGCGAGCCCCCCAGATTGATTCTAGAGCTTCCAGAACCATAAACTCCGGTCGCAGCATCCACACCCCTGAGCGTCTCAGGAGAACCAGTGTTGGGATGCAGACGGAACCAACATGTCGCTCAGTGCTTGGGCTGTGCTGGGCATTGGCACGATGCCCTCACCCGCGTTGCCTTAATCGTAAATCAACAACCTGAAGCCAGTCTTACGGAAACACTGTCGTGCGCCAGGACACGGAGGCTCCGGGAGACCAGGTAACCTAGGCCCTAGGGCTGGGAAACGACAGGTGGCCGCATCCCAAGACTCTCATTCTCCTGACCCAGGGCTCAGGGTGATAACCGTAGTTTGCACTTTATTTATGAGCAAATACACATACACGTCGCGTAGATCGAGCAGAAGGTTCTGCATTTTTTACCAAACAGACATCCTTCTACATAAGAAATGAGATACCCCGTCTGATGCGAGGGAAAGCCTTGGCTTCGCTCGGGCCTCTTGCATGAAAGCAGTTCGCAGCTTCCTTTAGAGAGGGAAGTTCCGACTGGGGGGGGGGATAATACAAGGTGACCTTGACGGCTGAGAAGAGACAAGAGCTGAGAAAAACCTGAATCGGGAATAACTCCAGATTCATTGTGAGGCGTGTCTGATGGTGGCAGCAGATGAACTGCCGGCAGGAGGAGCCCACGGTGAGGCCGTGATCCCGTTTAAATCTCACAAGGGCTTTATCAACAAGGTTCCTGATTTTTTTTTTAAAAAAAGGCACAACGATTAGGCTGGCTTCACTTCATTTTTTTTATTTATGAAAAGTCTGTGAAATTTTCGGTTGTAAGCTTATTGTAAATTTCCCTTTTATAATCTAGTTTCAGTGATTCTCTGTTCTAAGAAATCAAAAATTCCATAGTGACGTTTTATGGAACAGCAGCTCTACAGAATTTATCTACTTACTTATTTTCATCTTCACCTGAGGATATGTTTTTATTGATTTTAGAGAGAAAGGCAGGGAGGGAGAGAAAGGAAAAAGCATCGATGGGAGAGAGAAACACTGACCGGTTGCCTCGTACACGCGCCTGACTGGGGATCACACCCGAAAGCTGGCGCTGTGTCCTGACCTGGAATGGAACCCGCAACCCGTCGGTGCCCAGGGACGATTCTGCGACCAACTACGCCACCAGGCCAGCGCCAGAATTGATTTTGATTCATGTTTCAACTGGCTGAAGTATATCCTTGAATAATTCTTTCCAAGGATGACATGTTGGTGAATGAAATACACATGAACAACGACGTAGGTACAGATTTATTGAATTTACATTAAGCTCTGAACATATTTTTAAATTATCTTCTGCTATTTATATGCTGTCAGAGAGTATTAGGAACCGAGTCTGATAAGTTTTTTTCTCCTTTGCAGGCAAACATTTTTCCTTACCTTTGCATTTCAAAAATTTTGTTAGCCTATATGTAATCGTGGGTTATTTTTACCGGTTTTTTAATTTATTTATCTGGAACACAATGAGCCCTCTCAATATGCAAACTCAGGCCTTGCTTTCTCCTGTTCAGGCAGGCTGTCTTCAACGTCACTTTTGAATGCAGCTTCTGTTCCAATTGTTGGCTTGAGTCTCAGAATATGTATGATTCATTTAGTGAGGCTGGTTCTTTCTTCTCTGACCTCTATTTTCTTTCCTCGCCATGTTCAAGCCTATTTTAATCTACGGTCTAAGACACTGCTTCTCAAGTTTGTCTTCCAATCGTTGATTAAATTTTTCTGTGTCATTTCTATCTTCAGTGTAGATTTTCATTCCTATGTTGTTTACTTACTTTCTTTGCATTATTTCTCGTTGTATCTTAACTCAAAATCAACCTGCTTCTCTTCTTATGCTTTCTCCTTCTGTCTCCTACGGGGCTCTATCTTCTCGCTTCTTATAGAAAATGCAAAGTAGCATTTACATTTTTTTCTTCTGACTTCCTTGTAAAATCATTTTTCAGAAGGTTACCCTTCCCCTACATCTTTAGGATGGTGTTTCATTTCATATTTTGTTTGGAGTTCCATTTTTTTAATTTTATTCCTTTTTTATTGATTTGAGAGGGCCGGGGGGAAGAAACGTCGATTAGCTGCTCCACTCATTTATGCATCACTGGTTGATTCATGTCTGTGCCCTGACCGGAGATCAATCTCCCAACCTTGGCATATCGGGACGACGCTCTAATCGACTGATCTACCCAGCCAGGCCTTGGGGTTTTATTTTGGCTTTAACCCTGGTTTAACCACTCTGGAATGCAAAAAAAAAAAAAATCCATACAGAGCTTGTCTCCCAAAAGGCAAGGTATGTAGGGTCATTGCAGGTTTCACTCACTGTCTACTTGGGCTGCCAGATAAATTCAGCAGAAAGAACCAAGATTAAGACTGACATCGAACCCAAACAGCTAGTTATCACAATAAGCAATGCCTAGCCCAAGCCTGAAGCTCAGGCAGGAGGAATGGTGCCCACCCTGCTTCAGAGTAAAGCCTCGCATCTGTCTTCCTTGACTCCTACATGATTCTCAGAGTCCATTTAGAAATTCATCTAGTGCCGTGGATCCCGATATAGCGAGGCCATCAATTCCAGGAGGAAAGGTCTCCATTACTCTTTGTCTGGCATCAAATGAGTCTGTTCAGTAGAGTAATGATGTAGACAAGATTGAAGGGAGGCTGCCTTCAGGAACTCTGACAACGTCCATTTAGTACACTAATTAAAAAAGAGGCCTGCCTATTAAGAGTGAAATCTACTTGCCAGACACTTTGTTCACAGTTAGTGTAGCTTAGGTACTTGAGAGTTAGAAGATAGCATCTTTTTTAAAGTTTTCCACAATTTAGACTTTCACTAATTCAGACACCACCACCCCCATCATTCAATGAAAATTTTTCAACGCATAACTGCCTTGAAGTATGCTAATGTCTGCAAAGCATGCGAAACTCCAAGTCTTGCCATCTGCCGCATGATTCATTTGTGAATCTGCCAAGTATTCCTTTGGGAAGTCCCGGGACTGAGTCCCCACCTCGTTATGAAAACTCGGTGGGAATGAATTCAGTGAGATCGTATGTACGAAAGAGCTCTGAGCGTGTGGAAGAGCGTGCCGTGTTCACCCTAGACGTGTTCCGATGGTTTGTGTGCTGTGATCAACAATAAAAGTGTCTGAAAGCAATTGCTTGGAGATGCGGAGTCTTAATCAAGAGTTCCAGAAAGAGAGAGGCTTTGGGGTAATAGATTCGTCATGGAGAAGAACTCTTTTTCATGTGGGCCCATACTAACCATTGCTGGTGATAAAATATAGACAATGGCCTGGCCGGGGTGGCGCGGTGGTGAGCGTGGACCCACGAACCAGGAGGTCACCGATCCGATTCCTGGTCAGGGCGAATGCCTGGGCTGCGGGCTCAGTCCCCAGTAGGGGGCGAGCCGGGGGCAGCCGATCGCTGATATTTCTCTCTCACCCATGCTTCTATCTATTCCTCTCCCTTCCTCTCTCTCTCAAAATCAATAAAAACATACTTTTTAAAAATAAAAAAATGAAGACAATGGACCACCTGTCGGTGGTAAGCTCCTTCAGGGAAAGAACTGGGACTTACTCATTCCTACGCTCCTGCACCCAAAACGTCCTTCCAAGGTGAACTCTTTCACCTGTTTCTAAGATACCTGTTGCTGAGGCTGTAGGAAACGCATCCACCGCTTGAATACATTTCCCATCAGCTTTCCTTCCTTCCAGGTGCTCCGGTTGGATCAGGCCTGGGTTTTCTTCAGCTTCTCGCCCCACTGGCTCTGCGTCCTGCCCGCCCTTCCTGACTCGCCCTATGGCTTTGGGGACATAGACCTGGACGCCAGGCAATTTTTTCATAGGTTCCAAAAACCGCAGCTGCGAACATGGGGAGCAATCAAACCTCCAGAACGGAGCTGCCCCGCTCACAGGCTTTGGGTGCGATGCCTCCCTCCCCACAGCCTCTCCCAGCGCCCGATGCCCGATGCCCGGGGCCCGATGCCCAATGCCCGATGCCCGGGGCCCGATGCCCAGGGCCCGATGCCCGGGGCTGTCCTCACAGGGCTCAGTCCATTGCACCGAGGGGCCTCTGCTCAGGCTCCTGAAGCAGATACATGGCAATGCTGGGCTTTTGCTGCCACCCTGTGGCCATGTCTGAACACTACAAGTGGCCTCTTGAAAACTTACACTGGGGTTTGGTTTTTTGGTTTGGGGTAATTCTGTTGTTGGGTTTTGTTGGTGGTGGTAGCGGTGGCTTTGGTTTTCTTTAGATAAAACTGACATGTAACATTCTATTAGTTTCAGGTGTATGACATAGTGACTTGAAATGTGTATACATTTTGAAATAATGCACAGTAAGAGCACAGTAAGTCTAGTTAACATCCATCACCCCCCAGGTACAACTTTTTTTCTTTTAAGATCTGCTTCTCCAGCCACTTTCAAATATATAATACGGTGTTATTAACCCCGGTAACCAGGCTCTACTTATTTTATGCCGCATGGGTTTTGCTTTTATTTTGTTTTCTGGATTCCACGCACAGTCCTTGCCTTTCTCTGCCTGACTTATTTCACTCAGCGTGATGAACCCGGATGGTCCTGGAGGGCTCTGGGTTTTTGTTAAGATGAGAGGTTTCCTTCTTTTGCGCGCAAGCGCGCACACACACACACACACACGCTCACTTCCCAAGCCTCAGCCCTGCTCGTCTCCTCCCGACTCCCTTGACTCCACGCCTACCCCAGGCCCGATGCCCCTTGGCTCACGCGGCATCTGCACCGATCGCGAGCATTTTCCTCCACGCACCATTACAGCCACTCCCTTCTCCGCCTCCCTGGTCAGGCCGCGAGCTCTTTGAAGACTGACTTACTCATCTCCAGGGCCAGGCACAGAAAAGTCTTTAAAATATATGGGGAAGGAGGGAAGGAAGAGGGGAGTAGGGAGGAGGGAGATGAAGACTCAGGGCAAGAATATGCACAAGGACAACCATCGGCTTACTGAGCACTCCCAGGGCGCAGGCTGGGTGCTTCGCATTATTCATCCCAGGCTATGGGGACCCATATCCACTTCAGGGGTCCCAGCCTCATCCAGCCACTGAAAGGCTAACGCCTGGCCCATCGGGGTCCCTGGACCCTGGTCCTTCACATCCCCCATGGCCAACATCCGCACTTCATCTTCCAGCCTCCAAACCAAAGCCTGTCCCCCAGTCCTTCAATCTTCCCAAACTGACCATCTCAGTCACACCACACACTCCATCAAGGTCATTTTCACTGTGATGACGTGTCAGTGAGAATTATTTTTCCCTTCCTAGAAGCCACCCAAATCTTCCCTCCAGTATTCCCTCCAAAAGGACCCAGCAGCGAATGTGCCCTCCGACTTCTTCCCGGAACGTTGCCCTACGTCAGATTTTTTTTCCTTTCTTTTCAGAATCAGGCCGACTTCATTGGTTGGCCATTAATTACTTTTTTCCTACCGAGCTATTTTTTCCCCCCTCATGTTTTCACTTAACTTCTACTAATAAGCTTCCAGTGGACAAACCGTGTCCCCCACCCAGTCACAGGACTGAGAGGCGTGGAAGCCACTTAAAGAGGAGTCTCCCTCTTCTCTCTGTGAGGGGACCAACTGCCCCAGGTTTCGCTCTGGCTGCCCGGTTAGAGGTCCCCCCACACATACACCTGGCGATGACACTCAGGGTGCCAGGAGCGCCCTCAGGGGTGGGTGCCCTGCAGCGGGCCCAGCATGGCCGTGACCTTCCAGCTCATGGATCTGCCGGCCTCCTGCTCAGGACACAAAGACAGGCAGGGACTGAGAGCTCGTCTGTCATGCTCTCTGCGCTGTGGGAGGAAATACTGACTTTGGAAATAATGACTCCAGGTGGGAGGGCGGGAAGGTTGGGGCCTATGAGAAGACTGTTCCATGCCATGGTTTCTAAAACGTGAGCACTTAAGGCTCTTTCATGATTATATGTTATTACAGGTCTATAAAAATCCTTTCTAGGAATCAATCCCAAAGTGCTGAAGCCTCCCCAAAAGGCAGAGTTTAGAAGATGCCCTGTAGATAGAGAAATTATACTCTCAACCTCACTCGAGATGTAGTCTTACGGCAGGGAATCCAAGTGGCTCTCGGGCCAGGACTTCCAAAGGTGGCAATTTTTTCTACTGTTTTTATTGATTTCGGAGAAAGGAAGGGAGAGAGAGATAGAAACATCAATGATGAGGGTGATTGATCGGCTTCCTCCTGCACGCCCCCTACTGGGGATCGAGCCCACAACCGGGGCAAGTGCCCTGACCAGGAATTGAACCGTGACCTCCTGGATCCTAGGTCGATGCTCAGCCGCTGAGCCACACTGGCCAGGCAACAGCAACTTTTTATAAAGGAGGGAAGATGGGCGTGAATTTCCTAGTTTTCAGATGGGACAGCCAGGCCCAGAGAGTGCAGGTGAAAGCCAGACAGCAGTGATTGTGCTGGATATAAAAACCCATCTATTTGGGTTTCAGTTCTCCTTTCTCCACAGATGCCCAGGCCGTGGGGGAGGCACCCAACCCCGCTCGGTCTCGGTATTTCCTCTCCCTCCGTGGGACCCGGGTGTCTGTGAACTTGGCGTGTAACTCGCCGCCCACACCGGCACAGGAAACACTGGGAGGCTTCGACTCCCACTCTCGGGTTAGGATCGAGGCCTGGAGATGAAGGAGTCCCGTGGAACTGAGGGGAGCTCCAAGGCCCTTGCGGGTATCCCTGTGCCGGAGGGAAACCCCCATCTCTCTGAGCTCCACGGTGTCGCCTGACTCAGGTAGAGCCACTGGAGCAGGCCCATGAATCCGCTTTGGGTGGCAATGATGCTATCACAGCGTGGACCTTACGACCGCAAGCCTTTCGCCTACTCTGCTCTCTGTCTTCATAGGAAGCCCACCCACCACAGGGCACTCGGGATCCCCACCCCCCAGCGATTCTCAAACTCAGATGTGCCCGGAAGTTGCCTGAGGATCTGGTAACCTGCAGATCCTGGTCCAGGAGGTCGGGTGAGCCCGGGCTCTGCATTTCTAACGAGCCCCAGGTGACGTCGGTTCTGCTCCCAGGACCTCACTTGGAATAGAGGAGCTCGGGACAGCCAGACGACCGGCGGTTCTGAGGGTTCAACAGGCGACAGCAAGGACCAGGTCGCCCAGGATCAGGCTTGAAGGGACTGTGAACCCGCTGAGGACATTTCCTATGTTACTGGCGGGGTTTAGGGGCACTGGGCAGGATTGCAGGGGGACCCAGGCAGGGGAAAGGCCTCCGGGGGAGCCCAGGAGGGAGGGGAGGGTTACTCACGGGAGAAGCGGGAGAAGCGGGTGAGCGGCCCTGCGGTCTTGTCTCCGGCTTCATTTGCAACTGGAAGAAAACAAAACAGATGCGATTAGCAGGGGGCAGGGGTGTGAGCCCACGAGGAACCTACCACTGATGCTCTGGCTTCGAGTCTCTGGGAGAGAATCGAAGCAACTTCATTTCTGCTCTGTCTGTATTCCCAGGGCTGCTCTAGATACCTGAGGCCAAATGTCCTCATCAACTTTTTTAACTGATTTCAGAGAGCGGAAGGGAGAGGGGGAGAGAGAGAAACATCAATGATGAGAGTCCCTGATCGGCTGCCTCCCGCACGCCCCCTGCTGGGGATCGAGCCCGCAGCCCGGGCCTGTGCCCTGCCCGGGACTCGAACCGGCGACCTCCTGGTGCACAGGATCATGCTAGCCGCTAAGCCTCACCGTTGTCCTCATCGGTTTGATTAGAAAATCTGGATGAAGCTGGGGAGAACCTAGACAACACTGAGCTTACGACGCCTGGGCGAACAAACCTGCCTGTGTCCCCTCAGCAAGAGTCACGCAGCCCCGGCTCCCGGCCAGTGTACGTCTGTCCTTCTGCCTCGAGCTCCCTCCCATCAGGCCATCCCGTCCCTCAACACACACTGTACCCCAACCACTTGCGGGAAGTCCGATTTGCTCAGATGAATGGGGGCAACGCCAAGGCAGGATGTCAGCGACAACAAGGTTAGTTTTTATTAAGAAGGGGATTTATATTTAGGCACTAACAGGGGCCTCAAAACGGGGGATCCAGGAAGTTTTCCAGAGAACCGCTTGGGAAGACCTTACCCCTAAAGCTTCTCATCAGGACGGTTTCCCCTCCTCGGAAAAGCCTCTACATGATTCTTCAGGTGAGAGCGTCGTCATCAATGTCCCCTGGGTTTACAAACACCATCTTGCGACTAACACAGAGGTCAGTTATCAGGTGGGAACACAAGTCTCCCCACTTTAAATATCACTTTCACTGCCCATAAAGGTTACACCTTGGCTGTTTTGTGTATACGCAGTCAACAGACTATGTCTATTTGTGATCGACCTGAATGAACCCCCAAAGCGATGAGCTGGAAAAACCTGTTCACGTCAGTTTAGGAAAAGCATCTGATTCACAGGCGGGACAGAGAGGATTCCTAGTGTAACCATGAACGCACGAGAGGTCGCAGCAGCGGGACAAATACGTAACTGCTTCATAAAGGCATTCCCATCGTCTCGCAAGACGGGAGGGAATCAACAGCTTCCTCCCGCCCTCTCACAAAGGTAAACGTTTTAAAATTTGCTACCTGCGGTCACCTTTTTTTAAATGAAGGGATTTGGTCTCAGTCCGCTTCTGTGTTTCTGTTATTTGCCTTGCCCCGAGGTCTCCGTTCCCTGCATTTTACAAGCAAGGTGTTATACAAAACGACCAGCAGAGGGAGGTGACACTGCGCCCTGCTCCCAGGATCTCAGCCCAGCAACCCAAAAAACCAAAGGGAAAGACAGACAGACAGACGGGAAGTGAGAAAGGGGGGGGTAGGCAGGAGCTCGCCCAGGTTAGGTACAGATATGAGTCTCCCTGATCTGGAGTCCAAAGTGTTTCCTCTTTAGACACCATAGCTCTCAAGTAAGAAAATAAAACAAGGGCTGTGTGTGTTTTTCCAAATTATTTGCTGCAGAAACAGATGGGCTACTTTTAAGGTAGGATCCCAGAGACCGGTGCAGTCGCTGAGAACACCGGCAACCACTAGCGCACCCAGCTTGGAGAGGCCGCTTTCCCTGTGGGAAGGCAGGTGCGGTGCGGTTACTGTCACTGTTACACAGGCGGGCCCCATCCGAGGGTGGGACTCGCCGACCCAGATCCGAGTCACGCCGGCAGAGGCTGGGCGCGAGATCTGGGCCAGTGGAGCGCCAGGAGAGGTGTCCCTGCCCAGAAGGCACTGGAACCCTGCTACCGGCGTTATTTCCTAGACCAGGCCACACTCCCTGTCAAGTGATGTCCCAACACCTACAAGATACAACTGCCTTGGCCTGGTACCGAAGACCTGGCCCCACTATTCTCAGCTCGCTGTATCTCCCAGAACATCTCTGTCACAGGCTCCAAGCTGAGGATTCCCTACACACTCTCGCTCCTCATGCTGAGCGCCGCCTGGGAGCCTGGTGCCGGGCCGGACTCTGCAAGGGCGGCAACAATGGGTTTCGCTCGGCCTGGACACCTGAGCAAGTCCGGGAGGTGCACTGAGCCTCTCTGTCTGGGTTTACTCCAGTGCGATCAGCTGTGGGACTGACTAAGGTGACGGTGGTGATGGTGGTGATGGTGATGATGATGTGATGATGATGGTGATGGTGATGATGATGGTGATGGTGGTGATGGTGATGATGGTGATGATGATGTGATGATGGTGATGGTGATGATGGTGATGACGATGGTGATGGTGGTGATGATGGTGATGATGATGTGATGATGGTGTGATGATGTGATGATGGTGTGATGATGTGATGATGGTGTGATGATGATGGTGATGATGGTGATGATGGTGATGATGATGTGATGATGATGATGATGGTGTGATGATGATGATGATGTGATGATGATGGTGTGATGATGATGTGATGATGATGTGATGATGTGATGGTGTGATGATGATGTGATGATGGTGATGATGGTGGTGATGATGATGGTGATGGTGATGATGGTGTGATGATGATGGTGTGATGATGATGTGATGATGGTGATGATGGTGGTGGTGATGATGGTGATGATGTGATGATGATGTGATGATGATGACGTGATGATGTGATGTGATGCGATGATGATGATGATGGCGATGATAGTGATGTGATGATGATGATGACGCAGGTTCCTTGGTCCCATCCCTGATCCACTAAATCAGAGCCCCTGCAAGTGGGGACAGGACCCTAGGTTTCAATCAACTCCCTCAGAAGCTACACTCATATCTGAGGAGAGCATTCTAAATGAAGTGTTTCCCTGGTATGTGTGTTGTATGTTCCCCACCCCCCCAAAAAATGTCCAGAAACAAATCTTGAAATAAGGGCTTGCTGCGGAGATGAGTGGGAGGGAGGCAGGCGAGATAGGACGTTAACTCGAAGCAATGGGCACCCTGACCCCAGGCAAAGAAGGCAGCTCTGATGTCCCAGCTAAGCCACAAATACTCCGGGCCATCAGGACAGGGGAGGGTGGCCCAAACTGTTGTGGTGGTGGCCTGAGCAGGTGCGCACTGCTTTGTAACCAAAACCAGCACCAAAAACACTGCCACCCTTGTTTTGAAAGCCCTGGCACCTGGGTGAGTATAAATGCAGCTGGGGTGCTGGGTGCCAGGGCAAACACACCGTGAGCAAGCTGGGCCAGGCTTCCCGCAGGAAATCTGCCTGCTGCTTTGACACAAGCTCTGGGACCCTCCCCAGGTGAGGTCCTTTGTGAAGCCTGGTGGCTGGAAAGCCAGGCACAAGGGACTCCCAGAGAAGAAAAAAGCCTTCGAATGAGGTTCTGGGCGTCTTCCCAGTTACTGCAGGAGGTGAAGCTCAGAATCGCTCCCAGGTGTTTTTATTGATTTTAGAGAGAAAGGGAGCGAGAGGGAGAAAGAGATAAACACCGACCGGTTGCCTCCTGTACATACCCCGACTGGGGATCAAACCCGCAACCTGGGCATGAGCCCCGACCAGGAATCAAACCCTCGACCCTCGGTGCACAGGGTGACGCTCAACCAACCGAGCCACCCGGCCAGGGCACAGAACCGCCTTTTCCAACCAAGCTCCTAGCAGTGCCTCAAGCTCGTGAGAGCTTGCACGCACGCGTGCGCACACACACACCCTGCCAGGCGTGTGCTGCCAGCACTATGTGTCCAGCAACATAAATCACAGCATCGTTAACAACGGCTGCGGGCCGAACGCATCAGATGCATGAGACAAGTCAAACTAGGCGCTGGACACGGCGTCCTTGGGCGAGGAACTCAGATGCCCACCGGCCGGGGCTCCTCATACCATTTCCCTGCAGCCTGGCACGGGGCTGGGCACGCACAGCTGCCGGGGGAAGGGCTGGTCAAGGCGGAGGGCGCTGGTCAGGAGTCGCAGAGGCCCTGGGAAGGAGGCTGGCCGTGCCACAGGGCACTCTCCTCCTCCCTCTGGAAGCAGAGCTGTGCGACCTGCCGGCCAGCTACAGGCTGGCCCTCGGCTTGGCAAGGCGTCTTGTAAGCTGGATGGAAGTTCGGGGACCATCTGAGAGTCAGGAATTGGAGGCAGGTATACGGGGCTTGGCAAGGACACTGCTTGAAAGTAAGTGATAGGAATTCCTTTGGGAACAGCTCTAACCACTGAGCCACATGGGCCAGGGCAGGGGCCTTCTCTTAACCACTACACTACCCTGCCTCTTACAGGTCTCATCCCTGGCACAGCAGCCTCCTCGGCTTTCAGGTCTCAACCCCCTGGCATGTCCCGTACGGACTTCCTGACCCCACCCCCACCCCGTCCCGGGCACCTGTGTGTACCCGGGATGAACACACTTCTGTAAGCTCGGGGAGGCAGCCCCCAGCAGTCTTACTCTCTGTGCCCCCAGGTCCCAGAACGATGCCTGGCCCAAAGGCCCCTCAGCAAATATTAACTGACCTCTCTAGTTTGTGTCGTTGCCTGGCCCCTGGAGGCACTCCGCCTTGTCCTGTCTTATATCGTCTGCAGTCTCCCTGAGGCCTTCCCTACAGGAAGCCGCCCCAGTCTCCCCTCCCGCCCCCGCCCCTGCCCCTCCCTCCACACCCCTGCACGCAGCCATCCTGAGCTCTCTTCCATGGCCCCCCACTCTGGGTGCCTTCCTACCCCAAGCCTTCTTCACTCCCTGGCCTTGACTTTCATGTCCCTTCTCCACTTTTTCCAGCTAATAAATGCCCACCCATGTGTCAGGGCCCAGATGCAGTGGCCTCTGCCACCCACTCCCGTCCCCCTGACGCCATTCATTCCCCACCATGGCAGGGGGAGAGGCTGCCGGACTCGACTCAGACTGACCTGACCTGCGGCCTGGCCCCTCTGCTGTGTTACCAAACCTCTCTGAGTCATTTTCCTCACGCGAACACATCACAACACTTACCTCTCAGGGCTATCACTTCTAATAGGGACACTAATCCCATCATGGGGGCTGCACCCTCAAGACCCGATTACCTGCCCAAGGCTCCACCTCCTAATACCACCACACTAGGGCTTCAACACGGGAAGGGGGGGCAAAATTCACAGTCCTGACATTCAAGTGCAGGAGGAATTAACACCAGAGCCGAGGAGACTCCATGACTCTTTAACCAGGGGCCACAGGGCCTCCGTCTCGGCTCCCCTGACACAGGGGGTAGGTGACCCCCTGCTTGAGCCCTGACCCTGGGCGGGCACAGCAGGACTAGGCATGTGTCTCTGCTCCCCCATATAGAGGACTCTCCAGGATCACGAGCTCCTTGCAGGCCGTGCGGCTCTTCCTTTCTGGCCCTGGCTCCCCTGGCACTCCCCACTGCCTAGAGACAGTGACGCCACTCTGTGCCCCAGGGGGTCGCCCTGCCACTGGGGGAGGCCCTTCCCTCCTGAGGGCGGACAGAGGGAGCATTCCAAGGCATGTGGCACGAACTCCCAAGACAGCAGCGGAAGCTGAAGCCAGCTCACAGGCTGTGACCAAGCTCCGAACCCAACCTTGGAAACACCTGCCTGCTGCTGTTTTGGAAGAGGGAGGTGCTTCGGGCCCTGAAGAAACCATCCAGGAAGACTGTTCCCAGAAAAGGAGAAGGGAGCTCTGGCTGGTGTGGCTCAATTGGTTGGGGGCATCCCACGCACCCAGAGGTCACCAGTTCGATTCCCAGTCAGGGCACATGCCGGGGTTGCAGGCTCGATCCCCAGTAGGGAACGTGCAGGAGGCAGCAGATCCATGACCCTCTCTCATCGATGTCTCTCTCTCTCTCTCCCTCCCTCTCCCTTCCTCTCTCTGAAATAAAAAAACACACACACAGATGATCAGAACTGGATTCTCCAGGCTCATAGTCTCAACTTTCTTTTCCATCAGAATCACTTTTTCACCTGTAGGTGGAGGCAGTGAGGGAAGGGTCTCCAAGGAGAACCCCTGGCAGCCAACTCCCTGAAGTCCAAGCTTAAAAACAAAGGGGGTCGGAGGGAAGAGGGAGCTGGGGAAGTGCGTTCCTCCGCAGGCCCGCCAGGTCCTGGGAGGGGAACGGTTGCTAAGTGGCAGTTTCTAGGCCCTCCCTGGTGGCCCTCAAGGCAGCCGTCATCCACCTTGAAGGCAGGATTCAGATCCTGCACCTGCCACCCTGGGAGCCCCTGGAAACCATGGCGACAGCCCCCCAGCGGCAACTCAGTTCTGTCTGGGCTCCAGCTGGGGCCACCGGAGCCAAGGGAAACAGAACACAGGGAGGAAATCCGAGAGCTTAACTGCTGTTCCATGGAAGGTGCCAATTAAGATGCTTCACCCTTCTGCCCCACAGTTCTGCCCTGCTCCCTGGTTAACAGCTCCTCCCAGACCCCCATGGCCCACCCAGCTCCCTTTCCAGATGGTGGGCCCCAAGCATGGCCAGTTAGGCTAAAAGGCATGACGGCCTTAGAGACCCCAAAACTGTACACCTGAAACCTATATAATGTTATTAACCAATGTCACCCAAATAAATTCAATTTAAAAAAAACAGTTGCTGAGTGGAAGCAGGGAGACCAGTTAAGAAGCTACAGCGATGGTTCATTCGAGGGAAAATGGTGACTGGGGGTCACAGGCGAGAGCTGGAGGTGGTGAGAAAGGAGCAGACTCGGGATTATAGGGTGGAGTTGACAGAGTTGGGTGGGGGTAGGGTGTGTGATACAAGGGAAAGAGACAGGTCAAGGACAACTATAAAGCATTCGGACCAAAGAAGTGCAATAATGGAGATGCTGCTAACTGAGTAGAAAAGACTGAGGAAGAGCAGGTTAGGGAGACGGGACTAGACAGGTTTTGGCTCCGTTCCTTCTAAGATGCCTATTAGCATCCAAGGGGTGATGTCAAATAGGCAATTAGAGGTATGAGTCTAGAAGCGAGGGGAGAATTTCAGACCATAGTGATCCTTAACCCTAACCCTAAACCCTAAACCCTAACCCTATACCTTAACCCTAGCCCTAAACCCTAACCCTAACCCTAAACCTTAACCCTAACCCTAACCCTAACCCTAACCCTAAACCCTAAACTCTAACCCTAACCTTAACCCTAACCCCTAACCCTAACCCCACCCCTAACCCTGAGCAAGCACACAGCTGGTGTTTGCAGTCCTAGCTCACTGACAAGGAAAGCGGACATGGAGAAGCAGCCCAGAGACCTCACCTGGAGGCAGCACAGCAAACTCAGAAGAGGCCTCCACTAAAGAGGAGCCGAGACTGGCATCTCAAAGCCAAGGGAAGGAAGGTTTTCAGAAGGGCATAGAGGGCAACTGTGTCAAATGCTGCTGACTTCGGCCAATGGGGACGTCACAGGCGATCTCGCCAAAAGCATCGCCACTGGGGCTGTGGTGGGGCTGGCACAGGCTGAAGAGGGGCAGCTGTGTCAGGGTGTGCAAACACTGGCTGAGGAACTTCTCCACAAAGGAGGTCTGAGAAGTGGGCCATCGCTGGAGGAGAGTTCTATGTCCACACAGGATTTCTTTCTTTCTTTCTAAGATAGAAGCTATTAGAGTGTGTTCACATGCTGGCGAGATGATGCAGTGGAGGGGGAATGGTTGTAAGAAAAGTTCAGAGGACACCGGGTCCACTGCCCGAGGGGGGGGGTGGCCTCAGACTCGGTCTCTCCGCTGGGCCGGGAGGGAGCAGATGGGGAGACACGGGAAGTGCTGGGTGCGGACGCAGAGCCTGAGTGCAGATGCGGGAAAGGTGGCAGCTGTGCCCATGGGAGCACGTGGACATTCTCTTCTGATTTCTCCTATTTTCTCAGGGAAATACAAAGGTCCATGGGGCCCTGTGGAAGGAAGGCTGAGGGGATTGGAGACACTGAGTCAGATTAAAGGATACAAGAGTTGATAGGGACGAGTGGCGGGGAGACGGTGATGGATGACCCAAGCAAGGTCTTGGCATCCAGGGCGCCTGACACAAATTAGTGACTCTTGGTGGACAACTAGAGGCAAGATAGTCTCTTAGGCAGACTGGGGTGGGGGTGGCAGTTAGGAGGACGGAGAGCGGGTCTGGCGCGAATCACACAAGCAGGACACTCTTGCCCAATGGACATATGTGTGATCTCTTCTTCAGACAAACCGTTCTGAGACAAAGAACTTTTTATAAACGAGCACTGTAAGAGGAGGCTCCACATACAGGTGGTGCCTGTCTCCCCTGGCTGAGGCACACAGGGAGGGAGGGGACAGCTGGGCTTAGTCCTCTGAGCCCTCAGAGACTCGCGGCTTGAGTGATGTTTTTGAGTGGGAGGAAGCTGGCGGCACTCGTTTCAAATGGGATGTTGAAATTCTCTGTGGTTTTCAATGATTCACACTTTCCTTGACCTGTCATGGGAACTGGCTCTGGGGTGGACTCAAAATGGTCCAAACTGCACACCAGAAATAGCAACACAAAGTCCCCCTCCAACACACAGATCTGAAGGAAGTCAGGTCTTCAAGAGCATTGCATTGGGGCTGGGCTCCTTCCTCCATCCTGGAGCCTGGGGAGGCTGCTGGGACAGGGCTTCTCTAAGGACAGACATGCCTGGAAGGCTGAGGTCCAAGGTCAGTTGTGCCAGCTACAAGCGGGGTCTCCAGGACCAGAGTGAGCACACAGCTCTCCTTAAAATTGAAGGTGTTTGTGCTCAAGATGAAACTGAATTCCATCTGGGCAAGAGACGTGCTCATGTGTACAAGGCAGAGGATAACACAGCGCCTCCTGGTGGCAAACCGGACAAAGCCAAAGTCATCTGGGGAAAGGTAACCAGTACTCATGGAAACAGTGGACAGGTTTGTGCCAAATTCCAAAGCAATCTTCCTGCTAAGGCCATGGACACAGAATCTGTGTGATGCTCTATCCCTCAAGGATTTAAACGTATTGAAAAGTGAATAAATAAAAGTGGATTTGTTCTCTTATAAAACAAACAAATAAACATTGTGGTTGGGGTGGGAGGTCGTAAGAGTGCACTTGGAGGAGTCCTTCAAAGCTCAGCTAGAGCCCTGGCCAGTGTGGTTCAGTTGGTTGAGCATAATCCTGTGCACTGAAAGGCTGCAGGTCTGATTCCCGGTCAGGGCACATGCCCAGGTTGCAGGCTCGATCCCCGGTAGGGGGCATGCAGGGGGCAGTCAATCCATCCTTCGCTCTCACAACAATGTTTTTTTCTCTCTCCCTCCCTCTCCCTTCTTCTCTCTCTAAAAATTAATTTTAAAAATCTTAAAAAAAACAACACTCAGCTGAAAGTAAGAGTCAGCAGACCTGGGTTCAAATCCTGTCTCCTTCCTGGGAGAAGACATTGATCCAAGTCTTAGTTCCTCTGCCTTTAAATGTGGGGGTGATGACACCTGCATCTGAGAGCAGGTGTGACGAGCCAAGTCTATTGGGCTGTGAGTGCAAATCAGTACTAGTTTCCTTTATCACCTTCTTTCCCAGAAAGAAACGCTGAACTCTGGGGCATACAGACAATGAGTGAGAGGACAGGAAAGGGTCGCATTCCCGATCAGGAAGGACACTTAGACACAAGGGTTTCTGAACTGGGTGTAGAATGAAGCACATCACAAAAGCCTTTTGAGACGAGGGCTTATGCGTCAGTGGGTTTCCAAGGAGACCGATTTTACAAAAGCTACTATGAGACACGCTCCCTCCACGAAGACGAGATAACACCACGCTCCTACTTTCAACAGCTCCTTCTGCATCCTGACAGGTGATGGGAATGTGGGAGGAGAAGCCTAAACGCAGGGCCCGAAGGCAGCACCCTCCACACCCGATTTGTGGAATGAATGAATGAATGAATGAATGAATGAATGAATGAATGCTGTGTTTTGCCTTCATGCAGAGATGGGGGACAAGAAAGGGGGGGACATGTAAAAGTGGACACAGGGGACCCGAGGATGGAGCACAGAGGGAGCCAGGGACCTGGTTGCTGGGCCTGGGACAGGTAATAATACTAAACAAGAAACAAGGCAAGCCCCAGGCTGGTTCTGAGAGCTTCTGGCGCCCTGGGAAGCCAGCCTGCGAGCACTCTTGGGGTTCCAGAACCGACTGCCTGACCCGGGGCACCCTGCACTGAGGCAGCACGCTGGGCCCAGGGTCTGCGAGCGCGGACACTGGACGTGGGAGACGGAACCCACGCCAGTTCTTCCTTTATGGACGTTTACGATCCCCACGTGTCACCAGCTCCCTCAGCCCAGGGCGCCGTTTTCCACTGAGCGTCCTGTGGGAGACCAGCATCGAGAGACAGTCCCCGCAGGAAGGGAGCCTTGTCAGACAGCCGGGGGACCCTCCAAACTGCCGCCCCCCGGGGAAATGTGCCAGGCACATTAGCACCTTAAAGGTTTCTGATGTTCTGCTGCAAAGAAACCTGACTAATACAGTGTTTCTAATACAGGGACTAAAAACCCCTCCCATCCATCCCCGAAACACCCCCAGAAGCGGTTCCCCTGGGCATGCTCAAGGACGGGGCTCAGATGGGCTCATCACCAGTCATCCACTAGCTGGCCGGAGCCAAAGGCGGGCTTTGCGAACGTTAGGAGACTACATTCTTCATCCCGCAAATAAACACGGAGGAAGCAAAGAGGTTTTGTCATTCACAACAGGCTCGGGCGACCCAGGTGAGGGCGCGAAAGTTCATTAGTTTATACTACACCTGCTGCACCTGAGGTCCCTGTCAGGTGCACAAACAGACGGATCCAGTGGCAATGGGACTACAAGAGTCAGCGGTTTGATGCGGACAACAAAGGACTCCATACGGCTGAGGTCTCCAGGGGAGAGAATTTAGAATTGAAGACCCAATAGCCTTCAAATCAATATCGTAGTCATTGAACACCAAGAGTGTGAAAATCATTGGACTAGAAATACTTATATGTACAAGCCGGGGCCCTGGCCTTAAGGGGGCCTATAATCTGGCAGGTGGGACAAGAGGTAAGCATATGGAGACTGAAAACAGCATGTAAAGTTGAAACAACAGCTTGATTCAGCTCAAGAAGGGATTTCCTAGAACCTGGAAGAAACCCTATCCAGTGAATTACATAGAAACGAAGTGGGAGGTCACTGCAGAGTGAGAGGAAACCTCCAGAGGCGGTGAGCTCCGCCGTGGACAGGTAAGATTTCCAAAAGGTAACATACGAGCTCTGCAGGTAACCATTTCTCCCCCTCCCGGTGTACGTACGTGCTACTGCACATGGGAGGAACAGGCATGAGACACACTGGGTGGGAGTCTCAGCAGAATTGTTCACGGTGAAAGAGACGAATCCGGTCTTCACATATATGAAGGGCTGTCATCCAGAGGAGCGACTGGACGTAAGTGGTAAGGTGCCAATGGATGGAAGTTCTTGGGAGTCTGACGTTTTCATATAACATTATAAAGAGGTCCAATAGTCAAGATATCCAGAAGGGAGTGGGCCCCCTTAGGAGATAACAAGTTCCCCTGCATCACTGGAATTGTCCAGGCAGGGTCTGGACAACCTCTTGCCAGGGCATGCTACGGAGCGGATACGAATAGGGCACAGAAAATTCCTCCTAGGTCCTCAGGTTCCACAATTCTTAGGCAAAGAACCTGAGTCATTTCGCTGAAAGTGGTGCTTCTGAATGCTACAAAATATGGCCTGGAGAACCTCTGGTGGGCGATGCAGGCCCGCAGAAGCAGGCACTGACCTGCACGGTAGATGCTAGATGTTCAGCAATAAAGTCCAAGCCTCACTTGGACCGTGGGAAATGGCACCAGCGCTCTAAGCGAGGGTGTCTCCTCAGTGGCTACAGGTGACGCTGGAGAAAAGAAGAGAGGTCCCTTATACACCAGCCTGGTGAAACGGCTGCTCGCAGCTGTGGAACATGGACAAAAGATGCCCATCCCCGTGTCTGGGAGCGACTGTCAAGGGCCAACAGTTCTTTAAAGCTCTTTTTTCTTCTTTTTTTAATGTTTTTATTGATTGTTAACATTGACGTGAAAGAGGAACATCAATTGACTGCCTCCTGCACACTCCCTATGGGGGACTGAGCCCGAAACCCAGGCATGTGCCCTGACCGGGAATCGAACCAGTGGCCTCCTGGTGCCTGGGACAATGCTAAACCCACTGAGCCACACCAGCCAGGGCTAACGCTCTTTCTTTTGAAGAACTGAGTGTCTTTCACAGCTGCCATCTCATGGATCCACCCAACAGCCCACGAGATTATTTCAATTTTCCACATAAAGAAAGAAATCAAGGCACACAAATAAGTCAATCATCGTGTCTCAGGCATAGTGGAGTCACACCTTCTGTGCAGTGAGGCTCCAAAGTTAGCTCAGGAGGCAAACATCACGGGTGCTCGCAGACTGCCTTTGACAATCCCTTAAGTCGACTGCAAAGTGTGCTCTCTCTGGTCTTATGTATACAATCCTACCCAGAGCCCAAGATAAATGCACGCAGGAAGGTAGAATGTTTAATAAAGAATGTACATGCAAAATATAAATGTGGAGGATTTTGAATTGTATAAAAGAGTTAAGCTTTTATAAGCCACATGCACACATGCAGCCACCCCGCCACAGGCACAGGTGTTAAACTCTGCGGCTTTGTGTTAAGGCAGAGGAGCTGCCCGGGTCAGCGGGCCTGGCAGAGGCTGGATAAATGACACAACAGCTCCAATTTACAGGGCGTTTGCTGCCTGCCAGGCTCTGTGTTGAGCACTTTATTAAATCCTTTCAACCACCCACCTACGGGGCAGGCACGACTACTCTCCTCATTTTACAGACGACACGTCCGGGGCTGAGAGGGGGCGGTAACCCTGGGCCACACGAACCCAGTGAGTGGCAGACGGAGTCAGAGGTCTGTCTGAATCAGAAACACGGGCGTGCGGGAGCAATTCTCAAATTAGGTGTTAAAAGTGCACCATTTCTGCCCTGGCCGGGTGGCTCAGTTGGTCGGAGGTGTGTCCCGTACACTGAAAGGTCACGGGTTCAATGCCGGGTCCGGGCACACACCTGGGTTGCAGGTTAGATCCCCAGTCAGGGAGCGTGCAGGAGGCAACCGATCAATGTTTCTCTCTCCTCTCTCTCTCTTCCTCTCTCCCTAAAATCAAGAAACATATCCTTGGGTGATGATTTAAAAAAAAGTGAACCATTTCTTAGGACTATGTCAGACCAATTGACAGAATCCTGGCTCCCTTCCAGCGGACCCTGACGTGGAGGGTCCGCAGACCCTCCGGGAAGCCCTGCTGCAGGCTCTGACTCCTGCTTCGTGAACTTCCTGCCAAACCACGTCAGTGCTGTTTGCCCAGCGCTGCGAGGCTATTAATAAAATGCCCGAGGACACTGACTGATAACACTACAGCCACATCCTCTTACACTCACCCCTGAAGGATAGGCCCCAAGTCCCCCACACGCATGCCCAGCTCCTGGGTTCGTTTCAATGATTCAGGGCACAGCAAAGCCCCTGAAATGGTGAGACCTTCTCCTGCATGAAATCTGTTTCATAGTTAATCCAAATAAGGTTTTTTACTTTAAAAATAACGCAAAGGCTGGTTACAAACGCGGGTCTGGCTCTGACTCAGTGCGAAAGCATCCAGTCGGGGGACCTGCGCTTCTGAAAGGAATCACTCCGCTCCTTCTGATTGAAAAGGAGCATGACTTGGTGCCAGATGGTGACATTTGTACAAGTCAAGCCGATTAAGTCAGGAGCTCTAGCGAAGCATGATGCAGACAAAGAAAATGACGGATTACACACACACGCTCTCTCACACATGGCCAACGCTACATTCTTTAAACCGGCAGCAGACTCCCCATCAGCCCATGTCTGCGCCCTGGCCTCTGCACCCCTCACCCTCCCAGCTGGACACACCTGTGCATCACCCACCTGCGCTGCAATCCACCGTCCAGGCAGGCCTGGGCCTCAGTCAGGCGGCCCTGACGAAGCCCCTCCGGCCCTTGCCCACCCGCAGCTGCCTCACCTGCCCAGTTCTCCAGACCAGGCACCTGGGCATCCACCATGCTTCACTCCTTTTCCCTCGCCTTCCACACCGAGTCCATCACCAGCTCCTGTCTGCCTCCTTCCAGCCCCCCCACTGCCAGGACGATCCCAGTCCCCTGTCCCAGCCGCCACACTCCCTCTGGGGTTACTGTGCCGTCTCTGATTGCTCTCCTGCCTCAAGGTTCTTCCATACCCGTGGACCACTTCGTCGCAGCACCTGCACAGAGGAGGTGCCTGGCGCAGAGGAGGGTAATGCACACACTAAGCCATCCACCCCTGAATAATAAAAGCCCAAATAAAATATTCATAACTTCTTGCCCTGTTTCCATTCTCTACCCCACACCCCCTGAAATTTCTGCGGCTCCCCCTTGCTATCACAATGAAGTCCAAACTCTTTGAAAAGGTTGGTCATTGGTAAAAGTCTGTCATTTGCTTCCCTCATCCCATTCCACGCTCCTGCCAAAGCGAAGGTCGTTTAGTGGACATCGCATCTGACCGACTGTCAATCAGATCTCAGCCCCCGGGCGGAACGACAACGCAACTGATGGCTAAAGTCTCCAGGAAGGGCTGCATCGTGTGTTTCCCTATAGACCAGGATACTTAGGGATTACGAACAGTTTAGGCAAATTCCAATGATTCAGGGGCGATGATCTATTGTGTGCTATACAGACCACCTGTGTCCCCTCCTCTGTGACTTGCCTACTCTTAGGCAACTGCTCTCTTGTTTTAAAAACATAGCTAAAATAATCATATAAGCAAATGTACCAAGCACATTTTTCAACTGACCATTCATTCACTTGTCAATTAACTGTTTACTGAGCATCTACTCTGTGCCTGGCACCGTGTGAAATCCCAGGATTACAGGGCACGAGCCACAGAGCAGGCACAGAGCAGGTGCTCATAGAACATGCATTCTAGTGGGGGAAATGGGCCTTAAAGAGCAAATTATAAATTAATTACTTGATGACGGTTTTGTAAAGCACTAAAAAGAAGAGCCGGGGCAAAGACAGCATGTCACTAGCTAGTCTGGGAAGGGGGAAAGGCAAAAGGCGGCTTCTTTGGGAAACTGACGTGTGAGCTCAGAGCTGAGGGGCCAGCAGGAACTCAGTCCACGGGGACAGGCAGGAAGGATGCATTCCAGGCAGAGGGAACAGCACTTGCAAAGCTCCACACGGGAAGGGAATGGCTGTGACAAAGCCGGTGAGGCTGTGGCCGGGGGAAGGACATGAGAGGGCCGAGAATCGAGCCTAGGGAGGTGGGGGGCAACAGCCTCGGCCCTGCAGACCAGCGCTGCTCAAACCACTGATTTTCAGCGTGCCGTGGGCGGGTACTTTTGTGAAATATAACAAAAAGGGATTACTAGAAAATTAAGAGACATATGAAATACAAGCCCAAATTTGTTTACTGTGAGATTTAACAGACATAAGATTGTCCTGCCTGTTACTATAAAAGTTTCTAGATGCCTGCTCCCAATTCGTGTCCTTGCCCGTGGCCTACTGATCACGAACTGGTACGGGTCCACAGGCCTCCCTCTGAGCGGCATGGTGCGTGGGAGGCCGTCAATGGGCTTCAAGCCTGGGGAAGGTGAGTCCAGACTCGTGTTTTCCGAAGATCATCCTGGCTGTTGTATGGGAATGGGTGTGGGGTTGGCTACTGCAGGCACCTTGGTGATAAATGATATACCTTCAAGGGAATGATATCTAATGTTTGCAACAACCGACAAAGTGGTGGTTAACATCCATGATTAAGGGAGATTTAAGGTCATCTCCGAAAGCAGAATTCACATTTCCAAAAACCTAGTAAGGCCAGATTCCCCGAGGCCTTATTTAAATACGGTCCTTAGGGTCACCTTCTTGGTGACCTTAAAACAAGGCCCTTGCTGCGGCTTTTGTCAACAGCCTTTCCACGCCATCCACAGCCCGACTGGCCTTTACCGAAACCCCACGATGACCTCTCGGCATTACCCAGCCTCCCAGAGAACTGCCACGCTTCATGCAGATCCTTGCAATGAGTACAATCCCTGAGGCAGAAAGAATCTGCGTATCATAGGCTGTTCTTTTCACTATTTTCTCATCTCTCTTAAACTGATGAATTTCCAAAAAAGTTTAAGAGACATTGAGTGTTGTGTGTGTGCATGTGTGTGCATGTGTGTGTGCACGTGTGTGCGTGCATATGTGTGCATGTGTGTGCATACATGCACAGGTGAGGGAGTGGGAGGCAGCGAAGATCTCTGAGACCCCTGCGAGGAGCTGCCCACTTCCCAGAAGGGCCCCTAGAGAGGGGTCTGAGGCCCTGCCATCAGCGCTGTGCTTCCAACAAGCCCTTCCCTGCCGATGGAATGCTCACAGGAGACAGTGGCCGCCCCAGGAAAGCAAGTGCACCTTCTTCAATCTGGCTTGGAAAGAAAATCAAGACATCTTTCCGATCTTCTTGGGAGTCTGTTGCCAGCAGCCGTCTGAAGCAGCTGAAACACTGACCCTCCCCCACTGCAAACCTTTTCCCAGAAGAGCTCTGCGGCCCAGCAGCTCTGGTTTTCTAATCGCCCGCGTAGATAGCAGAGGTTGGCCAGAGCCCAGAGCGTTAGCCCAGCGTGGCTGACGTCAGCTGGCAGAGCTGTTAAGAGATTAATGAGTTCGTGGGACTCAAGGCCACTCAGAGGAACACCACCAAGATAAACCACCCAGATCGGTTTCTGTGCCAACGCTGCCTCCCCACCCTCCCCTCCTCCTCTCAAGAGGACAGACTTGGGGGCAGGAGTGAGCCGGGGCTTGGGAGACGCACTGACCGAAGTGGGAAGGTAGCCAGACCCCACTCAAATTTCTTAAACTTGAGTGAGCATCAGAACTCCCCGGAGAGCGTGTCAAAACACAGATTCCCGGGCCTCACCCCCGGTTTCTGACTCACCGAGGCTGAGAGTCGGCGTTTTGCCCAAGCTTGCAGGGTGGGCCAATGCAGCCAGCCTGTGGTCCACATTCTGAGCAGCCCTGGACTACCCCTTGCTACCTCGGTGACCTCTGCACAGTCACCTAACTTCCCTGGCTGCAGTTTCCACATCTTTTGAATGAGCATGAGACACCTGTCTCCTAGGGTCACCATGGCGGGGTGTGAGAAAACCTGCTTTTCTGTGACTGGCACATAGGAGGCCTTTGGTAAGAGAATCTAGAGTTTTGTATCAAGATAGCCAGGAGCTCTCAACACAGTAATACATGTAGAATCCTGGGGGCCTGAAGCCCAGCTCTCAGAGAGGAAATATTGGGGGGCGCGCATGCACACGCACACTCCTTCATTTACTGCAATATTATTAGATCTCTGGGTTCCTTGCGGTTTACGTGCTCTTGAGAAGAAAGAGAGAAAAAGCAGTGACAGGGGACGGCCCTGCTGGCCTTGGGTGTCACTGTCGTTCAGTCGTGAAACAGTCATTAGACGGAGCCATCGTTTGTGCCGGGCGCTGGGGGCTGAGCTGAATGGGCCCCCTCTCCTGCCCCGAGAAAACCACAAGTGAGTGACTCAGATGTATCATTCTGTGTGTTAACCTTGAAAACGTGAAATGCCATGGAAACCAAAGAGGAAAAGATACTTGTCCTGCTGCAAGGAAGCCAAGGCTTTGAAAAGCTTCCCCGAGGCCGGTGCATTTGCAATGGGTCTTGAAGGCCACGTAGGAGGAGGGGAGAGGACACCCCAGACGGAAACAAGAGCACAGAGGCGGGACAGCAATGGCAGGCCGGGCGCACGAGAGGCACTGACGGTGAGGAGGCACGGAGCCTGGGTGGGAGCCCGGGTGGGAGCCCGGGTGGGAGCCCGGGTGGGAGCCGGGGTGGGAGCCGGGGTGGGAGCCCTGGTGGGAGCCTGGGTGGGAGCCACGGCGCACACGGGCCCTCGTCTGCTCACTGCCTCTTCCAAACGGACGCCAGCTGACGCTCACCACTCGTCTTCCGCGTGCTTCCCTCTTGCCTGCGACAGCTGGGCCCTGCACCGGGCATGGCCGAGGGCAGACGGTGTGCAGAGGGGCAAGGGCAAGGGCACGCCTGCCCCCTGCGAATTCTCAGTTAACAAGCTGCATGCGCACAGCACACCCTGTGCCAGCGGGTAAAAAAAAAAAAAAAAAAAAAAAGCCGGGCCAGTGAAAGAAAAAAAAATAACCGAGCTGGTGAACCTAAGGGCCTCCATTTAGGGCCTGGCTCACACAGGGAAGCTCCAGGAAACCTGGGGGCAAAGCAGCCAATTTCCTGGAACGCTATTTTGGACAAGCCTGCAGGCTTCTGGGATTTGTCACGCAAGCCAAAGAATATCTTTCCTATACCCTCAAAGAACCCTTAAAGGCTCTGCTCCTTCCACAGGCGGCTCTGGCTCTCAGAAGGCCATCCAGACCCTCTCGGAGCCTCAGTCTCCTCATCTGAGAAATGGGTACAACAGGATCTACCTCTTGGTGCAACTATGAGGACTGGAAAAGGCAACATCCAAGGTGCGCCCAGGCCTGGGGCCGGGGGATCCTCAGCAGGTTCCCCCTCCTCTTTCCATAGCCTGGACCTCGACAGCACAGCACAAGGCATGCTGTCAGCAAAGGCTCATCAGATGGGAAAGTTTTTCACAGCATTTCATGTGGTGTGTTTCCCAGCCGCCCAGGCCCAGAGATGCTTTCAGTACTTTTCTCCCACCAAAGAGAAATTCTGATAAACTGCTTTCCCAGGGAAAGGGGGTCAAGGCTGGGGAGGGGCTGTGCCGAGACCCCAGCACAGGGCTTTCCCTCTCCTGCCTTTCTCCTTCCTTCTCTCTCCCTCCATCAGTGCTCCATTAAATCCCACCCACGCGTGGGCCCAGGTGGGCGCGGCTGGACAGGTGCCCCAAAAGTTCAGGGAGACCATGCTCAGGGCCCGGGAGGAGTCTCTGCTCCAGACAGGATGCCACCTTGAACTCGGGACAACTGAATTCAATTTGGGCTCCACCTCTCAGCAGCTGGAGGACCTCGGGCAAGCTCCCAAGCCTCTGCGTGTCCTCGTAGGGAAGATGACACATCTCTGGGACTTAAATCTGGATCTGATTTAAAGTTGCATGGTTTTCTCACTACACTGGGCTGAAATATTGAAAACAAAAAGCATTGCTCTTGCCCCAGCCGGTGTGGCTCAGTTGGTTGGGCGTCGTCCTGTGAACTGAAAGGTTGCCGGTTTGATTCTTGGTCAGGGCACATGCCTGGCTGAGGCTCGATCCCCGCTGAGGGGGGCCGTGCAGGAGGCAGGCAATTGATGTTTTGCTCACATTGATGTTTTTCTCTCCCTCCCCCCCGCCTTCCTTTCTCTCTAAAAATTAATTTAAAAACCTTGTTTTAAAAAAGCACTGCTCTTAAGGAAGGATTTTCTGTGTTCTCATGCACCCTCAAGGAAATTCCTCGAGCAAAACGTCACCATATTTCCATCCCATGATGTCGCCATGGAAGCTGAAGTGGACCCAATCCATCTAGAGAAAGAGAAGACTCTCAACAGAAGCCACCTGTCACCCCAACAGCTCCTTGGGTTCCAAGCAGAGGGTGAGTCCATTTATTCTGCACACTTGCTTCTCAACAACTTCATTACATCCATTGATCAGTGTCCTGGACACAACACAGACCGGCGTGGTGTCCTCTCTCCCACCCAGCCATGGACGCACGCCCAGGAATTCTCTGCCCCACCCAAACAGAGAATGTCACCAGACCCTGAGGACCGGGCCTAACCTGTCTCCAGGAAGCTGCTGTGTGGATCTTCCTGTTTGAGGCTCACTGACGAGGGAGGTTAGGACTTTGGCTTCCAGTCTGATCCAAAACAGAAAGTCCCTAAAAATCAGAGTCAAGGTTGTGATGGGAGGCAATGGAGGCAAGAACAGTGACGGAACATGAACGAACAGACCAGTCATTCGTGGAGAGGTCAGGAACCGAACCCCAACCCTCATTTGGAAAAGTTATGCAATCTCTCTGGGCCTCAGTTTTCCCATCTGCAAAATGGGGATGTGTCATTCTCTCTCCATTTCAAGACTGCCCTGAGTGTTACAGGATGATGCAGATATAAAACATCAGGCACAGAGAAGGTCCCGGTGAAACATGAGTCACTTTTCCCTCAAATTTCATCCACCCTGATTCTTGGTTTCCCGAGTGGAGTGGTCAGTCTGCAGACGGCAGCCCTCCTTGAGTTCTCTCTGTGGAAAGATCTAGTCTTCCCTGACCCCAGGGGACTAAGAGAAGCTGGGAAGTTCCCATCCCAGCTCTGTGAGTACACTGTTGGCCTCTTGGATCAGAAGCCAGGAGTTAATTCAGCTTTGACTTTTACATGGAACTCGCCCATAAGTGTGCCTATTAATGTAACAGCCCAACAATGGAAATCAGAAGAGGTAGGACATTTGGTGGGTGAAAGTCACTCACTATTTTGAAGTCTTTTATACCCTGGGCATCAGCGCAATATCACTACTTTGTATTTTTCTTTTAACATGCCACCAGTTTTAAAGTATTGTCCTTAATCGAATAGAAAAAAACCAAACACTGATGGATTAAAAGGATCCTGAGCGTCCACTCTGAGATCACGGTATTTATAAAACTTGTGTGCTGACCCTCAGATCTATGGCTCACACCACGGCTGCTTTGGGATTTCCAGATGTGACATTCAAAGGTTGGGAAGAAAACTGCTGCCAAAGGCGAGGTAGAACGTCCCCTGATGGGCCCACATTCATGGGAGCGATAAAAAGTTATGCGTCAGAATACTTTTTGGCATTCACTTGTAATTTTTGACATTAATATGCATTTTCTGAGGTTCCCACCTCCACCTCACATCCAATTCCAAGCAGCTAACCAGGTAGCCAAGTCTGTGGTGCCTTCTTGTCTTTCTGTAACTTCCTAAAGTCACTGAAAATTCGTGTTGGTGGGTGAGCAGGGGGCTGGGAGGAGGACACAGGGGGCTGGGAGGAGGACACAGGGGGCGCTGAGTGACCTCGAAGGTTCTCAAGGAGGAAAGGAAGACAATGCTGTTGTTGGTAAGAGATCCAGACCGGGGCTGGGGCTGGGAGTAGCAGAGGCCCGCACCCTGCTATGTGGCAGCGCAGTGAGGTGTGGCCGGGAAGATACCAGAATCACCTGGAAAGTTTCCAGTGCGTACCTGATCATCGTCACCCCCAGCACCCCTAGCAACCCAGGTAGCCAGGGCAAGGAAATGGGATGAGCCGGATATACTGTTTTCGGAAATAATTTCGAATTTGCAAAACGTTGCAAAAAACACCCATAAACACAGGCCCCAGATCCGCTCACTATTGACATTTTACCCGTTTGCTTTACCTATCATTCATGTTCTCTCTCTCCCCGCTGCCTCCGTGTGTACATCCGTGCGTGTGATATGCATATGGCGTGGGTGTAGCTGTGGGTGTATGCATAAATTTATTTTCCCAGACCATTTTGGAGTCAGTTACATATATCATGGCCTTTTACCCCTAGATCAGGGGTAGGGAACATCCGGCCAGCTGGCCGTATACGACCCGAGAAATCATTTGGCCCGGCCCTGCCGGGGCAACTGCAGTCGGGACTGGAGATTCAATAAATCCAGGAGCTTTCTTCATAGCTAATTTCTAAGTGGATAATTCTGTATGGCTTTCGATTTCTGTTATAAATATCCAAATGGCCCATGGCAGAACAAAGGCTCCCCACCCAGCCCTAGAAAGTTATGGGTGTGTTTCCTAAGAATCGGTATAACAACAACACAGCTATCGCCTTCCTAAATCTACACCGACAGTCCTTCTAGCTCATCGACCGTCCACGGCCCAACCGCGGGAGCTGACAAGACAGCGCGGAGCCCGTCCGGGGTCACGCATCCGCTTTCACTGCCACGCCTCTTTAGCTCTCGTTAATCTGGAACAGTTCCAGTAGCCTTTCCTTGTCTTTCAAGACATTGACAGTTTTGAGAAATACAGCCCTGCCCCTCCCAGACTTTTTTTTTTTAATATAAGAGAATATTCATTTTGCGGCATCTGATGTCTCCTCCCAATTACACTGAGATTTCACATTCTCAGCAAGACTGTTTTCTTCTCGGGGTCTCACACGTGGAGACCATGCAACGTCCATCTGTCCTTCGTAGTTGTTTCAATTTGGTTGCCTGATGAAAGATGATGTCAGATTTTCCCAAGATATCCCTACTGTTCTACCCCGTCCCTTGCAAGATGCTTTAGGACCATGCAAATACCCTCTTCATCAATACCCCACCCACCCCCTAGATTGAGTATCCATTGGTGATTCTTTCCTGATCCAATCTTTCCATGATGTTTGCCAAATGATGATTGCAATGCTCCCCCCAGGTCACTAGGGTACCACTACGCTCCAAACAATTGAGAACCACTACAGAGGAACCCCTAAAACACTGATAGGTGTTGAAGATTTAATGGGCAAACTACACGGGTCATAAAAGATATAACAACCGTGTTTATCAAAGTAGGGACTAAAGCCAACATTTATCAAGCACCTACTATATTCAGCCCTTTATAGACATTACCTCAGTGACCCTTCATGACCACCCTAGGAGGGAGGGGTTTACTCTTTCCCAGATTAACACACTGAGGCTCAGAAGGATTAGCCAACATGCCCGGAGTCAACCAGCTACCAAGTGGCTGCCCTGAGATTTGAACACAGGTCCATCTGACTGAAAAGCCCATGGCTTTTACACTCCGCTACTTTCATGGCTAGTTTCTGATTCCCTCCAAAATGAATCTAAGCTGGTAGGTCTCTCATCACACTGTGTCCACTGGCATGGGAGACCCGTGCAGGAACACCCATGCCACCCAGGACTTCAGGCAGGTGCAGCCCACATGCAATGCTTAACGGCTGACAAAGGCCTCTGGTAATTATTCAGATGGATCCACTGATCCTAAAGTTGATCAACCAGAGTGTTCCATGCCCCACATTCTCTGGGCTTATCATGGGGCTAGAAAACAACCAGCCATCTAGCCCTCACCAAAGCTCTCCCAGAAGCCCTGTGCTCTTCTCATTTCCAAGCAGCTTTCCCAAAGTCCCCAAACAGATGCTGTTTTGTTCCCCCAGTTTCACCCTACAATGTCCCCTACTGTTCTTCAATTCAAATTACATTTCCCTTTGGAATCCGGGATGGTCTTGCCAAGAAGCCGGGGCAATAGTCCAGTGTTCCATGAGGCTCACCGGGTATGTCACAGTAATGAATGTTGTGTATCTGAAATGGACACGTTGGGTCAGTCATGAGCACGGTGATGATGGCCAGAGGCCGACGTCCTTGCGAACTCCAGGGTGAAGTCTGAACTTTGCTTCAAAGGCCGGCACAACTGACAGGGCTGGGGACGGGGCACTGCAGTTATGGGTGTGTCTACGGTCAGCATGAAGCCGGTTGACTCATTAACAAAAATAATTGCGCCCTGGCCGCTGTGGCTCCGTGGTTAGAGCTGTGGTACATATACACAGTGGAATATTACTCGGCCATAAAAAAGAATGAAATCTTACCATTGCGACAGCAAGGATAGACCTGGAGGGTATACACTGAGTGAAAGCGGTCAGTCAGAGGAAGGTAAGTACCAGATGATTTCACTTACGTGGAATTAAAGAACGGAATAAATAAACAAATAAACAAAACAAAAACAGACTCATAGATGTAGAGACCAGACTAATGATGGGAACCAGAGGAGACAGGGGCTGGGTAAAAAGGCGAAGGGTTGAGAAGCACAAATCGGTGGTTACAGAAGAGTCCCAGGGGTGCAAAGTAAGTAGAGCACGGGGCGTGCAGTCAATAACATCGTAATAACTATGCACGGCGCCAGGTGGGCACTTGAACTATCAGGGGGAGCACTTTGTAGAGCAGATGACTGTCTAATTGTCATGCTGTGCACCTGAAACTAAAACAAAGTAATAATGAATATAATAAATTTTAAAAGGGGGGGGCATCTCTCTGGCACCTTTAAAATTTCGAACATTTGATATATAAAGATATGTCAGTGATAAATTTGGTCTTTTATAATAAAAAAACAAACTTAAAAATGTATTTTACGACTGATGTTCTTCGAATCAAACATTTGCCCGAGTCCTAAAGCACTTCTCCTAGGCCCTAGGATTCTAAAGAACTGTTTAAAAACCACTGATTAAACGAAATCCTCTGAGTCTACAAATGAAGACTGTAAGTCCAGACTGGGGCGCTCATTGCTCAACTACAACCCAGGCAAAACTCCCGTGGACCTTTGAACGCAAACTAGCAAATGTGAAGCCCTTCGGGAAGAAAACCGAGCGAAATAAGCAGGGACATTTTGAGAAAGATGACTGCGTAGAGCAGTCACTACAATGTACCACAAAGCGGCAACTAAGCAGCCCTGCACCAGCAGGAAAAAACAGAAATTCCCAAACAGATGTGGGCGCCTCTGTGTGTGCGACATTATTACATCATGAACTGAATGTGTCACAGCGGTGCAGAGAAGACGGGTGCATTTAGAGGGGAAACAAAATTAACTCTCCACCTCAAAGTATGGGAAAGTTGAGATGAATTCAAAAATTTCAATTAAGGGTTTTATAAAAATAAAACTATAAAGTGCTAGAAGAAAACAGTGATGCGATTTTCATAATCTCTTCAATGTAAATTTTTCTAAATATAAACCATAAATTAAAAGTGATTGGTCTATTTTAAAACTTAAACAACGTTAAGAGGCATATTTACAAATGGTGAAAATTATTTACAGCGAATATCACTGGAGTTTAATAGTCTTAATATATGAAGTTTATGTAAATTAGAGACCCCAATAGAAAAATGTATATGCTGTTTATAAAAGAAATACAGGTGCTATTTATAAAAGAAATAATACATGTGAAAAAAAATATTAAAACTCACAAATAATCAAATAAATTAACAGAAGAGTGATATGCCAATTTTTTACCTATAAAATTACAACTTTTTTAAAGGTTGAAATCCAATCTAAGGGTCAACAGGCAAACTCATACGTTATGTGTGAAACTGTAAACTGGTTCAACATGGTGGAGTTAAAATACATATTTCAAATACTTCAAAAATATTCAACTCTTTCTACCCAGCATTACTCCTAAGAATCTATCCTCAGGCAAAAGGGATTTATAAAGATATAGAAACAATGAGAGTCACCGAGTGGTGTTGGGGAGACAGCAAGGAGGCAGAAAGAGTTTAAAAGTCCAAAAACGAACAGCAGCTAAGTGAACCACGTCCCTTAAAAACACGGTTGAAAAAGACGATTGAGCCCGGCCGGAGTGGCTCAGTTGGCTGGAGCTTAGTCCTGTGCACTGAAGGGTCGTGGGTTCGATTCCCAGTCGGGGTACATACCCCGGGTTTGTGGGTCTGTTGTGGGTGTGATCCCTGGTTGGGGCACATACAGATGTTTCTCTCTCACGTAGATGTTTCTTTTTCTCTCTCTAAGCATGTCCTCAGGTGAGGGTTAAAATATTAATTTAAAAATTAAAATTAAAAAAGTGAGTTGAAGAGAAACAGGTTTTTGTTGTTGTTGCTGTTGTTTTAAATTCATATATATGTATTTTTAAAATATATCTTTATTGATTTCAGAGAGAGGAAAGGAGAGGGAGAGACAGAAACATCATGATGAGAGAGTCATTGATCGGCTGCCTCCTGCACGCCCCCGACTGGGGATGGAGCCCACAACCCGGGCCTGTGCCCTGACCGGGAATCGAACCCCGATCGCCTGGATCCTAGGTCGACGCTCAATGGCTGAGCCACGCCCGGCCAGGCAACAGGTTTTTAAAAAAAAAAAAAAAAGACTATTGATATGAAGTGATATTAATTATACATTGTTAGGTGGGGAAACAACAACACAGAATGGTCCCGTATTTGGAAAAATAATAACGAATGTACCTATGTGTTAAAATTCAAGCAGAAACACGTATTTATCAAAACATTAATAGTGATTCTCTGTACGGGTTGGTATTGCAAGTAGGATTTCATGCTCTTTTCCAATCTTTATTATATAAACTTTTCCACAATCAACACGGGCGACCTGCACGATAATCGTTAAAACAATATCGACGGCAGTCACATCAGGCTGACAGTCGCTCGGCTTTTCTTTCTGGTCAGAAGCACTGGCGCGCTGATTCCTTTCCTCTTCGGCATGAAAGGTCCACGGTTCCCACTAACGGAACACGCCGTGGCTCCCATCGCCCTGGGGGGCCCTTCGGGGGGATGATTACAGCTGCTATGACAACAAGGGGGGATGTGACGTCAGGTAATGATCCGGCGGCTGCAGTGTTCCCGTCCCAGGTCCCAGTGAGGAGCTCCAGCGCCAGCTGGAAACCAGCCGAGGCCTCATTAAGGGCATCTGCTCGGTAATTACTACAAGTTTCCCCCCATCACGCATCCAACTCCGAAAGCAGCCCGTCCACAGAATCCCTGCGCCCCACTCAGAGGCCCCCCGTCCCCCCTGGTGCGGACAGAGCTCAGGCTGACAGCCCCCAGGGACCCGGGTCAAGTGTCGGCACAGTCTGTAAGCGCAGCCTCCAGCAACGGGGGGGGGGGGGGGGGGGGGGGCAGTGCCAGAGGACTCACTGTCGCTGTCGCAGACCAGCCTCACGCGTCTCACTGAGGGATCTGACGTTGCATCTCCCTAGAATGTTTAAATGTTGTCGTTTCCACGAGAGAAAACCTCACACACCTCTAAGCCGTGGAAAAGGGGCGCAAACAGCAGTGAGTGCGCAGCAGGCCAGGGATCGACTGCGAAGTCAGAGTGGAGACGGGCTCTCGGGCAGCGAGCGTGGATTCCCACAGCGCCCCGCACACAGCCGGGCAGGCTGCTCCGATGCTAGGAGCCAGGTGGACCTGGGTTCAAGTCCCGCCTCTATTGCTTAACCTCCTGAGCCTCAGGTTCCTCACCCGTAAACTGAGAATAATGATGAATAAAAAGGGGTGTTGAAAATTAAATATAAAGCTCTGGTACTCAAAAAAAAAAGTGAGGTCCCCTAAAAAAAAAATGCACAGAAAACTAGATGGGTAGGTCGATGAATTAACTGGTCCCTCCTTTGGTCTCCACGGGACCAACGCAAAGCTGCCTCTCTGCCCAGCCACTCCTCCTGCCAGTCACAACAAGAACAGGCCCTGGTGTTCTTACACATGCCGTTTGCTCTGCCTAAACGTCCCCAGAATCTCTCCCCTGCCCATCCCATCTTCAGCCTCACCCAGTTCCAGGGCCCCCAAAAGAAGCCACACAGCAGAGGTACTCAGAGAACTTCCTGAAACCGCACATGCCTGGGCCCCGCTCATAGCTATAGAACCAAAGCCTGGGGCTCAGAAATCTTTAACAAGCTCCCCGTTTGGTTCTTACCCAGCCAGCCCCGCCCTGGAAGTCCCTGAAAATCACCCATCTAGCTAATTCTTTAAAACTCGGTTCAAGGGCTCCCATAGGGTGCTGGTGGGACTGTAAAATGGTGGGTGCAGCCACTCTGGGAAACAGTTTGGCAGTTCCTTCAAAGTTAAACACGAATTCACTCTACAACCTGCAGTTCCACTCCTGGGAGTCTACCCAAGAGAATGAAAATGAATGTGCATGAAAACTTGTACGGGAATGTTTATGGCCACAAACAGCCAAAACTGGAAACAAATCGTGTCCACCAAGGGGTGAAGGGACAAACAACCGTGTATGTGCACGGAACGGACACTATTCAGCGTAAAACAAAGAGGCGGTTATACATCATGATGATACAACTCTGAAAATGTACCAAACATCATGAACTGTACCTTAAAATGGGTGAATTTTATGGTATATAAATTACACCTCGATAAAAGTGAGTGAAGAGAATTGAAGTAAGAGGGGAAGAGAAGAGAGGCAGGAAACGGTGAGTCCACTCTCTCGCTCTCTCTTCCCCTCCCTCCACTCTCTCTAAATCAATGAGAAAAATAGCCTCGAGTGAGGATTGACAACCAAAAAAAAGAACTCTTGCCCACCTCTCCAGCCTCTTCCTGATTCGTAGCCTTCCTCTACCCACCCTCCGGCCACAGGGCCTTTGCACAGGCTGTCTGCTCCACCTGGATACTCCCTCGTCCCCTTCGTCAGGGACGCCCACCCCAATCCCACAGACTAGGCTCCATCCCACTGTCGGGCGCCCCGGCCATTCCAATAGAAGGCGTAGCACTCATGTCTGTGGGCTCTGCTGGGCTGGGCAGTTTCACTCACACTGGATCCCTAGTGCCTAACACCACAGCTGTCACGTGGTGGGCACTCCATAAAGAACGTTTAAGAGACCGATTACAATCGTGGGCAAGCAGGGACACTACAAAGTAGGAGCCTAGACAAAAGCAAAGACCAGGTCATGGAAGGCCCGTGAGCCCTATCCGGGAATGTAGACCTGATCCTGCCCGCAGTGGGAAGCCACCGTGTGGTTTTAAACTGGACGGCAGCAGGATCAGCTGTGTCCAAAAGAACGTTCCAGCTGGAGAGGAGTTTGGAGGGGAGGCAAGTTGAGAGAGGGGCAGCAAGACCACTCGGGAGTATCGAGATAGACTCAGTGAGACAGGAGGAGGGCCTGAGGAAAGCAAAGGAGACGGAGGGGAAACTATGAGCAGGAAAGGGTTTGGAGAAGAAAATCTAGAGCCCTGATGACTAGTGAGATGAGGTGGGCATGGGGACACAGGGAAAAAGAACCTGAGGGGGGCCCCAGATTTCCGGTTGAGGTGCCCGAGCTTTCGGCACTGTAGAAACTGGACCCGAGTCCTGGTTCTGAAAGTGGTCTCTGTGACTTCCTGAAGCCCCCGCTTCTGCACCCGTAAAACGGAGCTGCTCACGGGCCTCTTGCAGGATTGCAGACAGGATCAGTGAGTGGACCCTGGCGAAAGTGCCTCACAAACGGCAAGGCCTCATCATCATCATCAACGGGGGGAGCAGCCTACAGAAGGGCTGTATAGTGAAAACAGCCCCTCGAAATAGTCGCTGAGACCAGACGCACAGGCCCACACAACTGGCCCGAATTCTGCCTCGTTTAAGCATTTCACTGTCTTGAACAGCCGGCCTCGCGATGGGAAAGGAACAACATGTGTCTTGTTAGAGAGCTGGGTTTCCCCAGGGCCGGCAGGTGGCTGGGATCTGCTTCTGCTCACAGTCCCGCGGGGCCCCGTGAAGAGAGGCTGGATTCCCCTTCAACACAGTCTTGAAGCAGGAGAAAATCAAACGCAATTTCCAACTGCTAAAGAGCGATGAGTCACTGGGCACAGTGAGCCTTTCTTGGAAATTGTAAAACAATGACTTTAAAATAAAATGGTTAAAGAATGACTTTAAAGTAAAAATTTAGGCACTTTCCCACTCGCCGCCTAAATCCCACTGCGTTCGTTTGGCTCCCTGGGCCCGAGAGGCAGGGAAATCAGGGCAGCTTCCTCCTGGGGCCTCTCGGAGACAAAGCTTCCCAAGGGCGGGAGGTTTCCGCTCCCGCGATTCCAGGGCCGAAGCACCCCCAGGTTTGGCAGGAGGGAAGGAAGAAGAGCGGGGAAGGGAGAGGAATTAAGGTTTCTGAGACTGGACCAGCACCTAACGTGTGTCCTATCGAATGCAGACATTATTATTATTATTTACAAGAGTCAGAAAGAAGGTCCAGGAAGGTGGGGAGAGCAGCTCACTACCTCGTAAATGGTGAGCTTCAGAGCTCAGCAACTCAACTTCTGGCCTTCCCGCCACAAGCACAACAGCCATTCTTTGAGATGATCCCCAATAGTCAGGGTATCTGGTGAGTAAAATATGCAATTTGGCGGGTCCAACAGAGCACCCCCCAGTGAAAAATAAACAAAAAGGGGAAAAGGGAAGAGCCCTGGACCCAAACTCTGAAGACCTGCTTTGAAGCCCTCACTCGTCAGTCCCTGCTCCATCTGTAACCTCACTTGTAAAAGCTAAATTAGACCACCTGTAAAAAGCTCTTTTTTTCAGGCTAAGCCAATCCTAGCAGGTATTCGTGATGCAAGTCCAAGATAACTGCTCCTTCTCTCTCCTTCCCAAGCCCATGGAGTCACACCTGAGCTGCTTGCTCTACGCTGTTATCGAGAAGAGAGAGAGCCCAGGTGTCTGCACCAGGAGCCAGAAAAGGCAGGGTCATCAAATCAGTTCCTGTGACTTCCTCGCAGAGGAACAAACCCTAGTGACGGCATGTGTGGGCCAGTACTCATGGCGTCGTCTCAAGTGGTTTGGACCTCCGGCCAGCAGATGCTGCCCTCCGACAAGTAAAAACCAACTGCCACCCAGCCGGTGTTGCTCAGTGGTTGAGCACTGACCCATAAACCAAGAGGTCACCAGGTTCAATTCCCAGTCAGGATGTGTGCCCGGGGTGTGGGCTTGATCCCCAGTGCCAGACGTGCAGGAGGCAGCCAATCGATGTTTCTATCTTTCTATCCCTCTCTCTTTCCTCTCTCTAAAATAATCAATAAAAGCATATTTGAAAAAAAAAAAAAACAACTGCCAGTGACTCTGCCTCCAAGCGCTCCCAGGGCTTCTCGGGGAAGACCAAGGCCAACCTCCTGCCACACTCTGGAGCCTGCTTGCCAAAGAGCACAGGATGTGCCAACCGGCTCTTCCCAGAGCAGCTGGCACCAATTACCCAGACCCAGCTGGAAGCCCTGGCAGGGGTGAGGCAGGAGCTCCAGACTCCAGGCCTGGTCGGAAATCCTACACCAAAACAAAGACAGCCTGGCAGCCGAGCCAGCACTTGACATAAGTGGCTGGCGGGGGGCTGCGGGAGGCAGCCAGGGGGCAGGCTGGTGAGCTCCATCCAGGGAAGCAGCTGTGGGTCTGGGACACTTGCCCGCTCCCTTGATTTCAGAGCCGCTCCATCATCTCAACCAACAGCCACCAGTCGCTGGGCACCCAGAGGGGGCCAGGTTCCTACATTCTTCATCCTACTGAACTCTCCAACAACACAGCAAAGAAGGAGGTGGTGTCCCCGCTGACAAATGAGGGACCTGAGGCTCGAGGAGATTAATGAGGTCTCCACAAGCCCAGGGACAGGAGCCCCCGGAACTGGGTCTAGAGCCCAGGTCTTCCGCACCACGTCCCTTCCCACCCAGCCTCCTGGTGAAGGAGAGAGAGCTGAGCATCTAAAAAGGGACTCGCTTCGCAAAGCCATCACAAGTGACACACTGAATCCTGAAAGATGATTAACCGGTTGAGGAGATGGGAACATGTGGAGGTCCACCATGGATTCATCAGGAACAACTGTACTGCATCGGACACCGACGCCCAACGACATAAAGGTAAATGCCCTTTGGCAGGAAGGGCAAATCTTGAACAATGAAAGTAGAAGACCAAGGTCATCCTTACAGCTCCTCAAGGACCAGTATATGTGGGTGTTTGGTCCAGCAAGACTCAGAGCTGGTTGTCATTATTATTATTTTCATGTTAATAATATTATGGAAATATATGATTGTGAGTATATATTATGAATATATAATATTATTATTATGGAAATAATATTACAACAGACATTTACCTCTAACTATATACCAGGTGCTGCTCCCAGTGCTTAATGTACATTAACTCATCTCATCCTTTGAAACCCTAAGAGCAGGTTATACAATTATCTTCTTTTAACCGATGAACACGTTGAAATACAGAGAGGCTAAGTAACTTGACCAAGACCACACAGCAAATAAACTGTGAAGCCAAAATTCAAACTGAGGCCATCAAGCTCCGGGATTCACACTCGTCACCTCTGCACATACCAGCTCTCACATCCAGCAGGACCCACGCGTGCCAGGTGCGTCCATACTATTACCTATAGTCACATTGATTGTTCATGACAAACAAGTCGAGGAACACGAATTAAAAGTCATAAGGCTTCATGTCATATCGGAATGGAACTAGACTAGCCCTGCAGGCCAGCAGAGACACTGGGAAATCTCCCTCATTCCCCCATTTCCCACTGGAATTTGATGTCATAAAGGGAAACGGCCGGAAGGCGCAGGCGGCTACATGCTGACGTTTTGGTTCTTTCCTTGAGTCTAGTTCAGTGATGATCTGTATCAGGGGAAAACTCCGGCCTTCCCTCCTTTATTCCTCATACAGAACACTTCTCTTCTGACACTTCTGGTCTCCAAAGCTGTGGGGTTCTCTCCCCACCATGAAATTCTGGGACACCAGCTGGGTGTCCTACAATTTAACTCAATTCTCACACTATCTACCTGGAGCCGGCGTCAGATCCCGCAGGTGAAGGGCTCAGTCCCGTGAGAGACTGCCCCCCACTTCCGATGCCAATCTCAAGTACAAGGTCCCCAGGTTCCCACAACTTCTGTCCGACTCGGCTACACACCGGAGGTTCCCATGACCTCCTCCCCCTTGGACTCGATTATTTCCTAGAACAGCTCACAGAACTCAGGGGAACACTTACATTTACGAGTCTGTGAAAGGATTTGATGAAGGAGATAGCTGAATACAGGGCAAGCTCGGGGAGGGTTCAGAGCACAGGAGCTTCTGTCCCGGGGAGTTGGGGTGTGTCACCCTCCTGTATGTGGATGTATCCACCCACCTGGCGGCTTCCCAAACCCATACTTTTGGGGTTTTTATGGAGGCTTCATTTCCAGCCCTTCTCCCTTTTCTGGAGAAGGTGGGGGTGAGGGGAATGGCTGAAAATGCCAAGATTCTAATTCTGGCTTGGCCTTTTCAGTGACCAGCTCCTGTCCAGGAGCTACCCAGAGTCCCTCATTAGGACAAAAGATGCTCCTGGTGCTCTGATCACCTAGGATGTTACAAGCATTTTAGGAGCTCTGTGCCAGGAACCTGTGACAGAGATCAACATATATTTTTTTCTATTATGTGACATTATCAAATTCCCCTGTGAGCAAGAATGACTATACAGAGCTGTGTACACAAAATCTAGCCTACTGACTTCAAGAATAATTTCAACTCCAAGCTCTCAGCCAGTCCTACATCCAATCGGCCCCCACTTTGCCCTGAACTTTGCAAAGCATCTCTCACCAGAAATCCCCAGTGCACCTGACTTGGCCACTCCCCTCACCTTCCCACTCTGGGGCAGCTTTGAGGCCTTTGGGACTCAAAGCTCACCTCCTTCTGGGAGTGGCAGGAGCCACAGAGATTTCCTTACCCGACTAGTTCCTTTATGGATGGAGAGACTGAGGCCCATGTTAAGTACTTGCCCAGGACTACAGAGCAAGTTAATAAGGAATTAACCCCATCTGATTCTGACTCCAGCTGTGTTTTCCACTACACTGTGCATTTCCCCCCATGGTTCTCCCTACCTTCCCACAGTGCCTGTTCAGCAAATGTTCAACTTCCAGTAATAATAGTGCTATAGACTGAGTGTGTGAGTCCCCCCAAAATTCATGGATTCAAACCTAATGCCCACTGTGATGTGATGGCATTTGCAGGTGTAGATTTGGGGAGGTGATTAGGTCATGAGGGTGGAGCTCTCATGAATGGAATTAGTGCTTTTATATATTTTTTGTTGTTGATAATCCTCACTTGAGAATATTTTTCCCATTGACTTTTTTAGAGAGAGTGGAAGGGAGGGAGGGAGACAGAAACAGAGACAGGGAGACAGAGAGATCACACCACAACCTTCACCCACTCACACAAGAGCCAGCTCTGGCCACAGTGTGATTTCAGGTCAAGGGAAGGGATATTGAGCTAACACGCACCGGGTGACAGTCAGGCACTGTGCATGGCACCTCGCTTCCCCCATGAGGAAGGGGTCACCAGCCCCCTATATTCAGAAAAGAAAATTGAGGCTAAATGCCCTTCCTGGCCAGGTAAGTCTTTGTGTGACTCCAAAGCCCAGAGTTCCTCACCACAATTGCGAGCTCTCAGCTGCTAGGCACCCTATAACCGTGCACTCGGATTGCAGGGTGACAGTCACCACCACACTGTAACAGCCTCATTCCTCAAGCTAAAGGCACATTTAACAAGTATTAAGTTTTCCTAATAACAAAAAGCATGTTAAAGGCATTTTAGAGTTGACAAAGCAAATGTTCCTGCACTGCCCTTGGCCCTCACCACAGCTCTACAGCTAAGGATCACGCTCCCGCTTCACATATGGGGAAACTGAGACTCAGAGAGGGGAAGTGGCTGCCCAAGAGACAGAATGGGGGCTAGGAGGCAGAGGCGAGGGTCGGAGCAGGGACCTCGAGCCCCAGGATGCCAACCCCTCCTTTGGCGTGCTGCTCCACCCAGCTCTGCTCCAGTCTTCAGAGAGATGTGAGGAGGAAGCGGAGTCAGGGCAGGTGGCACTGACGGGCAGCTGTGGAATATTTCACCTTAGATCCCTATTTGGTTCTTTGCTCCCCCCATCACCCCCAAGCAGGCATACAATGCCCAGAGGCCTTGCCCCCACCGGCACAGACAAGACAAATGGCCGAGAGAGCACCAAGGCCAGTCTGGGCCGAGAAAGTCCTCAGCCATATGCACCAAGGGAGGCCGGGGCCTCTGTGCCTGGGCTCAAGCGTGGGCCGCACCCCCATGGCATGCAGCCAGGTCACCCTGCCTGGACCACCCACAGCCCTGCCCGGAGCCCCCCTGGGAGGAGTGTCTGCCAGCAGACCTCCCAACTCAACGTGGGTTCCCAGCTCCCGGCTGTCCAAGGGCCGGGCAGGGAGCCCTCACTCCAGCCCCTTGGGCCTCCGATTGCCGCCTCGAGGCCCCTTATTTTTCCTCCTCTGGGACAATCTCACAGAGAGAAACAGCGGCAAGGGAGCCAGTGGCAGTTGCTACAGGAAACGCATCCCTCTGCTAGCAACCCCTCTTCAGTACAGGCTAGAATTTTCCACAACACCCTGGGCCAGGTTCATCTTGAAGGAAGCAGCTCTTTGCTCTACGCCCCACCAACTGCACATACTCCCGGCCGTGGCTCCACCCATGTCCTTCTGACACCCAGGCAGTCATCACTGTGGGGAGAAGGGAAATGGGGGCCCTCCCTGAGCCCCACTTTCTCATCTGTAAAATGAGAACCAAAAGAGATCGAGCGAGGCCCACTCAGGTGGTTAAACTGCTTTGTGTCTTGCAGACATACTTCACTTTTGGGGGGAAGAGTGTGTGTTTGTATTTCGGGCAGCCTCGTGGAGAAAGTAAGAATACACGAACCGACTTAATACAAACCCAGACAGGCATCCAAACCCCGAAAGACAAGGACTGTTCTTCGGGAAACAAAGATGCTACGGCTCTCCCCCTGCCCCGGCCATTCGCTCTGCCCATCCTTCTAACCATTTGCTACAGTCCTAGCTCGGTGGTTTCCTAGGGAGAGACCTGTCAAGTCCTGGAGGCTCCGTGACCGTCCGCACTTTGTGGATGTGGCACATCTACAGCCTCGCAGACGTGTTTCCAAGACCTCTCCACCACATACCTGACCTCATGACCCAAGAAAATGATAGAAAGAGGACCCAAGTCCGTCTGCCCTGGGACACAGGGGAGCCCGAGAGGGAATAAACCTTGTTTCAACCTGATCCCCTGGGAAGCAGCCCCACCCCGGGAAGCAGGCTCGTTCTGGATTTGCCCCAGCCTGCGCCGGCTTAGTGCAAACTCCCAGATCTCTCTTCATGGAGACCATGGATGGTCCCGAGGCTCAGGCACAAATAAAGTCCACTGTGGGAGGCAGCGTGGCCTGGGGTAAACCCTGGGCTGGGAGTCAGGGCAGGCGGTGGTTTCAACTCAACTCTGCCACTAGCAGCTCGTGACTTTCAGCAAATTACTTCCTCTCGGGAAGAGTTTCTTCTCCTAAACCGGGGTCATAATAGCTCCCTTTCATAGTCACTGTAAAAGGTAATCCAGTGAACTGAGTAGAGCACCCAGCTCAGTGCCTGGTCCACAGCCCACAGCTACCTATTCTCAGTGCAGCCTTGACCTTCAGGGTCCCAGAGTCCCTGCGGTCAGGGCCCAGGCCAGTTTGTGAGCCAGTTCAAGGCCAGCTCAGGCTTGCGTGTCAGAGGGGCGCCCATGGTGTTTCTCCATGTGGATGCTATTGATGTTTAGGGTAATTCCTCCCTGTGTGCCCGCCCCCCACCCCCTGCAAAGCATTTAACTCTTCTGACTTCTGCTCACTGTAGAGACTTTCTCCAGCACCCAGCATGGTGACTACCAAGTGCCCCATATAATACACCCCCTGGGGAGTATCACCCCTGATGGGGAACCATAGCTGAAGCCTTCTCCCTGCCCAGTCTGAACCAAGAGTGGATGCCTCCTCTTAGCCCAGAAATGTCCACTCTCAGAGAGAAGGTTTATCAGGAGCCCTCCAAGGAAAGTTTCTTCTTGGCTTTGCCACAGGGGTGGGTCACACTGCCCCTCCTGCAGGGCTCCCAAGACCCCGACTGTCCTCATCTCTGAAGCTGCCGGTACCATAATGTGAATTCCTTCAGTCACGTGCTCTGACCCGGAGATTCTGCATAGTTATCAGACTAGCAGGGGAAGTGATTCCTGATGACAGTGTCAGATGCCTGAGAAAAGGGGAGTTCTGGGGACCACCGGGATCTCCTCAGGCTCCTTCTTTCACTTAGAGGAGGGGGACTGTCCACCTACTGCTCCCTGATGAAATTGTGTGACAAGCTGGCAGCCACAGGTGTGGGCTACAAGACACCCGTATGTTCTCAGAGCAAGTCCTGACCACCAGTGCCCCACACTGACGACGCGGGAATGAGTCCTCAGAAGTATCTGTAATCCAGGCGACAGACAGCACTCGAAAGGTACATACACACACGCAGAGACATAAATACATGTGTATCTATATGTACATATTAATATATATTAATTGTATAAGTATTATGTGATTAATATATAGTAATTACATAATATATAGTATAGTAATTCATATCTAGTAATAACTGTATATTATATAATTAATATGTTGATTGCACATATAATTAATATCTAGTATACCCATTAAGAGTACTTGCAAATTAATAAATTATAAACTCCCCAGAGGAAAAACACACAGGCCAAGAACATAAAAAAAGCAATTTTACGACGGAAGAAAATACACGTGACGGTGAGCTACTACCTTCCACCTCTCAAACCAGCAACTTTTTTAAAAATTATAGTGCCCTGTCCTCAGGAGACTATGTGAGTGACTTGGCGGATTGCTGGTGGGAGTGTGGGCTGGGATTTCCAGAGGGTGGTTAAACAATGTTTTAAAGTCCCTAGAACTATACGTGCTCTGGGACCAAGCAATTGTACTTGTAGAAATCCTCCAGAGGGTGGGCCCGGGTCCTGCTCCCTCTCATCCCCATGAGGATGCCCCCAGCCCCGCCTGGTACCCCGCCTGGCAAAGGGTTTAGCAGGGAAAGGAAACAGGGCGCCACTGGGAGTGCAGAGGACAGGAGGCAGCTTTTCCTCCAATGCTTGGCTCCCTGGTGCACCCTCCGGCCTGGGTTCATTCTCTCTTCCCTCCCCCCTCTCCCTTTGCAGAAGCTGTGGCCAGCCTCCCTCTGTGGGGTCTATTTCCATGCGCTCTCTCCCACCCCCTACGAGTTTCCATCACCCTCAGCCTCCCTCCTTCACTCCCCTCTTAGCCTCTGTCCCCGCACCTGTCTCTGTATTTCTAACCTGGTGTCTCGGTGTCTCCATTAACGTCCCTGTGCCTAGACGGCGCTGTCCTTCTGCCTGTCTGTGTCCCTCTGCGTGTCTGTCTGTCTTACTGTCCGCCCTGTCCGGCGCCTTTCCGTCGCTGAGCTCCCTCTGGCTGTTCCTATGCCCACCTCCCGGCCTCCAGGTCCCTGTCTCTGTCCCTCCCCTCCAGAGACGAGTCCCTAAAATCACCGCGAGGAAACCGAGCCCCTCAGAGAGGTGGGCTCCTGAAACGGCCTCTGCGGGACGCAGGGTCGCACACCGGGGAGGGACGCCGCGGGGACAGCCCCAGGCGCGCGCGCCACCGGGCCACTTGCTCGCGGCTGCCCGGCCCTGTCGCCAGTCCCCCGGCTCCCGCCCCGCGAGCGCCTGGCAGCCCGGCCTCGCCCCGCGCCCCGCTCCCTCGATTGGAAAGCGCCCCGATTAGAAGGCACCCCGATTAGAAGGCACCCCGATTAGAAGGCACCCAGATTAGAAGGCACCCCGATTAGAAGGCACCCCGATTAGAAGGTACCTCGATTAGAAGGCACCCCAATTAGAAGGCACCCCGATTAGAAGGCACCTCGATTAGAAAGCACCCCAACTAGAAAGCGCCCCGATTAGAAGGCACCCCGATTAGAAGGCACCTAGATTAGAAGGCACCTCGATTAGAAGGCACCCCGATTAGAAAGCGCCCCGACTAGAAAGCGCCCCGATTAGAAGGCACCCCGATTAGAAGGCACCTAGATTAGAAGGCACCTCGATTAGAAGGCACCCCGATTAGAAAGCGCCCCGACTAGAAAGCGCCCCGACTAGAAAGCGCCCCGACTAGAAAGCGCCCCGACTAGAAAGCACCCTCGCCGCCCCGCCGGGAAGGGCGCCCGCCGGCCGAGTGGCGGGTGGGGAGCTCTCACCGATGGTGAAGCTGTAGCCATCGATGCTGAAAGTGGCGCTGCGGCACTTTTTGAAGCCCTCCTTCCTGCTGCTGGCGTCCGTCATGGCTCAGCGGCGGTGGCGGAGCCGCGGAGCCCCGCGCCCCTCCCGTCGCCGGCCGCGCCCCCTGCCCCGCAGCGCCGCGCGGTCCCCGCGGGTCCCCTCCGGTCGGCGCGGGCTGCAGGCTGCGGGCGCGGGGACCGCGAAGTCCGCGAGCGCTCCAGGCGCGCCACCGAGTCAGCAGCGCGGCGACTGCCCCATGGCCGGGGCGCACTTCCAGGTGCTGGGGGAGCGCGGAGACGGAGGCGCGCACCCGCGCGTCGGGGGCCGGGATCCGCGCCTTCCGCACCCGCGTCTCCTGGAGCCGCGGAAACCCGCGCGCCGCGGGCACGTCTGTTTTCCGTCTCAGCTTCGCCTGCGCCTCTCTGGAGGCCGGTGGGGTTTGGGGACCCAAGGGAACGGCTCCGACTGGGCGTCGTGCTTGGAGATGTTTTCTCTGGCAGGCGGGCGAGCTCCCAGCAAGCACATCAGCAGATGGAGCGGCAGCCGCGCGGGGCAGATGCCGCCGAAGTTTACTCCAAACAAGGAAGTCGGGGCGGTCGCCACGCCCACTTCCTCCCAGCAGCTGTCCCCTCGAGTGGCCTGGAGCCCCGAGGAGGTCACTGCTCCCCTGTCCGCGGCCGGGAGACAGTCATCAGAGTGCCCGGCCTTCGCGCCGAGGCCCCGCCGTGTGCCATCTACAGCCCCGCCGAGCCCTCCGCGGCGCGTCCCGGCGCGTCCCAGCCCGGCTCAGCCCGAGCGCCGCTGGGCGCCGTGGGGCGGCGCGATGTTACCAACCCTGCAGCTAACGCTGTCGTTGCAAAAAAGGAACCCGGGCCGAAGAGGCTTGACGAAGGTCCTACAGCTGGGAGGTGGCAGCGTTTGGACCTCGGTGTTTCATTTTAGGACAGCAGTCATTCGTCCTTCCAGGACCTGAAATGACTGAGTCAGGCCAGGTGCATGCAGGGGAAAACCGTCCCCTCCGACCAGCGAGCAGTTACCATACTTTTATAATTGCATGGCTCTGTGTCAGGGGCTGGAACCAGGGCCCACCCCGTGTCACATTCGGGATGACGGTGCCATCTATGCCCAAGCTACTGCGGGACTACAGTGCATTGAACCTCATTTGCTGTGACGGAATTTGACACAATTAACAAACGCTTGTCAGTATTGAGAGAGTCAATTAGGCATGTTTCTAACTGGTTCCAATTGAGTTTAGGGAGCGGTGGGTCCAGAATCTAACTGAAATTAGAAACCCTCTCCCCAAAAAAGGCACATGGGCACCCATGTGCAGGATTCTACATAAAATTTCAGGGGACCCGTAAAACCCTCAAGCCCACTGGAACCCAGGTTAGTGAATGTCTCGGGAATGGAATCTTCTTCCATTGACCGTGTATTTTTAGAGAAAGAGTGTTTTTTAATATCATGTGTAGTTAGTGACAAATTCTCTCTGGGAAGACTTAGGACCACACTCACATGGATAGTTTGCTTAGGTTGACGGCAAGATTGAGTGATCCAGAGGCAATGGGCGTCACGGGTACCATGGTACCTCTCAGCCCGGGAGTCAGGGGGTGCTCATGCCCTGAGGTGCTCCTTGAGACTGAAAAAGGTTACAACGTGGAAGCGTGACGAGGGCTCTGTGGACAGGTAGACCTGAAATTGGGCTCCACCACTTATCATCTAGATGACCGTGAGCGAGGTGCGAGGCATCCCTGAACCTTGCTTTCTGCGTCTTACAATGAGGAGGCAGAGGAACTGGGTGAAAGCTGGGTACGCACTGGGCATTCAGTTACTGCAAGCATCAGGTGACTCCCAATTTCATTACGTAGATGCTGTGGGAAATTCCTCTCCGTGACAATAATATTTTTTATTATTATCACCATTAATTGTATAAGAAAATTCTACATATAATATATTACACATCATATTATATATGTTTACTATGGTAAACCACCAAGAGTTTCTTATAGTTCCCATTTCCCTGTATTTCTCCCACTTTCCCAAACCTTTAGCAGAAGCACTTTCCTTCTTTTATGCAACGAGGAGCCTGAAAGCCCTGAGTTACAGTCTCCTATAGTAAATGATCGAGAAAAAATAGCCTAATGCAATGGAAATTTTTCCTTGAGTGAGTGAAATTAAAACTTGGTATTTAATCGCTCTTAGCAGAGAAGCTTTTTTAAATGTGATCGATAAAAATAACAACAATGTGATCAGTTCTCTGTCCCCTAAAGACTGGTAAAAATAACCTCCCTGAGCAATTAGAACTGTTTTTAAACCGCTTCTCCCCAGAATCATTATCTCTCTGCCTGGTTTTCGAGATTGCACACCTACAGAGCCACTCAGCGCTTTGCTTCCAGTGCGAAGTCTTAAAGCAGCCTTCCCGGTGTGGGGCTCTTCCGCCAAGCCGGGGGGGCTGAATGCCAGCGTTACATAAGCCACGGGAGAGAGAGTTCAAGACTGAGACCAGAAGAAGTGTTGCTCTTGCAGAAAGGCTCCTTCAGGAAGGCCTGCGAAGTAGAGAAACTAAACCAGGACAGCCAAGCAGAAGTGTGGAGCCTATGCTCGCGTGGTTAGGGCAGGGGTCAGCAAACTAAGGCCTGCAGGTCACATCCAGCCTGCCACCTGTTTCTGTACAGTCTCTGAGCTAAGAATGGGTTTTTACTTTTTTTTTTTGGTTAATCTACATCTGAAGATATTTTTTCCAATGATTTTTAGAGAGTGTGGAAGGGAGGAAGGGAGGGAGGGAGGGAGGGGGGAGAGAAAGAAACATCTATGTGAAAGAGACTCATCGATTGGTTGCCTCCCGCATGGATCTTAACCGGGGCCGGGGATCGAACCTGCAACCCAGGTACGTGCCCTTGGTCGGGAACTGAACCCGAGCCCCTTCGGTTCACAGTGACACTAACCACTGAGCCACACTGGCCAGGGTGGGTTTTACTTTTTTTTTTTTTTAAATATATCTTTATTGATTTCAGAGAGAGGAAGGGGGAGAGAGAGATAGAAATATCAATGATGAGAAAGTCATTGATCGCCTGCCTCCTGCACGCCCCCAACTGGGGATTGAGCCCTCCAACCCGGGCATGTGCCCTGACCCGGAATCGAACCCCGATCACCTGGATCCTAGGTCAACGCTCAACCGCTGAGCCACGCCTGGCCGAGCGGGTTTTACATTTTTAAGTGTTTGAAAAAAATTCAAAAGAAGAACAAGTCATGGGACACACCGAAACTCTATGAAATTCCAATGTCAGCGTCCACAAGAAAAGCTTTACTGGAACATGTCTATGCCCGTTCATTTACATATTGTCTGTGGCTGCTTTTCAAGCAGAGCAATGTGCTGGGCTTCCCTGCTTGATTCCTGACTTCCTCTCAGGACTTTCCCTGACACACCCCGCCAACCCTTCTCACTTCAGACTCCCTTGAGAGGACTCTGACACTCTGTGCTTCCTGGGGACCAAAGAAACACCACCACTAATGTTTATTGAACACCTACTATGTGCCAAATCCTTATTAGTTTGCATAGCTAACCTCTGTAACAAATGCCCACGGTCTCCATGTCTGACGCCACAGTAAAGGTTTGTTTCTTGACCATTACCAAGCCCAATATACACTAGGGTTTGGGTCTGTTCTGTGGAATTGTTCAGGGACCCAGGCTCCTCCCATCTAGTTTCTCCACCACCTCCCCAGGTGCCAGTGTCTCCAGCAGGTGCTCTGCAAAGTACCTGGGATGGTAAGTGCTCTGCAAAATACCTGGGACGTGAAGGAAGAGAAAGGGTGCAGGACCATGAGGAAGGACTTTAGGGACCAGGCCTGGAAGAAACACACATCCCTTCTCCCCAATTCCATTGGCCAGCAGTTAGCCATCGAACCCCACCAAGCCACAAGAGGGGGTTCTGGGAAATGAAGTCAGGAAAGAAAAGAGAGTTTTGTAAACATGGGCCCTTTGAAATCCTATCCTCTGCACTGTTTGGACCAAATTTGACCTCCAGGTCGCCAGGTGCACGCACAGTTTACACCTGTGTGCCAAGAGCGGAGGGAAAAGCCTGCCCAGATCAGAGCTGTAACCCTCCCATCATAAGGGCTCTAAATGATATAAATTAAAGATTTGCCCCAGAAAGAACGCTTCTTCTTCATGTGGTCTGATGTTGGTGTTATCACTTACAGCAGGTTTAAGGGCATGAACTCTTTTAATAGTATGTTATAGTTCCAGCTTTAGAAAGCAAACCGAAAGAATAATTCATTTAGTAGCTGAAAATTACACCGTCTTGTGACATATGAATTTTTTTCAATTTCTGTAACTAGAAACATAAATATAGAGAAACAAACAAAAAAATTCAGTATGTTAAAAAGCAAGGGAAACAGCAGAGAGAAATTGGGTGAATAATCTTTTCTAGGGCAACAAAATTCACCACATCAGAGATGCTTGGCGGGGATCGGGGGAATAGGGGATTAGGATAAATACAGAGCATCCAAGGTGACAGTCTGCACGGTGATAGGTCCCAGATGGGTCACCCGTTACGGTGGAATCAGCAAAACACCTGCAGCAGGCCGCACAAAAGGGAGTTTAGGAGTCTAGCATGGGTCAGGCCACCTTGTGCCAGGCACTGTGCTAAGTATCTTACACATGCATCTATCTCATTTTAAGCCTCCACTAAATAACAAAGAATAGAGTGATGGAGTTAGATTTCTTACTGTGGATCTGAAATCCCTGGAGAAGGTAACTGTTCACAGTGGCAACCTTGGCAACAGAATTATCAAGCGCACCAAGAACACTGGGACCGAAGAGAACAGGCAGGCAGCCCAGAAGGGGATTTCTGACACCACAGTGGATCCAGCTATTTGGCGAAATGACTTGTGATAGGAAGATACTTCTCCATCTGTTGCCCACGGGCAGCTCAGTCCATCTAGGACTTCCTTCCAGCTTAGTGATTCACCTCAAACAAAGCCAGCGAACACGCACCCACTCAGATACACACAGCTAGCTACACACGCACACACTCACACACACACGCTCACCACCTCTGTGTCCTGGAGGTGGCCTCTGCTGTTGATGATAATCATACGGATGCTGGTGTTTCAGAGAAAATGTCACAGAACAATAGTCAATGAGAGTGAAGGTAAACTATATTTCAGAAAAAAGGAAACGACAAGTAGGATGCAATATGGTCATGATTATGTAAAAAACGCACTTCAAAAAGACAGGAAAAAAACACACAAAATGGTATCAGTGATTATACTGCGGTGCTGGGGTCCGAGGTCACTTGGGTTCCCAGAGTCAGCGAGATCAGGCTTGTCCTGATTCCTGTGGACACAGACTGGCTACCCCCCGTGGTGTCCCACCCAGGAACCTGGGGGGAATTTAGTTTCTTTTTCCCCCAAATTTTCTACTACACCTATAACTTTTTAAAAAGAAAAATATTTTATTTTGTTTATATTTTTATTGATTTTGAGAGAGAGAGGAAAGGAGAGGGAGAGAGACAAACATCCATGTGAGAGCAAAACATCAATTGGCTGCCTCCTGAATAATTGGCTGCCTCCTGCTACCAGGGATTGAGCTCTCAACCCAGGCATGTGCCTTGCACCGGGAATTGAACCAGTGACCTTTTGGTGCACAGGACAATCAATGCCCGATCAACTAAGCCACAGCAGCCAGGGTGAAAAAAATAAATATTTTAAAAGCCAGTTGTCCATACAGACACAGGTATCAAAATTACTTCCTACATTTTTCATGTTTAAAACATTTTCTAATTTAAAATATACATTAAAATCACTATCCTGAGCCAGATCAATGACCCATCCCTAGACCGCAAGCTGCATGAGGGCCACCAGGTCCTTTGTTCGCTATGTATTCCCGGTGCCTGGAACAATGCCACGCACGGAGTAGGCGGCGGGTGAATGAATGAATATTCTCGTTCCGACCGGAGCTTCAAGAAGAAACGAGAAAACTGACACCTCAGCCTTCCCAGTCAGGGGTGAGCGCTAACCATCCTCCAGGAGTCGGGGTGACACGGTCTGTCCCTGCCGCTGGCTGAGTGAAGAATTCATATCCGTCCCTTAAACACTCTCGGCTCCTCTTTGCAACAGGGGTTTCATCCCTGCATCCAACCAGGGCCTCGTGGGACAGTGCTGCTCCCACATCATGAATGGGACCCCTCACCTATCAGCACTTCATGAAACACTAGGCATGTTTGTCACACAAGGCGAGCCGGTGCCCGAACAAGGAGATGACAGGCCTGCATGGCTCGGGTTCTCGGTCATGGGTTACCGAGTTCTCCTTGTGGGGAAAAGCACAGAGTCCCTAAATCAGCAGGATGGCTGAAATCTCAGAATCACAAGCAAATTCCCCCAGATACTGCCCCAGAAAACTGTTCTTGAGAACCGACAGTCTGTATTATCATGACAAAAGCAAGCAGGCAGAATTGGCAGCAGGTGGGAGGACTAATGATTTCTCGCTGAGATGCTTTTGTCAGGTATTTAAGATACCAAAAGGTGCGCGTGTGGTTTTTCTTCATTGTGATAAATTCTCGCACATGCATTTGGCACCCGCGTTTCCAGCGGGCTGCCTCTGAAGCCAACCAAGGGCGTTTGGGAGGATGGCTGCGATTTGGTTTTCTCGTCTCACGGGGCTGCCTCTTGGCTTAATTCACTCTCCCCCTGACTCTGAAGTCATCCTTCAGACCACGGAGCGTCGTCACCGACACGGCCTGCACTCAGCTGACACTATGGGACTGGCTCGGAGTGTGTGACGACTGAAGCGAGTCACAAGGACTGAACTGCTGCGGGATGGAAATAATAGCGGAAACGGGTAAAAATGAGAGGTTGACTCACTGATTCAATCGAAAGAAAAAGAGAGAAATCAGTGGGTCCTTCTGGGAGTTTTCTTCATTTTTAACTCGTCTGCCGAGTCCCCCACTGTGGTCCAGCCACCCCGCCAGACCCTTTCACCTACAGAATCGCCTGTAGCCCTGACGACAATGCCCATGTCCCGCAGGAAGGAGCTGAGGCGAATGTGAGACCTAAATGGGGACCATCTGACTCCTCACCAGGTCTCCCTCCACCACGCTAGGTTGCCTCTCCCCATCTTCTGGAAGGTGTCAAGTTTCCAGCGCCCACTCTTACTGTTCCCTCTTCCTCCTTAAATAAAGTCCACAGAAATCAATAAGCAGGGGAGAAGGGCTCTCGTCAGAGCCCACAGGGTAGGCCCTAGTTCTTTCCCATCCCCGCACCTGGAATTCAGAGCTGTGCCCCTGGCGTTTACTGCCCTTGACCTGCCCTGAGGTTTCCCTCCCTGGACGGAGCCCCAAGGCTCTCCCCCACCCCACCCTCCCAAGGATCTTGTGGGCTCGGTTCCCATCCACAGCACTGACCACCTTCAGCTTCCTGCTGCACAAAAGGAGACCTGAAAACCCGAGTGTCGTGAAGATGACTCACGCTGGTCAACAGCCCTCACACCACTACAGACCTGCTTCCCTGATACACAGCGGGACCCTTGAAACCTCTCAACAGAGACTCTCCTGGGAAGACAGGAAGAGCTCCAGCTGCCTGGAAGCAGTAAGAGGGAAGAGAGAATCAGAATCCCCTTCAGAGTGTGATAAAAACCTCCATACTCCAAAGCCTCACAGGGTACCTCTCACAGTCCCAAAATGCCACAGCCCATAGAACCAGGAACCTCCTTTGGCAAACAGGCTCTTCTTCCCCCACTAGGGCCCCAGGGTGCTGTCCACCCAGCTGTGCTTACCGCCAGCACCGGTAGGAGGCGCCTGTGTGCTGGCAGGACTCCACAGGCCCTTCTTCCCATACCCGGTGGTCTCTTCTCACCAGGACCCACCCCTTATCTGGCAGAAGTGACCAGGGTGAAGGACAGTGAGCACAGTAGCAGGAGTTAAGGCAAAAAATCATGAAACGATTAGCCACGAGGCCATGAAGATCTCATTTGCAGGGATATTTTCCCACAGAGACAGTGCGGAGTCCTGCAACCAGGCCTCTCAGGTAGCCCAGCTACCTGCACCAAGCACTGGTTGCTGCTGCTTTAGAACTAGAAATGCTTAGGAAACTCCCGAAAGACAAGGCTGGTTCAAGGCAAAGGGCTCAGGACCAAAGCTCAGAAGAGCTAGATTCAAATCCCAGCTCCACTAGGGCTGGGGAAAGCATTAGCACTGAGTCTTGGTCTTTCCATCATTTCAGTGGAACTCATAGTGCTTGTCTGCCATGCTTCTTAAGCTGTTGCAGGAGCAGAGGAAAAGAGTGTTTGGAGGATTTCCAACCAAGCCTGTCACGCACGGTGGGGCTTACCTTGCTCTCCTGTGCCCTTGAGTTTCTCCGTGATTTCCCCTGGGCTGTCCAACTCCTCTGCAGCTTCCATCCTCCTGGCTCCTGCCTCTGTCAGCAAAGAAAAGACATATGGCCCGTCAGGCATCTGAAGATCACCAGGGAAGCATGTCCTCAGTGACCCTGCTGGGGTGTCTGATGCAGCTGACCAGTTCCTGTCTTGACTTTTGACTTAGGCTGGTCCTGTTCTCCCATGCCCAGCTCCCTCCTGGCTGGCCTTCTGCCCTCCCCATGCCCCTTAAACACTGGTGTGTCCCCAGGGCTTAGTTATAGGCCCCTTTTCTCACTCAATGGCATCTGTCCCCTTGGGTGCTGTTTGACTCCTATTTCTCCAGTCAGCACATTAAGGGACTGAGCCATCAGGCAACTGGCGAGCCATCACTGAAAAAGGGACCATCAGCTAGGAAAGTGGAGGAGCTGCCTTTAGACCCCTGGAATGATCCCAGGTGGCAAACATTCCTGGTCCAGAGGAGGCAGGAATAGAAATGTAGGCCAAACTCTGCTATAGAAAGTCATCTTCCACAACTCTGCAAGTCACTACAATGACTCCCATTTTCAAGTGGAAAAATAAACTCAGAGAGGTTAAGTAATATGCCCAAGGTCACCACGCTCATAAGTGGCAGAGTCAGGATTTGAACATGGGTCCTCAACAGGCCCAGTGCACTCTTGCCCTCCCCACAGTGACCCCTCTGGGTATAAAGGACATGTTTTGATTTGCTGTTTAATTGATTTTTAGAAAGAGAGGAAGGGAAAGAGAGAGAAACATGGATGTGAGGGAGAAACACCCCATACACACCCCAACTGAGGATCAAACCCGAAACCCAGGTATGTGCCCTTGACCAGAAATTGAACCCATGACCCTCCGGTGCACAGGCTGATGCTCTAACCACTGAGCAGCACCGGCCAGGGTGTGTTCTAGGTGCAATTGCGTATATTAAATTATTTAACCCTTGCACTCTATGAGAAATGTCCCCAGTTCTACAGATGAAGTAAACTGAGTGACTCTGTAACTTGCTCAGGGTTACTCACAACACAAATGATGGAACCAGAATTCAGACCCAGACAGCCTGGCTCCAGAGCCCTGGCAATGAATCACAGCTCTGCAGCTGCCTCTCCTGGCTCACATTCAAGGAGCTCATCATTGAGTAAAAGACAGACATGGGACCAGAAGGCGACGAAAGTGCGATATGATCGAGCACACTGAGGGAGGGTGACCAACGCGGACTGAGAGAGCTTAGTGGGAGTTTGTCTGGAAGGTATAGGAGAGGGGAGATAGTTCAGGCATTTTTGACAGTTGGGTAAATGACACTACACCTAACTCCACACTTCTCCTAGCTCTGCCATTCTACAAAGCAGTGGGTAGCCTTATGTCATACACTAAAAAGTTCCTTTGCCTGGGCTTATAAAGAGTGTCGTGCTGGTAAACCAGTTCTCCGGGGCAAAAATAGCCGTGAGGGGGGAAGAGTTTTGATTTGTATTTGCAGATTTTCTTTCCCAGTTTCTGTGGTGTAAATAGTCCCACCATGCAGATGTCAGGTGCCGGCCAGACAGCACTTCAGGGGACTGTAAAAGAGCAGCCAGTGAGGGGTCAAGAGAAGGTGGTGTCCTGAAAGCCAAGTGGAGAAGGGAAGGGTGGTCAACACCTTCGACAGGTCAAGGAAAGAGAACTGACAGTTGGCTGTTGGATTTAGTCATTGGTCACCTCCGCTAGAGCGGTTTCGGGGTGGACGGAGGCAAGACCTTTGTTAGAGTGGGTTTAAAAGAAAAGGGGGGCGGGAATTAGGGGCAGGGAGTGTAGAGAATTGTCTGGAGAGGTTTTGCTGCCCATAAGCGCAGAGCAGCGGGGTGGTAGCTGGCGGGAATGAGGCACCCTGAGAACCTTGTGTCAAGGTGGCAGAAATAACAGCATGTTTACGTGCTGATGGGGGTGACACCGTCTCGAGGGGAAATGAATGACGCAGAGAGTGGAAAGGGGGAATTTCCGGAAAGACGTTCCTGACGGTAGGGATTGGGATCTAGGACAAAAGCCCACACCCCACAAAGGGCACCGTAATCCACCTAACAACGTGGGCAGAACACCTAGGTGTCATTCTCCTCCCCTGTTTACTTCACCTCTCCCACCTACAACACACACACACACACACACACACACACACACACACACACCTACTCCATCAACAATCTCCACTGGCCATACTGCCAAAATCTAACCGTGGCTGACCGACCACCTTCACTACTTTCGTCCTGCCCCGAGCCAAATTTATTTCTCTGTGGGCTACACAATGGTCTCTCGCCCTTCCTTTTTTAAGGGAAACTTTTGATTGAAATATGACCTGCACATAGAAAAGCACCCAAATCATAAGTACACAGCTTGATCAGTTTCCACAAAGTGAGCACCCCCGTGTCCAGGGTAACCGCCGCCTAAACCAGGAAATAGGCCTCATCGGCCTCCCCAGCAGCCTCCCCGTGCTCCTTCCCAGGCGCTGGCCACCGTCCTGAGGTCTGGACTTCTATCGACATTGATTAGTCATATCTGTTTTTAAATGTATGCAAATAGAATCATCCAGGACAGCTTCCTTTGTTTCTTGTTTATTTCACTCAAAATTATATTCACAAGGTTCATCCACGTTGTTTGCACATAGAAATAGCTCATTCTTTCTCTTTGCTGTATTATATTCCTTTGGACAAATATGCCACAAATTATTTATTCATTCTACAGCTAATAAATATTTAGGTGGTTTCTGGTTTGAGGCTTTTAGGAACAGGCTGTCAGGAACATTTTCCTTCACACCTCTTGGTGCACACATGTAGGCCTTCTGCTCAGCACATCCTCGGGAGTGGACTTGCTGGTTCCTGAGTGATGGATACATACACCCAGCTCTAGTAGATACGGCCAAACGGCATTGCAAATGGTTACACCCTTTCACACTCCTCACAGCACAGTCCCATTGCTCGCATCCCTGCCAACACTTGATATTACGCTTTTTTCACATTAGCCATTCTAGTGGTGGATGGTGCTCTCTCATTGAGGTTCTAGTTAAAGAGCCTTTTAATTTGTCTCCCTGCTTCCACGTCTGCCTCCCTCCAATCCTCTCTCCAAATTAAAACCAGAAAAATATTTCTCAGACACAACTCAGAGCGTCCATTCCCCTTCTTATAACACTCCAGTGGCCCCCACTGCACTCAGAATGAACCCAAGTCATAACCACAGCATCCAAGTCCCTACATGACCTGGCTTCTACCCACCTGTCCAACTTCATCTCACACCACGCACACTCCCTGGCTCTCCCTGTGCCCCAGGCACACCGGCCGCCCCCCTCTCCCTTGAACAAGCCCAGCTCCCTCCCACTTGGGGACCTCTGCCTGGTGCACAACCCCACTCCCCACCCTCCACCCCAACATCTTGCAAGCCTAACTGCTATTAGTCCTTCAGGTCCCAACTTACAGTTCACTCCTCAGGTGAGAACTCTTACCTGACCTCCCTATCAAGTTGACTCCTCTGCAGCACCTACCCACCTGCACACATATTTCTTTATTTACCTGCTCACATCCTACCTTCTCCGATAGCTTCTGAGATCCTTGAGGGCAAAGATATGACTCTCTTGGTCTCCACGGCAGACCCAGTAGCCGGCACATCATAGGAGCTCAACAAATTTTTATCAGCTGATTGATTTCATAAATAGTGTCCCTGTCTGGGGAAATCTGAGCTAAGCTCCCTCTTTTCACTGAGAAAACTAAAGCAACATGCTCTGAGATGTTCAGAGGAGAAGCATCACTTATTGATCATTTGTGAGCCATTGTCTGCTGAGCACCTACTACGAAGGGGATACGCCCGAAGGTCCCCTGCAGTGGAAACCACACCTGCGCTTCCTCTCAGTGGCCCACGAGCTTTAATCCAGTCGGGGTGACCTTGAGGTGCCCTGAGCCTCCTGCTCCCTGCTTCTGACCACTTCCCATGGGCTCATCTTTACTTCCAAGGTGCAGCAGTGTGTAAATAAATGTGCCAAGTGTTTTCATTCAGAAAGTTGACCGGGAGGGTCCGATAATAATGCTAGTAAATTATCACTTACAAAATGTGGGCACTGATAGGGGGAAACAACAGCCATCCCTAACTCTACCACCCAGGAGCAATCAGGGGGTCTCCTCCCAGGCTTTGCTCTTTCTCCTTCCCTCCCCTGTCGGTGTTGTTTGAGAGGACACGTCTAGGGCGGGAAAGCGGGGCACTGGGGAATTCTAGTTATTCGGGCCCTGACCAGTGGTTATGGGCTGGGAGTGAACCGGGACTGTGTCTAGCTCACTCACTCAAATCACCATCTACACCTGGCCTTTGTCTCCCCATTGGGGCTGCTCAGGAGCCTGGCAGGACCGACAGCAATTCAGCAAATACTACCCTGGAATCAAGAGTAAACCTGGGCCTGGCTGACTTGGCTCAGTGGTTGAGCATCGACCTAGGATCCAGGAGATTGAGGTTCGATTCCCGGTCAGGGCACATGCCCGGGTTGCTGGCTTGATGCCCAGTCGGGGGCATGCAGGGGGCAGCAATGACTCTCTCATCATTGATGCTTCTATCTCTCTTTCTCCCTCTCCCTTCCTCTCTCTGAAATCAATAAAGATATATTAGAGAGAGAAAAAGAGTAAACCTGGGATCTCCCAGAACAACCAAATAAATTCAGAAGCCATATTTGGCCATTTTTCTCAGCAGATGGGAGCTGGAAAAGGAACCACCCCATACAGAGTACCCCGGTGCTGGCCACCGTCTCTAACTTATTTATCTTCGCAATGGCCCTGGAGGTCAGTATTATCTCCATTTGCGTATGAGGACTCTGAGGCTCAGCGAGGAAGTGAACTGTCCAGGGTCCCACTTAGTGCGTGGCGGGATCAAGCTTGAACCAGGATCTCTCAGGCCCCAGGGCCAGGTTCAGCCACACTGATAGATTGAGCCCTGGCCACGAAAGCGGGAACACAAAGAGGAAGAGCAGAGGAGGGCCTCTCCTGGGCAGGATTTAAAATTACTTGTGGACCCACAGTGCTGAACGCAGACTACCCAAAGGGGGCTGGGCAAACATCACATTAATTGAGATCATCACCGGTTAGATTACTACTTAATAGACCGGCTAAACCCCGGGGACCCGGCCTCAATACCGCCAGAACTGCAAACTTCAGTCTTGTCTCCTTCTGGGGATGCATTCGGGATGCCAAGCTGCCTGCCACCACCTTGGATGCGTGTGTGTTAAATCATCCCCATTTGGGGAAGGAGCTGGGCCACTGACAGATGGGCGAGGCCAGTTCCAGAGCCCCGGGCCACGATTTGTTCCACCATGGACCTCGGTTCCAGAGGGAGAGGTCAGAGGCAGGGCATGGGAACGGGATCGAGCCCCCAAGCTTGTTTTGTCCCCAGAACAGAAGTGCACAGAGTTCCCTAGAAATGCTATCGGGTGGGAGGGAAGTGAAAGCCAAAGAGCCAAGAGCTGCATCTGCTAAGCAAGGGGAGTTTTCCAACTCAAACAATAAAGCAAGGGCCTTGGTGCCCTGAGAAGACTGTCGTGTTTTCAGTCTTGCCAAGTCCCCGCCTCCCTTCAGCTTACACCCGGCCCCTCCTCTTTAAACGCTGGAGTTCGGTATGTTGCTTCCCTTTCAAAAGCAGGACAGGTGGCCTCGGGGGTAGTGAGAGCTCCATCCCTTGAAATATCCAGGAGATGACCACTGGAAGGGGGCATCAGGGACTTGGTCCAGATGGACAGGAGGCTTTAATTCAATCACTCATTCAAATTCTACAACTCTTTACTGAGCTGCGCTGGTGCACAAAGTAGGCCAGGTCCCTTTGTGAAACTGACAGGTCCGTGGAGGAGACAGAGGCGACAACAGAGGCAGAAAGAAACAGGGAATGACCTGCTGTGATGAGTGCTGTGGAGGAAAGAACGGGGGTTATGAGGGCCAGTGACAGGAACGATGAAGACTTTTAAGCAGATGCTCGAATTTATGTTAAAACAGCTCACTGTGGCGGGTGGAGGCCCCTTTGGAAGCCGTCTCGATGGCCTGGGGAGGAGCTGATGGGCCTGGAGCCCGGGCTTGTGGCAGAGGTGGGCAGTGACCCTCCTGGGCGCGTATTTTGGACATAGGATCAACAGGACTTGGTGGCCCTGGAGGAGAGGAGAGGAGAGGAGAGGAGAGGAGAGGAGAGGAGAGGAGAGGAGAGGAGAGGAGAGGAGAGGAGAGGAGAGGAGAGGAGAGGAGAGGAGAGGAGAGGAGAGGAGAGGAGAGGAGAGGAGAGGAGAGGAGAGGAGAGGAGAGGAGAGGAGAGGAGAGGAGAGGAGAGGAGAGGAGAGGAGAGGAAAAGGGAGACGACTCCCCAACTTGGGACAAGGTCATCTGAAATTGTGAATCATAAGACTGCGTAGATCCCCAGACTATGGGGCTTCAAAGCCCAGATCGACAGGCCAGCCTGCCCTTCGGTGAAGCACGGAGCCACCTGGGGCAGGAAAGCCGCTGCCACTAAGTCTTCCCCGTGTCGCTGGAAGGAGAAGGAAGTGGGTGTTGCTCCCCTCATGTTCTCTCTCCCTCTGGGCCACACCTTTCCGGATCCCAGGACTCTCGTGCCTTCAGCACATTATCTGGGACACGCGTCTATGGAAAGAACCGCCACGATCAGGAAGAAACACATAGACAACCCAATAGGAAATGGGTAAAGGGTCTGAACAGGCGTTTCACAGAAAAGGGTCTGCAAACTGCCAGTGAGCACAGGACATGCTGCTGGCTCCGCTTCATTACTCGTCAGGGAAACACAGAGCAAACCATCCTCTGCTACCACAGCACCCCCACCACGTGGCTAAAGGGAAAACAACTGACAATACCAAGTGTTGGCAAAGATTCAGGGCAACTAAGTCTCTCAAATGGCATTTGTGGGAATTTAAACTGATGCAACTATTTTGAAAAAAAAGTGCCCGGCAGTTTTCTACTAAAGCTGAACGTCTACATACCCGCTGACCCGAGAATCCACTCCCAGGCACTTGTCCCACAGAAATATGCACATCTTTGTGCCAGAAGATATGTATGAGAACCACTGTTCATAATAGTTAAAACTGAAGGAAACACAAGTGTCCATCCACAAGAGGACGGGTAAAATAACTGTGACATGGTCACACGAAGGAATGTGATATGGAAACGAGAGGGAATAAATACCTGCCACGTGCGAGAGCAGGGGTGACTCTCACAAACATAATGTTAAAAAATGAAACCAAATGCAAAATAGTTTATTTTCTGAATCAATGTATATGAAGTTCAAAAACAGGCAAAACTAACCTACGGTGATGCAAGTCAGGACCGTGGAAACCTTTGGGGAGGGGCGATGGTGACCAAGACTGGGTCTGAGGAGATCCCCCCAGGCTGGTAATGTTCTTTTTCTTAATCCAGGCACCAGCTGCACAGGTGAGCCTGTTTCATAAGAGTCCATCAAGCTGTACCTTGTGATTTGTCTACATTTAAACATATCTGTTATACGTCAACAAAAATGTATTCTAAAAACATGTAGGAAGGGTGCTTGCCCGTGGCAGTCAGAGGCAATACAGCTGCAATAAATAACCAAAATCCTAGTCGGGGTAAACCAAGGTCATAAAGGTCACAGCCAATCAGTGCCAACCATCAAGATGAAAGAGTGAGGATTTTAAAAAATAATAAACAGTAAAATCATTGTATTTTCAAATATTCACTTTCAGAGCATTTTTTTCAAGTGTTTGGCCTTGATGTATTGTGATGACAACATTTGGCCGCCAGCCTTTGTTTTGGTTGTGGGGCCCGGCTCTGTTCTGGAGGTTTAAAAGGCAACATATCCCTTTCTCAGTGGTCTTTCCACATGTGTATATGAACACACCCCTCTACCCCCAGGAACATGTACTGTGCATAATATGTGTGTGACAATGAAACAATGAGGAGGGTTCCTGTAACCACCGAAAATCTGATTTTGTTTCCCGGTCAGGGCACATGCGGCTCGATCCCCAGTCGGGGGCGTGCAGGAGGCAGCTGATCAATGACTCTCATCATTGATTTTCTCTCTCTCTCTTTCCCTTCCTCTCTCTGAAATCAAGGAAAACACATATATTTTTTTAAACCCAGAAACTACCTGAGGAGCTGTCTTGGTCATCAAAAAATCAGGCTGTATAATCACAAAAACTCATGCTTTGACGCCCACCCCTTACCCATGTGTGTCCCTGGACAAGTGATTCACCTGCTTTCGCTCGGTGTCTGCTCATAAAAGGGAGGAGACACTTCCGAAACTGTGGGACTAGAGCGAAAGTTAAGCTGTGTCATTTCCAGGAAAGTTCGTGGCACATGCTATGCCGGTAACAAATGCTCGACCCAGTGAGTGGAAGGACCGGGTCTGATGGAAGCAGGAGCATCCAACCGCATGGTTCTGCCTGCAAATTTCCCCAAATATGAGTCAGGCTCCATTTTCGCCACCCCCTTCCCCGCGGGCGCGGCCTAGCCAAGCGCCCTCGGCGGGGAGACCTGCTGCATTTCGCCCTCGAGGACACCGCTCAGGCTCTCAGGCCAGCTGCCAGCCCGCGCCCGTGAAAGAGAGAGTGTTTATGCACGGCGTTGAATATTTTACTGCATGTTGCGCTTATTGTGTCAAAGGTGTGTAGAAAAATGGAAAACTGGCAGGCGGGAATGAGTGATTAGAAACCTAAGTCTCAAAACCTTACTACAGTTGACACAAAAAATGGGAATTATTATGTGGGCTTGAGTCGGAGACTCTCCCAGCTGGGAGCTCGCTGAACTTAAGCTGCGGCGCATACATTTGTGAAGGAAAAAGGGGGGAAAATAAGACGAGCTTCCAAAACCAGGTGAAGGGTAGAAAGCGCGATCTGAAAATGGGTTTCAGCTCTCGGGGAACAGCTGCGCTGGCAACATCCAAGCATCTTAGGCAACCTTCCGACACTGGACATTCCTACACCTTTTCAGGCCGCTGCCCATAGGAAACTCTCTATCGGAAAGAGAGAATTCTCTACGGGAAAGCGGGGAGCTGCCTGATACGGCTCTTTGCTGACAGCGCCCCACTACATTATATTAAACAAACAGCTCCAGTGAGCCGGTGTGGCAACGGCCTGGCCTCAGCACTGAGGCACGATTCTGCACAAGTCCTGTGTCAGACCCCCCCTTCTTCATCCCCAGACACCCATACTCCATGGACGTGGCTTCCGTAATTCTTAAATATATCTCTCCCTTTCCCCCCTTCCTTTGCTCTTAGCCCAAAAGTATTAGCTCCTATTTTAATGCAGAAATGTTCCCCCCGAGCTTTTGTTCTTATTTATTTTTAAGCCAAACTTAGCACGCAAGTATTATTAAGCTCTGGCCTACGCAGCGCCGGGAGGGGAAGGCTAGGTTTTCCCCGAGGCCTCTCTCCTTACACCAGGGCAGGGACATGCTGGGAACGTCAGCGCCAGGGCGGCGCCCGCCGCTAGTCGGCTGCTGGGAGCTGCCACCAGAGGGCGCCGACAAGCGGTTCCTGACGAAGCCGCGCCGAGGCGACCGCCAGGAAAGGCAGGAACAGGTCCATCGCTAGCCGACGGGCGCCTGGATCTGCCCCGACCTGACTGAGGCAGGAATTTTTTCTTTCCTTGTAAAGGTTCGATTTCAACAATGTAGGGCCCCCTGGCTTGGAGAACTTTCTGATTTAAACGACTGACAATATTTGTTTGAGTTCGAAGCCACATACCCCACGCCTTTCTCTAAGGGTCATGTGGCCACTTGACTTGTAGAGCTTGAGGCAAGTCTCTTACTCCCGCACAGAGGCCTGAGCGGGGCTCACGGGCCACCAGCGGCCGGCCCAGCCCACCCCCTAAGGAGAGGCAGTGTGCTCGGTCTGCGCCCCCCTTTCCCCAGCCCACGGGCATCCTCTGAACACCGTCCACACTGCTCCGTGTTACTCGGGTGTATGCAGACCTGTGGTTGCACGTGTGAGTCGCTTTTAAGTCTGGCTTTGTTGTAACACTGTAGTTCCTCGGGTATAAAATGGCTCTTTAATCTCCCACAGTCTCTCTTTCTCATTAATCAATTTAAAACCTGTTTCAAAAAAATTTGATGCATTTTTGTATTGAGATTTTATTTGTTTAACGTAGGCCAGTATTTTCACCTTTTTGGCAGCTCTGTGATAACATTCCAGTTTGTTATCATTTCTTATTTACACAGTATCATTTGCCATTTTTAAAAAAGTTAACTATTATTCAACGACCCACTGAATTCCTTGTATTGTTTGTAAAGTCATCTGAGAACAATGTAACTACTATACACCTGAGTGGAACAGAAATTTAAACATTACGGTTGCACAAAATTTGTTCTTGTTGACTCTACGTGAGGGCTCAAGTCTCAATGGTTTACGAGGCCAACCTTTCTGGCCCCCTCTGCTCTCTGCTGGCATCTGACTCACCCTCCCTCTCTCACCCTACCCTGACCCCGCACCAGCCCTGGGACACACGGGGCACACCATCACCTGCGGCTTCTGCACTGGCTGGGGCTCTTCCCTTTTTGGTCTTTCCCCAGATATCTCTACCCCACCTCAAACCTTACTCCTTGGGGGAGGTGTCCCCTACCCCCCTACGTGGTGGGGAATAGCTCCAGTGTCCCTGATCCACGCACACTCCTTCCTCTGGTTTCCCCACAACATCTCTCACTTCTGTCACGTGGTACCATTTCCTTACTTGTTACATATCATCTGTCTCCACCTCCTGGAATAGAAGCTCCCCGGGGCAAGGATTTTTGTTGGCTTCCTTCCTCTTTAGGCATCTGTGGGGCCCAGGACAGTGCCTGGCACATAACAGGTGTTCAATAAATGTATTTTAAATTTGCACAAAGGGATTAATAACATAAAACTGTCCAGAGTCATCTCCATCATTTCTATTATGCGGATTACATCTACCATCCCATTTGCAGTTTTAGCTAAAACGGAGGTTGGTGCAGATCATTAACCTCGGGAGGTGCTTAGGTTCTGAAACAAAGAATAACTAGAGTTTCAGCTTCAGTCCCTTCCCCTTGTAGCATCAGATCTTCTGGAAAACCCCTCACCCAGGGCCTGAGGATGCCCGGTCCCTGAAATGTCCCCATGATGTTTTCCTTTCCATGTGTAGAGTTGAGCTGTCAGGCTAAGATTCTTCATCCCCCCTGAGCCTGCCCCCGAGCCTCTCCCCAGACGCACACGCTGCATGTCTGCAATGGGGGGAGGGGGGCAGGGAGAGGCTGGAAAGCCCCTGTTAATCGAAAAGCTCACCTTCCTTTTCTCTGTGTGTGCCTATAATACAATCAAGAGAAATTGGTCCCTCGATGCCCCAACTCAAGTAAAAGAGTGGTGATTGTTACCATGGCCCCCGATTTCTTTGCTGAGGAGAGTAATAAAAAGAATCAGATGACACCAAACATAAGAACCATTAAAAATCTGATAAATTAGACTTTATTAAAATTAAAAACGTTTGCTCTCTAAAAGACGCCACTAAGAAACTGAAAAGACGAGTCACAGCACAGGAGAAGATATTTGCAGAGCATGGAAATGAGATGACTTGTATCCAGAACATATTTTTAAGTCTTACAACTCAGTAATGAGACAGACAGCCCGATTTATAAACGCGTGGGCCAAAAGTTTAAATAGCTACTTCACCAAAGAAAATATATGGATAGAAAATAAACACATGAAAAGATGTTTTATGGGTCATTAAGAAAATGCAGCGCAAGCCCGGCCTGCATGGCTCAGTGGTTGAGCTTCATTCCCATGCACCGAGGGGTCACCGGATCGATTGCGGGTCAGGGCCCTGCCTGGGTTTCGGGCCTGATCCCCCAGTAGGGGGCGTGCAGGTCTCGGTCAATCAGTGACTCTCATCATTGATGTTTCTCTCTCCCTCTCCCTCCCTCACTCCGAAGTCAATAAAAACATACTTAAAATGCAAATCAAAGCCATAATGAGATACCACCATACCCCCCAGCAGAAAGGCAATGATCAAAGAGGCAGGTAGGAAGGGCTGGTGAGGGTGTGAGGAAGCCTTTAGACACTGCCAGTGGGAGCAGAAAATGGTTGGGCCTCTTTGGAAAGCAATTTGACATTTCCGCCGCACTCAAGGGAGCTCACACATCCCGGCCACCCCGTTTAAAGGGCAGCTAGTGACCAAAAGCTGCCAGTTGCAGCTTAAACTTAAGACACGTGCGGATTCTAAAGCCGATTCTCCCTCACAGCCAGAGCTGCAAGGTGAGTCCTTGAAGGAGCTCCTCTGGCAGAGAACCGCCAGGGGGCGTCACAATATAAAAGAAAAGGTCGATGAACTCTCCTCCGCGGGGATCACCTCAAACCTTTCTCAAATGGCAAGGACTCCCTTCAAGTCCCTCCCCAGAGGGAGCCCTCAAGACCACCTGTGGCCCCCCAGGGGTTCCCTAGACCGGGCAGGAAGGTCACAGACTGGACCAGACACTATGCGATTCGGTTCACTTCGCCTCTAGGGAGCCCCACGGCGCCCCGGGCCCTGGGCCGTGACCTGGGGACAGGGAGCTGGGCCAGGCGTGTCCCGCTCTTGAAAAACTCAGGCCAGTGGGGCAGACCGTGGCCCAGGACACGGTCATCCCTCTCCCTCCAGACCTGAAATTGCACGAGGCAGGACGTTTCCCTGTCTGGCTGCCTTGTCATCTCCAATGCCTGTCACAGCGCCTCGCACGTAGTAAGTGCTCAGGTAACACACTGAGTGAACGAACGAATGAGCGGCTCCAGCTCGAAGCTCGCGCTCCTAACCGCTGTTACACTGCCTCTATCAGTGGCTGTTCTATTTCACTGTAAACTGTGTAAATGTAAGGAACTGTTACTAGATGCTTTCTTTTGGGCCCAGGTGGTCGTGCTCTGCTCTGCTCCGCTCAGCTCCCTGTCCTCACCGTCCCCAGCATAGCTGCGCCGTTCCCACGGCGGCCTTGGCTCCTGCAGTCCCCTCCGCCTGCGGCACCTTCCTTCCTCCCCGGCACCCGTCAGATCCTACCCATCCTTCACAGTCAACTCGAACCCCACGCGCTCCCGGAGGCCCCTGCGGCCCTCCAGCCCACACGCATCCCCCCCTCCTCCAGTTCCCCTGGAGTTACAGAGGTAGGTTTGGGATGCAGCTGCTTTACACGCAGTGGAGTCCCTCACTTGATGGCAGACTCGGGCCGGGGAAGCAGAGGACAAGGGCAGTGTCTTCCCTGACTGTTTATCCCCACTCTCCGAGCGACCTTGCCCACAGACGCTAACGAGGCCCGGGTCGCGCCTCGGGCCCCAGCCTCCCCCGGAACAGCTTCCCGGCAGCCTCTGCTAGGCCTCGGAGGCCTCTCGTGCTTCACGCATCCAAAGCGGGACTGTTTCCCCCTCGGCGCCTTCTCCTCCCGTCTTCAGACCCAGGGGGACGTGGCAACTTCACCTTCCAGTCGCTCAGACGAGATCTGGAGTCACCCCTGACCCCGCACTCCCTTCCTTACCCCACAACCACTCGACCTTCAAAACACACGCGGAACATGACCACCCGACCCCTGCGAGGCTCTAGCTTCCACGGTGGCCCCTGTCCCCACCCCACCGGTTTATAGCAGCCAGAGGGACTGCTGATCGGCGCCCCTGGGTGACCTGCACAGCCGCCCACCGCCACCGCCCAGGGCCCACGGCGCTCGGCCTCCCTTAGGGTCAATACTGCGGCCTCGCGGGGCTCACCTGGGCCACGTGCGCTGGCCCCGACCACCGCTGCCACCTCGCTGCCCACCCTCCCGCTGGCTCCCGCCCCTCCGGCCACAGCGGCCTCCTAAGTGCTCTCCGGGAGCCCACGCAGGCCTGGCCGGGCTGCTCGGTTGGTTGGAGCACCCTCCTGTGCACCAAAGGGTTGCGGGTTCGATCCCCGGTCAGGGCGCATACAGGAGGGACCCAATAGGTGTTTCCCTCTTCCTCTCTCTCCCTTCTGCTCTAAAGTCAATAAAAACATGTCCTTGGGTAAGGATTTAAAAAAGAAAAATGGAAAAACAGAAAGCCCAAGCATGCTTCCACCTCAGGGCCCCCAGCTCCCCTTTCTTCAGCCTGGAAGCGCTCACCTCCAATACCCACATGATCACCTCACTTTTCCAGGCCTCCTCTCAAGTCTCCTAACCAGACAGGCTCCCCTGACCACTGTCCGAAACAGCCCCCCTTCGGCCCCCGCCCAGCCGAGCCTGCCTTACACATTACCCGCTAACGGTACCGATTTCCTTGCGTTGGCGTGTCACCTGCCTCCCCACCCCACCCTGAACGCCGGCTCCATGGGGGAAGGAACTCTGGCCCCCTCCTCCCTCCCGGGCCTGGCACGTAGGAGACCCTCTGCGTCTTTACTGAGCGCCGCCGTGTGCCAAGCACGGACTGGAGGGTTTTACACAAACGAGCTCAGTTAATCTTCCAAAGAGACCGGAGGCCAGTGATGTCACGATCATGCCCGTTTCACAGAAACTGAGCACAGAGAGGAGCTGATCTTGCCCCAAATCGCAGAGCTGCTAAAGGGCAGAACCAGGATTCGAACCCGGGCAGTTCGAGCCCTGCACCTGCTCTCCAGCCACCACAATCACCTCCCTCAAGGAGTCGGTGTCTAGCCTGGAGGCACTGATGAGGCTCCATCCGGCCCGAACCTACCACCCGGCACCCGGGCTCCGACCTGGGCCTCAGCTCGGCTCACAGGGCGCTGCTCTGCCGGGACGGGGCCACAGCGGGGCCCCAGTTCTGGTGGCTTTACCTCTGCTTCACTCTCCGGTAAAGGAGTCCGGAGTCTCCGCCTTGGCCCACCTGCCCGGAACCCCTGTCCCCAGCACCGGGTCCTGCCTGGGCCCTCCCCGGAGACCAGAAGGCTAAGGCCCTAGGGTGCTGATCATGGGGCTGTCCGGACAGCCTGTCCCAGGAGCGTCCTGCCACGCTGCCCGGGGCTCGCCCTTCAGAATGAGGGGCAGCCCGATCACTGCCCCCACACCTGGCCCGTGGGGAGTAGCCTGTCGCAGCCCCTGAAAGGGAGCCTCACCATCACTCGTCTACAGCCCGAGCATCTTCCTAGGTCACGCACAACGTTCCGGGCGCTGTGTACGGCACTTCCCACACACGATCTTATATAATCCTGCGAGACAGGTGCTGTCAAACCCGCCTGACAAGTTCTCAAACTTTAGAAACTTGCCAAAGGTCAAGGTGGAAACAGGAACCCAGTCCATCCGACTCCAGTGCCAGTGCTCTCCCCCTCCCCCGTCCCCTCCCCCTCACTGTCGCCTGGCAGACCTCGCCCAGTCTGTAGGCAAGTTGCCTTCTACATCTCCAAGACAACAGGGGGTAGAAAACTCTGAAAGAGTGTTACAGTCACACACAAACACACAGAAAACCACGAGGCAAGGCCTCAGCCAGCAGATGTCTCTGTTCAAAACTGCCAGCCAGTTGCACTGGGGCGCCTCAGGACTACCCACACTGACATTTAATAATAACCATCAGCTTGTTAGCTCTGACACTAACTGCAGAAATTTGAACAGATGATCAGAGCTCGAGTCGTGAACTTCTCCTCTGCTTATTAAAAAGCACAAGGGACTTGCCTGCGACTGGGGCCTGAGTCACTACATCCACTGCAAGAGCTCCCGGCGTGAGCAACACCCTCGAGACCAGCAACAAGCATTTGTTGAGCACCTGCTGCATGCGAGGCAGCAAAGAACAGTGGATGCAGCTCTGATCTGACTGCTCAGAGGTCCAGCTCTGCCTCTTAGACATAATAAGCTGACGGTTTGCTATGTGACCTTGGATAAGTCGCTCTGGGTCTCTGAGCCTTGGTGAAAAGAGAAAATGAAGCCAATTGGCCTCTGATGAGGTCCCTTCTGGATTTGGCATTTCTACGGAGGGACAGAGGCTTTGGATCCCACGGAGCAGGAGAGGAAGGAAAGTCCCTCTTGGGAGTCTGCCCTCCATGGGAAAGACCAGGAAGGACTGTTCTATGTTCTGTGGTTGTCCTTTTGGATGTGAAATGCCTGACGTACTAAAATAACAATCAGAACGATAAATGGGGTAGATGCCCCATTTATTCACTCACTGAGAAATAAATAGCCGACCTGACGGGCACTCAGGTCCCCACTCTGGGGAAGTCCCCAGCTTTGGGGTCAGGCCCTCCTGGGTTGAAGTCCCAGCTCCAGCTCTTACAGTCAGTGTAACTGTTGGCAGGTTGTCTAACATCCCTGAACCTCAGTTTCTGCATCTTTAAAATGAGATCTCAGTTCCCACCACCATCCCTTCCCAGTCTCCAGAATACTAAGAATAGACCTGTTGGAGACATTCTGATGAAAGGAAGTAAGATTTATTTGTCACCCGCCCATCTGAGAAGCAGGCACACACACAGGGCTGCTCAAAGGCCAAAATGAGCCCCTTTGGTTCAGCAGATGGATGTTTCACATCCCAGGCTCATCGTCAGAGCGGTTGGAGCTCCCATCCATTCCACGAGCTTTCACTGAGCGCCAGCATGTGCCACGTGCTGTGCCAGGCTGGGTCTAGCCATTTGCAAGTGAATAAACGCGGTTTTCATCCACAAAGCAGACAAGCGCTATGTAAATATTATTTGAGAAAGTAAAAAGAATTAATTAGCAAGACAAGGAAAATCCAGAGTACCTTGGGAGTGCATAGGAGGGAAACCAAAATCAGATTTGGAAGGTCCCAGGGCTTCTTTGAAGCAGTGTCTCAGAGAAAAAACATTCCAGGCAGAGGGAGAATCACACACTCGCCCTGGAGGAGAGACTCAGAGCTCAGCCTGTCACAGACAGAGCAGTTCAGTGACTGTTGTCCAGAGGTCACGAGCCTCAAGAAAAGAGACAAATGTGCTAAGTGCAGGGGATAAGACCTTAAAGGGCATTGTGGGGTCTTTAAGGAGGGCTGATTTCCTGAGGGCAGTAGATGCCTTTAAGAGCTTTTAAAAGGGTAGAGACATCATCAGGTCTTTATCTGAGAGCTCTGCTTCTCAAATCTTAATGCACTTAGATATTGCCTGAGGGTTTTGTTAAATGCAGGTTCTGACTGAGCAGGCCTGGGGTGGGGCCCAGGATTCTGCAATTCTAATGAGATCCCTGGTGATGTCAGTGGTGCTGGCCCGTGGACCACACTTTAAGAGCCAAGGTTTTAAAGTGGTCACTCTAGCTGGTTTTGGAAAATGGACTGGAAGAGCTAAGTAGGGAAAGTCAGACAGAGAAAGACAAATACTGTATGATATCATTTAGATGTGGAAACTAAAAAGAAGCCGAATTCTTACCAATAGTAGAATGACTGTTACAAGGGGCTGCGATTGGGGGAACCGGGGTGAAGGGCACACACTAGGGCCCAGTAAATAAGTAAGTCAAGGAGACCTAATGCCTAGCATCGTGATTATAGTCAACAATAGTGTATCATAAACTTCAAAATTGCTCACAAACTGGATCTTAATTGCTCTTGCTACAAAAATGAAATAATACGTGACAGGATAGAGGTGTTAGCTAATGCTACCATGGTAATCACGTTATAACGTAATCAAACCAACACCTTGTACACTTTAAACTTAAACCAAGTTATATGTCCATTATATCTTGATTTTAAAATAAAATTAAAAATTAACATAGGAGAAAACTGGCCTTCTGCATCAGACTAATTATGTAAACCAGGCGTGAGGTTGCTGCTTTGGGGCTCACCAGACTGCTTGCCTGGGCTCCTCAAAACCCCAAGACCAGGACTGGGACAGGTCCCAGTCCCCTGACTCGGCTCCCTCCACTGTTTCCTCTGTCTCTCCCACCCTTTCCTTTCAAAACCCAGCTCAAGCCAGCTTTTGCCAGGAGGCTTCCCGGGACCCTCGGCTCCTCCTCCGTGTCCCATTTACCCCATGGAGATGACGGCATCTCCTGGACATCAGCTCTGTGTGCCGGCTGACGCCTGCCTCACACAGTCGAGGCTGAGTCCTGGCGGCTGCTGCTCTGGCGTGGCAGCCATGCAACGTGCGGGTGCAGAGCCCGGCTGATCTGCTGAGTGAACAGACTCCCTTTCAGCAGCGTGACAGGCCTGGCTGTCAAGGAAAAAGGCTCCTGGCACAGGACGCCTAAGATACTAGTAAAAGGTTCCGCTTACGTGGCAAGCTGGTCTGAGAGTGGAAGGAATGCTCAGAGGTTAGAAACTGAGAGAAACCATGAATCCGGGGAGAAGAGCAAGCGCTGCAACTGGCACTGTCTCTGGAGCCATCGGTCCAACCCTGGTGGTTTTGGGACTGATTTTAATGAGCCTCAGGGGCACGGCAGGACAGGAAATAAAGCCTGGAACCTGAATGGGGTGGGAAGCCATACTAGAGATCTCACCAAAAACTAGGGCCTCCAAACAGCACCATCCTCAATGGTGTGGCCTAGATTTTTTTTACAAACCTTCCCCACAATATGGGCTAACAGCAGAGATCTTGCGTGTATTGACCTGGACTCCAGGTAGAATATGAAAACGGGGGGCAGGGAGCTCCCTGGAGAATTCTTAATCACAAGGCTTTCCTCACACAACCCAGAGCTGGAATCTACACTGCCTGTAGGGACAGAAAACCCCAAGTCAAACAGTTAGTTTCAAGGGGTCCCAGGCTGACCAGTAAATTCCAGGCAGAATGAAAAAAAGGGGAAACCAAACCAAATGCATTGTACTCAACCGTAAAACACGGTTCTTACGGGCCTCTCTCCAAGAAAATACCCGTCAGTGGCACCTCAGAGCGGGACCCTTCAGTCACAATTCTGGAGCTCGGAGCAAGCGAGGAAAGCAAAGCTCCGAGCGATTCTATTTTTGAAAATCAGGGCATCTGAATACAGCGAGCGTGAGGTAGTTATGGTGAGCAAAGGACAGGATGCTCTAAGGTGGGTACGGCCCGGAAAACTGAAGATGCAGCCGTCTCATCAAAGGGTCAAGGTGTGACCTATAAAAAGAGGAAAGCCACCAGAGCGGAGGGACGGAGCATGAGCCCGAGCCCAAGCCCTGCCGTGTACGGGGCGTCCCTGAACCAGGCTGCGTGACCTTTCACAGGTCAGCTCCACTCTGGGCCTCGGGTCTCCAAGCGGTGCCGTGGAGGCAACCACAGCTTCCTCGTAGGGCAGGTGTAAGGATTAAATGAGATCATGTTTGCAAAACCTGGGCCCAGTGCCCGATATTTAGTAGGTAGCCAGTAACTGTTTCTTCTTTCCTGCACCCCCTTTCTTTCCCATGCCCCCTTTCTTTCCCCCTGATAGGAAGCAGGGCAGAGAACAGGCTGAGACACAAACCAGTCAGAAGCAAAGGAAGCTGAAAGCCCAGACTGGCTTTACCTGGTCTGAGTTACTAGAAAGAAAGGAGCCCACCTCCTTGAGCCCAGCTTTCCCTTTTCTCACCCCTTCTTCTCCTGCACCCACCTGGGAGTATCCACAGCACCCCCTGCCTGGCTCCCGGCAGGCTTTCTGGGAAGGTCCCATCGGCTCCCTAGAACTGGGCCCCTCTCCCTCGACTCCTCTCTTGAAGTCCTGGCGCCACATCATTACTTCTGTGCCTAGTATTTTTAGTTATCTTAAGAGGGAAAGTTAACCTGCAAGGCTATAACTTAAAGGGACATTAGACCTTATTTCAATAGTAAATTATTGCCATTTTCCTAGGATGGATCCACCAGCCTGTTCAGTAGTTATGTCCTGAGTAATTCCAAGAAACACGCTTGCTTCAGCCGCCAGGAGCCCAAAACACCCAGCATCTTTAGGAGGCACAGACCTGGCCTTCAGATAATGTAAAAACATAACCTTATGCCACTTGAATTCGGAGGCTCCTTTAGATTTCATATCAAGTTTTTTGCCTGAATCTCTGCCAACACTCAAATCATATATTTTGTCTTATTGTTGTGGGATCACTCACACGGCCCCCACTTAACCACATTTTAAGAGCTCTTTTCCCAATGCCACACACCGTTCAATATTTATAGGAAACGTATTCCTGTTACAGCTGCACCTGGGAACCACAAAAGAACAAAAACACAGGTGATTGATGACTCAGAAATGACGTCGGACAGAGCTGTCATTGTTCAAGGCTAATTGTGGAAAAATTAATTGTAGAGAAGTAAATACGACTAAAGCTTAGGAGCTCCCTGACCCTCCACGGGGCCCCCGGGGCTTGGTAATTAAGATGCACAGCGCAAAGGTTGTGGAAAACTATGCAAAGTCTCTCTGGTTAAACGTTTCTTCAAACTAGTAAGGGACCGTCTAGAAAGCACATCTTGGTGGAAACTGTTAAAAGAGCTGAGAAAAGGAGCTGGAGACTCAATCGGGATGTCCAGCTCTTTGGAGACTTGCATGCTCAACGCGAGCGCTAAGGCTCACGTAGGTGACCAGCCTACGGGGGACAGAAGTGGAGGCTGCGTCAGGCTCCACACTGAGCACACGAGCTCTGAGAGCAGGGACTAGCCTTTCTGGAAGGATCTATAGCATTTCAGCAGACTGTGGGAGATATGGGCTTCAGCTTGACCTGGGCCTGGGTTCGAATTCTATTTTCTCGACTTGCTGCAGTGTGACATTGAGCACACATTTTTAAGCACTAATAATATCTCCCATTCAATAGGGATCTACTAGGTGTCGGGCAGTCTGCTAAGCACTTTGATAAATATTATCCACTTAATGCAATGAAGACTATCATCGCCCTCCTTTAATAACTCGGGGAAACCAAGACACTAAAGGGCTACAAAATTTGCCTAAAGCAAAAGTCATGTCTGTCTGAGTCCAAATTCCTGACTCCTGACCGCCACACTCCACTGCCCCCACATTCACCCTCTCTGAGCCTCTGTCCTTTTATCTGTGAAATGGAGAGAAACAGGACTGGTGAACCGTGAGCACAGCACCTGGGCTCAGTCAGTGTCAGCAGCTGTTGGGGAACCCCAGGTGAGTCCCCAAAAAGGTGCCAAAGGTGAGTCGTCAGGCAAGAGTATAAAGAATGTGAGTCATGTTGGGCCTCATCTGACAAAAGAGGTGCTAAGAGAAGGGGGTTGCAGGGAGCCCCGAGAAAAGCAAGGATGCATGGTCTGTGCCCTGCCCTGCCCTGCCCTGCCACTGTGGCCTTGGGGTGGGGTGTCAAGGCTGCCCGGCAGCCCCACCTGAAACGAAGGTGGGAGCCTGCGGTCATCCCAGCTTCCTGCCTCCCGGCTTTAACATCGTCGGTTACTGCTACTCTGACTCCATGGTCATCACGTGAATTCCTAAAAGCATTTCAGCTGTCTGGAGGAAAGAATTCACTGATCATTAATGTTCTATAACAGGACAACTAAATGAATAACTGACATTTCAACTCCAAGATGTAGGAGAAAGATCACAAGCCCGAAGGCCTGGCCCGTGCTCCCTGGACGGCTCCCTGATATCACTCCCACCTCTCCGGGCGCAGACTTCTGCCCGCCACCGCTTCTAGCCTCCCTCTGCCCTCTTCCGAGACCCTCCCAGCTGCACCTCCTAGGAAATAATCAGCAGGAGCCCCCAGCAGTGAGAGCCGAGGTACTGGGGGGGAGGCTGCAAAGGAAGACAGCTGCCCTTTTGCCCATTTCTTCTCTTATTTTAATTTTAAGGGTGGCGAGGTTAAGGAAAGACAAAATTACAACAGTAATTCAAACGTTACCCCTGTCACCGCCCCCAACACAAAACTGGTCACTATTGCATCAAACCCTCCAGGTGCGTGGATACATATTAGCCCGCTGACTAAGCAAGCGCCTGGGCTGGGGCGTGAACCGCTGGGTCTGCACCCTGGCTCCCCCCATCAGGAGGTGGACCTGAGGCCTTGGACAACTTCTCTGCACTTTCTGTGCCTCCCTTTGCTCAGGGGTGAAATGGGGATTACAATGGTGGGCCCTCCTCAGAGGGTTGTTACCGGGGCTAAAGAAGGTAGTTACGCACGTAAGGCATTTAGAAGGTGCCTGTCATGCCCTGGCCAGTGTGGCTCAGTTGGTTGGAGCACCGTCCTGTGCACTGAAGGGTCACGGGTTTGATTCCCGGTCAGGGCACATGCCCGGGTTTAGGGCTTGATCCCCAGTGGGGGACGTGCAGGAGGCAGCCCATCAGTGACTCTCTCATCACTGATGTTTCTATCTCTCTCTCCCTTTCCCTTCCTCTCTCTGAAATCAATAAAAACATATTTTTTAAAAAATAAAATAATTAAAATAAAATGCCGCATCTGAAGGTGCTTGTTTCTCTGTCAGCTTATACTTGCGATTCTAGATGCAGCGTTTATTTCAGCAAGACTCTCCGTGGGAGCCTGTGGGTCAGGCCCGAGGACCTGTCTCTCCAACAAGTGTCCCCATTTCCTGCGCCTGGAGCCCAGGGCACCACAACCCAAGTCCACTTCATGTCGTACATTATTGTACATTACACAAGTGTATATATTCATGTGCTATACATGCTGAATATCTGCAGAGATAAAGGCGTAAAAGAGACTTTTATTTCTCCAACCAAACCCAGGATAAAATAGATAAATAACCTGTTGTTATTTTTTTCAGCTGGTTGGTAGGCAAATCTCTTCTCATTCATTCATTCACAAGGGTCCTGGTTTCATGCGTGGGTCTCGGTTCCAATTTTCAAGAGGCCCTTTAACTTCCTGCAGCTCGGCTCTGCGTGTAAAGGCGTGTGCTGTGCCTTCTCAGTCGCTGCAGGACCCTGTGAGAGGAGCCTGTCAGAACATTTCTGCGCCGCACAGCTGGGGGGAAGTCGCAGCCTGTTGGTGTGGCCGCGTCTCCATTAGGCGCACGTCCCGGGGCACCGGGTCAACATCATCACGCTGAGGAGCTCCTGCAACTTTTCAAAGCATCCACTAGAGTCGTTGTTAGCCCATCACCCCCCGAGGCAGACAGTACAGGTGCCACCTTCATCTTATCAGAAAGGAATAGATGCCCAGAGACGCTAAGTGTCTTACCCACAGGGGCCAAAATGCAAATTGGAGGCATAGCACCGGGTCGCCCTCAGGCCTCTCCTGCACCCTCGGGCTCCTATCACAGCAACACGCTGACCTGTCCCCTGGTCTCACCTGTGACTTCTCCAGTTACCGTGAGCCGGGGTCAGGCGCTGGGATTTAAAAAACGAAGGAAAGAAAGCTCTCCCCAGGGGTTCCTAGGTTGGCAGGAGGAAATAAGTAAAACTCTCAAGTACAATACACTCAGGTACAAACCGTAGAGAGAACAGTAGGAGAGCATAGCTTTGCCCAGACGCACGGATGACCCGTTTCTAGTACGTGAGGGGGAAAGGACTCGTCAGAGAGGGCTGCAGCCTTCCTCTCGTGCAAAACGAACTGACCTTCACAGTAAAACCCGTCCGTAAGGCAAAAGGCGGGATCCAGAAAACCCACGCACACGAAGCGCTGAGGTGGCTCTCCTGCAAGGTCGACGGGAAGCATTCTTTTTCAGCGGGGTTTCCAGCTACTGTGCAATGTGTGTGCCTGTGGGGCTGCGGGCGCTCCTGGGAGCTGTTCAGTGTTTCTTGGCTGAGGCAGGGAGACACCCTGCATGTCCTGGGTGTAACCTGGGTGGGAAGCGGCAGGGAGAAGACATTGCACAGGGCTCAGCCTCTGCCCCTGACCAGCTCGTGGAGCCAGGGCTGTGACTCCTGCCCCTGGAACACAGCCGTTCCGACGGGAGTCAGGGACGCTTCACATTCAGCTGAGGACACGCCACGGGATCTCAGAGGAGTCCCTCCGTCACCCACCACACTCCCCCAGCCCCGCGAGTGACTGGAATTTAAAATCTAGCTGGGCAGAGAGAGGGAGAATTTGTCAGCTGTGTTATGTCCAAATTTCATCACCCCAGGGCACCATTATTGCTGGATTTTATGTGAAAAAATAGCCCCAGCATACAGACCGGAGAAGTAAGAAAACTAGGAAACTCTCCATAATAAGTAAGAATTGTGAGGGGTGTGAAGATGACACCGGGCAGGAAAGAGGAAAGAGCACAGCAGCAAGGGGTAGCCCCGAGACGGTGGCAAGAACAGAACAGAGGAGTTTCACGTAGGATTTTAGGTTGTTTGCTGTGCTGAGCTCAATGTAACTTCTCTCCTCTGTCCCTAAAACTTCCATGAATGGCTACAGCCACGATCTTGGGTCAGTGGTCCTTTGGGGACTGATGGAATCAGGGCTGAATCCAGAGGGGCTGCAGTGGAGTGACGTGCAGACGACAGGAGGGAAGAAATGGACAACCCCGCAGAACCCAGGAGTCAGAAATTTGGGGTGACCGGGAGGAACGGGCCCAGCCCACTAATGGGTAGGGGAGCCGGGGCCTGTCCTGCCTCCACAGGTGTCCTTGACTGCTCATCCGGTCTCTCCTTCCCAACGGATCAGAGCTTGGACGTCACAAAAAGGGGGGGAAGGGGAGGAATCTGAATGGCGGACCCCTAGACCTCGATCCCTGATGGCCTTGCAACACTTCCAGTGACAGAACTACTCACAGACTCAAAAAGTGCTGCAATACAAACAACTTAGACACAGGTGAAAATGACAGGCCTGGAAAACTGCCAGGGGCCCCCAGAATGGAGTCAGTGAAGACAATGATACTAGTGATAAAAATGTTACCAAAAAGATTAAATAAAATTATTTTATGAAATGTAAGAGTCGAAAAAGAATTATTCCAAATTAATATATTTTATGCAACTTGAGTTTTTTAGGTAGGTGTAACAAAAATAACAAGTAAGTTATTAAAAGTATACAGGTGGGGTTTTTCTAGTCCCTTCAAAGGTTTTATGTTCAATAGGCCATTAAAATTTTTTTTAAGTTTTTATTTATTTTATTTATTTATTTTTATTGTTGTCAGTGTTACAAATGTCCTCCATTCCCCCCCCCTTTTTGCCCTCCTTGGGGGGGAAATCGGACTCACCTTGGATTGGGGGTCATTCCCTTACAGGACAGCTGGGGCAGCGGGGTGGGGTGCAGGCAGAGGTCTGGGGCCCCCACTCACTGGGCTCTCTTGCCCTCCCCCCTTTCCCCTCCCACATGGAGCAGGATTCCAGGACTGACGATAACAAAGCCAGAGGCTGGAGGCTGGAGAGGGACCGGGCACAGAGCACAAGTGCTTTCCTTCTCCCGGGGGCCCACGGTTAGTGCGCCTGGAAAAAGTGACAGAATGGAAAAGCCGAAGCTCTCACTGGCGAGGCCGCTGGTGGGTGGGGATCCCTGTGGGGCAGTTCCCCGGCCTGGGCGCTGGGCAGGGTGGGTTCCTAGGGCAGAACATGATGTGCCCGGATGCGAGCTGTGTTGGGAGTGACCTGGGGGACTGGGGGACCACTCCTCACCTGTGTGGGTCTCCAGAGGCCCAGAGAGCACCCTCAGCCGGAGCTGGCCTTAAACACCACCCCTGCTCTCCCAGCCCCCACACTCTGCCCGGGCTCAGGAGGGTGACCATATTTTTAAATGCTGCTGCGTCTGCCAGTGCAGACTGACCCGGCCGGAAAGTTCCAGAGGACCACAGCTCTGGGCCCCTCATGAGCTACAAGCACCCATCAGGAGCAAAGCCCTAAAGCCTGGCACTCAGGGCCTTTGTGGTTCCTGCCCTGAGTTGAGATGAGACTGCCTCTGGAAGCAACGACTCCAGTAACTGCCAGGGAAGGGAATCATAGCGGAGTGGTTCAGGGGCTTCTTGGCCTGCATAGGACACGGGGACCCCGGCTTGCATCCCTAGGGGGAAGGCAGTGGGGGGGGGGAGTTCCTGGAGGTAATGCCAAATCCACAGGGGCCCAGCGCTTGCCTGTCACATGCCTGTTCTCATCAGTGTGCCTGTCACTCTCTGAGCTCTTAGAAGGCTGCTCGCATCTGTTTAGATTAACTCGGAACAGGGTGCCGCTGTGGGTGCTGAAGATTAAAACCCTGGTGGCGTCACTGCTTCACCCACCCACCCTCCGATCTTTAAAATGAGTTTTATTTTCACATCGGTCAGCCCTTTTCCAAATTCTTTGGAAAATTCAGCCAAAATTTTCCAAAGAATTTAATCCCAAGTGAAGAGCATCACTGGTAAAGAATCACAATGACCCTGACAGTTTAGAAATTGTCAGTAGAGCGGTGCCCAGGGCTTGGGCAGGTGAAGCAGAGAGAGGGGTAAGTGACAGCTGTGTGGAACCCGGAGCCTCTCTCCTCCATGGCATCTGTCAAGATCCCGAGTCAGGGACTCAACAGTGGCTGACACAATGCATCTAAGAATAGTGACCCTTCCAGGTGGCTTCAGTGTGACCCATCGCTCGACCAGCAGCAGCGGGGGGGGGGGGGACTTGCTAGAAATGTAAATTCTGTGTTTAGCAAGACTCCCGGTGACTTTGGTGGTAACAGAATCACTTGGGAAATTTGGTCAAAATACTGCGATCTCTGGCCCCATCCCATACCCACAGCCTGGGCCTCTGGAATTAGTGCTCCTGGTAATCACGACAAACGCCAACATTTGAAAACCACTGATCCTAACATACGAGGGCTGAGTCAGAGGCCAACAGCGGTGAAGGGATTAGCAGTCCGGTCCACCAAGGTCGTATGACGTTCACTTGAAACTGAAAACACGTGATCAGCAGCAACAACAAGAACCGTTACCCAAACTTAAGCAGAGCCTCCCAAAAAGACAGCTGCTATTGACGCCCCCTCCAGGGAGCTCCCGGGGGAAATGGACCCTTAGCCGTGGGAGGTGCACAATTTCAGCCAGTGGTAGCATCAAAAAGTGGGCTAGGACCTACTTTCTCTTAGAAGCCCCCCCTTTTTTGGTTAAGTTGGCCTATAAACGTAACCTCTGACTATTCAACAAGTTGCTCGTTACTAAGCACTCCCTCTGGGGAGCCCTTAAATAAACCTTGTCTTTTCTCCTGTTAAGCTGTCTGCTCTTAGTGAATCTGCAGACCTAGCCATGAACCTAAGTGGGTGAAGGAAACGTTCTCCCAGCGATGGTAACCTTCCAGGAGCCCCGGAGGACTTAGATGGAAACCAAGAGGCAGACAGTGAAACTCGGCAAGGCAGCGCTCCGAGGCCACCCGTGGACAAATACTGATGGCTCTGACACCAGCTCGGGGAGGACCACCCTTTCCAAACGTTAATGCAGCAAGACGACAAGTGAAAGGGGTAGCAGCCGAAATTTAAGAGAGCCCCGCTCATTTCAACGCACAGGTGATTATTCAAAAATCATTTAAACCAATAATGTCAAAACCTCTGCCCCTCCAACGGACAGGAGTTCATTCAACGCAAATCCCTAGACATTGGTTTGGGCACTGTAAATGCATGAATTGCAATACCCGAGTCATCTATCCACATTATCAAAAATAGTAAGAATTTTCCAGGGATACAAATATTTGTAATTCAGTTGATCTCTCTCTCCCTTTCACACACACACACACACACACACACACTAATATTGAGGAGTTTCGCAAAGGAAGTCATGTTGCATTCAATGTAACTTTGACAGGCCGTGATAAGATCATGTGAAATCTAAATTTGCATCCTACACGTTAGAAACTATGAACCCTCCAGACCGTACTTTAATAATAACAGTTGGACAGCACTAGGTTACAAACCACTTGTATCTCCATAATGTCCTTTGAAAATTATGGCAAAAGAGACGGTGCAACTCCACTTGCACTCGTTTCAAAAGAGCAGGTAGGCCAGGCTTAGGAAACGCAGGTCTCCTGCCCGAGGATGTAGAACCCGGGTGTCCCGGCTTCAAGTCTGGTTCTCTTCCCATTAATACCAAAAAGACAGGCCCTGTGAGTGGGAAAACTAACACATTTTACAATGGTAAGTCCCCCATTGCAAGGCCAGTGGGCACGTATCTTTTAATTTTTGTTTTAAAAGACTGTTTGAATGAAACAGGAACAAATAGAAGCTGATGGATAAACACGCAATACTTTTTAAGTGAAAATTCTCAAGGGAAGGAGGGTAGGTGTATCCTTACCTCGCATGAGGCAGTGTAAGCCAGTCCCCCTCTCTAATAACCATCTTTTTCTCGCTGGAGGAACCAACTTTGCCCACTGAAGCTACCAACTCCTTCTTGAAAACTCAGCGACAGAAAACAGCAGTGAGCACCACAACCCTGCGTGGGATGCAGTGGGGTCCACGTATGAGACCGAAAGGCTAGTGTGAGAGATTTTTTTTAAAAAGTTATATGTACCCACCAAGGATGTTTTCTCCCACTTACACAAAACAGGACCTGCCTAAGGAATGGAGCCTTTGAATATATTAAATTAAAAATTGAGCTCTAGTCAGTTTGGCTCAGTGGTTAAAGCCTCGGCCCACGGACTGGGTGGTCCTGGGTTCGATTCTGGCCAAGGGCACGCACCTCGGTTGCCGGCTTGATCCCCGGCCCGGTAGGGGTGCATGCGGGAGGCAACCAACCCATGTGTCTCTCTCACATGGATGTTTTGCCCTCTCTCTCTCTCCCCTCCCACCCTGTCTAAAAAGCAATGGAAAAAATACCCTCTGGCAGGGATTAAAACAAAATAAATTGAAAAGTTTCACTATTCCCTTCAGTTTCCGCTGAAGAAGTTCAGAGACCTGGTTCAGGCATAACCTTGAATGTCTGCGTGTGGCTAGAGTTTCCAGCCACCCAGGGAGATACTATTATCGCCCCTGTGAGAAAGGAGATACAATTGAGGCTGGAGGAGGGTATCCCGCCCGGGGTCACAATGAAAGCAACAAAGTCTCAGGTCCACTTCTGACTCCAAAGCCTGTGTTTTCGCTCCTCCCTCGTCACAGTCCTAAGATCGTCTTCCAGCCACCCCCAAGTGCCCGCAGGGAGGACTGGTTCAGACGCCCGGAGGCACTAAGCCTGGGGCCAGCGGGAACCTGCAGCCCTTTCCCGCTCCGGGGGGAGACGGGAAGCTGCGCTCCTCTGCCCTCGGGGGTCTCCGCGTGCCGGCGCCAGGAGAAAGCTGGGGAAAGGGGTCCTTGGGCGCCCCGCCCGCCAAGTTTAAACACCCGCGAAAGATGACCGTTTGGGGGTAACCCGTCATTGAACCAGAAATGAGCCTTAGCTTGTAAAAGGAGTTATGGGCAAGAGACCAAGAAAAGCAAAACCCCGCTGGGAGACAGAGCCTTCATTTCTCCCCCGAAGGTGAGGGGCGCCCCAGCCCCCGACCCCAGGTCCCCAGGCTGCGGCTCCCCGCGATCCTCGCTCGGCGGCACTTACCCTCGGCGCGGGGGCTTCCGGGGGAGCGGGGCCGGGCCGGGCGCCCCGCCCGCTTCAGCACCGGGGACAGCTCCGGGCTCGCCAACCTCGCGCGCCCTTCCCGGCGCCCGGCCGGCGGAGCCTCCCAGGCGCGCAGGAGCCGCGTCTCCCCGCGCCCCGGCCCGAGCCTCCCGGTCCGAGCGCGCGCGAACGGGTCCCTGAGAGCAGCGGGAACAGCCAGCGGCGCCGCGGGCTGCGGAGGCGACGAGCCCGGCTGCACCGCCGAGTGGCGGGGCCGCGCCAGCGCGGAGGAGACCGAGCCCATCGCGGGCGGGCGCCCGGGGAGGCGCCCAGACTCCCCGTGGGACCCACCCCCGTGCTGCCAAAGGCTCGCTGCCTCCTCGCACCGAAGCGCCCCCAGCCTCTGCGGCGCCCCTGACCCCACGGGTGGCAGCCCCTCCTGGGCGAAGGAGGAGAGGGGGGCTGCAGGGAGGGCTGCGCGCCACCCCGGGAACCAAGGACAACCCAGGCGGTGGCCGCGCCTGACAGTCCCGAGTGGGGGGATGGGGACACTTGGAGGGATCCGTGTGCACGGGTTGTCCGGAGACTTTACGGGGGGGGGGGGGGGGGGCGTGGCATTAAGTGAGGGATACTTTTTTCTCTACTTTCTGCACTTGGTTCACCTGCGCCCAAGCGCCGCAAGCGCCGCACGTCCTTCCTGCTGCTCCCGACGCGGCTGGGCCGCCTCTGTCCCCCGGGAACCCGAGCTCAGCCAGCGGGGAGGGGCTCCATGTGTTTTCCTCTCAGTCACTCTCTTTAGAGCCAGTACCGCTCTCTCCAGGCTGTGCGCTCCGAGGAGCCCTGCGCACCGCTGCCCTGGGGAAGGCTTGGCAAGCCCGCTCCCTAGGGCCTCCTCCCGCCCCTCACCCTGGGCGCCTCCCCACCGTGGGCACCAAGACTGCCCATCTTTTCTGCGCGCGGCGGAGGCCGGAGAGGGCGGTGGCGGTGCCAGAGGAGCCAGCGTGTCTGGTTCTCGCACAAGAGCAGGGAGGCCGGCGCCAGTCGGCCCTGGGAGCTCCCCTGACAGGCAGCCAGGGCAGCCGGGACCCTATTCATAGGCCTGCCCGTCGCTCCATCCCTTCTCCGACTGCAGTGGAAAGGTGGTCACGCAGGAGGCAACTGGGACTAGGTCCAGCTACAGCCCTGTTACCCGGACAGGTCTTGCCCGGGGTGAGACAGCAGGTCAGTTAGTGGTAGGGCTGGGTCTTGTGCCTGGGACTCCGCTTCCCAGGTCCAGTGTCCTATCCATGGTGCTCCACATTTTCAGTCATTGAATTATGGAGCAAGACAACTGTGCAACACAACAGCAAATCTAAGGTTGGGACATGTGACAGGGATTTCTCAGCCCGCCTGGAAACCAGCCGCCCCTCATTCAGTGCCCAGCACCCTGGCATTTCAAGTAGAGACAAGTCGGAGGGTTAACTGGGATAGGACAGCTGTGGGCCCAGCACAGCCCACTGTCCTTGACATTGTTTCCTGTGAGGTGGGCGGAAGCTGACATCCTAGGCCCTGAGCTAACATTACAGGAAGGACCCACCCCCATTTAGGAGACTACACCCTATAAGCCCCACACCATGCAAGGACCATGGGGAGTGTCCTCATGAACCCATCTTTCCCGGGCAGGCAACGCCAGATCAACCTGTCTCCTTCTGGGGGGTAAGGCTGTAAGGCTATGAAGACAGCCACTGTGCTCCCACCCGTCTTCTTCTCAGGCTTCACCAGCCTTTCTGCACAGGACAGGCTGCTCGGACCCTTTGCCTTCCTCCATGTGCTCCTCCTAATTCTCTCCAGTTGTTGCTGTTGTTTAACATTTTTCTTAAAATTGAATTCCCAGACCGGAGGCCATGATCCAGATGCTCTAATCGGGACAGAACACTTTGGAACTGTTCCATCCTGTAACCCGGCCGACCCAGGACCCCAGCAAGGTGTTCTGAGGATATCGACGGAAGCCCCAGGCCTCTGAACCTAAATGCAGAACTTATAATATCCCTAGTCTACTTAACTTCATGTTCTGCCTCAGCTGCATTAAGTTAAAAAAAAGTTGAATCACTTCCAAGAATCAAAGAAGAAAAAAGAAAACACTAGATTTCCTAGTCTAAATAAAAAAGACCAAATCCGAAAGGCACCTGAGTCCCCCTTCCCAGCTTCTTCAGCAATTCTTCATGATACATTTTAACGTCTGAGCTCTTCTTACATCAAGACCGAGAGGAACACAGCAGGCGTGGCAAGCCAGTGTCATTTAGTGTGCCGGCATTTGACTGGCAGTGGCCGCCTGCAGCACCACATATAATGAACAGTATCCTTTACACATTAGGTGCCTTGTGTTTAGCAGGCATCTGGAGCCACATCCGGGCAGAGCAGGAAAGAGCTTGGTGATAGATTAAAGGTGTCTGTCAAAGACAGAGGTGAGGAGAGGGGCAAGTATACCACCGGTTTGCCAACAATTTGCCAACGAGGCCCCATGGGTCTTACCATGTCTCAATTTCTGCCAAAAGTCCTATGGTTGAAATCGAAAGGCTATTAGCAGGAATGTTCCGATTGCCCTTAATTGCCCTTACTTGGTAGTAGGAAATAAGGCCCGAAAAGGAAACCTAACGTCTGTAATTCCCTCCGACTGAAGGACGTCCGCATGTGCTGGGATGACTGTTCTGCTTTGGCCCCACCCACCCAGCTCTCAGCCAGGGTCTAAACCAGACACAGGAAGCCTAAGGATGGCGAAGACATTATAAAGTTATTTTTAATTACATGTAATATGATATGAAAGATGTGAAAATATTCTTTTAATTTTATATAAAAAGTGAGCATTTATGTATGAGTCAGTCCCTACTAAGACAGAAAGACATATACCTTATACCACATGCCATACATAAAGACATATAAAATCACAGCAGAAATACACAGGAAAAGCAACAATTCACCTCAATATCTTCTGTATTCTCGACTGTCAAATTAAAATAAATTCAGTGTGTTTTTATGTTATGAGGCAAACAAATCTGCCAAATCTGCCTGTCACCTGTTTTTATGTGGCCTGTGAGCTGAGAATGTTCTTATAGTTTTTAATCGGGGGGGAGGATAAAGTATATGGTATTCAAACTTCAGTGTCCATGAATCAAGTTTTATTGGAACAAACGATACCCAGCCACTGCATATTATCTACAGTTGCCTCTGCGCTGCAACTCAGAGTTGAGTCATTTTGACAAAGACTGCCTGGCCCACAAAGCCAAAAATATTCACTATCTGCCCATCACAAGAGACGCTGACAGACAAGCTCTGAGGGACAGTGACCATGATATGGTTTCTTTCTCAGCTTGAGCACTGCAACCTCTATTTTAGACCCAAAAGCAAGTAAGATTCCAAGTGGCTTGGGGCTTGTTCTTATCCATGGACACAGCCAACCTGCAGTGAGCCACAGAAGAACAACACTCCAACCTCCTCTTCCTGGCCCCCCTTCTCCCACCAGGGCCTCCCACTGATCAAACCCCACAGGAAGCCAGGGGACAGGAGCCTGTGGATGCAGCTAAGACAGGCCAGCCTCCCAGATATGGTTGCCAGATTTAGCAAATAAAAACACAGGAGCCCAGGTAAATTTAAACTTCAGATAGACAACAAATGCTTTTTTTAGCATAAGTATAACCCAAACATTACATGAGACATACTTATAGTAAAAAAGTATTTGTATGTCCCAGGGCACAGAGCAGGGTAAAGAAGGGTGGAGGGTGGATCTGGAGGGGCAAAAGGAGACAATCCAGCACAGTACCCATGTTCCTTTTGTTAATAATTTTATTCCACCCTTTCCTTTCCTCATTATAGGTTCTGAGCTTCTCAGGCCAGCCTTTATTTCTCTTAGTGCTAACTAATGAAAAACGCAGTCATGACCATGAAAAATAAATGCCCTCCCACCAGCTGGTGAAAGAAATCTCCACAAGATCTATACCACCACCACCATCACTGCAGAAAAGCAAGGAGGTGTCCTTGTCACAAAATTGTCCTGCAAATGGTTTTTCTAACAAAGGAGTCTTCTAAAACAGCCGAACTATGAAAGTAAGCTTTAACCTCTGAAAGTCTATCATTCTCCTTGGTCTTCTTTCTTAATAATGTATTGCCCTGGTAATTATATTTAAATTGATATCTTTGTTTTCTGGAAGGTATAAATATTTGTAGCTTTTTATGCACAGAAAGAGATTTATTTTAAGGCTATGGCTCACACCATTGTGGGGGCTGACAAGTCTGAAATCTGCAGGGTTGGTCATATACTAGAGCCCCAGAGAAGAAGTGATGTTGCAGTCTGGGGTTCAAAGGCAATCTGGAGGCAGAGTTCCTTCTTCCTGTGGAGCCTTGAGTCTCTTCTCTTGTGGCCTTCAACTGATCAGAGGAGGCCCACCCACATTATGGAGGGTAATCTGCTTCACTCGTGATCTACTTAGGCTGATCCATTCTAGGTCACTTCCTGACGTTTCCAGTCAATTCTCCTTCCTACCCTTTCTAACTCTATGTAATTGTCAGGTTCAACTAGGCTATGCTTCAGTAACAAAGGCAGTTTTTAGTAGCTTAACCCAACAAATGTTTATTTCTTGCTCATGTCAAGATGAATACAGATCAGGCAGCTTTCCTTTCCTCCATGGGGTGACTCAAGGATCCAGATGGTTTGTATCTTATTACTCTTCTGTTTCATCCTGTGGCCTCCACGGTCGTCACCAGTCCTGAGTGATGGTGAAAGTCCTCTCTTGGGACAGAGACCCCTACTCCTGCCATGTGCAGCACAGCAGCCTGTAAATTTTCTTTAAGCCAGGGAAAAATTAATGGTACTTTCCTTTTCTCCCACATGCACAAGCTAAAATAAAACCTATGACGCTAGCTAGATTTTTTTTATTTAAACAAAGAGTTTGAAGGTCTATATTAAGATTAGAATAACAGTATCTACCCTCACTGTGAAAAGTAAATGGGCTAATGCCTGGAAGGTAGTTAACAATTACACATAATAAACTCACTTATCAGAGACTGGCTATCAAAACCTCAAACTAAGATTTGTACACTTGTGCATTGGAACAGAAATTCAGAAAGCAGAACAAGCAAGACCAGGAGGGTCATTACACATGGCGGTGTGGGGGGCAGTGACCAGCCCTGGGAGAGAGAGCAGCCAGGCAGAGCCTATCACCTTGGGCTTGTTTAAGAGGCCCCATCAAGGGCTGAGTAGGCCCAACAGGAAGGCAAAAATGGTGACCAGGAGGCTATAAGAAGGTGCCATACCCAAGGACAAGCAGGCAGGGTTCTTCTTAGTGTGTCTAAAATAATTTATAAATGGTCACAAGTTATGTTATAAACTAAAACTAATTTTTAACACTTCTCTGTCTTTGCATCTGCTAGCTCATATTATTGTTTTCTCCTCTTTGGAGTATTTTAAGGAATGTTAAACAAATTCACCTGGTGATACTTCACACTTAATGTTTACTTATAAACAATCATCGGAGTTGGTCTTTCCGAAGCTCTTCCCGTGTGCTGGGGATGTTCAATGTAGCGCTTAGCTTACTGTCTAGAGCAGGGCTTCAGGCGACAGGTAGCCTAGATTCAAAGCCCAGCCTCGCAATGCACTGGCTGTGAGGTTGGGAATGATCTCACGTCCCTGTCCTGCAGGTTCTTCTGTGAAGTGGGGGGAGAGAATAAGCCATTGAAATCTCTAGGAAATGCTGGCCCATAGGAATGTTAATACATCGGCCACCTCATCTCCTGTCCTCACTACAACCCAACGAGGTCAGTACAGTGTTAATCCCATTTACAGACAGGAAACAGGCTCGGGGAGCTTGAGCTACCTGTCCAAGTTTATACAAATTCAAATCTAGGTCTTTCTGACTCAGCCCCACGCATGTTCTTAATCACGGTGTTATGCCAAACTCCCACTGTTGATCACATCTGCAGCATTTTGAAAATGACAGAATTATTTTGGATCTGTGTGCATTTATTCTACTTTTTAACTTCTGAAGAACTTTTCGCTGGTTTGTCTAGGGGACCATTCATTCAGAATGGAGCTAGGGTCACAACAGATTATCAAGTATGACCTGAAACCACAGGATGAGTCACCTGTTCTGGGTTAGGAGGGTTTTCACGTCCTGTCTGCAAGGGGTTTCAGATGTGAAGGGTAAAAGTTCTCGCTGCCCACACGCTTCCAATTCCTTCTTAGTAAGAATTTGCGTTTCAGGATGTGTTTCTAAATAAGGACCTGGGAGGAGATCCCCCTTTGCTTTGCTGGGCTTGGATTTACGGTGCTGAAGAGCAAAGCCCCAAAATGGGATCCTAGAACAGAGCCTAGAAACCAGGTCCCCTGAGAATGGGCCACTGCCCTTTCCTCCTAACTAGACCCCAGAAGACTCTCTGATGGAGACAAATGGGAAATGGGAACAGCTCCTCCTTATCACCCAGGAGACAGAGCGACAAAGGACTGAAGCTGCTTTCAGGAGAATTAATACAAACCCTAGGCCTCCTCTGACCACCCTACTGCCAGCAGCCCTCTCCCAAACCCACCACTCCCACCCCCAGGGGAGGAATGAACCACTTGGAACCGTGGAGTGCAGGTTTCCTTTCTGTCCTAGAGGGAAACGCAACTTCACTTTCTCTCCTCCAGACAACATCCCAATTTGTCTCCACTTAGCCACATAGCCTAGAACAAGCGCTTTGGAAATTAACAGTGATTTTCTAAGGGTAATTGCTTCTGCTCTAATCAGATGCTATGCCTTGCTACCCACGGGGCTCGGCATTAAGACTGCCTTAGGAATCAGCAAGTCGCCCGAAATGTGCTGCTCGCCAGCCTCCAGGTAGCGTGATAGACGATGCTGAGTCACCCTAAGCCAGGTAGTCGCTGCACATCCCTCATAGCATGTGAATATGCTTCAGAGGGAAATCAGAATGTGGGGCTCGGAAAGGTACGGGCTCGGAGTTTTTAAAAACTTCCCGGCCATTTTGGGTTTTCTTAAATTGGAGTGAAATTCATATAACATACAATTGACCATTTGAAAGTGTACAGTTCAGCCCTGGCCAGGCAGCTCAGTTGGTTAGAGCATCATCCAGATATGAGCCAAGGTTGTGGGTTTGAGGAAGGATGAGACCCAACATGTACTGAGTACCTACTGTGGGCCAGGTTCTACTTCATGGTAACGCTCAAAACAGCCCTATGATGTCCATAATATCCTCGCAATTCTATATATGTATGGAATTCCATATATCAATTCTATGTATCATGTACATATAGAAACTGAGACCTGGAAAGGGAGGTAATCTGCTCTGACTCAAATAGTTAGAAGGTGACACCGTCGAGACTCAGAGCAGGTGGGGCGAATTCCAAACCCCCCCTCCCCGCCCTTTCCTGCTAACACAGAGGCCAGTGCCTCTCAGGAAGAGCATGTCCCTTAAACCCAACTTTATAGAATTCCTGGGAACATCAGAAAGCACCAGTCCTCCCAGAGTGTAGAGGGAAATCAATCTGATTGCTTCCCAGGATACCGCTTACTAATTCTGCAATAGCGCCTGAACCCTGCCTACAGGGACCACCCCTTAATACACATCTGCAATAGCGCCTGAACCCTGCCTACAGGGACCACCCCTTAATACACATCCGCTTAACACGAAGCCCTTTGCATGTCGGGGGGCTGTTTCTGCTGCTTGGAGTTTGTATGCAGGATGATGTGGAACAAGCCACAGGGCAGAAACCTATGTACTCGCCTCCCTCCAGGGGACACTTTCACAGGAATTCAGTGCCTAGTAAGTGGAGACATGGTGCCTACAGGAGCAAGTTTCAGAGTCCCGGTGACGCCACAGGCAGTGTTTTCCGGCTGGGGAGTGTGCTGCACAGAAGGACTGATCATTTTAGAAAGTTCACCTGCAGAAGATTTCCCCAGTGAGTCTCTGAGGAAGACTCCTCCCTCCCTCTCCAGGGCAACCGGAGCTGGGATTAGTCTTCCACCTCCTGGAAGATACCGGATTCCATATAAAATCCTTTGCCCCACCCAGAAAGCTCTTACCAACGATCACCTGGTTTCCTGTTACACCACTGGGCAATAATCCCATTAAGTCACAGGCATTTAATGGGTGTCTACACCACTCCCAGCCCCGTCAAAAGTATCGAGGAAACTGTTAAGAGCAAAGAACTTCATGTGATGGAGGATTTGCATTTTTTGTGAGAGTGAAATTAGACAACAATTGTACAGAAGACATGAGGAGCTGCAGGCAATGCAGGAGTTTCCAGGAGGGAGTGAGGAAGCTGTCACCTGAGGGCACCTACTGCACACCCAGCACTGGGGGTGCTCTCAGATTGCATATATTTCATATATGTCATCTCATATGGCATATGTAACATCATCTACATTTACGAGATACACTCTCACTTGAGTCTCATATGACCCAGAAGTACCCATCACCATTCCAATCGACAGAGAAGGGCACTAAGGGTTAGAGTTAGGGAATTTCTCCAAGGTCACACCACTGAGAAGAGACAGAGCAGGTATCAGAAGCCAGATCCACCCCACCATCATGCTTCCTTTAAATTCCTTCCTAGGCCTTCTTCCTTTCCAGCTCCTGTCCCACCTAAGCCCCGCCCTCTGGGCCTTTGGCTTCTGCTGTCAGCCTTTTTCAAGGCACGAGGGGCCCAGAGGCAGATGAGGCATCATTCAAACAGTACTGCACCCGTAAGGAAAAAAAAGGTCTCTAGAAATAAACAGGGAAAACACATCTCTAGGACACCCATGGGGAAGTACAGGTGACTACAACCAGCTTCTGGGGCAGAGCAGGGTAATTTAATCCAGGGAAACCCAACCATCACCACAGGGTCATGAATGCAAAGCAGCACAACCAAGAACTCTGAACCAGGTCCCAGTGATCTAAGCACTGGTTCCCGCTTAGCTCCTGGGTCCCTCAATCTAGGCCCCTCTCTGGGCCTCATCTATAAGGAGCAGGACTGGGCCTAGAGGTGCCGTATGCTCCTTTCCAACTCAGCACAGCCTGGGTCCTGTGACGTGAGAGGCCACAGATCTCAGTGCAAGCCTGTGTCATCCTCACGCACCTGTCACTAGGCCAGCAGGAGGCCAGGCTTCTCTAGATGAGGTCCTCAACTCTCGGGAGCTCATCATTTCTTTTCCTTAATGCCAGGGAGAATAGAAGAAGCTACCTGTCCATGCAGACGCATGTGATTCCCATTCCTCAAGCTTCTGCAATCTCCACCTGTGGTGGTGTGAACACCCGAATGGGATCTAGAAAACCTGGGCCAAACTGCCCACTGAGCCTGTCATTCCTTCCCAAGCCTTTCCTCACTTTCTTGCTGGCACAGGCTGCCTCGATTTTCTCCACTAATTAAATGTCACACCTCCAGCCACAATTGCCAAGAGATACCCTCCAGGTGACTCAGTGAAGGGAAAAAGAAGGTCCTTCCTGTTTCTTACTACCCTCATGAGACAATGACCTTGAAGCTAGCTAAACCCAGTGACAAATAACAGGGTTGCTGTGAGAAGTGTTAATGGGGCCCATCTCCCAAGGGCGGCAATTATGGGACAAAAGATAACTTCCTACTCTATTGTCACCGCTTAATTCAACAGATATCATTTGAACCCCTGTGCCCTAGCATGTGCTTTGTGATAGAAGATTCAAAGATGACTAGGGGATCAATTCTCAGGGGAAATGTTATGGGCATTGTTGAAATGGAATTGCCAACATAGAAAGACCATAAAAATAAGCTGATCTAGAGGCTCTTTAAATAATGATGATAATTACCACATTACACTCAATTTTTTACAATAGAAAAGGCACCTCTTATAGAAAATATGAAAAAGATTCCTCTTTCAAACAGCAGTGTAAACTAGTATAGCGCCAACCCTTTACCTGCCCTTGTGATGTGACCCGCTAGTTTAGTTAGTACAACAAAGTGGAAGACCAGAAACCTGAGTTCCAATGCAGGATGCTGGTTTCAAATAAAACCTCGAAGGGTGCTGGGTGAAATTGGAACTGGCCCCCACATATGGAGGGCAAGGAGACTGAAGAAAGAGGTAGAGCACACCAGGTTAGTGGATGGCGGTTTTAAGCAAGAGAACTAACTTACGAGGCTCCTCATAGGCAACCTCAAAACAAGTGGATCTTAAATGTTTATATGGAGTCCTTACCTGAGTTCATAACTTCTTCCAGGCAGATGGTCTCAACACCTTACTCTCTAGGCTGCATCCTTGAAATGGTTCCTACTGTACTCCTATGGTGGGCAGAGCGTACATTTCAAGGTCAGGGGAGGGGGTGAGGAGCCTCCGATTGCTGGGGTCCAGCTCTCTGGTCAACCAGTGGTCACCGTCCTCTTGAGCTCCTCCAACAAAGTTCTGAGGAAAACTAAAAAGGCTTGGCTTTAGCAACTGTCTGCTCCACGGTGCCCTCTGGTGACCAGCTGATGTAATACATGATCTTCCTTATTAAATTCAAGAATAAATGTCTAACAACCAAAGATTCAGCCAGGGTCAACCTTGGATAAAGTAGATTCAGTATGCTTTCCAACCATTCTCTGCTCCAGCCTCACACCTGCTGACCTCACACTCCTTACAAATGGAGCAGATAAAGCGTGGATTTGGGGATCAGGCTAGGCTGAGATTAAGTGCTCCTTACAACACGGAGATGTCAGTGGATGAGACTCCCAGCACCAGACCCAGCTGGAGCTCCCCAGGTTCTGCCTCAGACCTTCCCTATTAACAGACAGGGCCCCATTTCGTCACTGCACTGAGGGTCAATCAACCATGCCAGCCAAACTCTTAAGATAATTCAGATAATCACCTAATCACCATTAATCCTTGCTTTCTACATTTCATTGATTCAGTATTTCGGGGTTTTTTCCCTTAGTATATATAATTTTTATCTTTACAAAGAAAAACCTCAACCTTGAGGCTGACCCAGAACAATAAAATTCCTTATCAGAATCTTTACGAACTTAGTCAAATTGGTGAAACATTTATCCATTTACTTCTTAATGGGTGTCGGGGTTTTCAATACTATTTTGCCTCACCACACGTTCATAGTTGAGCAATGCTTCACTGTCCTTTATCAGTTTATTTATACTTAACGGTTCTATCATTATCCCACTAATAGCAAAGCTACACCTTTAAAAGCAATGTAAGATACAGTCTTTGTTTATCCCTGACATCCCTCTGTAGTCTCAATAGAGAGAACAGACTAAGCTCCACGTAGGACCTGTTTCAGGCACGCATTTTCCTTGTCCATGACATTTGCCACCAGTCTTCACCAGTCATCCGTATCTTGGTCTCTTTCTTTGTTTCTCCATTTGTATCGATTAAATCATTAATCCACTGATTATCATTTAAAAATATGTGGTTCACAAAAAAATTCAACAAAATCCTTGAATATCCCTAATGTCACTTTATAGAATTAAAAAAATTTTTTAAAGATATTCAGATGATGGTGGTGTTGGTGGTGGCCCAGACTCTCTAGTTTCTGGTCCAACGGTGCAACAGGATTGGTTTCCCTTGAAACCAGGACTTTTCACGGCTTCAACTGCTTGAGGATATTGTTCAAGACAAGATAATGAAAAAGCACCCTAAGTTTCCATGACCAGTAACATATAAGCACTGAGAGCAGTAGAAGGGTGGCGGATCTGGTAAGACTAGCAGGAGGAAGTGACACTTGAGAAGTAAACCAAATAAAGAAGTTTAAAGTCAAGGGTATTCCCACAGGGGCCCAACATGAATAAAGCCAAAGTCCAAAGAGAGGAAACAGTCACCATTACAAATTCTGTGTTACTAAGGCAAGACAAGGTCAACAGGAACCCCTCAAGGTCTCCTGCTAAGGAACCTGAGCTTTTGTTGTGCAGAGGGTGAGTTACTGAAAGGTTTGAAAGCCAGTGTCCTATGGCAATATTCTGCATTTTAGATACATCATTCGAATGCTTTAATGCGAGGAGGACAGATGCGTGGGAGTAACAGGTGGTCAGGAAGAGAAAGGATGTTGTTATATTAGTATAGTAGAGGCTTGAGGGGACCAATAATAGCACCTCTCGTCCCTGATTGAGCTCTGAACCAACTGAGAAAAAAAGGCAAAATAATAAACACACAGGGGTCAAAATATCCTTTTTATTACTGACAGATGCTAGATGATGTAGCTTATATCTATGGACTTCTGTATGAAACTCCCAAATTATTCAAATGTACCCACAAAACCACAGGCAGGATGGACCACCCCAGACTTCGTGTCTTCATGCAGACCCCTATAAGTTACAGCAAAAAGCAGAGCATAACATATGCTCCCTGAAGGCAACCCAACCCCAGGAAGGAGAAGGAGCTGAGGCAAGCGTGCAGTTCCCTCCGCCCATATTTAACCAGCGAAGTCACTCCATGTCTACTGGGCAGAGAGCCAAAGGGACAGGGAAGCCAGATGCATTACTACACTGCTGTCTCACTCCAGGAAAGAAAACTCCAGAACTGGGAAAGCAGCATCCCTCCCTTTCATTCCCACTTTTTGTTCTTTTCGCCCACTGGCCTGAACTGTTGAAACCGTGGAGAGCCAGAGCACAGTCCATCAAGAAGTCCCTCTCAAATACCAACCAATCTGAGGGAGCAGGGAAGACAGGAAGCTACTGCCATCTAGTGGGCAGGAGCCAGGGACGCTGCCAAACGCCCTGCAGCACGCAGGTCAGCCCACACACTTAAGAATCATCCAGACAAAAGTGTCAACAATGCCAAGGTTAAAAAACCCTTATTTAGAATAGTACCTACTTTAAATGAATTTTGCTATAAAAGTGCAAGCAGGTGGGAGAATCATACCCTCATCTTTGTTACTGTTAAAGACTAGATTAAGAAACAGTTTATCTGTAGGCAAGTGAACTTCCTATTGCTGAACTCCAGAAGTCAGCTCGGCCACCTGGTCACAGACGAGACAACCACAGGCCTCCCTAAGTGAGGTCAGGCCCTCCGACACTCGGAGCATGATGGAACCAAGAACATGTGCTCCCTGCAGGCAACGAACTCCTAGGAGGAAAAAAGTAAGTGCTGAGCATGGCCACCGTGTAGGATAGAGTAAAAGGGTGGTAAGAGGACGGTATTACATCATTTAACCTCCCTCCAAAGGAAAGAAACAACAGGAGAGAAAGCAGTCCCCCAACAAGGGTCAGAAGCAGTGGCTCCTGAGAACCAACTGTTAAACTTTGAGGAAATCTGCAAGCCCGCTGTTAAACCCTGGGCAGCTTAAAATCAGCCGTAGCAGGAGTATTTACACCATGAAAATAAAAAAATACCACAGGTCAGTGCTTTGCTTTTAGAAAATAAAGTTGGGTCCTTTCTCATGTGGAAACACTAAAACTGAAGATGGATTCAAGACTTAAACGAAACAAAGAATATAAAAAGTACCCAAAAAGCATAATATCAGCACAAAGGAGGTCTTTCTAATCCCTGAGCACCAGACAAAAACCATAAAGGACAAGACCAACATATAACTACATAAAAATATTTTTTTTATTTATGTCGAAAATGTACCCCTAACAGGCAAACTACAAACTAGGGAATTTACCTGCAAAATACATGACTAAGAGTAACCTATTAAGAATTCTTACATATTAGTAAGAAATAAGACAAGCATCTCAATGGCAAAAGCCTCACAGAATTCACAAAATACAAAATTAATACAGAAAATTTTAACATAGCACGTTTTGCCTACCACAATGACAAAAAGAAAAGAGAGAATACAGCCAATGGTGGTAAATATGTAAAGTATGAAAAACTGCTGACAAACGTTTTGTTGGCAACAAGATGATATATACCATTTGACCACTTTTCTGAATTTCTTTTAAGAAAAATAAAAATGCATAAAGGTTTAGTTAGACTACTGTGACCAATAATAAGAATAGGCCAACTAAATTACGGTAAATCCAGTTAATGAAATACTGTGCACACATTAATGTCACTGAAATATCTGGCATGGAAAGATGTTCGCCACTTAAATTTTTTAAAAGTCTTAAATGGAGGCCACAAAACAGCGTAATCAGGGTGAACAAGTTTTTGTAAATATAAAATGTGTACTGAGAAAGTCTAAGAGTACAGGCAGTAAAGCACAATAAATGTTTTCCTTTTCATTTATCTGCAGTTCTACAATGCACAGACTACCTGTCTACTTTTGCTTCTTTGTTTTTAATAGAAGTTAATGGAACTTTTCAGTAGAAAAATGCTAATTTCAGAGCATCACAGTTTGAATTGAACTGAATCATTCCAGGTTAAATGCACCTGGTTCAAAATCAAAGTCTGCCATTTTATTTGGAACAATTTTTGAGAATTAATTGGTCATGTAAATAAGGAAACAAACAGGCATGAAATGATAAGAGAGCAACTGACAAAATAACTACTAGCTTTGTTCCAGTGGCTACTGCAGTATAATAAATAAAATTACAATTAACCAAAAACACCTTTATTTTAGTCTTCGATGTTCTAATTTTTCCCCCAAGATAAACATGATTAACTTAAAAAATAGCATTTACAATGCCTCTTCAAAGCATTCCCCTTTAACGGGAAACTTGGCTTCACAGAATCCAGACATTGAAAGGTTTAAAAAAATTATTTTTTGTTGTCATTATAAGACAAAACAGAATCTAGCATAAGTCAAGGGAATCCATTCATACTTCAGGTCCTTCTCCTCCAGGAACCAGCTGCAAAGGAGGAAAAAGTTTAGTAACACCACCACATCACCTAAAAACATCGGCTGAGAGCTCCTCATTGACCAAAGCCACTTCTGCCTCTCCACCCCTCCCTCACATCCCCATTTTCTCCATGGTACCATCACAATTCCACCACCATCAATCAATACTTAGTGCCTCAACAATAATCCTTAGTAAAATAAAAGATTAAAAAGCACAAGTAAACTTATCTTCAGGCCTAACGTCATCTTCAATGGCTCAGCTTTCAAGTCCTAACCACCAGAATATCCCTTTCCTACCTAAAGTACCACTGGGCACGACTGGGCCATGAACACGTAGTCAAGCAAGTTAGTTCTGTAATCCCTTCCCCACAAAAACGATCTAACATCAAAATAAAACAGCTTTACTGTCTTACCATTGTTATATTATTTCCATTTAGCAAAATCTGGTCTAATTTAGTAATCCTTCTTCCTTCTGGTGTGATTTCACTAAATGAATAAAAAATAGTCAAGATAAACAGAGATAATGAGAGCGAACATTTTTATCCCTAAAAAGGTTATTATTGTATATAAATGAACATGAGGTCAGACAATTATATGAATAGTTTTCAGAGACAAAGGTTACCCACTGGATGATATACACTCTTCCCCAAAGGCAACAGAGTGGACTGGCTGGCCTAAGGCCCACATCCACTAGGGCTGATGTAAATAAGAGGAGCTGAAACTTGCTAAGGAGATCAAATATGAAATAAAATGTTTACTATCCTCACTCTTTTACTATTACTTACTACTGATTCCTATCCACTAAACCAATCGGCAATCAATTTAATTCTGAAAGCATAGATACTGGTTGCAATCTTTATAACTTATATAATTGAGCCATCATTTACATTTTATCTTATACATAAATTGCAGGGCAATTGATTTCCTTAAGAGCACTACATGCTCTTACTATCAATTCCTTGATTTGACCTGAGCCCTGTTTTTCTTATCTTTTACCTTAAAGTTTTGTCTCCACCAATTTCCTAGCAATTTAGTAACATTGCATTAAGGTAACAACCCTCAGATCCAAATTTACTAGCATGGTGGCAGGAGATAAAATTTCTGTCTTTAAGATAATTCCAACAGGCAATGCCTTCTCACACATCATTTTCTTGACTCAACAGTACTAAAATTGCCTTAAATTAAAAAGAGAGATTCCCCCCCCCCCCGAATTCTTTAATTTTTAACACTACTCACAATTCAGTGACATCTTCCAGTACCATATCTGAAATTTGGTGTTAAGAAAATAAACGTATCAGGTTGAATTTACTCTGGCTTTCTGCCTTGTTCAGTTTCAATTGTAACATTTAACACAATGGCTCGAATTCAAAAAGCTTCTGACTGGGAGGAACTTTATCTTCTTTCAGTTACACATCCACCTAAAATACTATCACAGCTTCCCTGACAATGTATTGCTTTTTATTGTAATTAACAGTAAGTAGACTGTCTATAGTTCTTACTTCTTTGTTAAATAATGAAGAAAAACCCATTCCATCACCATCTTTTAAAAGGATACTGACAAAGTCATCAAATCCTAGAAGCGTGCCAACAATTTCCTTATCACTCTTCATCACGATGTGAATTCTTGATCCTATACACTTGTCCACAAGCTCTGTGTGTTTTTTAAGGGAGAGGGAAAAGATTATTTACCAATTCATTTCTTCAACACATATTTGAGCCTATTGGCATTTATTACTTGCATACAGTGAGATAAGTCAGGAAACGCATCCATTCAAAAACTTTAGATCTTACACTACGTATCTGTTCAACCACTACATTAACAAAAAGTTTTCCCTGTTCTCCCCTCCCCTCTCCTTTGTAGCAATTCATCACGGTTGTGGTTTTATGTTAGATTGCTTAATTAACACATGAGGCAGCCCCCCACCCCCACCCAGACTCTCAACTCCATGGGAGCAGAAACAGGTGGTTTTTTCCTATCACTGTGTCCCCAATGGACAGTGCCTGGCATATGCTGAGTACTCAGAGCCTGTCACTGAAAAACAATTGTTTTAAAAGTTTGTCAAATATAGAAAAAAAAAACTTCAGTCACAGCCGCATCCACCAACTCAATCATTCTCAGCTACAAAATATGAGGGAGAGAGGCATAACTGTCTTCACCAGAGATTGCTTCTTGCCGCTGCCTCCCTCCCCCTAAGTCTGTCCTCTCTACTCTGATCAGCAGCTTGCACATCTCTGTAGCCGGCTTGGCGCTGTGTGGCTCGCTGTTTATTTGTGCAGTACCCTGTCTCCTCCACTGGTTTGCGTGCTGGTTAGAGGCGGCAGTGGCCGTGATTTAAATTTGTTCAATCGCGCCCAGCCACGCGGGGCCGCGGGGATGCTCAATAACTGCTTGTTGAATGAATGAATGAATGAATGAATGAATGAATGAATGAATGAATGAATGAATGAATGAATGAATGAATGACAATAGAGCTAGTTTCCAGATCCCTCTTTTTAAGGCTCATTCAGAGCCCGGTGCTTCTCTCTATAACCGGCCGGGTAATGACAGGGTCTCCTCTGGGGAGTAAAACGGAAGGCTGAGGAGTGGGGCTGCTCACAACGAAGCAGGCTGGCGGCGCATCCCCTAAGTGTAGACCTTTTTCGGTGACAGTGTGGGTCGGGGGGGTCACGAGTCCCAGCCCAAAGGACCCCCACCACGCTGAAGAGACAGGGGCGGCCTGAGGCGGCAGGGACTGGGAGCCCGGAGACACGCCGCGGAGGAGGAAAGCAGCGGCTCCGACACATTTTCCTACACTCGGGCCGGGGCAGCCCCGGCCCGCGGCCCCATGGCCGCCAATCGCAAGCTCCAGCTCCTCGCCCCCGTTTCCCGCAGGACAACCATTACCTAGAGGCAGCAGCTGCGACGGGTTAGTGGTAGCGTTAGCCGCCATCGCGACGCCGGAAGTGCTCTGCACGCTACGACGTCGGACGGCGAGTTTGAAAGAGCGCGCTTCCGTTTCCCGCGACTCCGCCCCCCACGCAGCCCGGGCAGGCCTGACCAATCGAAAGCCGAGCGTGCGATGGGCAGTCCACGTGGATCCCGCTGGGGCCTGTGCTTCCCGGTGGTGAGATCCCGGGAAATGTTTCTGTCCGCGGACCTTTCTGTGGTCTCGGCAGGTACCCGCTCTCCCCTCGAAGTTTCCGAGAGAAGTTAAAAATATCTTACTTGTGAATAAGTCATTGAAGGCTCATTAAGGAAACCCACAATCCGCAACTTTTGTAAGCTTTTCTAGGGTGGGGATATAAGTGTTTTCTTTTTCTACGGTGTGTAGTTCATTGTTCTTTACCTTGTTATATCGAGGAGTCTAATTTTTAGACATTTTGTATTCACCGTTTCTTAAACGCTTTGTCTAACGGGCAGCCACCAGATGTCACTCTGTTAATGTCATCCCTCCTAGGGCACCTTAATGCTTTTGCACTTGTTTTCAATAGCAAGCAAATTCTCTTAGTCTATTTTATATTTGTATCCTAGGAACTTAAAGAACATGAGTCATTGATACGACAAATGGTTGCAAAGTACCCATTATTTATTCACTGAACAAATATATATTAGTTGCACACTCTTTGTCCAGCATCTTGCTGAGCATAAACCAGCCTACAGGACAGAACTACAGCCCGGTCCATGCGGCTCGGCGGTGGAGCATCGACCTGGGATCCAGGAGATCGCGGTTAGATTCCGGTCAGGGCACGGGCCAGGGTTGGGGGCTGGATCCCCAGTGAGGGGCGTGCAGGAGGCAGCCGATCAATGACTCTCATCTTTGATGTTTCTATCTCTCTCTCCCTCTCCCTTCCTCTCTCTGAAATCAATCAATCAATTAAATAAATAAATAAATAAATAAATATGCTTACTCCTGATCTTCATGACTAACCTTTGAGACAGGTGTTAGGATGAAGTTCCTCATACTCAGGTTAAATAATTTGCCCACTGGCCACATAGGTAGCTTGGGGAGCTTCAGAGGAATTGAGAGCCGGGTGGTGGAGCGTGAGTGAGAATCGGATGGGCAGGAAAGGGCAGCAGCAGCCCAAGCAGAGGGAAGACCGTGTGCGATTGTCATGTGTCCACCTCCAAGCCTCTCTTGCCGCACTTTAAATCTTACATACTTCCTCTAAAGTTTGGCTTAAAACCCTTCCCTTCCCAAATGTTTCCCCTAATAACTCCCAGTCCTTAGTGATTTTACTTTATTGCTCTTAGGATGCTCTGCCCCCAAGTTCTGAGAAATCCTGTGCATCCTTCAAGACCAATGTGACTATGTCTGCGAAGCTTCTGTGACTTGCAGACTTGGTGGGCCACCATTATCCTGCAACAATGTTAATAGCTCTCAGCATGCTCTGAATGTGTTCTCTTATAATTATCTATCCAAGGAGTTGCCACCCCCAGGAAAAACTGTGAGTTCCTCAAAGTCAAGAACTTTGGGAAGCAGTATGGTGATTAAATCCATTGGTTCTTAAGTGAAATTACTTTGGTTCAAATCTTGTCTCCAACACAATTCCTTCCAGTTATTTGACCTTGTGCCAGTTATTTAACCTTTGTCTCAGTTTACCCACTGGAGAAAACAAGGATAATAGTATCTACCTATAGGATTGTTGTGAAGATTAAATGAGCTAATCCATCAAAAGTGGTTAGCAGAGGACTGGCACATTGGTGCTTATGTATTAAATGTGAGCTATTACTGCTAATTTATCTTCGTTTCCTAATACTTAACATGATGCTCTCCTTTAGAGTGGGTGCTACAAAAGCTTGCATTACTAGCTGGTTTCACATTCATCTTATTTTTATAGCTAGGCATTAGCCACTTTAAGGCAGCAATTTCTTTTTTCTCTTTTTTTTCTTTTTTAAATGCACTGTACTTACTACACACAGTTCTGGTGTACTTTACAGTCTAATGAATGTTCTTTAAGTTGATTCTCACTATTTCAGCCATACCCATGGATATCCTCCCAGATCTTCATGAGATTCTAAAGACAAAGTAATGCCAAATTTGTTTGTAAAGCCCTTTTCTTTTCTATCACTTTTCTTGTTTTCTTTTCTATCTCTTTTCTTCTTTTCTTTTCACCATACCGTGAGAGTAGAGACCAAATTCAAGACACTGTCCCTACTTGATAGAGTTTAAGATTCAGGAAAATATGCTGTAAGAAAAGTCGATACTTTGTTTTCCATTACAGTAATAAAGTGAACATTAGTGATTTTCAATACGATTGATAAAGAGTAAAGGAAGTCTCTCTATAGAGTAGTACTTGCTTACCTGTGGTTTTAATTTCCGTGGTTTCAGTTATGCTTGGTCAATCGTGGTCTGAAAATATTAAATGGAAAATTCCAGAAATAACTCACAACTTTTAAATTGCAGGCCGTTTGGAGTAGAGTAATGAAATCTCCCATCATCCCTCTCATCCCATCTGGAAGTGATTCATGCCTTTGCCCAGCGACTCCAGGCTGTACATGAGCCCCACCCATTAGTCACTGAGTAGCCCTCTTGGTGACCAGATTGACTGTGGCAGTATCTCAGTGCTCACATAACCCTTATTCTGCTTAATAGTGACCCAGAGCACAGGAGTAGTGATGCTGGTGATTCGGATGTGCCAAAGAGAAGAGCAAAGCTTGCTTCCTTTAAGTGAAAGGTGAACTATTTCAATTTAATAAGAAAAAACATAGCATATGTCCCTGCAGATAAGGGGGGACTACTGTAATCTGAAAAAGGAGATAGAATTCATCACACAGTAGAGTTAATGGGGATTGCAGGAAGGGAGTGGTTTTAGTTTATCCTGTTGTTTCCTGAGGCAAGATACAAAAGAAACAACAGGCCAATTCCAGACAGAGTTCATTTTTAATGAACTCGAAAACATGGTCTAGCTCTGTTTCCAGAAGTCATAAAATAGAATTTATATCCACCAGAAAATATATGTAACTAGAAGAGGCTCTTCAATGTATTATGTGTTCAGAAAAGCATTTCTAACTTTGTCCCTGGAGATATATATAAAAAATACAAGCGGGTTTCCTTTCATAATAATGTTCAGAAAGGATTCCATTATCTCAAATTACTTCCAATCTTGATAATCTCCTTCCAACACTTTTCATAAGAGGATAATTTTCGGGGGTTTTTTTCCTCAATACATATTTGTCCTTATAGACATCTTATTAATGCATTTATTATATTAATACAATTCATAAAAAATAATGTAAAAGTTGCTATTCTAAACTGTTAAATGGGCCAGTCTGTATATAGAGATGGAAAAAATTCTGGAAATTCCCTTGCTTAGTTTTTCTCCCAATTTCCCCCATAATGTAGCTTCTTTGTTCACAGCATATTTTAAATGGTATACTTTTTAAACATTTAAGTACTACAATAGTTATGAACAAATTATTTAATCTTAGTTGGAGCCCTAGGATGCAAAGAAACACAGATTTTTATAAAGCTGTTATTGGGTCTCCTGCACAATGAATTAAAGAATTGAGGTTCACTCTAGATAAAGAGTTCTAAAATGCCCCAGCCTTACATCTTTTAAAAAAGATATTCAATTAGACTTTACTTTTAGCTATTCCAATTGTAGAAAATATCAAGTCAGATGGAAGAAAACAGTAACATATTCTGCATGCAAGGAATAAAATAGTTTCACACAGTTCTGAGCCAACGCCAAGAATTTTGTAATATAGGAAAAAAATGATAGCCACATCTTGGAATTTTTCTACAGTATTTTTATTAGCATCAAAACAGTTCTACTGAATCATAGAAACTAAACTTGGTCATAGGAAACCTACTGTTTTTCTCAGCTATACTTGGATTAGGTCCTTAAATGTCAAGGCCTAGAGTGGGAAATATCAGCTGCTAAGGTTGTTTAAACTAAGGGAGGTGCAACTATAATGATTAACTTCACAGCCAATTACTGTAGTGATCTGAAATTCTACTTGAAGCAGGCACCTATCTTTAGTTTACTCCCATGCTGTCCTGGATAAGACTTGTTAAATCTGTTAGTATTTCCATTATTCACTTTTAAATTGACATAGGATGAAATCCAATGCTTTAAAAAAAACACTGAAGTAGTACAGCATCAAGGAAATGAAAAACCCTGGTGACAACAGATCCCATATAGTTTGTGCTGATCAGAGTACTAAACCTAGAAACAAGATAGAATGAAAATAATGTTGTTGTTTTAATAGCAGGACTAGAATAATCATTTTACAGGCCTCCCTGTAACCTTCCTTGATTGTCAAGAATATTCTGCTTCAGGCCTTAAGTCGCTTCCAAATTCCTATAGACAATATTTAAATAGGAAGAAAAATAAAAACAAAAACATAGAACGAAGCCAAAGGCAACGCTGGGCACGCATTTAAATATTGAATGCAGACAGCGCCGCACCAACAGGCCCCCCAGTCCCCAATCCTGGAGAGCAAAGGGCACAGAGGGCCCAGGCCCGAGGCTTCCAGGACAGGAAGGGAAGGAATCGCACGCTCGGAACGAACAGAAAGGACGTTAAGAAAGCAGCCAAGCCGAGGAGAGGCGGCCGGGGCGGAGGCTTCAAGGAGGCGGCAGCAGGTGCACAGGGGAGCAGGCGACAGGTGTGTGGTCATCACCGCCCGGCCCCGCCCCTCCCTCCAAGCCGCGCCCCCAGGCCCCGCCCACCGCGTCAGGTGACAGCCCGGAAGCAGCCGAGGCGGGTGCGCGGCGCGCGGCGGCGGCCCCGGGGGGCGGGGCGGAGCTGCACAGCCTCGGCCTCCTCCAGGCCCCCTGCGCGGCCCTCATGGTTGACACCTGAAGCCCGCCGTCGCCGTCCTCCCGGGGACCGCCGGGTCTCCCGGCCCGCCGCCCTCAGCGGCCGAAGTCGCGGTCGCGCGGGCCCGCGGCGGCTGCCCATGGAGCAGGCCGGGCGGGGCTGCGATGGCGCCCCGCGGGGGCCCGTGCTGCACATCGTGGTGGTCGGCTTCCACCACAAGAAGGGCTGCCAGGTGAGCGAGGGGCCCGACCCCCCGGCCGGCCGGGCGTCCCCGCGGCCGCCGCGCCCGGGTCCTCCGCCTCCGAGCTCGTCGCCCCCCGCCGGCTCGCCCCGCTGCAGCCCGGCCCACACCCCTCGTCCTCCCGCCCCCACGACTGCACTCGGCAGCGGGGGAGCTGGGTGTCGGCGGCCGGGGTCGCGGGCCTTTGGGTGCCTCGGCGGGGTGGGGGGCGGGGGGGAGTCGGAGACCCGCCCCACGCTTCCCGCGGCCGTCCCCGCCTCCGTCGGCTTTCTGGGGGCCACCTACGGGGGGAGCCTTTAGGAGACGTCAGCACCCGGGCCGCGGTGAAGGTCGCGAGCCCGGCGGCGGCCACGCCTGTCCCTCAGGCCGCGGGGCTCGGGCGAGCGGCGGCCGACCGCGCTTCTTTGTTTACCTTGGGAGCGGGCCGCGGGCGCCGCGCTGGCTCCGCCCCCTGCGCCCCGGGCCTCGGCCTGGCTCCCGGAGCTCGCCCCGACCCCGCCTGCAGGTGAGACCTTGACCTCCAGCTCCATTGCCAGGAAAGGAGGTGTCTTTACCCAGCCGAGAAACGTGCAGATGCAAAGTCGTTTTTCAGCGTCTCCCCTGAACGGCCCAGGGAGGGAGCAAAGGCACGTTTGCAGCCTGGGTCCCGACGGCGGGGGAAGGAAACGGGAGCTGGGTTATCTAAGGAGCGCGACCCCTGGAAGGCGGTGATGTCACAATGTGCTCGCAAACCGGAAATCGAGACGTTTAAATATTAAAAATACTGACTGCTACCGCTAGGCAATGGGGCATTTCCTTTCTTGAATTTCACGGGAAGGTAACATCTTGGAAGGCTTCTGTGGGCGAAATTTCAGTTCCACAGAGGAGAACAGAAGGGCGAGGGAGCAAGTGAGAGGATGGTTGTGTTTGTGTCCTAAAGGCTGCTTGCCATCCCGTGCCCCTCGCGTGGAAATTGCACTGGGAGATACCAAGGAGGAAGTGGTGGTATCCAGTGTGGTACTTAAAAAATTCCAAGCAGACGTAGATTATAAGGTTTTTAAATAGGGCCCTATATTTAGAGGCGAGGGGATAGGTATTTGAGTTCGCATCATGGCCTGCAAATAAAGTGTTCATCATCATTAGATTTTTATTGCTTTAAAACTTCACACCTTTGATCTTAATCGTCACTTTATAACTTGCTTTGGATATGGGTGAAGTAACAAGCTTGGAGGAAGTAAAATGATGTTGCAGAGGTCACACTGCAAACCAGCTCGGGAGGCAGACTTAGACTTCCGCGGGCACCACGTGTGTTCATCCATGTGGCACTTAGGAGTCTATTAGGGTACAGTAAGAAGTGGGGACCCCACTTCTGAACCAAAACTGTTTAAAGACAAAAAGAAGGGAATATTGGTAGGAAATAGAATAAGATCTCTTAATTTTGCTGTCATCTAAAGTCAAGATTAATTGTTGTTTTATATCTGTTTCATTGGCAAAAGTAATATTTTTATTTCCAGAGAAGGAAAATTATTTTATTTTAGAAAACAAAATGTAATGCTGCTTGCTGCTTAGAGATTAAAGAAAACTTAACAGATTGTAAGATGAAAGAGGCACTTTGGGCTGAAGTAGAACCCTGGCATTTCTCTGGATTTGTCTGGTTTTTGGCTTCAGGGCTGAGGTTTGTAACGGTGACTGGTTTTGTAAAATGAACACTATTGCTGCGAGTCAGGAGACCTGGATGACATCCTGGCCTCATAGCTTCCAGACCTTCAGCAAGTCCAAATTGCTTAATTTTTCTGTACCTTATTTCTTCCTGAGAACTTTAGGCCTGGCGGGGATCCTTAGAGATCATCTAATCCATCTCTCTTTAGATGTACAGATGAGTAAACTGAACCCCAGAAAGGTTAGGTGACTTAAGCATACTTACAGCTAATTTGGTGCTATCAGAAAAACCAGAGCTGGACAGTAGCAAAAGCGGTAAAACCAGATTTTACTCAAAAGCCATTGCAGGAGAGATGAAGAGGCCTCAGTATAGAACTGGGCTCGATTCTGCATGCAGCAAGGAACAGTGGGAATTTATAGCCAAGGAGCGGAGTAGGGGTCAGTGACTGGAAATTTACTACATCAGGGGTAAAGGAGGGTTTCTGGTTAAACTGAACAGGATTCTTGCTAAAATTTAGACAGTGCAGGGACAAAAATCAGTCTATCAGGTGTTTCAGAGGCTCTGATTATATAAGATTTCCCTCAGGATGTATTCATTCATCAGCTACCTGATTTTCCATTTTAAGTCGTTCCTTGCAGGTGAAGAAGACTGAGTGCTTGCCTTATTGAACTGTGACTCTGACTTCAGATTGTTTTAGATTGCAGGAGGGCACTCTGTTAGACTGGCCTTCCAAGTATTCCAGATGCTGCGGGTCATGTTGATCACCAGTTCTTTCCATGCTCTGGGATTATTCATAGCAAAAATTCCCATACTTGGTCGTCATTTGTCATTTTTAGATGCAAGGGAACTGAAGTAAAACCTTTGTTTAAAGGATTGCCTTAGAGCAGTCTACAGGGTCAGGCAGGATGACTTTTCACAGAGGAGTATACTAAATGTTCCTAGACTCTTCTGTTATAAAGCTGCTCTACGGTGACTGCCTTGATAAAGGAGTCAGGTCCATTCTCGTGGACCACAAGCTCTCCAGACTAGGCATGTAGATGTTCCATCATCTTGTTTCCTACATTTTTTTCACCTTTGAGGCCTTCAGATGTATTTTAATGAAAAATTCCTTCATTTAAATTAAAATGAACATCTAGTAACTTTATCACTTGGTCATTTTTTCACATTTATTGGGGTCATTTGCAGGAGTGAATTCTTGTGTAGATAACATGTTAATTTCTAGTGGTGATAATTCTAGTTGATGGGTACACTTTTAGAACATTTTTTTAAGAAATTTGTTTTTAGTGGTTAGAGGGAGAGAGAGATGGAGACATTCTGTTGGCTGCATCCTGCATTCCCCCTACTGAGGATTGGGCATGCAACCAGGAGTGTGCCCTGACCAGAAATTGAACCGGTGACCTCTTGGTACATGAGAGGATGCTCAATCCAGTGACTACATGGGCCAGGCTAGGACATTTTTTTAAGTGAGTGGAAGTACCACCATGACATCTAAAATAGTTTTGAGATATTTATCCATTCCAACTCTTTTCCTGAAATTTTAAAAAATTTAGCATTTAGCAAAGGAGGCTTCTTCCTTAAAAACTCACCTGCACTTAGATTCATTGACATGAGATAATTTATGGACACCTCCTCTGTAGTAGTTCGCTTGTTATAGACCTTGTGTTCCAGAGTTTAGCTTGTTCCTTATATGCTTTGTGGCACTAAGTACATATTTGTCAGGTTAGTGTATTTTTGGCAAAATAATATAATCAACCATATCAGTTAAACTTTTTCATTCTTTCATAGATTGGTACTTTTTTTAAACACTCAAATTAAGAGGGAATAGTTATTTCCCAAAGGGATGCCTAAAAAGTTGGAATTATTACTTGATTTTTGACCACTGTTCTGATTTTGTTCTGTTCGTGGTTTTGTATACATAGCTAGAAACTTTAATTCTTGAATAAACTGGTTTTACCAGACTTTACTTCTTAAAAATGTAGAACTATGAAAGTACTAGAACTCATGTTTACACTAGTTCCAGTGGTGAGTAAAGCACATAGAATGAGGGAGGAAACAGCATATTTTACTGTTGGTCTGAGCAGGCCCATCCCTGGAACATCTCCTTGGCTAGCCGGATGCTATGTTGCAAATATAGGGATGGGCTGTGAAGATTGGTGGGGGTAGGGGGTGGGCGGATTGGTTTATGTTAGGGTGATAGTGGCAAGCCCTGACCCATTCGGGTTTGGGTGACAGATGGCTTGGCTGACACATGGAGTTTTGGCTCCTGCTTTTGCTAGAATCCTGTGGTGACAATGACGAAACATTGGGGAGGTATCGTGTGTGATTCTTGGAATAAGCAGGCCTTTGGAAAAGAAAGAACAAACTTTGGAGAGTTACAGGTTAGGGGAAAATAATGTTGAGAGATTTTTTAGCTACTTAGAGAAATTTGTGAAACAAGATTGCATTTCCTGGCCCTCCCAACACTTTTATTCCTTGAACTTTGATATTTTGGTGGAGGTTTTTTCCTGATGTTCACGACGCTTTTTACATGCTGAAATGATGAACATGCCTGGCTTTGTAGGGCTGTGATATTAACACTTAGAGCAGTGGAATAGTTTTCATTTGCACCTTGGCATCCCAGCTAAGCAGGGTGTTCAACCTGTGTAATGGAGTTTTAGAAATATCAGGAAGATTCTTTCGTCCTCTTATAATTCCCCCCAGGTAGCTAGAAAGTCCCCAATAGTGCCCCAATTTCTTTCTTTGACTTATATCTTCATCTCTAGTAAAAGGCTTAGACATCATGGGTAACCCTCTCTTTCATGTTACTGTGATTCATATCCTTTGCTGAGCTCAGATTTTGCTAGATAAGGGAGGACTGCAGAAGGCCCTGGTCTACTAGGGATGGGCGCTAAAAGAGGGAGAGACAACATACAGACATACGAGGAGAGAAGAGTCTTTACCTACTGAATCATTTTGAGAAAGACTGGTCCTATTATATTCCTTGCCATCAGATTTAAAACTCAGTTTCTCTCTAGGAAACTGGAGGACTACTGTCCTTCAGAGTTTAAAAGCATTTTTGCCTTTCAAGATAAAATTCTCCCTTTGATCAACAACCTTTTGTCTAACAACATTCCTTTCTATTTTAGGTTGAATTTTCTTACCCACCCCTGATTCCAGGAGATGGACACGATAGTCCCACTATACCTGAAGAGTGGAAGTATTTGCCCTTCCTTGCCTTACCAGATGGCGCACACAACTACCAGGAAGGTATGTAAGCACAGTGGCACAGTTAGCAAGTGTCGTTTTTTAATTTGACAAGACATCTTAGATTGTAAGTACTTTGTAAATGGAAGGCCTTTGGTTCATCATGACTGTTGATAAGGTATTTAAATGCTGGCTTGGAGATGACCAGTCATGCTCTAGAGGATCTCCAGAGGAGTACCAGACTTACATTGGTAATGGTTGGTGAATCTTAGCCACCCTTGGCAGGACCCTGGCCAAAGTAAGTGATTGGCCAGATTAGGACGTTCACTGCTGGTAGCACTTCCTGCATTTATACTTCAGACTCCTCTCAGAGGCAAACTAAAGGCCTTACCTGCACCAGCTGCAGACTGATTGGGGCTCTGCCTGCAACCTCACAAGGTTAGTGCTCTGGTGGCCACCTGGAAACATCTGGAATTGCTTCTGCACCCCTGGGGCCATTGTTGTCATAGTGCTCTGCCTACAAGTTTGCTTGCATGATGCAGACCCTGCTAACACCCCCAGCGAAAGCAATGCTGTGAAGTTAGTGCAGAGTCTCCTACCATCCTGTAAGTGAGTGCTTTGACTGGCTTGATGAAGGACTACATTTTATCATGGTATTAGAGGCTCTACCAAAACACTAGGTTGAACTTGGTTGGATTACCTGTTTTTCCTAATATTTAATAATTTCCGATGAAATGAAGCAAATGTTACTCTGCAGGTTAACAAACGTTAAATATAGTATTTTAACCTCACAAATGCTTTATCCAAATTTTTAAAATTATTAACACTTTTAAACATACAGAAAAGGTGAAAGAACAATACAGCGAACATTCCACAGATGTTCTGTGTGTTTGCGTTTGTGTACAGTTTTGCCTGTACCGTGTGAAAGTCAGTTGTAAACAGCATGACACTTCAGCTCTTATTACTGCAGCATGCATCTCCTAAGAATAGATCACTCCCAGGATGGCTTCCCGTATCATTATCACAGCTAAGAGATTTGTCTGTAATTCCATAACACCCACTAATACTCAGTCTATGTTCAAATTTCCCCAGTCTTCCAAGAATTTCCTGGATCTGTTTGAGAGTCATGTATTGCCTTTGGTTTTTCGAGTCTCTATTTTAATCTGGAATGATCCTGTATAGATAAAGTATTTTCTGAGATCAGTGATCTAGTCTCGGTTTGACCAGCTGTGATTCATTCAGCCTTTTGTGCTTTTGTGATGAGTGTGTACTGTAAGATTGTGAAGGGAATCCTCACAACCAGTGGTTGTGTTGCTAGAAGGAAGTGTGGCATGGGCTCCTTGTTATAGTCTTGTTTGTAATGGCTGCATTGTCATTATTTATTCCTAAGGGTAATTCACTTTAGTGTCTACCTCTTTCTGTGTATCTCTTAGATACCGTGTTTTTTCACTTGCCTCCCAGAAATGGAAATGGAGCCACTGTATATGGTATCTCTTGCTATCGACAAATTGAAGCCAAGGTACGATAGTTACGATGAACAACAAAAAAGCACTGGACAATTCTTTCTTAAGTATTACTCACTTAAAATGTCAAGTTTGGGGAAATACATAGGTGGCACCTGTTTTAAATTTTTATAAACAGTTTGTAGCTGTTTGCCCAATAGTAACAATTTATTCACATAGATGTTTTTGTAAGTTGATATTGATGATTATAATTATATTTGTATCGTAATATTTTGCACATTGTTTTCAGATAGTGATACCGAACTTGTTCATTTGTCTTCAAAATACTGCATTTAAATTTCATAGTGTCCTTGAGTTTTCTATTTCTAGTGTTTGTTGTATAACTTAGAAAAATGGAGTAGTAATGGGCTTTTTTTGGTTTTGTTTTTTTAAGCAGCATTCTAGAATTAGTGGAAAGTACTTATAATAGCTTCAGACTACTTGCAAGTTATCTTAATTATCTATAACTAAGATTTTGATAATTCTTAAAGTACCTGCCAGCTTAATGCCTGACTTAGGATAATAGCTCTAAATCATAAATTCAGATAGACCACGGTGGGCAGCTTCCCTTTTATGGTTTGCTTTGGGCAGCACTGGGGTTTTTCGCAGTGGGGATACTCCGCGTCGTAGCTTTGTGCATTTTCTTCGTACGCCGTTACCCTCACGCACTTCTGTATGGGATGAGCCGAGCCACTGTCCTTTCCTGGAAATCTGTCCCTTTGACTGCCTTCTGCCCCTGCAGTTTCATCCACGTCCTCACGCTCTGCGTAGCCTTTAAGCGCACCTCGCCCGCTGTCTCCCTCCCCGGGGCCGACCCCTCCAGAGTATGTTGGAGTTGCCCTTTTCTCCCAAGTTTTTCTACCCTCCTCTGATAACCAGATAGATCAGCCAGATAGCAGAGGGACCCGGAGTCTGAGGAGGACTTTAATTCCCTGTGAACAAGGTGGGGCCCGATGAATGAACCCAGTCAAGGCAGAGAGGCAGAAACAGGTAGAGGAAAGGCTCTGCTCCTGCTCAGTGTGACCGCTGCGCGCCCGTCCGCTGAAGATAGGAGGCCCCTGGGCCCTCAGGACAGACCCAAGGAGCTGGCAGGCAGTAGCCTAGAGGGCAGAGTTGTTCTTACCTCCCTCGCAGCCTCATCTGAGGTTGATCTAATCAAGGCGTATTTTCTGCTGGCAGAGAACCATAGAAATCTCACGTAGTCGTCCCCGGGGTCAGGGAGGCAGGCGATAGGGCTCAAAGCTGGGCTGCAACACGAGTCAGCCAGAATAGATCCAGGTGGCCTAGAGCAACCGCCTTAACAAAGCTGTGGACAGTCCCCCATCCCTCCATCTCTGGAGGAACATGCTGTTTTTCATCTCTTAAACTCTCTCCTCACCAGGAGCAGTGGGCTCTGAAAGGGCGGCCCATTTTACAACCAGAACCAAGGATGACTCACTTGCACTGAGTGTGCATCTTACACATAAAGTATTCCTTCATAACAGAGGTGGTCTCCCACAGTTCTGTCCCCTTCGATTCCTGGATTCCGGCACACGGTGGCCTGACCAACTGACACTTATTCATTCAATCAATATTTTCTGAGATTCTCAATAAATATTTTTTGAATTTCATTAACCAAATGCAAGAAATGTTTTCTATCTAATTATTACTTTTATGTTAAAGAATAATGATTTTTAAGTATTTCTGTGAAATATTTCTAATGACTGTTTATAATAGGCATTGAAAGTCCGGCACGCAGATGTCACCAGAGAGACCGTGCAGAAGAGTGTCTGTGTTCTAAGCAAGCTGGTAAGAGACCAGATCGCTCCCTGTTAATGTGTTTGTTAGACTTTCATGACAGCCCTGGCCAGTGTGGCTCAGTTGGTTGGAGCATCATCCAGTACACAAAAGGTTTCAGGCTCGATCCCTGGTCAGGGTGCATGCAGGAGGCAATCGGTCAATGTTTCTCTCTCACATTGATGTTTCCCTCCTGCCCTTAAATAGGAAGATTAAGAACCAAGGAAAAACTGTTCAAGTACATAAAAGGATGTTATGATAGAAGACACAGACTAGTTGTAAGCCTCCACAGAGAGCAGAAAAAGGAAATGAACTTAAATGTAATTGTGAATGTTCAACTAGCTGTAAGAACTGGCTACTCTGAGAATGGGTACATGTCTCCACAAGCCAGCAGAACAGTGCGCAGAATTAGAATGTGTTTTGCATTTTGATAATAATAGCTGATGTGTAAGGGCGTCCTGGGTGCCAGGTGCTCTACTAAGTGCTTTCCCTGGTTATTTAATTCTGAAAACAACTCTGTAGGATGTTGTCTTTTCATATACCCGTGTTCACATCAGCGAGCAGGTGTGTGGAGGTGAAGTGCCTGGTTATGCAGCTGAGCAATGGGGGAGACCCAGGAGGTCGGTGCCCACACTCAGCCACTGCACTGGGGGGGTCAGGCACCTGCCACAGCAGCCAGGGGCCTGGCACGAGCGATGTCACAGCTCTCTTGTAAATAATAGGATGCTAAAGTTGAGAGTTACTTTTTTCTTCCTGTTCTCATCAAGGTAATAGGCTGTGGGGTGTTTGTTTTTTTACTATTATCAAACTAATGGCCATTTTCTTTGTTATTTCTTTAAGCCTCTCTATGGCTTACTTCAAGCAAAACTTCAGCTCATTACACACGCATATTTTGAAGAGAAGGATTTTTCCCAAATTTCCATTCTAAAGGTAACTTTATACCCCTCCATAGATGTGTTTGGCTGAAGGCAGATTCCTGAATCGAGTTAACCTTGTCAGTAATATTGTGAAAGATAATCACTTACTACTTTAAGAGAGGCGTTCTTTGAAGGTAACACTGAAGGGGCAGGGAGCTGCCCAGAATGTACAGTTCATACTTATTGCACTTAACCAAACTGTCTTTTATTAGGAAATAATGCAGGTAACTAGTATAACTAATATAAATGTCTCTATTAACAAAAGGGTAGTATCCTTTGCTATGGCATTTCTTCTCCTGATCTGCTTGTCTTATTAATACACTGCTAAGTATGTTTATGTATCAGGCTTCTGGTACCCATTGCAAAAGCCAGGAAAACTACATGACTGTTTTGCTGAAATGGAGAGCATGCTTTATCAAGGCTGCCATGAATGGCTAGAACATGGATCTCTCCTGGATTCTAGTGAGAGTAGGACAGTTAGGTGTTTAGCAAGGAGGTAGAGGGAATGTGTGGATTCATCCGCCATGTGAATGAATCCAGGTCTGCAATGCAGAGAAGAGACGGAAGGAGTGCTGGCAGCGGGCAGGTGTTCAGAGAGACCTTGATTGTTTCTAAAGTTAGGGCCTCGCAAAACAAACGGCCTCAATTAAAGAACCATTTTTTTCCTGATCATCATATTTCTAATTCAGTGTCCAGAATGATAGTAAAATGTCTAAACTGAACCTGTATTTTATAGGAACTCTATGAACATATGAATAATTCCTTGGGAGGAACGTCACTGGAAGGATCCCAGGTGTACCTTGGTAAGTAGCTTTTCTACAATTTGGAAGAAATGCCCTCATTCCTTTCTGTTTGGGACACCGAGTCAGTTGCCTGTAAAACTTCACGATCAGAATTACGTTTCTACAGGGGATTTAAACGCTTCAACATTTGACGCTGCAGCGTCTTTGAATGTCTTCCTAGCCAGTGTTTATGTTGACAAAAGTTATCACATACTGATACCAGTATTCGAAACTATTCTCATATAAGGCAAATTTCTGCTTTTCAGAATAATAATGGAAGGTTTTTCTTTTGCTTACACTAATGCTGACGGGGTCAGTTCCTGGCATAGCAGAGGGAGGGCAAGAGAGATCTGCTTAGTGCTTTTCTATTTTAAGATTTTTCAAGTTGGGGGTTTTGTTTAATTTATACTATTTGACAACCCAAAACATCCATTAGAGTCCAAGGTACTCAGTAGGCACTCAGTAAATATCCTTTTCATGATTAAAACAAAAGTTTTAATCACACTGTGATTTATGCCCACTTTAATTCCTATTTCAGCATGAAGTAGCCAAACAGGTAGTTCACTTTTGCAGTCCTGTGTGTTTCAAAAGCTAGATCCAAAACTCCTATTCTGAGAACATATTTTTCTCTAAATTATTTTCTCTTGTCCTTTGGCAAAGGATTAGAGAAGACTGTGACTCAGAAATAATAACCTATGGAATGTAGTGACCAAAAACCATGTTTAAATAATTGACTGCCACCATAGTACAAGCTTCATAGTTTTTAAGCTTGTGTCCTTTGTGAGATGTTTGTAGAATGGGGAAAAAGTCTTAGAGCTGCACTGTCCACAGCAGTGGCCCCTAGTGACACGTGACTATTTACATCTAACTTTTTTTTATTATTGATTTAAGAGAGAGAGTGAGAGATTTATTGTTCCACTTATTTATGCATTCATTGGTTGATTCTTATATGTGCCCTGACTGGGCATCGAACCTGCAACCTTGGCATATGAGGATGACACTCTAACCAGCTGAGCTACCCAGCCAGGGCCTGACTATTTACATTTAGGTTAGAATTAATAAAAATTAAACAAAGTTGAAAGGTCAGTTTAATCAGTCACACTTGCCACATTTCAAGGACAACCCGGATTTAGGACATTGCCATCACTGCTGACAGTTCTACGTTTTCATCACTGCAGTGCTATGCTTGACTGGTAATAATAATTTGATGAATTCTGAGTACACATATCCATAATCAAATACTACATAATATCTTACGTAATATTTTAATACTTGCATAGTCCTGCTTTCTTTTTTTACCTGCCTTTCCTTTGAGGAGAAATACTTTTTGGATGAAAACATCAGGTAGTAGTTACAGATTATACTTTTTGTTAACATCGTAGGTCTGTCTCCTCGCGATCTTGTGCTTCATTTTCGACACAAGGTATGTGTGACACCTTATTTAACTTTTGATGTACTACAATTGTGTTCATTCAGCTGGGCAGATTCCATGTGCTACATGCTCAGATGCAGATCGTGCATAACCATGTTTTAGTCCTTCTAAGACATGTCTCATAATGACACAGAGCCGAAAGTGTTGGTAGTGCTTGTATGAGAAATTTCTAAAGGTACACAGATGCCATTTGTTTATTTCAATGCAGGATAGAGTACTTTTTTCCATTGTCTTTGTAATTTCATATATCATGAAATTAGAGTGGGAAGACACACGTAATCTTGCAGAATATTTTATGTGTTGCTTTAAGAGTGAAACATTTTCCAGTAAAATATCTATATTTATTTCTTCTGACCTTTAGTACTGAAGCATATGTTGACTAAGACATGCGCACGTCAATCATTCATTTAATGAGCAATTACTGAGTATCTGCTATGTGAATTCTCTGGACATATTCAGAAATAAATGAATAGTTCCCACCCTTTAAGGAGCTTGTATTTCAAGCAAAAATGGCATAGCTTCTTCCGAAAAGCACAATTTGTTAGAGACTTACATGGTTCTCACATTTTTTAGAGGGCACAGGTAGTATAAGTTCACAATTTCCAATGCATTTGTTTAAAGCACTGTAATTATTTAATATTATTGATTAAATGATATATGGTATGTTTGAGGAGGGGAAAGGGTAATATGTAATAGGCTTGCGTTTCTTATTTTAATACAGTATTTCTTTCTTTGTTCAGGTCTTAATTCTGTTTAAGTTAATTCTTCTTGAAAAAAAGGTGAGATTTGAAGGGATGAAAAATTTAACATTTATTGACATTTCTTAAATATCATATAAAATTTGAACTAATGATAAAGTATAAATTATCTTTTTTGCCTATCAAATTGTGGTGAGCCGAAGCCCATATTCTTGTTTACTGCCATAGAAGTATAAATTCCTGCAGTTTTTTCCTGGGGGCAGCTTGACTGCGTTCTGCTTTCAGTTCTTCGGGGTATACATCCAGATGGGGTATTGCTGGATCATGTGGTAGTTCCGTTTTCAGTTTGAAGAACCACCATCCTGTGGACTGAAGGGTCCCGGGTTCGATTCTGGCCAAGGGCACATACCTGGGTTGCAGGCTTGATCCCCGGCCCTGGTCAGAGCACATGCGAGAGGGAACCAATTGATGTGCCTCTCTCTCTCCTTTCTCTCTCGGTAATTTTTACCTGGATTATGGTGGACGCCTGGTGATTTTCTAATTCTGTCATTAATTCTGTACTTATTAGCTGTCATTCTTCTGTAAAGAGGTCCCACCCCCCCTTTTTTGAAGTACCACTGTGGACTCGGATTTTCTAATTGGATTTTCATTGAATCCACTTCAGGTTCTCTTTTATATTTCTCCAGTGAACAAGTTGGTGGGTGCCCTGATGACCGTGTTATCCCTCTTTCCAGGTAAGAGGGTAGCAGTACCTATTCCTTCTTTCGTCTGACTTTACTGGAACTTTCAATGACACGTGTTCAAGGATAAACTCATTAGGGTTAACATTTCTATTTTACTAGGACATTTTCATTTGGGCAGTAGGTCTTTTTGTTTGGTCTGGCATTTTCATTAGTTTTAATCGGAATGGATGCAAGCATAGCTCACTAACATCTTCCTGGAGAGCCCACTATTAGGACAGAATGCACAGCTCCTCTAATACCTCAGTATAAACCAACCTGCCCCCCATGTTTTGTTTCAGGCATGATCGAGCATGGTCTCAGTGACTGTTCTCAGTACAAGCCCCGAAAGAGCATGTCTGAAGATGCTGGGCTTCAGGAAAATAACCCCCCTGCAGACGATTTTGTGTCCGTGTCTGCTCCCAACATTTCATACACCAGCTTGGAAACTGTCAAGAAAACCATGACAGGAAGCCACGGAGGAGATGCTGCTATCAAGACAGAAGAACCTTTGTTCCCAGTAGAAGACAGCAGCAAAGGACAGGAACTCAGTGACAGCAATCCGTACTTGAAACCTCCTTCTCGTCCGTCTCCAGAGTCTTCAGAAAGTGACTGGGAGACCTTGGATCCTAGTGTCCTGGAGGACCCCACCTTGAAAGAAAGGGAGCCGGTGGGGTCAGAACAGACGAACTCGTTTCCAAAGGAGTCGGTGCCCTTGGACAGTGCTCCGATCACTGTGCAGCCCCAAGCTAACACGGGCCAGGTGGCCCTGATACCAGGGCTGATTTCGGGGCTGGAAGAGGACCGGTACGGCATGCCCCTGGCCATCTTCACGAAGGTAAAGCCCAGTGTCCTTAGAGAAGCCGACAGTGTCCTTTCAGAATTTAACTCAGTATTGCACATGTTTTCAGATCTGAAAATTTTCCTTGAGAACTAAAATACACACCAAAAGTGTGCCGCTGTGGCATCTGTGGCCATAGCGTAAGACTGGGAACAGTCTCCTGATTTATCTTTATAGGTTTGACTTTCACACTTTGGTTTTTATCTACCCGGAATTAATTTTTGTGTATGGTTGAGGAAGGGAGTCTGTTTCTAGACGTTCTGTTGTTTTTCCCACTGGTGTATTTGTCTACCCGTGGGGCAGCCCCCCTCTGTTAATTACCACTGGGGTCATGTCAGGCAGAGAAAAGCCTTCCCCTCCTGTTCTTCAAGAGTCTCTTAGCTCTACAGCCAGAGAAAGACAAATACTAGGGGATTTCACTTACATGTGGAATCCAGTGAGCAGAACTAACAAACAAGATAGAAACAGACTCATAGATAGAGAACAGACTGACAGCTGGCAGAGGGGTGCGGGGTTGGGGACTGGGTGAAGGTGAAGGAATTAATTTTAAAACCCCCACAAAACTCAGATAGACACAGACAACAGTGATGACCAGAGGGAAAGGGGGTGGGCAGGTAGAAGAGGGTGAGGGGGGATAAATGGTGATGGAAGGAGACTTGACCTGGGGTGGTGAGCACACAACACAATGTACAGGTGATGTGTTGTAGAATTGTACACTTGATACCTATGTAATTTTATTAACCACTGTCACCCCAGTAAATTCATTTTTAAAATTTAAATATAATAATAGAAAGAATTTCTTAGCTCTTAGCATTTCCACATTGGTTTTAAGATCAACTTAAGTTCCCACACAGGTTGAGATTTGATAGGGTTACCTTTAAACCCTAGATAAATTTTGGAGCGATCCGGGCGTCGCTGCAGTGTGGAGGCTGTCAGTTCATGAGCTGGCTTGTCATCCCTGCCCAGAGGCCAGCTGAGAAACGGCCGTTGGTCCTGATCAGATTGTAGCCCTTTCCAAGTGGCAAGAGGGAAGGAAGGCACAGTGCATTTTGCTGCTCTTTAGCAGATCATCTCCGATGGTTTACCAGGCTTACCAAGCTGCGGTGTGTGTGGTGGGGGTGGGCGAGTTGTTTACTTGTTTTCTATTTATGGTAAAAAACATACAGTTTACTGTCTTTACCATTTTAGTGTACAGGTCATAGTGTCATGTTGTACTCACATATACTGCAGCTGCAAACGTGGAAGTTACTGTGCCCCAGGGAGATGGAAACGGGGTGGCGTGGGCTTGGGCGCAGAGGCTGCTGCATGTGGGGGACCCGCGCTCTCGCTGCCATTGTATGTGAGAAACTTTTAAAAGATTTAGGCTCATTTGATCATTTCTTTTAAAAGTAATGATAGCAAAAAAGTAAAGCTTTTTGAACTAGCACCTTAAATAACTTTATAAATATGTAATATCTTTACATGGTTCAGTATTCAGATGGGGTGATGGCACAAGCCCCCTCTCACTCCCTCGTCCCTGCTCCGCGCCTGCCCTGTCCAGTGGCCACCAGCGTTATCAGTGTCTTCTGTCTCCTTCCGGGGTGTTTTCTACGTGAATAAATTCACAGATACTTTCCCTCCCCTTCTTACACAGACCGGGCAGACTATACCTGGCTTTATGCCCCTTGTCCTCCTTGTACAAAATACTCCTTGGGATGAGCTTCGCGCTCTTCGTCTGTGCCGTGTTTTACGGTGCGGGTGGACGTTTGTTCAGTCCCGTTCGTGAGTGGCTGGGATTCCAGCCTTTCTCATTAGTAAACAGCGATGCAATAAATCACTTTTTACAAATCTCACACATGAGCTGGTGTGTCTGTAGGATAAATAAGAAGTAGAATGCTGCGTCAGAGAGTATGAGTATGTATTTGTCGTTTGCTCTTTTTTTTTCTTGTTTATTTTGAATATGTATTTTTAATGAATGTATTTTTTCATATTCTTAAAAAACTTTGAACTTTTTTTTTAATTACTTCTGAGTTTTCATAGTTCTATAGACTTAGCCAAGATTCCGCTGTTGACCATAGACTTTCTTGCTCTTACAGTATAAATTGTGAATGTAATACTACGAACAATTAAATCCTCTTATTACTGTCTTGCAATATAAAATTTTTGTAATAATTGTCAGTTCTGAGAACGCCTTCATCTGGGATTCTCAGTTATAGTTGGGGGGGTGAGTATTCTGTTTGAAAGAGCATTCAGTACTGTAATGTTTATGTTTAGAAACAGACAGTAGGGCGGAGAGAGGAGCCTCTTGTTCTACAATACGCATCACATAAAGTAAAGCAGGAGCCCCAAGCCCCGCACCAGGCCTTGGACCGTTCCTGCGCGAGGAGCAGGGGCCTTCCAGCCTCGGTCACAGGGCGTGGGCCGAGCGGGCTGGGCTGAGTGCCTCTGACGCAGAGACGGGGATTTCTCTCGGCTGCTATTAAGTAGCATTTTCCCGAGCAGAGGACGACATTGTCAAGACTAAGGTTAAAACCAAGTTACTGGACCCATATTCCACTTTCGGAGTCTTCTCTCCCATAGTAGGTCTTCAGCAGCCACTGTCGGGTACAAGGCACATCCTAGCTGCCGCGAAGAGCATGAACTAGCTGAGGGACAGCTCCTGCCCTCAGAGTCGCATGCTGTGATGTAAACAAGGCAGCATCCAGAAAACAGTAGTTCAGCGTTCTTAGCAAAGCGATGAAAAGTAAAAGAAAAAAATTAAACTGCCGTAGAACCTGAGATTGAAAACAAGTTCAGGGCTTCAGCAAGCCTGCACTCCTGGCTCCATGCACAGATTGTGCCACTTGTTGGAAATCTATCTTGATTTAGAGTCAGCAGAAATTCCATGCCCTCCTCCAGTGCGCCATTCAGTGTTAACTCCTTTATTCTCAGGAAATACTCTGCTTTTTGTACACTTACCTGCCAGCTGTGGCTAGTGATATAACTAATTCTCAGGGCAGTGGTAGTCTCAAATACAGTTCAAATGGAAATTAATTAAATACTCTAGTACTGCCAAGTGTCATTTTTGCTTTAAATATTTAGGAGTAGATATCTTGAGTAGTTTTGCATAATTTTTAACGAGAGGACAATAAAACGTGCTAATCAGCGCTGTGCGTTTCTAACAGTACATCGGAGGTTGTGTGCAGATGCGGGTGTTGTAAAATTTTGCTGGAAGAACTAACAGCTTTCTACTAAACAACGTACTTTTGCATGGGCTTAATATTTCAGTTCCTAAATGAAAAAGTCCAGCTTGTCAGTTACTGTGGGGGCTTTTAAGATGAACCGAGAACAGAGTGATCCAGGGAGACAGCCTTCATGTTGGACTAAGTTGTGAAGGCCATTCCTGAGAAGGTTAGCGATTGGTCTTAATGCAGTCACGACCTGACATTGTAGTGAGTCCAGAGTCAGCTGCTTTTGGGATGGCGCAGAGGTGGGAGGAAATCGGGAGTCTCTTTTCCTACGATTAGCTCTCTGGACTTGAGGAGACAGGTGATGATTCCATTACCTTTTAATATCTTGTGTTACTTTTGTGATTCGTAGGGGTATCTGTGTCTGCCTTACATGGCATTGCAGCAGCATCACCTTCTCTCTGATGTCACCGTCCGGGGATTTGTTGCTGGAGCTACTAACATCCTTTTTCGACAACAGAAACACCTCAGTGATGCCATCGTGGAAGTAGGTTTATGGATAAGTGTCCTCTACGCTGCTGGTCCCTGGTTTCCTTTCTTAAATGGGATTAGGAGGGCCTGATAATAACACTAATAGTAGTGATAACTGCTCCCTGTGCCAGGCATTGTCAGCGCCTCAGGCATGTTAACTGGTCTAATTCTCATGACAACCTGTGTGATAGGTTAACCTGTGTGTTAACATCCCTATTTGATACCCGTGGGGGCAAATGAACAGAGAGATCAAACAGCAAGAATAGTGAGTGAGCCAAGACCCCAATCCAGGCAGTTTGGTCCTACTACAGTCTTACAATTAAAATGTGTTTCTTGTTTAAATGATTTAAATACTCCTAGCCTGTTTAATATGCTTATGATATCAAGAGCAAGGAGCTAGCGACAAATATTTTACCTCTTATCAATATATTAGAAGTTTAAGTCATTTGTTCCACTTTACAGTTTAAGTGACTTAAGAGGGGTGGGGAATCAAAGCTTTAGGTGCTTTTATCCCGATTTTGACGAGGAAAGCTATGGACAGACCTTCCAAGGCAGAGGAATACAGGCAGGAGCACCTCAGAGTTGCTGCAACAGTATTGGTTACATTCTGGCTCCGAACTTGGTTGGCAGGTTCATGGGTATTTGTTTTATTAACCTTCGAAACTAACCTGTAAGTTACGTATGCTTCTTTGCACTTTAAATATTACATAATAAAAATACTCCAGAGTATCTGTGCACTCAAAGGAAAACATTTTAGGAAATCTTCTTAATTGTATTCATTTCTGGCTTGTGTGATAAAGGTGACACCATACATTTCTATATTTTCCAAAATAGGTACAATAAATATGAATTACTTTTATAATTCAAAATTAAACAGTTATACATATACTTGAGATAGAAAGCGAGTACTTTTTAAATAAAGAAAAATACTTGAGTGTAAACACCTGTCTCTTTCTTAGACTCACCTTTTGAGAATGCTAGTATCCATACTTTTTGTTTCCAGCTCCAACCTCCCAGTAGTTGCTCTTTAAAGTGTGGCTTGGATACCCGCGTGAATGTCCAGACTCTGACTTGTACCCGGATACCTGTAGGTAGAAGAAGCCCTGATCCAGATCCACGACCCAGAACTCAGGAAGCTGCTCAGCCCCACCACTGCCGACCTCAGGTTCGCAGACTACCTGGTGAAGCACGTGACTGAGAACCGGGACGACGTCTTCCTGGACGGCACGGGCTGGGAGGGGGGCGACGAGTGGATCCGAGCCCAGTTTGCCGTCTACATCCACGCGCTGCTGGCCGCCACGCTGCAGCCAGGTGAGGAGCACGCGCCGCCTCTTCGCTCTGTAGCAGTCGTTTGAATTATGTAAGAAATATGTCTTCATTGTAGAAAAATGGTTAACGCGGAGCAGGGAAACACAGAATCACTCCCGCATAAAAGCCAGCTCATTCCCCGTAGAAAAAAATGTAGAAAAAGACCAAGTGAAGCTCTGTCATGAGCTCTTGTACCATGGACACCGGCCACTGGACATGGAGTGGTTAGGTGATACAGTTATTGGTGGTGGTCAAAGTGTGCTGAGCTTTTGTTTTTTTCCTCTTTTCCCCTCACTTATCTCTACCACTGGTTTTGGGTTGTTTTTTTAATATATTTTTATTGATTTCAGAGAGAGGAAGGGAGAGGGAGAGAAACATCAATGATGAGAGAGTCATTGATCAGCTGCCTCTCGCATGCTCTCTGCTGGGGATTGAGTCCGCAACCCGGGCCTGTGCCCTCACCTGGAATCGAACGTGACCTCCTAGTTCACAGGTGATGCTCAACCACTGAGCCATGCTCGCCGGGCTTTTGTGTGTGTTTTTTAATTGTGAAATACACATAACCTAAAATTTGCCTTCTGAACCATTTCTAAGTGTCTAGTTCCACAGTGGCATTAAGTACATTCACACTGTTGTGTCCATAGGTTGTTTCAATCTACCCACCACTACCACCTCCCGAGTTAGTTCTTGTCATATGTGTGGAGTTTACCCCCAGGCCTCAGGCATGTTTGTCATTGGGAGAGGAAAGGTACGGTGCAAGTTCTTATTGTTAGTGGGATATTTTTAAATGTCTGCCTGTTCTACAAATGTAGCAGCTGAGACACCAAATCCAAGCCTGTGACCCAGGACCATGCAGTAATCTAGTAAGAAAGCCCCAGTCCCCACCAGTCATGTAGCTTCACAAGTAACTCATTTACCTTTAAAAAATGTTTGCCCAGGTAGCTGTCAGAACTGAATAATAGTAGCTAACTGGGGGGGTACATTTAATATGTGCAGGGACTTGTTTTGACATCTACTGACCCACGTCATCCTCATAGCATCCTGGAGGTAGATACCTTGTCATCCTTAGAAGAGAAAGTGAGGCACAGAAAAGTGATTTAAGTGGCTCGCTCACCCCCTTGGTGAGAGGCTGAGCTGGTATTTAATCCCACGAAGTCTGGCTCAGTTCCATGCTGCTAAAGGGAATTCAACCCAGTGCACTGTTTGGGGGATGTGTTCTTAAAAGAACTTCTTTATGCAGCCCGTGGGACCATGTGTATCCCCCCCTTCCTTTCCCAGCGACAAACGTCACCTTTCACCTTCAAAGCAAGTGACTTGCAATCAAATATGAAGCCAGAGCCACTGGAATCCCTTCTCCAGCCCTTTTCTATTCTAAGTAGAGGAAACACCTGCATTGAAACGTCCCCATGATACTGATAAAGCTGAAACATTTTAAACATTAAATACAAAAATTTCCTGGTTGTTTTAAGTACAGGGTGTCCCCCCCAAAATGTATACATACATACATACATTGAATAATTATTCATTCCAGTGGGTTAAATCTGAAAAAAAAGAAAAAGAAACGACAATTGAGCCATCTAAAACTGTATGTGTATACATTTTTGGGGGGGACACCCTACATTTTGACAGCAAAATGCATGGAAACTCCAGAGTGAGTTTTACCAAATAGCAAGATTCCAAAGAAGAGAAAATAGTGGCTAAAAGAACCAGTTCATGTATCCATTCTAATGTTTTTCTTAGGAACAATGACATTTGTGAAAAGATAAAATTTCCCCTCCTTGCCTACTCCCCGTGTAAACATCAGAACATTGTCTCACTGCCCAGCCTGTGGTTTGTATAATAAACAACACTGTGCCTCCTCGCCTTGGTAAGGAGAGTGCGGCCGAATCTTGGCGTTGAGGAGCCTTAGACAATCTCTGGGTTCCCCCTCTTCCTTTCCGGTTAGGAAAATGATGTTCTTGGTGATTAAGTGACTGGCCAAAGGCCACATAGCTTCACACAGGATGTGTGGAGTCAGACCCAAGTTTCCTGACATCTGGTAGACTACCTCCCCGAAAAGCAGGGGCAGAGGGCTGAAACTGTCCCTTCACCCTTTTTGGTGGTTCATCTTCACACCCCTGACTGGTGACAGTCCAGCTGGACTCTCACATATTTACTTGACAGGCAATGAAAAGATCCTCTCGGACTACGGGACAACCTTTGTGGCGGCATGGAAGAACACGCACAACTACAGGGTCTGGAACAGCAACAGGCACCCGGCTCTCGCGGAAATAAATCCCAAGTAAGCATGTCCATCAAAGACTGAGAGAGAGAACACAGGATGGGTCACTTACTCCTGTGCCCAGTGTAGAGAAAACCCTGCCCTAACTGATGATACTGTGAATGTCTTCAGGAATCTCCTGAAGTGGATTAGAAGGGGCCCCCAGATACAGAGAAGCAGCTGAAAACTATCTCCCCACTCATACTTCTTACCCCAAAAACGTTTGGAAGGCCTGAGTGTCTCCCGGCCCTCGGGGTGATTAAGACAGGAAGTGCTGGCCGTCGAGAGGCTTGGGACCTTTCAGTGTCCCCTCCCCTTGGGCCCGTACTGTAGCACATGGTCAAACAAGGTGGAAATAATCACTGGTTCAGCAGAGGTTATTTTAAAACATGAAGCATGAAAAACTAACGATATGTGAACTCCTAGATAGGTGGTGAAACTAGCTTTCACATCAGATTTTAAAACCCAGCACCATTTAATTCCTGTCACAGTACTGACTGTTGACTGGACTGTTGACAGCATGTCCAAATGTCTTTTGGTATAAAAGACATTTGGACACGCTGCGGAGTGGGGCCGTTACGAAATAATACCATCTTTGTGTGGAGGGAACTGAGTACAGTCTAAGTAGATCAATTGATAAATGTGTACAGGCTGGGACCTTATTTTTTCTAAGTTAAAAGTTTAAAATGATAATGTTTTTTTAACACATATTTTTAAAAATGTTTTTATTAACTTTAGAGAGAGAAGAAGGGGGAGGGAGAGAGAGAGAAACAGTGTGAGAGAAACACTGATCGGTTGCCTCCCATACACACCCCAAGTGGGGATCGAACCCAAAACCCCAGGCTTGTGCCCTGATTGGTAGTCAAACCGGCCACCTTTTGGTGCACAGGACAACGCTCAACCAACTGAGCCACACCGGCCAGGGCAGTGGGGTTTTTTATGATACAAGCATACACAGAATGTATTTTAAACTTTTACGTCTTGGTGGGAATCAGACAAAAACCAGCTTCGTGCTGGCTGCCATGTTACTTGGAAGCGAGGATTGGCTTAGCTGGACGGGGGTGCGATGACGTCAGTGGTGCTGAAAGGACTTTCCCGCCCACACAGGAAACCCAGATGTTTAAGTCCCAGGAACTGGGGAAGCGTCCACAAAAATGAGGCGGTGGAGAGCATGTCTGTTAAACTGTGTGTCATCTGTCAGGGAAATGACTAGGTTCAGCACGAGTTTGGGTGACTTTAGTCAGAAACCTATATTGCCATTTGAATGTGGTGAACACAGAATTAAAAGGCAAAGCATGGTAATAGCACTAAAGGAAAGGGCTGAGTTCCAGGTCTCCCTCGCTAACCGCAGGGCCTGTGTGCTGGAGTGAGGGAGAGAAACAACGTGAGCGTGTCTGCTGGCGGCGCTGGGCTGGGGCAGGTCACGGCCACCCACGGCGCAGCGGGGGCATCCGCCTCTCCCCCCGTGGCACCCAAACCCGTTCGGGTCTTTATCAGTCACACATCTTCTATAGGCCCTTTAACTTGAACCAACTCGCAGATTTTATCGCAATCCCATAAGAAGCTTAGATCTCTCCATTTTTTCAGCCTGTGATTCAGGAATCCAGAAAAAAAGAGAAATCATTAATATGCTTCATGTGGCAAGAAAGAAGTTGGCCATTTGGAAAGCCATGGGTGGCACTGTGATGTTTTTATAATTTGCTCTGGATTTCATTAGGGTCATTTTGTGTGACTTTGACAGAGACTCTGAGTGTGAAAGAAGAATTTGGATACTTATCGACTCCTTTCATAGTGTGACTTTGGTTAAGTTGCCTGATTTTATACATGTACCTTTTGCCTTTTGTATATTTTTAAGACCTGCGTTTTTGAGTTGCTTTGCTAACAGAAAGTACAGATTTTACAGGTCTGTCTACAGATCTTTGTATAGCCAATGACCCATGTTTCTAAGACGGCCAGGATCGAAGTGCAGGCCATAGCCATGGCCCAAGTCCCTGACTTTAACCCTGGGCTGTCCTGGGGAGCTTTTTAAAAAATGTTGATGCTTGGGGCCTACCCCCGACCAAATAAATCAACATCAGTAACACAGCGCCCCTTACACACCCTAGAAAAAAACACCTATTTCACAGGGAAGGTAACAAGCCAGAAAAGCTCCCCTACCTGCAGGTGGAGAGCTGGGGTGACACCCCGTGGATTAACCACCCAGAGGCCCGCCCCTTGCCCGTCTCCCCTGTGAGGTTCACCGGCGCTCCCCGTGATAACTGTTCTGTGGCTTTATGGGCGAAACCCTCACAGTCTAAACTGAAACCTTGTTTTACAGCCACCCCTTTCAAGGCCAGTACTCTGTGTCAGACATGAAGCTAAGATTCTCACAGTGAGTATCTCGAGAACGTACCAGGAGCAGTCTGAGCCTGGGTTTATGCCACGTGTTTCATGGCTAATTGGGGATTGTTTTTCTGCACTTGATAGACTTGAGCTTCAAATAGTCACCGAATATGTGCCCAGCCGTCTCCAGCTCTGCAGTGTGTATGTTTCAAAGCGAAAACACTGCTGTTCGCTGAAGAGTGGTGCCAGCTAGTAGCAGGATTTGCCATTTGTATTCTGGTGGAGTAGCTTCGGCAAATCCTGACTGGGGCGAGTTAGACAGCCGTATGTCCCTACCGCTTTTTGGTGCCTCTGCATGTTCTTTCAGTATTGTTCCGAAAAGTCACATGCTTAATTAAATTAATTGATGCATAACAAATAATGAATAATTTAGTTCCTTTCTCAGTAATTCTCACTGGGGGATGGTTATGGAGTGGTGTGTATGAGAGAAATTTTTTTCATCGCGTAACACTTCTTTCCTTTACTCAGTTCTGTTCAAAACAGTGAGCGTGGCAAAAAAATTGGAAGCGTCATGGTCACAACCAGCCGGAATGTTGTCCAGACAGGAAAAGCTGTCGGTAAGGCGCACCTTAGCCGAGAGCAGGTGGAAACCATAGCACAGCTCCTCTGTGTTCTCAATGTCATTGGCAGAAATGTAAAGTTGTAGAGGTCTGTGTCATTCTTTCACTGTCCTTTAACTAAAGTGAAGGCATTTTCCTTTTGTGTCCCCCATTTCCTTCCAGGCCAGTCAGTGGGAGGAGCCCTTTCCAGCGCGAAGACGGCTATGTCCTCTTGGCTTTCCACCTTCACCGGCTCCACCGCCCAGAGCCTCACTGAGCCGCCCCACGGGAAGCCCTGAGCACGGGGTCCAGAGGCTGCTGTTGCTGTCTTAGGTCGAAGTGTCCCCTGTCTGTTTGCTGCTCCCAGACTGTTCCTCTTCGTCGGCCGAAGGTCCACAGCGGGGGACCGATGCGTCGAACTGTTTACATGGACGGTCGCCCTCTTTCTAAATGAATGTCACAGGATGCTGAAAAGATGAAATCACAACCATAGCAGGGATGGCTTTCCAGGTTGGGGTTTAAATCGACTACTTCTATTTCAGTCTGAGCCTCATTAAAACACACAGTGTCCCTTCTAATGATTTTTCAAGTTCTGACAGTATACACTTGTTTACTTAGGAAAGTTTTTACTTATGTAAATGTTGTTCTGTTTTGCTGTCTGAATAGCTGGATGGCCACTATAATTTATTAGTGCTAAAATTGTTATATTAGTATTTTAATTTCTCTAAAGTTGGCCCTAAAATGTGCTTATAAAGTTAAGGGGCTGTAAAGCCAGCCCTTGGTTATTATTTTTGCTGAGTTATATGATGACTTTTTTTTGGTGGTTGGTTTTCTACCTACAAACTGTCAATTCACTTCCTCCCAGAAACGTGAAAGTCACTGGTGGGGGTTCTGAGGACGCAGGGTTTGCTTCCTGTGTAATTTATTCTTTCCCACACTTGTTCTGAGGCCCAAGGGGTGTCGCTGTGCTTTTCCTTCTCTTCCAGTTGTTCAGGCAGAGCAGAGGGACAGGGAGTGGCGGGTGCCGGGCGACGGCGCCATTGAGTATGAGCAGGTATTTAGGGCGAGGCTTTAGAAGAGCTTGTGTCAGTTCTGTCCACTCCAGTCGTGTTGTAATCTCTTACACGCATTTTAACCCCACGTTTGTGCCTTCTATTTCTTCTTTTGACCAGTTTTCCATTGGGTGTTTACAGACCTGCAGGTTTTTTCTTAGTCTTGTTCTTTGTAAGCTTTTCAAGGCTCTTGACTTTCCTACTTCCCTGATGGGAAATTCTGTGATCGACCCCGTCTGAAAGTGTTTTTAAAAGGAAAGCAAGATGATCTGTAAATATTAAATAGAAGTCTCATCTTAGCTCACATTTAGGAAAGCAAGACGCAGGACAGGAAAACTACAGCCGTGACACATCAGTCATGTTCATAACGGACATCTGGTTTCATTCAGATACGTGCACGTGTGTGCTGTCTGCCGCAGATTTCACACAGCTGGACCTCACGTGTCTGCGTGCTCGGCTCTCCTTGCTTTTCATGGGGGTGTGGGATGGGTGTTCTCAGGGAGTACGTACAGGGGACAGCCTGCTTTTTCAGTAACAAAGGACACTTGGAAACTACATAGTGAGTAGGATCTACACATGATACAAAGCATAGTGGGGAGGTAGGGGGCCTAATTAGGGATGACACTTGGTTATATTTGATTTACCCCTTAGGAAATGTTTATGTAACATAAGTCCTTCTAGGGCATGTGAAATGGTCATAGGACATAATCTAAATATCCCTAAATTTTCCAGTTCGTGTTTCAACACAAGTCCAGCAAATCTGAAAGCATATTTCCATTTGGCTTGCGGTGGTGAACACACAATGCAATATACAGATGATATATTACAGAATTGTACACCTGAAACCTATGTTATTTTATTGACCAGTGTCACACCAGTAAATTCAGTAAAGTTTAAAAATAAATAATTATATATATATATATATATATATAAAAGAATTCAGTGATGATAAATTAAAGGGCTTATTGTGAAAACTCCATTAATTCCACTTCTGCTTGGAAAGTTTCCCTTCTCAGGAAATATTACTTAAAGAGAAGTAAAACCAAACAAACCCTAAAAATGGCATTTAATCAGTTGCACTGAGACGGTGAAGGGTCCCTCCTCACAGCGTGTGGATTCTGAGCCGCCTCACTGGTTGGAGTGACAGGGTATTAGTGAGCTTGTTACCCCTGGACGGCCAGACGCTCCAGGGAGGAGCCCCGCGAGGGGTCGCCAGCAGCTGCGGCTCATCCATTAGTTCGAGTGGTTCGTGTGATAGGATCAACTCCCATCTCTCTCTCATCAAAAGCAGCCTGTCCACACTTTGAATCCCACTGAAATATAATTACATGAAATCTCACTTTGACTTAGTGTCACGTGTTCCCCATTTAATATCCACCTTAAGTGAACTTTCTGTTATTAATGTTTCTAGTTAAGAGTTCAATGTCATTTAACTGGCTTTCAGCATAAAGTGAATATTTCAGAAGATAGAACTTTTGTCATAGAAATAGTCAAAAGACCGTAGCTCTCTTTCCTTCAGGTTCTGGGAGGCGTGGGGTTTTCAGGGAGCAGAGGCCATTACGTTGTGGGCAGGGGCCTCAGGACAGCCAGCATGGTTGACGGCAGGAAGCTGGGCCACTCGGCCTCTGAGCCATGTGCAGAGGCTTGGTCTCTAGGCTCCAGCTGGGTGGCCAGCCCAGAAGCAGTAGCCTCCTTCAGTCACTGGCTCTGAGTCACAGGAGCCAACATCAGGCCATCTTCTGACATGTCACTGTAAGGGTGTGTGTTTTGGTTGGCCGTGCTTGCTCCAGTCCTTTTGTGTCTAAGAACCGAGTATGTGTAAGTAGGCCTAAGGGAACTAGGGTCAGCCAGGCCTTTGCAGGGTGTGCCCAGCACACAGCCTGCGTCTGTACCTTGACGGTGGCCTTCCTGTTTGTCTAGGTGACTTAAAAGCAGTGTTTGGGGAAAGTCCCTGGCATACTTTAATTCCTATCAGGCACTGTCATGTCAGTGACACAGGTAAGGAAAGAAAAGAGTTAAAGCTACTGTCTTGGTCTAGGTGAATGAAAAAGTTGCATGTCAGAGGAAGGCTTAGAGTTATTTTGCATCTGCATTTGGTTCTTATAACCTGTATGAATAGTCTGCCCCGAATCCATTCTGTGATCTGTTAGCCTCCCAGCCGTAAAACAACCCCCATCTCCTTTTTGCTGTAAGAAATAGCAGCAATATCCTTGGGCAGCAAACCAGACCCTATGACGTGATTTCTGCAACCTTCTCTTGCTTTCTGAGTTCTGTATCAAGCATTGAATTTTTTTTAGAATAATTTAGTTTGGAAACGCAAGGAGAAAGCAAATTAGGAAGAGAGAGGAGAAGTGAGAAGTCGGTGCAAGGCTGAGGAGCGAGTTACTTATAAAAATGTGAATGGAAGTATTTTGAGAGCCGTATTTCCTACGCTAGAGGTAAGAATTCTTTTATAGAGGAGTTAATGTTTTAATCTGCTGGCGATAAATTTAAAAGGAATTTGTGAAGTTACCTTCCTGCAGGCAGGCTTTGTCTTTATTTTGTGTTTTGTGGAAGTTACAGCCAGTGGTGATGAGTTTGGGAGCCCCCAACTCTGTGAGATGCCAGGGGACAGATCCCCAACCTCATGAACTTGTGTCTGCTTCAGTTTGGGAAAGTAGCCTATTCGGACGGTGTCCTTTTATCAGGGATTCAGTTCGGACTCGAAATGGCATCCACATTTGCATGCTCTGATTCTGTGGCCAGAGGTGGCTCGCGTGCGTGGCCTTTCCCCGCTTCTGTGGTAGCCTTTCAGCACGCCAGAGACCGCAGCCCAGGTTTCTAGAAGGTGACTGTCGCTCCGTGGAGTGCAAGGTGCCCTGGGAGTTTTTTCATTCCAAGTCTTTGAACTTCACAACATTGGCATTGTCTTTTCATAATTTCCAACATTCCATGCATAGTTGTCAAGGACAAAGAAAAGGGATGTGGGTCTTTGTTCTTTCCATGTAAATAACTTTGTACACATGACTTCCCGCTTCGGTGTGTAGGAGAGTGAGCTAGCTCCCTTGTAGGGTGACTCCAAATTACAAGTCTGTGCACGTAGAGGGGTTGAATATATTTTGTAAAACTAATGCATTTGTATTTCTGTGCTGTTCTAAAGTTTACCTTTTTACTTAATTAAAGATATAGAAACTATATATTTAAATCATGTGAATGGGACACAATTTAGGGGGTTTTCCAGTCTTATTTCTCATCAGCTTCTCACACACACAAAGTATGCTGCTCAAAATTTTTTTTTGTTTTGTATGTGTGTGCAATCTAAACATTTGAACATTTCAGTCAGGTACTGAGCCAGAAAAGGTGATTGAAGTTTTTAGAAAGCTTCTGTGCTTAGGAAACACTTGGTTTGCTGGAAACATGAATAATTTATAGCTGGAAAAATAGGATGAAGACTTATCTGTTTCAGGGCACTCGGTCATTGGCCCCTAAACTTAGGAAGCATTTGATTAACAAGTCGGTAAAAGCATTCGGTGGCTGCAAAAGTGGTTTAAAGATTTGAGATTCAGGTCTTTCTATAAACCCTTTCTAGGGAAATTTAGCTTAGAAATCTCAGAAAGTTTTCCAAGAAAGTTTATCTTGGCACATGTTTGATCCAAAAGGTAGTTTCCCTTTGCTCTAGTAAGTTTTATCACCTGTATCAGTTCTTTGTTTCTGTTGTCATTTGTTTAAAAAGAATGTTAAAATTATACATCGAGTCTAATCATACTGAATTGTAAAACTCCTACTGTATCTTTATTTTAAAGAAAAATGAGAATAAAATTATCCCGTTTGCCCTGCGTACAGTCGTACTTGACCTGTCTTTCGAGAAGTGCCCTTCATGTTGGGGGTGGGGGTTCTGGCCTGCTTCCCCGTTGGCCAGCAGCCAGTGCCAGCCTCCTAAGAAAGCAGCACATGGAATGACCTGGAGGACTCGTGCTGACCCGATCTCTCCTTTCGACAGTACTCACGGCCGTGCCTCAGTGTTTAAGCTGGTGACCCGCAGGGAGAGCTTCCTCGGTGTCCACAGGGTTGGGTCCAGGTTCCTAGATCAGGTACTCCAGGTTCACCGCACAGTAACCCGCGTCCTGTAAGTGTCTCTGCGAGTGCCTGGCCTCCGCAAGCCCCCTGGCCACCTGAAACCTTTGCTGTGACTATGCCTTCCCACCTCTGGTTCTTGGACAAGCATTTTTTAAAAATATTTTTATTGATTTTTAGAGAGTGAGGAAAGGAGAGGGAGAAAGAAACATTAATCAGCTGCCGGGGGTTGAGCCCACAACCCGGGCATGTGCCTTGACCAGGAATTGAACCGGCAACCTCTTGGTTCACAGAACGACACCCAGACAACTAAGCCACACTGGCCAGGGCTTGATGGTGTCTTCTGACGAGCAGAGTTCTTAATGTAGTTAAATTTATCTTTCCTCTTATGGTTAGAAGAAATCAGACCTCTCTGTCTTAATTAAGAAACCGTTCTCTACCTCAAGGTCATGAAGATAGTCTCTGTAATCTTCTAGAAGCTTGCCTTTCACATTTAGGACTTTATCAACCTGGGATTTCCTTTTTAGAATGGTGTAGAATTGGGGTCAAATTTCTACTCCCCTCCCGCCCCGCAATATGGCAAGAAATCTTGGACACTTCCTATGGAGACATTTTAATTCCAAAATATGGGAAGAGCATAGGGTCAGGATAAGGGAGAATCCTTTTAATCAAAGAATGAACTGCGTTGTTCCAGTTTAATTTGCCCATATTTTTCTCATTTTGTTACAGGGCCTGTGCAAAGCGTTGCCTCCGCACCAGTTCATGGAGCTGGACAAAGGAACCTTATGTTTTTACTCTGCAGCGCTGACGTTCCCCAGGTCTAACAATCACACAGATGCCCAGTGTCTCGAGAACTGCTCTGGGCAGCCACAAACCCTGAGGACTCCTAACACTGACCACAGGCTCGCACTGGCCTCCAGAGACCCAGGATGTTCACATCTTTGGCTACTTCCCCTGGGAAGTCACTCTTAGGACAAACCCAAGTCCCTCGCCCTGCCTTTTAAGCGCTGCCTTCTCCCCGTCACGTTCTTGGTGCCTACTGTGTACACACATAGTAGGCGCCCCACCCATGGTTCCTGGTGCCTGCTGTTCAGCAGGAGGAGGTGGACAGTTCCTATAGCGGGTCAAGAGGGCTGGTGATGGGTAAGCCAGGTGTGTTCAAGAACATCACAGTGGTCAACTTTTTTTTTTTTAATATGTTTTTATTGATTTTAGAGAGAGAGGAAGGGAGAGGGAGAATGAGAGAAACATCGATGACCTTGATCGGCTCCCTCCTGCATACATCCTACCAGGGATCGAGCCCACAACCCAGGCATGTGCCCAGACTGGGAATCGAACCAGTGACCCTGTGGTGCGTGGGACAGCACTCATCGAACTGAGCCACACCAGACAGGGCCTGGCAGCCAACTTTTTGACAGGGACCAGTAGATGTCTCTTCCCCTGGGAGCCTAAGTTGAGACCAGAGTCTAAGGGATAGTTTGGGGAGAAGTGGGGGTGGGGAAGAGGCTCTAAGATGCGAAGGTCTTCAGGACCCAGGAGAGGAGCACAGGCTAGGGCTTGGGAGCAGAGTGCTCGTTGGCGTGGCCGGAACCTAAATGGCAAGGAGGGGTGGACAAGAGATGAGGCTGGAAAATAAGGCCAGGTCAGGGCGGAGGGCCCCTGTCCGCCTGGCCAGGGGCTGTGGACTTGTCTTACAGGCAAGAGAAGCCTGAGAGAGCTTCCCGCAGGCAAGTGGCTGGCCAGCTGCTGCATTTTAGAAAGTTCTTTCTGGTCTGGGCACCACAGAATTTATGTCACCCTAAGCTATAAATTCAGTGACGTTTCTCTGAACCCAACAAGCTACCCCTTTCCCTTCCTCCAGGACCCAATTCCCAGCTTCCCTGACTTGAGATTGCATTAGATCAAACAAAACTCAGTCCTCGGTCCAAAACCAGCTACCGTGAGAACAGGTTTTCCTTGGGTTTCGCCAGAGGTAAGATTAGCGGGGTGATTGTGGGCGATGCCGGGGACAGCCCGGAGGACACTTTATAATCTAACTTGCTCTTCCTGGCCAAGCGGAGACTAAGAGACCGTGCCACCGGGGCTGTGTTGACATGTTTGAACTCACTTTTTCTTCATGTAGTTCACAAGCAGGAAAGCAGTAGTCTGTATATTCAGCTGGCATCTGGGTTTTCATTTATATTTCAGCTAATCCAGGGGATTTTTTTCCTGATAAACTTGACCAAAGGAACCAGATGTGCTTAGCTCTGGGGAATGACAGGGCCCAAGCAGGCCAGCAGAGAATATGAACAGTAGCCTCTCCGGCTGCTCCTCTTGGCTGTGCCCTAGAACAGTCACTCAGCCCCTCTTCCTAGAAACCATGGAGACAGGAGTGAAACTGTCCCATCCTCGGCCGCGGGGATCCTGAATCACTTCTTTGTACAAGCCCATCCAGTGGACACCGAAGCCTCCAGGCCCTCGATAGGTTCACTCCCCCGGATGCCTTCAGAGTGGAGATTCCCAGGTAAAGTTTTAACAGGTGAGAATAGAGAATGAGTATTTTTTTTGTGTGTCACCTACCTTATGGTCATCTAAAAGCACCAGGCCAGCAGACTGGAATTTTTAAATCTTACTTATTTCACAACCTTTAAAGTATGTTTTTAAATTAGTGATAGAGCCGTCATTTTGAGACGTGAAGTTTAAAAGATTTTTATTGTGAATGCCACTCATTCCACTCCTTTGAGCATCTGGGATTAATGACTCCTTAGAAGTTTCCTTGTGAGACCTTGTTGGGAAAGGAGACTAGTCACTGCTCCTCTGGTTGGGAAACGTGTTTGTTGTTTCCGTTTAAGTTATTGGGTTAAATCCTGTGACTGTTCTCCCTTGAAGAGCAGGCTATGCTTCCCAAGTTTCTAGAACAATTCCTAGGGCACTCAGAATTGGGTTTCCACATGGACAATGTTATTTGTGTGAGCTATGTCTCAGTTCACAAAGGCCTGCACGTCCGTCAGAGGGCCCAAGTATATATGAAATATTGTAAAAAGGTGCTAGAGAACGGAAATGCTCTGTACAGCAGACCCAAGAAATGCGTTACCCTTCAACCTGACAGCTAAACCCAGAGCTCCCCTCAGCCACACCTCCCGCAGGAGGAAGTCAACGTTCCCTCAGTCACAAAACCACTTACTGGGGGTGAGCTGCTCTCTGAGCCGTAAGACAGGAGACTTACTAAAAAATGTGATATGAAGTGATGAGCCCGGCTGGTGTGGCTCAGCAGAGCATCGACCTAGGATCCAGGAGATCGCAGCTCAATTCCTGGTCAGGGCACATGCCCAGGTTGCGGGCTCGATCCCCAGTGAGGGGCATGCAGTAGGCAGCCCATCAATGACTCTTCATTGATGTTTCTACCTCTCTCTCCCTCTCCCTTCCTCTCTCTGAAATCAAGACGTATTTAAAAAAAAAAAAAAAAAGTGTCTTGAGAGGCCCAGCAAAGTGTCACGGCAGTCCTTTCAGCAGGATGGGGACTGCTCAATCCAAACCCCGTCCCAGAGGAATGATCAGGCTTCCCGGACGGAAGAGGAGCCACCCCCAGCACTTGACCACCGACTGGTCCCTTCCTTGTTTAGGTCTCTGTGACTGGTGCTCCCGGTACCGTGTCAGGGTCCCACACTCCTACGGGAGTTGTCTCTGAGTGTTTACATGTTGAGCTAACACTTGTTTCACTGCTTCGAGAGAGAGACGTTTTTAAGCAGCACGGCCAGTAAAGCAGGAATGAACATTTTTATGGCCCTCATCTTCATCAGGTGAGCATCTAACGCATTTTAAACAGACTTAATCCCATCCTGAGCCTGACCAGCATAGCATCCCCCTCCTTAGCACTGGTATCAAGGAAATAATCCAAGAGGAAAGAGCTCTGTGCATGGAGCTCTTTGTCACGGCACTTTCACTACACTGAGTGCTGAAAACTTGGGACCAACCAGACAAGGGCTCAGTTAGGAGACCTGAGCGTAACACTAGGGAGCGTAACACTAGGGAGCACGGTGCTCACTGCAGCGTAAGGCAGCTGCTGTAACAATCACTGGAAACCAAACCTACAAAGAGCCATAGGCGGCCAGCTTGCCTCCCTCTGCATTTCTTCCCCTTCTTTCCTGTCTTTTAGTTTCTCCCACGTTGCTAATGAGAACATGGAAAAATGAGTTGATTTATGAGGTCAGTGACCTGGCGATTTCCTCCTGCTTCTATTACTATGCTGGGGAGGGGACAGAATCAAAGCACAAGGAGAGGCAGAGAGGACATTGCATGCGAGCAAAAGCCTCTTGGGCCTGGAGCTGGCCCAGTGCCCTTTTCTCCCCGTAGGCCCTGAATATACTTCGTCACCACCCTTACTGTCCTGGGGGCAACAGTCTGGTTTTGAGCTATGGGCACAGGGAGGCTGGCACACGGCAGGCACCTGACGGATCTTGTGACATGAACAAAACCTTCCTTTCCAACACGAGGCTCCTTGCCTGTGGCTCTCCAAGGAGCACGTGGGAGTGACGGTGGGAGTGACGCACTCTAACAGCAAGAGAGAGCAGTGCTTTCAACTATTTGTTTTACAAAGTGCGGGGTGAAGCTGTAAAAGGATATTTAGTACCAGAAAAAGTAGGCCAAGGGTAAGAAAAACTCTCCATACCCAAGAGAGTTCAGCTGACCAAATTCAGTGCGATCCAGAATAAACAGTCCTCGTGTGGAAATCCAGCAGTTTCAGAGCGCAGTGCAAGGGTAGAAAGGCCTTGATGCTGATCTGCCTAATTATGTAACCCTTTAGGAGAGGAAGAGGTGCCATCGCACATGCACATACGTGGGGCAAAGCAAATGCGAGAAAGGAACAGTTCTCGGGCCTCCAAGAGGACTTTGCTCCTGAAGAGAAACCAGGCTCATGTGCCCTTTCCCATGAAGCTGACCATGCTCAATAGTTTTTTCCATGCTCACCCAGCATCCAAGGCCGAAAACAAGGTTTCCATCATCAAGTCCCTCCAATGAAAATAACTTTCAAACAGTCGTGTGAGGAGCATTGCACCTTTGAAGGGATTCATTTGAAATGAAACAAGCTTAGCTGTATGAACAGGTCAAGACCATTTATACTCATCTAAAATTCAGGTTTTGCCACGCAGTTATAAAATAGTAAGGAAAAGGAATTTAGGATATTACCAAGAGCGGTGGAAGTATTAAGATAACAGATATAAGATGGATGGAGAAGTGTGAGAGGAAAAAGTGACTAATGAAACTTCTAATGAGAATGGAGAATTTGTTATATTGGGTTTCACTTATCACCCACCATGCTCCAGTGTAGAGAGATCAGCCCCTATATAAGTCCTTACTCCCAAACACGTTGATCACTTTATAGAAAAGCATTCAGAGCAATAAGAATGCTCAATAAATGACTGACACAATAAGTTGACCAAGGTACAAGGTACAAGGGATATAAGGGACTATTTTCAGAGCAGGGTAAGAGGTGGTTATCAAAGGAGCATTCATTTAAAAACTACCTTATATGGGGGATAAATGGTGATGGAAAAAAAATAAAGGGGAAAAATAAAAACAAACTACCTAAAACAGATCTTGGCTAATACAGAGATAGCCACAGGCAGGTTTGGGATGGAAAGACCATCGAGTAGAGCAAGCAGCAGAGGGAAAGGCCGGAAAGTATGGCAAAAGCCTGATGCAAGTTCAGGTTTGTGGGTAAACAATGCCAAGACAAGGCTGGAAAGGTAACTTAAAGCCAAATTATAGGAGAGCCTTACATGTGCTAAAGATTTTTAACTTCACTCTATACAACATGAGAACCCGGTAAGAAGGTGGTCATCTATAAACCAGGAAGAGTGTTCACTAGAAACCAAGCCTATTGGACTTTGGTTTGGAGCTTCTAGCCTCCAGAACTTTCTCAATGCTGGGAAGTCCAAGATCAAGATGCTGGCAGGTCTGGCTCCTGGTGAGATGACGCATCCAGAGAAAGAACACCGTGTGAACAAGCAGATGGCCTTCTACAAGCCAAGGACAGAGGTCTGGAACAGCTCCTTCTCTCACACCCTCAGAAGAAAGCAATCCTGCCAGCACCTCGATTTCAGATTTCTAGCCTCCAGAGCTGCTTGTAAATAAACTTTCTTACATGAAAGAACACGGATGGCATTTGTCCATGGAATGATGCTGTTATGATCCAAGAATTCTTCCATCAAATGTTTTTTGCCAGAGACTTATTCCCAATGTTTAATTCTCTCGTTTCCCTTTTCCCTTCACAATTCTTAGGTCAAAGATCCCATATTTCTACCAATCTCCCTGCTTCCTTTTATGCTTGTTACCTACCAGAAAATGTGAAAACTCACTGGGATCAAGGAGACACACCTCTTAACTTCCATTCTTTTATAAATCACTGGATTACAGTGCTGTCTAGACTGAAGCCACCTCGATTTCCGATAATCTATAATGAAGTCTGTAGAGTAACTTGCCTCAAATAGAAAATGTTTACTTATTAAATGGGTCTTTCAGCATTAAAATCACTTTTATAGATTGGCATCTGAAAAAAGGTTGCTTTGTGTTATCATGGATTGAAACTTCTTGAATAAAATGTTTTTAAAAAAATAAACTGGATTTCATTCAGTAGGCAGAGAGAGGCAGTTAAATCTGGAAACATGATCAAGGATGTGCTCTAGGAAGACTGATCATCTAGAATCAAATCTTTATACAGGTACACCTTATTTTATTGCATTTCACAGATACTGCATTTTTACAAATTGAAGGTAAGCAAAAAGGTTACGACTTGCTTCAGTGCAGTGGTACTGAGCCCGCAATCTGAGGCATGCCTGTATTTGAAGCCTAAACCAATGGCTCTCAACGGGACTGCACAGAAGCACCTGTAGTACCCTCAAAAATACAGCTGCTAGGTCCACCAGCCAGATTGAAGCTGTCTGGGATGAGGTTCAGGCACCATCCTGCTTTTAAAAGCACCTCAGATGATTCAAATAGGCAACTAGGGTTGAAAGGAATTGTTAAAAAATATGTATATATATATATATATATATATATATATGTATCTCATAATCCTGAAGAAACTACATGCAACAAGCTAAACTGAACCAGTAAAATTAAAACTAAAAGCACAGCATTAAACCATTCTCACCACAGCCCAGCCGGCGTGGCTCAGATAAGAAAGCGTTGACTATTACCCAGGAGACTGAGGTTCGATTCCTGGTCAGGGTACATGCCTGGGTTTCGGGCTCGATCTCCAGTAGGGGGCATGCAGGAGACAGTGAGCAATGGTTCTCTCTCATCATTGATGTTTCTCTCTCTCCCCCTCTCAAATCAATACAGACATATTTAAAAATAAACCATTCCCGCCACAAAAGAAAACAAATATTGATTATATACAATTTATTTAATAAATTAATGTCATTCAAAATACAGTGCCAGAACATTATGCAGTTGAACATGCTAGTAATGTTGGTCGTGAAGCACCTGTGCTCATGTTAGATGGGCGGCGCCCGCTACTGCTAGTGGTTCCTGGATGAATGCCAGAGTAGCACTCGTTACCTGCTTGTCCGCACAGCCAGTGCAGAGAATTCCTGAACAGTTCACCTTTCTAATCCTACCCACACACACAACAGGTTAAAAAAAACACACCCTGACGGCTAATGGGCATCTACACACAGTCACTCTACAGTAATGCTTGTTATTAAATTAAGATGTAATGACCTGGTTGACCCACTCTAAATCTTTAAGATGGAGAAATACAACAGCAGCAGGTGGTTATATGCATGAGCCAATGTTAACGTAATACAGAAAGTGGAGGCATTTACGATGAACACTCCACCTAGACCCGCACAATGAGGGGCGAGCAATCTTTATTGCAAGCCCAGCAACTTAAGTCCACACCTGGTAAATGACCAGCTGATTGGAAGACCTGTATTCTAGAGACAAGTATAAGTTAGTGAAGAAAGAATACATGCACCTATAGTATAGTTAGACTGGTCCTGCAGTCACAGCTCTCCCTGTGCAATACCATGAAATGGAAGATCTTCCTCAACTATAATACAGGGTTTAGGTATTTCTATTCCAACAAGGATGTTAGTGTTAAGTGCAGCTGAACTAATTACACTGAAAAACTGTATTCCAGGACATCAGAACAGAAGCACAGAAATGAGATACACATACTAAAATAACCTCAGCACAATCTGTGATATACCACACTAGGAACAGGAAACTAGTTTAATAAGTGAACTTTTTGAACTGTACATACACAGGGCTAACAATGTTAGATAATCCAGATTCTATGCTCTCATGATACACATAAAAGTTTCTCAATTATTGGATAATCTATTTCATATTATGGAAGCATATCTTTCTGCAAGACTCACTGATATATATTATACTGATGCAAATATTAAGTAGGGCATAAAAATAAAATTTATCAAAGATAGATTTTTATGTACTCATATTTAGTCCTTTCATAGCCTCTTGTTTAGCAAAGAAAATGACAAAGCACATAAATCAGACGTGCACCTCCCGAACTCCCAACTATACAGGTGGTAGTGCAACCATTTCTCCATCCAGTTCAAACTCCTCTGTCCCATCCGGTGAAAAAAGATAAGTTGGTGGTTTCCACGGAGATTCCTCAAGGCAGGATGGATAAAGTTTCCCAACAGTGCATCGAAAGTCTCTCCCTAAGTCCCACAGGACACGTTCAGATATATGTTGCCGCAGAGACCACCGGTCGAGTTCCAGATCATACTGGTAAGTGACATATTTAGCTCTTTCATTTAAGTGAGTTTCTCGCATAAACACACACAGAGAATTTGAGATCACAACAGCTCGAACACAGGGGTCTGAGTACCTCTTAGCAGGGATGTTGGCTGCCATTTTCCACTCATTTTTATTCACATCATAAATTTCCACAGTTACTGAAGACCCATCTACAGTGCCGGAGGGGAGTCTTATGCCAGAATTGGTAGCAATGTGTAACCCTCCAATATAGAAAATTTTATCACCAAAAGCTGCAGCTGAAGCAAAAGACCTGCTAGTCTGTCTCATGGCCATTTCTACCCACGAGTCAGACCTTGGAAAGTAACAGTACATGAGGTTCAGCGTCATAACATAAATGCAGTCATGAACCACAACCGCTGCACTCCACTGCCAAGCACAAGGCAAAGGGCTCACCATTGTCCACTCATCCTTCTCAGTGTCGTATCTTTCTACGGTCCTCCGATTAAGTTCCCCACCTACACTATCTCCTCCAATTGCATAGATATAGCCTTCACAGCAAACCAAGGATGGCTTTACACGGACAAAAAGCATCGGGGTCTTTGGAAACCAGGTATTTTGCTGTGCATCAAACCAATAAAAGCAATTCACAGTTCTGAAGGCAGTCTGAAGTTTGCTTGTCTTACTGTGATTTGTTTTTGTGTTTTTCAAAGGAATTTGACCACCTGCTATATAGATGTCATTATCGGGAGTTACAACGGTCCCAACTTTATGCAAATCAGCTGGTGGGCTGCATAGCTTGTAAACTTTTTCTGCTTGGGGACTGTAACAGACAGAAGAGTAAAGACTACAAGAATTTTCTGAAGATGCTTCAATGAAAATCATCATCTCCTCTTTAGTCATCCCAAGTCTTGGTTTGAAAAACTTGGGCATGGATTTATACAGACCTTGAACCACTACAGACTTATCATTGGGTGGCAGACCTTGAAACCAAGCTCTCTGTGTTACTTCTGAAAGGGCATCAATTCTGATTTGGCTAAGAACTGAAGACAAATACTGGGACCGTGACTCTGTGTTGTACTCGAGCCATAGCATAGCAGCTTCTCGAACTGTCTCCTCCTTTTCTACATTTAAATTGTCACTACTGAGAATGTCTATCAGTAGGTCATGTGACAGCTGCATGAACGCTTCCTGGTGACACACAGCAGTGAACTTGTGCTCCACCATTCTTTTAGCACTTTGTTTCAATTCCTCACAGCTGAACAGATCAGCAAAGCTCAACAATCGCACACAATTCTCTGCATTTATTTTTTTAATTAAATATTCCCGACAACGTTGTAACACATCTTCTACCTAAAAGGAAAAAAAAAAAGTTGATAATGGAATAGACAAATTTTATTTTTGTGTAGACACCAATATATAAATCAGATAACCGTAATGTAGTTTTTATTTTAAATATATATTTTGGGCTAAGAGATGTTTTCTGTAATAATAAAACTATACTTATAGCTTTGCATTTTTTCTACCTGTCCAGTGGCCTACTTAACTGCCCTGCCCTATTTAGGAGCCAGTAGTATAATATTAAATAGGCTCTTAAAAAACTAAAGGCAGGGAAATTCATGTATAAGTTATAGACTTTTCTAGGCTTTTGAAAATGTGCAATTGAGAGAACCAAATGAAAACAATGTAAATAAATCAGTACAGAAAATGATTATTATTGAGCAGCTGAAATCTAGTTTTATCAACATTGACAAGATAGTCAAATTAAACCAGAAAATCATGCACAATGACTAAGAATATATGCCTTTTTTATCTAGAGAGCTATGATAACCAAAGGAGTAATAAATATATTTCTGTGTAGTTATAAACTATGTACATTTAGATGACTGCTCTAAGTTTTCTAGATTTTTTTTTTTTCTTGAGAAGGAAAAGTGATCTCAGATGAATCAGAAGTGCTACCTACTATACTTATTCAACATCACAGTGGTTACAAAGAAAAAAAAAAAATTACAGTGGTTACCTAGAAGCAATTTATAAAGAGAGGCTGGGTTGCCTGGATTCAAAACTTAGGTTGGCCAATCAGTACCTGTACCCAATTAGACAAGTAGCTACTTCTCTAAGCCTCAATTGTATAAAATGAGGAAATTTTAACAAATGATTGTAACAATTAGATGAGAAGCTACATAGAGCATAGTATAGTACCTGGCATATAAAAACATTATTATTTGATGTGGTTAATAGTGAAAGTCATAAAATGACCTATCCTGGGCTTGCCAGGGTAACCTAATCCAAGAGGGAGAGTCCTAGTTTGCATTTGGGCAACCACATGCACATGGTTTCATTAATATGACAGTTTCATTAATATGACAGAAACAATGGTAAGGACAGTGTCACTAATTACAGTAACACAGTGCTCTGGAATTCAAATTTCTTAAAATTCCTCAACTTATTAGCAATTCTAAAAAACATCTGCCTTTAGTCCCAGCTTTAAAAAAGTTAATGAAATTTACAAGTTGTAGAAAGAAGCACTCCACCATTTCAAGTTTGGATTTAGGATGTGAATGCCTTTGACTCTAAAAAATACCAGGAAGCAGCCTATCATCGCCTTAGTCCCCAGTTATAGGTACAATAGGTACCTACTCTATGTACAGTATTTTAAATACTTCTCCTTAAGGGCTGGCTCATGTGGCCACATGGCTATCTACATATTTAAGTTTGATAATTTCCATAAGAATCTTAAAGTTTTCTATGAAAAGTAATACCATCAAAAATTAGTACATCTAAGCTTTAGCAAAAAAATAAAATAAAAAAATAAAAAATTGAAGCACTTAAATTTAATAAACAGTTAAAAATGACTTTACTTGAAATCTAAACACTCAGGTAAATTAGGCAGAAGTATAAAATTTTCACTTTTTTAATTAAGTTCCCATCATATAACTAAAGTTTACTGGCTGATCAAATCCTACTGTTTTTCCCTTACACATTCACATTTTAAAAAGAAAAAAACTTTTTCCTTCTAAAATCAGCAACAAGAAAATTATAGAGATATATTACTGAGGAAACAATACTTCTTGAAAAAATAAACCACAAAGCCCTGTCTGGGTAGCTCAGTCGGTGAGAACATCGTCCTGAGATGCCAAGGCTGCAGGCTCCATCACTGATTAGGGCACGTACAAGAAGCAACCATGATGCATAAATAAGTGAAACAACAAATTGATGTCTCTCTCTCTCTGCCTTCCCCCCGCTCTCTAAAATCAAGAAATAAAAAATTAAAAAAAAAAAAAAAAGTTAATGTACACAACAGATAAAAACTGCTCACCTGCAGGAAGCAAGCTGTTTCATAAAGCTGTTCTACAGTGCTGTCACTTATTGCCAAGTTACCCGTGTATGCGTAAGTAATTATTATCTGTAAGGTGGCTGCATCCACATTCCTCAGGTGTACGTGTGTCTGTTTGCTTTCACTTAGTCCACTCATGAACATGGCCCTACAACAGAGAGAGAAAAAACAAACCTTTGGGTTTAGTGTAAAACAAATGCACAGCTAAAAAGAGAAGCTAGACAATATAGGATGCTTATTTAGGGCATTTGCTTATGGACAACTTGTTGGGAAAACTTTTGAGGGAGGCAAGAGAAAAGTATAATCCAGTGCCAAAGATGTATCAAACTATTCTATGTCATTCTGAGTCACATCAGTATTCATTTATAGGCAAACCTCATTTTATTGCACTTTACAGACATTGTGTTCTTTACAAACTGAAGGAAAGACCCTCCACCAGCAAAAAGATTACAATTCGCTGAAGGCTCAGATAACGGTTAGCATTTTTTAGCAAGAGTATTTTTAAATGAAGTTATGTACATTTTTTTTTAGACATAATGCTATCGCATACTACTAGACTACAGTATGAACATAACTTTTATATGCACTGGGAAACCAAAAAATCATGTGACTCGCTTTATTATAATATTCACTTTACTGTGGTGGTCTGGAACTGAATCCACAATATCTCCGAGGTCTGTCATGGAATACCACTGGACAATAAAAAGGAACTAAGTATTGATACGTATCGTAACACAGATGACCCTCAAAAACATTATGATCGGTGAAAGAAGCCAGATACAAAAGGCCACATAGTGTATGATTTCATTTATATGAAATGTCCAAATATACAGAGGGACAAAGAGGAGACTAGTAAACAAAACATTATGACATTATTTTTAAATTTAAATAATGCTTTAAAATTCCTATTAAAATAAATTACCATTCTGCATTTGAAATGACAAACTAATCAAGATTACAGTACTTACCTAAAATAAGAGCTACATGTTGCAAGAACCATCTTATGACAAGGGAACTCAGTGCCCTCAACAATTAACACTATGTCAGTAAACAACTGCTGTTCATAAAACAGTTTTAACTGTTCCAACAAGGACACAGCATATTCAGTATTGATCTGCCTCTCGTCTTGAGTGGACATGACTGTATTCCATTAATATCTCCCGGAGCAGATTAGAAAAGTCAGTCTTACTGATGGAAGGTCAAGTGAATGTTTCAGAAATAAAGAAAGGAGAAACTCCGCTTGCTGTTATCTGCAGCATTCAGGACCAAGACTGACACTTTCACTAATGAACAGTTTCTTGTTATAGACTTGAAGTCACTCCTAGGTCATCCTGTGTTAATTAGGTTCTTCACTGAGTTTTTCAACACAGTCTGCAGACATCTTGCGCAAATTTGCAATGGTTGTACAGGCTATGAGCGAAAGACAGTAACACACGAGGTAGATTTCGTGGCAACATCCTATATTCTGTGAATCTTCTGGACTAACTAAAAAGAAAAAAAGTTCAGTTAGAGTATCTAGGCCAGTACATTTTAGAATACAATTTTTAAGTGACAGACTTAAATATAAATTATATTCATTTGAAGTTCAACTTTAGATATTACCATAAAAATAAAACATGAGAAAAGAAACATTTATTAAGTGTATTACATTTAAATAAAAAACAGAAGAGAATTAACATTTGTAATTTTACCTTCTATACAAAATACAAACATTCTAGAAAACGAGGCATTTAATACGTAGACATTTTTAAAGTCGTTTAAAAATAAAGAATTTGAATCATAAAGCCAGATCTCCTAGTTATTTGTGTAGTGGCAATACATGACCTTGACTTAAGAGAAAAAATACCCTTTTTCTTAGAGATTCTCATTTTGTGGATATATTTTAAATGCATTCGCAAAAGCCTTATATTTAATTTACATTATTAAACTACACAATACATAGACTCAATTTATTTGCAAAATATAAACTATGAATTTTGAAGTTTTATTTTTTAAATAAATTTTAGCATTTTATTTTATTATTTTTAATCTTCACCTAAGGATCTCTTTTTCTCATTGCTTTTTTCAGAGGAGGGTGGGGGGAAACACTGATGTGACTGAGACACATCAATTGGTTGCCTCCCACAGTTGCCCTAACAGGGGCCAGGGATCAAGCCTACAACTGAGGTACGTGCCCTGGGCTGGAATCGAACCTGGAACTCTTCAGTCCATGGGCTGATGCTCTAACCACTGAGCCAAAGTGGCTAGAGCTAAACACTGTATTTTTTTAAATCTGCAGTTCAATTCTACAAGGGAAGTACATGTAACATTAATGTTCGTACACTGTTTCCTTCCTAGAAATCTTTTTAAAATTAATCAGTTTTATTCCCTCCTTTAAATTTTTATAAGAACATACAATTTTACTAGGGGAAAAAACCAAAAACACAAAATAAGATAAAACAGACATGTTTTCTTATATAGAAGACTCCATATTATATAAATACGAATGTCCTCCAAATTAACGTGTAAATTTAATACAAATTCAATCCAAATCCTATTTCAGAGGATTCATCTGGAAGAATGCACAAAAATCACCAAGATATTTTGGAAGAAAGGAGGGCAATTTTGTCAAATTAGGAAGAGTGGCTTATTTCAACAATAATGTTGGAATCACTGGCTATCCACTAGAGGGAGGGAACAAAAACCTACATTTTAGTCATACTGCATACCACTCATCAAAAGAAACTCCAGCTGAATTAAAGTTTAACTTTATTTGTAAATCAGTATTTACAACATATGGCAAGGAAATTACAAAAAAGGAAAAGAAGAGGGGAACCCCATACAGAAAGCTAGTAATAGTTAACAGCTACTCTTTTCTAATTAGGTGACTCAGTTCCCACAATAAGAAAGTCAAGTGGTTGGCACAAAACTGATAAATATGAGCATCACTGGATCCACTAAGACTCACAAAATATCATTCATATGTCAAAGAGATCACACTGAACTTCCTGCCCAACTATACTATTACAGAAACTGCTAACTTGATATAAACTGTCACATTTCTGGCCAAGTTAACTGTGGAAGTAACTAAAACAGAAGCAAAGGCAGAGTGTGACTTTGGGTCAGTTAAGGTAATGACTTGGCTCTTCCAGATCTGAAAGTTACACTGTAAACCTAAGTTCTACTATTTACTATAACCTCTAAGGCTAATGATGCCTGGACTCACTGGCTATTTTCATATATTAATAATGCAGCAAAGCTTAGTGAGGATGTGGGAAAACGGCATTTTTTTTTCTTTTAAAATACGTATTGATTTCAGAGAGAGGAAGGGAGAGGGAGGGAGGGAGGGAGGGAAAGAGAGAAACATCAGTGATGAGAGTCACTGACTGGCTGCCTCCTGCATGCCCCCTACTGGAAATCAAGCCAGAAACCCAGGCATGTGCCCTGACCCGGAATCGAACCTTGATCTCCTGGATCATAGGTTGACGTTCAGCCACGCCAGATGGGCAAAAACGAGCATTCTTATACAGGACTGTAAGTTCATACATACCTACACATCCTTATTCAAAACTCTTGGAGCTAGATATGTTCTAGAATTTAGAGCTTTTCAGATTTTATAGAGGTGATATGGTGCATATATCATGTATTACAAGGCTCTCTCAAAGAGTCTGGGGCAGAATCCCATAATCAAACATATTACTATCCTTACAGCAGGAAATATGAACATCGTGAAAACTACTACTATATATAGCCTAAATGCTATTTCACGTCAGGTTTTGCAGGCAAAGTTTTATTAAAAACTTGATTTTTACGAGCTTTTTGAACTTCAGAATTGCAAATGCAGTATTACATAGGTATAATATTTGGCATTGTAAATACTTAATAACTCAATCAATTCTATCTCTAAAAATTTATCTTACAGAAATGCCTGTGTAAATAAACTGAAAGTCCTAGCCCCAGCTGCAGGGCCCCAAATCATCCCCATCCATATGTAAACCAGGTGACAGGAACTGATAGCCAGGGCCAGGATGGATTCGGATCACACTGCTAGCCCCCAGAATTCCTTGCAGGCCAGCTGTACAGGCAATTTCTTTAACCTCATGCTATAACCTGATTTTTTTGAAGCGAGTCTTTTGGGCCCCATTTAATTTGTTATGTCTGGATTTTACTAGATTTGATTTTTTAAATCACATATGAAACTATATTAAAACAAATGAAGCCTGCTTTTAGAATATCACAGTTAGCCAACTTTATGTAATCCTCACTATCACTGATTTATATGCCCCTATTTCCCACCCCTTCTTCTGTTATTTAGGGTAAAATTCTTCCTGATAAGGTAATTTTTATTCAGGATATCTTAGTATTAAAATAGGCAGAAAAAAGTAAGCCATTTAGATACCACACTTAAGTAAATTAAGCTTATTTACTTAATAGCCAAACTCAATAGCCAAAGGAAATGGGCAAATGAGTCAAGCAAGTTGGGTATAAGAAACATTTTTCTTGAAACCTAGCTGTCTTGATCTTTCATTTCCAAACTTTTGATAGAGATAAGAAAGTTTATTCTTTATCGTATGGCAAAGTATATGAGCAAAGGATGTAGTTGGCACCTGCTCCCACTGCTAACTAGTTCACACTGCAGAGCAAGGAAAAACTTATTGAAGACCTATTGAATTTACTAACATACACAATGATCACCTAATTTTAAAAAACCACAGACTTTCAAAAGGTGTACTATTCTCTCTTCTCATCACAAAGACAAAATATTTTAGGCTTTTTAAGCCATAAAGTATGTGTCCCAAACACTTAACTCTGTTGTTGTAGCCTGCAAGCAGCAAAAGACAGTGTGAACAAATGGACATGACTGTTTCAATAAAACTTTATTTACAGGCTGCAGGCCACATGTACCAATCTCTGGTGTCAAACTGGTTCTTGATCAAATATTAAAAATCAGTGAGAACCAGTTATCTGGCTTCTATTTTGTCCACTGCTTAAGTTTGTTCCTGTTTAAACTGTTCCCCACCCCCAATGGTGTGACACATGCCCATACATACTATATTAAAATGAATACATCCTTGTATTTGTATTTTTGTTTTCAGCACTGCCAAGGTGCTATGGGAAATTAAAGTAACAAAAATTTTAAAAAATAAAATTATTTAAAGGCAAAAAAAAGTTTTTCTTGGAAGAATGTTTTCCCTTCAGATCACAAAAATGAGGAAAAAGCATAAAACTTAAATGCTTGAAAGTGGAATTAAATGTAATTCTTTATCTAATCTGTATATACTCACTTTTCTTTTCAACCGAAATATTTTAACATCTCATACCTAATCACACAACTGCTTTCTCACCTACTGCAGATTCAGTGGAATGTGGAATACTTTCTTTTATCTAGTATAACCTACTTTACACGAGGTTAAACCTTTATTACATGTTTTTAAAAAGGGAAATCCCTCTCCAAGATAACCTGTTGAAAAAACTCACAATCAGAAAAGAAAAACTATTAGTCTGAAACACTTAAATTACTTTTCATTTTTGAGAACTACAATACCTACATACATTTGAAAAAGAGAAGATGTACACAAGACAATGCTTGTATAAAGACATTTAGTGGATACATGGATTCATCAGATGAACAGAGGGGCAGAGGCTGAGATACATGCTACAATTCCTGGTACCAGGTACTTCAAGATTAATAGGAAAGTTCTATATTTTAGAGCAGGTCATTAGAACATATTTCATACTGAAAAATGCCAACTAGAGTAAGAATAAGAAATAGGAGTCATACAAACATGGTATAATGAAATTCAGACTCTAATAAAGAACAATGTACTTCAACATAAAATTTAGGTTCTAATACATTTTGTCTAGACTATCCAAGCCTCCAAGGTTCTAATGAGTAAATTCCACCACACAAAATAATTTCAAAACATTCTTTTATTAAGTAATCATTAGGATTAAATCAGTCAGCAATCCATAGTAACATATATAATTCTACTTAAAAATCTTAAACACCTCTTATGGAAAATTATTGCAACTGGTTTTCCTCCCCTAAATAATCAATGAAACTGATCAGCAGTTAACTGAGCTATGTGTGTCAAAAGAAGGAAGGAAAAAAAGATGAAGAGAAGGGTACAAAACAAGGATTGCACAGAAATTACACAGCAGGGATAAAACAGTGATAGAGAGGAAGGGCAACGGGTCACCACCTGTATGAAGCACCTTAAAGTTGTGTATTACTAACCTAAGCGGTGCTGCATCTTCCAGGGCTACCAATGTCAACACAGAGGACTGAAAACCTCTGTTGGAAAGGATCCAAGGCTTTCTGAATGTTAAATATTGCCAAAAAATTAAGAGCACCAACTGTGGAGCCAAATTAGTTGGGTTGAAAGCCCAATTGGCAACTTACTGGTTGTGTGACCTTTTTTAAGTTATTTACTTTCTGTGCTGTAAAATGGGGGATAAAAATAAACTCTTCTCAATGGGTTACAGATTAAATGAGTTTTATAAAGAGGTTGGAAGAGTGCCTGACACACGACACTACTATATAAATATGTGCAATTATTTTTATTGATGCACTACTGGTGAAGCCTTTTGTAACACTTTCCTAACTCCTGAATCTCCACACCAGCACCACACCTAGGGGTCCCAATTACAAGGTCTCGGCACTTAAACACTGAATGGTATTTTAGGTAAGAGAAATTCGTTCAAAGTTTTTAAGGAGTATTTTGATGGTAAAATCATGAAACAAACTAATTCAACAAAAACTAATCCTGAGAAGACTGATGCCAGTGCAGAAAAAGGAAATGAGGGCCAAGAAGGCACCCATCATAAAACAAGCCTTTCTTCACTTCAACGAGGAGCCAGGCCGCTCCTTAGCAAGAACCAAAGACTGGTGCCAGAAACAGTTTGCTTTCAAGTTATCAAAACAACCCTGACAGTGAAGAATGTTCGGAAGACTTGGTCTTTAGACTATCAACCACTCCACAGTTTTTGGAACTGTGACAAACACCAATTAAAACACAATCATCTTGCCTTTTGAAGAATTTATCAACTTTGATCAATTTCAGTATAGTGACCCCTACTCAAATCAAATTCAGAGCTTAGGCCTATTCCCACGTTCCTCCTTTCCCACCACACTGAAAAAGACTACACGGCTCCATCAAGAAAATTATGCTCAGTACCCTAAGTAAAGTCAGGTCACAAATTTAGTAATTTACCCCACTTTTAAAAAATTAAAAAGAACATAAAGGAGACACCATCTGTGATAGAATAATTATGGGTGTGGTATGTCCTTTTATTTTGGATATCACTTTTTTTCTCTGCACAATGACTAAGGAAAGCTTTAGCTAAATTTCCCTAAGTGAAATTGACCCTAACTTTTTCACTGGAATTTCATTTTCCACCAAGTCAATGATTTTTTCAATCATAATAGGAGAAGAAAATATTTCCCAGATAGTCAAACATGCTCATGTGCTCATTAAGGGCATAGCCACTTAACAATGATTATAACTACTGACATTTCTCGGTTTCTTTAAATAATAAAAGGTAAACTGAGGAATACTTAAGAGAGTTTTGCTTACCATGGAAGCTACTACATGCCACCACTTGTCAGAGGTATGGGAGTGAAGCAGAAAAAGGGAAAGATATTTTAAAGCACCTCTCATCAAATGATAATATTTTCTCCAAATCTCCTACAATAATTCTTCCTCTCACACGGAGGAATCGTAGGTACTGCAAATTTCTGGCAAGGGAACCAGGAGCAATCTTCATATACTTAAAGTTACTTGAAATCAACCTATAATTTCTAATATTCTGAGTTATTCAATTAGTTGCTCTATTCAAACGCCACAAAACTGAAAACGGTAAGATTGAGATATAATGAAGGACTCTGACATTTCCATTCATACACTTTATGACAGCAGGATTAATCCCTTCTCCCTGGTCTTAGGAATGTGGGCAAGGAGAAAAGCAACTCTTCCAAATGTGTGAAACCTTTGGGAAAACCAAGGTATCTTTTGGCTTTTAAAGTTGTATTCTAGTTTCCAGGAACTGACCATCCATCCACCTTAAACATATTCGATGCTCAATGTTTCGATCGTATGACATCTCACTTCCATTAACCAGGAGAAAGAAAGTCTACGGAGTGTGAACTCAGAGACTATGTCACCTCTATTCCCACTCATCTCCTTACAGGCCCTAGAAATAACTAAAGTTAACACTTTATGGTAATGCTTCTTATGAAAGCAAAAAGGTCAGAAGAGTTACAGCGCGGAAAACTCGACAAAGCTGTGCGGAGAAAACAGCACCGTGCGGCAGAGAGGGGACTGGCAGCGAGCCCGCAGCCCCGCCAGAGTCCCGCGCGGTTCCGGCGGGCGACCACCTCCGGAGGGTCCCGGGGCCCCGCGGAACAGGCTTCAGGAAGCACCAGACAGGGCCCAAGCCAAGGCGTCAGCTTCCCGTTAGCAGCCGGACGGAAAGGGCGACGCTCCACATCAGCGAGACTGGGGAACAACGGGCCGGTTTTACTTTTCAATTTACTTCAGGTCAGAGAGAAAGTCCTTCTGAAACAACGTCAGGGCAAGCCCTTACCAAAGGTAAACTACGATAAGTCACTCGCAATGACAAGAGACTTGTAGTCACAGTACTCAAATTCAGGCAAAAAGAAAGAAAGACAAAAATCACAACTCAGAGGAAAGCCACCCTGTTAATTAGACGAAAAGCAACCCGGTCGGAGCACGCTGCAGACACGGTTTGCGTCGGATGCCTGAAGACTCCCTGGGCGAGCAGACAGAGTCACACACAAGCAGCACGTGCCGGCCCAGCGCCCCCCGTTTTTATGTCTAGGTGACGCGGGAGAGCGCTATTTCACACACACAGACCCCCTTACAGCTAGTTTTACATTTTGGATTCTTCTGTTTTCACTTGCACGGCCCATCGTGATAGCGGACAATTCTAGAGATCTGTAGCCCATGGGGTGACATACTGTCCCCTGAAGGTAGCTATAAAAAGGGATCTGGGATTGCTACGGTAGTAAAAAAAAAAAAAGGGGGGGGGGGGAGGCATGATCTCGAAATAACTACCCATCAAACTAAAGGATATTCCTCTACTCCACGGTTTCTCAATTAAGAGGGCGAGGGCGGTGGTCGAGTTCAAGCAAGTTACCGATTTCGGTCGAAAGTAAACACGTACACAATTTTCCGTTTCAAAGGGCAGCTTCTGCTTTCTTCCCCAAAAATCATTAGTGCTCACAATGGGACCTCTGTTCACCTAGACATCTTTCGGTTACTCCTTCAGATGGGCCGAGAAAGAGAAACCGCCAGGAGCCCCGGCCTCCTCCGGCCCACCATCTCGCCAACACGTCGCGAGTCGCTCGGGGAAACGGCTTTATTTTGCCAAAGGCGGGCGGGCGGGCGCCGGGGCCCGGGCCGGGGCCGGAAACGCCCCCGCCGGGCGCCGCGCGGCAGAGGGGCCGCCGCAGGGTGCGGAGGGCGGCGCCGGCCCCTCGCCCCTCCCCCGCCCGCGGCGGAAACGTCTCCGGTTTGAAAGATGCCGCCGCCGCCCCCCGCCCGCGCGCCCGCCAGGCCACAAAGGGCCGGGCCCCCTCCCGCCGCAGCCCTCCTCCCCCAAGTCCTCCAGAGGTCGCGGCGGGCTGCCCCGGCCCGTCCCCTCTCCCTACTCACCCGCGCCCCTCGGTCCCGACGGTTGGGAGCCTGCGTGGCCGGCGGCCCGAAAACACTGGGCCCCTCGGGCGGGGCGGGGGCGTGGCCCTCCCGCCGCGGCCCAGGCCGGGGTCTCGCCTGAGCCTCCGGCCGAGCGAGGCTGCGGCCGCCGCCTCTTCCTTCCGGTCTCCTCACGCGCCCTCCCTCGGTCGGCCCGTCCTGCGCGGAAGCCCGCGTCCTCTAGGCGCCGCCGCACGCTCCTCACCCGACCACCGCGACTCCTCCCCCGGGAGCCGCACCGCCCGCGCCGCCGCGTCAGCCGGGGCCGCCAGACGCCCGCTCGCCGCTGCCGCCCCGCCCCTGCGGCGCGCTCTGCCCCCTCGGCGGGCCCCCGTCGCCGCCCGGGGACGAGCGGGCAGCGGGCAGCGGGCAGGCCCTCGGCAGCCTGGCCTCAGCGCTCGCGCGCCCGGCGCACCAGCGGCAGTTTTGCAGTTTCCCGGGTTCTCGCGCCCCCCACCCCCGCCCTCGCCGCGGCCCCAGCTCCCCTCCCTCCTGCCTCCTCCCTCCTCCCTCCTCCCGCGGGGGATCCTACCGGAAAGCCAAAACAATCGGGTCCGCGCAGGCGCGAGGAAGGAAGCGGAAATAGCAGGAAGGGCGGGGGCGGCGGGAGGGGGCCGGGAAGCGCCGTGGAAGGGGTTTCCCGGGGAAGGTCGGCGGCGTGCGTGCGCGGCTCCCCCGGCCCCCCGGCCCCCGCGGCCCCCGCCCCCAGGCGCGCGGGGCTGGCTTCGCCGGCGGGTTTCGGCGGCGGGCGCCTTCGGCTTCCGCTGGTGGAAGGAGAGGCCCGATTTTACTGCCGGGAAATCCGGGAAGCAGAGCTCCGAAGTTTACGCCGTAGGCCGTTTCCTCCCCTTTGAAATTCAGAAGCCTGCTGGGTGGGTCGGGAGTGGGGCCGCGGACCCCGGGCGGGGCGGTGGCGGGAGCCGCGCGGCTGGCCCCCCGGGCTCGTCCCTGCAGAGCGGCCCCCGCTCCCCGGGGCACGCTGGGTCCTCCCGGCCTCATCCGGGGGCTTCCTGTCCTGGCCTCTCGGCCGAGGCGCAGCTCCGGGCGGGGGCCGTCGGGGTGCGGGGGAGCCCCTCTGCGTGTGAGGCTTTCGGGTGGTTTCGTGCCGCAATGCGGGCTGCGACCTGCCCCCGCACCCCCTACGCCACAAGCAAGTTCCGAAGGAGCGCTGTCAGCTCAGAGCCAGGCCTCCGTAGAGCCGACGGCCCTGGCCCCACTGGTGTGGGTGACTTGGCACAGTTCGTCCTCGTACTTGATGAAAGTTATTTATGGATCCGAAATTGTCAGAAAGGCCCCCACAGCCGCCACCTACCTTCCTGACTTCGCTCCTGGCACACGCCCCGTCTGCAGAAGGGACAGGACTGCTTGCAAGCTGAGCGCCTGCACTGGTCGCCGCAGAGCCTCTTCCCGTCCGAGGCTGGGTCAACGGAAGGCACGCGGGGGGTGTGCATCTGGGACTACTACCCATCGAGGGTTTTCCAGGAGGTTTCAGAAACCAGATCCACTAAACAAGTCTGTATTGAGTGCCCAATACGCCATCACTCTGCTTAGTCTGATTCAATGTTTACATGTTTTGATATTAAACAACAAAGAAGCCATGCAGGATACTCAGTCACTGAACAAACGGTTGAGAACCTGCTCTGTGCCAGACTGGACCCTGGAGATTCTTGCAAAGTGTAAACAGGAAGGGGAAACAATACCTATGGTAAGAGTGCATTGCATCGTGTAGAAGAGCCATTTTTCTTTTTAAGATTTTGAAATTGATTTTGAGAGAGAGAGGAACGGAGAGATAGAAACTGATGTGAGAGCAAACGTTAATCAGCTGCCTCCTGGGTTAGGTGCTTTTCAGTTTTTTAGTATGAGCAATGCTACTGCAACAAACATTTAAAACATGTCTCCTTGCCTGGCCCGCGTGGCTCAGTGGTTGAGCGAGGACCCATGAACCAGGAGGTTGCAGTTGGATTCCAGTCAGGGCACATGTGGGGGTTTCAGGCTCAATCCCCAGTAAGGAGCATGCAGGAGGCAGCTGATCAGTGACTCATCATTGATGTTTCTCTGCCACTCTGGAATCAATAAAAACATTTTAGGAAAATAAATGTCTTGTGCATATATGAAAAATTTTATTCTAGGGTATTTCTAGAAGTAGAATTGCTAGTTCATGGAGTATGATGCATTTGCAACTTTTTAAAGATACTGTCAGCTTGCTCTCCAAAGTGATTTTACCAATTTACACTCTCACCAGCAGTATATATATGTTCTTGTCACTCCACTTCCTCCTTAACACTTGGTGTTCTCAGACTTGTTACATCACCACCCCCACCACCACCCCCAATCTGATAGTTATAAATGGCATCTCATTTCAGTTCCACAAAATGTAGACTCCCTAGGAATTATAATTTTGTTTTTCTTCCCTGCTGTTTCCTTAGGGATAGAATTGCGCTGGTCCCATTGTAGGGACTCAAATATTTGTGGAGGGAATGAATGAATGAAGGATCACTAGTGAGGCTAAGCATCCTTGGTGTGTTTATTACTGACCAATATAGTAAAGATGAGGCTCAAGGTGTGAAAACATAGACTGTCTTTACATTTGTGTTTAAAATTTCAATGTGAAATCAGCTCGTCAACTGAGGAGAAAATTGAAGTCACTCTGCTTTAATGAGAGACATGGACTGTCAAATTGTCAAAATGAGGGTGGCACTGACCACCCAAGCACTAGAAAAGGTCCTGGGCCTGAGAATCCAAAGATCTCAGCCCATTCCCCTTCCAACTAGAAGGATTGCAACTCCACGTGTATGGGCAGATTCTTAACCTCTGTGAATCTCAGGTGTCCTCATCTTAAAATAGAAATGATGATGCTAATACCCACTTGGAATCCTGAGCAGAGAACACACAGTTCACTAACTAGACCTTAACACCAAAATAACAGCCACCATCTAACCTCAGATACCCCACCACACAAAATGCCACAGTTAGCACAAACCTCCTTACATAAGAGGCCCGTAGGAATCTATGGACCAGGCAGTACCACTGTTTCATCCTTGACATCTTCCAGCACTTCCTCCAGACCCAGACCCAGACAGCTGGCATTTCCGTGCGTTCTGATTCCACTCCTGCTCCCTGGGAACCTACCTACCCGCCCTCTCAGCTATGCCACCTGGAAGCCCTGTTTGGCTACACATGAGTCACCATATCCCTCAACTTATTCCCTGAATAGTCCCTGAGCTGTGTTCCCTCCCAAGGACAGCTCCCTCCCAAGGAGGTTCTTCTCCCCCTCTCCGTGCACTTCAGGGCTGAGATACAGCCACTTGCTTGTGGCAGATCCAAGTTTTATGGAGACTAAAATATTATAAAATTTAGGGGACTCTAAGAAAAACATAGCCCGGCCAGAGTGACACAGCTGAGTGCCGTCCCATGAACCAAAAAGTCACTAGTTTGATTCCTGGTCAGGGCGCATGCCCGGATTTCAGGCTCCATCCCCTGAGGGGGGTGTGCTGGAAGCAGTGCATTGCTATTTCTCTCTCTCTTTCTCCCTCTCTTCCTCCTTCTCCCTCTCCCTTCCTCTCTCTCTCAAAAAATTAAAACATTTTAAGAAAAGAAAAATATTATAAAATTATGAATACTGACATCTGATGTTTCTGTCTCTCACCTTGCTGGACACTCTGCCACATTCATTGAAGACCTGGGATCCTGTAAAGGATCTACAATATAAAGGAGGGCGTGAACTCATCCCAAACCCCAGCTTTCCAGATCTTTTCCTTCCTCAGCACCAATGACCTCACTCCCATAGCTCTTCAGCAGACCGCTACCATGGCCACCTGGTGGACCTTGTTATAATTTGCAACTGCCCCAACTCTGATATCGTACACTTCAAATTTCCATTCTCTGACCACAACCCCCTTCCACTAGCTCTTTGACTGTCATGTAGAAGACCTCCAATGCTTTTGTCCATTTGATCAGTTCCTGTCTGACATTATTTACTTTCTCACCCTGGCTATATGCTAGGCCACTAAGCAGGGTGCAAAATTTAGGAGGCGCTTCCGCAGGGTCGTCCGGGTGTGGGATATACAATATGCACCATAATGTGTTACTTTAATTTCTCACCATCACATTGAACTTTCTTGAGCTCTTGCCTTTTTCCCCACAAGCCCTGCAAAATCACAGTCCTTGACCATCCAACCATTCAGTGTCTCTCCCAAGCGACTGTATATGGCTGACAAGTGACACACTACTGCAGATGGGGGCCACTACAAATTACTGATCCCCAACCCAGTTCAGCCCTCCATGCTACCACCAGCCCTTTCTCATGTCTGTAGATCAGTGCTTCTTCCATTCCCTGCAGCAGCATGGCAGACATTGCCATCTGCTCAATTAATACCCATTCTCCTTAGTCACAGCATCCCAGTTTATTCCAAGTGCCCAGCTAAAAGACCCCTTCATTTCAGCCATGAGAAGCCAACTCGGTAAAACCTGAAGCTGGGCCAGGCTTCTAGAAAAGCCCCTTTGGAGTAAAACCGATGACAGGGTAGAAGCTGATGTGTGCATACCCTCTCCCTTCTCACCCCTCTGCCTCCTGCCTGGAAAAGGCATCTTGAAACCCGAGGCAGAGAAGATCAAAGCCAGTGCTGAGGGTGGCAGAGTAGAAAGAGAGGAGGTTGCGTTCTTCATGACAGCGAGGACCTACCAAACCAGCCCTGGGGTGCTGACCGGCAGACTCCTTAATGTGAAAGGAAAACAGTCACCACTGTGTTTTGTCCAACACAGTTTCCACCGGGTACTGCTGCCAGTCACCCTAAATCTTCAATGCTCTCTGCAAGTATTATCCCTAACCCTGCTTCACTGAAAAAAAAAAAATCATTTATTAGACGCCAAAGCGCTTAAACTCCAGCCTTTAGGACTTCATTTCCCTTCAATTCAAAGATTTTCTTTTGTGCAAAGTCGAACATTGCAACCAGGTGTAGCTACTCTCTGCCTCAGAATATCTTCCATTCTTTCTCTTCCCACCACCTGTAACATCTCCCCGTCTCTCCATTCAGGAGATAAAAATACCTAAGTCTCTATCTTAAAAAAGAAAAAGAAAAATGCAAATAAAGAAAGGTCTGCAATTGCCAGCTTCACTTTCAACCTGCCCATCTGTCACCCCACAGACCTGTCACCTCACTACTGTGATGTCTAAGAAGAGTTCTTCATTTTTCAGAGCAGCTTTTTACTTTGTTAGGACTCACTTTCAAGCTTCTCTTAAATATCCAGAATCAGGAATTCTACCAACTTTTAAATATTGGACAAGCAATACACGGGGCTGTACAATTGAAATTAGGGCTGAATTTCTGTTCTTATAAATGGGGACCTACCAGTCAGAACAGATACCTACTCTAGTGCTGAAGGGTCTGGGGAGCCTCACTATTCCAAACTCATCGCCCCCCCATTTGCTGAGTCCTGGGATATCCAGGGAGGAACTGGGGGCCATTAGTTACCAACTTCATGGTCTGCCCTACAGGCACATACTGTCTGAAGGAGACAAAAAGACTACCTACCATATTTTCCCTCTAGGTTTCAGAACTGGAAGTCTGTATTTTCCTTGTTCAGCGGTGCTCAGTGAGCATCTGGCCTCCTCCTAGCTCAGTCTCCATTGCCCACTACACTTAACCACAAACCTGCATTCCCCTTATAATCAGGTGCAATTCCAGCACTAGAGTGGCTGCGGGAAACGAAGAAAAGGTGAGACTCAAACTGAACTTCCGCAGGCTGAGGACATGAGTAAAAAACAAGACTCGCACTCAGAAGGCAACAGCATGACCGAGGCAGGGCGACCAGCTCCTCTGCTGACAGTGACGGAAACGGACAGCATTCCCGGGACACGCCGGGCTTTGTCTCCTGCTGCCCAGGAGAGGGAGCTCCGTGGTAAGAGCTCTTGCAAGGACATTCTGGATGGAACCGGACTCGAGGGAACTATGCATCTGCCAAAGATAAAATGATGGAAGAGGGCAAAGGGTCCCGCGTAATACACTCTGGAAGCCTTTCAAGAAACTGTGCTTGTGTCAGCTGGGTTGTGGGAAAGCCGTGACAGACGACGCCGTGCAGCCCAGCGGGACTGAGGAAAAGTCAAGGCCTTTAGCTTTATCCCAAAGACGAAAATGAAAGGTGTTGATAATGATTCTCTGTGTAAGACATCTGCGTTTGTCATACAACCAATTTAAGGGAATGTACTATTCCATTGTTGTTTCATAGGAAACTCATTTCTGAGTCCCAGCCACAAGGAATAGCTAAATATTGCCAGGGCGCGAGGTTTGCCTTAGAACATTGATATCTCTCTCTCTCTCTCTCTCTCTCTCTTTGTTAATCCCCACCAGCCATAGATTTTTATTATTATTATTTTTTAGAAAGAGTGGGGATTTTTTTGTAGAAGGGAGGGGGAGGACAGAGAGAGAAACATTGATGGGTTGCCTCCCGCACACACCCCCACTGGGGCTGGGGATGGAGCCTGCAACCAGGGTACATGCCCTTGACTGGGAATCGAACCTGAGACCCTTCAGTCTGTGGGCCCCTGCTCTAACCACTGAGTAAACCAGCCAGGGCATTGATATGTCTCTTGACTTCAACTAAGACAGCTATTATACCAACAACCAAATTAAGAAACTGTGACATTGTAAAGCCTTTGGAATGGTAAGTTGTAAAATAGTAAGTAAATTGAATTGCACATGGGTGCGATTCTTATACATTTTCTTCCCTTCCCCAAATGGCCACATCACTGATACCACCACCAAAAGGGTTGGGTCATTTGCACATGCTTCTGCCACATATCCTGTCTTATAATCTCCAGGGACCTTTAGATAAGGTTAAAGGGATGGTGGAGTTGAGGACAGAAAAAAAAGATAAACAGGACGTTCTCTGTGGATAGAGACTATGCCTGGCTCATTTTTATAGGTAGAGAGACCAGGCACATCGTAGGTCCCTGATAATCACACTGATAGATGTGCCCAAGGGTGGTTCTAGTACCACATATTCTTCCAACCCGTATATACTCCTGGAAACAAGGGAAGGTTAAGTAAACAGAAGTTCTTTATATTCAGAACCTGGGACCTTGATGGCTGATTTATGGAACCAATCTCCTCCCAGCAAGTCACACAGATTAAGTCCGACGAGGTGCCAAGTATTTATATGTGGTTTATATTGAAGCCCCTCCCAACATTGTTTGAAAGAACAGGGCATTTGAAGGAGAGCACGGGGGGGGGGGGGGGGGGGGGGGGGGGGCTTGCAGAAAGATTCTCTGGGGGGCAATATGGACTGTATGGTGACACATACAGACGGGTCCACCAGCGTTGCCTCTAAGTTACCCTGTGGTGAAGATGTCCTATTTTTTAACTCCCCATTATAACCAAGAACCTCTCAAGATGGTGTAAGAAGGTGGTACAAAGTGACAGCAATGCATTTTTTCAGATGACATGCAAAGGCAAACAAAAGGTACTGTTTTCAAGGTTGGTCTGAATGAGGTCTGACTTCCTAACCCCAACTTCAAGATTTGGTTTAGATATTCCAGGAAATCACCTTTGGCCCACATCCCCACCCACGGCTGACGATGTGACTCTCCTGTGTGCTCTAGTATCACCGGTGCTTTCCCTTTCATAGCCCATTTCAGGACATAACACGAGACTTCAAACCGTGATCTCCAGGATCATAGGTCGACACTCAACTACTGAGCTACGCCAGCCGGGCGGCTTTGCGTCAATCTGGATGAACAGATTTTGCTGTGGTCACTGTTCCTACTGTTCCAAGCCCAGAACACAAATGAGGAGGAAAGGCTGAGAAAGGAATGCGCTGGCTGGAGTAACTGAAAAATAGGGAAGACCCAGATGACCCAACTTCCTTGCTTTTATGGGAACTGGGAAGGCATTCCACTGCTCTAACTCCCCACCCCAAAGTCCAACAGTCTGATTCATTCCCCCACAAATTCCCGTGAGGAGTGTGTTACTATGAGTGAGTTGACTCTGATTGCCTTTTGGACATGTATGAAGTAGGAGTTTGAAGTGTTGTGGGTGAACGAACTCAAGGCACTTAGAGGGCCATAACCGGGCAAGATGTTGGACCCTAGAAGGTGGGGAAGCTGCTAACCCAGGTATGTGGAAGCAGCAGCACAGGAAGAGGAGGGTGCTGCCAATGAGCACTTCCCTGGCTTATAATCCTTCCCAGAGCCTTCCCTTTATCCTAGAGGCTAGCTGCAAAGTCAAGCATACATTTGGAAAATGGAGTCATTATTGATATTATTCTTCTGTATTCTAAGAGATTAAGTTTAACATAAATGGCATACCAGCAGGATAAAGAAAATTCCTGGGAGGAGAATTTGCTGCTGCGTGCTGAGCTGGGATGCCCAGGGTAAGTGCAAGGCACAGCTGGATTAACTGGCCTTAGGGTTTTCAGAAATAACAAGCACTGGCGATTCCCATCTGGGCTAATTGTGTCACTGAGATGAACTTTCTAAGGCCAAATCTAGGGGCAGTTATTGAAGAGAGCTGGGAAGGGAGCCAGCCTGGCCCGCCTTGGTTATTCTTTAAAAAAAAGGGATCCACCTGCAGGGGAAGAGGCAAAAGAGGGAATGGTGAGTTCTGGGGACCCTGAGTAACGATAGCAACAGGCCCTGGTAGAGGTGGAGGGACACTTGCCCCTGAGCAAGATCTGGCTCCACTCTGGCTCATCAAAGAGCAGACACCCTGCCCTCGCTGCAGGCACCACACCAACCTGCTGAGCTGCCCTGACTGCGCACAGTCAAAGCGTGAAGTCCCCAGGAGGGCTGTGCCAGCCAACAGGATGACGGCGCAGTCTGGGATGTGGTGGCTGACCCACGACAGTAATCGCTATATCCTTATAAATTTTCCAAGTCAGTTATTCTGGACAATGGCAATGAACTTCTTTTCATTGTTATTACAGGATATCCAAATGCCTCCCAAAAAACTCCACCCATTGTCTCGGGGGTGTATGAACACAGACAGCCTTCTGAGAGCAGCAAGGCAAAGCCCAACACACTTTATGCTGTTGAGTTAAAGAGTGAAAAATAAAAACTGTGCCAAGAAATGTGGATACTATGCTAGCATTTATGTTAAAGTAAAAAAAAGAAAACCCATATTTTCTTATGATACATGAAATACTTCTAGATGGCTTCACAAAAAACTGGCAACATTGGTAGCCATTAGGAAAGGGAACTGGGAAGCTGGGGGAGGAGGAAGGTTTTTCATAATTAAACCTTAGTACCTTTGAAATTTGGAACACATGCACGTTACTCAGAAATAAAAAATAAATATATTTGAAAATAAATAATGACTTTTATTATCTTCAGCAATAGAGAAGAGTCCGGCCTGAAGTCCAGGAGTTAGGCAGCCTCACCGTGGAGGTGACAGCGCCTGGAGAAGCGTCCTCGGGCTCCCTTAGGCCGGCGCCCCGACGTTTCTAAGGAACCACAGCCCCAGTGACCCCGGGGCGGACCCGGGAGGAGCCTTCCAGCTGGAAGCGGCGCTGTCCGGAGCGGGCACCTGGGGGCCGCGAGCCCCTCTCTGGGGTCGCCCTTCCCGGGAAGGCAGGTGGAGTCCCGCCTGGACGCCAGGCGCCCTCCGGTCCCTCTCCAGGTCCGGCTGCTCAGTCCCGCTCCTGGCCGCAGGGCTGACCTGAGACACGCCGAGCGGCCGCCGTCAGTCCGAGTCCGAGCCCGCGCCCTCCCGGGACCTGGGGGCCTTGTGCTTCCGCCGCTTCTTCCTCTTCTTCTCCTTCTTCCTCCTCTGCTTTTCCCTCCTCTTCCTCTTCCTGGGCGCGGCCTCGCCCTCCGAGCTGGAGCTGCTGCTGTCGGTGGAGGTGGAGGCCTCCAGGAGCCGCTTCAGCTGCTGGATCCTGCGGGAGACGGTCGGGGCTCAGCGGGGCGACCCCGAGGCCTCGCGGGCGCGGTGAGGGCGGCGCAGCCCGTCCGGGGCGCAGCGCCCGCGGCTCCGACGGCCCCTCGTCTCGTCCCCGCCTCGGGGCTCCACTGTCCTGTGTCCCCGCGTCCCCGGCCCGCCGCTGTGACCCCGCGGACACGGCTGCCGGTGCCCCGCCGCTCCGCCCACACTAGGTGACGCGCCCGGGCCGCTGTGACGCAGGGCACCCCGAGGAAACAGGCCCCCGGTGTCACTCTGCCTTCGGTCCGTCTAAGAATGATTTTGCCAGCAGCGCGGGTCCCTAACGGCGCTGCAGGAGATCAACTAAGTCACGCGAAGGGACCAGGCACGTGGCGGAGCCTCAGGCCGCGTGGCTGCCACGCGCTCCTGGTGGGGGAGGCCGGGCGCCCGGGCGGGGTCAGCGGGGGGGGAGGAGGGGGGGACGCCTGTGCCGGGGACCGGCATCCGCAGAGAGGGCCCCCTCCCCGATGGCCCCCCCCGCATGGCCCCCCTCCCCGATGGCCCCCCCCCGCATGGCCCCCCTCCCCGATGGCCCCCCTCCCCGATGGCCCCCCCCGCATGGCCCCCCTCCCCGATGGCCCCCCCCGCATGGCCCCCCTCCCCGATGGCCCCCCCCCGCATGGCCCCCCCCCCGCATGGCCCCCCCCTCCCGCATGGCCCCCCCCCTCCCGCATGGTCCCCCTCCCGGCACCGCAGCCGCAGCGCCCTCCGCCCATGGGCGCTCCCCAGCTTCACCCCGCGCCCAGCCCTGGGGGCGCCTCCCCAGCTCACCTCAGGTCCTTCTCGTGCCTCCTGGTGTCGCGGATGATGTCGTACATGGGGTCTTCGTGGGCCTGCGGGCCAGAGGAGGTTGAGGTTGGGCCTCAGGGGCCGTTAGGTAAACATATTAAATCTCTGTGCTGCTGGAACCAGTTACTTCCCCAGCCTGGTAGTGTTTTGTTTACCATGTTCTAAGTCTCCCTAAGGGCCGCTATCACCACTGACTCACCCAGGCTACCAGAAGGGTTTTCCAGTTAGAAACATACAGGATTGAAAAATATATGTATAGGGTATAACTTAAAGTAGAAATATTGCGGTAATTCTCTTTGGTCTACGTGGGTAGGTGGCTAAGATAGTATTTTAAAATAACAAGTGAATTACAAGAGATGATATATAACAGGGGTGGGGAAAGTCCGGCCCACGGGCCAGATCATTTGGTCTGGTCCTGCCAAGGGAGCCGCAGGTGGGACTCGAAATTCAATAAATCTAGTTTTTTTCATAGCTAATTTTAAAACTGATAATTTTGTATGGCCCTCAAATGGTGTTATAAATACTCAAATGGCCCCTGGAAGAAAAAAGGTTCCCCACCGCTGACATATAAGAATGAAACATTTACGGGTACACAAAAATAGATGTTAAGTACCCTAAACAAAGTCCAGAAGTATATAGGAAGCACAGATAACTTAAAATGATTTGAATTACTTAAAATAAGAATACATATATGGGAAACGTTATGGTATGTGAATGATCTCAATTTTAAAACAGAAGAAATATAGAAATTTTAGGTGTTACCAAAAAAATTAAATTAAAAAAATCTATTACCTCACTACCCAAGAGATAATTACTATTAACATTTGGTCTCTTTCCTGCAATCATTAGTCATAATTTATGAAAAATTATAATCATTTTATATATATAACTCTATTGCTTTCCAGTCATGAACATTTTCCTATCACATTATACATTCTTCTAAAACATAATTCCTAATGGCTAAATGACTTTTGTTACAGTTTATGTTGATATGCTGGACTACTAAGTTGTTTCCTATTTTTCTTTAGTTTCCGTTTTTTCAATCATATAATTAATTATAAAGTTATCCTGATACATACATAAACAGCTGTGTATATATTGATGCTCTCTTATGTCCTTAAGGTAAATTCTTAGAAGTGGGATTTCTGAGTAAAATAAAAAAGTTTAAAGTTTTTGAGGTTTAACACCACTCTGTTCTATAGTATCTATAAAAACTGACATTCCACCTAGAAGTGGAATGACTGATCAGAAAAAGTATTTAAGATTATTAAAGAAATAAAACAAAGTATTTTAAATGACTGTTGACCCCAGTTTGCCATACACTGCCAACCTCAGCACCCAGACAGCAGCGTATTTCACTTGGCAGAAGCAGTAACTGAACAGTGACTCAACATCTCTGGGACGTGACTGTTAAAGTGAGGACATGACAGATTTCTTTTACTGTCATCTAAAGAGCATATATAATTTATACACACACTTCTAGCTTATAATTTAAAGATAGATAATCTTTAGATAAAGACTGGGAAACTAAAACCCTGCTTTTAGTTACGAAACATGATTTTCCTGTGTAAATTAAAAACAAAATTACTGTCCTGGTCGGTGTGGCTCAGTTGGTTAGAGCATCATCCTGTGCACCAAAGGGTGAGGGTTTGATCCCTGGTCAGGGCGCGTACAGGAGGCAAGGAATCGATGTTTCTCTCTCTTTTCCTCTCCCTTCCCTTCTCTCTAGAATCAATGAAAACTCATATCCTCGGGTGAGGATTGAAAAAAAAAGGATTCAATAAATAACAATGTCTGCTTCAAAAAGAGCAGCTTTATTTTCAACATATAATGAACTGATCTGTCACACAAATGTAATTAATTCAACAGAGATTAGTAACACCAGACACTCTGGTCGAAATGCTTCTGGGAATGTATTTATGTGAACCCCCAGTTCACCGGTGACTGCCTGATTCATGGATATTCACCCTCCGTAAGAAGTTAGATCCACATGGTGGGGTTCTACTTACTACTCTGAACTGCTCCAACTTTTGGTTGCCTTTGATAAAAAAAGGGCATTCTTTGTCGCCTGTTCGGTGACCGTACCGTTTACAGCGCCAACCTAAAAACAAAGAAAAAAGGAAATATTTCTGTAAGATAACACAGTTTCACTTAATGAAGATAATCAGTAGATCACGTTAAGGTTTTTCTTCATTAAACTCCAATTCCAAAAGCAAATGTAATCAGCGAATGAACCATTAAGATCCTACAAAATCAGCAACATGTGAGATTGTTAGAAATGCAGAGTCGTGGGCCCACCCCAGAAATACATATACTTGAATTTCAAAAGATTTATTGGTGACTTGTAGACATATTAAAGTTTTAAACCACTCTTCTAAATAGCACTACAACCAACAAGTGAATGAAAGTATGTATAGTATACATGTCTTTTCTCCTGTACGGGATGAGTCCAAGTTTTGGGGAGCCTGGTGAACAGAAAGCAGTCACTATTCCATTTTCTGTCTCTGTGACTGTGACCATGGCAAGGACCTCACATAAATGAAATCACACACTATTTGACTTGTTTGTGAATGCCACTTAGCATACTGCCCTCAAGGTTCATCCACATTGTAGCATGTGTCAGAATTTCCTTCCTTTTTAAGGCAGCACAACATTTCATTGCATGTATATTCCATATTTTGTTTATCCACTCATCTGTTGATGGACACAGGTTGCTTCTACCTTTTGGCTGTTGTGAATAATACCGCTATGAACGTGGGTGTACAAATACCTCCTCAAGACCCTTCTGTCAATTCTTTTGCTATATACTCAGAAGCAGAATTGCTGGATCCCATGGTAATTTTATTTTTAATTTTTTGAGGAACCACACTACTTTTTCCCATAGCAGCTGCACCAGTTACATTCCCACCAACAGTGCACAAGGTTCCAGTTCTTCCACATCCCTGCCAACATTTATTTTCTGGTTTTTTGGGCAGTGGCTATCCTGATGGGTAGGAGGTGGTATCTCACTGTGGTTTTGATTTGCATTTCCCTAATGATTACTGGTGTTGAGCATGTTTCCATGGGCTTGTTGGTCATTTGTATATGTATCTTCTTGGGAAAAATGTCTCTTCAGGTCCTTTGTCAAATTTTAATCGGATTGTTTCTTTGTTGTTGAGTTAGGAGTTATCTCTACATTCTGGCTATAGTCCTTTATCAGCTATATGACTTGGAAATATTTTCTCCCATTCTGTTGGTTACCTTTGTATGCTATTGATAATATCTTTTATTCACAGAGTTTTTAATTTTTGATGAAGTCAAATTTATCTATTTTTTCTTTTGGTTCCTGTGCCTTTGGTGTTTTATCCAAGAAACCACTGCCAAATCCAATTTTGTGCAGCTTTGCTCTATGTTTTCTTCTAAGAGTTTTATAGTTTTAGGTCTTACATTTAAGTCTTTGATCCATTTAGAGTTATTATTTTGTATCTATTAGATGAGGGTCCAACTTCGTCCTTTCCCATACAGATATCCAGTTTTCCCAGCATGATTTGTTGAAAAGACTATCATGCTCCCCTTTAATGGTCTTGGCACTCTTGTAAAAAAATCAGTTGACCATATAAGCAGGGCAGTATTTCTGTGCTTTCCATTCTATTCCATTGGTCCCTATGTCTGTCTTTCTATAGTACCTCACTGTTTTGATTACTATAACTTTGTAGTAAGTTTTGAAATCAGGAAATGTGAGTCCTCCAGCTTTGTTCTCTTTTTTTTCAAGATTCTTCTCGCTACTTGAGGTCCTTGAGATTCCATATGAATTTTAGGATGAGCTTTTCTATTTCTGCAAAAAATGACATTGGGATTTTCATAGTAATTGTACTGAATCTGGAGATCGCTTTTGGTAGTACTGACATCTTAACAATATTAAGTCTTCCAATCCATGAACACGGATGTGTTGCCATTTATTTATTTGTCTTTAATTAGTTTCAGCAATGGTTTATGGTTTACACTGTATAAGACTTTAATCTCTGTCGTTAATTCCTAAATATTTTATTCATTTGATTCTATTGTAAGTGGAATCGTTCTTATAAGCTCCTTTTCAGGTTTTTCATTGTCGGTGTATAGAAATGCAACTGACTTTTGCGTGTTGCCTTTGTATGCTGCTGCTTTACCAAATTCATTTATCAGTTCCAAAAGGTTTTTGTTTTTTTTAACATCATTAGGATTTTCTACATATCAAATCATATCAGAAAAACTAATTTTTAACCTAGCGTTCTATACCCTGGCAAATTAAAAAAATCTGTAAAATAAAGATGTTTCCAGTAAATTAAGGTCTTGAAAATCCTATCTCCTCTAAGCCCATTTCAGAGGAAGCTGTAGGAGGATGCACTCCACCGTAACAGGAGAGTACTGTATAACAACAAAGGAGATGACTCAACTGCAGGAAACAGGAGCTCCAACACAGGAAGAGGCTGAGGGAGACTGCAGAGTGATGGTGTCTTAGAGTCAGCTCCGGCTGCCATAAAAGACATAGGCATTTATTTTCTCACAGTGCTAGAGACGGCGCCAGCACGGTTGGTTTCTGATGAGTGTGCTCTTCCTGGCTTGCAGACAGCTGTGTCCTCACACAGTGGAGAGAGAAAACAAACTCTCTGTTTTCGCTTCTTTTAAAGGAAACTGCTCACATCAGGAGAGCCACCCTCATGACTTTACCTAATCTTAATTATTTCCCAAAGACCCCATCTCCAAATACCATCCCATTGGGAGTTAGGGCTTCAACATATGGATTTCGGGGGGTGACAAAGACGTTCAATTCCTAACACACAGTGAAGGGCGAGCCCGGATGTTCAGCATGGGAGCAGTCATTTTCAGAAAGATGAAATTGACAGGCTACCTCAAGCATTTGAAGGTCTTATGATTCAAGCTTGGGAACAATTGAGGGTTGAATTAGAAATCAATACATGGAAATAAAAAACAGTAATAACAATAGCAAATGAACAATACACACACACACACACACACACACACCCCAAAAACTAAACAAAAAAAACCCACTAAGATAATTCTGGGGGAATTGATATAATTATTCTGGACACATGGAAGGAAAAGTAATCAGTTTCCTATATGACTCAGCTCTGAATATAATCATAACAAATACCAAAGACTTAACAAACCAAAATTATGGTAAAACCGTTCTTAGGAAGATGAACTATAATAAGGGTATGTGTGTGGTGAGAGCAGGAGAGAGCTAAATTCCCATCCTCTGTTGTACAATGTCAATAGGTAAGGCCTAAACCTGGGAATCAATTCAAAATGAGCATAATCTTTAGACATAAGAAGTTGAAGGTCAAAATAACTAATCAAAAAAGCTTCAAGTGGGAATGGAGAAATGGAGCTGGGAATGGCTATTTCAATTATGTGCACGGAGATTCTTTGTACAAACAAATGTCTTTACAAGGCTGTGGTGCCCTTTCTTCAAATGCCATCTTGCTGGAGCAGGCCTTGCTGCGCTGGTGGCGGGGGTGTGCACACAGCTCTGCCTGTCCCAGACCCACCCTCTGGCCTGGAGCTCCCCAGGCGCATGGACAACCTTACCGCCACTGATGGGGGGACCGACTGAGGCAAGACCCACAGGGACCTGCCCTCCAAGGCATCCCTTGTCCCCCACGGCATTTCCACCACAGAAGGTCCCTTCTGTTGCAGGGACATTACTAAGAGTGTACTCAAGGCAGCCAGCGTCCTGTGGAGGCCACTGCACTGGGAGTCAGGGCCCTGGAGCCCCGCCTTTGCTCCACCTGTCACCTGGGCCCGCTCCCTGCCGCCTGCAAGTTGGTCCCCTTGTCTATAAAGCAGAGATTGTGCGTGACTAACAGCACTGTCACGGGAATGAGCTGGATGAGAGAAACACTGTGAATGGAGGTAAGCAGCCCACGTGTGTGTCCTCGGGACTCCACACACTCTCACACTCACACTGCATGACTTTGACCTCCTTCCCCAGGGGCATCCAGAGTCCTTTCGTTGGTGCGTGGGCCAGGAATTCCCTGGCGTGTTCATTGCCGGGTACATCGGGGATACAGTCCTCCGGCTTCGTCTCATCCTCCTGAAAAGGGAAATGGTGCGTGAACAGCAGGGAAGAAAGCCCGGGTCCCCCCCTGGACTGCAGAACACAGCGCCCAAGGCCACATCGGTTACCTCTAGGAACTGGAAAGACAGATGAGACCTGACCAAAGGGGGATAAATGTGCCAGAAGAACTATGTCACAAACACGAAGTGGCTGTTCTTGGAGAAAAGTTACTAGTGGAACAGAATAGAAATCTGTCCCTCAGACAGGAATGATCTGTGAACTCTAAATTCTAGAATATAGTAGATTCTAAGATCAAGGAAAGGTTTCACTACCTCCAACTCTTTGTGGAATGAGGCAAGGTATAAGTATTAAACAAGGCTAGCCCTGGCTGGTGTGGCTCAGTTGGTTAGAGCATCATCCTGATACACCAGGGTTGTGGGTTCAATTCCTGGCCAGGGCACACACAAGAATCAACCAATAACGCATAAGTAAGTGGAACAACATATTGATGTCTCTCTCTCTCTCTCTCCCCCCTTCCTTTCTCTCTTTAAAATCAATAAATATTTTTTAAAAGAATTAAAGAAGGCTAGCTGGAATAATAAAATGGCATGTTGCATTAAAATAGCTTATTAGCCTTGAAGGCCACTGTCATGTTTTCCAGTCACACACATGCTGTATCTTTGATACGCATTTTCACCACTGAATAACTACAGTTAACACTAAGGAGTTTTCCCCCCCGTTTCCATGAATATTAAATTTATAATAATAAATTTTCAAAAATCTTTTTTTAAAGTTGAAAGTTAAATCTTTAAACAGAAAAGGTAGCTTTGGCCTTTAACCACTCCTCTTAGTCTCACTCCCCCAGAGACTCTGACACTGACCAGGGCGCAGAGAAGGAGAGTGATGGCTGAGGGACACCAGGGGCCTGCCTCGGTTTCTCAGGGAACAGACACATGAGTAAATTTCTACAAGGGCACAAGGCTTGTGACAAAGCCCAAAAGTGTCTCACTGGCACCTGCAGGGAAGACACAGGGTTATCACAAAAGGTGGTTCAAAACCTTATGCAGCTGCTTTCATAGCAAGTTACTGAGCCTGAGCCCCGAGTGAAACACGGCTCAGAGAACAACCCAAAGGACGCTCTTCACACTGACCTTGATCAGCCCGGGAGGAGGTTTTTCATAACTAGAAAGAAAAACACACACCATCAACCATGTTAACAGGGACATGACACATTTTAAAGAGCAAAAAGCAATTGTAGGCTAAAATCAAAAGGATATTTTAAATAAAACCCAAAAAGTGCGTTATATCTAAAACAGCTAATAAAACATGCCCAGCCCTGGAGAGATCACATGTAAACAAGCTGGTGCTTTACCACATCCTGCTGAGATCTGCAACTTCAGTCCACTGAAATTGTAATTAACTTGGTGTCTTAGCACATTGATTTTATTTTTGGAAGAAGGGAAAACAGGAGATTACAGGGAAGCCTTGGCAGGTGGGGCTCCGTGGTTAGAGCCTCGGCCTGTGCCCCGGAGGGTCGGAGGGGGCAAGTTAATGCTCCAGAGTCTCAATTTCGTTGTGCGTAAATACTTGGCAGCACACGTGAAGGGCACTCCACAAAGCTGGCTTCTGCCCCTTCTGTGGAAGACGAGGTGATGTTCTCAGCAGCCTCATGAGGCAGCTCACGACTGGATCACAAAGGCCAAGCCCTGGATCCAGCGGAGGTGGGAGAAAACAGCCTGTTGGATGGTAAATGACAAATGCCAGAGCTTTTCTAAGCGGACAGAGGAGGAACTGCCCCATGAATATTACATAGTGAACGACTGGGCATGAAGAGACTTAGCTGCTTAGGTGTGGTACAGTGCTTTCCCCAAGCAAATGCTTAAAGTATTTTCTAACACAAGTGGTGGCATGACATAGCTGTAACTTAGTAATAACACTGGAAATCTGCATAAATTGGGAAAATGATACAGTTTACCTGCAACCTAGAAACATGAATGGTACGCCTTAGGCATAGACACACAGTAGTACAGTCTATAAACCCGATAATCCATCCTTTGAGCCACAGGAGTTGTATAAACAACAACATATGGCCAATCAAATTGAAACCCAAATTCCTGAAAAATATGTAATGTTGTTGCCAAGATGAAAAGAAGTGTGATGGAACCACACATTTGAAATCTATGATTAGCAATGGCATTGCCTAAAAAGTGCATTGCACAACCGCTTTCACAAGTTTAAAGGAAGGTAGTTGATGGGTTTTCCTAGGGCTAAACAATTCCTTAATTTAACATACTTAAAAAGATAACTCTCTAAGGTTAAAGTAATACTTAATTACTAAACAGAACAGATTTGGAAATGGGAGTATGTTAATGTATGGCTGGCGTCTGCCCTCTGACAGTCAGTCTCCATGTATTTTTGCAGTTAATTCCGAATATTGAAACCAGCTGGCGGAGGCCCATCATTTTTGCACCGTCTGAGAATCCAACGGTTAATTCACTCAGGCGGTAATAATTTGCTCTGTGTAGTAAGAAGACTAAACTTATGTAAGAGGGGAGAAATATTATCTCCCCAGTTACGTATGGGCAAGAAATGTTTAATTTCTGAGCTCGGCCCACAGTGCCTTGAAGGGCCAGGGCTGTGGATGCCGGCCACGCGAGGCCCGGACCCTGCACCCCGCCCTCCTGGGGTGACAGCTGGGCGGGGGGCGCACTGAAAGGAGCAGGCCGGGCTCCAGCAAGCAAAGCATGTTGTCAAAGCTCAAGAACAACTGACCTCTACAGCTCCCCAGGGTCCAGGGCAGGAAGGACGGCAGGTCCTTAGTCCAGCCCCCCGTGTCCCCCCCTGTCCCCCTGGAAGCCTCCCCTCCCCCCGCGGCCTCTGGAGCGGGGGCAGCGCAGCGCCCCCAGGCCGGGCCGGGCCCCCGCAGGAGCTGGTCTCCGGGCCCGGCTCTTCCTGCCGAGCGGGAGCCGGCCTCTGTCGCCCCCAACCCCGGGCGGTCCTGGGACCAGAGCGGGGTCTCTCTCCGGCCTGGCGGCGCCCCCCAGCCGCCGGGACAGGTCCCTGCCCGCGGGTCGCTGCGGCCGCACTGACGCCGCGGGGCTGCGCCTCCTCCCCAGCGGGAGGCGCGAGATTGTCTGGTTCCCGCGGGCCCTGCGCCCCGACACCGCGCAGGACGGGGACCCGGCGCGCCCCCAGATCCCGAGTGGGCGCCCCGCAGCGCCCGCCTGGCTCCCACAGCGCGGCGCGCGGCCAACGGCGCCTCCGCGCGCGGGGACCCCCCCCCCCGGGAGCGCCCCGGGGCCCGGGGGCGGGGCCTGCGCTCCCTCCCGGCCCAGGCGGCCCCGGGGCCCGGCACGGACCTTCGCGGCCGCCCGGGATCGCCGACGGCGGCCGGGCCGCCCGCCCACCCGCGGGTCTCCGGGGACCCCGCCCCACGCGCCCGCGCGGCGCCCGTTTCCCGCGGGAGCCCGGCGGCGGGCGGGGACTCACAAGGACTCCAGGTGCTTGAGCTGCTGCAGCTGCTGCGCGTCGTGTCGCCGCCGCCTCTGCTCCCGGCGGCGCTGCAGCTCCTGGTCCGGCGGCTCCCGCGCCCGCCGCGCGCCCCCATCCCCGGGGTCACCGCGCCCGGACCGGGACGACATCGCGGCCCGCGCGGCGAAGGCGGCACTTCCTCCGCGCCCCGCCCGCCCCTCCCGCCGCCGCCCCGCGGCCCGCCCGCAGAGCCCGGGGCCCCCTCCCGAGGCCGCGGGTCCCCGCCTCCCCGCGGCGCCGCCTTCCGCCCTCGCTTCCAGCGCCGCAGCCCGGCCGGTTGGTGCCGGAGGTCGGAGCGCGCCCCCTGGCGGCGGCCGAGCGCTGAGGACGCCGGCGGTTGGGCGCCCTTCCCGGCTGCGCGGGGACCCCCAGAGCGTGCGACCCCTGGTTAAAACAGCGTCCATTGAATTTAGACAGGCTTTGGGTGCTGAAAATGAGAAGCTAATACATATTGAATGTTTTTATGTGCTGGTCATTGAGCTAAGCCCTTAATAAGATCTGACTTAATCTTTATAAACTTAAGTTCTGTTACTACCTTTATGTATTATGCTAATTTTGTAGCTGAGTGTAGGAGCCCCAGAGAGTTGAGTGACATGCTCAAGGATGCAGAACTAGTAAATCGTCGATCCAGGATGCCAAAGTGTTAGGTGCTTAACTAGATTGTATTTTAAAAGTGTTACCTGATATGTGAAGTTACAATAACTGTTTTAGCTTTAACATGATGGAAAAAACCACCAAGGAAGTAAAAATAATAGCATAGGGGATGTTTTCCTCAAATGTGGCATTCAATATAATTATTCCCTAAAATATCTGGGGAGCTCTTTCATATTTATTACAGGAAATCCAAATAAACACACAAAAGGCTATGAACAGACATACAGTGTTACACGGATGGGCCTGGGAACTTGGAAATCAGGTTTCCCTTTGAGAGGGAGAATCTGTGTAGGAACCAATCCAGTGGTTGATGCAAGTTACCTGGGCCAATAGCTCTCTCCCCCTGGGCAGACTTTGTTGCTGGTCAAGATACGCTCCTAAAGTGAAAGAAATGAAGGAAAAGATACAAAGAAAAGGTACCAAACATTCTTCAACCACAACCCGTAACCCTAGAGCAAGCAAACAAGCTGACTTTAGAATATACTTCTCTGCAGAAACCAACTGAGTAATTCTTCTCACCCTGGTGATTGAAGAGTCTTGACTGATTCAAATATGTGCTTAACTCAATGATTTGATCTCTCAGCAAGAAGACCCAGGGATTAATAGTTCCATGTTAGCAAGTATGAGTCCAGACTCTTTTGAAAACAACAGACCAAAATCCAAATCAAACTCTTTTAAGAAGAAAAAAAATGTATTGTCTCACATGTGAGATGTCATGGGGTAGAACTTCAGGAATGGCTGGATCTAGGTGTTGAAATGTTAGAGTCAGAAATTTCTTTCTCTCAGCTTTCCTTTCCTTTGTATTGCTTCATTCTCATGTAGGTTCTCCCACTGTGGGGGCAAAGGTGGCCAACACCTTAGCAGCCCCAGCTTTAAGAAACCTTTCTCAGTTCCAATAGGACCTCCATGTATTATACTCATTGGCTTAGCAAGGGTCCTTTAGTTGTCATGGAAACAATCACTGTGGGCAGGGAGAAGCCCTACTCTGACTGGCCAAGCCTATGTCACATGCCCACCCTAATTCCCAGGGGTGGGATCAGCTTTACCCAAGCCATATAGACTAACAGTGTTAACAGGATGAAGTATATTAATAGGTTTTCTATTTCAATAGAATAAGCTCTAATACGAACAATGAACATTTGTTTAGTGCTACACGTAGTTCCTCATTAGACCCTGGGATCTAATAAGATCTCTAATTTGTAATTATCATGTTTTATCTTCATCTTACAGAGGATGCTGTTAATTAACTTGCCAAAGGTCACGTAGGCAGTCCACATGTTATATGTATTATTCCTTTGATACATTGTTGAATTCAGTTTGCTCATGTTTTATTTAGTATTTTTGCATTTATATTTATACATTAGATTGGTGCTGGTGTCTCTCTCTCTTGCTATCTTGGCCACATTTTGTTATCAGGATTGTTTGCTTCTGTGGATCCTGAGAAAGAAGATACCTACTAAGTAGGGCTCCTGCTGGCTAACTGAGCTCAGATTTAAAAACGGGGCCTAGCGGCCATTTCTACGCAGGGGCCTCTCATGCAAACTGAACTTCAGGGAGAAGCCTGAACTGATCTGCTGGCCTCCATTGTTCCTGCCATCTGAACCAGCTCCGGGGCAGAGCAAAGTGGTGCAGGGCAGAGTGGAGAGGACGGAAGCAGAGCTGTCCAGCTGGAGAGAGGCCTCCCCGGAGGTTTCTCACAGTCCTGGAGTTTCCTAATTGAGCTATAACGCTATTGAGCTCCTCCACAGCTGTGCCCTTCTCATGGCCGTGCTGTATCACAATTGAGCTGTTTGCACCGAATAAAGTCTCCTTTTCATGGCACCCCGAGCTGGGAATTGCGGTTGGCTTTGACTTGGTGGTAACAACCATTGCTTCACACTTCTAAAATGAATCAAGAAAACTTTGGTGATTCGCTTTCATTGCTGCCAAGTTTTAATGAGGACAACGGAGTCTAAGCTAAATGCATTTAACTACTCCAATGAATTTCTTGCCACATCTAAGTCTCTTGTGCAGTCCCACCTGGCTTAGTCACGTGTTTGGGACCGTGCGGGAGGTTTGCTATTAAGTCAGCTCGCAGTGCACCTGGATGGCTTGGGGAACACTCACAGTTAGCAACTTAAAACTTGCCTCTGTCAAGGGAGTCTGACAGCACATGCCTCCCCTTTCTCTAATCCTGAACGGTTTCAGTCTTTTCCAATGGAGACTCCATTTTTTATTATTATTTTTTAAAATCTAAGTTTCTCTCCCTCTCCAAAGCAGCAAAGGGAAATTGGATCCAGGGCCACGTAGGAGCCTCTCGTGGTTCTAAATCCGGAGTCTCCAGGGCCAGGCGGAGACCGGCGGGTCTGCTCAGGCAGTAAAGGCTTTTCTCTCGCAACTCTGGGCCCAAGCGCAGTCCCGAGGAGCGCAGGACTCCTCCCTCGGGCCGGTCCCCCCTGCAGCCGCCAGCCCGCGGCCCGGGGTGCGCCACGGGGCGGCCAGGGGAGGGCCCGCCGCGCGCGCGGCCGCGGCTCCTCCCCTCGCTCGGATGTGGCCGGGGGCGGGGGACCAGGCGAGGGGGTGGCGGCTGCGGCCCGGGCAGGGCCGGGATTCCTTTCCACGTTTGCAAACGCCGCCGCTCCCAGGCCCGCCCGGTGCGCTGCCCGAGCTCCGCGCGCCCTCGCCGCTCCGCGCCCGCGGCCCGCGCTCCCGCCTCCCCGCCCCGATGGCGTTGAGGGCCAGGGGCTGGCGGCCCCCGCCGCCGCCGCTGCTGCTGCTGCTCCTCTGGGTGAGCGGGCAGGCGGCGCCGGTGGCCGGCCTGGGCCTGGGCTCCGACACGGAGCTTCAGATGGAGCGGCGCTTCGTGCCCGACGAGTGCCCGCGCGCCGTGCGCAGCGGCGACTTCGTGCGCTACCACTACGTGGGGACCTTCCCCGACGGCCAGAAGTTCGACTCCAGGTACCACGCCCCGAGCGCCCCGCGGACTCCCGCTTCCCTCTCTCCGCACGGGCCTTTCCCTCCCGGCGGACCTCCCCCAGCTCCGCCCCGCGCCCCCCGCGCTCCTCCCTCCGCCGCCTCCTACCCCGGGGCGCCCCGACCCTAAAGGACCCGGCGCGGGGGCTGAGCTTCCCGGCCCTCGGGCTCCCCCAGGCCTCTCACCCGAGACTGGGACTCGGGGGAGACCTTGCGCAGCGGAGTTGGGACAAGTCACGCCCTCCGTTTCTGCCCGGCGCTTTTCTGTAAAATCCTCGTAAAACGGGCACTCGGCGGGTGACCCTGGGGTGTCTGTGGTTGTGCGCCTGCCGCCCCCCTTCACTGATCCTTCCCCCAGGCCCCTCACCTAGTCGGATGGTGCTCAAACTGACGATAGCAGCCGCTAAGCTTATGGAGATAGCACCACGTGCCAGGGTACTTCCAAGTGCTCTCCGTATAATGAACTCATTTCATTCTTACCACAGTTCTCTGAGGTTGGTATTGCTTAAGTGGAGTCGATTGAAACCCGGACAATCCAAGCAAATCCAGAGTCTGTGCGGGTAGCTACCCCTGCCCTCCCTTCAGCCGTAAAAAAACCCTCCCTTGGGCCGGAGGGAGTCCAGAGCCAGCCTCTCAGCTTTGCCCTGGGGCCCTGCACCGTGCCCATGATTCCTTCCCCTAACTCTGCCCCAAGATCACAGCCCCTCTCCCCGACTTCACTCCAGTTTAGCTTTAGGGTTAGCAGGCCTCTGTGGCTCCAGCACCAGGCCCTCCTCCCCGGGGCTTTGTTACCAACCCAGGTCTTTTCCTCCGGCCCATCTTAGTGAATCACCAGGCTAGGCCAGGAGAACCGTGGAGCATCCGCTCTGCGCCCTAGGCTGGGCTAGGCTCCTTCCTGAACTTATCTTTTTAAAATTACTCTTACCTTCTCGTGTTTTTTTTGAAATTCCAGACAGTGAGTGAATCTACAAAGCTGTTTAGCATACTATGAGGCATATGGCAAGTGCTTAGAAATACTCATTCTTACTGTTGTTTCAAATTTTTTTTGGAGACATAATTCACATACCATTCACCCGTTTTAAAGTGTACAATTCAGTGGCTTTTAGTATATTCACAGAGTTGTGCAACCATCACAACTATCTAATTCCAGAACATTTTTTCACTCCAAAAAAGAAAAGCTAGACCCATTAGCAGTCACTCCCTTCCCCCCCCAGCCCTAGGTAAGGGCTAATTTACTTTGTCTCCTAATCGAATCACACAATCGGCGGTGCTTTGTTTCTGGCTTCTTTCCCTTAATGTTTTCAAGGTCTCTCTGTGCTGTGGCATATTCTCAGTACTTCACTCATTTTTACGGCTGTATAATATTTCATTGCATGGCTATACCACATTTTGTTTATCGATTTATCAGTTGATGGGCATTTGGCTTGATAACACTTTGGCTATTATGAATAATGATGTGTGAACATTCATGTACAAGGTTTTGTGCGCATATATGTTTTCACTTCTTTTGGATATATGCCTAGGAGTGCGGTTGCTGGGTCCTATGGCAACTATATTTACTTTTTGAGGAACCGCCCAACTGTTTTCCAACGTGGCTGCACCATTTTACATTCCCACCAGCAATGCACGGGGGTTCTTATTGCACCACATTTTCCCAGCACTTGTAATTATCTTTTTAATTATAGCCATCCGAGGTGGGTGTGAAGTGGTATCTCATTGTGGTTTTAAGTTGTATTTCCCTAAGGCTGAGCATCTTCTCATGACCATTTGTGTGTCTTCTTTCATTTGCTTCTTTAGTTAGAAACAGGGAAGAGTTTCCTGCTTGTGCTAATGGTTTTTAATAATTTCCACTAGAGCAGGGGAGGAAAATAAGCTGGTGGAGAGGAAAGGGGAGTGGTGGAAGTGCTGGGTGATTTCCACTTGCCTTTCTAGGTCCACTTTTCCCCGTTCTAATGACACAAGGGGGTTATATCAGCAACCCCCTTGTCATCTGGCCTCTGGTTGGGTTCAGCTGATGGGGTGTCAGCAAAAGGATAGAGGGAGGAAGGTGAGTAAAGTGGAGATATTTATTCCCAGGCTCCCTATCTGTAGAGGCTCGGTGGGCAGAGTACCTAGACCAAAGGTCCTAGCTTAGCTTCTGTCTGGTGCCCTGAGCTACCATCTCTGTCCCTGGATCCTTCAGGCCCAACTGTGACAAGAACAGCCCTCCTGGTCCCCAGGGGTACTGCATGCCCCTGTCTTTTCTCTGCACCCTGCACACACACATTTTGCACACAGCCCCTTTTATTAACCTTTCCTGGAACTGCCCAGTTTGCATGTATCATCTGTATCCTACAGGACCCAACCTGGGGCAGCTGTAAAAGGCGTCAGTCAGCCACGTGCTGGGACAGGTTGTATAACTGCCCGTTCTGGAGCTTCATTTTCACGGCCAGTTCTGGGCTTGACGCTGCACACGAGTGTATGCCCGTTGTACTGACCAGCACAAATTTGCTCAGAACAGCTTTATTTTTCCAGAGTTTCAAGCAGTAAATAAGACTGGCCTGCCTTGCATTGTTAGTTTCTCACATACGTAAATTACACATTTTCTTTTTAGAAGGGTATTTTTTTGTTTTTAGCACTTTGCTTAGGGAGTCATCAAATGAATTAATACTTCGAGGCAACAACAGTTTTTATATATCATCTGGGGAGGCCCTGTGCCTGGAGGGTAGGAGTTGAACTGCCCTGGGGTCTAGCTTTCCCCCCCACTTGGCTTACCATGTGAGCTTAGGAAATTTTTTCACCTCCTAGGAGCCTGAGTATCAGCACCCACCTTAGAGGGTTGTGTGAGGGTCCAGCGAGGTACTATATGGAACAGCTTAGTTTGCCTGTGTGCCCAACATCATAAACGCTCTCTGAATAGTTATTATTAAAAATTCTCATTCAGTTTGGGAACTAGATTCAGGGGCTGTGGATGAAAAACATAAAGTAGTTTTCCGCCTGTGCGTAAACGGCAACAGGCTTTGAAGCATTGTGTTCTGGTCGTTATTAACATAAACCTGCCAGTTTGATGGTGGTTCAGGGCGCGGGGACGGGCCACGTGGAATTCCAGAGCTGGCATTCAGGGGGGCAGGGGTTGGTCCTCTGGAGATGGAGGGTTGAGGTTAAAGCCATCCAGGGTACAGAGCTGACCATGTTCTTTTGTCCTGTGGCTTGTTGGCCTGAACTTGGAATTTTGTTTTCTGTCCACTGACCTTGGAGAAAGGAAGGCTATTAAAATGGGCAGTAAAACTGGGAGGAAAAAGGGAAGGGGGGGGGGGTTGGGTTGAGGAAGCTGCCCTGGCCGGTGGTGAGGGGGACTGTGCTGTTTCCCCAGCTTTTTTTTTTTTTTAAAGAAAATGAAAAAGATAGAAGTAATTTACCAAATAAAGAGCAGTGCATCCTAATGAGGTAAATTCCAATAGCTGTTAACATTTTATTACACAAATATTACATGGTCATTTTGAAAATTAAGAGAGAATAAAAGAGAAAACAAATCACCTATAATCTACCCATAGATTACCATTGATAATATTTTCATGTATGGCCTTGTGGATTTTTTCATGTGCATCTATATATATATGAATTCAAAATGGGATTATTTTATACTGTGTCTTTGTAGCCTGCACTTTTCTCTTAATGAGTGTATCTTTTTGTGTTAGTGAATAGAAATCTGGTTGGGTTTTTTACAAATTTTAAATTGAGGTATAATTAACATATAGCATTAGTTTCAGGCATACAACATAACGATTCGATATTTGTGTATATTGCAAAATGATCACAGTGTAGTTAACATCTGTCACCATACAAAATATTTTTTCTTGTGATGGGAATTTAAAAAATCTACTCTCTTAGCAACTTACAAATATGAAATAGAATATGCAAATTATTAACTGTAGACCCCATGCTGTATGTTACATCCCCATAACAGAAATCTGTTTTTATTTAAAAAATTTTTTTGGTTATTATTATTTTTCAAAATAGTAATATTGATTCAGAGAGAGGAAAAGAGAGGGAGAGAGAGAGATAGAAACATCAATGATGAGAGTCACTGATCGGCTGCCTCCTGCACACCCCCGACTGGGGATCGAGCCCGCAACCCGGGCATGTGCCCTGACCGGGAATCAAACCCCAATCGCCTGGATCCTAGGTCAGTGCTCAACCGCTGAGCCACCCCTGGCCAGGCCACAGTAATTTTAAAATTATAGCCCTGTTCTTCTGGTGTCAATAACTCCTCTGTAGGCTTTTTGCTTTGCAGTGACCTCACCGTTCGTGGGTGCATTTTCACAGGTTGGTTTCCCTAAGGGAAGCATTATTTCTTCTTCTTTCTCCCTACCTTTTGGGTGCTCAGCTACGACAGAGACTCCACTTTCAACGTGTTCGTGGGAAAAGGACAGCTGATCGCAGGGATGGACCAGGCTCTGGTTGGGATGTGCGTGAACGAGAGGCGTTTTGTGAAGATCCCCCCGAAGCTCGCTTACGGAAGCGAAGGCGTTTGTAAGTTGTCCTTCGTGTTTGTCAGCACATCTGCAGAAACAACCAGAACGTTCGCAGGCTGTGTGGTCAGGCCCACTGGGGAATCCTCGGAAGCTTTAGATTGGGGAAAGTAAGGAGCAGTGAACACACCCACACACACTTAGAGCTAAACTTTCTCAGGTTGATTTCTTCTAGAATGAAAGAAGCTGTTATTAACACAGGTGTAGTGCATGTTACCCTCCTTGAGAGGAAAATTTTGTTTTTTCTCTTTTCTTTCGATTTCATTTGAAGGAAAGGGGGAGGCGTGGCTCTTTTTGCAGTTGGATGCCCACGTCTACTTGACCCCTCGGCAGCATCCTAGGTGTGTATCTGGCCTGAAAGGCGGCAGCTTCTCAGTGTGAACCCTCTTTCCTTTCCAGCTGGTGTGATCCCCCCAAACTCAGTGCTTCATTTTGACGTTCTTCTGATGGACATTTGGAATTCTGAAGATCAGGTTCAGGTTCACACTTACTTCAAGCCCCCGAGTTGCCCTCGGACCATCCAGGTGTCTGATTTCGTGAGGTATCACTACAATGGGACGTTCTTGGACGGGACACTGTTTGATTCCAGGTAAATCCCACATTCATATCAGTGAAATGACCCTGAGTTCCTCCGTCTCACCTGCCTTTTTTATTTTTATTTTTTATTTTTATTGATTTCAGAGAGAGGACAGGAGAAGGAGAGAGAGAGCTAGGCACATCATTGATGAGAGAGAATCATTGATGGGCTGCCTCCTGCATGTCCCACACCGGGGATCGAGCCCACAACCCGGACATATGCCCTGACTGGGAATCGAACCGTGACCACCTGGTCCATAGGCCGACGCTCAACCGCTGAGCCAACACCAGCCGGGCATCACCTGCTCTTTTTTAATTTTCCCCCGAGGATATTTTTTCCATTGCTTTTCAGAGAGGGTGGCAGGGGGAGAGAGAGAGAGAAATATCGATGTGAGAGAGACACATCAATTGGTTGCCTCCACATGGGCCCTAGCCAGGGCTAGGGATAGAGCCTGCAACTGAGGTATGTGCCCTTGGCCACAGTCGAACCCGGGATACTTCTCTAACGGCTGAGCAAAACTGGCCAGGACTCACCTGCTTTTTATACTGATGGAGAAACCAGAAAACGGACTCTTCCCAGTTTCCACCAGCAATGACTTCTTCACTTAAGGCTTTTGGGGAATATTTTGCGCTCTTTTGCGCCAGAGTCAAAATTATAAAACATCTTAGAAAAACCCGAGAACAGTGTTCATCTAAATGAACAGTATTTTCAGCTCTCATTAAGTAAAGGGCCCTCTTTACCAAATAATTTGTGCATTTTTTGGTTCATTTCTATAGTGTCTCCATGGAAGGAGGAGGGGAAGGCTGCATGTATATGAATTTGGAGAAGTGTGGGTGTAAGGTGCTAAGTGGGGGAAGTGAACTCTTTCCTCTCATTCTAGTGTGTGTTTGATTAGGCAGAACAGGCCTATTTTTGTGAATGGCTATGGCTTAATTACATGCTTTTTATAAATTCTAGGACGTGGACTCTGTGATTTGGAGCAAATATCTATATATGCTTGTCTTTTGGGATGCGGATGGGTTCATTGTTCAGCTGAGATGTGGGTAACAAGAAGCCCTGTTGAGGGATGAGCTAGAAATGTCCTTATGGTATGGAACTTTTCCCTTTCTCCTTGGTTTTCAGTCATAATCGCATGAAGACATATGACACCTACGTGGGAATCGGCTGGCTGATTCCTGGAATGGATAAAGGGCTGCTGGGGATGTGCGTGGGGGAAAAACGCATCATCACCATTCCTCCCTTTCTGGCCTATGGAGAAGACGGAGACGGTAAGTCCTTCTCACAAGTCTTTTTTTTTTTAAGATATTTTTTTTTTTTTTAGAAAGAAAGGAAGGGAGAGAGAGAGAGAGAGAAACATCGATCGGCTGCCTCTTGCACACCCCCTACTGGGGACCGAGCCCACAACCTGGGCATGTGCCCTGACCAGGAATCGAACTGACAGCGTTTCGGTGCACAGGTCATGCCAACCAACTGAGCCACACCAGCCAGGGCTGTCCTTATTTTTATTGCAGTGATTAATTCAACTTGCTATGTGAAATCCTCCAGACCTTTGGTCTAGACGTGCACTGTCCAGTGTGGTAGCCATTAGCTACTTGTCACTATGTGCATTGCTGAGTGCTCCTGTGCTGGACGGTGCAGACACAGCATGTCCATCACTGAAGAGTTGTGTGGGACAGAGCTAGTCTAGCTCATCTGCTGTCCGATGACTGAGTGGCGGAAACCTCCACTTGTTCACGGTCACTGCCGTTCAGAAGTAAGCCGCCTGCCACTGCCTCATGAGCTATAACCTTGGGCGCCAACCTCTCCAGCCTATGCTTTTCCCATCTGTGAAATGAGATTTGAACTAGACAGGCTAGAGGTTGTAGATATCAAAGTAGAAATTCAGCATCGGATGCCAGAGTTGCCATTTTTTCCCAGATTTGTACCTCCAGGATGGTCTTTACCTGTGACATTAGCTCCATGGGGACAAATGCGAAACACATTGTTAGAAAACAACATTAATTTTAATTAATTGAATTGTTATGCCTGTTTTATCGTGAAGGAAAACATAGAATATTGGCATAAATAGAATTTATCAGTCATATTTTGAATTTCAGGCATATTGAATCATACCAATAAGCTGATACAACAAAGAGACATCTGGGCATTTGAACAAGCAGATATATAGAGTTAAGAATGGAAATGAAGCCCAGCCAGTGTGGCTCAGTTGGTTGAGCAACATCCCATGCATGCACCACGAGGTCATCTCTTCGATTCCCAGTCAGGACGTATGCCTGGGTTGTGAGCTCCCAGGTTTTTTGACACCATCCACATGCACCCGACTTACAGAATAAAACAAAATGCCTCGCCTAATACGAGAAGTATTACTTAGTCAATTCGTATATGATAATGGTAGAAAAATTTAAGCCCTGTGGTGATTTTTAAGGTTTTCTTTTAAATTAAAAGATCCAGAAAAGTACAAAAGATGAACATTGCACTGCATCTCTCCCCCCCTCCACACACACACATCTCAGCATGGGCCACACCTTGCATTTCTGAGGCTGACTCAGCAGCCTGGTTTCTGCAGATTTCATCATCTGCCTGGGGGAAGGGGACAAAGCCAGTCGAAGGAGCTCGGGCTTGGCTCGCCACATGGTTCCCTTGCCCAGGCCTGTTCCTTTGTGTGGTGTAACAGTGGCAAGTAAGAGGGTGGAGATCGGTGAACTTCCTTTTATCCCCAAGGACTGGATTTTGAGTTAATTGGTGGTTGATGCGGATCGTTGCAGCAAGAGCTAGTGCCCGATAATCTCCGCCACGTGGATTGTCATGTGGCTGATAGTCAGTGAATCCTCGATGTTAGGAAGATCCAAGAGAGGCAGCGCCATCCAGAAGGGAGACGGAAACGACTCCAGGACTTTTTATAGTTTAGATTGTGGGTGCCACTTTTTCTCTTACCTCAGCCAGCTTTAGTTTTATAGGTGTCTTGTTTTGGAGGCACTTAGAGGAGTGAATGTTGCATATTGTCTCTTCAAAAACAAAATTGGCTGTGGGTTCCAAAGAATAAGTCTAGGTAGAACCTGCCCTGAGCTTTGAGATTTGTGACTTCCATGTCTGTCATTTGCATTTCTACAGGAACAAACCCACAGGGGTGTGTACTGGGGTTTGCATGTGGGTGTCCCCATGTAGGGCCTTGACTTGCCAGCGCGAGCGGAGAAAGCGTGGTCATAGTCTCTCGTGTCATTAATATCACTGGCCTCCTTTTTCTGAGGGAGTCAGGCTTCAGGTTACACCTGCCAGCCCACGGTGAGACACCAGGGGGAACCTCCCAAGATGAGGAAGAACGTGTGTTTGCTTGGCTTGAAAAACCTCAAGGACTGAGTTACAGCAGCACAGAGGGTGTTGAGTGGCAGGTCAAGTGCTCCCTGAATCTCGTGTCCTGATTGCGTCACCTGCCTGCATTCCGCTCTAGGGAAGGACATTCCTGGACAGGCGTCTCTGGTGTTCGACGTTGCGCTGTTGGACCTTCACAACCCCAAGGATGGCATTGCCATTGAGAACAAGGTAGTGCCTGAAAACTGCGAGCGCCGGAGTCAGAGCGGGGACTTCCTCCGATACCATTACAACGGCACGCTTCTGGACGGCACCTTCTTTGACTCCAGGTGAGGCCCAGGATCTGGACACCCTGTCAGTGCTCACGCATATGTTCAGTTCCCGTACAGGCTGCTATTTGCTGGTGCTGAATTCCTTCAGAGGCCATTAGAACTGTCTCCCTGGGGCCTGTGGGACAGGAATCTGCCGGCAAACGGGAGAGGCTCCTCCTAGGCACCCCCCGTCCCCCTCTACTGTGCTCAGCTATCCAAGTATAAACTCAGCTGTGGGGTCCAAGATGGGAAGTGGCCAGAAGGGAGGTGCAGGGGGTAGGCTGGGAAGAGAACAGACTTAGTGGCAGGACACCTGGTGGACTAGCTGTGTGACTTGGGACAGCGTTTGACCTCCCTAAGCTTCATATTTTTTACTTGTTATTAGCATGTTTCTCAAGGAGATGGTTAAAGAGATAAGGGAGGTGAAAGCCCTTTCCAACTTTTAAAGGCTTTTTTTACTGCAGGGGACTGGTTGGAAGCGTTCAGCTTCCTTCCTGCTGTTGCAGAGGCTAATCACGGAGCCTCTGTTGTTCAAAGTTGTGTTTTGTGTACAAGGCTCAGCTGCAGGCGTGCAGATGGCCAGGGCATGCCTGGCGTGTGGTGTGTCTTGCTCCTTCAGGAGGCACGTGCTGTTTGGAAACCACTCCTGCAGAGCAAACAGTCGACAGCAATCTACTTTGAGTTTATTTAGCCATCCAGGAACATTACTGAATTGTTGTAGGGTATCATTTTATTTGAATAATTCATTTTTCCTGCCCCTTGCTTTTTGTCACCTTGGGACTTTTCCATAGTAATACGTAGAGAGAAGTCATTTATTTTTATATGTGTCTAGTATTTCATTGGGTGGACATACCATATTTATTTAACTGTTCCCCTACTGATGAACGTTTCAGTTGTTTTCATTCTCTATCACCAAAAAACCTTCCAGCGTGTGTGTAATTATTACTTGTCACATATGAGCTTGGTTCTGTCCTTTATTCCTGGGAATTATATTTCAGTTGAAAGACCATTTTTCTTGTGGATACCAGGTTTCCTTCCATATTAATAGAACCACAGTTTTCTTAGGTTTCAAACAGATTTGCATTTTAGTTCATCGGGATCTAGCCTATCCTAACCACTAAATGATATTCCATTGTATAGATTTGTCTTAATTTGTCTAATTAATCCCTAATGTTTTATGCCTTTTGACATTTTAGGTGGGGCCCAGGAATTATTTGCAGCTGAATCTTAAAGTAGATGATAAATTATTTCCTTGGGATAAGTTTCTAGAAGAATCTCTGGATCTCAGGTTATGTGTATTTTTACAGCTTTTGGTATGCGCTGCCAAGCTGTCCTCGGGGAAGGTTTCCATCGCTGGCTGGGAGTGCCCATTCCCTCAAACTTGGTAACACTGGTGTCATTCTAAACTAATCTTTGCCAATTCGTAGAAGAAAAATGGACCCTTTTAACTTTAATCTGAATTTCTATGATTGTATTGCTGCTGAGGTCGAAGCTCTTTTATGTGTTTATTGACTATTTGGGTATCTTCTTTTGTGATTTACCTGTTTATTTCCTTTTTTTTAAAATCCGCACCTGAGGATATTTTTTCCATTGCTTTTCAGAGAGAGTGGAAGGGGGAGAGAGAGAGGGAGAGAAAGAGACATCAATGTGAGAGAGACACATCGATTGGTTGCCTCCCACTCAAGCCCCGACCAGGGCTGGGGATCCAGCCTGCAACTGAGGTAGGTGCCCTTGGTCGGAATCGAACCTGGCACCCTTTAGTCCACGGGCCGCCGCTCTAACTACTAAGCCAAACTGGCCAGGACTTTACCTGTTTCTTTCTTTTCCCTGGTTTTATATTGAGGGTATTGGTATTTGTCTTCTCCTTATGGATTTGAAGACTGTGTACATTAAAGATATTAACCCTTTTATGGTTGTATATTGTTGAAAACATATTTTCTGTTTATTTTCATTTTATTTTTGGTTATTGTGATTTTTTGACCTATTTAAATGTAAAGTTTTTTTTTTGTTAAATACGTTCCACTTCTTTATGGCTTCCTTTGTTCTGATATAAATTTTTACATATTCTGTCTTCGGCGACTTGCTAGAAAGTCTGTCTCCTCCTTTAGAGTATATAAATATTTGCCTGCATTTTCCTCATGCCCTTTTAATGGTTTTGTTTTTTTATCCTGTAAAATATTCTTTATTAGACTTTTTATTTTATGAAGGATTATGCTCTCATTGTATAAGTGAAACAATGCAAAGATACATAATGAAATGTAATGATTTCCCACCACCCCCTTTCTGTTCTCACTGCCCAGGGTAAATATTAATAACTTCCACAGCCTCTCTCCATGCTTATGAGTGCATTCGTGCTTAAATCTTCAGTCCATCTGGAATCTGTTGTGGTATGCAGTGTGACAGTAAGGATCTAACTAGCTTTTTCCAGATGGTCAGCTCGTGTTTCCAAAACCCTTTATTGAAAAACTCTGTTTTTTTCCTCAGTCATCAAAAATCTGACTTTTATTATGTACCAAATTCTTAAAATATACTTTTGGGTCTTTGTCTAGAATTTTTACCCCTTTCCATGGGTCTAACTCTTCCTGGGCCTGTGTCATAGCTTAGACCATTGTAGCCTTTTGATCTCTGTGGTAGAGAGTATTCTTTTACTTTTAAAAACATTTTCTACTAAGTGATACATTGCCATGGTTCAGAATCCTCAAAGTATGAAAGGGTATACAATGACAAATTTCCCTCCTATGCTTGTCCCTTAATACCTAGTCCCCTTCTTCCCAGGGAAGCAGTATTATGAATCTCTTAGGTCTCCCATTCATATGCAATGAAATATGTATTCCCCCATTTAAATTTTTTACAAGAATGAGCTTGCTATACCCTGCACCTTCAAAACAGTATTCCTTTTTTTAAATTTATTTATTTTGTCTTCACCCGAGGATATTTTTTTCTTGATTTTTAGAGAGAAAGGGCAGCGGGGGGGGGTGGGGCGGAGAGAAAGAGAGAAACATCGATGGGCTGCCTCCAGACTGGGCATTGAACCCACAGCCGACGTATGTGCCCTGGAAACCTTTTGGTGCACGGGACGGCGCTCAACCCACCGAGCCACGGCCAGCACGGTATTCTTGGTTATTTCTTTTTCCAAGTGAATTTAAGGGTCCCTCTCCCTCATACACACCACTCAGAGTTTGATTGGAATTGTTTTGAAATTCATACATTAGTTTTGGGGAGCATGGATAACAATTCTCAGCTTTTCATTGGGGAACATGATGGTTTTCCATTGATTTCAGTCTTCTTTTCAAGTTACTTACAATTCTCTACACGTCAAGCCCCTCTGCTCCTCCAGTGTCTCCTGCAGCTCTTTCCTGCCTCTGGGCCTTGGCCCACTGTTACCATGAGTCAGTCCCCTTGTCCCTCAGTGTCACCTTCTCCCCAAACCCATGCAGCCTTTGCTGACTATTCCAGCTGGTGGCTTTCCCCCACTCCGAGGCTCCCGCTGTCTCTCCCACCACCTGCTGTCCCTTTCCAAGGGGTCCCGTCTCCCGGGGAGCCCCCTCTTTCCTGGATGGCTAGTGGGGAGCTGCTCTTTGCTGAGGATCCCCAGGCACCTGCTGGAGAGGGCCTCCCGGGGAGGTGGGAGGTGAGAGAGCTGGGCTTGTCCTCCCATCCCGGCCGTGTGAGGGTGGGGGGTCTGGAGCCTCCAAGGCTGCTTCTCCCAGCCCTCCCCAGGGGTGCTGCAGATGACCGCTCCCTGGGCCAGGACAGTCTCCTGTTATCACCATTGCCTCCCGCCCCGCGCTTTGTGGTCTCTGAGGGCATCGAGAAGGAAGAGCCGTGGGCTCTCCCCAGCCCCCCCCAGACGGTCTTCCCAGGCTGTGTCCCAGGCTGTGTCCCATGGGGCAATGGCGGGCCACCCTGGCTCTCAGTATGGGCGGCTACCCCAGCGGCCCCGGGTGCGGGTGGGGAATGGCCCAGGTCGCCGTGGCGCAGAGCTGGGCAGCAGACGTGGCAGATGAAGTTTTATGGTTTTATCCTGGACTCGGCAGCCTTGGGAATTGCTACTTGTTCTCACCAAACGCATGATATTTGCCCTCCGCTGGCAGCTCAGAGCCTGGCTCTCTCCACTGGGCGGAATGCTCGGGCCGCCGGCCAGCGGCACTTGGGAAACCCAAGTCCTCACCAGAAGGTAGCTCGGGGAGCGGGGACACGGCGGGGACCCACCCGGCGTCGGTAGGGACCGCAGGGCTCAGGTGCTGGGGCGTGCACGCCGTGTCCCGGCAGTCCGAGCACTCCTGTCCCACGTGTGCAGGGGTCCTCGTCAGGGACCACAGGGCTCAGGTGCTCGGGCGTGCACGCTGTGTCCCGGCAATCTGAGCACTCCTGTCCCACGTGTGCAGGGGTCCTCGTCAGGGACCACAGGGCTCAGGTACTCGGGCGTGCACACGGGGCCCCGGCAGTCCAAGCAGTCCTGTCCCACGTGTGCAGGGGTCCTCATTAGGGACCACAGAGCTCAGGTGCTCGGGCGTGCATGCTGTGTCCCGGCAGTCTGAGCACTCCTGTCCCACGTGTGCAGGCTCCTCATCAGGGCCTGGAGGCGTTGCCCTTGGGCTCCCGCTTAGCTCCTGATAAGGGCGCCCCTAGGTGCTTTTTTCACTAGCTGGACGTGGCTGCCACGCCAACAGCCTGTTCCATTGGCTGCATTTCTGTGGCTGCTCCTGGTCACCGCGTCCCATTCATAAGCTGACCAGAGGGCCGGGGGCCGGTTTCTGGGGTGCCCCTGTGGAGGGCGGCCTGGATGCTGGGTGTGGACAGAGGAGCCTTTTCCTGGCCGTGTCCTCCGATTCTAAGGTTCACTGTGTTCCGGGGGCTGGCGGCCTCTGTGTCCTGTGGCCTCACCGTGTGACGAATGTCGCAGCTGCTGTGGTGTCCCTAGGAGGAACCTTTTTCTGTTCTTTTCTAGCTACTCACGGAACCGCACCTTTGACACGTACATCGGGCAGGGCTACGTGATCGCCGGGATGGATGAAGGGTTACTGGGCGTCTGCATCGGAGAGAAGCGGAGGATCGTGGTGCCCCCTCACCTGGGCTACGGGGAGGAGGGGAGAGGTGAGTGCCCGGCTGCTTGCACCCGGTTCCAGGCACCCGGCCTTCTTGAGCAAAATGTTGAAACAGGTCCATCTGGAGACTCGGAGGCCCAGAGAACTTTCATTTCTAGAGATGCTGTTGTGTCCCTTGGTCCCCCTGCCTAATGTCCTGTCCTTTTGAACAATTGTAAACCTACACCAAAGCTGAAAGAACTGTACAGTGAACCCCCTTAGTTTCCCCAGTTGTAATATCTTGCTATATTTATTTTCTCTCTCTGTCTATGCATTAAGTTTTTGTTGTTGAGCCATTTGAAAGTAAGTTGCAAACCCTCCTTTTTGCTTTTTAACAGCTTTATTTGAGGTATCATTTCTATGCCATACATTTCACCCATTTTAAAGATACAACCCAAAGACTTATAGTAAATGTAGTGAGCTGTACAACCATCGCCCTAATCCAGTTTTAGAACAGTTTTGTCCCTCTAATCACAAACTCCTTTTTAAAAATGATACAAATAATACATGTTGACTTTAGAAAAAGAAAATACAGATAAACAAAGAAAACAAAAATCTCCCCTAACCCCACCACCCAGGAGTAAACATTGCAGTGTGGTAAGCAGAAGAGCGGCCCCAAAAGATGTCAAAGCTGGGCCCCAGAACCTGTGAATATGTTACCTTTCATGGCAAAGGGGACTCTAGATGTGATTAAGGTAAAGATCTTGAGGTGGGAGATTATCCTGGGTCATCCAGGCAGCCTTGATGCACTTGTGAGAGTCTTTGTTAGAGGGCAGCAGGTCGGAGAGGAAAAAATGCCGAGCTGCTGACCTAGAAGATGGAAGAAGGGGCCACAAGTCGTGGAATGAGGGTGACCGTGGGAAGCTGGCAAAGGCAAGGACATTAAGTCACCAAGTTTGTAGTAATTTGTTATAGCAGCAGTAGGAAACTAATACAGCCAAGAAGTGAATACTCTTCTGTACTTTTTTAAAAATTGAATTTATTGGGGTGACATTGGTTAATAAAATTATATAGGTTTCAGGTGTACAATTCTATGATACATCATCTGTGTGTTGTATTGTGTGCTTACTGCCCCATGGTACTCTGTACTTTTGAGTATATGTGAATCTATGTAGATAAAAGAAAACACATATCCACCTGTGCAAATACGGACAAAAATGGGATCATTTACATATATAACTGTCATTTCTCTTTCCACCTAATTTGTTGTGAAAATTCTCTGTGCCAACAGACATTTTTAATGGTTGCATAGTATTCCACGCCAATTTTCCTTTCTTAATTATGGTTTTTCTCCTATATAATTGTTTGCTAGTTGGCTTAGGAATAGCTGACTTGGTATTTATTTTGCTTTTGTTTTGACTAATGGGATTATGGCTGGCCTGGCAGGCTGTACATATTTATTATGTTTACCCTTTTCTGACTACTGCTGATGTGTCCTATGGGTCTTTGGAATTTTCCCAGTGGGGTATGTCCAGAGTACCTAAGAAACATCAGGTTGGCTATACCTGGGGGAAACTTATTCTTTCTCTCCCTGACTTAAGTTTCTGATTTGTGAAGCCGTCACAGATCACAGCCTCGGACACACTGACCAGGCCTTCCTTCACTACAAACTGCTTTGTAGTTTGTATCATGTAAACTTCTACTTCTACCCAAATACATGCAGAAATAGAAAACTGCTTCCTCAGTATCTATGTTTGTGTAATTATGCCCTCAGAACTCGTCCTTCCTTTCTCTAAAAAAATACATTAATGGGAAACATTTGCTTAAATTGTTTTCCTCCTTTTGGCTTTCTGTCAACTATGAGACAGAGCTCTGCAGAGAATTATATAAGGTTCTGGGAAGCATCAGAAGGTCATAACTTTTCTGGGCATGAGGCTGCTGCATCCCGAGCCATGTGTTGCTGTGGGGGAGGGACACCCCGACTTGTAACACCCAGGTACTTTTGTGCGGGGTCCACCTCTGCCCCCTTCTGATTGGCACCTCGTGCTAATAATCCCTGAGGGACTGACCCCAGAAGGGTGTCAAAAATGGGATCATCTATATCTGTAACTCAGGACACAGGGGCAGGCGCATAGTAAACGTTCAGTAAATGTTTGTGGAAGGAGCGAAATGCTGGGCTCTCCGTCCCTGGCATTGCATGTCTCGCAGCTATTTTCCCCACCAGGGTGCTGCACAGATTGAACGAGAGAATATCTGTGAACAAAACTTCTGTAAATGAAAACATTATTCAGGGGTAATGTTTGCAAAGTGGAGAGAGCGGAAGAGAAAACTGTTAATGATTTTGTGCAGAACAAACAAATAGGCTGTGTTGCGAAGGCACGTTGGGGAGTCGGGTGTGCTATGTCGTAAGGGGGGGCTATGGGCAGTTTGGGCTGCAGGGTTTTCCCCGTGAACTTTCTCTTGGTTTTCTTTCTCTTGCACAGTAACTGTCACTCTACAGCTGATTTTCTCATCTCGCCTTTTGCTTCTGGGAGGGGCGGGGCGAGTCCTAATGTGGCTGAGCCTTAGTCTCCAGAAACCTTTCAGGCTCCACGATTCTGTGGGGCAGGAGCTCATCATCTGGAACTGTAGTCCAAACTGTGCTCCCAACTGGCTGCGTGACCCTGGGCAAATCTGTGCCTCGGTTTCCCCATTTATAAAGTGAGGGTCAGGTTCCCTCCAAGGGCCCTCCAGCCTCACTCCTCCGGTGTGCTCTAGGATTTCATCCCGAGTCCCCGTGCTCCTCTCTGGACGCCTGTGGTGATGTGGGGAGCACGTGTCCTGCCCCTTCCTTCATTTCCCGTGTCTGTCCTTTAGGGAATATCCCTGGCTCGGCCGTGCTGGTGTTTGACATCCACGTGATCGACTTCCACAACCCTTCAGACTCCATCAGCATCACGTCGCACTACAAGCCCCCCGACTGCTCGGTGCTGAGTAAGAAGGGCGATTACCTCAAGTATCACTACAATGCCTCGCTTCTGGATGGGACCCTGCTGGATTCCACGTGAGGGCCCGGGAGTGGGAGAGGCGGGGGGGTGGGGTGTGAGCCCAGAGGGTTCTCCATCTGATGCTGGCTGAGAACTGGCATCTCCGTGGCGCCTCCCTGCTTAGCTCAGGCCTACATCCCTGCTCAGATGCGTCCTTCTGAGCGTTCCCTGTGAATGGTCTCCCCCTGCTCCTGTGACATGGTCTTGCTGAAAAACGGATCTCATCTTGTAACCGCTGTCTTTAAAAATTAACCCACAGGTGAAATCCCAGCTCCGGGGTCTGGCACGTCAGGCTTCTGTCCGCTCCGTCTGCCTCACCAGCCTCATCTTCTGCTGGGGCCCGGGTGCCCTGGGCAGTGGGGTCGGGTGCACACTGTGTGTCCTTTCCTTCTGGTCATCTTCTGCCCTGGCTTTGGTCGCCTCCCTAGTCTCAAAATCTGCTCTCAATTCTTAGGAAGAATCAACTGCTCCCACTTCTGGAGTCTTATAACGTGTTACGCGTTCCCTGCCTTTTATTTTTGTTTGTCTCAGCTGCTGATCGGAATACCTCAGGGACACCTGGGATATTGATTCATATTTTTATCCCTATGTGTAGCCTGGAGCACAGCTCGAAGGGTGCGTTCTGTAAATATAAGTTGATTGAGATGATCCTGGAAACATATTAAAGGAAGCAGTAGTATAAACCAGTGTCAGGGAGTCCAAAGGAGCTTTGCTTCTGATACATCTCAATCTTCAGACGCATCTGTGAGTTAATATAATATTCTCTTTTTTGGGAAAGAGACACTTTCGGCCTCTCTGTATATATACAGGTACATCCATTTTTGTGCTGAGCCTGCCTTAGATTCCTGTTTGCTGTTGGGGAGAAGGAAGGGCTTCATATAAATAGTATGTGCTGCACCTGTTTGGGGTCAAGAGGGTCTTCTGTCCCTCCCATCAGTCCCTCTGGCTTCAGGTGACAGTGTGGCTGGGGGGAGCCAGGCCTGCAGAGAGAGCCCTAGGGACAGACTGTCCCGACCATTCTCTTTGCTGCTATGAGATCCTGTGTCCTGTTACCGTATTTGATCTCATCCAAAATGTATTGATTATTAGAAGCATCATTTGATGAATCTCTAAGGAAGTAAAGGTTCTTCCCAAAAAGAATGACATGCTGTCCGTTGAAACGTCTATCCCAGTTACAGAGATGATAAAACGTGAGAAAGTGAGCGTCATAGAGTCAGTGACAGGACTAGGGTCTGGGTGGGGACTGGCAGGGACCGACTTGAAGCAAACCTTGCATGACGTTAGGTGCCTGCGAGGGCAGCGGGGGAGCAAGTGGCTTGTGTGGTTGGGGACGCAGCGAGGTCGCGCCTGAGAGCATGGCCCACGAGGTCGGAGCAGTCCACAGGGTCAGTGTCGCGCTCCCGTCGCTCTTGCTGATGTTTGAGTTTTTGTCTGGTGCCCCTACGGCCGTGAAAAGGTGACGCAGGGGTGGGAAATGAGCAGAGGGACTCCACCCCAGTGGGCTCAGGATGAGCTTCTCGCGCGGGGTGGGAGAATCAGCCTTCCCACCTTCTGGTGTGTGTGGTGGGTCCACAGCCTCCTTCCAGAGCATCTGGGAGCCATGTGACGCTCCTTCCTCTTATCAGGCTCCGTTCTGCACCACGGGGCCGTTTGTGTTACGGGTGAATCCACACGGAAGAGTCCTGGCGGGACTCTCGGGGTGTACGTTTCAGAATAGTGGGGTGACGGGAAGTGTGGCGGGCGTCTGCTCACCTGTGTGTGGCAAAGGAGCCCCTTCTGGAAGGTGGGGCCTGGCCCCGCCCCAGCCCTGGGAGGACCATAAACGGGGGGGGGGGGGGGGGGGGGTCAGTGGCTGCTGAGAGGAGAGGGCAGTGTGGGGGGGAGCCAGCCAGGGCCACGCAGGCAGGCGGGAGGCTTTCAGAAGGGGAATGCCAGGGAAGGACTGGTGGAAATACCGGAGGAAGTCAACAGCAGGATGGCCTGGGGAGAGGGAGGGTGGCGTTTTCAGACTGGAGGTGTGGAAACAAAGTGCATGCTTGGAGGGTTTTCTCCCAGTGTTTAAACGGGCCTCCGAGAGGAAGAATGAAGATCTGTTATTTGATAGCTAAATGAGTTCTTGAATATTCTGTAAGGCTTCGGAACCCAGTTGCCCCATGGGAGGTCCTGGGTGGTCCCCAGGGAAGAGCAGTGTGAAGGCACCTCTGTGCTGCTGACAAAGGAGGGATTGTGTGGGGGGCGGGACAGGGGACGCCCCTCCCGCAGGCCTCGGGCCAAGGCAGCTTTTGCCAGCTGGCTGGCTGGCAGCTTCGTTCCAGGTAGGACAAATGCAAACCCTGTTTTGGTTTCCTGGCTCCAGAGAACCAGCCGGGCCCTGGGAACCAGCTTGAGGAGGGAAGGAGCCGGCAGCCCTGTGCTCGGGGGAGGCTGGGAAGCCTGAGAGGGGGTGTGACCCAAAGGGACGGACCCTTCCTTATTGTTACCACCTGGTGAGGGGTACCAAGGGGCCTCTAAGATATTGGGGAGGCTCTTCCCCTTGGTGTTGAAGAACATGCCCACTGTTTGCCCTAAGGAGGTGATAGGAATGCCATAGGATTGGAAATACATTTATTTTCAGTAGTGATTGAGGTGAGAAAGCCAGTTTTTTAAAATCTGGATTACCCAGGGACCATGGACATCAAAGAAAATTAAAATCATGGCGCAGCCCTGGCTGGTGTGGCTCAGTGGTTGAGCATGACCTGGAGGTCACAGTTCGGTTCCCGGTCAGGGCACATGCTCGTGTGTTGGGCCTGATCCCCAGTAGGGGGCGTGCAGGAGGCAGCCGATCAGTGATTCTCTCTCATCATTGATGTTTCTCTCTCTCTCCCTCTCCTTTCCTCTCTCTCTCTGAAATCAATAAAAACATATTTTAAAAACACACAACAAAAAACCATGCCCCAAATTAAACTCGTGGTTATTTTTCTGGAGTCAAAGACGGGTACAGACCCAAGCACTTTGTACCCTCAAGGCCATCTGTTTACGGAGCTCTTCATACTCCCTCTCCACTGTGCCAGGCATAAAACAGTCTCCTATTTAGAACACCCCTGTGCGATAGCTGTTATTATGTCCATCTTGTGGATGAGGAAACTGAGGCCACATGTCCCAGGGTCAAATTCAGTGGCCAAACCAGGATTCAAACTCAGGCCTCACTGAATCTACAGCGCAGGGCTGTAGATTCTCTTTTACGTTACCTTTTTAAAATTCCCATGGACATTTCTAGCTAGAGCATTGACTGAAACTTAAGAAAAAATCGTTAAGAGCAGTAGAAAGAGCTTTTTTCCCCCTGAGACTTTGGAGAGTTGCCACCATGATGTCCCATCACCCTGAGTACTTCAGGGTGCTTTTCTTAAAACCAGGAACCTTTTCCTGCGTCGCTCAGTCAGACATTAAAATCAGGACGTTCACATGGATATGTTACTACCTTTTAATTTTCAGATCCTGCTTAAGTTTTGCTAAATGTTCCCCAGAAGGTCTTTCATAGCCAGAGGACCCCGTTCCAACACGTTCTAACACTGAACAGTCCTCAGTCTTCCTTGGGTTTTCATCTTGACCCTTTTGAGGATTATAGGTGGTTTATTTTTGCTAAGTGCCCCTCAGTGTGGGTTGGTCTGTTTCCCTGACTAGGCAGGGGTTCCGTGTCTTTGGCGGGGATGTGATGTGCCGGAGAAGTGACGTGCTCTTCCCACGAGACACTCATGTACCAGTGGGCTGATGACGTAACCGGGAACCCTTCTGTTTCGTTTCCAGGTGGAATTTAGGCAAAACGTATAACATTGTTCTGGGATCTGGACAAGTCGTGCTGGGGATGGATATGGGCCTCCGAGAGATGTGTGTTGGAGAGAAGCGGACCGTGATCATCCCGCCCCACCTGGGCTACGGGGAGGCTGGCGTGGGTAAGCGACTGTATTAAAGGGTGTTTAGGGCACGTTCACCATCCAAATCTGTGCCTTTTGGGGTGCCAGATTTAAAATCACAATATGCTTCTTCCATTTTGTTTTTGGAGGATTTTTTTTAATTTTTAATTTTTATTTTTCAATTACAGTTTACTTTTAGTGTTACTTTGTATTGGTTTCAGGTGTACAGCATAGTGGTTAGACAATCATATACTTTACGAAGTTCCCCTCAGTATTTCCACCTGGCACCATACATAGTTAAAAAGGCCCGGGCAGTGTGGCCCAGTGGTTTGAGTGTCCACCCATGAACCAAGACGGGGGCCTACAGGGGTCAGTTAATTGATGTTTCTCTCCCATCAATATTTCTCTCCCTCTCCCTTCCTCTCTCTCTAAAATGGATAAAAACATAATAAATGCTGGTCACCATCCTCTGAACTGCCGTGATGACTCACTGAGAGTCACTACCTACAGTTTGGAAAACCATGTGCTGATGCTGAACTTTTTTGGGGCCCAGGGTGGGGTGGGCGGCGGAGGGGGTGTGTCTGCAGCCCCTTGGCCCTAACCCTGCCCCTCCCTGTAATCGGGGCAGATGGAGAGGTGCCTGGCAGTGCCGTGTTGGTGTTTGACATCGAGCTGCTGGAGCTGGTGGCTGGCCTGCCTGAGGGGTACATGTTCATATGGAATGACGAGGTGTCCCCCAACCTCTTTGAAGAAATCGACAAGGATGGCAATGGAGAAGTCCTTCTGGAAGAGGTAACTCACCTTGGGAGGCAGCTGGGACCAGAGGAGCGCAGGGAGCCTCCATTCCGCGGTGGAGCCTTCTCAGAGTGGGGAGGCCTCCTGCGTTGATTTCTGTGCTAATGAGAAGCTACACACTCACGCACCAAGCGCTTTCACGCACGCCCTCCAAGATGGAGCTCTTTGAAGACACTGAGGCCTGACAGGTACAGGGACCGACTCCAGGGCTCGCAGACCTGGGTCAGTTCCAGGTCCTGGTGCTCACAGCGCACCTGCCCAGTGTTAAGTGTTCCCACAGCTGTTATCTTGCGTGGCCCTCACGACAGGATGGTGCTCAGCGCACAGTAGGTGGTACAGTTTTCTTGTGCGAATGAGTGAGTGTGGGCAATAGTGTTGGCAGAGGCTGGTGGTCAGGGGGCAGGCTTTGGTGAGGAACTGTTCTGACTTAGGGATACGGGGGAGGCCAGTGGCCACTGGCTCGCCTGCCTGGGACCTCAGGGCTTCGGGAACCGTTTAGTCAGGGCTTTGTAACCTGCATCTGGAGAAAAGCCCAGGTTGTGTAGCTCATAGGGTTTTGTCTGTTCTGGTAGCTCAGGCGCAAATCCCATTCTGTTCGGGCCTGGGCTCGGCACTGTCGGCTGCTGTGTCTCAGGGTCTGTCCTGTCCCCTCTCCAGTTCTCAGAGTACATTCACGCCCAGGTGGCATCGGGCAAGGGGAAGCTCGCTCCCGGGTTTGACGCTGAGATGATCGTGAAGAATATGTTCACCAACCAGGACCGCAATGGAGACGGCAAGGTCACGGCCGAGGAGTTTAAACTCAAAGACCAGGAGGCCAAACACGACGAACTCTGAGCCTGACACGAGCCACGTGTGTGACGCCAAGCCCCTGTCGCGGTGGAGCGGGCCGTGAGGGCGCGAGGGTCTCTCTGAAGGTGAATTGTCTGCAGGCAGAGGGGTCACACATCAAGGCTGGGGGGATACACGTGAGGATTTCAGGCCGAATGCCCGTGACATTAGACTAACTCGGTGCGAGGTGCCTCTGCCTGGGTCACGTAGCATATTGGAAAGGCCCTGCCCACCGCTGTCCTGTGGGCCTTCTGGGTAGTTTTGTCATTGAAGGGAAATAGTGTCATGCAGAAGTCACAACCATCCTGGAGGGAACAGAAGACATCAAGTGGCCAGGCTTTCTACATAGAGAGGATTAAGAAAATTTTTTTTTTAACTCACGGGTGTTTTGTAAGCGTTGTTCAGATGGGCAGAAAAAACAAAGGGTGAACCCGATGGGATTCCCAGAAAGCCCCAGAAAACTCAGCGGCTGTACAGTCCCTTCAGGTGAGGCCCAGCCTCCGCCTCCCCTGCACACACACAGACACACACAGACACACCCACACACGCTTTTCTGGTTCAATCACACCCCACGCCACTGTGGCCTCCGATTGGCTGGGCAGCTTCAGTTAAACAGAATCAGTGGACCCGACGAGAGGCATCGGGGCCACGGGCAGACGGCTCGATTCCGCGCCTGCCGCGTGAGACCGCCTGCTTCTCTGTCTTGCTCCGGTCACTACCCCGCAGTGCACTGACTGCTTTGATCAGATAGATACGTGCAGGGCTGGCGGCCACGCCGAGCTCCAGGGCATCTCCCTGTGGCCCAGGTGGACATGTCATTCCCAGCAGACGAGCGTAAACAAGGTGACAGATTTCTGCCGCTCATCTGTGTCCTGGAGAGGGAGGGGCCCTGAAGCTCAGGGCCTCACTCTGCGTAGGGGAACAAGGGCACTACACCTGCCGGCCTGTCCCCGTGTCATGCAGTGACCACTTTGCTGCCTGTGTCCTCTGTTCCCAACCAGTGGTAACCCATGATCTTCCTTCTGAAACGGCTTTATGTTACTAATTTAAACTGTTTTGTACTGATGTAGCTCCGAGGGAGTCTATGAAGACGCCATGCACTCATCCAATTGAATGTTGGAAAACTGATCTTTTTGTGTATAAAATGTTGAATCCTCTCACCAGGCTTTGTGGTGTTTTATTGGAAGGCGGAGAGGAGCCATGGGAATGTTCTGCGCAGTCAGAATCCCCTTGAGAAAAACAGGACCAGTGTGTTGAACAGTAGAGTACAGGGGGGTGTAGGGTCAGCGTCCTGGCAGGAAACTCCCTCCCGGGGACTTCTGCAGGGGAGGTAATGGACTGTTTGCAGAGGCCTGGACAGGACTCGGGGACCCAGTAAAGAGGCCAAGGGACCCGGGACGGCTGGTGGCCAGCAGCAGCAGGAGGCTGCTCCTCCCTGGGCGGGAAGGGTGGAGGGGACCCCAGGCAGGGCCGTCCCGCAGGAGTCGTGGAGGTGCCTGAGCAGAGCCACTCCAGGAGCCGTGGCTGGTGCTGTGGCAGACGAGTGTCTGACCTGCCACTGGCTCTCAGTAGCTGGACCCAGTCCAAACCAGAGGAAAAGGAACTCGGGAGCAGGTGTTAGAGGTCAGCCTCTTGGGGTGCAGAGAAAGGTGGAGAATGAATAGGGATTGGGTAGGAGCAGATGGAGAACTGGCACATGTATGGGGGGAAAATGCGTGCGTGGTTTTAAAAATCGAATGTTATTGCTTCCTTTTTGCAGAAGCAACCTCAGGGACTCTGTGCGTGGCTGGCTCACTTTGTGATGCTGCTGCAACACTTGCTTACACTGCCTCACGATCATGGGTTACAGCTCTGCCAGCAAGGCCGTGAGTACTAAGTAGGGGCCAAGCAGCGGGTGGAGGTGCCACACAGCATTTTTCTTCGTCACATTTCACACTTCGTTTCTGTGTTGCCACTTGAAGCAGCGTGGACCTTCTGACGGAACAGGTCCAGTCTCTGCATTAGGACCACCTGACTCGTGACATACAGGTTTTGAACTTTGGGTCTGAAAGATGAACTAAGTCATTGATGCCTAGTAGGGGTGAGAGTATCTTAGAGAACATGACATCTGAATATGCATGGGACCCGTGTGTTTGAAACACCACGAGGTACCCTGGCCGGGTAGCTCGGTTGGAGTGTCGTCCCAATGCACCAAGGTTGTGGGTTCGAGCCCTGGTCAGGGCACATACAAGAATCAACCAATGAATGCAGAAGTAAGTGGAACAACAAGTCGATGTTTCTCTCTCCCCCTTCTTCTCTCTCTAAACAAACCAACCACGAGGCTACTTCGCAAGTATAAGAGGTTTGCACTGTTTTGTGAAAACCTAGTTAGTTTGATCTCTGATTACTTAGCAATTTATACAGCTTTTCTTTCTTTTTTTAAAAAAATATGTTTTTACTGATTTGAGAGAGAGAGAGGAAGGGAAAGGGAGAAACATTGATGAGAGAGAACCATCCATTGGCTGCCTCCTGCACGCCCCCCAGTGGGGATGGAGCCCACAACCTGAGCATGTGCCCTGACTGTGAATCAGCTGACAACCTCTCAGTGCATGGGACAACAGTCAACCAACTGAGCCACCCCGGCCAGGGCTATACAGCTTTTCAAAGTTATTAAGACAGAAAAAAAATTTTTCATTTTGGCAGGGAAGTTGGCCTGACTGCAAGGTTATCACACACATACAAGAGAAACCTGGCAAGTGCTTACAAGAGAAACCTGGCTTGTTGAGTGAATGAATGAATGGGTCTTGCTAGTAGAATTAAATAGGCCTTTCATTTCATGTTTATTATCAGTGCATCAATACAGAACATTTCTTAATGATTAGCGACATGTGGATATCAAGTTTTTCCAAACACCAAGTGCTAGTATGTTCTGGTAAATTTCAATCCCCCCCCCCCCCCCCAAATAACACAATTTCGGGAGATGGTGATACCATCGGCATAATTCACTCAAATTACAAAAATGTCAATACTGAACATCACACACATGTAAAAAGACTCCTCAAAAACTCCATAATATTAAACTACAGAATTCACTCTGGAAATGTAGGCAGTTAGTTTTCAAATTTTGACTTTAAGATTTTTTTTTTTGTTAAAAAATATGGAGAGGAGTGTGTTGAGAGAGGTGGAGAAGATGGACCTTCTGGTCGATGGATTCAACATGTCTGAGCAAGGATATGTTATAAATAAAAGTCTCCGTGAGATGAACACATGAGCAGTTCTTGCATCAGCTGCACCCACGGGAGATGTCTCGTCTTCTGGAAGAATGCTCATTTATACAGAATCTTCTGTAAGATGGAGTTGGCCACCTCCAAGGATTCCTCCTTTACTAGAACAATATCATAAGAGTCCATGTACTTGTCTAAAAGCTCATCCACCTGATCAACAACAAAAAAACCATAAAGATTAATATACAGGGAGGAGCAGCAAGTGATTTCAGTACGAACCCCGTTGTTACGTTAGATCTGTTGGGCAAAAAAGAATCTTTAATAAAAGATTAAATTCACTTTCATAAAAGGTTTGAAACGAAGCAATACTTTTAAGTGTTCAAATCCTTAAAGTTCATTGATAGAAATTTTCCCACTTGGGGGCTTTTCTCCCCAAATGAATTCTCTCTAGTCCAATGGTTTTCAAATGGGGACACGGTGCCCAAGGAGCATTTGGCAATGGCTGGATTTTTGATCCTCATGACATCACCAAGGAGTGCTACTGGCATCAAGAGGGGAGGCCAGAGAGGCCTCTTATACTGTACGCCCTCCCTTCCCAACGCCTACAGCATGCACCTGTGCCTACCCACTCCTTTACGCATCGCCCAAGGAAAGGGGTAAACCAGATGGCTCCAAAACAGCTGCTTTCTATCCAGTTTCATCCGAGTTTTTTCTTAGAAGGAAATCAGATGACAGATTTGTCTACTTACTCTATCATTTAGATATCCAATTTTCAGAATGTGTTCAACATTGGCTACTCCATCTGCCATTCGTAAGTCTCCCTGGGAGTCTCCCAGCAGAATTATGTTGCTGTTGTCTTTTAGTTGATCGAAATACTGTGTGTTCTTCAAGGCACCGTCATGCTTGTTAAATACATGAATTAGGTCTCCTTTAAATCCTTTGAGCACCCCCTATGAAAAGTACATAAGTCCTTTGAGATAACAGGTTTTACAAATTTTATGTGTTGTAGTTTCACATTCATGAAAGGTCAGAAGGACTCAGAGAAGTAAATGTTTTTCTAGAGATACTTTAAATGTTATAAACACAAGTTGAAAGTCCAATTTTTACTTTACATTTGGTTCCTCGTGTAAAGGTGCCATTTAGAGTTGTTGCATTAAGTTACATTAAAAGAAGACTTACTAATTTTAATATTAGTCAAAAGCTTTGGGAACAAAAGTTTAAGAAGGGTTATTATTTTTAGAACGTGGGTATGGATATAACACTGGGAGAGATGATGAGGCCCACAGTAGGTCTATCAACTTGGCCTAATTTAATGAGCACACACAAAATAATAACAAATGCATCTACATGATTAGAATATTTTCAGATTTTAAAAGTAATGATTAGGAATGACCTGACATTCTTACTTTGTCGTCAAACTCCATGAAGTTGGACACGACTTTGACATTTGGATAATAAACACCAGCTTGACGGATGACCTCCTCTAGAATATCTCCAATCCCAGCCGAAAATATGAACATGGGGATGCTGTGCTGCTGGAGTTTGTCAAAGAAGTTCTCATATCCTTCCCTGCAAGATGGAGGTGTGATATGATTGTTCGAGCGAAGATCTATCTCTTTTATCACCTAGGTGGTTAAAAAAATACATATTTCTACCTAATTCTATGCCTCACTTAGTTCTCATTTCAAAATACTGCCCAAGGGGACTGTTGCTGATGTCTGATACTAGCACAAGGTTTTCAAGCAACAGCTAACTTTTACCTTTCTTTTAATAAATTCTAATAGTAAAAATTAGATGATTTTAGACTCGCACTGAATATGGAGAAGCCTACAGCTCAGAATTTATACTGCTGAACAACAAATAGTGCCACCATACCTTGAAAAGCCCGTTTAGGGTGAGCTGCAAGGCCTGCTTATCATTCTGCTCGATCCACTCCCTCCCTGCTGTTAGAAAAGCAGAGCAGCCCGACCGAGCTGTGTTCTCTTTACACCTGGCATCTCTCCTGCCTAAGATGTGGCAGCTACAGGTCGTGTTTTCATCTTACAGTCTTCCCTTTTAACTCTTCCTGGCTATAGGATAAGCTGCCTAACAAAGGAATGAAATACCAGTTGTCCTCACACTGACAATTTGCTTTCCTCATTAGATCACCTTAAAATGTAGCATCATCAAGAAACAGCATCATATTTGCCTGGTGAGTTGAAGAATTTAAGAGGTAGTAAACAATTGAAAATAAGCTTTAAAATGTTAATAGCTAATCATTCATGTATTAGAATATTTTTATTATTTGCTAAAACATATGCACCTTTCCTAGAGACAGTTCTCAAGGGCACTTGGAGAATTCACAAAGATTTAGATCAATTTAAAAAGAGGGCACTTCATAAAAACAGGGTACCTAGCTAAATACTTCTCAATTTGACTTATGAATGCTCTTTTCATATTTCATGTCTGAAAAATATTTTGCTAAAAAAATTTCAAAATGGTCTTGGTTTCCTAACTTTGTAAGTTAGTCCTGAAATTTTTAATTTGGAGAAAGGAGATGTAAATTAGTATTTCAAGCCCATAGGCATTCATTCGTACACCAAGATCTAACATGTCATTCTCAATTCCTTTTCTCCCCACTTTTATTGTGATAGGCGGCATGTTCTGGATATGTTCCTATTTGGGATATTCTTATAGATTATTTTAATAAAAATACACACTTGAATACAACATATAACAACAATTCAAATCTGTAGACAATTAACAACAAAAAACACCCGAGAAACTTACTTGAGCATAACGTCAGATTCTGCCACAATTTCTTTAAGTTTAGCTTTTGGTAAAGCCTGTTCGACAAGCAAACTATGTGATTTAGTGTACCTGGAGTTCATGACCAAAGAAAAAGAAAAGCAATGAAAGCAAATTAAAACTATTCTCTTTATGACAAAGCATCCTTCAGTATGAGAAAATGCAGTATTTCATTCATGATCTTTTGGATTTAAATTTCAGATCTTTAAACTCATGACTAACGAGTGTATACGCCACAGGCCTCAAAAGATGATACATACATTCTCAGTGCATTTCCCGATTCTCCCCAAACTCTGGCTGTAAACGTGTTTATAAGACAACGAAAGGATATTGCTGTAACCCTTTCCTCAGTCTACAAATAGGAGTTCCATCCTTGGGAGGCATAATCATTTCTTTGATTCCAATAAGCATTAGAGTAAAACCATTTTTCACCTGTTTGTAGTCTGAATTTTCATGAAATGCCTAAGTACTAGAGATGCTGCCTAGTGAGCAAGAAAGAAGATCCTTGCTATGGGAAGTTTTATACTATATAGGTGCTTCACAATTACATAAAACCCCTGTAATCACAGCATCTCAGTATAACAAGGCCTTAGGACCTCTCCACATGACACCTACAAATCCCCCTATAACGTTCCTCAGGGAAACCCCCTCTCTGGGTTGGCTCCTGCCCTATTAGTGAGCACATTCTCCCAAGGAAGCTTGTGCCATTGCTAGAAAGTTCACATTGCGAGGCAGTGCCTTCATGGTGCTGAAATCCGCATTCTAAAGCCCTCCAGGTCTCGTTCCCATTCCACATGTTGAGTAAGTCTCACCTCTTTTCAACATTTCATACCATAAGCACTGATTAAGTGTGCAAGATACTCAGGTGATGGGATAATAAATATAAATAACACAATTTCGGTCTCTTAAGACTAAAACCTCCCGATGTTGCTTCTCAGGTGAAAATTCTCTATTCCTGCCTGGCTGGCGTGGCTCAGTAGTTGAGCATTGATCTATGATCCAGATCCAGGAGATCGCGGTTCGATTCTCGCTCAGGGCACAGGCCTGGGCTGCGGGTTTGATTCCCAGCAGGGGGCGTGCAGGAGGCAGCCAGTCAATAACTCTCATCATTGATGTTTCTGTCTCTCCCTCCCTCTCCTTTCCTCTCTTTGAAGTCAATAAAGACATATTTATTAAAAAAATTAATTCTCTATTCCTTGGTATGTTCCTCCATTGGAGTGGCTCCAGTTCCTGGGGTTACCTTAGTGAACTCCTCTGACACTGAGTTTGTCAGCGTTTCTCTCCGCAGGTTCTCCCAGGAAGCAACTGCTGGCAGTGCGGCCTGCTGAGAACGAATGGAGCACTCCCGTGAAGGCAACCAGCAGCAGGGGTGATCTCAAAAACTGTCCCCCGCTAGCTCCAGCTCAGTACAGAGGCCATCTAAACCCCAATACGTTTTCTTTACACACTGAGCCACATCTTGTCCATAGACTTGAAAGAAAAAAAATTCTTGTTTTGAGTTTAAGGCTTAAGTGCAGAATTTTAAATTTATTCCTACTGTTCTTCATCTTAAAAAACACACACCAAAAACAGAGTAAAATGAATTCTAGACTGTGAGAGTGACTAGAGAATTAGTTTGTTTTGTTGTTTTTAATCACTGCTCTAACTCATTGGAAATTTACCAATCTATTTACACACAGTGCAGGGGGAAGAGAAACCGTTATTTGTAACCGTAGTATAATGCCATCACATTTTAACCCTCCCATTGTCCATACACACTTACCATTCTATCATATAAGGTTTCTTCTCTTCTACCGTAAGACCGGGATCAGTTTCAATAGCATAATATTTTTCCTTTAGTTCCAATAACTAGAAATAAGCAAATACCTTGATTATAAAGACTGCAGAGTTATCATTAAGCTGCTTAGTTTTATAGGAAGCAAACAATGTAGACAAGTGTTTTTCATAAACTGCTTTAAATGGTAAAGATTAGTTCATGAGTACCTAGTACATACAGTGATGGAAAAGATCTGTGTTGATTTTAGTTTACATGTAACTAAATATACCTGCACAAAGCTGCTTTTTTTAAAAAGTACTTTTCAGGTCAGCAATTCAGTGAAACCAACTAATAATGAAACTATCGCTACAAAAAAATTTCATTCTTATATGAAATTATTAAATTTGGTTCACCTTTGGCGTCTTTTATTAAGACAGACACAGGCAGACACCTACTCAAAAGAAGCAGAGAACTGAGGCAATTTCCTGACCAATTTAAGAGAGCAAAACCTGCAGTAAAACCAAAGTAGTTTTGTTTTAACTTTCCAGTTAAGGTAAAGACACCAGAATATTTTTTGGTAATCATTTAAAAGTTTCTCATGTAAGTTTTGTGGTTATTAAAAAGTTACTGTCATGTTTTTTCTTTAAAACATGCTGAGTGCTACAATCCGCAGAATAAACCTAACATTTACTGAGTGTTTACTACGTGCCAGGTGTGGCTATAAGCACTTGGCATTGGTGCTTGTTTGTGCAAATGAACCGGAAGAAATCGGCAGAAAGGGTAAGGAAGTCTTGCAGTAACTGGATGAGTTAGTGCTTTTACCTTTTTTCGACATTCATCTGAAACCAGCTTACAGTTGTCAATGATATCTAAAGAGGAAAAGCAAAGGATGCATGAAAAATACTCTCGTTGATGAGTAACTTAGTACTTTTAAGGCTGAATGCCGAGCCAGCTAGCATGCTCATTACAGCCGTCGGGGTAGTGCACAACCGTCGGCAGTGCCAACTGGCGGGGCACTGCTGGAGAATCCGACGGCTCTGAAACCCACGATTCGGTGGCTCGTTTGCACCACTGAGCTGGATAATTCAAAGTCTTCGAACACTGAGCTGCATACGGAGCGGTCCCTTTACCACCATCCTTTTCAGTTAAATAGCTGGGGATACATCTGGGAAATATACTTTCTTTCTTAATAAAATGTTAATAAATAATGTGAAAAGCGGGAAAATATAGATTGTAAAGATAACAAAAATGACAATCTTACCATTTAATAATAAATTCCTAAAATTTTAGTATATTTCCTTTCAGTCTTAAATTTTTATGCATTATCAGTTAGGGAAGCGATTAAACCAGATCTGTGCTTTTGAATTCTGCTTTCTTTTGCACTTCACAGTGTAGTCTGTGTCTTTTCATACGATTAAAACCTCTCCATGAATACCATTCACAACAGTTATATGTTCTCTGTTTTGTGGGCCTGACATCATTGATACCATTTCTCCAGTCTTAAAATTTTTAGGTTGTTTCCAAGCTTCTGCTATTATAAATAATTTTATGTTGAACTTTGTTACTTTTTCAGTGAATACAGCTTTTGTCCCTACTTTTAGGATTACTTGATTAAAAATTTTCCAGAGGAATTATTGGGCCAAAGGGTATGATTTTTAGGAGTTTTTATGAAACTTATCAAGATGAGGCCTCAGATTCCACATGCACTGACAGTAAATGGGAGGGCGTACATCACGGTCGGGTTGAAGAGTATTATTTTAAAAACTCACTGCCAAGTTTGGGAAACAAAACAGGTGTCTTATCCTAGCAACACATTTTAACTTGATATTTATTTAGTAACTTATTCTTTAAGTTTACATATAAGTGACACCAAAATGTAGTAACATTCCTAGAAAATGTTACTCATGATAAATGCTGTTTCTGTAGGTTAATCCAAAATTTAAAATCCATTTAAATATTTCTTGAATCATGAACAGACCATATTTGGAGAAAAATTTCTGAAGTCTTTATTCCTCTTGCAACCAAAACCATACAGAAAATAGCCATTTATGTAACGTGGGGAAAAAGAAATCCTCAAAATATAGAAAGAAAAAGCCGCCCACGGCCATACTGCCCTGAACGCAGCCGACCTCGGCGGAGCTCGGAAGAAAAAGCGGGTTCCCTCGCCTTCCACGTGCAGAGGAAGGCGCAAACCCCAATCTCCTAGATAATATGACAGGTAGAAAAGGGTCTTAAAGTAAGGATGGCTTTCATGAGCTTGTTACAGTGTTGCACTTACTGTGACATGTGGGACATCTTTTCCCTTTGTAGGAAAATCTACTCAGTGTCATATCAAAGTCTGTTATTATCTGTAAGAAAAGGGGAGAAGTCATTATGGAAGCGGCCGCAGGCCGGCCGGAGGGCAGGCTTCCCAGAGGCTCGGGACTGTGCCCTGTCCCCGGCCCCAGTGTAAGTTATTTCCTCTGCACGGAGTTTTCTGATGCAGGTCATATACCAAGTCCCGAGAATTACGTTAACTACAAGGCAATACCTTACATGCCTGAGCGCTGTTACCACATACAATCTCATTAATCAGGATAGGAATTTGCAGTTGCAGGTATTGTGGTTACAGTTATCCATAGCGATAAAACACTGCACAATTTCACCCCCCTTGGTCAATGTACAAAAATGCAGTGAAAGCAATTAAATGACATTCTAGATGTAACCTGTTTATACAAGTAAATAAACTATACCAATCGATGAACCATACCTGGGAACACTGCCAGCTCTTGCGATTTAGGAGGTTGGGTTAAATATTTTTTTCAAAAATGTTTTAAAAAAAGAAATGATTTATTGTTATTGACTATCTGGGTTGTTGATTCAGTTTACATTTAAAACATCCCTTTAGCCTGGCCGGTGTGGCTCAGCTGTTGAGCATCGACCTAGGATCCAGGAGATGGCGGTTTGATTCCCAGTCAGGGCACATACTTGGGGTTGCGGGTTCGATCCCCAGCAGGGGACGTGCAGGAGGCAGCCGATCAATGACGACTCTCTCATCATTGATGTTTCTCTCTCTCTCTCCCCCTTTCCCTTCCTCTCTCTGAAATCAATAAAGATATATAAAACAACAAAAACATCCCTTTAAATTAAAAAAAATAAAAATCAGTTATCCCTAATAGCAAAAACTTAATTGAACTACTATGATTTATTTAATTAAGATATGGAAGAGCAACTTGAAACTAACTGTACATACTTAATATTATTCTTAAAATAGTTTAATACTTAATGTACAGTATTAGTTAACTTAGTAGTTAATATTAAAGAAAAACTAAACTTATTTCAAGGCTATTAATTTTTGTCTGTTTCCAGCAGGATATTCTACATATTTTTTTACAAGCTCTAGACCTATCTTTCAGATTTTACATTCTGAAAGGATAGGCTAAACTTCTCTATCTAAACTTTTTTTGCTCAGAGACACTGCAAAGCATGAGATAAATGTGCCTACCTGAATGTTAGAAATAAAGGTTTAGCAATAAAGGCTTCTTGATAAGAATTCACCTGAAGTTTGATAGCTCCTCCTTTGATAAGACCGCAGATAATTTCTTCTACTCTTGTAGGGTTCTTGATGCGAACTGAACTCTTCTGAAATTCTGGCATCTAAAAATCAAAGGAAATGAACTGACTCTTTAATTCCTCTTTTGTCAGGTTCCTTGGGTACCAAGCAGCAGCTTATATTATTTAAAGGTTTTAAAATGTTGAGGAGTCATATAAAAACAAACCACTGTATCAAATTACCATTTATACACAAAATTTTTAAAAACACACCAGTAGTTTCCATCTAGAAGATTATTAAGATAAAACCACATTTGTAATTAATATATTATCAGAAAGTGTAATTTTTCTAATTAGAAAAGTCATGCACGCATATTACAGAAATTACAGAAAAAAGAAATTGCCTCTAATTCTATTACCCAAAGATAGACAGACAACCATTTTATTTTTCATTATTTTCATTTCTCTGATTACCGATGTGCATGTATATGCACCAGTTTATCTCATTCTCATGACATACTTTTGCATCAGGCTTTCGGAAATTAGTAGTATTACATATATAGGTATAAGAAAATTAGGAGAATTCATTAAGCAAAATGGAATGTGAGAACTGGAGAATATTTGAACTTTGTGATAGTTTTCTTATAAGAACCTTTCTGCTTAAGACTGAGTTTATATTCATATTTACATTTTCAAAACTTTCTTAGCAGAAAGGAAACAAATATTACATGATTATTCCCTACAAATTGACCTTTGCACAGATAATTCAAGTATATTTAATATACTTGATTTGAAAAGTTGCTTCGAGATGTTTGCTCCTTCACGGTACTATATTCCAAATAACTTCATTGTTCTTGGCGTACATTTTACAGCAGATTTATTTCAAGTTAGGACAACTACTAAAAAGCATAAGACCAGTGGGGCTAGGCTGCTACAAGGATGGTTTGTTCAGGCTTTAGTGTTTCTCAACAATTTAATGTGTTTCCCCTACCCTACCGCAGACAGAGTGAAACGGAGCCGAGTAAATTCAGCACCAGCACGGTGCTCCGACAGCACACGTACAAGAAGACCGGGCGGGGGAAATTATGGGTCACGTAACAGTCGGCTCCACAGTATAAACAGACAGTCACAGGACCTCAAATCAAGGTCCTATACTGTTTGCACCTGACAATCTTTATTCATTTCATATGCTATTTTTCTGGGTATGTTATCACCCATATTAACGTATTTCACCTGTGTAATGGACACGGCTATGAACTATTCCCCCGACCTTGTCTCTTTGCTACAAGAGAACCTGACCAGGTAAGCCTGTCGGGCCCCATGCTGTCTCTACATAAAGGATGAAATTAGAAAAATCAGGAAAAGGCTAAACTGAAATGGATACAGAAGTGTATAGGAAAGAGAAATGCTAATATTAAAATTTTCTCCATGAATGAAAGGCCTGGGCCCACAATACACTTCCTTTCTTTAAAGAGCTGTATTTAAGTAGATAAGATCACTTACAATGCAACGAGCCTTCATACAGTGATCCTTTTAACTTAACTGGACTTTAAAAGGTTTCAACCGATTGAAGGTTATCTAAATATTTACAGTAATTTCTGCCTGTCGGCATAGCTCAGCGGCTGAGCATCGACCTAGGACCCAGGAGATCGCTGTTTGATTCCCGGTCAGGGCACAGGCCCGGGTTTCGGGCTCCATCCCCAGCAGGGGGCGTGCGGGAGGCAGCCGATCAATGACTCTCATCATTGATGTTTCTCTCTCTCCCTTCCTCTCTCTGAAATCAATAAAAACTACATATGTATATATAAATAAATATTTACAGTAATTCTTCAATAGATGAGACAAGCAAATAGGCACTTGTTCTAGATTCCTTTTTTCACTCATTTATCCATTCACTTGCTTGAAAGGCAAGTTGTTGTGAACTGTCCAAAGACTTTTCAATTTGATTATGATATGATTTTATGGAAAATAAATGTGAGCCTAAACGTTTTCATCATCTGTGGACAAAAGAAAACGGATTCATTTCATAAGGCCGTGATGTAAAGGTGGGGGAAGGAGCAAAGCTTCCCTGACAAGACCCCAGGTGTGCTGGTTGACTGGAGCTGATCTGAACGAACACTAACGATGACTGAGAAGGACCTAGCACACACTTATTCTGGCTGATCTGTACAATACTGCACTTGTGCAGATAATAAACACAACAAACTCCTATTAGTCTACTTCCATATTCAAAAAGCAGTGATTTCTAAAGAAGCTAATTTCTAAGATACTCAGGTTTATTTAAAGCCCTATAGCAATATTAGATTTAATATTATCTTACGAAGATGTTTACTGAGATATAAATGACAAGATACAAGTAGCTGTACGGTATAGTCACAAAATTGTCCTAGTGATGCTTACCTGTAGTTTTCTACAGCCTACATAAAAATTAGTTTAAATTAATTAAGAATTTCTGTTCAAAGCTCTCAGGGGATGTATTTTGTCTGTTTTCTAGTGTTAATATTTGGTACAAGCAAAAGGCTTCATTACTGCATTGGTACAAAGGAGCAGGCACTATGATTTTTACGTAACTACATAAAAAGTATAGGTTTAAAGACACCTATTCAGACTGGTACATTTACTCATGTACACAGATGGCTCTGGGATTTACTGGAAGGTCATGCATTACTACACTTTAGTGATAACCATCTCTCCTTGCTTCCCACATATGTGGCCCGTTTCCACATTGAGGTCATATAGGCCAAATTCTTTCATTCATTCATTCATTCACCATATAGTTATTAGGAAAGGCACTATGTTAAGGAGGCCTGGGAGCGATACAAAAGCTTTAGTAAGATATACTTCTTATACTCAAGATATATATTCTGTAACCTGGACTATAATACAGGAATCCAAATAACTACTGCCTTGATAAGACATCCAGGTGAAATACAAATGGAACAGAGGAACTGAGATTACTGATGCTGAGCTAGGCCTTCAAAGAGCAGCAGGGCCTGGATATACTGAGACTGGCGAGGAATCAAAGTACAGGGTCTATTGGGGGAGAAAGATAAATAGCTCTGTTTGTCTAAAACCTAAGTGTATGTGGAAAGGAGTGTGTGTGTGTGTGTGTGTGTGTGTGTGTGTGTGTAAAGTCTAGAAGGAGAGATCTGGAGCCAGGCTATGCAAAATGAAGGTTAACGTCCTAAGGGGCCTTCAACCTACAAGATGTGTACCAATGTTTTCAGAAAAGCAAACCCAAGGCAGAAAGTGTGTAAATTAATGCAATGATAGTAACATATATATAAGTATACATTATCTTTGGCTTCTTTTCCTTCCTAGCCTTTTTGTGGGTTGGCTACATAGTTACTTGCTTCAAAAAGAGACACAGGTTAGAAGGTTCTGTGGCCCAAGTAATAAAAAATTGTCCAGCAGGGCATTCCTACACCACTCGTATTCATTTTGGTTAAAAATAAAGACATACATTGACTCAAGCAAGAAAATAAGTTTATACTGATATAATTCAACACATCAGAAACACAAGCTCAATACCAATGAATTAACACATTGTATGCGGGAAACGTATTTATACGTTTTACGTTGACTGGTAGTAGAGCGCGCGATAAAAACTACCCGCAAACAACGTGTTAAACACTAATCATGCAAGAGAGGCAAAGTTTCCCATCCAGGTGTTAGGTTGAACCACATGAAATTGCCAGTATTGGACTATATCTGATGTATAAAAACAGCAATTTCAAATGCTTCCTCCTAACACCAGTAACTACACTGATGACAGCTTAGCCAGAACTCTGAGTCAGCTTTCCCCTCCCATCCAACACTGGACGCAAAGTGAGCTGAACAAGAGATTCATCGGCTATCACACAAGCTGCGAGGATGCTACGTCATGTTCCGGTCTGTAGGCTCAAACAGGAAAAAGAAAGCTAGAAAGAAACAGGATAGAAAAATAGAGAAGAGAAAGCACAGGGGAAAACCACCAGAAACAGAACATAAGAAAGAGATCATGGGGGGAAACTGTGATTTTTTAGGATTTTATAATTGTGAATATAGAGAACGGATATAATCTTTTTCCACACGTACAAGTAAATATGATACTTACACAGTTACAACACTCACATAATACAGGTGATTAACATTTGGAGTGCTTACTATGTGCTAGTAGGCACTTTACATACTTTTTCATTAAGTATAAATAAGAACATTTCAGTTATAACAGGAGTAAGGTCTGAGGATCTAATGTGTAACATGTTGGCTATAGTTTATAACTATAAACCATTATATAGTTGAAATTTATATTTTTATATAACTGAAATTTGCTGAAAGAGTAGAACGTCAATGTTCTCCTTTAAAAAAAACACAAAACTGGAATGTGTGAAAAGTGATGGATGTGTTAACTAGACAGATATATACATGTATCAAATCATGCATTGTACACTTCAAATATCTTACAATATTATTCATCAATTATACCTCGATAAAGATGGGGGTCATATGAATGAGAGCCACAGGAAGTTGGTGGTTTCATTTCTGTTTCTCAGAGCTGAGATTGTTGCCCTCATTCGAGGGTCTCACAGCTATCGAGGGTTGAGGTCAGATTTGAAGCAAGTTCTAACTCCAAAGACTGTATTTTCCTACCTCATCCTAACGTCTATAACGCAACAAAGTCTACTGTTGTCCAAGAAGTTTTTTTTAAAAATGTAAGTGCTTGCTATTTTTAATTCAGAGGCCTACAATAAAATCTCTCACACTATGATTTACGTTTGTTGCTGAGCAAAAAGCATTTAGCACAAAAAGGAATGGGGGAACCATTTCACCATTTCATATGCTGAGAAACACTTTAATGCACATAGTATTCAAGCAAAAGAATGTCAAATGTAAGTTGAAATTCAGTTCAACAAATATTTGAGGTTCTACTGCTGAGTCAGACATTGCAAAGAAAGATCTGTGTAAAGTTCCAGCCCCATAGTGAATGACCTGCTTAGAGGCAGAGACAAAGGTGAAGAGTCACCATCAATGAATGGATCTGGAAATATTTAAATACCCACCATTTTCACATCTACAGCAGAATCTTGATTAGTCATATCTTGATTATCCAATCTTCTGGAATTCCCCAGGTGATGTCACAGTAAAAGAGAGAGAAAAAAGGTACATGTGACACACATACATTTCAGGCTCTTCCTGTGTTACTGACATACTAAGGTGGTACTTTTGGATTGATTTAAATACCAAGTTATTGAGGGCATCTCTTTTCTTTCCTAAGAAGCTCAATAGAGACTTTATCTCTCAAAGTTTGAGGTTAAAAGTTTTAAATGGAGAATTTGTAGCTCTCCCCTTTGAATTTCTGTGATGTCAAGATTTGAACAGAGTTAAAGTAAAGTAGATATTTGCAAAAAAGTGCTTTATAACAAGAACATTTTATCAACATTTTCTCTACATGTGAGGATGAAATTTGTAGGAAAACTATGCATTACTATTACTAAATCAATGAAGGAATATAGAAAAAATGTAAGAAGAAACATAATAGACAGTAAAATTTATTCTTTAATTTTCTCATATTAAAATCTTTAATTTTATGGAATGGCGTAACTGAGATCTGAGTTGCGTTTGAATCTAGCATAGTATCTAGCGCATAGTAGACAGGTGATAGTGTTTGTTAACTGAATAATCATTTTAGGGGTTTGGGTGAAATTTATACATGTCTAGTTTTTAAAACAAAATAAGAGTTTTAAAAATATCCCTTGTTATTGTAATATTTTTCATTTTTGCAGTATAAATCTTAAGGAAAATTACATATTAACTTTTTGGTACTCAATGACTTTCTTTACTTTTTTTTACTTTATTCTAATTAAATAAAATTTTATAATAGAAGCACTATTGAAACTTAATCTTGCAACTTAGTTGAAAAATTAAAAAATCAGATTTTTCCCCCTAAACTCTAGTAACAAAATGTGGACATTAGATCCCTGTTCTTGATAATTAAAATGTGTTATCGCAGATACATAAAAACTCCTTAAATTCTGAAACCCACCCCATTTCCATTTTAAGTGCATAAAACTGGGAAATTTCTTATAAAAAAGTATTTTCCCTCCGTTCCCAGAAAGGATATTAGTCAGTTGATGATCTTATCATTGATGGCATCTTAGAGTAAAAAGCATTGCCAAATAGTAAACTACCTCCCAGTTTTTCACATATGAAGAAATAATGCAGTATCTATTACCCATCCGTATATACATACTCTCTATATAACTCATAAAACATTTGATCACCACTCCCAGAATGTAATTATAATGGTAGTTTGGGAGTTAGTTGCCTTTATTTTTTTGGGGGTAGTAGTCTTTAGGTAATTGTTGATATAGTCAAACATAGGGTCAAATTCAAGTAACCTTTGGTCTAACATCTTTCTGTCAGTCATCTAGCTTAAACAAAAATGTAGAAGCTGCCTACAAGTCTATTTATTTATAAAACCAAAGCATACAATGCTAAGTGCTTATGGTTTTTCTTTGATGTTTAATATCTGAAAAGGAGCCTGGATTTCTAGAAGGAACTATTTAAATAAAACCATTTTATTAGCTTGAAAAAGAGGAAGGAGAATGTGGAAAAGTACAATAGAGTTTACAAAACTACCACACACTCTGTGAGACACTGGAAAAGCCCAATGAAAACAATTCAAACAGGGAAGGGTACATTTTAATATCTGGGCATCTAAGCTTCCTTTGTTACACATGGCCAAGCAGCCCAATTTCTCTCCTCCTCCAACCCCCAAGTATGGCTCTTTATGGAGCCTTCCTGCTTAGCTTTAAAAAAAAAAACAGGCAGTGTTACTAAGTGAAAGAGTAGTTGTCTTTCTCATGGTCTCTTCAAATTTTATTTAAACAAAACACACACCAAAACAGTCATCAGAAATTTGCAACTGCTGAATTTCCAACTTTAGGACATTATTCCTGATAATTAGGGCGTTACTTCTGATAATTTGGATACTATTCGAATTTCAAGTGCAGATCTCTCATCCTCTCCAATCCTCACGGGCAATCTGACCAAAATTTATTCTTGTTCAAAAATAATCTCCTATAAAGTGATACTGCGGTCCTAATACAAAAACCAGCCTGAGGTCATGACCATTCTGAAAGTGTATAGCCTAAGGCATAAATGTCAGTGTCCTGGCACAATTCTAGAGAAGGCATAGAAACGAGGGCAAGGTATTTTTAAACCAATAGGCTTGTAAACCTATACTTGGTATATAAAGTTCTGGCTTCCTCTGCCAACAGTCATCTGTCGCAGATGCTCCAGAAGAAGAGCTGCTGGAAAAAACACATCAAGTGTGGAAGACATGTTCAAAAATAGAAAATACCAGCCTTGAACTCTGAACTCTCTTCAAAGGAAGTTTTGAAGTTTTAAGCCTCTGGAATCTTCAAATGCGGATGGCTAATGTGGAAGGTAGAAGGGAGCTGCTCTGCGTGCTTTCTGGGGGGTTCGGGTGTGACTGTCAGTGTTCCTTACAGGGACTACGCGGGGCAGGGCGAGGCTTAGGTCGCAGGCCAGAGGCAAGAACTGCGCTTGACCAGCACCGACCTGGGCACTGGAGGTTTCGGCTCTGGTGGTCTTTCAGCCTGAGACGGCTGCTACCTTACCTTGGAAATATAGTGACAAGTCAGTGACTGAAAAGTTCTGTCTACCTGAAAAATAGCTACTTGCCTTTATGCAAATATCTGAATGAAAGTTGAATACTTTTCAAGGCCCATGAGATTCTGTGTTCTGGGAAAATGAAAAAACTTAAATTCCTTCATATAGTTAGCTCGAAAGGTTATGATTCTGCTTTAATTTGGATACCTGAAGAATCAGTTAAACTACTCGCCAATAAGGTAATGAAATCTTGAATGGTCTGTATACTACTACTTACATAGAAAAGGCGTGCAGTTCTATAGCAAGGACAGGGCATCGGTAACAGTGCTAAACATCCGTGATGAATCCATTTTACTGCACTTTTTAGCAACCTGCATTACTTGTCCTAAGCTTGGGCATTTAATAACAACACTTTCTTAGAGTAATTAGCACATGGAAAAAAAAATGAAACTGTAAGTTTATTATTTCCATATCATTATAAATCAGTTTCTTGAGGCATTTGAACAATTCTCCCTAATTAAATTTTCAAGGCAGCAGTAAAAAAAAAAACTTGAAAGTGAAACTTTATCAATACAGATATAAAACTAAAACGAAACTGAATAGCAAAAGGTGGGAGGAAAAGGGAAGGAGGTAAAGGAAAGAGGAAAAATAGTTTTCAAAGGGTAGTTTTTAAAAATTGTCAATTTATACCAACTTTCTTTAAACAGTAAAACTTGCCTTCCCAGTCAGAATGTAATGGGTACTTATGAAAATACTTAATTTCAGAGCTTAGAATTTATTCGTCCACACTGCCCTAATATCTAACAGCACTTTTTCAAGATGAGTTAAACCAAGGCACATGGAAATTAAGTAATGTGTACTGATTACCCTTACGGCACTCTGCGTTCTTCTGTCCTTGAGTCTGTCCTAGAACAACCGCATAGGTGGTAAGCAATATCCAGAGATGCTTGGATATAGGCTGCCAATGAAAACCAAGTAAACCGCTTTAAGAAATGGTCTGCTGCATTAGCTAATTTTCCTTATTAAAAAACAAACTATAAAAAATAAGGTAAATTCAATTATTTACATTTGACTTAGTCATAATGCTCTCCCTTTTATGGTAATATATATGTTTGAATATTAATTTACAATATACAATTTGTTTTAAGCCTTAGAGAGAGTAATCTAGCTTTTATCAATTCATGAAACATACCAATATAATCCTAGTCCATGATATCCTGGATAAAGCTCAGTGGCACAAAATAAAAATTAATTATCTTTATTACTAGCCCTAATGAATAGTTCCTAACCTTAGAGACACAAAGCATGTGGCTGTTAGCAAAATTAAGTTAGACAGCAACTGAATGAACAACAAAATTGGATCTTACAATGTTTTTTCCCCTTAAAAAGAGATTTCTTAGAGTACTTTGCTTTTTCTTAATATCTACATGTCAAACAAGAAGCTCTTAAAATTAGATCCTATACATCTCTGAGACCTAAGACACTGCAAAGTTTTACATATTCAGATCTTTGCAAATTACAGTTTTGCATTACACTGGATCATTCTATTTTCAGTTTCTTAATTTACGTTTTTAAATGCCTAAACTTTCAATCAGATACTAAAACCAAGTAAGAATCAGATCAAGTTCAGCAAGAGAAGTTCATTTGTCTACACGAACTGTACACACTCACCCCGAAGGTAACCGGAGCAGATACACCAGCGAAAGAAAATTCTTCCTGTCTGAGAAGCCCTAATATAGCACAAGGTGCAACGGAGGGCGGGTCCAGAAGCCTTGCTAAACTCTATGCAAAAACAGGCCCGTGACTCATTACTACACAGGGCTTTATTATGCTCGGGTGACAGGCAGGCTAGCTCGGAGCTGCTCATCAGTCAGTCTAGAGAACACGATGGGCTGAAATAATGTGGCAGCTCGGAGAAGGTGGATCTGCACTGTCAGAGCACCAGCAACTTGCTGGGCAAAGAAAAAAGGAACTCCGATATTAATGCAAATACTTCCTTCCTCTTGGGGAGTTTTATTTTTGGTTGTCAGTGTACTTGTGGCATGTGAGTTTTTCTGTGTGAATAATAGATTTCAACGCAAAGATTAGATCGTGGCAGGGACTGGGGAACGGGGTGATGGGTGTTGCTCGGTTGCTCAATGGGTGCAGAGTTTCCATTCGGTAGGTGAAAGGACTTCTGCAGATGGATGGTGCTGTCGGCTGCACAGCATCGAGAATGTCCTTAAAGCCACTGCACTTAGAACTAGGGACAATGGTAAACTTTTGTGATGTATGTTTTACAATTTTTAATAGATTAGCTCATTTAAGACACACAAAAAAAGACAAGGTGCATGTCTGTATATGGTCAACAGAATATTAATAGTCTTTACTGCAGGGCAGTGGGATTTAAAGGGATTTTTTTTGTTTTTCTTCACATTTTTCTAAGTTGTTTGGAAATTTGAACAAGACCACACGTGGGTTTGCTAAAAAAAAAAAAAAAAAAATCTGAACACAAACAGTGAAAACTAATTTTTATGGTTAAGAAAATTGAAAAAAATTCCTTTTCTGCTGGAAATAAAAGCAGTCAAACTGCTGCAAAGGGGAAAAAATTTAACTTTTCTTTATTTTCTTTTTCAGTAAATTTTTAACTTTTCAAGGGAACCGGTCTTGCTTTCAACCTGAGAAGTGGACTGCAGTGTGCGAACAGCATGTGTCAGGGCAGATAAACTGCACCCTGGATTCCGGGCAGCTTTATCAGTAGGAACAGGGCTAAGCTATACTCCTGTAAATAAATTTTATATCAGTCTTCTCTCTTCTGTGCTCCAGAGAAATCAAACCCACGCATATGTCAGTAATCAGACTTTGTGAAGTAGGGTTCTCTGTGAAAAACAACCCTAAAAAACTCCAAAATTTAAAGATTGCTTTAAAAAAAGGTAACTAACAAATCATCTAAACTCGGTCTCTACCAAATGTTAAAATTTGGCACTGCTGTCTAATGTTAATACGATGAGAAGATTCACAACAAACTATTCCTCACAGGGGAAATCTTTTTTACAAGTGATGGGGGCTGGCTCAAGGACGCCAAGGTGATTCATTTTGAAAACACTCCTGTATTATGGGTGGATATGATGACGTAACTCTGTAACTCTCCTCATATACTAACATCGTTAGCACCATAAGAATTTTATAGGTATCACTTTGAAAGACAAATTGAAATAAGTCATCTTCAACATCAGCAAAGAGCTAGAGGTCCACCTTTTGGAGGACGATTTAGAAATACCATGACAAGCTTTAGAAATACGCATTCCCTTTGACACATCAATTTTGTGTCCTAAGGAAATACGGCAGACTACACAAATGCCTCGTTGCCAAGATGTATATCGCAGAGTTGTTTTATAACACTGGAAACTGTAAACAACCTAAATGACCGCCCTGGCTGGTGTGGCTCAGCTGGCTGAGGCTCGGCCTGTGCACCGGGAGGGTCTCGGATTTGATTCCTGGTCAGGCACCAACAGGAGGCCACCAACGGGTGTTTCTCTCTCACATCACTGTTTCTCTCTCTCTCTCTCCCTCTCCTTTCCTCTCTCTCTCTCTGATTGATAAGAACACATATTTTAAAACCTAAATGACCAATATCTAAATGTTCATTAAGACAGGAAAGGTGAACAAATTGTGGTTAAACACATAAAATGTAAAATTATACAGTTCTTAAAAAAAATTATTAGAAATAGCTAAAATTTATTGTACATTTACGATGTGCCAGATACTTCTTAAGCACCTGACGTTCCTTATCTCACCTAAACTCACAACCCTAGAAGGTATGGGCTATCATTACCTTCATTTCACAGGTGAATAAATTAAGGCTTGTAGCTGGCAAGTGGCAGAAATGGATTCAAACTCGGGTCACTCTGACTTCAGAACCTGCGCGTGTAAACCACTGGACGGTACTGCTCTGTGAGAGCAATAGTTACAGGGGTACTGATGTGTACATGGTCTGCTACTACTTAAAAAATGTTACCAGTATCTACAGCAAGAGTCCAATTTTGGAGATAAATCTTTATGTGAGCTTAGGAAGTCTAAAATAGAATACATAAGACAGTATCAATGATGGGGTTAAGAGGCCATATATATTTTAAAATTTTTATTTTCTGAGCTTTACAAAATAAACGAATTCCTTGGAAATAAAACACAGCTGCTTAAAAATGCTACAGTAATAGCACCAATTGTGACCAAAATCAAAAAAAGAAAGTTAAAAAACCCCAAAAAACCTCAGAACCAGCCATCATCATATGGATGGATGATTTAAAACAATGTTTCTAAAATAGGGACAGAAGCAAGGAATTCAGCCAGTTTGCTCTGAAATAAAACACAGAAAGGAAAGAAAGATGGCTAGTATCTTATCAAGAGGGCTGTGCCTGCCTCTAAGGGTAGAAGCCAGCTTTGGCTTTGCTGGTGTTCTGCCTGCCAATCGAGAGAACAGAGAACAGAGGAAATAGGACTTGCCTCCTGCCTGTGGGGGGCTTCTGCCTCCTAATTCCACCCCGTAAGTGCACATGCAGTGGGGGTGGGGTGGTGTGTCTGGCGGACTGTCCCTCCAGGGGGGATTAACATTCTTCTAGCACTTTCTTATCCTATGTGTCAGTCTCAAAAGCGTGCAATGGCTCTTTATATGCATACTAATTTATTTTAATGAGGATGGCCCCAAGAGAAAGATAATAATTCCCCCTTTTGATAGAGAAGGAATCTAAGGTTTGGAGAGGTTAAGTCACTTATTACTTACGTACAAGAGCTATAACATTTTTTCATACTATATCATGCTGTTTCTAGGCAATAATATACACATAACAATTACAAGAGAGGGCTAGAGATGTCTACAAGTAAGAATGTTTTGAAACTGTGCCACAGGAAAGGATACAAGCAAAACACTGAACAAAAGAAAATAAATTTTGCTTCAAATAGCTGTGGGGTCTTTTTTTTTTTTTTTTTTGAGAAGGGATATAAAGAAAGGACCCAGGAGTAAGAAGTCATTAAAAGCTAGCAAGCAGCACAATGGACTTTCATCTCTGGACACAACGACTGGGCCCTGTTGCCTTGGAGTTTCTTTCCTCATTGTCATAAAAACAGAAACCACTTGTACACCACTCCTAATGCAAACCTGAGACCTGAACTTGATATGCCAGAGAGCAAAGAACTTCTACAGGACTCAAATTTTTGGGAGGTTATTCTCCGCTCATAACACTGACGCTGGATGTTTTTATGAATGGAGAAAAGCATACCCATCTGCACTTCTGAAAAACCAGTTACAACTTTTTAGATCCTGTCAACTACTCAGTGTTATGAAAACTTAAAAATCTATAAGTAATCATTTCGTATTTTGCCATCAAAAAGTTTCTCAAATTTGTGAAATTATGAAAAAATAAAAAGGCCCATAGAAAATCAAATCTATCAATTTAAACCTTAATTACTTATTCATTGCCTGATTCATTTTGCTTTTAATCTTGGGATAGGGAAGTAAAGGGAATTAAGGTATTACATTAATTAATAGTTGTATGTGAAAGAAATAACTTCCTAATCCCCCATAAAACCTGTACTATTTCTCACTAATCCGATCTAAGATTTAACTACTAATTCACAGTGTACCATAATCCAATTATCATCCGACCATCCAATGTACTTTGAAATGTCCTATGATCCTGACTGACACCCTAGGAAGTTATTCCAAAGGAAACAATAAAGCCATAAAAGGAAGACAATCAGTAGGAGGTGAGATGCAACACCCGGTATACAGACTCTTGCAAAACTCGTTCCTGCTAATTGCTGCGTGATGTAAATAGAAAGATGGCTTTCTTCAAACATGCAAAACATCAGTCTAGGTATCTGACTTCTCTTAAAACTGCTGAGGAGAAGAGTCAACTACCTTCAACAATTCTGTTCAAAACAAAATTAAAACATGCTGCTATAGATGTTTATTTGAATGTGGTTTGAAAATGTTTAAGGAGCAAAAACAAAGTGAAACAATCAAGTATTACATTTTGGGAAAACAAATAGCAGGTAAAAATTTTCTCTTAGGTGTTTTTCATTGAAAATCATTCCAAAAACATTCTGTTTAGGTGACTGTGGTGAAGTTGATTGTTGCATTTACGAATTTACACGTATATATTCAAAAAACATATATGGTTCTAATCTCAATGCATTTCTTAAAAATTCTATGCAACAATCTAAGATCGAGTAACTTAATTTTCAGAAACTCAAAGTTTTTTCCACATAAACTTCTTGAATATAGTCTATTTAATTGTTACTTCCTTATTTAAAAGTAATAAATTCTATAGTTCAAACTCCTTTAGAAGTAAATGACTTCATTGCAATAAGTAGGTCAAGTTCAAGAACACTGGCTGTAAGACAGTATTATAAGTGAAGGGAGTCTTTCTTAGCTCTCCTTTTCAAATGCACTATGTTGTAATATTTCAAGATGCTTAGTACTGAAATTGTTTCCATTTTATATCTGAATCTCTGTGCCTAAAATGGAACAAGATGAAAAACTTTGTTTTAATTTTGGACTCTTCCCATCACACAGTTGGTATTGTCTATTGAAAAGAAATAGTATTGCTTAGGATTACTATTTTGGTATGGGTTATATTAAAAACGGCAAAAGGTTATTCTGCTTAAGCTTTTTATTTTATTATTGGTGTGTTATATCCAATACATTTAAATGGAGAGTACAAAGGCTTAACTTACTACCCCCTTTTGCTGTGCCAGATAAACTCATTAAAAAAATAATAAGGTACCCTGGCCAGTGTGGCTCAGTTGGTTGAATGTTGTCCGGTGCATAAAAAGGTTGCCGGTTCCATTCCCAGTCAGGGCACATGCCCAGGTGGTGGTTTGATCCCCGGTGGGATGTGTTTGGAAGGTAACCAATCGATGTTTCTGTTTCACATCGATGTTTCTCTCTCTCTCTCTCCCCCTCTCTTCCTCTCTCTCTAAAATAAAATTTAAGTTACATGTTCCAAAATATAAGAAAAAGTCTATAATGCTACTTCATCTTTGGAAGAAATGAACATAGCATATGCTAAGTCATGCTTATGCAGGTAAAATAAAAATTATTTACTGGGGCAAAATCATACCTGCCTATTTTTCTGTAGTGGCCTTCCTCATTCTGTGGCTGGGAGGGTAAACCAATGAGTAAGCTACACAAACTATTCCAACAGCAGGATATACTCTCCTCCCATTCTGGTTAAGAATGGAGTCAGGTGTGTAAATGGAGTCCAGTGCAAATGGAACTCGGTAAAGCATTCTGAAGATGCCACGTAAGGGTTTGAAAACCAGGGCCACATTCAGAGTGCTCAGACATGAGAGTAAAACAAACACTTGGAGAGGCACATTTCTAACATACTCTCATGGTTAAAATCACTTTATAAAGAGCCTTCGCAAATCAAGAAAAAGAACTGTGATTCAGAAAAGAAGAAGCTAAATGGCCAATTATTTTTAAAAGTTCAACTGCAAAAGTAACAGAAATACTTAAAAGTAACTATCATTTGGAAAGATGAGAAAAAATGATGCCTACTCCCAGGAAAACAGGGAGCTGGGTGCTTGAATACACTGCGGGTGGAAATGTAAATTGGAAACGAAAGTCAGTACAGCCTTCCCAGAGGGTAGCCTGCAGTGCAATCCAAAGCCGTACATTTGCACCTGCCCCTAGACCAGGAATTCCATTTAAGCAAATGACCAGGGGCACGCAGAGCTGCCGGAAGGCTGATCACGGATCCGTCATTTATCATAACGAAAACCAGGAAAACCTGCATGTTCAACAATGAAGCCCTTGCTAAATGAATTATGATACCCGTACATGGTACAATTACCTAAAGTAATATAATAGTTATTAAAATAAGTATAAATTCATTACTAAGAAATTAATAAGCGAGTAACCTTGCATAAAAACCATGTTAGAGTATGACCTCATTTTGGGGAAAATGACAGTATTTATATGCATAGAGAAAGAAAGGAGTATACTTACTAAAATGTGTTTTTTTTAGGTGGTGAAAATTGCAGAGTGCCTCTTTTCCTCATCTAGATTTATTTTTATATCAGAAATAAAAAGAGAATCAAGGGGGGAGATAGAGCTTAAAATACATAAATAATTAAAACGGGCAAATTCTTACAAAAAGCTCGATCTTAATTCAGCTACTTGTGAGTCCTTAATTATTTTTATTTATTTAGTTAGTTCGTTTTTCAAGTCCTTAATCATTAAAACTTCCCTAAAGCTGAGTCACAGGATTGGAAATCCATGTGTGCGGACCCCATGAGTTAATTTTCGGAAATCTACAGTGAACCCTATGATCTGTGTTCGTTGTAAGAGTATTAGAGGGGATGCACAAAAGACCAAAAAAAAAAATTTGAATTAGCTTGGAAAGACAAAATTTTTAAAGATCAGCAACACAAAACATTTTACTAAAGAAGCAATTCTCTTGCCCTAGCCAGTTTGCTCAGTGGTTAGAGCGACAGCCTGTGGACAGAAGGGCCCTGGGTTCGATTCCAGCCAAGGGCACACACCTTGGTTGCAGGCTCCATCCCTGACCCTGGTCAGAGCAGAGCGAGTGAGGGAGGCAAACAATCGACGTGTCTCTCTCACATTGATGTTTCTCCCCCCCCCCACTCTCTTGGAAAAGCAATGGAAAAAATGCCCTCCGGCAAGGATTAAAAAAGAAGTACTTCTCACCCCTACTGGGAAGGGTGCTTCACCATCAAGCTCAAGAGGCTGGCGCGGCTTCCCAGCCAGTCCCGAGCTGACTCACAGTTACAACCCTGCCAGCCGGGCTGTGATGCGCTGGGAACACACAGGGTGGAGTTGGCCCAAAGTTTTAGTTTCTTTTTCCTGGTTACAGGTAAGACGACACGGCCAAATTAACCCCGATGGGAATCCATTTCTAACTGTTTCCTATCCTAGGCCCAGCATGGCCAGTTTTTTCTTAAGACCACTCCGTGGGTTCTGTTTTACAGCACTCAGGGATTCTGCAGCGCTCAGCTTCTCGAACTGCCCTCGTCTCCCTCCAGCCGACTCAACCCAGGCCCGTGCTCCCTTAGAGCCCTCGTGGTTTGAAGAGAAATCTGGATAAACTGACACTGTTCATGGGGGAAAACTGTCTAAGAATATGATTTTTTTTGTGTGTTTTTTTTTAACAACACTCAACTCAGACCCTGATGGGACACTTGGTGTGAGACGCACTCGAGGGCTGTGCCAGGACAAGTCTTCGGAGCAGATAAAATGGGGGCAGGAAGGACTGGAACCCACAACATGCGACTATATCCAGTTCCACCTACTTATCAGCAGGAACTTGCCAAACAATTTAAGCAATCCTCCAATCAATTACTAAACAATCTTGTCATCTCCTAGGGCCTTGAAAATGAGGAAGACAAACAATACGTATGGGGGAAAGATAGACAGCATTGACTATATGGCAGAAGACTGTCATACTTTCATTAAACAAGATTTTAACTTTCATGGCTGAAAGTCTTTTTAACAGAAAAGGTTTATCAAGCCATTGCTAGCAAGAAAAAGAAGACAGGACCTGAACCGCCAGCAGCAGGACTGGGTGGGAAAGGCAAGCATGTCCAGCATCCTGGAGTTGGCAAGAGTTCTATACAACACATAAGTTGTTCTGAAATAAGTTACATTAGTTATAGACACAAGGAGGTGGGAGGTGAAGCACAGCATGGGGTAGTTCTGGGATAGGCACATAAATTCGTAAGGAAGAAATGTTGCTCCTTTGGATTAGCTGTGGGCAGCAGATTGGAAAATTCGAGAAGCAGAAGCTCCTGGGGCTTGATAACACCTGGCTCTTTTCTCTTATAGACTATTGTGAAATAGCCACCTGAAAATTAATCTACAAATCCAATTTACACTCAGCAGTGTGGCCAGTCTTTTGTTGGTTTTGTCCTGCAGTTGTTTACTGATAACTCCTTTTTGTCTCTTCCTTCCATCCTCTGGCCTGCTTTAATTTAATTTAGAACATCTCAGAATTGTCTCCTTGTCAAGTGGTTTAAATTGTATAGATGCGTTAAAGCAACACCAAGAGAGTAAACAAAAGTGCATAAACAAGAAAAGTAATTCAGAAATGTAGCCCTGTGCTATACACAACAAAGAAAGAAGTCTGCCACCTGCTGACAAAAAACAGAATTGTACAGATTTCCCAGACTTGCTGTTTCAAGGCGGGGTTAGGTTCATGGTAAGGTTCATGACATTAGATTTCAAATTATTATACAACAGATATAAATTGAAACCTCTAATTTAAAAGGGAATAAGGGTTAAAATAGGATTCAAGATTATTTATATGCTTCTTAATTCCATAATCTACATACTGTGATGCCTGAATTATTTTAAAAGCAAACAAAAGGGGGCTATATAGAAATGATGGACTGTACTCAATTCACCATACTTGTCACCCTCCCTGTCCCATAACAGGCCTTCCCCAAACCCTTCTCTTTTTTGTCCTAACTGTAGATGGTGTAATTCTAAGCCACGTAGGAGAGTTGCTTATTTTCCCACAGGCACCTCCTATGGATATGTGGACAGAAAAGGGGAGGGTTCCATGGGGAGTAACCTCACAGGGTGACCTGATCATAAATTCCTAACTGGGCTGGTACACTGGGTACTCACACCCCAGGCCTATAACTTCCCTAATAAAAGATTTATCTTTGCCTTAAGCAAGCCCTACCCACTGTCCTTGTGCATCTAGGTTAACGCACCTTTGGAAGAAACATAATCGCTTTCCAGAAAGCACAGTTTTGTTAACTCTCCTGTAATCTCATCCTCACTGGCTTTCTCCAACCCTCCTGTAATCTTCCTTACATTCCCTCCTTAATTCAGTTTTGGCTCAAATAAACTCGTATAAAAATTCTTCACAGGTTTGGATGTTTCTTACATAGACATATACATGTTAATAAACTTGTTTTGTTAAAGGAAAACCACAGGACCCAAATGCTTTCACTCGTAAATGCCCAGGATACCAAACCTAGATTTGAAACCTGATGTAACTGTGGTTTTAACCTCTCCCAGAAACACAATCTTAATCACCCAGCATCGAATTCTCTGGCCAAGTGCTATGAGGTGATCTGTCACATGGGTCTGCTCCACCCACCATACTACATACTAAGAGGCAATCTACATAACAGCCCTTCCCCTTCTCTTCTCCCACAGAAAAGATGTACCAGCCCTAGAATAATCCTTCCTATAAAAATCCTTCCCTTTTGTACAACCCTCTCTGATGGCCCTTCTATTTGCCAGATTCATGAATCACTTAATAAGGCCAATTAGATCTTCAAATTTACTCCGGTGAATTTTTGTTTGTTTGTTTTAAATTTATCTTATTTTTTTGCATGTACCTGTCCAATTTTCCCAACACCACTTATTGAAAAGACTGTCTTTACTCCATTGTATGCTTTTGCTTCCTTTGTCAAATATTAATTGACCATAATGGCTTGGGTCAATTTATGGGGTCTCTGTTCTGTTCCAATGACCTATATGTCTGTTGTTGTACTAATACCAGGCTGTTTTGATTACAATGGCTTTGCAGTATAGTTTGATATCCGGTAAAGTGATCCCTCTAACTCTGTTCTTCTTTCTCAAGATGGCTGTGGCTATTTGGGGTCTTTTTTGGTTCCATATAAATTTTTGGAATATTTGTTCTAGCTCTGTGAAATATGTTGTTGGTATTTTAATAGGAATTGCACTGAATCTATCGATTGCTCTGGGTACTATGGACATTTTAATGATATTAATTCTTCTAATCCATGAACATGGTATAGTCTTCCATTTGTTTATATCTTCCTCCGTTTCTTTTCTCAGTGTCCTGTAGTTTTCCACATATAGGTCTTTTACATCCTTGGTTAAGTTTATTCCTAGGTATCTCATTTCTTTAGTTGCAATGGTAAATGGTATTGTTTTTTTTAGTTTCTCTTTCTGGGAGTTCATTGTTGGTGTATAAAAACGCTATTGATTTTCAGATGTTAATTCTGTATCCAGCTACCTTGCCAAATTCATTTATCAAATCTAGTAGTATTTTGGAGGAGTCTTTAGGGTTTTCTATGTACAATATCATGTCATCTGCAAATAATGACAGTTTTACTTCCTCCTTTCCAATTAAGATTCCTTTTATGTTTTCTCCCTGTCTCATGGCTGTAGCAAGGACTTCCAGTACTATGTTGAATAATAGTGGTGAAAGCGGACAACCCTGTCTTGTTCCCGTTTTTACGGGAAATGGTTTTAGTTTTTGGCCATTGAGTAAAGAAGTAATATCTACTCTCCTCAAACTATTTCAGAAAATTCAAGAGGAGGGAAGACTCCCAAGCTCTTTTTATGAGGCCAGCATCATCCTAATCCCAAAATCAGATAAAGACACTCCAAAGAAAGAAAATTATAGACCAACATCCCTGATGAACATAAATGCTAAAATCCTCAACAAAATATTAGCAAACTGGATCCAGCAATAGATTAAAAAGATCACACACCATGACCAAGTGGGACTTATCCTGGGGATGCAAGGTGGTAGTATATTCACAAATCAATAAATGTGAGACATCATATAAACAAAATGAAGGACAAAAATCACACGATCATATCAATAGATGCAGAAAAAGCATCCGACCAAATCCAGCACCTATTTTTGATAAAAACTCTCAGCAAAGTGGGAATAGAGGGAACATACCTCAACATGATAAAGGCCATATATGAATTTAGTTTTTAACAGTTCTTCTACTCTCGTTAGTCTGTCTTTTGTTATAGGGTTCCCAGGGGAGAATTTAGACAGGTAGAGAGAAAATTATTTCTCCTCACCTCCTGATTCTAGAAATGCCATTTTCAGTGTACTTCAGCTCCCTGATTAATCACACTGAAGTGCATCCCAGATCCTCATCACTTATTTTAAAAAGCCACAGAGTATCTTTAGCAAATTAATTACACTTTATACTGATAATAAAGATGTTTCAACAATGTGGTCCCAGCACACTTTAAAAAATGTTTTCAATTAAGCATTTAAAAATATATATACAAAACACATGCTCATGATATTTCAAACTGTATGAAACATTAAGGATGGAAAGTTAAAGTCTTCCTCAGTCTCATCCTCCCAAGTTCCACCATCACCAGTAACAACTATAAAGAGCTTCATGTGTTGTTTCCCAGAAATTTCCAATGACATACAATCATATACAAGTGTCTCTTTTGGGACCACAACTGTTCTAGAATTTGTTTTTTCCTCCTAGTTAATATCTTTTGAGCTTTTAAAAATGTTTATTCATGTAGATTTGCTTTTTTGGTTTTAACAGCTGCACAGTACCTTACAAATGCCCCATCATTCACCCATGCACTATAACTTATTTAGCCAACACACCACCTCAAACAGAGGAAATGAAAGTGCCTATTTTTCTACACCCTCTTCTGCTTTCTCTCTTTACACAGTGATTGTTTCCCAGACCCAATTTTTGACAATTTGTGAGCAATTCACTTTAACTTTTGTGATTTGTAAAATCTGTAATTTTGCTGAAGGGAAAGATTTAAATTGTTTGCCTTGATGGCTCTCCAACTTTAGCAAGCATCAGAATCACTTGGAGGACTGGTTAAACAGAGAGATGGGCCCCATCCAGGTCAGTAAATCTGGAACAGAGCTAGAGAATTTGTGTATCTTACAAACTCCCACAAGATGATGATGCTGGCCAGGAGCACTGAGGACCACTGGTGTACTTCAGTACTAGCACATGGGATTTTATACCACAAAATACAAGGTTTGCCCATTTTTGTCATGGCTAATAAAGTTAGCACTTTTGTGGGGGGCAAATACCTCTCATCCCCTTGAATCAATGGCTACTGTTGGTAATGCAAATGAAGAAAGTAAAAGGATCTAAAGATATTCAGACTTTTAGCCAGAAAAGAGAAATTTTTGGATAACTTAAAAATACTAGTGTCCAGTTCAAGCATGTCTCCATCTGTTATGTAAATGAATTCACAACAAAAAATAAAACAATTCAAAATTATAGAAAAAGCATATACACAGAGCCCTTTAAAATGGAGTTGGAGCTGGCAACTCAGAGGAACTGCCTTAAAAGTATTACTTCTCAAACCTTCGGAATGTTAAAATGGGCAAAATAACCTTTGGATTGGACCTAAAGGAACATTACGCCCCAAAGAACTGTGAGCGAAGATAACAAGAAAGCAGACATTATGACTTACCTGATTAATGACTACTGAACTGAAAACTAAAAACAGTATTTAGAATTAGCGTCCCCATGTTAAGCTTATCTGCACAAATAGACATGTCTTTCTTCTATGGGCGTAATTGACCCCTCTTCCTTTCCCATGAACACCTCTGGTCTTTGTCTCCTAACCCACTACCTGGGCTTCTGTCAGGATCGGTGCTTTCCTGACGAGCTACTCTTCTAACTCTCAAATAAATGCTCCTTGCCTCTTACTCTGACCTTTTATTTTGAGGAGAACATATATCTAAAACTATTTTGGCTAACCCAAAAATGGCTTACTAGATAAGCAGCAAACTTCTCATGTGGTTAACTTGCTATATGAAGATAACAAACAGGAAATGTGACAACCGCGACTTCAAAGGACAAAGTCACATGCCTGGTATAAACATTTTCATACTTGCAGACTTGGAGATTCAAGATGATCTTTGACACATTCTTTGCCAATGCTAAGAATTTAATGTGTTTCCCTTATTTTACAAAACATTTTCTTTTCTTTTTTCTTTTTTAAATGTTTTTATTGATTTTTAGAGAGAGGAAGGAAGAGGGATAGAGAGAAACATGAGAAACGTCACCAATGGGCTGTCCCCTGCACGCTCACTACTGGGGATTGAGCCCACAACCCGGGCATGTGCCCTGACCTGGAATTGAAACGTGAGTGCTCCGTTCCTGGGCGGACACTCAACCACTGAGCCACACCAGCCGGGCTACACCAGTAACATTAGATTATGTACATGTGTTTTCCTTTGATCAAATATTAAGGCAATATTTACTGAATGGCAACTTGTAAGGAAAAAGAACAGGCACTATGGTGTAGCATGGCAGATTGCTAATTACCTAATGAATACACAGTAAACAATAAAAGACAGTATATAAAATTGCTAAATTTTGAGGAATCATCCGGAAATGCCACAGTAATTCAGGGAATATGCTTTGTAAAACAAATCAGAATTCAACACAGGTTCTAAAAGGTCATAAATCTGAGTACTGGTATAAATTACATAAAAGTTGAGCTACAGAGATATTTTAAAAGCCTAAGTGAGAGTATTAATCCACTAAAGCAGTTGTTTAAGTATTGGTCCCCTCCCTCTTCGAAGTACAGACTCAATACTTCCCACTTACTCAGTTATAGTGTCCAGAGAACACCTGATATATCTTAAGATAGAAGAAAGGAGGAAGTTTTTGTTAGAAGTTTATCACCAGGAAGGAAACATGATATACTAAAGTTTCAAAAACAGCACCAGCTATTTAAAGAGTAACACTGGATGTCCATATTCACAGGGAAGCCATAAATAGCTGAGATGTATTTAGATTAGAAATGACCATTTTAACTGGTTGGGGAGTTTCTAGAGACAGTTCCATCTTCCCATCCTGCTGTTCAAATAATTCCCGCCCTCCTTGCTTCTCTTTAAGACTATACACTTGTTCTGATTTTGAGCTTGCATTTTATTTCATTTGATAGATCCTTCTACTTTGGGAGAATTTAATAAAGGATATGAGAAGAACTGAGTAAGATTAAACCATCTCATCTTTTCTTAAAAAAACTAGTTTCCTATTACAGAAAAGTAAGTAATTTGCTGGTAAAAAATAGAATTAGAATATATTTTAACGATGCAGGAGAAATTAGTGTGGAGGTTCATTACTAGCTACCTCAAGATGTGCCTCTGTGGTATGCAGATTGGGCAACTTTAGCCAGAAAGCTCACGAGAAACTTCTGCCCTCCCTAAACTCCCTAAGTGCCCCTGAATTGGGGGCCTTGCCCATTAGAAGAGATTATCAGAGATCACCTCTTTGATCTATGTAGTCCCTTCAAAAGGCATCTGTGCCCTGGCCACTGTGGTTCAGCTGGTTAAGCGTTTATGTGTCATCCCATGCACCAAAAGGCCACTGGTTCGATTCCCAGAGTCAGGGCGCATGCCCAGTTGTGGGCTCGATCCCCAGTAGGCCAGCCAATCAACGTTTCTCTCTTATCAATGTTTCTATCTTTCTCTCCCTCTCCCTTCTTCTCTAAAAGCAATAAAACTATATTTAAAAAAAAGGTATCTGTGCACCTGTGTTCAATTTGTTCTTCCACATATTTGTGCACTCACTGGTTGATTCTAGTATGCACCCTGACTGCGGATTGAACCCGAAACCTTGACATGTCGGGATGATGCTCTAACCAACTGAGCTACCAGGCCAGGGCCCTCTCTCACATCTTTAATCACTTGCTTTTCACTGCCCTCTGCCTACCAACAGGCTCATGTGCCAACCATTCAGAAACAAAACAAAACACACGCCCCCAGCACAAGTATTTCTGATACTGAACAATCACTTTGTGGTTCTTTTCACTTCATTGTCACTCAAGCCACTGCCACAATAGCCTTTCAGTCCAACTTGCGACCTCTGAAGTCTGATACTGCTGATTCTGTCCCTATTTTTGGAAACACTTCCTGTTATTCCACCTCTAACAGCTGTCTTCCTACTGAACACCCCTTAAATGGCACAATTCTCAAGCTTTCTCTTTTCTTCTTGCTCTTACATTATGCATAAGAAACCATCTCCATTCCTATGACCAATTTCTTGAGGTCATAAATGGATTGTTTTGTTGCAATATAAAGCAAAAATGTGAATGTGCAGAATCTCACTTTTTTTTTGGCCACTTCTGAAACTGTAGGAGAAGCTCTTCCCAAAACATCACTGGCATCTCAAGTACCATGAGAGGAATACTATAGGCCAATTGGAAATAAATGTTCAATTCACTCATAGCAAAATCGATTCAGGAAAGATAGTTTTGTGTGTTTTTTTTTTAATACTCACCCAAGGATATTTTTTCCATTGCTTTTCAGAGAGCGAGAGACAGAGAGAGGAACATCAATGTGAGAGAGATACATGAGATATATCAAGTGGTTGCCTCCCACACGTGCCCTGGCCGAGGCCGGGGGACCAAGCCTGCAACCACCAGAATCAAACCAGGACCCTTTCGGCCCCGGGTCAACGCTCTAACCACTGGGCCAAACTGGCTAGGGTGGGAAGAATAGTCTTAAATAATGCTAGAAGCATTATTTTAAAAGTACTATATAATTTTGTGTGATATGTTCTTAAAAAGAAATTTGTGTGAATCTTTTTAATGAATTCTAATTTAAGACACAATTACAAGTGAGTAACGATTATCCAAATTGTATTTTATATATATCATGCACATCAGAGCCTTTTCTAACATTTTCAACCTTTTATTTGGGGGAAAAAGAAAAAAATCTTTTGCTTGATTCTGGTTTTCTCTGATTATCCCCTTTCCTTTTACAAAAAAAGTTCTTAAAACGAGTGGTGTGCCTTGACCACCCTACTGCTTACTACTCAGTCACCCTTTTGAAACTCAGACTGAAGTTCACATCCCTCCTGCCACTGATTATTCTTTTTCTTAAACTACTCACTTCCCTTTTGGCTTTGGTAAAGCTACCCACTATCCTGAAACTCCTAAAACCATGCTTCTTCTTTTAATCTTTTTCTCCAGCTACTTACCTGAGCATTTTCTGCAAAACTCAGCCGGAGGGCTTTAACTCTTTTCTCCTCAGAACACATCGTGGACTCTTTCAATTTTAGCTTCTGTGTGGCCCCCCAAATACTCTCATTTCTCCCTAGGAGAGCCCTCTGTCTCGCAATGCCCGATGGACACTTCCCCTCCAGTGTCACGCTGTCACCTTAAACTCAACGTGTCTGGAAACTAGCCCCGCTTCGGCCTGAACCTGCCCTCCCGCCTCATCTAAACGGGCTGCCAGCGGTGTGGTGTCATTCTGCTGTTTCTACATCCCTTCAGGTAGGATTTACAAAATGCTGCTTTCATTTAGCAACCCATTATCTATAAGAAAAATTTAACGCATAGTATCAAAAGCTCTCTGAAATTTGACCCCAGCCTTTTTTTTTTTTTAAAGAGTGGAAGGGAGAGAGAGAAACCTCAATGTGAGCCCGACCCCTGACCGGGGCCGGGGATCGAGGCACGTACCCTTGGCCAAAATCGAACCCAGGATCCTTCAGTCTGCGGGCCGACGCCCTAACCGCTGAGCCAAACCGGCCGGGGCCTCCTATCCCTTAACTCATACGAGCATTTGTTCCGCCCCAACTTGTCCACTCGTTCCCGTCACGACCCACCTGGCCGTCCTCACCTTCCCAGGTACCTGGAAGCCCTCGTACCCTTTCTTTCTCTGAATTGCACTGAACCCTTGGCCTAGCTCAAGTCCTGCTTCCAACTCCCCTCTCTCCGACCACCCGCGACCCCAGCACCCGGGGGACAGGGATTTCTGTGCTCTCTTAACTGCTGTACCCAAATGGCTAGGCCGGCGGCTGCATCCAAAGCATATGCAAATACTTGAAGGAACTTCCACAGAGCTTGTCTTACACACACTCTCGCCTTTATATAAGCCTCTCTCCTTCACACTCGGGGGCTTAAAATTCCTCCTAGCGTTCTTAATTTCTTCTGGTTGCTACTGTGAACAGGACTCTTTTTCTACAGCATTTTACAATTTGTTTTTGCTGGCATATCAGAATGTTAAAATAGTTTTGTACTTCGATCTTGTTTCTGGTCACCCTAATGAACTCATTAACTCTTAACAGGTTTTCAGTTGGCTCAACAGAATTTTTGAGGTTGACATTAACTTTGTCTTTAAGTGGAGAGTTTACTCTCTTCCTTTCAAATATGCATACTTTTTCTTTTTTGAGAATTTTTATGAGAGTTTATTGGAGCCAAGCTGATGACATGCTGGGAAGCAAGATCTCAAATGCTCAGCTATCTTTTTCTTTTCCGATTAATGATCTGGCTAGATTAATATTTATTTTTACATCTCAGAAGGCACGAGCAAGGTGTCAATCCTATATTCCTATATAGCACAGCAGTCCTCACACAATGCTGTACATGAGAACGTGACGTATTGTACTTTAAAACAAGCTCAAGTGATGTCACACCCCCTTTTAAATGTGAGATTCATGGACACAGAGGGTTTGCAGAAAATGTAATACTTTATAGCTTTCATTTTCTTTGACTCGGGACTCAGTTTCTTCTTATTACAGATAAAACATATCTCACTTTCTGAAGGCAGAGTGATTTTTTTTTTTTAAGAGCGCTAAACATTGACTCTGGGCAAGAATAACTTTTGAGGGGGGGAAAAAGATGACATACAAAAAGAGAAAAGAGATGACATATGCTCATCAAATGACAAAAGAAAACGAAGACAAATAGATTTGTGAATCTCTCTTTAAACACACAAAAGGAGTACCGCTTTGCTAAAACTGCCATAACAAAATACCAGACTGGGCGGTGTCAGCAACCGAAATTTATTTTGTCACAGCTCTAGAAGCTGGATGTCCAAGATTAGATGTTGGTGGGGTTGGTTTCCTCTGAGATCTCTCTCCTCGGCTTGCAGGTGGCCACCCTCTTTCTTTCAGTTCATCTTTCTGTGCACAGATGCTCCTGGTTTTTCTTCCTCTTCTTAAAGGACACAGCAATACTGGATTAGGGGCCCTCCCTAACCACCTCATTTTAAGGTCATCACCTCTTTAAAGACCTTATCTCCAAATGGGATTATATTCTGAGGCAGTAGGGGTTGGGACTTCAACATTTGAATTTTGGGGGACACAATTCGGCCCCTACCAAAGGGTGACATCTAAAAGAATTTCACAGAATGTTAGGCTGTAAGAAGAGGTTAAATTCTGAGTCTCCTGTTTAGGTTCATATGACAGATATACTTCAGGCGAGGGGAGGAGGCCCCCATGCACACTACTGAACAAGGGATCGGAGAGCACTGGTTTCATGACTCTAGGGCCCTCACCCAAAGAATGAAAGAGGGTGAGAAGAGTGAAGGAAGATGGCATCTGCAAAGAGCTGCTCCAGGGGGCTGCTCACTGAGGCAACCTTCTCACCAGGCTAGCAAGAGGGCCCTGTGTGGGGCCACTTGGAGAACTTAAAATGTGTTTGCTATGCGGGCCTAAGGCCTGAGCCAGGCTATAGAAAGACATGCAGCGGGTAGAAATGACTCTGCTGCACTCTACTGTGAAGAGTTCCATTTTTTAAAAAAATCCTCATCTGAGGATATTTTTTCCATTGCTTTTTGGGGGGGAAGAGAGAGAGAGAGAGAGAGAGGGAGGGAGGGAGGGAGAGAGGGAAGGAAGGAAAGAAACACTGATGTGAGAGAGACACATTGACTGGTTGCCTCTTGCACGCACCCCGACCAGGGCTAGGGACAAGCCTGCAGCCAAGGTCCATGCTCTTGGCTGAAATTGAACCTGGGACCCTCAGTCCACAGGTCAATGCTCTAACCACTGAGCAAAACTGGCTAGGGCAAGAGTCCCTTATTTTTTACAGTTGATAAGGAAATCCTTTCACAAGGCGTATCAAATCACATTGTACATTTAAGTACCTTACAACATTGTCAATTATACTTCAATAAAGCTGAAATTGGAAAAAAACAAAGAAAAAGAAAGAGGAAAAGGGGGTTCTTTTGTAATGAGCCTGTATTCCTAATCTGTCAGAGTGAAGGAATGTTTCCCACAGATTGGGTAGGGACCACACAGGAGAAAACCAGCCAGGAACCTATTTATGTCCAGCCCAAAAGAGACACCTGAGAGGGAGGGATTTCAAAAGCAAAAATGGGTCACTTAAAAAAATCAGACTGAGTGGGGTGCAAAAAAAGTCATTGCCATATTTAGGAGCTGCAGTCAAAGGGCAAGAGAAAGTCCTGGCCGGTGTGGCTCAGTTGGTTGGAGCATCATCTGTACACTGAAAGGTTGCAGGTGGTTTGGTCCCCAGTTGGGGCGCTTACAAGAGGTAACCAATCGATGTTTCTCTCTCACATGGATGTTTCTCTCTCTCTTTTCCCTTGTCTGTCCAAAATCAATAAAAATATCCTCTGGTGAGGATTAATAAAAAAAATTTAAAAAAAGACAAGAGGAAGTCAACTGCAAATATCTTGCAGGCCCAGAAACCACAAACCTATATAGTCAAATAAAATTTTTCTTTCCTTCCTCAATGTTGCCCTGCTCCTCCTACCACAAAGACCCAAAAGTCAGAAGCAAAGGCTAGTGGGGGAAGGAGGAGCAGCAGGGAAAGAGAGAGGCTGATTATGACTTCCTCTCCCATCCCAGATCAAAGGCCACCGTTAACTAGGGAGGGGAGAATCCACCTGCTATAAACCATAGCTTGGGGGTGACGGAAAAGTCTGTATTAGGATAGGTTATGGTACAGTAACAACACAAAAATCTCAGTTCCTTAACAAAAAAGTTTATTTTTCATTCATGCCAAGTCCAACATGGGTCCAGATGACTCTCCAGGGCAGCTGTCCTCCATGTAATGACATGATATTCCAGGCTCCTTTGATACTGTGTCATGTCCATCTCAACATGATGCTTCAGGGTTAGCCCCAGCAGGGGGAGAGAATACGGATAATCGGGCACCTGTTCGTCACCACTGGCCCAGGAGTGACCATATTATCTCTGGACACAGTTTATTGGACAGAGTAGTGAAAGCTTGCCCAGCTGCAAGGAAAAATGGCCTAAAACTATTGGTGGAACTAGTAATGTCCACCCAGAAGTCTCACCTGAAAATTAATACTGAAATCATGAATAATACATACGAATGGACAAATTTATTGGCAGAAATGAGACTGACTTCTCGTGACCTTAAAATACTGTCTTTTACCTGAGAGTGAGTAAAAAGTCATGGGCCCATCAGTTTTCACCAGGAGGGAGAAACACTGAATAAATTTTAAAGGGACCACTAGAGAGAAAATCAAATTGAGTTTAATTTACATCCCTTGCATCATGTCTTTTCAACATGAGAATCACATCTTTAGAAGATATATTAGAGATCATCTAATTTAACTCCGTATTTTGATAATAAAACCTTTAATCCTCTACTTTAAAGATTATAATTCCATTCCCCTCAGTAAATATGAGAGGCTGGAAATGTTAGTTCTCATCAGCCAGCTCTTTCTGTTTACTGAATAGTCTTATCAAAGGAAGTCATTTCTTTCCATGAATGTAATTTAGTTTCCAATCCCTTATTTATTTTAGCTTTTAAGCCTCTATAGGGTAAGGTCTGTATCCAACTTACTTTAACAGCAAACAGAAGAATGGCATATATAGATGGGCCTTAATTTCTTTTTCTTTTAGTGCACCATTCCCAGAAGTACTGCAATTCAAGGTGGATGCATGGAATGGAGCAAGCTCCCATTCCACCTCCCTGCTCCAAAAACCATGTTGTCCTTAGACAGAGGATGTTTCAGATGTTAAACTGATAAGAACAGTCCTAACAGGTAGCTCAGTTGGTTATGGTACTGCCCCAATACACCAAGATTGTGGGTTCGATCCCCAGTCAGGGCACATACATGAATCAATCAATGAATGCATAAATAAGTGGAACAACAAATCGATATTTCTGTTTCTCTCTCCAAAATCAATAATTATAAAATATATAATTTTAAGATCTGGTAAGAACAGACATCTATGCTTGATCTTAGCAAAAAGCTGAGAAGTGACAGATGAGCCCTTAAATTTTTTTTTTTAATCCTCACTTGAGGATATTTTTTTCTATTGCTTTTCAGAGAGAGTGAAGGGGGGGGGGGAGAGAGAGAAACATCTATGTGAGAGAGAGAGACATCAATTGGTTGCCTCCCCCTCATCCCATGATCAGGGGCGCCAGGGATTGAGCTTGCAACTCAGGTATGTGCCTGTGGCCAGAATCAAACCCAGGATTCTCCAGTCCGTGGGCCTATGCTCTAACCACTGAGCAAAACGGGTTAGGGCTGGGCCTTAAATTTAAAAGTCAGTTTTAGAACTTTCTTTTAACACCTTGGATTAAAAAAAAAAAATCCTCAGCTTTCTCAACAACTTCAAAAGCATAAATTAAATATATGGAATTTAAATAACAGGAAGGAAGGAATTCAGGCTTACAATTATACCTTATAATTCAGCCCCAAAGACAAGTTTCATTTGTGCAAAATTCAACTCAGTGTATAAACTGCTATATACATGTTTGGCAACCTTAACCTGTTTAGTCCAGTCTACAAAAACTGCAAATCCTCCTTACTGGGGATAATTAAATAGAGTAGCTTTGACAATGAAAGCTTAGGAGAAAGATGAAAGAAAATAAGATTAGTGGCTAAAAATTATGCCCCACTAGTGTCCATAAGGAAAAATAATGGTAAGATGTTAGAGGGGTTGACAGTCTGTGCTTTGGTATAATAACTGCAGCTACTATCTATTAAAGTTACTGCACTTTACACTGACCTCTTCATACACAACATCTCTGGCACCAAGTGTGGGTTTTTTTTCACACCAACCAATTCAACTCTCCGGCCAATTCTATTTTGACACTATCTATAGGGAGTGTCTGATGCCATGAGTTAAGGGCTCAGTCCCATGAGTCTGCCCCTTACTTCAGATGCCAGTAAGCAAGTCCCAGGTTGCCACCCATATGTCTGATTATGTATAAATGGGAGGGTTCCCACAATGCCCTCCTCAGGTCCCATAATTTGCACACAACTCAGGAGAGTGCTTTACTTGTGGTTACAGGTCTATTACAAAGGATATGTCAGAACAAGCAAATGGGCGAGAAGCGCATGGTCCGCTGTGGAAGAAGGGGTGCGGCCCTCTCCAAGCACCACCCTCCCAGCACCGGGAGGCATTCACCAACCTGCAAGCTGTCCTTCAGGGGTTTTTATGAAGGCTCTGTTATGCAGGCAAGATTGATTAACTCATTGGCCAGAGGGGATTAGCCCAATCTCCAGCCCTTTCCCCCTCCTCAGAAGGGGTGAGGGGGGACTGAGAGTTCTAATCCTGTAATCATGCCTTGATCTTTATGGATACTGGCCCACATCCTGAAGCCATTTTAGGGCCACCAGAAGGCAGAGTCCATCTCATTAGCATACAAGAGACACTCCTAACACTTCCCAGAGTTCAAGTGTTCTATGAGCTCTGTGCCAGGAAACTGGGACAAACCTCAAATATATATTTCTTATTGTGTCATAGATATAACAAAATCTGAGAAACTGTCACAGCCAAGATGAGACACAGACACATGAAGACTAAATGTAATGTGATATTCTGAATGGAATCTCGGGACAGAGGACATTAGGTAACATCAAAAGAAATCTGAACAAAGTATGGATAAAATATAGGAATAAGAACTGATTTTTACAAATGTTCCATACTAATGTTAGTACTAAGGGAAACTGGTTGTGGAGTACAAGAGAATTCTACTTATATGCTCAATTTTTCTGTAAATTTAAAGTTGTTTCAAAAGAAAAAGTTTATTTAAAAAAAGTGTATTGACTATGATAAATGAATTAGTAATCTTAAATAGATTTGGGGTTCAAGGAAGAGAAATCTACTCAAACTAGCTCCATTAATAGGCTGGCTGTTACATGGTCTTAGGGAACACAGAAAATGATGAATAATTAGACTTGAAGGGAAAGCAACAGCAACCTCATGAAAGGGCTCCTCTTATCTCTGAATATCTCTAGCACGTGTTCTTCCTTCCTTTCTCTGGTATTTACCTTGCTGCCGCACAGCACATTTCAGGTACAGTGTGCACAGACCACTAGCAACTCCCTGTCTCTTGCATAAAAACTCTTACAGCAGTACATCCTATTAAACCCAACGCCAGAAGTCATTTGTTTACCTAGTCAGCTATGGATAGGCCCACTGTGATCAGGTAGTTACTGTTGGTTCCATTACCTGTGGCCAGTTTGAGCTATGTCCACTGGACACCCATGGGTTTGTACAGATTCTCTAAGGTGGGGGTTTTCGAGGGTGAGGTGGGGTGGGCAGAGTGTGCCCCCTAAAACCCATCTATTATCAAGAGATAAAACCAGGATTTGAATCCAGGTCTTCAGATTCCCAATCAAATGCTTATCCCATTTAAAGAAGTAACCTATTAAAATTACAAGTTAAAAACATCAAGCTCTTTTGACTTTGCCCCTTTGCACAGCTACTAGCAGTCTGCCCATATATTACAATTTGAATATAACAGTAGGTATATATATATGTATATGTAAAGATGGACTGATTTCTTTTTTCACAAAGATGGCACACTGTTCATGATGGTATCCCTGTGGAATTTTGCAAAAGCATTCATTTTTAGCTCTTTTGGTTTAGAGAAGTGATGTAACAGATGAACCCACAGTGGAAATATACACAGGAAGGTATGGCAATCAGTTTTCTTTTCACATGTGTATTAAAGATTTTTCTAACAGAAAATTAAGTTTTATGAGTCATGTAAAGATATTCGTGAATAAATTTTTGGTTTGGGACAAAAGGAAGCCACCAACGTTCTCCACCTAAGCAGGACAGCACCATAAACAAGATGAAATGTCTGATAAAAACTTGTTGCTGTTGGTATACAAGTGGAGAAAAGTAATAACCCAAGAACAATTTAATTCTAGCAATAAACAAAACTTAGAAATATTACTGGCATATGAGAGATGTGGGAGGTAACTTTTTTTTTTTTTACTTTTAGTGACGGAAAATATTTCTGTATTCAACCTGGGGCCAATAGCAACCAAAGTTTCTTTTATCCATCAGAACACGTCACTGAGGCCGAAACACTCAAGTAGTGCATGAACCTAAAATGATTAGTGTTTAGTAGAGTCCTGGACTGCCAACTGATTTGTCCTAAGTCTTCAACCCCAGACTTCACGTGTGCAGCACATGGCCCAGAGTACACCTGGAGTATACACTCCAACAAGTACATCAGAAGGCCGCTCTGAGCAGCCTGTCTTAATGAATGAACTCTAATTAAAAAATTTTTTTTTCTCTGAACTTGGAGCAAATATTCCTTATAATGTACCTCAAATTGAATTCCTGATATACTCTATTACAATAAAACTGTAAAATGATTTCTAAGATGTTATGCAAGAGGTTTGGGGAAAAAAATGAACACAAAGATCCCTCCTGGCGGCTTGAGACAAGAAGAAATAACATTCAAATCGAAAATAAACAATTGTGAGCTCCAACTGGATCAATGGCATTCTTTCGACCACTGAGCAGGTACAACCTACTCCTGACGTCGCCCTGCCCAGCCCAGGCCCGGCGCAGAAACGCCTCTGTCCAAACTGGACCGGTTGCCAAGGGGTCTGCAGGGGACGCGGGAAGGAGGCGGGCACCTGCGCAGACCTTCAATTTCTCTCTTGAGAAATGGACTCTGCAGAAGGAGGTAGCCTGTCCCCTTATCACCTATCCGCTGCCTTTCAGTTTCAAAAAGGAGACAGGACTAAGGCCCCGAGCGCCGCCGGCGCGGGTCCGGCGCGGGTCCCGGCGCCCCCCGCGCCCCAGCCGCGGCCGGGCGCCCCGCGGTCCCCCGCTCTCCGCGCGCCCGGCGCCCGCACTCACCATCTCGATGATCTTGGTCTTCCGCCTCGTCTTCCTCTTCAGGGTGAATATGTACTGGGCCAGCGCCACCCCCGCCAACACGGCGCACAAGCTGGCGCTCGCCACCGCGCCCACCCTCGCCACGGCCGCGCGGTCCATGGACGGAGCCCCGCGCGCCTCCCGCGCGCAAAGGAGCAGGTCGCCGCGCCGCCGGGGGGCCTGCGAGGCGCGGCCAGGCGGAGAGGCCGGGACGCCCCGCCCCGCCGCCGGGCGCGAGCCCCGCCCCGCGGAAGCCCCGCCCCTGCGCGCCGAGGGGCGGGGAAAGGGGGACGGCGGGAGGGCGTGGCCTGCGGGCCCGCCGCGGAGTGTAGGCCCGGGAGCTGTGCAGGCTCGGAGAGGGAGTTGTTTTAATCACCCGATTTCTATTCCAGCCCCGCCGCATAGAAATCCGATTCCAACCGCGGTCCCTCCAGAAAAGCAATCCCCCAACTTCCAGCCTCCTCCCTCTGGACTACAACTCCCAGAAGGCCGCGCGGCGCAGCCTCCCACCTCGCGCGGTAGCGTGGGCTGCGGAGGGCGAGGGGCCTCAGAGGGTGACCGGCGGAGAGGGCAGGCGGCGGAGGCTCCGTGGGAGAGCGTTTCCAAACCCCTCACCTGGCCCGGGGCCCTCGCGTTCACAGTGCAGCAGGAGCACAAGTTAAAGGGAAGCACGATACGTCTCATCGCCAAGTTTCATATCTGTTTCTCAGGTAACCAAGACTCTGGTAATATTTTTTAGCTCACTCACGTTCATAGAACAATTGCCATGCTTTTTAATAATTAAAATAAAAGGGGGAAAAGGAGGACGAAAAGGATATGTAAAGAACTCCAGTAACTCAGCAACAACTGGAAATAGCCCAATAGGAAAATGGGCTGTAGACGACGCTGGACAAATGGCCGAGAGGCTCCTGAAACGATGCTCAGCGTCGGGAACCGTCGGGAGAGGCAAATCGAAACCCCAGAGAGGGGCCGCGTCACAGTTAAGGTGAGAAAAGAACGCCGCCGCCAGGACGAAAGCCACAGGGAATGACAGGTGTCGGCGAGGAGGCCGCTGTCACTGTTGGTGGGAACGTGAAGGGAGCCGCCGCCGCGGGCGGTGCGCAGAGCGACCCGGCGGCCCCGCAGCTCCGCTCCCGGCGTCGGTGCAGAAGAGCCGGAAGCGGGCCCTCGGGTGTCAGCACGCCTGTGACTGCAGCACCGCGCATAATAGCACGATGGGAACCGGCCTCAGTGCCCATCAGCAGGAGAATGGGGACAGCGGGGCCTGCACTTCAGGTGGAATACTATTCGGCCTTTAAAAAGGAAATCCTGCCATGTTCCACAACGAGGATGCGCCTTGAGGACGTGACGCCGAGTGAAATAAGCCAGTCGCAAAAAGACAAGTGCGTCCTGCGTTATTCCACTTATATGAGGTAGTTCAACGATTGCAAACAAAAAGTAGAATGGTGCTTGAGGGCTGGGGGAGAGGAAAAGGGGGAGTTGTTCGACCCAGGACTGAGTTTCAGTTTTGCAAGATGAAAAAGTTCTAGACATCTGCCGCACAACCACATGCACATAGTTAACGCTGCTGTACAGTACTTTTAAAAATGGTTAAGTTGGTAAATTTTTCGTTATGTGTTTTATACCACAATTTTAAAAAAAGTGCTGTGACGGCCCTAGCTGATTTTGTTCAGTGGTTAGAGCGTCGGCCCACTAACTGAAGGGTCCCGGGCTTGATTCCAGCAGGGCAGGTGCCTGGGTTGCAGGCTTGATTCCTGGCCCTGGTTGGAGCTCGTTTGGGATGGGACCAGTTGATGTGTGTCTCTCACATCTCTCTCTCTCTCTCTCTCTCTCTCTCTCTCTCTCTCTCTCTCTCCCTCTCTCCCTCTCTCCCCCTCCCTCCCTCCCCCTCCCCCTCCCCCTCTCCCTCTCCTTCCCTCCCTCCCCCCTCCCCTTCCACTCTCTCTGAAAAGCAATGGAAAAAAGTGCTATGACAAGGCAAGGATAGCTTGAAGTTAGGCTGGAGTGAGGGTGGTGCCCCTTTAGCCTCAGCTGTCCTGTTTCTGCTGCATCCCAGTGACTACCTTTTTCCATCCTTTCTTCTTTGTGAGCAGCAGGACTCCCTCTCGCCTGCCTGGTCCCTTCCAAGGGATTGATGCAGTGTCCCCTTCTTATCTTTGGGGGTAACAGAAAAGGGATGCAGGAAGTTGCTTGGGGTGACCCCTCCAATTCTGGTAAGGCTCTCTGTTTGCCCGGGCTGTGGAGAACGAGAGGAAAACTGGAACAGGAGAACGAGAGGAAAATTTATGGAAGGGGAGTTCTTAGAAAGGTGGGGCAGGCTGCCCACTCGACCATGTGTCTGTTAAGAAAATAAGCCTGGCATTAACCATCAGGTGCACGAATGCCCTTTTTATGCTTTGTTTTGTGGACAAGATTGCTCAGAGCCCTCCAATGGCCCCCAGTACACTCATAGTAAAAGCTGAAATCCTTACAATGAGCTGTTAAGACCACTCAGTCTGCTTGTGGTTAACCTCTCTGATGTTGTCTCCTGCTACCTTTGCTTTTATTGTTTGTTCCAGTCACCTTGGCCTCCTTGCTATTTTCTGAATGTGTCAGGCACCATCCCATCTTAGTTATTTGCATTGCTATTTTCTCTATTCAGAAAGTTCTTTTCCTGATCTTCAAGTATTTACTCAAAAGTTGCCTTCTCAGTGGGCCTTACCCTGCCTACCCTATATTCAATCTTCCAGGACCAAGGCTGTTTTGTCCCGGGATGGTCTGGAATATGTAAACCATTTGCTCCTTTGAGTCCTTGGTTAGGTGGCTATAAATTGCTCAGATTGTTTCGCCTTGTTTGATTATATTGTCTCAGTTTCTCTTATTCCACTGGTCAAGGAGTCTCCTTACCTTCTTACTGTCCTGCCTCAACCTCAAACCTCATCCCCTGGAAACCACTGATCTGTTCAGCATCATGCCCTTGGGATCCATCTAAATTGGATCAAGACTCATTTGTAGCTCCCTCAGGCTGCTTTTGTCAGTCCAACTTACCAGCTGTGTTCAAGGTCTTCTCCCAGGGAATCTGCCACATAGCTATCTGCAATCCCTGTCTCTTGGTTGGCGAACAGCACAGTTCTATTGACATTTTGTACCTCAGAGAGTAGAAAGGAATATATCTACATTCAGCCCATCTGTGCATTGCTACACTCCCTCCAATGTCCATTCCTTTCATCCACCCAAGTGGCCACCTCAAGCAAGCACACAAGGATATTCACCTGTCAATTCCAATCACTTTCAGAACCTGGAACCTGGTTTCTTGGTTTTGCTCTCCCTCAGTGTGAACTAGTTTCTTGGTGACCAGAGGTTTTACGGGTACTTTCTGTTGTCTCAGCATAATTACTCCCTTTGGGAGTGGTACTTTTTTTGGGGGAGGGGAGTGCCTGATTTTGACACCATGGTCTAAGCTCAGACCAACCAAAATCTGAGCTAGCTCCAGTGCTCCAGCATCAAGTTTCGATACAATTCTCTCTTTTAATTTAATTTCAGCTATTACAGATGACAATAACCAAAGGATTGTATATTTTACTTTTTCTCATTGGTTTGTATCAAAGGAATCCTGGGAGTTGAATTCATCTCTAAATTCCATTGGTAACTTTTAGTTTAGCAGGACAGCTGCTGCTCCATACCATGGGTGACCATGTGGTCAATCAGGAATCAAATATTCTTTGTTTTAATTCTCACCAAAGGAGTGAGGATATTTTATCCATTGATTTTTAGAGAGAGAGGAAGGGAGTGGGGGGGAGAGAGAGAGAGAGAAACACTGATGTGAGAGAGATGCATCAATTGGTTTCCTCTCATACACTCCCTGATGGGGGGTGGGGATTTAACCTGCAACCCAGGTACGTGCCGTTGATCAGGAATCAAACCCGAGACCCTCTGGGTGTGCTGGCTGATGCTCTAACCACTGAGCTATACCAGACAGTGCAGGAATCAAATATTCTTCATTAGCACTCCTCCCTCCCCTTCATGCGTGTTTTCCCAAACCGTAGGTTAACCAGAGCTAGGGAAGTTCTAGCAAATCCCATGCATTTTCTAATACCAAATGTGTCATTTCCAAACAATCGCCAATTTTCAAGCAACAACTAGGTGTCCAATTCAATTCAATTCTGACACCACCACTTCAGATACCAGCCTCAAATGGGGTCCCCAGGCTATGAATTTGAGGATTCCCATGACCTCCTCTGAAGGTTTACAAATTCAGTGAAACAGCTCACAGAACTCAGGAAAGCACTTTACTCATATTTACCAGTTTATTATAAAGGACACCGCCAAGTGGACGAGATAAGGTACGAGAGTTGGGAGATGGCAGAGAGAGAGCTTCAGTGCCCTTTCTCGCTGCATCTTATTCTATCACATCAGTGTATATATAATAGAATTGTATCCCTGAAAGCTATATAACTTTAATTATTATTTTTTTTAGAGAGAGAGGGAAGGAGGGAAAGAGATACCGATTTGTTGTTCCACTCATGCATTCATTGGTTGATTCTTGTATATGCCCTGACCAGGGATTGAATTTGCAACCTTGTTGTATTGGGACCATGCTCTAACCAATTGAGCTACCTGGCCAGGGTAAAACCTATGTAATTTTCTTAACCAATGTCACCCCAATAAATTCAATAAAATAAATTCATAAAAAAGGACCACAGGTCAAGGGTTATGACAGGTTTTAAGTGATGGACTCTGGAATCTGGACCAGAAACAAAAGACAGAAAAAAACAGATGAAGGAGTAGCGGTGGTAGTTAACTTGTAGAGGCTGAAGGGGATGCCCAGATTCCAGTTAAAGCAAGAAGTGGAGGAAGACCAGTAAGAGGTTAAAGATTAGAGCAGTGGTTCTTCAAGTGTGGTCCCCAGAGCAACAGCTTTAGAATCCTTTGGGGACTTACTAGGAAAATTCCCAGATCTACTCCAGACCTACTTAATCAGGAAGTCTGGGAGGACAGGAATCTGTTTTTTAATAAGCACTCTAGTTGATTTTGGTGCCCCAAAGGTTTGGGAGTCATTGATGCAGGGTTTTTTTTTTCATATTGTTTAAGAATACTTTGATCATGAATGGGATTCCAGGACAGTAAGAGATTCCTGGAAGGAGAAGAAAAGAGGCTGGGACTGGGTAGGAAACACAGACATATAGGCGAGGGCAAATGGGCCACGTGCTGCATGCTGAGTTAGGACACCAAGGATAAGTGTAAAGCATGCCTGACTTAACTGGCTTTCTGAAACAAGCCCTGGTATTGCAACCTGGACCACTCGTTATTGAGGCCAAGGCCAGGAGCATTTACTGATGAGCAACTGAGATAGGTCCAATCTGGGCCTGGATTGGCTGCTCTTTATTATTTTGCTGCTCTTTAAAGAAGGAGGAATCCAACCCCCAGGGAAAGAGGCCAGAGATGGGAGTAGAGAGTTCCTGGGGCTCTGCTAGATAGGGAGGGACACGTAACCTGCGAGCAAGATCTAGCTCCCCTGGGGTTCAGCAAAGAACAAGATATACTCTCCCTTAGCTGCAGGCACCACCCTGACAGGCTGAGCTGCTTCTGCTGTGGCTCAGGAGAGCTGAGCTTAACCAAGAGGAAGTGAAGGGTATATTTTGGGTATGGGTAGCTGACTCAGTACAGTAATTCCCTTATATTCTTAAAAATTATCTGAGTCAATTACTCTGGAAAATCTTAGGGTTTGGGCAGTAAGAGCCAATCAAGTTAAATACAGTGTAGCTACACGAGTTTTCATTGTTGTTATAGGAACTTCTCCTGCCCAATCAACAAAGCATCTCAGGTGATTATAATAAGCACATGCCTTTCTGTGCAGCAATGCCAAATGTACTTGACACTAAAATAATTAGTAAAAAGGAAGACCAGTAAGAGGTTAAAGATTAGAGCAGTGGTTCTTCAAGTGTGGTCCCCAGAGCAATGTGCAGGTGAATGTGTGTAGCATTTGTGTAAAAAAATAGCCCTATATTTTCTTGCGATACATAAAATATTTCTGGAAGACTTCACAAGAAGCTGGTGAAAGTGGTAGCCAGTGGGAAAGGGAACTGGGAAGCTGGGGGAGGAGGAAGGTTTTTCATAATTAAACCTTACCTACCTTTGAAATTTGGAACACATGCATGTGTTACTGAGAAATAAAAAATAAATATATTTGAAAATAAATAATGACTTTTATTATCGTCAGCTATAGAGTCCAGCCTGAAGTCCAGGAGTTAGGCAGCCTCACCTTGGAGGTGACAGCGCCTGGAGAAGCGTCCTCGGGCTCCCTTAGGCCGGCGCCCCGATGTTTCTAAGGAACCACAGCCCCAGTGACCCCGGGGCGGACCCGGGAGGAGCCTTCCAGCTGGAAGCGGCGCTGTCCGGAGCGGGCACCTGGGGGCCGCGAGCCCCTCTCTGGGGTCGCCCTTCCCGGGAAGGCAGGTGGAGTCCCGCCTGGTCGCCAGGCGCCCTCCAGTCCCTCTCCAGGTCCGGCTGCTCAGTCCCGCTCCTGGCCGCAGGGCTGACCTGAGACACGCCGAGCGGCCGCCGTCAGTCCGAGTCCGAGCCCGCGCCCTCCCGGGACCTGGGGGCCTTGTGCTTCCGCCGCTTCTTCCTCTTCTTCTCTTTCTTCCTCCTCTGCTTTTCCCTCCTCTTCCTCTTCCTGGGCCTGGCCTCGTCCTCCGAGCTGGAGCTGCTGCTGTCGGTCGAGGTGGAGGCCTCCAGGAGCCGCTTCAGCTGCTGGATCCTGTGGGGAGACGGTCAGGGCTCAGCGTGACTGAACTGATTCACTCTTTTAGATGCTCGGTTAGTAGTGAGGGTGGAGTCACGGATGGTCTCCTCTTAAGCACAGCGCTGAGTTATCTTTGCACATTTCCCTTATCTCGTTCCCCCGGCTCAGGGCTCTAACGGGCAGAGTCCTGCACGCGCACTGTCCTAGGTGTCCCCACGTCTCCACAGTCCTGCTGCTGTAACCCCGGCAGATAGGCTGTCCCGTTCCTCCCGCTGCTCAGGCCCACACTAGGTGACCCGCCTCCTGAACAATTGTAACTCAGGGCCATCAACTTGAGAAAATAAAGTCCTCCTGTGTTTTCACTCCATCTTCAGTCACGTCTAAGAATAATTTGTTTTTAAAAAATATATCTTTATTGATTTCAGAGAGGAAAGGAGAGAGAGATAGAAACATCAATGATGAGTCATTGATCGGCTGCCTCCTGCATGCCCCAGACTGGGGATCGAGCCCACAATTCTGGCATGTGCCCTGACCGGAAATCGAACCCTGATCGCCTGGATCCTAGGTTGATGCTCAACCGCTGAGCCAGGCCAGGCCGGGCTAAGAATAATTTTTAACAAAAGCTCAAATCCCTAAAGACACTGGAGGAGACAAACTAAATCATGTGAAAGAGAAGCAGTCATGCAGTGGAGCCTCAAGCCACGCCAGGCATCCCACTGCCCTGGGTTAGCCCGTGGAGCAGGTGACCTGCTGTCAGGGGAACCCTGCTCCTCAGTGATTGCTCCCTGCTCCCAGCACTGCCCAGTTACAGCACCGTATTTATCAGCATCTCCTCCAATGCTGGAGTGGCTGTTTCCAACTTGACATAATTTAAAACGGAGGGCACTGTTATCTGCCTCACCTCATATCCTTTTCGTGCCTTTTGTTCTCTCGTATGATGTCATACATGGGGTCTTCATGGGCCTGAGGGTTAGAGAAGCTTAATGTTGGATTAGGCTTAATAGATTGTTAAATTAAAATTAAATCCCTGTTTCACTGAAATTGGTTTTTCCCCTCCCCGGTTTGGTGTAATTTTATATTCTATGTGTTCTAATCCCTCCTGAGGGTCACAGTTACTTCAAATTTATGGAGGCCATAAAAAAGATTTTCAGATTACACAAATACAGGATTATAATTTATGTATCCTTCATAAGGAAATAAACCATGGAAGAATCATTAATCAATACTATTGAAGGTTAAAAATATTGAGGTAATTCTCTGTTTTCTGTGGACAGATGATCAAAAGATATTATTAAGCAAAACAAGTGAGTTGGAAAATGGAAGACTGATTCATTTATAGGTACACAGAAATGTGCCAAAAGAATTCTGGAAATATACTTATCATGCTACTTACCGTAAATCCCCTTTGGGGAGAGAGGCAAGATTGGACTTGAAAAATCAATTTTGGAAAACCTTACTGTAATGTTTCTATTTTGTTAAAGTAAGGCAAGTGTATTCCTGTAATAACTGTATAATTTAAAATCACTTAAAATACTTAAAAATATGGATACACATAGAGTGAATTTTGGTATGTGAATTATCTTTAAAAATATGTTTTTGTAAAAATTTAACATATTAAGTAAAAAATAGAGTTAAAAATATCTCATTTTACCACCAGGAGTATCCACCACTAACATTTTAGTGTGGTTCTCCCAGTCATTCATAATTTACAAAAATTTATAATCATATTATTGTAATTCTATTCTCTTTTTCACTTATATTTTCATGAACATCTTCCCATGACATTATACCTTCTTCTAAAACATAATTCTTAAAAGCTGTATGGTTTCTATGTTATAGTAATTTATGTTGGTATGTTGGCCACTGAAGTTGTCGCCTATTTTTCTTTAGTTTCTATTTTTTAACCATATAAATAATTCTGAAAGTTATCCTTCTACGTTCATAAAAAAAGTGTGTATATTGATGTTCTGTTATATCCTTAGGATCAATTCTTAGAACTTAGATTTCTGAGTTTAAAAAATATTGAGTATGTTTAAGTTTTTGATATTTATCACCAAAACTGTCTATTAGAGGAGCTATAAAAATTTATATTCCAGCTATCAGTGATTTATCCAGAATATCTTCTTCAATTTATTAAAATGAAAGCACAGTATTTTCAATGTGTTAAAATGCCTGGAGAATGTGGACCCCCATTTGATATATGCTGAAATCCCAATATACCTGATCAGAGCACAGTGAAATTGACCTGGCAGTTACTGAGCAGTGAATGAGCAGTTACTGAATGGTGAATTAACATCCCTGGGAGGTGATACTGTCACGTGAGGATATATCATTTATGCACTTTTCTAGTTTATAATAAAAAGATGTCTAATCTCTAGACAAGGACTGGGAAACTAGAACCCTGATTTTTGTTATGAAACTTTTTCTTTTGACATATTAAGTAAAAAGTGGGTAACAATGTCTGCTTCAGAAAAAAGAAACCGCTTTCCCAAGGTGTAAGCAAGTAACGCTCTAATAAGAAGTTAGTTTTTTGTTAATGTTTAATCTGTCACACAAACTCGATTTAACAGTGATGTAGTTAATACTAGATACTTTGCCCAGAAAAGGTTTCTGGGAATGTATTTTATGTGAACCCCCAGCTCACCAATTACTGCCTGACTGATGGGTATTTACCGTCTTTGGTAAACATAAATTCACACTCTGGGGTTCTACTTACTACTCTGAACTGCTCTAACTTTTGGTTGCCTTTGATAAAGAAAGGGCATTCTTTGTCGCCCGTTCGGTGACCATACCGTTTACAGCGCCAACCTAAAAACAAAGAAAAAGGGGATATATTTCTGTAAGATAATGTATTTTTACTTAATCAAGATAAAGTATCAGCAGGTCATATTAAAGTTATTCTTCATTAGATTCCAATTTTAAAAGCAAATGCAGCCAGTGGAGGGTAAGTGTACGACCCCAGAAAATAGAGGGAAGCTGCTTCCTCAAGTGCCCTTTAGTCTCGGAATTGCAGAAACAAACCCAATGCTTACTAAGCAATAGCATGCAAAAAGCAAAGTATAATTTTATTTTCTTTTTAAACTTTGTGTTATGGGTTGGATTGTGTCATCCCTCTTGCCCCCTCATTATGTTGAATTGTCCTAACTCCTAGTACTTCAGAACGTGACCTTACTGGGAGATAAGGTCTTCAGAGAGACCCTCGGAAGGAACCACGCTGCTGACACCTAGATTAGCCTCCAGAACCATCAGACAGTAATTTCTCTTGTTTAAGTCACCCAGTTTGTGGTACCTGGTGACAGCAGCCCTAGCAAACTATAGAGGCATCAATTCTAACCAAGGAGGCAGGAAGAGTGATTATAGTCAAGATCAGCCAATTTTGCTCCATGCTGGCTGCTACTGAAAATACGTAGTGACAGGAAAGTAATGTTCTTCCCTTTATATTTTTGAGAGTTGGTAGTAGGAAACCATTGGAAAAAATGAGGTTAGGGATTCTTGATTGCCACTGACATGCATGCCCCTGAGCTTATCTCCCCACTATTTTTTAAAAAATATTTTTAAAAATTGATTTTTAGAAAGAGGAAGGGAGAGGGAGAAAGAGAAATATCAGTGTGAGAGCAAAACATTGATGTGCTGCCTCTTGCAAGCCCTCTACTGGGGATCGAGCCCACACCCCGGGCATGTGACCTGACTGGGAATCAAACCGGCAACCTTTTGGTGCTCAGGAGGATGCCCAACCAACTCAGCCACACCGACCAGGGCTTATCTCCCCACTATTTTGATTTACTTCCAGCTGGGGAAGAAGTGCACTCTTAATGCAAATGCAGAATGTCTGCCTTTTTGACAAAAATGGAGGGATGTTCAATGCCATGGATCGATGTGTGGGTATCAAGAATACAGACCATCTGTGATCAAAACTCTGTTAAAGGTAAGGTGATCCCTCTAACTCAAAGTGTGGTCAATGGATCAGCAAGACTGGCCTCACGTGGGAACCTGTTAAGAGTATCCGCCTTGGCCCGGTAGCTCAGTTAGTTAGAGTGTCATCCTGATGTGCCAAGGTTGCAGGTTCAATCCCTGGTCTGGGCACATATAAGACTCAACCAATGAATGTATAAATAAATGGAACAAATCAATGTTTCTCTCTCTCTAAAAAAAAGAAAAGAAATGCAGAGTATCAGGCCCACCCTAAGTTTGAGAAGCTCTGCTCTAGATAACACTCAGATCACTGAATCAATGAAAGAATAGGGGTGATGTGTATGTTTTTTCTTACCTGGGATGGGTCCATGTTTTGTGGAGCCTGAAGCTTACCTAACTTAAGGGGAGGGGAGGCTCTTTAGGGAAAAGGAAAATCTTGCCTCGGCAAGACAGCACCATCTGAACACATCTTGGGACTTCACAGGCCTTTGGAAGGTGCAAGTGAGGGGCCCACAAGGTTAAGCTTCATTAACTTCACGGTAAAACTGGTTCTGGTTTTAACCAAACACTCTTAATTTGCAAGTCAATGAAAAGAACTGGGAAAGAGTAAGTGAAACACAACTAACCACCCCATAACAGAAAAAGGTGGTTTTTAAACTTAAAAGCGCAGCAGACTTTTGAGTAAAGATGGCAGATTAAAGCGACCATTCACTTTCACCGGTTTCCTGACATCCCATAAAACACCAGAGAGGGCACCTAACGAGGCATGGCCCACAAGCACTGGGAACTGGGAAAGAAGGCCACAGTGGAAGCGCTGGAAGCCGTAATGCAGGCAAGCGCACAAATTGGTTAGACTCTGAGAACTGAAGTCTAAGCCTGCGGAAGAGAGGACTGAGGACCAACTCAATTTTGGTTTGTAGAACCCCCAAAAGCTCAAATTGGCAGCACGTTTGTGGAAATGGAGTTGAGGGCGCAGCTTAAATGAGGAGGGCTGGTCACAGGGCCATATGCATCTCTCCCCAGCCCCGAAACAGAGGAGGTTCGTTCTCTGGAGGAGGTGAGAGGAGGTCTCTGGCTGTGCAGATGTCAAGCTCGTTGGAAGGCCAGGCGCCACACTGAACACAGGGAGAGGGTGTGGACGGCTGAAGGCTGGATGCTGAGACCTCACAGCCTTGTTCCTCGAATCAGTTCCCAGAACCCAAGAATGTGGCCTTCACCTTGGGCAGGAAAAAAACTCTTCCGTGAGAAACTAGCCAGCGCGATGAGAAAGACTTGGAGATACTGACCTCAGCAGCTACTGTTCACAACAGTAAAACACATATTTTGTTATCAGTTAAGCAGCCCAGGCACGTCACCCTGCAGTGAGATCCAGTTACCAATCTCCACCTCTCATTCCTGAACAGGAGTGAGTGTGGGGCCGGCCTGCAAGAGGACTACAGTAGGCCCAGTCCTCGCAGGCACACGGTCACAGCCTGCACAGCGATGTGTCCCCTGCACAGCGATCAGGCTCAGCTGTGGGAGCACCAGCACATTATGGAAATAACGGCTGATGATTGCTGAGGCCAGGCCATAAAACGCAGTGTTGCGTGCTCCCTGCCGTCTCTCGGATCCCTGGCTCCAGGGGCAGCCCGCTCTAATATCTGATGTAAAACAGCCTTACAGAGAGGTAGGGATGTGTAACAAAAACTCAGGATTTTATATAGTAAGAAGCCAACAGATAATGAGGAAACCTGAAAGATCAAGGGGCAGGAATATGTATAATCATGTTATTTAGGTATGTGGAGCTAAACTTCGAAATAACCTTAAAAGAGGTTCAGGTGGTTACCTCTGTGGTGAGGGAATGGAGAAATGGAGCTGGGAACGGCTATTTCAATTATGTGCACGGTGACTCTTTGTACAAACAAATGTCTTTACAAGGCTGCGGTGCCCTTTCTTCAAATGCCATCTTGCTGGAGCAGGCCTTGCTGCGCTGGTGGCGGGGGTGTGCACACAGCTCTGCCTGTCCCAGACCCACCCTCTGGCCTGGAGCTCCCCAGGCGCATGGACAACCTTACCGCCACTGATGGGGGGACCGACTGAGGCAAGACCCACAGGGACCTGCCCTCCAAGGCATCCCTTGTCCCCCACGGCATTTCCACCACAGAAGGTCCCTTCTGTTGCAGGGACATTACTAAGAGTGTACTCAAGGCAGCCAGCGTCCTGTGGAGACCACTGCACTGGGAGTCAGGGCCCTGGAGCCCCGCCTTTGCTCCACCTGTCACCTGGGCCCGCTCCCTGCCGCCTGCAAGTTGGTCCCCGTGTCTATAAAGCAGAGATTGTGCGTGACTAACAGCACTGTCACGGGAATGAGCTGGATGAGAGAAACACTGAATGGAGGTAAGCCCGAGTGTGTGTCCTCAGGACTCCACACACTCTCACACTCACACTGCATGACTTTGACCTCCTTCCCCAGGGGCATCCAGAGTCCTTTCGTTGGTGCGTGGGCCAGGAATTCCCTGGCGTGTTCATTGCCGGGTACATCGGGGATACAGTCCTCCGGCTTCGCCTCATCCTCCTGAAAGGGGAAATGGTGCGTGAACAGCAGGGAAGAAAGCCCAGGTCCCGCCCTGGGCTGCAGAACACAACGCCCAAGGCCACATCCCTTACCTCTAGGGACTGGAAAGACAGATGAGACCTGACCAAAAGGGGGATAAATGTGCCAGAAGAACTATGTCACAAACACGAAGTGGCTGTTTTTAGAGAAATGGTACTAGTGTTGTTCATAAAGAAATGATTGATGAGCTCCAATTTCTGATTCTAAGATTACAAGTTTTCTGCTAAGTAGAAGGAGGCAAACCATAGGATTAAACACGGTTTCCTGGAATAATTACAGTACCATGTTACCTTAAGATGGATTATTGTATCTTGAAGGCCACATGCTATATTTCTGAAATGTATTTTCACCACCAAATAACTGCATTACACAATTACGTTGTGTTTTTTTTTTTAACTTTTAGATTTTTTCAAAGTTTCCATGAATATTAAATTTGTAATAAAAAAGTTTTTCAAAATATTTTTAAAAATTAAAAGTTAGCAGACAGAAAAGGTTGCTTTGACCTTTAACCACTCCTCTTAGTCTCACTCCCCCAGAGACTCTGACACTGACCAGGGCACAGAGAAGGGGAGTGATGGCTGAGGGACACCACGGCCTGCCTCGGTTTCTCAGGGAACAGACACATGGCTGGTTAAATTTCTACAAGGGCATAGGCTTGTGACAAAGCCCAAAGTGTGTGTCCGGCACCTGCAGGGGAAAAACAGGGTTATCACAAAAGGTGGTTCAAAAACCTTATGCAGCTGCTTTCATAGCAAGTTACTGAGCCTGAGCCCCGAGTGAAACACGGCTCAGAGAACAACCCAAAGGACACGCTTCACACTGACCTTGATCAGCCCGGGAGGAGGTTTTTCATAACTAGAAAGAAAAACACACACCATCAACCATGTTAACAGGGACACGACACATTTTAAAGAGCAAAAAGCAACTGTAGGCTAAAATCAAAAGGATATTTTAAATAAAAACCGAAAAGTGCGTTATATCTAAAATAGCTAATAAAACATGCCCAGCACTGGAGAGATCACATGTAAACAAGCTGGTGCTTTACCACATCCTGCTGAGATCTGCAACTTCAGTCCAGTGAAATTGTAACTAACTTGGTGTCTTAGCACATGGATTTTATTTTTGGAACAAGGGAAAGCTAAGAGATTATAGGGAAAATGTGAGGGTAGAAGACCATGAGTTAATTATGGGTCCAAGCTGTCAGCGTAGTTGTCAGGTTGTTTGCCTAGCATGACTTCCACTTAGTGTTGATTAGGGTAGCTCCTAAAACCCTGGTAACTTAAGGATTTAATGTTTTTCTTCATTCTGACCCTTTTCTCAGGCACCAACAGAGCCACACTCTGCCAGGGCTGAAGAGTTCCTTTTGTTATTTTTAACTAGCCTCTTTTGGTGAAACTGAGCTTATGTTAATGAGGTGACTTTTGGAAAGCCCCCAAGGATGGGGGCTGGTTGCCAGGGGAACCAGCCAGGTGATTAGAGGGTTGGACTTTCAGTCCCACCTCTAGGGAGGCTGAATTAATCACCAATGCCAAAGATTAATCAATCGTGCCTGTGTAATGAAGCATCTATAAAATCCCAAACGACTGGGTTCAGAGAGCTTCAGGGTGGGTGAACAGGTAGAGGCGTGGCATCCCTGGAGAGGGCAGGGAAAGAAGCTCCACACCCCTTCCCACATACCTTTCCCTACCCATCTCTTCCATCTGGCTGCTCTGGAGTATATCCTTTTATCATAAACGAGTAATGTATTAAGTGAAATGTTTTACTGAGTTCTATGGGCCATTCTAGCAAATTAACCAAAATGGAGGAGGGGGTTGTGGGAACCTCCCATTTATAGCTGATCAGTCAGAAACAGGTGACAGTCTGGATTTGGGATTGGCACCTAAAGTAGGTGTGAGTGTGGGTGGGGCAGTCTTGTGGGACAGACTTTTTTATTCCTTTACTGTCCATTTTAAGAGTGTCTGGGAAAGGAAGGCAGATCAGTAAGCCGGTCAAGTGTATTAATGACCTGAGGAGCGTGATGGGAACTAAAGAGGGTTTACCATTTTGTAATCCAGGCCAGCCTGGACTTGGGATTGGCACCTAAAATGGGTGTGGGTGTGGGTGGGGCAGAACTTGTGAGTTCTGATCCTATCTCCAGGTAGACATGTGGCAGGATAGTAAGAAGCTAGGAAAATTCCTGGGCAAGTGGAAGGGGAAATAGACAAGAATATTAAAGAAGACCAAACAGTTTGGGCAGCTTGCAGCCAGCTTGTGAATCGCAAGACTTTATCTTCCCCAGCCAAGGACACTTGAGAGCAAAAGGTTTATACCTCCTTCCTAAGCAGAGAATACATAGCTTAAATCACCCTGGCCTGGGAAAATAGAGAACAAAGGCCCAATTAATGCCATTTGTGCCAGCTAAACCCAAGGGAAGATATCACCTGGAGGAGGTTAGGCAGGAAAGATAACTGCTAGGGCAAGAAAGGGGGAAAGGGCAAAAGAAGGGGGAGTTTATCTCACCCATTGAACAAAGAAGACCTAAGACTTGCCAAACAAGATGACCAGATATACATACAAACATGCCGAGATAAGCCGCAACAATGTAGAAGGGGACTCTGAAACCTAGTCTGCCATCCAATATATCTGGCAGGGGAGCTTTGAAACCTATGGGGGAAAAAGAATAAAACCCTTGAATGCCCACCAGGTGGAGTGCTCAGACTAGCTGAGTTGCCCACTTGAGCTTTATGCCAAGTGTATTATTTTTTTTGTTTTAAATATATCTTTATTGATTTCAGAGAGAGGAAGGGAGAGGGGGAGACAGAGAGAGAAACATCAATGATGAGAGAGTCATTGATCAGCTGCCTCCTACACCCCTTGCTGGGGATCGAGCCTGCAATCCAGGCATATGCCCTGACCAGGAATCAGACCGAGATCTCCTGGATCATAGGTCGATGCTCAACTGCTGAGCGACACCGGCCAGGCACCAACTGTATTCTTAATAAATTCACTTGCTTTGCATCAGCACTGCTGTCTGAATTCCTTCTCATGAGCTGACAAGGGCCCAAGAGGGGACAGCCTTCCATTCCAATTCAGGGGACTGTCCGCTAACAAACAGTGTCTGAATTACGTTAAATTTGTAAGACATCTACTGGGTATCCTCTGAGAACAGAGCTGCTTGGTGGCAGTGGAAACCCCCACACTGCTGGAGTACAGAGGAGTGCTGTAAGTATAGTTTGAGTCTAGAGAAGGAAAGCAGGAGTGTTTTTTCCTTTATGTGGATGATGAATGAGAAATGCCATGAGTAGCTACAGCAAGAAAAGCTTCCCTCTGGCTTCCTCTCTGCACCCTTCCAAATAAGGATTGTGATGAAGGCTTCTCTGAGCTCATTCTCACCATCACTGATCTAGAGCTTTTCTGAAGGGACAGAGGAGGAATTAGTCCCTTAAAGATTATATAGTAAACAACTGGATATACACAGAATTAGCTTTTTATGTGTGCTATTTCCAAGTACTTAAAATATTTTCCAATGGAAAGCTGTGACATGTCTTAGGCCCAGGCTTCTCTTCGCAACAACAATTTGCACAAGCTGGGAAGGTGATATAGTTCACCAGCAGCCACTCATTAGAAACAACAGTGCTGTGCTTTGTGCAAGGGAGTTTGGAAGGGAAGTGGTAAAGTCTATGTAAATATCCCAGAACCCAGTGTAAAGACTAAGGGAAACTGGAAGCGAAGAGAATCAGCGGTTAGGGCCAATGGGAGGAGCTAGGGCTTCTGGGAGTTCTGGCACTCTTCTCGAAATAATGAGGACCCCACATGCGAGAACCTAGGGAGAACTATGTTTATAATAAAGCTCTATGGTTCTAACTTCCCTTTCCTTTAACTCCATGCTCTCATATAAGTGCCCCTGCATCTTGGTACGCAGGCAGTGTGTGCACACAGCTTGCCATGTCAGCATGCACTGCACTGGGTTGCAGCCCTTTCCCTTTCCTGAATGATCCTTTTTGGTGACGAAACACCTAGTTGATATCTTTAGTTGATAGCAACAGTACTTTCTTTTTGCTATAGGAGCTATACAAATAACATATGGCCAAACAAGCTAGGATCCAAATTCCTTATGTAAGTATGTAAATGTTTTTTCCTACATGGAAAAGCAATGTGATGGAACTGTATATTTTGAAATCTATTATTAGCAATGGCCTTCCCTAAAAAGTACATTTTTCAACCGTTTCTACAAATTTAAAGGCAAGTGGCTGTTTGTTTTTTCTCAGGGCTAAACAATTCCTTAGTTTATGTAGCATGTTAAAAAAGATATTTCTCAAGTATTAAGGGAATATTTAACTATTAAAAATAACAGATTTGACCCCGACTGGGTGGCTCAGTTGGTTGGAACATTGTCCTGTGCACCAAAAGGACACTGGTTCGATTCTGGTTAGGGCACATACCTAGGTTGTAGGTCCGATTCCTGGTCGGGGTGTGTATGGGGGGCAACCGATCGATGTTTCTCTCTCTTTCTCTCTCAAATCAATAAACATATCCTCAGCTGAGGGTAAAAAAGAAAAAAAGATTTGGAAATGGGAAGAGGAGTGTGTTTACTATGTAGTTGGCTTCTGCCATATCACAGTTGAAGTCTGCATTATTTTTGTAGTTAATCCTTAGAAAATAAAAAAATGTTGGATGCCTGTTATTTTGTACCATCTGTGATGCCTTACAATTCTATCATTCATATTGTATAATAAGTTGTTCTGAGCTGTATGAAGACTAAATTTAGATAAAAGAGGAAAAAATTATCTTCCCACATGGGTATTGAAGAAGAAATCTTTATTTTGCTAAGTACTAAAAATACTCTTTGGATTTCTGAGTGCTGGGGTGGGATTTCTTTTGGAAGAGTCCTCATTGAGTACACGCCATTCCAATTGTTTCTGCAGCTGGCTCCTATGGGGCTGGAAGGCAGGGACGAAACTGCCACATATACACAGAACCTCCATTCTGTTATTCTGGCAGCCCAGGAACACTGGAGTGACAGAACTGGAGCAGGGGACGGAGCACAGGGTGGAAGACGGGAATGCCTTAGGGGCCTGGCAGGTATGGTCAAAGGGTAAGAAAAATTAAGGTAAAGTGTATTAAAATAACCTGAGGAGTGTGAGGGGAACTAAAGGGGGCTTACCAGCTTGTAAAGGATTTGCATTTAATTTGTAAAAAAACACTATGGGGCTTCCCATTTAACATGGCCAGCTGATCAACTTAATGAACTGCCTTCCTTTCCTAGACTCTCTTAAAAGACAGTAAAGGAATAAAAAAGGTAAGAAGCCACAAAAATCCTGGGAGGAGACACTAGCAGAGAATAATTTCAAGACAAAGCTGGGAAGACAGTGGAAAGTGGGAGAAAGTGACTGCTTCAAGACGGAGGCAGTTACAACCTTTGGAAGCAAGTAGGAACCCTGAAGGGCTGAAACCACGGGCTCTTCCCACACCCAGGAGACTCTGCCCTCACCCTTTCAGGAGTGCAGGGTTAGTCCCCTGTGAGACTCAACTGCAGAGGCCCCAGATATTGGGGAATATTGGCACCGCTTAGGGTGGGGATGAAGGTGAACACTGGCTGAAAACAGTTAAGTCTCCGTCTGAACTCTGGAACCAAGGCCCCCTCTCCATCCCAATCCAGAACACTGGCAGCCAGCCATATTTCTGACACCCAGGCCTGAGAACGCGAGGTTCTTCTTTGGACAAACTGAACAGGCCCCAGAAAAAACTTCCAGCTCCTGAAATGTGGGAGTCTCCCCATGAAAAGGGCAGCTCACAGCCTGATATCCCTGCAGTGAAACAGCCAACAAACCAGCACCTCTGCTCCTCTCTCAGCAGCCCCACAGCAGAACAGCTTTGTAATGCCCCACTGTTAGGGAGGGCAAGGGTCCCTCCACAGCAGGAGAAACCTCTGCGTGAGAGAAAAAGAAAAGGCAAAGAAGAACAGGCAATGAAGGGAGATGGAAAAAACTAATGAGTATCCTCAAAGATTGCTGAAATCAGCAATAGGGTTTTATGAAAAAAATCTCAAAACAAGGAAAAGCTCTTGAAAATTAAAAATATAATTGGGACTTTAAAAAGTGCAATGGTAGAAGTACTGGAAGATAAATTTTACAGAAAGTAGAATGAAAAGACAAGATATAAAATAGGAGAGAAAAGACAGGATCAGCAAGTCTGCGAGAGAAAAAGCCAAAATGGATCAATGTTCCTCCCTCCCTCCCCTTCTCTTTAAATATATATATATATATATATTTTAAAAAGAAAAAAAAGGAAAGAAGGAGGGAGGCAGAGGATGCAGAAATGGAATGTGAAACAGGAGAGTGGCGGACGGAGTCCAGGATGACTGCTGTGCACCTGTCCAGACAGTACCCAGAGTCTGCTGGAGGAGCACAGAAGGCAGATTCTAGGTTTAAAAAGAAAACCGATAGATGACCTGGTATGTGGCACAAGTACTCTCAGCTTCAGAGCCTTTGGGATAAAATTAGCAGTGAAAAATAGGAAATTAACCAAGTGAAAATAAACGGAGGCTCTTATTAACTACCTGAAAAACACTTGTACTAGAAAGCAAGACATCAAAGAACATCATTTGGCTCGAAAATGAAAAATATTGCTTAATTATAATGTTAATACTAACTTGATTTAACAGAATTATACCTGGAAGGGTGGAGAGAAGATAGGGCTGGAGAGAAGATAGGGAAAGAGAAGTAAGGCCTCATCTTCTGTGACATGAGGTTAACAGAGAATGTCTGTTGTTTAACCAGAAAAGGCGTATGAGCATGTAATTTAGGAGCAGTTAAACTCCAGTAGAAAAGTAACAGTTTCCTCATCGAGGACTTGGTTAGAGGGAGGAGTGCTGGGATTGTATGGGGTGAACGAAGAGTAGAACTGCTTGTATTTACTTTTTTTAATTAGTCTGTTAGGAGTCTTTGATGTTTAAACTACATGACTCTGGAAATATAAATTTTTATTTAAATGCAAACAAGCTTCGGAACTAGCCCAGCCTAATACGTGAACAGCCAGAGAGTTTTAAGTCTCTGAAACTGAAAAACCTCCCTGGTCAGGGAATCAGCCACCTCGGTTCCTCTTTAGTTTTGCTGTTTACAAGTCGATGATTCCTTGATCAGGTTACTTAACTGTTGAAACCTGCGCTTCCTTATCTGCAAAAAGGTTATAACCTCTCTGACGCCCGGTGTCCATGAGCTAGGAAGTAAATGTATAGCACTAACCACTGTCTGGCGTCCTGCAGTTAAAGAGACTGAGTACTGCGCTGCGCTGGGCCCTGCCGGAGCTTATACTGGGAGAGACTGAAGGGGCCTGGCTGTGGATGTCACCGTGCAAGGCCCCGACCCTGCACCCCGCCCTCCTGGGGTGACAGCTGGGGGGGGGCGCACTGAAAGGAGCAGGCCGGGCTCCAGCAAGCAAAGCATGTTGTCAAAGCTCAAGAACAACTGACGTCCACAGCTCCCCAGGGTCCAGGGCAGGAAGGACGGCAGGTCCTTAGTCCAGACCCCTTGATGTCCCCCCATGTCCCCTGGAAGCCTCCCCTCCCCCCGCGGCCTCTGGAGCGGGGGCAGCGCAGCGCCCCCAGGCCGGGCCGGGCCCCCGCAGGAGCTGGTCTCCGGGCCCGGCTCTTCCTGCCGAGCGGGAGCCGGCCTCTGTCGCCCCCAACCCCGGGCGGTCCTGGGACCAGAGCGGGGTCTCTCTCCGGCCTGGCGGCGCCTCCCAGCCGCCGGGACAGGTCCCTGCCCGCGGGTCGCTGCGGCCGCACTGACGCCGCGGGGCTGCGCCTCCTCCCCAGCGGGAGGCGCGAGATTGTCTGGTTCCCGCGGGCCCTGCGCCCCGACACCGCGCAGGACGGGGACCCGGCGCGCCCCCAGATCCCGAGTGGGCGCCCCGCAGCGCCCGCCTGGCTCCCACAGCGCGGCGCGTGGCCAACGGCGCCTCCGCGCGCGGGGACCCCCCCCCCGGGAGCGCCCCGGGGCCCGGGGGCGGGGCCTGCGCTCCCTCCCGGCCCAGGCGGCCCCGGGGCCCGGCACGGACCTTCGCGGCCGCCCGGGATCGCCGACGGCGGCCGGGCCGCCCGCCCACCCGCGGGTCTCCGGGGACCCCGCCCCACGCGCCCGCGCGGCGCCCGTTTCCCGCGGGAGCCCGGCGGCGGGCGGGGACTCACAAGGACTCCAGGTGCTTGAGCTGCTGCAGCTGCTGCGCGTCGTGTCGCCGCCGCCTCTGCTCCCGGCGGCGCTGCAGCTCCTGGTCCGGCGGCTCCCGCGCCCGCCGCGCGCCCCCATCCCCGGGGTCACCGCGCCCGGACCGGGACGACATCGCGGCCCGCGCGGCTCACACGCCACTTCCTCCGCCCTCCTCCCGCCCGGTCCCGCAGCGGCCTCTCCCGCCGCCGCCCGGCTGCCCGCCCGCTGAGCCCGGGGCACCAGCCGAGGCCGCGGTCCCCGCCTCCCCGCGGCGCCGCCTTCCGCCCTCGCTCCGAGCCACCGCCTGGCCGGTTGGTGCCGGAGGTCCGAGCGCGCCCCCTGGCGGCGGCCGAGCGCTGAGAATGCTGAGCGGGGGTGGGGCCCCGGGACCCTTCCCTGCCTGGCGAGGCCCTCTCAGCCGGTCGCCTCCCCTCGCGGCGTCGGTCCCCGAGGCTAGGGGTCCTGTGCTCCTCCTCTTTGTATCTCCGTGCAAGCTACAGGATTCATCCAGTTTTGAAGAAAGGAAGGTTCTCACAGGAATTCCGAACATGCGATCCCTGATTGAAACAGTGTTTATTGTACTTAGACAAGGCTTGTGTGCTGGAAAAGAAAAGCTAAGATACATGAGTGCCTTCTACGTGCTGTTCATGGAATTAAGCCCTTAAAGAGTTGTTTTACATTTTTTTTCTAATTATGAGGATATTTTTTCCATTGATTTTAGAGAGAATGGAGGGGGGAGAGAGACAGAGACAGACCGAGAGGGAGGAACGTGGATGTGACAGAGACACGTGGATTGGTTGCCTCCCTCAAGCGCCCTGACCCGGGGCAGGGATGGACCTGCGACCCAGGTAGTGCCCTGACCGGGCATCCAACCTGAGATTCCCGGCGGGCGGGCCGACGCTTTACCCACTGAGCAACGCTCGCCAGGGCTGTTTCAGTTTTTAAAAACTTAAGAAGTACTATTACTACCCTTACATGTTATCCTAATTTTATTTATTTAAAAATGTTATCAAATTTATTGGGGTAACAATGGTTAATTATCCCGATTTCATAATGAAAGAGCAGGAGGCCCACTTAACAATAGCCGCCATAAATATTTTGGTGAAAATTCCTTCCAGTGTTTTTCCATATTTTTTCTTTATAAGAATGATATCAAGTGGTTTGTCTCTCTAGACTTTTTCTCACTGATATTATGAACTTTATTCAAGTCGAAAAATCTCATTTGACTTTCAGCTGGGGAATAGTATTTTATCATAATTTGCCTACGCTTTTATTACTGCAAGTCCAAGTAATTTACATTTTAATTTTTTCTATTCAATATTGTGATGGTTTAATAATATCAAAGTATTAAAAATTATTGCTTTTCACAAAATTCTTTTTAAGAAAAGTAATAGTTTAGAAATTACAATTTCTAGTACTAATGTGAATTAGTGGTGGAAAACAGGAACTTTAAAGTGTAAGCTAAAACCCAGTGAAAATAGCAAGAAGTTTCAAAGTTGCTTACTGACAGGGTATAGACCTACACTGAATTTCAAAGCAAAGATGTGTGGCCCCTGAGAATGAAGACGCCTACCAAGAAAGGGCTCCTGGTGGCTAACTGGGTTCAAATAAACAAACAAAAACAAAAACAGAGCCTAGCGGCTGTTTCTAACAGGGGCCTCTCAGGCAGGCCAGCTGGGGGGCGGGGGCTGCACTGAACCTGCCTCCTGCACCCAACTACCTGCCTGGGAGTGTGTTCCCGCCCTCTGAACCAACCTTTACGAAGGAGTTCCCAAGGCCTAGTTCAGCGGATACGACTGACAGTTCCCTGTCCAATCAGAGCTCGGCAGCTATATTCCTGACCAATCAGAGCACTATTTTGACCAACCAGAACAGTACTTGTTGGACCAATCAAACTGTGAGAATTTGGAGTCCTTATCTGCGTGAGGATGGACCAGATCCCGGGCCGGGAGCGGAGTCCTTCGTAAGTCGGATGCCCCCTGGCCTGGGAAACGCGCTTTCCCTTCCCCGGAACGCTGTTCCCTGTGCTGGAGCTGACGGCGTCTCCCTGGAGCATCTCCCAGGGCTGCCTCCCCGCCACAGCTGTGCGACTTCATAGTTGGGTTGTAACACCATCGAGCTGTTCCACAGCTGACTTGTGTCACAGCTGTGCCCTGAATAAAGTTTCCTGCCTCGCCACACCCCAATTCTGGGATCACTGTCGGTGCTGAACTGGCACCAACGACAATGGCATTACGGTTATGTTCAATTATGAAGTCGAACACCTGCACGCTTGTAAATACCAGGGAATCTAGTCCAACGTATATACTGAAGAGAATATTTAGCACATGTCATTAGGAGACACATACAGACAACTTTATAGAAGCCCTTTTTCCAGGAGGGGAAAAACACACCCACCCACCCAGAAACTCGGCCACCCAGTCTCGATGATCTTGGTCTCCCGCCCCCGGGGTCTTCTTCGCGGTGAGGATGTACCGGGCCAGTACCACCCCCACGCCCACCCTGGCCACTGCGGTGGAGTCCAGGGACCCAGCCTCGTGGGCCTCCCGCGGGAAAAGACGAGTTCGCTCCGGAGGCTTTGGTCCTCTGAACCGCGATCCCGCGGGAAAGCCCGGAAGCCCCGCCCCCGCAGGAAGCCCCACCCACGAGCGCAAGGGGCGGGGACAGAAAAGGAGCGGAGCTCCCGGCGAAGGCCCGTGGCGGTCGTCCTCGGAGCGTAGATCCGGGAACTGTCCAGAGACCGAAAAGGGAATTTCATTAAATATCTTTCTCTGCCAGTGAGCACCAGGCAGGGGTTCCTTCCAGCCCCGCCGGTAGAGGTCTGATCCCAAGCCCCGCCTCCTCCGAGAAATACCGTTTCCGTCCTCAGCCGCTGTGGACTACAGCCCCCAGAAGACACCGGGGCCGAGCCTCTGACTTGCGCAGTAGCGTTCGTTGTAAAGTGCTATGACAACAGGGCGGAGATGGCTCGGAGTTAGGCACGAGTCGGGAGCGTCCCTTCCGCCGCCGCCGTCCTTTCCCTGCTCCTCCGCGCTCCCCGCCGCCTTCGTCGTCTCCTACTCGTCGGGAGCGGCAGGACTCGCCGCGGTGCTCGCCCGGTCTCTTCCCTGGGATGGCCGCCGTCTCCCCTGCCCGCGGCCGGGGCTGACAGGGCAGCGATGCGGAGGGGCTCCTTGGGGTGACTCCTCCCGCTCCGCGGCGCTGCCGCTGCCACCTGGGGAGGCGCGCTCCCCGCCCGGGACGCGGGACCCGTCGGCGCCGGAGCGCGGGAGGGCGCAGGAAAGCAGGGTGCCCTTCGGGGCAGCCGCGGCGCTCGCCCCGGTGGTTCCAGCGCCGCACCCGGCGGGGTTCTTAAAGGGGAACCTGCGGGGCGAGAGTTCGAAGCCGGTGGGAGGCCCGCCCGTCGGCGTCAGGTGAGGGGCCGTGAATTCCCCGGCTGCGGTTCCTCTCGCGGGCCGGACCGGTCCAATGATGCCACGCGACGGTTTTGGGGGATCTAGGGCCATAGGTGTCTTAGGAAGGATGTTTGCGTTGGAAACAAAACAAAATACAACCACGAGCACAGTGTGTGTGAGTGAGGTCCTGTGAACATTTTCGAGAAGGCGGGTGGTGGTGGTAAGAATTTTTAAAGATTCCGTTCAGGAATGTCACGTGGTGCACGAGCATCCCCCCCCCCCCCCCCCCGGGACACTTCAACAGGTCTTGTGAGCAAATAGAGCGGTTCTCAGCCTCTGACGGAAGGGGGTGCGTGGGCTAATCCCCCTAATTCCTTCTTGCAGGAGGATTATTGCTTCGCCTTCCCTCTCTGCCTTGCAGACCGCAGCAGTTTCCATGAACTGACCTGATTTTATTAGCATCGCCCTTTCCCAAGCAAGTCCTGCAGTTGCTGGAGAAATTAAGTGTGTGTGTTTTTTTTCTATCTCACTTTTACTTAAAAAGTGAAACCATATCACAGACGTGCACAGCCTGAAACTATGGGTCTTAACTGAAGTCTGCTGGCATTCACAGGGAGAGGTATCAGAAGTATGTAAAGAGAATAATTGGCAGTAGGTTTTTGTGTGTGAATAGACTGAACCATTATTTAGAAGAAAAAAACCTTTTAAAAAATTTGCAAATAATTTACAAGCTATTTATGAGATTTAAGGGATTTTTTCTTTCCTGTAATTGTCCTTAAATTACAACTACACTTATGTTTATGGTACAACTTATTGATGGAAACATTCCCTGGAGGGAAAACAATCCAATATCAATAGTATATAATAATTTTAAAAGTTTTACACCTTTGGATGTATGTAAGCAAGTCTCATCCCTTAGAATTAAGACTTTCAAATATTTCTCAAAAAGTAATGAAACACGAAGTTACAAACCGTCTCTGCTGATTAACAACATTTCTATGAAAGACTACTGTGAGTCTTCTGAGTGTCCCAGTGGGCTTTCACTTCCACAGCAGTAACTCAGTGGTAGGTATGGTTGGTATACCCTCACTCTAGATGAGGAATTGAAGCACAGAGAGTTTGTGTGGGTTGCCTGAGGACACACAGAGAGGTAGTGGTATAAATGGATCTACAACATAGTTCTCCTGCTTCCTTTTTGGTGTGAATTTCCCCTTCTCATCTTGCCTTTCTACAGGGAAGGGGAGTGAATGCTTCCTGAGTATCTGTAACGTACGAAGCTCCAGTGTTAGTCATTTGAGGCATTTGATCTCATTTGCTCTTCTCAGCAACTCACTGTGGCAGGAGATGCTGCAGTCTTCCCAGTTACCAAACTGAAGGGACATTGAGTATTTTGCTAAGGAACTATGAATTTGAACCTTGATCCGCCAATGAATATTTTTTTGTTTCTTCGTGCAGTTGTCTACTAAATCTCCCAGAAGACAGAACTGGCCCAACATAAATATATAATTTCTTAGCCTGATTTTCCAAGATTCTTGTAAAATATATGATGAATGCTTCTGCCTATTTGGACCTGTGGTTTCCCATATGCCCACAAAATACAGAAAATTATAGTTAAAACAAATGTTTTTCTTGCTCTGGCCAGTGTGGCTCAGTTAGTTGGGCGTTGTTCTGTGCACTGAAATGTTGCTGGTTCGATTCCCAGTCAGGGCACGTGCCCAGGTTGCAGGCTCAATCAGTGTTTCGCTCTCACATTGATGTTTCTCTCTCTCCTTTCCCCTCTCTTTCTAAAAAAGAAATAAAATACTAAAAAAAAGAAATATTTTTCTCAAAGTTGTCCAAGTTTAATTCCCTATGCCTTGAGAGAGAATTAATTCATAATTCATGGTGTGAAGTGGATTTTTATTATAAATGCATGTTTTCTTTTTAGAGTGAACGAGAATGTCTTTATTTAAAGCCCGTGATTGGTGGTCTGCTGTTCTGGGGGAAAAAGAAGAATTTGATCAAGGCTGTTTGTGTTTAGCCGATGTTGACAATACTGGAAATGGACAAGGTGAGTAACTTGTCACCCTGCATCTTGGAGCAAAGCATTACAGAGATGAAGTGAAAATAATTTTCTTTTAAAATATGAACTTTATAGAACTTCAGTGAACTGCCATAATTATGCCCTAATTTTGAAGGTAGTTTTCCTAATAAGTGATGTTTAGGTAGCAGGATGATAAATATAATTCTTCTGTTTAATTGTTTGTGTTTTTCTGGTTGTGTTGATTCTGTCATATTATTTGCTGGAACTCAGGAAAAAACTCTAAGACGTCATTTAATTTGTTTTGTTGCAAAATTAGTAGAACTTAAAATATTTTGAATTTTGAAAAATTTTATGTTTTAGAAATTATTTGAAAGAAAAATTATTCTTTTTATTTTATTTTATATCCTCAGAATTTTATTGCCACATAATAAAGCAAAATATAAAGCTTAGAACTGGATCACTTGGCCCTTTCTCATCTTATTTATTTATTTATTTATTTATTTGTTTATTTAATTTTTTATTGATTTTTAGAGAGCGAGAGAGGAAAGGAGAGAGAGAAACATCGACCTGTTGTTGCACTTCTTTATGCATTCATTGGGTGCTTCTTGTATGTTCCTGACCTGAGGTCAAATGGTGACCTTGGCACATCAGGACGACACTAACCGAGCTGCCAGGCGTCCAGGGCCCTTTCTCTTCTCGTCGCCTCCCAGTTCGATGCTTGCATCTCCTGCTCGCCAGCATCCTCTTAGGTGTGCAGTTGGGCTCCACATGTTCAAGCCTCAGGACAACCTTCTTTATGGTTTTAGCCTTTTTGCGGAAAGTCAGCTTAGTCTGCCCACCACAGCCACTCTGCTTCCCGTCTTAATGCACTGTCTGTGTGCATACAGAGAATCCTTGTCCTTGTACTGTGTTACTTTGTGGGGTTGATGCCTGCCACCCTTCTTGTAGAAAGCCCAGCAGGTTTGCCCTGCCTGCTGTGGCTCAGTTGGTTGGGCGTCACTCCATGCACCAAACGGTTGCTGGTTGGATTCCAGTCAGGGCACATGCCCAGGTTGTGGACTCGACCCCCAGTAGGGGGCGTGCAGGAGGCAGCAGATGGATGTTTCACTCTCACATCAATGCTTCTCTCTGAAAATCAAAAATAAGCGGGCTTAAGGAAAGCTCACCATGTTTGCGAGAGTGCTATCGGCACAGAAAGCAAATGACATTCTTTTTGAATTGAATCTGGAAGCCAGCCATACAAGAATGGGGAAAGTATGCAAGCCCTATTTGTGGGTAGAAAACAACTGTTAAATCATTGCTTTCATTTTCATATTGTAACACTAGGAACAACATTCTATTTTATTCTTATATTATTTGCTGCTCTTTACATCTTCATATTTTTTAAGTGATATTTAAAACCTATCAGTTCTGTATCATTGCTATTTGAAATTTGTGTCTGGTTTTAATGATTTATAGTTATGAGTTTTGTCTTTAAAAAATTTTTTAAAATCTGGATAATCATTGACCTCTTAAAATGAATACTTATTATGGTATAACCAATCTTTTGTTCAGTGTATCTAAGTTTTGTCCCCTTACACTTTTTTTGTCTGTAATGAAAACAGTAGAATTTTGGGGACACGGTGAAAGATGATTACATTGCTGAGGAAGAGTGGGAGGCACTAAAGTGCAGTGAGCACCTACTAAATTGTTTCTAAGGAAAACCTGGGCCCTACCACCTGAGTGAGAAGGGGTGGGAAGGCCTTCTGTTCCCCAAAGGTGATCAACTTGCCTGTTGCCCAGCTCTTTGTTAAAACTTATACTTCCCCTGTTATTTGGCCACATAAAGGAGTCATACTATTAGAAAGCTTATTTCCAAAGAAATTGTGCTGCTGTTTGTTTCTTTCTAATTCTTTCTTTTTTAAAAAATCTCTTTACAGATAAAATAATTGTGGGTAGCTTTATGGGATACCTCCGAATCTTTAACCCCCATCCTGTAAAAACAGGAGACAGAGCACAAGCTGAAGATTTGCTCCTGGAAGTTCATCTACGAGATCCAATACTACAAGTGGAAGTGGGAAAGTTTGTTTCGTAAGTACGGGCCACAAATCCTGGTACTTTATTTTATGTGGAGTGTATAAATTCCTTACTGTGTCACACTGTGGATTCTTCAAAGAAAAAAAACTATCCATGAATTCAGTATATTTTCTGAACATTGTCCCCTAAGTGTTCCTCGTGTATTGAACTTTTTTTTTTTTAAATATGTCTTTATTGATTTCAGGGAGAGGGAGAGAGAAATAGAAACATCAGTGATGAGAGAGAAACATTGATCAGCTGCCTCCTGCACGCTCCCTACTGGGGATCAAGCCCGAAACCCAGGCATGTGCCTTGCCTGTGAATCGAACCATGGCCTCCTGGTTCATAGGTTGACGCTCAACCACTGAGCCACTCTAGCTGGGACGACCCTTTATTACATGGAAGCCTGTACATTTAAGATTATATCATTTAGGACTTTTTTTTTTTTTTAGGACTTTTTTTTCCCTCAATAGTAACATACCTAAGATGCCTGATGGATAAGGAACTTAAAGGAAAAGAGATAAGCTTTTAAAATAACCAAATAAAGAAACAGAAAGTATTCACTTACTTAAAACACCAAATGTTCAGGCTATATAAATGTCTCTTTAAATAATTAGACAAAGTAGCTGTTATGCTATTTGGCATATAACGGTGAAGCTTTAAAATGAATTGTTTGAGGTAGAGAGGTCCTTAGTTTCTTAAAAGAAGCCAGATCAACCCATAAAATTAAGTCTTCCCTCACAAGAGCTTTGTTTCAAAGTACTTTATACTCTTAAGCCTAATTTATTTTAGAAAACTGTTTATTAGCTTGCATTTTGTTTAATATAGCTGCTTTTTATTTACTGATGACATTGCTGATTTTCTTATTTTCATGCATGAATTTTCTTAAAATAAGCCTGTATTTCTTTTTAAAAAAAAAAATTTCTTGGGGTGACATTGGTTAATAAAACAATACGGGTTTCAAGCGTACAGTTCTGTAACACGTCATCCGTGTACTGCGCTGTATGCTCACCACCCCAAGTCAGGTCTCCTTCCATCGCCATGTATTTGACCCCCTTTGCTCTCTTCACTCTCACCCGCACCCCTTCCCTCTGGTAACCTTCATTCTGTCATCTGTGCCTGTGAGTTTGTTTTCTTTGTTTGTTTGTTGCTTTCTGTTTTACATCCCACCTACGAGTAAAATCACATGGTTCTTTCCCGTCTGACTTATTTTGCTTAGCATGGTACTCTGAAGGCCCGCCCATGTTGTCGCAAATGGTAGTATTTCCTCCTCAAGCCTGTCTTGACCTGTTATGAAGGTGCCGTTATGAGGAGCTGTGTGGGCCGCGCTGTCCTATTTTCCCTGCTTCCTCTTTTTACCCTCCTTCTGCCTGCTTGAGCCCAGAGTGCCCTGAACTCTGGATTTTGGCTCACTCCATCTGCACATCGTAATTTACTGGCCCCAGCTTCCATTTCTTCAGGGCCCTGAGTCCTGCCAGAAAAACCCGAACAACCGGTTGCTCCTGACCATTACCCCCTTCTCCTGCCATGTTTCATTCTGATGGGCATCTGCTTCATGGACGCGATAGGCCCGGCTTTTGTGCAGTGTGACAGGGTGGACAGGGCGACGTTGTGGCTGACGTGGTTGGTAAACATCTGCTCCATCCGCAAGCTGATGGTGATTAGGTCCCCACTGCGTACTTAGCACATACTATACCTGATGGGCTTATAAAGTAAGGAGCTAAAAGCACTTTTTTTGTTTTTTAAAAAAGTGAAATGCTATGACAGTCATTCTGTCCAGTAGTCCTAAGTGCAACCTTCTTATGTGATCACTTGTTGGAAGGGAGGATGTTGACATTAGTGAGTGGATACCGTACTAGTATTAATTAACTAGTACCGTCTCATTACTCTTGTCTATAGGGTGTGATCTGCACTTAGAGATAAGGAAACTAGCTGGAGCTCAGAGCTTTAGGTCACATAGCCCGAGTTCAGACCCAGGTCTGTCTGACTCCACGCTCTACTGTCTTTTCATGACATCTTTTCCTGTGCATGATGGAAGATTGTTTTGAATGTTCAGGGCACATATAAAACATTTCTGAATGCAGTATTGAAGGCATTGTAGAACTCAGGTCAGACGCTGGAGGCCTGCTTGCAGATTCATCTGAAATCAAAAAGACTTGCCAACATTTGAGAAATAGATCTTGCTTCCCAGCATATGATGTCAGTTGGCTCAAATAAACTCTTTTATAAATATATATATATATATATATATATATATATATATATATATACCCACCCACCCACACACACATATATATGCACATATGAAGCAGGAGATTTCACATAAAATCCCTGCATTCTGGCTGCTCTTGAAAGAAATGTGGAGATTTGGCCACAAGCCCAGGACTGAGTAGCAGCGGCTGGTGGCCTCCTGTAGCCTCGCCCCAGCCTCCAGTGGATCACAGCCATTTACACCCTTGACTCATTTACACCCACTTGCTTGACCCTTGAAGACTTTGAATTTCGGGTTTCTAGACTCTGCCTTCCTTCTCTCTCGAAACCACTTGGTAGGGGCTGGGCAGTGAGTGGGGACAGTGGCCACACTGAAATACTTTTGATACCTTTCATAACGTTTCAGAGCTGGATGTGATGAATACCACTCAAAATCATTACTGTCGTTTCATCACGATGAGCATTCTGTGGTGCTTTTTACTTTACAAGGTGCTTTCACATGATTTTATTGCACTCAATTGAAACCTCTTGTTTTCCAGAAGGGGAAACAGACTTAGAGAGATTCAGTGACTTGCCCAAGGTCACAGGTTAATTAGCTGGAGAGCCAGGACCTGACCTGATCTCTTTGTTGTGGGGCAGCAGTCAGAAGGAGCCTTCAGTAGGACTCTTTTGGTTCCTGTGGCTTCAATCTGAAGGCCGCTTCTTGAGGCCCAGCCCTTGAGCCCCTGGGATTGTCAAACTGGCTATTTGTTGTTACTTTTATTTTTCAGCTTAGAATGTTATCTAGTGAACTGTTTAGTTTGCTCATGGTGGACAGTGGTTATAATCTCTATAAAAATTATTCTGCAATTTTTTTGTTACATCTGAAACTAATATTTAAACTTTTGAAACTTTCCCCATTTTTCAGAGGTACTGAAATGCTTCATTTGGCTGTGTTGCATTCTAGAAAACTTTGTGTCTACTCTGTCTCAGGTAAGAAACATTGTTTTTTTTCCAGTGGAGAATTTGTATTAAAAACTGGGTTTTTTAATATTATGAAAGAATAGATATTCTCTACTGTTGACTTGGTAGAGAACACAAAATGCTTGGTTGAAAGTTTTCCTATCTTAATAAGCATTTTCTGCCTTGCCCATGTGGCTCAGTTGGTTGAGTGTCACCCTGTGCACCAGGAGGTTGCTGGTTCGATTCCTGGTTGGGGCACATGCCCAGGTTGTAGGCTCTGTCCCTGATGGGGGGCATGCAGGAGGCAGCCGATCAATGTGTCTCTCTCATCAGTGTTTTTATATCTCTCCCTCTCCATTCCTCTCTCTCTAAAAAATCAATAAAAACAGCTACTGAAAAATTAAGCATTTTCCTCTTGTTTATTTATTCTTTCAGGTTCTTAGGCTGTTATAGTTTCTTGTTCAGCTATTTCCACACATACTTAAATTTCTAGTAGAGGGTTCCTTGTAACCTTCCTTGCAGGAATTGTGTCCAGGATTGCCTATGACTAATAGAGGCCACTTCTGGGTACCTGGGACACTGGAGTCTTAAGAAATATTCAATAGCAGTAACAAAATTCATTAGATGCTGAGCCATAGTGATTTCAAGTACATTTTCTTTGGTGAACCTCAAGTGTTTTTTCTTTACAGTTCCAATTTCTTGGCCTTTGGGTATCTTCCCTCAACCAGACCTCAAGGCACTTATTTGAGGCTTAAACAGGTTTCAGTCTCTACACTGTTCTGTGGGTACACGTACAGTAGTCAGAGTGGCGTAGTTTCAGCATGTTGGCCCTTATTAAGTACAAAAGGTATCAAACAACTGTGTTTTAGTTACTAGATACATTTTAGTTCCAGTTGAGAGAGTGCTTTTTATAGATCTCAAAATTGGTAAGTTTTTTTATGGTTATGATAAAGCTAAGAGTCTGTGGGCCCCTTATTCAAATGACAGTCATCTTTGGAGTTTGCTGTAAATGTTAGCCCTTAGGATTTGGATTTCTCACGCGCCTCCTCTTGCTTTGGGCTTTCTGTGTACTTGGCTTTCAACTTGAATACCGAGTGGTTTTCACTGCCACTGAGCTGGTAGTCCTGGACATCTCTTTCTGGGGTGAAGGTCTGTTGGCTTCCTAAGGCTGGCTATGTACCCGGTGTGGGGTACGCAGTGGGCGTATCTGCTGGACTCATGTGTGGACTGTCCCGGCTAGTGCTGTGCCAATAGCTTGTGACTCACTCTCACTCCCTTTGTGTCCTTGCTTCCAGCTTTCTGCTCCTGCCCTGTCACCACTGTCGTCCCCTTTCCCACGCTCTCACGTCAGAGCCCATACAGTGCCTCTCATGGTCGCTGTTGACCATTCTCATTGGTTGCACAGTAAAGGATGCGGCTCCTCCTAGCAGAGGGCAAACCCTCAGCGCTCCCAAGTAAACAGAAGGTGTGAGCCAGGTTCCCTGGTTGCACAACTCTCGCTTCTTTATTTTCCATCACAAGCCTGGTGGCTGCGAGCGCTGCTTTATTAACAGGGCTACGCAGGCCATGGAAGAGAAGGCCTGGCCCATGGTCACCCCTGAATACTGCTTCGAGGACTGGTCCCTTCTGGGGCTCCATGGGGGCCCTAAGAGGACAGGAAAGGGAAGCGTGCTAGAAGCTAGAAATTAGGCTCGACGCTTCGCCTTCCCCAGTCCCGTTTGAACCACGGCCCAGGAAGATCGAAGCCTGCAGAGTTCCACTGGGTTATGCAGCATGCACCGGGGCACAATGTATGTGTTTATTAAAAAAGCCCACTGAAAGAAACTGCCAAGTTTGCTGACAGCGTGATCATGGATGTGGGTGTCCTCCTTCGAATCAGTGTTGGAAATGGGAGTGACTGGTCACGAGGAAGGTGGCATTCCTCGCTTTTTCCCATTGTATTTGTCCACGTGCTCTGTGTGCTCCGGGGCCGAGCAGTTGTCCACACTGCCCTCCCTATGTCCCACCTCATTCCCTTCTCCGTCTCATTTCTGCAGCCTCTCCTAATAATCCTAGGCTGACAGTTTGTTTTTCCTGGCTTGGCTTAGATTGCAAAGCAGGGAATTCATGATTTTGTTTTCCTGAAAATGTTTCTCGAGGCTCCTGACTGAACTTCCCCAGCGCTCACTGCAACAGGGAAGTGCAGACATCTTTGCATTTAAGCAAAACCACTGGTGTCAGCAGGTGAATGTGTTGCTGAGCTTGACATCCTTACCCCCGACTGCCCCCTCCCCAGTTATTTTTTTGTCGTCTTTTACATGCTTTGTGCGGCTAGAAAAGATTTGAGGCAAACTACAGACCTCCTGGACATGCCAAGTGCCCCTTAATAGTCAGAGGCTACTGTGCTGACGACTTTTTGGTGGGTGCTGTGTCGTTAGACGCCTGCTTAGTACAGAGAAACAGCAGGCTCTTGCTGACCTGAACTCAGCCCGTCTTATCAGACTTGCTAAAGGGCAGCCCATGGCATCTTCCATCCTTTCTGATGGGCTTCAGTTCTGAGTATGTGGCTACAGATGCATGAGCTTAAGCCATATTGATTATGTTCTCTTAAACAGCCTTTCCCAAAAAATGTGTACTTCTCAGCAAGCATTTGCTAAGCATTCGACATATTTATGGAATTTTAATGTTTGCCATGAGAGGGCAGAAGCATGTGGTTCTTACTTTGGATGGGGTTATATAATCTAATTTGGTATATTTAACACAGCAAACCTTTTAACTTACTCCTCGAAGGCTTTTGTTTCATTAACATTATTAGATTTCTTGGCAGTTAGCTAAAATTGCACTAGAAACTGTTGTCAAGGTGACCTTTGATTTTCCATAGAATTTTTTTTGGTTTAAATCAGATCTTGTTTAAATAAGGCCAACAGCATAAATGTTGTAATATCCATTTACTTTCTTTTTTTTTTTCCCCCGCAGTCTGTTTTGTTTTATTTTATTTTATTTTATTTATTTTATTTTATTTTATTTATTAATTTATCTTTATTGCTGAAAGTATTACAGGTGTTCCATTTTTTACCCCCCAGTTGACCCCCTCCACTTCGATCCCACCCCCTCCCTAGGCCTTCATCCTGTTATTAACTGTGTCCATGGGCTGTGCATATATGCATGTAACTTCTTTGGTTATTCTCTTCCCCCCCTCCCCCCCTTCCCTCTTTCCTCTGAAATAGGATCGTCTGTTGCATGCATCAATGTCTCTGGATCTATTTAGTTCATCAGATTCTTTTGTTCATTAGCTTCTTCTTAAAGAAGACCCTTCAACTTTTCCTGTAGTGCTGGTCTGGTGGTGATGAACTCCTTCAGCATTTTCTTATCTGTGAAGCTCTTTATTTGACCTTCAATTCTAAATGATAGCTTTGCTGGGTAGAGCAATCTTGGTTGTAGTTCCACGTTTTTCACCACTTTGAATATTTCTTGTCACTCCCTTCTGGCCTGCAAGGTTTCTGTTGACAAATCAGCTGACAGTCTCATGGGTGCTCCCTTGTAGGTAACTAATTGCTTTTCTCTTGCTGCTTTTAAGATTCTCTCTTTGTCTTTAACCTTTGGCATTTTAATTATGATGTGTCTTGCTGTGGGCCTCTTTGGGTTCCTCTTGTTTGGGACCCTCTGTGCTTCCTGGACTTGTAAGTCTATTTCTTTCCCCAGGTAGGGGAAGTTTTCTGTCATTATTTTATCAAATAGATTTTCAATCCCTTGGTCTCTTTCTTCCCCTTCTACGATAATACGAATGTTGGGCCTCTTGAAGTTGTCCCAGAGGTTCCTTATACTATTTTCATATTTCTGGATTCTTTTTTCTTTTTGTTCTTCTGGTTGGGTGTTTTTTGTTTCCTCATGTTCCAAATTGCTGATTTGATTCTCAGCGTCCTCTACTCTCCTGTTGATTCCCTGTAAATTATTCTTCACTTCAGTTCCTGTAGCCTTCATTTCAAATTGGTACTTTATTATGTTATCGATTTTCTCAGTTATTTCCCTAATAGTCTGCTTAAACATCCTTATAAACAAAATTCTGAACTCTGTATCTGTTAGCTTGCTTGGATCTATTTCATTTAGTTTCTCTTCTAGAGATTTCTTCTGTTCTTTCCTTTGTGACATGTTTCTTTGCCTCTGCATTTTGGCTGCTTCCAGGTGTTTGTTTCTATGTACTAGGTAGAGCTGCTATGTCTCCTGGAATTTGTCGAGTGGCTTTGTGTAGTAGGTGTCCTGTAGGGTCCAGTGGCTCAGCCTCCCCAGTCACCTGAGCTGGGCCTTCTAGGTCCTCCCCTGTGTGGGCTGGGTGCACTGTCCTGTTGTAGCTGAGCCTTGGTTGCTGTTGGCGTCATTGGGAGGAATTGACTCCCCCGTCCAATCAGCTGTGAGGACCAGCTGCAACTACAGCCAGAGAGCTGCTGTGCTGGAGACACCCTATGGAGCAGGATTTACTTCAGTGGAGCTTTGGTGTTCACCAAGTGCTCCCCTTGAGTGTCAGTTGTGGATGTGGTAGGGTTGTAATCCAGCGTGTTCGAGTCTGACCACCAGGTGCACTGTCTCTGGGGCCCCTTGGAGGTGCAAAGTCAGCCTGTGCTGTGCCAGTGCCTTGCCCAGGGCCACCCAGCAGGAGCTACTCAGCAAACTGTAGTTGGCTGCTACTTGTGCTGGGCTTGGCGGTGTCCAGGAGAGGCCAAGCAATGAGCCAGTGCAGCTGCCACTAGTGTCAGGCCTGGGGCCACTTATCAAGCCGTATGGGGCAGCTGCTGCTTGTTTGAGAGATTTTGGGAAAGTCCTAAGCATGAGGCTCAAGAGGCCACTTGCACAGAAATGGCCTGGATGAGCTGCAGGTGGGGAGGGGCGGGGCCTCCGGGAGTCACGGGGCGGGGCCGAAGGTGAGAGTCAGGTGCTGACGATTCAAACATGGCGCCTGCCTGCCGTGTGCGGGGAGGACTCGCCACAGGAGCCATGGCCTCCGCCAGCCCTTCTGCCTGGGAGGAAGCCGCCCTCCGCCTCTCGCCCGGATCTCAGGCAGGTTAGTTCCTCCCCGAGTGTCCCAGGTCCTTTCAGGCTGCCACCCGGCGCTGGGCTCAGAGGGAGCGTCTGAGTGAGTCCGTGCCGGGCCCTTAAGTGGAGCTGCTGGGGCTCCCGCAGCCTCCTCGACCCTCAGGGAAAGTCCCCGCTGGTTTCACAGCCCGGAGTTGTAGGGACGTCTCTTCCTGGCCCTGGAGCCCTGGGCTGGGGGCCTGCTGTGGGGCTGGGAACCCTCCCTCCTCCGGGAAACCCCCACCACCAAGATGTCCTCCTGGGTTTAAACCTCGGCACTGCGTGTGGGCCTGGGCCGGGTTTCCATGATCCAGTCCCGACCCGCCTGCATTCCCCCCCCTCCGGTCTCGGTGCTGCTTCAGTTCCCTGGTTGTGGACCTTCTGTTCAGCCAGATTTCAGGAGGCTCTGAGTGATGGTGGTTCTGTATTTTAGTTCTAATTTTGATGTTGTGGGAGGCAGTGGGGGTAGCTGTTACCTACGCCGCCATCTTGTTTCTCCTCGCCATTTACTTGCTAAATTGATGAAATGATAATAACTTTAGCTATAGGCGGATTATAGTTATAGGTATACACTTACTATATTCAGTCTGTATATCCAAGGGCAAAACCTATGTAAGTAATTTTAATCTTATGTCATCGATGCTTCTCTAGAAAAATAATGGCCAGAAATTGTAGATTTCCAGATATTACCTATATTTTAAGGTGCTATCTAAGGCTATGCTGCCAGTTGTTCTGTAGTTACACTACTAAGTCTTAAAGTGCTATCACCTGAGATTTAAACATTTGCCGATGCGCTTGGAGCTTTCTCAGAGCCCAAGCCCAAGTGTCATTTTACACCACGTTTAACTGTTGCCTGCTTGGCCCCGTGCCTGCTGACCTAGCGGGCTAGCACGCAAGCCAAGTGTGTTCCTTCCTCAGAGGCCTCACCTGGTTTCAGGTGAAGACTGAAGTTTGTCATTTCTGGAGGGACAAACCAGATGTTTCTCTAACTTCTCCTGGCTTCCTGTGGGCTAGAGCCCTCCTAGGTTAATGCTGTGAGTTACTTGGGTTAGTGGCTTTTTTCTTTTTTTTTGCCCCTGTGACTAATATGGTTGTAATCACCCCTCAGTTCCCCTGGACCTTACTGTTTTTACTACCATTTCGATTCCAGAAAGCTTTCATCTCCTGTTGGGGTTAGCTGGGAAACAAGTCTTTCTCTGCTTTATCCTGTTGGCATTCAAAGTCTGTTGTTGCCGTTCTCAGGGGCATAGATCTGAGCAGAAGTGATTCTACCCCAAGAAATCCTCCCCTGTTAGTTTTCCTCTCAACCCTCCCCCTTCCAAATGAGGATGAGATGGCCACTAAGGTGGACGTGACATGTTGTCCAGGCTGCTCTCTTTGGGAAATTGCCGTCGGCTCACCAGGTTCCTGGAAAGTTACTCAGTGATGGACAGCCAGGTACCAGGACGTGCAGCCCTGGGTCTAAAGCCCTAGTTTGAGTCCTGTGTCCTTTACCAGCTGTGTGATTTCCGGGGAAATTTCTTAAATTTCTTTTGGATGTAAGGTACCTCTATTCTTATAACCTCAGGATGTGTTGGTAAATCCTTCTGGATAAAAAACAAATAAATGCTCATTACACATATATGTCTGTCTGTGTGTACTTACATGCATCTATACTTAGACTGTTTTAATGATCTAATACTATAAAGCTTGGGGATTATTTTATTTGCTTTATGATATTTAAAATTTTTCTTAAGTTTTGCTCTTTTGAATGAATGACAAAGATTCTTCATGGAAAAAGCTGTGTTCTTAACGCTTTTTCTTTTAAACACCTCTTTTAACCATAATGTTCTTGCCTGATCCCTGGGATATAGCTTCAACTGTAAGTGCTCTACAAAGCCTACCAAGCAGAGAGTAAAATACATGTAAATAATATTTTCTTTAAAAAAGATTTAAAAATTAATTGATTGTTAGAGAGAGAGAGAAACATCGATGTGCTGTTCCACTTATTTCTACATTCATTGGTTGATTCTTGTATGTCCCCTGACCAGGGATTGAACCTGAAACCTTGGCGTATTGAGATGAAGCTTTAACCAACTGGGCTACCTGCCCAGGGCTAAATAATCTTTTCTTATGTGGAAAGAACTAGAAAGTGATTATAGCACATATGATTTGTTAAATGCAGAGAAAAGTATTTTTCTTTGTTTTCAAGGAGATTCTTTTTGGCAGACTTCAAATGAAACATCATGGTACTAAGATCTGATATCTCCATTGCATTAGGGCTTGAGTATTTTGAGAGCTGGGACAGAAAATTGAATTGCTTGAGAGTGTGGGGAATTTTTTTCTTAAGACACTTTGAGTCATGTCTTTGCTATTGTTTATAAGTGCAAGGAACTTAATCTCATATATTTCGTAACTGAAATGGGAGGGGTTTGTTGTTATTTAAATAGTTACACTTCACTCAGACGTAATGAAAACAGATGACAGAATGTCACTAGGAGTAGTATTTTATCTGATGGTGTAGTCTAGCTGACACTAACTTGTTTTTTTAAAAAATATATCTTTATTGATTTCAGAGAGAGGAAGAGAGAAGCAGAGAGAGAGATAGAAACATCAGTGATGAGAGAGTAATTTATTGGATGCCTCCCTGAGCTGGTATTGTGTCATCTGTATGCTAATTGCTCAAAATACACAATGTTTTAGTACTTTGTCATTTTAAATGTTACTGAAATTGAGTTACTTAGAATTGGTATAGAGAGTGAGAAGAAATTAACATTTTTTAATGTAAACAAATACAAAACAATAAAAGGGCCTTTTTCTCCTTAGGAACCTTGGGTAACGTGGAACATGGGAACCAATATCAGATCAAACTGATGTATGAACATAACCTCCAAAGAACAGCCTTCAATATGACTTACGGATCTTTCGGTGGCGTGAAAGGTAGTTTGCATTTATTTGTGAATGTATTTATATGATACCTTCTCCTAGTTCTTAAATTATGCCTTACATTTCAAAAGTACCTTCTGCTCAATTTGAAAGCTCCCCACCTCCAAATACTATATGAATAAGTTGTAAAAAGTACAGAATTTAGAAGAAAATAAGTTACCCCAAGATATGCATATGTCAAAAGAAAGCCCATTTTCTAAGCCTGTCTCTAGTGTTTGTCTAATGTGTACCTTTCTAGATGTGAGCAGATCAGCCTTTTAATTTGAAAACTTCCCTGCGCTTGATCTGATTTTAAAACAGGAAACTAAAACAATCCTTGTCTTTTACCTTCCTTGGTACTGATGATGTCTTCTCATGTTATTATTAAGTTTGGCAACTATGTTAGCAGTCCTCAAGAAGGGAATTAAGCAAAAAGAAAACCTGGACCTATTTTGAACAAATGCAGTTTTATAATACGAGAAGGCTGTGGAGATTTTTGGTATGTGCATTGGAATGAACTACCACTAGATGGCAGTCCTCTACAGCCTTGGGCCTCAGTTGGTACTGCTTTTGAGTCAAGTATAGTAAGAAATAAAAAAATGGAGGAATTTTGATCCCAACTAATACTTTGCCTTTTACTAAAAATAAATGCACCTTATCCAGGTTGCAATAAAAATAACAGAGTGGTTTTTAAAAAAATTAATTATAATAGATAATGTCTCTAAAAATAATGTAAAAGTGTGTTCTAGCTGTGCCTTTCAAACTTTAATTTGCATTTGAATCATAATGGGATCTTGATAAAAATGCAGGTTCTGAGTCTGTAAGCCTGGAATTGCACCTGGGAGTCTGAATCTGACAGCCTCCCAGGTGATCCCAGTTCGCAGCCATCTAGAGGTTTGCTGCCGCCCTGCATGAGCCAAGGGCTGATTCTGTTCTAGTTGTGCTCTCAGTGCTTTACAGATTGAGACATTTACCCAGGACCCCAGGATATACACAGTAAGTGGTCGTGGAGGGACTGCGACCTGGACGCGCTTCCGGAAGCTTGTGCTGCTCGTGGTACCTCACGGCTTCCCCATCTGGGCTGTGAACACATCTGTCATCTTGCTAAGTCAGAAAAAGCTTTCCTGTTAGAAAGGGGGGTGCTTTGGTTTGGCCGCAGTTAGTGCCTAACTTGCTTCTGCATAGATTATGGAAAACCTGTTGAATAACTTCTGGGCCAGATGTTTTCTGTATCAATTTCATTTTTCTGATTGGTGCTTTGGTTTATAAGAAAAGTACCCTGCACCTCCTCCAACAATGGAAGAGGGAATATGTGGGAGGGTAATTTAGGGTTTGAAATTAGCAAAAGAGTAATTACTGGTTTTTTAAACTCTTTGTTTGTTTGCTTGCTTGTCAGGAAAATCTTTCAAAAGCACGTATTCTACATTTGCAGTAATTCAAAGGTACATTCATTTGATGCAGTAAGTTTTGGTGTTACTAAACCTTACTAGCTGAAGAATATTTGCCTAATATCTTCCATTATTCAGACTACTACCTTCCATTCCAGAATTTAAATTACCACAGTTTCCATATTGTAGTTTTTAGAAGGAAATAACTGAAACGTGCAATATTAATGGCTGTATTGTGTTCTTTTGTTACAGAGGGGGTGGAGGGCGATGTCTTGAAGTTAAAAAATGTTTGTAGTTTCTTTGATTTAAACCTAAGCTACTTTTTTAGAGGAACATGTGACTCTGGGTTTTTATAAAAATGTCAGTTTATCTTTGCTTCTTATGCTATCGACAGATTAATGCTTGTAAAATGTAATGGTTGGCATAAGCATGGACAATCAAATTACACTTTGGAAATATACTAAATCAATTTTGAAAAGGTGGATTTGTATTGATTTTAAAATATGTGAGTATAATTGATGGAATTTATTTGGTTTGGTAATTTGAACTCTACTTGTTTTTGCAAAAAGGAACAAATGATATTTCTGCCCGATCTCTCTCTGGTTTTGTTTCATTGTGTCACAGCTTCCAATGGCTGTGGACATGGTACTTTCCCTAGTTAAGATAAGCTTGCCATTTTAAAACAGTATTTGGGAAAGGAGGGTATTGATGTTGACTGACAGAAAGCCAGCTGCGGAGTGAAGAATGTTATTGTTTTAAGGTCGATAACTGCATATACTTAGCAGTAAAATAAGATACATTATGTAGTCTGTGAAACGTATCTTGCTACCGTCCAGATATCTGAGCTAGAATCTCCTTTGCTCACGATCCGACTCGGAGACCCTGTAGTTAGTTACATCCTCAGTTATACAAAGTTTGCCCTGTAGGACTGTGGCAGGTTGATGAACCTTATAAGATATAGGAATTCTTCAGGCGTGTGACAGGGACAGTGAGATGAAATTGCTGATTTGTTGGAGGTGTATGGGAATTTTCAGGGACCGGAGCAAATCTGATGTTAGTTCTACCTGGCATCATCTCCCCCTCTGTCTATCTGTCTCCCCTCCCTCTCTCCCTCCCTCCCACCCACCCAGTGCACAGTTACTGAGTCTTCTGAGTGCCCAGGTACTGTAGTAGTTTCTTGGGGTAAAAAGATGAATGAGAGATACTTTATGTACTTGAGAAGCTTACAACCCGGGGCGGGGGAATAAAGAATAAGCACTAACTATAACATAATGAGAGAATTTGCAGTGGAGCTGGGTAGTACCAAGTTATGCTGGAGCCCTGAGGGTAGAGCGGTTCCCGCAGGCTAGTAAGTGTGTGTGTAGGCGGGGAGGGGGTACAGCTGCGGTGAACCGGCCGCCAGAGCCCAGCCTCGCGCTTTCAGGGGATGTTAGTGCTAATGGGAGCTGGATGCTGTTTTCCTTGCAGGGAGGCAACAGATAATGTTCCATAACTCTCATCTCACCAGAGAGCCACGTGGCCCTATGTCGGGACAGGCACGGGTGATTTGGCAGAGACTGACCCTGGAGCAGAGTTCCCGCGGCGGGCGCCCTCCCGTTCCTGCCTAGGCATTAACGCGCACGTGTTGTGTGACGTTGCCGCACCTCCCTCCTTTGTTTTTAGGATCACTTGTGGATCCACAGTGACAAGTCGGAAGATCAAGGGGATAAGGGATTGATTCGCAGCCTGTACTGGTTTTTCTCGTATATATATGGTATTCATTTATAAACCCTCTGGCCCAAGACCCATAAAACAACGTTACTTTCCAATAGCGTCTTCCCGAATGTTATGTTGTATAAAACCTGCAGTTCCCTGGGAGAGGTTATGAAGAGGGTGCCCTGTCGTCTGCAGATTCGCTCTTTATGTGATCATGTAACGTTACTTTCCCTGAAAGGTGAGTTCTGATTCCTTCTATACATATGCTATGGAAATTGTGTGGTTAAATACTCCATTGCCTACTATAGCTAAGAGCAGCAAAGGCTAAAAAAGAATGTTTGAAGTTTCTTGGTGTTTTTGAAAAAAATAATAGTTTCTTTCATGGTGGCTGAGTGCCAAGACTGGAAAAGTGTTATGGGAATGTCTGTGGTCGGGGCTGCCTCTGCCGAGAGGATTGTTAAGTATGGCAGTCCTGATAGGAGTGGACAGCCATTTCCGATCTATATACATCACGGTCCCCTTCATAACAGTGGGTAACTAAGCTATTAAATATTTTACTCAATTGAGAAGGAAAATGATTACCATAAAACTACTTTATTCAGATGACACTGCCACAGAAGGGTCTCCAACAGTTTCAAAATCCATCTCCAAAGCACATGGCCATGGGAAGTGGACAGTCTTCCCCTCCCCCAGTCTCTCTCAAACTGAGTTGATTCAGTAACCCTTTCCATTCTGCATGGGAACGCTTGCTTATGGATGTAAATTCTAAAGCACAAGGGAGCGATATATGCTAATGCTTAATCTGAAAGCAAGTGTTTGTGTTGACTACACCGTGTTAGAGGTATTTTAAAAGTACATAAGTAATACTCCATGAAGAGCATATGTGTGTATATATACACACACACATATTACACACACACATATATATATATAAATTTAAAGTAGAGTGTCTTTTTAAAAATATGCTTTTATTGATTTTAGAGAGAGAGGAAGGGAGAGTTATAAAGAGATAGAAACATCCATGAGAGAGAAACATCTGTTGGCTGCCTCCTGTACGCCCCCTACTGGGGATCTAGCATGCAACCTGGGCATGTGCCCTGACCAGGAATGGAACTGTTCACCTCTCAGTTCCTGGGTCAACAACACTCAACCGCTGAGCAACACTGGCCTGGCTAGATTATCTTTTTTTATGGACATTTGGGTGGTTCCCAGTTTTTGACTAATGTGAATAAAGCTGTTTTGAACATCCTTATATGATTATGTGGACAGTACAAAAATAAGAGTGTCATACAAATGTAGGAGGACTTTTTAAATTATACTACTAACAATGTTTCCAATTCTTTTCCCTATTACAACATTTAAGACACTCAGGATTATTGAGACTAGAGCTCTAATTTGTATCTTCAGTATTTCACTTAGCACATAACAAGTCACTTCTGGCTGATTTAGAATATCAGAAGTGATTAAGCTTGGCATACTAGAATAAGTCTCCCCATATTATATTAATATTTGAACTGAATTCCTGCCAAATTAAAAATAAGCAGGATTTTAAACCTGATTTTGCTTGCATTGAAATTTGTGAATAAGAACTTTTCAAAGCAGTATTTCTAGATCTTTGCTAAAATAAGACAGTACTATTTAATATGGAAACAATAACTGAGAAGAATTGCTAAATCTAATTTGGAAAGTTACATTCATGATTCTAGGGGACTGTGAACATAACATGTGTGGGTGGAAAATTAAGATTTCATTTGGCTTTTTGAAGCTGGTTGATTAAGTCCCATACAGTTCATTGTCCTAGAGATGAAATTTTTATGCGGTTTCGGAAGGCGGGAGGTATACATTAAAAGTGCTTGTTTCCAAGGTAGCACAAACTGGTTTTAACAATCTATCATCTTTCATTTACCAGAGGAAATATGTAGAAAGAAAAGGAAACTGTTCAGGGGGAACAAAATGCTGAGGTGATGAAACACTACAGGGAAAGAAAAAAGACTTTAGAAAAGGCTACTAAAAAGAAACTAGCCCTTTTCCTCAACAACCTGTCTGAATTCATTTTGCTTTCATTATATATCTAGCCTGGAGGCAAAGTATGTTGAGTATTACAACAAAGAGGGTGTTATAAGGAGGACTTTTTTTTTTCTTCAATAATAAAGTATAACATATGTGTAAACCATGCAACTTTGTAACGGGAAACTTTATAATAAGGGAGGACTGTGCTTAGCTTTTCCACAATTTTGGAAGAATGAGTTTTATTAGGTGTTAGACAAAGAAATTATCAACTGACTTTTATGTTGTAAGGTTGAAAGATTTGTTATGACCATTTCTAGACCTCAGCACTGGTTTTAATGTGGGTCCTGATATATTAGGAACAGTGCCTAGCACCATTAATACGTCTACTGTTGCCAGTCCTCTTCAGGGATACGATGTTTAACTTTTGCCTTTCAATGGAAGATTATTCAAAACCCTGCTATTCTGTGGTTTTCTCGGCTGTATTAGGCTGTTCTTGAATTGATCAACACATAATATAATTTGGGAACCCAATCAATGGTTCTTTTCTTTTTGAAAGATGGCGACAAATTCTTTTGAAACTTGGGAAATTGGCTCCATCATTCATCCTTTCCTCTTTTTTGCTTCTGCTGCCCAACTTCCTGAAAACCATCTTGTTTTGATGTCAATATGCAGAATAGATTACCTGTTGGGAATTCGGCGTGTGTTAATTATATTGGAATAAATGTAAACTGGACAAATGATCTAGGTTTGTGGGCGTTGGGTTTAATAGGTTATTCGGTTAATGAGGACACTAAAATTAGGGATCTCTAATGTGCCGGAACCATGTTTCTTGTAAATTTCCCCCAGTTTTGAGATTAACTAGCAATAGCTATATTTTCCTGGCTTTTAAAGGCTAATGTATTATGGCTGAGTTTTCGGATTTACACAGTGCTTATTACAGAATAGCTGAGCTCTTTTTATTTCTCACGAAGTTATTGCAGGGAGCTAGAAGTGTAGAAGTCAGCCTTCCACCTTTTGGCTTGTCAGTGATCTATTTTTGAGGTTTTTATACCCACTTATTCTCTTCCCTCCTCCACTTAAAAATGATTATACAGCGTGCACATTTATGCACTATTTTAAAGGGAAGGTGGGGGAATTTAATGATGTCCTTTAATATGGTTCAGTCCACTGCAGGACTGTTAGAGAATCAGGGACGAAGTTCCTAGGCTTAGGAGAGAGACGGTAGAAATATGTGAGCCAGATACATTGTTACAGCTTTAAAAATAGACCATTTGCTTTAAATCTTGCAAGATCACAGAAACATTCAAAATAACTTTTAACTATGTAGTTAATTGGATAAAAAATAAAAAGTCAAATAGTACAGACTAACTGGAGTGTCCTACACACCACCCCTCCTCTCCAACACGATTCATATCTGCCTTTATTTTTTTTCTGATGATTAGCTCCTTATTTTCTTTTTTTAAAAAATATGTTTTTATTGATTTCAGAGAGAGGAAGGGAGAGGGAGAGAGAGATAGAAACATCAGTGATGAGAGTCCTCATTGATCGACTGCCTCCTGCACGCCCCCTTGGGGATCGAGCCCGAAACCCAGGCATGTGCCCTGACCGGGAATCAAACTGACCTCCTGGATCCTAGGTCAACGCTCAACGCTGAGCCACACTGGCCAGGCACTCTTTATTTTCTAAATAATATGCTTGCACCGCTATTTTGGAATTCATCATATTTAGATTTTTGTCTATTGCTCTACCATCGTGATAAAGGTTTTGATTAACGACATATCTTTTTTTTACCCTTTTCCCAGTTATATCACTATTCCCATTTCTACTGCCATTCACTTCTGCACCTACAAACAAGATACTTAAACTTCTTGTTCCATCAGCTTTCACCCCCTTGATTCTCTATTTATATTATAAAACGAGAGCATTAACCAATTTTATCTTTACCATTGTTTTTTTCTACCTGAAGTCTCTTAATGTCTGTCAACTCCACCTTTGCTCTCGCTCTGTCAGGGTTGGTGATATTTGCACACTAGTCTGTAATAATAATTGCTGAGTCTTCTGTGACTCCTCTATGGACGTGTGAAAGTTAATCACACTGTAATTGAACTGTGTAAATATCGTCACTATGTGTACCAGCATCCCATTACCCTCTTCATGTCCTGTGCTACTCAAAGGAAAATGCTCCTGTGGAATTTTTAAAAAACGTACATTTCTTGCCCGGCCGGCATGGCTCAGTGGTTGAGTGTCAACCCATGAACCAGGAGGTCAGGGTTCAGTTCCCGGTCAGGACACGTGCCCCAGTTTCAGGCTCAATCCCCCAGTGGGGGATGTGGTGGAGGCAGCTGATCAATGACTCTCCCATCACTGATGTTTCCCTCTCCCTCTCCCTCTCCCTCTCCCTCTCCCTCTCCCTCTCCCTCTCCCTCTCCCTCTCCCTCTCCCTCTCCCTCTCCCTCTCCCTCTCCCTCTCCCTCTCCCTCTCCCTCTCCCTCTCCCTCCCCCTCCCCCTCCCCCTCCCCCTCCCCCTCCCCTCCCCCCCTCCCCTCCCCCTCCCCTCCCCTCCCCTCCCCCTCCCTGAAATCAATAAAATCATATTTTAAAAAAATTTATAAAAAACAAAAGCAAAAACAACAAAAACCCCAGTACATTTCTTTATGTAGCCTTACGATCCCCCAAGGTTTTCTCAGCTTGCGGTCATACTGCTTCAGAGCTCAGCTTCTTACTGAAAGTGTTGCAAAAGAGATTTAATCAGAAAGACCAAAGCCCATGTCACGATCAGACTCCTCAGATTCTCCGTCTTTGCTTCCAGTTTCTTCTCCTCAGCTGGGCAGCAGTGGTGGTGGGGACAGGACCTCCTGTCGGTGAAGCGCCAGCTGCCGGGCAGGCCTACCGGCCACTACATTGCAGATACGGCTCCCAATGTTGAAATTGGCCAGAGCCTTTGCAAACGAGCCTGGCAGAAAGGCTCAGCACTCATACCGGCCGCTTCAATGGGACGTTGCTCTTACTCCCTAGCACCGGCCCCCATCGTCTGCAGGATGAGGGCCCAGCAGATGCAGGTGAGCCCCCAGGCAGGGCCATGAGCCAAATGAAGGGAGGACCTCATCCCACTGCGGCCTTGGCTTCCTCTGGAGGACCGAGCTCCTTCCTGGTGGCTGGGGAAAAGTCGGTCCTCATATAGAATCTGTCACTGCCCTCTAGTTCCTGGGGACCTTCCTGTCATCCTGGAGGTATGGGATTTTCCCCACTCTTTGATCTCATTTTTTTTCTGGAGTAATTTTTGTTTTATTCCTTTGTTTTTCTTGGACGTTTCTTATCTCAAGCTTTCCTTGAGTGTCTGGTTGTCAGTTTTTATCTGAGGATGAATCAATAGGAAGACTAGGTACTGCGAAAATGGGTTGGGCCTTTGAAGCTGGCATGGCTTTACAGTGCGTGGATGGGGTGGGAGCTTACACCCAGGGCCTCAGATGTCAGGATGAGGAGAGGAGGGCTGTGTGTTCCTAGGGCTTGGTGTCCACGCTAACACGGTGGCTCTTCCCAGACAGGTCGGCATTTAAAGGAAGAGTCTCACTCCCCTCTTCCCCTTCTTCTTTTCTTTTTGTTTTGGGCACGAGGGGCAGTAAACACGTGGCTGTTGAATGTGTGACGAATGGGAAAAGGTCTCTCAGATGTACACGAGAAGTATATTTTGGTGATTTGAGTGACTACCTGCATATTTCTTATAAATCACAATGTTGCACTCATTAAAGGTCTCTCCCCATTTCCACCTGAGCCCCCCAGACCCTAGGCAGTTACTAATCCACTTTGTGTCTCTGTAGATTTGCATATTCTGGGCATTTCACATAAGTGGAATCCTATAATATGAGACCTTCCGTGATGGCTTCTTTCACTGACCATAATGATTTCAAGGTTTATCCATGCTGTAGGTTAGTCCTTCATCCCTTTTACTGCAGAATACTATTCCATTGTATGGGTAGACCACACGATCTTCATCTAATCATCAGTTGATGGATATTTAGATTTTTTTCACGGCTATTGTGAGTATTGTTGTTATGAACATTCATATGCAAGTCTTTGTGTGGACATCAGTTTTCATTTCTCCTGGGTATATACCTAGGAGCGGAATTGCTGGACCTTACAGTAAACCTTTGTTTAACCTTTTCAGGGATTGCCCAACTGTTTTCCAAAGTTGTTGCTCCGATTTTAATTCCTACCAGCAGTGCACAAGGGTTCCAGCCAAGAATGAAGTTCTCCACAGCCTTGTCCACACTTGCTATTGTCCGTCTTTTTGATTAGAGCAACCCTAGGGGGCGTGTGGTGGTATTGCACTGTGGTTCTGATTTGCATTCCTGTGGTGGTGAATGACGTTGAACCACTTTTCACTCCCTGTTGGCTGCTTGTTTATATGTAATAAGTAAGCAATAAAACTGATGGCAAGTGTGTGTCCTTGGGGCCAGGGGCCAGGGCTTCTCAACCATTGGACTTCACTTTAGGCAGTTAGGGGACTACCTCGCTGTTTTATTGGGGACTCAAGTATCTGTAGCTGTAGGTCATTACTCTTGTGGTGTTTTTTTCCTTTTTCTCTAGAGATTTCTTTAACTCCTGTCTGGGAAGCATGAGTGAGTCCCATGCATTCTGGACCTGGGTGGGGAAGGGAGTTAGTGGATTGACTGTCTAGGACGTAGACTTTGTCTTCACCCATGTATTTTCAGGAGCTGGGCCTATTCCGATGCTGTTCCCTACCTGCTCTTCCCCTAGTCTGGAGTCCCTTGTTTAGTTCAACTTATCCAAAGATTGTACTTTGTGTTTCCTTTGGAGGCCTGGGGATCTGTTACTTACAGACTTTTCAGTAACTCCTTGTCTTCAGATCACACCTCTTCCCACTTTCTGTGGTACCTGGTACTTTCACTTCCTGAGCCTTTTCAGAATTTTATGGGTGAATGAATATATTCCTCTTTAGGCATTTAGGTTTGACCTTGCTCTGCTCTTCTGTATTGTGTCTCCATCATTCCCTTTCTGTCTGTCTGTTTTATTCTTTGTTGTTTGAGGTGTATTGTGTGTGTGGGTTTGTGTGTGTGTGGAGAAGGGGACATAAGAGTCTTTAATTCACTATCTTAAAATACAAAGTCATACTTGCTCTTTCGATATATTGCTTCTATAAAATATTGGGGAGAAACTTGTTCTCAGAGTCACTAGCCAGGTAAAAGAAAATGGAAATGACTGTCTCCATAGGCTCTTAATTTCTGCCCTGAGTAAATTAATAATAAAGGGGTCAGAATGGTTGCCAGGTCATGATTACAGAAGCTTGGCTGTAAGTCATGGGCAAGAAGCTTGGTTGTCTGCCCCCAGAACTGAGTGAGTTATTTCACCCCAGGGACCCAGTGAATGTTCAGACAGTTGAGTAATCCCACCTTCAGGCACATGGTTGGCAGCAGGGCAAGTGATATCTGAGTACTTGGCATGATAATTTAAGGGGGTTATAAGGGGAGTGTAAAGGTTTGATAGGACTCTGTCTCTCTCTTAGTTTCCTACAGTTTCATTTTCATTGCTGTCAATGGGATTAGTTTTGCTCAGAGAAGGGGGCAATTTTGGCAGATGCTAAGATTGCTATCATACTGATGTGGTTTCTGGAGAGAGAGGAGATGGCTGCTGTGTTAGCCCACAATCTAGCATCAGAGCATTTTAACCCAATGTTTTTTAGAGATTCTAACAATCCCAGGGTCCAACTTCTTATTTCCAGCCAGGAAGCCTGGTTGTATCTTATAGCAAGTTCTCCTTCTGTCACCCAACACTTAACGTATCGGAAAAAGAGTCAGTGTCTGAAATAAGGTCTATGAAGCACTCAGTCCTGTGCTTTGGTCCATTTACCCACTGTCAGCCTCTAGTGCAGAAATTAAGAGTTGTTCTTGATAACTCTAATCAGCAAAGACCTGCCCAGGACTTTGAGTAGCTCAAGTTGGATCATATGATCAATGTTCTTGAGCCTACCATTAAGGTCAGAGGATGGTATGCTCTCATGGGTAAGGTCTTGGTTAAGTTTTCAGCTTTTTGGTAGGTGGTGTGGGTTGGTAAGGTAGTTAGTCCTGTTTGGATCACATAGAAGTTGGGAACAGATGTGTTGACCTTTTCCACTAAATATTCCATATTTTTGAATAGTAGCTGTAGTTGGAATCCCTCTGAACTAAGTTTATGATAATCCACAGTCATTATCCAAGATCCATTTCGCTCTGTCCCAGGCCAAACAGGATATTGAACGAAGATGCATCATTCATGGTATCTTTCAGGTCTTTGATGGTGGCACTAATCTGTGCAATTTCCTTAGGGAAGTGTATTGATTTTGAAACACATGCTATATTGGTGGGTTGGGGGCAGTTCCAAGGAATTCCAGTTAGGCCTTTGCTATCATAACAGCCTTCATACCACTCTTTATTAGACAGGAAGCTGATGTAGGTATCAGCTAGCTCTTGAGTATGTCTGTTCCAGCTGTGCATTCAGCACATGGAAGAGTAATGGCAGGGTGGGTCTGTGCACCCGCTGGGTTTACTATGAGAAAGACCTCAGTCAAGGCTTCATTTGCAACTGGGATTCTATAAGCCCCAGTTTGGCGAGTGAATCCTGTGGCATTTGGAATCCTCTGGGATTAACAAACCCTAAAAGGTCTGTGTATTTTTTTTACTTTGTGCAGCGTCACCCTGTTAAATGGCCATCATAGAAGCTTTTGGGTTCTCCACCTGTACCTTGATATGGGAGTTCAAGGTCCCCAGCTTTTTTGTTCTGTAAGTGTTTAAGCAGAGGAGGCGGCCCCCTCAGCAGTCTTTGTAATTACAGTTGTCATCAAACAGTCCGGTGCAATGGCCATTTATCCCTCGAAGCCTTTGTCTTTCACTGGCGCTCTGTCCCGCGCCGCACCAGCGAGGCTTTGAACAGTGCCCAGTGCATTGCATGCCGCGCGCGAACAGGTCCTGTCTCTTTCCGTCTTCTCTGGTGGGAAAATCACCTGTGGTCCATCAAATACGCGAGCGAACTAGTCCTGAAGTTCCTGAGTTCTGTATCAGTTAAGACCCCAGCCGCTTTCAGCTCCCTCGGCTGCCCCCAGCCCTGAGTTCTGCCTCAGCTCAGCGGGGCCACCGTGCTCTGCTTGCCTCCTGCCTGCCTCCTGTTTGCCCTGCTCTTCACCCCCTAGGCTTGCATGCCTCTCGTCAGCGCCTGCTGCTGGTAGCCTCGTGCATTTTGTCTGGTTCATAGTCGCGGATGGTGGGAGGGCTGGCTATTGCGTTTCAGCCGGAAGTTGAAATCCCCCCAAGTGAAGACTTCTGATACTTGGAAAACCAGAGTGTTCATGATTTCCTGCGGGAGGAGAGAAAAGCTGTAGATCTGCCTTAGATCTCACCCAGGAACAGGCAAGAAGGATTCCACGGAGCAGGTTTAAAGGGACATTGATGAGAAAGAATAAAATTATTTTCTGCTTGTACTCTGTCGAGTTCAGGTTTCAAGTGTACACTCAACGAAACATCACCTGCATGCTGCATCGTGCACCCATCGCCCCAAGCAGAGTCTCCCTTCTTCCCTGTTCCCCCCACCTTTGCCCACCTCCACCTACCCTCTCACCCCTTTTCCCTCTGGCTATCACCACACTGCTGTGTCTATGTTATATATATGTATATAAGTATATATACATATACATAAATATATATGTTTAATTTTATTTTTCAGTTATAGCCCAGTTTTTTATATGAGAAAATTCAGAGGGCTTAAGTAATCTATTCCAAGTTGCCAAGTTAGTAAATGGCAGAGCTGAGACCTGAACTTGAGTTGACTCCAAAGTCTTGCTCTGGGACCCTGAGTGGTGCTGGAGAAGGGGGTGGTAATTCTTTCATTGCAGGTAGGAAAAAGTGATAGGGGAAATTCAGGGTGCTATGTACCTAAACTGGCTTAGGGGGTCAGCTAAAAGGGTGCACATTTTCAGTTGTAAGAGTAAGTTCTGAGGACCTAATGCTCTGATGGTGACTAGCAGCATATTGTATACTAGAAAGTTGCTGAGAGGTGATTGTAAGTCCCCCCGTCCCCAGATAGTTAACTATGTGAAATGATAGATGTGTTAGTTATCTTGATCTTGGTAACCGTTCTACAATGTATATGTATATAAAATCATCACATTATATACTTTAAAAATATACAATTATATTTGTCGGTTATTCCTCAATAAAGTTAAAAAAAGGGACTAGCAGTGCAATGTCATGAGCCAAGACGGAGCCTACTTCTCGGGAAAGGAATGATTTTCAGAAGCTTGATTTCAATTGTTTGTCTAAAGCAGAGCTTCCCGTGTACATCAGCTGAATGGTGGTTCTGCAGTGTGAGAATAGGCGTTTCTCTGCCAAATAAAATCTGGAAAGTACTGAGTTCATTGAAGTTATATGGGACTCTTTAGAGCTGTTAGTCTGCTCAAATGTGCAGCCGTACCTCTGAGAGGGACTGTAGGATGTGTTATTTTCCACCTCTCAATGGACACGGAACTCTGTTTTTCATTGAGCTTTTTATGAGACCAGTGTTCCAAAGCAGAAATTCAGGAGAAATCTGGTAAAAAATGTTGATCTTCCCTACATGTCAGGCCAACATGTCAATAGAATTTCTATATAATAATTGAAATTTTTATATGGAATGATTTAAAACCCCTACATCCATAGTAACTCCTTAATAATGATGGAGTTATAGTTGTGCCCCAAAATTCATTCCTTAGTTCCTTTTTTGGCACTTGGATGTGTTTCCCATAGACCTCATGCTATTAATGGTGATCAGGTTCCACCAAAGCTCATTAATCTATAATGGACACACCATATATTACTATTCGATGTATATGTATGTAACTAATGTTGATAACATGGTTTCTGTGAGGATGTGTATTATGAATTCTTACTTGGAATTCCTGGAGCACAAGCAAAAAAAAATTGGGGAGCCATTGGGTTTCTGATGGGAGGGGAGATGCTGTATAGTTTCCTGGGTTCTCTTACATTGCTAATTGGAAGCATTTGTATAAATAAAGACCTCTTCACAAATATGCTATGAGATAAATGCTTCTGTAAGTCGACACTTTCCTACCTCTCTGGAACTGAGAACAAATATGAATTCCCTCCAGGAAGACACCTGGATTCCTGGTCTCGGGATTAATTACGTGTCTGTATACTCTACGTAAATAAGAGCATGCTTGTATTTTTTCCATTTTGTTCTATTTATAGTGTTTTCATTTGGAAGGAAATTTTAACATTTATTTAGGCCTTGGATAGTCTCTAGCTCTTAAGATATCAGGAAGCTCCCAGCCGGTGTGGCTCAGAGGTTGAGCATCACCCTGTGCACCAGGAGGTCGCTGGTTCGATTCCCAGTCAGGGCACGTGCCCGGGTTGCGGGCTCGACCCCCAGCAGGGGGCGTGCAGGAGGCAGCCGATCAGTGACCCTCTCACCATTGATGTTTCTGTCTCTCCCTCTCCTTTCCTCTCTCTGAAATCAATAAAGATATATTAAAAAAAATGTTTAAAAAGATACCAGGAAGCAAATAAAAACACTATTAAATGGGTACATTACCACCATTCCATATAGGATAAATTTACGATGAAAATAATATCAGAATTCCAAAATAAAATTCCTACTTTTTCATCATTTTAATAAGTCACTTTCCTCTCTGGGTAATTATGTCTGTATTTAGAAAGACAGTTTATTTGGAAGTTGCTTTAGTGGTCAACAGTTTAACACACAGATTTTAAAATTATATGTTTACTAACCCCTCTCCCTTCCTACTCCTTGGCTTCCCCTTCCTTTTTGTTTTGTCTTTGATATGTTTTCTCTAACATTATATCAGCTTTTATGTGTGCAGATTTCAAGGGATGCCGAGTGGTAAGGATGCTTTATGAGGGAATAAAATTACCTTGAGAGTCTGGGGTACCTCCTTCAAGTAGTACCCACAGAGCTACACCTGGGGGTTTGATCCCCTCTTTGACTAGTTAACTGCACCTGTCCAACTTCTGCATCAGTTTTTGCTGTTTGGGGGTTAAGTAAAGTGCTGTGGTTGATTCCACAGACATTTATTCTCTTGACCAGAAAACAGTTCAGAATGCATTTGTCACTGACTGGATCCATGTTCTTGTATTTCCATGTGGATGGAGAGACCTCTTCTCAAATAAGGGGTCTAAAGAGCCCCAATTTGCCTCCCACTCCCACTCCCACTCCCACTTCTACTTGGTAAGAGGACTTAACGTGGCATGTTTTTACTGCATTTGTCAGAGCCACCGTGGTGAACCAACAGATAGTAGAAGAGAAGCTCTAGAACCATTTTATCATTAGATTAAATATCTATAAATATAGATTATGAGGTATTTTCTCTTTGATTTGCCTCCTGTCCCTTTTTCTTGTATTTTCTTCTTAGGAAAAGTTCATGTTTTAGGAAACTAACATAAAAGGGAAGACCTGAATGCCGATTCCTGTGTTGGACAGAGAGGGTTGTTACCGTCTGTAGTTCATTGTCATTAGCTCCCTCCTTGCCCATTGGAGGATCGCAGGCGTTGAACCCTGCTCCCTTACAAAGCAGCACATACTTCTGACACTAGGCCTCCAGGACTTCTGTGTTCTTGTTAAATGCATATTGTCATAATGTACACACTGTTCTTTTGGATGGTATAATGACATCTATACTTCTGCTTTTAATAAGAGTAAGAATAACTCCTTTCTGCATATGCCATTAAAAATAGAATGGTTTTTCCATTAGTAGCAGAAGTTCTTTATTGATGGTTGACACAATTTTTTGGTTCCCAAACGTAGGCCTCAGTCCTATCCTTGTAAAAAACCAAGCTGCACTTGATGTTTTCCGTTTACCAAGGAAAGAGATTCATGTCCCTCTATACAAAGAGAAGTATTTTCCGTACAAGCACAGGTACTATGCTCCATTCCAGGCAACAAACCACTGGAGTGAAACAGAATGGCCTTTTAATAATGAGTATAATTCTGGATCTTTTGGAAAAAAAGACGTCAGTGGGGAGTATAAAGGCCATCAGGTAGTAAACCTACTGAATCAGTTTTAGTATCTGCAGGAAGCTCACTACTTGGCTTCGTCCCACCGTCATAGTTTGGGGAGAACTTTGACCAGATTTGATGCAGTAGGTGCCTGTGCTCGCCTCGCTTCTTGATACTGTAGGAAGGCAGCGCTCCTTGGATGGGCCAAACTGCCTGTGGCTTTACTGATTATTTTGTAAAATTGGGACTGCCTTTTTTTTTAAAGTAGTTGTATAACTAAAAGTGCAACCTTTGGAAAAACAACAAATATATTTGGCGAAATTTTACACTTCATTTTTAGTAACTGAAATTTTCTCATACATTGATGTATTTGTGGTAGTTTTTACTAAAAATTGTGCATGTTATCCCTCACTTGTTATATGACAGAAAAGAGCATACTTAAGATCATTTGCAGTTCCTAATGTTTTCACACTAAAGATGCTTTTTTTGACACTGAGCATTTCTGTTTACATGAGCCATTATTATATTTGTGCAGTGTTTTGGGCTGAAAGAAACTTTGAAAACAGAGGAGAAGATGAAAATGAAAAAAGTTTACTCTCCAAACGCTACCTGCTGGTTACTTAAATTTTTTTTAAAAAATATGTTTTTATTGATTTTAGAGAGAGAGGAAGGGAGAGGGATAGAGACGCAGAAACATTGATGCGCTGCCTCCTGCACCCCCGACTGGAGATCGAGTCTGCAACCCCGGTGTGTGACCGGGAATCCAACTGCGATCTCCTGGATCCTAGGTCAGTGCTAAACCACTGAGCCACACCAGCCGGGCTGGCTAGTTAAATTTTATATTGACTTCATACAATGTTTACAATGCAGATATATTTTAATTATATTTTAATACAGAATAATGTTTATAATTCTCAGACTGCACCTATACTCCAGCCACGTGGGTCTAGATAACACCAGTGCTCAAGCAGCAGTAGCTGGTCTGATGTTTAGAGACACACTTGCTAGCTGAGGGACATTCCTCCTGAGGCACGGACTGGGAACCATGCTGAGTATGCTAAGTGCTTCCATGTGACCTGCAGGAAATCTCGGTGGGTTGCATTTTCACTTTGCACATATGTCACTGACAAAGCCAACTGGCTGGAGGAAGCTTTCTGAAATGGACATTTCTGGCTGGGCTTCTGGAAGACTGCATTTTTTTAAATGTGAAACATAAAAATCCCCCACTCCTCACTGGTTGCACATTAAAAGCAAATGGCCAAAAGGAAACAAGATGAACTATAAAAAGCTCGTAGGATGAAAACATTAAATTATGTGTACAATGTTAATTTATTCTATTTGTAGTAGGTTTAAAAATAATTATGCTTAATATAATAAACCAACGTCTCTAAAAAAGCAAAAAGATTTAGAATCAACCTCAGATGTTACAGAGGATACGTTGGTATAGCTTAATAAAGAAAAGATTTTGACATTGTTACTTCTATAAATGTTTAATCACAACTGTATGTAGATTTCATACTTACTAGCAAAGACTTGGAAAGTAATGTGAATCAATGAACTTTTGTACTTTAAGGAAATACAACCCGGGCTGGAAAAAACCTCTCAATTCCAGGCAAAAATTTCCGAGTTTGAGTCCTTGTTTGCCATGGACTGACTTTGCGGTATAAAACACATCCTCTTTTAGCCTTGGGTTTCCCTCAAAATATGGTTGTATATTTGCCTGATCCTGTCATTGTTAGTAATGAGCTGCTATTTAGAAGTGGCTTAGGCTCCTAGTAAGAAAGCCATTTTTGTAAATTCAGGGTATTATTTTTACAGTGTGCAGTAACGGAACCGCTGAAGCCAGAGCCAGTGAACCGCACGTGGCGTTGAGAAATCGTTGAGTGAGTTTCAGGAGTAGCTACACGAACCTTTTTGGTTGGCAAGGTTTACCACAGGCTTCTTTTGTGAAGCTCTTCTCTGGACACTGTTTGAGTTACCAGAGACATAAATACTAGTGTCCCAGCCCTAAAAAATGAAGGAAACCAATATGAAGACCCATGTGAGCTACATCATGCCAACTGGTGCTGAGTACTTCGCTGGTGATTGACAGACCTCTTGTATTCACCTGTATCAGTTGAAGGCCTCGCACTGGTGTTTATTGAGTACTTACTACATGCCAGGCATCTTGCTGAGAGTTGTATAACTGTAGTTTTACAGATGGGGAAACTAAGGCTTACGAAATTGCCTCAAGGGCATAGAGCTGATAGGTGGCAGAGTGCACATTTCACACCTGTATTGCTTCACAGTTGGGGCAACGTATCTGCAAACGAGAAGTTTTTGAGTTAGGTATCATGACCTGAAAAAAAGATGTATTTCCATGTGGAGGGTGATCAGAGAGGATGTCACTGGTACTTCTTGACTGACCTTCTGTTGCCGACTGTGAGGAGCTCTCTGCGGCAGGGATGGGGGGCCATTCCCAGTTGACTGCTCTTGGGATTTGCTGTGATGTTGGCCAGAGCCCCATCGTGGTTAGACCCAGTTGTCACCATTGTGGTGATTCCTATTACATATAAAACTACTTTGGACATAATGGTGTCTGTAAACATAAAGACAAGATTTAAGCAGTTTTGAGCACTATGATGTTTATGAAATATGAGGACAATTGTTTGTCAGGCCGGCACGCTGTGATTTTATTAGTGAAGGAATGAGTCCCAGTGATACCTTCTCCTGTCCATGTGTTATTTGCTTATTGTAACTTATCCAGCTCACATGTTTACCAATCTACATTCAATCTTATGCCAACTGGTCCTAAACAAATGCCGACGCCCTTCTTAATTCTGAAATTAACATGGAATAATAGCAATAAGATGAAACACACCAAGCCCACCTTTTAAATGCAAGTTGTAAAATCTCACTTGGCTAAGGGTAAGGGGAAAGAAATTCTTTTTCACAGTTTTGGTTTAGACTAAGAAATTTGTTTTACAGCTACAAAATTAAAGCCACATACTTTTCCTACAGGGTAAGGGGGAATCTAGCCTCTCACAGGTTTAGCAGTGCTTTCTGTGCACAATTTCTCCTGTCCTGATGGCTGTTCCTGTCCTGACCTGAAGGCTCAACAATAGCAGCCAGTGGCTGCTTGGAGGCCCAGCTCTGCCTGTGTCACTTCCTCCTGGAAGCCCTCCTGGTCTGGCCTGCTGGTTTGGTTGTGTCTGCTGGTTTATTTCTACAGAATTTGTTTATACATTACCTTATTATTGCTTGTATTAATAACTTGTTTTAGTATTTCTTGACACCAATATTAATTCCTTGAGATCAAGGATATAGTCTATTCATGTTTTAAATCTTCAGTACATAGCCCAATTCCAGATATACAGCAGGCAATTAATGTCTGGAATGAATATGCTAATTATATTTTGATTTAAAAAATCTGTATAAGATTGAAATCAAGTACAGTGAACTCCATGCAAAAAGTTTTCATTTTAAAATAGTTCAGTTTGGAATTAAAATGTCTTCTTTTGTTCATTTCATTTTAACAAGACAAAAAAAATTAGGGAAACTGCTTTCTATTGTGGGAGGTTATGTCCTTGATTAAATAATTCCCTTTTATTTTTTATTTATTTATTTTTATTTATTTATTTTTTATTGTTGACAGTTTACAGATGTGCCCCATTTTCCCTCCTTGGCCCCTTCCAGCCCCTGCCCCCTCCCCCCCCACCTCCACCACACTTGTTGTCTGTGCCCTTGGGTTATGGGTGTGGCATGTAAGTTATTTGCTTAATCTCTTCCCACCCCCAACCCCCACCCTCCCTCCGAGACCCCTCAGTCTGTTCCATGCATCCATGTCTCTGGACCTATTTTGTTCATCAGTTTATTTTGTTCATTAGATTCCACATATAAGGGAGATGATGTGATATTTGTCTTTCTCTGGCTTATTTCGCTTCCCTTGCTTTTAAATTACCTACTTTGTTGCTAGACAGAGATTGTAAAGCAGTGAAATTTGGGAGTAAATCTAGAGAGCTTCAGGCAATTTATGTAACTGAATGTTAGTGCAGTTTAAAAAGACTATCCTTACCCATACCCCTTTGAGAATTCCTACCCCAGAAGAGGAATATTTGTTCTATGCTCTCCAAAATAGATCTTTTCCATGAGAATTTGCATGTTGGCATAGAAGAATATTTTTAATGATTTTTAAACTGTTAGATGGTGCCAGCTTAAAGGTTTAAAGAAACACACAGGCCTGTTTTGTATATATCGTAGGTCTTTTATTGACGAGTGTTAGGTAACTACTGCCAGATTAGAGAAATCTCTTCTCTGACTTCCAGTATTATACAGAACAAAGCAGAGGGCATAAGAGCCATATAGAATACAGTACATCCTCACGTAGTGTCGTTGATAGGTTCTGGGACTTTAAGTGACATGATGTGTAACAAAACCAGGCTAAGTGATAGAAATAAGAGTTAAGTTCCTGTGGCATCTCATCAACGTTAATACATGGAATGAAATGATGTTTTCTGAGGACCTGCTATATATATTTATGTTATCAAGAGTGACTGAAGACTCAAAAAGAAAAAGTTAAATATCGAATTACCATATAAATCAGTAATTCCACTTCTGGGTGTGCACCCTAAAGAAGCAAAAGCAGGGACTCCATCAGATATTTGCACACCCATGTACATAGCAGTGTTATTTATTTATTATTAAATATGTTTTTATTGATTTCAGAGAGAGGAAGGGAGAAGAAGAGAGAGAGAAACATCATTGATGAGAGAGTCATTGATCTGCTGCCTCCTGCACCCCCCCGCTGGGGATCAAGCCCCAAACCTGGGCATGTGCCCTGACAAGGAATGGAACTGTATCCTAGGTTGATGTTCAACCGCTGAGCCACCCCAGCTAGGCGACAGCAGCGTCACTTATAGTAGCCAAAAGGTGGAAGCAACTGAAGCGTCCAGTGACAGTTGAATGGGTAAACAAAATGGGGTGTATACATGCAACGAAATACTTTTCGGTCATTAAAGAGAATGAGGCACTGGCACACGCTGCTACGTGGACGGACCGGCCATCGAGACATTAGGCTAAGTGAGATAAGCCAGTCACAAAAGGACAGATATTGTATGACGCCTTTCCTGTGAGGTTTCTGGGTAGTGAGATTCGTGGGACAGGAAGGAGAACGCTGGCTGCCAGGGGCTGGAGGGAGGGGGCTGGGGAGCTGTTGTCTGAGGGGCGCGGGTTCAGTCAGGGAGATGGGAAGTTCTGTGGGGAGATGGTGGATGACTGTGCGACTGTGAATGTACCTAATGCCACAGAGCTGTGCATTTAGAAGTGGCCACAATGGGAAGTTTTACTTTATGTATACTTCTTTACCACAATTAAAAAACATACATATAGAGCATCAAAAAAGGAGTGGATGAAATACATTTCAAAAAACTGTGGTAAGAGTGATGATACATATGCAGTTTGTTTAAAAGTCCCTAAAGCTTCCAGTCTTTATTTAGTTGAAGCAATTAAAAATAAAATAAATACTAATTTGAAGTAACAATTGTAGCAGCTGGATTCAATGATCTTTATCCAAATTCAGGAACCTTTCATGCCCTTTATTCCAGATGACACCCTCACCAGAGGAAGGGGAGGTCTTCCTGATTGTATATCTTCAGGCCTCTTGATAAGAAGTTACACTGATTTGGGTCAGGGTGTGCTGAGGGAGGTGAGGAGAGTTAAAACTGGTAACGAAGGAAGAGTTAAGCTTTACTTTTAAAACCATTTTAAAGAAGTATGTAGTTTAGATGCTTGGAAAGTTTGAATCAGTGTATCCTTCAAAAGAAACAGACAGGAATGGCTTTTGGAATTAGAATTATCATTACCTTTAGGTGTTGATTGGCGATTTAAACATAGGAGACTTATTTTTTCTACACTGGGGTGTTTTACACCTGGCACTGTTGACACTTTGTCTGGGTAGTTCTTTGTTGTGGGCACTGTCCTGTGCCCTGTAGGATGATTACCAGCGTTCCTGCCCTCCACCCACTAGATGCCAGTTGCAGTCCCCTTGCTCACTCAGTGTGACCACCACTGGGGACAAGGTCACCCCCAGTGCTCTGTGGTGTAGGGTCAATATTAACAAAATCAAGCATTTTAGGTGTAACTTGTACCCCTCTTTTCTTCTCCTGTTACAACCATTAGATCTGAATTAGAATTTAATGTCCCTTTTGAAAAAACCATGAGAAGTTATAAATTCATAGATTAGCCCTTGGGTACTATACATTTTTTTTTTTTTGGATGGAGTGACCAATACCGTGCTTTCTGATTTATATTTAGTACTCAAATATTTTAATTATTGCTTTAAAATCACTTCTTTTTTAAATTATAAAAGCCATATATAATTTGCAGAAAAATTTGGAAAGCACAATTATTAAGAAGAAAATTTAAATCACCTTTGATCCTAAAGTTTAGACATAAACAAAAATACATGTATTTGTAAATCAAGTATTGATTGAAAAGCCATGGGATTTTGGTGAGCACTTAGAGGCACTCTAGATTAAAATAGAACCCTCCCTTTCTGGGTTAAAAAATAACAAACAATGACTATAAACAGTTCCCCCCCCTTTTTTTTTTTAAAAGAAAAGGTGCTAGAGCTCAATATTTTCACTTAATTTTGACTGAATTGTATAAATAATTGTGACAGCATGTAGAAGGATATCTGTGAGATTAAAAGAGGCTTGCTTATGAATTAATTATCCACTTGAAAGATTCACATTAATTCCCTCATGTGTGTGAACATCAAACCTTGCAACTGTTCCTATATAATATATAGCCTAGGTGTATATGTGTGTACATATATTTATATATATTTGTGTCTGTTTCTAATTTTATAAACAATAAAATCTAGGTTTGAACAGAAGCCATAGTCTTTGCAATATAATTGAAAACGCATGTGTTTCCATGTAGGCAAACCTAAGGAAAGTAGTAACTCTCAAACAATTTGTGTGTTTAGAAAATGCTTTCAGGACTTTACATGTTAAATCCATAATTCCATTACAACCATTGAATTTTGTAATGAGAAGCATTTGTTCATTGACTTAAACTTTTAGCAGAATTTCATAATGAGAAATCTCCCAGAGTGACGCCTGCCGTGTCTATTGGAGAAATAGGACGGATTGAGAGATGAGACATTGTCTGGAAAACTGAAGTAACGTCATAGGTGAAGTCTGAATCTTGGCATTGATAGTTCAGGTAGCTATTGATACTGCTGCAGTGTTCATTTATTTTTGTTTTTAATTCTCCCTTGGAATGTACCATAGTGATTGTGACTGATTTCAAGTAGTAATATGTTTCCAGGTCACAAATACATTTTAAAAATTATAAATAATGTGTTCAGATTCTTATTTACCTAATCTTGGAGAGGGAGGTTTTCATTATTAATGTTTTGCTATCTCTTTTTGGAGTCATTAGAGATTTATTGACTAATGATTTATTTGATTTCATATCATATTAAAGGGTATGGACTTTCTATAAGGAGTAACAACAGTGTGTTTCATACATTAATTTATGCTTTTGTTAGACCATCCACTTTTAAAAAAGAAAAAGAAAACTACTGGTATTATACAACTGGCATCCGAAAATGTGAAGTCAGTAAAGACCTTTTAAAATATCTTAGATGGAGAGTATATTTGATTTAAGAAGGAAAAAACAAGACAACTGCAGATGTTATTTGTGTGTGTATGTGTGTGTGAGTGATATCTTTTAACAAAGGCTGTTAACTTGGAAATTTCTGTTGTCTTTCCAAAGGCTAATAAAGCAGACATTTTTGGGGACTGCAGGTCATGGTTGTGTGTCTTGTACTATGCCAGGTGCATTCACATGCTCCCATTTAATTCTTAAAACAACCTGAGAAGTAGATATTATTTCCATACTACAGATGAGGAAATTGGCAGTCAGAATTCTATACAGTTATGCATATTTGCACAGTTATGCATAATTCTGTACAGTTATGCATATAGGTGTGTGTGTGTATATGTATACAAATATATATATAAACACACACATATATTAAAAGATTTGAAAATTTCAGGGTTTAAATATAACGGCAATCTCAAGGGAACAGAAAACTAAAGTTCTTGGAAGATACTGATTTTTTTAAAACAGTGATTGTATCATAAGAGGAATTTGAATGGACAATAATAAAAATAGTGTGTTTATAATGTCCTCTCATTTTTTCTTCTTGAAATTCTCATTACTGATATATCCTGATTTTGACTTTGACATGTGACAGATATATTTTAATATTTTATTAGGGGAATGTCATCAAATAAGGGATACTGCTAGTTACCCTAGAATGTGGATTCAGAGAGCAGTATGTTTTACTTTTTTGGGAAGTGATAATTTTGCATTTGGTAGCACGAATACTTTAAGTGACCTTGCTGACCTTTGCACCTGAGAATATGCATTTTTTTCTATTCCCCTTTCCTCTTTCAGTAAGACAGGACTCAGATGGGAGGTCGTTTGAAAATCCACTTGAGCTGGGCCATGAAGGACTTGACTTTCTCTTCAGCAGGAGGCTCTTAGCACATTTACTTCTAATTAAAACCAGACTCAGTGTTTCACTAGGGAATTTATTCTCTTAAGCAATGAGAATTTTGAACTTGGGAGTGGAGCTTTCTCTTATAAATCTTACAGCACATTTGGGGCTCAGGATTTGGAAAACTTGTGGGCTGCCCCTTGTGTGTTCAAAAGGTCGAAAGTCATCATTTTAAATAGTTGGGTTTGTGGCACTCGCCTTCAGCACAGCGCTTGTTTCATGGGTTTCTATAAAGGTGCATTAGCGCAGCAGCTTCTGTGGAATGATGTTAAATTAAGTTCTTGACTTTACTGGCAACGTTTTTGTCTGTGACTATATTGATTGGCCTTGTACAGTCATACACGTGACCGAAGGTGGAAATACTTGGGCACCGACATACTGACATGTACAGAGTAATTGAGGCTGTGTGTTCACATAGAGGAAGCGATGTGGGAAGGTGGAGGTGCCTCACTGGCCGGTTCGGACTCAACAGCCTTCACCTGAAATCCTTGGCTATTCTCTCTCTCTCTCTCTCTCTCTCTCTCTCCATCCACCCACCCACTCATCCATCCATCCACCCACCCACCCACCCACCCACTCATCCATCCATCCACCCACCCACCCACCCACTCATCCATCCATCCATCCACCCACCCACCCACCCACTCATCCATCCATCCAGGGGTGGGCAAAAGTAGGTTTACATAATGCAAGTAAATAGTACAATAATAAATAATACAGGAGTAAACTCATGTCCTCACAATGTAAACCTACGTTTGCCCGCCTTGTATATATAATATGTAAAAAATTTATTATATTTTTCGCTTACTTTATGTGGCTAAAACTGTGTTAACAATGACTTATTCATGAACTTTAGACATATGGCTCTTTTTTGTGTAATGAGCTGCTTTTAGTATTTTCCCTTATAGCACTACTACTCTGTTGGCTGTTTACAAATTGAGTAAAAACAATTACCCTAGTGGCTACTGTTAAGTTTTATGACTAATTGTGATTATTAATTCACTTTTATATATTCATTTATACACTTGTGCATACTTTAAACAAAATGGGCTATACTGTTCATTCTTGTTTTTTTTGCTTTATAAATTGTGACTGTCTTTTCATGTCAATAAATACAAATCTATTTCACTTTCAGTGGCATCAAATTTGTGTTTAATGCATGCATATATCTCATAATTAATTTCTGTTGATATATCTAAGACTTTTAATATTTTTCTTTACTTCATATCTCATGGCAGAGCCAATCATTGGTGGAGTCTGAGCTTTAGGAATAGTGGGGAGTTTGGTGGATTCTTGACCCCTTTCCCCCAAAAACGTTTGTTTTTTTTAAAAAATTAAGTAACATGTTAATTGTAAAAACTTTGGATGAAGTTTATATGAGAAGGGAAATGAAATCATCTCTACTCTTGCCACTGAGAACTAACTAGTCATTATGACTATTTTAGTATATTTATTTTGTCTTTTTAAAAAAATATATATCTTTATTGATTTCAGAGGGAGGAAGGGAGAGGGAGAGAGAGAGAGAAACATCAGTGATGAGAGAGTCATTGATCGGCTGCCTCCTACACGCCCCCCACGGGGAATTGAGCCTGCAGCCCAGGCATGTGCCCTGACCGGGAATCGAACTTTGATCTCCTGGATCCTAGGTTGATCCTCAACTGCTGAGCCATGCCAGCTGGGCTATTTTGTCTTTTTACTCTGAGTTTTTATGCTGTAAAACTGAATTCATAATTGTATCTACTCTTCTAAGGTCTTTTTCTCACTTAACAATATCAAGCATTTACCAAATCAATAAATATTCTACTGCGATATAATTATTTTTTTAAAAAAATATATCTTTATTGATTTCAGAGAAAGGAAAGGAGAGGGAGAGAGGGAGATAGAAACATCAATGATAAGAGTCATTGATTGGCTGCCTCCTGCACGTCCCCCACTGGGGATTGAGCCCACAACCCGGGCATGTGCCCTGACCGGGAATTGAACCTCGATCGCCTGGATCCTAGATCGATACTCAACCGCTGAGCCACACCTGGCCAGGCAATATAATTCTAAATGATTGTAGAGAATTTTATGATATACCCCTGTTGGTGGAATTGTTTCTAATATTTTACTCTTAAAAGTTCTATGGCTATCCTAAAATTTATATGGAACACAAAAGACCTTATGTAGCCAAAGCAGTCTTGAGAAAGAAGAACAAAGTGAGAGACATCACACTTTGTGATTTCAAACTATATCTATAGTAATAAAAACAATATGGTATTGGCATAAAAACAGACACATGGATCAATGGAACAGGATAGAGAGCCCAGAAATTAATTTATGACCAAGGAGCCAAGAATATATAATGGGGAAAGGATAGCCTTTTCAATAAATGGTATTAGAAAAAAACTGGATTGCTACATTCAAAGGAATGAAACTTGGACACCTATCTTATACCGTACACGAAAATCAACTCCAAAGGGGTAAAAGACTTGAATGTAAGGCCTGAAATCATAAAACTCCTAGGAGAAAGCATGGAGGGTAAGCTCCTGGACATTGGTCTTGGCAATAATTTTTTGATTTGACACCAAAAGCAAAGGCAGCAAAGGTGCAAACATGAACAGGTGGTGTCCTACGCTGTACAAGTTTAAGATGCACAGCATAAGTGACCTGACTTGTGGATGTTGTGAAATGGTTACCACAGTAAGTTTAGTTAGCATCCATCGTCTCACATAGGAAGTGAAAAAAAGAGAAAAGGAGAAGAACAGCTTTTTTCCTTGTGATGAAATTCTTAGGGTGCACTGTTCCCCTTGGAGCGTAACCTGTGAGGGGGTCGGGTGTGGCAGCAAATTGATGCACTTAAAAATCCTGCTTTTAACCAACGTTTGGCTTTAATAATTTCAGTGGGAGAATCAGGATTTTCTTTGCTCTTCTCATCTACTTATTTCATAATTTGTTTAATTTTCTTTATTTTCATCAGCGATTCTTTTGGAAATAAGACAAGAGTAAGTAAATAAATTATAACAAAGAATTCAGCAAGCAACTCTATCAAGTTTATCTGCTGAAGTGAAATAGTTAACATTTTGTATTTGAGTCTGATGTTACCTGCAAACATTCGAATGCAGCCGTAAGGTTGGCCACGTGAAACTTGAAGCCACAGTGGGATTCAGAGATTATGTCGTTAGGGTGCCTACTTTATGTGTACTTCTCAGTTGCAGAAATTGACTGGAGATTAAAGGGTTGAGTTCCGGCCCTGCTACTTAACCAGTTGTGTGTCCTTACCAAATCATCCAATTTTCCCCAGGGTTTCTCCACCTTTGAATCGTTCTTGGCCTTTCCTAGCTACAGAATAGTTGCTGGAGCTGGCTGTGCTAGTCGGGTATGGGCAGGGCTTGCAGACTGTTGTTAATTTGAAGTCTTTAATTTGTTCCTCCAAATCTCACGAGACTTCTCAGAGGTCATCAGTGCATTCATTGATTGCTACCTTTGTTCCCCATAACCTCTTGAAACCCCCCTCAATTTTTTAGCTTCTTTAATTTCCTCTTCCTGTGACATTGTGGCTTAGCTAACCTTTAGAGTGTAGAGCAGAAACCAAGAAGTTTGAAAGCTGGTTTAGAAAGATTTATTGAATCACACTAGGAGTGTTAGCATGTTATACGTGTCTTTTACATTAGTATCAGATGGAGCTATATTCCGGTGTTTCAGGGCCTGAAGTAAAACTAGTGTTGGATAGAGAATAGCAAAAGCACATGTAATGCCCAGCCAGTGTGGTGACAGTCTTTAAAATGTCAGTTGCCTTTTGATGGGATTAGAATCTTTGTCTGCTAGTCAGCAGGGGGAGCCTTTGCTTCATTTTTGGGTTTCAGAAACCTGCCAGTGGTGGGTTTGTAAAGAGCCAGAATGTTTATGGAAAATGCTCCTTTCCTCACCTAGGCCTGAAAAGGTTTTGGAACTAGTTTCTCCTTTGTTCCTATAAAGGAAAAACTTCTTGTCTGAGTTCTTTATAATAGTGGTTCTTAAGTGCTGCCTGGGGAGTTCTTTAAAGGGGTTGATGCTGGATGAAATAGGGGTTCTTCAGTGCTGTCCCCTGTTCAAGTTTTGAATGGCCTTAAGGTAGTGGAAATAAAATTAGTTAATGTACTGAATTTTTCACTAAGCTAAATTTCGTTCAGTTAAAGAGTTGTACTTAGTGTTAGCATTTTCTACTTTCTGCTTGTGTGTTATATTGTTTTTGTAGAAAATGGTCGTGGTAGTCTTTTTTTTTTTTTTTTTTTAATTTCTGCCCTGGTTGGGTGGCCTGTTTGATTGGAGTGTCATCCAGTGCACCAAAAGGCTGCAGGTTCAATCCCCAGTCAGGGCACGTACCCAGGTTGCGAGTTTGATCCTCAGTCGGGTGCATATAGGAATCGGCTGATTGATGTTTCTTTCTCACATCAGCGTTTCTCTTTCTCTTGCCCTTCCTCTCGCTCTAAAATCAATAAAAACATATCCTTGGGTGAGTATTAAAAAAAAAAAAACAACCTAATTGGGCAATTCATAAGGTTGACAACCCTATGATATTCCCCAAGAATTTCTGAAATTTTATACAGCAGTGAAATTCAAGAGTCTGGGAACCACTGCTTTAGCAAGTACTTGAGCAAATAGAGATTGGAATTTCTGAACTGAACCATTTCCAACTTTCTGGTCACTTTTTGTCCTAACTTTCACCGAGGCGTTTTCTACCCTTTTATACCTAAGGAGTGAGATTTAATGACCTAATTATCTAATATCCAAGATATAGGTAAGTGTAGGTACTAGGGAAAGTTGATGTGATTGCTTTTCTTAAATGTGCTAAATTTGGGATTAAGATTGACACACATTTCTGTTGTGTTCCAGGTACTTTTGCCATAGTAGTAAGCCCTAAAATAGTTTAGAATTCCAATTTCTTAAGTGCCACATATTAAAAAATAATTATTTAGGGACCTTTACCATCCCATTTTATTTCGATGGTGTTCATTCACTCATTCAACAGATATTTTTTGAGCCCTGCTATGTACTGTGGTCTGTTGCCAGCGGGAAGGCATGAATAAAGCATAATGCCCAATCTCAAGGGGTTTCCGTGTGAATGTCGTGATATTGTCACATATTTTTGAGCCACTTGGTGATCATTGGTGTCTTAGTACTACAGTTTGACGTGATTTTTTACTTTTATGAGGGTTCAGTTGACTTGAATGGATATTTTTGGAGCACCAGCATATAAGGGACTGTACTCAGTGCTGTGAGCCAGACAATGAAAAGAAAATATAGACTTATCTTCAAGGAACTTATGCTTCGATTATGGATGTAATTGGGGAGGGGAAAGAGAGATGCCACATTTAGCTGTATCACTAGGACAAATGTCAGTGCTAACGAGGGTGATGCAGAATATACTGAGAAAGAGCAGGAGGAGAGTGTTACACGTGTCTAAGGGGGAGTGGAGGAGGTTTTGAGTTGGGGGACTGGGTCCCTGGGGTGGAGGGTGTGAGGCCGTGATGGGGAAGGGCACCTGAGGTGACTGAACGAGACTAACAAACGCCTAAGGGCAGTCAGGGCTTATGTTACCTGAAGCGTCTGCTGGCTGGGACTACGGGAGAGGGAGTCTTCAAAGTTCACTTAGCAGACACACTGAGGAGCTCCTTGCATATCCAGCTTATTTATACCTATTTCTGGAGCAACTGGAGTACCTTTGAAGTTTTTGAGTGTGTTGATAACACAACAGCATCTATATATTAAGATGTTTACTTTGTTATATTTGTTTTTATGATTTTTATTAAAGATAAGGCATTTTAACTGCTTCTTTTAGAAGAATGCAAAGAAATGTAATAGACCAAGCAGTGGTGAAGTGGCACATTGAGTATCGTGATAAGAATCCAGGGAAGGACGTTTAAAGTCATCTTTGTCATTATCCCTACCTCGTTGTGATTTGTCTTTTCAAATTGTATGAGTTTAGATAATGTTGAGCCTCAGCTGAAGATTTCCTGACTTTAGTTATTTTTTCACAACTTAATTTAATTGGTTATAGTGAGTTTGGTATTTTTTCCTGTCCCTTCTTTTGATAAACTGATGATTTTAGGATTAAGAGAGAGAACAGTATATAAAAAGCCAATATTTAGCTTTTGGAGCTCTTGCTTTATGGGACTGATAATACTGCAAATGAGGAATATTTGTATACAGTGAAGACATATTTAAATATTTTTCTGTTTTTTAAATATTTCTGGGGTGGGGTTTGTCTGGGTTTCTTATCACAATTGGTTATTACGTTGAAAAACATACCTCACTTTAAAACTCATTATTTAAAAACAGAATTATACCTCAACACTCTTAAAGATGTTTTCTTTTGGATGAGATGGAAGAAAGGAATGCTAATTAGTAATGGGCTCTTGTGTACGACATCTGTCACGTCTTTCTTATGTCACTCAGGGTCATCCTGAAAAAAAATCAGTAACAGAGAGGACAGGGAAGAGTGTGTGGGTGTGTGTGCGTGTGTGTGTGTGTGCGTGTGTGTGTGTTGGGGTCGGGGCATTCCCAGGTGGGGCTTTCTGGCTCACTTACTATGCATACACTTCTTTAGAGGGTTCAGTAGTTCTCATGGCAGGGAAATTGTCATTTTGGGGAAAGTGAAAAAGTAGGCAGAAAATCATCTCCAATAGCCAGCAGTTCACATAGACCTAAGTTTTGAGAGACTTTTTTTTTATCTCTCTTAACATCTTAACAACCCTTTGCTTTGGCAAAAAGGGTGAATTTCTGATTGTGTATGTGTGCCTTCTCACATTAAATTTTCTCTCTTGCTTTAAGTTTTTCATGTGATTTGGTCTCCAGTAATATCATGTATTTATCATTTATTGAATGCTCCCTGGGTCCCAGGCAGGATGTCGTATGTTTGTTGTGTTTTATCATAGCAGCATCCTGTAATCTCCTCCTGCCACTGCCTTGCAGATGAGGAAGCTGGTAGCGCTTCCAGGACTAAAATGAGAATGCGGCGGATCTGGTTCCAGGTTGCAGCTTTGTCTAGTTCTGAGGCTTTGTCTCCCCCCAGCACCCTCCCCATAGTTTGCTGAGCTCAGTCTTTCTAAACACAGCTCTCTTATAACCCGCGTCTCTGTACAGTGTGCTCTCTGCTTCTGCTTCTCTGATTGTCTGGCAAACTCTTTCTCAATCTGCAAGACCCAGTGTTATCTCTATGTTCTTGATTCTTCCAGATACCTTTTTTTTTTTTTAAGGCTTTTTATTGATTTTTAGAGAGAGAGGAAGAAAGAGGGAGAGGGAGAGAGAGAGAGAGAAACATTGATGTGAGATTGAAACGTTGATCGACTGCCTCCTGCACACCCCCTTCCAGAGATTGAGCCTGCAACCGGGCATGTGCCCTGACCGGGAATTGAACAGGCAACATTTAGGTGCAGGGGGGCGATGGCCAACCAGCTGAGCCACACTGGCCAGGGCCAGACACTGTTAATCACGCTCCCATAGCCTTCAAAATTATTTGAATATGCCTCTTTGCTTACACTGTGGCAGCATTGAATTGATTAACTTCCGTGGCCACTCAAATTTCTGAGGGAGCAACTGTGTCTCTCCTAGCACATACTAGGTGTACAGTGAATGTTCGTGGAATTTGCTGAATGGATGTGAGATCCAGAGGATGTTATGATGAAGCCTTTCATCATATTTACTTCTGACGAAGTAATTTATCCAGTATTTTGTGGGTGCAAGTGATAATATAATGTTCAGAGCCTTCTTTTAAACTCAACCGTGCATTCATATTGAATTCATCACATATAATGCTAATTTAATGAATGGCTATAATTTCTTTATAATATGTCATTAACCTTGTTCACAGTTTAAGGGGGAAAACTGTGATAAATAGCTTGGTGGAACACACAGTAGTGGTCTTTGTAGGGCTATTAAATTCCTATGAAAATGAGACACATTAAAATGTCAAAAGGCAAGTTCATAGGAAGAGTTAGTAGGTAGGCCCAGTTTTTATTTTCTTGAGTTTTAAAGTAATTAGTTTCATGAAGTTATTTATTGGGGTAACACTTGAAGTTGAGAATTTGTGTAATTTTTCCCTGGTAATATTTTAAAATATTAGCTATTTAGCTCAACACATGTATTCTATTTATAGATTTACTCTATTTACTTATTTATTTATTTATAACTAAGGTTTTAAGCTTAGAGTCTACTTGAATATTGCATTATTATAAGGCACGAGTTACTTTTAGAGTGTTCAAATAAAATAGAATTATGAGGAAGAGAATCGTAAGAAGAAGTTAGCTATTTTTATTCAATTAATTACCAATTATTAATTATGAAACATAGCCAAATTATAGCACAAGTCTCAAAACAATGCTGGTATTTTTATTTGTATGATGAAATGAGTGAAAAAGTGCAAAAATGATATTTATGGAAAATTTACAATCCTGCAAGCTCTAGAAATCCATCTACCATTTGTTTTTAAGTAAGTACGTGTTGAAATCCTACTCTGAACATTTTTATGTCCTTGCTCATAGCAAACATGTTGTATCATTTTTGAGTTAGGTTTGCAATAAAGATTAATGAGTTAGTGTTTCAGTTTTTATGTAGCAACAACAACAAGAATTTTTCCAAGCGAGGGGGAGCGTGTGTAAACCAGCGGAAGTTCCACAGACTTTTGGACTCTTCTGTTCCTGTGTATCAGTCTCGGTGTTTCCTGTCTGCGCTCTCGACTACCTATACAGCTGTTTTTCATGTGTTTCTCAGACTTGGAGAAAGACCAAGTATTTTTGACAGCTCCATGCTGAACTGCAGTATACACTTGGCCACAGGTCACGTTTGCATTTCCTCACTTGTATTTTTGCTCGTTGTGTAAAAGAAATACGAGCAGAGAGAGATTCAGAGAGCATGCGGCGTGCTGAGTAATGGTTGTCTCCCCTTGTGGATGCCCCTCCACTTACTCCGCTGTGTCGATTGCACAGGAAGGAAAAGACAGCAGAGACTGGAGGAGATGGTGTTCAGGGCTGAGCCTCCATGGGGCCCATGCTACTATAATCATGAATGATGGGAAATACTCTGTCATGCCTGGGAGAAAGAACTGGGCATGGACACACACACACACACCCCTCTATACCATGTTGGTGAATAGACTATAATTTAGTGGAGAAAACTGCTAATCTAGCAGTCAGTTCAGTATGTAATTGATTACCAGTTCATGCATATGCATTATGTTAAAGCTTTGACTGCATATTTTAACACCAGGAATGAGACACAGTATTTAATAAATATTCATTTCATGAGGCTGCCATATTTCAAACACCCCCTCCCCAAATTACACTCACCTCCCCCCAATTCCACAGGCACAAAAATTTTTCTTTGCCTTTGAAAATGAAAAGTACTGATTTCCAAGGTCGGTCCTTTTCAGATTGTTCCTAGGTCTTGCAAATCAAAATGGTTATTTTTACCTCATCATGGTCTTAAACAGTGGGATAAACATCCAGATTTAACATCCTGATGAAATGTCTACCCTTCCTAATTGTTTCAGTGTTAAAAGATATTTTCTCTGTGTAGTTTAGGCATACTTTCTGAGGAAGCATCATTAAGATATTGTCATCTTTTCAATCAGTTGCTTGTACATTTCATGCCCTGCTGGTAAAACTTGATCCATTCACTGGATCAAGCCTAACAGCTTCGGCATGTTTTTCTAATATGTTCCTTTTCTCTCCCGGAAAATTCCTCTGCTTTGACCTCTGACCCCTATTCATTCCGCCTCTTTCTCGGCCTAGGATACATCCTACCTCTGTCGTGAAACTTTTCCCAGGAAGTGCACTGTCATTAAGCTCTTTGATTTTCTGTAGTACTTAGTCTGTTTCACCTCATTTAGATTGTGTTAACTTGTGTCATTTTAAAAAATGATTTTAGTGTGTTACAATGGAGCCTCCCAGGGAACATGCATGTATAATGGAGCCAGATAGATTCTGATTTGAATACTAGCGCTTTCATTTTCTAACGTTTTGGCCTTAGGCCCAGTATTTCAGCTTTGTGCGTTTCAGTCTTCTTAAGTGTAGAATGGGATAATTCTCTGCCTTTTAGAGATGGTAGCTAATAGGCTGGGTAAATGTTTAGCTCAAGGGCAGGAGTATAGCAGGTGCTTAGTAAATGGCAGTGGTCATTGTTACTGCTGCTGTCTATATTTCTTACAGCTCCTAATATAACACTGAGCTGAGCATGTGGGAAGGTAGCGTTGAGTGTGGTTCACGGCTAGGTCACTCAAATAGCTCCTGAAATCCCATCACTTTTATGAAGGCTTCCTGTTGGCTCTGGTCTATCAGAACTACAGACCTTCCATGGCTTCTTGGGACTGTTCTTTCTGTTCCCATTATCTGTAAGGGGAGCCTCTGGTATGTATCCTGAAGTGGCTTCCAAAACAGTGATTTGCAGGATTTATTTATTTATTTTTGAGTAATGTTTTGGATTGATCCTTGCATTCTTCTAAACGTCAGCAGCCAGGATCGTCATAAATAAAGCATTTTTCACTTACTCCAAATGCAGTATGTGAAACTCACAGAATAAAATCTCAGCCAGTTGAGCTGCAAATGAATAAATTATTTTGCCCAGCTCACTTCAGCCCAGCAGACATTTATTAGCATAGTTCCTGTGTGCCAGGCATCTCATAGTTGCAGGATTTGCAAAGATGACCAAGATTTGGCTCCTGCCTGTGAGTGAGAGACATACAAACTGGTCATTTCAATCGATAACTAGTTGTAAGGTAGAGGTAAGGATGGGATCACAGATGGGAGGGTGGTTGAGGGGGAAGGAGAAGACTTCTAGGAAGATGTGACCCTCAGCCTGTGATGTCTCTCAGAGGACAAATGGGATAATCCACCTGCTTCAGGGATGGAGACCCAACTCAAAGGCTTTAATATTTTTGGGAATTTATTGCCTGCAAAGTTCACAGTAGGATTGACTCCAAGTGCCTTAAATGTCCTCATCGCCCTGTCTTAACGTGCCCGTGTAAAAGTCAAATGGCCTCCGTGATTCCAGACCTGATCCTCCTCACACAGTGCTCCTCAAGGGGGAAGAGTAAGTGTTTCTCCAGTTCCAGCTCAATCTGAGGATTCCGTTTCTCTCATAGGCTGTAAATTATACCTGTCCTTGAACCAATCCCTGTGACTAGTGGGATACTAATTGGTTTCTGTAAGTCAGGGCCTACCGTCAAGCTGAGAATAAAGTCAGTCTCATTCAAATCTCATGGCTAATAGTCACAGTAGAAGCCCACACCTGAAACCTATATGATCATATTAATCAATGTCACTCCAATAAACTTAATAAAAAAAATACAAACCTCATGGCTAAAGATAAGTGGAGAAGGGAATGGATGACCAGGAGGCAGCTAGCAAGTGTTCCTAGACCAGGGGAAGAAAAGTGAAAGTCTTTTGGGGAAAGGTAATAATATAAGCAAAAGCAAGGAAGGGTGCCCATCACAGTGCGTGTGGGAAACAGCAAGCAGTTACACGCTAATTCAACAGGTAATGTGAGACGTAGAAAATAATTATAATAATGTGATGATATATTTACCGCCCGTTGGATCTAGGCTCCATACATTGTTTCATTTAATTCTCACAACAACTAAGTTGGTTTGCCATCCTGTAGGTAAAGAAATTTGAGCCCAAGCTCACAGCTAGTAATATCCAAGGTAATATGGAATAGTAGTTACATTGCTTTCTGTATGTGGTAAGTGTGGGTTAGAAATGACCACCTAATCAGAGGACTGACCTTTTATTTATTCCCTTAATGAGTAGCCTCACTGTTCTCTGAACTAGCCCTTCCCACATGATCACACCAGCGGAACATGAAAAGTTCTAGCCACCTGATCTTTCTCAGTGCCATAGAAATCATCAGCATTATCATCACCTCAGGAAATTTTAAAAACTGCAGATTTTGTAGTTAATACTCACAGACTTGATAGAAGACACTTCAAAATCACTCTGTAGTGTCGGACAATCAGTGATTAGTATTTTTCATTATATGTATTTTTACTCCCTGCAGTGCTTACCATGTACTTTGTGTAGGACTGGTGACCAGTACGTGCCTGTGGGTTTGCTGTTCTCTGTTTCACTGGTGTCTTCGTCATTTGAAAGTATGAGGCTGACATGATGAAGACAAGCAGCCATGTGCAGAAAGAGCGGTTATATTTCTGATTTTGGGAAAACTGGTATCTTGCAAAGAGTCATGATTGCTATTAGGGATTATCCTGAGCTAGAGACTTTAGCTCACAGTCAATGAAAAGAAATGTATTTAAAATGATAGGCATCTGAATCCTTTAAAAATTGGGAAGTGTATACATACTGATATATAATAACCTGATAGCTTCATCAGTTTGTAATTTACAGTGTGAACTGCTTATTTTACCCCTTGGTGGGAAAAATGAACTATGACATATTTGTGATGGGTAGTGATAAATTATAACCATTAGATTTAAGAATAGGTGACCTAATTTCCTCTAATTCTTCTTTAGGTCGAGATTTAATTTGTATCCAGTCTATGGATGGGATGCTGATGGTGTTCGAGCAGGAAAGCTATGCCTTTGGGAGGTTTCTCCCTGGTTCGCTCTTGCCTGGCCCTCTGGCCTACAGTTCCCGAACAGATTCTTTCATTACTGTCTCCTCCTGCCGACTGGTGGAAAGTTACAAGTGAGTTTGGATGTCCAGTCTTTGAAATCATGGTTTTTGATGTGTATGTTGCTGATTCATTCTTTTCCACAAAGAGTTTGACTATCACAAATGAAGAAGAGCCTGTTTTTTGTTTTGGATAAACTGTAATTGTGGGGACTTAGAGCAGCGATTTTCAAACTGTGTGCCAGGGCACAGCAGTGTGCCGCAAGAATTTTTAACACATGCAACACCTGACTAACTTAGTCAGGGCACTGACCTTTTTTCCCTTAGATTGTCAAATTAAAAAACGGCAACAGTCAATACAACAATAGCTGTCTGGTGTGAATGAATCAGAATTATACCTATTTTTTTTGTCAGATCAGCAAAAAATACATTTTTTGGTGTGCCTCTGAGTTTTAGGAATTAGTTTGTGTGCCCTGAGATGGAAAGGTTGCCAGTCGCTGACTTACAGAGGTATCGGTCACGTACGGGAGAATATTTGAAAGGCAGTCGTGCAGAGGTTGGGAGGAGCGGTGTGTGGAGAGGCAGACCTGCCCGGGAATCCTGATGTTCCTCCTCACAGCTGTGTGACCGTCTGTCCTTTCCTGGCTGTACAAGGATCATCATGGCTCTTTGGGAGAGAAAGAACTCCCGAACACGGACCACAGTGTGGTGACGGTGGGGGCTGGGGAGGTGGGGGTGGAAGTGGGAGAGGGAATAAATGGTGATGGGGAAAAAATAGTAAGATAAAGGGGGAAAACCCCTGTACAATTAAAAAAAAAAGGCTGCTTAACAAGTTTTTTATAAGGATTAAATGTGCGTCAAGTCGTCACCTAATAGAAAATATTCAATAATTATTGGGACCGTTCCCTGAATTATAAATAATAAAACACAGTGTCAGTGAAAAAAGCCCGACACAGAGATGCATATATGGAATTATTTTATAACAAAAAAGGAATGTATGTGTACATCGGAAGAATACTGGCAAGAAATACAAGTGTTCTTGGGAATGTTTATAAAAGAGCAATTCATAATAGAAGCGAGGCATAAAAGTGACCCTGTGAAAGCAGCTTATACTTTTTGCTGGAAGCCCTTACTGATTTTGGTGACTTGTGTTTAGAGAGATAACTTTTTCTCCCCTGCCGGCTACATTTAAGTAAAAGTTCAGGTCTGAGTTTTTGGAGGGCATGTTTTTTGTCAGAAGGGAGAATGGGGAAAGAAAGAAATCCATGCTGGGAAAAGAAATAGACTTGGAGACTTATAACATCTTCAGTCACTTTTTTGTTATCTTACTGATGGCAACTGTTAGAACTTCAAATGTCTAAGCAACACTTCATTATAGCTTTTTGGTATTATTTTTGGCTGCCCGTTTTTCCCAAGGCAGGAAGAAAATATGAATTCATCAGACAACAGCTGTAAATTTTTTTGTCTTCAGGTTTCAATATTGTGTGTATATAGCAAGGTAATGCAGTTTCCCCCTCATAAGTGGCAGTCTACCTTTTGTGAATTATTGTCAAGGCATCCAGGATTGAAAACTCTGAAAAAAGGCAAATGTTTGTGACTAAGCAGAAGTTAACTGATGGAAGTAGTGTATCATTATGTCACATTTCTTCTGTAACTCCTGTGGCTCTTGTCCAAAGGAGATGAATGAATTGTGGCATTGCTACTGGTAATAAATAATGTATTATAGTTATCTTGAGAGGTTGAGAAAAATATCTGTATAATACATTCAAGCCTGTCAGAACTTAAGCAATATTGAGATCTGCTTTTCAGCTTTCCACCCAGTCCTGTGTCTCAACTCTTGCCAAGGAGTGATACTGGCAGTGCTACACAGGGGTCACAATACAGAGATTTGAACGCTCCATGACTTACTCTTTGAAATATGTGCATAGGAATTAATTTGGTAATAACTCCAGGAGTCACTGGATGAGGGAGCAATATGTAGGTTTCCTTGATGTGTAAATTTAATCTCACAGAAGCTCACACTGTTTAACTGTGGTGATTCAACATCCCAGTCTATTAAATTCATCTCCATCTAGGACTGAAAAGTACATACTTTTTATGTGGGTCTTTTATAATGGTAAAAATGCATGGGATATGGGATGATTATGAAATGATGACGATCGAGGGTTTATAACATTAAATAGTATGTTGTATTTATATATGCTTTCAAGTTTAATAGACAATTAAATTATAATCACGGGTGCAATTTAGGATGGGAGAAGGCATGAAAACTGCAGGTCTTTTGAGACTTCACTCAATATATTTATAATCAGTTAATAGAATGTAATCAGTTGGTATAAAAGCCTTCAAAGACAGAATTCATTTCCATTTTTTTCCTGAGTTTAATCTTCAAGCTTTAATAAGAATGGAAAAAAGTTAAATTGGATCCAAAGAAGAAAAATAAAAATGAGCAAGGTTTAGAAAATAGGAGGGATAAGAAAACATGGTAGATATTTAAGAAACAATTTCACTTATAAGAATTAACTAACAATTTTGACAAAAATATTTCTTATAAGAAAGTTTGTAGGACAAATGTTTTAAATTGTAGAGGGAGAATGGAAAACAACCTAAGTGATCAAAATAGGAGATCAGGTAATTAAACATCCATTTAATACTGATGTTTAATTACTTAAAAAACAATCTCAGTTATGTTCAGAGAGGACCTAGGGAAGGCCAGGGGCCTTTGACTTCAGTGTGCATAGATTCACCTGGGAAGCTTGTTATAAAACTCACATTTACAAATTCTCAACCCCCAATACTAGATTTTGATTTAGTAATTTTGGGATAAGTCCCAGAAATTGTCATTGCGTATACACACTCCAGGTAGGATTCTAATTCAGGGACACACATTGAGTGTTGTTTTTCTTTTGAAGTGAGAGAATTGTTTGCCTTTTTTGGAGAGGGTAGCTTAGGTACCACTGTTCTCTTGGCCATATATATTAAAACTTTGAATCATTTTTAATGATCTTTTTCTTTCTTTTCTCGTCAGAGTTAGTTAGTAAATCCTGATCTTTTTCCCCCCCCCACCCCCCCATTCAGCCCACGCTTCCAGTTCCCTTTGGCATTGAGCCTTTTATCTTTTCACTTGGATTTCTGGTTTTCTTACCTCTAGGTTTTAGTGTCCTTCTTATAACCATCTTTTTAAAACATCTCTTTAAGCCAGAATTTTTGTTTCCCATTAAAAAATCCAAACTTTCATTTTCAAAAAATTTGAATTTATTGGGGTTACATTGGTTAATAAAATTATACAGGTTTCAGGGGTATAATTCTGTAATACATCATCTGAATATTGCGTTGCGTGTTCACCACCTCAAGTCAAAACTTTCTTATATTGACTTTTAGTGCTCTTTATAATCCACTGCCATTTTACCTCTGTTATGTTGACTTTCAGATTTGGAAGGGACTTTTAAAATTAACTGGTTCAACTATCCTCCTTTTTTCACCTCCTAGATATGTTTTTGCCTAAAACACTGATTTTTGCACAATATCATATATTGCCTTCTTGTATTATGCTGAGGTGTTCCAGAGGATGTCTTGCATTTTCAGGTTCCTGAGAGCAGAATCTGTCTTAAATATCTGCTCACTGATGGAATAATTTGGTTTGTTGATTCATGCTTTCAGAAAACATTTTTCAAGAGGCTTCTATGTGCCACACACTGTGCAAAATGCAAGAAATGCAAATTCAAATAAGGCCTGTCTCTTGTCCTCAAGCAGTATGTAAGCAAGTCGGGGAGGTAGCAAATCAGTTGGCTGTTTCAGTTCATTTTGATACAGGCTATAGGAAAACTGCACAAGTTACTGAGGAGGTCTACAGGTGAGACCTTTAAAAAAGAGTTGGGTGTAGGGAGGCTCCCTGAAGAAGTATATGGATTTTTCATGAGTTATATTTTCTCTCCTCTGTGCTCAATACTTTCCTTTTACCCCTATAGTGGCTCGCAGTACATTGTAAGTAGATAATAGGCTTTAAATTCATATTTTAAAATACATTTGTTGAATTTAATTGACAGTATTTTAAAAAGAAGATTGTATTCTTCATCAGTCTTAGGCTCTTGTCAAATTGAAATATTTGGAGTTCTCTGTAGATGTTCAGGGCTTTTCTCTCCTCTCTTGCTCGTGCTGTACTCTATCTGAAATGGTCTTCCTTTCTTCTCTACACATCAAAATCATGTGTGGAAGCTTCCCTGCTCCCTTCAGTTCTTCTATGACCTGGCTTTAAGTAACATCTCCTCCTTCTCAATTCAGAGTAGTTTTTCACTGCTTTCCACAAGTACTGTTCATGCTTTCATTGATATTACGTATTTGCTTGTTTTTCTTCTTGACTGAGCTAAGTGATCTTTGATGGTAGGGATTTTGTATCCCCCAAAGTGCCCAGCATTGTACCTTGTTGAAAGTAGGTGTTTAAGAAGAACTTGATGAAGGAGTGAAAAATTTGTAAAGACTGTTTCTATTTTGTTACTGGCTTCTCTTAATGAAAATGATTCTCTCTGGCATAATCAAGAGTGTTTTAGCTGTAGTTGAAAAGGAACAATGGAAGGCTTTGTATCCAGAGCTTTCCGTTTCTAGTAGAGTCCCCAGAATTAAATATCAAGGTTCCAAAATCCTGCTATCCGTTGAGGTGCCAACTATGTTTCATTTGAAAATAAGTGATTGTGGACGGTTTACTTTTGTACTCTGTGACGCCTCCACCCATATTTTAGTTACTTGCTGCTGTTTTTACGATGTGATACAGAAGAGCACTAAATTATGTGGTTGAGTTTGTCATTGGTGCTCTACAGGACCCATTAAGCATTTGTAGTTATTGGACCAAAAAGCACCACCAGTCACCTGGAGACCTGCTGTATTTGTGATTACTGCCTCTCTGTTTTAAGAAACATGTGTCACATTCTTTCATGGAATCTTACCATATTGGGCCAGATTATTCTTCAGCAGTCCCAACAAGGGAATCTTATTCTTTAGTTTATATCACTGAACACTTGAATGGTAAGAAAAAAAATCCAAGCATTTTCTTTATTTCAGAATTTCCAAGTCTGCTTGGAATTCTTTGGTTTTGGAAATAGATTTCCATGTACATTAATGGTCACAGTTAAGAGGATTTAAGGGAGAACCATAAAATAGATGCTATTGTGAGTTTGTCATCATCTAAATTTACTGTCAGCTATGTTTAGTAATAAAACACTCTTCTGAGTCGTCTTCCAGGACGAGAAATGATCTGGATTTAGAAATCAGGAGTCAATTTTGGCTGTGTCTCAGCCTGCTGTTTTGATGTTAATGAGGCCATTTTAGGGGTTCACTTAGTCCTCAGATGAAATAATAACTCTTTGTAGTTATATAAGAAGCTTCAAACAGCTCTGAAGCTTTGGATTTTTGCAACGACCTCATTAATATCTGTATCATCTTCTGGTAGGTTGGTGTCTACAGGAAATTAACCACCTATGTAATTAACTGTCTAAGGTTATATCCATAGCAAGAGCAGCTCTGGGCTCGTGGTCTAGTCACCAGTGCATACTGTTTCTGTTACCATGAACTGGAGAGAGTAACCCAATCCTATTTGGAGGTTGGAATGTAAAGTCTCATTATTTGGCACTTCTGGAGAAGTAGGCATTTTTGCAAGCCAGTTTCATGGTATGGACACATTTGCTGCAGCTGCCTCTGGGATTTTTTTTAGCATGGTTTTACAAGGCCGAGATCTTCACCCTCCTACCTGTTTTGTCTCATTTCCCATGACTCAGCACTCCCTGCCATGCATCTCTCCTAAACTGTTGTGGCCTTTCATGTTTGTTTTTACTGCTGCGTGCCTTTGCATGCGCTGTTTTCTTTGCCACAGTGCCTTTAACTCTTTACCAGCACGATGAGTTTTCACTCTTTCTTTAAAATGTAGCTTTCTTCTCCTGAACTTACACCAAGAACATATATGTTCTTTCACTTCAGTTTCTGTCTCTGCCACTGTGTTCCCTTGGTACTGCATGCATGCCTTCTGTTAGCACAAGGCGCTCTAAGCTACACTTGTTTGTTTGTATGTGAATCTCCACTACTTTGGGAGGTCCTGATGGATATAGACCATGAGTAGTTTTTCCCATTGTCAGTGCTTGTATTAGACGCCTGCTGCATGTTTATTGAATGAATGAAATTCATATATAGTAAGCTTTCGTATTAACTATAAGACTGATCTTTGGGAATGCTTTGCAAAATCTGTCTTCATTTATAGTCATTCTGCCTGCAACTGAAATTGGAGATTTTTTACAAATGAAGTACAGTATTCCTGGCTGAGATAGGACAGTTTAAGAGCTGGTATATGATATTTGAATACCAGTGTACATTTCAGTGCTTATTTAGATATCCCCCATTGCCTTCAATGAGGTCCCAGATGTTCACATGGTCAGACATCTTTCTCTTAGGTCATACGAGGTGTCTGAATATATCTGTTACTGATTTTCCTCTTAGCTATGGAAGAACAATACAGGGAGTTTTGATTCAAAAGGAGGGAAAGGAATCTATGAGCCTGAAGCTCCTTCATGTAGAGTAGGATTATTACTCTAATATAGCATTAATTAATGGGAAACAAGCAAATTTATAATTTCTTGGCTAAATTAATCATTCCTAGATTGAATTATATTTATAAATTATTTTAAAGAATGATTTGAGCTAAATGTCACTATTGAAATAAAAGCTGTAAAATATTTACAGAAAGTAATAATGTGCATTATTGAGAACTTACTACATACCAGATAATCTAGGTTATTGATCTCTCTCCTTATATAAACCTTTATCTGTTAATCTAAAATGAATGCTTGAGCACCTAATGTGTACCAGATATATACTAGATACTGTATTACTTTTTAATTCTTTTAACAATGCTTGAGTTAGAGATTAGTATTACCGTTTTATACATGGGGAAGATAAGACACAGAGAGTTTAATTTGCTAAAATTCACTCAACTAGTAAGTGATTTAGCTGGGGCTTAGACTCAGGTCCTCTGGGTTCCATAGATTATGCATTAATAATTTCTGCTACATCTGGCTGCTTTGCATTATTTACATTTTTTTTTCTATTTGATGCTTTGGTGCTAGATCTTTCTTGAGTATTGTTATTTGTCACATAAAATCTTAATGGAAATGCTTTGATAGTTGGCATAGATTTTTCCCCAGTATTGAATTTTGGGACATATGGTTATAATTTCTTGATCATGACAGTTTTACATAGTCTTATGTCACAGTATCATTCAGTAAGAATTCATTTCTAAATTTTACAGTTTTTAAAACCAAGGTAAAAGTGGTTCATAAGGTTTATAGCTTATGTGCTTTATTTTCTTTTCTTGATCAGCTTTATTGAGATTATGTGCTTTTAAAGTTTAAAATAATTTCTACTTTTAAACTCTGAAGTCACTTACAATTATTTCATCTCTTTCAAACAGGTACCAAGTACTTGCTTTCGCAACGGATGCAGATAAAAGACAGGAGACTGAACAGCAAAAACTTGGTTCTGGAAAAAGACTTGTCGTAAGGCCATTTTTTTGTATATAAAAATTTCAGTAATGTTATATTTATTTTATTATTGATTTATTGATTTATTTTTTATATTAAATTTTTTTCTATTTTTCAGTTACAGCTGACATTCAGTATTATTTTCTATTAGTTCCAGGTGTTCAGCATAGTGGTTAGACATTTATAGAATCTACAAAGTGATCCCCCTGATGAGTCTAGTACCCACCTGGAGCCATATATAGTTATTACAATGTTATTGACTATATTCCATATGTCATACTTTATATCCCGTGACTATTTTGTAACTACCAATTTGTACTTTGTCCCTTTACCATTTCCACCCAGTCCCTTACCCCCTCCCATCTGCCAACCATCAGTTTGTTCTCTGTATCTATGACTCTTTGCTTTGTTTGTTTATTTAATTCTTTAGATACCACATATAAGTGAAATTATACATTTGTCTTTCTCTGTTTGACTTATTTCACTTAGCACAATACCCTCTAGGTCCATCCATGTTGTTGCAAATGGTAAGATTTCATTCTTTTTGTGGCCGAGTAATATACCACTGTGTATATATACCACATCTTCTTTATGCAAGTGTCTATCGATGGGCACTTAGGTTGCTTCCATATCTTGGCTATTGTAAATAATTCTGTAATGAACATAGGGGTGCATATCTCTTTTCGAATCAGTGTTTTCGATTTTTTCAGATAAATACCCAGAAGTGGAATCTCTGGGTCATAAGGCAGGTCCATTTTTAATTTTTTGAGGGAACTCCATACTGTTTTCCACAGTGGCTGCACCAGTCTGCATTCCTACCAACAGAGCATGCGGGTTCTCCACATCCTGGCCAACACTTGTTGTATGTTGATTTATTGATGACAGCCATTCTGACAGGTGTGAGGTGATATCTTTCATACCTGGAGCAATCATATCGCTCCCCTGATTTGTTTCCTTTCATTAAGGGATTGCTGTCCTTTGTTGTCTAATATCCAGTGCTTGCAAACTGTTGTTTCATATATTTTGTCCATTTTGTGGTTGTTTCAGGTGGGATTCTTTTCCTGTTACTCCATCTTGGTTGGACGTGGAAGACTTTTAAAATCATTTTTCTTAGTAAACCCCTGTGTTTTTTGAGACTTATTAATTTAGAATGTGGTGTGTTTTCCTAAGAGGAGGGCACAGAGAGTGGCACCCAGTATGTAGTGAATTGAAAGTATTTAATGGCTGAGTCTGAGCCTGCAACCTCAGAGACCTGATGTCCCTGTCCACTCTGAGTAAGTCGTCCTCCCTCATAGTCAGGGACACGTTGCCCTGAGTTACAGACACTGATATGCAGTGCAGGAATGCCAGCCTATTACAGTGTAGCGAGGAATGTAACTGCCACGTGACTGACGTTCATGTCTTGTGTCCAGTGGGATCTTTTCATTAGGTAAAGCTACATTTAAACTAAATAGTCATCACATGATTTCTTGGTGTTGAATCCTTTTTAAATCAGGCTGTTTTCTTGCTATTGAGTTTGTCTGAGTTCCTTGTTATTTTTGGGTATTAACCCCTTATTGACTTTATGGTTTGCAAATATTTTCTCCCATTCCGTAGATTGTCTCTTCACTCTGTTGATTGTTTCCTTTGCTGTGCAGGAGCTTTTTGGTTTGATGCAATCCCTATTTTTTACCTGTGCTTTTGGGGTCATATCCAAAAACTCATCACCCAGACCAACGTCAGGAAGCTTTCCCCTATGTTTTATTCTAATAGTTTTATAGTTTTCGTTCTCATGTTTAAGTCTTTAATACATTTTGAGTTGATGTTTGTATATGATGTGAGGTAGGGGTTCAGTTTTATTCCTCTGCATATGGATATCAAGTTTTCTCAGAACAATTTATTGAAGAGACTGTCCTTTTCCCATTGTGTATTCTTGATACATTTGTGGAGGCTCAATTGACTGCAAATGCATGGATTTATTTCTGGGCTCTCTGTCCTGTTCCATTGGTCTAGATGTCAGTTTTTTATGCCAGCACTGGGCGGCTTCGGTTAGCATAGTTACGTAGTATATTTTGAAATCTGGTCGTGTGATGCCTTCATCTTTGTTCCTTTTGCTCAAGATCGCTTTGGCTATTTAGAGTCTTTTCCAGTTCCATCTGAGCTTTAGAAATTTTTTCTGTTTCTATGAAAAATGCCATTGGAATTTTGATAGGGCTTTGACTCTGTAGATCACTTTGGGTCAAATGGACATTTTAATAATAATTTGTTTAATCCATGAACACAGCATGTCTTCCCATTTATTTGTGTTCTTCAGTTTCTTTCATCAGTGTTTTATATTTTCAGTGTACATATCTTTCACCTCTTTGGTTAAATTTACATGAATATTTTTGAACCACCGAATAGCTAATATCATCTGGTAAAATATGGAGCAAAAACTACTAGTGTCTATAAAATATCAGAAATATAGTCATAGCAAAAAAAAAAGTGAACGAAGATTAGCCAATGTTTATGTCTGCTTTGTTGTAAAGCAATTTCTTAATTGTATTGATATGAAAGTAACTGAACTGTTGTTCTGTTTTTAGCAACTAAAGTGACCTTAGGTTTTCCTTTGCAGGTAGATTGGACTCTCAATATTGGAGAGCAAGCCCTTGATATCCGTATTGTGTCTTTCGATCAGTCAGCATCTTCTGTTTTTGTTCTCGGTGAAAGAAACTTTTTTTGCCTGAAGGATAATGGACGGATTCAGTTCATGAAGAAGCTGGACTGTAGTCCAGGCTGCTTTCTCCCCTACTGCTCAGGTGTGCAGAGAGATGTCCTTTTCACTTTTCTACACGTCAAGGCTTCGTTGTATACATCAGAAAAACTCACACACATGTATTTTAAACATCTAGGAGAACAGTTTTACACTGAACATGTAATGGAAATTTTAACTTTCAGAGTTTGAATAGAAGTTTGATAGAAAGCACACATTTGGGTTTGTCAGTCACTTTGCTTTGTACAAAAGGACCTGTAGAATTGGCCACAGGCGTGCAGCCCTGCTTTCCAACACGCGGCTGTTCACGATGCTTCCAAGAGAACATCAGGCTCTTTACAAGCAGAATGGAGCATGGTAATGCCTAATAGAATGGCTTTTCTGTAGTGAGTGCCCAGTCAGTTATTAGCTTAAATGTGTTAAATATTAATGAAATCCATGCTTTCTAGATGAAATGCAAAAATGTTGGCCACTACCGGGTTATAGTTTCCAAGTCTATAATTTTTTTCTTTTAGATATTGGTGGCTTGAGGTTGAAAAATCATGTTTTATTACTTAAAATCTTTACGCATTAGCACCAGGATATTATAATTACTTTGCATCATAAACCCCCTAAAGGGGATGTAATATACTGTCGCAAATGACTGCTTTCTTTTCATTCTTTTAAAAAATCTTCAATCTACAGTTTCTGAAGGAACAGTAAATACTTTGATTGGAAACCATAATAGCCTGTTGCACATTTATCAGGACGTGACACTGAAGTGGGCCACTCAGCTCCCCCATGTTCCTGTGGCCATAAGAGTGGGCTCGTTACAGTAAGTGATTTAACTTAACAGTTTTTTTTAAAACAGAGAATCAGTCAAGGAGTTCTTCAGAAGTTTTATGAAACAATTGCAAATGATTTTTCTAAAAAATGAATTTTACTGAAAAAGTGGCATTGTAGTGTGAGTGCCAACAATGGAAATAATTTTAAATATAACTTTTATTGCAGAAGGATATAAAAACTGTTAATTAGAACCATTAATCATTTTTATTTGGTATTTCTAGTGAGATACCCTTTGTAAATTAAAGATTCCAAGAAAATGGTTTGCCTGATAGATTATTATTTATTTTTAATCCTCACCTGAGGATCTGTTTTTTTATGGATTTTAGAGAGAGAGGGAGGGAAACAGAGAGAGAGAGAAACATCAATCGGTTGCCTCCCCTATGCACCCTGACTGGGGATTGAAACCGCAATCTTTTGGTATATGGGATGACTCTCCAACCAAGTGAGCCAGCCAGGGCTAGGTTATTATTATTATTATTATTTTAAATAGAAAAGGCTTTCTTCAAGCGTGATTGGTTTCATTTAGAGATCACTTATTGTTAGACTGTGAGAATATTATACTTTGAAACTTGTTTCAGACCTCAAGCCCAGTGGTGCAGAATTTCTAATGATTATGTGTTTAAGACAGTTTAGATTTTAAATACGGTCACTTTGCATTTAAAATGAAAGGCAGAATTTGTATCTTAATATTAAATTCACAAAATTTATCAAAAATTAGAGAAAGGAGATACCTTAAGTGTGTGATTTTTTTTTTTTAGATTCTCAGTATAAAAGGCAAGATTTCAGAATATGTTCAGGAATCGAAAATCTCGGTAAATGTATAGAAACACACTTCCTATAAAGTGTCATAGGTTCCCAGATCTATTAATTTCTGCTTATTATATCACTTTATTGAACATTTAAAAACCATATGTAGAATTCTTCCGTGACATTTGCAGTGTCTGATCAGTGTGATTAATCCTCCCAAATCAAGAGGTTGAATGTTATGCATCATATCATGACACTTATCAACAATGATTCCATAAGGTTGTAATGGAAGTGAAAAATTTGTATAGCCTGGTGATGTTGTAGCTGTCATAACATTTAGCACAACACACTGCTCACATGGTGGTGGTGATGCCAGTGTAAACAAACCTACTCACCTGCCCATTGTGTACAAGCACAGCACATACAGTTATGTTCAGTACATAATACTTGACCATGATAGTAAACAGCTATGTTACTGGTCTATGTATTTATTATGCTAAACTTTTAATTGTTATTTTATTTTTAAAAAAATATATCTTTATTGATTTCAGAGAGAGGAAGGGAGAGGGAGAGAGAGAGATAGAAACATCAATGATGAGAGAGTCATTGATCAGCTGCCCCCTGCTCGTCCCCACCGGGCATCGAGCCCGTAACTCGGGCCTGTGCCCTGACCGGGAATCGAACCGAGATCTCCTGGATCCTAGGTCGATGCTCAACTGCTGAGCCACACCCGGCCGGGCTTTAATTGTTATTTTAGTGTACTCCTTCTGCTTATAAAAATAGTTTGCTGGGAACAGCATGCTGTGTTACATTGGCAGCAGCCTCATATACCTCATGTTTACCGAGTCTCTTGATTGTATCATATTCTCTTTTGCTTGATTTAATTTTATGTTGTTTTGTCCATTGTGGTTCCTAAGCACACAAAACCCACTACTAATGTTGCCAGTAAGAGGCCATGTCAAGCGACTGACCTAGAAACAAAATGTGAAGGATTTAGAAGAGGAAAATCACCTTGCCAGCAGGGCAGTGCCAGGTGTTTCTTTGCTGGGAGAGCTGCTCTCACAGCAGCACGTGTCCATCCAGGAGCTGTTCTCTTTGGCAGCTCAGGGGCAGGAAGACAGATCCGCGCTGGTGGGAATGACTTGTCGTCTCCATGCCCCTCAGGAGCCAGTATCTTCACAAACTACACTGTGGTTTTGCATGTTTGTGGAGCACAGGGTAGTGATGTATAGAAAGACTTTACTGAGATCATTTAGTTGAAGTACCTATTTTACACACATATTATTTACAAGGAATGTGCCTACTGTCGCAGCAAAGAAGCTCAAAAATAGGGCTTCTTAGCAGATATTTATAGTTACTTTATAGACTCTGGTCCCGATGCAACTTACAAGTCAAGGGTCCAATAGTAACTGAAATTATTATGAGAAAAAAAAAATTTTTCATACAGTGTGCATCAAGATGCTTTATATTCAAAAATAGCCTGTCACATCTAAACTTAGGTACTCATGAGTGAACCTTCTATTTCTTATAGCTTTTTCAGTGTTACACTTTTTAAAAAAAGATTTTTTATTTTTTAGAGAAAGAGGGAGCGAGAGCAAGGGAGGGAGAGAGTGAGAGGCACACAGAGAGAAGCATTGTTGTGAGAGTGAAACATTGATTAGCTGTCTCTTGCACACCCCTTACGAGGGATCCAGCCTGCAACCCGGGCATGTGCCCTGACCAGTAATCGAACTGGCATCCTTTTGGTGCATGGGACAGTGCCCAGCCAACTGAGCCACAGTGGACAGGGCTTCAGTGTTATGATTTTAAACAATTAAGTGTAAATATTGCCATTAATGATTTCCACAGTTAATATATAGCAATAAATCATTGGAAGATTTTCTTATTTTTATATACTTTAGCATAAAAGTATAGGATTAGACTGTTTGAAAGAATTTCATTGTAATTTTTTTGAAAAATTTTAAAAGTGATTATTACTGACTTAGTTTTATGTATATATATAAGTTATTAGTTAAAATTAGAAACTGAAATAATTTTGCTCCTGCTTTTGATTATCTTTAGGGTTCAACTTTTTTGGTAGAAGCTTCCTTGGCTAAATGTGTTTATTTGTAAAGGAAATTGCTGCTATTTTAATATGTTTCTCTTTAGTGAATAAGAAATATTGGATTTGGATCAAGTAGATGCAATTATACTTAATAACAGCATTTTGCTCAGAAACTAAGATGCTTTATTTCCTCCCACTCCCACCTACTTGGCAGTCCCAGTCCTCTCCACCTTGTTTATTATAAACCAATTCTAAATCTGTCTACATTTCCTTCTTTCTTTTTGGGGCATTCTTGATGAGATAGAGTTCTTTTAGTTTAGTTATGTTAATTTTTGTGGGTTAGACTATGGGAATGTGAAATAAGCATACAGTTTACAGAGTCAGAGGAGCCTGAATGGCATCATGCTCTTTCTATTCTGAGCCTTTATTGTTTCCCATTTATATGGAAGCCTGGCCAAGTGTCTCACCTCTGCTGTGGTCAGCTTCCGCAGTGGCAAATAAAGATCATTATTTATCGGGAACGCTGCTCTCCAGAGATATGACATGCACCTAGAAGTGGAAGTGTATATGAGCGGACGTTCAAAGTGATGGCAACCTTTCCAAGCTTTAGCTGGCAGCCACAGCCACTGTGCTTTAAAGTCTCGTCGCAGCTCATTTTATAGCATATACAGTTTGGTCTAGTACTTCGGTGTTTTTCTTCCTAGGCTATAGCCACGGTAGTAACTCCTGTCAGTGTTTACCATTACATTCTTTAGCCTTCATTGCTACAGTATTCTCGACCAGAGTCGTTTCTCCGTGTCTTCTCTGGATTTTCAAATTTCTTCTGTCTTCGAGTCCTAACTCAAGTCGTATATATAAGCCCCCACCTGCCCTGGCCTCCTCTGAATTTCTGTGGTGTTTATATTTTGTTGGTGACTGCTGCTCGATTTTCATAACTTCCCAACTCGATCATACACCCCTCGAATGTGGGGGCCTTTCTCCTTGTGCACATCAGTGAATCATCAGGCTGAAAGCTGGACAGGCAGAGGATGTTCAGTGAATACGTAGAGGTCATTGTGCTTTGTGTGCGTCGGGAGGGTGGCCACAAAGACATTACAGGAGCTTTAAGTTGAAGACCTTTTCTTACATATGAAAAATCGAGACTCATAGACAGAAGGATATTTCTTTGAAAACAAATTTATTAGCATAGTTTTAAAATTGATTAGGATAGTTTTTCCTTTTTCTTTTAGTTTCACTTTGGCTCTTAGTTGTAGTCTTTTCCTGTGCTTTGTAGAAGTGGAGATTTCATATATACACACTTGTTGCTATGTTAGAATTTTAAGGATTTCCTTTGTGGTTTAATATTCCACATAAAACGTGTAAATTTTCCTGGAATTAGGGTAGAGCGTAAGTTCTGTTTTCAGAGCTTCTGCGTTCTTTTGTTTTAAGTCCAGAGGTCTTTCGTTTTGCTCCCACCTATGATGCCATGAATTCATAGGCTCCTTCCCACGATCTCACACCGTGTGCTGCTCTGGGAGGGGCAGGCGGGGGCTTCCCTTTCCCTGGGTTTCCTTCTTTTTCCGATCATTTTCCTTCACACATAGAATGTTTTCCATTCTCTAAGCAAGTGCCACATCTGTCACCATAGACTTGCGTGGGACTGTTTTCCTCGATGGAGTTGGCGGTGCAGTGGACTTACCCTGTCTCGGCCACCCGTTTGGCAGCCGAAGAGAGCGCCCCTGTGTTTTATGTTCCATTGTTCCTTCATTCTGCTTGATACAGTCTGTCCTTCAGGGAAGCGTATCTCCTGGTGGGCTCTTCCTCTCTGTTCCCATACCGCTGTCTTCTTTATAATTCCCATTTCTTGGTCGTTTTTCCCGTTTTCTGGGAGAGGCTTCTATGTCACTGGTTTGAGCTTCCATGCCGTTTGCTCCGCTGCTCCCTGCGTGTGCCACCGGAGATCATTCAGCCGAGGAGGCGCCCTTCTGCCTCCCACGCCTCGCCTCCTGCACCCGCAACCGGGTGCAGGCTGGTGTGTGGCGGGCTGCACGTACGTCTTATTTGGAACATTGCATGGTGTTGATTTGGGGACTCTATCTATTATATGAGCATATAATGTGCTTCTGTTAATTTCTGCTCTTTACTCGGCCAGTTCTTTTGTAGATTTGTTACCTCTGCTAGACGCAGAGAGGTAGTGTAGGAGGGGCCAGGGGCAGGGGTGGAGGAGAGAAAGGTTCGGGGGGGGGGGATTAAATATGCTGCATCCGCCCTAGGTCAGATCTGAGTAGCAAAAAGTGTCTGCAAAGTTTATGGTTTATGCAGAGCCTGGTTCTGAACTGGATTGGGATGGGGTTAGACTTAGGGAAAGAAGAAAGAGACCCTCCTACCTCTGCTCAGGTGGTCGCCGTGAATGGGGCTGGGCTGTGTTATGAGTCAAAACTGTTTTTGGCTTCATCTACCTGATCGTTAGTCTGAATTTCTTTTAGGTTTCAGATTTACAAATTATGGGGTGGTTTTCCTCTTTTCCCCTCTTCTCCCCATTTCTGATGATTTTTGTGCCTCTGTTGGTGTCTCTCTTTAGTTCTTGCATGGCTCTTTTAATTAGCTCTTGGAGAGATTGCACTGAGGGCTGTTGCCATATTGAATTGAACATTTGAGAAGAGCCTTAAGATCATATTTTTATTTTTTAAAATATATCTTTATTGATTTCAGAGAGAGGAAAGGAGAGGGAGAGAGAGAGAAACATCAGTGATGAGAGAGTCATTGATCGGCTGCTGCCCGCAACCCGGACATGTGCCCTGACCGGGAATCGAACCCTGATCGCCTGGATCCTAGGTCGATGCTTAACCGCTGAGCCACGCCCGGCCGGGCAAGATCATATTTTTAAATTGCAGAGAAAAGGCTAGTTGAGAATTGGATTGGAATAGTACTGAATTTAGGGATGAAGAAATTGGCTTTTTTCTGGTACAGCTACGTTTTAATTTCTTAAAAATAATTTCTGTTCAAGCTAGAGATTGAGCAGTATAGTGCTTTTTTGGGGGGAAAAATTAAAAATAAAGTGTCAGCCTTTTTAGAAGATATGATCATTGAATGGTGGCTGAGCCCTTGATTTTACACAGAAAATATTAGTCTTTAGTAATTGGATATTGCACTGCCCTCCCTGCCTAGTTAATATTTGGTTTTATTTTGTAGTGTTTATTATAGCTGAATTCTAGCTTAATGAAAGAATTTGCATACCATCATGAAATTTGACATAGTGGGTTTTGCCATTACTGTGATTATTCTCCTGACTTTCCCTTTCCCCCATTATAATGTAGTATTTATATTCTTTTGGTGATTTTTAGAAATTGTTTTTTGGTTGTAACGGATGCTTTTGGCATTATATTAAATTAAGTCTAATTTAGCTCATTTTAATGTGTTTAAGCTTATAGGGTTCCAGTGTTTTCACCATTATTTTTCTTGAGAAGTCCAGCTTCCCATTTTTGTTTTTTGTTTTGCCCTTTCATTCTATTTGGGAAGTTAATTTTTCCCCCCCTGTATGAATAGTGATAAATCCATTTAAAGAAGCCCACTGTGACTTCAGTGCTATAAGAATATAATTGGGATTTTAACCAGCAATGTTAAATAGGGTGAGAGAGCCCCTATCAGAGAAGGGGGGCTTCAGTTTGAGGCCTAGTGGACCTGCTAATGCAACACAATATATTACAATTTAATATAAGGAGTTGGGGGGGAGGGAAAACAGAATTGATCATATTTGGTATATATTTTTCTTTCTTTTATTGTTAACTTAGTAACTCAGTAACCATGATTTGGACAGACTGTTTATATCAATTCTGTTGAAGCATTTTGGGGATAAGCAAGTTGTATTATTTTTGATGGCTATCATTACTTGCATGCACACATTTCCATTGTACAAGGTCGGTCAAGGTCTTTAATGAGGCGATCTCTAGATCTCACATTGATTGAATTTTCTATTGATTGAGCAAGAATTGGGTTTGTAACGTCCTTATAGCCATGTGGCTAAGCCTGCCTGTCATTTGGTAAGCTACTTTAATAAACTTCATTATTGCTATTTAGGTAGTTTTATTCATGTGAAAAGGACTTGCAGTAATCTCATAAATAAATTAGGAAGCCATATCTTTATTATTTGTCAGCTGGAGTTATAACCCTCAGAAGAACTCTCCTTATGGAAGTTAGAAATCTTCTGCTTGGTCTCATTGGTTTTCATTGTCATCTTATTTTTTATGTAATAATGTAAAACACAGCGTCTTCCATTCTCATGAAAAATTTATTAGTAATTACAGTTCCAGATTGTTTGACTTTGTACCATTCCATAGTAAATCTGTTTAGTTTGCCTGCCAGAGGTTTGAGAAATACTGTATAGCCAAGGATAAGGAGCTGCACTTAGAATGCGAGTTGCGTTTATACTTTTCTGTTTTATAAATTAAATGTTTTAACGGTAGAATTCTTATTACCATGTATTTCCACTGAAAAATTTCTTTAGACATGTTGTCATTGAGACTGTGAACTTCTCTGAAAAAATGAAGCTCTCAGTCTAAATGGAAAAGTGCCTTTGTGTTTTGGACTTGAATCTCTAGACATTGACGGGTATGGGGGTTAATTTGATAGTGGATACGGGGTGGGGATTTGAATGGGGGTGTCAGTTGCCCAGTAGAATTGCAGCCAGCAGAGAAGTGTGGCTTTTCACTAGTTACGGTGGGTTTTACCTTTAGTAGCTGGCAGCTGCCTCCCTGACCCTTTGGGTTCTAGAAGTCATTTGTATCGAGTTGGTGACTTGCTTTTATCGTTCTTGGAAGTGTCATTGTACATCCCTTCTCCTCATTTCAAATACTCCGGTTTCAAAGATAGCATAAATTTTTAAAAAAAAATCTCTATGTTCTAGAGGAAAAAGCTTATGTTTTCTAAGTGCTTACTGGAAGATATAGACATGAAACAGTGATTTTTTGGGCAGCACCAGATTTACCTGCTCCTGAGGACTTTGGAACCTGAGGTGGACTTTGTTCCTTTATCCCGCTCAGCAGACCTGGGAGGCTGATGGCACATCAACTCCAACCTTTGGAAAAGTAGTGCTGCCTCTGAGGTTCTTTCATTTAACTATGAAGTGGTTTAGATATGTATGAGTTTTTAGTACATCTTTTGGAATGAGTAAAAAGTGAAATATAAATTACTAAGTATTATAATTAAGAGGAGCAGTATTGTAGAAAGTGATTTCTTTTTTCTTTTTCTTTTTTCTTTTTATTCATCTTTTGGAATGAATAAAAAATGAAATATAAATTACTAAGTATTATAATTAAGGGGAGCAGTATTGTAGAAAGTGATTTCTTTTTTCTTTTTATTTAAAGGAAAAATGATGGTTTGTAAATTAGAAATTACAATAGTCAAAGTACAATTAAAAAATAGTACCTTTTTACTTTCAACAAGAAAGATAAATTAAGAAAAATAGTACCTTTTGCTTTTTGGATGCAGCATTTTAGAATGTTACCTTTTATCTTTTATTTATACTCATTTCCAACAGCAAATTGCTCTCTTACTCCATCTTGTTGCTTTCATATTTTGATTGACTAGGTACAGTTCATATTAATTGAACAGTTAAAAAATTTTCTTGGGAGGAAAATTTATTCTGATTTGGACCATATAACAATTTGCCTTTGGGAATGAATTTTGCAGTACTTTTGAACATTTAAGTGTATAAAATGCTACATTCACCCTTTAAAAAAACTTCATTAATGGCTGAGTGAGCAGATCCAGCATCTGTCGGGTTCTGTGGCTGGAGAAACTCGCTCTGCTTCCCAGAACCGCGCTGAACCCGTGTCGCATGGATGCAGCAGGGGCAGGTGGGCGTGGGACAGCAGCAGGAACAGCCTGTGTGGAAGCCGCACCGGGAGGATTTAAAGTTTAGTGGAGATACATGAACAATTAAAGCACAGTCGTATTGGGAGCAGTGGTTACCTCACTGCCTTTTCAGTTCCTGCGGGCGTCCAGATGCAGCACATGCTGTGGCCTTCCCTTCTGCGTCCCTTTGCGTTGGTACTGAAAGTGATTGGTGACGGAATGCTCTGGAAACAGGCGGCTGTTAGAAGGGTCACCGGCGTGCCGCGTCAGAGCCTGAACGCTTTGCCTTTGGAAAATTAAAAGAGCATTTAGTTTGGCTACTTAAAAAAATTTTTTTTAACCATAATGCAATTGTTATAGAAGTAGGTTAAAACTATGGCCTAAAATAGGGGTTTTCAATTTTGTGGGAATTTAATTTAGCCTCAGTTATCCTGTCCTCTCCTCTGTGGACGATGGGAATTTGTTTGTGGAACATTTATTTCTTTGTTTAGGTCAAACATTTTACCCACCTTTTTTAATTCTCTGAGACGTAGATGCATACCTCTCAAAGAGTCTTAGGTCCGTCTCCCATAAAGGGCACGATTGCATTTTGAATTTCTTGTATGCATAAGTAGTTACTATGCTAATGAGCATGCCTGTACCTTTACTTTAGATTGTAGAAAAGAAATTTTAAAAGGATTGTTTTTATTGGCACTGACTTTATGTCAGCGGTTATGAGTTCAAGTACTTTATGTACAAAATGTCTCCTATCCCTTTATAGAAAGCTTATTTGATTATCTCGTAATGGACTTTGTCAAAACTTCTTTCACTTATATAATTGGCATGAAGATATTTTATAGTCTTATCAAACTTGTAGCCATGTGTGTTAGCACTGACCACTTGAAATGTAATATTACAAGGAAGCTACATAGGAGGGGTTGCAGCAGAAAGAACTGATAATCAGAAGTCCACAATATTTGTATGCTCTTTGAGAAAAACACCAGACTTTTTCATGATGAAGTGGACAAGCAGAGGCTCACAGGCGAAAGAAAGAGGAGCTGTGATTGGTCATAGGAGATGAGCTGGGTCGGCACACTCCAGAGACTTCTGCCTGGGCACTAAACAGTTCCATTCCTTATAATGGAAACTTCTGCTGTTTTTGTTGAAATGCTGTTTTTTGAGGTCATATAATATCATCCAGTTAACAGTGTAAGTAAAGAAAGTTTATAATTTTTAAATATATCTTTATTGATTTCAGAGAGAGGGAGGGAGAGGGAGAGAGAGAGAGAAACATCAATGATGAGAGAGTCATTCACCGGCTGCCCCCTGCACACCCCCAACTGGGGATCGGGCCTGCAACCTGGGCATGTGCCCTGACGAGGAATCGAACCCCGATTGCCTGGATCCTAGGTCGACGCTCAACCGCTGAGCCACGCCCAGCCAGGCAAAATTAAGAATATTTTTTGATACGTAGGACTTAGTCTATCATTTCTCTCCATACTGTCTATGGTTTCTTCCCTTTTCTGGGTGTCTCAGTAATATTGTGTCTTGTTTAATCAACAGATAAGAACCTATAGCTGTAGACCACTGGGTCAGAGTGATTCATATATTTTTTAATTTCTTTAATTGTTATTCAGTAGTATATTTTATTTTCCCACTATATATTTTTTTCTCTGTTACATATCTCTTTATTTCATCATCTTCTGCTTCTGGGAGACTTACTTTCTTTTTTCTCTATATAGAGAGATTTGAACAAAATTTTACATGTCGCTCTAATGTAACTGCTAGAGATATTTTCATGCTACTCTTTTTCTCAGTGGAGCACAAGTTACATTGTCCTAACGTGGGGGTGTCGTAGACATTTTCTCCCCTTCGCTCAAAGGGGCCTAGAACTTCTGAACTGAAAGCCAGAAATATAGAACTGTGCATCTTAGTGTGACATGTATTTTCTTAGAGACCACTACAGGTATGTAATTTATTCTGTACTATATGGTGCTGTAACAGGAAGACTACTTCTGAATATCTTTCCATTTGGAGATGTTTACTGCTGTCATCAGCAGCAACCCCTCCCCTCCCCCACAAAAACCCTTCCATTTATGTATGTATGTACGTATACATGCATGCATGTATTTCCATAATTGCCTTTCCTCCCCTTCTCAGTGATGGGATGTGGGTGGCTTTCTGGGGAGGGGAGAGGGAAGGAGGCCTGGGCTGGGGGCTGCTGTGGATTTAAGGCAGTGAGCCACTCTCCCTCTCACTTTTGCTAATGCAGCTGAACCCTCAGCGGCTGGATACCCGAGCTGTCCATGGCAGCTTTAATGTGATACCTTAGAGTTATGTTCTTACTAAATAAATCACATTTAGAAGCTTTTATGCAGTCATAGTCATGCTCATGTTTTAAAAAGCCTAAACACGATAAACATTAAAAATGAATTTATATTCATGAAGCCAAATTTGATTTTCTAGGCAATGACCAATTCATCTAGAAATTCAAATAGTTGCTTTTAGTGTTCATCTATGGAAACTGACAAAATGAAAAAGTAAGCTATGCTATGACATTCTGTGCTTCATCGCAAGTGGTTTTCTTGATGATAATGGTTTTTCAAATAGTCTCTCCTTTCCTAAGCAATAATTTAATAATATATTTACTGTTAGAATGAGACCAATGTAACTTTTTACCTAGTCTTTTATTTATTTCTTTTATTTAGGAGATTTTTCTTTAGTTAGTACTACCTGAGTGGGCATATTGAATATTTGAAATATAGTTGCAGATTAAAGAATATACAGAGGCATTATGTAACCTCACAGATTTCAACCTTTAAAACACGCATTGCTGGGATTTGTACTTAAATGATGTTGGATCTAAAATTGGATCAAAGGGGAAGAAAATCAGAGGGATTTGCTCCTCACTGATTTACAATGTTAGAGACAGAGATGAATTGCCATCAAGGTTTAGGAGTAAAATTCTTGACCAAAATGGAGAATTTCCTGATTTTTTTTTTCATATCATTCTCTTAATGTTACTCATACACAGTTTTTGGCTTTTAATTTTTATTTGAAATGGGAAATTGCTAAAAAACATTTAAAATTTGGAACCTCAAAGATTGACTATACAGTTAAATTTTTAACTATTTGAAAAAACAATAAAGTGGACAAAATTAAGAAATTTATTTTTAAGGAAACCAAAATTTTATCAGACCTAAATTTTAAACTTTAGGTTTGTTTTTACTTCTTAATTACAGTTATAACTTTTCCCTCATCTTTTTGAATCTCTAGTTTCCTGCCCCCCTCCTTTAAAAATATAGTCTATTGTTATTTTAGTTTATAGAATTTAAGAAAACAGTCCCAAGTAGTATTGGAACAGAGCAACTTTCTCGGGCAACACCGACATTGGAAAACAGATGTGAGGATTTATAACACGGCTACAGGAGGCAGAGAAACCAAGAAAAAGTTATTAGAAAATACATTACATTGTGATTTAATCACCAGCAATAATTGTTTAGATTGTTGACACAGTAGCCCAGAAATATAATAATTGAATTTATTTTTGTTCATTAGTGACTCTTGATGGTAGTTTTCTGAACATATCCATGGAGAATACAGGGTATCTCCCCAAAAGGTATACACTTTAACAGCCGATGGCTCAATTTTGAAAATGTAATGTATTTTAATAAACACTGCCTTTATAATTATTCAAAGTATGTGCATACATTGTTTTGGGACACCCTATATTACATACCACTTATTAAATACTACATCATTGTCATTGAATTTGTGAGTAGACGATATTTGGTCCTAGTTTGATACATTTTTTATTGAGGTTGTAAACAAACTTGACACCAGTTAATTTAAAGCAATTATTTAGTGTTCACAGATTGCATCATCTGGCATGCTTTCATTTGGGGTTTATAATTTGGGAATTCTTTTAAGTCAGGGAGTGATCACCTGCCTGCTGAGGCTGTGTGATCTAAAAGAGCAAGACGGGCCTCCTGCTTAGTTAGACCTCCTCCCCAGCCTTGGCAGTCCTCTCGGCCTGCAGGGTTCATTGCTTTCTCCTGTCTTCGTGAGAGATTCTGCCCTGGTTTTCTCCTCCAGTGACTAACCTTTGACTCCCCAGACCTGCATTGCTTTCCCACAGGGGCGAATAAACACCCTTGGTATGTGAAGATTAAAGGTCCAGGCCCTGCAGGTGCCCTGGAGCAAATTTGTTCAGAATTAATCTGGCACCTCCAATTGTGGTTTGTTAGGATAGGAAACCAGATAGAATTCAATAGTTTCTCTTGAATCTGAGGACTTAGTACTTTTGTTACAAACAACAGAAAGAAAAAAAAAAAGACAAATTCAATTGCCAGTAACATTTACTCTTCAAAGGAAAGTTTTTTGTCTTTCTGTGCCTGGTTATCTTCAAGAGTTGCGGCAGAAAAAAATAAGATTTCAGTGGAAATATATTTCTGCCTCTGATATAGAAAAGACCTTTAAAAAGAGTCATTGTTGACATGAAAGGGAAAACATTCTGATTTTTTTGGGATGTAAGCCTTAGGAAACAAGCCAGAGTAAAAAAAAAAAAAAAACATGTACAAATGAAAAAAAAGTATGACTCCAGGAGATGACCTGTTGTGAATTATCTCAGAGTCCACTGGCTATCTCAGAGTGTTGGCTTTCCTCTAGAGCTTGCCCTATGAACGTACCTTACTGAGTAGGCATCGCTTTGTTTCCGAGTGAAAAATCACTAACAGATACGGCTCTCTCAATACATAAAGCAGTTGCTCTAGAGAACATATTGTAAAGTATGTATGTAAAGAATAAAATAAATATATAAACTAAAGAATACAAAGAATCATTTCTTGAAGAAATTGTGCCTATTGATTGGTCTTTTGTAGTAGGTGACTTGACTTATAGATTTTAGAATCTAAAAGTAAGTGGATACATTTTGCCAATTACAGCTAGGGGCTCTGGCATCAGATGCAGTATCTGAAGCAACAGAGGAGTAAAAAAGCAGAGCAGCAGGAAGGGATTGATCCCTTCTTAGGCACATATCTTCCACCTTTTTGTAAAATAAATGGACAGTACATTCAAAGTCATGAAAGGATGCTGTTCTTTCAATATTGAACATAGGGCAGAAATCAACTTCATTAGCTACGAATACTGTTAGGTTATTGGAAACTTCTTGAATAATTGGATGCCGTATAAATAGTTATCAAAGACATTTTATCAACATTCTGCAGTTTCATTGGGTAGAAATTTTAGTATAGCCTCCCTTTTAGGAGGGCTATGCTCAGTTCTCTTACTTATTTGTGAATGTAGACTTTGAATTGTTAATTTGATAATAAATAGAAGAGATAAGAGAGACTGGAGCTTTAGAAGAATCTTAATCAGCTCAGTAATAGCACTGTCCAGGAATATTGTAAAAAGTCATATTTTCACTGTTGGAATATCACGATGGTTGAAACAGAGGACTGACCACGTGCTCACTCACTCAATGGCTCTGTGACCTTGGGCAAGATATTTAAATTCTTTGTGCCTCAGCTCCCCTTTCTGTGAAATAGGGCTAATAATAGTACCTGCCACATGGGGTTCTGAGGATTCATTATGTTAGTATTAACACTTAGAAGAGTGCCTGGCAATAGCACTGTGTACATTTCAGCCAACATTATTATTAGATTTGGTGCATTTGCCAATTTGCTCACCTTGACAGTTATTTCACTAAGAGAGTCCATCACTGTAGTTACTGAATTAAATTCTGTGCAGAAATACACTTGTCTCTGAATTACATCTCTCTTAGAAGATTGAACCCAGATAGGAAAGCTAGGCAGAGGTATTTCCTGGTGAATATTCTCTCTTAGTCAGCAACATCAGTTAATGCCCACATGTACAGAGTTTTGTTTTAATTTCCTCTGTTTGCTCGATCACATTGAATTTAAACAGTTCAAGTCAGAGGATTTGGAAATTGTGTTTCAAAGAGGGATTTGGCTCAGGAAGGGCTGAGTTAAGGCCTCTGAGATCAAGTATGTGAACTGCATGCAGTCCACATGGAAGCCACGTTCAACTGGTACCTTGACATAGTGCAAAGGAACTAGTCATACTTTGGTTTTTCTCCCTATTGAACTGGTACCATAACCAAACTGGGGAAAAAATATTGGTTCATGGTTTAAACAGCAGTCAGCCGTTTTTTATCATTGTCCATACTGCTTTTCACGTAGAGAAAATTTGGAAGATGGCTGTCCGTTTAGTGCCGCCAAATGCATTGTTGCCATGCAGACCCCCAGGCAGCCGCTGAAGTTGCTTTCCCGAGGGCCTGCACCCATCTGGCTGTGGCGCACTGGGCGGGAGCGAGGCTGGCCGTGTTTGGGCTCTCACTCACACTTTTAGTCACAAAGTTACCCTGGAAGGATGGGCACCGTGTTGCGATGGTCTTTCTCTTCTCTTTCACCCTTCTTGGTTTTAGTTCTTAAATTACTGCTGTTGTTTTGGGCCTTTCTGATCACAAGCATGCATTCGCTTTCTATTTAATATGTGCATCTTCTTTTTGCTCAGGGCAGCTATGTAAGTATATGATGCACTGAAATGGTTTTCTTTGATTCCACCTGATCAGAATTTACTTTAGCCCTGAGCCAGCCGAAATAGGATTGAGCTAATTTATGTTGCTAGTGTTTCACAGTAAGCTGAACTGTAGCAGAACCATTCCCTGTGCTAATCAGTGTTCTCTTCTAAAAGGTACAGGTGTGTATTTATATAGACAGAAAAGCTATGCATACTAGTTGCATTTTAATCTTGTGGTGTGCAAAATAGAGTATTGTAAAAGGCATAGTTTGCCTCTTTGACATGTATTCTGGGGTGAAACATGATGTATTCAATATTAATCAAAATGTTGGAGTGGCATGGATCTATTTCATAGTTACAGTACTAGTCAATAATAATAATGACAATAATAATCATTTAATTTTTATTAAGCCTGTATTTTGTACCAGGCACAGGGTTAAGCTTTTTACATTAAATGATTGACACTACACAACAATTTTTGAAGCAGGTACTGTTATTATTATTATTATTATTTTTTTACGGAGGAGATAAGAGAGGCTTAGAGATATTAGCATGCTCTTTCAAGGCCATTGTTTTGGAGCTGGGATCCAGTTCCAGGTGTTTCTGACTTTAAAGCCTGAGCTGTTAGTGTAAGTTCTGTTTTTGTGACCTTTCATGTTACAAATAGGCATGACTGTAGAGATCAGGTTCTTGGCAGCAAATAGACGGCACATTCAAAGGAGGTGCTTGAGAAAGTAGTAGTGAACAAGGGTGAGAGATGAGAACAAGGGAGGGTGAGGCTGGCGACAGCGGGAACTGTTGTCACCCTTCTGCATGAAGGCACAAGGAAAGGGGCTGGGTACTGGATCCTGAAGAGTATGGCTGTAGCTATTGGAGAGGGCCATCTGGCAGGGCTCTTGCCTTAGCTGAGGGACACAGCCAACCTTGGTGACCTAGCAGGGTTAAGTGTCGAGGAAATAAATACTCTGACCCCAATTTCCTCCCTTTCTCCAGTCTCTTGCCAGTCATCTTCATTGGCCAAACTCAACTGGAAGCCAGAGGAAAAGGGATCCTTTGATGCAGTGGTCAGCTTCTTCTGGCACAGAGCAAATTGGAAACAGATGGAAAGTTTGCAGGGCAAACGGAAAATATCCAGTTCACAGATGCACCACCACGAAAATAGTTTCTCAAAGTCAAAGCATCAGTGAAGCCAGGATTTCCTACTTCTGTCTCTAATCGTTTAGCCTTCTTTTAAAAAAATTTTACTTGCTATTTTGTCTTCTTAATTATAGATTCCAGAAACAGCATGGGTTGGCAGGGAGGATGTGCACTAAGGTTATTTTTTGCAGTTGCCAGGATTGCCTGTAGGATTTCAAACCAGTGGACTTTAGATATGCCTCCTTGTTTTTGTTTTCTTCTCTTTTAAGATTGAAAAACAACATCAGTACTATTCCTGTTCCAGGTAGACATAGTAAGGGGTTATGAATTAGTAACGAGCTTTGGAAATTTCATAAGGTATAAATATACCTACATTTTTATCTTCTCATCTGTCTTCTTGCTTCCTAAATCTTTCAGCTGCTGAGATTATTTTCCCTCTGCCTAAAAAATACCCTTTACTATTTTTTGTATGGGTCTGCTGGTAAGTAAATCTTTCAATTTTTTATTTGTCTGAAAAGATTTCTTTATGTTCATTCTTTGAAGGACATTTTTGCTGGGTATAGAATTCTAGATTAGCAAGTTATTTTCTTCCAGCACTTCAAAAATATAAGTCCAGTGGCCATCTGGCTTCTATAGTTCCTATTGAGAAGTTAGCTGTGTTATTCTAATTGTGACTTCTTTGAAAGTAGCCTATCCTTTTCTGGCTACTTTTAAGATTTTTCTCATTGATTTTCAGCAATTTTACTATGAGAGGCTTAAAGTTATGCATTTATTTACAACTCGCTTCTTGCCAAACCACTTATTTCAAGAGGACCTCAAATGTTGGGGTGTTAATTTTTATTTTTAAAAAAGAAAATTGATTGAAAAAACACACCAGTAGGTAGTGAGGGTTGATGTAGTAACTTAACAGGTTCCACTTTTAGGTATATTTACATATTCCTTCTTAACATTGCTTTCCTTTGCCCCCTGATGTACTGAGGTAGACTTGATAAATGAAGTAGCATACTTGAGGTATACAGTGTCATGGTTTGATATATATGTGACTACCACAGTCAAGCTAATTAACACATTTACTACCTCACATAGTTACCATTTGTGGGTGTGTGTTAATATTGCTTCTTAACAGAAGAATTATAGTAATGCAGGAAGTCAGAAAAGGTCAAAGGGAATCTAACAGGTTCCTTCCTTTTCTTAAAAAGCGAAGGAAAAGGTAGACTTTTACCCAACTGCCCCTTTATCTAGAACACCAGGAATGAAGAGAGAAGGAGAGGCAAGTGATTTTTAGGGGTCTTATCGCTTAAAACAGTACAGAATGGACATGTTAGCATTCTCATTAGTCTTGGTAATTTCACAATGAAATAATTTACTTTGAAGGGACAAATGCTTTTTAATGAAAAACACTATATTCAGAAGTATTTTACAAAGTGAAGTATCTTAAAAATGGTAGAAGATTGTTAAAATAAAGACATAAGTTTTTCTAATGAATGCCAATCTATAGTGAGGGTCACATGCCACTGGAGCATTTTTTTCCTTCCATACACCAAATTTATTTTCTGTTAGCATCAGTGAAGCCTCCCACACTCAATCCTGTTACTCAGGGCAAGAAAATGTAGAAAAAGGGAAACGGCATTTTACGATTTAAAATGTAAGAGTCTCTTTACAATCATGAAACTGTAAAAATGATGCAGTGCTTTGCTTTTGATAGTAATCTGAGGTATTTGTGTGCTAAATCCTGTCAGCCAGATATCTGAGTTATTGGATTGACATTGTGTGACGGAAAGTATCTGAAGCATTTTGATTTCTTGAAAGGTTATGTTGTGAAAAATTTGTTTTGTAAGAGTAGACATACAAAAAACATATGCCATTGTTATTACCTAGAATCCAATAAAAGATAGCTTCTGCAAATTAATTCCACATGTGTGTAGGAGTTGCTTTCACAGTTTGGTTTTTTTAGATGCCAGAGTAATTTGTTTCATATTTTAAGCATTGAAATGCTCCTTCAATTTCAGTATTCCTGTGACTCTAGCATGATATATAGTAGAAGTAGCACAAAATAAAATATTTCAACAAGTAATTGAAATAGCAAATCCTATAGGCAATCTGTTGAATAAAATGATATTTGCAGGAACATCGGATGAGTGCAATATCTGTGAGGAGTCTTCCCCAAAAGCTACTAAATTGAAGAGTTATGTCCTTAAATGACATAATTAAAAAGAGCAAGGACACAAAGCAATTTGATCAAATGACAAGCAATTCATTGGTTACCACAATATAGTATAATTTTCAGCCTGTAACATATATTTGCTTTTAAAATGTCACTTAGCTGTGTATGTGCGGTAGCAAAATTAGGATTTCCCCCTTTCTTCTTGTGGTCTGTGTTTATTGGATTTTAAGTGATGGCAAAATTCTGAAGTCATTTGAACCCTAAGGGAATTTACAGTCTGTGGTAATAGTAGTAGCAGAAGTTCTCAGTAACTGTAAAGAAGGCCATTCTCATTTCCCACTTAAAAGAGCATGTGCCTTGAGTGGTCTGTTACTATTGCTGGTTTATCAGAGTAACAGGATTGAGTGTGGGAGGCTTCATTGATACTAACAGAAAATAAACTTGGTGTATGGAAGAAAAAAAATATTTCAGTGGCATGTGACCTTCACTATAGATTGGCATTCATTAGAAAAAATTTAAAAAAATTTTAAAAATTTAAAAAAATTCTTACTAGTACTGGCTGTTTTCAAGGGATGACTAGATCTCTCCTTGGTATATTTGAAAATGCAAACCCAAATCACTACTTTATAAGAGATGTTTTAAAAACAGATTTTGTACTTACTGTCCTCAACCCTGACATAGTTTCTATGGGGGAAATTTAAAGATTCCACTTCTGACCTATGGCCATTTAGGAGACACCGACCATACACATACAGAGGAAACAATAAAACATTTTTAAAGCAACATGAAGGCAAGTATTACACTGCTTGGTATAGACTGTAAGTGTAAGCACCAGTTGATTTTTGGCACAGTGGAAAGTGTATGAGCTTTGGAGTCCTAGAGAGCTTGGTCCATTGTCTAGCTGTGGACCCTTGGGCTAACTTCTTTGCTTCTTTGAACATGACCTTCCTCCTCTGCAAAATGTAGGTGACAATAATGAGGGCTTAGACTTATGGTTCTTAGTTTTGGCAACACTGGAGTCACTGGAGCAGGGGGTCTTTAAATAGCTCTCATGTCTGGACCCAGAAGGACCAGATATAGGTGGTTTTTAGGAGGACCGGGCATAGGTGTTGTTTTAGAATAATCCCCAGGAGATTCCCCTGTACTGCTGGGACCGAGAATCACTAGCCTAGACTGAGGTCATGGTGAATGGATCCAAGAATTTCAGAGACTTAATATCATAATACAGTTGAGCTAGGAGGGCATTGGATCATCTGGTTTAACTGCTTTGTTCTGCATATGAGGAGACTCAGAAGCAAGTAAGTAATTTAATTTGATAACTTTTAATATAGAGGCATGAAGCCAAGAAAGAATTATGGTCGTTCTTTGGAACATGGTGATCAGGTTAATTGTAGTGACCTTCACAGAGATGGGAAGCTAGGAGAGAAAACAGGCTCATGAGAGAGAAAAGCCTGGTTTTCGGCATGTTGAATTTATGGCGACTGAGGGACAAATGGAAATAAATGTGTGCAGAAGCCCCTTTGAAACTGGAAAGACTTGCACACGTGAAAATTAATATAATTCAAGTGGAAAGACTTAGAAGTGATCTGGCCATGTGATATCTGTGGTTACGGGCCAGGAATGAGGCTGGCCACTGTTAGCATGGATGTAATAGCTGATAGGTGCCGACTGCTCAGAGCTTTAGCAGGAAAGGGGAAGGAGGGCGGTGTGAGGAGTGTTTGGGGATTCTCAGCACTGGGAGGTGCCAAGAAGACCCCTGAAGACAAACAAACAGTAGTTAGAGAAGGAAACAGAGTCCAGTGGCATTGGAGCCAAAGGAGTGCAGTGTATCATGACAAAGGTCTGCGTGTCTACAGACCTGTGTGTCCACGTGGCTGGTGGGTGTCGCCCTCATGTTGAGGAGATGCCTCCAAGTGCAGGCTTGTTGTCTCTTCACCGCCTCACCCTCCCCACAAAACCCAACCCTCCTTCTGTTGCCTGTCTAACCTTGATTTGTGGTTTTATACCCAGCCCTCCCGGCTAAAACTTAGGAGTCGTCTTTTACTCCTTTCTCTCACTCTTTCCCCCCATTTAATCTATAAACATGTATTGTTACTCACTTTATCTCGCCTTGTTTCTTCTGTCCATTCTCAGTATACTGTTTCCACTAATTCCAAAGCCTAGTGTATAGATTTTTTGTTTGTTTTAAACCATATTTTTTGGAAATAATGTTAATGCAAAACCATGGTCCGTATGTACGTAAGAGTTCACCTTCTGGGCAAGAGAGCCCATCCACATACATCCAAGTAGGAGATACAATTTAATTTATCATCCAAACTGGGATACTTCTGAGAGGGAAAGGGATGCTGTTAATAATTTTATAACAGGCATAACCTGGGACCATCCCGTGCAAACCAGGAGGTATGATCACCTAGCTCAGTGTTGCTCATCTGGGAGCAATTTTACCCCCTAAGGGACATTTGGCAATGCCTGCAGATATTTTGGTTGTCATACCGGAGGAGGGAGAGTTGTTACTGGTATTCCATGGATACAGGCCAGGGATGCTGCTAAACAGTGCATGGGGTAACCCCATTTAATTGTGTTTTTTTAGCTCCCTGTCTGTACCAGGTACTGTGGCTAGGTTCTGGGGATACATTTATGAGCAGAGCAGTCATACTCACTGAATTCATTGAACTTGTAGTGGGGGAGTAAATGCATAATTGTGCAAATCAATGTATTATTTCAACAGTGAAAAATCCCATGAGAGAATAGTAGCTGTCACTGTGGGAGCATATAACGGGATCTTATCTAAAATGTGAGGTCAGGGGGATATTTTCTAACATTTGAGTTAGAATCTGAAGGATGAGTAGGCAACGGTCCTTTTTAAAGGGAGGGGAGGAGGAGCATACCAGGCGCCAAAGGGGCACGGAGAGTGACAAATCCAAAGAACTGGAAGAGGGCCAGTGTGGTAGAGGGTGGAGGTGGGGTAGGGAGACTTGGGGGGAAGGGAGGTGATCAGAGGAGACTGCTGAAGAGAGCAAGCAGTCTGATCATAGCTTTATTTAAAGGATTTGGGGTTTTAATTGGGAAACTGTTGGAGGTATCTAATCCAGAGAATGATGTGATCAGAATACATTTTAAAGAAGATCCATTTCTCAAATATGGTCTGATTGTATCATTGCCTTACTTAAAAAGGGCACTTCTAGATGTTACGTTTTTTTGTGTGGTGTTGTTTTTTGTTTGGTTAGCAATTTACTTATTCAGTCTGTGAGCATAATTGGTCAGGTTTAATAGTCTTGTGTTGACTTTCTAGTAAGTCTAATAAGAAGAGTTGTTAGTTTTGAAAGAACAGGCTCAAGTCTGATTTCTTGATGCTTGGAAATCTCTTTACTACAAAAGGTAGTTTGTTCCGTCTTCCCACTACAACCTCTGTATTTCTGCAGTTTGCTGTGACAGCACCTTTTTTCTGGAGTTCCTGCTACTTTGATACCTTTGGAAGCTGGCCTTGGCTCCCCCCATTTTACTTGTCCTTTTCTTGGGCATGCTAATGACTGGGTCTCTCCCGTTAAAGAATCCAGCTCTTGATTACCAGGGCTAATTGTGGATAGCAATAATAACGGAAAACCATTTACAAAAACCCCAGATTGCAACTTAAAACATTGTTGTACATTTTTGGTTCCTGGGAAGTCAGTATGGAAGGGCGGGCAAGCGGGTACCGTGGAACAGGAAACCTAGAGCCTGTGTTTGCTTCTTCCCGGCGCCCAGGCTTTTGTACTTATTACGAGTTACGCATGTCAGAGTGTATCGATACGAAGCTTTGCCCGAGAGATGCTCATGCAAGAAATGACCAGCAAGCCATAATTATTTTTAAAAATTGCAAAAGTAACTCCTCAACACATATATGCTAAAAACACACAGGTGGTTTGCTTAATGCCTGAGTTAATTCCGGTAAGGGCTTAATGCATTAGGAAGTCACAGCACACAACATGTCTTCTTGCATATATCAGGGATGGGTTCCAACCTCTAGTTTCATTTATGGAAAGATTCATTGTCTGGAGCTCCTACTTTAGAAAACCTTCTTCTCCTTGGGAGAGAATATATTTACATACTAGCTTTCTTGGCGTTTTTACACTCAAGGCACAGGGCCAGGTTCGGGCTGCCACCTGCATACTCAGTCTTCCCACCTCTTTTGTCATTGCCTTAGGATTTGATGATTAGAAGGATTAGGGAAGGGATATTAGATAACTGTAAATAAAGTTGGGCATATTTTATATTGATCTCAAGTGTTCGATGTGAGGTGTTATGGGCAATTTCATACATCTTCCTCATTGCCTTGTTGGTCTGCAATTATTGACTAAGGAATGCTGTGTTTTTGTATTTGCTTATAAAGAGGTATCATAGAGAAAGGTGAATTTACAATGAATTCTTTTGGAAAATTTTATGCAGATGAAGTCATCATGTCTGGCATCCAGAGATACAAATTCAATGTTAGGTAATCCCTCCCCTGAAGGAGTTTATAGCCTGGTCAAAAATGACAAATGTGCAAAAATTTAAAAAAATACCGTAACACTTTTGGGTGCTATTATAGAAGTATTTTTTAGTGGGTGTAGTGAGGTGGTCTAATTTATTTGAAGGTAATAAGATTGACTGTGAAACAGATAATTTTATTTTATTTTGTTGGAAGAGATACTTTTAAAAAGAGGAGTGGGTATTTGGAAGGTCAATTGTGTTAATTAGCTTTGCTGTGTAACACACCATCGCAAACCTTAGTAGCTTAAAACAACAAATATTTATTTAGGTCATGATTCTGGGGTTGTCAGTTTTGGGCTGAGCTTAGCTGGATGGTTCTTCTGCTCTGGAACAGCAGCCCACAATCAAGGTGTGAACAGGTCTCCTTCCCTCTGGAGGTTCTGAGGGAGAATCTATTCCAGGCCTCTCTCCAGCTTTTGGTAGCTTGTGGCAACTCTTGGTGTGCCTGGGCTTGTGGTCTCATCACTCCAGTCTCTCTCTGCCTCTGCCTGTACCTGGCCTTTTCCTCCATGTTGCTCTGTGTCTTATCTTTTTTTGTCCCTTCTAAGGACACACACAATTGTATTTACAGTTCACCGTAATTCTGGATGATCTCATCATTCTCTTAGCCAAAGCAAGACAAAGTCCAGTCCAGATTCAAGGGGTGCAAAACAGACTTCACCCTTAATGAAAGGAGTTGTGAAGTCACATTGCAAGAGCCGTAGATACATGGAAGGAGAAAATTTTGGCCATTTTTGTAGCCTACCGCACTGATGAAGAGAAACGGGCAGGATGGAGGAGAAGGTTGAATGGGGTGGGAGTGGGGGAGAGAACATTTAGGGCTTAACTATAGACCTAGAATGTTAGGCAGTCATGTCAGGGTAGATTTTCTACAGCGTCATGTCAGGGTAGATTTTCTACAGCGTCTCTGTAGGTGGTGTGTTGGTGGTGTCATTTATATACACAGGGTGGGGCAAAAGTAGATTTACAGTTCGTATGGAAAATAATACGATAATAAATAATACTACAGGAACAAACTCCATGTTTTGTGTACTCACAACGGTAAACCACTTTGGCCCCCATCCTGTGTTTGTGTATGTATGTCATGCATTTTATTTGCTGTTTTTTTTAACCTCCAAACTTCTATATTATGAAAAAGCTCAAATATATACAAAATAAGTGGACAGTATCACGAACTCCCTTGCGCCCAGTGCTGAACTTCAACAGTTAGCAGCGTTGCGGTGTGCTTCCTTTTTCTGTGCCTCCACCTACCCTCTTTTAATTTAAGTTTTTAAAGGGAAAATTCTCATACATTTGGAGGCACAAACCTTAATGGTGCAGTTCTGACAAATGAATATCCCTGTGTAACTGCTGGCTCTCTCAAGCCATGGGACATTTCCATCACCAGGATTTTTCCTCATGTCCCCTTCCAGTTAACACTTCCCTTCTCCCCTTCCCTTCTCCAGGTAATCATCATTCACATTTTTTTCATAATTGATTTATGTTGTCTATTCTAGCGCTTCATATAAATGGAATCACACAGTATGTACTCTATGTCTGTCGTATTTTGTTCAACATATTGTCCTTCATACTGAGTGTTCTTTACACCTACTCTCCAAACCCAAAAGGCTCGCATATTACAGATATTTACATTATAATGTAATAAGTTGCAAAGTAATAGTAAGAAGGTTTTAAAGAAATAAATTGTCATGAGGGAGATCACTTAAAACTTAGACAACTTTGTAAGTGGAGCACTGAAAAAAACCAAGCAAGACAAAACAAAAACCACCAAACAAAAAAGGAAAAAAACACACACCCCAATAATGATCAGAGTAAGGCGGGGCTTTACTTTTAAACAGAATGGGGAAGGCAGCTGGAAGGGAAGGGTGGCGGAGACAAGAGCAGAATACATGCTGATCATGCAGACCACGTAAGAAGCACTCTCAGCCCAGGACACGTGCACACTGAGCCACGAAGAACAGTGGAATAACGGTGTACACACGGTCGTGCACTGCATTTTTCTGCTGCCACTTAGAATTCAGAACATTCAGGTGTTGGGAGAAACTGAGCATGAGCCAACTTCAAATTTCTATTAACAACATTTTCTCGCTTACAATCACTAAAGAACAGACTGTATTTCACTGTCCAGCTTAAGCTTTTATTTCCACCATGAAAGTTTCCCCAATCCCTCTGGCTGGAAATGACATTCCTGCTTCTGAACACTGAACACTTCACGCACGTCTTATGGTACTTGTGTCTTCTACCCCGTGTTATACTCGTCAACACGAGTCTTATTCTTGGGTGGCACTGCAGTCTCTTTGAGATAATTTCCTATTTTATTTATCTGTGTATGCTCTATAGCTATGCTCTGTAGCACTTCAAACAGTATTCTGCATATCATAGGTGTCTGAAAATATTTGATGAGTGAATGAATGAGTAAATGAATGGTGCATGAATGAAATATAGTGGAGAAGTGAGAGGTAAATGGTAAATAGAAAAGAGCCTAGAACAGAATCGTGCACCCATCCTTTTGTTTCCTGTTTCAGCGTTAGTTCGGCAAAGGCCCTAAAGAACCCAAAGCTGGTTTTACTGTAAGAGTAATTATAATTTGAGGTTTTTCCAACACAAAAATGATTTCTCTTTTGTTTAAGACATACTTGTCCTCACAAGAACTAACCAGAAAGCCACATCCCTGTTAGAATCTGTAGACAGTCATTAATCTACCTTATAATGCAGATAATTTTAACAATTGATAACTCTCATCAAAAGAGATCTTTTTTTCCTTCTAAATGTACAAAGTTGGATCCTGCCGACAATAGCAACTTCCAAATGGCTGTCAGATATGCCTCACTGCTGAATTCCAAACAGGTGTGTCAGCTAATTTCATCTCGACAGGAGAAAATAATCATAATCACTTTGTATTTAACTGTAGATTAAAGGCAAATATTCATGTGACAGTTTATGTAGACTTGGTCTCTTCTATTTTTCATAGTTGATTTTTGAATACTTAGGCATTGTGCTTAGAAAAGTAATGGAAAAAACACACCCTTCGGTAGTTTATTTAAAATACAATTTAGTTAAATGTAAAAGCATTTTGTGTTTGTTGAGTACATAGTCTACTCTCAAATGGCCACTCTGTACGAAGGGTCACTTGCTGCCTGCTGAGGGCAGCTGGTGGTCGTGGGAGTTTCAGGCCCGAGCCGGAAGGCCTGCAGCTCTCTGCAGCTTGGCTTGTCTCCTGGTAACCACAGTCTGTTACTTTCTCTCCTCTGGACTTCATTCTTTTTGTACAGTGGACGCAGTACTTTTCCTCACAAGGTTCTTGGGGAGTCAATGAGATTACGTGGTTATACCTTCTGAACAGGTTTGGATCTGCCCCCTCTCTCCATCCCTGTCACCTTCCCCGGGCCACCACCTTTCCTCACCTGGATTTACCGTATTAACGCCCCCAGTGGTCTCTCCACGTTGCAGTCAGAAGGAGTCTTAGTCAAAGATGAATTGGATCATGTTATTTCTCACTCCTGTACTTAAAAACCTTATGTGGTTTCCTATTGCCTGAGGATAGCATTCACACTTTTTGATAGTCTACAAGAGCCTGAATGATTTAACACTTTCTAATTTCTTGGCCCCATCTTGACCTAATCTCCCTCTGACTCCCTTGGTCTCAGCATCCTGGGCTTCTTTATTTCACTGACTGTTTAATATATCCTCCTGTCTTGGAAATGGAAAGAGGCCGCAGGAGGGATGGGTTGAGTTGACGGGGGGAGCCCAGATCAGGAGCTCATTTGGCTGTGTTCAGCTGCAGACCTGTGTTGGCCGTCAGGTGGGGAGATGGAGAGGGCTGCTGGAAGGACACGGCTGGGCTCGGGGAGGGGGTCTGTCTGGAGTTGTGAACACGGGAACCCTTCCCCAAAAATGCATTTAAGTCGCGAGGCTGAATGAGTTCACTGAGGCCAGAGCCCTCTTCCTTCAGCCTTCCCGTCTGTCTTTCTTGGAGGATCTGCCTGTAGGGCAGGGCCCAGCTCCTGCGTAGTCTGCCCAATGCTGCCTTGTTCTGTTCTGTGCAGTTACTGCCCTCTCGTCCTGCTGTGCGAGTAGCGTCTGCCCTGTTATATTGCAATTGCTATTTAAAAAAGAAAAAGTTTTCCTTTACAACTAGGCCCGTTTCTCATGGGGCAAGACCATATTTTGTTTGCCGCTGTAGCCTCTGTTGGGCAGCTTCTGTTGTGGCTTCTGTCCTGCTGTCGAGTGGCGGTGGAGTGGATCGGAGTGCACTCCAGTGACAAGCCCAGCCTGCTTCCCGTGTGCCCGGTGCCTAAGGGAAGGTGCCTTTCCATCTGCGCTTCTACCGAGGCAGAGCGAAAACTGGGCGCGATGAATAATGCTTAAGTTTTCAAGACTTTTCCATGTGGATAAATAATAACAAGAAGCAGTCTGATAACTCAAAGTATTCCTATTTTGCATGAAATGCGCTGAACAAGAGATCATTTGATTGAGTGCATTTCTTTTCATTTGTTTTTAAAACTATTGCTCATTTGTTTTATTGAATTAGCAAATAAAAGAGACTGCTCGTTTTTTCTCTCTCGTGAGCTGTATGTCAAATACTTTCAGGTTGTGCATTTTATAGATCAGCCTTGTCAGAAAAAGAGAAGTAGATAAAAGTTCCGATTCCACAGATTATTTAATTCTAAGTTGATGATTCAAGTTTAGTGTCTGGGGATGGAACATGGAACATTTTTTTTCTTATAAAAAGAAAATAAACAGTTTTCTTTTAAATCTTATTTTGTAATTATAAGACATGATAAAAATAGCTCATAATCTCATTAACCAGAGATAGTCACCATTCTATTAGCCTTTAGAGAATTTTTTTTCCTGGTCTGTGTTTTATATACACGTATTTTATAAAGTTAGGATAAAATGTATATGCAGACTATATCTTGCCTTTCTACTTAATATTTCCTTTTTTTTGCTATTTTTTCTGATTGCAGATATTTTGTAAGATATGATTTTTAATGGCTTCTAAACACTCTATTATAGCTGTAACATAATTAAAAATATTTCCCTTTTTTCTTATCACTTAGTTATTTTTAAATTTTCTTAATAACTGAAAGTAGAGTACTGTATAAAAGGCAATGAACATTTTTAAGGCTTTTGTTATATATTTCTAAAATTTTCTCTTAAAGGATTTTTAACAAATTTTCATCTCCATGTACCTTCTCTAACAGCAGGACTGAGTTTTAAATATAATTTTTGCTAGTTTGAGGTATTAAATAATCAAATATAGTATTTTTAAAAATACACATTTTATTGATTTTGGAATTTAAAAAATCTGTTTATTGATTATTATTTTTATATGTGAATCGTACATTTCTTTTGACCTTTTTATTTTCGGATATAATCTTATTTTCATTGATTGGCAAGAGTTCTTTACATATTAGCTGAAACACGTAAAACTGGTTTTATAGGTCAAAAACAGTTGAATATGCTCAACTTCATATGGTTTAACTTGAATTATGTATTTTATGATGGTTGCCAATGTTTTCCCAGTTTGTCCTTTGTTCTTTTTACCATCTTGTTGTTGTTTTAAAGCATAGAACAAGTTTAAATTTTTTGTGTGGTTTGATTCAGAGATCTTCCCTTTTGTAGTTTCCTCTATAGCTCTCTTGCAGCAAAAGTTCTTTCCATCCTAAGGGCAGATAAATATTTTTGCAGTTTCATATTTTTAAATTTAACTTTTAAAATCCATCTGGAATTTTGTTTGAATGGGTTATTAGGGCCTGGATCTGTTTACTGAGTGATAAAATAATTACTTTCAGATTCCTGAGTGAACTCTATTGTTCAATGTCATGCCCCATTGCTAAAAATCACAGAATTATTATGTGTCCTATGCATATGACATCTTTGACCTTGATTCCTCATAAAATACTGGTGTCTTGGGTTAGCTGGTGTACTTCCAGGATCAGAAGTAATCTAGAAACCTTAATTTTGGCAGCATGAACTCTACTTTAAAGATATAAGTAGTATGGTGCACAATACCTGATTTACTCAGTGGCCTCTTCCAGTGTAAAATTCTGTCGTTCATAGAACCTACCACTTTAATTCCTATGGACAATGTTGTTAAATAAAATGTTCTTTAAGTAGAAAGACTTTTAAAAATCTTAATTATGTTTTTCTTTTCTTCTTCATACTTCAGTTGGTCTTAACTTTAGGTATATATATAAATTTGTCCTTTGCACAAAATACCAAGAGATGACATTACATGAGATCATCTATAGTCTAAATTTCTGTTATTTGATTTAAATTATATGCAGTGGCTCTGATGCCACTGATAAGGAAAAAGCAACTTGCTTAAGTTTTGTAATTTCCTGTCAAGACATTCTGGTGACATCTGGTGAGTCCTTTCAGTGAGGGGAGACTGGCTCCCCCCTTCTCCTTTTGGACGCCTCTAGCACCAGTAAAGAATTTTTTTTGAGAGTTTGAAGAAGCACATTTATGTATTACTATTCCATCTCTTCCTACCTGGACTCAGAAACTTAGTAGGTTCAGATAAATTTTTAGACAAATCCCTTGTGTCTAAATGGTTACTGTTTGCTATCTAAAACAGTGGGACAAAAATGATTAAAAAATAAGCCATCCAACTCAAAGACCAAATAAATTTGCACAGCGAGGGCTACTTGTGTTAGGCCATGCTAGGTTTCCTATATTACTGACCACTCAAGGGTGAAAATGAAAATGGAAAAACCCTCTGGATTCAAAGGACTGATGATCCCCACATTCCCTGAGAAGCCAGCCAGAGATCTGCCCTTCAGTGTCCTAGAGTTTCCCGAGGATTCATCAGATTCCTAGACCTCAGTGGGGCCGTTTGGAACGTGGAGCACACTACAGTGACCACTCGGGGCAGAGGGCTTGCCCTCTTGAAGGCGCTTGTCAGAGCTGGGAGTTGGTTCCATGACCACTAGGTGGCTTCAGTTGCCCGCAAAGGAAAGGGTCAAGCCCTGAGGTGCTGTGGCGTTGTTTTTCACCCTCTAAGAAAATAGTTTCATTTTGGGAGTATTTATTTTCTGAGATAGATTGACGGAACCAGTTCATAAAACTTAAAGACCTTTGAGGGTCTTACCTTCTCATTTTAGAGATAAAGAACATTTAGGAAGATGTCTCTAAGTTGTTACTAAGCTATATAGTGGCCGAGTCAGAGTGAGAGCCCAAGTCCCTAATTCACCCCTAGTCCATTTCTGTAGCTGTTGAATCGGTGATGTAAGTCTCTTTTTCATTTCTCTGAAGTTACACGGCAGGGTTGCGTGGCGCTGACTGTGCCTCAGCCCTGGAGAAGGCGTGTACGGGCATGTTGTCTTGAAGGCGGGCGGCGGGGGCGGGCGGTGCGGGCCCACCCTACGGGAAGCATCCCATCGAGCATGCAGCTGCTGCTCTCAGTCAGGCCTAGCGTTTGGATTCATGAGCTGCCCACGGCCATGACTCAGTGTTGGGGAGTTTTAAGAATTCTTATTTATTCTGAATAAGGCCTAGAGCCTTATATATCTTATCTTTTTTCCCAGCTGAATAGCAGCACTTTTTCAGATTCTTTTTTCTCTCAAAATTTTTATGATTTTTCATGAACATTTAACTTTTTAGAACAGGGTTGGCAACCCTTTAAAAAAAATTAGCGGCCACTAGAAAATATAACAAAAATCAAGCAAGCAAATTCATTATGTACCAGCTCAAAATGACGTATGACAGGGTTGACTTTTTTTTCTCTTCTTTGCAAACTATGGAGGAAGCAAACAGTGTTCATATCAACTACTTTTATAGCAAGTTCAGAAAAACTTACAACTTTTATTTTTAAAAACAGTAGGCTACAATTTTAACTCATATATTCTGGCTTGTCTCTAGAGTAGAACAGAGATAAGGGCGTCTAAGAGAAGGACTGTGAGAGGATGGGGAAGGAAAGAGCAAGACGAGCAGAGTGACGGAGAAGCAGCTACGGGACGGGAAAGTGGGACACGGCCTTCCAGGAGGGAAGGAGGTCACCGTGGGACCTGCCGGGAGAGGGCAGACGTGAGCCCGTGGGCGGAGAGAAACACAAGGAGGGGAGCAGGGGGCATCTTTCTTTCCAGGGCCTCCCGGGGTTTGCTCCACCCACCTCTTCGCCACCCCCTGGGCTGTCTCATCTTGGCTCCTGCGCCTCCACCCTGGGCCCCAGCCAGCCAGCAGCCCAGCTCTTGATCCCTCGCAGCTCCACCCGTGCTGTGAATCTGCCAGGTGGGAGTGGCGGTACCAGAAAAGCTCCGAAAGCAGGATTTGCCCTCTAGTCAGGTTCCCCCCATGGCAGCTATTGTAACAATTAAATTGTTAGTGGTTTTTTCCCTCCTGTAATGCATCAGAACATTGGGAATACTTCTGTAAAAATAAGTCATGTTTGAAACATTTGAATTGAGTCTGTGACATAAAACTTTAGAAATAGACATATTACATAGTCATTTTCTTGATGGTATATTGAAGCTTAATTGAATAAAAATATAGTTCGTCAAGTCTAACCACCGAAAAATTTAATTATGTCTTATTTTCTCTTCTTTATTGTAGTGATTTAAAGGGAGTGATAGTCACTCTGAGTGATGATGGTCACTTGCAGTGTTCATACCTGGGGACAGACCCTTCTTTGTTCCAAGCTCCAAAAGTTGAATCCAGAGAACTAAACTATGATGCACTTGATATGGAGTTGAAAGAACTTCAGAAAATCATCAAAGATGTGAACAAGTCACAAGGTATCTCATTTGGAGCTTTGCAATATTTGATTTTACTGTTCATTGTAGAATTTATATTTTTTTGTATATGGATAATGTTTTGCACATATTAGTTAATTTTTCCCCCCAGGCTTAATTAAAGTCATATTTGTAACAACTGGGTTGCTCTTTAGCACACAAGGTCTTTGTGCTTAATCTGTATTCTGTAGCTTCTGAAAAACATGTCCTACTTAAGATAATGCTTTTGCTAGTGTCCCTTTTCCAGGGGCGGTGCTACCTCGTTTTGCTCTTTAAACTCTAAACGAGAAACAAGTACCTCTCTGAGTAGTGGTTTCAGGCCTGGAGAAGAGCCTTGAGGTTTAGAGTGGTCATTTATTAACTTCTTATATCCCTGAAAAAAATGTTAGATGCTTCTTTTAAAAGAAACAAACAGTACACGAGTTACCACTCTGTTACTAAAAATGTAGTGGTTTGCAGCTCAGTAACATAATTTATGTTTGTAGTTAATTAGCCATCCACGTGGAAGGTAGCCTGCTGATTTCTAATGACCCAGAGGCCGATGATACTTTCAGTTCCTGAGTTTGAATAACTCACTATTATCTTACTTTGGGATTCACAGGGGTATAATTTTATTGTAAATTAAAAGGAGAAACAAAACACCAATCCTGCCGTTTGAGTTGGACATGTGAAAAGCATTACTGTAGGTTCCCCTCTCAGGGTCAGGTAAAAGTATTTTTTTAATGAGAAAAAATATGGACTATTTTCACATAAAAGAAATGTTAGAGCAAGTAGGAATAATAAAAGGAGCAGAGCATCAAAAGCCAATGAAAACAAGAGCCAGTCTCAGTCCTGGTCCAGTCGCTTTGTGAGATTTATGTATTTTTGAGTCTATATTTCCAAGACAGAGTCAGAGGAATTTAGATAATATATTTTTAAAATATGAATATTAAAATCAAATCATTATTCTTTGGCTTTGCACTTTCTCTTAGAAAGTTTTGAAAGTAAACCAGTGAAACTTGAGTCTTTTAAAAGTACCTCTCATTAGTTAAAAAACTATTTGTTGTCAGCACCCCCTGTCAAATAGAGAATGGTTGAAATTGCAGTTATATTGCAGTTTACTATTCCTCTCTATATTTGATACTAATATTGGGATTAATGGAATTATAAGGCTCATTTTGTCATTTAAAAATGTAATTGGGGGAGAGTGGCATATACATGAAACATGACATTTCTAGAGTTCGTTAAATAAATTGAATGTGGCTTTTCACTTCAAATTGTGTCTTGAGATTTTTGCTCTTTCCACAAACAAAGTGCTAATGATATTTTGATTAACACTTAATTGTGTTAAACACCTCTCAGAAAAATCTCTCACAGCCAGAAGTTATTTTTTGGTGACCATGGTGCTGCCCTCGGGTGAGGAGGGTTAGGTTGTTTCACTTGTCATTACCTTGATCCTTCTGTGTAATGTGAAATAACTGCTAATTAAGTTAGGGATGTGCCCACAGACTGGGGTGCAAAGTTCACTATTTGTATAACCTCAGGTTCTAGTTGCTATTTGAAGGTCTCTGCCCTTTCTCCGCCATCACTGGGTTTAATTCCTGAAGCAGAAACAAAGAGAAACTTTTTAAAAAGAGAGACTTTTAAACTACTTGATTTCTAGATATGGAAAAACATTTAGTCTTCTGTACCCTTATAAAACTGTGGCATATTTCTTTATTGAAATACCTGTAATTATGTAAAAGCGCCAGATCGTTTCACTATAGAAGATTCTGAGAAGTTACAACTCTGAACCTCTCGATGGCCTCATTAGTCATTGAAATGCCACTTATTTTCGTATAGTGACTTCAACTTACAAAAAGTTTCACAGTCTTGTGGGTTATGGTCAGTACTCAAAGCTTGTCTTAAAAAATTGCTTCAAAGCAAGAATTGCAGCAAAATTTAAAGCCAATTTAAAGAGTACATTCTGTTGTACACATGGTGTATATTATCTCCTGTAATAAAAGGGGTTTTGAACCTGATTTTATGTGTGCGAGTTATATGAGGAATGTATGTTGTAAGCATGAAATTATAGCAGTAATTTCTGTTTGGCTCATGGGTTTTGAAGCTTTCCGTCCTCGACTCATTAGTGTGAATCCTGCCAGGCATCTCTGTTCCCAGCCAGGCTCTTTCAAAGATGGAGTGCCCTGTGACTTAGACAGCTGGTCATGTTCTCCAGGAGGGATGAGCACGGTATGGAGACCGACTCCCACGCAGATGCCCCTGGGGAGGGAAGGGGGCCAGAGCGCCGCACGTATAAACCAAGTCAGCATCCGCGGAATGTGCCCAGGATGACTAAGCTGCCGCTGCCGTTGAGTACTGGGGGCATTTGTGCTTGGTGACCTTGCTGGGAGATGTGCTGTCGGGGGTACGTGTGGCTCCATGGAACAGACTCCCCAAATAAGGGCTTTAACCAGCAGGGGTTTGTTTCTTTCCCATGGAAAAGTGCGGCGATGGGCAGACCAGGGGCGGTTCGGCAGTTGCACTGTCGACAGGGACTCCGAGTCCTTCCTTCCTGGGGTCGTCTGTTGGTCCAGGATGGCTGCTGGGACTGCCGCCCTCACATCTGCAGCTGAGTCAGCCCCTGAAGCATCTTTCCTGGAAGTTTCTACTCACATCTCGCTGGCCACTCCAGGCTGCAAAAGAGGCTGGGACCTTGAGTGTGTAGGCCGAGCACTTTGTTGCTTAGAATATCGGACTTCTTTTGTTCTTTTAGTAAAAGAGAAGCGAGAATGGTTACTGGGTGGGCGATGAGCCGCCCTCTGTGCTCTCACTGCGTAAGTCATGGGAACTCCTGTCCCAAGGATTGCGGTGCTGGTGGGAATGCCTGCTGGCAGTTGTGGGGGGGGTCTTCTCTTTGTGAGACAGCTGATTATTCATGTGGCTCTGCCACGGCCACTGCTTCCCATCTTCCCAGTCAGCCATCCTCAGCGTGGGGGCGATGCTCCTCTCAGGGCCAATGCGATTTCAGCAGTGCCAGGCATTATGTGCAGATACAATTTCCAGGGAACAAGAGACATCTTTCTCCAAGTCTCCCCTTTTATTTAAGGAGGAATAGCTTTCCCAGAAACACGTGCCTCCTCACCCGCCACGTCCAACTTCTCTTATATCCCATCTGCCAGGATTAAACCCCATGCTCATGCCTGAAACAACAAATGGTCAGGGGACTGAGATCACCATGAATGGATCTGACCGATCCAATGATGTGGCGATGAAGGCGAATGTCTCAGCTGAATCAGGGCTGTGCCACAGCGAGGGAGGAGTGAAGGTGGATGTCGGGGGGGGGGGGGGGGCGGCCAACAGTGTGTCATATACGTACGTGCACAAACACACACATCTGTAGTATTACTTATATTTCTTGCTTATTTAGGATCTTTGTCACTTGTTCATAGTATCTTACGATGTACAATAAACGTTTTTTAAATTGTGAAGTTTTAAGTTGTGAAAATAACATGAATGTGGTGATAAGAATCCAAACAATCCTATAAGGGTAGAACCCCAGATCCTGTTCCAGTGGACTGTTCAAAGGTAACCTTATCAAGGGCGTGTGTTCATTCTTCAAGAAGATGTTCATGCTCATGCAGTTGTCTCTATACAAATATACAGTGGACACATTGTGCTGCATCTTGTTCCTATCAGTATATAGGCATGGACGGCACTCTTGTTTACAGCTTTCGACCATTGCACAGCATGGGTAGACTCTAGTTTAGTTAACCGTTTCCCTCTTAATAGAAATACAGAGATTTCAGTTGCTTTGTTTTTGTTTTTAATAAGTACCAGCAGCAGAGAGCTTCCTTGGGCGTGCCTGTGAGTTGGCTCTAACTATCAAAATGTAAACTGTATGTATCCCGTGACCTAACAGTTCTACTCCCAAGCAGTAGAATTTCTTGCCTTAAAAAGTAACTACCTTCAAACCAACTTACCTTCAAAAGGGTTGTACTAATTTGGGCTTGTATCAGCAGTGAAGGAGAAGGCATTGGAATTCCCAGCACTGGCCTGGCCGGGTCACGTCTTAGCTAATATCTTTGGGGAAAGAGGGTCTTTCTTTAGACTGTTGCAGAGGGGAACAAATCAGCACCAAGCGTCCAGCTCTGTAATGCATGAGTTTCTTCAACATGTCTGTTTATTGGATTGCTGTTTGATATGTTATAGATAACCCTTTAAAAAAAGCTATATAGCAGGTTTTACTTTATGATTAAATATCTTTTTCCTTTCTTTCTTTGTTTTTCAAATTGTAGGTGTTTGGCCCGTGACTGAGAGAGAAGATGACTTGACAGTTTCTGCCATGGTTTCTCCTAACTTCGATTCCGTGTCTGTAGGTATATTTGTAGATTTTGAAAGGGTTTGTGATAGCGGTGGACTCTAAGGCATTGGGCTCAGAATGTATTGGTTTAAATGATGGGCCTTTAAACGGAAGCTTTAGGATTGTAAGGATAGCAACTTACAATCTTTGTTACTTTCTAGAAATAAACGTTTCTAGGCTCTTGGTGTCGTGAGGAGTTCCTTAGGCAGATATCTGTCTAAAAAAGGGGGAGGGGGACAGTAGAAGGGGTTCTCACCATTATTCTGGATCTACCTTTTTTAAAAGTTTAACTTTTTTAGTAGCAGAGTGCTTAGGTGATTCTAGTCCAGATAAATAATACTGACGCCATGAGATGTCTATTGAAGGTTCAATGAGCTAACGTTTGTGAAAGGCCTAGCTCAGGGTTTGAAAATTTACAATCTTCGATGCATTGTGGTGATTGTGATGGTGGTGGTGGGGTTGCAGTTTAAGAGTAAACATTTGGGCTGGGAATTATCCACCCCCCCCATTTCTGTCTGTGCTACCCAGGGCAATGTTCTTAATTTTCTTAGACTCAATTTTCCCATCTGCAACATAAGAAAAATAACAGAATCTCTCGTGTTGAATTGTTATGATAATTAACCAGTATCATCAGGATCATCAGATTACATTTTAGTTCTATCATTATCACCACCACCACCGCCACTACCGCCCTCCTCTACGTTTCACTGCCTGTGTCTTTCACTGCCATGTCATGGTGCCTGTCACAGATGGGCTCTCAGTATATACCTGCTCTAAGAATGAATGAATGAATCTGAGAAACAAGAAGGCTGCAAGGGGGACTGTCCTTGGCCATATTGCCCCGTCTCCTTGGTTAGTCTTCTGGAAGCACTTGTTAGATTATATTTGGTTATGTCTCGCTCCCTAATGTTCGGGCAAAATCTGTAAGTTTATCTGTGTCCATACCAAAAGCTGATCAAGTTAGACAAGTGATCGAACTCACTGGTTTACGGTATTTAGAGTTCACATCATATAATTTTGCCTCGGAAGTGACTTTAATGTCTAGGTATCAGAGCAGAATATACTAAGTAGTTGTCATAAGTTATCCAAGATTAATTTTAGTATAAACAGCCAGCCAACCCAAGTTGTGATAAAAGTCACGTTAACATTGCCATAGTATAGTAAGTTGGGTACACTTAAAAAAATAAGACTCGATATGAAAGAAACATTCACCCGACTGGGTCACATAGTAGAGGCACTGTTTTAAACACTGGCCATTCAGCACACACCATTGCTCACTCTACCTGAAGGGTGTAGTCTGAGTGGAACATTTCTGCCTAGTTAGCTGACAAATGTACACACATTTTCTTGCCTTGGGAATGATTCTTTTTTCCTTTGGGTAACTTATGTAAGTTTTTTTTTGGTTCTCTTAAACATAGGCTATTTGGAATGAGGAATTCCCTTTCTGTTCTTTAGCGACTTTTGATCTCGGAAGGAAAAGGCCTTCTGTAAGAGCACTCTATCGTAACATATATTTCCCTGTTGGCAGCCTGGAGTGCTGTTTCCTTTTAACTAGGTGTCTTTTTCCAGCTTCATTTTCCCTGTCTCCCTCTTTTTTTACTTCTTAAGAGATTCTCGAGAGTATGGTATTCATTCCATTGGAAAACATTAGCCCAATGATTTGTATGGCTCTGGTGCTATGGTATCTTTATGTAGCCATTTCTCTCTGACTATAATTTCATTTCCCACAGGGTTATTTCCTGAGGTACCCAGGTGTTTAGACAATGGGTTGGAAAGAGCACGAAACAGGAGATGTTTGTTTCTTTTCTAGATCTTTGGACACCTAAATGTAAAACATTTCCTGGATTTTAAGTAATACTAGAGCAAAAAGTCTGGCTTACTATTTTATTTTGAATCATTGATATGAAAGCACACGTCTAAAAACATAACATAATTTATATTAGAATGGGGTCTTTTAGAGAGGAGACAAGCCTTGCTATCCTGTCTTCTTGATAGAGATGTTGGATTTGAGTGTATATATGGTTTCCTGTGGAGCCATAAATATAATGTGAATCCCCCAGTTCTTGATTATGCTGCTGCCCATTACAGCATTCTCTATTGCTCAGACGTGGCTTAGTTTTTCTTAGTAAAAACATTTCAGATAGGTTAAGTTAAAGTGCAGGGGGATCTATTCATTGGTTGGACAGGGATTTAGGCCCTTAATTGCTCCCTGGGAGTTCATATGGACATTACAAAAAATATGTTATCCCTTTGTTTTCCTGTCACAGAAGGAGAATATTTTTCTCTCAATCTTCCACTCTAAAAAATAAAATGTATAAAAAAGTTATAAATTATAAGGAAATGTCTGCTCTATTATATTATACTCTGAGTTCTTTGATAGGTAGAGCCAAGTAATGTGAGCTGATGCTCAAAGATGGAACTAGTTTATGATTTGAGCTAGTGAAAAAAAAAAAAAAACCATACTCCTACTTTGATTTCCTTTTCTAGGTGTAAGGCCACTCAATCTTTATATTATTAGTTGCATGTCTTAGATACATATTCATGTTATTAATCAGAAGAAAACATACCTTTGGCACATTAAAAATAAAAGGGCCTAAAAGAATGGCATCATTTGTCTTAGAAATACAAGGGGGCCTTGTTCTGTATAATATGAAGGACGAGCTAATAGAGTTAGTTAGTTTCAACATTTAAGTAAACTTGGTAGTAGAGCTTTAATAAAATCTGTGACCTTTTTGGGGGGGAAGGTGGATGTTTGGATATTAGCGCATGATTTTCTAGATGAAGACATCCGGAAAGTCACACTGGCTCCGTGAGTCTGTCGTTGGAGGGATAAACCCTTTACAGCTCGTCCCGATGTTGTGGGCAGAGTATACATTGCGCCCCTGTGTTCACTCATCGACGTGTGACATTGAAACCATTCTTTCCTTCCTTTCTTCTGTGTGTTTACAGCAAGCTCCTGACGTCGAAGTGGGAACTGACCTCGCCCCTTCAGTCACAGTGAAGGTATTGTGCCGTGGTCCTGGACTGTAATGTGCAAACAGTATTACGCATTTCATCACACTTGTTGCTGTTGTCGCTCTATAAATAGCCAATGGAAATGTCAAACAAACACTTGGAATTTGTACCATTTCCTCAGCCTTGAGTGGTGGTTTGATAACCTTCATTGTTTTCTACAAATATAAAACTGAAAGTTGTATTCATAGCAATATGTATATAATAGAAACAACTGTTATGACTTACTCCTACCATTATTTAAATGTGTTGTTTGATCCAGGGTCTTTTTTATAGAAATGAAATTAACATTTTAAATAAGCTAAAGGAATTGTGCCATCACCATAGACCAATGAGTGTCATAATAGACCAACCAGTTGATTGAAGCATCATATATACATATTTGGGAATTATGTGAATGCTAATAATATCCGTCTTCCATGTGTGACTATAAGTGTGTTTGAAAAGAATTCCCAGCCATCTATCTGCCATAATATTAGCTTTAAAGGGGTGTATTTATAGCAGGAAAATATTAAATGAAGAAGCCACAAAGTAGAGTAGTGACAAATTGATAGTCCTAAAAAATAGAACATGAAGGATGTGGTTTGGGTTAAAAATTTTTAGTCTTGTCATTGTTGAATTGTAGACAAGGACTCATATGTAGAGCCTCTTACGGCGTTTAGATTAAAGCGTGGTAATCAGTCAGCACATTATTAAGCTGACAATATTTATCATGCCCGGAGCTGGGAGCCAGGGAGTGTTGTGGATCTTGGCGATTTGCTCAGTCAAAACTTGGACAGGCCTTTCTATTTTCTTAGATTATGGGTTGCTGTCCTTGGAGGAGCTTGACAGGGTACCAGGCTCTAGCAATTGTGTTCGCTTGCACTAGGCCCAGCGGGTGGGCCTGGTGTGGGGATCTGTGGTAGAAGTTGAAGGGAGCCCAATCTTTTAACAGTTTCCTAAGCTAATTTTTTTGGATTCTCGCCACTGGAAACAAGGGTGGTCTTTCCCCAGTCTCCCTCCCCTATTCAATCAAAGGCTCTATCTCATTAATACTTCTGAGTCTGGAAAAGCATTAGTGGCAAGAAATCAAACGCTTAAGAAAAAAAAAAATCCCCCAAACCCTGCAGAGTTCCAGGAATGATCTATAGACTTTTGTGTGGGGAAACCCTTTTTATGTCTATCTACTGATACTGTTCAGACACATACACACAATAACTCAGACGCACACTATAAATTGCAGAAAAGGCTTGTACCTAAACCAGATAACACCGCTCATGCTAGTTTCCCGCCAACTGCTGCCTATCGCTATAAGTAAACACACCTCTCTGTCCCATGCAGCTCTTAGGCTTTCTTTCACATGTCATGGCCACCTTCAAACGGTGGAGTGACACTGCTGGAAAAGTCTCCATCAGTGGAACTTGCTATATTTGCAAATGACTAAGTCGTTCTCAGTGCGCTTCCTTCTCAGCATTGTGAGAGGGCGAGAAAGAAGGCGCCCCGAGGCTTGCGCATGATCAGCTGGACTCTGACAGGAGACACAATGGTTTTCTGATTCCGTCTGACAGTTTCTATACACATTTCTGCTATTAATCTCCCCTTATAGCCTCTTATAACAACAGCAGCCAAGATATATAACCATGCAGGTTTCCATCATAATAAATCCTGCTAATTGAGCAACTGTTTCCATCCGTTCCAAGTGAGCGAAGCTGTGGCTACCTTGAGTATGTGTGCGTGATGCGAGAGTGGCTCGTTCATACCTGGCCCCTGCAGCCGTCGTCATATACCTAGGATAAAAATTGGGTATTATATTTCCTAAGGATCCTATTCCATTTTGTTAGAAGCGGAAAATAGCATGGAAAATTCTTGTATTAATGTTTTATATTTTCCCCTTAATATTCTATAATTATTTTTCTCTTAAAATATGAGGTTTATGATCTGGCCAAGTCTCCGACTCTTTTTTTTGGCTCAAGCACAGCTCTTCTTTGTTACTGTAGTTATTTTCGTCACACACCTCCTTGATTCACTTTTGAAGGTGCCTTGCCCATTGTTGGGGTTCAGTGAATCTGTGTGAGAGCTATCATGATGGTGCATCTAAATCAAATGCAGACACTTTTGTGACAATGTAAAATTGTGTGACGTTTGTCTAGGTATCCATCGTTAGCCAGGCAGAGTCAGAATGTCTGCTCTCGCAAACGGCTTCTTACTGCTTTCAGGAGTTTTCGTTTTCACTCTTAAACCAAGTTTTCAGTTCTCTTGCAAACATTGGCTTGATGGTCTTGGGCATTTACTTAGCTTCCCTGAAGCTCTGTTTTTAGACTGACTGTAAAATGGGGATACCTTTACATTTGCAGAGTTGTTTTGAGACTTAACCCCAGTAGATTAAGGGCATGGGCTCCAGATTCTGGCAGACAGAAGCTGAATTGTGGTTCCTCCACTAAAAAACAGAATGGCCCTGGGCAAATTAGTCTCTCTGAGCCACAGTTGTCTTTTCTATAAAGTGGTCTATAGTAATAGTAGCTGTTTCACCATGTTGTAAATATTAAGTGAGATAATGCACATAAAGAATTTATTAGCATCATTCTATGAATATAGAAAGCTGCTAATAGTTATCATTAATAGGATTAATTTAATTTTAAAATGTATATATAGGCTAGCATTGTCTTATTATTAATAGACAAATATTTAAATTGTTTTCCATATATTCAGTGGACTAATTACTTGAAAGAATGTTGTCTGTGGTGCTTATATAGTTTCTTCTCATAATTGCCGTCAGGTTTACTAAAAAGGTATTATATTTGCAATGGCCAGACATCATTAAGGAAGCTTTCCTTGTGGGAGGCAGATTCCCCTCATGTGTTCCCAGGGCTTATAAAGTAGCAATTGAGGATTCATTGTTCATTTGCTGTGTGTATTGTATTTATTTGCATCAGTGGTTGAAAATTTTACTTTGTAAGTCAAAATTTTTAGGTTTGACTTATTTTTAAGTTTTACAGAATACCCACATTATTCAACGTTAATACAAGACATTTTCTGACTCTAATTACATGTATATGTTTGTGGGCCAGCTGGATATTGCTGTATATGGTTTCTCTATTATATGCATATGTATGTGTGTATATATATGTAATTAAGGAATAGGTGATACACACCTTTTACCTAAGAGAAAATTCAAAACTGCTTTCCTTAAAAATAAGTATGTCCTTGCATTATGTCAGTTAATAAGGAAATGTATCTTTCTGTTTTACTAGCATCTAGTAACTAGACTGCACTGTTCCATAGCAAAGGTCAGGTAGAGAGTGCTCCTCAACTCTGGTTATATGTAGATGTCACCTGAAGAGCTATAAAAAAGTTACCGGTACCCAGGTCTACTGTGATAAACGTCTGGCTTGCCACATCAGCACTTGAACTCATCCAAACGAGATTATTCAAAGAGGCCGGACATTTAGGAGACAAAATCCAAAGAGAGGGCATGCCCAGTGGAAGCCAGGTCCTGGAGCCTTTTCTTTGACAGCATGAGAGTGATGCCCCTTCTCACTGGCCCAGTAAAGGTCACTGGGCCTGATGGCTTCTACTGACGTTCCTCCCCAGGGTCCTGACAGGAGTCCTGGCCATCTCTATCCATCCCCAACCTACTTACAGGCAAACTGTTACCCCAGTGTTCTTAACTATTGATTCTGATTGGAGTGGGGAGGTTTTCTTGGCATCATCAAGCAAGAACACCAGTTTGGAAATCCAGCCAGCTTAGAAATGAGGCAGTGAATATTGCCATTCTTTGATATTTTCTAGAGTTAGTTATGTCAGATATTTTTATTTTAAGCCATAGAAGAAAATGTAGCACTGTGATATATTTCTAAGCTAGTAACTATCCACCCAGTAAGGAAATATTTAGAGATTAATTAACTTGTGTAAAATGTAATGCACTGATACTGGTTGAGAAAAATAATTCATGATGCCACATCTACATATGAAAAGAGGAATGAACACATATAATATTTCATGATGTAATATTTATTAGCCATTGAGGAAAGACTTTTTCATTATAGTTGACATAAAATATATTAGTTTCAGGTGTACAGCATAGTGATTAGACATTTATATAATTTACAAAGCGATTACTCTGATAAGGGTAGAACATTTTTAATAGCTTTATTGAGATATAATTCAGACACCATACAATTTACTCAAAGTATATAATTCAATGACTTTTAACAAATATTTGCGGAGTTGTTGAACCATCACCACAATTTAATTTTAGAACATTTTCATCTCCCCTAAAAACAGTCCCATACCAGTTAGCTGTCACTCCTATTGCCTTCCTCTCTCCCACTCGCACCTCATACCCCCTACTCCAGCCCTCAGCAACTGCAAGTCTATTTCTGTCCTTACAGACTTGCCTATTCTGGACATTTCATATAAATGGAGTCATACAACCTGTGTTTCTTTGCGACTAGCGTTTCTTACTTAGCATACTACCTTTAAGGTTTGCCCATGTTGTAGCATGTGTCAGTACTTCATTTCTTTTTATTACCTAGTAGTATTTCATCGCATGGATACACTGTGTTTTGTTTATCCATTCATCAGTTGATGGACATTTGGGTTGTTTCTACTTTTGGCTATTATGAATTATGCTGGTTTGAACATTTGTACACAAGTTTTTGCATGAACATATGTTTTCGTTTCTCTTGGCATGGAATCGGGGGATCGTATGGTAAATTTATGTTTAATTTTTGAGGAAACAGTCAAACTTTTTGTGTGTGACTGTACTATTTTACATCCCTGTCAGCAATATATAAGGGTTCTATGTTCTTTCGAATACCTATTTTTATCTGGCCTTTTCATCATAGCATTTTAGTGGCTGTGTAGTGTTATCTCATTGTGGTTTTAATTTGTATGTCATAGTGGTTAAAGATATTGAACATTTTTTCATGTGCTTTTTGGCCTTTCCTATATCTTCTTTGGAGAAAAGTCTGTTCAACTCCTTGGCCCAGTCTCCAACTGGGTGGCACATTTTAATCGACCACTTATGTTACGTTATGTTTTGTGGCTACTCCTTTTTGCTCAGATGATGTTTCCTAATTATTTGCTAGTGATTTTTTAAGTAGTTGTGATAGTTTATGAATTTGGATAGAATGTAATTTTCAATTAATAACAATTTCTATTTCCTTAGGTCACACTGCAGAACCGAGTGGCATTGCAAAAAGTCAAGTTATCAGTCTATGTGCAGCCACCTTTAGTATTGTCACGTGACCAATTCACTTTTGAATTGATGGGTAAGTGTTTTGTTTTGGCTTAAAGTCCATCATGGTGTGAGGGTTTTTGTTTTTTTTAACTTAAAATTTTATTTTATTAGCGTGTTCATTTCATGGGTATATTTCTTGCCTGAATCGTGAGACTGGCATCTTCCTGATATGAATGCTTGTGTTGGTTTGCTTATGGTGTTTTCCTCTGTGCATCAGGCGTGGACATTCAATGAGTCTGCAGTAATTACAGATTTCCAAGTGCTTTCCTAGGCTAGATGGACCTGTAATTGTACTTAAACACTATAATTTGGAAGGTTTTCTTTATTGGTGTTTCTCTAGTGAGCTATTTATTGAGTCAGTAATGTTTGAAGAAAGAATATTGACTTTGGAGTCTGGCCTGAATTTGAATCCTAGCCCTGACTCTATGTGTAACCTTGGGCAAACTACCTTAGTAATTACTTGGTGCCTCAGTTTTTTTTTTAATCTGCAGAAAGGGGCTAATGATGTCTTTCTTGTAGGGCTGATTTGAGGATTTAATTAAAAATGAATCTATGTAAGGTATCTGCAATAATGCCTAAAATAGTAGACAGGTCGTAAATGGCAACTCTAAATCTTTGAATGGAATCTCTCACCCTGACCACTTACATCTAAGTCAACACTGGTCCTGTTAAAGTGATTTCTGAATCATCTTTCTTTTCTTTCTTTGTTTATGGCCACTGTCCAGCCGGGGAGCCTATGTCTTATTCACAAAATCAGGAACACCTCTCTCTTTTTTGCCTTTGTATAACCAACCCTTACCTGAGTGCCTGGCAGGTAGTGGGAACTTAATATACTCACTGAATGAGTGAAGGAATGGTTGAATGACTGAAGTAACCTTGGAGGTGATATCAAACCATTGGTTTCTCACTTTATTTTCTAATTTTTCACAATACTTCCAGTTTATCTTTTTAAGACACATTCTGAACCATTTATTTTCCCAGTTAATAAACCTCTTATGACTCTGACGCAGGCTGGAGGTCAAGTGCATGAATCAGGAGGCTGTGCACAGTCTGCTGTCTCTACGGTTGCAGTTACATCATGTCCAGCCCCCCCTTCGATTTCCCCTGCAGCCTGTTCTAACCATGAGAAAGCACATTCCGCACTCCCACATTCTCCTGCCCCTTTGTGTACCCTTTCCCCGTTCATGCTGCCTGTTCACCTGCGTGACGACGAGCAGTGGTGTAGAGTGTTGGCACCCAGTCCCCAGCTGTGCGTTAGCTATGTGACCTTGGGCAAGCCTCTTAATCTCTCTGTAGCCAGTTTCCTCCTGGGAAAAAAAAAAAAAAAAAAAGAGTGGTGACAGTAATACCACCTACCTTATAGGATTGTTGTGAGGATTAAAGTGAATTAATCCATGTGAAGTGCTTAGGACAGTAGCTAGCATGCAGTATAGGCCTACTTTTAACTGTTGCTAATAATCATTGTGCTGAATTATTTAACTTATATTGCTCTTGCATTGCTTATAGCACCAGAGATGACTAGAACAGTAGCCTTTTCTGTTTTTCTGAAAGGAAGTTATGCGCCACCGGAACTGGAAGGAAATGCTGTTGTTTCTTACTCCAGACCAACAGGTAAACACAGTTGTTCAGGAATTTATCAGATTAATCACTCCTTGGCACTTGTCATTATGAGTTAAACGTTTAAGAATTAAGATGGGAAAACACATTGTAAAATATTATTAAATAAAAAGATATTCTTTTCTAGTGTTAAATAAAATTGTATGTCCAAATTAGTTTAATGTTCTGAATAATTAGTGATAAGTCTTGTTAGTAGATTTCTATATATGATGTTTGATTCTGTCTTTTCAATTAATAGCAAATATGATATGTTTTTACTCATTAGAAGAGTGGCATCTAGTCATACTTCATCTATTTGAACAAAAGAGAAAAGCCTGAATACAATAAAAAGACTATCATGGCTTACTCAAATATTAGGCAGCGTTCAGAGTTTTAGATATTATTTTAGTGACGGATACCCTTTAGGATCTTATATGCTAAAACTTTTAAGAACAGATCTACTAAAATTTGATCTGTATTTTTAAAAAAAAACTATTTTTAGGTGAAAAAGGTTATCTTTAATAACACAATGGTTGCCAAGGGCTGGGGGAAGTGTGTAAAATGGGAATATGTTGGTGAAGGGTGCACACTTCCAGTTCTAGGATAAATAGTTCTGGGGCCTGGTGTATAGTGTGGTGACTATAATTAACAATACTCTATTTCTACTTGAAAGTTGCTAAGAAAGAAGATCTCAGATGTTATCACCACAAAAATGGTAATTATAAGAGGAGATGGAGATTTTAACTAACCTTTAGTGGTGATCTTTTTGCAATATATGCGTGTATCAAATCATCACGCTCTGTACCTTAAACTTACATATGTCAATAATATCTCAGTAAAGCTGAAAGAAGGGGGAAAAGGTTATCTTTAGTTCAGTTGAGATTCAATTATTATAAGTTTCAACTTAATTGGGTCAATTTTATATTTTTTCCCTGTATAGTGAATTTTTCATAATAAGTTTGACAGTTGATTGGCAGAATAAGAGTAATTCGTCATTGCTTTTTTAAAAAATGGTTAAATGTAGTGTAACCGATAATAAGGTATTTCAGCAATGTTACATTTGCTTTTTTTAAACATTTCTATACAGTTTTCTTAGTTTTTTCTCTGTTGATACCCACTTTCTTTTAGCAATGTTTTTAATGATTGTAGTTTTTATTTTGTCTAAGTGAATCTTTGGGCTTATGCATTGACAATTTTATGTTCTGAGATTATTTTATAATGTTACTATGTTTACAAAATCTATTTCTTCTGCTTTGTAAGTTATTTTGCTTTAAATTGTTGAAAATTTCATTTTAAGCCAGAGGTAACCACTTGAGCCATTTACCTATATTTTCAAAATTTGGGATTACATAAATATTTTGTTTTTAAATGGCTTTGAGAAAGCTGGCTTCAGAAAGAAATATAAAACTTTAAGGGATCAAAGAATGATGGATTTTTTTAGTGGGATATTTCTGAAAAGAACATTGAAATTTTTTCCGTATTTAAGAAATAAGAAACACTTGGCTAAAAAGCTCTAGGTTATTTATCACTAATTGAGCATCTCAAGAATGATAGGCATTATTATACATTTTACCCTTGTTAGACTTTGAATATGCAGGTGTAGAGACTGTTGTTTCATTGGTTTTCAAGGAAAAGTAGTGACACTCTTTGAAAATAAATTTAAAAGATAGAAATAGGTTACATAGCAAATGGACAAAATGCTTAAAAATACATTATAAAGTTGTAAAATAGATCTGGGAGCTTGTTGCATGTACCATTTTTAGCTACTATGCTTTTCTATAGTCAGAATTTCAAAGATTATAAATTATTGCTAAACCAAAGAGCATAGCATTAATTGGTTGAAAGTTTATTAGGAATTAAAGTAAAAAAAGTCTATAAAAGTAAAAGAATATCAAGACAAGCCCCCACCCACCCAAAGACATTACTCCATAGTATCATCTACCAGCTGAAATTATGATATCAGCAAGACTAATTGGAAATATTAATATTATTATGTATTTGGCCTTTCACTCAACTTTTCCCCCAACAATTCATAGAATGCTCTTGATGCCATTTACATATTCAGTTTGGTTTGCTGTTTGGCTAGATCATATATCTCTACCTCTTTTTGCCACATTTACGCTAGACTGACACACTCTCCTGGACTTCTGAGAATGGAAATGCAGGTACATCATTGGATTTCAGTTACTCATGTTTTACTCTTCATTTGTGGCTTGACTTCACTCATTTTTATCGGAGAGCCATTTAAATCGTCAGTGAGAAACTTGAAAATGTTGATTTGTATTTTTTAGCAGATATGTATTAAATTTGTTTTGAAATGTTGCCATAGATAATTGGTTGTTTCTTTCTTCCCTAACCTGTCTGCATTGCTTCTGATGGACAGATCGAAATCCTGAAGGTAAGGAAGATCATTTAGAACGAAGTGAATTTCTGAGCTGAAATGTGTCGATGAATTGAATTGGTATCATACCATGAATTAGCTCTTTTTATGGACTGCTCTTTCATCTATGGAACCCTGTTTAAGGATGATTCAGTTCCTTGACCCAGCTATGGAGAGCTTGCTAGGTGCTTCCTCCCGGAGAGACTTGTCATTCAGTGTTAGTTGTTTCAGAGTCATGAGAAAGGACGAAGCTCCGTGACGCTAAAAAGAAACATCACGTGTCATTGACAAGTTATTTCTGCAAGTCGTTGGTGATTCACCTGTATGCTCTGTTACCTTATTTCACTAAAATAAAGGACCAGTAAAGACCAAGGGGTGTTTGCCACTGAATCCTGCGTTGCCTGTTGTCTGTGTGGCGCAGCAGACCCGCCTCTGCCTCTGGCCAGAGTGCCCCGTGCTCATTCCCTGCGCCTGGGCTGGGTCTTGTTTATAGTTTGTGGGGAATGTCATCAAAGGCCTGACCCCTTGAATCTGCCCGGTCAGTGTTAATTGTTAACCCACTTTGTATTCCCCCAAACCTTTGTGTATGACTCTGCTGTAATGCTTACCATAATATCAGTTTCATTATGTTTGTCCCTTAGGTTGCCCGAGTAGATTTTGAGCTCTCTGAGAGCAGGGTTCGAGCACTCACCTTTGAGTTATGCAATATTAGAGTAAACAATAGGCACTATAAAAGAATCTTCTACTTGGATTATTTTTCCTCCTAGACAAGACTTTATTTGGTTGTTTATTTTAGTATTAGCTATTTTAGATAACTGTTAGATAGCAATGTTAATTAATTAGTAATAAATATATAAAATACTTAAAAATAATGGCAATATTTACTCATACAGTTTTGGTGATGCCAACAACCTCAGTTGCATAGTATTTGGAAGGTGAAAATATGAGAAATATTTTAATAGAAGTATGTGATTAGTTTAATAACATAAAGTAAACTTGTCAAATTAGAATTTGGGTTATTAAAAAACCTATTCTTAATAATGAATATTTATATTTTATTTGGCAAAATTGTATGTAGCTGATGAGATTTGCATTTATTTTTGTAAAATACTATATTATTATTTAAATGATTTGTTTTGGGTTTAAAAAAGTCAGTTAAAGTTATTATTGAAACTAATTTATTCCTTTTTACTGTAAATTTATTCCCAATCGATAGGAGAAAAAAAAAAATCACAATATATGGAAGTTTTAGTATTTCAGCACAAAGCTTAAAGCTGGTTTTAATAATCTCATGATCTATTTTAAAATTATAATTAAGCTTTGGGGAGTAGAGTTGAAATACTTAGCCTCAGCTAGCAGGCAAGACAGTAAGTAATACGCTGCCACAGAGCTCTCACTTTGCACACAGGCTTCAGATTTCAAAGACTGGTCCATTTTATTGATACAGTTAGGCTGCAGTGCAGATAGCAGTCTTGCTCTTACATGTGGGAAGAGGGAAGCAAATGAGGTTTTATGCTCTTACACGTGGAAAGAGGGAAGCAAACGAGGTTTTATGCTGCCCTTGGAGTTTGTCTCCATTATTTCTGCATTAAAGTTACATGGCACATGCAGTGTAACACGGGCCTGCAGATGGAGCACAGTACATAGCCAGACATAACAGGAAGGGATCAAGGAAGCCCTGGCTTCCAGACACTGCTACTGCCGCGGGGTTCCTTGTTTTCAGTATGAAATGACTCTAGCAGGCCCCTGGAAAGAGTTCTGCAGGCGTTGTGTAGAAGTGTAATACATACACATAGTTATTCTACTCTGATATATATGTTCCTCCCCCCCCCCCCCCCCCCCGCCGTCTTTTAAAGCACATTTTGGCTTCCCTCTTGACAGTGATACTGGGCTCTAGGGTGTGCCAGGTGTAATTAGAATTCTCTTCCTGGAAAAATCGTTCGGGCAGGAGTGGTTTTGATGTGAATTTTCGCCCTAAGTGCTAAGTAATTTTGTGATTAATTGCATTGCAGTAGTTGCGACCACCCGTTTCCTCCAGTGGGCTAGAAGGGGAAGCGTTTGAAGGAGAGGTGATTATATTTGGTAAAAGCTGCCGCATGAAGTCCATCTGATGAATGAGCCGGCCAGTATTTGAATGTTATAAATGACCAAATTTTTCTTTTCTCTCAGCATAGTATTGAGTTGAATAAACTCATTTGCCAATACATAGAGAAGCTATTGCTGATGGTAGGCGAAGTTAGGACCAGTTAAGGCTCTTTCAACTGAATTGAAAGCTGGTTGGAAAGTGTTTAAATGCATGTAATTCTTTCCTTTGTATTATAGATATGCCCATGTGCACACTGGCACGTACCCAAGTGTCTCTGGCTTCAGGTTCTTAGATAATCGTAACCTAAAGAGTAATTGGTAGCCAACTTTACATCTCAGGATTCTCAACAAAATGTAAATCTCAGTGGAAGTGTGTCTCTGATAAACCCCATGACTAAATACTAGAGACTGTATTTTGAAATGCTTGGGTTTTAATTTGGTGGGAAATAATATAAAATACTGGCACTGTGATTATTCTTTTTAAAGATAAGGTTTCTTCTAACTGGTTTCTAAAGGATTTCATGTTCCCCCCAATGGTAAAACTTTTCAAGCTGCCATCATTTAGAAAATAACCATAATCATTTTATTAAGTATGAGTGTCATGATTTTTCAAAATAATGTTTTCCAAATGTTCTATGAAACAGGTTTACAGTTCCTGAGAAAAAGGAAATTCAGGAGGGGTTCTACAAATCTTAGCAAATGCAGACTATTGCCCTAATGTGAGATACTGTCATTAACTGACCTCACTGGACTGTGAATTGAGTTATAATGTATTTCCCTTGTTGGGTTTATTAGGGCTTACAATCCACTTGTTTCCATTTCTGAAAGCATACATACACCACCAGTTTCTTTAGCTCTGAGTTCTTGGAGATCTAGTAACAACATTCAAATACAGACTCACTAGCCTAAGGCTAGTGTTGTTGATCATGATTAAAATGTTTTTACCACAAATTCAATCAGTACCTGGTCCAAGTGAAATAGAGCCACGGTTTTGGCAGTATAGTTTTTGAAGAACATTTACAGCAAACTTTTGCCTGAACAGTTAGCTCAGACTTTGGTTCAAAGTATATAGAAGAGAGCTTATTTTTGTGCATGCACAGAATTATCAGGTGAAGCATTTCCCCCATTATTCTGTTAATTAAAAATGAAGGAAATGACAATAGGTTTCAGGTCCCTTGTTATTTCCTCTCTGAATCCATTAATTGAGGCTATACTTTATATACTGTAGAGGTAACATATTAGTAGGTATAGTTCTATAATTTGGGGATATGTGGAATATATGAAATTGGAAAAAATAATGCTCCGTGATGTTTTTGTGTGCTGATGTTCATAGTTGTGGTTTGAGCAGTAGCTTAGATCACAATACCATAATATTTTAAGTTAAAACATTTTACTGTTGTAAAGTACAAATAAGCATGCCTTTAAAATTTCACAGAATGTTGGGAAATAATACCCTGGGACCTTTCTGAAGAGCCACCAGTGATACTTTGTGTCTAGGATTCCAGGAGAAGTGAATTTAACATCTGTTGGTTATGAGCAAAAAATGTGCTACGTAAAATTTGATGGATAATAGATTATGCTGAAGAGAATGACAAATATGTTCTGAAAAAGTCTTTAATTGACCTCATATATCAACGTCTTCCCATTGCTGATGATCTCCCACTATCCCAGTGAAGAAGTAATACTGAAAAGTATAGTCCCAGCTTGGGTGCGGAGCAAGCCGCTCAACTCCAGTGGGCTTAACAAAATCTATTGCTAATTTGGGATCATGTCCCTAAACTTGGACTGCTCTAACTTTGCTATTTTTAAGCTGTTCTCTGACTCCACTGTAGAGAAATAAAGGGATTTAATGCGTGTTCCTCAAGTAGAGTACAGCAGTGTACTGAGACACTGGTTTCTGTATATTTTCTTTTATCTTACCCAAGCAGAAATGGAATCCTAGAATGAAAGGAGAGAACACTAAAGTTGTAGAATTGCTCTTCTATAGATGCTTAAGTAGGGAGCCTAATTTGCTTTGGTTTCAGTTTCATTCTCTGTAAAAATATCGAAAAGAATTGATTTTTAAAAACTTTTAATTCTGACATAAAACTCTTCAGTGTTATCTATTGTTCAGTAACCTGTTTCAATATCCCTGTATAATAATGGAAAAAATTGGCAATTGAATGGCTGTGGAAGCCTTTCAAAATGTCCCTTAACAGTGCTATGGAAAGTTAAATGGATTGAGAAAAATTTAATTAATATGAAGATAATATTCTTAATATTAATGTATAAAATGTCATGAACTTCAGTAGAACTCAAGTAGAGCAAATTCTGCTTTCATGCTCATAATTCATTGCAAATTGTTCATTGTAATTTGAATCTTCAATAAGTAAAGCTAAAGGTTAAAAAATTTGGGGGGTAGAGAAATTAAACATGGCCATCTAAAGTCTTTTTTATGTAAATTGCATATTTATTACTCATTTTAGCTGATAGTCTTAAATTGAGGCTAGAACTTTGAAGGTCTTAGTTTAGTGTCAGCTCAGTAATTGACTCTAACTGTATAGATAGTGTTGAAGTGTTGTGAGTTTTAAAATATGGTATTACTATTAAAGGCAGACCTCATGCCTGTGTTCCTTTTTAAGATTTTATTTTGCCTTGCACTTTTAAAAAATTCTGCAATACTCTTTATTTTTTAATTACAGCTGACATTCAACTTTATATTACTTTCAGGTGTACCGCATAGTGGTTAGACATTTATATTCCTTGCAAGTGATCCCCTAATATGGCCTTGTAATCTTTGACAATAATATAAAATTGTGAATTATGATAATAATGTGCAGTTATTTCAGTTATGTTAGACAAAATGGGCAGGCAGCAAACTTTATTTACTTATTTACTTATTTATTTATTATTAATCCTCACCTGAGGATATTTTTTCCATTGCTTTTCAGAGAGAGTGGGAAGGAGGGAGGGAGGGTGAGAGAGAGAGAAATGTCAGTGTGAGAGAGACACATCAACTGGTTGTCTCCGGAAGACGCCTGGAGTGGGGTGGGAAGTGAACCCGAGACCCTTTGGTGTGCAGGCCGACACTCTAACCACTGAGCCACCGGCCAGGGCAGGCAGCAAATTGTTAAACTAAGATATCTTGCTACTCAAACTGTTAGTGTGTGTGTAATTATTTGTCAAATCTATGACTCTCCATTTCCCTCCTTTTATTTCAGGCATTCCTCGAGTTATCCAATGTAAATTTAGACTTCCCCTGAAATTAATCTGCCAGCCAGGTCAGCCTTCAAAAATTGCAAGCCACAAACTAACTATTGATACCAACAGACCTCCAGTCAGCCTCCTCAGTCTCTTCCCAGGTAGGACTTTTGAAGTAACATGCCTGTGATATCAGAAATGTGAAGAATTTAGCAGGGAATCCTTCCCCAGCCGGTAATGATGGGGTAATTATCAGATAGCTGCTAAGTCAGAATATAAAAATGCCTCAGGGTTTTTGCCATGCCTGTTCAAAGGCGAGTAGCTTGTATCACCAGGTAATGAGGTGCACCTTTTCAGTTTGGTAACGCTAGCAGCATCATTATCCTGCTTGAGTATTCAGAGGTGAAGGCGTGAAATGTTGCTCTTCAGACTGTGGAAGTTTTTAGCTTGGAATGTAAATATTTATTATTCATTTTCGTTGTAGGTTTTTGGATATGTACTTATTTAAAGTACAGTCGCAGGCCCCTGAAAAGTAATTGCCTAAGTGGGCGCTTTTAGCAGTTTTGCTGTCTGGGCAACTGCGGGGGGCGAGTGTTCACTCTCCGCCTCTGACCTTTAGAAGGGGCTCGTGTATAAAGCTTCATTGGGGTAATTTGTGAAGGTGTGACTTGCCCTGGGTGTCAGTCCTTCTTTCTGGAGTAGCTTAGAAAAAAAGATAAAGCACCTGAAATAGCTAGGGCTCCTAATGTGTTCCATCTATTTGCTTTCTTGGTGATGGGGTGGAATTAAAAAAACAAATCTGGGAATTAAACCAACCCTTTTAAATCCCTCATTAAAAATCGTCACCGTTGACTCTGAGATGCATCCTCACCCTTGCATTAGTGGGTAGGATTTAGAATACAAAGAGTATTTCCCACAAGGTTTAGCGATTTATGGTAAGTCAACTTTCGTGTTATTAACTACTTAAAGTGCTTAAGATATATTTTTCATTAATTTAAAGTGTTTAAAGAGCTTTATTTATGTATAACTATGAGAAGCCTTCAAAATGGAATGCTTTTTATTACAATCGATGTATTCTTTCGTTTGGATTAAGTTTGAGTATATATATGTCTATTGTTGGCAAATAGTTTTGTACATTTTGGTTTTTCCCTTCCCTTTTCTTCCATCCCAGTCAATTTTCTTATAGCAAATTTGGATTATAAAAGGCAGAGTGACTACCTTTATAACATCTTAAACAAATGCATTAATTCCTTGGGTCTCCTGTACTATCCTGGAAATTTAGTAGGAAATTATATGTTTCACACTGAGTATATTGGTGCCTTTGAAAAACGTTTAAGCCCCTGGCCCCTGAGTGGTTGCTGTGCGCTGTGGGAGGATGGAAGCCGCAGAGGTGGCATGAGAAGGCTTTCTCCTGGTCAGACAGGCTGTCGCTAAACTCGGGAGGGCCTAGGTGACTCACCCCTTTCTCCCGGGTTGGGGCTGGCTGTCTTGGCTGGTCGGCATATACTTGCTTCTTGGCCACTTTAGAAATGGGGCTCAGTGACAGGTTTTTTAAAATTTCCCCTCGAGACCCAATGTATGTGATATAGCGTGTTTTGGGGGGGAGTTCCTGGATTTGTGTCTGTATGGAACATGCTGGAGCCTATAACTGCTTAATATAAGCACTCTGGGCACCTTTTCACTTTTCATGAGTATTTTTCACTCTTGGGACATGTAAGACTTTTATATGTTGATGTCAAAGTTGCTATTGAAAATGTACTTTTTAACTGAACTAAACAAAAGTAATGAGCTTCATAGAGAAGAAATAAATCTACTTTTAATCTCTTCCTATTTGTTTATTTCAGTCCTTTTTGTGTGTGAGCAAAAATAGATATATTTAAAACAACTTTAATTTTTCTTACTACAAAAGTAAAGTGAAATTCAGAAATGGATAACCAAGAAGAAGTGAGAAAAACAGAGTTTGATTCAACTTTATTTGACATCAACACATAAAAATCTTATATATACCAAGAGTGAGAAGTACCTGTGAAAAGGGTAACGGGAAAAAGTACCAAGAACGCGTATTTTAAACAGTTCTGGGATTCCAGCATGTTCTGTAAGAACACAAACCCAGGAACTGCAGAAGAAGAGCAGCTATATCACATACATTGATCTTGAGGGAAAATTGAAAAATCTGTCACTGAGCCCCGGAGTTCCGGGGTGCTCTTTCTTCCAACCTTCGTTCCCCTTTGCGTGTTTTTTTGGGTAGTTTCTATCGCTGTACAGTCAAGTCACTTTCTTTTGCAGGGTGTGATGTGCTTGACCCCACTCTGTATTTTTCACCTCTGGCACTGTAGCAGTCATCTCTCAGAGTTCGATATGGCATGTTTTTTCTTCTTAAAATACCTTCCATGTGTCTAACAGAACTTCTTTGAACATAGAACAGCATAACCGCTGTTTAAAGGGCCTCGTTTGCTTCTGTGGTCTGTGTCGCCCAAGTTAGTTGTGACTGACAGCCCTTGTTATGGATCGTAGTTCCTTCCTTCCTTCTTTGCCTGCCCTGCCATTTTTGATTGAAGGACAGAACTTCTGACCCGAGAGAGCAGGGCTCGCTCCCTGCTCTGGGTGCAGTCACGGGTTCCCCATTCCCTGTCACCTCTCCGGGTGCTGTCCCCAGCCTCAGAGCTTCCCCACAGGCTTCTACTGATGAGGACTCGGGTGTGTGCTCAAGGGGCACACTTCACCGCTTTGCAGGCCTCCCCCTTTTAGCGTTTTCCTCTGCCACCCTGCCCTGTGACCTTGTGCTGCTTTGGCCTTCCCATACTCCTGCCTCTGTCTCCCCTTCTCGGGGAGAAGCCTGGGCTGCACCTCGGTTTCCCTCCCTGTGCTGCGGCCTCGAGATCTTTCTCTGGGCAGTGAGCTGGGGAAACCGCAGGCTCTCTCTGTTTGTTTGCTGTTTGTCTGCTGTTTGTCAGGGATCATTGTTGCTCATGTCTTGATTTCCAGTGTCTTAAAAAAAGCGTTTTATACTTTTTGTCCCATTTTTTCAGTTGTTTTAGATGGAAGGACAACTTTACCTCATTTTCCCCATCTTGGCCTCAAGTGAAAGTCTCCACCATTATAATTTTTGTTTGTTTTGAGTAATGATTCAAATATGGTTAAGTTTTTGCAATTTTTTTGATATGAATTTTTTGGTATCTCCTTTTCTATAGGTTTTCCCCTTCACCTTCCTTTTTAATTGTTTGTTGAAGAGTACAGATTATTTTTCCTATGCGTTTCCCACTCTCTGAATTTCGCTGATTATGTCCCTGTGATGTTTCATGTTTTCTCTGTCCACCTTGTTGCCAGAGCTGACAGTCAGGCTTCATTATTTTGGCCACATTACCTAATGAGTGGTGGTGGATACTTTCAGCAGGGGCACGTGATGCCTGTTTGCCTCTTTTTGTGTGTGATGGTAACAGCCATTGAATATCAATTTTCATTGGAAGTTGAAAATATTTATATTTTATTTCTTTCAAGCTTCCTTCAGTTTTTGGCTGAAATATTTCTACATGGAGAGCCTTTCCTTATCTACTATGGGCTATGTAGTGCGATTTGAGCAGGATCGTCAGCATAAATGCTTGGTTCTCTGTGTTTATTACTGACTTAAAAAATGATGAGTTGATTCTCTAGTCCTCCAAGACTGAGCAATTGGCTTTTTTTCTTTGTATCAACGTAAATGCATCCCTTTAATTATATTTGATGTGTTTCACTTAATTGCAGCTATTATCTTTTTTTAAAATACGTTTTTATTGATTTCAGAGAGAGGAAGGGAGAGGGAGAGAGATAGAAATATCCATGATGGGAGAGTCATTGATCGGCCACCTCATGCACGCCCCCCACTGGGGATCGAGCCCGCAACCCCGGCGTGTGCCCAGAGCGGGAATCGAGCCCTGACCTCCTGGTGCCTGGGCCAACGCTCAACCACTGCATTAGGCCGGCCGGGGAATATTATCTTTTTTGGTGCTTAGGTGCTTTCCTCCCTGGCCAGTGGTAGTCTCCTTCAGTTGGCTCTTACTTCGTTTTCCCACAACTCTGCTCGTCACTGGTAGTTTCCTTGCTTTTGTTTTAGGTTCATCTTGTGCTCTTCGTGCCTGAGACCTAGAGTGAACCAGTGGGAGAAAGGAGTCAGATGATTTCAGGGTGTTCTTGTGGGGCAGGAATTTTAGCAGTTGGAAGCTAATATGGAAACTGGTTAATATAATTCATACTGGGCTTTAAACATCACTAGCGACATAAAACATACGTGTCCTCAGCCAAGCTTCCCGTTTCAAGCCGTGGGTGCCTTGCCTCATGGTTATGTAAGGTGATTTTCTCTTTTTTTTGTAGGCTTTGCCAGCCAGTCAGATGATGATCAGGCGAATGTCATGGGTTTTCGCTTCCTAGGCGGCTCCCAAGTCACTCTTCTTGCTTCCAAGACCTCCCGTAAGTAGAACCGTGCCATTGTGGCCTCTGACATTTTCTGTTGAGTGCACCACGCCATGGTCAAGGATTTCTGCAAAGGGTGATGTGCGGCTAAATGGTGAAAACTGAGCGTGGAGGTATTAAGTATACAGGACATAAAAGTGATAAAGCTAGGATCCTATTTTATCAGAGATATTTATCTTTGCTTGGGGATGAGGAGCCCTTGAGAGAGGAATTGAAAGGATTGAAAATGTTTATGAGATAGGTATATGGTGAACTAGGTTTTAGGGACTACCAGAAACTGGAATTAATTTTTGTGTGTGTATATTCTTATATCTTTTTTTTTTTTCTAAATCTTCACCCAAGGATATGTTTTAATTTTTTTTTTTTTTGAGAGAGAGAGATTGATGTGACAGAGACACATTGATTGGTTGCCTCTCATATGTACCCCAACTGGGGATTGAACCTGAAGCCTAGGTATGTGCCCTGACCAGGAAGCAAACCCGCAACCTTTTGGTGTCGGGACAACGCTCCAACCAACCGAGCCACCTGGCCCGGGCAGCACCATTTTGTTTTGAAGAGCTTTCATCTTCACTTGGATGATGGACTCCATTTGGTACATTTCTCTTTGTTAAACTAGTCTCTTTAGTTAAACTAAAAATTGTTGCCAAGGTGTCCTCGGGAAATTCCACACACCTGTTTGCCTTCAGTTGGTGATGCTGGATGATGAATCTGCAATTGAGATCACTAACAGCAAGAAGTTATTCTTTGTCAAAATTGGGGATATTTGTGTCCTAATACATTATATTTATTCTTTCCTGGATAAAGTAACTTCTAGGGCATTGCTGTGGGGCATGATTACTTTACCGTTATGTAAATAACACCAGATATCCAGGTATATAGCTGAATAGATGGCAGTGCCAAAGTGCAAGCAGGACAGGACCTTTTAAATAAGGAACCAAATGAACTGTGTCAACTGAAACTTGAAAAGTAGCCATTACAATTCCCTGATGGCTTTTTTAGCTTTAGTGACAGAATTCTACCTGGGAAATGCCCTTGGTAAGGAAGGGAGATAGAGACAAAGAAAGTACAGTTCTCTGGGGTTGAGGCAGTTGCTGGTGCTCCCTACTGCTCTATCAGAATATTCATCCCCAGGAAAGGAATGAAGTAATTTGTACCCAATGTGTGTCTGGCATTTTTCTTTTTTTGTGATGCTGAGTCCAGGATACAATTTCTCTTCTGAATATCACAGAGACTCTTAACGTCTTCAATAATGTCTCTATAGCTTGTCTATATTTGTGATTATTATACTTACGCAGTTATAATGTATGAGTAGCAAATTCCATAGAGCTTTAAAAATAAGGGTAAAACTCAATTTACTAGATATGATTCTGTCTGAGCTCAAATCGGTGCAGTCTAAGCTGCAGCTTAATCCAGGGATAAATTTAGAGTATCTGGTGTTGCAGGTTTTCAGTTTGTAGTGTTTTCAGAAAGAATTGGACAACCAAACTCAGTAATTCAGAAGTGAGATGTAGCTGGTAGGAGGTGTGGATTTCGTTTTGTTTATAAAGTAGCAATATTAGAGCACATTTCAATGTTAATTGAAATGATTGAGTTAAGTGGGAGAGGCTGATGATCAGGAGAGGGAAAGGACTCACAAAGCAATGAAGTCTTTGAGAAGGAGAAAGGGGATGGGATGCAGACCCTGGGGGGCAGGCAGTAGGGGTGTCCAGAGAGATTGAAGGACAAGCTTTTGTAACTTTACTGTGACAGAAGGGATTGGGTTTAAGTCCAGGGGAACTTTGTAGATTTGTTGGTGGAAATAAGGGAGCTTTGATGATATCTAAATTTAAAGAAAAGGTATGGCGTTGTTGTCTTGGAGAACAAATAAGAAAGCAAGCTCATGAATGAGGCAATGTTGAGGTCCCATTTGAAGTTTGAGATCCTGAATTTTGAAGTGAAACCACTCATCCTTAGACAGTTTTCCCTGACAGCGGTTTGTTTATCAGCATCCAAGCAACCAAACTCAGGGCTGGGATTTTGAAATGGAATTGCAGATAAAATATTTCTTTGAGATTATAATAATGGACTACCCAATCTAAGATGATAAGAAGAGAAATAAAGATGAGAGAAAACTGATACATGGTGAAAATGAATGGATTCAATGGTGCACAAGTGTCAATGAGGCTTACATTGTGAAATAGTAATTATAGAGCAAGAGAACCAGAAGAACATAAGATAGTGGTTAGAGAGCGAATGATATGTTGAAGTCAATTCAGAGGAACTGCAGGTTCAGATAATGACAAGCTCATCAGGAAAGGTGTGACCTTGGGGGAGTGGCTTTTGATAATAGAGAGGACAGCAATGGAGACAAGGATTCCAAGGAAATGACATGTCCCATTAAGAGAGCCTGTTTGATGTTAGCACAATGAGTGAGAAAAAGAAACACACCCAGACATATTATTGTGCAGTCTGTGAGCGTATCCTCAAGGGTTAAAAAGGAAAAAGCAAGCTACTCAAGGAACCGGAATCAGGAAGACATTTAACTTTCATCAGAATCAGTGGATGCTAGAAGACAGCGGGAGAGTCTTCTACAGGATTTGAGGGAAATGATTTTCAACTTAGATTTCTGTACCCAGCTAAACTGGTCATGAGCAGTGAGTACTGAGTAAATACATACTCTAGTGTCACAAGCAGGGTGAAGCAAATTTATGTAGCTTCAAGTAGGCCTTTGGAAATGGAAAAGATAACTAACACACCAAAAGACTATGCTGAAAGATTTTAACATGCTAGAAAGAGGGGCTGGATCAAATATGGTCAAGTTTAAAGTCCTTGCATGTCTCTTGATTGTTTAGCTTGCAGGCAGGAGTATAATGAAAGCATTGTAGTCGTGTATATTAATAAGTTTGGGCCTTGGAAAAGGTTTTCTTTTGCATCTGCCAAGAGAAAGCATATGTAATCTTTTTAAAATTTATTTATTTATTTAAATTAAGTTTACAGGGGTGGTATTGGTTAATACATTCCAGGGTGGGCAAAATTAGGTTTACCGTTGTTCGTATGGAGAATACAATAATTAAGAAATAATGATACAAGAATAAACTCTGTTTCACATACAACTGTAAACCTATTTTCTACAACACATCGTCTGTATATTGCATTGTGGGCCCGCCACCCAAAGTGTAGTCTCTTTCTGTCACCATATATTTGGCCCCCTTTACCCCCCCTTTATTCTCCCCCTACCCTCTTTCCCCTCTGGTGACCTCCATACTGTTGTCTGTGCCTATGAGTTTGTTGCTTTCTGTTTTATATCCCACAGCATAGGTAATCTTGAAAACATGTTAACCAAAATAACTTCAGAGGAAATAATGTGAGAGGCTTGCTCTTGCCTCTGTTCATTTTGCGTTCAGCAGACATACTAGATATAAAAACCGTGGTGGCTCTTGTGAAGCTCCTGGACAAATGGGAGAGAAAACAGGTAGAGAACCCGTAAAAGTGCTTGGTGTGCTTACGGAAGCCCAATTTAGGTGCTCTTGAAGCCCGAAGGAATGAGGTTCCAGAAGAGATTTTATTTGTAAAGGATCTTGAAGGATGAATGGTAGATTATTAGGTGGAGGGCATTCCACAAAGAGGAAGAGGTATTGTGATCCTTGATAGAGCATGGGGTTTTAGAAATCAGTGGGGTTTTTTTCTGTTCTGGGAATTTTATACAGTAGCGGCTCCATGATAGTTTTTCAGTGAAGGCAAAAAATTTAGCGATAAGTGTAATGATCAAATCCAAAGTCACCTGAAACCTACCCCATGCCACTGTGAGCATTTTAATGTGTGCAGTGATTCATCACTATATCACTGTTTAATATTTATCTTAGGATTTCTTAGCAGTATTATCAAGGGGAAAAGGGCAAATTATATAAATCCAGCTTGGAAAAAGCCTTTTGAAAAGTGAATCTAGAGAAATCATCTATAGTTTCTACTACTATTGAAGAGTTTGTATATTTAGAATATTATACTAATATCTACTGAAATTGTTTATATTATTTTCTCAAACTTTTTGATTCAAAAGGCCTTCATCTGCCTTTCCATCTCACATTTAAAAATTTCCAAATAGCATAAATTACACTGATGCTTTGTTTATGACATGAATACAAACATTATTTATATTGATGAACTTCAGATGTTCTGACATGAATAGACACTGACGTGATGCATTTTTGTGCCCTGCTTAGTTAAATCCATTATTTTCTCCATTTGTAGTAGAGAGGAATGGCAATTGACTGAGCTCCAATCATCCAAATTTATTTCATTTGGAAGCTGTAATGGTTATTTCCACTGAGATGCTATTACAAGATGCAAAGGAAAAAAGATTAAAAAAAATAAATTGAATGTTCATTTTGGCAGATATTTTAATTACTGGTATTGTAAGGGTATATTTTAAAATACAACTTTCTTCTTTCATGTTATATTATAAATAGATTTTTATTTCTCTTTTCCATGAAATGTATACTCTGGAAACTCTCCAGGGCAATGTTAACCATTTTGAAATACAAATACTGAGAAAATGCTTAATAATCATAATAATGCCTTATAAATCTTTGACTCATTCATTCTTGTTGATTTTTGCTAATCTGAAAAAAAGCAACTTAAATAATTGTTTATATTTCTGAAACCCAAGTTAATTATAAATTTTTTATTGCAAAAAATTTAGTTTTATTTCTTCCCTGCATGTATTGATGAAAATAAAACAGTTGAAGTAAAAAAATGTTACAGAAAATATTACATCTATTTAAATGTTCATTATTTTTACAATTCTATTATTTGGCAATATTCATGCAATATACTTGGTCACAGTAGTGTTCTGTCTTAGTCCATATGGACAGCTATAACAAAATACCACAGACTGGGTGGCATTTAAATAATAGAAATGTGCTTCTCACAGTTTTGGAGGCTGGGAGGTCCAAGATCAAGGCTCTGGTATGGCTGGTGTCTGGTGAGGGCCTGCTTTAGGTTCATGGATGCCTGTCTTTTTGCTGTGTCCTCACATAGCAGAGGGCAGGACAGTTCTCTGTGTTGTCTTTGATGAGGGCACTAATCCCATTCATAAGGGCTTCACCCTCATGACCTAATCACTTCCCTAAGGCCCCACCTCCAAGTACCATCATATTGGGCATTAGGATTTAACGTACGAATTTGGGGGGATATAAACTTTTAGTTTATTTCCAGTAGCTGCAGGATATCTAGAAATTTATTTGTATTTGAATTTTTCATCAAGCTTTAGATTTTTTACTTGTTTTACTGCACACTTTTTGTATCAGATTGTTTTAATTTTTTGACATATATATATTTAATCCTCACCAGAGGATATGCTTTTATTGATTTTTAGAGAGAGAGGGAGAGAGAAACATTAATGCGAGAGAAAAACATCAATCAGTTGACTCCTTCGTGAGTCCTATTGAGGACTGAACCCAAAATCTAGGCATGTGCCCTGACCAGAATTGAACCCTCAATCTTTTGGTGTGTGGGATGACATGCTAACCTACTGAGCTACCCGGCCAGGGTTCGATCAGTATTTTTCAGTATCTAATTGTGATTGATCTAAATTTTCTGTAATTCAAAGATAGATGGCATTTTATAGGTACAGTAAATCCTCGATTTTGCAGATCTCAATTTAACGGGCTTTGAATTTAATGGGCAAAATTTTTAGTCCCTAAGTCATATGTAAAAATTAACACCCTGTTAATTTAAAAATCCTTTTAACCAAGGTTTGCTTATAATTAAATTAACAGGTTATTTTTTTGTTGTTATAAATTCACTGTTATTTTAAACAAATTTTAGCAAATAGGCCATATGTTGGGAAAAACACTAGTAATTTTGCTGACATAAATAAAAAATATTAAATATGTCTACAGCTATAGTCTACATATTTAAATCCAAGAGTCACCACTCGTAAACAATGTTTGGCAAATGATTAGCAGGTGATCACATGCATCTCCAGTGGTCATTGGTTCTGTTATCATGTGGAATGACCTTCTGCAGCAGTTTTAATGTGGGCCCTCCAATGTTCCTATGTGCGCTAAGCCTACTCCGGTGACTGGCGAGTGTACACACTATTCAGCATAAATTTACAATTACTGTAATACATGTAGGAAACTTTTCTGTGAAATTAAACTTTTCATACATACTTAATTTTAATTACACAAACGTGTCTACATAAGTAAAAACAGGTAAACTAACTGATTTGTCAATTTTTTAACATATAATTTTGAAACCTGCTTTATTATGTAATGGACTTTCAGCTTTAACGGACACCCCCTCGCCCGAATTAGTCTGTGATATTGAGGTTTTACTATAATGAGACTAGATTGTGTTTTTACAATGGCTGTTTCCTTACCTTTTATGTAAAACTTTTTTTTTTTTTAAGGAGGACCCAAATTTGAGTGTTTTTTAAAATTGTACGGTATCCTGTTATAAGATACATACATAGTAAAAGGGACCATACTCTTATAGTTTGCCACTGTGACCCCATATCCTTGGCATTAAACTTGAAAATGTTAAGTGGCTGATGCAGAATACCTCAGTAATGCGCCAGAAATCTTTTTCTCAAGCCGGTGGAAATGGTTTCTATATTTCATCAAGGAAACCTTTGTCCTTTCCGTTTTGCTGTTCATGTCAGAGTTAGCGATAATTGGTGCATTTTCAGCAGGCAAGAAGCATCTTTCCTAACCACTTCCTCTCTTCTAGAACGATACCGCATTCAGAGTGAACAATTTGAGGATCTTTGGCTCGTAACCAATGAGCTTATCATCCGCCTTCGAGAACATTTTGAAAACCAGGGAATCAAAGATTTCGCTTGTTCCTTTTCTGGATCCATGCCCCTTCAGGAGTATTTCGAGTTGATTGACCACCATTTTGAGGTGTGTATGGTTAGAACCCACATCATTCATAATTTTTCAACCTGTGAGAGAGGTGCCGCGGAGGTGAGAATTGCGGGGTGCACGCCTGGGGCCGGGTGCCCAGCTGTCCTTTGGCTGCCGGCGGCTTTGGGAACGTGCCCCTGCCCGCTTGCCCGGTTTGCGATCAGGGCGAGGCGCAGCATTGAAGAGTGGCTGCCTGGAGCTAAGCATGCAGCCTGGCCCCGGAACAGAGCTGGTTTAATTCTTCCACATGGGGACTTAGCCTTTGACCCCAGTGACCCAGCGCTGAAGCGGCCATTAGGCTAACTAATTCTAGCAAGCCATAAATGAGGTGTGATTATAAAGCAGTGATCTTTCCTTTTTTTTTTTTTTTTTAACAAGCACACTAGAACTTGTGCTTCTGAGTGAGGGTTAACCACAAGGGGCACTGAGTAAAATGCTAGGTGACTACATGTCTAAATAAATGAGATCTGACAGCGACTTTGTTGCCTGAATATTTTTTACATTTCTGCTGTGGAAGTACCTTCAGAGCCTGTTTTAGATTCTCTTGAGTATCTTGATGGGGTCAACTCTTCATCCTTTGAAGACTGATTTGATATTTGGGAATAGTCTAGAGTCATGTTTTGTGAATGAATTGGACAATGACAGTCTTGTTTCAAAAGTCCCATGTGTTAAAATATATTCACCAGGCTCTGCTTAACTGATTTGGCTGTAAATGGACTTTGTAGGCAATTACAAAGGGGAATTTCAAAATAATTCTGAACATCACTCAAGGAAGTGTTGGTTTCTAGAGTGACTACTTTTTAAGAAATCAATAGGTTTTTGCATTTCAGTTTATAAACTGGGGTGTGTGTGAGAGAGAGAGAGAAAGAGGGAGGGAGGGCGAGAGGGAGGGAGAGAGAATATGTCAGGTAACTAGCCAGTCACATGGGTATTCTGCCTAATTTTAGTCTCAACATTCTAAAGGCATTGACTTCAAGCTATAAAGAATTCTTTTACTACAGAGTGAACATAAAGGGAAAATTTCAGTGCATACAATCCAATGAAAAATAACATGTTATTATCAAGTAAAGTTGAACTTATTTGGGTTTCCCTTACATATGCTGATATGTTACAGGACAGTATGCTTTTAACCAAATTGTGGCACCAAAATCAACAGTTTGGGTAATACATTTAGGAATTTTAAGGATTGATAACCTTTTGGGGGAGAAATTCTTACTCTTTTTCCCCCTATGTGTTTAATTAGTTTTCACAAGACATTTATTAAATAATATGTCTTTTCCCCAGGTATACTATGCATCTTTACTAAATTTTTATTTGACCTCTTCTACTGTATTATTTATGTACTCATGCGCCAAATACTACTGTTTTAATTCTTTTAACTCTATAGTATGTTTACATTTCTTCATTACTCTTTCGGACTTTTATTGGCATTTTCTGTATTTTTACTGTAAATATGCGTTGTTGTGCACATTTAACCTGAATTTAAGAGCTTCTTCATTGTAGCTGCGGATAAATGGTGAAAAGTTGGAAGAACTCTTATCTGAAAGAGCTGTGCAATTTCGGGCCATCCAGCGGCGGCTGTTAACAAGGTTCAAAGATAAAACACCTGCCCCCCTCCAGCACCTTGACACCCTGCTGGACGGAACCTACAAGCAGGCAAGTGCCTCTACCACGTTCTGTTCATTTTGAAAGGACAAATCAGAGGGTTTTTTCTCAGTTAGCTTCTGGAGAGGAAAGAAAAACAGCTTACTATGTAAACCTCAATAACTGCATTGATAATACAGTTGCTTCTTGAAATTCTCATGGTTATTTGAAAAGTAAGCATTTTGAGGGGCAGTCTGTAGCAGCCGTAGGGGCCTTGGGAAAGAGCACTGGGCTTGGAGTCCAGGGTCCCCAGCTCTGTCACTTATTAGCTGTGCGGCTTTTGGCAACTCCCTTACCCTCTCAGAACTCAGTTTCCTTCCGTAAACGGGAGTAAATATTCACAGTGTTGTTAGATTCCACTGCACAGTGTCGTGGAGGTGCGGGGTAGATTGCTCTCCAAATACAGCTGCTGGTTTCTCCTGGGCAGGAGCGGTTACGTGGCATCCCGTGGGCACTAATGTGTGTCCTGGTCCACACTTCTCTCCTCTCTTCAGGGCACTTCTCATTTGGTTTGTTCTCCATTATTTCTTTCCTCCCTCCTGTCCCTTCTTACCTCTTTGTGGACTGGAATCTCCTCTGGCCCCTGCCGTGGCTGCCATGCTGGGCTGCAGACACGCTGATCTAGTCTTGGATGAGGCTGGATCTTTCTGTGGACGCGATGGCAGAGGGTGTGGAAAGGATTTGATGAGGGTACTTGATATGCCTTCCATGTTCCCAGAGAGCAAGACTTCCTTGGTCTTGACACATTTAAAGTGCTGGGTTTTTTTTTCTCTGCATAGCCTCAGGGTTGGGTTTTTCCATGATATGTACTTACAGAAAAGGTGACCAAAACCATGGGTCTTCACTTGTATCTGTATTTGTAAGTCTGCATTCTTTTTAGATTAAAAAAGAGAATGAACGAGTTTTCAAAAGGAAAATATGAATACTATAAGAAATTTGACTTAGTTTTAATGTAATTTACTACTCAGTTTTATCACAAATATTCACATTAAATTATAGCGAGCTATTGCTCTCTATTTTAATTCATTTTAGTAAAATTTTAATGACATAGTTAATATATGAACATAATTTTCCAATGAAAATTACGATATTCTACACAATGCTAAATTCTCCAGCTTGGTTCTTTATAGACTTTTCACAAAGGTAATCACTTTTATATGTTTTTGTGTCTTTCTAGATCTTATTTTTTTTTTTTTACATTCAGGAATGAAATACTGTTTTGTGAGGCTAAAACTCATCCCTCAGTAGTATCATGTACGTATTGGCCTCTTTTTTCATTTCCTGCTAACAGTGCGTGCTGGAGCTTGTCCTCTGTTCCTGGTATCATGATTAAGAACTTTGGATCTAGAGTCAGCTTGCTTGTATTTCATACCTGGCCCTGTGACCTGGGGCAGGCTACTCAAACAGGCAAAGAGAAAACCAGACCTTCCCACCTGTAGCATGGCGTCTCCGCCCTGGGGCTGTTGTGAGGGTTGAAGTGTTTAAACACATACATTGCTTAGAACCGTGCTCGGTACACAAGAAGCTCTCAACAATGTTAACTACAGTTCTGGGGACGGCTCTTCATGTTTATTTGACTATAAGTTATGCCATCTCACTGATCAGACAGAAGAGGTTACCATAGTCCACCGTCTTTCCAAAACTCTGCTGACAACCTCACAAATCTAGACCTCAGCTGAGAATCAAGAAGATCCTGTATTCTCAGGGGCATCCCCAGACTCCTCTAGCATACCTACCTGCCTTGGGCAAATGTTTCATTCTAGAGGGGATCCCAAAAGAGAAGGGGCATCAGATCATGAGGTCAAGTGGCTGTCTTCCCCGAATCCCTGATTATTCATCTGGATATGTTCCTAGAAGGAAAATAGCTCAATCAAAAATATTTCTCCTTCTCTCTTTCTCTTTCTCTCTCTCCTTCTCTCTCTCTCTCTCTCTCTCTCTTTCTCCTTCTCTCTCTCTCTCTCTCTCACACACACACACACACACACTGCCTTGCAGAAATGTGCCAAATTATACTTCCATCAGCAGTATAAAAAAACACCTGTTTTATAGGTATTATTGTTTTGATCTTTACAGTTTTTAACTGAAAGATAATTTGATTGCTGTTTTACCCTTTCTTTCTTGGCTAACCAGTGAGGTTGAGCATTTTTAGTACATTAATCGGCCATTTGTATTTTTTTGATGTGATTTACATACGTATACCCTTTTTACCAGGAAGTTCAGCTTTCTCTTGCTATTTTGTGAATATTAGGAGTGGCAATCTTTTATCATACCTTTGTCATTCATAAAAAATACTTTGTGCCCTGGCCAGTGTGGCTTAGTTGGTTGGGCATCCTCCCAGGCACCGGAAGGTTGCTGGTTCGATTCCCGGTCAGAGCACATGCCTGGGGTATGGGCTTGACCCTCAGTAGGGGGTGTGCAGGAAGCAGCAGGTCGATGTTTCGCTCTCACGTTGATGTTTCTCTCTTTCCCTCTCCCTTACTCTCTCTCTCAAAATCAATAAAAAAATCTTAAAAAAAAATACTTCGTATATATGAGAAATGTAATCTCTCTTCATATATAAGAAAACTTTCACCAATTTGTCATTTGCCTTTACTTTTATTTATAATGTTTTTTGACATGTAAAATTTAAAAAGTATTTACATAGTACAATCTATCCATCTTTCTTCTTTAGGCTTCTCTGCCTAGGAAAGCCTTCCCTGTGCCAAGAGCACATGAACATAGACCTATAATTTATTCTAACATTTCCCTGCGATCATTCTTTACATACACTTTTTAAATCCATGTGGAATGTATTATGCAATTTCATGGGAATCTAATCTCCTCTCCAAAAATGGTGAGCTGGTTGTCTCAGCCCCTGTTTATAGCATAATCCACTTTTCTCCTAAACACTACCTGTGTCATTTGACAATTTTACTGTACAGCAAACCACCCCAAACCTCAGGGGCTTAAAACAACCACAGTTCATTACATTTCGTGAGCCTCTGGGGTCACCTGTGCGGGTCTGTTCACCTGGGCCACGTGTGGCTGATTTTGACCTGCCTCACTCATGTATCTCTGGTCAGGGGTGGCTCAGCTGGGACCAGATGGTCTGGGATGTACTTGCTCCCATATTTGGTGGCTTGCTGACAGTTAGGTGGGCTGATTGTGCCACATGGTCTAGGCTCGTTGACATGGTTGCTGCAGGTCCCAATGCACAGTGCTCTCTGGGGCTCTGTCTGTGCCATGTCTCTTAATCCCCATTGTTTTTTACCAGCCTGGATACTAGGGCTGGGGAGACAGACTCTGCCTCTGTCGGAGGAGTGGAGAATTGCGGGCATTTTCACAATCAACCCTGCTGCTCTTAGTTTGCTAAAATTAATTTTGCTACTAAGTTAGCAAAATGTTTTAAAAGCTAATTTTTTCAACCTTCCCTAACCCTTGAACTTAGGTTTTCTGTACTCTTGACTTTCAAACCTAAACTTTTGTTGTCATTAAAATCTCATTCATTTATAATCAGTTGTGGTCTATGGACTTTGTAATTAATTAGGTTTGTCAAGCGATGTTGAGAGCAGGCAGGGTATCTGTGTTGTTTTCAGGCTAACAAGACTGCCCGGATACTTGCTGATGTGCTGCACTGTGCTCAGTTGTTTCGGGGATGGACTCTGCTGTCAGGCCTCCTTGTACTTCCTCACCGTAGCCCCGTCCACGACAGCTTCCTGGGCATGCGACTCTGTGGGCACAAGAGCCCTGTGTTTGGCCTCATGCTCTGTGGTGGCCATGATGAAATTCGTAACGCTTTTCCAACAAGAGGCACCGTATTTTCATTTTGCTCTGGACACCACAAATAATGGATGTCGTCCTGGCTCTGTCAGGAGGCTGATTTCTGATGAATAGAGCAAGGTGACTGAGAGTCCCAATACAGAACCCAGTTCAAAGACAGAACAGAGTTTAAAGACAGAGTGGCTTTATTGCCACTGTCCCCAAACCTCCTGTAAGTCTCCCCAAAACGAAGAGAAAGGAATGCAGCGGGCATCAGCGGGAGCCCCTCTGGACAGCTGCTGGGCTTCTCTCTGGGAGGCATCTTGGGTAACTGACAGTGAAGAGACAAGGGTGTCTCATTAGGAGCACCCCTCTGCAATGGGTTGTCTTGAGGCATGTTGCGGGTTACAGCCCCTTTTTAGGCTTCCAACAGGTGGGTCACTGGCGTCAAGATCCACCATCAGTAGTTAGGAGTTTTGTTACACAAGGGGACAGCCAACCATTTGTCTCCTGCTTTTAACTAACTCGTTTCCTACATCCTGTGTCTGATTGGATAGGAACCTGACACCCATATCCCCACGTTACCCTTTACTCTTCTAGCATGTCTGTCACCTACTCCTCCACTGGGGCGCCTGCCAGGCAGCCCTCCTCGAGGTCAGCCAGTGGCTGGGCCAGGAGGGACTAGCACCCTCACTGTGGGAAAAGCATCCTGTGATTCTTACGTGGGAAGGTCTGTCCTCCAGCGTGAGAAGACTTTCCAGTTGCTTACCACACTTTCAATAATTTATTCTGGAATTTTTTGGGGAAAGGCTTCCTTTTCAAAGAACTTTCACCTTCCAGCTTTAGAGGCATAACATTAAAAGGAAGCAAGCATATCAAGAATTCCCTTTTTTTCCAGCAGCGAGAAATCTAAATTTCCTCATTTGTATAATTGGAATACTGCCTTGTCCACCATCTGAAGATGTTTTTGGAGAACCTAAGCAAGGAAGTAAGAGAAGAGAAGGGGAATTCATATTTACCAAGCATCTGTTGAGTCTGAGGTCAATTTTATTCATTATTTATTTTATACTCAAAATCTTTTTGCGAGGGTGGCAATACTGTTCCCATTTTATGGATGAAGAATTGAAGACTCTGAACAGAGTTAAGCAACTTGTCCAGGGTTACAGATTCCAACTTTACCAACTCATGTGGCATCTTCATTTTAATCATTTCCAGGTGGAATATAGACATACTAGATTTTCCTAGGTTTTCTTTAGCCAAACTGCAATTGTGTTAAAGAGAAAGAAGATTTATGCAAGCTCTTTGTGTATATGCATGGTATATATTTATGACCATCCAATATTCATTGTATACACCCCTATCAGAAAGGTAACAAAATCTGGAGCATTCCCCAAAGTATATATTACATCTGAAACTTGAGTTTTGGGGGAAGAGGCAACTTGGTTAACTTGTTGACTTACACTAAAGTTCAGTTTTCTTTGCCGTTCAGTGCTAATGCTTATTGTGTTTGGCAGAAGGGCTTTGGAAAAGAAGTTCTCTTAATGTTATAAAATTTTCACTTATGTTTGTTAGTCAAAGCAGGACTGATGGGTTGAACTGAAACAGGAAACGTAGACCTACCCTCCGGTTTGGCTTGTGATGCTCTTGTGTGGACCGAGATTTTTTTCTCCCCGTTTGAACACTGACCCTCTGTTGTAGCCGAGGAAAGATGTTTACTCCTCTGAGAGTTTAATTGTGTCAGATGACATATGTGTGATGTAATGACTGATAGTCATTAATGTTCTAGAAAGGCACTTGGCCCATTGCTCTCTTGTGCAAAACAGAGGCTGGATTAGGCATAATTTTAAACAGAGATCCTGTGGTTTGGATTTGCTATTTGTTACTTTTTATGTGCTTAAAACTTCCTTCCACTCTGTTTATTTGTATGGAATTGATATATAAAATCATTTTAAGTCACGCAGAAGTCTGAGAGCTTTTTGGTCTATGACTTTTCAAATGAGCGTGATTTTGGCTGATAACACAAAGGAATATGTGATGAAGCCATTCAGAGGCCTGTTCTCCTCTCTGCCATGGCAAGGAAAACAGGCTCTAATAGGCCGAGAAGGAAGTACTGGGGTTATGGCGTTGGTGCTGCGTTTGTTTTTCTTATGCCCACTTAAGAGCTAAGAAGAAGCCTTTCTCTGACGGAGAGAAAAGGCAGGTCAGAGAGGGGGGCACAGAAATTGGCAACCATATGTTTGGGGTGAATTGCAGAGGTAAGTGGAAAAAACACACAAACGGATGGGATGGCAAAACAAAGGATGGTTAAAAAAAGAAAAGAAGTTTATATGTTTTTACCCAATAGTTCTATTCTTGGGAAATAGTTCACAAAGGAAAAAAACACCTTCATCAAGTTGTTTATTTACAGTATTAATCACCTTGGCAAGAAATTAGAAACTAGCTTTTCATAGCTGGAAAGCGATCAGGTTATTGTAGTGCTACCATTTGATATGATATCGTTTCATTTCATTATTTAAAAAACGAGTAATAGAAAACATTTCTAGTAGTTGAAAAAAGCAGATTGATATGTAGTAATTACAATTAATGAAATAAATGTATCTATAGTAAGTGTGCAAAGATTTGGAAGAAATACAAAAATTGAAAATGGTGCATATTTGATTCAGGTGACTTTATATTCTTAAATAATCTTTAATATGATTATAATCTGATAAGCATGAAAATAATTTTTTCATGATACATGAATGTACTTAATACTGTACACTTGGAAATAGTTAAGATGATAAATTTTATAGTCAGTGTTTTACTACAACTAAAAGAAATGATAACATTTTGAAAAATGGGATATGGTCCCAAGCTCTTGGTCTTCTGAGGGAAATGTTTTCTCTCCCCTGCATATACGTTAGCAGCTCATTTTTCTAGTCTCTGAATGTATAGAACTTGGGGTTATCATCCCATGTATGAGTTAGTTTATTCCTGTTCACTCAAAAGGGAGCAATTAGATAACTGAATTGTGTGCTTGAAGGAATATAGGAATGGGGTGGGTGTTGAATTAACCCTAACCTCACTCGTCCCTTAGCCAAATGATAGAAGTGTACAGAGCTCTTTCAAAATTATGTAAATTTTTCCTCGCCCAGGTCAGGGTGAAACCTAGAACATAATCTCTAAAGTGTGTTTGTTACAAGGGCATCACTGATGTGTATTCAGTACACATGAGTGTGTGTGGCCATGTTGCCTAGCCCATCAGAAGTAAACGTGAAGCCACAGTGTGAGCCATATGTATAACTTTTAGTTTTCTAGTAGTCGCATTAAAAAAGTAAAATGAAACAAGTGAAATTAATATGATCATTTTAACATCTTATCCAATAAAAATTATTGAGATTTTATATTTTTTGATAGTAAGTCTTCAGAACATGGTTTATTTTACATGTGCAACACATTTCAAGTGCTAAAGACCCACATGTGGCTAGTGGCTACCTTCGTGAACGTTATAGTTCCCACATGTGGCTAGTGGCTACCTTCGTGAACGTTACAGTTCCCACATGTGGCTAGTGGCTACCTTCGTGAACGTTACAGTTCTACCTACAGATAGTAGTCAACTCATAGTCTTATATTGTGTCTTGTAATGTCTCTTTTCTTGATTTTTTCCTTTCCTTTGGCTCTCTAAATTCTTGTTCATGATACGGCTATCACTGAGATGGTGATTTTCACTCACTGGATGTGAATAGCAAGCAGTGGGAAGCACCCTTAGATGGTTAGGGGACACCGGAAACCTTACCTTGCGTAAGCCGTGCCTTCAGGCATTGCACAGAAAAACAGGGTGCTGCCTTTTCCTGCCTGTTACTTGAGCCTGCGCAGCACAGCTGGCTTACTTCTACCACCTCTGTAACTTTCTAAATAAACTTTCTCTTATAATTTGGGAAAAAACAAAAAAGCATCAAATTTGTGTCAACAGACTTGGGTCCTTGTTCCAGCTTTTCCTGGCTCCTTGATGTTGGGCATGTCACTAACCTCTCTGAGCCTCGTGTCTTCAGTTTCATCTTGGGACCCCTTAGAGCCTGCCTGAGAAGCATCCAGCATGGTGCTTATCTTCCAGTAACATTCTCCATAGCTATTTATTGTATCTGCATAACAGGGCAAGGGACTGAGACTCTTAACTTTATGGCAGGTCAGACTTTCAGGAGCAGATGGAGCCTTTGGGGTCGTCTATCGTCAGCTCTGGACTGGGGTATGGCTGCTGACCTGTCACCGTTGCTTGGTGGACTCTAATGGCCGTGATCTCAGTTACAGGGCTTTGGGAGACTGAATTAGTTTTGAAGCAAAATCTGTAAGTGAAAAGTATTATTACAGCATTGGAATTATGCTCCCCTGGATTGAAGTATGTAACGCTAATTGACATTAATGGGTGTTGTGTATAAATCAAAGGGAGAACACACCTATTAGTGTATAAAAAAAATTCTACTTTTAATATCCATCTGGTATGCTTTACTTCCCTGGGGCAAGTGGTGTTTTTTTATAAATTGAATGCATACTTCTTTATCTGCATGTTCCTCAGTCAGTATTCAAGTTTTCTGCTTGCTAGTGTTACTTTGAACAACTCCCTAGATTGTAACCTCCACATTAGGATTTCGCTTTGGTGAATTTATCAGATTCAGAGATTTGATCACCTGTCTGATAGAAAGTATTCTAAGCCAAAGTAATCAGGGGTACACTCTTCTGCTAAGATTTCATTCTATTTGTTTGATCTTGTTTTTTTTTTTTTTAAATTAGCCTTTTGAGATCCACTCAGAAGCAAGATGTTTCTAATATTACAATAAAGCTATTTTTGGGCCCATTATAAGGAAATGCAAATCTTATCTTTTCGTGACAGTGATGAGAGAAAGATGCATAAGTGGCCTCCAATTATCTGTAATTGTATGAGGCTCTTTCATTCGTGTTTCCGTCTTCTGGTTAACCGTCCAGCACACTTACTCCTTTAGTATTAGCTTTCGCCGAGTGGGGTCTGAATGGTTTGGATTGTGGGTTAACAATGGGCACAATCCTCACTTCCCTCCCCCACCTTCCTTCCCTCCCCCGTCCTCTGTCTCTTTAAATAAAGGGAAACAGAGCCCGTTTCCTAGAAAGACTGAGAAAGAGTAAAGGGAAAAAAAAGTACGGTCTTTATAAGAATATCTATGAGCAGTTTTATCAGTCCTGATACGTGTTTCTCTCTGTGTGTATAAACAGAGGGCTGATGGTACCTGAGTGTTGCTCGGAAGTACCAAGTGTAACCACGGATAAATCGAGGTGATATATTTTTAAAAAAGATATATTTTTGTGAGACCCAATGGTATATCCAGGGAGAAGGTCATAGTAGGTAAAAGTAATTTAATTTAATGAAAAGAAATGAACTTTGAGCGTTGGACATTAAATGGATTTAAATACATTGTCACTCTACCTGGGAATCGTTAATAGAATGTTGTGCAGTAAAATCGGAAGGTATTTAACTTCACTATTTTCCCTGATGGGTCACCCTCTATTTTTAGGTTTCCTTCTACATGATTTTCAAATCTCTTATAACAGAATATTAGATTTCAGGGAAATCCAACTGCCCCTCTCTCCCAAACATTGATTCTCTGCCTCCCTCTCCCTCCAAGACTGGCTTCTGGCCAGTACTTAATGTTCTTGTGCAGTTGACTCATCAGTTAGACTCAGAGGTCATATATGCTTGGAAATGTTTTGCCCATGGAAGTGATAGAGTTTCACTGGGTCATCTCCCTCCTCCGTCTTTTATCCCACCTTTGTGACTCAAGGCAGAGGTATGTGAGAGGACCAGCCCTTGCAAAATCTAGGCCGTGAACTCCAGGAAGCCCACAGATCCTGGTCCTTATGATCTAGTGAGTCAACTGCTTGTCTGACACATCAGATAAGACTAATCTCAGTGTAATTATCTGTACTTTTCATTTGTTTTTGTCCCATCCCATACCAAGACCTTCAGGAGATGCCCGTTGTCCAGCTGATTTAAGTGGGGACTTCTCACTCCAGAATTCAAGAATTTCTGAAGACTGGAACCCACCTCCTTCTGATCTTAACTCCTACTTCTGTAAAATCTACATGCCAGTCAAGCTTACCTAGCCTCTGACCAAAAAAAAAAAAAAAAAAAAAAATCTTTTTTGATGTGTAATTTGCATAGTGCAAAATTCAACCATTGTAAATGTACCATTAATGCTGGAACATTACCATTTCCCCCATTTTCCCCTGTGTCCATTTACACTTAATCCCCTCTTCCACCCCTAACACCTAGAAACTACTCATCTCCCGTCTGTCTCCTTAAGTTGGCCTTTTCTGATATTTTATATAAATAGGATCATATAATAAGTAGTTTTTGGATCTGGGTCCTTTTACCTAACGTAATGTTTTTGGGGGTCATTCGTATTGTAGTTTGTGTCAGGAGTTTATTCCTTTCTGCTCCTGAGTGGCATGCCATTGTGTGGATGCCCTACATTTGTTCTTATCAGTTGATAGGCATTTGGATTGTTTCCAGTTTAGACCAATAAATGAATAATGCTGCTATGAATATTCATGTAATGTCGTTCTGTGGACATATGTTTTGTTTTCTCTTGGTAGATTCTTAGGAGCAGAATTGCAGGGTCGTATGGTAAATTTACACTTAACTTTTTTGAAACTGACACACTGTTTTTCTCAGTGTGGTATCATTTTATATTCCCACCAGCAATGTATGAGGGCTCCAGTTTCTCCACATCATCACCATCACTTGTTATTGTCTTTTTAAAAAAAATATGCTTTTATTGAATTTTTTAGAGAGAGGGAGAGGAAGGGAGATGGAGAGAGAGCACGGACTATCTATGAGAGAGAGAAACATCGATGGCTGCCTCCTGCACATCTTCTGGGGATTGAGTCCAAAACCTGGGCATGTGCCCTGACCAGGAACTGAACTGGTGCCCTCTCAGTGCCTGGGATGATTCTCAACCAATTGAGCCACACAGGCCAGGGCTTGCCTGTTTTTTTAATTGCAGCCATTCTAGTGGATATCTCATGATTTTAATGCATTTTTCCTAATGACTAATGATGTTGAACATCTTTTTATTTGCTTATTAGAGTATTCTCTTTTGATCAAAATTACCCTGTGCTTTCTTTTATCATGCCTTTGCTTATGCTAGTCTCACTCCCTGAACCGCCCCCCCATCTTCCTTTCTGGAAGCTTCCTACAAAGTCTGTCTCCTTTTTGAAGCCTTTCCTTATTTCATCTTGCCCCTCCCAGTCCTTTGTAACCTCTCCCTGCTGTAAACCTCAGGAGCACATGACTAAGCCTGTGTTGTGACATTTGCTTATATTCTGCCTGACATTATAGTCACTTGAATACTCGCCTCTTTTCTCCTGGTGACCTATTAGGTCAGATCTTGGACGACTGGTGACTGGGACTGTTTCTTTGCTTGCCCATCAGTGAACAGAACAGTGACTTACTGGGGGAAGTACTCCATGACTGTTTGCCAAACTGGCTTGGCCATTCTTCCCTGTCCCCATGAGTCTCCCACTCTATTCTTTCCTTTCCTTCGGGAAGCCAACCTCATGAGAACACCGTCGCAGTTCCCTCTGCCACTTGAAAACATGCCTCCAAATAAGTTTGCCCAAAATTCTGGCTTCCCCTCGGTCAGTCACCTCTCCCGTTTCTCTTAGTCGGTCAGCAGTCTCCTGGAGCCACTGCTCACCCGCCCCTCTCACTCCCAGGGGACAGCCACAAACCCTGTTTGTCAGGAAGGAGGAGGCCCACAGCCTGCCTCTCCCATCCTCTGGCCAAGCCTCTCCTGTGTCCCTGTCTCAGAGGGCAAGGGTCCACCATGGTCTTCAAGATCACTCCTTCACTTGGCCCTGCTGACCTTCCCCAGGCTGCTGGAACACTAATTAATTAGCCATTTATTCTGGCTCTAATGCTTTTGTTCTGTTCCTCCCCACAGCGCCCAGACGTGCGGAAGTTTGTCCCAAGCAGCCCTGCCCGGGAACTTTTCTCGTGTGTCTCGGGACTGTAGCCCGGCCTTTCTTCTCTCCTTCACGCTGTCTCAGGAGCAGGCGCCCCTTTCACTTTCTCTGTTCTCTCACCTCCCATCTTATTAATCCAGCCACTTTTTTTTACTGTGTTAAAAAATGACATGAGATTAACCCTATTAACAAATTTGTAAGTATAACCGTATGCACACTGCTATACAGCAGATCTCTAGAGCTTTCTCCTTTTGCACGACTGAAACTATCCCCGTTGCCTGGCAACTGCCCATGCACCCCCACCCCCGGCCTGGTAAGATAAGGGGCCATATAGATGAGTAATCTAGCTCAGAATATTCTGGATTGCTTTTAGACTTCAGGCAAGCTAAGGGCAATATTTGATGATGGAGCTTTTTTGTTTGTTTGTAATTTTTGGGTACAGTGAAGCTATTCAGGGAGTGCCTTTGATATTAGTTCCATTTACGTCGTTTGAAACATCGCCTGTTTAAAAAAAGACTTGCGCTGGCACATTTTTAACTCAGAAAAGAAGATAAACTTATGTAGGAGGTTAAATTTGGATTGTGCACATGTAGAAGCGGACCACAGAAGAATGTAAAATTTTCCCTTTTTTTTGGCCTTATGTACGTCTAGTATAATGCAGGCCCTATGTATACATAAGGGAATAATTAAATACAGAAATGCAGCCTACTTGTTGGCCAGAAAGGATGCTTGGAACATGTGGATAAGCTTGGATATTTGTCTAATGTTAATTGGAATATTGGTTTTCAGCTGAAGATGCCAAAGCTTCAGGAAAGTAATTGGATTTAGCTTCCTATTTAGCAAACTACTTCAAATCCCCGAAGTATCCCACATCCGAAACTAATTTTTCTTGATTGTATCAAGTTTGGTCATGAGCAGAACAAGGGTTGACATAGTTTTTTAATATTTAAAATATTTCTTGACAAGGTTTCAACACTGTTGCTTGTCCGCAGACCTCGTTGTTGGGTTCACTAACGACCGATGAAATCTTAGTTCTGAGGAGCTAGCTCTACAGCTTCGCAAAACTGCCTCCTGGAAATAAATCAATTTCTTCTTCTTTCCTATACATTTACGTTTAAACTCAGATTTTGATCAGATTTCAAGAAACAACACAAAAATGGTGTATTTCTTATTGCTTTTTATATAAACCTACATGTGTGCTTAATTTAACTCCTTTAGATTTAGCCCAGGAAATGTATCTTGTGGTGGTTCCTGAGTCTTGAAAACATTATTCAGTCTACAGTTGTTTAAAGTGATGTGTCAAAATATTTGGAAATAATTTAAAAAACTTATTAGAAAGAATAGGGTAGTTGATCATTGAAATTCAGGGATTAAGAGATTTGGGTTAAGGGATTGTTCTAGCAAATATTTGTTGAGCAACTGCTATGTACAGGTTTTGTGATTGGAGAGGTGCATAAGGTGTTTAGGATGGTTCAGAGCCTGAAGAGCTGGCTGTCTCATGTTGATAATTTTGAAGACAGATAAATATTACCTCTCAGCCTAGTGTTTTTGCCATTGGGGATGATCACTTAAACATTTGAAAAGATAAAGTGGTGCTTCTTAGGTGAAATATGAGTAGATGTATTGTACATAATTTTTAAATGCATCATCAGAAAAAAACATTTTCACCGATGTTAACAGCGACTAATAGGAGCTATGTAGCTCAACAATAGATTCTTCTAATGTCTTTTTTGTACCAGGACCCATCTTGTTGGAAAAAATTGATAGCCATGTTTCCCTGTCATTTTTTTTCTGGGACACCAAACTTATATAGCAGAGAAATAAAGTGGATTTTAGTTAAAGTGGATTTTCAGCCTGTTTTTGGTCTGTCTCAACGGTGGAATAAACAGCCAGACCTAACATTGCTCACTCCTGTGCCTACCATAGAGCCTGGTGTGGCACATAGTAGGTGCTAAATGCATATTTGTTGAGCTTGATGGCCCTACCCAAGGGTAGTCGGCACTTTTTAGGGAGCCTTTGAAGGCACGCCTGTGTCTCTGCCAACAGTTTCCCCTGGGACCAGGGTATTACTTTGCTAATAGTGAGGTATGTACTTTTCAACTCGTGGGTTTCAACCTCCTAGGCCTCCGTTCGTCATCCCTGCCCCTGGAGCTGAGCAGTCGTCCAGGCCAGGGCACCGCTGCTAATCCTCTTTGCTACGATTGTATTTTAATGGAGCCTTCTCTGGATGCTCTGTTTTGTCACTGAGGAATTTTTATGATCCCTTTGTGTTTAAAAAGCAATTATCATCTTGGAAGGAAACCGGGCTTCATCATCTCAGGGGTGTTAAGTTGCAAGTGTTTGAAAGGTTTATGCTGTGTATCATTTGAGGTAAATGATTTTTCACATTCCAATTAGGTTTATGGTTCTTTTTGTAAACTCGCCTTTCACGAGCCCGAATCCCAGGTTCAGCTGAGGTCCCTCATCTTCCCAGATCCTTGTTTCTAGTTTACAGCACTCTCCTCGAGCTTGGCTTCTATTCTTAAAACAGTTTATTTTCTGTGAAACTGAAAGCTGGTGACTGCATATGTGATACAGTTTAACAGGGCCTGTTCGGTGATAAATGGGTACCCAGCACCTAGGAAAGCAGCCCGCTCATCTCCCGCTGTGCATTGGGAGCCAGCACTAGGTGATCCGTTAGACCAAGTTCCTTTAGCCCTGACCAAGCGCTGGTGCCGATGAGAAGTGTTTCGGCAGCAACTGGGGAACCAGGGCTCCTGCTACTCCTGGTGCCTGGGGAAAACCTTATCCATAGGCTGCTTCTCCTCTCAGCTGCTGTGACTTCCAGCTCTGCCCAGGCGGAGACGCTGCTGAGACCGAATGATGATTCACTCAGCCCTTCCCTTATTAGGGCTTCGGTTGACTTCAGCTTTTGTTTTGAACATTTTCTTCTTTCTTTTTTCTTCAATCACAGACTCTTAAGGCAGACTTTCATAGTAGTAACACCAGGCCAAAGAAGAGGGACACTTTTGAGGTTTTAATCTAAATGACTAGGCCCCCCACCCAGTTTTCAGTTTCTCAGTGGATTTCTCTGGTTTGTCTCTGGGCCTGTGGTGCATCGGCCCTTTCGTGTGCTTTCTGAACTCAAGGGAAGTGGGCAAAGCCGTGGTTCTCAGCTTGTGTTACTAATAGGTGTCTTCCTGCCGTTGGCTCAGACCCACGGCACTTCATAATGGAACATTCTACAAAACATATTTTTACTGTAGATTGTGACTCCAAGTCCATTTCCTTCTTGAATTTGCTTTGGACTTTGTCTTCTTTCCTTTCACCCCAAGAAGTCCACCCCCACACTCACTGGTTTCCAGAGTGGCTTCGGTGGAGCCCTGGGCCCCAGTGGAGCCTCTTGGGCCATCAGGATAAAGGGCAGGAGGTCAGCCGTCAGCCAGAGAGCTTCAGTTTTACTCTTTTTGGGTAATGGGCTTCACTTAAGATTTCAATTTTTTTGAAGAGTGAAAACTGTTGCCCTGGTTGTAGTTAGCAGGGCCTCTGGAGGCGGCCTGCTCAGCCTCCCGCTTGTCGGATCCCCGACTTGCAGCCGTTGGATCCCAACTTGCAGCTGTCATAGACCTGCTTTAGCGCTAAAGGAGGCGGTGTGCTCTGTCCCACTCTCTCTCTGGTCTCGGAGCAGCACAGGAATAAATCTTCTTCATCTCTGATCAGACATCGGAGTTACCAGCACGGTGTTTTTGTGAAAACATTGATTAGTTGCCACAATTAAAAACCAGGAGACTCTACATTTAAAAATGTGACTTTTGGTTTCTCTTCACAAAAACCATCATTCCCTGCATTCCCGTGGTGTCTGTTGGCCGTCTATGTGCCGGTCCTGTCTTCCACTTGTGGCCTCCACTGTCACTGTCTCCTGGCACCTTTTATCATCAAGTTAGTGCTGCCATATATATATATATATATGTAATAAAGTTAAAAAGAAAGGGAAGTTGTTCTCTTACCCCCCTTTATAAAAATTAGAAAAATGAATGATAGCTGAGGTTATGTATGTTTTAGGGTTCAGACCACTATACTGGCCAATAAAGATCCCAGGGGGGCCTGTTAAAAGCTGCTGCCTGGACATTACAGTCTTTCATTCATTCAACAAATACTATTTGAGTGTCTGCTATGTGCCAAATCACTGAGCTAGTCACCAAGGCCTCAGTGGTTCACAAGATAGTCACTGGCCCTACCGCCCCAGAGTTTAAACTCTAGTGGGGGTTTTCATGTTATTCCACATTTGTAGTTTATAAGAACGTGGCAGGTGGAAATGGCCATTCCAAGTCACTCGGAGGCGGGGGAGGAGGTAGTCAGCTGTCTCCTTTTAGTGGGAATGAATGACACTGAGCCCCACTGGCACTTTTTTCCTTTTATGTGGATAGAAAAGAGCAGGGGCGTTTTTCCCCCTGCTGCTCCTTGGTTTCCTCCTAGGAAAATCTGCCTCATTCATCTGTTCTTGCTCAATATTAATTAGGGACACTGGGCAGGGGAGTTGGGGAGGGAAACAAAATGTATTAGAAATGGTTGCTCTCCTCGGGATGCTTCAAGTCTAGCTGGGGAGATGTATGTACCCCATGGCTGCAACAGACACACATTCTAGCAGTTTCCGTAGCAGTGAGATCTGGGGTGCGGTCCACAAAGCTGTTTTAAACTTTCATTGTAAATAGTGTGCTAAACCCTCATAAGTCAATTATTTTCGATGAGTTTTTCCTTTCCAGTGTATACTGGTTCAGTTCATTTTGGCATATAATGGGCTAAAAGAGCCTAGTGAGGACTGGTTCGTGAAATAATCACAATTTATAGTATTGTCTCACTGGGGAAATTCCTTCTGGGGACTGAAACGCCCTACTAATAAACACACTTTTGGAATGCTGTAATTAATTCAAGTTGGACACGTCCCATTTTTGGAATTTCATGCGTCTAGATTTAAGGCAGTGCAACTGACCGTAGTCATCTAGCTGGGCCTTCTATTGGGCGCAGAAACTTTTTCTTTTAAAGTGATCTAAGATCGCGCCAGCCAGTGGGCTCATCTCCCACAACTCTCATCTCGCCCATCCTCAGCAGTTGGTGGGGCTGCCTAAACGCTGAGCTGAGAAGGATTTGGGGGTTTTTATTCAGGATCTAAGGCAAAGTTTCCCGCAACCATTTAGCAGAGTCTGTCGAGGGCATGGGAATTAAGCGTGTTTTAGGATTTGCCTCACTATAAGAAGGGAGATTTTCTGGTTAATCAGAGTGAGTTTTCACTGTCAACCCTTACAAGTCTTAGCACCCTTTTTTCTTTGTATCAGCCGATCGCTCATTCAGCCAAGTTCTTGAGGAATTTCAGCAAAGGATTAAGGCACAGAAAAGAGAGCATGTCACGAAGACAGACAAATGGTGCTTCTGCAGACCTGCTGCGTTCCTTCACTTTCTCAGTTGGGCCCCGTCCCTTTACCAGGCTGAGGCGGGGTGACTGAGACAGGGTGGCAGTGGGCAGCAGGGCCCATGTCTGTCCTGTTCAGTCTGTCAAGCATGTTGCCTGGCATATGGTAGGTACCCCAGAGTTTATGGAGTAAATGAACTAATTCAGCCCCTGACCTCTCTGGAGGAAGTTTAAGATTAGCTCTTAGTGTTCTTGAAATTTACCCAGTATTGGTTCTTCTGGAGCTTAAGCAGGTTTTGATCCCAAATGGGTTCAGCAGAAGGATGATGGGTGCACTTCCACCCTGATGATGAGGGACAAGGTCAGACCATGTCACTGACCCTCTTCCTCGGGAGACAGAGGCGTGGCTGGGGGGCATGGTGACTTCTTGCCAGGCGGCTCTGAAGTTTGGGCCCGTGCTCATTTCTCCTTCGTCGGGCTTCAGAGCTGGGCCGTGGGGGTCTTTTCACAGTGGAAGCCATTTTCGCTCAATTAATTGGATGAACACAAAGGCTGGCCCTGTGCCCCGTGCTTACTGCTTTACAGGCCAGAGGCGCAGACTGAACGGTGGGCTCCCTGGGTCTGGGCGGGATGCCTCGGCTGCTGTGCCTGCGGGGAGAGCTGGCTTAACGGCGCCTCGTAGCCACCTTTCTGGTTGACTTCCCAGGGCAGGGCCAACGCCGCAAGAGAGGCTCTCCCAGCCGGGGCGCGTGGAGAAGGGATTCTGGGAGCACGCTAGCAGAACTCCCCAAAGGGTTTTGATCTCTTCCCCTCTTTCAAACAAAAACCAGCAGAACATGCCAGTCAGACGGCAGAATGTGGAGCCTTTCATGTCGCAAAGTGTCCGTTTACTGCAGCGTTTAGTAGCTAATAATGCCTTTAGCTTCAGGTAGTTAACAGGCTGACTTTGCAGCGTTACTTTTATTTTCTGCCCCCCCACCACTTAGCAGAATCCCATTATGCAATTGGGTATTATTAAATGTTAAAAAGTTAATTTGTTCTGCATTCCATTAAAATTGCACTTTTTTTTTTCATGTGCATTGGGCCTTACATCTTGTTTAAACCTATAATTTAAGCTCACACTGTAGTAAAGTCTTAAGTAGCCTTTTGCCCTTTGCTACCTTAATTATTCCCCATCACACACGTTATTTCAGGAGGGTTGTGGCAGCAGTTCACTAGCTGAGCAATGAAGAGAACTGTAGTTTAACATGCAAAATGTGGATGTGGAGTTTTAATTAAAATTGTACATCAAGAATGAAGTAAAATGTACCTTTTATTGAGGAAAACAGACTTTACTTGCTGTTTGGATAACCATGTTTTGGTTAAGACTAAATAGTTGATTAAACAGTTGATGGAAATGAAGAGCTTATTTCCATTTAAAATATTAAAACATTTGCTTTTTTATATGTAATAATTTTTCAATTAAATGCATTGTCACCTTGTATAAAGATGCGTAGAGATTACAATACAGCAATAAAACGTGCGACCAGATCCCAATGGTGTGTGGCAAAAACACATCTCATGATTTGACTTCAGATATGTTAGATTTTTTTCTTTGTTTTAGTTTTTCTGGCAAACTTGTGAATAAATAATCATATTAGGTATCAAAATTTTGGAGATCATGCTAAATAGTCTCATAGCACTTGACTCTTTATTTGGCTTGCTTTTATTTGACAACCAGTATGGACCATGAAACGAGCAGCTTCAGAGAGAACATTACTGACAGTTGCAGCAGAGAGAGTATGACTGTGAAGCCCTTAGGATTACTCTGGATTTTTTTAGCCTAGAGAATTTATATCCTTTTATCACATAAAAAAAGGGATGTGTGTGGCAGAGAAGGAAGTGGGAAGGTCCTGAGGATAATGGATTTTAGGAGTTGAAGGGAGCCTTAGAAATTTGGTTGAGTTACCTCGATTTACGGAATAGAGAGAAGCCCCAGAGGTTCAGTGACCGCCCACAGTCCTCCCACTTCCTTGTCCTGTGATGGGACAAGCACTGGAATCTCTGAGGCAGTTTGGTGGATTTGAAAGAGATTTGGGGTCAGACAGATCTAGGTTTCAGTGCCAACTTCACTGTTAACCATGGGCAAATGACCAAAGCTTTCCGAACCTGTTTCCTCTTCTGTGAAATGGGAATGGTTTTCCATTTAGGGGCATTGAGTGATTTCATGAGATAATGGATTTGACGGGCTGGTTCGGGGCCTGGCCCTTCTACGTTCTTAGTCAGTATGGACTCCTTTCTCTTCACAAGGCAAGTGGGTTTGTTTTGTTTTGTTTTGTTGTTTTTTACAGTACACATTTGTCTTCTAGCAGGTCATCTGTGCAAAGTCAGACCCTGGCGATTCTGCCCATGAGGTCTGGGTTTGCTGCCGGGCCAGTGCCGGGCACATGGGGGCAGTAGCGTGCAACTCAACTGAGGACACTGCTGGAAGGTTCTGGTAGGGATCCAGCGGAGGCTGCCTCACCCTTTCTCTCTGTGACCTGCGGCCTCTCATTTGACCTTACAGCAGAGAAACCCATAGAAAGGGAGATGGTGCTGAGTAGGCTGCTGCTCTTTTTTGCCAAAAAAATGTTCAATGGGAACTTTCCCCCGTGAACCCTCTTCAAGAGATTTATGCAGATTATGAAGTCAAGAGCCGGGGTCATTCCAGACTGTTATTTCCAGGCACAGAGGCCAAAACATAATTTTAGCAGGTATTAGTAAAAATTGAGTATTTTGTGCATGCTGGGATTCTTGCCAACATCTGTTTGCGGCTCCCAAGGCGGGGCTAAGGTGAAAGTTTTCCTCACTGCCCTCGGAAGATCGTGGAAGCGAGCGGCCACGATGCTTTTCCTTTGCATCCGTATTACCGAGGCCTCTCTCGACACCGTGTCCTGGGATCTTGGGCCAACACACATTGATTTACTTTTCACCGGGAGAGCTTCATGCTAAATGTTGATGGCAGGTGTGTTTTGGGGGAGGGGTAAAAGTAAAAACAACGGGGGACTAGTAGTTGGACAAAGCAGGTGTAAGTCCTCTATTTCCCAATGAACTGAAAAACTGCTTGGATTTCATAAGGGTTTTTCTTTTCATTTTTAAAAATGTAACAAGTGATGCTACAAAATGTGAATCTGGTTAGGTATATCTGGGGAATTTACAAGATTAAAGATAGATCTCTGAATTTGTTTAGAAGACCTGAGAAAAAGATGTACCTGTGAGGAGGTACAAAACAAACATTTAAAAATATGCCTCCAACCTACCGTCATTGACCCACCGTTGCCTGCGTAGCTGTTTATTAATACACGAGCGTAGTGGTCCCTGTGTGTGTGTTGTAAACGAAACCCCTCTAATTAGATAGAGAACATTCTCGTTTGTCCATAGGAGTGTGCAAACCTCCAGGAGCACATTGTAACCAGATGTAGCAAAGACTAAGCCCTCTTTACTGACGGTCCTGCACACAGCCCCCGAGCCCGTTCCAGCAGAGAGCAGCAAAAGCCAGTTATTGCAAAACGCACGCTTGTCCTTCCTCGCTCGGTCTGGGATGTGGAGACAGAGGGATTTTGGATTCAAAAAATGATGACAACAAACAAGGGAGATCCTGGAACAGTGCTCCCGGGTCCTACAGGGAGGTCTCGGGCGAGAAAAGCTCTCCCTGCTTGACTGAGCCGTACTGACCTTCCCCGAGGAAGGGACGTGGTGGGAGCCCAGAATAACAGAAAAGTTAGCATGACATGTTTTTATTTTATTATATTTTATTTGAAATGGAACTTCCAAAAAAGCCGTAAGTACTACAAATCAGAATTCTTTGTCAGAAAGTATAGGTAGGTAAAGAGAAGAAAATAAAAACAAAGGTTACCCTAGGCCCCACCCACCAGAAAGAAATCCTGTTTTAAATTTAGTATATATCCTTCCCGATTTGTGAATGCGTTGTATTGTGGTGATATAAATAAGAACAGAGAAATATTTTTAAATGGGGTCATAAGGTATATATACTCTTTAGAAAGTTCTTTTTTCTGTGTAAAAATAAATAGTTAACATTTTCATGTCAATATATGTAGTTATAGCTCCCGTAAGTTTTAGTAAATACAGTTGCTTTAGTGGCTAGTAGTTCTAGTCACATTTGTACGGTTTGTTTCTGCCTTTGGGAAAAACCTGTGGCCTGCTGCTTCATAGTAACATGTAAGTAACTCGTTTCACCTTGTGGGTAAATATTATCCCTGGGCAGACCACTGTGTATTTGATGTGTCCCACAAGGAATAAATATTTACTATCGCGGATCAACTGACTTTTCTTCCTGTGGGTGATTTACTCTAAGAAGCGTCTCTTTCTAGCTTGTGGCCCACTTTCGGGGAGAGAGGTATTTTTTACTGGAATGTGATCACTCTGCTAATAACTTAGGTTGGTTATTTTAAAAGTATTGGCTAAGTAGGAAAATAGGTGCCCAACTTTCCTTGCTTTCTGTCTACAAAGTTCTTTTGCTTCTGATTGTCCTGCTTAAAGTTCTGCTTTGAAGGACGAATTCCCTGTGCTTATGCTGTGATAATTCAAGGAAAGAAGTGTAGAGGGTTACACTTGGCTTTCCACAAAGAGAACAGCTGATTACTAGAGGAAAGAGCTATCAAGCTTTTAAAAAATGTAATTAATAAATACTAACTATTCAGTTTGTATGTGAGCACCCCTGTTTTTTGAGCCTCCCTATTTGAATTATGTCTGGCATATGAATATTCCTGAAGGAACCCTGTCTGGGAAGGAGCTTGGGGCAATCAAGTCAGGGACCTTCCCATCAGAAGAGAGTGCCACTTGCTCGAAAGGCCAGGGCAGTCACCTGGATGAGGGCCTGGGATCTAGACCTTGATGATTCAGGAGAAAGGAAATTGGGAAGTAGGAAACAGCCAGGTTAGAGAGATTAGGGGAGCTACCTGCCCAGGGTTTGAGGCTGTAGCAGGCCCCGCTGTGGGATGAGTCTGGCTGCAGGAGCGCAGGTGTGGGTGGGACTCTAGCCGAGACAGCTGCCCTGGGACGGGAGCAGCCCTGGTCCTACGGGGGACGCAGAGGGGAGGCGTGCAGGTCTGGGCGCGGTGGGCACGCCTGCTTCCGGGAGCTAGCAGGAGCTAAGGGGTCTGTTATATGGTGTGTAAAGACTGTGCAAACATAGAAAACAAGAAAAGCATGAAAATATCTTGCACTGTTTTAGCAACACAGGTCAAAGTCAGTAAACTTCAAAAATTGTAGATGTCTCAGGAAATAAGCTAAAGGGCTGGAGATAGTCTCTTCACAAGAATGGGTAGGTCAGGACATTTAGAAACCACCGTTAGTTTCTGGTCTTACTTCAGAGATAAAACGAGGTATTCTTTCAAGACTTAATGTAAACCTCCCTTAAAAAACTTGTAATTGGGGTAAGCAGCCACCAGGGGGCAGTCATGACTTGGTTAAAAATATATGTTTGAACAGTAAAGTATTTTCTTTGTTGAGCATTAAAAGGACTGCTTTTATTCCTTTTTGAAATTAAGCAAGTCAAATAAAAAGAAAGTTCAGTAAAATTCACAAAACAGTTTCTTGCCTTGGTTGAAAAGATGCATTTAACTTCTCAGCTACTAAGTGGCAGCTTCTGCTCTGGCCTCCAGCGTGACCTTTGTCTGACTGACTTGACCTGAGGATGGCGTCGTCCTCATAACTTTGTAGGTAGGGACTCCCACACATGCCACGCGTGTATTCTCTCTTTATTTTACAGTTTCATTTATTTACTTTTGATCCTGTGCTTGGAGAGCAAGTGGTTATGGGCAGGTGGTGTGTGGGGAGCCGAAGGAACCCCCTGCCTCATCATTTCAGAGGAACAGCAGGAAGGCTGCTCTCTGCTCTACTGGGGAGACCGCCGCAGTTACTGTGGCCTGGCCCGGCTGCTGGCTGCTGCTCGAAACGTACCAGCCACGGGCAGCCACGGGCAGCCACGGGCAGCCTCGGTCCCCAAGCCGCCCTAACGCTCGCCTTGGGTTGACTCTGGAGGGGAGCATCTGAGAATTCAGATTCCTGAGCCCTGCCCTGGATTCACCGAACCGCAAGGGAGAAGGGATTTTTTTTTTTATAAAAAGGTTCCCTGGTGATTCTGCTAAGTCCAGGAAAATGCCTGGCAGCTGTCTTCCTCTTGTAACTTGTGAGAACAAAGCTAGTGAGACAGGTCCTCAGGACTCACTTTAAAAAATTTTTGCATTATTGGAAACAGGTATTTTAAAATTTCTGCAAATAGTATACATGTGATAAGGTTTTAACACAGTTTTGTAGAAAATTTTAGAATGCAGACCATGTTTTAAGGACATTTCTTATTTGGGGGTTTCTTCCTCACTGGTGGCTCCGTAGGATTTGTTTTTTAAATTTTGGAATGTAAATGTGCTTTCTTGCTTAGCTGCTATTCAAGGGAAATCTAGAATGCCAGAGTAGTGGAAGTTTATTTTTTATAAGTTGACTTAGGGATTCGATCACTCTAAGTGTAACAGATGTGAAAGTGGATATTCACCATCATGTTATGGTAAAAAAAAGTCATTTATGATTTATTTGGTATAAAATTAATATTTTATGTTTGTTAATCTCTCTAAATTATGAAATACAGGGGATGGGGGTAGAATTGTATTCTAGTTACAGACGAGAAACTGAGCAATGAGGGGGAAAAGCATTTATCCAAGAACAGTCTAACCTGCTGTAAACCCTCAGAAAATGCTAGCTGGTTTTGATTTCCGTGTGGTTTTGCTGTCCACCACTCTGGCATAATTAGAAAAGTCCGCCTCCTGTCCCTACCCCATGCCCGAGCTTAGAGACCGGCTGTTGACCGAGTTGTTAACCCTTCCCTCCTAGATTGGCCGTATCCACTGGTTTATCATGAATTAATTCAAAGCGAGGTGATAATACAAACAGGCACACTTTTGGGAACAGTGGCCACGTGGAGGGCGTCTTGTAGAAATGATGCCAGCTTGCCTGCCAGGTCTCTCCTCCTCGGAAGGCTTGGGCGGGGGGGGGGAGGTGCTACATGGGAGGAGCTGGAAGCAGCAGTGAATTCAGAAACCTCTTTTGGGACCTACTCGGGCTCATTTGACGTTGCCTTTGCTTTGAAACGCCAAGCAGGCCTCGTATTTTATTTTGATGTTGAGCTTCAGGTAATTAAACCAATGTCTTTGGCCACTCACTCACGAGATCCAGTTTGACCTTTCAGGGGCAGCCCTGTTAAAGGAGGGGAAAAAACACCAGAAGAAAGCACAGACACAGGGACTTTGAATTAGTTCTTCTAAACAAACGGGAGACTAATTTTTTTACGTTAAAAGAAAACTAAGAAAGGAAGACTGGCTTTGAGTAACATTTATCAAATTTAGATGAAAATAGACCCAGGGGTTCATGAGGTCCAGTTCTGCGGAATAAAACATTGGCACGAGGGGAATGGAAACAGCGCGTGTAGGAAAATGTACGGTAGGAGAGTTGGAGAAGGGAAACTCGCGAGTCATGACCTGGTGTTGCTGCAGCCACACCGGCCTACTTGTGATAGGAATTCAGTGTGTTACAGCAAAGGCGGCCTGTGGACGCCGATTGAAAGGGCTCGTACTCATGACAGGGCTGTGCCTGGCGCACTCACTGTGTGCCAGCGAGTGCCCAGCACTTTCCCTACATTATCTCAATGATTTCTAAGGGCTCTTTTGCACAGAGGGACCCTGCCCCCCCCCTTTTTTTTTTTGCTTTCAATAATTTAATACTTTAAAATTCTTTCTGTAAACACTTCCCTGTGGACTTAGGCTTTTAGGAAACAAATGGGAAAATACTAGCTAACCATGTATAAGGGAGAGTAATGAGATTGGACACGTGGCATTCACTCTCCCCAGACTTCCCAAACTGCAACCCAAGGAATATTCTTCTGGGAGATTTTAGTAGGTGTTTTGTGAAACACAGGTTTTGAAACGCTGCATTCAATATCCCCCTGCTAGAGATCCATGAAGCCACACTGGGTTCTTAAAGGCTCAGAGAAGTTCTTCTCTAAAGAAACTTAACAAAACAAACGGTGTTTAGTATTTCCCTAATTTATCTAAGCAGAGGACACTGTGTGTGTGTCTATGCGCGTGCACACGTGTGTGCTGAGAGGGTCACATTCCATGAGTGTCTGGCTGGTGTGGGAAACAATCTGCTTGGTGTCTCATGTTTCTGTACAACTTGTGAGCAGAAGGACTACCTGCCTTTGGTCTGGACTATCTTTTCAAGGATATCTTTACAGGGAATAGTCTTGAATGACAGAGACAGTAGCTCCCTCAGTAGGTTGTTTGTTGTCTACTATAATAAAGATAATCGTTCCTTCCTTACCGACCACTAAAAAACATTTAGGTTCCCTAAGCTCAGGCTTCTTCTCCTGGAAGCCAGTCCACTGCATGTGTAGATGTAGGTGTCATCTGGCCTATTTCACATCACCTGTGGGAACCTGGGCCTGGGGAAGTAGGACAAATGCTGACATTCTGGCCACTGTTCTTGCTGTAATACAGTCCTTTGCCTCTGACCAAGGAGTCTTGAATCTTCTGCAAACATCCATGAAACTATGGCACATTAATTGTTAGTTCGTAATAGGGTAAAATCGACCCTTTACAGTCCTTGAGAGTTAGGAAATGCTACAGTATATCCTTGGAGATGAATGGGGCGCCTCTTCAGGTTAGATATATCTACTTCTGTCTGAGTAGACTAGGGTGGGATGAGGTAGAGTGGCTGGGGGAAAGCTATGAAGAAGGGGGGAAAAAAGGGTTTAAAAACGTCTCCATAGCCAAGCACCTTCAAACATTCTGGAATATTGAATCTTGCAATGTTGCTCCTCTAAGACAATTAATCTTAGTTTCTGATGCTTTCCTTTTAGGTTTTAGTTTTTAGACATCAATTATATTTTTCTACTGTTCTTTTCTGTGCTTCACTTTCCCAAGTGTAGAATTTCTGTTTATATAATGAAACACAAAGTAGTGGTGGCCATTAATACTGCAGCTGTTGCAGATTTGGGAAAAGGAAGGAAATGCACACTTATTGAGCATGTAGTGTATACCTGGTGCTGTGCTAGGCACACTTCATGGGTTTTCTAATCTTCCCTATTTTTATACTCAAGTTATATGTGAAGAAACTTGGGGCTTTGTGAGGAAGTTGTTAAAATATTCACATTGTATATGCTGTTATAATATATTATAGAGCACTTACTAAACACCAGCTGCTATGCTAAGTATAGGATATTTTCTTATTTAATCCTCATGATGACCCTGAAGTAGCGACTATTATGAGCCTATTTTATGCCTGAGGAAACTGAGAACGAGGCAGGAGGTGGTCTCTCCCAGGTCACATAGTTAGCAGGGCTATGATTTGAATGTAGGGATGTATGTATGATTTTGGTATCAGGTCTCTTTCTATACCCCTCCCCCACATAACAACAACAAACAAACAAGCAACTTGAGGTTTTATGAAGGTAACGGTAGTATTTGGTATGAGCTTAGGGTGACTAAGAGAGGAAAGAGGGGCAATATTAATAATTGCACAAGGACAGCAGGTAGATCTCCACACCGCCATGGAGGAGCAGGTGTGCAGACGCTCTCGCGCACACATAACACACACATAAATGCTAGGATCGATTTCAGTCGCATTTGCATTACTGATTTTTGACATTGTGGTTCCAGGGTATTATCTCCCATCGAGTCAACGTGAATTATTGTGCTTTAAATGTGTTTTATTGCCGAGGTGGATCCACCCTCATTGACAGTTCCAATGGAGATGAAATGGACCACACATCGTCTTCTCACACCTCAGTGTTTTGTGGCTTTCCAGAATTTCATGCAGCCCAAAGTACAGGGAATAGTTCAGATTTGTTTTTAAAAGCAAAACAGGAGAGAATTACTTTTGCCTCTCTTTAAACTGGGGGAGATGATTGACTTGGCTTTATAGGCTCCACATTCCTCATGTAAATGAAACCCAGCTGAGGATGGAAAATTGCAACACTATCTTGTCTTCCAGTGTTAACTGACAAAGAATACAATACTTAAACACTGCTTTCCTTGATACCATTTTCAGTGGGAGTTAAAACAAAAAGAGAAAAATATTTAAGGTACATATCTCTTAGTAACTACAGTAGTTTTCTTGTGGTTGATACATAGTTGTTTAATTAGCTTCTGCAGGGCATTATAGTGGTTTTCAGTGGATTTTTCTCTATTGCACTACTTGCTAGATTTTTTTGCTATTGCTAGACTAGCTTTGTAAGTACATTTTGTGCATTTTTCTATACTGAAATATTTTTAAAGAGTACATTTTATGAAATGATCCCACCATCAAATAATGAGTCTTGCCCTGGCCGGTGTGGCTCAGTTGGTTGGGTGTTGTCCTATGCACCAAAAGGTCGCCAGTTCGATTCCTGGTCAGGGTGTGTGATCAGGCTATGGGCTCGATCCCCAGGAGGCGGTGTGCAGGAGGCAGCCAGTCAATGTTTCTCACTCACATTGGTGTTTCCCTTTCTCTTTCCCTCTCCCTTCCTTTCTCTCTAAAGATCAATAAAAATATTTTAAAAATAATGCTTCTCTTGGAGATTAACAATACACTTTAAGATGGTAGGGACTAAGAGAAATGCTGGAAATAACTTGTTCACTTTGTTTAGCCCTGCATTTCTCAAATGTAGATGCTAATTCTTCCCCCCTCCGCCCGCCTTTTTTTTTTCTTTGCAGAGCATCTATTAGCTTTCTATAGAACTAGAAGCACACTCTGGAATACATCAGATATGTGTAGTTCTCTATTAAAAATATGCCACCCTTATTTGTTGTTATATCTCCATTTCCTTTTCTTTCCTAATTTTGTATTGCCCTCAGTTATCCACTTTTTTTCTTTTTTAAAAAGAGTAGTTTGCCTTGGGACTTAAAAAATTCAACCATTATTGATTTATTAAGTATTCTCTAATTTATTACACTCTGACTCTGTTAATCTCCTTTTTCTTGCCTGCTGTGGTTTGCTTTGTTCCCTTTTCAGACTTTTTACTGAATCTTTGCATATTTATTTTTATTGTTCCAAAACATCGAAAGCACATAAGGTTATGAATTTGTCTCTGAATGCAGCTTTGCCAACACTCACATTTAAGTGTCCTGACAGTGCAGTTTGGTGAGAATAGCATAGGCTTAGGAGGCAGCGAGACCTTTGTTAGGGTCCTGCCACTTCTTTTATGAACATGAACCCCAGTTTTTGCTGTTGTAAAATGGGATTATTAGTATTTACTTTTCAGGCTTAAAAACTGTAATTAAAAGTTGCCTGTAGAGTTCATAGCATAGTACCTGGGAAGTAGACTGTTCGCCAATGGGTGCTTATCTTTATTATTTCTATGATTTTACGAATGCTGTATAACTTCAATTTTTATTTTCCTTTGACACAGTAGTTGTACAGTAATTTTACTTGCCAAATAGCAAGGTTTAAAAACATACAGTTTTATTAACTGAAACAGGAGAAAAAAGCAAACCAAGGACTTTTTGCCAGCTCCTATGTCAACTAGAGAGCCCCGAACATTACATTTGTTCTTGTAAATATCACCAAAGGAGACAATTTTATAGTGTCCCCAAGAAACCCGTTTTAGTTTGTCCAACACGTGTATCAGGAATGTTTTTCTTCAGTTCTTCTAAAAAATCTTTATTTTTCTGTGTAATTCCATTGTGATGGGATTTTATATCTTCTGTTTCTTTTATGACAAACCTAAAGGGTTCTGTGGGAAAGTAACGAATACCAAATTTGGGATGTTCTTTTTGATTATTATGCCAAAGTGTCAGACTGTGAAGAGAGCTTTGCTTCTTTTCTTTCTTGTTTTACAAGAAAAAATTTAGCAGAAAAATGCCCTTGGAAAATAAAAGTTGTTTATTTTATTATCCATAATGGAAGACGGTTTGAAATGAAAATTATATCATGTTTATTAGGCCTTTGAGAGAGTTATGAACATCTTTTCATGATAAACATGCTTTTCGTTTTTTCCAAGGTATTTCCCCCCACTTGTGTCCTACGTGGAACATTTTGCCCTAAGAGTTTCCCCTGTGGGACTTTAGAGTTAAGGAGTTGTTTCCCTGCTGTGTGCTCTCCTTTCTCTCTCGAGGCACAGATCTGTTCTCTAGTGCAGACCCTCAGCTGAAAAGGACTGACATGCATGTGAGTAGAGGGCTTATGTCTTCCTCGAGGCTGTTTCATCAATCACCCGGCCACTTTAGCGAGAGACTGAGCTGCGAATCATTCCTCCAGTGCTACGCGCCAGAGGACCCTGGCCCAGGATGGGGAATGTGTGCCACAGTTAACTCTTTTATATCTGTTCCAGTTCTGTTCTTCATGTTAGCATACTAATTGCAGAGATGTGCAATTAAAAGTTCGCATTTCCACCCAGTCTGCGTGGCCCAGCCATTGAGCATTGACCTATGAACCAGGAGGTCGAGGTTCGATTCCTGGTCAGGGCACAGGCCTGGGTTGCGGGCTTGATCCCCAGCTGGGGGCATGCAGGAGGCATCCGATCAATGATTCTCATCATTGATGTTTCTCTCTCTTTCTCTCTCTCTCCCTTCCTCTCTCTGAAGTCAATAAAAATATATTTAAAAAAAAAAAAAAAAGTTTGCATTTCCTAGCATCACAGCAAGCCTTTTCTTGAGGGTTCTGCATCGTTACGTGAAAATAAATTTACATCAATCAATGATTTACCTTCAGTGACAGTCATCTGTAGAATGTCTCGCTCTGATACATGGCTGGTAGAACATTACTGTGGCAGCGACAAAGCAACAGTTGTTACCAATTTGTGCCTTCTTTTAGCAGAGTTGCAACAATTTGCCCAGACCCCGATCCAGTAGAGATATTAGATGGATTGCTATACTTGAATACTGTACTTGAATTTGAGATTTCTTCCCCTGTTTTTACTCTGAGTATTTATTTTCCATCAGCTTGTAGCGCCGTAACATTGATTGGTGCCAGCGCTGTATTATTCATGCCAGCCTGGCCTCATGCCATTAGTGCTGTCAGCGCCAGCGGCCAGCCTAAGGAGATGCAGCTATGTCGGGCTCCCCGCTTTGCCATGCTTTCACGTTCATAGGAGAGACTTCTTTTGGATAGTGGATCTTTTCATTTGGTTGCTGCCAACTGGAGTGATGTAAGAAGCTAACCTGAGGCTGATGTAAATGCAACCTCTTAAATAGTTTTTTAGTTTACAAATAATCATTGTATCAAATTTGGAAAATTTGGAAACATAAGGAGGAAAATCAAATCACCCATAATTTCATCCCCCTATTCAAAAGTTGATCCAATGCCTCGCCTCCTAATCTTCTAGAAAAATTATTGAAAGAAAGTAAAGTTGACGTCGTAGATACAGTTTCGAGTGCTGATTTTTCTTTAGCATTATATGTCATAATATTTTGGAAAACATGATTTTTAATGTATTTATATTAATTGTTTCTACCGTATAATTTTCAAACATTTTAAATTTTCAAACATTTATATTTTTCCATGAGTTTATTTTTATCAATATTAATGTACATTCTTTTTCATATATCTTTGACCATCTCTCTGATCTTTCCTTAGGATAGATTCTAGAAGTGAAATTCTTGAGCCAAAGAATGCAAACATTTATAAAGCTCTTGATACACTTTTTGCCAAACAACTTTCCAATGACAATGAACCACTGTCTCCTGCTTGGTAAAAAAAATTACAATCTCCTTTTAGAAACTTATGTTGCTGTAGTCATTTTTGATATCTATTTTCATCTTTCCAGTGATATATTCATGAAAATGGAAAACTTAGGACATTATTAGATCGCTAAATAGCTAGAACCACTCAATGGATAGCTTCCTGGTGCTCAACGCTTTGGTGGGCCATCTTGTCTTAGCACGTAATTTTTGTGACTTAAATTGCTAGGTCCTGTGGCTACATGTGGGAGCAGAAACGTAGCATGGCTCTGAGCTCTCAGGAGCAGCAGCTCTGGGGGTCTGCTGCGGAAAGAGCGAGAGCCGCTTCCAGTGCTTCGTGGACGGTAACTGAGACTTTGTTGTTTTACCTGTGCTTTTATCTAGTTCATAGAACCATTTAGTGACCTAGTCTTTTTTATGTACAGATATGTCAAAAATCAGTAGAAAATCCAGATAATCTAATCAAAACAGGTTTCATTTGAAATGACATAGCTGTTCATTTACTCATTGGATCTTTTTCACTTTGTATTTTTTAAATTGACTTTACTGGAGTGACACTGGTTAATAAAACTGTCTAGGTTTCAGGTGTACAATTCTGTTACACACCATCTTCATATTGTATGTAACTGTGTGTTCACTGCCTAAGCCCCGTCTCCTTCTATCACCATGTATCCCCCTTTATACTCATTGGACCTTAAGTAATGGAGTCTGAAATGTACAGTGATGGTCATGACATAATATTCTATGAATTTAAAGTAACATTGTGGCTTTAACCTCATGAAATATGCAGAAAACACCAAGTCCAAAGGAAATGTTTTAATCAGAGTGTTGCGGCTCTGCTAGTTCCTCTTCGCCTCCATCACAGGGCATTTTAAAGGATAGCAGGAAATCTCACATCCTCTGTGAAGACTGTGTGGAGTGAATACTGATTTCTAGTCCTCTGTCCACACTGGTGGGCACTGTTTTATTGCATTACAAATGCCCTAAAATGTGGGCATGCTGTAAACTCTGCGTTTGGGAAGGTCATTTTAGTGCTCTTTCTGCTTGAACATTTCTCTTTAGGTCTCATTGCTGGACTTCTCATTGGTGCTGAAGGGAAGGGACACTGGAATTACCAAGACACTCGGAGTCATTTAAAAATCCTGTCTTTAACCTTACTGGCTGTATAGCTGTATAGCTTTTGTCAAGTTCCTGATACTTCCTAAGCCTGGGTTTTCTCATCTGTTCGTGAGGGGTGCAGTCACTGCAAAGATTTAAGGGAGTAATGAGTGAAATGCCCCATTTGCAGAAGATCCTCAATAAGAACTTCTTTCTTTCTGTCCTTGTGTGTAAAGTGTGTGGAAGGTGAAACCAAGGACGCTGTGGAAAGGAACCAAACCACTAAGCATGCATCGCGCAGCACTAGGAACGGTGATGCCTTCCAAAGTTTCTGTCCCTCCTGCAGCACAGATGCATCAGTACTGCGAATTAAATGCCAGGCTTAGAATGTTGACAGCATCCTGTGTTTCCAGCGGTTGGAGCCAGTTTGCCCAATTTGCAGACATCATAATTGTAAATATGCTATTCACAGAACATCAGTGCGTGTTCATGATGGAGTCATATTTTCCATGAAAGTCATTCAGTTGGTTCAAGAGGTTTAGTGTATTCTTTTGTTACACCGAGCTTTTGGTCCCTTCTGTTTCTGATGTGTAAAAAGGTAAGTGCTTAGAATTACCAGTAGGGTTTGGCCATTTGTCACACGGAAGCCAGGGCCCCGTGAAGAGTGGTCAGGGCATCCTTTGGGGTCAGAGTTGGCACCAGGTGTTCACTTGGGAGAGGTGGCTTAGTCCTCGGACCTTCAGCAGCCTTTCTCAGTCTTTTATGGATGTGCCATGAAGGTTTAGCGTCAAGATGAGTCAGCCCCTAACTTTCAAGTAGATCGCTGCTCTGAAGCCGGAGCCACTAACATTTGGGGCTACCTGACATAAGCAAGAACTGTTGGTTTGCTGTCACCTACTATCTTTCTGATACTTAACTCTTTCCTGAGTCCTAGAGATGTGGGAACCTTATAACAAACACACGTGGCCACTGCCATCACTGTTGTGGTAAACTCAATGGAACAGTGTACTTGAAGAAAGATGCCCATTGATTAGAAACTTTACTTTGTTATCATTAATGATTGAAGTAATAGTCTTTTGGTCAGTGTATCAACTTTGAACCATCTGACACATAACTTCAGATTGTCACTGCTTGCAAAGTTAGTTTCTTAAGGATTATATAATTGACACTTATGGTTACGTAGTTTATCATCTCATATTAGAAATAATGAATAAGAATGTTTGGTTTTTGAAGTCTAAACCAAAGGCATTAGATCTGCTAAAATTATTTAAGATGTGTTCATTTAAGACTCTGACCCACTGTTAATTCCCAATTTGCCGTCACAGCCATTGAGATCCACTTGGACTATAACATTTATAACATTGTGTCGCAGTCATTTGATTACACATCTGATTTGTCAACAAAGCTGTGAGCTGTTTAAAGGAGTGGGGCCTGTCTTTTTCAGTGCCATCGCCAAGCATTAGCAAGTGTCCCCATTGTTGGTAAGTGGCAGATGAATGTTTTCTGAATGACCTTGAAATGACTTAACCATGGGATACTAGATACATCCCTGAAGTTCTAAAGCATTAGTGGCCTGAGATCATTTTTGTGTAACTTGACTCGTCACTGTGACATGAATTTGGTGGTGATATTTGAACATGAGGACATTTTAATAAACGGTTCAAAATATCAGGAATTAGCTAAAGAACAAAGAAGCAGGTTTTATGTGTTGACTGGACCAGCCTCCTAGAATTCATGTCTGTCCATCACAGTCTTGCCTCTGCTTCTGGCCCATCTCAGACATGTAATCCTTGTCTTGGAGGATAATTAGAAACCACTAAATTCAGCGTCGCTTTTGTTGGGCAGATTGAGTTGGGATTAGCTGGGTTTGGCCTCGGCATTACCCTCTGTATTGTGAGAGTGAGGCTGTGTGTTGGAAACGGCCGAGCTGTGGACCTCTCAGCCCCCACAGTCTCCTCTCCCAAACAGTGGCCAAGCGTGCCCACTGAACAAAGCCAAGCGCGTATCAGGTTAACTCTAGGGTATTTTTAGTGGATATACCTGCATGTTGTCAAACTATTAGTTTTAATTGCTAAATGTCAGGGAAGCATCAGGGTGGTATCTATAAGACTTACTGTCAATTTCTTTGGGAAAATTCTTTGGAATTTCACATTAATTCTTTACCTAGAAGCACAGCTTGATTTATGTTGAGGATTTCTATACACAAGAAGTGAGAGCTGCTTATATAAATGTCTGGCCACATTGCTGTGCACCTGAAACTAATATAAAATAATATTCAGTGTCAGTTGTAAGTGGAAAAAAAAATTAAAAAAAGATAGAGGGAAGTGAGGGTTTTTTTAGGTAACAGTGTTCATGTATTTTCAGTATATCTTTAGGAAGAGATTTTCTACTTTAACATATTATTTTCGTTTGGCATGCTGTTATGTTCTGAAATACAGAGATAAAAAGACACTAGCTCTCTAGCTATTTCAGTCTGCTGGCAAAAAAATAAAAAATAAGAAGTACATTGCAATAAAAGTTTTGTTTTTTAAAGCACCATAGAAATAAACCAATTGGCTGTTCACATATAAAAATTCCAATTAGATCCTCACTTCACACCGTAGACAAAAATAGGCCCTAAGTGAATTAAGTACCTAAACGTGAAAGGTGGGGTTCTTTACTGGAGAAGAGAGAACTGTACCTTAGTGACCTCAGGGTAGGAAGGTCCTGAAAGAAGCTATAAAAAGCACAGCTAATCCTGAAAGAAAAGGTCCATACATTTGACTACCTTAACATATGAAACGTTTGTACAACAAGGGAAACTATAAACAAAATTTAGGCAGAATGGTTTTGGTTCATTCAACCAACAAAGGAGTATGTGAAGAACTCTGAATAAATAAAAACAAAGCCAGGAGGAAAATGGGCAATGGGCATGCAAAGAAAATTCCAAGGGAGGAAATGTTAGGTAGCCAAAAACATATAAAAAGATGCTTCGCCTTGGTAGTAATGAAGGAAACGTAAATTAAAACCACAGTGAAATTCTATTTTACACATATCAAACTGAGAAGAAAAAAAAAGTCTTTTAGGATGAAGTGTTGGCAAGTGTATGGAGCCATGAGAACTTCCCTGCACTGCTAGTAAGGGTGGAAATGGGTAGAATATGTGGAGCGCACTTAAACTGAATTAGCTAGGGCTCCATAGGTCAACATTTAAAACGACCTCAGAATACAATGTTGAACCCTCGCTCGTAACCTTGGTAGGTGCTCACAGGGTTCGAGTATTCTGCTGCTTTGGCAGGCAGGCAACCAAGAATGAAAACAGTTTTCAAGCTTTGAGCTGATTTATAAACAGCCACAATACCTGTGTGTTGAGCAAGCTTCGTGGGCCGCCCAGTCCTGCAGCCTGAGCCTGGGCCACCTCGGGTCTGGGGTCCGTGCTGGGCATGGCCCTGGTTTTCTTCCCTGGGCCAGCTGGGAAGGCAGCTTCACCTTCTCACTGTCATCTACATGGCTCTGCCATTTCTATTTTTGTTCTACTCTTTTTTTTTGGTTAATTCTCCCCCCGAGGATATTTTTTCCATTGATTTGTAGAGAGAGTGGAAAGGGGCGGTGGGGGGGGGAGGAGATAGAGAGAGAAATGTGAGAGAGACTTGTCGATTGGTTGCCTCCCGCATGTACCCTCACTGGGGCCTGGGATCAGCCTGCAAACTGGGCCTGTGCCCTTGGCCAGGAATTGAACTTGAGGCCCCGTGGTGCACGGGCCGACGCCCTAGCTATGGAGCCACCCGGCCAGGGCTCTCACCCCTTTTCGTTGGAATTAATGTGCGCTTTGATGACTTTCGTTTGACCTCATTACCTTTTTGGTTTGTTTTGTTTCCTGCGAATCCATTATGAGGACTTTGACCCGTCTCTTGCGGAGCTCAGAAAGTGTAAGGTGTGTCACAGACTCATGGGCTATCTCAGCTCACCCCGTAAACATTGCCCATCAGTTGTCGGAATCTTTCTAACCACCCCTGACATGTGCTTCTAAGAAATTTCCATAGCCAGTCAGTTTGGCAGTTGAATCTGTGAACTCTTGGTCTAAAAGCTTTTGATGCTAATTATTGTATCGTGTTCCTCCGAGAGCAGGAAGTAGATTCAGACGACAACAGCCTGCTTTATCACAAAGCGCAGGGAGCCGGTGCTGTGGTTTGTGGTGTGTCCGCTGTAAGGAGAATATTAGGATGAACTTTCCAAAGCTAAAGTGTTCTCAGGCAAGTATCAGTGGCATGTAATTGAAGTACTTGGGAAACATTTCACCAAGTTATTGTATTTGTCAGTGAGTTAGAGCCAGTGAAAATTGGTAATTTTAGCAAGTTTTTAAAATCACAAGCTACAGTATTACAATTGATTAAAATGGAAGCAAGTACATTTTTTTTTTTCCTGAAAAATTATTATTTTCTTTTGGTTGAGAAGGAAAAGGTAATTGGCACTGCTCAAGTCAATAGCAGTTATGGGAAGCTCCACTGTCGACACACCAGCCTTGAGGATGATCGGCCCTAAAGGAAGGTGTTCATTAAGAGGACACGGTCACGGACGCTGGTCTCGTTCGCTTGATGTTGGTCAGATTTCTGTAGATGACCCAGGTCTGCTTAGAGTTATAAGCTGCTTCCACCTGGATTGGGCCTTCTTCAGTTTTCACACTATGTAGATAAAGACAGAAATAAGAAAAAAAGTTCTGAGAAATAGCTTTGAAAACTGTGGAAGTCCGTTGGAAAGAAAGCATTTGGGCGTCTCCCGTGTCGGTGGGAAAGTGAGCGGACTTGGTCTTCCCGGCTTTGAGTCGGCCTCTCGATTCTGCTGCCACCCCTGTGTCAGGGAGACAGGCAGGCCGTCCGCTGCTTTCCGTGACGAGCTCTGACTGCTTAGTGAGACCGGCAGCGTCACCAAGAGTTTATGAATTGCAGATTGGTTGCTGATAAAAATGGCCTTTGTCTTATGCCACGTGCCTTACTAGCCAAGCCTTTCAGCCCCTGGCTGTTCTCCAGAATGACCTGACTTGGGCTTGATGAAAAGATGGGGTGGGAAGGGAGCCGTGCCGGTCGCTGTGTCTGCTGGGTCACAAGCGACCTTCCGTCCCGGCACCTGCTGGGGCTCGGCTGGTAGAAGACTAGGTTTCCCTGGGGTTCTCTCTCCCTCTTTTATATTGAATGTATTGGGGTGACATTGGCTAATAAAATTACATAGGTTTCAGGTGTGCAGTCTTTAACACGTCACCGTGTATTGTAGTGTGTGTTCCCCACCCCCGGCCAACTCTCCTTCCGTCGCCATTTATCCCCCCTGCACCCTCTTTGACTGTCTTGAATCCAGGTCTCCATCTTCCATTCCTCTCACTCCCACTCTGGAAACTTGTGCGTTCCTTTCCTGTGGACTCCATACTTTAAATATTGTTTGTCTACAAGGATATTGTATCATTTTTACATGTTTTTATTAATACCACATAGAGCTGCATATATAGGTTTCTGATCAGTGTGAAATAATCTGTGTCGCTACAGAGAGGCTTAACATTCGACTTACTTTGGAGGCCATATTATGCATAAACATGCATGTTCCATCATTTAAAAATATTGAAAATAACTTGTTGACTCTCCATTTTGACCTTTAAGTGGGCATTTTCTTAGCAAGCATTGACCTATAATCAAGCCCAAGTGGGGTACCTGTGACACCAGACCTCGACTATGTAACCAGGGACTACAGCCTTCTCAAAGGGGCTTTACTTGAGACACGCTTAGGGCAGTAAAGTGAGTGCCCGAGAAGAGAAGTCATCAGCGGAGGTTCACGAGTGACCCAAATACAGAGTTTCAACTGTGCTCATCAGCAGTAGAAGTAGTTAAAAAACTAGAGAAGGTGTTTGCATTGATGAGCTGTTTGAATTGGTCCTCTGACCTCCGAAATGACCTTCCCCATTACCTCCTGTTACTCTCCTCCCTACTTTCCCGAGGCAGCCCTGGCCAGGCTTTCAGCGTCTCCTTTGGAAGGGAGATGCCTGGTGCAGCGGGCTGGGTCAGGATATGACCTCACGCATCTGAGTTTCACTGGGACCGCGGAACAGGGATGGCCACCCCTGTCGCTGTCTTTGATGGGGGGCTAGGGAGGTGCCTTCCCAAATCCAAAGCAGTGAGCACCTTGATAGCTCCTAGTGGCAGATCGATCATTCAATTCTATTCTGAAACTGTTTCTTTTTCTACTTATTTATTAAACATGTCTATTTATTAAACATGTCTTTATTGGTTTCAGAGAGAGGAAGGGAGAGCGAGAGAGAGAGAGAGAAAAACATCAATGATGAGAGTCATTGATCGGCTGCCTCCTGCACGCTCCCCACTGGGGATCGAGCCTGAAACCCAGGCACGTGCCCTGACTGGGAATTGAACCGTGATCTCTGGGGTCCTAGGTCGATGCTCAACCCCTGAGCCATGCCGGCCGGGCTGTTTTTCTTTTTAATTGTCAGTTTTGGAGAGCGATAACTATTATTAAGGAGATAAAATAAGTTATTTGAAAGCGGTCTAATATGACATAGCTATTTGATATGATATAGATTAGTTAAGTTTCAGTTTTTCGACATGTTTAGCTACTGTCTTATCTTCATAGCACTTGTGGAGTTGCAGGAACGAACAGTTTAATCAGGTCATATGAATGTGTTGTACACTGCTAAGGACTTCCATAGGAAATATAATAAATCTGTTAAGTAAGGACCAGCCATTGTAGAAAGCTGATTCGCAGGCGCCAAATGTTCACATTATACTAAAGTGAGATATAAACACTCTTTTGTAACTTGCATGTCATTACAACATGCAGATGTCTTGGCTCTAAAAACACATGTATTTAATGAGTGCTGGCTTGGACTTTCGCCAGGGTCGAGGCTCAGTGATCTTAAGCGAGAGCCCAGAACATCGCATGAGGGGAGGTCAAGCCAACTGCCTTTGTATTACAGGAGTCCTGGTCCAGGGTTGGGAGTCTGTCACTGGTGGGAAGCACAGTCTTTTCCCTACAGCGTCTTTTAAGCTTTCTTACCACTGAAGACAAAGCCTCGTCAGTGCACGAAGACCTTGAGATTGAAGTAGAAACTCTTGCCAAAGGGTCTTCCTTTTGGGCAGGTAGTGGCTGGTTGAGTTATTTCAAGAACTGTTGCACTTCCCGCAATACCTAGTTACCTGGGGAAGCCAAGCGTGTAGGTACTTCTTTCCCTGTGTGTAAGAAGATTGTGTGTGTGTTGAGGGGAAGTGAGTGGGAGGAGGGAGAGCAGAAAGAAGACTCTATGCTGGGTCGGATCCCTAGGTCAGAGTTTGAATGTTGATGACTCTGGTTTCATTGGAAATGAATTCAGCTGAGGAGCTACATCCTGTGGGAGGAGGGCCAGGACTGGGTTGAAGGCGGTAAGGCACTGACTGGCCGATTGCTGGATGCACAGGCCAGTGGAGATTGGACTGTGCTGCTGTTGCTGTTAGAACCGTCACTACTATAGTCAGTGCCCTGATTACAGCATTCTATACATTGTGAGTGGTCTTCCCATAATCTCTTTCCCCCATAAGCCCTGTTATTTTTAGTAGACAGTTTTGCAGAATGGGAAGTTTTGTAAAAACACATGTATTGCATTTATATCAGAAATGCTAGAATTCCGTGGTAAGTATCTACTTAGTAAATTCCTTGCGTGTTGATGTATAAAGTTAAAAATTTTATAATGAGATCTCTGTGTCCAGATTGACAAGGGGAGGAATAAAAGGTTTACGTTGCTATCTTATCATTGGAATATTCTGTTTATCAAATCGCTCATCATTTTGTTGAAACTGTTTTAACTCATCTAAATGGTAGTATATATTTTTGAAGCAGGTAGTGTATCATTGTATCTTCATTTTTTCAAATAATACATTAAGACCTAAAACCTCAAATTTAAATTTATTTTATGTGAGAGTGGGGCTTCTCGAAGATGGTTGCTTGAGATTAAAACAGCAGCAGCAACAACAGAAAACATAAGCAACAACAAACCCTTTTATCACAGAGACCAAGTCACAGTATTTATAAGTGAGGAAAGGAGGCCCTAAAGATGCAGTCGTGAGCAGAGCATAACTTACATGATCCAGAAGTTCCTGTGTCCCTCTGTGTACAGGGCACAAGTCTAAGCCTTCAGAACTGGTCAGTATCTTGATATTAAATTAATATTTTGGCATTAGCATATAATTAATATTAATAATAAAATTAAATATCAAAGCTCTTTTCTTGAAAGAGCTCAAGATTGCCTTACAGAATTGGGTGTCATAACTATCATCAGATCTAAAACCAGGCAAGCGTTAGGTATCGATCACGCTCAGTACCATGCTCACATTTGACAGCAAGGTTTTCTTGGAAACCTAGTGTCTGGCCAGGAAAAGGAAGAACTTGATTAAATGAGAGGGTGGCTTGATCTCTGCCTTCTTCATTGTCCGTGTGTGTTTCTCCTATCCCATCGAAAGACGATACCACATTTTCAGGATCAGCCACTTCCTCTCGTGCCACTGGGGCGAGGGGTGAGCAATACCAGCAAGGAGACTTGGATCGCTTCCCTTCCCATCCGCTGGTGTGCAGCACACCAAGCCCCGGATCTGGTGCTGAGCACACCAGAGGTCTCCAGCTGGCGTCTGGACAAGGCCTGCACATGTGGAGAGCAGATTTAGTCTGAAGGACTGGGAGGCTCACCTCACCTTATGTTAGGCCAGAGGTGGCGAGCCCTGCTACCAAGGGAAAGTTGCTTCCTAGTTTAGGGAGAGAAAAAAAAAAAAAGCCAAACATGGGTGGTAAAGAAGCAGATGAATTCGTAAGATAAGCAAAGAAGCATGTCACATGGTCAAAGTTCCCGGTCAAACCTTAGAAGATCCATCCAAAGACCAAGCAAGTATCTTTAGGGTTGTGTTTCTTACACATGATCATGGAGGAAGAAACAGAAAAACAAAGATTTTTAAAGATGTGTAAGAGGAGACAGACCAGAGTGTTCCCCTGGATTCCTAGTTGGCAGTCCTCTTCTGTCACTTCTGGGCCAGATGGCCACAAACCGATACTGTGATGAGAGGCCGGAGCCACAGTTAATTATTGAGGCAGCAATCAGAGCGGCCACCTCACAAAGAAATAGGCTTCCAAGGGGGCAGGCCTGTCAGGACCCGTATTACAGAGGACAGACCTCATTCCAATGAGCGTTTACAATACTTTACAAATGAAATAACAATAACCAATAACATCTCCATTTCAGTAGTCATGATTCAAATTGACTTTGAGTATTACCCTGAAATAATTTGAAATAACTTAATATAGGAAATTTAGATCTGATTTGGTTGCTTGTTAGGTTAGTCAACTCATTGTTTCCAAAAAAAGACTTTTCCTGTAAATATCTCCCTTAATCTGCTACTAGTTATATTTGCTGTTTTTTTCTTTTTTGTTTTTGTAACAGAAGTTTACCATCGCTCTGCTGAATACTTTTTTATGTCTGTGGCATGACTAGGCTGGTGATCTTAGATGGCTGCTTTGGGTCATGTGTCTACTAGAGAACTGTGATTTTTAAACCAACACTGACTTTGGATACCTTTTGCCCTGGGTACAATAGCTACATTATTTGGGGGAGTTTCCAAAAACAATTTTAAGAATCAGAGCTAACTTTCACGAAGAAGGAAAGGTAGATGTGTTGTTCAGAGACTCAGGCTGCCTACATGGTCTAGCATCCCCTTTCTTACTAGTAGAACCCCCATTTTATTTGTGGTTTGGGGAAAGGAGTTGGTAGGCCAAGTTTTTTTGTTAAAAACCCTCCGTGTTCTAGGCTCTTTTTCAGCTCTGAGCGGACACGTCTGCAGCTCTGGCCAGTGTGATGGAGGTGGGAGGCCTCGTATCTGCTTTCATGTCCATCACTCTGACTCCTGGCTGCCAGATTTCTGGCCTCCGTCGGCCTGATAGCTGCTGTGTTGCCCACCATATGGGAGAACAGGCCTTGCCTTGATGGGTGTGCACCACTGCCAGGCTCTGCCCCGGCCCCCAAACACCCTGATCTCAGCTCTGCTCACCCCCCCCCGGTGGTTTCCCCTGCTGGGCCTCGCTCCCTGCTTTGTTCTGTAGCCTCCCTGGTGCCCTGCATTCATTCTCGATGGCGGGCTGGTTGATCAGATGGAGATGCAGTCCGCGTGCGTTCCCTTTTTCTGGGCAGCTGTGCACCGCGGGCTCCTGCATGGTCTCTCACTGGCTATTACGGAGGCGGGTGGGGCGGGGGCTCTGACCGGCGGCTCGAGAATTGGACCTGAGTTTGAATGTTGGGAGTTGCTTCAGCTCCTTATTGCTCAATTTCCTGAGCTGCACAGTGAGGGTGCCAGTCCCTGTCTCATTATATTGTGGGGGTTAAGTGAGGTGACACTTGTAAGGCAGCTGGCCTACAGTCTGGGCATGTAGCAAGCGCTCAGTAAAATGGACATGATTTTTAAAAAAATCCTTACCCGAGGATATTTTGCCATTGCTTTTCAGAGAGAGTGGAAGGGGAGAGAGTGGGGGAGAGAAAGAGAGAAACATCGATGTGAGAGAGACACATCGATTAGGTTGCCTCCCGCATATACCCTGACTGGGGTGGAGATCAAGCCTGCAACCAAGATACATGCTCTTGGTCAGAATCAAATCCGGGACCCTTCAGTCCATGGGCCAACGCCCTACCACTGAGCCAAACTGGCTAAGGCAGTTGACATGATTTTGTATGGGAATGATGATTATTATGGTAACCCGAGAATAAACATCGACTAGAGCTGCTGCTTGTAAAGAGTAGGCATCTAAGACAGTTTGGTCATAGTGTCGGAACTGGAGCCAGATCTGCAAGTCTAAGAGCTCCGTGGGGCAGGACCCATGCTAGTCTCCTTCACTGCTGTCTCCCTACTGTCTGACACAGGGCCTGGCCTAGCATAAGAAAAGCAGCTAACAGTTAGTAAACAATTTATATCAGTCTGTTGATGTGCTTTATGTATATTAATTCATTTCCTTCCACAGAACAGTGGGGTTGGGATTATCATGACCCCCATTTTGGAGATAAGTTCAAATCCAGAGGATTTAAGTAACTAGCCCCAGGTCAGGCATCTCTATGGCCCAGCAGAATGCAGTGGTCTGGCTCCGGAGGTCCACTGCCTTTCAGTAGACATCGTTGGCCTGGCCGGTGTGGCTCAGTTGGTTGTGCATCATGCCCGTGCACCGAAAGGTCGCCGGTTTAGTTCCTGTCAGGGCACATGCCTGGGTTGGAGGCTCGATCCCCAGTGAGGGGTGGGCAGGAGGCAGCCGGATGATGTTTCTCTTTCATCAGTTTTCTCTCTCACATCAATGTTTCTCTTACTCTTCCTTCCTCTCTCTCTCTCTCTCTCTCTCTAAAAAATCAGTAAACAATTCTTTAAAAAAAAATAAAATAAAAACATTGTTGGATGCACGAGAGGAGGAAGGAGGGAGAAAATGTTGAAATCCTCTTGACCCCTCGTACTTGAGGTTGATTGTGGTAGCTGGCACTGTACTACTGGGTTTTGCCACTACTTTACCAAGAGGTGTCAGCCCTGATGGCTTTGGGGAGAACCCTAATGTATTATTTATTGCCTGGGGCTTCTCTAAGGTTGGCAGTAAATGAGGGTGGACATGAAGTACCACCCACAGCAAACAGATCAGTAGCAGAATAGTGCTACAGGCAGTTTCCAATCTGGAGGCAGGTTGGTTTTTTAACACGTGTAATTTATGTTCGAAACTCAGCCTGTTCACCAATAAATACCTAAGTTACCAGCAGAGGAGCTGGGATAGTCCTAGGGCCTGGCGCCCAGGAGAGGCTTTGAGACTGGGTGGAGAGAGGGTTCAGGGACACAAAGCCAGCAGCAAGGGCTTTGAATGGCCTCAAGTTTTACTGTTGTTGAGAAATTCACCATTCTGAATTAATAAAAATATTGAAATTCACTATTTTGGAATTGAGTAAAAAGATTTTATGTCATTGGAGGGCATAGGATGTATCTGTTAGCGCGCAGGGACATTTTCCAGGACCTGCTTCCTCACATGTAGTCTGGAACTGAAACACTGCAGTGCCGGAGCAAGCCCCGCCCGCTGTGTTTGTCACACCGTCTCCTCTCCACGGGCATCGAGAGCGCAGGTGGTGTCATGCTGGGCCAGTAACAGAAGTACCTCTTTCTTAAACACCAGTGTATGGAGCTGAGTTTATTTCCAAGTTTCTCCTTCATAACAGCACTCTGTTTTTCTGAAATTTAGCTTTTCTTTTCCCTCACCAAGGCCTACAGTTCTCTGAACAACCAAAATAACGTTTGTAACGCCCTCACGGTTCACTCCTAGGAAAGCCCTGCACACCCTCACCTTGAACTTTGCCCTTGACCCCCATCTACCCTGGGAAAAGCTACCCAGTTCCTGGGCACCTCTCTTCTCATTTCTCTCGTGGGGGTAATATCTTCCTTTTGAGGTCATTTGAGTATTAAATGAGATAATGGACACAAAACTCTGAATATAGTTTATGGAACATACTAAGTGCTCAGTAAATGATATTTGCTAAATATTATCAAAATAATGGATTCTTAATATTTTATGTGTTTCAGAAAACACAGTAGTATAAATGTGATAACTTATGAAGTAAGAGGGTTCTTATAGGAAGACACTCCAGCAAGAGCGGGAGCAGCCGATCATGTGATAAGAAGGAAGACAGAAGCTCTAACACTAGGTAGGAGAACAACAGTTGTGCAGTAGTTATAGCCATGGATAGGATCAAAAGAGCTTCCCACCTCTCCATAATTTCTTCCAGCTGAATAAATGTACAGACTAATACAGCAGTTGATGTTCATAATGGCGATTGCTTTGAGCCATCAGGAAAAGATTAAATTACATGGAGTGCAGTCCATTTAAGAAGGCACTGGGGTTGGAGCACAATTTAGAAGGATTTTCCTTCAAAATAGCGCTTGTTTGACTAATGGGTCTATAACCCCACAGTTTACCTGAAAATCCCTGCTGTTCCGTATGACTGAGATGCTAAAGGACTGGAAATCAGGCTGGATCTCAGCTACAGTGCTGGGGTAAGAGTGGCGGTGCCACTGGACAGGACTTCTCAGATGTGCTGAGGTCTGAGGATCCCCATCTTGGACCCCATTCACAAAGCAGCCGAGCTGAAGGCAGAAAGGGCTCAGTGGCCCTTCCTTTGCTCACAGTGCCAGGCTGGATCTAAATGCATGTCCCTCTGGACTTAAAAGCCTTTGTTTCTTCATTGGGGGCCAGGGCTGCCCCTCTTCCTTGCTCTGCCTGGGAGACAGGCTTGCCCAGTTGTCGAGACTGGGCTTTGAGATCTACCAGTTAGGGATGCTTTGGGCTATAAGTCACAGAAGCCCAACTCAGACTGGCTTAGACAATATGGCAGTGTATGGTTTCTTGTAACTGAAAGTTTGGGGGTCCCGGCTTGTCTGTCCAGTGGCTTCCAGTTTATTGCCCTGTGACACGTGGCTTTGCCTTCCCCTGTGTTTTGGTTTCACCCCCAGGCTGGGAGCAGTGAGGTGTCCATGGAGGTGCTGGGTCCCATAGCTGCACTCGACATCTGGAGGCTCACTCTTGGAGGAAATCAACTCCAAGGGCCTCCAGCAGAGTTTTCCTTATTTCTCTCTGATGGTGTGGGTAGCCTGTCGATTTTAGAAGCCATCTCTGATGCTGGAGGAGTGCGGAATATTGTCCATTTTATTTTTAATTTTTTAAAAGTATATCTTTATTGATTTCAGAGAGAGGAAGGGAGGGAGGGGAGAGAGAGAAACATCAATGATGAGAGAGGCGTTGGTTCGGCTGCCTTGAACCCGTAACCCGGGCATATGTCCTGACCAGGAATTGAACCACGATCTCCTAGATCATAGGTCGATGCTCAGCCGCTGAGCCACACCAGCCAGGCAATATTGTCCATTTTAGAACACATCTCTGATGCTGGAGGAGTGGGGAATATTGAGTAGCTTAGGCCAGGTCCCCGAATCAGTCGTTGTCCAGAGGGATGGAGTTTCGGGACTGGTCTGGACAAATGGCCTACCTGACCTGCAGAGCCGGAGTCAGGCCACCTGAAGCACAGTGGCTGCTGGGTGGGGAGTTGTGTTGGGGGTGACACAGTCTCTCTAGAGTCGAGCAGACTTGTTCTCTAGCTCAGCTGTTTTCTCATTGCAGCCCCAGCCTGACATTTATGGGGCCTGAGGGAAACTACAAATGTGGTCACATACCCTGTGCTGAAACACTGTACAAAGTGATAACTCAAGCCAGTTGGGGGCCTGGGTGAAAAAGGTGAAGGAATTAAGCAAAATTAAAAAACAAAAAAAGTCAGACATAGACAACAATTATAAGAGGGAAAGTGGGCGGAGGTAGAAAAGGGTGAGGGGGGATGAATGGTGATGGAAGGAGGCTTGACTTGGGGTGGTGAGCACACAACACAATATGCAGATGATGTATCATAGAATCGTACACCTGAAACCTACGTAATTTTATTAACCAGTGTTACCCCAATAAATTCAATAAAATATTTTTTAAAAAGTCAGAGAGAAGGAAGTCAGAAGCTCCAAAAGGATTTAATGAGTGCTTGCTGGTTTGAAGACGGGAACGGCAGGGGGCAAGGAAACCCAGTGGCTCCTAGGAGCTGAAAGAGGACCCCAGCTGACAGCCAGCAAAGATCTTGGGCCTCAGTCCTACAACGGCAAGAAACTGACTCCTTCCAACAGCGAGAATGACCTTAGAAGCAGGTTTTGTATTCAGAGCCTCTGGATGGGAACTCAGTCTGGTCACTTTGCTTTCAGTCTTGTGACACCCTGACTGGGGACCAGCCAGGCCAGACTGCTAACCCACACAAAGACGAGCTCATAGATGAATTTTGTTTTAAGATGCTGAATTTATGACAATACCAAGTGCCAGCCTTTAAGAAAAGCCATGAAGTCTTTGCAGCCAGACAGGCTGCTCAAAATCTCTGCATCCTGGGACCCTAAATTGGAAATACCAAAACTTCTTTATCTGTAGTTACCTTCTCTATAAAACAAGAATAGTATATTATCTCCCCCACAGAGTCACTATAAAAATTAGAGAACATGTGTATAAAGATCCATGAGAGCAGCTTATAAACAAACTATAGTTAATGACACGATAGGAAGTTACTTGCCAGATGCTCGGGGGGTAGCTGATACAATTATAACTAATAAGTATTGTCACTGTTGTTTCAGACCTTCAAACCTTACAGAGGAGATAACTATGGGGGTAGAGTATTTCAGTGAGAAATACTGAAAGCGCAAGTAGTATCTGAAAAATAAGGAAATAGGTTGTCATTCCCACTTGATAAGATGCCTCTAGAATGCACCGTCGCAGGTGGAACTCAGGTCTGTGGGTTAAGTCACGTGAGAGCCCTGCCAACATGTCCAGTCACTAGAGGTGCCAACTTCTGAGGATTCCTGAGGATTTACTGTCCCATCCTGTCCTCACATCTATTTATTTGTACTACTGCTCTGGGGTTCTGTGAGTCATTACCTTTACCAAAGTTTTATTTAGAGGTTGCTTCCAGGTATGTTGCTACAATTCACTTTAACTTCTCTAAGTTTCATGGGTGAAACGTAAGAGTTCTGTATCCAAATGAAATGTATAGTGGACTTAGCAAGGTAAATTCAACTTGCTTTATGTCTCTAAGAAAGAAGAAAAAAAGAAAAATCTGGGCTGGCCTCTTTTGTGCTCTGTTTTAACACAGCTGTTAGCGATAAGTGGATGCTTATTTGGCTCAACATATTTTGTTACGATATTAAGAGGAAATCATTTCTTTAATTAGTACTATTGAGCAAGTCAGTATATCTGCCTTTATACACTTCATAACAACCAATTTCAGAAACATTTGGACTGTGTGGAGATAATGAAATTATTGGGCTGGGGAACAAATCTCCATCAAAGCAGAAGCTTGGGATCAAACACACACAAACAGCCCATCAATCCAAGAGGTGGTGAGAGTTTATGTCATTAATATTAGTGTGTTCTGGTAAACAATTTTTGTTTATCATAGAGATAACAACTACTTTGAGTTATAGTGCACAGAGGGGAGGTGGCCAAGTATTTTGGAAATGATTTAGGGATGGTTAAGTTTTTAAAAATGTAAGTTCTAAGTTTAGATACTGACTATTAGGTAACTTCAGATTTCCGACAGGCTTTGAATTTGGATGTAGGTACTGGAATGAATTCCATATTAAAGGAAAAATGTGCGTTTAATTAATAAAACATCATTTCACGGGGGCAGCTGCATTGCTGTGATTAGAATGGAAGAAAGATAGGTAACAAGAGCAAAGAGATGGCGTCTTGGCTTCAGAATCTCTCCTCTTAACTGTGCGCCTGTGCTGATTCCTGTTAGTCTGATAGAAAGAGTCACTTTTAAGCTGGTTTGGAAGACTCTTACTTTTTGCTCTGGGTTTAATGATCCTAGATTTTAGAGTTATAAAAGGAAAACTTGAGCCAGAACCAGGACTTCCCTTGTTTTCTCTCTCTCTCCTGAAGCATTTGCTTTCTGCATCTTAGATATGGGTGAACATGTGTTTCTTCCGGATAAAATGGAAAGTTTAGGATTGCTGTCATAGGTAACAAAACCGCAATTGCAGGATCACACCGAATAATGTCCCCGCATTTCCTACAGTGTCTGATGGAACTTTGATTAAAAAGTGGCAAGACGTAACACCATCCAAAAAGTTCGAGTTTTAAAATAGACCTCATAGGACATAAATAGCAGGATCACCAATTATCTTTAAAACTGATTGGATCGTGACATGACTTTTCTTAGTAAAATGCGTGGTAGAACAGATGAGTCATACTGTTAATTAGTGGGGTGACCAGCGAGTCCAAGGGCCAGGACGTGGTCTCCATGGTACACAGCGGAGAATGTCCGCAGCCCTTGAAAGGGAGCCGTAGGTGCACCCCAGGACCGTTTGAAAGCCGGCCTTTTGAGGGATAGATTAGGAATTATCCCCGTGCCCTCTCCTCTGGCTTCTGCGGGCCTCCTCAGACATTGTTTACACAGGGGCTCATCTTTCTGGCAAATCCGTGGGACACACTGATTAATGAACTACAGGAGCAATTAGCTTGTAATCCCGAGCGTTGCGGCGAGGGCCTCGCGTTGTCCTGAGCTGCGAGAGGAATGTCAGGAATGAGATGAATTAGCTGAGGCTGCTCCGCTCCCGGGAGTTTTTACTCTGCCAAGTGGGTCTCTCATTGATACACTTGGAGAAATGGGGCGGGACAGGTTTCGGGGCCGGTCTTCCGCTTGCCCCGAGGGCAAGATTTTAAGACTTTCTTTGGACCAAAGAGTAAGGATTCATGAATCTTGGCTAACATTATTGTGTCAATAAGCCCTTGCACTATAGTTAATTGATGAGAAATGTCGCCGTACTAATTTCCATTCATTATGAGATCAGATGCCTTTAGGAACGTATTTGTTGCTGCACTAAGATGTAATTTTTGTAATTAAATGTTTCACGGGATATACAGAAAGCAGGCATCTTAGGAGAGCCTTCTGTATTTTCCTTAGCCAGCCGATAATTTTGAACTCAAGATTAATTCATCCGGAAATGTGAAAGATTTACGCATGGAAAAACTTCAGTGAAATTCTCTCTGAAAATTTTAAGACCCCAATATCTCTATTTAGAGTTTAAAGATACAACTTAACTTTTATTTGACAACTTTTAGCTAGTGCTCTTAACGTGTCCCTCCATAAATTACCCGGTCGTTTGCCAAACACTTGCCATTTATAGATCAATAAAAGTCCAAAGAGGTTAAGTGACTTGTCAAAATAACACAGCAAGCGGCAGAACGAGAAGATTTGAGGCTTTTAATTTCTTGTCTTCTGCTCTGAGACAATTTGCTAATTCTCCTCTGAGCTCAGCACAGGACAATTTAAATGGGGATTCCAGGTGCACTTTGTAAAAGGGACAGTTGTCTGGCTTGGATGAATATGCCTCTTTTTTTTTTTTTTGAATGGTACTTGTTATGGAAAATGTCTGGTTTTGGCTCCACTGTTTATGTCACTCTTTATCTAAGAAGGAATGTAAAACAGCTGAGGGAAAGGTGGCTGGAGCACATCTGCAAAGCTGATTTTCTGAGTGGGGCAAAAGTGAAAGCTAAGACCAGCTTCTTTCACCCTTAAAAACAGCTCTCGGAACCTGCTGCCGTGTACCTGTTAGCCATGCTGGCCGCACGTTTCTTCCTGGAGAGCATCTAATGTCAGATTGTAGTCACACTTGCCCCAAATCTTAGTCCAGTTTAAGAATTTGTAGAATTGCCCTGGCCGGGTAGCTCGGTTGGTTGGAGTGTCATCCGAAACACCACGTTTGCGGGCTCGATCAGCCAGTGACAAATTGATCTCTCTCTCTCTCTCGCTCAAGTAAATAAAAAAATTAAAAAAAAGAACTTGTAGATTAGCTTACCATTTTGGAGAGGTGTTTATATGAACTATCCTGTATTCATTTCTTTGTGAAAAACCGTTCTCTGCTTTTACGCTGAAACAAGTAACAAGAAGCCAAGGGTTGGAGCTCATTGTCTAGAACACAGAAACCGATTCTGATGGAAGCCAAAGGGTGACACTGAATTTGGCACAGGGTATAAAGAGACTGGCCTCCGTTAATGGCATGTTCTCGCTCATAAACAGGTGTTTACCCAAGGGGAGTATCCTTGCAAATGTTACCGGAGAGTGAGCCATGGCAGGTGACCGTGTCTCAGTGTCATGGCCCGGGTGTGACGGCCCTTCTTGTAGGTGCTCCGGGTTCAGGAGCTTTCGCGGGGATTCCAGGGACCATGGCGCCCTCCCTGTTTGGTGTTTCTGAGTCTCCCTGGATATGCGGTTGTCCCTGTCCTTAGTGATACTGCCCCTCGCCCAGCTTCTGAGAGAGAGCTCTGTGGGGAAAGCCGAGGGCTGGGCGCTCCTCTCTGCCACGGGGCCTTGTCGCAGCAGGGCGGTGAAGCCAGGGCATCGGGAGGCCTGGCTGCTGGTGGCCGAGGTCCTTCCCCCAGACCCTCCTCCCCGTCGCTGTGGGCTCTTTACAGTGCAGGAGCCTGGAAGCCTGTTCTATCCGTTTGTTCGCTTTAAGTATCAAGTTTTATTTAGGTTGTCATTTTGGAAGTTTCTTTAGAACTGTGGTTCTCAATGGGGGAAGGATTTTTGACTCCCACCACCGGACTTTGGCACTGTCTGGGGCCATTTTTGACGGTCCCAACTGGGGAGGAGGGGATGCTGTTGGCACCTGTGGGTGAGGCCAGGGATTTGCTAAACCTGCAGTGAGCAGGGCAGCTCCACTCAAGGGTCCGGGATAGTCCTGATGCTGAGAAACTGTTCCAGAGAAAGAAGTTAAAAGGCTTTGGAAGAACTGGCCCGCCTCTGCCGGCTCCAGGCCTGTTTGTGTATGAGATATTCAAAATACCCCTCCAGCGGCTGATCAGTGACGCTCTCATCATTGATGTTTCTCTCTCTCTCTCTCTCTCTCTCTCCCTCTCCCCCTTTCCCTTCCTCTCTCTGAAATCAATAAAGATACATTTTTTAAAAAAACAAAAAACAGAATACCCCCTCCAGGGAGTGAAGGATCAAGGATCAGAGCTGTTTTGTTTTTGTTTTGTTTTTGTTTTGGGCGCTTCAAGTTTCTGACACTACCAGACGCTCCAGGCTCACCTGGCACATTTCCGGCCCCAGCCTGGCCCTGCTGTGTCTCCCAAGATGAGCTCTGAAATTGCCCGGCTTAGCCTTTAACTGCTTTGCTTATTTAAAAAGCTGCCTCTGTACCCATGATCCATCTGTGTAACCTCTCAGGGTTTTCTCTTTATGTGGCATCAGCGACTTTTAAAACATTTCAGGTACAAGTGAAAATAATTGTGGTTTTAAAACAAAATAGTGCAGTGATTTTTAAAAATTTTTTTAATTTTTAAAATATATCTTTATTGATTTCAGAGAGATGAAGAGAGAGGGAGAGAGAGAGATGGAAACATCAATGATGAGTCACTGATGGGCTGCCTCCTCCAGGCCCCCACCGGGGATCGAGCCCACAACCCGGGCACGTGCCCTGACTGGGAATTGAACCTCGATCTCCTGGATCCTAGGTCGATGCTCAACCGCTGAGCCACGCCCTGTCAGGCAGTGCAATGATTTTTTGCTTATTACTTAAATGGTTACATGCATTGAGAGAACTCCTTGAGATTTATTTAGACGTAAATTTTATACTTTATCACATTTAAATATACTTATAAAGAAAAAATATAAACAAGATAAAATGTTTAAGATATTCTTAAAACATTTTTGCATTCAGGGCCTGTTTGGGATCACTTTTAAATTTGAGTTATAACAATGTGTTATTTCTCCAAATAATACTGTCTTACTGTCATCAGAAAGTGGTGATGTAGCATTATTGGAAAATGGTGAAATTCACATAACATAAAATTAATCATTTTGAAGTGATCAGTTCATTGGCATTTCATATCTCCTCAGTGTTGTTTAACCACGACATCTGTCTAGTTCCAAGATTTCCATCACTCCAAAGTAAAATCTCTTACCTACTAAGCCATTTCTCTCATTGCCCCTCCACAGCCCCTGGCAGGCACCAATCTGAGCTCTGTCTCTATGGATTTATCCTGGATACTTCATGCCCACATAATCATACAATGTCAGTGACATTTTGAGTCTCGCTTCTTTCACTTAGCATAATGTTTTGGAGGTTCATCCACACTGTAGCACCGATCAATACTTCACTCCTTCTTATGGTTGAGTAATATTTTATTGTGTGGCTCTATCAATTTGTTTATCCATTTATTTGTTAATGGACATTTGGGTTATCTCTACCTTTTTGGCTATTGTGTCTAGTGCTGATATGAACACGTATATACGTGTACTTGTTTGAATACCTGTTTTCAGTTCTTTTGGGCATATTCCTAGGAGTGGAATTTAGTGGCATATGGTAATTCTGTGTTTAACTTTTTGAGGAATCATCAAATAGTTTTCCACAGCAGGGGAGTGATTTTTAAAAATTATTCTTAACTTTATGTCTGTTATCTAAATCAAAATACTCACTTTGGAAGCATATGTCTTCAATGTTTTTTGTTATTAAAAATATCCTTAAAAAAATATTTGGATAATTCCTGTGTTCCTCTCAGGAGAGTTTGTAAGACTCTCAGAAAAATAGTCAAGGCTTATAATTTCTAGTCGTCTGCTCTAAGACAATTAGTGACTTCTCCCTTGAGCTTAGCATAAGTGGATTTACATTTTCAGATACAGAATCTGCTTTCCATATGACTTGATAAAAAACAAAAGAAAAAACAACAAAAATTACACTAGTGTTTAATAATCTTTTATATATTTAAGGAGATAATCAATATTTTATTTCCTCTGAACAGGAAAAAAATCAACATTTTAAGATGTAGCCATGAAATAGAATGCTAATTTATTTTTCTTTTTGCCATGTTGCTGGAATTTTAAAGATTTGCCTAAAAAGGTATTGTTTTGCACTGGACTCTTGTCCATTGTATGGACGCTTGTCCATATAGCATATGTCGTTACCAAGTGGATTCAGAAATAGTATATACATTCTGCTGTATGTATTGTTGGCAACTAGTAGTTTGTATTTTCTAAGATCTTCAGTGATATGAGCTTTTTATTTCCAATACAGGGAAAGGGAGTCAGGGATCCTATGTTAGCTTTCTTGTATCCTTAAATAAATCAACACAGTGCTGGTTTATTACAGATGCTCGATAAATACTTGCTCAAATGAATTAATGGTAAATTCTCCAGACAGGAGACTTCATGAATGCAGGAAGCTTGTCTGTGTGGTTCCTGGGAATATCGCCAGCACCTAACACTGTCTTTTCCACATAGTTAATGTTTAGTAAATAAATGAACTCTGATGTATATAACATAAACATTTCTTTTTTTTATGTTGAGGTACATTCCTTCTACACCCACTTTGCTGAGAGTTTTTATCATAAAAGGATGGTGAATTTGTCAAATGCTTTTTCTGCATGTATTGAAATAATCATGTGACTTTGTCCCTTCATTTTGCTAATGTGGTTTTTTATGTTGATTGATTTTTGAATGTTGAACCATCCTTGCATCCCTGGAATAAATCCCACTTGATCATGATGTATGATCCTTATGATGTATTGTTGAATTCAGTTTGCTAATTTTTGTTGAGAGTTTTTGTATCTTTGTTCATCAGGGATATTGGCCTGTAATTTTATTTTTTTATGGTGTCTTTGTCTGGATTTTGCCATGAGGGTGATGTTGGTCTTACAGAGTGACTTTGGAAGCATTCCTTCGTCTTCAGTTTTTTGAAATAATTTGAGAAGCATTGGTATTAGCTCTCACTTAAAGGTTTAGTGGAACTTACCTATGAAGCCAGCTGGTCCTGGACTTTTGTGTTATTGAGTTTTCTAATTACTGATTCAGTCTCATTACTTGTAATCAGCCTCTTCAGATTTCCATTTCTTCATGATTCAGTCTTTAAACGTTGTGTGTTTCTAGTAATTTATCCATTTCTTCTAGGTTTTCCAGTTTGTTGGTGTGTAATTGTTCATGGTATTGTCACTGGAAAGGGACTGGGCCCAGAGCCGGCCCGTAGTGTGTGGGTGCTTGACTTCGCATAGCAAAGATTTCACAATGTGAGTCCAGGTGATTTGAGAGTATGTTTATTAAAGCTGGGGACAGTGAAACTGAGGAAGGGCTTAGGGTAGAAGAAGCAACAGGAGACTAGGCAGTGCTGTGCTTTGGCCCCCTAGAAACATTATGGGAAAAAGTGAGCCAGTGGGGGGTTGCTGTCAGCTCACTGGGAAGTCATACAAAAAGGGGCCTTGGAGACAAGTTCAGGGGGTAAGCCCGGGATGAGCTGCCACTGCCCATTGCTCCCCTGGTTGCAAGTCCCATGGGGACCCTTAGAGTTTAGGAGAGAAGAGTAAGGATGCACGCTGAGAGGGAAGAAAGGTGTAGGCATGCTCCAGAGAGCCCCCCACATAAATGTGTTCCCAAGTGCTGGTAAAGGGCCATTTTCTGACATGAATTCTTTCTGTATCGAAGGTCATTTCATTTTATTTCTCCCTGTGGTATCTTTATGATAGTCAAACATGAAGATATGTAGTTTTCTCTTGGGGTAGGTACACTAGGTTAATTGTTAAATAATAAAATAAAATTTGAATTTAAAACCGTAATTCCAGTTGGATTACACAAGATTACAACATTTTATTGGGGTAATGCTTCGTTATTTGTTTGTTTCCCCTGTTGTGAAATACTTCCATTCTATTAAATGTATAAAATATTCCAAATTTGTATCCGTAATGCTGCCATCTTTTATAGCCCAGATGTGTTTTGCATTTACATTTGAAGTCAATCAAAGCTTTCCTTGCAATCGTTTCCTTGGTTAAGGAAATATGTAAAAGTTTTTTTGGCAAGAAATATAATGTCATTGTAGGAAGTGAAGTCATTTAGTTCCCCTTGGGGCTTGGCACCGAATGATGGCATATAGTAAATTTAACTCTTAAGTTGCCACAATGATTAGATATGGAACTATTTTCCTGTGGCTGTCTGCACTTATCTGAAAACTCCATGGGCAGAAGTAAAAATTATTGCAATGTATTGATCTAGAAAATTGCAGTAGTTCCATTTGAAACAATGGAAGTTTGGAGAATTGTTCACAGTATTTCTGGCAGTGACAAAAGGCGATGCTGAGCACTACGTGTCTTTGACTAAACTTTAACAGAAAATCTGGGCTTAGACACAAACTTATGGAAAAACATTTAAAGGTTCTGAGTGGGTTCTTCAAACCCTGCTCCACACAAATGAAGACATCACTCGGAACGAGACCGTCAGCACGAGGTTCCCTGGGAAGCGTGGAAGGACGTCTGCGATGGCCGCCCCTCTTGCCCAGTGAACTGCTCTTTTGGGCCTGCTTCAAAAAACACCTGTGAAACTCATCTTCTACTTAAAAAATATTTTTTTCTTAAATTTTTATTAGGAGACATTTAAAGAAAGTCTGAATGAGCAGATGCACTACAAAGTCATTTTGCACATTAAACCTTTTTAGGATTTAGAACTAGAGGGACGAACCAGGGGAAAGTGGGTGTCGGAGGGCATGTGCTTGTGTGTGAGGAGCAGATGGGAGGCCTGGGGAGCTGGAGGGTCTGCATGAGGAGTGGTGGACTTGTAGTCTCTTGGGATGTGCCAGGATTTCTCAAAGGGAGTGGTTGTGTCCAGGCCTCCCTTGTATTTGATTGTCGCTGGCCAGAGGATTGAGGCTGTGAACAGCCAATTAATTAATTGACAAAACTAAACCAAATTGATTGCTTGGAGTCATGTAGATCAAAACACAGATGTCCAAAGGTTTAGATTTTCCCTTTGCAGCCAACGGTGCTGGCGTTGCGTGTTCCAAAGTGAAATAGCAAAGGGAGCTCCTACCTAACTTTCCGACCTGGGGGTGCCTGCGTCATGCTCTGTAGACCCAGTCTCCTTTATCTCTGGAACTGCAGTGTCCTTGCACAGCGCCCGAGGCCATGGCTGGTCCTCAGGAAATGCTCATTTCATGAACTCGGGCTGTGACATGACTACTCTTTCACAACAAGATAGGATTACAAGAAACTTCCCCCAGAATGTCACATTAATTTTAGTATTAGCTTTCTAAATTTTGTGAACACCAGCATCCCTTTTCTCAGGTAAACGACTCAATGCAGGTCATTCAGCTAATCGTTTCTATCATGAAAAATTGGAACCTAAGGTTGTGGCTTTTTAAATCATGCCCAGACCTTCTTTTTTTTTTTTTTTTAAATATATCTTTATTGATTTCAGAGAGAGGAAGGGAGAGGGAGAGACAGAGATAGAAACATCAATGATGAGAGAGTCATTGATCGAGCCCGCAACCCGGGCATGTGCCCTGACCGGGAATCGAACCCCGATCGTCTGGATCCTAGGTCAATGCTCAACCGCTGAGCCACGCCAGGCCGGGCAATGCCCAGACCTTCTAAAAGTTAGTCCTTTCCTATTGCTATTGGGGCTCCTCCCTGATCTCCCGATGTCAGTTCCACCTTCTCCCTCGGCTTCTGTAGCACTGCTCTTTGCTGCTTTCCTGCCGATTCTCTGCAGGTTTCCGTGAAGGTACAAGCTCTTCTCCCCTGCTGGCGTGTATGGAAAGGCTCACTGATGAAGTCCCTCTTTCCAGAGTGGCACTGGACTTCTGTTTTTGCATAGCAACCTTGGAATATGTGAAGCCAGCGGAGGCAGAAAATAGTGGGGAGTGTGTGCTCAGCCGGGGCTGAGATAAGTCTACCCCTGAAGACTTTGAAATCTGCTGCAGAGGTGAAGTCACATACAAGCTCAGGAGGCAGCACATGAAAAACCCAAGAGGATTCTTGGGCCAGCTGTGTTCCTATGGAGAGCTGGGCAGCTCAATGGTCATACAGTAGGAAACCAACCTGGGCGGGGGATCCGGGCTCGGGGGATGGTGAGTTCTGAGTAGACTTTTGAAAAGAGGAGAGGAATGGGGGGCAGCTGAGAAATAGATGGTGACGATTTTTAGAAGATCCTGTAATGTCCCGCCACGTACTGGTATAGGTGTCACCCTGTGTGTTAGTCCCTGATCGTTTTTCAATGTGACATCACACGTGGAATCGTCTGTGATGTTTAGCTGGCGTGGCTAAAACGTTTGCTTTTCTTTAGCCTTAATTCAGGCCGCGCTTTGTCGTTCCAGCGGCTCATTATTTAATGGACTTGTCCAAGCTGTTTGTCCTGCTTCTTCCTCTTTTTACTTGATTTGTAAACGGACAGTCCTTGTGGGACCAGGGAAGGAAGACGGGAGCGAGGTCTTTCATTTATTCTAAAGTCCTTACCTATCTGCTTGTACAGAAGTTGGTGGAGAAGCTTTCTCAGAGTTTGCCAAGATGTGTCGGCGTGGATTCTGGGTTTATCAGCAGTGTTTCTTTTTTACAGAGGCCATGGCAGGTCGGCTGTGTGTAGAATCCAAATGGCTAGACGTGAACGCCTGGAGGGCAGGGTCTGGGACTTACATCCCTGTGCACATCTAGCCCGTGGTGGGTGCTCATTAGCTGCTGTGGAGCCACTAGACTAGAGCTAGAAGGGAGCTTAGGGATGCGGAGCCAGCGTCAAGGAAGCTGAAGGGCCCTCCCGTTAGTGGCAGAAGCAGGACTGGTCCCAGGCCTCCTCACCATCCGTCCAGTCTCCCCACCACACCACGTTGCCAGAGGCCGTGGCCCCACAGCCAAGCTGGAGACTGTGCCCAGGGACAGGAAATCGGAGGCGGCTGGGTTGAGAGGGGTTTCTTGCCAAATTTGCAAATGTTGGTTGTCAGCAAACCAGAACTGCAGAACCGTTTTTAGAAAATTTCCAGTTAAAGTGGAATTTTCAATCGCTACCAGATCGGTGAAGCTGATTTAACAGGCAGCCAGGGTTCTGCACAGAGTGGTCATGGTGACTCAGGCTGAGGACTTCCATCCAGCTCGATGCCTCTGACCACAGTGCCTAGAGCCACCCACCGCTCAGGGTTGTTCTCCTGCTCATTGCTTAGGACAAAACCCCACTTTCTCTCTAAGGCCTTCTGACTCATAGAGCACTGCGAGGGCAACCCTGTCCTGTCCCCTCTCTCTGGGCTCCGACTGAGAATTAGTGAGGAGAGCGGAGGGTGTAGGAGGGACCGTCCAGTGATGGATAACGACTCGTACGGAGAAGCGATGTTTCCATTTCTTCAGAGGCAACAGGCATGCCTAAAACACTGTAAAGACGTCCAGGTGAGTTTATTAAGTTCCGAGAGAAGAGAAATAGATTAGGAGCAGATGAGAATCTTGGCTGAGGGCCTCAACCTTGATCACGGAGGATTTTATTTACTTTTTGATATGTAGAGTGGATAATAGCAAAACAAAACTCATAAGGAAGATCATTTTCCAGAAGAAAAAAAAAGTAGCACTAGTTTCTTAGGCGATACTTGAGAAGATATCTCTCAGAGAAGATTCCAGACCTAATTCTAGTAAACAGGCCAAGTGTAATAAGCAAGCTCGGGGCTGGGTGACCTCGCAGATCTAATAAGACAAAGGCCTGATGTTCAGTGACACGGGGCTGGCCGGTGTTTATAGAGACCTTGCCTCGCCAGGCTGGCATTAGTTCAGGGTCCTTCAGCAGAGGGTAATGGCAGGGTGCCCCACCAGCGAGTTTATGGACGGAGCTGACGGCATAGTTCACTGTGCGAGCTCTTTGGGTCGAATGGCTTCCTCTTGTCTTAGGCCCATGTGCAGTAGCATGAGGCCCATCGTCCTCGCCACCCGCCCTTCTCTCTTCTGGGGAACATACAAACCTTATTGCTTGTGGATCTCACCGCACGATAGGCATTGTCAACAGTGTCGGTGACCATAGCCACATACCAGATTTCTTTCCACTTGGTCAAACATGTAATGCGGGGATTCACCCCAGATCCCTTCTTGCTGGAGCCTTGGTTGGGTGTTCATCTAGTTCCTGGTTCCACAGGGTACTGGACTCCCTGTGACCTCGGGCTCTGATTTGGCCGTGTGGACCCTGCACGGCCCTGCTGAGCCCTAGCTCTGCAATGGACTCTTCTTTAGACTTGGGAAGACTTTGTCACTCATGAGATTGGGGGCATCCTTTTCAGGCTTGATAGATGAAGCCTTCCCCTCGAAGGTGTGCATGGAGAAATGAACGAAGATGATTTCCAAGCGCAGTTACTTTTTGGGTGGTGTAGTGTGTTATAAATCAAAATGTTGCCTGCAGACTAATGTGTTTTAAATAATTACATTAAATTAATTTGTGATGTAAGCTTTACAGTCTCCTGTATACAACATTTAAAAATACTAGTTTTCCAACAGTTGCGTCTAAAATCTTCTAAAATCTTTGTGTGCACATTTAGTTTCCACAGTTTTTTCTCGCTCATGGCTTTGGCTCTGTTTAGAATATCCATTCCTTGTCCATTCTGCAAGCTTCTATACTACAGTTCCTTGTCTTACAATTCTCTGTGTGCATATACCATTTTCCCACCCCATGGAAAGCTACTTGAAGGCAGGGCGTCATGTCTTAATTGTTTTTGTGTCTCTGGAAACTAGCACAGTTCTGGGTGCATTATCTCTTACATAAATATGTGCAGGACTGGTCTGTATCGTGTGGACAGTGAGGTTCTTTACACTTTGAAGATTTTACATATTCATTGGATTTGGTGAGTCATAAACTTGAATTGATTACGATCCAGGTTGTGGTCTCTCCAGTTGCTGTTGATTTCTTGGAGAAACGATTTTAAGTAGAATGAGCTTGTGCTGTGCGCTCCCTGTGGTAAACCTCTGATTGTATTTCTGCAGATTGGCTGTGAGTTCAATGGCTCTGGTTGAAGTACAGGAGGAAATAGTTTCTCTTCACTGTTGTTGGGGGAAATTTAATTTGTTTCAAACCAGAATTGTTTTTACTTTAGAATTTGTGTGGATTATGGATCCAAACATACATACACTAAAACATAGACTTGAGGTAATTAACAATTTCTGTGGTTATTTGAGTTCAGCAGGGTTTTTTTTAAAATCCTCACTCGAGGATTTTTTTTTTTTTTTATTTTATTCTAGAGAGAGAGGAAGGGGGAGGGAGAGAGAAAGTGAGAGAAACACTGATGAGAGAGAGAAACATCAATCAGTTGCCTCCCGCACATGCCCAAACTGTGATCAAACCCTCAACCTGTGTATGTGCCCTGACCAGGAATCAAACTTGTCACCCTTCGGTGTCCGAAATGATGCTCCAACCAATTGAGCCACACCAGCCAGGACCAACCCTTTATTTGAGGGAGGAGGGCTTTTTATTCAGTCTTTTGGCCTTTCAGTTTTAATTTTTTCTTGTTACTCATGTAATACAGCCCTACTGTGGAAAAATCAACGTATAAAATGAGGTTCTTTCCATCTCTCACTTCCTCTCTCTTTGGATCTTGTTCTAGCCCTTAGCCTGGCTTTCCTCGTGGTCGCAGGATGGCTGCTGCAGTTCCAGCTGTCATATCCAGACAGTGTGGTATCCAGAGTAAAAAAGAGGATGTCCCCATCTCTCCCCCCCTTAGATATAAAGAATGCTTTCCCAGTGCTCCACCTTCATGCCCAGCAACATTCCCCTCTGATATTATTGATCCTGATGATCTTCTGCCTTCCAGAGCAGTCCATTCCTAAACCAATAACTGGCAAGAATAATAAAAGCACCACGACTGGCTTCGGGGGTTGGCAAGCTTTTGTGTAAAGGGCTGGATAGTAAATATTTTAGGTTTTGCAGTCCATCTGGTCTGTTACAACTACTCAACTCTGCTGTTGTAGCAACGAAAGACAAAGTGTAAATGGTGGCTGTGTTTCAATAAAACGTAATTTATAGGAACAGGTGGCAGACCCGTGGGCCAGTGATGGCCAACTCCTAGGGACTCAGACCAGTGCCTCTGAAACATCGCATGTGTCAGAATCAGCGAGAAGCTTGTTAAAATGTGAGGCTCCACACCCAGAGTTTCTGAGTCAGCAGATTTGGGGTAGAGCCAGGGAATTTTCATTTCTAACAAGTTCCTACTTGATCCTGGGTTCAAGATCAAGTTGATGCTGTTTCAAGAACATCACTGTGCAAAGCGACGGCTTAGCCCGTGGTTTATGGATACTCTTTATCTCGTGGGGGGCTGTCCAGTGCATTGTAGGATGGCTGGCAGCATCCCTGCCTTTACTCACCGGCTGCCTGCAACCTGTGTCCCAGGAGCCTCTAGTCTGAGGACCAGAGATGTCTGGTGATAATGATGGCATGCACCAGGTCTCACGGGGACTGCTGGGAGGGTGACGTGAGTAATACACCAAAAGTACTGTGAGAGGTACTTGGCATACAGTGCGCACCCAGTAAATATCGGCCTTCATCATCGCCATCGTTAAGTTGTCCCAGCCACAATCGATTGAACCAGCCTGTCTCTATGGAGAACTTTGGGCCCTAAAAATATGTTTCTTCTGGAATAAGAATGATGCTCCATTGAATGTATGCTTCCTGAAATACCTCCTTAGTCTTACTAATTTGTTTACCCTGATCTAACTGCTTTAAAACATGCATAAATTAGCATACCTACCCACACCTTACTATCTCAAAATAGAGGGCATTACTTTAAAAAAAAAAAAAAGTTTCCAGTTATTTTAGAGAAAGAGGAAGGGAGAGGGAGAGAGAGAGAAACATCAGTGATGAGAGAGAAACGTCAATTGGCTGCCTCCTGCACGCCCCCTACTGGGGATCGAGCCTGCAACCCTGGCATGTGTCCTGACTGAGAATTGAACGGGTGACCTCCTGTTCATGGGTTGACGCCCAACCATCAAGCCACACTGGCGGGGCAGAGGTTATTTAAAAAAAACTTTCAGGAACACCTGGTCTTCCATTTTAAGGAGAGTAAAATTTCTCCTGATTCCTGGATTTAGTTGGCGATGGCAGGTAGTGGTCCAGCCATCCAGTTCTCTCATCCCCAGTGTCCTGAAGCCTGAAGCACCGGGACTTGGTAAGTATAGGGTCAGCTGGTTCACCACAGATATGCTCTTGGCTGCGGGCATTTTAACCATTTTAATCATGGTGTGTAAGCAGTGGGCTTCTAGAAAAGCATTAGCTAATTCATTAAAACCCGTTTGCTGATCAAGAGTTGAGCAAACACAGGAGCCAACAGCTGGAACAGGTGTCAGGAATGGAGAGCGAGTGTCAATCGAAACTTTGACAGGATGTACTGGGTTGTGTTTTTGTTTGTTTTCAGGAAGAGGAGAGAAGTCTTCCGAGAGAGGAAAAAAAAAGCCAAGAAATATTGAACATGACTTGCTAATTATTAGAATGATTGTTACACAATAAAAGGTCTTCTGTTTAACATTTGGACTGTTCTGTGGGTCACGCTGCTGTTCGATCATCCATTAGTCCTAAATTTCTTATAAGAGATCCAAGAAGTTGGAAACCTTTGGTGTGAGATGTGGAAATTTGTTTTGTCACTTATATCCTGCTAAGTTCCTGAAAATAGCTTGGGTTGCCTGTTAGATTTCTCAGGGAACTTGGCACAAAGTAAAACGGAAGTAACAACAAAGGAAGAAAAGCAACATTCCCTTCATTAAGATTGCTCTTATTACTTATGAATTTTAACATTAGCTCTGATGTTTACATGGACAGATTATTATTGGGATTCCCCGGATTCACTTCTAGGATGAAGACCATCCCATAAGTGTGGGAGCTGAATGGTGGTATGTGGGACATAAAGGGGATGTAGGACCCAGCCTGTCTGGCAATTCCCAGCTCGAACGCTTACAGTTTTTAACATTAGAGTTATTTGTTTTAATACTTGTCTTGGAAAGTCCTTGTGACATGGTTACCTGGGAAATGTATCACAGAAAACCCTGTGAATTCACTTGCCCACGTTAGGTCAGGTGGACTGGCCGTGTCCTTAACCAGTGAGTTCGCTGTGCCATCTGTCAAATTGATTGCTGACTTTGGTACATCAGGGGAGCTGGGCCAGCGGGACCCGGTAGGATGGAGTGGCAGGAGCGGAGCGCTCAAAGAGAGCTTTGTGAGGCCTAGAGCACTGAGTGAGGGAAATCCTATGTCTCTCGCTTCATGGCAGCAGGTAGGTTTTCTTGAGTCTGCAAGAAATTCCAGATCTGTGAAATAATAATGGACGCGGGCCATTGCACGTGACGGAGGTGATGAAAGGGATATTAACATTGTGCCTGTGAACCTTTTTTGAGGTCAGAGACTCCAATGGGACTGTGAAAGCTTTGGACTCTTTCCTCCAGAAGAACACATGAAACACCCAAAATGTTCATTTCAGTTTCAGGGCGTTTGCAGACCCTCGAAGCCCATTCTTGGGTCCAGGTTACAGACCTCAAGGCTGAAGGAAAAGCTAGGGTTTCTAGCAACATGCCAGTTCTCATCATTTTATTATTTAATGGGGAAGCCATTGGGAGCCATTGTAGTCCTCTGATTTGGGCCATTGGCATGGTCATGATAATTCTTACGTTTCTTATAGAATGCCCATAGAAGTCTGTTACACAGAATACACATTGTAGCTGATGCATGGTGCAATAGAGTTAAAACCGTTTAACTGAAAAACTAAGAATTCCTCAAGGGAAATACAAAAAATTCAGTAAATGTAATTTTATTTCATAATGAAAGGTGTTCTCATTGGAAGCTCTGACTTAGTTATAACAATCAGGGAGATTTGTTAGCAACTTGGTAATTTTTTTCACGTGAGAGGTGATTCTGTTTTTTTTTGTTGTTTTGTTTATTTCATTCCACAGAAATCATAACATGATTCATTAGAGCGACATCATTTGCTTTTATGACTATAAACCTTCATTTAGACAATCTTGACATGTCTGCAAAACAGTCAGTATAGCTCATTCTTCCAAGTAGGCAAGAGAAGCCACAGATGCAAGTACAGAAAATGGTACTTCAGAATTAAATTATGTGGTGCGATACTTAATTCTGTCAGGTTGCATAAAATACACAAAGCATCTACAATGTGTTTCCACTCATGTGAACTTGTATACATATTTATCTGTATGTAGCCAGTCTCAGAAAGAATGATCTGAAAAGATGTTTCCTAAAATATGGATAACACCTCTCTCTAGGTGGTGTAATCCGACTGATTGTTGCTCCCCTTCCTTAGTTCAGCTGAAGTCTGTGTCAGTAACCCGGAGGGGATTGGAGAAGATCAGCCATGGCTGGCGTAGAGAGGAAGAATAACTGGGGAGAAATTTTGAAAGCAGAACTGAAAGTATTTGGGGTCCTAATTTAATGGAGGGGGTAAAGGAGATATTGTGAGTTAAATGTGATGTCGAGATTTTGCGCCCATCACCATTATTAATGGTAAATTTGGGAGGGATGTGCACCCCACAGATTGGGACACTTTTCATTAGAAAATTGACTTATAAGTGTCAATATCTGGAACTGTGATGTAACTGTAGAAAGCAACAGCTGGAGTGGTAGCTCATAGTGAACCAGATAAGGTAGAGCAAAGATTGGAGTAAGCAGACACTGGTACTAAATTGTGATTTTTTTCTATCATGGAATTCAACATTCTTGGAAAAATAACAACAAATGTCTTATTTATTAAAAAAATATGTATTTTAAAGACTAGTTCATTGATTTTTAGAGAGAGAGAGAGAGAAACATAGATGAGAGAACAACATCAATTGGCTGCCTCCTGCACGTCCCCTAGTGGGGATCGAGCCCATAACTTGGGCATGTGCCCTTTACCAGAAATGGAACTTGCAACCTCCTGGTGCATGGGACATGCCCAACCAACTGAGCCACACCAGCCAGGGCATTTCTCACATATTCTTGAAGAGAAAGTAAAAGTTAGAGAAACTTCCAGGTATGTCCAGGTGCTTGCTGAATGGCAGAAGGAGGGCCTCCCTGTCTGGTCACCACCGTATTGCCTTGAACAGGAGGAAAAGTTCACCACGGATGCTCACAGATCCCACTGCGATGGGTTCTTTGGTTGTAACTCTTTCTTCTTTAATCCAGATATAAAAGGGCTCTGTTGCCGGGAGCCACGGTGGCCTATTTTTAAAGTTTAACTAATAACATAGATGAGATGCCATGCAGGGTGGCTCAGAATAGCAGGTCCAATTGTATAATTGAGACAAAAAGGGATATCCTGGAAATAATATTATGTTTAGTCGTAAGTTTCAGAGCTTCTAATTATACTGGTCTTTTCCCTCCCCTAATTACTAATTTTAGCAAATGTTTCTTTCAATTTAGGAGTTAGTCAGCCTTAAATTTGTCTGCTGAAACTATGTTGGAAACCACAGTATTTCCAGTTCGGTTGAAATTACATGGTATTAAACCTGCATCTTTCCAGGTTCTATAGACTTCGGTAGAAATGCTGGGATTTAGAGCATTAGCGCCAGTGCTTCCCAGAGGTTAGGCCCTCCTGCTGTTTGGGCCAAGCACACTGTACATCTCTGTCTCTGGGTTGTTCTCAATGGAAATGGGATTTTTGTATTTCCTTGGGATAAAATTGTGTTATTTATCCCCATTTTAAGGGTGAGTTAGTAAACCAAATTCTGTCTCCTTTTCATTAAGTTCTTTTTCTGGAGATTTCTCCTGTTCTTTCATTTGAGACATGTTTCTTTGTCTTGACATTTTGGGCGACTCCCTGTGTTTGTTTCTATGTATTAGGTAGATCTGCCATGCCTCCTGGTCTTGGCGGAATGGCCTTATATAGTAGGTGTCCTGTGGGGCCCAGTGGTGAGTCTCCCTTGTCACCTCAGCTGGGTGCTCTGGGGGTGTCCCTCCTGTTGTAGTTGAGTCTGTGGGTGGGACTGACCTTCAGGCTGGCTGTCTATGAGGACTGGCCGTGGTTACAGTGGACGAGCTGGTGTGCAGGGGCTGACCCCACAGAGCAGGATTCGCTTCGGCAAGTCTCTGGTGCCGGCCCAGTCTGCCCTCTGGGTGTGTCCTGTGTGGAGCTGGTTGGGTGGTGCTCTTGTGTGGTCTGAAGCCAGCCACCGAGTGTGTTGGTTGTGGGGCCATTTGGGAGGGGCTTCAGGGCAAGCCAAGGTCAGCCACTGCCTGTGCCCAGCAGGGGCCACCTGGTAGGAGCTACGCAGTGATCTGTGGTTGGGAGCTGCCTGTGCTGGGCTTGGAGACACCTGGGGGAGGCTAGGTTGCCAACCAAGCCTGGCTGCCCATGAGGGTTGGGAGCCACTTCGTAAGAGGTACAGGGCAGGCTGAGGCCAGCCACTGTTTACTTGGGAGGTGTAGACCTTTGAGAGATTTTAGGAAAGTCCACAATGTGAGTCCACGAAGGCTACTTGTGTGGAAAAACCACTGGAAGAGGTTCGGGCCTGGAACTTCAGGTGGCTGGAGCGGGAACTCCAGCAGCCTCCCTCTCACTCAGCCACTTTTCACAACCAGATGCTACAGGGACTCCTTTTCCCACCCTGAGGGGGCCCAGGGTGAGGCTGGGACCCTTGCTCCCCAGGGGGGCCTCTGCAGCATAGATAACCTCCCGGTTCTTAACCGCCCCACGTGGGCATGGGACCAGCCCCAGCACGTCTCTGCCCTCCTGCGTCTGTGGTTCCTTCTTTCTATCCTTAGTTGTAGGAATTCTGTTCAGCTAGTCTTCAGGTGGTTCTCCATGCTGGTGGTTCTGTAATTTAGTGTAACTTTGATGTGGTCACGGGAGGAGGCGAGCACAGCAGTTTCCTGCTCCACCATCTTGATGGGAAGCCTCGCCAGGTTCTGGATAGAAATCAAGAAGAGGGGCAGTTTTACATTTTAATGTCACAGCTCGAGTCAGTCATGAATTATAAATGAAGAATAGGCATCTTTATTTTATTCTTGGAAGTGGCTTAAAAATAGACTGAAACATTTGAGAATAATTTAGCTCTTGTCTGTGAGCAGAAAATCCCTGCATCTATGGAGAGAGGTCCCCTCTAGATTGACCGGGCCCAGGATGGAAAGACTGCGAGACCTTTTGGGCTTTGGGGTCACCCAGCTCGGATCTTTGACTTGATTCCTTCTGTCCTTCCATTTTGAATTTTTCAGAACTCTTTATAACTTCTGCTTCTTTCACATGGCTCTCGTTGCTTATTTATGGAAACCTGTTGTGATTGGCCCATGAAAACAGAGTCCTACTCTGTGCCTTCCCTGGAATCAGCTTCAGTCTCCTTGGTCAGAACTAAAGTAGGGTCTCCAGTCTCGCACGAGTTTTTCCTGACCACGCAGTCTCCATTTATCAAGCTCATCAAGCTCATTTCTAGGAAACACTTCGAAGTTCACCACTGGATTCAGTACCAGGTGGTATTTTCCTTGGTTTAATAGATGCTAGTTTGATCTCAACGTAACACACTTTTACTGAGTGTCACCTTTATGCTTTCAAAGAGAAGAGCCGCCTTTTTGAGGCAGAGAATCAGCCACATAGTAAGTGGTCAACAAGTAGTTGGTATTAGTATTAAGGTTATATGGAGAAAAAGTTCTGAAATGAGACTTTCTGGACTGAGACCTAAATACTTGCTAATAGTAATTGAGCTGAACTGAGACTCTTTTTATTGCACTCAACCTGGCATGAGCCACTTAAATCAGAGAGAAATTATACTTATTAATCAGTAGAGTCGACTTAGTAGTACCCAGGAAAATCTGGAGAAAAGTAGCTTAAGTCAAAGTAGGTTTCTCAACAAGTCTCAAGTAGTCTGGATAGAAATATATAAAAAATATTCCCATGCTGTCAGACATTCAGACATGGCCACCGATTGGACTTCTCTCTAATTGATACGAAGTTGGAATCATGGCCATTTATAAGTTTCTTCATGTTTTAAAGAAACAGGGGTACTTTTTTCTGGTTCTGGTTTTTGCTTTTGTTTGCTGGTTTATTTTTTGTTGTTTGGTTTATTTCATAGCATATTGGCGTTCCTAGTACCAAGGTCTGAGGAATTTTCCTCTTGTGCTTAGGAGGTGGCCATGGTGTGATGTAGGGAGGAACAACTTCGACAGGAAGGGAAAGATTCAGTTAAATTAGTCGATCCATTCAAATCCAAGATGACGCAGTGGCCCCGGTGTGAGCCTTGAGAAGGCAGTCGGTCCGCGCCGCCCACTGCAGGCTCCGTGGGAAGGGCGGCTCGCTCGCTCACGGACCCGAGCGCCTGGTCACTCACGAGGAGCTGCCTGTGATTCTCTCGGCCGCTCGCTGGTGGCTGAAGCCTCACCTCCTGACCTTGGCAGTGAACCTTTTGTGCTCTTTCAGGGGGTGGCGGCCTGTGTGTTTGGCCGACAACCGAAGTGGTCTCTGTCCTTTTTAAAATCCAGGGACGGAATTTAGCCTCACTGTTCAAGGCTTCCTGCCGGCGTTGAGTCTGGGGCAGAGTTTTTCCCCTCCATCTGTCATCGAGCTGAATCGTTTTTCGGCTCCAGTCAGGAGCGATCTTGGAATAGAGGTGCTGCGGCAGCACCTTAAATTCATAATATTCAAGTGGGCTGTTAGGCGCCTCCTCATGGACGGGTCAGGGGCAGCCCGAGAGAGCCCGCGGAAGGAAGTGCGGGAGCGGCGGGCGGGCCACGGGCAGAGAGTCTCTTCTTGGACCGCGTCTGTGTGCCCCTGAGAAAAAAGCCGGAAAGACGTGACACTGGTTGAAATCAAACTCTGTTTTTGGTGCACTGAGGGAGTTGCTCAACATAAGAGGGATTCTGTTAAAAATGATTCTTTAAAGCGAATACGCCCCTCCGATATGGTGTCATTTCCTATTTTTACACACTCAGGGATCCCTGCCTGACTTTGGATGTGTGGGTTTTGGGGCATAGGTTTGTTTCCAGTGGTGAGGCTCAGGGGAGGAAGTCAAGGTCCTGCTCCTCTGCCCTTATTGGAAGCCAGCTTCTTGTCGTCGTCGTCGTTTTGATAGAAGCTGAAGAAAACCCCCCAGGGTCCTTCCAGTAACGTCTCCTTTTGTGCTGCACGCCAGTTGCCTGTTCAGAGGTGGTCCTCGGAGCTCTTCAGATGAAAAGGGGAATTCTCACGGGAAGCCTTTATTTATTCTAATTCTCTCCAGTTGCTTAATTCCAGAGCTAATACTCACAGTTGCTCCCACCAGCCAAGAGAACTTTCTGCGTGGCCCGAGCCAGCGATGTCTTGTGCTGAGAACAAGTTGAGTTTGTGCCTGTTGGGTGGTGTCTTTCTTGCCTCATGTCTTCATCATGTGCACATCCAAAGCCAATGGCTATGTCTTATTCTAGAAATTGAAATCCAACACCAGTGTTAAAGAAAGCAAAGTTCTCTCTATAACATTTTTTAATATCAAAAATCCTCTCTGGGCCTTAGCATTTATATGTATCCATAAAATAGGGGGCCTGGACAAGGTGATTTGGAAGGTTTTTTCAAACTTGGCTGGTTGATTTCAGATGAGTGTATTGAATGTTTAGTGTTACGAGCTGGGAATAGGACATGGTCCTTGCTTTCAAAGAACATGGAACCTAGAGACTGGAGACAGACGTAAATAAATCACTGTTGTGTGATGCGGTGAGTATCTGATGATCTTGGCCTACAATTCTGATTCTGTGATTGCATAAGTCTTTGCTTCTCAGTCTCTTTCATTTCAGTTTATTTCTCCCCAGAGGAAAGGAACTTATCAGACCTCTAGCTAAGTTTTCATATTAGGGCACAGAGCTTGCTTGATTTCTTGTAGAACATTGCTGCTAACTGAGAGTATGTATGGGTGGTGAACGGATCTGAGGTACCATGTAACACTCAGGATAGACTTCTCTTTTTTAAAATTTCTCTTTATTGTTGAAAGTATTACAAATGTCCCCCTTTCCCTCCCACTGATCCCCTCTACCCTGTACCCCTCCCCCCAGGCCTTCACCCCACTATTGTCTGTGTCCATTGGTTATGCATATATGCATATAAAATCCTGTGTTAATCTCTCCCCACCCACCCTGCCTTCCCTCTGAGATTCCCTCAGTCTGTTCCATGCTTCTGTGTCTCTGGATCTACTTTGTTCATCGGTTTATTTTGTTCATTAGATTCCACATATGAGTAAGATCATCTGATACTTGTCTTTCTCTGACTGGCTTATTTCACTTAGCACAGTACTCTCCAGGTCCCACCATGCTGTCTCAAAGGGTATGGGATCTTTCGTTTTTACAGCTGCATAGTATTCCATTGTTTAAATGTCCGAGAAGATGTTTGATATGATTTCAATCTTTTTGAAGTTGTAGAGACTTGTTTTGTGTTCTAACATGTGGTTTATCTTTGGGAATGTCCCATGTGCACTTGAGGAGAATGGCTGTTCTGCAGCTTTGGAGTGGAATGTTCTGTAAATGTCAATTAAATCCATCTGATCTACTGTGTCATTTAGAGTCACTGTTTCCTTGTTGATTTTTTGTCTGGAAGATCTATCCAGTAAAGTTAGTGGGGTGTTGAAGTCCCCTACTATGACTGTATTACTTCTTTAAGTCAAAATAACCACCTGAAATTCCCATAATGACAAACTATTGAAAAACCCTTGGTCTGGAATGTTTTGGAAAACTTTGTTGGTAGATTTTCCTAATTAAGATTTGTCTTCTTGAAAGAAACTAAATTTGATTGGGCGAAGAGTCAACTGATAGACGATTGGTCTAGAGTTTTGCACCCCCCCCCCTTTGTTTTAAAAAATATGTTTTTATTGATTTTTTAGAGAGAGAGAAATGGGGGAGAGAGAGAAACATCGATGTGAGAGCAAAGCATCGGTCAGCTGCCTCCTGCATATCTCCTACCGAGGATTGAGCCTGCAACCCCGAGCATATGCTCTGTCCGGGAATGGAGCTGGTGACATTTTGGTGCACAGGACATGCCCAGTCAACTGAGCCACATGGGCCAGGGCACACCCCCTCCCCCCTTTTAAAGATGAACCTGATGCTAACTCTTTGCTGCTGAAATTGACTCTTTTTTTCTCAGTAAGTGGAAGGAAAACTTGGATATTTAATACCTTTTCAAAGTAGAGTTGATGACTAAGACTTTCCTGTTGCTCGAATCTCTATTCAGGCGATGGCTGTTACTAAACCAGAGAAATAGTCTTACTCTCTTGAGTATCAGTAAACTAAGATGTGGTCAGCTTATCATTCTCAGATTCCTGCCAGGATGGATTTCTGACATCCTGGAAGTTTCATGATGAGCATTTCCCCAATAACTTACATAAAATTTCAGAATATTGTGTTTCTGTCATCAAATCAGTTTTTCTAAAGATCACCAAAACCTGCTTTTCTAAGGTGTTATTAGGAGAATTAAAATGATGGCTGTGGATAAAACTCTGGAGCTGAAACAAAGGACCATTTCCTGAGGGCTCACAGCTGAGTTGTCCTCTCTCCATCACTCACCCAGGTCCCCAGGTGCCAGGATGGCATCCTATCCCCAGCTTTAACGTTTCTGCTCTGGATGGCGGGTGTGATATCTGTTATTTTGTCCAAATTCAGCTCGTTGTCACATGTTTGGATATTAATACCAAGGATTTAAAGAAAAAGTGGCTGAATCAGTTACCACTGTGATGATAATCCTTTTCTTTAGTTCTCCGAAAATGGGCTCAGGTTTCTGAAAAATAGGCTCTATTGGAGGACTCTGATTTAAACTGTGACCCCTCTTTAACTTAAGTGAACTAGAAAGTGAGTTATTTATAAAACTAGCCTGTAATTTTTATGGTGAACCTTTCCCCAATAACGTATATAAACGTTATTTTTATTCTATCTCATCAGATGCTATCCGCCTCATATAGTCTATTTCAGCTGCTTAGAAGGAAGAAAAAATATGTGTTGGGTTTAGAGAGACGTCTCATCCAACGAAACCCAAACTTGGACGCTTCAAGGAAGATCTCATTTTAATATGTACCACATTGCTCGCTTCTCTTCATAAATTTACTTATTTTTTACTAAGGCAAAAATTTTATTTTTTCTTTTGTTTTTCCCCTGTCTGTTTTGTTTTTGTTTTTATTTGTATGTTTTGTTGTAACAGAAACTTTCAATTAGAATATTGATTCCAAGACTATAAGCATCATGGATTTCTTTCTTTTTAAAATTTAATTCTAGCCTGTATTAGAAATGTATGTAGATATTAACTATCTTTTGGCTAGTTATTTAGCTCGAGGTCACTTTGAAAATAGTCATTGAAATTACTTTTGTAATTATGAAAAGAGTCACTATCTCACAAATGTTTATTAACTTGACCCCCCACTTCTGACCCCCACCGTGATACGTTTTTTCCCTGCATTAAGGTCCGTACAGCAATTGATGTTTGTGAAAAATCGAATCAAGATATATTTTCTTTTTATTAGGGAAATTCAATCTTAGCTTTTAGTCATAAGAAATACATTTTATTACTTTCCCAGAATGCATATTTTTTCATTGAAATCATAAAAAAGCAGAATTAAATTAAAAAAATAAGTGAACAAGGTGCAGAAGTGAGTTTTCTAGCTCTAGGGAGCTGTGGTCTTAAAGAAACAGTGTGTGCAGTGGAGGGACTGGGCTTGTGACTAGACAGGCCTGCGTGCGAATCTGGCTGCATGTCTGTGGACAGCCAGTCTTTTTTTGTTTTCTGTTGCAAGATATTTTTGTTTGTTTGTTATTATTTTTATTGAATTTATTGGGATGACATTGGTTAATAAAATTACATAGATTTTAAGTGTGCGATTCCATAATACATCATCTGTATGTTGTATTGTGTGCTCACCACCCCAAGTCAGATCTCCTTCTATCACCATTTATTTCCCCTTCGCCCTCTCCTACCTCCCCCACCCCCTTTCCCTCTGGTCACCACCTTACTGTTCTTTAAACCTTTCAGGGCATCAGTTTCATCACGGCCAAAGGTACTCTAGCAGCCGCACTGCAGTTTTGTTGTGGAGATCCTGCAGAGGGACTGGGCTTGGTCCCAGTAGGCACTGCGGGGAGGGCGCCTTTGTGAACACGAGCAAGCCCCGTAGGGACAGTCGGGTGCAGCTGGAACACTTACTTTCTGGACCCTAGGTGAAGACCTTGGCATTGGCAGGTGCAATTCCAGACAGAACCAGTTCAGTGGGTCCTAAGGTGTCAATTTGAAGGCACCTGACCAATTTGATCACTTTTAGAGATAAGAAGTAAAACTAGCACATTAAATGAGCACGGATGGTAAGACACACCCCAGCCTGAAGAGCATTAAGGGTGTGTGTGTGTTGGGGTGGGCAGGCACCAACCAGCAAAGGGCATTATGGTGTTAGGAAATGGGCTGTTTGCTGAGTCTCAACTCCTGTACTAGGTACTAGCTCTGCTTCTGAGAGGAGCTGCTGATAGTAGCATTGCCAGTTCGCTACCCATCCAGAATGTGCCAGTGGGGTTTATTTCAGTTCAGTTGAACAGATATTTGTTGATCCCTGTACTAGGTCCTTGGGACTCAGTAAGTAAGTTGGAACTCAGTCCCTGTTCTCACAGAGTTTACAGTAGTATCCAACAAGGAATTGTAAATGTGTTAGGTGTAAGGGAAGGGACACACAGGATGCTCTGAGAGTGAGAGGTGGGGATTATGCTACGTACTTTGACAAAAAACTCTGAAGCCAAGGAAATGGTCAGTGGCACCATCATCACTGTGGTGGCCTCCGGTCTCTCTCTCTGCCATTCCGCGTTTATCAGCAGCACACCTTCGCCGATCACATGTAATAATGTCCTAGCCTTTGCTGTCTTAGCCAAGGGAATGCTCTCCGGACACCCACCAGCTGCCCATCTAGCCACCGCTTTCCCTCATTGGAGATGGCACTCACGGCTGTGTGGGTGGCTGCAGAATTACGGACATGTCTCATGTAGGAATGTGGCCTGAAACCTTCTAAACTTAGACACTATTCAGATCAGACCTGGCAAATGTTGTTTTTGGACAGTGATAAGTGTGCCGTTCTCCAGGGTCGGTGAAACGAGCTCTGACACTGCCAACCACAGATTTCAGCCTTCGTTCAGCGGGCAGCCGTGGCCCGGACAACATTCACTCTTCTCTGTACGACTCAACTCCGTCAATGGTTATTTTTTAAACTGGGGTTTCACTTGGCTATAGGTAGATAACTTTATGGAAAGGGGTAAAAGTTTGGTCAGCGGGGGTGAGGGGGTGTAAAAAGAGTAATTAGGTTTGAGATCAGTTGTATTTTTAATATTATGTTAGCCGAGCAGTGGAGTTAGTTTCCTTTCAGCCGATTAAGTTACGTGTCTATTTGGTGAATAAACTTTGCAGAAATAGCAAAATTTGTCTCAGTGTCACTCGTAAATGATTTATTGTCTTTCTCATTTAACATTTTTATGTATCAACAGTATATATTTTAAAAGTCCCAGCCAAAGTCTATATTCCAGCACTGCCTACCTTTTATATTCTTCTGGGCAGAACATTAAAAAGGAAAAAAAAAAAAGGTCCCACAGTATATAGTATAAAGAAATTTCTCAGGAATAATTTGTTTTTCTAAATCCAGTTTTATATGAATTCTCCAGGCATTCAGCAAGTGTAGAGTGGTGTCAAGGAAAATTATAATCTTACTCCAGAAAGGCCGTTAGGGCTTCTGAGAGTCACTGCAATCTTACCGTATGTCCAAGGCATCAGGCGATGTAGCCAATTGGCAGGTCTCTTTTCATGAGGACAAATAACTTGTGTGACTGGAGTTTTTACTGAATGAGTACAGTTCTCTTGTCATTTTAATAGCTACCCAAAATGGCAGCATGGTTAAAAATGTAGCCTAATCCTGGGTTGGGCCGAGGAATTTCAGCTAAATGCAGGTTGTAGGGGAATCTTGGGATTTTCCTCCATGTGAGGTGCCGTGGAGCACAATCCCATCCTCTGTCCTATTTATACAAAATAACATAGTAGCAAATGCAGTTGGGAATTAGATTCTTGCTCTGCCTTTGAAGTGAAAACTCAGGGTTTTCTTTTATCCAGCTAAGGTTTCGGCACATAGACAGCGAAACTCTTCTTACGCGCTTCTCCGGCATTGAAGTCACCTCTGCGCCCAGTCTCTTTTCATTTTAAACCTTATTTCGTTGTGATTGGAAAAAGAACAACTCTTTTGGGTAAAAGTTGGATCTTTTCGGCCAGAGTAAAAGCTTAGAACTGGTCAACTTTGTCTCTCTCTGATGGCAAGGCCGTTGCCACGTTGGAGTCGCAGCCAGTGCCTTCGCAGATAACACTGTTGAATGGGAAGCGAGCCCAGTCTCCTGTCTGCTTCCAGGTCTCCCCCAGACTGAGTGTCTTTCTAACTGGAGGGCAGCCGTGTGAAGAATACATTCAGTTCAGCAGTCGGTAGAGCTGTCTGTAGCTTGGTGTCAGGCAGCTGTGGCTAAAGGTGAAGTGGGGTGATTTTTTTTAAAGTAGATGACAGATATATTGAGGGAGGTCTGTTGTTTCCAGGTGACATCACTTGGGTTCCATTCAAGTTGGGAGCCTGACAGTGCCTGATTGAGTGTGTCTGGGATTTAAGAGACAGTTCAGTATGTCTCCTAGTTGTGCTGGAGCTTTGGGTGGACTTGCTTTGAGGTTCATCAGTTCAGCCAGCGTTTAGGGGATGCTCACGGTGTACCGAGTACTGGGAAATCGACGGCGCATTGAGGGCTTATCAATTGCTGTTTCTACACCGGAATTTTCTGGGCTGAATATGAGTTTAACTTTCTTTCTTCATTCTCAGAGTGCACTTTATAAACATTTTATTCAAATCACCAAGTTTCCTGGCATTTTCAATAAGGTACGAAAGAATTGAACAATGTCCAGCTCCCTGACTCACAGGCCTCAGGGGGTCCCTGGAGGACAAGGCACACCAGGCAGAGGTGTGTGTCTGTGCTGTGCGTGTTTGACTAGAATTTCTAAAGGAGTGGAAAAGGGAACCCGGTACGTAACTTACAGAGCTTTTAGTGATATATTTGATACAGAGTCCCGTGGCATTCTCCTCTGAAGCTCGATTGTCCTTGGCTGCAAAATGGGCACTGTCCCATCGGGTGACAGTATGGAGAGGCTGGAGTCATCAGCTTCACCTTTACAGAAGTAGTTGGGTAGCGGGCCTCAAGTCCCAGGAGAAAGGTCCTTTTTTTTCAGTGTCACTGTTAATCTAACAGAAAGAGTAGAATTTACCTTGTGTTACTAAATTGAAATGGACCCTCAACTATAGGGAGTATTAAGAATTAATAACCAGGAGCCAAACAAAATAGAAATGAACAGAAGGGATGTTAACAAGCTTTTATTGAGTAGTATCCTATAGGTGGGGAAACGAAGCCTGAGGGTGGTAAAGGAGCTACCCAAAGCGAGTACACCAGTATTCAGACTCGGAGCTAATTGACCCCAGAGTCACATGCTGTTCTGTCATCCAAAATGCTGTTAGCTCATTTGCGGTATAGGAAGGCCTTAAAGTAGCAAAGTTGTTGCTTAAGCAGAGGTGCCTTTATTTGCATTTATTTATCTACCTTCCATGAATTACACTTTCACAGTACTTTTACTTATTATTTTAACAGCTTTATTGAGATATAATTTACATAAATATCATTTACCGATTTAAAGTGTACAACTTAATGACTTTTAGCATATTCACAGGGTTGTGCAACTATCACCACAACCTAATCTTATTTTTAAAATTTTATTTTTAAAAATTTATTTTATTTTTTCTATCACCATTTATCCCCCCATGCCCTCTTCTACCTCTCCCACCTCTCCCCTCCCCCCTCCCCCACAATCACCACACTGTTGTCCACATCCATGTCCATGAATTCTCTCTCTCTCTCTCTCGTTTTTTCTCAATCCCTCCACCACAACCCCAACCCTCCCCCCGCCCCCGGCTGCCTGCTTTCTATCTATGAGTCTGTCTTTGTTTTGCTTGGTAGTTCAGTTACCACAACCTAATTTTAGAACATTTTTATCCCCTTTAGAAGAAACTCCACACTTATTAGCAGTCACTTTCTGTTCCCACTTACCCACCGCCCACCTCCAGGCCTAAGCAACCACCAGTCTCCTTACTGTGTTTATAGATTTGCTTGTTCTGGACATTCCATGTAAATGGAATAATACAGTGTGCTGTCCTGTGTGACTGGCTTCCTTGTCTTAGCATCAGTTTTTAAGGTTTGTCCACGTAGTAGCACGTAGCGTGTGTAAGCACATTTGTTTCTACGGCTGAGTGATATTCCATTATACGCCACATTTAATTGATCTGCTTGTCAGCTGATGGACATTTGAATTATTTCTACTTTGGGGCTATATTTGAGTGGACATCTATTTTCATTTCTTTTGGGCATAAACCTTGACGTGTAATTGTGGGGTCCTACGGTAACCCAGTGTTTAACTTTTTGAGGAGCTGCCAGACTGTTTTCCAAAGCCATTGAACCCATTGCACTCCCACTAGCAATGTAGGAGGGTTCAGGTTTCTCTGCCTTCTTGCCGACACTTGGTGTTGGCCATCCTCTTACCTCTCTCATTTATTTCATGTAAGTCTGTGAATTAGCCAAAGAAAAATACCCTTACTGTTATTTTATGGATAAACACTCCAGATCAGCAAACATTAAATAAGTAGCCCAGTGTGTGTGCAAAGAGGAAAGAAGCGTTATGGTTAGTTCAAAACAGCAGGCGGTCTGAAAGCAGTCGAAACGTTTTCTAATCTGACACAGCATTGGGTGTTAGAGATGGTATTTCCTGCCCCTACATTTTAAAGGTTATAAAACCAGAGCCCAGAAAACAGAAGGAAGTTGAACACCAACATGAAGCTACTTGGTATAGTAGCCAGGACTAGAAGCTCCGTCTCCTGGACTCGAGGCCACCGCCTGCACCAGCACAGCCTGTTTCCTCTGCCCTGGGGGATTTATAAGCTCATCCATATCATAGGAACTCTGTTTTCTTAGCTCATCCATCCATGCTGGCCTTTTATAAATGACCCTGTCTTACTGCACAAGGGGTATTGGAAGATCAGCAAAGATGAAACCTCCCACTGGGAAGCTTCTCATAGAATTTGTTCCACGGAGGGCCTGTGATGAAACCAGTGTGCAGGCAGGAATTCACGCAGGCAGTGGTACTTGGTGACGTTTCTTGGGTCAGGTTGCCTGGGTATGAATCCTGGCTCCGCCGCTTACTAACTGCATGACCCTCTCTGCAACTGTTTCCTTATTTTTAAGATGGGGACAATAATGGTATCTTCCTCATGAAATAGCTTTGAGAATGAAATAATTTCTGTAAAGAGGTTAGCCCAGTGTCTGGGTCCTAGAGAACCCTCCATAAATGTTGAAAAATTATTATTAGAGACCATTCACTTGCTTAGACCACTGAAAACATTGTAACCTGAGATTTATAGAAAATAAACGAATCATTCCATTAATAAAAATAGTCTCACTAAAGGGGGTCTTTAGAAAAATAGCTGTTTTCTAAAGTCTTCATGATTTTGAGCTGTCTGGAGCATAATACAATTCTCTTTTTAAGAGGGGAAAAAACTTACTCTGTTAACTTCCCGTACTTTACAAATTATGGACTAATTTCCTTTATATTGAGTCTTCAGGCAGAAACCAACCTGGGAGTTTTCAGCTTAAGTTGACCTCATGTTAAAAGCCCCAATGATGGGAAAACTTAACGAAATTACATATGCCTAGGATAGATGTGATATATTAGTAGTATTTTCCCTTCATATCTTTGTTTGATTATCAAGACAAAAACCTTCTGGGTTATTTTAGGGCCAACTGTATACATTCCAGAAGATAAGACACCCAATGGGGAACCAGAAGACAGGCTGGGAATCCCCGCCTTCCCCCTAGTCCATGTGAGCTAGAAGCTTATCAGAACTGTATGCTTCTGTCTCCTCATCAGAAAAAGGCCAAGGGGGGCAACAGTTTCTGTCCTAGAGGGTTGTCATGAGGACCCAATGGTAGTCCTGGTACAACAGCATGAGCCCATTGCCTGGCCACAGTCGGAGCTCAGTAAATGACAGCCAGGTAGCTGTGTAGTGGGGTGCTGTGTGCCACACGGGAGATTTGGGGGCAGATCTGACGGTCAGTTTAGGTGAAGAAATTGGACATGTCCGTGTTCACGTAGCATGATTCATGTCTGCTCTGCTGTTGCTGCTGCTGCTTTCCTGTAACCAATTTCAGAGCCTCTCTTGGCAGCGGGGAGTATTTGGGATTAATTTCACACTCACTTTATGAGTTGAGCCTTTTCCTGCAAGCAGCTCCCTGGGCCTCTGCCTCATTACTTTGGCATCAACTGATATGGCAGTGGGACAGCGATGTCCTCTAGGGTCTCCATTTTATTTGGAAACCTTCAATTTGGAAAAGCAAAACAAAGGCCATCAACACATTGCACTTGAAATCGTTAGCAATTATTGTTTTCTAAGGCCTTCCCTGGCTGTGTTCTGTTGAACACCAGGGGACGTTCATCTTGCATGGCCCGTGATGAGCACCGAAAGACCCCCTCTCCTTCAAATTTGCCTCCTACAGCTGCTTGGCCCCATTTTCTCAGTTCCAGGTGAGCTGTGAAATCTTCTAGGCCTCAGTCCGATCTGAGTCTTGATGGGTCCAGTTTTTCCATCCCCTTTCATTCTGTTAATTCTGCTAAATTCATTTGGCTCTCGCAGAGGACAGAGTAAACTTGGCCAATACGTGCAAAACCAAATGGAGAGCATAGAGATCTGTTTAGTATTTCACGCTGGCCAGTAGGTCAGGAAGATTTTCCTTGGGGGTAATTTACATGAGGGATTGTTTACCCCCTTTCTTTCCAGTTGCTGGGACCATTTGGGGGATAGCAGACTCTTTCCACAATGGCATAGGAATATATCCAGGGAGAGACTGGGACTTGGAGACATGGTGCTTCTCCCGGCCTGATGTATTTTGGGCCCTGCTCAGGAAAGATCCTGTGGCTTGGGCCGCTGTCTCACCGAGAAGTCATTCTTCCACCACAGCTGTGTTTAGCAAGTTGGGTGGGTCCGAGAGCTGACATGCTGTTACACTTAGCAAGAATTTTCCCTGGACAGTGAGGAACGTGTGTAAAAGCCTCTCCTGAGTCCCAGCTAATGCCCCAAATGTTTACAGTGAACCGATAGCTGCTAAGAGCATCACTTCCACCAGGAAATGCCCTCACTCTGAATACTCCACGGCTCCCTAGTACCTACAGCATCAAGTGAATGTTCTTCATCTTGACATGGCAGTTCTTTGACAGCAGTTGTCCACGTTACCTTTTCTTGTCTTATCAACTGCACTTCCCAAAGTGGAATGTTTGTTCTTCTCTGAACAAGCAGCCTCCACTTTTCTGCTTTAATGCATTCAGTCAAGTTGTTTCCTTCATTTTGAAAGCCCCCATATACAGTATCTGTTCTTTTTTTAGATGTCCCCCCCTTTTCCCCTCCTTGCCTCCCTCCACCTGGCTCCTGCCCCTCCCTAGGCCTTCACCACACTATTGTCTGTGTCCATGGGCTATGCATATATGCATAGTTCTTTGATTAATCTCTCCCCCACCTTCCCTCTGAGATTTGTCAGTCTGTTCCATGCTTCTGTCTCTGGATCTATTTTGCTCATGTTTATTTTGTTCATTAGATTCCACATATGAGTGAGATCATGTGATATTTGTCTTTCTTTGCCTGACTTATTTCGCTTAGCATGATAATCTCCAGGTCCATCCATGCTATTGCAAAGAGTAAGAGATACTTCTTTTTTTTTTTTAATACAGCTGCATAGTATTCCATTGTGTAAATGTTCCACAGCTTTTTAATCCATTCATCAGATGTATCATTAGCAAATATGTGCTCTCATACAGTGGGTTCCCTTGTCATTTTGATGGTGGTTTCTTTTGCTCTGCAGAAGCTTTTTACTTTGATGTAGTCCCAGTATCTATTCTTGAGGCCAGATTTCAGGTACATTTTCCAAGTGACATGCTGGTAAATAATTAACAACCGGTTCCCTGGGGGAGAGAGGTGGTGGAAAGGCTGGCTTTGTACAATTGTTGACCTCCTTGTCATCAATACTTCCCCTGTGACTAGCTTCAGACGACCAGCATGAGGTCACAAAATGCAGATATGGGAAGAAATGGGCAACAGCCATTTCTGTTTCCAATCTGCAGGGACAATGAACATAAGTCACCTCAAGGACTTAGGTAATAGTAAAATCATCAGGAAGTACTTTGAGTGTTTATTACCTTTGTTTTAATGTAATTTATTTAATTTTATGTAATTTAATTTTTTATAATGGCCCTGTTGAACAGCTGGCTCACAAAATTCCCAATAATTGAATAGTTGGTTTTCTCTCCTGAGATGGCTAGAGCCGCTGCCTCTTCCCCCACCCCTCGTTTCAGAGCCCCTCACACTCAGCCAGAGGGAGGCCCTTCTCTGAACCTGGGAGGGCCTTCAGGGCTCGTGCAGGCTTTAGAGAGAGAGACTCAGAGTCTGAATCCGGGCCTCCGGTTACTACGCGATGGTCAAGCTGGCTACCTGATTTGCTGTCCCCAGTGCAAAGTGAAAATTCTGGGCCTTGTTAAAAGGCAAGAAGAAAGTGCCACGAAAACGGCTACTGAAATGTAACGCTTTCTCCTTTCTTCACTGGGCTCCCGTTCACACCTGGTGGTATCTTTTATTTTCTAGCTAATGTCATACCAAGTAAGGAAAAATGAAAAATTTAAATCGTTAGTGTGAAATTGATCATTAATCACCATTATGCGATGCCGTGTTAAATGCAAATCTGCGAGCACTTAACTCTAGGAGCTCGTGACACATCTCCTCTGCTCATGCCCGTGCTCCATTAGCCCCCTGACTTCACTTACGAAGCACAAATTCAGAAGTAAAATTAAGAATTTCAAGACAGAGACAGCAGGGCGCCGAAGCAGCCAGGGAGCCCTTCTGAGCAAGGGCACAGTTTGTGTGCCCTGTGCACAGTACCCGCCAAGTTCCTTACATCTGCTGAGCCTCAGAGGCACCGTTTGTAAAGTAGAGACCATGGCAGCCAAGCCACAGTGGAGATGAGCTGACGGAAGGCCCAGAGCAGAGTGCTGGGCCTGCAGTCTGTGCTCAGTTCACTGGACGGATTATCATTAACAATCCAGTGGTAATGCCGCCTCTTTAGGGTCTTCCCTGCATGGGCCACATTTGTCCCCTTGACCTGTTTTCCTCCCTCCATTATAAACTCTCGGAAGTGGAGGTGAGACCTGTTGCTGTTGGATTCCCTATAGTGCTTCCTACACATTTCTGCACATACCTGGCACTCGGGAGGTGTATATGGCCTTGGTCTCTGTAGGATTTGGACTTACCAACAGTAGGCATCTGTGCCATAGTATCGTGGCCCCACAGTGAGGCTTGATTGGTAACAGTCACAGGAGGGAGGAAATATAAAGTCAGACTTGAACAGGAGTCGGTTGTAATCATGGATGGGGCAGGGGCAGCAGATGAGTCCAGGTGTTTCGGTTTAAGGAAAGTGGCCTCCTTCTGTCCCTTTGAGGGGACTGCTTGAAGTCATGGGGAAGGGATGAGTTCCAAGCCTCATCTGAGCGAAAAGGGCCCCAGGGATATTAACTCAGGCCTGGAATAATTTGTCCCTTTGGTAACTTCTTTCACACTTACTTTGTGTTCTGCATAATTAGGACATTATTACAGTGATGTTTCTTTCCACTAATTGGTTGTGCATGTATGTTTCTGTCCAACAAATTATAAGATCCTCATGGGCTTAAGATATCTTGAGCTTCTTCTGAACACAAAGGAAGGCAGCGCAGTACTGGGCGCATAGTAGGCAGTGCACTTGATCGTACTGCTGACCTTGGTCCAGGGCTCCCTGGGGAACTGAATGTGAACTGGGATTGCCTCTTGTAACTCCTGCCCCCCCTGAGCCAAGTGGCACAGCATCCCAGCCTGCCTGGCATTGTCAGGCCAGGACCTTCAGCTGCTTTTTCTCTCACCGATACCTCTCTTCCAGTGTCCCCCAGACACCCCGAGCCTGTCCCCCTCCAGCGCCTCTCCCTCCATGGAATTTGGGAGACCACATAGCTGTAGAGTCTACTTGTTTGAATGATGATTTTTTAACAAGCTCTCTGGGCCAGTGTCAGTAGCCCATGAAATGTCCCTGAATGTGGATCATCTGCATGAGACTCGGAAACTCAGAGGAGCCCCAGTCCCCACGCTGATGGGGACTTGCAGGAAGGAGCTTGCCTTTTGCTTTTCTCATTCTGGGGGCTGTCAGATGCCTTGAGCCTTTGGGCCAGTCAGTTTATTGCTTTTAATGAGTACAAAATTCACCAGGACATCAAAATAACATAAAATACCAATGGGCAGTCTTGGATGCTCCATTCAATTGTCGCTTTAGCTCTTTTTTCCACAGGATTATTCAAGGGCATGGAAAAAAAAGCCCATTCTACTCACTGCTGCCCATTTTATCCTAAGTAGACTTAGCCTTGTAAAGCTAACACGCCCCAAATAGTTTTTTTCCTTTCAGGTCCCTGTGGGCTGGTGCCAGACACTTGTGTTCAGAATGACACATTGCTCCACTGGCTAAACGTTTGAATATTGTCTGCCTTTTGGATGTAATAAAGAAATACTGATGTTCCAACCATGAAACGGATGAAGAAGAATCATAGGGAAATAGTGATTTTCTGAAAAGGGTGTAATGAAGTTATTATTTTAAATTTTAAGGCAAATGCACTAATTTTGATAAGAAGTTTTTAAATCGATCCATCTCTGTGGCTAGTGTTAAAGACTGTGATAACCATACTAGAGGCTACTTTGATTATCATATATTGTAAAAGGTCAATCGACAGTGACGCAGACGCTGAACAAGGTCCCCATTAAGCCGATTTCATGGGTATTTTTATCTCCAGGCCATATGGATTTGGAATTACTTTGGGCATTTTTTTTTTTTTTTTTTAAGAAGGAAGTGAGCAGATGAATGATAACTCTCTTATTACTCAACATAGCTTGCGTTTGGGGAGACGAAGCTCATCAAGTTGTTTGAAAGAAAAACAAGAGTGCGCCAAATGTAATTTGTGGAGGGCCCAAGAATTGTGAAATTGTCCCTAACCGAAGTTCGTCATTCCTGCAGGTAATCGCTCTAGCAGATGCCGTGGAGGAAAACCAGGACCGTCTGTGCCAGTCATTCACCAGGCTGAGAAGTGCCACCCACCTGGTGATCCTGTTGATTGGGCTGTGGCAGAAGCTCAGTGCCGACCAGGTGGCCATCCTGGAGGCGGCGTTTCTGCCTCTGCAGCATGACACTCAGGAATTGGTAAGGACCCACGCGTCTGCTGTGGTGACAGCCACTGTTATGGAAAAGATTGCAGTTTTAGGAAGCTCTCACATGGCCATCATGTTTTTTAAGGTATCGAATGATGGTTTGGGGTTGCTTTTTTTTTTTTTTTTTTTAAACCAAATCCTGTTTTCCTTTTTTTTAAATCATTATAAAAATGTCAAATAAAAGCCTTTTTTCCTAGAGCTGTTTTAAAAATAGGTATATAGTCCTTTTTATGTGGCACCCAGTCTGTTTTTCATGTGCTCTTCACGCACCGAGACCAGGGGCGCAGTCGTTTGCCTGCTGGGTGACGCAGCGAACCTTCAGGCTGGCCAGCCCATGCCTCCCCTGCCGGAGAAAACAGCTCAGCCCTTTCCACTCGTTCCATGGCCTTCAAGGCGAGCGTCACCCTAGGGTGAGAGAGACCTAGGCTGCCGTGCTGATGACAGGAGCGTTTCACGACATTTACATAGTTCCGTGTTTTTTCGTTTTAATCCTCACCTGAGGATATTTTTTCCACGCTTTTCAGAGAGAGGGAGAGAGAGAGAAACATCGATGTGAGAGACACATCGATCGGCTGCCTCCTGCACGTCCCCAACTAGGGCGGGAGATCGAGCCTGTGACCGAGGTACGTGCCCTCGGCGGGAATGGAACCTGGGACCCTTCAGTTCCAGGGCCAGCGCTCTAACCACTGAGCAAATCTGCTGGGGCTGTTTGGTTCTTTATATACAGTTTGTAAACTCTTTTACCCTTGACCCTTTGAATAGGCAGTTTAGAATGAGAAGGGGGGAAATGGAGGCTTGTATTTGGAGTTGTGGGTAGAGGATCATTTAAATAAAAATGTCTCAAATCCCTTGAATTCTAGAGGTATCTACAACCACCAGCTGCCATTTTAGGGGAACTTTTTGTTGTTAATTAATTAATTTACTTTAAATTAAGTTTATTGGGGTGACATTGGTTAATAGGATCATATAGGTTTCAGGTGTGGATTTCTATGTTACAAGATCTGTATATGGCACTATGTACCCACCACTCAAAGCCAAATCATAGGCCATTGGGGGAACTTTTTGCATGCTTTTATTACAAAGAAATAGTATCCTTCTTGGAAATTAGAGACCCTTGAACTTAGTTTCTATCTTGGAGGAAACCATTTCAAGAAAAAAATCATTTCAAATCTATTTTTAAACATAGGTATGAGAACATGCTACTAAAAATCATCGTACTAAAAATAACATCTTTAGTGCTTCCTAGGTACCAGATGCTATTTTAAATGTTTTAGAAGGATCATCTTATTTAAATTTCTGCATGGCCCTAAAGGCAGTTAAGGTACTATTTTCACCCTCATTGTTCATACAGGAAAATTCAGGCTTTGAGAGAAGTCCCTTTCCTAAACTAGTTGGGTAGAGCTGGATTTGGACTCAGTTATGGCTGCTTCCAAAGTACATGTTTTTAACCAGTACACTGCAGTTTAGCAAGGCCATGAGTATGATTTTGAAAAGAATAAGCTTTATCAGTTGAATCTAATTTCCTACAGTTGGGTCAAAAGATTGTCATATTTTTTAAAAAACCAAGCTATATTTTATATCCTAAACAAAATACTAATAAATAATTTGGAAAAAATTAAGAGTACACTTTAGGTAGATAAAATAAAATTACAGCTAACATTGACCTTTGAGAAGGTGGAAATGTAGACATTGTAATAATAGAAAATAGAGAAGATGGGTTAGAATTACATTAAAAAGAATGATGACTGACACTTAGGAGCTCAGATTTAGTCAAAAAGATGTGGGTGGCCTCAGTCCCTGGTTCCACTGCTCAAAATCTCTGCTTCGGTAGCTATAAGATGGAAACAGTAACAGAACCTAGCCAATAAGTTGTCATAAGGTTTAATGAGATCACTGAATAGAGTGCTAATCAGTGTTGGGAGTGGCTTATACAGTTTATGTCTATTATTTAAGCTCTCACTAAAGTCATGCATGGTAGGTGTTGTTACCGCTTCGGTTATGTGTCGCCTCGGCCTCACTTGAGGGTGGGGACTGTCTTACTCATGTCTGTATTTCAGCGCCTGGCACAGTGTCTCGCCCTAGTGCAGTCAGTCTCTGCTGGGTGAACGAATGGGGGCCGGGGGGAAGCTAACAGGTGGCTGGCAGGCCGGGTGCAGCGGGTGTGACCGGGAGCTTGAGGCAGCAGGCAGGGCCAGCTGTGTGAGTCACAGGGCCCAGGGCACAATGGAAATGCAGGTTCCTGTTCAAATCAAAGCAGAAAAAGGGCTGAAATGCTGTTAGAACAGTTGCTAAAAAACAAAGCTTTTTACTCTCTGCAGTCTCTCCCTCGTCATGGAGTTTTTATTTGCTGTATTATGTTGTTCTAAATACAGAGAAATGAAAAATTTGAATTGTTAGCGTGAATTTTACCATTAATCTTTATAATGGGCTTCGCCAGTTTTAATACAAACGGGAGAGCGTTAAACTCATACTTGGAATCATCACAGTGAGACGATTTGTGTTTCATAGCCCCTGCATGCAAATGTGTTTTGTTCTCTTAGAGCTGTGGAGTTTGCACAAAACCTAACTGTCTGTATTTCACTTCTTGTGACTCGCACATGTCCCCACACTCTCTGCCTCCGATGAGTAAGGAAGGTCCCGGGGCCCAGCTCCTCGCTCTTTCCTGGCCCTTCTTTGGCTCCTCCTTCAGCGCACGGGGTGGGTGACACAGGAGTGGCAGGGGTGTACCGGGCTTCCTCAGTCAGTCCTGTTTCCTTCTTTCTTCATTCAAAACAAGTTCCGGTTCAGGTGTAAAGCCTCCCAGAGCTGCCAGTGTCCCTGCTCAGCCAGCCCGGGTGTGACATGCCTTCCCTGGACTCGAGTCTCTGCCCACGTGGGCCCCCCAGGATTGAGCTCACGGGCCGTATGGGAATGGGGCAGAGAGGAAGGGGGTGCATCTCCCCGCCCACACATGCTTGTCCCCTCAGACTTCACGTACAAAACCCAAGTTCAAAGATAAAATTATTAAGAATTTCACGATGGCGACAGCAAGTGTCAAAGCAGGTGGGGGCCCTTCTGAGCAGGGGCCGCCCGAGTGACTGCACAGTTCATAGGCTCCTGAAGCAGGGCTAGACCCAAAGGAAGCACTTCCTAGAAATAAACGTTCTCAAATGTAGGAACTGCATCCCAAGAGAGATCGTGGGATTTCCGACTCTCGAGATCCTTAAAAATGGCCTTCTTTGCTGGGAGCATGTACGTCTGTTCATCCCTGGGGGCAGGTGAGTGGACCCAACATCCTCCCAAAGCCCCTTCTGCCCAGCCTGCCTCTGTATTCTCTGCTGTCCTACCTCCCCAAACACATGGGGCACATTCTCCCAGCTCTCCTAAATTTGCTGAGGTTAGAAGGCGTGTACACTCATTATGTCTATTGGAGTTATTAATGAGACAGGACATTTGATAAAAACATAACTCGGAGAAGAATGAATGAGAAAAGACATTTTAATACTGCCTGCTACGCTCTTCATCTTTAATTAGGCTGCGGTATTCACGTTGGACTTATACTGGTGAGACAGCTTATATATCTGGAGAAAAAAGGGATCCTTCATTCTTGAAGACGTACGCACGCAGTATGCGGTCTCGACATGCTCATTCCCAATCCCCCACATTATGCCTCCAGACCTCACAAATAAATGTTATGTGATGGGCATCCCGCTGAGATGTGAAAATGAAATATGCAAGCCTGAAATAACTTGGAAGGAGGGCGAGGTGGGGAAAAAAGGAGCCTCTGACCAGAATGTTGAAAATACATCCCATATTGAAGTTATTACGGCACCACAAAAATCTGAATGTAATTTAGACGGTTTGGTGGAGGGTGGATGGCAGAGTGCATGTGTGAGGGGGAGAGCTTTAGACATGTGGACATCGTTTTCGGCAGAGACTCTCTGTTCAAGGTCAGATGTCCCCACAAGTGCTGAGAATGATCAGAAGATGCTTTATTTACGTTTTATGCGGTACCACATACTGGTTTGTTGTATTTCATTTAGGTGCATGTGTTACAATGCAGGGTAGGTGCCCTAGTCAATTCTGGAAAATTCCTTCTTAATGACAAATGATTCACAAAGCAAAAATATTTAGAGCTTATCATTGCTGATGAAAGTAATGTTCTTTGCACTATACTATCAGTTATTTTTAAAAAATCACCTCATTTGGAACAGAATTCATCATTGTTTTCTTTGATCTGTCCCATTAGTAATTCCTCCCCGTTTTTGCCACTTAATACTATTTTGGGGACAAATAAATGCCGGTATTGCAGACTATTGTATGTGATTTTTTTAAGATGCCGGAAGCTCTATATGCCAGATGAGTTTGGTGAGGATACTCTCTCTCACCTTAAGAAAAACATTGAATGTTCTATTTGGGGTCTCTGAAAAGAGCTCTTAACCTCGTATTCATAGTGGACTCAATAATAGGGTATTATCCCTCCCGTCTTCCCGTGATGAAGGAGAGTTTTTACCCAAAATGATGTCCTACCAGAGTGCCTTACAGGGCAACTCTGAAATGTTGTTTTCTTACTTTTCAGGTTGGGGACTGAGTGTATTTCAGAGAATTTGAATTCTCAGCGCAGAATTAAAACCTGCATCTCCTAACACTCTGTGCCCAGAGGTTCTAGAGAAAACACTGTCTCTGCTTGGATCAGGGAGGCTTGTGGTACTGGCTTGAGTCTGAGAGCGCATTTAATTGTGATATTACCCACGATGCCGTGCAGAAGCCAAAGGCTGTAAAACTGTGCGCACCTCGGGGCTGGCCTAACAGGGCAGATCTCTTATTCAGTCATTTATTCATTTGGGGAATATTTATTCAGTACCTGCCATGTTTCAGGCAGTGTTCTAGGCACTTAGCATGCCTGGGAAACAAAACGCATCCCATCCTTTGTGGATTTGCTTCAGCGTTGCCAGCAAACAAATCCTGGTCATTTTTAGCCGTAAACATACTTGCCCTCTAATATGGTGGTCACTTGCCCTATATGGCTCTTTAAATTGAAATTGGAATAAATTAAAGTGAAATCAAATTAAGATTCCGGTTCCCCAGTCGCACCAGCTGCGTTTGGATTGCTCTCCAGCCCGCATGGCGAGTGGCCGCCACGTTAGCCAGCGCGTCCGGGACCGGCCTCGTCTCCGCAGAGCCCTGTTGCGCTGCACTGCAGCTCGTTAAGCGAGGAAGGGCTTTGTCAGGTGGGCGAACAACTTGCGCACATTTGAAGAAATGAACGAAGTCGGGTGGGAACTGGCTTGATGTTAGCGTCAGCAGCCCTTACGTCTGATATTCTGGGGTCAGCCTGGTCGTACGCAGAACAACCAGACCTTCTCCCAGGAACCAGAAACTTCTCTGGGGGGTGTACGCGCCTACACGGGGGGCAGGCAGAAGCTGGCGGGAGTGCCGCTCCCCCTCCTCATGCGGCAGCGGTGGGCCCGCAACCCTCAGGGATTCTTTCCTGTTGAGCCTCACGTGGCTCCTGCTCCTGAATACGGCGCTGGAAAAGGTCACTGTTGCCTGGAGCCGGGACGTGGATGACCCCTCTGTGCCCTTCCTGGTCTCTGAGCAGGTCTGCCTCCCATTTTCTTAGCGGCTTAGAGGACTAGGGTCCTTTACGTGACGCCCGGTGGGTGGCGGGATGGCAGGAGTGTGAGTGTTCCCAAATGGGCCATCTCAGACTTTTGATCCAGGTGTCATTTGCGCTCCACGTGTCTCCGGAGGAGTCTCCAGCGATACGAGCAACAGTGCACTGGTTTGGGGCCCCGATTGTGTACAGCCTGGGAGCTGGAAGGAACATGTGGCACATCGCATAGCATTTTGCGTGACCTTGTCGTTTCTTTCAAAGTGCATGTGTTATCTTCAGTGGATATTGTCTCCTGTTTGAAGAAGAAAAGCTGCATGGTGTTCTTAAGGGTTTACTAGTTGCCTTCTCTAGTAGCGAACTTTAGAATCCCCCGGGACAGTGAGGATGGAGATTTGAACCCTCAGCCTTACTTTTTGACTACTGATTCCTTTTGCAAGCTGATGGGGAAAGAGAAACTTATTTTTAACATGTTCAGTGTGGTTCGTGTGAGAAAACAGATGTTTACGATAGGAAGTCCTGTTGTGGGGAGGGACTTACCGAGGTTCACTTATGAGGCTTAAAGGCTCGCACGTCACAGGTCAGGTTTGATGTCAGGGCCATTGTGCCTCCTGTCGGGGCTGAGTGACGACGGAGATGCCTCATTGTTACCGTTATTAATGACCTCTTCTTAAAAGGCAAACAAAGGGAGGAAGTCTGGTGTCAGTATGAAGCCCGCCTTCTATGAGTGTGAAAGGATCATCACAGTTACGACTGTCTATGGGAACACGGTGCAGAAAGTAAATATTTTGGTAATTCCCGTGATCTTAGCCAGCAAGATAAACATGAAAGAATTAGTTTTATGTTCATAATGGCCACACTCCCTGCGTTGTTGCTGGTTAGATGCAACTCTTTTGCTTCCCAAGGTTTATCTAACACATTTCGGAGCCTTCCTGGTGACTTGCTGGCTATTATAAATTGAAATAGTTGAAATACATCAGAATTGGAGCCAAGTAGAATACAGTGGATGAGTGTCGATGTGTAATTTTTTTAAAACTTGGCTCATGTGTATCAAATATGGACACACTCAATATTATTTATGCATTGAAGAGTAGAGAGACTGAACACATGAACAGAGAATTGATTAATTGAGGCTTCACTCTCCTGTATGGAGCTCAGATCCTTTTTGAAATAAGGTGTGATTTACATATAAATACCTAAATGAGTAAAACCCACATGACCACAGTGAGGACAGCAGTGACCCTCCTCAGCCTCAGACTGTTTGATTCCTGGCTGCATGGACTTACATTAGTTCAGTTTCCTTAAAATACCTTTATGCAACCTAGTTTAAGTCTACAATTAGGAAGAGCTGATTTTGACATTTCTGGGACCTTGTATTTGGACATGCACCACGGATGCTGGTGACTCGCCCCTCTAAAACCAGGGCTCTCTGTCTGTCACAGCACGCAGACCTGCGCCTTGTGGCGTGGCTTCGTCACATTCACATTGTTCATTTGGAAATGTTTCTGCGAGATCCCCTTGGCTTGTGTCCTTGTGATTGTGCCTGGCTTTCTTGGGTGGCATTTGAACTGGCCTTTCTGCCCAGGTCTCTTCCTTGCCTGCCCTGCAGGTCTCTGCTAGGCTCCACCCACTGCCCTCAGGTCACACTTTCTGTGCCTCTCTGACCCTGGTTCAACTTGGACTCCAGTGCCAGGCAGTCAGGACTTCCAAGCCCTTGGCTCCACCTTATCTCCTTCCTGAAACTCATCTTCTGTGGCTCCCAGCTTCCCCGTTTGGTTCTGGGCACACACTTCTTTCCATCAAGCCAGGGTGAATAGTGCTTTTTTCTTCACCCAACATAGTGTCTTCTGTTTACCCCGCTATCCACCCTCTTTTAGAGCAGATTGGTTTTCATTTCCTCCCTGTGAATTCTGGCTTTCACTCTCTTGTCAACTTTACTTGCAGGTATGGCATAATCTACTCCCGTTATATATGCTCTAAACTCGTCCATGTGCTTGTCTTGTAGTCTAATAAACGCAAGGATAGATTCTACTATCTCCCCACAGAATTAAAGCTTAAATCAAACATATTGTCAGATATGAGTCTCTGGGGATTGCTTGATACCCCGTTTATTTTCATAATGTTTCATACAATTACAGATTCTCCTTCAACAACTGATAGTTTCATTTATTTTTAAATTTTATTGTTATTGTTTTTAATATATCGTTATTGATTTCAGAGAGGAAGGGGGAGAGAGAGAGAAACATCAGTGATGAGAGAGTCATTGATCGGCTCCCTCCTGCACGCCCCCTACTGGGGATCAAGCCCACAACCCGGGCATGTGCCCTGACTGGGAATCGAACCCTGATCGCCTGGATCCTAGGTCGATACTTAACCGCTGAGCCATGCCCGGCCGGGCTTTTTTATTTATTTTTTATTTTGTTTTAAAACTGAATGTGGCTCCCCCAGATCGAGTTTCATGATCATTCAGGTGACCTACTTTGTGTTCCTCTCTCCCTAAAGCATTGAGGTCAGATGGGAGTCCAGGTCCGATGCAAAACGTTAGCTTACAAAGAGAGGATCAGCATGTCATTTGAAGCAGCCCTGTGCTTTCTGCTTGTATTCCAGCTAGATTCTGCCTGTCAGAGGTGTGAGGTGGTTAGAACAGCTTGCCTCTAAGGTACCTCTCACCCTAGAGATTCTCGATTTCCACATAGTTTTGTTTCGCATGTCATCAGGTAATTATGCTACATGTTTGATCAGTGAATTGTCACATTGCATTTTTGTTTAATGAAACTCTCATTTCAAAGGCTCTTTCTTTGCCTCCTAAACATTCCTTTTCATTATCATATTTGAGTTTATGTAGCAATTCAGGCCCCCCCCCAATAATAATAATCCTGTGTTTTAGTGGCAATCTTTCTCAAGTATTGGCATCATGCCTCATTATATCAAAGAAATGTCCATGCCCAATACCTAAACATGACATGGGTTTTCACTTGGCCTGCGAGCTGGCAGTAGGAGGGGAAACCCTGTAGTACCTCTCTGCTAACTGTGTGCCACATCTCCTGAAATGATCTAATAGGCTGCTGTAACCTGCTTTTGAAAACAGTAGCTTGCTTCAGTGAGTAGTCTATAAAATAATAGCAACTGTTTTAATGCTGAAATGATCACAGAGCACACAAAGGCCAAAATATATGCAAAGGATCTTTCCTTCTTATACTCCAGAGGGCTTCATTAATGGCTCCAAAATCAACTTGGAAACATGTTCTCTCCTGCCCTGGCCAGTGTGGCTCGGTTGGCTGGGTGTCATCCTGTGCACCTAGAGGTTGCCGGATCCATTCCCAGTCAGGACACCCAGCCAGGGTGTGGGCTCAATCCCTAGTGGGGGGTGCGCAGGAGGCAGCCGATTGACGTTCCTCTCTCACATTGATGGTTCTCTCTCTCCCTCTTTCTTCCTCTCCCTCTAAAAATCAATAATTATTATTTTTATTTTGAAAAGAAAATGTTCTCTCCAGTGACATCCTGGTTACTATTATGTCTTAATTTATCTCTTTCCAATGTTATTGAAATACAAATTCAATTTTAGATATTTGTCTAGTTTAGATTTTGATAGTTGTATAGTGATATCTTTATAGTAACTAGTGTTTTTTTAATTTTCTAATGGTTTGGGGTAGGAAGTCGTTTTCACAGTCTTTGATATCTCTTGAAAGGATTTTCAAGATCAATCTAAAATAATTAATTTGTTTCTTAATTTGCCCAGTGGCATCTGTAATGGGGTCAATAGAGTAAAGAAATCCTAATTTTGGCAAACAGTAGGCAGTTCTCGACTGAGTATACAGTGGAGTCTGCACTTGGGTCTAGAGAGCTGACTGCAGGAAACTCGAGGGAAGTGTGCGGTGAGTGTGGAAAGGCCTGGGGTTGGTCGTCTGTTCGATCATCGTGAGTCAGGAGTGTGCAGTGCAGTTGCCCAGTGAACAGAGGCAACCGGAGGCCAGGCCGGCTGGGAGAATTCCCAGCAAATGGGAGGGACAGCTGTGTCCTGCCCGGCAGTTCCATCCCGAGCCTGGTATCTCGGGGTCAGTCTGGGGTTCTCTAGTTAGTTATATAAATTTAAGTGTTTCAAATTGGCACTCAGTCAAAGGCAAGTGGTTAGGATAGAGAGAAAAGTTGAAACCATGTTTACATAGGAAGAGCTGGAGGAACTGGGGATGTTTATTCTGGAAGAGAGGGTACTGAACGACCGTCTTCAAAGATACAGCGTGCTGTCATGTAGAAGAGAGTTAGATTTACCCTGCATGGCTCTGGAGGGTAGGATAAGGGCCAGCGGGGCAGATTTTGGCTCAGCATAGGAATAGCTTTTTGCTGGTTACACATGTCCCTGAAAGTAATTAACTGCCTCCCAAAGTAGTAATTTTGGATTGTGAAGACAGCCGCGCCTAGGCAGATGGCTGCTGTTGTAGAAGGGATCCTGGTAAAACCGCACTGGCTGGACTAACGATCTTCAGAGTCCTGCCAACAGAGTCTCACCGTCTCTGTCCAGCAAACACACCTCTTGAGCACCTCTGCTTACTAAGCACAGTGCTGGGATGCGGAGAACGCTAGGCACTGCAAGGGGGAGAGCAGACCGGGGCTGAGATGGAGCTGGGCGTGTGAGTCTCAGAGCCCTGAAGAGGGCCGGTGAATTCAACCAGTGGAAGGCAGTGCCTGAGCTGAGCTGTGAGTGGGCGTTGGCCAGGTAAAGAGAGGAGACGCGTGCAGAGGCCTGGGTCAGTGTGGGCACAGGTGGACAGGCCGCAAATAAGATGGGACAGGAGCTGGAGCAGAGTGCTTTATATGCTAAACTGAGCATTTGGGTTTAGGAATTGAAGTTCAGGAGTAACCTAATCCAATTTTCAGAGTGGATGGTGGCATAGCTGATGAGGTTGAGGGTGGAGTAGCGCTAACAGTGACGCCTCCCAGTGCTCCTTTCCAAGTCTCAAGCTCTCACTTCTTATAGAAGGGGCTTGGACAACTCTGCATTATCTATGAGAATAAATTCACCCACTGTCTCCCTTCATAATTTCACTCTGGTTGTCAGGCCCACGGTACTTGGGGTCTTACCAGTCTCTGGGTACAAATTAGTCACATTGGCAATAATACTCAGATTGCACCCTCGCCTCCCTATTGTGCTGTTTGGGTACATCCAGAGCCCCATACAATCTTCCCTAGCTGTCCCTGGGACCCCCAGCGGTGCCCAATGGGAGCTCATGCCACACTGTTCCCAGCGAAAGTGGGGTCAGTGGACACTTCCTTTCTTTATGTCACTTTTTGTCACCTGGTCAGCGAAGTGGGACTGAATAGGCTTGAGTCTCAAAAAAGCCGTCTTGAAATAAGCTCCTCTGGGTTCTGCCTGTGACCCCAAGGCTGTGGGACCGAGAGCTGAGAGAGACACCAGGGTTAATTTCATTCCAGTTTCCCCCAAGATACCCAGAGGCCACCGCTGCCCTGACTGGTTCCTGACCCTTTGGCAGAAAGACAGGCAAAGTGAACTGTGATCCTGGCAGCCTCACCCTCCAAATCATCAGATGCCTACACCTGAGATGATGATGATGATTATTCCTTATGTCCCGCACAGGGTGACGTGTCGCATGTACCATCTCACTTAATCACCCCTCCCTCGGAGGCACAGGCTATTAGTATCCTCATCTGTAGATTAGGGTGCGGCCAAGAGGAATTCAGTAACTTGCTCTTGCTCAAGGTCAAACAGCATGCAGAGCTCGAATTCAATAGTCCAGACACCAATCATCTTATGCCCTAGTTCACAGTCAGGGGCCTACTTTGCTCATTTATCGTCTCCGAGTATATTCAAAAGTGCCTTTTACCCCCAGGGCTGGGAAGAGACAGTGGACGCTGCTGTATCCCACCTCCTGAAGACCTGCCTGTCGAAGAGTTCGAAGGAGCAGGCCTTGAACCTCAGCAGCCAGCTGAGCAAACCCAAGGACACCAGCCGCCTGAAGAAGCACATCACCCTGCTCTGCGACCGCTTGGCCAAAGGTGGCCGGCTGTGCCTGAGTGCGGACGCGGTGGCCCCGCCCACCATGGTCATGCCAGGTGAGAGCCCCGCGGGCACCCTGCGTTCCAGGTGCTTCCCCAGGTTAAAGCAGCGAGTCTGTGGTCGCATCTGGGGCCTACACGTCATAGTAAAGTGATGATAGCCTAGAAAATTGCTTTCCCCTTTCTCCTCAAATATCCCAGGGTAACCGCTTGGGTAAATACTCTTGAGGGATTTGCTTGCTAGATGGTTCTAGAATGGTATGTCTTTGCTTCCCTCTGCTTTTAAATATACGATCCATTTTTGTTTCGCTTCTAACCAATAAAAAGTGGATCAGAGAATAAAACTAGATGAAAATAGCATAATGCAAGTGGCTAATGTTATCCAGATGGGTCCCTCCCCTTCTGCTCTGTGCTTGGGCTGTGGTCAGCAGAATAAGGGGGAGGGGACAGGGCAAGAGCCCAGGGATCAGGGGATGCGGGGCCAGTGGGCGGGGGTGAGAGCGGTCTATTGGCTCTCCCCTCCGTGGCCGTGGGCATCCAGGTCCTCCTTTCCCTCCTAGTCATAGGGTCCCTTAGAGGCAGCAGCCCCACCCTCTCTTCCTTCCCCTGAGTGTCTCTCTCAGGGCAGCAGGGAAGGGCCTGGAGTCAATGAGTTTACTAAACGCAGCAGCCTTGGCAGCTCTTCTCTCCAGAAGCCAGGACCCTTGCATGGGAAGTGGGGTGGCTCTCTCTCCCACCCTCTCACGTGCCTTTGGTGCCCCTCTCTGCCCGTCCTGTTGCTGCCTTCCGCCCTCAGTCGGCATTTCTAGAAGTAAAAAGGAGTGCCAGTAAAAGCGAGCAGAAACTCAGAGAGAGAGACGTGGGGACAGCGTGGCAGAGCCCAATACGTCCAGACTTGCGGGCCGACCGACCAGTGTTCAGGTCCGGCCTCTGTGCCCAGTTGCATGTATGACCCTGGGTGTGTGAATTAACTTTCCCGAATCTTAGTTCCTTTGGGTGTAATAGTCCCTCCCTTGCTGCCAGGGCCTCGGAGGTTTGTACAGCACCTAGTACAATGCTTGGAACAGAGACACACTTAGAAAATTGAAGCTATAATTATCACCGCTGTTATAGATATACGTGTAATTCAGCCTCTGAATTTCGTGTGGAGGTGGAGGTGGGGTGGGAATAGCTAGTTTGGGCTCATGGGGTCCTGTATTTGATGGTTTTTAATATTTTTACCTTAATCATATACAGATAAAACCTACCTTTTATTTCAAAAGAGTATCTCTAATACAAATTTAAGAATAAAAATTCTTTCCTGCATAGAAACAGCTAGAATAGTTTGTCTTAGTTTGGCCCCTCTTCCATCTTGCCCTTGCCAGCATCCTCCAGGCTGGTCCTTCAGCCTCTACTTGTCCATCTGCTGTCCACTGTTGCAGGATTATTTTCCTAAGAAATAAATATCTTGGCTTAATGAGATAGAAAATGAAAAATATTCGCTCAGATCGGCACTCAGTATATGCCTCTCCCTCCTTCCTTGCCATTGGGGGAAGCAGAGGAGGCCTGAGGGAGGAGAAATCTATGAGAGAGAGAACTGGCAGAGGCAGGATTGGCCCTCTGATTGGCGGTGCCTCTGCCTTCTGTTCCCGGTGGGGACAGCCCTAGGAGTCCGCGGCAAAGCTGCGAGCAGATACCTGGACACCTGGAGAGTCAGTGCTCCCATATCCCATTTATGACTATGAAACTTCAGTCTAGTTATCTTGTTTAAATAACTAGATTTGGAAGCAAATCGGGGGTTGTGTCTATACAAGCCCTCAATGCAAAATTCTAGCTGTATGGAAGGAAGGGGCAGAGGAAGGGAGGGAGAGAAGGAAGGGAGAAAATATATTTGCTCACAAGCCAGGGGCCTGTGAACCAGGTCAGTGCCTTTCCTGCTGGTGTGGCCAAGTTCAGGGGGAGACTGAGGCTGTGCGCACTTGTGCATCTCTGTCTGGGTCACAGTCGCTCGCTTTTCCTTGCCAAGGAGCCCCTCCTCAGCTGTGGCTGAGCCACTCCGTCTCGCCCTGACCTAATCACGGCAGTGACTTTTTAGTTGTTGGATCAGTGCTCTTTGTCACTGACATGCTCCATTGCTCCCTGTAAACCTCTCCACCCCAGAACTCAGATTTTTCACACACGTATTCCCATACAGTACTTTGCACATTTTTGAGGTAGAAGAAACACGTAGAATTTTTCCTGTTTTGCAAATAGAAGACAGAGTTAGGAAAAGCTAAATATCCTGCCCAGAGTTCCATGGTTACCGGAAGGGTTCTGTCTAGAATCCAAATCTCCGAGCCCACTGGGCTTCCCTCTGGACCACTCGGACCACAGCGGTCTAAATGCATCTCGAGCCCCAGCTCCCTCCTGCATGAGCTATTCTTGGTCCAGCCTCTTTCCCCTTAAATTGGTCTAGCGGTGTGAGGGGAAGAGGGCAGGAGTAGTTTCACGCAGTCTCTTTTCTTTGCTTGAGGACTGTATTAAAGACATAGCTTTGTTTTGTGCTCAAATTTTATCGTCTCTACGGTGACATGATACCATTATCACAGACCTAACAAGCAATGCTTTGAATTATTTCTGCGTCAAACCAGCAATTGTGCAATTTACAATGTTAGGAATAAGTGGTTAACGTGGCATATTAAGAAGGACTGGATTACCAGGCATATTCAAGTCTTTTTCACAGACATGGTCTTTTTTTACCAGCTGGGCAGGACTCAGGACTGGTCTTGGTTCACCTCCGCCCTTAGTGGCTGAGGCAGCTGAGGCCGGGAAGATGCAGTGACTTCACGGTTGGTAGGAAAGGCCAGGAGTGTGTGTCATTTTGCCATGTTCCCTAGTAAATTGCAGATGGATAAACATCTCCAAATAAAAAGCCCGTGGTGTTTTCTGGCCTCATGACTCTATGAGCCCAGCACCTTGGTGTGCCTTTCTCTGCTCCGGGAAGCCCACGATGACAGCATGCTCCCTGGAGTCCTGAGGTTGGACATCTTTCCCACTTGGAATTACCTTCTGGACTTCTGAGCCTCACATGTCTTGGGCTAGCCTTTAGCAACCTTCAGGTTCCCTATCAAGAGTTAGCCTAAGCTCCCTGGCCAGTGTGGCTCAGGGGTTAGAGCTTCAGCCTGCACGAAGGGCCAAGGGAACGTACCTGGGTTGCAGGTTTGATCCCCGGGGCGTGTGTGGGAGGCAACCAGTTGATGTGTCTCTCTCTCCCTCCCACTCTCTCTAAAAAAACCAATGGAAAAAATAGCCTCCGGCGAGGATTAAAAACAAAAGAAAGAAAACTGTAATTGCATCAGGAATGGTCGTAAGGAAAACACCAGGGCCAGTGTTATAAATTGGGGAACTTAATGGCTTTTTGTTGCCCACAGGAAGGAAATTATTCAAGGGCAATGACCGTGCCTGGGGCTTGTTTGCATTTCAGGCCTGATGAGTGGATACCAAGTCCTCCGCAGGCCGAAGCCGTCTGTGGGCTCTGCCTCCTCTGTCTTCGTGTCCCCCCCGAAAGTAGGCCAGATCACGCACGTTACTGATCTCTGAGTAATTTCTTCACCTGTTCATGAGTGACTTCATACTTGCTGAATGTGGTGAACACTCTGCCTACACCTCCTTGGCTGCTGGGCAGAGTTTTACCGGGCGTCGTTTCCTCCTTACAACCTTCTCACTCCTTGGCTGCTCTTCCCTGTTGGAAACGGTTCCTGTCCCCTCCGACTTGTCTTTTCCAGTCTATGTTGTGACGCCCTGTTCCTTTTTCTGTGCCTTGACTGTTGGTGTCCTGACTTCATGCTTTCCTGGGCATTCTCTTCCAGCTACCACCCGAACTCCGTGTACCTCTCAGTTTGTACCTTTCTTCTGGCCTCTCTTTCAGGTTTCACATGTCTCCCTCAAGACCCCACAGGCCTCTTCAGTTCCATTTGCCTGAGTGAGACTCATCTCCTCCTGTGTGTCTGGTCTCAGTGGATAATATCACCCAGTGCCCAGGCCAGGGACCTCAGGACAACCTTGACCCTCTGTTTCACTTACTCACCATGTTCAGTTAGTCAGCAGCACCTGATGATGGCACCTCCCAAGTGTATCTCCTTCACTATCCACACTACTGTTACCTGGCTTAACACCCTTATTTCCTATTCAGACCGTCAAAGTGACCTACCTGTAGTCTCCTTGTATTAAGATTCCTCCTTTATTTTTAGTACTACAACTTACAAATGTTCATAATAGAATTATAGCCAAAAAATGGAACAAATACCAATATTCATCAACTCATGGATGGATAAATGTGCATATCCGTACAGTGGGATATTCTTTAGCATCCAAAGAACCACAACGTGGATGACCCTTGAAAACATTGTGCTAAGTGAAAGAAGCCAGATACAAAAGGCCACATATTGGATGATTCTATTCATATAAAATGTCTAGAGTAGGCTAATTCATGGGGTCAGAGTGGATTCGTGTTTGTCTAGGGCTAGGGGGGAAGTGCGGTGGGCTGGGGAAGTGGGGCGACAGCTAATGGGTATGGGGTTTCCTTTGGGGGAGAGAAATATTCTAAGATCAAGTTGTAGTGATGGTTGTACAACTCTGTGAATATACTAAAGCCTGTATCTTAGATTACTCCTCGGCCTCCTCAAAGCTTCCCACTTAACACGAATGTTGGATTTTAATAGTCTCATCTTGCCACCCCCACCCCCGACCTGCAACATCTCTACGTATCTTTTTTAAAGAGAAGGCAAAGGAGAGGAATAAAAACCCTGACCATAGCCTACGCTTTCTCCCACCAGCCTTCCTTTATTGTTTCTTCCAGTTACCAAAGGGTCTTTCCTTGACGTTCTACTATTCTTGGCAGTACTGACACCAGCTCTTCTGGGAATCCCTTGAAATGCACTCCTCCCATAGAATCCACTTCTTGTCCCAGATTCCTGGCTCTGCAGCTAAGTCCCCAATCCAGTGTTCTCCCTATGCCTTACCCTGCCAGAGGGTTCATGCAATTGCAAAATAATGGCCTCTAACCTGAGGATACTAAATCTACTTTTAAAGCTTCAATCTTTCCCTTAAGCTAAAATTCCTGAGATCCAGCTTTTGAGGTGTTGACACCTGTCTCTTCTTGGATGCACCTTCATCATCTCAAACTCATTGTGTTATGAATGAAGCACATTATCCATGGCAAACAAAATTCACTCAACCAACTTAATTATCTCCATCAATGGCAACCAAAGAATTTGAAGGAGCATCTGCATTCGTCCCTGTTCACACCGCCCTCTGGCCTGCATTCCCCTGAGACTAGCATTTCACAAGCTCTGCCTTTTGTAAGTCACTCACTTACAGGTTAAGAACCCATAACAGCTCCCATTACATTCACATCTGCTCATTCTCTTCCATGCACCTTCCAAGTTCCTCGATTTAGTGTTTGAGGACAAGAAAAATTAGAACCTGGATATAATTTGGGAATATGTGGAGATTTTAAAAAAAGGAAAGTTCCATGCAGTCCGGGCTCATGAGTTCTGCAGAAGCAGGTTTCTAATGGCCTGTGAGAGACGAGGGGGGTGAATGGGGAGGCCGTAAGTTCAGGGTGGTATGAAGTAGCCACGGTGGGTGGACAAGTGCAGCCGTTGAGCAATTGGGCAGCTACTTATTTTTTTGGAGCCATAGCTTCCTAGCTTGTAAAACTGAGATAACGCCTCCTCGTTTTGATACAACATACTGTTTGAAAAATCAAACTGCAGTGTAGAAGAAAGCATTCAGTTACTAACAGGATGCTGGTTCCTACTCATTGTAATCGGGGGTTTATAATGGGCTGAATGGGAGGTTAGGGGAAGGCTATTTGAATCCAGGATTAGACTTGTATTTGACAGGAGAAGCAATTAGGACTAACTCTGGGGGATGGTCTACCATCAAAGACCTAATAGAATAACATTCTCCCTGTGTGTACTTAGCAAATACTTGCTGATAGACAAGCTGGCTGGTAACTAATTACAATGTGATGACCAAAGCCCGTTTCTTGGAAGTAGGGCTGTTAGTACAGGAAGAGAATACCAGGGGAGTTTGAGGAATTTCCTCTCCTGCAGATGTTTAAACTAATGCGGATACTCAACAGTCTACAGATAATTTGGGAAAAACCCTGCCTGAGAGCAGGGGAATAAATGAACTTTTAAAGGACATCATTATTTCTGTTTCTTTAGCCGTGTCATAGAGACACATCTGTAAAATGCTCATTTTTTACCCTCGCCCAGCTGTAAATTGAGCTGTCTTTTCTTCGGGCTGTTCTCATGTGAAATAGTGCAATGGAAAGCCTAACTCTGTAATTTTCAGTAACCCTAAAAATTGCTTAAATTAGCCAAAAGAAGGGCACCTCAGTGCCCTGGAGCATCCCTCAGCAAGGCATTATCTCCGAGGCTTTGTATTATATCAAAAATAACTTTTTTCATATGCTACTGACATTTGGGCTGTTTGACCTTCAAATCTGAGGATGAAAAAGGAAAGGCATTTATCCAGCAGTTGCTGGCCTGAAGGGGTTTCTACAGTCACCGTAAACTCCTAACAGTTTTCTTCCCCTTGGCTTCCGCCCCCGCTTCCACCTCGGCTCCCTCGGTGGCCCCGTGTGCCACAGTGGGTCACATGCTGCCTGTCGTCTGCCCTTCAGCTTCTACCCTCAGTGCTCGTATCTCTCTAACGAATCCGATCTTGAACAATAAGAAGTTTCTCTGCTTTCAGGGTAAATCAATGAATATTATTAAAGTTGTATTTGGGTTTTTTTGGTTTGCCTTGAGATTTTAGGGTGCCTGAATAAAGCAGTTTAAGTGCTTAAAAGCAGTTCATCAATCAGTTACCTATGTGGGACTGTCGTTAAGACTTATTTTACATCACACCATTTTCATTAAAATATCTAAAACATATGCATAATGAGGATATCTATGGGTCGATGGGGCAGAGACTTGCCATTCATTTCCACATCCCTAGAATCTAGTGCAATTGGAACGTGAAGATGCTCAACACAGCGTTGTGCAATTGATTTGAGTTGATGCAGACATTACCTCTCCCCTTCCCAGTTTCATACCACTCAGTTCTCTACTTCTCCACTCCCCCTCTTTCCGACACCCTCCTCCGCCTTTCTCTGCCCCTCCGATGGCTCTTTTTCTCTGCCTCGTGTAACCCTGTGGATTTCTACCCTAGATTCCTTGTCAGTTCCCAGCCCTGAGGAATCTGCTGGCTTTTCTTGGATCTACTCTGGACCTAGAAATTGTTGCTAAAATGAATCATAAAGCTGACCCAACTGCTGCTTTTTCCTTTCATGCTGTGTGACCTCACCTGGTCATTCCTCTGCTAATTAGAGTTTTATTTGCTTGTTTTTGATTGATTTCCTAGCTCATTCCCAACACCTGACTCCTGGGAGTTTGCTCAACTCCAACCTCTTCTCCCTCGCACACTGTGCAGAAGACAGTTGCTCCTGCTGGACCACCAGGGTCAGAGCTGTCCAAAGCAAACTCTGCTCTCCATCAGTTTATTTAAAAATTCCTTTTAATTTTTACTCATCTTTTGTCTGTCTGCTCTTTCTCAGATGAAGACACACTTGCTCTTAGGATCAAACTCAGGCTTGTTACCTCGACCTACAGGACTCTGCTTCTCTCTCCACCCATTTCTCGGCCAGCAGTTCCTCCTCGATTCCCCTTTGCTTTTGCCACTTGAGTCTCCTCACCAGGCTCGTCCTGCCTCTGGCCTTTGCATAGGACTCCCTTGGCCTTGAGTACTGGGCTTTGTCCACCCCACGCACTGCCCCTGCCACCAGTGCGCATGCTCACCAACTCATTTATGACCGTCCTTGGGTCCCCGGTTACAGGTCACTGTTGTGTAAGAGGCCTTCTGTGACCCTCACTACTCTTGCTTGTGGCCTCTGACTTTTCTTCATAGCAGGATGCGTCATTCATAGTCACACCTCCACTGTGGGTTTATCTGATATGCCTCCCACGTACTGTCCCTGCTTCGAGGAGAGGCACCACGTCTGTTAGTCACTCCGCATTCTCACCTCAGTGCCCGCCCTTCATGGGGACCCCAAAGGACTGCATGTCTCCTGTGTCCCTGTGTCCTCAGGGACCTTGTAGCCTTGTGTTCGTCTTAGTCGACCATCCAGCTCCTCTTTCTCATTGTCACCTCAGCCTGAGTCAGGTCTCCGTTGCTTCATTATATCAAACTGTCCTGTTCTTCCCTCCAGACTTATGAGCTACACCAAGTGTGCTGTGGTCACTTAAATGCAAATTTGGGGTGAAGCTCAATAGCAGCATCTGCAAGCGATTCATCTTTTGGCCCAAGGAGCAGTATTAGGAGCTTAATGAACACACATCGACTTCTTAAAAGGGGCAAAGGAATTTTATTCATGAACTAGGACCATCTTTTGTCCATTTAACAGATACTTAAAAAAAAATAGCACCACATTCCAGGCACTGGACTGGGCGTTCGGATGTGCTGGTTAAGAAGAGACAGCAGCCCTGCCTCCATGGAGCTTCTGTCCTGGAGGGAGGTCCGGATACTAAACAGGCGTACAGCTGGGGGGAGACATTTGGGCGGCATTACGTGCAGTGAGACAAGCAAGGAGTGGAGAGGGCTGCGGGCTGCTGTCGGCAGCGAGGCGCCTGGAGGAGGCTCCTGGGAGGGGAAGGTGAGGGACGAGGGGAAGGCACTCAAGCCCAAGGAGCAGAATTTAAAAGCCAGGGTTTGCTAAGAGAGTAGAACTTACGTATCCTCTCCCTCCCCCCGCTTTCTCTCTCTGTCTCTCTGTCTCTCTCTCTCTCTCACACACACACGCACACACAGAATATGTGAGGTGATGGGTGTGCTAACTAACTTGATGGGGGAATCCTTTCACAGTGTATTCACATATCAAATCATCACATCATACATTTTGACTATCTGACAGTGTTGTCAATTATAACTTAATAAAGCTAGGGGGCGATTTAAAGGCCTGGAGGGGATACAGGGTTTGGTGTCGTCAAAAGGCACACGGCCTGCTGGCTCGATCTTAATGACGGGGAGTGGCAGGGAGAGCCAAGTCTAGTGTTCCTTACGTCCCACGGTGAGGAATTCAGATGTCATCCTGTGAGTAGTGGGAAGCCATTGAATGGTTTTAAACAGGGAAATTATATGATCTGATGTAAGTTTTAATGAGTTACTATGGCTGCTGTGTGTGGGGTGATCTGGAGAGCAGCTGGAATGGGAACGGGGCAGGTAGAGAGACGCCAGTGGCAGGTTGTGGCAGTGGGGCTGGAATTAGAAAGACGGAGGCGTTTTTAGAGGCCCGAATCCACAGGGCCTGGTGACGGATTGCATGGTGGGGTGAGGTGAGGGCAGGAGCGGAGAGGACCCCTGGAATGCTGGCTTCAGAAACGACGTGGAAGTGGTGCTCACGGTGAAACAGGTTGACCCAGGAGACGAACAGCGTGTGTGCATGTGGAGAGGTGGAGGGCAGAATAAAGACCCAGTTGTAGGTGTCACATGGTCTGGAGCTCGGGGGAGACACCCGGGGAACAGAGGGACTCGGGAGACCGTGGCCTCTGCCTGTCCTAAAGCTGATGGGCTCAGTTATATGGAGAGAGAAGGGGGACTGGTCTAAACCTCAAGGCCTTCCAGCATCCAGAGGTCAGGAGGAAGGGCAAGACCCAACATTGGAAGCTGAGGAACAGCCGAGGAGCGAGAGGAAACTGCAAAAGCAGCCCCGAGGCCCCCGGGAGGGGCGGGTTCCGAGGCCAGCCCAGCCCAGTGCTGCCCAGAGGCCCGGCGAGGACAGAGGTTGGAGCTGGCCCTCTCCTACCCGAGGGTCCCACACATTTTGCAACATTTCTTTTATATTTTTAATGCTCATCAGTGATGGAAATAAAGCTTTATGTGTGTTTTAACCTTATACAGTCTGTAGAGGTGGCTAACCTGAGCACTGCATCAAAACATCTTTCCCTTCTCCCATCTGTTCATTTTCCAGAGGGACACACTGGCAGCCCTTCCCCACTAGAACATCGCCCAGCTTCTCATTTCATGGTCCTCCCCCCACCCCTCTCCATCTTGAACCTTCAGCTCCCTTTAGGTCTGTTACCAATTCCTCCTTATGTGCCCGGTACTGTTGCAGGCAGTGGAACATTGGTGGTGAGCAAAACAGGCATGGTCTGTACCATTACATAGCCTGTTTTCTCAATTAATGAAACAATCACACAGATACTCAGTTACAGAATGCGGCCAATACTATGAAGGTGAGACATGATAGAGGCTCCGATTGGGGAAGCAGCAGTGGAGATCCAGGGGCGCAGATAGCAATGAGAACTGTGCAGGAGATGAAGTCAACAGGGCTCGGTCATTGACTGGAGATAGAGGCTGAGTGGGAAAGAGTGGTGCAGAGGGCCCCTGGAATGCTCGCTCCGTCGGCCCGTGCACCATTCATCAAGAAGGCATCTTTGGCAGAGACCGAGGCTTGGGGGAGACAGATCATGAGTCAGTTCTGTCCATGTGGAGTTTGAGTACTTATCTCATGTCTGCTTTTCCTGCAGGAAGGCTTCCCTGAGCATTCTACCCTTTGCTAATTATTCTGACTCATATAGATTAAATATTAGCAATTTCACATGCTTCAGCCTAATACTCACTGTCAGTACATCCGATTGGCACTTCATGTCGCACCGTCTGGTTCTCTAATCGCTGCATGTGCGTCCGGAGTTAGAACGTAAAATCCATGTGGACACAACATATGTGATTACTGTTTTTGTTGATACAACTGATAACACTTGGCCGAGCAGGATGTTATGTCGTAGAACACATTTGGGTTCCCGATGTCACTAGGTGACTTTCTTGGGACATGGCCTAATTTCTTATGAGTTAGTTAATAACCTACAAAGATTCGATAGATAGCAAGTGTCTACCAGGGCAACAGGAATGAATTTATTGACATAAAATGACTTTCATGTTCTGACATGCTAGTATAATTTGTTCTGTATCTATAGCTACTTTCCTTCCTCCCTTCCTTCCTTCCTTCCTTCCTTCCTTCCTTCCTTCCTTCCTTCCTTCCTCCCTCCCTCCCTCCCTCCCTCCCTCCCTCCCTCCCTCCCTCCCTCCCCCCCTCCCCCCTCCCCTCCCTCCCTCCCTCCCTCCCTCCCTCCCTCCCTCCCTCCCTCCCTCCCTCCCTCCCTCCCTCCCTCCCCAAGGATTTTTTTCCATTGCTTTTCAGAGAGAGTGAAAAGGAGAGAGAGAGAAACATTAATGTGAGACAGACACATCGATTGGCTGCCTCCCGCACATACTTCTACCAGGGCCAGGGATTGAGCCTGCAACCGAGATACATGCTCTTGGCTGGAATCAAACCCTGGACCCTTCAGTCTGAGGGCCGATGCTCTAACCACCGAGCAAGACTGCCAGGGCTGTAGCTACTTTCTCATTAAAGTCACGAGACCCCCCCCCCCACTTACTGTGTTGAATTGTACTCAGCTGAACTTCAAGTAAAACATGGGGTGATGAGCCCTTAAGAGTTTTCCCAGCCTTACATTCTGCTTCTTGTAGTTTTTTCTTGAACACATTACAAAGTATCATCTAAATTTGCTCCTATAATAGAATTCGATAGCCCTCTTCATGCTTCACGTTAGCCTCAGAGGTCTCAGCGTCGGGGACCTGAGGTTTTATTCCCCCAGCTGTTTAAATGTAATATATTTGAGGACAGAGGCACTGTCCTCTGAGTTTATAGCCTAAATAAATCTATTTTAAAGGTGTGCTGGTCGCAGGCCAGGTGGCATAATGGGATGACATATGAGCTGTTCACATTTGAAGAACTGGCACTCACTTCATCTCTGGATGCCAGGAAAATGACTGTAGAGGTGTCAATTTGCTGGAGTCCTTAGTGGGCATCTGAGAACATCACAGAACCCTTGTAAGGTCTAGCGTAATGTGTCGTCTGTAAATTATATTGCCACGTTAGCCACCTTGGGTACAAAAGGGCAACTTGAATGACTTCAGTAGGAGTTCCAAAGTCTTGTTTTCATAAGCAATAAGCAGTACATGCCCGTCTAAAAGCAGACCAGCCTCATCTGAAGGGTTGGGGTGGGTCTGGGAGTGGGAATTTCAGCTTTTATATTCTCTAGTCTTTATCAGTTTATCAGTTGTTCAGCAAATATTTACTTACGCTTCTTTCTCTGAGTCTTTATCGTTGTAGGCATGGGTTTTATTACAAGACTAGTTACCTTTCCTCTCCCTGGCTTCAGGTCTCCTGTAAATGCCAATAATAGTCTTCCAAAGCAGTGTGGTGAAAAACTTATTAGTACTCAAAAAAACCCCACAAAAAACCATGATAAACCCTGTCTTGAATACTTGTAAAATCATCTCTCAATAATCCCAAGGTGCCTGATTGGACCGCTTATCTGGAGATCTTTTACCTTTTTTCATTTGCATTTGCCAAGAATGTCTGGTAATTATGCACCCGGTTTCCATTTGAGAAGCTTTTTGAATCACTTAAAAGGCCATCATCATTAATTCATATTTAATATCTGAATCTAAGGTTTCCTTGTTGTAGTCACACACCATGTGCCAGCCAGAAACATCACTTAATTTGAGAAAGCAAAAGTGCTCAAAGGTACCTGTCAGACTTTGATTTTTATTGTGAAATTTTATTTCAGTAACTCAAAGACTCGCCCTCTGTTAACTTGACCTACTTAGTTCCATTCCTTTTAATTTAGCATCCGTCTTTTGCACAAACTGCTCTGGCTAATGATTCGTTCAGTCGAGACTATAACCAGGAGGGCAGGGATGGTCGGTGACCCTGGGCAAAGTGTGCCATCTTCTCTACCCAGGAGGAGGGTTCAGTGTGATGCTGAGCTGCACGTGGACATGTGGCCTTTCTAGGGGCTCCGTCCAGGTTGATGTGCCCCAGGCTGCCTCCGGGCTCTTTTTCCCAGAGATCCTACAGTTGGCGGGGAGCAGGACGCTGAAAGGCAGGCAGATGGCTTTTCACCAACCTCTCTGATCCTCAGTTTCTTTTTCTTTACCTCTTACTGCTAGGCTTTCAGGATCCTTCCCAGTGAGAGTCTGTGATGCAACCTTCCCCCTTCAGCCATCCGAGCTCTAGGTTAAGGCCTGTGCCCTGCTCACTGCTTTCCTCGAGCTCTTTGACGGCTCACGAAGTCAACTTGTAGAATGAAGTGAGGAGAATCGGGGGCAAACTGTACTTATTGAGTGGAAGAGGCAATTTCAAGTTAAATATACTTTAATCATTATCTCTTGGAATTAAAAAGTCACTTACTTTATAAATCTTGATTAAGTACCTAGTATGTGCCTGTTACTGTGCTGGAGTCTGGGTATACAGTGCTGACCAACAAAGAAAATACTCGGCCTAATAAAGCATCGGTCCCAGTGGGGAAGGAAGACAGTGTCTACACACCTAAAACTGTGGTTACAGACCGTGGTCAGTGGTGTGAAGGCAGTAAGCCGGGGTGCGGACAGAGTAACTGGTGGGGGCCGGGTCCTTGGGGAAGCCTTCCTGAAGAGGGGGCATCTGGGGTGAGACCGGAAGCAGGAGCAGCAGCTCCATGGAGATGCCCTTGGTGGGGTCGCAGTGAGAGCGGGGCAGCAGCAGTCATTTGCAGAGACGGAACAGGAGATGCTGAGGGCTCGAAGGAGGTAGGAAAAGGCCAGGGTCACTGGCGAGAATGACAGGAGATGGGATTGGTCACTCGGGCAGGGCCCAGATCGTGGAGGAGGCCTTGTTTCAAAGTTCAGGTTTTAGTAGAAATGACAGTTCTTGAAATGGACGTGTTTTATGAGCCTGTGCCCTAACCTCGAAGAGCCAGCCTGGAGCAGCTGCAAGCAGAGGACAGCGGCTTGTTGGAAAAGCACTTTGTCGTAGTCACAGGCCCGAGACAGCTCAGTCTCAGGCATTTATCACTGAAAGGGGAGGAATGGAAAAGCTTAAAAGGCCGCAGCAGTAACATCTGAGAAGATGAATAATTTAAAGCTAATGAGACCATGAATTATGAATTGTAAAAGATGATTCCTCACTTGTGATTAGAGATTCGTAATTTTCACGTCACAGCGAAACAGAGTTGGCTGGCACGCTTTCCCGACTCACTTCATCGAAGTACAATTAGGCCCAACACATTAGCACCTCTCTCGGTGCGCTGACTTACGGCCGCTGTGTCGAGACCATTACATTTTAATGTGAGCAGCTTAAGCATAAGTGGTCGCGGGTGATTCATAACCCTGCTCCCTGCTTTTGGTGAAAATGATCGTCTGCGAGAGAATTGTCCCCAGTGGCCACACTTATCTTTCCAGTCGGTTTCCTGGACATTTCGGTGTCGGCAGGAGACCGGGAATAAATGTGGCGCAGCTGATGGGTAAACACAATGACAGTTGCTTGCAAACCACAGGGCATTTGATGATGGTAAAGATGAAACTCCTGCCATGTCTTTTTTTAATTCCTGGTGCCAGGAGGGCACAGTGATAGGAGCTGCCTGCAGGACGCGGCTAGCCAAGCAGGATTGTTTCTTTAAGGCGGGTGTGCCAGGAGCTGCGCACAGGAGTGTGACCTCCTCATCTAGCTGCTGGCCTGGAGGCAACTGAGCAGCAGGCTTGCCTGACGAGGCTCAGAGAGCAGCGCAGTGCAGACAGGACTTGGCTCGGGCGGATGAGGCTTACCAGCCCGGTAATTACATGAACGCTCGCCTGACCCAAACACCGTCCCGATGCCGAGGCCTCGCAGCCCGATATGCTGCCGGCAGAGTTGACTTATCATGTGCAACCCACAGAGACACGTGACCCGATTCTGTCCCTCCAGAGCCTGAGGTTCTGATGGCCTTCAGGATAGACTGCCAGTGACCTGCCATGGCTCACGCGTGCCTCCAGGATCTGGATTCTGTGTCTCAGCCCTTTTACTCTCGCTGGGCACTGTTGACTTCCACTTCTACCATTCTGACCTCTTTGCAGCTCCCAGAAGGAGGCATGCTCCCCCTTGCCCCACGTCTTCCTGGCCCTCACGTCTCCCTTGTCCCCCAGCCTGTAGCTCCTCTGCCTGGGATTCCCGTCTTGCCTACTCCTGCTGGGTGACTCCTTTGGTCCTTCGCAGCTCGGATATTGTCTGAGGAAGGCCTTTCCTGCCTCTGTCTCCCACTCCTAATATTACTCTCTGCGTGAGTCATGCCTTCCCCCGCATTGGCCTGTCACGCCCTCCATGGGACTGCGTTGTATTATGGAGATCGGTATTCTCTAGCTCATTCTGCTGTGGGCTCCTTGAGGATAAAGGTTGGTTTGGTGCCCTGGCTGTTAGCCCCGAGTCTGGTGGAGGCTCAGCGTTGCATGGATTGAAGGATGCGTGTCTCTTCCTTGGCTCCGAGATGGTGTGGATAGTGGATCTCCTCCAAACCAGTCCAGGTGTCATCTGGATTATTTCTGCTACTAACAATACAACCAAACTTACTCTGATCTCCTCATTGCATTGCAATCCAACTGCTGCCTTTTCTAAATGAAGACGTTTTCACAATCCCTTTACTTAATGAAGGAGCATGGTCCAAACTTGTCGTAACTCTATAAAATCCTCACGAGACTCATTCATTAACTGTTACGAGTTTAGGCACACCTGGGTATGGGCTTTCGTCCAGGTGCTCTGAGAACTGCTTTTACCCAAGGTCAAGAAGAGAGAGGGTGCTCTCCCCTCCCACCCCCATTCATTGTAGCTCCGGTGGGTGCTCCATTGATCAGCCTGTCTCGCGAGATAGAGCTGTAGTATTTAGGACTGGAAGATAAATCTAAAAGTCTCCGTTCCAGTACTCCCGGCCCTTCTGCATCTAAACCCACCCCAGAAAGACAGACGTTCATTCTTGAGCACCCCTAAGGAGAGGCTTCCCCAGCCCTCCCTCTCAGTCAAGTTCGCTTGTCTCACCAGCCTTCGAATCAGGAAGTTTCTTCCCCTTCGTGTCTAAATTAATCCCTCCCGTTGCAACTTAAGCTCATTTCCTTTTGTCCGGCTTCAGTGGGAATGAGAAACAAAGACTCCCCAGCAGCCCGCACCCCTGTGCCACCAACGACGTCCGACTTCCTCCAGGCCCCTTTCTTTCTAGTGCTACGTGGACCCCGTTTTGCCTTTTTCTCCTTGTGCCATCTTTTTGGGGAGACTCTCCCTCTTAAGACTTTAATTGCTCTTATTGTAGCAAATATCAGGGCCCATACATTTCAGTTCTGTCATTTTAATCCTGCATCTTAATTTTTTTGATCCACCCACCTGCGTGACCCCAGTACGCGCTCACCACTGAAAGAGAATCGGTGGACAGCGCTGTAAAGTGCCTCAGGGTTGGGGCTCCTTCCTCTCAGGCCGCCCCGTCCCCTCCCCTCCCGTTCCCATGCTGACGGTGACATGGCTTTCCTTGCTGTGCGTAAGTTTCATGCGGCCATGACAACGGTGTTTCTGAGTCCCCTGCCTATCTGCTCTGCCCAGATAGCTCCGGGGGCAGGGGGAGAGGATGAGAATCTCTTCCTCTGGCCCTTCCCAGATCTACACGCAGTCGCCACCCGAGTTAGCAGAAGCTACAAACTCCCGGCTCATGGGACACTGATCTTTTGGGGAATCTGAGATAGGAACTCGGGAATGATAGGAAAGGAAGGTGAGCTGGCAAATAAAAAGTACAACTGGTGTCTGTCCACCACCTAAGCACAGACACGTCTCCCCAGAGTTAGAAAGGAGGTACTGATAGTGGAAGCAGGGAGGCGTTGAATTAAACAGTTATGGCAGAGAAGCAGCGAAGCAGAGAAACACAGGTGTGACCAAGCATGAAGAAGGAAAAACCCTTTAATTTGTGATCCCCAAGCAGGAAAAGATCACAGTCAGATTTCTCAGTGAAATTAAGAAATAAGCATAAAGTTCCAGGATCAGAGCAGCCCTCAAATTGATGATGTAACTATGACGCGATTTTCTGTTGGGGCTGTGCAGCCTCTGCTGTTAACTCAGTGCCTCCTCCTAGGCCTGCTACCAGTAGCTGCCTCTGCCTTGCTGAAGGGTAGGCGTTATCAATTGGACCCCTTACCAGTTAATTCTGTGGGGTCTGGCCCTGCAGGGATGACCCTTGACTGTAGAGTTGCCACTGAAATGAGTGTGACTGCAAAGTAACTTCCAGCTCAAAGTAGGAATATAAGCAGCACTGTATTTCCTTCTACTGACTGAAGACTCTATTAATGAGACTGTAATTATAATGGGGCGCACCCTTGACTTAGTGGAAGCCAGTTCATATAACTTGGGGAAAAGGGCATCCTGTCCTGTCTGCAGGTTGAAATGTTGGTCAAATGGCACCTTTGCAGAGAAAGAAAAGAAAGGAATGGTTAATTTCCTTTTGAGTAGCTATTGTTAATTTTGAATAGTCCTAGGTAGCAAACATGCATTTTCAAAAGAAGTCTCTCCTTCATGAATGCTCCGAAAGTCATTCCTAATCGTGTTTGCTGTCCCCCGATTGGATGGCACAGCCTCACTCTACCCTAAGCTGGGAACATATAACCTGTAATAAAAACTTAACTTCGTGATAGGCGCCACAGAAAAGAGAAAGGAGATGTTCTTAATATTTTTTTACACAACCAAAAGATGTCCATTTTGATGACATATTGTTGATGCAATGGAGAGTGAAGTGTGATTATCAATACACAGTCTGTTTTTGTTGTTGTTGGTCCTTGCCTGAGGATATTCTCTCCATCGATTTTCAGAGAGAGTGGAAGGGAGGGAGTGAGGGGCAGGGGGAGAGAGATAGAGAGAAACATCGATGGGAGAGAGGCACATCCATTGGTTACCTCCTGCATGCACCCCAACAGGGCCTGGGGAGCAAACCTGCCACTGAGGTATGTGCCCTTGACTGGGAATTGAACCCAAGACCCTTCAGTGAGCAGGTCTACACTCTAACCACTGAGCCACACTGACCAGGGCCACAGTGTGTATTTTTATTTATGTCGCCAAGGCCTCGGCAGTTGTATTGGGCCCGAGGAGCATAAATCAGAAATGCTGTCAGAACAGTACTCCAGATGTGTTATCTCTGGTGTCAACATGGCAAATTCGGATAAATCAAGTAAATAATTTGCAATAATGTAATATATGTAGGGACTCGCCTAGATCTGGGCTCCCAGGTTTTAAGACATCGATACATTTCTCTTCAACTTTAAGCCAAGGTCAGAGATCTAAAACTGGATTTGTTCTTAGGATTAGCAACAGCTCTTTCATTTTAATTTATTGCCACCCTTTGGCCATCAGCCTTGTAAACTGTTTTTTTTTAAAAAGCATTTACAGTCCCTGCAAACATGGGAGGTAACATCTACATGGGGAAGAAAATCATTCTGTTTTGAGCTACGTCTGATGTCATTCTGATCTGAAATGAAGACATCGATTAGAAGCTTGAATTTTGATAACTTATTTTTTATGGCACATTTTCCAACCACCCTCTGTCTGAGGCAGTGTGCTGCTCTTGCCGCTGAACAGATGCTGCGTGTTTCTGGCCTGCTGTGCGGCACATTAGAAGCAGCTTTTCGTTTCAGTGCAGTGTAAACTTGGTTCCCATGCGAGTAGCCACGCGGACGGCGGAGCGGGAAGGAGTGCCTGCGTGGATTGCGGGCGCGGCCGTGCCCGCCTGCGGGCTGAGGCAGCCAGGAGGCGCGGAGGGGCCCTGGGAACGTGTTTGCCGTGGACCTTACCGCAGGACGCAGTGCCTGAGAAGGGAGCTCGCTTAGAACTTCGGGTCTCAGTGCCGCTGCCAGTAAGACCAAAAGCTTCCTGGAACTTAGGCTTTATTCATTTTATTTAGCTTTGAAAGATTAGAAAGGAAATTGTGCCTGTAATTCATCAATTTAAAAAATATTTTTCTTTAGGTTACTGTATCTTGCTTTAAAGATAAAGATTCCCTTATTTTAAGCTGCTTTTCTTTTATTTGTTTAATTGGCAAAAGAGAGAGAGAGAGGAGGGGGAGACAGGGAGAGAGAGGGAGGGAGACAGGGAGAGAGGGGGAGACAAAGAGGGGGAGACAGGGAGAGAGATAGAGGGGGAGTCGGGGGAGGGACGGAGAGACAGGGAGGGAGGGAGACGGAGAGGGGGGAGAGGGAGGAAAGGATCTTTTTTATTTGATTTGCATTTTGGTTACAGTATAATCTATTCCTTTTTTCTCTCTCTTTTTCAGTTACAGTTGCCATCCATTTAATATTAGTTTTAGGCCTATAGCACAGTGGTTAGACATTTATATAATTTACGAAGTGATCCCCCCATTAAGCTTAGCACCCACCTGGCACCACACGCAGTCATTACAATGTTATTGACTCCGTTCCCTGTGCTGCTCTCACATCCCCATGACTATTTTGTAACTACCAGTTTGTACTTCTTACTTTCTTCACCTTTTTCACCCAGTTCCCCAGCCCCTATTCCATCTGGCAACCATCAGTTTGTTTCTGTATTTATGAATCTGTTTCTGTTTTGTTTGCTCAGTTATATTGTTTTTTTAGATCCCAAATATAAGTGAAATCATATGGTATTTGTCTTCCTCTGTCCAACTTATTTCACTTGATATAATACCCTCCAGGTCCGTCCGTGCTGTCGCAAATGGTAAGATTTCATTCTTTTTTATGGCTGAGTAATATTCCAGAGTAGAAGATGTCCTCTTTGGAGAAAGGTCTCTTTAGGTCCTCCGCCCATTTTTGATTGGATTGTTTGCTTTTTGGGTGTTAACTTGTTTGAGTTCTTTATAAATTTTGGGCATTAACCCCTTATCGGATGTATCATTGGCAAATATCCCTTCTAATCGGTAGGTTGTCTTTCCATTTTGTTCACAGTTTCCTTTCATGTACAAAGACTTTTTCGTTTGATGTAGTCCCATTTGTTTATTTTTTCTTTTGTTTTCTTTGCCTGACGAGATATATCAGAAAAAATTTTACTAAGATCAGTGTCAGAGAGCTTACTGCCTACGTTTTCTTCTAGGAGTTTTATGGTTCGGGGTCTTAACATTCTTACACTGTTCACCCTGTGCCCCTCTATTATCATACTTGTAACTCTCACCTATAATACCTCTTATATTTTAATGTTGGAAGGCATTTTAGTCTGAGGCAAGCACATTAATTAGTTAGAGTTGTGTGTTGTGGTTTTGAGCATGACAGGTTGAGGCGGAGACAGGGATTTGCATTGTAGTCTATCATTTACTTGACATGCGACTTTTGAGCAAGTAACTGAACCCCCCTGAGCCTCTGTCTGCTCAGCTGATACAGGAGTAGCGCTGTGAGGACTGTTTGAGATAACACGTGGAAGACAGCGCAGGACCTCCCCCACGGGAGACACTCAATTCCTGATGACTTATTTTATTTTATTTTATTATGACTGAAAGCGATTTATTTCTTTTGCGTCAGATGTTCTAAAACTGCCTCGGCAGATTACGTAAAGAAATTCTTGGCTGTTACTTTGAAACCCTGATCGATTTCTTCTGGAAAGGAGGCAAACATGTAACGTGTGCTAATTATACAATCAGAATAACAGTCTTTCAAATATTTCTGTGCTGCCTTACCAGGCATTTGAGATTGAAAGCAGATCCAGTCTGTTTCTCCAAAAACTGAACTCAGTGCTGGGAGATAATCTCTCTTTTGGAGGCAAAGAATGATTTGTACTGATATTTTGGAACTAACACTGAAGGATCTCTGGCCGTAGAACTGCGGCTTAGATATAACATCAGAAGGAAAGATTTGCAGTGTGATGGGTGAGGCTACAGGGGGGAGTGGAACTAGCTCTAGGTTGATATTGGGTGAACCTATTTAAATCCAGATTCTACCTGGTAATTATAGATCCTTTGTCTCAGTGTCACTTCTAAAATAATGGTTATAATGCGAATTCACAAGGATATGGAGATATCAAGAAAGGTAACATCATAAAGTACCTTCACCTAGAATCTGGCCCACAGCAGATGCTGAGGAAATGCTCCGTGCACCGGTCTTCCTGCCCTGTTGGAGGTGTTTCCATGGAAACTGCCTCTTTTCACCGAAACCCCCTGCTTTTGAGTCTCCCTGACCTTGAGCTTTCATTTCTGACCTGTTACTATGTTCGCCTGTTCCATACAAGGAAGACTGGTCCTGTCACATAACTCGCCTGGTAGAGTTTCAGGGAAAGATATGTAAAGGGAAATAAGATGGTACCTACTTGCCAGTGACACATTGAGGAGCCGGCGAAAAACGCATCGGTGCCAACTAACAACCTCTTCCTCGCTCTCCGTCACAGTCAGCAAAAGGATGTTATTCTGCAGGTTATCTTCTGTTCTTTCTCTTAGTCCCCTGTCTTTTTTCCACAAGGCATGAAGATAGCAGGGATTGTTTTAAGTTCTATGTTTAGTTCAGAGCGTCCAGGTCGGGGGTGTTCTCTTGCCAGGAGAGGAGAGAGATGTGCCTGTCATCACTTACGTTTAACGGCCTATCTCCAGGGCTGGCTGGGAGACTGGCATAGCAGCCAGCATCCATGGGGGGGTGAAAGCAGACCCCAGGTCAGTACAAAGCATTAAGGCTCTCAGCCCCCCAGATGAGGTGTCCCTTATAGGGATGACTGTAAAATGTATCTAGGAAAACATCAGAACACTTAGGCAGCAGTTACAGAGAATCTGTGTGTACAGGCTCCAGGTGGGAGGTGGAAGGGGCTGTGTCCCAGGATCCGATTTGGAGCATGTGTTCACTATTGGAGAAAGCACAGGGAGTGTGGTCTGCAGGTAACATCTGGACCAGTTTCTTCTCCAAATGTCTGTTTAGGTTTATTTCCTTTAGACACTGAAGGGAGGGGGGGGAGAGGGGCAAAGCACTAATCTGAATAATTCTGGAAAATGGTGCTTTGGGTGTTGTGAGTCTAAGGGGCAAAAGGAACTGTCACAAATGCTGCACTCGGGTGAGTGAACGTGTTTCTCGTGGAGGTATGGACTGTCGATCCTGAAACTGCTTGGTGTGTGCTAGGATTAAACACAGGGTAGAGTGATGGAAGAGGAGCCCTGCAGTATTGCACTGCAGTCGCAGGTGGGAGCATGCACTCGTGGTTTTTAAAATATATCTGTATATACAGGTGCGGAGATACAAAAACAGAATAGATGTGTGTGTGCCCGGGCTGTGGCCAGAGTGCATACTGTTCCTTGGCTCTGTCTGCTGAGAGGACCTGGACTCAAAGACACGCCAGCAGGACTGAGCATTCCCGGTGGCCGGGTTTTGGTTTCTAAATACCATCTCCAATAAAGGGAACAAGGCTAGTTATACAGGCAATGTGTGCTTGTCTTAAAACGTAGCTTTATATTCTGTGTGGGGTGTTTTTTTTTTACTTTCTCCATCATAAATGTTGTCCTGAGTGTGAGAAAACATTTCTCAGGACTAAAAGTGCATCCAAATGCAAGAAATGTTTGCGTTAAAGGTAAACAGTAGTAGCCCCTTTATCTATAAGACAAAAAATACACAATTTTAAAACTTGAACAACAGCAGAGACAGGAACGGAGGCTCCGTCGAGGAGAAGTGATTCCGAGCAGAGGCTGGGAGCACAGGAGGGTCCTGGAGGTTTTATGTTGCCACAGAGGCTGCAGGATCCTCACAGGACGTGGAGAGCCCCGCGAGCGCTCAGCAGCTGGAGCAGTCTTAACAACAAAATAAATAATGATGCTATTGGATTATAACCCACAGAATAAAATAAATACCCACGAACCTATATTGACATAGATAAATAACTGAATAACTAACTGGGGGTAAGGGACAGCTCTTCCTTACAGTAAACTCCACTTAATAACTATAGAGGGCATGAGGGAAACGCAAAATGACTGTTAGGCAAATGCCAGGCTGATGATTATTGCAGGTGAGACCCACCGGTGGGTGCTCACGTCGGTGGGAGAAAGTTGGAGGAGAAACGGGGTGTTTGCATAGTCTCGAGGTGTCCCCCAATTATACTCATCAGTTAGAAAGGGAAACATATTACTTTACAGCAGAGAAAACTTGTAGACGGCACCTTAACCAATGATCACAGTTAACATCGTTAGTAATAAGACGTCCCTGCCGTGTACCAATGATATGAGTCGCTAAGAAACAAACATGACTTCTATGGTATTCTTGACAGAAAGACAGATCCTCAGTGTAATCATGAGGAAGCAACAGACAAAACCAAACTGAAAAACATTCCAGAAAATAACTCATCAGTGAGCCTCAAAAGTGTCAAGGTCGCGAGCAACTGAGCAGCTCTCGCCGCTGAGACGAGACCAGAGGGCACAGTGACTAAATGCAGCAGGGACTCGGACCAGGTCCCGGGCCAGAGCAGGCGGAGTGGAAGAGCTGGTGAGGCGGGCGTGAAGCTGCAGGCCGACTGTCCGCGGTGCCCGGCCGGTGTTGACCTGGTCGCCATCACTGCTCCGGTTATGTAAGCTGCTGCGGAGGCCAAGGGTACGCGGGAGCTTGGCTGGCAACTCCTGCTAGAGCCTTATCTGGGCTGCGCAGGGCAGGCGTGGGATTAACCACTCTGAACTCCAGCCTTCAGGCTGGTAAATATTTGTCTTTTTAAACTATGAAATGATTAAGAAAATAGATATTCCAACCTCTACCGGGGGAGGAGGAGAGGGGAGAATTGATGCTACTTGCTCCCTGTTGCTCAGGGTTTCTTGCATCTTTTTAGCAGGTGGATAGGGCGGCACCCTCCCGGATCCCGTCACCTCACAGAATAGCTCCCGAGGTGTGTTGGGACCTTAGAGAGATGTCCCCGGCTAAGCAGGCCGAAAGCTTGGCTGCCCTGTGACTCTCTTTATTTGTCATAATTTTGTATTATCCCAGTGCTTTCACATAAGTTACCACACTCGATTTTCACACCAACCCTAAAATAAGGAGGGAAGATGTCACCACACTGTGTAGAGGACACAGGCTTGGAGACTTCAAGCAGTTTGCCCAACGTGGCAGAGCCAGTGCTGGGGAGAGCAGGCGGGAGACGAGCAAGCTGGCTGCCTGGCTCTGAGGCTCATTCTACCCCACCCTGCCTGGGGTGGAGCAAGATTGCGTCAGGCTTGCCTCTGCCTCTCACCTGCTTGTCCTGGCCCTTTAAAGCCATTTTTACACGTCTCTGCCTGTTTCTGCTAAAAAATTGAAGCCTGGTATTGGCCAGAGCTGGAGGGCAAACCAGAAGTCACATAAGAAATCGTGTTTGCCACTCGCCCTGCACACCGTCTCGTGCCACAGCCTGCAACACGGCTGCAGGTGGGGGCTTCTGGTTTTCTGTTACATTGCCTTTTAGGGAGGGTTCATCCCAGCCATGTTCTGAGTGAGGTTCACAAGCCGTTAAAATCGATCCCATATCAGCGTGTGAGCTTTCCTACTTCCTGCATCTGGGACACAGGGGACTGGTGTAGTCCTCCATCTGGACTCAGCACATACTTAGCAATGAAAAAGCGTATGTGAAATGTAGTCTGAGGCATTGGAGGGAAGCCTGAAGGAAGTCTGCATGAGAAGTGCCAGAACACGAAGATCCTGTGTTCAAAGGAGGGAATCGGGCCGGGCTCGGGGTGCTGCCTCCTGCAGGCTCCGAGCTCCCACGTCTGCGGGGCTGCCTGCCTCTCCACGCTCAGGAGGCTTAACGCTTGCTCCTTGTGGCCCCAAGTCCCGGCAGCGTGGAATCTTAACGTTGCGCGTTCCTGTTTGAAATCCCTAATAAAAGTGGGACGTTTTTGCGGGGCTGTCCTTGTCAGTGTTTTGTTTGGAACGCATCCTATCCTTCAGGGGCCTCCAAAGACTCACCACTCCACCCTCTGAACACTCTGTTGTGAGCTGAAAGGGAGCCAGGACGCGAGGCCCTGTTCTGTCTGGGATGGAGCGGGAGGGACAGTGTGTGTGTTTGTCGTGTTCCCAACGTAGCCAGGTCTTCGAGTCGCCGTCCCACATTGGTCTTATTTGTGTATGTCACAGAAAGGAAATGTATTTTCTGAATTGTTAAGAGTTTGAATATATTTACTATCACCCTTTGGAAGGTTTGGCCCCAGCCTTGTCCTGAGGTTTGTTTTCCATCAGTCTGAGCCTCGAATATAAAGGAGTTTCCACAGTGGCCGGGATGTTACCTGTCATTTTAATGATCAGATGGAGCGACGTTAAATTATGAGACGACCTGGACAACAACCAGGCTTCAGAACCACTTCAATAGAGTGTTAGTGAGCTGCCCAGTGCCCTGGGTGGGGGTAAAAAAAAAAGTAAATAAAGTGTCAGCCAAGCTTTTCAAGACAGATGAGAGAATTACCCAATTCCCTCAGCCTCTTCACTTAAGTCTGAGGCAAAGGTTGGCTGAAAAATTTAAAAACTAAGCAGTTTATGTTCAACTGGGTGGATTTCATTCATTTGGGAGAGGCCAGCAACCCAAAAGCGAGTCTGTAGTGTCTGTCATGTAGCTGGTTTATCCTGCATGCTGCTACCCACAGATGCCGCAAAAAGTTTTGTTCAGTTGGCCTCTGTTTTAAGTAATTTATTCAGAATAACAATAGCAGTTGCTATCACTTATTGGCTGTCTTTGTAGCGTTTTTGTGTGCCTGACTTACTCTCGTGTAGATCGTCTCCTTTAATCTTTTCAAAAGGCCTAAGCTGGGTACCATTACTGCCCCATTTTACAGATGACTGAGCAGAGGCTTCGGCGGTCTCCCCTGAGACCGTGCCCCTGTGGAGCGGACTGAAGCCCTGCATCCACCCGCAGCGTGTGCTCTCACCAGCATACTCCGTGGTCTCTGTCACCGAGCTCAGTCCGTCCAGGCGACATGGTCCGTTGATGACAGGTCTACCGGGTGATCCCCTGAGAACAGAGAGCGAATCATGTGCCGTTGCCTCGCGAGACAGTGGAAGAAACTGAGTTTTTTGATGTGGGTGTTGAGCGTCCACATGACATCATTGTAGGCACTTTGGAAGTAAGCTCCTGGAAGTTAGGTAGAGAGGGAGGTGGGCAGTCATCAGGAGGTAAGACTGCTTATTTGTATGCAAACTGATTGCTGTTCGTTATGGCCCCGGATGAGCCTGTTCCCCTTTAAGGGAGGGATACCCATGTGCCGCTCATAAGAGACCAGAGACTACATCAAAGAATCCTGCAGCGACTGAACCGGAGTGTCCTGGGAGGTTGTTAAGGATCATTTCACCGAGGGGAAAATTTTTACAGATAAAACTAGCAGATGGGGCTGTTCATTTGTCTCTTCTAAAGGTATCTGAAGGGGGTACAACAGGAATCCTTCCAGTTCAACCATTTATAGGGAGACAGATTCAGCCAGGATGCTGAGATAATTGGGGACTTTTAAAGTTTTATGAGCTGAGGGTTTCCACAAAAATCACTGCTACCCGCGGTTCAGTAACTTGGAGGGTTAGAGGTTTCACCTCCTCTGCCCTGGGAACCGTGTCACTCAGAGCAGAACCTGTGGGAAGAGGGAAGACTGTTGTCAACACTGGCGAGTAGCCGTTCCTTCGGGCTCTTTCCTGCAGCCAGACATTGGCCACAGCCTGCGGAGAAAGTGTTTGCCTACCCTACTGAAAGGTGTGTGTGTGAGCAAGACCTCAGTTCTAAAATGACCATTTGCGCCCGGCTGGCATGGCTCAGCGGTTGAGCATCGACCCATGAATCAGGAGGGTCACGGTTCGATTCCTGGTCAGGGCACAGGCCTGGGTTGTGGGCTCCATCCCCAGTGGGGGGCGTGCAGGAGGCAGCCGATCAGTGACTCTCATCATTGATGTTTCTCTCTCTCTCTTCCTCTCCCTTCCTCTCTCAGAAATCGATAAAAACATATTAAAAATGACCATTTGGGGCCAAGATATTGGTATTCATTTAGGGGGAAAGACTATATAGAGCACATTAGTTTAAAAAATCAGTAGTTTTCTGGTGGATTTAGATGATAGTAGGGTAAGTTCTCGCTGGCAGAATGGAAGGTCCCTGCTTGCCCCGAGCCTCTAATTTATTTCCATAAGCATCACGGCCCTGGTACATTAAGCCCATTTTCTTGTACGTGAAAAGCCACTTTACCCAGTCTGTAGAACAGGTTTGCTTTATGGCCTGTCTAGTTGTTTCTCTGATGACAAATAGATATCAAATAAAGAACCAGTTGTTGCAGCTTCCTCAGAGGCTTTGGCAAGATCTCCTTCCCCAGCAGCCCAGCTGACACTCAGGGCCCAGCTGACAGATGGCTGGTTTTGTTTTCATGAGTTAGAAGTGCCACCTGCCAGGAGGGTGTGTCCTGGTTTAGGGACGCGGGAGCTTTACTGGTTCCAGAATGATGACAGTCACTAACATTTATATGATATTCTGAGCTTCCCAAAATCGTTGATAGGATCTCATTTTATCCTTATGGTGTCTTTTTAAAAAAATACAAGCCATAGTATACATAAGATACACTGTTTCTGTTTGAATTTAAACACACAGACACACAGACACAGACACACAGCCCGATTTCCAGAAGTATTCACTATCAATTTCTTAGTGGATTAATATCCTCTTATTTTTCTTTCCATATTTCCTCTTTTTTGTCATCTCTGGACAGTTGTTCCACACCCGTTCAGACCCAGAGCCTACCAGAGGCCTTTGCGGCACACCATGATCATTTGTCCTTTATATTTTCTTTTTCATAAGATTTGATGTAAAATTGTGACTCCTCTTGTGTCTCCTCGGTTTTCCCACCCACTCTCAACCTCTTTTTCCCTCGCCAAATGTTGACCCAAAGCCTTTGAGTCAAGCACAGCAGGGTCAGGGGTCAGAAAGGCCTCTCAGACACGGGCGGGTTTGGGGGAAAAAGTAGTTCAGGCCGAGATGGAGGGAAAGGGGTTCCTGTCCCGGAGGCACCGAGGTGAGGACGGCGGGGTGGGTTCTGGGAACCTGCGTAGGCCGGTGAGGAGGTGCCCGCGGGGAGGCTGGGGAGAGGCCAGAGTGAAGGCCAGGCCAGGTCAGAGTGGGGGAACTTCGGCCTCTCCCTGAGAAGCCCACGGAGCCATCGCAGGCCTTTAGGAGGAGAGTGTGATACGGTCCCTGTCCTCTTTTCATGTTTACACCTGGTTTCTACAAAAATTGATATATTTTTTGATGAGTCTGATGATTACAAGGTCACGCTGACATGGTCAGTGTCCCTGAGCACCTTGGTCCCTTTAGTTTCTATTTCTACTCACCTGACATGCTGCTCATTTCAATTTCGTTCAGTTCAGTAGACATTCATATGGGGCATCTGAAGCCTTCAGGAGCTGACCTGGTGCATTATAATTTACATGGACTTACAGAGGACGTGGGGATTAGGTCATCAAAGATGTTTTCGAAATAAGCTCAGTAAACATCGTTCCCAGTTCTCGAGTTGCCTTGTGGAGCAGGTCCTGATAGGACCGCGTGGTGCTGTCCATCCTGCTGGTGGGAGCGCCGCGCCCCACCTGCTCCTGCCTTGTTTTCAGAGCTTCATTGTACACAGACACCTTCACCCCCCCCCCCATGTTTATAAAGACTCGGTTTGCAAAAGGGCAGCTCGGGGTGTATGGGGGGGGGCGAGAAAAGGAAGTGTGGGGAGCTTTGCTGCCCTCCACCCCCAAAGGAAGCGAGGGAAGGCTCCTCCAAGTTGTTTTCCAGTTGGAAGCGAGTCCTAGAACCAGAGCTTGGACGAAACCTGGCTTTTTATTGCCAGAATAGAGCAGAAGATGGAAATGGAAGTAAATGTAATTCAAAGCAATGGTAAACTTTGAGGATGGCCTGCCTTCTCTGGAATTGGAGATTTATGCTGGTAAAGTGTCAGGGAGGAGTTTGAAATGTTTATGTTACCGGAGTGTGAAAAACACCATCCAGTTGTTTATCTTATCTCTCTTGGGCTTGCTGTTAACACGTTTCGATTCGAAGTAGCCTGGGAGAAAGAAACCGCTCCCGGCCATAACTCGGCGCCCCAGTGGAAATGAGATGGGCCTTTTCCCCGCATCCTGAGCAGCTTCCCAGGCAGACAGATGTCTCTGCACCTTCCTCTGCAGTTCCCTCACCCACAAGTAACGCTTATCAAGCGCTGGAATTACAAGTGCTCTGTTACTTCCTTCTAACTTTAGCTCCTACAAAAAATTACTGCAGGGATCTTATTTCCCTTCTGGGCTGCACATCCTGCTGTTGTACCTGTTCGGTCTCACAGATGCTCTGTGTGTTCTCACCCCACAGGGTTCATTTCTTACAGACGTGTGTCAGCTAAAGCAGGGGCTTCCCGAGAACCTGGGTTCACAGAGCAACCAGGCATGCACGCCGTGTGTGCATGGGGCAGTAAGTCCTATACGGCGTTCCTGCATTCTGCTGCAGTGACTTCCCTGCCTCCCCGTGGGAGAGCAGATAACACCGTGTGAACCACAGAGAGGATTTCGGTTCCCGTTGCCTCTGATCTCTTAGCCTAAATTCATTCATTCAAGTCAACAAGTAATGATTGTGTGCCTACTGTGCGCCACGGGCCATTCTAGGGCTTGGGATACAGCAGCAGACGAAAGAGTCAAGGATCCCTGCCAATCTGGAGCCCTTATTCTAGCAGGGGGCGCCCGTAACAGCAGCATGATGAATTACTGAGCTACGGAGTATGTTAAAAAACAGCAAGTGTTGGTGTCAAAAGGGGATACTTTGGAAAAAGCAAAAAACTGTTGAAAAGGGGCAGTTGCAAGATGATAACTTTAAATTGGGCTGTTGAGGAGGCTCCTTTTGAGCAAAGACTTGGAGAAGGTGAGGGATTTATCTGTGAAGAGGTGAGAGACATATGTGCCGCAGGTAAAGAGAGTGGGCCCAGCAGGTGCCAGGAACAGCAAGGAGGCCGGTGAGGCCGAGGGGTCCGACTTCTGCTCTTTCTCCGGGTGAAATGGGAGGACCATCTTGACCAGAGGAGTGATGTGCTCTTGCCTTACCTTCCGGAAGGATCCCTGGCTGCTGTATTGAGCATAGTCGGTAGGGAGGTGGGGTGGGGTCAAAGGTAGAAGTGGGAAGTCAGACCAAAGGTTACTCAGGTGAGTAATTTAGCAGTAATTCAGACAGGAGATGCTGGCGGATTTTACCAGAGTGGTAGTAGTGGTGAAGGTGGTGAGAAGCAGTCTGATTCGGGGTATATTTTAAGTGTAGAGACAGTAGGCTTTCCTAACACAGTGGCCTTGATATGTGAGAGGAGGAAGAAGGGAGTCCAGAGCGACCCCAAGAGCTTTGGGTCAAGCCACCAGAAGGATGGAGTTGAGATGGGAAAGGCTGTGGGGTGGACAGGTTGGTGGGGAAGATCACCAGGAGGGCAGTTTGGGACACGCTGAGTTTGGGATGCTGTTGGATATCCACGCGGAGGTATTGAGTAAGTACGTAGTTTGATCTATGAGTCTGAAGGTCAGGAGAGAAAGCTGGGCTGAGGTGGTAAAATTAGGAGTTGCCAGCGTGAAAATGTTACTTAAACCCCGAGGCTGGATCAGTCACCAAGGAAGTGAGTTTAGAAAGGGGGTGCGGGTCAATACTGAGTGCCGGACGTTCTGACTTCTAGAACACAGCATGAACTACTTTGCCAGAGTGGACGAGTTACGTTCTTTGAGAAACAAGGTAGACAGAACCCAGGAGCTGGGTGGCGTTTCCCAGGTTTAGTGCCTGCACCTCCGTGGGCTGCCCCAGCTCGTGGTCCGGGGAGGGTGTGTAGAACACTCGTCACAGACACCTGTCTCCTCGGGTTTGCGCATTCCTCAGCAAGCATATATTAAGCACCTACTCTCAGCATAAGAGAAAAAAAACTTAACTGCTTCTCTTTATGTGTTTACTTTGCTGTGGGAAGCTTATTTGTTTACCACGCAGGCTATGGAACCATCTGGAAACTAAAATAGAAAGGACCATACATGTGGCCACAATACTTTACTATTTTTAAGGGATCCTTAAACTTTCTCCATCACTAGAGATGAGGTCCGGACTAAATGCCTCTTTGTCGAGCATTGGTTCTTAGAGCGCTGGCGAGCGGCCGCCCGGACCCCTCGCTAAGAATCCCGCCCTTTTCCGGGAGCACTTGCCAACACCCATAAAGTATCCACCAGAGAATTAAAGTCATGTAAAAATAATTGGCATTTGCTTCCTTCGAGGCATACATTTAATGCGTAGCTTTATCCCCGCCGTGGCCGCCCCCTGTGCTTAGCAACCTAGGTCAGCAGACTTCCTCTCCAAGGTCATCCGCTGGCCATGCAGTTTCCCATGGGAAAGCGAACCAGCACCGCGTCACCCTCTTATCTTAACGCTCCATCCATTTGTGTCGCGCCGTCTGGTGGGTTTGGGTTTCCCAGTAGTAGTGGCGCTGCTGGCCAGTAGGAAACAATGAATGGGACTGCGCGTCTGACCGTCATGGTCGTCATCTGAGCCCTTTAAAAATTCCTCCTGGGATCTCAGAGGAGTGGGGACCTATGATAGCAGGTTATCAGTGATTTCATCTTGAATGTGCACACACTTTTCAAGTGGGTTATTTTAATGCCCCGTTGACAGTTTGGGTTTTGCAGGAAACATCCTACCGCTGGTCTGCTCACCCTGTCCTCAGCTTTACCGGAGCGTGTTTTTAGGGTGTCAAATAGAAATTTATGCTGTCCTCGGGGCGTGTGGCCTCGTGGCTGTAACTGTAATGACTAATGCGTGTTGGGGTTAGTGCTGAAAATAATAGCTAATGTTTATGGGGGGCTTACTCTGTGATAACCGTAGTGCTAGCATTAGCTCATTTCACCTTCATCTCTCATAAAGTAAATGCTGCATGTTCTGCTTTGTAGAGGAAAGGAAACTAACGCCCAGGCTTCCGTGACTTTGCTTAGGACACAGTGATACTCGCCACGCCTGCCCCCTTTCAGGATGTCCTGTGATCAGTGGGCTAGTTTATCATCTTGTGTACATTTCCCTTTTCTTCCAAATGTGACATTGTTCAATGTGCTATTCTGGAAATATATCATTAGGTAATGTAAGAGTTGCTTTAAAATAAGCCCTGGGTATTTATTGAGGTTTCTCGTCACACGTGAGAGAAGATGCTGAGGCAGGATCTCTCCGGATGGCTGTGTTCCCTCTTTCCCCTCAACCCGGTTATAACCAGAGTCACCCAGCTGAACTCCCGGTTTCATAATCACCACCTAGACACTGTCATTACCGAAAACAGCGCAGTTTGGTTGAGATGATGGCTTCCAGTTGGGTTGTGGGAAGAAACTCGAGTTGAAGACATGTTGCCAGGACCGTTGGGGAATTAATAGCCGCTCCACGCGAGAGGGAGGCCGTGACAAACACCCGCTCTCTCATTGTATGGAGTCCGGGCAAAGGAGAGTTATGTTCTTACTATTTCATTTTTTTCTTGGAAATGATTATTTCAGGGCGATTGGCTTCCCTTCTTTCTCAGCTGTAGCTGTAATGTTTTATTTGTATGTGTGTGCTTTTGAGAGAGAGCTGGTCTCTGAAGAGGGAGTTGGAAAGTATTTCAAATGGAAATGTCTTAAAATTGTCTCTTTCCAGTTATACATTGGATTTCCTTAGGACTGAGGAACAAAATGGGAATTAAAAACCACACCAGCTTCTCTTTGAAAAGAAGACACTGTACTGACCAGTCTTGAAAAGAGCTGGTCAAAGGCAGTAGATCTCGCATTTTGCTCCAGACGTGGACCGACTGGCAGGGAAAAGCGAGTGTTAACTTTCCCTGCTTCCCCCCCTTCCCTCCACGGTGCCCACACTTCTGTGTCTGTTTGGAAGACTTAATGGCCTTGCTAACAGGTGGGACAATTGTGATGAGAGACTCTAACCAAATAGTGACTAGTACTGTTTCGTCTTTAAGTTCTGTGTTTCTGTTCTTCCTGGGTGTGCCTTTCTAAGAGCTCCAGGTTAAAACTAAATGTGTCAGAAAAACAGATGTAATGCAGACAGATAGGTTGGTCCTCATTCCCTTCAGTGAACCACGCTTTGAGTTCCTGAGCAAAATTTTCCGGTACCTTCTCTCCGCATCAAACGAAGCTGTGCCGACCCAGCTCCCCCTCCGAGTTTTGTTGCATCGTAAGTGGTTAACCCTCCCTGGGGCCGGACAACAGCTCACCTACATATGGTAGGGGGTCGTGCACTGACACTGCGGACGGATCACTCTTGCCAGCAATTAATTGGGGAATTCGCTTTATGAAGCCCTGTTTACAGACGGACATCTGGAGAAATTCTTACCCTGGACCCAGTCCAGCCTGTTGGATTTATGGACTGCGCTTGCTTTCTGTAAATAGGACTCTCTTCGTGCTCGCTCAATTCTGTTTACATAATTATCAGAGGATGCAAACAGCTACGTCCCTGTGTTTCTTAATCCTCTGAACCAAGTGGACCTAAGTTCCAAGCGTGGTCCAGTTCAGAGTGCGTGGACACCTACCATCGTCCGAGCTGCGGGAACATCTCCATGCCAGGAGCACCCTGCTCGCTGAAATCCAGACTCTCCAGCTGGAGCCCTCCCCCCAGGGGACTTAGTATTCAGCCTTTATGGGGAGTTTAAGACTTGTTGCGACACATGCTAGACCTCTTAAAATATATTAGACTCCCTTTTAGTCACACACTTGGTCTCTGCGGCGAGGTGTGAGATGGAAACATTTTCAAACGTAGGTGCGTGCAGAGTCTTGAACACATTTTGAGTGCTCGCCGTGGGGGGGTGTGGGGATCAAGGTTCGTTTCCAGGCAGCGGAGCTGAGCTCCCGAACATTTCACAGGGCGTCCCGTTGGACACCATCGCAGTGACCTTCACCTGCTTCTCCGTGGTTGAGCACTATTATCTCTGTCGCTAGGGATGAGCTACCGTCAGTGAGGTCAGCGTGGAGGAGGGGAGGAAAGCTGTTGACTGGGGGGAGGGGAGGGGAAGGGAGGGAGACGGGGGGAGGGAGAGACAGAGCATAAGAAAACTTTTTCAAATGACTATATTTACAGGAACTTTTTAACTACTCATAGTCTCTTGGGGAAGTCCTTCGTGTTTAAGACGGTGAAATATTCTTTTCAAAGCACCCATTCCCCACACTTCACATGAACTAGAAACCTTTGAAATGGAGTCTGAATGTTAACCTCAAAAAACACTTTATCCATCAAGTAAGTCCTGATTAAAAGGATCACTGGTGTAGGTTTTGAGGTTTCTGCTGTTTCTAATTCTCAGTGGCAGTTCAGGCCCGTGAGCCCAAGACTCTTGGGTTGGCAAGTCCGAGCAAGGGCTGCGGCCCTCCCTGTCCCTGGTTCTCAGTGTCTCCTGGCTTCATTCCTCTCAAATACACGAAGAGAAAAGAACCGATTTCTCCTTCCCGAGGACAGGATTTGTACCCAGGCGCCCAGTTGATTGCCAAGGTCACTGTGGCAAGAAAAGAAATCAGCAAAGTTCTAAAATATGCCCGAAGAATAGCTTGCCAACCCTCCGGATTTTCTGTATCATTGAAAGGAAGTACTAATCAGTACAAGCGAATCCACTGAGATTTTTCTGGAAAAAGAGGTGTGTTCTTGAGAAAGCTCTACTGGTTTGGGAAGCCGGAGAACCAGGCACTAGCTCTGGGACTTTAGGGCCATCAGCTACCCTCTACGAGCCCCTGTTTTGCTATCTACTAAATGAAGGAACTTAAACTAAAAGCTGAAGTTCTTGGATCCCATAGAAATGGTGCGGAAAGTGCACCTATGCTGAGAAAATGTATAAAGGCGGAGAGGGTCCAATGTACCGTATGCTAAGCCTTGTGCTGGATGCCCATGGTCTTGCAATCCTTATGAAAGGCCTCAGTAAGACCCCATTTTACAGATGAAAGGCCTCAGACCCCCATTTTACAGATGGGGCAACTGGTAACCCGCCCTGGGTCCTGCAGCCAGATCCAGCCTGGGCCACAACCGGGAACTGCGCAGCCGTCGAGCTTCGCTGGTGATCTCCTTCCCCTGTAGTGGCCTCTCTAGTCATTGCCCACTTGGCTTTCCCTTTTGATAGAGGAGGAGCACCTGGAGACAGTCCTAAAACAGTGGGGACCCTCAGAATTTATGAAAAGAAACTGTTAAAATTTCCCCACAGTCTAATCATGAGAAAAAACACCAGACAAATTTCAGTCGAAGGGCATTCTGAACATGCCCCTGCCAGCACTCAGAACCGGCCAGGCCCTCAGAAACAAGGGAAGTCTCAGACTCCGTCACCCCAAGACCAGCCGGAGGAGGCATGGCGGCTACTGCCACAAGTCACTGAACTTGTGGGAGCTTCGTTTTCTTCTCTGTAAACTGAGAATAGCAGCACCTATTTCATGGTGTGGTTTGTAGGAACTAAATGAGAAAGCGTGGGCAGAGTTTCTAGCATTTAGAAAGTGCCTAATAATGATAGTTATTGTTACCATCATCTTTGGGCTTGGGAAAGAGATGAAAAATAAGCCTGGTAAAACCTGTATGGTTTTGTGAACCAATAAATTCAATTTAAAAAACACAGCCAAACAAGCCTGGCTCCTCTGGATGGGCCCTTGCCATTTGCAGGGACAGCTGGGCTATTGCAGTCATTGCCTGATGGGTGATTCTAACACTTCCTGCCGGGAGCCCCTGAGGCTACAACTAATTCTTATTTTATGCGCATGGAAACGTGATTCTTTCCAGTTTTCCTCGGCATCCATTTCTTTTTCAGAGATGACACGGAGGGATGAATGGTAAGGTGTATTTTCCTGAGACCTGGGGTCCTGCCGTTTCCCTCCCACTTGAATTATGTTTTTTACAAATCAATGCTATCGATCCCCCGTCTTTCTGCATAAACCCCCTCACTGTAAAGTCCAACTTGAGTGTGGAGGCTTTGGACTCGGTGTATGAGAAACCTCAGGAAAAAAATCACACTTCATTAACAAGAATGGCTTGGGGAAAAAACCTGTGCAGTGTACAGCATGTTAGTGTGTGTCCAGGAAATGGTGGCAGATGGTAAAATCAAGTTGTAGACGCCGCCAGGAAATCCTCACCTGAGTTTCCCATGCAAGCTTCCGGTGGGTGAAATCAGGTGAGTTATGCCCACTGTAGTGCCAGCTCATACTCCAGCCCCTGGGAGTTGACTCGGAATTGAAAGCTCCCACAGTGCGGCTCCTGGCTTTGCTGCTGAATTATGAGGTGTCTGGATCTGAGCTGGGAAGTGCTGGGATTGAGGGATAGAATCTAATTCCAGAGAAATAGCCCACGGTCACCCGCAGCCTTCCTCGTTGCTCCAGGAAGGCTTATTTCCCTCACGATCAGCTGGCTTTGTTTTTGTAGTTTCCGATGCTCTGGTATAAAGGGGATTCCTGCCGTTCCCGTATGGATATCACATGTTCTGTAGGCTTTGTCTTCCCTGACCTCATAAAGGATCAGCATGGGACATGCCCAACACCGGCCAGGCTGATTGGTACATTTTTTTAACCTGTGATTGTCACGTGAAGAGGCAGGTTTTCCAGTACGTTGCTTAAAACATTGTATTTTTCCACCAGGTGGCTGTGCTCCGATCCCAGAGTCAGACCTAGAAGAAAGATCAGTAGAACAAGACTCCGCTGAACTGTTCAGCAGCCACAAGCACCTCATTGCAGAGATGCCCCTGCCTGGTAAGAGAATGGGTGGCCTTCGCAGGTGACAGGTCCTGGCCTCCAGCCGCACGGGCCAGCCTTGTCATAGCAGAGGACGTTTCACAAAGCCGCTTGCTTTCCCAGCTCCTTGCTGCTTCCCCTCAGCTTTGCTGCAGCCCAGTTCGATCACTTGTGTGCTCCTTTCAACATTCAGACCTTTTCCTCTCTTACTCTCTTTTTTCTAGAAGTCTCACCCCTCCAAGGAGTCTCGGAGTAGCTCACGTAGAGGTGTCCGGTTGAGGGGAAGATGGCTTTCCCCAGACTGATGCTGTGAGGACCCCGTGCCCGGCACAGATGTAGGGCTGGCCCAGGCGCTCCATCTAGCTCACCTGTCTGGAGGGGACACTGTGTAGAGATGGGGACCGGGACTTTTTATTTTGCTAGGAGGACTCGTAGCACCACGGGCAAGTCCTTTGAAACTTCTCAGCAGGAAAGGATGTTGCTGCGGCTTGGTCCTCTGTACATTGGTCCAGCCACGGGATACGGTGAGATGACATCTTTCGGGGACAGACTTTATAACGCAGAGACCTAGATCCAAAATAATTTGATACCCATTATTTTTCACAGAATTCTTATACAGCACATGTATCAAGTTTAATAAAACATCTCATTGTCAAACAATATCTTGGATTTGATTTATAATCAGAAGCTTATTTAGGTGATTTTTCTACATATTCTTTTCAAAGGAAAGAAATGGAAAGGAACTGAAAACGCTGCTACTCCATGGTAAGACCCAAATGGGATTGTTTTATAAGTAAAAGAATCCACAGAACTTTCATATGGTTTACTCTATTAGGCCAAAAGTAAGAGGTAAGTTTTCTTGTATTGTGTGTGAAAACATTTTAAGGAAGGGAGTACAGTAACATCTTCTTCATGACCCCAGCGGGTGATACCTTTTAAAAATACAGGTTAAAAAGGGATTCACACTTTATTACAATTAAAATGTATTGTTTTCAGCCTGGCCGGGTGTGGCTCAGCGGTTGAGCATCGACCTAGGACCCAGGAGATCAAGGTTTGATTCCCCATCAGGGCACATGCCCGGGTTGCAGGGTCCATCCCCAGCAGGGGGCGTGCAGGAGGCAGCCCATCAATGATGCAGCTCATCATTGATGTTTCTCTCTCTCTCCCTCTCCCTTCCTCTCTCTGAAATCAATAAAGATATATATATACATATTTTAAAAGTAAGGTTTTCGTATGCAAGAAGTAAAAGAGACTTCACCCGTTTCAAGTTAAAAATACAGTTGCAAGACCTATTCATTTAAACAACAGTGTGTTTGCTGGTTTTGAAATGCCTCTCGGTCAGTACAGGGGAAATGGTTCATGGTTTTTCTTTTGTGAAATGCCAAAGGCTGCAGAGGATGTATTATTTATTATTTCTAGCCTTTTTTTAGGACATGCAGCAGAATATGTAATATTTTTAATGGTTAAGTGTGGGAGCGGGCAACTTCTAGATTTTGGGTCAGAGTCAGCCATAGGTTAATGTCACCCAGCAGTGGGGACCAGTAGGTGTCACGGCTGTCTGTGTGCCTGTTGTTGCAAAAACATGAAAAGACTGCGGGGATCCTGGGTGGCAGGGGCTATGGATGTCTGTGCTGGTGGCAGAGGCTGCTGGGATTCCCCTAATCTTTTCTTCATGAAGGGAAATTGTGGTCCAGGGATTCTCTCTTGGCAACAAGCTGTGCAGATAAAATGCTTCCTACAAGTTTCTATGCAGCCATCCTCAGTTGTGCTCAATGGGATTTTTGCGGCATCTCTCAGAGCTATTTCAATTCATAAGTAGTTGTCAAAATGCTGTTTCTATGGGGGATGAAGGTTGGGACCTCCTAGTCTACATCACTCTCAAGGGAAACCACTCCTATTTAATTTTTTAAATTTTATTTTACAGAATGTATCAGCCAGTAGTAGAAAAAGAAAAGATATAAAATGCATGTGGATTAGAAAGGAAGATACAAAATTGTCATTATTTGCAGATATTATGATTGTCTATATAGGAAACTCCCCACCCAAATTACAGATAAAATACACATAAACTATTTTAATCATTAAGAGTTAACAGGTTTGCTTGGCACCAAACCAATATATGCACAAGTGAATTTTATGTCTCTGCCATAGCAATTGGAAGTTAGAAATTTTAACACTAAAGATAGCACTTAAAATAGCAATAAAAATATAAAATGCCTACAGGGGAAATCTCACAAAATATGTGTAAGCCTTTTATGTAGAAATGCATAAAATTTAAATTAGTGGGGAAAGAGAACATGTTCTTGAATGAGAAAACTCAAAATAGTAAAGATTATAGATTTTAATGCTATTCCAATAAAAAAATCCAGACAGGGCTTTTCATGGTCCTTGATGATCTGATTCTAAAATTTACATGGAAGAGTAAAAAAATAGTCACTCCTGAGAACTTGCTCTACCAAATGCCAGGTCTAACTGTAAAGCTGTGAGGCAGTGTGGAATTAATGCAGGTTATACTAATAGGCCAACGTAGCATAACAATGCGTCCAGAAACAGAAACGTCCAATTATGACAGAGCTAATATTGCAGAACAGTGGGTAAGGAATGGACTTTTCAGTAAATGCTGTTGAGGCTATTGAAAGACCATATTGGGGAAAATGGAATTATTGAAGTATTACTCATACTCCAACATACAAAAAATCATTTTAAGTTGGATTAAATATTTAAATGCCAAAGGAAAATATACATATATATGTATACACACACACATATATGGCAGAAAAACATGTAAGAGAATGTCTTTATGGGTCCAGTGTAGTGAGGGATTCTTAATTTAAAAATTCACAATCATAAAGGAAACTACTGCTAAATTGGATTGACTTATAATTAAGAATTTATAGTAATCAAAATTACCATAAAGTACAAATCATCTCATAAAGTGAGAGAAAATATTTCCAAATCATGTAAATAGTGAAGGATTATTATCTAGAATATATAAGGACCTTCCTACCAATCAATGAGAAAGGGCCATCTTAATGGAAATATAATAAAAAATAAGAGATATCTCACAGAAGGTAAAAAATTAATATGCTAACAATGAAACTTTAAAAGCATAATCTCAATATAATCAAAGAAATGCAAATTAAAACCATGGTATGATTTTGCTTCTACCAGGTAGGGAGAAAATGAGCCTACAAATAATAGTGATTGGAAAGGATATGAAACAGCACAACTTGAATCTGTGGAGGTAGGAGTATTATTTGACTCAGCAGTTTTGGTCGAGAGTTTTGCATTTCTTAGCAAAGTTGCACATGCACAAGACCTATAACCAGGAATTACATCCCTTCACATGTACCCTAGAGAAAGTCTTGCATTCATGCCCAAGGGAAATTTATAAGAACACTCACAGAAAGCATTATTGATAAGCCCCTAAACCTCCAAACTATCCAAATATTCATCAAAAGCGGAGTTGACCAATTTTAATATATTTTTTATGATGAATTACTACACAACAATAAAAGTTAATTAAAGCTACCAGGATTAACATGGATGAATCTCAAAAACATACTTTTTTGAGCAACAGAATCAAATCATAGAGTGCCTACATTATAATTCCGTTGATAAAAAGTTCAAAATCAGGTAACACGTAACAACATATTGTTTTGGGATGCGTGCCTAGGTGACAAGCTGTAAGGCAGAGGTTAACACAGTTTTAGAATTGAGGTCACCTTTTGGAAGTAGAGGAGGGAGAAAATACCACTGGGGAGGGGCATTGGAAGGCATGATTTTAGTTCTCGAGCTCGATAGTGGGCAAACCTTTTTTCATCTTATTATTTAAAAATATATATATTTATGGGTTTTATATATTCTTTTGGTTGTATGTATTTTACCATAAAAATTTTGAAAACAAATATCATCCTGTCCCTCATCTCCCTCAAGATTCTGATAAATTTCAGCCTTTGAGAGATGAGCCCCAATTTGCAAATCTCTGTATAGCCTTGAGAAGAGAGGTTTTGGATAAACTTTACTTTCCTTGGTTTAAGGAAACAATGGGTATTTTTGTTCTTCAAATGTAAAATTATATGTAATGTTATATTGAATATGCCTTTTCTAGTTATAGAGACCTCGCCTCTGTTTAGATTTTGATGTCTTCTCCATCCACCAACTACTGCTCCCCACCTCCACCCTCAGCCCTCGAGAATTACTGTACAGTAGCCACGTTAGAAGCCAAGGATCGCTAGTCTGCAGAAAATTTGCAAAGATTAACTCCCTGACCTAATAGTCCCTTCTGTCTCTCCTGACCCTCTTCGGCAGTAGGACCCTGGCTCCTCTTCCATCTTCTAATTAAGTTGCAGTGTGTTTTCCCTAAACCTACGGGGAGCTTGGCATGAAAGCAGTTTGCTTCACCATGTGGTGTTTCTCACATTCCAGATGTTATTGGAGGTCTTAACCCTCAGTCAGCTTTAAGAGTCACAACAGTGCAGGAGTACTTACGCTCTCTACCGCGCGAGTAGCAGGATGTCGTCGGTGAAGATAATTATAGATAGAGTGACCATGTAATTGATTATTCAGACTCTTTTGGGAATGAAAGGGGGCACTATTAATCATTATTCTGGGACAACAGGCATAAACTGGAATCGTTCTGGGCAAACTGGGGTATATGGTCGTCCTGATGATAGAGGGATCTCGCTCAGTGGGTACCCAGTTGAAGGCACATCTGGTCTGGTGCAGGTCCCATCTCGACAATGAAACATTATAAACAGAAACCATGCTGGTTTGAGAAATGTGTCCTGCATAACTGTAGGGCTTGACCAGCACTCCTGGCAGACGTGTTTGCCTAACTTCACTGACACCAACAAATAAATGGGTGCCTGCCTATCAAGAAGGGCTTTTCTTAGCAATCCATGCAAAGTAGAAAGTGCCCAGCTATTCTAGGAGGGAAGATGATTTTGTATTTTTTGTCATTTTAAAAAGTGTGACTATCACCTGAAACAGCACAAAAGATAGGAACTTGGGTTCTATTCTATATGGGCTCAAATTTTAGAATGAAATGAACAGTGTTCTCCCTGCCTTCAGAGCAGGAGGGGCACAGGTAGCAAGGGAAACACAGTGTGACAGGTGTTTGTAGGGGGGCCCAGCATGCGTGAGCAGGCAGGAGGGGCTCTCCACTCCCCAGGGGCGGAGGTGAGGCTGGGGTCAGGAAGGAGAGCTGCTGGGGGGGCCCTGGTTGAGCTGAGCGATTGTTCTCAGCCAAGTCCTGTATCCGTGCAACCTGTCCAACAGCCTGTGCCCAGTGAGCAGAATGAACGCTGACCTGTAGGACTTAGTGTATTAAAGGGGGAAAAGCACAAACAAGGAGTCTGTGCATTTTGTGTGACTTCCATAGTTCCTCTTCAGTCCTGCGGGTGGACTCTTGTTGGCTGTGCCGAAATACTCACATGGACATTGTGTAGGAAATGATTCCAGGATTAATCGCTGTTTTCTTTGCTGTTTTTTCCGGACTCTGCCACTTGCTGGCTGTGAGACCTGACAGTGGGCTACTCTTTCTGACCCGTGGGTCTCAGCGTGTGTTAAAAAACACCTTCCTCAGTGGGCTGTGCTGACTGGGCAGAGCAAAATCTCTCCACGTGATGCCGGCTGCACCCTAGGAGCTCAAATGATACTACTTTGCTGCTTCCCCTTTCACGCATTTAAAACATTGTCTTTAAATGTTATCAGAAACATGCACTCGAGCCTCCCTGGTGACACATCATGGTGACACATCCTTAGTTAATGTTAAAACTACATTTTCACATTTCTGTGAAACCACGCAACCAACTGCATCTCCCTTAAATAAATACAATCTTTCCTACGTTATCAGCAAATTACACTTTAACAATCACACTTGCTACTGTGGTTACCTCTGAGTTCCTCTAAAACTCCTCTGTATTTTGTTGCTGTGTAAATATTTAGAAGATATTAAAAGGCTAATTTCAGATTTGGGCCTTCTCTGTTCAACAGTTTATGTTTCCAGACCTTTACCCAGGCCGTGTTCTCTTCTGTGAAACCTGGCGCGGTTCTTGCATCGATACTATTTACATTTTTTTGTGCCACAGGTTTATAAAACTTTGCATTAAATTTTTGATGTGATTAGCTGCTTTTAATTACATCTCATAGGTCCCTTGCCCAATGATTAAACCCCACAGAAACAGTATGGTTGAGACACAAGCAAAGCAAAGCAGATCTGTGTGAAAACTGCTTTGAGTCTTGTAACTAAAGTAAATCCATTTAGTATGTGCATATGTGCAGGATTTAATTCAAATAGAAACAGAACAGAAAATACAGAAGGTGAGAAAGGTAATTAAGAGAACTTTAAAGTGCACTTAAAGTTCAAATGCTCGTTTGTGTTTTTAAAATCAGAGCACAACTGGTTCTTCTGGGGAAATTTGGGGGTGAAAAATAAAACTCGTAATTATAGTTCATAGCAAATTGCATTTACTGCCTGTTGAGCAGACGCGGTTGGATTTACTAAACCACAGTGCTTCCCGCCCCCATGTCAGTGAAAAACCAAACTGCTCACTAGTCTTCTCAGGCCCCAGCTCTTCAGCACTTAGGGTCCTGTGTGTCCCGTTTTCGGGAAGCGGCTCCCTCCTCTTTTGCAGCCCATCCCACAGCCTCCGGCATCAAATTCAATTCCCGTCCTCCGTGGACCACGTTCCTTCATGACTTTCTCTGGCTTCTCTCCAGCATCCCCTACCTGCACCCTCTCCACTTCCCTGGCACACGGCCCCACGCCTCCTGCACTCATTCATTCATTCATTCATTCATCCCACAAATACGGTGGTAGGGAGACATCGGGAGCGGGAAAGCAACCTGTCCCTGCCCCCACGGGGCTACAGTCAAGCGGAGGAGGTAGACTCGGTTGAAGAGTCCCACAGGCAGCTCTAGAATCACAGCTCTGACGGGTGATGCTGAGACTCGGGCCATAGAGCCCGTTGAATACGGGACTCGACCTGGTTGGAAGGTTGGGAGCGCGTCCCTGCGGAGGCCACTGGGACACAGCGGCAGCCAGAGTGTAGCGGGAGCTGTGGGCTAGAAGGCGGGGGGAAGGTGGGTGCCCCGGGTCCACAGCGAGAGGAGAGCAGTGAGCCAGACTCATCAGAGGGACTCACGGAGCCCCTAAGGACCGCAAGGGTTGTCCTGCTGGCTGTCGTCCCCGAGGCTCTGTCTTCCCTCCAGACTCTCCCCCCCCTTCAGCTCTTGGGGCTCAGCTCGAGTGTCCACCCTCGGGGAAGGCTTGGCGGCCCCACCCTCTGTGAGTGGTGTCCTCCCTCTGTCACTGTGAACTGTGGCTCTCGCCTCCTGCCACCTTTCACGGGCTCCTGCACCGAACAGGCCTGATGGGTGCGGGGAGAGAGCAGCGCTCAGCTGGGCGGGAGCCGGAGGCTCTGTAACCAGCAACCGGGCCTTGGAGTCCGGTTTCTCCCAGAGGGTGGCCCTAACTTCCAGCCCCAGCTCAGGAGCCCCTCCCTCGAAAAGACCCCTCCCTTTTAATTCAAACCAAAGCCCAGCTTGATGTAATTTCAGATGGTAAGGAAACGCGGGTAGGAGGCGGAGGCACGTGGTTTGCGGAGGCGAACTCAACCATGACTGAGTCCTTTCGGCAGTGCCACCCTGACACCAGCCTGCCCAGCTCGGTGCTCCCGTGGTGGGGCTGTAAAGGGATCCAGGAGAGGGGGGCTGTTCCCTCGTGGGGATGTTCCAGTGAGCAGCGGGGAGGGGGCCCAGGATGGGGAGTGTGCGGAATCACAGCTGCTAATTGGGGCATGGATGGGACAAATTGCCCCTCATCACAGAAAGGGATTGCATTTCATGTCGAGGGAAAGGAGAGATTTGCGTACAAATTAGGCTGCAAACTGTGGAGGAGAAATCGTTTGCTGGCCAGGCTGGTGCTCAGGACACTGATGAGATCTGACAAGGGGAGGGGGTGGCGGCTCACATAGCGGGCGGGTTTCTGCAGTGTTTCCCTGACTGTCCTTCGGAAGGGCTGAGTCCCTCCAGTCGCTGGTGTCCTCGGCGCTCAGCAGGTTTTCCTCACCTGGGGGATCCTTAAGCCCTTTGCTAGGCAGTACCCCCCCCCCCCCCCGCAGGAAGGGAAGCAGCAGCCCTGAGAAATGCCGCCCTCCCCTGCACCCTGCCCGAGTCACCACTCCCACCCTTGGGTGCCCCCGTGGCTTGTCATTTGGCCTGGCCTGCCGGGCCTCTCTGCCTTGTCCTTCCTCCAGATCTGCTGCGCCTGGGTTTCCTGTCTCCGAGTGACCCTCTGGGCTTGAGCGCTGGTCTTCAGAGCGCCCCTGCCTACCCCGGGCTCCCGTCCTCTCCCACCCCCCATCCGGCCGGACATAAAGGAGCATAATTATTAGGGTCCCTTGTGTGTTGGCTTTAACATACACAGCTTGTAGAAAGGCCACATCTCTGCACTCACATTTAGAGACAAAAGACAGTGGAAACCCAGACAGGTCAGTAAGAGCAGGGGCTGGTTTGTGGTTTCTCTGGGGGTGCACTGAGCGAGTGGGCTGCCCGGGGGCTGCTGAGGCAACGTTTCCATTTTAATTAAGGAAGGATTTCTCGGGTTCGTGCCGAGGGATCACGGAAGCCTTTTAACTGGGTGAGTGGTGGGCAGTCTAAGTCCTTCTAAAGCGTCGGTGGGACCCAGTCGGGTGGCTCAGGGTTGGATTAACCAAAGCAAACAAGGCCGGTGAATGGACATTTTGCAGGAGGGGCGCCACTTGTCCGAGGACTTCGTTCCTGAAAGAGGCCCTGCCTGCGCCTGGAAGCCCAGAGGCCTCTCTCCACCTGCTGCTGAGTTGCTTGAACTGGTTTTTCCATAAGGCAACATGCAAATGCAGTCGCTGATTTTACTGGAAGACACTTCTGTATAGTTTTCTCCTGGTTTTGTAAAAAGGCTTAAAATTCTTCAAAAAAAACCCTTGACTGCCTTTTCTTCCCAGGAAACTGCCAGGTGTATTTTAGGGGATGCACTTTGGAAATGTTTCTTAGGAAAAATCGTTATTACTCAGCCGGCAGAGCTCGCGAGCCGTATGAACAGTTGTTTTGCATGTAGTTGGGGAAGTGAGCTTTTTTCCAGGCTTGAAAACTATTAGGGTAGGCGTAAGAGAGGGGCTCTTTACCAGGTAAAAAGTCAAATCTATTTACCGAGTTGCTGTGGGTCTTCCTGGTGCCTTCCCCAGACCGCTGGCCTCGCTTCCTCGCGAGGTAACACAGGAGTTCAGTGGTGCTCCTTTGTGTGGACCCCACAGGGGTAACTGCTGTTCCGAGGGAAAATGGTTTCTTTCCCTCTAGTGAAGGCTGTGTTCATACTCATAGTGTTACCTTGGAAGGTGGGGGTTCAGGGTCAGGAAGGGGAGACCTCTTGCCTGTGGACTGGCTCCCTTTGCTCCATGTGCCCCAGACTCTGTAACTCGGGCGTCAGGGCTGCGCCCCTGCCCGGCCCTCTCCCCGCTTTCCTACCTCTCTGAGTCTTTCTCCCCACCCCCCTCTCTCCACGGCTGAGTCCAGTGCTAGGGATCGCTGGGGAGCCAATGGCAGACACGGGCACCATGCAGCCTTCCTCTGGTCCCTGCCCCCAGGCCCCCGCCTCCAAAGCTGCACAAACACATTCCTCGCCAGCCCCACCTCTGGACCCCAGGGTGGGCAGAGGACCCAGACCTGGACTCTCAGGGTTGCCACCCCCTTGCCCAGTGCCTCCCACTGGTGGTTGACGTAGGGCCCCCAAAGTCAAGCTAGGCCAGTCGGAGGGCTCCCCTGGGATGGCTGAGCCTGGGATGGGCTGGCGGAGAAGGGCCTCTGTCTGGTCTGTGCAGTTGGAAACCCTGGGCCTTGTCCTGGTGTGGGGAGAGCCTGGATGCCCAAGAGGAGCCCGGGGCAGAGCCAAACCAGAATGGACCTGCACAGAGGCCTGCCAGGATCAGGCCCCGTTCTAGCCCCACGGCCCAGAACCAGCCTGCTCCGCGCACCTTGGCGCTTCCTGCCTGTGAGCCACCCCGGTTTCCTCCCAGTAACCCCCTCGCTTTACTTTAATCCGTTTTCTCTGCATTTGTGCTGCTTCTCTCTGGAAAAATTCCATGTGCTTTGACCAAAAGGTCTCCCCCTGCCCTCTCCCCCCGGGGGAATTTCTTAAAGCCACGATTAAGGACCCAAATACAGAACAGTTGTAGGGTTTCTTTTTTTACTCCCCTCTCTAACAATGACGTTGAGGAAATAATGTGTAGGAAATTAAATTCATTGTCAGATTATTGTTCTCCACATACCTTTTTTGGTCTAAAGTGCTCGCAGTGTAGGCAGTGGACAGCTATGATAGTGACACTTGTTTTTTGAAAGAGCAAAGCCAATGTAATTTAATTTTCGATCACTCCAGACTGATTGGAGTCCTCAGGTAGATGACCGGAAATCTATCAGAGATCAAATGCCGATTACTGGGTCCCGACTTTAGGTTACGACCCAAGTCAGGGTCACTGAGGGTGTCCTAAGGGGCTGCAAGATTATTTAAAAAAACAAAAAGACAAAACTCAGTATGTTATCTCTACCTCTGAGCTACATGCTTATTGGGTTGGGGGGGGATAGGTTTCTAAGGGGGGGGGCAGCTGTGGGGAAGCAAGTCCCTTACCGAGGAGCCAGGCCCAGCATGGCAGCAATACCTGGGCTCCGTCGGGCAGGACAGGTACTTACACCAGGGCAGGGGTTTGCTGATGCCCCGTTGATCTGGAACAGGGCAGAAGCATAGGTTTCGTCTTACATGGTGATTCTCAGCAGGAAACGATAGTACCTGGAGCATTGCATTCCGAGAGTCTGAGGCCCAGGGCCTCGGCCGCGATTACTGATGAGCGACGTCTGCCGCGGCCCAGCAGCGATGCTGGTGATGCCCCGCGGGTCAGGTTCCCCACACCCCGACTCGGACCCTGCGGCAGAGGGGGAAAGCATCCCGCCCGTGAGAGCAGAGGCCCCTTAGCGAGCGCCCGCTGCGCCCCGGGAGCTGGGCAGCGGGGAGTTCGTGCCCGCCCCGGGCAGGTCTGCCCACAACCCGAGGGGACGGCGCAGCGGCAGGGCCCGGGGAGGCGGCAGGTGCACCGGGGGTGCTGAGTTCCGGAAACTCCCCGTAGAGGGCAGACAATTAAAACCAGCTCCAGTGGAGGCTGGTGAGCGAAAGCGTAGAGCGAGGGAAAGGGAACAGCATCTGGAAGACTAGAAAAATGACTTGTTTCAGGTTCTGGAACAAATTTTTAGAAAGATCAAGCTACAGCAATCGGTTTAAAAACAAACAAAATAGAAACCAAACATGGTCTCGGAAATAAAACAGCAGTCAAAGGAGAGATCAGGCTGAGAGGAAGAGAGTCGAATACGGTGAAAACCACTCATTTTATCTGCTGCAGGCTCCCTTTGTTCTTCTGTTCCTGGTTAGTACTTTTATTTTCAGTGTTTCTTACCTTCTGGTGCCTGTCGTTCAGAGGGTGACGTTTTCTCTGAGTTCCACTTTGGCTGCATCCCATAACTTTTGCTAGGCCACGCTGAAAACAGTCTGAGATTTTAGTTTCCATCTTCTCAGGTGTCCAAACTATTTAAAAGAAAATATTAAATTATGTACTCTGAAGGGAATTTTTTTTTTTTGCTATCTTTTGACTGTTACTTTCTAGTTTTATATAAATATTGCGATCCGAGAATAAACAGTGTGGTTGTTACTTTTTAGAATTTGTGGATTTCTCCCCGTGAGGAAATATTCTGTACATTTTTACTTACGGTTCGGCGAGAGGTTCCCACTGCGGCGACGTTGGATTTGTTACTTTGCGCGCGTTACTGTTTACGTGCTGCTATGATGATTCATTTCAAGGTTCCTGCCTTTTGTCCATCTCTCTTGTCATATCTAATATTTTCATTTCGAGTTATATTTTTGGAATACTAATATTATCACATCTAGTTCTGTTTTGAAAACATTTATCCGGTGTATTATTGTCCATCTCTTTATTTTTAACCCTTCTGAATAATTTTATTGGAAATGTGTCCCTTTTAAATGTCAACATGGATTTTTAAAAAAATTATTTTTTTTTTGGCCAAGTCTCCTGTTTCTTTCAACAGGAATAAACTTGAAATGTTTTTGTGTTACAAAAAAGTTCAAGTTTACACAAAAGAGAACAATGAATGTCCCTCTGCTTCCAAAACAATCAGTTCCCACCAATTTGGATGAATCTGAAACAGGGTTTTTTAAAATTTGGAAGAACTAACAGCAGGATTTGTATTACAGTTGGGAATGACTCAGGAGAAGGGAAAAAATTAACACTGATATTAAAAATGTTTTTTATATTATGCCTCTACTTAGACGTAATTTCCTGACAAACGCCTGAAGTACCAGTCTTACCAACGAGTGAATGTTCTGTAGATTTTTACTATGATTTCCCTACACGACCTGTTGATTAGGCTGAAGTTTTCCACCGTGACCGTGGACTTGTTAATATCTCATTTTTCTAAAAGTCTTTACTTTATGCCTTATGTGGGTGCTACTGTAAAGATTCCTCAGAAGGTGTCTACCTTTCGTTAATGTGTTCTCCCTTTGTCCTGTCTGATATTTTTACTCGACTTACGTTTTTAAGTTTACCCATGAGTTTTTCCAATTCCGTTACTGCTCTTCCTCAATCCCATATTTTCCCCTTGCCTTAGATTTGTCTTTTAGATCCGTCCTTTATTTTTCTAGAAGATGTCCTCTAATAATTCTTACAGAAAGGGTTCCTGGTTGATAAATTTTCAGTGAGTAGTATTTTCCCCATCAATCGAATTCCAGTTCAAAACACTTTTCCCTCTGAATTCCGGAGCTGCTGCCTTTTGTCTTTCTTCCCTTGCAGGTAAAGGGATTTTCTTTTTTGTTTGGGAGTGCCCAGTAGTTTATCTGGAAGCGAAGTTGTTTGCAGTATAGTAAAGCAACAGAGAGGTATTTTCAGGTTGCTGGAGCTCAGAAATTCATAGCACCTATATACCTGATTTTATTTTATTTTTATGTTTTCAATCCTTACCAGAGGATATGTTTTTCCATTAATTTCCAGAGAGAGAGAGAGAAACATCGATGCATGTGCCCCGGTCTGGGCCAGGGATTGAGCCTGCAGCCAAGGTACTTGCCTTTGGCTGGAGTAGAACCGGGGACCCTTCAGTCCTCAGGCCGCTGCTCTGACCACTGAGCCAGGCCGGCCAGGGCGACCTGCTTTTAAATACTTACTTGAAGACACGCAGCAGCCGCCTGAACAGAAATCGGTTGACCATTCAGGTTGCCCCCGATCTGTCGACTTCTCCCTCGCCGAGTGTGGACCCCCGGTTGTCTGTCCTCAGACAGATTCTGCTCCAGCCGGAGAGCCTGGTTCCACGGGGTCTCAAGCAAACGTTTTCCTTCCACGTCTGTTCTTTCCCCACTCGGACGGATGCGTTGTGCAAGCGCCGTCCTTCACCCTGGAAACCCCAAAGAAATGCCTTTTCTTTCGTAGTGACCGCTGAGCGCAGCGGCCCTGCCTTCTGTCCCCGCAGCTGCTGAGGCACCTGAACGTCTTGCCCAGAGGTGGCGGGAGGCGGGCGGGCGCCCTCAGCCCCTGCGCCGGTCGGGACCCCTCCTCCCGCTCCTCGCCCTGGGGGCTGCGTCTGTCCTCTGCCCCCTCCTTGAAGGAACTTTGTCCCCTCCGTCTCCCTTTTCTTGGAGAATCTGTCTTTTCCACGGGCCAAAGCTAAAAGCGATTCGAGACCAATGGAAGGGGCAAGGCTTTGCTTTCAGGCTCTGGGACCGAGAACCCGAACAAGCAAGAGGAGCACAAGCTGGGTCTGTCTTCAGTGAGATGGGCACAGTGGCCACTTGGTCCCCGGTAGAGAACGGAAAGGAGACGGGACCCAGAGCCACAGGGCAAGGCCTGCGGCCGAGCTTTGCCGCCGCCCAGCCCAGGACCCATCCTGCGACTCTCGCAGCCTCAAGTGACTCACAGCTGCAAGTAATTAGTTGCAGAATAATCTGTCCTGGGACGCGGGCTAGAGGGGGGCTGGGCAATAGGGGTCCCCGCTGCGGCCTAACAGTGTGTAACTCGGGCGGCCTCTGCCTCTGCTCCACGCAGCTGTAAACAGAGCTGTAAATACAACTCGGGACATAGCCGTCGGTGAAGCTGCGAGCATGGCCCTTCGGGAAGCTCGTCATCGCATTTATCGGTTACCTCACGTTCACAAAGCCCCCTCCCTGCGTTACCCTAACCCTTTCACAACGAGCCTGGGAGGTGGGAGAGGGTGAGGCTTCGGTCGGAGACGTGAGGACCCCGTGGTGGCGAAGCTGCTCGCCGGGCGTCGCGATTCGTTCTGCTGGCCTTGGGCACGCATCTCGTTCACGGGTTATTACTGTAGTAACGACGGGGGAGTGCAAACCGGGCCTCACAGCACGGCGGGGGGTGGGGGGGGGACTGCGGGGGATCCGCCCGCGCACCAGCTCCCAGGCCAAGAGGCAGAGCCCTGTCCCCGCCCTCGGGCTCTTCACCCCCAAGGGTAACTGCCATTCTGATCCTAAAGAGGGGATGCGCTTTTTTATTTTTTTTATTTTTAAACTATGTTTTTATTGATTTCAGAGGAAAGGAGAGGGAGAGAGAGAGATAGAAACACCGAGGACTGAGCCCGCAGCCCGGGCATGTGCCCTGACCGGGAATCGAACCGCGGTCGCCTGGATCCTAGGTCACTGACTGGGCAAGGGGGACACCTTTATTTAGTTACTTCTGTACGGACCGTGAACCAGGACCTCGGCGTGCATGGCCGCACTGCGCACGTGTGCTCCACGCACTGAGGCGTGTTCGGCGGAGCCTTTCCAGCAGCTTCCACGGAGGGACCAGCCTGCGCTCTGGAGGGAGTGAGGCTTTGCTGGACGGGAGGCAATGCCTGCTTTGCTCCCTCCCTTGGAGGTAAGGGTGCCCCCGGGGGTGAAGCCTTTGTTTGCTTCAACTCCTTCAGAAGGGCAGCGCCCAAGACTGACGGGAGCCGTTCCAGCTGGTCTCCTGCACCAGGCGGGTTCTGGAAGCTTCCCCTCCCTTGTCCTCACCACGATTTCCCTGCACCGTCTGCAGCGTGAGAAGCCAGCGGGCAACCAGTGACTTGCGTGGAAAGGTTTGGGGCTCAGCACTCGGGAATACAGGCGAAGGCCGTGCCCGGTTCCGAGCTGCCCGGCGGGGGCCGGCCTGCAGCGAGGGCCGGGCCGAGGTGGCCTCCTGAGGACAGACCTCTCCTTGGCGGCTCTGCGTGTCCCTCCGCTTCACCCCGGCCCTGAGCTCAGACAGACGAATGTTTACATGGAAGGAGCCTGCCAGGGTTTTAAATTGCACCCATTAAGAAACGAATTATCCCCTTAATCGCTCTTTGTTTCATTCCTCTGAAGATTAAAATGCTTTTTAATTTAATAAAGTTTTGAAAAAGTAGGTGAGTTTGTAATTTTATGAAAATATGTCCCGAGGAGTGAGAACATCCAGGGACCCCTAGAGGATAGCGAGCCGAGCTGTTCAGGTCCCGCTCATCTCTTGTTCCCGCAGCACGAGGCCGCTCGGTGTGGGCCCTCTGCCCCCCAGAGCCCGGGCCGGCTCCCCCTGCGGATCAGTTAAGTCAGGGTGGGGGCGGAATCTTCAAAGAGCTGCCGTTTCTCTCCTTCAAAATATGGACGCTCGAGACAGACATTCCTGCTTGGAGAGAAAGGCTCTATTTATTCACTTTCCCCTGATTTATCCCGCAGACGCCCGCAGTGTGGCATGACAAAGACAGCTCCCCGAAGCGGCGGAGCCCCGGGGGGTGAACAGGTGCCGCCCTCATGGATGGCGTTAGTGCCCCACCAAGCTCCGGGCCCTCCCGTTGCCCGAGGCCATGGCTGGACGGTGCCACCGAGGAGCGGGAGGCGGGATCTCACCAGACACCCAGCCGGGGCCTGGTCTTAGGAGGACGAGAAGTGTTTGTGGTTTCAGCGCCACCCAAGGGTGCTGTGCTGTAGCGCCCGCGGGCTCACGGGCGAGGCAGGCGAGGTGTGGGCATAAAGCTGCATCTCCACGCGAGAGGCGCCCAGGTCAGCGCCTTCCTCAGCGGCCTTGCTGGAATTGCCGCCCTCCTGCTTTCCCGAGGAGGAACGGAAGATGGAAAAGCATTTGAATGATTCAAGTTAATCATTTAACTGAAATTTGGGGGGGGGAAGGAAATAGAATAACTAAAAGAACTAAGTCTCCTTAGCCTGAGGACGATAACCTTTTAAAAAAACGCTTTTTATTGACGAATCAGCTAAGGGCCGGTGTCAGTTTGCCACGGTGCAAGGATGCTCCGTTGGACCACTTGGGCCAGGTCCCTGCGTCATGAGGACAGCCTCTGCTTCATAATTAGTGTATATACTGTGCGTGACATTTTGAGCCGGTGTGAGTGCCCCGTTCCCCTCAGAACTTTTACTTAATGGTTTTAGCACCCACGGGTGATCTTTGCCTGAATCATTACACTAATGCTTGCAGAATGGTGACGTAGTAGCTAATGTTCTGTAAAGAACTTTTTCACCCCCCTCCCTTCCCCACTTCTTAACTTCTGCGCGGACTCTGGACTCTGATTCTTTTTGCTCAGTGTTTATTGTAATTGTCACCATTCTTTTTTTTTTTTAATTCTCACCTGAGGGTATTTTTTCCATTGCTTTCCAGAGAGTGGACGGGAGAGAGAGAGAAATACGGGCATGAGAGAGACACATCGATGGGTTGCCTCCTGCACCGGCCCCGACCACGGCCGGGGACCGAGCCTGCAACTGAGGTACGTGCCCTGGACCGGAATCGAACCCGGGACCCTTCAGGCCGCAGGCTGACGCTCTCACCACGGAGCCAACCTGGCCAGGGCCAAAAAAAAAAAAAGAAAACTTACACATACGACCCGCAAACCCCAAATTCCTGGAGGAAATCATAGGGCAGAAGCTCCTTGACATTGGCCTCGGCAATGATTTTTTTGATATGACACCAAAAGCACAAACAACAGTAGAAACGTTCAACAAGTGGGGTTGCATCTGACCTAACAGCACAGCCAAAGGGACAGTCCACACAATGAAAACGCTCTATGGCACGGGGGGGCGTTTTTGCAAATCGTGTATGAGACAAAAAATTTCTTTCCTGATTTTTATCCATTTCTGTTTTGAGTTTTAAATGTTCTGAGTCAGGCTGTTTTCTTTCTTCCATCTCTCAGTGCTTGTTTAGGGATATTTAGTTCAGATTGGGGCGTTGACACTGTCTTTGTTTTTTATTGTTTTGGGGAGAGGAGAATACTCGTCAGCTGAAAGGTTTCGATATTTATGTTCCGTTTCCTCCTTATAGGAGCTTTGAGTGGGTATTGCGACGTTTACGCTTCGCTCTGAGATTTTTTTTCTCGGACTAGCAGCAGCTGTCACGGGCAGGCCCGGCGAGGAGGCGAAGGGGTAGGCTCTGCCTGAGATCGTTCATTCAAGGGCTTTCTCCTGTTTGCTTATGAAATACAGTTTCTTAAAAGGTCCCCCCTTTGGGGGGATGGTGGTGCCGTATGTTCTGACGTCACGATCCGCCTGAGTTTGAAGTTCTCTTAATTTCCGGCTCTTTGCTATTTTTTTCACCACTGAATCTCTAAGGCTGCGCTTTCCAGGTCACCCCTTCTCCCCCAGAGCCGGTGCTTTCCCCGGATGTCCCCTCTGGTTTTACAGACTTGTAAACTCCTTCCTTTTGGTTTGTCAGTAGCCGGTACTTTAATCTACCACGTCTCATACCTTGTTCAGTATTTTCCCACTTGGGGGAGACGCGCTCTTTCTGGGGGGTGTTGTCCCTGTTTCTCCACACCCAGGCCCCTCTTTTCTGAACCGGCTCATCTGAATTGGGTCGTTTGTGCACCTACTTGGGCAGAATTTGAAGCCTGGAGTGTTCTCTGTCTGACAGTTGTGCTACGGGCACGGATTCAAGTGGTTTTAGTTGCTCATCTTGTTGATCTGCATGGTTTTCTGGGATATTTATGGAGATACGCAGAATACAGAATATTTATTTCCCTTTGATTTTCCCCCCTTTTCTATCTTTTGTATCTACATAATTTTGCATAGTTGTCATCGCAGGCCTACTCAGTTCTGCTTCTTTTGAACAATATTATTTTGATTTCCCCAATTCCTCCCGTAATCTTATAGATGCTATCGTTATTTGTGAATAGGCCTATAATATTTTGCCAAGTGGGGTATGTCATGCTACATTTTATTACTTTTCTATTGTTGGATATTTACATTGGAAAGGAAGGTTACAAGTGTGTTTGGCATCAGTAAATTCAGCTCGGGCCGTCTTGAAGGGATGAGCGCTTGGCCCAGTAAGCATGTAACAAATCTTGGCGGAATCAGTGACTCAAAAGAAAACGGAAACTGGACAGAAGTGCCCGACTGGGAAGAAAACTCACGTCCTTTAAAATGTCCGGTTGAAACATGGAAGTGTCCCGTCCTCCTGGCACCATGAGCCGGTGGAGACTCCACTCGGGCACCAGAGTCAAACGCTCCGGGAGTGTGAGGGCGAATCGACTGGGTGAGTAAGTTCCGTTTTGGGGGGTCCAATCCAACGCTGTGTCTCGGAGTGAAGGTCACGGAAAAGTGCTTCAACCTGAGGGCAGCTTGTATTCGGGCCGACTTCGGGGAGGAGTGACCGCGACCTCGCCCTTTGGTCCCTCCCCTTTGCGTGGGTGGGGATGAGCCAGGGCACAGCTCGCGGCTCTGGACGCGGTCGGTCCCCATCAATCACTCCTCCCATTGTCTGAATGCACCTGGGCATCGCAGCAGTTTATTTCCAAAGTATTCAAGACGGGGAGGCCAAGGGTGTACTCTTGGAGCTATTTAAGCGGAGCGGTTCCAGTCAAGACGGGCAGCTGTTCCCGATTATTGGTCCATTTATTCTAGGTGCCAGGGAAAGCCCACGAGGGTGTCACTAAATTGAGTTTTCAAGTGACCCCTGGTCGGATGAAAACCTCCTAGCTGTGCTGTTTTTCCCCACAGACAGTCCCCTGGACAAGTTCGCAGCACTCTGGTCATGGATGAATCACGGCTGCTGCCCGCAGAGGACACCTGCCTGATCCTATAGGGCTCCCGCGAAGTCACCTTCCAGGGACTGTTCTGGAAACGCTGTTGGGCTGAGAGCCTGGACACGAGGACAAGTCAGAAATGTGCCAAAAGAGCAAACGGGAATGATGAGTGGCCGTCACTTCCTAGGCTTGTGTGAGTTGTGTCAGAGCACGATTCCAAGGGGTGCCTGGTCCCCAACACGCGTGTGGAATGTCCCCGTAGGAACGTGGGACTTGTGGCTTATTTGTAATTCGGGAAACGGGTCTTTCTCTCTAGGAGTGTGTCACAGGTTACAGGAGTAGCTTCTGCCAGGGCAGCCCCTGGAAAGCACGAGCCCCCGCAGAGTGAACGACAAGGCGCGTTTCCAGTGCAGAATCTTACCACAGCCGCCTTCGCAGCCCTGCACCGCCTGCCACGCTCCCGGCGAGAGCGCAGGCTCTGGAGTCGCAGCGCCTGGGGTCGGGCTGTGGCTCATCACTTATTACACAGGGTAGCCTTGAGCTAGGTAGTTAATTAACCTTTTTTAAAAAAAAAACCTTCATTTTTATATCTGTGAAATAGAGATAATCAACTACGAACGTAATAGGTTTGCTGTGGGAATTTAACGAGGTTACCCATTGAGAGCGTTTGCCAGTGGGGATGGACGGAGGCCTGGCCCGGGCTGGTGGTCACACAGTGCGGCGTACAGACGCTGAGCTGCGGAACTGGGCACCGGAAACCTGGATAATTCTGTTAACTGGTGTCACCTCAATAAACTTAATAAAAAGGGGGGAAAAAGTGCTTACCAAATGGCCAGGGTCCTCCTCTCTGTTATCATTAACTATTTTCATCCCTCTCAAGGGGTATATACAGGGTGTCCCCCCAAAATGTACACACACTTTACCAGCTGAGAGCTCACTTTTGAAAGTGAAATGTGTTTTGATAAACACCGCCTGCATAATTGTTCAGAGTGTGTGTCGACATTTGGGACACCCTGTGTATATACACATACTGCTCTCATTTGTCTGACTCCCTTTGTTGTATGAAAACGGATCATTTAAATTATTCAAGGCCAACTATGTCCCTTTTGCTCGCCCCACACGTGTAGGGGTTACAGAGGGACGTCCGAGCACCCGTTTCACAATTCGCAAAGCTAACAGTGTCCTTGGTTAGGCTCGCGGAGATATCTCCTGGGGTCACTGGCCGACCCAGAAGGTCACCCCACACCGGTTCCCCAAGTGACCTCGGGCCCTGTGACAGTTCCCCGTGGTGCACTTTCCCTGGCGACTGTGAGGACCGAAGCTGGAGGGGAAGACACTTGGGTGTCAACGTGAAAAGTGAAAGCCGGGTGATGGTATGTGTCCCGAGAGCCACAGGGGAACAGCTGCTCCACGCCTGGGAGCAAGGCCCGTTTCATTAGTGGCCGGGGCGGTGTCTCTGCCCCCAAGGCCCCTGAGCGGCAGCCCGGGAGCTCACTGAGTCGCACTGTTCGCGGGGCGGTGCCAAGGCGACCCCCGAGAAAGCCTGCAGCGTGGTGCCTGCGAGTCTAAGTCCTAAATGGAACGCCTGCGCTGTGCTCTGTCCCCCGCGTGTCAAGAGCCAGAAAGCAACCCCGGGAGCAGCCGGCCTTTTATTGAACACAAATGAATTCGTAATAGCCGATGTTTATGATTCTTTTTACATACAGTTTTTACGGCTTATTTTATGTCGACAAGGTTGCGAGATTATGTGTCCCCGAGTTCAAGAATTCCCCTTTATTCTCTCAGCCCTAACTGTGTTTGATATGCTGCACTTGATACGCTATCTTTTATTACGCAGAAGCCCTTTGATCTGTGCCGAGGAAAGGCGCCACATAAATGCAGAAATCCATTACGGTCGCACGGAGCGGCTTTACGGCGGCCGCTGCCGTGGGAGGCCCGCGGCTGCGAGTGCTCACGCCGAGAGCGATTCAGGGGCCGGGCTGGCTGCAGACGTTTATTTTTGGAGTATGCTTTTCAGTGACGTAAACACGCATCCATAAAAGTGCACAAGTCCTGAGGGTTCCGCTTGATGGCTTTTAACATGGTGAGTGCACCCGTGTAACCAGCGCCCAGATCAAGAAATGGAACATTGCAGGATCCCTCGGCCCCCTTCTCATTCCCGGCACCCCTCCCCCCCAAAGACACCACTATTTTTCTTTTAAGATTTTTAAAAAATACGTTTTTATTGATTTTTTTTGAGAGAGAAGAAGAGAGAGGAATAGAGAGAGAGAAACATCATCGATCGGTTGCCTCCTGCACGCCCCCTACTGGGGCACTGAGCCCGAAACCCAGGCATGTGCCCTGGCTGGGAATTGAACCGGCGGCCTCTTGGTGCCCGGGTCAAAGCTCAACCACTGAGCAACACCGGCTGGCACCACTATTTTTTTTATCAGCATGGGTTAGTGTCTCTTAATTTTGAACTTCACATAGATCAAAACACACAGAATGTGCCTGTAGGGTCTGGCTTCTTGATCTCAGCGCAGCGCCAGCAGGGCTCGCCCAGGCAGCCCTTCCTCTGTTCTTTTCACTGCGCAGATTTTATTGTACCGCTGGGATGGTGTGAATATAGCACCGTTTACCCATCCTGCTGGTGAAGGGCATTTGAACTGTTTCCAAATTGTTAGCTGTACATGTGCAGCGCTGCTAAACATTCTCTGATGCCTTTTGATGTGCATCTGTATGAGTGTCTATAGAATGTGTACTTAGGAGTGGGATTCCTGGGCCATAAAACTTGGCTTTGGTAGATATTGGCAAACAGTTCTCCCAAGTGGCTGCACCAATTTTCACTGCCATAAGTCATGTGTAACTGTCTGGTTGCTCCACAGCCTGTCCGACATGGCGAGGCCAGTTTTTAAAACTGTAGCCACTCTGTTGGGTGTGAAGTTGCATCCTCACTGTGGTCTTAACTGTCGCTTCCCTGAGCACTAATAATGTTGGGCACCCTTACATAGGTTTACTCCCTTTCGTGAGGTGCCTGTTCAAGTCTTTTGTCTACTTTATTGTCATGTTTCTTTTTTATGGGTTTATGGGAGTTCTTTATCCTGGTTATGAGTCTTGTCAGATACGATATATGCATTGCAAATATCTTTATTTCATGACTTTCTTACTAGTGTCTTTTGATAACATCAGTTCTTAATTTTTAAGTACTTCAATTTATGCATTTTTTTCTTAAAGGAAAGATTGTTTACTGCTCTCCTTGACCTGTTAAGAAGTCTTTTCCTATTCTAAGTCATGAAACAATTCTTCTATGTTTTTTTCCTAGAAGAGTAATTGTTCAATGTTTTATATTTAGTTCTACAAACCATTTGGAATTTGTGTTTTGCTTGTGGTTGGAGGTGGAGGTCAGGGCACACTTTTTTTTTTCTGTACAGATTTGCAATTTCTCTAGCATCATTTTTGGAAAAAAATCACAATTTCTCCACTAAAATTCACAAGTTTGATGTTGACATTCACAGCAGGGAATGCAGTCTCTTCTCATGCATAGGTTTTCAGACTGTTGTGCACAGGACTCGCTGTGGAATGTGCTGGAAATGGAGAGTCCTAGGCACTCCCAGAGATTCTGATTCACTGCAGGTGATTCTCGAGCCTGGGGGTCTGCACGTACTCTAAGGGCTGGTGATGCACCCAGACCACCCTGAGCTAATCAGACCGCATCCCTCTGCCCCATTTATCCATCCATGGATGGGTACTTGTACCTCATAGGTTTCTGTGGTCGGGAAGACCAGTTAACAAGTCCGTTTGGGGGGATCTTATTTATCTTACCAACTCTAATGTTTTGTTTGGTTAATATTCTCTCCTTTCATTAGTTACTCATCAGTATATATCAGCTAATGATCATCGATTTGAATTTCACGTGGGCATCCACTGTCTCCTGTGTCACCCATCCTGGTACTCAGCAGAGCTCATTGCAAAGCAAATCCTTTGGGACAAGTTGCTTGTCTCCTAGTATAGCATAATCCAGTTGTCTTGTCCTTTTGTTAGGATCCATCACATCCAATTGGCCTTTATTGAACACCTACTAGTTACCACACCTTGTTTTAGAATCTACTCTTTAACCTCAAGGTTCTCAGAGTCTGTAGTGGGCCTGGGAACACAACTAACTTCTTAACAGATAAGTGCAATGCCAATTCTGGAACGCGTGAGTCAGCCCTCCCTGTGGGCGGGCAGAGAAGCCTCCAGCAGTGGGGTTTGGGCTGGGCCTTGAAGAGCGTGTAGGGTTTGCTGGGGGATAAGGGAAGGAGGCTGCTTCAGCAGAGGAGAAAGAATGAAACAACCCGGCATGATCGAGGAGCCACGTACAGTCCACGTGTGCAACCCCTTCAGGAACTTGAAAGCCCGTGTAAACTGAGGGCCTGGAGGACTGTACCATTGACCTTTAAACAAAAGCCAACCCAAAGTGCCAGACCAGATTCCAATCTAAATCAGGGAAAGTTTGGGGAAGGTGGCATGTGAACCCCAGATGCCCTTGGTCCTGGAGGTCAACATCCATGTCCCGTCAAAGGATGGACATGTGGACCAACAAGGAAGGGAGACCTGGATCATGAGCGTGCTACTCAGTTGCTCAGTGCTTGCTGCAGGGGTTCCTGCCTGTCGGATGACACCCCCCGATGCTGAAGTGGCTGCTCACCCTCTCCCTCCTTTGCTGAAGAGGCTCAATTAGTGGGGAGCACCCTTGTAGGGGGTGGATGGACAGAGGGGGCTTCTGATGACACCCATCCTTCCTAGTGAGGCCATGAGGACCTCAGTGCCATGTGATGGGGAAGGATGCAGCTGCTTTTGTATCATAGGTAATAAAAAAGGGAAAACCCTGCTAATTCGGTGTAAAAATAATTCAGAGTCATAAATACCCCAAAGTGAAAGCAAACTCCAGAAAGGCTAGTTTTGAAATGGGAGGTAATTAATTCCTTATGCGATGGGCTGAAACTCAACCCAGACATGCCTTTTTCGGTTTCTTTCAGACAGTTTACAGTCGGGTGGAAAGGAAAACCACGCAATCTCTTGGTGTGGTGCAGTTTCACTGTGTGTCTCCTTTTATTATTTTGCTCATTCTGATCATTTTTTACGTGAACATGCATAGAATGAATTCAGCTCCTGTTGTCCGTGAGATTTATTTTGCCCCGAGGATCTCTCTTCCCTCCACTGGGAGATAGTTGAATTGTTAGTGCATTTTTCGGTAAAAGAAAAAATGCCGACATTAATTTGAAATTTTGCTGTTTTTTTTTTAAAAAAAATCAGAAATAAAGCTGCTGCTTACAGAAATCAGTTTTAAGTTTAAAGTCAGGAAAATAAGTTTTAAATTCCACATTCAGGGTGTTGTAGGCCTCCAACTTGACTTCTACAGTCCAGTTGAAGATCTTCTAAGTTCCTACATGTATTGTTCATGCTCCCAACTCCTGGCTTCATTCATTCCCTGGGGCTGGCCTTCCCCCACTGCCCCCTTCTCAGTGGGGTTGTCCGCTGCAACTCAGATGTACAAGAGAAAATAGAGGGTTTTTTTCTGGAACTATCTTGTACTTTGTAGGATCCTTGACCCTTCTAGGTCAGAAGAAAATAACGAACTACACAACCCACTTTAAACCTTGGGCCTAACCAATAATTTAAAGGGTGTCTCTAGATAAACCTGTCTTTGAGGGACAACTGCTCTAATTTCCTCTTTAATAATTTCCATCCTGAGTCCCCTGCTGTGTGTGGACTGGAGGCTGCATTTGTTCTCATGGGCTCGTCCCTGGGTCTACATCAAGATGGTCCCTGGGTCTACATCAAGATGGTCCCTGGGTCTACATCAAGGTGGTGCCTGGGTCTACATCAAGGTAGTCCCTGGGTCTACATCAAGGTGGTGCCTGGGTCTACATCAAGGTGGTCCCTGGGTCTACATCAAGGTGGCGCCTGGGTCTACATCAAGGTGGTCCCTGGGTCTACGTCAAGGTGGTGCCTGGGTCTACATCAAGGTGGTGCCTGGGTCTACGTCAAGGTGGCGCCTGGGTCTATATCAAGGTGGCTCCTGGGTCTACATCAAGGTGGTCCCTGGGCCTACATCAAGATGGTCCCTGGGTCTACATCAAGGTGGTCCCTGGCCCTACATTAAGGTGGTCCCTGGGTCTATGTCAAGGTGGTGCCTGGGCCTACGTCAAGGTGGTGCCTGGGTCTACGTCAAGGTGGTTTCTGGGCCTGCATCAAGGTGGCGCCTGGGTCTGCATGAGGAACTCTGGTCCCTCCCTGGCCCACCTGTGCTGTGGCCGCTGTCCTCACTAGGCTGCCTTGCCCCTGTGTATTTTGCTGGCCTCAGTCAGTGCTGCGTGGCCCCTCTCTGCTGATAAGAGCTCCCCTGGTCCTGTCCCACTCCCTGACTCGGGTGCTGTGCTTTGGCTGTGCCTGGCGGCCCTGGGGACAGGCCTGCTGGCTTTCAGCAGTGTCTGCTCCACTTGGTTCTGCAGCGGCCTCTGGAGCAGACGGCAGCCCTCTCACCTGACTGTGTGCTCTGCCCACTCCCCCTGCTCCGTTGCCCATGGCCACTTGGGACCCTGCATTGCGTTTTGCCCCTGGCTCTGCAACAGGGAGGAAGGCAAGAGCCCCGTCTGCCTTTGGTGCTCCCCACAACTGCTGACAGTGCCTCCTACAGAGTCTCACTTGGATCATGTTTAAAATGAAATGACTTCCCCTCGGAATTTCAGAGCTTGGTCCTTGCTCCACATTTAGAGACAAGAGGGAGGTCACTGCTGTCAGTGGCGTCCGATGAACGAAGTCTGAGGGTTTCAAAAGGCACATTTCTGTGCGTCCTTTGCAGCTGTGATGTCCCTCCTCTGGACGCGGCTCACACATTCTGGCTCCCGGAGCCTGTGTTGATGCCCCTGGGATGCTTTTGCCGTTGAGCTGGTCCATGCGGGGCTGGCAAACAGGGGCCTGCCACCGTTATTGCGTCACCCTCTAAAGCTCGTTACTGACACTGCTGGAGACAGAGGGCTCTTCTGACCCCAGGAGCCTGGCGCTGGTGTCACAAATAACCAGCCTCCCCCAGACCGAAATGCTGGAAGTTATGTCTTCCTGGCACACCGATACCCACATTTTAAGGAATGCAAAAAAAAAAAGAAAAAGTCCCCAGAGGGTGCTGGAGGTTGCTGCCTTGTCTGCATATATTTGGTGGCAGAGAGAAGTGAGAGTTCGTTTATGACTTGCTTTCTGTCACCAGTTGGATTCCCGGTCAGCGCACATGCCCGGGTCGCGGGCTCGGTCCCCAGCGTGGGGCCTGCAGGAGGCAGCCGACCCATGTTTCTCCCTCTCATTGACGTCACTCTCTCCCTCTCCCTCTCCCTTCCTCTCTAAAAAAAATCAATAAAAACATTTTTTTTTAAAAAAACAAAGAAAAAGTAAGTCAAGCCAAGGAGGTGGTGTCTAGCCTGTTTGAGCAGAAAGTTCCAGAGGCTTTTTAAAGAGGAAATTGGCTTTCTCCTCTGAGTTAGGTGGAGTGGAAGAGACAGCCGGAGGTGCGGGAGGGCTGGCTGCTGACCTCAGACAAATGTTCATCGAGTGTCCCGTGTGCGAGCTACTGCTTTAGGCCCCCGGGAAGCGTCTTCGGGGGAAAGGTCTTCGGAGGCGGGGCAGGGTGACAAGGGAGGCGGCCTTGCTGGAAATAGGGAAACAGCGGCCAGGTGTTTGCTCAGAGCCCGCACTTGGACCCCAGACCACTGTCAAGGTGTCGAGACACCGTCCATCGGTCTCACCGTGTGAGGGTTTGCTAAGTGTTTACTTTTACGGAGATTTCCTTTGGAAGTTCCCGTCTCTGGCTTTTTTTGGGGTCAAGAGTATGTCCTCGTTTTATGCATCAGTTTCTTTCGGACTCGAGGCCATAGATGGTTTGTTTTAGCATTTTGAAGTTCAGCCCTAGAGAGAAAAACCAATATTGGAGTTGGAAACAGATCTAGAAGGATCCCTTTGGATCGTCTGTGCTCCGTCCCTTTGAAATCTGTGTTAGTTTCTAGTAAGGGAGGGGAAATGTGATTTATCATTGTCACCGGGGTCGCAGACCAGGCTGGACGTGCGAAGTCGTGTTCAAAATTAATGGACTCCTCTCCTGACAACAGCGTCTTCCTGACTCTGTTTATCTTTGGGGTGTTTAATTTTTCAGAATGATATTCTTTCTTCACTTTACAGTGGGTTAAGTGGCTTTAAATATGACCGCCTTTATTCTTTTTTCAGCATTGTATTTCAAAGTTCAGAGTCAGCCGAGGTTTTAAACTTCCAGTTTTTGTGTGCTTAAGCTTTTTATAACCACGGCGAAGAAAGGAAATACAAACATCTGTGTTCAGTGTCCCCTGCGTGTTACCCTTGGTGTCAGTGCCCGCCTCACTCCGTTCGGAGCCACAGTTCGATTAGAAGCTCGCCCACCCGTAGTATGTGCCCCCGCTCGCCGGGCAGAGGCGGGCGAGGGCAGGGCCGGGGGCGGAGGCGGGTGAAGGCAGGGCGGGGGGGAGCAGGGGGGTGAAGGCAGGGCCGGGGGGCAGCAGGGGGCTGAAGGCAGGGCCGGGGGGCAGCAGGGGGGTGAAGGCAGGGCCGGGGGGCAGAGGTGCGTGAGGGCAGGGCCGGGGGGCAGAGGCGGGCGAGGGCAGGGCCGGGGGGCAGAGGCGGGCGAGGGCAGGGCCGGGGGGCAGAGGCGGGCGAGGGCAGGGCCGGGGGGCAGAGGCGGGCGAGGGCAGGGCCGGGGGGCAGAGGCGGGCGAGGGCAGGGCCGGGGGGCAGAGGCGGGCGAGGGCAGGGCCGGGGGGCAGAGGCGGGCGAGGGCAGGGCTGGGGGGCAGCAGGGGGGCGAAGGCAGGGCTGGGGGCAGAGGCGGGTGAAGGCAGGGCTGGGGGGCAGCAGGGGGGTGAAGGCAGGGCTGGGGGCAGAGGCGGGCGAAGGCAGGGCTGGGGGGCGGCTGGGGGCAGGCGGGGCGGCTCCCTGGGCGGCCGGGCGGTGGTCGCGACGCCTCGATGCCTCGCCGCTCAGGGAAGGAGCCGCCTTCGTGACACAGCCGCTCCCTCGCATCCACTGGTCCTTACCATTCGGTGACCTCGGCGCACGCGGTCAACGACCCCGGCCCGTGGGCTTGGAGTGGGCAGGAGTCCCAAGTCCTCGCCGGCCAAAGCCCAGGGGACCGAAGTGGAACAGCACCCCCGCCCCACCCACCCCACGACACTTGCTCTGTAATAGCTCCTCTCACCCAGCGGCTCCATGGCTTTCACGGGAGGGTCGGCGGGCTCGGGGGCGCCGTCCCTTCCCCCTCGGCGCCCACCTGGGAGCGCGGCCGCCCAGGGCCCGGGGCAGGATCGGTGCCCGCGGAGGGCTGCCGCGGAGGGCAGGGCGCTCTCAGTGGGAGCCTCGCGCCGCTCGGAGGGTGAGGGAGCGGGGTGTCGGGCGGGATGGCGTGGGGGGCTCCACGGAGGGCCTTAGCGCAAGCGTAGGGCCCAGGTCCCCACCCGCTCGTGCTGGTCACACGGCTCCCTGGGCCTCGGGAGCTGGGGTGTGGTTGGCTGGTCAGGCCCCCGCTTCCAGCTCGGGTGCGGGTTAGCAGGTGTGCTCCGCGGTGGCCTCGGGTTCGATTTCCTCTCCAAGTTTACTGACCTCGGAGCTTCACGGGGGGCCCGGGCGGTGTGTGTTCTGGCGGTGATTGGAGCCAGAGTTGTGTGTGGATCGGCGGTGGGACAGTCAGGCGCTGGCCCGCCCCTGCCTTGGACCCGTTGCTGTTCAGGAGAGGGGCCCTGGGCGCTAGAGTCGGGGGTCGGAGTCTCATACACCCCACTCGCTGCGAACAGCGTGAAGCCGCCGACCTGCCCGCAGGCACCAGCCGGCCTGCTGAGGGGCCCGCGGCAGCGTTGGCCTGGGGTGACATCGGCATCGCGCAGTTGCCTGTCTTCTAACAGACTTCAGATTCTGCTGGAAGAATTTTCTTAAACAAGAGATATTAATATGCCTTCACTAACCAAATTGTTTAGGTGTTACATTTTCTAATTATCTATTAAAATTTTTATTTTGCTTTCAGGGTTTTTCTCGGTTTTATTTTATTTGCAGAGCTTTGACTTAAACTGTTTTGACTGCATCTTGTTACCTGAGGTGTTAAGAACCTTGGAAATGATCTAGTCTGAGCACCCGTCCACTGCCAGGCTCCTGTCTGCAGCTCTGACGGGGAGCCCTCCCTCCTGCCTGAAAATCTCCGATGAAGGGAGCAGACCCGCTCCCAGGAGGTACACTGCTTTCTCTAAGTAACTTTGTACATTAGAGCAGCTTAGGTTGGCAGAAAATGGAAAGGAAGGTGCAGAGACCCCTCCATGCCACCTGCCCCCACTAATGCACAGCCTCCCCCTTTATCAAATCCCCCACCAGAGTGGTCCATTTATTACAATTGATGAACCTACACTGACGCATCATAATCACCCCAAATCTGCGCGCTACATCAGGGTCCACTCGGTGTTGTACATTCTATAGGTTTGGACAAATACTTGGTGACGTGGACCCACCGTTGTAGTATCCAACAGAGTATTTTCATTGCCCTAAAGGTCCTGTGTGCTCCACGGCCCCTCTGCCTCGGTCCCTGGCAACCATCAACCTTTTCACTGTCCACCTTACCTCTTCCAGAATGTCACATAGCTGGGCTCACTGTATGCAGCCTTTCCGAGGGCCTCCTCTCCCTCAGTAATGTGCACGTAAGTTCCCACCCTGTCTTTTCGTGGCTTGGTAGCTCATTTCTTTCAGCGCTGGATGTATTCCCTTGTCTGGATGGACCGCAGTGTGCTCATGCGCTCACCCACTGAAGGACACCTCGGTTGCTTCCAAGTTCAGGCGATTGTAAACAGAGCAGCTAGAAACATCCACGCGGAGGTAACTGGAAGAATTTAAATTTGAATTTTGGCAGCTTCATTCCAGACTTTTTTATTATTATTTCTCCCTATTATTTTAAATCACAAAGCAATAACCCATAAGTCTGAAATCTTGCTAAAAGCATTTGGCCTCCTGAGCTTGTTTTTCTCAATAAAGTTATGAGCTATTCTTTGCCAAAACAGACACTGGGGTTTGTTGTGAAAGTCGTTAAAATATAATTGAAGCCGATTGCTTTTTTGAGTCACTTGGAATTTTTTTCGCATTTCTTCCCCCCGAGTGGTCTGGTTTCAAATTTAATTAACTTGGAAAACTAGGTTGCCATCACCTATGTGATCTTGAAAAATGCATTTGAAAGAAGTAATATCCTCCATATCCTATCCAAATAGACCACAAAATGGGGTTAGTAATTTGATAATTTAATAGGAAAATCATTCTATTTTAACGACAGTTAATTTACTCTGGTTGATCATGGGGAAGTAGACAGGAAGGAACAGAAAGGACCAGAGGGGGACGTTAGACCGTGAGCTTCAGCTGATGCCAAAGACGGAGGTTAACCAGCAAACTCCCAGGCCCGGTCACCTCCCGCTACCTCCTTTTAAAACAAACGAGGGTGACCATGTAAATAAAAATCCATAAACAGCAAAAGCAAGAGAATATAGGGATGTTGTATATGGATTCAGGTCTAACAGATACAAAACCAGTCATTGGTGAGGAAAGGACTTTGGAATAATCTTTAGGATTTTAAAAAAAGATATGCTTTTATGAAGTTGGCCAGAGAGAGCTTTTTCCTGGGAATATGGTGTGAGAGGGGTACGTTTTCAAGGGAGAAGGAAGGAAGCGGTCCCGCGACGTAATAAAAATCGGTGTTGAAATCGAAGCCACTTTTATAAATCACACATTTTGGAGACACGCAGTAGACTTTCCTGGCCAGTCGTCCGAGCAGCCAGATATGTAGAAATGCAGGCATGGAAACAGAAAGTCTTTACAACCAGTTCCATCCTCTGGAGGCTAAATCTTTGGGTTGCCTGGTCTTTGATATGAGAATCTGGCTAAATCCAGCATTTAAGACAAGTCAACAGCCCCTCGTGGTGCTTTCTAGCTTTTACCTGCCTTTGGCTTTTCCTCCGACTCACCTTGTGCGCTGCTGTGCTGCTAAGATGCGTCTCCCGAGTCACTGGATCCGTCCCCGCTTCCTTTAGAAAATCCCCTTATTTCTGGAATCTGGCGAACGGGTCTCTCCTCTGAAGCAGGGTCGCTGCACAGGAAAACGGTTTCTCGTCTTTACTCCTGTCCTTCCCTCCGTCACCTCCGGAGCCGGGACAAGAGGTAGTGTCGCGTTCATTCCGCAGTTGTCTGTTGAGCACATATGTGAGCCAGGCGCTGTGCTAGGTGCTATCCCACAGTCCTGGCGCTCATGGAACTTTCTGGAAAATATAACAGGCCTCTCCCAGACGGCCTGCAAGGCTAGAAATCTTCCTCCGCAGACAACCAAAGCAAATATTATCAGTGTAAATGGCCTAATATTACAAACAGTGACATGCCTCCCGTCGGTCCCTGCTCTGTGCAGTGTGCACATACACTAAGTGTATTTCTTTCGCCCGGTTCACTGTATAATTTACCTTGCACACCTTTTCTATTTTAAAACAGCAGACAATTTCACGGAGCTGGTTAGTTCACAGCTGGTTGGCTGCAGACTCGCGAGTTTCTGTGCTCCCTGCAGGTAGTGTGTGTGTGTCGGGGGGTAATCTGTTCTCTAGTGCCAGGGTCACTAACACTCGTGGACGGACATTTAAGGTACTAAAATCCAAATGATTAAATTCCTTTGCAGGCCAGGTGCAATTTAAATTTTATCCCTAATGTCACCTCGATGGTTAAGAGGAAGACTCGAAACCCTGAACATTCTAGTTCAATGAGAAAATCAGATCTCATCGAAACAGCCATTATTATGTTCACTGTATTAAACTGCCTGCCAAGAACATGTAATGTTGGACCTGAAGGTGACTTCAGACACTGTTCCATTTTATGTGGACCTGACCGGAGGCCCACAGAGCTGAAGTTACTCACCTGAGGATGACAGCGAATTGGGACGGAGACCAGTTCGGTTGGAGTAATGCTCACCTAACAGCCTCATTTTAGCTTAATCTTCTCTCTAGAGGCTCTGTTTCCAAAGACAGCCCCATTCTGAGCTCCTGGGGATTAGGAATCAACATGTGAATTTGGGGGGCACACAATTTAGCTCCTAACAGGGCCAATCCTTAAAAAGTGTTGAAAATAATGCCTGTCCTTGTTTATCAGGCACTCAGGCTTTGGGTTGGTAGCGTCTGAACCCGGGGCAATTTTGCCCCCCCCCCCAGGGCCATTTGGCAATGTCTGGAGACGTGTTTGGTTGTCATCAGTAGAATGAGAGGCTGCTAATGACACCCACTGGGTAGAGACCAGGGATACTGTAAATATTGTACAATGCAAAGGGCAGTCCTCTAACAACAAAGGATTATCTGGTCCCAAATGTCAATGGTGCTGAGCTTGAGAAGCCCTGAGACACAGAGACCTCAATCTGAGTCCCTATTATGATGCCTAAGAGATGTGCGACCTTGTAACGCCCTCCATCTCTATGAACATCTTCACCTGTAAAGTCCCAGTGGTGGGTTAACTGAGATAATCCCTTTCAGCTCTTAGCACAAGGCCTGACTCCTGGGAGGCTCTCAACAGCCTTTTAGTGCTTTATAGATTTCTCACCCATAGATGCCTCACTGGAGAGCTCAAGTAGGAATTACAATTGGGAGGCATCCAGCATGAGGTAAGAGGAAGGGCCCTGCCAGGCACAGGTAGGTAATTGGGCCACAAGAAGGCAAAGGCCAGGACTTGCAGAAATAGATTGAATTCCATATTTGCTTTGGATGTTTGCCAGCTTCAAATAGGTCGGCTTCATTGGGTGAAATCTGGCTTGAATTAGGGGCAGCCCTTTCTCTGAACGCAGAGCTTACATCATGCGTTTCCAGTATCTGCGCCGCGTGCATCTTCTCCCTTAAAGTCGTTTAGAAAGAGGGCTTGGGGCACATCAGATTCCTGCTCAGCATCGGATCCCCAGGCCCGGGGGGAGGGAGGCGGAGGAGGAGGACACTTTTCTGCAGAGGGGAGGACCGTTTAACACATACCAAGGTGCCCGGCCTTTTCCGCTAATTAGAACGTTATTACCTGCATTTCTACGTGAGGACCTGTGCTGCATTTTGCAGAAAGGTTTACCTGAGCGATAAAGTCATAGTTTTGTGCTTTTTTCATTAGCTTCCCCCAACCGGGCTGCACGAAGTGTGGTCCATGGGCCAGCTCCACGGGGGAGCTTGTTAGAAACGCAGCGTCTCCCGAGGACCTAGGGAAGCAGAGCCTGCACTGGAACGAGAGGCCCCAGGCGAGGCCCTGAGGCGCGCTGCTCTGCTCTGCTCCGCTCTGGCTCCTCTCCCACTTTCTGGACCCTTGTCGTTCACCTTCTTTTGTGGCTCCCCGGATCTCCTGTACTTTGGTCTTGAATTGTGAGCCGCCTGAATCCTTTTGGGGCCTCAGTGGGGTGTAAATATTTAGTACAGCATCCTCCGTCGACCACCCCAGGGTTTAATAAAGAACTTCTCTGTTGAAGCCCCAGCCCTTCCCGTGGAGCGGGGAAGACACTGTGGTCGCCGCTGTGGGCCGGGGAACAGTGCTGAGCAGCTGGGCTGAGCAGCCGGGATCCAAGGCAACGTGAGCCGGTAGCCACATTAGCTCAGTGTTTACTGGGTCTCAGCCCTGTGTTTACGAGTTTCCCGAGTCCTCCCAAAATTCTGTGTGGCAGTATTTTTAAAATCTCCATTTGACAGGTTAGGGATGGAGGCTCAGGAAGGTTGTTTACCTGGAATAAGGGAGGCGGTGCTGACCAGTGGCTTCAAGGGCCAGTCTAGGTGGTTTCTGGGTCATTTTCATTTGCCATATTTACGTGCTTTCCAGTCAGGCTCCTTGATAGCGTGTGGTTTCTCCGTGTTACCAACCTGTGTGATCGGAGCTGCTTATTCTGGACGCCTAGGGGTGGGCTCTTGCAGAAATGACCCTATGAACCCATGTATCATATGAATATTTGATTTTTTTCTGCCTTCCCCATGGTGTCTGACGCAGGGAGAGAAATAAGACCTTCTCGACGATGGTTTAATATTTTCTCTTTTTCGCTCCTGTGGCTTATTACCCACTTGACATCATGGTTTTTTGGGGGAGCATGCAGGGGGAGAGGGAAGTATTGTAATTTTCTTTAACGCCTACTGATTACGGACTAAGCATTCTGATCAGGGGTCCTTATCAGAAATAAGTGACCTCTGAAGCAGGTGGCATCCTGTTTTTCTGAAAATAGGGAATAGAAATAAGAAAAAGAGAGTGCAGAATATGTGGGCTGCTACGTCAGACGGCTTCTAAAACAAACTGCTTTCCCAAAGTGAGGCTGGGGCCCTGCCACCCGGTGACAGCTCTCACCTCGCCAAGCCCACGCGCTCAGCTGGGCCAGGGCAGCAGAAACCCCCGCTCATGTGCGTCCCTGGAAACCCCTCCTCGTACCCTTTTGGCACAACGGCCATTCATTCTTTATCTGTGAACCGATCCAGTCAATGGTTTCACAGCACCTGCTGGGCACCTACTGCGCAGAGAGGAGCGGATCGAGGCCCAGCCCTAAGGGAGTCACTCACCGGGGCCACAGACGAGCGGTGCACCCGCTGTTAGCGACCAGGGGACTGGAAGCGCAGGTTCTCGAACCCTGAGCTGAATCTCCACCGGTGTGGGACTCCCGAGAAACCCTCCCCAGAAGTGAGAATGGAGCCGACACTGAGGGAACGGAGAATCAGTTAAGTTTGGGTGAAATAAATGACAGAAAGAAGGGGATTTTAGGGAGGGGGAAAAGCACATGCAAAGACACAGAGGTAGGCAAGTGGTGAGTTCATGGAGCAAAAAGAAAGCAAAGCTATCCTGGGGGGGGACAGTGAGGTGCCATCGAGTGTCATTAACTGAGTGCCCTTTAGGGCTATAAAAGGAAGAAATGCAGTCCCACGTCTTCCTAATAGACCCATGCTTCCACCAGATCTCAAGGTATATTTTCGTCTGTGTTTAATCCATGCTGAGGAGGCCCACTGTGCTCTGAGCTCCAGGAAACGCCCCACAGTCAGAACATCACTTGACACCCCGTCCTTGCGCCACGCGGGTGGCCGGGCCGCCCTTCCCCGCTCCCTTATGGTCCACGGCAGTCACATTACGGACGAGGGCCGTCTGCACCCGCCTTCAAATCAACGCCCAGTCACCTAAACAAACATCCACTTTGCTAAATCACTTCCTCTGTCAGTGGCAGCGAGAAAGGGAGTGCCGGGGAGCCTTTGTTTGACGTGGGAAATGAAGACTCACGGCGTAGGGATGGGCGAATTAAAAAATAAATTTCTCAGATAGCTGACATATCAACGCTATGAGGTAAGCGGAGTATTTCTGAGCGTCTGTGCCAAAGTATTTGGCTCCAGGGTGTGAAGGAGTGTCCTGGTTTCCTGGGGGTAGGAATCAGAAAGAGAGAGAACAGCTAAAAAGCACAAAACCCATTTGAAGGGCCGTCTGTTTGGAGAGCGGAGTGTTGTGAATGCCTCGCCAGGTGGCTCCGTAAGCTCCCCCTAATCTCTCGTGATCTGCTTTTTCCTCTCACCGCGGGGCACCTGCCTCTCCGCTCAGACGGGGCAGAGTGTGTCTCTGATAAGGAAAACCCAGGAGGCTGAGAGGCCTTAGGAGAGGCCCTGTCCCGATGGCCTACATTACGCGGTGGTGGACCAGCCACTTCGCGGTTAATGATTTCATTTCATTCCTCATCAGCACCGTGAGACAGACACCATCACGCCCATTTTCATAGGAGGAAACTGTAGTTCAGAGAAATTTAATCTGTAGAAGTCACGTGGCTAGGAAGCTGTTGAGCTGGGTTTGAACCCAGGTGATCTGATGCCCAACCATAGCAGGCTGGAGCGCACTGCCGCCCTGTGGCACCCGGGTGGGCGGCGTAGGGGCTGTGTCCCACCCTCTTAAATTCCTGATCACTTTCTTCCAGTGCCCTCTTTCCCACTGAAACAAGAGTTATCTACACAGAGAGAGAGGAAAAACCTAAGATTATGCCTGAGGTGCTGCGGCTGTAACAGAAGGCATCCAGGATTCTTTGTTATAGACCAGGTGGCTTTGAGCAAGTCACTTCACCTCTCTGGATCTACACCTGTCAGCTGAAGGAAAGGGGTCAGATGGTCTCTATGGCTCATCCAGGCTTCATATATGTGTTAATTTACTCAGCACACAGAGAGGTGGGGGTGGGGACATGGGGTTGGCTTCACAAGTAGTACCTAATTTAGTTTGGGGGTTTATATTACAGGACTCTGTTAGCTGGGGCTCTTTAGGCTGCGATTATAGAAAACCAACCTGAACTAAGTAGCTTATGTTCAAACTTGGGTATTTGATTGGTTTCATGATTGGGGCACATCATGAACTTTGCAGACCAGGAGGCAGTGGGTCATCAGGAAGGGGTTCTGCATCAGGGACATGGAGAACCCCCAAGTCCCTGCCTCTTCTGGGTGCTTGTCTCTTCTTTCTTACAGATAGTCTTCCCTGTTTAGCTGTCCTGGTGGCAGAAAATGACTCTCTTAGATCTGATCCAAATCTTGCAGGGACTCATTTCCCTGGCTCGAGTCCCACTGAACCGAATCCCCAGCAGCCAGAGGGTGGAGGCACGTGGTGGGGACAAGCAGCTCCTACCGACCTTCGAGGCTAGAGAAGAGCCATATGTTGATATTAGTCAAGTTGAATCATTCCAGAGGATGAGACCATGGCTCCCATTTATCCAAGGTGGTGGCTAAGATGGGGAGACGCTGAAAGACTTAGACATACACACCTGGCAAATGACTGAGTGGATTAGGAGTAGAACACAGATTTCCGGTTGTAGTTCCCTCCGGCTACTTGAATGTAATGCATTAGATCTCCTGAGGGAATCTACGAACTTACTTGAGTAGACTCTGTAGCAGCTTTAAGGGGTAGCTCCAAGAACGAGAAGCAGCAATCCAAAACAATTGCATCTCTTCTCCCCCAAACATATCTCTTTTCCAATGCATGTTCAATTGGTCCAAAGTAAAATTAAATTGAAACTGTCCCCTTCCATAGTAAGCTTTCATCCAAACCCTAACTTTATAAGACTATAAGAAAAGATTTTATCAAACCATTTTAGATGTGGGCGATGAATAGATCCTGTTTTTTCTTACAAACCTTAAACCTCACACCCCTCACCCCTGAGACAAGGACTGCAAGGCATCACTGTGGCTTTCTTGAAGGGCCTCGTGTCCCTACCAGTAGGATGTGACCAGTAGGGACCCAGGCACTTGGAACCATGGAAGAGTTTCCTGTGTGTGAAACTTGCTCAGACATGTCCTGTCACGCTCGATAGAGTTGTTTATGGGCTACTTCCTTTCAACCCCAACCGGCAGGCCCATGGCCATGTTTCACAGCTATTAAAAACACGAACGCTCTCCTTTCTTGTGTGTGTGGCATCTAACCATTTATTTTGAATATTACATATTTGGAAAAGCATTCAAAATAGAAAATGACGGCTTTGGGGGATTCTGACTGTGCCCTGAACAAACTCGATCTATAATCCGAAACATACCCACATTATGCAGGAATGATGACCACGGTCTGTTGCCATGAATTTTTTCAGTACTTGAAAGCTCCGTTTTTCTGTTTTTAGGGAATTATGTTTTGATTTCTGTTTTCCATAGACAGTAGCAGACACTCACCTCCCTTAATCACTCATGACCTCCCCTCGCTGTTTTTATTTTGGCTCCAAAGAGTTTCTGCTTCTCCAAAAATACCCTGCAGAGCCGTCCACATCTTTCTCAGTATCACTTAAACCAATACAGCCTTCTGTTAAATTGCATTCTCACTGTTTACGAAACACTGTTAGGAACATTTTATCACTTTGATCCTTTCCTAAACCCTGTGAAATCGTTATTGTTCTCAGGTCCATTTTACAGGTGAGGAAACTGAACTTCAGAGAGGGGTTCCCAAAGGTCGCACAAGGTGGGGATTTGCACTCAGGGCCCGCTGTCTATAGAGCCTGTGCTGCCTAATCTTTCAATGGGCCACCCACTCGTTCGTTCATTCATTCATTCATTCATTCGTTCGTTCGTTCATTCATTCATTCATTCCAGTTTAGTGGCTATGACATGGCTCTAGAGGCTGCCGGCGCGACAGGCCTTCCAGCAGGGTCGGTGCGTCGGGCTGCTTGAAGGCCCTTCCGCTGACTGCGGTTGCATCTGGCAGCCCGCACCCCACGGCGCCGCAGGCCGCGCGGGCTGCCCTGAGTACTGTTCATGCGTCGCTCTCGGTTTATTGCTTTTTTCCAATGAAGGCTAAAGCCAAGCTGAGGGCCGCGGGGCCAGGAGGGAGGGGACTGTTAGCCCTGACATGGATTTTATGAGCAACAGTGATATATGGTTTTCTGGAAGACTAAGCCTGATAAAGCAAAATAGATGCTGCGGGCAAACATTTGCATAATCATAATTCATTTGGGGGGGGGGACAACTAAGAGTTCTTTGATCCTGGAATATAATATTCAGTATCTTCTTCTTGTCAAAGTTAACTGTTTTTGAGTAATGTTTCCGAGCCAAATCTGATCGATTTTACAAAAGGGGCCAGCACATAAATATGCACTTTTAGTACCTGCGGGGGACTGTCTGCAGTCAGGCCCAGGGCACAAGGTACCCCCACGGTTAGGAGGGTTGGTTGGCTAGTTAGTCCAGGTAATCCCTTGAGTTCTGACTGCGGGTAGCAGACCAGAGAGAGGGGCAGGGTCACTGGCGGGGGGACGGAGTCTCCTGCACGCTCCGGCCCGCGAGAAACAGCGGCACGAGCTCGCCCATCGTTTAAGAAAGTCAGACGGGGGAGGGAGCACGGCCGTCCCTGTGCCCCGGCTTTTCTCTGTGGTTGGGGTGAGTGTCCTCTTTGAGAGTTTGTGTTCATCTTCGGACTGACCCCCCTGTTGCCCACAGGCCAAACAAGAAACTCCTTTCTTCAGGCCTGTCCTTCGGCACAGACGAGGAGCTGAGGATGCGGGCCCCACGCCCGCCTGCCTTCGGATGCGCCGGACCCCGCCCGAGCGCCGCATTTGCTGTGAGTTGGGGCTGGGGGCAGAAGCTGCCAGAACCGGGCGAAGAGAAGCTCCAGGGACATCTTCTGCACTCGGGGCGTCGCCTTCTGCGTGGCGGGCGGGAGGGGCGACGTGTAGGAAGCGGCCGCGTGTGCTTCACGCTTGAAAGGCCGGCGAAGGGCAAGGCGGTGTCCAAACGCCGCTCTCCAGGCGGGGGCAGCAGGCGGGGCCCCTCAGAGACACGCTGCGCAGGACGGCTGCGCCCCAGGGGTAAGTGCCCTCCAGTCTCCACCCGTTGATTTTTAAAAAAGTTTATTGTTGAAAGTATTACTGATGTTCCCTGTTTCCCCCCAGTAACCCCCCCTACCCCTCACCTCCCGCCCCACCAGGCCTTCACCGCACTATTGTTAGAAATAAAAGATGACGCTAAAAAACAATAAAAACAAAATTAATGTAAGTAAAAGATCAATTAAAATAATGCCTGTGTTTGTCTCTTTAGCCAGTACTTCCACGAATTTTATTGCAAAATATTTTTATTTTATTTTATTTTTTTGAAGTTTTTTGCTAGATATTATTGAGAAGGGCACTGAGATGTTATTTTAACAATGAGATGTGGGATAAAAAGCTGAGGGATATTTGTCTAGACCATATCTTGTTATTTGCGCATTGCAATTGGCATTGTTCTACCTTTTTCTCAAGGTCATTACTGTGCATCTAGATGGTGCAGGGTCATTTTTTTCAATAACTAAAAGGGGAAAGGGGTCAGGACTGCCAAAAATGTGTTTAAATTTTTTCAAAAGCAAAGTACCTAGAAAGTGTGAAAATATCTAAAGAAAATTAGTTAAAATAAAACTTCTAACTGAAAATCAGGAAACCGTTTCAGGATGCATAGACATCATCAATGTGAATTATTCATGAAAAACAAGAATTTCTGAACCACTTTAGTTTCAATCAGTTCACTTAGAACAGAACATCAGAATGTAAAACACACAGAAAATATTGCCAGAGTAGGCAGGATCGGCTAACAGTAAATATAAAATTTGAAAACCAACCATCTGGAAAATGGACAAAAACACAAAAATGCACGTAACATTTTGGGTTGTTCTCCAAATTAAAAAATCTGTGAAAGGCTTGAAAACTCATAAAGAATACCCAAAGTGCTTAATAATACACCCAAATGACTAATATGTAGCAACAACAGAAATTATGTCTGAAAATATTCATTTTTACCTAGTTAATCATTTGGCCCATTTGTTATTTCAGCCAATTTGTTTGAAAACAATTCCTATGTAGTCATAATTTCCTGCCTTGTAGCTCAGGGAGTGAGGGCAAAAATAGATGTTTGTAAAGGGACTGAATCAAAACAGGCAGTTAATGAAGCAGAGCTCTTCATTTTTTAAAAATAAATATGTCTTTATTGATTTCAGAGAGGGAGGGGAGAGAGAGAGAGAGGGAAACATCAATGATGAGAGTCATTGATCGGCTGCCTCCTGCATGCCCCCGACTGGGGATCGAGCCCGCAACCCGGGCATGTGCCCTGAATCAGACTGCGACCTCCTGGATCCTGGGTCAGTGCTCAACCGCTGAGCCACACTGGCCCAGGCTCTTCATATTTTTTGAGGATCCAAAAACTTGATAGCAGGCCAACAAAGCATAACCAAAGAGTGTAACGAATTGAAATAAACTTTAAGAACTGAGGATTTTTGGAGAATTATTTCTAGAAATTATCTTATGTTCAGCACGTCGGATGTCTGCCTACTCATTGAAACTGTTCTCTTTGGCAAAAAGAGAAATACATGTGTAGCTGATTCAATTCTACAACTCATTGATTTATTGGTCAATTTATGCCATGAATATTTGTAAGCCTTGTTAAAGGAGGTACAGCCAGAGGCTCACTAGCTTCAGCTATTCCATGAATTCTCTCCCTGGTCATCCCCCTATTGGCTTATGGTGACCAGCACTTGTACCATGAACTATGGCGGTACCTGGTATTATGCGCAATAATATTGGAATTTTTTGCCCTGGCCGGTTTAGCTCAGTGGTTAGAGCCTCGACCTGTGGACTGAAGGGTCCTGGGTTCGATTCCAGTCAGGGGCACATGCCTCAGTTGCAGGCTTGATCCCCAGTCCCTGTTGGGGCACATAGAGGAGGCAACCAATCGATGTGTCTCTCTTACGTCGATGTCTCTCTCTCTCTCTCTCTCTCCCTTCTATTCTCTCTGAAAAGCAGTGGAAAAAATATCCTCAGGTGAGCATTAACAACAACAAAATAATAATAATATCAGAATTTGGGGTTGTCTTCCTCTTTAGTGGCACACACACACATATTAGCTGAGCCAAGTTATCTCATGGCTCTTTTTCCTGTTTTTTATAACTTTTTCTTTTTCTGTAGTTAATAATTATCTCATTTCCCGCTCCAAAGAGAACTGTCTTTGGGCGGGTTGCCCAGGAGTCATCCTGGGAATCCCCTCCGCCTCCCTCGCGCCTGTTGCAGCATCTGTTTTCTGGATCTCATTTCTCCCTCTCTTTTGGGTTTACTTCCACGTTTTGGTGAAATGTATCCTCTGATAGGAGCTTGAGGAAAAAGTCCGTGGGTAAGGTTGAGACTTTGCATGTCTTATGCTGTTTTTATTTTATACTTGCACTTGATTTACAGTTTGCTAAGATATGATTCTCAAACCCTTTTTTCACTCAGCATTTTCAGGCCTTATAATGCTTCTAATATTGTTATGAGAAGTCTGATGTCATTCTGCTCCCCAGTCCTTTGTGTATAATTTTTTTTTCTCTTCTGGAAGCTTTTAAGATCTTTTCTTTCTTGTTAGTGTTCCAGTAAATATGCTTTGGTGGGGCCTTTAAAAGAGTTTTTTTAATTGCTGTGGCTGGTGTGGCTCAGTTGGTTGAGTGTCATCCTGTGCACTGAGAGGTTGCTGGTTCGATTCCCATTCAGGGCAATTGCCCTGGCTGTGACTCGATCCCTAGTAGGGGGCGTGCAGGAGGCCGTTGATCGATGCTTCTCTCTTATCAATGTTTCTCTCTCCCTCTCCCTTCCTCTCTCTCTCATAAATCAACAAAAACATATTAAAAAACATTTTTTTATTATGCTGGTGGGCCCTTCCAAGGTAGAGTTGGGGACTTTTTCTTATATTTTTTTCTTTGATAGTTTTCTTCTTGCCACATTTTCTAATCTCTTTTTTGGGAAATTGGGCTTCCTGAATAAATTCTCTGTCCTATCTTATCTTTTCTATTATATATCCTTTCAGTTTTTTTGTTCTACTTTTGGGGAGATTTGTTTGACTTGACGTTTTAACTTTCTGCTGACTCAAAAATATTTAGCTATCCTGCGTTTTTAATATCCAAGAACTCTTTCTTCTTGTCTGATGATTCCCCTTGCATAGCAACCTGTTCTTGTTTCATGCTGTCTTTAAAATTCTTGGCGCTTCCTGCAGTAGCTCTGTCATCTCTGCGTCTCCTTTCGGTTGTTTTGGCTTTCCTTCTTTATCCTGGAAGCTTTCCTCAAATGTCTAGCAATCCCTGGCCGTCTTTTCATAAGTAAGAAGTGGGCCACTGAAAAGCTGATTGGAAGTGGGGATGTGTGGTGCGGTCTCGTTGCTGCTCAGATGTCCGTATCTAATAGATCTTTCCAATGAGATGCCGCCTCCTGGAAGAATCCTCCGGTTGCCTGCCCGTGAGCTTTAAGCTTCACTGCTCGTGTTCAGAGGTGAGTGCGAAAGGTGAGGGGGGATCACCCTTCAATAGTCACTTTCACTTAATCGTTAAGTTTTTGGTCTGGTATTTTCCTGAATACCTGGGTCCTTGTTTCGGGGACCTGTCTAGTTGGCTTTGCTGGAGACCGTGCCACCTCTCTCTGGAAAGGATGAAACCTGAAGTTATAACCAACTCTAAGGTACACTTCAGATAACCCCCCGCGCTTTAGGTGCCCCTCCCGCCGGCCTCCTTGGTAGTTCCAAGGCCTGAGCCCCTGGGTTCGGTGACTCAGCTCCTACTCGCCCGCAGCGCCACCCAGAGGCGCTCGTTCCCACGCCCCGCGCCCCCCGGGCGCCCCCTTTCTCTCTGTGTTACCGTGTGTGGCTGCAGATGGCTCCTCGTGTTACTGAAGATAGACTTGGGGCTTCTGTTTTCCATTCACCTTCCTGTTTGGGGATGAGTCTTGAAAGGACAGACAGAAGTGTCTGTTCTGTACAATCCTGAGATGTGAAACTATCGTGTTAACTTTGCCGTCGGAAAGCGTCGGGGGTGGCACGTCGCTCTCTGTGACTGCACAGGTGACTCCCGGGCGCTGCAGAACCGGAGCACACCCTCTTCTTTTTTACCATAACTGGGTTTGGTTCTCGTGGGATTTTGAACTTGTGCTGACTACTGACCCTGTGCTCAGTTACCTTAGACGGTCGACTGACACCAAGGGAGCCAAGGACACCAAGCGTCTCTGGGAGGACAGCTGGTGATGGGCAGACAGAGCCTCCCGGGCGGCGGGCCCTGCGCTGTGCGGGTCTCTCTAAGGTCAGCAGCCTGCGCTGCTTGTGACAGTGTGCGAGAGTTAGTGATCTTCATCTTTGCTTTCAGCCTGTCAATCCGGTGCAAAGGAAAAATAATTAGCTTCTTAATTATTTCAGAGTGTGAACCCTGATGGTTCCTTGTGAACTATGGGAACTTGGACAAGTTAAATGATTTTGCAAACTCTGTCTCTTCTCGCATAAGCTAGGGAAACTAATGCCAGTTGTTGACGATATTAAATGAATGAAGAAGTTAATTCATTTGTTTATTTAACAAACGTGTCTTAAACTCCTTTCAAGCGCCAGGCATTACGCTTGGTGATGGAGAGATGAGTAAGCCCCAAATCCTTGATAGCAGCTTAGTGGGCAGGGAAGCACAGGGGTGATTACTAGGCATAAAGTGGTGAGTGCCGGGAGAGAGGGGTGCATTACGTAAGTACAGATGAGGGCGCTAACCCAGCCCTGGGGTGTGGGAGCATGTCAGGGACTGCTCTAGAGAGGGTGACACCCAAAACTTGAGAGGCAGATCTTACAAGAAGACTAGGAGCTACCCAGGCAAAGAGGAAGTGAAATATTCTATGTCAAGGAGACAGGGTGGGCAACGTTACAGAGGTGAGAATCAGCACTGTTTGTACAAGAAAGTGAAAACAATTTAGTTTAATGAATTGCCTAACAGAGGATCTGACACCAGAAATGTGAGTCACCTCCCTCCCTTCAGCCCCTAAATGTGGTCTTATTAAAAAGTCAGGGGTCCTCAATTCTTCATGTCAAGGTGTAGAGATATCAGTCATGAGTCAGGTATAGCCACTGCAGGATGTGTGTGTGTGTGTGTGTACACACTTGTGCATGGGTGTGTGGTGTGTGTGTGTACACACTTGTCCGTGGGTGTGTGGTATGTGTGTGTGTACACACTTGTCCATGGGTGTGTGTGGTGTGTGTGAAGCTGAGCTGGTGCTTTGCCAACTATGGCTGATTTCACATAGCTTTCGTTAGGAAGCCAGTTCCTTCTTAGCAGTTTGGTTTGATCTCCGCCATTAGTATATTAGATTAGAGTATAATCTAATATGCATGTATATATTATACACACAAAATATACACAAACGTGGTCTATAAGGTTACCCTCTGCTGCACTCCTCTATGAACTCTCTGTATAATTCTCTATGAAAACAGCTGTCATGATCTATGAAAGTCCTTGTGCTCAGACTGGCACCACAAAGGGGACTTCGGCTTAGCACTCAGCTAGATTTGCCTCCTCCCGAATTCCCTGAGAGGCTTCCTGCCAAGGGCTGCAATGGGATTGAGGCATAATCCCCTCATTGAGGCGTACGGGGGATTCTAGTTCAATATTAAAACTCTGCCGTTGAGATTAACGTGGATTTTTCTAATTAGATCGCTCACAAAAGGAGATGGATTAATTACCTATAAGTTCTTTTGTAGTTTCAAATTCAATACTTATCAAGACCTATATTTTTGTATAAAATTATTCGATTCAATACTATATTACTGAATAAACAAAATTAATCTAATCAATTGGTGGCCCTCCAGTATACTAAGGGTAACAGCAATCTCCACATGGCTGCTGCTTTATATCTCGAGTTACAGGAGTTCTGTCCCCCCCCCCGTCTACAGTGGTTCTCGATGATGGTTGTCCCGTAATTTAGTCGTGATTGTCCTGTAGTCATGGGAGGAGGTGGGCCCAGCACTTACCTATTCGCCATCTTGACTGGGGTCCACCTGTAAGTTCTTAACTTTCTCAGGATCAGAGGGGCTGCCATGGACATCCTAGAGCCCCTCTGTTAGTGTCTGCGGCTTTGTTTATATTTTCCACGAGACCATAGCGTGTCTTCGTCGTTGCTGCACTCAGCTTAGTGCAGACTGGTGGCGGCATTTTCTCTCATGAAGTGTATCTGTCCAACAGTGAACAGTCACAGGGGTAGTGTGGTCTCCGTCCTGGTTATCCTCTTGGGCAAGTGCATCCTGGTGCCTGCGCTGTCTGCCTGGAGATGTCTATCGAATATTCTCCGTCAACCTCATCTTTTGGAGGAAGAATTCCATTGCGGAAACCTCACTGCATGTCTTGTGAATAGAACTTGAACCTCATTTTAATTGACACATGAGATGTCGCTATGAAATGAGGATCATTGTATTGGATGCCTTGCAAATAATGGTCCTGAAGGTAGCTTTAAAAGGTTTCAGAAAAAATTTTTAACATGAATTAAATCACATATTAGTTTTTTCATTTGCTCATTTATTCATCAGATACTTATCCAGGGCCTGTTATTATTCTGATACTATGTTAGGTACTGGGAAGAAAAGTGAGAGGGGTGGGTAGCAAAGGGTTAACCAAGCCCATCTTTAACACGAAGGGAAAAAATCTGCTCAGAGGCGTTCTTAGGCCTAGAGGCTCATCCTTCCATGGGCCCCCCGCACGTGCAAACCTGACGTTCTTTGTGGGTCTCGAACAGTCGGTGCCCGAGAAGATGACATCACCTCACACGTGTTTGGCTGGGAGAAGACCTCTGTGTGAGCAGGGGGCCTGCAGCAGCTCTGCCAGTGCAGCCCCGTGATTGACGTGCACAAACAGTTGCTCGAGGGGCAGCATGAAAGGTGTCACGGCTGCTGTGCGTGGCGCCCGGGGCCGGGAGCCTGAGTGAAGTCTTCGGAAGGCAGGGGATTGCCGAGGCTGGTCTGCAGCATGTTCCTTCTTTTGTTCCCATTAAACCCCTTCCTTACAGCATCTGTCAGGGAGACGAGCTCTCTATTGAGAGAGATTAGGCTGAATCCGCTCAGCAGGCAGGGAGCTGGTAATGTAACTCTTGCGACATGCTTTGGACTTAGCTCCTCACTGAGTGAGAGATTTGATAAATATCAGGAGACCAAAGAAGTCCAGAAAACTCCCCAAGGCAGCCTGTAACTGAGCTCTGCTTGTAGCAAATCCAGACCAAAGACCCCGAGTTGTTAAATTGTTTTTCTCATGCCAAGCAGTCCTCAGAAGTTACAGGTAGAAAAGTGGAAACAGGAGTGTGGGCGGTAAACCCAGGAGAGCTGGAAGGGTTGACCGCAGGTACCAGGGCCTTGCAAGGGCAATGAATAAAAACACTTGTTGATGCCCTGGCCCACGTGGCTTAGTTGGTTGCACATAGTCCCATGCACCAAAAGGTCACCGGTTCAATTCCTGGTCATGGCACATACCCAGGTTGCGGGTTTGATCTCCTATTGGGATGTCTGTGTTTCTCTCTCACATTGGTGTTTCTCTCCTCTCCCTTCCTCTCTCTCTAAAAATAAATAGAAATATACTTAAAAAACAATAACATTTACTATTGTGATTGCTGATTTCTCTTAAAAAAAATAATAGTTGCAACTCCCACTTTTGTTTTATTTTCCTTCCAACGGTTGATCCAAAATTTAATCTCTTTTTAGCTACCCAAGTCACCTACTCTGCCTTGTCCAGAACCTTCTCTTGTGCTCAGAGATTAATCTCCAGGGGAAGAGGTGACCCTGAGGTGGCTTTACCTTAGAGTTTGTCTGTATTTCCTGTATGTTTGGCCTCTGACATATTACCTTTTCTAATGTAATAAACATATGGAATTACTTTTTCTAAACATGATGGAGGGGCCAGGGTTTATGTTTCCTTTACTAAGATTACAAAACTTCTTAAGGTCGAGAGAGAGTTTTCCTCATGTGATAAAAAAAATTCCTGGGAGATTCTTGATTTATTATTATTTTTGGATGCAAAGACTTGAGCACAGTGGTTTAATTCTCGTTAAATACCTGTGCATACATTTAATTGCTCTTCATTTCATAGTTTACATCCATGGGCCATATTACATACTGTGCTGGTCCCTGCACCCAGATTTTAAAGGTAAGGAACTTAATTTATTTATATTCTGGCAGTTGTTTTTAGATTTTATTTCACCCCAAACATCCAAATAGAAGTGTACATTTAAAAACACATATAAAGATGCAATACAAAAGTAACTCCTTAAATTCATTTTATTAGACTAGCCTATGAATCTCAAATATATGCATAGAAATGAAAACTTGCAATTGCAGCTGATTTTTTTTTCTTCAGTAGAAAGGAATTCTTTGCTATATAAAATAACTTTCCGCAGAGTTGACTTAAGTAGCATTCCTGCCAGTTTGTTTAACAGAGGATTACGAATATGAAAAATTCCTAAGCACTCTGAGGTACATTGAACTTCTTAAGAACATTTCTAAGGAGTGAAGTAAGGCCTTTATGTGCTTGTCTTTCACGCAACAGACAATTTTCAGGTACTTCTCATGGGCTGAATGCTGGACTTGATGCTAAGTGTGCTGTGGTGGGGAGATCCTTGTGTTGAGTCAGGGTGGGTGGGCAAGTAAGACGCAGTTACCATCCCACACGACCAGGGCTCTGGCGTATTATGCAGAGGGGCTTCTGAGAGCACAGAATGTCTCAGACTAAATCAGTGTCTAAATATGACTAGAGGAGAAAGGTGGCCTTATTAAAAATGGTGAGATTTGACTTTAGTTTTGAAGGATAAGGCGTTCACCAGTGGAGGAAGGAGATAGCATTTTAGTTGCAGAGAACAGCATTTAGGGAGCCTCCTTGAGACATGACAGGTCCCACCCTGGCCAGGACCTTGGGTGTGGTCCCTACAGTGAGCCTGTGAGGGTGATAGGAGAGATGACTCTCTTGGTTTCATTCCTGCTCACCCCTTTGCCATCTCCTTGGCTGCTTCCTATTTTTACTCCCTGAGTTCTTTTTCTTGAAATGTTTTAATTTTTTTAATTTTTCAACTATAGTTGACATACAATATTTTATTAGTTTCTAGTGTACAACATAGTGATTAGACGTTTAGGTACCTTATGAAGTGATCACCCAGCTACATCTAGTGCCCATCTGACACCAAACCCAATTATTACAATATTACTGACTAGATGTCCCTTAGCTCTTGACCACCAACATTCCCACCGTTAGTGATTTCGTGCGCTCTCAGGCCCCTCGATGCCACTCTATGCCAACAGCTCTCAAATGCGTATATTCTCACTTAACTGCTCTTAAACTAAAAGCTTGCGCACCAGGCTATCTTTTCGACAGCACTATTTGGGTGCCTAATAGACCTTTTCAGACGCAGAACGTCCAAAATGAAACTGTTACTCTGTCCGCTAGCCTGCCACCCACAAAGGCGCCTGTCCTGCCTCCTTCCCCGGTGGAGGCGAGAGCGCCCCAGAACGACGCCCGTGCAGAACCAAGTAGCTGGGAGCTCAAGGGAATCCTTTTCTTCTTAAGGGCTTGGAGTTGTTTCGATGAAAAGGCCACTGAGTGAGAAAGTAATTTTTTCTTCCTTTTGTAGCCTGCAGGACGTTGTCACATGAAAACTCACTTGGACTCCTCAGCCCGAGGCCTATCCCGGGTCCTGGGGCGCCTCCCTGCCTCTCCCTCCGTGGGGGCTGGGACCGAAGGCCGAGGCCGCGCGAGAGGGGTGAACCCCGGGCCCGTGCTGAGCCCGCTCGGAGACAGGAGCCCCGACGGAGTCAACTTTCCTCCTCTTGGCATCATTTACAGTCGATATGGAGTTCAGTTTGCTGTTGCCTCCAACTTGTGAGAGGATTTGGTTTCACTAAAGCAGAGTTCGAGAAAACAGAGTTGCTTTAGTAAAATCACGGTCCCTCCAGACTTGGGACATCTCGAAGATTCAATTTCAAGTGTTTCGGCGTAAACACGTTTCTAGGGTTTCCTAATGCCAGCTGATACCGTCCTTTTGGGAGAAACCAAATGTGCCCAAATAAAACAGAGAAAATGCCAGTGAGAAATTCTCATAAAAGACAAACTGTTATAACTATTTCTTTTACTATCGCCTTTGGCCAGAGATTCAGGAAAGATAGCTCAAGATAAAGGAGAGCAAAGATTCAACCACAATACTTTTGATTCAAGGAAGCTCAAGGTTATTTAAAATAATCTTTCCATGTTCCACAAGGGAGTCGCTATGGTCTGCGCTCTCCAATATGTCACCTGTGCACATCCCAGCGGGGACTGGCGTAAATAACCCAAGTGAGTGACAGTCTCGGTGTAGCTCCAGGTCCTTCCTGCGTGTTCCCTCTGTGCTGTTCTCAGAACAAACGAGGGATGGCCGCTCCTCCCTGCTCAGGAGGGACAGTCAGGCGTTCACAGCCTCCTGAGTAAAGCTGGGCCGTGTTTATCTGATTTTAATTTGGCAAATGCTCACTGACCTTCTATGGAGCAGATGTTTGCTGTATTGTGGCTACAGACATTCACTGTGTCTCCTCTCAAAAGGATTTCAGTCTCTTGAAGGGGGCACATCAGCAACCCCGCCATGACCATACCTGAGTAACAGGGTGCCGAGGTCAGGGAAGGCAGAGGGTTCAGGGTGGTAGCGGGGAGCAGAGGGAGGTTCCCGAGAGAAGGATCCGGAGAAGGCCACGCTGGAGCAGACTCTGATATTCCGAATTGTAAATGAATTAGATAGAATGAGCCCAACCTTCATTCCCAGTGGGAAACACTTGTCTGTCTTACTAAGCGATGGATGTGACTCAACAACATATCCGAATGTGATTTTACTGGTTTCCATGCCAGTTCTGCTGCTTCCCTTTAGGTTCAGGGTGTTAGAAACCCACTGAAACACGTTAAATATCTTAGGTGTCAGGTGCTGTTTTAGAGCTCGTGGCCATACTAACTGAGAGTCTCTTTGCTCAGGGGAAACACCTTGTGAGATTATAGAGACAATACCACCTACATTTGTACGTTGCTCTTGAAAAGACGCTAATGGCCATGATATAACTTGACCAATACCCAAGTCACTCTTTTGGTGACTAGAGCCAACCTTCCTGTCTCAGGCAAAATTCCAGAGCCATAACCTACTGTCATGGGTTGAATCGTGTCTCCCCGAAACTCATATGTTGAACGTGACCCTATGTGGGAATGGGGTCTTTGCAGAGGTAATTAGTTAAATTGCGGTCATCCGGAGCAGGGCGGGCGTCTAACCCAATGTGACTGCTCTCCTTATAAACAGGTGACATTTGGACATAAACCCTCACAGAGGGAAGGTGCTGTGGAGAGACACAGGGAGGAGACAGCCATCTGCAAACCAGGGACGGAGGTCTGTACACACTTTTCACACACGGCCCTCAGAAGAAACCAACCCTGCTGACACCTTGACCTTGGACTTCCAGCCTCTGGAACTGTGAGATGGCCCATTTCGGTTGTTTAAGCCACCCCGTTGGTGGCACTTCGTTTGGACAGCCCCAGTAAACCAGCATACCCAGCAAACGGGCATCACGCCTCAGGTGGGGGAACAGGCCTCCCGAGGGGTGGCCTCCTCTGTCCCAGCTGCTCCCTTGCCTCCGTGTTGCCAGGGGAGCCGCGGTCTCTCTCCACCGGAGATGCCGGGTTTGGGTGTGAGTTCAGCGTGGCCCAGCCCGGGGACCTTTGTCCTTTAACAGTGGTATTAGAGGAGAGCAGGGACTCACGGACGAGCTTTCTTCTGCTTTGCGGAATGTTGGATGGGGAAGAAAAGGAGAGACAGCCCTCGGGGCACTTGAATACTTTTAACTTGCAGTGAAAAGAATTCATGAGGTACCGGGTAGGATCTTTTTAAGGAGAGAAGATATTTTTGGTGGATTTCCTCTTGAAATGACAAAAAACCAAAACACCTCAAACCCAATAAACCCTTCACTTTATTTTCTTGGCGGTTAGTAGCACTCTACGATCTTTCTCAACTCCCTGGCTTAGTTTTCAGTTTTTCTCTGAATTTCACACCTCACTGACCAGTATTTTTTAATTCCACGCTTGATTGTTACAAGTTGCCCAAGAGGCCCATAACTTACTTTCCCTGGTTTGCAAAGGTGTGTGTATTTGTCTAAGGGCAGCTTATAATATGACTCCACATTTTATTTTATAATGTGATAAGCTATTAGTATTAATGAAGTCCATGCATATAATCTTTTTTTTTTTTTTTAATATATCTTTATTGGTTTCAGAGAGAGAAAGGGAGAGAGAGAGAGAGAGAGAGAGAAACATCAATGCTGAGAGAGTCATTGATCAGCTGCCTCCTGCACCCCCCACTGGGGATCGAGCCCGCAACCCGGCATGTGCCCTGACCAAGAATCGAACCGCAATCTCCTGGATCCTAGGTCGATGCTCAACCGCTGAGCCAAACCTGGCCAGGCCAATCATTTTAATTTTGAATGTGATGGAGTAGGAAGCAAGTTGGAGAGAAATGTGGTGTCTAAAAGGAGAACTGAAGTTGGAATAAGAGAATCTGACTTTAAATCAAGCTCTGGCACATCCTTCCTCTGAACCTGTGAGTTGATCCCATAACCTCAAGGACATTGTTCAAGGTGCAGGGTAGTAATGTCCCCCAGATATTTATCCTGAGAATTGCAATCAGATCATGTACATCAGCTAGCTGGCACAGTGCCCACACATAGGTACATCCTAAAAAATAGCTATTGGGAATTCATTAAATTGAAAGCTCTGTTAGTGTAATGAATGGGTATCATTTGTCTAACAAATAGATATTGATAAATGGAAATCCCAATGGTTGTGTTATTTTAAAGAGCATGTTTCTTCTCAAATTTAAAAGCTTTTTAAAATTAAGCAAAAGGACCTAACCTGTAATCTCGCTTTCAAGGCACCTAGTTTTAGGATGTTACTTACTATTCGTTGAGGGCTTCTTGCGTAGCAGGATGTGTTTCTTACCTATTACTTCATTTAGTCCTTACAAAAACCCGAGGAGGGAGACACCATCATTACTCCCATGAGGAAACTGAGGCTCAGAGAATAACTTTAAGCGCCAAGCCCCCAGCTGGGCCGGGGAAGAACTAGCTAGAAAGACAATTCAAACCAAGGTGGCTTGGGGTCGAGAGCAAGCTCGTCACCTCGGCGCTGGGCTGTCTCCCTGTAGTAGAAAAAATAATCCTAAACAATAAATAATAATAACCCGCTCACTAACCAGCGGATGGCTTGTGGATAAAAGGATTTGTAGCGAAAGGAATTCGATGTGTTCTTACCGCAGCCTGGAGAGTGGAGGCCTCTAGGAGCGCCGGGCTGTGTGTGATCTCCTCGCAAGAGAAATCTTGGGAAAGGATAGATGACAGCGAGCGATGCCCAGCCTCGGGAGAGAGACGGTTTCCCGTGTGAGACGACTCACGTCTTGACCTCCCTGCTCTCGTTTCTCTGCTTGTCCGTATCCTGGGATTTACCCTCCGGGCCGCGGCTCTGCAGCCGATTCCCAGCCGCCCGCCCGGAGGAGACGCGCCCTCTGCTCGGAAGAGTCCACCGTCCCCGGCTGCCCAGGCTGCTTCCCCCGAGAACGCACGGCTGCCCTGCAGGGGCCGAGGAGGCGGGGCCGGGCCACGCAACCGGCCTGGCAGGTCGATCTGGTAGAGTTTTGCTCCGTGGGTTACACCCAATTGCTCCTGGGTGTCGGGGGCTCCTGTCACCTCCTCCAGGGACCGTGGTCGTGCCTATGGGATGCTGGTTTTGTAATGTGGCGATCGTAGGGCTGAGCACCGTCCTCCCTAAGACGATCTCCACGAACTCCGGTGCCACAAAGAGTGAATTCCAATAAAACCCAATAAATCTGACAGAAAAACATGGAGTTCGAGACCCACGCAGACCGCGAGGACCATCGCATTAAAGGCTCCTGGGGATTTTTTTTATGACCTTCCCCCGCTCCCTCTAATGCTTGGTCTCTTGCTTCCATAAATTGTGCGGGCTGGCTTTTCATTAACTCAGAAAGCCGAAATAATTCTTTGTAAAGGATTCTTTAGTCATACATGATTTCAGAGTTCACCAAGATCAAAGGCCGGCGGCTTGGTGGAGGGCCCAGCCCGTGTATTTCACTTAAATGGCTCGGCCTGCAGCCTGGCAGCTGGCGTTGTGCTAATTTCCCATCCCTTCTGCAGGTAAGGGACCCGTCTGACACCATCCCCGGCACAGGGGGCTGCTCTGTGTCCCATGTCATTTCCCTCAGGAGCCTGGCCAGTGGGGTCATTCGGACACACCACCCCGCTCAGTGTTTTCTGCCATTTCATGAAGCCACTCTGGGCCCTGGGGGGCCCGGGCTGGCGGGGTGGGGAGGCGGGGAGTGGAGCAGAGAAATGCCGCATTGTTCAGGCCTCCGGCCTCTCTCATGTTCCGTTTAGGAGGCTGGGATGCATTAAAGGGCCCCGGAGGTGAGATGAAAGTAACCCAAGAGCAGCGCGAACAGACGGTCTTCCTCCTTGGGGATACTGCGCTCCTGTTCTTAGCTTGTCACACTGTCCTTATGTTTGTCGTTGAAAATATGTGGGCCCGGGAGGAAATGATGTGTGAGAGACATGGGAGAAAGCTCGCCAGTTGGGCTGTAACAATAACAGCACCGGGAGAATAGAGGGCCTTTCAGGGGCCGGCCCCTGCTGAGCATTCCCCCGTCGGGGGCAGAGGCTCGGAGCCATTGAGAGACTGGCCACACGCACAGCGACGGGAGCGAGGACAGAGGAACCCGAGGAGGGCAAGTTCTTCATGGTGCAGGGGAGGGAGAAGGGGGCTTGCCAGGTGACCTCCAGTGGCCCCCCTTGTGCCTGTGGGCTACTGTATGGATATCCAACAGCCATCTCAGTCCGTTTCCAGAAGAGTCCACGGAATGCATGAGTGTTTGGTCCCACCTGTGCTCTGTAGTGGCTGTGACAGCTGAGAGCAGGAGAAGGGGAGGCCCAGAGATGAAGGACAGAGGAAATGATGGTGAGGTTACAATGTGCCTGGCACAGGAGAGGGAGCCCTGAAGGAGGGGAGGTGGAAAGTCAGAGGCGAAATACACAGCCACACCGAGCCCAGGCCCCTGCGCTGCAGTGCATTTGGCAGTCCTATGTCTACTTGGTAATCTGGGCCATTTCTTGGGGACATCTACAGTCCAGGGTGTGTGGCTTTCCCATTATAATAGCATAAAATTCAGACCCTACAAGAAGCCAGGTCCTGGGCCCTCCCTTCCCTTGGCTTGCACGGCACAGGGGCAGTTGCCTTAAGCTCTCCTGCCTTAGCTTTCACATCTCCATGGCAGGGTCACAGTAACAAAGCCCCAGCTCATGTCATCAGGATAGTAACGAATCCAATAATACGGGGAGTAACCCAAGTTGTGGAAGGGTGCTCTGTTTACCAACACGCTGGTAACACTGGGGGCAAAGTCAGGAGAACAAATACTGGTTTTCTGTCACTCCCAGCGATAACTCATGCATCCCAGAAGCTGCAAGTCAGCCTCCCCTCCTCCCTCCATCAGGAGCAAAATATGGCTTCAAACCTGGAAGCATCTGGTTAAATATTAAATAGGAGAGTTGTTCTTCTGAGGTCCTGCATCACCAGCACTTAGGTAGCAGCCAAGTAGGATGGCGTTTTCTTTGACAGCCGTGCATTTACGATGCTGCATAAATAATAGCTGACGGCAACTCCGTGGCGGTCTCTCCACCCGTCTCGCCTCTCTGCAGTTTCTTTAGTGGTTTATACATACACGCACACACACGCATTATGGTAGGTATACCATAATAGCTATTGTCTTTTCCCTTCCCCCTTCCTTTCAACAGATGTGTCCATTTTTAGTTAATGCAAAGGAAATGGCAGCTTTTAAAGGTAGCCTCTTGCAGTGGGAAAGAGCTGCATTAACTGTAAAAACCTTTTAGTTGCACAATTTTATATTCAGACTCCCCTCCCCAGACATTACTTGCCCAGGTCCGCATTTCCCTTGAAGCTCACTGGTGTTGGAAGGGAGAGCCGAGGGCTGGCTGCAGAGGAGACACTTACAGCAGCAACAGCGATTCTGGCTGGGAAACTCCAGCTCTGGGTCCCTGGGCCAGGGGATAGCGGCATGTACAGCCTCTGACAGAGCATGTGCTCAAGAAAGTTTTCATGGAAAAGTTTGTTGTGCCCACCTGGGCTCAAAATGCTAATGGTATTGGACTAGGCCATTGGCCAAAGGAAAACAGATTCACACATCTGAAGTGGAAGGGCACTTGAAATAAGAACTTACCTTTCCAAATTATCTCAAAATGTGATTAGTATTGTATGCCCGAGAGACCATGATATAGACAAGGCCACTCTGGGGGCAAGCTTCAGCCATAAAGCGACCTCAAGGGAATCCACAAAGGAGAGAAACCTTGCACGTTCGCAGTGTGGGAAAATCAGGCTTTTCAACCAGAGTCACTCTGAGAGAATCCACAGAGGGGTCAGTCTGGGGTGTCTGGAAGGTGGGAAAAGCTTTCCAAGTGATGGGGAATGCCAGCTTAATGTGCCAACTCAAGAATAAGGAGAAGATTCTGGAAGGCCATCACCCTGAACCCACTGGGTATACCTAAGGCCTCACACCTTAGCCCATGAGTGCATCCTAGAGGCCCTAGTCAGTAGAGTATGTCACCAGAAAGACAGACCTCCCTGTCCTTCACCTTGCCTCGATGCACAAGTTTTGAGCATGCACAGAATAATTTGAGAATTCTAAAGCACTCGGGAAATTTATAAATGCAGGAAAACCAGCCATCAGCTCGAGTAGTAGAATTGTCCATTCCATCATGCTCAAGCCTTGTTACTCACAGGAAAGAAGCCTTGTGCAAGGATCACACCCCTCTTGGTACCCATACTTTGGGCTTAAGAAGAGGTCTGTGACAGATAGTCTTTACACTCCACCTTCCTCCCCATTTCCGAGAAAGCCTTTCCTTGCCTGGTAAAGGCTGCTCCCAGCAGAGTGAGCAGAGGGCCCGTTTCCTTTGCGAACGCTCTTGACTTTTCCATTAGGAAGCTTTGCGGTGTTTCCATACTCCTCTAAGTGGAATTGAGAATCACTGAAGAAATGGGATTATTCACAGGCCTTCTGAGAATGTCTACGTGAGCTGCTAAGTTCCGGGGGATACAAAAGTTTGAAGATAGAGAATGTTTGCACTTTCTCTGTTGAGCAGTCCACACCAACAAAGAAGGCAAACGCCATCAGAACAGCCTACTAACACCTGAATATGAGTCTGTTCTTGAGCATTTTCTATGAGTTCTACCAGCAAATGAGATCTTCCCCCAACTAGTGAAAAGTTTCTTCTCCCCCTAGATCACAATGGTTCCCAGACCTGGCTTTCTTTGGAATCACCTGGGGAGGTTTACTGTCCACTGACTCTCACCTTCCTGAGGTTTTGATGGCCTTGGTCTGAGGTGCAAGTTGGGTACAGGGATGTTACAAAGCGCCCAAGTGATTCTAATGAGCTGCCAAGATTGAGCCCCACAGGTAGACTCACATCAGTTCCCCATGACTGTTTCCAAGTAACAGGTCAGACCTGTCTAGCTGCTGGGAATGTCTTCTCCCTTCATTCTTGCTGCCCCATGCCCTCTCTCGGTCCGGCATATGGGTCTCCATATGTTTGCCAAAGGAACTTGACTGAAACAAGGTCTTCTAATACTAAGAACAGTTTAGTGTCTGTACAAGGGTCCAGTTTTCAGAAAAACATTGGGGGCAGTTGTATTAGGTTTCTAGAGCTGCCATAACAAATTACTACTAATTTAGCAGCTTAAAATAGAATACGCCTGCTGAGAACAGGGCTGAAGATGTTTTACTAACTTTAAATTCCATGTATCTCACACACACACACAAATACACACACATGCACACCAGACAAACCTCCTTGCTATCAGACAACAAAAACCTGGGAGTTTTAATTTTACTCTTTTCTGCATACTTAATTGTTTGCTTGATTGAATAAATAATATTATCAGCTAAAAATTTTTACTTATTTCAAATTCAAATGTATTTATATCAGCCCTTTTATCATCTCACAGTTCTGCAGGTAGTAGTTCCATGGAAGTCGGACGCAGGCCCTCAGCAGGCTGTCATCCAGGTGTAGCATCCTTGCGGGAGACCCTGGGAGAGAATCTGCTTCCAGACTCATTCAGATTGTTGGCAGGTATCACCTCCATGTGGCTGTAGGACTGAGGTTCTCATATCCTTCCTGGCTGTCAGCCATGGTCGTTCTCAGCTTCTAGAGGCCACCCATATTCCTTGGCTCGTGGCTCCCTTCCTCTGTCTTTCAAGCCAGCAGCGCTGGGTCAAGCCTGTCTCATGGTTCACATCCCTCTCACCTCCCCTTCTGGCTCATCCCTCCTCTGCCTCCCTCTCCCACCAGATCTGTCTGACTCACTCTTTCACCTTCCTCATCTGCTTTTCAGGGCACGTGTGGCTACATCAGACTTGCCTGGATGATCCAGGACAATCTCCCTATTTTAAGTAAGGTTAGCGGGTTAGTAACCTAATTCCCTCTGTGCCTAGGTGAGTGCTGGGTTAAACTCAGCCCAAGGCTGAGAATGCTGGGGGGCAGTGTAGAATTCTGCCTACCACGTGGGTGATTATCAGGGGGAACAGGGAACCCTTCTGTGGACAGTAAGTTGCTAGAGGTCAGGGCCAGGGTCAACCAAGTATATGGCTGTTTTGAGATGATTATTATTTCAGCAGTGACCATAGATGCCTACCCATGACGGCCCCTGTGGCTGATAAAGAGCCAACTGGGGAAAACAGACTCATGTTTATCCCAGGTTTGCGGTTCACAAAGACATTTCTAGAATTGGCTTAGCTGTTTGAATACTGGGCTTTGTGCAGAAGGCGGGCAGGGATCTCAGAGGTGCCTCCGGGCCTGCTGAGAAAAGGGGAGGATTTGAGTACCGAGAGGGAAACAGGCAGGGCTCTGCCCTCCTCTTTGGCCCTCAAACTGGCCCTCAATGCATCTATTTTGATGCATTTTGGGTTTTGGACTAGACTACAAATGACTTGTAAAGAAACATCTTTAGGGTACCTTGTGAGGTGGGTGGCTCAGCGGCTAATTCTCCTGTCTTGCGGGGGAGGAAAGAGGCTCCCTGCGGCTCCACCGTGTTCCCAGAATCCATTTAGCCCGTGATGCTTCTTTCTGCTCAGAGCACGCTGGCTATTGCTGCCCTGCAGTGGCCCACGGAGCCCACCTACACGCCACGCGATGAAAATCAACTTTTTTTGCTCTAGGGAAATCTCATTGTGACCTCAAATATTATGTTTCAGCTTGATCAGTTTTTAAGGCATCAGACATGGCACTTAGCATCTTGGACTTTCCTACAAATCATGCTACGCAACCATGAAGGATATTTAAAGTGATGTGCGAAGCGCTGAACACAATTGCAAAAAATTTCTCACACAGAGAGAGTTGACTCGTGTGTGTGTGTGTGTGTGTGTGTGTAAGAGAAGGGGAGAGGCTGCACTGAAATAAATCCAATTCCCAAGCAGGAATCTTATTTCGAAGAGGATGAGACTTACTTGGATCCATATACTTTTCTAGTGTATTTTTTAGAAAAACAAAGTCACCTAATTTCACCATATTTAGGCTTTGATAGATTTAATAAAGGCCTTTGAAATGACTGGAGAAAGGACAGAGAGGAAATGGAAAATGCTCCGAGTCCATGGCACGCTATCAACCCAAACATGAAAGCTGTGCGTTGCTAAGCTTTCAGACTTTTCTCTGGCTTTTGGAAACGGATGGATTTTCCTCCTGGCTGCAGAATTTTCACAGTATTATCGAGGCTGGCTAGCATCGCGGTGAGAACTCTGCTGTCCACACAAAAAGCATTAGCAGCAAGAAGGAAGCGGAGCGGTTGATGTGCGGGGAATTTCCTAGAGAGAAAACCATGCTCCTCCTCTCTTCTTCCTTTGAAGTGTCCCTCCTGGGGGTCTCCAAGTGGGGGGCTTGGGGAAGGAGGGGTGGCTGGGGGCAGGGAGGGAAATCAGGCCAGGGAAATGTGTCTGGGAAGAGCAGCCTGGGCTGCGGCTCCCGATCCCCCATCCCCTTGCCACACAAACACAGACACATGCACATTAGCGGTCGGTTTAGCTGCAGCCCCCACAGAGCATTTGCTGGGGTGCAATTGATCGCAGGGAGCAGGAGACAGCGTCAGCAGGGATGTGGTGCAGGGAGGCCTGGGGCTCGGGGCTTCCGCTCTCACACATCATCAAGCCATTTTGAAATGGTTTGAATTAATGACACTTATTCAGACAGGCAAAGTAGGTAAATGGAAATATTAGACAAGGCTTTTCACCTACTTTGCTCAACATTTCCCGTTACCTTGAGTGCTGGAAACCGTCCACGGCCTCGCTCAGCCTGAGAGGGAGCTGGTGGGGGCGTGAGCTCACGGCCTGCCCTGCCTGCAGCCGGGACGTGCGCTCGCTCAGGTAGGAGGGTCACCCTGAAGGACCGCCACACTGTGGGGCAGGCGGCCCTGCACGGAGAACGTGCTCGGGGACATGAGTCTCGTCCTCCAGCATCAGGACCACCCCTCACTGGGGTGCCATTCATCTTGCAAGTTTTTGTAATTATTATGACAATTTTCTGGCAGTTGGCAGCAATGTATCCTCAGCAAGGGCCCCTTTGACAAATTCACACAAAGTGGCCTTTGAGGCTGGCGGCGGGGCTGCCAAGCATCACCTAGCGGACAAAGCCAGGGCTTTGAAGTCCGAGCCCAGCTCCAGGCCTCGCTTTGCCGTTTCCCGCCTGTGCGACTTTGGGCAGGACACTTACACACTCTGAGCCTTAGTGTCATCATCTGCAATCTCGGATTTTATGTGAGGCTCAAAGTCGGTGAGCTGGGAAAATGCTTATCACAGTAAGAACTGCGTGAGCTCGTGGTAGGTGCTGGCAGTCACTAGGGCTGTGCCCTCCTGTCCCCCTCCCTTCTTACCAGGGAACCTGAAACCACAGCTCACGTGAGCTACAGGGGTGCCGAAGCATGAAGCCTAAACCTGACCCGGCAGGGCTCGAGTCTGACGGCCTGCAAAGCCATCCTTTAGCTGGGCCCAGGAATTCGTTTCCAGGAAGCAGCCAGCTTCCTTCCCCGATGGAACGTTCCATGGCACCTTCCTCACCACACGTGAGGGGCAGTGGGCACCCACCAAAACCAAGCAGGATGGAGGGTCTTTTACTTTAGAGCAAGGGTGACAGCCCCATGGTGGGTGGGGACATGGGGGTGCGATGGGGAGGTAAAAGCCTGCAGGTGAGGACATGAGTCTTGCTGGGTCTGCTCCTAAGACTTACTCTGGGTTTCTGTTTGGGCCCCTATGTACATGGAGAAGCAGGTAGAGCATGATCGGGAGTCAGACTGCGTGGGTCTCAACCAGGCTTCGTGTACTTGCCGGCTGTGTGACCTTGGGCAAGTTACTCAACCATTCTGTGCTTCAGTCTCCACAACTGTTAAACAGGGGTAATAATAAAATACCCACCTCTCCAGGTGGCTGTAGTGATTACATGAGGATGACTTAGCTTAGTATTCAACAGGGGATAACATCTTTTATTTGCTGTTTACCTATAACATTATGTCACCTTCCTATATTTTTAGTTTATGTGATTTTTAAATGCATTCAATGAATTTTATGTGGAAATTGATGTTTTTATGATATCAACAGATTATTGATTTGGGCCTGGCACCCATTGTTTGGACAGAGAATAAGCTGGGCTGCAAGGCCTGGGGTCCTCCAGGCCCCCTCTGCTCCCGTGTCAGTGGAACCTCTGGCTGACTTTCCTGAGGCTCAGCTGTAAAACTCCTTTTACAGATCGAAGGGTTTTTATTCTGAAAATACTGTTTTCACTTTCCTTTCCAAAGGGAGTTCACACTTCTCGAAGGGGACAGTTCGAGTTCTCTCTCTCGGGTCACGTGTTTTAAGTGTAAGTGTCCCGAGAGGACCAGCATAGGGCTGGACGAGAGCTCAGTGTGAGCTTTGGGGGGCGAGTGGAGGTTCACGAATGCAAATGTTTGATCAAAATATGTGGTTCTATTTATTTCTGTGCATCTCTATATTAGAAATGTTAACTTGAACTGAACCGTTGAATATGCTTAATCCAAGGCAGATGGGATGGTCAGTGAATTATTTTTGCAAACCACTTCTGTTGGCGTTCGGAGCTTCCTTTCGTATTGATTCCATTCTGGCTGACCACTCGAGGTTTCACCAAAATTAGCTGGTGCCAGACTCCGCTTCCAGGGACATATGCGCTGGTTCCCCTGAAATATAACACAGTTGCAAATTTCTTCAGCCCAGAGAGCCACTTTTGTAACTAATGAGACCAGATGGGTGCTGGGAGAGGCCGGGCCACAGCACTGCGCCCTGATATCACACACGCCAGCCCTTCAGAGTGAACAGTTGCCCGAATAATTATTTCCTGCTGCGGACTCCGTTTTTTTCTTTTTTTTTAGCACTTTGTTTGTTAAATCCTATTTTCCTTCCTACTTTCCTGTTGACGGCAGCGAAATTGAATTTGGAGCAAGCAGTCTCACACTAGGTCAGCAGAACCCCGCTCCGAGGGGAACCGAGTTAACCCTTTGAGTGCGCCTCTCCGGAGGCCCAGGCCCCCACGTCGGGGTACCCCCGCTTCCAGGGCAGGAGGGGAAGAAGGGCCGCCTCCCCCGGGGGAAGGAAGCGGGGTAGAAGCCCAATGTGCTCTATTAGGATCATGGCCACGCTGGGTAAAGCAAGTCGTGTCACTTTTCATATCGCCGCGCAGAAGGCAGACTTAGGAAGAGGCGGTGTGGCGGTGTGTGCAGCTTGGCATGAGGGGGGGGCACTTCTGACTAAAGGGCTTTCCTGGAAACGGCACAAATTTGCAGAGTGTCCAACAGAATTTAGAAAAATTGGGGCAATCGCTCCTGCGTAACGAGATGAAAAGAGGGGTCTGAAGTAAAAAGGGGGGCGTAGCCGGTGTGGCACAGTGGTTAGAGCGTCGGACCGTGCACCAAAGGGCTGTGGGCTCGATTCCCGGTCAAGGGCACGTACCTGGGTTGCAGGTTCCATCCATGGCCCGGCAGCGTGTGCGGGAGGCAACCAATCGATGTCTCTCTCTTGCATCGATGTTTCTCTCTCTCCCTCCCTCCTTTCCACTCTCTCTAAAAATCACTGGAAAAAATATCCTCAGGTGAGAATTAACAACAATAAAAATAATCATCATTAATAAATAAAGGGGAAGGGCGACTTTAACTCACTCGCATCTTAGGGCAGTCTGGTGGGAGGGCCTGCTCACTGGTGGTTTTCCACTGTGTGGACCGAGAAGGGCCGTGCTGGGAGATCAGGTAGCTGGGCCTGGCGAGAGGTGCGAGATCCCGAAGAAAGAGAACCAGCTGCGAGAAACATTCCGGCCACTACCAGCAAGTGTGATTTTATTAGCACGCCGTGGCTCCTGTCCTCGTGTGAAAACAGTCCCCATCCGGTGAGAGTGTGTGGAACTTGCTGGAAGCAGAGAGGGTGTCAGAAGCTGCATTTGGCTGTCAGTCCGGAAACATCGCTTATGTTTCTGCAGGTGGGATGTCTGGGTCAGAGCTTTTCCTGTTTGATGGGGAGTCTCAGGTTTCCCTCCATAGATACTGTGTGAAATTTCACTTCCACCTGGAATATATGAGACTACCTGTTCCCCCAGGCCACCCCCAAAGAGCATGTAATCAAACTTTTATGCTGTGCCAATACATGTTTAAACAATGGTATTTCTCCTGAGTGAGGGAGCATCTGTTCATATGCTCACGAGCCTTATGTAATGTTTCTCCTGAACGCTGTGATCATACCCCTCGGTAAATTTTCTATTGGCTTATTGGTCTGTTTCCTATGTAGTACTTAGAAAAGTTTTAAAAAATATCTCATACATATATAAGAATATTAACCCTTGATTTATTATATAAGTTGAAAATAGTTTCCCAATTTATTGTCAAACTTTTGACTTTGCTTATAGTATATTTTTGCTATGCAAGTTTAAAAATTTTTTTCTGTGGCAGAATTTATCAATTCCTTTTTATGGCTTCTGGACTGTTGTTTTTTTTTACAAACATGTGAAATGATGAAGAGAAGAGAAATAGAGGAAATAAGTAGAATCATAAAAGACTGTTTTGTTGAACTGCATGCGAATGATTTTGACAGCTGGATGAAATGAACAATTTTCCAGGGAAATATAACTTTCTAAAACTGACCCCAGAAGAGAAAGAAAATCCAAATCAGATGATATGCACTAAAGACATAGAGAAAGTTGTAAAAGAGTAATGCTCCACAAAAGCACTGGGTTTGGGTGGTTTCACAGGGCAATTCTACCTCATCTTTAAAAAAAATTATTCCTTAGCATTGAAAAGTAGAGAACATAGTAAAGGAAGGAAAACTTCCAACTTTGTTTAACAAAATGCACTACTTTGATACCAATAGCCTAAATGGATTGCAAAAAAAAAAAAAAAAAAAGCTAGAGTAATCTTCCTTATAAATATTTATTCTAAACTCTTACATTAAATGTTATGGAGCAGGATTCAATAGCACATTAAAACAATCTATCATATGTAAGTAGGTAGTCTAGGAATGCAAGGTTGGTTCAATATTAAGACATCTATGAATAAATTTATCACATTAATCAGGAAATTGTTTATAAAACAATTTCTGGAGGCCCGAAATCCAAAACCAGTGCCCTCAGACAGAAGTCAAGGCGTCAGCAGAGCTGCGCTCCCTCTGGAGGCTCTCGCTTTCTCCTTCCTGCTTCTGCTTCTAGAGGCTTCTGGCATTCCTTGGCTTGTGGCTGCGCCATTCTAATCTCTTCCTCTGTAGCCACATTGCCTTATCTTCTGTGGTTAAATCTCCCTCCACCCCTCTTATATAGGAAGCCTGCAATTATATTTAGGGACCATCGTGATCATGCAGGGTAATCTCCCCCTGGAGAAATTTCTAGCAGTGTTAATTTCTCTGGGGATTCTAAGCTCTTGTGAAATTACTGGGCTCCTCTTTATGCCTCACCCTTCTTCTCCCTCTTCCCAGCATCATTGCCCCAAACTTCCCCAGGTCCTGCTCACCTAGGACGCAGGGCTGCTGAAGGCTCCCTTGGTTTTACTCCTGGGCCATCCGCTCATGCCTGAGGGTGATCTTCCCAAGGGTCCTGCGTAATGTCTTGTTCCCTCTTCCCGAAGAGGCTTTCTTTTTGGTGTTCAATGACTTATTCACTTCATAGTCACCGCCTGCTAAACGCTCCATCCTCATTTGGTTTCTAGCTGAACACCTGCATTATCTGTGATGACAGTAACTCTGGGCTTTCCCAACACTAATACTTCAGGTCTTGGCCGTTTTCACAGAAAGGAAACAAATCTTTTTGCAAATCATGTGTCTCTCCCCTCCCTCCCTCTGCCCCAGAAGTCCCAAGCCCCTGGCTTTGTTTTTCAGGACTGGGGGCCCTTATCTACTCCTCATCTGTGCTCTTTCTTGGCCTCAGCAAAGGGCTAACCCTCCAGGACTGAGTGCTTGGCTGGCGATCCTGCTGATCGTGCTGTGGGTGCTGGGATCTGCCGGTCCACTTCCTTTTCACCCCTCATCCCATCTTGGCAGCCTTTGGGTTTGTCAGCAGGGAAGTTTGTTTAATAGGTCAGTGACCCAGTCCCCAGCCTTGGGACAGCTTCTGAGAATAAGCAAGCAGGAAGTCTGATGGCAAACCCATTCCCAGACACGGGGAAAGTGCAGTGCAGGCCCCAGTCTCCCTGCCTTTCCTTGCAAACCTGTCCAGCATCTGTGTAGAGACTTCCTCTATTTCTTCCCTTCTGGATTCAGTGTCCACATTGTAAAGAAGATGGGATTTGTAGGAAGCTGTATCCTGGGTCTTCCAATGGCAGCGATATAATTTTGTCCAAATTGCATAACTGGTTGGTCCTGTTTCCTAGTCCGTGAAATGGGCTGAATGAAATCACATCAAAGGTTGCAGTGAGGACTCAATGAGTCAGTGGATGTCACCCCCACCCCCGGTATGATTCCTGGCACACAGGAGCTGTTTCCATATAAACTCCCCTTTTCACTCATGCTCTAACTTGAGCCTTGTGTTTTCCTCTGTATTTTTCCTTATGAAGTTCAAGCTCCCCCTTTAGACTATTATACTTAGGCAACCAAAGTGTGCATTGATAGTTAAGATGATTGATATTTCTATTTATTAGGTCAGATACTATGCTAAGTGCCTTATGTGCATTTTCTCATTTAATCCAACCTGGAGAAAACAACCATAGGAACAGCTAAAGCCCCGTTTGTGTTCCTTCCCAATCTCACCCCCTCCCTTAAACGCAAGTGTGAAGTTGATGAGGATCTCTTCTGCTCCTTTTTCATGCCTTTGCTACATTTGGGTTTTTTACTTTTTTGTAAATTTTATTGATTTTAGAGAGAAGGGAGAGGGAGAGATAGCAACATCAATGAGAGAGAAACATCAGTGGGCTGCCTTGTGCACACCCTGAACTGGGGATTAAACCCGAAACCTGAGCATGTGCCCTGCCTGGGAATCGAACCGGTGACCTCCTAGTGCGAGCTGATGTTCAACCAACTGAGTAACACCAGCTGGGTACCTTTGCTACATTTCTATGGACAAGAAGTAGTGAACAAAATAATGTTTTTTCTGTCTTTTTAAAATTTATACTAATGGTGTTATACTCTTGATTTCATTCTCTGACCTAATCTTTGGAATCCAGTGTATTTTAGAGATTTATCCAGATAGCTCCAGTCCATTAATTTTTTTTTAAATTTATCTTTATTGTTGAGAGTATTACAGGTGTCCCATTTTTCCCCCCAATTGACCCCCTCCACTTTGCTCCCACCCCTTCCCCAGGCCTTCACCCTGTTATTAACTGTGCCCATGGGTTATGCATATAAGCATATAACTTCTTTGGTTAATCTCTTCCCACCCTCCACCTGCCTTCCCTCTTTCCTCTGAAATATGATTGTCTGTTACATGCGTCAATGTCTCTGCATCTATTTAGCTCATCAAATCCTTTTGTTCATTAGCTTCTTGTTAAAGAAGACCCTTCAACTTTTCCTGTAGTGCTGGTCTGGTGGTGATGAACTCCTTTAGCTTTTTCTTATCTGTGAAGCTCTTTATTTGACCTTCCATTCTAAATGATAGCTTTGCTGGGTAGAGCAATCTTGGTTGTAGTTTTATGTTTTTCATCACTTTGAATATTTCTTGCCACTCCCTTCTGGCCTACAAAGTTTCTTTTGAGAAATCAGCTGACAGTTGTATGGGTGCTCCCTTGTAGGTAACTAATTGCTTTTCTCTTGATGCTTTTAAAGTTCTCTCTTTGTCTTTAACCTTTGGCATTTTAATTATGATGTGTCTTGCTGTGGGCCTCTTTGGGTTCCTCTTGTTTGGGACCCTCTGTGCTTCCTGGACTTGTAAGTCTATTTCTTTCCCCAGGTAGGGGAAGTTTTCTGTAATTATTTTTTCAAATAGGTTTTCAATTTCTTGGTCTCTTTCTTCCCCTTCTGGATCCCAATAATACGAATGTTGGGCCTCTTGAAATTGTCCTAGAGGCTCCTTATACTATTTTCATATTTCTGGATTCTTTTTTCTTTTTGCTCTTATGGTTAGGTGTTTTTTGTTTCCTCATGTTCCAAATTGCTGATTTGATTCTCAGAGTCCTCTACTCTACTGTTGATTCCATGTAAATTATTATTCTTTTCAGTTCCTGTAGCTTTCATTTCAAATTGGTACTTCATTATGTTACTGATTTTCTCAGTTATTTCCCTAATAGTCTGCTTAAACATCCTTATAAACAAAATTCTGAACTCTGTATCTGTTAGCTTGCTTGGATCTATTTCATTTAGTTCCTCTCCTAGAGATTTCTTCTGTTCTTTCCTTTGTGACATGTTTCTTTGCCTCTGCATTTTGGCCGCTTCCAGGTGTTTGTTTCTGTGTATTAGGTAGAGCTGCTGTGTCTCCTGGAATTTGTCGAGTGGCTTTGTGTAGTAGGTGTCCTGTAGGGTCCAGTGGCTCAGCCTCCCCAGTCACCTGAGCTGGGCCTTCTAGGTGCTCCCCTGTGTGGACTGTGTGCACTGTCCTGTTGTAGTTGAGCCTTGGTTGCTGTTGGTGTCCTTGGGAGGAATTGACCCCAAGGCCAATGGGCTGTGCCAGCTGCAAGTACAGCCAGAGAGCTGCTGTGCTGGAGACACCCCTATGGAGCAGGATACTTCAGTGGGGCTTTGGTGTTCACCAAGTGCGCCCCTTGAGTGTCACTTGTGGATGTGGTAGGGTTGTAATCCAGCGTGGTGGAGTCTGACCACCAGGTGCACTGTGTCTGGGGCCTCCTGGGAGGTGCAAAGTCAGCCTGTGCCAGTGCCTTGCCCGGGGCCACCCAGCATGAGCTACTCAAGGAAACCGTAGTTGGCTGCTGCTTGTGCTGGGCTTGGAGGTGCCCAGGAGAGGCCAAGCTATGAGCCAGTGCAGCTGCCGCCAGTGCCAGGCCTGGGGCCACTTATCAAGCTGTATGGGGCCCGCTGCTGCTTGTTTGAGAGGTTTTAGGAAAGTCCTAAGCATGAGGCTCGAGAGGCCACTTGCACAGAAAAGCCCCTGGAAATGGCCCGGATGAGCTGCAGGTGGGGAGGGCGGGGCCTCCGGGAATCACGGGGCGGGGCCAAAGGTGAGAGTCAGGCGCTGGCGATTCAAACATGGCGCCTGCCTGCCGGCTGTTCGGGCGGACTTGCCACAGGAGCCAAGGCCTCCGCCAGCCCTTCTGCCCGGGAGGAAGCCGCCCTCCGCCTCTCGCCCGGATCTCAGGCAGGTTAGTTCCTCCCAAGTGTCCCGGGTCCCTTCAGGCTGCTGCCCGGCGCTGGGCTCAGAGGGAGCGTCCGAGTGAGTCCGTGCCGGGCCCTTTAGAGGAGCTGCTGGGGCTCCTGCGGCCTCCGCGACCCTCAGGGACAGTCCCGCTGGTTTCACAGCCCGAGATTGTGGGGACGTCTCTTCCCGGCCCTGGAGCCCTGGGCTGGGGGCCTGCTGTGGGGCTGGGAACCCTCCTCCTCCGGGAAACCCCCGCCGCCGAGATTCCCTCCCGGGTTTACCCTGCGGCTCAGGGTGTGGGCCCATGGCCACGTCTCCATGATCCAGCCCCATCCGCCCGCGTCTCCGCCCCTCCTACCGGCCTCGGTGCTGCTTCAGGTCCCTGGTTGTGGGCCTTCTGTTCAGCTGGATCTCAGGAGGCTCTGAGTGACAGTGGTTCTGTGTTTTAGTTGTGATTTTGATGTGGTTGCCGGAGGCGGCGGGTGCAGCTGTTACCTATGCCGCCATTTTGTTTCCTCCTAATTTTTAAAAAAATATATCTTTACTGATTTCAGAAAGAGGAAGGGAGAGGGGGAGAGAGATAGAAACATCATTGATGAGAGAGAGTCATTGATGGGCTGCCTCCTGCACGCCCCCAACTGGGGATCGAGCCCGCAACCCGGGCCTGTGCCCTGACAGGGAATTGAACCGCGATCTCCTGAATCCTAGGCCAACGCTCAACTGCTGAGCCACACCCGGCCAGGCTCCATTAATTTTAATTAGTGTAATAACTTATTGAATGAAAACACTGCTATTTAGCACACATTCCTCTATTAATGGACAATTCACTTGTTTTCAAATTCACAAGCAATCCTGCAGTGACTATTTTTGTCATGTCTCCTTGTTCCCAAATTATTACTTTTTTTGAGACAAATCTTTAACAGATGAACTATTTGGCGCATTTGAAAGACTTTTGTTATCTACCGTCAGATGCTACTTCATGTCTACCGCCACCATTTGTGGTTTCGCCAGCAGGGTATGCGAATGCCCATCTCTGCAGATCATCACTAACGATGTATATTTTGACCCATTTAAATGTTTGCTGCCTTGACAAAACCAAAACCAAAACCAAAACAAAAGCCATAATCTCATAGTTTAAAATTTCTTGTCTTTGGTGAGTAGTGAGACTGAATCTCTTTCTGTACACTTATTGGCCATTTGCTATTGTGGTTTTGTGAACTGCTCATTCTTGCCTGGCCTACTCTCTTTACCTTCCAAGTATTTTGCAAATATGCTGTCCAATTTGCCATTAATCTTTTGGCTTTGTGGTGATCTTTACTCCATAAAATTTTTAACTTTTGATATAGCCAAGTGGTCAAATCTATAACATTTTCAACTGAATCCTTTAAATTTTTTTAGTTCTGTTCAATTAAATTGTACAGTTACAGCTGCTGTGTGGAAGACACCAGAGGTTACAAATAATAGTCAGTTATGGTCTCTCGGGGGGAGCTTGTAATTTAGTTGTGGGACAAGATACTCATATGAAACTATGTCAATAATATAAGCTGTCGATGATGAGTGTCAAATGCTTGGCACAAAGACGAGGTGATTTCACTTTGGCAGCCAGGAAGCTGAGAGCAAAGAACACAAGCGAATGCTGAGTCAACAGGGACCAGATTAGCTTAGGTGACTCATGGAAACGTGGAATATTGAGACTGGAACAGTCCTGAGAGCCATCAAACTCAAACCCGCCATTTAAAAGAAAAGTACATATCTCTTTGAGTTGACTAATTTCCCACCAAGATGTCCTGCCAGCAAAGTGCCCCAGTCCAGGCCCTTTCCAGGCTCTTTCTGCTGTGGCCCCAGCTCTGAGAGCAATTGCCACATGAGCGTCCAAAAAACCCATAGACCCCACCAGTGCCAGCACCAGAGCCCAGCTGCCAGGAGTGGGGGCCCTCGGCTCTCTGACTGCCACCCCAGCTCTGGGCCCTCTGAACCACAGAGGAGCAGTAATGAAGAGGTCAGCATAATGCCCTGGAGATCTATGTAAGTTGTTGCATGTGCTAATAATTTGTTCCTTTTCATCGCTGAATAATCTTTCTTGGATAGATGCACCATAGTTTGCATTATTGTTCACCTGTTGGAGGACATTGGGTTGCTCCGAGGTTGGGGATATTATAAATAAAGCTGCTCAAGTCATACCACTGGGTGAATGAGTTAAATGCACACAGCTATTTTAGAAATGAGCTCGCGATCTTTGTTCATAGAAAAATACACATTTCTAGGGAAGTTCTTTCCTACCTGCATACTACATGGGCTTCTAAAAGGGTTGTTGGGTGAATGACCATCCGCAGGCCACCCTCCTGATACCTATTCCTAATTTTCAGACTTCCTTTTGGGAAGATCAAGCCGGTTGTTTGCCTTCCTGAGAATTCTAGCTGTGGAAATGTGTCTGTTATGCACAGTCTCACTTCGGGGCTATTGTACATTTTTACCTTGTCTCATTGCCCCCTGGCCACTTGTGACTCTGACATCATGACCCTTGCTGATTCATTCCCTTGTTTATTGATTGCCCCTTCCAAGAGAGCTGGACTTTGCTTTGTTCGCAAGCAAACTGTTCGCTCCAGTTTACAGCCTGGGGGCCAAGCATAGAGCGGCTATGTAATGTTTTTGAGGGAGTGCATAAGTAAATTATGTCCTCAGTGCATAAAAGAGACTTTTAAAAATCCAAGACTGGATTTAAGTAAATATACATAAAACCCACCAAAAAGGAGAATGAAGGAAAACCATTCTGGGCCTTGGATTTAGAAAGCCTGAGTTGGCACCTCAGCTCTGCCCCTTGCTGGCCTGGAATCTGTAGGCAAATGATTTAACTTCTCTGCCAACATCTTTGCATTTGCAACACTATCCATCGTTTTCTCAGGATTATCATGATGCTCAACTGAAATACTTTGCATGAATACACTTTGTAAAATGCTCAAGTGCTGCATAAATCTAAGGGATCCTCTCCATTCTCAAGGTCATTGTCTCCCCCTTCTTTCTCCTCCCCTCCCCTCCCCCTCCCCCATCATCATTCTCATCATCACCATCTGACATCTGCACCCTGGAAAGGATGGAAGCATTTGGGGCAACTGCAAATCTGAAATGATGGCGTTCTTGTGACATTCCATCCAGTAGAGGGCAACAGTTCCTACCACCTAAGTCCAAGGACTTTAAATATCAAGTTCAAGTACAATCACGGCAACTTACAATCGTTAATATTTATTTATTGTTGGAGGAAACACACGTGTCCACCCTACTAATCCTTTCTTTCAGAGATCTCCAAATACTCTTGTTCGGTACATTGCCTTGTAGCCCAAGCTTCTTTTGGAAATGTCTAACTGCCATAAAAATTATCTTAAAAAAAAAGCCTTCCTTCTTCCTGGTTGGCTGGGTAAAATGCAGAGCAAATTGTGGCTCAGGAATGATGACACAGACTTGCTTCTGTTTTCACTATTTTTAGCCTCAGCATTGGTGTTATGAGGTAGGGTAACTGCTTTGCTCGATCAGGTTGCCTGAGAATTCTGCCACCTGTAGGCTCTGTGTGCTGAATTATCTCTCTATAGATTTCATACCAGGGGTGGTGGAGAGGGTTCTCTGCCCAGAAACTGATGTCCTGAGTCTATCTTGTAGAGTCTGGGAACTCACTCCTATGGTGCCAGTTGGTGCAAGGACAGGCAGGCTGGGAGGTCCCTGCGGGGCTTCACTGTAGATGGTGAGTGCAGCTGGGTCTTTGATATCCTGCTTTCACCTGCTGCCAGGAAACCTCACTAGAGGAAGCCGGTGCTACCACCTCCAGATGAGAGAGAGAGAGAGAGAGAAGGTAGCCCAGCCCAGCTCTTTCAAGTTAAGGAGAAGCAGTTGGGGATAGCTATGCTTGCTCACTCTGGAGAGGGAGAGGACTGTGCTGTCCCATTCCTGGGTGCAGGAGGTGTCTGGGTAATCCTGGGATAGCTCTTCTTTTCATGGAACACCGTTGAACTCTTGTTAACCTTTATGTCATACCAGCTCCTTTTACTAAGAAAGCCACCAAGGTATTTAAACAAGATGGTTTGTACATCTTAATATCATTCATTCATTCATTCATTCATCCACCTGAGGTCAATGGAAGGCCTACTATATGCTAGGAATTAGAGACTCACAATGAAATAAAAATGGGATCCTTCCTTTGAGTAGTTCTCGGTCTCTGGGGAGTCCAATGTAAAGCATGAGTGACCCCACAGAGGGGTAAGTGCTTTGTGGATTGGGATGCAGGGTCATGAGAACAGAGTGGAGACGGTGATTAGCTCTGTCTGCAGGAGGCTTTTGTGGAGGTGGCACTGGAGCTGTGCATGGGACACATTTCAGGAGGTGGGTTTTTCATCTCATTTTCCCTCCTAAGCAAACCTTGGTCCATATCTACAGAAAAGCTGGGTGAGAGATGCAGTCAACTTGTACTGTTTTCACTCCCCCTGCGAGTCTCCCAGCCCTGCCTGGTTTAAGTTGTGATTAGATTGGATGGGAGTGAATTGGTGGCTGTGTGGGGTGTGCTGACACACACTTCCTGAGAGCTAAGGACGGGAAGCCAGGTCTGGAACGAAGGGTACCCCTGGGAAAAAGCCGGCTTCTTCCATCTTCCTTGTTACTTGGCCAAGGAGAGAAATGAGTAGAACTTGTTTGACTTTCTTTGGTGTGGACCACACTAACTTTTCCCCGAGACGGGGTGTGCTGTCAGTATTCTGCCGTGATTGTTTTGGGAACACTGAGCAGAAGTGCCGACTTAGGGAGAGGACTCCGCGAGCTTTAGATGGAGGAAGAGGCCCTGCCTGCGGAGATAACTCTCCCAGGAAGCCTTATGTGACTGCAGGAACTCTCCCCCCTTCTCTGGAACCATCCACCCTGTATACGAATTTGGTCGTTTTGCCAAGCATCGCCCTCTCAATGTCGGGTCTCCAAGATACATTTCAGATATGCTCGAGGGCATTCGCCTGGCCTTCTAGCACCCTGGATGCTCTGGAGCTCTGTGCCGAGTCTTTGGAGTGGGGGGTGTTGGGTGGCTGCTCCCTGGCAGAGTGAGAGACAGGCCTCCCACACCAGCAGGGGGCCCAGAGCTGCTTACCCTCCACGCTGCGACGGAGCCAGAGGCAGAGCCCAGCCCCGGGACAGTGCAGCCCACACTCCTGGGCTGGGAACAGTTCAGAGTCACACTGGCTCGGCTCTGGGGCTGGCTGTGGCCAGCCGGGACACTGGACCATGCGCTTGTTCTGTTGGCAGCCCCGGAGCACTGGAGCCCTCCCCTTGTGGATGAGTCTAAATTTAGCCCCAAGGAAGCTGCCTTCCCTTCCCATGTTGCTGGAGAAAAGCTCCTTTCACTGGAATGGGACTCTGCTTTGATTAAGTGGGAGGACCCACATCTGGGAACATATAAACTTTATTGTCCTTGGATGGCAAAATGGTTTCCTTGCCTACTGGTTTTCCACCTTTTTAGTGGAGTGTGATCATCTCTGCTAATGACTGCATTGGCCATCTCACTGTGGACTGGGCTCCCAAGGCCTGCATCTCGGCTGGCGTTGACACCTGGGGACCTTGCCTTTGTCACCACTTCACTTGGTGAGGCCCAGCTCTGTGCATGAGGCTGGGTCTCTTGCATGATCCTGGGAGGACACGAGGCCCAGGTTTGTGCTCTCTGGGGCCAGATCCCAGGATGGCAAGAGTTGGGAAACATCTTGTGGCTGCTCTTTACGGCTCTGGGGTCCAAGGTCTCAGATGCGACTCTGGGCCCACACTCAGTGAACACAAGACTCCCAATTGGAAAGACATCAGCCCTAAGGGGTTATCTGGGCAGAGAAAGGCTTTTAGGACTTCTCCTGGCCCAGAGCAGGCTCCTTAGGTGATTCCCACCCTAGAACCCCTCGGCCATTTGAGTCTTGATTTGTTTGGGGAGCTGACAAGTGAATATTCCTTTAAAAGCCAACTTCTAGTTCATGGCCATGGCCCTTTTGATAAATATTTCCTTTAGTGTCTAATGATACAAGCTCTGGTTAACTCATCTAATATAAGAACTCTGACATATGGGGTAGAGAGCAGTGGACTTGGGTTCAGAAAAGCTGGGCTGCTGGGTGGTCTGGTTTTACTGCTCATTAGCTGTGTGACACTGGGCAAGCCACTTTCTCCAAATTTATGTTTCCTCATCTGGAAAATGGCAGTAATGACACTGTACTTACAGCTCTGTTGTCAGCAATGAGCGAGAAGATGTTATATATTTTCAAAAGCGCTTTGTAAAAGTAGATCGCCTTCTCCGTGACGTGATCTGGGCTGGTAGCAAACATTTGGTTGGATTTGGTTGGTTCCTATACATCTCCCTCCCTCTACCCTGTGGAAACCTCTTTTCTCTCAAAGAGCCCCCCTAAAGGACACAGGGGGGCTTAGTAGATCATGGGAACCACGCAGAAGGGAAGAACAGAATAATTTCAATGCTGTGGTCATCATCAGAGTCTGGCATAGTTTCTGATCAGTACCTAGAATTTGGTCATTTTTCCGGGCGATTCTGCATTGCATTCTACATTAGCACCCGAATAACCTTTCCCACGAACAACAATCGATAGAACAGAAAGAAATTAGACTAAATCTAAAAGAAATCAGGCTCTGGGTGAGGAGGAATTGGAAAGATACCCTCTTGCTGTAATTTTCCAGGATGCCCTGGACAGCCCCCAGAAATTGTCAGCATGGAAAGAGCTCAGGAACATTTTACGAGCTAGTAAAACATTGTTAGACGGGTGATAGATTCTTTGGAATTTATCTGCACGGCTGACGTCACTTTCTCAGCACAGGGAGCCAAACTGTCTCCATGTCTGTGGCCCCTTTCTGGAACTGTTTCCCCTTAGTTAATCCCAAGTGACCCTTTAGGCCACTTCCCTGTCAGAAATTGTTGGGTTTATAGCAAGAAGTGGCCCTTTCTGGGCCCCGCAGTTGGCAAGGAAGCTCTTCCTTCCATCTGAAATGGAAAGGAAATTGATGGCTTCTTAGGGCTGAGGCCCTCTCCCCTGCAGATGCATGTCTGGGCTGTCCAAGCCTCATATTTTATATCTTTACCTCTACAAGTTGTAATGACTGGTACCCTCCCCAGCTACACACCATCCATAGGGGCTCCGCACAGTTTTCTGCCCCCAGCGTGGAGGTCAGTGGACTGGGAAGCACCCTGCTATCATGCTGAATCCCTGGCTGTGTCACAGTGGACAATGTCACGTGATCTTTCCTAAGCTTTAGTTATTACAAAATGATGTTCATCTTAATTCAGACATTTGGAGAGCGTGGCCATAGAGCCAGGGAAGGAGGGGGCAAGGGAGATGGGAACAAATGAACATTTATTGAGCACCTACTACGAGGCAGACACTGTACTTAAATATTTTAATGTACATACTTATATTTAGTTCTCAAAACATCTCCCCAGATGAGGACAGTGCACGTCTCATGTTACAGGTCTGGAAAGTAAGGTTTGGAGAGCTAAAAATAAAATGAAAAGTTACACAGTTCTTCTTGATTCTCTTGGGAGTTAGTTGGCTTCTCAACAGAGGTGGCGTCACCTTGTGCTGGGCCTATTAGAACAGTGATCCTAATGTCACAGTAACGGGACCTGCTGAGACCCTATTTGATAGACCTGGTCCCCTCAAGAGGCTGACATGAAGGGACGGAATAGCACTATGGGATTTTCTAGGCAAGCCACTCTCCTCTCCAGCAGGAGACTCGGGGAAAACCCCACCTTGTCGTTCCCCTCCTCTAGGACAGGGTGACCCTTCAGAGATCAGCTGCTCTCAAGGAGGCTCTCCAGATCCCCAGTGCTGTGCCAGCTTGTTCCCAAGTCTGCACGCTGCCCAGACTGGCCTTGGGAAACAGGCAGTGCTCTCCAGCTGGCGAGACCCCGGGTGACTCATCTGGCCACGGGAGCCTGAGCATTAGCACGCCCTCCTGCCTGCTGTGCCTTTGCCGTGACCACAGCAGCAAGGAGGCACGCACAGGCTGGTGCCCCAGCCCTGAGAGGGAGCCTTCTGGAGGCCGTGAGCTCAGCCAGGCGCCCTCTGCATTCCATGGGCACCTTCTCCATCGAGCTCCCGGACTTAGGGTGTGGAAAATGATTCCTTTCCCCAGAAGCCTGGTGACGGAGCTGAGACCAGGGGGATCGGCAGGCCTCCTCCAGTCAGAGACAGCAAAGATGCTTATCCCCGGAGACGGGCGTCCCTGGCTGTGAGGTGGTGACCCTGGGGAGTGGCTGCCTGCCGCTGTCCTCAGGAAAAGTCTGCCACTTTCTGACCTGGTGCTGACCTGAACTCGAGTGGCAGCCACTCCCCTGCCATTGGCTCTTGCAGTCAGATTGGGACAAATGACGCCATGGCACTTTTGGGTGTGCTGGAGTTTTGACAGATTCCAAGGAACATCAAAGTGCGGAACAACAGCCAATACATCACAGTCTGTCACCAGGGCCCCCGCCCCCGATTATCACATTAAAGCAGCAATGGGCACATTTCAGCTGAAGCTCAACAGACGCCTACTAGAACTTACAATTTCTCCCTCCGGAGTCAAACAAATATGGCAATGGTTACACTCAAAAATCTGTGCTCTAGTCTACATGCAGCAGCTAAGCCCTCCATTACACACACGCACACACACACGCATGCACTCACATGCAAGCACAGCACACACATGCATGTACTTGCACATACAGCACATGCATGTGCACACACATGCACATCCACACATGCACACACAGCACACGTGCACAAATGTTCACACGCACACATGCACATATGTACATGCACTCACGTGTGCATGCATATCCACACCCATGTACCAGCATGCATGCATGCACACACATGCGCACAAACATGCACACGCACACTTTCTTGCTAAAGAACGCCAGGCCATTGGGATTAGGTAGCGCCGTAGAACAGAAAACAGAGCTGGATTCTAATTTGAGCTCTGCCACTTAATAGCTGAGATCTTTAGCGATTAGTTCACACCTCTGGGCCTCGATTTCCTCAGGGTGGAGTAAGGACAGTGACACCCCTGCTTCCAAATTTGTGAGTTTAGTGGGTAGAGCAGCTCCGCTTTTGTTTGCCTGGGCCCCACAGCCAGTGTTTGCGTCTCATCACGATGTGTGTTTGCTTCTTGATGTGTTTATTGTGTGTGACTTGGGGGGTAAAGAGAAAGCATTCCTTCCTACTAAAGATTTGCCGAGAAGTGCTTGTGAGTGGAGGTGAGGTAGGCCACTCGTGGCCTGAGTTTCAGGTTATGAAGGAAATACTTGCTGGGCTGGTATTTCCGTGGGTGAATTCTCTCTGGGGGTGGGAGCGGAAGGTAAGTTCAGAAAGAGCCTTTGCTGATCTTTAGAGCTGTTTCCCTCGAACTCTGGAGCATCCAAAGAAAGCAGGGTTATCTGCCAGGATGACCCAGAGAGAACAACAGGCATGTGAACGACGCCACGGGATCAGGCATAAGAAACGTCACACGTCTTTTATTACTTTAAATTAAATTTGATATGCTACTGAGCCAGCCTGCCAGGGTGGAGAGAAATTTAGCCTCAGACCTTCCTGGAAGGCCCCTTCCTCCCAGCTCCTGTGTATACCCACCCAGAGCCCTCAGGTAGGGCCCTGTCTTTGGTCCACACGGGTGACTTGTGTTCGTTTGCCTGGTGGTCATTGTCCTCGAAGGCTGGTGGCTCTACCATCTCTTAGCAAAACTTTCCCATGACTGATTTCTCCCTGAGGCCCTGCCACCTCCCCACAGGGCTTTCAGGGAGGTGAGACTTCTGTACCTGGGATGACAGGTCTCTCTGCTTCCAGTCCTGGAGGGGCCCTAGAATCTTTTTCAGGCTTCTTACTCTGATAAGACTGTCTCCCCGGTCCTTTGGAGAAGATAAGCAGTCCTCTCCTTTCAGGTGGCCTTTAGAAAGACGGGGAAGGGCTCCGCTTCCCGGGGTGGGGGAAAGATAGGTTATCTAGGTCAACTGGAATCCTCCAGTTCCGTTAGTGAGATGAATTTGATAGGATTGGAGAGCTTGTTTAGAGACTTCAGGAGGGAAATGCAGGAGAGAGATGTAAGGAATCACACGTGAAACTGGAGAAGATTCTGGTCCCTCTAAAATACCTGGCTCTTCCCTCCTCCCATTTCTGCGTCTACAGAGTAACCAGGGGTGAGGGAGAGAGCTGCCTCCTGGAGCCCAGAACCAGCGGAAGGTACTGCCTGCCACCCACGTGGCCTTGCTCTCTCCGTAAATTTAGAAGGTGCTTGCTCAAGGAATCCAATTTGACTGTCACGGCCACTCTGCAGTAGGTGGGGCAGTTGTCAATCCCATTTTCCAGGCCAGGACACTGAGGTTCGGATGGTTTAAAAGACTTGCCCAAAGCTGATGGCAGGGTAGGAGGAGGCATCCAAGTCTCTCAACTTTTTCTTCAAACTCCCTGATTTTGCTCATGGTGTTTAGATTAGGCTCCGGCTACACCCATCAGTGACTTGCCCCGGGCCAGTGTCTGGCATTCGGAAAACTTTCTGATAGATTCCATCTAACTCTTGCTCGTATGTATTCTTCTTCTTCTTTTTAAAATGTTTTTATTGATTTTTAGAGAGAGAGAGAGAAACATCAATGATGAGAGAGTCATTGATCGGCTGCCTCCTGCACACCCCCTACTGGGGATCGAGCCCGCAACCCGGGCATGTGCCCTGACTGGGAATTGAACCTGTGACCTCTTGGTTCAACCACTGAACTGCACCAGCTCTGCTCGTATGCTATTCTTTGCTCCTTTCAGGAAGAGCAGCTAGAAGTAGAACACATTTCTTAGAAGGTACTATGCCCTGGACTTCGATTCATATCTGCTGGGTCCCCAAAGGCTAGGCTGTGGCCAGTGGAAGACCATGTTGCCAATTCTACATGCATTCTCTTAGGGACAGGGGTAACTTTATAAAACAATTAATTCAAGTCTCAAAGAAGAATGGCAGGAAATGTATTTCTGACTATTTAGAAGTGACTCATTCTGGGACTATTTGGAAAATATATATTATTTTTTATCAGTAAGTAGAATTCTCTATGGTCAATGTTATCTCGTCACATCCAGGGATTCTAAGATCCGATTACCCATTTCCCTAAAAACAACCCACAGCAAGGCTGGGGGAGACAGAACCCACCACAGCCTCTGCAGGGCTCACCCTCCCTGCACCCCAGGGCGCACTGTGCTGATAACACCACACCCTCCCTGCGAAATAACAGAGGGCAGATAAGAAGAGAGCCTGCATTCCAGTCCTCAGTCATTTCCACAGCCCGTGAGATACCCCGATCAGAAGGGGTTCCTGAGACACTCGGATCAGAAGGGGTTCCTTACTCAGAAGGTCTTGGCTGGCGTTTCACCCTTTGGAAGCAAGCGAGGGAAATGCAGGAGTGCCTCAGATGGAGCCTTCCTTAGGGGGCTTTGTCAGGATGGGGGCTTCTGAATGTTTAAACGGAAACAAAGGGTGGCTAAGAGCTCCTACTCTCCAGTCACTGGGCAGTGAACTGTCAGACTGTACAGAGTGTCTTTATAGAAAGTAGCTAATCCAGTTTTCATTAGCAGCTACTAGGCCTCGCCAGTTGGAAGCAGGGGAGTTAGACTCTGCGGGCAGCCAGGTGTTGTGGGACACAGGCGCTCAGTGCGTGACCGGGCTCCCCGACCAGCCGAGCATGGCTGAGCTTTGCTGCCTCAGAGTCACCGTCACGGAGTCGGAGAGGGATGGGCCGGCCCGGCCAGCTTCTGCGCTGGCTCCGTTCTGAGGGAGGGGGGCCGGATCTTTCTCCCCCACACAGTCCCTGGGTTTGACACTTCCTGAGAAAGCTGGGCTTGTTCCCTGGGGGCCGCGAGTCTGGAATGCAGCTCTTCCTGCAGGGAGACAATGGTGTTCATGGGAAAGCAAGGATTTTCAAGGATGCGAGAGACATGGCCAGCACAGGGTCCCTGGTGGGGGTGGGGGGGGTAGGCATCCTGGGGCTAAATCATGTCTGCCTAGGGCACATCAGAGATGGGAGGAAGATGGACGGAGCGAGGAGATAAAGGAGAGCAGAAAAGTAGTCTGGGGAGGGCGGCTTGGAGTTTGCAACACCGGCCTTGAGATCTGGGACATATGCTATTGGTCTTTGACACTCAAAGTGTGGTCCAAGGACCAGCAGCGTCCCTGGCACCAGAGAGCTTGCTAGAGATACAGAATCCCAGGGCCCAGCAAGACCCACTGAATCGCAATCTGCATTTTCCCAGGAACCCCGGGAAATCTGTATTTTCGCTCAAGCACTGCTCCAGGCTAAGAGGAAGCAAGGAAGATTCTGGAGCTGGGTAAGGTGACGGCAGAGGTGTTTGGGAAGGAGCCACTGGAGTGGTGAGAGGAGCCCCTGGCAGCCGCCCAGGTGTGAGCAGGAGAGGCAGGCGAGGTAGGGCTGCCTCCCCAGGTGTCGGGGATCTTGTTGGTGATCAGCCGACGTTAGGAGACATGTGATCGGGAGGCAGACATCCCCACACCTGTGATTTTAAAGTCAGGTTCCACTGCTGTAGCTGATTGTACACGTGACGGAGGGGTTGGGGAGGCGCGATAGGGCTGTTGCTCCCAGTGGGGCCCAGCTCTGGGAAAGTTTCCTGTGGCTGCAGCAAATTGTTGGGGTCTTCCCTGCAGCTCCACTGTGCCCAGCGTTTCTCTGTCTCAGGGCAGCCAGCTCCTGAGACCAGAGACCCCGGCCTTCGGTCTTTCTTCACATGAGGTACGAGGCAGACTGCCCGCCGGTGTGCCCCCACCCCTCTCTGCTCAGCCCTGCGAACAGAGGGGCCAGATGGAGGCTCCTGAGCCTCTGGCCGGGGAAGGGGGTGGTCAAGACCCAGGAGGCAGCGACCTCGGTCTGGGCAGGTAGGTCTGCATCTGCAGAAAGGAAGAGAGGCTGGGCGACATGTGAGAACTCTTTCAATTGGAAGATTCTGGCTCCCAATATTAGTTGTCAGTTAATTCCTGCCTTTTCTCATTGCTGCTGTGTGATTTGGGTCAGTGAATGCACCTCTCTGAGTCTCAGTCTTCTCTCTCAAAGGAGGTGATTGTAGTATCTCGAAGGTCGTGAGACACCGAACATACTACCTGGCAGGAGGATGGCCAGCCCATGTCAGTCTTCCTCCTGTTCCCTTCCCTGCCTCTCTTGCCATTTCTTGCAAATCACCTCCTGAATGAAATAGTTCATGTCTGGTCATTCGGATCAACCAGAGGGAAGATAGGTCTTAAACACATTTCTTTTTGAATCTGAGGGCTACAGTTTAGAATAAATGTGACCATTTGCTGAAACCAAACTGTTCCCTAGGATGTAGTCATTAGGCGTCCTGCTTCATGAACCGACCAGCGTGTCACTAACAGGTTAGTTATTTGAAGCAAATGGGTTCTCTTAGGGCACAAATATATTTAAACGCAGTTCGTTCCAGCGTCTATGGTTTAAATGCTGCCCACCGAGTTCTTTTTTTCTACCCCCGCCCAAGAAAATTCACACTTTGTGATTCCAGAAGCTAACCTCTGATGAGTCCTGCTGACTCTAAAAATAGGCTCGGAAACCAGCCTTCATGCTGAAGGTATTTTCTGTTCCTGGCTCTCTGGAGACCTGGAGGTTATCAATGTTGTGGAAAACCTCCCATTCAGTTTTCCTCTGACACAGACCCTGGGAACACAGAAGCCTCCTTGAACAGTCAGACTTACCTTTTTTCCCAGGACCGTAAAAATATATATTTTTGTTTCCTACTCCAAACACAGCATAACTCACTTCCCGTTTTTCCTAGGAGATTGTGGTCATATAGGGAGGCCTGGGGGGTCTCAGGGATAAAGCAGCTTGTAAAACAACTGCGGGGGATCCCAGATCTGGCTTAATCAACATTTCTCAAGACCCGCAGACCAATAAAACGGCCTTCTTGCCGTGGTCCCGCCGGCTGATTTATTTCTCTCGCCCGCTGAAGCTGTCACTGCTCCGAGCGGCCCATTTGTCAGGCCGAGAGAATTACAATTCACAGGACCCTCACCGGTACTGTCTCAGTTTATAAATCGCAGAAATAGCAATTTATGGCTACACACCCTGCAGAGCCTTATATTAATAAATTGCGTCTCATCTGCAAAAGCGTGTGTATACGGCTCCCTTGGACATAGGCTTACAGTCCTAGAGCTGTGGCACGTCTGCATGTGGCCAAGAAACAAACACAGCGGTTCCGTCGACCTGAGCCCCCAGCCAAGGTCCCTCTGCCTCCGTCTGACTTTCCCTTTCCTTGTGATGACTATTGGTGGGCCCCGATTTCTTGTTTTTGACTCCACTGGGATGCTGCGCAAAGGAGAACAGATAGCATCTGTGTGTGTTCGTGTTGTGAGGAGGGTGGGGCCATAGGAAGAACTCGTTTACTTCCAAAATGCGTAGATTTTACCTTACAGATTTCATCGATCCGTAGGTACAATCAGGACAGTGTTATTAATGAACAACTTTCTTTGGCCAACTCTCTCCTTGCCCGCTACGGGAACCTCAACTCAGGCTTTCTGGAAGCCCTTGGTGGGCTTCTCAGTGCTCGTGGAAGCCAGTCCAGCAGGAGTTGTCCACCTGGTCAGCTCCCACAGGCATTGTCCTCTGCCTCCCTTTCCCCCTGCTCGGACCTTTTCTTCTGGGCAGGCTGCTGGCTCCTTCCAGCACCTGACAGTGTCTACCAGGTACCCTAAGGCCACCCGGCACCTTTGTTTTTTACTGAACACTGGCTGGTAACATCCAGTTCCCAAGGGCATGCCATGAGTCCTGCTCTCTTCTCATCTGCCGGGAGCTCATCTAGAGATCTTAAATCAATTACACCTTTTCCACATAAGGCCACATTCACCATTCCCCCGGCTAGGATGTGGGTGCGGGGGGAGGTCACCATTCAACCCACTACGATCTCTTTAACTTTGCTCAAGCTATCCCCAAGCCTGTCTTTATCTAGAAAACCCCCTCCAGCTTCCACCCTGGTGTCACCTTCAGCACGAGACCTTGTCTGAACTATGCTATCAGACGGACGGACGCACTCACAACCCCTCGTGGGCCCTGTAGTTCTTTGTTTACAAGCACATGCTTATCGCCCTGATAGTCTGTTCCCTTAGACCCGGAGCTCCCCAAGGACACCGCAGGGCCTGGTCCTCTGCTCCAAGGGCCAACATCACTTCTCAGCTTGGCTCTTTCGTGAGGACCAAGGTCTTTCTGCCTGGACCCCAGTTCTCTCTTCCTGTTTTGGGCCAAATAGCTTCCCTGAACCTCGTGGGCCTCTGCCCCCCCCCCCCCCCGACCCATGCGTGTTGAGCACCTCATATGTCTGGAATTAGCCCCTACACTTTGCCTGAAAACCCTCTTTCCTGGACCTAAATCATAAGCCGTCCAGCACAGTCCTTGTTTAAGCAGTGCTGCTGTGAAAAAATTGTCATGAGAACCAAATAGGGTCAGGATAGGAGGTGAAAAACATTTTGCCATCAGAGCATTTCTGACAGAAGAATTGGATCTGGAATTCGGGATGAAGGGGGAGTCTAGTTCCTAAAAACGCTCTTGAAACTAAGAGGTAGGTGCTTTTCTATAGTGAGCAATTATTGCATTTTGTTCTGTGTAGTATTTTATTTTATTTTTTTATGTTAGTCCTCACTGGTGGATATTTTGTTCCCATTGATTTTTAGGAAGTGCGGAAAGGAGGGAGTGAGAGGGAGACAGGGGGAGAAATATCGATGTGAGAGAGACCCATCTATTGGTTGCCTCCCACACCCCCCCCGACTGGGGCCGGGAATCGAACCTGCAACCCGGGTATGTGCCCTTGACCAGGAATCGAACCTGTGACCTTTCGGTGCCCAGGCTGATGCTCTAACCGCTGAGCGGCCGGCCAGGGCTGTGAAGTATTTTAAAAGCCTCCTAAAGTGCTAGAGAGAAAAATCTTGATTACCTGGGACACTTGGGAAATGGGGGGGGGGGGGTGTTGTTTTAATTTGTCATGAGTAAAATTCCTTTTAGTTATTAAGTCTTGTTGCTATTTTGCCCAAACGACATATTTTTTTTCCTGTCTTAGTGGGAGAAGTGCAGCACTTGGGATACTCGCCCTCTGCTCACAGGCTAGATGACCCAGGACGTCGGCTTGGGATGTCGAGCTGAGTGACTTGGGGCGTAACCTTAATCAGTTCCTGTTTTCTGGGGATTTTATGTTTTTCTTCGGAGGGAGAGGGCAGAAAATAGGCACTGAAGGGAAGGTTTCTTTGGCTGACTTCTGGTTCGTCTCAGCTTCCCTCCCGAAGCTGTGGCCTCTTTCGGAGGCTTCCTGCTGCTTGAGCACTGGCAGTTGGTACGGATGTGAGTGTGTGACCGAGAGGGGGACACCTGAGCCAGCCCGGGCGGGTAAAGCTGGCATAGCTGGGTGAGAGGAGCAGTGATCACAACCTCAGAAACCTGCCATTTTATCTGGCTTCGCCTTCCCGGTGCTAGGGCCTCCGGCAAGGGCGCTTACTGTCTGTTTTCTTATCTGGACGTGAGAGGTTCTCACGTCTCCCTGCCTCGTAGGATGGTTATGGGAATGCAGCCGGTGGTTTGGAAAGTGCCCGATGCGTGAAACACCGGGCAGACGTCCGCTGGCGTCTCTGTGCCACCAAACCCCGCGAAGGAGCGCGAGGTGTTTTTGAAACTACTGCTGTTCCTTGGCATTGCTGCTTTTTTATTGACTCATACTGATCCCGCTTTATCGCATCGGGGTTTCTAAAGCCTTGGGGCTCATCACAGAGGCCACGTCGGGGCCGTGTCCCCAGCCTCGATTGTCCCCTCCTCCTAAGCTGGCCATGCATCCGGCCTGCCCCACCCTGGGACACAGCCATTTGTTTCATTCCAGGGGGAAGTGGGACTCTGCTCTTTTCCCCAACATAAAACCTGACATCTCCCTTGTGTCAAAAAAAAAAAAAAAAAAAGAGGATCAGACGCCAGAGAGACACTATATATAGTTTTTCTTTGACTGCTGGAGGAGATAAGTGGCTGGAGAGAGACGGGAATTGTTTGCCTATAAATTGAGTGCCAGCAGGTTTATCGCTGGGCGCTGTAGATTATGTTGAGCGCAGTAATCGGAGGAAGAGCGGGAGGCTACAATAACACGGCGATAGGGCGATGGGAGCCCACAATCAGAGCCGCCTGACGCATGCACCCCGGGGGGAGAGTGCTTATGTTACAAAACAGCGCGAGGTCCTGGCCCCCAGATACCTCTGTGTCTCCCGGGGAGTGAGGCTGCCTTGCCGGTGACATCGGTATGCTTCTTGGCTGGGTCCGATGTCACCGGAGAGGCCTGGGTGGGATGGCGGGGATGGCGGGGCTTCCTCCCACGGGGCACAGCGGTGCCCCAGAGCTGGAGTCCGGAGGGCTGCTGAGAAGGGCAGTAAATGACGGGCGCAGAATAATATTTGGGCAGGGTGTTCCTTGAACCATGGGACACTTGGCGTTTTCTAGGTCTCCGTCCTCTTGCAACCCTGTAAGTGGCAGGTGATAAATAATTTCTTCAGTCCTGGTGGCGCCCGGTGTCTCTGTGGAGCCCCCAAAGCAATAATGCTCTGGCCTCTATTGGAGGCCACCGCCGAGGGTCACTGGAGCCTGGGAAGGGGGAGTCGTGACAACTTCCGTGGACCCCGCAGCCTTTCTGCTTGGCTGGTGCTGTTTTTGCGGTGTCGTGGTCTGAGAGGCGTGGGTCTGCTTTCAAATGGCCCTGTGCAGTGGCCGAGAGGCAATAAAGTGGCCGGGAGCAGCGACCTGCTCTCATGTGAGACACAGTGACATTAATGTGCGGCTGGCCGGCGTAAATCAACCCCGGGAGCCTTCACTCCCTTATCTTGGCAGTGGCTTTGCTTTCTTGATAAAACACTCTCATGACCACATGAGTTTGGCCCAGATTAAGTGTATCTTGATCTTGTCATTTACAAACAGTTTCTCATTTGTGACTGTGGTGGGCTCATAGAAGGGCAGACTTAGTCCCCAATAAAACGGATACTCCTCATTCCCCACGGAGCCCGCTGCGCGAGTAACCCCCGCCCTGTAAGACAGACGCGTGGTCAGAAAGAAGGGCCCAGGGTAGGCGCCTCTTCCAGAGTTTAACAGGGGAACGGGATGTTCACAGACGCCCTGCTGCCTTTGAGTGAAGCCCAGTCTCTCTAGTGAGGAGACAGCAAGGCTCAGCCTTCCTTTCCACCCTCATCTCGTGCCACTCTATGTGCACCCTTCCCTCCGGCAGTGCTAAAATATTTTAAATTTCCCCAGCAGTTTATATATCTGTGCCCCTGGACAGTGCTCATGCTCACCCCCTTTGGCTCAGATGCCTATCTTTCTGGGGAGCCTCTACTCATCCTTCAAAACCCAACTCAGATGTGCCCTCGTTATAACTTTGGGGGTCATGCATCCTCCTTACCACCGCTCTGACATAGACTGAGATCTTTGCTTGTCTGTGCGCCTCAGGGCGGGTTGCCTGTCCGTCTAGGGTAGGGCTGACCATCTGGCATGGTAGGTGTTTGCTCAAGGTCTGACTTTCCCACTAAATCCTTGACTCCTCAAGGCGAAGACCTGGCTTATTCATGTGTATATGCCCAATAGCCAGCACATGCTAGACCCTCCAAGTCTTTGGAATTAAAACAATGTGCCTGCGACGTGTAATGACCAAACCGAGAGCTGATTTCTTCTTGTTCACCGGACAGTTATGAGGGTCAAGTGAAGTCATTCATAGAAAAGTACAATCATCTTCTGTTAGCTACCTTATGGCACATTGTGAAAACAGCCGGGTGGACCAGAGATTTGTGATTAGAAGCAGGGGAGAGAAGACTGAAGGTCGTTTTGTGGGAATAAAGCTTTGCTCTTGTTTTGATCACTTTATCTTTCATGGATGTTTCTCAACTCCGTTTCCATCACCAGAAAGAAGTGACAGTATAATTGCTCGGCCGCGTATCATTGGCGAGTAGAGTAGCCTCGGACTGACAATGAAGACACCCAGAGTCACATCCTAACTCTGCCGGAAAATCATAAATCACCTTGTTTCGGTTTCCCCACCTGGGAGGTGGATCACTCAGCCCCGTCCTGACACTCGGCAGGTAGAAGGAGGTCACCAGCAGGCGGGCATTAGGTACACCCACGTGTGCCAGCTGTTTTGCTGGGACCCTTCCACAGTTATTTCTGAGGCTCGCCCACTGCTCCGTGGGGCTTCATCCCTTCCTCAGTCTGCAGGCCAGGGCTCCGGGGCTCAGAGGGTCACCCACAGTCACGCGTCGCCTAAGCAGCAGGCCCAGCACTAAGTCCAGAGCCCAGCAGGAAAACTCTGCCCTCTGTTCACTACTCATATTTTGGTTATAGGGATGCTAATACTCGGTTGTTTTTAGGCCTCATGAAAATAGTCCGTGACTTCTGCAAAACTTGAGGTACTTAAAAGACATATGGTTGCCAAATATTCTGCATCTGATTGTACAAACAGAACCTTCATGTCAATAATTCTAGGGAGCTTGTGTCTAGTTTGCCCTCCTCAGTACTGCTGGGGTGATCTTTTGCGAATATAATCTGATCATGACCATCCCTTCCTAAAAACCTCTGGTAGCTTTCTTTTGTCTATAAGATAAAACCAAGATTCCTAAGAAGAATTTCAAGACCCCTTATGATCCAGGCCTTGCCTGTATCTCCTGCTGCTTACATGCTCCTCTCCCCAGCAGCCCTTTCCTGTCGTTGCCACCAATAGATGGAAGCACAAGAGGAAAGTCATAGACTCCCCACAACCCCCATATCCAGATGGTGTTGGCTCAGTGAGTCGTGCACGTCTTCTCTTTATCGGAAGGAGGTTCCCCCCTTATTTCCTTCTCAACCTGGTAAACTATTTATTCCTATATGCCTTACTAAGGTATTATTTCCTCTGCAAAGATTTAGCTGCACTCTAAATCTGAAAGTTAATTATTCCCTCTTGGTGGTAGGCACAGTTTGATGCCTAATTCATATGGAGGCATCTCTTCTTTCTTATTTCCCATATTAGTTTTCCATTGCTCACAAATTGCCCCCAAATTTATTTAAAGCAACAGTCATCACGTATGGTCTCACACCGTTCCTGGGCGTTAGGGATTCAGGAGTGGCTGAGCTGGGTGGTTCTGGCTGAGGGTCTCTCACGAGGTGGCAGTCAGGTGACGCCAGGCTGCAGTTACCTGAAGGCTCGACCGGGGCTGGAGGAGCTGCTCCTAACGTGGCTCACTCATGTGGCTGGCGTGCCAATGCTGGGTGTTGGCAGGACGCCTCACAGAGCTGATGGAGTGTCCCCACGACATGGTGGCCGGCTTGTCCCAAACCCTCCTTTCTTGCTGATCTCGAATTTTGTTCAGGGGGGCAATGCGCTCACTTTGCAAGCTTAAATTCCCAGGCTCAGAGGTACCCAAGGCAGCCCTGACACCTCTTCTAGCCAAAGAGATACAAATGGAAGTCCACTGGGTGAAGCTCCCAGGAAAGCTCTTGCTTTCCTGGTTAAAAGGGGCAGTCTCGTTTGGCACGTGCCTTTTAACCTTTACCCTTACCTGGTTTCTCTGCCTCAAGCTCATACTCGATGTCTGCATGTATAAGAGATCACCTTGCAAGCACAGAGATGAAAGTCACAAATGAGGAATGACAGCTTCTGTACCTGCCCTGGGCGGCCTAGCTTTGCTCTTCTTGTTACTGGAGAAAAATGACCCCTATCTGGTTACATCGCTGTTGTCAGTTTCGTGTTACGTGCCCGGGTCGCAACCCTGACTGATACGCTCTTTGGTCGTCTTCTGAGCGCGTGAAATTTCTATAGCTGCGCGCATCACACTGAGTCTTCATTACTCATTTACACGGGCTCCTTTCCCCTCTACTCTTCAGTGAACTGGGCCCTGCTTAGCCTTGTACAGAACATTTTTATTCAACTAATGAGCTTAGATGTCAAACCTTTACTGAATGATTTGAGCTTTGACCTCAGAGAATAAGCTCAACCCTTCTATTGGTGATCAGCAGATCTGGTCTCATCCCGACTTTCTTTCCCACCGGTGCCAAGACCTGGGTCAGAGCAGAGAGACATCAAAGGCAAGGGGGGTGGGAGTGGGGAAGGGAAGGCCTGTTTGATGTGAGAGAAGAGGGAGAGGTCTGTGCTAGGTTGACTACAAAGAAGCACTTCTGTGAAGATGGCTGCTGGCTCACCAGGTCATTATTTTTGCCATTCACCTTGCATGGGTCAGAGGACTCGAAGACAGATTCCTGCAGCCAGGGAGTCTAAGCTCATCGCGAACATGACTCCGACCTGTCACTGGGCGCCCTGCCCCCCTCCTTTGAAAGCCTCTGCCTCAAAGGATAAAGAGGGAAGAGTCAAAGTTGATTCCAGGGAGACGAGGTGACTAGGAAGGTGGCTTGTCATTAAGAGAAATAGGTGGTCAGGGGCTGGGGGTGGAGCCCACGGCCGGCTTGCTCCTGGTATCCGAGTGGATATGTGTAGGGATTTATCTGGGAGAGGTGTCTGGGTGGAATCGGTCCCTGAAAGTGTGAGGGCGGAAACGACCCCCTAAGAGGCAGCACAGAGCTCAGGATCGGAACTTTGGGGAATCTCTCAACTTGGGTGAAACAAGAGAAGCAAACGGGATTTTTAGGGCAGTGAGACTATTCTGCACGATTCTGTGACAGGGAATACAAGTCATTAGACATTTTTCAAAACCTACAGAATGTACGAGAGAGGGAGTGGACGCTAATGTGAACTATGGACTTTTGTTAGTGATATTATATCCATATTAACTCATCGGTGATAGCAAATATACCACATTAATGCAAAATGTTAATAATGGGGGAAATAGAGGGAGGGCGTATACATGGGAATTCTCTATACTTTCTCCTCAGTTTTTCTGTAAACCTAAAACTTCTCTAGAAGATTAACCTATTAATTAAAAATATATCTCAAAAAACATAGAGAAAGAAAAACGTGTAAGAGGTGAACAAAGCGGGTCATGTCTTGGCCACCAAGTAGAAGAAAGGGCGCGGGCGGGAAGGATCCCTCTGGGTTCACGGGACTGGCACTAAACTGGGAAGCACAATTACCCGGGTCAAGCCTTTAACTATGCGTGACCTTGGGAAGTTCACGTATACCTATTGTGTCTGGGGTCCAGTGTGCTTATCCGTGTGGTGAGTATACAGAATATCAGAGTATTTCCTCATAACTTGGTAAACATGTGACTGGTGGTTTTGGAGATGCTGGGACATGACCTTCGAGAATATTGAATCACATACTGAGAAAGTATCTGCTTTCCAGGTCAAGTTCAGTTTTAATTTGGTCCAGTAGAAAGTCTCAGTGTGGTGCTCATGTGACTTGAACACTTTTCTAACAAGTAATTGCTGGTCTTATTTTTTAAAATTGTGGTAAAATATATAGAACATAAAAGTCACCATTTTAAGCACTTTCAAGTGTACAATGCAGTGGCATCGAGCACATTCATGTTGGCCTGCACCACCATCTCTGTCCATCTCCAGGACTTTTCATCACTCCACTGAAACTCTGTCCCCATTCAGCACTAACTCCCCAGCCCCCGGCAACCACTCGGCTACTTTCTGTCTTTATGAATTTGACTAGATACTAGAGGTATCTCATATAAGTAAAATCATGCTGTATTTGTCCTTTTGTGACTCTCTTATTTCACTTAGCATGATGTCTTTAAGGTTCATCCGTGTTATAGCATGTGTCTGAATTTCATTCCTTATTAGGGCTGATTAATAGTCTACTCATCTGTCAATGGACATTTGGGGCGTTGCCACTTTTTGGCTATTGCAAATAATGTTGCTATGAACACAGGCCTACAAATGTCTCTTCAAGACCCTTCTTTCCTGTCTTTGTGTATATACCCAGTAGCGGAATTGCTGGGTGAAATGGTAATTCTATGCTTAATAGTCTGAGGAAACACCACAGTTTTCCACCTTGGCTGCACCATTATATAGTCCCAACAACATGCACAAGAGTTTTTTTTTTTTTTTTAAATATATCTTTATTGATTTCAGAGAGAGGAAGGGAGAGGGAGAGAGAGAGATAGAAACATAATGATGAGAGCGTCATTGATCAGCTGCAGCCGGCAACCCGGGCATGTGCCCTGACCGGGAATCGAACCATGATCTCCTGGATCCTAGGTCGACGCTCAACCGCTGAGCTACGCCTGGCTGGGCAAGAGTTTCAATTTCTCCACATTCACGCCAACATTTCTTGTTTTCTGTTTTTGTTTATGATTTTTGATAATAGCTATTCTAATGAATGCAACAGTCCTATTTTTAAACAAGGTATGAATGGACTTTGAGCGCTAAGCCTTGGCAGGCAATAGTATCTAGCGAGAACTGTAGAGGGAACGCTGGGAACATGGCTACCTGAGGAGGCCCCCACCCAAGCTCTTTGCCCGTCTGTGGGCTGTGGCAGAAACCTGGGCAACTGGGTGTGAGTAAGGCCCTGGGCTTCTGCTGAAATCCTTAGGGAGCACTGGTGTGGCACAGCCCATGGGCTGGACAACGGTTGGACAGCAATGTCTGGGCCTAGGTCTCGGGAAAGCCTGCATCTGGGGAGGAGAAAGGGTTGATATTGACCCCTTGCGAGGGAGCCAGGCCTCTGTGACCCCAGAAAGGCTGGAGGGGAAGCTCTGTAGGGATGAGCCCTCCTGCTCTCTGGGTGGAGCAGTGGGGAAACCCGAGAGCTGATTTTCTCCACAGGTCCACTATAGGCCCACAGGCAAGAGTCACTTTGATTTCAAATTTTAACAGCATTATCTTGCTTTCACTGAATTTCTTTCTATTGGTTCCTCTTACTTAGGATAAATAATGTTGCTTCTCTATTTATGAGAATTATACACATTTTTTCCCCCCAAAAAAACTTAAGTTAAAATGTGAGCCATTTGAAGAAAAACACTAAGTAAATACTAATACAGGGGCTATTAGATATGGCAAAAATTGGGAAGGTGATTCAATAATCTAGACTGAATTTAGGGGGTGTCTGGGATTTACAGGGTCACAAAGCATTTTATCAGCTGTAAAGCACCCCTGGGGTGTAATACATCATGATTTTCATGGCAGATCTGCTGTGTTGAGTCAGTAGAGTGGTGGGGGCAGGATTGAAGAATAGTGGGAAGTCTAGGAGGGGGAACGGGTGGAGGAAGTAGGTGGGACAGATTTGGTGGTGAAGGAAAACCGGACACCTTTTCTTCTTTTTAAAGAACAGGGTTGCTCCAAGGGTTCTCATAGATGGAAGGGCTGGATGGGACCCGCATATGACAGTCCATGCGGGTTGGGGTACCTCTGCCGGAGCTCTGTCCTGGCTAAGGCAGGACCAGTGGGATTTGGGGCAAGAGCAGGGGATACAATTCCCCTCAGAGGAAAGGACTCGCTGGCTGGGTGGAGGCATGGGGTCCAGTGTTGATGGGTAGCCTTGCTCCTCTTGGGGAAGCAGGAGGTGAGATGTGGGGTAGACCCCATGGTTCATTCTTGATGGGAGGGGAAACTGCTAGGAATGGAAACCCCAGAACAGCATTCATCAGTCTGAGTTTTCAGAATGCAGATTCCTAGGCTCTCCCCTCCAGAATGTCTAATGAGGGGCCTGGGAATTGCATTTCTAAAAATGCTAAAGAGATCATGATTCTGGAAAACAAATACTAAGAGCTACAGTGAAGAAACAAGTGAACAAAACTGTTGGCCACCTGGTTAGCGCTGGAGATCATCAATGCACCGCTGTGCCTTTTCATCCCATTTCGTCTAGTTGACAGGTATCTGTTGAGCTCCAGTATGTCCGGGGCTGCAGGAAACACACAAGAGAAGGTCTGGCTCCTGTGTGTGTCTGTGGAGGCCGGGCACCAGCTCCAGGCTCCGTGTGCCCTCAGCAGAGGTCCGGGCTGTGATGACAGGTGGTTGGACTCTGAGGAGTGTGACAGCCTGGGCTTTGGTGTCAGCAGAGGCAAGGGCAGTTTCAGCCTGGACATTTAGTTCCCCCTCTGTGTCTGGGCTCTGGATAGGGTAACGTCTGCTCAGGGGAGGGGCGCGAGTTCAGCGTCCTCCTACGCCACCCCCACCAGCTATGACATCTGGATAACAGAGGCAAGAGATCAGAGCCAGGAACACACAGACAGGACTCGAGTCCTTGGGAGGAAGCCGGCCAGGATCCTGGGTGCTGATGACTTCTGTTACGTCAGTTGGTGTCTGTCACTCCATCAATGTGCTGCAGATGTCAGGGCTGTTAGCACCACTGGCGTACGGGCCTGTGGCCAGGCCGCCTTCCTTTTCTTTCCTGGGGATGAGATTAGTTCCTTCTGGTCTGGAGCCGACAGAGACCTTTCCTGGTGTTGGTTGGTGCTGGCAACTTTCCAAATGAGGTTAAAACCTAAAATTTGGAACTGCCCTGGCCGGTGTGGCTCAGCTGGTTGAGCACTATCCCATGCACCGAAAGGTTGCGGGTTCAATTCCTGGTCAGGGCACATGCCCAGTTGCAGGTTCGATCCCCGGTCAGGGTGCCCGTGGGAGGCAACCGATCGATGTTACTCTCTCCTTCTCCCTCCTCTCTCTCTCAAATCAGTTTTAAAAAAAATTACATGCTCCAAAGTGTAAGAAAGCAAAAGTACATAACGCTGCTACGTCTTTGGAAGAAACGAACACGGCGGACCTAAAATGCACAGGTAGTGTGTCTTAGAAGTGCCTCATAGGCCATCTTGTGTGCTGGGCTCTGCGCTCTGCGTTGTCCTTGGAACTGGACTTTGGGTTAGGCCCAGGCGGCGGATACAGCCTTGTGGAGGCTTGAAGACTGTCGTATTATAACCTTCAGTTGGCTGTGACTCAGTAAGTTCAGGCCGTCTCCCCTTCAGAAATCTACGAACAGCTCAACTTTATGTGCCAGGAGCCTTGCTGGCAGTTGGCTGCTAATGTGCTCATGTGGAATTTGGACAACCACGCGTTTGTCCCCTCGGGACTATCGTGAAGAACACGCTCCAAGCATTTGCCTTGCAGGTTTGGTCCCCTCCATTCTACTGTCCTCCCTCACTCTTTCTCTTCTTGCCATACATGAGGTGCCCCTCGCCACCCCCTCGTTCGTTGTGCCAGATCAACTGTTCAATTGCCATAGCTGTTAGGAGATGAACTAGCCTCTGCTATGACAGAAAATGTCTTTTCTGTTGCCTTCCCAGGAAGAGGCTGTGCTTGTTCCAAGCAGCAGGAGCTCGGGAGTGGGAAGGGCCTCTGCTTTCGCTGGGAGATGGGTTTGATGTATCATGACGAGGCAGATGATGCACATCAGTTCTGGACTGGCTCCTCTTCTGCGGGTAAAGAGTCATTTGAAGGTCAGTTTTGGGAGAAACTCCTAGACCTTAGTAGAGTTCCAGTGGAGTAGAATCTCTTCATCTAAAGGTACTCAGAGGTGCAAATCTCACAGCTGAAAGGAGATAGTTTTTGTTCTGTCCTGATCTTTAGTCTCTCAGGCTGAGACAAATCTGTAACAGACGCTCCTTTGGGGAGTCACAATGTACATCTTCATATTAAAGGCTCTGAGAAGTCCTGCACCAAGGAAGCCTGTTTTGTTGTGTTTTATTTTGTTTGTTTGTTTTGCACTCCCTAATATTACTGAGGCATCAACCCTCTTTTTCCACATTTTCTTTTGTAATTCCTGGACAGCTAGTGCTCTACAAACTACCCTTAGCACTGTTGTAAGAATTTGATAATTTCAAAACTCCCCTGCCTTTAAAAAAAAATAAAAATCTGTGTTCCCGTGGTGATTAGTTATAAGAAGCTTTGAAAAAGTTAGAAAGGCCTGTTTTTTCTTTCTTTAGAAACAGCAAATAAAAGGATAGATTAATTATTATATTCTAACTCCTATAACCAATGACTCCCTGTGTATAAGTGATCTTAAGCCACAAAGGTTGATTTCTCCACTGTGCTACAGTGTAAGGCAGTTAGTGGGGAGCTCAGCTCCATGCAGTCATTCAGGGGCCCACATTCCTCCCATTTTGTGGCTTTGCTACCTCCAGAATGGGACTTTGAAGTCCCCTGGTGTGATCCAGCTGTAGATGAGGGAAGAGAGAAAGAGAGGAGAAGACACACCCTCTTAAGTCCTTGGCTTATAGTAGGTGTTCAACAAATGTTAAAAGACACACGAACGGATGGACTTAAGCTCCTCATGTAACACGCAAATGAGAATAAAGACCTTGACAATGTAAACCTTCCTGACTGGCATCCTCTGCAATTGGCTGTGATATCACTAGTTGGAGGTGCTTGTGTTTCTACCTGTTGATCTTCCCTGCGTCCCTCAAAAGAAGGTGCTGCCGAGTGCGTGGAGCCTGTTAGCAAGGTGGCAGCGGTGAACCACAGGTTGCGAGAGGGCCTCCCTGGGAATCGTCCTCGGAGGAGACCAGTGGGACACAGACGGCAGTTTTCAAGCCTGAGATTTCTAGGATTCGTTTTTATGGCTTGGGAGTGGAATGTATGGTTTAAACAAACACAATGAAATCCAGATTACCCACGGCCAAGCAGCTGCTCGCAGTCATTTGGTGTGGGGAAGCGCAGGGTGTCTTAGGACTAGAGCATACCTCAAAAAAAAGAAATGAAATGATTTTTCCCTTTTCCTTTTGTCAATGTTCATTTGAAACACCCCAAATTCCCAAGGAGGTTGCTGTTCTATTTGTTTGTTTTTTGATTTGTTAGTGTCATAGAGCGTGAAATCGTGTTTAAAAGGCTCTGCTCTTTCTTGAGAAAGATGCCCGGGATTCGCATTCTCAGAGCCTAAATGTAGAAACCAAATGCAGCTTTTTGCCTCTTTGGGGGGCATCTCTGTATTTCTTAAAATACGCTGGTGTTTTTCCTGCTAAAGATTCGTCGGCGTCCAAGGGCAGGCGATTTGTAGTTGATTTATAAGGAGATTGTTTCAGACCTAGTGTATCCCTCGGTATGGAATGTATGGCTAGAGTGTCCTCTCCATAGGGTTGGTGCAGGCCCATTTGAATAATGTACCAGATGGAAATCATCGTTCAAACGGTTCCTTTCCCATCACCTAAATGCAAACAGCAAAATGGGAAGCCGTTTTCCATAGCTCCCAAAATAATAATAACAATAATAATAATAATAACGGCATTAAAAATCCTGACGGATGCCCTCAGATAGTCTGGTATTATAATGACCGTAACTGCCATAATGGGGCTCTTTTACAGATGGCAGCCGAGGCAGATCAAACCCTTCATTAGTCCTTCTGAAAACTGTCATATACTTTCCCGTCTTTATGCTCCAAAACACAAAAGGCCCTTTGTGCCTCCAGAAACTTAGCTGCAATTTCCACTCAGAAGAGAAGCACATTAGCTGCTATTATGCATGAGCCATATCATCAGCATAAAAATGAATTTGTACTATTTTGCCACATGTGATGTATTATTGCCGGACTATGTAAACAATACCGGGTCTGAAATTGAGCCTTGGGGACTCCCTTTACAACTGACAAATTGAGAAACAAGGCCATCAACTCTCACACATTGCATCCGGTGAGTAAATAACTCAGCCAAGATCCATTTCCAGGCCAGTCTGAGATAATCTCTGTCCCGGAATAATAAATCATAGTCAAGGGCGTCGGATGCCCCGGGCAGATCTATAAACCTGTAAACACTGCTACGCCACACAGTTTTGATCTCTCGCAAAAGCTTAAGCCAGATCGTTCCCGGGTTTCATCTCGGCACTGGGCATAATGACATTCGCAGCTCCTGTCTCCCATCAGACGCAGCGGGGTTGCTCTTTGGAAGTGGAAGGAGCAGCTTTCTCTCTTTGTTCATTCTTAGGTTTTCCCCTCCACACTCGCAGATGCAGCAGGAGCTCGTGCCTGCGCTGAGACTCAGGTCACAGAGACCGGGGACAGACTCTGTTTACTCCAGAGGAAGGAAGCAGGGAAAGATTGGCAAAGCAGAATTGCTGAGGCCAGTGGTTCTCTGTCACAGGACCTGGATGGAACAAAGGTTCGGGCCAGAAATGGCCTGGGGAATGGGGAATCTGCTCCCTTCCTCCTCACTGTTTGTCTTCCCTTTGCTCAATGATGTATGTGTGTTGTTTCACGGGTTTAACCTTCTGTTTAGTGCACACCTTGAGTACAATGGGACTGTTAATGCTTGTTGGTTGCATAGGGTCAAGGCTGATACATGAAGCTTAATGTCGGGCATTTCTCAGTCTGTATTTAGTTCTTGAACGGACCCTAAATTCAGACTAGAGTGCATGCATTACTCCCCTTGTGCCTGATCACCTCCTGAATCCAGTACACTCATGAGCTGAAGAGGGGGAGCTGGGGAGACTGGCAGGGGGACTGAGAGAGAGCCTGGGGGTCCAGGTTAGAGGCAGAACTCCATTTACCATCAGCACTGGTGGGAGTGGGGATCAGCGTTTGTTAAACACCAAATTCTAGGCACAGTGCTACCAGGCTTTGGAATGTTCTCTTGCTGAATCCTCCAGGAATCCTGTTGGTGGATGACACAATCCTTGTTAAGAGAGACCAAAACCAAGACCCAGAGAGGTGAAGTAACTTACCTGAGCTCACAGAGCAGCAGTTTAATGCGACTGTGGTCTCAGGCTCTTTCGTCTATGCGTCCCTCCCTCCCAGGAGTGATTATCTTAAATTTACGTGACCTCTTCGTCTTGAGGCTGCGTCAGCAAATAGAGGGCTGCGTAAGCAAATCGGATTGGTGCCAAATTCGGTCAGTTAGTAATAATGCTTGGAATCCTTGTCAGTAATAATCCTTGAGAAAGATTCTTCTTGGGAAGGGTTCTGTGGTTCATTAACGATGCCTGGCCTGTGTGGTGCAGGGAGGACAGCGGCACCTGTAGCCTGAGCACGAGTGACCTTGCCCTTGGGTTAACGGGAGACATAGTCCACCTTGGGGCAGCACTGTGCCCTTGTGAACTCTGCATTGATGAGTAAGGTACATCCACAAGTAGCCCGATGCTTCTAAGTCGGTAGCAATGAATTGTTCATGTCCTGCTGGGAAGAAACTTCCACAAAAAGGATGTCTCCCAGCTGCCACTCTGGAAAGTCTTCAGTTGTGGTTAACCAGCATTTCAGGGGCTGATGTTCTTGGAAGTAGAACACACCTGAAGGCACCTTGGAAATAACTAGGGAATCACACCCTGAAAGCATCCAATTTAGAGAGCAGTCGTTTCCCGTCTTCTAGTTGAGTCAGAGGAAAAGTAGTAAGTGGATGAAGCCTAGATAAATGATCACAACAAAAACTCCTCCAACCATTAGGTGGTGCTATAATCAATTGCCCTTAATTTATAAAAGCTTTGCAAATTGCTTGCTGGCTACTCTTTGTTCTTTTTACCCTCATTTTTGTTCTTTGACTCACTTCTCCAACCTTCCTCAGAACAAATCAACCACCCAATGGTCCAATGAACAAACATCTCCACCTAGGACCCCTTTAAGAAAATTTCCCCCCTCATAGGCTCAATATTTTAAATGCTTTGGTCTAGCAAACTTCAATTAGTAATAAAAATTCCCGTATGGATTTTCATTAATCAAAGTCTGCCTATCAGAGCTTCTGCTCAGAATATGGCAACAGGTGTTACCAGATGAGTTGTGCTTCTCCAGCTAAAAATCAAAGAAATTTAATGTCATAGGTAGTTTGCCTGTGTAGTCTTATCAAGGATGAACATGCAGATTCTGCTGGGCTCTGTGAAGTGATGGAAATTGTTCACTTATATTCATTGTTGCCTTTGAAGTCTTTTGGGTGGGGGCCCTTGGAACCTAGTTTGAGAATCAAATCATTGAGTCATGCGTGCTGGTAGAAATTTTGTAAATACAAGGTGGCAATGCTGCCTCTCTAAAGGCAATACCTACCGATTCTCTTTCTTGGCCAAATTTGATCATAAATTCAAGCTCTTTGCCCAGGATTAAACTCCATTTCAGATGCTTACTTGTACATGAATAATATCTTTTTGTGTGTATTGGACAGTTTTTAAGATTCAAAATTTATTCTGAGTCAGGTCCATAATTCTGGATTACATCTGAGATTCTCAAGCCAAAAGATGAACAATATCTTTAGTTGTAGGATCTTAGGATTCACCGGGAAAACTAGGCCACATTTACTTTAAATTGAATCACCAAAGGTCTTGTATGATTAGTTGCCAAGAGTCCAAAGATACTAGAACTCAGGACATTAGGGATCACTCACAATTTTAGCAATTAGACCACACTTCCTCCCAGATACAATTTTTAAGACCTTCAAATAAAAATAAACAGGTTTTCCAGCTGCGAGCTTTCAGCTTTGGTTTCTTTCCCACGTACCTGGAACCCAGCCGTCCAGAAGTGTCTGAGACAGGGAGAGCTGGTGAGACCAAATGCTGCTCAAAACCTTGGAGGCAAGTTTAGATCCAGCACAAACTGCAGTTTTGCTCGATTAGGGATTAATAAAGGTCACACCCTTCTATTCCTCTATATTACTTCCCACAGCCTAGTGAGCACTATAACTCAAGGGCAGTGGCACAGATGTGTTGGAACTAGAAATTTATAAATCCAGTTACAAAGTATGCTTGTTATTTGCTTTCTTCCATTGATGGGGAAGAATTTTCTATTGGGCTAAGCTTAAAAGAAGTGAAAGGTTTATGGCAAAAGTGATTCCTAGCTAGTCTTGGCGATACAACCCAATCCTCAAAGTCACCTAATCACCCCCATCCCCACTCCATATATGAGTAAACATTTCCTAATAATATACCCCAAACGGTTCTAGGTGGACACACACCCGAGTAGATGGAAGAGGTGATTTTTATTTTATATTATTTTATTATTTTATTTTTTATGAAAAGAAAGGAGCTGGAAGGGACTTGAGTGTAGACATCATCAAGAAAGTTAGAGGAGGTCTTTAAAATGTATTATTTGCCACTGCATCAGGGCAATGAGATTACCAATCTAATGAGCCTTTCCACAAGACTTTAGTGGGATGGTTGCAGGAAGCCACAGAGGAGAGCCCCAGGTGAGATTTTTCAGAGGCTGGTTCATGGCATTCTCAGTGACTAGAATTTAAAGAAATCAGGAGGAGAGCAAAGTGTGACTACGTCTGAAGAACTACCCAGAAAGTCCAGAGGTTGTTGATGGCTTGGCCAATGCAGACCCAGAATAAATGGACAGATTTCAAAGGCATTAAATGTATGGTCATCAGGGATTCAGAAAAAGGAAGACTGAGCGAGTCAGTGGCGTTTGGTATCCTTCAAAAACAAAAAGAGGACTTCAGCTCCCCAGATGGTGCTAGATAAGGCTGAGATGTAGGCCGGTGCCTGCCAGCTGCCTTGCAGGCACAATCCAGGCTGGGAGCCTCATCCTGGTGCACAGATTAGGAACACAAAACTATAGCTCTGTGACTGTCTTTCCCTGGGGCTGTGTCTGGCCCGGATATAAAGATGTTTTGAGGAGATCATAAATCCAGCCCATGACCCTGGCTTCAATCCAGTTCCTCTCACCTCCCTAAATCAGGTCTCAGAGTAACTTGAGCTCAGAGGAAGATAGTTCTTCTGAATGTGGAAAATATTAGATGACAAAATAGATGACAAAGATTGGTTGTAAAATCTCTCTAAGAATTAGGAAGAGAGTTATTTAGGCCAGTTCTCTGTCTGCCTAATAGGGGATAGATACAACTAGCCCCGTGAGCCTCAGTTCTTTTCATCTATAAAGAAGGGGCTATAGTAGAATCTAGATCCCATTTGGCGGCTGTGAAGATGTAGTGAGTAGTGTAGGCAGTGCACCGAGGCACATCGTTGTAAGTGATCCCTAAATGATACTATGGAGACAGGTTTTCCTTCCCATCCTTTAGGTGAGAAATTCTAGCTGGTTGGTATTGATTTGAAGACTCGCTCTTGTTCTGTGTTTGTCTACACACATGCACACACAGATGCCTAGAGATATGAAGTCAAGTGTTCCTTTAGAGCTGATTTTGCTTAACCTTTCAGGGCTCGGTGAAAGCGAGAGCCTCTCTGCTTGGGCAGCCTCTCGGTTCAAATGATGGAGGGTGAGATGCCCAGCCAGCATCTCCCTGCACCGAACTGTATCATTTTTATGATCGCTAGTAAGAGACGGTGTTCTCAGTTTTATCATGTGTGCTTGTCCTGAGCCTAGGCAAATGTGATGACATTACAAAGATCATGGTCCCTGTGGTTCCGATAGAGTAATGTCATGGTAACTTTCAGGCACTAGCCTAAGTGTTGCACACACATGAGATCATATAACTTTTTGCCAAGACCCTAACAAGTGGCTACTATCTGTCTCTTCACTTTAATAAGAAAATCGAGGTTCAGAGCGCATACGTAATTTGGCCCAGCTCACAGAACCCATATGTGCAGACCTAGGATTCGAACTCAGGTCTTGGCCTCTCCCTTCTCCTCACTGCCCCTCATTCTGCCTGCTGGTGTGAATGGCATAATAAGACTGCGATGTCATCTGGTTCTGACCTTTAGAACGGAGACTTGGGGAACCGGGCTGCCATACGTCAGTGTCCATAGAATTGCCTGTTACTGTTCTTTTCTGAGAGAGGGGTGCTCTGTCTTACCAAGCTCAGCAGGGCGAAGACCCTGCCCTCCTCTTTGACCTTCGCTTGACTTCCTTGTATTTCACGACTCTGGCTGTCCCTTACCTTGTGGTGAAGAGAGGTCATCAAAAGTTTGTGCCAGCTGTCCCTCTGCTGCTTCATGGTCAAGTCAAAAGCACAGAAAGATCAGACTTTCAACAGAATTGCAAATGTGTTGAGCATTTTGTAGATGATGACTTTTCAGTCTTACAACATCCCTGGGAAGTTGTTCTCATCACCATTTGGCAGATGAGGAAACCAAGGCTCAGACAGGTTCCAGGCATGTCTGGGGTCAGCTCTCTAGCTGGTAGGTGAACTTGTATTTTAAGTTTAACCAAATACGATGATCTTGCTTTCTGCTTACAGTGCATTTCAATGCTCTAACGTAAGGGTCCTCGGCTAGTGGCAATTTGGCCCTGCAGGGGACATTTGGCAGTGTTTGGAGATATTTTTGATTGTCACAACTGGGGGCAGCTCCAGGGAACTAGTGGGTGGAGGCCAGGGATGCTGCTAAACATCCTGTAATGTACAGGACAGCCCCTCACGACAGAGAATCATCTGACTCCAATGTTACCAGTGCCAAGGGTGAGAAACCCAGCCGCGAAGGAACACAGGGGAAGCTGAGTGGTGTCGTGAACAAAAACATGGGCGTACGGGTGCCAGGCCATCCACCGAGACCACGTCTCGTCCCCCATCTCTGCAGGGGAGGTCTGATCGCCTCCACATCACACACAGGGCAGCAGAGGCTCAGAGAAGGTGAGCAACCTGCCCAAATCCACTCAGTTAGCAACCAGTGCAGGGGGACTTCAGACAGGCCTCCTGCTCAAACCCAGAGCTGCTCTCCTTTATCAGAATTGAACGTCCCTGGATTCTGGCTTTTCTCCTTGGATTTGGACTTTGAGTCTCCCTAAATTCTGTTGAGCTGGGTCAGCGGTTCTCAGACTGTGACAGGTGTCAGATTCACAGGAGGGTTGTGTACCCAGCTTGCTGGACACTGGGACTAGTTGCTGATTCGGGAGGGCCCGGGCGGCACCTGGGAGTCTGCGTTTCTAACAAGCTCCCGGGTGATGCCGCTGCGGTGGCCTGGGGGCCACACTCTGAGAACTGCTGCATTAGGTCCTAAGCATGTTTTCCTTTCTTCTATCCTCTGCAGATGTCCTCTGCCTCCTCCTCACCTCTCCCTCCCTGACTGTCCAGGAAGGCGGGAGGGCTGGATGTGCAGCCGGCTCCCACGGACGAGCCGAGGCTGACGGGCCCGTGAAATGCTAGCGGGACATGTGAGAGCCGCAGCCTCATGGAAGCTCACTGCAGAGCTCAGCCAGATTCCAGCGGGATGGTCCAAGTGTTCCTGACAGTCTCCCGGGGGGTGAATTAAAATCATTTGCTGGTGACATAGGCGGATGAGCTGGTTCTGGGTCTGGCCTAGTCCAGGTTGGGGAGCATGGGCTGACCTGTCATCTGAAACACAGCCACCAGTCCCTGGGGTCGCCTGGGGCACCAAGGCTGCCCTTTGTGTGGGGAGGCAGGAGGGTGGAGGTGCAGATGGAGGCCTGTCCCTGTCCCTTTTTCAGGCAGCTACTCTCTTCACTAGGAGGCTGCTTCAGGCAGCAGTAGGTGGTCTGCGTAAGGGGCTGGGAAGCCAGGCTTCCCGCAGCCCTGGGGGCTCCCTCCGATTTATTACCTCTGAATGCTTGGAACATCTGATGTGCCGGAGGTCTAGAAATTTGTGATCAATGTATAATCAAGGCATGTGCTGTGCTCATACTAGCACGAAGTTGGCCAGGGAGAGGGGAGAGAGAAACTAGTATTTATTGAGCCTGGTTATGTGCCAGGCAATGTGCTTGATGCTTTGCAATCATCTCATTTAATCCTCATAACAGTTTTGCAAATTAGGTATTCCTCTTAGCACAAAGAGACTGGGGCTTTGAGAAGACAGCTGACTTACCCAGGCCCATAAACCTTGCAAATGAGGGAGCCAGGACTTGAATGCAGGGTAATCTGGCTCCAATGGCTGTTATTTTACCACTTAATGAGAGAGAGAGAGAGAACACGAACTTGAAAGCTTGAGGTCCAGAGGAGGTGAGATGCCTTATGTCGAGTGATGTACTTCTTTGGCTTGGTGCAGAGAGATGTAGAATGGACCGTGCATTGGTATGTGCTGTGAGGAAGGGGTCTGTCTCCATCGTTGGGTAAGTGACCTGAGGAGTGAATGTTCCCCTCAGAGCTTTGTAGGAGGCACAGCAAATTCCAAAACTACTAAGGGAGCTTTAGGAGAAGCATAGTACAAGATTATTAGGCGGTTGAGACTTGGTCAGGGTAGAGATGCAATTTGTTTTCCTTTAAACAAAGTGTACCGTCTCACCCGGACAGAGAGCGAGCCCCACTGCTTTTTCTTCTCCATCTTTTATGAACAGGGAAAATAAATCAACTTGCTTCCTATAGTTTTCCTGACTTGTGAGAGTAAAGTCAAAATATATCTTTGTAATTTTATATGAGCCCAGAAGGAGATGAAAAAACATGAGCCCAGGGGATTCGCCAACCTGCTCTCTCTGGTCCCCAGTGCCTGGGTCTTCATTGCAAGTGGGAAAGGCACTTGAATTGGCATGACTTTTTTTTAGCATTCACTCATCTGGAGCAAATTGGGACATCTCTGGGGTGGGAAGAACCTAACATTTTAACCACTGTTGTGGATAATTGGCCTTGAGCCCCTTAATCCCATAATATGCTTAGTGGTGTCTGCAATCAGCCTTTCTTCCAGCGCTGGCCATTTGAAATCAGACCCAATTCACAACGTAAGTAATAATACCTTACTTCATGCCTCTTACAGTCCTGTAAAGCATTTTTTCATCACATTGTCTCACATAATCCTCAGAACAACTCTACGAAGGAGCTATTTTTATCTTTAATTTGTAGACAAGGGCACCAAATTTTGAACAGATCACATGGTTAGTAAGGGGCAAAATCCCGATTCAAATTCAAACCTATAACTCCTCTCTGAGGGCTTGTTCACTCTATTTCTAGCTGCCTCTTTGTGATGTGAGTTTGACTTTGTCCTTTCAACTTAGTGATAGATTTTGTTTAAAATCCCTTTTCCTGGATATAAGATAAACACATATTCTGATTGAAAAAAAATAGAAAATCATTGAAGGAACTTGGTCACCTTAATTAGGTCTACCACTGTCAACATTCTCCTGTATTTTTTTTTTTTTGCCTATTGAATCAGCACCTCCTCCTTTTGATTGAGCTTAAGTTGCATATATTATCTTTCAGTTTTCTCTCCCCAGGAGCCTCTAGCATCGTTTCTAGAGCCTTAAAGTTTCTCTAAAGACATCTACTGAGTGGATAGAGGGGCAGAAGGACAAATATCTGTGATCAGAGACATACATGGGACACAAATAAATTAGAAGGAATTGCTCCTGCCCTTGAAATGCTTGCCATCTAAATATGACAGGACCAAACATTTACTCATGTTGCACATTTTTTGGAACTAACAGAAACATAAGGAAGCCCCTAAGCCTGAAGTTAATGATGCGGTGTGAGTGTCGAACAGGATTGAACAGCATACATTGGGACTAGTCCAGGGGAGAGTCCCGGAGGACACACTCTTTAGTTAAACCTTGAGAAAAGTGATGCTGGTGGTTGGTAGAGAAGCATATGGCTTTCTAATCTTTTCCAAAATGATGGGACACAGAGGAACAACTGTGAAAATTGGAAGTTACATATGATATTCTAACAGTTTTCCGTTGGCATCTGGGTCCCTTGAGAGAGTATAATACATCTAGTGGGCCAAGGAAACCTATTTTTTAATATATTTATAGAAAATATAAATGTGCCTTGTGTTTCTAAAGAGTGCTACTTTCTAATTGCTTGGGGGAAATACAAAAGGAAATGGAAACGGCTGCTTTACTATTTAAGCTTTGGGAGAAAGAGACGGAGCAAGCTAAATAATTTACAGATTAACCATCTGAGTGTTAAGGAAGAGGTCAGCTTTGTTGCTTTTAGAAGAATGATTTATGGGTCTCCTTAGCTTTTAAAGTCCTGCTGTGACATTTCGGGAACATGCTTTTCCATTGATAAGTAACACTGTAGTGCGATAGATGAGGGAACAATTGCATGAATTGGGCCAACTAGTTATTCTTAATGTTTGTTTAACAGATAAAGAAGTCAGGTGACATTTTCCATCATACTTGTACAATACTGCAAAACTCACAGCTCCAAGGTTGAGCATAGAAAATGAGAAATCCCCAGGGAAACTCTAGGTTGGCAGTTTGAAAAGGCCATCCAACACCAGTAGATTCCTTAAACACCTTTTCCCATGGTCTTTGTAACTCAGAGGGAAGTGCATGGACTTTGAAGTCAGGTCTGTGTTCAAACCCAGCTCTCCCACTTTCTAGCTGTGGGCCGTTGGAGATGTTACCTGACCTTCAGAAGCCTCGCCTTCTGAATAGTGTTAATAATAGCGATGCCACAGGGTTGTTGAATGAATGAATGAAAACAGCTACATATGTAGAGAGGCTGGAATAAAATTCAATGCCCAGTGGACACAATACATCCACTTATTCAACAAACATTTGACACTGTGCTACCAGCTGGGAATATAAGAATGATGAAGACAGGTGGTCTCTGGCCTCGTAAAACTAGCATTTTAGTAGCGGAGACAGACCCAAAATAAAAGTAAACAGATCGCTATGTGTAATCTCTACAGATTTAGTCAAGTGTTATAAAGATTCCAAAAGCTGAGACTGAGAATGCTTAAAGTAAATGGAAAACTGCTTCTTGTAGGGTAGGAGCAGGAATGCTGTTTTGAGCAGGTGACTTTAAGCAGGGAAAGAGCCAGCCATGAACAGAGTGGGGAAAAGCGTTCAAAGCAGAAGGATCAGCATGTGAGGTGGCCCTGAGGCAGGGAATAGCCTCGAGTGTTCCAGGAACTAGACAAGACCCATAGTTAGGGCTGGTGAGCAAAGGGGTCAGGCAGGAGAAGTCGATAAGGATGGGTCACGCATGACCTTGGTAGGGAATTTGGATTTCATTCAAGGTACAATCTCATCATTAGTTTCATTCCCTTTCCATTGTAATTTCAACCATTACCTAGCACCAGAGCCTAGCAGCTGTCATCCAATTTTGCAGGAATTCCAAGGAGTGTGAGCTCCAAGAATTAGGGAGTAGGTGCCAGAGTTGTGAGAACCCACAGAGAAGGGCTACTGGTCCAGCGCTGGTTTCACTAACTCAGAGCGTGTCGGAGCTGTAATGGCTTAGAGCTCCCCCAGTTCTGCCCCCTCCCTTCATAGATCGAAATGAGGTCTGCGAAGGGTGTGGTTTTAAGGTAATTGGGAAAAGGAGATTTAAGCACTAATTTCTTGATAGTCCTGTTTTCTAGAAAGCGTGCTGGGTACTTTCCTGTTTAACTTCTTTAATCCTCAGGTACCTGTAAGGTAGTAATTTTAGCCAAGTTCCCATATGAGACCTCAGCTTTATCATCTGTAAAATGGAGGTAATTGTATCTGCCTCGCTTAGTGGTTGGAAAAAATTAAGATCAAATAGATTAAAACTTAATAGGGAGGACCAGACCGTCAATAAATATTAGTTTTCTTATTCCTGCTTCCCTCTTTCATTATCTTGACATATGTGATTTACTGGTTTTTTGGAAGGCAGGGAAGGGAGCTGGAATTGTAAACAGCATATAAAATATAGTTTTATGTATTTAATTTTAAATGCAGAAAGTCCCATGAACAGGATTAATCTTGTCCCTAAATCTGTTTCATCTTTAGAGAGGATTCTGTTCCTAGGTGGGCAGGGCTATCACAATGAAAGCAAAACAGGCCAAGGCTACTTTGCAGCAGTGTGGGCCACACAGACCTCCTGCATCTCCTCCTTTTTTGGTATCAAACATGATGCCGCATTAAAATCTTTTACAAACATACTCATTATTTAGCTAAGCTCTAGCTCTTTAAGTTGTAATATGGTATTTTTTCTTCCCTGTCTCTATCAGAAGGAATGGAAAAAGGTTTTTTGTATCTAGACAACTATACCCGGTTGCAGAAGACCGGCTAACCTGGATACCAGAGAACCGGGCAATCCCTACGCGGCCTTGACTGTGCGAAATTCCTGTACACACGAGATATAACAGCACATCTTTCCGAGCTGACCTCCCGAATGCCTCCACATGGTTCCAATTTACGTGGGATTTTCTCTCAGGAGATTCCGTTCGCCCTTAGAAAACACACATGTACAAACACGAAACTTGATTTAAATGAAACAGACACCTTAAGAATCTTAACAAGTAGAGTTGACCTTTGAACATAATTCTACAAGACTGGATTGTGCGCCCCACGTGTTGCCGGGAGGCCCGGGACAGATCAATGCCTGACACCCCCTTCCCAAACTTCCGTGAGCCCAGGGAGTAGGTCCAGAGGAGCACAGAGCCCATGAGACCCACGGGCAAGGGTGACCTGGCCAAAATCAGGTGGCACTGGTCTTTCCCTCTGAGACAGGCTGTGACCAGAGCCCTCCTTTCTCCCTGGAAGAGGGTGCTGCCTCTCATTTGACAATAGCAAGACCTTTGAGTACAGAGACCATGGAATGTTGCCTTGCTGTGTAAACAACATATGTACAGTAACATACACAAACATACTCAGATACATGTAGCTGTCCATGTATGCATGCCTGATGGACCACGAGTCCAGGCCTCTTGCCAGGTCCCAGGCAGATTTTAAGGAGTGAGATAATAGGCCAAAATACACGAAATCTGCTCTGAGGACAATTTACCCTTTTGCTCCCTGCCCTTAGTTTAGTGGTTTTTCTGATCCTGGGTTATGTTCTGGAAACTAAAAGCAGGGCATGCTCCCTAAAATGCACAGGTCCCATGTCCTGAAGCATAGACTGCTTTTATTTCCCAGGATGTAATCCAGCCCGGAGGGTCCCCATTCTGAAGCCCCGTGGTATCTATCACATGAGACTGCCCTGGGGTGGAATGGGGTCATCTGTGCAGAGGGGAAGAGCAGGTGCCAACTTTCCTGGTCTTCGTGGCCAGAACTGTACCCACACATGTTGGCATATGTGCACTTCTCCCTGACAAGGGAGCCCAGTGTCACTGCTGAGTTGAGCTCAAGAGGGAACCAGTTTATTTTTTAATTTTTAAATCCTTACCAGGGGGTATTTTTTCCATTGCTTTGCAGAGAGAGAGAAACATCGATGTGAGAGAGACATATCGATTGGTTGCCTCCCACGCATGTGTGCTCCAACTGGGGCTGGGATCGAACCTGTCATCCAGGTATGTGCCCTTGGCTGGAATCCAACCTGGGACCCTTCAGTCCAAGGACTGATGCTCTAACCACTGAGCCAAACTGGCTAGGGTGAAACCAGTTTATTTGTAAAGTAAATTAAGTTGTGTTTTTTATTTGGGAAACTGGGAAGTTGGGACTGAGTAACTCAATGTAGATATTTTAAAAAATCAGCTTCCTTACAAAACACTGGTATTAGGCCTGAATTTGGGAGTACTGTGGAGAAGGTTTTGTATTTTCCTCAGACAGCAGGGGCTGAACCAGTCTCCTCGGCATAAACTCCTTTGTCTTGAAAATACCAGTAACGAGGGCTATGAATTTCTGTATCGGAAAATCTGAATCACCCCGGGATGCACATGAGTTCCTTGATGGAAATGTGAAATTAATTTTGTACTAAATAAAACTTGAAAATGGTTTCAATTACGGGGGGGGGGGGGGGGACGTGAAATGAAGACAGCGATTCCACTGTATTCTTGTTTCATTTATCCTGAAAAAAATTTTAAAACTTATTTCTAGATACTGCTCCATTTCCTCAAGACATTGAGACTGTGAACACTGGAGGTTGCAGTGGTACTTACTACGAACCTGTCACCTCGCAAAGAGAGGCTGTGGATGCTTCAGAGTGGGGAGAAAAGGCCGGAAGAGACAAATATTTATGGGGCCTCCACTGATGCCAAGATCAGGGCTAGGAGGTTTCACATGTGTTCTCTCATTTACTACTCAGGACGATGACGGTCTGACATCAATGTTGTCATCTCCGCTTGTTTCCGATGGAAAAGGAAGTCTCAGAGGGATCATATACGATGACAAAAGGACAGCTTGTAACTGGCAGAAGGGGGATTCAAGCCCAGGTGCTCCTCTCCCGTTCTAAAGCCCACTCGGCTTTGCAACTGATCACTGAGGAAATCCAGATGACACCCTCCTCCCCCACCACGTGGAGGGAGCCTTTCCCTAGAGCTGCCCCGGCATCAGCCTGGCCTCACTCACCGACACCTTCAGTTTGGCCTGAGCTTCTAACCATAGTCATCACGCCTGCATCCACCCTGCGCTGAACCTTCCCGGGAGAGTCCCCATGACGTGTCGGGAACTGTGATCCGGGTACGAAAGTGAACAAAGCACAACTCCACTTCCTGGGGGATGGTGACCTTTGTAATATTTGACCTCAGTGTTTTCAACTTAAAATGGCGAAAATGTCACTTGACCTTAAGGGCTACTGCATGGATTAAAGTGTCTAGCATTGAGCCTGGTTTGAAAGGGGAAATCAAAATACATTAGTTCTCTTTGCCCCACCACCTCTAGTTTGTAGCAAGAAGAAGATGACAAACTTTCTTAGAAATGTTAAAAAAGCAAGATGGTTGGAGCTTTTCATCCAGCAGATGCTATCAAAATCTTGGTGTGCTCACATAGCGTGAACGCAAGCACACATGCATGCACACACGCACGCCCGCACGCCACAGACCTTTTACAACTGAAATCTGAATGCAAGATAGCTTCTCGCCATTGGATTCATTCAAGGACAGCTTTGCAATTTCACAACAGCAGGAGGAGGCCTGAGTGGAAATGGCTCCTGGGGCCCACTTAGAATGGATCCCCACGTGGGGGGGTTCTCTACCAAAAATGAGCAGGAATGTGGAAACATTTTCTTTACTCCAACGTTCAACTCTGCAGTTGGTCCCAGGAAACCCTTTTTAAGGAGCCAGCTCTTGCAGAATGAAATGGAAGCTTCTACTGTCAGAGACAGAACAGAGGTACATCCCTGCAAATATGGAAGGTCCCCTCTCCCAGGCCTGGTGAGGGAATCAAAGCCAAACCGGCCAAAGAGAAAATGTGGGCGTGTGGGATGATGATGGTGCTTCCACAGCCTGGACCCAGAGGGCTCAACAGAGGCCCCATCAGAGCTGTACCAGGGGTCTTGGGCCCGTGAGCGCCGATCACATGCCTGCTCTGAGTTTTCTAAATATCCTGGGGCCCTTCTGTGTCCTCACATGCTGCCTATAAGGCAAAAAGAAGGAAGAACAAGGGAAAATAGTATCTGAAATGGAGTTTCTAGGGCCCGTTGGGCACCGTGCGAAGTACTTTCATGACCTTTCATTTGGCCCCAGGGCTGTGCTAGATGTACAGGCCCTGCCCTTCCCATGGTGCTGGTAAGGAAGCGAAGTTCCTGGTGGACGTGGGCTTTTTGTCTGTTTAGGTGTGTCTGTCTGTGAATGCTTATGTATGCGGAGGAGAGTTAGACATGGCAAAGGTCAGGGAGAATTGTCCACGTCGAGACCACGCGCAGACATTAGAGAAAGGCGAAGCAAGACCTCAGGACCCATGAAGGGAATAGCTTGGCCTGGCTGGTGAGGGAATACCTCCTGTTTGTGCCCAGGCACCACAATCTGAAGAATGTGCCCTTAACCCAGCCCCGAAGTCTGAATTGCTGCTCGTGGGCCACGTGACATGGTCATCATCCATGTAGCAGAATCATTACTTTGCCACTTAGAAAATGCTGGGGAGCTAGAGTGATGATCCAAGTCCATTTGGGTTTGGCAACCCAACAAGCTTTTCAAGTTTGGTGAAAACAAATCCAAACAAAATTCTAGGGGCTTGAGGATAAGTGATAAGATTTGGAAATGGAGGAAAGATTTCAAATAGACTTATCTCAAGTCCCCAGTGTCATGAATTCAAGTTGTCTTTCGCTTGCTCACCTTAGGGACAGTGATTAAACGTTGTCTTGCCACTCTAGGATTACTGGCAAAGTGGTTTTCAAACTGTGTACCTTGGAACCCCAGAGTTCCGTGGAGGATCCCTCATGGGGATCCCCCCCTAAGGGAAAGGCTGTGGTTAATCTGGAGGGGCTCTTGGCTGTCTCCCCCTCATACACCTCTTCCCTCCCCTCACCCCGCCTTCACTTTAATCAGAACAATTCTGCTTTTATCAGTTTATTATTGGCCTTCCCCATTTGGTTTCGTTTAGAAAAGCTGCATTGCAACTAACAGCAATTTTTAAATCAAGGCTCTCGGAATGGTAGCTTTTGGAATCTCGTACAAAAAGCCCTCCTCCTCCGAGACTTACCTTAAGGTTAATGACTTGGAGAGTTTCACCTGAGGGAGTACAGCCAGAATTTAGGGAAGCACGTTTCCCTTTCCAAAATCTTGTCAGCTTTCAGGACTAAAAAAGAACAAACCCATTGTGAAAACAGAATGTATCAGAGAAAGAACAAAGTGTGGCAACACCACCAGTGAGATCAGACTCCCTTTAGCCACAGACTCACTGATTGGAGTTTTCTGATGAGGCAGACAGGCTTGTGGAAGGCTGCCAGGAAATCTGCACAGCGAATTGCTGTTGCTAAGCCAGCCCAGTGGTGCAGTAAAGAGCTAAGGAGTCCCAGGAGAGGGGTGGGAAAGGATTGCTCTCTGTTTCTCTACCCCTGATGCGGGCCTTTTTCTATTAGGAAGTGGAGTGTGAAGGAAGTTATCAGGGTGAAATCAACACAGCGAGGAACCTTTTTAGACCAAAGCCCAAGGAAAACCAATAAAACCCGTTGGGCTGCTTCATGTTTATCATGTGCTGTGCATGTAGGTCAGCTCGCTTTACAGCAAAGACAGACACCCCCAAACAAAACACCGAGCTCTGCAAAAGGGTTTCTAAGTCCCCGAAGGATGGCCTGGTTCTTGCCAGGGGCATTGGCTACGTGAAACTCTAGTATAAGCAAATTTCTGATATGTGCTTTCTAAATTAATGATGGAAATGAAATGTTGCCTATTATATGGATTGGGGATTACGTTCAGCTGGGAGAAACAAAGCCCCCCCAAAGCAGAGCTTGAAACAAATTACTGGTCTATTTTTCTTAGATGATGAACTGTCTGGAGACACAACAAATGCTGAGCTTGGGATGTGGCTCAAGGATGGCAGCATCCAGGTCTTGGCCATCTCTTGGTTTCTTCGCTGAAGACCAGTGGCTGCTACTCAGGATGCATCCATGTTGTCACAGGATGAAGGGAGCAGACAAGGGGTGAATTGGCAGGAGACAGGTGAGCCTGAGCCCCTCCTTCTCCCTCTGCTCCCGTCCCCACACTGTAAGGAGTTGTTCTGGAAACTCCATCCAACCACCTAGGCTCACATCGTTTAACTAGAACCATCCCCCATGCCATCCCATCTGCAAAGAGGCCTTGGAAATATGTCTTTTAACGGGCGTATTGCTGTCCCCGACTACCTCGGGGCTCATTTCTAAGGAAGACGGGGCAGAGGTATACCATTCTGACAATGAGCAGTGCCCACCAAGCCTGCCAGAACATTCTTAACTCTTAACTTGTCGGGACACAACCACAATACCTCCTAGCTGGCTCGCCTCCTTTTTAAGAACTTGGTTCTCACGGTGTTTGTTTTTGTGCGCGTGTGTGTTTTCATCTTGCGATGGGTTCTGCTTTCCCCCAGGACCTCAGGTTCCTCACTGAAACAGCACACCCTTGAGTGTAGGGAGCAGGCTTGTCTTTTCTCTGGCGGGTGATGGTTACACATGTGGCTCAAGCTGAGTCAGGGGGCGTGTGTGGGGGATGCTGGCTTCTGTCCTCTGCAGACGGAGCAGCCGGGGCAGGCTTGGGGAGGCTGACTGGTGACCGCAGGGCTTCCTTGAAGGTTTCGCTGTCACGAGGTCAGAGCGCGCCGATGCCGAGTTCACACAGTTTGTCCTAGCGTCGTCATCGCTCCGTGGACCCTGCTGGGGGATGGCCGTGCGGATGTTTCAAAAGTACTGTATCTTCCCCAAACTCGGACTATATTTTTGTCCCCTCCTAAGTAGTAGGTGACCTCAAATCCTACTTTGCGAAAAAAAGATGAGCTCATTTGGTCCTGATACAGCTTCGCTCTTTTCCCTTCTAGTCTTTCTGTCCCCCCTTTACCAGCAGGCTGGCTGCACCCCTAGACTGAAGTCCCGTCTCCTGGTCTCTTGTCAGAGGGCCCTCTCCATACAGCGAGTGCATGCTCGCTTGCTCTCTCTCCCCGCTCCCCACTTAAGAGGAGTAAGTGCTCCGGAAAAATAAAACAGGGAATAACAACTGAAGGTTACAACAACTGTGTGCTCAGAATGGAAAATTATTGGTGACTTTTTTTTTTTTAAAGGAATTGGTTTCATTATTTTTGTATATATTTTCTAATCTTTTGATATCAAGCATATTTTTAACCAGGAAATACCTTGCACTGAGATAAATGTCTATCTACCTAGGAAAACAGGTAGATAAGGGTAGGAGAGAGACTTCAAGAGGAGTGGACTCAAGTCTTTTTCTTTCCTAGTTTCCAAATATCACTCACTGGGTTTCCTCACCCATCAAATCCAGAAAAGGGCAACCATATGCCTATTGTGCACAGTTCCCAGGGCTTTTGTGAGGACTGGATAAATTCATGCATGTTAGAGCAATTCTTCAATTATCTGGAGTAAAGATTAGTTTTTTAAATAAATTAAAGTCCAGGTTATTTAGATTTTCTTAGTTTTTTACCTAATGTCCTTAATCTGTTCCACTCTCCCCTCTAGGATACCACATTGCACTTAAACGGCAAGTCTCTTTATCCCCTTTTGGCTGCGGCGGTTTTTCAGACTTGCCTTGTTTTTGGTGACCTTGACAGTTTTGAGAAGTATTGGTCGAGTATTCTGTAGAATGACTCCTTGTTGGAATTTGTCTGACGTTTTTGTCATGCTAAGCCTGGGGTTATGGGGTGCTGGGCATAAGACAGGCCACAGAGGTAAAGTGCCATTCTCATCATATCATGTCATATCACATCGGATCACATCATATCATATCATCATATCATATCATGAGCACCAACTAGCAACATGATCTATGACCATTGATGCTGACCTTGATCACCTGGCTGGAGTATTTGTCTCTTATTTCCATTCCATTTTATATGTGGTTCACGACGCATGCAACTCACCGTGCCAGTGCAACCAGGCGAGGCCACCGGTGCCAAGCTCGGGTGTGGCGGCCGTGTCCAATCACCAGGAAGTTTCTGATGCCTGCAGTCAACTCACCTGCTTTTCTCTTCACAGACCTGTAGTAGTTAGCAGCAGACCAGCCTGGGTCCGTGGCCACACTTTGAGCAGCATTGTGCTAACACAACACAGGAGGTTTAATAAATAATTTGCAATCACACTGATTCGGAAGCAAAAGGTAAAACTGAGCTGGATTCTTGACATCACCGCAGTGAAGATGGGAAGGGATCTTGGGGGACAACCATCTCAATCCCCTAACCCAACAGATATGGAATGTGAGTCCAGGGGGTGACAGTTTGGCTCCCCTGGGAACGTGGTGGCAGGCCGATGCTAATCCAGGTCTCCAGTCCCTAACGGGGGCTCTTCCCATCCTCCAGCTCTGACTGGAGTCATTTCAGGTTCTCCCACAGGGAAGAGCAGGGAGGAAAGAGGGGTGGAGGGGGCAGGGACTTTTATCTACTGAGAAGCTAAATTTCTCCCTGAATTTCCGACCTCCTGCTACCGTTAGCACCTAAATGAGCAGCTGAGAAAACCAAAATGTTGAAGGAGAGGCAGGGTGCTTACGTGGATATAATTGGTATTCTGATAACCGGAGGTAATTTATGCTTCTAAGATAAATTAGTGGGTCTCCCCTTGGCACCGTCCCATCTGTCCTGCCCCAGTGCAGGTCGTAGAGAAAGAAATCCAGAGCTGAGGATGGAAAACAAATTAGTGGGTGGCCGTGTCCCCCTCCTCACTCCCTGCTCCCTTCTACTTCCCTTGCGAAAAAAGGGGGAACGGAGATGTGGGTGAAGGGCTAGGGAAACAGGAAACCAAGGACATCGGAGAGGTTTACTCATCTGACTTCTTTTTATGTGGAAATGTATTTAGGATTAAATTAGACATGACATGGAGTAGACTCCCAGTGGGAAAATATTTTCTTACACCTGAAGGGGCTCTGGGGAAATGGGGCAGCCTGGCCACCAGGCTTGCCCGGCCAGGGTTTGGCGGGAGGGTTAGGTCCCATGTGGTACAGTGCAATGCACCACGCAGGGTCTGCAGTGTAGCAGATGACAGGGTTCCAGGACCACCTGCCTCTTAGCCACCCCGTGTGTGCTTTTCCCTAACTATGAAGCTTTCAAATGGAGAGGGGCCGGTGCTATAAGAAAGGGATGTTATCTAACTGCGCCTGGCCCATGTGTCACAGCTTCTCATGCCCATTGCTGATGTGATGGAACCCCTGCTCCTCGCTGTGGGCACAGGGTGCCCACCGCCTGGGCCACCTGCCTCTGTGCCCTCCTTTTCATCTCCATAGATCCTACCTGTCCTTCTTCACCCCTACCCTTTTGCACAAACTCCTTCATCCTGAAAAGCGCTCCCCCCTTATCAGCTGTTGAAGCCTCATTGAATCTTGAAAGTCCAGTGCCAACATTATCTCCTATGAAAAACCAATTGCAAGCTCCCCAGGCTCAGTTAATAGCCGCATCCATACCCCCTGTGGCCTATTGAATGCACCTACCATCCAGCACTTATAACACTGTTTTCAACATTCGTTTCCATGCAGAGCCTATGGAGTGTTTCTGTGTGTCAGGCTCAAGGTTAAGAGTTTACATAACTTTCTTACTTAACCCCAGCAGGATCTATCAAGTAGGAACCAGGACGGTTCTCCTTCCACAGACAGGAAGCAGAGCCCCTGAGATGCCAGGTAATTTGCTCAGGGTGACAGGTCTATACAAGAGGGTTTTAAACACAGGCCTTTCTACTCTGGAACCCTCTCCCTTCATCTGTCTAGACTGCCTTACGGGCCGATTCAATGCTGCATTGGTTATACACAGACCTAACTCTGTGCCCAGGCCCCACCCTCCGCTGCAGCCCTCCTGGGAGCAGGATCCCCATCAGGTTGCTCGCTGGGTTCCCCTTGACCTTGGCCCATAGACGGACCGGGGACTATTTGTTGGCCAATGTAATTTACTTGAGCTCTCTCAAGAAATCTTATTGGGGTAACGCCTTTCACTCAAAGGCTGTAGCTGCTGCTGCTTGTGTAAAAAGGAGCCTGGCAGTGAGGAAATTCGCGGCTGAGTCTTCATGGCTGGCATGTGATTTCCGTGATACTCAGTGGTCTGTTTTGAGTCAAGATCATGACCCAGAAGCTGACAGCTTCTGCACCATCTTTGGAAACCAGTGGATTGCCTCATCTTGCTCTCTCTTGCCCAGGGGCAAATCCCAGCATTCAGACTTTTAAACTGGATCAAAGAATGGAAAGGCCTGGCTAAAAAAAGATGTTAATACAAACACACACACACACACACACACACACACACAAAGACTCTGTTTGTGTGTGTGTGTGTGTGTGTGTGTACTTATAAGCTTTTATTGAGTCTACACAGTTCCTTGGCATGACCTTGAGAGCAGAGAAGTGGAGGTCTTCAAGGCAAGGATTCGTGGTGTCCTCAGGCCAAAAGAACCTCCACCACGAGGCTCTGAGTGCGCTTTCCTTACCTCGGACAAGTAATTCTCGGCTCTCCCCTTGCATTCCTTTCCCCCATGATGTTACCAAGCTTTCCCCCCCTAACCCCACTGAGGTTTGAAGGGCGATTATATGACATTCATAATTTATTTTGTAGGACTGGCCTCTTGACAGTGTGATTCCTCCCGCATGGGAAAATCGTGTGTCTTTCTGTTTATTTGTGTCCCTCAAGCAGATTTCAGGTTTGTCTCCATATAGAACTTGTGCGGTTTTGATACTGTATTTCTCAAGGTTTTGTATTGTTGTGGCCATAGTTGGGATTTAATGTTGAGTTTAAGCTCTTTCCCACTCTTTTTAAAAAGGGAATGGAATGTCCTGAAATTAGAGTGGACTAGACGCCTGTCGTAGAGTTTAGTCTGCATCACTCCGTGGGCATGTGCTTGTGGGCAGAAGGGGCCTGGTCCATTGCAGGAATTCGGGATCATGAGAGAAATGGGTCAGGAGATGAGTCCTTAATCACCCAAGTCAAGGTTGGTCTGTATCAGTTCCGTCCCCAAGCTCAGGGGCTTCAACAATGATTTATCGTTGCTCATGTGCTTGCAGGTTGGCTTGGGGTCTTCTGCTTCAGGCTGTGACCACTGGGGTTGCATTGAGCTTCTCTGTTATCTCTTCAGTTCTTCTCAAGATGGTACACGTGGTCAGGCAGAAATGAGAGTCTCAAGTTCTGGGTAGTGAACTGGCATGCTCACTTCTGTCCATACACCATTGGCCAAGGCAAGTCACATGGCTGACCTCGAAGTCAGGGGCAGTGTGTTGGCTCGGCTAAGCTGGACCTGTGCCTCTCAGAATGCCCTTCCTTGCATGGTTCTGGGGTGGGGATGGTCACAGGGGAAACATTCACATGATTGGGAAGGTGGAAGTGAAGCCACAGTAGTGTCTACATCTGTCACAAACCACTGTTGAGGACCTGCTGGCTGACCTTGGTGTGGAGTGGCAGCCAGCCCACAGCTCCTTAGCTCCTACCAGATCCAGTTCTTCAGCTTCTCCAGATTGTGGGCCAGGTTTATGGGTAGCTCTTAGCAAAGAGAAATACATCAGCAACTTGGGAGATCTTCATGGAGATTGAGGGCTTGCGAGCAGTGAGACACCCATGTGGCACTAATTCATCTGGTGGGCCCCAGCGGGCTGTGGCTCTTCTGCATTTCACATACACTGTCCCTTCCCATGTGCTGTCTCCGCTGACCTCAGGCCTAGACCAGACGCCGGCACAACACCCTGACGTGGACTGTCTGACCCACTCCCAAGATCGCGTAAGAGCTAATCCCTGTCATAAATCCAGTATTTCCCTCATGATTCTACTTCTCTGATTAAGTTATTACTGATGCAAGTAAGGAAATGTACTTGGCCCATGATGAGGCCAGGACAAGGGAGAGTGAAGAACTGGCGACAGTGATTCATCCTCTTGTGGTCCTGATGCAGCCTTCAGGAAGATGGGAAAATGCACCCGAGCCCTTTACAAATATTTTCTGTAAGGGTTAAGGCAAATGGCATTCCGGCTGACTTCCAGAACACGGCCACTTTATAATCAGTATCTCCCATATGGCTCAACTGCAGATTTAATTTTGTGGCACTATGCAATTTAAATGATCTGGGAGACTTTCAGACGGTGACCCCTCGAGAGAAATGACCAATACTTCATTTTAAAGGGATTTTTAAGAGGTAGGCTCCCTTTTCCATCAAGGCTGAAGGTCTCACTACATCCTAACAAATGCTACTCCAACAAAATTATGTCTAATAATTAAATTTCTGAGGTCTAAATCCTGACCCACTTACTTAAAGGAATATTTGGTAGGGTAATAGGGCGGAATAATTAAACAGCCTGGTCTCTTTAGAGTTATTTTTCACAGGATGTGATCTTTAGTATAAATAATTTCTTCTTTCATTGGCCTGCCACCATCCTGGATTCCCCGTTTCTTACCGGTCCAAGCTGCGGGCTTAAGTAACACTTTAAATTGTGAATTTCCTGAGAAGCCTTCTGTGCCTTTATTTTTTCTTCAAACAATTTCAGCTTTGCCTGGCCTGGGCCGGTGGCTTTGGGGCTTTGGGGGAGATAAGACACGCCGATGCATTCCTGACAGCTGAACTTAAAGACAACCTCTCACACACGTCATCCGATTGGCTTCGTGTCATTTTGGTCGCTCCTTCTGACAGTCCTGACCTAGTTTTTCTTTCACAAAAGGGTATCGGTTTCAAGGTTTAGAGTTCTTAAGGATTTAGAATCTTTGATTAAAAAAGTGAAACTCAATCTCGAATCAAGGGTAGGGAATGCTGGCCTGCCTTCGATAGAGGACTCCTGTGACCAGTATTTATTATGGTAGCGCTGTGTTATTGCAAACCTCCTATGAATAATATGTTGGGGAGCCGCCACCCAACAAGGCAGACATTATAGCCCCCGGGGTTAAGAGGAGGGCGGGTGTGACATCGACGGGCTGAGGGGCACAATTATCTCACGGTTCTGCCTGCCTACGAGCGTGCAATGACTTTTGTTTTTTACAACGTGTGGGATATTTTCATTGTAGGTGAAGCAACAGACATATTTTCATTCACAGGAAAAGAAACAAAACGAGGGTTGTGTCTGCTGCGTGTTCTGAATGGTACCCTGGTGGCCCCGGGCCTCCCTCTGGGAGCACATTGATAACTGAGCATGTCGTGGGCGGTGGGACCCTCGGCTTCGCGGTCTAAGGCGTGGTCTAGGGCATCCCTGGCACAAAGGGAGTCATTATGTGAAAACAGCGATTCCTCCGTTTAAACGGGAGGGTGGCGGGTGTGCCTGTGGTAGGTATTGTTTTGGGTTGATTTAGTTAAAAATTCAGTAAAGCTTGGTGTTTTTTGGTGTCCTAGAATAAGGCAGTATGTGGAAAGAAGTGAATTAGCGACTACTAAGTACTTAATGAGCGCCAAGGGGCTCACTTACAGTGTCTCTTTTTATCTTCAAGAAAACCTAAAGGGAGATATTGCTGCCCATTTTCACGGAGGCAAGTAACTGACGTCTGAGACTTCCAGTGAGTTGCCCACAGGCTCAACGTGGTGGAGCAGATAGTCCACTGGGTCTGCTTGATTCTGTAGCTTGAACACCCTTCTAGCATTTCCTAAAGTGGATTAGAATGGGAATCTGTGGGTGATTTGTGGAAAAGAGAGACTGGGAGGGAGGGGCCATGACCAAATGCAATTTGGGAATACTAGATCAAAGATATTCATTCATTAAAGAAATTATTTTTAATTTTACTTTTCAGTTACAGTTTTCATTCAATATTATTTTGTATTAGTTTCAGGTCAAAGACATGTATTATATATTTTAAAAGCTCGGGACTTCTCCGAGCTTTTAATATACCACTAGGCAGCATTTCTCAAACTTATTTGACCTGCAAATGCCTTTTTTTCTCCCAAAAAGGGATCATGATATTAGGAACCTCACAACACCATTTGCCCCTCAAGTGCATTTTGGTGGAGATTTGGTGGCAGTACTGAGATTTGGTGGCGTCACTGTCCTGAGAGACACCCCTATCTCTGCTGCTCTGAGCCTCATGTTCTCTCATATCTACCTCTACCCCCTCAGCACATGGGCTTGGTTTCCATCCAGAAAGAAGATTTTTGGGGGTGGAGCACTTAGGTAGGGTTGATTGGCCACTTTGCTCTGGGATGAGAGCGGGCAAACAAGCCTGAATCTGTCCCCGAGGCAGGCGAGGTGGGAGCCGACTCCTTTGCTGTCTTTTCATACTGAGTGCGAGCCCTCTGCCTGGCCACCGGCGGGGGGGTAGCAGGCCCTCCTCTCGGCGCTCTGCCGCTCACACAGGCTTCGCTCTCAGGGCTCTGTCCCACGCTGGTGTGCGAGGCAGAATGATGCTGTACTGGGATGTTGGGTGATGGCGGAGAGATGCTGGAATCTATGGGGAGACATTGTGGAGTTTGAAAGAAGCAACTGAGGGGTCAGATCTAGGTTTCGACAAGTTCACTCTGTGGACAGGCACAAGCCCAGGGATGATAAGACTCGTTATAAAGAGGAGAAGGTGAGAGTGCTCACCCGTGCTACAGCAGCGTGAACAGCGAGGGAGGGAAGAAATGAATTTGCTCCATGGTGAGGGGGGCAGGTGATGTTGGGGTCGATTGGAATTGAGGTGTGCAGAAGAGTAGGAACCCTTCCTTCAGCTAGAGCGTGGGCTGGGAGTGAGGGCCATGCCCATTCATCTTAATCTTTTATGTCAAAGGGTGTGAGATGATTCCATAGAAGCCCCTTTGCCAATATCCTCATATTTTCTTTGGTCATTTGTTTCCTGCCGAGGCCTGGAGAAAGTGGCTAGGGCACCCTGGGCAGAGGTCTGGACCTGGATTTGCATGATAAGTGGTCTGCAACTTGACTTGGGGTATGAAAAAGCCACAGGGTGTGGGGTAGGACCTTGTCCCAGTTTTCACATGTACCACGTCCTGGCTGCGGGACCTTGGACTAGCTGTGCAAATGGTAATGTCCTCATGAAGTGGAGATGGCCTCTGCTCTGGCACAGGTGTGAGGGTGATCTACTTGTGGCATCTTTCGCTCTGTGTTGGCCGGGATGGATCAACCCATTGTCATTAATCAGTAACGGTTGTGGGAGATCTTCTCTCTCACTGCGTGATGGTTCCATCATCCCGAACTTGCATCCAGCGTGTCCTGGGAGAGCTTGCCGGCTGAGCCACGGAGGCCTCTGATCTCAGGAAAAGGCCTCAATGAACCTTTAATGCCTGGAGAACCTGGAGTGAACCGCTCTTTCCACAACGTGTAAGCAATCCTCCCTAACGAACTTGAACATTTCCCTTGTGGGCCTACTAAATTGTGGAAAATAAATATGAAAGCGCTTTTAAGACGCCTCCCGATCCCGGGGTGAGCACAATTGGCCTTTTGTTTACCTTGAAGTAATAGGATCATTATCTAGGTGCCCCATTTGGATGAAGCCTTGAAAACATATTAACCTGTTGACTTTGCTAATAGTAATTTAGGAAAACCTCTCGGGCTCCAAACCCAGCTTTTTAAGGCCAAGTATAAAGCGGTCTTGCCTTGTTTTCGAAGTTGACTTTCATTAAAGATCTGCGTAAACATAGCTGAACGGTGACTGTGTTGATCTTTGGTGCCAGCCAATTATGTCAATTGGCTTTTGCTGGCCGGCAGGGTTTTTGATCTGCCGTCTGTAAGAGGTGGAGGCTTTGGGTGTTGGCTGACCTGGCCCTGAAGAAGGGGAAGACTAACCACTGTATCTTATGGTCCAATAACAGAGACAGGAGCGCTAAGTGTGGGAGCCAGTGGCTGTCCACCTCTGCTGTCACAGTCTCGTTTCCCAGAACCACCACAACTGCCCAAAGGAGATTGTTGTGCCTGTCTTCTCACCAGCCCACTGCCTGCCTCCATCTGCCCAATTTGAGCCACCGAGGCCATGACCTGCCTGCTGCTTTCCTGGCCTCACGCAGGCAACCCGCCCCCCTTGCCTTTGGAAGGCATGATGGATTGGTTTGAAACAAAACCATCCCCTTCCCAAACTGAAAGGTTCCTTTTCATGTTGGGGAACAACTCGAAACCACCGGAGAAAATCACGTGCCTCTTCTGTATAAACTCCTTCACCACAAGGTATAAAGGGAGCCATAATTCGGGGGGCTTAGGTTTGATTGAAGTCATCTGTTTCCATTTGTGAGGAGAGAGGAGGGAGAATGCACCGTGGTGGACAGCTGATATAAGGCAGCTTCTATTCCCAGGCAGAAGAAGGGGTGGCCCTGTCGCTCCACATCCTCAGAGCCGGCTGCTTGGGTGTAAAGAATCGCAAGGAACTCGGGCGCTTGGAAGGGAGGTCGGCAGACTTGTTTTAGCAACGCCAGGTTCTCCCAGAGCCACAGACTCGGGAGAGAAGGGACCGCGTTTTGTCCACCATCCAGCCAAGAACAGGAACCCTCACTGGGGAAACAGCCCTGCCCCCTGTCGGGATGTGATCAGCACCCATGGGTCTGTGCGTGCCGCCAGCTGACAGTCGGACTTCACCCTCAGCATCCCTGAGTGTGTTGGTGCTAGTTAGGGGACAGGGGAGGCGCACTGTGAGAACCATCCTTCCTTTCCTGCTTGGCAGCCTGACTTGGTGGGACACTGAGACCTCAGATCGCCTCACAGAGACATGCCCGCAGGTGACCGATCAGTGGAAGCAGGAAGGACCCAGTCAGGGGGAGATCAAGGTCCCCTCACCATCATTCCACTGTCATTAAGGGAAGACTGGCTGTGAATGGGCATGGTAGGCCAACTGACATCTCTTTCCAGACAAACTTGGATGTAATCCCAGCTTTTCCACGCAACTGGTGGTGTGACTTCGTGCCCCCCTCAGCTTCAATCTCCTCATCTGTGAAATGGGGATATGTATTTACTTCATTGGGCTGTTATGGGTTAAATAATATTTGAGAGTCATGTAACATCGGACATGTGAATAGCAGGCCCTTTCCATTCAGGGACCTTTGTTTCTCGAGAAGGCCAACCCTTACCTCCTCTATTTTAAATTTCCTACGATGGAACAAGAAGGGTCCTTACCATAGAGATAAGGATGTCCACGCTCAGCGGCTGCAAGTAAGCCTTTTGTAGATCTTTCTGCAATCTCCCCAGGCCACTTCGGGTCACTCGCCTCTATTTTGGTGACTATGATAAACGACCATCTTGATTGCTACCCAACTTAACCGTTTTCTCGTGTTAAGTTTTAAAATATAGAAGTGCTTTTCTCCCATGTGAAAATGGGTTGCTGTCAGGTTGCTGCTGTTGTTTCTAGTAGGTCAATCCAGGGACTAGGGGTGCAAGGCTCATGTTCCATGCACAATACAGACCCTTCTCATTGAGTCTGTTCCGCAAATATTTCATCATGGCTGAGTGGTTTACATGGATGATCTGATTTAATCTTCTAGACGGCTTCATTTTTATTTCTGATATACCAAGAAAGGGCAGAGTACAGAGCTATTGAGTCCTTTCCCTGAGGTTCCCTAATGAACAAGTCAGGTGGGGTGGGGCTGGAACCCAGGCAGTCTGACCCCACCACCTGAGCATTGAGGACTGTGCCTCAGCCACCAGGCGTTCCTTCACCCATTAGGAGAGACTGCACGGATCAAAGGACTCCCTTGTGAACAGTGAGGGCGGAACAGCAAAGGGAATGCGAGGCTCAGGCCCACCTGCAGGACTTGAGCCAGCGGCAGTCCTCCAGGCAGTTCCTCCTTCTTCTCACAGTCAGCCGAGGCCTTGACTGCGCTACACTCACAGAAGGAATCCACTTCCAATTTCTCCAAGATAAATTTTGACTTTATTTTAAATGGGAAAAATAAAGGAGCACAGCATTGCTTCCCAAGGGCAAGTCTCTCTAGATATCCTAAAATAAACTTGGTCGCCAACTGCCTGCCTCTCGACAGGGAAAATTGTCCTCAGTAGTTATCAAGATTTGTTCTTGATCGACTGACTGCTCCTCCTGCTCCTCGGGAGTCTTACAATTGTGTTTTTCTTCATGATTTATGCCACGACCACACATCTGACAGATTTTTCCTGTTATTTGTTTCAGGCACCAGAGTCTCTGGGGCTGTCCCTGGGCCGGAGACAGAGTGGCTCTATTTTGCTTTTAGGATTTCCCCCCTTCAGGGCCTCAGACCATCCTGAGTTTGCTGGGTGGTTTGAAGGCAACTTTTCTCACGAGACAACATCTTGAACTTGTGCGCAGTGCACCTGCCTCCTCCCATGTCATGAGCAGAGGTAGCCCGAGCTTGGTGGGACAGACCTAGGCTTTTTGGAGGATCAGTTCCATCAGCGTTTTCAGGGGGATTTGTCTTTGTGGGATGGGTAACAGAAGGGTCTCGGAGACGAGCGGCGCAGCAATTTGTCTCTTTCCAGACAAGGATGGTCTTATCGGGGTTGGCCATCCAAGCCGAGGAGACTGACAGTGGATGGAGCTCTGACAATATTTGCTTTTGAAAGGCTGGGAGTTGGTGAACCCCAGCCCCCTGGCTCCCTTCGAGGCAGCTGACCTGATCCCACCCTGATGCAAGCAATTTAATTCATCGAGATTCTGCCTAATGATTCTGGCGATTTACATTGCTGTCATTCTTGTGCTTTATTATGTTTTCAAAGAAAGGGATCAGGCCTGCAGAGACATTTTCCTCTAAATGCTTCCTTTGAAGGACACTGCTCCCCACGGAAGGCAGAGGAGCGGAACAAAGGAGGGTCTTCTGTACGGCAGCCAGGCCTCTGCCAGGAGCTCCAGGAAGAACAGCATCTATTGTACTCGCGGGGTGTGGAGGTGTCCGTCGGCTGAATCTCTTGGACCGAATCCTCAGAGCAATCCTTGGGCTGGGGGTACTTTTTCGGGGTCCCCTGTGCTCAGGTTTGGCTTCATCCAGTATTATTCTCCAAATCAAGCTCCCCTTGATTCCAAGGGAGGGGGGCTCCTACCACCCCAGGGATGGAGCAGGCCCTCTGGGACCACTCAGGTCCAGAGACGATGCTATGGGGGAAGCTTGGCAAACCCAGTGGTTATTTGAAGACTTGGAGGAAAATGAGAGCAAGGGATAGGAAGACAGGCACAGCTATCATTTGAGAGCAGCCCCCCAATACTGGCTCCTGCTGAAGGAGGGAGGGGATGTGACCATCTAACGGTGGTCAAACACTGTTACAGGCAGAGGCATGAGGCCTGTTTGGGTCCTGCCTGTAACACTGATGGTAAGTCCACTGTACACCAGGCACAGCCAGGGGCCGGGGTTGACAAGCCCCTGTCATCTGTCACTTGAGTGACTCTGGTCTTGCTCCCATCCTCTCTCTACGCCCAATAATCTGCTATCAGCAGAACTGGAGTGATGCATGACCATGGATGCTCAGATCCTGATGCACCTCTCAGCATACAGTGCTCGACAAGGCTGCACAAATTCTCTCCCCCGATCCCCACCCCACCCAGCACCTTGAAATTCTCACGCTGCCACCTCCTGGAGAGGCCCGTGGACCTCTGCTCACCCTTAGCCCCTCGCTCGTGTCTCAGTTTTAGGAGTGACTGTAATGTCACCTGCTTTGCCTTCTACCCTTTCCCCGCCCCCGCCAGTGTCTGAGGCTCTTGCAGGAGGCACTGGATTTGACTTGTTTCCGAAGCCTCCCAAGGCCAAGTGCTCAGCGAGGCGGTGTCCGGGGAATGAACGAGCAGAAGGGTGCGTGAGCGAGCGAGGCCTCTTCTCCGTGAGTTCGCATGTGGCTCTGGTTGTGGTGCTACGTGGGAGCAGACAGGCTCCACCCACGGGTGCTGAGTGGTTCATGCCACGCCTGGGGGCCTCAACACCCAGTAACTGCAGCCAGTAGCAGAATCACTTCATTTTTCTGCCCAGAACACACCCAGGGACCCACCACAGTTCTATCCCTGCTTCCTGGAGAAATGATGCGTGACAGAGGAACCTTCCTGGCTTCTCCAGCCCCTGGGTCCCCCGGGCCCAGGAGAGGGTCGCGGGAGGAGAGAGACACCGTGGAGTCAGGCCTGTGCCCTGCCTGCCCCTCTTAGGGACCCCCTTCCCCAACCTTGTTGAGTGGTGCCTGGTAGCTCGGCCCCCTACACTCTGTGGCTCCGTCCGTGTAAATATTGTTCTTTGAGGCAGAGCAGGAAAATCCATCACTGGTCAGGGGACTTGTGTCTGCTGTGCCTTGTCCAGAAGGCAAAACAGAGTCTGGGCAGAGCCAGCCCCTCAGCCAGGCTGCCATGCCCTGCTCCAGGGGAGAAAGCTCTGCAGGGGGCTTGAAGGTGACCCCCACCCCACCCACCTCTTCACCCATCCCCCACACGCACCGGTGGCACCTTCCATGGGCCAGGCTTTCCTCGGGGGTTCCCAGCACGAAAAAGGCTTGGAAAAATTATAGGGGAAAAGCCATTTGCTCATGGCACGCTGCCCAGGTGGGTTAATCCAATTCCTCCCAGAGAGCTCTTCCTGAGCAACTTATAATTAATCTGGGGGGCTTGTGGCCACAGGAGGCAATGGAGCCAAATTATTCAGTAGGTCTCAGAAAGTGTCTTTCCTTAGGCGACCGGGCAGTCATCTGCAAGGGCTGTCGTGGGTCCCTTTGGGGTGGAGAGAAGCTGTAAAGGCCTGAGGAGGAGTAGAGGGAGTGGGGATGTTAATCGGCACAGCAGTTAGCTTTTAGTGAGCCTCTGCTCGGTGCCTGACTTCCTGGGCTACGTACTTTATTTGCATCTGCTCCTGTGATCTTCCTAAGCAGTGGACACTGTTGCCACCGCCATCGGATAGATGCTAGGGAAGGAGCCCAGGGACCTTGAGGAACTTGTCCATGGTCATGCAGCTGGGGTGTGCCAAGTTGAAACCTAAACTAGGGCACACGGTCTATAGATCAGCTCTTTTATTTAAAAAATTTTTAAATTGATTTTAGAGAAAGAAACATGGATTTTTTGTTGCATTTATTGTTTAATTCTTGTGTGTGACCTGACTGGGAGTCGAACCCACAACCTTGGCATATCTGGATGCTCCTCTAACCAATTGAGCTACCTAGCCAGGGCTGTAGATCAGCTCTTAATAACTGGGGCTTAGTTTCTGTGCTGCTAGGTGTTGGAGTGGCTTCGGCCAGGCCGCTCAGGTCTTCTCCCTGTGATTTAGTGCTGGGTGCTAGGGGGAGCACTGGGTTTGGGTTAATACGTTTGGTCATTGCTACCAGGACCCCGCAGCAAGTCATTCATCTTTCAGCCAGTGTCCTCACCTGATAAAGCCGACAGAAGATAACTCTCCTATTTTGAGTGGTTACATGTAATGTTGTATTAAAATACAGAAGTGCTATTAACTGTGAGAGTTAGTTATGAAATTATTTATAATAATATGAGAGTGTTAGACCCAGGCTGTCCAATAGATCTTTTTGCAATGACAGAAATAGTCTTTATCTGTGCTATACAGTAAGGTAGCCACTGACCATGTGTGGCTGTTAAAGCCCTTGAAATGTGACTAGGGAGATCGAGAAACTGCATTTTCAATTACTTGCATTAATTTACATTTAACCAGTAACATGTCTATAGTGGGCAGCACAGGAGATGGTTTCAGCTGGAAAGGACCTTGCAGATTGTTGGGTCCAACCCCTTGGTTTCACAGATGAGGAGACTGAGGTTCTTAGTGGGGCAGAAACTTGTCCAAGGTCATACAGTGAGTTAGCAGAGAGCAGGCCCAGAACCAGTTCCTCAAACAACCTGATACTAATCATTGTAAAAATTTGGAATATCCCTGATGTAGACCAGGAGATTAGAAAAGAAGAGTGGTTATTTTCAACCTAAAACCCATGTGAAATAAGCTGTTAGGGAAGGACCAGGAAGACCCCTGTTTTGAGGGCTCCTTGAGGCTGGAGAGGGTGCAGAAACAGGGGCACCCACACCCCTTGTGACCCTCTCACCGTGAACCTCGCTGGGTGCTGCCGTGGCCAAGCCGGGTTCTTCTTCCTGAGTCCACAGACAGTGGGCTTTCTTCACTGAAGCGCATCCTTAGGGCGATGGAGACGCCCCTGGCCAGGTCCATCTCTCTGCGGAGTGGCCTCACCGGTGACCAAGGGCTGGGGCTCCGGTGGACTGTGACGCTATAGCTGTGGAAAGAAAGAAAAGGCCTGTGGTGAGTCTGCAGCCTCAGTGCCAAATCATAGTGTATAATTGGGCCTGATTTTTTCCATATGTATCAACAAAAACAGCCTTGCTTTCATGGGAGATGAAAGCGACCCCTTGCTTTGGTCATGTTTCCTTTTTGTGTGTAGTTCCCAGGTCTCCACCAGGTTCCCCACTCTCTCTGTAAAACAGACCTGAAGTAGGGAAAAATCAGAAATTTATTATTAAATTAGGAAAAAAAAAGAAACTACCTTTATGTTTTCCATAGCAGAGAGAGGCTGTTTGCCTTTTTTGCCTTTTGTAAACCAAAATAAAATTAACCTGTCAGTTTTGGTGAAATCTTACTTTTGGGGCAGTGAAAACAAATAAGTACTTAAGAGCAGTAGATGAATATATATGGGTGAACTAGCTTTCTTAAAGACACTCATTCATTCATTCAACACTCCTTTTGTATTGGTTTCTTTGGGCTGCCATAACAAACACCAGACTGGGAGGCCTAAGGAACAGAAATTTATTTTCTCATGGTTTCAGGAGCTGGAAGCCCAAGACCAAGTGCCGACAGGTTTGGCTTCTCCTGGAGTTCTCTCCTCAGCTTGCAGGCGGCCGCCTTCTTGCTGGGTTCTGCCGTGATCTTTTCTCTGCTGCGTCCCTGGTGTCTTTTCCCCTTCCTGTTGGATTAGAGATGTACCCTATGGCCTCATTGAACCTTAATTACCACTTTAAGGGCCCTGTCTCCAAAGGCAGTCACACTGGGACTAAAGCCTCAACCTATGAACTTCGAAGGGCCACAATTCAGTCCTTAACACCTTTATTGATCACTTTCTGTGTGCTGGGCACTGGAGAGACAGAAAAAGTGATACAACAGCCTGGCCTCTAGAAAGCTGGGAGTCTTACAGATGTGTGAAAAATGCCATTAGAGATGCAATTTATATACACCAGGGCATCAAGGGAGAGAATCTAATTTGCTTGAAGGAATGGAAGAGGGAGAGTTCAGAGAAGTCTTCAGACACGAGGAGTAGAGTGGACTGAGTTTTGAAGGAGAGCCTGGCACAGGCGATAGCAGGAGCAAGAATTAGAGGGAGTCTCCTTTCCTACAGATAAAATAAGCCAAGTCTGTCTTCTGGGTTCTGAAAGGTTCTAAAAATACTCTCCCCAGCTTCAAAGGCCTAAGCTTCTATAATGAGACATGATATCTTTCATTAAGCCATTGTTTCCTAAAAACCAAAAAAAGACAGTATTTGGTTGGGATGATCTTGGTTACAGACATCACAAAACCATGATTCAAGCTGCTGGAACACAGGGCATGAGTGACTGGCCACTAGCAGGGGTGGGGCAGAGTCTGGGCACAGCTTGGTCACTAACTAAATGATGACACCAAGGACTCGGGCTTGTTCTCTCGCCATTTGCCTTTCTCACTGTTGGCCTCGGCCAAAGGCTAGATCTCTCCTGGTTATCGAGGCTGCCAGTGGCAAGCGGACCGTCCTGCTTTCTCACACCCCGAGGGAGAGAGAGAAAACCTGCCCCCGCCGTTGGAGGGCTGGAGTTGGCTCCTACGGGATCATGACACCCAATTGTCAGGAATTTTGCAAGCTGCTTGTTAAACATAGCTGTTACTAAAGATTAAATTATATAACGTTAAAGTGAAATGAATTGCAATAAAAACAGAGACGATAAATACTCAAAGCTCTTCACTCTGTAATTACTTTCCTAGTTTTACTGTAACTACGCCCTGGCGTATATCCCCCGTACCTGTGTGACCATGTTACTGTGGAATGGTGTGTCCTTCCCTCTCTGACTCCACAGTGATGGCTTGAAATCAGCCACGGTGGGAGTATTTAAACACAGAAATGGGCAAATGCTATAAATCAGGTTTGATTTATTATTTTTTGATTGTCTAGACTTACTATAAGTAACGGAGAAATATTAATAATGCAGATTAAAGTTTAAAAAGTGTTGTTCTAACCCAGCCGGCGTGGCTCAGCGATTGAGCATCCACCTATGATCCAGGAGATCGAGGTTCGATTCCTGGTCAGGGCACCTGATCCCAAGTAGGGGGCGTGCAGGAGGCAGCTGATCAATGACCCTCTCATCATTAATGTTTCTCTCTCTCTCTCTCCCCCTCTCTCTGAAATCAATAAAGACACTTTTTTTAAGTGTTGTTCTAAAACTGCTACAGTGTGAATAGTACAAAAACTTGAGGACATATTTTTCCAGTATTATCTATTCAGCAAATAAGTCACTCACATCATTGACAAAGGAGTGAAGTTCTGACCACATGTCCCCATTGTTTTACTCATTAATGTAAACAAAGCAGCCAACACTCACTCATATCAGTGTTATACTCACCTGTCAGTGGCAACCATAGGTTGACAATAGATGCAAAAATGGAAAAGGCCAATCAAAGTATTCTGTGAAAATCAATTGGCTGTGTAGAATTTATAATAAAGAACTTTGCATGTTCTATTTAACTTGTATATTGGGTCCTACACATACCTTAGTTCAGTAAAAATTTATAATGTATGTATGTCTATACATATGTTTTTCCCTGGACAGCCCATTGTTAAATATTTATTAACACCACTTCCCCAATTCTTTAGTTTGGGCCTGGGAATGGGTGGTTTCCTGAACTAAATAGAGGGTTTGTTAGGAAAAAGGAGGTGAGGGTTAGATTTGGGATAGACAACCAAAAGTACCTATAACTGTAAAAGGAACCCACCCCTACCAGCAAAAATGATACATCAACACAATATCAATCTTTATATTTTAGTATAATTAAGGTATGACCCATTTTCCAATAGAACAGGCAGCTCAGAGCATGTTGGATAGAACTATTGACAGTTTGGGTTGTGGGGGGTGGGGCTGCCCTTTATATTATAGAATATTTAGCAGCATCCTGACCTCTAGCCATTAGATTCCAGTAGCATCCACCTCTGGTGTGACAACCAAGAGTGTCTCCAGACATCGCTAAATGTCCTCTTGGAGGAAAATTGAAAACTGTTGGTTTAAACCCAGGACTTATGGTTTCAAATGTGAAAGTTTTTAGTTTCTGTTCCACTCCCTGTAACGTAAAGATGTCTGCAACTGAATGTTAAACACCAAAGTGAGAGGCACATTCCTAAGGGCTGGAAGCCTAGGCCCATATAGGTGAGTCATGGGGGGGGGGGAACCTTCTGGGCTTGGAGAGAGGGGTGTTCTTCTTGGGGAGAAACCAGATATTAACATCCCCTTTACAGATTTTACCATGAATTTTCCCACCTCTGGAACTCAAAGGACATGAAGCTTGACTTGAAGATCTATGTATGAAGATCTTAAAAAGGCCATGGTTCCTTTTTTAGAAAACGTAAGCTTTTTAGGCTGAGTTAGGAGAAACATTTTATTTAGCTTGGGCTTGGGTTCCAGAAGCATCAACCTTTTAGACCATAGCAGTGATGTATGTCCCAAAGGAAGCAAACAAAGGCATCTGAGCAATTTGTAAACTTCCAAAGTCTGGGAAATGTCCTCATGCCAGAGTCTATTGCCATTGGTGTAAACTAAGCTAACCCAAAGCTCTCTCCTCTGCAGAAAAGCCCTCTTTAGACCTGCTTCCCCTTCCAGCTGGTCTGCATCTTTTCTCAACAGCTAAAGATCTCGAAGGATTAGTCTTCATTTGCTGTCACAATCTGTTCTCCTTCTGTTCATTCCTTGGATTCTGTCCCCAAATACCAATGATGTTCTGATGTGTTCAGTCACCCCCTCCAAAACATCCTCATTCTGTTTGAGCCTTGGGACAGCGCTTGACTCTGCTGGCCATCCTTCCTCCCCATGTTTCTTGCCTCCTGTTAGTTCCATAATGCCATGATGTTCCTGCTATGTTTCTGTTCCTTCTTCACTGGTTCTCTTTTCTCTCTTGGTCTACTCCTATTCCCTCCTCTCCTCTCTGGGCCATCTTCTCATCACCTCTAAACACTAGGCATACAGATCCCAAGTCTACATCTCCAGTCATGGCCTCTCTCCTTGGCTCCAGAGATGGGTACATTTATCTCCACATGGATGTGCCACATGTGTCTCTAATACAACCTGTCTAATATGTAGCTCCTCTCTTTTCCTAGCCTGTCTTCTTCTCATTTCTATTTTAGTTCATGAAATCACTTTCCTTTTGTCTCCCAGGCTAGAGACCCTAAAGACATCTTGAATGAAACCTCCTCTGTGAATCATTCCCATTGTGCCATCTGTCTCTGATTCCTGTGGGTTTCACCACCATCGTCTCCCGGGCAGGCATGCCATCCTTTCCGCTCGCACCACTCTAGTTTGGACCACAGCTCGCCAAGCTTTTCCTTAAAAGGACCAGATAGAAAATATTTTCAGCTTTGCTAGTCATACTATCTTTGTTGTAGCTATTCAGCTCTGTAGGGTGAAAGCTGCCATAGATAATATGTGAATGGGTAGGGATGACTGTGTCTCAATGAAACTCTATTTGCAAAAACAGACCTCTGGTCTGATTTAGACTGTGGGACCTAGTCTGCCGCTTCCTTGTTTAGAAGATTGTTATCTCCCACCTGTACTATCTCATCACTGCAGGAGCTGATCTCCCTGCTCCAGTCTTACTTTCTTCTAACCAATTATTTTTATCTTGCTGTCCAAAGTAAATATTTGTGGATAAATACATCTTCCTAAAATGCAGGCCTGGTTAGATGCATCAGACTCTGAGATTCTAGATAACTTAGCTTCCTTTGAACATGGCGCACACTCAAGCTCTGTAATCCTCCCTTACCTATGTTCTCCAGCCTGGACTGTCCTTCCTGTCCCCAAATCCTTATACATGCCAGTTTGTAAGACCCAGCCTATAAGTCATCTCCTCCATGGGCAGCCCTCTGTACCTCCATGCCCAACTTGGAACTCTTCCTTCTCTATTACCCTCTTAAATAATAATATACCTTTCTCATGGGGTCATGTCATAATGAGTTGGCCTCATAGTAAAGTTATTTCTACCTATGTTTGTCCACTTCCCTCAATCAAAATCTCCCTAGAGGGCAGAAAGTATCTTTTTTAAAAAAAATCTTTTTTATTCTCCAGTATATTACTCTCCAAGTATAGAACTTTCTCTGCCTAGGTATTTGTCCATTTCAGATATACAATGTACACATTTCCAATGTATAGATGTAAAAAAGGAACAGTCCAGAGCTAACACAGGTCCATTCCAACCACCACCAGAAACTGCATTCAGGATTGGTCACTTCAGGCTCAACCACTGTAGCTTCACAGTCAGGCTTCACAGTCCGTAGCATGCTTACTGAGTCTGGGATTAGTTTTTAGGTTTTGTTTTTGAATGAAAGAAAGCATCATATTATCTTGCAAAAAATGAGCAGAGTGTTGAAAGGTCTAGGAACATGAAGCTATGATGGAAATAAAAGAAAAAAATGAAAGATTCATTAAAAAATGAAAATGTCAGGAAAATTGAGACTGTTGTATGCATGGGTTGAATCATTTGTCTATAAACATAATTTTAAAGGACCAGGAATGAGCCAGACAATGTGTGAAGAATGCAATGTCAATACAATACCAGTGCGATTAACCCTAGTGGTAAGAGGGGAAGGTATATAATAAAGAAATATATTTTGATGGTTTACCCACAGCCAGCACTATGGTCATAGTGGTCATAACTACCAATATGTGGCTTTTTCAATATGGTCATAACTACCAACATGTGGCTGTTTAAATTTAAATAATTGACATTAATTAAAATTTAAAATTGAGTTCCTAAGTTGCATTAGTCACATCTCAAATGCTCACTAGCCACTTGTTGCTAGTGGTTGCCATATTGGACCGGGCAGGTTTAGAACTTTTCCATCAACACCGAGAGTTCTATTGGATAGTGCTGGTCTAGGATCAGCAAAATCAAGTGCCTCTTAGCTGAAAGTTAAGTCAAAAAAGGGTGGGGCTTTTCTTGGGAAGGTAGAGTCAAAGATGGTGAGCATGCTGGGGATGAAATTTGGGCCAAAAGCAGCAGGCAGTTTCAGAGTTGAGGCCCCCTGGAGTGTCAAGCATTATCAATGTTAGTGGCTTTTTTCAATGTAGATGTCAGTGTATATTTTGGGAAGGAATACTCTACAGCAGTCTTTGTCAAACTGTGGGTCAGGATCCATTAGTGGGTCATGAATTATTTAGAAGGACATAAACAGACCTTTTCTGAAAATAAAATAGCACAGACTGGGAAATATTAGGCTGCATCGGACACTGTAAGGGTAAATATTGTTTTGTGAAACTTTTGTCTCAGTGATATCTATTTGCATTTGTTAATGTGAGTCGGGCCCCAAAAGTTCGAAAGCCACTGCTTTTCAGAACATAGATCCACAAGAAAGGGACAAATACGTTTAGTTTTTTAAATGCACGAAGGACAAATTCACACTTCTTGGTGCGGGGCTGCATGTGGAGAATCCAAGCTTGAAACCTTCTCAGTCACTTGGGCTTAGAAAAAAATCAGACTCAGAATCCAACCTGTCCTTTACTCTCATTTCCTGGGAATGCGTGAACTGTTACGAATTCCTGGCTGGTCTGCATCCCAGAAGAAATGTGTTTTCCTGGCATAAGAGCTACTTTGCCACCAGGAACAGCCTGAGCTTGCCTGCCAGGACTGGACTGACCCCATGAGTCAGGCTTAGCTACTTAGAAAGTGGGCGTGACCCCTAGTATGTGAGAGGCAAGGCCACCAAGTTCAGGATGCGTTCCCCGGCCGCACAGCCCAGCAGTCAGTCATCTTCCGACTTGGCAAAAACAAAAGCTCTATTAAATTTTGAAAGAGGAGAATAATGCTTGTCTTATTCACATATTAATATGATTTATTTAAAAACCCTGATCCCGTTGCCTCAGAATGACTTATAATGCTCTGTTTATCTCTTGGAACACTGACAATGAGAGCTCAGATTTCTCCCTCTAGCCTCCTAACTGATCCTTTTTGGAACTGGTGGGAGCCTACTCGTTACCCTATACATTACAGAGTAACATGGAAACCTTGATTGCTGACTTAGGCCAATTTAATTAAAAATTAAAAGAAAAAACCCTCAGTTTAATGAAAATTCCTATGGATGGCCACCCAAATTTGCAGAAACCCTGAAAACTTGATTAGTCACTTTGAAAAATAGCATTGATTACTTATAATTGTCATGAAAAGTTCAGTTTCAAAATTCTTTCCTCGGGTTAAACATCAAATCAGTTCTGACTGAAACATATCCATCTGCTTGTTCTAAATTATCAACGTTTCCATAGGCAAGAACTTTTTGCTTCGATGGGGGTAGATATTAACTGAAATTTTGGAGGTAATTTTTTCAAGGCATTTGGATGGATGAGATGCCCCTGAGCTTTTATTATACATACATACATAAAATGTGGTGACTAACAAAGTTTACCTCAGAATGTTTCTCTATATTTTTATGAATCTCCTCAATTTTCTCTATGAGGCACTATTAACAGGGCTCGGCTGCCAACCACGTGCATTTAGTTCCAAATTATATTAGCCCCAAATTCATATCACCTAACAAATTTAGACTCCTGGGCCCTACAGTCCGGGGGTATCTCCACCTGAAGCTCCACGGGCACTTCAAACTCAACATGGTCAAGTCTCAACTCATCTTCTTCCCATCTCGGACTCTTCCCGCCGTAACTCCTGTCGTAGTGACTGGCGTGAGCATTTACCTCATTTCTTAAACTAGCAGCCTTGAGGTGGTCTGAAGATTTCTCTATCACCAGCCCCCCTTCAATGAAAAGCACTGATGCTCTTCCCCAGAAAGGCCCTTAAGTCTCAGGCTCGGGCAGTAGCTGGCCAGGCTCACTGTTCCTCACCTGGGTCCCAGCCCCCGCTCCCTAGCGAGCCCCCTCCCTTCCAGCTCCTCACCCATGCTTCCTCTATGTTATCTTCCTAAAGGCAACTGAGCCCTCTCCTGACACTCCACTGGGTGACTCTGCTCTGGATGACAGTCCCTATCATCTCCTGTTGACAGGGTGAAACCAAGCTCCCAGGAAAGGCAAATGTCCTTCACAACTGGGCCCTTGCCCTTGGCCACCTCTCCTCTTTACCCGTCTCACCCCTACCCCCCAGTACGGTGCTTCAGCCACATTGAATTTCTCTCCACTCCTTCAAATGAAAGGTGTTTTCACGCCTCCTCCCTATGCAGTGCTCTTTCTCCTGGAATCTTGTATCCTTGCCCCCAGAAAAACACCTTTCATTTTTCAATACTCTTACAATACGTTCAAATGCCACCCCCTGGGAAACTTCTGTAATTGCTCCCTAAAGTCTTTTAGTTGAATGCTCCCTCTCCTTTCCATTTCTCTATTAGAGCATTTTTCACATTGTCTCACAATTATCTAATAGCATATGTGTGGTATTCATTAGGGCTATTCTTCACATGTTTCTGGATCTTCCCCAACTTAGTTTGAAGGTAGAATTGTCCTTCCTGGTTTCCTTGTGTTGGATAGGACCAATAACTAGTTCCGGACAAAGAACTGAGAGTGGAAGAGATGAGTTGTTTCTAGAGTGGAACATTTAACCTCCAGTTAGGACTTTTAAGATACCTTTTTTCTTCTAGCCTGATGACTGACCATGTTAAAGATGGTAATGGCTCCATCTACCTAGGTTCCTGTTGACCTACAATGCACATGGAACATGAACAATAACCTTGGCTAATTTTTCCCAATGAGATGTCAGGGTTTTTTGTTACTGCAGCATAACCTAGCTGATCCTTCCTGATACAATGTGTGTCATCTCCATGGGACAGTGAACTCAAAAGTGTATTATCTTGCATGTGCATAGTAGGTATTCAATGAAATTTTTGTTGAATGAAGGTATAACGTAAATAAGATACATCCCAGAGAGATAAATATAAAACCATTAATAAAATTATAGTGTTTCTTTGCCTGTTAAAAAAAATAATGGCCACTTGAGAAATGGACTTCAATCCAATTCGACACTGTTCTCTTTGATAGCAGTTTTCATTAAGTCTTCAGTGCAGGGTTGTAGTCTGGCTCTGGACCTTGTGTTGCAGTGAGCAGAGTGTTTGCTAAAGAAATGGCACAGGAATAACATGTTGCATTTGTAAATCTCTGTGTGGTTGGATGACTGGGTCTAATGGACAGTCAGTGCTTTTTAGAGAATAGCACTCAACAGTGTGCACATTGCCTTGAGTAGGGGGGCTCCCAGACAGGCCCGGATGCTGTGGAGACCCCATAACTGGCTTCAGATGCCTGTCGAGTTATCCCCACAGAAGTTAAAGGACTTGCTCTTTTGAAGCAACTAGTTCCTGAGATGTCTTTTTCAGTGATAGAAAATGACAAGGAGCTGCCCTCAAGCCAGCTGTGTGTTTGCCTTTTAAGTGACCAAAACTCTGTGTCAAAGCCTCACACACAAGCTAATCATTTGCATTTGGAGCTGCTTTCTCTGTCCTCCTGGCAGTGACTCAATGTGAGGAAATTGTGACTAATGGCAAGAAGAAAGAACCCCAGGAGGCTTGAGCTGGGGAGGGCTTCAAGGGCTCTTTATAGAAGCCAGAAAAAAGTAAACTATAGCTCAGTGGACCAAGATAAGATAGGAGTGAGCAAAGGAGAAAGATTTGGAAGGGGACAAGCACAGACACAAGGGACTCCCGAAAGAAGTCGTGGTTCTTATTACTGTCATGGTTATTATTTTATTGCCTGTAAGCTTGTGCTTCAAACCTGAAATCCAGGCGAGGGGTTACAGAGCCTTTGCAAGCTGGGAAACTTCTCCCAATGTGACCTCTCTCAGGAGACTAAGAAGGAGCGAGGGAGGCAGGACGCCGAGTGGAAAAGGGTTCCACCTTGGATCAGACCCATCTGGCTAGAGGTCAAGTCCCAGAGCTACCACCTACTAGCTGTGTGACCTTCATCTCACTGTACCTCAATTTCTTCATCTATAAAATGTGCTTCTTCCACCAGAGTGTTAATGAAGATTCAATGAGAAAATGCATGTTTAAGTCTTACGATTCTTTTTTTTTTTTTAATATGTTGTTACTGATTTCAGAGAGGAAGGGAGAGGGAGAGAGAGAAACATCAATGATGAGACAGAGTCAGTGATCGGCTGCCTCCTGCGCGCCCCCTGCTGGGGATCGAGCCCACAACCTGGGCATGTGCCCTGACGGGGAATCGAACCCCAATTTCCTGGTTCACGGTGTGACACTCGACCACTGAGCCACGCCGGCCGGGCAGCCTTATTCTTATTAAGCACACACTAAAAGCTCCACTAAGTGCCAGTGGCCATCCAGTTCTGAAATATGCATTAGGAAGCCTGTGGTCTGCTCCTTAAAATGAATCAGAGCAGAGGGGTGTATGTGGTGGGGACAAGGGGCAGAGAGGTGAGGCATTGGAGTCGAAAGACCATTTTTGTGGCAACCTGTGCTTCTGCTTCCCTGCAGGGGAAGTGTCTTTAAGACCAGTTTTGGGCCCTGTTGTCTGCAGCAGGCAGCAGCGGCTCAGGGCAGCCAGCCTTCTGCTGACGGTAACAGCCTGGTAGTCGAACAAAGCCCACAGTCTTTGCTTCACAAAGCCGAGGCCCAGGAGCTGCTGTTTTGTCAAAGACTCTTTGAGCTTTGTCAGCTGGCTGGGCTGGAGTTTACCCTGTGTCCGCTTCCCCTATCAGCCGCCCGTGGCATGTCCACGATCCTTGGCTCGGTGACTGGCAGGACTTCAGGACCCCCCGGTGACAGCTCATCCATCTTCCTGCTCTGCCATCCTGAAATAACTTTGGAGCAGGTTGTCGGAGGGCACGGGGCAGCCGCGGTGACGGGGAGGTTTTCTCGGTGAGGGAGGAGCGCTTGCCCCTAACTGCCTTTTTCCTGGAGGAAACTTGCATGAGGCTGCCTTAGGAGACGGCCCACAGCCCCTGGGCTCATCTTTGGGGGAGTGGGGGGGCATTCTCACAGGACAGCCCCGCTCACAAACTCTCTTCACATGGTGTCTTTCAAGGAGGTTGAGCTCGGCTGGTGCGGCTCAGTGGTTGAGTGTCGACCATGTCCGGGTTGCAGGTTTGATCCCCAGTATGGGCCATGCAGGAGGCAGCCAATTTTTTTAAAATAAAATTTTAAAATTAATTTAAAAAAAATAAAAATAAAAATAAAGGCTGTTGAGTGAACAAAAGAGCCCCCAACAAAGTCAAGACATCCTGAGTCCCTCGAGCCTCTGGGAGCTACGTATTGCCAAGGTCAACCCCGTCACTACGGCAGAGGTGGGGTTACTTCCTGTCCCTAGAACCGGCCCCACCCCAGAGCTCCATGGCTCCTGCACCCGCTAGTGGTTGTCAAGCACTCTGCCATCGGGCCCTTTGCATGGGATTGGTCCTGGTTCTGGGAACTAGACAGCAAAGGGCGGAGACAGGCCTTCTCACCTTTAGCTCCCCCTCCTCTAGAGATGGCCTACCCTCTCTATTAAAGGTCCGAGGTTCAGGACTAACCAGGCTGGCCTGAAGGCTGAATCGAGTGAGAACCACGTTCCTGGTTTCTGCTCGTCCCCATGAAGTCAGAAGTCGGGTTAGGGGACTCCCTTGGAGAAAACAGTCCATCCAGTGAGGCTAGAGGGAAGGTTGGGGGGGAGGGGGCAGGAGGGTCCAAGCTCGTTCCAAAGTCCAACCTGGGCAGGCTCGCTTCATTGCACAACTCCCGGGGGCGGCATTCACAGGCTCTGCATGGCGTAGCTCACAGCCTGCCAGGTGTCGCAGCCTCACTTGAGCCTCAGGTCCCACAAGACCATGATTCTCAGCCTCGTGAGATGCTGAGTGCACTGCTGCACCAATACACTTGGTGGCGGTTCCCAGTCTCTCACATCTAGTATAAAGTACAAATATTTTCAAACATGGTCCTTTATTATGAGTTAAAGAAAACCAAACTCACCATCACTAGGTCACTCTTACTGTGAATGAAATGTGCTGGCTTTGCTTTTCTCATTTAAACATTAGATAAATATGAGAGGGAGGAGAGATGTGGGGGGCAGGGTGGGGCAGGGCAGGGCTTGAGGTCCAACGGAGGCACAGCTGCAGATTGAGAACCATGTATAATGCATTGTGGTCATTTAATCACTTACCTTGTGTGCCAGGGAGATGAGAATCATTGGGTATGTGCGTTAGGATTGAAACAGAGTCAAAGATTTCTAGACAAGACCAGGAGCAATTTCAGCAAGGACTATATCTTGGCCACCTTTCTTCCTAAATTAGCACGCCGCTTGACATGGATTAACTGATCTGTGGGCATGAAATTTAAATTTTTACCACCAATATACCTGGCTCCACCCTGCCTGTGCGGGGCTAGTGGGGACGTGAGCTCCTATACTCCAAAGGAAGGAAGAATATTGTGAGGAACCTACCCATTCCTTGATCCTTGCCTTGGATTGAACTTCTCCACTTAGCACAAATGAGCAACAAGGGATGTGTGTTACTTACTTGTTCACATAGGGATGCTACTCATTTTTTAAAAAAAATATATCTTTATTGATTTCAGAGAGAGGAAGGGAGAGAGAGAGAGATAGAAACATCAATGATGAGAGTCACTGATCAGCTGCCTCCCACACGCCCCCAACCAGGAATCGAACCACAGCCTCCTGGATCCTAGGCTGACGCTCAGCTGCTGAGCCACCCCTGGCTGGGTGGGATGCTGCTCGTTTTAGTAGGTTCACCTCATTGCTAGATAGAAAGCAGAGGAAGGCAAGTATCACATGATCTCACTCATGTAGGGCATCTAATAAACACAATAAACTGATGAACAAAACAGATCTGGAGACATGGAAGCATGGAACAGGCTGGGGGATCTCAGAGGGAAGGGGAAAGGGGAGGCAGGAAGAGATTAACCAAAGAATTTATATGCATATATATATATATATAACCCATGGACACAGACCATAGTATGGTGAAGGCCTGGGGAGGAGGTGGGAGCAGGAAGGAGGGGGGCCAATGAGGGGTGGGGAACATCTGTAATACTTTCAACACTAAATTAAAAGAAGAAACTTGAATTGCTACAAGCTCACTCAAGCCTGGGGCCCTTCACACAGGCTTGAGTGAACTTGTAGCAATTCAAGCTTTCCTCTGCTTTCTGTCTAGCAATGAGGTGAGTGGATAACAGAGATTTTCATGAGAACCTATAAGACTTGCCCCTCTGTGTCTTATGCCTGCCTCTTTCCACCCCAAGATCTCTCCCCTGAGCTCCAGGATGGCTGGGGAAGGGCAGGGCTGGGTAGGAGAGGAAGTGCCTCTGCCCCCCCCCATCTAGTACAGCCAGGCCCCTCAGCTCCTGCAGCATCCTTAGCAGCGATGAAACTGAGGGCTCGGGAGGGAGAGATGGCATTGACACCACCGTGGGCGCGGTGGCTCTCGTGAGCACCGCAGCAGGCCTTGCCGAGGGTTAATCCAGGAAAGGCGCCCTCACATCTGCATCGTGTATCAGTGGGTATCCTGGTGCCCTTGGAAACTTCCCCTGGGATTTGGATTCTCAGTCAGAGCAGTATTAATGCATCAGGTGTAAGAATGCTTTTTAAAAACCTTTGCATTCCCTAAATTCACCCCAAAATGCGGGATATTTGTGAGCCTCAGTGCTCCCTAACACTTGGAGCTTTAGCAGCATTATAGACACCCTCTCCCCCACATGCCTGGTCACCAGCTGGCTGGGTGGCACTGGGCTGTAAGGGAACTGGCTTCTCCAGAGGGATTTCTCTGGGCTTCATTTCCAGTGCACTGAGAAAAGGGGACCTGTATGAAATGAAAGTGGCCCCTTTCTCCCCAGGAAACCAGCTCTCCTGAAACTCGAGCGTCTTCGTTTGTGTTGGCCTTGAGTTTGGGGTGAAGGTTCAGCTAGATCCTTGTTTTACTGAAAATGTCCCTCTCCGTAGAGACCCTGGCTAAGGAGACCCAGCCCTGCGCCTGAGCTGGCAGATGCTTTGCTGAAGTCACTAAAATCTTGGCATGAATAAGCATTGAACCAGGACTGAGGATGGACTCCCCTGGTCCCAAAAGGTGAACTAAGTTTTCAAGGCCCTCGTTTAAGCAATTTGCCTCCAAATTGCCATCCACCAGCTGGGTATTGGACAAAAAAGAATTTGGATTTTCTTTTCAGGTCTCCCTTCAGTCCACTTCTAAACCCACATAAAAGCAGTTTGGGACTGGTCGGAGCCCCACGGAAAGAAATAGGAGACTGAGATTTTTGGATAAGAGTTTTTCCTTTTTATGGAGATAATTTGCAATAATACTGACTTTCGGCATAGACTCCATAGCCTTTATCTTGATCAGAAAACATTTTGGATAGGGTGTTGGGGTGGGGGTGAGCTCATTGCCTGCAGTGACTCCCGCTCAGGGACCCTGAATATGAAATTCATTGGCAGGGAAGCCGTGGTTACTGAAAACGGCTGGGGGGAGGGCGGGGAGGAGGGGGGCGGAGTGGGGCTTGGGTTCCTTCCTCCTCAGGGGAGCTATTTTTTGCTCTCCATGCAAAGAATTGCTTTGTACAGCCAAGTTGGTTTCGATCTTGTTTACATAAAAGAAATCGAACATTTATTTTATGCCGGGGTATTTTTTTCTTCTTTTGCCAGTCAGAGGGTCCTAGGCAAATCAATAAACAAAGGCCTTGCTCTGTTTTCGCTTTGTGGCTGGGGGTTTGGAGTGGGTAACCCTTCCGTGACTGGATTAGCTATTTCTGTGGGATGGAGGCTCCCTGCCTTGGTTAGCTGGGTTGTCCCTGGCATATCGGTCATGCTGGGAACCTGGGGCTCCAGGAGCCAGTGGGGGGACCCTTGGATTTTTGGATTCTGCGGCTGATGGCAAAAACAGGATAGAGAAGGAAACTGTCTCTTTGGCCTTTGCAGGAATCGGCTGAAGCCTCAAAGTGCCTGATTTGGTTACTTTAATCTTTGCCCAGTCAATAGCCAGCATTTTTGGGGGGTCATTCAATCAACCCAAACACCTTTAAAAGCTACATCTCTGAAATTTGACTCTGCAAATATGGAATTCCATAGAGGGGCTCCATGCTGGGAGGGAAAATACACTATTTTAATTTTATTTTTTCTAAATTTACCTGCCATGAACTTGGACTGATTTTTTGTTTTCTTGTTTTGGGCCAACATGAAAAATAAGGGGAGAAATGTATTCTTTGTAAAAGCATTCCCTTAACCAATGTTTAGCTGGCTAGCTTTCCCCCTTTCCAAGGTCACATAGTGGCTTTTATGGTGGTTCATCATCTATAGACCGCAACCATTTAATTTCCTCTCGAACTGCTTAGCTTTGGTTGGAGCAGCATGGTTGAGATAGGGGAGTAGAAGGACTTTGGTGTTTAGACCTCGACTTGGATACTTATTTCACCTCTCGCTGGTAGGTTGACCTTAGATAAGAAATATGGCCTCCCTAAGGCCAGTTTCCCCTCTATTAGATGGGAATGTTGAGAATTATTTTAGAGCTACTGTCTAAAAAGGGTTTAGCATGGGACAGCATGGCACAGGCTCCAAATAAATGCCACTCATTGTTGGTTTCATTCTTTGAACTTGGAAGTCGTGGCGATGGGGTCCTAGAGTGTGGGGCCTGTGTCACTGATTGACTGGGTGCAGTGGCTCTTCACTCTGCCTAGGGGCTTGAGGACAATCTTTGGTAGCATACGACATGTCAAGCATATATAATATATTTATTTGTGAGTGTGTGTCTATAAATATACCTAACATGCCCCACACAAAGCCTGCACAAAATATAAACAAAATTAGTTAAATTGAATTAAGCAGTCCTTGCTTTTGGCCAAATATACAGTAGCCCCCCTCCCCCCCATCCGTGGTTTAATGTTCCACTGTTTCAGTAACCTATAGTCCAAAAATATTAAATGGAAAATTCCAGACATAAACAATTCATGAGTTCTAAATTGTGTGCTATTCTGAGTAGAGGGATGAAATCTTGTGACGTCCTGCTCTGTCCCACTCAGGACGTGAATTATCCCTTTGTCCAGCGTATCCACAATGTATAGGCCACCTGCCCGTTAGTCACCTAAGAGCCATCTTGGTCATCAGAGAGAGGGAGGGAGGGAGAACTGTGTAATTTTTATTACAGCATATTGTTATCATTGTTCTGCTTTATTATTTTTGTTCATCTCTTAAAAATGATGTGACATGATAGATTATCCAATAAATGATAAACTAATTTTTACTTTAAAAAAGTAAATTACTTTAAAAATTCATTACACCTTATCATTCACTGAAACAAATCCTAGGAAGATAAAAAAGATAAAACATACCATAAAAAGACCAGAAGAAACCTTCGTCAACTACTCATATAATCTTGGTATGTGGGAGGTCTTTCCAGGCATAACCCCATGGCAGAAATCATAAAAACATTTAGATTTGTAGCCACATAAATGTGAAATTATGCATAAAAAGTTATCATAAACAAAATGAAAAGCAAATGGCAAAACCGAGAAAAATATTTGTAACATATAAGACAAACAGGAGACTAATATTTTCATGTGTAAAGAATCATTGCAAGTCTTTAAGAAAAAATAAACACTATGATAGAAACAAAGGGGCAAAGGCTATGAAAAGGCAATTCACGGTGAAGACAGGGAAATAGCCAACACACATATGAAAACGTATTTAATCTTGCTTGTAATCTAAAAAATGCAAATTTTTCCTTTTTACTTTATAAATGTCTATATTCCTTAACAATTTTTTAAAACAGACATTCAAGTAAAATTTAAAAAAAACACACGCTGCTGTGAAATTTGTGTAACCCTGCAAAGCACTCATATCTTCTTATCCCTTGAGTTAACTGGTAAGTTATCTGCCAGTAAATATATTGTTAAGAGAAAAAAACAGCCAATAGATCAGAGTGTGTGATAAGATCCCATTCTGGCAAAAATAGATGTAGAAATATAAAAATATGTAAAAGAAAATCTAAATGCATATGAAATAGAGTGTTGACAGGGGTTGTCTCCAGGTATTAGAAATATGGATAATGTTTTATTTCCTTATTTTTGCTTATTGTGTTTCTAATTTTTCAATCATGAGCTGGTATTGCTCTTTAAAAAAACTTTTAAGTGTAATGTACATACACGAAAGGGTATAAGTTGTAGCTGCCGGCCGGGTGTGTTGTCACTAGGTGAGCAGGCCCGCTGGAGGCTCCTAATTCCCGCATCCTTCGCGGCCTGGACGGGCCAAGGACCTTGCCGGTCATAGTGCTGGTTCCTTTTAGCTTCGCGCTTCCTTCCTGAAGTTAGGACTTTCCTCTCCAGTTTCACTATAAGCAGCGTGGAGAAACCAGCTGCCTCTTCCACACTTTGCTTGGAAATCGCCTCAGCTACATATTCAAGTTCACGGCTTACAAGTCCCGCCTTCCACCCAGCAGTAGAGCTCCGTTCAGCCAGAAGTTTCCACACTTCATAACGTGAATTGCTTTCTTCCAGTTTCCAAAAACACAAGAAGTGCCTTGAAGGTTCACCTTTCTTTCCAGGTTCTGTTTTTGATGGCACCTGCTCGCTAAGGTGAGGGGAGCTCTCTCTCCCACCTCCCTTCTTTCCGAGCTCTCACCAGCATCGCCTTGAAGTCTGTATTTCTGCCAACCGTCTCTTCAAGGCAACTTAGGCTTTTTCTATCATGGGCCTCAAGATTCTTCCAGCTTCTTACTATTACCCAGTTCCAAAGCCACCTCCACAGTTTTAAGTATTTGTTAGGGTACCACCCCACGTCCCAGTGCTAAAATCTGTATTAGTGCCCTGGCCAGTTTGGCTCAGGGGTTAGAGCTTCGGCCTGCAGGCTGAAGGGTCCTGGATTCGATTTCAGCCAAGGCACGTACCTCGGTTGCAGGCTCGATCCCCTGCATTTTCCTGATGGCTAATGAGAGTCAGTACTTTTTCATATGTTTACGTATTAATTTTGGTATATAAATATCAGAGTGAAGACAGTATTAAGAAATTGCTCTCTTGTCATAAACATTTCTGTCCTACCCTACGGGAGTGCTTACATTCAGATGATATCGCAACAAAAGCTGATGGGAGAGACTCATTTTAATTAGAGAGATAAAGTAACTTTTTCGTCCCTGCCTGTTTTGCCAGTCTTTTCCCTTTTTTCTAGTTGAGATAAATGTCATCTAAGTGTTGCATAAGATTTTTTCAAAAAACTGTGGCAGACTTCTGAAATAGTCTTAAAGTTTTCAAAGATGAACCCTTTCTCCGCCACCCCACCCCCAACTCCTACCAGAAGTGGCCTTCAATGTCACAGAAGCCTAAGGGAGGCATAGTCACTTGATTTAGGTTATGTCTACTTGGGGTTGGCTGTTTTTCTTTTCTTTTTAAAAAAATATGTTTTTATTGATTTTAGAGAAAGAGAGGAAGGGAGAGGGAGAGAGAGAAACATTAACTAGTTGCCTCCTGCATGCCCCCGACCTGGGATCGAGCCTGGATCAGGGCATGTGCCCTGACCGGGAATCGAACCGCGATCTCCTGGATCCTAGGTTGATGCTCACACCCGCCAGAGTGGCTGTTTTTTCTTTAGCCACTGCTCACTTCTCCTAGCTCCTGGCAGTTAGAGAGCTGCCACCTTTTCTGCATTAGGCTGAAATGAATTATATCAGGGACTAAGAATTTGCCTTGTTAAAGAGGACGGGTGTGGCCACGGATGACCCATATCTGGGAAAGATAGTGAGAATGTTGGGCGACAGCTTTGGGGCCAATAGTGATAACTGCTAACACTGACTGTGTGTTTGCTTTGTTCTGGGCACTGCACTAAGCATTTCACATCAAGGCCTAGTTATCCTCATGATAACCCAATGAAGGCACTGATGGGAAATGAGATCATTCCCTATTTTTCCTTCTTTTCAGGTTATAAATGTATCCATCCTTCACTTACCATCTGACTTTGCAGCATTAGAGTAGGCAGAGTGTAAACATCCACCCCACTGATACTGGCTTTTGCCAAGAGATTGCTTTGGCCAATGGGGTGTTAGCACATTACAGTTTCTATGGGTTTGGGGCATCTGACTTAGCTCCTGTCATCCCTGTGATCAGCATATGAAGAGCAGGCACCCAGTATTCTGCAGCTCCTTAGCCTGGGCACCAGCATGGGCCTTTGGGTGGAGCCATCCTGAATGCAACTGGAAGCCTGAGTCCAACCTAAATCTCAGAGTCACAGCCTATCTACAGACTCACAAATGCAAAAATGAATGTGTGTTGCTGAAAGCCACTGAAATTTCGCAAGTGTTTGTTATTAAATAGAAATGGACTAACAGAGCAATTCATTTTTTATACCCATCTTCTCAGCGAGTAAATTTAGGCTAAGAGAACATAAACAATACCCCCAAATCACACACCTAATAAGAGAAGGAGCCAGGACTGTCTGCTTTCTGAGCCCCTGCTCTGAACCACACTACACCGTATCTCCTTTCATATTTGCAACAGGCTGGGGCAATGGGCCAAAAGCAATAGGATGGAATTTAATTGGAATGAATACATGGCCCAACATATCAGTTAAAACAACAATCACACAAATAGCGGTGAGGAGGGTGTTCCTTAACTGCAGGACTGGTGGCGTGGCTCAAGGACTTGACGGTCAACCGAGAAGGAAAAGGTAGTTCCGTGTGAGGCCATGTTCGTGGAAGTAAAGTGTCTGGGAGAAGGTCAATGACAATGCTTTCTACTCAGGATGATCAAAAGACACCTGGGCCATCACTTTGCGTTCCAGACAACACGTTTGAGGAGGAATATTGACAAGCTATAGTGTCCAGATGAGAGAGAGCAAGATGCTGAGAAAACTCATCCCAGTTGCAAAGTGAAGGAGCTTAAGTATTTCACCTAAAGAAGAGGTGGCTTTGAATACTCTATGTATGTAAGTCATGCCCTGGCATGGGACTCTGTGGGAGGGGCTCTGCCATTCTGTGCATGGGCACTATCCCTTTATTTATTTTTGTAAGAGTTTATTTGTGCCAAACTGACAACATATGCCGGGGAGCAAGATCTGAAATGATCCTGAGAGTAAGTTTTGCAGTTTCTTTTATGCATCTGAAATCCATGATGATGACATGAAGGTGGGAGGAAGCCCCTTCACTCTGACTCTCCAGCCCATGGAGCATTTCCGAAGCATCTGATGCTTCCAGCTGGGATGCGGAGTCTCAACCCTGTGGGTCTTTCTTGTTTGTCTCTCTGTGTCTGGTGGCTGGAGTCTGTGATCCAATGAACGGGACAGAATTTGTAATCAGTTCTGTTTATTCTGCCCATTCCAGCACTTGAATTTGGAGAGGGTGTGAGGAAGGTTGCAGAGTATTGAATTCGGTTGGGGTAGGGTGCTGGGTGGAGACAGGGTGGAAGTGAGCAGGAGGCGAGAGGGACAGACCAAGGTACTGTGTCCTTAGCACAGAATCTAGGGGGTACCGGCCCCTGCTCACAGGCTGGATCTCAGGTGTCCCAAAGATGATCATAGACTCTTGCCTAGCACATTTCCCCTTGACCCTGTTGGCTCCAGCCAGCTCAGTGTGTGCAAAACACAAGACTCCCCAACAGCTGGCCTGCATAGCTGCGTGTCTCTTTAAGAGTTTATTATTTTTGCAGAGTTCTAATGCTCCCTGCCTATGGTTTGCCCTGGCAAATGCTTGTTAATTCCGTTTCATTGTTGCCTGGGGAGAAAGAACCCCAGCGACCCACCATAATAACTGATTTAATGGGGGGGGGGGCCCTGCTTTGGGCCTGTGTCGGATCCTTTAACAAACGAGCAAAAGTGGCCAAAGTTATATTCGGCAACGCTGCCAGAGGTTTATGATAAAATCTCCAGTCACTGCCAGGGACAGTGTGAACCCTGTCAGTCTGAGGATTAACTATTCTGTAGTAACAGCTAAGACCTTTTTTTAAAAAGACCTCTCACTATATGCCAGACACTGCGCTGGGTGGCAGGCGCGGGGGGAGGGGACATACTGCATGTGCATAATTTCAGTTCCTCTTCAATAACACTCTAAGGTGCATATTATTATTCTTACTTTACCAGTGAGAAAATGAAGACTCTGATTGTTTCTTTTTTAAAATATGTTTTTGATTTCAGAGAGAGGAAGGGAGAGAGAGAGAGAGAGATAGAAACATCAGTGGTGAAAGTCATTGATCGGCTGCCTCCTGCACGCCCCCGACTGGGGATCGAGCCTGCAACCCGGGCATGTGCCCTGACCTGGAATTGAACTGTGATCTCCTGATTCATAGGTTGATGCTCCACCACTGAGCCACACCAGCAGGGCTAGACTCCATTTGTTTAGATGACACACCCAAGGTCATACTGGGGACAAATATGGGGGCTGAGATTCCACCCCAAACCCATTCCCTGCTCTGCACGAGGCTGCCCCTAAGATAACTTGAGAATATAAAGCCAGATTGGCCCATGGCTGGTTGTTTGTCACCTACTGGTCAACAGGAGAGGAGACTATTTCCCACGTCACCTGAGGTCATGCAAAGAGTGTGAACTGGGGCTGGGAGCTGGGAGACCTCCAGCTGGGGGTCCTCCAGCCCATCTAGAAGGTGTAGCGTACAGAAGGTGTTGACAAATGTTGGAATACATTAGAAGAATTTGAACCAATCCTGGCTCTGTTTGTTCAGCTGCTGCTTGTCTTAAATCCCCATCCGATGCTGAACCCAAGTTTTCCTTTGTCTCGCAGTTTCTAGCCCAAACTTTAAGTCCCCCAAATAATACCTGCTTCTCTGGGTTGCTGTAAGGAAAAATTGGAAATTGTAAGGAAATGTGCAAATCATTGTATTCTCCTCTGTCACCTCATCGCATTACATAACAAATTAAGATCTAGAAGACGCAGGAAGTTAAGACGTGACCATGCAGACAAAAGAGTCTTGTGTGGTTTTTAATACTGAGCAACAGATTCAGCCCGAATATCCCCTGCTGGTCAGAGTAAAAAGAGAAACTAGATCAGGTGTACGATCCTAATTTTTTTCATAAAGAAAAGAAAAACTATAGAAAATGCAGTTCCTCAAGGACATAAGGATTCCCCTGGCACTGAGATCTGAATAAATTTCCCTAGAAGACAGAGGAGGACACTGGGTCCTAGAATGACCATTGGACTTATCATTCCCCGCCTCCCGATAGATTCGGTGGAACTCGTGTCTTCAGTGTTACAAGGAGGCAAAATACCAAAGCAGAGCCCACAAAACATTTTTTTGCAAAAGAGCTAAAACCATGCTGGTCCATTGGAATATATTTCTGGAGCTCCAACAAAACCAGGATTATAACCTAAAAATAAATTTAAATGAGGGTAAAATGCATATCTTTTCATCTGTCTTCTGTAAATGACATTTTTATCAATAGAGCTGCAATCAAAAGACAGTGTGAGGGTTAATAGCGGCCTCAGAATTTCTTCATGGGACACGGGCTTAAGGGGGACAGTCTGGTTGGAAGTGGGGGTGCTGGGTAAAGGGGCCAACTTTCTCCAGCTGGCCCAGAACATCCTGGGTTTGGGGGCTGAAAATCCCACATCCCCAGAAGTGACTCAGACCCAGGCAAACTGGAACAGCTGGTCCCCATGGTGCCGGGCTGGGACATTTTTTATTGATTTCAGAGAGAGGAAGAAACAGGGAGAGAGAGAGAAACATCAATGATGAGAGTCATTGATGGGCTTCCTCCTGCACGCCCCCTGCTGGGGATCGAGCCTGCAACCCGGGCATGTGCCCTGCCCGGGAATCGAACCTTGATCTCCTGGATCCTAGGTGGATGCTCAACCACTGAGCCACGCTGGTCTGGGCTGGGTTGGGACTTTCAAAGTCACATTTAAATAGCAATGTTCTGTTTTCACTTGGATTGTGTATTTTCTTAGAGGTGGCTTTGGGGGACACTGATGAGGTCCCCGAATGTCAGGCTGGTTATTCCCAGTACTCACAGGGACTAGGGCTGGCCCTGGGTCCCTCCTTTTGCCACCTCCCTGCCCGGAATAGTCCTCAGACATTTGGAACACATGCAGTGTGTTTAGTAAGAAAGTCAGCACGTGGTGTTTCCATCACATTGGAAACAGAACAGTGTGATGGGGAGCAAACTTTGGGGGCAAGCTTCAATTTTGTTGATGCCTGGACTCGATTTCCCCCAATCTTTCTGTCCCACCCCTACACTGGATTTGCACTGAGCCCCTCCCTGCTTTTCTGTTATATAAGGGGGAAAAGTGTCTGAAAAATCAGACCGGGCACTTGGTGTGATAGGCTGAGAACCCCCGCAAAGCTTAACCTTTGTTTTTAATTATGTGTCGAGGCACAAAGGACAGTGGTTAAGGCCTCCTCTGTCCTGCTAAAGCTCCACTGTGTCCTTCGGGGGGGTGTGGAAAAGCAAGCCCCTAGTTGCCAGGGCCAACTCGGAAGGTATTGATAGACTGTTTTTTTCCATGGGTTGACTGTCTCCTCATACTCCACGGATCTCCTAGAGTCCAGGCCCAGCTGCTCTGGCCTCAGTGCATTGGAAACTGTCCCTAATCGTTTCATGTTCCAGGAATTCTCTGTGTTCAGAAAGGAGATGCTAAGAACATATTTTTTGAGTGGCTGCAAAGTTCTGGAGACAATGCCAGGTATTTTTTACATAAATCGCCTCCTTCAGTCTAGGCGCTGCACTGTGATGGTTGGCACGATGGTGCCCTCTTCCCACATGAGGCCAGGGAGGCGCAGTGAGGCTTCCGAAGCCCTAGGGCTGGGAGGTGAGGGGAGCTTTCCCTTCTCTGCCTCCCTGTTACTCTTCTAGACAGCGTCAGCCTTCACCTGGATGAAGACTGGCTACCTGACCCAATGCGTCGTCCCTCCGAATGCCAGCTGGAGGGGAACGAAGGCTTTCAGGAAGGCAGAGCAAAACTCGCGTTTCAGACAATAGTCTTTAAATACAGATGAGCTGAGCTTGGCGCCACACCGAAGCTGGACATGCCCAGCCAAAGCAGAGAGAGGATTGGGCAACTCTCCCACCCGCCGGGGCTGCTGAGCAGGGGGCTCTGCTGCTCACCTGGCAAGCCGTCTCCAGGAGCTGCAGGCGCCCCCCAGGGCCGCCCTGCCTTTGCTCGCCTTAGTCTCACTGCACCCCTGAGGGGCGATTCTGCACACAGGGCTGGGGGACCCAGGCCTGGACGAGCGATGTGATCACTCTGGCTCTACCAGCCGCAGAAGTGGCTTCAGCTTGGGCTCCAAGCGCCCAGGCGTTTGCAAAGCCACGGCCCTCTGCTGTTGGATTTCGGCTGCGCCGGAGCGGCTCTGGCTGAGGGTGAGCTAAGCCAGCCCCGCTGGGCTGGAGACCGGGCCTGCTGCAATGTTCTTTCTGGCCTCTCGGGCCCGTTGCTTTGTGCTGGAAAAGAAACGTCTCGGCATCTGCCTGTGGAGAGCTCAGCTGGTGTCATCACCGTCCTTCCCGATCCATCAGCACTCACTGACAAACAAGGAAACTGGATCCATGTTGGACACAAACTTGACTCAGTTATGTGCTCTGTCTCGCTGTAATCCCTCTGGCATTGACAAACAGAGCGCAGGGATGTGGGCGGCAGTGACAGCTCCCGCAGACAGCGTGCATTAGCGTCGGCGTTAGCGTCCTTGGCCCCGACAGCCTGGGCACTCGAGAGGGGATTAAGCGATTAGTACTGTGTATATTACAACCATCTTTTTATTCCTCGTGACTTTTCAGTTTTGCTCACTTCATAAAGATATAAAAGGGGGCTCTGAGTAAAAACAGATGCACAGATACATTTTTTGGGGTCTGATGGGTAGCATATGTGTCAGACATTGGGGCCGTGTTGAGACATTATCAAGTTTCTCCATGAACACAGAAAATTATCTTGACTTGGTAATAAATACTGGTCTGAAGAGAGCTTTGAGGTGCATTATATGTTTAGAAAACAAAGATTTGCTTGAACCCCTGATTATATTTGATGGGCTGGTGTATGTAGGTTAGATAATCACTTGTTTCCTGGAAAATTAGTAAAAGGTAGATTGATCTCAGGAGGGTTTGCTCCTGATATGGGTTGAATATAATAGTTAACTATAGCTCTTTTTTTTTTTTTTTTTTGCATTAATTTCTGAGTTGACCAAATTCTCTGGAATATTCTTCCACAAGAAGTGGCCCAAAGGAATATCATTCATATCTCTCAGTATCATTTGTATGAGTGATAACACTTCATACACCTCTAGGGTAGAAAAGTCTATTACAGTCATTACAAATTAGGACCTTTGTCCTGCATCATAGAGTGTGATCTTTAGGTTGCAAAATGCTGACCTCTTACATTCTGTGTTTCCACTTCTCTTAATTTATTAATTCATTCAACAAACTTCTTCTTGAGCATCTACTTTGTGGAAGTGGCAGAAATATAAGAGAATCTAAAGTGTATTTACTTTGCTCCACAAAAAGTCCACGTCCTAGTTGGAAAAATGTATTAATATTACATTGATCATAGAGCTGTCGTAAGATGGTTTGTCAGCACGTGCCAGTCGAGGGATGGTGACAACAAATGGAGTGGATTTGCTGCAGGGATGCCCCAGTGATGACGGAGAAAGTAGGCGAAGCTTCGTAGAGGAGGGGTAATTCCCCTGACCCTTGGCGAAGGAAAGGTGTGCAGGAGGGAAGGGGTGGCTCTTGCTGGGGCATGGGAGGCAGTTAGAAATTCAGATTTGGGGTTCACGGTAGGTTGGACAGGGAGATAAGGGCAGATTACGCCAGACCTTGGATTGTCACATTTTGGGAGTTTGGATTTTGCCCTATAGTGGTAGGGAGCCTCTCCCGGTGTTTGTGAAGAGATGTGAGTAAGAGGCCGGTTTAGAGAGACATCGGATAGGCCTTCCCAGGCTAGGCTGGCGGGTAGGATGAGATAGGCGGCCTGCGGCCAGACAGGAGGCCATTGCAGCAGCAATCCCGGGGTGTAGCCGGTAGGACCTGACTGTAGCTACCACCCACGGAGAGGAGGGAGAGGCTTCACCGAGCGGGAGGTGACTCTGCTGAGCTGACAGGGGCGGAGCCAGAGCCAACAGCTCGGACCCCTTCCCAGGCGCCTGCCCCGCGGCTGAGCACCTTGTACATGCAGTCGGTCCTTAGAGAAACTCCGTGAAAATAGCAACTACCCTTAGCCCATTTTCAGATGAGGAAACTGAGGCCGAACGGGGTCAAGCAACTTGATCAATGTCACGCTATAGGAAGTGGAAGAGCCAGGCTTGGACCTGCAGCCAGACTCCTGACCACTGTGCGTGTCTCCCTGCCGGTTATGCGGGGGCTCCAGGGGGGGGCGGGAGGGGAAGCAACTTTCTGAAAATACTGGAAACGTAACATTTCAAAAGACTTTGAAAAAAATTATTATTTTCTTGACCTGGATAAAACGGCCAGGTGGAAGTAGAAATGAACAGAGCGCATTTCATATTACAAAGAGATGCTCTGCGGAGGGAGGGTGTAGTTGGTGCAGGGCCCTGTCTTCACACAGAGGCAGGCGCCAGGGGGCACGCCTGCTGCTCACTCGCCTTCCTCCGCTCACGCTCTCGCTGGCCCAGCGCTGAGTCACCCGGGTCTCCTGTGTGTCCCTGTGGGTGACCGTCACAGGGGCTCCGACGGACTTAGCCCTGATTCAAGCCTGAAGCAGAAAACGGCTGCAGTTTCGACGTTTAAAAAATTATCTGTTTATTTCCCTTTCTCGGCCGCTAGCTCCCGGTCGTAGGGCTGAAATCTCACAAACCCGGCACAGTTAACTCACAGAATGAGCTTAGTGTTCCCGGGGCGGCGCGAAGCGAACAACACATAATTTGGCACAATTCGGTGGGCCCGAGTTTAAGACAAATACGAGCCTGAGAGAGCATAGAGGCGTCATTGTTTCGGGGCGAGTTCACGTCGTGGACAGGGCTTGAGCTGATCAGAGAGCCCCACGCGGCCTCCGCCCCGTCGAGGCGCCCAGCCCTGAGCTTTCATAAGCGTCTATTCACAGCGCAGTGTTTCTCCTTCCCGAATAGGAATGTTGTTGTTTGAAATGCCATCTGCGCTCCTGGCAGAAGGGTGAATGCCATCTCCTCTGGCCCCCTGGTGCCGTCGGTGTCACGGAGAGTTGGGGGGCGGCATCGCTCAGCTGTGGGCAGCGTGAGGCGAGGGGCGGTGGAGCCGAGAGGTGGGGCTTCGCTGTCCATACCCAGTGCTTGGAATCACACTTACGAGCAGGAGAGGACATGATGTAGAATTGCTCCAATTCTTGAGATAAAGGAAGGGAAAGAAAACTTCAGATTTGTCAGGCGTCTCTGTGCCACGCACTATGTTTCTAACTCCGGGGGCCACGCACCCCGTCCTGGATTTTGCCTGTGGGTCTAGCACAGTGACGTTCCGCCAGTGGACCGCAAGACTTTTTAAAACATGCGACACCTGGCTATTTAGTCAGGGACGCTGACCTCTTTTCCCTTAGATTGTCAAATATAGCCATCCGGTGTGAATGAATGAAAGAAAATTGTACCTATTTCTTTTTTTTTTGGTCAAATTGGCAAAAAATATATAATTTTTGGTGTGCCGCGGAATTTTGGTAATTAGTTGATGAGTGCCTTGAGATGAAAAAGGTTGGAAGCCGCTGGTCTAGCATAGTTAATAGATCCCCTTTCCACTTTCAGAAGTGTCCTGTTTTAGGCATAAATGACATGGTCACCCTGTGTATAACCTGAACAAGAGTTCTTTATGGAAAATCTCACTATTTCCAGTGTTCACATCTGGAAATGGGTCTCTGAGAGGTTCCCTAGTTCAACACACAAAACTCAACACAACAAGGATCTGGTAACAGATGATTTCTGCTTCATCTTGGTGCCTCCAAGGAGTGTTTTATCTATGCCCAAACAATGGTACTCATCCAGGAACAGGGCAAGTTAATTTATACTCAAAGCTACTGGAGAGGGGAGCATCTGCTTTCAGTTCTTTTCCAGTGGTGGGCAGATGGATCTGGCATGATCCACATGTTTTCCCCTCACCTTGTCCCCTTGTGACCAGGGGTCAAATTTGGGGAAATAGATGAAGAATTGATGATCACAGGTGAGGTTGTAATACGGGCTCATGGACGACAAGAGAGGTAGCAGATCTGTGCAGGAATTGGACCCAGAACTGCTCCTGCCTACCGAGACGTCAGTGGCTGAACTGCAACATGAGCCAGAATCAGGGAAGCCAGTATTTATAGCATCACGTTTCCGCACCATTTTGGGTCAACAAGTAGTAAAGTGCCTTCATGCAGTGGGTGTTTGATAGATCTTAGCCAATCACCGAAGACCAAGAGATTCTTTCAGGCCTTTTGGGTAAACTTCCACTCTGTAAAGGGGCCTGGGAACCTTGATTCCTCTCCACCTCTCAGTTACTAGCCATGTGACCTTGACCTGATCAGGAGACCTCTCTGAGATTCTGCTTCCTTATGGAGAAGGAGGGGGAGGAAGAGACAGGAGGAGAGGAGGGGGGAAAGAGGGGAAAGGACATTAGCTTCAAGGGGTCCTTACCTACTGCTAGTTTTTGTAAATAAAATTTTACTAGGACACAGCCACACCCATGTATTTCCATATTGTCCATTCTGGCTTTCCAGCTACAATAGCAAAGTGGAATAGTTGCAACAGAGGCTTTATAACCCGCCAAGCCACAAATATTTACTGTGCTGCCCTTTACACACAAAGCTTGCTGATCCCTGGATTGAATGATCTCTAAGGACACCTTCACTTTTTGAAAGTCTTTAACTCCAAGGAAGATGAGAAGGAGAAAGGGAAGAAGGTGAAGCCAGAGTTATAAACCTGCGTGAAAAAAACAAAGCAACTTGTCAACGATCCAAAGCCAGTGGTCCTAACGGTAAAAGATTGCAGCTCCCCCTGCTGGCTGGGAGGGCCTTTTGAATGTAATACAGGGTCAAGGGCCGCAAGAAAGGTAACAAATCTGTACAGTGATCAGACCCTCAGAATCATTTCAGTATGGTGGTCACTGCAGGTGAGTAGGGAAGTTTCTCTTTGCTCCTGATGCTTTCAGTAGGGAAACTAGTTGAATTTTACTCCTTTAGAGAGAAGTAAAAACCAAGAGAAAGCATACTTGAGAAAAGTAAATCATGGTGAAGAAAGCCAAAGCTAATAAACAGTGCTGGATGGCTCTCATGGCCTCAGACAGTAGGTGAGCACGGTTATTGTTGAAACTGCATTAAATCATACTAATCCCAACGCCAAAAGCCACTTGAATGATGAAGTGAAGCGGCCTGCAATGGCGACCAGGGGGCCCTCCATTTCTGCCTGGACTGGGCAGGGCTGCTGTCGGCCCTCTCGAGCGAGCTCTGCATCCTGTCTTAGGGGCCCAACTCTGCCTTCAGTGGAGACTTGCAGAACTGGCAGATTTCAGTTTGGTTTGGAGTTTTGTTGTGTGTTTCTTGGCAGGAGGGGATCCTCCTCCATCCATGGAGCCCCCGGATTAATGGCTGAAGTAACACCTACTGGCGGGACCAACCCGGGCTCGGGGCAGCCTTGCTGGCGTTGACGCATGACTCCTCTTGACTCACAGTCTCACTCCGTTTTGTGGGCCGTTGGAAGTTGTTGCCCTAAAGTCTTAACTGCCTGTTTCATGATCTGAAAAACACACTACAGAGTACACATGTGCTTTCCTCCCCAAGGTGGAGCCCGTCTTCATGGGGAAACCTTGGGGGAAACAAGAGGAAGTTGCTTTGTGTTGAAGTGAGTCTCAACCCAAGAAGTAAAATTAGCTTTAACCCCCCAAATCTTAACTTATTGCTCTCTTTTTTAAGTTTCCTGCTCACAGTCTTGGGGAAAGGTTGAAATAAAGACTTAATCCAAATCCAAATGGAGGCCTGGGTTTTTCCTTTTGGCTCCAGTGAATTGAGGCAAAAGGTGCCACAATCTTGGTGTGTTGACTTGTCCTCTGTGATAAATCCTTTTGGGAACAAGGTGGGATATGAAAAGATATGGTTATATCTTTATTTACTTATATATTTTTTGCCCTTTCTTTGAACCCAAATTGCACCAAAATATGCTACATTTTTTTCTGCTTGGTAGAAGGGTGGAGATATTTATTTCTCCAATCTGTCTCTCTAGGGACTCTAAAGAAAATCAAAATGTTTCCTGTAAAGTCTTAAAATGGGTTCATTTAACTGGGAGCATGGCAATTACACTCTGCAACGTAGAAAACATTTATTTATATCATGGGTAGACATTGAGTAATGGGAATGGTGTTCATTTTTACAGGATATAATACACAAACCCCAGGAGTGGTGGAACATCTGTTGAATTGCCTTGGTGCCCCTAATACAGTCATGCTAAAAAATGAGAGATAGGGGTGAAAAATGAGCTGAATTCCAGGAAAACTAGATAAGTTCCCATTCTGTGAAAGGGCATTCAAAAGGAACCACTGGGCACACTATTCACTCTGTGTGTGTGGGTGCGTGTATGCACGCTTGTGCAGTGGGTGAGAAGTGGGGGGAATCTGACTGAGGGAACCAGTACCTTGAGTACAGATGCAAAAAAAGAGGGTTCTGGGGTTCAAGGTGTTGGGGAGGAATTGGATTTGATGTGGGCCAGAGATCTTTGGGGGCCTGTGCATACTGGCCAGCGGAAAGGCAATAGCCATTGTTTCTGAGTTTCTAGGCAGGAAAACTGACCTGGTTCCCATCTGTCGCTCTTAGAGGAAAGACAGAAGTTTGAAGCATATATAAGGGAAATAAAATGATTTGGCATGATGGGTCTTTGAGAAGAAGGTGATGCGATCCCGCCTGAAGGCCAACCCCTCCCCACCACCTCTTACCTCTCTTGGCCAAAAGCAGCTGGCACTGGAATGGCTTCGGGTTCCCATATGAAGGTTTACCTGATAAGTCACCTCACTACCCTGTAGTCTGGGGGAAAATTCTCATTTCTACAGCAGCTTAATTCAATGGAAATTTCCCTTTTATAGGTCAACTGAGAGCCAGAATCTCAAAGATGTCAGAACCACCCACTAAAGTTAATTATTTTCCGAGCGACACAGGACTCAAAGCAGGAGATTTGTTTTCATATCACCTTCTCACCCCCCGTGAGTGGCAGCCGAATTACAGACAAGGGCAATTCCCACGAAGTCACCCTTCTAGGACAATCTAACTGGGGCAGTGACCTCGTTGTTGGAATTCATTTCAAAATTGACACTCCAGGGGAACTTTCCACATGTCCCACCTCCCAGACACAGTGCGCACTTCTAAAGCTCTCAAAGACATTATTTATAACAGCGTCTGACAAATGGTGGCATCGCACCAAAGCGTGTGGCCGTGGATTTTCCTCTTGCTGGCTGTATTTGCAATTCCGAGCCTCCCAGGCACATGGCAAAGACTTGCTACTTACATGAGCCAAGAAATCTCATCAAGCCCATGCTGCTTAGAGGAGCAGAGAGCTGAGGACCCCGTGTAGATGGTCAATACTTGTTTCTTCCATCAAATGTTTTGCTTCTAAGTAGAAGTTGAAGAGTTTATGAGGAGATGCTGTTCTAAAGAGAAGCAAAGTGACTTGCAGATGGGTCTGCTCTTTAGTTGGCTCTTTAATCTTAAGCAGTTTATTATTAAGTTGGCATTTTTTCAGAAGGATACTACCCAATATTGGTGAGAGGCTGGGAAATGGGCAAACTCCTACATCTACAATAAGAGTGTAAACAGTTATGAGGTTTTGGATAAGTTTGTGTTACACTGTCATTGAGGAATGCCTCTGACAAATTTATCCTAAGAACGTAATCGGTTATATACATAGAGGTGTATATGCAAGGATTTTCATCACATTTGTCTAAGGATGAGAAATTTGCAAATAAAAAAATTCCCAATATAAGAGGATGGCTAAGTAAATCATGACATATGTATTCTACATACATGAAAATTATTTTTGAAGACTTCTTAGGGACATAGAAAAAAATATTTTCTTTATATAATATTAAGTGGGGGGAAAGGTGGGGACTGAAACAAATTAATTAAATAATTTTGGTAAATAATGTATGTATAAGAAAACTATTAGAAGTACGTAATTAAGGATGCATTTTAGTTTATATCTGGCTGGTGAAATCATGGCAATCGTCCTCTCTACTTTTCCATAGCCACCCTATGAAATGGCCATCTTTATACGTCAGAGACAATGGCATATGGACATTGTCATATGATTCAACCTACTGAAAGATATGCTGCCTGGCATGACAGGTAGAACCTGACATGACCCTGATCTGCAAGGGCTTTAATTCTAAGGCTTGGAAAAATGACAAAGACACTTGAATCCTCAGTAGATGGTAGAGGATCCCTTTTTTTTTATTTTAAAATTTTATTTATTTATTTATTTATTTGAGAGAGAGGGAAGAAGGGAGAGAGAGAGACAGAGAGAGAAACACTGATTCGTTGTTATACCCATTTTTGCATTCATTGGTTGTTTCTGACCAGGGATTGAACCTGCAATCTTGGTGTATCAGGATGATGCTCTAACCAACTGAGCTACCTGGCCAGGGCAGTAGAGGACCTCTTGAGCAGATAAATCTGAAGAGTGGTTACATCATGGGCACACAGGATGGTTGGTATCTTCGTGGAGGTGGGGGGTGGACAAGGCTGAGGTGGGGGGTGGACAAGCCTGAGGTCTTAGATGGCCAACTTCAGGGCAAAGGCACCCCCTTTTTCAATATCTTACTCCCCTCAGCTAGCTGCTATCAAAATAAATTGTGAAAAATTATCCTGTGAAATTCCAGCTCCAGTAATTTGTAGTGTGATCTAATGAGCAAACACATGTGCCAAGTCTATTAGTTATCTCTTGCTGCAGAACGAATTACCCATAATGACTTTCATTATGTCACTATTCCTGTGAGTCAGGAACCCAGGCCCGGCCCAGCAGGCCCTCCAGTTCAGGATCTCCCTCCCACAAGGCAGCCATCGAGGTTACAATCCTGTCAAGGTTCGACTGGGCAGGATTCACTTCCGAGCTCACTCATGTGGCTGTTGGCAGGATTTGGTTTCTCACAGATTGTTGGACTAAGGGCCTTGATGGCTTTTGGATGAAGGCCACCCCTAGTCCTGGTCATGTGGGCTTCTCCATAGAGCAGCTCACATCGTGGCCACTGAACTCAGTCAGACCAATGAGTGAGAGAGCAACAGAGGGCAAGCACTCAACAGTCTATTCCATGGGGTCCTACCTACCTGCACTGGCTCTTTGACATTTCTTTCTCTTGTGATCCCCAGCTGCTTCTCAAGTTATGACCTGACCGTCGAAGGGGTTGTAATGCCTTCTTGATTCAGTTAGCATATGAATCTTATATGCAGCCTTTTTTTTTTTTTTTAACTCAACACCCTAAATCTTGGATGCTCCAATTTCAGTTGAATTGACCTTCAGAATCTGGGAAATGTGTCACATGGTTTTAGCAAGCCAAAGGCTCTCTTTTGTTTTCCTACGGACCACCTCTGAATAGATCAGGTTTACAGGCCCAGATGGTCTCTTTGCCACATGGGCCTGTGGCACCGAGATCTGATTTGTTAGTGACACTGGATTGTCTAGAGATAGGTGTCAGTCTAGTTTGTCCCCAAGGTCATGCTGGACAAAGGCAGCCAACTAAGAGCAAACCCAACACGTCCTCATTCTGAAACCCAGAGATGTCAGCCTGACCTATGAGGCAGGAGGAAAGCCCCGATTCCAAGTCTTTGGCTTTTCTATACCCAGCTCTCTGCTCTGTCATGTTTGCCTGAATTTTCTGCTTTCTTTCTGTCCACGGTAGTAGCAGCCATCCTTTCCCCTCTTGTGGGCTATCATTGACCTTGAAGGTCTAGACCCTTGTGTGTAGTTGAACTTGTTTCCACACATTCACACTTGGGTTATCTGAGTGATTCTCTCATGCCCGCTGCTGTATGACACCCCATGTCCAGGAAGAGGCAAATCAACATCAAGAACCATTTCTGTTGTGATGGGCCCAGCGAGAAGTCCAGTCACCGATTCCAGCCAGCCCCGTCCTACACCCCCAGCATGTGTGTGGCCTCTGATGATTAAGGACCATAAACATGTGGCCAGCCTGGAGGGGAGGCTCGGGTCCTCTTGGGGACCCAGGGAGCACAGGTGTAAGAATAGCTCAGTGGGCGGCCAGAGGAAGACCATGGACTTTTTGATGCTGTTGGTGTACACAGAGGTGATTGTGTCACTGCTGGTGTTTAAGTGAGGTTGTGGGCCCTGCATCTGGATCTGGGGCAGCAGCCAAGGGCAGCATGAAATCTGAGATCAGAAGTTCGCTTGGGCAGAATGGTAGGACATAAAAAGGGTTTGTTTTGTAGTATATTTTCTGTAAAACTCTGCTTGAATTAATGTGATTGTTGTTTTTCTCTCTCTCTCCCCCCCACAAACACACACACACACACACACACACATCAGGTGAGGTGAGGGAGACACTTGCTCTGAGCACTAAATTTAAGGGGATGCCAAAAAACACAATCATCAAGATAAAGAATATTTTAATGCAATATATTAAAAAATCAAAATCACAGCAACTCCCCCCCCACCCCCCAACCCCATGATGAACAGAATATAAGAACTTTACATAGAGAAAGTATCAGTTTCATTGATTTTTCCTTTGCCTCCGGCTCTGAAATAGCTCCACACAGCAGGGCACTGTAACTGACCCTGTCTTTATTTAAAATGTTGGTATTTTGTTTATGAATTATATCAATTTTTAAAAAAATATTGCATTAAAATGACAAAGACAAAAGTGGTTTATCTTGATTACTGTGACTTTTGGAGCCCCCTTCAGTTTTGAGCCAGTCCTGGCCCTGTCCACACAGGTGTCAGACAGAGAGACAGACATAGATACACACACACACACACCCTTTTTACAGTTCACAAGGAATGGTAAGGGGATAAAAGCAAATTCAAAAATATCAAAAGTGGCCTGAAAGGGGCACTGGGGGATTGTCCAGGTTGGGGAGGTCACAAGATTTTGTCTCCTGTCTGGGGCAGATGTAGGCTAGCTGTGTCCAGTGTCTGGGAATAGAATGTCTCAGTTATGATTCAAGATCATCGAAGTCCACTGGTTAGGGTCAGAGGAGGGATATGCAGTTGGCCTGGGCTGCCCCTTGGCCCATCGGTTTCCTGAGGCGATCTTCCCTGCACCTTTCCGAGACCCACTGTGGATAAAATATCGCTGCCTGCTAAAATGGCTCCAGAAGTGTCTCTTGGGAAGAAAGGATTTGAATGACTTGATGTGCCCTGTTTAGTTCCCTGTGTAAAAACCCATGGAATTGGATGAAAGGTGAAGTTGAAGTTACAGCAATATTGTTTTTAACACGTTTTGTTATTCCCTATGTTTGGAAAGACCGAGAACCAAATGTCACCTTCCCAAACATAACCTATACATCATACGCATTTCTGCATTTTTGGATTAGTCTTGAAAGATGGGAAAGAAGGCAATATTGATTCTAAGGACCACATTAAAGCACCAGAGTTGTCTCTCTTCTTTCCAGCATTTTTACAACCCTGTTGATTAATGATAAATGACCCACTGATATCAGAAAGAACAAGGGTTTCATACTGCGTGCAGTGTGGCTGGTGACCTGAACCCCATCCTTCCTGTGGAGCCTGGAGTCCTGGCCCCGCTGCACTGAGAGATGCCTAGACTGTTTATATGGACACAACTGGCCATCTTCCCCTAGAAAAAATCTATGGGTTTGGTTTTTCTTATGTAGTTGGGCAGCCTCCTCAGGGGCTTGCTGGGGAGTTATTTGGCAGGACGGTGGGTATCCGGCAAGGGATAAGGGAAACAGCAGGACACAGGGCCAGACACTCATGTTGTGGGAGAGGAGAGGCTGTCTGTCTGGCTCATGATTACATCCCAGGATCCAGCACAGCACTTGGCACACAGTAGGTGTTTAGCAAATATTTGTTGAATGAATGGGTGGGAACGCTTTACCAGCCTTGGGAACGAACCCAGGTATATTTATTCATGGAAGACACCATTTAATCACATCAAATAAGGACGTTATCACTTGCCCTGCCATCATTATAGATTGTTGTCAGAAAACGCCTTTTAACCATGCACAAGTGTAAGTTATTATAATTTAGCCTTCCTCCGTAAAAGCAGTGCACCCGCTTTATGAAGATCGTAAAAAGGCAGCAGATGTCAGAGGGAAACAGTTGTCCAAGAACAGGACAATAAAACCTTGATTAACCAGAATGCTCAGAGAATGAGGTGTTCTAGTTAAGGGAACCACTGTTTCAGTGAGAGATAAACAGAAAAACCTTTGTCTCAGCCCACAGTGCATCTACAATTCCTTTGCCCTACGAAGAACAAAGTATTCCATTAATGACCGAGGATCCCGCTGCGTCCTTGGTCACTGTTCTGAACACCATCTCCTCTTTAGCTATAAAGGCCAGTGGCCACGGGGCGGAGCGGAGCTGTGGTCCTGCCATCCCATGGGAAGGCCTGCGCATGATGCGGTAAAGTGATTAGAAACACAAGTGTTGAGGAAAGTGGGACTAGGCAGGGCAGAATATTTTCATCATAAAGTAGCGCTTATGCAATGTTAGGACACCCCATTATCAAGGTCCAAACAGCATCATTGCTGTTTTATTTTGGTTTCTGGTTGGGAAATATTTATTGGGTGCCTACAACATACAAGACATTGAGCTGGGTTCGTGACCTTGTAGGGGAGAGAAATCTGCAGTGCATTATGTTTAGTGATACACTAGAGCTGACCACAGAAGGCCGGGTGAGCACAGGGCTAAGGTGTTCCCAGCTGGGCTTCTGGAAGGGAAGGAGAGAGAAACCTGTTTGGTGTGGCCCATCTTTCAAAAGCTGAATGATAATCGGGTGCCCCTGCCAGCATGGCCCTGGGTGATTGGCTGGATTCCTGGGTAGAGGCCTATCAAGTTTAGAGCCAGCTGCTCTGGGTTTGGAGAAGGGCTCCAAGCCCCGAAAGGTAGCAGAGTTGTGGGCAGGGAAGCCCAGGCACACACAGCAGTCTCTAAATTTGGCTGGGGGCATGGTGACCAGATTTGGCTGGGCACGTAGGCCCTGGGCACATCAGATACCACAACCCCTCAAATCTGCTCAACATCGGTTCATTCACTCAGTCATTTGGTGATTTAAATCTTTGGACTTCTGTTGGCTAATCTGTGGCTTGGAGATTATAATACAATAAGCACAAAATGTGTCTGGCACATAGCAGATACCCAATGGTAGCTGGATACCCAACCGTTTTCCATTTTTATTTTCCACTATTTCCCTTTTTTTCTTCTTGCGGCTCCCTTCCTCCCATACTCTAACCAAGGTTGTTGATTTATGGCCAGTCTCTTCCCTTTCAAAGTGTCACTGTGTGTTACATGTCCCCCTTGTCATGTGTTAGGAACCAGAGAGGAACAAGAAGGAGGCAAGAGAGCGATTGTGACGTATGTGTATGACGTGCTTTTGTTAATAAGAATATAGAAGCTTAAGTTGATTTTTAAGAACAACCTTAGAAAGGATATTAATGCCTGAATCCAGCATCTTCTTAATGGACTTTATCAGGGGAAATATTTTGAAAGGGATTCCCCAAGTTGAGGAAAAAATATAAAAAAATACAAAAATATATATTAAATATATTTTTATATATATAATTGCCTCTGAGACACTTCTAGTCTCGGAGACAATTCTAGTGGCCATTCCTTGTTCCTTGGCTTCTAATATCCAACCATCCCAACCTTCCTACGGGCATTCCAATCTTCTGATTTTTAGGGGAATGCCCTTTTGTGTGTAGGTTGCCATGAGAGAAATTCCAAGACTATGCCTCACATCATGGAATCTGAGAGTCCAGATTCTTCTCCTTTACTGTTCATTGTCATGTTCAAGGGCCAAGTATGTGAGACCTACAGACAAAGCATGTGATCTTAGGGCCAGCACAAGGCCTAAGCTCAACCGCTCAGAAACTATTTCTGGCACTTTGAATACTCAATAAATAACACAATAGAGAAGAAAATATTTCAAAGTCAGCTTCCAGCAGAGGTGCCAGGTATTTGGGGGTCCCGGACGCAGGACTCTCACCTTGATGTTCCCCTGGTTCCTGCCATCGCCCAATCATAGTCCTTCAGCATCCCTTGGATCCTAAGAGCTCGCCCATTTCCTTTAGAAAATCTCATTTCTGCTTAAGTTAGAGTTGGACTGATATGACATCACTATTCAGGTATTACACTGGTGACAGGGAAAAATCAGGTGGATAGGTTCACCTTTCATGCTTTCAGATCTCTTTTAAAACAAGAGTTCTTAAGCCCTCCCTGATGGCATCAACTCAGTGATTTGGTTGAAGAAGGTGAAAGGGTTGATCCCACTTCAGGATGTGAGTCAGTGGGAATGTTGGTTAGACCTCTGGAACCCACAGCCTCCTATATTTGATCTCGTTTCTGAAATTCTCCACCTCTGAAGAGTCAAAGGTTTCAGGCAATTAGTGCGAATCTTTGCATTGGCTTTATTGACCTTTTAATTATTTTATTTCCCTTTTGCTGAATAAGTTCTAAATAGAGCTTATTTAAGGAAATACTTAAAAATAAGTGTAAAGCACATGATATTAAAGTTTACAAAATGACCCCTGCTTGTGTGATCCAAGCCAGCCCACAGATGGAGGTTATTACGAGCATGCATTTATGTCGTATGAATCAGTCAGTTGCAGAAGAGAGTAGGAGGAAGAAGTCTCGGCAAAAGGGAAAACATCGGTCAGCACTTGCTCTTTTAATGGTACTTGGCTGCCTCCAATTCCAAGCCCTGTCACCCTTGGGTTATGTAGTTTCTGAGAATAAAATATAGCAAAGTGTAGCTGAGATGGTGATGGGATGGATCCCAATCGCAGTTCCTTTGAAGTCCCTTTGGATGAACAAGGTCTGGGATCAGAAAGAACAAATAATGATAATTAGGTGAATGAACAAATAATCATTCAACATATATGAATTCAACAGGAAATTAGTGAGGCCCTACTCCGGGCCAGACACTGGGACAAGCCCAGAGGACGTGGGGATGTAAGATGACCAGTTCCTGTCCTCAAAGAGCTTAGAATCTCCTGTAACTAGCAAGGCTGGGTGAGGTCAAGTTATTCTACGCAGATCACTCCAGACCGGAGTTTTGCAGGGCTGGGAAATGCAGGTCTACCTGAGGGAGTGGATTCACTGTGCTTCCCTCATCACAGTGGAGAGGGCTCACCTTGCCCTCTTCTTTCTCTGTATGTCCAGCTCAGCTGCAGGCTGAAAGTATCATATTGCTTTTCAGGAGTAAACAGTTATTTTGTTAATATTATTAATCAGTGCTATGGCAAACATAGACGGCTTTGTGTAGCATTAGGCCCCCACAAAATACTCCTTCACAACACTCCTCCAACCCCAACAAATCGTTACCCAAGGAAGAGAGCCTTGCTTTGGTAATAGTGCAAATCCTTCTAGAAGAACTGCTGTGTTCAGGTCGTTGCAATTTGAAATTGGTCACTGTACCAATTTCAAATATTGAAGCCCTAACCCCCAAAGTGACTGTGTTTGGAACTAGGACCTAAGGGAAAGCAATTTCAGTTCAATGAGGATGGGGCCCTGATCTAATAGGATTAGTGTCCTTAAAAGAAGAGACGTCAGAGCTCAGTCTCCCTCCCTTCCATGCCAGGACACAGTGAGAAGCTAAAGGCCAGGGAGAGAACTCTCACCAGAGACCAAGTCGGCTGGCACCCGGTCCATGGTATTTTGTGACGGCAGCCTGCGTAGACTAACGTAATCAGCAACTATCACCTGAACTGACTATTTCTTAATAATAAAATGCCTGCCTCGAGGAAGTGATTGAAGTCTCCCTGGGCATCACCTTGTCATTTAGAAGAGAAGCCTGCTCACATCATTTGTGCTTTTACCTATCTGCTAGGCACCTTGCTAATCACTGTGTGTGCACTAGGTAGGAAGCTGTGGGTTGTGGAACTTGCCCAAGGTCGCAGAGCTAGTAAGTCGAAGGCCCTGATGGGGAGGGAGCACAGGTTTGCTGGCTCAGAAGCCGGGCTGGCGCTGGCTGTTGGCTCTGCCTTCTGCCCCATCTGAGCCTGCATCAGGCTGAGCTCCTACCTTCCTCATCGAAAACATTCCACTTTTGCTGGCGAAGTTTCACCTGAGGATATATTTATTGATTTTTTTAGAGAGAAAGAGAGAAAAAGATCAATGTGAGAGAGAAACACCAATCGGCGCCTCCTGTAGGCGACCCCCTGTAATCACCCTTTTGGTGGACGAGATGATGCTCCGACCAACTGAGCCGCCCAGCCAGGGCTCAGAGGTTATTTTTTTTGAGATTCACCAAGACCCGTTGTTCATATGATCCCAATTTTGCAAGGATAAAGAAGAAAGAGAAGGAAACATGTCAGTCTCCATGGCACTAACAAAGCCTGGAAAAGTGACATCTAATGATGATCGTGGGTTTCCTCTGACGAGTACGATGAGTGATTTTGTTGTGTTTTGATATTTTTTGGGGCACTTTTATTTTACAAGCTCAAGTTTCAAGATTGGAAAAACAACCTTTAATAGTGAAATATAAGGCATGCTGTCCTCTTCCTGTGACGTGTGTGTGCCCCACCGCAGCACAGTGTCTCCGGATGGCTCCTGGTCTGCAAATCTGGGCACCAAGGTCAAGGCTCCAGAGAACCACAGAGAGAAGTAAATGGCAGGCACTGACCCCAAACAATCCCATTACAGAGGGTTGGGGGCGGGAGGAGGTGCTGACACTGGGTCAGTTCCAAACCTAACTGGGAAAACACGAAAATGGTTACCATCTGGAGCCTTCTGGTGACGGGAGGTGAGGCGGGGAGGTGGTCTGCAGCCAGGGCGCCTACGGCTGGGACTCTGGTGCCCCAGCCTTCCAACCACACCTCTCCGTGACCTTCGGATGACCCAGCGACTCACACGGGGTGGCCACTGTCAAAGTGACATTTCCAAATAATGGGGTGTTCCAGAGGAGCTGGACCATGTCCTTGGAGATCTGTCTTTATCAAACAGTAAAGAAAAGGAACAGTAACTTTCCTCTCTGGGTTCCTAAGAGCGTGGGGCTGAGGCCGTGGTATGATCCGTGGTTGTCTTGGCGTCATCAGTCTCGTTCCCCTCTTACATCTCCTCAAGTGCCATTTTTGGCAAAGGAGTGCTGGAGAAATATTACATTTTGAGGAAAAGAAAACAGTAGGGTTCCCAGCCCTGACTCTCCCCCTCAGTTTCATAATGAAAAGTTGTGAGCGGTAGAGAGCTAGGATTTCTTTGGAGGCAAATCATGGTGAATGGAAGCTTCTTATAGGTGCGAGAATATTCTGGAGGGAATCCTGCTAATGAGAAAATAAAAGGGCTGTTGTGTCTTCTCCAGGGGGCATTTGGAAAGAGGCGGGGACCTGAACACAGCAGTTCTTCTCGCAGGATTTTCAGTGTTACCAAAGCAAGGCTCTCTTCTTTGGGTAACTATTTCTTGGTGCTGGAGAAGTGTTGTGAAGGAATATTCTAAGAGCCTGATTCTACATGAATCTGTCTACCTTTGCCGTTAGTTGTTGTGACTCCTTGGAGTCAGGGATCCTCGTCTACTCATCCATTTTCTCCTTCGACTGCTATGATTGAGCAGCTGTTATGTGAGCAGCTCTGTGCTATGCGTTAAGGATATATATGTACAAATATATTCCATATATAGTGATTATAAATACTATATATGTATCTAATAGTAGGCTGAGTGGCAGTCACTCAAAAGATAGGTCCATGTCCTGACACCTTTTTGGAAGTCGTAACAGCAGTGAGCAGCTTCAAGGCTGGGTCTCCAGGTGAAACAAGAAACCCCCGGGAGGCGTTACAGGCTGAAGTTGTCAGGACGCCCAAGTGTGGCCTAGTGGTGGTAGCAACTCTGAGAAAAGCTGCCTTTGTAGGGCCACGAGCATGGCCAAGGGGGCCTAGGTGAAAGGTTAGGGGGAAACAGAGGGGTATGGGAGCCCTCTGGAAGAACTGGGGAGCAAAAAACCCAGAGGTATGCTGCTCTCGTGTGCTGAGAAAAGAAACTGGCCACTTCTGTCAGGTCTGTGTAAATGTCAAGTGTTTGCAAATACTTATAAAGTGTATTCTCGAAAATTTGAGATACAATAAGGCCAACAGATCAGGAGGTGATTGCCACTGGAGACAGTTTGTCACAGTTCCTGAGAGGAGGGGGTGTGGCACATGAAGGGGGCCACACGGAGAAGTGCCAGGGTCAGTTAGAAGGCAGAGGAAGAGAACAGGACTGTGGACAGGAGCCTTTGTCGTGGTTTCTGCAGGAAGCAAGGAGCATGGCGGGTCAGCAGGTTTCAGGTGGGCTATTGGAAAGGCCAGTGGACTCGGGGCATAGGAGCTGTCCCTAGTTGCCTGGTATCTGCCCCAGGGAGATTAGGACAGACAGACAGTGGCCTGGAGCGTGGGAGCCTGATTGAGAAGGTGGTCAGGCTATGGGCTCTGGGCTGGGTGGTGTGTATTTGAAAAGTGTGCCCACAGGCGAGTTGTTAATATTTCGGAACTGGCTGCCGGTGGGATGGGCAGTCTCTCTAGGCTCAGCCAGACCCCAGATGTCAAAGCATCAGAATTCAGAAAATGAAAGACCCGGTTAATACAATAAGGCAGCTGGGAGGCGGTGAACATCGTTTCCCCCTTTCCTCTTGGAGCCTCATGAAAGGTTAGGCTGCTTTCCCTGTAAGCCTCACCCCTGCGGCCGCACGGACCAACCCCGGAGCATCTGCTCGTGCAGGGAAGGGGCTCTGTGTGTCCCGGGCCTCATTTGGAAAGGAATTTGAAGTCTCTCTCTGGAAGGCCTCATATGCATAAGCACAAAACCTTACTCACTGATAATGAGTTTCAATGGAAACTCTTAGTCATGTTTTTAAGGGCTGCTGCTTTGAAGGCGCCCAGTAGAACCAAAGCCTTCATTATGTGAGAGATGTTTTTATGTGAAGTCTGTTGATACCACACTTTGAAAGCGAATTAATGATGAGCTTCAGTAAGCTGAGTATTTAAAACGATGTCAAGAGGAGTCCCCCATTGGAAATGTGGTGGACAGTGTGGTATTAAATGGGGTCCTGTCTTGACCCCACATGTTGACACTCTGAACTCTGGTTTCTCTCTCTCTCTCTCTCTCTCTCTCTCTCTCTCTCTCTCTCTCTCTCTCTCTCTCTCCTTGCCTTGTCAAGAAGAAACCAGTCAGGAAATTACACACAACATTGTATTTCACTCCGTGGTGGTGGTGTTACTCACTTGCATATTAATTTTCTAGACTCAAATGGCAGTGGAACTATATACATAGCACCATATGAAGTGGGTGGTTTACTATAGCACACAGATGCCTGTATTTGACCTAAAAAAAAAGCAATAAATACAAAATGTTTTTAAACAAGGAAGGTTTAGACCTCAGTCGACTTTGGTTCCTGGGCTTATTAGAACAGTTTGGTCAGTGAATCACCATGAGCTCTCGGGGAGAGCAGAGCGCTTGGAAGGGGGAGCATATGCGTTTGAGAGCCAATGTTGGCTCTGGAAGCCGAGGGTATCCTGGTGGGGTGCAGCGTCCAGGAAACAGAGCCAAAGCTCGCTCGGGTCCAAGAGTCTGCAGCTCACATTGGGAAAGTTCTCTCGGGTCATCTAGTGCAAAGCAACCGTCTCCACCTCTGGGCCCCTGGACGCTGTGCTAATCCTGCCCCAGTGTGGCCTCTGTCGGGGGCTGCTGATGGGGGGACTCAGCTCTCAGTAGACAGTGGAGTTTACTCCTCCGAGATGGCTTTATGCCACCACCCTGGACTTGCCACAGGCTCCCACTAATTGTCCACAGTATTTCTATAAGTGCAGAGTCACCTCCGGTAAGATGAGGTGAGAGAAAGAGTTCCACCATTTGTAGGAGGAAACACTGTCCCTCTTACTTATTCAAAGGAGAGGGGAGCAGGATGCAGGGCGGCTTCACTTCACTCAGGCCCTTTCTGTCCCAGTGACCCAAATGCCCACAGGCCCAGAAGGACAGGCCATAGTCACCTCCAGGTGTGCCTGGTGTCATTCTTTATGAAAACAAAGAGAACATGGGGTTGCCAAAATTTTAATTTTGCATTATGAGAATTTTAAAAAATTCTATCAACTCTCCCCATCATTTCACAATAAAAGGACATTGTTAACACCAAGATATAGGAGTACATTGCCCTAAATTTTCTCATGTACGCACCGTCTGGAGAAGATGTTGGCATAGATTGTTGCACTATGTAGAAATAATTGGCTCATTTTATTGAGTGTTTACCAGGTACTGGGTGCTCTTCTGAGCTCTTACATGTATTGTCTCATTTTTTTCCTTTTTAAAGTTCTTAGATGGCTCCATATGGCCTCATGCAGTGATTGCAAATATATCATTTCTGTCACCTCTGATCCATTGATGGGGCCTTGACTAGGGTGTGTACAGAGAGGGATCCTGAGATTAACAGAGGCTCTACTGGAAAGGGTGCTTGACCGAATAACATCACCTGACATGGGAATGTGTGCATATGTGTGTGTGTGTGTGTGTGTGTGTGTGTGTGTGTGTGGAGGGTGGGGGAATAGAAAGGGTGGGTATTTGCCACCTCACAGCCCTCCAAGAAGAGTTTCAAAGCCTGCAGTGGGCAAGTCTGGGCTTTACAGCCCTTGGGAGGCCTTTCCCGACTGACCTCCCACCCCCCTTTTTAAAAATTCAGTGCTGGTACTTTCCAACTCTAAGGTGCACAGGAATCTCCAGAGACTCTCGTTAAAATGCAGATGCTTATTCTTAGGTCTGAGGTGCCACATTTCTATCAAGCTCCCAGGTGTTGCTTGTCCGTGGACCACACTTTGGGTAGCCAGGCCACTTACCATTCATTCCGGGACCTGCCCGTATTTTCACTGCTCAGTTAAGGGTTATCATTTATTATTTCCTAGATGCCAGGCCCTGTGGTAAGCATTTTACATAAATCATCTTATTTAATCCCAACAACCAACCTCTTAGATCTGTAATAGTATTAGCATCCCTTTTTACAAATAAATAGACCGAGACTCAGAGATGAAGTGACCTCCTCCAGCTTCAAAGACAGTGAGGCCCTTGAACCCAGGTCTGCTGGACCCCAGGGCATATAGCCCAACTCCTTGTCACTCAGCCAGTGGGCCATCGACATAAGCATCACCTGAGAGCTTGTTAGAAAAGCAGAGTCTCAGGCCCTGCCCTAGACCTGCTGCCCTTGATCAAGATCCCAGGTAGTTTCCATATACGTTCAAGTGCAAGAATTGCTCCTCTAAATTCTTCACGACCATGACTTTGCATATTTTCTCATGCTGTTTCTTGCAAAATAGCAAGTGTTGAATCACAATTTTTACCACATCGTTTCAATCAGGGAATTTAAAAAAAATATATTTTGATCCCACAAGGTTGACCCAAAGGGCACTGTTACTAGGTTGCTGGGGAGATTTTTGGCTTTGCAGAAATAATCAACTTGAAATAAAACTGACAATGGCTAAAGCTACAAGTGATAAAACTTGCTATAAATGAAAACCTGCCCAAAGGGTCATCATGATGGTCATGTTGGATCCTGCAAGAATTGGCTCAGGAAGAAAGAGTTAGACTTGGTAGAATGATCAGCATGAAGTAAAACTGTCAACAGCTGAAATTGCACATGGAAAGATACAGATTAAAAAAACTGATAGAAGATGCAAGTCTTCTTAAAAAAATTTAAATCTGTAAAATTAGACCCAGAAACATTGAACTTGTTAGAAATGGTGGCCTCCAAAAGAAAGCTCACGAAGGCAGAAAAACCTACTGTAAGGTTATTTTTTATAACAATAAAGTATTACTAATATAATGTTAATATTAAGTTCCTGCTATCTGTCTTAATTATTATGTATTCCCAGCTTCTAAAACAGTGCCTGCGTATCGCAGTATCTCAGTTAAAAAATGTTGCACAAAATCTTAAAATTTACAATTTGATTAAAAAAAAATTCAGTTCAACGAAAATTAAAATGGAAAAAACTCTTGAAAAGGGTTGAAGCATGTGGAATAGAATTTGATCAAAGAAGTAAAATAATTGAATGGCATTGAATCCAGAGAATGCTTTTCATCTGAGAAAGGTTCCATGAGGAGATGACTCATCAGTGTTGGCAAAATTTGGATATCAGATTCACAAACATGAGTCAAAATAGGCTGGAAGGGTGGGGCCATGCTGTCCACCTGGTCAGACGGTAGAGTCAAAAATGTGGAGCAAACAGCTGCACAGAAACAATTTTCATTCCTTCCTTCTGGCAGCAATTCCGGGTGATCCTTCAATGCCTCGCTGAAATGTAACATCTGGCATGAGGCCTTTGCTCGTCCAAAGAGGACATCGCTCCCCCAGTGCTATTACTCCTACCATGATGACCCAAGGATGTGTTGACTATGCCATCGAGTCCATTAAAGTTCATCGAAGTTGAAGGAAGACTTTTTAAAAAATATGTTTTAATTGATTTTTTTTTAGAGAGAGAGGAATGGAGAGGGAGAGAGAGATAGAAACACCATCGATCGGCTGCCTCCTGCACGCCCCCCACTGGGGATCAAGCCTACAACCCGGGCATGTGCCCTGACCGGGAATCGAACCCGTGACCTCTTGGTTCCTGGGTCAGCGCTCAACCACTGAGCCACACCAGCCAGACGAAGGAAGACTTTTGAGAGCAACGAAAGTGTGTTTCTAGTAGATCAACCTTCCAATATCTGAGAGGGCTCGCTTACAATTTTATTAGAGTTTAGCTAAGGAATAAATACAAACTTTCACTCTGTCTTTTGATTTATAATATAATTACTAAAGATAATATACGGAACAGAGTGTTAGATGATTAACTGCCTGAAAAGCCACCTCTCGTTCATAATACTGAAAGCTACAAAAATTCGCCAAAAAATACAGAACTTTGTAGAAATGTTCACTAGCACATCAAATTGTTCATAGTTGGACTGTACATGTCAACAGTGGTTTTGATTAAAGTTGATGGGCAAATAAAATCTTTCAAAATTTAGGTCTGAACAATTGAACCCAAGAAACTGGGCTTGATGAAAATAATCACAGAAAAAGGTGACAGTGCGATTCGATACGTATCGTTTTCGCTATGCTCCATGAATACATAAACTAAACACGAAAGTTATATCCTGCAATGTTCTTTGCAAGTGGCTTACAACAGAGAGACACGAACAACTACTGCTGCATGCGGAGTGCTAGGGGGACGCTAACTAACCTGTGTCAGCTGCCCTTCGTGGCCGAGGGTCACTTCCCAGAGCAGCAGCTGTGCATTTCTCTCTGATCATTTTTATTTGCATAGTAACAAAGAGAACATTTTCCCCACTCGCCTTATCAGTTTCGTAAGCCGGCATTTTTGTGGGTGGTGGTGTGATGTCGCTGAGAGTGACAGAGCCTTGGGAACACGACTGCCACTTCTGTTTCATCCCCCGGACCCGAACCCGAACCCGAACCCCGCCCGGGAGGGTCAGGACAGCTTCCCACTCTCAAGGGTACCGGCCCCGCAGCAGCCCAAGTTTGAGCTCGCAGCTGAAAGCTGAATTTTGGGAAACTGAGAGCTTCCCAATACTAAAGGCTTCCCTGATGAGATCGGCGGTGTTACTGATATATGGAATTTTAAAAAATACCATCTCAGGCGATCTGCGTAGCGGTGTAATGCTTTCCAGTGTGTTATGCTACAAAATCCTGCAGGACTGAAGACACACTCAGGATGTAAGGCAGTTACTGTAACAGTATTTACAGGATATCAAGTTCTACGCTGCAGCTAACCTTTGAGGAACTAACACTTGTTCAGTTTTGCTCTACTATCCAATAAAAATATCTAAAGCTATCTGGCAATATTATAAAATACTCCTTGCTTTTCCAATGACACAACTCTGTGAGGCTGGATTTTCCTTAGATATTTCAACCAAAACAACATATTGAAAGTGGGTACAGAAAGAGCGCCCAGCCGTCTTTATTAAGCCAGACATCGAAGAAGTTTGTAAATGTGTGAAACAATACCACTAGTCTCTCATTTTCTAGGTTTCAGAAAATACAGTTATTTTTCATTAAAAAAAATATGTTATTTATATTAGCATGTCATTTTTATTATTTTAAAATTAAGTAATTAATTTTTAAATAATTTCTCGGTTTCAGTTTCTAATATGGTCAATATTGCTACTTATAACCTAGATAGACTAAAGCTCTTTGGCATCCTCAATAATTTTTAAGAATGTAAAGAGGTCCTGGGACCAATAAATTTGAGAACCACTGGGCCAGACAATCCTTTTTTAGCTTCCAAGAAGTCCAACTACCGGCTTGAGGCTTGGGGGTGCAATGCACCGAAGGCGGCTAGGAGACCCCCTCTGCGCTGGGCTTTCCCTAAACTCGGAGATGAGTGATTCCGATTTTTGCCGATAAGAATCTCCTTAGGAAGTCCCAGTGATCACGGTTGTCTGCTTACCCTTCTTTACATGACAACCCCGCTTCTACCTGGTGTTGAACACAGAACTTCGAGTTGCCATGGGCGCACTGTGTAATCCCAGTTGCAAATTGTTTTCTCTTTGGCAAAGTTTCATGATTGCTCGGGATGCTGCTCTTTACCTGGAAGCTGTACAAGTATTTATTGGGTGTCTCCCAGGTGCAAAGCACTTTTCTCGGGTGTGGGGAGATGATGATGATGAAGGACGTGCTATTCTGCTCTTGTGGGGTTGACAGTCCAGCGAATACAGTGGGTAATAGTTTACTGAGCACTTAACTCCGCATCAGGTTCTGTGCATTTTTACGTGGCGTCTCTATTTCATCATCACAGCAGTTCGCCGAGGTTAGTACCAGTGTCCTCATTTTACACAGAAGGAAACAGGCTCAGGGAAGTTCAGAAATTTGCCCACAGTCACTGTAGTGGACGTTCTTGGAACCCCCGCCGAGACCCCGTCGGTCACCCTCACCAGGCCTGGGCTTCCGTTGCTGCTAGTGGCCTGCAGCTGCAAAATTTTTCCGAGGATTGCCCGTGGGCTCTCACAGCTGCCCCGCCTGTGCCCACCTGCCCCCTCCACCCCTGGCTGAGGACTAACTGAGGCTCACATACAAAAGCCCAGCTTCCTTTGCCTCCGGATAAACTCCGGGGTGCAATTTACATTTCAGAGCTTTTTCAGGGTTCAGGCTGAGACTGACCTTCAACTGAATTCAGCCCCTTGCTTAGCTGCTTCTTTCCTAGTCTGCTTCGCAGACTTTCACCATTTGTTCCTGGGAGTCCTTTGTTGATAAATCATTTGAACTTGAATCCTGGGCTCTGAGTCTGCTTCTGGGAGAATCTGACTGAAGACATTTACCCACCTACAGGGGGGAAGTCAGGATTTGAACCCAGGGCTGCCTGACTCCCATGCTTTTAATTCGCATGCTTGCCTGTGCATTGGTGTGAGCTTGCTGGCGAGTTGGCCCATCCAGATGTTCGTCCTCTATAACCACACTTCTTATTTGCTACGCGGAAGGGTGTTTCTTTGTGCCTTGAATCGATGTGTTCTTTACCCTCTTGAATAATATCCTGCAGAGAGGAAACAGTAACTTCCAGTTAGGCTGTTGTGCTCATTGACAACCAGTCAACTGAAAACAAGTACATACAGGCACATGCCAGCTCCCCCTCTCACCAAGGTAAAATAAAGGAAATATCCACTAATTCTTCCTTCCTACCACCCATGATGGCAATGCATAAGTAAACGGGCAAATAGCAGCTTGGCCACAACCTACCAGGGGCTCCTTCAACAGGATCCTCAGCGGCAGCTAGAATGTCACAAGCTGTCACCACCTCAGGAGTGGAGAAGCAGTAGCCTGGGGCGTGTGTGTGTGTGTGTGTGCGTGCGCGTGTGTGTGGCAGTCACACCGTCACTGTGCTAAGCTCCGCCTTCCGTGTTGAATGCATGAGCTGCTTCCCCCCAATGCCCTCTTCACTCCTTGGTTTGGTTCCCTAAACTCGAGTCGGGGTGACTACAACTCCCCATCCATTGCTTTTACAGAAAGCCCTTCTGGTCTTGACTGTCGGTTGCCCCTTTGTATTGTGGAGTCCTTGAATGTGTCGGGTGTTAAAATTCGCAGGAGGCCTAGGGACATGTATCCGCAAAGCATCCTTGGCATCGAAGACATTTCTGTGAAAACGTCCCTTTTCCAGTTCTACGTAACTGTTGATTTTCTCAGTTAACAAAAGATCAGGTCGTCCACTGAGGAATTCGGGCTTGGTGTCCCACAACTTAAATATGTATGCTAAGTGGGAGTCTAGAAAGGCCTCAGATTAATCCAGTTCTTGCGACATCTGGGGCTGAGGTTGCAGTGGGGGTGGCTGATTTAAGTGCTGACTTTGGAAGGAGCCATCCTGTCCAAGTTTGGAGCTGTGGGCTCAGGTCACAGCTGCAGGCTTGGAGCATTTCACCCAGCTCCACTCAGTTGAAAAGTTGACAGCACACCCTTGACATGCCTTGGTATCTACTCTCATTTCTCTATTTTACCTCAGCTCTCCTCCTCAACAAAGGCAATCTTATAGCCAACTGATACTTCGCATGTTGACTTTGAGAGACAGTCTATTTTTTATTTATTGAAGGGGGAATGGATCCCCATGTGCGTCCTGGGGGTGAGGGGTGGGTTCGGTGCAGGGAACCTCTCCATCGCCCTGCTCCTCTTAGGTTAGACGGAATGCCACGTGTTCCTTCCTTCTCTCTGCTGGCAGGTCTCTGGAGTTTCAAAGCGAGCATAGACGCACAAATGCAATAGGTCCTGCAGATCTGCTCTGGGAAATTTTCTATGGCAGGAATCGGCACAAAAAAAGGTGGGGAGACTGGTCAGGAACTAGAAAGATCGCCCATGAAGGGGGAGTAGGAGGCCGCTCCCTGCCGCCTCCCGTTCGCTTCCTTCCTCGCTCTCCCCCCTCTCTCCCCCAGTCTGAAGCTACAGATGCTGGGAACGCCCCTCGGTGGGGAGGACCCCTGACCAATCTGACCTGGGAGAGACGAGGCTTTGCCATGACCTTCAGCAGAGATAGAGGCCCAGCAAGATTTTAAAAATTTACCCTCAAATTCATGGAGCTGTGACATATTGGCATCATTGGGTCATCTGTTGATTTGAATATGAAAAGTCTTTCACGGGAGAGATTTCACTGTAGCATCAACCTAGTTTCCAGGGTGGGGCAAAAGGAGGCTTACAGTTGCTCGTATGGAAAATAAGACGGTAAGGAACCTCATGTGCTCCCAGCTGTAGCCCTCCTTTGCCCCCCCTTGTAGCGGATGCGTCAGGCAGTCCCCGATTGGGTCTCCTCTCCCTCCCTCCATCCCATTCCCATTTACTTTAAGGAACTTTCTCCTGAACAAAAGGTGTGTTACGATCTTGAACACCCTGAATGCACTGCCGTCTTCTTAGGGCCCAGACGCCTCTCCCCAGCACGTGTCCTGCCCACCTGTTCCCTCCAGTGTCGTCACTCGGTCCCTTCCCGCTGCCCTCCAGCCCCCCAGTCTGGTTTAGGTTCAGCGGGGTTTCCAGCTCCGTGCCAGTGAATTGGCTCCGTGCGTTAACTTCCGTGCGTGTGTCTTACCTCGAGTTATGGGGGGAAAGGTCCCGTCCCTTGAAAAGCGTTGAGGGGAGCCCAGCGGGGTATGGGGGAGTCAGGAAGGAAACTTCTCCAGGAAACCTTGACCAAGAGAAACACCATCTGAAAATGCCTAAGCTAACAGAACGGAGCGTAGGCCATCTGCTTCTGGCCCGTTCTCGTTAACCACCGCGTCCCCGGGGACTGGTTTTCCTCCTAATATGGTGAAATATGCCCAAAACAAGTAACTTCTCCTGTGGGACTTAAAGGATTTGACTGAATCACATGGAAAGTTACCAGATCTTCGGGGTGATTTATGTGGTGGAGGCATGGTTCTATTTGGATGAACTTGTTGCTGGATCCCAGGGAAAAGAAAGTAAAATATTCAATATATACTCACCAAGTAGTTCCAAGGGCCTTGCCTGGAGAAAAGACATCGTTTGTTTTAAAAGTCAGTATAGAAAGAGCAAAAATAAAAAGGAAATTGCATTTTTGTAGGGAAGTTATCACATTGCCATTTTTTTCATGAGTGATGTAGATAAAGTCACTTGTCTCGCTAGTGTGTCATTTGCTTGGTCATCAGTATGAAAAAGGCGTGTACGTGTGTAAGTGCTGACACTTCAGCGGAGGCGGGAAGTCCTTCCAATTTATACCAGACTATGGAAGAACACAAGGGATTTTAGAAGCAGGACACCGAACGGGGATGCCGGGTCCCCGCCACCTGCTCTTGTTCCCTCAGACACCCGCAGCACCTCTTCGGAGCCGAAGCTCAGGCCCACGCCGAGGCGTCGCTTCCACTCCCGGCCTGTGTGAAGGTGGAGCAGCGGGAATAAAGCTACCGGGCCCTGCTCACTCCTCCCCTCCGATCCTGTGGCTTCCCCCCTTCCTGCTGACCTCAAACCCGTCAGTTCCGGTTTTAGGAAAAGTCACTGCGATGGGACCCTGGCGAGGTCCACAGAAAGCGCAAAGACCCCAAAGCGCAAAGACCCCAAAGCGCAAAGACCCCAAAGTGCAAAGACCCCAAAGTGCAAAGACCCCAGATGTGGGTGGTGTTTTTCAACCACAGAAAAATCTAGAGAATCAGGAAAAAAATACACAACTGAAGTCTTGCTTTTCAAAGGCATCTTCAACTGGAGAGGGAAGAATTGTCCCCAAAATCTTATGTGTCATAAAGAAAAGAACCGGGGCGTGCGGATGGGAGCCGGGCCATCACCACCGCGCTCCACACATCAGCGTGTGCTCGGGTTTCAGACGCGGTGGCCACGCCGGGGACCATTCTGGATCTGTCCCCTCTCCACACTCCACCCGGTAAGTTCCTGTTAGCAGTGCCCCTCATACCGCAGGAGAACCAGCAGTGGCCCAAGCAGGGCATTTGGGTGCCTTGGAGTAAGTGACTAATCTTCTTGGTTTACAAATGTGGTTCTTAAAATATTAGGTTTAAAGATCGTTTTGAGAAACTGAATAAAGACAAGGAAAAGAGAGCATACGTACCACATGCACATCGCATTTTGCATTTAGATCCAGGGTTCCCAAAACGTGAGGTCTGGAACATCGTTGTGGGAAAATCTCAGGCTACGCAAAGAACACCCATGACAAGCGGAGGGAAGAAACAGGGTTCTGGCCCTGGGCAGGGATATAATTCCCTTTACTGGCGACCAGTTAATCCAACCCATCAGGTTGACCTGAAGTGGTTTATAAAAAGGAACAATGGGAAATAGCACTGGTAGGAGCTCTTCAGGACTGGAAACAGTATGAAATGGGCTCTAAAAAACCAAATAAATATGATACGAAATACACTAAATTCAAGTTTTAAGAGCTCTTCAAGCCAGAGTGGCAAAGGAGGAAATGCTGATTCTTTGGGGGAGAAGCGATGGGGGCGGGGGTGGGGAGGGAAATGGGAAGGGAAGGCGAGATGTTTAATTTCCAGCATCAGTGTTTCTGAGGCCAAGAATATATTGCTGACCCAGGCATGAGAAAATGCACAGGGCTTTCCAGTAATCCACAGTCAGCTGACCTGGTTAAGGAGAGAAACACCAGCTTTAACATAACGTTAGGCCGTAAATATAATTTCTTATCTGGGATTCTGGTTATTTATACCTCGAGGCAAATAGCTTTATAAAGATCTTACTGAATCTCATTGGGAGAAGCTTCAAGTCCGGGGACTGCCTGGACTTCATGAGGTTATCAGAGAAAAATGCTGTATTCTTATGTGGTAGGCTGACATAGATTCTATTCAATAGCCACTAGGACTTTTATCAAGATGCTATTAATTATATAAAAAACAAATAAAAGTCTTCATCTTAGTGCTGGTTCTGTGGCAATAAGAACAGTTTCTCCTTTCAAAAGTTTTTCATTTGAGCCATCTCACACGTTTGCTGTTAGGATAAAGTGCTTTGACCAGTCAAACTGAGCGAGCTACGTGTTGCCTTAGTAATCTGACATTTTGTTGGTTTGGCTGCCTAGCAACGCCGTTTAAAAGTTTGCACCCTGTCCACTTTTTTTTATTTTTTATTCTCACCCGAGATACTGCTTTTCCGAGAGAGTGGAAGGGGGAGAGAGAGAGAGAAAGAGAGAAACACTGATATGAGAGAGTCACATCGACTGGTTGCCTCCCTCAGAGGGTCCCTATGGGGCCTGGGGATGAATCCCGCTACCGAGGCACATGCCCTTGGCTGGAATCAGCCCCGAGGCCCTTTAGTCCTCAGGCCGACACTCTAACTACTGAGCCAAACCAGCTTGGGCGCACTCTGTCCACTTTTGATTAGAGCTTGCAGTGACCAAATGGCAGAAAAAATGGCTTTTGTAAGGATGTGAGTCCAACTGAAATTTTGCAAGATGGGAGTCATTTCATTTTTGGAGGTTGTGTTCCATCCAAAAGGCTTCTCTGTGGTTTGTGTAACCCGAGAATGATTTTCTACCCAAGTCATGTTTGAATAAAGCAACGGACAGGAGCCTGTCTCTGTTTCTCAGAGACGTAATCTGGCGCTTGGTGGGAGAGAATCATCTCCTTTCTACCACCCTTCACAAGGCAGGTGGTAGGGGGTTGGTTTGAAGTCTCATTTGCACAAAGAGGATTTTATTCATTAACCAGGTCACGCAACAGAAGTTGTCAATTATATGCCAAGTTTTGAAAATTATATCTCGAATAAGTGCATTTTCCTTTTAGTCAAATTATAGGTTTATATTTTTTCAATACCAAGGAGAGAGTAGATTATTTTCAGCAGAAGTAATCCTGCTGTTTCTTTTGTTTTTCCCCTTTAGCAAGACAGACAAAAATATTTTTGCTATTTTCTTAGAAAGAATGACTTCAATATCAATATCTTTTTCCAGATATAACTTTAGCAACCTCGATAAACACATGGTAACTCTGTGGTGTACCTCGCTGTTGACTTGAACCTTTGATAATCCTAAAAATTCCCATCTTCCCAAAGTTTGGGTACATTTATTCCTGCACTGTCACCTGCCCTGCTTTTCCTCCAGACAAACATAGGTCCTAGCTGAGATCTCCGAAAAGCTAAACAAAAAGGTGAGCGATCATAGAGAACTTATACTGAGAAATAAAATGATTTGTAGTAAAAATCTGGTAAAAACGTGGTTTGGTATTGGGTAAAGAAGGTGGCAGTGCTCAGTTATATTGGTCTGTGATTGACTTTTAAATATTTCAACATGAACTTCAAGGTGATAAATTCTTGTGTTAATTTCCTTTTGTACCCTAATTTATGCTAGTTACTAGCTGAAGCTCCCTAGCCAGGGTTGGTTGGTTAACACTTGAAAAACTCTAATCTTGGGTCTCCAGGAAGTTAACACAAGGTGTGCTGAGCAGCCTGGTAGAATTTCTGCCCTCAAACAACCCCCTCCCCTTGAAGGTGGACCCTTGTCTCCATTGTCATCTTCATTTTGACGCCCCTTTACCCCATGTGAATTTATACTTCTTTGACTTTTTCTTTGATTTACTTACATCTACCCGTTTCCCTCATTTAATTGAGATAAATGCAATCTTTAACACATGCTCACCTGGTATCTGCATGACAACCAGTATTTTGCCTTATTTTGAAAATTATCCGTTAGCACGATTATTTTAAGCCATTAAGTTTTGAAGGGCAACAATGGAAAGTGAAAGCCATAACCCACTGGAATTGATTGCCTATGTCTCGCTTGCCTGTGTTTCTTTGTTATCCGTATTACTAACAGAAAATGCCATTTTTGTGGCATTGATGATACGCATTTATAGAGGAAAATATCGGGAGCATGGCCCCACAACATTGTGACTAAAGGGAGGCAAAAGAGTCATGAGGTGAAGGTCATGGGCTTAAGCCATTTACTGTGCTCAGATCCGAACCCGGCCTTCACCATGAATCAACCGTGTAAACTTGGGTGTATATATTAATATCTCTTAACCTCAATTTCCTCATGAACCAAAATCATGCTTACTGCATAGGATTATAGCAAATGCTAAATGAGATCGTGTAGCAGACACCTTTGCCCACTTGACATCCAAGTCCTCACTTCTGAACAGAGTCCCAGTTAGTGTCAGCATCCACATTGCCTCCAGCTCCAGAGAGGTGTCCAGAGGCAGGTAAACCAAGGAGCCCGTGGCCCTTCCCTGGAGCCTGCATTTGCTCAGGAGGGGGCGCAGGATTGAGCTGACCCAGTCATACGAACTGGAGGGATTTGCATCCCATGCTGGGAGAGAGCACTCTTCTTCCTGCTGGGCGTGAACCAGGATGTATATGAACACGTTTTGCCGTAGGCAGCCATCCTGTCACCAAGAAGCAAAACAGCCTTGGGACAGAGCCTCCGATGCGAGTCAGAACAGCACCAAAGCTGTAAGCTCAGGGCCTGACCTGTAGTCAGGATTGAGTGCATGTGACCTAGTAGCAGCCTGGGTTCTGCAGAGTCAGAGGCGAATGAATCTTCATTTGAACCTGCACCAAACGGACTCTGGAGCGTTGGCCAGGGAGGACTGGAAGGCTGCTCTCTTTCCCGTATATTGTGCAAGGAAAGTGCAGTTGTAACACGTGACCAGCCATGAATGATTGTTCTTCTTAAAACCCAAACGCGAGTACAATTGGGACGTTGGCCTCTGTACTCACTGCTTGTAGTTATAATTCATCTCTGTCAGAAATATAGCCCTTTCCTGCCAAATTGTTGAAATTACAATTTTCAAAGGGTCTGGCGAGGAAGCGTTTTCCCATCAGAGATAGCATTTCTCGTGTGATTTCTGCCCATTACTTTATAAAATAATAGCAGTCAAAGTCTTGCTTCTGGTAATAGAGAATCCTTTATCTGCTATCACCACTACTAAGTAACACTTCCAATTCAAGCCCTGTCCTGGGGATGTGATAACAGAGCTGGAAATTTGTGCTTCTGGCTAATGCTTAGCATATTAAATTTAAGCTTCCAAGCATTCCTCTGAATACAGTTTTGCCAAGATGCAGACACGCACGCACACACAGATGCATACACACGCACATACACATTGTGGGTTTTTTTTAGAAAACCAAAACCAAAAACCACATGAAGGAGGAAGAAGCATAGCCTTTGACAAGGCAGGAAGTCTAGCTTTCTTCTAGCATCTTAAAAGCTCCAGCCTCGTTTTAAGATGTGGGATGAAACTGGGAGTTTGTCCAGAGTGATGCCCATTTTTTAAAAAAATATGGAGACTAACTGGGAAATATTTAAAGTTTGGGAAAGTGGCTAACATGGCATGCGTCTGAGTCACCCAGGGCTGAATCTTGCCTGATATTGGTGACCATCTGCTTCATCTCCTAACGGCACCCATTGGACACTCCCATTTGGACAGCGTTAAGGACTCTATAGCAGTACCCAGAAAAATCTCCACGGTCAAATCCGGCTTGGGCTCTGGACTAGTATCGAGTCCGCTCTACGATTCAGTGCCTGAGAGAAAGTCCCAGTCCCAGCTAGGGTTAAATGTGAAATCCTGTCTGCTGGTGCAATTCATTAAAAGACAATTCGCCTATAATAGCTACTTAATGTGTCTGCAGTATATTTTCACCATAGACAAAATCAATAGAGGCGATCAATAAAAAGAATTATCACAAATTTCCTGACAACTCCATGGTGGCGGCAGCTGGGAAGCCAGGGCGAAGGAGCGGGCCACTGATGTTGGGCAGCACTTGGCGGTGGGGGTTGTCTCGCAGCCACTGGCAGCCGGTCTAGACGGCTTATCTCACAGTGACAGCCCCGAGGCTCCCCAGGAGAGCTGCCACCAGCCCATCGCCTTGATCTCCCCCTGCCTCTCGAGCTGGCTCCCGGCCCTTCCCTGGGTGGGGATGGGATGGGGTGAGGCCCCGAGTCTGGACTGTTTTGATTTTCATTCGTATTAACCCAACCAGGGCCCTCTTCTGGACGGGAATAGCCGATTGCTGCTTCGAGCCGAGAGAGGCCGCTCTGTGGAGTTACAGGAGAAGGGACACATGCTTTCATTCCTGAGTTCCTCATGGTGTTTGTTTATTTGCCTTTACCTATTTTATTTATGCACAAAAGATCTGAGTCATCTCGAAGTAAAGACAACACATACAAGACGATGTAGATGGGTTAGAATGTCCAAGTCCTAGACCAGGAGGCGTGGGGCTGTTTAGTGGCTACCACCAAGTTGCACAAAAGGATATGAGTGGGAAAACAAAACAAAGAGAAGAACACAGGTCTTGGTCACAGTCCCCCAGCCGGGTCTGGCTTCTTTCCTCTTGAGAGCCAAGTTTATCCAGGTAGCGAAGATGTCCAGGTCTCAGGGCAAACAACCCTTTTTAAAGCCCCACAGGAAGCCTGGTGTGGGCTTTGGTTTCCATTTGCTTGAGATCCTTTCCCCCAAACCCCTAGCAGAGGGAGGTGGCCACGTTCAGACCAGTGACCTGTGAGGGGAGGTCTCTCAATGTGACGGAAGCTCCTGTGGGGAGAGCCTGGCCCTCCACGACGGCTCTGTCCAAACTCCTGATTATCTGAGGGGATCAAACACTTTATTATTTAAGACACATTGTGGCTGACTATATCCCACGGATGCAGATAGATGCTATTATCATCTTTATCATTAGGCGCCGACAGTCCAGGCATCCCAGGGAGACAGGCTAGTGAGTATTGGTCTCTGGCTTGGAATCCCCCTGTCTGACCCCAGAGTCACAATGCTTACAGCCACTATAGTAATTCTCTAATGTCACCTGGGGCTCTTGTCAAAGATGCAGTCCCTCTCCTCCACCCCTGAAGACTCTGCTCAGTAGCTCCAAGGCAAGGCCTCGGGTTCCATCCTGAGCAAGCAGGACAGGTGCTTCGGTGGGAAGTGTAAAGGCCCCGAGACTCGTCTGAGTCCCGCTGCCCTGTTAGCCACCTTCAATCGAGCTCACTTGTTTCCAAAGCCTGTTCTTTCTCCCTCTGTTGGGCTGACTCACTGCAGTATCCATGTCCCCACCCCCAGCCCTCACCCCCAGCGCAAGGGAGATTCACACACAGGAGTACCTTAGCTTAAAAACAGGTCCTGATTCTTTGGGATCTGAGGCTGAAAAGTGATAAGACCAACCGGGAAGGAGGGGGAGAAACAGTCTTTTCTTCTCTCCTCTGAAGCAGTATTTTTGCATTTGTTAAACTGGACATCCTGGTGGTCACCAACGGGAACAACCAGCTCTAAGCCTTACTTATCCCATTAACTGGCTGGCTCATCACTTGGATGTCAACTTCTTGAATAATAGTGAAGTGAAATTGTTACAAGTCTTTGTTTTGGGGGAACATGGAAGAAAGGGGTGTTTTTAAAATTTGTGTGTTTTTAAAATTTTTCAATTACAGTTGACATTCAATATTATTTTGTATTAGTGTCAGGTGTACAGCATAGTGGTTAGACAATTGTGCACTTTACAAAGTGATCCCCCAATATTTCTAGTACCCACCCAGCACCATAGGTAGTTATTCACATGCTCATTTTTGTTTCATAGGAACCTTCATGGTTCGCTGTCAGTCAGCATAGATCAGTCCTGGCTCAGCCTGACACACAGGGTTCAAACTTCATATTGTTGGAAGCTGTGAAACCAAAGTCTTGAATTTTTCTCAAGAATTTTATTTTTAATAATAAAAAAATCACCAAGCCCATGTGTCCCATAAAAATAAACGAACGTTTTCACTCTCGAACCAATAAAGCAGATGAAAAAGTTGGAAGCCACATAGCTCTCTCTGTGTAACTCATCCAGGCCCTGCAAGGACTTGGAGAACCAGTCGTTTTATGTTTTGCAGATGGGGGAAACTGAGGAAGCGCCGGGTCCCTGTCCCGGGGTGTGGCCGTCGGATGACTGCCTGCCAGCTGCTCTAACTTGGAAGAGCGGCTCCCTTGCAGGTTGGAGAGGGGCCCAGATTCCGTAGCCTGGCAAGTTGCAGCCTCGCTGGCTAGCTCAGCTCCGTTTCCGGCTGAGTCGTTCTTGTACCCAGCGACCTGAGGTTCTTCAGAGGGTCATGTTGCATCATGCCTTTGCACAAGCTGCCCCTTCTTGCAGAAATGCTCCCTGCTCCTTTCCCATGCAGCAAACTCCCACTCATCCACTGCTCGCTCATCACCAGAAGCTGTCGGTCCCCCCGTGGGGCTGCACCGTGGGACCCAACCACAGCACTTAAACACCAGATGACATTTGTGTTCTCATGTATCTTCCCACCAAGACACACGTGGAGCATCACGAAGGCTGGATTCTGTTTAATTCATCTTTATGTTCCCAGGATCAGTCACATAGCCAAGCACAGAAGAGATGCTTGTTAAATGCTTGCTGAGGGCGTAAGTCAATGAACTGATGCAGACGTGGGGGAATGTTAGGGGGAAAAAAAAAAAAAAGATGACATTTTTAAGCCCTTAAAAGAAGCTAGAAGAAGCAACAGGAAGGAGAAAGCTCATCCCACTTTCTGGCCAGTCTTTTCCCAGAGGCTGTCTCTCCTCTCCTGGTCTAAGGAATATAAACACTCTGATTCCTTTCATTGATAAATAACTTCTTCCATTAAAAAGGGGCCGGGGTTGGGGGGAGACTGGCAATCGTTTGGGGGGATGATTTCTGCGGGGCCGCCAGGGAACATGTTTGTGGCTGTGATAGGTATTTGGGCAAAGACACTACAGGGAGAGCTGGGATCACTTAAGAATTTGGGGGAAGAATTTTTTAATGTTTTCTCCCCTTGGGAGGAAGTCACACCCAGGCAGATGCTGTCACTCTATGCTCAGTTGCTTCTAAATAAGAGAAAACCCCGGCCTTTGGCAATCCTGTCCCTGGTCCCTCTGGCTCCTTCAGTACAAAGGCTGGGATTGAGTAACAGTCCCGCAATCAGAGGAATTTTCCCTCCAGCCTGCGGGTGTCAGCCTCCCCACCAGGGGGTGGAGTCAGGCCTGGTTAACTGTTTGTCCCGCCCGGGGCCAGGCAGCGGGGTGGGGGTGGCCCCAGCCTAACCGGGGCCGTCCTGCTCCCTTTCCTCCCAAGGACCCCGGAGGCGGTGCTGTCTCTAAGCAGCCTCCCCTCCCAGGAGGGCCAGGTATTTGGGTTTTCATGGCGCAGACTGGAGGGAAGCTCTGAGACTTTGAGGGACCCCTGCTCGCCTGAGTGAGGCCCAGTGATTCCAGGAGGAAATGATGAGGGTGAAGTGGGACAGGGGAGGGGTTCATCGTCACAGGAGCCGGGACTACTGGTGCTGCTTCGTATCTATCCTTTCACTGAAGGAACCCGAATACCCCTGAGGCCTGTATTACTATCCACGGCTGACGGATGACCGCACTGAGGCTCAGGGATGAAGGGACTGCCCGGGGCCACATGGCGAGTAGATCTAGGGGTCAGGGTGTGAATACAGTCTGTCTGGGTGCAGGCCATGAACAAAGATGAAGAGTAAAAGAGTCATTAACAAAAGGAAAGAGAATTGTGCTGTCCAGTTTGAAATCCGATCAGCCTACATTTCTCCAGTGGCTTTTCTCTGCCAAGGGTCATTCCTTTGAATCCTTATAAAATGTCCATTTGTAGATGAAGAAACTGAGGCTCAGAGAGGTCATGCCGCTTGTCCAACATTCAGATGACTAAGAATTCGGGGAGTCGGGATCCGAACCCGCATCACCTGGAATTCTCATCACTATGGTAAGGCCGGGAGGAATGCTTTTGTACCTAGGGGAGCAAGAGAAAATAGAGATAAACTTGTAGGCTCCGATGGACCATTAGGAAATAACGTCTTCCCCGCGTTACCAGGTTAGGGAGGGCAGAATCCACCTGGGTTCAGAGGGTAAGTAGGGGGAGCGATGGTGAGGAGGAGCGGAGCAGAGAACACCCCTGTGGGCCACACCACCGTCCCACTCTCCCCCTAGAACCTGGGGTAAGTGCAGGCTCCCAAAGGCCACGACACTTCCAGTTTCTCTCTTGTGTCCCCTCCACACTGAGTCCAGGTGGGCTTGTGACTTGCTTATAACCAATAAAATGTAGCAAAAGTGACTCTCCATGATTTTCAGGGCTGGGTCGGAACAGGCAATGGAACGGCCCACCTTTTCCGTTGGGACCCTCTCCCATGGAGCCCCGAGCTTCCATGTGAGAACTATGACCCCACGAGGCTGCTGTGCCACGAGGAAGCCCAGGTCGTGCGTCCTGGCCAATAGCTTCAAGTGTGGTCCCAACCAACAGCCCTCGTCAACCGCTAGATATGTGAGTAAAGACTTTTCCAGAGGATTCCAGTCCCCGGCTTCCAAGTCACTCCCCTGCTTCCCCCTCCACTCTTTGCATCAGTCCAGACCCCAGATACCATGGAACCAAGACAAGCTGTGCCTACTGTGCCCTGTCAGAATGCCCAACACATGGGATCCACTAGCCTAACAGAGTCGTTGTTTAATTCACCCAGTGTGGGGGCGGATTGTCAGGCAGCAACAGTAACCAGAACATCATCTCACTTCATTGACTTTTAGGGGTAGCCCATGTCCCCCTCCTTGCCTCCCCCGCCGTATGCCAAGCTTTCACTTTTTAATAAGCTGTGTGGATAAAAGTGGTGGCAGCTCTCCGAAGGCTCCGTGCGCCGATCTTTGACGAGAGCGCTCTTAGACTGGCGAAGGCGAGCCAGCTGCTTTCCGACGGCCTCTCCTGACCCGCCGCTCCCAGCCCTGTTCCATTCTTCACTTCTGGCCGGCAGCTCTCCCCCCTCCCCTGAGCATCCCCATTTGGATGGCAGACACCTTTCAGTCCACTCAGCCCCCAGGGCAAAAGCTTCCCTTCAACTCCGGAGCCATTTATGCGGTTCACGCCTCCATTTACCGCAACCCTGGGAGGGAGCCCCTCCAGGCCTTTAATGAAAGGGGCTGGTATGAAGCCACCGTAGTGGGTCTCTGTCTGGCTCGGGGTTCTACCCTACTGGTGAAATTCCACGGTTGTTAAAATTCTTCAAAGACCTGGATGAGCTCATTTCTCTTAAATTAGTGCCGGGTAGGAGACCTCTCATCTTCCCAGCACTAAGTTCATTATGGTTCCCTGGTGCCACCTCCCTATCAGCAGCCCTTCAGCCAGTAGCCAGAGCGTGAAGTGCGGAGCCCAACAGGCCTTTTCATGCTCTCGTTTCTTTCTTTCTTTCTGGGGGGGACTCTGAAATCTAGCATCCACGCAGCAGGGTGTGTGCTGGCAAGCTTTGTCTCTACAAACATCCGTGTCCCCTCTACTTACTAGTTAGTGCCCTGAGCAAGTTACATAACCCCCCCTGAGTCCCACTTTTCTTATCCCAGTGGAGATAATGCCTGCCCAGGGTGATTGAAGATGGGCTGAGATAACTAGGGAGCCAAGTCAGCCAGAAGTTAGGCTAGTTGAGGAATGTGGCCCAAGATCTCATCTGTTGTTGTTATTTGTGGTTGTGCGTCACCAAATCTTATCAGCTCTGCCTTCCAAATTAACCCCAAATCTCGCCACTTCTCACCGCCTCCACCGCCACTCACCTGGTCCAAGCTGTGATCGCCTCTGTTTGCGGGGCTGCAACATCCCATCCTGTTCCCTGCTTTACCCCAGATGCCTTCTCCCCCTCACAGCAGCCACAACAGCCTGTTCAGTTGTGGCCTGTCTCTCCCGGGCTCCAAACGCCTCGGTCGCATCCCGTCTTATTCAGAGGCAGGCTTTCACGGCGGTCTAGGCTCCTATCACCTCTGGGCTTCATCTCGTCCCTTCTTTCTTCCTCTCGCCCCTCCTGCTCTTCCTCAGCCGGCTGGTCCTGCCCTGCAGCCTTCGCGCTCTCAGCTCGGCCGGGACGGCGTGCGGGTGCCTTTCTCTCTTTCGAAGCTTGGCCTGAGTGCCATCGTCTCACTGAGCTATCCTGTGGAAGGCATCCCCACTGCCTCTTTTCTGCTCTATTTCTTTATACAATCAATCACCTCCTCGGGTACAATTGGCTCGTTTGTTTATAGGAGCCTGGTGAAAGCAGAGATTGGTATCTCTTGTCTGTTGCTGTCTCCAGTGCCCCAAACAGTGCCTGGCACATAGTAGACCCTCAGCATGAGCTTGACTGGACCGCTGACCACGGAAACAACTCTCCTGGGTGCTTGCTAATGTTTTATATAAATGAGGGTGACTGCGTGCACGTACTCCATCATCAATAGTTCTGTTTAAAAACATCGCCGCCGCGCTGCCCTGTTCGAGACTATGCTAAGGACCAAAGCCCGGAGTAAACCCAGTGAAGTCCAAGGCCGCAGGAATATTAAGGCCCGGGCTTCCGATTGCTGGCTCCGAAGGCCCCCAAATCAAGCGCGGCTCCTCGTCAGGACCAGCTGTATAATCTGCAGGGCCCAGAGCAAGATGAAAATGCACAACGGCCCCCTTTTCAAAATTAGGAAGAAACGTCAAGACAGGACAGCGGAGCATCGGACCAGGCGGGGGCCCTCCCGCGCTCGGGGGGTGTGGCCACAGGTTGCGCCAGCCTCACGCGGGCCCTGCTCACTTTCCACAGCTGTATACATTTCTGCATCCAACGAAAACAAATCTTAGGAGGCTTGTTGACTTAGTGAACTTGAGCCACGCTCATGTCTCTTTACGTCTCCATGAGGCTGGAAACGTTAAGGGCATCCGTTCTGCTGAGGGCCACTGGTATTCTGGCTTCAGAGTGACCCGCTTCTGTTTTGTGCAGCAGTCCCCTCTTGTCCTCGGTTTCCCTTTTGATGGTTTCAGTTACCTGCGGTCCACCAAGGTCTGAAAATATTAAATGGAAGATTCCAGACAATTGCATGCCACCCCGCCCGCCCTGACTCACCCCTTTGCCCCCAGTCACTTAGCAGCCAGCTTGGTTTTCCGAGCAACTCTCCTGTGTCGAAGTGCTTGTGTTCTTGTAACTGTAATTTTACTTCGTAACTTCTCATTCACCTCACTTTTCTCATCATGGAAGCACTTTGGCATCTTCCCTCATTGCGAGAAAGATGAGTAGAGCACAGGATAATTTGAGAAAGAGGGAAAGAGAACCCTGGCCGGTGTGGCTCAGTGGGCTTTGTCTTGTGCACCCCCAGGTTGCCAATTCGATTTGAATCTATGGAGAGCTTTCTTACAAGACTTCAAAGTCTCTTCATAAAGATAACTAACATAAATATACACTATTTTTAAAATCCTGTGTACACTTAAAGTGAGTTATTTTTTGTGGGTCAGAAGTAACCGCTTGTTCAGGGCACATGACCCTTCATATTTACAAGGCTAACCTTTCCTTCACTTCCACTGTTGCCTTTGATAGGGGCTGATATTTCTCAAGATAGTTTGGCTTGTAGCGATGGCTTAAATGTGTCCATTAAACTGTGGGCATCGGTTCAACAGGAAGTGACAGGTCACAAGGTACTAGACTCTGGTAGAGACTCAGAACTTAGCCAAGCCTGTTTGGAATCTTTGGCTTCTCCCCCTTTGCACAAATACTCTGGGAACCTACTTTCTCTCTGGGTGCACACCAGGTTCTCATTCAAGTAGGACCAACTCCCATTTTGACCCTTCTGATACAGATATTGCATAGGGAAGGGGAGAGAGCCTGCTCCGGAGATGGGAAACAGGCATGAGTGCCTTGTTTCTGTGCAGCCTGAATAAAACTGGTGCATCTTTAGGGGTGGCTAGCAAAAGAATTCCTTCCCCTGCAGAAAAAATACACAGGAAAGTTGCAAATAAGTGAGGTTGGGTTATCTTAGTGGTGGTTAGCCTGGTCCATCTGTGTCCAGCAGGGAGATAGCCCTGCAAGCCAGTGGCCAGGACCAGCTTCTGCCCACCATTCCCACCTAAGCCCCGATTCTCCTGCTCTGAGCCCTCCCCTCCCCTTCTCTGATCTTCACATTCTCTCCTTGGATGTGCTAATGCCCCTCCTCTGAGCTACCTGGCAGCCTGTCTCCTCGAGGGTTTTCTGTCTCTAAGGCCATGTATGGCTTCCAGAGAGCTGAAGGCCCTGTTCCCTGTTTCCAAGTTCAGGTGAGGGCTGCAGGCAGCGGGTGCCGCTCGGTGCCCGGATTTGTCTGACCGCAGTTTGAGAGCACCCACCCTTGGGTGGTGCTAATTCTAGAGCTAGATCCATAAGTAGCCACCGTTTCTAACTGATAAAATATTGATAAAATAAATGATAGTAGAAAATATAAAATAAATAAATGGTAGTAAAATTGCTAAAATAGTTGATAATTGATAAAAACTAGGCTAAATATAGGAAACTGCTAATATCGGCCATTTTTAGTTACAAATATGGCAGTTTCCTACCGTTCTACCTAGTACTGGAAAATATTTGCAGGCATCAGTGAAAAGATATTGAAAGGTTTTTGTTTCCTCTTTCACTGTTCCGCATCCCCTAACTTCTCCCGTACCCCACACAGCATACTAACACACACACGCGCGCACACGCACGCACACACTATGGCTTAAATCCTCTTCGGGGCCTTAGCATTGGAAGAATCATATGTCAATGAGGCAACGAATTTATATGAATAACAGGCTTGGGCAGTTCTACTCACAATTCTCTTGTCCTTTGTCCAGGGTGTCACCCCTCTTCCCCTGCCTGCCCCCCAGCCCCCAGCTGTGCCTGAGATCATGTTATTAGACTGAAAGCAATGAAGACACGCCCGTGCAATAGGCCTGGGGCCGGCAGCCTGTGTACAGGCGCAGCCGCATCTCTGAGTCACAGAGGTTGGGTTCTGCGTTTGCTTTGATTATTTCGTGGTATGTGAGCACACCAAGCATATCAAAACACCTAACCACAGTGTTTTTCGGTTTTCTCATCTGTAAGACTGGGATAAAAATATCTACTTTATAGAGTTGAAGGGGGCCAAATACTCTATGTAAACTGCCTAGAACTGTTCGTGGGATGTAGGTGCTTCAAACTTATGAAAAACCAAACAGATGAAATTTCCTATCCCCTGGAGCTCCCAGCTCCATGCCCGCTCATCTACCACATGTGGCTCAGACACCAAAGAGCTGCTTTTCTTGAAGTGACATGTGGCCGGGGACATCGGGTGTCTCAGTGGTAACCAGTCAGCCAGTGAGTCATGGTGACAGGGGTCTTTGCTGCTTTGGGAAAGATATCTTGCAGCTGGGGAGGCACAGAAGTGGCTTTGTGGCGTCAGTGACATTTGGACTGGTCCCTGAGGATGGTTAGGATTTAGATATACCCTCCAGGCTGGTGTGATCCTGTGAAACTGTCTGCAGAGATGGAAATAGGTTATGACTGGCACTGTCTGAACATGTGACCGCTCAGCAATGGAAATGTGGCCAGTGTGAGGGAGGAGAGAATTTTAACTTTAATTAATTTTTTTTCTTTCTTAAAAAAATATTTTTTATTGACTTCAGAGAGAGGAAGGGAGAGGGAGAGAGATAGAAACATCAATGAGGAGGGAGTCATTGATCGGCTGCCTCCTGCACAACTCCCACTGGGGATCGAGCCCGCAACCCGGGCATGTGCCCTGACTGGGAATCAAACCCCAATCTCCTGGATGCTCAACCACTGAACCATGCTGGCCAGGCTTCTTTTCTTTTCTTTTCTTTTCTTTTCTTTTCTTTTCTTTTCTTTTCTTTTCTTTTCTTTTCTTTTCTTTTCTCTTTTCTTTTCTTTTCTTTTTTTTTTTCTTTTCTTTTCTTTTCTTTTCTTTTTTCTTTTCTTTTCTTTTCTTTTCTTTTCTTTTCTTTTCTTTTCTTTTCTTTTCTTTTCTTTTCTTTTCTTCTTTTCTTTTCTTCTCTTTTCTTTTCTTTTCGAGAGAGAAACATGGGTGTGAGAGAGACACATCGATTGGTTGCCTCCTGCAAGTGCCCTGACCGGGGCTGGGGATTGAACCTGCAATGCAGGTACTTGTCCTTGACAGAGAATCAAACCTGCTACCCCTCGGTGCATGGGCTGACCCTCTAACCACTGAGCAACACTGGCCAGGCCTATTTTTAATTAATTTAAAGAGACATATATGCCCAGTGTTGGGCAGCGCAAGACTAGGCGGTGTAAACAGTGAAAGTGAAGTGACAGAGGAGGAAAATCGAGGGGCAGGCGTGGGGTGCAGCACTCCCTTCCGCTCAGCTGGAGCCCGGGCTGTGTGGAGGATGCTGTGGTTCAGGCAACTGGGGAGGGACAGGTGGCAAACTCTGATTATGGGTGTAAAGAGTTTAAATGTCCTTTCCTAAGCTATGGGAGCTAGCGAAGGTTTGGGTGCCAAGGAATGATAGCATGTGCCAACAGCGATGAATCTGGCAGGGGGCAGGGGAGTGCAGTCTCTCCCATTTGAGCAGATAGAAGCTGGAACTGGAGACCACTTGGCAGTGTTTCTGCAAAATCCCCGGCTCAGCTCTTGCTGAGCACTGGGCACTGTGCAAGCAGCTCTGCCCGGATTATCTTGGGTTGCTCTAAGGTAGATCTATTTCACAGGCAAGGAAATGGGGTTTCCCAGCAGTTAATTCACATGTCTTTAAGTAAGGACAGAAATAAAATTTCAAACCCAGGTTTGTTGGATTCCAAAGACCAAAGGGAAGGTATGTCACTCCCCGCTACCTGTGTTTTAGGTCTCCCTGGGAAAGAAGAGAAGTTGGTTTTATCTGGCAGTGTAAAGACATGGACGACACAGAGCCAAACATATAGGTCAGGGCTGGATATGCATTGGCTGGGGGGTGGCTTTTCTCATGACTACAAACAGGAAATTCTTCCCACATGTACTTCTGAATGGGGCTACCTGTTTTGTCACCAGACTGACCCCTCTCATCTCCCTACTGCCTGGTGAAAGCCCAGCTCAGGCCATTGCTGGGCCCTCTGTCTTGTCTATAGGCCAGAATTACTATTACCCGCCTATGGGGAAGTCTCCAGAAGAGAAGAGACTTATTTCCTTCCTGAGAGCTCTTCAATTTGCAGGCAGTTGCCTGATGGCTTTTACAATTTCTTCTACAATCTTCCCTCAAGAGGCAGCTCAGTGTGGTTTAAAAACACCGATTCGAGTACCAGGCTGCCTGGGTTCGAACCCTGGTTTGCAGTTTGACTTTGGGCATGTTACCGACAGGGCCACCTACCTCATGGTCTGGGCTGAGGGGTGAAAAGCCCGTGAGGGTCGTGCAAGGAAGGCATTTATTATACATGGTTTACAAGCATTATTATTTGTCCCAAACTGTAGGGGATGGGGGCAGGGGTGCCCCAGGGGGGCCAGCAGGAGGAAGTAACTCTGGAAAGACCACTCTGAAATATTGGGGTGTGAATCCGAAGGAATTGGTCAGAGATCACTGAAGGCGTGTTGCGTCCAGACTCACACGACTAGAGAAACCGTGCAAATGCAAACACATGCAGAGCAGTTGGCTGGAGGGAAGGGAAAGGAAACACTGACAGGTACTGGAAGAGCAGTTTCTGCAAGCGTGGGAGCAAACCCTTTGCACGCAGGATCCTGCAGACGACAGGGGCTCAACCACAGCCCCGTCATCCTGCGGCCTCAGTGCTGCCACCTACAGGGCCTGCGGGGCAGAGCGCGCAGACCTCCTGGCTCCTGGGCTGCTGGGCGCTGGGTGCGCAGGGCCTGTGGCTTCCTCAGCAGCCACGGTGAGCTCCCCTTTGTTACAGGTTTTAAATGCTTCTGTCCCTGGACACAACAGGTCCAAACACGTTTCTAAACATTATTTCTAAACGGGGGAAATGAAAAGTGAAATCAGAGGAAGCTCCACACACAGACGTGGAGAAATGTCACACTGACATAGTACCATGTACCAGGCACGGGGTTAGCGGGGTGGCAGGTGTTACTGCATTCAAGTCACATAAAAACAGCATCAGTATTATCATCCCTACTTCGGAGTAGGAATCCAATACATAACTGTTTAGAGCCCGTGCCACTCACATCCCAAAGCCCATATATGTCATAACACACTGCCCGACAAATTATTTTTCCATCTTTCCCAAGTATAAAGCACACACAATCAAGTTGACAAAACAGGACCAAGAGTCACAAAGAACTTCTGTCTGCACGTGGGAAATGCTGCTTACCTTGAGCTATTGCTCTGAAAATCTGGATTCCTGAAATGAAAATGGTATTGCACTAATTTCCACGTATGTGAGTCAGGTCTTTATTACCAGGGCCTAAATCCGTGTCCATTTGTAAATTAAGTTATTTCTATTATTCATGCAAGCCAACATGAATAAATGAATGTTATAGGTCCTCTCTGGCTTTTACCAACTCAAACTCTTTATGAATTAATCAGTATTTGGGCTCACTTATGCTATATTTATACTACAAAGGTCATGTTTTTTTGAAATTCTTTTTTAAAAAATCCTCGCCTGAGGAGGATATGCTTTTATTGATTTTAGAGAGAGAGGAAAAGAGAGGGAGAGAGAGAGAAACATCGATCAGTTGCCTCCCATATGCACCCCCACTGGGGATTGAACCCGAAACCTGGGTATGTGCCCTGACTGAGAATTAAACCTGCGACCTATCGGTGTATGGGATGGTGCTCCAACCAACTGAGCCACACCAGCCAGGGCTACAAAATCATGTTTAAATTGACTGCCCTGTGTCACTAATAGTGCTTCTCAAACTTGAGTGTAACTTGTGGAAATGCAGATTCTGAGTCAGGGGACCTGGGATGGGGTCTGAGCTGCTCTGTTTCTACTAAGTTACCACGTGATGCAGGTGCTGTTGGAGAGGCTGTTGGTCCAGCACCCACGCTTTTTGAATTTCAGGCAATTTGAGGACCTCAAAGTTTCTCTGAATTGTCAAAGTCAAATTTTAATTGTTTGATATTAATTGTACTGTTTCCTAATGCTTTGAGAATCAGTAAAGGATACATTTCATCCAAAATACTTTATCAACTAGAACATTGAATTTATGAGGACAGTCTATTCCTTCACCCAGCCTGGGTTATAAAGCATTTATCTTTAGGAAGTCTATGACCTGAAGGAATTTTGCCTTCAATCAAAGAGTAATTTAGGCACCATGAGAATTATTTTCCAAACTCTAAGGGAGGGTAATGATGATACTAAATTAAGGAAAAGGCATCAAAATGAAACTTCCCACCCTTTCAGGCTTTTCGAGCTGACCCTTTTGCCGCTTAAGGAATTGCCTGCATGGGGGAATAGAGAAGTAAGTGGCTCCAGAGACCCTCTTTAAAACCAAGAGGCACCCTCACATCACTCAGACCTGGGGTTCATTTATGCTTATGATGATCAGAGTCTCCAGATGTCGAAGTACAAGAAATAACACATTCACATTCATGCAGAGCAAACTGCTGTTATGATGCCCAAAGGACAAGCTATTTGTAGCAGTAAAAGATAAAGGGACCCGTAAACAGACTGCCATTTACATGTTTGTTTTGTCTGGGCCCATTTAACAGCATCTGTTAGCACTACAATAGCTAATGCCCAACAATTATTTCCATCCTAAACTCACCCAGGACGGGCGATGCGAGGAAACTAGCTCTTCTGATTGGAATTGATTCCTTTCACTCCTCCAGATCAATGAAAATATTCAGCAAAGGTGTTGAGGTCGCCCCCACCCCTTCCTACTTATACAAGCAGATATATACTTTTAGGTGGTTAAATGTAAATGACTGCCTTATATGTTTTGGAGACTCTGGTATCTCAAATTTGAGTCATGGAAACCAGGGCAACTTCAATGTGAAGGAAATGCAAGTGTGTTCATTTCAGTGGGAACAAAGTACCCGTTATGCACAGAATAGTTTCAATAAAGACGATTTACTGCCTTGAGTGGGCTTCAGATTGATTGCTGGGTCTGCAGAGCCAAGACCGGCATGGGCTGTGAAGATAAGGTGGGCTCCAGAGCAGGACAACAGGCTGCGGATATCTGTGTCCCGTTACCTGAGGCCCAGCAAGGCCAGTCTCTCCTTCCTCCTTTGCAGTTCCTACTCTGATGCCCAAATCTGTCCACCTTTAGCTTTAGTTCTTCAGGCTGAGACATTGCTTATGGCAGGCCCTGCAGTACATAGATATTGGCATATTAACTTTGTATATGATTATTGTCAGTGATCTCTATGTTGGCCAACATGTATTCAGGGCCAACCATGTGGGGGGCTTCTAGCGGCGAGGAAAGGGTACTTTCCCCTCAGTTCAAGTGTGAAAAGCCCAGAAGAGCTGGGGTCAGGTTTGCAACCCTGGACCAGTGAATGTATCAGAGGGATGAGAGGCTACAACTGGCCAGCTCCGGCCACTGATCTCCCTGTTCCCCCAAACTGTGTGTGGGGAGGTGGGTACCGTAGTCGCTCCTTAGCTGAGATTTCGCCTTCTGCAGTTTCAGTTACCCACGGTCAACCTTGGTCCAAAAGTATTAAATGGAACATTCCAGAAATAAGCAATTCACAAGTTTTAAACTGTGCAGCATTCTGAGTAGCGTGATGAAAACTCGCCCCATTCCACTTGTCCAGCTCCGGATGCGAGTCATCCCTCTGCCCAGCGCCTCCGCTCTGGGGTGCGCCCCACCCATCCGGCACTTCGCAGTGGGCGCTGCGGCGGCCTCTCAGTGCTCGCGTTCACGGAAAGAAGCCATAAAGTGCTTGTTATGTCCGGCCAGAGGTCAGCAGTGGTCTAATGCTCCGTCACAGTGCCTCTGTCACTCGCCTCACCCCATCTCATCTCGTCACACAGGCATCGTATCATCTCAGATCATCACAAGAAGAAGGGTCAGTTGTTGCTGTGGCTCTCTGGCTGTGCCTCATTTATAAATTAAACTCTCTCGTAGGTATCCGTGCATAGGCACAAAGAGTAGAGGGAGGGTTTGGGCACTATCCTTGGTTTCAGGCGTCCCCTGGGGCCTTGGGCTGTATCTCCATGGCTAAGGGGCAGCTTCTGTATAAGGATGGGTAGACCTTAGTAAAGCCACATATTTTGAGGAATATTTCTCAAAGAAGGTCCTTGCTCTTCTGGAAAAAATTCATGTTCATGATAGCTTTGGGAAAATTACTTGAATTTCTTTGAACCTCAGTTGAAGAGTTTGTATAAGGAAGGGGTAGGATTCGATGCTTTCTGAGGGCTCTTTCTTATCTAAAATCTCTAGTTTTTGGTTACCTTGCTTTATGTAGCACTTTATAAAATGATTTTGCTTGCAACCCTGACAAACAGGCAGAGGCGATGTTACTTCACCCTCTCATTAGATAGGGAAACTGAGCCTCACAGAGTTAATGAATTTGCCCCAAATCATTAGAATGTCAAGTGGCAGAACTGGGACTAGATATTAAGTCATTGGCTTAGTTTCAAAGAACCCCCTTCGACTGCTTTCCACATTAGTGAAATTAGTTTTGTCCATCCCGTAATGACCACTAATCTCATTGATAGAAAACTACTATAAATTAAGCCGGAGCTGATGGGATACTTCTGATGAATTGAACCTCGGCCACTTGAATTTTTTATTTGGCTGTCTTCTGAGAGATGCTGAGATTGTTCATTAATGTGATTACTGTCTTTCTGATGGGAGGTACTGGAAAGTGTGGGGTGGAGAAGGGAAAGCTACTGAGAATTCCTGTTGAAAGCGACTGCTTTTAGGCAGAGATTGTGGAAAAAACTGGGAGGAGCTGACTACTGTCTTCAGCTCACAGACACTTGATATTATGCCATGAAGCTGATCGTGGTCAAATAAGTCACTATTGTTTGTTTTAAGATTTCTCTAAATAAATATTTCCACCACACAATCAATGAAGCCTAGAAAGTCAATGGGATGTGTTTTGTTAGCAAGCCTTAAATTAATTGTATGTCCTCTTGCATCTACAAACATCTATTAAAGTAATTCTGAGAAACAACTCAGAGCTCCTAATGACTTGCTCTCTTTTTGAGCAAATCAGTGTAGCATATAAAACTTTTAAGACCAAAGGGAGAAATCAACTTTGATTAAGAATGTATAAAAGTATGACTCAAGAGCCTTAATGCACATGCCTCAGTCTGCCAATTAATGGCTTTATCTTCAGGAATTAAATATGAATAGTAAAAGGATGTTCATGGAAGCATCTCTTACAGTAGTAAACTAGAAACAACTTAAGTGGAGATGACTTAAAAGGATATGTTATCTTCATTAAATGGAATATTGAGTAATTACTAAAAATGATATTGCCAAAGAATAATTAGTGACAAAAATAGTTGCAATTGCTTAGCCAATAAGAGCCTGAGCTCCAGTCAGCCTACCTGGACTCTGATTCTAGCTCAACCAATTCCCCATGTGTCACCTTGAACAATTTACTTAAATCATCTGTGTTTACTTTTACTCAGATGTAAACTGGGGCTAATGATAGTACCTGCCCCATCAGCCTGTTGGGTGAGTTCAGTGAGGTAATCTCTACAAACTGCTCAGCACAAAGCCAGCCACTCTCATAATATGGTTTCGACACAGTACATTTTCCCCTACTTTTGGGGCCAACAATTATTTTAATTTGGTAATGAGGAAGAAAATATAAAAGTTTAAAAATTATTTTAAATATTTTAATTGTGGTAAAACTACAAAATTTACCATCTTAACCATTTTTGAGTGTAGAGTTCAGGAGCGTTCACTGTGCAACCAATCTTCAGAACTCTTACCACCTTGCAAAACTAAAACTCTATCCCCATTAAACAACAATTCCCTATTTCCCCACCCCCCAGCTGCTGGCAACCACCATTCCACTTTCTGTCTCAATGAATTTGACTGCTCTAGGTACCACATATAAGTGGAACTGTACAGTATTTGTCTTTTTGTGATTGGCTTATTTCACTTAGCATGATGTCCTCAAGGTTCATCCAGGCTGTGGCACGAGTCAGAATTTCCTTCCTTTTTAAAGACAGAATAATATCCCATTGTATGGAGAGACCACATTTTGCTTATCCGTTCATTCATCGTTTGATGAACACTGGGGTGCTTCTGCCTTTTTAGCTATTGTGACTAATGCTGCTATGAACATGGTGTACATATACTTTAAAGTTGACTTTTAAAGAAAGGATATTATAAGTTCCCCTAAATTTCCTAAAACTCACAAGACACATGTAAACAGGGACAACAGATCTGTTCTTTGGCTCTGAAAGTGCTTTGATTTTAATTAATAGATTAACTAATTCATAGATTTAGCTTTTTATTGGGCACTTTGTCTTTGGTGCTGAGTATTTCAGAAGATTTATTTGGAAGTAACAAGTAAAACAAAAAACACTAAAAAAGAACTGCAATAAGGTGGGTGCCACTTTTCCTTCATAGTCGGGAAAGGGAGAGAGAGTCAGCCCAGAACTCACGCTTGCCTTTCCTGCTATCAGAGTCTGATCTTCTCTTTCCTCCCACGACCCTGAAGCTTTCTTCTCGAGGTCTTTTTACAGGTCGAGGTGGTTGCTGCATTCTTTGGGTGGTATTCCGCCTCAGGAAGGAGGAGAAGAGTAGTCCCTCCTTTAATGACACTTTACATTTCCATCCCTTTGGCCAGAAGTGTCAGATGTGGGTGGGAATGGTGCTCTCCAGTACTGGGATTAACAACAACTAAAGGTGCATATTGCTGAAAACACCCCCAGGAGTCATTGCCATTCTAAAGAAACGCAGTCTGGTCCTTTGGAAGAATTAGGAATTTACTCCACGGTAAACTTCCTGTTGCTCAGGGGGGCAGGGAAGGGGGCGAGGGGTGGGTCCTTCAAGCACTGCCTGTAATTCCTCACTATCTCCATGCCTTCCCCCCTGCTCAGCCTACAGGCCAGCCAACCACATGACTCCTCCCCTTCTCTTTATTTATTTTTTATTTATTTTTATTTTTTTAAAAATACATCTTTATTGATTTCAGAGAGAGGAAAGGAGAGGGAGAGACAGATAGGAACATCAATGATGAGAGAGTCATTGATCGAGCCTGCAACCCGGGCATGTGCCCTGACCGGGAATCGAACCCCGATCGCCTGGATCCCAGGTCGAAGCTCAACCGCTGAGCCACGCCTGGCCCGGCGCTCCCCTTCTCTTTAGAAAGTGTCTCTCCCAAGCTGTGCCCAGATTGCCCCCTCCCCCTTCTAAAGCATCCCCCCCACCCCAAACCCTTGCAAGGCTCAGCTCCTGTGCCCCCTTCATCTTCGTTTAGGCTGCCCAGGCGGGGAGGACATGCTCCCCCTCCCTCTCCCCCTCGCTGCCTACCCCGCGCTGCGTTCATTTCCAGACCCGCTGTGTCTCCCTTAGCAGGCTGTTAAGCTCCTGGGTGGCGCCTTCCCTTATCAAGCCTACAATGACCTGCCTGGTGTCTTCCACAAAGTAAAACCCTCGCACACTTATGGAATACTCTTGGCCCTCCCTCGTGGTTGGTATTACAGTTCCTCTACCAGGGTGCCTTCGGGGAGGGTCTATTTACTTCTGTTTATAAGAAAATGGGTTGATGGAATTTGTCTTACATTAACTTTGAAGCCGTGTCACTAAGTTCTGTATTTAGTTGGATTTTTCAGTGCAAATTCAGCATCATAGCTTTGCAAGGAGATGAAGAGAATTTCTCCTGCCTGTACAGGCCTGGTTGCCTTTGAATCTGATTCGCTTTTATACATCTCACGTTAGAGAGGACGAGCCAGCGCTTGGTCTGAGGCTGGACAGGCCCTGAGTTAAGCATGGTCTTTGGGACCCATGCTTCCCCTTGAGAAGTGTCATAGCCAGAGCCAAACAAACGTTTTGTTCATGTTTTGATTTCACCCAAGAGCATTTTGGATTTGGATAGGTTCCGCCATTTATTTTAAAAGTGAAAGTAGATCTGTCTTTCAGCCTAGGCCTGCTTGGTCTTCTTTCGTTTTTGATCCCAGAATATCTCAGATTTGTGTAGACAGAGACCAACGGGCAGCTGTAGACCAGTCACTTGGAGAGGGGGCAGCAGCAGCGGGTGGGTGCAGAAATGTTCTGAAAAGCCCTTTGGGGGGAAGGATGCTCTTTCAGGAGTCGGGCCCATTTGCAGAGAAGGCAAGAGAGGTCACTGGCAGCCGCTGATCAGAACAAATAGCCTTTGCCATGTCTTCCCCGTTTGCAAACTTCCAGGTAGACAACAAATGTTTTCCAGGTGGTTTGGGGATTTGCACCTTCAGAGAGAGTTCCAGTGCACCCCAAAGCACCATGCCCCCCGGGCAGAGAAATGCCACACACACGCGAAACCTTGAGGCTGTGCGGCTGGTGCCAGGGAAGGCAGGTCAGAATAAGTCCCCTGCAGTTGCAGATGTCCTGCAGTTCCATAATGTGTTAATCCCAAACCCACCGCTGAAGTCTAGGGCGACAAAAGGTCACCCAGCCTCTCCATCCCGCCCTTTTCTGAAGTCACCATTAACATCTTTATCTAAAAACCCCTGCAGCGAGAATCTTTTTAGAGGGCGGAGATAGTGGTTTCAACTGAGCGTACTTATGGGTCGTAATAAATTGTTACTTTATTTTTTAGTCAGTCACCATAGATTGGGAGGTAAGGCTGGGTGTTTTTCTTTTCTTTTTCTGCTTTTTGCGCATTCGCTATCTTTACATTAAGTGCCCTCTGATTTTCAAGAAGCTGCCTGGCCATGGTGGTTATTTGGGGCGGGGGGGGGGGGGGAGACCCAACCACACATCATCTTCCGTCTCTTTTAATTTAAGTTTTACCCTAAAAAATCTGTTTTGGGAAGGAAATGGAGCGTGCCAAGCTAATGACAGCCTTCCCGTCTCTCATCCCCCCACGTCAGCGCCGCGCCCCCAGCGCCTCGGCGCGCGGGGAGCTGGGCAACGCGGCGTTAATTAAGCGAAACCTCCAAACCATTCGAAAAACTGAAAACAAGTAAACATCCCCCCCGCCGGGCGGGGAGGGGCGAAGATGAAACTAGACTAAATGTGTCAGCAAACAGACTAATTTGTCTTCAAAGGTATAGTCTCTGCGCGCGGACAAACCCACTCTGCCCGGAGCCTGCGAGGTGCGCCCGGTGGGGAGGGCGCGCGGCGGGCCCGCGACAGGGCTTTGGAGCCACCCGGGAGCGTGGGCGTGCGCGACCCAGAGTCCACTCTCGGGGACAGCGGGCCGGCCGCCTACGGTCAGCTCCGAGGACCACTGGTCATCGGGCCCAACGCCTTCCAGGCGCCCCTAATTCCCACCCCGCGCCCTCACAGTTCGGTTGCAGACTCTTCCTTCCTCCGCCGCGCGGCCCTCGGGGCGGAGGTGCCGCAGCTCGGGGGGAGGGGGTCTGACACCCCGACACCCGCGGCCGCGACAGGATCGCGGAGCAGGCCCCGCGAGGGCAGCCGGCTGGGTCCCTGCCTTTCCGCGGGTGACTGATCAGTCCCACGGCGTCTCCCCGCCCGGTCCGCCCGGGGCTGCAAGGGTGGGGTCTTGGAGCGACTGTCTCTCCCATTTCGGGGTGAAAAGCGCCCCCCCTGTGCGTTTATGAACCCCGAGAGTCGCTCCCGTTCCTGCGCTCCGCGCGGTCGGGACGCGCAGACACGGGCGCGGGCGCTGGCCCGACCCCTCCGTGCGCTCCGGCTGCGCGTCCGCGGTCGTGCCCCCGCCAGAGGGAAGCACAGCAGAGAGTGAAAAGTTGCGCCCCCGCCCCCCCCGCGCCCCGTTTGTCGCTCCTTCCCAAAGCTGGGGCGCCTGGGGGCGAGCAGGGGTGGTGAGGCACCCCTGAGCCCCACTCTCTGCTCCCTTATTGGAACTGGGGCACCCGGGCGTGAGCGGGGGTGGCGCGGCATCCCCGCTTAGGGGAGGGTTCCCGGGGAAAGGGAGGAGGCACGGAGTGCGTGGGGCGGTGGAGACACGCCTGCCCGGCTCAGATCGCGCCCCGGGGCCGGTGGCCTCCTCGAGGGGCTGGGGAGCGAGCCGGACGCCCTGCTGGGCCGTGTCCGGGGCGCGGGGCTCCTGTGCCGGGGCGCCCCCAGCGGGTTCCCGAGGCGCCCGGTGCGCCCGGGGCTCGGGCGCGGGAGCGAGCGCGCGGGCCGGGCGCGGAGCCGGCGGGGCGGCGGGAGGTGGGAGCGCCGGGCGGAGGACGCGGCGGCGGCGCCCCGGGCAGTCGCTGCGGCCGGGCGGCGGGGAGCGGCGGGGAGCCGCGGGCAGCGCTGCCGGCCCGCTCGGCCGACCTCGGGCGGCTCCCACACCCCCTCCCCCCGGCCCCCTGCCTGGGGTGGAGCGGCCGCCCGCTAAGCCTGGGGAGCAACTCCCTAAAAAAAGCCGCATTGGAGAAGCCCGGCGCGGGACCCCTCCCCCGCGCCCCCCACCCTCGGCGCCCTCCCGCCCGCCCCCTCCCCGCCCCGCGCCGCGCGCCCGCCCCCCTCCGTCGCGGGCCGTCTCCGACTCGCCGCCGACAGCCTTTCGGATCGCGAGCGGCGGCAGCGGCGCGCAGGCGGCGGCGCGGGACCTGCGGGCGCGGGATCCCCTCCAGGTGACGATGCTCTGGTTCCCCGGCGTCAGGGCTCTGGCTGCGCGGCCCCGCCGGCGCTCGCCGGGGATTACCTGCTGCGTCCTGCTGCTGCTCAACTGCTCGGGGGTCCCCACGTCCCTGGCTTCCTCCTTCTTGACAGGTAGGGAGGGGCGGGAGGGACCGGCCCCGGGAGAGGGGCGCCGGCTCGCCCGGCGGGGCGGGGAGGGTGCGGGGCGAGCACCTGGGCGCCCGGCCCGTGGGGGCAGGGGCGGGAGGCAGCGAGTGGGCTGAGGGGCGGGGGGCTGAGAAGATGTTGGCATCCACGGAGTGATAGAAACTCTTCTACGTGAATTGAAGAAATCCCTTTATTTATTTCCAATATTTCCCGAAGCCCTTACGTTGATCGCTTCCCCCCTGCGATTAAGGAAAAGCTCCGCGCCGCTGTCCACACCTCCCTCCTTCTGACTAAGCCTCCAGCGCATCCCCGGGGTTAGCGTGTTCTTCCAAGGCGTCCGCCCTTCAGACCTTGGGTGGAAAGACGCTACCGCAGGTTAAAAGGGTGATAGTAGCAGGATGCGGAGATCACGTGTTTTCAGGCAGGTGGAGACCTCGCTGCTGTTCTGAAGGACATACTGCACTGACACCTGGTGCAGAAAAGAAAACACCCAGTCAGTTTCTAAGCGAGGAAGGAAGGTTGTGCTTCCAAAGCGATTGCAAATCAGTACCATGAGAGGCAGAGGCATAGAAAGGCCTGCTCATTGGCACAGTCCTGCGTTTTCTTCAAATTTAAAATCTGTCCTAATGGCCAATTTGAATTGTTTTGCTCCTAGAGGTGTGTGTTTAGTTGAGATGCCTACCTAAAGGAGGGGTATCATTAGAAATCAATGAAATACTTAGAATAGTGCTTAAACCAGATGAGAACAGGAAAAAAAAATATATATATATATATAATATATGTATAGTACATATATGTATTTAAACTTGTTCAAATAAAATTATTTACAATAGACTTTTTTTCAGGGGGTGGAATTTTTTAAAATTTTAAAAAATTTTTGGTGAATTTGATTACTTAAAACTCATTAGGAGTTTCTGAAAATTGGGTCATTGTTTCGAAAAGGATTAGCGTAAAAACTTTAATTTTGTAGTAATGCCACTGGGCCAAGTTTAAATTAAATTTTTTCTTCATTTCAGGTTCTGTTGCAAAGTGTGAAAATGAAGGTGAAGTCCTCCAGATCCCATTCATCACGGACAACCCTTGTATTATGTGCGTCTGCCTGGTAAGTGCGGCGATCAGGCCGTGGGAAGCCAGTTGCTCCCTCTGACAAGGCGAATCCATTACATGTGATAATATAACCAGATCTTAAACATGGTTTTTAGTTATTACAGAGCTGCGCATAGCTGCTGAATTGAATGCGGTTGAATTTCTGAGTTTTATGGACTTTGGCGGTTTCTATTTCACCAGGCAGGGAATTCTGGGAATTCTTATCTTTGCCCTCATCTTTACAGAAATAAATTAAGGATGGACTTTGCCTGCCATTGTCTCCGTGATAATTACCGTTTGCACTGTCTGTCCCCAGGAATGGCTGTTGCCATCAAATCACAGGCCTTGGCTCTGGCCTCAGAGCTCAGTGTGAAAATGGTGAGATAACATGTAGGCATCTTACCAGTGATAAGGTGTGTGACAAGGGGAAAGAGAAGTGACCCTTACAAAGGACAAACATGAGGGCAAGATGTAATCTGGGATTTCTTTGCCTGTTGTAGCCTCAAATCTCAAAAACAGTCCTTATATTTCTGATTTGGAAGCATGAGTGAGGAATGACGTTCGATTCTTAACAGAGAATAATACTTGGCCGTCAGCAGCTTGGTTAACCCTGGCGGTGGCAGTAGATTAAAAAAAAAAATTTGTTTCAATTTATTTTAGCTTAATAGTTAATGATAAGAACTAGTAAGTAACCACATGGGGGAGATTAAGTTATATGAGTAGGAATTTCTGAGATGAAATATGGACTCACAAAGAGCAAGGTTTTTGTTTAAGGGAGTTTTACATGCCAATCACTTTTGGCAAACTTTGATTAAAAACTACACACCCCAAAACCCTGTTGGAAATACATGAAGGCTGTCAGGTGTAAAACTCCAAAGAGAGAGAGGAAGGCGTGTTTGTTATCAGATCAACATTCGGTATGGAACTGGAGAAGGGGCTCTTCTCCGTCTAGGTGAAAGCCAAGCCATCTGAGTTTAAACTCCCCAAACTTTTGCATGACAAGAGGTGAGGTCAATGTTGGGAAATGATAAATGGGTGACGGTGAATGCCGGCGTCAAATGATTATCAGGTTCTGAACACTAAGGAAATCAGCAGAATCAGAAGTGAAAATCCCTTAATGTTTGCTAAGAGAAACGTGTCGCCTTAGTGAAACAGAGCCCTGAGAGACAGGCTGTCAGATTTTGTGTTTATGAGTTGCTCTTAATAATTATTCACTAAAAGACCTGTTGAAAAGAGGCTTTGCATTTAAATTTTGGCTCAGTTATATATTTACAAATGCAGTGTGTGTGTGAGGGGGGGTGGCGGGGAGGGAGGGGGATAATCTCCCTTTTCAGTTTTTCTTATCTTTATATTGTGAGTGAATTATTTTATCATAATCTCTTTAGAAGAAATTACCCTAACTCACATTTCACTGTGCTTGGAACTCCAGGCACTTGTGGAAATACTATTTTTCTCCTTGACGATAATACTGTGCTTAGAATTTAAATATACAGTTTGGGCTTTGCACACTGTCCCCAAATAACATTATAAAAACTTCCCCACACAGCGTCCCCTTTCCGGTGCCACACCCTGGTGGCAAAGGGTTCTTTTCTCTAAAGTGCGGCCTTACTGATCGCAGATCGGGGTTAGAATCCTAGAATCCTGCCCTTGGAGGGAAAGGAGTGAGTGACTCTGAAGAGAAAAAAAATGCATCAGTTGAAAATCAAGTGAAAATGATATATATTTCAGAAAAGTACTGATTAAGTTTAGAAGAATAGTAGGTTCATTTATGTCTTGAAGTAACATTTGGAGATATCTGCCTTGAGTGAGAGCCATCAGGAATCCTTTTGAAACGTGTTAAGTCCGGACTCTGGAGATCCAGCCTGAGTTATTCAAATGTCTCAGAGCTCTCTCCCTAGCCTGAAGGCTCAGTGCCATGCCATGTGACTGGTGCATGGGTTCGAGATCATGGGGCCCAAGTCATCGTAGTCGTTATTGCTCCCCAGACATTCGTAATGACTCAGTAGCATTGAGCAGGAATAGGTGGATGGCCAGATCTCTGTGTGTATATGCTCTTGTAAGTTTGCACGGGACCCACTGTGGTCCATGGATTTTAAAGCACCCCTGACGGCCATGAGGCTGCTTAGCATTTTTATACTTAGGTTGGAACATAGACCTATTTAACAGGTGGATAATATTAGCAATAGTGACTAATATTTATGAACCACTTTATTGGTGGCACTTATCTAAATCTGCATTATTTCCTTTAGTCCTCAGAAAAGTCTTTCGAGAGCATTTATCCCCATTTCACAGATGACGAAACTGAGGCCAGCTCAGTTACGTAGTTTGTGAAGGCATATTTTAGCAACTGTCGGGGCAGGAGCCCATTTTCTGTTGCTTTTGTCTGTCTCCCGAGTGCACCCCTGTAATCAAGTGACACAGGCTGTTTGTTGAGTGAACACGTGACAAAGCAAAGAGAAAATCGAACGATCGTCCACTTACTCTACTACTTGGCGTTGCTTTGACTCACTTTGTTTTTCCCTTTGGAGTCTCTTAGGAGTTCGGTTGGCTGACATTTTGTTAATCAGATTATGTGAAAGGAAGGTCTCATTTTGCGTTCAGTTGACCTGCAGGGAGCCTTGGCTGTGAGCTGGTTTTATGTATGTACATTAAGAGGGTATGTAATAGTCAAAACTGTTCTTTGGATAAAGGAAATAGTCATATTTAGTTTGTGTTGGTCCAGCCTTTTGGCAGAAAGGTACCTCAGGCTGAGCATAAGCTCCTATCTTGTTTCATAACATGTATTATAAAAAAAAAGCTAACCTCAACCTATGCTTAAAAAAGACGTAAAATGTAACAGTTGGGAGGAAATAGGTGGCATGAAGTCCTGCATATAATTACAGTGTAAAAGCCTGAAAACCCCACAAAATCGACTTGGCCTGATTTAAACTTTTGAGCTCCGAAATGTTTCAAAGGCGGAATGAGCTCATTTCTGTGGGAATTTTGAGGATGTCAGTGAGGGCAGTGGCCACGGCAAGCAGAACCGAATAATCTGATTCTCATTTCTCCTCGCCTGCGTAGACCCGAGCGTCCTGCCAGAAGCCATCGCGGTCCAAGAATAACCTGTTTGTCCGCTGGCCATGGATATCGTTTTAAAGTGTGTGGGACGGAAAGCTTGGGTTCCTCCGTCGAGGCGGGGGGAGATGAGAAGTCAGGCCACCCGCCTGAAGCCTGGGGACCCTGGGGGCAGTTTAGGTTAAAGCTGCAAAGTGCTCCATTGTTTGCTTAGGAAGCAGAGCAAGGCTCCTCGCCACGGTGCAGAACGGCCTTTTAGGAGGCTGAGGAAAGGCCCGGCTGACTGCTGCTCTGCTGACTTCTTTACCCTGTTCTGGCTAGAATTATGTTTCCCGTGGTGCTTGGGGAACCACGTCGGGCAGCCCGTAGGAGCCTGAAGCAACTGTCTGGCCCTGGGCGGCGTGGCTCAGTGGTGAGAGCGCTGGCCGGCGCGCACCGGAGGGTCGCAGGTTCAATTCCCGGTCAAGGGCACATACCTGGGTTGCAGGTTCGATCCCTGCCTCCTGGTGGGGCTCATGCAGAGGCAACCAGTCGATGTGTCTCTCTCACATTGATGTTTCTCTCTCTTTTCCCCTCTCTCTTCCTCCCTCCCCACTCTCTCTAAAAAAATCAATGGAAAAAATATCCTCAGGTGACGATTAACAACAACAAAATAATAATAATAAAATAAAATAAAGCAATTGTCTGGATCTCTCGGGCATCCCCAAAGCCACCCGGCAGCCCCGAGAAGTGGTCCTCCGACTTCTCGCTGCTTGTCCCTAACCAGAGCCGAGAAGGGGATGGCCCACGCCAGGGAGTTCGGCCCAGTCCTGGAAACCTGAGCAAACTTTGGAGGCCGGGACTTCGAAAACCAGAAGTCAGGCAGAGCTTAGCTTGGCAGACATTTTGTTCAGCAAAAAACTTGATTCCGAGGTTTAAATTTCCTCTTTTAAATCCAGAGGTGCAATGTAGAAATGGACCCACTGCTTATAAAAAGCGACGTGAAATTCGGTGTTACACAGAGTGCCCCCCCATCTCGGAGCCGAGCAAGTGGTGAAAACAGAGGAGACTTTGTCTGCTGTCTTCTACTTAATCACAAAAGTCTTCCATCACTAAACAAGTAGCTACCAGCGTCTTGGATTCTCTCGGGTGCCTTATCTCTATAAAATCCTCATGTTTTTTTATTGTTCAAATTAACTGGCTAGAGAAGAGATATCTATTATCTGAGCAAGTGTTAGGCACATGTTTGGGAATGAGAGAGATAACGTTGCATCAGGATTCAATTCTCCTGAGTGTGCATGTGTGTGGGGGGGAGAGAGGGAAAGGAGTTGGGGTGCGGATAGGGAAAGAGAAAGAGAGTGAGATAAAGGAATCCAGATGTGCTCAGAAAGATACTGCAGTTAATATATGCACACATACATAGATTGCGGTAATTTCTTGAAAATTGTTTCGCATCATTTTTAGACTTTGGATTCTGACTAAGGAAGTGATCAGGATTCATCCGTTCTCTGAACAGAAGGTGTTGTGACCCATTGCCTTTCCACAGAGCAAGGTATTCAGTAGAACAGTTTTAGGGGGAAGGTAATTAATTTAGGGCATTGTGCTGGCCAATTCACCAATACCAGCTCCGAGGCAATTATTTTTCCCCGTGTTCTATTGCGGCTCAGAGAGCAGAGCAAATGTCCTGAGGTTACACGGTTTCTAAGAGCCAGACGAGGATGTGAAGCCAGTGCCTTCTCCATGAAACCAGTTTGCTTCTTAAAAATATCTAAAAATACCTCCAGGGACTTCAGAGAGTAATTTCAACCTCTGCAAAGCTGACCTAGGCACTCTTTGGGGGCAGTTAGAGTGATTTTGGTCTTGTAGCACATAGCAAGTCTGGAATTTGGAGGGCCCTTTCGAAGGAAGACACAGTTCCGGTAGCTTTGGGTGGGCATCATATCATTTTGGCAAAGGGCTTTGGCTGTGGCATCAGACAGGCCTAGGTTCAGGTTTTGGCTCCGTCACTTACTGGTGGTCAATTTGGGAAAGTCACCTCAACGTTCCAAGCCTCCGTTTCCTCATCTGGCCAGTGGGCTGGACAGCAGCGCTGAGCTCCCGGGTTGCAGTGAGAATTAAGTGAGATACAGCATATAAGGCTTAGCATGCAGTAGCTCTCCAGGAGGAATCAGTATTGTTATTGTTGATGGTAACGTTCTTGTGTCGATTCTTAGTCCCTCACCTGGCGTGGGTTGCAGAGCCTCATCAGGAAAGGAAAACCAAGGGAACCTGATGGAGAAGAGACGTAGGGAGAGGGTGCCAAGCCCACCCACCGCTGTGCAGGACCAGGGCTGAGTCAGTAACCATTAGCGGGGTTTTCTTTCTCTCCAGACTTGGACCGGCCCGGTCTGCGCCGCTCCCTTATTGGTCCAGTGGTCTGTGGGCCCTGGTGTAAGTTTTCCCCTTGTCCTCCATTAAGCACTAAAGAAAACTTTCCATGGAAGAGGGGCCTCATTCTTCGGCGGAGTATTTACATCTCGATGCCTGTGGGGTCACCTTCGCTTGTACTTTTATTGGCAGAGGGATAGGGTTGGGACTCAGGAGCGCTGTAATTCTGGAAAAACTGCCTAGTGGTCTGGCATCGCGGGGATTTTCCTGGCCCGCCTCGTGGAAGCCTCTCAGCTCCGATCCAGACCTGAGTGGGTGTTGCCACCTCACTCACGTGCTCCCCTGCCCCACCCCCTCCCCATTTGAAACACACTGTCATTCTGTTTGGCGACACTGCTGTCTCCGGCGTGTGGGAAATGCTGTAAGGCGGGAGGGCCCTTCCCGACCCTGGGATACACAGATGGTGAGGGCCGGAGAAGAGCCCAGGGTACAGGGAAAAGTCAGGCAAGCCAATTAATAAAAATGCGTTGAATCAATACAGGATATCAGTTTTTCACACCCTCTTCTACGGTACTTCTGGCCAACTGGTTGTATATTGACTCCTTTGTGCCATAAAATAATAGAAATAACACCACCTTTCGTGGCACTGGGGGGTCAAGTGTGCTTGTTGAACTTAGTGGAGATCAGCCAATGAGCTGGGTGTATATTTTAAGACCTCTTGATTTTCAGCTCTAATTCTATAAAACAGCACTCAAGGCACTCGGGATAGCAGGCTGTAAATTCAATAATATTATTCTTTCTTCCTTCTCTCCACACTTGGTTTTCCCCTTCCATTTCATTTTATTATTTTTAGCCTTCCCTGTGCTGGGGGCATTGTGCCGGCCGGGCGCCTTGGGGAGGCAAAGCCCAATAGGACAGATTCTTGCTCCCAGCCTAATGGAGAGGCAGACACACGCATAAATAAGTGTTACGGGAGCGGCGGAAACGCTTTCGCAGGGACTCAGCCGTGAGTGCTCAGGGAGTCGTAGGTGAATTCGGACTGGAAGACCCGGGGCCGAGAGGGGCAGGGAAAGCAGAGTCCTGACAAGGCCCTGTTGGGGGAAAGGCACTTAGGACATGTGGGGATGGGGGAGTCCAGTGCACCCAAAGCTCTGATGGGAGCTGGAGTTAGAAACTTGGTGGGTCCTTGCAAGGGGAGACCGTTGAGTGCAATGGAAGGACATTAGCTCCACTCAACCGGGGGGAGCCATTTAATATTTTTGTGCGGCCACGTAATATAATAAGATGTGTTTTATATAAGATCCTCTAGGTGCCTGTACTGGGGTTGTTTAGAGAGCGGAGGGGCTGGAGTTTGGACAGTAGCCTCCCAGGATGTGTCGTGGTCAGGTGGAGCAGGATGGGCAGTGGGAATGGAAAGGAGGCATTGGAATAAACTCATGTGGCTCATCCTTTTGAATTTCTTGAAGCACCTTTTAGTTCTAGAATATTGGATTCAAAGGCTCTAAACCATGCCCAGCAAGACACGGTAGTTAGAATGCAGTAGTCATTCAGTGGAGCGAGGTGCTGAGTGTCTCTGTAGTTGTCTCTTTGCTGGTCACTCAGTGTCTCTAGAGCAGGGTGTTGCTACTTGAATGGAACGGTTTACTTCCCAGAGCTCACTCTCAAAATTCTGTTTTGGGTGCCAGCTCTCACTTCTTACTCGCAACAATACCTTGCTCTACATTGTCACACGACCCATTTGGCAGATTATTTATCACCATGATAGTATGTATTCTCAGTGTTGGCCAAATTTTATGCAATAATCAAAATTGGGTGGCTCGCTGTATAAAGGTGTAGCAATCTGCTGGGACCCCTACACTTGCAGAGCAGTTTTGGAGCCCATGTTGATAGCACTTGGCAATAAAATAAATAGCAGAGGTGAGAGGTAGGGTGATTGAAGGAAATTTTGAGACTTCTAGCCAATGTTACAGCCAGTGTAGGAAGAGAAGAGACCAGGGACATGGGTAGGTGGTGATAAGTTTAAACTTGATTAGTTGGGCCGGGTAGTCCTTCCAAGTAGAAAAGCTGAGAAAATGTAGATCTTGATCTCAGTAGAGAAACCAGGACTAGAAAACACCAATTTTTTTTTGCTTTCAAATATATATTTTTTAATTGATTTTAGAGAGAGGAAGGGAGAAGGAGAGAGATAGAAGCATCTATGATAGAGAAACATCAATATCAATCGGCTGCCTCTTGCACGCCCCCTACTGGGGATCGAGCCCACGACCCGGTCATATGCCCTGACGGGGAATTGAACTGATGACCTCTTGGTGCATAGGATGGTGCTCAATCCACTGAGCCACACCGGCCGGGCCAGTTTGTTAACTGTCTGTATGAAGAAGGGAAAGTCCAGTGCATTAATGATTGCTGAGTTAGGCAGAAGGTTCTAGAAGAACATCAAAGAAGGACCTCTCATTGTCTCAGATAGTTTGGAGTAACCAATAATGGTGCCCACCTCCCTTGTCGTGCCTGCTGCACGTTTGCATGCAAATTGAATTGTTGGCAGATGGAATTCGGGGGAAACCCATTTGACAGAAATCCAACACTAAGGCTGCTGTCGGGATTTTGAAAATGGAGCGCAAACATCACAGATTTTCCAAACCTGGATTTGAAAAGAGCTTAGAGAAAGGGAATAAATACTACATGAAATTTTAAAAGGTACCCAAACAAAACTAATTTCATGGATAAAACTAACACACGTTTGCAAACGTCTTCGGAACGTTTCTATAGTTAAGCGTAAAATGGACAAGGCCACGTTGAGGCCTTTTTTTTTAATTATGAAAAGAGCAACAATATAAAAGGGCCTAATATAAAAACCTAACCATTGTAAACTTTCGAGTTTGCTCTATTAAACTGTGAATGGTGCTTTAAAAATATTATGATAGAATTTAATCCCTTAACTAGATCTTCAAGAAAAATATTTTCTTTTTTTCACTAAAACTTTAATGTCTATTCTGTTATTGAAGTACAGCTATGGAGTGGTGGCCTGGGCATCTGCAACGATAGGTTCCAGTTTCACCTGGGCTGCCGGGTAGCTGTGCATCGCCGAGCAGGTGCCTTGCTCTCTCTGAGACTTACTTGTGACTATTGGGCCAGACACAATGGTATGTGTGCCCTTCAGCGTCATCTCTAAGGAGAAATAATATAGCAGACCTCAACTTTTGGCTGTAGCAGTTAACAGAAGGGATGTATATGAGTTAAATCTCCTGAGGTCTGTGAAAGCCCTTTGTAAACAGTGTGAGTGGGATTATTATTAAGGACAAGACCTTGAATAGGAGAAAGTGAAGGGTAGGCCATAAACCAGTTTTTAGCACATCCTTTAAGTGGACATATATTTTGAGGAATGATAATAGAGTGCTTCCTATGTCTGTATGGTTTTGGGTGAGTTGCCTGATATTCCGTATCGACATTTCTATCTTCATCACAGGACTTTTGTCAGATGTGTAAGTTAAAACACATAAAAAATCTTAAAACAGGGTCTGGTACGTGGGGAGCAGCTCAGAAACGATAGCTGCCACTGGCAAAATGCTGCGCAGTTACTGCCTATGGAATACTTCTTAGAAGGATTAAATGGACTGTTCTCACTACAGTTTATTGTCAGTACCTGTGAAATGTATTTACGTTGATTTTCTGTTTGTGCTCACAATGGAACTTCAGTAGAGGTGACAGCTAACCTTTCTGCTGAAAGATGGAGAACCCTGCAAGATGGGTTGCTCTTCAATTTTTATCTATAAACAGGCTCACCTGCTTGATGTTGTCCATCTGCAGACAGCTAATCACAGTGTTGCTTTTTAAAAAAGTACGTTTTTATTGATTTGAGAGAGAGAGGAAGAGGAAGGGAAAGAGAAAGAGAGAAACATAGATCGGTTGCCTCCTGCACACACCCCAAATGGGAATCAAACCTGCAACCTGGGCGTGTGCCCTGACTGGGAATCCAACAGGTGACCCTTTGGTACGCAGGATGACACTCAACCAACTGAGCCACATGGGCCAAGGCCACAATGTTGCTTTTGCAGTGAGGTCCTGTTGTCCTTTTCCGGCACGTGTCACTGAGTCGGCAAGTGACAGGTGGGCAGCAGAGATGTAAAGCTCATTGGTGAGTAGGCCCCCTGAGCCCGACGCCCCTGAGTGCTCCCCACTTGGAGCACGCAGAGCCCCGCGAAGTGACCGGCCCCTGACTGGCGCACACCCGCGGTGTGGGGCCTCACAGCGTGATTCCAGATGGACTGACGTGACTGGATTTGGACACGTGGACCCAACACATGCGCTTAGCTTTGTATGTTTCGACCAGGGGACTGTCAACTCCGCTGCGAGTCTGCGTCTTCTCTTCCGTCTGTAGTGTAGTTACTTGGGCGAATTTATGTCTTAAGAGAGCAGGTCCTCAAGTCTGAGAACCTCGTCCTTTCCGCTCTGTAAGCCCCAGAGCTGCGGCGAGAGGTCCCCAACCTTGGGACTGAGTGGGAGCCGGCTGGAGTTTCCTGTTTACAGTTTGCGTCGTTAACGCTCGGATCGCCCCCCGGGTGGAACTCCAAGTTCCCAAACAGGGTTCTCCCAGAAAGCTTGTCACAGGAGGGCGGCCTCCTCTCACCAGACAGCTTACGGAATCATTACAGAAACGCTTTTTCCAAATGGACCCCCATCTGAAAGTTTGGAATCCTATAGACACCACGACCTGCTTTTATTGGCCATGAAAGGAACATTCCCTCTTACAGAAGTAGCCGGCGGTCCACTGCGGCCCTGTAGGCGACCGAGCGGGCGGATCTGGGATTCTCTCGCTCCTGCTTTCAAAAGTCACAGTGAGAAATGCCTCCGACCCCTGGAGCCTCGTCCCCGTGGTCCCCTCCCCTTCCCCGGGAGCCTGACTCCGAAACCTGGACACAGGCCTCATGTTTATATTCGGTTTTGGATGTTAGCTCCCTTGGCTTCTGGGAGCTGCTCTGTTGAAAATTATGTTTTTCTTTTAAGGACAAAGGCCTTATTGTATGTGCATGTCGTGTAGTATAATGAGTTTTTTTTTTAATGTTAGGTAATGGGTGGTACTAACCCAGATCTGCCAAATGAGAGAGTCAGAGGCCTTTAACCTGAATGGCAGTTTGAGGTTTCGCTCAGGTAGTTCAATGCAAGACAGTGAGAGCAGGGGACAAGTGGCATCCCTACCGGCTGCAGTGTGTCCCCCAGATGCCTGGCGTTGATGGACTAGCCATAAACGACTGTGGGAGAGGACCCGTGACATGAGTGATGCTATCCAGATATTATAAAGAGAATGACAGTGACAATAGAGATAACAGTGTCACATTTAAACTTATAAAAGTACACGTTTCCAAAGTAACTCTTGTTTTCTTGGTCAAATAAACAGACTTGGCCGGATGTGTTTTCATGGCTGCTATGGCTGAGCCTCTTGCTTTACACCCTGTGTGGCGGGGACCCCAGGGAGACGATTGCCAGGAGGGACCGGGACCGGGCCTGGGCCTTGGAAAGGAGGCCCAGGGCTGATCTTCTGTCTCTTCAGGCCTCTGGCTCCGTGGGAGGTGCTTTTAGCACCTTTATCTTAATCTCTTTTCCCCCTTCTCTGGAAACAGTTTTTGTTTTGGCCTAACTTCTAGGTTTCTCTGGAGGCGACTCTTCCCACGGCCGCAAGAGCATCGAGGTTCGTTTGACCTCGCACTGCTTTTTGTTTTTAGTGAGCAAAGAAAGGACTTTTCCATTCTTTCCCACCCTTATCCTCAGAGCTTATTATTTAAAAAGCACCGGGGATTCCTAGTCCCTTTATTTTCTAGCTGAGCAGAGCCGTTGGAGCCAGGCTGGACAGGTGCTCCCTCTTGGGTCCGCTGCGCCTGTGCTGTGTCAGAGCTCCAAGGTGCCTGGACCTTTGGCCCCGGTCAAGCCTTGCTGTCCCGTTTGCTTCTCCCTGTCCCTGTGCTTCTCAGAAATCCACGAGTTCCCGGGGCCTGCTGGGTCCCTCCTGCTTGGTGGGTTGAGGCGTAAAAGCAGTAGCATGGGGACATTCACAGAGCGGCGTCCCCTGTCCTGAAGGGTCGCTAGTTTCCCGACTGAGAGACATGGGAGATTAACCCGGTCCCCTCCCTCGCCAGAGCGCTGCTGTGCGGAACAGTTAGCCTCCGCCCAGCGCTGTGCCCAGGCTCCCGGGTGGGGAGCCGGCCTGTTGGGACTGAGATGTGGCCATTTCTGCTCCCAAGCTCGTGTGAGACTGTGGCTCCTGTGCCCAGTGGGACCCACCAGAGGTCAGCGCCGAGTCTCATTAGCACACAGGTGACCACCGGGGTGGAAATGCCTCTCTCCTAAGGGTGGCAAAGTGAGGATTCAGGGAAGAGCTGGGTGGCAGGGAAGGGCCAGGAGCCTGAGGAGCCTGCCGAGGATCTTCCCTCCATTGCTGTCAGAGAGAAGGGAAGGGGGGGAGAGAGAGAGAGAAACATCGGTGTGAGAGACACATTGATTGGTCGCCTCCCACATGCGCCCCAACCTGGGCCGGGGATGGAGCCTGCAGCAGAGGTGCATGCCCTTGACCAGAATCGAACCCAGGACCCTTCAGTCCTCGGGCCGATGCTCTAACCACCGAGCCAAGCCTGCCCCTTTTGTGATCTGCTGGTCCAGGAGGAATGGCTCCTCCTGCTCCGCGCGGGGGTGAGCGGGGGTGAGCGGGGGCGCACGTGCCGGAGAGCAGTGCTCCCTTCTCCCTGTGAGTGCCTGCACGCGGGGCGGGGAGGAGCTGGGGTTTGTTACAAAATGTGATCTTTTTTCTGTTTCCTGTGAATCCTTCAGTAGACAAGGGCAAAGAACAGTTGCTTGAAGGACGCTGGACACCAGTTGGCCAAGTTCAGGTTTTGGTGTTCTTCCGAAGCATGTGACAGTTTTGGTCCTTGGTGTCAACCTAGAGAGTCAGCAATTTATTGTGGTTCAACCTAATAGCTCTTTGAACACCTTTATTTATTTGTGTATTTTTAAAAAATATGTTTTTATTGATTTCAGAGACAGGAAGGGAGAGGGGGAGAGAGAGAAACATCAATGATGAGAGAATCATTGATCGGCTGCCTCCTGCACGCCCCCTACTGGGGATCAAGCCTGCAACCCGGGCATGTGCCCTGACTGGGAATCGAACCAAGATCTCCTGGATCCTAGGTCGATGCTCAACCACTGAGCCACGCCGGCCGGGCTGAACACCTTTAGACTTTTTTCGCTGGAGATCGCCATGCTGACAGGTTATTGCCACATGTCTTAATGAGGGGGACTTTAAATTTGGGAGGACTTTCCACTGGATTCATAAACTAAGAATAAAATGCGGTGATACAATGAAATGCTTACACCCCTTAATCTCCGAACCCCAGGTCTGAAGGAACGGGACTTTCACGCATCCTCAGGAGCCCTCTGATGGTGGCGGAGGAGGGGAAATTCACCTTCGGACCCATGACAGGGGCACAGGGTGGGCGCTCTGCAGGACCCAAGTAGGAACGTGATTGATGGTCATTCAACTCGGCACGTATTTATTAAGCATTTATGTTAATAATGGCCTGAGGCACTGTGAGATTGGAAAACGCTTTTATTTTATGTGAACAAAGAGATCAAATTATGTTCCAGAGAGTTTTGAAGTTAGATGTCTTTTATTGCTTCAGAGTTCTTTGAAAATTGATGAACTCATGCAAGCCACAGATATTAACCCTTGGTTGCAATAGTTGATTCGTCAGAACTGACTCTGCTAGATTATGTATGTGGATGTGTATGAACACATGTATATATGTATGTACACATACATATGTAAGTATATGTATGTACTTAATATAAAGTTTGGATAATGGATTTAGGTTGCAGACTACCTTCTATCATGAGAAAGTCTAAAAACAGTGCGACCGGGTGCTTAGGCTAGAACTTGTGTACAGGCTGGGCGTGGGTGGTACAGTGGGGCCCAGGTGGCCCTGAGCACCGGGGGAAGGAGCAGGCAATGGTGGTCCTGGCACTGCGGCCTCTCCTCTCCCGGCTCCCACCCACATGCTTATCTGACCCCCGCCTTCTGTCACAGTTGCAGGTCGTTGACAAGTCAGTGGTAAGAAGGTTGCCCTCAGTTTCCTCTGTTCTCGCACCAGGGCCCTAGCCAGGGTGGCTCTCCAGTGTACTGTGCAGATAAACCACAGGGAATGTGTTAAAAATGTAGATTCTGGGACCTTACTCCAGAGATTCTGACTCAGTAGGTCTGGCAGAGAGCACAGAATCTCCATTTTTTTGTTTTTTTGGTATGGGGGGATACATGGTGGAAGGAGACAAGAATTGGGGGGGTGAGCACACAATACATATACAGATGATGTATTATAGAATTGCACACCCGAAACCTATATAATTTTATGAATCAATGTCACTCCGATAAATTCAATAAAAGAGAAAAAGAAGACTCTCCATTTTTAATAAACCCTCCCAGGGACTCCATGCAGGGGCTAACCTTTGAAAAACTCTTTCCTCTTGAGGCTAGGGAAAGGGAAGGATATATAAGTGCATCTAAGTAAAGCAACTGAAGCAACATGTGAACCGGTGGTTAGGTGCAGCTGACGTTCAGGTGTTGGTACAAAACGGTCAGAGGTCAGCTCCCATTGATGTAGCGTCATCGCGGGGCGTTATCTTGCGCGTTAACCATACTTATTGGAGCGCTGCTTTTTCTCATGTCCTGTCCTCCGTCGAGCTTCCTTTAGTCACCCAACCAGAACTAGCTACTTACTCTTTGAAGCTGTATGTTGGTTGCTCATATCTCTGACTCCTGCGTAGGCTGAAGTTTTATTAATTATTTGCGTGGCCATCTCCCCCGTGGAATTGAAGCTTCCTCGGGGCAGGAATCGTGTCTGATCCTTCTCAGTATCACAGCATCCAGAGCAGCGTCTTGCACGCTGGAAGTGCTCTGCACTATTTCATTTAGAAATGCCACGTGGACAAATCTGGGCCTGAACGTCATTTTCCAGGCTGCGAGGTAGGGCAGGCTTTCTCCGGAGACCCATTCCATCGTCCAGATCATCAAGGCTCGGAAAAGTCAAGCAAGACGGACTCACACTGCGAATCAGCGAGCCTCGGGACTGTGATTCAAGCATGGGAATGGGCCGTCCGGGGAGGCTCTGATGAGATAGATATCTTGCAGACAAGGCTTCCTGACCACAGGGTTGAGAAAGCACCCGAGGGGTGAGGGAGAGACCCAGCAAATCGCTTCCCTGGGGATTCTGTTTCACACGGTCCCTGTGGTTCGGTGAGGTAGGGTCCTGACTGGCGCCTTTGGGTGGGACAGGCCGGCCCTCTGGGTGGCTGCCAGCCTTTTCATGGGGTGGATTCCCACGGGGGCCCGCTCTGCTTCCTGTGGTCTCTCTGTGATGGGCAGCAGCTGCACAGTGAAGCTGATGTGACGTATGTTTGTTCCTCCAGCGTGAGCCAACTAGATGTAGCAACTGGACACAACGGCCAGGGTTTTATGACTGGCCTGCTGGGCCCCAGCAGCATCTGGAGGAACCGGACACAAGCAGTGGCCCAGTTGATGGCCACGTGAAGCGGGGTTTGGAATTGCCCACCCCACCCCTTCCAACCTTAACCTCTGTAATAGAAGCTGTGTCCTGCCGCCACGTGCATCCAGCAGGTGCCTTCGTCGGCCGGGACACAGGCACCCGGGGAAATTTCAGTTCTGTCCTCTCTCTGGGCCCCGATTGCTGCCCACACCTTCCTGAGCCTGGTCACGGAGAGTGTAAGTCAGGCCAGCCTGGTTCTGATTCACGGGCCTTCACACAATTCTGTTCACATCGATAAACCGTTGTCGGCACTTTAAATGAGAATCCTTAAAAAAAAAATTTGTTTTTTAGATTAGCCGGGCATTCCATTGTTCCTGGGCTTCACCTTTATCGTCTCCATCTTTATTATTATTTTTTACCATGTCATTTTCTCTCTCTGTAATTAACCCAGCCTTTCCATGACGTCACCACTCCCCGAGTTCTGTGGCTTGTTTTTCTCAGTTTCAGTTTTTAATTCTGAGTTTCAGCCTGATAATGAAATGCACCAACCAAATTACTGTGGGGTGGCTGTTCTCCCTACTCGCGCGCTCAGCCGGACGACTGAGGGATGGAGCGTCCAGGGGGAGCTCTCTGACACGGCAGAGTTGGGGGAGCTGGTGGGGGGCCAGAGCGGGCCGTCGGTGATCATGACTAAGGGTCGAGATAAAGGTGGCTGGGGATAGCTACGGGGCCAGCGTAGAGCAGTGTCCAGCGCCCAGGTGCGGGATCAGGAAATATTTTTCATTAATGATGTGCTGATAAAATTTAGCCTGGTGGAGAGAATGCCCAGGGGAACATCAGCAGCCTTCAAACATGTGGGAAGGAAATGTTATCTTGAAAGGACAGAGAGGAATACAAATCCCAAAGTTGCATCATATCTATCTATTTATTTTTATTGATTTCGGAGAGAGGGAGAGGGAGAGAGAGATAGAAACATCAATGATGAGAGAGAGTCATTGATCTGCTGCCTCCTGCACACCCCCGACTGGGGACCGAGCCCGAAACTCGGGCGTGTGTCCTGACCGGGAATCGAGCCGTGACCTCCTGGTTCATGGGTTGATGGTCAACCACTGAGCCATGCCGGCTGGACACATCATATCTTCAGCTCCAGCTTCTCCAATGGCCTTCGCCTCTTGCACACACTTCCAGGGTGAGCCCCAAGGTGGTCATGGGGTCTTGACTCCTCAGCTTCTTGTCCGATGCCTCCCATAGGGCAGGGGTCTTCCCTAGGTCCCTGTACCCTAATTACCCCACTGTGGAGGAGCTCACGCTCAGCTTCGAGCCACATTTGTTGGGATCGGAAATTGAAAGCTGGGTCTGACTGTGGACTCTGTGGATCCCAGGGCTTTGTCTTCAGATCTTGGTGTCATGAAGAAGGCAGACTTAAAATGAAGGATTTTTCCCCTTTTCTTTCTTTCGATTACTCCTAAGGGTTTAACGTCCTCTCACCCCACACCCACCTTTAACTCTTGCTTACCCAGCCTTTGGGCACTAGGCTCTGGGGGGGTCCTAGCCCTGTTGGTTGGAGACATTGGTCCTAGAACTTTCCCCCAGTATTCTCAGCTCTTCCAGCCAGTCAGGATTTTCCTAAACTTGAGTCTGTTCACTCAAGGATGTAGCTTGGCGGGCATGGTGGGTATTAGCACTCAGGGAAAGGAGCGGCCAGTGGTGGCCAAGACAGCATCTCTTGTGAGCCTCAAATGGTGGACACGGACAGAGGTCTCCAGCTGGCACAGTGGCAGGTGCTGAGAGGAGGTGACCCCTGCTGAGCACTAGATCAGTGTACTAGTCTTACCCAGTGACCGCGTGCTATTGTGTGTGTGTGTAAGGACTTACAGGTATAGAGTCCTCTCAGTATTTGCGTGATGGATTTATAAGAATTTTGTTTATTTGTCTGTACTCTACTAGACCTTATTTGTCTGGGTCTTCCTGATCTTCTCAAACTTTAAATGTTGGAGGGCCCCAAGATTCAGTGATGGTGTTTTCTGCCTTTACAGCCCTTCCCATGGTGATTTTATGTAGATGCGCAGCTTCAAAACCATCTGTATGCTGAGAGTTCCCACGTTTGTGTTCGTAGCTCCCTTCCCCATCAAGTGCGGACTTGCATATCCAATGTCTCCTTGGCATCTCCACGTGGACGTCTAGGAAGCGTCTCAAACTTAAAATGGCTCAAACAGAGATTTGTTTTCCACCTCTCACTCCCCCGAATCTGGTTTCCTCCAACCAGCACGCTCAGGCCATCAACCATGGGTCCTTTACTCCCCTCTCTCTCACATTCTACATTCAATCTATTAGCAAATCTTTACAGCAAAATCTCGACGATATATCTCATCATGTCTAACTACCTCCATGATCACTTATGCCTTTGGAAAACTTGTGATCATTTAAAAGTATTATGCATCCAGTTACTTTACTTTTTTATGAAAAACTCTGCAGGGGCTTCTCATCTCACTCAGAATACAATCTGAAGTATAACTGGTCGGTGAAGGTCCTACATGGCCCTGATGCTGTCTCTGGCCTCACCTCCCAGTGCGTCCCCCCCACTCTGCCTTGGCCACAGCCCTCGGCCCCTTGCTGCCCCTGCACAGTGCCCAGCACCCTCTCCAGAAGGGCAGTCCCCCGGGGGTCTCCCCACTGGGCGTCAGCTCAGGGAGGGGGTGGGCTCTCTCAGTCACACGGTGGCCCGGGGGCTGGGACAGCGCTGGGCCCATTCAGTGCATAACAGTTGGATGAATGAGTATATGTGCCCTTTGTGTTTAACGTTTTTATTCAATATTTTGATCTCTGGTGCTTTTCCCCCAAAATAAATGACAGTTGTTTTCTCTGCTGTGAACTCCGCTTTTGCTGTAGGGAGGATCTGCCTTTCTCATAGCTCATGTTACTTTGCATATCGAGTCTGGTGGCGGGCAGATTAGACAAAGACACTGACTGAGATGAAGAGTTGTCTCCACGGACCAATAACACAATTATAATCAATACATAAGCAGCAATAGTGATAAAATGAGAGTTCTTTTCTTTAGAAAACTATTAAATATTGTTCCCACGATAACGGGAGCACGATAATTTTTGGTTTTGGAATGGAAATTAAAATTTAGTGTGTCGCTCTTTTATGCTTTACCTAAACATGATATCCAGACGAAAGGCTGGCAAAGTGTGTTCAATATGACAGCTTCGTAGAGCAAGAACGAAGTGGCACAAAATAGTTTCGCACGACACACAGAAGACGGATGTTCTCGCAGTGCCGAGGCAGGTGGCTCCACCCGAACTGGAGTGTACTGGAGTGTCGCCACCGAAGAAGGTCCCTTCTGTGGGCTGTCACACCCCAAGGTGCTGACATGTGTAGGTCAGATCCTGCCTCAGAGATAACTGTGTAACAGAGCTTTATTATAGGCTTATTCAGGGACTCACGCGGTGTCTAAAGAACCGAGATGCTTTGGGTGGTCTTTGGGAGTCTGTGGCAGTGAAATTTGGTTGAAACTGAGCTTTTTCTCCTCTGAACCCAGGGACAGCTCCGTGCCACTCCTGTCGCAGGGTGAGGTGCACTTGCTGTGGCTGTGCTCTGGCCCCTCGCCCTCCTGGATTGTAAGCTCCCGTAGGGCAGAACATGTCTCCGATTCATATTTTCTGTTCCCAGCAAAACCTGGGACAGTGCCCGGCCCACAGCAGGGGCTTGAAAAAAAATTTGTTAAACAGATTCATGGATTTTTCGCCAGACAGATTTGAATTCTGCAGTGCCAAGTTTTAACCTGCAGAAAAATCCAAGCTGATAGCCAAGATGTCACGTTTTCTAAAGGTCATTTGTCTTCTGTTGACACTTTTGTCTTATTTTAGATGTTAAACTTCTGCAAAGCTGTTTTATGGTGAAACCTTATAAAAGCCAATTTCTTTATGTAAAATGGGGCACATGTTATTAATCTCGTTAGTGACAAGTTTACGTCAATGTTTTGTCGGGAACTAGTCACTTTCTTTAGAACACCTTAGTCAGAAGTGGATTATTTGCAAAATTAGCATTTGTTGATTGTTTAATGAGTTTAAAAGTGGAAGCGAATGATCAACATCACGTTCCGAAGCTGTGAAATAATCGGTGGCTTCTCCAGTTCTGTCTGACACCTGCATGTGGCCCTTGGCAGAGCCCTGGTGACCAGCACATGCAGCCCAGTGGCCCCCGTGAGGGAGCCGGGCCAACCTTGCTCTCGGGGCCGCCTGCCTGTGGGGGATGCTGTCGCAGGCTGGCATTTGGGCGTTTGCAGTCTGTGAACGTCCAGCCAGCCAGGGGCTCCTGCCCCCCCCCCACTCCCTCCCCCGTCTGGTGTTCCTCAGGGTGTGTGACCCTCCGCAGTGGGCGCCGGTGTGAGCACAGCACTGGAGCAGGGCTCTTTCCCGCACCTGACACATCACAGCGCCCTTACCAGCATCCCGAGGCAGGATGGCGGGAACAGCTCCACGGCCTGTCATCCCAGGGGTCCCTTTGAAAGCCTCTGCAATTGCTGGGGGTCGGAGTCAATTGTGCAGATGTCTTTAAAAGTGTCTCACCGGTGACCAAGAAAGTTACTTTGTCAAGATGACAGATGGGCTGCGAGCGCCTCCGCCGCCTGCCTATTCCCTGTGATGTCAGCTCTGTTTACTTGTCACATCAGGTATTTTGGTGGCTCCCAGCAGTGCGTGGGCTTTCACGGGTGACCCGTGAAAAATCCGCTCTGTTCTGGGGAAAATAAGCTCGGTGGCTTGCTGTCGACCCACGAGAGCGAGGGGCACGGGAGGGCCTGGTGAGTCCCACCCCTCATGGGTGGGGGACATGGGGAGGGACTCGGCCCATAGGAAGTGGTTTGCCACCGCTGATCACCGGGCGGGACACGGGTGGGAGCTGAGACATCCTGCTCCTGTGTTTTGGATGCGTTCACCTTCTTTGGCAGAGAATCATTTCTGTGCACATTTAAAGGGGTCCATGGAGTTCTCCGTTTCTTTGCAGAGCCGTATCGTGCTGAGTCAGAAAAGGGGCGCCCAGCACAACACTCCAGCTCTCCTGCCTTCCTGCAGCGCGCCCCAGCCTTTCCCAGGGCAGTCGCTCTGACTTTATGATTACTTTTAGCTCCTTAACCCGCACTCCGCAGTCCCTCTAATGCCCCTGCCTACCTGGCTGGCAGCCTCTGTGCTGCCCCCCCCCCCCCCCCGAAGGCTGGGAAGCCCGGCTACGTCCCCCCTGGGCTGTAGATCCTGCTGGTGGTCGGAGCTGGACCCCCATCATCTCGAGAGCTCAAAAGAACTCCTCAGGAAGGCACGAAAATGTTGCCAGCATTTCACCTCCCGTTTCTTCCCTGTTTTCTTTTTTGGGCAGAAGCAGCAGCTGGTTCATTATCTGTCGCATGCTGAAGGGCACCCAGTGTGTAAAACAACCAGAGACGTGGGCACAGGCAGCCGGGCCACTTGTGTACGTGGCCAGGTTGCTTTTCAGGACCCCGGTCCCCTCCCCGCTGGTTCACTCCTTCCTCCTACGGGGGTCTGTGGACGTTTCTCTGTGGCACTCACGCGGTCCCCCATCCTAGCTGTTTGAGCCCCTTTCTGTTGGGTAGATATGAGCACTTGGGCCAAGTAAAGGAAGGTTGCTGACACTGACTCCTCTCATTCTCCTACCTGGCTCCTGTCGCCTGGCAGATGGGGACACGGCTCACCTTCGGGTTTTCAGGTCTGCCCCTGGGAGCCCGAGAACAGTGGCAGAGCCACATCTGCGACGGGGCCCTGTGCTGCCACGAGCTGCCCCGTGTTCAGTGCGTTCCAGCTACCCTGGCGCAGGCGCCGGCCGACCCCTCGCTTATACGACGCGCGAGGTAATAAAAGCCAGGCAATGGGACTCTCTTTGGGCTACTGCTTTTATTTGGTGCTTATTTTCTTTTGTGTTCTGCCATCTCTAATGCTTTGGTTCTATTTCAAAATATGATTAAACAGAATGAGAGCTGTTTGACACGGCCCTGTTTTAGATCAGAGCCGTACTCGACTTAGCTGGGACGTTCTAATGGCCTGCGTTGCTTTGTTCTGAGAGTTCCTTGAAAAGGCCAAAAAAAAAAAAAAAAAAAAGCCAGACCTAAATCCTTAAACGGCATAGGATCCAAAACAATCCCTCCAACAAACTCAAGCCCATTAAAACAGAATTGAAATGTTAGGTAAGTTACATATGAAAAGGGGCCTCCTTATTAATCCCCCGTTGCTTCTGCTGGCACGCGTCATATTTTCAGGGCACGGCATCAGGAGGACACTGTCATCCCGTGATGTATTAGGGCCATATATCACCAGAACATCGTCTTTGTAGAGGATATGGGCACTAAAAGACACGATTCTGGCCAGACGGAGCAACAGGGGGTCTTACTTCTTTTCGACACCCCCCTGCCTTTTTCTTTAATCTCCCTCTGTTTTGTGTTGCAGAGAAGTGAGTTTCTTCATGGGATATGACTTGTTGCAAAATAATCGGGGGGCCCCAGTGGGCTTCATAAAGCCTTTTAAACGGCTGGGCTTCAAGGGCAGCTTTGTTCGGAGCTTGCACTGTTAGCCGGGCCGGAGGAGGAGGGGACCGTGTCTGCCAGGGTCCGGGCCTCTGGGGGACGGGCTCACCGAGCCTGGACAGGGGGAAGAAAGAATAACACCGTCCGACTCGGCCCGTGGATTGTGTGACGTTCTTGTGGCTCTTGCAAGATGCTTCAACGTTAAGCCTCCGAAAGCATGGCTGAGGAGGCCGCCAGCCTCCCGGGAGAGACGCCGAAAAAAGAGGACCTGGGGTGCTGGGTCCGGGGTTTGGCCCGTCTTGCAAACGCCCAGGCGCGCGGGCACCCAGACTTGTGAGCGTTTAAGTCAGAGACTCCATCTGTCTTTGTGACCAGGCACTGTTTTGCTCCTGGTTCCAGATGAAACCATAAACCACGGAGGTTTGCAATGGGCTGAAAGCGAGGGGTGCTTAACGAAGGCAAACGTTTCAGTTCTCAGCTGCAAGGGGCAGGGAGCGCCTTCCAGCCTCTGAACCGGGCGTGGAGCAGGGCGGGTGAGTTGCCCACTGATACCTCTGCCCTTGGTTCGAATCTCCGCCCTGGCTGGCGATGTGAACCTGGGCGAGTCATAAAATAGGGGTATTTTTAGCCCTGGCAGGTGTTGCTCAGTGGTTAGAGTATCGGCCTGCATACTTAGGGGTCTCGGGTTCGTTTCCAGGTCGAGGACATGTGCCTGAGTTCCAGGTTCAATCTCCAGCCCCCAGCTGGGGAGCGTGCAGGAGGCAACCAATTGATGTGTCTCTCACATCTGTGTTTCTCTCTTTTCCCCACAACTCCCTCCCTTCCTCCCTCCCTCCCTCCCTCTCTCCCTCTCTCTCTAAAAATTAATGGAAAAAATATCCTCGGGTGAGAATTAACCAAAAAATAATAAAAATAAAATAGGGGTATTTTCTTACCCATAAAATAGGGGTAAGTCAGTGCCTTCCTCAGGCTTGTTGCAAGGGTTGAAAAAGACATATCCTACATGTTTATCACAGTCTGGAAAACGATATATTTTCTATAACTGTCAGGTGTTACTGTTCTTAATAATTCAACAACCTGCCTGGACCACTACATGCCCCTTCATTGTTTGGGCAGAGATGGCTCGGCTCTGTGGCTTTGACTCTTGGAGGGACTGGCAAAAGGGGTGGAGGCTGGGGGTTCAGAAAGATCTGGAGATGCTAATTTACGTTGAAAGCAAGGGCCATGGGTGCCTCCCACCTTTCCTGCTGACCTCCCTCAATTAGGGAAGAGGTCTTGGAAAACCATTCTCCCGGCTGGGAAGTTTGGGCTATTTTCCCTATCGCACGTGATTTTTTCACTTTAGAAGTGGCTTTTGTTCGTTTTTTTAATTTTCTCTGTCTCCATTTCCCCCCCCCAATTTTCTTTGAGCTGAGAGTCTGGGCCCAGAGCCTTGTACTTGCACTCGAAGGCTTTGTAGTGGACGTCCAGACTGCCTTGTTTTTTTCCTCCCAGCTCCTTCTGTGCAAGAGCTATGGGGAAGTCAATTGTACTAGCAGTAACAAAGAACAAGCCAGTAAAAGCTTAATTAAAATAATAAATTATCAGTCAAATTTAATACTGCCATTGGCAACCACTGAGCTATCTCAGCGCGCCCCCCCCCCCCCACACCGGCCCCCCAGGCTTCCAGTGATTACTTTCTCAGAGATGAAGAGCAGACTTTGTCCCGAGGAGACGGGCTGCCACAGGTACAAGCTTGTGTTGTGTCCTTTCGACAGGTCACGCTCCCTTGCAAAGGATTTCCCCTGACCATATGCTCCAGGGAGGCAATTGCTTTATTTTACATTTGTAATGATCGAAACTGGTGACAAGCAATGGACGCTGCCCCTCTGGGGTCTTTTCTTTTCGCTTTCACCTACATCTCTGCATTCTAGATCTGTAATGTTTTTTGTTTTGTTTTTAAAAAATATGTTTTTATTGATTTCAGAGAGAAGAAGGGAGAGGGAGAGAGAAACATCAATGATGAGAGAGAATCATGGATCAGCTGCCTCCTGAATGCTCCCTACTGGGGATCGAGCCATAACCCAGGCCTGTGCCCTGATGGGGAACGGAACCTTGAACTACTGGTTCATGGGCCGATGCTCAACCACTGAGCCACACCGGCCGGGCAGATCCATCATATTTTGAAGTCAGGTCTGATTCCCCAAGTTTTGGCCCTTCCCATCCATGGCACCTTTCTCAGGTTATCTGAGAACAGGGCAGGGACCATGGCAGGAGACCTGACATGTCTAACCCATGTCTGTCCTGAAAATTTCTGGACACCTCAACTACATGCTGATCTATTCCTAAAATTGCAGCAGTCATGTAGAAGCTAACCCAGTACTCACTTGATGCACCCATATATTTTAATGCTGTGCCTTCGCAACCAGCCTTCCTGGCTGGTCCCCTAATCCAGGAGGGGGACCAGGTCGCATTTCCAAGTCTCCTGCTAGCCAGCTGTCTGAGGGACCCGAGTCACTTGGGTTCATTGTGTGCTGCTCCTCCATCTATAAATCTTAAGCAACCTGTGAGATTAATGGAATGATGTCTGTGGAGTTCTTTAGAAGAGCAGCGCTGTGTAAACACGAAGTATTATTCTGTTTATGAGAAGTTTTATAATATTGCCTGGGAGAAATTTCAGCCCATGTTCAAAAGTACCATAAAGTTCCTGTTGGCTCTTTGGGGGCTGGCACTGGGTTACAGTGGGGGGGAGGGGGCACTCCAAGGGGAGGTTGACCTCTGTGACTTCGTGCGTGGGGGCCTGAAGCTCCCAGGAGAACGCGTGCGCTGTCGTTGGCTCGCCTTCCTTGGGAGACCTGACCCAAGGGCTCCATACTCCTAAAAAATTCCTCTGTGAGCAGCGGGGAGACTCTCGAATTGTAAAACCCAGATTGGGTGTCCATGCCGAAGGAATTCTTCAGGAAAAAGAATTTAATTAAGGGCCAGAGTGTCCTATTTGTGCTCGCCGACCACGATGGCTTCTGAGCAGGTGAAAGTGGCCTCACTGGGACCAGAGGCGACCGCAGTGCCTGTGCGATCTGCTAACGTCTGGTGTCTTGTTTCCTCCGAGACCGAGTGAGCTTCGGGAGAGTAGAGAGCGGGCCCGCCGTGTGGCCTGTCGTCCCCGCAGCCCTGAGCGCACCACATACGCCCCGAGTCTCGGCTGCGGCTGCTCTGGAACTTCTGCTGCGAAGCTCCTGTACTTCCCGGCGCCGCTGGGCATCCGTCCCCTGACAGTAGCTGATGACAAAGGGAACACCTTATCCAGGATGGACACAGGTTCCCCCACCCCCATGGATGTTTGCATTTGGGGAGGGCAATTCTTTTTTTTAATCAGCGGGGATGGGACTCAGGTCTTTTGGAACCACATATCGCTATTTTTATTTATTGATTTTAGAGAGAGAAAGGGAGGGAGGGAAGGAAGGCGAGAGAAAGACATGCATTTGTTGTTCCACTTATTTGTATACTCATTGGTTGGTTCTTGTATGTGCCCTGACTGGGCATCGAACCCACAACCTTCGCCTATGGGGATGGCGCTCTAACCAACTGAGCTATGCGGCCAGGCGTTGGTAGGGCAATTCTTAAAGGCAGCAAAATCTATAGCGCCACTTCCCAAACAAGACAACAGGGACGAAATGACGGGGGCGTGCGTGTGCGTGTGCGTGTGCAGCAGGGCGGCCGCCTGGCAGCGTCTGCGTTAGGGCAGGGCCGCTGGTGCCTCTGTGTCCCTTAGGGTGCCCGCCCGCCCGGCCTGCGCGCCTCCCTGACCCTGAGTGCCGCCCGTGTGGGCAGGAAGGGGCACTGCCACTTCACAGCCGCCTTGGTTTCTGGGGGAGGAGCTGGCACGTAGAGTTGGCTCGTTCTCCAAATGACAGCTGTTTGCCTCCGGGGCAGGCTTTGCTCTCATGACACGAGGACTGACGGGACCTGATGCCACCTCCTAGAGGAGACCCCGTCACCCGCCACCTTCCCAGTATGGCTGTGGGGGGGTCAGCAGGCAGGGCACCGGGCACTTTTGTTTCCATTCTTATTTCAAGAAGTTCGTGATGCCGTTTCAGTCTAAAAATACAGTGTCTGCCGGCTGACTTTTCTCCCTCCCTGACCACTCTCGCCGTAGTAGCTGCTGTGTTTTCCTCTCCAGAGTTCTATTTTATTATTATCTTAAAATGTAAATGGAAGGTCAGGTAATACTTTCCATATTCCGTAATAGGGTTGGTCCTGGAAGAATCTCAGAAGAAAATATCTTCAGGACATTGGCTCGACATAGAACCAAAGCATCTCAAAACCCTTTCTCCCCCCTGCTCCTCTGAGGAAAGCAAACGGGAAAGTCTGGCCGGGGTGCTCTGTTATCTTCTCTGTCTCCAGCCCGCCCCCCGAGCCCCCATCGGGAAGAGATCGGTTCCCTCCGCAGAGACCCTGACAAATGCTCAGCGGGCTTGCCCGGCTCAGGGCCACCGTGCCCGGTGCCCGCGCCAGGGCGCTCCGTGCTGCCACCTCGTGGCGCGTCCCGGGCACAGCAAGCTGCCTGCCAAACCGGGTTTGCACTTGGCAGTGGCGGGGGCTGTGGTTTGGCTGCGGCCTTGGAGAGCTGTGTTGCCAGGGCTGTAGGTTTTTTTCATTTTCACTCCCTATGTCCCCTTTCATTTTTGTGTGTTGGCACTTAATTTCCTGTGTCTCCAGAGGCTACGTTTTGGGTTTTTGTATATTTGGACTTTGAGAAAGGAGTTGGTATTGCAAACGGATGCCCCTGCCAACGGGCGTAAGTCACAGGCTGGGCGGCCCCAGGAGGTGATGGGCACCGGGAGACAGAGGCTTCGGGTGCAACCCGAAGGAGAGGAGGTTCATTGCCCTTAGGCATGGGCTAGGTCGGTATTTTAGGGTGTTCAGACATTTTCCTCCAGTGCCTATGTGCCACCCTTTCCATCCCTGAGATTTGGGGAGACTCAAACCCGAGCTGGAATCGGGGGGAAGTTTGTTTGAGGATGCCAGTCTGGCTTTCAGCGGTGTGACTGGCACAGATGCCTGTCAGTATCTCAGATGGTACAGCCTCCCTCGTTCCCAGGAGGCAGCCCGTGTTTGCAGACCTTCCGGTGGCTGGTGATGACACAGCTCCCCGGGGTTTTCTGCGCTTATTAGAGAGCTCCTGGTGCACTTGTGGAACCGCCGAGAAGGTGCCAGTCTCCCCCGGGGCCTCCGGGCCTGGCATTGTTTTGTTCTGGTCTGTGTCCTGAACGCCTGGGAAGGAGCAGAGTGTAACCTTTCAATGTGTGCCTTTGGAATCAGACTCACATCTGTGAGTGGGACCCTGGGCGAGTTTCTTTGTTTTTTTTTAAAAATTTATCTTTACTGTTGAAAGTATTACAGATGTCCCCTAGGGTGAATTTCTTAACCTCGGTTCTTCACCTGTAAAATGGGGACATGAGGAATTTTTTGTGACACAATGGGTATAAAATTCTTAGCACAAAGCCTGGTACATAAAAGTGTTTGGTAAGTGTGAACCAGTATCAGAAAGTGTTTCTTGAGTGAAAAAGCGGACCGAGTGAGTCATGACCTTGAGTCAGAGCAGAGGACACCTGGGGCACGTGGGGGATGAGACGGCCAGTGGAGATGGACTCCTGAGGGCCTGGCTTCCTGGGTGTCACTCCTCACTGGAGCCACCCGCCTGAAGACCAGTGGTTTTGTCTTTTGGCAAAATTGGGAAAAATAAAGAGTGGTCTTAATTAACCCGCGTGTGAATTTACTCTGTAGCTGCTGGACCCGATTAGGGGATGGAGGCACCGGCCTCTCACCAGGGATCCTCTGGTTTTTCCTTCTGTCTCTGAAGGCCTGGGACTCCGAGCATGTGCTCCGCGTCCACGGCGACCAGACGCCAGGGAGATGATCAGAGGTGGCAGCTCTGGACCAACATGACTTCTGGTAGAATATAAAAAACCTCCAAGTGTTATTCGAAGGAAGAAAGAACCCCCAATCCCCCCCCCCAACCTACAGCTAAGGTTTAGGTTTGTTCCCTGTGTGTGTACAAAAAAATTCCAGATGTGAACCTACAAACCATCTGGTTGGAATCACTTTGGTGCTGGACCATAATTACAAGCTATTTATTATGAATTATGGATCCTGATCCTGCTCTGGTTCTAACTGAGCAAAGAGTTCCTGTATTTAAGAGCGTGTGCTCTTCCTGTTATCAAGCCCCGAATGGAGACTTCGCACCCACACTGACCGCCCTGGGGGCTGTGAATTCTCTGTGCTAGTCTCCCCTTCAGAGGAGGTGCGCTTGGGTCGTGGTCCTTCCCTAAGGCTGAGCCAGGTTTGCATGAGGCTGGGGTGGGAGACACTCTGCTCTGGAGGGTGTTCACCTTGCAGCCGCGGGGGGTGGAGGGAGTGGGTGTCAGACTGTGGCCTCAGGAACCGAGCAGGAGCATTCACACCCGATCACTGTTCTGGGTTCCTTAGGCGGGGCCACAAGGACACTATGACACTTTTAAAAATTATGTTTTTATTGATTTCAGAGAGAGGAAGGGAGAGGGAGAGAAAGATAGAAACATCAATGACGATAGTCATTGATTGGCCACCTCCTGCACGCGCCCCACAGAGGATCAAGCCCGCAACCCAGGCATGTGCCCTGACCGGGAATCGAACCTTGATCTCCTGGATCCTAGGTTGACCCTCAACCGCTGAGCCACACGGGCTGGGCCACTATTACATTTTAAAATATGCTTTAATTTGCACTGTGACCATAACTATGTTACATTTGTAATATAAGGAGAATTATGAAAAGCTGAAGGGCCATGACTTACAGTGTCTCGATGCCACCTCCCTTATGAAGAGGAGAGGGCGTGGTAAGAGTTTTGGGGGCTTGGAGGCAGGACACCTGGTTCAGACTGTAGCTCAGCTGTTGTCCATGGGACTGGACATTCTGAACCGTCTCCGCCTCACTGGCCACAGGGACATTCTATAGCCATGGCTGTCAGCTCTGGCTGCTCATTGCAATGATATGGGAGCTTGGAAAACCATCTGGGTCTGGTCCTCAGAAAACTCAGACCTGAGCTGCAGGGGTGGGCGGCAGAGCTGGTCCTAGTTAAGAACTGCTCAGGTTCTGATATGGAGTCTAGTGTGGGGACCATGGCCTCACGGGATGTTAGGAGTTAATGAGACTAGTCCCATGAGGGCCCTGACCTCATAATGGACACCCAAAGGATAGAAAAAGGAAACTGGATTTATTTAAAGGTCAACCACCAAAAATCATACGCTGAAAACTAATAAATAAAAACCCAAACGGTGTGCACCACCGGCCCCTCGGGAGTCGCTACAGGCAGCCGAGGGTGGGTGCCCTCTCTCTGGGTGGCCTTGCAAAGCCAAGAAGTTGGTGAAATAGCACGACTGCAGAGACGGAGCTGCTGGGATGGCGAGGCCCGGGCTCCATACACCTCACTCTGGAGGGAGTGCGGGTCCCACCACAGCAAGGGGAGGAGATGGCCGTCTGGATTCCTTGTAGCATTAGACCCTGGGAGCTTCTCGGGGGCGGTGGACTCCTGAGGACTATGAGGGCGGCGCAGAAGTTGATGTGCTTGATCTTAGAACTGCTTCAGGGCTGGCGTTTGGTGTTCTGGCTTGACTTGGACCCCCAGCTCCCAGCACACACACACACACGCACACGTGCGCGCCTCCTGGGTTTTGGACCAGAAATGACATTGAAGCATACTGGGTCCACTTGTCACTCTCCCCAGGTCATTGTCAGAGCTGAGTTAGACTTTCTCCTGCGCCTATTCCAGGTTCATCTCAAGGTGAGAGAGCTGGTCAGTCCCTCCTCTCCGATCTGCCCCCAATCAGGCAGCGAAGGTGCTAGAACCAGCCTCAGCTCAGGGTCGGGCCTGGGCCAGCACACGTGTATGAGTCCCACTTGAAATCCACCTCCTCTGCTGTGAAACCGTATAGCCTTGGAAAAGTCCTGTACCTTCCCTGAGCAGCAGTTCTTTTGTTTGTAAACAGGGGACAGCGGCGACGCTTGCCTCGCAGGGCCTGGGCAAGAATGAAAGCCCCGCTCAGCATTTACGGGACGCTTGTTAACAAAGCCCAGTCTCGTTGGCGTTCTGTGATGGGGTCCTTTGGGTTCCTGTGCATTCAGTCTCCAGACAGGCACACGCATCCTGTTGGGTCTTCTCTGAGTCACTGCAGCAGCTAACCTTCCAGGATTAGACGGAGGTGCAGATGTGCGCCCCGCTCTCATTAGCATCCGCGCTAATACAACGCAGCTGTCCCACGGCTGCGGAACACTGGCGACTGTGTCTCCGCTTGGCACAGGGAGTATTTTTTTTCCTCTTACTGAGCCGATTCAATGCTCGACTTTGTCATTATTTGAGTTGGAACTTTAGATCGCTGCATTTTAATGCACTCCACTATTAGGGATTGTTGGACGGCCGTGTGCAAATATTTTTGTTCTCACGATGCAGTCCTGGCCCAGGTAGCCCAATGGGCAAAGTCTGATTTACGCAAATATTATGCTTTCTATAGTGCGCCCTGAAAGGAAACCTTAGAGCAGGGCGGGAGGGAGCCCCTCTCTCAGGCGGTTATCGAGGTGATGTTGGCTTGTAAAGAAGGGACTTTTCATGCCCTTCTTTTTAGCCTGCACTGAATCTAAAAACGTTCTGCGTTCCCGGGTGGGTATATCTGCTTCAGAGAGAGCGAAATCCTACTTGCTATCACAGAATTTTCTCGCCAAGATGAAGGCGAGAGGGAGGCTAGGAGCACCTCAGCCGTGTGCTAGGATTCTGGGGATCCTGCTGGAAGTTGATTTCCAACGTCTCTCATCTCTTTTTTGCCCAGAACAAGGAGGTGACCTGCAAGAGGGAGAAGTGCCCCGTGCTGTCCAGAGACTGCGCCCTGGCTGTCAAGCAGAGGGGAGCCTGCTGCGAGCAGTGCAAAGGTGATGGATGTCTTGGCCGCCTCCTTTTCTGGCTGGTGCTGCAGACGTTTCTGTTTCTTTCTTTCACCTTTCTCTTCGCTCAGCCCTTGGCTGGGTGCGCATGGGGTTGGAGGGAAGCTGGTGTGTGCGTGTGTGTGTCGGGGGGCTGGTGGGTGGTAAGGGGACTCCCCTAGTGGAGGCCTGAAGGTGTGGCAAGCATCTGCCGGTTGGGTTTATTTCTAAGGCAGGTTGTTACAACGTCGCAGTGATGTCACCATGATGTCTGTGCGTGTCGGTACACGTGCACACACGCACACAGGCATCTTTTGTGAGAAATGTCAACGCTCAGTTTTCCCCAGGCTTCTCCCTCGCCCTGCCCACCTCAGCCAGAGTCTTGAAGCCAGAATTTTATCATTTTGGCCCCTAGTCAGTTTTTTCTTTCCTTCCAAATGAGATTTAAGACTTTGAGGCATCTCTAGCAGACCCTTACCCCAGCCTCATTTCCGATGGCCCGGCGCTCGTGTCCCTCTCTGACACGCTGCTCCTCCCAGTCTTGCCTCTCGGCCCCCATTCAGGCCTCTCCTCCTACCGTTCGGGTGTTGCCAGTGCTCCGGGTTCCCCAGCCCTCACTCGTCACTTTCCCTCTAGGTGTCCATGGCAGGTGGACGTTCACACACAGGCTTCAGTGGCGTGTCCTCTGCTCTGTGAGGGCAGGACCTGGGCCCTGCTCTGGTCCCGCCTGGCGTATGTTAGTGTAAACAGTGCTGAGCAGAGTGGGGTCCCCGGGAGCTACAGTGGCTCAGGTTGTGCGCTCTGGAGTCCTATTACCGACTCCTAATCCAACAGTCCCGGTCTGCAGAGTGTGTCCCACAAGTTCACGTCCACTAGGAACCACAGAAATTGCCCCATTTGGAAATAGACTCTTTGGAGATGTAATTGATTAAGATAACACCCTGCTGGGTTAAGGTCGCCCCAAATCCAGTGCTGTATGACTGGTGTCTTTCTTTGAAGAACAGAAAACAGACACACGGACAGAGACACATGAGAAGGTGGCCATGTAGCGAGAAGCAATATGAACCTGTTCCCTGAGATTTGGATTCACTTGTTCTGGGGAGAGGTCGAGGCCTCTGTCTTTTAGAGACAGATTTAATGTGTGGCCTGGGTGGGGAACACTGAGAGTCGTTGACCTAGTACCAGGCTACTTCTGTACCCCCCGAGACTCTACATTCAAGGGGAGTGAGGACATCGCTCGTCGTGAAGGACCCAGGCCCTGTGGGTTGTGAGGCGTGAATGGTCTGGTTGATTTTAAGACCTTTACCCCCGCCGGTTATCTTCATAGCAATCCAAGGGACTGCTTTTCCCACAGTGCTGGCTACTGGGTTAGTTGGTTTATGGTCATCCCTTAGTTCTCGCAACAGCTGGCGATTTATATCTTTCTCATTTGACGTATGAGAAAACTGAGGGCCCAGAGAAGTTAAATCATCAACCTCAAGGTCAATGCCCATGCCTTCAAGGACATTGCGCTACCAGAGGGGCTGAAGAAATACCACCGTGGGGGAGGTTCTCTGGGGAAGCAGGGAAAGGGCAGGAGGACAGCTGTGGGCAAGGGGTTGGGAGTGTGCTGGGGAGACTTACAGAGGCAACTCGCTTCCATGAGCAAGAGGAGTTAATCACGCCCAAAGCGGGCTGTTCGGGGGAAGGCTCCCGGGGGTGGAAAATTGTGCACACAAAGGCACAAAATAGTTCTTAGGCACCGCCTGCCACTTATAATCACCTAGGGAACTTGTTAAAATACCAGTTCCTGGGCTTCCCTCCAGAGCTCTTGAATTAAAATGAATCTGGAATAAGTTTTTGTTTGTAAGCTGTTGATTGTTTGGGGGAGGGTAGAGGGGTCAGACAAAAATGAGGAACAGAATGCTGTCACGATTTCTACTTATTTTGCTCGGAAAGAGATGTTGATAGTGAAAAGGCAATTCAGTTTGAGGACAGAGATATGAAACCTCACGTTTCCAAGAGGATTCTTAAGGTTGTGTGTGTGTGCGTGTGTGTGTGTGTGCAGATGCATTTGTGTGCATATGCTTCCAGTTGCTCATGTGATTCATTCATTCGTTCATCATTCATTCATTCAACAAGTACTTACTAACCCACAGGCTGGATGTTTATGGCATGGCTCTGCTTTACCCATTGTTCTTAACTTTTAAGAAGCCAGAATATTCTTTAAAAAAAAAAGTAAGTAAATTATAACAAACTTTTCTCAAGCAAGTGTTTCAGTGTGCTTTTCAAATATTTCATGCTGATAACGACTATGGATTTTTATCCAACTACCCAACAACTCCGAAAAAGATTAATCTAATTTGAAAACACTCAATATTGCTTGATGAAAACAAATGAGATCATTGAGAGTCAAACAGGCATTTTTGGCAGCTTTTCTGTATTTACTTGGACTGAGAATCGCCCTTTAATTTGGGGTTCTTTCCCAAACAATAATGTATTTGTTATCTGCATATATGTTTGTTACTCATGGATCATAAACAAATAGGTGTGTTTCAAACATTCATAGGTGAAATTCCATCTTCTCCATGTAGAGTGTAAACTATTAATTGTCTGCAATACTCTGATGAAAGACATAAGAAAATAGGCTTTCACTTGTCAACTGGGGTTTATTTTGCACAATCTTCTCTTGTCTTTGATTTCTCTGTGCTGGGGCTTGCTTTTCTGAGTTGTGGTCCCATGGGTTGCATTTTTAAATAGTTTAACTTTTATATTTGATTTAAAAAATACCCTCTGATGTCTCAGAAAATGAAAGGAAAGAGGTATAATGTAAATATTTGCACACCGATTTCCAAAATTAGGACAAACGTCCTCGGTTCTGATAAGTAAGATTTAGACAGCAAGACATGCATGGAAAAGTTTAAGGGGGCTGGGCTCATTTCTATGGACCAAGCTCTGACCTAAGTAAGAGGGAACTATGTATAATGGCAAAAGACGGAGCCTTATTAATCACAGCTTGCCTTCCGCACAGTACAAGGCCAAGAATAAAGGGCCTCTTCTCAGTGCTGCCTTGAGAATGACTTGGAAGATGACCGTGCCTTGCAGAATATTGCTATGCGGCTGTGTTGAAGGGAGCCAGCCACTCGCCACATACAGGAACGAGCATTTAAAAAACACACGCTAAAAACAATGATAACGTTCTCTTTGTGGACAAAGTAAATTGTCTTATTGTTGAGGATGGAAAGGTTGAGTTAGCCGTGCATGTGCCAATCTGTCTGTTTCTAACCAAACTTCTTTTGGCAGTTGCAGCCGATGCCCAAACAAAAGAGATGCCCAAACAAAAGAGCGGCTTGTCCCTCAACTTCTGTTTTCCTTTCCTTTAGTCACAACCAAATTCTTGGTGGTATTTATGGGCGCAGTTTGCCCTAGGTTTCGCATCCCAAATAAGGAGCGACCTGCTTACAGCCAGGCCCTGTCAGTCATCCTAAGCACCCTGTGACTGGATTTAGAGGCTGTTTTGATGTACACAGGCCCCAGTCTTTAGATATTCATGGACGTTGCTGGCTTCAGCCCTGCTGTGGCGATGCTTATCATTCTGATTGAACAGACCAGGCAAACAGATGTTTAGGGAGGGGATCTTGTTTTTCAAGATCACACAGTGGTGAGAAGTTGCAGGGCTCAGGCTCCAGCGGCTCCTTCTTCTTGCTGTGAGATAAGGTGGGAGGAGGGACCTGGGGAGCTAGGAGGGCTCTGGAGATAAAGGGGAGAGAGAGAGAGAGAGAGAGAGAGAGGAGAGAGAGACCTGGCTCCGTTTTGCTTGCATCTCTCTGCCACAGCCCTTCTGGGTGGACCGGCAATTTCAGAGGAAGTAATTGAAAACAACATGTGGCTTAGGAGGCGGTGGCTTTTCTTACTAACTGACATTCTTTTGGGAAACCCTAACTTAATTTTTTCCCCTCCCCTTATCCATGATGAGCTTGACTCTTCTGTGAGGATTCGTGTGCCTGGTTTCCTAAAATAGTTCTGATAGACAATTCGGAGTCTCCAGAAGCATCTACAGTAGGCGAGGCCTCCTCCCACTGCCGGCCCTCGGCGTCCTGTGCCCTGTCCTGGAGACAGCCACCTGCCGGCTCCCGGGGATCCTCCAGAGCCGCTGTCCGGGTGCTGCGTGTGTTTCCCCGTTTCCAACCACACCGGCGTCTCCCCCCGTTTACTCCCGGCTGTTCTCATGCAGAGACTGACCCGTCGCTTAAAACATCTTGGGAAAGTGCGTTGCTCTGAAGAACATTCCTGATGTTGAGCTACCGCATTCTAGTGACAGTGTTGTATTTGCCATGATTTAGAGCTTAGGAGAATTTGTGATGTGTTTCTTTTTTTTTTCTTTGTTTTTATTGATTTTAGAGAGAGAAAGGGAGAGGGAGAGAGAGATAGAAACATCAGTCGTCAGAGACCCATTGATTGGCTGCCTCCTGCACGCCCCCGACTGGGGATCGAGCCCGCAACCAGTGACCTCTTGGTTCAGAGGATGGCACTCAACCACTGAGCCACACCGGCCGGGCTGTGATGTGTTTCTCGATGAAAATTGTTAGGTTACGAATGCCTGCATATATATTATAACCCTTAACCATTTTAACCTTTACCAGTATGACCAATTTTATCTACCCAGCCTCAGAAATTTGAGTGGGGGTTGTTAATACGCTTCAAAGATGGGAAAAAGCAAGTGAGCAAACAGAAAGTACAGGGGTTTCTTTTTGGCTCTTTTCTCTAACTGAAAAAAGATGTATAAGAAATTATATCTCATAGACCGGTTTTTCCATAATATAAACCAGGCTATTTTGGCATTTAAATAAAAATGGCCCTATTTGTTTGAAAAGATTTTGTGAACACCAGAATCATCCTTTACAAAAATCTGTTTTCATTGTTAAAACTGGTAAGAAAATTTAAAACAGAGATCAGCTTTCCCTGTCAAATTTGTCCCACTCCATTGATCGGGGGCCTCTGTTTTTCAGATTCTGTAGGATTTTGGAAGGCGGTTTAAGTTTGTGGTTGCCTTTAAGTTAGGAGATTAGATTTCCAAGGCTAGCTGCTGACTTGGGCTGCATCAGTTTTCACTTTTCTAAGTGGAGAGTGTTCCTCATTGTGACAGAGGAGGCTGGTGGCCCTGGTCTCCCTGTTGAATCACATGCAGAGTGCTGCAGTCGGAACCTGGGCATTCTCCCCGGGCCCCTCTCCCCCAGCCTAGCAGTGCTGCCTCCAGCTACCGGTGCCCAGTCTGCTCATTTTCTATTGACGTCTAACAAGTTATGACAAACAGCGGCCTAAAGTAAATTTGGCAACTGCGAAATGGAACGTATGTCTATAGGTGTGACTTGTATCTGTTTATAAAGCTGTATGAATGTGCAGGCACCTATTTATTATTTGAAAAAATAGTCACCAGGCTGCAGTTATAACCATTCTTATTGGGCTTTGATCAGAGAATAGTCTCAGTCTCTTCAGAAGTTGGCACTTTTTTCTTTAAATACTCACCCGAGGACATTTTCTCCATTGATCTCTAAAGAGAGAGGAAGGGAGGGACGAGGGGGGAGAGAGAGAAAGAAACATCGATATGAGAGGGACACACCAACTGGCCGTCGCCTGCATGCGCCGGGCCCAGGGTGGGGAGCCTGCAACCGAGGTACCTGCCCTTGACCAGGATCGAGCCTGAGACCCTTCAGACTGCAGGTTGATGCTCTAACCACGGAGCCAAACGGGCCTGGGTGGCACTTATTTTTTTTTGTAACAGCAAATGTTCTAGGTTTGCTTTGAAAGGACTCTCACCTCGAGAGCGCGTGTGGATCTGCTTGCCGTAGATTCTGTCTGGCGGAGAGGCTCTCGCGTACCGGGACTGGTGTGATGATGAAGGTGAGCGAGTGCATTGGCATGCCCGTGACCTTGAGTGCCTCCTTCCCGACGAGCTTATGTGCCCAGAGCCAGCTGATTGCGTTTGCAGAGGCTCGTGGTGAAAGGGCCGAGATGCTTATCTGCAGACATGCTCGGGCGTCGGCCAGCGATGCTGGGCAGGGGCAGCCCCTGCCTGCGGGAATGCCCGGGCCGTGCCCGCGCCAGGCAGAGGGGCCGATTTAGAAATGCCCCCGAGGCTTTGATGTTCTTTGTCCCGGCGACTGTGGCGTGGCCACCGCGATGAGGCTCTGATCGCAAGGGGTGCAGCTTTTACTCGTGAAGCTCCCACTTTCGGAGCTTCTCCTGGGTACCTGGCAGGGCTCAGCTGATGAGCGGAACGTGGATTTTGGAGCGAGATAAAGAGCGTTTCTGGGTGACCTGGACAAAGTAACTGAGCTTTTGTGGGTCTTGGTTTCCTCATTTTAAAAACTAGGGGTAAGACGTTTTCTGTGCCAGAGTGCATTTTATGAGAATAAAGTGTGAAGACTCCAAGTAGGATGCCTCACCTGTAAATAATTGTGCAATGGTTTCAATTCTCCCTCTTCTTTCCTTGTCTCCTGTTCGAGGGCTGCTGAGCTACAGTTTATGAAAATGTTTGTTGGGACTCATCTTTGCCAGTCGTCTCAGTGACCGCAAACCGGCCTGAGGACTCCACAGGACAAGCTCCCCCACTTTTCCTTCCCCGTTTCTGCTCAGCAGGGCCTCAGCCTCATCCTTTCTCCTTTGCGGGGAGAAGCAATGGGTGCGGGCCCTTCGACGGCGGGGCGTGGAGGGCGGAGTGGCAGCTGCGATGCTGACTCGGCCCAGGGGTGGAAGCCCTCCCGCGTTCAGGGGTGATTATGTTAAGATCCGATCAGACACAGGAATCACACGGGTGATGCGGCTCATGAAAAAGTTGTTGCAAGTATTTCCTCCCTTAACCCATTGTGTTATTTCCTTTATTGTATTAATGATATTAAAAGTTTGAAAGCATATTTCACCGAATAGAATCCTGAATTAGTTATGGCTCATAGGATGCATTTTATTACCTTGATATCAATGCCAGATAGTGTATATATCATCCTAGGAAGTTCTGAGACTGGTTCTGTCGGCGGCAATTTCATCACTTTACAACCGTCAATAAACACATGAGTTAGAAAGCCAAGGCAGTCGCGGGGAGGCTTTGTGTTCCTTTTTATTGGTGGAGTGAGCTGAATTTGCAGGCCATCTGGACTCATCTGATATTTCTGTGTATTGGGGATTTTATTCCTAAAGCCATCAAAATTAAGTAGAATAGCTTTCTAGTGTTTATTTTTCTATTGTTGATGGTTTCATTTCAGTCCCATATTTAATTCCTAATTGGAAAACAAAACAAAGAAGCGATGAAAACAAATGTCGTGGCAAGAACGCCACTCTGTAGGAACTCAATGCTTGGGTCTGACTCTTTCTCTTGGGATGGAGGAAATGGTTTGGCTATAAAATTTCCATTAGTCCCAAATAAGCAAAATTGCCTGCAGGACCCATGGTAGGTATGGCCATGAAGAGTAGTAAAAGCCTGTTTTAAATGAACTCCTAAGGACACGATTTAAGCCCTGGAATGGCCGCTCAGATTTTATGTTTATCCCTTCTGATTATACTTCCACATGTTTCTGGAGGACCATGTCTGAGAAGTGGTTCATTACACAGATTGTATGGGGCCGGGGTAATTTGGGGCTTAGTGACTGAGTCTGGGGGTGGGTGCCCGATCAGGTGGCCCGGAAGCAGCAAAGCCTGGCAGACCTGTCTGCTCTCCTGCCCCGTTCCGTGCTGACTTCAAAGGCCCCAAGTTTGGTTTAATTTAAGTAACTATGTCAGTTTGCATGCTAGCTCTGACCCTAATAGACAAGAATAAGCTAGTAATTTGAGGAACAAAAGTGGATTTTGCAAAGAAAAGACACCTTCTGAAAATTAGCCGAAGATGAGTCTTGAACGGCATGGGAAGAGGGGCCTAGGAAGTGTTGAGACGCTTCTCATTTCTAAAGTTTGGCAGGTGCCGGGATGCTCAAGGGCCTTCCCGATTGTGTTGAGTCCCAGCCTGCCTGGTCTGTGGAGGGGGAAGGGGTTGGTGTTAGAAGACACAGACTTGGACATCTGAGTTGATACAGGAGAGCTGGCTGTTTCTGGAGGTGGGATAGTGAACTGAACTGGTCCACCTGTCAGGAGAAGACAGGAGGTCCAGGGAATGTCACCCTTTCTGTGTTCTTTGTGGTTTCTAGGAATAGTTATATGTTGGGACTTACTATTTATTCCCAGTGAAATTAAACATCGATGAAATGCTATACACAAAGTATTGTAAGGGACCTGGACATGAACACTTCAGAGGCCAAGTGTGCATGGAGAAAGGGCCCAGGAGCATACCCTGAGTGGGGAAGGCTTCCCAGAGGCTGTGACCTTGAGCTGATTCTTGAAGGAAGAGTTAGGTAAGCAAAGGAGAAGCTGGGTGACCTGGGTGTCATTGTGGGGGCGATGGAGATGGAGGGAATGGGTAAGATCTAGGTTTTGCAAGAAGGGACCAGTATTTGCAAAACCACAGGGTGAGATCTTCTGGCCGTGTTGGGGAGAATTCTAAGTGCAGGACGCCTGCAGTGGGGGACGCTTAGGAGCAGTGAGTCCAGGCTGGGCCTGAGAGCTGTATGTGGCACGAAGTGTGACTTGTATAGTAAAGGTCCATGGTTTTCAATCCTGGCTGAACATTAGATTTGTCTTCCACTTCCTACTTCCAGAGACTGATCCATTGTCTGGAGAAGAAAGGTTGGGGAGGGGTACCAGACTACACCTCAGCCAGGCTGGGAACCATCAGTCACTGATACAGTTCGGGAGTGGGAATGAGATAAATAAGACAGGGATTTAAAAGAGTACACACTTGTGGCTGTGCAGGAGGATGCTTGAAAAAGGCCCCTCTCCTGTCCTCGAGAAACAGTCGGCGAGCCTGTGTGATGGTCCAGGGGAGACAGGTGGGAGGGAGCGGAAAGATCATTAGAAGAGAACATCTAGAAGGCATGTGGGGGTGATGGGAAGAAGGCAGCATGGTCAGACTGCCACAGAGGGGACCTATAGGGTGAAGACGGAGTGTCCTTGGATTGGGCACTTAGGCAGCTGCAGCCCGAGAGAGGCACAGTTTAGTGGGGTGGTGGAGCTGGGAGCTGGATAGCCTTGGTTGAAGAACTTGAACCTGTTTTAAGAAGCGTTCAGGTTCATTATCAAGGAAAGGTATGTAATCCCAGGGCCCTAGATGGAGTTCCAGGAATGAAGGGAAAGGGCTGGGAAAGTAAGTTGGGGCCACGTCATGGGGCCCTTGGGTACCAGAGGTTGAGTCATTGGTAGCGGTAAGATCCAGTTCTCTACTATTAGGCTGATGTGAACTTGAGAAATGAACGGATTAAGATTAGAAAGGTGAAATAGGTGGGTGAGGGCTGTTACCAGGCCAATGCCAATTTTTATGGCCCTGATGGTATTTAATAGCTGTTTTAACAACAGAATGGTGAAAATGCGGGGTTCTCTCTCCCTTGGGCCAGTGCGGCCCCTTGAAAGGTCAGAGCTAATAGGAAAAATGAATTTTATTGCTTAATTGTGGGTTACATTTATTTGTGTTCTCCCCGTTTCCCTTGCCACATGTTTTCGGAGCTGACTCGTTGACTAGGCCCAGTTTCTCTATAAAAAAATCTGTGTTTACAGAAAAATGTCCTGCAATTCTTCACCCTGAAAATATTAAATAAACAAACAAACAACAAAAGGCAAAATACATACAAGAGAAAAGTACGGCTAGTTTAAGCTTGCTTTTGTGTGATTTTAGTTTTGTAAAGAAGGCCTGTTTGGGGCAGTGTGTGATGGTTTAGATCAGCGTTTCTCAACCTTGGCAGAATTGACGTGTTGAGCCGGTTGGCTCTTTGTTGGGCCCTGGCCTCTACCCACTAGGTGTTTGTGGCACCTTTATCCCCCAGTGGTGACAACTGAAAATATCTCCTACCATTACTCAGAGTCCCCTGGATGGGGAGTGGGGGGAAGGCAAAATGGCCCTAGATGGAGAGCTGTTGGTTTAAATGAAGTATCGTGATTTTACCAGAAAATAACCACGTCTTCCTGCTGCAGGAGGGATGGTTTCATTGAAGCTTGTGGACCCCGCGATGCTTTTTATTGCCAGAAGAAAAGTAATGAATGTTTATAAATTCGTTGGTTGAAAGTTTATTTAAAAATATTTAAAGAGTAAGGAAATGCTCTTTTACTGGTTGCCTAACCATTCGTTTGCTTACCCCACTTATCCACTCTTTCACTGAGTTCCTGGATCTGCTCTCATTTAATTTGATAAGGATCGCATTGGCTTTTCTCTGGGGCCTTCGAGTCCTCAGTGCGAAGGGTGTTGGGAATTAGGAAGCACCCAGGTAATATGGCTGGTTTAGACCTGGGTGTGACAATGTGGGTTTCACACAGGAGCTGGATTCCAGTGTCAGATTCACACCCGATGCCTTCTCACTTTGAGCAGGTCACTTTGCTCTTTCCGTGCAAATTTCCTCAACTGTGAAATGAAGGAGATAATCTGTATTATCAGTAAGTTTGCCTCTAGTTCTAACTAAGATTGAAATATTTCAGTTATTTCTTTGAGTTGGTCCTGACCCCACGACACATCCCCCAGTGCAGTGCACCCAAAATGTGCTTGGCAGCTCACCCATGATCCACACACCACAATGCTGGTCTACAGTGAGATAAGGGCAGGAATGGAGAGTAAACAATTAGAGATTTTTTTAATAATTCAACAGAGTAATTCTATGCCTGCTACGTACAATAATAAAACATTAGGCTTATATTCTGTCCTAGTCTTTTAAATTGAATTTTTCTAGCAATTCATTTTATTATAGATTATGAAGTATCAGTCCACGTTGGATTGAAAGAACAAAACAAATTGGTATTTTTGCTTCCCTTTCTACCTCTGCCACTAAGAGATATTCAGTATATTGCTTCTCTGGGGGTTAAATAAAAACAAAGGCAAGATGTTGCCTGCCGTATTAGCCCCATAAAGTTGGGAGCCAACAGAATTTATTATAAAGAAATTTGCCTTATAGAGAATAAGAAATAATTCTAGAGTAAGCCCAGGGTTCTTTTTGATTCCATGTGTGTGTCCACATAGCTCCTGTTAGTGTTTGGCTTTAGGGTAAGATGTTTAGTTTACAACAGGGACCAACAGCAGGGGACATCTCTTCCTTTCATTATTGTGTTCCCCAGAGTCCCTCTAGGTCTGAGATCTGCCATGACGCTTGGTGTCCTGGAGTCCCCCTAACTAGCTGATGCTGGGGAAGGTTAGTTAGGGTAGAAGGACAAGCTGGGGATGATACTCTCTGAAGTGATAATTACCAGGCATTTTTGAATCTGTTCTGTAATCCAGACTCACCCAACATTTGGGGGAATCTATTCTATGGAGCCGGGTGTGGTCGACTGCCATGTAAACAAGGGCAGTGAAGCAATACAGCGCTTTACAACTTGACCTTGGTCTGTACGTGTTGGAAGAAGGTAGGGGAGCCAGACTTCCAGCTGACGGTTGTTGGAAGCAGAAGACATCGCTGCATTTCCCGCACTGAGGACCACTTGTTCCAATAGCTCTTAGCCCCCATGAGCGGGATGATTCAGAGAGGCCTTCCCGCTGCTGGGAGCCCGCGCACATGACCTGGCATTGTCGGGAGCAGCCTCTTGGCCGGCAGCTGCTTCTGGGGCTCTGTGGGTTTTGTAGAGCACTTCCTCCCCCACAGTCAAAAGGCAAGAGCTTTGCCTGCCCTATTAGCAGCATAAAATCACCCTTTCTTTCCACTTTTTTTAATCCAGAGGATGAAAATATATGACATATTTGGAAACCCCACTGGCGGACTTGGCAGGCGTTTCATATTTACTTGGACTTCGCATGAATTGGACTTGGGCCTCTGATTTCCCCGCCTCCCTCTCTCGGAACAAGTTATTTATCATCCGAGCGAGCCCGTGTTAGTGGATCAGACGTGCACATGGCGCGTCTATTGTGAGTGTGTTTGTTCGGGAAGATTTATGCTAGCTCGAATTGTTTCATATTGGTTTTCATTGTTGGAAATTTACTGTATTCATTCTCGGTTTGGCGTGAGCATTTGTAAGTGTGCGAGGGGTTCCTGTGGTTGAACATTTTATCGCTGTAACACTTCATGCAAAGGAAATTAAAAAATATATAGTGAAAGCATTTCTCTAATATGTTTCCAATCAGCTGTGTACTTTGGTAATTTGATTTGTAGGAACCAGAGAGAAGAGCATTACTGAGCTCTTTTCAATCATTCACAATTCTCTGGGAATTCAGATCATGGTTCCAAGCCCATGAAAATGTCTGTCGAGATTTTCTGAAGCCCTTAATTATTCTGTTTGTATGTATTCAGAGGGTTCTGTTGTCGTTGTAAAGAATTCAGGGGAGAAGGTGAGGCTCCTCTCTGTATCTTGGACAAGAAAAAGTGATGTGAGTTGAGGTTGACTGATTTGCCAGAAGTCAGTCATTGGTTCTGAGAGGCAGGACCTGTTATCCCAGGCGTGTGTCCCTTCTTCTGTACTCTTCGGGCTGAGCAATTGGACTCTTAATTGGTAAATTTCTTTGTCCAGTGGGCTCCTATAATATGCGGTGCCTAGAGGCATCCCCAAAAGTGTCATACCCAGGGTGGAGGACGTTATTTGGACAAGCGAAATCAAGATCTAGGCTGTGATCATTGCACCATTATTTCTTTGGCTCTTTCTATAGGGACTTCAGTTAACTGGCTTGTTGCCTCTTTTGAGGATCTCTGGCCTTTGACTTCTGTTTTTTCCAATAAGCGAGCATGAATTCTGTTTTGGCTAGTGAATTAACATGTGATGATCTATACATTGATAGTTTCACATTTCCTTCATCTAGTTCATAGCCTGAAAGTAAAATCAAAGTGAAATGTGAAATCACAGCTCTTTGAGCTGGGAGTCAAGACTTGGGCGGTTTCAGCTGGTGAAGATGGTAGCTTGTCAAGAGTCTCAGATGGGGATAGAATTTTACAATCATTGTCTGTATTTTAATTTTCTGCTTTTATTTTTGCTACCATGTTTTAAACGTCCCTCTTGACCTGCAGCAGTTTTGAGTCCATTTAGTCTTATGTAAGATCCCCTTTCACCGTGGTGTTTTAGACCTGGTCCCCCGCATACTTCACGAGACATAAATAAAGTCACGCATGAGGTTATACATTGGGCCAAGAGAGCTCATCAATCCATGGTTTTTCATTTGAAAATATAGTCCGTGCAGTTAATCTTCTCAGTAGTTAAAGAATTAATGCAAGTGAAGGCCAAGTGGATATTTAAAAAGCTTAGTTGTGTTTTGGGGGAAATAGCAAAGGAGTATGATGGCTCCTGTGATCCCCAGTCCTGGCTGAGATAACATAACTTCTTTTGCTCCAAAGATAAAGGAAACAAACCCATATTCATTGTTGGCCTGTCTTTCTGCTTCTGTGTTTTCCGTCTAGGTTGTACCTATGAAGGAAATACCTATAACAGCTCCGTCAAGTGGCAGAGTCCCGGGGAGCCCTGTGTCCTGCGCCAGTGCCAGGTAAGGTCCAGCGATCTTAGTCTCCAGTAAAAAGGAATCTTTAAACCCCTCCTCAGGAGTTCCTTTCGGGCAACAGAACAAAACCAAAACAACCAACCAACCAAAACCAACAATCAAAACCAACTGTATTCTCCCCCCCCCCAAATATGTTTTTATTGATTTCAGAGAGAGGGAGAGAAAGATAGAAACATCAATGATGCAAGAGAGTCATTGATCAGCTGCCTCCTGCACGCCCCCTGCTGGGGATCGAGCCCACAACAGGAATCGAACCGTGACCTCCTGGTTCATAGGTCGACACTCAACCATTGAGCCGCATCGGCTGGGCCCAACTCTGTTCTTGTACATATTTATCATGACAGTCACCAACACAAGACAGTCCAGGACAGATATTGTATGGGACTTGTTTCCAGTAACATACAGAGGAGTTGTTCATTGTTAAATCGTGCCTGGAAAACCTCCTGGAAGATGCATATGTCCTTGGGGAGAATTCATGTCTTCCTGTGAGCCAACTTTAAGCAAAACACAAATTCCTGTGAGCAGAAAGAGGCACTGTAAGCGGATATATGTTTTCCTTCTTTGATTCAGAAACGTTTTGAATTGGAGCCAATCTGTACACTGTATTCAGTCAAAGCAATTAGTACACTGTAACCTCAGTGATTTCAACCCAACAAATTTAAGAACCACAGGGTCAGCTCCTAAGGAGCCCACTGTGGCTGGCGCTTGCTGAACTTGGGAAAGAGTGTTGACTCTATGTGGTTCTGATCGTTACGGGTCTGAAACACAGCAAGATAAACGAAATGGCAAATGCAGAATCTAAATTTTCAAACTCCCTTTTTTACCCCTTAAGAAATGCTCTTTAAAAAATGCTCATTTCCTAGCTGACGTGGCTCAGCGGTTGAACATCGACCCATGAACCAGGAGATCATGGTTCGATTCCCAGTCAGGGCACATGCTCGGGTTGCGGGCTTGATCCCCAGTAGGGGGCGTGCAGAAGGCAGCCGATCAGTGACACTCTCTCACTATTTATGTTTCTCTGTCTCTCTCCTTCTCCCTTCCTCTCTCTGAAATCAGTTAGAAAAAATTAAAATCTTAAAAAAAAAAAAAGCTCGTCAAATTTTGGCGTACTTTTAAAATTCTTCTCTGTAGACAAGATGCTGTTAAATCATTTACCCCCAGCTCAATTTCATTGGTCAAGGGTATACTTTTACATTTAAAGGAGAAAGAACTGTTAGTATAATAACATATATTTCTCTGTGGTGTTTTTAAAATATGTTTTAAATATGTTTTTATTGATTTTAGAGAGAGAGGAAGGGGGGGAGAGAGAGAAAGAGAGAGAGAATCATTGATGTGGCATCGATCAGTTGCCTCCTGCATGCACCCTAACCGGGGATCAAACCTTAAAGCTGGGTATGTGCCTTGACCTTTCCATGCACGTGATGGTTCTCAACCAACTGAACCACACCAGCCAGGGATCTCTCTGATCTTACCTCAAGTATATTTACATTTAGTTTATTGAAATCTGAATCTTATCTATTCACATTCTTATTAGATGCCCACAGGTTCAGTAACAGAGAGAGCGCAGTGTAGTAAGGAAAATATGGACCTGCCACTCATGGAACTTGTTACTTAACCTCTCTGGACCTCACGTTCATCCCCCCAAAATGAGGATGGTCCTATCTCATAGGGCGGCTGTACTGTGAGCAATAGGAGGCTGACGTTAAGATCACTTCTGGTAGAGCCTGCAGGTCCTGGGTCCAGCTAGGTGCCAGACAGGTAACAACTGGCCTAGTGATCTGGTTTATTTCCAGTTGCTTTGAATTCGAGCTCGTTTCTTACAGCCTCCTTCCGAAGGAGTTCTGATGGGTGAAAAATTCACCTTTATTTTCTGCTTTTACCTTTTTACTGGAACAGGACACTCTGAAGATGGCAGGCAGGAAATTCACGGGAACTAACCCGAAGAATCCCCCATCTGGCCTGCAGATAGTAAAGGGAATTGACCTTGAGCCGTAGCCCTTTGCATTGCCTCGGCTGTATAACTGAGGCGCAGGTTCTTTTTTGATGTATATCACAGGATTTTGGCGGTGGTTGTTTTCTTTCCCAGTGTAATATGGACCACAATAAACTGCACTGGTGGTGGGGGCCTCAGGCCTGACAGACATGAAGACATTTCAGAAAAAACTCCTTCCTTGTTGTGTTGAGATGCTATGGTAACAGACACAGAGGAAAATGATCTCGTTATCAAATCGTTACATTATTTTTAGCCTGTGTTACACGTCCCCTCAAAACAAGACTGAGCAATCACCAAACACACAAATCCATTTATAAAATAGGGACAGAACATGGTGAAAATTCTCCGACAGCCAACTCTGAAAATTAATTTAAATAATGTTTCAACTGATATTAAGATACTAGAGTCCCAAGATCAGTTTGCTAATGAGTCACTTGATTTCCCAAAGTCCCTATTTTGACATGTGTATGACGAACTTTAAAATAGTTTCATCTCTTCAGTTGATGCTGGAGAGCCAGGCTCTGGGGGGGTAGGGGGCAGAGTAAAACGTCTAAGATCGCAGAGCTGGGCTAGTTTTTTCTAGAAGGGTTGCAAGGATTTAGGCCTCCAGATGCCCGTCTGGAATGTTATGCTCATACCCTTTGCCTCATAATTAATGGCTTAAAGTATAATAGCAATGCTAGGAAATACAGTAAGTGTTGAAAGCTTAAAACAATTGTGAACAGCGCGGCTCGGTCAGCTACTGACTGGCAGCAGGGCCTTAAACCCTAGATGTAAAAGACAGACAGACATCAGGGCCAAAGAGAAGGGCCAAGGTCAGGGCGAGGAAAGAGACAGGACCAGCGCCCTGAGTTCAGAAGCATCCGTGGGCGGAGCCAGGGGGACGTGAGCTGACCTGTGCCACCCACCCCTGCATCTGACACCCGCCCTCGCTTCGCTCTGCACCTTGTGTGTTCAGGCCCTTCTCCGGTTACCTTGGTTACTTTCCAAAGTGCATGGGCCCTCGGGGACCCGGGCTCACTTCGCCTGGGTGTTCTGTTTTGCAGGAAGGCGTTGTCACCGAGTCCGAGGTGCGATGTGTCGTGCATTGCAAAAGCCCCTCCAAGCCTCCGGGATCTTGCTGCCCCGCGTGTCCAGGTAAACGCCCCGGGCGGGGAGGGCCGCAGGGCCCGCAGAGAGCCGCACCGTCGGAACCTGAGTTCCCCCAGCGTGCGTGGCTCCCCCTTTCCCGACGGGCTTTTCCTCACTTTACGTCGGTGCAACTCATGGGTTTGGAGAGCAAACGTCTTTGCCTGGAAATGTCCGCTGGCCCCCTGGTGAGCCGGGGGTGCAGGCACCGTGCTGTAGGTCTTGGCACCTGGATGCTCGAGGCCCAGGGGGCTGCTTTCCACGCGGCGGGGCCGCAGGTAACGCTTATTTTGGAAGGAGAGGCTGTGGCTTTGCCTCGCTACCAGAAAGGTCTTTTTACGGCTGCAGTTTGCAGTCCCTTGGCCAGAGCTGGCCTGGGTGATGAGGTCACCAGATGTTTTCTGAAAACGAGAGCCGTGTCCCTGAGGGAATTCAGCCCAGGGCTGGGCGGCCTCAGCTGTCAGTGCGGGGCAAGGGGTTGCACCCACTGTCCTTGCAGAGGGCCCCGCTGCCCAGCTGGGCGGAGGGCTCCTTCCCTCCCTGTGGCCGGAGGGTTTCCTCTTATACTCGGAACAGGAGTACCAAGGCCCCCTGCCGCCCTGCTTGCCCTTAGGTGCGAGCCTGGGGATTTTGAGTTGAGAGCGTTTTTTTTTCTGATCCCTTAAGCCCCTGGCCTATCCTCTTAGACAGATGTTCTGCATTTTGGGGTTTCCGCTGAGTGTTTTTCCTCGTTGGAGGCGATGCTCACAACTCCTCCTTGACATTTGAGGTTAATCTCCAAAGAGCCTTCTGTTCTGTGCACCTTCCTGGGACATGGGACATGGGGCGCTCAGCACAGATGAGGCTCTCTGCTCAGGGCCTGCCGCTCCCCTCCATGTGGCCTGACATGCGTCCAGACCTGAGCCCCTTCTGAGGTCTGGTCTTTTCTTATCTTTGAATGACAATCTGTCTCCACTCCTTCTGACCTTCCTGAGTTCCCTGCGCAGTCCTGATGGAACCAATCTTCCTTTTCACAGTGGGGTTTCTGTGAAGTGTTATTGGAGGAGCTTACACGTAGACCAAAACCTGGCTGATAATTCTTTCTGTAATCCAGTTGTTCTGTATCTATCAATCAGAGTTTGCTTGAGTACTTTTTTCTTCTGAATGCACTAAATATGCTTTATATCACATAGCCATACTCTTAAATGCCTACAAGATCTTCATTAAGCTAGGTCACTAGTTTTCTAGGCTGTACATTAACATTACTTGGGATGCTTCAAAGAATAAATCTTGGTGCCCAGGCTGCACCACAGACCAATTCCATCGAAATCTCTGAGGGCAGGACCCAGCCCTCCCAGATGATTCAAGGTTGAGGTTGATCACAGAGCAAATTTTTAATGCTGTGTAGATTTAGAAATTATCATAGCTCTTAAATATTAATTTGGTTGTGTTGAGTAGACTCTTGTTTTATTGATACAGAATCTACTGATCATATATAACATCCCTCCTCAGTCAGGAGGTGGTCATATTTTTTGGCTGCCTCTGAAAGTGTGGCGTCCAAGCCTCAGCGTGAACTTATTTTGGCCGTTGAAGTTCTCATATTTGAGCAACTTCTTCTTCCATTTTGTTTTTGGTTGAGTTCCCGAGAAGTAAAGGCTGGACTCCATGGTTGTAGATACTATACTGTTCAGTGCATATGACCCTCCAGTGAGGGACAAGGTACTGTCCGCCGTTCACCAAGGAAGGGAGGACACCCAGTGAGAATGAGGCCCGAGAGTGAGTAAAGGCCAAGGGCGGGGTTGGTGAGGCTTCTCTTTCCTCCCACCACCCCGCACACCATGGTAATTGTTCTGCTTGGTTCCAGATGCCCCGGGAGGCACATCTTTAAAGTTAGCATGCCAGTGCCACACGCTAGGCCCCGGCGCCCTCAGCTGTGGGGTCAAGAATCAACTTTGTTCCCTCTTCTGTTTTTTCCCACCCTCTTCTCAATTTCATCGTTTTAAAGTTGAATCTTTTTTAAAAACAATATTCTTATTGATTTTTTATTTTTTGAGAGGAAGGGGGAGAGAGAGAGAGAGAAAAACATCAATGATAAGAGAGAACCAGTGATCAGCTGCCTCCTGCAGGCCCCCTGCTGGGGACTGAGCCCGAGACCCAGACATGTGCCCTGACCGGGAATTAAACCAGGGACCTTTTGGTGCATGGGACCCGTCCAGCCAACTGAGCCACACTGGCCAGGGCTCCCTCTCCTTAATTTCGAAGGCTAACCTTTGGGTTGCAAATCAGAAGACTGGAAGAGGCCACATCCAGAGTGCTTTATCTTTTGCCTTGGGAGGGTGGACTCAGCCAAGTCTAGATCGGGACCCTCAAGGGAAGCCTTGGGACATTCTCCTTGGTAATCAGGACTGGCATCTGTCATTGATCACGGAGTGGTATCCACATAATGGCACACATGTACAGTCTGTGGCCAGCTTCCTCCTGAGACAGATTCCAGGGTATTCTTGGCCACCGACTCCTTCCTTTCCCTCTGACCCTTTGCGCAAGGATGGCGGGTTGTGATGGGAGCCGTTTGCATGGAATTTTCATTTACAATTCCCTATTTAAGCTGTCAGATGTAGGCTGTTGTGGTTAGTCACCTGGCAGCCTGTAGGACAGAGCCAGTGGTACAAACATATGAAAGATTTGAAGAGTTTTTGTTGGCTGCGTCCTTTGAAAAGAGACGACCGTGTAGCTGCCATTATGAACAGCGCTGAGCCCCAGCCACTGGGAGGGACCCAGGTTCACCGGGTCTTCCTGCGTCATTGGGAACAGCAAGGAGGTGGCTGATGGCTGGGTGTAGGTATCAGACGGACTTTAAAACCAGTTCCACTCAGCTATTCAGCTTTAGACTTAGCATCTGTCTCCTTGCCTTGCAGTGAACAGTGGGCTCTGTGTGCGGTTCATTAGCCGGATCGGGTGGGTAGGGGTAACGCTTGTTTCTCCTTGGAAGGAACCAGCTGCTTCAAGAGTTTGGTGGGCTCTGTGGATGAGTTCAGTTGGCTGGCCGTGAACACTTACTCCCAGGGGCATGAGCCAGTCTTTCCCAAGAGCCCCTTTGCCGAGTGTTGGCCACTGCTACTGCTGCTCCAGCACTGTCTGCCATGTGGAGTGGCCTCGGCTATTCTGGCCAAGTGCCTCCAGAGGACAGACCTGAGGAAAGTGGCTTTGCCATTAGCTGACAGTCCTCCCATGGCGCGGGTGACGTAGGATTACTGGCCAGATGTGCTTTAGGTCATTTGTGAGATCTGTTAAGAATATAACAGTGCCCTGAGCATCTTTCTGAATGGCAGACACCTCCTGGGCTTCTGGTCCTATTTTTAGCCAGACTTGCTGGGGGTCACAACCCCTTTAACAGGATACAGGGTGGGACTGGAAACCCGTGTGGCACCTCCTGACCTGCCTTTGCCTCTTCTTGTCTTGGCGCCTGGCCCTCTGTATGGTGTGGCCAGTGGATCAGAACTGAGTTCAAATCCCAGCTCTGCCACCTGCCAGCTGGGTGAGTTACTTCTTTTCTCTGAGCCATGTCTTCCCCACCTATGGGGACAGTGACAAAGGTCCCTACTTTGTAGGCTCACTGTGAAGATGGAGTGAGCTGAGGAGCACAGAGAGGGCCTGGCAGAGCTGAGCAATTCCTGGGTACTCACTGATGGCAGCTCTTCATGTGATGGGCTCTTTAGCTCATCAGTGACTTCTCTCGCTGGGACTTCTTCTGGTTGCCTCCTCTGGCCCCTCTGGGGTTTCGTTCCCCTGGCCGTGGTCAGTGAGTTGTGAGTTCCACAGACTCTTAGGGCTCACCACTCTGCCCTGGTCCCCTTCTGGCTGACCTGGGTCCAACCTCTGGTGTGCTTTCGAGCATCTTCGGATTTCTGGGCCTATGTCAATCTTTTGTACTCTATTGTTCCCTCCCTCCCTCCCCCCTCCCTCCCTTTCTCTGCCTCCCTCCTCCTCCTCCCTCCTTTTCTTACTCCGAGGCAGTATTGTCCTCTGGTTAAAGGGGACACTCTGCTAGATGGAGGTGGAGGTGGGAGACCGGCGAGCAGTGGGTAGAAGGATGGCGTCGAACGGAACAAAGGCTGCTGCTTCATTCGAAACTCTCCTTTGCTCTGCAGGCTGCGTGTTTGAGGGCGTGCAGTACCGAGAAGGGGAGCACTTTCAGCCCGACGGAGACAAGTGTACCAAGTGTTCCTGTGTTGTAAGTACTGCCCTGGGTGGTCCGAGCACGATCCTTCTGGTTAATTGCAGCTGGGACTCACCAGAGTGGCCCTGACTCTCCTTACAGCCTCCCCTCCTCTCCCCGATATGGAACCCAGGGGAGAGCCGGTCTCTCGACGGCAGGTATCTCGACCCTGGCGCTGTTGGCATCCTGGGCTGGGTAGGTCTTTGTGGTGGCGGCTGTCCTGTATGTCGTAGGATGTTTAGCAACATCCCTGGCTGCTACCCGTTAGATTCTAGGAGCACTCACACCCTCAGTTGTGACAACCAAAAATGTCTTCAGACATTGCCACCTGCCCCCTTGAGAACAAGGTCAGTCCTCATTGAGAACCACTGGTCTAAGGAATGGGGGGAAGAGGCTGGTTTTCCTCCACTTGCTGTCTTCTTTGGGGAGACATGGATTCTCTGCTCTTTGGGTAAAGGAGCTTCTCGCTGAAGCAGCTGTGGAGTCCTTGGTGCAGTCAGGTGGGAAGCTGGTGGGGTCAGCTCGCCTTAGTGTATCCTGCGCGGGGAGAGAGCCTGGCCCGGGGATCGGCCAGTTACACTGGGGGGAGCGGACAGGAGGAAGGGGACCCTAAGCTGTGGATTTGGGAAGAGGAGGGACTCATGAGGCAAAGCCGCAGACCTGCCTTTCCAAGCGTTGTTGACTTGTAGCTCATGTCCCAAGGATACCTTCAGAGAGCTTGGGATGAAAAAAGGAACTTGGCCGATGTTAGGATATTAAGGGGGATCTTTTTTATTTATGTATTTTAAATTTGCAGTAAAATCATTGGTGATGACGGTGGTCACGGTGACGAGGGGGAACCTAGTCTTAACCAGCCACTCCAAGTTATTTACACCATATATTTTTAAAGCTTTTAATCATTTGTAATAAAGAACATACAGTATGCATCTCAGAATATTAAAAATAATGGGGAACTTGAGCATCGTAATTTCGCCAAAGTAGAATCAGATGTGGACCATCATAAGTCATAGCATTTGTCATTTCTCTACATGTCTTTCCTAAAATCTTTCCCTTCCTACAGCACACACAGCTTAGAGAGTCCCGAGGAAAGTAAGCGTGACCAAGGGTGAGGGCTTTTTCATATGGGGAAGGGGGGGGAGGGAGGGAAAGGAGACAGACAGGGAAGGAGAGGACATATATGATATATGTACTATGAGGTATGTAATATACATCATATTGTAATAGTATACAAAAACACAAAGGCAATTTACTAATGAAGATTAACATGATTTTGCAAATTCAGATTCAACTTCGATGTATTTCCTCTCTTGCTTATTATGGATAAATAGCTTTGTGTTGTTTTTTTAAGTAAATAATTTCTATTTGCCATTAAATATTGCTCGTTTCTCAATTTTATTTCTCTCACACCGGTAGCTGTGAAGTTTTCTGATAATTTATTTTGTAACCAATCTTTACTCAGTGCCTTGACCTTTTTTACCCGGTCCCCGATCCCCCCTCCTCTCTGACAACTAATAATCTGTTCTCTGTATCTATGAGTCTGATTTTATTTTGTTTATATTGTTCTTTAGATTGCACATATGAGTGAAATTATATGGTCCTTGTCTTTCTCTGACTGGCTTATTTCACTTAGCGTGATACTCTCCAGGTCCCTCCATGCCGTTGCAAAGGGTAAGGTTTCCTTCTTTTTATGGCCGAGTCGTAGTCCATGGTGTAAATTCCACAGCTTTTCTATCCACTCATCTACTGATGGGCACTGGGGCTGCTGCCAGATCGTGGCTACTATAAATAACGCTGCAGTGGACGTAGGGGTGTATGTATGCTTTAAAACCTGTGTTTTGTGTTTCCACTTCTGGATCTATATCCCCAAAACCCGTTGCTCTTTCTCAGCCTACAGTCCTTTCCTCGTGCCGCTCTGTCTGCAAGGCCTCCCTTCTCCCTGTTTCACATTTCCATCTGTGACAGCACACTAAAACCCAGGAGTGCCTTCTCTTCCAGACCGATATTCTGCCCATTAAGGCCGCCAGCCCCTTCTTGCGGGGGAAGGAGAGCTATTGTTAGACAGACACCCCCTCTCAGGAGGTTGGTTCCTCTCTGCCTTGAGCACCCCTCTGGGGTCGCGCACCCGTGCAGCATCCCTCCTGGGCATTACCCTCTCTGATAAATGAATCTCCAGCCCTTCGAGGGGTCCCCCAACTCTCCGGTAAACACTGTGTATATCGGGTGGCGTGTATTTCATATCCCACGCCCTTAGTTACACTCTCCAAATCCGGGAGACTCTGCCTACCCGTGTTTTTGTGATGGGGCGACGGAGGCGGACGGCTGGGGAGACGCTCCACCTCATCGAGATGGACTCCGTAGATAATGAAGAAATGCCTGACCCGTGACTTTACATCCTGATCTGGGTCACGACCGTCTATATGGCTGGCATTCCAGACAGCTGAGAGCATGCGAACGTTGGAAGGCTTCTGGAGAGGATTTCACAATCGCTCTCACCCACTCCAGAGGCAGCGCGTCTGACATGGTTAGGTGTGAGTGTCATCATGACTCACGTGAGGAATGCTTTCCCGTGACTCCTGAAACCGAATCATCCCCATCTACTCAGGAGATAAGTAAGGGCCAGGAGAGTCTCTCCCCCAGAGTCCCGGTACTGACCAGGAGGGCGAAAACCTGAGCTCCTGTGGCTGCTCCGAAGGGTTGTCTGAGTCATAGGACAGTGTGTTCCTTGTGGCTTGTGTTCAGTCTGCCTAAGTCCTATATACATTTTAAATGTGTGTTTTTTTAAATTGATTTTTAGAGACAGAGAGGAAGAGAGAGGGAGAGAGAGATAGAAACATTGATGAGAGAGAAACATCAATGGGCCGCCTCCTGCACGCCACCTACTGGGGAGCGAGCCCTCAACTCGGGCATGTGCCCTGACCAGGAATTGGGCCGGTGACCTCTTGGCACCTGGGAAGACGCCCAACCAACTGAGCCACACCAGCCAGGCAGTCCTGTATTCATTTTAAAGGGGAAAGAGGTTGACTCTTTCCTGAGGCAGAAGGAAAGCATAGTTTATAAAGTATACCAAACACTGGTTAAAACACACATCTGCTTCTCTTTCCTTTAAGCTCCAGCTTTTATTACCTGCCTAACGGAACAGCGAACAGTTCCGTGTGCCTTTTGTCAGTCACATTCTCAGGGAATGGGACAGTGGCAGTTGGCACAGACCTTTCTGAGAAACCCGACGTCTTCCAGGCTTCTGAGACTAACGACCAAGGTGTCACTGAGAGATGTCTATGTTCTCTTTTCCCCAAACTATTTTAAGAAGCCTGTGGGCTCAGTCTTCTTGGGAATTGATTGCTGAAGGGAGGGAAGCCCACGGAGCTGTCGGACACTCTTAAAAGAGTGGCAAGTCCTCGATCTGTGAAAGCAGCCAAATTAACCGGCCAAGATCAATTACTTTTGCTGACAAAGGCGTATTAAGTTCAGAGGATTTCTACTAATAAACATGGGTTGTTAATGGGCTGTCTGTGATGAAGGAGCTGTGCTTTATTGGCTCTTAGAAGCCCTGAAGTCCATAAACACCTTTGCTCTCACTTACACTTTGGAGATTGCAAAGGGCCGTCTCCCAGGGAAAATGAACTCCTAGGACAGTTATTTGGCGAGAACAAAGAAAGCAGAGATCTTCATGGGCCCCACTCCTCCTAGACCCAGTTCCCCTGACCTCTGCCAAGCTCTTTGGCCTCCTCACTGGCCCTCCCTTCTCTGTGCTCTGGCCTCTGGGCAGATGCTTGGATCCTCACTACACACAGTGTGGACCAGACCAGCAGTGTTGGCCTCACCCCAGAGCTGGTTAGAAACGCAGAATCTTGGGCCCCACCCCAAACCTACTGAATTGAAATCTGCAGTTTAACCAGCAACCCGGAGGATTCATTTGCCAAGCAGAGTTTGAGGAGCACTGTCTAACATCTCATGGCCTTGACCTAGGCTGTTATTTCTTCTTTCCTTTCTCCATCTACTCTCCCCATATCTAGTTAGCACCACTCATCCTGCCCTTGGAAGCCCACACCTTCCTCTGACTCCCAATCTTGTTGCCTAATCCTTTAGAGCAACCATACTTTACTTTCCAAATATTTAAAATGATTTGTAATATTTTTGTGTGTGATAATTTTATTTAACTTGGTTTAGGTAAAAGGGTGACTGTATCTTCAGCTCGTGGTCCACAAAGGGCATTCGTAATAACCGTTTGATTTTCCTTCCCTCCCCCCCTCCCCCCACTGCCTCTCTCTCTCTCTCTGCTACTTTATTTCCCCTGCACCGTTAGTCCTTGCCGACTCAGCAGGGAACAGGGAGATGCACATCATAGTCGATGAGCTGAGAGGAAGATGGATTTATGACCCAGCACCGTAGCGCTTATTATGAGTTGCATGGCCCGTGGATGACTTCCCTGGGGACGTCTGGTTTGAAAAGTGTTCTCTAGGCCTCAGAGGTTTCCACTGCGCATGGCCGCAGAAGACTCAGTGGCAGGGACGGTCACCGATGATCAGGGCCACGCGCTGTGTCAGGGCTTTGGAAGAGCATAGTTCCCCCACCCAGAGTTCACCTTGCCCTGAAGCGAAGGGGACACCGTCCAGCCTCTCCCTGCCCCAGTGTCTGGCTTCAGGTTGCACTTCCCTGTAATAAGAAGCAGGGGGCCACCTCAGCAGTTTTGTGGTCACGTGAAGCCATGGCAATCCAAGTGACATTTCGCAGCCACACTGCTGTTCCTCTGACCAGAAGACCGGGGACCCGCAGTGCTGAACCTTCTCCTGGCCTCTGCCTTACTTGTAACATGTGCGATTTGGCGCATTGTCGTTACAGGCTGTTGCTGTGCCTTCCCTGTCCACGGGGAGGAATTTGGCTACATCTGGGCAATAAATTGGAGAATTGAGCAATTAGTGAATTAGATCAATGTGGGCTGTTTATCTAAGCAACATGGGCCCCAAACCCTCAGAGTCATTTTCAAAACTGGGCTGAAATATCGGTGCTGTTGCTACACTCTTCCACTTGGCATTGTGATGGACCATCACCCTGAGGACAAACGGTCTTGGTTTGGAGCAGCCAATGGGGGTGGGGGTGGGGAAGGCTTTTCTTTAAGGGCTGGATAGCACTTGGCAGCTAGGAGGGGCTTCCAACTAGCTCAGGAAAGTGGCAGGTGCTCTTGGCGTGTTATGCTGGATGGATCTGTGCTGTTGTGACCCGCCTGTCAGCTGAGGCTTCTGTTGGAAGGTCTGTTTCAATGCCATTCTCTTCAGGTTGAATCCAGCTGTTGCTATGGGGGTTTTGGATTTTTGCTTCTCGACTATACCACCTGAATGACCTATTTGGAAGACACAGCTGAGTTTTTTGCTTACTGTGGTCATTACCTTGACAGGGCCTTAAAATAGAGTTTTAGAAGGAAAAGGCCAAAGGTGGGTTATTGATGAGGTTTCGGGGGATCTGGTTTAAGGTGGGGTTTTCAATGTAAGGGCTTAGTTTAGATTGGGCAAGTTTCATGATATGCTAGCTTAGAATTGGTGGGAATGAGGTGAGGACCTCGAGGCATGTCTCAGACAGTTCATGAGCCTAGTTAATCTGTATTCCTTATTGAGTACTATCAGCAAGTTTCTGAAAACAACAGGGCGCTTAATTTTTTTTGTTTGTTTGAGTGGATTGGGAATGACTATTATATACTTTGAATTCTATTTCAGGCCTATCTCATGTGTTTTCAGGCCAAATCCAGAATTAATTTCCATATATGTCTTTATTTTTTGTGGTTTCTAAGGTTCCTTATGTCAATTTCTTTATATAATTTATAGCTGAATCTATAGCTTTATAGAAAATTTGTTTTTCTACACAGGGAGCCACCATCCTAAAAATGAGTCTAATAGGGAAAACAGTTGGAAAGGAAACTTCTTGTATGGCATTTGAGCATTTACAGGCAAACACAGAGTTTGAAAAGAAATGAGCAAACGACTTATTTACAGAGACATTACTAATAACAATAACAGAACAACAGCTACTCTTACTGAGTGTACGCCCTTTTGCCAAATACACACGGGGCTTTAATGTTCATTTTCAAAATTGTTCTGCAACCTACAAGGCATTAGTCCCGTTTTTTTGATGAAGATACTGAGATCCCTAGAAGTTTAATAGCTTGCCCCAGGTCAGAGAGCTGATGAGAGCCGAAGTCCTGAACCGCCTGATCAAAAAGCCATGTGTCATTTCTCTCCCATCCTCCATCCGTCCCCTCCCGCCAGGGCAACTCTGGGATATTATATGTGAGTGTTTGTAGACATCGGAAAGTGGGAAATGCCATTTGAATCTATGGCATAAAGAGCAACCAGACATCTGGAAGGAGAAATGATGGTGACATGACACGAGCGCCCCAAAGAAGCCCAGTTTTGGTGCGAGAGATATTAACACATTGAAAATGTGAGCTCCACTTGCTCTCTCTGAGGCTCACAAGTCCAAGCAAGTTTAAACTCATGCCAGACCTCAGCCTCGGGCTCAGCCTGAGTGTCACCCCGATGCCAGAGCGGCTGAAGGAGGCATATCCGTCACCCTCACGGTGGGAGCGAGGAGGCTGTGCCTCTCCGCGCCGAGAAGCCGAGTACACGAGGGAATGTGGCGGTTGCTGGGACGGAGCCATCCACTTGCCTCTGCTTCCAAGACGGATGGACAAGCTCGTTGATCTGAGGGGGCCCGGCCATTCCTCCTAATAGTCACTGGTGAAGTTGAAGCGCTGATTTTGGAAATCCCTCCTTGGGGCTTCTCTGCAGGAGTTGGGGTCACCCAGACACAAGTGAGTCCTAGTGGTTGTGTGAATTCAATGCGTCCTTCTGGTAGGATGAAGGGGCAGCTATGTCATTGGTTTTGAACAGTTTCTCTCTCCTTTGCCCAAGAAGCAGATGCATTTACAACGTTGAGTGAGGTTTGGGATAATATTGAGAGTTGGTAGGAAAATGAGCTCAATCTTGAAATCTCATCCCATTGTATCCTTGTGAAAATCATTCCCTTTATTTTTTTCCGTCTTCCTTTATTCTCCTAACGGTCTGTCGCACTCCTGAAAATCCCAGGAAAGATACCAGTTGTACTAAACGCTAAAGAATTTTCCAGCTATTAATTCATCCCTCTTTCCATCTTTCCATCCATCGCTTGTGTCTGCAGCCAGCTGGTCGTTGATTAACTTAACAACGGTTGAGTGTCTCCTGTGTGTTCGACACTATTAGGCACTGAGCTCTCAAATGTAGAGGGGATCCCACGTTTTGTTTCCAGACAGTTACACTCTGTTGGCTTGGATGTGTTTCTTAAAAATAAACCCCGATCAAATCGTCCGCAACAACTTTTTGTGTGCTAAGATAGCATACGATATATCCCAACTGTGAGATACATGGTAATTATAAAAAGTCCAGATATATTGAAAAATAGAAACAATCATATAACTCAAAGATGACCACTGTTGATATAATTTGATATATTTTTTTCCACCCTTTCTTCCTTCATATTTGCATGCAGTTATATGACTAGATAGGATCACATTTTATATGTAGTTTTACATTCTGGTTATTTTCATTTATTATTATATTGTGAACTTACCTCGATTTCATTAAAAAGTCATTAAAACATAATTTTTCATAGTTACTAATATTCTATCAGTATACTAAAGTTTTTTAAAAATTGATTTATTGGGCTGACATTGGTTAATAGGATCACGTAGGCTAGAATTTATTTAATCACTTTTCTGGTATTGAAAATTAATATGGTTTCCAGGTTTAGCTATTACGAATGATGTAACAAACATCTGAAAATTAAGGTCTTTGTTTCCCTGATTATTTACTTAGGCTAAACTTATAAACAGATAATTAATGAGTCGAGGTTACCAGCTTTCTAAGGGAGGAGTGTGTGTGTGTTGCTACAACACCTCATATAGGCGATGTCCAGTTTGCAGGCCAGTCAGCAGTGCCTACCTGTGTATCTTCCTGCCTCCAAACTCTTTTTCCACTTGACAATCTTGTTTTCACTGGCATTTGGTTTCTGAAACTGAACTTTTAAAGTACATTTATTAGTCAACTGCGCTTCTTCTGTAAATTGCGTTTTATTTCCCATTTTCTCTGAGCGCTTCAAGTTCCCTTGAGGTCTGTGTGTGCACCAAGGACATTAATCTTCTGCCAGTTCTGTAAAGATATGTTTTTAAAAACACCGAAAAAGGGCTGTGTGTGCGCTTTGACCTTAGTGCGTACATTGCATGTTGGATAATGACAGAGTCTGCCGAAATCCCATGTCTTCTTCCAAACTTTTCTCCTCAAATCTCCATCCAAATATATTAACAAAGAGAACAGTGAGTCACCAGCGTCAGCTCCCGAGTTTAATTAGTCCAAGGCTTTTATTTAGGCTCCTCTCCTTCCGTCTCCGACTGCCTTTGGGGTAACGGCCTCCTGTGCCTGCTCCCGTGCCGAGGTGACCTTGCTCCGGGCGCCTCGGGCCTGTCCCCTGCGCGGGCTCTGCAGCCCCTGCCCCGGCCTGGCCTGGCACCCGGGCTCCTGCCCATCCCTTCCCGCCTCGGCATCTCCTTTGTTTTAGATTTTAAGTTTTCTGCGGACAGGCCCGATGCACCGCCCACCTTTGAGCACAGTATCTCGCACGGAAGAAACAGAAAATACGGGGCTAAATGCCTGGTCTTAGCCCTTTATGACTTGGTGTTTATGTTCTTGAAAATGAGTTATACGATCTGGAACTGTCTTCCTACTTGGGTCTTTGTTTCAATCTGTTCACTTTTTTATTTCTGTGAACGTGGTGATATGAAGGATTTATGATAAATCTGGAGAGGAAGAGAATCCAATCTAAAGCATTAAAAAAATAAAAATGTTGAGAAAATCTCAGAGTAGCTGAGGGAAGGAGATGGCGGGGGTGGGTGAGCTCTGGCTCCTCACAGCCTCATGAGATGACAAATGTAAGTTAGACCCTATCTTCCTGTGGAGTGGCAAGAAGAGAAAGGAAACAAGTACGAATGAGAGTAAGAAGAAATACCCTATTTCGTCAGCAAAGCAGAATAAAATCGTAGTGTTACAATACTTTAGAGTGTTTCCAAAATCTTTGCTCTTTTCTCCATTATTATCATAAAAACTCTTTCTTCCAGTTTTTATTTATTATTTTATTTTTTCAGTTATGTCTTTCAAATACAGTTTACATTCAATATTGTTTTGTATTAGTTTCAGGTGCACAGCATCATGGTTCAATGAGAACTTAGCTGTTTTTTAAATTGGTACCTGTGGGTCCACTCCTCTCTTTGCTGCCTTGTTTCGGTTTCATGGCGTCACCCACCTCCCACCCCCACCCCCACCCCCACCCCCACCCCCACACCATCCCCTCTCCTTTCCCTCCAGCTCCCATGTCCCTGTCCTGGTCGTTTCCAGCCGTCCCTCTTGGACTCTCATCAGTATCTCCGCAGGATGGCCTGTGTTAATAAAGTAGCATAATTCATTTTCATTGCTATCTTGGTCTCTCCTCAAATATTCATCCCAGGGTGCTGTACACCCTAGATACTCAGGAAATATCTTTTGAATGAATCAATTACACATTTTGGCACCTTTTAAATGTCATTCAAATGTTCGGTTTGGAGGGTGGCAGCGCCTTTGCTGTCCCGTGAATGGCTTCAATTACCGGCATTTCCTTTGGGTGGAATTTTAAGTGGTACCACTTGTCAGTGTAAGCAGCAATGTGTTTGGATCCCACGGTGCCTGGGTCCTCCCCCAAACTGGGGGAAACCGAGCCACAGACACAGGAGAGGATTCTTCCCCCTGTGCGCATCCAACACCGTCTTCTGAAGCCCGTAGCTGAGTCATCCCCGGGAAGCATCCCTGGCAAACCCACCTAAGTCCTCTCGCGGTGGCTGAGAAGAGCCAGCTTGAACTGAGCGGCCTTTACTGGGCAGCAAGGGGACAGGCCGCCAGGGTCTGGCGGACCTTCTGTGTCAGGAGACCGTGACATGTCTAAGCAACCTGGAGTTGCACCCAGTGTCAGGCACCTCCATCACGTAATCCTACACACTACGTTTTCACTCCAGTGCCTCTTTCTGTTCTCTGTGGGGCACATAGCAGAGCCAGACAATGTGATCCCAATTAACAACGTCACGTTCCAAATGTCCCATGCAGGGACTTGAAACCTCTGAGTATTGCTGGAGTTAAACAACAGAAAAAACAGATACATTTATAATGAAGAAAAAGACATTCCCTTCAGTGGGGGGAAAGGTACCTGTTTCGGTTTTGGTCAGATTAAATATACATTTGTAATGTAGTCAAACATCATTAAAGGCAGGCACTCATTACGAAGAAATATCCTTTCATTTTACTTTAAGAGCTAAAATTAGATAATAGAGAAATTACTTTCTAATTTCAGAATGGGAATGGGCAGTTACTCTCACCACATCAATGGGATACGTACTTTAACTTCTTTCATTCTTCTGATTTACTGCCCCATTTTCGTTGTCGGCCTGTGTTGACTCTAGGGTTCCTTTCCCTCACAATCTGAGCTTATGACTGTGATTGGTGGATGACAGGAGCGACGGCTCCTGACATTGGTGGGAAATGTGTGTCTTTTCAGTTTCAAGTTCAAGGAAAGGCGAGGAGGGGACTCTTGAGACTTCTGGGTTTGGTTATTAGGTTTTCAGCATCCACAGTCTTCATAAACAATGGACACAGCTGTCTTTAATAACCAAGCCTGCTAACCGAAAGAGAGGCGCACACGCCAGGATCGGCGGCCGCAGGAAGACTTTTCCAACCCAGGAATGTTCATATGTTGAAGCAAGATTTCATTTATAACCAAACTGGATGTTTACCCGAAATGTCCATCATTAAGGAAAATCATTTGGCCAAGTGCTAGGAGAAGTGGAATGAACTTTTTAGCATTTTTGAAAAAGCTTACTGTATTGTTCTGAACAGTTTTGGGCGTGAAGATGGGTTCTGTACCCCTCAGGGGGCACTGTTGTGGGCAGAAGATCTCAGCACTTGTCTGACCTGTGCTGTCCAGTGTGGGAGCCATGAGCCACGTGTGCTATTGAGTGTTCGCAGCGTGGCCAGTCGGAAAGGAGGGCCGTTTGTGTGCCATACACACCAGAAGTTAAATACACACCAAGTGTGAAAAAAGAAAAACTGGGCAACCAAGTCTTGGCAAAAAGTACCCAGGGGCCTTATGTTTTCTTCCTCTAACTATAATGTATTAGGGCAAGCAGGACCGGTAGAGCGATTCCACACACGAAGGGTTTTATGCAAAATGAAAAGGAGATAGATCCTTCGCTTCTTGTAGAAACAGAATAGAAGATTTTAGAGAAACTTTAGGGCTTTGGAGCCCAAACCATTCCCACCACCTTTTATTTTATTTTATTTATTTTATTTTATTTTATTTATTTTATTTTATTTTATTTTATTTTATTAATTTTTATTTTATTATTTTTTTTTGTTAACCCTCGCCTGAGGATATTTTTCTCCATTAATTTTCATTAAGAGTGGAAGGGAGAGAGAGAGGGAGAAATATTGATGTGAGAGAGACACATTGATTGGTTGTTTCCCACACACACCCCAACGGGGGCTGGGGATCGAACCTGCAACCCAGGTACCTGCCCTTGACCGGAAATCGAACCCATGACCCTTTGGTGGGAGGGCCAGTTATCTAACCACTGAGCCACACAAGCCAGGGCCTTTTTTCTTTTCTTTTTTAAATAAAAGAGGTTCCAGCCAGTTGCGAGGGTTTCATTGGGTGACCGATACAAACCACCCTGCCTAGTAAACAGCACTTAGTAGGTACCTTCCCCCTTCTGCCGGGCTGAAGGATTTTTAGTTATAGTCTTTTTTATGGTCACCTGTCTGAGTTTAGGACATTTATTTCCATATCAAACCTAAATATTTAAAACCAGAGTTTTCTGGGATGGTTTTTCGGAGGGGAAACCTACCAGATAGCTTCCTGGTGTCCGATTGTTGCCCCACGTGCGGAAGGCTCACGAGGAAGCTGCCTCTGGGCCTGCAGGTGCCGGCGCCCCGTCTCTGCTCAGAGGGAGATCGTGTGTTGAAGTCTGAGTCATTCTTTCTCTTCCCTCAAGGAGCCAGAGCTCTTCCCCCAACCTTATTTCCCAAGACTCCCCCTCCTCACATAAACCTTTCCAGACACACTGGGTTCCTTGCAGTTCCTCCAACAAGCCAGGCACACTCTCACCTCAGGTCTTTGTATTTATCGAGCCAGCCCTCCATCTGGAACATTCTTCCCCAGGTCCCAGGTCTGGCTCCCTCGTCTCCTTCAAGGCTTGGCTTGAATGTCACCTTCTCCACGAGATCTTTCCTAACTAATACCACCTAAAATGGTGACCCTACTTCGCTACCAAGTCCCTCTGCCACCTGATACTCCCTCTCAAATCAATTTTGTTAATTTTATTGCTATCTGATAGACTTGGTTTTCCTCCTGTCTTTCTATCCCCCCCCCCCCAATAGAATACAAGCTCCATTAAGGCAGGAACATGGTTTTGCTCATTGCTGTGTTCTCACTACCTAAAATGGAGCTTAGCACATAGTAGGCACTCAACAAATATATGCTGAATGGATGATTGAAGGAACAGTACCAGCACTTGGTATGCAAGGATGCAGAAGTTAAATCATAGTATTTACCAACAATTGGCTAACAATTCCTGCAAGCCCAAAATACCCCCCCACCCAGCGGAATGGAGCTGCTCAGATCATCTGTGCTTCAGCTTTGCTCCGGTTTGGGGGCTCCTTTGGCTGCCGAGGGCCCGGCAGACGCCAGAGTCCGGCGCAGTGGCCGCCTGGCTCTTCGCAGGAGAGGCCGGGCTAACTTAGGGGCCGAGCAACTTTCTTTTCTCTTACTCGATTTTTCTCCAAGAAGGCAACGTTTGGAAGGCCCCAGCAGGAGGGACGTCTCCTGGGTCGGAGGAGCTCTCTGGGGATTTTGTGACCTGTAGCCTGGGGCTAGCAAGGAGCTCCCGCCATCCCTCCGTCCCGCCTGCCTCCTCCAGTCCCCGAGTGTGCAATGGGCAGCGGCCCTAACGCATTTCCATTCGGTCCTTCTTTCCAGCCGGGGAGCGGGCTCGTACCGTTCATTCTCTTCCATGTTCCCGGAGAGGAAATGAAAGCTTTGTCGAAAGTTAAAGAGCCAAAGCTCAAGATGGAAGATTCTAGGTGATGAGCCCCATCTTGCCTTCGCTCCACCTGCCTGGGCACCACGAACACAGTGGGCTTCGCGGGCCGAGCGTGTGTGGCCTGGTGGGTGCGAATTTAGAATTGCGAGTCGAGAACGTCTTGTGGCTGCTTTCAAGTTTGGTGAGATCATTTGGGATTAAAACCAACAACCCCAACTTTGAAAAGATACGTCTTCTCCTCATAAAAAGAACCAAATAGAGGGAGGTGTGTTCTTGAACCGGAATTTTAGCACGTATAAGAAGTATAAAATACGTATAAATAATATTTATTATAAAGTATAATTTATTATTATAAAGTATAATAATTTTTATACTTTCAAATTTTAATAATGTGAAAAATGGACTGTTAGAGCACTTACCAAAGGTACAGTTGGACAGGAACTTCTGAATTCATTCAGAGGAAGGATGTCTTGTTAGATATTAGATTTCCACTTCTCTTAAGGAGCCTTTCCTCTCGGGACCCTCAGTTCGGACCTTACAGTCTAGATGAGAAGACAGGCATCCCGTCTTGTTGACTGCTCAGTCCCTGACCTCCCCCAGTCCTCGCTGAACAAGGCCCAGTGCTTTTCAAAGACTGATGCTGAGCTATGCGTGAACCTGGGGTCTGGGGGTGATGAAGAGACATGCAGAGATTCTGGCATCTCAGGAGTATGGTCCACGGGTCAACAGCAACAGCAACGCCTGGGATCTTACTGCTTCTCACACTTGACCGCACAAGAATCCTCTGAGGCTCTTGCTAAAGTACAGATTCTGACTCGGGGGGTCTGGGGTGAAGTCCTAGACTCCGCATCTAACAGGCTCCCAGGCATGTCTACACTCTTGGTCCAGCGGCTGCACTTGGAGTAGCAGGGCCCAGGAGTGAGGCTATACCTTTAAGAATTTATTAGAAACTTGTTTGGCCGTCTCCGCAGGAATCACTGAAAGGAAATAAAAAGCATACTTCGCTTATGCAAAGTTTCACAACACAACTGAGCTCACTCACGCTCACACCGTTCTGTATGGAAGACCGGTCAAAACTTCCATGAAAGGAAACCCTCATGAACCAGCATGTAAATAAGGGCCTTGCTGCTTGCGGTTGGTCAGGGCAAGAAAAGCGAGTTTACGCCGTATGTGGAAATTTCACTGGAAAAGGGCAACAAGCACATTGCAGAGAGCCAGCCCCTCTCAGGAAAGACGGCTCCTTCGCTGGGATTTCTACATCGCTGGAGATATGAGAAATGAAAGCTGGGTTCGGGTTGCAGGCCGGAGCTTAGTGTTGGAAGGTGAAAGCCAGCAGTATTTTCCCTGTAAAAACTCCTTGGAAAAGCTTTCGGATCTGAGTCAGCTGGGGTGAACCCATTTTCCGAACTTTTGTTTCTGGAAGCATTTAATTGAAAGGAAAAACCCCAAGAATGCATCCAGAGTCGAAATGTCATGTGGCAATTTTGGTAGGGCCTCGAAATAGTAACAATGGGGATAAATGGAGCCAAATGAAATCTGCAAATTGTTAGGATGGAATTGGTAAGGGGCACAGACTCGCACTAAGAGGGAAGGAAGGGAAATCAGTTTTCCAAGACAAGCCCTGTACTGAGATGTCGTTCACAGGAAGATTGGGGGCAGGAAACTTCTGTAAGTTTGATTTCCTCTGAGAGATTTTAGCTTCAAAATCTCATTGTAAGTGCAGCCTCTTAAAATTGCTCACAAAAAGAACCCTCCAGAATATCAAAGAATATACTCTTAAAAACTCTGAACGTTGAGATGGGCAGAAACCTGTGTTGGTATCCGGAAGGAACTGGCATTGATCATAAGGCAAATAGGTCTTGGACAGTGACTTAATTTTCACCTTGCGACATACTTAATTTTCCGTGTTTAAACTGTGGAATGTTCTGTAACTCCTGTTTCCCATCCCACCACCTGACCCACCACCATACAGGAAACCAGACGCTTTCTACATCCCTTCTCTAGGGGGCCCTCGTGGGAGATGGGAAGGAATTGCCATCTCAAACCCCGGAGAAAAACAAGAGTCAAAGAAAATGTTGACAATATACTAACAAACAAAATATACTAGCACCAAATTATATAACAAACTTCATATAACAACAGTTGCAACCAAATGAAATGATCCAAGAAACACAAACAACAAGCTTAGAAAAGACCGATAGGAGGAAAGTTGAAGATATCAACCATCATCATAAATCTAATTGGGTTAAACTGTGCGTTAAAGATGATTTCAAGTGGAATAAGTATTAAAAATTTAGTTTTCCTGTTGTTTCCAAACTTTATTTTTTAAAAATTTACCAGTTCAAACTCTTTGAAAGGGCAGTGTCTTTTGTTCCCGTTTTTTGGGTAGTCAGACCTCTGGAATCCCCAGATGTCTCAGCCTGGAAGCGCTGGCTCCACAAAGGCAGACGTTGCTAAAAAAAGAACCCAAGACCTGAAAATTGCCTGCAGGAAAATCTCTGCACCGCCCCGTTCATCTCTGCGTGTTGTTCCTCAGGTACCGTAACCGAACACGCGGTCATCCCCCGCCAGTCCTGCTTCCCTGCAGTTCCCTGTCTCGGCAGGTATCCGACTCTTGGTCCACCTGAAAACCAGCCACCCAGGAGCTATGCTCGGCACCTCCCGCCCCACCCTCCATCCATCAAGTCTTGTAGAGTTTGTGTCATGAATATTTCTGGAATCTGTTTCTCTCCACCCCCACTGCTTCCATCCAGTGTCAACTATATCATCTCTCTGTTGACTTCTAGTAAGGCTTCCTAACTAGTCTCCTCACCTTTACTCTTTATATTTTTTTGTTTTTAAAGTTTTAATAGATTTAAAGTTTTAATAGGTTCTAAGTAAGTTTAAAGTGTACTGGGTCTCTTATTTTGCACTTGGGTCAGTGTACAGTTCAATGATTTTTTAAAAGTAAATTTAGAGTTGTGCAAACATTACCGAAATACTACATTCCTTTTTCAAAACTTTTATTATGGGAAATTAGCATATACAAAGTAGAGAGAATAGTATCGTTTCATCTGTAAGTATTTCAGGATGTATTTTTAAAGAGAAGCACTCTTGAAAATACCATACCCACGAATACATTATCACATCTTTAAAAAGCTACCAGTGATTCCTTAAAGCTCCTAAGCGTTCAGCCGGCCCTTACATTTGCCTCTTGCTTTTTTTGTGTGATTTGTTTGCTTTTTTCAGACAAGGCTCATATATTACAGTTGCCTTACTCTCTTAAGTCTCTCTTAATTGCAGATTTCCCTCTTCTTTTTGTCACTGACTTGGTGAAGGACTCACATTGTTTGCACGGGTTCTAGGTCTTCTGGTGGCTTCTCCCCATGGTGTCGTTGAGCATGTCCTTCTGTCCTTTGGAAGCTGGTGGTTATGTGTAGAGGGTTCATCAGACATAGGTTTGATTTTCTAAAAAGATTATATTATAGTTGGTGCCATGACCTTCCCTCAGGGCACCTAATGTCTGCTTGTACCTATTTTTTGTGAGGTTAACTCTGAACTGTGGACTTGACCTGTGGGTTGTGAGCCTGACCCATCAATTCTAAGGTTTTTCCCCCTGTCCTCTGAGATTTCCAGCTGCCATTCATGATCATTGCCCACAGCCAATCTGCAGAACCGTGCTTTTTGCACAATGAACTTTAAAACACGAACATCCGATCCTCTTTCTTCTGCTTCAGATGCCTCAAGGTTTCCCGCAGCCGCCTCCCCTCCCCTCCCTGCCCCGCACGAGCCGCCGAGCTGCCCTGCCGCCTGTGGGGTTCTCCGCCCTCTGTGCGCTGGTTGCCTTACGGGCCCCGGGGGGTACAGGCCGTGCGCTGCCCCTCACCCCGAGCCTGGGCGAGTGACAGGCCCCAGTGCCCGCGGGGCCTTGTTGGGGGGTGGAACGAGTGAACGGGCTCGGAGGCTAACCTGAGGCGGGCTGCCGCGTCTGCGAGGAAAGGGCGCGCCGTGTGCGCTTTCAGTTTTTGCCTTTTCCCGATGCGGGGAAATGGGAAAGTAGAGATGGAAGAAAGAAGAGAGAGCAAAGCCCAGGGGAGACGTTTTGGAAGAGTCCCTGTGTCTCTGACTGTGGTGACAGCGCGGTCGGAGACGCGGAGCTGTGCTCGCCGCTGACAGCGGAGGGCCAGCAGCCCAGGCGGTCCCCGGGATGCCCAGGGTGACATTCACACTTGGGGAACAGAGGGAGGAGGGAGGAGGGGGTGTCCTTGGAATGAGACGTGCTGGGCTCTGGGCTTGTGTGTGAGGCAAGTGTCCCATGGCAATGGCCCTTGAAGGCGTCATCGTGATGCGGTGAACTCGGGCCAGTCAAAGCAGCCCGTTCGTCGCCCCGCGTGGGCGGTGTCCAGGCCGCACTGTGCGGCTCTGTGCCGGGCCAGTAGCCGCGGCGTGGAATTTCCTCCCATCTGGGGGACGCGGGCCTGAAAACACCTCATGCAGGAAGGCCTGATCGGTCAGCTGAAGGTCTTGTAGGAAAATGATACTGGGGAGCTAAGGTTGCGAGGGGACCTCGTAGCTTTTGTAGTTTATATGTTCACTGCATGAAACAGTCAAGTCAGCACTGAAGAGAGAAGGTGTATCTTACACGTCTTACGTGAGCAACAACAGGTAGCGAAGGATTCATTTTCATTCACCCATTTTAGCTTATTGGCGTGGTTTCAGCGTTTTCCTCTTTTTGAAAGGATGCTTCCGATTTTGTTTTGCTCGCACATTGGGAAGCAGTGTCTGTAGCTTCTATGATGTCCTCCCCCCTGTGGGGGAAGCGGGAAACTGAGCGCCCGGTGATTTCACAGCAAGAGCCTCTCATTCCACACTGAGTGTCAGGACTGGGCGGACTGAACGCTCGGCTAAGCGGGCACTGAGGTTCTCTTGGGTGTAGGGACATGTACAGAAGTAAACACAAGGTAAATACAGCATCGAGGCTGAGAAAACTGCACTCTGGAGCCAGCACACCTGGATTTCAACTCAGATTTCACCAGCAATGAGCTGTGTGACCTTGGACGAGTTACTTAACTGCCTTCATTTCCTCATCTGGAAAATGGGACAATCATATTAATACTTCGGTGTTGGAAAAAACATGCAATGATTTGTTAAAAGTGCTCAGAAGAGCACCAAGTACACAGTAAGAGGCATGGACGTGATGCCTACTGAGGCAAATGTTAGTGAAGTCAGTGCCCATGAGAGACTGACCCGTGGGGAATTGGAGGGGAGTGAGGAGTGCCCACTGCACCTGGTACCCATAGGTGCTGCAGACACAAAACACTTCAATAGTTGCTGCTGTGACAGGGCGTCGACGTTCCTCTAGTGAGATGCAAAGAGCAGAGTCACAAAACTGTTCAGTAAATCATGAGAGGGGGACTGCGCATCCCCTTCATAGCTGAGCACCTGCAAAATATGGTTGATCAGTGTGATACCGGTTTTACTGTATCGTTTGATAATTCTGATCAGAAAGGGCTTCTGCTGGAGATGGAGCACTCACCCTGTGGGGCTGAGCCATGGGGCGATTTTTTTCTGGATCTAGAGCCCCTAGACTCTGCCCCCAGCCAAGGGGCGGAAGCAGGGAGACCTGAGGGTGTGCCCCTCCTGGGAAACAGCACTCCTGGAATAGAGTGCGTGTTTTTATTAGCACGTACAGGAGCATTTGGGGAATAATGGCCTGGGAGTTTCATTCAGCTACAACATTACAGAGCCAGCCAAAAAAATTAAAAAGGAAAAGAAAAGAGAAAAGAAAAAGAGAAAGAAAATTGAGGACATTGTCGTTTTAAGGCTTTTAAAGAAAACTCAGTCAGGACCATAATCTATTTCCTGATCGTATTTATTGCGCTGATGAAAACTTTTGTTTTGGGTGGCACTTATCATTCATCTCACATATCTTTTTATCCTGTCCCCAGGAAAGTAATGGGACGCTTGCCAATTATCTTACTGAAATAAAGAGACAGCGCGGCTCACACAGCCTTTGATCCCCAGTGACGACATAAAACAGACCTGAAAGGGCTTTTCGCTGGGATTGTTTCGTTAGGAACCACTGCACGTGACCAAAATCACTTTGCTTTCTTTCCTGAATCTTCAAACCTACGTGTTTACTGCAATGCCTGAAAAATTTCTCAGGCGAATTGGTAGACTCCTTGGTCTGAAATCTGCAAAATTCGACTTTCCCTTTTCTTTCAAAATTGAGCTCTCCATGTTTCTGATTGCTGACTGCATTTTAAGGTAATATCTGCAATTTCCTTTAGTTTCTGGGGTGAAATCAGTCTGGAGCCGAGCCAACATGGGAATTTCTTTAAGTGACCGGGTCGTCTCTATCAGCTCACCTGTAGTGGATGTTAAATTTTTTGTACTGTATCGTCCTCGATGGTTCCCAATTTTCCAGTTTCATTCGAGGAACTTTCCCCTCATATGAAACATCTTTGTTCATCTTGCCACTCTCCTGCCAAATGCATGCTTCCTGCTCCTCGGAAAAGCCATTCTGGGGGAGGGAAGGAGGGAGCAATAAGCATTTTTTCACTTAATATAGATTTCTTGCAAATTCGGAATTTTCAGGTAGAATGTTGGTGTGAGTCAATGTTACTATTTTATTACCAGTGACAGAAATCAACTTAATTTTAAAGCAGAAATCAACTTGGTATTAAGTCCAGAAGGGATTTGAGAGACTTGACTGGGGCAGGTGAAGCCGGAATGGGAAGACTTGTTGAGTCCGTGACTCAGTGGTCTCTTCTTGAAGGCTCTGTGGGTGGCAATTCTGGTTCCGTATGTACGGCATGGCTCTTAGGATCAGAAAGCTTTCAAATGCTGCCTTGTGATGCTAGCGATTAGCCAGATTTGGAAACCGTTGAGTAAAGCAGTAATTTTCAAACTTGAACTCCTTGAAGTGCTTGTTAAAAACCAAATAGTTGGGCCTCCCCTTCAGAGGCTGAGATTCAGTGGGTCCGGGCGAGCCTGGGAATGTGCATTTCACCCTGCTCCGGGTGGCGCCGAGGCGCCGATGGCCCGGGGGCCCCGGGCAGAAGGCGGGCCAGGCGGGTGGGCACGTAGCCTGCGCCTCTCACTTCTTTCTTGTTTTTTCTCACCCTGGGGGACCCAGGCTCTTCTCTTGGGCGCCTCTATCAAAGACACTTAGCTTGTCAACAGAAGTTGAGTTTTATGAATGCGTATTAGGCAAGGGGTACATTTATTTCAGTTTGGCTTAACATCCACTACATATCTTGTCACTGCTGGTGTCCAAAAGCCCTGTGTGTGGCCTGAGCTGCACCGATGGGGTTTGAAGTCCCCAACCGCAGCCGGTCTGCCCTTCAGCCTTCCTTGCTGGGAGAAAACAGAGAACATACCGATCTGAAGGTTCTAATTATGAGCTGTAGAAAAATAGGTTGACTTCAAAGAAGAGACCTGGGAATATAAGGGGATGTTTCCTCTCCTAACAACCAAATGGAAATCAGCTCCTTCCGCCCCCCACACCCCCACACCCTAAAGCATGAAGGGGAAGCTCACCTTTCGCACAGATGGGGAGCTTTAGATGGTTCTAATCTTTAACGTTAGCATGAGAAGTGGAGGTGGGCTCCATTTTATAACCTTCGGACCTTTGTTTAAAAGTCTGTGTATGAGTCTTCACCGTCCCCTTGGAAGGGCCCTGGCCGGATTCTGCACACCTCACGGGCTTCGAGACGAAGCTGGACAGCAAGGCAACTAGCTCGTGGTTTCATTTCTGATGGAAATGTGGCCCGCACTTGCTTCATGCCCCACGTGTCTGAGCCTTTTGATGCAGGTCGGCCTTGACCTTCTCACTCTGCTTCCTGAGATACTCCGTGCTGGAGACAAACCATGTTGCTGCGCAGAGGAATTTTTCCCTGGACCTTGTCTCACTTTCCTCCTGTAAATCTGGAAGATAAAAGGCAAATTCCCAGGAGGTAAAATCACCAAACAAAACCTGAAAAGAAAAGAAAAAAAAACGAGACAGAAGAAGACAATCACATGGTTTTGTGCCTCCTGCTCCTGTCTCGTGTTGGAACTGCAGAGTGCTGCCTGCCTTGACTCGGAAAGGGGTCTGACGGGCAGGAAAGACCCCAGTGCCTGATCCCCATGTGAGATCCTCGGCAGTGCTCAGATGGGACAAGCAACGGCAGGTTTGCCAGGGCTGAGGAGCACTCGCCCACCGATGGATGACCTGCCCCATCGCCGGTTTACTGACGCCCTGGAAGATGTCCATCTCCGGGGAATGAAAGTCTTGTTTTGGAAATGAGTTGCTTGCAGGATTGCATCACTGTGACTAGCATATAGCTTTAGAGAAAAACAACATCACAGAAAAAGAGCATCCCTCTCCCCCTTTAACTTCCAAAGAGAAGTTAAGACTTGCAGTGGAGACTTGGGTTTGGATTCTGTCATAAATCACATGGTATGGACAGCCAGGATTAAGGAGAAAGGTACATGTTAGCAGACCAGGAGCCACTCTCTGGTCAAGGGACAAGATCAAGGACTCTGTTTATCACCCAGGGTTGACTTTTGGCTCAGCATCTCCCACTCCGATTTTACCTCCGGGAGCCAAGACGCATTGAAAACATTTCTCCCTCCTCTGGCTCCTCTGATCTGGGTAATTTGTACTTTCAGCCTCAATAAAGTCCTGGGAGGATGAGCTCACGCAGCCTTCGTGGAAAGCTGCCCGATCTTGCTGAGTTGAGTCTCCTCCTTGGAGTGTTGTCACAGGTACAAAAGCCTTTCCCCTCTTCGAGGGAGTTAAGGCAGCAAGGACCACTCATCCGTTCACTGACTCATCTCAAAGTGCATGCGGGGCTCCACTGCAGGCTGGGGGGACCATGGTGGGTGGCACCCACGTGGCTTCTGCTTCTTGGAGCTATGACGAAGAGTGAAAGTAAATAAACCAGCAGCTACAGAACCGTGTAATAAGGACCATAAAATGCTGCTAAGCACATAGGAGCTCTGTGCACGAGTCACTGGTGCTCGGAGACTAGTAGAAGGTGCCAGGGAGCCTACCCAGGAGGGGAACAGGCCTTAGTGTGGGGAGAGGGGGAGAAGCTGTTCTTTAAGATCTTCTGGAAGAAGCAATAGCCAGGCTGAAATTTGCAAAATGAATGTGGATGTGCCAAAGGAAAGAAGAATTTGGAAGCGGAGCAGACAGTGTGTGCAAAGGCTCAGAGGCCAGAGAAAACACGAAACCTGCTAGAAATGGTTCAGGATGAGTGGAGTGGGCAGTGGAAGCAAGAGGTGGATGGAAACAGTTGGAGATTTCTTTGCTGACTTTATCCGGAGAGCAGAGAAGACCATTGGAAGATTTAAGCAACGGCACAACCTGACCAGATGTCCCCTGGAGTGTAGACAGTGGGTTTGGGGGAGAGGACTTGAGGGGCAGGATGAGTGGACTGAATTGCCCAGAATTATTCTTTTGGGGGGGTGTCTGCTGGGTCCCAGTAGACAGTAGTGCCAGTTGCTTGCGGGCAAAGTGAGGACAGAGAAAGCACCTGTCGGTAGACTTCGCGGGCAGCACGGGCCTTCCAGTGGGATTTTACCTTTTATAAATGCATCTTCCCAAACAGAAAAATCAAAAATCAAACCATCTCTCTCTACAGAGCACATTTCTTTAACAAAAAGTATATGTCCACGCGTCTGCATACATGCGCCTGCACTGGCATATTTCGTAGGTGCGGGAGCGTGTAAGGAGGGCTGCGGTAAATACGGCTGGGCTGCCGGCCTTTTCCACGCAGCTGTCAGCTGCTGCGTGAACACTCGTGTTGCTGCGGAGGGAGGTGCTTCCCAAAGCGCGAGTAGTACACTCACGAGTTTGTGAAGAAATGGCTCTCGATTTGGACGCAGCTAATGGGAACGTGGCAAGAAAACTTTTTAAATGTTTTGAAACTTTTGGACAAATATTTTAGGATGATGAGCTTTTTAACACAAGTTCCAACCACTGATGGTGATCATCTCTGCCGTTTTTTGCAACAGTGAATGATCGATTGTGATGAAGTCTTCTTTTATCGAATGGAGTGAGACTATTTTCCTTGTGTGACTCTGTAATGGCATGTTTTAGTAGAAAGTCTAGATAGTCTCTCATTTAAAAGAGTTTTCATCCTGCCCTAGCCGGGTTGACTCAGTGGTTAGAGCATCTGCCCAGGGACTGAAGGGTCTCGGGTTTGATTTCGAGTCAAGGACATGTACCTGGGTTGCAGGCTCGATCCCTGGCCCCGGTAGGGGCGTGTGTGGGAGGAAACCGATCAATGTGTGTCTCTCACATCAATGTTTCTCTCTCTTGCTCTCTTCCCCTCTCTCTTCCTCTCTCTCCCCCCTAATCACTCTGAAAAGCAATGGAAAAAATATGCTTGGGTGAGAATTCAAAAAAAAAAGATTTTAATCTGACATAATGAATGGAAAGTTAATAAAAATGAATATTTTTCATACATTACCCTAGGAAGAAGCAGTACTTATTGGGTTTTATCTATGCCAGGGACTGTGAATGAAGGTTTAGGTAAGATATTTGCTTAGTTTTCTCAACAATCATTGAAGATAGGCATTGATTGTCATTTCAGAGGAGGCATTGATACCTATGTTCACATAGCAGTTAAATGACTGAGCTAGAACCAGGACCAACATCTGGCTGCAAAGCAAATCTTTAAAGAATTTCTTGGAGAATTGTGATTCGGGGTTCATTTTACAATGCTTTCCTGGAGGCACCAGATTAACATGCTTTTCTCACTGGTTGTATTGATGCAGAAACATAAAGATGTTTACCAGGTCTTTTATTAACACTTTGTTCTTGAGGACATGATTATCCTAAGAAAATGCCAAGTTCTCAACTGTACGCATCCTTCGTGTTTGGGACATTCATTCACTCTCCCATCCACTGAATATTTATTGAGTGCTGGACACTGTGCAGAAGTGTGAAACATAGCAGTGAACATAGCGATGAGTCCCTCCCATCAGGGAACTTACTTTCTTATGGACCGTCGCTGCTCTTGAAATATGATGGCTGTGATGGGCTACTAGTGAGCGACAGGTAATACAACGAATTCAAGAAATTTTAATGATAGTTCCACTCCATGGTGCTTGTCAGTCGCGGCTTCTAGAATCATCTTGGCTCTAGAAGTATGTAGAAACTGCCTGTCGTCTAATGATGGGTCTTTTAGGGATTCTTTCCAAATAACAGGGCTCAGGAAGCTGCTTTAATTTTTGGAAAGATTAGAGACTTGCAACTGAAAAATTTCCCATTCAGTAGGACTTACTATTCTGGTCTCCTTTGGACTGGGCATGCTCTGTGAGGGGCAAGTTCTGGGGACCATTCCCCACACTTTGCCTTCCCCTGTCTTGAGCTAGGTTTTAGGGAATTCACAGTGAAGAGAGCTAGCTGCTCAAGCAACCTCTTTCTCCCTTTCCATAGCTTCTTGGGTGAGATAAACTCTTGAATTCCCTAAGGTCATGGAGACTTCAAAACGTGAGACTTCAAAAAATTGGAGGAAGAATCTGAACTCCTTTAGGAAAGTTTTCTCAACCAGGAAACTCCAAGTAGTATTTAATTCAAATCTCTTTTAAAGCTCTACAGGACACATAATGGACCCTTGTTACAGCCAACTTTCTGAGTTCTGCCGCTCAGCCTGGAATAAGAAATAGCCTGCAAGGGTGATTTAGATTTGGCTTCACTTAACAAGATCATGACTGGGTGGACCAATCCCTTTAACAATGGCCAAAAAAAAAAAAAAAAGGCAAGAGAAGAGGCAGAAAAGGAGCTATCATATTGGCAAAATGTTCAAACATCCCTTGCTCTTTCCCAGCAATGGTACCGAGTTGGTCTCAGATACAGTAGCTCTCTCAAGCTTTCCATGGTGATAATTTGATTGATCACCCCCTGGGCTTCCCCTTGGAAGTCAGATGGGAACTGTAATATATCTTTTGTCCCAGAGGTTGATATGTCATCAGAGGGGCTTTGAGCCAACTTGGAATGCTCTTTGAAACTAGCTGTAGAATGAACTCAGACTGGTTGAGAGGGCCACAGAGGAGAGGCCAACCTGAAGGAACCTGGGTGGCACTTCACCCAAGAAAGGCCTTAAGAAAGTGACTTCCCTGTGGAAGGATCCAGTTAATTCTCTTCAGATTAGGTCTTTAGATTTTCCCAAGTGACACAGAAGAAATTATGGCTTAGTGATGGATACATCGTTTGTCCTGTTTGTACCAGCACCCAGCGCTGTCACAGTTTGTCACTTATAGCTGGTCATCATTTTGGAAACCCAGACTCTTCAGTGAATATATTTTCTCATTGTAATCCTTAGTTGAGCACTGATGAAGTATGATAGTACTAGAGTCAAAAAACGTAGCTTACTCATGTAGGAAACAAGTCTGATGTCATGAGTTGTGCACCTTTCTGTATTTCTGTGCTGTTAGAGGGGCTCCCCTTGTACAGGGGCCAGGAGGGATGTTAGTCGTAAATCCACCCTCCTCTTAGCTGGCCATCTTTCTCTCGTGACTCTTGTTCTCTGACTCTCCCCTGTCTTTGCCCTGAGCACATCCCTCCCAACTTCCAACATCCTTTGCCAAACTTCTCAATAATCTCAAGTCTCCTTAGGCCCTAAACATGGGAACTCCAACCCCTGTTATAGAAATCTGACATAAAGATGGGGCAAAGAAAAATTACAGAACTTTCTAGAGAATATTGAATTATGCCATATGTTGTTACATTTTTAATAGGAATTATGTAGCTGTTGCACAGGAAATTTGGAGTGGTCCAAGTTACTGTGGTTAGAATCCAGTTTTGATCACCTGTAGGAATTTAATGGTGTTTTTGCACCTTCTGTTGAGTGGTGGGGGAGCAGGAGTAGGCAGAGTTAAGAGATGACCCTATTAGACAATCAGACATTTTAATTACCATCATTTTTATAAATCACAGGTTATCCATGGGACCATTTTCTTCTTTGTGGGTCAACTTTATGCAAGGATTTCTTTAATTCTGAAATGGAGGAGGGGGAGAATTTGGAAACTTCTCGTTCAGCTTCCTTTAGATGAAAATTTAAGCAAGTAGCTAAAAATGCCGTGTTGTTGACTCCAGCACCCCAGGCGTGACTCTTGTAAGTCCTGATTTACTCAGACAATGCCCTTCTTGTGAGGACACCCTGCCTAGAGCACATTGGAGAAGGTTAGCCGGCCTTCCGCGGCCATCAGAGTCCCTACAATGAAAATGGCCACTGTGTTTATTTATAAAAGTACTTTGTTGGTCCTCTCAGTTGAAGTTGATGACAGATAATGTTTTCGGAGAAAAAAGCAGCAACTCTGGAGACATAGGCATCTGCTCTTTCTCAGTCTTGCCTCATAGGCTTGTACTTCATTTTTTATCCCACACAAAGGGCTGTCTTTTTTTCTACTGAATACCTGAAAATATGGGTGCAAATGACTAATATGGATTCTTGACAGTTTTACTGGAACAAAACTGGCGTGTTGGGGCTTTGATTGCCCAGCGCGGGCTGGCTCTGTGGGTGGCATTGATGGCCCTTTTCCGCCCCGTGGTCCCTGTGGCCTTCAGTCCATGGATCCAACTCGCCGGGCTAAGTGATGATGGGCAGTGTTCCCCCGGGACCATCGAGTTCATTTCTGTGACCCAAATGTGCGGCTGTGCTTTGGTTTGTCCTCATGGTTCTAGGAATTCCTTCATGAAGGTAGCCCTCAAGAATGCGAAAGTCAGAGTTTTTGAGTCAGCGGCCCTCGAAGTGTGGTCCAGGGACTCCCGGCCGTCCCCAAGACTGTTTCAGGGTGTGCACGAGTTCAGCACGACTTTCATCATAATACTAAGACATGATTTACTCCCCTTTTTTTTTGCTATGTTTACATTTGCACTGATATTGAGTAAAAGTGCCAGAGCCTTGGCATGGTCAAAACAATGGCCCCAAAGAGGTCACTGTGTTGGTCAGCTCCATGTACTCTCGGTTAAATAACAAGGAGCCACTTTTATTTAAAAATGTCCGTGATGAAACTAAAAATTATTGGTTTTTATTAAAGCTTACCATTGACTACACATCGTTTTAATGTGGGGAAATAGTCTGCTCGACATGGGAGGAGTGGATATCCAAAGGAAAAAAGACTGAATTTGAGCTGTGAGCTGAACCAACCACTTTTTTCATGGAATTCCATTTTTGCTTGAAACAGTGACTGACAGACAAGTTATTTCGACTTGGGCATTTGGTAGACTCTCACAAATAAAAGAAGAAAGTGAGCATATCACTTTAGAGAAAATAAATAGCAGTCTAAAATTTGATAAAATTTGAGTTTTTGTGGGAAAATTAGAATTTTGGAAAACTTTTTATTTGCTACTGTGAGCTTGACAGATTTCTGATAATTAATGACTTTTTTGAAGATGTAAGAGACGATGTTAATAAATGTAATTTTTGGATATTTGGTAATCAAATATACCAACATTTGGAAGTTCTGCCTAAATCAGTATTTTCCAAATGAGCAGTGTGTAGTGTTACAAGAATCATGCTTTGGGAAAATCACCCCCAAACTCCAAGATATGGTTTTGAGTTTCACATTATAACCAACCTTTAAGATTGTTGAATTTTGGTATAGCATCAAAGAAGAGTATTCACATTTATATGAAATGGCTCTTAAAATCTGCCTGTAGTTTCTAGCTACACATCTGTGTAAGGCTGCATCCTAAACAACAGATTGCAACAAGTTGAAAGAAACAACTAAGGAAAAGCCGGTATCTTCTATTAAGCTGGACATTCAAGAGATTTGCAAAGAGGTAGAACAGTGCCATTTTCTTCACTAATTTTTTGTTTTGGAAAGAATATAGAGATTTATCGTAAACTCATTTTACTTGTGTTAACATTAGTTTTTGTTATTTTACAATGAACAAGTTTTTAAAATTTCTCAGTTTTAATTTCTAATATAATAAATATTAATAGATATAACCCATGTAAACAAAAGCTCTTTGGTAGGTTTTATAATTCTTAAGAGTGTAAAGAAATCCTGAGACCAAACAGTTTGGAAACCACTGGTTTAAGCTACATTTTCCACATATGGCCCAGATTCGGAATCCATATCTTCTTTAAATATAAAGCAAATTGTTTTTCGCTACCCCACCCCCTTTCTTAGCATTTCCATTGTTTTTGGGTTCCTGTGTGTTTCTCCAGAAATGTCCATAAGCTATCTTTGCTGAACCCCAATCTGGAGGCTCCCAGATTGGGAGGAGGCATGAGCTGCGGCGCCACCCGCTGGAGGGGAAGAGAGGAGCCTCGTGCAGTGATGGGCAAGCTGTGCCTGCCGCTTACATCTGGCTCCTTTCAATGGAAAGATGAGCCCGAATGCTTCCATGTAAAACCTTTCTTACCTAAAGACAGAACTGGAATTTGGAGGAGTGTTCATGAGTTAGTTCATCATAAAGAATATAATCAACAAAATGGGATATTACAGGGGCAAGGAAATCTTAATTGTGGAAAATCATGAAAACGGCTTGCTAGGATTTCAATTACGGAAGGTAGATTACCCAAGGGTATTAGTCTATCAACAAAAGCTGTCATTATTTATGGGTAGGCACTGGGGATACACTGGTGAACAAAAGACACAGCCCTTGAGTGTAGATACAAAATTATGTGTACACGTTGAGACACATTTGAAGGCCGTGAGTAAAAATGAAAACAGATTAATGGGGAAGCTGTTCCAAACCTCACACTTTTTGAAAGTGATGTTTTGTTGATGTTAATATTTATTTCCATATCAGGGCAAGAGGTAGTTGTGAAATTCGTGCTATTTTGACCCGTCTCTTTAAAACACTGGCCACTGGACAGGGCGCCGATCCTTCTGGCTGCTCCCAGCCTGGTGTCCTTGCCCGACCCCAGAGCTCCTGCCTTGTTTTACTCTGTTTGCGCAGCACCTGGACCTAACCTAGCCCAGGGCGGTCACAGCCTCACTTGTGGTCCCAGCAGGTCCCACCCAGAGGGAGCTACCGTGGTCAGCCAGCCTTTTCTGTGGACCTTTGTTTCTGACATTGCCACCTTCTGAGGTTCCATAAGGGTTCTCTTTGTGTACAATGTGTCATTCTTAAAGGCCACCCAGGGGGGCAAGCTTGCCAGGCAGAAAAAGCCAAGAGGAAGACACGGCTGCAACAGTCCTCAGCATGGCCGACAAACTGCCTTTTAAGTACATGGAAACCACGTACGCCGCATGGCCGGCCTGGGAGCTGGTAGCCAGCTCTGTTTTCAGAGGCTGTGGGAGGTGGACTTTTCATACTGTGGTATTTAGAAATATCCCAGAAATGCCAGGCATTGGTATGGTGACCTGGTGTATGGAATTGGGGAAGGGCTTAGCATTCTTTTTTCTATAGTAAAATATGTAAAAGTTCTTAAAAAAAAAATCAGGATAATCCTGAAAAAAAGAAAGAAAGAAAAGAATGGGAACCTGAGAGAGTTTGTAACAACAGCACCCTCCAAACAAGCAAATGAAAACCACTGTCAGAGTGATTTTTGGAATGTGTAAAAATATAATCAAGTTGAATCTAAACAGCATGTTATTTAATAGAGTATTTATGGGGGAGAAGAGTCTTTGGGGAACAGAATTGGTTGCTCAATTAAGGAATATTGATTTTGCAATATAAGGACTTGTATAACCAAAAATTGCCACCCAGAAATCTGTGCCAAGGATGAAGGACGCTGTTGTTGTGGCTGCTTAGGACAGACGGACAGCAGTGAATTGAGTTGACCAGCACTTTCTCATTACCTTGTCCCAAAATATGTTCATGTGCTGTGACAGAAGCGTTCTGTGGTCACGTAAGCCTGAGAAACACCGTATCCTGTATTCTCCTGCATTGTCATGGAGCCCCTAGTAGCCTCGGAGGAAACGGGGCTCCCTAAAGTGCTGGATTAGGAAATGCTGTAGAAGGTAACTGTATGCGAGTTGCCTCAATGGTTTGGGTGGAAAGGTTTGGCCAATCCAGGCAAGTCTCCCAGTGCCGCTGAAAGAAGACAGGTAGACGTCGGCCTATCCTGGTAAGAAATTGTCGTCGTCTTTCCCATGCGGCTAATTCCTTCATATGAGATGGACACCAGCAGGGGCTGGGACAGTCTGCCTGAGGGACTCTGCATGCAGAAGGCCGCCCTTCCCTCTGGAACTCAGACGGGCGTGGTCCCAGCACCCATCAGTGCTGTGTTTTACAGAAAAAAAATTTTTTTAATGGTTATGCAGTGACCTGCTCTCTCTGTGGGCTTCCCTCACGTAGTCCTCAGGAACACCAGCCTACGGGTGGCAGATAGGGGCGGAGGGGAGCGGGGGGGCAAGCAGCGTGTGCTCCTTTCTACAGGGAGATGAAATGGTTAGCCCCCCAACACCAGAACATACCCCTCCTTAGGAAAACAAACATCTGCAAGTTTGTTTTATCAAATCTGCGTAGAACTTGTATAAACATATTGTGACAGCAGCTGCCATACTCCACGTTTCCAGAAAGTGCTTTGAAATTTTATGCACATACATGGGCGGTGTATACACTACTGTGCACCCCAAAGACTACTCCATGTGTTGCTGATGCCAAGGAAAACACCAGTGTCCTCCAGCTGACTCAGAGGGAGAGTCACCACAGCCTGGGCCCTGCACAGCCCTGTTCTCCTGGCCAGAAAAAGCTCCCTTGAATGGCTAATCCTAAAGAGAGCAAGTGGGGTAAGGGCGCTGAAGGTTCAATTTTATCGGTAACTTTTCTAGGTCAAGTCCATTGGCCGGATACTGTTCTGGGTACTTTAAGCACATTCGCTCATAAAATTTTCACAATAGCTATGTGAGGAAAATGGCACTGTTTAGTAATAAAATAACCAAGACTCAGATGAAATAAATTGCCCGAGGTCACTCATTTGTTCATTTATGGAGCTGGCTGGGATTCAAAATTAGTTTGACCCTAAATATTTGTAAGAGCCAGCCTTTAATGAGCACTTCGTATGCACCAGGCACTTGGCTAAAAGCTTTACCTCCATCATCTTTCCCTTTATATGTGCCCTGCGAGGCTGGGTACTGTTGTTTACTCAAATTTATAGTCAAAGAAATCAAAGCTTAGAGACGTCAAGTAACGTTGGTGCACAGTAGTAAGGGAGGCACCAAGTAGGAGGTCAGAAGGAGCCCTTACCCCCAGGGGTTTTCAACCCAAGGTGGCCTTTCACTCTTCTTCCCTCAGTTCATAGGAACCAGGGGACCGTCCTTGTTCGTGTTGAGGCCTTTAGGGTCGGTCTGGCACGCCCTTAAACCGCTGTGCTAGCGAGGGCCTAAAGCAACCTTCCCGAGCTGCTGGCTTTTCTGTATCATTTTCCCTCAGAAGGTGCTCACTGTGCTGTTCAGGTAGAACTTTTTCCCATTCCTTTAATAATCAGGTGGCGGATTTAAGCCTGTGGCTGTGCGTCTTTCTTGAAAACAACCCTGGGGTTGCTGAGCATGTTGAGAGTCACGGAGCTCTTGTCCGCTGAGACCTTGCGTGTGCCCGGGGCAGGCTCCCTGCCCCTCTGCGACCTCACGGAGCTGCGTCTGCCCCTTGGCCTCTCCGCACACTCACGGAGCCGCCTCTGCCCCTTGGCCTCTCCGCAGCATGTTCTGGCCACGATTACCAGACAGTGCGCCTGAACCGGACCTAATAGTCCAGGGGAAACTCCATTTACAGAGCTCATTGTTTCTGCAAGAGACCAAAGGCTTTCTCTTTCCGTCTGGCCAATATGTAAATCTGCCCGTCGGAGCATACACCTGCGTCTGGCCTGGAGGTGCTGTTCATGCCGCCCTGTGCTGGACACTGAGGCCCGTCTTCCTGCACGGCAGTGTTCGGGAGAGAGGAAATGTCGCTCTCCTGGGCGGGATGAGTCCCCTGCTGCATGTCTGTCTGCTGATGTCGCCTCTGTTGGCACTGCCACCATTTCCCAGGCACGTAGGTTCTCAGCCTGGCGTGACTCTTACTTTCATGCTCTTTGATTGTGCATTGCCACTGCCGTCCTGGGGGCCTCTGATGACAAAGCAGCGTGGAGGAGAAGTGGAAAGGACCCCAGGCACTTTTCTTTGTGTATGTTTTCTCAATGATAGGGATCCCAGATTCGTGGGGCCCGGCCTTGACTGTTCCACAGAGGTTTTAGTGGCACAGTCCTGCCAGGCTTTGTTTTCAGCACCATCTTCCCCTCGGACCAACGCTGGCATCCGTGGCACTGGATTTGGGCTGAGTTGAGTGGCAGATGCCAAGATCCGTTTGGATAACGCCTCCCCTCTCTCCCCGGCTCAGTAACTGGTGATTCTGTTGTGCTGCATCTCATCCTCCCGTGGGATGGATTTTTTTTTTTTCTCACGAGAAGCCAAACGAGTGATCTTCCGTTTCACTGGACTTGCCCAGACATGTCAGGACGCTGGTTTGGCTCCAGCTGGGACCCCCGCCACAGCTGTTTCCAACAGCCTGTACACCCCTTTCCTTCGGATCATATTTGGCCTAGATCGCAATCATCCCCAGAGCTCGCCAAGATTGCGCTGCAGCCTGATCATCTCAGAACATAAACTTAGAATTGGTTGACAAGACCAATACCCAGGGGTATCGCCGGTTTGAATGAATAGTGCCAGAGACCTCTAGTCAACCTGGACCGTGTCCCTTGACGGAGGCCGTGGTGTTTATAGGGCTCCATGATACTTGACTTACAGTATTTAAATATTTTTCAGAATTTTGGGGAATTGGCATCTGATACAAAATAGAGAACTTACACATAGTCATTATCCGGAATGGAGATTGTGAACGTTTTCATTTAAAGACCACAGTGTCTAACGTGTAGAAACTCACATATTTGTTGAACAGGCAAACAAAAGCCCAAATGCTCTGACTAATCTACTGTTTTTTAGAAATTAAAATAGACTTTAAATGTGATTTTATTTTTCAGGAGTGTGTTCAGGCATACTATTTTAGAAAATAATAGCTCAAAGACTTCTAATTTTGTCGATACAGTGAAGGAATCCAGACATATCTTTTTTTTTAAAAAAAAAAAGTGTTTTTATTGATTTTAGAAGGAGAGAGAGAAACATCGACGTGAGAAGGAAACATTGATCAGTTGCCTCCCACACGCCCCCTAGTGGGGATCAAACCCACAACCTGGGCATGTGCCCTGACCTGCAATTGAACCGGCAACCTTTAGGTGTACGAACAACACTTAACCAACCGAGCCGCACTGGCCAGGGCCAGGCATAACTTAATTAAGACTAATTCATTTCAAGGCAACAGATATTTTGGCACCTCGGGAAACCTCACTGGAGCACAAACCTTTTTGAGTTGCCTTCAGCTTTAACTGACACCCCAATAAGTCGGTGTTGCACTGAAAACCAAACACTTCTGATGTTCCGATGGCCTCGCTATGGAGCTGGGAAGACAGAGGCTTCTGCCTTTAGTGAACATTCAACCTAGTGTGGGGCCAACGGTAAATCCAAGTGTGACATTGTGGAAACAAGATGAAGTATGTGATGTACATAAACTGTTTTTGTAGCTGAAACGTGAGGTCAACAGGAAGGGTTTAGAGAGACAGTTCATCATCGATGCCCGCGTTTTTGACTCTTTGGGTCCGTGTTTCCAGGGACTCTCACCCCTATCCCAGGTCTTCCCATGTGTTCGTCCTTAGCGCATGTCCAGTGTCCTTGCGCAGGCCCATAGCTGCTGCGGTGTAGACGGCCCGGGGAACATGAAAAGCGCCCCCTCCCTGCTCAGGGGTGTTATTTCCTTCCTGTCAGGAATGGCTCATAACTCATAGAAGGTGTGAGCTCTGAGTGATTGTCCTTTTCATCTCCCTGGCCGCGGGCCAGCCTGCAGATAAAGCATTTGATGTGTCAGCAGCAGGCTTGTAACAGCTCTGACTTACCCGATGATGAAAGCTTGATCTTGGGTAAAAATGGCAAGGGGAAGAAAGGGGCTCGTTTCCTTGCTTTGGTTCTTTCTTTCGGGTGGGAGCTGAGAAACGTCCTGCCCGGGTGGTCTCCGGGAACGTGAACGATTAGGAGGCTGTTCTCCTGTAGATGTATTTGTTTATTTATCGATCGTTTCAGGGGGCACCCATGCTCGCTGGCATGGCCCGGCCAGCCTTGCAGGGCCCCATCAGTGAGCCCCACCTCTCTGCTTGGGGAGCCCTGGAAAGAGGTGTCACGTTCCTCAGGGCAGATCAGTGTCCAACTGTCCCTCAGCACCTGCTTGCAGATGCCGAGCAAACCAGGGCTGGAAAACCCATCCTGACTCCCAGGGCTTGCCTCACACCGCCATGCCCAGGGTGCTCAGAGACCTCATCTGAGCTTGGTCTCGTAGGGTGGGCCTCTTGCCCTGCTTCTAAAATAGACACAGAAAGAAGTGAAATATTTGTGGAACCCAGAACTCGTTGGAATTTGCCTCAAACGGTATCCCAGTCTAATCAGTGATCTTTATGTCTGTCTGATTGTGTGGAAAGCTCAGTTTAGGGAAGAGGGAAAATTAAAAAAAAATTTTTTTAAAGCAAAAACTTTAAGAAAAGAAACACAGAACCCTGCCATTTAGCTAAGTGACTAGAAAGAGCTAAGAACAAAGACACAAAGAGGACACACTTTGCCTTTAAATATGAGGCTTAACAAAACGAACACAGTACTGAACACATGTAAACCACCTATTAATCTAGGGATCTAATATTTATGTCACCAAACCTATGGCCTTTGTTTGGCTTCACCTCTGGGCACCGCGGCCTCCAGAGCCAGCCTGCCTGCCCTCTCCCGTGGCTGCTGAAAGCTGCCTGGAGCTCCGCCGTCAGCGAGGCCTCACCTTGGTGCCACGCAGACCCCCCTGAGGCCACACAGGCATCTGTGGGAGTCATCTGTCTGGCCATCAGAACACACTGCTGTCCCTCGGGGGCTCGGTCATTGGTGAGGGCCAGAGGGTGACTGGCCGAGTCACACAGCCCGGTGGGAACCTCAACTTAGGGGTTTACCGCTCACCAGCAGGGCTGGCTGGCTTCGTGCCCTTAAAGAAGCCTGTTGGCAAACAGGGAAGTTTTCCTATTTTATTAACACCCAAAAAGTGCTCCTAAAGCTGTCCATCAGCACCTGTGATTTTGCCCCTGACGGAGGGAATGAGACGAGGAACCCGGGTGGTCTGCTCTGAACGTCACCTTCTAAAGGGTGTGATGAAATAGCTAGACATGAGTGTAGGAAGAACAAACAGCTTGCTCAGTTTAGCAGCCATACAACCAGCATTAAACTGGGATCCTTGACTATCTTTTCTTTCTGAAAAACATAAGAAAAACCAGCTTTTTCAGTGAGGGAAAGGCGGATGGAACAAGTTATATGAGTGTGTTGTAGTGACTTTAGGCCTGAAGTATTACATCTGGGATTGCACAGTGAAATTAAATGTCATTTCTTAAATAATAATTGTGCTAAGCAGAATGACGGACCCCTTGACCCCTGAGATGTCCATCTCCTAATCCCCAAGACCTGCGACTATTACTTTATATGGCAGAAGGGACTTTGAAAATGTGATTAAGTGAAGGCTTTTGAGATGGGAGATTACCCTGGGCTATTTGGATGGGCTCTCGTACAAGAGTCCTTATAAGAAGGAGGCAGGAGGGCCATGATCACAGGAAATGTGATGACAGGAGCAGAGGGCCAGAGTCAGAGCAGAGAGAAACTTGAAGATGCTACCCTGATGGCTTTGATGATGGAGAGAGGAGGCCATGAGCCAAGGAATGCAGGCGGCCTTTAGAAGCTGGAACAGGCCAGGGAATGGATTCTTCCCTAGAGTCTCCAGAAGGAATGTGGGCGGCCCTGCTGACACTTTGATTTTAGCCCAGTGATTGACTTCAGACTATTGACCTCCGAGAACTGGAAGGTAATAGATGTGTGTGGTTTCAAGCTACTAAGTCTGTGTGGCAATTTGTTGCAGCAGCAATTGGAAACCAAAACAGTGCCATTAACAATGACACAGTTGGACTTAGAAACATTAATCGATGGGAAAAAGAGAAGGAATTTGTTTGAGGCTTGATTCCCAAGACGGAGCATTGGGTTGTGGGCCTCTGAATAGCTAGTGAAGGGAAAAGGGGCTTTGTTTTTGTCAGCCCAGGGAGTACTTCCCACAGGTATTGTTTGCTTACACTGTTATGGGACAAAATAGGTTATCTCGGTCAAGCTTTCCCCACATGTCCTTGACTCGTTATAAAATCAAAGTTGGGTTTTCGTTTGCATTTTGCAAAATCCAGTGCCTCGGGCAGCAGCATCTAAGTCATCGGGACACGTTATTAAAAATGCAGGTTCCTGGACTGTGGTTGGAAACTTTGGTCTGGTGCAGTGGCTGTCCACTGGGAGCGATTTTGTCCCCAAGGGACATCTGGCAAAGTCTGGAGACATTCTGTTTGTTGCAACCAGGGGATGAAGGGTGATTCTGGCATCTAGTGGATGGAGGTCAGGGACTCTTCTAAACATCTTACAAAGCACAGCACAGCCCCAGAACAAACACTTAACTCACCCCAAATGTCAATAGTGCCAAAGTGGAAAAACCCTAGTCTAGTGGGTGGGTCTCACCAACACACATATGTTATTATACCACAGTGGTGTATACCTGTGTGCCAATGCAGTGTGTGTGTGTGTGTGTGTCTGTCTGTATATACCTTTCTCTCTTCCTCTCTCAGTGGGCTCATTATTCACGGCAATTTGGGGTGTCCTTCCCCCCTTGTCCACTCTACTTCTGTTCTCTTAGCTGGACAGCTCACCTTCTGCCCCTCCTCCGCTTGACTTCCTGTCCTGCACCGGCCAAGAACAGGGAAAGCCAAGCACCAAGACCTTTAGCCCTGGAAATATCCAGGTCAAAGAGAGGTATGGCTAAGGACATCTGATTTTTGTGCGCGTGAAGTTTTGGGACTCAATTTGTCATTCAGAGTGGGTTCTCTGCTTCCCAGTCAGCTTTGCACCACTGTCCGTTATGACGTAAGAATTCTGGGTCACTCAAATGTCTCTCTCCCCTACACCAGCCCCTCCAGCGTACCTGTCCCCTTTTCCACCTTCATCTGGAATGAATGGAGAACTCCATCATTTCTCTTGAAAGAATTGAACACTGGACGAAACAGTCACTCTAGAGTGTGCTCAGTGTCACTGCTGGGCTGTAATGGGCTGGCAGTGTCCTGCTCTGCTTCCTGCCTGCTGTTTGAGAGCCGAGCTCTGCATCCCGGTCAAGGGATGGTGCCATGTCACATCCGCAGGACCGCTTCCAGCCGCGTCTCGCAGTAGTCTCGGGTGGGAGAGACATCCTGCGAGCACATGGCTGTGGTTTTTCCATCGTGGACTCATCACTCTGCTCAGGAAGATAGATTCTTATTGTGCAACAGCTGCTACTCCAGGGTAAACTCTGACACAAAGCATTGTGTTCTTGACTGAATCAGCTAAAACAAAAACCGGGGGGCAGAAAAAAGAGCTGGGACGAGTTTCAAGTCTTTCTTTTACAAACAGCTACTTTTGGAGAAGCATTCAGATAGGCAATTAGAACAAATGACCTGCTCTAAAGAACAAGCTTGCCTTTCCAAAAAAAAAAAAAAAAGACAAATGGGAAAGATCATAACTCATCAGCACTGTGAAAGCTCCTGGCGTTCCTCCCTTTGTTGACCAGATGAGAGTATAATAGTTATATGAAGATGTTCAACCTCGTGGGAGACTGGCACCTCTAACCCCTGTGTTGTTCAAGGTCGGTTGGAGTCATTAGTCCCTATATAATTTAACTATTTAGAAAATTTCAAACATTTAACAAAATGCATAGGATCCTAGGAATCCTACCAGCTCTATGAGGTGAGGTTGAATGTTGGTTTTTGACGTCTCAGCACCAACAGATATTTGATGGTTGCCTAAAATGTGCAAAACTCAAGGAGATACAGAAGTAAGTGGATGCAGATAGCCCTGAACTGTGCCTTCTCATCAGCATCCTGTAGGTAAGACACCTGAAGAATCCAAGCACATTCTAGACTTGTTAGACTGGTGGCTCTGCCGTTCGTGCAACAAACTTGCACCGAAATAGTCCTTGAGCCTATCACTCTCCTGAAGGATGTTGGGCTCAAAAGGACCGATTCCTGCCCCAATAATAGTCTAGCTTGAAGGCAAAACCAGTGTCACTCTGCAGGGTTAAAGCTTACGTATGTGTCAAAAATACAGGAGTACAGATGAGAAGAAGAAAGATGGGAAGATGGAGATTAGTGGGACATGCACAGATCTAGAAGACGTCACGGGTGAGAAGAGGGTTGAGATAGACCCTGAATGAAGCAGGGTTTCCACAGGGGCCGGTGGTGGGGGAGAGTGGGAAGGGCTGTGCATAAAAATGATGGGAGTTGTAAGATGTGCTTGGGCCAAGGAAGAAAGAAATGAGGTCCACTGGATCCCTCTCTTCAGGTTGGAGCTGGGAGAGAATAAGATTGGAGAAAAGATTAAGGGTATCTTGACCAAACAGGGTAACTGAGTAATAAAGAACTAATGTGTCTGAGTGTTTTAATGCAGCAAACGTTTTTCTTGCTCATTTAACAGTAGGTGTTTAGTGGGTAGTTTTCCATACGGTGACTCAGAGAAGCATGTTTTCCCATTTTTTGCAAAGTTCTTGATGACCCTTCCATCCAGCTAGTTATCCATCCAGTAGAGAAAGAAAGAGAGATAGTGGAGCCTTGTGCATGAAATATTTTTAAAAATTTACTTTTATTTTTTTATTGAACTTATTGGAGTGACATTGGTTAATAAAATTATATAGATTTCTGGTGTACAGTTCTATGATATATCATCTGTATGTTGTATTCTGTGCTCACCACGCCAAGTCAAGTCTCCTTCCATCATCATTCATCCCTCCTTTACCCTTGCCTACCTTCCCTCAACCCCCTTTCCCTCTGGGTGCATGAAAGATTTTTATTGTTGACCCATGTGAGTGTGGTATGTTATTTCCATTCATCTCCTATTGGTCAGAACTGAGTCATATGGCCACACTGAACTGCAAGGGAGTCTGGGAAATGTAGTGCTCTGTGTTGGGAGCAAAAAGAAACAGATGTTAGCGAGCGACCTTTAGCCCGAGTGAGTTGAACTTGGTCCCGAATGCAGTGGTAAGTGGGCCTCTACCTTAGCAGGGGGTCGTGCTCAGCGATGACATAAGCTCCTTAAAGAGAGTGACTTTTGTATGTAACACCCACTGCTGTATCCCCAGCATATGATAGGCCTTGACTACTTGATCAAATCATGAAATAATGGATGGATGCTGGAAAGGAGTCCTGGACATGTGAACCCTTCCTGGGTGAATTAGTGGCAGAGAGTTGAGGCAGGAAGACAATTAAAAAGCGATTGTGTTCCTCTGACAGAGCCCAGGTCTGTGCAGGTACAGTAGGAATCGGTACATTTTTAGAAACAGAACTGTTTACTTCTGCTATTTTAACTTTTTGAGTTTACAAGGGAGCCACAGCTTATAGTTTAACCAGCATCCCTGAGGAGCTGAAATCTTAGGAGCAGGTTTCCAGCCAAGAGGGCCCGGGGCTTTCTTTGGAGCAGTCATTGGAAGGCGGCCTGGGGACTGGGGCTGGGCCACAACGCTGCAACCCAAACAAAATAAAACTTGACCAAGCCAGCAAACCCCGATTGGAGTTCGAGTTACCTTAGCAGACTCTGGGGAAACACACACTGCAGTTGTATTATGTATGCAAAATGCGCTCTCTGACCTTATTGTAAGGAAAATTACTGGCGTCCACAGAATCTTCTGCCAGCTTTCCAAAGTGTTGGACAAGTTCACTCCTATGCAATTATGCAACATTTAAAAAAATTTAATTTTAAAACATGCTGAAAAATAGATGCTGATCCAACAAGGACAGAGAGTATTGCTGCAAAGAATCCATCCTCTGTGCACCTAGGAGAAGCTGGCACACAGCTCACCTCCTGTGGCCCGAGGCTTCCAGATTTTAGGGAGTTATTTGTAGATAGACTTCTTTGAATTAAAAGCTAAGGGCAGCCCTAGCCGGTTTGGCTCAGTGGTTACAGCGGTGGCCCAAGGACTGAAGGGTCCCCAGTTTGATTCCAACCAAGGGCATGTACCTCGGTTGCAGGCTCAATTCCTAGTTCCAGTCCAGGCATGTGCGGGAGGGAACAAATCGATGTGTGTCTTCCACATGGATGTTTCTCTCTCTCTCTCCCCGATCCAACTCTCTCTGAAAAGCAATGGAAAAAATATCCTCAGGTAAAAAAAAGCTCAGGGCAGCCTGTGCCCCCCCCCGATCTGACATTTGCGGTTGATGTATAATCTGGGGCCGACCTCGGAGCCTGGCCCCCGGTTGGGCAGTGCGTCTCTGGAGGCCGGTAAAAGGCCAGACTTTAGGATTATGCAGAGCTGAGGGAGGAACCTCACCAGGAACAGCCAGGGATTCTTAGGAGCTTTTTAGTGATTCTTGCTGATCTGAAAATAATGTAAAAACAACAGAGGAGCTCTTTGTGGTATTTTCACATGTTCTTTATTGGTTTGGGGAAGGATCCAACAGTAAAGTGGTTTAAAAATCATAAATATTTAAAAAGACATAATGTGCCCTACCCTTTTCATCCGTCCTCACCAAAAAATAAACTATAATAATAGAAATGGCAAGAACGGAGAGAGAGCAGAAACAGCAGGAGACGGCGGAGTGCTAGGAGGGGATAAGTGTGACCCAAGCAGTGTCCATGCAGAAGGTGGTGGGGAAGGTGAGAGGAGATGCCCAGGGGGAATCTCTTTCCTGCCAGGCCCAGGACTCTTGGAGTTGGAGGGGCGTTCCTCTTTCCCGGAGGCCTCTGGAGATATAACTTATCAGCCTGAGACAATGGATACCTGAGGGTCTTAATTTGGTTTCCACCTCAAATCCCAGAGAAACCAACCCATTGAAATTATTCACAAATTGGATAGCAATTCATTCTGCACAGGGTGGTTTTCGCCTGAGCCTTGCAAAGTTGTTGGATATGAATTGATTAGAAAGCAGGGTTTCTTTCATTGTTTTTTTCCTGTCCCAGTTTTCTAAAGATTCAGTTACAAGTTACTCAGGGTTGAAAAAGAGGTGCCTCTGCGAGGGCTAGAGGGGGGGAATCACATTATCAATACTGTATCTCATCTTCTGGGAGGAAGGGATGGGTTTCAGCAGCCATGGGGGCTGGAGGGTTGAGATTGAGGGGCAGGGACAATATCTGAAGGCCCCAGGCCTCTCCCAGAGCACAGGGAGGCTCTGCCAGTCCTCCCAGCATCAGCCATCGTGTACCTTTGCTTAGCTGATGAAAACAGATGAGGTTGGCTGGTAAATTCAGTGCAATTGTTCTTCTGAACCCCGGCTTCCAGTGACCCATTCTGAGCAGATTGGCTGCCTCCCCTAACCCCACCCTCACTGAGCCATCCCAGCAACACCAGTAAACTGTGGCAGGAAGGGAAGCCTTCCTGGAGGAAGAGGCATGCGGGACCTACAGAGAGATGGTGTGATAGAGGAAGGAAAGTCTCAGCAAAACCCAGAGAGCTCCTTGGCTTGTTTGGGGGTCAGAAAGGGAGGCCAACTTGTCCCTGTTTGCCTGACACGTTCTCAGTTTTGGTCCCTAAAGTCTCAAATCTCAGGCTCACTAGTACAGTTGGCTGGTCTTCAAAAGGACAGAGATAGAGGCGGTGGCTGGTGTAAGAGGTGATGCCACCATCGTCCCTTGAAGGGCAGTCTCTTTGCTAGTATAGTCCCTGTGGCTTGCAGGGAAGGTAGAGGGAGGCTCAGGAGAAATCACACGGATCTCAGCAGTCACCCCAGGGACCTAATATCAGGGAAAGCCCTGGTTTGGTCCAGAAACATTGATCGTCCGATCTGCATTCACTGACTTTGCTAAATGTGCTTTTCTCTCTCTCTTTTCTTCAGAGAGGCAGGACACAGTGCGTGCGAGAAGTCTGCCCCATTCTCTCCTGTCCTCAGCACCTTAGTCACATCCCCCCAGGACAGTGCTGCCCCAAATGTTTGGGTGAGTGAAAGTTTTTTTAAATTTTTTAAAAAAATATGTCTTTACTGATTTCAAAGAGAGGAAAGGAGAGGGAGGGAGAGAGAAACATCAATGATAAGAGTCATTGGTTGGCTGCCTCCTGCACGCCCCCGACTGGGGATCAAGCCAGCAACTCGGGCCTGTGCCCTGATCGGGAACCGAACCACGATCTCCTGGTTCATGGGTTGACGCTCAACCACTGAGCCACGCTGGCCGGGCAGGTGAGTGACAATTTTAAGGTCAAAGAGCAATGTCATATACCTCGCTGTGTTCCGCGGGGGGTGTTCATCCACATTGTCTCCGAGGGTCCCAGGTTGGCCTATTTTCGTGGCAGCGACTAACTAGAGCAGCGTGAGGCGGGCACAGGGTGTCGCTTTGCCGAGGCCTCCCCAGAGGTGCCTTCTCTCCGGCCCTCCGTGTCTGCTGTGGACCTATCCATGGGACAGCCGGGATGACCCCCTCCGGTGGGACAGAGCACTGAGGACGCTGCCCTGAATCGGGCTTGTGATGATAGGTTGGGGCAGATTTTCAAGGCAGGTAAAGTGAACGCACAGAGGAATGTAGACGAGTGGTACTTTTAGAGACAAAAGCGTAACACGCCCAAAACAAGAGGTTTGGAAGGGAACATCGATAACAGCCGAAAAAGGGGGTGCTAGCTCTCTCACCATGTATTTACTATGTACCAAGCGCCACGGGAAACACTGGGCTTCTTCCTATTTCATCTTAAGCTGTGCACCCGAAACCTGTATAATTTTGTGAGCCAGGGTCAGCCCAATAACGTCAATAAAAAGTCATCTTAAGGAGCTGTGATATACAGGTACTAAGTAGATTACATCACCCCGATGTGTGATCGAGGTGCGATGATTACTTTTACTGTCCCCAGAGGAAAGCAGGTTTGGGAAGGTGGCACAGCGAGGGCGCGATGGGTCGATACCCGAGCAGGAGCCTCCGCGGTTCCTCAGCCTGGCTGCAGCCCGTGGCCCCGGCGACACGGAGGACCGCGGGCGTGTCGCCACCTGAAAGGAGACAACCCATGACGGGGGGTCTCTAGAGCATGAGGTTCTCTGGCTTTTGTTTATAATCCACATGTCAGCTTCCTCCATAGGATCCTCGGCCCCTTGAGTTAGTGGAGGTCAGATTATTTAAGATTCAAACAGAAGTAGCCGGAGCCATCCTGTGAATCCACTAGAGCATCCAGCGAGCCCGGCAGGCTCTCCAGGGGTCCTTGAGGGGCCAATGTCCCAAGTCTCCGCTGGCCTTGTGCTTCTGCTCTCGCCATTTCTGTCTCTGCTCCCTTCCTTTCCTTCCCCCTGCCCTCCTCCTTGCCTTCCTCCTCCTGTATCTTGTCTTTGCAGAGATACATCCATCGGGTCTTTTCACATATTATAGGGCTGTTGAGTCAAGACTTGCATAGCAGATTCTGCGGAAGGTTTGCCATCCACGAGGACGGTTATTTTACAGAGAAGCACAGGGAGCACGTAGAATGAAATACTGGGCTTCCTTTCTCTGTAAAGGTCTGGGCCATTTTTGCCTTTGGGAAAAATTTACAGCTTGCCTCTCTCACTTGGGCTCCAGCCTCCAGGGACAGTCCACACCCTTTTCTTGAATCCTCTCTGCTTTCTCTCATAGGTTCCTTTTCCCAATTCCAGCACATCCTGTTGATTAATTTTCCGCCTTCCCAGCTCGTCACAGCTATCCCCTGAAGTCTATCTTTCTGCAACCAAATTGGCACATGAAGGTATCTTGTCAACCAAGGCAGGTTTCTCCTCTCTCAGGGATTTGACTGCCAACTCTTCATCTAACGATATTTGCCTTCTTGCTACACACACACACGCACACGCACACGCACACAGAGATATATACTTTTTAAGTCAATATGAAATAATTATAAGAATGAAGGAGACTGGTTTAGATATGCCCGACTAAAGACATTTCCACTGACTCACGTGCTCCTTGGATGGTCAACGTGTGCTCGTGCCTCCGGCAGAGTTGGCCAGTCCACTGTGGTTAAACCGTTACGCGTGGGCCGTGGTGGAGGCAGTGCTCCACCTAAGCAGGAAAGTCATCCCAGGGGAGGTGGTGTTGGGGGCCTGGCCTCGAAGGTAAGTAGGGTGCTGGATGCTTTGAAGCCAGTACCATGTATAGGCTGAGTCAGCTCAGAAGTTTCTCGTATGAGCAATGGCTACTGTATTGAATGCAGATTTCTCTGTCCATTTGTGGTCATAAAACAGACTACAAAAGGAACAGAAAGTCTTACAAAACGTGTCAGTCGTAATTCTCCCAAATGAAAGGTTTTTTTTGGTTGGGCTAAACCCCCGGTGGAGTAATGTGGAAATGGCTCCAATCTGGCTGTACACGGAGTCTCTGAACCACTTTTTTGAATGTTTTATCTTATTTTGAGCTATGGTGACTTTGAGATTAAGATTTTATGTTCTTTGGGGGTGAAAGTAAACATACCCAGACACCCAAAAGACAGAAAGGAAAAAAAGAAAACATTAGGATACTATCTAGATGCTGAATCTTAGAATAATTAGACTTTTGGCTGGTTGGACACCTATTTGCTGTTAAATCTTCCCTTCGCCAAGATTCATTCACGTGACATACCTCTGTCTTACATCACAGCGTTCTCTCCCTCTCCTTTCTCATTTTCACTGAAGAGTCTGGTCAGAGTCTTGTGTACACAGAGCACCCAATGGCCCTTTCAGAGTGACATAACCCAGGACCATATCTGAGTTATACCACCACTAATAATGACAGTACATATCATCTCACACTTTTTGGGGTATTTAATGAGTGCCAGACTCTGGGCTAAGATATTTTTAGGTAAAATTCACATTTCATTGAGGATAATTTATGCCATTGGTTACATTTGTTCAGAGGAGGGGGCGGATAAACTCGTTGAAGAGTCTTTTTGTTCAATGATCTACTACTACATCCATCTATCCGCTCGCCCATCCATCCATGCAACAATATTGAGTACTATAATTGTAGTAAAAGTAACAGGAAGGGGCATTCATTCTAAGAGGAGAAAGGCCTCCTCGGAACATGTATTTTGATTGACAGAGAAGAAAGCTGAACCATATCTATATCCTGCCTTTTATTAGTGCTGAAATCACGTTTTGTGGGTTTGTGTCCCCAGCACACTGTGAGGGCAGGTCTACGCCTGAGTCCTCTTGGTTCGCTATCTGGGTATATAATAAAGATTCGTTGAACTTCTAGTGTGCAATCCAAGCCTTTGTAACAAAAATTCTCTAAACTAATGACTCCTGAGGATCCCCCGGGAACACCTGACCCAAGGCTCTATTTTTGTGCATCAGGTGGACCTGGTCTTGTGAGAACATTCAGCTGCCCTGTGTTGTGATTGCTGATGGCGAAGCGGGACATCCCTGGCTCCTGTCTTGCTTACACTCTGCCGTTGTGTCCCTCTAGGTCAGAGGAAGGTGTTCGACCTCCCGTTTGGAAGCTGCCTCTTTCGCAGTGATGTTTACGACAACGGATCCTCATTTCTCTACGATAACTGCACTGCGTGCACCTGCCGGGTATGGGGTTCTGAGGGGCTGTTGTCCAACAGTGATAGATATAGATAGCACTTGGGGCCTTAGTGTTAACATTATGGCCAAACACGATGTGTCAGATCTCAGAGGGAGGCATTATGGTCGCCATTTTATTTATTATTATTTTTTAAAATATGTTTTTATTGATTTCAGAGCGAGGAAGGGAGAGGGAGAGAGAGAGAAAAACATCAATGAGAGAGAAACATCGATCGACTGCCTCCTGCACGCCCCCTACTGGGGATGGAGCTGGCAACCTGGGCCTGCGCCCTGATGGGGAATTGAACCATGACCTCCTGGTTCCTGGGTTGCTGCTCCACCACTGAGCCACACCCGCCAGGCTATTGATGCCATTTTAGAGGTCACACTTAAGGTCACAAGGAATTTCAAACATAAGACCCAAATTACAATTCACTGTCATCTTCCTGGGAACAGCAGGTTAGTTCCTGGAGGTGAGAAGTGCGCTGAGGGGCTGTCTGAGGCACTTGCTAGACTCAGGCGGGTACGCATGGCCGTGCCCTCTGGATCTAATCATCCAGGACAAATCCTCCGGCACACCTGGCAATAAAACCGGCTTTCCTCACATCCGAGGGAAAAGAACGGCATGGATTTACAGTGCGTCACCGGATCGACCTGGCAGCTTGGGAAGAGAGTATTTATGTTTTGTTCACCGTAACATTTCTTACTTGAGGCATTGCTCACTTTCCTCAAAAGGCGACCAGAAGTCTAGTGACTGGTAAAGAAAGCATTCCACCACGCCCAAATGGTAAAGGGACACATACCACACGTTTCTAGACTGTGCTTCTGCGGTGATTTATTTTTGGAACCAAGAAGAGAATCGTTTATTGGAGGAGCTTAGGATCATTCATTAGTGAGTTAACCCAGACATCTGTGTGACATGAGTGTGGAATAAGATATTTTGGTGCTGATGGTGGTTGTTTTGTTTTTAGTAGCTAAAGGGCAAGAGAGGGAACAAGAGGAGGTTTGCTCAATGTCGGCTGTGAGTCAGGAGCCGTGGTGAGAGCTCAGAAGGTCCCGATTGCTCGAGGCTGGCTTTGTTAAGCAGCATGTCCTACTTCAGGGAGGCGGCTGAGTGAGGCTGACCTATATGTTCCCTGGTACTGAGCACCGAGCCACTCCTAAGCCCGAAAATACTTTCCCCAGGCTCCCTCCTCTCTTTGTGTTTGTATTATCCTATCCTGAACACATAGCCACTCCTTCTGTTGGCCTTGGCCTCCATCCTCAGGACTTCTCTTCCTCTCCTGGAATTTCACAGGTTCTAACATCCTCTTGGGGATCCTGAGCTTTTGATAAAACCCACGTCATTCCCTGTTCTCTTGACTGTAGAAAAGCCAGGCATCCCATGAATGGGAATTAGCTCTGCTCACAGTGCTGTGGGTCTCATGGATTCCCTGAGAGATGATTAGGAAATATGTCCCAGGACTCAAAAGAAGTGTGATTAACACTGTTCCTTCAAGAGGCTGTTTTATTAGAGTGCGTTCACAGTCCTCTTTGGGAAATTGGAAGCTTGAAGAATCAGACTGTAATCATTTAGGAGAGTCAGTGTTATTTTCTCTTTGCTTAGAGCTACCCGGGACTCTTCTCCATCCCCGCCTTCCACTAATTTCATAAATGTTTGGCTCTTCCAGCCCTTCCAGCTGTCAACCTGCCCCAGGTGAAGTTGTGTCTTATTGCCTGGGGACTAGGAATGTTTGCTTTTCTTAAGCTGCTCTGCACGTCTCTTCAGTGAGTTGTTGGATGAATCAGTCGACACAATTCTCTCGGCTATTTTGCTCATGGAATACTCTTTGAGAAATCAAGTCATACCCTTTTAAGTTGCAGATATAAACATGTCACCCTCAGACGTTAAGTGGCCTGGTTAAGGTGACACGGAAGAGCCTTGGAATCCAGGTCTAGTTTTGGAATTGCTCGGTCCACTCCCGTGTGAACATAGAACACACTGAGGTGGAACATTAACTCTTGAATTTTTGCTCTTTGATCAGAGATATCCTGTCTTTTTGCTGAACTCCTAGGAGGTGGCATGAAGCCAAGGGGCAGCCCCAGGGAGCAGTGTTAATGAAGCAAAAAGGATGGGTCAACTGGTTGGCCCATCTTGAGCTGGGCCTTCTTGCCACATGCTGGCGGAAGCAGAACCTTTAGTTTCTTTCTTTTTTTAAATATATTTTTATTAATTTTCTTAGAGGGAGGGAGGGAGAGGGAGAGATAGAAAGAAACATCAATGAGAGAGAAACATGGATTGGCTGCCTCCCCATATTGAGGGATCGAGCCCACAACCTGGGCATGTGCCTTGACCGGGAATCGAACTGGTTGACTTCTTGGTGCATAGGACGACTCTCAGCCACACCGGCCAGGCAGAACCTTTAGTCTCTTGAGCATTAAATTATAAACTCTTAGAAGGTAGGGAGCATATGTCACCCTTTTCATAGTCCAGATATTTAATCAACAAACATTTTGAAGTGGATGAAAGATTTACTGCAATAAATTAAAATGCGGAACCTTCAGAATAAGTTCGAAAGCAGTTAGTTGCGGGTCATTAAAGCAAGGCCAGGGAGGATGTTCGGTAGGGGTGGAGATCTTTTTAATCTCTAGTTTTCCCTGGGCCCCCAGGACTCTACCGTAGTGTGTAAGAAGACGTGCTCCCGCCCTGGAGGCTGCGACAAGGGCGAGGAGGCCTGCTGTGAGCAGTGCCTCCTGCGAGTGCCCCCGGAAGACGTCAAAGTGTGCAAGTTTGGCAACAAGATTTTCCGGGTAGGTCATGAGTCAGGTTCATGGAAATTACTGTATATACTGAATTGTAAAAAGCTCCAAACAAAATTCAGATTGTAGTCTTCCATATTTTGTGTGTGTATATATGAGTGTGTTAATCTATAAATGTACTTATTTATATCATAATATTACATATTTAGAATCAAGTACATATAGGGACAGAGAAGCAACTGTTTGGATTGTTTTTCTTTGAAAATATTTTCTTTTGAAAAATGCTTTATAAAATATTTTAAACTTGTAAGAGGTGGCTTTTTCTCCAGAGGTACGGGGCTGCTTGTGGCTTGGCATTTGGCAATTGCAGATCATAAATCCAGTGAGCCAAAGAAATTCTTCAGACAGCCCTTTCTGGGCGAGAAGTGTGTCCCAGAGCGCTCCCCGGCTTTCTGGGAGGAAAGAACCTGACAGGCAGGGGCTTGTATGAGTGGCTATTGGAGTCTGCTATTGGGCCCCACATTTTCCGATGACTCGCTGGTCAGGTGTCTGCCTGGGCAATGGGAGTCATTGGAATTAGCCTCTGTTCTTGGCATGTTGGTGCCCAGTGTGGTCCAGAACCATGTCACATTTAGGAGAAAACCAATCACCTGTGGACTTGTCAATTAACGGCTGGTGCCTGGCACAGCTCAAACATTTCTGTCCTATCAAACGAGGAAAACTAGACCTTTGTTATTAAATCATGTATGAAAACTCAGGTTTGTCTCCCGATGCAGGAGGAGCCGGGTGCAAGTAGCACTTAGCCGCCCGAGAATTCTTTTTATATCCTGGAGGGAAACACACACATACCCACTCAAATCTGATCTTACGTTAAATCGGTTAGGCGCAATAGATACCTCGGAGTAATTTAGTCCAGTGATGGCATCTGCATTCAGGGTAAGAAATGCTTTGGGTGACAGAGGAGTCCCAGCCTGTTGGAGTGGCTCCCCTCCGCCCCCAGCGGATGGCAGCATCCTGTGCTCTCTCCCCCAGGATGGGGAGATGTGGTCCTCCGTGAACTGCACCATCTGCGCTTGTGTCAAAGGCAGGACAGAGTGTCGCAAGAAGCAGTGCGCCCCCATCAGCAGCTGCCCGCAGGTACGTGTGGGGTGCAGGCTGACCTGCCTTTACCTGGGCATCCCGGGAAACGTCCTGTGTGTGGCATGGCCCCATGGCCCCATGGCCACTTCCAAGTTCCCAAACAGCCACTTGCCCCTTGCAGAGCTCGCTTGGCTCCTCTGCAGTTTCCACCCGGATCCCAGCCTTGCGTGGAAGCAGCTCACGCCCTGCTCTTGTCTCTGCTGCCCTGTTTCTTAGTGACTTGGCCCAGGTCTTTGTTTTAATGACTCAGCTCCTGCTGGGTCTTCTGTTGAACATCAGCAGCACCCTTTGTGGTCCCCCCCCGCCGCCCCAGGTCAGAGTTTTCTCCCCGCAGCCACACACCCACATAAGTGGTTGTTGCTCAGCAAATTTCCCAAGGGTTTCCCCCGGCCCCCTCTGAGGTTCTGCCTCTCAAACCCTGGCCTCCATTGTAGCCCCGAATGGCGATCGCATCCTTGTGGAAACATCTCTTTTCAGAGGCCCCTGGTTCCCGCGGTTCCTGAATAAAGTGGCTATTATCTTCTAAAGCACAAGTTCAGTGAATTCGCCCCGGCAACTCGAGACCCCTCAACGTTTCATGCGTTTTGGGAAAATGTCAGACCTATTCAGTCCCTTCCAGTGAATGAAAAAAAAAAAAATGCATCCCTAGGTTCGGGACAAGTCCTCCCTTCTGTGCTATCGACAGCCCTTAATTTCATTCGCATCTGTTATTATTGTAAACAGAAAGGCGCTCTTTTTGCTCCACTGCCAGACAAGGCACGAGAAAGCACAGCTGCTGCTCTTGCACAACTGAAGACGGGGGGGAGGGAAATAAAGGGAAAATAAGAAGCCCTAATTAGTCTTGCTTTAAAGAGCCTCAGACATAAAACTGAAACCCCCCTGTGAAAGGAGAGCAAAAAGGAGATTTGGTTCAGACGCGAGCATGGTCTGCTTGTAAACAGTCACCGGGAAAACAGGCTCCCACCTTCGCTGCATGTCCCGGGGGCACCCGGCTGCTAATGGCCTCTTGCCGCACGTTAGCCATCATGGGCCCCCTTATTCCGCCAGACGAAACGGGGCGCGGTGCCAACCTGGTGGCTCACGTAACGAGCTCCACGGGCCGCGGGGGACAGTCCGGTTCACGGGCGTCCTGGCGCTGGGCGGGGCCGTGATTTTCGCGTCCTCTTGCTGCGGGGAGGTCAGCGCTCTTTGTCACTGGCGGCATCTTGTTGGCATTTCTGCTTTGCGGGCCCTGTTTGGGCCCGGGGCGTCCATGCCTCCAGTGCTGGCCTTCCCCCGGCGCCCGCCTCCGCGTCTTGTCAAAGCTTGTCAGCGCCCGGCTCCTGCCCCGGGGCCACCTCGCCGTTCCTGGGCCTCTTTCCAACCCGTCCTCCAGCTCACGCTCTCCCTCCTCCGTGGCCAGCACAGGGCTTTGGAGAAAACTTAATTCTACCATGGAAATCTGTTAATCACTTACCCCCTCCCCTGCGTCGCCTGGGGAAGTGAAAAAACCCCAAGAATCGCCCCGCGTCCCTGCCCCGTCCGTCCCAGGCTCTGCACGGCTCTTTCACCGGCAGGAGCCGTGCCTCACTGTGGAAGGATCTTATGGTTGGATTTCTTGTCCACCCTCCCTGCCAACTCCCCAGCGGCAAACGGGGGCCTTTTGTGGGGACAGGGCTGCTATGACGCTGTCATCTCATTGTCACTGACGTGCTGTGACTTTCTATGTAGTCACGGGACTAACCCCATCTCATGCTGAGACCACCCTCTGAGGTGGGTGCTGTTTCTGCACCCTTCTCACCAGTGAGGTCGCAACGTGTCTGGAGCCCCCCAGCCAGTCGTGTGTAGCCAGGAGCTCTGACCTCAGCTGGTGCTTGAGTTACCCCTCCTGGCTTAGTAATATGACCAGCCCCACGTGCACTATTTAAAGAGGTTGATGGCGGTGTCTGCCACTGTGCAGGGGTAGGGGACCCCATCGTCTTGTGTTGCCCGGGCCTTGGCTGTAGTCAGCTCTGTTCTATTTGGATAGAGCACCTCGCTCCATCCCCCTGGGGACATCGTGCCGCCAGCCTGAGCCAAACACCTGGTTTTGTCCACAACTGCTTTCAGTCTGAGAAGCCCAAGAAGACCTGGGTGCTGAATAGAGAATCAGACGTGGTTCTGGTTCTTCAATTACTAACCAGCCTTTTTTGAGTTCGTATGACTCAAAATCTATTCTTTTTTGTTTGTTTTTTAATATATCTTTATTGATTTCAGAGAGAGGAAGGGAGAGAGAGAGAGAGATAGAAACATCAATGATGAGAGAGTTGTCATTGATCGGCTGCCTCCTGTAGGCCCCCAACTAGGGATCGAGCCTGAAACCCGGGCATGTGCCCTGACTGGGAATCGAACCACAATCTCCTGGATGCTAGGTCGATGCTCAACCACTGAGCCATGCTCATCCGGGCTCAAAATCTATTCTTGATGCCACTCACCAGTAGTGAATGAGTGGATGGACCTTATACTAACTGTGTGGCCTTGATACAGGCCTTGAGCCACCCCTGTGGGCTCTGTTTCCTAGTTTCCTATACACAGGCCCAGGGACACCTACATTTGGAGGATCATCGTGAAGTTTAAATGAGATAAAGTATGAAGAATGCACAGCAGATACCCAGTGAATGTTACATTCTCTTAGAGATAAAGGATCAGAAAGAATAAAAGTCTGGAGCGGAAAGGACATGGCCTTTAGGGTTACACAAAATCAGGTTTGATTTTGGGTTCTACCACTGTTGCATTGCATGACATCAATTTCTTCACCTCTAAAAAGGGAAGTACTCAGCTCATAAGATTCTTGGCATCTTAGTAATAATTGTAATAATATATAATGCTAAGTAAACCTTAAATGTTTTAAGTATTGACTTATTAAATCCTTAGAACTAACCCGATGTGGGTAACTTAAGGAAAATATCTGGAAGGATGTTTGTTCCATAGCAAAGTGCTCTGTAGATGTTCATCTTTTCCCACATTTCTTTTCCTCTGTGAGTCCCCATGTTTTCCCACATTTTGTTTTCTCTGAGTCCCCCTGAGTTAGAGATAAGACAGAGGCCTTTTCTGATTTGGGCCCTGAGACTATGCTTCCTCCTTTAAATGTCATGCACTAAAAAAAGGGGAAGAAATACATTTTAGGAGATTACACTCTGTTTCCAGAAAGGTAATGGAAAATTACTCAGCACTTCACAACTCTCGGCTTCGTTGGCTTCGATTGCATAACAGTTTCCGAAAGAAGAAAGCTGACTGAACCTAATCTGTAACCCAGATACTATCCGTATCCATAGACCCGCACTTGGGTTACTGTTTATTGTTTGGGCCCCTCCAAGAAGCAAAACAGAATGGAGGCCTCACAGGATTGATAGGTCGACAGACGATTCCTGTTTTTATGTGTGTGCTCTCAGTCTGTAAGGGCTAGATTTGGGTATCAGGGAAAAAGTTGAATCCAGACTGTCTCCATCTTTCATCCAAGTGAGAAAGATCACACCCGCGAGTCCTTTAGCTATTCTGTTTCTCGGCGGATCCAAACAGGAAAGCTTCCTCAATGGCTTTGCCTGGCCTGAGAACCTGATACTTGAAATGTCATTTTCACCCTCATCACCACCATCTGGGCATCGAGTTCAAATGCAGCTTGGACTGGTTTCATTGGTTTGCCTGGTGTTAAATTTAAAATAGAGTTTTGACCTCCGCAGTCTCTGTTTTTTAACATTAAACTCTTATTTGTTTTTCTCTTGACTAGGGTAAAATTCTCAACAGAAAAGGATGCTGCCCTATTTGCACTGAAAGTAAGTTTATCCCTTTGAAAATGTGCTGTTAATATTGATTTTGATTTCACAGCGCAACAAGAAAAATGATGGTGTGAGTTTTCGGCATGTGTTGTTTCGGTTGGTATAGGATGGGGCCCTTCCGCTTCCTGACGAACACTTTCAGTTGATCATAATTCCCTCAAAAAGCACAACTGGAATTTGTTGCTATGAGAAACTTAGAAAATAAAGGGTCTGATGAGGTTTGAAGAAGGACCAGATAGCTCGGTGTGCATTTTATTAACTGCTAATCGCATTTGCAGTGCTGGTGGCTAAGAGAATGGTATCCGGTAAAACCAAACAATATGCGTCATCAGGAGGGATCGTCCTTTGATCTTTCTACAGCCCAGCAGCTGTGCTTACGACCCCGCCCTCACCCCCACTCCCACCTCTTCACCTGGGCGCATCCAGTGTGGCTGTTGGCAAAGGTGAAGCAAGAGGTCTCTGGCCTGGCAGTGTCTGGCCACCCTGGTGTTTTTAACTGAGATCTAACATGGCCCATTCCCCGCACAGACCGAGCGCACGGGTCTGCTGCCCCCCCCCACGAGCAGACAGCTGCCCGAGTCTATTAGCAGGTGGAGTGTCTTCCTCAAATGCTTACGGGGTTGAGACAGCTTTCTGAAGGGTTTCATGGAAAGAGGAGAATTAGTCATGCCACCGTTAAATCAGTTTCCAAGTATGAAAAGCAGAATTAGCAAAGCCATGAAATCTATTGGGAAGTATTTTATGAGCCAGCCGGGGTATATGTTATTATATATATCATATTATATTATTATATATTATATATACATATATGTCACAAGGTTTTGAGATGGAGAGCTATTAAATAATTATGCATTACACACTGGATAAAAGTACTGATTGAATCAATGAAAATTAAATTATAGATTTAATAGAAGACCATTTCTTTAAAGATAATGCAGTACATAAGGTAACTCAAAGGAGGCCAACGAAATAGGACGTCGTAGTGTCCAGGAATTAAAGCAAAAAGAATTAGCTACAATTAACACACCAGTTAATTTTGAAACACATGTATAAGCTATTATACTTAATCATCCCCCCAGGGACCCTCTGGGGAAATGTTTACAGGTGGTTGGAGGCTGCTTCCAGCTCAAGTCCTTTCTGGATGAGCAGAGAAGAGTCTAAATTGATGGTTTTCATCCATGTCAGTGGATTTGTTTGTATTTCCCTAGAAAGTATCTCCTCGTTGAAGCCGAGGTGGACTTCAAAGGAGCCCCCTGGATTTTTCTAGCGACCCTTTCAGCGTGCCTGAGTGCAGATAGGTTGCATGTGCCCATCCCACTGCTTAGCAAAAACACATGGCAGTCTGAGCAGAAACAGCCTGAATCTTGAATCACCTGGCTTTATCCTACAAGAATCAGGACAGTGATTACTGAGAGAGCTGAGAGCAAAGCTGCATTTTGTTATTGCTTTATCCATGAAGTATTTGCCTTTCCATATTTAGAATACGGGTGGGTTATCAGAAAAAAAAAAAGAGAAGAGAAATAGAAGGTTGGGCATCACAAAATCAAACCAGCTTTTCAAGCAGTCACATTAAATATTGGGGGAAACACGTGAAGGAGCCCATGACCTCTGTCACTGAGAGAGGCAGTTGGCAGGAGAGAAAGCCACCCAGCTGCAGGGGTACTGGGAGACCGTGAACTTGGTGCACCTGCATCCAGCTGGGCAGTGCAGGGGGAGCCGGCATGTGATTCTCGGTCCAGCTCTACATGACATCATCAGATGGCTATTTCTCAGTTTCCTTCAGTGCTCTTTCCATCTGTTTGCTCTCTTGCTGTCCAGCAGCTCTTCCATCAGGCCTGTAAAACACATTCTATTGGGCAAAGTTTATTTGTTCAGATGGATTTAAGAGATGGGATGCCTTCCAATTTTTTAAAGCAATGCCCAGATCTTCCTAACACATCCAGGTGGACTTCTTCTGATGTCCTTTAGCTGAGGCCAGAGGCCGCCTATTTTGAAATTCACTTGTCGTTATAGCCAGGGTCCGGAAGAAACCTTTGGGCTTGTTCTTGCCTCCTCCGTCAGTTCCTAAAGCTCTTCTGATATGTGGGTTTCCAGGGCAGGCAGATGGAGGCTGGAGTAAAAATGAAGGCTGGTGTTTTCTGAAACCAGAAAAGTGACTGGTTTCCATTTTATTTAAACAAAATCACACACATTCATACCGAATTAGTTACTGCAGGATTTTCAACCTCTGCATTACTGATAGATTGGCCAGATAACTCTTTGTTGTGGGCCTGGCCTGTGCATTGTATGACCTTCAGCAACATCTCTGGTCTCTACCAACTAGATGCAGTAACACTGCTGTCCCCAAGGCTGTGACAATCAGCACTGTCCCCAGACGATGTCAAATGTACCCTAGGGAGTCAAATCGCCCCTGGTTGTGAACCATTGGTACTCCAAACGGAGGTAACAGCAAAGGTGAACTGGGAAATAAACACCTGTGGTACCAGTAACAGTCAGTCCCTCTCAACACACTACTAGACGAAGTGGAGGGTCGGGTGAGGCTGCCCTTCTCCCCGAGGGAAACGCGACAGACCAGAAGCCTCTGGATTGCTTTGAGTGTGTGTCTGTATTTCATTGCCTAGCCTTACAAAAAAAATGATAAAGGCATAATTATATCTGGACTAACTGAAAGTCACCGTCTTTGCTCTAGCTGCTAGAAAGTAATTTGCAGCCGGCCTCGCACGGCACGCGGTTTTGAGAATGAGCTTGCTGCCGGCTCCATCGCGTACACCTGCCCTTCCGTGCGAATCACTTAGGACCTTTGCCTGCTAACTACTCGAAACCCTTCTTGGAAGGAGGCGGGAATAAATGCTGAGCTCCATGTGTACACACAGGCATAAGCTAGGTGGATTGAGTGCAGAGTTTCAGTGTCCTGAAACTCACTTCGATTGTCTGTCACAGTTAGATGAGCGTGACCTTATCTCAGCAGTGGGGACATTATACTGTCGGTTTCTAAAATCCCACAGAATTCCTGCCTCTTGACTGGGTGAGTCTGTCTTGGTGGTGCTCGGGGCTGTTCGGGCCTCCGGGAGGAATAGGAAAGAGGAAATGGAGCCAAGGTGGAGGGCATTTTACAGGCCTCTCTCTGCAACAGTCAGAGATAACGGTTAATTTACACTTGGGTAGGTGAGAAGCCGTAATTGAGGCACTAAGTAGCTGGCCTCCCCAGACTAGGACAGCCTTTGTAGGGCTGGCCTGAGAGGGCGATGATGATTCTATCAAAATTGGAAGAAAAAAAAGTGAATCCTGTTAAAATCGGACCTGGAGGAACTGTGAACAGCATTGCTGTGTGCTGATAACATGGGGCATTCTCTCTCCTTTCCCCACACAAAGGAGTTAAACTTAGTTTGGATGAATTAGTTAAAATATAATACTGAAAGTGAGCTAAACAAACTATAGAGCTTTTGTGCAAGTGCTGTTTCTTGCCACAGTATGAGCGGTAGCCCAAAGTGAGTCCCGCTGGGCCGGGACTGGGCATCATGGGACCCAGAGTTAGGTGCCAAGGAGGCCACTGTCCCTTGTGCGTGTAGCTCTTGGTTTAGGAGGGATGGTATTTTACTGTGTGAGTGGAACCTTGACCTGAGCCCCCAACAGAGACCTAAATCAGATAAATTCTTTGCTGGCAGAGTGTCTGTTTTTAGACATGGAAATGATACTTAGTAGCAAACTTTTCACTGATAAGAGGTGTGTGTGTGTATAGAGAGGGAGGGAGGGAGGGGGAGAGAGAGAGAGAAATGAGAGAATTTAATCTCTTAACCATCGCAGCCAAAGGCATCCGCACCGTGGATGCCCAGCCCCAGGTCTCCTAGGTTCATTAAGCTGGGCCCGTAGCTGTATTCGTCGCAGCCATTAGACACCCAGCCCTAAAGGAAAGCCCGCGATTACATAACCAGGCCGGGTAGGGCTATGCTGAGCACAGATGTGCATTTAATTGAAATAACCTCAACTACACGTTCCACAAGTAACAGGAAATATCAGATTCCAGCAACTCGGGGTGCAAGGAGGCTCACAGTTGCCAGGTGACCTCTTTAAACCCCCCGAGGGTTAGTTTCCAGCTGCGTGCAGCCCGGTGAGCCTGCTGTGCAGAGCCCCCCCTCCTCCTTTATGCACCCACCACAGGCACTGTGGAAATGCCCCGGCTGGTTTTGGCTCATCTTAGTGAAGTCTCTGGGCATGGCTGCAGCTATCTCCAATTAAAGAGTAGCTGCGGGAGGGGGGATGCAACAACAGTGTAATGAAACAGTGACCTTGGGGCCCCTTTTATGAGAAATCTCCCCTGACAGAGGTTCTGCAAATTAGTAATTCTGTGTTTGAGCAAGGTTTCTGGCCTCCGAGACTATAAGCAACTCCAGGTCCCTTAACTCCAAGAGTCTGTCCTTAACTCGGGAAAGCAAGGAAATTTGAAACCGGAGCTCAGATGCTTGTGGAATAAGGACGGATGTGTGGTGTTGACTGCAGCCCTGCCAAGGATGTGTTACGCTCAGTGGCCACCGAGCTTTTGAGCTTTCAGCATGAGCACCTGGAGCTGGGGTTGTCACTGCTCCCGGGGCCCAACTGGCAGACAGAGGTGGCAAATAAAACCCAACTGTCCTCCACGTGGTGGCTAGGAAATCCCACACTGGCAGGAGCACTGGAGGAGCCTGAAGTTACTAAGGGATATAGTAACATATATATATATGTTTTTATTGATTTCAGAAAGGAAGAGAGAGGGAGAGAGATATAGAAACGTTGATAAGAGAGAAACATTGATCCGCTGCCTCCTGCACACCCCCTACTGGGGATCGAGCCCACAACCTAGTCATGTGCCCTGACCAGGAATCAAACTGGTGACCTCCTGGTCCATGGGACGACCCTCAACCAACTGAGCCACACAGGCGGGGCAAGGGTCGTCTTTTATCAACCACCTATTGTTGGTCCCTACGGGGTGATAGTATCCCTCAGGGCCGCGGGGGCCGGTTGGCTCGGCTCTCCCCCACAAGGCAGACTGGCTGGGTTTTCCATGTCCACTCATTTCTCCGGGTGTTTTTTCCTCCTGGCAACTCAGGGTGGAGGCATTTCCAGTAGCAAGTGATGATCTCCCTCAATTTTCTTACTTACAACATTAAGATAGGTACAGTTTTAAGCTGAAATCAGTTGTGCGTCATTTCCACCAGAAGTGAGGAAAAGCAGAGGCGCTCTGCTGCTCGAGCTCATGGGCACTTAGCCTCACGGGGTTTTATGAATGAACCAGCCCCCCACCTCCTAGGTGAGGAAACGGAGACTCACGCTCGCTGTAGTAGTAACTGGAAATACAGGATGAAAACCTGCTCTTGTTTTTTTACCTCCTTTTTTACCTCCTACTCTAGTATTCTGTCATATCATATGGTTTCCCTGGACCTTTGCTTGGGAAAGTTGTTTTTAATATAGATGTACCCTTATTAAATCATTCAGTTATTAAGTGACTTTCCTGCCTAATTTTGAACAGTACGCTTTGTACATAAAGAGATACATAAATTCATCATTAGGCGCCAGGTGCATTTGAGCCAAGGTCTCCATCTTGAGTCTTGAGAAAGACGCAGGAACCCAGATTTGATTGAAGGAGCTGTTGGTTATTAAAACCCCTTCACAGGGTCCACCTAACATACAGCCAGGTGAGAACACCCACAAAGGACACAACCCCGCCCTCTGACACCGGGGAGCGAGCGCACTTTGTGGGAAATGCTGTCTGATAACTGCGCGTGGCTGTGCCGAGCTGAGGCGGATTTATTCTCGGGGGTCACAGCTCCTGTGAGCAAAATGAGAGCAACAACTGCCGCTTCTGGTGGCACTAGGTTGCTCCCATTGCCAGCGACGATTGGCGTGGAAGCCTGTGTCCGGCGCTGGGATACCCGCTCTCCGTGCGTTCTGTCATCCTCACCGTGATCCACGGAGCAGATGCCGTTAGTCTAGTCACCCCCCTTTTACAAAGGACACCTGAGGGTTGAGAGGTTAAATAGGGTAATACCAGGCCCAGGAGGCTCCGAAGCCCACACTTTGAAGCACTGGTTTGTGTTCTCGATGGACTATGTTTTGATTAGTTTTGGAGGTGTGCCTTCAAATGCATGTGAAGCTCGCCAATTCTTTCCTCCCTCCGTGACTAGGGACTTCTGTTTGAAAGCAGGTGTATTTGCTCACCTTTTAAAGCCTTACCTATGTTTATGAGGTCATTTCACCTCTTCGGACTCCTGGGTTACGATTCTTAAGTTCTCACCTTCCCTGGGAGTTTGGAGAAAGGACTCCTGGCTGCAGTCACAGCTCCCTTGGCGTGAAGCTCGTATTTATGGCTGTTCCATCCTTTCTCGCCGCAGGCCCAGCCCCGGCTCCGCGCCCCTGCTGGGCCCTTGGTCCCTCAGTCCGCAGAGCTCCCGCTCCGATATTGCTCCTCTCCACCCTGTGAGTCACAGCCCTGCCTCCACGGCAGCCCTCCGGAGTTACTCTCCTCGGTTCAGATTATTCTGACGGCCACGTCCCTATCGTGTGATGGCTTTTTTGTGGTTAATCCTTGCCTGAGGATCTTTTTTCTATTGATTTTTAGAGAGAGTATAAGGGAGGGATGGAGGGAGAAAGAGAAAGAGAGAGAGACAGAGAGAAACATCAGTGTGAGAGAGACACATCGATTGGTCGCCTCCCACACGCAGGCTCGGGCCTGCAACCTAGGTGCGCAGGCTGGCGCTCTAACCACTGAGCCACCGGCCAGGGCATGGCTTCCTGATAAGATGTTACGTGGCAGGTATGAGCTGCTCATTTTTTGGAGGCCAGACTCCCCTTTCAAGTACTGCATTTGAATTTTATCAGCCTCGCCCAACCCTGTTTTAGCCGTTGCAGCCTTTGATTGTCCAAATGGTCTGTGTTGGGAGTTGGATGGAGGGTCGAATGGCCGTTTCCAACCCCGGTCCATTGACTGGATTCTGGCTCCCCCATCGTCCCAGCTGCGCAGGTTTTGAGCCTTAATGTTATTTCTCATACTTTTGGCATTTCTCTCCCATGTTGCTAATCAGTCCTCAAGTCTGGTGGATCGTCTCTTTGCCTTGTTTTTCTAATCCATGGTTTTCTTCCCATTTCCACGGCAGCCAGACCCTCATCCTGGTGCCTGCAACTAATTTCTGTCCTTCCTCCCTCGGCCCTTCCTTTCTGCCTGCCGCTGTCAGGACCCAAACTTGGCTTCCGCAAGAACCCACCCCGGCTTCCTGCACTGGTCTCTCGCACAGTTTCCCAAAGTTTGTTTTATAAAACGCCAGGGCTGAGGGGTAGTCATGAGTAATGTTTTCAAAACAAGGTTCTGTGATTAAATACATTTGGGAAGTGCCGGGTCAAGTAAGCTGGAATGGGTTTCCTCACTACAGAATGCGCAGCCCTTTACTGCCAGCCTGCAGGGTAGGCTTTCGGGGGGTGACGGAGAGGAGGGAGCCTCTCGGACTCGTTTGAGCCACAGAGCTTTTGTTTATTTCTACTTACTTTGGCAGAGCCACAGGCAGGATTGATGTCTCGTAGGAAACACGTTAAGAAATGTTGGTTCTTTGGAATATATTTAAACTTCTCAGGCCGGCAATAAATCTCAGGCCAATTTATTTAGACAGCTTGAGTTCTCACATCTCCTGAAGCAACTCCCCACTCTGGTCAGATCGGTCTCTTGATCTTCTTGTGCTAGTTGTGATCTTTTCCGTGTTTATGACTTACTCACATCCTTCTTCTGGCCTGGAAGGCTCACTCCATTCTAGCCCCCAATCTGCATTTTATAGGTGAACTCAAAATTTCAACAAATCTACGTGTTATGTGTACATTACAGCCTTGTCCAGCCCTATTTTAGCCAGCCGTGGATAGCTATTCGCTGGATTTGCATAGAATTTATAATAATAAAACCAACACTGACTACTCTCTGAGCATCTATGATGCTCTCAGAACTCTTGCAATGTTACCTTTATCTTTATAACCACCCTTCAAGGTAGTTGTTCTTAGACCCATGTTGTAGGTGAGCAAACTGAGGTTTGTAGGTAGTTGGTCCATGGTTTTGAATCCGTTAAGTGCAGCAAGACGGATTCAAACCCAGGCCTCTTTTCATAGCAGGGAGTGTTTGCAGAGCTCCAAGGTGGCTTTCAAGCTGGAAGCTGGGTCAGCATGGAGATGTGCAGCTCATCTCTTCAGCTCTTCAGGGTTTCTGATCCCAGCCTTTGCTGGTTCTTGACCCAAACTTGACATCATCATGATGACTGTTCCCCACCTGGGGTTCCCAGTCACCCTGGAGTCCAACACAGCCTGTTTCCCTGCAATCTGTGTTGAGAAAAGTTTAAAGCCTTGTTTTTTATTGACTAGACTTTCTCGTGGTTAGAACACTTCTCTGAAAATGCACTGATCCGTGTGCATGTGGTATGATGAGCTGGAGAGAATGTTCTCTTTGCAGAAATAATGGACAATGAAAGTCATTTTCTGTTTTCAAAGTGATTTTAATGACTGGGGAAATCTTGTGACATGTTCAGTGAACAGGATATAAAATTTCATGTACAGGATAATATTAACTATGTTAAAATATACAAATGCACCACCCCCCAATTATAAACAGCGGTTATTTCTCGATGGCAGAACCATGGATGATAGTTTTTTTTCCTTCCTAATGCTTTTCTGTTTTTGTTTTGTTGTGTTTTAGGGGAAGGGGCTTGGACTGTACCCAATTTCTCTTATTTTCTTCTTCATAGCACAGAGTTGTATAATTTCCCCTTAATTTTCTTTGACGGATGTTTTGAGAATAATCACTACTCTCAGAAGGAAGGCATTTCATTAGGATAAATATGCCCATGGCAGAAATAAATGTACTTGATGAGGTTAAGAGAAAAGCATTGGGATTATGTTTTCAGAAGCAGCTCGACTCTCTTAATTCTTATAGCAATCTTATTAAAGTATGCAACATCAAAGCAATGTTTTAATCCAGTATTTTTAATTTTTAAAGCAAATATCCTTATTCCAAAATATACATAGTCATTGCAAATAATGAATGTAAATGTAAAAAATATTGTAAATACACATAAACAAGAAAGGAAAATAAATGTCACCCGTAATTCCACAACCCAAGAGAAAAAACACACAACAGCACTCTTTATATTTGAGTTTATATACTTCTAACCCTTTACCCTTGCCTAGGCCCTTGTATACATATATTGAAAGCAAACCAAAATAAAAATCTGGCTACTTGACTTAAAAGACTATGAAGAAAGTACCACTAGGGTAAACTCTCATTCTCCTTTCCATCTTCTGACTTACACTTATTCAAGGTTAGTTGTAGAAGGGCCTGTTTATTTAGCTCTAGCGATCACCCCAAGCTTTCCAGAGACTGTGACCAGACATCTGGACACCTTGGATTGCAGCTCATTTCATTGTGTCTGCTGGAAAAATATTCGGTGAGAGTACAATGTTCACTTGTGTCCCCTAAGAGTTTCTCCAGCTTTGTTCCTTTTCAGCTGGGCAGACTTTTGTGTAACCCTGAGGTTCTCACTTTCAGTCACTCTTCAGTGTACGTGTTTGCTGTCCCTGCAGGACCTGGTACAGGGACCTTGAGGTGCCAGGAAAAAGGGCCAAGGCTTCAAAATTATTTTAGCTCATGCTACAAATGTCCCCAAGTGTGACACATAATTCTCAGGCATCTTTGCAGTCATGAAGTTTTGCTGGCCTCTTGTATACTGCTGTTCCCCAGAAAAATCTTCCTGATCTCCAAACCCTTCTCTTCTACAAGTTAGGGCCTCTTGAAAAATCGCTTTCCTGACAACCCTGTCACACATGGTTTCCCTTGCCTGGTCTCCCTGGATGTCCTCACTGCTTTCTGCCCAGTTCTGAGTCAGCTCAGACTCCCCCAGGGCCACTCAAGACGGTATGTTTTCTGTTGTTCCTTTGAGGATTTGCTTTGTCACATAATTGGACTTACCTACAGGCACCCACATTTTGACTCTTTAAAACAAACCACATAGCAATGAAAACAAAATCAGAAAAGCATAAGGAAAAGGGGAAAAGTATCACTCACGATTCTGCCACCAAGAAATAACCAGTTTACAGTTTTGGTGTGTGTGTTTCTGTATTTACTGTAAGACAGTTAAGATAGAGTTTTGTTTCCTATTTTCCAGTTAACATGTGATAAGCATTTCCTCAATCAGGAATATTATTCACACACTTTTTCAGTGACCACATAATAATTCATTTTGTGGATTTGCTACCAAGTGCTTAGCTGTTTGTTTAATGTTGGGAGACAATCTAAATATCTACTTTCTTATAATGAATGAATCCATGATCAGTAGGCATAGAGAACATAGGGTATGCCCCGAATTATCGGTAAATGTGAGCTATCACTGTTTCTGTTAGTGATCATTTTGAGGCGGCTGTCATCAGAACACCAGGAGAAGCAGTGGTTGTCCCTGGTTCAGGAGAAGATGTCACTGCAGACTCTGGGCAGAGGTGCGGGTGTTCCCTGCGCCCGCTCACAGCTGAGGGAGGATTTCTTCCAGAGGATAGTTTCAGACCCCGTGGTGTCCTGGCCTTTTCAGGCTGAGGCCCATCTGTTACAAGCTCAAAGGCTCGAAAGCCTTAATTGGTTCCGCTTTTTTCTTGCTGAGTCTGTGGAGTTAAGAACTTGAAAGAAGCCCTTCTCTTCAGTTTGATGCATCAGGTGGTCACAGGGCAGTATTGACTCTGAATTATAATTCTCCTGATGTCACTTGGGGGGGTCCCCAGGAACTGCCTAGTTCCCTGTCAACCAGAAAGCGTCATTTTCACACCAGGGAGAGATTGTTAGAATGTGAGGGAAATATGTGATAAGGGAATTTTGAAAGTAACCGCATGGAGAAAGGACTGAGAAGTTGCTGCCTGGGGCTGTTAGATTGGTGAGAACACTAGTAGGGGGGACGGATCAGGAGGCTGGGGGTGGGGCAGAGGCTCCGCAACAAGCTGAGTAAAACCGGAGTCAGATGGAGAAAGCCACCAAGAACGGATGGAAGAAACAGAAATGGAAGGCAGATTCAGATATCGCTGCTGACCTTTCAGAGCTCGTCTCTCCTTCCCTCTTCCTATTCCCTCCTCCCCAGATGGCGCCTTGGATATGGTCTTTAGAATATTTGTACATGCCCCAATCTCTCTTTTTGAGTCTCTATCAAATATTGGCAAGGAAAGCTGACGTAGGCCAATTACTCTATCAGATTCCAAATACCTCTGATTTATGTGGAGTGACATAAAATTGCCATTTGAAATGACCTAATGTATCAGAACATGAAACAACCTTACTCTCCAAACACTTTAGATATTAAAAGCAAATGTTTGCCATAGGTCCCATCGGTCCTATCAGATCTGCTGACACATCCTACCTCTGTCTTGACTCTTAATTGTCCCCTTAGATATTCAGAGCAGTTGCTTATGTGATAGTCTCATAGTTGTGACCTGTTCTGGCATCGACTGGAAATTGTGCTATTTGTTATACTTCTTCCATCATTTGGGCTGATTTCTCTAACAGAATTCCTGATTTCCTGGTTGTTCATGTCTCCTTGAAAATAGAGAAAATACCTTTAGATGGAGAACAGATCAACGCCCAATTTTGTTTTAAAAAAGGAATAATATTTAATTTTCTATACAAATCTGTGAGCTACCTCTAAATATAAAACTCTACTTGGGTCTCTTAAGTATCTGAATTAAAGGTATTTTGAAGTGATGAATTCATTGGAATTTGTTAAATTTACTAAATAATGATGGGTTTTATGATTTATTTATTTTTATCCAACTTTAGATTGTGATACACAGATCAAAATATAGGAACCTTGTATTTCTGTAAAACGCATAGAGACTCTTAATTTTATCAGTACCAGGTTTCTAGTGGTATTAACGTGCATCCATTTGGCAATTCTGTTCATTTGTCCTTAGTAAATATATGTGTTGAATATTACTACTTTTGCTTAAAACCACGAGTAACATGTAGAAAGCCACGTTTCCAAATTTTTTAATTCGTTAAATAGAAATAACGCTATGTTTTGGTGTATTGTCGTCTGAGCTGCCGCCTCTTACTTGCTTATGTTTTGTTCTTGCTTATATGGGTTATAAAGTTAGGCCGTGTCTATTTACCAAACTACCTTAGGCCCGTTTCTCCGGCCCTTACATTGAGAACACAGAAGCCTATCCAGGCTCCCAAACGGAGATGCTCTGAAAATTCCCAAGTGTTATCAATAACTTCTAACGTGGCCCGTGCGGTTTGGCACAGACTTTTAAAACCACCGGCCGGCCAGACTCTGTCTCGTGAGCCGGTTGGTTTGGGGCTTGCGCTGAGCATCTCTGCAAGGCCCCCGCCCGCGGGGCGCCTTCCAGGTTTGCGGGAGGGCCCCCGGTGTCTGCCCGCGTCCCGCGCTCCGTTTATGACGCTGCTTTTGTCTCTCACTCACCCGCAGAGCCCGGCGTTTGCACGGTTTTCGGAGATCCCCACTACAACACTTTTGACGGACGGACATTTAACTTTCAGGGGACGTGTCAGTACGTTTTGACGAAAGACTGCTCCTCCCCTGCCTCGCCCTTCCAGGTGCTGGTGAGGAACGACGCGCGCAGGACCCGCTCCTTCTCCTGGACCAAGTCGGTGGAGCTGGTGCTGGGCGCGGGCACCGTGAGCCTCCAGCAGCACCTGACCGTGCGCTGGAACGGCTCCCGCATCGCGCTGCCCTGGCAGGCGCCGCACTTCCACGTCGACCTGGACGGCTACCTGCTCAAAGTGACGACCAAAGCAGGTGGGCTTCCGGAAGCACGGGGCTGTCTGTGTCCCTCTGCCGCACCAAGCCGCTCAGCAGCGCCACCGAGCGCGCAGGGGCGGCAGGGAGGCCCCGAGGCCCAGAAGGGTCCCAGCCGCAGTCAGGAGACCTTGGAGATGCCCTCGAACATTTGGAGAAACGTGCACGCCCTCCGCCAGCCTTGCGATCCCGGGACACCCAGTGCCTTTCCATTCTCATTCCAAAAACAGCCACCCTGCTCTCCATATAACCTCTTCTGTTTTGGTGCTAATTTTAGGCCTTGGATGGCCAGCTTGGAATTGTCAGTGTCTCTCCCAGTGGAGCCAGTAATGTGCAGTTTCACATCTGTGAGAGTTTCCTTGTCAGCATCTGTCCAAGAAGGGGGGAGTCCTCCAAAGTAAACCACAGCGCGTGGGTGTGCAGATGGGAGGGCAAGGCGGGGCTGTGTGACCGGCAGCCCTGTCAGTTCCTGACCCTGGGGAAGGATGCTCGGGGGGTTGATGGCTGGGACCCTCAGCTCCAGCTGGAGGACGCTTGGGATGCTCCCTCGGAGAGCTCTCCCCCTGGCCTTGGGCACAGGGAGCTGACCCCTGAGGCCCTTTCTCAGCAGCCCTTTGCTTGAGGCCCACTGGCCTCTGTCTGTCCCCTCCAGGGGCAGGTACATCTCCAGGAGCCAAACTGTTCACGGTTGCTAGGTTACTCCTAGGGGTTCAGTGAGGTGCAGGTTTTTGTCTGGGAGGTGCTACCTAAGAGACGTCTTAGAAGCACAATTCCACTCTTCAGTATTAGCCCCAAAGTGTGAGCTCAGCTTGTTTCCCTTTTGCTATATCCCCCGTGGTTCCTTTCATGCTTCCTTTGGTTAGTTCATACCGTTTGCTAATTGGATGCTGGACTGCGTGATTTCCTGGCCTATGCTATTTCTTTAAGTGTGATGCTTTTTGTTGTTTTTTGTTAATCTTCACCCAAGGATATTTTTTCCATTGCTTTTTAGAGAGAGTGGAAGGGAGATAGGGAGGGGGAGAGAGAGAGGGAGAGAGAGAAACATTGATATGAGAGAGATACGTCAATTGGTTGCCTCCTGCACTAGCCCTGACGGGGGGGGGGGGGGGGCATCGAACCCATGACCCTTTGGTGCCCAGGCCAACACTCTAACCACTGAGTAACACTGGCCAGGGCTTAAGTGTGATACTTGAGGGAATCAGCATATATCTTGCTTTTTGCATTGATGAGAATTTAACAATGTAAAAGCATCAGTTGGGCTCCAGTTCCTTTAGGTCATCTAGATCCAAAAAGGAAACATTGGATAAAGCGGGCACTTTTGAGGGGTTATAGAGACTGTGCTCTACTCTATCTCCAGAACCCTGTGAATTGTTTCAATTCAAGCCAAATATATGTTGGATAATTTGATTTAGCCTATGGAATGCCAGCCTAGCTAAACTAGGCATGAAGCTAAGGAGAAGCCCAGGGAACGTTTATGTAGATAGTGCACCATGGCTGCAGTGAGTGCATGCTCAGTGTTAATGCACTGCAACATTCTCTAAAGGGGCGAACATTCCCATTCTTGACTTTGAACATGACAGATGTGAAGAGCTCCATTCATTCAACTTTAGAGGGATGAGTCCTGCTCAGAAAACTTAGACACCCGTTGTCATATTTGAATGACTGGCCACTCTGCAGATAGAGGCCTCAGCTCATTCCTAGAAAGGAGGCATCAGTTGGTGGCTCCCTGTAAAATGTGCACAAGATGACACCTTATTAAGCAGCACTAATTAGAAGCACCTTGCCTATCTGTGAGCACAGTGGGTTCTATTGATATGGAAATTGTTAGTCTACTACACTCTAATTCTCAAAGGGATCCCGGGTGCTCAGAGATTGCTAACAGGAGGTCCCACACTGCTCCCCTCCCCGCTGGCTGTACCTTACGGGATAAGTGTGCTCTTTGCAAGGACCCCACATTGTAAAAGTGAGCAAGGGCTGAGGCTATAAAGGAAATAGTCATACATCATCCCCACCGTGATCAGATTAGTGAATTTAACTCTTCTAGGCCTTGAACTTAGCTTTCCAATTTAGTTTATTTTTCCATCCAAGGATTCAAGTAATTTATGTGGCTCCCTTAATAAGCCGAACAATTTCCTGTAGCCCGGAGCTCATGGGCTCTCTGCTTCCCAGGGAAGAGCTAGATCCCTCCGAGCATCCAACTGGCGTTCACACTGTCCCTTGAGTGGAACAACTGCATTTCCAGACAATAGTCTTTTCCACTCTGGTCTACCAACCCCAGTTTGAACTACCCCCCAGGGATGGTTTCTCTTTACCACCTATTGATTGTCTATTGAAAATATCCTTTGAGGGTTCTTCTTCCATAGTTTTTTCTTTTGAAATTTTATAAACTCGTATGATCAAAGGGTACTTTCTCCAGTGTAACAGCGTGAATCAAGGCTTCAGCTGGAGGCTGGGGACCGGGGAGGGGTGACTTCATGGCAGAGTCACCTGCTGGAGCACGCAGACAGCCTGTCCCTCAGGTGGAACTAGGCGGTAGCTGCTTACCCAGTAATATGTGGGGGAGCCCAGAGGGCACCAGGCAAAGCTTAGTAGTTGGAGAAAGCACCGCCCACCCCTGTCACACCCCCACCCCGCTCTCGGCACGGGGCGAATAATTTAAGATTTCCTTTCTGCCATCTGTTCCCGTCATCAGCTCCACCTGAAAGAGTTACATCAGCTCCACCTGAAACGCACGAACACATGCGAGGGTGGCTTTTATTGTACTTTCCCTCCAGGTTCATCAAGAGTTCTACACTTGAGCCTGGAGAGTGTGTATGTGTGTATATATATATATATATATATGTATGTATATATGTATATGTATGTATATTATTTTTCTCTTCTTTTCCTTTGATGTAAACTCTGAACAGAGGAGCATCCATTTTTAATCACCTCCGTGCCATGTCTACTGATTTCGCACCTCCTCTCTCCTTTAAGTGGACAGCAAAAGCAACAGTAACAACCAAAACTCAAAACAAAGGGGAGCAAAAAACACCCACCACCAAGTCAAGGGACAATTCCTCCTTCCCCCCAGGAAAGTCCCCAGAACTAGTGGTCTGGAGCCAGGCCACACATTTGAAGGTGAAGGACAAGTTAGTAGGACACTCACTGGTGAGCGGGAAATTGGAAGGCCCTTCCTGCAGTGGGAAGAGCGTGGCCACTGCTCACCCCTCACCCCTCACCCCTCACCCCTCACCCCTCACCCCTCACCCCTCACCCCGGCTGGGACCTGTGCTTTGTCCAGCCTCCTGACTCTGCCCCTTGTTTCTACCTCGTTTCCCATGCAGAGAACTGGGAAACTCATCCCAGCTGCCGAAAGGAGGAGCCCCAGCCCACACTTCCCTGATGTTTTCATCTCATAAGATGCTTATTTAAAATACCCTTTGGAAGAGCAATTTCTTCTATGACAATCATTAGGCTTTTTTGCCTATCACTGCTATAACCTACTTTTTATAGAGTTTACTCATGTAGAGGGTAAAAAAAGTCATGCAAATACACATGTGTATGAGAGAGCAATAGACAAAGGCATCTGTCCTTGAATAATTTTCCTCTTCAAAATAGGAAAGGTAGCATTGGCCCATGAAAACCCTCTTAATATAATAATAACAAAGAAAAGAGTGAGTCAAAAATTATTCTCTTACTTTGGGACCATGTTTTATGAGTGGGATGTTAAGATTTTAAGAAGAGCTTCCTAAGAGCACCATGGGTCTCCCCAAGCACGCGTGGACCACCAGTCCATCGCAGAGGAAGAACACAATGACTGCCTTGTTCACTGTGAGCTGAATTCCCATGAACTCAGTTGCCAAAGTCTCAAATTTATTATATCGCTGTCAGTGATGATGTTGGAGCTTCTCTGGATAGAAATTCTCCACCGTTGTGGCTCTCGGAAGAAGAGTACTTGCCTGCTGTCTAGGAAAGAGATTTGTAGTTTGGAAAATTTTGCAGCATGGAAAAGTCTTTGGAATCGTGCTGTAAAAGTCAGAGTGTGGATGGAATTGACTCCTCCCCCCCCCGTTTCTCTTGTTGGGCAGCTGCCTGGCTACGGGCTTGTAAGGTTAAGTTTCTTCTATACCTCAGAGAGTGTATTACAAATCATATTATAGTTTGCTTGTCTTTTTTCAAAATTGTTATTTCAGCGTCTTAACTAGCATGAAATTCACAATTTCCTTGGCTTCGCATGATATATCAATTTGCAGGGTAATCCATTCATTTAGGAAGTATGTGCTACGTGCCAGACACTGTTAGATGATGTGGATGTAGACGTATAAATCATTGTATGTGATAGTTGTGGTTGTCAGCGTTGACACCGTCTTCTCAGAGATCCACATGGGAGGTCAGCCCAGCGTGTGGATATTCTCAGGGTGTCCCTTTTCTAATTACCTTGTCCAATCACTGTCTTCTCTTCATCAGATTTCTCCCAAGAGAGACTTTCCTGTGACCATGTTTCTTGCATCTTTACCCAACTCTATTTAAGTGCTTTTCTGAACTCTCAGCTTTTTATTTCTACCATGGGCCTTGAACTAAGAAAGCGTCTATTCCTTTAATTTACCATACAGTGATTTACATATGGGCCTTTCTGTTTATTTCTCGAGAAATCCAGTTTAAGGCCACTGGTTTATCCTACCAGTAACTCTCCCTAAAGCAGCTCTGTAGCTCTTTCTCGTGGCAGTTGTGTGGCCTGCTCTCAGGAATGCTACTTGGCCAGCCTTCTCCGCTCTTGGACCCTGTCCAGACTTAGGGAGTATTGGCTTCAGCATCTTACTTCTGGGCGTTTCTAACGGATCTCCCATCACTCTGATGTTGCCGTATGCCAGCTTTATATCCAAGCAAGATCCTTTCCCTTCTCCCGCCCTCCCCTTCCTTTCCCATCACTACCTTCTTCCCTGACTTCGGAGCATCCTCTGAACATTCGCTCAGCCTCACTCGATCCTGGAAGAACAAAGGCAGAGTCCTCCAGGAGTAGAGTCGGCTTGTTCTTTCCAGATGCTCAGAACTGGCTAAAGGAAAAGCTCGTTTTTGTCAAAAACCCAAGAGAGTAAGATTAAAAACCACACAAGAGGGGATTTTTTTCTATTAAAAAGACCTTCTTTCTTTGTGTGGGTTGTCACTCCTAGGAGACAGTGACAGTGAAGAAGGAGAAGTCCTGGGGCAGAAGTGCACAGTGGCCTGTTGCAGATGCTCCCTGGGTGGTCATACCCCAGGTGGCTCTTTTGCCTTCACTGGGGGCTCGGGCACTGCCAGGGTATTGCCAGGAGGACAGTAGGAAATACTCTAACACGTATTTGGGACAAAGAAAAACTTCCTGACTAGAAGAGCTTGACATTTACTTTGAATTGACCCTCAAAAGGCTTTTTAAAAATATGTTTTAATTGATTTTTAGAGAGAGAGGAAGGCGGGGGAGAGAGAAACATCCATGTGAGAGAGGCAATATCGGTCAGCTGCCTCCTACACGCATCCCTGCCAGGGATCGAGTGCCAGCCTGGCCACGTGCCCTGACCTGGAATTGGACGGGTGACCTTTAGTGCATGGGGTGACGCTCCAACCAGAAGAGCCACACTGGCCAGGGCCTCGAACGGCTTTCACGGAGGCCTTTCCCTTCTCTAATGGACAGTGTCCCCCACACAGGATCAGGATGGGAATGAAGACGTTTCTTCTTGACCTAGTCAGACTGATCTGTGTGTGACAAGGCAGCATGTGGCTGTCCCACCTGTGACAGCATAATCTGGATGTTCTGTGTGACACAAAGTCTACCATCCAGTGGGGTCATTGGCTGGAGTGGCTCTTGGAAGCCTCGGCACGCATTTCTGGAGGAATATGCGCTCTCAGAAAAACCGTTCAGTGTTTCAGATGTCAGTTCTGCAAACCAGGCCGGGCCTCCTTTCTGTGCCCTCTGGAGGGGGACCGTTTCCATGGTAAACAAGAGTGTGCGCGCCAGTTCATTCTCTTCAGCGCAGGAATTTTTGCCCCATGGCCTGGTGGCCTCCAACGCTGAAGACGTTTCATTTATTTGAGTGCTGTCCTTTGAAAAGGGTGTATTCAGAAGCTACATACTTATTGCTTTAATACAAGTCACCATAGCAAATAATTTGAAAATTTTCATTTGGTGGTGATTGTGATCATCTAGGGGATTTTGGGATAAAGAAAAAATTACGTTAAAAGCTATCATCATTGTCATCTTCGCATTTTCACATTAGAGTAATTGTTGGGTAAATGAAATCATGGTTTGGACCAACACAATTACTCTGGAAAGGGCAAAAATATATACCCTAGAATACTGTGGTCAATGAGTAGCTATTTACAAGTCAAACCAGGATCCATGAGGTTCATTATAAGGGCAAACTTTATACAGTTTGAAAATTCTAAGTCCTAACAAGTGAGTCTCATAATTTCACAGAACATTTAATATGGCAAGGATAAAAGGTGACCAAGAATTTGGACAGACCTTCGTGTCCCCGGTTAGAGGGTAGTCATGTGCTGTGTAAGGATGGATACACTTGGGAATTGTTGCTGGATTCAAGCGCGGCTTATCCCCTTTTCTTCTTTTCTCTAGGTTTGGAAATATCCTGGGATGGAGACAGTTTTGTGGAAGTCATGGCTGCCCCCCATCTCAAGGGCAAACTCTGTGGCCTCTGTGGCAACTATAATGGACATAAGCGCGATGACTTAATTGGCGGGGATGGAAATTTCAAGTTCGATGTGGATGACTTTGCCGAGTCCTGGAGGGTGGAGTCCAATGAGTTCTGCAACAGGCCCCGGAGGAAACCAGTGCCCGAACTGTGTCAGGGGACGGTGAAGGTGAAGCTCCGAGCCCATCGAGAGTGCCAGAAACTCAAATCCTGGGAGTTCCAGACCTGCCACTCAACGGTGGACTATGCTACTTTCTACCGGTAAGTGCAGTGTTCTGGGGTATGGGGTTGGGTTAAAGACCAAGGCTGGACTTGACCTTGGCATGGAGTGTGTCAATCATCTCGGTGTACAAAACAAGGGCTCCCACAGTATGGGGTAAATGCTCCTACATCTTCCTGTTCAGCAGCTGATCTCATCTTGCTTGAGTCAGTCCCACATTAGATCCCAAGTGAGGAAATTTGAGGGAGTATTTCAGAGCAATACCCTATAGGGGATCCTGTTTTTGAGTGTATGTAGATTCATTGGAAAGCTGGTGACACCTGAGATTTCACCAGGTGTTAGCTTGACTCGAAGATCGATGAGTGCTTCCCAAGTTCTGGTCCGAACCACAGTGGTACAGGGCAGAGGTGGAAATCTCGCATCCCTCGGGCTGCCTGTGGGTGTTTGAGTGAACTTGGTTCTTCTAAGTCTGAGGAAGAGTTCGGATCTGCCTCATGGTCTAGACCCAGACAGATCTGCACGTGGAAAACAAGGCACTGACATGATGATTCCTTGGGTCTTGGCCAACTATGAGGCATTGTTTCCAGAGTCAGAAGAGAGTGGAATCAGAGCTTGAGGGTGGAGGGAGGAAGGTCTCTCATTAAGAGTAGAGATTCCATAACGCTTTCTAACTCTGATGAACCCCCTTTTATGCAAAGCAACCGGTTACGAAGGAGACTTGGATTTGGCTTCTGTGTTACAAGGTCGCACTTGTGAGTTGATGAGCTTGGCCGGGTTGTACTTCTACTTACTGCACAATTCCAGGGGTTCAAGAGCTGTGACTGCCTATAACTTTAACCACCATGGGTGTGGGAGGAAATGTGAGACCAACACAGCCTGAAAGGCCTTAAGTGATTTGCCTGAGCCTCTTAAAAAGAGCAAACGCCTGTGGTCTGAAGCCACAGAGAAGTTATTTTTACTCTTTAATTGCCACCAGTTTATTTCCCCTAGTTCTCATTAAATGTGATCTTTTTTTATTTGATCTTTGGACATAAAAGATAAAGTTATATAAAGGCAGCTCAAAGTGGGGTGGAAAAGGGACTGCCCCTGTCATCACAAATCCCCGATCATGGCAGCATCTGCCAAACCATTTGGCTCCAGCACATGCGTTGAGCTCCTTCAATCCATTTTCCTGTTATAATTTGAATCCTCTGGGTTCTGCTTCTCTCTCTCCTTGTGCCACCCCCTAAATGGACCCCACCTCTTGTCTAATGAAATGGAAAGATCTTCATGTAAGACTTTGGGGTGAGGTTAGCAGCTAGACAGGCAATCGAGGTTTTATTTGGAGGCTAATGCCTATCACTTGAAGGTCTGCTGGGAAGCGGTAGAGCGTAGCAATTAAGAACTCTGTGGTCTCCCAGGGCGACAAGTCCAGCTCAGCTCTACAACTTGGAGCAATCATCTGAGCTCTTAAACCTTAGTTTTCTTGTCTGTAAAGTGGGGGTAATAAAAGAAGCTACCTTGAAGAGTCGTCAGTCAGGGTCAGTGAGCTTAAGAACATCAATGCATATGCTCAACCCACTGCCCACACATAGCAAGTGCTCTTAGTTGTTGGCTGCTGTCATTTCTTCGGTTAATTAAGTGATTAACACGTGTAAGTCCTCTTTGGAAGCTCCCCTTCCCCAGTTGCAGAGTTCGATTGGGCCCTTGTCTGTCCGAAATCGAACAGCAAGCCTATGCTTCTCCCCGGGCCCCAGAAGTCTACACCTTTGGTCTTCATCCCATGTCAAAAGAATGTGTTGAAAACAAAAACTGGAGAGCAGGCCTGCAGAGATTAGTCTTTTTTTTTTGCAAATTTCTATTCTTTTCCCCTTTGGTGGTTTATTTTATATTGCGATCCCTGGCCTGCAAGCAGGGATGGGATGAGCACCTTGGCAGAAGGCGTGAGAAACGACTCAACAGGAGGAGGGAGAATGGGAATGGTGAGGTGGCCAGGCAGATGCTCGCCTTCTGGCTTTGCACGTCGCTGCAGCAGCTACAGCGGCACAGCGGGGCGCGAGGTTGTGTACCGGGCTGTGCACCCAGGTTGGGTGTTTATGGAAACTCTCTTGGGGTAATTGTGCATTGAGGTTGGAGGATGGGGTGTGGCGGGAGGTGAACTCGTATTCCCCCCCCCCCCCCCCCGGTGTGGGGACAGAGCACCCTTCCCCCGCCGGCCGCTCCTTCCTGGAAGAGGCAGGAATGTGTTGGAAACAATTCTGAAGAGGGTAGAGCTGGACAGTCCTGCCTGTCGCTCGCCCTGCTGGGGATCTCACTCCCCAGCCCATAGATGCGTCTTCATGTGTTTTCAAGTGAGGGTGGCCAGTGTCTGGCAGGTCCTGAGTCTCTTCTTTTCTCCCAAGCATACATGTGGCAAAAGAAAGACTATAAATAGGGTCATGATGGGAAGGCAGTTTCGTTCTCAGGGGTTCTCCAGGAAGGACCAAACCTTATGGGGGCTTTAAGGAAGCAATAGACAGACAGCACGTTGGGTGACACCAAGCTGGACTTTATCTCAGCTCTGCCACCGTCTCGCTGTGTGGCCCTGGCAAGTAGCTGTGTCTCAGATGCTTTGTCTATAGAATAGGCATGACTGTGACTACCTGGTGGGCGAGATTGCTCCCCAAGGACTGAGGTCAATGGGCAGTGCCGCCTTGTCACATGGTAGATGGGAAGCACTGGTACCGTGTTGTCTTGTGTCCCTTCCTTTCTATGGAGAGTCTGGGCCCTGGCTCGGCCACTTATCTCTCTGATTTTTGATATTTTCTCCTCTGATTAGGTAGGTTCTCACTGATGAATCTGGGGAACAGTTTAAAAATGAACCATTTCTCTTTGGTGACACTGAATGAGATTGTGTAAGAGAAGATTGCATTGCCGTCCTTTAAAAAATTGTGCTGTTTCTGCTTTATAAGAATAATACGTGTTCACTGTACAACATCTAAGTAACGCTGGAGAGAATAAAGAAGAGAGAGCAGCCCCGCGGTGCCCACACCGGCACGGCCTTGCCTGTGTGTTTTATGTCAGTGGTGGAATTTCTGAGAAGAACCCGAAAACGCAGCCACGACCACGGCTGTGAGATTTTTATGAGTCGTTACAGAACTAAACAGATCCGCCTGGATACCACGGATGGTCGTACACATACATTGCACAGGAATTTCATTTCTTTCCTTTCCCCCCCCGCCTCCAAAGGAATATCTGTAATTTCCTTTAAGGACAAAGAACAACATCTCATGACATAGAAAGTCAGCCTCCTAAGCACGACTGTGTCTGTAACATCGAGAAGGGAAGGGAGGCAGCACAGAAGATGTTTCTCTGAGGAAATGTTACCTCCTTCGGGTTTCCTCCATCGTATGACAAATTCCACGGGGCCAGTTCTTTTAGAAATAGGAGACAGCTCTTCTTATACGGTCAAAATAATTCTAATATCTGTGAATTAGACTTTACTTTTGAGGTGTCTAGGGTTTAAAATTCTTATTTTATTTGGGTCTTTTACCCAGTTCAATATATATATATGTTAAATATATCTTTATTTCAGAGAGAGGAAGGGAGAGGAGAGATAGAAACATCAATGATGAGAGTCATTGATCGGCTGCCTCCTGCACACCCCTGACTGGGGATGGAGCCCGCAACCCGGGCATGTGCCCTGAGCGGGAATCGAACCCCGATCGCCTGGATCCTAGGTCGATGCTCAACCACTGAGCCACACCCGGCTGGGCCCCAGTTCAATATTTTTAATCGTAAACTGTCCATTGTCTAAAAACTTGAAAAGCTTTGTAAATGAATAATGACTACATATTAGCCACACACGCCCCCTTTTTTAATCTTTTGGGAAACTTTAATAATTGTATTATCCTTTGCTGCTGTGTTATGGAGCAAATTCCAGGAGACAGAGAGTAGTGCAGTGTGGAAACATCCATGTGAAATCTTTGGAATTATGTTGGATTGCAGCGGAGGCTGTCCTGAGGGGCAGGTGTCGAGTGTGTCCGTCTCCTTCCTCAGTCCTTATTTTCACCCCCTCTCCCAGCTCATGGGGCCTTCTCTCCCTGACTCCCATGCCGGCTGGGAGCTCCAGGTGCAATAGGCAGACCCCCACCAGGGCCCCCTTGAGATTTCAACAGCTGATATCAAATCCCCTCCCCACTGCTGGCTCAGGCCCCCCTGACCAGACCAGCGCTGGGCAGCCTGGGCCCAGAGGGAGGCCAGGAGATGGGCCAGGCTCTGTGTGACATACCAGAGAGAGAGGAGACCTCACATATTTGGGACTCGTGTATGAAACACCAAAATGGGCTTTTTCCCTAACTCAGACCCAAATCTTAGATGAAATAATTGAACATAAGTGTAACCTGCTAGCCAAGCAGGACTCTTAGGTCAGGCAGGGCAGGCCCAGATTTCACAGAAGTCCAAAGACTGAGTGTGAACTGCCGCAAAGTCCAGACTTGTACAGGCCACAGTCACATGAGGACCGCTCCCCTCTCCCCTCTCCCCTCTCCCCTCTCCCCTCTCCCCTCTCCCCTCTCCCCTCTCCCCTCTCCCCTCTCCCCTCTCCCCTCTCCCCTCTCCCCTCTCCCCTCTCCCCTCTCCCCTCTCCCCTGCACCACAATCCACCAGAGCAAAGCACTCTTCATGTGTGGGTTTGGGAAAGTGTCTGGGGACTCTTGGTCTAGGAAATGTTCCTTTCTTTCCATGCAGTGGTTTTTACAGCTGTAAGGAATTGAAGGGATGCCAGAGGATTTGCAGATGCGCCCTTACTGCAGAGGTGCCGGGAGGTGGAGGTGGGGGGTAGGGGGGTTGGCGGGTGGCAGGCGGCAGGTGGCAGGCGGTGCAAGAGAACATTGCAACTCCGAGAGCACAATGGTGCTGGACATACTGGTTCCCGGGCGGCCAGTGGCTTCCTCCCAGGGAAAGATCAGAGACTTCGTGGATGACCCACTTTGTGCTTCCCTTTAAAGGAAACTGGCCATTTATTATAAAGCAGAAGGAGAGATCCAGGCCAGGAGTCCCGACTCTACGTGTGTGTGTGTGTGTGTGTGTGTGTGTGTGTGTGTGTGAGAGAGAGAGAGAGAGAGAGAGAATTATATAACGATAATTGCTATTCTGTAATGAAAATCAAGTCAATCTTCCGTTGCTTCAAGAAGAACATACGTGGACCATTTCTCTTTATGTCTTTTAATGCTTGTCCCAAATTGCCATCAGAGCTAGGGTCCTAAGTCAAGTGAGATGTTCGTTTTAATGTGACATTATAGGCTTTCCTTTTTTCTGTTCCTTTGGCAAACTCGGCTTTGGGATGAGTGGTCGCTCTGGGTCTGTAATTAAGGTACACTGTCACCGGGCGGCAGTAGACACCTCAACATGCCTGCGCTTAGGAGGGTATGAGGGTGCTGGGGGTTCATTTTATCCAAGGCCCGAATCCTCTCCTGTGTAATTTTTTCATATCAAAAAGAAAGAAACCCCATTTTTAAAAAAGAAGAAACAAAGAAAACTGCCTATTTTGACAGGTAGGTTAACCTTTGAGGAGAGGTCAGGTCAACTGTACAGTTAGCCAACTCAAACATTAGAGGGGACACAGTCCACCCTCGCTTCCCACATCACCCCCTGGAGGTGTTCCCAAAGTCGCCCTCAGGGTCAGTGATTTTCTAGAAGGACTCACAGAGCTCACCAAACGCTGTCCCACTCATGGTGATGCTCAATCAGGGGAACAGTGTCCAGATGACAATCAGAAGAGATGCAAAGGGCGGAGTCCAGGAGGGGTCCAAGCCTGGAGCTCTGCTGTCCTCTCCTGCGGAGTCATGGACAGGCACTAACTCCTCTCAGTTACAATGTGTGACACTATTCATGGCATTTCCAATCAGGGATGTTCACCTGAGCCTGTTGTCCAGAGTTTTTACTGGGACTCAACCACCTGCAGCCTGTGTGGCTGAGCTTTCGTCTCCAGCCCCTTCTGGAGGTCGCGTTAATGCCTTTTAGTTCCAGTTCCTCTGGATTTCAGGACTGTTGTCATGTGGCCCAAAAACCCCATAATAAATCATATTGTTAGAGTGACTGGTGGCCAAAACCCCCAGGCAAAACCCATCACTCCTGCTATGACATTCCAGGGGCTTAGAGGTCACCCCCCCAGGAGCCAAAGGCCAAGGCCAGCCTCTCTTTGCTCAAGGTTAATTCTTAACCACACAAGCTGCCTGGCTCAAGGTTAAATGTAACTTCATTTGATTTTAATTTTTGAGTTTATTTTCAGCATCAACTTTCTAGAACCCTGCCGTGTTTGTCCTCAGAAAACTGCATTCTTGGATGCAATTAGGTAAGGCTCTTAAACACAGATTTGAATAAGTGTCACCGTCGCAGGTAAAACACTAATTATTTTGTAACATTTCTCTTGGCTGCTTAGGGGGCTTCTTGATTACTTCTTAGTAAGCAGGAGGCGGCCTGTGTCACTTCATTACATTTTCATTATTTATGAGCGTAAAGCCCTTTTCATCCATGGGAGCCAAGCTGACGTGAGCAGTGTTTTCCTCATTTCGTTCCACTGTTCGCAGCTAAGGAGGGCACCAAGAGGTGAGGGGACTCATTCCAGGCCACCCGCGGAGCCCAAGCAACCCGCCCGACAGGACACCTGCTCGGGTCTCTGTCAGAGAACTTGGTGAGGACCGCTGGGGCTGACCACGGATTCCACCACTGCCCACACTCGGGTGGTTCAATGCCCTGCTGCTTGCACAAGCCTTCAGAGGACGATTTAGAAAGTTGTTTAATTCACTCCCCTGACAGCTTCCCACTGAGCACTTGCTATGGGACAGGTACCACTGTAGGTGTGGCGATTTGGGACAGAACAGGAGAGACAGAAGCTCTTCCATCTGAGAACTCACAGTCTAAGGTGGGCAGCCAGCCATGCATGAGAAACAAGGCTACCGCCAACTGTGAGAAGAGTAATGCGGTGATGTGACAGGGTGGGCTGCGGGTGGCCGACCCTGACTTAGGTGGACAGCAAAAGCGCTCAGGAGGAGCTCGCCTTTGAATGCAGCCACTGTGCGTGGGAAGGACAGGTGAGGAGGCCTGTCTCATGCAGCAGATCTGATGCTGGAAAGGGTGTGGCCTGTGTGACGACCAGAAGGCAGGCTGCCGTGACTGACACTCTCAGAAAGTGATGGGTGCTCTGCCAGCACCCTTAGGAGCTGGGAAATAGATTCTTCCCCAGTCGAGGTTCAGATGAGATCACAGCCCCAGCCCACACCTTGATTGCAGCCTGTGAGACCTGAGGAGAGACCGTGCTTGGACTCCTGAGCCACAGAAACTAACATAAAAGTGTGTGTGGTTTTATGCCACTAATTGTATTGTGAAGGCCACTAGACCGACTGCTGTACGTAGAAATCAATTTTGGCTTATCTTAGGCTTTGTTGCCCTTTAAATATTGACAGAAGGTGAAATATGAGCACTTTGCTTTTTCCCCAACCATTTTTAAGTTGCCCATTCTGTATGGTTTGACGTAACTCTACCAAATGTGGCTTACTTGTCCCTGCTACAAGGGCCCATAGCACTCTGTACTTCCCTTGTCATTCTAGGCACTAAAAATGTGTTGTGTCGGCTTTTAAAAATCTTTATCATCACAAAACAGTCGCCTCCTTGAAGCTCATATGATTCATTCATTATTATATACCCCACACCTAAGAGGGGGCATGGCATATAAATGTTTTCTGCTTATCAAAATATATACGTTGAATGACTAAACAGGAAAATCCCCCCGAATAAATGTAGTAAAAATATTTTTTAACCAAGTAATGGGTAGAGTGGTAGAAAAGGAGTGCGGCATAGTTATCCAGCAGACTTGGGAACCTGAGGTCTCTTCTGAGCTCCTCCCCATCCAGGTTGGGTGCTCTGGGCAGCTGGTTCACCTGGGGAAGCCCGGAGGCCCCGTGTGTCAGAGGCAGTGGCGAGCGGACCGCAGTGCACTGAGATTTGTGGTGACGACTGCACTCGATGTGGGTATGGACTCCAGGCCTGGCACAGGGCACGTGCTCAGTCCATGGCAGTTTTATTATTAATATTATTTTGTTGCCAGATGGAAGGGGTGCTGAGTGACAAAGGCGAAGGGATTAAAAAGTACAAATTGGTAGAAAACAGTCACAGGGATGTAAAGCACAGTATAGGGAACGTAGTCAGTGCTGTAGTAATAACTGTGTATGGTGCCAGGTGGGGAGTAGACTTATTGGGGAGGATCACTTTGTAAATTTTAGAAATGTCTGATTACTCTGCTGTACACCTGAAGCTAATATAGAATGATACTGAATGTCAAGTGTAATTGTTAAATTTTAAAAAAGGGCTGTTAAAAATATTCTCTCTTTGTTCTGAAAAGAGAATATGTTGTCCATAGTTTGCCTTCAATATGTCCTGTTCTATCCAGCGCCAGGACTTGAGGAAGTGTTTCTCTTTTATTTCCCACGGCCATTTCCAGACCCGTCGGGAAGAACTTCTTCTGATCTGCATGGAAATAGATGCTTTTTCTTAAAACGAAAGAAAGCAAAGAAAACAAACACTGCTTGGGAATTAATTAAAATTTCCCCAGTGTGCTCCTTACAGATTATTTCCTTTGATTATACTGGACACGAGCAGGAGGTGAGGAAGGGATAATTAATACTTTGAGTGTTCAGATCTGAACTTAAGAAAAATTGGACCGATTCCCACCGAGGGCAGAGATGAAGAGGAGGGGAGCCCATGTGTGTTATTTTGTTTTTCTTAGAAGAATACCGAGTGTAGGAAAAGAAGGAATGGATGCATACTTTAAGTTTTTCTGTTAACAGTCCTTGCCTTCTTTAATAGTGTCTGAGCATAAGTTAACCTTCACATGATGATTCAAGGTTATTACTGAGGTATCAGTTGCAGGTAGGAGCATCAGTTTCCAGGATGCCCTTGAAGGGGGCGGGCCTTCTGAGCTCTGATATTAGATCTCTTCAGTCGTTCATGCCTTTAGTAGGTCATGCCTTCTTGCTAAAGCTTTCCCTTGCCCAATTTTCTTCTCATTTGTTTTTGGTTTAGATACAGAAAAAAATGCTCATTAATACTGTTTGCAAACTAAGTATTATATAAGGTTCTGAAAAAGACCCAAGCCTCTGCTTTATGAGGCTCTTTTTTCGCCTCTTGCCAATGGTACCAGCAGCTCAGAGTGAGTCTGTGACCCATTTCTACCAGATGGACACAACTCCGGGGTATGGCTTTTATTTTTAAAACTCATCCCAATCCTGATTTCATTTTTATCTGTCCTATTTTCCTTGTTCACCGTTTTATTTCATTCTGCATGTTTATAAAGCTGATTGAAAATATTTCTGAAAGTTGGGGAGTAAGTGCCGATGGCCCTGGGAAAGGAACCTCACGCCTCCGAACCTGTATTTTTTCCATTGTGAAATAGAGAGAACAGTGTCACCCACATGTTGCTCATGTTGCTGGGTGAGGCTTCTCTTGTGAAACCCACATGGAATGACCAGCGAGTCCACTTCCTCCGGCCACATGGCCATTGAGGTCCAGGGCAGTCATGAGGACAGGCCTGGGCCTGGTGGTCTCAGGTTGTCCTTTTGAAAATCAGGTACACATTTGAGCTCCTGGAGGGGTGTCCACAGAGATGCCCTGTGTGGGTGGCTTCGAGTGGGCCCCAGGCAGACCGATTGGAACCTCGATGTGCTGTGAGTACAGTGTTGAGACTCAGTGAAACCAGCAGCTCCTGAGACCAGCCGGTGTCCTGGTAGCATCACAGGCTTCTCCATGGTGACACTCGGGCCCCTGCTGCTCTGGGGACAGTGACGGGGCTTCGGTCCCATACGCGGGGCTGTGCTCATCTGATAGCCATCCAGGACCCGTTGATTGTTTCCAATCAAGCTGGCAAAAATTAAAGTTGTTGGAGGGCGTGCCAGTACGAAAGAGGAGGGAGGCTGTTGTGTTCTTGGATCTTCCTACGCATGGTTTTCGATTTGCTGGAAATCTAATATTCCATCTCAGTTTCCTTCTGCCCGGGCAGTTAAAGGGTCAGTAGGCTTTCACACACCAGCTTTAGGAGGAGGCAGTGGTTCAACTAAATATTTTGGAGTGTGTATATGTTGGAAAAAACAACATTGGGGGCGCAGTTTCTGGACACAGTAGTTTCATTGCTGGACCGAAGGGAGCCTGGGGTTCCTGTGCGGAGGCAGAGCTGCCCAAGTCCTCTCTCCACCTCTTGCAGGACCAACAGACCTGAGAGGCGACAGGATGTATCTGTAAAAATCTGCTTTCTTTCCGCTCGCTTCAGGCCTTTAAAGAGCCTAGTCAATGAGCACAGAGGGTAGAGAAATACCTGGTTTGGGAGGAAACGGGGAAATCTGGTGACGATCCTGGAATTAATAATTCTTTTCACATGAAAGAGCTGTTCTCTGTGATCTTTATTTACTGTCTTACCTGGAGTTTGCAGTTTAAAGAAAGGGAGAGTGGGTGAGCTGGTTTCTTCATCGGATCCCAAGCCAATGGCCCATGTGTGAGTGCGAAGGCAGGATCATCGTAAGAAGGCCGGCCAGGAGACCTTTCAGAGCCCCTGAAAGCTTTTCCATATGCAAAGGAAGCCAGGAAATTGGAGGCTTCATTTCGTCTTTGCCATCAAAGCCAGGGAGGAGAGATATTAAGCAGATACTGACCGTGGTTCTGTGACCACCCTTAGGATTTATTGGTCTGAGAAGCAAGTAAGGACTGCAGGAAGGCCGAGGGTGGTATTTAGTACTTGGGGGTAAAAAGACTCAGTTTCAGAAGTTGACTGAAAACAGAGGGTTCTGTGACTACAGATAATTAGTGATTGCCTTTGGTAATAGGAACTAGTGACAGCCGTGTTAGCTGGCATTGATTGATTGACGTGCACCATGTGCCTGAAACTCTGGGAAGCCTAAACCATATTACAGCGTTAATAATGGGCAGTTCTATAGTAAGAGCTTACGTGTTTGCGTGCTCACTGTGTGCCAGGTGGTCGCTAAGGGCTTTCCCTGCATATACTGTTCCCTTTGTGTGGGTGAGAAACCCCGTCTTAAAGGAGTTAAGAATATCACCCAAGGTCACCAGGTAAGAAAGAGGCAGAGTCAGGATTTGAAACCATTACAGCTACTTGACCCAGAGCTTGTGTTTTTTACCATTACCACCATAATCTGGTAACAGCTCCCCTCAGTAACCCACCCTGACTCTAAATTGATTCAAGGTTTAAGTGAGGTCCCAGGATTGGCGCTTTCTCCAGTTCCTGCCATGGTTCCCCAAATTCATCTTAGTGGTAGCCTCAGACAAATTATGCAGGAAGGGGGTGAGTCTTTTCTCTCAAACACCCCAGCAGGACTCATGCACTTCACTAGTTCTGATTCAGTCTTGTGTCCATCTCTGAACCAATGACCACAGTTGGGAAAGAAAAATTAGTTCCTTCATTTAGATGAGTGGTTTTCTGTCTTCCAGTCTGTGCCTCTTGATCCCCAGTGTGTGTGCCTTTGAGTCTAATATAAGATTGTTTTCTTCTGAATTTAAACTCTGAGGGGTACCCCCAGCATCATATAAACTTGAAGCTCAGCCATTTCTCCCGTCCCTCCTCCAGGCAGAGGGGGAAAGCGATTGCTCTTGACTGGTGGTTGGGAAAGAGTTCTGGTGGAAGCACATTGATTTTTTAGGAAAGGAAGAAATGAAGCAGTAGGTCTGATTAAAACAGAGGTATAGCTCTGTATATCTGATAAAAATAGATGAACATATTTCTAGGTCTGCACAGCCGCTGGAAAGGGAGGGCCTCTTGGTATCCTCAAGAGAGGGAATCAGGAGGCTGACTAGCGATAGACATGACCTTGGGGCACCTGCCAGTCTCCCAGCGGGCAGGCTCGCTTGTCCAGGGGGCCTGTGCTCCTCCAGGTGGTCTGCACTTGTCCTGGGGTGCCGGGGCTGGTGGTGAAACCTAGCACATCCCTCCTGTGCCCAGAAACTCTTAGTGACCATCATTTATTCAACCCAGTTCATACTCCAGAGTGTGGCCATCAGGGCTCCATGCCATCTAACACCTTATGTTTTTGGGAATTGCCCATTTTTACCTACATTCTACTCCACCCAATCCAGCAGTCTCTGGGGGCACTTGGCGTTTTCCTGAGAATGAGCCTTTGTGTATGTTTGATGTCACTTTCTGGCACTGTCCTTCCCTGCTTCTGTCTGTTCCAGCTGAGTTTAAGGACCATTTTTTCTAAAAAGACCTTTCTCCAGCTAAAATTGACTTTCCCCCCTTCTCTCTCACAAGTTGGTTTTCCTGTTCTATGTACTAATTCCATTTGGCCTTGGATGTATTACCACTATTCCTCTATATGACAACTTCTCTAAGGAGATATAGGCTCTTGAGGGAAGAGGCCATTTGTGTCCCCCCGTAACCCCCATACCCCTGTATATGCCAGAGGGTATCAGAGGGAATGTTCCAGGAAGAAAGGCACAGCTAGTTGTGGTGAACAAAATTCTAGCTCTGGCTGCCAGGTGGTCATTTGGGCTGTTTTAATCCTGGGACTTGTCAAGCAATTTCCTTTTTTATTTTTTATTTTACTTTATTTTTAAATAAAACTCTCCTTTGAGACACCTGGCTTACACTTTCCTGAGCTCAGGACCCTTTTTCTCGAACCACTTCTGAGAAAAGGAAATGTGATTCAACCCCACCAAAGAGACAAGTCTGCCTCAGGGGTTGAAATCTGAGCATTTGGCTCAGGGTGTGCTCAGCTCCTGGCTGCCCGTGGCTAACTTGTCCTTCCTCCTTTGGCCTGTCACCTGGGTGGGAGAAAGGACAGGCGATGTCACCATCACAGATATCCCAACCTGATGAATTGGCCTAGGGCGTGTTCAGAAACACACTTCAGCTGAGAGAGAGGGAAGGAGAGGGTTGACTTGCACACACATGCAGGGCCCTGGGATTGCCAGGCATATCCCTTCCACGTACAAGGAGCTGGGTTTGCTTTCTTTCGCTCAGCACCTGCCTTCTGGATTTTTCTTGCTTAGGAATGGCCTCCTGTGTAGAGGTGACTGGCTGGGAGTGCGTGCCCTGGGCGAGGGTAGGAGGTCCGTGGTCCCCAGGGGCAGAAGGAGGCAAGCGAGGCCGCGGCCTTCGTGCCTGTGTGGCTGGCCCTGTGAGTGTGTAGGGAGTGTCCCGCTGCTTCTGATCGCTGGTCCTCTGTGAATCTCATCTCCCAGGGAGTTACAGCCTGAGGCGTGTTGTGCACAGTTGGGTTGCCGGGACCACCCGTTGTGTGACATTTGAACATGCTCCTGTGCACCCGCACCGGCTGCCGCAGACCCTGAGCCTGTCCTCGGAGGAACACGTGCCTCCTCCACATGCAGACTCGCTTGAGAGGGGTCTGAGGAGACAGGTTCAACTTGGGGTTTTTCCTTCCCTCTAGACGACAGAAGAAGGAAACTAAAAGCACCTGAGGACCTGTCCAGGTCAATCATATTTATGCTGATAAACCAAGATTGCCATGGGGGGCCCATCGGCTGTCTGGACTCCCCAGTGACGAGAACAGTTTGACCTCTGACCTGTGCGTCAGGTTATGTTTCTAGTGGAGACGAAATAATTTCAATACTTGAATTCCTCGGTGAAGATGAAATTGGTCCTTTTGGACTTGGACCATGAGACAATTTTAATACACAGAGTGTGTATTTACCTGACAATCCTATTTTAGAAAGATGGTTGTGTTCCTTCCAGAGTGTCCATTTGCCTGGAAGTGAGCACATTAACTATTTTTATGTGAATTGGGGACACTTTCCTTTAAGCTAACACTGCACCTGAGCTGCGGGAGCAGCACCTGAGACAATTTTTACTGCTGCCTCTTGGTGGATTAGGAAGTGGACCGATCAGATCACATGGCCCGTTTTCTCTGTGAGAAGTGAGCGTTGGATTGATATTCAGAGCCCCAGTGGCCCAGCTCCCAAAGTCTACCTTCCAGATGGTGTTATTGACTCTTATCAGTATAACACCCTGGGTAGACCCGACCACAGGTGCCACCAGACCATGTACCCAAAGCTTATGCCCAGGAGGGGGCTCATCTCAGGCCTGGGTGGGAACCAACAGAATGCAGCCCTTCACGTGGCTCTGCTGGGGGCACACCCCGCACACTCACAGGAGAAACTGCCACCCTAGAAAGGGGGCACTACGTTTGCTGTGCGCTCTTCTCAGTTCATATTTTATTAGGAAAGATCTTGAGTCTTTTCTGCTGGAAACCTCGTAGGCATAATTAGGCATGATTGACTCTGTCCTGCCTTTCACACCCTCTTCAGCCAGTTGCCATCTCCATTCATTTATCCTGTCCAGGGAATTACGCACATGTCACTCTTCCATTTGCTGGCCCAATGAGTGGGTCACTTCCCTGAGCTTTCCTTGTCTGTGAAATGGGATGAGTGGGAACCACGCTCTTTGTGGCTGTCAGAACCCAATGAGACAAGGAGCATTTAGCACCTGGCACGGTGCTTGTGTGGAGATAGGCTCTGCCAGCATCGCTTTTTTCCCCCTGCCTTTCTCACCCACCAATGGAGTCTGGGCCTTCATCCCCACAGCCTGCACTATGGCCATAGGCTCCTAACCTGCCCATTTGCTGGGATCTGGTCAGCTCCGCACTCAGGTCCTGCTTTGAGCTTTCTGGTCCTCTCACGAAAACCTTAAGGAGCCCCCTTACTTGAAAGACAAAGTCCCAACCCTTTAGCTTGGCATCCAGGGTTTTATCCCAGGCTCTGCCCTGCACACCTTTTCAAACAGCCACTCCGTGTCTCCAGCTCTCTGTGTCCCCAGCTCTCCGGTGCAGCCAGACTGACAAGCTCTGAGGACATCGTGCATGGCCTGGTGTGTCTCTGGCCCTTTGCTGGGACCTGCTTTCCCATCTCTCCAAATCCTACATGACTTTACACACCAAGCTCAGGTGTCATGACTTTGGGAAATCTTTCCTGTCCCCCAGAGACATATGCTTCGCCCCCTGCCCCCGAACTCTTACGTGAATTGACTACGTCATTGATTTGGTTGTGAACCAACCTACCCAGCTTCTGCTGTGGTCATTGATGGGAACTGACGTCCTCTGTCACTGTCCTTTTTGTAGCTTATTTGCCGTCATCTCAACTAGAGGGAGTAAATGTCACAGAGTGGAGGACTATGCCACAGGTACATTTCACATCTCCTGACATGACACTCTTGCATCGGAGGCTCCTAGTAGCTGATTCGATGCAGGAGAGGTTCATCATAATTAGAGTGAATATTTTCTTTGTAGAATTCTGTGCTTTTAGCAGTAGATGTGGCAACTCGACCCGCAGCGTCTTAATGTCAACTAGGACATGCCCATTGGAATTACCTTGTTAACCGTGCAGCATTCGCAAACTAATCTGTCACTGTCTCCTTGGACACTAGTGCTGATTCTCTCAGACTTGATAACTTGAGCCAAACCTCCGAGCATGGCTCTGGTTGACATTCTGCAGAGACCCAACTGGAGCAGAGGCAAGTGACCAAGTCAGCCGCTTAGAGTGTTATGTAATTTGGACATAGACTGAGGTTTTCTTCGGAAGTAAAATGGAAATATGACACCCACTCAGACCCAGGTGTTTTTCCCCTCTTTTCTGGTCTTTAAAGAGTAAATCTAGGGCAGCTTTCTATGTTTTGGGATTGCTTTTCCAATGAGACTCTTTCTCATTTCATGTAATATCAGGCCCCTTTTCTGGTAGAAACTGCGTGATAGATGAAGTTTTATGCTCAGCGGATGAGGCATACTTTTGGTTCTTTGATCTGTTGAGTTTTGGTGTAATGGCTCAAAGTGGGGGCTGATCGCCTAACCATTTGGGCCCAAATCCTTCACCATTACTGTGTGCGAGTAGGAAAGTGACAAACTTTTCAGGCCTCAAACTCCTCACCCCTAAAGTGCATAGAAGACTAATGCCTACCTCATAAGGTTCTTGTAGCTGTTATATGAGATAATATATTTAAAAGACTGAGCACAAAGTCTGCGATAGTCAATGCTCCACAGATGTTTGTAATTTTTAAAAATGCTGTAAATTCTCTTGCCAATGTAGTGATAGAGAATCACCCAAAACCAAACAACAAAAACCCCTTTCAGCTTATGATTCTGGATCTGTAAGATTTTGTAGAAATTAAAACATTGTCAATGAAAGGTCTGTGCTGATTCCATAAATCTAATTATTCACAGTGATTTTGACAGGGAACTGGAGAAAGTTCATCATTCCATACACTGCTCCCTGGAGTATCGGACTACAAGGAGGGGCACATTTTTGGCTTTTCCAGTGTTGTGAAATGAGCCCGACTTAGTGGAAATGGTCTTCCATCATAACCTTGGATAAGCCAAGGATACGTGTGGATCTGGTGGAAGTCGCTGTCATGAACAGGTCTCTGAATGTGAAGTCAGCTTATTCCTGGAACCTGTGATCTGTCCAAGGAGGTCCTACCAGAGCTCTAGGTTCGTTCGTTCCCTCCCTCCCTCCCTCCCTCCCTCCCTCCCTCCCTCCCTCCCTCCCTCCCTCCCTCCCTCCCTTCCTTCCTCCCTTCCTTCCTTCCTTCCTTCCTTCCTCTTGAATGGTATATAGTTCTAATTTTTAGCCCAATGTGCGCTATCTGATGGTCTTAGTCTTAGAGTAAGCCTAAACTCTGTCTTCTAAGAGAGTGGACTGTCATGAGAGAGGTGGGAGTATGGTTTTCAAATGGATTGGTGTATTAATCAGGGTTCTCCAGAGAAACAGAGCCAATAAGATCTATAAAGAGATTCATTATAAGGAATTGGCTCATGCATTTATGAAGACTGGCAAGTCCCAGGATCTGCATGGTGAGTTGGCAAGGTGGAGAGCCAGGAGAGCCAATGGCACAGCTCTCTTCTGAAGGCCACAGGCTTGCAAGTCCCAGGAAGGGCGAATGTTTCAGTTCAAGTTCAAGGGCAGGAAAAAAACCAATGTCCCAGCTGGAAGGCAGCCAGGAAGAATTCTCACTTCCTCAAGGAGGGTCCAACTCTTTGTTCAGGTTGCATGGGCCCACCCACATTGGAAAGGCCAATCTGCTTCACCTAGTTAATTTCACCCAAAAAACAGTCACAGTAGCACCCAGAATAAATATTTAACCCAATATATGGGTACCCCATGGCCCAGACAAGTTGACACTTAAAATGAAGCATCCCAGGATGGACTTTCACTTTGATTCAGTTCTCCAAGTCATCCAACATCTGTTCTATTCATTTGTTACCTTTCTCGGATTTCTTGACTGGCATAGTACGTAAGATGGTGAAGGGCCTTCAGCTCAGTAAGCAGTTACCTAACTCCCCCTCTATGTGGGCACTGGCTGGACTCTGAGGGACAAAGATGGACTAGGCGTGATTCTGCCTCCAGGTGAAAACTTCCTCCATGCCTGGCATCTGCTGCCAACCTAATTGTAGAAGTTCATTTTCTTCCAACTCATCTACCGAGTGTGTCGGCACTTAGAAGGTTTCCTTCAAAAGTTGACTTCCTTGAGTTTAACCAATACCAGGGGGTTCATTCCACGTGCTCTAGCTGTTTTTTCTCACCTTCGCAAAATGAGGGAGCTGCTTTTTCCCTTCTGGTTTTTAGCGTGACGTAGACTCTTGCCCACAGCACTATACGGTGAGAGGGAAAGTGCCATCCAAGGAAAACCCTGCGCTGCTCCAGGAGCCTTGCACTTGAAACCATGCTTCTGATGAGCTTTGAGGCAGCGACCTGGCTTTGACCCGCGTCTCAAGGTTTCCGAGGACAATGCTGGCTGCCAGCCGTTGGCTTTACTCTGTCGTTTGCATGTTTATCATCTTTGTTTTTTTCACGGGCAAAGAACACCCGGCTCTATGAGCACCGAGGTTGTCTTGCCTTAGGTTGTCAGTCGGAGGCCAGCGGGTCCCAACAGCTTCGCCTCAGCTGCTCCTTCCCTGTCCTGCTCCCCGGTGCCCTCCGTGTCTGTCTGTCCTCTGAGTCTGTTTGCGGGAGTGAGGGCGGGGAGGGGGAGAGCAGGAGCCCCCTGCAGGTTAGTGGGGCGTCCCGTGGGCGTGGGGAGTGCAGCGCCCAGGCCCGGCCGGGTAAGAGCCGGGTCGCAGCGCCTCCGACGCTGCAGAAGAGGCGCGGGGATGAGAACCGCAGCTGGCCCCTGGTCTGGGAACCAGAGAAGCAGCATGTTTGTCACTTCCCTCATCACTGCTGTATGCGCCTTCAGACTTTACATACCGTGTGTTCCTGTGAAACTTGGAAGCGTCTGTGCAAATGGATCTAGGATGGAAAGGTTTAGTTGTGTCATATGGCGACCCTGGAAGGGAGCTGCCTGTGGGAGCCAAAGGTGCTGGCCTCGCTCTACAGCTAGTCTTTCTCATCCAGATCCGGTTGCTTTTTTTTATTTAAAAATGTATAATTGGAAGTGAGAAATGCATCCAGATTGAATAATCAAGAGTGAAGATTTAGAAGTAGCACTACCGTTGTTAATCTTAGGGTCATGAGATGGTCGTCAGACTCCAGGTGAAGGTGCAGGAGACGCCGACATGGACTCAGGAACCTCTGTGGAAGGTTGCTTGTAGAGATTGCTTTTGCTCTTAAAATGTTTCCAAGGGACAGAGTCCTCCTGGTTCTGCGGTTTCCTTTTAAGACTAACGGCTGAACCTGCTTTGGGAGCAAGGCAGGGAGGGTGAAGGCTGGGATTTCCATAAGAAAGATTGATGCCGAAATTCGTTTTCAGTGACATGGGCCTGTTAACAACTCCTTGGAAAAATTATTGAGGAGAGACAGCTTTTTATGATTTTTTTATTAAGCTTTTATGGAATCTCCTGCTGTTTCATAGGATTTCAAATGGGAAATCAGGCTCGGTAGCATCATCTTTGGGCCCCAGATTATTAGCGGGAGTCTTGTCCTGGTGAGCTCGTGGTGCCTAAGGTCTTCGTTACCCATGGCCGTGTATCAACTCCTTTTGTTCAAATTTGTCCCCCAGTTACCTTTGCACTAGTATGGTTTGTCTGCTCAGTCAATCAGATGATTTTGCTGTTGGTTGATCCAACTGTGTTGTAAAGACTGTTGACTGGCTGGAGCCTGAATGTTCCAGTCATCTGGAGGCAGCTGGGTGGTCTGCTGGAAATTAATCTCATTTGGGGATAACAAGGGGAGGTCAATCTGAATTCAAGACTTCGGTTTGGATCTTGGCTGGCGTTGGATGACGTTATAAAGATTTCCTTGGTTATCTGTGTGAATCTCTCGGGCTAGGCCCCCTTTCAGCCCCCTGGAGAGAAGACAATTGAAAGCAAAATCATGGTCTGTGGGGGATGGCTATGAATTCTGAAAGGAACCTAGAAGACAAATATCTTGATACCTTGTATTATCGAAGTGGTTGCTAAAGAATGGATGTGACTGTTTGTAAGTAGAATTTATAGAAACATTCGTGTAAATTTTTACATTTAAACTCTTGGGCAAGTTTACTAGAAGTTTATAAACTTCTTCCTTCTAGCAAGTTAAAATTCCTTGCTAGCAAGCTCAGTATGCTTCTAAATGCATTACCCACGTATCATGAGTGCTGCAGGAGAGTTAGGAAGCATAGACAATGAAGGAAATAAAAGTATTTCCTACACCAATGTGCCTGGTTTTTATTATTTTCAGGCATACATGTAGATGTACACACACGCACATTTATTTTACAGCAGCCAGATCATACTGTACATAGTGTTATAAGCTGTTTTTTTCACCGAACAGTGTATTATTCACACCCTCATATATCAGCAAATAGGATTCTATGCTATTATTATAAATGCCCGTGTAGTGTTTAATTATTCTTTTTGTGTAATAAATACCTCTAGGGAGTGTATAATGTGCCAGGCAGAGTTCTAGTTACTTTGCAGAGATTAACTCAGCTCATACAAACACGATGTAATAGAGATTATTCTACCATCCTGCCAGTGCTGGGCATTTAAGGTGTTTTTATGATGATTTTAAGTATCATTGCAATGAACATATTTCAATAGTCATGCTTATCTTCATTTCCTTGGGATAAGTGTTCAGAAGTAGAATTTCTAGGACAAACAGCATTCAAGTTGCAAGTATATATATATATTGTAGACTGCTGCCGGGAAGGCCGAGCCAGTTTTATATTTCAATCAGCAATGGGAGAGCAAGCACTCTTGCTAGAGTATTTTCACTAAAACAAACAATAAAAATCTAGAAAGAGCGAAGGAAAAGAACTCTGTCTAAGATGAGAGGTCAAAATTCGTTTCTCATTTTTAATGGTGTTTGCCTTTTTCTTATTGATTTCTGGGAGTTCTTTTGATATTAAGGATATTAACCTTTTGTAACACATTGTGGTTTTCCTGAGTCATTTGTTTTGTTCCTCTATGATTCTAGCAGTTATGATCATATGCAAGTGTTACTTTTTTGGTAGTCACTATATCTTTTTTGTGGTTTATGGGTTTTCCCTCTGCATTTATGCTTATATGGATTTTATTTGCTCCTCGATTATATAAAAATATACATAAATTTCACTCAAGAGCTTTTATGGTTTCATGTATTTCATTTGAAATCTCTAATCCATCTGGAATTTATTTGGTCAGCACACTTTTTTTTTTAAACCATCTAGTATGCTTTCCAGTACATAGGAGCAAATGCTGTCCATACGGCTTTGGAGCAAGTTACATAATGAAATATGAAACCGTGGGCTTAATAATCACAGGTTTAAAAAATTAACATTTATTAACTTCTTACCATATGTCAGGTAATATGCTGAGGGCTTTGCATGTATTACTTCAAGGGCTAGAAGCTCCTTTTAAAGTGTCCTGTGGTCATGGTAACCGGTCATCTCCCCCAGGCGGTCCCCCGGACACCGCTTGGTGAGGGGCATCGTTACCTGGCCACAATCCGGGTTCACCTGTGGGTCCCCCCTCTGGCCCACGTCTCCCCGCCGCTGGCCTGTGTCTGGGCAGTGTCACTGTCTCCCCCTTTCCTGCTAGATTCTTCCCCTAACGGTTTGGAAGCGCAGCTGTTCCCGTGAATGAGCGCTGGTGCGTCTTCTCTTACTGACAGCGCTTATTGACATAATTGGCATTTTTATTGCCTTTCTGTTTTCAATCTCGGGGAGAGGATTCCTGCATAATGGGCCTGGGTTTCCATTTTTAGGCAGCTGTCTTCATGTGGCCATGTGTTCCCCCCCCTTCTAGACTGCACCCCCCGCCACCTCTGCACATGTGCTGCCAGGCCCCCCGGGAGCTCACCTCCGGCCCCGGCCCCCGGCGGGAGTCACCTGGCCGGCCCGGCCTACCTCCTGCCCGTTTGCTCCGGCCCGGCACCGACCACTCGGTTTTCTCACTGTCCCTTTGTCCTGGTTTCTAAACCAGGGTCGGCACGGGAACTGTTAATTTATGAAGTCTTGCTCAGATCAGCACTGAGGCTTTTCTGCACTTTGCTTTCCTTATTGACTATTAAAGACTCAATTCACGGATTCATTTGAAAGCGTTTCCCGCGTGCCTGGGGGTCCCGGGAACTGTGCCGGGCTTGGGGATGCTTTTGCAAATGAGAGAGGCAGGGGCTCTGGCCTCGTGGAGTTCACAGTGCAGCGAGGAGAAAATCAGTAAGTCGTCACATAAGGGGAAGGTATTGCAAAGTGTCATAGTGCAAAGTGTGATCGGGAAAAGTGAGAGGAGTGGAAAGGAGCTATAATGTAAACTGACGTGGTCTTGGACCCCAGGGAAGGGGTCCTGAGGTAGAATATAAACTCCGTGAGGATAGGGACCTTCTTGCCTAATTCACATCTGCAGTCCCATTACTTAGTAGCAGGCAACAGTAGTACATGGCAAAATATGGGGGGCGGGGAGATGGATGGGTGGGTGGATGGATGAGTAGATGGGCGGATGGATGGATGGGTGGGTGGGTGGATGGATGGATGGATGAGTGGATGGGGGGGTGGATGGATGGATGGATGGATGGATGGATGGATGGACAGATGGGTGGATGGATGGATACTTGGGAAGATGCATGGATGGGTGGATGGATGGATGGATGGATGGGTGGATGGATGGATGGATGGATGGATGGACAGATGGGTGGATGGGTGGACGGATGGGTGGATGGATGGATGGGTGGACGGGTGAACAGGTGGATGGATGGATAGATGGGAAGATGGATAGGTGGATGGATGGATGGGTGGACGGGTGGGTGGGTGGATGGATGGATGGATGGATGGATGGATGGATGGGAAGATGGATGGGTGGGGGGGGGGTGGATGGGTGGATGGACGCCTTATTCTTTATGGTGAAGTTAAAGATTTCCAAGATGGAATGTAGTTTTTTCCATCTGCCTTTTTCCTTGACTTACTCAGTTTATTGGCTCTTTCCTATATTTACAAAGAAAGAAAACTTGTCAGGCTTTAGATCTCTATAGCTCATTTTCTTTGTTTCTCTAAATTATTCACTTTTCAGAATTACAGAATTGTGGAAGTTAGGAGAGACTTTTGAAGCCTTTAGAAGAAGCCCAAGTTTTTCATAAATGTTGTATTGTTTCTACCTTTCCAAACAACTGTTGTCATCTGTTTAGCTGTTTTCATGATTCTTAACAAAATCAAACAACAATAAACAACAACAACAATAGCAAAAAGATGATCCCAGTCCAGCAATCACGCATGAATAAACTTCCAAAAGCAAATTGGGGTTCTCAAGTCATTTTTCCTTAATGGCTATTATTTTTGGAGGACATAGACAATAACACATTAAAAACTGTTGAGACAGACTCTCAATAAATGTGAATTCATACCTTCCCAAGCACAATCTCATCTATTCTTAGATTTTTGGAAATGATTTATGATCCAGTAAAATGTCAGAGCTTCAGGTCAGATTGCCTCATCCATCAATGGGAGGCCACCTTGGAAACAGGTATTTCTGAATTTAAAATTGTGCTCTTTCTACTTGTCATGGCCATTTTTATAACACATCAGAGTCCAAAGTACTGAGCTCACATTTTCAGCAGGATTACTCAAGGGCCCCTCGAATCAGAAACACTGAACTCAGCTCCTCAGAAGAATTTATCAAGAGGCCATGTGTTGTCCCAGGGCCTTCAGGGTCAGAAAGTCCTAAGTGATTTTCCTAACAGGCAAGTAAGCTGTTGACAAACACTCTTGATATTCAGTTTCTCTAAAAAGAAACAATAAAATTACTATCCTATTAACCCCAGGCCCTTTATGATAACAAGAAGGAAGGTATTTCTAAAGTGTTGTTATTATTGCCCTGTTTACTAATATCATTTGTTTTTCTTTTTGGTCAGCTGTTATTTAATACCTTGGAAGCTGTGTGTTTCTGAAAAGCCTGCATAGCACAAGCCAAACTTGCTTCAAAAATCATTTTTCACCCCAAAACAGAAGGTTGAGATAGGAGACAGTCTGCCAATTTGGCCTCAGAATGGTTGCTGTGAGGCCAGTTAGAAGGACACTCTGCTAATGTAATAACTGCAGGCCATCCTAAGGGGATGAATAGGCGTTTTCCAGAGCTCCGATTCCTTGTGTTAAACATTTAAGCATAAACCTCTGAAAATTCCTGAGAATGAAATTTCTACCTTCAATGCAGTTCTTTGTTAGGGTTTTTCCACTTTCTCTTTTCTTAAGAGAGCTTTGAATTCATTTACCCCATTTTATAAAAACAAAGCGAAATGAAGCTGACAGTCACAAAGGCAATTTAAAAGCAATTATTCCACCATCTCTGCACAATACTATTTATATTTGCATCTTTTTTTAAAATATGTTTTTATTGATTTCAGAGAGAGGAAGGGAGAGGGAGAAAGAGAAACATCAATGATGAGTCATTGATCGGCTGCCTCCTGCCCGCCCCCTGCTGGGCATCGAGCCCGCAGCCTGGGCATGTGCCCTGACCGGGAATCGAACCGAGACCTCCTGGTGCACAGGTTGATGCTCAAACCCTGAGCCACGCTGGCCAGGCAGCATCTTGTCATTTTTTTACAGGGCCTTCCCTGCTCAAAGGGAAGGAAGGTTTCTAGATGGAAGTCCCTGTCGGGGGTGTTTAATAGCAGACAAAATCAAATGAAAGGTGTAAAAAGTGAAATGAGATAGTAGAAACCATATGCTAAGAAGATGTCACATAGTCCTATCACATTGCATTCACATAGACGTCACAAATTTTCCACCTAACACGTAGAACTTGGCAACTCCTTACTCCTAAGTAAAGATTTTAAGGCACTACTCTCAGAAATGAATGGGTCAAGCTGAAAAAATTGGTAAAAATATAGACAATTTAAACAATTAGAATGAAGTGTGATTTAAGAGACATATATAGAACTCTGTGTCCAAAAAATAGAGAACCCATTTATACATGAAATGTGAGAAATTGACCATGAGATTCCAAAAAGTCGCAACATGTTCTGAAGATTGATATAACATATGATACAATTAAATTTTTAAAAATTTCAAAAAGATAGCAAAAAATATGTATACAAGGATTCTTGTTGGGAGTATTTTTAATAGTAGCCCCCAATTGGAAATGCCTTATTGTCCATGATTAGGTTAATGGCTTACAAAAAATAGTAGAAATTGGTTAAAGTGAATTGACCTGATGTTCTAGTATCAACATTTGTAAATCTTGAAAACATAGTGTTATGTGGAAAAATCAAGTTCAAGAAAGATATACACACTGTGATCCTATTTGCATGAAATATAAAAGAATACCACATATTGTTCATGGATATAATTATAGGGGGTTCAAATATGAAAATATTGTGAAGGAAGGAGAGTCATTTGCCCTTGAGGAATGGAATTAGGGATCGAGGGGATGAAAGAGAATTTCTACTAAATCTCTAATGCTTTCTTTCTTTTAGAAACCTAAGACAAATACAGCCACGTGTTAACATTTGTTCGTTCTCAGTGCCGGATACATAGCAACTTACTACACTACTTTCCATCCATTTATACGTGAAACGTTGTGATATCTCATTAGGAACAAAAGTTTGAGTTACCTGCCCAGGGATACACAGCTAGAGCTTGGTATTTTAGTTTCAATATTTTGGTTTTATTGTACAAAAATGCTTAATGTTTATAATTTTGAAGTGAATTCCTCCCATTTTTTCCTAAGTTTATTTATACTTAAAAAGCAACTTGGTTTTTAGTCTCTCTCTTGAAGTGTAGTCTTCATTTGCACTCTTACTGACTTTTCTCCTTGGCCCACGAGGGTGTTGGTCATAAATATTCAACCAGAAAGAGCTGCAGAGGTAGCCTTTCTCGGGGGACCTGCAGCGTAAGGCTGAGATACAAGCCTACCTGTGTCAGCTCTGGGTCGGGCTTGGCTGCCATTCAGTGAGCATCCCCCAGGACTTCTGGAAAAGAAAGTTTCCTTTTCCTTGACAGTCAGGTAACTGCCGTGTGTCCTGAGCATCTTTGGCACACCCAGTGCAGTGTGTCAAATCTAGAGCATTGTGGAGGGCCAAAGAAGTAGAGAGCGAGGACATTTTCTGCATTAAAAAATAAAGGTGACAATCTACTTTGGCACTCTGAAGGTTGGAAAAACTATTTAGAAGATTCTACAAATTTGCATTTTAGTTGCTCTGTTCTAAAAATGTAAGTTTATGGACTCAGGAGTCCTGCGGAGAATTGGAGGCGAGTCAACCTGTGAGCCCTATGAATAGGCCTTGCTGGCTGTGTTTGATGGCGGGTCACATCCCGACCGTGAACCAGCTCTGCTAGTGACGGGGCTCTTCAGAGTGGCCAGGGAGTCACGGCGGGGTTTCTGGTGCCCTGGCCACACCCAGACCAATCAGTCAGAACCTCTGCAGGCTGTGGCCCTGGCATCACTGTTGTTTCGGGCTCCCTGCTGACTCCCAGGTGTGATCGGGGCTGAGACCAGTGGTCCAGAGGCCCGGGGCCTTTCACATCTAAATCTCCCTCCTCCTCACAGTCCTCTTGGACTATGGTTCTGATTCCTTTGCGTCCGCTCAGAGGAGTGAAATACGTGTGGGTTTCTTGTCTGTTGAAGCCAGGTGGGGGGGTTTGGTTTGTTTTCTACCTACTCTCTTTCCTAGGAGGATGCTAAATTACGATGTGCTCTCATTTAGTTACCCATGGCTCCTGGTGCCTCCTTTAGTGCTGGGCACATGGCAGGTTCTCAGCAAATACTTGTTGACTGTACAATCCGCTGCTGCTGCTTTCTCCTTTGACTCTCAGATATTCAGTCACTTTCTGAATCATGTTGATGCAGACTCTTAAACACATCTAAACTCCGTCTCCTTGGTTGCATTAGCAACCACTGTTGCCTTGGCGATGACCGCCAGTACCTCTTTGTGGGTCGAGGTCCCCTCCCTCCTCCCCCAGGTGCCTCCCTCTCCCGCTCTGAGCACCAACCTGCCTCTACACCCCAGCTTCCCCTGTGCAGCCACAGAGAGTTTTTTAAATGATTTTCTTCACATTTCGTATTTTCATTTTTATCGCATTAGTAAGACTTACATAAGGTAGAATTTTTAAATATAAAAATAAGATCTGCTGTGCTACCCCTGGAAATCTCTCTCGGTTTCTACATGTCCATGTTGTTGTTTGCTCCATAAAGCTTCTGCATTTTTTACCCTTATTTATGTCACAATAATTGGTTGATAGCATGACGTGCATCTTTTTGTACAGTGTGTTTCCTAAGGAGTTATTGCTGGCATTTAGTAAAACTGTCTTCACTGCTTTTATATCACGGATAAATACCGAGTGTGTTCTGGCTCCTCCACCGACTGCCCCTTCCCACCTCTCTCCCTTTCCTCGGGCCTCCCGCTTCATTTTTCTGGCCTTTTAAATTCCTTGTTTCGTATAATACCCCTTCCCAACCCCATGGCATCATTGACTGCCCCAATATTAATCAGCGTGTTGCCAGATTGTTATACACCTGGAAAGAGATGAAGAGCAGTTTATAGTTTTGTGTTTTTAAGCCACATTGCTTCCTGTGAGGACTGCGCAGCATCACTGTGAGCCACTCACTGTCCATCATTAGGCCCCCGGAGGCACTTGCCGAGGTGTCAGTGGAACAAAGCAACCTTGAAATTGGTTCAGCAATATGCTACTTCATGGCAGGCAAAACAATGATAAATCTTAAGGGAGGGATCTTCCTAAGACGTTATGAAAAATAAAACTAGCGTAAGCTCATTGGTGGCTGGCAGCACGCATTTTCACGATGTTGACATGAACGCTGGTAACAGAATGAATAAACTTATTTGTGGCTTTTGGCTGATGTTGGAGCACATCCGTAGGGACGCTTAAGCCTGTCGGTAGCCGTGGTGTTAACTTTGTCTCCCAAAGAGTCACATTTTGTTTACTGGACAATGAGGAATGTGCTTGGCTTAACTCCCTCTCTACCGTCTGTTAAATATTTCAGCTGGGTGCAGTGGTGTGCTGGAGCAGGCTTTTTGGGGCTCCCTAGAGCCAATTGTTAGAATCTTTTACAGCTCCATGTTCAGTGATCAGTGATCTCATGTTGGTAGCCTGAAAGCAGCTACAGTGGAAGAATTTACACCACAGACATTGGCAGGGACTACAAACCAGGGGCTCTCTCTTCTCCCCAACACCCCCAGAAGCCAGTTGCTAAACATTTACAACCACATCACTGCCTGGATATTCTACTGGGACCTCAGCATGTTTATATATGAATCCACTGTCTCTCCTACCACTCCTCCTTCCCCTGTCAGCTCCTCTCCTGCATTCCTATTTGTTCACAGACTTTAAACCTAGTCTCAAATCTCCAGAGGCATCTCTGACCCGATGTTTCCCTCTTGCACCAACAAAAGATCCTTTTTCAAACTCTACAGTTTATGCCTGTCCTATTTCATGGGCTTTACATCTCTGAATTTCTATTGACACTTGCCCAGATAAGTCCCTGGTTATGACTTTTTTCTCTCGTAACCCCCCGTTGGGTTATCTGCCATATCCCCTTAATTCCCCATTTAATCCTCTATCTCCATTTCCTTCAGCCCATCTAACACTCTATTATCAGCTTACTTTCTTGAGGTGTATTTTGTATTTTATCACTTTCTGCTCAAATCTGCCAGCAGCTCCTTTGATCTTCAAACAAGGTTTATGCTTTGTAGGTGGGCATGCAGGACAGTCTGTTACATGAACACCACCTACCTTTCCCGTTGATCCCTGTGGCTTCTGCTCTGTTCTTAATGCTCATGAGTCCCCCACCGGAACCCGCGGCATTTCAAACAAAAGTATTTCTAAAACAAGAGTTTTCCAAAAAGACCTTCCTTCCACTTTGCCTGGGTAAAACTTAACTCTTTCTTGTAAGATATAACTCAGGCCTGGCTGGCGTGGCTCAGCAGTTGAGCATTGACCTAGGATCCAGGAAATCGTGCGGTTCAATCTGGTCAGGGCACATGCCGGGGTTGTGGGCTCGATCCCCAGCAGGGGGCGTGCAGGAGGCAGCCGATCAGTGACTCTCATCAGTGATGTTTCTATCTCTCTCTCTCCCTTTCCCTTCCTCTCTCTGAAATCAATAAAAACATATTTTTAAAAAAAGATGTAATTCAAATGAAGCCTCGTTATTGAGATCTTTCCTAACTTCTCGCTCCCTAGCCTCCACGCCAAAATAATCTCTCGCGTGCTCTCTCTAGCTCCCCTTTCTCTTTGACCTTCTTTCATAATTCTGTACTGTTTTATACGGCACTCATCAGTCCCCCTTTCATTACAGTTTACTTTAGCATGTTGTGTAGGTTGGAGCAGGAACCCCCTCTTTTTTCATCTTTGCCCCTGACTTGGAGGCCAGCACAATGTCCCTCCTCAGGAAAGATTTGCTGACAGGATAAATACCAGGGAAGGAAGGTCTATACATCCTTTAGCTGATAGATGTGAAGGAAACAGAAGCACAGGAAATTTTAAAAATGGTATAATGGGGATATTTCCGGAAGTCCCCCCAAAGTTAACATTTAAGCAAACATTTTTATTTTTTGTCATGAATTTGAAGATGTACAGAACAGAACAATTCCACAGTGTGGCAGACGGCAGAATCCGAACAAATGGGCGGAAGCTACAGAGCACACTTTCATTTCATATACAAGGCAAACTTCTTTCATTGTCTATCACAGGAGCGAGATTCCTAAAAAGCTCCCGAGCCCTTATTACAGACACGATGCAGATGTAGGACCATCTGTCCAGGGTGTTATAAAAGGAATTCCTGCAGGGAGGAGATGCTCACCAGTGTTTTTTAAGACTCTTGATTTTATGATTCTGTGACTGTTTATGACTCACCCAGCCTCTTGGTTGGACTTCTGAGCACACACTGTCCTAAACCAAGGTGGGTTGCCACAGTGGTTCCTATTAAAACTTTTGTTGTATAGTTGGGAGCATTAAAAACATTTAGGAAGGAAGCATCTAGAAAAGCCCACACCCTTCCCCCCACCCCAAGGAAAAGTGGTTTCTACATTTCAGGTGGTTTGATTTGGAGGGAAATGTTCCATCACTAATGTCAGATAATAAAATTAAGGTCTAGAAAACCTGCCATATTATCTTTTTCTCCATGGGAGCTAAAGGCAGATTTCCCCAGTACTATATTTCTGTCTGATCAAAACTGCAGTTTAGTTTTATTTCAATTCATTCACCATCGGTCCCAAGGTCATAGACTGAGACAGAGCGGAACTGCCCTCCAGAGGCGGTAATCTTGCCCCTTGGCTGGAGTCCTTCCGCACCGGGCCGTACCATTTGCAGATGTCATTCAGTTCTGCCCCCTCCTTTGCTAGGTATTTGCACTGGGTCCTTGGTCTTCCTTCACCCAGCTGCTGATCTAGAAGGCAGCCTTGGTTTCCCCTTCCCCTACTGTGTCTTATATAAGTATAGGGACTTTTATGGGTAATAAGTCCCACTTTTATGGGACTTATATAAATATAGGGACTCTTTTCAGTAATTTATTTTATTTATTAAGGATTTACTAGCAACCGTGAGCGAAGAGAAGAGCAACCTTTCTCTTTAATTCTTGACGCCACCCTCACTCATTTTCTTTATGACGTTGCGCTAGGAGGTGGGTAGTTCAACTAACAGTCTCTTTAGCTTCAACACCTTCTCTTGGATTTCTTTGTTCTTGGTGCAAAACATGTTTAAGTCTTCTTGATCCTAACACACACACGCACCCCTGGCTTCCCTTCAAACTACCGCCCCATTTCTCCCCTCTTCACTGCCAACCTCCCGAAAGACGGTGTTCGCTCAGTGACTGGCGGATTTTTCGCCTTCGACACATGTTGAGATGATTTCTTTTCCCACCATTCCCGTGACTCCATTTCAGTTAAGGCCACCACTGGCTTCCTAGGTGCCCAGTCCAGCGGCCAGTTTTCAGCTCTCCTTCCACTAGGCCGTTGGAAGTATTTAAACCCATGGTATGCTCACTCCTTCAAACTCTCTCAGGCCATGTAGCCATCTGATTCTCATTGTCGTCATGAACATCTATAAACAGTTCATTCAGAAAAATAGGTTTGGGACATCTGCTCTTGACCAGGCATCGCACTGGGCTGGCGAAAGATGGTGAGAAAAACTGCCCACCCCGGAGTGTAGTGGGGTAGATGGAGTGAGGGGTTAGTCACACGAGGGCACCACTGTGGCTGGGAAGAGAGCCCCTTAAGAATGCCAGGGAAAGCTTTGGCCTGCATGTGCAAGTGGGAGTAGGTTTCTACCAGGAGAAGGGGGTGGGAGAATATTCCAGCAGAAGGAACAGCATGTGCTATAGAAAGTAACATGTAAGGGCCAGGGCATGGCCCTAGCTTTGCCGCTGACTAACAGTGGGATGTTAAGAAAAAAGAAAACTGCTTGATCTCTTTGGGTCTTAGTTCTGTCTTCTGTTAGACATTTGCAGTCAAAATTATAGGTGCTCTTGTATGTGATGCGCCTAACACATAGTAGGTCCTCAGGAAGTGTTACCTCAGCCCCACCTTTTCCCTTCCTGGGCTGTGAGCAGTCTCCTCGGTAGCTCCTGGGAAACAGGCCTTATAGTCCATCCTTCTGGGCTCACACGAGGCCCGCTCAGCCTGGCAGAGGCTGGCAAGGAGGTGGCAGGCCCGTGGTGTTTATGATTTGGATTTGGGAACTGTCTGCACCACGAACCTCTTTCCGGTGATTTGAGAATGGCCGTGTGCCATCCCCCGTGGATGGCAGTGGGCTGGGCTCCTGGGGAAGGGTAATTCTCCTTGGTCCAAGCTGCACAGAGGACGGGTGCAAATACCCTTCCCTGTGCGGCGATTGGATATGGATTCTAGTTTATTGTGGAGCCAAAGGCACGGCAGATGCCTGATGAAAGGGCCCCAGCATCTGAAAAAGCTCCCCGCGCTCCACATGCTTGAGGGCGGCCGCTCTGCGCCCTTCGTTCGTGCACAAAGTGGAGGGTTGTGGGCCTTGGCAGCCATCCACCGCCTAATGCAAAAAAGGCCTCCGGAGGCTTGGCCCCTTTGAAGCGGTTGGGCGGGTGGCAGCTGCCGCGTGTGGCTGGGGTGTGGCCTCCAGATGCTGGGTCCCTCACTCTCATGGTTTTTCCCCACGGTCACTTGTGACTCCGCACTGCCCACGACCACCCCTCAGCAGGCAGCCACGGCCAGATGGACAGACCCACCCTGGCTCAGCTGGGCCACAGACGGCTGGACGTCACAGAGGCACCGCTGGGGCAAGGCATTCCTTAGAGTGGCACTGAGGGGCTGCCACCCTAGGATGGGAGAAAAGAGACAAGCCGCCTTCTCGCTGAGTTTCAGCTGGGCAAAGCCAGGAGACCACGATGTCTGCCTCCTCTGACTTTAGCCCTCAGCCCACAGGTGGCTGGGTTTCTCTTGTCTGTAGGGATCAACAGTGGTGGGAATGGGGTCAGTGTTGTCTCACATGCTTTTCGCTAGAACCCTCTGAGAGAGTGATCAGGGAAGACAGGCACAGGAAAAGGAAAGAAGGGACCCCAAATGACAGCTGGGCATTCACGGGGTGTGGGAGCTCCACAGTGCTCTTTGCCTCATCCGGCTGCCTCTTCTGGCTCCTGTGTAGCTCGTTTCATGGGGACACCTGGGCACACAGGTGTGCAGAGACGAGCAGGACCCCCGAGCACGATTCCGGGAGTCGCCCCTCCAGCGCGTCCCGCACTTAGAGGAGCCCGGCGGAGCCTTCCTGACTGCTGTGTGCCAGCACTGCCTCGACCAGCCTTGCCCTGCCCTCCTCACACCGCCCCAAATTGAAGGCAGGCCCTGCCTCCTGTTGCCGTCCCCACCGAGCCTTGCACGCAGCAGACACTCAGTTCGTGTTTGCCGGGTTGAATGGAACCGTTTCAAAGATGGTGCATGTCCATCTATGTCTGGGGTGGAGATCTAATGACACGGCTCACCGTGGACAAAAGGGATTGGTGGAGGTGTTCTGGGTAAGAGCCCCTCTCATTTCTGAAAGGTCTTTCCAAGTGCCAATAGCACCTAGTTTTAGGGCCAGCTGAGTGCTGGGCAAGCCCATGATTAGACTCAGTCCTAGAGCGCTGGGCCTTCCCGGGCCCTGCCATTTTACTAGCGAGGAGGCAGGGATCTGGCTGAATGCTGGCTACTTGCCGGCCCCCTCGGCCCCTGGTTGCGTCGCTGCCTCAGACGTGGAAGATGAACGTTCCTCTCCTGCTCAGGTGAAGGGTCTGGTACTCTTTGTGCTTGAGATTCTTTGTAAAAACAGAAGTGTATAAAGCTAGACGCAGTGCACAGTAATAGATGCAGCGCACAGGCATCGGATGCAGTGCACAGGTATCGGGTGCAGTGCACAGGCATCGGGTGCAGTGAATAAGCAGTGGATGCAGTGCACAGGCATCGGGTGCAGTGCACAGGTATCGGGTGCAGTGCACAGGCATCGGGTGCAGTGCACAGGTATCGGGTGCAGTGCACAGGTATCGGGTGCAGTGCACGGGTATCGGGTGCAGTGCACGGGTGTCGGGTGCAGTGCACAAGCAATGGATGCAGTGCACGGGTATCGGGTGCAGTGCACGGGTATCGGGTGCAGTGCACCGGTGTTGGGTGCAGTGCACAGGTGTCGGGTGCAGTGCACAAGCAATGGATGCAGTGCACGGGTATTGGATGCAGTGCACAAGCAGTGGATGCAGTGCACGGGTATTGGATGCAGTGCACAAGCAATGGGTGCAGTGCATGGGTATCGGGTGCAGTGCACGGGTATCGGGTGTAGTGCACGGGTATCGGGTGCAGTGCATGGGTATCGGGTGCAGTGCACAGGTGTCGGGTGCAGTGCACAAGCAATGGGTGCAGTGCACGGGTATCGGGTGCAGTGCACAGGTATCGGGTGCAGTGCACGGGTATCGGGTGCAGTGCACGGGTATCGGGCGCAGTGCACAGGTGTCGGGTGCAGTGCACAAGCAATGGGTGCAGTGCACGGGTATCGGGTGCAGTGCACGGGTGTCGGGTGCAGTGCACGGGTATCGGGCGCAGTGCACGGGTATCGGGTGCAGTGCACGGGTATCGGGTGCAGTGCACGGGTATCGGGCGCAGTGCACAGGTGTCGGGTGCAGTGCACAGTAATAGATGCAGTGCACAGGCATCGGATGCAGTGCACAGGTATCGGGTGCAGTGCACAGTAATAGATGCAGTGCACAGGCATCGGATGCAGTGCACAGGTGTCGGGTGCAGTGCACAGGTATCGAGTACAGTGCACAGGTATTGAGTGCAGTGCACAGGTATCAGATGCAGTGCACAAGCAGTGGATGCAGTGCACAGGTATCGGGTGCAGTGAATAAGCAATGGGTGCAGTGCACAGGTGTCGGGTGCAGTGCACGGGTATCGGGCGCAGTGCACAGGTGTCGGGTGCAGTGCACAAGCAATGGGTGCAGTGCACGGGTATCGGGTGCAGTGCACGGGTGTCGGGTGCGGTGCACAGGTAACAGATGCAACGTGTGGGTGAAACGAGATTTCATGGAAAGTGGAAAAGCTTCGGCTTTTCCCCAGTGATGCTGCACCGCCTGCCCTCTGCAGGTGTTCCTCAGGTAGGCTCCCCTCGGGGCGCACCTGGGCAGCTCCTAGGATCAGGCAGGGACTTGGTGCACCGACCAGCCTCACAGCTGCTCCACCGTGGGCGCGACAGCGATGAATGAGTGCCTAAGAGGAAAGCGACTGGTCTGCTGACACGCAGCCGTTTCTGTGTTCCCCCCAGAGACAGAAAGGAAAGGAGCGAATGCGGGACCAGCATGGGGGTGCTTGACGCTCTCCCTCTCGGCCACTAGAGGGGGGTGGTGACCAGCCTTCCGTCTCCCTGGCCGCTCCTGCGACATCTTCACACAAACTGAAAAATGAGTTATCCCTGGAAGAGGGACATCTCAGCAAATGCCTGTTAATCACGGCCACCCCCTCCCACCCGGCCCTTGGAGCCAGGGCTCCCTGCTCGAGCAAAGAGCTAACCTTGCCCGAGAGCAGTATTTCCAGCTGCTGGTGCTTACAGTCTCTGGCTTGGGCCCCTGAGCACTGTGTAAGTAGAATGGTGCACAGGTCCCCCAGCCCTGAGGCACAAGGCAAGTGCAGGCACGGAGGTCATAGTGACCACATACGGTCTGGTAAGTGGCCTTATCAGGGGCGAAAAGACTTTACGCTCGGAAAACGCACAGTGGTTGGTGGGCCTCCGCTTGAAGCAGGACTCTGCTCACAGCAAGTTCGAGGGGCTGAAAACTGGCGCCTGTGGGAAGCCATCAGCATTGCTGCTCTTTAAAGTGGCCTCTGTGTCCTCAGATGCCTCTGTTACTCCACAAAACCAGTCCCTAGCTTCAGGAGGGTGTCTGAGGCTAATGCCCGTCCCTGGAACTTGGATGCCACGCTGGCTTTCCCTGTGCAGGCAATGGCATTGCCCCCTGGGGAACGTTGTAAGGATGAAAGCGATCGATATCCTTCAGTACCTAGAGAGTGTCTAAATCAGGTAAAAGCGTAGCCTCTCTTGGTTTTGAGGGGTTTTGGGTATTTTTTGCTGTTGTTATTGTTAACCCTCGCCCAAGGATGTTTTTCCCATTGATTTTTTTAGAGAGTGGAAGGGAGGGAGGCAGAGAGAGAGGAGAGAAACATCGATGTGAGAGACACAGCAGTTGGCTGCCTCCTGCACATGCCCAGACCAGGGCCGGGGTCGAGCCTGCAACCCAGGTACATGCCCATGACCTGGAATCGAACCCACAGCCCTTCAGTGTGCAGGCTGATGCTCTAACCACTGAGAATACCGTCCGAGCTAGAGTCCCTAGGCTTTAAATTGGAACTATGTATAGGTAGGCAGTGTCCACACAGGAGGAGCAGTGCAGGAGGCAAACAAGGGGTTCGTCGTGAATAATTATGAAAACGCTCCAGTGGGGTTTTCTCTGTCACTTCGGTAGTTGGGTTTTTATTCTTGTCGAGGTTGGAGCAGCCGTTACAAAGGGTCGGACCCGGAAGGCAGGCAGACGAAAACACACAAGCTGAGTGGGGAGCTCGGGAAGGTAACTGAAGAGTCACCAGGCACAACGTACGCACAGACCTGTGTGACTGCAGGTGTCACACCTAAGAGCTGAGGTCGGAGATGATGAGGATTTCGATCCAGAAAAGAGAGAAATGTCTTAACAGCAGGCCTTCCTCGCTGCGCTGCAAGGGAAAGGAGGTCGTCAGGAATGGGCTGTGACTCTGTCAGGGACTTTTTTGTTTTGTTTTTTAATATTGGAGGATGGGTCACATGACCAGCAAATCTAAGGTCTGGTGATTTGAAAGCTCTGTGCCTGGAATTTTCTTTTCCTCATTTCCTAATTAAGCGAAATGCCACAGATCCTTCCACTGGCGGGAGAGCGGCACCAGGTGTTAGACGGGTGAGGTCAGACCGGACCTCGGCTCAGCAACCTCGGTCCTTGAGCTCTGGCTAAGAAAGAATTCAGAGCCAAGACTCAAACGATAAGAGAAAGTTTATTTAGAAAGTCACAGAGGTGGAAGAAGTGAGCCGTAGAAGCAATGGGCTCAGGAAACACGTTACAGAGGCAAGAGAAGGGCCCTTGGAGCTTAGGGGAGAGAGAGGTAAAGGTAACACACCTGGAGGGAAGAATTAGGGAGGGGAAAGACCCAGTGGGGCTCTGCCTCAAGGGTATTTATCTGGAGGTCTTGGGGGCAGGTTCCCAATAGAATATGCCTCAGCTTTCCAGCTGTGTCCTTCGGGGCAGGGGGTCATCAGTGCAGCTGTCCTAAGGCTGCCGTGCATCACGGGTCTGGTTTTGCTGCTTTTCTGGGCCTGGAGCTGGAACACAACTGAGGCCTAGAGGTATTTGATCAGCACCTCATTGTCCTGGGGGCTTAATGCTTAAGGGCTATTCTCTGGCTGCCTGTTTGTTTCCCCTCTAAGGGCGTCTAACCTACAGGACTAGCAACATGAGCCTGGCTTCACTGTGCTGCCCTGGCAACCCCGGCAGCCACAGAACCAACATTTAAGCCGACATTGGATGTTGAATATCCTCAGCAATATTTAAGCCCAGAGGTGCCACGCTGGCTGGCCCAGGAAGGGTCTGGAGTGAGCAGCTGGGACTCCCCGCTGGCTGGCCCTGTGGGGTTACCCGCCCCCCTTCATTAGCAACTCAATAAAACAGCCTCACGGTTCCCATTATTGAATCTTTTGGATGTTTTTAATGCTAGAGCCCCATTTTTGGTGACCATGTGCGGGTGCCAGGAGAGTATTGAGGATAAGGCAGAGGTAGCCACCACTGAGCTGTGGATGAAATTATTTTCTTAGGTGGAACGTGAGATGGAGCTGCCTTCTTACTACTCTCACTACCTCTAGTTAGTTACCTCCACGCAACTCAGGGAGGTCAGGGCAGAGTTTCAAGGGTAAAGTATAAGGGAATCTTTTAATAGTCTCTTGGAAGTTAGACGCTCTGTGTCCACCCAGGCAGGTCTCTGCCCCTCATGTCCTCCCCTTGCCCCCTCCCCGTTGGTGCCCAGGGGCTGGCAAGCCCAAGATGCCTTCACTTGTGTCTGTGAACTTCGCAGATACACGCAGCAGGGAAAGCCTGTGGCCTGTGTGTTTTCTAGTCACCTTCCGGCCCCAATCCTGTTGTTGCTCCCTGGAAAGCTGACCTCCAGGTTGACCGACATAGTCCAGCCAGAGGCTCTTGCTGGTGACAGCAGACCCTGGCTCCCGGACGGGGCGGCTGCCGTCACTCCTGGCTCGCCCTCTCTTCTCCCAGGAGTGGTGTGGAGAGTCCAGTGGTAAAAACTGTGTCTCGGTAGCAAAGGCATGAGCCTGTCTCCGACAGGGGGCCCTCATGCCAGGAAAAGCAGAGGGAAACCACTCGGTCTGCTGTTGCTAGGAAGCCGAGAGATGTTTGATGTTTTGGTTTGAGCAGATTGGAGACTTGCCTTTTTAATAACAGGAAGATCCATAGGTTATTCCTACCATATTGAATGTGCTTTTCTGAAAATATCTCCTTAAAGCAGAATTCTTGCATCCAATCCTTTTTTCCCCACCATTCATTAAATTAAAAATATATATATATCCCCTTGGATATAGGAGAGTAGTGCAAGGAGTTCAGATGGGAAATGACGGTAGAAGGTTCTGGTAGGTGCAGCTTGGTTGGAGGATGCTGTGGCTGCACCCCCAGGGCCATGGCCGTGCTGAGCGAAGGTCACTGGGCCACTCTCATTCCCTCTTCTGATGACTCACCGAATGCTTACTGAGCTGTGCTTGGCTGGGTGAGCGAGTCCGTTCTCCCCACACAGGGAAGGTGGGAAGGAGGGCCCAGGGCTCTGTGCAGGGTAAAGGTGTGGGGGCACAGGACCCAGTGAGAAGGGGCTCACTTTCTCTGGGCCCATCAGGGAGCTCCCCGGAGGAACTGGCACTGAGTCTTAAGGACAGGCATTGGATTTCTCCAGTGGAAAAGACAAGGAAGCACGGTTGAGGCAGGAAAAGCAGGTGGAAGGAAGCCTGGGGGGTGGTAAGACATGCCCTCCGCCTGGGGGAAAGAATGGGTGGGGCAGAGTGAGGGCAGTCCAGACCTCAAGGGACCTTGACTCTGATGCCACGAAACTTGAACTTCCTCTGCAGGTGCCCAGGGAGAAAGCAGGGCTAAGCTTGCTCTGAATCTCACACCTGTGAATCCCTTTCGGGAAGACAGGAATCGTTTCCCAGCCTATGGGGTCGCATTCTTCGTACCCAGACCCATTAGGACTTTTTGCAGCGATGGACCCGTTGTAGATGTCCCTGTTCGGTGTGGTGCCCACTCCACACACATGGCCATTGGCCACTTAAAATGTGGCTGGTGTAGCTTAGGGAGCTGAATTTTAAATTTTATTGAACTGTAATGAACAAATTTCCATGTAAATGGCTCCATGCGGATCATGGCTCCTGTCCTGGAGCTTAGGTTTCCAAGATGAAAAAGCAACTTTTAATGGCCAGTCAAGGCTCCCTGGCCACCCACTCACCCCTTGCTGCCAGTCACGTTTAGGGTGTTTGATATTCTTAAGTGTTTAATTCTTTCTCTTGGTTCCCGCAGGTCCTGTGTGACAGACATGTGTGAATGTCCAGTCCATAAAAACTGCTACTGCGAGTCGTTCCTGGCATACACGCGGGCCTGCCAGAGAGAGGGCATCCGCGTCCACTGGGAGCCCCAGCAGAACTGTGCAGGTGAGAGGTTCCCAGCGGGCCAGCCATCGGGAGGTCACCACGATGCCCAGGACAGCCGTGGACGAGACTGCGGGCTTGGATGGTCACATCCCTCCTTGGCCAAAGGGCAGTCCCAGCACTGGCCCAACTGGGTTGCAACTCGATAAAACACAGGGCTTCCCCCCGGGGGCAGGATAGGGAGACATGCTCTGTGATGAGCACATTTGAACAGTTTAAGGATTTCCACTGTTGCACAATCCTCCAGCCTCAGACGAACAGCTGGATGAGCTTAGTGGATGCGCAGTCACAGCTGTGGCGCAGGCTGTGTGTGCAGCAGAGGAGATTCAGGGCAGTTACAGTCATTTAAGGTCTTTAGGATAAGTGTGATTTTTTTTTTTTTTTAAGAGAGAGAGGGACTGTGCTACAAAACCTAGCAGAATGTTCTTTTCCTCCTGAGATAGATTTCCATAATAGTTATCTCAGCTCTTTGATCTCAGGCGAGTTAATTAACTTATTTATTGTCTAGGACATGGACATCTCTGTTGTCCATTTCATAGATGTCACATGCTTCCTTACAGAGTGGCTGAGTCCCAGACGTCTGTGGGTACTTTGGTGGCTTTGATGACTATGACCCCTGTCACTGAGGTGCTGGCCTTCCAATAGGAGAACCAGACAAAAAGAGTAACTTGACACTAAATACTTGCTCAGTGTGGTCAGTGCGATGAAGGAGAGAAACAGCAAAGCAACGGAAAACAAGTGGGGAGGGAGCGGGTGGTGCTGAGATGGCGAGGAGGGGAGACTTTTCTCTGAGGAGGTGACATTCGGCCAAGCTCTGAAGGGCTGAAGGGAGTCGGGAGGCATTCTAAGCTGAAGAAACATATTTGGTGGCCATAGGAAGGAATGAAAGAGCAAACTCTCCAACGGGATGGGAGCCAGCGTGGGCTGAAGGTGGGCAAGGGAAGAGGGACATCGGATTGTGGGGAGAGGGCAGAAGCAGGCGCTGATCACACAGGGCTTTGCAAGGCTTGGGGCGGAGTCTAGTTTTTGTTTTCTTTAAAGATTCTTTTAATTGATTTTTAGGGAGAGAAAAGGAGAGAGAGAAACATTGATGTGAGAGTGAAACATCAACCGGTCGCCTCTTGCGCTCCCATCACTGGGGATCGAGCCACAACCTGGGCATGTGCCCTGACCGGGAATCGAACCCACGACCTTTCGGTGCATGGACAAACTCCAGCTAACTGAGCCACCCCGGCCAGAGCAGGAGTCTAGCTTTTATTCTAAGAGGAGTGGAGGCCACTGATGGGCTGTAAGCACATCTCTCCCAGCTTTTCTAAGGCCGCCCTGTATAGAGGCTACTGTGTAGGGATTCGATTGGGTGGGGCCTGACCGGAAGCAGGTGACCAGGCAGGAGGCTGTTGCAGTAGTTGTGGTGAAAACCATCGCTGGTGGCTTGGATGGACACAGCGGCGATGTGTGGGGAGAGGAGAAGACAGTCTAGGTACGTTTGGGAATTTTGCAATAATATCTACTATGCAGAGTCATAAGCATTAGTGACTAGTATGTGACATGTCTGGAAGCGCGTTCAGCTCCTAGGAGAGGCTCCGTCAACAGTAGCTGCTGCTGCTGTTAGATCTGGAGACGGGATGACTGAATAGTTTGTGACTTCCTTCGAGGGCTGGCAGATGTTTTTCTGCAAAGGGCCAGGTTTGCCTGGAGCGAAGAGCCCGGGGCCTGCGGTGTCGCACCAGTGCTCGCAGCCCGAGCTCGGCGGTCAGGAGGGAAGGCAGCTCGGCGTTGCCCACTCTGCGCTGTCGCTGTTGGTGGAGGGCGGGCGTGATCGTCTGGTTGGAAGGGGGGCCAAGGAGAACCGTCCGGACGCTGTGTTTTCAGTTCACTTAGACCAGTGGGCCTCAGTTTGGCTGGACCTTGGAGTCACTTTGGGAGCTTAAACAACAAAACAGCAAAACCCCAGAAACCTACATCTGGGCCCCGTGCCCAGACATCCTGCTTTAATTGGCCTTGTGTGTCTTTTAAAACCCCTCAGGTGGTTCTGACCTGCAGCCAAAGTTGAACCACTGGGTTAATTGAAGGCTTTTTGGGGTAGCTTTGGGGGAGCAGGTGGCCCGGAGCTGGGAGGTTACTAAAGCTCCCTGGAGCCGCCCCTTGACGCAGTCACTGGTCTGCGTCCTTGCAAAGCCCCAGAGCCCTTTGATCTCTGGCTTCCCTTTCGGATTTGCTCTCTCTGCAAACCCAAGTCCACTCTCGGCAGCAAGGGGCCCCCCCTACATGCTGCCCACCTCTCGGCGGAGTGTTGATTTGATAAAACTCGCTCCCACTCAGGTGTGGCGGGGCTCGAAGGTGAGACTCAGTGGCTCACCGCCTCCCTGAAGCATCGGTGCGGGTTAGCGTAGTAAGGGCCACGTTTTTGAGGGACCGGGTCCCTTCAGCACATCCCACTGAACGCCCCCCTCCTACTCCGAGTGCTCCCTTCCTGGGACCGACCAGAAGATGAATGAAGTGAGCGGAGCCGAGCGCCACGGCGCATCCCAGCGCACAGCGGGCTCGGCAGAGCTGGGCTGGCTCGATCAGCGGTGGCGCGTCTGTGCCAGGGTCACCTAGGTACAGGACCTGTGAACCCGTCCCGGCCCCGAGCTGTATTTAGCGCCGGGCAGTGCGCTGCGTCTGGAGACGGCGGATTTCGAGGCAGCGCCCTGGTTTCAGGGGCTGCATCTCAGAAGCTAAAATTACCTCGCTAATGGAAAAGGCGTGTGGGCCCTGAAAGCCTTCATTCACCGCCTGCGGTTATGGAGCCACCTGAGCGAAGCGCGACTCCATCGACGTGCGGTCGCAGGGGAGCCTTTTGCACACACGCACACACACACACACGCACACACACGCACGATGAACCTCCGCAGATTGACAGCTGGTCCGTGAGACGTTTCCAGAGCCGCGCAGCATCCCTCGGGAGGGTCATTCTCAGTTCATCTGGGATTCTGAAGGCTGTAGGAATATTCTTCCCTTGTCTTTAGCTCCCAGAGAAGAGGAATTTTCCAGAGTAGAAAGCCGGGAAGCTGAACCAAATAAGAAGCCAGCCAGGCTCGAAGCTCCGCGTGAACGAGGGACGTCCCGGGTGTGGCCTGGTTTTGACATTACCAAGACTGCCCCCAGGGCACACGCTGTGGGAGGAAGGAGCAATGGAAGCCCCGTTAGCATGCGAAACACCGAATCCAATAAATACGCAAGGTCTATAAAAGTCAAACGCGACCACTGATATGAACAGTTACCATTTTCTAAGCACCTCCTTGCCCCAAGGGCTACATTAGCACTTTTATTACATTTTACCAGTTTAAATCCACACTGTAATCTACTTGGTAACATTCTGTTACCCACGGTTTACTGATAAGGCCATCGCGAGCTCCCTTCCACCAAGCCAAGGACCCCCTCCCCTGACTGGGCCTCGTGGTTGCCCACACCCCGGCCTCTCCCTGCCTGGAACGTCCTTCCTGCCTTTCTCTGACCATCTCTTCTCAAGGTTTAAAATAAGTGGGATCCCCTCTGCTCTTCCTTGGTCCCTCCCCCCTCAACACTGAGTCGATGTCTCTCTCTTCCCCTGTCCCTTGCTCTCATTGTCGCAGTTGGTGCATCCTGTGTTTGGCTGAGGATCTGTTGCCGTGTGACCTTCGCCTCTCCGGCTGTCAGCCCTGCCTCCTGTAGCTGGAGGGTCAGCAACGATAGGACTGACATTTGGTTCCCTGGCCTAAGAAGACACTCAGATACTACACAGTAGATACTTAGTAGCTGCTTATTGAGTTAATTTGAATTGACATGAAGATGGTAATTATACGGCAGAAAAGGTCTTTTTTCCCTGCAGTGCTTTATGTTCTACATTCTATTTTCTACCTGCAGGTTGTGAGGGAAATATCAGTGTTCAGCAGTCACAGGTAAGATGTCACAGGAGAGCCTTCGTGAGCTGAGCGGTAGAGCTGGAGAAGAGAATTGAGGTCAGAGAGAGGAGCTGACAAGGGAGAGTCCGTGTCTATAATGAAAGGAGAGAACACTGGTGGGAAAGAGGAAAGTCCGCCGAGTTTTCATGCTGAAGGGATCTTAGTAAGTTCGAAGGGGAGCAAAGTATCTGGAGAGTAAAGTGAGCCGAGACATTCTGGGAGCTTCAGGGTGGGAAAGGAACCCACGGCCAGCCAGGCGTCATCCACAGTGCAAAGTGGGTGGTGGATTGACCGTCGTTAGGATTAAATCATCACCCAACAGGCACGGGCATTTACCGGTGGCTCCTCTGTGGTTGGCCCTGTGCCAGAACTGTGGGTCACGGAAGGCGAGGGCTCCGTCCCCAAGAGCCCAGGTCTCCGAGGTTCACTCTCTTCAGCCAGGGATGCTTGTCATAGTGGCCCCAGGAACTTTCCAAATCTGCAGCTACCTGGGCCCTGCTGCAGACTCGCAGCAAATATCTGGAGAGAACCGGGCTTAGGAATAGCTATCTTTTTAAAAGATATTCAGGGGACTCTCCTGAGCATCTCTGGTTAAGAACTACAGTTGCATCGTAATTGTGGGATTAAAACAAATGAACAAAAAAGTATAACGTGAGAAGTGCTGAGGAATGCAGAGGAGAGAACGGTGGCCTGGGGGGACCCAGGGAGCTGCTGGAAGGAGGCCACATTTGCATTAAGACCTGGAAAAAGATGAGCTTGTGGAGAGAATCATTCGGAAAAGTGTCTGTTTGGAGAAGTGTCTATTCAGCTCCTCTGCCCATTTCTTAATTGGAGTGTTTGGGGTTTTTGGTGTTGAGATGTATGAGTTTTTTATAAATTTTGGATATTAATCACATTACCGGATGTATTTGCTCTAATTTGCCTCAAGTTGATTAATTCAGCACATAATTAAAATATGATTAAAACATGCAGCACATTTCCAAGATCCTGGGTGGCTGTCCTCCTGTAGGTGTGATTGTGTACTTTTGAATATTGGTGTGGTTGCCCAAAATGTTGCCATTCATCAGGCTCAGCTGCTTGAAGGACTCCTTGGAGTTCATTTTCACACTATTATCAGTAACTAAATAACCTTACAGGTTTTCTTGTAGCTTTACTAATGTATAGTTTGTCTTACCTGGGAATAAAAAGCTTCACTTTGTTTCATTTTGAAGTTCATGGCCTGGCAGGTGGATCTCCAATGTCGTTTTCTTAGGTGCAGGTGACTCCCTGGGTGTTTGCAGGATGTTGGGTGCTTGTTATTTCTTCGTTAAAATGCACAGGTGGACCCGCGCTGTGCAGTGAGCGACACGGGCCTGCGGGACGGCATCGGGTGATGAACGAGGCCGCTTCTCCACGTCTCACCTTTGTCTCCTGTTTTCCAGCCACCCAGTGTAAGCACGGGGCTGTGTATGACACCTGCGGTCCAGGATGTGTCAAGACCTGTGACAACTGGAATGAGATCGGTCCGTGCAATAAGCCGTGCGTCGCAGGGTGCCACTGTCCGGCCAACTTGGTCCTTCACCGGGGAGGGTGCATCAAGCCAGTCCTTTGTCCTCAGCGGTGACCTCTGCTCAGCAGCTTAAGACTTTGAAACCTGGTGTCCTTGACACTGAAGGGGAAGAGCCAATGAAGGACTGCAGTATTTGTGTGCCGACCCCACGCACACACCCAGAGTATATATGTGTACATATATAGATATATAGATATATTCGGAAACATTGCATCCTTTATATAAACTACAGGTGGATTATTATATGTATATTTTTTGCTATGAGACATGTATTGTTTCTAGAATCCTACTCTGTAAGCCATTGGATACATTGTATAAATAAACCAGGTGTTTTTAATTTAATGAGGCAACGCGGACACATTGGAGGGCTTCAACATCACACACGTTGTCATTGAGGAGGAAGTTTTTCTCAAAAACCCAAATTGCCCGCCTGCGTTAATTTTAGCTATGAGTCGAGAGTTGCAGTTGAGTGAGACATGTGTTTCTCCAGAGAAGGGCGGATTTGTCCAGGGGTGTTTCATGATCGCAAAGAAAGGAATGGATGCCCGAGAGAGACGGCTGGCGATTGGTGACAGGCCCTAACGGTGCGTGCAAAGCAAGGCGTGGGTCGTTAGACTTTATTGGGTCAAGGTCGGATATTAGTTCCCAAACCAATTGGCTGGTTGCCAAGAAATATATCATTGTTACCAGAGCATAACCAAAGAATCAAAAGGTTTCTTACCATCTCTGTATATTCCTCGAGTCTCCTAATTATATACTTGTGTGTGACAGATGCGTCCACTTGTATGTCACCCGTTGAGATTAAGAGGTGTCTGAGTGACATGTTGGTTTTCTTGAGCATGAGCAGATATTTGGAGAAACCGTTGCACAACATGTGAAAAAGAACATCCGTTTCTCGGAATCGCAGAGCAGTTTGGGGCAGGCGAATCCAATGAGTTGATGTGAGCCACCTACATTTTGTGACTGTTCCATTTATCCAATGAAAGCCCTTAATTATTTCTAAAAGATCCCCCGGTTCAGGGCTATTTGGTGACTGTTAATACATCGTAACTATTAGACAGGAAGCCTTTACTGACCAGTCGGTTTAACATTAGTCCAAACGAAGAACGGTCTGCGAGCTTGTTCTGCCATCCCGATGGGCTACTGACAGTCGCCATGTGATTCTCCTGACTTGCCTTCAGCTGAATTAAGTGAAAATGTCAGCAAAACAAAACCCACCGATGTCTGAAAACAAAATGTTCCGCATTGCAGTAAATAAAGGGCTTTTAAGATTTCAAACTACACATTTTCTATTTCGAGGCGCATTGTGTTGTGCTTTATAAAGAAGCTTCGGGTTCACTGGTCTCTGACAGCTCTACTGACATGTGTCCTGTGCCCCCTGTCATGCTTGCGGAGTATTATGACTGGGGCACAGCAGAATCCCAGCGCCTGCGAGCTGCCTGCTGGCTTTGCTGAGACCCCGGCGCTCGCCATGCATTCCTGACCCCTGAAGGGTGAGTTTGCATTTCTTACGGGGACGTGTTATTATTCGAATGAACTGGACAAAGGCCACGGTGTAACAGGGACAGGCGGAGGACTCAGGGAGTGTGGTTGTGATGGTTGTACCGGGGTCCTAAACACCCCAGGACCTGGGCCCAAGGTCGCCAGGCCATTGCTTCAGTGCTGTACGTGGAAGGAGAGCTTTGGTGTAGGAGACCGGTTCCAGGTGTAGTTCGTGACCTTGTCCATGTCGTTTAAGGATCTGGAGTCCGTAGGGTGCGGGCAGGGTTAAGAATCAGGGGACCCGGACCCCTGCCACTGGTGAGATGGCTTGCACAGTGATCCGAGAGAATTGGCGGTCGCTTACACACGTGGTCCCGTGCCCCACGCCGCGCCGAAAGCGGGCACCGGGCAAATCAGTTGACCTGTCCTGTTTTTCGATTCCTTTAGATCGTCGGTACATTCCTTCCCGGTTCAGTCTTTGTGAAAGAGGGACTCGGGAGGGAAAGGGTTTGTGGTTATTTACTGCTCGTGACTCATCCAAGGGCTGAGTAGCTCTACCCAGTGAGACTGAAGAGCCGCTTTTCCAACCTGGTCAGTCACGGCCAACTTTGGGGGATGAGTGATGAAGGCGCTTTTTCATGGATCAATCTCATGACTTTGGGTGGCTTGATTACGAGTTTGTGTCCCATTCCTTCTCTGGGGTTTAGTTTAACCTTTGAATGTTTTTTCATTCCTAATCCTGGACGAAAGAGGGAGAAGTCAGAGGGGAATTCGGGCCTACAAATCCGAACAGCTCTCTGATGAGGGAGATTGGTCTGTCATTGGCCGGGAGCGATCGTTGAGCAATGATTTTTGTCTAATGATTGATCGTAATGGAGATTAACCAAGTGCTCCTGTGACAGTGGCCCCACTCTGTTCACCTGGGTGTCTTCGTGGGTTCTCCAAGCCACAGTCCTGCAGAGTTCGATGACTTGGAATGAACATGCTCCATCTGTCTCATCAATGCACAAACCAGGTTAGCGATGAGTGTGGGCTCTGAGATACCTATAAAATCAGTAGATGGGTTAATAATGCGCAGTCTGCGTGTGTGGAACCCCTACCTTGAGTATGCTGTTAGTCATGAATATTGCATTTGATGAGGGAACAGGCACTAGTCCAATGCTCACTGTGCTCGGTGCTCAGGAAAAGTAAGTTCTCTCCTCTCTTCCTGTGAAAACAGGAATGTCTGAAGATCCCAAATGAAAAGTTTTGGTTTTTTAATTTATTTTAGAGAGAGACGAAGGGTGGGAGGGAGAGAGAGAGAGAGAAACATCGATGTGAGAGAGAAACTTCAATTGGTTGCCTCCCACTTGCACCCCAAGCGGGGGTCGAGGCCCCGACCCTTGAGTGCAGGTGATGATGGGCCAACCAACTGAGCCACACCAGCCCGGACCCGAGCTGAAAGTTTTGAAGTCAGGAGACGGTGAAGCCTTGACGTTGACAAGAACCATTATTTATTAAAAGGCTGGCACACTGAGAACCACCAGCTCTTCAGGGCACCGGTCTCTCCCTGAGACTTGTTGGATGTGTCCTGAGCACTTGCCCACCAGCCTGTGAAAGGGACTGAGAAGGACCCAGAAGGACCCACGAAGCGAGGACTTGTCCCCCAGCTTTCGTTGAACACGGATAAGCCATCGGGCTGGAAAACTCTTTCTTATGACATATTTCAGACATACGGACAGGTCCAGAGAATGAGGTTGTAAACGCCCATAAACACGTCACCCTAATTAAGAAAAATAACCTGGTGGGTCGCCAGCGCATTTTTCTCGCATAAATAAAATCAAACCAAGGCTCACGGTGGCCGCAGCTCCGCGTGGCGCGCCTGCCGAGCTCCTGCACCCTCTGTCGCTCACAGTCTCCCATCTGACAAGTGTCGGGAACACCAGTGGCAAGCTCTTGGTGTGGGAGGGAGGCTGCCTGGGGGGACAGCCGCCGAGATATTTTAATCAGCCATATCCTGCAAACATAACCCTCAGGAACAGCAAAAATGGTCTCTGATTCTAAACCCTGGCGTACAGGCCTTTTCGGGATCCAGGCTTTTCGTTCTGAAAAATGACAAGAGTCAAGCGGCCGAGGACGGGTGCACAGGGCAGAGAAACTAACCCTAAATCAGAACCCAGACACCGCGTCCCCTAAGGGGACCTCTCGGGCCCGAGGGCCACGTTGCTCTGTTGGACTTAAGGAACCTGATTGAATGCCGAACGCTTGCATGGGATCCGTGCTCCCTGCGGCTCCCTTTCAGGTGAACTTGGAGCAGCCCTGAAAGGATGAGAGGCCTACGGAGCCTCGAGGGGTCCTGGAGAGCGAGCGGGCCTGGCTGAGCAAAGTGGGAAGGCGCCAGGCAGGGCTTGCTCCTTAGGGAAATTCTTCCCAAAGTGCCATGTGCCATGGTGCACGCAGACAATAGCACCCGTCTGGGCGCCGGGGCAAAGAGGCAGGGCTGCCTCTGGGGACATCTTAGGTCCCGTGCAACTGCTCCAAGAGCCAGAGGGCTGCCAGCCCCGTCACCCGTGCCCCACACAGCTCCCAGGGGGCCGTGGCACCGGGGGGAGCTGCTCCAGGGCAGGCTGGCTGGGGACGGTGCTGAGCGGTGGAGTGACGTGGCCAAGGCTCCGTCCCAGCGAGTGGAGGGGAGGGGAGCTTTTCGGCCTAAAGAGCAGGTGGGAGGCCCCTGGGCCAGTCCAGGTGAGAGCCCAGAGCTAGGAGGTAAGAGGTACAAAGGGTAGACCTTTGTGACAGCTCGGGTGGTAGAGAGGAGGGAGGCTTCTGGCTGGAGGGATGGCTGGCGACGGTGCCAGTCTGTCACACGAGGAGCACTGGCAGGGGAGCCGGTTTACAGAAATCCCTATTGTAAATCGAATGTTTTCTTTAGGCTGCATTTGGTTCAGTTCGACAGACACTCTGAGCATTAGGACTAAGAGACGGTCCTTAAGACGATCGCAGTCCAGGATGGATGACTTGTAAACCAGGGGACACAGCTGACCATGGAGTCTCAGGAAGCCCAAGTTGGGGTTTTCTTCCTGGGGGCATGTCACGGAGGCTTGTCGGGGAAGGTGGCCCTGAGATGAGCCTTATGAGGCTGAATAGTTTCCCTCTCCGCAAAGACGTGTGTGTGTGTGTGTGTGTGTGTGTGTGTGTGTGTGTGTGTGTGTCAGAGAGAGAGACGGGGAGACGGAGCAGGGACGTGCAGTCTGGGGATTTAAGGCATGAGTCACTGTGTGGATAAGACAACAAGCAGGCTGCCTGGGGGTGCGGAGAACCACGGGTCTGTGGCACTGCTGGGGCATAACAGTCCACAGAACTTTCCTGAGCTGTGGCAATGGAGCTCACCCCCCCCCGAGATCTTTGCAAGCGTCCCTTGATTTCTAGTGGGGCGAGCACAGTGGGGTTTGAGGACATTTTGGCATTTTGTTATAAGCTCTCTTTGCTGCTTGCACCTGGGTGTGTTCAAGTTTCTTTCGTGTGGCTCCTGAGAATCTAGAGAGGGAAGGAGAGGGGCAGAGGCCCTAATGAGACTGTTGTGTCTGCCCTTCGGTGTTGCACTGCGCAGTGAGGAGGCGTCTCTCAGACCCTCCAGGCTTTGGGTTCTTTAACAGAACTGGTCCAAGGGAAATGCATTTGATCCCCGCATTTGATAGCTTGGCTGTGGCCCGATGGCAGGTCTGGGGGATGCTTAGGGTCCAAACAGTTGAACCCGCCAATGTCAGCAGCTCTGGTCACACCTACAGATAAAAGGCCTGAGAATGCAGCTCCCCCCGAGCTCTGGCTAGAGCGTTTCTGTTACGCTGCGGCCACTTGGGGTCCCAGCCCAGCTCATGCCTGAAAAACTGACATCAACGCTTTCTCCGCTTCCTCCACCTGGAACTGGGCCTCCTGAGTAATTCCTCCTGGGGGCGCTTTCGGCAGGAAAATCTGGGGCTTCGGGAAATGTTTGTGGTGGTGAAAAAGTTCCACTTTGGCTCGGAAAATGTAAATACCATCAGTTACGTTGTCATCTTCAGCGTGTTCCTGCGTGTAATTGAGAGACTCAGACTCTGAGCAGCTCCTCCTGGCTTGGCCACTTAGGCACTAGGGGGGTGGCAGGCGGCGGGAAGCCTGGCTGGTCCCTTCCACACAGGAGTAGGCCGCCCGTGGGCCTGTGATGCGCAGTGTTCCTGCTGGGGCCCTGCACCCGTCTGTGAAGAAGGGGAGCCAGTGGACCCTCACCACGCGGTATGGGTTCCCTGGACTCTCTCTCTCTCTTTTTTATTTTGGTTAATCCTTACCCAAGGATATTTTTTTCCATTGATTTTTTTGTTTTTTAGGGAGAAGGGGGAAAAGAGGGAGAGGGGGAGAGAGAGAGACAGAGAGAGAGAGAGAAACATCAATTGGTTGCTACCTGCAACCCAGGTAAGTGCCCTTGACTGGGAATCAAACCTGTGACACTTCGGTCCACAGGCCAGTGCTCTAACCACTGAGCAAAAATGGCCAGGGGTCCCTGGACTCTGTTGAAGACAGTGGGACCAGGGGGACTCTGTCTTAAGAAACTTGCTCACTTGTTCTCAGAGCTAACTGGCTATGATAGGAAATTAAAGCGAGATGGAGGAGAGAGGGGGAATGGACAGCTTTATCCACTCCTGTGCCACTCCTCTGCGCCCCTAAAATGTAAGGGGGGCATGGGGCAGGCTGCTGGATGACACTAAGGAGCACTGTCCACTCTGTTTGATGTGATGACATTCGGGGAATATCTGTTTTCATAGAACAGCTTGGCCTGAGCAGTTTCATGTCCATGGTGGATCCACGCAGCTCCTTTGATTCTGTGATTCCCTGAAATGCATGGGGGAGGCTCCTTCTGGAATGCACTGGGGAGACTCCTACTGGGGAGACTCCTGAAATGCACTGGGGAGACTCCTCCTGATGGTCTGATGATAGGCCAGGCCACCCACTCAAAGGCGCTGGCAGATTCATGTAGACCCCAAGCCAGTTTGAGTTACCTGTTGAGGCCCGCATGGAATGTGTGGCATGACTGTCTTGCCACTTTATGCTTTGGCATTGGCTCCAGCCGTAGAGCAGCTGGGTTGCTTTGGTTAAAGGGGATAAAGGTGGCAGCCCGGACAGCATCCCAGAGGAACGAGCGTCCGGCTGAGCTGGGGGAGTTTGCAACACCTGGACTGCTCCTGAGGGTCGCAGTGGACCCATCAGCTCCATCCTTTTGTTTGGGGATGGAGATGGGGCCGAAAGGCTTTTTATGTATTAATTATGAATTTGCTATTATCGCTTTGGTTTTACTTTGGGGGAGGGGGAAATAGTAAAAAAACAAAAAACAATATGCTCTACACATCTTGATTTTTATCTTAAAAAACTTAGGTAAAATAAAAACTGTTTTCTAATTTGGGGAATTTTATATTTCACTGGACTCAACATGCTACCTAATCTATTTTATTGAATGTTAAGATTTTCTTATTTAGTTGATTTCAAGTGCACATATTTGAATGCAATTTTCCAAGGCGACACTTCTTTTCCTTGAAATTGGTTCCATGATTTATTGTTCATCTGGCTGGCTCATTTGGGCTCTTTTGTGACAGCAAGTGCATGACAATTCTTGCCTAACAATGTATATGCATATTATTTTCCTCACATGACACTGATTATTTTTAAGTCAGTTACGTGTGCAACTTCATTTGTTTATGCTCCTCCAAGTGTAAGCACAGGACCCTTCTTACTATGAGAGAAGAGACCCTGGAGGAGCCAGGGAGGGGCTGTGAGGCCGACAGCAGAGACACAGCAGATACAACCTTATGTGCTGTCTTGCGTCACAACCCAAAAGGGCCGTCTTGTCCAAGAGTCGTGCAGATGTGGCTTTATCTATGCTGCCTTCAAACGCAAGGAAATAAAACCCAGTTCTGAGATCTGCCCCCCACCCCCGGAACTGCCTGGCCTGACCCACATTGTCTTCAAGAAGGTGCCTTTTATGACACATGGGAACAGGGTCCCCATGTTTCAAACCATCCACTGAGCACCATCAAAGCTGTGATCTGTCATCCAGATGTCTAGGCCTTTGGGGACAGGGGCCAACTTCCCGATGGACTGGCCTGATCTGGTGCTTAGACCCCGGATGTGAGCAGGTGCTCCAGGCAGGCCACCACAGGTCATGGGCTCGGGTGTGTACATGGCTGGGGAGAGGTTCCTGCCAGGTGTCTAGTGAGCCTGTAGGAATGACCTCACTTTTTGTGCTCACGCTGCTCTGGTAGGCAGGGGAAAGGCCTCCCCCACAAGGCCAGAGGTTCTCAGCATTTCTAGATCCCAGTAGCTGGATTGGAGCATACAGGGCCAATGACAATTCCTCCACGAGGAGAAACAGATCACAATGTGGCTTCTTGAGATTTTTCATCAGGAATTAAGACAATTGTCCTGTCAGCTATTAACGTGTGCCCCCTCCCTTCTACAGTGCTCCCTGCCTCGCCTTTCAGTCGGCCCCTTTCCTTGCCTCCTCTCCTCTCCCTGAGTCAGATGCCCCATGCTCTGCCATCTTCCCCGTCTCCATTCCAACTGGCCTGCCCTCCTGGCAGCATCTCATGTTCCAGTTCTTCCCTAGACCTTTCAAAACTAGCTGATCAGGTTTCTACTCCAAGAATCAATTTATTGGGAATACACTTGAGCGGCCCTGAGGTCTATGCACAGGTGCCATATTTTCATTTTCTTGTCTTGAGTCATCTGGAATTGAGCACCTTGGACTGGGAGCCTGATTCTAATGTGGGCGTTTAAGGCCCTGTATGAGATCAGAGGGGGAAGTATGGGGGGGGGCAGGTGGGCATCCTGTTGCCCCCAGAAATGCAGGTGCAGTGTAGGCTCTACCCGCACAGGGCACTGGCTCTGTCACACGCCCTTTGAAAACTGTTCTGTAACGTTTCTTGTTTGTAAAACATTTCTTCCCTTTTAGGTAGAACGTCTATAATTTCTGATGTCAATAGGTAATCAAAGGAAGAAGGTATCGTTCAGTGTGTCCTATCTTGTGTGTCCTGACCCACGGCCCCCTTCTCTAGTGGCCTCAGCTACTTCCCTGCAGCCATATGGGTGAAGGTTGCAAGATTTTTCCTTCTGGATGAAATTCCAGAAATACTGCGTCGGACTGCAGCTCAGTAAAATCACCTTTGTCGCGTATCTTAAGGATAATGAAGCTCAAGTCAAACAGTTTTCGGATCTAATGATATATAAAATTCATTCGCCATCCCTAGGCAAGGTGGCTTATCTCTGGAGCCAGCTCCAGTGAATGTCAGCTGTGGTTTGTGTTCTGGGTCGGTGGCTGTGAAGGCCTTTCCCAAGCTTTAAGAAAGACGGTTATGAGCCACTAGCAAGTTCTTTGCAAGAGGGGCCCAGTTTCATCTGCCCTCTTGGGCGTCACTGATGGGTGGATTCCACGGCTACCAGAGATGACCTTTTAATCACCGGCGAGCTCATTCTAAAGAACAGAACACACGCAGACCCACACGCTAATGACAACAGAAACTCACCACACCTTTAGGAGCTTTTGGGTAGAATTTTAAGTTTCATTTGACTTTTTGTTTGCCATACAGACATTCTCAAACATAAAAACGAAACAAACCGGTTCAAGCTGCTTGTCACATTGCAGAGCGGAAGCCTCTGCTTACTACAAATTGGCCTAATTAAACCTTATTAACATCGCTACCCCAGGGTGCATCTTTCTCCCTCGCACACAGGATGACACTGCCAATTTCCACATTCAATGCAGGCGAGTCTGATGCTTTTATGGGTGATTTTCCAAATGGGGATAGCAAATGTGCCAGGGACGGCATTCCTGAAGCACACGGGCTGCATAACCGCTGGGTAATTGCAGTTTTCATTTGAGCAAATTAAATGGAAATGAAAACAAAAGCCCTGTCCTGTCTCTTCGGTGTCTCTGTAACTGAGCCTCAGGCTGGGGGTGGGGCTGGGACTGTCAGAGGAGCTCCTGGGGACCTAGCTGCTCACATCACCCAGTCCCCCACCTACTTCTCATCTCACTTTCCTTTGCTCCCTGAAACCTCGGGGGGGGGTCTCAGTGAAGAGAAAGGCCCCGGAGCTTGGTGTGTACCCCAGAGCTGCCGCCCCCCTGCTCTGTCTGCTGCTCCATTTTCCATGTTGGGTCATGCGGGGGCCAGGTTGGCAGCATGGCCAAGGAGAAGATGCTGGGCACGGTCACCTCAAACGTGTATTCTCACCAAGATCCCCAGTGTCACCTCGGGGAGCCTGAGCAGCGTGCCTGTTCCTCCTCATGCCAAGAATCTGACGACCAGAGCTATGACGTCAGTGAGATTCTCTGTAGAGAGCTCCAGCCTCCAGCTTTCTCTTAGCACAAATAGGCAGTTTCTTCTCTGGGCTCAACAGACCCGCCTGTAATCAATCTCCACGACCAATAAATCTCAGCCCAGGAACGGACAGAGGTAAAATGGCAATCAGAGTCCTGATTTTCAATTTCGGTTTCTTGCAGGGGGCCACACTGTCAGAAAGGCAAGCGGGAGCTTTGGTGTTGGGTTGGGAAGTAACTGGTATGAAATTTCAGAACCTGGTTAAGGACACTGGTGCTAAGTGAACTAAGGTAGTGGCCTACTTGGGTGGGGGTGGGCACATGTTTCACAGGCTGCATGTGGCCCGCTGCCATTTTTTGTAAATAATGTTTTATTGGAGCACAGTCATGCTCATCCTTACAAACTGTCTAGAACAACTTTCATGCTACAAGGACAGAGTTGAGTGTCTGTGACAGAGACAGTATAACCACAAAGACTAAAATACTTACTATCTGAACCCTTACAGAAGTCTGCCAGCCCCTGAGCTAGTGGGATTCCGGGCCCTGCGCTATAACTTAGTATGTATGCGAGCAACTGGTCTGCCCTCGGCGAGCTTCAGTTCATTTGAAAGCTCAGCCTAAAGAAGGTACTCGACACAGTTGGTTAAACAGCAACAGAAAAGTAAATTAGAATGTCATGGAAGCCAATTGCACAGGGTTACAGTGACAATCGGTGGCGTGAGAGCTGGGAAGATCCTGAAGCCCGAAGCTTTCTCCCAATGACCCCTGAAGCTGGAGCCCGGACTAGGCCTCTCCCGTCCGCCCACAGCTGCACCTCAGGCATCGGGGGGCAGTGGCTCCACAGGGGGCCTCCCTGACCTGGGAAATGGAGGGAGAGCCCCCAGCTGCCCCTTAGAGCGCCTCCCATGCTTGGAGGAGGGGACTTGCAGATGAGTCCAGACCACATGTAATAGGGAGGGAAGTGGAGGTGGGGGAGAGGTGGGGGGACCACCTGAAGCCGCTTTGCCCTCCTCGTAAGACCGTCCTCAGGGTCTGGTCTCTTGCGATGTTTCTGTTGCTGTTGAGCTGGTGTCTGTGCTGTTTCTGCGTGTAAAACTTGGAAGAGTTTTGGGGTTTGGTTTGGTTGGTTTCTCACGCTCCGAGCCCCTTCCCTGTTCCCTGGAGTACCGGCGGGGCTCCTGGAGACGGCGTGGGATCTGCAGCTAGAGGAAGCTGGCTTGATGTCCCAGGTTCCTCGTTGACACGCAGTGTGACCTTGAAAAGGCTGCTTCATCTTCCTGAACCCGTTTCATCGACTCTGAAACGAAGACACTCCGTCGTCATTAAATCGCCGTGAGGATTTTAATGAGATGTACACCCCCCACCACCGCCCGTTTCCTGCCCTTTATAAAAATAGCTCGCTTCCAAATGAGGTGTTTAAAGTCTGAGGCAGCCTATTGTCATTTCCAAGAGATGAATCCTGGCGGCCTTGATGTCTGATTATTTTTAAACTCTGCTAACGTATATATAGAAGGTACGGGGGAGTTTATCCCTCCCTCCTTTTAGAACAGGCTCCCACAGGTCTGAGGATGTTTAAAGCAGAAATGCATTTAGATGCAGACATAGGTCATAGAAGGGCGAGAGTCTCACGTGGATCCGGATGAAAGACAATTCAGTCAGCAGGTAGCCAGGACCCACGGGCGTCCTGGGCTTTCTCTCCACTGTGTTCTTTGGAAGGCCTGTGCCAGGAGAATCAGACAAGCCAAGTGTCCCTATTGGAGTCACCTGAAAATCCCAGACGCAGAATGAATCAACTCATTTTTGTTTTCACTTCCACAGCCCTGAGCTTAGGACCGTGATAGGACGTTAGCATTCTTTGGGCCACGCTCTGTGCATCACTCATTTGACAGAGCCCTCACTCCTTACGGGTCAGAGGGTTAGAGAGGTGAGACCTGCCCACATAGAAGCCACTGGAACATGGCAGAGCCAGGAATGAAAAGCCCACTTGGCTCACGTGATTGCCCTGCCACCTTGAAGCCCCAACTGGCCGGCCCACAGAACACTCGGCGGTGCAACGCTGAGCTCGGGCATCCTGCTGACGCCGCGGACGGAGCCAGGTGCAGGCGATCGAGCCATCAGCAGGCACCGCCCCGGGAGCGGTGGGAGGTGAAGCTGCTCGGCCTCGGCGGGCTCGCCCTGTTACTGCTCCCCACACGGCTTCCCCGGTAATAAAGGGGGAGGAGGGGCTCCTCAGTACCGCCAGATGGGCCCAAGAGTCCTATGCTCTACTCAGCCTTCTCCGACAGCACCCCAGCAGGGGCCTCGGCATCTCGGTACAACCCGGTGAGTGTGGAGGTCGATGCTTCCCAGCTGGCCTGTCTGATGGGGTGTTGGTGTGGCACAGGGTAGCTGCTGTTTCGCTGGAGTGGGGTGGCTGCTGTTTCGCTGGAGTGGGGTGGTTGCTGTTTCGCTGGAATAGAGTGGTTGTTGCCTAAACGTTTTCTGTCTTCTGGGGTTGTCCCTGTCTTTACCCAGGCTAGAGAGAGCAGGTGTTTCTTGGGGCTCATTTGTCTGTTCCCATTGGCAATTCTGGGTTGCTGATTTCTCCAGCTCCTAATTTAGGGCTTATGAGGCAAAAATAAAATATAAAGCTCAAGGGACTCACCTTTGTGTCATTCCTTGGGTCCCAAGGACCGTAGCCAGTCTGCCTTCTTCTGTCCATGTTTCAGAGCTTTCTTTTCGTTTGTCTTACGCATGGTGTCCAGCTCTTCCCATACTTTTACCGATTAATTTGCTAGTGTTTAATCCACACAGAACCTATTCTAGTATGTGGAGCTGCGGAACCACTATTTTGACAAATGTCAAATGAAGTTATGAACAACCGTAAAAACAATCCCTTTGTCCATTGGTTACAATTGCACTGAGTTTTGTATATGTGTTTGAAGATTGACCCTTACTGGTATGAGTGAGGAAACTGAGACCAAGGCTATGCAATGAAATTTTACTGGCCCTACAGTCTAACATAATTTGCATTCAAACAGCTTTGTTATACTAAAAATATTTTATGTGTATCAATCATATCATATGCTCTGTGTACAATGCTTTGTAGGTGGCATCTCATTTAGCTCCCTCAATAACCCTGCACAATATTTTTATTATACCAACAAACAATGAGCTACCTTGCCTAGGGTCACATGCTAATTAGCAACTGAGTTTGGATCAAAACTTCAGTTTCCTGATTTATACTCGATTTTTCTTTCCTTACATGTTCCGGAGCCTGAATATTTTTCCTCATAGGAAGATGGATTGTTTAGAACCTGCCAAAATTAGATACATAAAGCACTGTTCCTGAATATCCATCACTAAGAATATGGAAATGCTTCAGCGAGATGTATCTGCAACATCCTCTTTGTAATGTATTTGTTACAGTGAGTTTTTTAAAAACTTGTCAGTTCTCTCCCCGTGGGAGGAAAGAAAACAGCAAGCACAGGCAACTCAAGTCATGGAACTATAAACAAAGCAGCATTTTAAAATAATTCGTCGGATAGCTTTAAAATTTTCCTTTATGACAAAGTATTATGATTCCTTAATGGTTTAGGTTTACAGGAGGCAAAAAGTACTGCCCAAGTGAAGTCCCCACTCCTTTTTTAAGAACCACCTTTCCAAAGTAGGTGAACTCAACCGAAGGACAGGTTTAAATGAAAAAGAAAATTAAAGTATTTCTGAAATAGTGTCTTTCTTCCCACATGTGCTCGAGCAGGAGCAATTTGAAAGTGAGGGCCATGAGCTGGTGTCTCCTGACTCATGCAAGTTGTGGAAATAATTCTCAAAGAAAATCTCACAACAAGTCAACAATATAGCTGGTGTTTGAGGAGTGGAAAAAGGCAGACAACAGTGAGCCTGAGATGTGGAGTGGGGTCTAGGGAACAGGCTGGGACTCAGGCAGGAGGGCCCTTGGCAGGAGATTCATGAATGGACAAAAGGATGGCTCTCGGGGCAGCCACAGCCGCTCAGCTGGGTGTGCAGGGGCCTGCAGTCTCCCAGCCCAGCCGAGAGCACGCTCAGGCCTCACCCTTCCACGCAGAGGCAGAAGTGATCTGCTGGGAGTGAATGAGGTATCTGCTCCTGTGTCACCATTACTCCCAAACCCAAAACAACAGCTTTTATCATCTCCCAGGAACAGCCATCAAGGTGTCAGTCCTGGCACTGCAGTCACCCTCAAGGCTCAGCCTGGGAAAGGTCTGTTTTCAAGCACACTGACATGGTCTAGGCACGCGATTGGCTCACCCGAAGGCAAGTAAAGAGGTGATGGGACAGAAATAATATTTGGAGAGATAATGATTGAGATTTTCTAAAACTGGCAGAAGACACTTATAGATCTAAGAAGCATTGTAAACTCTTAGCAGGATTTCATTTTATTTTATTTTTTTAAATTTTTTGTTAATCTTCACCCAAGGATATTTTGTCTGTTGATTTTTAGAGAGAGTGGAAGAAAAGGAGGGAGGGGAAGAGTGAGAGAGAGAGAGAAACTTTGATGTGAGAGATACACATCGATTGGTCTCCCCCTGCCGCCCCACACCTGCCCTGGCTGGGGCCTGGGATCACACCTGCAACCCAGGTACGTGCCCTTGACTGGGAATTGAACCCAAGACCCTTCAGTGCATGGGGCCCATGCTCTAACCACTGAACCATGCCGGCCAGGACAGGATTTGTTTTTTAAAGAGCAAACATACCTAAGCATCAACGACCAAGAAGAGTAAATACATTACCTTGAAAGAAACATCTGTAAGATGAACACCTGATTTCTCTTTGGAGATAAGAAATCCAGAGAACAGTGGATTTTAGTAGTTTAGTAATTTACTACTATTAGTACTAAAGGAAAGTAAATGCCAACCCAGAAGTCTACGCACAGCAAAAATATCCTTAGAAATAAAATCAAAGTGTATTGCTGAAAATACGTTTTTAGAAAAAGCAAAATCTGAGAGAACTTATTGCCGGAAAACATGCACTCAAGGGAATTTTCAGACAGGAAAACGGTCCTAGAGAGACACATGGAAATTCAGATGGGAAGGGAGAAGCAATACGAAGGTATTTATGTGGGTAAATCAGATTGTGGGTAAGTAAATACTGACTGCGCGAGACAGTGAGGAGGTGTGGAGAGTTTAACCAGAGCTCAAGTTCACAGCCAGCCAGCCCAGAATGAACAAAACCCTCCTGGAAATTCTCTGAAGTCTTCGTGATTTGATTGTGTACGTGTTGTGGGATGAAGGGGTCGCTGGACTTCCCCTGGTGCTTGGGTCTTAAGCATTTTATCTGGAAATGAAAGTCCCCCCCAAGAACAGGAGAATTGGGGGGCCTCTGGCTGTGCAGAGAACCCGTTCCTGCCCATTGCAGCCCTCCGTCAATCTACTCTTATCATTGCAGCATCCAAAGAAAAAGTATTTTCCATTCAATGCCTCCTCCAGCCCCTCCGCCCTGCAAGCTGCATCGAATTGAAGGGAAGCTGTCAGGTTAGGGATGGTCACCTGGAATCCTAGGTGGAGGCTTCATTGTCACAGACAAAACCACTAATGAGGAAACAATGTTCCGTCTCACAGATAAGCTGCTTTGATGGAAACTAATTTAGGGCGAGTGTTCTCCAGGTTCGTTATAAAGGGCTCTCTCCGGCTTCCTCCCTCCCCAGGCCCTATCGCACCTCTCCTTTCATTAACTCCCTCTCACAGGCAATCAAAGGGGAGAGGGTGCTTTTCACACCTTTTACAGGAGAGGAAGCCCGAGGTGGCCAGGACTGGCGCCAGGCAAGGTGGCCAAGTCTCAAGGCTTTCTCAGGGGGCCCCAGGCTCTCCCTAATGGCTGCCTCTCCCCGTATCTCTGTCCCTCTCTGTCCCTCTCATCCGCCCACTGTCCCTTACTGCGCGGCTGGTCTCAGCGTCTCCTCTGCCTCCCCTAGTGGATCCACTTCCACGCTCTTTGTTGCTTAGAAGCGGATCTGGGTGGGTGGGTGCTGGGAGTGGGGGTTGGAGCAGAGGTTTTCCTGCCTACAGCTGACACTCTGTGTAGCCTTCGGGAGGTGGGGGCTGGGGAGGTAACAGGGCCCAGAAATCAAAGCTATTTGTCAGAAGCCTGGAGGTGGGAAACACCGACCAGTGGCCAAGAGCGTTAGAGACGATTACAGGTGAATAGCCCTCCTGTTTTCAGACTGCTTTTCTTTCCAGCTGTTTCTCTGTAGCATCAGCAATAAAAGTCATACATTGGCCTTTGTAGCCCCAGGTGGGCTTGGCCGAGGCCACTCTGTTCCCCTTTAGCTTCCAAGTGCGGAGGGGACCTCCAGGGACAACCTGGATGGTGGCTGCTCCGGAGGAGGGAAAGGGAGGCGGGGATACCCAGTCTCTGGGGACTGTCACCCAGGGAAGGAGACAACTTAGTCCGTCTAGGGCCAGGCAGTGAGTTTCTTCTTCCAGCCTGAATGCTCTAGAAGAGGGCCGGGTCTTGTCACTTTTGTATTCTCATTTCCTTCAAAGATCTTAACATGCACCATTGGGGTGAAAAACTGAGTGCCACAGCCGAACAAAAAAATAAGCACCTGAGAGCCACGGCTCTCCCCCAAGGTGGTTCGTGGCTCTCCCCTAAGGTGGTTCGTGGCTCTCCCCTAAGGTGGTTCGTGGCTCTCCCCTAAGGTGGTTCGTGGCTCTCCCCTAAGGTGGTTCGTGGCTCTCCCCTAAGGTGGTTCCTGTCAGTGTTGCACCTGGTACGCGTCCATCTCAACAGGTTGGGCCCTTGGGGCCCGCACAGGGTGGCTCGCTATCCTCTCTGTGCTCAGCTCTGTGTGGCAACTGTCAGACCAGGGCATCCAGGACGTCGTGCGTGTCCGCTCCCAGCAGCAGGAGGACCAGAGCCGGAGCCAGTGGCCTGAGGAACCTGGAGGCTGGATGACGGACAGCGAGCTGAGGAGGGCTGGCGGGCTCAGGCCAGGCTGGTTTGGAGATGGCAAGTGTCTGGGGCAATGCCACCAATTCTGCCACTCTCATGTCACCTGACCTTGGGCCACTCACTTGTTCTTTCCCAGGTGAAGCCATCCAGATGTACCAACAGATGTGGACAGGAGGGGAACTCTGATCCTCTTGTGGGGTGGGAGGAGGTGTGGCCCTCGGGCTGCGCACCTGCGAACCCTATTAAGGCTCCTGAATGTCCTTCCTGGGTCCTGGCTGCCGGTGTCACCTGCAGCGGTGCTCTCAGCATTTCCACAGCAGGCAGCTCCGAGCCGAGGGAAGTGACACACTGTGAACAGTGATAAATCAACTCCACTTTTTCTTAGGGGCCAGTTGGGAGGCAAGGAGGCCTAACCCTTTCCAGTCTCCCATTTGGAGCTAAGATCACCTTCAGGTGTAGGAACAGGAGGCACAGAGACGGGTCCGAAAGGGGCAGAGCTGTTTCCCCAGGGGACCCTGGGCAGGGCCGCCTGCCCCCCAGGCCTCTCCCGCTGCGCCCGTCGGGCTCACGGTGGTTCCTCACAGGCCTGTTGTGGCTCCATCCAGATTGCTGGAGAGAGCATTTACCTTTCTTCAGTTCTGTTTTCCTTTTTTCCACGGCCCCAGGAATCGGCTTCCGGAGGAGAGAGCGAAGCCAGGCTCTTTCTGCTGGACGTCACACAGCGCCTCTGGATTTTCCAAGCCCCTGGCCTGGCTGCCAGGAATGAATTAAATGTTTCCACAGAATCATTTGCTTTGCTCCTGATCGGCTCTGTGAAGTATTTTCCTTCCTCTCCCGGTTTCAGAGGGACACACTGGCTCCCTTGGTCAGGCTGCTCGGACCAGGGCTTTGGGGAAAGGGAGAAACAGAACAGGAGAGGCCCTTCTGGAAATGGGAGGGAGAATGGAAACGTCTGGGCTGGGGACAGGCTCGACCTCCGAGCCGCAGACAGGACAGAAAACAGCGCTGCTCCACCAGGGCTGTGGTGACAGAGATGCAGGGAAGCCGAGGTTTCTGGGTCACTGGCCTGGGGCACAACAGAGCCACCAGCGGTAGTCACAGATGCCAGCACCGTGACTCGCTCCTGAAGGGAGATCCTGGCAGGCCAGCCTGTCCAAACCCACTTCTCAGCTCAGGCACTTCACTTGCTAGGGTTGCTCCGTCCCGTGATCTGCCTCCCGGTGGCCTTCTGGCTACTGGTTGCCATGGTGACCACCTGTGAGCGCCTCCACGGCCTGGGTACCAAAGTTACCGCTGCAGAGCTTTTCTCCTCCCTGTCCTGGGAGACCCAGTGGGTTGTCCTTTCCAGTCCAACAGGCCCCACACCGAGGCAGTGGAAAGAACCTCAGTCCCCAAGAGTGTCATACTCTCTTTTGGAACCACAAAGCAGCACGGCCTGGTCTTTCATGTCCCAGTTTTCTTTCAGTTCTTTCTATGACAGCTCGCTCTCTGCTGAGGACTCCGGCAGCCCAGAGAACCAGGCTGGGGGCCAATCTGAGTGTCAGAGCTTCGGCCCACGGCTCACCGTCCCTCATGTCTGTCCTGGGGGTCAGCCCCTCAGCGGGATTTGCACCTGGCAAAGGAGCTGGTTAAAGTGGTGTCTGTGACACCATTCCCGCTTCCAGCACTTAGAGGGGACGTGGCTAATGGAGCAACTCTTTCTGGGTGAGCCTCAGAGTCCTGACCGCTGCTACTGGTCCATCAGTCAGTTCTTAGGATGACACCTTTTGCCTTCCTTAATTTAGGCTCCCCATTGCCTCTCCCCTCCCTCTAAGCAAGGCACCTACAAATGCTCAAAAATAACAGATACTTAATGCCATTGGGCATGGATTTTAACCCTAATCGGATGTGCTCTCTGCCAGAGAGCTTGCCCTTTGTCTCAGCTAAATTAGCAAGATGTAAATATGCTTGCTTGGGGTGGGGGAGGCGCTGGAGCGCAGTTGTGTTCAGGATGGAATGTGCCCCTTTTCGGAGCTGGTGGCTGCCCCTCGGCTTACTCTCCCTTTGTCTCTCGCTGGCGCCGCTTAAAAGGAGGCTGTGCTCTGGAAATCCTTGGTGCAGACAAGCTGTGACCTGTCCCGGGAGGCAGACTGGGCGCCTTATCCCGCAGTGTCTCTCCTACAGCCAACCCTGCCATAGTCAGGCCAACCCAGGCCATAGAGCAGCTGTCATAAGTAGTTATCACTTAGGTAATTATTAACATATGTAATTATGCAATTAGCTAACTTGTTATGTAATAAGTGCCAAGTGCACATTATTTCCCCTGACACACACGAAGAGGGAGATGATGAATCACAGCTCAATTTTTTTCATGAGTTACCTCGTATTTTGGATTCTTTAACAGGTGTCAAAGCAGAGGTGGGGGAAAGATTAAGGTAAATGAAATAGGAGTTTAACATGTGAGATAGTTAAGAGGTGTTTTCTTTATTAATACACCAAACAAATAACTACAAAAGCAAGCAAAGATAAAGAAAATCCTCAGTTCTAGCCTTTCTTGAAATCTAAAACTATACAGCTGTGTTGCTGGGGGCTAAAAATCAGTTCTTTCTGACGCCTGCCCCCCCCCCCAATCCTGTTACCAACTGGGTTCTCTGGCCCAACATTTCGGACTTTTACTATTGGGCTGCATTTCTTCCCCTGCCTTTCACGACCCCAGCTCTTCTGTTTCCAGTTTTCGGCCTTTGCTTGGGCCTGCAGGTCAGCCCCACGTTGCACTCAGGGGCTCCAAGGGTCCAGGGCCTCAGGGTCTGCAGACCCTCCTCTGACATGGGACCTGCTGCTCTCTTGCTCTGTCCCAGGCCTTGTAACAGAATCCCCACCCGGCGGCTCTGCCCAGCACTCCAGCTGCTCTGGGGTCAGGGGTCAGGACTCATCCTGACTTGCCCCAGCTCAGCCAAGGGCTCCTTCTCGGGCCCCAGTGGGTCTCCCACTCTCTCCAGGCTTTAGCACCACTCCCTGGGTCCCATATCCGCTTCTTCCCTGTTCCTGCCCTTGGGCTGCATGAAATGCTGCTCTCCCAGCCTTTCCTTTGCTTTTCTGTCCCTGAGAAGAAATTCACTCACCATTGCATCCCTGCTGTGTGGTGGCTGTTTACCAGGGGAGAGGAGACTAGCAGCCTTGGAGGAGCAATGAAGCTTTAAAATAACTGCGACCTCGGCCTTCGTTCCCTATTTCCTTTCTGGATGGTAGCTGCACTCTCCCTTGGATTTTTGTCATTGATTTTTACTCTGAGGGGTGGACCCATTCATTCAACCCAGAATCAGTTTCGAGACTGAAAGGAGTGCCACTGATAATTATGCCAGAACAGCAGGAATGAGCCAGGACCATTACAGGCAACAGTTATCTTCTTATCCTGACCTGGCCTTTGGCAGCCAATATACAACAGGCTTCCCTTGACCAAGGGCTTTATCTTGGGCCATTTCTCCTGGAAGTGATAGATGGAGGTGACAGCCACCATACGGCTCTAAATTCAGGAAGATCTATGTGTAGCGCTTGGATTCACTGCTTTCTAAATGAATGGACCTGGACAAGTCGTTTCTTCCGTGACTTAGTTTTCCCATCTGTATAATGGGTGTAAGGGTAATGATTTCATGCATGGCCTTAAAGATTAGATAAGATCATGTATAGAAAGCATGGGATAGTTCCAAGAATTCTAGTTTTTCCTGTGCTTCATCCTTCCACAATGAGACCCCGAGCGCACGCCCCCTCAGTTCCAATTCCTCTGGGCTGGAGGGAAGAGGGTCTGTGATGTACTCAGTGTCCTGTCTGAAAACGGATTCCGATTTTGCATTCCTCTCATCGTCTAATGTCCCAAAGAAGAGGGCTGAAATTCAATGCATTAAGTGAGGTGACCTGAATGTATGAGACAGAGATTTCGCTCATGATCCAAATACGCAAGAACATGAGGCGCATCCAGGAGAAGCTGCTGCTGGGTGATAAGAGTGAGGAAGAGACTCCTGTGCTGGGCGTAATGAAATCACAAGAAGCAGCTAATGGCTTCAGGTGAACCCTTTTAGCTCCGGATCACTGGTTTTAATCCCATGTTGAAAGCTATTATGCCCTTTGCTGGCTGCTGGGAGAAAAGATGGGCTGGAGCCAGTTGTCATGCTGAGGAGGGTGTGGTCTCAGCCAGAAGCCCTGTGCCCTTGAATCAGTCTCTCGCTCTCTCAACTTCAGTTTTCCCACCTGCAAAATGGGCACAACAGGTCTGTGATTGTAATGAAATGAGAAACTGAATAGGAAGGGACCCAGCAGAGACCAGGCTGTGAGTGACTGTCAAATACAATCTGAAACAGGTCAGTAAGTTCATTTCTCTCCATTCGGAATTTGAATTGAACCTGGTAAACTATGTCCATTTGCATCTCTCCTTTTAACTTCAACTGGATTTTTCTACAGGGTTTAGTGAAAATTCCTTGTTTTTAGAGCTCTGGGGCCTGGGTCTGTAACACCAACTGATTTCAAGTGAGAAGTTAAGGGGCGCCCGGTTAGAGATCCCTCATCAGGCTATTTGAGACCACTGGCCCCCAAAAACACTAATGTTGTGGGACTTCATAGTTGTTCTCTAAAAATGAGATGCATGCTCAATGTCTTTGGGAAATGCTGGGTAAATTAAATGAAGCAGATTTCTTTACTGCTCAGCTTTTCAGATATTTATGAACCAACAAGCATCTCCCAGATGGGGCCCTGTCACCTACATTGTCTCACAAATGTGTTTGACTGTGGCCTTCATCATTTCTGTGGGATATTCTTAGAGATCAATGGTCCTTGGCAATCACTCTTCTAGTAATTTTTGCAGATTCAGAAAAAATATTTACGTTATGATATGTGAGAAAGCAAGCTACTAAATTTTATGTACTATAAAATCCCGATCATGTTTAAATGTATTTAAGAGACTGGCAGGAAATATATCAAAATGCAAACATATTTACTAAAAGTAGTAATCTCAGGAGGGGGAAGAATTATGGGTAGTTTTTATTTATTTTAAAACTTACGCTTTTCAATTTTATTATTTTTTTACATGAACACGTATTACCTTTATAATCCAGACATTTTACTTTTCTTTCCTCTTTGGTTAAACAATCTCAGGAGGGATGGTTTCTTTTCCAAGTGCAATGTCAAACTCACCTGAATGAAATTTGCCTTTCGTGGCAGCCTGAGGGGGTGGAAGGCACATCAAAAGCCTTCGGGAGCCCTGGAGGAATTTTGAGGGCAGTAAAAGCAAAGGCTATGAAACAAAGAAAAACACATCAGGTGGTAAGAATGGTCAGAGAAAGGTGGGGGTGAGGGATATTGAGTATCTACAGAGGAAAAATAAGAAACACAGTCTTCCCTGGAAAATAAAAGAAATTTCAGGGTAAAAACACCAACTGTGGGTTTTGGGGAGAACTCGCCAAGGGAAGGAAGAAACCAGCCAATAGCCCACAGCCAGAAAGTCCACAGGAGGCCCCTGGTCACAGCCCACCTTCCTGCCTCAAGCCAGACCACCCCTGAGTCATCTGGACACATTTACAGACAACAGAGGGATCTGCTTACACGGAGGCTTCTCAAACCTGTGTCTGAATCCTGAATTGAGGCCCAACCGGGCGCAGAGGGCCCAGGAGGGGCCCCTGTGGGTGGGGCTGGAAGTGAGGGAGGAGTGAGCACAGTGTTGCGAGCCCCGTGGATTCCTAACAGCAGCAGTTTAATATCCTCTGCAGGTTGGCTGTCTGGGTTTGAGTGTTGGCCCCACTGCTTACACTTGTGTGGTCTGGATGCTTTTCTTAACCTCCGTGTTTAGTGTCTGTGTAACGGAGATATATACATACATACGTGACCTAGCAGCAAGCGCTTTATAAATGGTAGCATTAGTGTTACTACAGAAATGTTACTAACACCCGTACATAGTTATCCAGGTATTCCTAGGCTATACCACTTGGGAATACCATCCTGTTCCTGGACTGCACATTACTCATAGAACGAGGGTGCGTCAGCCTCACACAGGCCATCTTCAGACAACACTGAGTGCGGGAAGTGTCGTGCCTGGCTCACTCCCCTCTGGGTCCTATGACTTAAGTGAATTATCAGTTGAGTTGAACTTCTAGGTACTGTGTGAAGTTTGTTTAATTTGGGACTTGCGTTAGTCAGGTTTTTCTGCAAAGATGCCATGTGACAAATAGCCTCCCCCCCTCCCCACCGAATAGTAACAAAAGATTGCTTCCTACTCACAGGGTTGTGTCAGCTAGGACTCTGAGGGGCTCTGCTGAGTTCCGCTGGGCTTGGCTTCAGGCTGAGGGTTGGATTCAGGTCCGCTCTGTGGGAGTCTCATTCTGAGACAGGCTGAAGGCTACCTGGGTCACTCGCAGGTCATGGTAAAAGAGAAATACATGAGACTCTGTAAGGACTGTAGGAAACTGGCCACGTTGTAAAGCCTCAGCCTGGAACATGCTGTCACTTCCACCCACAGGGAATTTCAGTTTCTGCCTGCAATTGTTTTAGGTTTAGAGCTTTTGTCAACTGCATGTCTATTACTCTGATAATTTTTGTGGGGTTTTTTGGCTTCTGCACAAATATATATATATACATACACACATATATATATGTTTATATACACACATATACACACACATACAATCAGGCATGTCAGATGGAAAATTTCTCTTTATCTAACAAATAAGTGATTAGATGAATGAACAAATGGCCCTATGTAGAAGCCCGTGAACATGGACTCCAGGTGGGAGGGAACTGAATCCTGGCTCTAGCTTTCTAGGTGCTTCCCTCATACTCACAGTCACTTATCTGTGGTGACCCCTGTTTCCTGCTGTCAGCTCTCACCCCCTCCTCCCTTGCTGTTCTGTCTGTCCCCAAGCTAGAGGTTAAAGCTGTGTGTAATTTCGTTTTTCTACATTTGTGTTGTTATTTACCATCTGAGTGAGCAAACCCACCCCACTTGGATCCCAGGAATTCCCTTTCCGTTTCTTTAGGTAACAGTGTATTTTCCGGGCACTGTCATTCGCTAGGCTTTACCTTATGAGCTGAAAAGGCACGTGCCCCACCCTGGGGGGGTTCACTTCCTGCTCCTAAAACCTGCCCCTCTTGCTCTTCAGCCTTTTAGAATCTGAGATTCACACAGAGACGCTGCATCTCCAGGAGGAAGGATGCTCCAGTGAGCTTGTGGGAGTCACACCTGTTTCATGCAAGTGGACAAGGTGGGTTATTGAACCAACAGCTTTCTCAGGTACGTGCTCTGCTGTGTGAGCCGTTACATGCAATGCTCGCTCCGGCAAAAAGCGAGGCGGCCCCGAGCTGGGGTGTCCGAGGCTGCTGGAGCCATCTCCTTTTCAAGTGGTGAGAGCGGCTGGAGACTTGTTAGTACTCACCCTGCAGTCCCTCGGGGCAGCTGAGGGATGAGAGGCACGGCAGACTGCCCGCTAGAGCATACTGTCCCTGATTGAGAGTGGGTGCAGTGTTGGTCCCCTCCAGGTCCCTGCATAAGTTTGTCTGATTTTCTGATTGGTTTGGCTATGTGCATGGCACCTAACGTAGCAGCGATAATGACATCCACCATTTGATTAGATGTGCTAGTCACTCTGTGTGCGGTGATGGTATTAAATCCCCTTCGTGAGTCCAGGAGGCAGGTCCTGTTACAAACCCCGTTAGGCAGTGGAGGGAATGGAGCCTCCCACAGGCTGCAGCCGGTGGAGGGGGCAGGGGGGAGTCTGGTCAGCCTGGCCCTGGAGCGTGTGAAGGGTACCTTTCTGACCCGGTCCTGGTTGGAAATTACTTCCTCCTTATTATTATTTAAAGATGTGAACACAACATGACACCTCAGTGAGACGGCCTTAAACAGTGTCTCTTAACTTAACCGGGCTGCTTAACTATGTGACTCTCAAAGTTATACAGGCTGTTCGCTCCTCCAGGGGCACTGCAGATCTTATCTACTTGAAGCTAAACGAAACAAACAAAAGGACTCTTTAAAGCCTCTGATGGCTGCAAGTACCTAATAATTTAGAAATATCGATCAACCCCCCTCCTGCACCTGAGAATTTGTTTCCCTTCGCTAATCTCCAAGTTCATACGTCTGCAGCTGGGGTAAGAGATAATACACTGATGCCACCCCACGACGGACACCACGCATTTCCCACTGTCCTCCAAGTCCTTACACCTGCCCTGCCCGCTCTTGAATAGCCGGTCTGGGGCCGAGATATCCAACTCATCCTCCCCAATGGCGTTATCAGCCAGCACCCACCTGCTCTATTTCCCTTTCCTCCTGCTCATGGGGTTTCTCGAACTGCTGGAGGCTGTCCAAACAGTCCACGAACCAGGTCTCCTAGAGGTTTATTTTCCTCTTTGACCTGCGCAACTTAGTGATTGCTTTAGCACACGGCATGGTCGAAGGAGCCTCCCAGAAGCACTTCCCCTCATCCTTGAGAAAATCCAGTGTGATGCTTGAAGGTGGGAAGCAAGCCTTGGCCATTGCTGCCGAGTGCTCTTACCCTGCCCTCCTTCAGAAAACTCATCCATCAGCTGGCCTGGCCTCCCACCTGCCTCAGACGTGATGGTTTCTCATGAGTACAATTCACTGCCGACATTGAGAACTTGGCGCTGATTCATATCCACTGCCTCCTGTGGCTTCTAAATAAAACATTTTAAGCAAAGAACAGACAAAAGGAAAGGCTGAGGACAGTGATGAATTCCTACATCACTCCCAGCTGACACGTGCCCCTCCCAGACCAGGACCAGTGCATTAGGAGGAAAGGAATCACTCATATCATGATATTTTTGTAATAAATTGCAATGTTCGCTGTAGTGTGATCGAAGTCCCTTTTTATGCAGGATGCTTTTGAAATGAAAAAGTTCCCCCTCGGTTCAGTTAAGATTATACTGCGCTTCTCACAGGAGGTCTTGCCGGTTAACCTGACGCCGAGCATCCAGCCAGGAGGCTGCCTAGCGTAGGTTTTCCCTTCGCTGGCTCCTCCCAGGGGCATGAAAGAGCTGCTCTCTGTGTTTTCTGGGAGAAGGGGGTACTCACCCTGCAGAAGCGTTCGGGGCCAGGGTCGGAGGGGGAGCATGCGCTCTGGAAGCGGGATGAACCTGAGCGGGGAGGGGAGAGGGACGGGGATTCTCGAGTGTGCGTCTCAGGGAGTGGCCTGTGGACCAGCAGCATCGGCGTCGCCTGGGAGCTTGTGTGAGCTGCGGAGTCCCTTCCTAAACCATAATCGGCGTTCCTGGTTGGTCTAACCCCGTGGTTCTCAAGTGGTGATCCTGGGGCCAGAAGCATCTTATCACCTGCAGAAGACTAAGCTTTTTTCTAAAACCATGGTTTTGGACATGCAAATCCTCTTTTCCCACCCCAGTCCTACTGAAGCACAGACTCTGGGGGCTGAGCCCTCCAGGAGACTCGAGGGCACACACCTCGTCTTTTCCACGAGTCGGTTTAGAACCAATGGCCATTGGATTGCTTTGGGAAGGTGTATGGGACCCCAATGTAGGTTAAAGAAACCTAGTGGAAGGTTGTTTGAATATCTGAGGGAGGTTTTGTCACGTACAGACAGAGCCTGACAAATAACTGGTTTCTCTCCCTGTACATGAGGCTGCAGCCGTCTAGCTGATAGACCACAGGGAGCAGAGAAGGGGATGGGCACAGAGGAAAAGGGAAACCAGGCAGATGGCACAGGGCCTGCCTCCCCTCCAGCTGCTAATTATGCAAGCCATTCCATTTCTTCACTTCAGCCGGCTCCAGTTGGCTGCTATTTGTAGCTTAAAACATCTCACCGACGCAGCTTTGATACAGAGGAAAAGCTGCTCTTGCCTGGCTTTGCCGATGGCCTCAGCCCTCTGCAAACACTGGTGTGCTGTTCAAACCATATTTCGTAGCTGGTACAGTCCAGGCACCGACCAGTCAGAGGGGCTCATGGCGGGGACAAGCCTGCTAGTCACTTGGTGGGGCTCAGCCCCGTCAGACCAGCCTCTGAATGATCACGGCTGTAGCAATGATGGCACCTCGTCAGCAACACACCATCGGGGGAGAGCCTGGTTTTTCTTTCTCCAGTGGGCCATTTTTTGCTTTTGTGATATCCTACAGGCTGGCTGGCAACCACAGGGACACAGCCTACTGAGAATTTTCTTATACTCCAATTTCAGGACTTTTTTTTTACTTCCCTTTGTTCCCCCTACCCATGATAAAGAAGTAGCAAGTCCTCGTATTTTAATAAATCATAAAATACTTTCTTCAACTCTCCTCCTCCCCTTCCTTCTTAAATATTCAAATTCAATAAAATTTTGATAAAAAGTGAAAATTAATAAAACAAATTCTTTTTAAAGATGTATTAAAATTAAGTAAATCAGGGCTTAAAACATCTATACTAGGGCAATGTATGTGAATCTAAGGTAGTAACTTTTTTCAGGACTATTTTAGTGTTGAATTGATTTTGTTCAAATTCTTTGAAAATTAGTCATGCCTATATAGTGTGTCTACATGGTGATCGCTCCTTATTAATCAGGATATTTGATTCATAAGAAAGTCATTGTATATATCTCAAACCAAACAGTATGGGATTTTAATGTACTTTATAAAGGGGAGAGGGAGAGTTGTTAAATTAATTTCTTGAAATAAAAATCTCAGAGCCTTTAACATAATCATGGGTACAATGGCGTATGAAATGAGACATCGCATTTTAATATAATTTTTGTATTCAGAGCTATTGGTAATAGCCGGAGCATGAAAGCCTGAAATTTCAGTCTGTGTGCCTCCCCATTTCTCCTGCCTGTCCAAGGCCTGCAGTTTCACCTGGGTGTGAGACACTGATGGTCGGCAGCTAGATCTCTCCCTTCTGGAAGCAAATGATACTGAGTATGTCATATCTTCTTGTTTTCAAAAAAGAAACGCCATAGTGGGATTCTACTTTAATTCAGGCTGAGATGTCACCCTGATCACACCAATAGCTCTGTAGACATGCCATGTGCCCGGGCAGAGCTGAGTCAATTACCCAATACTTCGCCTAATCTCTAAGTAATAAGTCACATATTCTAGTCCCATTGACAGGATCTGATCAGAGGGGTAGCTAAGAAGATATCTTTTGAGTTTTGATATAAAATTAAAAAATAATCATCTGTTTTTTAAGGAATCGGTATAAAACCACAGCCTCCAACTTTCCGGGCTTGCCTAGGTTAATAGCACATCACATCGAGATCACGTGTTTCCCCGACGCTCACACTCTGTCACTTAACAGATGATTTCAGGGCTCGGCTTCCTGTCAACGTTACAGATGGCATCCAGTCTAGAGGAATCAATCAGAAGCTATAACTTCATGCAGCTCTTCCATGCTCGTTCTTTGCTCCTCTGACAACAGGACTGGCAGAGGTTGGAGTTTGTAGTGGGGTCTTCGAGCGCCACGTCTTTCCAGAGCAATTGAGAACATGACTTTTGCCTACTCTTGTTTCTTGCGCGGCTTGAATTGAAGAGTCTAGAGCAAGAAGGTGATGCCTTTAATCTTGGACTCAGGGAAGATGTCTTTTTATTTCTGTAATCATGAAGTCTCCCTTGTCTCTTTAATCTGTTTCCTGTAGGTTTCCTATAATGCAGGTGCTGTCTCTCTTGGATGTATCCTCTATATATTTTCCATCTCTCCTTTCCCCCCAGTCTCTGCATGAGCAAGCCGGCTTTGAAAAGTACCTGGACTGATAAGACCTACTATTCAGTGTATTTCTCTTAACCTCATTAGAAAGATTTTAAGCAGTTTATATAACATCTGAATGGGTTATATATAACCCTGATCTTGGGTTAGCCCTTTTACACGGACACAAATTCCTCCAACAGTGATGATTTTCTAACTTTTTAAATTTCACGTGTGGGTTAGTTCAGATTCTCTGTTCAGCACGCTCCAGGGTGGGAGGAGACATGCAAAAGGGTTTTAGGGGGAATGCCCATGAATGATAAAGGAGAGGGAGCAGGAGAAAGGGGCAACTGCCTCCAACCATGGGGTCTGACGCCTGTGCAGGAGCGGAGAGGAAGGAGGGGGGGCTCTATGGCAAAGTATTAAGAAAATGTTGGTGGTGTAGAGAGCTGAGTCCTTTGGCCAAAGCCACCTGTTGAAGGAGCCCCTTGTCTTGCTCTGCTGGCTGGAGCAGCCTGGGAAGAGGCGCCTCGGTGTGAACGGTGTGGTAGGTCTGGGGAGGCAGCGCCTGGGACTCTCAGCCAAAGATGTTCATGCAGAGGAGGTCGTGCTGCCACCAAATGGCACTTAACCTTAACCTGTGTGTTTCCTTTGACCTCCTAAGTCTTAGGATGATTTCCCTTCCTTTGCTTAACCTCGTCAGGTGAGGTGTCACTTTGCTCCAGTCTAGTAGATGAGGGAATTCCGTGTCAAAACCGTGGAGGATCCTTATCAAAGAATACAGGCGCAGGCTACGCGAGAAGGGATCGTCAGATAGACCTTCAGATGGACTGGCCTGTAGGTGTCTGTTTCGGTGGCTCTGTCTGTCGGGGCAGGAAGAGCGCTGGAGTCAGAGGCACAGCGCAGGGAGGTTCCTACCGAAGAATTGATCATCCCTTTTTATCTGCATGGGTGCAGTGCAGGCTGTTGTGCTTTATTCAAAACACGCTCCCTGGGAACACGCTGGGAGTGAAGGCTGCGGTTACCCCCCTCCCGCGGCAGCCTTGGCGCCCCCCAGGCCCGATCGCCTGCTGCTCCCCAGCCGTGCTCAGGCTGCCTTCACCTCCAGCCCCTGTCGCTCCAGGGCTGCGAGCTGGCCAGGGATGCACCTTCTCAGGTCCCAGCTCCCGTGATGTTTGTTCAGAGAGGCTGCGCTGATGCCCAGAAAGTTGCATTTAAAAGGCAAGTTCCAAGGAATTCTGTGCAGATGGCCCAAGGAGCACAATGTAGGAAATACCTTCTGTCTTCCCATTAAGTCAGTATGTGTCCTTTTTGACCCAGGACATGAGATTGGTGGCATGTGGAAGCTCAGAATGGCCTGAGGATGGCCTTTTCACTGGGAAGAAAAGTTTGGTGAATCCTGTGGAGCTTGCTGCTAAACTTGTGGTCTGCAAAACAACCACCTCTTCTTACCTGGAAGCTCGTCACAAATGCAGAATCTTGGGCCCTCCTTGGGCTTTCTGAATCACCATCTGCATTTTAACAAGACCCCCCCCCAGTGATGCAGAAGCTCAGCTGTCATGACAAAACACGAGTTTGGAGTGACGTTGACTTGGGTGTTAGTGGCTTGACCTCTCTGAGTGTCTCTTTCTCAATTAGTGAAATGAAAATAATAGAAACTCTAAACATTGTTTGATTCAATCTCCCCTAGGATCTTAATAGGTGAATTCCTAGACAGAAAATAGTGTCTCATGAGTAACAGTTTCTTAGCACTCTTTCTATCTTAATTCAGTAATAATGTCCACAATTTACATGGGGAGTGTGGAAATTGCTTAAGAAACCAAGTTATTACTTCAACACTGTAGGCAGGCGATTCAGATATACATCACAGAATTATACAAGGAGGCGCCTGAGAGACCGAAGACTGTTTGAGAAGAGCAGGCCAAGGACACTTTTTGTGTGACTGAAAGAATAGAAAGGACTAGGCAAAGGGGAACTGGAGGCTGAGAGACAAGGCCAGGCAGCCAACAGGGACAGCAAAAATTGCCCTGATAAAGCTGCTTCAGTTCTGCTCTCTCCATGACTTAATCGCCGAGTGAGCGGAGAGAGCTTCCAGCTCTGTAACTCGCTCTCCCCACTGTGTCCATGTGTCTCCACTGGGCAGGAGAGAGCAGCCCTCCTGGGGTGCTCCCCAGCTCCCAGCTCCCCAGCTCCCATGGGTGACTCTCCCTGCCTGCAGTCTCCTGCTGATCCTACTGTTCGGACTGAGGCCAGGCATTCTGTGCTCTTGGTTGAAAAGGCATCTTATCCTTTTCCTTAGATCCCTCTTGAAAACATCTAAGGAGCCGGATCTCCAGCTGCTGTCCAACACTGATCAAGTGTGAGAGATAGTAGGGAATCATTTTATAAGCCGCCCGAGATGAATCCAACTGAACAGTGGCCATTTCGGTTAGGTGGCCTTGGAATTTAGATAACACTGTAATATAAAAGACATACGTTAAACTTTTTGATGGGAAGGGTTAATTTTGATATGTCACCCTGGGTCTTTCGATAAGATGGATTTTTCACTTTTGAGGGGGCAGTACATGAAATATCCAAAGGGTGTTGATACCAGTGTGGCTCTCATCACTGTCATCCTGACAGTGACTCCCACAGATGACAGAAACAGCCAAGCTCCAGGGCCCCAGGTTGGGGGCCCAGGAACTGATTCCAGAGCATCACTCTGTGGGTCTAGTCATCATCCGTACAATGTCGGGGTTGGTCTGTCACCGGGAAGCAGATCCACTTGGCTGAACTACGCGAAGGGATTCTTGACAAGATCTACTGGGAGAAGCCTGCCAGTTGTTGGAGGGTTGGAACCCTGGAGCCCTGACTGCAGGGTGAAGGGATTTGCAGGCAGAGAACACACCCACACAGGAAACAGCATTGCTCGGGGTCCTACAAGCCCATTGACATAGTTGGTGTGGAGGGTTTAAAGCAATGGGAGTGGGGAAGAGCCAAGGGACAGAAGCCTAGAAAAATAGTTGCCAATGTGAGTGGCCTCCTGAGCTGCGCAGGGCAGGGAGGGGGTTTGTGTTGATCTTGTACATGTTGGACATAGTATATATAAGGGTAACAGGATCAGAATCAAGTATATTTCCTGGTAAAATCTGTGGCATGTATAAGGAATCTTCCAGAGACTTCAGGGATAAAATGTCTTTACAAGAGTATAAATGTCACTGATTCAAAGCAGCCACGAAGCTAGTCCAATCCATTCCATCTCCCACCAACAATGGCAGAGCGTCTGCATTTAATTTTCACAATGTGACTGCTCCACACAGAGTTGCTTGCATTTCATCAGGACGTGTCTCGGTGGCCACACTGGCCTCCCTTGGGCACAGCTGGAGCCTTCAGTCCCTTGACTCCTTTTTTCTGTCCCTGCTCTTTTTTTTTCATGCTACCTCTCACTGCAGGTTCCCTGAGCAATGCTCAAAGCTGTGAACTTTTAAATAAAATAAGTATTTAAAAGTCTTGCTAGCATTTCCATTCTGAGCATGAGCCAGCTGATTTTCACCTAGACATGCCGTGGTATGAAAAATTGCTAGGACAATCGAGGAGAGAACTTTCTATTGCCAATTGGCGTCGAATGATGAATCTCGGTGTTTTTCCATTTGTTACAATTCATTCTGATTAGAAAAGATCAGAACCCACTCCTGCTGCATTTTGATGCACTTCCTGAGGGATTATTAGCTAGATCAGTCGCACTCGCAGAGAGATGGTGTGGCCAACTCATTCTCATAACTTACAGTTTGGATTTATTTTTCCTCTGCTCTCTTCCAAGCTATTATTTTACTGGCAGTAAAAAAAATGGGCCTCTTACGCTATCAGATCATGGTTTGGAACCAGCATCGTTTTCACGCTCATAAAGGCCAGCTTGAAGCAATCAGTGGGGCTATCGAAGTAGCCATGTTTTGTCTTTTATAAATGACTGGAAATGATTGAGAGTCCTGACCAAGGAATTTTTGGATTCGACCAGGGTAATGAATTGTGATTTAATCTTTATTTTGAAACTGATTATCCTAAACTAACTTCCAGTTTATATCAAGGATTTCAAAGAACATGGGGTGTGTTCTACATGAGATTAGGCAACTGGCTTCAGTCAAATAATCCCGTATAATTGCTGGTTACATCTCCTGAAACACATGGTCCTTGTTACTGAAAGAAAGCATTTGCCTTTAGTAGAGTCTCTGATTATTGTCACTCTTATTACTGTTATTGTAGTGGGGCTTGTGTGTGTGTGTGGTGGGCAGCGAGGGGCTGGGTTGGGGTGTGGAGCTCCAGGCACTCTCATGGTGAGGGCTCAGGTGAGATTATTATTGGTAACCTATGTGCTCTCTTGTCTCAGATAGGTAAGAGCTGAGGAACGTGGATTATTTTATTAGAATTCATTCGAGAAAGCCAGGGGTATGAACAAAGTCAATGCACCCCCTCCCCCACTTCCACTTTCCTGCCCTTGGTCTCCCCATTAATGAGTGCATGAGGCAAAGGTCTTACTCTTTGATAGTTGGACTTTGTACCACCTGTAAAGCCTTAGGCAAGGTAAGTCAGAGAGCCCTGGACACAGTGGCCTTGGTCCTAATGTGTTCTAATATCGGTCCTGTCCTCGACTTCCATATTACATATTCTTTTTTAAGTTTTTAATTAATCTTTTATTTTTTTCTAATTACTGTTTACATTCAGTATTATTTTATATTAGTTCTAGGTGTACAGCATAGTGGTTAGACAATCATCTACTTTATAAAGTGTTCCCCCAGTATTTCTAGTACCCACCTGTCACCGTACATAGTTATTACAATATTATTGACTATATTACATATTCTAATAGAAAGAACAAATGTGCATTGGGAGGGGAGGTAGGTAGTGTCTCTGGATATGAAAGCCACTGCCTTCAACCTCACCCCTAACTCTAGTTCAGATGAATTTTGAGATTCATTTAGCATCTCAATCTGAAAGTCCATTATTCTGTCACACTCAATATATTTTATTCCTGCCCCATGAACTCCTCACTTCCTCTCTTAATTCTCATTTCATCAGTGGAACATCTCTCCATTCTCGCAATCGCCAAACTCGAAAAAAATCTTCCATTTCTCTCCTAAAACTCTTCCTACCCAGAAAACAACACGTCCTTAAATTATTCTGACAGTTATTCTTAAAATGGGTTAATCTCTTGTTCTTTGCTGTCACTGCACCACCATAATGAGAGCATAGAGGAACTCACTGCCGGACTGGTGTGCTCTTCCTCTCTCAAATGCCACTGCCACCTGTAGGTGACCCTCTGCTCTTCAGGGGTTCAGTGTCCCCCCGTTGCCTGAGCTGGCAGTCCAGTCTCGTGCCCCGGGCGGGGCTGGCTGGCCTAAGCATGAAATTCCCACCTCTTCTCAGTCAACAACCTCAACTCTGGCCAAGGCCTACGGAGATCCGATGCGCTTCCACATTAGCTGATTTCCAGGCCTGGCCACCCCTCTTCCTCTCCCTCCTACCGGCCCTGCTATTTTCTACCATCATTTAAAGCCTATTTTCATTCTCAGCGAGTTGGTCAAGCGATGCTCAGTAACATCAGCAGCTGCCAACCTTGAATAGCTCTGAGCCACACGTTTTTCCTCTCCTGATGGGCATTCAGTAGACACTTGAATTCAATTATATTCTGCCATATTAATCTCAGTCTCCTTCAGGTGAGAAAGTGCTGTCCTTTAAACTATAGTATAAGGTTTTTTAATTTAATAAATATTTGCCAAATTGAATTGACTGACTCGTATACTGGAATTAATTTCAATTTTTAAATCTGTGTCTATCTACAGTGGCCCTTTAAACACAAAGGAAACTTAAGCAAATGTCCCTCTTCTGCAGTGTATCTGAGGGAAAGAGAAGTGATGTGCTCTCCTTACCGTTTTTCCCTTCGGGGTACACGATGTGCTCTTAGGAAGCAGGACAGGCTCTGTCGTCTTCATTTTTTTGACAGTATCATTCATTGAGCACATACTCGGACACACAGCACTGAGGGGGAAGACGGGTAAAGGAGTGGGTCCTGTCCTCTGAACTTCTATATTCTCGTTAAGGAAAGGGCGGTGGAACACGGCAGGACATTGGGCCGCAGTGGATGCCACTGGCAGCCGGCTAGAGGAACCCACAGAAGGGGCCGGCAGTGGGCTCAGAAACAATCAGAAGAGGCCTCGGAGGAAAAGGGGGCGCTAGAGATGACCCTCGAGTAAAAGGGTAGGAACTCGATAGGGCGACACTCCCTGTGAGGGTGGATGCCTCACATCCCTTCTGTTCAAGGAGGAGCTTGGGTGAGATGGTTTCCCGGGCGCTGTCAGGGGCTCTAGGTAGGGAACAGGGGGCTGTGGTCGAAGAGAGAGAGAGATCAAAGCAAATAAAGGGCTGAACACGTCTGGGCGGTGATGCTGGCGGGGGTCAGGAAAGCCCTTTGGGTGATGAGTAGCCTTAAGGGGGGAGGTAGAGGTGCCAAGAGTTCAGGATACTCCAGGCAAGCAACGCAAGCAGGTGGCGCCAGGGGGCTTCTCAGTCGGGCCAGCTCCTGGTGCCCACTCCTGAGGGCTTAGGGATGCGTGGGTCAGACTCAGCTCGAGCATGGCTTCAAGCTGTAGGCGGATGTATATGTGAAGGGGAACGGAGGAAATTTACCTGCCTCAACTGTAAAATGTATTTTAAAGAGAAGAATACAATGAGGTGACCCCGGCCACCTTTCAAGCGCTCAGTGTCCACATGTGGCAGAGACTATCACAGCGAAGAGTGCGCATGTAGGACATCGCCATCAGTGCGGGAAGTTCCATCAGACAGGCTCTGCTCCCGAGATCACAGCCAGGTCATCTAAGCCCCAAAGGGAGACCAGGAAAGAGGAAACCCTCGCCCTCCCCATGCTATCTTTGCTTTTAGGACACTTCAGACATTCCCAGAATACCTCAAAGAATGCCACCAAGTTATTTTTAAGTTAACTTGTTCCAATTCAGGCCAATAAAAACAAAGAAACAGATGTCACACTCCACTGCTTTTTTTTTCTGCGAAGAGCAACCCTTTTATTGTCTATATTTTCTAAGAAAAGCCATGAGCAGGTCTGGAAATAGAACCTGTTCAGACTGTGAGGCCTTGTTTGTTGCACCGCCTACTTCACCAGCACGGTTTGGAGACAGCGACACGCACTTGGCCCCTTGGTGATGCTCAGGTGTCGTTTCACTGGCCAGAACCCCCTTGTCATCGCTCACTTTGGGTCTTTCGCCTTTTCCCTTGAGACTTTCTGGTGCCTTCTGAGGTCTGGGATCCAAGGTCAGCTGGTGGAGAAACAGCATATCCTTATACAGGGGACACAGTCGTGTCAGGTTGGCATCGTGAGGGGGACCTTCCACCTGGCCTTGGCTCACTATGGAGACTAGTAACCCTTTGCAGGACTAAACTTCCTCTCCTTTGGAGAAAGAGTTTCAAAACCCAATAAAGTAATGATTCTTCAATTCCAAAGGACCTGGAGACAAACCCTATGGGGGGACACACGCTGGGCCCAGCAGAGAGGAGGTGCGGCAGTAAATGAGGAAGGGAGATGCTATTCCTGAGGGTTGGCGGAGACAGCGATGGATGCAGAGTGTGGCTCCCAGCCTCCCAGCCCCTACAGTAGCTGCCCTCTTCCCCCTCATCCCGCCCTCAGACGGACGTGGTATATTCTTTCACAGTGAGTGACACATCGGTGAACCCACCTTCAGCCACAGAACACATCACTTTGCGTGGTGTCCCATGTGCCTCCTTACAGAGCAGCAGACAGAATGAGCCACGTGGCGTAGTTTACCTCCTCGTGCCCCACATCAGTGCAGACTCTGAGCAATAAGGCACTTCTATCAACCATGTATTTACACAGAAATAATGTTTTGTTCAGTGCGCTAAATGAGGCACCAAAGGCTCTAAGATAAACAAGATGTGGCCTCTGCCCTTGAAGAGCTCAGAGTCTACTAGAGGAATGTGAAATACTCGCATGAATGTCACCCGCCTTGCCTCCCTTACTCCAGAAGACATTGTTAGTTTATCATTTATTTATACAAGTATTAACTGAGTGTCTACTGTGTACTCAGGTTGAGCCAGGCGCTGGGGATACCAGAGTATAAATATCAGGTAAAGTCTTTGCCTTTGTGAAGTCTGCATTCCCCTGTTGAACTCAAATGTGACCTCAGAATCCTTCCTAACACAGTAGACGGGTAGAGAAGAAAGCGATCTCTGATCCAGACAGATTCATCCATCAGATAGTATGATGCCAAGTGATAAACACTACAGCAGAAGTGCACAATACATTGTAGGGGAACAAAGAAAGTAGGTGACTTACCTGTGTCCAGAGAAGTCAAGGAAACTCCTGAGAGGTACTGCAGTTTTCAGGGACTTGAAGGAAGTGTAGGAGTCCATACAGCAGATCAAAGGGGTGGACAGTCAATGGAGGGAGGCACTGCAGGCAGACGGAGGAGTGAGAGCAGAGCCCCAAGGCTGAGAAGGTACCGGTGATGCTCAGGGAAAGCATGAGCTTCCCCGGGCCAGTGGGTGAAGTGCCGTGGCGGCCAGATGTCCGGAGAGGGAAGCTTGTAGGGGTAGGAACAGGCTCCACTGTGTCATCTGTTCCATGTGGTGGAGTTGGGATTTATCCTGATGGCAAGTAGGGCCCAGAGGAGCCCTTTAAGTGACATGCTCAAACCTAAAAGAGCAGCAGTAGAATTTAATGCCTAAGAGAACACGACGCTGAGCCAAACAGCCTGGGCTTGGGTCCCAACTCGGCCACTTTCTAGCTGTGCGGCTGTGGGCATGTCAGTTGGCTCTTCTGTGCCTCAGTGTCGTCCTCTGTAAAGCAGAAATGGTAATAACACTCATCTCATCGCACTGATTAAATGAGGTGATATATGGAAAGTGCTTAGAACCCTGCCTGCGCATAGAAGCCCTCCATGTGGGTCATTTCTATGCGCATCACCCTGTTTTCACAAATTTGAAAACTGAGGCATAGAAAAATCATTCACTCAGGACCGCGGTGCTCCTTTGGGGAGGAGTCCAGGTATCTATCCATCACGCCAAACGGTTCTGAACATGAGCCTTACCAAGAGCTCATCTCTCCTAATGGAGCCTGGAAGATGCATGTCTGTTTGTTCAGATGATGAAGAGGAAATTAATTCTCCTTAACACTCTGTCACTTCTGCTTCCCCCTTTTATCTTGAGATGCTCCAGCTGCTTCCCAAATTGTGTTCCTGCACTCTGTTGTTCTTTTATTGTAACATGCACCATTTCAATTTCCCAAAACACAGTGCAATTTATCACAGCGCAGAAAAATAAATAAATAAGGAAACCTGAACAGAAACACAAAGCACTGTGTTTTCTCTTTCCTCCAGGAAGCTTCCCTGTCCTCAGGCACAGGGAGAGAAAACCCAGTGGCACCTTCAGCGTATGTGCCCATCAGTAAGCGCATCAATCATATCCCTGCAGGAAACAGGCCCAGCTCCGCTCACAATTGAAAGAGAAAGCGTGTGTTTGAAGATTGGCCAGATCTGTCCAATCACCGCACCGTGAGTCCAAGCTGTTTAAAGTTTGCAATGCTTCCCACATTCGCAAAATGAGCACATCGGCGATTAAATTGTCCTCGAGGAGGCATTTTCCCTAGGTTTCTGTTTATTGTAACCCAAACCCTTTGCTCAGCAGGTGAAGCCTACGATATCTGTGGTCAGAAGTAAGATCTCACCACCCTTTGGGTTAAGATCAGGCTGTGTCTGCCCACTCCCCAGATGATACGAGTGATGAGAAATAGGGGCCTGTGATCAGAACAAGAGAAAGAATCAGTGTGGACGGGAGAGAAGACAGTGACATCTTCAGCTGTAAAGCTTTGGGCAAGATAAAGGTTGTAGAGGGTTGGCAATACCTACACGTCTCAGAACTCGAGGTTGTCGCCCTTGGTAGGAGGAAGCAGCTGAGGCCTGTTTCAGAGGAACTGATGGAATGGGGGGGGGGGGGGGTTGGATATATTCTAGCATTTTCTAGAGGAAGAATTTTATGGCTGTGAAACTCCACAGGTGAGAGAAGGGGTGGGATTCTAGTCCTATGTTTAGGCGAGGGCTCTCCATCAGCATTGCTATGCTCGGTGGTACTTAGAATGTCCAAATGCCCCTGAGCTGCCAGGGCTGCAGTTAGTTCAGCCGGGGGACTGGTGGGGAGGAGGTGGGGTCTCATGCTCAGCAGGTCAGCAACTGTCAAGTATTACAGTTTTGCAGATCTCAAACCTGGGCCACATTGGAATTTCTGAGATAATTTTTTTCTTTTTAAATATAAAAAATTTAAAAATTTAGAGACATAACATATAGTCAGTAAAATACAGAAATCCTAAGTGTAGATCTCCATAAATATTTTAAAAGATACCTCCCCTTACATCACCTGGATTAACATAGAGACCATTACCAGCCCCCAGGAACCTCCTCTGAGCCCCTTCCTAGCCAGTATCCGCGGGGCCCACAAAGGAAATCAGCGTCGGACTCGCCTCACTGGTAGAGTTATTTTACCTGCTCTGACCTGTATCTAAACAAGATTATACAGTATATTCTCTTTGTGCCTGGAATCTTCTGTCAGCATGTCTATGAGATCCATTCATGTCGCCACATATGGGAACAGTTTGCTCTTTGTCATGGGTGTATAATACATCTATGGTAATAGATGCATACAAATGTATGTCTTATGATTTGTTCTTATTGAACTATTATACCTTAGGTCTTATGTATTGTCATAAATATGTCCTTCATCCCTAATAACACTCCTTGCCTTAAAATCTTTGTTGTTTAATCCCAGTAAAGCAACACCAGCATCTTTTTGTTTTATTTTATTTTAAATTTTTTTTTATTGATTTTAGAGGGACAAAAGGAGAGAAAGAGAGAGAAACGCCCATCTGTTGTTCCATTTATTTATGCATTCATCAGTTGCTTTTTGCATGTGCCCTGACCAGGCATCAAACCTGCAGCCTTGGAGTATCAGGAGGACACTCTGACCAACTGAGCTGCCCAGCCAGAGCTAGCTGCCAGCTTCTTTTTGATTCAGTTTTGCACATGTCTTTTCCTATCATTTTCCTTTCAAAATTTCCGTGTTTTTATATTTAAGGTATATTCCTGTAAGACATACATTTTTTTCCCCAGTTTTTGTATTTGGATAATTTAGTCACTCTACATTTAGTGTAATTACTGACATATTTAAATTTACATCTACCATTTTACAATTAGTTTTCTATTTGTCCTATCTTATTCCTGTTTACTTTTCCTTGCCTACTTTTATTTCACTCTAGTATTTTAAATTTTAAATTTTTATTTATGTTTCTATTAGCTTTTTAGTTACATATTCTTTTATTCTTCTCTTAGTGGTAACCTATAATGCATTCTTGACTTAATAGACTCTACCTTAAATTAGTACCTTTACTATCTCTCAGATAATGCAAGGATTTCACACAACACTGTGATCTACTAATACCCTTTCCCACCTTTTGTGCTATTGTTGCCATTTCCTTTCATTCTACATTTATTTGAACCCTCAGAAGACATTACTTATTATTTAAAAAGGTATATTTATTTAATTTACCCACATTCCTCCCATTTCTTCCTACATTTGCTTGATACCATCTTAGATTTTTTTTTTTCCTGCCCGATAAACTCCCTTTAGCATTTTTTTGGTAGTGTTGCTGGAATTATCCTCTCAGTTTTTGTTGGTCAAAAAAATCTTTACTTTACCTCATTTCTGAAAGATTCTTTACTAGGTATAGAATTCTAACTTGACATGTATTTTCTTTCTACACTGTAGACATGTCCTTCTCTTCTCTGGTGGCTCCCGTTGTTTCTATTTTAAATTTTGGTGTCAGTCTTATTGCTGCTTTTGAAAGGTTCTATGCCTTTTTTCCCTCTGGTAGCTTTTAAGATTTCCCTTTGTTATTGTGAGGTGCCTAGATGTACTTTTCTCTGTATTTATCTTGTGTAGGTTTGAGAGATTCTTGAATCTGTGGCTTCATATTTTTCATAAATTTTAGATAATCTTTGGTGAATTTTTCTTTGCATATTTCTTCTGTACCATTCTGCCTTCACTTTTTAGATTCCAATTACACAATTTAGACATTATTCCATTTGTGTCTTACCCTTTTTTATTTTGCCCTTTATTTTTTTCAATGTGCTTCCATCTAGATATTTTCTACTGACTACCTTCCAGATGCTTAACACTCTCTTCTGGTTTTTCTCTTCTGCTGTTGCACGCATATATTTAATTCTTAATTTGAGTATTGCATTATTTTTGGTTCTAGAATTTCCACTTGATGCTTTTTCTATATATTTTAGTTCAATGGAGAATTTATCCATCTTTTCAACTTTTTCTCAAACACAATAATTGTAGATATTTTAAAATCCATGTCTGACAACTTCAGTACTGTGATCACCTATGGTCTGTTTCCATTTTATGTTTTCTTTTCTCTTGCCTTTTAGTCATTTGGTTCAGTTTCCTGGCAAGCTTATTAATTCGAATGCCAGACGTTATCTATGGATAACAACTTGGGGCTTTGGAAGATTTTATCTTCCCCCAGAGTGGATTGAATATTTTTCTGGCAAGCAGATGGATGTAGGCAGATCACCTAATGCAAGCAGCAATTGCCATGATTTTAGACTTTGTGAGACACATGTATTTTCTGTTTGCCTTTACCCGTGGGGAGTAGCTCTTTCAGGGGTGATTAAAATCCCGGGACATTCGTAAGGGCCTCACCTCCCTAAGAGGCCCAAGTCCAGTTTTACTCTCCCCAGTACCATGGAACTGCCCAAGTTTCTGTTCAGCTTTTTCACCTCTCGGCAGATGCTTCTGACTTTGTTTCTTACCCTCTAGCACCACCTACCCCACCACCTCCACACACCACGTAACCACGGACAGATGCTTCAAGACAAAGTGACATACATCTGGGGCGAACTTCTCTGTGGCTTTTCTCTCTCTCCAGGATCTTGGTCCCTCAAGTCCTTGTCACATTGGTACCCCTGGACTCTATTTTTTATTTTTTTTTACTTTTCACCCCAGAGGGATGGCTGATGTGTTCATCCCACTGATTTTTGTTCAGCTACTATGCCCCATAACAGGAATTGGCAGATGCCCCAAAGGGTAATAAAAAAAAAATATAAAGCATACACCTCAAACAAAACAAAATAAAAAAACAGCTGCTCACCTCAGTGTACATCCCGTCTGTCTAGGACCTCGTTTCCTTCCTTCTTAGGAAGGAAATACATTTGTGTGCCTGTCTGTGATTTTGGTAGCTTATTGGACAGAGTCTGCCTTTTAGTTCTAGAAAGTTTTAGAAAATTTCCAATATATACAAAACTAGAGAATAGCATAGTGAACTTGCAGGTATCCATCACCCAGTTTCAACCATGAAAAGCTTAAGAGCAACTTTATGTTACCTGTATCTTCATACGTGTGTCCACAGGTACCGTTGTCAAAACCGGGGGAGAGGGCGTGCTAATGCCGTCTAGCAAGTGGAGGCCAGGGATGCTGCTAAACACCCTACAGTGCACAGAATGGTCCTCACAACAGGGAATCACCCGGCCCCAAATGCCAATAGCACAGAGGCTGAGAAACCCTGATCTAATTAAGGCCTTTTAGGTTGCCTCTAAGGGGTTTAAGAAGCACAGATGTGAGGTCTCCTGTTGAAATTCAGTTAGTGCCAGAACGAAGGCAATACCCCAAGTCTGCCGCCTACCTGCCTCCTTAACGGATGTTCATTTAAAACAAGCCACTCGGTACACGTCAGACAACTGCACAGGATACTCTTTTTCACTGAAAGATGCCGGAGATAGCTTCTTTCCTAGTAAATCTGAGACCGTTTCTGCTTACTTGGCTTTTTTAGTTAAATAAGATCACCTAGAATGTGGACAGTGCTATAAAATTTCGGTAAATTAGAACAGCCACACAAGCAGGGAATAGTTTTGGTTTTCTGCAAAATATTACATGTGTAACACACTGACTTTGAGCGAAGGAAGTTTACCTTGGGGTCATCCCATTCTACCTCTCATCCATCATAATCATCTAGAGCGACTCTGCTCGGACAGTTTCAGGGAGGAGGGAAGCTTTGGACACTCAGATGCAGGTTGGGAACGGTGATTACTGTAAATGCAAGGTATAAGAGAAATTGCAACCATGATTACGGTGGCCATAAGGTAACAATTGAATTTACGTTCATAAATCAATCAGGAAAGAGTTTGTCAAACCAAACAATGTGGGTTTTGTGGAGCAAGGGATTCTAGGAGGGCGCAGAAGAAGGTATGAGGTTGGCCAGTGCTTGGGCATGACAGGTGGCACAATCAAACTTCCCAGGCCCTCGAAGGAGTCTCTGCCTCCAGGGACCAAGGACCTAAGCTCCTGGATCAGAATTGTGGCTCCTGCAGGGAAAATTGTAGGAAGAAATTTAAGACTTAATCATGACGGCTGGCTTAACTGCTGAGTTAATAACGATTGCAAGAGGGGCAAGAAAAACCCAAAAGGTTTCTGGGAAGGAATCAAGCTGCTAAGAAGATCTCTGTGATCTTTCCTGTCACTTCTGTGGGAAAGGAAGAGAGGAGGAAACGTTCCTGACTTGGGTCAACATTTTGGATTAACTGTTTGGATGTGGACAGAGATAAAGAAATCACCCCAAATTAAGATACAAACGTGAATTCTAGTTTTGAAAACTGTACTATTAATTTCTAAATGTAGACTTTTGTCCTGGAATTGAATTTGATTTTCCTGCCACCTCCCAACCTGACCTCCGTCCCGTTTCCCGAGTCTTCCCCAAATCGATGAACGGTGCTCCCATCTACCCAGATGCTGACGTCCTAAACCTAGAGATGGTTCTCGATTCTTGCGACCATCCCCCAATATCAAATCATATGGAGTCTATCTCCTGAAAACATCTCAATTTTAGACACTTAAAACACTGTCACAGTCATGATCCAGGTACAGGTCACCTTAGTCTCTTATTTGGAAAATTGCAGCTATTTTTTCTGGTTACCCAACTCTTGATTTCTTCTAACCCGTTCCCTACACAGCAGGGAGAGGGTTTTGGCTTGTTTGCTTTAAACTGAAATAAAATGACCTCATAGGTCTCTTCCTGGATATGGCCATCAGGAAATAGCTTCAATAATAATAATAATAATAATGCTTTTAATTTATGTACCATTATCAATTGTCCTAAAATGACACTGTGATGTTGTTTTTGATTCTTATTTTATGAATGAGGATATTGAGGATATTGATGTTCCAACAAGGTTCAGTCCTTGCCCAAGATCAGGAAGTTTGCCAGTGTTTGAACTGTGATTCAGGTCTATTAACTTCAAGATGTAACTGGCCGCTCTTGCTTCGTGTTTTGGGAGAAGGCGAATCTTCTCCTCTTTGCAAGGAAATGCATTCTGTTTTCTACAGCTGACTACTCCCCCAAGCAGGAAGGAGAATTCTACTTACATTTTAATACTTTGAATGTAAACTAGCTGTTGTGGTAAAATGTTCACCATTCTTCATGATTATTGAAGAAAAGAACAGATGGGAGAGGAAAATTAATCACAGCTTTTCTGAAGCTAAGTGTGTAATGGTTCTCTTCTTACAATGAAACATAACTCATTTTTCTTAAACAAATGATGTTCAGCAAATATCAGCCTAATAGTAAAAAATGAATTTTCAAACACTTTTGTTTGTTTTCCACATAAATTTGGGACTGTCTTATCAAGAATATTATTTTTAAGTAAAAGCAAAATAAGGTGCTTTAAGAATGCCTACAGCATTATCACTCTGTTGGCATCCTGAGCCACATGGGCACTCGGCACAGTTTTGTCCCCTGAGCCACCTAGAACCCTGACAATGTGATGTTTCTTAGAGGAGTGCTCTGCTGTGTCTCTGGGGTTCCCTCTAAGCTGCTGACACCCATTCTGCAAATTCTTTTTTCTTTTTTAATTTATCTTTATTGTTGAAAGTATTACAGGTGTCCCATTTTTTCCCCCCAATTGACTCCCTCCCCCTCGCTCCCACCCCCTCCCCAGGCCTTCACCCCATTATTAACTGTGTCCATGGGTTACAAATATATGCATATAACTTCTTTGGTTAATCTCTTCCCCCCCTCCCCCCCTTCCCTCTTCCCTCTGAAATATGATCATCTGTTGCCTGCATCAGTGTCTCTGGATCTATTTAGTTCGTCAGAGTCTTTTGTTCATTAGCTTCTTCTTAAAGAAGACCCTTCAATATTTCCTGTAGTGCTGGTCTGGTGGTGATGACCTCCTTTAGCTTCTCCTTGTCTGAGAAGCTCTTTATTTGACCTTCAATTCTAAATGATAGCTGTACTGGGAACAGCAATCTTGGTTGTAGTTCCATGTTTTTCATCACTTTGAATATTTCTGGCCTGCAAGGTTTCTGTTGAGAAATCAGCTGACCGTTGTATGGGTGCTCCCTTGTAGGTAACTAATTGCTTTTCTCTTGCTGCTTTTAAGGTTCTTTCTTTGTCTTTAACCTTTGGCATTTTAATTATGATGTGTCTTGCTGTGGGCCTCTTTGGGTTCCTCTTGTTTGGGACCCTCTGTGCTTCCTGGACTTCTATTTCTTTCCCCAGGTAGGGAAAGGTTTCTGTAGTTATTTTTTCAAATAGGTTTTCAATTTCTTGCTCTTCCCCTTCTGGCACCCCAATAATATGAATGCTGGGCCTCTTGAAGTTGTCCCAGAGGCTCCTTATGCTATCTTCATATTTCTGGATTTTTTCTTTTTGCTCTTCTGGTTGGGTCTTTTTTGTTTCCTCATGTTCCAAATTGCTGATTTGATTCTCAGTGTCCTCTACTCTACTGTTGAGTCCCTGTAAATTATTCTTCATTTCAGTTCATGTAGCCTTCATTTCAAATTGATCCTTTATTATGTCATCGATTTTCTCAGTTATTTTCATCATACTCTTACTAATATCCTTGAGCATCCTTATAACCGTAATTCTGAACTCTGTATCTGTTAGCTTGCTTGGATCTATTTCATTTAGTTCCTCTTCTAGAGATTTCTTCTGTTCTTTCCTTTGTGACATGTTTCTTTGCCTCCGCATTTTGGCTGCTCCAGGTGTTTGTTTCTATGTATTAGGTAGAGCTGCTGTGTCTCCTGGAATTTGTAGAGTGGCTTTGTGTAGTAGGTGTCCTGTAGGGTCCAGTGGCTCAGCCTCCCCAGTCACCTGAGCTGGGCCTTCTAGGTGCTCCCCTGTTGGGCTGTGTGCACTGTCCTGTTGTAGCTGAGCCTTGGTTGCTGTTGGCGTCCCTGGGAGGAAGTGACCCCCAGGCCAATGGGCTGTGCCAGCTGCAGCTACAGCCAGAGAGCTGCTGTGCTGGAGACACCCCTATGGAGCAGGATTTACTTCAGTGGGGCTTTGGTGTTCACCGAGTGCGCCCCTTGAGTGTCACTCGTGGATGTGGTAGGGTTGTAATCCAGCGTGGTCGAGTCTGACCACCAGGTGCACTGTGTCTGGGGCCTCCCGGGAGGTGCAAAGTCAGCCTGTGCCAGTGCCTTGCCCAGGGCCACCCAGCATGAGCTGCACAGCAAACCGTAGTTGGCTGCTACTTGTGCTGGGCTTGGAGGTGCCCAGGAGAGGCCCAGCTATGAGCCAGTGCAGCTGCCGCTAGTGCCAGGCCTGGGCCGCTTATCAAGCTGTATGGGGCCCGCTGCTGCTTGTTTGAGAGATTTTAGGAAAGTCCTAAGCATGAGGCTGGAGAGGCCACTTGCACAGAAAAGCCCCTGGAAAGGGCCTGGATGAGCTGCAGGTGGGAGGGGCGGGGCCTCCGGGAATCACGGGGCGGGGCCAAAGGTGTGAGTCAGGTGCTGGCGATTCAAACATGGCGCCCGCCTGCCGGCTGTGCAGGGAGGGCTCGCCACAGGAGCCATGGCCTCCGCCAGCCCCTCTGCCTGGGAGGAAGCCGCCCTCCGCCTCTCGCCCGGATCTCAGGCAGGTTAGTTCCTCCCCGAGTGTCCCGGGTCCTGTCCGGCTGGTGCCCGGCGCTGGGCTCAGAGGGAGCGTCCGAGTGAGTCCGTGCCGGGCCCTTTAGAGGAGCTGCTGGGGCTCCCGCGGCCTCCGCGACCCTCAGGGACAGTCCCCGCTGGTTTCACAGCCCGAAGCTGTGGGGACGTCTCTCCCCGGGCCTGGAGCCCTGGGCTGGGGGCCTCTGTGGGGCTGGGAACCCTCCTCCTCCGGGAAACCCCTGCCGCCGAGATTCCCTCCCTGGTTTACCCTGCAGCACCAGGTGTGGGCCCGCGGCTGCGTCTGCGCTATTCAGCCCCAACCTGCCCGCGTCTCCCCCTCCTCCCGGTCTGGATGCTTCTTCAGGTTCCTGGTTGTGGGCCTTCTGTTCAGCCGGATCTCAGGAGGCTCTGAGTGACGGTGCTTCTGTGTTTTAGTTGTGATTCTGACGCGGTTGCGGGAGGCGGCGGGCGGCGGGCGCAGCTGTTCCCTGCCGCCATCTTGTTTCTCCCCCGCTCTGCAAATTCTGATGTGTGTTCTCAGGTGGTGGCAACCATCTCGCCAGGGCTACATGGCTGCCAGAGATTTTAAGACACAAACTGATTTCAGCGATGGGAAAATGTGCTATTTAGAAAATCTTTGGAAGCTGGTGGCTGTGAAAGGCCTTGAAAATACATGATGCGTCGAGTCTGTGCCTTCATCTGTAGCCTGCTGAGACACACAAAATACTTCGGAATCAGGTGGTGCTGGGGTGGTTCATTCTGGCGGCGTGTGGAGGCCTGGGTGGGAGGGGTGCTCCGAGGCCTGCGTCTCAGCGAGGGGAACACAGGGCACATGGAGAGAGGACAGAGACTTCCCATGGGGGTGCCCGCTACTGAGCAAGTCACAGTACGTCACTTCATTGCTTACGCTAGAATCTGCTCTCCTGAGTTCCACTTTATTTTTCAGAAATCGTATGTCTGGGCCCCAGACTAGGAATGGGAAGATTTATACAAGAAATCTGGGAAGCTCAGCTATCCAGACGGACAACAAATTGTTTCCACCTATTTTTTTTTTTTTTTTAAGTTTTATTGATTTGGGGGGGGAGGGGAAGAGAGAGAGAGAAACATCATCAATTGGCTGCCTCCTGCACACTCCCTACTGAGGATTGAGCCTGAAACCCAGGCATGTGCCCTGACCAGGAATTGAACCGGCGACCTCTTGGCTCACAGGTGGGGCCGTTTCTACCTTTTGAGTCTTTAAGTGCCTTCTAAGTACTGCAGAGAATGCAGAGAAAACAAGAGGCAGATTCCCCCGTGATGGATTCTGTGCGCCGTGATGCAGGGGAGGGAGCAAGAGCACAGAGGGGATGTTTGGCTTCTCAGAGCCTGGGGTGGCACTAACGGAGCAGCGACACTGCTTTTGATCAAGACACCTAGAAGCAGAAGCAGGGGCAACACAGGGCTCGGTTTCCTGCTCAGAATTCAAATCTCTTTCGGTGGGTAGCTTTACTTCTCGATTTCTTCGGGGCAGGGTGTGCATACGGTTCTTGAGTCAAGCAGTCCCCATGGAGACAAGCAAGACCCTCTGGTCATTTGTATATCCAGGGACTACCAGGAACACAATGTGGCCTTGGACACTGGTCCCTCCCCTGTCCCAAGTATGAACCAAGTGGGGGACAGAGCTCCTGGCTGCCCCAGCGCCCCACTGCCTTGGGAATGTGCGTTCCCTGTGGAGGTAGGAATCGCCAGGCTGTCCTCTTTCCAGGCCAATGAGTCTCTGCCTTGTGGGGAAAATGCGCCTCTTGTGATGTTTACTCTGTGTTAGTGAGGAAGTGAATTACATTTTCTGCTAGATCGGCATGCGTGACTCGCACTCAGAAAGATCTCCAGGAGGGAGCGTGGCAATAAATGTGAACTCCGCTGTCTGGAGTCATTATGCCAGTGACTGGCATAATGGTGGTGCTCTGCAGGCCTATCTGCCTAAGGACGTAAAGATGCTGCTTGAGCCTGGCAGGCATGGCTCAGAAGTTGAGCGTCAACCCAGGAACCAAGAGGTCACTAGTTCAATTCCTGGTCAGGATACGTGGCCGGGTTGTGGGCTCAATCCCCAGTAGGGGGTGTGCAGGAGGCAGCCGATCAATGGTGTTTCTCATCGCTGTTTCTATCTCTATATTCCTCTCCCTTCCTCTTTCTCTAAAAACCAATGAAAACATATTTTTAAAAAAGATGCTGCTCAACGTGAATGTCCTGCCGATTACTGAGAATAGCTCTGCAATATATATATGCCAAAATAGAGTGTAAAAAACTGAGAATAAAATCTGCCTAACTCCAGCACCCTGCTGATGCTTAGATTCTGGGGAGGGAAATAAATCTCTCCAGTGGAGTTATTATCCATATGTTTATGGTGCCTTAGATTTAATCTTTTATATTTAATGCTGGAGAGATTTTCTGCTAGAATAAGTCCAAATGTGGTAATAAACAACTAGCAAAATGGCTCAATGAAGAATGATGGGAGATGTCTATTTCTCACTCACATGGACTTCAGAATGAATGTTTGCCGTTGGCCAGCAGCAGCCAGCCGCCGGGCTCGCTCTGGCTGCTTCAGAACTTGCCAGGCTCACTTTCAGGAACCCAGCATGCAGACAGAGGTGTCAAGGGTGATGCAGGGGTGGTTTCTGGGGAACAGGCTTAAAAGGAGCCTGCCACTTCTGCTCGTATGTCACAGGCTAGAATTCAGTCACCTGTGTATCCCTGACAATGAGAAAGCTTGGATGTAGACTGGTTGCATGTCTAAGAAGAGGAACTATATATGTCAAGGTGGTGAGCAGTGAGCCAGTCTCTGCCATAGTTCACCCTTCTGCTGATCAAATACAGCACCTGTCCCGCTGTTCTTTCTGTACAGAAAACACACTCAACCTCCTTACCAAGGGAGGAAACTAGATTTCCGTTATCACCGCATCCAACTTCGATCTCTACGGGATGCACAGTCCTTTCCACGAGCTCTAGATGACCCAGTTAAACTTACCTACAAGTAAAGCATTTGGCCCAAACATACTCCACAAGCAACAATGGAGCCTAGAAAGGCTATCAGCAAAACTCCCATTAGGAGAAAGAAGACGTTTGCCTTCTGCTGGTTCCTAGTAATGATGGGACCCTGCAGGGCAGGCACTGCGAAGGCCACCAACCTAATGGGGGAGGGGGGGAGGTCTTGACTAAGTGCTGATTCTGCTCCATGGAATCACCACCAGGGGACCTGGTTCCACCTTCAGGGAGACTCTTGGGTATCTTCCCCTCCCACATCTGAGGTGGGTGTTGGAGGCTCCACCTCCCCGGGGGATGTAGGACTTTCACGGCCCATTTTCTGCTTGCGTTAGCTTGGTTTCTCAAGGACTGTTTTAAGGCTTAAACTTAAGCCCAGGTTCATGGCGTCATTGACAAAACAAGTCCCTCAAAAATTATGTCAGCTTCTGATCTATCTGCTGCAGTGAATCGTACGTACCAGTAACAATGCCCAAATCTTCTGGCCATCGTTCAATTTTTATAGCAGTTTATTATAGAAATTTTCAAGTATAAAGAAACAATGGAAGAATCTGACAGTGAGCACACGCATACCCACTACCTAGATTCTATCATTAACATCTACTTTATGTGTCTTTATCACATGTCTGTTTCTTATCCCTTTATCATTTTTCTTTCATATATTTCAGAGTCTATTGCCAGCTTGATATACTTCCTCCTTAAATAGTTCAGAAATATATGCACCTGTAGAACCCAATTCACTGCTTAGATATAGAACATAAGTGTTTCCTATGTACAATTTCTCTTTTTGAGTTTAATTGTGTGATGACCTCCAGGAGCATGACAAGTTATTTGTTTCCTCGGAGGATATGGATTGGGGTGTGAGGGGAATTGATTTCCTCTTGTTTAGTAACTTAGGCAAGGGAAGCCCCATCAATAAAGCAGAGGGGCAGGGTCAGCAGGCAAAGAAGGGTCAGATTTAACATATAAAGTGAGATTAGTGAGATGCTTATAGATAGCTTGTCCTTTGGTCTGCCATTTTCTGTATTTTCTTTTCTATAGATTTTTAAATTGATTTAGTTTTAGAGAGAAAGGAAGGGAAAGGGAGAGAGAGGAAGGGAAAGGGAGAGAGAGAGAAACATCCATGCTAGAGCGAAGCATTGATCGGCTGCCTCCTGCACGCTCCCCTACTGGGAATGGAACCTGCAACCTGGGCACCTGCCCTGAGAATCAGCCGGTGAGCTCTTGGTTCATGGGTCGACACTCAACCACTGAGCCACACAGGCCTGGCAGGATACTTTTTTCCCCCCTTATTGCCCTGTTTTCCTATGTTTCCATGTGTCTGGTGTCACGTGTGTCTTCTCCAGACCCTCTGAGCAGCTGTGTTTTGGATACAAGGGGGATGCTTTGGCCTGGCCATCCATCCACCCACGCATCCATCCATCGATGCCCCAGGCTCACCTCACCTTTTTCTGTTCATGTCAGAAATGCTTTGGTTTCAGTGTTTGCTACTTTAAAACGTCCCACCGGAGCAGAGCATAGGGAGGACATCCGACCATTCCCTGTGATTTTATTATTTGTACACTTGTTACAATTCATCCACAGACCCCAATGTGATTTACACATCCTTGCTAAGGTCTGGCAAAGTCCCACCCCAATTCAGTGCTGGCCGTTTTACAAACAGAAAAGTCTGAAAGTTAGCGCAGCCGGCAGACATGAAATACAACGCATGGGTAAGGCGTCTGAGATATTGTCACCCAGGGAGTCATCTTTTTTAATTTCCTGATTTTACTTAAAAAGCCTAGCCACCTTGATGTTTGCTTAAACTGGAATCCAGTTCCATTCATGTGCAGCGTTCCTGTGGCCCCGCTTACATGCTAACAGGCGCTCGTACATTGGAGGGTGTCTCCTTACAGCCGAGGCTGTCGGACCTCTGCTTCCTCACAGCTGGCCGCACCCGAGGCTCTGTGTTTGGACACCAACTTCTGATTTTTCTGCCTTCTGCCTCTTTGGACCTGATTCAAGTTCTCTTCCAAAGCTGTATGAGGGCTCACCTGGGGGATAATGGTGCAGATTTCCAAGGAAGAACACTGAATTTTGAAAAAGTGGTAGAATAACACTGTGGAACTCTCATGTTCCAGTTCTGCCCTCGCTCAGTCGCTCGGCGCGGTTCCTCAAGGACGCGGTTCCTCAAGTCCCCAGTCCGTTCCCTCTGCTGTCCAGGAAGGTTTCCTCAGTCCTTGGACTTTGACACAAAGTAAGCTCAGGTTCAACTGTTGCTGCTGCTTTTCCCCCCGCCCTTGGGTCTCCTGGGTTAAACGGATCCTGCTCAATTTATCTTCTGCCTTATTGCAGCTGTTACCACTTTGCTCAGAAAATGTTTTCCTCACATTCGGTTGCTTTGTCACTCAGGCTGATTATGATGTTGACATTATTCTTTCCCGTGTCTTGTTAACTTAACGTTCAAATGTGCTGCAGAAAATAGCAAATGCATTTGGTGTCTCGAAGTGGCGGTCCTGTGCGGGGGTGGGGGGTGGGAGGGAGGTGTATTTGTAAATCTGTCACTCTAATTGGACACTTTGCAAATCTATTCTACTATCGTTTCATTTCTTTTGATTCTGTTTCAGAAACAATATATTTCTGGGGACTAGTAAAATTCTTTCAGGTAATGATAGATATTCCAGAAACAGTAAAGTCCATTTATCTGTGTTTTCTTTCCTTTACTTTCTTTACTTGTCTCTGAAGGTTTTGTTGGGATGCTGACAGCATCCACCATGAAGTTTGTCAGGATTTATTTTTACATTCATTTAACCAGGATGCTTTCATCTCTGGCCTTGGAGAAAAATTCCATATTCCATGAAGCTATTAGTAAGGGGGACTATGCCTCACAACTACCCTTAATTTTAACTTTCCTAATTTCATTCTGTTGTTTTCTGGTTAGAAACGGGAGGAATTTTACTTTTTTATTCATAGGATTTTAGAACTGGAAGGAAACTAAGAGAATGTCTCGTCCATCGTCCCAGTTTTTCAGATACCAGAGTTAAGGGTGGTTAATGGATTGTCTGTTGTCACAAAACTGGTTGTTAGCAGAACTGGAACCAAAAGCTCAGGCCTTCAGATTCCCGGCCCAGGTCTTTCAACCTCTATGATGTTCAAGAACACTGAGTATTTCTACTGGTTTTATTCAAGTTCTATGAATTTTCTTCTTAGAATGTGTCCATTGGATGTACCTCAGACTCCACAGCCCCAAGTGATTTAATTCCCCTTTTCAGAGATAGGACATCTAGAGAGAGAAAGACTGAGAGGGGCATTCATTCATTCATTCATTCACGTTTGGAAACCAGGAATGACAGTATACTCATCTGGGTTCGTTCAAGCTGAGGACCATTCCTGGTACATAGAACACCCTTATCAATACTTGTTGAAGAAATAAATGAATGGAAAACATCTCCTGTGTTATAACCGTGTGAACGACGAGGCAGGCATATGACAAGGGTAAGAGAGGCACTGCTATCAGTGGACATGGAATCCGGGAAGTAACAATGGAAGGAATGATATTTAATTGCCAGGATGAGTGCTGTAGGAGGTCAGCAATGAAGAACTAGCAGAGCTAGTCTCTAAAAATATAAGGCGTGTTCTTAAAGGAAACAATATATGCTGTGAAAAGTAGAGGTCTGTCTTCAGTGTGAAGGGCACCTCTTCTTGACAAACACGAAAAGGAGAAATAAAGGGAAAAATCCCTTTCAACAGAGAACAGAGAGCAAAACACCTGTAACCTAAGGATGAGAGAAAGACAGGGAGAGGCAGAGAGAAGAAACTGCTTGATTAAGTTAAATAAATTCATGAATAATAGATTCATAGTTTTTAGTTTATTTCTTTTTCTTTATTGAATTTATTGGGGTGGCATTGGTTGATAAAAGGACATAGGTTTCAGGTCTCTGTTTGCACGGACATTTCCTTCCCATGGAGACCCAGTGGTCCAAGGTTATAATGGGCTTCATGCAGGGGACTGGGTGGATGAAGGGGGATGTTGCTGATCTGAGCATCTTACAAGTGAGCACATTGCTCTTCTGGGTAAGAAAACCTCAGTAGTGTTCAGGCCAGTCTCTTCCACTCTTACTCTTGAACGTGGACGCTGCAGTAACATTTGCAATTTACTGTGGGCTAGAATAGATCTAAATCTCGTGGAAAATAAATTGTTCCCTCGCTTGCTATGCTCAGATAACATTTAGTGTTTAATTAACCCCAGAACCTCGAACAACACTCTGTAAATTCTCTGTTGTTGAGCAGCAGAAGCTCAATGCTGTCCTTTTGTTCTGGGACGTGCGTTGCTTTGGTCAAAAAGACAACCGCATTGCCCATGTTCGCCGGCCATTGAAAAGCAGGTCTCTAGATCATTTACAGATAAAATGAGGTGAGTAGCCTCTGCCCTCTGCCAAGACCAAAGCCTGTTTTGAAAAAGAACGAATCACCATTCTTTCCTCCTGATTATCAGTCAACACATTACCCAAACCTTCCAAAAGCTACTGTGTGTCTTCTTACATCAAAGGAACACTTTGGAGTCAATATGTTTGCCTTGCGGTTCCTGAGTTTCTCTCGGATTAGTGAATTATTTAGGCTCCTTTAGGATTCTCTGGCAAGCCTGGCTTTTCAGGAGTCCAGCATCCTCTTCTGAAAGTACTGAATTTTTAGCAACATAGGGAACACCCCCTGAGGGACTGGTGTCTGCAGCCTGTGGTCTATGACACAAGGAGGAACTGTCCAGGGAATGGATTCAAGAGAATCCTAATTCTTAGAACTCGGGAAGGAACAGGGCTCCTCTGGGAGGGTTGGGGGGGCTGTGAAGACTGGGGAGACTCTAGAGCAGCACCATGGTCCTCTTTCTGGGCACAGACCCCTCAGAGAACCTCATGAAACCTACAAATCCTCTATCCAGACAGACACATGCTCCAGGCTCCCCTCTGTGTATTCTTTCAGGGGAGTCAAATAACAACCTAAGCTAGACAATCACTGCAATGGCAGAAAATATGGTTGTGTCTCTCCCACCTTAAGATAATTTGACATGCAGTAGCAAGGAAAGACAAGACTGGGGACACTGGGGTCCCGTCTGACTCTGCCTTCAAGGCTTCTCATTTTCAAAGCTGGGGATTTCACCCCTTCGTTCCTTCCAGTCCCGTCCAATCAGATGTGCGGACCAAGCCTGGCACCTGCCTGTTCTGTGATTTCATCTGGGGTCTAGATCTAGGTCTGGGCTAGATTTAGGAACTAGGACTGGGAACCAAGCTTTCACCATGCTCTTATAACAAGTCCCTGACGTATATTCTATTTTCAGGCTTGGATTTCATCTTTTGTCCCTTTGAAGTTGTAGTGTCCTGTCCCCGAGACATGAATGGGTCCTGAATCTTTCACCTCCAGCCTTCCTGTGAGGTTGTTGGCCTGGACTACGGGCTGATTACAGTTTATTTCGCTTCCTGGTGACTCCAGGTGAAAGTGTCAGCAGTGAGCAATGGCCTTTTCTTAGATCCTCTGGAGTTTTTCAGGTTCAAGTTCATCAGTGAAATAGATGCCCTTCCAATCCCTTCTATCTTCCGATCCTTCCCTTCGTGAAACATTTTGTCAGGTTCTGTTAGATGAGGGTCCTATCTCCTTGTCTTCCAAAAGTTTGGACTCCAATGGGACAAGAAGAGAATTAGCATGTAACATGCATCATAAGACTAAGATAAACAGTGAGGAGCTTGATGCCGAAATTCTCAGAGGGCAAAAAGCTGGCTTAGAGCCAAAGGGCCCAGGAAGTCCTGACGAGTGATGACGTTTCCCGGAACAGCCACTGTCAATCTTTTCTCTTACAGACCTTCGAAAATATAATGAAGTAGGGAAAAAAGTGGCTAAGGGGTCTTTGAGAGCTGTGCTAAAACCAGCTCAGAATTAAAAGTTAAAGTCCTGTAATGTGGCCCCAACACTGACGTGACCTGGAAAAGTCATTTTTCATGATCCACCTTGATTTTGTCTATAAAATGTCACTGAAGGAAATCCACCCGGGGGGAAAATTCAGGTCTCTACCTGCTTTAAAATGATGTAATTCCTCACCTTAGAAACAGAGATGGAAATATGTGACATCATAACAAATTTACCTCTTCTCCCCGGCTTTCTCCTCTCCTGGCCCTTTCCTATGAGTTTTTGTTGTTTAACCCCTTTGAGGGAATCTGTGCGCGCGCAAGGTGAGGCCATTTGTCCACTAGGGGGAGACTTGCCCACGTTTATAACCCAGGCGGCAGATGGCCCGGCCTCCGTCTCCGAGGTAAGAAAGCAATTTCATTACAACAGCCTCACTCATTTGCCCCGTTTCTTTTGCTAAGCAAGGCATTTTAGATTGATTAACAAGACTCTCTGCTTAAATATTCAAGGCTTATTTTAGGAAGCCACGAGGACGCGGAGTGATGAGTAATATGCTAATACAGTAGTGACTTTTCCCCATTTTTCCCTGCGACCTCTGAGATGAGTGGCCACAGCTGCAGAATCACGGGCTAGGACGTGGGCAGCGCACTGGACCCGAAATATGCGGCGGGCCCTGCCCCGCCTGTTAGAGACTGTTTGCGGCCAGGCTGACCCACAGCTGAGGCTGCAAAACGCACCTGAAGCGCTGATGGTGTGCCAGCATTTGTTTTCTTTCCTATTTTTCTCTCCTGGACTCTGCCTGGCTTCCGTCCCTTCCATCACTTCTGCCAGCTTATGCCTTAGGCCTCTGCCAGGCCCTCGGCTTGGCCCGTCCTGGGACTGGTTCTCAGTGCTACTGACCTTGGCTGAAGGTTACTCCCCAGTTGGTGAGATTTCTGAGCCACGTGCGTTCAAATTATGTTGGAAATTGCATCTCTTCTATAAAGATTTGCAGTACACACAAACACACACACTTTTGAGTTTTATTTCTCTAACTTCAGAAATCATGTGAATTGACAGCATTTTTTTGGCTGCGCCAGAAGACAGAGGACACAGGCCGCCTAAGGTGCCCCCACTTTTGCTCCTTTCATTCGCATCTGTTGTAAGCATGCGCACTCAGAGAACAGCAGGGGAGCCTCGCTGTATGTTTCTGTTTTCTTTGATTGCCCTGAAAATATAATACTTGATTCAGAAGCAGGAAGATTATCCTGACATGCCCTTATCCTCCAAACCTGAGGATGTTCCTAATTTAATATCTACCCCAAAGCACGAAACTGTAATCTTCTGAAGTTGTATTAAGCCAAAGCAAAGTGTAAGCGTTTTTGCCTTCTGAGAGGAGAACCAGGAGGGAAATAAATGCCGTCTGCTGGCTGCCACCTTTGCATTGCTGGCATGTGGGGGGCGGGGGCCGTTGGCAAGCGAGCGGATATACCAAGGCAAGCCTTGCACTGAGTGTGGGTAGAGGGGCTTGAGAGGAGGCAGTTTGTCCACAGGATGGACTCGGGCAGGTATGCTCCAAAGGGAGTGGCTGGAGGGCGAATAGTTGGGTGTCTGCAAGCCTTCCCGTAGATGGTGACTCTAAGGCGCAAGCTTCCTCCATCTCCTCAAACCATCAGTTGACCTGCACTACCCAAAGGAATTCTGTTGATAATTTTTTTTTAATGGAAACCAAGAAAAGTGTCTGAGTCTTATTTTCACGTGTTCACTCTTTTAACAAATACTTATTGACCATCTATGAAGCAGGTTTCACTCCAGGTGCTGGTGCTACACAGGTGAACAGGAAATAGAAGATTCCTACTCCTTTTTTTTTCTTATTATGTAATTTTAATCCAGAGATTTTTTTCATTTCTAAATAATAAAACAAAAGTTTACCAGAATTTTAAAACAGCTGACTAAATCAGCATTTTAAAAAGTGACAAAAAGCAATGCTTGATTATATGAATCAATCAATATTTATTTTTAGGTGTTTATCCATTTATTATGTTATCTTTTTTAAATTTTAATTTTCAATCACAGTTTATATTCAACTCTATTTTGTATTGGTTTCAGGTGTACAGCATAGTGGCCAGACAGTCACACACTTTACACAGGGATCCCCAGATGTTTCCAGGCCCCACCTGGTACCGTACACAGTTACTACAGTGTTAAGACCACACTCTCCGTGCTGAGCGCCACAGCCAATCAGGAAAGTAGAAACCACGGCAGGATATTGAAACAAAGGAACTCGGTACAGGACATTTAATATAGTTATTGGAAGGACTGGAGGAATAAAGGAAAGATCTGCCCATGGGAGGCGAGCAGGCGTTTGGGAGGCAGGGGGAAGGGAGGAGGTATGTCTTCTGCCATATTTGGTGGAGACCTCGGCTGGCCAGCAGCTCCCTAGACAGCAGCCCCCGGTTCCAGCTCAGGTATCGCAGTTCCAAGCCACAGCAGAGGCCTGGTAGCTTTACTCCTCCAGTCCGATGGGTGGCAGCAGCTCCCTGTTCAGTCTCTGGGTGCTGCCACCTAGAGGCATGGGGCTTCCTTGAAACTCTGTTCAGAGAGCAGGTGAGCTCCGCCCCCAGGTTCCTTTTCCTCTTGAAAAAGCGGCCACGTGGTGAACTGTGCTAAACCCGACAGGCTCAGGGGAGGCCTGCATGGCCGGCCTTACAAACATAGACCAAAGGAACTGCATAGGATGGTCTGAGCATAAAAATTCCTAAGTAAAAGCAATCATGTCCGTAGTCACGTCCTAGCCTGTAGCTTCCTTGACAAAGGTCAATCTTTTCCCTAAGTGAGTCTATTATTGTCTTCTTGCATCTATGATAACATACCTCTGAAACATCAGAGTGATCCCTTTTCCAGACCCCTCAGGGCACAACCTCCCACCAGGACAGGAGACCACAGAACCTCTCATTGCTCTCTTATTTCGCGCCTTCCATTTCTATGTGCTGTAAATGGTAATTGTTAATTATCCTGTATCCACCAAAGTAAAAGCATATGTCTCTTTGTTTTACTTTTTATCCAATCCTGGAGATTTCCTGCTTTTGTTTTCTCCTGCCCCCTTAATCTACAACCAGTAGAGTTCATGTAACCCCCCTTTTGTCTCTTCCTTTGATTTGAATGTACAAAATAAGCTGCAAAATTGACATTTTCTGAATCCACTGAGATTTTGCTTCCTGGCAATTGTTGTCATATGGGCTCAAATAAGTACTTATAAGACCTTTTCTTAGGCTAGATTTTTTTTTTCAGCAGCCAGATGACAATCCCAGCCTCCCCATCACACACCATAGGTGAAGGAAAGATTTTTGTTGGTCAAGCGGTAAGACCAGGAATGAGTGGAAAGTTGCCAGGGCCCAGTTCTTGAGGAGATGAGGAGGGTCGGCTGGAGGAATGTGGAAGAGTCAGGGAACCAGCGTCAAGACCCAACGTGAGAACGAGGGCTTGAGGGCGGCAGAAAATCAAAGCCAGAGTGGGGGTGATGCAGCACTCCAGGAATGAGCGAGCCCCTGGGGAGGATATTAGACATCTGATAGGGTATGGAAAGATCGCTGTGTAAATCCTCACAAGATCTTCAGGGGCAGGGTGGCCCATTTCACATCTGGGTTCATTCATTTCTCAAATGGAACATTTTAAAGCTGTTCCTACTTAAAACTTTGTCTCTCCAGGGTTTTCACCTTAGCCTTCCCTGTTTGAGTTATGTCTTTACTCTCTTACATATGTACCTGCTGTTCTGGTCAAATTGGCCCACGGGAAGAACTCGACAAATGTGTATTGAGTTCATCTTACTCCCTCTCCCTGTGGCCTTGCTGGAGCCCCAGGTCCCTGCCATCCATGTCTTTCTGGCTCTGCCCTCTTGTTGTTGTTGTTACTGTTTTTTCCTCCCCATTTACCCCCTCCCCCACCTACCTTTTCAGCTTCTCAAAATCTTATCCTTCTTTCCTGGGCCCATCTTACCTGCAACTATGTGAAGCCCTCTTTGACCTTCCCACTCAAATCTGATGCCCTCTCTGCCACAGTCCATAGAATTCTCTGTGTCTGGCTGATTTCTTTGAACATTCTGTGTCCAGGGTTATGGTTACTTGTGGAGTTGTTAATATGTGCCCTCCCGCCTCCCAGACTGTAAGCACACAGGGGACAGTGACCATATTTTATTCATCTTGTTTACTTTGAACAGCCTGGCATAGCATCTGTGTATAAGGAACAGTCAACAAAAAATAGTTTACTTTTAATTTCCCTACCCAAGTGTCAGGACTCATCAGTGCACTGGCAAAAACCGACTGGCATCCTGCTGCCTGGGCCTCCTCTCTTAGCTCTGGGATAACCTCCTAACCAGCCCAGGCTGCAGACAGATACATTCTGTTTATCACTCCACTTCCATGATTAAGGATTTTGTTTCCAAACTCATTACCTTCCTGACACTCTTTGCAGAAACACACATACCTGCAAAGGCACACATGGCATATAGGCACATGCACACTGACTCGCACACATACTCATTTATACACACACTTCCCCTTGACAGCTCAAAACAGAATTCCGATTAGTATTCAGAAACAGGTTTGGGTGTTTTTTTTTGTTTCGGGGGGTGGGTTAGTAAATATCAGGTTTACTGTGGTACAATTTACACATAGTAAAGTTTATTATTTTTAGGTATATATTTCTATACATTTTGATAAACACATTGTATGAGTTGGGTTCTCCAGAAAAACAGAACCATTAGGAAATAATTATATAGATACACATACATCTATAAAAGTTGTGTGTATGCATATAAATATATAAAGAGATCTATTCCAAGAAATTGCCTAACCACTGTGCTGTACACCTGAAACTAATAAAATAATATTGAATGTCAACTGTAATTGAAAAATAAAAGATAAATAAATAATAAAATAAAAAACAAAGACAATCCCAGGCCTGTTAACTGTTAGAGTGGGAGGAGATGGCAGTTGAATGATGTCTGAAATTGAATCTTCAGCCCTTTCAGAGGTGGGTGGGTACTTAGATTCAGAATTAAAATGATCTGAAGGAAAATCATGGAACATAATTTTTCTTACGCATCTATGTTTGTGGACTAGGATGCATTCCCACTATATTAACAATGAACATAGCTTTGCAATTTTCAAAATTGTTTCCTTCCCTAAATTAATTTATGCCTTAGAATAAGTATATGGATAAACATGATTTTATTGCCCTTGCTTTACTTATGAAGAAATTGAGATTCAGAGACGTTGAACAATTTGCCTAAGAATATACACCAACTCATGACAGTCAGGAATCAAGGTCAGATCCATCTGCCCTTATATTTCATATTCTTTTCAATATGCTATGCTGTCATTCTAATAGGAAAACTAATACCATTCATTAGGTTCTATTGAGGGGATAACTAGAGTTTTTAAAATATGAACTAAATTGCTCATTTAAGTCATAGGTAAGACTAACAAAGTCTGTACTTCTCATTCCGTTCATGTTTTTCACCCATCTCCCAACACCCCTCCCATCTAGTAAACATCAGTTTGTTCTCTTATCTCTAAGTCTGTTGCTCTTTTGTTTGTTTGTTTTGTTCTTTAGATTCCACGTGCTCTAAACAAAATCATATGGCATTTGTCTTTCTCTGTCTGGCTTATTTACAGCATGGCTTTGGAACCACATACCCCACTGACTACTATAAAGATACCATCTGATTTCTCAGGTCCAGCATATTCTGTGGCACACTTGGGCGAGGTGCAGGCTCCCAGGAGGAACTATGCAGTCATCCCTGCAGAGGGGCTTCTGTGAGGGACAAAGCCTGGGCCTGCTTGAGGTACTGGGGGACCTCTTCTCTCAGCCTTAGGAATCATTCTCCCCTTTCTTTGTCCTTAAAAACTGCCACCCACTGTGCTCTCCTTCTGGGACACAGTGTTACCTTCTTAAAGGAGTTTGGTGTTTACAAACTCAGGAAAAACCATGCCTTGAGAGTCTTTGCTTTCAGCTCTTCCCAAATTCCTAAGATCAGGAAGCCCCAAAGACGAGGAGGAGAGAAAGGACAGAAAAGATGGCTAAAGCTATTCTAATAGATTACTTTCTGCTATGGTTACTCTTTTCATGGAATCTTAGGTGCTCTTGGATCTATTGCTTCATAAAGGGATTGGCCAATTCAAGAACTGGGAAAATACTGGCTTTAAAAGTAAATGACATATATGTGAAATTTCAATTATTTAAAGGAAAGTGCTGTGTAAATACCAAGCAGTGAAATCAAAGATTCGCCCATTTGCTAATGCAGACACTACCCTCTTGCCATTGGGAAATGCCTAGTAGGCACCATGTTGGGGATCAACACTATTAACTGAACACAGAAATGGATATTTAGAAGCCAGCTTCTTCCAAGAATGGCCATGGAGCAATGAAGCCAGTCTTCTGTTGAGGACGTGGTTGTCATGTTCTGCTGACTGAGGAAATGAGCATCAGACTAATGGTTGGAGTCAGTCTTACTCGAGTAGACAGTGCTCCATTTGGTTGAGACACAGTTTTATTCACCACCCACGTTCCTGTGCCTGAAACAGCCACAATAAAGACCTCATTTAAAACACTGGCCTTGTGAGTTCAGAACAGTGACAAATTGAGTGTCACTATTGGATGTGTGCAATAAATCAACAGAAAGGCTCTCAGGAGATGCCAGACACCAGCAGAAAGGCCTCTTCCAGAATTTTTGTATAATAATGGAAGTTCCTGCTCATTATTCAGAGATAAAACAAGGAACCTTAAAATAGCATCTAGTTTTATTTCCTGAACCCACCCACCACACCCTTACTGATGTTTACCTCAAATCTCTGCAAAGGAGTCTGTTGAGGCACAAAACCCCTCCCACTGCCTCCAAGCAATCCCTCTCTGCTCCCATAGTTGTTCAGTTCGTGTAATTTGTAGTTCAGAGTTTTGTGAAATGTTTGGGTTATATTTGTTTTGAAATGGCAGATTGAAACCACTGCTGCAGATCAGTGTTGATTAGACCAATTTTGTACCATTTGGAATTTTGAAAAAACAATGGCCCATTTTTCACTCATAGAAGTTCACTCCTTTTTGTTACGCCTGGAAGTAGATGAGGAGACAAACAAATGTAAAATATGAAACCAAGGAGGAGTCCAGTCTTATGTAATTACAGTTCCTGTTACTTACTTGTCCATGCTCCTCCTCATGCTCTAAGTTCCATAAGGATAAAAGTTTTGTTTCTTTTACCATCATATCCCCAACAGCTAGCACAGCTCCTGGTACTCAGGAAATATTTGTTAACCAAATGACTTATTACAAATTAAATATAAGACCTTATCTGTATTTTTTATATAAGAATTTTCCTTAGAATTCCATGAACATTTAGAAGATGCTCAGAGAAGGAAAGATACATTTATGTTGCCTCTGATGAGCCTGTGGAATTGTCAGCTGGTTGCTACCCTCCTTCCCTCTCTCCCCTCTCTCAGCTCCCTGCCTCCTTTCTTCTTTCCTTTCCCCAGTTGTGTCTCTGGGTGCTTCATCAGACTGTCCTGAGACCATCTGGTCTACCTAGACTATTTCTCATGTCCCCCACCCCCACCCAACCATGGCTGGAGGTCTCTGACCTGCTTGCCATTTCTCTCCACTATGCCATCTCCTTAAGGGACACTGGGAAGTGTTGATGTCTCATTACTGGGTGATGTTTGCATTTTCCCAGAATCCTTGGATGGCATGGGTTTTACCCTAACACATGGGTGCCTCTAACGGTGCTGTGACAGATAGCTAAGGGTTATCCTAAGATTGATAATCCTTTCTTCCATCCTGTATTTGCAAGCCCCCTCAGGTTCATCCCAGGAATCCACTTACAGTGTGTCCCCCCAAAACGTATACACATTTAAGAGCTGATGACTCAACTGATGTTTCTTTCTTTTCAGGTTTAATCCATTGGAATTAATAATTATTCAAAGTAGTGTGTATGCATTTTTGGAGGGATACCTAGTATATAAGCTCCATTTTCATGTTCATTGGAAGGAGACCTATTAGGAAATTATTAATTCCAATTAAGACATTCTTTCTCTATAATCCTAGCTGTTGTTTTTAACTAAACACCAAGATAGACTCTAAAATATACTAAACTAGATGAAAGAGGTTCCCTTGGACATATGAATTTCTAGAGCCTTCTGAATCCATGCTATTAAACACAAGTTGTATTTCCAACAGCCTCAGGGTACAAGGAGGGTGACTAATGTATTATAAAGGGAGGTAATTAGCTTCCTACGCTTCCTAAAAGCTTGCTTGGTGCAAAGCTCTCTGACACTTCCTTGGAGAAGACTGTACCTTCTGATGAGCTTGGTTAGAAGAACTGCCCACATCTCTTCTATTTCCAGACCCCTTTCAGGCTGGGGCTGTAGCTGTAGCAGGCTGTGGAGATTTGGAAGTGGATCAGGAAAGGAAGTGGGGCGTGTCAGAAGTTGTTTTGCTATTAACCAGCCGTGGTGTTGGGGCAAGTCATTGAAACTCTCTCTGCCACATTTTACAAGTAAAAGGAGAGGGTAAGACACATGAGTTTCCTTCCATACCTTACACTCAAGGATCCAAGCTTTCTCATCCAAAGGCTTATGAAATGTGGTAGGATGCTCTGTGGCTCATGAGGGTTTAAATAATATTTAAAATAAAGATCAGAACTGAACAAATTTTTCCACCTGGACAACTTCTTTTTATGCCTGGGGCTCTAATAAAGGAGCATGACCAATTTTCCTCATGCAGTGAACATACTGAGCAAGCTCAGCATGTGGATTAGAGTCAAAACAATTTCATTTTTATCTCCCACCACCCTTCAAACACTCTCCCAGGTGGTAATTTTTTGCCCTGGTAATCTTTCTCCTGTGGGTTCGTGATTTCCCTTCACTCTTAGGAAACAATACAACACTTGCTTTAAGTAGCAAACACTCTTGATTCAGAAGTACAGTTTCTTATAATCATCAAAACGGCAAAATTAGTCTGTGTAATATTTTCTTCCCTCTGCCAGCTTGGACTTGCTTCCTGGAACAGGGAGCGTGGTCGCGGTCCTGCTGACTTCCTCTAATGTTGTGTCTTTACCCTCAAGCGAGGTCCTCAAGGGGGAGCCCGAGGGGGTAGGAAGAGCGCGATTCTCTCTGAGTTCCCAGTCTTTGTGCTTTATGATCCAGCAGCTGGTGAAAGCTGATGGTTTCCTGTTTCTCCCATAAAGTGCTTTGGAGAAGCCCTTGGAGGTTTTCTGTTGGGACCCTGTCTTTCAGTTTCCTTAATTCAAGCAGACAGATAATCTGATTTGGAAAGTGAGAATCCTTTCTCAGCCCTTGGTCACGGGGCGTCATGTCTCCAATTGCCCCTCTTCCAGCTTCCTTCTTCTGAGGTCTCCTCACCCTCCAGCGGAGCTTACTGGACAAGACCCCAGACAATCCCATTCCAGCTGAAGGTCCACCCTTTTCTCTCTCACTGTGGGGAAACTCATATATCCCTTGTCCCTACAAACCCTGGGAGACCAGCCTAATCTCAACAAAGCAATTACTTAGGCCTTCTATTTATTTCCTTAAGATTTCTGGGGCCGGCTCAGACTAGATTCCACTGTTGGCCTGACTTTCTCAGTTGAAAATCAGGTTCCGGTTATCTATGTCTCCTAATGGTAGGGAACAGAATTTTACCACTTTCTACGTAGACACCATGGAGACCGCCTGCGTCCCACCCCAAGGGCTGCCGGCTTGCTGGCCTCGTGGCATTATCTAAAATTTTAGGGATTTCTATCAACTATAAATTCTGCACTTGACAGTGATGGACTGCTTGGTCTTGCTGCCATTGCAATCTGATATTTACTGGTGTTTCAGGTGACATGAACAGGAAGAGTCTCATTCCAACAACCGTGAGAGTTGTATAAGCCCAGGGAAGACATGATCCTAGAAAAAAAATGTTTGAAAAGATAATGAAACAATGAGAAATATTTTAATTGCCCTAACATAAACATTTTTACTTTTGAGTCTATAAAACCACACTTCTTCTTTTATAGCTAATGGTACACATGCACTTGCAATCTATTTTTTATAAAACGTTTCTCACCAACATTTTGTCAAATCACTCTTGGGATTTTAATGTGCACGTATTATTCTGTATATCGGTGTCCATTCCTTCATCAAAAACTCGGTGAATACCTGCTCTGTGATCGGTACTGGTTTAGGTACTGGGGTTGGAAAAATTAAAAGAATTGAGTAAACACCGTTTAGAGGAGAGCGAATTATTCTAATGCAATACCGTGTTTGCCACAGAGAGTTACCTGCGAGCGGTGGGAGCAGAGAATAGGACTTCTGTGTTGTTAGAGGAAATCAGGAGGGAAAGCAAGAAAGTGTTGAGATGTGTGTGCAGGTGTGTGGGAGTTTGCCAGGCACACGAGTGGGAGGGGGGCACCCCCTCCCCCCCCACTGCCCCCATGGATGGAGCAAAGGCATGGAGTTTATTTTGACCTTGTAAAAGGTGTGAATGTTTTCTTTTTTCTGAACTGTTATTGTTCTAAAATCACTCATTAAAGAGCCCTTTCTCCTCAAGCACAGAGTTATACTGAAAAGCTAGCTTTGTCACCTATTCTAGCTTTGTCATCTATTCTAACTTTGCCATTTGTTGTTTGTTGTGGTTGTTTGGTCTTGCAATTCCAAAGGACCACACTTCTTACATTATTATCGCTTCCTAATTGTTTCAAATACCTAAGACGCTAATCCACTCTCAGAGCCTCTTTGAAATGGACGCTTTTCTAAATTGCTCTAATTCTAATATTTTTTTCAAGTAATCTATTCTTTTGATATTTTAAAGTGTCAGAAATATTTTTGCTATTTTAAACACTCTCAGACAAAATTGCTCCAAATTTTCAGCTGAATTTATCATCGATTTAATTACATTCTCTCTGCCTTTGGCTCTAGAAGAAAATCTTACACAGAAGGCTGGGAGCTAACTCCTGCAGATTGTAGGAAAGTGTTTTGTTACTGTTTTGCTGGTGTTTTGTTTAGGTCTGTTTCTTTACGGTGCCTAAATGCATGTACATTCATAATCTCCTCAATGATTTAGTCTGAGCCTCCAAACTGTGTGATTTGATCTAATGAGTAAAATCACCCGATAACTGCCTACTTCTCTCCTCTACTTTACACAGGGAGGCATTCTTAACAGCATCGGAAGATGGTCGGGCCCCTTATTTTATGCTCGGTGTTAGGTTTACATGATATAGGTCTACATATTTCTTTCTTTTCTTGCTCCTAAGAAAACGTACACAAAAATCTACACAAATATCTTCTCCCATTCAGCAGTTTCTTTTCTACTCTTTTAATGGTATCATCTCATAAAAAGATGTCTTTAATTTTAATATAATACCCAGTATCAATACTTTCTTTTATGCTCCATGCTTTCTGTGTCCCGTTTAAGAACCCTTTTCCCGCCTCAGGTCATGGAAATAACCTTCTATGTTACCTTTTAGAGTTGAGCTGACATCGAAGTAGCGATTAACCACATGTGGCCCCTCAAAGTTCCAGTAATTAGAACTAAATCGCAGGAAGAGTTTAGTTCCTTGTCCATAACTAGCCATGTTTTAAGGGCTCAACAGCCACAGATATCGATCATTTCCATGACTGCAGAAAGCTCTATTGGTCAAAAATGTTCTAGAAGTTCATTTTGTTTTGCCTTTTGTGGAGCCAGGATATTAACACTCCAAGATAAGATGATGATGGTGACATATCAGGAAAAAGCGAAAAAATAAGAATCTATTTTAAAAATCTCAATTTTATCTTATTAGATGAGTAAGAATTAAAAATTATAAAAGGGAGAGGTCATGATAAAAGCACTGATAGTGAGACTTAGTATCATTTGCATGTAGACCTAGAATAAATTGCCATGAGAATCAATGAATGACTAACAGCAATGAGAATGTGGTAGGAAGGCTGTGGGAGGAAATGTGAAAATGTTTATTTTCTCATCTTGAGCAGGAAGGCAATCAGTCCTTTTAAATCGAAATATGACCTTTTACCATTTTCTAAAATTATGGATTCCCTTCTAGGGATCGTTTGGGAAATATTTCTGTTTTGGAGAAACACTGATACCAAAGTTTATTGTTTCCATTCTGCTCATTTTTCTTCTTTTAAATTCAGGTAAAATTAAATGCAATAGTTGCATGCCTTAGGGCGACCTCTGTAAGTGAATGACAACAGACCCCAGTATTCCTTGCTTTGGCCCTTGCCTCCTTTTTTTCTCACCTCCTTTCTGCTATTGCTCTTTTCTTGCCCTCCTCTGAACCTTGACAAACCACATAGCTTGCAAAAATAGCTCCTGAAAGAATTGTTCTGACAGTTGCTCAAATGTGATTGTACTGATAATCCTGAGCAAGAAGCCTGAGAAACCAGAACACTCTCTACCTCTCGCAACCACCACCAGTTTTGCAGCAGTTGGAGATTTTTTTTTAAAAAGCACTGGAGGCCACACCCCAGGGATGGATACCTCTCTCTTCTCCCTGTAAAACTCTAGCCCTGCTTTGGTCTGGGGAGTGACGTGGTTTTCAGTTCTCCTTGATATGCATCAACTAATAAATGAGTCCTTTATTTGAATCATTTAAGCTATTTTTTCCCTCAACATCTCATTTTTTAAAAAATTTTAATTCATGCCTCCATTTGCATATCTGTAGAGAGATGATTACTGACAGATTTTCTGAGTAAAGTTTGGGTGTAATTGGTATTTTTTGCATTTTAAAATTTGTTATAATCAGAAGTTATTAGCATTATTTAAAAATTAAGAAATTTAAACCTATATGTTCAGATTCTACACAAAACCCATAGTATATTGTTAAGTAAAAATATATATATCAAAATTTTCATGGCAATTTGTAGCACAGGATTCTATTTTAAGAAAACAAATATCAAAAACGCACTCTGCAAGCATCAGAATTGCACATGCACAAGAAAAGTCTGAGATTAGGTACCTCAAATGCTAACTAACAGTAAATTGGCAGGCCTAAGTGATCATGAAAAGCAAATAATAAAAATGGTGGGATATCATCCTGTGTGAGGTTTAATCATTTAGGTACCTATGTTGATGAAAAATAAATTGGAAATGTTTTTTGCCCTGGCCGGTGTGGCTCAGTCGTCCCTTGCTGGTTCGATTCCTGGTCAGGGCACATGCCCAAGTTTCCAGCTCGATCCCCGGCAGGGGGCGTGCAGGAGGCAGCCGATCAATGACAACTCTCTCATCATTGATGTTTCTATCTCTCCCTCTCCCTTCCTCTCTAAAGACAATAAAAATATTTTTAAAACATTAGAAATGTTTTTGCTGGAAAAAACAAAAATGTAGTAATTGCTATGTTCTAATTAGAAATATCAGTTTGCAGGGAGGTTGCACACAGTTCCCCGGGTGTGTATTGCCCAGGTCCAGGGGTGCCATTCACACAGGCCATACAATAATCTAAAATCACATGCCTAGAAAAAAACTTTTCAGTTCTGCTACTAAAGCACCTAGAAGCAGGTACCTTCCGGTCCCCAGTATTCATGGGAAAGGGTCTGGGCGCAGATTTGGTCTGGAATGTAATTTGCTAAGAAAAGAAAACTGTCATCCGTGGACAGTGGCTAATTCCACGTCTTGGGGCTTGAAAAAAAAATCGACTTGGGAGTAGAACATCTTGTTTTTGCCAGAACACAAAGCTGCTGCCAGCAACCCCCTGAGTATTGTTTACAGGGGCAGGGACTTGCCAAGCTGTGGCAACTTCATCACCAAAACCTTAGAAACAGGTGCGACTTCATGAAACATATTAAAAGACGACTGTAATAGCACATGCTTATTTTTGTTCACTGTAATGCATATGGAAGGGTTGACATCGGTGGGTGAGTGTTGTTTCTATGAATTTTTATCTGCGTAGGCAGGACCGGGTGCGTTTGTGGAATTATGAGCAAACAAAATATTTCGGGGAAAGAAAGGATTTTATTGAGAATAGGAAGGACTGAGGGGACCTGGCGCCCATACACAACCAGGTGGAAAGAGAATTCCAGAGTGTGTGGGAAAGACAATGGAGCAACCAGAGGACTCAGGGGAAGGCAGAGGACAGACGAGATGCCCATCTCCTGAAGTACAAACCCTCGGACAAGCATTCTAATCATAATGAGTAAAGTAAACCTAAATCCCCAAAATGCTAATAGACTATGAAAATGATGAATGCATTTGAGAAAATGGGTTTTGCAATGTAGACCAGGGTGCAAAATAAGGCCAACTTTTCTTGGTGGGGGTGGGGGGGTTTTGTTTGAAGATCAGCGCTTGAAAAGTTCCATCTGCAAGTGAGACTGGATTGAAAAAGAGGCCCTGTCAGCACTCGCCTTGGTCCGAACCGTCCTTGACACCAGGTCTCATTCCGTGACCAGGACTCAGTTATTTAATACTCTAGAACCCACCGTCTTAGCAGACTTGTGTGAGGTGCTTTTTTCTTCTGAATCTGGGAGGATACCTGCAACCCTGGACAGGTATAATATAAGTATAGAAAAAAGTGAAGAAATGAGCCAGAATCATAGTATCACTTTTATATTAGGCTTAGTAAAAAATATAAAAATAAATTTAGAAATCACCCTGATACTGTGGGGATGTTGTCTGTTTTCAAGGTGATTAAATCAGTGAAAAAGCTGAAAAATTCCTCTTGATTTTATTGGAACATTTTAGATTTGATAAATCAAGGTTTAAATATTTAAGAGAATTCATAAAATGTGTAAATGTTTATGCGTTTGTGATGTTTAAAAGTTTGGAAACATTGTATGAGGTAGATTTATAGATTTTAATAAGCCCAATGTTAGAGAAGCACCATGGAAGTATTCTTCATGCCCAGCTTGTGTATTTCCAAGGCAAACAACAAAAGATCACGGAGGGTGTCTCTTTATGGCAACGAGACGGGCTATACCTGATGATGGTGATGGTTACTTGGGTCTGCACATGGGATAAAATTTCATGGTCCTACACATACACTCCCCTAGACCAGCCTAGGTTCATTGCCCCAGCCCTTCCTTGTTTCACTGTCCCAGCTTTAATAAATGTCCTCTAACATTGAAAAAAATGAAAGAGGAAGGGAGGGAAGGAAGGAGTAAAAACCGCTAAAATCTGTATGAGGTCTGTGGCCAAGTTAATAATGTTTTATTTTATTTATAATTTTAAATTTTTATTTTTATTTAAAATATTACAGATGTCCCTTTTTCTCCCCAATGACCTGTTCCACCTAGTCCCACCCCCCTCCCCACTCTCTCTCCCCACCATTGTCCGTGTCCTTGGGTTGTGCATATCTGCATATAAATTCTTTGGTTACTCTCTCCCCCTCCACCCACCCACCCTCCTCCATCCCTCTGACAGTCATCAGTCTGATCTATGCTTCCATGTCATTGAATCATTTCTGTTCATCAGTTTATTAAGTTCTTTAGATTCCACGTATAAGCAAGATCATGTGATGTTTCTCTGCCTGGCTTATTTCACTTAGCATAATATTCTCCAGGTCCATCCATACTGTCCCAAAGGGTATGAGATTCTCCTTTACAGCTGCGTAGTATCCATGGTGTAAATGTCCCACAGCTTTTTTATCCACTCATCTACTGGTAGGCACTTGGGCTGTTTCCAGATCTTAGCTATTGTAAACTGTGCTGCTATGAACATTGGGGTACACATATTCTTTCTGATGCGTGTTTCAGGATTCTTAGGATACATTCCTAGGAGTGGAATCACTGGATCAAAAGGCGGCTCCATTTTTAATTTTTTGAGGAACCTCCACACTGTTTTCCACAGTGGCTGCACCCGTCTGCATTCCCACCAGCAGTGTACTAGGGTTCCCCTTTCTCCACATCCTCACCAGCACATGTCGTTTATTGATTTGTTGATGGAGCCATTCAGACAGGTGTGAAGTGATACCTCATTGTGGTTTTAATTTGCATCTCTCTGATGATTAAGACGTTGAGCATTTTCTCATGTGTCTCTTGGCCATCTGTATGTCCTCTTTGGAGAAGTATCTATTCAGGTCCTTTGCCCATTTCTTAATTGGGTTGTCTTCCTCTTGCTGAGTAATGTGAGTTCTTTATACACTTTGGAAATTAGCCCCTTGTCGGATACATCCTTGGCAAATATGTTTTCCAACAATGTTTTGTTGATGTCCCAGTTTGGACATGTCCTATGGCTACATAAGATATTTTGGTAGCAAGGGGAAGGGTACATGGGAACTCTGTCCTATTTTTGAAACTCCTTATGACTCTCAAACTATTTCAAAATAAAAATGTTATAAAAATATATATAGCTATTAGTGATTGCATAAAAGAACAGGCATGTGCTATCCTCATGGTACATACAGGAAAGTCTGCTCAACCTGTGTCACCTTCCGGTTGTCCCTCTGCCTCATCTGGATGCTCTGCCTGTGAACTCGGGTGTTGGCATGACATGTGAGGTAGATCTTGCTGAGTCTGCTAAGCCTGCCTATTTTTTATTGCTATTAATATTCTTGTAGGATTTAATACAACAGGAAATCGTTATAAGCATAAACACAATAAAAACAATCACAGTAATTCTCTCTGGATGGCACCTCCTTGAAAAATTCATCTTCAGCTGTCCCATCAGCCCATTCCCCCCATGCAAAAGCTTTTTGGCCATTAAAGGTGCCAGTCTCCCATTTAAAACAGCCCAATTGTTACTCCTGGCATTTGAAAAAAAACAAATTTCCTAACAGTGCCTCAAGGACCTATAAAATCCACCTGCTGTTGACATTTCTAATCTCATCTAGTACGTGCTCCCTCTTGCTCTGAGCATTTAGCTGCACTGGCCCTTTGGCTGTGCCCAGGACACACCAGCACAGTCCTGCCATGGGGCCTGCCAGGTTCTGCGTCTTCCTTTGCCTTATAGTCACGTCACGTCCTATCTGAAAGACCTCGCTTGTCAGCTCTGTCTCATCACTGTGCTTGTTTTCTTTGTAGCACTTACCACTAACTGATGCTCACTCCCTCCCCCCCCTTGTTTTCCTTTTCCCTGTCTTAGTCCACAGAGCCTAACACATAATTGGTGTCACTAAGTATTGTTTGAATGAATGAATGAACAAAAGCTCCTATTAATGGTGCTTATCCTGGGAAGTGTGAGTAGGGATGAGAGGACTTGACTTCCAGTTCTTACATGTCAGGGTGAATTGATATTCTTAAATCAAGCATAACTTAATTCTGCAACTAAGTTTTAAAAAGCAAATACTCACATATATATGTTTATGCTGGGAGGAGATGACTTCAGAGGTCTTTTCCAGCTCTAGCATTCTGATCCTAGATTTTTCAGAGGATTCTCATAAGGTGCAAGGAGGGGTGCCTAGTGCAGCTTAGCTCTACATGGTAGGGTGTCAAGACAGAATCAATGGATTTCATTGTTCACTTAGGAATTAACGTAAAAGCCAGTCGGCACCTAAGAGCCGTCACAGGCATTTCTTACCACACAGATCAGTGTGTTCTCACCCTCCATTCCTACGAGAAGTAGGTCAAGAACATCAATTCCCTCTGGACACCAGTCCTGCTCTGGAGAAAATAGAGGCGATGTAATTTTGGCGGGCGGGGGTGGGTGCTGAGGGAGCCGAGGACTGTTTGCAGATTGCTTCTCCCATCTCCATCTGGCCTCTGCCTCTGAGGATGCAAGATGTGTGCTCCTCGGTCTGGTCTGCCTTGAGGTAGGCAGGTGAGTTCAAATCGGGTGGCTGCTACGTTTTTCATACGCCCTTTCCATTTCTGTAAAGCATCTAGGCAGCCTGCAAAGATACAGAAAATATACCGAGACAAGATCAAAGCAGAAAACAAAGGAAGAGCCAAGGGGCATGAATATAAAATGGAACCTGAAGTGAGTGTTAAACAAACTGTGTCTTCCACAGACCTGCGCTCTTGCAAATGGGGTGCAAACATTTCTCAAATCCACTATAGACACCTCTCTCAATATTCCTAACAGGAGTTAAATCAAATCAATGACTTTGTCAATTCACAGCTATTCCCCACAGCAAAGCAGAAAGGGGATTCTGAAAGATTCTGTAAAGAGGCTGTTATTCTCAATCCCTTTCTTGCAGCAATGTTCAATATTATATTTTGCAATATAGGGTGATGGCATCCCTCCAAGATGCAATGAGGGTTAGAGGAATTCTGTGGCAATCGGGCGATGGCGGGGTGTGAAGTGAGGGGCGGAGCTTGTAAATGACAGGTTCATATCAAGGCACGTGTCTTAAAAATAATCACATTTTCTTCCGTTATTTCAGGATGGAAATTGACAGGTATCCTTTATTTTATTATTATTTTTTTCTGTACCAAATTAGAATCTGCCCCTAGGAAAGGGAAAGAGAGCTGGAGAAACAGAGTTCAAAGCCAGTGGGAATCATTATTTCTGCCTTAGTGGTCAGGCACATTTCCGGCAGATGACTCAGCGCAGCGGGAGAGGGATGTTTGGGCTAGATGTTATCTAGAGTTACATAAATTCCATAGAGTGACTAACGCTGTCCTGGCCAGTTATTTAAGGCTTTGTGTAGGAGCAGGATGGAGGAGGTGGGGGAGCGAAACTTACTGTGTGACTGGGGCCACCCTGATTTGGCAACTTCTCTGTCCTAACTCTCTGAAATGCCCTCTTTCTGGGGTTGATAATGTCACTGTCTTAAGCATTAAGTGGCTCCAGCTCAGCCCTGGGTGACAGAGAGGACTCAGATCTGCTGTCAGTGAGTGTACTGTCCAAGAGGCAGCAGCTGTGCCCACGGCCATGACTCCTGGGAAAAATACCAGGATGGAGAAAGATATGGGTGGGAGGAAATTACTGCCTGGAGCCACCCATCAGAGGACCAGCAGAGATGGAGGGCATGGTATTTGAACTACAGGTGATGCCAATGACCAATATGATTGGCTCATCAGGCATGGGAGGGCAGAATTGTTCAGAGCAGAAGGGATAGAATAGGTGACGTTATCAAACAAAAGATAGCCCAGCACATTATGAGAATAAGGGGTGTCACTGGCTGGGTTCCCTAGGAAACAGAATGAGACAGAGATTTGCAGGCAGGAAGGTTATCGGGGCGCAATCAACAAGGGAGCCACACTCCTGAGGGAAGAGGAAGCAGGACTGAGCAGAAGTTAAGCTGTGAGACACTAACTACAGAGGCTGCAGGAGCCCCCGGGGGGAGCTCTAGAGCTGGGGTGGCTCTACAGAGGGGTCTCAAGTTGAGGCAAGGAAGCCAGGCCTCTGTAAGCGTTCAGACACAGCTGCCCTTGGCAAAGTCCCTTTGTCTGAAGACAATGCCTGGGGGACGACTTAGCTGTGACCTTTCAGCAAGCAACACTGCTGGAAGCGGGGTGAATGAGCGTGTCCAGTCCAGCATCACTGAATCATGCCTGATGGGCAAGAGATGGCAGAGCATTAGCTAGGGTATGCTAGGCTATGCTGCAGAAACAAAAACACCCAAATCTCATGTCATAATAAAGATTTCTTTTGTTCGCACAGCACTTGCCTTTGAGATACTTGTGGTAACTTAGGGATTCAGGCTCCTTCAGTCTATCCAGACGGGAGAAAGGAGGACCACAGGAGGGGCTCCATGGTCTGGTCTGCAGGTCTTCTATCCTGCTTCCTCTCTGGGAGGTGGTGACCCATAGAAGTACGCAAATAATGATCTTGGTAAAAATACCTCCTGGTTTTAGGCAACTACTCTGGCCAGGCTCTGGGGTTGATGCTGGGGATAGAACACGTGCACGTTTTCTGAGAAACCAGACAAACAGATGGGTATAATCAATTATGATGAAAACGCAACAGATCACTCTTCATTTCGGCTTCATCAGAAAGCCAATAGCATCAGGCAAAGGCGAAAACAGTCCTGAAATGTGTCTTTTTTGGAGAGGAAAGCGAGAAAAAATGTACTTTTTAATATCTGACCAAGACTTTGTAAGGTCGCTCCTGACCCAGATTTTCACTAATCTAGTACACTGCATTTGCTGGTGTGTGTGTGTGTGATGGGGGACTCTGTCTGCATGTGTGACTGCATGTCTACAATTCTGTGTATTTGAGTGACTGTGTTGATGTGTGTGTGGCTGTGTTTATGTGTGACTGTTTATTAGTATGATTGTGACTGTGTATGCATGTAATGGGGTGTATGTCTCTGAGACCCTGTGTGTCTGTGTGTGACGGTGTGTGTGAGTGACTGTGTCTCCGTGTATGTGTGCACTTGTCCCTTTCCAGCGAACATGGCCCAGCTCCGCAGGACGTTCACACACTCAGATGACAAGGGCATCAGCAGCACCCGTCATTTCTCACACCAAGAGCAGCCAAGCACATTCATGCCAGGAGCACACACATCTCTGTCGGCTCTGGGTAAAGGGCAGATGCCAATAACTCTATTTCTGAAATTGGAACACTGTCTGCATCTTCCAAGAGACGCTGGTGGGGCTCATTCACTCACGAACACAGGATGCAGCAGGCATATAAAGGGGTGGGTTTTCCCAGCAGGGGCCCCGAGTGGCAACGCCTGCCATAATGCAGGGAGTTAATCAGCTGTTGCTGTGCCATCTGAGCACCCTAGGGGGTCCAGCCCTGGAATGTAAGCAAGGGCTGGGCGGCAGGTTTACACGGACATTTCCATGTGCAGGTCTGGGCACTGACACCTGCTTTTGGGGAAGAACTGATGCAGATTACCTGCGGGGTCCGGGGACAGCACCATCCTCCCCACTTCTCCTCTGCTGCTGTGACAATCCACCACGAACCTCAGGCTTTGGGGACTCTGTGTGACTGATAGTGTTTAAGACATTAATTCTTCATTTGCTTTGTCTTCCCCCCCTCCCTTCCCCTCCTCCCTCCCTCCCTTCATGCTTTTCTCTTTTCCTCTCTGCACGCTCTTTGAGCGCCCGCAATAGGTCACATTCCATGTTCAGTGCAGGCAATGCAATGATGAGCGAGGCGGGCACAGTGTGTGAAGTGCCACCCGCAAGTGTTGAGGAGGCTTTTACAGAGGAAGGAACTTTGTGGCCCTTGAAAGAGAAGCAAAGGCAGAAAATTCCAGGCAAAAGGGACATGTAACGTCCTGGAGGTGTTGTAGGGAGGTAACTGGTGAGGAAATGCTTAGAGACTGGGGTAGCCTAGGGATCGCCCGCCAAGTCCAGGAGGGCCTCCTTGACCAAGCCGGGACGTTTTAGAAGTCCCCCTAAGAGTGTCCATGGAGCCGCGAGCATACATCCAATGCACTGCACGCGGCCCTAGGTCATCTCTCCATGCGACAGCCCCCCAGGAGACTGAGCCTTTGTGCAGCATTTTCCAACACGCTGTTGAAGCAACTACGAAATGTTTGTCAATAATAAGCGAGTGGGCAATTTTAGCTGACTACCACATTTGACCCCTACTTTTAAAATTCTAGGAAAAGCTGCCCACTGGGAGGACCAGTATCTAGTGGCAATTTCGAAAAGCTCAGCCGCCCGACGCCTCCCGATCAGAAGTCCCCAGGGAAGCTGAAGCAGAGACAGGATTCCTTAGAGAACCCTCCCCTTTCAGCTCCTGCATGGACAAGCCCAGCCCTGAATTGAGGAGGAGTGTGTCACGTGCAGCCCGCTCTCGGTTGTAGTTCAGTTATAATTTATGGATCTCTTTGGTCGTCAGGGGCCATTATCATAACCAAATGCCGTGGCCTTAATTATGGCACCTGCGCTCATCCATCTCAAACAAATGGCCAGCCAGACACTAAGGGCCTGTTGAGAAGGCCGTTCCCAAGCTGTGCAAGTTAATGTCGTGCTCTGACGAGTCCTGATTGTGTCTCTGGACTGACGTGATAATCTGCTTTTTCTATTTAAGGGAAAAGTGACAACACAACCTGTTACAGATCTGGCCTAATTTTTTTACCTTCTCTGTTTGTTCCAACATCCTGCTAACTTTCCTCTAAGGCTGTAACCATTTCTTTTTCTTTGGCCACATTGGTCTTTAAAAAAAACCTGGCTATAGTTGGGTATCAATCTCTATTGTGCCCTAAATTTTATTGTCATTAAAAATGCAACTATTTGTGTCTTTTTTCTCCTTTTAAAAAATCTATAACAGTAAAATTGAGATTATTGAGGTACACTTGACATATAAAAGGCCATGCATATTGATTGCATAAAGTTTGATGAATTTTGGGGTAAGTATGCACCTAGGAAACCATCACTACCATCAAGGTCATTGACATACCCATAACCTCCCAAACTTTCCTCCTGCCTCAAAAAATGAGATTTGTGAGCCCAGCCACCGTGGCTCAGCGGTTGAGCATTGACTTAGGATCCAGGAGATCGTGGTTCGATTCCCAGTCAGGGCACATGCCCGGGTTGCGGGCTCAATCCCCAGTCGGAGGCGTGCAGGAGGCAGCCGATCTCATCATTGATGTTTCTCCCTCTCCATTCCTCTCTCTGAAATCAGTAAAGATATATTTAAAAAAATGAGATTTGTGGATTACCTAATAACATACCCAGATGTTATATGTATCTAAAATACCAGTTCTGTATTAACAGAGGAAAACAATCATTTAATTAAGAAATAGGGTTGTCCTAGCCGGGTAGCTCAGTTGGTTAGAGCATTGTCCAGAAACACCAAGGGTGCCCAGTAAGTGCAACCAACCAAGAACCAACCAGTGATGCATGAATAAGTGGAACAACAGATTGATGGCTTTCTCTCTCTCCCTCTCCCTTCCCCTCTCTCAAATCAATTTAAAAAAGAAATAGGTCTCTGAGAGTTGTTTGTGCTCTGTAAATGTTAACAGATGATTTGGAATTTACATTTTGAAAGTGTTCCTTACTGAGAAGCTTTGCCATCAGAAAGGCATTTCTTGCTCTGTTTTCAGTTGAAATGTCGCAGTCTGGGCCTCTGCCCGTGAGAGGCACTTTCCAATCACACTGAACATGCTCCAGGCAGCCTTGCTTGTTTGGTTGTATGGGATGGAGGCAAACCTCAGAGTAAGCTCAGGTAGAGGAAACATCATTGTACATGGCAGGGCGCTCAGCATCACTGCACCTCATGAGCACAGAACTGGAGCCCCCTCAACTGTGCAGCCTCCCTCTCATGGCACCTACTTCTCACTGCACGTCTGCTAAATGCTTCTTTCTCTACCAACTGGCATCTTCTTCCCCTGCTCTCCTTATGTGTTATACACATACATTTTTTTAAATATATCTTTATTGATTTCAAAGAGGAAGGGAAAGGGAGAGAAAGAGAGAAACATCAATGATGAGAGTCATTGATTGGGGGCCTCTGCACACCCCCCACTGGGGACAGAGCCCGCACCTGGGCATGTGCCCTGACCTGGATCAAACCGCAATCTCCTGGATCCTAGGTCGATGCTCAACCGCTGAGCCACACTGGCCAGGCTACACATACATTTTAAATTGCCATGTCCTCAACTCAACATCATGAACTTGACTTACCATGTACCGCTACTTCTAACTCAGGTTCATGACAGCCTACCTGTAAATTCCCGCTGGACGCTGAGCTCCTCTTACTGACCCAGGCCTCACAAATGACTGGCTCCTGGGCAGCCTGCACAGGCTCCTCTTTGGGTAAGATGTCTGGCCTTTCTCCACCGAGCTGTGACAGTCATAGGCGTCACAAAATATACATTACCTCTTTAGGCAGAGGGGCTGACGCTGGCAATGTGCATTATAACAGAGTAGGGCTGAAGTCTAAATTTATCTTTAGCATTTGTTTAAGCATGAAAACAACGATTGCTTGGGCCATGTATGTTTCTCTACATGGGAAACCAGGACAGGTGCAGTTATCATTCCCCATGACCTTCAAAGCCTTACAATCCTAATACCAAGTAGTCTCAAGAGACTCACTCAATACCTCCCCCCAAAACAACCCAGAACCGAAACCCCAGTGCTGACTTTCCACCGACCCCCAAAACCTGCTGAAAGTGACAGGATGGCATTTCAAATTAGCTTCGGCTGGAAGAAGGTTTGATGCCCACAGAAGCCAACTGCGGGAAGAAAGGGGTCATAGCTGACCTCCAGCTGACCTGCGACAGGGCCCAGGTGCCCTCTGTCTCCATTTCTGGCCTCTAAGCATCTTACAAAGCACAAGACAGCTCCTCACAACAAAAATTACCCAGCCAAGTATAAGTATCAATAGTGCTGAAGTTGAGAAACCCTGCTGCAGAGAACCTGAACAATTGATGACCAAGAGGCCTCAAGGTGACATTTTGACCTACTCCCTCCCTGGTCCACCGTCCACATTATTAATAGCCACTTAGAAATGGCAAAGTTTGCTTGCTAGGCAGAGAAGTATTCGGATTTTGAACTTGAATCAGCAAAAGAAACTGCCACTTGACAGTGGACTCACAATATATCATCCCACAATCATTCATCATCTTCCTCAGTTTTAAAAAAATATGGAATAAGTCAGCATCACCCCCATTAATATTTCACATGCGTACATTATACATTTAATAAAATGCATGCCCTTTAAAACTCATAATGTCCCCACCAAGACTTGTATGTGATACCATATAATTTTCTTTGAAACTGGACTCTGGTTTGAAGAACTATTTCAATTTGTTTTCCAGACACATGTGACATAAATCATTATTTCACCAACTCTGACCAGCAGACCAGCAATAAATATTTCTCAGCCTGCAAACCTTTTACCACAGAAAGTTCTTATTTTTTAAAAGCTATAAACTAAAACAATGACCTTTGACAGGCAATGCAACTTACAATATTACTGTTGAAGTTCTAATTTTTATTATATTTTAGTAATAAAATAAATAATTGAGCAGAGAAAATATAAGTGGAACTGCTCCTATCTTAGCCTGGTGTCCCCCAAAGCAAAACCGAGGTTAAGGTTTGTGATAAGCAGTTTGATTGCAGAATGGAAAAGCTGGGGGTGAGGGACGGAGGGAAATCCAATGCAACCCTGCTCCAGACGTTGGCCACCCAATGGGCAACTGGTCACGTCACACCATGAGCCTTTGGGAGACCTCCTGAAATGCATCTCAGAGTCATCAGTCTGAGTAAGAAAGGGGGGAGCATGTGTCTGTCAGCCACCAGTCTCGTCTCGTCAGTCGGGGCTGTTATACAGGGTGTCCCCTCTCCAGATTTCATTTGTGATTGCTAATTGCTCCAGAGATGCCCACAGATAGGAAGTGAGAGGGACCTATAATGAGAAAATAGTAGGTTGCACCTGCAACAAACCTGTGGACGCCGTGCAGAACTTGTCCCAGTAGAGGCAGCCACAATGAGAGGTAAGGCCGAGAGGAACTAAAGAGGTGAGCAAGGCGCCTGAAACAGCAGGCTTGAATGACATATTTAAATTAGGTTGAGTTCTATTACTCGCACATCTGTAGTATATATGATAATATATCGATGTCTGAGGCATGTTGTATCTATCCACACACATATGTATTCATCAATATATGGCCCTCTAAGCTATAGGTACACACATACATACATGCACACATGTACGTACACAATTGAAATATTTGGCTAAACTTCTTGTACGTGACAAAGTGTCCCCTTCCAGTGGATGTTGGCTTCCTGTATTCTTTGGGTATGATATTCACTATTGACTCTTTCTGGTGTTTAGACTTTGGACCTGACTACTTCTGTTTAAATCCTGTGTATGCAACATACTGTGTGACCTTGGGCAGGGGGTTTAACCATTCTGTTCCCCAACTTCCTCACCAGAAAATGGAGACAACAACAGCACCCCCTGCATAAGGTTATTACCGGAATGAATGAGTTAAAAGTGAAAAACACCAGGTCGGGGCCTGGTACATAGGAGGAGCTCTTAGATTCTTGGCCATTCAAAGCTAATAATGTTAGGGCTTATTATTCTTTTTTCACACACACCTAATAAACCTGTGTGGGAGGGGATGGAAAAAGACATAGGATGGAAGTAGTTGGCCTAACGTTTCTTGAGGTATTTCCAACCAGTAAGCAGTCTCCAGTGAATTTGTGAGCTTAGCAAACACTTTTAATTGTATGTTTTTTGTTTGTTTCCTAAGCACTTTGCTTATCCTAAGTTTTATTCAGTGATAAACTTTTAATGTACTTTAGAGAGCACTTAGTATGTCGTTTGAGAATTGCTGAGTCAGACTAGGGAGCCATTGAACAGCACGGAGTCATTAAAGTACAAATCCAAGAGATGTTAAAAGCAAAACATGATTCCGTGACTCAGGACAAGTGGAGGTCAGATTCACAGCCATGTGGCCAGAGGATGGGAAAATCCTCAGCTAAGACAAATCAGAAACGGTGTCTGTGCACCTACCTTGTGCCAAGTACTGTGCTCAGACCAGATGTGCAAAGCTAGTTAAGAGAGTCTCTAACTCAGTGAACTCATGGCCTTGTAATGCTGCTACTTAGTCTCTACACCAAAACGATAAACTGAGAATATGGACCGATACTCACACTTTGTCTGAGGGAAAAAATATCAGATGCTTGAGCACATACCATGTACCAGTTTGCACCCTCCTTACAATAAATGTATTATCGTTCCCATTCTACATTTCCAAAATAAGATCTCTAGCATCACAGAAGTTAAGCTAGCAATCTTTAAAAGACCATAAAGATAATCAGCCAAAGCAGACCTGGAACCCCTATCTGTCCAACACCCAGGTCATCAGATTGCCTTTGCCTGTATGTGAGTGAACACCAGCTCGCAGATCACAGCTGTCCTCTCAGGTCTAGCTGGTCAATGACAACATGAGGCCATTGGCAGTGGTTTGGTGTCAACCATTTCTGAGCTCTGGCAGGGACAGAAAAATGCTCTTGATAGTTCTGAGTCATGAGTTTGACAGGGCAGATGAAACAGCTGATACCAATTAAAAACATAAATTGGGATGCTCTGGCCAACTGAAAATAAACAAATCATATGCATAGCCATCCACGAGTTGGAGTGGAACCATCTATTAAATCAAGTAATTGCCTCTCAGTGTCCATTGCAAGTTAAATACCTAAGGCAACTGGGACAAAACAGACACCCTCAGAGAGTTGTGTCTGTTTATCCTGTTGAGTATACTTTATTTTTAATTTACTTTTATTATTTCCATCACCATTAGTAGACTTAACTGTGGCATGTCCCTCCACCTAACCTCCTTGACATTAGAGGCTGATGGTTGATTCTATACTTATGATTTGTGTTGACAATAAATACAAAATAAAGGACTGATCCTGTACTAACAGTAAATTACATGCTGGAAACAGAATGGTATGGACAAGGCCCTCCCTACGGCCTCTGTTCCCTGCTACGTAATATGAGGCGAAGGCCACGAGGTGTCTGCTTTCCAGAGATGGAGATGGAGCAAAGGTCCTGCATTGGAGTCCTAGGTCTGTCACTACTCTGCAGCCTTAGGGAGGTCTTTTACTTCTCTGCTCCAAGACAGTGAAAGGACTGTTTATAAAGGGGTAGCCAATATGTTGGAAAATTACAAGGTGTATTAGCTTTCCATTGCTGTGTGACAAATTGCCCTAAAACTTAGAAGCTTAAAACAACAAACATTTGTTTCCTCAATTTCTCTGTGTCAGGAATTCAGGCACAGCTTAGATAGTTGCAGTCACACTATTAGTCAGGACCGTAGTCTCATCTGAAGACTTGACTGGGGATGAAAGATGTGCTTCTAAGCTCACTCACATAGTTGTGGCCAGCCCTGATCCCAGGCCATGAGGGCCTCTCCATTGATGTACATACAGCTGTAAGAAGTAATAGTGAGAAATCCCAAGTACCCCTTTACCCAGTTTTCCTCAATGGTAACAGGTTGCTAAACTATAGTACAATGTCACACCCAGAATATTGTCATTGATACAGTCAAGATACAGAGCAGTTTTGTCACCACAAGGATTCCGCATGTTGCCTTGTGTAGTCACACCCACTTCCCTCACCCCTACCACCTCCTTGACCACTGGGAACCATTGTTTGTTTTGTTTTTCTATGATTTTGTCATTTTCAGAACTTTATATTAATGAGTAAGTAACTTCTTAGGATTGGCATTTTTTAAACTCAGCATAATTCTCTAGAGATTAATCCAAGTTGTGCTTGTGAATAATTTGTTTTCTTTATTGCTGAAAAGTATTCCTTGGTATGGTGGTACCATAGTTTGCTCACCACTCACTCATTGAAGAATTTTTGGGTTGTTTCCAGTATTTGGCTACTAAGAACAAAGCTATTAAGAGCATTGGGGACATTTCCCGGCTGGGTGTGGCTCAGCAGTTGAGCATCAACCTAGGATCCAGGAAATTTCGGTTCGATTCCCGGTCTGGGCACATGCCCTGGTTGCGGGCTCGATCCCCAGTCGGGGGCGCACAGGAGGCAGCCAATCATCTCTCTCTGTCCCTCTCCCTTCCTCTCTCTGAAATCAATAAAGATATATATTTTAAAAAAACAACATTGGGGACAGGTTTTTGAGTGAACATAAGATTTCATTTCTCTGGGATAAATGCCCAGTGGTATAATCACTGGGTCATATGGTCATTATATGTTTAATTTTTAAAGAAGCTGACAAACCCCTTTCCCGAGTAGCTGTATCATTTAACATTCTCATCAGCAACGTATGAGTGATCTAATTCCCGCACATCCTTGCCAGCATTTGATGTTGTCACTATTTTTTATTTGCTCCATTCTGATCGGCGTTTAGTGGTATCTCATTGTGGTTTAATTTGGATTTTCTTAACGGCTTAATGATGTTGAACATCTTTTTATGTGTTTATTTGCCATCTGTGTTTCCTCTTCAGTGAGTGTCCTTTGGTGTCTTTTGCCCACTTTCTAAGGGACTGTTTTTGTGGGGTTTTGTGTTTTTTCTTTAGAATTCTCCATCCTAGCCTTTTCTCATATATGTAGTATGCAAATATTTACTTCTGCTCTGCAGCTTATCGTTTTATACTCCTAATAGGGTCACTCACAGAGCAAAAGTTGTTAATGTCGATGAAGTCCAATTTATCAGTTTCCCCCCTTATGGATCGTGTTTTTGGTGTCAAGTCCAAGAACTCTTTGCCTACCACTAGATCATGACAATTTTTAGCTTGCTTTGTAATACATGTTTTATGGTTTTACATTTTACATTTAAACCAGTGGTCCACTTTGGGTTAATTTTTGTGTTAGGTGTGAGATGTAGATAGAAGTTCCCTTTGTCACCTGTGGATGTCCAGTTGCTCCAGCATACCTGTGTGAGAAGCTACCCTCCCACCAATGAACTGCTTTTTCAGCTTTGTCGAGAGCCTGCTGGAAGTATCTGTGTGGGTCTATTTCTGAGTTCTCTGTTCTGGTCTGTTGATCTCCATGTCTCTCTTTTGGTCTTGATTACTCTAGAGGGTGCCTCCTACATTGGTCTTCCTTTTCAAAATTATCTTTGTAGCTATTCCTTGTGTGTATCTGTATAAATTTTAAAATCATCTACAGCTACAAAAGATATTGTTGGAATTTGGGTAGGAATTGCATTAAACTGGTTCTCGACTTGCATGAGGTTGAAAAGACAACAGAGGGTCCCCTTTCTCTGGGCCCTTCCATCCTGCTGGTGCCTGAGATCGTAGAGAAGACTGTGGCCTCAGCATAATTAACTGGATAGGTGACTCCGAGTCTGTTCAGACCCAAGTCTCTCTGCAAGTCTGTGCGAAGTTCTATACTCGGCCTAAGGCCTAAGTTTGAGAGGTGTTGTAAGAACTATTCTTTATGTCCCTGGGTCTTCTCCATTTGAACAGTCCCCAAGGAACTCTGTGCTTGATGAGTGACTGGGTCCTCGTGGATGAGGATGCTCTGATTGGCACTTGGCCGCTCTGCCTCACTGGTTCTGCAGTGAGCAGGATCTGCCTGGAAGGAGGCACTGATCGTCCAAGAGAATATAACCATTTCTGAGAGTCCTCAGCAATAGTGCCCCATCCTCAAAAAGGCAAACTGCTTCTGAAGCTATCTTCTATGGAATGGGAGGTTTGGCTGCAATTCCCTGCTCATCAAAATTGCAGGAAAAGAATGCTTTCTAAAATCTGAAAAAACAAAAAATAGAATTTTAGAAGACAGTGTCTGGAAGCTGTCATAAAATTTGCTACTTTCTGAGAGTCAGTCATGTGTTTTATTAACAGAACTGGACGGAGATTCTGGAGGTGCTATTTATTATTTACAAGGCATATTCAAACACAGCTGAATTGTGAAGGCTCCTGATGTAACTGGTAGTCAAAAGCTAGGAGGTGGAGATGATGATTAGAAAAACACAGTGAATGAGTGATTTTGTGAAGACTCTTAGCGTCAGCAGGAACATCTATTTTCTGACTTTTTTGTTTATGGTTTGGTATGATTGCAGTCTGACTTTTCCCCCCTATTCCTACCTATATTTTGGGTAGTGTTTAATATTTGGGGCCATCCTGTTGTGTGCATTAGGCTCGCTCTGTGCAGTCTCCTTAGTGGACGGGGAGAGTGTCGGCAGATGAATGGTCAGTGTGCCTTGTTTCTCTTTCATTTTACTGGGATCCTCAGCTTCCACTTCATTCTTTCTCCCCTTTCCTGCAGCGTCTCCAAGGCACACCCCACCTTCTCTGCGTATCTGGCTCTTCCTCAGAAGCAATGCTCCTTCAAGGCTTCCACTTCTGGTCTCATAACGGAGGCCCAAGGAATGGAACGTAAGGGAAAGAACCATCCAGGCCCATGGCTAGAACCAACACGTATGAAGTTTCCCGTGGATAATGCTGTGTCCATCATGCTCGCAAAGAGACCCTGTACCAGAGATGCCTCATGGATGGTCATAGGAGTCGACAAACAGGAACTTACTGGAAGTTAGTATCAGACCCTTGCCTCATGCCTGACATGAGAACCACTACCTAAGACATTCATATGCTGCATTATGTTGGCCTTGGATTTGAGATACAGTTTCGTGCCCCCCCCCAACAGTCTTTAAAGTTTGTTTGGTTGCCTCTGCTTGCTAAGCATGTAAGGTGGATTAAATATATTTCAAGGAATAGAACTCTGAATGGTCTCAGCTTCACCAGATATGTGGGTGGGTCATTCAGGAAGCTGACCTAGATGCAGCAAAGTTTTCTCAAATGCACTATTATTTCTATATTACCATTTGGAATAACTCACTATTTTCTCTGCCTTAGAATGAAAAAGAGACACACATTATGGGAATTGAAAAAGAAAAATATATTTCATTATCTTTCATTCACTTGGGGAATACTGTTTGCATGTGCCCTTCCTGAGCAACTTATTAAAGTATGATCTTCATTCAAACAAAATATGACTGGAAAACAAAATATGACTGGAAACATTCGGTAAAAGATCAGATGTTGAGAATTCAGTATATTTTTAAATGTACAGCTAGGGCTAACACAAGATGAAAATATGGGTTAATATGTAAATAGTGTGAATTATGAAAAAGTAGAAAGAATACAACTTTTAAAATGTGAGGAAAATGGAATAACTGATTGATGCATCGGTCACAGATAGACTCAAGAGACATTATTTAAAACAAGATCAGAGAGTAAAAGGATTAAAAAAGAAATAGAAGATTAAGGGTAAGTACAAATAGTACTCATACAACGGGAACCTTTACAATAAAAATACATATTTTCCTAAGTACCAAAAGCAACTGAGATAAAGCGAAGGGGACAAGCAAGACACAGAATTGAGACTGAATTGGTTTTGTATTTAATGTGCCTCTAATAAAATTTCCAATGAGTTTTTTTATTTTATAGTCTATCAAGTCAATGCTAAATTTGACACAGAAAAATAAACGCAAGAATAGATAAGGCTCTGAGTGAAGACCAGCTCTATCAGATAGTAAAATACACTAGTCTCTGTGAGTAGCTCAGTGTCGTACAAGCTCGTGACTAGACAAAGTGACACAACAGAGCAGACCCGGGGTCAGCAAACTCTAGTTCAAAGGCCGAATACAAACTGCCCCCTGTCTTTGTAAATGAAGTTTTATTGGAATACAGCTGTGCTCATTCATTTACATATTATCTGTGGCTGCTTTAGGGTTAAGTTTTTTAAAAATTTTTTATAAAGAAGAGTTTGTTGATTTTTAGAAAGAGAGGAAGGGAGGAGAGAGAAACATAACGTGAGAGCGCGACATGGATCGGCTGCCTCCTGCGTGCCCCCTGCCAGGAACTGAACCGGCAGCCTTTCGGTGCACAGGACGCCCAACCAAAGGAGCCACGCCGGCCAGGGCAGGGACTGACCTTTTCCTAAACGGTGCTGAGTTACTTGGATATTCAAATGAAAAAGAAGAAAGAGGGGGTGCAGGGGGCAGGAAGACAAGGAGAGGGAGCAAACCCAGACGTTCTAGCTCACACCGTGAGAAAATAGTTTCCGATGGATTGTCGCTCCGAATGCAAGACGTAAACCAAAGTTTATTGAATATACATAAGACAGAGGGAATATCTTCATAAACATAAAATATAGGGTGTATCTTCATGACCTCAGCATGAGGGGAGATTTCTTACGCAAAGCAATAAACACTCATGAAAAAATAATTGATGAACAAGGTTACACTAAATTTAGTACATTCTGTTCATTACGACATACTTTTAAACTTCCAGCCATAGACAATGGAAACTATAGTAATCAATCCCCAAAATTTCCTCCCCAAATAATACAAAGTAACTTCCCAACTGTGGAATTTCCACACACAACACCACCCCCAGCCTTACAGGCAAAGAGAGAACAAAGCTGCAAAGTAACTGAGTGAATGGAGAAAACTCAGCAAATCCCTCAGGGAATCCCTCCCCCATCCCGCCCCTGCCCCCCTGGAAGGCTGGAAAACAAAGGCAGATCCAGATGATGTGGGGAACGGAGAGAGGAAGGTAAGCAAAAAGGCCTGGAAATTATTTGCATCAGTCACTAATTTAGGATTAAATCCGCCCTAAATCTGAAAATTCTAAGTATTCCCAGGCATGGACTACGGGGCAGAGATTTCTAAGTACAGGTGACCTAAATGGCCAGAACCCACATATACTGTAAAAGGGCAGGTCCTACCCTGGCCCATAGCTCAGTCGGTTGGAGCATCATCCTGTACAACAAAAAGGTCGGGGGTTTGATTCCTGGTCAGGACACATACCTAGGTTGCGGGTCCCATCCCCCTTTGTGTGGGAGGCAACAGATTGATGTTTCTCTCTCACATTGATGTTTCTCTTTCTCAAATCAATAAAAACATATCCTCAGGTGAGGACTGAAAACAAAAGGGGGCATATGTTTAAAGGGACAATTGTGATTTAAAGGACAAGCACAATTTAAAGCACAGCCTTCATATGCATGGAATCTGATAGGAACAAAGGCAAATTATATATATGGCAATTTGGTAGTGAAAGGGAACATAAGAAAATGGGGGGGAACTGGGGGGTCCTGGGAGACAAAGAGAACTACAAAATGAGAAGATTCACAGCCCCTCCTCCACCAACAAAACGAACAAAAACAAAGCAGCCAGGGCTTTGCTGGGCTGGAAGAAATGGATGCCAGTAAACAAGGAATCTTATAAAATACCACATATAACAAATTAGTAAAGGGGAAGAAAAGCACAAACAGAACTAAAATAGAAAATAAGGAAACACAATGTCACATATGTCAATCAAGTAAAATAACAACCATGGAGCACAATATAGCTTTAAATTTTAGTCCAAAGAGAATTAAATACACTTGGGCATTTGAGAAAACAAATCACCTTGAATCAAAAATTCTAAATCTAAACCAGAATGGGCCAAAAATAGGAGAGAGAAAAAAAAGAGGTGATTCAACTTGGGAAAGAAGTGGAAGAAAAAGACCAAATTTTCTTAGGAATGAAGAAATAAATTGCAAATGTCCAAGGTAGCATAGACTCAAATGAAAATTTAATAAGGAGCATTGAAGAAAGGTAGAAAAATAACTGAGGAAATGAAAATGACTGAAAGAATGATATTAAAAATAAAAGTCAAAGAGAACATAATAGAAATGAAAGACTGGCAGAGAACCAATAATATTCATATTATTGGAACACATAAAGAAGAAAAGTAATGCCAGAGAGTTAATAATTAAAAATATAAGTCATAAAATCTTTCCAGAAATAGGAAAACATCTGAATAGACACACTGAAATGGCTCCCTAAGTCTCTGGGAAGATTAAATTAGAATGATTAACTCTGAGATATAGCCGAGCAAAATGATTTCAAAGATAAAGATAAATTTAGGTTTTCAGACAAAAAGATAAAAATTTACATAGGCAAAGAAATTAGACTAATTCTTTTCAAAACCAGCATGTAAAAGCAAGCAACAATGGAGCAACACTTTTTGAAAATTCAGTGAAAGAAAATGTAAACTAAAGATTTTATGTCCAGCCAAGCTGTCCTTCCAACAGCAACAGATACGTAAACAGTTTGTAACCTACAAGAACTTTGGGAGTGCTGAGCCCATCAAGCCTTCCTGAGGAGTCTACCTGGGATGAGCTTCATTCAACAGAGTAATGACTGGGGGGGGGGGGGGGGGATTCAGCACATAAAAACTCACCATGTTTCAAACCAAGTTAAGAGAAATTTTGTAAAAGGACCAGAGCTTTAAGAAATGGCACATATCAGGTAGAAATGACATGGTTAGGCAATAAGAAACTATAAATGAGAACTGCCATCACACAGGAAAAGACTTTAAAGGAAGAATTCTGAAAAGAAGACTACATGAGAAGGTACTCAAGAAAGAATAGATACCATATAAAATATAATAAGGGAAATATGAGAAGTGAAAGAGAAAGGTGGAAAAAAATCAATGAGAAATACTTTTTAAAGCAATAAAATGGATCTGAGGGAAAGTGATACATATAAAAGTCAAGGAAAGGAGATTAAATATTCAGATAATTGGAGACACTGAAAAAGCAGTTAAAATAGAATACCTAAAACACTAGAATTCAACCTTTTTAAAAATGAAAGAAGACTTGAATTTTCATAGTCAAAGAGCACATCATATTACCTTAAAGCATAACCCAGAACATCTGACGGAGACATCGAGGCAAAGAGCTATGCTATTGATGGGGGGAAATCAGATTTAGATGATATCCTAACAGCCTTTTTTTAATTTAGAAAAAGTAAAGCAATATGTTTAGAAACAGAAAAATATGAATTGGGGTTTTTATATTCAGCAAAATTCTCTTTTAATTACAAAGGCCACATACAAACAGCCGTGAATATGGAAGGTCCCTGTGAACATCAATCTCAGGAGACAACTTGGCTATTGTCAATTTTTATGCAATTTAACTATTCTAATAAGTGTGTAGTGGTATGTTCTTATTATTTCCTTAATTTATTTTTTAATGCACTGAGGATACTTTTCAATGATTTTTTTCCTCTAGAAATTTAGTCCTGTTTTTAAAACCTCTATGTACTCAATTACATCCTCAATGAAAGCTAAGTGCTCTCCAGTTGTCTTTGGGTTGTTGCTCCTATTACAATTATTGTGATTTACTTCTCAAGAAATTCATGATTCTTAAATTGGATTTCCATTCATTACCTTCCCATTACTATGATAATAACCTATGTATTCATTGTTTTAGTCATTTCCCCCTGCATCAATAGACTGCTTCTTAAATTTAACATAGAGATCCCTTAGTCAAGATTCTGAATTTCTAATTCTGTCTTTCATTAAGATTTTTTTTAAATTCAAGTGTTGGATTTGTCTAGTTTCCTTATAGCATCCATTTCCCTTTGAGTTTCTGTTTTTATTTCATCTCCTCTCTTATAATGGCTTCATGTCCCTGCTTTTGAAAGTGTGGTTTATCCATAAAAACATTTTCTGTGGTATGATTTCTTCCAAGTCTTAAAAATAACGAGAAGAGGCTTATTTGGATCTAGTGTTTGCCAAGAGCCAGGTTTTGTGGCGTGGCTTTCCTCTTACCTAATTAATTGTAATTTTAAAAATTACTTCTTTTTTTGTTGGAAAACAAACTACTGCTGGGATATACAAAAATCTCTATGCCTCAGATGCATTGTGGCATTTCCCTCCAGAGCACATTTTAGCAAAAAGCATCACGAAGCCCACCTGTTACTGTCTGACTCATTGTTTACTGGGGGTTGCAGTCTGAAGCTACTTGACTAAACAGTTTTGGAGCAGGGTGTGGAACAATGTCTCACTCTTTCAAAATAATAAGTTACTGTAGGAGAGAAATAAATGCCCTGTTTTGGGCCGATAGTGTTTGAGTTTCTGATCCGCAGGCAAAGATATCAGGTGAAAAAATTCATATCCTTTATACTTCAGGCAAGAATGCTTTCCTTGCTATAGGTGAAAACCATATGCCAATGCCTCTTTTATATTCTCCTTCTCTTTTCTGCTTCATATGTTTTTAATTAACGAAAATGCTCCCTATGGTCCTGTAATATGTTGACTGTCAGCCTCAGTTTTGGATGTAGTTACAAATTATAATCATTTTCTGAGTTCCCATAGGTATTCCATTGGGAATTGGGCAAAACTGAATTAAAGAAAGCTAGCCAAATGCTGTAACATAACGATAAAAAAGTACAAAAGCAGAAATATAGGATTTTCTTTACACATATATCTTATAAAGTAGAGAATGCTTACAAAACACAGAAGAACAAGTTTAAGAAACTTGTTCATAGCAGATCATAAACAGATTGTCAGCAAAACTTTTATTTAATAAATTAAATTTGTAATTATAATATTAATATACTAAAATATCTGGGATGCAGATATACTAATCCAGCACCGTATGTGCATTGTTAGGGTTTTTCCCAGAGACTGAAGCAGAGATTTTGAGATGCATGAAAAACTGAAAAGAACTGAAGAAAAAATAAATAGTAATACGGAAATTGTAAAGAGGGACTTAAAACAGAAATTTGAGACCTCTATACATCTCCCTTCATTTATGTAAATCATTAGGAAATAACAAAAGAATTTTTAATCCGTGTTTTCATAGCTTTATAGAGGTGTAATTTTCATATAATGAAATTCATCCATTTTAAGTGTACAGTCTGAAGACTGTCAGTAAACATATATAGTCATGTAACTCTCAGCATCGTAAAGCTTAATAACATTTCCATGTCTCCTCAAAAGCCCCTGATACCCCTTGGATGTCAATCAAGGATTCCAGCACTGGCCTCTGAGAACCACTTGCTGCCTTTAGGTCACTATAGTTTTACGTTTTTTAGAGTATCACATACCATACAGCAAGTCGGCTTCTGTGACTGGCTTCTTTCACTTAGCGTGATGTGTCTTAGATTTTTCTGCATTGTTAGTGTTTCAGTAGTTTGTTCTTCCTTTATTGCTCAGCACTGGTCTATTGTATGAGATCTCACAGTTGGTATATCCACTCAGCAGTTCACAGACATGGGTGCTCTTTTACCATTTGAAGTATTGTAGGTAATGCTGCTATGAATATTTGCATACCATTGATCAGCAGATACACATTTCCATTTTTCTTAGGTAGTAGAATTGTTGGATCCTATGATACTTTTATTTTACTTTTTAAGAAACTGCCGATATGCTTTACAAAGTGGCTCCGCTGTTTTACATTCCAACAAATAATGCAGAAGGGTTCCAGTGGTTCCATAACAGTCAACACTTGATATTGTCAGTCTTTTAGTTCTAGCTATCCCAGATGTGAGAAACACACCCAAGGCAAAGCATGTCTGCATGTCTCTCCAAGCTTCCTGGGTTCCCTGGGGTGTCACACACCAGTGTAGTTTACCAGTCAGCCATACATGCGTGGCACATTTATTGTCTGTTCTCCTACAGATCTCCGGGCTCTCATTACCCAAACCCTCCTGTTAAATTATTAGCTGCTTTGCAACCTACTCTGCCCTAAGCACATCCTCTCTGTCTGATAAAGCAATAGGTTTTTGCTACGTAAGTGTGGGTGGAGTGGGGGTGACCAGATTATAAGAAGGCCACGAACTCACCATTAATTATCAATGAAGCACCCAGTAATCCTGAGTCAACCTTTTCAAGTTGCTGCTTGCCCTTGGTCAATTTCCTGGGCCCTGAAACTTGTGGTTTTAATAATTTTTACCCAGTTTTTTCTTGTTTTCTGGAGTAATGGAGAGAATGTTCACCCCCTGCTCCCTCCCTCCATGCTACCACTACCAGAAGTAGTGTCATTAGTCCATTTTTTGAGAAGTGGAAGAGAGTTATACACACACACACACCAAAATGATGCTAAGCTCCATATTATATCTACCTTAGCCAGGCTGTGTAGGCTTTGAGAAGGAGTGTGGTTGAGTCTAGGGAAGCAATGGCTTTGGGCATTTCTAGTGCCTGACCACAGGTGTTACACACACCTGGTCAGGGAAGAGTGGAGAAGGGAAGTCATAGCAAGAGTGAGTTTCATCCTGAGCTTGGGAGAAGAGTCATGAAGAATACAAAGAATAAAAACAATGAATAATTTAGTTATCAGTAGATGTATTACTGTTATTTTAAAGGTAATGATAGTCCATTACTCTCTGTCTTCAGTTATGATTCTAATAAAAAATAAAATGGTCAGAAGTAAAATTAAGAATAAAGAGAACGTTTCTTTGTAAATATTAAATAAGCCAGTGGGAGAAGTTATAAAACTCTCTCTCCTCTTTTTTTTTTTAGCACATTAAGAAACAAATAACTTTCTGGCTTGAAGGATTAAAATAAAATTAAGATAAACCTGACAAAGACTTGATACTGTTCCACATTTAAACCACTCTAAGTTGTATTAGGCTACACTTTGTGATTAGATTTTGGTTAGTAGTACATTAGCATTTACTTTTAACCATTACTAAGTGTACAAAGTACTACTATGATAGTCGTTATAATTATTTTCTACACTCTCTCAATTGATTCATATAAAAAACACATAATGTATTAGAATTATTTAATTACTCAGGATCAAAAGAGAAAAATATGATGTAGCCAGATACGGGTTTTAAAAGAAAAAACTGTGTATAGGCAAAGCTTATTATCACTGCTTATAAGATGATCTGCTGACTACCTTTTTTGGGCTCTAGACACTGAATCCTGGGCCTTTCATAAGAGCCACCCTCCTTCTGAGATAAATGAACCTTCATGGGGAGCTCAGAAATAGCAAATCACTCTGTACCCTGACTATTCTCAGGAGGGTAAATGTTGTATGCAGCGCTAACAAAGAAAGGAAGATTATATGTGGAACACAAAATTGTCCCTGATGATAGATGCAAGGAAATCTAAATGAAGCCATTCATTATGGGGCCGAATGATGGCTCCTTTCACCACATTTTTGCAGTTCTTTGTTGATTAGGGCTGGAATCATATTTTCTCATTTGTGTTCACAGATTATTCATTTAGCTACATTAATAATACACCTAATTCCCAGAGCGTCATCCATTTCGAACTATTTCACCTGATCTGTTTGATCACAACAACTCTGCTATTATCCTTCTCATGCGGATGGCTTTCAGAGGAGGAGATAAGAAAATTAACAAATGGCTGCATTAGTCACGAGTCTATCTAGTGGCAACCTAGAAGGTGCCCACAGGTATTTTTTCAAACCAGGTCAAATGTGTTTTCCATCTTGCATGCTGATGCAATCTCTGGAAAAGATGTTGTTGATTTTGTAGTCAGAAAAATGGCAGCCTTCAGACTTATCAGGGAGAGGTATCCCTTGTCTTGATCGCACTGTTCGTTACAGACACCTTAGCAAGAAACGACTCATCAGAAGATGAAGTTCTGGGTGAACACTCACAGTGAGGGGAAGTCATGTAGGAAATGCACAGACTTTGAATTTGTTTCTGTAGCACATTACTGTACCTATCTAACACCTTTACCAATGTCTAATTTAGTTATAATTTAGTTATAATTTTCTCTCCACATATGCTTATCCTCCTACTGAACTATAAAATTACTGAAGGCAGTTTGTTATGAATTTCACACAGTGCTTACCACAGTGCTTTGCACACTATAATTCACATAATTGTTTGTTAAATGAGTTAATTACACACCCCTATGCTTGTTGTTTTTGTATTGCAATTATATTTCTTTGGTCTATTGACAAGAGCTACAGTTTGGATGAGTTAAGAAGGAGCCACATGATAAAGCAATGGACAGAAATGAATCAATGTAGATATGTGGGGGAAAATACTAATATTGGAGAGAAAAACTAAAAAAAAGAACTGGGAGTTAGCAAGAGTAAGCATGGCATCCATCTAGAAAAGGCAGGAAAAGACACTGAGCAGACCTGACCTTGGCTAGATATCCAAGAGAGGAACCCAGAAGGATGGGACACTGCTGTAGCTCCGACAGTGGTCAGCCTGAGGGAGTCTTTTCTTAGAAGAAAATCCATAAAGGATGGGACTGCCTCACTGACCAGGTGCCTGTGGACATAGCATCTCACCTAATCCTCGCCAACCACTCTATAAGGCCGCTATTGAAACAGGGTAATAATAGTGGCCACGGAGAGTTGAAGCTTGGAGAGTCAGGGCCATCGCGCTTGCCCTGGTATCACTAAGGACATGCAGATTCAACATGATACTGGATGGCAAATACTAAGGGGCAAAATGGTATTTCGAAAGCAGCTAATGAAATAAAGCACTTCCTGTTTCTTGGGTGTCAAGGGGACACGGGGTAGCCACTGTTCATCTTTCCACAGTGTTCTATCAGGGAATAAACAATGAGTCACCAATGTAAAAAACCTGAGGTTTTCTTTAAAATGATGAATACACTGAGGGTGTGAAACAGTGTTTGTCTTTATTCCCTACACTGATTTGCCTATTTCCAAGGTTCCCTTCATTCCAGAGTCATAGTCGGCAAACCATGTGCTGACATAAACCCCAACCTCAGGTACTGAGATAGGAGCTCGGTGCATAAGGAAGCTTTAGGGGAATTAGCCCTTATGAGAAACCTAGTTAGCTAAAGTTTTGGTTTAAAACATAGTCACTCAACAAGATAGTCTGGGATAGCACCTATCTTTTTCTTTTTAACTAAACTCAGTAGTTCTGGATTCTCCAGTCAATTCTTCCAAACTGACTTATAAAGACCACGTATCCAAGCTATCTCGAAAGAAGATCGGCAGCAGGTCTCACCCAGGGATGTCATTAGGTGATGGCTGAGCTTTTAGTTCCACATATTCCAAGTAAAATCACCTAATTGCAAGTGGTCCCCATGGAGGACTTCTTTTTAGTTCCTATTCAAGTCAAGCTGGGCCAGTGAGTAATATTTAATCAAAGGGCCTCCTGGGCCAGGGAGTGAGTCAACACAGAATCCTGTGTCTCTCTTTTCATGGGTATATTTATTCCCCTGGGACAAACACATTAGCAGAACCACCCAAGAGCTGAGCACGAAGGGCTGTTCAGACACTCACTTCTGTAATGGCTCTAATGACAGCAAAGCAGGCAGCAGTTGCAGAAAAGCCTGGCCTGGGGAGCAAAAAGAGGGTGTGATGACTCACGTCTTCAAGTTCAACCTCAGACCTCACCGCTCCTCTCTGGACCAAACTCGCAAACTGAGAGCTGTTAAACCCAGCAGGGAATCAGAAATTTTAAGCAACTGTGTTTCACAATCTGACTTCCCCCAGAGTGTAACAGCATAAGATAAGATGCAAAACACAGAAAGTTAGGCATAAGGGATAGAACAGAGGACTTGGGAAAGGGAAGGGGACGGTGTGGGGTCTTCCTTGCATGTTTGATTCACTTCCTCTCAACCCATTGCCCTCACTTCCTGTAGAACATCGGCCAATGTCTCCGGCACCCTGAATGCTCGGGAAGGGTGGCCAACGGGCACACCAAGACACAGTTGTGTCCATTTCCAAACCTGTTAATGGCAGACATGCTTATTACTGATATTTCATAATTAAATGTGCGAGCTGACGAAACAGCAGTGAAGAAAGACTTGTGTTTCTATGAAGACTTAGTTGAAGGCTTTGGAAAGACCTTGGAGAGCAGCTTAAAGATGCTACAAGAATGGGCATGTGTGAGACAACTAAAAATAATCCAAGAAAAAAAACTAAAATCTGGAAGGATGCTGCCTTATATTGCTACAGACGGCGTCCTTAGATCCTCACTCTATTTTAAAGACATCCACACTGGCCCTGGTAGGTAAGTCACTGCGGATGAATCTGCCATGAAAGGCGCCGTGAAAACCAGTCAGTGCGTCTACACTCAAAGAAAGGGGCTTGGCTCTGGCTTAAAAACTCACTCCTGAATGTACAAACGACACAGAAGCCTCCCAACCGAAGGAAAATGTGAGTTGATGAAGACGGCAATCCAACAGGTGCAGACACGCAGTCCACAGCCAGACCGGTCTGTGTCTGGCCTCCTCTTTTAGTGGGCGACGGACACCCTTAGTGCTTCACACACACGATTAGATTCCATCCCCCATCCCTGCCTTACTACTAAAGGCTGTGTCACAGACAGTGGCACTGAGGCTCAGATAAGGTAATGAACTTGGCCTACGTCACACGGCTAGTTCGAGTTTGCTGCTGAGGCTGTTACTACTATGACCCTGCGCAGAGAAATACACAGGTGGTCACAGTTGAGGGGCGGCCCATAGTTCAGGTGAAATTTCTCCCCGAAACCACTCCAGGCTCGCACCCTCCTGTCCAGTACGCTTTTGAATAGTTCACCTTTGTGTGGCGACAGAGAATTATAGTGGACAAGGCAGCAGGCTTTCGAACCAGAACAGGGGCATTTGTACTGACGCTGTCATGTTTCTCTGCAGGTGCAAAGCGACCGGGTTTGCCCGCTGCACTCATCCTGCCACCCCCTTAGCCGGGTGCCAAGGCGCCCCCTTGCCCTGGTCCGCTCTTCACTCCTCCCCATTGTACATTTTCCCCCTGGGCAAGTCCAAGGAAGGCCAGGGGCCACTTCAGGCGCCTGAGCCCTCCCTCATCAGTGCGCGAGCTTATCCGCAAAGGGGGCACCAAAGGACAGGCAGGGACGATGGGAACGCCGGGCACGAGACAGTGGCCCCTGGCGGCACCGAGAGGCCCTAGGTCCCGTCCCCAAGGCCTGGGTCCTACAGGGTTTCCTTGGGAACAGATTCTAGTATTTTTCCCAGGTTGATGAGTCTACACCCCACCCTCCAAGTCCCTCTTCTCTTGTCTCTTGCAATTGAAAGAATCTTGACTAGTACTGTGACCTCTGGGGGGGAGGGGTTATTTAAGCTATTACAGCTTTATTTTCATTTTCTAGGAGGGCAAAGTATGCACCTCATGGGGTTATTGAGGATTAAATTAGATCATCCGCAGGAAACACCTCACACATAGTAAGTGCTCAATAAGTGTAGCTCTTTCATTGTTGTTAGTATTAACGCTGACAAGAGGGGGGCGCTGAGAAAAACAAAGGGCCCCATTACCATGTAATAAATGGACACGATCCAATTTATACTTCGGTTACATGTGTATCTAGTCAAAATAAGTCTGTCAAAGTAAGTTATCCTCTCTGGGTGAGATAATAGACTGAGGTTGGGGCTAACTCTGAGGACCACGCCCTGGGATTAGAGATCAACTGGCATGTTGCCCACAGGTCAGGAATCCTGGGGCTCCTCTTAGCAATGCTCAACCAGGAATCATGGGAATTGTCCTGCAGGGATCCCTTGGGCCAGGCTTCACCTTCTAGGGACAGGATTCTATTTGGCTTTTTAACCAGGGACACGCTGTGGTGCAGTGGAATTTAGTTTAATGAGGAGACAGAAGTGGCCTGGCTCAAGATGCAATAAAATGTTAGTGACAAATCTTTACACCCTCCAAGAACCCAGAGGCTCATAATGGAGTGCAATCACAGAGCTGTCAGATGCTGACAAATGCTTGTTAAATCTCTGAGGAATCTGCAAAAATCCCAACCAAGGTTCCAATGTTTGGGGAGCCCTGCCTCATCCTGAGACGTGTCGCAGAGGAGCAATGCAAACATATGTATCCAGAGCCTATAATGTAGTTAGTTACATGTCACTCCTACTCTATAGATAGGGATTCAAAGGCGCTGAGGAATGAAGTAACTTTTGCAGATTCGTGTGGCTGCAAAGAACCAGAGCTAGGATTCAGACCCAGGCAATCGGGGCTGGTTCCTGTCATTAGCTCCTACACAAACCCACCCACAAGACAACAACCACTTCTGCTACCAACAATGGCAGTGCCTAATAACAGCAATAGCTCATTCACTGAGGGCTTACCAGGAGCCAGTCACTTGCTAAGTGCTTTGCAAGTGTTGTCTTAATTTATTCAAAACAGACGAGCTTTATTGTTATTTCCACTTTGCCGATGAAGACCAGAAGCCCGAGAAAGGATGTGGGGAAGCAAAGGGTAACATGAACCCCATAACTGGGTCCCTGGGGAAAGCATGCTTGAGGGACTCACGTTTGAGCTTCATTCTGGAGAGTGAGAAGGAATTAACTAGGCAAAGGAAAGAGCAGGGCGGGAATGTTATCGGCATGTTCATGAAACCCAGGGAAGAGGCATGGCCCAGAGGGAGGGGTGATGGTGAAATGGAGGAGTTCACTTTGCATCTTGAACCATTGGAAGTCACTGGAAAATTTGAAATCAGAAAATGATGTGAGAGAGACCAATTTGGGCACTGCTGCAGCAGTCCAAGTTAAAGATTCTCACAGTCGAAATTGGTGATTTGGGGGGGTGTGGGGGGGTTCCCAGGAAATACCTGCGAGTGAATGGACTTGAGAGCTATTTGGCTGGACATACATGATTGTGATGGGGGGGGGGGTGTCAAAGAATCTCTTCTCGCTTTCTAGTTTGTAGAGCTAGTGAGTCTTAGCACTTTGTGTTGGTGACTCCAGAGCTGGGCTATTGAGGTCCAGTTCCAGAAGCATCCATCCCCACAAGCACCTGGGGCCTTACCGTTTTCCCACCTCTCCGCTCTTACAGCCAGCCCATCACCTATACAGGTTGCAACATTTACTGGCCCTGGCTACTGCTCCTGGCCTCTGGTGACCTATATGACAACATCCCAGCTCTCACAGCCCAAGGGCAATGTTTTCCGTTTCTCTGAAGTTAGTTCTTTACTTTTTCTATATACAGCAAAAGTTTATTTTCAGAAACATTTGGACATTTAAATTGGGCTTAATTTTCCTTTTGGCAGCTCTCCACATTTTTAGAAATTGTTTTTATGTCTTACAAACTCAGGTTATAAGAAGAAACAAGTAGCTCATTCATGAAATTTGCCTCATTCTCTGGAAAAGCCTAGTTACTTATACAAATATGATCTTCTTGGAGGAATTCAGGTCTTCTATGATTTCATGTCAAGATACAGATGGGGAGCGTAAATGCCATAAACGCTGGAACCACACAGAAGAGAAAGTTTTCCTGGAATTTACCCACAAATTATTCCATAAACATCCAGGCAGCACCTGCTCTGTAAACTAGCATAGAGGACACAGAGCTGGGTAAGTTGTGTCCACAAAGGGCAAGAGGACGATGTGGTCTCATGGGAGTGGGCACACCCAATTTCCTGTGCCCCCCCAGGATATCTTGAGATAACCCACAGGGAAGTGAGCCCTGTGTGGTATCCGGATAAGAGTATTGGACGAAAAGCCTTCCAGAATCCGAGAGACCTTCAGATCGCTGTGCCTGAGTGCCTCTATTTAAGGACCCTTCTCAAAAAGTATTTGGATCTGAGTCCCAAACAGAATGAAATCTGGGCTGGGTTCAGGGTCCGCTCAAAAGAATTTTTTGAAAAAGGGGACATCTGTAATACTTCCAACAATAAAGATAAATTTGAAAAAGATTTTTTGAAGGCTCATTCAATAGCCACAAAAATAGATTTGTTCCAGCTCAAACCTGTTTACTACTTTTGTTTACAAAGATTAAGTCACTGAGGGAGGAACCCGCGCTTGTTAGAGGCGGGAGCATGAGGCGGTTCGAGCGCACGGGACAGGTTGCCCCAAGCCCTGGCGGGGACGCAGGCACCCAGAGCAGGGAGATGACAAATGCGAGCAAACGCGCTGTTCCCGGTGCCTGCTCCCAACAGACTTGAGAAGGAAGTGAAGAAAGGCAGCCAAATTAGCTGGCAGGGAAACCAGAATTGGATGAGGGATTTTAAAAGGCAGAAAAGACTTTTAATCAGGAGGCAGTACCCCGAGGGAGATCAAAAGCCTGTTAGCTACAACTGTTATGATGGAACTTAGTGCTAAAAGGGCCATTTGGGTGATTAAAGCGCAGACTGGCTTTTACTGCCTCTCTCCTTAGATGGCTCTGGAGAAACAAAGGACCAGCCTGCGAGGCTGGAGATCTAGCAGGAACCCCGCACAGTCCAGCGCCAGCTAAGAGCGCCGTGGGCGAGGGGAGGCCGCGCTGGCTACTAATTACAGCCCCGGGCCACAGCCCGGCAGCCCACAGGCCATGTTCCACCTGAAGACAGATTCTTTTTGGCCTCTACAGTGTTTAAGATTCACATGATGTAATCGGGGAGGGGAGGATCTGCTTCTGTGACTTCCCTTAACAACCTGAAAACTCTGGTCCCGAATTCCCTCACATCGGCAGTGGGGGCCTCTGAGTAGCATCTGTCCCCTTAGACAGGACGTGAAGTCTCCCCTTCACCGCAAGGCTAGAGCTTGCACTTAGTACTTATTTTTAAACACTAACCTCTATATCCTTGTCTCTATAAAAATGGGAAACTAAACAATTAAAAGTTGAGCAGAGAGGACCACACAGTTTCTCTTACACGCGAGCCGGGTCACCTACTTGTGTTATCCGCCCTCTGCTGTGACCTTGATTCTCGCACTTGACACAGAAAATGCTTAGCCGTGAACTTGCTGGGGTTGTTGTGAAGACACAACGTTAGAAGATCAAACGTGATGTGTTTTTAATGTACTTTTGCCAGAAAATAGGTTGTCACCTTCCTGATTCCTGGGTGGTTTGTTAATGTAGGTGACAGTGCCATGCCGAAGGAGAAGCAGGGTGGGGTCAGGCTGGGGTTAAATTCCAGCTCTGCCCATAGTCACAAGGAAACCTGGGGAAAGTCATACTCCGGCCACAGCTTCCTCACCCCTAAAAATACATATAATGAAACATCACCCAGAGTGATTCTGAGGATTAAATAAGAGCTTCAGAGAAAGCTCCTAGCGTGTAATAGCTGCTCAATAAATGACCCATTGCCAATGACGAGCAATTAATTTTATATTCTAGCTCCAGATTTAATCAAGACTTTATGGCAATAAAGTTAGGTAACCTGAAGGAAGTTGGGTGGAAATGGGCTACCCTATGTAGCCCCCTCAAGATGACAAGAAAATAAGATCACTCCTCGAGAGGTTAATTAATAAAATCAAAACAGTGGGTTTGGGCAGGGTCAGCACATTTTTTCTGTAAAGCACCGGACAGTATTCTCGGCTCTGCAGGCTATGTGGCCCGTTGCAGCCACTCAGCTCCCCACTGAGGCCTGGAAGCAGCCATGACATTGCAGAAGTCAACGAGCCTGCGCACTCCAAGAAAGCTTTGCAGGCGTGCGGACGCAAAAATTTTAACTTCCTATTATTTTCATATCACCAAGTATTATGATTCTTTTGATTTCTTCTTCAATCACAAACATAGAAACTATTCTCAGCTCTCGGGCGGTGCGCAAGCAGATGGCAGGCCCAGGTTGACCTGAGGGCCGCAGGTGCCAGTGCCTGCGCCAGAACAGCGAGGAAGAAGCCATCGTAAACCATCCCGGTTCCCAGGGACCGAGTCAACTCCAGGCTCTGTCTAAACAGTCAGAAGCAAATGGAGAGACACAGGAGCAGCTTTTGGCAGAATCGGTCCTATCAATTTCTGCCCGACACCGAGCCCGTCGGGAGGGCGGCCCATCTGGAAATTGACGTGTTAGACTAACGTGCCCGCAGGACAAACTCCGCTGGCTCACCGGGAGGCCTCCTAATTAGCATTCGGCTTTTTTTCTTTTTCTTTTTTTCTTTTTTTTGGCACAGTTGCCTACAGGGAAGGAATGTACGGGTCAGACTGACACAAATATCTATTTCGCTTGACAGCGATTTCTTATTGTGAATGGATGAATTGTGGTCCTGACTTACTCATCAGTCTTTGGGAAGTCCTATGTGTGTTTTTTAAAGCCTGAATCAGCATTTCCAAATCCAATTAACTTGGGAATATATATGAGTGTTTTTATGAGCCTGTGTGGCCGAGGGCCAGGCCCTAACGCTAGTTACTTTAGGAAATTTAAAGGGCCCTTCTGTGGGGCCGCGTACTCCCTATTAAACCTGCAGACTCTTCAGGAGGTTAGTGTGGGGATTCATGGAGTAATGACAACTACACTCATAATGGCGCATAGAAAGGGCTCCATGAATGTTAGCTATTATGATATGACTACGATCATTGACAGTTTCGGTCCCTTTACCCTTGTATCTTAACTATGCACATTAATAAGCCTTGCTCCTTTTTTATGTTCCCGATATTAAAAGATTATAATTCATTTGATATGGGTGGCTGGGATAGATGGAATTACAATAGACTGCATCAGATTCTTTAACTCATTTAAAGGTGCTCTGGCAAAGCTCATCTTTCCTCAGGGTGTCAAAATGCTCTCTATTTATAATCAAGGTCTCGTTTGGAAGAAAAGGAAAGAGGGCCAAAGGCATTGAGCCCCTTCTCCAGCATCGTTAGGCCAGGCACTTAGTGTTCTTTAGAGGCCTGCAGGTTGGTATAGCTCTGCTTTCTGTACTGGCAGGAAAATGGGTATCCAAAAAAGTGAAATCATGTTTCAAAGGTCACAGAGCTGCGAAGTTGTGGCTCCAGGATTTAAATCTCTCCCTCTCTCCCTCCCTCTAATATTATAGTTTCATTTATACCCACATTCTTTGTGCTATAGTTGTCATATAGATTACGCCTAAATTTCTTGTAGATGCCACCATACAGTGCTATAATTTTACTCTAAACTGCCATGTCTTTTAAAGAAATCAAGAAAGGAGAAAAGATAATGTTTGTTTATATTCACACAGCTCCCATTTCTGACACGAATCTAACTCTCTGACTGAGCCTGAAGGTTGTCAGCGGCATGATGACTGACAACCCCATCAGGTCCCCAAACTCTGATCCTCTGCCCTTTAATGCCTTAGAAATAGGACAGCTCTACTGCAACATAACTCATAGCCCATAAAAGGGACCAAAAATAATAATAATAAGCTGCCCCATAACTTTAAAACAATATTAGTGATGACTAATATTAACTTAAGGCTTACAGTGTGCCAGGATTTTGCTTAGAGCTTTACATGTAGTTTATTACTTAACTTTATTACCATTAATAATGTGTACTATTATCAGCTCCATTTTGTAGATAAAGAAAATGAAGGTGAGAGAGGTAATTTGCTCAATATAAAGGAAGTAGTAATAGACTGAGAGGAGATTAAAAAGTAGGTTTATCTGACTCCAGAACCCGTATTTTCACTAAAATGCCTTGTTATTTTGTATTCCATGGCTGCAGTTTCAATTATTACATTGCCATACACTTATTCTACTCAGTCAACACAAGTGTCATCTTATAATGCTCTAAACAATGCTTTACAATTACCACATATTCACCAACATAAAGTGATTTCAATTATAAGGTGACTTTCAATTTTTTTCCAATAGAAAATTTCCCCCAAAGAGGTTTTCCATTTTTAGCTTTTTTATATACATAAACTTTTGGAATGTTGAGTTAGTAGTTAATTCCTTCATTATTTTTAGTCTATCAACTCCATAATTCATACATATTGTGAACTCTGAAAAAAACTACCCAAACTGCGCTTCTCGGAGAAGCCTGTGCTACACTGCCCGGCCGCACTGTGTATATGCTCGGGAACCACCCCTTATAAAGGAGCTCCTGGGATCCTATTTCTACCAATAGGATTGAGGCTTTCCCCATCCAGCCGGAGCTGCATAGGTCCAGCCAATCAGAGCAGTTCTATTCTGACCAATCAGGACAGTGCCTCTTGGACCAATCAAACTGAGTGGATTCAGAGCCCTCGTTTGCATGAGGATGACTCAATCAGGGGCCAGGGGCAGGGGCTTCTGTTCTTAGAAGCCAGCTCCCCTCGGCTTGGGGAGCGTAGGTTCCCTTCCCCCGGGAGTGAAGCCTGCATCTCCCTGGCTGCCTGGAACTGAGAGGTGTCTCAGCAGAGCGGGGTGAAGCAGGCCACTGAGGAGCAGAGCAGAGCTGTCCAGTGGGCGAGAGGCTGGCCCTAAGGCCACCTGCCCGCAGAGTTGTCCTATAGCTGTGCCTTTTTCACAGCCTCACAACCACGCTGAGCTGCTTGCACTGAATAAAGTTTCCTTCACCACACCCCAAACTGGGGATTCTTTTTGGCCTTGAATTGGCACCAACAACCATTATTTGACAATATGCATATATATTTAAGTTACTACAGAAAATTATGTACTAATTTATAATATTTTCTTATTCTTGCACCCCAGAATTGCATTTCCAACAAATTCCCAGAGAACCACAGCAAAAGAGACGTAATCATAGGACAGAAGGAGCCTGGGTTCACTGTCAGAAACTTGATCCCAGTTCTGCCACTTGCTACTGGTGTGACTTCGAGCATATGGGGCCCCAATTTCCTTGTCTATAAATAGGACTAATTCTCATATGATTGTTTTGAGGTTTAAGTGAGATAACATATGAAAATGCAAGTGCTCTGCACACAGTGGGAAATCAGTGTTAGTTCCACAAACCAAATGCAGTTCGTGCTACCGATGAAGCCAGTTTTCTGAATCCTATTTTTGTGACCATGACGCTTTTGTCCTGGGCAGAACCAGTTGGTGGATTATCTACTTTATAATAAAAAACCTGAGAGGTGGTTCGCTCAGTCTGCTCACAAGGCTGCTGCCCACTGTTTCATCGGCTGGCAATCCGGTCACAACAACTTTTCTTCCTAAGGTCTCTCACTGCTCCTCGAGTTATTTTCCCGTGGCCCTTGGTAATAGTAATGAGATGGTAATAATGACTTTCTTCTGATTCGGTGGAGATACAGTCTACAAGGCACTTTGCATGTGTACAGTGTTTAATCTAACAGTGAGCCTGCAGCAAGGTGTTATTATCTCTCATTTCCTAGATGAGAAAATTGAGGTGCAGAGGAGTTAAGTAAGGAGGGTAAGTAAGTTTCTCAAGCTCCCAAAGCTGCTATCAAACAGCTTTCAATCACCCCCCTTTGTGTCCAAAAATGAGGCATGCGGGGCAAACCCTACAAAGACAGCCCTTAGAGTCACCAGGCAATGCACGCGCCCTCCCCTTCCACTGTCAGAATTAGATCGGATTAAAAAAGAGTGGTTGTAATAAAAACTAGATGAAATGGATTAAGGCAATGTTATATAATTCTCTACACAGAAACAAGATCCTTTATTGCCAGAACAAAATGGTATCTGAGTCAGAGGCAAGGGTGGTTCTTCAGACAAGCCCAGTGAGGCCTCCGGTCTGGGCCCCGGTGTCGGAGTTTTTTGTCCAGTCAGAACACCCTTTCCTCTTGTCTGTGCGCCGTCCCTGCCTGGCCACCTCCTTCTGGGAGGAAGGGCCCTTCCCGCGACACTGGGGCCTGGGGCTCCTGCCCTGTGCGTGAGCCCCCTCGGTTCTGTCAGTGCCTCCCCGTTTCCTTAGGCCCTCGTCTCCCTGTGGGACCGGGCTGAGTGTCTAAATAGGCTCGAGCGGTTCCCATCTTGGAAACAAAAAAAGGAAAGAGAAAGGACAGAGCTGTGCGCCTCCGCAGCACCCTCGCTTCGTTTCTCGGCCACCTTTGTAGCCTAAATTCTTAGAATTTCACCTTTCCACCTCCCTCCATTCATTCTTCCAACAGCTCTCCTCTGAATTTTGCTCACGAGTATATTGAAACTGTTATTTTAAGGACCGATGGGGGGGCTCCGAGTTAAATGCAGGTTTTCCCCTTCCCACCGCCTTTCACGTCCCAGCAGGATTCCGGCCAAGGGTGGCTCCCTGTGGCCGCACCATCGCTCCTGGTTTGGGGCGTGTTCTGATCTTCCTCAGGCCTCTAGGGCCGATTCTTTTCTCTTTTTTTATTGGGTCCTTAACTTCACCTCGCCTTCAATCGTTGGGGAGACGAAGCCTTCCCAGACCTCAGTCCTAATCCTTCGCATCTCTCCGTCTCTCCTGGCCCACTCTCTGGGAGGGAGCCTGCGTTCCCACTGCTTTGAAGGCCATCTCTCCATTTGAGTGCTACATTTTTTCTCTTCTTGGAGCTTTATTCTTAGATAACCACTCATCTACTTGATATCCCTTCTCAGATTTATTGTAATGATCACATATCTGATGTGTTCAAAATTAGACCTCTGATTTTGCCTCACTAGAGTAAATCACCATTACCTTTCAGCTGATCCCTGCTGTAGTTCCATAATTGCTTCCTCTGCTGCCCCATTTTTACCCAATCTATTCTTCAAACAGAAGTGAGAGTGATCTTTCAAAAGCATAAAATTGGTTTAAAACCACCCAGCTCCTCATTGCATTTTGAATGAAATTTGCATCTCCTACTTAGACTACGAGACCTTACATGTTCTGGCTTCTGCCCACCTTTCCAACCTCAGGTTGTACCAGTTTCCCCCTTGGGCACTAAGCTACAGCCACACTGATCCCCAAATGTACCTGGTTCTGTCCAGTCTGAAGGCCTCAGTGTACACTGTTCTACCCTGGGCCTGAAACGCTCCTCCCAACACTTGTGACGTGGCCCTTCTTCTCCTTCAGTTCCCAGGCTAAATATTCCTTCTTCCAGATGATTCTCCCTCTCCCTCTAAGTCAGTATCATTCCCACCTCAGTATTCTGCTCTTTCATTTCCTTCTTAGCTTGTTCTTCTTTGCAATTGCTCATTTGTTTTTTGTGTATTGTCTGTCTCCTAGACTCTGCATCACTGCTGAGCACAGTGGGAATCAGAGGGACCTCACACTGTAGAGCTAACTCTTAGCTCCAGCACTTACTATCTGTGGAAATTCAGCAAGATTCCTATTATATCCATGCCCTATTATATCTCATTTCCCATGAGAAAATGAGAAGCATCATGTGTAACCTCACTGGGGGGTAGAATGGAGACTGAATAAAGTAATATACCAAGAGCATTTAGAAGAACATTTAGTGCAGAGTAATTATTACTACTAATACTTGCACTATTACTATTAGTAATGATGATATTATTGGTAGCATTCAATAAAATAGTCAAATGAATGAATGAATGGATAAAGATTCAGATTTATATTCTTGTGCAACTACAATGTACCAGGCACCATGCTATTTGCAGTCACGTATGGTTTATTTTAATATTTTTATCCTCACAACTTAAAAAATAGGCAATGTTATCTCAGAAAAAGTTGAGAGAATTTGAATAACTTTCCCCAAAACACTTAGTGCCTAAGTGATGGCGGTCACCAGAGGGAAAGGGGGTGGTGAAGGGTAAAGAAGGTCGAATATATGGTGACAGGAGACTTGACCGGGGGTGGTGCACCCACAATGCAGTATACAGATGATGTATTATAGAATTGTACACTTGAAACCTATGAAATTAACCAGTGTCACCCCAATAAATTTCATCTTTAAAAATTTTTTTAAAGGAATCAGAATTTGAAACCAGTTTGCCTCCAAATCTGGTGCTATTTTCAACAGTCCACTGTGCATGGACCAGAGCAGCCTATTTGTAAGAAGCACCTGGAATCTTTTCAGATTATAGATTCTTTTTTTTTAATCCTCACCAGAGAGTACTTTTTCCATTGCTTTTCAGAGAGTGTGGAAGGGAGAGAGAGAGAAACATTGACCTGAGAGGGACACATCAAGTGGCTGCCTCCCACGCGTGCCCCCACTGACCGGGGCCGAGCCTGCAACCCAGGTACATGCCCTTGGCTGGGATCTAACCCGGGACCTTTCAGTTCACGGGCCGACGCTCTAACCACTGAGCCAAACCAGCTTAGGGCTAGATTACAGATTCTTGGTCTCATCTCTGGAAGGTGGAATTCTGAGGTCACCGTGGGGCCCTGGGCTCTGCAGCTTCCACAGGAGCTTTGGTGCAGTTAAGGTGGCCTGCTGCCGGGCCCTGCCTCTGCTCTGTGGTCCCATGGCTCCCTTCACTCCAGTGATGTGCACGCCCATGCAGTGGGGCAAAGCAAGGGCGTATCGAGGCCTCGTGCGAGTTCGGTCCTCTTGGCAGGTCTTTTTCCTTCCATAGCCACAACCTGGACTGTCACACTGTTCTGCACGTAGCCAAGGCCAAGCTGTGGCTTCATCACCACAAACCTACCGCCAGGGTCTAGACATCACCACAGTATCTCCATCATGTTCAAAGACATCATTCTGAATTTTTCTCTTAAATGTGGAGGTAAATCTAAAATCAACTTCCAGGAGGACATGGAAGGAATTGCTTTCTTTAAGTTGGGAAAGAAAACACAAACCGGTAAACACACGAATTCCCAGCTGATTCTTTATGTTACTTTGTTAGAGCCCCAGGAACATGTTTGCCTGGGAAAAGTTGAGGAGTTGTGATCCAAGAGAGGCAGCAACCCAAAGCCATAGGGAAATGTTTACAGAAAGCTCTGTGTTCGACTAAATAGAAGACCAGATGTTGCCACGAGCTGCTCGTGTTTGAAAAGCCCTTCTCCAGAGCTCTGCCAGCAGAAATAATCGGCATCTTCTTGAAAACTTGGGTAGCTCTTAGTGCTGGCAATTAGGCCCCTCAGTTTCTTTCACTTATCACGGAGGGTTTTCAGTTCCCTCCAGCCAAATAATAATGGCTTTGGCCACATTTCCGTACAAATTGAAAATGTTCAAAGAACGTTGGGATAATTCCCCGTGAGCCTTTCAGCTTTGTCCTCGCTTCTATGACCCAAATTATATTCAGAGAAAGAAAAACAAAGCCGTCATCCTCAACCCTATGTAAATTCAGAGACCTGGAGGGGCTCAGTAAAAACCTGCCTGGAAGCGAGCAACCAGCCATCAGATCCCTTAGGGAAGAGCCAGGCCGGACACGGACACGCGCGGAGGAAGGTCTCAGGCTGGGATTTAGAATCGGTGTCTGGGAGGGAAAGGGAAAGAGTGTTCCTCATCCCTAAGATGAGCATAATATTTTCCACGCAGCTATATTGTGAGATTAAAACTAATAACGCATGTGAGTGAAGTCCTGGAATGTGGACTGTCCTCAAGAGATTATTGTCTAGATTACCCACATGTCATAGGGACCTAATACTTCATTTTACATAAGAATTAAAGGGACCTTAGCAGGCCCCAGTTCAAAAACTTCAGCCACTGGGGAGAAAAAGGGACATCCGTAGTATTTTAAACAAAAATAAAATAAATAAAATAAAAATTTTTTAAAAGAGTGAGGATCGCGTGTGAAACGCGAGGGTGTTTAGAGGGTCACCTCCAACGACCTGCAGCCCCTTCTCTTTGGCAACTGACAATATTTATCTCACATTTCTCTCAAAGTTTGCTGCATCGGGTTTCTAGAATTCATTTCTCTTCTAATCACATTACTTCTAATGCCCAGTCACTGCAGGGGAGACATCCACCAGGCCAGACTTCCCCTAGTCCCGGGTGGTGCGACTGAGGAGGGTGTCTGCTGGGCCCTGGACGAGTCCCGCCAGCCCAGGATGTGATCGGGGAACAGACTCGGCTACCTGCAAGCAGCGCAGCTGCCCCGATGGGAGAGTTTCCCCTCAAAGGCTGCTGGCGCCCTGAAGGAAACATATCAAGCGCTACCGTGGAAAGAATTTAGGACATCCTGCTCTCAAGGGTCTCAATTATTTCTAAATATATTTTCAAATAAATGAGACTTTCTTCAACCATTTATCACCATGGCAACTAAACTGGCAAGGTTGGTGGGAGTTTGCGCATCTATCAGTTGTGAAATATGTTTGTTGCTGCAATGCTTTAGTAAAAAAAAGTTACATTGAATAGGTAAAGTAATCAATTCAGGAAGACTCGCAGGAAATTAATGAATAAAGAGATGACGAGAGGATTTGCGAAGATTTACATCAGGTAGGACCTCATTATGTTCCCATTTATCTTTTAAAATACAAATACTTTTCCCTAATCATACATCCCAGCATATGTGGTGCCTGAAAGGTTGTGGCCTGGACACCAAGAGACGTGGGTTCTAGTATCGGTGTCAGTGCTGATCAGCACCACGTTAGGGCTTTCGACCTCACATGGTCTGTTTCCTTTTTTATATGATGAAAGGATATTGGATACTATTACTTACTTTGAATAAGTAAGGTAAACAATAGCTTTTAAAACTCTGTTGTGGCCTTTAAAAAGGTCTTTCTCCGTTCGTACAGTTGAAATTTCTCCAGATCCTTACACACTGTGCGAGCATATGGATCAGTGGTACTCAGTCCTCGCTGCACATCAGAATTGTCATGGGAACTAAACATCGACAAGCTTGAAAGTCCAGCCTTCATGCAGATCAGCGGTTCCCAGCCCTGGCCGCACGTTGAAATAGCGTGGAAAGATTTTTCAGATGTCGTGATGCCTGACTCTGACGTTCAGAGATTCTGACTAGCTTAGTTTGGGTTTTGCCTGGGCATTAGGGTTTTTTAAAAGTCTCCATGTCAAGCCAGGGTTGAGATCATTGCTCTAGACCAACTGAGCCAGATTTTCTGGAGGTACGCACTGTCCTGTTTTCAAAGGTCTTCAGAGTATCTTGGGGCAGCCAGGGCTGAGGACCTCAGGTGGACACCTGGGAGGTTAGTGTCCACCTGTAATGGAAGAGAAAGCTGTAGCTGTGCTGGCTTTCTCAAGATCATACAGCCGATAAGTGGTAGGGCTGTGTATCCAACCCAGGCCTTCTTTCCTGCTGACATGAGTCTTCTCCAAATGAAGAAGGCAGCTAGTTGACCCCTACTTCACCTGGGAGGGGACCAGAGGACGCATTTTTCTGCTCCCATCCCAGGAAATCTGAACAAAGCAGACAGTTATACTCGGATTGTCCTGTTCTATTATGTTCGGATTGTTCTGTTACATTCCGGTTGTTCTTTTAGTGACTCCATCCCTTCTAATCAGAGTAAGGTCCATGGAGCAGCACCTGCAACATCAGGATCTCAGGACCACCCAGACTTCTTGAACCAGAGTCTGAACTGTAAGAAGATCTCCGAGTGTTTTTAATGCGAGGTAAGGCTTGAGGAGCGTGGGACCATGCGACAGTGTCATAATGGAGAGGGTGGCAAACTTTCAGACTTTATGGATCATACAGTCTATGTCACAACTGCTCCTCCTGACTTTGTAGCACAAAGCAGCCACCGACAAAAGGGAGAAGTGTAGATGAGTTTACAACATGGGTAGCAGGCCAGCTTGGCCTGTGGGCCACAGTTTACTGTCCTCTCCACTAATCCTGCGATGAAGCAGGATTGAGAGAAAATAATATAAGCTCCCAATATTGAGAAATGAAAATTGAGATCGTGGCCCTAGGATCTACTGGCATATTAATTTGGCTTTGTGACCTTGGACAAAATATTTAACGCTTCTGGGCCTCATGTATAAATTGTGTAAAAAAGACCCTACCTTTGAGCGTTGAGCGCGATCAGGAGGAGGGCATGTTACACGCCTGGCCGGGGAAGGCACTCAGGGAATGTAGTTTCCTCCCTTCCTTCCAACTCTCCTTGTGCCCAAACTCAATGAATCTGGCAGTGTTTTTGCCAGGGCACCGAAACACAGACAAGCCAAACACAATTTTGTCCAAAAGAGCATATTAATTTGGCTTCGGAAAGTTCTCCACTTTGCACTTGATTGTGGGGAAGCCTAATCAACTAAAAATTTTTCAACATGTCTCATCAAACAATGTCAAAGTACACAAATCCAGCCCTGGTGAGCGAGAAATTCATGAGCTTTACCACCCCCCCCCCTTCTTGTCTCTTCTCTTCCCCTTTTTCTGCAGCTCATTCTCTCTAGAAGATGAGGGGTGTCTGCCCCACCCAACCTCTTCTTTATGCTCAGGTCTGCCTGACTCACCTTCCCGAAGGGAGAACAGAAAGGAGAAAGTGAAAGGATTTGCTTGAAAGACCCGAGTTAGGGCTGGGGAAACACGGCAGGGGCTCCGGTTTAAGGATGAGAGTTTCAAACACTTTTCACAGAACAGTCCCACGGGAGAAAAGAATGTCAACCGCGACTTTCATCATGCCTGGGACTACCTGCCAGGGAGGGATGCCGTCAGGGGGAGGCAGTCGGTGAGCAGCGGCATCTACGATGACACAGAATTCTGGACTGATTATGAAACAAGGGTCCATGCAGGACACTGACTGGCTTCATCTCCAAGCAGCTTGGAAATCAGCAAGAAATTGTAGTTCTTATTCTAGGCATCATTAAATTGGGAGTAGGAATCTGATGGGCATCTGGAGGGGCACAGAGATAAAACTTGGGTGATGCCAAGAGAGTGGCAGGACGAGACTGGACCACATTCCCTACGAGGTTTACTCGTGCAGTGCAGGTGATCTTTACACAGAGTCCCGGAGAGTGGCCCCGGGATGATGCTATTTGATTACAGAGAGCTTAAAATTCTGTGGGACATCTAACTTCTTATAAAGCCACTCTAGCACGGGAACCCTGGGGATTTCCACTTAGGGTAACAGTTTTATTACCCTTATTGCGCTCTTCTAACTCACATCCATCAAAGTGACTGAGAAAATGTAATAGAGATCCTGGGGTCCTGGAAAGGGTGCTGCTCACATTCTGGAGATTCATTCTGGAGAGTAGGCAAATGGGCAAGGGAATGGCAGGGCCTTACCTGTTACCATCCATGAAAGGAAAATACATGGGGGATATTGGATGCAAATGACTAGCAGAGGAATGGGTGGGAGGCAAGAGTGGGCTCGAAGAGAGAAGAGCGCCGACCTTGCCTGGAGGAATGTGCCGGCGCTGAAGGCTGTGGGTCTCGCTCTGAAGTTGTACTTGGCCCGGACGTCTCCCTGAGGACAGGGCAGAGGCGGCGTGGGGAGGGCGTCTGCATAACTGCTTTTAACCTGCACGTCACACCGAGGTTCCTTAGCATGGCTCTGCCATTTCTTTCTGCTTTTGCATGTAAGAATAAACTAATAAAAACTGCCAGATGAAACAATTTACTAGTTTAAAAGAAAGGGGATTAGAAGTAAGGAGTTGGGGTAAATAAGAACTTTGTGATTCATATTTCTAATGAGGTTCCAGATGACATTGTAGGAAGAAAATTTTAGGGGAAAATACCCAATATCAGGAAAACATGGTTTTGGATAATACACCCAACTACCACATTTTAAACAACACTGTGGAGGCAGTCACTAGCAAGCTAGATAACGAAAGGGAGCTCACAAAAACTGAACACAACACGTTGCCCCAGCGCTCAGAGGGAAAGATACAGATGATACAATGACAAATAAAATGACAAGAGACTGGGCAAAATGATCGGGAGATGCAACCCACACGATCTGCGTGGGACACAAGGATGAATTTGGCACAAAGACAAATAAAGTCAGAGAAATAATTGAAAAGTTGCTGACATTGAAGAAAGATTTGAATCTTTACCAGGAGACGGGCTGTCAAGTATCAGATGACCTTAATATAAAATTCAAGAGAAGAAAAGGCACTGATAGAGGGCAAAGAAGTGTCAAGATAAAACCAAATTTCTTCTTTACCGCACTAAATACTAAATTCTATGAGATTTTGAAGGAAAGATTTGCATACCTCTTGAGGGGAAAAGAGCTCTATACTCAGCCCAGCTAAAATTTACAGATGAAATCATTATCTGGGAAATGCAACGACTTTTATATGTTCTGCAAATGTTACCTAACGAATAATTGAACCACTTAAAAAATGTTTTTTAAAAACTAACTCAGGAAAAATGACGATATGGCATAAAAGCACAGGCAAAGTGAGTAGGAAATGCATTTTGAGGAGCCAGAGATATTTCCTGATTCAAAAACTGGTGTCTACACAAAACCCTGCACACAGTTGTTTATAGCATCTCTGTTCATAACTGCCAGGCTTGGCAGCAACCAGAATGTCCTTCAGGAGATAAATAGATAAATGAACTGGTCCATCCAGACAATGGAATAATACTTGATGCTAAGAGGAAATGAGCTATCAAACCATGGATGCACATGGAGGAACCTGAAATGCACGTTGCTAAGCGGAAGGAAACCTTTCTAAAAGGCGACACACCGCCTTGTTCCAACCCTGCCACCCTGGAAAAGGCAACACTGTGGAGACGGTAGGAGGGCAAGTGGCTGCCATGGGCTCGGGGAAAGGGGGGGACAAACAGGCAGAGCGCGTTCAGGGCAGTGAAACTGCTCTGCATGATGTTATAACGGTGGATGCATGTGTCACTAGACATGTATTCAAACCCATAAAACGCACACACCAAGAGCGGGCTCGAGTGTACACTATGGGCTTTGGGTGACCGCGATGTGTCAGTGTGGACCCGTCGGGTGCCACAAATGTACCCTCTGGGCGGGGGGTCGATACTGGGAGAGGCCGAGCCTGTGGGGACCGCGTATGGGAAATCTCTGTGTTTTCACTCAAGTTTGCTGTGACCCTAAAACTGTCCTGCAAAACAGAGTCTATTTTCAGAAACTTCCAGCATCAGCAAGCGAGCAGGACAAGTGTCGTAGTGATCAAAGGGCGCGTATCCCGAGGGGATGGCTCAATAGAGAGCAGCTATCGGGATTTTGTCACCATTTAATCCGTCCCAGGGGCATTCTACCGGCAGCGGCAGGGAAATTCAGAGAAGGGAAGAGCCGCGGCCTTGCGCACCCAGCGCACACGGACGGGCAGAGCCCGCGTCCCGCCCCGCGCCCCCTCCCCGCGCACAGGGCCTCGCAGGGCCGGTCGGACGGAAAAGCGAACGTTCCGAGGGGGCGCCGCAGAGCTTCAGCCCTGTTCCCCTGAGCCGTTAACCCACGCAGCGGTTTGTGCAAGGAAACAAAATAAACAAGAAAAGGGGAAAAAGGAGGGAAGGGGGAGAAACATCATGAATTTGTGCACAGATAACAAAAGCGCTTTGAACGAGCAAGGGCACGTGCAGGCGGGAAACACGGGCCCCTCCAGCAGCGGATTGTTCCCCTCGGGAAACCTTTAGTTGCCGTGGAAAACTTTCCTGTTGAGGTTTTGGATTTATTTTTAATTGAGTTTTGAAAATGTTTACTAATTATCATGCTTCAGAATTTGCATTTCTGTTTTAAAGGGTTTTTTAATGGCACTTTAAATACTGTGTTTTTAAAATCAGGATTGTTTGGCAATTTTGTTTACGCCTGTCCATGCCCCAGCCCTGCGCGGTCTCCCTCAGGGGCGGCCACTGCCTGGGTGGGCCTGGCCCAGCCCGGTCACCCGGGACCCCCCCAGCGCTGGCCCTGACCTTTGTAGGATGACGACCCAGTTCTGACCTTGTGCAGCAAGGAATGACACCACTTACATTAAGCTCTCATTCTGCTTGGGGGAGAAAGGCAGTAACAAATAATTTGGGTAATTTCAGATAGATGCAAGTTCGTTCCTTTCTAGTGATTGATAGAACTATTTAGCACCCCAGACTTTTCTCTGAACATTGTTTTAGCTGTTTCTGTAACTTCTAATGTGGGGTGTTGTTATTGACATTTCTCTAAATGTTCTGATGTTTAAAATTGAGGTTTTAACACAGAGCTCTGTAAGAAAATTATTTTTAATTTTCAGGTCTATTACTTTATTTTTTAAAAGATTTTTTGTTGATTTTGGGAGAGAGAGGAAGGGAGAGGGAGAGAGAGAAAAAAACACCCCTGTGAGAGGAAAATATTGATCGGCTCCCAACAGGGGATCAAGCCCACAACCTGGGCATGTGCCCTGACCAGGAATCAAACCAGCAGCCCTTTGGTGCACGGGTGATGCCCAGGGCAGGTCTATCACTTTAATTTCATTGAATTTATTGGGGTGACATTGGTTTGCAAAACCCTACAAGTTTCAAGTGTACAACTCAACAAAACGCCCTGTGCACACTGCCTCGTGCGCCCGGTGCCCCAGGCAAAGTTAATTTCCAGGGATTCCTACGTTGACTTTTTTCTACCTCAATACTGAATGTGTAGTTTTGTCGACTTGTGATCAGACCATTGTCTGTGCCTTTCTACTCTGGGGACTTAATTGATGTTTTACCTGTGGTCTAAATACATGGTCCATTTTTATGACTGTTTCACAGACTTTTTTTGCGTAGAGTTCAATGTATATTATTTAATCAACATAGGTTTCTCCATCCTTATGTGTGTTTAACCTACTTAAACTGCCTTGGCCTGAGAAAGGTGAGTTAGTGTTTCCACCCGTTACTTCTCGCATTTCTTTTCTATTTTGCTTTATGAAGGTAACGCTTTGTTCTTGGGTATATGGATATTCCGAAATGTTAAATTTATATTTTAGATTATAACTTTTAACCCTTATTCTTCTATCTCGGTTTGACTTCTTTAGACCTGTGAGATACTAAGATTGGGACCTTTCCTCTCTTATCGGCCTTTGTCCGTTTTCCTTCGATTCCCCCACCCGTGCTTTTCCGTTGCATCCCTCACGCCCTTCCTCGGCGTGGGTCATACGGACAGTGCGCCTTCAGGGGCTGCTTGAGATCAGCCTGAGAGCCTTACTGTAACGCGGTCATGTCTCTAGACTCTAGACTCTAGGGATGCCAGTCTGATTGTTCTATGGAGAAAAAAGGGGTTGGGGGCGGGCACATAGCGGATACGTCCAGCCAGAGCTCACAGCAGGCAGGCCATGGCCGAATGAGGGGGTCAGACCCTGTGACTGTCCTGCCCCCTGCTCAGCCGGCCTCAGACCTGTGGGGATCTGCGCCCCCTGTGGTGTGGGGGGGATGTTTCTGACACCAGGTGAGGACACTCGTTTGGACACCAGTGCTGACTGTCTGCACGTCTATTGTCTGCATTTCTCCTAAAACTTTGAGAAAAAGGTTAACATCTCCAAATCTAACTGTGGCTTTGTCCACTCCTTTAGTTTTCCCGTATGTATTTGGATGCTCAGGATAAAGCTGGAGCTAACTTTCCACCACACTGTCAGAAGTGTTTTCATGTATGACTGCTGGCTTTTTGAGGGTGTCTGTGTGTGCGTGTGTGGGGGTGCATATAGTGTGTGTGTGTGTGGGGGGGGTGCCTGAACCTTTTATGGGCCATGGACAACGTTTAAAATTCCCTTCACAATTTTTGGTTTCCACTGGTCTTCTACTTCTAAAATAAATTTCAGTAATTTACGTTTTCAAAAAAATATATTATCATTTCAATCCAGATTTTCACATTTTCTTTATAGATTTATTTGTAATAGCCTCCTAATAACCTTTAAAGCCCTGTGCATGATAATATATCTCCTTTTTTATCTCCAAGATAGTGTATTAATGCTTTAAGTTCTTTTAGCTTAATAATCAATGCTTCCTTAAGGTGAATTTTATAGCAATATGTATTTACCAACTCTTTGTTTATTTTTAATTATTTTTTTATCTTTTCTTAAATGTAATCAGTTGTTAGTTTTGAGGCTCTTGAATTAAGACTTAGTTCATTTATATTCATTTTCAATTATAATTTTATCGTTATTAAAAGGTATGAATTGTATGATAACATTTTATGTTGTATCATCATTCTCTTAGGAAAACAATTTTAAATTTTCCACATGGTTAAAATATTGATTTAATTGCATGTGGCCAAATGAGACCTTTATTCTTCTTACTTTGAAGAAGCTATCAAGGTTTTATTTGCGGCTGACACATAACTAATAGGATTCATTCTCTGCTAATAGGATAAGATCTTTTAAAAAATATATATCTCTTCATTGATTTCAGAGAGAGGGAAACATCAATAATGAGAGAGTCATCAATGGGCTGCCTCCTGCACGCCCCCTCCTGGGGATTGAGCCCAAAACCCTGTCACATGGCTGACCGGGAATCAAGCTGTGACCTTGTGGTTCATGGGTCGATGCTCAACCACTGAACCTTACCAGCTGGGCTGACCAATCTTTAACAAACATTTTTTTTTTTAAATGCACACTCAGAAGGCAGAACCATGAGCGGAAATTCACTACTGCAAAGAGCACTCGTGATGTCAAAGCCACCAGAGCTTCATTCCATGTGTGGCTCTCCGAGAAAGGACACACGGTTCCCGCTGCTCCTTTCAGCCTCTCCACCACGGCTGGCATTCTCTGACAATGGTGCACACTGATACAATCCACTTGCCTTCGCCTGTTATGTGAATGTTCTCTTTGACAAACTAAATTTCAGTCGGAGCAACACAGAAGAAGCTCATTCTAGGTCTTTTTAAAAAGTCAAGCGAATAGAGGAAATGGTTGGCTATTAATGTACTTACAGGTTGTGCAGGCATTGGCTTGTGAAAAAAAAGTATTTTATATATTTTGTCAGTAGCATTGCAATGCTTGTTCTGAAATAATAAAGAGCCAGGCCTGGTAAAAGACTCCAGAACCTGGAAATGTGAGATCATTTGAAAAAAAAGGATCTTTGCAGAGATAATCAAGTTAAGAATCTCGAGATAAAAATCATTCTGGATTAGGGTGGGTGGGCCTTAAACTCAGTAAGAAGTGTCCCCCCAAGAAAAGAGGAAAGAACCCGGGGAGGCGAGAGAAGGGGAGGTATCAGAGTTATGCTGCTCCGAGCCCAGGCAGGCCTGGACCCATCAGCAGGTGGAAAAAGAAAGAGAGCATTCTCCCTGTAACTGTCAGAGGGAGTGGGACCCTGCCCACACCTGGCATCCAAAACCATGAGAAAGTACATTTCTGTTGTAGTGATGTTATGGCAGCCCCAGAAAAACACACACAGTTGGGAATGTTTCCCTGTCTTTTCTTTCTCAGAATGACCTGGAAGGGGCAGCCGATAGGATGGGAAGGGTGGGACAACAGGCCAGAACAAGAGGACTGGCTTAACCTACCTAATCCTCACGGGGCACTAGCATTGTCCCGAGGGCACAGCCAACGGGGCCTAGCCCAGGATTATAAAACCTTCCTGCCCGGTGTAGTATTTCAAAGAGAAACTATGGCCTGGGCTCTTGTAGACACTTGGCTCTTGAGAGACTTTTGTTTTAAGGCTCTGATTTCCTGGTTTTCCCATCATTTAAACGCCCCACAGTAAATCCCTCAGGAAAACGGGTTTTCCTTTTGCATTGCCTTGTTTTGTTTTAGACACCTGCCCAGCCCCTGCAGGATGCTGTCCACCTAGGGCTTCAGGCACCCCCAGGCCAGACTCCCCAGAAGAAGAAGGGTTTTGCTTAGGATGCGAGAGCAGAGTTTTCCACTCCAGCTCCCTGAAGTGGCCTCTACCCCAAAGGAACAGACATCACGTTTAAAGCGGCCATAATCCATTCAACTTGCAATCCCCGTTCTCGCCGGCTGCCCTCGGAGGACTCGGTGCTCCTCTGGGAGCCCACCAGGGAGCTTCCCTCTGCAGAGACATGAAAGGGGCCTCAGACGCAGCTTCTCAGTGAGGCAGGGGAGCTAGATTAGGGTGCCGGCCCCTCCTGCCTCCCTTCTCTGTGGGGACAGAAACAGGCTTGCAGGAAGCCAGAGACAAAAACCAGCTCTGTCCAGCCCAACCAGACCCCCCCAGTCCTCTCCTGCAAATCTCAGCTCTACCATGAAAGGGAAGGGGGGAGCGGGAGGGGAGGGAAAGGGGAAGAAAATGAAAAAGGAGGGAGGGAAGGAGAGGGGAAGGAAGGGGGGGGCCCACCGTCACGGGGCATCTGTGCTGGGCAAAGTGCTCTCCTAGGGGCTGCCCTGTTGAGTCCTCGTGGCAAACTTGTGAGACAGCTCTTACCAGGACCCTTCCTACATGAGCAAACCAGGTTAAATGACTCGTCCAATATCACACAAGCTTAGCCTCTGCTGGGTAGATGCTGCTGGAAGGGTGTGTCCCAGGTAGACACCATTTTGGTGCTCAGCCCAACCGTGTGGCAAGAGATAGGTTTGTATTTGGCTGTTACCAGCATTAATTATGCTGGTATTTCATTATGCAAGAATGCAAGATCGCAAGAGAACCATCTTCAGGGACAGTTCCTTGTTGATAAATGTACCCCAGGAAAATTCTGAAGGCTGTTCTCTCTTTGGAAGCAACGGCTGTGAAGGAGAAACCATCCCCAGCAGGGTTTGGACTCTTTCCTGAGCTGAGAGCTTCTCTCCGGCTGCAGCCAGAGTCGCAGGGACAGTTTGCAGAGAGCAGAGCGTCCAGGCTCCCACCATCTCAATCAACTCCACTAATGGGCTGACTCATTTGGAGAATGACATGTTCCTCTTTTTAAAAAAGTTTCATCTTTCCAACTGCCTGACATAAAATGGGGGGGCAGCAGGATCAGCCAAAATATTATGTGACGTTGGATATGGAAGGACAAGATGAGCCAAATAGGCTCTCTGCGGAGCGGATGAAACGACAGAGAATGAGCTCACGCGACTCCTCCGTCACCCCCGCATTTCCATAGCTCCTGCCCCCCCCCCAAACACGTGAGCATCGCATCCAGCCACGACCACTCATTTACCTGCCTGCCTGACACATCTCAGTCCTCAAGAATTCTTTTTAATTTTTTCCTTTTATATCAGTCATGGAGCTACATTTCCTAACCCATTTCATCTATGCATGACTGAGCAAATAATTATTGCAAAGAGAAAGAAAGTAGAAATTGTGTTGCAGGTTCTAGCACCTTCCCCATGCCCTCTTTTCCCTCCTGTGGGCTGGATCCACACAATGAGGAGGCCCAGCGGGCCCCCAAATCCCCAACAGGGGAAAGCTGCCTGCTGTACGGAAAGACACGCCTCAAACCCTAATGGAAAGAAACCTACTTTGGTATTTACTGTGTATTAGTTAACGTTACCCGGCCTCCTCGAACTCCTAACAGAAGCACAGCCTACAGGTGAAATCTGGACCCAACGGCATCGCTCAAACGCCAGCGAGGGGTCATCTCCATGGAACCCGGCCACGCTGCTGGAATTCTAACCCGTAACTCTGCACATCAGCCTTAACTGGGCCCCAACGTTTTATACCATGGGAGTTGTTTGAATTTCACGTAAGTTTGCAAAGAAGCCATTAAAGCATTTTAAGTAGGGGGGCGACATGACTGGAGTCACCCTGTAGAATAACCAAGTGTGTGAGGCCCAACGCAGGGAGCCTAGGTCGGATGCTGCTGCTGGGATCCAGGTTCCCGGCAGTGTAGACGGAAAGGGGCAGGTGGGGGGTGGGCACAGAATGAGTGGGAACAGTTGAGAGCCGGGTGGGACAGAGAGCCTGCTGGGGAGGCTCAGAAGCAACTAAAGGCGCAGAAAGAAGACACAAGGATGTTTTGTGCCAGGAAAGGAGCCAAAGAGAGAGACTTTCCGGAGGCAGGTTGGACATAAAGCCATGTAGCGCTTAGGGGCCAGTGAGCCAGGTGGGGGAAGCAGTGCACCTGCATCTATGAGGGGGGAGCAGGCTGGGGGGGGTGCGGGGAGCTGAGCACATTTTTAAAGCTTGAGGAATGGGCATAGCACGACATGAGGGGGAAAATTACAGAACTCCCTCAGGAGGGTGGGTTGTGACAGGAGAGATAGGCAAGGAGTCAGAAAAACACGGTTGAAGGGGGTTGCTTTTTGTCTTTGTTTTAAATGGGAGAGAATTCTCCGCAGGCCCTGGGAGGCCACATCAGAGAGGAGGGGGAGCACCGGAGCGAGGCCTGGTGGGCGAGCCGCGGGGAGCACGGGACAAGGGGAGGTGGAAATTAGCTGCTGGCAAGATGAGGCCCCTCTTTCATTGTAAAAATGAAAAGGGAAAAAGAAGTACAAATGGAATTAATTTATGTTTGGCAGATTAAACATAAATGGATAATGGAAGCAAGGAAATTTATGTTTTTTGCAGGAAAGAAAAGAGAAAACATCTATTAAGCCTATTAGAACTTCTATTAGTTGAAGGGATAGCAAAATGGCCCTAGATAAGGGTGATTCAGAAAAGAAATACACGTGAAAATGGTCTAGGCAGGATCCAGAGTGAAATTTTAAGAAACTGCGTCATCATATAATCTCATGATTAAAAACATGAGCTTTGAAACAATAAAACCGAGGTTTTGCATTCCAGCTCCATTATTTAATAACTATAAGAGCTTGTACAGTTTGCATGACCCTCCTAAGACTCACATCCTAGCCCCTGCCATGTGATTATGTTATAAAAAACAATGACTGCAGAGGTAGCACATTATTAGTTATCAAAATACTTTTAGCATCATCATTATCACCTGTGCAAAGCATTTAAGAAGCTATGATCTTCATGAAACAAGCACAGAGGTGCAAGAATCACAAGTCATGATGGAGAGATTAATGGGACAGTTTCTCTCAGAATATTCAGGAAATAAACAGAAATTTCAACAAAAAGAAAGTTGATGACGATGGGAGACAGATACGAGTAACTGATGTTCCAGAATGAAAGGCCAGACAAAGAGTAACAGGAGTTCAAAGATATACGTCCATTCATCCGCTGCCTTTATGCTTCACACAGTGTGCCCACGGATTTATAAACCACCCACGTTTGCTATCCAATGCAAGATTTTTTATTGTTTTATTTTTTACTGCTACAATGCTGAATCTGGCTGTAGTCAGCTCAGAGGCATGTGACATAAAATTTTGCTCATGCATTTTTCAATTTTTAAGGTTAAAACAGAGTTTTCTCTTTAACGATATTGTAATTTGTAACAAAACTGTGTCTCAGACACATTTAACCATCGCTTGTAATTTGCACAAATACTCAAAACAAAACGAAAAAAACTGGCAGAACAGCAAACACTGATCTTACCCCTATTACCCAAATCCCTTTTGCTTTAGGAGTATTTTAAGTTTAATGGCATAATGATAGATTATCATTAGCTACAGTATATAATTACCGACACTCATTATTGATATTAACAGCTTAATGCTTGAACTTTCTTTTCCATTAATAGAAGCACAGCAGTTTTCCCATTAACATTAAGGATAAAATGTATGTGTTTTTTGCCCACCACCTAAAAGTTCGGGGCTGGTGACACTTGTATGTCAGGAGCTCGCTGTATCAGAACACTGGTGACCCGGAGACGTCTGTCTGGAATTAAGCAGCTCTCTGCAAACAGACAGGATCAATGACAAGGGTCCCATGCTAGAGCTCATCCTGGCAATTTTTCTAATTATGCAGATAAAGGAAAACCCTCTGAAGTGTTGAGGTTTGAGGGCATGGCAATGAATCAAACCTCTTCCCTGATCCCCAAACCTAGGTTGAGAAATCAAAGGAGTCCGGCCAATGGAGAATGCAAGAGCCCTACTGCTGGGAAAGCTGACCGAGGGATGCAGCTCAGACGGGCGCCCCAGGGGCACCCTGCGCCAGGGACTTCACTCCCTGCTCCTCTCGGGACAAAAAGTGAACTTACCAACCTGGCCACCAACAGAGCTGGATGACTTCATGGATCCCCAACAGAGGTAGATACTTTATACTTGGCAGAGGAAGAGAGACAGGATGTGCTAGGTGGCGAAAAGTCACACGTTGGGCATCTCAGTGCCCTGGCACAACAGCTCCTCTTTGCAGAAGACTGGCTTGGACTCCCCGGGCAGCCCAGGGCTTCCACAGGGAGGACGCAGAAACTGCCAGTCCCCTGAGCCGGGCCCATCGCTTCTACCATGTTATTGTTCAGAGCATTGTTCAAGGCCCTTCCAGAATCGAGTGGGGAGCAGAGTCCTTGCTCAGTGGAGAACGGGCCGAGTGTGCAGGGAGGGACATGACTGATGGCAGCCGAGCTAACACCCTCTGGGAACCTGAGCTGCCCCACGCTGCCTGTGACCAGCTTCAGGCCCGTCCTCGGCCCCCGTGTTTCCATGAGTGACGCTGCCCTGGGTGTGGCCTGGAGCCTGGTGCGCGCAGGGCCCATAAACCTCTCCCCGCTGCGCTCCTCACTGCTCCTCAGCCCACAGGATAACCAATGCCGCTTGTTAAGCTCGGCCGAGCCCTTGAAAAATGGGCCTCATGAAAGGGGAATCAGCACGGCGTGAAGATTTATTTGGAGTAAGAGTTTCAGATTCTTAATGCCTAAAATAATCTCATGAGTTTGAAAAGCTGTAGGAAAACCACCTTAATATATGTCATGAGTTCTTCATTTCTACATTTTAAAAAGGTGTTTTCTCATACATTTGAAACTCATCAGTCCTCTGAGATAAAGACACAAGACGGGTCGGCCCTGGAAGAGAAATTTAGGTTTCCTCCCTTTAAAATGGAATGTTTTGTTTGTAAAAAATAATAAATGTTGTAGAAAATCTGGCCATACCAAATGCTTTAAGAATGGAAAAATAAAACTTCCCCATGAAAGCTATCTGAGATAAGCATTGTTGCTCTTATGATTTAACTTCCAATATACCCTTATCAGTTTCTCCTTACCAGCAATGAAAAGTTTTTCATACATGTGAAATCACATATGCTGCTTCTCAGGGGTAATCCTATCATAAAACGACATCGAGGTATAGCTTGTTTCCCCCCCATCATTAAATGCCCTTCAAAATCTCTTCAAAATTATTTGTAAATAGGTTTTTAAATCTGGCTATATAAACTGATACAGCATAGAATATACATCAGGTAAAGAGAAGTAATAACAAATTATTTCAATATTCTCTATATGCCCACTACCCACCCACATCTAACAATTGCTATATGTTTGCTGGTTTTCCTTCCAGAAACAGAGGTCAAGGAATTGAAAGTGGCATACACATAGCTATATGTCTCTCTTTCTTTATATGTGTGTACATATTCTTCATATATGTGTGTGTGTATATATATATATATATGCACTTTATATTTACAAAATTATGATCATAGTCCACATTCTTTTATAATCGTCACTTCACTTTGACTGAACATATGGTGAATATTTGCCCATGTTTTGTCTTCCATGATACTATCGCATCTAACATATTATAAAAAACTTCAAACATTCAGAAAAGTAGAAAGACGGTGCACTGTATGCTCATGTGCCTGTCACCTAGATTCCTCAACTGATGACGCCAGTTCTCACTGTTCTTTGAGTGTCATCCCAGGAACTCTCCCTGGCACTTCCAACCCGCCGGGCAGCAGGGATGGGCGGGTGCAGACGGAAAAGGCCCTCAGGGAGCACAGGACCTCTCTTTAAGCGACAGTGGGGCAGGCAAGAGTCTCCGGGCAGGGCATTGCCAGGGTCGGCTCAGAAAGAAATGATCAATGGTTAAATGGCCCACAGTCAATACTCTACTCCACACGGTTCTTTGAAGCCCTTCTGAGGTGTGCATAGCTCTGACTTTTTCAAGGCAATTACAGCGGAAAGGTTTGCTGGTTCCAATACCAGTCAGCATGAGACCTCATTCCCTGACCTACCCGCATTCATTGTACTGCAAAGAAGCTTTTTGTTCTTGAAAATGGTTGGGGTTGGTCTTTTAGCCTTCCCACACACAGTCAGAACCCCCAAACTCCCTTGCTCTTTAAGAATGTGATGATCCACTTAAAAAGTACAGACGTTTGTACCAAAAAATACACATATGGACCATAAAAAATCCAACAGCTTGGGAAAAACACTGCACTCAAATTCTCTAAGAAATTGCCTCAGTGCCTGTAGTCCAAGTGACACCTGCGAAGAGATGGAAACAGAGAGCTGAGCTGTCTCCTCTGGCCATCACTTGCCACCAAGTGTAACTCAGGGACTCCAGAGCTGTGCTGTCGCTCAGACAGTGAGAGTCCTTACACCCTCGACCTTGACCTTGCCAATCTTAACTCCTCTTTCTCAAGGGTAAGGTGCAGCAGAGGAGAACTTTGAGCTTCTCCTTGGAAAAAACAAGTAATAACTGAACATTTAAACATCCCTTTCAACAGCGCTGTCCCTGATATTATTTCATTTACGTCTCACCACTGAGAATGTGAAAATACACTCACTGCCCGCGCTGGAGATCGGGAGACAGAGGCTCAGACCCAGGTCTCCTGACGCCCCACCTGCTGCTCTGCCCACCCCAGCACCCTCACCCCTACTCACAAGCATCTAGGAAACTGGTCAAGACGCGGGGCTGACCAATAGCAGGCAAAGCGGATTTATCCAGAAACTACTCACTGGGCAGCTTCCTCGCCCCCCAACACGGTGTCTACAGGATGCGCGAGGCCGCCAGGAGCTCGGGAAGCTCTGGCCGCCTCCTGCTCCTCACTCAGCTCCCTGCACGTTGAAAGCTGTGCTGATGAAATGACTGAAGGGTGCGGGTGTCAAGGTCCCTTAGCTCTCATTCTGCTAAAATGGAGTTACGAGGTAACTGCCCACCTGAGAAACTTCAGACAAAGTAATGGGGCAGGGCCCGTTCATCAGCGGGGCATTTGTTTACCCCCGTCTGGTTCTGGCTCTCTGAGGACCCCCTTGTCTGCCTTCGGGCCACGAAAGAACCTCAATAATTTATAGTCATAAAAATGAAAAATCACTGCATGGAAGTGAAGTAAATGAGTTCTGGGCAACCAATATGAAGGGATTTTTTTCCCCTCCCACAAAGCACTCATATCTAAGGAAAGGAAGAAATCATGACATTTCCAAAGGGCTGCTCTTACACAGGATGTCAGGCTGGGTATGGATTGACTCAGGACCCTGTCGCCTGGCCAGTGCCTGCCTCTCATGGAGAGTCCCAAGGAACCCTGTGAGGATGTTGCCAGAAGAGCCAGGGATGCCATCACATTCGGCCAGAGAGATTTTGAATCCCTTCTGCCTTAACTGTTCCTGCGTGTTTTATCTCCACAGCGGTGTGCCATCTTGATTTGGATATTAATTGGCATTTGAAAGATTAAAAGCTCCCACTTCAGCCTCTGGAACTCAGCAGCTATTCCTCCCGAGTGAAAACTCTAGTCATGAGACCACAGGTTAGACGGACAGAGACGCAGACCTTGTAGGATCTGGCTACCCTCCTGGCTCTGGGAAACGATTAACCTTTAGAAGCCCCAGCTTTCTCATCTATTAAATGTCATGAAGGACTTTTATTGGCTTTGTTGCTAAATGTAATATCTGGGGATTGTAAGTGTGCACTGCTATTATTAATATTTCATTTTTAAATGTATTTTATTTAACAAACATTTATAAAGTCCTTACTATATGTAGAGACTACTTTAAAGCTCTATAAATACTGACTTATTAAATGCTCAACCCTCTGAGGCAAAAATACCCCCTTGACAGATGAGCAGACACACACAAGGGAGAAGAAATTTTCTCAATCTCACACAACTAGCGAGCAACAGGGTTGAAATTCAAACCCAGGTATCTGGCTCCAGAGTTCCCGTTCTTACCTATTACACTATGCTGCACCATGGGAAGGAAATTATTTTTAAAAAGTTTCTTGACTTTGTATAAATTGGAAACTAAGTCGCCAGCCTCAAAGCCAACAGCCAAAGGACAGAATGCTTGCCCTCCGTTCCTCTCGATGCTGGAACTGGGAAGTCCTGAACCCTCTTCTTTCTGAGTATTAATCTTTAGCAAGTGGGAGCCTCCTAAAAATCCTGAGGGATAAGCTAAAGTGGGTTTTACAGGCGAAGCTGTGCTTTAATTGCACTCTGGGCCCTAGCGGAGTGGGGGCGAGTTAACTCGGGGCTGCAGCCCCCCCCTCCAGGGGCACAGGCTGTTTGAGCAGAAGCCACCGGCAACAACATCAGTGTGAGGTCCCAGGGTCGCAGCAGGCCTTGGGGGGGAATCTCTTGGACGAGGCCGAGGCCCGGGCGGAGTAGGGCTCTGAAACCCACCCTGGCTGTTTCCTTTGCTCACATTAACAAGGACGGCCCCTCCCCACCACGCAGGCCTGAGAACCCCAAATCATAAAACACAACAAGGCAGCAGACCGCGGCCCCGCCTTCACACAGGCCAGGTGGGTAGTCTACGACACCCGGGTGCTGGGGCCCCCCCAACCCGAAAATAAGCCAGAGTACGCAGGGCGCCGTGGTATTGGAGCTGGCGCCTAGGGGCAGGGCTGGAGCGCAGAGCTTCTATCTGATCAGTGGGCTTCCCGATAGAGAAGTCTCTGGAAGTCAGGGGTCTGCAGGAATAGATACTTTTAAAACAGGGAGCATGCCCGACTGGTGTGGCTCAGTGGTTGAGCACCCACCTAGGATCCAGGAGATCTCGGTTCGATTCCTGGTCAGGGCACAGGCCCGGGTTGCGGGCTCGATCCCCCGCAGGAGGCGTGCAGGAGGCAGCTGATCAATGACTCTCATCATTGATGTTTCTCTCTCTCTCCCCCTCTCCCTCCTTCTCTCTGAAATCAATAAAGATTTTTTTTTAAAAACAAAATAAAACAGGAAGCATGGAAGAAAGAAACAGGATCCATGTTCCCTGCAGGAAGGTCATCTCCCAAGAGAGTTCAGAGGGAGGGAGAGATAAAGAAAGTGACTCGAAGGAAACAGGTACCACTCTTGGCTCTTCCACAGACTAGAGAACAATTTCCCATACCTTTTATTGGACTGTTTATAATTTTGATTTTAAAACTTTTCCAAAAATGTAGTATTAAGAAAGAAAATCATAGAACAATCTCTCTCATGAGTCTACAAGCAAAAATTCTAAACAGAATAATAGCATTGTGTCCTGTTGGATTTACACAGGATAACCCATTGTGACCACCGTGGTTTATTCCACAAATGGTGCGTTGGTTTAACATCTGGAAAGCAGTGTAATTCAATAGCAAAGTGAAAAAATTATATGATAATTTCAGGTAGCAATACTGGAGGAGAGCAGGGCTCCTGACACTGCCTGTGGATTCTCGGTCCTGCTAAGGGGTGAGAATTACACTGTTGCTTCTAGGAAAAGCTTATCCCAAGAAGGAGAGAAGAGACTGGGCATGTGTCCCCTGTAGAACTCACTGAGCAGGCGAGTTAGTGCAGAGGCCAGGAGAATTGTGCCACTGGGTGTCCCCCTGCATGAGGGAGGGGGGCACCAGCCCCACGTCCTTACGTTGCCCGGGCCATCTTTACCTTTGTCCATTGGCTTAAGCTTCCCGCCAAGCAGGGGTGTGGCTGCTCCCTTGGGGCTGCAGGGAAGGCCTGCTCCCACCTTTATTAGCCCCTGTCCAAGCACCCACTTCTGCTTCTTGCATCCTCCTAAGACTGCTGGTGGGCAATATATAATCTGCCTCCCTAAGGCTCAGAAATTAGTTTATTGACTAGGACAACCTCAAGGTCATTCAGCGCCTGAGACTAAAATGTGGCTCTGTTTCATTTCCCGTGCCAAATTACATCCAGTCAGCACACCCGAGCTTCTGCAATAAAGACAAGTGAATAAATTTGCCAACCAGAGAGACACACCCCAAATTTGATAATTCCAACGTCTCCCTTAATCAAATTCCAGAGAGAAATTAAAGTTCAGAGATTAACAACACCCTTGCTTTGTTAACGTCTAAAATTTATTTTCTCTAATTTCAGATTCTGCGCATCTCAGCCCAAGGAGTCCCCGTTAACCTTCACCCATCTTGGCTTCCTGCCGAAGACCCCAGAGCAGTGCAGTGGGAGGGGCCCCCCCAAGCTGACTCCCTCCCTCCCACCCCCCGAGCCGCAGGGCAGCGCTGAGGCCCAGGGTCCATGGTTTGGGTCCCCACTACAGCAGGTCCCCGGGCTCTCTCGTTTTCTGTGTCTCCCCTGCCCATTCCAGCTCCCAGCTCCCTCCTTTCTTACCCCGAACACTAGAGTTAGGGTGGAGCTGGGATGCTCAGGTGTGACCCCGTCTCACTGCTTCTGTGTCACAGACTTCGCTGGATATTCCTACTTGCTCAGGAAGAACTAGCAAACCGAACATACGATACCCAGGTTTTCTGTCACCAAATAAAGATAAACCCCAAAAGTTTCTCCTTCACTTTCGGAGAAGCACAGATCTGTATGGTCTGTCCCTCCGCCAAGATGCGCTGACGTCTCCTAGCAAGAATCTACCCTCCAGCCTTCTGGAAATTTCTGAGCATTAAATATGTCCGGACCAAACACTGACCATTTTTGCTCCATGCTTCATTAAGAGAACCTTGGTACCACTGTCCTCAGGGGCCATGCCACATAATGAGACCCACTTGGTTTTGGAACATAGCTTCATAAATAAGGAAAGTAGTTTAACTTACCTAAAGCTATAATATCAATTTTTTTACTTTTCTAATCATCACAATCAATTTTGATAAATAGCTTCTGACATTTAAAATACAGCTCTCAAATCTCCCTTCTCATTAAACAGAAAAAAAGAGGAAGTTGTGGAAATAGCCATCCCTCCTGGTCCTATTAACGATGGCTCACTTTTTAAATAAATGCTTTCACTATAGAACTAAAATGTCCGTATTAAAAATCATTTGGAAAACCCAGAAAACTAGACAGAAGGAAAAGAGCACACTTAGCCTCATTACCCAAGAAAAAAACATAGTTAACATTTTATTGTTTTCATTTATGATTCTTTCTTCCTTTTCATGCTTATAAAGTATTTCTTTGGATAGAAAATAGGTCAATTACCCCATTAAATTAAGCTATTCATTTAATGTAATTCTAAATTGCTACTTTTTTTTTTTATTAGAATGCAATTCTAATAAAAATTCCCATGGGTTTATTTTAGAACTAATTCACTCTAAATGTAACCAAAAGTATAAATGGATCAGGCTACATAAGAAAAAGTTTTGAAATGGCAAAAAAAAAGAAGCAGCCTGGTAATATATATGTGTGTATATATTTATGTGTGTGTGTGTATACATGTATGTTAAAACTAAAAATGCATGTAATCTTTGACCTAACAATTCAACTTAAGGAAGCTTTTTTTTTTTTTTTAAATACATCTTTATTGGTTTCAGAGGGAGGAAAGGAGAGGGAGAGAGAGAGAGAGAAACATCATGATGAGAGAGTCATTGATCGGCTGCCCCCTGCACACCCTCGACTGGGGATCAAGCCCGCAACCCGGGCATGTGCCCTGACCGGGAATCGAACCCCAATCGCCTGGATCCTAGGTCGATGCTCAACCGCTGAGCCACGCCCGGCCGGGCAAGGAAGCTTTCTTTTTAAAGTATAGCACCATGCCCTGGCTGGTGTGGCTCGGTTGTTCGGGCATCATGCTGTGCACCGAAAGGTTGCTGGTTCGACTCCCAGTAGGGGCACGTGCCTGGGTTGGGGGCTCAGTCCCCGGCAGGGGATGTGCAGGAGGCGGCCGATCAATGTTTCTCTCTCCCTCTCTTCCTCTCTAAAAATCAATAAGAAAAAGAGCTACAAATATATATTTTAAAAATACTTTTTAAAAAAGAATAACACTAGAATGCAGAGACACAGGTCGAGGGTATTGGGGCGGCCCGTTTGTCTTGTTTGGGAACCGCAGGTACAGTGTTGAACCCATCACGCTTCTCCGTTCACGGAGCATTGAGTCGCATCGTCGCACACGGAGGGCCGGTCTGGGTTTTGGTTTTCTTACTAGTTTGTTTCCTTTAGGGCTCCAATCCTCATCCCCTTCTCCTCCTTACCCAGGAATCACACACCGTGTTACAATAACCCGCGCTTTCAGGAAGGGCACCCAAACTGCCTGCAGAACCTTTTCATCGCGAACAGCACGCAGCGGACATCCGCACAGGCCCCTCGCGGGTCAGTGAGGAAACGACACAGCAGAGCGGAGGGGCGCAGCGGAGGGGAGGGCTCAAGGGAAGTTATATGTGGGTGAAGAAGGAAGTCTGAAGAACCGGTCACTAACTTCCGAAGTTCCATCTCAACAAGCAAAAAACAAAGACAATCAGCAAATCAGACCCAGTGAATGAAAATAGAAGAAATCATAAAGATAAGAGCAAAAATCAATGAAACGCGCCCCAGGCCGGCCTGGTCCAGTGGCCGAGAGTCGGCCCATGACCCAGGAGATGACAGTTTGATGACGGTCAGGGCACCTGCCCAGGCTGCGGGCTCGATCCCCAGGAGGCAGCCGGTCAGTGACTCTCCGTCATCGACGTTTCTATCCCTCTCCCTCTCCCTTCCTCTCCGAAATCAATAGAAACGCGTGTGTTTGTTTTTTAGATCAACGAAACACACAAAAAATACAACGTAGGAAATCAAGAAAGTCAAAGCTAGTTATTATAAATGCATAATGAAATGGGAAAACTCTTAGGAAGACTGATAAAAAATAGAGAAGACACAAATCACCATTATTAGGAACAGGAAGGTGGCGCTTCCACAGGTTCGATATGCGTGAGGCAGAAAGCGTCACACGGGCAAAGATGGTACCTTCCTATAAAGAAACTGTTCTTTAAAGATCACACACTAGACACACAAAAAGTAGAAAATCTGAATCGCTTCCTATATCTCAGAGAAATCTGTTATTAAACGTATTTCCACAAAAGCCACATGGTTTTACAAGTAGATTCTTCCAAATACTTTAAAGAGAGAACACAAATTTACACAGACTCTTCTAGAAAATAGAGAACAATTTCATTTACCTTTTATTGGACTGTTTATAATTTTGGTTTTAAAAATTTTCTAAAAGCTTATTATTAGGAAGTACACGTATCGAACATTCTCTCGTGAGCATACAAGCAAAACTTCTAAATAACAGCACTGAGTCCTGTTGCATTTACATGGGCTAGTCCATGTGGCCACCTGTGGTTTATTCCAGAAACAGCCTGTTGGTTTAACGTCTGGAAATCAGTGTAATTCAGCACATTAACAGCAAAGTGAAAAACGATATGATCATTTCAATAAGTGCAGAAAAAGTACTTGATGACACAAAAACAAATTATAATAAACTCGCTTAGTAAACTGGGAATAGAACTTTCTTAATTTGATAAGAAACACCTGCCAAAGCAATCGCACAGAAAACATCAATCATAGAATTTGATAGCTTTTGCCTTGAAACTGGGAGACAAAGATATCGCGCGCACACACACAAAAGGACAATTTTTTTTAAAGAGCTGTTCTAGGTTCACAGCGAAATTGAGAAGAAAGCGCATAGATTTTCCATATACTCTCTGCCCCACCAAAGCATAGCCCCCCATTATCAACATCATCCACCAGAGGGTCCGTTTGTTACAGCTGATGAACCTGCACTGACACATCGTAAGCACCCGAAGACCATAGTTTTGCGTTCGGGTTCGCTCTTGGTGTTGTACCATCTATGGGTTTGGAGAAAGGTTTATAAAGACACGAGTCCACCATTACAACATCACTCAGTGTAGTCTCACTGCCCTAAAAATCCTCTCTGCCTCTGTGCTTTCCATGGTGGGGTTTCCACCAACCGCTTCTGCATTTTCCCAAGGCTCAGGCCCTTTGCGAGGCTCACTGGGAGGGACAGAGACATCATCAAAGATGGGTGACAGAGAGAATGGGCTGGATTCTGCCACCTGCAAAGTTGAATACAGAGAGTAACTGGCTTCAACTTTCCAGAAACCACTAGGCCAGGAATAACGACCTGGGCAGTCTCTTTCCTAGGAAAGTTCTAGAAGAAGGCCGAAGGAGATCCCTGCAGTGGAGGAAGAAGGAATGAAAGAAGCCCCTTCAGGAGAGAAGTCCTTCCCTGGAAAATAAGCCTTGGGGATACTCAACAAGGCCTGGGATAGACACGACTGATCCAACCTGGGGAACAGAGCCGGGGGCACGAGCCACTGAGCTGGCAGGTGTCCCCTGCTTTCTTGTTTACCCGTCATCTCTCAACTTTCAGCGACAGATTCATAATGAGACTGGTGTACTTAAGAAAGACACAGGTGGCTCTTCTCCAGTTGAACACCATTTCTCATGAAATGGTTCTTGATTAGGCTAAAGCCCGAGACCCCTCTGCATTTAAAAATGTGCTCCAGACCACACTGTTCCCTTTCCTTTGGTTACTTGAATCATCCAGGAACTCAGCTCTTTATCCACAAAAGAAAACTAAAGATTACGGAGATTTTTAGCCTGGTAAGACAATTCTACTCACATACCTCCTTAGGAGAGAAAAGAAACATTTTCCCTGAAACTCTTAAAAAAATTATTCCCTAGTCTCAGTAAGAAACAAATGCAAAAACCCATTAAGAACTATGTTCCCTCTTTATACAAAAGGTTACTGTAGAAAATACTATAATAAGAAAGTTGCAAATGAAAGAGAGCTCGAGATTCCCCTAATACATATTCAGTTAGCAAACTACCCCCATTGCCAGAGCCCTGTCTCCTTTATTTCCTTGCAATAAAAACTGAAACAGTAGCTGGATGAAAGTGGAGATGAAAATGAATTGCTCTGAAAGATTACACAGCCATCATCTCTCATAGAGGTCACAAATCACAAAAGGGACATGTTCAAAGTGAGTTGCCTGTACTCAGCCTGACAATTTATCATCCGTCTTAATTATCTTTGAGAAGAGAGTTTTCAAGAAAACAATGCCTTTAATGGTTTGCACGGTTCTCCTTTTTGTTCTGGTCAATATTTCTGTTAGTGACTGGGATGTGGATAGAAATACATGCTGCTCTGATAACCCTGACCAGAGATGATGGGGTGAGGGGTGTGTGGGGGCTCAGGGAGAAGCAGAGATTGTTACTACATCAGAGGGCTGAGCCGGGGCCCAGTATGGACCACCAGTCGGCTGGGAGCTGTTCCCTATCAGCCACGTGTGGGCTTATTTAGTTTCAAGTTCAGTAGCAATCAACAGTTCTGTGTGGCTTCTTGTGTGGCATCTGGAACAAGGAAAGTCCGAGCCCCAGTGTGTGCTGGGCCCATCACGGACTTCAGCTGCATGACATGGTTCGGTTCTAGATTCTTCTCACTAACAACTCAACACAAACGCTCTGGACCCACCTCAGGAGGACAACTGAGATGCGCAGAGCACCAAAGTACTGTCACCTGGGGAGCTAGCAAGGAAACAGAAGAACCTGACCAGTGTGGCTCAGCGGTTGAGCGCTGACCCGTGACCCGGGAGGTCATGGTTGGATTCCCGGTCAGGACACAAGCCAGGTTTGCAGGCTGACCCCCAGCAGGGGGCGCGCGGGAGGCAGCTGATTGCAGATGCTCTCTCATCCATGTTTCTCTCTCTCTCTCCCTTCCTCTGTCTATCAATAGAAACATTTTTAAAAAAGAAGAAAAGATGTACAGAAGAAATAACGTGTCCTCAAACGCTTGAAGGACTGTCACGCAGTGACAGGACCAGACTGACTGCTGTTGCCGAGGGGGGCTGGCCACCCGTGGGTGCGAGGTGGAGCTCTGAGCAAAGGGGTGCCCGAGTAGGAAGGGAGTGCCCCCCGCTGTGGGTTCAGACAGACGAGCGGCTTTGGGGGTCCACGGGCACTCCTGGGTTAGAAGTGGAGGCCGGGGTGCTGGGGATCGGGGGCCTGGCCCCGCCGCAGCTCCAGGGGCTCTCGGGGAGCAGGTTTCCCCCGCGCCCTCCGCCTTCCTCTCCCGGCTGAATGCAAGTTCCTCTTGCCGTGAGCCGCCTTTCTCAGTGACGCCAAGAGCTTTTTCCTCTTAAGATCCTTGACAGCGCCCCCACGTCCTGTCTTTCTCCCCAGGGGACCCTGAGCGCCGATGAGGGGGAGGGGCTCTGACTCCCTGCCGATCGCACCCCCTCTGCCTTGTCAGGAGCATGTGCATCGCTGTCAACGCCCGTAAGCAGCTCGGGAAACAGGAGAACCTGCTTTTAAGCGAAGGGTGGGCGACCTCAAGTACTCAGAGAACAAGCCGAGGCTGAAACGCTCCATTATATAAGCAACTGGCACTGCACTTACATAAAATAATTTCCTCTGAACTGGAAAATATCCTTTACATGTTGTCAGCCACACGATGGCCCAGGGATGGAAAGAATAAGAGTTGGGAATTCAGACACACAGCCTGGGGCTCCTCAGATCATTCTTGGGGCCCAGAGGTCTGATTACGCCGAGCCTCGCATATGGGACAGCCAAGCCCACAGCTGAGTATTAATTTTTCCAGAATCAGTAAATGGGACATCTTGTCTACCTGTTTCCTGGATGTGTAAGTGTGTCTACTGGTTCTGCTTCGCTGTACCTCAGGCCAGAGTTAACTTGCAAATTTGTGGGCTCCACTCTGCAGGGAGAAGTTATGAGATGGGCCTTCAGCCTCCTGAGCACTGGGGCCTGGGGGCTGTCAACCTGCCCCCATGACTTCAGAGGCTGGGAGCAACGGCACAGGTTAAGTGAGAACAGATGTTTTGAGACCAATATATTTGAGACTGTCTCAAGTCAGGCTATCAGAGCAGCTTCTTGTCATGGGAAAATGAGGATGTGTTTAGAATTAACTTTAATTTTTCAATGATTTGTATCAACATTTGTCCATGTATTTACTGCTCATCAACATCACTTTATACAGAGTAAGGGTTTAAAACAGGCAGAATAAGAAGTCCCTGACCCCTAGGAGACAATGGCCCCTGTGGGGGGTCTGATTTAACACAGCTGATGTCAGGGAATAAGAGACAGAGAAGCCTGGAGAATCACAATAATGAGCTCTCTCCTGGGCAGAGCCTGTGCTGGGGGACCAGGAGCTGCAGGGACAGGCTCTGCAAGGGTGCCTGGGCAACCCTGGGCTCAGGGCTTTAGGCAGCATTGGAGCAAAGGTTCCAAACCATAGACCAGGTGTTGCAGCAAAAGCAGCCAGGCTCCCAGATCCAACTCCATCTGTCAACACACTTCACCACCCAGCACCATGGATCAATCACCACCCATCACCATCCAGTAGCATCCAGCATCACACATCGCCATCCATCGCCATCCATCGCCATCCATCGCCATCCAGCACCACACAGCACCACACAGCACCACACAGCACCACACAGCACCACACAGCACCACCCATCACCACCCATTCCCACCCATCACCACCCATCATCACCACCTATTACCACCCATCACCATCCAGTACCATCCATCACCACTCATCACCACCCAGCACCATGAATCAGTCACCACCCATCACCATCTATCACCATCCAGTAGCATCCATCATCACACATCGCCATCCATCGCCATCCAGCACCACACAGCACCACATATCACCATCCATCACCACCATTCCCACCCATCACCACCATCCATCACCACCTATTACCACCCATCACCATCCAGTACCATCCATCACCACTCATCACCACCCAGCACCATGAATCACCACCCAGCACATACAGTACAGCCAGCAGGCTGAGCTGTCTTATGATTCTGACTGATCTGTTCATGGACAGGGCCCAGCTGGGGGGCCGGGGATCCTGGCACAGACACTTTCCCTTAGAAGGAGGGTGACAAGAGCCGGCCATCATGAGGGCAAGACCCAGGGAGACCAATGAGAGCACCAAGACGTCATTCGGTGGGTTCTTCTAAGGCAGCTGTTCTCAGCCATCTTCTCCTGGGCCATTGTGTTGGCCGATGTTCACTTGCACAGCACAAACCCATGGGTGTCACTCGACTCTGACAAACATAACCCCCCCAAAAATTATTTGGCATGGCATTTTTTAAGCATTTCAAATTTTGAAAACAATGAAATTAGGCACTTATCTCAAAAAAGTTGTCGTTTGAAAGAAAATAATAAACATAGCTGACCTCATTTTTTAAAACTTTCTATGTTAAAAAAAAAAAAAAAAAAAGTAGCGTTTGCTGCCCGTGGGCTGGCCGGGGCAGCGTGAGTGGTAGACGGTCGCCATTCCCACTGTAAGAGCTCAGACGCCCTCTCTCCCTCAGTCCGAGCGCCGACGATAGACTGATCTCTCCTCTATGTCATTATCTCTAATTGCTGATGAAATTAAAGGATTTTCACACTTTAGTTCTGGCGGAGCAGCCGTCCCCCTAACAATTCATCACAGCAACCACTGTGTTGACAAGCGTGGGTGACACGGGGTTCTGGAAGCTGCTAGACTCTCTGGAATCTCCCTAAAGGAGAGCGTTCTCTCGCGTGGAAACATCCTCGCATCCAGGGTGCCTTCTCACTGACGTCCCACTGTCCCTAAGCATCCAAGGAAAAGGTGAGACCTGAACCCCGGAATAGGTCAGAGCTGGGTGGATAGGGACCCAGTGGGAGAGACACGTTCACAGCCGAGGAGCGTCTCTCTGTCTGTGTCTGTCTGTCTCTCTTTCTATCTGTCACTCCACAGAGGAGAGGGAGGTCTTAATAACCGCATGAGATTGCTACAGATGAGTCCAATTAGTGTGCAAGAAAAGCACAATCTTGTTTTCTTCCCCACAACCTTCCTGGAAACCAAAGGACCAGGTTAATCTTTACACCCGATGCCCGGCCCTAGACACAACCCAGAGCACTGGGGACTTGCCCCTCCCTGGTCCCGTGGTTCTTTTCCAAGCCGAGGCAGGCGGCGCAGTGGTTCAACACACAGGCTTTAGCACAGGGCTGACCTGGCTCCCCCCATGGCCGAGCCGTTCACCAGCTGGGGGCTCCTGGGCCTCAGTTTTCTCGTCTGTTAAATAGGGGCGATCATTTCCCTGCACCGCGTTTCTAAAGAGACGCTCCTGTGCATGCAGTGATTAGCCCAGTACCTGCCACGCAGGAAGCACCCACTTGAGGCCACCAGGCACCTAACTATTAACAAAAGTGATAAAAATGGAGGCAGAGTGTGGGGACCCTGAAGTCAAACTGGGCTCATATCCTGGCTTCAGGGTGGTTGTTTTTTCTGTGGCATTAAGCCGGTTACTTGATTTTCTATGCCTCAGTTCTCATGTCTGTAAAATGGAGATAAAAACAGCACCTATTTTGCAGGGTGGCTATGAATAGTAAAGGAACTATCACAAAATGCTTAGCACACAGCCCGCACGCGTAGCAGCCGTTCGTTGGCACTACTGAGGTGGGGGGAGAATCATTCTTACCCTCCCTTCCCCAGTCCTACAGTTGGACTGGAAGCCAGAGAGGGCCGCTTGCTTGGGCTGATGCCAGGCGGCTTGTGTGGGCCAGTGGGTATCTCACTGGCTCCTCCACTGCCAGCGGCGACCCGCCCCAAGCCTCGTGACTGCGAGTCTCTCATCCCGCCTTTAAACTCTGGGCAGCCGTGAGGTCAGGCTCTGGGTTGCTGCCACAGGGCGCCTGCAAGGTGCGCCTTCTGGCCTCTCAGCCCCACGCTCGCTCCAGCCCGGCTCACAGCCCCCTGCTCAGGAGCTCTCCCAGGTCGAGGCTGACATCCCCTCCTCGGGGTTGCACAGCTCTCGTTCATGATTATTATAGGATTTATCATGCGGCATTTCGACTACTTGTTGATCATGTGTCGTCTTCCCAAACAGAATGTAAACGTTAGGGTGATGACTTTCATCCATCCCTGCCACCTCAAAGCTTTCCCCGTGGCTGGCGCAAAGTAGGTGTTCAACAAACCTGCTTACCTAAACTAAAAAGTAAATGCGTTCAGCATTTCACTATATTATAGTCTCAGCTTCTTTCAAGCTCATCCCACTAGCCTGAAGTTCTTTAGGGCAAAGGTAGTGTGTTTTTTTTAATCTCTGTAGCCCCAAGATAGCCGAGTACATAGTAGGTGCTTAATAATCATTTATGGAGTAAATAAAAGGATGGATTTTCCAACTGATTTACTTTGAACATAACACTTTACTAGCATATGTACTAAATCAATAATCCTTGGACCAGATAAATAAGACAATTAATCACAATTAAAGGGAAAATAAAGATAAATAGTATAATTTAATCAGAACTAAGGTAGCATCTTGTAAGTAGAATGTTTCACTGACATAATAAATCAGCAGTTGTTTAGAGATCTTAAGCCTTGCTCCTCAGGTAAACTATGGCAGTTTAAAACTCACTGAGTTTTTAGAATTTGCAATCTTGGATTCCACCCAATTTATTTAATGAATCTATTAAAAAAAAAAAAAAAAAAAGAGCTCAGACAGATTTTTGGTTTTGTTTTTGTTTTGTTTTTTCAAACTATCTCCAAGATTAATGAGAAACTGAGGCTGAGAAGCACCCTGGCCCTCTAACTTCGAGGCCCTGGGGTCTTAAGCAAATGCTTCATTTCTCTCAGGCCCAGTGCCCTCACCCATCAGCGGAAGACAATGACCACGCCTCCCTTCAAAGGTCATGTAATGTTTAAATGAAATAATCCCATAAGAAGTCCCGAACACAGTACCTAACACACTGAAAGCATGGAATAAACATTCTTATTGCTTTATCAGCAATGCAATTTTTATGATTGGCGTATGTGCCACACCACCACCCACGAGCCAGCTCTGCTGCCGTCTTGGCCAGAGAGCCTGACTGCAGGTTCCTGTCCTTTGTCTTTAAATAATTGACACTAGACCGCCCTGCCAGTCCTAACTCAACTTGTCAAGTCACAGAGAGGCTGGCTGACAGGCATTCCCACCACCCTCCCTTCTGTCAGTCTCTGCTATCAAGGCCCCGATTTCCCCTGTTATTTCTAGGAATTAAATTAGTCACCTCTCATTGCAGCATTAGGGGAAGTCAAATGCATGAGCGACCTAAGCACTGGGAATGAAGGGCCTGAATACTTACTCTAGTGTGTTCCCAGCGCCGCTGAGCGCGGGGAAAACAGCGCCCGACACCCGTGTCTGCACCTGCACGTGTGGAAGGGAGCCGGGCGGGGTGCAGGGGGGTGCGCTCCAGAGCCTGCAAACGCCTCCCGCCGAGACGCCTTCCTGCACCTGCCAGGCAACCCAGCCTCCGTCCGCACCCTAAAACAGACGTGTCGTGGCTATCGCCTTCTCCCTTTGTCTGGGACAACGTATTTGCACAGGCATCTAAAAGTCTCTCACTGTGTCCATCTCAGAAACAAAATAGATATGATCTCTCTCCACTAGAATGGGTAAACAGAAAAAGCTGCGGATCAAAGAAAACAGTCAAGAGTTCCAAAGAAACACCATCCTGAGGGGGGAAAAACAGAGTAAAGGCTTTCCATTGGAGAGAAAGTCAAGGAGAAATATATGTTGACAATTTCCCTTTATATTTTCAAACAGATTCAAGAGAAATTTGTATCTCTGAGAAGTTAAAAATCTAGGGTAAGGAACAATTGTCTTCCGATGATCAACATAATTAGGATGAAAATATAAGAGGCCGTGGATGACAAAATATTATTTTTAAACACTGAAATCGGTTCATCGTAAGAAAAGCATAAGAAATTTTCTCAGAATGGGGTAAAGAGGAATCAGGATGAGTGCGGCAAATGTGCTCAAGGCAGGCACAGTGGACCAGGAAATTTTACTCACCTAGAATAGGACTTGGAGAAGTCACGTATACAAGAGACAGAATTCAAGAAATAATCCTTTAAGAGAAAAAAATTCCCTGAGACGTAGGGAAGCTTCCACCTAGAGAACATACAGCAAGGTATTAAAGTTAGTGTTTGTCTGGATGTCGTTATTTTGCGGTGATCTGTATCTTCCAGTGATTCTAAAATAAACATAACACTAGTGACTTTAAATAACTGAATAATTGTGTTTCTGTGTTAACGAAAAGAGGAACTAGATTGCTGGCCCCTGGGATACTGGACATAAAGCTGAGCTCTCTTTATCATGTTCAGAGCCTTTATTTTAGAGAAAAACAAGAATTTAAATGTATCTTCCAATAGGACATCTGCAACCACATCTACTGACGTTGACCATCAGACAAAACGTTCAATGTATTTTTACTCGTTTGCCCTTTTCGACTCCGCCGTAATTGAAAATAATCAGGTATGTCACATCAGGCCCATTTTTATTCCTTGCCCAGTACAATATAACCATCTCTGCTAAGAACCTTTCACATCTGTTGTCACGTGAACATCTATATTCAGACGGTGCCATCCCAGATCAATACCATTTCTTTTAAAACCCGCATTCTCTAGCCTTTCGGTTTTCATATTTCCCCCCTCAAAACACTATCCTCTATTTCAACAGCACTAAAACACACGTGTTTGGCAGGGTAACCGAGGCCAGCAAGAAACGGCAAAATGAGGATCCCTTCTGCGTGGGAAACCCTCCGAGGCCGGCCTCAGCCGACTCAGCAAGGGGGCGGAGACCAGGCCAGCGATCTTTACGGAGATAATTTAGCACAAAGTAGAGAAAATGACGTGTTGGAGAACTGAAAGGAAGACGAGGGACGCTGAGGTGTGGCAGAGGCTATAGCTGCAAGAAGGAGGAACCACCCGAGGGTTGGGAAGACAGAGGAAGCCACTGGGATTAAGACTCACAGGCTCAGAGGCTTAGAGGGGGGTCCCGAGAAACTAAGACGCTGTCGCTCTGAGGGGAGGGTGCCGCCTGGCTGGTACTGGGGTGACTCCTCGAAATGTGAAATTAAGTGGTTAAGGAATTTCTAAGTCTTCCTCACAATCAGAATCCAACCCTGGTTCCAAATATGCTACACATATAATAACACGACTCTCTCGTCTTCCCGTGATTGTACACTCGGTTGACATCCTGTTTTTCCTCCTAACTCATAAGCTCTCAAAGGAAATACATGTCTTGCTTCCAACTGTATAAAGGAGATGGTTATTCCTTCTGTTGGGTAGAGGTAAGAGCTGCAGGACTGACAGCGATTGGAGCGCAGTGTGGGAATTACCGCAAACATCTAACATAGAAAGAAGCTGAAGGAAGCGCAGAGCCAGCTCCACCTAGGAGCCGCCACTGTTTCCTCGGCCCTCATGTGCGTCACTTACTACACGGTTCCCTGTCCAGTGCGGGTTTCCATGGCAGCAGCCTTAGTCCTGAAGCCAGGGGGCTGGCGACGTTCATGACGACACCCTTCGTGAAGCTGTGACTGCAATCACGGTCCTAACAGAATCTAAGCATCTGTGGCCCGGTCATCTTCCAGGCCGCACATTTAAGCCTTTAATTAGGCATTGTTTCCACTTCAAAAAACCTTATGTAGACAAAGAAAACACAATTGTCTTTTAAGGGATATAAATTTTGTTCTTTGTTGAGGTTTTCTTGACACAGACTTCTCAGAAGCCAAGTGGATCATCCATCTCCAAAATGTAGTTAGGGTCTCTTTTCCTTTTCAGTTCTAGACCCGATTAGAGAATTCATCTGCCGTCTGGCCCAGCGGGGAGAATCCCAAAAAACTGGAATTATGAATCGGGGGGAAAAAAAATCTTTAAAATAGATACTAAATATATGTTTTATTTAACTTACTCTCTTCCAAAAGGCATTTTAACTATAATGAGCAAATTGAGGCAACATGGAGCTAGAGAATGGTCACACGTGGTTCATGATTAAAGTCCCATGAGAGCAATAAAAAAAACGGGGGTGGTGGGGTGGGGGAGGGAGTCTCGTTAGAGCAAATAACTGAAAAGCAATGAGATTAATGAATCCTTCTCCGGGCCACATATGGTCTTTAACTACAACAAAGATATGATTATGTCCTATGTTTAAGAATTTCTAGTTTTTCAAAGTGTTCTAAGCAGCTCAAATTTTCAGCATGTGTTACTTCTTAGAACACATCCCATCTTTTGATTCACAAAATAAAATTATTTAGAGAAATTAATTTCATCCAGATTATGGGTAAATCTCCTTTTAAGTCAGTGATGTTTATTTCTTTCAGAAGTCTTGTCTGTCTTACTTTCCATAGAACTCCTTATATGTCCTGATTTATGTTATACATAAATGCGTCTGTTTTTTAATTTTCTAAAAACTGTGGAGCTGATATGAGGCTCACACATGACTCCCACTTTCTCCTAAAATTTTCCAGTTTACTTCCTACATTTATCAATGATGATTGATGATGGTGGTGGTGATGATGGTGACACCTTCTATTTTATCCACTCAAATGTCATTCAATAGGAGAGGCCAAATAACTAATGAAGCAGAAGTGGAAGGTATTGGAGGGGGTTTCTAAGAAAGCCCTTTTAAAAAGAGCTGAGTCCCTGTAGGAAATACAAGGCAAAACTTACAGGATTTCAATTATAAGCAAACTTGTCTGAGTCTGAAAAAAACATGTGGACAAAAACTGATAGGTAAGGAAATTGAGTTCTAAGGAACACAGTAAAATTAATAGGGTGCCCTGACACTAGAATATGCAAGCATTTGTCTGTGAGATTATTTGTCTTGTAAAGAGAATTCCACAGTTTCCGCAAAAACTAGTTATATGAAAATTTTAAAATATTTCAAAATATAGATCCTGTCTTCAAAAATAATTCAAGAAATAAAAATATAAAATTGCATTGGACTGTACAAAAATATCAACATTTGGAAACCACTCACAAGTACTTCTTTGTGAGAAGATGAAATCAAAACACACATGACAATATATTGTTGAACATAATGAAAGAGAATAATATGTATCAGAATCTAGATGACATTGCTAAAAGCATATTCAGAGGAAAATTCATTGCCTTAAACATGAATGAAAATAGTAAGCAGTTAATCCAAGAGGCCAGATAAAGGACAGCAAAATTAAGACAAGAAAAAGAATAAATTGACAAGCAGCAGCAGCAGCAACTGTACCTCAGAATCTCTTGAGGAAATGATCAGACACGTGCTCAGAAATGAACATCCAATGCACAGGTTTTGAAAAACCAGACAACTTAAGTCTCAATTATATGGGGATGATTGAACAAATCGTGGTAACATTGCATAGTAATAGCATTACAGAGAGACGCTAGACATAACCATTATATTTATTGATATGAAAGCCTACAGAATATGAACTTGAAAAGCAGAATGCAAAACCGAGCGCATGGCCTAGTCTCGTTTGGGGACTGAGGAATACATTAGCAGTAAATATAACTTCTGTCTTTGCGTGTTCAGGTGGTTACTTAGAGTGGGCAAGTTTTACAGTTAAAATGAGAACAATGCAATTCTGAGAGCATATACATCATATTTCCCCCTGTGTCCTTTAAGACGGAGCTTCTCGTTGCGTTTCTTTTGGGAATCTGTCTCGTAAATCACCGTAACATGTGCGAGCCCTCGCGCCTATTAGAGCCGCAATTACCAGATGTAATGCCGCACTTAGCTCTTCCCCAGGGTCCCGAGGATTTCTCTGCCTCCGCAGCACTTTCTCTCAGGGGCTACTAGTTTCATACTGATGATTTAGCATGGCCCCCGCCACACCAGAAAGCAGGGCAAAAATAGAGGGGCTGCGAAAGGTAGTGGGTGTGGAAGCCAGGGGGCGTTTCTTATTGCTTCTCTACTTGGAAAGTTTCACCAAGCTCTGCTTCACCAAGAGCTCTCTACGCCTTTAAAGTGGGGAATCTTGCACCCACGTTAAACTAATATGCTGGGAATTAAATGCTGTGACTCCCATCAAGCACCCAGCACAGTGATTAGGCGGGACCCCCCCTTCTCTCTCCCCATATCATCTTCACTTCCACCTGCATAACTGAAGCTCCTCTAACCAACCCAGAGCTACGGACATTCTAAAAGAGGCTCATAAAAGTCCAAGCGCAGCAGCTGTGACGTGTCCGACTCAGACGGCACGTGGGGCATTGTGACCAGCACGAGCCTAGGCGCCAGCTCCCTCCTTTGAGGCCTTTCTGCTGGAGCGGCTGCTGGCGCCTGAGGGTTCATCTCCGCAGGCAGCGGGCAATCCCGTGTCCTCGGGTGAAACCCTCCGAGGAACTCAAGTGTCCTTTGTCCGGACCCCACACATGCTCCCCATTCCCCATGCTGGTGGAAGAAGCAGCCTGCTTCGTTCAAAGTCACTAAAGACGCCAACCCTGCATTTGGACTCAAACTATGACCTTTGCCTCCTCTGAGCGCAGAGCGGTAATTCTCTCGATTAATCGCACGCAGCTGACTTGCCCACGGCTCTCCCGATTTAGCTGGAGCGCACCCGACCTCTCCAGCCCGGCCACGGACCGCCCCACGGCACCTGCCATCACCTCTTCCTCCCGTGGCAGTGGCTTAGACCGTTTATGACGATACCATTTTTCAACTCGGTACAACACCAATCTTTGAACGGGTTGGAGGTGTCAACAAACAGCTAGGACTCCGGGAAGAGACTGTTTTGAAAGGATTGTGGCAAGAGGAGGAAAGGCAGGAGGGGAGGAGCATTGCAATCGGGAGAATGTTCCACCGGGGTCTCTGCAGACACCTCAGGGGTTAGGAAAAGGGGGTTCTGAGGCTGGACGGCAGCAGGAGCGGGGGAGCGGTGTCCTGGCCTGAGGCTGGAGGGGAGAGGATTTCCAAGCAGTTGGCTGAGGGGAGGGACACAGTCTTAACCGAAGTTTGTTTACGTGGCATTTTGTTCAGATTGACCAGTGGGGACTAAACAGTTGAGCTAAACATTTATGAGGCAAAGAAAGGAATTGGAGGGTCTGTGTCTGGCCTTGTCCTGAGTGCCGATGACCCACTGGGGCGTCCGTGAGTCTGATCCCAGCCTTATGGGGAACCGCGGTTAACTGCAGTGAGCTGTTTCCGACGCAAAGAAGTGGCTAACCTCCCTGTGCTCCAGGACCACGGGGCTGAGGCTCAATGTTGCCCGAGGACACAAAAAACAAAAGGGGCAGCACCGCCCTTCAGGAGTTTGGAGACTAAATGAAGAACCCAGAACAATTTACACATGTTCAAAAAATAGCCATAATTATAAGGAGAAGGGAAAGGGAGCCTCGAACATTAATGGACAACCATTCATCCTATCATTCATTGCCTGAGGTCAGGAAGGCAGAATAAGTTACTGAACCAAAGACAACGGAAGAGGCGGAGCTGGGCAGTTGTCGCCCACACTCCCCTTCCTACCTGGAGCGTCCCCTTCCCGGCTCTGGTGACATGGCTTTCCAGGAGGGCAGTAGTCTTGGGAGGGTGATCCAACTGCACGTCTGCACGTCTTCAAAACGGAGGTTAAGCATGACTTCCCATCGCTGAGAGAGAGAAACAAGCCTGGTGGCCCCAACAGAAAGAAGTGGAAAAGTTCCCTCCGGCTCTCGCTCGGCTGAGGCCGCGGGTGCCCAGTGACTCAGACCGGGTCCTGAGGAAGGAGAGCCCAGTGGGCTCGCTGTGGGTCCCAGGAGGGCCCTCAGGGCTGGCAGGCCAGGCAGTTCGGAGAGTGGCTCCAGAATGAAGGCCGCAGGCAGGCAGCTAAGTAGAAGACTGAGGGCAGGGACCTGGAGATCGCTGTTCTCCTGGGAGCTTTTCTTCCCTGGATGCACATGAGACTCACCTGGGCCAGGCCGCCTCCCGGCATAGCCTGAGGCCTTTCAGGGCCAGGCCCACGTGTCAGGATTCTTTGGAAGCACTCCAGGTTATTTAGGGTGCAGACGGGATTGAGGAGCCCTGTCCTGGTGAGCAGTGGGCATGTCATATACAGGACTTTGAGACGGCCCCCAGTCTGTAGGGAACATAGAGACTGGAGACCTTGAATTGAACGAATTCAGCTGGTGCGAAACAGGGCCGCAAAGCAAAACCTAAACAAATAACAGTAAAATTTAAGCCCATTCCTGTCACTACTCACCTAAGCGTTTCTTAGCTTTTATTTATATAAATGAAATCAAACACCGCACATTCCTTTGTGTCTGACTCTTCTATAATGCAAAATTTATGGCTGTGGGATTCCTACCTGTAACGGTGGATCATTCTTTCTCATTAGAGTAGGTTTTGCATCCTGTGAGTGTACCACACTTTCTTTACCCCCTGCACTGTTAATGAGCACTTGGGTAGTGTCCAGCTAGGGGCAATTACAAACGGACCTGCTCTATTCCTCTTACATGTACATACATGTTCCTAGCAGTGAAACGGCTGGGTCATAGAGTATGCATATGTTCAGCTTTAGATAACACTGCCAAGAAGCTCTCCAAGCACAGCTCCGCCAAGCACAGCTCTTCCTCCCGCACGTGCTCGCCAGCACGTGGTGTTTCCCATCTTTGTGATTAAGCTTTTCTAGCGAGTGTCTCCTGGTTTTACTCTACATCCTGTGATCCATCAGTGGCTCTCTCATTTCTGTGGCATCCTAGGGATGAATTCAGGTGAGGAGCCAGATGCCATGGATGGATGGATGGATGGATGGATGGATGGATGGATGGATAAATAGATATTATTAGAAATTGGCTCATGTGATTATAGAGGCTGAGAAGTCCCAAGGTCTGTAGTCAGTAAGATGAAAAATTGATGTGTAGTTTCAGGCCAAAAGCTGTCAGGCTTGAGACCCAAAAAGAGTTGTTGTTTTAGTTTGAGTCCAAAGGCCTGAAGAGACCAATGTCCCAGCTCAAAGCAGCTGGGCAAGAAGAGTTCCCTCTTATTTGTGGGAGGATCAGCCTTTTTCTTCCATTCAGGCTTCAAATGATTGGATGAGGCCCACCTGCATTAGGGAGGGCAAGTTAATCTCATCCAGAAACATCCTCATGGACACACGGAGGAAAATGTTTGAGCAAATGTCCGGGCAACTTGCTGCCCAGTCAAGTTGATACATTAAATTAACCACCACATCTTGTCTGCATCCCCTCCTTTTAACTGCTGTATAGTATTCCACCGTGACTATATATATATATATATATATATATATATATACACACATACAGTTATATTTTATATCAATGAAAAATATGTATTATTTTATTTAATATTATGTTTGGAAGTTTTATCTATAATGTTATATTAGCTGCAGGTCATTCCTTCTCACACTATTCCATTGTGTGACCACATCGAAATTTATTTATTCTGTCTACTGTTGACGGGCATGTGGGCATTTTCCAGTTGGGAGCATTTTGTTGATATTGTCACCATAACTATTTGAGTTGCTTCTCATTTGTTGCTAAACAGTGTTGCAGAGGCAACTTTCTACATGTCTCCCATATACATACATAAATGCTTCTCTTCAGCAGCCACAGGTCAAAAAATGACCATGAGTGGAGAGAAAACTACACATTCAGAAAGCTCTCTCTCCACCTATTCCCCGTCCGTGGCATCTACCATATTATCTCGCTCCACCCTCACCACAGTAGGACTTAACCAGCATCAGTCCTCGCGCAGAAGTGCCTCACCGATTTTGTTTATTAATGTCTATTGACGTAAAGCACACCTACAAACAGTGCCTGCATTTTAAGCGTGTAGCGCAGGGCATTTTCCTAAATGGAGCACACGTAAGTAATCCAGATAAAGAGCTGGGGACTCTCCACCACGGAGAATGGAATGCTGCATACAGGACAGGTGACTTCATCTTCGCCGGTGCTGCCAAATTGCCCTGCAAAGCGACCACGTCAACTCTCTCACACAGGAAGTGAAAATATACCCATTTCTTGTCATCTCTGGAACACTTGAGGCGGTCACACCCTAGTTTTGCTCTATGGATAGGCAGAAATTCTGTCCTATTGTTTTAAGTTGCTTTTCCTCAATTTTTAATATTACTGAGCATCTTTTCGCGTTCATTCGCCGGTGGGCCTGTTTTCTGCTCACCTCGCTGTGGGGTGGTCCTGCTCTGACCCGCTCTCTGAGCGCCACAGCTGACACGTGTTTCCGCACAGCTTCCCCTCCGTGCCGCGCTTCGTTACATGGCTTAGCGCCTTCCCCCCTCCAGCACGCGGCACGCTTCCCGGGCTCCCTGGCCACGCTACAGCTTCCCCGGGAGCCTGCACGAGGACTGCAGCCTCTTAGGGTCATCAGGACGCCTGCTGCCTCTAAGGCCAGGTGTCACTGGCCAGTGGCTGCGGGTATTGGGCTCAGGGAGCGCTTTCAGTGTAAGTGGCCAGTACTGTACGTTACAATAAAGGCACCACTGTCCAAGAATTTCCAAAGACACGGGTCATCACCTCATTCCCATCGCCAGCTGTGGGGCCTGGGACAAGTCACTCTGCTGCCCAGAGCCAGACTTTTCTGGTGTAAAATGAGAAATACCCTGCCTACCTCGCAGGGTGGTTTTGGATATCAACACAGGACACCGAGGGGCTTAGAGTATTTCCCAGGCACCTGTCCCCGTCGTCACAAGCGACGTGGCTCATTGAGAAACGCAGACCGCAGGCTTCTCAGAGAGCTGCCCTGTGCAAAGCTGGGGTGGACCCGTGGGTGCGAAACGCAGCTGTGCTGTCTGTTTGCTCCAACAACGTGCAGGTACTAAGTAAACGGCTGGGTGACGATTGTAAGTCAGAAGGCAACCTTGGCTGAAACAAAAGCATAATTATGATGGGATTTCAGGAGTGCAAACATGACCTGAATCCATCAACCTGTGATTAGTCCAGATTCCTCTATTGCTGAAACTGTAGCTAAAGGGTGTGTGGGAGGGGGCCCTTCGGGAAGGAAAAGCACAACTGGGCTGCCCAGGGAGCTGCCCCTCGGATGGGGCGCAGGCCCGGGCGGGACTGTGGGGGAGCTGAGGCTGTGCCAGCTCCTGATCGTGGCTGCTGAGGAGAGAGCAGCACGTGGGTCCTCCCTGCCGTCAGCAGAGCTGAGCTCTTCAATGAAGTGGGCTCCGGGAGGGCTCTGCCTCTGCTCAGCGGAGCTCCGGCCAGAAGCCTTGGGAGGCAGGGGAGGTGCAGCTGCTGCCGGGCTCTCGGGAGGACCTGGACTCTCTCCCTTGGCTGTGGGCTCGGGGACCGGGGACAGCTGGGCTCCACGCCACCCAAGCCATGCCGGCCAACCTCACAGAGGGCAGCCCCGATGCCAACGGGACCGTGCAGACGCTGGATTCTCACTCGGCCGTCTGCTTCCCCACAACTTTTGCAGAAGGAGTGGAAGAAGAGGAGCGGGGGTCCTTCTACTCCTCCTTCAGGGTAAGTGTCCCGCCTCCCCCTTCCAGGCGGATTTTAAATAACGGGACAAGTGGAACTGAAGAGACCTCCTGAAAGTATAAAGAGCCAGGATTGCAGAGGGGGCAGTTTCTTCTCTTAAAAGAATGAAATAGAAAACCAAGCTGGTGAGCTAGAGCCGCAGGTTCTGCACACCGCGCAGGGACCTGTTTTGTAGTTTTTTATGAATAGGGGTCTTTTTTTTTCCTGCTGCTGGTGCTGAAAACGTGTGAATATGAGTGGATGATTGTTTAAAATTTCTCTCCTTTCCTTAGGCGCAAGTATGTTGAATTCATCCTATAGTCATGCTTGAAATGTCTGTCTTCTAGGGGTAGTGCTGTGAGTTTTTTGCGGGGAACGTCAGAGGGGTGTCATAGCCCACATCCCCCGGGGACAGGAGGTGCCAGGGGAGACGCAGGCCCAGGAAGGAAAGAAGGGACACACTTTCTTTACTGATTCTTTGCACTGAGTATCAGTTAAAAACAGACTCTTGGACTCTGGGTGGTGTGACTGTTGGCAACAAGTGGTCTCCTAGAACAAAGGCATCAGAGTTTGGTGACTTTCAACTTGAAAGGATGCGGGGGCCACATGGGGGAATTGATCCTCATTAAGAATTGACACTGCTCCCTTCTCTGCCACAAGGCTGTGGTCAGGGCCAAACCGGGCAGCAGGAAAACAACAGTTTCCTGCTTCTTGCGGCAGGATGCCTGAGGTGTTCAGATCATTCCACACGCTGCCCATTGGCACATCCAGTCATTGCATCAATTCCCAGGTCTCAAACGGGTCCTTTATACCCACATGGAAAACACTTGAGGAAAAACTCTAGCAGTTTTTTTTTTTAAAAAAACCCTCTTGGTGTTCTGGAAATAATTTGGTTTTTACCCAACAAGGTAGGATTACTGTAACATCCCCCTTCCTCCTGGAGCTTTGCTTTCCTGCAAGACTTTCAGCAGGGAGCTGTCTCTGGGGCCAGGCTTGAGCTCCTCAAGGCGAAGACTCATCGCAGAGCAGGAGTGAGTCACGCAGGCCGGCGGCGGGGACCCAGTCCCTCCGAGCCACCTGGTAGAGCAGGAACACGCCCAGCCCAGCCGCCAGCTCCACGCAGAAACGCACGGGGAAAGCGGGGCGAGTTGCCATTTACCGACGACTGACAATCCCGCCCGTCAACTGCCGCAGACCCGGAGCCTCTGCCCTGGAGAAGCGGCCCGCGTGCGCTCGGCTCTGCCTCCGCAGCCTCTTTGATATTTATAGGACGCGACAGCAAACAGAGCGAAGAGAGCCCGGCCACCGCGACAGGGGAATAATGGGCAAGAAGGCCTTTGTTCTGAGACGCAGGCAGTAATCACTAGAGCTGGCCCTGGCCCTGGCCCTGGCCCTGGCCGGGCGCTCAGCTGGTTAGAGCGTCGTCCTGACACGTCAGGGTTGCAGGTTTGATCTCGGGTCAGGGCACGGACAAAAACTCACCCAATGAATGCACAGATACGTGAAACCACAAATCCATGTTTCTCTCTCTCTCTCTTTCTCTATCTTTAAAAAAAAAAATCACTCTCAGCCGAAACCCTGTTTGCCGTTTTTTAAAAATTCAGCTCCTGAAGGGATATTTTGACTCTCTGGACAAACAAATCGCTGCCCACTCCCCACTGGGGTTTGTACTCTGTCCTGGCAACGTCGTCTCCGGGCACCAACAGGAATCGCCTTGTTTCTCTCTCATTCCTGTTGACATGTTTGCCATCAAGCAACTAGATCGCTGGAGGAGGGAGGCAGGAAGAGAGCAGGTCAGGCGCTCACAACGTTCCATCTCATTTTTTGAGAGGTGAAAGCATTGACTTAAAATAATGATTGTTTTTAGTTCCACACAATCCACAGTGGTGTTTTGGGGAACCCAGCTGAAATGTCTCAGTCTAACTTTCTCCACGGCCCCCTTGGAGCATAAGCAGTTCTGAGGCTCTGCTGATGCAGAAACAGTTCTGATAAAAGAAAATTAAAACACCCTTGTTCACAGGGATGCTTTTATCCCACATGCAGCTCAAGGAGAAAGTGAGAATTGTGCTTGCTTACTGTCTGTCAAGCATGGCCTTTTAATCCCCGTTGCCTTTACAAAAGCAGTTCAAATATTATAAAAATAGAAATGGCAACAGCAGTAAAAGCAGCAGAACTAATAACAACAGCAACATCCATCCATCTCATTTGCTGTGGGCTTTCTTGGTGACGGGAATCCTTGTAAATGACTTCTGAGAAATATCTCATTTAATTCTCACAATTCACAGGAATATCCTTCCACCTGGAATTGACTTCCGTTATCATCTGTGTTTATCTAAGTTCTACTCACTCTTTAAGGCTCCTTGTAGGTTGCTTCCTCCACGAAGCCCCCCTGGACTTATTCCTCCTCTGAATTCCAGTAGTGCCGTGGCATGTACCTCTCCCCTTGTGATAATCCAAGTCTGTCTTCATCTGCTCTTTCAATATCTGTAACAGTCATTAAGCTCCTTGAGTGCAAGCAATGCCTGATGTTTGTTTCAGATTCTCTCCAGAAACCAGCACCACCCTGGGCATACTCGATAAACATTTACTGCAGAAACGAAGTGTGGTGTTCTGTTCTCTCAGTTGCCTACATGTTGTCGTACGGGGAAACAGAAAGCTTGCTTTCCCCATGAGGGCGGTGGGGGTCTTATTAAACAGGCCAGCCCTGCCTGGCCTGGCCTCTACCAGCTGTACTCACCGAGGCCCTTCTCTGCAGGCTCATTCAGCACATCCCCATCTGATTTCTAAGCCAGCGTGCCCAAGGCAGGTTATAGATTCCGGTGGGTGGGGTATGGAATTGTTTATGGCACCTTGGACTGGGACCCCTTACCTGGTTCAGCCCAGGGGAGCCTGTACCCACTGCATTGCAGCCCTACCTAGATTCAGCTGTCTTGCCTCAGCCACATGCCTGGGTTTCTAACTTGGTTTCCTACCCAGCACTCTAGTTCTCCAAACCCCAAAGCTCTCTTGGCAGAAGACAAGGTATCCCTGTCTAGATCTTACGAGCCCCTCCCTCACAGGTTAGAGCCTCTTTACCCTTCCCATCTCCACCCCCAAATTCTTGCCCCGCTTCCCCCACCGCTCTAACCTACTCTGCCACCCTAAGCATGTCTTCAGATATCAGCAGGGGGCAGGGGTGAGTTCACCACTTTCTTCCTCTATCATGAGCTTCAAGTGACTAACACTCTGTGGTCAGTCCTGGGTTCAAGGTTCTCGGTTCAGGCCCTGGTTTCCTTCCCAGTTTTCAATTTCTCATACTTTCAAGGTCCCATCCAGTTCAGTTCCTCAAGTCCTAAACCTCAGCATTAAGGAATTGCCTGGGCATCAAGAATCTACCAGAAGTTTCCAAGGAAGATGGGACCTGTCTTGTCGGAAAGTAAACTGGGGACCTGAATAAAAAAACTGTCCCAGTGGAAGACAAATATGGAACAGTAGCCTCTTCATAACAGCCTTTAACTCGGCCGGGGAATTCGCTAGCAGTGAACTCAAATCCCAAATCTCTGATTCTAATGATGAGAAAATGAATTCAAAGTAACCGAGAGGGAAGCCCGGCTCCATTAGTCACTTGCTTATGTTATAAAATAATGCAAATGAACTCAGTTTTATTGCTCGTAGGTGAGGGGAGAAGCATGAACCAAGACTGCTAGATATTACCTAATGCTAATCTTTTATTAAGTCTCCTTTAGTGAGTAGTTACAAACGGCACCCAATTAGTCTAATTGTTTGTATGCAAATGATGGCTTCTAAGCGCTTGAAGGTGATTGGCCACCGTCTGGCGCCCCTCCCCCCTGCCTGCTGCCTTCCTGTTCATTTCCTAACGCATCCTTCCCCCATTCACGTAATGAACGCAAATTCCAGTCCAACCCTTGTCCCAGTTATCGCACCCTGGGCTGCAAGCAAGAACCCAGCTTAAGGAGTTTAAGTCCCCTGTGCGTGCTTCTTGTCCCTGTATCGGGGCTGTAAGGACTCACTCTCCCTACGGGACCAGCAGTTTCACCTTCAGTGGCTGTCACTCAGACTCCTCTCTGCCCACCTGCCTGCCCCCCGGAACCCTCCTCTTCTGCCACCACACCCCTTTGGGACTCGCGTGTCTCCATTCCTGCCCTGGCCCCCAGGACACCGTCAGTGATGTCCTTCCTGGAGCCCAGGAGCCCCGGGTCCCCTCAGCTTCCCGTGTGTCTCCCGCAAGTTATAACAGGGGCCTTGCACTCCCATCACGCATCTGCACCGTCTTATTGGTTCCACTCAGCATGTTCGTTTGGAGTTTCCCCGGTTGAGTCCTGCAGCTGTTCCAGGGAAATCACTGCTCGTGTCGCTGGGCCAAAGGGTTAGTAAGGGCTGCCCTTCACTGCCTGCGCCCGCCACCCAGACCTCACGCTCCACTCCCGAGTCCCCGACCCTGGCAGGGCCACCGTGCCTGACTTCACCCCGTGCCCTTGAGAAAGGCTCCGGCGTTGCTGGCTGGCCCCACGAGGATGCCGTGCAGTTGCCGAGCTCGACACCCGAGCTGTGAGAAAGGAAAACTCTATCAGTTACATTTCTCTTTGTGTGACTGATGCATCTGGTGGCAGGTCACATATTCTTAGCTAATCTAGAGTAAGCTCAGTCATTACAGAGTCTTCGGCCTTTGAAGGGTTTTCCGTTGTCCGACTGGGGAAGCGTGGGAGCCGCAGGCGGTGAGGGAGGGTGGCTTCTGCTGCGTGATCACCAGTGTGGCCGGAGGAGAGAGGGCCAACCCAGGGAGGGATCTGAGCAAGGTGGCATCGGCCGAGATGAAGGGTCCTTCTGGCCTTCAGAAGTGGGCATCCTGGTCCCCACCCAGCCCAGGCCAGGCTTGCTCTGCCTTCTGCTACAGCGCCCCTTTGTCATTCCTCCTTCAGGGACACGGGTGGTCACAGCTCCCTCCTTCCCTCTCTCCGTCCTGGCTACGTTTCTGCGTCCTTACTGGGAATGGGAAGTTTCACTTCTCCACTCCCAATTCCAGGCAGCAGAAAGCTAAGTGGGGTTGCCTCTGGTTCTTTCTGTACCCACGTGGCCATCACAACCGGACAACTCTCACACCACAACAGCTGGGGAGATCCCCGGGGCTGCCAGTCCCGGCTTCTATCCACAAGCCCCCTTCCTGCCCTGAGCCCCCACACTTAGCACTGTCATCTCCTCCTCTCTCTCTGTCTTAACCTGTGGAGGTGGCAATATAATGTCCTCTCATCAGTGTCCCCTCTCGTGACATCTGTCCCACCGTTGTACCCCCCAACACTCCCGTGTCCCTTAGCCTCTTCCTCTGTCCTGGGGAAACTGACCACACACCCAAACTTCTTATTCTAGGCTCTCTGCTCTGAATGCTCTCAGGAGGGAAAGAGCCATTTCTCCCCACGCCTTTAGGACTCCCTCCAAGAGGCATCTGAAAGCCTGAAGATGGCTTCTTTCTCCTGGGAACGGAGTGTGAAGATTTTCCCCCTCAGGGCACATGGAGTTAAGCTCTCTGGCTGCCAGGCCGGGGGAGGTTTTATCAAGGAAGCAGAGAGAGACATCCATTAATGCTCCAAGATGTCCCCCTGACATCCTCGGAATAATTTCCTGTTGACGTCATGGGCCAGAATGCTTCCAACCATGAACTTGAGTGGGCAGGATATGTGACTTTATTTTTCTGTAACTGCATTTGGCTTCTCTCTGGGCCTCTCAGTCCACCTGATTGTAGAAAATGTAGCCTGGTCACCCCCAGGTGTAAACTCAGGCTCTCACATCTTCGTCACTTTAGGGAGGCACAGATCTGACACCACCCTGCTGGGGCCAAGTCCCAGCGCCACCAGCCTGGCTACGTGACCATTGCAGTCTGCTTCTGCTGGTGCCTCGGTTTATTCACCCACAGCCAATGCTAATAATCGATTGTTCCTGGGAGGGTGGTCGTGAGAGGTTAAGTGCCCCAACGCTTGTGAATGAAGCTGCTAAGAACAGCGAGTGACCTGAATGGACGGACTCAATCAGCGTGAGCTCTTATACCCCCAGGCACTAGTAGTTCCACTCTTTCCTCAAAGCTACTTGCTGAGAGGCCACGAGCTAGCATTGTCTGCATGCAAGAGCCTCTAAGGACTCTAGGAGAGGTCACTGCAGGGTGGGACTCTCCAGAATGGCTTCCATGTGCATGAGGTCCTCAGACAGTGGTGGTGAGTTGAGCTGTTTCTTTTCTTTCAATTGGACCATAGAAAATGTAGAATAAGATATTTAGAGAAGATTCCATTTCTTACTTTATCATGCAGATATAACCTCTGATTTTTATCTAGACAATCGTAATGGCCGGCAAAAGGAAGGGCTATTTAAAGCGGTAAATTATGCCCTAGCCAGAGAAAGAATGGGCTACTCTGCCAACAAGACTCTCTAGGCCATGAGAAAGCAAAACCACCCAAGGTCACCATGGACATTTGCCCACGGAGTGACAGGTGAGAGGTGGGGGGCCTGATGTCCCATCCTGGGCGGGGGAGGCCTCCAAGACTCACACGGCACGCAGGGGACCTGGGAATGCAGGCAAGGGAACGAGAAGACACAGGGAAACCAAGACAGATGACCAACTGTGTGAACTGGGTGCACACTAACTCATGAGCCTTTGAAACTCTGCTGACCAACAAGCACCCAACTGAGACGCACAGGAAGTGAGGCCAAGAAGAGCAGCAGTTTAGGGCATTGGGGCTTGTGCGAGGCCCTCTCCGCCCCTTCCCCTGCCTGTGCTCCGCCAGATGTTCGGCGCCCTGCCCCTGCCTCACATCTGCATCTGCTTCTGCTCCTCCTCTTGCTAGCCCCCGGGTTTCTCTGCACCCGCCGCTGCTCTGGGAATCGCAGGTGGAAAGATCAGGCTGAGCTGAGCTGAGCTGAGCTGAGCTGAGCTGAGCTGAGCTGAGCTGAGCCTTGGGGGGGGGGGTGCTCAGTGACTTTCCACTGTTTATCAGCACCTCTGGAACAAAAAATAAAATCCCACGGGCTTATTTTTTAATTATATGGATCATCGGGGAGAATAGTTTCTTGATATTTTTATTCCGTAGTAATTACCTCTGTTTCTACTGCCTTTATAGAGATCTGAGCCTAATATGAACCAGATGTTAGTTTTCTATATTTGAAGGGTCTAGAACTCAAATAGCAATTTCAGTGTTAATCCCAGTTCTGGGTACACAGCAGATGCTCCGTTTGTTTGTTCAACAAATATTAATTACTGCCTGGACCTGGAGCCCAGTGGGGTTTCAGATGATTTCTTGCATCTCTGGTCTGGTGTTTTATGAGAATTCAGATGGAATCCCTGAATGTAATTGCCTCGAAGCTTCCGATACATCCTGTTTGTGATCAACCCGGAGGTCCTCTTGTGATCTAAGAATGAATCCCCAAAAGGGGCTCATGTTACAATGAATGTGGGACACTGGAGTTTCTGTTTCGGGGGAAATCCGAGGATCCACTAGTGATCAGGAAGCTGGATCAGACAGTTATGCAAAAGGAGTCCCCTGCACCCAACTGTGGTTGAAATGAGAACAATTAGGCCACAGGCGGGAAATTAACATTGCTCATGGACGTGAAAGATGACACATGGCAGCAGTGACGAAATACTCCAGATCTTATGCTCCTAACCCTTTCCAGTCGGAGCAGAAAGAGCTGATGTAGTTATTTAATACGTCCTGGAGGTGAAACTAGGAAAGAAATGTTAGGCAGCAAATGGCTTCCCTGTTCAGCCCCAGTTTGAAGGAAGTAAACCTGTTGTCTTCTGTCACCTATGATGACAGCATTGAGAGGTAGGGCAAAGGCCATCCTGGGAATGAAGACAATTAAAGAAAATTTCAGATGGGGAAGAATCTTTTCTCTTGGTAGCAGGCTCCTCTAACTCAGGACGAAGACCCAGGGTGGACTTTTCCCTGTTTTTTAAATGGTTGGTTCTCAGGACACTGGCCCCAGTTCTCATTTATATACAAGATTTTCTCTGCTCTGTGACCACACCTATTGATCAGGGACGGCCCCATCTGTCCTCTGCCTTCACTCATACTTTCGCCAGGTACCCTGTTTCTTTGCTTGGTTATTTCTACTCACATTTTCAGGCTCAACTCATATATTAATTTCTCCAGGACCTACCTTTGGACCAGCCATGACCAGACTCTTTTCAAGTTCTCCATTATAATAGGCCACATTGAAATTTTCTGTCTACATATATGCCTCCACCATCAGACTATGAGCTCCTGTCTTAGCCTTCCTTCCATCCCCAAACTATTTTGAACTTGCTACTAGATTCTCAATAAATGCCTGTTGAACTTAATTATACAGAACGCAGAACAGTATAATAATATTCACAACAATATGGTTTCAAGGACAGTTTTCCCACCTCTGGCCTGAGTATCATCCCTAAACCGCAACGTATATGCCAAGGCTCTCCCTCAGGAGAAATGCCTCCCCCTCTAAGACTACCTGAGAGTCCACAGGGTGACTTAGTCCACAACTCCCTGGAACCATCTTGGGCCACAGCCCTGCTGTCAACCTCGACAGATCCAGGCTGTGACAATACCTCCAGCCTTATTCATGTTTCTGTTCTCCATGCAGGAGCCCCTGCCAGCTCGTCCCACCAGCCCCTAGCCAGAGGCTGCCACCTGCATCCCTGACCTGGATGCCTGTAATGATATGAAAAGCTTTACCGAAATATAAAACCTGAATTCACATCCCCACATATATATAGCTTTATATCATTTTTACTTCTGGTAATAGTAATCCATTAAAATGTCCTGTTATCTATTTTTTATAATTGAATATTTGAAATAAAGACTACCCTGGGTAATTCAAGATAGGATTACCATAGCTCTAGGTAAAGCAGTTAGAAAAGGTGACTGCAGATAAGAGGGTCTGATGACAGTAATTCAGCTGTATTTGCGACGATGTCTCCCAGCTGGGTTCCTGGGAAGGGTGGTGAAGATGCGGATTCTCAAAAGGGGTGTCATGGGGAGGAGGTGGTCATGGGATGAATCCAGGGCGAGCCCTCCCGAGCAAGCCCAGCCCTCCCTCTGCCTCCCGCGTGGCCGTTCCCGGTTGCTGCCCCCTGGCAGTGCCTTCTGAGGTGGCAGGTGGGTGGGCCACAGGGAGAGGCTGGGGCCGGCTCCTGATGAGAGCTCCCATCTGGTCCGACGTGCTTAGCTCCCGGGGTTCGCCAGGGCCCCTGCCTGTTCTCACTCCCCAGGTGTAATGGGGAGTCCTAAGCTCTGCGGTCTGTCCCCACCTGTCTCACTTTAACTCGCGTGTTCTCTGTGTTACGTGCTGATTCGTCTTCAATGGAATGGGACGTTTTCAGATCCTCACTCTTGATATTTCCAACCCACCTCTGCAAATGAATGAGGCTTTGAGCAGCCGCAGGGGCTGGGTGCTGTGAATGACAGGCGGCACCCAGGTCCGGTGACAAGGCAGCACAGCTTCTCTGCCCGCTCGCTCAGGACAGAGGCTGAATTATAACCTTTCTGAGACTTCATTTCCTCCCTTGGGAAGGAAGATGTATTTGCGCTTTCCTGTGTTTGAGGTGTTACCATCTTCGACACAACAGAGATGACAATCATCATAAAATGAACCGTGGAAGTGTAAGGGGTATGGAAAGCTCTGTGGTCCCTGGGCAGATGGTGTCGCTGTATCCTGTGTGACATGCAGGATGACTGCCGTATGGAGGCCACACGTGGCTCCAGTGTCCGTCCACTCAAACGCATACTGAGCATTAACCTTTTGCTCGGCTTGGGGGAACACAGTCACAAAACTGACCCAGCTCCCGAAACCCAGCTTCACAAAAGTCAGAAGAAAAATCTAAAAGATCTGTTTCCCACTTGAAAATTGAAAGTAAATGAGGAAACTTCACCAACTCCAGCCCCAAACTGGAGCAGAAAACCAGTACAGCAAGCAAGGCATGGGCTTTCCAGTTAAGCAAAGCAATATTCCAATCTCAGCCGCATCCCTGATGAACCAGGTATACCAGCCAAGTTAGTAACTTCTCTGAGCCCCACTTCTTCCCTAAAAGACTGAGGACAGCGACATCAGCGACATCTCATTGGTCAGGTTGTTAGGATGAAATGAGCAGTAAGCAAAGCGTCTCAAACAATGCTCAGCACAGGGCAGTCAATCAACAACAACACTTATCGATCACCTACTATACAGTGCAAACTGAAGAAGTCAGGTGCTAGATTAATGGAGTCGCTCCAATAATGTTCCTGTTCATTGCAATGATTGTTAAAGATCCTTTAGACATATTATCTCCCAGTTTCCAGGACTCCACTGGGAAAGAGGGTCAGCATTCCTTGGGTTTGGGGAACCTACGCCTGACCCATCCACTTCCAACTAGAGTCACCCAACTAAATGTCCTGTGTTTCCCGAAATATTCTCATTTCAGATAACCTTGTCTGTGGCACTTCTAAGTGCCCTTGTACTTGTCACTGACCCCACAGCCTTCCTACAGATGTTTATTAAGCACCTTCCGCAGGGAGCGGTGACCCAGACCCAATGCCTGCCCTCATGGGCATCCTTTTGGCCTTGGAGACATATCCCTCGGAGTCAAATCCCAGGTTCCCGTGCTGGGGCGGCACCAGCAGCATCCAGAACACGGTACTTCGTCCCTCCGAATCCCACGTTGGGATTGTCTGGTCTGCAGACAGCGATGCCACGGCATGGCCTCAATCACTTGAGGTGGAAGACGAATCAGCCATGAATCCACAACCATGTAACCGCGTAGAAAACACCCTAGTGTTTCATCATTGAACAACTCCCAGCTTCCTCTGTTCTACTAGCATTGAGCGCCTGGCTGGAATTTTTTCTCCGGCCACCACCAGGGAGCAGTTCACCCCCAACTATACTCTGCGGTTGGACAGGGTGCCTGGGTGGAGGGGGGGGAAGGTGGGCGCCTGTCAGGCTCGGGTGAAACTCCAACAGAGAACAGGATGAACAGGGCGAAGCTGAGCATCGTTCTTAAAAGGTTGTGAGTTACTTATAAATACACGTCTCACACCTACGGGCAGCCCGCGGAACTAAGGCAGGCGACAGACCGCTTTCATTGTGTGCATGCTACGCTTCAGACGCGTCTAGAAATCTCCATTGTCATCACCGTATATATCCATCCCAGGCATCCCGAGGCAGATTTTATTTTTATCTCCATCTTATAAATGAGAAAACAGGCTCGGGGAGGTTATCAGCAACACGTCCCGTGCCTAGCAAGTAGCAAAGAATCTGGTTCCAAGTCAGGCCGGTGATGAAGCCACTTTTATACCAAATCACTCACCTGGCTGCGCTGCTCAAATGCCTCTGACCTTTTTTCCGCAGTTCCCATAATTTTCCAAGTCCTCGCGTTACCCATACAGTGGAAGGTCCCTGCTTTATTCAAGGTCAGGTGATCGTGGGTGTTAGTCACTCTAAATGCCTTCAGGGCAGCGTCACAGGCTGGTGCCTGACCGAGCAGCTAGCTGGGCGCCGCAGCGCAGCCAAGGGGACCTGCAGGCCTGACCACCCCGGGCCTCCTCAGGCTCGCCCCCTCCTCTGCAAACAGGACCCGCTCCTCAGGCCTCAGTCTTAGACTCGGGCATTCTTACCGGGGCCCTGCCCAGGCCTGTTGGGCTGAAGTCTCGTGGCTTTCCATTTGGGGCCTGCCTCTGGATCCAGGGCCCCAAGCTTCTGATCCCCAGCCCGGCCCTGTGTCCAGTCCATCGCGGCGCCCTGACCCTCTGCTCATTCTGGGCGATGGACTTTAAACAGGTGAAAACTCCGTTTGAGGGAATCATGGAGAACTTTCTGTGAAAGATGTGGCATTTTAAATAAGTAGCATTCCTGCTTTCCCCCCTGATTTTTACTAATTATGCATTATTCAGTAGAGCTTTAATATTACTATAGCATAAAACTCTGTAAAAAGAAAACGATAACCCATAACCACACTAGCCTACAATAACCACCACTGACCTTTTAGAGCACTTCAGTCTTTTTCCCACACGTATAGTCACACCCAACATGGAATTTTATCATGTTTTCCCACTTCTCGTTACGAGCATTTTTGATGTTGCTACATAATCTTTCCGGCTGTCATGGTTCATAGCTACATAATTGTTCGCTGAACTGAAGAGTTTTATTAACTTTACCATCCTGTTATCTTTAAGCAATGCCTGATTTTCTTCTTAATAAATGTGCACATCTTTGCACTGTAGTGGTCTTTTCCATCCCTTGGATTCTGTCACGTAGACTTAAAATTGCTTGGCCAAAGAATGCATGCCTTTGGGGGCTTCTTGACATAGTATTTTTAAAGGTTGCATCAATGTCGGTGTAAACAAGGACCAGGGGCCTTCGGTCTCTGGAGGGTGGAGCTTTGACAGTGGGACATGAGGCCAGAAGGAAGACCTTCCAGCGCCGAAGCCCGAGCCTTGCGTTCTGCAAAGTCCCCGGGTGCCCCAGGTGACTGGTTTGTGTCGCTCACATTTCAGACCGAGCAGCTGATCACGCTGTGGGTCCTCTTTGTCTTCACCATGGTGGGAAACGCCGCTGTGCTGTTTTCCACGTGGAAGCGCAAGAGGAAGTCGAGGATGACCTTCTTCGTGACCCAGCTGGCGGTGACAGGTAGGCCGCTGCGCGGGGCAGGGACAGGAAAGCGGCTGCGGCTGTGGGAGGCCTGAGGCTTCTCGCCCTCAATTATTTTCCCAACAGAAACGGTAGACTGTCCATCCAAAAGACATCAGCAAATTTGGGAGTAATTTCGATCGGGACCTAAAACCCATATTTGAGTATTTCTTCCAGCAAATGTAACACATTGAAATATCTGTAAGATTCCATTACAAAAATAACTCACTACACAACAGAGTTGAAAATACCAATATCAGTGCCACCAAAGGGTTCTAGAAGGTTCCACTCTCCCTATACACAGCAGCCTCCACAGTTCACTAAGGTGATACGACCACATCATACCTATGAGCTTACAGGGGAGATCCCAGAAAATGGACCAGAATGATCTCTACTCAATAATATGAGTGGTATCTCAAGCACTTTGCAGATTTAAGTCCATGGGCACTATGTTTGAAGTGCAAGTGACATGCAACACCACTGCTGGGCTTGCTATAAGGACATAAGATGATAACCAGGATCGGGATGCTTAAACGCGGGTTTGGGGAACGGCCAGTGTAGCTGAAGTATGAATGCATAGTGCCCAGAGGGGGAACAGAATGGCCTGTGAGGGAAACACCCCCTCAGAGATGGGTCCAGTTCAAATGGGTAGGAAAACACCTCCAAGGGGAGAGTCTGATTCCGCTGATCAGAGGAGGGAATGTGCAGACGAGACTCCTGGAGGGTCCAGCCTAAGACGGGCTTGAAGTCCTGAGCTCTGGGAACAAGGTGGCTGTCATGTGAGTTGAATTTGAATCAGACTGTAGGGCAAATGCAAAAATAAGTATTAAGTGCTAACAAGAGGCGATGGAAAGTGACTGTCAGAAAGGGCATCTGGTGCACTCCGGCCTTGTCGGGTTGCACTGGGTTGCAGTAATGGCAGTGGAGAGTCTCTGGGAATTGTCTTGAGCCACAATATATGAAAAATACAACAGTGCAATTGCCAAGAGAACCTCGGCCGCGCAATGTTGGTAACCTGAAAACCCCCTCTTACAAAGAGCAGCAGCCCATCTGCCCGAGCTGGGCTCCAGCGACCCGGGTTGAAAACAAGGCCCTGCCTAGAAGTATAAAGATGGCAAGAGGGGCCCTAAGAGGAGCCCGAGTCACGAGGTGGGACTTGTGATGGGAGGAAGCTACTTCCATCTTCCCTGCAAACGGGAGCCCCATTTTTCATTCCTAGGGTTTTAAGAGTAAAGGGTAATCAGGACTATCCTGCAAATACTGAGATGCAGAATCCCTGGAGGGTATAATAACTTATTTCATTATCTTTCTTCGATTACCATGTTGCAACTCACATTCTACACAGACGCGGTAAATGAGTTGGAATCAGATTTAGCCACACGTACATAAGATCCAGAGAATGATGGTATAAGGATTTGTTTTTATCTCAGGTAAGGAATTCTAGAGATAAACAATCAGGGTTCATAATGTGTTCCTTTGTCATGGGGGACCCAGGCTCTTCTTTATTTCTACTCCATGAAAAGAAATTCATCCTCAAGGTCAGCTCTTGGTAAAGAAAGTTCTTGGTTCAAGGTGGCTGCTGGAATTCCTGCCATCACACCCACATTCTAGTCAATGGGAAGGAAAAGAGAAAGACAGACAAGAGGGGCCTACGCCAGCTACCTGCCCTCTTAGCTGGCATTCCTACCACTCCAGCCCCTTAACTTTTGCTTGCATTTCATTTGCCATTTCTAACTGAAGAAAAAGTTCTGTTTGTTTGTTATTTGCTGTTTGTTTTTAACCCATTGGCCACAATAAAATCAGGTTTCTTTTCGTAGGAAAGAATGAGAATAGAGGTAAGGGGCAGTCTCTGGCATAGCGTGTCTTTCCTACTTCCATTGAGAAGGGAGCTTAGACAAAGGATGTCTGTTGACCACCCATTCCCCAACTCTGAGGATGCTTCCTCCAGGGAGCCACGCTCTCTTCTTCTGGCCTTTTCTCTCAGCAGACTGGTATCTGCCCAATCTCCATACACTGGAGTGGCCCATTAGATTGCTTCATTATGTAGGGAAATTATTATTGGCTGTTTAGATTTTTCCAAAGTAAATTTCCAAAATAAACTTCTCTCTGGGCAACTTTCAAAGATGCAATACAGTATTGTTTACCATAGTCACTGTGGTATACTTCATATTGTCAGCTGTTTATATTTTTCCAAAATAAATTTTACTATTAAAACACATCTACGCTACGATGAATATTCTTACAATTAAATCTTGTGAGCATTATTTATTATTTAGGAAAGTTTACAGACGTGGACTTACTGCCAGGCTGGTGTGGCTCAGTGGCTGAACATCAACCCATGAACTAGAAGGTCACCGTTTGATTCCCCATCAGGGCACTTGCCCGGGTTTCAGGCTCCATCCCCAGCAGGGACCATGCAGGAGGCAGCCGATCAATGACTCTCTCTCATCATTGATGTTTCTCTCTCTCTCCCTCCCTCCGAAATCAATAAAAATATATATTAAAAAAATAAATAAAATAAAAAAGGAGCGGACTTACTGCATCAAAGAAAGACACTGGTGTGGCTTTCAAATTGGCTGATGTCTTTTTAGGTCACCGAGGACTCAAAGATCATGAAAAATGTCATAAGACAAATGCTCTAGAAGCCACCACCAGAGACGCAGAGTCTTGTTTTAAAGCCTCCCTGGCTTGCAATGCTTACAGAGCCCTTACCGGTTTCTTCAGGGCAGGGATTCTCTCTGCTTATCCGTTAATGACACTTACACACATACTCAAGTATAATTTGCTTATTTTAAAAGGAGCATTTTCTTCCATGGCAGCCAGTGTATCGGAGAAGAATCCAAACCTAATTTGTCTTCTTTTGTCCCACGGCGATGACAGCAGTGCTCGTGCATTTGTGAAAACAAAGAGCACACCACTTACCAGAACATTTGGATGGAGGAGGCGTTTCAGTTTTGCACCTGTTTTAACTCACTTTCCCCTTCTCCACATTTCTGACCCATTCAAAAACAGCCTCTCTCCGAATTCTCTGTATCCAGTTGGGATTTCAGCTGTAGGGTTACTCTTGAGGATAGAAGGAAACCAGAAGATCTCCAAGTTGCTATTTCTGCTACTTCCACAATTTTAGCACTTTTGATTCTAGCGATTTTCTGGATGAATTTGATGACTGTTTATATTGATGAGCTGAAGTGCCAATTAAAATTTATTAGTCATTTATCATCTTCAAGACTTGTCTGTTTTATTCGAATACAGTAAAGAAGGGGGGCTGATGAGAGTAACTCCCAGGGAGCAGTCAACAAAGGAAATTTTGGGCACGCACCCAAATAACTTCCTTCTTCGGAAAGGGCCTCATCTTCTCATATTAGTAAAAGAAATTAGCTTTCCTCAAAGCACTTTCTGGACAGTAATTCACTAATGAACTGAGGAATTCTTCACCCTCAAACCCTCCCACTCATTATCTGAAAACAGAAAGTTTTGAGGCTCAGCGAGGGAGGTGAGGCCAGGAGCGTGGAGGTCATGTGTGGAGTTCAATGCCACTTTTCGGTGCTGATTTCATTCACTTTTTTCCCCTGGGTTTTTAAATTACTTAATTCCTTAATACTTAATTCCTTATTTATTTTAATTCTGCTCATTCATTTTTTTCACTTTCATATTTTTTACCGGTATTGAGATAAAGTTGACATAGAACATGTGTGTAAGCTTAAGGTGTCCAAAGCAATATGTATATATTAAAAAATGACTACCATAATAATTTTAGCTAGTATCCATCCCTTCACATAGTTGCAATTCATGTGTGTGTTAAGAAATTTTTAAAACTTTTCTTTGAGCTACTTTCAAATATATACTACAGTATTGTTTACTACGGTCACTGTGTTATAGTTTATATCCCCTGAACTTATTGATCTTATAACTAGGAGTTTGTACCTTTTGACCAGCTTTACTGATTTCCCCTAACCCCCACCTCTGGCAACTACCAATCTGTCCTCTGTTCCTATGAGTTTGGGTTTTTTTTAACATTTCACATACAAGTGAAATCACACAGCATGTGTCTTCCTCTGTGTGACTTATTTCACTTGGTATACTGCACTCAAGATTTATCTATATTGTCATAAATTGAGATCTCCTTTTTCATGACTGACTAATATTCCATTGTATATATCTACCAAACATTTTTTATCCATTCATCTGTTGATGGGCAATTAGGTTGTTTTCATGTCTTGGCTACCGTATACAATATTGCCATGAGTGTGAGGGTGCAGATCACTCATGAAGATGGAGATTTCACTTTATTCAGACACATACCAAAGTGTGAAATTGTTGGATCAGATGGTAGTTCTATTTTTAATCTTTTGAGGAATTTCCATACTGTTTTTCCATAGAGGCTGCACCAATTTACAATCCCACCAACAATGTCTGAGGCTTCCTTTTTCTCCACTTCCTTGCTAACACTGTTCTCCCTTTTCTTTTGTTAATAGCCATTCTATCACATGTGAAGTGATATCTCATTGTGGTTTGATGTGCATTTTCCTGATATTAGTGATGTTGAGCACCTTTCCACGTACCCGTTGGCCATTTGAATACCTTCTTTGGAAAAATGCCTATTGAGGTCCTATGACAATTTAAATGGATTATTTCTCTTTTGGTTATTGAGTTGTATGAATTTTTTATATACTTTGGGTATCAATCCCATATCAAATCGATGGTTTGTAAATATTTTCTTCTGTCTCATAGATTGCCTTTTCATTTTGTCGATCATTTCTTTGGCTCTACAGAAGCTTTTTAGTTGGATGCAGTCCCACTTATTGATTTTTGTTTTTCTTGTTCGCACTTTGGGTACCATATCCCCAAAATCATTGCTAAGACCAGTGTCAAGGAGATTCCCCCTAAGTTTTCTTCCAGGAGTTTTAAGGTTTCAGGTCTTAACATTTGTCTTGAGTCTATTTGGAGTTGATTTCCGTGGGCAGTGTCAGACAGGGGCCCAGCTTCCTTCTTTTGCACGTGAATATCTGGCTTCCTCAGCACCATTTAGTGAAGAGTTGTCCACTGAGTATTCCTGGCTCTCTTGTCAAATATTAGTTGACTGTATATGCGTAGGTATATTGAACCCACAACTCAAATCTCCATTGATGCTGCACTGACTCCGGAACTTTAAGCTACAAAGGAGAAGTCTAAAGGCAACCTGGGATTTCTTTCTTTATAAGTTATCAAATGCTATCTTTTGTTTCTTGATTTTTTTTTTTTCTTTGAGGATTTATACTTTTACTTGGTTGTATCTGTTTACTGGTGTGTTTGAGATTCTATTTGCCAAGTAAGCTCTTTTGATCTGCAGATTAAAGTGATTTCTTAGCTCATTTTATTCATGTCTGGATATTTACTGTCTTCCATTTATTTGGATCTTGTGCTCTGGAGCACTAACTATTCACACAAACAATGGTCTTTCTCTGTCATCAGTTAAATACCTTGGCCCTACAGTAGGAAGAATTATTTAAGCTTTTCCTAACATTTATTTGATTTTTATTCCACTGTTCTTAACAACATTAACCCTCCTTTTATCGTTTCTAACCATCTTCCAAGTTGCTTTCCTGTGGCCGCCTCACAGCACTCATTCCTTATGCCGTCTAGTGCTTTTCAGCTTCTCAGTATTTCTTTCCACAACTACCTAATGTCTTATTACCTTACCTTTCGCCTTTTATTCTGTAAAATGTGAAAAGAACACACAACATACCGCTTCCAATTCAGGCATGTTTCCCGAACTGAAGTGGTTTTTCGCACATATTCTTTCCCTGGCGCCCGGGGCTTCCTCTGCTCAACGCTTCCGAAGCCCCGCTCGGTGCCTCACGCACCCCGACGCCTCGCTAGCTGCCGGCTCCCGAGCCGACGCACGCGCCTCCCCTTCGGCTGTCCCCGTGGTGGCTGCACCAGGCCACCACTGCCCCTCCGGGAAGGGGCGATGTGTGTCCACAAAGGAGACCCACTGATCTGCAGCAGGAGCGAAGGGATCGTCCTATCACCGCGGGAATAATTTCACAGAGAGGAATGAGCTAGTCTCTGAGGAAGGCTTTTCCTTTTCAGAGAAACTGGGGTTCACTTTGTCCCCTGCCTCTGCTCCACCACTAGCAGCTGTGTGGCCTGGGAAAGGCACTCGCCTTCACCAAGCATTTGTTCTCCCCAGGCAGCAGGCCCCCACCTCTCCCCAGCCCCTCCCCTGAGCCGTCCTAAGTCCCTAATTCCCTGTGTCCAAAGCCCTTGCTACTACTTGCACCTAGAAAGGCTACTTTCTGACCAAATCTTACAAGTGTAGTAGGCCTGTCAGGAGAGGACTATTCCTAGTTCTTTGGGCCTTTCCTCAAGGTCCTTGGACCAATTATATGATGACCTCCCTTCCAGGAGAGGAGAGAAAGCAGAGGAAGGGGGGAAGAAATGCACCGTCTGTGAATTACCTATTTCTAGATTCCACTGTTTGTGACTCAGCTGCCCTTCATGTTTCCTGCACTGAAGTCTCAAAGGCCATGAACAATCAGAACCTTTAGCCATTAAGACAAGGACCTTTCTATTTGGCCTGATATGGGAGCACTAAGAAGTTCCCCTTGGTCTGTGAACAGCTTCAGCGGGGAGACATTAATTGGGGTCTACTGCACACAAGGTTGTCTTCTAGGCCCGACAGGGAAGAATGACATTAGTAGAAAATAGTCTTTCACCTGGGGACTTCCCTATAGCAGGGAGAAATCAAAGTTTTCATTCAACTGACACAAGACAGAGGAAAATGTCATGAGAAAAAAAATCCATAAAGGCCAGAGCTAAGAGGGTTTCAAAAAAGGCAAAATTATATTCTCATAGGGAAATCAGAAAGGCCGGTCTAAAAAAGATCGCTCTTCAGTGATGGGTGGGTTTCCCAGAGAGATAGACAGGGAGCTGCCCTAGAAAACAGGATGCCAAGAGGGATGTGTGTATTTAACAAATATTAATTTAATGAATTGTCTGAGATCACAGATACCTGTCTGAAGCTCTCCAATCTACTTTTCCACTGACATTTTTGCTATGTTTTTTTTGGTTATTGCTTCATTTTTATGTCCTTTCTTTACACTGTAGTCAAAGGGATCTTTCCAAAACTCAACTCCATTCTTGAAGCTGGGTGGTGGGGATAACAGTATATAAGATGATGTCATTAACACACATGTTAATTATAACCTTCGATCTATTTTTGTGTATGTGAGAAGGCGTCCAGAATTTATAAAGGTCCCAGAGGCTCAGAAGTGTACCCAAGCTTAAGAACCACTACTCTCGGGGTAGGTCGAGGCCGGGCTGTAGACGGCTCGAAGGACCAGGAGTTGGAGTGTAACAAAGTAGGGCACTGGGTCATCACTGAAGTCTTTGAGCAGAGGAGCAATTTAAACAGAGATGTGTTTAAGTGTCTGAGCCAACATACAGTGTATGGATGTGAGGAGGAGACTTAATTACTTATAAGAGAGAATTTATTCATTCCTCAGAGGACTGACATAATCATCTCAGTTCTGTTTCCAGTTTCCTTCCTTCCATAATTATTTTTTCTCCATGCACTTGCCCCCATAGCCTTCTATACTCATTTTAGTATCTGTCAAAGGGTCACATTTCAGTATATTAATTCTCTTGCTGAATGTTCCAGCTTGAATTCCCATCTGCCAGTTTTGTTAAAATCTAAGAGGGGAAAAGAAGCTCCTCTACATTATCTGGGCGATCCATACGAGCAGCCTGGACCCATCAGCTGTTTGCAGTGGAGACGGATCCTGAGAGGGTCTGATCCAAAGGACACAGCTCTTCAGAGGTTGTCAGAATGAAACAAGCACAGGGTGTGAGGCCCTCCCTGATCAGTAGTTAGCATTGCTAGTCCCCCTAGCAGCAGAATTCCAACAGTCAGATCCATCCTGGTAGAGCAATAGGACCCAACCATGAACTTAAAAATCGACAACATGATTTCTTTTTCCTGAGTGAATTTGCATCTTTTCCAGCAGTGAGTACGTTCATGGTTTTGCTAGCACAGTCTTGTGATATTGGGGGGCAAAGACCCAAAAATAGTCTAGAGAGAAATTAGGGAATTCAAGTTTAAAAGTCGGATGGAGCAGCCTGTGGAATCCCCCCTTTGCATGCCACCCTCACCTCCACTCCAAATTAGAACTTCTAGAAGAAAAAAACATATATTTAAAACAATAATAATTAACAGTTTAGCAGAAAGTGGAACCTTCAGCTGCCAGAAATAAAGAATGGACACTTAGGCAGGAAGGCTACGGGAGCAGAGCTCTGCAGAACTTAATGGGAATTAAATGCAACATTCAGGGGCTGTGTTTTCACATCTGTGGGGAGGTCCAGGCGGCAGGACTAGAGCAGAGAACCGGTCCTCAGGAATAAAGCTGGAACTGGGGAGGCTGCAGAGTTGGTGACCAGAAAATGGAAAATCTCCCCACTGGCTGGGAAGCTATCCATCCATCCCTGGACTTGTCCCAAGTCCCTCCACACATAGGAACCTCAAGAAATAGGATCACAGACTCACTGTGCACACGTGCCAGGCCTCATGTCCATGATACCTCGGGGAACATTATTAACATAAACTAGTCTCCCTCTTCTGGTCATTGATTGTTGCGTAACAACTTAAAACATCGGTTGATTTCCCCTCATGTTTCTGAGAATCCAGAAATCAAACAGGGTAGAGGGAGGCAGGTCCTCTTCGCTCCATGACATCTGGGGCTCAGCTGGGAATGGTCTGGAAGGCATGGCTGGTGTGTTGAGGCTGGCTGACAGCTGGGAGCTTAGCAAGGTCTCAGGCTCCTCAGTTCCTCTTCATGTGGGTCCCTCCAGAGCTTCCTTGAAGGGTGGCAGCTGGGCTTCAGGAGCACAAGGCAGGAGCTTCAAGGCCCAGGTTGAGAAGTTACCAAGTATCACGTCTGCCACTTGCCATGGGGCAAACGTGAGTTAGAGCCCAGCCAGGATTCAGAGGAGGGGACCACCCAAGGACGTGAACATGAAACATGGCTCACAGCAAGGTGGGAGCATCTCTGGAGACTAGTGAGTGACCACACTGCCGGGATGGGGCCATGAGCCAGCACTTGGCTGTGGTTGTGGAAACCCCAGTCTGAATGGAAACATGAGTTCAGAGCATGACAAGCCAATGGTGCCCTTGAGAAAGAACCAGAAAGGTACCCCATAGAAGGGCCTCCAACATTAGAGTGCCCTCAGGACTCCCTCAGAGTTCCCAATGACCATAGGTCCCCTGGAAGATGACTCAGATAGAAGGTAGGAACCCACTTTGCAGAGCTGGGATGTGAGGTGCAAGGCTGACCAAGTGGGGGTCCATGGGGCTCCCTATCCAAGACCCAGTCATGAAGCAGAGCTGGGTCAAGCCTGGATGGGTAAGGGGACTATCCAATGACTTCAGCTATGCATCAAGGAGCGCCAGTGACACCAGGAGCCAAACGAATGGCTCTTTGCTCTTACATTAAAGGACATATGACCACATGCATGTCCATAAGAAGCTGTACCAGGGTCACGAACCTTCCATCTCTGTGATCTCTGAAAAGAAGCCCAGGCCGTGCAATCCACAGTGGAGATGTGTGCTCAGGGGAAGACAGGTGACAAGCCCTCCTGTGCTCCCGGCCCTGGGGGAAGAGTAACTGGGACCCCTGCCGTGAGGGAGGGGGGGACAGAGCGAGAGGAGCCGGCTGCCAGGCGGGCTCTGTGCTTCTCGGGCTCCCCGGCCGATAGATGCTTCAGAGTAGAGCAGGGGGCGCAGGCCTCTAATCTGCGCAGCTTGAAAGGCAGTGAGGGGAGAATACCCAATTTAGTAAAATCTAGCAGCTCGAGCATATAAGGCAGTGCTGTCCCGAGCCAGCGCTGCTCTGGAAAGAAGCCAGTGGGGCTGTGATCCTATAAAGTCTTTCTCCCAGAGATCTTCTTTTGACAGCCGACCAGGCCTGTTATGAAGCAGCCCAGGCACTGAAGCCTTTAAGTCAGAAAACCCTCATATCCCTGCAGCCTCTCCGAAGGAATAGCCAGTGAGCTTCCAGAACATCCTGCGTGCCCTCACCTTAAGCTGGTGGCAGAAGTAATGCTATATGCTCACTATATTCCATTTCCTTGCCTTCCCTTCCGATGGGGGTCATGTGATTTGTTTAAGACAATGAAATGTGAGCAGAAGTGGTCCCATCACTTCCCTGGGGACCAGAGACCTCGCGGTGGAGTAAATTTGGTGCAGAGCTTCCTCTACTTCTGCCCTGAACCGGCCAGGCCCCCAAATGAGACGTACCCCCAAAGGCTCAGTGGGGCAATCCGGTCTCCTCTGAGGAAGAGGCTACTCTCAGATCCTGGGATCGCGGAGCGGATCACGGTAATTCATCAACAAACAAGAAGTAACCAGTGTGCAGTCCAGCAGGTGTGGGCTCCGGAATTGAAGGCTCTTTCCTTAGCACAGGTCGCACATGGGACGCTTTGAGTGCCACCAAGCAAGTCAGCTCCTGCCCTCTCATTCACTTACAGGATTTGGGCCCCTCTGGCCCGAGCAAAGTGCCACTGTGGCCCTTTGGGGAGGAGAGGCACCTGAATAGACACTCTCGGTGAGTCCTCTGCCTCAAAAAGGACCAGGAGACACAAAGGGACAGTCGTGATTTGAACCCAGGTTTGCTTGACCTCAGAGCCCATGCTTTTCCCAGCCCTGCTGGCTTGGAGAGAAGGCATGCGGGTCAGCAGGGGTCAGAGAGAGGTGGAGGGTGGTGTGTTCTGGAAGTTTATAAAGAGCCCCAGGCAGGAGTGAGTGTCAGCCCTGAATAACCACATGCAGGAGGAGGTGCGTGCAATGAGTGGCTGGTCACAGAGGGTTGGGGGGGTAAATGCTCCCAGCATGCAGACCCCCCCCCCCGAACCTCTTAGGGAAGGGCTGGGAGGGAGGGTTTGTCTTCTCCCCTCATTTAGACACTGATGCTGGCCCATCACTGCAAAGCGGTTTCTCTCTCACGAGGGAGATACGAGAATGGGATCAGATGGTCGATGAGTCGATTGGTCTGAGCTGTGGAAGCAGCAGGTGACCCAGAAAAGATCTGCCCTAAGAAAAACCAGTCACGCGCTGTCCCTGGATAACCGTGACACCCGGTCTCTATGCGCCGTGAAGAAGTTTCGGAAATATTATGGGAAACAAGGAAGGGGTTTTTTATACGGTTGGCACTTGACCTAATAAATGTATATTTCACACTCGATTATTTAGTGAGGGTTTAAAATGTCCCTCAATCACAGGGAGATTTTTTCCATCTCTATACAAAGATCTAGCTGGACTTCCACTTCGAGACGGTGCCTGGCTCATAGCCCGCAATGCCACCTGCCCCGTGTCTCACTTTAAAAATATGGGGGAAATGGAAACTCCTGTTACCACTGAAACCACCACTGACAGACAACCTCATATCAGAATCAGAGAGGAATTAACACCACCCACGAGGCAGGGGGAGGTGCACAGAGGAGCCAAGCCAAGGGGCCCCCTACGCCACACCCGGACTATCCTCACAAAGCAGACTGTCACCCAGTGCAAGACAGAGGCGCGCCCGGTGGCCTGATCCCACCCACCACGCAAGGACAAGCTGGTCTTTAGGTGCTGCCAGGCCACTCGGAGCAGAGGACGGGCCCTGGACCCCATTAACTACTTTCCGGAGAGGAAACCAAGCCCCGGGGCAGTGGGCAGGATGTAGAAGCAGACTCGGGACGTAATGTGATGTGTGGCCCCAAGTAAAGAGCTGGCCGTGGGAGCTGAGAGAAGTTCTCGGGTAACCGCTTTGTTGGGAATTGTGTGGTGCGTGTGTGTGTGTGTGTGTGTGGTGTGTGTGTGGTATGGTGCACGTGATGTGGTGCATGTGTGCGTGGTGTGTGTGGTGTATGTACGTGTATGTAGTATGTATGGTGTGTATGAATGCATATGTGTGTTGTGCTACGTGGAGGGGAGTGTGGTGTGTGTGTGTGTGTGTGTGTAGGTAACTAGAATAATTAAGAATCCTAAAGACTCAGGCAGTTCAAGGAGGGGGGAGAGAGGTGATAAGACCCCAGAAGCCCACAGGCGGCCCGGAGCGGGCGGTCCCGCTGGCCTGACCTCCCAGGGCCGCAAAGGGGACTTGTCACTGGTTCGCCTGGCGCTGAACAGAAAGCAGGAGAGCGAGGTCATTCGCCTTCTGTGCCTCTAATCATCACATCTGAAAAGGAGGCCCTCGTATTTGGAACTATAGAAGCAAACTTTACACCAAGCAGAAGGAAACCATATCTGGACAGCTCCGGAGGAAAGGATAGCTCTGAGAAAATACGTACCTCGATGACCAGAAAAAGACATTTCAAGGACGGGCTTTGGTTTCATCTAAGGACGTGAGAAGGGGTAATAGGAGGGGTGTCACAGGAGAAAGGTGAGTAAAGGAGAGGGTCCCGGGAATGGAGCAAGCGAAACCCTTGCGGCAGCAGCAACCAAAACGGACCGACTCACGGGGCAGACGGTCCCGTCGGTTCCTGGAAGAACCGGGTGAGAAGTTTCCAGGAGCCAAGAAAACCGACAAAACATAGTAAGAGGACGGACAGGATGGAAGACAGCGAAGAGTGCTCCTGGGCGAGAAACAAGAATAAAGGGAAGACAGACAGAACCGAACGTGTAACAGAAGAAATCTCTCCTGAGTTTGAAAAGAGAGAGAGAGCGAGGCCTGTGCAGCAGATTCAAGTCTCACCATCGTCAGGCAAATGGTTGAAGAGATGCTCCAGCCCCACTCCCGCATCCTCCAGTCACACCTTAGCGAAGCGTTTCTGTTTATTCGCTCAGCAAATACGGATTCGGTGTGCGAGGCTCTGCAGTTATAGAGGCTAAGGGCAGAGCCCCCCAAAGCTTTAGGGAAAACAAAATTGTTTACCTACGACACCCACTCGCTTGAGGTTTCTTTGCAAAACCAAATGTGGGAACATCGTGAGACATCATCTGTCGTCTTAAGGGGATAGTCTGTGGCCCAGGAGTCCATAGGCTGCCAAGTGACCTTTTGTGCATGAACAGAACATATGTGCATACGAAAGTGACGCAGGCAGAGACGCAGGCGTTGGAACCACGGCATTAATACTGAGCGCTTAAAAGCATGCCTGAGTGCATTCTACAGCCCGTGGCGAACCCAAGCAGAGTTAGAGGCTAAGACTGAAGAAGGCATGGTGTAGAAATAATTAAAACACAGAGAAGCATATTGGCACCTGTGGTTGTGAACTGAAAATACTTACATCAAATATTATACTAGAAAAAGAATCTATGCAAATGTGCATACCCTTAACTCAGCAATACTATTAGTAGAAACATGTCCCAAGGGATTATTTAAGGATGGGTCTAATGGTTTTTAAATAAGGATCTAATTTACCATGTTAGTTAAAAGTGGAAAACTTAAAATAAGAATATAAGAGTGGTGGCCTTGGTTATATAAACAATAATTTATACCTATAGTAAAACACAGTAGAACACTGTAGAGACAATCCATTTATAGGGTAACAAGCTGTGATGTGTTGTCATGCGAAAAAGGAAGTTAAAACCCAATATTTATGGTGTAATTCTATTTTGGGAAAATATATATGCGTGTAAATAGAAAATAAAGTCTGGAATTTCTACAGTTCAATGTTAATAGTTGTTATAGCTGGATGGCAAGATTTGTTTTGTATGTTGGTGTGTTTTTGGCTCAGTGGGATTTTCTAGATTTTCTGCAAGTTACATGTAAGAGATGTAAACAGAGCTGTGACATAATTAGATTTTCAAGGGCAGAGACAGGCCTGCAGGCTCAGGACGAAAGAGACATGGTCATTGGAGCAAATCAGGTGAGGGATGGTGGCCACCAGAAGCCCCACAGTGGCTTCTGGATGAGAGTGAGCAGAGCTGAGTGAGTCCAAAGACAGGAACTGATGAGGCTGGAGCCTGGTCAGACATGGGAGTGAAGCTGCAGATAATTACTGAGTTTTAAACAACAAGGGAGAGTCAGCCAGGTGGAGAGGAGGGGAAGGCCATCTCAGCCAGAAGTGGGTGTCCCATTGATGACTTGCCTCACAATGGCCTTTCCCGGCCAAATTGCAAACACTCTCCAAATTTAAATCATCCTTTTCAAAGGGAGAGGAAAGCACCGTTCCCTCTGGAAGCTCTGAGCGTGTTGAGTCAGAGTGCATCCATCCATCCTGGCTGTGGCAGTCGGTCCCCAGACAATGCGGCCCAAGGCAGCGCTGCAGAAAGGGGTATTCTCAGCTGGCTGGCTCATTAACTCCTGAGTGGAGAACCCCTGGGAGACCTGGCTCAGCCAAGCATGGCGCTGTGGCTGTTTCCCGGAAATTCTCACTTGACCCCAATGACTTACAATAGCAGAGCAATGTCCCATTGCCCAGCAATAATCACCGTGACCTTCACTGGGAAAGGAGTGTCCTTTCCCTAAGGACTGCTCCAAAACGCCATCCAGCAGAGCGAGCTCATCATGCTGACAGGCTCTCCCTGAGGACTCCACGTGCCTGAGGGTTTGATCCAATCATCCCTTCACATGAAGGACAAAGGGACAGACGTTTCCCAATGGCACAAGATGAGGTGGCCTGTAATGGCGTGCTTTTAGTTACGTTTGAAGTCAGAAGAGTCACTGGAATTTCCATTTCAAATCTTCACTGAAGTTCTTTATCAAAAGACTTCTTTTCACTTGATCTTGTCAACATTTCTCACCAGTTATAATTTATAGCAATAATCATGATAATCATGATAACATAATATGAACATTTGCTCATTTGCCAGGCCCTATTATGAACATATCTCATTTTATCTCACAGGAAGGTGACACAATTTCCCCAGATGTCAGGGAAAACTTATCCATCTGGTAGACCCGAAACCCATCTACTCCCTGCACTGAGGAATCGGGCTTTTATTTTAAAGAATACATTGTTACCCAGAAAGAACCATTATACTTTCATGTTGACCTTTGCCCTCAGAGTCATCCAAATCTGAATTACTAGATGGTTTCTCCAAAAGCATAATTAACGTGGACTTTCTTTTCATCACCTCCCATATCCAGATCTGGGAAAATGGTCTAGCTAGCCTAAAGTAAAGCCTCTAAACAAGTACAGCCATATTGCCACAGAAACAGATCCAGAAAAATAAACCTAGGAACGTGAGAGAAAGAAAGGATATTATATATATAAGCTTTTCCTCTACAGTTTGGCAGCCTTTGTTTATAGTTGGCTATAAACTCATTCAGTTCTACCAATAAGCCCACACGACTTCGCTTTCAGACATCTGTTCTCTCCTCCCAGGACCTAGAAGGTTTCTTTCTTGGGATAAAGTGTGAGATGTTTGTGGGATAAAGTGTGTTCAGAAGGGGAGAGAGAGCAGACAGCCTGATTCAATAAGCTTGGGGTGGACCCCAGAAAGCTGGATTTTTTCAACCACCCCCTCACTGGGGTGACTTGGGAACAATGGTTTGGACTCTCTGGAGTGGAGGATTCGGGGGCCATGCACACGGTGGCTATGACCATGGAGTCACAGCATCTGGGCTCAAATCCCAGCTCTACGTCTCACCCATTGGGCGAGCATGACAGTCAATTAACGGAGTCTCGATTTTCCCATTTACTAAGTGGGGATGATAATATATAAAAATGAATGAGAGCCCGGCCGGTGTGGCTCAGTGGTTGAGCATCAACGTATGAACCAGGAGATCACAGTTCAATTCCCGGTCAAGGCACATGCCCAGGTTACCAGCTTGATCCCCAGTTGGGGGCGTGCAGGAGGCAGCTGATCAATGACTCTCTCTCATCATTGATGTTTCTCTCTCTCTCTCTCTCCCTTCCTCTCTCTGAAATCATAAAGACTTTTTTTTTAAAAAATGAATGAGATAAGGTATATATGCAAAGTACGTACTTAGCAAAGTGTCTAGATTATAGAAGGTAATCAATAAATGAAAGTAATTATCATCATTATTACATTATATGCAAAGTACAAAACAGTGCTATAAATAGGATGCGGCAAAGCCCTCACAGCCACCTGTGGAGGTAGAGATTGCCACACTTTATGGGGATGCTCTGAGGGCTTCAGAGGAAAGACCACCCTGGAGGAAAAGCTAAAAAGAAGGCAAACTTGTGACGTTCACAGCAGGGCCATTCCTCTCCTTTCTAATCCCAGAGCCCTGTTCCTCGCCTCTGTCTTGCTGACTTTGATAGATGAATAAATGAATGAACGAATAAATGACTATATATTTGGGTCTTACACATATGCTCCCCACAGATGCCACACCAGCCTTCCTTCTTTTCTCTGAAATATAAATTGAGTGTTTATGGGACTGTCAGAGCTGAAAAGGGACAGCTCTCAACTCAGGATCCAGAGAAAACAGAATGGGCTGTGAAAAGTAATGCTTAATGAGTTGATTTCCAAAAGCACAAGACAGAGCTTGAAAAATGTTCATTTCTTTACAATAGTAGTTAAGGTTTTGATAATCTACCCCGAGGAAGTCAGCCAAAACTGCTGATAAAGCTTTTTTGGCAAAGATTTTCATCACAGGGCTATTTATAACAGCAGAAAATTGTAAACAACTTAAATGGCCAACATTGAACAAACAGTTAAGTAACATATGCTACATCCCCTCAAAGCATATACTCTACCATTAAAAATAATGTTAATAATAAATTTGTAGTAATATAGAAAAAAACCTCATAAAGTAAATGAAAAGGAAGATAGAAAAGTATATGTGCACAATGAACTCCAGCTATATAAAAAGGTAAATGCCATAGACATATTTAATTAATCTTTCTCACATCCTCAATCCCTCTACCCTGCCTCTTTTATCACACTGCTTGGCAAAACCACAGCCTTGGTGAAGTCTCCTTTTCCATTTCTTGGCCATCTCTAGGTAAAGCAGGCTGGAAAAACAAACTAAACCACACAATACTGCCGACTCTCCTTAGTTTAATAACTTAGAACTCATACAGCCATTAATCTGCCCAGTAACCATATGCCCATTCCCCTATGGTTCAGTGAATTCTCCAAATAAAAATGTCATATATCTACCAAAGGTTGTAATGGGATTTTTAAAAGTATTTGCACTTTTTCATATGACCTTGTGATAGGAAAGCTGTATCTCATACTAACTACACGTCTCACTCTCCTAAACTATCTCAAACCTTCTCTCTCCTCCAACTTCCAGCACCTTCTCTCTCGTCTCCCCTCCTACCAAATGACTTTGCTTCCTGCTCCACTCAGAAAACAAGCAGCAGCAGGACACTCCCTCTTCACTCTCTTGCAGCCCTGTTCCTGCTGCCCACACCAGCCTCCAGATCTGCTGTCTTTCCACCTGGGAATGTGGGTAAAGGCTCCATGCTCCCCAGACCAACCCATCTGCTCATGCTTCAGACATCACTTAGCCACTCCACTTCATTAGTCCAGAAAATTAAATTCCTTCCACCCTGATTGTTTTCCCCTTTCTGCTAGATATTAACTCATCTCACTCATTCCTCCGGCTACCACTCTGCTTCCATACCACCCTGTATAGAAATATGTCTTGAGGTAGCTGTCTGCATGCATTGTAAGCGATTCCTCTCCTCCCGTTCCCACTCAAATCCATGCCAGTCAGGCTTTTGCCCCTACCACACTCATAGAACTGCTTGGGTTAGGCCTCCTCAATGACCTTCATATTCTAAACCTAGGTGCCAATGATCAAGCTTCAACTTATTTAAACTTACAGTAGTATTTGACACAACTGATCATTCCCATTTCCTGAAGATATTCTTTTACTTGGCTTCTAGCCACCAAAATCTCCTGGTTCTGTATCTATCCTATATACTGCTCCTTCTCAGTCTCTTTTATTGGCTCCTTCTCTTATTTCATATCAGTAGAATGTCTTCAGCTTTGAGATCAAAGATTTGATCTGCACTTGGCATCATCCTGTCTCATGGCTTTTAAAACATCTCTATGCCAATGATGCCTCAAGTTTTATCTCTACCCAGGAGTTCTCTCTTGAGCTCAAGTTTCCTAAGAAGTCCAACACATGCTATGTTTAATGACTATACCCCACCACTAGAGTGTAAATTTCATAAGGAGAAGATTTTTATCTATCTTATTGATTCACCTAGAAGAATACCTGGCACATAGTAGGCATTTAATAAATAATTGTTGAGTGAATGAATTAGTAGTGCCATACTGACTCTCTTTTGGTTGCTGTTTGCATGGAATGCTTTTTATATCCTTTTAGTTTCATCTTATTTGTGTCTTTGAATCTAAAATGAGTCTCTTTAAACAAGGTGTAGTTGGATAATGACTTTGATCAATTCTTTGTCTTTTAATTGGAGAGTTTAATCCATTTACATTTAAAGTAATTACTGACAAGGAAAGATTTCCGTCTGCCATTTTGCTGTTTGTTTTCTGTTTATAGCTTGTTTTCTCTGCAATTAAGTTTTTGACATCCAGAGAGTAGGAGTTTATACTAGCAATTAATTTCAGTTTTAGAAGATGGGACATATTCTTCTTGTACAATTACAAACAAAAGTGTAATGCTTGCTTAGATTCCAGAATCCCTTAGCAGGTGTGACAGGTGGAGGAAGGTGAAGAGGGATAGAGGAAAGGGATCTGGGTACCACTGCCTCCCTGCTTTTTCTCTACGGGGACCACATCTCAAATGAGGCTCACTGTGGCTGTAGGCATGTTTACTGCCTAGTTCTGCTCAGCAAGGCTCTCAGCCAGAGAGCATAATAGATGTGCACAGAGCCAGGGCTCTTGCCAGCTCCTGGAGCAAGGGCCTCTAATTCAGAAAAAAAGGAATTGGGCCTCTGCCAGTCATGCACCTTTTATGCTTTCATATGGGCATCAGTCAGGCCCTGATTTCAGTTTGACAAATCAGGAAAAATAAAACTGTCAGCATCCAGGCATGTTCTTTACTGGGACTGTTAGCTTGGTAATGGAAGGGAATGTTATTGCTCTAGGCATTTGCATAATATCTATTGATCAAGCTTCCTACTATTTTTCATGCTAGGCTCTGGCAGTAAGGGAGGACTGGTTAGGTCTCGCATCACAGCCTCTTCACACTCAGTCTGGGCCACAGTCACTAACACAGCTTGAGAATGAGGCAGAAAGTCTCCAGTGTGAACAAAATAGAAGCAGCCTCAGGCAGGGGCAATTGTGTGAGACTGGGAGTTGGGACACTGGGTTTTATTCACAGCTCTGCTACCACCTTGCTGTGTGACCTTGGGCGAGCTGCCAACCCATTCTGTTCCTCTCTGCATTCTGCACTTCCTGGAATCCCTCCATTAGAGTGTCTCTCTGGGGCCAAAGTTTGATGCCCTCATTAAAATAAAAATGCTGTTAAGAGAGTAAGTGGCTTTAGCCATTAGCCTTAGAGAATTAGGATTAATTTTCAATCAGTTACATTTACTTACAACTGAGAGCTCTTTGGTTTTGGAGGGCTGATGTGGGGGTAGGGGTGGAGCTGGGGATGGAGGTGGGGGTGGGGTGGGAGCGGGTGGGAGAAGGCTAACTGGAGTGTTGGGAATCTTCTGCCTGGGGGCGGGGAGAGACACACAGGAAAGGAGCCTAGTGAGTCATTATGAAATCATGGACGAAGGTCTACGAGACTAGCTTGGGTCACTGCATCCATCTCCCCCTAGTGCCCGAATCCCTAACAAACAAACTGAGGATCTTTACATAATCCCTTCGAGGAATGGGGACAACCGCCTTCCTCTAAAGCAAGCTACTTGGAGGCACCAAGATATTACAGAGAGAGACCCTGCGCCCAGCTCCACAAGAGTCTGAAGTCTAATGTTTCTCCCGAGTGACAGCTCTTGAGGGAATACACAGTAAGGGCAAGAGTGTGACCTTGAATCTTCTTCCAGATAAATGTCTTATCTTTTCTCTGCCACAGGGGCAACCCCAACAAAGGTGAGCCCCCTTGTGGCCAATTTCAGCCTGATGTTGTGCCCCAAACATCCCACTTCAGCCTTAACAAGATCTCCCAGTAGCCATGACGTTCGTCAGTGGTGATAAACTGCATGAAACACTGCAAAATGTCTTCAAATTCCTCTTTATCTATGTGTTTCTCTCTCCCAGAGTCTCCAATGGATGCTCAAAATCTCTCTAATTCTCTATCTCATAGGCTCTCTTCCCAAAAATTTCTTCTTAAACTTTCCAAGGAAAGAGAGAAGGGGTAGAGAGGAAGGAAAGCTTACATTATTGAGAGCCTGTTATGTTCCAAACACTTAAATGACATTTAATCTTGACATAGTAAGTATAAGTATCTCAATTTTATAAGGTAGCCACTAAGACTCAAGATGTCTAAGTAAGTTACCCAATGTCACAGAGCAATTGGCAAACAGTGGATTCAGATAGTGACTATGTCACAGGCCAGGCCCAATTACACTCAAATTAATTCATACCCTTCTAAGAGCCTGAGAGCCAAGCCCTGAGGCCCCGGGGCTGGGGTGTTGAGTAGGGCAGAAAATACAGTTTGGCCCTGATTATAATCACTGCTCCAGTTAAAGTTCAGTTTCATGTCCTGAGGTTTCCTTCATAATCCAAGTCTGATGGGAAGTTCACGTTCTTCAAATGGAGATCTGTTGAATATTTGAAATTGAGGTCCTTGGTTAAATCTTCTAAGAAGACTCTTCCTATATTTGCTCTTAATCTTCTCTTTCTATGTAATTTTAGTGTCCTGAATTTTCCTAGGTGTGTGGGGGAGTGGAGGCCAGAGAGGACTAATCTCTGAGCCTTACCCATGAGTCTCGCACAATCTAGTTGGAAAGATAGTGAACTAAATGGCATAGTACATGACAGGTGGCAGGCAGCATGTGCTTCTTAATTCCATGTCTCCACACTGCTCTCCCTGCCTGGGTGCCCCTCTCGAGCTCTGTTTTTTTATAGCAAAGCCCTGCTCACTCTTGAAGATACAAAGCTCAAGGGGCACCTCTGGGAGCCTGCCTTGTCCTCTTGGTTCCTACTCTACAGATTTCATCAGTCGCCCCGTCCTTTGTATAGATATTACGCAATGTTGTGTTTAATTATTCTTCATGACTCTTTGACACTAGAAGGTGAACAAGTTGAGCGCGGGGATGGCATTTTCTTCTTTGTGTGACAAGTGTGGAACTTGCATTGGGTCTTAGAGGATGAATAGTACTTGGGGTTGTTGATGCTGCCGAAAGTCACCAGCTAGAAGGATAAGACAAAGAGTCCAGAAACACAAGGATGCCTTCGCCGTGGTCCTGGGCCCCCCACCCCACCCTGTCCTCGGACAGTCACAGCAGCTGAATGAGAATGGCTTCCCGGAGAAGGCGGATGCTGCTCTCACTCACGAACCCTGCACATGCCAATCCTTTGCAAAGCAAACAAAAAACAACTTCGCATATGCTTTCTCATTTAATCCTACAAATTACCCAAACTGTAGATACGCTCATTCCTCCCATTTCCGACTGTGGAAACCGAGACTGAGAGGGGTTGGAATAATTTGCCCAAGATCAGTGATTGGAGAGCCACCGTGCAAACACAGGTCCCTGACTATAGCTGCTTTCAACCTCCAAGGTCACAGCCTCCACTAGATGGGATGGGGCCAGGGCATCGGGGAGCCTGTCCGGAGTGGGAAGGGGGAGCTGGACCCACAGCGGCTCAAACTGCCCGCCCAGCCCAGCCCAGCCCAGCCCAGCCCAGCCCAGCAGCAAGGCCTATTCTTTCTTCTCCTTCATGTCCTAATTAATCAAATCCTTCTGAACACGAAGGAGAGTGAGATTGGATTTTTGTTGAGATGAGAGCGAGGAATCTGTTCCCATCTGGTACCTTCAGAGCTCTCCTGTGCGGGCCGGCAGGGGGGACTCCCATGCAACCTGCCTGGAATTTAATAATCCCTTAGGAACGCCAGGAGACTTGGCGAGGTCACACGGCATCTGGGCCCACCCGTGCTCGGGCTTAACGGCCAGGTCAGGCCCTGAGGGCAGGGCAGGGGTCAGCCAGCTTTGCCTGCAAAGGGCAGAGAGTAAGCATTGTAGGCTTTTGGGCCATCTGGTCCCCATCTCAACCACCCAGCTGCCACTGTAGCACGAAGGCAGCATGGACAAGACGAGAGCCAATGGCATGGCCGTGTCCCAACAGAACTTCATTTGTCGATACTGAAATTTGAATTTTGTAAACTTTTCGTGCGCCACAAAGTGTTTTTCTTCTTTTGGTTTCTTTCGATCATTAAGACATTTTAAAAACGATTCTTCATTTAAAAACTACAAAAACAAGGGGTGGAGTCTGGAGACCAGGGTTTGAATCTTGACTCTACCATTTATTACTTCTGTGGCTTTTGGCACATTACTGATATTCTCCCGGCTCCATTTCTCTCCCGGGGAAGTGAGCAGAACAGGGGCCTGCCTGTGGCTTAGATGCTTCGCTTAATTTAATCCGCATCATAACCCCCAGATGTAGAAATTATATTATTGCCCTTCCTTTACACAGGCACAATGATGGAAAGACACACACACACACACACACACACATATATACTGAAGCTGGTTTTTCTTACTGTATGCAGAAGCCTCTATGTTGATTCAATGACAGTGCTTTGGCTTCTTCTAAGATGCTGTGATTTTTTTGGAGTATCTGTAGTTGTACTTAGGGTGAATTGTTTCATCCAATTAGAATTATTCTATTCAGTTAGAATTACATAAAAGTCTCATTTATACTCCCAATTTCACTGAGCCGAGTATCGAATGCACACTCTGAGTGGTCACTAATTCTATTTATGCTCACCGTAGCGAGTTCAGCTCAGGTTACACTCATTAAAGCACTGCATTAAATAAGATACTGCCACAAAGGAAGACAGCCGATGTGTGTCCCCACCCTCCCTAGTGACAAAGACTAGACTCGGGGAGCTATTTCCTGGGAAAGGAGTGTGTCATGTGGAAGGATGAGGCGAGGCCTTGTAAGGCACACTGCAACAACAGCTTTTCCCAGGAAATCAGCGCAGAGGGTGGGAGTCCCAGCTCCGAAGCCCCGCCAGCTCTCTTGTTCCCAGCTGACCCCTCAGTTTCTGCCGTAATCAATCACCCAGTTGGCTGGGCACCCCTTCCTGTCACTCTGCTCTTCCAGTGACCCAGCCAATATCCTCCACCCACTGCTGGCCCTGCCACTTGGTTCTGCTCCTGTCCCCGCCTGCCTTCCCATGTCTCCTCTGAGCTTTGGCTTGGTTCTCAGGGCAGCACAGGCAACTCACTTCTGCCCCAAAATATTATGCGGCAGCTCAGACTCTTCTGAGTCATGCTGATCTCGGACACCTCGGCCTGCTGTATGAGAACAATCTGGAAAGAACAGTTTTATTGCCCAGAGCCCTCAAGGGGCAGGATAGCAGAGTGGTGAAGGGAGAGCCTGGGCTCCCGAACTCTCCCTGCTGGTTTTGAATCCCGGCTCCTGTACGTGCTCACAGTTGAGCCAGTTCCTTAGCCAGTCTCTGCCTCAGCTTCCTCATCTATAAAACAAGGGTTATAATAAGAGCATCTACTTGAGGGTTTTGTGGTGAGGGCTGAATTCGTTCTCCTCTGTGGGCACTGTCTGTGTTCACGGTTGTGACTGTTTGCTTGCTATTGAATAGCATCTATCCCTGGGCCCTAGATTGGCCCCCCAACCAGAGTGTACAGTGTCGCCCGGGCCCTAAGGAACAACCACCAGCCAGCCTGCAAGTCATCCTCTGAGCAAATATTAGACACACACTGCGTAGGAGCTCGCCAGGAACGAGGAAAACTCAGCGAACGGTTCCGAAACTCACTCCCCAGCTCGCCGCTCCCGGCCCCGCGCCCACGGCGCCCGCGGGCTCTGCCTCTGGGCTGAGCAACCACATCATGTGTCCTCCCAGCAGGACATTTCTTGTCTTGACATAATTTCTGGATTACAGAAAATCTTCAAGAAGAGTACAGAGCAACCCCACGTACCCTGTACCACAGTCCTAAATGTCCACGTCCTCCACATGTTTTATAATCTCACCCATCCATCCACCCACCCATCCACTCATTTATTCATCCATTCCTCCATCTATACGAATATGCACAACTATGTAGTCTACAAACGTCTACAAACGTGACAATTTGTTTTACATTTTTATTGAATTTATTGGCTTGCCATTGGTTAATAAGAGTATGCGGGTTTCAGGTGTACGATTCTACAACGCAGCATCTGTACATTGTACTGTGTGCTTACCGCCCAACTCAAACCTCCTCCATCACCATCTCCGCCCCTGTACCCTCTTCTACTTCCCCCCACCCCTCTGGTCGTCACCAGACTATTTGTCTGTGTCTATGAGTTGATGTTTTTTAATCTCTTCACCTTTTTTACCAATTTCTTTTCCTTCAGAGCAAAAGAAAACCCTGAGTCATTTTTGTATTTGGTTGTCATCTATCTTTAGTCTTTATCTGGAACAGTTTCTCAGCCTTTCTTTGTGTTTATGGCATTGTATAAATAAATAGTACAGGTCAGGCACTGTGTGCAATGTCCCTCAGTTTGGATGTGTGTGATGTTTCCTCCTGATTTGATTTAGGTTACACACTTTTGAGATACATACCACAAAAACAGCTCCGTGTTCCTCTTGGTATATAACATCAGGAAGCACAGAATATCTTTTTATGTCATTACTTGGGATGTTATTGCCAGATTTCTCCAATGTAAAGATACCACGTTTCCCTTTGCAATTAACGAGTATTTTAAGATTGCATAACCATCCCGTATTTCCTCAAACGTTCACTCACAACTCTTAGCATCCAGGGTGGATTCTTGCCTGAATCAACTGTGAAGGTTTCCAAATGATGATTTTCTAATTCAATCATTGCTTCTACATTTAGTAGCTGGCTTTCTGCTGCAAGGAAGAGCTTCCCCTTCTCCCCCACTTATTTACTTCTATCAGACTGGGCTCACAATTCTTATTTTACTCAATGGCTTCTAACTCTCATTTATTTTGATGACTAGATGGCCAATTTGGCCACAGAGAGCCGTACAATCTGGCTGTGGTTCCTTTGGAAATGTTTCTCAACATTGGCAGGGTGCTTCTTTACTTCCTGGCGCAAGACGTTCCAGACTCATCTTGTACTTTTCCAGGCCTGGGCTCAACCGTCTCCAGGAGCAAGTAGCCCAGGACACATCGGGGTGAAAGGGCCACAGGCAGGCTCATGATGAGGCGTAAGGTAGGACTATTCTAGGGACCAGGCTCTATTTTCCATCTAACCCCGGGTCCTTCCATAATTCGGCGATTCTCGGTGGAGGCAGTCCTGGGCCTTTGGAGTTATCCCGCAGCCCAAGGATGCTGGCTTTCCTGCGATGCACAGGGCAGCCCAGCCTAAGAATCGCTCCACAAACAGCACCCTTGACAAACAGTGGTCCAGTCCCCGAACCACTCATCACAACTAGTCTTCCTTGTGTTCTGTTTACTCGAGTTTTGACTTGGTTACATTCACCCTGACAGCCAATCAGTTAATTGAACCACTGCTGTCATCCTAGTGAACGTCAAACATGCCAAATTAACTAGCATGCACTATAGCGAATAGAATGGCCTGTCTTTACTGTAGATCTAGTTCAAACAAAGCTTCAACTTTTTATTTATAATTTTCCCCCGAAAACTATCTTCCAGAAAACTGGCTAAAAGCTCGGGATTTTGGTGAAACTCACCCTCTCATTCCAGTCTACACAGCTCTCTGTCTACTTACTCAGTTCTATCATTACATCGGCACCCAGATGTCCCAAGGGTTTGTGTGCCAAGCATTTTACTACTCAGAACTTCACATGCACTATCTCATTTAGCCCCTGCAGTAGCCCTACAAAGCAGGTGCTCTTGCTACCAAATGCTTACAAAGCACCTAACTCAGGGTGGTTAGTAACATGCCCACAGTTATTCCGTGGCAGAGCCAGCATTCAAAGTCCCGCAGCCAGGCTCCAGGATGCACGCTGCACTCACTGTCTAGACAAGTGAGACCACACCCAACAAAGTGAAAAATGCAAGATAAGAGGGCCATAGAAAATATGCAGCAATAACTACAGAGACAAAAAGCTAGGCTCTGAGGCACTACCAGGTTTCTGCAGCATATTTCATTCTGTGCTTCCCAGTGGCCGAGACGAAGGGCAATCGTGCTAGCCTTGAGAAAAATGCCCAGCAAGAGGTTTCCTGATCAAGAACATGGATTCTGTGGAGCTTTATAGAGAGGACTTTGCTACTACATCAATAAAATATCCACATCCGCAACCCTACAATGAGTGAGTCGGGTTTTCACAGGCCTACAATACCACGGGGCCTGAGCGCAGACCAGCCCTCTGCGTGACGAATGGGCTCTGAGCGGGGAACTCATTACCCGTAGCAGCTCCAGATCCTAGTAGCTTTCACAGTGGCTTTATTTTTGAGCAAATAGGGTTTTTTCTCAGATCTTAGATTATCCAGAGGCAGCCTTTAAGACCATCCTTAGGCAGTGAATGATAGATCTGTGTCCCTTTCTGCTTTCTCTCCAATTGCATGTTGGACTTTTTGGGAAACAGATGATAAAACAGAATTAGCCATGCAAAAGTTTTGGGGAAAGTAACATCTATGGAAAGAAAAGGGGAGAAGCAGGAGAGAAAGACCCATCAGAGCACAGTGGCAGCCTACCAGGCTCTGACAGCTCATTAAAGGATTCCCAGGTTGGGTGGAAATGACTAGACCCGTCTCCACGCGCCTCGCTCAGTCATTGTCAGAGTTTGCACTAATAATAGCATAGGCTCAACAGAAAGCTGAGGTAAACCCCTAGGAATCTACCAGCTGGAGGGTGCCTGTGAACCGCACTCGCAGCTGACAGTGAGGTTTTTTTCCTGAATAGGTACCTGAGCAGGGAATCTCCACATCTGCCTCATCTCCCTATGTCTAAGCCTGTACCTGGTTGCAGGAGGGTGAGACGGGAACCAAGTATTTCTTGTCACGGTCTACCACGCCCACCCCTACCTGCTCCAACTCAGCTGTCCTGGGGCAAGGACTGCAAAGAAAAAAGACATTCAAAGAAATCATATTCTGAATAGCCACAAATGGAACTCTCCTCTCCTCTCCTTCACTTGGATTTCTAAACATCCAGACCATTGATTTCGATTCTTCTTACCAGGAAAACAAAAATCTCATTAAAAGGGGAAACAAGTTGTCTGTTTCTTCTGCATACGTCCAGAGCACACTTTGAGCTCCGTGTTGTACAACGCTGATTCTGTACAATGCTTCAGGAAATTTCACCTTAGAATGAACTGAGGAGGAGAAATGGTACTAACTCTGATTTTCCCTGGTACTGTGCCTGATTTTCCCTCATTTCAAGGAAGCACTTGCTCTTGCTGAACCCATGTTTGCGCAAGAATGTGAGAGTTCTTCAACAATTCAGCCACGGCCAACGACCCAGGCTGGCCAATTGGCCTCATTCAATGAGATTCTTAGCCTTTGCATGCAACAGAAGCCAAGAGAATAGGTTTTAGGAGGACTTGGGTTACTTTAATTAGATACATGATTTTTATTTTTGGTGGACCAATGGACAAAGAGAGATACTAATGACGTTTATGACTTGTTAAGACTAATTAAAAATCTCAGGAGCAAAGCTTTCTGTGAAGGGACTGCTCTAATGAGAACGGATGTGATGATTATTTGCCTAATGGAGCAGTAATGACTGAGGTGAGAGACACTTTCTGGGGATTAATAAAGGGTTGGGGAGTTGACAGTTTAGGCCATTTAGCTCAGCTGGTGCTTAATCTTGGTGAAAGATACAGTGCCAGAACTCTATTGGTATTGTAAAATGAGCCTCAAAGCTACGGACTCAAGAGCTTACTTTTTTGGGAAACCATTTTAACTGGCAGTTGAGAACCTGCCAACAGGTTGGGCAATGCAAGTTCTATCCTTAAATGAACTTTCACATAAAGTCTTCAAATATTGTTCCATTTAGAGTGTCCTCAAGCATATGGTTGTTAAAAAAGAAAAGTGGGAGAGAGAGGGACCCTTAGCAACATCAAAAATAGTTCATTGTGCAGCTGCAAGCAAACAAGCTGTTATCACCTCCTTTGCTTTAAAAGCAAAACCATCACTGGAGACATTGAGTTGAGCTGGCAGCATTGTATACTCTGGAGATTCGCAGTTGACATTGTTGCTACCCACAGTGTCCCTCCAGGAAAACCAGAGTGCCTCTCAGCCGTAACACTACAGTCAGAGCTAAAATGATCTTATATTATTAGAGATGTCAATGTCACCATAAAAACTCTGTTTGCATTCAATAGCCCCCTATCTAGTGCCATAAATGTTCATGTGCTACTCGCTTGCCGAGAAAAAGAGCTACTCGGATTGCTGGGTGTTCATTATTTCTACAGTTCTGCTCTGTGTGGAAAAGTTGAAATATCAACCGAGAGCACCTAGGAATCTCAGAAATGGTCTTCAGCTTGCTCTCCGTGCAGGGTGAGTCCTACACTAGCGGCTTTGTATTTTCAAGAAGTTTGCCAATCTGTTGAGGAGGCCAACATTTCCTCCTTTATCTAGCAAGCATTAAGAGCATCTTGCGCGACCCTGAGAAAAGGGATGAGCCTGTGAACATGAGTCAGGGACAGTCGCTGCCAATTAGGAGCTTACAATCCTGCAGAGACCCTGGAATCCAGAGAGCTCTTCTAGAAATCTGCTTGGGGAGCAAAGTTCCCAGTCATGGCCTTCCTTTCAGCATCTTGATTCTGTGACCATTGTCTTAGTCCACTTGGGAGAAGATGGTCATGTGGCTCAGTCTGCTCCGGGAAACCAGTTCCGCCAATGCAGCAGCAGCAGAACATAGTCCACCTAACAAAGTTACCGAGCTCTTATTGTGTCATAAGACAATGCGAGGATCCGGAGGCATGGGGTGAATATAAATCACCTGTATCCGCCCATAGTACAGTGGAATCAGAGAGGGATACGAAAAAATAAGATGTGTCACTGTGTTATAGGTACTTTGATAGTATGGTAGGGAGAGGCCCAGAGGAGGGAATCAGCCAAACTCAGTAATCAAAAGAGGCTTCATTAAAGAGGTAACCTTGAACTCAGCCTAGAGGAGTGGGGGGATATCTCAGGTAGAGACGTACAAAGAACCTCCAAGTGAAGGGAGCAACACAAAGAGAGGGGCTGGCCGAGCGAGCCGCTGGGGGTGCCCGGGAACAGGAAGGGTTCCCAGTAGAAGCTCCTCAGCTGCTCTTCTTAAGTGCCCCACCGGGGCCACCAACACTCTCCATTCTCTCTGCAGAACACGCAGGCTGCTGAACACCCATGACCAGCAGGATAGTCCCCAAAGGGCCCGTCCATGTCTGTTCCCACCTCGTGGGTTCTGTGAGTCAGAGGTGTTTGTTCCCCAACCAGCTTACGCTCATTGTACTTGTCACTGAAATTCTATAAATAACATAAATAGCACTGAAGAGTGGTTGTCTCTGTAAAAGTTCATTTGGATGCTTGGGCAAGGCTTGAGTTTGTTGCTGTTGTTTTGGTTTTTGTGTTTCTTTGACTGAGTCACCTAAAAAAGCTTTGGTAGAATAAAGCTCAGGGGGTGCAACTACGAAAGAATGGAGGGGGTAAAAATCCCCATGGTGAGGCTCAACTCAGATTGTTCACGGATGCTGCGAGGCCTCACTCCAATTTAGAGGCTGACACTAGAAATCATAAAAGATGCATTATTTTATGCACATAAAAAGGTGTATCCAATAAAGTCAAAGTCTTAGCCCTGCTTTAAAGAAATGACACACGAATGCACATTGCTGCTTTATGTTAAAATGTTTAAATGTGAGTGTATGTGCTGCTTTCTTTAACCAGTGTTTCCATCAACTAACCAGCTGCCAGTAGGAATATGACAGTTGAAAGGGTTTCATTTATAGTATGAATCTGGGGTCAGATGAGAAAAGGGGAGACTGAGGAGGGAGGCGGGAGGGCTTCAAAAATCACAATAAGGCATTTGGGGTTCATCTGTGGGCCAGGGGTTGGCAAACGCCAGCCCACGGGCCAAATCCAGCCTGAAGCCCATTTTTATAAATAAAGTTTTATTGGGACACAGCTGTGTGCATTCAGCTAAAGGACTGTCTAAGGCTGCTTCCACACTCCAACAGCAGAGCTGAGGGGTTGTTACAGTTTCCTAACTGTTATAACGGTAATTTCAGTATTGGATCTACCAAATTGACCCCCAGCCCCCATAACTAAATGAATCCATTCAAAACACGTGTTTAAACTCGTAAACATTCCATAGCTCCCACAGTACACAGGAAAAATAATGCCCCTTTCACTGGCACACGAGGCCCCAAAAGGCCTGGATCTTGTCTCTCCAGCCGGTTTCTCACCCCTCCCACACTCCTGTTTGGGGCTTCGGCAACAACAGACTGAGGTTGCTTCATGCCCATGAGCCATGTGGTTTCTCACCTCCCTTTTTCTCACCGCAGTGCTTTGCTCGTGGTGTCATCTGGGCCTAGAATCAGCGTCCTTCGCTCCCTTTCCCGCGGCCCTGCCTTACTGACCCTTCAGGGTTCGGCTCAGGAGCTGCTTCATTCCGCACTCCCCCCTCCGCCCATATTCTTGCTCAACTGGGAACCCACGTCGCCAGCAGTTGCATCAGAGGAACAGTGAAGCCTGCTGCGAGCCTATTCAGGCTTCTCTGAGACTTACTGTTTACTAGGACCTTTCACTGAATAAAGTTTTTAAAGCAGGAGTAATAACATAGACGTGATTAAGCCTTTAGAGGTCCCCTTTGTTCCCCAGATCCTGTTAGTTACCATTTAGGGAAGGTTTATTAGCAACGCACTCGATTACTTAGGTAACTAAATAGCTTCCTACTGATTAGGCTGAGCAGCATTTGCTTAACAGCAAGTAACAATGCTTATTTCCACTAGAGTCTGCTCCCAGGTATGGGTTTATTCGAGGCTGAGCTCCAGGGGAAAAAAGAGATTTTATTGGAGTGCATTATAACTGTTCACGTAGCCACTTTGATCTAGAGAAACATGAGTTTAGGTTTCCCCCCATTATTTTAAATTAAGGAAAAAGTAAACCCAGAGAGAATATCCCAGTTACTCCAGTGTCCGCTCTACTCACTCATCCAGGTCATTCCCACAGGGAAAAGCTCCTGAAATTCCATGAGATCCGATCCCAGCGAGGACTCGGGCCCTGTTTCAGGCTGACCTCAGGGAGGCCGTCTCTGACCCCCCAGAGCTGCCATGAGGTTGCTAATCCAGACTCTGACACTTCTGCTGTCGTCCCCATGGGCTTGCCAGTGCTTCTAGTTATTGTTAGTCACGGAGAAACCGAGAGGAAGAGACAGGCAGGCGTGAGACCCAGGGCCCCGTGCCTTTCGGGGGGACCGTGCTGTGTGAGTGGGCAAGGAAAGCTGCTGAGGGGCCGTGAGAGCCAGACACGGGCCGGTGGACAAGATCCCTTCAACTGGCAAAGGGACGGAGGCCGTTCCAAGCAGAGGGGACGCGCGTCCGAAAACACAACCGCGATCGATGTGGTGTCTGATCTGAAACCGCCAGCTGGGGGTCGGCCAGGCCAGGGGGTGAAGGCGCTTATGCCAATCTGGGGAGGGGGGAGAGGGGAGGCTCTATCCTGTTCGCCGTGAGGACTGAGGAAGGGAAGATTTACCTCCCCGGCTATCTAAAGGAATAAATGCTACTTCTGTGGGTGGTGTGACCCTGTAATACAAGGGGGCAAAAGAGAGACCAGGGCAGGAACAAGGGGACAGGAGGACTGATGCCTGCACTTTAGCCGAAGTAATTAAAGAGGGTAGACGTAAGTATAAAGGAAGGAAGGAGGAAAGAGGGAGGGAGGGGAAGCAAACGGAGAGAAGTTCAAAGAAAACACAGGTCGTGTGGAGAAGCCCATGAACACGGATATCCAGGAGTCTGGGTAGCAAACCTGGCTTCCCCTCCAACTTGCTATAAGAAAATGTTCTAAACACACTTGGTTGATTCATTCATAAAATGGGGAACTTATCTTGTAGTTTTTTGTTAGATTAAATGCTCTTTAGATATTTCAAATGCTTAGAGTCTTGCCAAGGAGAGAATAACTGCTTAATAACATCCCGTAAGATCCCACTCAGTGTGGACTGAGAGTAATAATTCTCTAAACCACGGAGCGAGCTCTAGTTACGTAAGATGTCACCATTGGGGTAAGCTGGGTGACAGGGACATGAAATCTCTTGGTAATGATTTCACAGCTTCTTGTGAATCTAATTATTTCAAAATAAAAGGTTTAATTAAAAGGAAATGCCATGGTGCCTTTTCCAAACCACGGTGACAATTCATTCGACAAGTATAGTCTGAGCACCTACTATGTGCCACACTCGCTTAAGATGCCAGCCTCCCTTCTGTCCTAACATTAACAAACTGTGTTTTCCAGTGTTCGCTCAAGTAATTCACCAAATGGCAGTGTGATGTTCAGCTCCTGCCATTCCTCTTTAGCAGGAGCATGGCAAAGGAACACAAACCACTAGAAATGCAGGTCTGAGTGCCCTGGCTCCATCCCCGAAGGTGGAGTTTCTTTGTTCAGTTTTCTGAGCACCTGAATGCAGCCAGATGCGTGCTCTTGACTTCAGAGGAAGGTTCTGTGCAACCCTCTGCCTGAGAAGCTGACAGCTACCATCAGAGCAGCTGCCTGTCTGAGCTGTGAGCCTGCAGTCATCTCCAAGGCCCATCCCGTTTCTGCAGGGACCACGCATGAATTGACCAAAGATGAATTTGCCTTTTATTGATCCTCACACAGCCCTTGTTTTAGCACAGGGCTAACCCCCCTTGAAACTTCTCTTCTGGGTCTTAAAAGGCCAACTCTGTGATTAGGACAATTCCTCTTCAGTCATTACCTGAATCCTTCCTAGGTGGCGACACCTAAGTGGCAGCCAGCTGCAGTAATAAAAGCCAAGGGACTCCTGTGCTGCCTTACTTTCTCCTCAACAGCCTCCTGATAGGTCAGAGAAAAATATCTCCCAGGAATTCATTTCTGCTGCGGCGCATGGCTGCCCATTTGAAAGAGCCTGAAAGTAATGACCTGTGTGTTTCTGTTAGACTCTTTCACAGGACTGGTTAACATCTTGACAGATATCATTTGGCGATTCACTGGCGACTTCATGGCACCTGATCTGGTTTGTCGAGTGGTCCGCTATCTGCAGGTATGTAGCACCCTCCCAACATGATGAGCTGACCCCCAAACCAGCTCTGGGATTCTTCCTGGGAAAATAATATAAAACCTCACACTCCCACACAGCAAACTGCTCACTTCCTTCTAGTTAAAAGGAAGAGCAACATTTGTAAGATTTTTAAATATATTTCTTTTGCTAAAAATAAGACCTACCTAAAGGAAGCGCAAATAAGCAATGATAAGAATTTCAACATTCATAGTTCAAGCCTGAAATAAAATTTCCAGGTCAATGTGAAGGCTTTTACATAGTCTGGCTGTCTCTGTCCATTCAGGGTGTTATAATAAATATACTACAGAGCAGGTGGCTTGTGAATGACAAACATTTATGTCTGGCCGGGAGAGTGAGATCAGAGCACGGCCTGGTGAGGCCGCTTTCAGGCCGCAGACTTCTCATGATGTCCTCGTGTGGCCGAAGGGGCGGGGAGCTCGAGGGTCTTCTATAAGGGCACTGATCCCATTTGTAAGGGCTCCACCCTCATCACCTAATCACTTCTCAAAGGCTCCGCCTCCCAAGGCCATCAAGTTGGGTTTTAGGGTTTCAGCATGTGAATTTGGGGAAGACTCAGACATTCAGACCATACAGAGCACTAGCTAACTAATCTCCAGGAAAATTTCCAATTTCGTTTTGCTTTTTTCTCCTCAAACTAACCCAACATTGGTAATTATTCTTTTTGGAAAATGTTGGCAGTTTGTTAGAAAACAGGTATTATCTCTAGCTGTTTTAACTTGCATTTCTCCCTAAATTGGACCTTTTAAAATATCTATTGGCATTTGAATTTCTTCTCCAAATTGCTAAGTATCTTTTTTCAATTCTTTTATAACCAGCGTACTTATTTTCTCAGTTATTGCTAATATCTCTTTTTAGATTAAAGACATTTACACTTTGCCCATTGAATATCCTTCAATGTAAAAATATAATTGTAAAAAATATATATTTGTTGTAAAATATTATCTATGTACCATATAGATATATTTTATTATTAACACATCAACCATGTATGTGACATAGATTAAAACACTTCAACCTAGTAAGGAAAGAATGGACTATTTTATAGCTGGTGTTAGGTTCGATGTACTCTACTCCTGCATTCTTGAAAAATAATTTTCCGTTAATATATTTTATTTCTGATGCCAGCACTTCAGGTCTAAATTATAGCTTTACAGAGGTACAATACATTTCTGGAAAAACTTACCATTAAACTCCATTTGTTAGTATGATTTTTTTGAATCTTTGCATCTATATTCATAAGTGAGAGTATGATTTACACTTGTTCTGTCATTTTCAGATCTTGGTAATGGAGTTTTTCCATCTTCCGAAAATAGAGAAGAGTTACAATTAAAAACCTCCTTCTGCGCTCTGAGCCTAACCTTGAAAGTTTAGTAGATGTGAAAGAGCCCTTATTTCTGTCTGGGGCTGGTATTTTCTCAGGGGAAATATTTTAAAACATATTGCTTCTCGAGGGTTTTTGCTTCCTTGTAGATAAATGTTTTCAACTGCTTACTCTATCAATTGCTGAGAAACAAATCACGCCAATACTTAGTGGCCCAAAACCATAAACATTTAATATCTCACAGTTTCTATCAGTCAAGAATTTAGCAACAGCCTGGCCTGGCACAGCTGGCTAAAGGCTCATCACAAAGCCCGCTCAGATGCTGCCCAGGGCTGCAGTCACTGGAAGGCTTGGCCTGGTGCACAATTCACCTTTGAGGGGGCTCGCTCACGTGGCTGGCACGTTAGTGCTAGCTTTTGACAGAGTATTCAGTGCTCCACCTGGGCCCTTACAAATATCCCTTGGTGTCCTCACAACATAGCAGCCACCTTTGCCAAGGATCAGCCCCCCAAGAGCACAGTAGAGACACATATCTTATGAACTCGTCTCAAGTTTGGCATCATCACCTCCGCAGCACTCTATGGGTCACAGGAGTCAGCGCTGAGTCAGAGTGGAGGTAACGGAACCGCAACAGGGAGTGAAATCAGGAGGCGAGGGTCCCTGGGGACCTCTTGGGGGCTGGCTGCCACCCTTCACTTAACATTTTTCAAAAACACATTATAACCTATGTTTTCTCTAATTGCTAACTTAAAAATATCTTTTTTCATCAGTCATTTTATTTTATTTTTTTAATTTATCTTCATTGTTGAAAGTATCACAGATGTCCACTTGTTTTCCACCCATTGATCCCTTCACCCTGCAACCCCAGGCCTTCCCCGCACTATTGACTATGCATGGGCTATGCATGTATGTGTATATGCATATAAGTTCTTTGGTTAATCTCTCCTCCTCACCCCTTCCATCTGAGCTTCATCAGTCTGTTCCATGCTTCTGTGTCTCTGGATCTAGTTTGCTCATCAGTTTATTTTGTCCATTAGATTCCACATATGCGTGAGATCAAGTGACACTTGCCTTTCTCTGACTGGCTTATTTTGCTTAGCATAATATTCTCCAGGTCCCTCCACGCTGTCCCAAAGGATAAGGGATCCTTTTTTTAAAATGTCTTTTTGATCCAGAGTTACGCATTTCAGTAATATCCCTTCTAATAGTATGTATAATGAATATCAAAATAACACTATATGTAAAATATATTCTAGTAACATAGTAAAGATGGCCGAATAAGAAACTCTGATGTCTCTACTCCATAAAGACAACAACAAAAAACTTAAAAAATTGTCAGAATCAAAATTTTAAGCACTCTGGAAATGAAACAAAGGTTTTTAACAATGCAGGAAGCATTTATTTTAAAAATGGCTGAATCTCAGCAAGAAAAATGGTATTTGTGGTGTTTTAGCTTCCACTAGTCTCATCCTCCTGTCTCCAGCTTTGTGGCTGCCTTGGAAATTAACGGCTTGCATTTACAGTGAAAACAAATCATCGGGGTGCCATTAGAGAGAGCAGAAGAGGGCCAGAGCTTTTTAAAGCCTCATTCCTGGGAAATCATCTTTATTTGATTGTCTGACTGTTCTCTGAAAGACCCCACTTGCAAAGCTGCCTGTATTTTACTTGATTCAGAACTCACCCATGTGAAAGTCCTTCTCCTGGAGGCCTTTGTCAAAAACAATTACAGGCAATTGATTAACCTGGCGGGTGCCTGAGGTATTGGATAAGAGCTGGGGGAAACAATAAACTGACCAGAAGCTTAAAAAAATAAGCTGACTTGACTTGGGATGGTGAGCACACAATGCAATATACAGATGATGTGCTATAGAATTGTACTCATGAAACTGATATAATCTTATTAACCAATGTCACCCCAATAAAATTTAAAAACAGATATAAACCAAATTTTTAAAAAATAAGCTAAGTAATGAGGTATTCAGGGCAGCTTTGAAAATCTCTAACAGAGTCCTGAGAATCTAGAAGACCAAGAGCATGCTCAGGACTGTGCCCATGCTCAGGAAGAAACAGAGAAGGCCCTGAGCTCTTACCTTTGGCTGACCTTGAAGCTTTGTGCAAGAGGGAAGTGAAGGCAAAGTCAGAGCCATCGGTTTCCTGGCTGTGTCAAAACTATGCCCCAACATTCACAAAGAGACTCTGCAATGACTGGAAGACATACTGGTTCCAGGCACCTGTTCATTGATTGCCACACTCCTGTGTGGGGTTTTGATAATGAGGGAGCCCCTGTGTGGGGGCTGTGAGTTTATGGGAAGTCTCTGTACCTTCCACACATTTTGACTGTGAACTTAGAACAACTCTAAAAGGTGTGTATTTAAAAAAAATGGAATGAAATATCCAAGAACTGTGGGACAATTATAAAATGTGTAAAAAATTGATTAATGTCATCCATTACATCAAAAAGGTAAAGGAAATTTATATGGTCATATCAATAGACACAGAACAGCATTTGAAAAAATTCAACACCCATTTGGCTTTTTTAAAAACTCAGCAAACTATGCATAGTGGGAAACTTCCTCAACTTAATAAAGAATAGCTATAAAAAACCCACAGAGAACAGCATACTTAATGGTGAGAGAGTTTTCCTCCTGGGGCTGAACAAGTCAAGGATGTTTCCTCTCACCATTCCTATTCAGCATTGCCCTGAAAGTACCACCTAATTCAACAGAACAAGGAAAGCAAATAAAAAGAATAGGAGTTGGAAAAAATTAAAAATAACTTTGTTCACAGACGACAAGATTGTCTACATAAACAATCCAAAATAATAAACAAACAACTATAGGACTATTAAGTGGAAATAGCAAGGTTACAGAATACAAAGTTAATATATAAAGTCAATTGTTTTTATTCATATATTAGCAATAAAAGTTTTGAATTTAAAATTAAAAACACATCTGTAATATTTTCAACAATAAAGATAAATTTGGAAAAAAATTAATAAATAAACTGAAAGGCTTAATTTAAAAAACAAAAAAAAACAAGAGCATTTATATTAGCACCAAAATACTAAATACTAAGGTATAAATGTAACAAAACATATGCAAGATAAACATTTAAAAACCAAAAACTCTGATGAGAGAAATCAAAGAACATCTAAGTAAATTTACAGGTATTCCATGTTCATAGATAGGGAGACGCACTACTGTTAAGGTGTCAATTCTGCCCAAAGCGATTTACAAATTTGACGCAATCCCAATTAAAATCTCACCAAGTTATTTTATAGAAATAGATAAACACAAGTTTATTTGGACAGGCAAAAGGCACAGAGTAGTCAACACGATACTGAAGAAGAAACACTCTGGAAGACTGACATTATCTGATTTCAAGACTTACTATAAAGCTACAATAATCAAGACAGCATGGAACTGGTGAAAGAATCAACAAGTAGATCAATGGAACAGAACAGACACCAGAAAAGATGCACACAGCCAGTTGGTCTTTGACAAAGGAACAAAGTCAGTGCAATGGAGAAAGGATAGGACCTGTTAAAGAAATGCTGCTGGAGTCAATGGGCATCTATCTACATATACAACATTAGGGAATTGCACATTAGAATGACAGTGAGATACCACTACATGCCTATTAGAATGGCCAAAAACCAAAAAACTGATCACATGAAATACTAGAGAGAATGTAACAGGAAGTCTTTCATTCCTTATGGGAATGCAAATGGTACAGCCACTTTGAAAGATAGTTTGGCATTTTCTTATAAAATTGAATATACTCTTACCATACTATCTAGCAATTGCTTTTATAGGTATTTACCCAATTGAATTGGCAACTTATGTCCACACAGAAACCTGCACAAGAATCTTTACAGCAGTGTTATTCATAATTGGCAAAAACTGGAAGCAAGATGTTCATCAAAAGCTGAATGGGTAAATAAACTTTGGTTCATCCATGTGATAAAATATTATTCAGTGATAAAACAAAAGGAACTATCAAGCCACACACAAAAAAAATAGAGCATAAATAGACTATGGTATATGCATATAATGAAATACTATTCAGCAATAAAAAAATGAGCTTATTAAGACATGAAAAGTCATGGAGAAATCTTAAATGCACACTGCTAAGCAAAAGGAGCCAATCAGAAAAGGCTACATACTGTGTGATTACAATTACTCGACATTCTATAAAAGGCAAAACTATGGAGACAGTAAAAAAGATCAGTGGTTGCCAGGGATTTGGAGGCACTGAATAAAGTAAAAAGCGTGGGGGATTTTTAGGCCAGTGAAACTTTTCTGTATGATGCTGTAATGGTGGACACAGGATAATAAGCTTTTGTCAAACCCAGTAGAATGTACACCAAGAATGAACCTTAATATAAACCATGGACTATAGTTAATAATAATGTGTCAATATTGGTTCATCAGCTTTAAAAAATGGACCACACTAATGTAAGATGTTAATAAATAAAGGGGGGAGTGGGGCTTAATATGGGAACTTTCTGTACTACCTGCTCAATTTTTTCCATAAATCTAAAATTGTTCTACAAAAATAAAGTACATTAAATTTTTTAAAGTCAGTCCAGGGATCCTCTTCCTTTAAATCAATCCAGTCTGGCAATTTAAAAAATAAAATTTCTCTAAATTTTCTCTAAGTCTCACATCTCCACAAGATTTTATTTGGTTTCATATTTCCTAGGTCATTCTTGTCAGAATTGAGGGGTGGGATAGTGAGAATTCGAACATATGTCCTCAAACTGCCTTCTGTTCTCCAAATGGTAGCCCATATGTTGTTGATGTGTAGAATTTTCTTTGTTGACATTTATGAATCGACTATAATTGTACTTTGATTTCCTTCTTGACTCAAGTTAATTATAAGGGCATTTAAATTTCTAAGTGGTATTAAAAATACATACTACTAATTTCAGCTTTTGCTGCTTGTTTTAAATATGTAAATTGCCACAAGTTCCACGTTTTGGAATCTATTGAGGGTTTTTTTTTCAGTTTCGTTTATGATTACAATAATGTGTTCTATTCTTAAAGTTCATTATTCTTAAAGTTCGTTATCTATGTGTTATTGTGTTTTTTTCTTCTGTAAAGCTCTGGACACTTCAGTAGTTTATATTTAGTGTTATGTTACTTGTTTCATATTAGCTTATTAATATTCTCTTGCCATGAAGTATTGTATCTTTTATTAATATAGATCATTCCTTTATCCCATGCAGTGCTGTTAGCCTTAATTAGTCTAAAGGTAGCACTGCAACGAATGCCTCCGTCTAGTTTTTAGTTGCTTGACCTACCTTTGGCCATCACTCCATTTGTAAACTTTGACAATCATTTGGTTTTAGAGATTTCTCTTCGAAACAGGATACAGTTAGATTTGGGGGAACAATTCTGTAAACAGTCCATGTTTTAGTGAAGGAGCTCAAGCCATTTCTATTGCTTGCGACAAGTGATGTTTGGTGTTATTTCAGCCACCTCATTTTAATCTTTCCGTGTTAAACTTTTATCCTATTTACTTGTGTTTTCCTCTCTATTGGGTTATTAATTGTGGTAGACTGAAAAGTGGCCCCCAAAAGATATCCAAATACCTCTGAAACCTAAGCATGTTACCTTAGATGGCAAAAAAAAGGGACTTATCAGATGTGATTAAGATAAGGACCCTGAAACGGGGAGATTACTCTGCTTTATCCTGGTGAATCCAAATACAATCACTTATATCCTTAGAAGAGGGGGGCAGAGGGACATTGTAACCATGGACTCAGAGGAGGGATGGGTGTGGCCACAAGTCAGAGAACGCTGGTGGCCACCTGCAGCCAGAAAAGGCAAGGTACCAATGCTCCCCTAGAGCAAGCGTAGTCCTGCGAGCACCTTGATTTTGACCCCCTGTCACTGATTTTGAACTTCTGGTCCCCAAAAATGCAAGAGAATAAATTCATATGGGTTTAAGCCACAAAGTTTGTGGTGATTTGTTACAGTATCCATAGGAAACTAAGAAGATTTTTTTTCTCCATTTTTATTTCACTCTATGATAGCTTATCTTTAATTTTAAATTTAATACATCTCTATCAAAGTAAAAAGCAAAAGGGATGTCTGAATGTCTAAATGGAAATGTAACATGACTTCCTGCCTCTCCTCTCTCCTCTCACTCAACTCCCCAGATTTTTTTTATGAAATAGCTCGAAACTATATTCACTGTTATTTGCAAACATTGTGTTTTTCTGGCTCGTTGCTTACCGGGGCCATTATTATTCAGTCCCCTTCCTTCTTTTTCAGAAGGAAAAGCAATTCCCCATCGGCAGAAATGTTTCCTCAAAAATATTTTTCTGGAAGAGGGCGTGATGTTTTAGTCTCTCCTTCTTGTATAGCTAAGAATAATTCTGTGCTAAGAATAATTTCATAAAAACATATTTATAAAATCCTTGGATCATAATTTTCCTTTCGAAACTCTGAACAACATGTTTTTATACTGTTTTCCATTTAGTTTGTGGAGAAAAGCATGACAATTTGAGGTGCATTTTATTTAAAGGTAACCTTTAATGGTTTTTTACCCTGCCTGGATGTTTTAAGAGCCCTGAAATTAAATACCCTTTTTGACGGTGTCTCAAAGTAGCTCCCTTTTGGCTAAGGCGGCCTGTTCTCCGGGCACTAGTTAGCATCATCTTCCTTCCTGCTCCAACTGGAGCTGGTGTCAGCCCCTCACTCAGCACAGTCTCCTGTGCCCGAGACTCACGACCTCACCTCCTCGCTGTGGGACATCTACCTCCTAGAGTTTTGCCCTCAGGAGCTCCCTTTCCCATCCCCTCTGATGTCCCCTCCTCAACTGTGCGCGGCCAGCCCTAACAATTATGAATTCATGGGCCACACACAGAAATCCCAACTTTCTCTGGGGAGACAGTTGTCTGACTTTTAAAAAAATGTGTTTTTATTGATTTTTAGAGAGAGGGGGAGGGAGAGAGAGAGAGAGAGATAGAAACATGGATGAGAGAAAAACATTATCGAACAGCTACCTCCTGCGCGCCCCTGCTGGGGATGGAGCTCAAAACCCAGGCCTGTGCCCTGACCAGGAACCGAACCTTGACCCCCTGGTTCCTGGGTCAGCCCTCAACCACTGAGCCACACCGGTCGGGCGGTTGTCTGATTTTTTTGGTTAAGCTCGGCCATCATTTTTCTTTCTGTCCCTATATCACCTTCTTAGCAAGAAGAGAATTTCTCCTTATATTCCTCACGGAGCCGTCAATCTCTGATCAGTCCTCAGAACCCCCTCCCTGAGACACCTTCCGACATATTGGTGCTGAGATGCCTTGTGGTGGTGTTATAGAAATACAAATAATAAAGCACAGCAATGGAGTTGCTTGGTATTTGTTTGATCCAGGGGAAAAACAAAATGGTACAGATTCAGACAGAGGTTATTGCCAGAGTCATGTTACTTCTATTTCATTTTAGAAAGACTCAGACACTCACCCCTCGGCGTCAGTCTCCTTGTTTCTCTTCTACACGCTCTGGATTTGACCCGAAGGTTGTGAAGCAGAGATGTGGCTGGACTCCTAGTAGAAATGAGGCTCAAAGTTAGCTGACAGTTTTCCACCCTGTTCATCCTGCCAGAGCTATTTCATTTAATTACATTTTTGAGTATGCTCTTCACATAAGAGATATTAAGGTCTTATGTCCCAATTTCCTTCTCTGCAGAGTATGCAAATAACAGTGTACACAGGATAATTAAGGGCAGGAGTGAGGTTAATAAAAGGGGAGGGAGGGGAGGGGAAGAGGAGACCCAAGGCCCTACCACGGGGAACAGCTCTGCTGGAGAAGTAGATGAGGAAGGGGAGCCCCGAGTGTCAGCTCAGATGATGCTAAGGGATTTAAACCAGCGCATTTCAGCCAAAGCCCTTCTGTCGTCTCTCAACAACTCCCACAGATAAAAGGCAAATGAACTTTTCGTATCTAATTATTCCAGAATGTCCACTGTGACAGAGAAAATTAGATTTGGCTTTAAAAGTCAATCACCAACAAATGGACCATGCAGATGTCCAAAGAGGGACTGACTCTGAAATGTGGAGTCTCCACGAAGCCAAGCGAATGAGTGAGCCAGTGTGGGCTGGGAGCACTGTCAGCCGTCACCACTAGCCACGCGACGTCCGGCGTCAGGAACAGCAATGCGCCTCCGAGAACGGAAGCCAGTCTTCCTCTCCCTACCCCAACTCATCCCTCCCTGGGTTCAGCGCCCAGGTTTCCAAACAGTACAGAACACTCCTCTTCCCACCGCGTGCCTTCCCTCGCCTCGGTGGTCACACAGCTCCTGTCATTTCTGTCATTCCACAGGTTGTGCTGCTCTACGCCTCCACCTACGTCCTGGTGTCCCTCAGCATAGACAGATACCATGCCATCGTCTACCCCATGAAGTTCCTGCAGGGAGGTGAGCTGCCTCACCCAGCTGCTGCTTCCTCGGGAATCACCTTGGGGGAGGGTGGGGTTGTTTTCACCGGTATACTCTTAATAACAATTCTCCCCCCCCCCTTTCTCTACCTCCTCCTTCAATTCTGGGTCTGATTGTCTCCAAAAAATGTAAAAAGAAAGGTTGGTGCCCGGGGAAATGCTGGTGGTTCCCACAGGTCGCCAAGAACTGCTGGGGAATGTGGTTTGATGACCATTTACCTTGATGCTAAAGCCTCTGGATTTTTCCTGTAGAGCAGTGTTGATGCACATACCAGTCCAGGAGATGAACACTCCCACTTCAACTTGTTCATTTTCCAGAAACAACACCTTTCCCTCTTCACGCCCAAGCCCCAAACCATAGAAATCATTGGAAAGATGTTTTTAACTGATAATCATACTGGAAAGAAGGAAAGCCCTCCTTGACCCAGGGCTAGTGAGGAATTCCCGAGAAAAGGAAGCTCTGGGGCGGAGGAAGGCTGGGACTGTGCGCCCCATAACACCCACAGGTGATGCTGCAGCAACGGGGGCGCGGCTGAGTGCTTCCTGAGTAGATCGTGTAAATGCCCAGGGCAGGAAGGACTCCGGCAAACCTCAGGGAGATCCCTGGAGCACAGTGAGGAGGGCTCATCACAGCACGTCTCCCTGCCTGCCGCCCTCCCCCTACCCCCAAGGATGGAGGCCTCTGCTTCCAGAGAGTGGGGTGCTGGATTTGAAGAGACCGAGTGGCATTCTTGGAAGCCATGATGCCCTGGAGGGATGGTGGGCACCTAATCATGGGACTAAGTTCGTTACTCTGCCCACGGCAGAGCCCACCCTTCTCTAGGCCCCTGAAAGCTAAGAGTACAAACCCAACATTTAGTGACCCTTACTACACTCTCCAAGCAGGCTGTGAAAACTGATAAAATGAGGACCCTAACATAAAATCTTGACTACAAGGTGTAATCAAATCTCATTAAAAATGTGACCAAAGCCCAGCTGTGGAAAAGAGATGATGTATTTAAAATATCGTTCTGCAGAATTTACATCCCAGGAAATAAAGTTAATAGAGCGAGCAGAACTTTAGAATAAGTAGAATTAATGTCATCAGATACTGTTGAATACATCAGAGAGTATTGGAACAGACACTTAGGCAACTTAACGATATCTAATTAAATATAAAATGTGTAGCCCTTTGACTTAGAAATTCTGCTTCTTGCTATCTTCTCTGGACAAACACCCACACGTGTGCATGTGTACGTGTGTTGTGATTTGTCACATTGCTGAGAATAGCAGGAATTCAGTGCTACCCTTGGTGTCCCTCAATGGAGGAATGGCTGGTTATCCTACAAAGAAGTTTCAGTGGCTTAGGTGTGTGGATTACATGCTCTGTGCCATTCATGACTCTAAATTCTTTACATATGTTAAGTACTTTAATCCTCACAACAGCTCTGTTTAGGTAGGTTCTGTTATTATCTGCATCTTCCAGTCTGGGCAGTTATAATTCAGAAAATAAAAGTAACTTGCCCAAGGTCACACAGCTAGTGGGTGCAGGAGAAGGATTTGAACTCACATGGTGTGGGTCTAGCTCAGCTGCCCTTGAATACTACATACCTGTCTCTCTCAATGAGGGTTGGTGGAGCCATGGGCAGCAATGTGCATTGACATGAAAATATCTGCATCTCGTTTTCAGTGATAAAACAACATGCAGAATAATCCATGCAGTGTGATCAGATTAATGTAAAGAAAATTCAAAGCAGTGCTACATATTGGGGCGGGGTGGGGAGAGAGAAGGAGAGAATGGAAGAAAAAGGGAGATCCCAGAATGATATTCAATTGCCTGCAAGGACACAGCCCACCTAGTCCTCACTTCTGCGGATGGGAGTTGGACGAGCCATAGTGACCACAGGGACTTACATGCAGGAAGGTAATCTTTAACCAGAAACGTATCAGTGTGTTGTGAGCAATTCAAAGTAATTTAAAAATAGAACTTACATCTGTTTCTTAGGCTTTATGTAGGGTGTGTGTGCATGTGTGTGTGTACCCAGAACCAAGCTTTCCGGACACAGCCATGCCCTAGTGATTATGGGGGAGAAGGGGGCAGGGAGTGGGGTGAGGAAAATGGGGGAGACATTCTAAGATACATGTACACAAAGGTGTGATACCCTTATTCATCCATCTATTCACTTGTGCCCAGTGGGCTCCTGGAAGGATTGAACATGGTCTATAAAAAGACCCTCCACCAAAGTATTTTAAGTAGGAGAGAGGGGAAAGTAAGTATCAGAAAACATGTGGGGGTGTCTCAGGACACCTGCTGGGGGTGGAGGGCCTGGGATCCACAGCCAGGAGGGGAACATGGTCAGTTACACATCTCCCCATATTCACTGGGTGAGAAAAAAATGCCACTGTTTAGCTCAGGACAAATATGATGTGCTCTGGGAGACACTGTGCAATATTCTGAACAGTGTCCTAAATTACAGGAAAGGCAGCGATGAATATTATAGTGTTCTTTTAAATATGTAAAGCCATTTATCTCCTCACTACAAAATTAATAGAGGCTCCACATAGGGTATATGGGACAGGCTGAGCTCTCCGATATTGTAAGGATGGATGCATTAATATTTCAAGTCCAGTGGGCAAATCAGGGAAGGAGGGAAGGAGAAATTGGGGAGCACAGACCTTATGCCAGGCAGTGGGCCAGCTTCGGGGCAAACATCCTCTCTTAACCCTCGAATCAGCCCCAGAGGGAGGGTCTGCGATCCCCATTTTACAGGTGAGGAAACTGAGGCTCTGAGAGATCCACAGCTCCTCTCGCACAGTGATCTTCTACTACACTAGACTCCAAGTGTGCCCCCAAAGAATGTTCCCAGATGCCCAGCCCTCCCTCTCTTCTCTGAGCAGAAAAGCAAGCCAAGGTGCTCATCGCCGGCGCCTGGAGCCTGTCCTTCCTGTTCTCCACCCCCACCCTGGTCATCTTTGGGAAGAGAAAGCTCTCCAACGGCGAGGAGCAGTGCTGGGCGCTGTGGCCCGACGATTCCTACTGGACCCCGTACATGACCGTCGTGGCCTTCCTGGTGTATTTCATCCCGCTGACCATCATCAGGTAGGCCCGCAGGCCAGGCTCCCTCAGGAGCGCCCCGGCTTGCCACCTGCCACTCTCCTCCCCTACAGGTCACTAACTGTTTCTCGTGGCCTTGGGGGAACTGGCGGGTCCACACAATTTTATCGAAAGCTTGTGCTAAGCCCAAATCCTCCAAAGGAGAGTAAGGGGCAGGGGATGAACCTTTTCTGAGTGTGTACTATGGGTTAGGTATTGTGCTAAGTGGCCAACGATTACCCCATTAACCACGCTTAACCCCATGAAAAAACTAAATGATAAAACTCAAGCTCAGAGAGGTTAAGTAACACACCCAGCATCACACAGGATTTGAACCCCCGTTTGTCTGATTTCATATCCTGTTCTCTCTGGGTATCTTTCAAATATAAGCATGGTACCAGTTTCAGGGATCTTATCATTGAAAAGTTAGACGTGCTTGAAACAAAATTGAATAAAAACCACAGCAACACAAAAAATATGCTAGAGTATGTGTGCAGGAAGTCAGGTAACGGTGGAGCACATTTCTTGGAAGCCACCATTGAAAGAGAGAAGAATTCAGACAGGAGAAGGGGAAAGCAGAGGACAGCTGGCTCCCTGGAGATCTGAGGTGAGAGTGAGTGTGGCAACAGGAAGGACAGGCAGGCAGAGCCAGTGGGAGAGAAGTTGACAAGAAGCTCTTTCTGGGTGGGCTGCAGCTTGGTTATGGAGCAACCAAGTCATAGGAGACTCCCTTTGTCCTGCGGCCAGTGGTGGGCCAGAGCTGGAGAAGACCACAGCCACCTGGACAGGGCAGGGTCTCCCTGGTCCTGTGGCAAGGTGACCTCTGGAAGGGTGGGTCTGCATGGGTGGGGGTTCAGTGTGCATGCAGGCCATGCTGATCCTGTGACTCTGCACCCTTTGAATATTCCCTTGAGTCTCTGATCAGTTCCTCCGAACTCATGCTAGTGGCATTGCTGGATTGATGACGCTCATCCTAAGACTGATGCATATTCATCAACTGTCCTCTAGGAAAAGGTATGTTCCTGCCAACAGCAAGTGAGAGCTCTGGTTTTTCTTCCCCCCACCCGATGGGAGGTGGTACCGTTTCTTCATTAAATCTTTGCCAATCATGGAGTTTAAAGAGAAATGATCACATTGTTTCAACATGATCTCTTTGATCCTTCAGTGGTTAGGTATTTTCCAAGTGTTTTCTGATATTTTGGGAACCACTTGTTCTTGCTCTTTGCTCATCTCTAGTCTCAGAAAATACTAACACTGGAGAAATGGTATCCATCGCATAGTCCAGCCCCTGAATTTTTCACAAGGACAGACTTAGAGCTAAAAGAAGCAGGATGACCAGCTTTCCATCAGAGGTCAGGCTGGGCAGAATGATCCCCACGGGCCAGCTCAGCAGCCTTGCTGAGGTTGGAGGTTGTCCAGTCTCCTCTGCTCAGTCGATAAATTAGCATCGACAGTCCATTTCAACTCACTGTGCTCCCCTCCGCCAAGCTGAACTGGGGAGGAATCTTGGAGGAAAGATGAAGGTTATTTAGACAACCAATTAAAAGCAAGTCATAGTGACGTTAGAAGGGGGGCATGGGTGAGGAGAGATGCCTGCCCCGACCCCGAGAAAGCATTTGGAAGGAAGCAGCTCAGGCCGTCAGGGGACTGACGGGTCAATGTCAGCGGCGGCCGCAGGTCCCTGCTTCTCTCCTGATTGATTTCCTATCAGCTCCTGACGTCAGTCAAACCCCTTGCTCAGCAGGGCGGGCACTGTGTGAACCGTGCGGCTGGCACTGGGCTCTCCAGCCAGGTCTGTCACGTGGATCTCTCACTATCTGAAATGTCCCCCATTAATTTGGCCCCTTCTTCCCACCAGCACTTCTCCTCAAACTTGCCTACAGCCCAACTCCTGTGTTTTTGTGCTGTCCTTGGACATAGCAAAGCATAATTTGATGATTAAAGGGGGTGATTTCAAAACTGGGTTTTACTCAGCCCTCATCAAGCAACTAAGGGCTCCTTAAATCCTGCTCCCTGCTTCCCGCCCAGGCAGAACCAGGACTATTCCGTGACCTCCCTCTGCCCGTGAGCTTCTCTGCAGTGTCCCATCTGCTCAGTCGTGACCTCCACTCCTACGCAGTCAGGCCCCTTTGTCAGAGAAGGCGCCCCTCTCTGGTGGGTGTGGCACCCTCGGCCTCCATCACCGCCTGCTCCCTTCTTGCAGCAAGACCAGGGTCAGAGGGAATTTCCCAACTGCTTCCTGGGACAAGTTGCTACGATTTCGTATCTTTCAGAGCTGAAGTTCAACTCTTTTTTTCTTTCTTTCTTAACCACACTTTGGCTCCCCGAGCTTGATTCTGTTGCTTGTGGTTGTTTTAGATAAGATTAAACTTTTTTTCCCCCTTAGGAAATTGCCCCTTCCACATACTTATCTATGCTTTGATTTAACTTTTCTATGATTTATTACATTAATTATTTGAAAATAATTTTAGTGTTGGGAGTATGTTAAATATATCACTTTAAGAAATATACTTGATCCAATTTACCAATTGTCCCAGTGTCACTCACTTTTGGTGTTAGATATGAATTAGAGATCTGTTAAATCTGGTTTTTTAATACACCATCATTTACCCCCAACACCACTTACTGAATAATCTTATCTTTTCTCCATGGTATGAAATGGCAATTCTATCAAAAACATTTATATTATAAATACTGTTTCTGAACTTTCAGTCTATTTTGTTTTTATTTTATGTATTCTCTACCTTGAGAGAGACCCCTTATACAATAGCCTTTTAAATGTGTTGTAAATATTTCCCCAGTTTGCCATTTCCTTCCTAATTTTGAATATGTTTTACTTTATTTTTAGTTAATAGCGATCGACATACTTAAGGAGAGAACACACAAATAACTGAGTTAGTGGCCTTTCTGCCTCTGATACCACATTGTTTTCATTATCGTAGCTTTATATACATTAATATCTGCTAGGACAAGATCGCTGTCCCTTTCAGGTCCCAGCTGTTTCAGGAGAAGCTGGGGCCACGCTCCGGGCACCGGGCCCTCCAGCCACGACAAGCCTCCGTTGCCCCTGACACCCCGCGTCCTCTCTCCGGCTGCCTTTGTGAGCATCACCCTGCGCTGCTCTTCCTCCAAACCCCCCCCACCCCCCATCTCCCCCCCAACCCCCACCTGGCTTCCGGCAAACTGCTCCCCTCCTCGGCTCTCACATCAAATGCCAGCTCCACAGGGGGCTGTCCGCCCCGAGGCCGAGCCGTGCTCACCGCTTGGACCCTCAGCGTGTCCGGGTCGCCATGAAGGCTGTGAGCCAGTGTCACTGCGGCCTGTGTGGCTCTCTCTCGAGTGGAGGAACTGTTGTCTCTTAACTTCTGGATCCCACATACAGCATACAGTGGGCACTTCGTAAATGTCGGGGTGAATGAACGGCGCAGGCCCGCTGACCCGCTGCACGAACCACAGGACACGGGGTCTTGTCACTGTCTCAGTCACTGTCACACACACACAACATGGACATTTCTGGCATATGGCAGATCCTCCAGGGAGGGAGGGAGGGAGAGAAGGAGGCGGGGGGGAAGGAGTCATATTGTCTGGCAGACTCATGAGAGAGCTGTGCATGAACAGATTTAGCTGATCCGTCATTAGTTAAATCAGGTTCCCAGGACCTGAAATCATAGCGAGTGACAATCAAGTCAACACAATGTTTTTCTGGGTCAACACAACTTCCGTTGTTTCCAAATTCACTTGTCACCGCTGCCTAACTGTGGCTGGGAGGTCGTCAGACCCGGCGTAATTGCTGTGCTTAGCTGTGGCTATTTCCCTGCTCCCTAACTGATTCCTCATCCCACTGTCGTCTCCTCTCCGTGACACCAAGACAGCGGCTAAGGATCCACGCCCGACCACCGCGAAGGAGGAGGCGGGGAAGAGCGCGTTTGCCGTGGAGCACCGATTCCCGTCGTTGAAGCGAATCCATCTGTTTTGCTTGGGGACTGGGGGTCACACTGGGAAACCCATGCGGAGGCCGGCACAGGCCTGTGGAGCGCAAAGCCCTGTGGAGCTCAAGGCCAGGGGCCCAGGGGCCCAGGGGCCTGGCCAGCACAGCCCATGGGCGTGAGGTTCGAGACCAAGGACGACCCACCACATCCGAGAAGGAAGTGACTTCCTGTCACTGTTACTTCTGTGCCTCTTTCCATTCACTCATTACTTCTAGAAATACCTGAGGGCACCCACCCTCCGGCAGGCTCTGGGCCAGCAAGGGGGACACAGAAGTGACCAGACATACGTGGCGTCTGAGTTCACGAACCTTCTTGTATGGCAGAGGAGGCAGCCGACGGAGAGAGGAGTTGTAACACGGTGATGAGTGTTACTGGGGGGTGAACAGAGGGTCCCAGGGGACCCCAGCAGGGGGTGCTGGGCTGGTCGAGAGCATTCAGGGAGTAACTGGCACTACAGGGCATGTGCAGCCCAAGTGCAGCCTGTACCCCGCCCTCGCTGCGAGCGAGACAGCCCGCGTGCTGGCTAACAAGCCTGCAGGCAGAGGGCCAGGCTCCGGCCCCCTGTGCCAGCCTCCAGCGTGTGACCTCCGGTCGTGGGAGCTCTCCAACCGCAGCCTTCCACCTGGAAGACACGCCAGCGCCAGCGCCAGCGCCAGCACCGGCCGTATGAAGTTGCCGGAGGGGTCAAATGAGAGAATTTCCCTGAAGGGTTTGGCACAATTATTGGTTGACTGTGAAGGTGAGCAAATCACTGTTACTGTCTTCACAGCATCACACCCGGGCTTTGGTGGCCAGTCTGGTCTCTGACACTTCGGCCTTGTCATCCCCACAATGGGGACAATAAACTCTTCCCCCCATTGTTCACATATAAAGTCACAAAATAAGAACTTGTAGGAAACAAAAACTGTAATCGAGATGTGTTGAGCACATACCACACGGGGCCCAGCACCCTGTTAACCGGTGGAGTTAATGAGACAGGGTGTCGGGCACTTTGCAGAGGGACCGGCACAGAGCAGGGCTAACGCTGCCAGCTTCCCTCCTGAGCACCCCCTCGTGGGCACTGGGGTGAGAGGCGAGGCACATGACTGTTCCCATCCAGGATTCCTGCACCAAGGAGCTGCAGTTGCTTCTGGAGTGTATTCTCACTCCCTAACTTTAGGCCACACCGTGTAGTCATTTCGCCCAGAGACGGAATAAAATCCCAGGACAACGGAGCCGGCACACACTCCCAGGGTGGTTACCATCGTTCCTTCTGCCCAGCGCAATAGCCACCTATCTATTCTCAGCTTTTAAGTTCCCATTCCACACGACAGTCAGAGCCATCGGTTCATTTGGAAAATCGCTAAGCATACAGCAGAGTGTGAAATGAAAAACAAAAATATTCCTCCCACTTCCCCCTCATCCCACTCCTCAGAGGCAAAGAATTTCTTGTATATTTTCCCAGGACGGTTCAGCTCAGGTACCAGCCCCTACATCTAGATAGAAACAACGCATCCATACCGAAAAATGTGTGACACTGGAAAAAACTGTTAATCCATCATTTCACTTTCCCGATTAGAGCCCGTCGGTACATTTCCACTGTTTCAGGATAAAGGTCATGACCTCTAACTTGTGTACAAGGCCGCTCTCATCTTAGGTCACACCCACACTGTCTGCACGCAGGCTCAGCCTTCTCGAATGCGCCATCCTCCCTCCCGCCTCGGGGCCTTTGCACATACTGTTCCCTCTGTGTGCGTGATCACTCCCCTCGGCATTTACACACCATTTAACCCTTCAGCTCTCAGCTGGAAGTTCACCTCCTCCGGAAGGTGTCCCTGACCCCAGAGCAAGTCAGGGCCCCTATTATATACTCGTGTATCACCCTACATTTTATCTTCATAGCATTCTGCTCCTTTGTAATCATATGTAGTATGTTATGTGAAATATACTGATGTATTATATGATGTGTGTAATTTACGATTCTGGGCAGGAAGATAAGGTGAGGAAGGCGGAGGAAGACGAGGGGAGGCTCTGGCTGCCCTGCTGAGCCCAGGGCGTCCTCTGCCCTGGAGCCCCAGCCCCGACGGTGCTGGGAGCATTCACAGGGGCAGCAGGGGGGAGGTCTTCGAGGGTTACGGCAATGATCAGGCAAGAGACCATACGGGCGCTCGCTTGGGCAGCAGGCATGGTGAATTAGAAGGGACAGGGCAGATGGGCACGGCCTCTGGGTAAGAGTGCCATCAATTCCGGAGGCTGGCCATGGTTTTGTGTTCAGGGGGTACAGAGTGTCAGCCTGGGAAGATGGAAAAGTTCTGGGAATGGGCAGTGGTGATCGCACAGCAACATAAATGTACTTAATACCACTGAGCCGTCCACTTAAAAATGGATAAAATGGTATATTTTATGTTATGTTTATCACAATGAAAACTCACCAACATATATAAAAAGAGGTTGTAAGGGTTCTGAAGAGCAGGGATGGAGGGCGGGACAGGCAATGGGGACATTTTGAAGGGACAATGCACAGAACTTGCTGATTAATTAGAAGGAAGGGATGTGGAAGAAAGACATACAGTTCCGAGGTCTCTCTGATGCGCAACTGGTGCCCTCTGAGAAGTGGCCTGATTTGGGTAATAAGTTAAAGTGGCGCCCGACTTAATAGGCATTTTCCTGGCTCACAGGAAAGTTGGGACTGACTTTCTACTTGCCTGGCGGGTCCTTTCAAGATGAGGTGGGGTGACTTAGGCCTGAACCCCTAACACATAGGCCTTTTTTCATTTCCACCGTGTATGTGGTTGATGGTCATTAAATATTTGAATTACTGATCAATTGTCAATAAATATTTGAATTACTGATCACTTAAGTAGTGGGCTTGCGATTGCAACACACAGCACTCCCTGTGGCTGTAGCCTTTCCTTGCTGTCCATTTACCTGGGGAGAAGTTTCCCGGCTCTAACAAATGCTCAGCCTAGAGGAAGAATAGACTCGCTGGTCAGGTTTGCCCTCATTTGTTTCTTCCGTGCAGACACACAGGTTCCAAAGAAACCCCTGGGCAGGTAAACGAGCAAAGGGGGGGTGTTCCGAAAAGGCCTCGAGCCTTCTCGGAGCGCTCAGAGGGGTTGGCTGAACAAGACAGGAAGAGCATAAAGAAGCAGGGCATTTTACCAAGTCATTAATTACGTTATATTCTAAAGATCATTAAAGCAATTAGTGCTTTGTCAGCTGCTGCAAATGGGAGCTCTGATTTCTCTCTTAACCAGTGGCTCTCAAGAGGGAAGTTGGTGTGGTTTTAAAATAAAGTGGTGCTTCCTCCCCAAGTTTTTAGTGGAGATACTTAATATATTTGAAATGTCAAATAACACGAAAGAAAGGCATTAATTTTTATATTTACCAAAGGGGACATCAGGCACAAATTTTGCTGCTGCTTTTGAGTCACTGACACGTTGATTTCCTGTTAGGCACAGGTTACATCCCAGGAGAGTAGATGTGGTGTGATGTGAAAAATGGGGAAGAAAGAGGGACAGAAGATAACATTTACTGAGTCTAATTTTCAAGCACTGTGCTCGGCACTTTAAATGTTGTCACATTTGATCCCTAAAAAATTCTCAAGAGGTTTGTATTGTTAACTCCATTTTACGGTTTCAACTGGGGCTCACTGTCTGTTCCTTTGGGCTGCTACAACCAAATGCCACAGGCTGTACACAACAGAAACGCATCTCTCACGGTTCTAGAGGTTGGGAGTCTGAGATCAGGGTGCCAGCAGGGTTGGGTGAGGGCCCTCTTCCAGGTTGCAGGCTTCTCTCTGTGTCTTTACATGGTGGAATGGGCTAGGGTCTCTCTTTAGAAGGGCACTAATCCCATCCATGAGGGCTCCACCCTCATGACCTAGGCATCTCCCAAAGACTCACCTTCATATACCATCACATTGGACATTAGGAAGTCAACATATGAGTTTTGGAGGGACACACAGAGTCAGCCTATATCACACAGTGTATTTGTTATCTATTGCTTGATACATGATCATGAACCTGGTGACTTAAGCAACACACTTTATTATCTCATATGTCTTGTGGGTCAGAAGTCTGTACACGGCTTCTCTGGGTCATCTGCCGAGACAAGGTGACCATCAAGGTGTCGGCCGGGGCTGGGGTGCCCATCAGAGGCTCACTTGTAGAAGGATATTATTCCCATCTCTCATGGGGTCTTAGCAGAACTAATTTCCTGGGGCTGTAGGACTCACGGTTCTGCAGTCCCAGAAAATTGATTCTTCAGAGCAAGGGATGAAGACAGACGCTAGTAAGATGCTACACTCTTGTGTGATCATGAACATCCCATCGCCTCATCCCAATGCACCAATTAGAAGCAAATCCTAGGTCCCGTCACATCCAACAAGAGAGGAACACACAGAGGCCTGCACACCAGAGGCAGGGATCACGGGCCACAGGAAAAACTAAAGCCAAGGTCATACAACCAGTAAGCAGTAGAGCCGGTTACAAATCTAAATCTTCCTGACCCTGAGCGCTGTGTTTGGATGCTAACCTCAGCTCTACCTCTAACAACTGGGGTGATCTTAGAGAAATTTAACTTCACCAGCCTTAGTTTCCTCACTTAAAAAAGAAGTAGCCACATTCAGCTGACTTCCTAGGGGCTTTCCGTTTCCATCTGCTGGGATTCTAGAATCAGCAAATACAGGGCGACCCTCCCTCCACACCTCACGCTCAGGAGGTGGGAGTGGTCCTCCCCCTGTGTCTCCCGGGGGGACCCCTCAGCCATTCTCATCTTACCTGTGCTCCTTCCCACAGCGTCATCTATGCCATTGTGATCCGAACCATTTGGATTAAAAGCAAAGCCCAGGAGACGGTGATTTCCAACTGCTCAGGTAAGTCTCTAATCTCGGCTCGTTTTGCCTCCTCAGAGGTTTTCCTCTGGCAAATATGAGCTTGGGCTCTGGATACAACGAGCCTGCACTGATATGTCCAGGCCCAGCGGGCAGCTCAGACCCCCAAGTGGCTGTCCCAGGCAGGCCCTGCCTTCTCCCCCGGCGTCCCTGGAACTGGGGGGGACTGCGAGCCTGGCCAGGCTGTACCAGCAGAGGGTCCCGCCAAGCAGCCTCTGAGCCAGAATGCGGGGTCACCCCGGTCTCTCGGGCCTGGTCACGAGGAGGACACTGGGATGAAAAGAGAGGACTGTCCAAGAGAACACCTTCCATTCACCGAAACACCAGAGTACACATTTCTAATGGACTTAGTCCACAGACCGGGAAAGCCGCCATCCATCCTCAGGACAATCCTGGACCCTAAGCCAGTCGAACATGGTTCATGCTGTCCCCCTGTCCCAACACAACAGCTCCCCCAAGACAGGCCTGAGGTGGGCACTGTTAACCACCCCCACCCCACCCCACCCCACCCCACCCCAATCCCGTTTCAGTAAAACTGCACCCAGAGCACCTACCCGGCTTGCACTGAGGTGGTTAGAGCCGGGCCTGGGTCTCGGGTACAAGGGTTCTTCCCATACTCCCACAGGCAGCACTTAGTCACATGACTACACCCTGCTGAAAGGGAGGCTGGGAAATGTAGTCCAGCTGCGGGCCCCGGGAAAAGGAAGGGATCTGACGAAAGCTGAGCGTCTCTGCCACAATGATTTCAGGCTTGTCAGGGGTCCTGGGCCTGCCCCAGCTGAGGAGCTGAGGAACAGAAAAGGCTTGAGCTAGGTGAGCTAGGTCAGACCTCCTCCTCGCTAACCGTGACCTCCGATTTGCCAGAAAGTAAAAAACAAAACAAAAACACCTAGCGAAGGAAGTGGCCATAGTTCCACAGTTAAGCAGATGAGACTTCATGTGCTAAAAATATGTACCATGCAGGTCATATTTGTAGATAAAGAGGCCATTAATGATCAGAAATCAAAAACGAATTTCAAGTTTTAAAAATTTTAGAAATCAGAAATACCTTCTAAAAACGTTTAATTTTTTAAATCCATCTGAAGTATATAAAAATCCCAACATATGAAAAATATTTACTCTAAAATATTACTCGGCAGACTTCCTCGTTAACAAATAAATCACCTGCACTCATTCAAGGGCCACAAATGGCTCCCCCTCCTGGCAAGGAATAAATTCTGCCTCATTTGAAAATCCCAGGATAACTGCCTTCCTGCCCCCCCTGCCCCCCCCAGTGACTCCTTGAGGGGCAAGATGTGGGGGGGAGGCTGGGAGCCTGAACGGGCCTCTTGGAACCTAGTTGCCAGCGTGGGCCCCCTAGGGACTCATACTTGAGCTAAAACAGCCTGGGGCGGTTTGCAGAATCTAATGGACCCGCTGCCTCCAGGCTGCCCAGCTATTAATACACAGTGACAGCTGAATTTAACTGCTCTTCACTCAGGCTCTGCGCCAGGGCCGACAGAATTAATCCTTTTATCTCCCAATAAAGGAGAATTACCGGCCCTTTGTAGCCGGCAGCCTTTGAAGAGCCATCCTTAGGAGCTGGAGGCTTTGCATTTCCCGGAGTGGTCAGATTAGAGATGCTTCTACTGATCTCATTGGGAGACTGAAGGGCAGGCAGTTGATTACATTGTCACCCAGTTGCCCTGTGGAAAGGACAGAAAGTTTCCATTTTAAGCAGATTTCAGAGCACAAATGTCATTCTGGGAACTTTTCTGAAAAACCAACCCAGTCTTCAGAGTCTACAGCCTAGGAGTCAGCTGCTTCTCCAGCAGAGGGGATACTGGGAAAGGATAGTTTGGTCTGCTGGCTTTTTGACTTGCCTCCCATGGGTCTAATCCCCCCTGATAATTTTTCGGTGTATCTAATTCCTATACACAGATAACAACATTGTATAATAAACTGTCTAAATGTAGTCATACCTTCTGTTCACGTCCATAAAGGCAGCTTGTATTCCCCCTGAAATACCGTTAAACCTCAGTCACCCCAGCTAGTAAGAGAATTGACATACTCAGCATGGGACTTAGCATCTCAACTACATTATTTTTATTTTAATCCTCAAAATAACTGAATTTGGTGTTTCACGTATCATTGTTAAAATGGGGAAACTGAGGCTGGAAATAGTGGGCAATTTGCCTATGGTGACACAGCTAGTAATTGGTACAGCTGAGGATGTATTCAGGTCTGACTCGGACGCCTGTATCTTTCCCAAGATGACACCTTAGCAACCAGGGTTTTCAACCTTGGCACTGTCAGTGTTTGGGGCTGGGTGACTCTTTGTCGTGGGGGAGATCTGTGCATTGAAGGATGTTCAGCAGCATCCCTGGCTTCTACCTACTAGATGCTAGTAGTCACCTCCCGCCACTGGGACAACCAAAAATGTGTCCAGACATTGTCAAAAATCACCTCGGGGGCAATGGTGTCCCAGCTGGGAACCACAGCTGTAAATGTTTCTTACACCATGTGCTTATACCACTGACTTTTTGTGGTTCTGAAATGCACAGAATAGCGTGGTCTAAGCGTGGTCTCACAGGGTATGCATTAAGAAATACCAAATCAATTATAATTAGCATTTCAGCTCATTGCCCATAAAAAGCCCCTTGTTCCTGTATTTCTGATAGCGGGGGGTGGGGGAGGGGGGCTCTCTTCTTGTCCATACTTGGTTTTGTCTCTCTCACGCCATCCAGCTTAGTGGGGCAGGTGTGATCTTTCACGCTGGATGGAAACTCCTGGGGAACAGGGCCTCTGCCTTCAAGCCTTTTGTTCGGCTCTTATCTCTCAGCAGATGTGCTGGGCTTGTCAGATTGGGCTGCAACGGATGGAGAGGGGTCAGAATAAATAGTGCAAAGGTGAACGTGCCAGTTCCCAAGGGGATGAAAGTCACTTTCAAACGTGAAATCTGAACAATGTAGTGAGGACGAGTGAGGACAGGAGTTGCCTCTAGGGTACAACTGCCCTGCCCCATATGACTCAGGCACCCTGGCAGGGCCTCTGGCCTGGGCCACCAGGAAGGTTGTGCCTGTTGAGCCCAATCACTGGCTGCCAGCTGCAGGTGCACGGAGCCGGCATCCTACCCATGCTGCCCTCACTGAGGTGCGCTCTGGGGCGGGGCTGCACCATCCAGAGGAAGGGCACCCTTCCCCAGTTCTCACAAAGGTGCATGTGGGCTGTCTGAAGCCCCCACAGTAAAAACTCTTCCACAACATCAAGGAACCTTGCATCCAACATCCCCACCCCTGAATCTGCCAGCTCTCTAGCCCTCCTACTGAGAGCTGTTGCGTTGGATTCTGCCCCCTCAATGTTTACTTTACCCCTGCTCAACTGGAGAGAGGTCTGTATTAACTCATTCAACAAATATTAATCACTCATTAAGTTCAGAGGATACCAGAGTGAAAAAAAACTAAAGTTCCTATCTCCATCAAGCTGATGTTCTCATGCACTCTTATATTTACCCTCCAGGATTTTTTTTGGTTTTGTTTCTGTTTTTATAATATCCTTGGTTTGAGCTTTTGTCGAGACTGGAGTTTCTGAATGAGATGAATGAGTTAGTCTGGGGTAACTATTCTTTTTTTTTATTTTTAAATATATCTTTATTGATTTCAGAGAGAGGGAAGAAGAGGGAGAGAGAGAGAGAGAAACGTCAATGATGAGAGTCATTGATCAGCTGCCTCCTGCACGCCCCGACTGGGGATCGAGCCCGCAAGCCGGGCATGTGCCCCAACTGGGAATCGAACCCTGATTGCCTAAATCCTAGGCCGACGCTCAACCGCTGAGCCTCGCCAGGCCGGGCTGGGGTAACTATTCTAAGAAAATGGCTTTGCCCTGGGTTGCTGAAGCAACTAGATGGGTATCTCAGCATCACCCTCCGTGGTCACTATGACTGACTTCAGCTTCAGCGGACTCAGGACTCAGGGCATCCAGCCAAGCCTCTTGAGAGAGTCTGGATGTCCCAGTACATTTGCATTTTATATTAAGCTACAAACTGAGCAGTTTCCAACATCCAGCCCAGAACCAGCCACCTCCATTCTAAAAATGTCCAAGGAGGGCCTCCTGGGCATGGGCGAGCAGGATATAAGTGGTTCGGTGACAGCTGTAAGGGACTAACTTACAATATTTGCATTGATAGAAACAGCACTTCATTTTACTGTTCCCTTTTTCTATCTATAGATGGAAAGCTGTGCACCAGTTACAACAGAGGGCTCATCTCAAGGGCAAAGATCAAGGCCATCAAGTACAGCATGGTCATCATCCTTGGTAAGCAACGTCCCTCCTTGTGTCACAGAACTGTGTGAACATCCCAAGAGCAAACTTGCACCAAGACCAGGTGGTGGCGACCCGCGGGGGAGAGGAGTTTGTTCACAGACACTTCCACCTGTGTGATTGGGGAGGAATGTGTGAAACTGATCAGTCCTTCAAAGGGTGACCTTTGGCTCCTAATCTCTGTCTTCATTAATCTAGACTCCCACCAAGGCCCCGGGGTGCACAGTTTGGAGAAAATCTCACCACTAGCTGGTCTTCTCCTATTTCCTCGGCAGAACAGCCCACGAGATTGTTTAAAATGTAAAGCATACCTTGTCGCTATCTTGCAGATCCCCCTACAGCTTCCCATTGAGTTGGAATAATACCCAACTTTGTTCCATGTCTTCCAAGGCCCGTGAGACCCATCCTCCCACCATCTGCGCTCCCTTCCCTCTGCGCTCCTCCTTGCTCGTTCAATCCCAGCCACTGTGGTCTTGCAATTTCTTCAGGATGTCACCTTGTTCTGACCTTGAGTCCCTTGCCGTTTCCCACCTGAAACACTCTGCCCCAGATGGGGGCATGGCGTAGCCCCTCACGTCCTCACTTCCCATCAAAGCCACCTCTCAGAAAGGCCTCGACAAGCCTGACACAGCCCTCCTGCAGCCTCCGCCCGGCCTTAGTTTTCCTCACATTCCTACTTGCCCCGACATTATAAGATAGGTATTGATCTGCGTATTGTCTGTCTCTCGGGCTGGAGAAATAATTCCACGAGAGCAATGACTTAGGCCTTGTGTTCCTTACAATGCTATCACCAAGGCCTTGAGTAGGGCCCCCAAACACTGGGCGCCTGATTAACACCGCTGAGTGAACTGATAAATGAGGTTGGATATGCAAGAAGGAAGGGGAATTGTGCTGTGTCCTTTTTTGTAGCTCAAATACGACCCTCCCTGCCACTCACGCGGCCCTTGGAGCTCCGAGAGAGCACAGCCCTCCTGTTAGCTGCATGTCAACTCACCGAAAGTCAATCTCACCTTTATAAACACAGCAGCAAAATGCCAACCCGACCACACGCAGCGGGACTCAGCCAGCAGAATGTGGGCACACAACAATGGGGATGGGGTGTGTGCAGCCCACCAGGGCTCAGAATCCTGTCCCAGAAGCTTCTGGAATTGACCAGCCTCTCTTGCCTTCCCAGGCAATCGGGAGCATGGACACAGGCTCCCTGGGGCGGAGTCAGGAGGCATAACTGGTACGTGTGTCCCAGAGCCAAAATGTCCCTCCGTGACCAGGAGCTAAATGCCCAGGCCTGGGGGGCTCTGTAGTCAGAGAACAGAGAAGAAGCCCATGAGAGGGTCAGCCAGTGTCAACGACCCAATTAAACCAAATCAGCCCTTTCTCTACCAAATACCCTGCAACGCCTCTTGCCCACCCTGATACAAAATGTATCCATAAAACTATTGGCCTAATGTAATTCATAAACAATCAATACATAATAATATCAAGGAGGAATAGAAAGAAAGTAATTTATAATAAAATGATAGAGATTTCAGTACCTAAGTACTTGAGCACAGCTCCACAGGTGAGGGAGGAAGCAGCCATCAGTTCAAACCATGCAGGTGCACGTTCACGGAGACACAAAACTGAGCAGCCCGCTGTCGGTGACTGGGTTTCCCAGCAGGTGCACAAACCCCGATACAGTTCCAAATGGAACAAGTAATCTTTCCTCATTTGCATGGGAATTACATTTCTTTTTTTTAATCCTCACCTGAGGACATGCTTAGAGAGAGTGAGAGAGAGAATCGTATGCTCCCTGACTGGGGATCAAACCTGCCACCCAGGTGTGTGTCCTGACTGGGAATCGAACCAGCAACCTTTGGGTGCACCGGACAACACTTAACCAACTGAGCCACTCTGCCCAGATGGGAATTGCATCTCTGGAAAATTCCGTATTTATTAAAAATACTGTGTTCCTATATAAACTAGTCAGGTTTCTTCACCGGAATACTTACAAACAGGGTCTCTGCTCCGTGAGTGTCCAGCTGGGAGCTCAGAGGATGTGTGGGATGTCGGTGGGACTTCCTGCTCCAGGCAGGGGGGCTGGCCTCCCTGGGAAGCCAGAACCACACCCCAACACACCCCCTTCAATACATCAGCACGCACATTGTGAAGTGCTCCAAAGAGGCGATTTCACGCCTCCATGCCCAGCGGTTCCCCAGCTCTCAATAAGGAGTCACACAGTCGTCAAATGGGACCTTGTCTGTACAGAGAGAGAAGCTTCAGGAGCTGTCTGTGGGATGTGTACGTGTGTGTGTGCACGCGTGTGTGTTTAAGTGAACATGACATTTGGTTCACGAGCAAATCTCTGGAAAATTCCGTATTTATTAAAAATACTGTGTTCCTATATAAAATAGTCAGGTTTCTCCACTGGGATACTTACTGTTTTAAGTATTTCTGAGAGATCCCGGGTGTAAGGCGCGTGCCCTGGGCTGGGCGCCGTCGGGTGCTGACTGCCTCCCCCCCCCCCCAGCCTTCATCTGCTGCTGGAGCCCCTACTTCCTCTTCGACATGCTGGACAACTTCAGCCTGCTCCCGGACACCAAGCAGCGCTTCTACGCGTCTGTGATCATCCAGAACCTGCCGGCCCTGAACAGCGCCATCAACCCCCTGGTCTACTTCACGTTCAGCGGCTCCTCCTGCCTCCCCCGCCGCGGGTAAGGGGCACCAGCCACTCCCGTGGGGCCGGCCTCATCCCAGAGACCCCCTAGCTGAGGGTCAGGGTGAAGCCCAGGCCCAAGCCATGGCCTGTGCTCTCTGCCTGGGACCACAGCTCAGCAATCGTCTCAGCAGGGCACAGGAAGGCCCTTCTTTGGCTCCAGGCATGTCCCCCTGAAGTGCCTCCATACACAGCAGGACACGGAGTACGGGGACCACTTCACAGATAAACACACGGGGGCTCACCAGGCCAAGTGACACTGCTGAGGTCAGAGAATGATCAGAAGAGCTGACATGATCTCCCTCCGACAGCTCCTCAGTCATTTTGTTTTTCAGCGGTTTCCTGTACAAGCTAAGGGGGAAATTCACAGGAAATCGACTCAGGGCTGGATCCCGGTGGCTGGGGTGCAAGTCCCGCCATTGTGGATTCATAGCTACCTGTGACCTCCGACAAGTTAGTTAACTTCCATAAGCCTCAGTTTGCTCACCTGTATAATGGGGCTAAGAGCAGTGCCCGCCTCCTGGCCGGTGATGTGTGTTCACTGGGCCGGGGAAGGGCTGTAACTGGTGGGGAAGGAAGGTCAGGGGTGTTGCTTAGCAGGGTGTCTGATGCCTGATACATTCTCCATTATTCTCATCTCTTAACGGTCCTGCTCCCCTTTCCACTAAGTCAAATGATTTCCCCTCTCTGCTTTGTTCTTTCTCCAGGGAGCAAAGATCAAGGGATTCCAGAACCACATGTCGCGAGAGGATCGAGAGGCACGAAATGCAGGTCGTGTCCAAGCCGGAATTCATCTAGACCCCGGGGCAGCGGCAGCTCTCCTGGGTCCCTGTCCCTGTCCCCACCCCGGCATGCACATGGAGCCTGAGCCGAATGCCCTGGCTTTTCAGGCGTGGTGTTTCTGCGGGCTCCTCATTGTCTCTGCGTATCGCCGGCTGCTGTTATCTCCCTCACACCTCGGCCGGGAAGCGCTGGTGGGTTTATTTTGACAAGTCTGGAGACCGGTATTCATCAGCATCATCCCAGTGAAATATGACTAAATGTTTTCTAGTCCATTTTTACCATCGGATTTTTCTGTAAGTGGAAAAGGAAGTATTTAATTTGATTATAGATAGATGCCCGCCCACAGCTCTGGGATGCGCGTGAGCCTCTTATTTTTAGTCCCACATACATTCTTGACATTAAAATCTCCTTGGCAAAATCCTCCTTCCACAAATTATTCTGAGCTCAACTTTTTTGGGGGCCTACTGCTGGTGGACTCATTAAAATGTGCGGTATATTTTAATAGCGCTCCGTTCCTCATTATGGTGTTGACCCCGAGACTGCCTGCTTAAGGTCACAGTGGCATTTTTTTCCATAAATTTCTCTTCTCAATTCCATGTGGCCTCGGGGAAAGTATCTCTTTAGGCAGAAATCAGATCCCTGCATCACTATCTTTCTGAGAATTTTTTTTGAATCTGAGAGCCTGAATAATCTCGTTTAATACCAAGTTTTAAAGGCTGCCTTCCTCTCCAATGACCTAAGTGTGAGCAGCCCTGGAAGCTTGGAGTGGCAGAGAAATACTTTTCAATGTTTCTCTTTAAATCAAGATGGGCCACGGAAGACCCACAGAATTGCTGCTAAGCCAGGTGCCTGCATGGGTGCCAATTAACAGAGCAAAACCTGGCCAGCGTCCTAGATGGCAGAACAGGAGGCCTGGGTCCTCCTGACAGTTTTCTTTTTTTAAAAAATATATCTTTATTGACTTCAGAGAGAGGAAGGGAAAGAGAGAGATAGAAACATCAATGTTGAGAGAGTCATTGATCAGCTGCCTCGTACACACCCCCGACTGGGGATCTAGCCTGTGACTCGGGCACATGCCCTGACCGGGAATCAAACCGAGACCTCCTGGATACTAGGTCACTGCTCAACCGCTGAGCCACGCCGGGCCGGGCCTCCTAACAGCTTTCAATCTCCGTCAAGCTCTGGTCTGCAAGAGACATTCCATGCCTACCTCGCCGTCACTCGATCCTGAAAGTTAAGGAGTGTGGGAGGGGCTCTGTGCCCTTCAGAAACCGTGGACGTGACGCTGGGTGGCAGTGCTGTCTCTCCCATTCCCCTGGCAGACTGGGGGTCAGTGGGATAATGGTGCAGGTTGCTGTCGGTGTGCATTCTGGAATCCTCATTTCTGTGCATTTGCTGAGCTTGGAGAAGCAGGATGAGCCTCCTGAGAACACTAGTCATTACCAGTCTTATGACTTTGGACACATCATTGAATGTTTCTGGGCATCAGTTGTCTCATCTGTCAGATTGAGGCAGGATAGTAAGAAGTTAGGAAAATTCCTTGGCAAGTGGAATGGGGAAATGAGACAGACAGCTGAACAAACTGGCCAAACAATTTACAGCAGATACAGAAGGTCACGAGGCAGAAAGCCCCTGGTGCCTAGCAACGGGCAAAGCTAACACTGGACCTAGTCCCCAGGGTGGCCTTTCCTCCTCTGGCATATCGCTAGTCAGGCAGTTTGGACCCTTGACCTTTAACATTGCTGGTCATGCAGTTTAGACCCTCCTGACCTTTCCTCCCTAGAGATAACATCTAGGCCTCAGTTATATTTCAGCTCCAGGCCTAGAAAAGCAGCAAAACCAGGTGGACAACGCCAAGACCGGCTGCTTGACTAATGACCCCCTGCCCTGGTGCTGACCAATCAGTAGAGACCAAGACCTTGAAAGTGTGCACCTGGAAAAGCTGATGAATATTCTTTTGAGATCCTCCCGTAAGACCCCCCCCTAGACACCCAGACTTTAAAACCCTCAAGAAAAAGGACCCAGCTCACGCTCTCCCTCCCCGGAGCACGCCCGCACCTTTCCCGTCTCCCTCTTCTTCCTCCACAGGCACGCATCGTCTTCCTCCACAGGCATGTATCTTCTAAACTCTAAGGGACCCCAGGAGACTTGCAACTAGGGAAGCAATGGGCAGCAGCAGCTTGACTCAGGCTTACCCCCTGAACCTGTCCCCAAGGCCCCCTTTCCTCTGACTTCCCCGTGAGCTGACAGCACCCCACCGTGGCTCACTTTTTTCCTATAATGTTTCTAGAGAACCAAAGCAGCCCCTCCTAGGCTCTCTCTTATTGGTTATTCTACCCTAAGCCCTTTCTTGTTTCACTGTCCCAGTGTTAATAAACATGCTCTCAAAATCACCTGGACTTGATTGTGAAATCTTTCCTGCACGAAGTCAGGAACCCACATGCTCCCAGCCAGCCTGAGACACCCTGCTCAGGGCCAGGTCTCCTTTCCAGAAACGAGATGAGAATAGAATCAGGCTGGAGCAGAAGACTGTGTTTTCGTTACAGGTACAGGTTCTGAGATTGAAATGAGTTAAATTATATCCTGAGAGTCAGAGCTGGAGTTCTTTCCCTGGGGGCCCAGGGACTCGGCGGCTCAGCGCTGACTCACTTACCTTTTAGAAGTTGTAGATTCCCCACCGTCACTGTGAAGTCAGAGAGACATTGCCCAGTCTAGGATACAGGTGGAGCTCTTGAAGAACATGGGAAGTTTGTGCTGCGATGTCACCATCTGTAACCTTGGGTGCCACATGGGTTCAGGGAGTCAGGGGGTGCTATGCAAAATAAAGAGGTTTCCTTCCCACATCAAGATATCGAAGAAGTCTCTGCTACATTATCACGTAGCACAGGCACAGGTGGGAACTTAGGATAACAGGAGCAGGTGTGCTTAACATATGTAGCCACGCTGGGGAAAGCAAGTGCTTCCACTCTACTGGACTAAATTAAATATGAACGGTAAAAACTTCTCTGCTTCCAGGGCTTGCGGGAAGCATAATTTAAATGAAGTTTAATCTCACCAAGCAACATCTCCCACCTGTTTTCCCCCAGAAAGTGGTAACACCTTTTCAATGGCTTAACTTGTGATTAATCATGAGAGAAAAAAAGCATCCCTTTTAAACCAAACAAACATGGGGTTTAAATTGTCTTCCTCACTGTATTTGGACACACATCCAGAAATGGCTTTGCCTCTTCCTTCTATAGCCGCAGTGTGGAAAGGGACCACAAGCCTGGGTCTGCCGAGGAAATAAAAACATGTTTGGCAGGAAATAAAGTAATTCTGCTCTTGTAGAATCATCTTAGGTGAGCCACAGAGCTGCTGGCAACTACAGTTCTTGCAGTGTCATTCGAGTGTATCTCATTTTACATGCAGGCCTGCCAGTGTTCCCGGGCGCTTCCAATTGCATTTGATGGAAAGGAGATGGCTCCCATTGTTTAGGTGCTAACCTCCTTGCTCTTCTAGCTCTTCCAGAGCCAGGGATCAAAAGCATGTGGGTGGTTAGAGCCCAAAGTTCTCAGGGCCAAGAAGTGGGTAGGCTCCCTTTGCTCACCTCCATCCAGTTGTCCTGGGTCCAACCTGAGGACAAATGTGTTCTCCTAAGAGCCACTTGATCGATCACCTTGCAACTCTCCAGCTATCTGTTAGGTAAACCCAGGACATCTCTAATTTCTTCTTCCCACGCTGGATTAAATGCATTTTTTTCTCCATTAAGATGAACATTAATTCAAAGTGGTTGTACAAGTATACAGACACCCGAAAGAGAGTCAGGTGGGGAAGTGTGACCAAGTGTCTCTGGGAACAAGGAAGGATGCCCCTGAACAGGTGTCTGGGGCCTGTAACAACACGTGGATGTGACATCATATCAGCCCCTGGAGAGCAGCCTGTCTTAAACATGTTGTCTCAGGACCGCTTTGCATTTGTTTATGTGGATTATACCCATTGATATTTACTACATTAAAAATTAAAACTGAAAAAAATGTTTAATATTTACTTATGAATTTGTTTATAAATCACAATAATAAGCTCATTACATATTAACATAAATATCTCTTATACAGAAAGTAACTATATTTCTTAAAAAAAAAAAATCCAGCAAGAAGAGAAACTGTTTGAACTTCTTTGCAAATCTCTTTAAGCCTGGCAAACAGACAGCTGGATTTCCCTGTCCTCTCCATTCAATCTGCTGCAGTATGTTGTTTCGATGGAAATATATAAAGAAAATAGGGCTTCCCACAAATACGAAGTTAGGCAAAAGGCAGTATTTCAATCTGATTCCGCAGTCAATCTTTTGCGCGGTCACATGCCACACCACCTCTGGAAAATTCCACCACACAAAACAGAGAATGAAAATGAAAAAGGCAAGTAGCACCCTAGGCTGCCATGAAAATAATTTTGACCTCAGGCTTCCCCTGAAACGTCCTCAAAGACACTGGCGTCCACCCGCCAGGTTCAGGGCCACACCGAGGGCTGCTGCCTTAAAGAAAACAGTGCCCATTCCCTTGCCAGCAGCATTGGCCGTCGCTGGAACACTGCCAGGCTCGGGCGGGGTGGGTGGCCTAAGGCACCCCTGGCATCTGTTTGCAAAGCTGGCTGAAGCTGTGACTACAGGCAACTCTGATTGAGGCTTCGCTCCGAGACAGCCCCTCTGCCGGCGAACCTGGTGATAAGACCTGCCTCCCCTGCGGGCCAGAGCCACAGTCCTTCTCACACAAGCCGCTGGGGCATGTCCAGGACTGGGGACAAGTGACTGGCCTGAGGAACAGAATGACCAACATTCACTTCAGCTGGACCCAGGGCAACTGCACGGAGTAAGCAGGGGCGTGTGTTAAGGTTCCGAGTAGCGCCCTCATTTGCTGAGTGAGGCCGCCCAGGCCGGACCACATCGCTCAGCCCTGCAGCTGGAAGCGCAGCAGTCCCAAACCCCTCAGCATTTTCTTTTCTTTGCACTAGCATTTGTTGCCTCCTCATAGATTATATAACACATTTACTGGGTATGTTTTTTATTTATTTTCTCTGTATCTCATGAGACAAGGACATCTTTGTCTGTTCGGTTCCCTGTTGTAGCCCCAGGACCAGAACAGTGCCTGGATTACGAACAAGGTGCCAATAAGTGTTAGTTTTCTGAATGAACTGGTAAGACTGACGCATGAGGGGTGGAGGAGAACATCAGCTTCCTGCAGGCAGCCTGTCACCCGCCTCCCCACCCCCTCACCCCCACCCCCCGGCAAGGGAAAGGCCTTGAGCTGAGCATGCCCAGTTTATGCTCCCAAATTCATGACACAGATAGAAGTTGGAAATGTGGCACCTCCACACAGAAGGAAACATCAGGAATGGAGAAGAGCCATCCACCATGACTTCCCCGTTGTTTGTTCTCAGCCCACCTGTGCTTGACCAGTGAGCCTGTGATCAACCAGCTGTGGCGGTCCTCAGAGGAGGGGAGCAGCTCTACCAAGATCTCTGCTCCTCCCCATGGCATCCACTGCATCTATTCTTTATTTTAAATATTTTTATTGAATTTTAGAATTTCAGAGAAAGAGGAAGGAGCAGGAGAGAGAGGAACATTGATGTGAGAGCACAACATTGATGAGCTGCCCCCTACATGCCCCATACTGGGGATCAAGCCCACAACCTGGGCATGTACCCCAACTGGGAATCAAACTGGCAATATTTCGGTACACAGGATGACACCCAACCAAGTGAGCCACACTGGCCAGGGCATGCATCTAGGTCCTTTATATCCCTACTATTTCTCAGCTTGGAGCCCACCCTTAGGTTCTACTCTTGACACTGGGGCTAGGAACTCTGCCAACCACATTTCCCAGACTCCCTTGACAGTAGGTTCCTGCTGGGTAGGGTCTGCCAAAGGGAGACAGGCAGGAGATTGGAAGGACGGACAAACAACTTGAGGAGTATGGGGGGCTTCCTTCCTGCTCTCCAAGCACCAGCCTTGCCATCTACTCAGCATTACAAGCAGCAGCCAGGCCTCCCCTTGCCTCAGTTGCATGGAGCTTGCCCCCAGGGATCCTAGCATCCACCCTGAGGGCTTTCCTCTGAGCTTGTGGGATAACTCCACCTCTTTCCTTTAGTTCCCCGTGTCTTAGCAATGCTAAGAGCTTCCTGTAGTTATTAATCTGTACGCTACTCTTCATTTTTGCTCTCTCAGCCCTCCAATACCTACACTGAATTGTACTCAATTCCCTGCATTGAGTCCCCTCTGTCTGAAATACCTACTATGGTTTCTCTTTCCCCAGCTGGATGGCCCCAGCTGGATGGCCCCTCTGTGGGTCCTCCTAGGACCACTGGTAGACAAGTTAGAATTGATCCCCAAAGGGCTCTTATATGGGTCAGAAATTTTTCATTAATTAAATCTACTACATTCGTTGCTGGAAATTCATTCCCTATTCCATTTCTAATTATGTCCTTCCACATTGTCCAACAAAGCTAGATGACCATACATCCCAATGCACTCAAAACAGACCAGGTTTATGCCAGTTGTCCCAGTGTAATTATTAATAGGGCCTCCTTTCTCTCTCAAACTAGCCTAGTTTGGATGATGAATTATATGGCCACTCTAAATATAGACCATTATATGTTCTACAATGAAATTAAATGATGTTAAGATACTCCAGCAATAAAATACCAATTACAAAATGTTCCAAATTTGAATATCAACCCCTTCTCATCATGAATTTTCTGGGAAGAAATTAAAGTTCGGTGATTAAAGTCAACGAGTAAGTTAAAGTCCAAAGACTATTTAAGTCCAAAGGCTGTAAAGTCCAAAATTATATTCTCTTTCCCTTGTGATTTAGGGTTCAAAGAAAATTAGAGCCCAAGCTTCCTCCCAATTTGTTATTCAGCTCCTGTGTTTTATTTCTCAGTGCTCCAAGGCCATGCATCAATTGTTGGAGTTGAGGGGCCCCAAAATAGCCTCTCTCTTTCCCATGAGAGCTTTGAACAGATTATAAAATAGAACAAAGGATGACAGGAAAGAGAGAAATAAGACCCTTATTATTAATAAATGTGGCTGGTACCTACTGCACAAGAGAGCCTACCAATAATGAGCTCTAGAGTAGGCTCCTCTACTACTCACCAGTATCTGAATTCACCCCTCCCCTGAGCATAGCTGCTCTATGTACTCAGCCTCTCTTACAGTTAACTCTGGTCATATGACTTTTGGCCAATGGATTGTGAGAAAACTCTTCCCACTCTTCTAGCATGATCCGTAAAAACTTCCCATGGGTGCTTCTCATGACTCCGTCCCCCACCCTCCCCAGCCCATCTGCAAACTGAATGGGGAGGACTCTAATGGTTTAGAAAGAGATGAGGCTACTAAATTTCAGGAATTGCTTCTCACATCGAGTAGCCTACCTTGTGTGATATACCCACCGAGTTCTTGGAAGCACCTTCCCAGGACAGGAGTTCCTGTGGCAGGCAGTTAGCTTCTCTGGTGAGACAATGAAAAGCAGAAAAGCTCTTCCCCCTCTCGACAGCCCAGGCCCAAGAGAAAGAGGGGGAGGCTAGTTGAACATGCACCTAACAGTCTTCCCACCTTCAAACCAACCAGATCAAGCCCCACCCCGTAGGAGTGAGGGAGCCTCTTCCCAGAGACTAGGTGATCACACCTCCACCTGGAAGGAAACAGCTCACCACCAAAAATGTTTTTTCTTCTTGTGCACCCCTTATTTGCTCTCTAATAATCTTTCCTTTGTTCCCCATCCAGATTCATTGGCTTTCCCAAGACACGCCCCTCCTAGCTTCCTCAACAGGTGTCAGACAGAGGGAGCAGCCCTGCTTCTCTCTTGTGAGTAGCCTGTGGGTCCCAGCCAAATAGTCCTCTTTGGGCAAAAGTGGGCAGAAGTTAAAGGAGCAGCAACTCTTCTTGACGTCCCTCCCCACCTGCTCTAGATTCCAGAGTCCACAGAGGGTTGTTCTCAGGAGATTCTTGGCAAGTTCTGTTTTGTTGTAGTTAAAGAATAAGGCTTTTGCTTATGGATCCCTAGGCTGTTTCTGAGGGACGTTTGTGCCCCGGGCCACTCGCAGAGTCCACCTGCCATGGGGAGTGCCTTCCTTTTCCTACCTTTACTTAAAGTGGACAGACAAAAGCTGAGACCCTCAGCATAGCAAGAACAAAGTTGGGGTGGGCCCGCATTAGTGTGCCTGCCACGCCCACAGTCCCTTCTGAGGGACACTGCCCTGCACGACTCTTAATACTTTAGCCAAGGTTGGGTTCCATGTGGTCCAGCACCTCCTGGCCAAAGCAGATGAGAAGACCAAGGTAGACCCCCAATCCATGGGGCTCACCTGCACCCTGGTCAGCGAACTACAGCCAAGAGACTGAGCCGGTTAGTGGGAACTGAAACCCAAAGTCCATGGTACAGAATTCCAACAGGAGAGGTCCCATGGACCCCCAACTCCATAAGCAGAGTTGGCTGACATGGTGCAGCTGTGCAGAGAGATACAAATGGGAAGAGGGAGAGACAAGAAAGAGAGAACACAGTTTGGAGGACCATCCATAGAGGTATCTTGGATCCGTGCAGTTGTTCAGGTCTTTCCATGTCTGCCTTATAATCACTCCCTTCCCCTCTCCCTGACCGCGGGCATCACTGCGCTCCATCTGATAGAACTTCATTTCCACACTGTGTTACCAATACATCAAGCTGCTGGTAGGAAGCTGGGGCTCCACGTGGGGTTGAGACCAGCATCTCCTGAGGAACTGGAAAAGTGTCACACGAACAGCTCACTCTGCTTAGCATTTAGGGTCAGGTTTCCAAGGAAATGAGTCCCATCATGACCATGGGAGGAAGATGACCCATCCTGCCTCCCTCTGAGACAGGCCTGACAGTAAGGTAGCAGGCAGAACTGCTCCTGAGTGACACCCTCTGGAACCTCAGGGAGAAAGTGGCCTTCATTACCAAGTGAGGGCAAAAATCAGTGACACAGAGACTGGACAATAAAGCAATTCAAGTGAAACAATAAAATAACTCAAGGGGAGAAAGCACAGGCCCATTCATTCATTCATTCACAGCGATTATCCTGAAATGCAGATTTGGTGACATCAGATCCTGTTTAACATCGCTGCTTCTCTCCATCTCCACCCCCCCCCCCCACCACCCACCCCCCCGCTGTGGCTCAGGCCATAACTAGGCGCTGCTGGGATAATTGCAGTGACCCTCTAACTGCTCCAGCCCTTCCTCATCCCCCCTGCTGCTCTCGGGAGTCACACCTTGAACCCGTCAGGGCTGGGGAGGGGGCGTATTAGTCACAGGTAATAAGCAGCGATGACTTTCTGAACTAGAATTCGTGTTTTGTGCCGTGTGCTGTGCTAGGTCCTTCCTTATGCTGTGTTTCATTTATGTCATTGTCACATCCCTCCATGAGGCAAATGTCAGCATCTGCATTTCGCAGTCAAGGAAGATGAACTCAGAAAAGCTACACAGGATGCCTGAGCCACATCATAAGTGGGGTGAGGAGTTTGAACTTGGCCTTCCTGACATCCTGACTCATGGCGGGGGGTGGGGGTGGCAGTGGTGACATTTTCCTGCCCTCACCTGCCCTCCTTTCCTCAAAGCTCTAGTACATCATCTCTCCCCTCATCCTCTATGGTCTCTGCCCTAACCAACCCTCACTGTCACCTTCTGTCCTACCTGTCCTTTGCCCCTTCATCTCCCTGCCCCCACTGGCCCTCCCAGGTCCTGCCAGAGTCTGCTAAGAAGCGATGATGAAACCAGGGTATGTCTGAGGCCCACAGTATTTCTGAGCAAGGAGCGGGCCCAGGCAGGGCCGTGAGGACAGTGGCGGTTACAATAGGGCTTTTGGGGTCAGAGAAGGTCTGTGCACACAATGCCTCACATTTTGTCTCTTCATCAGCCCCTGGCCCATCCGGCTGCTTCCTGCCATTGAAATCCTGTATCACCCGCAGAATAAAGAGCCATTGTGCTTTTCCCCATCATTCCAAATGCAGACAGGGCCCGGTCCTTTTAGTCATCGTTTGCAGTGCCATTGTCCCCATGGTCCTATTCTTCCCTGACAATAGCAGCCAGGTCCCGCCAAGAGCATGAGTTGGAGCAGCTGGAGGCCCCAGGAAGCGCTGGGACATGACACCCTCCTAGAGGACGGCTTGATCCCTTACCTTAAACCCGGGGGGCTCGGGGCCAGTCCAGGGTGGAGGACAGGCGTCTGTGGTAATGCGGGGTCTGCTGGCTGAGAGGTTTGGGGCCTGATTCCATCCTGGTGGGAAGAATAGGCTCCGACTCGACACCACCTGAGGAACTGTGGGAGGGGGGAGGGCGGTCTGAGGACTTAGGCGTCCCTGGCTTGTTCTCTGCCTTACTCACTCAGGTGATTGCTGCTTCCCTGCCCCTCATGGCTGCCCACAGCCTCTGCTTCCCCATCCGCTCGACCCACAACCCCCTTCTCTCTAAGCTCCACAAGCCCCTTCCTACCCCCAGTTTTCATTGCCCATTATTCTTCTCATTATGGGTCATGTTGTCTTGCTTTTTTTTTTTTTTTTTTTGGCATCTGATAATCTTTGGTTAGATGCTAAACATTATGAATTTTATCCTATTTTGTGCAGCATAAGAAATCAGTAGAAACTGACCGAGAACTGACACAGATGGGAGACCAAGCAGAGAAAGACATTAAAACATATAACTGATTCCAATATGCTCAGAAGTTATATAGAGACATGGAAAATGTAATACACTAGATGGCATCCACAGATGATGAGACATTTCAGAGGAAAAGATTAGCGAATCTGAAGGCAAAGCAATAGAAACTACCCAAAATGAAAGAATCTAAAGAAACCCTCTCTCCTGACCCCCAAATGAACAGAGCATCAGTGAGCCACAGGACAATTATAGGCAACCTAATATTTACATAGCTGGAGGCTCCAAAAGAGACAACAGAGAGAGAGAGAGATGTGGACAGAAAATATACTGTAAGTGAAGAAATAATGGCTGAAGATTTTCTAAATTTGATGGAAACGATAAGCTTGTGGATAAAATTTTTTAAAATCTTAATGAAACCCAAGCACAAGGAAGATGAAGAAGATTAGACACATCATAATCTCATTGGTTAAAAGCAGTAACAAAGGGCAAATCTTAAAAGCATCCAGAGAATGCGAACGTATTACATACAGGGGAGCAGAGATAGGAATTACAGCAGATTTCTTCTTGGAAATGGTGAAAGCAGAAAGACAATGGAGCTTTAAAGTGCTGAAAGAAACTGTCAACCTAGAATTCTTTACACAGTAAAACCATATTCCAAAACAAGGGAAAAATAGAGACATTTTCAGTCATACAGAAGCTGGAAGGATTCATCACCAGCAGACTTGTACTATAAGAAATGTAAAAGGAAGTCCTTAAGGTAGAAGGAAACTAATCGATGATACCCAATGGAAATATGGAGCCACACAGAGGGCACTGGAACTAGTAAGGACATGTGCAAAAATGTGAGTTTTTTTCTTTTTTTTTAAATTTTAAGTCACTCTTCATTCACTTAGTCCTCCATGACCTTTCGCTCTTCACTGAAGCCCTTAATAGAAGTGCAGATCCGTTAAAGTGCCTTTACCCAGCTCTCCTTCTAACGGAACATCCTTATTTCTATTGATTTTCATTCTCATGGGACTCACTCTCTGTACCTTCAGGATTTGTGCTGCTCTTCTTTTTACCGCCTTCTTGAACTGTATCACTAAATGTCCAGAACAAGCGTCATTAGGACCAATAAAGCTGTAAATGGCTTGAGTGCCACCTGCTCCACTAAAAGGCTCTTGATACATATGAAAACTTGTACATTATTTCTGTCCTGGGAGGTCATGGTGCATATCAGCATTTTAAAGCTTCGCAGGAGGTCACTGCTGAAGTATTCTGTCTTAAGTCATTTATCCCTGTATTTCCTCAACTTACTGACTACAGGATCCTTGAAACACAATTTGAAAATTATTGGTCCCATTCAATGTCCTCATTTTATAGATGAGATAACTAAAGTCCAGAGAAGTAAAGTCATTTGCCCAAGATCACACAGCATGTGTGTCAGAGCAAAGACTTACGTCTTGGGGAACAAGTCCAGCGTTCTTCCCTGAGCTTTCGCCCAGAAACCTTGGGGTTCCTGACACTTCCTTAGGAATTTCCTATCCTTTCCAAACCCATCTCACAGCCCACAGCTTTGTCTTTCACTCACAAGGCTTTTTCCAGTATAAAACTCTCAGAACCAGTAGACGCCTGGGCATTTGGACAGGCACCAAATCTCCAGATCACACATAAGCCTGTGTGGAGAGAGAAAGCTCACTGTGAAAATGCCATCGGGAAGGACAACACTGCGCATAGATGTGGCGATTCTCCTTGGAATTGGCAGCCATTTCTCTGTCATCACAGTCATTTTCCTGTTCAGCAGCGAAGGCAGCCCTGGCTCTGCCGGGAGTGACAGACACTCTGCTAAGCAGAGGCCCCCCGCCCAGCCCGCCCAGCCGAGCCCACTTTAAGCAAAGGCTGAGTGAAAGGGACAGATGTAGAGACAGACTATTTTGACAGGGGACTGATTCTCTCCTCCCTCCCCCCAAAAGCTTTTTTTTCTCTCCTTATGTTCAGATGAATTATTCCTAGTCTCAATGAGAAACAAAGAGGAACAGCAAGAAATTATTCCGGAGGGGATGGGGAGACACCTGGGGAGAAACACACACCCACAAAAAAGCCCTCAGAGGTTGTCAGCATTAAAAATGGTTAGTGATCAGATCCCCCCCGATTTGCTCATTTGTGCTGGGCACCATGATTGAGGGTGGGGACGGGGAGGGAGATGTTATTTTTGTAAAGCTATTTGCTATATAAGCTTGATAGAGAATTCATTTCAGGGAGAGTCCTGATCCCCTGGTTGGGAAATGAGCTAACAGACACGTTTGATTATGAATGTGAGCCCCTAGGAATAGATGGCCTAGATAAGCAGGTCAGACAAAGAATGAAATTGGGGTCTCAGCTTTAGCGCTCCCGTGTTCGCTGCATTTACAATAGCTACGGTGAGAACCAGCCCGGTGTCTACCAGCAAATGACTGGAGTTTTAATGTGATATATGCATGCAGACATGGCAGGTACTGTTCTGCGTACTTAGGTTACATCCGTGAATAAAACAGACCGAAAAGCCATGCCTCCTGAAGTTCGTGCCCTATTGTCAGTCCCTGGGAATGTCCTCCATGCTGGGGTAGAAGGTGTATTCTTCATTCTTTTGGTGCAGATTTTCTACATATGACCATTAATTCAGGATTGCTTATTTTATTACTCCAATCACATATATCCTCACTGATCTTCTGCCTGCTTATTATATCAGTTTCTAAGGGAGGTATGCTAAAATGTGCTGTCGGTGCAGGTGTTTTTTTTCTTGGTTTTAATTACCACCCTAGGAGGCATATCCTTTTGAAAGATGAGACCACTGATTCTCAAATTAAGAAACATGTCTTATCTCACAACGTTTGTAAAGGATGGATCCAGGATTCCAATTTAGTTGTCCCAATGTTGACAATATTAATTGCGTGGCTGCCGTCCTCTGTTGTGTCTAACATCTTCATCTAGCAACAATATGCCAGTCTCTCCCCATCCTTGGGGAATGGGACCAAGACTGGCCATCACAGCATCCTGGGCCACACAACCCAAACCCGGCCAGTGAGACAGACACCTGTCTTTCCTTCCTCTAGAGACAGACACCTGTCTTTGCCACGCTGCTTTCCGGTGGTTCGTTGGTTACTAGCCATGTCTGAATGTACCAAGGTACCTAATCAGGATAGGAGCTTATTTTTGTTTAGCTGTTTATCAAGGACATTTTTTTCTCCTGTATCTATTCACCTCAACAGAAGATGTCCTGCATTTCCTAATTATTTCACCACCATATCTGGAACACATAATCTTCCATTGCTTTTCGTGTAAAAAATACTGAGTGCTATCTGAAACTTACTGCATTGTTGCAGAAAGATTGACTTATTTCTAAAATCATTCAGCATCACTACTTGCTGGGAACTGTGCTAGGTGGCATTGTGGGTTCGGATTGGAATAGACACAGGTCCAGTCTGTGAGGACGCAACGCAGCAGAAAGAGTCCTGTGAAATGTATGGAACGTAGCGATTATAGGAACATGGGCAGTGGGGGCCGTTCACTCAGTAGGGGTAGGAAGTCAGGGAAGGCTTCACAGAGGAGATGATGCTGGAATTGTATCTTGAATACTGATCAAGAAAGCATATTCCAGGAAAATAAAAAAGCAAATGAAAAGAGGAGAAACATGATTCTCCATACCAATGTTCAACTGACAAAGTGCCTGTTAAAGTAATTTATTTTTATTCTTTATTGTCACTGCTACATTCCCATTTCTTGACACTCTAATCAGGGTTTGCAAATATATGGGACCCATCCTGCCACTCCCCCACCCCCACCCCACATGGCAAATATCTCCAACCGAACACAGACCTCTCTCCTTAGAGTCTACTCAACACTAGGTCCCATGATTAACAGAAATAAAGTGGACACAATCATTATTAATAAAAGAGTGTGTACTGGAGAGAGACTAGCTTACATTTGTCATTTGGGTGGAGATGCGAAGGGTGGCTACCCAGAAGTGAGGCAGGGAGGCCAGGTCCTCAAATGTCACCTGGGCAATTTTAAAAAAAGTTCCAAACCTTAAGCCACAGCCCAGGCCAATTAAATCCCAAACCCTGGGGATGGGGAAAGGCTTCAGTATTTTCCAACCCCCCCAAGTAATTTCCAATGTGCAGCCAAGACTGAGAGTGACTGCTGTAAGGGGGCTTGGTTAGAAAAAGCCAAATTCATCACAGATTTAAAGGGCCGCAGGGGTTGCTGAATTGCTCTTGCTAGGAGGAGGATGCTCTAGGGCAAGAGGCCAGCCTCTGCGTCCGGAGTCTGCTCAATAAGCAGACACCAGGAGTGCAGACCTGAGCAGGGCCCCACCACCCAGAGGGCAGAGCCAGCCTGGGCTGGTCGGAGCTGAGCTCAGGGTCTGGCCTTCAGCCACCTTTGTTGTTGTTTTAAATCAGTTTTGATGGCCCGATGCCAAATCTTCTTAGAATCGGTCATTTCTTATTTTCATTTCTGTTTTTGTAGAAACAGGTAAGGACTAAAAGCTTTAAGGGCAATCAGAGTAACAACTCAATGAGCTTAATTTTGCTACATTCAACCCTCTTTCAAGCTATTACATTTGCATCCCGGAAAAACCTCAGGTCCTTAAACACCAGTGAAGCTGTTTCGTGCTGAACTGAAAGGAATGTGCCGCTTCACAGGATCCTCAGTGGCACTACCATCTGTGTGAAAGTCACTCTGACAACACGTTGCTTATTTAATTAGAATTTCAGGCCACAGACCATCGAGTACAGAAAACATCACTTTGAAAACAGAGCCAATATCAATACTATCCTAACCTCTTTATAAAAAAGTGAAGAAATCTGTTAAATTATAGCACAGTGACTCAAAACCTTAAAGAAAGCCTTCGATCCTCCTACTCATTCAGAATTATAAGACCTGTCTCACGGAGGAAGGGTGAGAGGAAAGCATTTTCAAGACCTTTCGATACCCCAATGACCTTTTTGACTTCAAATGTAAACACGTACTTGCACTGACACGGCACTAGGATATAAAGACCAATTTAAGGATGTAATGAAGTTTAAAAGCAGCTCCCCTGTTCTTGCATAAGGAACAATTTCACTGATTTCAATTAGAAACTTCCAGTTGGGGGAAGGGGACAGCAGAAGAGAAGCTGGGGATCCCAGGCCCAGAGCCGACCCTCACCTGCGCTCTAACAGAGGGAGAAATAAGATGGAGCATTTCTGGGATCAAACAGAAGCAGTAAAGTGGAAAGTGAAGTTTTAAAACCCACACACATCACTAAATTACCTACTTTCTTCCAGGCAAAGTAAGTTTAAAAAGGACGCGCGATTTCAAAGGATTTCACTCTTTTTCCATCTCTAAACTGAAAGAAACGGGTCCAAGCCCAGTCTCGTTTCAAGTAAGCTGAACTGAGGCTCTGGTTAAAAATGACCGTATCCATTCTCCGCTCCTTGCAAGTTCCATTGGAGGAACGTCCCCTAAGAGGCCAGAGGGACTCTGCAAGACTGTTCCCACTATAGGGACCCTCCAGCCTGTCCCAGTGGGTGGGATAAGTGCTGTCACGAATGGGGCGCGCCCTAGGGGCCATTCTTCCAGCGACTCTTCCCATTCATTAGAGTGTGGTTCTCAAATACGGCCCCTGGATTAACAGCATCAGCATTACCTGGACAGGGTTAGAAATGCAAACTCTGGGGCCACACCTGTCTTAGCCCGTTGGAGCTACTGTAACAAAATGCTAGACCGGATATCTTATAAACAAAAGAAATCCATTCTTACAGTTCTGGAGGCTGGGAATCCAAGATCCAGCTGATACAGCGTCCGGTGAGAGCCTGCTTCCCAGCGCTTTATGTAACTGTGACCACACAGCAGAAGGGGCCAGGAGCTTTCTCGCACCTCCTTTTTCAGAAGAGCACTAATCCCTTTCACGTGGGCTCCACCCCAGAACCTAATCAACACCCAAAGACCCCCACCTCCTAATACAATCTCATTAGGGGTTAGGATTTCAACCTGTGAATTGGGGGAAACACATTCAGGCCTCAGCAGCATCCTGGGCCCAGGGAATCAGAACCTCTGCAGTGGGGCAGCAGCCTGGGTTCAGTGAGCCCTCGGGGGATTCTGACATGCGCTAAATTTGAGTCACTGTTACAACATGTCATTCCCCAGAGACCTTAGAGAATGAAGGTGTCACTATGCATAGAAATTAATTGTGCAGGCGTGAACTAACCTAACCCATCTTTCCTCCAGACAGAAAAAACATAAAGCCGATGCTTGTAACAAGCAAAACCATGGAGGTTTGACTTAGGAAACATCATGAGACCAAATCATGAGTTAATGTGTGAGAAAAAGCTTTCAGCAACTCTGGGGTTATCCCCAAAATATGGCTTTAAAGAGTGATTGTGCCCCTTGATGTAAGTGATAAAGTGATGTAAGTGTGTAATGCCACAGATGTGGGAAAGGTGCGGGGAGCCCCAGCACCCACCCACCAGCGACCAAGACAACGAAGCAGCGCCCAAGCCCCATGGCCAGGACCGCTCGGGACTGCGCTCGGCCACAGACCAGCCCGCGGTCCTCTGACTACACAACACGGTCACAGTCAAGGTGGAAGTGAAAATAACAATTAAAAACCACTCTCCATATTTTCACGATCTTTTTTATTGAACATACATAGCACATGTAAACACCCGGCATAAAATTCATAAAAATACAATACTCCTAGGTAATGTCACTTTATTCCTGGCGCATCCTCTCATTGTCTTAGTATCACTGCCTTTCTCTAACACCTCACTTTCTCTGCTAAGCTTGGTTAGAGGCTTGTCTTTTTATAGAAATACTGCCCCAACTTTGTTTTTTCACGTCATAGCAACAGCTGTCTTATTGCCTCCTTGCCCATCCTTACCTTCCTCACACTAAAGGAAAAACATTTTTAAATGCCAAAAAATGCATAAAATACTGAGCTTTAATACTGTGTTGTCACATTTATCAAACCTACTATGGTGGCCATGTTACATAAAAGAGATTTATAATCTGCAGCACTGGCTGCTGCCGGGCGTGACCGAGACCGAGTGCAGCAAGCGCAGCCCGAGGCCCGTCTATACCACCCGGCCCCAGCAGGATCAGAGCTTGCTGGGAGCCACATGAACAAGTCCCGGTACCAGTGACCTTCTGAAATAAAACAGGTTGGACTACTTTTACCCTTTCCCAGCACAGAAACAGTTATCACAGTATTTTAATGTCCAACCATTACACGTGAACTTATTAGAAAGGAAGTTACTGTAGGGTGGGAAGAACAGACAATAGCTTTAAAAGTGCCATTTTAAAAAAACAATTGGAACCGCTGAATGTAAAAACTGCCACATTTGGGTGGAAGCAGCTGCAGACAGAGCGGGGTGCGCTTCCCCTCCTCCCACCCCGGGCGCCCCCTTTCCCCTTTTCTGGATGGTTGCCGCATCGCCCAAATTCCACTCCGGACCCGCAGCTCCTGGGACGTTCCCGTTTCCTGAAACTGGCAAAACCCCAAGAAATAAAAGTCACCCAACAAGTGGCAAAGAGGGGGCAGGCACCTAAAGACACTGACAGAATTTGGGGGCTGGACAGGTGGGCCGGGGGCGCGCGGGGGCTGCGCACTCCGCGCTCTGCTCTGAGCTAGAGCTTCCCCAGGCCAGGCTGGCCGTGGGCTCCGGTGCGGAGGCAGAAGGACCAGAGTGACTCAGGGCTCCCAGGAGTGGGACTGAAGCCATCTCTGGGGACTCGGGGCGACCCACAGTGAGGTTACCAGGCCTGCGGTTAATAGAGAGAGCGCTGTAATTAAATGTGTAGTCCACCAGAGGCCTGTTTGCTTAGAATTTAAAATCCTGAAACCATTTCTCAGATCTATAAGGGATTCACCGTTTTGAAAAATCTCATTTTACACAACTTAACTTCTAGAGAACAAAAATTCATACTAGGAATTCAGAGCAGGTTTAGAAAATTTCAAAATTAAAATAAATAGGAAGGCTGAGTATATTCATTCCTCATACTGAAACGGTTTTTAGAACCAAAATTATAAGGCTTAAGGCTTTTTGTCTTATTAAAGACAGGCAATTTTCAAAGTAAAATATAAAAACTCCATTCATGTATCACTATTCATTTACTTTTTGACAGAAAAATTAGTCATGTTTTAGTATATCTTAACAGTAACAGAAAAACTACCACACACTACGGTCTGCTGTGCACTGTGAATTCTGTTTACAGAAATATACATTAGCTTCTGGATGCATTACATCTGAGGTTGTTCAAAATAGTTTTCCTTAAAACTACAATTAAACATGAAAAATTTTAAAAGTGGTTTAAAGGTATTAAAATATACACATTTGAATAATACTAAAAATGAGAAAATACCCACTTGCCATTAAATTTTTTTAACCAAGAATAAGTACCTGATAAGAAACTAAATGAGTAAATACCACTATTTGACAGAGAATGCTGGGGGGAGGGGGCAGGGGGTGGAAGGAGACACGCTAACACCACGCTGTGGGCTGGTGCAGAATTTGGACCTGACCACTGGGTCTAAGGGTCTGGAGTAACAATGGGCAGAAAATGCTTCATTAACAAGAGCAGCACAGAACGAAAGAGCACGAAGAGGAGAACTGAACTGACAATTCCACACAGCAAATCCCCTGTCAGCCCCACTACTCTTGGTGACAGGGACCAACAGGACTGAGGAGCTCACGCTAATCACTGGAATGTCCCAAAGACAAGAGTAAGGGGCAGAAACAAAGGCAAGGGGCATTGATAGTCCATAAACTGTAAAACCAGCCCCTATAAAACGTAGCTCAGTTGTGACTGTATTTTCATATCTCCTTTGTATTTTGTATACAAGCAGCTTTGCTCATTTTAGCACAAACGTTTAAGTCAAACATAAGCACATACTTATTTGCATAGCAAATTTTCAGGGGTGCGTTGAAACAGTACCAATTGATAGTGGTATACATATTTTTACAACCAGAATGACATTCAAATTGACCAAATAAAACATTTCCTATTGGAAAACAGTTCCCCATAAAAGTTTTTGGGATTTGGTTAGAAACAAGGCATGAGTTACTAGGAAACACTAAAACCATTGCTGCTGCACTTGTCTGCAGGCGGCGGTCACTCCTCTATCACTTCTAAGACCTTGTAAACACTGTTCTGGAACACGGTGGTGAAGTGGGGCTCCGAGTCCTTCCCCAGGAGGTTACACAAGGGCGGCTTCCCAGCGTTAGCAGGGTCTTCCACGTCCCAGATCTCAGGCATGCTGCAGCCGGGCCTGGAAGGATGCACGCGCAGGTGAGACACCGAGGCACATCGCGTAAGGGCGCATGAAGCAGGGCGCACGCCTCACAGCCTGCCCTCCAGCCCACACTTTATAACCTGCCCTCCTTTCACCTGCTCCACTTAACTTAGTTTGTGAAAACTCCCATCACAGTTATACTCGTGTAAACAGCCTGAAGTCCTCCTTAGAACAAGGTAAACACAGCAAAGGTGATTCTAAAGAGAGAAACAGACCTACAAACTCCAGGACTGCAGAAGATGGGCTGAGATCTTGGTTAAACTCTGCCTCAGCCAATTACCAAAATGCGGATTTGTCTAGTTCACTCGGCCTCACCCCCACATCTGTAAAACGGGAAAAACCCCTAACCCTGCTGAGTATAAAAGGATTAAGAGAGACTGCAGCTAGCATAGTGCCCAGCACATAGTAAGAGGTAGTATATTACATTAATTTTAAAGATTATAATTGGGAAATATATTTAGTTCATATTTATGCAGCTTCCCATTAACTATATTCCAGAATGAGCCAACTTCAGGGAAATCAAGTTGTGTTAAGCTCATATCTTAACTGAACACATAATTAAATCTTGAAAGCAATATATTTTTTAAAGAATAGTAGAAATAAAATTGATATTATGTGACATTTGACCAAATAAGTTCTTCGAGATAACGCTAGCATTTATTTTAAATCTAGAATTGTTGGCTTTTGCTAGGGTTCCCAATTCCAATTTCTCTCTCTCTCCCCCTCCCCACCGCCCTCTTTCTTTCTTTGGCTTTTATATACTGAAGATTTTTATGTGATTATACTCCCAGGTGCCGGTCCTTTCTTTAGGGCTGATTTAACGTCTTGTTTAAAGAGTTCTTTCTCACCGCACTACTGTGAACATGTGCGCCATGTCTTCTCCTAGGGAAGTTTTAGGGTTTGCGTCGCACATTCAGACCAGTGACTCATCTGGAATTAACTTTTCTGTATGGTGTGAGGTAGAGATTTAACTTGAATTTTTCCATATAGATAGCCTAGTAGCTCTTGGCCCAATTACTATCAAATCCATGCTTACACCCACTAATCAATAAGCGACACATTACTGGCAAATCCATTAGCCTCGTTATTTGTAATCACTAAGGTAATGACTGATTCAGGCCAGAATGAAGTGGCTAAGGAAATGCCTCACGTGCAGGCAGGAGAGAGGAAAAGGGTGAAGCTGCAGGGAGTGGCGGTGCACTTCAGTGATCGAGCTGAGCCTCACCAATGGCAGAGCAAAGGGGTGCGCACATCCCGCAGCGACGCACTGGAAAGTACACGCCACCCTCCCTGTAGGGTTCTTGCCAGATCTGCCACTGAATCCAGGCATGAGGACAAGCGGCCTGGGCTCTCCCAGAGCATCAATAAAACAGAAAAGGTGAATGCAAGTTCACAACTCCCTATTTGTGCTGAGAAGTTTAAAATTGCACCAGAAAAATACAAGGGGAAATTATAGAGCACTGACAACTTATGTTTTGTCACAGTTGCTTCACGCTCTTAAGAGAGAGAAACCATTCCCAGCAAGTCCCTTTATTCCCAGTGGCAGCCCCTCCCCTGCCCTCTCCCAGGGGCCAGCGCCAGGACAGGAACGCAGTCCTTCCTCCTTTCAGTGGCATCTTTATTTAAAGGTGAGTAATCATCCAGAGAGTGTCAAACAGACCCATCAAAATAAAAACACGGACGTCACTGTCACCTCCAGCGCCATCCTCAGAGGTGACTTCTGTAAACAGCCCAGTACCCCCTCTGCTAGAACGTTTTCATCTCCGTTCAGACACACGCACACAAATACAGGCACGGACGCACTTACACACACACATGCTCCAGGCTGCTTACAGAAGCGAGATGCGGGACTCTTCCCGGGCCAAGAAAACGTGGCCATTTTCCATCTCCTTACATATAGACCTGCTTTATGCTTTTTCATTGTCACCAGTACTCCTGTGCATCATGTAACCACTCTCATGGATAGATATGTTAATTGTTTCCCTTTTCATCAGCACTCCTGCATCTCTCTTTCCGCCAGCTAAAAGTCTGGAAGCAGCACTCTGGATAGGACAAAGGGCTACATGGTTTTCACGCCGCCTCCATAGAATTGTCTCCACAGGAGGTTTTCCCAGAGAGTGTCCCGTGAAGCGTGTTCGGTGCCCAGTCTGGCACACCCTGCTCACACCAGATTCTACCAACACTGAACACAAGACATGACTGGGCTTGGGGTTTCTACCTTCTCATTTCCTCCCACGTGCCGAGGCCAAACCGTTGCACACTGCCAGCGATGGCAGCGGGGAGCGAATGCTCAGGAAGCAGAACACTGCCCAGCGCCCAAGTTCAACTGCTTTCAGGAAGAGAGAGAGGGCAGAGCCGCCTGTGTGAGCCCTGTCTGCCCAAGTGAAACACCCTTTAGTCCCTAATCAGAGTTCCCGAAGTTTCCCCAGGCCAGCCAGCTACATCTTCAAACAGCATTAGTGAAAACCTGAATAATTTTCTTCTGAATTCATGTATTTTAATTTCCAGTCGACTGTATTATTGGGATTAATGAGAAAGAAAGCAGAGCGCTGAGAATAAAAGTAGTTAATGAAAAGCTCACCTATAACTCTCCATGGACTGTATTTTCAGACGTGTATTTGAACACAGGGTGTCGAATAATTAAGGAATCATCAAGCCATGCAATTAAGCCACTTATAAATGGGATAACATAATCTAAGGCTCACCAAAGTGCTGTGGGGCACGGTCCAAACACTAGACATATATTCGTCCCTCTGCCCTCTCTCCTATGTGCGTTCCCCACTGGTTCCCTGTTTTAGTTTCCATTCCAGGGACACAGGGGGGTCTCGGGCTGGCACGGCTGAGCTGCGAGGGAGGGCACAGAGAAGAAAGATCCCAGTGCCGGTGGAAAGCCTGCCAAGAAACTCAGTCCTTCCCACTACAAGGGCAGGCGCCAGGTATCAGTCCCTCTTCCCGCCCCCCTCTCTGAACGCCCCGTCTGCTTCCCTATGAGAACGGAAAGCACGACGTGTGTTTCAAGGACTAAGCAGAGTCCACCTGCCTAAGGTTCCCTGAGACTGATCATCAGTCTGGCTGAAATCTGGCAGTAGATGGAGAGTGTTGTTTTGGTAACTGAGTGGGGTAACAGATTAGAGAAAGTCATTTCCTTCACTGCCTCCCTCCTTTTCTGTTGGAACAAACATGACAAGGGCGAGTGAGGGCCAACATGACAAAGCAGACCCCAGGGCAGGTGGAAATCCCCACCAAGAAACCAAGTGCTCCTGAATGCAGGGGTCACACCCCACCCGGTTATTACAATGTCCTCATAAATTATGGCAGAAGCTATGACTTTCTGTCCTAAATTTACTCGACAAAGTTAATTAAAGGTGAACATATGAATTTCATATACATTCTTATGTTCGAAAGGACTCAAAGCATTTTTAACTCTAAAAACAATAACCTTATAGATCCTGATTCAATTCAAGTCACTTGTGACATATTGAGAGAAAAACCGTTCAACCATCAACAACTGTTCAAGTTTCCTGGTGGGCAATGTTGATAAACTGTCCCAGAGCTGTTTTTACTCCTGAGTCAACACCTAATTAGTTTGTCTTAACACCCTCGTGCATCACTGAAATGCACAGTGAGTAGGTATGATTAAGCCGTAGACACAGCCATCTCCTGAAGGCTTCTGTTTAGTTGAAGAGCAATGAGAATAAAACAGTAGATCCCATAAAATATCCTTGATTTCTGATGAAATTGCTCATGTCCGTGATCCTCCCGGAGCCAAAGCTTTGGTACTTCAACAGCAAGCTGCCGTCACCTGCTGCCTCTCACCCAGGTGCAACTCAACCGCCCACTGGGAGCTCACTTTAGCTCTGAAGGTCTTACTAACTCCTGCTACTATACTCTGCTTCATGAACACCTCTGTGAAAGTAGATATTTTTTTAAATCTATAAACCCAAGAGCATAGGGGTCAGAGTAAAGTTAGTTATTTTCCCACTCAAATAAGATGTGAAACAAGAGAGAAGTTTCAGTCTAAGCTGACATTGGGAGGCTCCCGTTCATCACAGTATGTGGGGTGGTGCAGGGACAAAAAAAGGCTCTCCCCACCCCATCCCTGCACTACCCATATGCTCTCATTACAATGACACTCTCCACTATCTGGTCTCAGACTCTGCAAGTCTTTTAAAGAAAACAAATCCAACTTGAAATAAAAGATTGAAAAACTATCACAGGCAAATATGAATCATTTGGGAAATTATCAGTAAATGCCTATAAAAAAACCTTTAAGGAAGTGAACATAAGCAAACCATTATAAAAGAAACAGGTATTCGTAATGACTAGGAAAGAAAACAACTTCAAGTCAAATAAAGCGACTTAACAAAGTGCTTGTCCACGAGACTGAATTAACTTTTCATGTCTTATGACTAGGAAGCGTTACCCGTGCCGAATACTCACTTGGACCTTCTGACACACCACGACTCTTCCAGGATGTAATAATTCACTTGTAACTTGATCAGTTCTCGCTTCACTTCCTCAGCTGCTTTTCGACTGTACATTGAGTATACTATTTTTGTTCTGGCCCTTTAAAGAAAAATAATTAGGCAGAAGGTTGTCAAGATTAAAAGGATGCAGTCAATCTGTCTGGAAGACGGCATGAATGGGACTAGAAGACAGCACAGAAGATCGGTCAGGGCTCACAGGAGCCACGCCGGGCGCCGGGCGGGGGCCGGAGGAGAGGGTGGAGTGGCGGCGCGGGCGTCCTGGGAGCAGGGGCCCCCATGCTTATGCTTTTTGTCTGTTTGCTTGTTTTTGTTTTAAATTCTTCATCACTCTCTCACAAGGAAGAGTAAAGAGACGTGTGTGTGGACGGGATGAGCTACACAAACACTATCAGGAGGCTTCTTCAAAGCTGCATAGCCCCAGCTTTGATACCATCAAGTTAGCCTTCAATGGCTCTCCACTTTATTCCCAGGTTTTTTAAAAGCTAAATTTATTCAACATAACTGCTCTGGAAATTAGCTTGTGGGAACTAAATTTTTTTAAACGAAAAAGCTTTTTATTTATAAAATATATGTCCCACTGTTAGACAAAAGAATGTATTACTAGGATTCACCCAGTCCCTTAGGAAATTAATCACCTGACCTCCTGTAGAAATTGCACAAAAATGAAATCTATTTCCTTTTCAAAGAGAACATACTCTATGTGTTTAAGAAAAAAAATAGTAAGAAACAGCAAACAAAATCATTCTTATAGGTTATACTGGTGAAAACCAGAATAAAACCCTTTGAATGGGATTGAATTTCAACTGACTCCTGAGAATTCAAGGAAAACAGCCCATAAGAAAACCTTCCTAGAAACTACAGGCTACTGATTCTCTGGGGAACCCGAGGCCAAGGATGACTAATAACCAGCATATTTGGGAGCCGACACCCTACTGGGAAGTGACTCGCCGTGAGTTCTTGGAATGCCTGGTGGAGAAGATAACCCCAGAGGCTGGTGGTGTGCCACCCCACGGGTCCTTACACTTTTATCTAACTCAGCACCTTGTTCAGCACTGCTCCCCAGCTCTGTCAGTCCCAGCTCACCACACCCTTTTTGAAACCCTCCTTGTTATTTGGCCAGTTCCTGCACTATTTGTATGAGAAATGTGTTTTCGACGTGAGAATCGTGTACTCACCTCAAGCCTGCATCTTCATAGTGCGGATGGTTCACCACGGGCCGGAGCGCGGAGAGTTTCACACTCGCCATCGTGGGCATGGCACCCGCAAACACCGCATCTGCAAGCAGGACAACGTCTTAGGATGACACTCGACTCCAAGAAGCTGGGCCCAGCTGATCAGGCTGCACCCAGAGGGGTGGGATTTAAAGGCTCTGCAGCAGAACCCAAATAAAGTCCAATGGCTCATAAAGCAGCAACCAAGCTCGGTAAACTACTCTCCTTGGAAGACCCAGCCTCATCATCTCACTACTGAGAATTTTTGTGTTTCACTTATTTTAAACATCTTGGCTGTCTTTCCTGATTCTAGGAAAGTAGTACCAAACTGGCTAAGAAATTTTTATAGCACCAAAAAATCCTGAAGATGATTTAATATTCAGTCATTTGATACTGAAATAACAAAAAAAAACCCTCTCTTTAAACATGAAGATTCCATCAGTTCATTTCAAAAAGGAATTTGAAGGACTGAGATTAAAAATTCATTAAGAAAATAATCATTAAAAATTATTTTAAATTGTAGCATGTAAAACTGAAAAAATTAGAATTATGGAAATTGGCAAAATTTAATTACTAAGAAAATATGCACAGCATTTCCTTTGCAAACCACTTAAGAAAGACAGACATCTCTCTCCTGGATAATCTGGAAGCAGCACTGATGGATTAGAAACAGTAAGACTATTTACTGGCAGTTAGTTACTCGGGTTTAGGACTTTGCAGTGGCATGCAAATTTGAGAAAAACACCACCTAAAGTACTTTTTTACCTGGTTTGGTGCTGTATTTGATCCACTCTATAAGTTCTTCTTGTGGCAAGTTGCTGAATTCACCCACAATATTCCACTGGGCTTGTAGATTGGCTGAACCTTGTATTGACATTGCTGCTAACAGAGCAAAGAAAACAGCACCAGGATGCACTCTGCAAAGGAGCCATCCGAAGAGCTGAAACCAAGTCAGACACATTGGAGTTCACTGTTAGAAAGCAGCATGTATCCAGGGAGCAAAAGTTCTTTCCAGAGAACCACCACCTCCCCCAGAGTACCAGCTAAAGCATTAATTACCCCACGGAAAAGTTCCCGAGACAAAGACCCCAGGAACCAGAAGGCTTCTACCACCAGCCCTCACACAGGAGGGCCGTGATTTAAGCAGCTCTTCTCTCAACTTGCTCTCTCTACTCCCAGAGTCAGGCCAGGCTAGGCCCCCCCACTACAGAATTTGCCAGGTCCATGGCAAAATGAAAATAGGGGGCTCTTATTTGAAGATTATAAAGATTAAAAAGCCACTGCAGAGCATGGAGCTATCGGTAGGGTCCTTATCAGTGTGGGCCGTGCACGTGGAGCTCCCACCCTGTGAGGTCCGCCTGGAGCATCTATGGTCGCCAGTCACACTGCGGGTGGGACTGAAGGGACAAGCTTCCAACCAGCCTCCTTTCCTGTCAGGGCTGGAGGGACCAGAAACAGTAGTCTCCTCCGCGATCAGCCTCCAGAAGGCAGTGCCTCCCTAACTTAACAATGTTCTGCCTGGGAACCTTGAGGCTGGCTGGTCCTTTCCATACGCAGACAGTCCCCTCTCCATAGTGACATGCTATCTCTACCGTTTTCTCCTAAAGGCTAATCCATGAGGACACATACACCACTCTACCCTCAACCCTAGAGCGTGGTTCAGATGCTCAGTAAATAGCGAAGAGTTTAGGAGAGGTACTGCTGTTGCACCTGGGCTACTTGATTGATGAAAAGGTGACAATGTGGAAACATAAATCTATGAATTCTGAGCACAGAGGCAGGTATCCAGGAAAGCAAGCAGCCAAGACCCAACAGGGCTTCAGCTCAGTTTTAAAAAGTACAGTACTAAAATCGAGTATACATCTCTATGCACGAGTAGAGTCAACGAAAACAAATTTAAATCTCAATACTGAAAGAACATATAATCTGAAAGTACTTATCACTTGAAATCAATTGTTAGAACTCTTTGTGATATGAATGTCAAAACAAAAACATTATTTCTACAATTAAGCTCTGCTTTCTATCAACATCTGTAGTAACCACGAATTCTCTGCACTGACTGTTGTTCATCAAGGACTATTCTAGAAGTTAGAAGATAGAAAATGATCAGCTGACTTTCTAGGAATAATTAGTACAAAGCCATGAAGAACTTCAATGATAATCATTTGAACTCTGGGTAATTCAATATTACTTTAGGGTCCCCCAGTAACAAAGGCAGTGCTAACGCCCACATGCCACCACCTTACCTGCCTCGAGCAGATTAAAGAAGCCATAACGCACATGTGTGGTGTCAAAAAGAGCTTCAGTCGCATGATGAGAACGCCGAGGGCTGCATACGCTACCAGCTGCAGTGCGTGGTAAACCAGCTGCAAGAAAGAGAGTTTCCACTCCTACTGTCCATGCGGTTTAAGAACACATCGTTACAATGGTCAATACATAGAAAAGGGCAGTTTCTCAGGAACAAGACTTTAATTTCCAAAATAAACAAGTCTTGAAATTCACTTTCCACCTTCTCCGCTTTATTAGAGGGCTAAACCTAAATCACTAGGCCAATGTTCTAGAATTGTGCTCAGGGTCGCGCCTGCAGTGAATAAAGTCCGAGTTTCTGAATCTGCCTCATGCACCCGGGCCAGGCGGAGGGTGGTGACCAGAAACAGCTGCTGTTCAAGACCCCAGAACCAGGTTGAAATATGCAACACAGCATTATTAACTACAGTCACCACGCTTGTGCTAAGAGAGTAGATCCTAAAAATCCTCAACAGAAGGAAAAAACAGTAATTTTTATAACTAAGAATGGCGACAGATGTTAACTAGACTCATTGTGGTGATCGTTTCCCAATGTATACACATTTGATCATTATGTGTTGTACCTGAAACTATAATATAATGTTACATGTCAATTATACATCAATTTAAAAGGAAGAGAAAGAAAGAAAAAAAACACCAGGCAGAATCACCAGGAGCTGGGAGTAACAACCAGTCGCATCTCCAGAGCCCCAGGCGAGGCGAGCAGAGAGGAAAGTAACCTCCAATCTTGCAGAGGACATTCCCTACGCCTCCGAGCGGGCTCCAGAAATAAACTGCTATTGCTGTGAGGATGATCGGAGGGGACCAAGCGAGTTTCCTACCCAACAAATGAACAGTCACGTTTGTAGTCCTCTCCTAAAAACACACGCAGGCCTGTTCTGAAGATGATTAGTGACTTTACTAATAAACTTAGAAGCTGGAACTAGCACGTAAAGTCCAAACATATACCAACATTAAAATAAGGTACATTTCAGTAACATTAAGTTTTTACCTCTCCATGATCAAACTGGTGTTTTCTGAAATGGAAAAAGAAATACTTCTATTAAATCACTGTGGAAGCACTAACTTAAATTACTTGCATTTTTATCTTACAAATACGAGTTTTACAGCTTCTGTAATATTCCCTCAGGACACATATATGTAAATCAAAATAACTAAAAGTTATAAACCAAAACCGGTGCTATGATCTTTTAAGACAGTTTATAGGAAAGAAGTGGCAACGCTGCACATGCTGTAGCTTTGACGATATGGACCTTAATTAGGCCCAGGAAAGGCACCCAGGTGAGTGGGACACCTCCCTGGTGACATCCCTGCAGAGCAGGACTGAGAGACACTGAAAGGAAGTAGAACTGAAACGTCCTTTTCTCCACCCTCCAATCCCATGTTCTCAACCGCTACAGGTCTAACCCTTCCTGACCCTTCCTACATACAAGTAAACATGCCCAATCTTCCTATTTAAACAAAAGGGGTCATCCTATATACTATCTGTAACTTCTGCATTCAATGATGTGTGGTGGGAATACTTCCATGAGGATGGCCGGCATCCCATCTATGGCTGGGTCATAATTAAACCAACCCCTTACTAGTGGCCACTATGGCTGTTCCCATTGCCCACGCTGTGCACACCACCACCGTGGGCATCTCTGTGCCACTGTCTCTGCATTGCGTTCCTGTGAGCATATTTAGGGGATGCAGGGGTACGGGGAGAAGTGCTGGTTAAAGCACAGGCCCTCTGTGTTCTGCTGAGCACAGCCAACTCCAGGAGACACGGTGTGTAAGCATACATGGTGATAAATGCCGAGAGAAACATAAAGGGTATGATGGTGAAGGGTAACAAGCTAGGAGACAAGGAACCTACTCAGGAATGATGGTCAGGGAGGGCTTCCTGAAGGAGGTGACATTCAGGTAAGGATTAAAGGAGCTGGCCATGCAAAGAGCCAGGCTGTGAGACGAGTGGAGGGAGTGGGAGGGGGACAGGTATGGGCTTGGGCACAACCATGGCTGAACTACTTGCCACAGTTCCAAGAGCAGAAAGGAGGCCCACGGGACAGGAGTGTAGTGGGGAAGGGAAAGGGTAATTTATCTGTCTTCCAGTGGCCTGTTTGTATTCACTCATCTTCCTAATGCGTTTTTAATGTTTTTCTTACTAATGTATCAAAATTCTTTATATATGATAGTGATTAGTCCTTTGTCATATGTTACAAATATGTCCCCCAATTTGTTTTCTTTGAGCAATGCTTATAGTATCTTACCAAACCATACTATGTACCTGGTCAACCTTGTCATCTTTTCTTCTAGCTTATAGGTTTTTATGTCAGACTTAACAAGGCCTCTCTAATCCTAAAATTATACAAATAATCTCTTGGTTAATTTTGAGGTTTCATTTTTTTTCTTTTTCTGTATCTGAATCTTTGTTCCACCTGAAATTTATTTTGCACAAAATGTGAGGTTATGGATCCAGTTTTCGATTTCCCTGCTCTTCCCGTAAAAGGCAGCCCACTGGTCCTAAAACCATCAACAGAATCCTATTTTCCCTGCTAAACTGAAGCACAACGCTATGTCCCTTTGGCATAGATCATGGGCATGGCTACTGTCGGGCTGGACTGGACAGGACCTGGGGTGAATAAGTGATGTGCTGAGCTCTGCACAGGTGAGAAATGAAAGAGAAAAGCAGAGAAGGGAAGGTAACCATCGAAAACATCAATTAGCAAATGTCAAGTATGCAACACAGAACTATACAATTAACACACTAGAAGTATCTACTTCATAATAAATGGAGGAAGTAAGAAAATTATTAACAACATACTTACCTTACATGTGTCTGCTGTTTAGTTAAGACGCCCCACATGTCACTAATAATCTGCAAATAGATTTTTAAACGCTTTAGCTGATTTGGGAAAAGCAAAATTTTAACTAAAGTGTCTTCTAAACTTTCAAACTTTTACTTAAATATAAGCATGAAGATAAGAGATAACTTATTATTATTAAAGTAATAATTCCAACAACATGATTTTACATTTGCACAGTTCTTGAGCGTAACTAACACCCAATAACCCCATGCAGGCAGATGTCACTGTCCTCATTTTGTAAACGAGCAATAGCCTCGGATGGATGAAATAACCTCCCAGAAGGTGGCAAAGCCTCACTGGGTCTTCAAACCAGACCTCTGGCTCCCAATTCACTCAGGCACTTCCGCCCTCTGAGGCTGCTGGCAAGGTCCCCCCTTAATTACAGACACACGTGGCTGAGAACTGTGTTTTCACATTCAGCAGTCACTGGGAGGCCATCTGATCTGAAATGCTACCCCTGGGACCACGTCCGCTATGACACTGCTGACTGGGGCTGATCCTACCTCCTGGAACTGGCCACAATTCTAAGGAGCTGAAATGAATGTAACCTTCTTTCCAAGTCGCAGGCTTTTAAATATGTGAAAATAATGATCCTCTTTCCACTCGAATTTTTCTTCTTGAATCAAACATCCCTGCTTCCTTAACCCGATCTCATCGTTTTTGTCGTCTGCTGCCGCCCAGCTGGCTGTCTTTCTAATGCACTCTGGATTGCCAACATCTAGTATTGCCTATTTCCTCTGGGTGCAGACCCACATAAAGTATGCGCAGTGCAAAGGGAGCAGAGCCCGGTGTTCAGCAGAAAGTGACTAACTGCAAACTGATTAGATGTGAAAAGGGCTGCGAGGCTGGAGAGCTGACTACGGCGCAGCGCCCGGGGAGCAGGGAAGGGGCACAGTCTGATTCTCGCTCCTCCCTAGCTTTTCAGTGGACGTCTCGAGATGTGAGGCTGGTACAACCTCTCTGATCTTCCAATTCTGCATCTGTCCAAATGGGGACAATAACATCTGCCTACCTCACAGGGCTGTGGAACCACCAACTGAAATAATGCAAGTGAAATGTTTCAGGGAAAGTACAAATACATAACGTGAATGATGATTATGGTACAGAATATTCTACAAGCATGCCACACTGTGTTAAAACAGCAATCACTAGCTACAGATCAGAAAACTTTCAGGGTCTACCATCTATTTTTCTATTACAGATTAATCTCAATTCATTCTCTTAAAATGCCTACAGTTAAGTTCACCAACTCTTAAAAGAGAAAAGAGAGCCCATCACACCCACTCTCTGCTCAAGGCTGCAACTTCCCTGCCCCGATTTACATCTGGGCTTAGAGTTTCATTATCAAGGCGAAGTTAGATAACCATTTTATTGAGTTTAGTAATATATTGTTAATATTCTATGTATTCCATTTGATTAATAATAAATTCGACCCAGGAGTTAGTGAGCACTGCACAGCTGACTTAGAAAGGCATATATTAAATATTTCAGGGAAATACTACATAAAAGTTAAAAGCAAGTCAGTAATAATTTACACAGGTGAAAACAATTGTATCTGGGTCAGTAAGATCTCTTTGGTCTTGTCTTTCACATACATGGCTATGAAAACCTAAGCCACCCTTTCCCATGTTTATTTTAAGCTGGCACACAGCAGAATACTTTCAAGGCTTGTAAATGTTCATCAATGGCTATTAGTAAGAAAATGTGTTTCAATAAGCCCATACAAAATGTTGTGTCGGATTAACATGTAGCCTAGTACCCATGACCCCTACGTAGAAACAGGAAAATGTTCTATTGTAGGAAAGAGCTCTCATGCGGCAGACATACCTTTCTGACAATCGCAATAAACACGACGAGAACCACTGGAAGCAACAGTGTCTTTGTGTACCTCAGGGGAGTCTGAAATTCAGAGATGTTCTGTTAGAGGAAAGTGTTATTTTGAACAGACAACATTTCATTTCAAATAATGAACCAAGTGAATGGAAGCATGAGCGTGCACCAGCTAGGGTCCACTCTAACCACGGACTCCCATCATAAAAACGAAGATGGGTTTCCATAGAAACAAACCTCCCCAAATGACGAGTTGAAAACACTAACAGATACAGTCCTCAACACGTGTAAGTGTAAAATGTGACTAGAGATTACACCTTTTGCACACGACTCCCTAACTAGAGGACCCAACTTAATATTCACCTACAGTCAGCAGAGCTCCTTCAAATGGCATTAGCTTTCCCTGTACATTCGGTAGGGAATAAAAATCTTAACCATGAACACACACAATGCCCAATGTTTACAAGAATAAAAAAAAAGATTTTGGCATTTTTCTTTAGTAACAGAGAAAAAAACTATAGAAAAAACTTAATTAACAAAGCACGGCACATTGTAATCCTACACACTTCTCAATAATTTGAGGTCACAGTCTTATACAATCCTGAACTTGAAGTTTATAAACTGTGATTGATTTGCTTATTACCAGCACCTTCCCTCATAAAACAATTCTGTACTTTTGAGTCAAATAATGTACACTTTCCCTATTATGTTTATAAAGAGAAATCTAGCTTCAACTGTATTAAAAATACTGGTACATTTTAATTCTACAAAGTATATACTGTGTAGCCTTTTCTGATTTTTCCCTCAGTCCAATTTTTCTCACTTATTGTGCAGGAGATGAATAATTTTGATAATTACACAAAATGCATACTTCATGAGCTGGAAGTCCTAGTAAGAGAATTTTTATGTTTTTATCTTACTACTTGCCTGTATAAACATTTGCATAGTACTTAATATTTTAAAATATATAAATATATTTATTTTGTGAATTCTAAATTATGTCTTAATCTAGCAAAAATCATATAACTAAAACTTTTAATATTTTAAAAATTAGATATTTGCTAATAACAAATGTAACAAAAGTTGTAAGATACAGGTACCTACCTTAAAAAGACAATCCATCACAACTGTGTTAAAAGTATTTAACACAATTTAACAAAGTGTTCAAAAAATTTTAACATGATATTCCAACAGTTTAAAAGATATTTTTAAATATTTCTCTTTCAAAGAAAATCAAATTAACATCAGACTTTGAAAGATACTTCAGACCAGATGACAGTAGAGTAACTTATGATACTCAAGACAAGATACATGAGTCAGACTTACATCTAGATAACCAGACAGTCATGTATAAAAGCCATTTATAAAATGTTTTGAACATACAAACACTCAGGATTACTGTTTCCATGAGCCCTTCCTACGAACCCACTGGAGATAAGCTTCACACAGCCAAGAAACAGTGGGAGGGGCTTCATGGTGACAATGACCTACCAAGGGTGATGGAAGGAGACTTGACTTGGGGTGGTGAAAATACAACATAATATGCAGATGATGTATTGTAAATTGTACACCTGAAACCTATGTAAACTTTATTAACCAATAAAGTTAATAAAGTTTATTATCCCAATAAATTCAATAAAAAACAAAACACTGACCTACCCAACTATGACAATGACAGGGAAATAGAGGTGACAGAATAGTATGAGTGGTTTATATATTCTGACAATGAAGATACCATGGGAATCTTAAAAATGGGGTGAGATGGGGAAGAGTATGCAGGAAGTAAAAGAATCTCACTGATGACAGCATCACAATAAATGAGAAATGGGTGAGAAGTAAGGGAGAGGGGGCAAGAAGAGACTAGCTACGTTCAGTAAACCCTCAGGAGGAAACCAACAGAAGGGACTAAGGTTAATATATAAAAGTATTAATATAAAACAAAATTATAAAGCTTCCTCAATACCCAAGATATACCAGAGAGTGTGTACACACAAAACAGATGCAAAGGAAATATGCCACATGGTGAGAGAGGTGTGCGTGTACAGTGTGTTCTAGTCTAATTACCAGTTATTTTATCTTAATATTTCTTTATAATTCTTGATTTTATTCTAAGCATATATAATGGGTTATATATACTCATTGTAAAAACTGGAAAATGCAGAAAAAACAAAGAAGGTAATTTCACACTTTAATCAGTTGCCAGCATTTCCTCCCCAATGTATTGCCTGTTCATATCTTTCACCCATTTCTGCACATGCATGCAGGATGGGGATGTGTTTTTGGTGGTGGGGGAAGGGTGAGAGTTCTTGATAAATTTTTTATTGATTTAAACAATTTAATGTAATTTAAAATTACATTAATCTGTAGTTTCACTTGTATTTATGGCAAGAATCATGCCAGTCAGTCATCTGCTTTTTGATTTTTACAATATTTATTGTACAGATGTTTTAAGTTTCATGCACACAAATCTATTAATCATTCTCATGTGTGTTTTGCACTGGTATTATGCTCATTAAAAATGAAGTTAATGTTTATGGAAATGTCTCTCAAGTTTATTTTTAGCACATGAAATAAAGTTTGGTGTATAATGTGATACAAAGCTTTGAACTGACTCCCCACCCCAAATACAATTTTCATGAATATTCATGAAATAATACATCTTTTTCCATTCATCTGTGTGCTCTCTTCATTTCACGTTAACTACATACCCGTGGATGGGAGTGCCCTACACTGCACGGTCTAAACCAGCTCTGTTTAGACCGCGCAGTGTAGGACGCTCCCATCCACGGGTCTGTAGCTCAGGACACGGCTAGCACGGGGAGAACAAAGGGAGAGGAAGGCATCAACAGAGCACTGCTGGCCAGTTTAATACATCCACACACAGCTCTAAAAAAACATGTTTCACAGATAATAAATATCATCATAAATGAGGGCCACATGGGTGGTGTATAAAGATACATATATGCATGTCTATTGAATCAAACTAGCTCCTCAAGTACTGAAAATAATATTTTCTATGAAATATCATTAAAACAGCAAAGTACTTTGCAATGTACCTCAGTCTGTGCTCACGGCATCTGTCTGTAGTGTGCCAGTATAAATTAGTAGCTATGACACAAAGAAGGGGAGTCACTTGCTCAAAAACATTAGGTATAGCAGTGCAGGCTCACCTCACAATCCCCTCCACCACCCTCTGGTTTCCTTATAAATATCTGAGTGCAGTTTAACAGAAACTTGATGTGGAATAAGAAACTTGTACTTGATCACACTTCAAAGCAATGAGATCACTCAAACACACACCACAGAGCAAAAGCAGGGTAAGAGCTGAGCTCACAGGACTAATGCTACACCTGAAAACAGGCCGCGTGAAGTGCTGTTTACTCATCCAGACACTGCTGGGGGAATGCGGGCTCCACAGTATGAAATGAGAGAGGACCATGTATTTCAGGAGCCATGCCAATGTGAATAAGAACCACTTCCTCTGAGCTGCCAGGTTTGCCTTTCCTTCAAACTTAGCGGCACAGAGGACAGAGGAAAAATAACAGGGATACCCTTCCTGAAAAATGAATGAACCAAAACCTAAGGGGAAAGACTAGAAACCATCTCTTACCTCCTTTTCCATGAAGTCAAACTCGGCTGCACAGGTATACAACAGAGTATCGAAATCCTTGTAACTGAAGAATTTTGATGTTAGCAAGTTGCCAATATGAGCCTAGTAAAGAATAAAACGAGGCACCATTAGATTACACCATGTACTGTAATAATTCCTTTTAATCTCAATATCACCTAAAAATGGTGATCACTGCATTAGAGCTCAGTTCCCACACAGCGAGCTTCTGATAGACAGCAAAGTGCCTGCCCTCTGACTTCAGCTCTCTCTTCCTTGACGACAGGTGACAGCTCCAGCATACCCTGGTTTCAGGGTCGATCGTCAACAAACCCAAGTCTTTACCCCTGGGTTTCCCCCCCTCAGTGTGCTAACCCTGGTGCAAAATACTACACACCACCTTCTCTGCTGGAGCCTACCAGGCCTTGTAACACACCTGTCACTCACAGAAGGACAATGCGACAGAGTAAAGGAAACATTAACTCAGGTTTCTAAAAAGGGGGAGAAGAAGCAGAAAACGGGTGGGCTTGGACTAGCATGCACCTTTCCACCGACAATCGCCACCTGTGTAACCTGCACGCCACCAAGAGCTCTCCCTCACATCACCTCACCCCCCAACAAAGCCATTTTCATTTAAAGGAGACAGATGTCAGACTCTCAGTTCATTACTAACAAAGGAAGAACCAAGAAAAGGGGGGAAATGACAACGAAAACAAATCCTAACTAAAATCCCCAGTGGTATCTAATGACAGGGTCAGGAGGAGGAGGGACTGGAGGGGGGGACGTGCTGAAAATTTCAGAATGCTCTTTCGCTGGAGAAGAAACGTGTGCTAATAAGCTTAAAAAATCAATAGGGAGCACCTACAACAGCATAAGAAAACCATCTGTCCAATGAAAAGGAGAAAAAACCTAAAAAGCAAGAAAAATAGTTGGGAAATCCCAAATAAAATGAAAGAAACAGGCCCAATAGAATGAAAATTGTCTGCCATATAAGTAAAGAGCTTAACTTCACTCATTAAAGAACAGATGCTCAAACTGGATTTAAGAGGGGAAAATCCAATACTATACTGTCTATAAAAGATGCACTTAACCAAAGTGTGCAGGAAGGTTGAAAACAGAAGGAGGAACAAGAAATGCCAGAGACTGAGCCAAAGACACCTGGGTGAGCAATTGTGATGTTCCACAAAACGGAATTCAAGCCAGAATATAGGAAAGACTGGATGACATCATACGCTGGTAAAATGAACAGCAAAGCATGATCATACAAATCATATTTATATTTAACAGAATAGATTCAATTTATGTAAAAGAAAACAACCTAAAAACTGTAGAAGAAACAGGTAAGTGGCCAGTGTTCAATAGAAATGTTAAATATTTCTCTCTAAACTAGAAAAAGCAGACAAACATTAATATATAATCTGAATATTATTAATAAGCTCACAAACACAGAATACGAACTTCACAAAGGGAGAATACACGTTATCCTCAAAAAGTAAAATGTTTTAAAAAAAGTTCGCATGCTACACCGCAATGTTATATTTTTCTAATCATAAATGCAATGAAATTGGAAAATGATAACTAGAAAGGGCTTTTAAAATCTTTTTGGCTGGAAAATAAGTAACATAAAACTTAACCTTAAGGTTAAAAAGAGAATCATAATAAAACTCATTTGTAAGATACACAGAAAAGTATTGCTTATATGGAAATTTATAGTTTTAAATGCATTTATTGGAAAATAAGAAACATTGAAAACAAGACCCATGCACTTTCCCCCAAGCATTTGAAAAGCTACAGAATGAGCCCAAAGAAACAAGGAAAGGAAGCTGACAGCACTGGTGACAAAGGGAAGCACCACAAAGCCGAAGAGGGGTTTAAAAAAGTGGTGCTTTGAAAATATTAACATACAATATTATTTCCAAATCCAAATAAGGAAGTTTAAATAAAAAACATAAAAGACCATTTCACATATATGCAAAACTTTTAACCTGAATCAACACCTTAACTGGCCTGTCTTCCCCGTGAGGCAACAGATTCTGTAACCCGAGGACTGGGCTCCTTCGCTTTTCTTCCTGCTCACTATGTGTGTCCCGGTGGCTCGGTCACCTTTCCTCTCACCTGCTGCTGGCTGCTAGGAGCTCCGACTCCGTGTCCCTGCAGCAGGCGGCACTCGCGAATCCACGCTGTGAGAGCTCTTGGTAATTTCTTTACTGATTTAAACAAGCTCCTATTCTAATTGCCCCCGGGCCTGTCTCCAAGGCCCCTCTTGTCTGACTTCTCAGTGGCCGGAGCAGCCCAGCCAGGCTCTCCTGCTGCTGCTTCTGGGCTCTTCCTGGTCTCTCGGTCCCAAGTACATTGTTGCTGCATCAAGGACCCAACACCCTTCGGCTTTGTGCTGTGCAGCCCTTCCCTTTGGGTATCTCCATGCCCCATCCCCTTTTCCTTAGATAAATTCAATTTTTCTTAATTTATCGTCTGAGATGCTATTTTCTGCCCACGCACCTCCGACCCTAACCTCTTCCTTACTAAGCAGCACAGTAAAACAGGGAAAGCAAAATTATGGTAGAAAGAATCCTTAGCGTTATAAAGCAAATTCTCATTTTATTTTCTCTCCTACCCAAATACCAAAACAACAGCAATGAAAATTTCTCTTAATACAACTAACTTGGAATACATTACATATAAGGCTCATAAACTTTTCAAAGCACTGAACAGAAAACTGAGGCAAAAAAAGAAAAAGACTGTAATATGATCAACAGTCTAGGAGACTCTGAGGATAGCATCTTTATCTGTGACAAAGAAGGCCATAAAGGCACCAGCAGAAAAGGACTGCAGAGACCTTCAGGTATGAGCTTAAGTCTCCAGAGCTTTCCTGTTTTAAAATTTTGTAATCTTTGTGATACGGAAAAACCAATATAAAAACTGTACTAAAAAATTAATTTTGAATAATACAGACTATAGTCATATTTACCTTCTATTGTAATAAATAGGTAAAATAAAGATGAATAGACTTCATCTTGGAATTTGGCTTAAATAGTGGTATTTTAATAACCCAAGTAAACTGGTTTTTAGCCTGTTAGATTCCTTTCAAGTCTTTCGAGTTGAAGCAGAAAATGCACTTACGTCATCTGCAATGCCGAAGATTTTAGATGTCAAATACTTGAGTATGACAGTTCCAAACAACCAAGAACATCCTTGGATGACCTACAAAGGAAAACATAACAAAACAATAGCAAGCTGATGCTCTATATAGCCATTTCTAGACACAGTCTAGAAAGAAAAAATCATTGATCACATGTCAAATAAATAACTCTGCATCCAAGAGAAAATGCTAAAAAAGTGCACCTTAAATTAAAATGTTACTCCAAAATCAAGGGGCTATTACTGAAAATAATATAAACATACAACTTTATTATAAAAATATACTATATAGAAGATTTATACAGCAATTGCAGTTGAAGTCCCCTCCTACTGAGAGTTTTTTACACATGCACCACTCCTTAGGAAAAAACATGGATAATAAATAAAACTGGAATTCTTTAACTACCTATCAAATATTAATCTTGACTTGCGTCATGAAGAGGGTAATTTGGAACATTAAAATTTGTAATAAAACTGTTAGATCCCCTGCACCTAATAGATCATTTCCTTAAAAGTAAAACATAAAATCGATAACATAGTTTAGAGAGGGAAAACGTATGCATTCAAACAAACTGATTCTTACCCATAAACTAAGTTCAGATACATTTATTTTCAGGAAATATGGTTTCATTGCCAGCACACCCTGCATGGAGAAAATAACACAGCATACAGTTAATACTTATAAATGAAGTGCCAGAAAGCACTTCTAAATTGTAAGACTCTTTAGAATCTAAAATCCAGCACACTGTCAATGTTTCATGGAGCATCACCACAAGCCCAATGATGTCAAGTACTAGCCCAATTTTAACCAAAGTAGATAAGGTCAGTTAGCGACTTCATAAAGCTGAAAACAGAATCACCATATATTAATTTTTGTGAGTGATTTTATATCTCTGATTTACCTAAGAACCAAGAAGTATAAAATAAATTCAGAATTTTAGACAGATGTCTTACAGTCATAAGATTTTTCTTAAGTTAAATATTAACTTTTAGGATAAACTACAAATGAGTTTTTAATGGATCAACTAAATATTTCCCTATCGAATCTTATTTCTTGCCAAGTACATAATAAACTCCAAAAAGATAATACCCTATAGGGATCTAATCTACTTCAAACCTGGCAAACATATGCTTAGAGTTCAAAACGTAAACATATGAACTCAAATTAAATCTTTTCGGAAGTTTCTGAGTATCTGCGAACACAAAATGTGTTAAGATTCAGGTTTCAAAATGATAACTATAAATAAAAGTAGGCAAATGCTTGTTTATGGTTAAATATGCAAAAACATGCTATATTCTGTAACTGTTGGTATCACTTATTTTTATACAACAAAATATGTGAAATTTATATACATAAATATGCACCATTCATCCCTACGACACACCTCAGTGTCAGGCACCTAGTAGGTGATCTGACACCCTGCAGGTGCTCAACTGAATGAAGGGGAATTTCCTGCAAAATGTACTCAGGTTAGATGTCACTGACACGCATCTGCCATCCAATGGCTTCCTGGACATGGGCCCCAAGAGGCATGGACTTTAAGCTGAGTGATAGCAGGACTTGCCCCTGCACACGTGTAAATAGAGAATCGAGTACATGTTCACATTTCCTAGTTACAAGCAGGATTCACTAACTATGAAAACTATCATTAGTCTCAAAGCACAGCAACTCCATCAATGAATTTTGGCTAACTGCTAATTTCTGGGACCAAGCATACTTGAGTCACACAACCTGAAGAGGGTATTGGTCCAGATTGGGAAGCGGCAGATCCTGGGAAATAAGATCTTAAAAAAGTGCTACTTGTAAAATGGGACAAATAAGATCTTAAATAAATGTTACCTGCTAATGGGTTCTAGAAATCAGGAAAGCCAAGGAGTCTGAGAAACTAAATGATTATTCAAGAAGTTGAATACATTTCAATTGAGAGGACAATATGCTTTGGTGTTAAAATAGAGGAATTTCTTTCTTCTTAGGGTTGCAAAACATTGTAATGGTGAAGCCCATTGATTAAAAAAGACATAACCACCTCTGAAGTCCTTAAATTCAGGAAAATTTCTATTTAGAAAGTCATTCTACCAAAGAGGCAAAAGAGTTAGGTGGCTCTTCGCTGTTTGTTCTCCTAATAATCTGCATCTGTAGCGATTCAAGGAACTATACCTCAGTCACCACCTGAGCTAAACTATCCGACTATTTTATACAAATAAACACGGGGAGAAACCCTAAAAAGCACACCAACGCCTCAGGCCTCTGATCCGGTGGACCGAGGGGGAGAGACTGCTGGGAGACGCCCCAGGGAGGAAGGGGGCCCGAGGGTGGAGCAGGAATTGGATAAAAACTGAAAGAGGAGAGGGCAAAAGGCAAAAGAAATGAACCCCGGGACCAAAACTGAGGTGACAGGAAAGACGAGGAAAGAGAAAGACGAGGCAAGTCAGACAAGGAGGCAGGGTGCTGCGCTTCCAGTATTAACCTCTGTTGTGTTTCTCTCCTGCTCTGGGAGGGAGGACTTAGCTACTCGATCATACACAGACGGGTTCAGTAAAACACTGAGACGCTTCTTATACAAAACCCCAAGCCAGTGATACACTGATAAACCATTCATTTCAAAAACAGCCATGTGCTTAAAGAACACTTACCCAAATGATCACCAAAGAGGAAGCGTAATAAGAAGTTAGTAACATTGAGTTTCCAAACATCAAAACAAAACAAAGTGCAAGAGAAATCTGGAAAAAGCCAAGAAAAATATAATTAATGCACAGAAAACAAAACCAAAATTGATGATTATCCCGGAAACTGCACATGCCCATGATAAACACAGTTCAAACTGTTCAAAAGGGAACTCACAACAAAAACAGCCCATGTCCTAACCCGCGCTTCGAAACCTGAAAGATCGCCACTACTGGCAGTTCCCAGTATACCCTTCCAGGTAGTCACCTGTGCAAATCCTAGTTTCTACTTTGTAAACACCACAGATGGAAACTTAACCCATAGCTATTGCTTGATTTTACTCTTAATTTGTTTCAGAGAGCTTCATATCAATCCAAACCAATCCAATTCACTCTGTGGAATAAATGAAAGCTTTCCACTCCAGAATGGCACCATAATTTCATCAGCCAGTCCTCAGACTACTCCTGAACCCTGCAGAGCTTTCCAGTTTGGTTCTGGTATTTCGTTTTTTCTATTACAAACCCTGCTATGATAAACATCCTTCTGTGTATATCTTACATATATGTCAACACACTTATGGGATAAATCACTAGGAGTGAAATTGATTAAGTAAAGGTACACACAATGAGGACTAGTTAAAAGGACAAAGAAGCCAGCCTGAAGTTGGCCCAATGGGGAACTCGAGCATCAAAGTAAACAATGAAGGCCCTGGCCAGTCTGGCTCAGTGGTTAGAGCGTCGGCCTGCAGATGGAAGGGTCCTGGGTTCGATTCCACCCAAGGGCACGTACCTCAGTTGCAGGCCCAATCCCCTGGTCAGGGTGCATGCAGGAGGCAACCAATTGATGTCTCTCTCACATCGCTGTTTCTCTCTCTCTCTCTCCCTCCCTCCCTCCCTCTCTTCCCCCTTCCACTCTCTCTGAAAAGCAGTGGAAAAAAATCTCCTCTGGTGAGGTTTAAAAATAAAAAATAAAAAAATAAACAAAAAATGAAAATAGTGCATTACGCTGCAGTGAACAAAACAGATGCCACTGCCCTTAGACAAAAGAGAAAAACTGGTAAAAGATATGAATAGGAATGTACAAAGAAGGAAACACAGAGGATCCACACACATTCCAAAAGATGGTCACCTTTATTGAATGAGAAAACACAAATTAAGGCCAGAGGATACCATTTTATACTTATGAGACTGACAAAATATAAAAGGATACAGAAAAATCTGAACTGTTTACATTACTGTCTGAAGTAGTCTAATCACTTGTGAAAACCATGCAGTATTAAATTATGAAGTTTAACATGAATTTAACTTACCACCCAGAAGTCTACAACTATGTAAAAGCCCTAGAGAAACTCAACATGTACACCCCAGGAGGCATGTGTAAAAAGGCACAGCATTATTCATAAGAGAAAAAAAAGAAGAAAGAAACCTAAGTGTCTTTCAATAAGAAAATGGATAAATAAATTGTGCTTTATTTATACAATGGAAAATATAAAGGCAAGAAAATGTCTAAACTCTAGTAACACACAAATCTCAAAATCCTGAGTAAAAATATAAGTCTCATAAAAGTATACGATTTTTACAAACCTTAAAAACAATACTAATATTTAGTAATAAAAATAGGTGGGCAAAAGCAGGTTTACAGTTGTTCATACGGAAACTAATAACAAATACACAAGAATGAAATCTGTGTTTCACGTCCTCAACACTGTAACCCTACCCTTGCCTATTCTGTGTACTGTTTAGGAATGCGTGTGGCAAAGTCACGAAGAAAAGCAAGTCAATTGTAATTTGACAAGTCAGGACAGTGGTCATCTCTAGGAGGAGTGACAGGATGTGTCCAGGGCACAAGGGCTTCCGAGTAATGATGGTTCCAGTTTTCAACTGGAAGGTAGCTCACGGCTGCTCATTTCATAACTTTGTTCATAACTTCTCCAGATATAAAATGTCCTTTTATATGCATCAATTATTAGAGAATAAAAAATAATAATGGCATATTATAAACATTAAAGTTGTAGGAAAAAAGCATCAAAATTATAAGAACTAATGACAAAAAGAAGACAAATGTTTTTAAAGAATAAACACTCATGAAAATCACCCATCCAGGCAGTTACACCACCCAGAATATTCCTCTCCATGGTATCTGCTTAGCTCGCTCCTCTCCTCCTCCTTCCAATCTCTGCTCCACTCCCCATCTCAGTAAGACCTGCCCTGACTACCTCATCTGACACCACCATCTCCCACCCTGACCCTGGCACTCCTGATCTCCGAGGCGCTGTGGCTTGTCCTTTCCTTCTTTCTGCAGTCCTATCACCTCCTAACACACTGTACAATTACCCTTTTACTGTATTTATCACTGATCCCATCTTCCCTCCTTCCTCCACACTACCAGGATGTAATCAGCATGCAGGCTGGGATCCTGCAGCTCCAGGCACTGGTATGCTCCATGTGCCTGGACAGTGGGTGCTCAGGAAATGACATTCCACGACAGAAGGCTCCAGACAGGACAGCATTCTCTGTTTCTCTTTCGTGAATTACCTCTTTTAGCGATAACGTGCAAGTCAGGCCCAGCCTCAAAGCAGATAATACGACCCAAATTAAAACTCCTCGTGGCCTATTTAAAACAGGCCTGTTAATTATATCACAGTCGTGAATGACACTCGTTTTAGTTACAGAATCATGGTACGACCAGTTTCAACCATGAACAATCGACTACTAATCAGGAGCTTGTTTTAAGGTCAAATTCAAACGAAAAAAACAAATTTAAAAGCCATTACCATGTGTATATAAATGATCTTCCGTAATTTGCATATATCAATGTATCCCACAACATATACTGTGAATAATGAAGCAATCTGAAATTGAAAAAAAATTAAGTTAAAAATAAAAATTATATATACAATGACTAGCTAAAAGAACTTTTTTAGAAGATTATTTTATTGTTGTTTCAAATTGACTTATATTTATTTTGAAAGTCAGTCTTTAGTTTCTTACCTACCAATTTGTTATTTAATATGTTCAATATATTAACATAGCAAACTCTGGCTGACTTCTTTCCCATACACAGCTCTCAATTAGCCATTCAAATCATCTCCTTTGTGGATTACCCAAAGCAACACTCATCTCAATGTCTGGCGACTCTACTGTCAACATGTACAATTACTAAGTGTGCTGCCCAGTCCAAAAATAATGAAAATTTAATTATAACACAAAGATGAGTACATAATTGAAGACGGTACATTAAACTCAAAAATAATCATGTAACGCATGTGTATAAAATACATTAAGTTCTGCTTGTGGGCCACGCTTACAAGTACCTCCATTAGTGTCCTTTCATAAATATCCACGTGTTAGTTATTCTCAAATTTATCAAATTTCAAATTAGAAGTACTTTCGCTACAAAGGTATTTTTAACTTTCTGTAGCGTTTTGAAGAAAACTGTGTATGTCTCTACCAAGACATCTAGGCGGGCCGGGGTCAGATGGACTGACTGAGGAATGTGCACCACTAGTAAAATACAGGTATTACATCAAATGATGCCTCCCACCCTCTTCACCGAGCAAGGACTTCCCAGGGGAGCCCATGCTCCTCCCACTACACAAACAGCTGGACACCTAACCATGGGATCCAAGTTCCCCCACCAAGTGGTCTCTCTCCGAACAATCCACGCACACTTCCCATCAGCCGCCTACCCTGAGCTATCCTGCATGACCTATATCCGTGGTCATAAAGCAGGGCATCTGCCTAAGAGAAACACCTAGAGTCCGAGCCTTCGCCCTCTCTAAACACTAACAAATACTGAATAACGAAGGCAGGCACTCCCACCAACAAGAGTTCCCTGCGTTCTACTGGGACGCAAATAATTAACTCCCATAGATAAGCAAATCTTACGTACTTCCCTACCCTGAACTCTGCTTACAAGGATTAACTAAAAAACATTTTAGACTTAGAATCGCATGACGTCTCAGTTCTATAATTTTATACAAATGAGTTCATGTGATTAAATGCACGAAGCTTGATTCAGTTTAGAAACAGAAGCACTTACCTGAGTAAGGAGTACGAACTGAGCGAACTGCCACGGGAGCATGAAGAACACATTGGAAACGCACAGTGCAATCAAGCTCCCTCGACAGAGTTTCGTGGCCCTTGAGAAGATAAATACGGATGAATGAGTTTAACCACGGCTGTTCTAGCGTGGCTCCCAACTGCGGCAAACTACAATCTCTAAACATGATCTGGTTATAACACGAACTGGACAAAGTGAACCAAGGGGTTAGAAATTACCCCTCCTGACCCTCAATTACAACAACTTTCTATGAAAAGTAAATACCCATTATTACTATAAAAACAAAGCCTGCCAAAGAGAGAGAGGGCACCTGGGTCGGCATACCCACTGAATTTTTTTTAACTGTATTTGGCAAATTCATAATCTAACGTATTTAATGCTCCCCTCAGTCGGAGAGACAGAGGATGCTCTGAAAACCCATTGGAAATAACACATCTAAGTGCTCAGGATTCTGCAGCCATGTCCTGCAAGAACCCAGTCTGGGAGAATGTGGGAGAAAGCAGGCCCCACACAGGTAGGACACAGAGTGGAGAAGAGGGCGCCACGCAGGTAGCTCTGAAGCCTCCTGTAGATGTCTGACTTTGGTCCTACTTGTAATTTAGGGGACTTTTAGGGTGGTGAAGTGTTTTTATCTTTCATGTTAGTTTTAAGAACCAGTTTCCTCCCGAATCAGTGACCAATGCAAAGCCTCCAACACACCTACCATCCTCACACAGTAAAGTGCTCGTGTTAACATCCAGAGGGCACAAGCCGTGCCCATTGGACAGAGAAAGACATCCTTAGAAGAAAAGATGCACTGAGCACCTTCCTTTATTTCCTAAGTATCCCTTCACCACAGGACATTCCTGTGTTCTTCCAACACAGCTCTTACTAGCATGCCCCTAAGTTGAGTATTTATAAACTCCAGGTAACTCATTAATGAGTTACAAAATTAATTTATTAGACAAGAACCAGCAATTTTTTAATGTAGTAGAGTGAAAAAAAAATGCATGGTTGCATCCTACATAATAAGGGCTCTATTCCATGAAGCTTGTTTGAGCTGTCTGTATATACTCACATATGAGAATACTAGGTCGCAAGGTAAAATGTCCTCTTTCTTGTAGGTCACAGTGAAAGCCACTCTCCAAAGTAAAGCATTTTCCCATTGCTCCTGAACTCAACCTAATACCCCATCCTCTTAGTTATTATACTGACTGCTTTTATTACAGAAGATTAAACATTCTAGCTTAAGTTATTCAATGCAAAACAAAGAACCACTATCAAAGACAGGTCAAAGTCACCTGAGAATGTGAGTCACGAGCAACATCTGCAGCACGAGGAAGGGGTAGGAGAAGCTCTCTCGGAGAGGCGGTGTCCACATCACTCGGGTGCACTGAAAAGAGTTATGGTGTAAGGCCTATTTGCTAACTTTGTTAAGACATACCACCTGAAAGCTGCCATTTCTAACTACAAAGGGAAGCTATCAATAAAGATATATATATATTTTTTTTTTTAAAAGAGAAGTTTTTTCACACATAATTTAAGTGGTGTGTTGTCAAACAAGCTACTAAATTTCCACCAAGAGCAAAACTGGGAAGTGAGAACATTACTGAGTGGGAGAGAGACAGCACAGATCCCGTGAAATACTAACATCGTGAATTGTCAACAACCAAATACCAAAAACTTTCAACTGCAGCCCAAAAGGAAAGTGGGGAAAGTACCAGCAGAAACTGTTCTGCCAAAATGAAAAACATCTCATTTGAATTGGTTGTATAAACTGACTATAGTTTCTCTTCTTTCTATAAATTTCAGCAAAACTATAACTGAGACTTTGAAACTCTTTGTAGTCAGTGTTAGCATTTTTATCTACAATGCTGCTAAAAGGAACACTCCATTTTTGTTTTCACTTCTTTGTCCAAGCTACCTTTGGCTGCGGAATATTTAAAAGTGGCACAAAGGATCCAATAAAATAACAAAAGTCCTGAAATAGTCAAGTACAAACCTTTCGGAACAGCTTACTTTAGACTTAATTACATAATGTACTCTCCCAGTTGTCAAGCTCAATCATTTTCCTGCATGTATATAAACGTATTAACAAGCCCATCTTTCAACTTTAAAAAACTGCACTGGTTTAAACATAAACAATCTGGTATTACTACAACTGAGCTAATCACACCAGAAGAAATCATTACATCTTTTAAGTCAAGCAGGGCTCCTTTAAAGACTATAGCAACACAAGCAAGAGGTGAATTCTAGCCAATAGAATTAAATTCACAATAACATAAATGGAATTAGCAGACAGGGACTTAAACTAATTATAATAATTAAGATTAAAATTTTATAGAGAAAGGTGGATAGAATGGGTGAATGGATGGGAATTCTCAACAGACAAATGAAAACTTAAAAAATAAAATTATAAAACTGAAACTCATAATATCTAAAATGAAAACTCACTGGATGAGCTGAATAGTGGACTGAAGGTATCAGAATAAAGTATCAGTGAACTCAGGGACATGGCAAAAGAAAATCTCCAAACAGAGGCAAAGAAAGAAAGAAAATGAAGAAAGAAAGAGGAAGAGAGTGTAACAAACCTGTGGGACATCAAAAGTTAAACATACACGGAATTGGAATCCTCAAAAAAAAGAGATAACGGAAGACAAAATATTTGAAAAAGACATTGTTAAAAGTTTTCCAAAACTGATTTTAAAAAAACAGAACAAAAATGTACAGTGAGTCTTAAGCAGGATATATACAAAGAAAACCACATCTAAGTTCATCAACATCAACCAATAAAAATCAAATATAAAAACAATGTCTTCAAGCCACCACAGACGCAACACATAACATTCAGGGTGACGATAAGAGTGACAGCGGACTTTTTAGCAAACAATGGAAGCCATAAGACAATAGAATGACATATTTAAAGTGCTGAAAGATAAAGCTATCAACCTAGAAATCTTATCTGGCAAAAATGCAATTCAAAAAATAAGGGCATTTTGAGAATTTAATGGCAGCAGATCATCACAATGCTAGATAAAGTTCTTAAGAGTAAAGTGAAATTATCCCAGGTCTGCAGGAAGACATGAAGGACACCAATAAAACCCTAATTGAAATGTCCAGTTGTCAAAGATGACAAGAAGTTAATTAGGCACTGGTTAGGAGATAAAAGGGAAGGGAATCATTCAGGGCATAGGGAACAACATGTGCAAAGGCCCTGAGGAAGGAAAAGGAACAGTCCTTCCTGGGAAAAAAGGAGGAAGGACTATAGAACTGAAAAGAAAACAGCCTGCAAAATGATAAGACCCAGCAGGGACCAGGTCAGGAAGGACACCGTAGGCTATTTTTCTACTCTACACCCACAGATTCATTCCCAACAAAGATTAGCACACTTTTTTTTTTTGGATTTTCAGAGTTAAACTAGGTTTAATGTCAATTCACAAATCCATAGGTACACCACTCAATAGCCTGAATAAATAATACATCTTGCACTTACACTATTTTCCAAATTAATGCAAAAAGTATTTCATTGATGTTACTCTTCTGCAAGTAACCTCCAGTGGTTTTTGCATCTGCTCCAATTGAAATTCACAATGACCGACCAGGACAACAGATCGGCTCCCTCCACATCCCAGCTCCTATTGCTAAATTCTGGCCCTATCCCTTCCACTCTCTGCTCCTGTCACAATGGCCTCCTCAATACTCCCCAATAAGCTGGCACTCTCCACCTTAAGCAGGAGACAGTCCCACCTTCACACAACTATCCACAAGGTCGAGATCTTTGTTTTACCCTCTGACACACACCCAGATTCTACCAGTACCTGGCATACAGCAGGCTCTCAGGTGTTGTTTTAATTGAGCTGAATAAACTGAAGACCCCGAATAAATGTCCTGGCCAAAACCTCACCATCACTAAAGAGGGAAAAGGGAAGGAGGAAGAAAGAAAAAGAGAGAGAGAAAAGGAGAAAAATCCCACAAATTGACAAGGAAAGATTTCTGGACTTTTCAGCTGGAAAAGATCAACGGTGGTGGTGTCACTGAAATCCTATGCCCTATCTACGACATACATGTGTTCAGAGAAGTCTGGAGAGATTACTGGTTAGTTGGGAAATTTTAAATCCTCTCTCTGCTTAGCAACCTTGAGCCAAACACTTAACCTTTTAGTGCTTCCACTTCAATGCACATTAGAATATTATTTACTACTTATCTGCCAAATAAGAATATTATAAAGACGAATGAGACTGTTTTCAAAGTGTTCTGAGAATTTCTTTCCAAATCTTATAAAAATAACATAACTATGCCAAAAAGTCATTAGGAATAGATACATTTATACTTTTATTTTCATATCAGTTCAGTTCAAAAATATTTAAGAAACTAATATAGTCAGAAAAATATGTCATGGGAAATAAAAAGGGAAATTAGATATGCCTCTAAAGCAATCCCTTTATATACTCTGAATTACTTTGGTTTAAAAAAAGTAGAAACGGATTTTCCTCCTCCTATGTGCATATTTTTATATCTGTGAACATGGTTTATATAAAACACCGTCAGTCATGATTGATAATTCTTTTAAATCTCATCATGAAAAAGCAAAACAAGCCTATTTCACATATAATAAATTTCTAACATAGTTGGTAAAAAAATATTTAGTTTGTTTATATACTGATCTAAATGCTTTTCAATCCATATCCTGCTGAGTCCTGGGGCGTTAAGCCTGCTGCATGCATCTTATCTCACAATAAGGAAGCATTTTAAGGCAGAGCAAAACTGTGAGCTTTCATCTTAGCAGAAACTCTCAATAGGGACAGAATCAACATTGGGGGGGAAAACTAGATAAATGAAATAATCTGCATAATTTTATTATGAAATGTATAACCTCAATACCATCAATGTTTACTCTGAGCAATTAATAGTTCCTTTATTGAATTTTCACGTTTCAGATTTAAAATTCTGTTTTAAATAATTGGGGTAACCCTTTTACATTATATATTTTGTAGTTATTTTGTTCAGGCAAAAATTTTCCCTTGTAAAACCATCTGAGAGAAAGATTATTTTTAAAAGTATGTCATATACTATCTTAGACTCAAGTACAAAGCAAACTAAGTAATGGAAACAGAACTTAAAAGCAAGTCACAATTCACAACTATTTTCTGGCACATAAACCACTTGCTCTCACGGTTAAAATAGCTCTCCTAAGAAAGAAGGGTACCAATTAGTAAGCCACCAGCAATTCCAGTGAGCAGAGCACCGTGGCACTGCAGGAAAGCTCACTAACTGCAGGAACAGGCAAGTCAGAGTTGGAGCCTCTCCCCATACAAAAATCAGATACGCTAGGCAACATATTAAGTCAGAAAAGAAAAAAAAACAAGGTCTAAAAATCTCACAACCTGAAAACAAAATGAATACAAAATCATAATAAAACAGTTTTCAGTTCCTTGAGTTCTCACCATTATATTACCCAAAACTTCAATTTATGCTCTCAATTTTAATATGTCATTATTCAAAATGGTCATTTTTCTACCCTAAGCTACACTTGCCGATGCAAGTACAATGATCTCTGACTATTTCAGTAAAACCACAATTCTAATCACATTGAGTTCACCTTTTCCTAAGTAGGAAGTGATAAATAAGCATGTCTAAATAAATATACCAAGTAGCTGAAAAATATTTTAAAAATCTATCAGCCTGAGAAATGAGCTGAATAGTCTGAATTTCCTTGTTAAAAACTGGAAGGACTTTGTAAGGAATGATGTTCATGCTCCATGAGTATCAAAACTGTAAGAACATAAGATGGGGAATTAAGAACCCCTAACACTGAGGGTAACATAGTAGACCTTTCTGCTTAACAGACGGCAGTCTTTAAAACTACATCTTGGCTTCAAATTTTTAAATTTTTTTTGAAATTACTGAGATGACTGGTTAATAAAACTGTACAGATTTTCAGTAATCCCTTCCCTCCGGGGTAACATATGAAGGCTCAATGCCTCTCTCTCTCATGGCTGGCGGTTACTTCCTGTTTCTTGGGTCATTCTTACAGTACTGTCCACACTATGACACTGAGCAGCATCCACAGTCAAAAAGAGCCAAATAATTCCTTGTTTTTTGCTCAAAACTCAGACCAAACCAATTAACTGGTTATGTTGCAGTCGTTTGTCAAACGCTCTACTCCATAAGGTCATTCTGGCTTTGAAGTTCTGTGATTAAATATGAAGCATGTGTTCCATATCTATCAACCACCCACTGAGTACTTAACAAGCCCCACCTTGACCGCACTGTTAAGCTTTAGAGTAACGACTTGTAGAGTTTTGGGACATGTGCATTTTCAAAGACTGTTGCCACTTAGTGTATAAACACACAGGCAAGCTGATCTTTCCTTTTCCTTCACACAGAACCTTACTCAACATGAAAGAAACCTGGACAGAGATATTACTAGACATTCAATTACAACTCCCATTTAGTGAAAGGATTTCACTGGCACTTTGAATTTATATTCCTCTTTAATCTAAACTAAGTGAGTAATAATAATAATACAGACTAACAGTTACATAGCAGTTACTAGGTGTCAAACATGGTTCCAGGCACTGCACACATGAATCCATTTAATGGCCACAGTAATCCCATGAGATGGTAACACCTTGTGCCCACTTACAAAGAGGAAACTAAGGCGAGTGAGAGTAAAGGACTTGTCCAGGTCACTCAGCTACCAAACGGCAGCCAGGATTTGAACACAGGTAGAGTGGATCCAGAGCCTATGCTTTCTACCACGCCGTCTCCTGAGAAAGTCCGTCGGTATGTGCAAATGTGTAACTATAATAAAATATTCTACAAAGGACATTAGAAGTACATCAAAGTTTAATATAAATACATTAAAACAGAATTGTACAATGTGGCTCCTACAACAGAAAGAGATCCCCCCAGAGACGTTGACTATGCCCACGACTGTGTCTGCTACAGCGCAGGGGCTGGTACGTCTGTTGCAGCCAAGAGCTGAGCTTTCAGTTAAGTTACATAAACGCTGGAAGAGACCAGGGTTTCTTCAGCTCGCTGGGACACATGCACACATCACATCAGAGCTGCAGCGACCATGGAAACTTAACTTACAATCAGTGCTAGTGTTTAAAACTTGAATCAAAATAAGATCAAACACTGAAAGAACACTGCTGGAGATTTGAGACATGAAATCTTAACAAAAACCCTGCATTTCTGTAAGTGAAATCCAACGTGTTTGTAAGTACGTGACTATCGGAACCAGCGTGTTTCCAGGGGCAGAGCCCCGGGACGCGAGGCGGCCGCCCACCTACCTCGCCGTGGTTGAAGAAGAAGCAGAGCACCGTGAGCGCGCCCCCCAGCCGGCTGCCGCTGCAAGAGGGAGAAAACGGGGCTCAGAGGGGGCCCGGCGCCCCGCGGGGCCCGCCCGCGCGACTTACCTCCTCCCGGCGTCGGGGTCCGCGTCGGTGTCGTCAAAAGGAGCTTGATTTTAACAAAGTTAGACCCGTCTCCCTCCGACGCGGGCAGGGAGGCCTCCTCCGCGCCACGTTACCCGCCCCGGGCCCCCGTCTTTTCCTTCGGCCTTGACTCTGGGGCGGCACGTTTATTTGTGCCCTTTGGCATTTCTGACCCTTTTTCTTGGGCCACATGGCAGACACTCGGGAAAGGGGAGGGAAGCACGGAAAAGGATGCCAGCGGTGAAGTTGGAGGGCCCGCCCCGCCCAGCCGCCTTTCTACAGACACGCTCACTTCCGCTTCCAGCAAGTCTGCGCCTTCCGGGTAAGTCTGGGCCTTCCGGCAAGTCTGCGCCTTCCGGGTAAGTCTGGGCCTTCCGGGTAAGTCAGTCTGGGCCTTCCGGGTAAGTCAGTCTGGGCCTTCCGGGTAAGTCAGTCTGGGCCTTCCGGGTAAGTAAGTCTGGGCCTTCCGGGTAAGTCAGTCTGGGCCTTCCGGGTAAGTAAGTCTGGGCCTTCCGGCAAGTGTGCGCCTTCCGGCAAGTCTGCGCCTTCCGGGTTCCGCAGCCCGAGCCGCAGCGCGCGGTCAGGGGCACAGGCGGCGGCACAGGCCCGACGGGTGCACGGGAGGGGGGCTCGCGGGCGGGGACACGGCCACCTGCGGCTCGAGGAAGAGGCCGCGGTGGAGGCCTGCGGCCACCTCCTGCCTTTAAGGAGCCAGGTAAGGAGGGAAAAGGGAGGCGCCGCGGCCGTCTTTAAAGGATCCACTGAAGTCCAAGACCACAAATCCACAGGGACATGAATGGTGGGACTGAGTGACTCCCCCCACACTGGTTATCAACCAGGACTGGCACAGTGACATACAAAGGGGAAAGGAACAGCACACTGGCCAGCAAGTAGCTGAAGCGATGGGTCACGGAGATAGAGGGACAGATAACGGTGCCTAAAAGGACTACAGCCCAGCGGGAGCAGCAGGCGGGCAAGAGAAAGCCAGCCGTCAGTGCAGGGATGACACCTTAGAGCGCTGAAGAATGACTTATGGCTTCAAATAAGAATCGGGTAGGTGAGTTTATTCTGATATTTTGAACTTATTCCGAGAGAAAAAGTACAGAGGTCTGCATACTTTAAAAAAATGGTTTCCTCCTTCCACCTCCCCTAATCCTACTCACCTGACCTAATCAATAATAGCATTTGTGTGTCCATCCTTCCAAATCTCTCTCTAACCCATACACTGATATAAACATATATTTTAGTGTGATCATACTAACCTCCCTCTGGAATTTGTTCCTTTTCTAATTAATCTATCCTGCAGATCATTCCCAAGCAATACATGTGACCCATAGCACTCTTTGGACAGATGTCAGACATCGCACAGTACAGCCCTTGCCATCATTAGACATATTTTCAATCCCTTGCTATAATAATTTTAAACAGATTTACACCCTTGTACCTGTAAATATTGGTGCTTTACTCTACAACTTTTTCATGCTGTTATTCTGAGTTGTGCTTCCTGCCAACTGTACACAGCACCATTTTTGTGGTGTTTTTATGTGTGTTTTCTGACAAGGTGCGTTTTCTCTTCTGGGAGTTGCCTGTTCACACTCTTGTCCATTTTCTTACTGGACTGTCCGTTTCCCTATTTAAAGATGAGGGGAATCATTTTTTTTTTTTTTATGTGGTTCATTTTATGTAGTGAAATGTCAATATTTTCCATTCTTCTGCATTTCCTGTCTGTCTGCGAAGGTCCTCCCACCTCAGAATTGTTTCATGTTCCACCATAATACAGGTTACGGTGCAGCATGCTCCGTGAGTACAGACCAGAGGCGGATTGTGTGGCACCCTCTAATGCTCTGCTGATCTACACGAAATGCTGAGTTACAGTCACTATGAAATGATGTGACTTCCACTCATGCTACAGTAGTATCCCCAGCATTTCCCTCCTTCCCCTCCAATCCTTAGAGACTCCCACAGAGGTCATTTCATTTTGCTAAACAGAAAAGACCTACTAACAACAGTACTTAAAATTGATTTTTCCCCATTACAGTTGATCAGTTGATATTTCAGCATTCCCTGGCAGTTAAAAAAAAAAAAGTTTCTTCTGCAACATGACCACCAACTATCAGAAAGTATGAACGCAGCTATTGCTAAAACACTACACTTGCTAAATACCTACACTTGCTCATACATCCCCATGCAGCTTCTGGGCCTGAGTTCGTTAGATATAAAATGAGGAGGTAAGAATGTAAGAGATGTTTTCAGTTCTGACGCTTAATAATTCTATAACTTTTTTCCTGCACCCTTCAGTGAAGTGGACTGAAAGCGATCCTCACATTCTGATTCTGTAGGCTTCCTGAATCACTGAGGGTTTCCCCTCTGTTTACCAAGGAATGACGAGATGTGCAAAGTTCAACATTCAAAGAGAGAAAAAGTAATCACAGTTAATTCAAAATAATTTTTAAATAACTGCAGGAGCTCGTTTTCTCGGGTGTAAATGCTAAGAGCACATGAGAGAATAATTCGGGGATCACTGGGTGGAGAGACAGGCTGTCAGCACCTGCTGGCTGGGGAAGGGCCGCCCGCAGGCTGGGCTGAGGGAGCACCTGTCCCTAACCTTAGGGCAAGGACGCCTGGAGCGCAGAGGGGAGAAGGAGGAAAGAGGAGGGGGCAACGGACGGAGGAAGGGGGAGGAAGAAATGAAAACATGGACGGAAATGAAAACTATTCAATCAGAAGACAGCCGACAGCCCTTTGTTTGAAACCTGCAGCCAAGCACGTCTCACTTCATGTCACCGCCACCCTGGACCCTTGGTTGCCAGCAGATGCAGGCTCTGGCCGTCATCACGGCTTTGTGCTCAGCGGAGCCTCTGCTGAGGCCCAACCAGCACACACCTGACTCTCCATCCAGACCCCTCCTGCGCCCTCCGAACCCCCACTCCCAAGTGAACAACCTCCTTCCCAGCACCCTGTCTCTACCAGGTGCTTCCCTTTCCTCCTGCCTGGGAAGCTCCCTCTCCTCAGAGAAAATTCTCCCCCATCGCCCATGTGCTCCGGGCTCAAGGTCCAGAGGTGAGGCCCTGCCTCCGTCCCACTTCCAGACACGGCTCTGCTCCAGGACCTCAGGGGAACCCCGCTCTCTCTGAAGTGCAGGGAGGCCAGAGCTATGCTGAAGAAAGAAACCAACAGGATCCTGTGACCAGCTGGATTTAGGATGCAGCTAAAGAAAGTCATGGGTGTCTTCCAGGGGTCAGACTTGAGCAACAGTGTAGTTAAGTGTCATTTGCTGACACAGTCACATTAAAAGGGGCAGGTTTGGAGAAAAGATGCTGATTTTTCAACCAATGACTTTCATGCATTTACATGTACTAAAGAGAAATACTTACCTTTTAAATATTCATATACAGCTGTTAGACCAAGTGATCAAATTTGTCAGCAGGCCAAGTTCACAGAACATTGCAAAGACCAGAGATGGAGAAGTCTGAGCTGGTGTAACCACAGCCTATGTAAGACATGCTCGTAGCCAAACTCAAGCCCTCATCAAGAGTAAAGGCTTAATTTTTTTTAATGAAGGACAAAAAAAGTCAAAATAATGGAAGCAAAATTGGCATAAAGAATATAAAATGCAACTTTTTCTTAAAGCAGGTGGGATACAGGAGAGAAGTAAAAATTGATATAAAAAGCCAGTCTGTTCTGCCACGGAGCCAGAAAGGAATCCTGAGTGACAGGTAACCCGGGTGGGACCAGGAGAACTGATCATAGTCACTGTGACTTCACCACAGGGTAGAAAGGGGGACAGTAAGCAAATTCAACAGGAGGTTTGACATACAGACTAATCTTCCAGGCCCTCAGGGCTTCTGGACCATATCTAGAAATAAAGTATTTTTAAAAACTCTTTCTGGCATCAAAGAAGCAATTATGAACCTCCAGTGACCTCAGAAGACAACAGAGAACATCAGAATTGGGGGATGAATGCGCGGTTCTGACTGGTTGGTTCCCTGCTAGACAAAAAGGCACTTTCTGGTGACTTGTTCTGTCTACAAAAGCATGGCTGGCTTTTGTCCCAGGAGTTGAGAAGGTGGAGAACTGAGTGAAGACCCAGAGAGAGGTCAATATTCACAGGAGGAGGGAAGACCAGAGGTGGATGGGAGTGGTCACAGCAACATGAGCGGCAGACACTGGCTGGGGAGGAGTTCATAAAAAAGATCATGAAACAGTTCTCAAAAAACTCTCTCAGTACAACAGAGAGGACGGCAAAGAGGGGCAGGGAACACAGGGCCGTGCCTTGGTTGGGGAGGGCACCCAGAACTTCACAGATGTAAGTGACGGGGCAGGGGATTGTCACTGCCACCCAGTGTCCCCTCAGCACTGAGGTGGTTAAGAACCAGATGTGCCTCCTCAACTTTCTCCCGTCTGCTGCCACCTGTAGAGGTTGCCAGGCCTGGGTCCCCTCACAAAGGGACTTACATCTGTTCATTCTCTAAGAAAAGCCACTGGGCCATAATCCTGTCCCCTTACAACCTTCTAACCACGTCTTACAAGCTACCTCAATCTTAAATACAAATGTCAGGTCAGTTACCAGGCTGCAAGGAAGTTTTCAATGTGGAAAAAGAGACAAACTGAAGAGGACCTGGAGGCAACAGGGACAACCAAGAGGCAGAAGGAAAGTCCAAGCTCAAACTCCACTAGCACAGTCCAATCGCACAGAAAGTTACAATGAAACCTAACAAATAAAACATGGGAGGAAAAATCTAAGAGAACTGGATCTCAACTCGAGGGTTCCAACTTCAAACAAGAGGATTTCAGGAAAAGCCAAGGCAGCGGAGAAGAGAAGGTCATCAAAGGAGTAAGGCCAGAAAAGTCTTCCCCTCAACAGAAGGACTGGCCAGATGGGTGGAGCCACAGTGTCTGACAACAAGATCGAAACAGGATTCACCACCTCGTGGCCGCTAGGGCACCGGAGAGAAAAAGCAGAACCTGAAAGCTGCCCGCTGGGGGAGGGAGAGGGGGGACACAAGCCCACATTCAAAAGGATCGAGGGCAGAACAGGGCCTGACTTTGAAAAGCTCTAGTGAATCTTGGAAGACAGTCTTCCTGGACCCAAGTCAAGGGAAAAACACAATCCTACAACCAGCCAGACCAGCAATCACGTATAAAGGTAAAATCAATTTCCCACATACAAGCTACAAACCTCCAAATTACCTCCATGTACTCTTTCCTGGAAACTACCCGAGGATGGGATCCTCCCAAATGAAGGAATAAACCAGAAGGAATCAATACAGGCCTGAAGCGACAGTGAACCAGCATGAGAGGACAGGGAGCCCTCAGGGCGTGGGGAGCACACATCCCAGGACGGCAGCCCTTTCCTTTTCCGTAACTGATTTACTCCCTTCGTCCCACTGAAAACTATTTCCTGAGGGCAGGCGTTCTTTTCTCGCACCTGAGTGAGGTCTTCCCCTTCCTGCCCCGTCACTTCCAAACACCTTCTATGTGAGCTTCCATTTCAGGTAACCTCATAAAACACTTCACCCCGCTACAACCCTGAAGGCAGGCCACAGGACTGGCAGTAACCCTTTCTTCCCATGGCATTTATTCAAATTCTATAGAAACTCAATGTCAGCAGGGTCCATCCACAGTGCAGAGCCTCCATACTGCCTTTTTGCCCTCAGGGCCCAGGACGGTGGACAGCCAGGGACACTCTGCGGCAGGTACTGAGCCTTCAGCCTCTGAAGTGACGGTTATAACAGGCACTCAAGGAAATGGTACTGAATGATGACTTCAATAAATGCAGTGAAAAGGAGCACAACTACAGATTAGTGACTCAGCAATAATGTCATTTCCATATTTTAACTTCTCTACTTGAAAACTAATCTCCCAAATGTAATAAAGCTACCCGTGAGACAGTGGGCAGTCCTTGGCAAAAGAACACATGCCCCAGCTTCCCCTCGGCTCATCACCACACGAGGTGAGGTGCGTCGGCCTTGCTTCCCGAGTCAGCCTCCTCTCCTGATTGCCATACCCCTTGGTTAAGTTGTCTTGTTTCAAGAAGAAAATTTTCCCATCTCTTAATCATGCATTTTCATTTCAGTCTCCCCTAATTAAATCATTAAAAGAACTTCCTTAGAGCTAAGTCAGAAACATTAGCATTAAAGTATCTTAAATCTAAATGCAAATATATTCTCAACTGATCTACTAGCTACCTCATTTGATAAACATTTATCAAGTAACTGCTGTATACTCAAACTCTAAGCTAAGAACTCAAGAGGTACTAAAATGAAATGCCACACTTCCAAAGCAAAGAAGACAGCAGGAGAATGGCAGATGCAAATCTATTAACTCAAACTGAAGAGTGTGTATATACCTGTAACTATGCTCCTACTCTGCACCGCAAAGAATCAGCGAGCAGAAGAAAAGAAAACTAAGGATACTCTCATGGCAAGAGAATTAAAGTATACAATGTGGAGAACTGTCAACAAAAAGAGCAATAAACAGAAAAACCCTTCAGAAAAGTTGTCAATCTTTTAGTTTTAGGAATGTTGCTTGATTACAAAGTAAATCAGGTCAGATAGTAAATACCTGCATAAAATATATTTCTATTTTAACATTAGCAAAGTAAGAGCCTTTACACTGTTTGATGATGAGTGTTTCCATTATATTTCACGTAAATAATATATATTGCTTATGCTCACATACCCATGAGTACCTAACATTTTTCAAATATGCCCCCCACATTTGATAAATTTAAGCCTCTAAAATTATTTTTGGTTTTGCTGGCCATGACAATGGTGAAATCATCCAAATGGGAAGTAATTTTATATCTACAAGTAGAGATATCAGCAATGACACTGTTCTAAAACAGAACCACACTTCAACAATAATTGCACTATGTATATCACCCTCAGGCATGCTACCACACACCATGCTAAAATATTCTCAAGGGGCAGGCTTACCTGAGGCACGTGCCATAAATGAAGAACAAAGCCATCATCAGTCCATTTAAAAGGAAAATGACAGCCACATAAAAGCAAGCGGGGTCTCCCAATCCTTTAAAAACAAACAAAACGTGTGCTCTAAAAGGCTCTTTATACGTCTGGCAATTGATATTAAACATGCTTGTTTTGAAAACGGTTGTGATATATATCGAGTGGTTGCCTTGTTTCCAATCCGAACACACAACACTCCTGCGGATCTCAGACGAACGGGGAGCAGCCGTGGACAGACGCTCCTCCAGGGTCTGCCGGGGAAGTACGGGGTCTGCCCCAGCTTTTGGGTCTGGCTGGGCTGGTGACAACTCAACAGAGTGTGCAGCAGCCAGGGAAGGGGACATGTGGGTGGCCCTGCTGACAATCCCAGCCAGGCCCAGCCTGGCTGTGGCCCCAGCCCAGGAGCCAGGAGGTAAGCGCAGCAGCCCCTGGGGTGCAGCCGAGGCCCCTGAGAGCAGGGGAAGCAGCCCCCCGCGGTCCCGCCCAGGCGCCCCGCTGGAAGGACCATGAACGGAAGGCAGGGCGGCGGTTTCCCGTCGCTGGGCCCAGCAGGCGCCAGGCAGGGGCGCGGGCAGAACTTGCCTTCACAGCTCTCGATCGGGCTGAGCCCTTCTCCTCTGGTAACCGTCCAACAGATCTTGGTCTGAATGCCAACGAAGTCCATTATTTTGGTATAAATTCGGTACCAGCTGGCTAAGATGACCTAATTTTTCAAAAATAGAGACATTATGAGAAAAGATATTATCCTCAACAGTTTCATTACTGGAGTATTTGTAAGATGCTTGATAACTATCAAATGTCCCCTTCCAGTAGCATGCACTTGGCACCTGCGGAATCCGGTAAGAGCCTCACAGCCCCAACAGGTTCCGCGGGCAGCCCTCAGCTGCCCACCCACGGGCAGGAATAAAACAGAACCAGGAACGTGCGGGATTTATCTGTATTTTCAAGAGCTATAAAACCCTACTACGGAACATAAAAGACGACAAACAATCAGAAAGGTTCTATGTCTTCCTGAATGGGTCTAATGATTCAAGACGTGAATTCTCCCACAAATTAATTTATTGACATAAACCAGTACTAGTCAGATCCGAAGTGTCTGTTTAGGGCTGTTACCCAGAGAATAACAAAGAGGAGACAACCGAAAAGAATGTCCCAACACACATAAAGTGCATTACTTACAACTAAAATAGTGTGATCAACAGATCAAAGTAGCCCGGTGGAGGTGGTGGACTCCACCCAGATCCCGCCCAGCAGCTGCACGGCCTGCAGCTGACAGCTCTCAGCTGAGTCCCTCTCTGGGAACCACTGTCTGCTAAAGAGTCAGTTCACTAAAGGCCACCCTCACTCAAGGACAGCTGCGCCCTTTGACTGGCGAGTCCGGGCCCTGGCCTGCAGGTACGCAGCCTGCAGAGCCTCCCAGCCAGCCCAGCTCCTCCTGCCCTATCCTGCTCCCTTCTTCCCTTCAGGCACTGACCCCCATACACGTCCTGCAGGAAATCTAAGTCTGCTTCCGACCTCAACCTAAGGTGACACTACACGCAAGTCCAAACACAGAAGCAAGCACACACGCATAATAACGTTGTATATAATCATGAGTGTGGGGGAGATGGACCACACCCCAAAGTGTCAGGTTACACGCATGACCACTGTGAAAAAACATGATTAGATTCCTACCCCACACTATACCAAAACAAATTCCAGGTAAATTAAAAATGCAAATATTAATTAAAAACATCACAATTAAAAAGAACAAAGATTTTTTACATATATGAATAAAAAATCATAAATTAAAATGATTCACAGATATATTTCTGTACAGAAAAAAATACATACACATCATACACAAAGCTAAAAGCAAACAAAAAGCTGGGGAAAATGTTTTATCCATATAACAGTATTAAAATCCCCATATAATAAATGCGCTCTTATAAAACTTCAATGGAAATATAGACAAAGGGCATGAAAATGCATTTTTAAAAGAGAAGATGCATTTTTTAAATAAATTCATACACACACAAAGCAAGGATTCAGGTAGCCAAGCATTCTCAAAAACACTGCTAGTGGGAATTGCACTTCGTGTAACCTATCTGGAAGGCATTCTGGCAGCATGACCACAATCACTCAAGTGTGGATTCTGTTAAACTAAACAGTTCCACCTCAACAAAGTTATAGTGTGAAAAACGGAGACACGTAAAGACTGAGTTCAAAGATGCTTACTGCAGCATCAGAATATCTTAAAAGGAATTTTCATAAATGATGAACTAAGTAAACAATGGTACATTGTACACACAGCCATTAAAAAGGAGGCTGTGGAAGAGAAGATGACACAGGAAAATGGTTATAAATAGTCTTATAAGACAAAGGCATTTATTTAAAAGATGTGCCATGTGATCTCAGTTTTCTTGTGTGATCCAATTTCTGCAAAAGTAAATGCATACGTGGTTATACTGAAAGTACTCGGTAAGCAGAACACTGGGCTTGTGGTTATTTATTGGTCTCTGCCTCCTCATTAATCAGTCGGGTGAACTCACTGGCCTGGAAGTTCAACTCCTCTCACTCAATGGGAAATGACCAGGAGCCCAGCTAAGTGCTGGTACTGAGCCAGAGCGTGGGACCCCTGCCAAGACCAAGGCCACCCAAGGCCTTGGCATGAGGCCCAGGCTGTCCAGCAGCAGCAGGTGCTGAGAAGGGGGGACGGGGGAACTGTGGGTAACTGGAGCACCACCCATCACGTCAAGGAGGCGAGCACTGAGGAAGGCACAGGTAAGGGGGGCCCTGGAGAGCTCTGAGGAATGTGTCACCTGAAAGCAGGATGGTAGAGAGGCCAAAACAAGTTACTGATGTCACTGCCTTCCTCCCCACCTCCTGGGTGGCCCACCTCGAGAAAATACAGTGAAGGGAAGCCTCCCAGATGGGGAAGAAACACTATTTGGCCAATGACCTGTGAAAGGCATGGCACCCCCCGCTATAATCCCAACCAGCACGCCATGCAGATAGCTTCACATTCCCTAAACCACACAATCATAGGTCCCACAGAATCAGTTCAAGTTCTTCAAAATTAATGATTTTTTTATATTCCTTTCTAAGAAGAGATACATTTTTTTTTAAAAACAATAAAATGTAATGTACTGAATCATACCTTAGATTTAGAATTAGCTTTTAATACAAATAACACTTTTTTGTAAAGTAAGAAAATCACAATTGAGAAAGTAGCTTACCTCAGGGTAAAGATTGAACCTTTTTAATGTATTAATTACAAGGGGGTATTCGGTCAGCCTGTCATTCATAATCATCCATACTCCATTTAAGAACGAGGGCGCTTCCACAATAGTCTTGAAGTAGGAATAATACAGCCCCTGAAATAAGCATATATTATAGTCATAATAAAAAGTACATAATTACTATAGTAGCTTTAAAGAAACTTAAAATACACTTTTTAAAAAACAAAGCACTCAAGCAAGTAAGAGCTACAATCAATTTCATAGGTTTCTAACCACTGATAAGTTCTTAGATTGCAAAAAGCGTACATATTTTAGTATAACCTTGTCTTAACTGAAACAATTGGGCTCAAAAGAGCTTCAAAAATAGTTTCCACATTTATAAAAATAACTCAGCATATCTCATTTAAGAAAACCCTATAACCTATAATGTGAGTGTTGGAGAAGGCTAGCTTGAATAGGGTGTGTAACCTATTATGGAACTGAAATTTACCATCAACTACAAATTCTTCCCTGGCCAGAAATGTTTCCCCGTCTGCTTATCTGAATCCTTGTTTTGTAGGTTTGATTTTGGAATCACATAAACAGCCTATTATAAATTAAAATTTTTAAACAGAAATTATCAAGTTGGGAGAGGATTTCCAATAACTTTAAGATGTAGTAATTTCACTGTACATCCCTACTGTGTATCCTAAAATCAAACTGAAATGCAAGAAAGTCCTAAACTGTTTTCAGAAATCATATTTTTAATACCTCTGGCACTGTTATTCCTCAAAAGTAAGTAATTTCAAACCAAGATTCTCAGGCTAACAGAAAAGATGCAAATTTAATATAAAATAAGTAAAAACCATGAAATCTTAAATTTGAATTTAAAAATAAGATAAATTCATGAGTTATTTTATAAATTCATGAGTTATAATAAAACTGTTTCCTAATTCTGTTTACCGAAAAGGCCAATCTAGTTTAAAATAGCAGCAGTAAGCATCTCTAGCACCAAAACTGTAGTCTCTAAATACCATCTGCCACTGAAAGGGACTGGAAATTGGAAAACTGGATGACTCCAGGTCAGGAGATAAAATGTCTATAATACAGGAAAGTAAGGAAGCTTCAGAATACTAGTAGGGCCATGTCAAGGGGACACAGAGCGGCCTGCAATGCTAAAGAACCACCTAAAGACAAGTGAGTTTATAAAACTTGTTAAAATCCATCAAATCATAATGAGACTCCCATAGAAGAAACTCCATTGGTTATCATGAGAAGATTCGAGAGAACCAACTCATTTTTCCAAAAGGCAGTAAGTAGAATGAACCAAGAATGAACTCATCTTACCTGTATGACGTGTACCTCAGAGAAACCAAGTTCAAGTATTACAGGAAATTTCTTTATATAAGAGTTACAGTTAATAATGCAGAAAAAGTAGTAGAATAGATCATCACCATTTGGAAATCCTAACAAAATAACTGACCTAGGCTGAGGGCTAGTATTCCTGCCTGCCCTGCCCCCAAAAATCAAACCTTCAGCTATCAAGACTCTTATCTATCCATTTTCAGGAAACTTGGGACAGTGGAACATAATAAATAACATTAATTACTGTGGGTAGTTCTATAGGACAAATGGCCAGGATTCTTCAAAAAATAAACAGCAGGGAGAACAAAACAAACATGGGAAGAGGAACTTATAGACTGAAAGACTTAAGAAAGAGATAAGAGCTACATCAACCAAATGCAACGTACAGACAGTGTTGGGATCCTGACTCAAACATACCAACACATTAACTGTGAAAAAAAAAGTCAATCGGGTTATTTAAGCAGGGATTGACACCTGATGTTATTAAAAATTGCTGTTCATGCCCAGCCGGGCGTGGCTCAGCGGCTGAGCGTCCACCTACGATCCAGGAGATCAGAGTTCGATTCCCGGTCAGGGCACATACCTGGGTTGTGGGCTGCAGCCGATCAATGACTCTCTCATCATTGATGTTTCTATCTCTCTCTCCCTCTCCCTTCCTCTCTCAGAAATCAATATATATTTAAAAATAAAATAAAATAAAAATTGCTGTTCATTGTTTACAAGTGTGACAAAAGTACGGTCATTAACAAAAAAGTCCTTATATGAAAGCGCTCGCAGATGAAATGATACAAATCTGAGGTTTCCTTAAGAGAGACGAGTGTGGGGGGTGTGGATGAAAGGAAAACGGCTGTGCCCTAGGAGTTGAAGCTGGGGGATGCAGAGACGGAAGGTGTCCACTCTTGCTACTTTGGAGCATCTCTGAAAATTTCCATAAGAAAAAGCTTAAAAGTTTGAGATTCCTAAAATACTACAATCAAATACCACATGGAAACTAACCATTTCAGTGCGAAAAGCCATCTCCCTTTCCAAGGTTGAGAGGTGAGAAAAGTGACGATCATTTTCAAAGAGGTGTGTTATGTGGCTCCTGCAAAACAGAAGCAACAAAGCAACAGTACTGAAGCTTATACTAAGTAATATTTTTCAAAGAAACACTAAAAGCAAAAATGAAATTAATAATTTGCAGATAATTTTGGAACAAAACTCAAATACAATGGTACCCATATTTGTTCTTCTGCTCAGTATGTCTTACATTTATACTAAAATTTCTCTCTACAAGAAAACACATTCAAATTAGATTTTAAAATTAGAATGAACCAGAATATTTTAAGCCAAGTACAATAAAATGATAAACCATAAATGCCATTGAGTTACCATTTCAGAGATGTCTGATTAATGAAATTCATATTTCTATCTAGAAGATTAAAAAAATTAATCTTCCTCTCAACACGAACACTGTAGTAATGTTAAGCGAAGTACAGTCTCAAATATAACCTCTTCAATAATAAATATGTTTATTAAAAAATTACATTCTGCCCGATTTATCAATTACACGATTTTTCAGATGACTGTGTTGCATGTGATCATATATATTCATCATCATACTGAAATCATTCCTTAGAGCCAAAAGAAACAGCTACAGTAAGTTATAACCATCTGCAGAAGAGACCACAGGAGAAAACAATCTTACCAGTGCAACACTGCAGCAAAGGCAGCTGGAAGAAAAAAGAAATTTCAGTTACTACGTTAATATAAAGAAATATTTTCAACTTAACAGAAAACCACTACAAAGGCATGCATGGTTAGGGATGGGTGAGTGTGGGACTGTTCAAGGTTGGCAGAATACTGACACTTCCAAAGGAGCCCCCGGACTATGCCTAAAATATCAATTGGCTGAATTATAAAGGAATTAAGCATATGTCTACAGTTTACATTCGCTCACTCTTTCAACAAAATACATGAAAGCCTTTATTTGCCCAAAACTGTACAAGGTACCCTCGGATGGAAATATCCACAGATAGAAGCAATGGTGAGAGGTAACTGGGAACAACGAAGTAAGTTGACTTCAGGAACAGGACTGTGGATGGATAAAAAACTTTTTACATACTGTTGCAATACCTGAAGTTTTATGATAAATTTTACTATTTTTAGACAAATTTAAAAAATGAAATAAATAAAAAACGAAGAGATGGAACGGGAAAAGGAATGAAGAAAAGGTTACAGAGGAAACAAGCTAATGATAAAATCAGTACATGAGAATTGTAAAAAACAGACGACAGACCAAAAACGGAGTGACTAGGGCTGCCTGCTAATCACTCTTCCTCGGCCCCCTTCGGCCTTCAAAAGCCTTTCTACCTGCTGGGGGGATGCCGCCCCATTCAGGCATCATTCAACGACGCCGATCAGATCTTTAAAATTTACTCATTTGAAGTCTTGTTATTTAACAGAATCAATAGTTTGCTTTCTGTCCAAGTACAAAGCACATATTATGATGAATCCAGAAAATACCATTTAATTCTCTTGTATCACAAGGTTCATCTTACTGCAGGCTTCTGATTAAATTACTAAGGAATTGAATGGTGAAAATATTCTTAGAAATGAAAACCAAACAGCTCAGATCTTTTGCCTTATTCTTAAAGAAATGTTTACATTTTTTTAAAAAATATGTTTTGCCTAGGAGATATTAATGGTTATAAAAGATAAAGTTACTCTCTAGGTCCAATGAGACTGCAAATACTGAACTAGGCTGGTCACTGGACATTTGTTTGCATGTGCCACTTTGACCTTTGGAAATCTTGATTTTTTTTCTTGTTGACAAATACCACCCGCTTCCTTTTCCATTAAAGACACCACCCCCCCCACTAATAAAACTTGGGCTTTACTTTCTCAATGACCTAGTGATAATGTTCTGAATAAACCATTCTCGCACAGAATGAAAAGCCACCTTTATCATACTGAAGATGTGTCATACTTTGAGAATATAATTGGGATTTCATTTATAAATTAATTTGGGAAGAATCTACATGTTTACAATATAATTCCCTATGTTCACATCCATACTCATGATATATACCTTCAACTGTTCATCTTGCTTTTCAATTACCCTCGACAAAAACCCTATCAGTAGAGTTAATACATATTTAATACATAGTCAATTGATATTTCTTACTAAGTCTTCCTGGGAACTTAACATTTTTTTTCTAATATCCATGAAATCACTCTTTCATTACATGTACTGGATATTGTTAATGTATTTATTTTGCAATGTGTATACTTGTGATTTATTTACTAAATTATTAATTCACAGGGTTTTTTTGGCTTATCTTCACTTCTCCATTTTAAACAGTATTATTTTAAAATAATAATGTTGCTCTTATTTTATAATTTTACTGTTTCTTCTTCCCATTTGACAATAAACTTGTAGAATACTAAATGATTCTCTAAGGGGGCATCCTGTCCTCTGCTGACTTGAACAGCAATGCATCTCACACTATGCCTTTAAGTTGGCCTTGACCTTCACAGTTCTGGAGTGATCAATAAGAGTCCTCTACTTCCTCAGGACACCACGATTCCTCAGGAGAAGGGTGGAAGATACAGAGTGGCCTTTGGTGCCTTCTGGAATCCCTTTAATTCATTTTCTGCAGCACGAGAGTAAACAATTCTTGGAGCTCTTGGTATTTGAGTGGCACTTTCTTAGTCTCTGGGTCAATTAATAATGAGCCCAATGTTTTGGATTCCACCGTTCATTTCCATTTAGTAGTAAGAATAGTAAAGCAGCTAGCGCTGGAATTCTTATTACAGGCCAGAAACTTGCAGTGCTTTCCTTGAGCCAACTCAATGCATCCCTAGGAGGTAGGTACAAATATTTATTTCCCTAGGATACAGATGAGAGGTTGAGGCCCAGAAAACCTGAGTTAACTTGCCCAAGCAAACAAAGCAGGTAAACAGAGAAAGGGAAGCTGCAGCAGGACTGTGACCCTAGAGCCACGCACTGGGGGAGGGGACGGACAAAGGCCATGGCCGCTGCCTTCTCAAGTACCTCATTCCCCTTACCCTTTTTTATATTAAAGATAAAAGGAAAAAGTTGCAATTCATCTGTTGATATAGACAGTGTTTTATAGAAGCTATTTTTATCTAAAAATGTAGAGCTGTGCTTTAATTTATTCAAAATTGAAATAAATTATATGTACATGTCATTTGAAAATGGAAGCACAAGTAAAGTAGATACTTGCCTTGTGGGCATGTAATTTAAACACATAAAATGATAAAAACTTCTGAAGGCAGCCCTAAAGAACTCTTCTTATCTCCTTGCCTACAAGAGATTAAAATTGATTTTCTCTAAATTTAGTCTGCTGATTATCAAACCTGTTTATACTCTCTTTGAAAGTGTCATAAAATTGATAATCCGTCTTTTCCATTTTAACACATATGCTATATTTTGTATTTAAGATATTGAGGTAAGTATAGCAAGTTCTGGGTTTTTTTCAATCAGAACATAAAACTAAATTTCAAAAAACCCAAATCTATTCTATAACAAGAAGGTGTTCAAGGAAAGAAGGTTGGCTTTGTGGTCTAATTCAAAAGATTGCCACCCCATGGCTGAGAATTTTGAAAGGCTCTTATGTTTTGCTGGAAGCACATAAATTATTAACACTCTGAAACGAAATTGGACCTCTTTCCACTTTGTGATTAAGGAAATTTTGTTCCGGATTATAAATCACGTTATATCTACTTTCAGTCTTATGGGACCTGAGCAGCCTCTTCACTGAAAAGTCTTCTGTTATCAGAATCTTGTTTAAAGGAAATAGAATATAACTCCCAAGAGTAGAGACGATTACTGAACTTTACCAGAGCACACAGCCAGACTCAGATGTTTGCTGAATTAACGCGTACAACTTGATATAGTTAAGGGGGAAATGAAATAATCCTAAATCATGTCCACATAATAACCCAAACTTCAATAAACTTCAATTGATGGACATATACATACACTACCTGTGCATGTAACAGTGTTTTCAAAAATAGTTACCATTGAGTTAGTGTAAATTACCCCCTGGTGTCTGCACTTGGCAGCCCGGAGCTGGGGGCCAGGAGCGGGGGCAGGGCTGCGCTCCACAGGGTGTGGCTCCCGTGGTGCTGTAGCAGCTCCTGCCCCACCCGACGCCCCTCCTTCCAGCCTCAGCCCCCAAGGCCGCCCCACAGGGGCTAGTCCAGTGCCAGCCCCCAGTGCCTGGCCACAGCCTTAGCGGCAGCAAGAACCCAGAAAGAAATGGGGCACGGGGCCTCCCCTACTGCTCCCATCAATCCTGAATCCCATGCGCTCTCCGCCCAGCACGGAGCCCCCACCTTTCCACCTCTTCTCCAGCCTCGTCCCGCCCAGTGGGTGACTGGGAAGCCCAGGTCCCTCTCCAGGCCCTGCCACCCCACGGATCCCGCGGAGGAAGCGGAGCCCCGTGACCTGCATCATTAAGATTCCTCAGCTGCATCTCCTGCACCCTGCGGTCCCCTCGTCCTCGAGGTGTGCGAGCGAGAGCTCGAAGCCGGGTGGCTGCGCTCCGGTGCCCCCTGTGCTACCTGCAGCCAGCGCCATGTCTCCTGGCCACCAACACGTTTTCCCACCCTTGGGACGTTTCCCTCACACCTGACTTTGTAACTAGTATGCACTTTAAGTCACAGAGCACTGCCACAGGCCTCATCTGATTCTCACAGCAGCCCTGCGAGTGAGAGCCACGGAAACCAGCCCCAAGGCGATTTCCCCAAAGGCACACAGCTGGCAGATGGCGAGAACTCCAGGAACCCAGGGGTTCTAACCCCAACCTGGGTTTCTTTCAGCCTCCCTGACAGAGCTGCCTGCTTTCCTGCTTGTGGGCATTTGATGGCCTCACCTAGTGACAATGTTTATATGGAGAAATGTATTCTAAGTCCAAAATGACCTGCAAATCTTAAAAATACAACTTATTACTAAATTGAGGTTAATCCATGCTTAAAGTATTCTAAACAGTTTTAACCTCCCTAACCCTCAAGTGACAAAATGACAAAAAGAAGGATGCCCCTTAAATCTATTAGACATGGTTCTCAAGTCAACCTGAAGTTCTATAGTCAAGCCCTTCCAGCAATGACTAACAATGGCTTATTGTTCTCAGGGGTCCATTTGGAGAGAGGGGGTGGAGGCTGGGTGGAGGTAGGTGAAGGGGGGGAATGGGGGACATCTGTAATAGTGTCAACAATAAACAAAATAGATTTTAAAAAAATAAATGTTTCTTTCCAGAAGCTGAGTCCCAAGTAAAGAGCATCCCTGTCCCACATTAATCCACCCTGGAGAACACAGTCAGGTTCTACACGTGCAAACCCAGCATCTCACCCCCTTGTTTGAAAAGCCCACGGCGTCCCATGGCTCACACCCTGAGGCCCACACATGACTGGCCTATTTCCAGTTAATCCCCACTGCCCAGCCTTCACACAGGCTGCACTGGGCAAGAATCCCCTAAAATACTGAGTGCTTTGGTGATGCTATGCCTTTGCTCCCACCTGAAACTCCTCGCCCAGCCTTCAAAGCCACAGCAATTCAAGTGTGGCATTTGGTGAAGCTTGTCCACCACCCCAGCTATACCTGTATCACAGCTAGTGAGTAGCTAGTCACGCTCACAACAGCTTCCTCTGCTGGAAGCAGATGCCTGGAGGCTGAGCTCGTGGTGAATCCATCTTACTGTCTCCATCTCCTGGCCCTGTGCCTGGAGCCTTGCTCCTTGCTGGGTTCAAATGTTAAGTGACTATCACCATGTAAGAAAAGTTATAGAAAGTACTCAATTCAATAAAAACTTGAACACCTAGAGACAATATCTAAGCATTCTAAACTGCCCAAAGCACTCCCACTGCATAAAGGTAAATGTATAGATAAAACAATACAATTAGTATATTGAAAGAAATGTTTCTAGCCTATCGTATGCAGAATGAAACAAAGTCTAGCTTCTGTGTAGTAAATTACCAAGTGAGAAGACACTGCTTAGGACACAGCCTGGGAAAGAGGAAACAGTCGTGTGTCCCACGTGCTCAGCTCCTTCCTTCTTTCTAGCACCCAGATTTGTGTGTTATTACAGCCTTAAAGTCAGCAAGTTTCTAAATGCCTACGAGATACACAACACATTTTCCCAGAAACCGAGAACGTTAAAGAAATACTAGCCAATATCTTTGCCCTTAGAGATAAAATCCCTGCGATAAGACTTAGGTAATAAAATAATGAGAGAACACAATAGGCACTCAGGGAAATGGCACAGTCCATGAACTGCACGAAATATGAGAAGGCAGATCAGTAATGACCTTCTCAGGGCAGGTTTATTAAAGTGGGGTGGGGGGGTGTCTCATGATATGATTACAACTTAGGTGGAATTTATGGTGAGTATCAGAAAAGAGGACAGTGAAAAAAAGCTGGATGTTGACATGGATCCAAGAGGACAAGAGAATCCCCATCACTAATACTGATGTGCAGGACATAAATGGTAATGGCAATAATGAGACAATATTTATCGAGGGCCCACTCACTATATACAGGGTGGGGCAAAGTAGGTTTACAGTTACAAGAACGCGAAAGTTTATTCTCGCATTATTGTGTATAAATTATTGTTTCTTTGTTTATGACTGTAAACCTACTTCTGTCCATCCCTGAACACAGTGTGCCAGGCTCTCAGAGAGCCATGAGCACCAGGAGGGGTTTGGCACAGCTCCCCAACCAGAGGGGCCTGGAGCATCCAAACTGGGAGTGCTGGAGTCCAGGAACCAAAGGATGCACTAATATGCAGGAGGAAATCCCTTAGAAACAATTGCAAAATCAAGGACAAAGGTTTATTTTTAAGTGGATACATAAAAACAGAGCATAGAAAGTGTGTATCACAACCCCCTAAGAGAATATAATTAAGCTTCTAAACAAAGAAACACATAAAGTAAATTTTCACATTTTAAAAATATTTATGTGAGCAGCAGCCAGCAAAGCAATGCACTTCCCAAAAGAGCTGTCAGGTTTGGAACATATAAGGTCATCTTTCCATTCATGTATTGTTGATGGTCCTCAGGCTGTAGATCTGACACCGACAACCCGACAGACCTGCCGAGACCTTAACTTCAATCCCACCCTCCCCCAGTGAGCTCCCTAATGATGCCAGGCCACTCACCTGGCCTACATTAGTTTCCTCCCCTGGGAAACGACATGAGGTAACCTTTAAGTTCTACACTTTTATGAAATTTCCATGGAGATCAAAGATGAGAAAAGAATGAGAAACAAGGTCTTAAAAAATGTTAAACCTAATGGAAAACAGTAGCACTATGCCAGTTACATAAGTACTTCGTGATTAGTATAAAATGTGGGGAAAAAGTCTTAGGTTTGACAATTTCAGCACTGAACGATGGCGTTACAAAAAGCGGTGATTAATTACTGCCAGGAAGTCAATGGGAAAAGGCAGTGCAGGGCAGTAACCCTTCAGCAAACTTGGGTTGGCGTAAGAACATGACTAAAGCCTCACTCCCCTCAAGTTTAACAATCTTCGCAAGTTTAAAAATGTGTCAAGATGGCAAGTTTTCAAAAGTAATTAGTCAAGTGATTTATACCTGCGTCTCATATACAGTTGGTGCTAATGACGATACCCCCTGCGTCCTTGCTCAGTACAGTGAGTCATGCTGGAACTCCTGTGCTCGATTCTGGCGACTGTGTCATTATGCTAACATTTGCTGCTGTAAATTAAAATTACAAAATGCCACCCAGCACTGGTTGTGTGCAGTGACAGTGCTGCAAAACACACCTGGTGATTGGTGACTTTGGCAAAGGCGTCAAACAAGAGGACATATGCCAGAAAACATGAAAACATGTGAACTGTTAATTTATATGCATTAAAAAAACACAGTGATGATGCTAATAATCACAGTATTAAAGCAAAAATAACAGTTCCAACAATTGTAGATTTATGTGCTCTGGAAATTCTTCCTCTTTACATTTATCCCTATCAAATGATTCTTGAATTATGAAAGGTCATCCATGCAGAACTGATCTTTCCTGTGAAATGACTGCCTTTTATGGAATTAGACATCCACATAATGGTCTTGACCTAGAAACAGATGTAATTTTCACTAACTTTTATGACTGGTGATCATTAGAATGGTAACTAAAGAAAACCAGCAAACTCCCCTGGAAGAGTCACATTCCAGTGATTTGGGTGAAGAACAATCTGATGGCAAAAGATGAACCAGTGAAACAAGAATTCAGGACTAAGCATATAAATAAAGTTGGGCACTGCCCACCGGGAAACATGCACACAGGCTTGAGGTCTCCACGATAATACATTTTATTAACATAAACTTTAAGAGACATTAATGCAGCCTAAGAGCTGACTGTGTAAAACATAAAAACGGCGGTAGTTCAAGTTTCAGCAACATCCAAATACGCATATGTATATAATAAAATGGTATCTGCTTTTAGTATCGATACCATAGTATGGACCAAACATCAACCACAAATTGGTAATACATCCTCATAGTTACACTATACTCATTGAATCTGTTATTTATTTGAGCACTCATGAGTGCCACATATTCAGAACCCTTCCAACTGTATCTCTTAATATGTTTAAGTAAATATAAATATTCTTTAGCGGTAACCTGAAGTCTATTTTAGAAAGAAAAAAAGGCTTTAAACATTGAAAAAACTGTTTAAAATCCCAAACTCCCACCCTATTCACTGGCTTTCCTGGGAAATGTAGGGCCTGGCATCTCCCTATTAATACACACTCAGTGGGCACTCGGCTGTGCCTCCACCTTTGAGAGCAAGCCCACCACCCGGGCCAGTGGCCCCAAGCCCCACACTACCTCAGCCTTTCTGGTCCCTATGCCAGCCCTCACACGCTCTTTCCACATCCTAGTCCCACATTTCTATGTAAAATCCCTCTTCCCCTGAGGAAGGGAGAAACAAGAAAGGCAGTGCATTGAGCACTAAGTGGCGGGGTTCCTCAAGACTGGATCCTGGGCTTCCTCTCTTCCCTCGCTATACTCACCCTACAAAGGGTGGAATAGTGGTTAAGAGCATGAAGTCTGGAGCCACATCACTGGGGTTCAAATCCTGGCCCTTCCACATTCTAGGGGTGATCTTAGGCAAGACTTAACTGTGTGCCTTAGATCCCCCACTTAGGAAAATGGCATGACAGTCATAGCGTCAAGGTGAGGACCGAGTGAGCAGGTGAGTTTAAGATAAGTGAGTTCATCTGCAACTCTTAGAACGACGCCTGGCACAGAGTAAACCCCGCACAAGGGAAAGATGCTGCGATCAACTCCCATGAACTGAATGCCGCCCACTTGCTGATGACGCCCTACTGTACGTCTCCACTCAGACCTCTCCTCTTACGTCCCATCACCTACTTGGCATCTCTACTTGGATACCTCACAAATGTCTCAGAGGTAAGGTGTCCAAGATAAGAGAGACTTCTTGATCTTTTCTTTCAAACCTGTCCCCTCACCCGACCCTCGGCTTCCATCCCACTAGGAATGAAGCCCAAGCTCCTCGAGGAGGCCTGCTCTGCACCCACCTCGCTGGCGCGCCACACCCCCTCCTCCAGCACGCCCGCCCTGCCCTGCCCTGCCCTGCCCTGCCCCGCGGCACGCGGTCCGCTGACCCACAGCTCTCTGCCTCTGCCCAGCCCCTTCTCTTCTGCCAGGTCTCACTGGGGGGCTACCTCCCAGAAGCCTTTCTTGACCCTACTTAAAGGGACGTTTCCTGTTTTTTCTATCTCTGCCTCCTGTTTCTTTCCTCCACTACACTTCCTGCAATAAGCAAATGTGCAATTACTTTTATTTGCACCCCTGCCCCCCCGCCCAAGAATGGAAGTTTCACGGAGGCAGGAGCTACAGCGCCTGTTCTCCACGCTATCCCCCAGCAAACAGCACCTGGCATAGTAGGCACTCGACAACCAGCGGATGTGAACGGAGCCACAGTTATTTTACATACATTATTTTACTTACTCTTTACCATAACCAGGTGAAGCATTTATTATCACCGTTTTAAAGATGAGGCAATTAAGGGTCAGAAATATGAAGGCATCTATACCTTTAGAGTATAGGAACAGGATTGGGATGCAGGTCAGCACTGAGAGGCCTGGGGGGCTCCAACACACACGCTGCCTCCCACCCGCCCCAGTTCCCAGCACCCACACCTGACCCTCTGCCCGACCCGGCGTCTTCCCCTCCTGCCCCAGGACATGAGCTCCGGGTCTCCTAAGTTGTGATGACAAAAGCAGTGGTTCTAAACATGGAGGTTTTGCCTCCCAAGGGACATGTGCCAATACCTGGAGGCATTCTGGTTGTCACAGCTGGGGATGGGCTACTGGTATCTAACAGGTAGAGGCCAGGGATGCTGCTACACACCCCACGATTCACAGAACAACCCCCAAAGAAAGAACTGTTCGACCCCACATGTCCTAGTGCTGAGGCCCCGAAGCCCTGAGTAAAGGACCAGCTGAGAGCGGTGGTGCGGTGCCATCGGCCGCAGGCAGGGGACGGAAATGGGTCAGGCAGGACGCACGAAGGGGATAACACAGTAGTTCAACCTTCTCTTCCACATGCAGGTTACATTGTTATGATGTTTGTTTTGTAAATGGCATCTTACATTTTGGTCTCTCACGCAGATAAGCTGTTTTACGTTTAACATGCACCCTTCCCTTCCGCAAAGGAAAGCGCCCTGTCCTGTTCCCTAAAACACGAGCCCTCCCACTAGCCTCTCATCCTCCTGCTTGATAAGCGACAGGGACAAGGAGCCTCACTCTCCCCCAACTCTGATTAGAATGACAGCCACATCGGATCATAAAGGGCAATGCAGAGCCCGCGTCAGGGAAACACCGGATCAGAGAAACTTTCGTAAACCGGACTGTGTCCCCATCGAAAAGGGGGAGGAGATTTACTTAGCTCCAGGATTCCTGCCGCAGGAAGGTCAGCTCAGGGAGGTCAGGCACCTGCCTGGTTTGAAACAGGGATGGGTCGTAACAGATCATGAAATCTGCCTAATGGCTTATAAACAGCATTTTTTTAAAGGCAGATAGAAAATCAGAGTGCACTGCACATTACAGGGGTAAGTATTCTTACATGACACTGTTGTTACAGTTAAATATATGCACCCATGTGGTTGGTTTCCATTTGCCTCCAAACACATTCTCCTCCCTTCTCGTTTCCAGCCCCAGGAGGCTGAACCCACAGGACACCTCAGCTGGGCCCCTTGTAAGGGTTTCCAGTTGGTCAGCAGTGAGAGGCACCAGCAGATCACAGGGCTGCAGGAGAGTTTGAAGCCACTCTTCTTGGGTGGCCCTGCTCCCGAAGGCACCCTGGAAGCTCTCCTGGGGTTCACCTCCTGATAGCTCCCTTCTCCTTCAGGCCCAGAGGTGGCAGCACCTTCCCAGTGTTCGCAGTGCCTGGGTGCTTCAGGACCTTTTGTGGATTCCTTAAGCCTGCTCACACTTCCTAAAAACAGTCCTTTAATTAAATGTTTCCTGCCGGAACACTGACATGTAGAAACAGACAGACGAACAAACGCATTTATGTACTGGGCTACACTTTCAGGAGTGTGGGCGGATTTTAGGGTAAACTGCACTGCTTACTGTGGGTTGTGGTCAAAGACGTTTGAGGAACACTGTCATGGTTCTCCTGACTACACCGGCCTTCCCTGGAGCATTCAGGCTGGGTTGAGATGTCTAAAAAGACATTTCAAGAACCCTTCTTCACAATTGTTAGCATTAAACAAATCGTAAATCATGTCCCCAAGTACGAAAAACATCTGTTTATTACAATGGGTTTTTAAACAATGTTTAGCACTGCCCAGATGAGGAAAGGGGCCCTTGGTAGCTAGTGAGCTCCTCACCAGCACTTAGCACATATGAAGGAGATGAGAGAAGCTGAACTAGGGACCCCTAGTCAGTTTCTAACTCAAAAATTTGTGCTTTTATTAAGGAGACTCAGGTTTTAAAATTTCTTCCTAAACATAAATGAAGCAATTTCTGTAAGAGCAACGACCCATACTAAAGACTGTATGGGGTCGGCCCAACTTGCCCTCATTCTGCGAGGGGGGACAGGAGAGGAAATGAGGCTTTCAAATGTCTATACTCTGGCCCGGCCGAGCGTGGCTCAGCAGTTGAGCATCGACCTAAGATCCAGGAGATCGCGGTTCGATTCCTGGTCAGGGCTCGTGCCCGGGTTGCGGGCTGGATCCCCAGTCGGGGGCGTGCAGGAGGCAGCCGATCAATGACTCTCTCATCATTGATGTTCCTTTCTCTCCTTCTCCCTTCCTCTCTCTGAAATCAATAAAGATAATTTTTTTAAAATGTCTATACTCTGCTCCTCTCTGTAGTATCCGAGGATAAAGGGCCAAAGAAAGAACCAAACATCCCAGGTCCGTTCATTCTTCAGAGCCATCTCTCAAAGTGTCCTGCGGTCTTATGTAGATGGTTAGAAAGTCTCTAGGCCTTGGTCTGGTCACCTAACCTCCATACACCTGGTGGCCACTGGCCAGCGCACACCCAAGAACACGGGACAGTTCCTTCACTGTGCCTTCCAATGGCCAAAGGGGTGAGTCAAGTAAAGTGCCGTGCTGCTGCGTTAATACAAAGCTGTATTTAGGTCGGGGAAGACTAAATCCAAACACAGGAAATGCAATTACAAGAAGAGAGGCACAGAAGAAAATGGCAATGCGTATTATTCTGACTTGTTACCGCCACCTCCTTGAAAAAGCGTGCCATTCCGTATTTTACTATAGCTGTCAATGTTTACACCGGCCACTCAGGAAAAACGCAGGTGCATCCTGCCACCAGAATGCAAGTATTACGCATGTGCCTTTATAACAGCAACTAAACCCTGTTAAATGCTTTAGACGCAGAGTGCCTGTCCATACGCGTTACCCACCCTCTGACTGTGCTCCTCAGGACACCCCGTCAAGGAAGGAGGTGACAATCCCGGGTCACAGGGAAGGGAAGGTTCACAGAGGAAATCGCTTGAAACTTAATCCGAACTTCAGCACGGGAGGGAAGCTGGAGGCTCCCATCCACTGCGCCATGCTGCCTCCCCAAGGTGAGCCTACCTAACCCGCTCGCCAGCGAGGTTTCCAAGCCCAGGCCTGAAGAGAGGAGGAAAGGACAGTACTCAAGTCCGCATTTTTCTAGGCTTGACTCTACAGCAGGGAAAAAGTACCCCGATAACACTACCCACCTTTCTGAGCCATTCCCTCTCTCTCTCTCTCTCTCTCACACGCACACACACAGGCGGTGGCCCTGGGTTTCGGGGCTGAGCGCCTTCTCGGGGGGCTGTGACCTGTCTCAGGGGCGCTGCTTGCTGGGTTCTAGTTCTCGGCCTACACTGAACTCCACATTCTTCTGGGTCACGAAGGGCATCGGAAAGGCTCTAAGAGAGAGGTCGCCAACAGTTCAAGAATTCAGCAACCCAGAGCCCATCAGCGGCCCGACGTGGGAACCGCAGTTAGAGCCGCGCACCGGCCGACTTAGGACATCAGGCCTTTCGTCGGAACTGCTCTAACTCGCCTCCTCGGCACGCCCGCGGGAAACAAAGGGAAGCTGACGTGGTCCGCAGCCCGCGGCGTTTCGGCTCCGGTGGGCTCGGCACCGGCTCACGCCGCATCCCTTCGGCGCCGGCCGCGGGAGGGGGCGGCGAGCCTCCACCCCCCGTTCCCGGGCCAGCGGGGAGGGCCGAGGCCCGGCGCCCCGGACGCTCTGGAAAGTGACGCGCTGACGGGGAATCCCAGAAAGTGCCACCGGCGGTGTCTGCCGCCAAGAAGGAAAAAGCTCGCTGCGATCTAATGACAAGTTTAGCAACTTTCTAGGGCAGGGAACGCGCTCCTGCTGCGGGCTCCGCGGCTCGCTTCCGACCCGGAGCGAAGCCCCCGCGGGCGGCGGCCGAGGGACCGCGCGGGGCCGGCGCGCCAACCAGCGGCGCCCGGGGCTCGCCAGCGCGGACCCGCCAGTTCGCGGCCAGGCCGGGCAGCTGTTGATCTCGGGGCCATTTTTTAAAAAGCAGAGACCGAGAGCGGGCGGGCGGGCGGGGAGCGAGGCGGCCGGAGCCGGGGGAGGCGGAGGAGAGCGCGGGAGGAGACGAGGGCGTCCCAGGAAAAGTCGAGAGGGCTGCAAACTGGCGGGGACGGGGCGCGGGGCGGGGCGGGGGGAAGCGGGAGAGGAGCGGAGGACGGGCCCGCGGCGGAAAGTTCCGCGCCCGGCGGCGCCCGCGCGGGGCTGCTCACCTAGCAGGAGCGTGGTCCAGGTCCGGCCGCGCCCCGCGCGCCGCAGGCCCAGCGCCCCGCGCAGCCCGGCCGCCAGGCGCCCCCAGAGGCCGCCCCCGGAGGGCGGCGCGGCGGGCTCGGCGCGGGGCCCCTTTCTGCCCGCGGCGCCCTTGCGCCCGGGGGACGGGGGCGCGCGCTCGGGCCCGGGCTCCCCGGCGCCGGCGTCCCGCGCCCCCCTCAGCGGTGACTGCGAGGCGCGGGGCTGCTGGGGCGGCTTGGGGGCCGCCTCCCGGTGCTTGTTCCGCGCCTGCAGGACCATCTTGGCATAGTCGCGCCCGCTGGCTGCGCGCGCCCGGACGGCGGCCGGGGCGCCGCTCACTCCCGGCGGAAGGCGGGCCGGTCCCTCCCCGCGGGCCGGGAGGCGGGGAGAGCTGCAAGGCCGGGCGGCGGCCGCCTGCCGAGCGCTGCGGCCGGGAGGAGGCGCCGGACTCGCGCGCCCGCCGCCGTACCGCCGCTCCGGTTGTCACGGCGACCGCGGAACGCCGGGGGGCGGGGGCGGGGACTCCCTGCGAGGGCCCCGCCCCCCCGCCCCTCCGCGCCGGACGCGCGCTCCCGGCCGGCCAGCGCGCACGCGCAGACTTCCGGCGCGGGCGGGAGCCAACCCCGTGGCCGCCGGGCGACCCCGGTCCGGCTCGGGACCCGCGCGGAAGTCGGCGGGGCGCGGGCTCGGGCCGCCTTCCGGTTGCGGCCGCCGTCTCCCTGCGAGCGGCGGGGAGGCAGGGCTCTCTCCGGCGGGGCCGCTGGTGGAAGTTTTGACCGGGTGAAGGCTGCGCGTGGCGCCCGGCGGAGCCCGCGTGGCCCAGGAGGCGCGGCTCCGGTGGCTGGCCCCGGGCGAGGCCCTCGGAACGACCACGCGGGGGCGCTGGGCGCGCTCTGCAGCCTCGGGCGCCGGGCCGCGGGAAGGAGAGCCGGCCCCGCGTTCTCCGCCCGTTCGCTCCGCGCGTGGCCTCGCCGCCTGCGGGGCTGCACCCGGGCTCGCTCGGGCGACCCCGCCTTACGAAGAGCGGAGTGATCCGCTTCACGTGCTCTCACCTTGGGGCTTAAAGAAAGCAGAACTGTATTTGGTAATACAAAATTTTTGTATTAGCAAACGTTTTGTGTGTGTTTTTTAATAGCCTGGAAATGCACGAGGAAAGGAAGTCGAGGAGGATTGGAAAACCCCGTGGGTCCCAGCTGTCCCCCCCTCCACCGCGCATTCTTTGCGCAAAGCCTTGCAACGTCCTGAATAGCAACTGAGAAGTTCCCGCCCTTGCTCTGTCCAGTGGGCTTGTTCCGAAAAGCGGCCGTAAGCCCCGGTTTTGTAATCCCAGCCACGCCGCTGTGACCCGATTATCTCCCCGTACTAACGGTCTTCGCGGGCCGGTGGATCCTCACGCTTAAGTTCTCTGCCCGCAGGTTTCTTTATTAAGGAAGTTAATAATTGGCATTCGCTATTATGCCCTTTTAAGGGACAATGAATTCTTTGGTAAAGGGAATTTATTTTGCCTTGCTAATTAATAACCCCTCACACTCTCCGTTCTGTGAATTTGGATTTTCAGATGTCTTTATTGGAGCAGGGAACAACTAATTTTAGACACTGTTGTAAAAAAAGATTGAAAGTGATATAACAGAATGCTTGGATTATGAAACAATGTGTCAGATGGATCCAGTGTTACCCGCTTGGATTAATTTTTAATTTATTAACCATTAGAGTCAAAGAAACTTAATTCAGTGTCTATTAAATGTAACAATTTGTTGACTGATTTTTTTTTTTTTTTTAATGATTAGAAAAAACACGTGGAAAAGAGGTTTACTGTTTGAAGTACTGGATCACTGATCTGTCCTCTGTACATGGTAGGCTCCGATTCAGGAACTGCCTCCCTTCAACCGGCACTATTGTACCTGAGGAAACTTGTCGGGTGAATAAATGAGCAGCTGAGTGAACGAATGCAGGTGGTAACAACCCCATGTTGATGCATAAGGCTGTGTTCGGTAGAGCACGTGAAAGTCACTTATTTCTGGCCTTCCTCTGCCCTGTCTTGAATTTCTAGAGGGCAAAGTATCTTCCGCGCTCAATCTCCTGCTGTCCCACAGGGCCTGTCCCGGGGCCTGGCTACAGCAGCTTGCTGAGCGGAGTTGAACGAGTAACACCTTAAAGACACACCCAGCCGGGTTTTCTCAGTTCCACCAGCACTGACCAGTCCTCTTCTTTACTTGGCTACCAAGTAGAGAATCCCACAGAGGGGCTGTGTGGGGCACTGGTTAAAAAACGTCGTAACTACAGGCCCAGGTTCCAGTCTGCTCTGACCCGTAACAGCCCTGGGACCTTGGCCAAGTTACTAGACTTTTCTGAGTGTCAGTTTCCTCATCCCTAAACTGAAAATAATAAAAACATCTCCACGGCAGGTTTGTAAAAATTAAATAAGACAGTGTATGTAATGTATCTAACAATTACTTCCATGGAAGTAATTTTTCAGTAATTGTTCAAAGCAGTGGATGATGTATAAGGACCCTCAGTCCTCCCGGAGCCTGAGGCTGACAGTCCTGGACAGCCCAGGGCTGTGGGATGCAGGGGAGTAGAGCTCAGAGCAGCAGAGGCGGCTGTGCACCCTCAGACCAGTCCCGCTGGGCCTCCGCTTCTCAGCCACTGAGCCGCTGATCCTCCCCGAGGCTCCCTGCTTCCCGCCTGTGCCTTACAAATGATGCTCACTCGGGCATCACGAAGCCTGGGCAAAACAGTAGGCAACCCCTCTGGCCCTCCTCCCCTCCATCCCCGAAAAGGAGGGTGTTTGCACAGAGGGAGGGTGGTGGGGCAGAAACTGGAACACTCCTGGAAGGTTACAGCCACATTTCATCTTGTCTCCATAACTGTGAGACCCACCAGCGCAGCCCTGCAGCTTATTCACAGCTGCATCCTTAGGCCAGCGCCCGCCACATAGTGGCGGATGCTGAGAAAAAGAAACAAACTGAGAGCTGATTTTAAATACTGTGTTGGGCACCGAGAATGGATGATCCTTTGGACAGATTCAAGTGTATACTGAGTATAGATTAAGCATTGCAATTACCGACCGCCTTCAACATGCTTTCCTCTTCGGCGGCTCCAGGTCCACCGAACCGTGTTTCCTCATGTGACGCTGTAGGAAAACTGGGTCAAGGCAGACGGGTTCCAAGGGACCCACCAGAGCCACCGCTCATGAAGGAGCCCTGATCTGGTCCCCAGCGTGTAAACCCAATCCTCTCTCACTCAAAGCTCCACTTTGGGCATTTGAAATTAAAAAAAAAAAAAAAATTAATTGAAAAATAATTTTTAAAAACTTTAGGGATAAAGAGAAAGAAGATTAAAAGCAGGACGCAAGCCTGGCCGGCGTGGCTCAGCGGTTGAGCATGGACCTAGGATCCAGCAGATCCCAGTTCGATTCCCCGTCAGGGCACATGCCCCGGTTGTGGGCTCGACCCCAGTAGGCGGCGTGCAGGAGGCAGCCGATCAATGACTCTCATCATTGATGTTTCTGTCTCTCTCCCTCTCCCTCTCTCTGAAATCAATAAAGATTTTTTTTTAAAAAAATGAGGAAATGATCATAAAATAAAGAGGAAGAGCATAAAATAATAGAGGCAAACAAGTAATACCCAAAACTAAGGCCTAGCAATATTAAGATATAGGGACCAGGGGAAGGAATATTGTTAAATGGGAGAGGAAAAGTCAAATTAGGCCAAGAGCAGACCATGCTGGGAGCCAAGTTCCTTCCTCTGCACACTGGCATCTTAAAGCCCCATTTAAACTCCCAGATTTCTCCCTTTGCCCCCATCTGCTCTCCCACGCACAGAGCAAAGCCAAAGGAGAACCCTGACTGTGGTGTTGATTCTCACTTCCTTGGGCCCGATCTCTTCATTGGAGAAGTGTCACGGGGTCTAGTTCTAGATTCTGGCAGTTGTTGCTCACATTAAAAGAGGAACCTCATACTCCCAGAACACTTCACAGTAACCGAAAACGGAGAAGTGTATCCGTGTGACACTCCCCGCCCAGCAGAATGCCAGGGTTAACCTGTCAGGAGGATGCATGTAAATTGCTACTCTTTTGCTTTTCACATTTTATCTACCCTCTTCCTCCCAGCCGACCTTGTAGTTTAAACTGTACACGCTCCGATGAGCGTTGCTGAGAAACTCAGAGTTCATTGTCGGTCCTGGTTAGAGTTACATGGTCAGGAGCCGCTTCAAGGGGACATCGGCCAAACTTTCAACAATAAAGCTAAATTTAAAAAATGGAAAAGAAGAACCACTTGGTTGCAGAAGGGCCTGTCTCTCTAAAAAGCAATTCCTGTTATCGAGGGCTTGCTGTGTCCTTAGGACCTTAGTAGGTATTATCAACGTTAAAAGCTCATATAGTGAGTCTCCATCCCCCAGGGCTCACAGATGAGTTGGAGGCGGGTGAGCTGGAGCAAGGCAGTTACAGGAAACAAGACGGCTGATAGGAAAATAAGTACTCGAGTCAGAGCCAAGTACAGAAAAAGCCCCAAAGATGAGACCATGGGTGCCGAGACCCAGGAGGTGTCAGGGAAGAGAGGAACCTCAGGCTAGGCCTTGTTAGAGCAACGGGATTTGTTTGAACAAAGGAAACATGAAAAGGGTGTGCTAGACAGAAGCAGCGTATTTCAGAAACCCTTGTGTGCCTGGCACATAGTAGGGGCAACTGTGGATATCTTCAGTCCATTCGGAATGAGGAAGGTAAGAAACCACGAATGTAAGTGTGAGTGATAAACAGATGGATTAAAGGTGAATAAATGAATGAAGCGATAATCGGAGCGTGAACTGCCCAGAGCGCCCCAGCATGGACCCTGGCTCGCAAAGCCCCGCAGGTGCATCTAGACCTGAGCAGCCGCTTCCCCCGGGGATACTGGGCCCCCTACACCAGGTGGCCCTTGGACTTGAATGCCACCTCCAGCCTCTGATCTGGGCCAGGGCTTGCTTGCACCCCTCAGGCTTCAGCTGACACCTAGTGCCTCTCAGGGCCCCCAGACACAGGTAAGGAGATGGGGGGGCTGACTCATGGAGACGCCTGTGGGCAGTCGCCCGCCCCCATCCATTCCCCCGGCAAGCACGCGGAGGTACCACGGGACCTATCCTCTCACCCCCAACCTCATCGCAAGCTCCCTGCAATTGTTAAAAAAATCGCTTCAGCTTATTGCAACCTTGTGTGTCCTGAATTTCTTTTACGACTAACTGGACAAACGCGTGCATTTCAGAAACCATCGCATGACCAAGACGGCGGAGAAACAAAACGTGTGGTGAGATGAGGCCCGAGGGTCTCAGGTGGGCCCTTGGGATGGAGGGAACTGGACGGGGGCAAGTGGGAGATGGGCAGCCCCGGGGGCAGCGCAGAGGCAGAGCGGATGCTGTGGCTGGGTCCCCCAGGCAGCTGGGTGTGGGAGCTTGGGAGGCTTCCCTGAGGCTCCAGCCCAGGTCGCCTGCTGAACCCCGACCTGCCTCATCCCAGCTTTACTCAACTAGAGGAGCCCCACCCTCCCCAGTTTCTTCACTGGAATCCTGTGGACAGTTTTACTTAAAGAGGGCACTGCTGCTTTGAAAATTCAGGTCAGGCAAAACACCCAGAAGCTTGCTTAAAATGCAGATTACCGGGCCCTGCCCTAGAGAGTGAGGAGTTCAGGGTGAGGCCAAGGCCGCCCGCATTTCTAGCCAGGGCTTCCTGACCACCCCTGGCAAACCCTGGCCTGGGTGCTGGTTCAGACTCCTTGGCTCCACGTGACACTGGTCTGAGCGTTTGGAGAGCACACTCCACAGCACATTGAAATTCTTTCGTTTCCATTTTGCGTCTTTGAAGACAAATATTTTCTCAAATTCTTCTATTATGAATATTTAATAGTCTATATGTGTGTGAAGGAGACACAAACAGACTTGGCCTGTAGAACGAATGGAAGGAGCCGTAGAGACACATTGTCACCAGGATCACGCCTCACCCTTCTCTTTGGAGTCATATTTCGGAGGAATAGCTATTGAATGTCCATAATAATTCTCCCTTTAGTGGTTCAAGATGGATCTTGGAAACGGGTCCTGAAAATACTGCCAAGAAAATGCGGCAGGTAACAATAGGCCGTGTGCCATTTATAAACCTTTGGTAAGAGGTTACGCAGATACCTGTTATATTGCATCTTTGGTGGCACCTGACCCTTCCTTGGAACCTGAAGTGGGGGGAAGGAAGCTAGGAACACCCTCAGCTGCTCAGTGCAGACCCACAGGCCTACCAGGTCTCAGCCCCGGAGCTCTGGCAGCGTTAACATTACCCGGAGCCTTTAAGAAACACTGATGCCCGGACCTCAGCCGACCAATGGGATCAGACAGGAAGGTCATTGGCGCCTTTTAGAAACTCCCAGGTGACGGCAGAACAGTGAGGCTGAGACCCATGACTCCAGGGAAAGAAGAAAACCCTCTATTCTCATTCCTTGGTTACACGACAGATTTTTAACATACACGAATTTATCTTTACGCAGGGTCTGTCCAGGAAAAAGAAATAGCAATGAGGTAGCCAGGAATGAGGGGGCGGTCTGGTCAAAACGCAGGCGTGGCTGTCACACCTCAGAGGCAGACCTTGTCCTTGGCACTGGCCTCCGTCTGCGTCCCTCAGCTCAGGCCACAGATGCTAACTTCACCCCAGGGCGCAGCGGGTCGCAGGCGCTGGCTGAAAACTCCTGCTCCTCCCTTCGAGCCAGCCCAGCTCTGCTGCATCCTGGAAAACCAGGGCAGGCGCCAGGCCCCTGCGTGGACTGGCTGGAAAGAGAAAGCTCGAAAGTGATGGAAGAAAAAATGAATCGAGTGTGAGGGGCCAGTGAAGAGAGTCATGAAACACTTTGGAGAAAAGCTCCTGGTCCCAAATCCCATTTTCCTGGAGCTACCCAAGCCTGAGACACATTTCTGGAGCCAGCAAGGAAGAGGCCCATGGAATTGTAAGTATGAACAAAAGAAATCCAGGCGGCACCCTGTATGTTCCTGTGCAGGCCTGATCCAACCTAGGAATGGTGCCCGTATGTGTTCTTTACACCCAAAGACAAATGCCAAAAGGTAAAACCTCAAGGAAAACCCTCCGAAAAGGGAAGGCCTCGCAGTAACAGGTAGCTACTCTGAAACTCGCCTTGACCAGGCCCCAGGCACTGTTCTGTGTTTCATGCTCACTACTTAATCCTCACAACAACCTACACGGTGCATACTTTTCCTACCCCCAATCTATGGGGTGGGAAACACAGAGAGGTTGAGTAACGCGCTCAAGGTCAGACAGCTAGTTAGAGGGGGTGCTAGGAAGTGAACCCCGATGGCGCTGCTCCACCTCACCCTCGATTCTGCCCCATGTGGTGAGGTGGAACATTCATAAACGACAGACACCATGAGTCGTGGCTTCCCCTAAGCGCTAAAAATTGCTTCCCTGAAAAGAAAGGCGGTAAAAGCCCATCAGCAATTACCGGCTTTCATAGGAAAGTGTGCTCAGGGCTCGGGGATTAGCTTGGGTTCTCTCTCTTTAATTTATGCATTGAAAAGTAAGTCCTTTCCCGACTTCCGAACTCTATTGTTAGTAACAAATGACTTGCGTCACCGCTGACAGCCCATTGCCACCCCAGGGCGGGTGGTGACGCCATCACTGCGGGAAGTACCAGCCTGGAAAATAAAACTCAGTGCAAAGAGAGCTGTGTGCTGGGGTTGGAGACGGGAGCTGGAAGGTGCGACAGGCTCACACCAGCTGGTGGAAGAGGGACCACGTCCCAGGTGGCAGCTGTGCCTGGAGGGATAAGCTCCAGGGTACCCTGCCGCCTGCCCAGACTACTGGACGACAGGCCCGAAGCCCAGCATTTATTGCAGGAGATCAAGGGATTCCTACCCAGTAAAGGAGGAAGCAGGACGGGAGGGTTTGGGATGGTGGTAAGGAGTCAATAATGCGGTTAGAGCATTAAGCACAGCGCCTGGCCCGTGCTAATCCCTGGTCATTACTAGTCGTGCCTTGTCTTTCCAGGGCTTCTCCACCAGGTGAATCCAAGTGAGGTCAAAGTGACGTGTTTGCTCCGGGGCAGGTGCCCAGAGTTTGCCAGGGGAGTGGTCTGTTAGCCCACCTGTGACTCATTTGTGTGCTGGGGGCTTCACCTCCCAGGAATCATAATGACCCAGTGTCCTGTTTTTATGCTCGAGTTCTGAAACGTGCCTCAGCACTGCCACCACCATCGCCTGTGACACTCCGTGTAATTGTTGGCCTCTAAGTCCGCTTCCCCCCGGAGGCAGAGAATTTGTCTCTGCGCTCGGAGCAGGAGTGTGATGGCTCTTTTCATTGCCTGGCTGCCTTAAGCTTGGCTTTCAGCTTCTTGGCATGCGGGGCAGCATTTTTCTTGTCTCGTTAAACACGTCTGATAATAACAACACATCACACATCTCTGAGAGCTATCCTGTCATCACAGGTCTCCCGTCCCTGAGACAAGGGTCAACGCTTCGCCAACAGCGGTGTCCTGGAGCTGTGAAGGGTGGTCACAGGAATCTCCCCCACTTCCGAGACAGGCAACTCAAGCCCGGGGAGTTCAGGTGTCTCTCTATTCAACCGAAAGCTATTAATCACCAAGAAGAGACTGAAACGGGGAATCTGAGTCAGCCTCAGAGTGACAGTTCTGCTCTCATTTCCCCTCGGCTGCGCAGCAGACGGCTCAGTATACATTGATTGACAAGTCACTCATTTTTACTCTTGCACTAGGACATCATTTAAGAGTAGGTTTCTTGCCTGGCTCAGTGGTTCAGCATCGACCTAGGATCCAGGAGGTCTCGGTTTGATTCCCACTCAGGGCACATGCCCAGGTTTGGGGCTTGATCCCCAGCAGGGGGCGTGCAGGAGGCAGCTGATCAATAACTCTTATCATTGATGTTTCTCTCTCTCCCTCTCCCTTCCTCTCTGAAATCAATAAAGATATATTTTAAAAAAATTTTTTTTAAATAAACTGAAAAGAAAGGAAAAGAAAGATATATTTAAAAAAATAGGCTTCCTGACTTCCTGTCTCTGACCCAATTAACAACCACGTGCGTGACAGGCCACACTTCATGACATCATTGTGCCCCCACAATAGCCTGAAAAAGTTTTTTAGTAAAATAGCACTTACAGTCTGCTGGCGTGTGAGTGCAGTCAAGGCCGTTTCATGCTATTTTCCGAGGCTCTTACACACTTAGGAACTTTGCATCCGAGTGGTTTCAGCAAGATGTCAACTCAGTGGTTCACCTACAGGCTCCAGGTCGAGGCCCGCCCTGTCTGGCTGCAGGCTCCGTGCATCCTATGGCTGGGACAGCCCACCCCCTCAGGGCGACAGGGAATTTCACATCGCACACCCCACAGTGGCCTCAGGCGGGAATTTGATTCTCTGCAGAGAATTTTTAATCCCAGCAAATGGATTCTAGAGAACAAGTCGATGGGGAAGGCTTCGAAGGCCCGCGCCCTGACTCCCGCTTCACAGGAACCCTGGGCATGAGCCCCGGCAGGGACCTCGGGGGCCTGCACGGAAGAAGTCTGAGCTTCCCCCAAGAGGATGCCGGGCTTCAGGCTTGCTGGGGGGCCTGCGGCAGGGCGGTCGGCGGGGAGACTCGGCGACACCTCTTGTCGCGGGGGTAGAAGGAGCAGGGGCTGCTGGGGCGACGCTCCGGGGCTGCTGGAGCACCTCGTCCACCTGCTTCCCCGTCCCCTCCACTGGTGCCCCGTGGAGGCCGCTTCCTGCCCTGGGTCGGCCCCGCCCCGCACCCCGGGCCCTCGCCAACCCTGAGCAGCTCTGGGACGAGCAGAGCGAGCGGGGCAATCTGCTTGGCCAGTAATATCGGAGGCCGTTCTTGGGACGGCCTCTGGGAGCCTAGGCCTTTACCTGCAGGGTGCCTACCTCGCTTCTCCCTTGCACAAGTGCCAGGGCCTCCATTTTCAGCCTTCATTCTTTATTTTTTTTAATCTTCACCCGAGGATATTTTTTCCATTATTTTTGAGGGAGAGTGGAAGGGAGACATTCAACATCGATGTGAGAGGGACACATTAATTGCTTCAATTGCCTGCCTCCCGCACGTGCCCCGACCCAGGCCAGGGGTTGACCCTGCAACCCAGGTCCATGCCCTTGACTGGAAATTGAACCCGCCACCCTTGGGTGGGCAGGCCGACGCTCTAACCACTGAACCGCCCGGGCCAGGACTCAGCCTTCACTCTTGGTTCTTCATTTCCTTCACTACCTGGCCCCAAGTACAACATGACGACTCCTGGGGCGCCGACTCTCCAGGCCTCCAGCTCTACCCCCTTCCGTGAGTGGCTTCCACCTGGGCAGTTGGGTGTGATAGGGAGTCGTCCTTTCATGTTGCTTTGGGGTCAACGGGGAGACACTGGTCAGAAACCATACTCCGGAGGTCTGGGTTGTTGGGTTTCTTATTTCAGACCTGGAGGGACAGACCCCGCAGTAAATTCGGAGCCATTTGGAAACTCGCCCCCCCGGGATTGCCCTGCAGCCGCCAGCCATTGCAGGGTGAGCTACAGTCATATATCCAGGCTGCCTGAGCTCCCTGTCTCCAGCATAACGGCTTCTTAAAATTAAAGATATATCTCATCGGAGAAACAGCGCAGCATAAGCCTTCGAAAATTGGCATGGCCAACTGTTGATGACGACTCTAGGAGGGACAGGCGGTCCCTCCAGAATAAGGTACTGAGTGGAGAACAGGAAGCCCGCCCAGCCAGCACCAGCCCGGTGCCCATCCGACCTGAGCAAGAACCAACTGCACCTCCCAGCGCTTCTGCTTGGCATGTGTAACGTCATTGCCTTTTCGCTTTGAAAGGCCATTTGGAGGTGTTAAAGGACAGAATTCAACTGAGTACACTTAAAGATCTAATTAGCTTTATTAAACGATTCCTGAATCTGGCAGCGTCCCATCCAGCAACTAGAAGGGCGCTTGGTGGGGTTGTACCAAATGGAAGGAATTTACAGCAAAAAGGGTGGGGAAAGGGAGTTCTTAACTAAAGAAAAGATTGCTTCTAGACCCCAGTGTCTTCTTTTGGGTTTTATCGTGCGGATCACCTCTTCTTTCTGTGGGGCATGGAGAGGGTCCATGTGACAGATGACCTTATTGGTGTCGACCAGATAATTCCAGACTGGTTAAGACTCTGTTTCTGGGAGAGGGTGAAACAGGTCAGGTATTAAATCTAGTATCTGAGACTTGAGCACAAGTGACACCATTTTGGGCCTGTGGTTTTCTCTTTAACAGAGGAATAGGCATACCTTTTATATTTTCATTTTGCATATGAGAAAAAATTTAAGTGTTAAATTCCCCAGCTAGTAAGTAGTAGAGCAGGGATTCAAACCCAGTCTTAATGTACATACTAATATATTGTATTTGTCCCCCAGAACACCACAAACAGTGCTGGAGATCTAAAAGATGTGTTGATCGTTTTGGGAATAAATTAGATATGTGGTAAGGATAGAAAACAGTAAAAATTATCCAACAGGATCAGCAACCACCCCACCTTTTTCCCCTGTGTTTCAACCAGTTATTTTCCACGTTATTCCTTCATGCAACATTTACTGAGCACCTACTATGTGCCAGGTACTGTGCTAAGTGGAACACAGAAATAAGACACAAACCCTATATTTAAGTAGCTCACAGCTCAACAAGAGACTCCCAAAGGTAAAGAGATAATTTTTAAATTATCAAACAACAAGGCAAGTGGAGTGGCACTAGCAGGCCACAAAGGAGATGGTCAGGGCAGGCCTCCTAGAGCAGGGGGCATCTGAGCCAAGAGGTGAAGATACAAGCAGGAAGAGAAAGTGAGAACAGGCAAGACTTTCACAGACTGAGGCTACAGTGTGAGCACAGGCAGGAACGATGCTGGGGATTCCGAGGCGTTTCCTTTGCTGAAGTGGAAAGCGTGGAGTGTCCATCATCCAGGACAGGCAGGTGGACCCAAAGCAGACGCTCACGAGGCGCCAGAGGCGGGAGACGCGGAACAGTGGAGACGTGGGGGGTAAGGGGGAGAAGAGCCAGGAATTACTGTTCCGTCACCACCTGCAGAGACAGTCACAGCTAAAAAGCAGTTCACGTCCTTGAGTTCTGTTTCTGCCCGGATTTCTCCCGTTTTCTCTTAAAACATGCAAACTAGTTCCTTAACACCTTTTGTAGCTATTTCATGACAAATGTTATCACATTTCATAGCCAGCAGATGGCACTAGGTCTATATAAAATAAATATTTTGCCCACTAACGGTTTTCAGTGGGTATTTTAAAAGAAATTCTTTATAATACATCGTTTCACTAAGTATGGGGGATAAACAATATTTCAGATTAACATAATTCTGCTTTTTCCAACATTGTAGAGTCTAATAAAGCCCAACTGTTCATTTAAAATAACTGGACTTGGCTAGAGTAATTCTATGACCAAGTTCTGGTGTTTACTGTTTCATAGACGTGTACAATGTGTGTATACTATGCCTTCACGGTTTGCATGTCTGGACTCCACTGTTCTCACAGGACTTTTCTCCATCCTGGAATCTCTGAAATTAGACAAGGGTCTCGCACTGTGAGGAAGGACAGGCCTCTCCGAACCACACGGTCACACTACTGACAATGGGCTGCTGCTAGTTGGGTAATAAAAATGACCTTTTTAAAAAATAAAAACAAATTGTATTTTTCCTATATATTATAGAACATGGGTGTTTGATATACAAAAACGGATGTGTTGGGTTATGAAAACAGAATTCTCATCATGCGGCGGCTAGAGGCCAGTATTCCTGTTTATTGACACAAAACAAATGCAGGACTATTCAGAATTCTGCGATGAGGTAACCACCATGCAACTTGACGTTACTGAACTGGCAATTTAGCAAGCGGGGAAGGGGGAGCACATGGAAATAACATTTGTTGAGTCCTGCACGTGCCAAGGGATTTCGCACACTCTTACTAATCCTCATAACGACCCTTCCAAGTAGGTCCTAAGACTTCTGATTTAAAGGTTAAAAAAACACACAAAAAACCTGACGCTCAGAGAATCAAGAAACATGACCAAGCTTAGCACAGTGCTTGACATATAGTAAGTGCTCAATAAATACCTTTTGAATGGGTGAAAAGTAATACATCTAGTAAATGAAGTGTCAGGATTCAAACCTAGACCTATCTGGTTATAAAGCCCATACTGTTTTCATCACATACACCGCCTTCTGCTTTAAAATGGCTAAGAAATATTGCCACTGGAAACATGGTTCACAAATCCAGGAACCTGAGATTTCTACCTTCATATCAGAACTATGTCCATCTCAGGACTCGTGCTGGTCAAGGACGAGGAAAGATAGAACACACACAGGATCTCCAAGGCCTCTTTTAATTTTTAAACATACATAGCACATGAAGACAACATAAATCCATATTAATACATTATATCTACATGAAACATTTTATTAGTCAATACAGCTTGTCCCATTTTTTTTGGTGTTCAATTCTGCAAACTTTAAAAAATTGGATGGTGTTTCCTATGAAAACACCATCCAATGTGTGTTATATTAATTTTATGTTAGGTGTTATGTCTTTTTATTTGCCTCACATACCAACACAAATTATTTGAAAAAGCTAAAGTAAAATGTGGCATGCCTTAGCTGCTTTGTATCCTGTATTAAAATATTTTACAAGTATGAGTTGAAAAATAATTTTATTGGCTTTCCTGTATATAATCTCCTACCTACTATAAGTGAACTAAATTATGGAATTAAGTCATTTTGTTACCTCAAATGTAGAGGGTCAAGAACATAAGGGAATTACAAAAGCTCCAAGATGTTAATTTAAAATAGATACACATTAAAGATACTATAGATGTGGCATATTTAACATCTATTAAGCGGAGAGTATTTATCTTTGCATTTAGCAACAGTATCTTCAAGATAACTACCCCTTTTCAAAGCATTATTGTTGGGTAGGTTTTATATTAGAATTTATAAAACATCACCTTCCTCATTGAAAACCAAAAACAAATGAGGACTTAAAATGTATTATTACAAAAAAGACAGTGACCAGAAAAAAAGGAGTATGTTAAATGACCTACGCAGCTACCAAGACGAAATGCCTTTGCCTCATTCAAGATCTAGAATCTTAAAATCTCATTCGATAAACTTAACCAGACTTTCTTTTCTGATTGAGTTTAACCCCAAATTATGTCATGTACAACAGCCAATTTTTATTTTACCTGGATATCAAAAGAAAAACCACTGGATTCTGAAGACAGATAAATAACTTATTGAACTTAGGCTGAGAATCAACAGAAAAAATACTCATCTGGTTGGGTAAAGAAATTCGAGATGTTCAGAACATTACATAGTCGGCTGTTTTTAAAAAAATGCTTAACTTGAAATGGTAAAAAGTTATTAAAAGTGATTAAAGACCTTTCCTGAGGCCAGTAAAAGAAACAGCCTTTGTAGTGGCATGGTTATAAACAAATGTCCTCACACAGGCAGGAAGTTGTGGTCAGTGTCAGGATCTGAAGTGTCGTTTGAGAAACGGCTTTAGTCTCTCCAAGTGGTTTCGAGAGTCTAAGCCAGTACCTCCTGGTACTAGAGACAATCTGAAGCAACTCACCTGGCGGGATTCAGAAGGACATACACATCTTTGATTTATTACATTTCACTGTTCTTTTACATACAATTTTTTTAAACTTTAAGATGAGCATCTGTTTATGCAGTATGAAATGAGTTAGTTATTGAAATGACAAGCTTAATAAGGCTGACATTCAATGGAAAACAAATACCCTTCAGGAATCAGAAACAACAGGTGATTTTATTATCTTCTTCTTAAGGGTCCTTAGTAAAGGCTGTGATTTTTATTAACGCCAATAAGCCAAAGCGACGGTTCCCGATGCACTTCTTCGTGCCGTGTGATCGGGCTGTGTCCTCAGTCAATCTTCAACACCCTGTACATGCCGTTCTGAAACACGGTGGTGAAGTGAGGCCGAGCATCCTTGAGCAAGATGCTGCATAAGGGGGGCTTAGCTGCGTTGGAAGGGTCTTCCAAGTCCCAAATTTCGAGCATACTGCAACCAGGCCTGCAAACCAGGCACAGTAAATCATAGGAACAATGCATTCATATTCAGAGGACACATCCAAGTTATAGAGCAGCTCCTAGATTTTGAGAGACTAATTTTTCAATAAACTGGAGATTTTAAGACACTATTTCAGAAAGCATAAACTCAATATTTAGAGATAAAAATGAAATTATGTTGCATTTTCACGTTCCACTTAATCAAATAATAATGTTACTGAATCTAATAAAGGATCAGTATACATTCAGAACTATATTTTAAAAATTCAGTTTTGAAATAAATATAAATCAATATATTTTCTAAATGATATCACCAACCAACATAAGGTCTATTAGTAGTGGAATGAGACAGACAATTCCTGATGAAATTCGTATTTTTGAACTTAAATTGGTGTGGAATTAGCATGAAAACACACAGTTCAAGTCGGGAAAGGGAAACTCTTATGCCAGATTTGTTCCCATCAACTGTTTCTCATTTGGGTCGCTCTATGAGTGGACTGAATGAAGTAATATTTCTCACTAAAGAATATTTTCCTTAATTATTTGACTATTTAACAGCGGCTTTGCAGATTTTGACTGCTAAGTCCAACATCTGGGCCTACTCAAATCTGTTTCTACCAACTTTTTTCCTTAGTATTAGTCACACTGTCCATTTTTTGGAGGTCTGATCATTTTTGGTTAGAAACTGGACACTGAAGATTATAAATTGCCATGATTCTGGAATCTGTTTTGTTCTTGTGATGACTATCGATTTGTAGTCAATTAACTTGCTGGGATAGCCTATTATGTGCAGCAGCTATCCCTGCTCAGTATTTTCCAATTCCAGCTATCATTAACTTGTAAAATCTTTTTATATAAACTATATATGTAAGTCCTTCATCAGATATATGCTTTGCAACTGTTTTCTCCCAGTCTGTGACTTGCCTTTTCATTTTCTTACCATGTTTTGAGGCAAAGATTTCAATTCTGATGTATATAATTTACTTACATTTTATGGTTAGTGCTCTGTATTCTAAGATGTCTTTAAAATTTGAGCTTTTACATTTAGTTCTGTAATCCACGTCAATTTTTGAGTATGGGTCATGTTTCAAAATTTTTCTTCTATACAGATTTCAGTTAGATCAGCAACATTTTCTAAGACTCCTTTTCCATCCAAGTAAAAAATATTAGTTATCCATAAATTTACTGCCTAGTTTCCAAATATGTATGGATTTACTAGGTACCTGTTTATAGATTTCTAATTTAATTCTGTATAATTTCACAACATTTAAACACACTGAGTCTACTTTGATGGCCCAGCATATCGTCTTTTGATGAACACTTCACTCCATGTGCCCTTTAAGAGAACATGTGTTTTCCAGCTGTTCCCCGTAGTGGTACATAGATGTCAATCAGATCAGGGTCTCTGATACTGTTTGTTGCTCACATCTTTTACATCCTCACTGACATTTTATCTACTTTTCTCAGCAGAGAAAGGAATGTTAACATTTCCAACTATGACTGAATATTTGGGGTTTTTTTTGCTTTTAGTTCTGCATATTTTTACTTTGTGTACTTTGAAGTACTGTTCAGATGTCCACACATTTATAACTGTTATGTATTTTGATGAATTAATCCTTTTGTCATTATAAACTATCTATCTATCTGGGGCAATAAGCCTTGTTTTAAAATCCACTTTGTTCTGTTAAATTTAACATTACATGCACACACATGAACATTATGATGCTCCTGTTTCTTTTGCAAGATGCCATTTCTTCCAGGATACATTTACTAGATAATGAAACTATATAAAAATAAGGTACTAAAATTTCTGAACTTACCTTTTCAATACTGGTATAGCCTAATTCCTAATTACCTACAGGAGAAGTAAAAATGCTCAATTTTGGGCTTAATACAACTAAACACCTCTTAGATCAAGGAGTCTAAAAGAAAAGGCCTCAAGATATCCATCAAACATTTTTTTAATTTTAAGATTTTTAGACATTCAAAATTCTGAAATTTAAAAATTTTAATTAAAAATACTTTTATTATGTCCTTTTAAGGTATGTGAAACTTTTGTCATAAATCTTATAAATCCCAAGTAATTTAGCTGTATAGCAGAATGCTAATTTCTCACTTCGCTGTAAATTCAAATCTGTATTTCACACATCTAATAAAAATTATCATAAAACTTGAAAAATCTTTATGAAAAAAGCTGTATTTAAGATAATAAAATTTAAAAATTAGGAAACTAAAATACAGTATAATTTTTTGAAATTAAATTCTACTGAAATGATAGTATAGTTTTACTTTCCTACAAGAAATAATTTTAAGTAAAATATTTTAATGAAATTTATTTAGAATAAGAATTTTTAAAGAATCAGGACTACTTTAATAAAGTAAAACAGTTGCTGCTTAAAAATATATCATAGGGCTCATACTCACTTAGTTCTTACGACACACCACGCCTCTTCTAAAACGTAGTAATTCACATGTAACTCCGACAATTTATCCCTTACTTCTTTTGCAGATTTTCGACTATATGCGGAATAAACTATTTTTGTCCGGGCCCTTTAATTTTTAAAACAGGTTAAGGAAATTTTAATATACAAGAATAGAATGGAGTAAATAAATTTTGCTAGTAAATTAAAATCTGAATGCTCACTGGATGGAGCATTTATATATATGACCCCAAATACATTAATTATTTTGGGGTAGTGGTTTCCACACTCCTTATATTTTGTGCATGCTCAAATATACAGCAGTTTGAATTTTGCATGTATGGCTTGTTTATAAACCAGTTTAGGATCTAGAGTTAGATAATAGGATAATCATTCACAATATAAAGTTTGCTTCATACAATTCATAAAAGAATTAATCTCACAGAACACATTCAGGTAGAGGCTAAATACAGCTGAAACAGATTTCAGGAGATAATTTCATCGATAGAAGCTCTGAGAAGCAGGAGTTGAAGCTGAATGTAGGAAACAGAACATCCAGACAGAGGGCGTCGAGGGCAGCCGTCAGATAAAGCACCTTTGCAGAAGCTTGGGACACAGGGATGGTCACCAAAATTCGGTACAATACATGGTTTAGCCCTAAATGGGAGTTTTTATGAAATCCTGAGCAAATTACCATTTATGTTCTAGACATTTCTTAGAAGTTCAAGCAAATAGGATGCCCAATCTCCATGACAAGACATAAAACTTTAAATAATTTAAAAATATACCTGTAACAATCGGCCAAAAATGTATGCAGAAAAAAGGATTACCCTGACAATTACTAGAATAATTAATTTTTAAAAATCAGGCATTTAAGAAAAACATAAGTGTCAGACTCCAATGGAAACTAGAGTTCTCATAACCACCTAGCAAAAGAACACCCTAAATTTTCATAAAAGCATCTAATACGTCAAATTTCATATATTTTTCTATCTGTTAATAAAGGCTAGTCACGGGCCAGCAGTAAGATGGAGAATGGGTTCTTAAGTCAGGCGGAGGGGCGGTGGAGTCCGGGGCGGGGGCTGGAAAGATAAGGCCACGGGCCAACCATCTCAGCTCGTTACTCCTGAGTTTTACTGCAATGAGCACACGCAAAGCGCGCACACGCGCACTCACACTGAGGCAGTCATAAATGTGGCCCATGTTCCACTTGGCCACAGTTGGCTTTTGCTTCTGTCCCCAGAGCCTAGCAAGCTGCTTTAGGGCCCACAGGCCCACGTGATCTCTGGGTGGTTGTTACACGTTTTAACCTGTAGCATGGATGAGGTGAGCGCGTGTGCGAGTGTAAACACGTTTCCCAGTGCTGAGCGTCAGCACCAGGTGTGAGCGTGCTGGGGGCAATGTCCCCTCAGCTGCCAACCTCAAGTCCGCGTCCTCGTAGTGCGGGTGGTTCACGATGGGGCGCAGCGTGGACAGCTTGATGCTCGCCATCGTCGGCATGGCGCCCGCGAACACGGCATCTGAAAGGCGACAGTCCTTCGTGACATATTTAAAGAAAACCAAGAGTGACTTATCTGTCACAGCTGAACCCAAATGAAGGATGCTGCAGGACGCAAACAACCACTCGCATGTTACGTCCCTTCGCTCGATCCTGACTGCCCACCACAGTAAGAGCCAACCTGGTGCCAGGCGGTACTAAATGTCGTTACCGGGACCACACAGTTTAACCTGCACAAGTTCACACAGTGGGTTCTCTGTGAACAATCCTGCGTTCCTGATGTTAATGAAAACTCTTTGACGGTTACCTGGGGGGACTGACAGAGGGCGCGGGGCGCGCTGTGAAAAGCTCTGCTTCAGTGGCCGTCGCAGTGAGCCTGCTCGCGACCGGCGCCGGAGCGAGCGACCGTGTGTGTGCATTTTCAAATGTGTGCACAAAACCAGCCACCCGCATAACTAAGCAGCTGCATACCTGGTCTGGTATTGTATTTGATCCACTGTATCAGTTCTTCCTGAGGCAAATTATTAAATTCTCCTAGTATGCTCCACTGATTATGGAGGTTTGCACACCCTTGGAGTGACATGACCGTTAGAATGCCAAAGATGACATTCTCAAAACGAATTCTGCAAAAAAGCCAGCCAAAGAGCTGGAATGAGAGAAACCATTTATTTATCATTCTTATGTGAACAGTGCTCTCGGGTCAGTAATTAATACTCTCACCTTGCTACTTAAGCCAGGGTGGATTACCATTTGATATTGTCAAGTGCACTAATCACTTACAGAGCTGCCCTCAGCTCCTGTTACGAACAGCAAGTATTTTTACGGACATCCTAAATAACAGGGCAAGCCCACTAGCGCGAACATGTATATTGCTCTCAGGAAAAGCAGCACCTCATATCCTAGGACAAGACCCTCATGATCAAAACTATTCTAAAGAACGAGCCCCAGAGCGCCTTTCCCCGGGGATTCTCCAAGCCAGCACTTCCACCGAGTCTCCTCTCGCATCAGAGGAGCGCCGGGGCCGGGGGCCACGGGCCTAGACACCCCTGCACAGACCTGAGCTCCACCAAAAGGCTACGTTTGTGGGCAGGGTCACGGACAGAGGGGAGGGCGAGCCCATCGCTCGTCTCAGGAATATCAGTCACAGCCTGGGAGTGATCTCACAGCTACTCGGAGTTGCTCGCCCTACTCCACAGGGAAGCGTGAGCCAACCCTGTAACTCATCTAAGGGGACACGGCCTTTCTGTGCTCTGGGGCACTCGGCAGTGACGGGAGCCGCGCCACAGCAGCCACACAGGACGAGGGACGGGGGACGAGCGCCTTACCCGCCGAGAGCATATCAGGGAAGCCATCACACACATGTGAGGCGTCAGGAACAGCTTCAGCCTCATAATTAAAACGGCAAGAGCAGTGAATGCGAACAGCTGCAAGGTGTGGAAAATCAGCTACAAAAACACAAAACAAAATGAGTTTCACTTTACATATTGTTGAATTGGTAAGTATAAAATAAAGTGTATTAAAACTACGATTCGCTAGGACAAGGATCTGTTAGCTTAGTAAGAAGTCTACTAATATTTATTCACTCGACAAAGCTAAGCTGAATGCCTACTACATGCCAGGTACTGTTCTGGGTGCCACGGATTCAACATTAACAAAACAGCGAGCAATTTCTGCCCTCGTGAGGTTTACATTTTAGTATATTTAGTAAAGAGAGACAGAAAATAAAGCAAAACTAAATCCATTATATGGTCTTTTAGGAAGTGGTGGGTGGGTGCCTAGTGTTTTTCCATGTCTCCACTGAAAACTTATCCACATGTGAGCGCAGGAGCCCTGCTACACCACCTTCCGCAGCCGTAACGCTGCTGCTGCTTGTTAACTGACTGACTGTCACATCTGTCTGGGCAGAAGCCCGGCCTCCAGTCACAGGCCTCGGGGACCCATCCTGATGGCTGAGCAGCTCAGTGGCTGAGAAATTAATGTGACTGTCGAATGCACAAAAGAATAAATGAATGAAGGTAACTTAATTTAATCATGCTCCACAGTCCTACATCAGCCTTCGAGCTTTCCAATCCTTACCACTGGTCACAACAGAGCGGGTTAAAATGTGAGGAGGGTCAGCAGACATTTACCACCACGGCCGAACCACTCAAGATCCGCTCATGGCCGTCAGCAGCGAGGCTACACCTCGGTAAACCGGCCTTGAGTTAGAATCTACTCCACAAATCTACCAGAGATTAAAATGAAGGCTTTACCTCGCCCTGTTCAAGGAGCTGTTTTCTGAAATAAAACAAAAATAGTCTCTATTTCCTAAACGTCCATTATTCTATGAGTCCATAAAAATAAACTTTATTTCTTCTTAGATCTTAAAAATTTGATTCTCTCTTAACTACTTAGAAGCATAAAGAAAAATAAATATATTAGATGATATCATTAAAAGTACAGCAATCTCTTAAGCATGATGTATAGTCATTCGACTTAAGTTTTCTTCAATTTATTTCATGTCCTATTTTTCTTGCATATGTTTATGCCATAAATCTGCTGTCTTTACTAAAATCACCAAAAAATGTGATGAAACAAATAGTTTTAACAAGAAATGTAGAAGAAACTATTTCATTGATATTCAGAAAACCAATTATACTTTCTCCGAAAGTTAAAAAAAGAATTGGCCAGATAAATGTTAGCATACTTCTGTTTCTTCACTTTAAATTCTAGTCATATATTAAACTAAATTAATTTAAATTTTGAGTTAATTCACAAATATAAATATCTGCAAAAACAGCTCCCAAATATATGAAAGAGATAGATCCATCCAATAAGACTAATACATTCAGCCAATTTTTAAATTTTTTTTTTTTTTAGAAAACATGTAAGTTTGGTTCGTATCTCCTTTTGTCACCATAATGCTGAGGTTTAATGTCCATTCATTTGAAAAACTGACATGACAGTAAATTATTTAATAATTAAAAATAGCGTGGTTTAGAAACAACTATGATATAATTACCTTAAATAAGTGTTTGTAGATAAGACACATAAAACATCACGAAAAGTCTGTGAATAGAATCAAATCAATGAAACTTTTCTAAGAAATTACACAGCATTTAAAACACCCTCATCATGAACATAAACACACCCAGTAGGGAGAGTTTCTTAGAGGGGAAGGGGGAGCGAGCCTGCCCTGTGACATTACCGCCGTTTTCCACGCCGGGCTACCAGCAGGCTGGCGGAGCAGGCCTGGGTGCCGTTTCCCACCCCTCTCCTCGCCGCTCTCCTCTTTCCAAGTGGTCCCTGGGGACCTGGATCGGGGTGAAAACTACAGAGATGCGGAGGAGGTGCCCTTCTCACTCATGAGTTACTCACATTCTGTGTGGCAACACAGGAATGAGAAACGCGGGAGCTGGAACCACAGAGAGAAGATAGCAACCGATTCTAAACACTGAAAACCGGCTTCACCAGCCGCCCGGTAGCGGGTGCGGGAGGGAGGTCTAGTCGGAGCGGGATTTCTTCCACAGCCATAACCCGTTCTTTGTTGAGAATGGACACAAGGAGAACAGAACGGTGTTTTTTAAATAGCTACACACATTTCTCCTGTGTGTCTCAAAACGGATCGAGGCTTCCTTGAAGGAGCTGTCCTTGCACTTCATTTCATAGCATCTGTAATGTGTAATTCTTTAGTCCTTTGTGTGGCTGTTTAATGTCCCCAAACCCATTGAATAGAACCTTAGGCTGTAGGTCCTAAGGCAGGGGCCTTTTCGTCTCACTGTTCCAAGATGTTTAGGTCTTTCTTGCCCCCTGGTGGGTAACTGATGTTTCTTTTGAGAGGATACATAAGAATACCTTTTCTAATGTGGCTTCCTAAAAAGCCATATAATACGAGATTAAAAAAAGATTTCAATAAAAAATCTGGGGGGAAGGGGAAGAGTTTAGTGTAAAAATAAGATGGGCAGAATTCTGAGCTGTTATCATTAATCTAGTATAAAGTTCTTATCTTGAACCCAAAGTGACAAAAAAATTTTAAATACCTTTTTTAAGATGAAATAAGTAATCACCATAACAAGTGGAAGTAATAATGTCTTTATGTATCTCAATGGAGTCTGAAATAAAACAAATTATTTAAGTCATTTATTAAATTTTACATTAAATGAGTCAAACAAAGTCCATGTCAAACTGAGTGTCACAAAGAAAATTCTTAAAGGCAGATCTTCGTCATTAACAGAATATATATATTTATCAACCTTCATGTTCTAATATAAGAATCAACATTAAAAAACAGTTACAGATTTACCAAAAGTTTTAAGGATAAAAATATTAAACTAAAAATTAGCTACGTCTATTAACTTTTCCTTGCTTTGGGGTTTATCCGTTCTTTATTTACATAATATTGAGTTTTATACTGTGTGTTTGCTGACCCGTGTGCCCTACATTATCATTTTCTGGGCTGCAAAGCTTCATCATTTTCATGCACCAAACTGGAATTAACAGCTAGCCTAAGTACTTACTGAGTAGCAATGAGGACTGAGGCAGCATCAGCAGCTAACCAGTTTTCATGAGCTGTTACTGTGACGGGGAGGGATCTACCAGGGGACCACCCTGGAGGAAGGACCCGAGTCACATTCCTCTTTGTGGTCTTGCCACCAACTGCCTCATGGGTAACTGGTGGCCAGTGAGTTTTTGACTGACTGACTGACTGGGTAGATAAGAATAACATCTGATTAGTAGTGTCCCTTTGCTGGCAACGTCTTGTTTAAAATTTGTGTAGTATTTGGGGTATTAAGTAAAATAAAGCTGAATTTTTAAAAAACCTAAATAAGAATTTGGATTTACTTTTCCTGAGTGGTCCCATACCTCCAACCGACCTGGATTACTACAAGTAATTGAACTGTCATAACAGTAAGTCGCAGTGGTCCGTGTGATGTGTTAAGCACTCTCCCTGGATTATCTCAGTCAACCACATCAATAACCCTTCAAGACGGGAAACCACTGTTGACTGCTTTTACATGTAAGAGAGCAGACAAGGAAGGCCGTCTAACTAGCGAATGTTCCAGTAAAAAAATTGATAGGGTAAGTTGGATGTTTCTGAATAAAAAATTTTGAGTTTCAGATTCGAAAGAAAACTTAACAAAACAAAAAAAAACATACCGCTTTTTCCATAAAGTCAAATTCAGGAGCACAGGTGTAAATTAAGGTATCGAAATCTGTATACCTTAAGATTCTCGCGGTTATGAGGTCACTCAGGCGAATCTGGAAGAAAATAGTTAAATTAAAATTACACAAATCATTATAGTCAAGAACCACTGATTTTATATCCTAGTAATAAAAATCTATAGAGCACATAAATCTGGTACATGGTGCCCCTCAAAGGAAAAAAAATACAGTGAACAATACAATACATGCTATAGGCTGAACTATGAAAAAAACGAGAGAGAGAGAGAGAAATGTCAAGAGAAATGAAAAGTTGAAAGAGGTCAGGAAAAATAAGCAGAGATGATAACGTAAAGAGTGAGCTAAAATCAATATTTGCTGGGCAGAAACCACCATGCAGTTAATCATGAGATTTTATAATCACATCATCTAGCAAGAGAAAGACAATTTTGCGTTACGCTCTTGACCACACACTGTAAATCATGCAGATTTTCTGCGTGGTCATTTCCCCAAAGCCTCAAGCGACTGTTTCGGGGGCCCCAAGCTTCTGAGATGCGCGCTCAAGGCCGAGCGGAGCGCCGCCTTCGCCATCACGAGACGCCCCGCACTACTCTCACTTAGTCAGTTGCTCTCCGAGGCCTAAACAGACGCAGCGCAACTCCCAGCTTCTATGCTGTTCCTTACCCTCTGTTGGGGAGACAACTCTTCTCCCACTGCATCCTTAGGCCAAATAGAAAGGAAAACATTTGGTGTATAAAATCTTAATTCATAATATTTTACAGGGATAGAAATTGTTTCATATCAAGTTTATATGATTATCTGCGATTGTCTTTTATTCATGGTCCTGAGGATGACTAGTTTCCTTAATTTTCCTAATTTAGAGTAGGCCTGGTGACTAATGATAATTTAACCAAAACACTTTAGTTTCAAATCTTTCTCACTGCTGTCTCACTGAGGAAGTCACTTAAGAGTACCAAGAATGGGGGTGTGTGTGTGCGCGTGTGCACACGCAAGCACATATGTGTGTGAGATTTGTAAAGAGTTGGGTGACCACGCGGAGCAAAGCAAGAGAGAAAACTATAGACCAACTTCATGGATAAGTACGTAACTTAGGATATCTAAGTAAAGCTTATCATAAAATAGATACTCCCTACACAATAAAAAGTGAAGAATAAAAGGGGAAAGAGAGAAAATGTGTCAGACATACCAGAGAGCAGCAGCAACAATTAAACCTAATAAATCACTATGCAAAGCTCGCAATAAATAGCAAAGGAATCCTTACACTCTGAAATTGTATTTAATATGAACACATACGTGAGTTCAATTCTATTGGATGACAATAGCGGTTGACCTTTCAGAGAGTAAATACTATGTTCCCTTGTTAAACCTGAAGCAATTTCAACATTAGACAGGGTCCTAACTGGATAGTACTAGATATGGTAAATTTCAGAGTAGATTATTGTGTGATACATGCATGTATGCTCATATCCAAACAGAAAGTGCTAAAACTCGAAAGTAAACCCATGAATTGTTTTCTATTCCTTAAATTCATTAAGTAGGGACTTATGCTTTAAAAAGGGCCATTATTTAAGGAATTAGCCTTAAAACAGAAATGCCACACAAGGGGTCCATATATTTTCTAGAAGATAAAAAAGAACTTTTATCATTTTCTATGTTAAAAATTCTTAAAAATATCAAATATCTTAAACTTAATCCGTAATTATAAATAAAACTATATTGATATTTTAAGAGTTCTATATTCCAAAGCTGAGTATAGACTGCTCATATGTTAACATCTGCAATAACTGTCTAAACAAATAATTATTTGTGCTTTAACTGAAATATAAACAAGTAACTACTTAACATATTATTAATTATTTTCCTAGAAGGGTAAGTCAGCACTCACTGATATACTTTTTTCTTAGTAGGTTGAAAAGCTCATTGAATTTCAGGGTTATAGTATTTACTCTGCCAATAATTAGCTTGGAGCCCTTGAAGAAGGCACTTAACATATGTAAAATGAAGCAGTAAAAATAGGTGATTTCAAAGTTTTCATCCAGGTATACATATTTACAGAATTTTTTATATTTTAACTAGAAAGTACTTACATGGTCTGAAACGCCTAAGATTTTAGATGTCAGAAATTTCAAAATGATTGTTCCACATAACCAACCAAAACCTTGAATTAGCTAAAGAATAAAAAAAACAGAAGTCAGTTACTAAAAATTACCCAGTTAAAATACTCAATTATATCAAAAAATGGCATAGAAAAAAATTGACAAAAAGTTGTGCCACCACCTCTGGCCCCCATAGCTTCAGGTGAAAAGTCTGCTGTATTTCAAATCAGTTTCACCCTATAGGTAATGCATCATTTCTGACTGCTTTCAAAATTTTTTTGTTTAGTTTTCAAAAGTTTAATTATGATGTGTCTAGCCAGGGATTTTGTTGAGTTTATCCTACCTGGGATTCATTCAGTCTCCTGACTCTGTAGATTTAAGTATTTTACCAAATTTAAGAAGTTTTCAGCCACTACTTCTTTAAAAACTTTTTCAGTGCCTCTCTTTTTCCTCTCCTTATGGAACTTCAATGATACAACCAGATCTTTTGTTATTGTCCCACAGGACCCTAAGCCTCTATGATATTTTTTCCAGTCTATTTTTCCTTTGTTATTTAGATTGGGTGATTTCTTTCTATTGTACTATCTTCCTTATAGCATTGGACTGGATTTGGAGGTAGAGTTATGACATTATTTCATACATATAAATACACACATGTGAGTGTACATACAGATACATATAATGAAAGGTCTAGAAGCAAGGACACACTGGTAGCAATGACAACACTCTGACCTTGGTTTCTAAATACCATTCTATACTAAAAGGAACTAAGGGTCTTGGGAGAAATGGCTGATTCCAGAGTTGGGGCAAGGACAATATAAGAAGAGCCTGACACATCTTGTTGAGCCATAATGTAAGGAAGTACATAAAGAATTATGAATATAGATCAAATGGGGGAAAACCCACACTGGCCAACTCTGACATTGATATTTGTATCTGATATAACTTTTCCCATATATATAACAAATTACTCCAGCATTATTCATTGAAAAGCATCCTGCAAGGTAATCTTGTTATAACTGCTTTGAATCTAAGCATCAACTGAAGAGAAATGACATTATATAGTGTCTTCCTATGCATAAACATGGTATATTTTTTCCATTTATTTTGATATAGTCTTAACAATTTAAAAATATTTTCCCCAAATATTGTACATATTTTGTTAAGTTTATTCAGACACTGTGCTTTTTCTTCCTAATATACATGACAAATTTACAAAAATTTTTTCTTTGTTGCCAGAAAATAGAAATGTAATTGACTTTTGAATATTAATCATATCTAGCCATGTTATTGAATTCTTATATCTAATAACTTGAAAATTATTTCTCTTCCATGTAAATAATGATATTATGACTTCTGATTCTTCCTTTCTATTTCCTTCCCATTCCTGTTTACTTTCTTGCTTTAATGTGCTAGCTCAGACCTTTAATGAAAATGTGAAAAAAACACATTTATCTTGCTATTTTAAATGGAACACTCTAACTACCTCACCTATAAGATCAATGGATGTTGAAAAATTTTACTAGGTTAAGAAAATCCCCTGCTATTTCTACTGTGTTGAGTTTTTATCGTATATACATGGGTGTTCATCAGATTCGTGTTCTGCATCTAACAGAACGATGAGTGGTTTTTCCCTTTAATCTGTCTGTGTGATAATGCACACTTACGGATTTTCCAGAACCATATTTGCATTCCCGGGATGAGGCCAATTTTATCAGAATGAGGATACATAGTTATATATAGCTGTTCTTGAGTTACTAGTTTTTCTTCCAAGTTGCCACACAATGGTAAAGAATATTAAAAATAGATTCTGATCAGTCATAAGTGACAATTTTTCTGTGTATTTTTTACTGCTATTCAATATAAAAATAATAAAGAACTTCCTTGTTCTCAAATTTTTCAATTGTGGCAGAGTAAGATATGCAATATAATCTTTATTCCATTACCAGGAAAGAATTACTTGAGAAATAACAAAACAGGTAAGAAAAAGTGTTAGTTCACAAAATATCTTTGCTTTTCTTTTTTGACTGTCTTCTGTAAAATGAAAAAAGCTATGAAAATCCAGGACATCTTTTGCATTGTTTAAATGACTACCATGATGTTTCTCCCTTTTGCAAGACTGACAATTATCAATTATACAAGTTTCAAAATATAATATATGCTGAACATTCATTAAAGCTCAACTTTTTTCTCTTTAGAATTTGTTCCTTTGGAATTACTGAAATGAAAACAATGAGAAGCTGGCAATACATTCATTTTGTTCATTTTGTATTCTGAATAGAAATGTACTTATCTTATCATAGCTTTTCCAGTTTTACCCTATCAATATATAAGATGTATTCACATAGTTCTTCAATAATGTAGGTTTTATTTTTCAACAGAAGTAAAACAGAGGGGGAAAAAATGTCATCTGCTGATATTATGATAATTAGTCATTGTAGGGCCTAGCAAATAATATACTTACTTTACTTGGAAACAAAGCTTTACACAAACAAAGAGGTAACATGGGCCATCCATTTGCTTATCTGGGAGGAAGTTGAACAAAGATTAAGCAGTGTCTAAACTGAAATAAGAAGAGGCTGGGAGATTGTAGAGAAATGTCCAAAGGACAAAAATACTAGAGTCTAAAGTTGGAAGCAGAGGGAAAGATGGATGATGGACAGATGCAGAGAACAGAAAAGGGGAAAGTGGGAACAGAATTACAAACCTGGTTATTTTGAAGAAAAGGTTAGAGAGAGAAACTTAAGGCAAACAGAAAATTTAAAAGTAGGGTAGCCTGGCTGGGCGTGGCTTAAAGGTTGAGCATCGACCTAGGAGCCAGGAGATCAAGGTTTGATTCCCGGTCAGGGCACATGCTTGGGTTGTGGGCTCGTTCCCTAGTCGGGGGCGTGTAGGAGGCAGTCGATCAATGACTCTCTCATCATTGATGTTTCTCTCTCTCTCCCTCTCTCTCTCTGAAATCAATAAAGATATACTTTTTTTAAAAAAAAATAAGGTAGTAGGGATCTAGCTGAATGAAAGCAAAGGGAGAAAGGCTGAGGCAGTACAAGTTTCTTAAAGATGACTTCTTGATGTTGCTGAAGACTAAGATGTATTACCTCCAACCAGTCATTTTTAAGTATATCATCCTATTTGGTTTATGGAAATAAAGATTTTGAAGAAATTGTATTAAAGATGTTAAATCTCACCCAGAAGTTGAGTTCAGATACTCCCAATCTTTGAATATTACTTCTCTTTAGAATTATCACCTAAAATACATGTGATACAAAATGAAATAAAATTAACATTTATATTTTATATGAATTATATGTTTCCAAAATTACATGGCCACGCCCCCCTTCCATCTTGCCTATCACCAGCCATTTTCCTTCTTAATTGCCGATTTTTCAAAATTTGAACATGACAGAATTTCCTTGGGGTGAAAGCTAAATGCTTTGAACACTAAAAAGTTGCCCCTAGAATAAAGTTAATTCCTCACTGCACTACTTGGGATGTGTTACATAGGCAACTCTTCTGACGAGGTAGATGGTGTGTGGATGGTGTGTCCATGCAAGTGTATATGCAGGTTATCCAGCAAAATTAGTGGTTTAAGTTAACCTGAAAATCCTTCCTCTCCAAACTCCCAAATAAAATATTTTAAAATGTTTTTTTAAAACCCTAACTTTTAAGAAAGAAATGGAACTTTCCACATGCCAGACAAAAGAAGGTGATTTTAAAAACAAAAACAGGAGAGACCCTATGGCAGTCTTTAAGGAGGACTGTAGAAGGAAGTTACAACTACAGGCTAGTACTGAAAAGGGAGGGAAGCAGAAGAGTACTTGGAACTATGAAAGGTAAGAAAATGAAACTGAGACTCATACATAGAGCCAGGGTCCTCAAAAACCACACCTTCAGTGCTATCAACAAAATGTTTATGTCCTCTACCAAATTCATGGGCTGAAACCCTAATCTCCAATGTGACATGCTGGAGGTAAAACCTTGGGGAGGTAATTAAATCCCTAATGAATGGAATTAGTACCCTTATAAGGGGAGACATGGAGAGAGATGGTCTCTCTCTCCACATGTGAGGATACAGTGAAGGCATCTGTTTACAAGACAAGAAGAGAGCCCTCACCAAGAACCAAAGTGACTGGCACCTTGGTCTTAGACTTCCCAGTCTCAAGAACTGTGAGAAATAAGCCACCTAGTCTATTGTATTTTTGTTGTGGAAGCACCTCTAGCTACCATTTCCAGGGCTTCATTTGTGCAGTGCCATACTGACATCTACTATTATATTCCATCTGAAGGGCCTCCTTTAACATTTCTTTTAGTGCAAATGCGGTCATGTAGCCTTTATTTTGCCTTCATTTTTTGAGCCATATGTTGCTAGGTATAGAATTGTAGATTGACAGTATTTTTTCTGTAAGCGTTTTAAAGAAATTTTGAGTATTTTAACTGTCTTATTCCTTGCATTTTTTTCTTATGAAAAATCTGACATCCTTACCCTTTGTTCTTCTACATTTAACATGTTTTATTTCTTTGGTTATTAATATTGTACCTTTATCACTGATTCTGAGCAACTTGATTATAATATGCCTTACTATATAGCATTGTTGTATTCGGGATTTACTGAAATTCTTTATCTCTGAGTTAATAATTTTCATCACATTAGAAAAATTTTGGCCATTATTTCTTCACATATTTTTCCACCTCCTCCTAACTCCATTCTTTTAGACAGCAGTTTACTTTTCCTGTATCAACTGTAAATGAGGGACTGGAATATTACTATTTTGCAATCCCCACTAAATAATGGATCTGGTACTAAGCATTGATGGCTGCTATCATGAAAAGAGAGGTACTGGATATTATGTATCTCCTGACGAACGAAGAACACTACGCTAAATGGATCAAACCTTAAGCTGTCCAAGTGTTAGATTCAATTATTAATATACGATAAATATGGAAAACAAAGGAGGATATAAAGCTAAACCACGAGGATTCAGAGAGTGAAATCTACACCATATAATCCTCTAGTGTTCAATGGCCTAGGCTCTTCAACAAGTGCATCTCCTGGGGAACAAAACAGGCATATATATATGAAACCTGTGGACAAAAATAGAAACTTAAGTGATGAAACTATAGAGGAAAGCTAGGAGCAATTACCATAGTTATTACTGCTGTAGAGCAGTGCAAGGGAATTATAATTGGGGCAGGACAGCTGGAAAAGTTCTGATTTTGACTTGATTGTGATTTAAATATATTTGCCAAATAACAGTTCATTAATCAGTACTTATCAATACTCGTTAGTACTGCCAGTACATAAAACACTTGTTTTATACAGTTTTCCGTATTTCAAAATAAAATAGCTTTCCGAAAAAGAGGTGGATGAGCATACAATTATAAGTCTTTTATCTTGCCATGCTGAGTAAGTCTGACAGAATGCTGAAGAAGTTTGACAGAATGCTGAAAAAGTTTGATAGAATGCTGAAAATGAAAAGATGATGTTTTAGAGGAATAAGAAAAGGAAGGGATTACTTATTGTGAGGGAAAAAAGGTGTGGGGAGCAAAAATGTTAAAACACAAGGTCAACTGAACAAGAGTCAGTCAATGTCCGTGCATGGAAACGCGCGCACTGTGTTGGTACTACTGTGGTTGGGGTCATTTTTGGTAACTGTGAAAAGAGAACACGTGGGGAACATTCCCATGGAGGAAAACATTATAGGCTCTGGCTTAGGAATATCAGAAGTGTGACTCTAAAGTAATAAAGCTGATTTTCTGAACCACTGTTCCAAATACATATCCAAATGAATGTTATTCAGTGAAAGTAAGTCACATGAGGAGACTATAAACTTATTCTAACTGCATTACCATTGCTCGAAAACAGTTTGGAACTCTATTTTCTAAACTACCTTCAAAAGTAATTTAGTTATAGGAGCAAGAAAATAGGTCTTATTACTTTAATGTCACACCATATTTTGATCAAGATCTATATGTTCCCCAGCCCAATCACCCACCTTATCACAAGACTTTGGTCCTTTCCAAAAATCAAATCCACCCTTGAAAGACGAAGTTTTGCCACCATTGAGGATATTCAAAAGAATGTGCCACAGTCTGTGAAGGCAATTCAGAGGAGTTCCAAACTGTTCTGAGCAATGGCAGGGGCACTGCAGTAAGTAGTGGGCCTCCTGGAGTGACTTGGGAGGAAATAACTAACTTTGATCATAAATTATGGCATATTTTAAAAGTAAGTCAGTCTTATTATCTTCTAGTTGTTTTTTAAAAGATTTCCTTGGGCATTGCCTTAAAATGGTAAACTTTGTACCATGTTATTTTCCAAGGATGAGAGAGAGAGAGTAGGTGTTATTTGGGGAACACTTTTTCGTATTAGTAATAATTGGGAAAGGATCCTACTTATACTCCTAAACCTATGTCGGGTGGGTTACACCTCCTATTTCACAGGTTAAAAAAACAGAACAACTTCATGAGCTTAACATATACTTACCCATGTCATTAACAAAGATGAAGAATAATAAGAAGATAAATACATCGGATTTCCAAACATTAATACAAAACAAAGGAGAACTGAAACCTGAAAAGGGAAGAAAAGAAACACGTTTCATCATTATGATACGTAGCATAATGCACACTTGGTCTACAGGCATATAGCCTTTCTAATATAAACTTCATATGCATAAATAAGACTAATAGATCTTGGCCAAATGATAATAGAATTGCAATGCACTGATAGGTCCTATGTATCTTCAACACTATAAATTCATTATAGAAATATTTATTTTTTTTCTCTATCTGCTACTTGGTACAAAGAAAATGGGAAAAACTATTATGTCTGTTGATTTAATAATGGAGTAATATAATAAAAAAGACTTAGTTGTATTAATTTTTTTATCTTATTTTTGCTGGACTACTTGAGGATTTCTTTCACTAAGGAAGTTTATTTTATGTTCTTAGAAGATATTTTTATGTCCTTAGGGGAGATGTGTTTGGAAACTAAGATAAAAACAAAAATTCTAGGTGGGGCAGGAGCCAGGTGGAGGGGGCAAAGGGGAGGAAGTGGGGGACACCTATAGTACTCTCAACAATAAAATAAATTTTTAAAAACATGAACACACAAAATTTACAGAGTAAATTCATTTCAGGTCTCAGGGGGAAAAGGCAGTTTCAAAGGTAGTGACTAATAAGAAATAAAGCATAAAAATAAGAGTTTCAGAGAGTAAAACCACCTCCACTATAGTTGAAAGTACGCTATAATATGGTCTCTATAAGGTACACTTCCCATTTTCCTTCTGGATGTTATCAAAAGCATATGTATTAAATGCAACTTGGAAGATGGTAGCCCCGAGATTTTATTTTAATCTTGACTTATAAATATGAAAACGTTACCATATTCATATAAATGATCTTCTTAAATTTGTTTGGCTCAATATACCCCACAACATACATGGGAAATAATGAGGCTATCTGAAAGAAAAACGTTAAAAAAGCAAGTGAAAAAAATGTAAGAAACAAATACTATTCATAAGCAAAGTAAATGTAACAGGAGAGTTATATTTCTAATAATGATACCTAAGTAATGTAACCAACCTTCTCCCTGAGAACTAGAGTAGCTAAGGAAAATACCTACAAAAGACACACAGATTACTAACAAGACCAAAAAATAAAAATAAAAAAAAAATTAGGAAGCTAAGAGCAGAGAAAGGGTGGAAATCTGCAGTGATGAGCATGGCACTGTGGGTCACCTTTCTCTCGGAGACACCTGACGGCGAGAGGCTGCGGGGGACTTAGCGGGGGCACCGGGAAGGATGCGGGCGGCGGCCCCAGGCTCCGGCAGGGGGGTCCCCAGGCTCGGGCAGGGGCGCCCCGCAGTCCCCCGCCTCCGAACTACCTCGGGCTCTATCAGGCACAGATACAGTCACACCCTAAAACCTGTACAGAAACAACCCAGTGCACTTGCACTCGACTCAGATGAGTTTACCATCATCTCACCTGCGTGAAAAGTATGAACTGAGCGAACTGCCAGGGGAGCATGAAGGCGACGTTGGAGAGGCAGAGCGCGACCAAGTGCCTCCCGCTGCCGTGCGACGTCCTGGGGGAGAAGCGACAGCAGTGAGTTCCCAAGGTCGCCTATCACAACGCAAAGGCCAAGGGCACAGCGCCCTCGCCTACCGGTTCCCTCGTCTTCCATGCAAGACAACAGAGTGCAGCTCACTTGTAAAAGCTCACTGGAAAGAACCTAAAATACTGCTTGCTTATTAAAACGTCAGTAGTTATCAGAAACTCAGTATTTTAGAATATTTTCTTAACCGGATATTCAATTTATTTTGAAAGTTACTAAAAAACCAGCACCTACATTTGAATGATAACAGGCTGGAGTGTATTTTAAGCATCGTCACTTATTATTTAGGTCTGCTGTACAATGGAAATCACCTGAGGATCAGAGTCAACACGAACATCTGCAGCACGAGGAACGGGTAGGAGAAGCTCTCCCGGAGCGGAGGTGTCCACATCACGCGCGTGGCCTGAAACCAGAAAACGCTCGCTTCACTTTGCGCCCCGCAACGAACACTGTTAACCTCACAGTCATCGCTTTAACAGCAGGCTCCTTCACTCCCGGGCGCCTGGCACAGCTCCGTGGGCTTTGGAGCTCTAAGGGACACGCGGCCGTGAGGCGAGGACCGTCCCCAGCGAGCGCAGTCAGGGGAAAGCTCAGCAGGCCACGCAGGAAACGCGAAGGGCAGGCAGGGGGAGGCGCGGGGGAGGTAAAGGCCCAGGGCCGAGGGACTGCCCCACCCCCGGCGCTGCAGGGAGGGCCCCGCAGTCCCAGGGCCTGGGGATGCACACGCACACGCCCGGGAAAATACACAAACAGATGTCCCCGGGCAACTCACAAACATTAAGGGAGTTTACACATAACGAGTTTAATAAATATACACACACAGTACAAATAATTAAGACTATCTTTGAATTTGTGAAATATACCTTTAAAAAGTTAACTAAGTTTCTAAAAGTAATGTAGTATTTGGGAATCACTAATGTGATGCATACAATAAAAGTGTTAATTACATTTAAATAAACTGTAAAACTGTTTTAAGACATATGGGTGAGAATATTATAAAAGTTTTCTATCAAGAATTCTAAAATTCTAGAAAGCACCTAACCTTGTAGGAGTTACTGCTCCTCTTCCAAGAAACCAAAATTCTTAAACTTGCAAGAACTTGGTTTTGTGGCACATATGAGAGTCAACTCACAATGCTGGTCGTCTGGCACTCAAAGAAAACATCTCTTCACATGATCACACTGGTGAGGGACGATGCATTTGTTTGCTTTAAGTTTATATATCTAAGATATTTATGTATAATACTTTTGACTCCCTTGTCTAGCAGATTGTTTAAATTAACCAAGTATCTTTCCCAGGGGTAATGAATAAAGGCTGTACCATGTGTAAGCTGGGCCCTAACATATCACATATTGTGCATCTGCAAACTAGCTGCCGGGTCCCCTCCCTTCACTCCACAGCCTCTGCATCCAACCCAGCGCCTGGCACATTGTTAGGTACGCAGCACTCTGCGGGATGAATTTATCCTGTTCTAAGTTCCTAGGAACTCTTTTTAGGTTGCCCATGACCTGCTGGGCTGAATTAGCTGGTTGGTCTCTATTCTGATTTAGTGTTTTGTGCTCCTGAAAAGGCAGCATCGTGCAATAGAAGAAATGAGGCTTTGGAGCAGACAGATGTGAACGGGGGACCCGGCTTCATCATGCAGTGAATGTGAAATCTTGGGTGAGGAACTTAACCTCCCTAACTTTCAGTTTCTTATCTCCTGTGAGGATAACTACCATCTCCCAGAAAAGTTTGGTAGGAGTGAGATAATGTATACAAAGTGCCTAAACTTAACAAGCACAGTATTTCCTTTTTCTACAAAATATATGTGTATGAACACATACACTAAAAACCAGGCCAGAAATTTCATGTCATAAATTCTAATTATTATGTAAAAATGTGGACCAAAAGGATTAAATATCAACTTACAACACAAGGTTCTTTAAAATACTGCGAAGTCCTAAGTAATACGCAATTATATATTGTTTTGATGAATATATTTTTTTGTTCCTATATAGTCCCTTCTATTTCTTAAAAATTATTTTCTAGAAAACAAACCTCTCCATGGTTGAAAAAGTAGCATAATACTGTAATTACACCTCCAAGTTGAGTCCCACTGTAAAAAAAGTATACAATCATAATTCATGCAAAATTTAGTGAATTTTTTCACAAAATTATCTTAGAATTTACAATCATATTTAAAATGTCACAGTACTAAGCCATATAAAATAAGAAAAATCTCAAAAGTACCTATGTTGTGGGTGTTTTAATCTTGAATGTACAAGCATATAAAATGTACATACAAAATAATCTGAATTTTATAATATACTTATTTTCTAAATAAAACATATAAGATGCAAACATAAGATAATATTTAACGAACAGGCCACACTTCAGTCTCTAGCGCATTATTTGAATATTCAGAATGGAGGCAGACTTTGTCTTTTGACTAAGGGATGAAAACAAGAGTCTGACAGCTTCATTTAGCAGTAACTTTAACTGTCTACACCACTGGGAATATTCCCGAGTCCCAAAGAAACAGCGTAGGACACAAAAATCTGGTCAAGGATAACCATCCGAGGTTAAGAACCATTTCCTAAAGCAGCCTTTTCTTTGGATGTTGTTCATCCCTTACATCCACTGCGCCACACTTGGAAGACAATAAATGTTGACATAATGACTGAAAAGGGAAGGAGTAGTTTCCAAAAAAAAAAAACAGAAACAAAAAACAGAGGAAAGCAAATGGGAAGTGACTGGCCATTAATAAGTTTTTACTAAAGGAGATTCAAAGGATGCACTTAGGAAAGTAAGAAATTGAGAGAAGGAATGTCTAAGAAGGGCAATACTACACTAGAAACTAGCAACACGTGGATAACACTAAGATTCGACAACATACACAACAGAACACAAAACCCAATAAATCCCACAGAGGGGCAATGGGAGCGCTAAACTATGGTAATAGAAGATGCAAGGGGCTGTTGTGAAGCCAAGTGCTTTAACATTTCTTGTACCAATCAGATCAGGAAAGATATCAATTAATTTTAGACTTGATGAAGTTAGATATGCATGTTAACATTTGTCCTTAGCCACCAACAGAACAGAAATGGAGGATCTGGATTCCAAGTTGGTGCCAGTAGAATCACAAAATAAGAAACATAAAATATCCCCACAAGTCCCGTTTCTGTTGTTTCTCACATGCCATTCACTATCCTCACAATCTGAGTGAACTTTTATAGCCAACGTTTGTTCTATCTACATATCCTTCTTAAAGACTGAAGCTTCGGTTCATATTCCAGAACTATGTAACCAATTTAGAGAAGATGATAATTCTTGGGTTGCTCAGCAATGAAAAATATTAATTTTGAAAGGCTTTAGTCTTATGTAACATTTTCCAGGTTTAAAAAAGCCTAAGACATACAAACTACTCTCTGAAATAGAACATCTTTAAGCCTAACACCATAATCTAAAGGTAATCCTTTCCCTAAAAAAAACTGTGATGAGCTTAACTATTTTTCCTATACGGCATATATACAGAAAAGTACATAAAACTTCTAGACAGTTTATGGGATAATTATAAAGCAAACATCCTTGTGACCACCACATTGAGACAGAAAACTGATTGCACCCGAGTCTCCACTCGTCACCCCTTGAGACGGCCACTACCCTGATTTTTGCAATTATCAATTTAGCCACTTGTACATCCATATCATACTATCATTCACTTTAATCTGTTTTTAAACTTGATACAAATGGAAGTAGGCGGGATTTCTTTTTATTTTGTGCCTGCCTTCATTCATTCATTTGAAGACTTGCCCGCGCTGATGTGTGTAGCCGCAGCTCCGCGTTCACTGTTCTACAGCATTCCGCTACATTAATGAACTACTGTGCGTACAGTTCTCTGCTGATGGGCATTTGAATTGTTTCCAGTTTGGAGCTATTACCAACAATGCTGCTATATTCTTGTACATACTATTTCCTGGTACGCATGTGCCAAGGTTTCTTAGACATACACACTTTAAACAGGAGTTGCTGAGTTATAAGGTACCTGCATCTTCAACTTTACTAGATAATGCATGCTGTTTTTCCAAAATAGTTACACAAATATGTCCACGTGCTATGGGTAAGAGTCCCTTTTGCAATCCAGTGGATGTGAAATAGTATTTCATTGTGGTTTAAATTTTTATTTTCCTGACAACTAATGATGTTGGTCAACTTTACATATGCTTACTGGCTTCTGGACAACAGTAGGCTGCTAGTGAAGTTTTGGAGGGGTTAAAAGTTAAATATGGATTTTCAACTAGGGGGGGGCAGTTGGCACCTCTAACCCCTGCAATGTTCAAGGGTCAACTATACATGACTGTCACAGTTAACTGCAACCTCTCACCTGAGATTGAACACACTGCCACCCCAAACTAAGTTGTAGTATAGCATTGTTATCAAGAAAGACAGGCTATCGGCTGTGTGTCTGCTACAAGAGATAAACATTATATTTCTTTTTTTAATATTACATGTACAGAGACTAAAATTAGAAATTATCTGCTACTCATGCCAACCCAAGATCCCCTAATAATGTTACACATGACTCAGGTATTTTCATTACAATTTTGGTTAAGGAATCGTAACTAAAACAAGTTCCCCACAAGGGAAAAAGGAAGGCCCTTATGATATTAGTTTAGTGACAGCTCTAGTTCCAGGTTGCACGATATGGGATAAGTTTCTGAAAAAAATAAATCTACAAATGTTCCTACTACTAGTCAATTAATCTCACTAATTATCCTTTTTATATAATCAACAAATGGCAGCCAGTCCTTATGAGCCCACTAAAGGATCTTTCAATACAGTAGCAGTCTTACCTCAGATACGCACCATATACGAAGAACATTGCCATCATTACTCCATTTAAAATAAAAATCACACCGACATAAAAGCAGGCAGGGTCTCCCACTCCTTTAAAAAGACACAGATTATTCAGTATTTCATGAATAAACGACTCTAAAGTAATTGGACATAATAACTGCAGTGCTTTGTAATCAAGAGCTCATGAGTTTGCCGAAAGCATTAGTACTTTCCTCTTACATGAGGTATTACTAGTTACATTCAAACTTTATACTTTATTGTGGCTACATTTATACTTTCCCCCAATTAAGTATCATTATACTGTAATAATTATTTGGTTCTTCGCTCTATCTAGGAGATGCTGCTATTGTTCAGTATCTAGAACTGTCTGTAGAGTCACTTGAATTACGAGAGAAGCTCCATGGCGTTATCCTGAGCTCTGTTCTAGGACGAGTAAGACATGGGTGCTGCCCCTGGCAAAGCTTTAGTCTGTGAGATAACCCAGTTATCTGATCCATTATTACGTAGAGCCAGAACCTTAAACCTTAACACAGAATAACTCCCATGCACGAGACTAGACAGACATGCATAAAATATATTAACAGTCACATGGTCGACTAGGCGCTTTACAATCTTCATGTCATAATCCTATTAGTTGTTATGAAAATAATTTTTTAATGGTTGAGAAAACAGAGCATAGAAAATTTAAATAACTTGTCAAGTGTTATTTAGTTATAAAAGTTTTTGGTGGCGCGGAGACCTGAAGGCGCTGACCTAATGCCTCTTCTGCTCCGACTGTCCCTCTGCAGCCTGTCCTGATACCTTCTTTCTCTTCCTCTGCACACCCCCTGGGGGCTGGACCACCCCAGGCTCTGTCGCACACCCTCCTCCTCAGTCTCTGTAGTGTCCTTCAGGAAACCTTCCACTTCCATGGCTCCAACTGTCACCTACATACAGTGACTTCAAGCCTCCCTCCAGCGACCGCTTCCCTCTTGCTGCCTGACCTCTCCACGCTGAGCAACTCGAACCTGCTACCTTAATAATGCTTTACACCATTCAAAAGGACCCAATTACTTAAGTTGGAAACAAAACAGTTCCACGACTTCCCTGTCCTTTCCCTCTCCCATCAACCGGTTACCACACATTGTCAATCCAGCTTCCAAATCTCTCAGACCCACGCCCTTCCCAGTCACCCTTCCCGCCATTGCCTGCTGGGAGCACAGCTGTCCCCTGCGGCCTCACTGACCCACTTGGATCCTTTCCTGTCTTTTCCGTGGAACTGCCAAAGTGACGTTTTTAAAATGCAAATCCGTTAAAATTCTTCAATGAGTCAAGGACAAAAGCCGTAACCAGTCACTGCCCTGCATTCCCTGGCCCTGGCTTCCAGGCCCGGCGCTCCCGCTCGCTCTCGCTCTCGCTCTCTCTCTCTCTCCCTCCCTCTCTCGCTCGCTCGATGGGCTCCAGGAGTCCCCTTGCTCCAGTTCTGTTGCCTCAGGAATCCTGAATAAGCTGGTCCCTGCTTCTGAAACGCTTCCTTCCCTTACTCCTATTGAGCAAACGCATTTTCTCTCTGGGCTCACCCAGCAGTTACAACTTCTAGCACCTCTTCTAAATGTTTACTGGTGCACCCGGGGGTCCGAAGGGCTAACACTAACCTATCACTTAGTGGCAACTGAATAAATAACATAAACGCACAGACTCAAGGCGATTTCTCCATCTCTCACAAAAGGCCATCCTTTCTAAGCTGCTTTAGTCTTTACAGAGTCTCTCATTTTAGGAGGCATTTTCTCCATTCCTTTATTTTACATAAGAAAAGCCCAATTATGTCTCAAGTATCCTCTACCAGTGCTAGTTTAGATGTTACAAAGATCACCTGAGGGACTCAGTATGAATGTAAGGGAAGTTTAGTATACAGATTTAGTATATATTCTGAGAGTTGAATATTATTGCGAACAAGTCTATAAAAATATATTTATAAAATATACTCAGTGTCATGCTGTGGAGAATATGAATAAAGAGAAAAACAACCATGTAAATGCTTTGCAAGTAGATACATGTGACTTCGCTTGTCAGTTTCAAGGCTCGCATCCTGCGCAAACTGTGACAACGCGAAACCACACACATCTTAAATGGCAGCAGCAATGACAGGACCTGGAAAGCCATTAGCTGATTCCAAGAGTGGCTCTTCGGCAAAGATACCACTGTAGAAAGTGTACATGAAGAGAGAAGTATTTCTAAATCAATCTAGTAGTGTATATCTGATTTTTATGTTTCCATAACTAAACTTTTACGTTAACTAGTATGGGTAAATGTTTGTTTAATCTACATCCCCACATTTATATATTCAAGCTCCCCTAAAATGGTTTTGTATCTTGTTCTGAAATGGAAGGAATGACTTAGTCAGGATTGCCTTACATTGGGGTATATTAATACTCATGTTAGTAAGTACACAGCTTTCTCAGAAAATTACTTTAAAGAGAAATACTCTTTTGGGTGAATGAGTTATAGTGTTTTTAAAAAATCAATCAATGGTTTACGATAATTCTTGAAATAAGCCATAACAGTATAAGATGATTATGTAAACGTTAATGACAACTAGCAGCATTTTAGGGGGGGGAAAAAAACATGCCTTCACAGCTTTGAATTTCATTTAGAGGTTCTACTCTGGTGACATTCCAGCAGGTCTTAGTTTCTAGCCCAAATAAATTCATGAATCCCACAAATGTGCGATAGAAGAAGGCCAGAATCACCTACAAAAGATGAAAAACAAAGATAGTGAAGAAAAATACACTATCTTCATAACAACTTTTTCAAAATACCACTTCATGATGGTTGCCTTTGACATTATAAACTTTCACAACTTTATTTAAATCATTTCACTTGGGAAACAGTCATTTTAAAATTACACACACACATTATAAACTAAAGTTGTATATTACTGCGTAATGAATATAAAAATTTTTGTTGTGATCAACATCTCTAATATATCTTGTAATCAATTCTAATATAAGTAATAGTAACTGTAAAATCAAGTATAAAATTATGTATTAAAACATGACGATGATTAATAGCAAAATACAAAGATTTATAGAAATATTTCATAACATGTTATTTAGGTCCTTGAATTTATTTTTTTCATAGTCTAAAAAATATTTAACCAACCTCATACAGCATAGCTCCTGTGCCCATTAAAACTCTACCCAAGCAGATGTAATATAACCAATCTTTCCGACCTGTAACCCACTTTTAAAGTTTAAAGACAAAGGAAAAGAACAGCAACGATATGTCATAAACTGGGAGATTTTAAAAAATTATTTTATGTATTTGGGGAAAAGCTTGCAAGACAAATTTAAAAAGTAAAAAGATAAGTAAACAAAGAGTTCAAAGTAAAAGTAAAAACCATCCAGCGCTAACTATTTTAAAAGGCCAGGGAGCGTCCCTCCAGTCTCTCCCTAGGATATGACAACACATAGCCAGGGTCTTTCAGTATTACATAATATTATTACTACCAATATAACATACATCACTAACAAACATCATAAACATCTTTCCATGTTCAAAAAGTATAGACTTACTACTTTATAACAGGTTTATAAAACTGACCTTCTGTTAACATTTATAATTTTTGTTCTCGTGTATTTATCATACATGTAGAAAACATTACCACACTAAATTATGTGATGAATCTAAAACTATACTCCTTTCTGGGATGCAGCTTGATACAGCAAAAAACCATGCCTTTGAAGTAAAAATTTCTCAGATTCTCACTCTACAAGTTACAATTTCTATGGCCTGAAGTAATACTTCAGCCTCTGAGACTCAGCCATCTCATCTCTAAAATGCTCACATGTCCAGGTTTCAGTTTAAAATCACTCATCACATTAAAACCCAGGAAGGTCTCAAACTTCATGAAAAAAAAATCAACAGATTCCAACGAGATGACAAAAATATTAGAATTATTGCTCCAACAAGCAATTATGACCATGTTTAAAACAAATGGAAACATAGGAAGTCTTAGGAAAAAATGAAAGTCTTAGCAAAGAAACAGAACATATAAGGATGGAAATAAATGAAAACTTCAGAACTGGAAAATACAATAACCAAAATAAAAACTCAGCGGAGGCTCAACAGCAGAATGAAGGGAACTGAGGGAAATAATCAGTGAACTGGCGAAGAGGACAACAGAAATTACTCAATTTCAGCAACCGAGAGAAGAGACTAAAAAAAATCATAACGGATCCCTAGGGACCCCTGGGACCATAACAAAAGACTTAATGCTTGTGTCATTGGAGGGGAGGGGGGGGGGAGGGGAAACTGAAGGTGAACAAACCAAAACCAGGATAATACCAAAGAGATCCACACCAAGCGCATCAATTACACTTTTGAAAACTTTTAAATATCATACTTTTGAACACTCGTGGGAAAATTTTAAAAAGATAAAATATTGAAAGCAACAAGGAAGAGAAAAAAAAATCTTACCTTAAAAAAGGAAAACAATTCAAAAGGTAGATTTCTCATCAGAAATCATGCAGAGACAGGATAAAGTGACACATTTGTCAAATGCTGAAAGGAAAGCTGTCAATGCAGAATCCTATATCCAGCAAAAATAGCCTTCAAGAATTAAAGGGAACTGAATATGAAAAATGAAGAAAAACTAAGAAAACATGTTGTCAGCAGATCTATCCTAAAAGAATGACTAAAGAAAATCCTCTAAACGGAAATGAAATGATGAAAGAAGGCATCTTTGAACATCAGGAAGAAGTAATTTTTTAAAACAGGTAAAACAAAATACTTTTCTTCTCCTCTTGAGTTTTAAAAAATAAGTATGGTGGCTAAAGCAAACATCTGATGTAGTTTTAAATGGATGTAGAGGAAATATTTAAGATGATTATATTATAAAGGAGTAAGGGTAAAAGATATAAAGGAAGGTAAGGTTTCTGTGCCTCATTAGAACTAGTAGAATTGTAATAGAAGACTGTAATAAATCATGTATAAAATATAATAGCTACAACCACCACTAAAAAGCTATATAAAGCAATATATTCAAAAACTATAGATAAATCAAAATAGGATACTAAAAATGTACAAACAGCTCACAGGAAAACAGAAAAAAGAAAACAGGAAAATGAAAAAACAAGAACAAAGAGAAAACAAAATCTACCAGACTTAAGCCCAAACATACTAATTATATTAAATGTAAGTGGTAGAATGCACCAATTAAAAGAGATTGACAGGTGCTAGGTCAATATTCAAAATCAACTATAACTTCTATGCAAAAGCAACAAAAACGGGAAAATAAAATTTAAAAATAATACCACTTACAATAGTAAAAATAGTGCTTATAGAAGACTGTATGCTAAAAATACAAAATACTGCTGAGACAAAAATGATTAATAAAATGGAGATCTATACTATTATCATGGGTTGGAGAGCTTAATACTAAGATGTCAATTCTTCCCAAATATGTGTATAAATCCAATGCAATCATAATAAAAACCTCAATAAGATTTCTGGACTAACGACTAACGTTTATACAGAAACGTAATTTTGAGAAGGAACAACAAAGTTGGAGAACTACGTTATTTTAAGATTTACTCTAAAGCTATAGTCATTAAAGCAGTGTGGTATTGGCATAAATATAGACATCCAGAACAACAGAATCATAGAGAATCCAGAAGCAGATCCATGCATAACACAGGAAGTCAATTTTCAACACATGCGCCAAGACGATTCAATGGAAAAGACGGTTACCATGAAGAAGCACATGGAAACTTTTTGGCATTATTTTCAATGTTTTATTCTCAGTTGTGGTTTGGGCACACAGTTTTATGCTTTTGTCAAGTGTATAACTCAAAGAACTGTATACTCAAACTAGTATGTTTTATTGCATGTAAGTTATACCTCAACAGAGCTAAGTAAAGAGAAAGCAGCCAGAGTGAGGGAACATATGTCAGCATGTATTACTAAGGATTCTGCTATAAAATATTATCAACTATGCCAACAAATAAATAAGAAAACAGCCATCAAATAGGTGACAAATATTTACACAGGTTATTGAAAGAAGAATAGGTCCAAATGGCTATTACACGTGAGGGTCTTCTTAATTCCCCAAAGCATAAGGGAAGTACAAATGAAAACAGATGCAGGAGGGCAACTTCTGATCCTCTGCTCAACTGTAAGGACACATACCATCAATAAACCCGAAGGTCCCCTCCTTTGTATTACACCATTGCGCTTACTTAGTCTTTTTATCTAATTCAAAAGCAGCCCTCTAGTTTCACTCACCTCCGGATACAGGTGGAAGCGTTTCACGGTATTGATTACAAGGGGATATTCGGTGAGCCTGTCGTTCATAATCGTCCACAGTCCTTCCAAGAACGAAGGTGCTTCAATAATGGTCTTGAAGTAGGAATAATAAAGTCCCTTAAAAGGCACAAACGGTCCATGTAGGTAAAATGTGAAAATACCCATTTTTATAAGTGCTTTCAGCCCTTCGCCCGCAGGGAGGGGTGCACAGTCGGCCCCCTGGTTTCCGCCGCCGCTCCTGGCCGCGGAGGCACCCGCCACGGCTGTCACTGCGCTACTCGCGTAAGTTCGGCAGCTCTGAAAAAGCCCTGCACGCTTGGCGGCTACATGCTGCACGGGGCTTTTCTAACCACACCCTAAAGGGGGTAATCAGTATATTTTCAACTCTGCCATGCCTAATTTCAGCCCCCTCTAGATGCCTAGAGGTTGCGATCCGATGAATCCGGCATTAACAGAGATCCTTCACGTCCTTTATAACTTTGCATACAGAAAATTACTTTTTTCAGCTCTTTATGAAATAACATAATGATCATAATCATGAGACGGAACTTCATGCTTTCGACTTACTTCCCACAGTTCAGCACGAAGTGAACGCTAACCACATGTCAACTGACTGTTGCTCACGACACAAATGCTGGGTCCTAAGAAGGGGATGAGCTTAGTGCATGGTTCCAGCACATGAAATAACCACTTTGACTAATAAAAAGTCAAGGATGAACAGCAGCATGTTGGTTCATATTACTTCCCTCATCAATTTCCTTCCTAAAATCTCAAAGCAAATAAAGGGCCACATTGTTTGCAATACTCTCCCCAAAAACATGGAAAACAATCTTCAACTCGACCCTCACTGAGCCTCATACAACCACTTTATCTTGGAGAGATTCAGCAACAGCAGTGGCTGCTCAGTCGAAGGTGTGTTTAGCTGAACGGTGTCTGAAAGAGCTGTCGTAGTTGGTGCTGGGAAAACATGAATTCATTTAAGGATTTTTTCTTTCTGCTTATGAGGGCAGCAGGCAATTCGACACTGACAGGATGTGTAACAGGCGTAAGGCAATATGTAGAGAAAGAGAAAATATATCATACGCTTTTATTAATAGCAGCCATTGTTTCTGTTCATTATCTCCCTTTTCAGTAAAACCCTCTAAGGCTGTCATTGTTCCTAGTTCACAGGCGGATCACTGAGACGTCATCACTCAGGGATACACAGAGTTTCCGTCTGAACCCAGTGGCCGCCGGTCATCCAAGCCCACTCTGCCACAGCTAATGCTCCTTATTTAATATTTTTGTCCTTTCTTTGAAAATTGAGGGAGGGAAGGGGGTGGGAGGAGGTGGAAGAGGGCAGAGACGGGATAAATGGTGATGGAAAAAATAAAAATAAAAGCTCCCCTCCCCCCAAAGAGTATAATACCTATAAAATATCAAAAACGCGAATGCCATACAGATGCTAGAGTAGCCAACTCTTCAAAGCTTTCAGGGGGCTATAAGGGCGAGTGTAAAAAGCACTGGCTGAGGGACCTAGAATAGGCAAATTCAGAGGGACGGGAAGTAGAAGGGCAGTGACCAGGGGCTGGGGAAGGGAAGGGACAGTTAGTCTTTAACGGGTACAGTTTCTCTTTGCAAGAAAAACTTCTGGAGATGGGTGGTGGTGACGGTTGCACAACATAAATGTATGTAATGCCACAGGACTGTACACATAAAAATAGCTGAAATGGTAATTTTTGCTACTTAAAAAGTTTTAATATAGTTTTAATTTTGATTGAGCCACAATTAAAAATAAAACAAAACAAGCAGAGGCTATGGAACGGGGAGGCCCGTCTGAGCTCTTCGCTGCGCCCCGGCTCTCAGCTGTAAACTTCTGCAATGCTGGCTTTCGCTACCCCATCTCATCCTCACAATAACAGCATGAAATATGCATGGCAGGTGGTGTGATCTCCATTTTACAGATCAGGTGTCAAAATAAGGAAAATTGGTAAAGAGATTACAAAGTAACCTCTTAACAGAGGTTATCTTGAAGGCAAGAGCTAAAAAAAAAAAAAAAGCCAGGAAAAACACGGATGGGGTCTCCCACCTCTAACCCAACAGCGAGCCATTTCTGGTAACACCTGATACCATTTCACGTCTTAAATGCTGTCCTGTCCTACCCTTCCGCAGCTGTCGCAATCGACCTTTATCATCTTAGAGTCTAAGTCTGCACCAGGAGAGGAGAAAACGAGGTAAGTGAAAGGACCCGAAGCCACTTCCTACTTGAGCCATGACCCCAAGTCACTGCTGGAGAAACAGTGCTGTTCACCAAAAATGCTTTTCAGTTCCTCACAAATGTCCACCTTATAGCCTTGATATTATTCAACTACAAATTAATTCATTAGAAAAAAGGACCTAACCATTTCAGTGCGAAAAGTCATCTCCCGTTCCAAAGATGAGAGGTGAGAAAAGTGACGATCGTTTTCAAAGAGTGTTACTAAATGTATCCTGGGAAGAAAAAAAGAACATATTAGAAGAACGAGGTCTTTTCAAACAAGTCCTAAAATAACCAAGTTATAGATACAGTACAAAACCATGAAGATGAAAATGAAGACATTCTTATAGTAAACAGGGAGGTAACTTTAGAGCTAGCTGACCAGCTTGCATGTTTTTAGCATTTATGCTCTAGTGCTGCCCCCGGCTGGGCGCCTCCACTCCAGGCCTCTCCATCAGAACAGAGGGAAGGCTTGGCTTGCTCATGTCACAAGCGCCTCTAATGCACCAGGTTTGGGATATGCCTCTGTAACTGCTGCAAAGCATTCGGGATATCATTTTAAATAAAACTACTTTATACTGAAGCAGTTATAAATAAGGGTAATTCCATACAAAGAATCAGTTTTCAAGTGTCAGAGAACCCAGGACTGTGGGTCAAGATGTTTTATTGGTGCAACTGAAAGCAATAGCTGTAGGCAGCGGAGATGAAAGCATATGTGATGTGCAAAATGAGTTACAGGGAGCAACTGTGCTTTCCTTCCTTTACACAGCAGACTCTTTCCAGTGAGTAGAAAATAAAAATTCCCTACATCACCCCTAAAACTTTTTCTCTAAGCTTACGTCAACTAACATACCATTACTGTAAAATAAGGGAGTTTTTTAGATGAAATAAACATGCAGAGTACACTAGAAAATCTAGCTAAAGCTGTTAAGCTTTTATTGTATGCAAACAGTGATGCCATTTTTTAATTCAAATGCTTTTATTTCAAATGGAAACTAATCTTACCAGTGCAAAACTCCCACAAAGGCAGCTGGGAAAAGAAGAAAGAAGAGTCATTAAAGGCAGCTTTCTTACGGTAATTATAATATATCCTTAAAACAACTATTTCAAATGCATTCCCTCTATGTCTAGAGAGAGCTCACTAGAGCAAGGCAGCTAGCTAATTCTGTCTACGTAACATCAGGAAAATCCCAGAAGCTCATAAAACAAATTGTGAGCAGCGCTTACCTGGGGGGGGGGGGGGGGGCAGAGGGAGACACTTGGAAGACTATATCTCATTGACTTCATTTGCAAACGAGTGATGAAATTGCTGATGATTTGGACCTTTTTGTGATTTTTTTCTTGGATCTTTTTGTGATTTTTTTCAGTATCATTCTCTCTTATTTTCCCTGTTACTATTTATTTACATCAAGTTTTAAAAAGAACCACATATACACACTATGATCAGCTTAGTCCTTTGAGAAGTGACTCGAGCCAACAGGAGCCACTCTGGCCCACTTTCCCTGGTGCTCATCAGAAGATGGCAAAGGCAGGAAGTGCGGCCTCAGCAGTACCTGAACTCCCCTTGGGGCAAGTCAAACCTTTGCTGAGCCTTGAGAGCCCCCAGACTCCTGGCCAGGGCGGCTCATCTGGAGTCCCCACGTCAGTGTCCTAGGAATGAGGCTTATCATGGAGCTGCCAGGCAGGGCAAACCCTGATACTGCTGTGGGCTTTTTGAGGAGCTCCAAACACTGTCCCCTCTGGTGGCTGGGACTCCTTATTTCCAAGGATATCATGGAGTGGGGGAGAAGGGATGGCAAGAGGCCAACTAAAACCCCACAAACCCCACTGTTCTTCCAGGGTTCCAGCAGTTTTTCTTGAATAAATGCACTCTAGATTGTTGTAAACCTCTGGTTAGTTTCTAAGGATCTGAAAATGTTGATTCTCATAATATTCCAAGTAGTTTTGTTACTGTCACAGAGGATTGAATTTACTTACCTATTCCTGATGTCCTGCCTCCTCGCCAAGATTTTATAATAGTATTTCTTATGGTTGTTCCAAAATATACTTGGCAAGACATTTTATATTAACCTCTTAAAAATTAAAAAAAAATTACTCAACTTGGCCAACAAAATAAGTGCAAATTAATCAATAAGTCAGTTAATAATAATAAAATCCTGCAATGCTGAAGGCTCCCAATCACGTCTCCGGGTCTTCTTCCGTGTTCCTAACCATCCTGGGCTCGTCCCTACAACTGCTCAATACGTCTCAGATTTGCTTGTTTTATACCATGATCAGCAAACTGAAGGCGACTCTCTGTTCCTGTCCACTAGCTAACAATGGTTGTTACATTTTTAAAGGCTATAAAAAGGAAGGAGAACAAGTGATGGAGACTGTATGTGGCCCGCGGAGCTTAAAATACTTACTACCTGGCTCTTTACAGAAAAAGTATACATTCGCTATGCACGTTAACTCTTTCTACTAATATATAATATACCCTGAGCCACTTTGAAGTTAAACCTGTACCCTCTCTCTGAACTTGAAACAGATGCCCCTCTGATCAGGCTTCACTGGCTTTAAAATACACAGACACGGGCCCTGGCCCCTGTGGCTCAGCTGGTTCGGTGTCGGCCTCTGCACTGAAAGGTTGCGGGCTCGGTCGCCGGTAGGGGGCGTGCAGGAGGCAGCCAATATTTCTCTTTCTCAAAAAAAGCCCCAAATCAACTAAAAAATCAATAAAATACACAGAGAGTGTCCTATTCAGCTACATTTGTATGCTCTTTCTTATTTTCCAGACAACTATATAGACTGGTGGAAACTCTTAAAAGTTATACTTAAGGAAAAGGGAAAGTGAAATATCCTACCAAATCCATCTAGCTTTCCCAAAGTCCTCACCAATATTCTCCGCCTCTCACTCCCTCCCATTACCCACATTCCACACCTGATCAAATGATAAGGTGTAATAATGCCAATATCCGAAATGCATAAGGCGTGGTAACGCAGGTCTCCTGGGCCCCTGGGTCCTACTAACCTCACCTCTGAACGTGACCCAGTCTTACAGTTACTGAAACAAAGGCCATTTGCAACAAGCATCCCAAACTTCTCTTCTGCCCACTTGGAGGTTCCTCTACAGTCATCCTTGCTTTTCTAACTCTCTTCTCCATAGTTAGCGTCTCAAATGCGTGTCTTTAATTCCATCCTTAACAAGGTCTGCCCCTCAGCAGCTAACCCCTCATTTTTACGCGCTGTGATAAACGGGTGCCCTGATGATGAAATTTTGTCGGTGACGTCCAGGTGACCCCGGAAAATGTCTGAAACCAAGAACTAAGGGGGCTGGGGACCTCGCCAGCGACTTCCCGGAGCTGGGCGCTTGGCACCCATTACTGCTACTAGGCTTGCCTGTGAAACGGGTCCTCTTCCGGACGCCCCCAAACCGCCCCAAGCCCAGGCGCAGAGGGCCCGCGGCGCTCACCTAGGCCTGCGGTCGCCCGCAGCGACAGCTGGCGCCTCCGCAACACGTGCACCTTGTCGCGCAGCTGCTCCAGGACGCAGTTGAGAAACTGGAAGCGCTGCAGGAACAGGCTCTTGGCGACCACTTGCATTTGCACGCAATTCTGCGCTTTGGACTTTCGGGGCCTCCGCGGGGAGTGGGGCCGGGCGGCCCTGGGCAGGTTGCCGCCGCCTACGGGCCTGGGCTTGGGCTTGGGCCTGGGCCTGGGCCTGGGCTTGGGCGCGGGCGGCCCCGGCTTCTCCGCCTCCTCCCGCGGCGACTCGTCCATGTCCGGCTCCCCAGCCCCGGGGGCCCGGCGCCGCCGCCTGGGCTGCGCGGCGCGGGGAGAGGGCCCCGGCTCCGGGGCCGCCTTTCTGGGCTTATTCCTCCTCTGCCCGAGCATTTTCTCATAGTCCCTGGTCGGATGGAGCTGGGCTCTCACGGCGCGGGCGCGCCCCGGGGCTCGCAGCCTCAACGACTCGGCCCCGCCGCCGTTGCGGGCCTCCCTGTCGTCAAGGCGACCGAGACCCCGAGGGGGCGTGAGGGCCCCGCGGCCCGCGCCGCTCCGCGCCAGCCGCGCGCAGCTCCACGTGCATCGCGCCACGCGCACCGCCCCCCACGCAGCCCGCCACGTGCACCGCGCCGCGTGCACCGCCCCCCACGCAGCCCGCCACGTGCACCGCGCCACGCGCACCGCCCCCCACGCAGCTCCCCACGTGCACCGCGCCACGTGCACCGCCCCCCACGTGCACCGCGCCACGCGCACCGCCCCCCACGCAGCCCGCCACGTGCACCGCGCCACGTGCACCGCCCACACGCAGCCCCCCACGTGCACCGCGCCACGCGCACCGCCCCCACGCAGCCCGCCACGCGCACCGCCCCCCACGTGCACCGCGCCATGTGCACCACCCCACGCAGCCCCCCACGCAGCCCCCACGTGCCCCGCCCATATTTCCTAGGTTTCCCTTATTCATCAATTTGTTTCCTGGAGTTTCCATTAGCCTTTGGACGCTCAGTGTCCTAACAGAATAAAGCATATTCTTACCCTTGGTCTAGCCCTTGGAAGTACAAATATGGTCATTTGTATCATTTAAAAATATTTTTATAAGAATGTTCATTGTACTATTATTTGTATCAGTTAAAAATTAGGAATAACCTCAACACCAAGCGGTGAATGGCAGGCCGTGCACGCAGCGCAGCATTCATCACTAAGTTGACTAAAGTCATTTGGATATTTAATGATGCAGGCAAATGCTCGCGCTGCAGTGTGAAAGGTGAAAGCAGGACGTAGGTAGTGACTCAGATGGCAGCACACACAGAGCTGACTGTGTGCCAGGCTGGGTCTAAATCGTTCACACACAGGGCCGTCTATGCAGGATGACCAGCGCGGGACTTAAGCTAGTAACCTGGCCACTCCATTCATTTCCTCGCCTGAAAAATGCTGAGGCACCTAAAACATAGTACAAGCTTAATAATTTAAAAAAGTCCTCGGATCTTTTTTTAAAAAATGTTTTTATAGAAAGGAAGAGGGATATAGAGAGAGAAACATCCATGGGCTGCCTCCTGCAGGCCCCCTACTGGGGATGGAGCCCGCAACCCGGGCACTGCCCTGACCAGGAACAGAATGGTGACCTCTTGGTTCTGAGTCACACCAGCCTGGCAAAAAAAGTTTTTATATCTTGCTCTAGATTGACCATATTCAGAGTATAGTGATGAGTATTACTTTTTACTCTTTTCGTACCTGGATTCTTTGTCATTAGCTATGCGTTCTATTATTAAACAGTAACACAAGTTCTAGGTTCCTTAGTTAACTCAGAAAACTGACATTCACCAAAATAATTATTCCTTTCATTCTGTTACTAAGGAGAGAATCGATTTGCCTTAGGTGAAGAAAAACATGCACTTAGTTTATTCCGTTGACTAGAATCATGGCATGCTTTCATCTTTTTATAACCTATCTAACAGCAGCCACTTATTTTGATGTACTAACTTTGAGCAGAGAGTTGTTTGGGTCATATTTTAGCTATATGCTTATTAATGACAATAACTTAAAACAGTATGCCAGATACTTATTCTGTGATGAACTGACAATTAAAGTAATACAGTATAATTTGATATAATACAATATATTCCCACAGTATCGTATCCACTTTGCAATGGAGATACCTCATGATTTGGCAAATTATTTCTTTTAGCGATTTTGAATGCAGTCATCTATATCTAAACCTCACCTCCGTTTTTGGTAGTTTGCAAAAAATGCAATGAAACTGTATGACCAGCAGATGGCAATAATACCTTGTAAATCAGAATTTAACATTTTAGATAGTTTCATATTTTATTCTTAAAAAGAAAAATCACTGTTCTTGTAATACATCAGTTTACTCAATGTAAAATTTATGAAAATTCCAAACGTAACCCTGCATAAGAATAATTGCATTGCATATTTCATTTATCAAAATAATTAAGATATTCATCATGGGCAAAGTTTGATTTTCCATTTAATACAGTAATGACTTTAATTGATTCAGATAATTTTGTAATCAAATTTAAATGTTTTAACTTTGCACAAATAGATATAAATTTAAGTGAGTAGCTCAGTTACATCTCTGTCTAGTGTGGTTATATGGAATGGGAAAGAGGTGTAGCTCAATGAGCAACATTTTGAAATTTTGAAATTTCCTACCTGAAATTTGATCATTTAAAATACTAATTTCACTTTAATTGATGCTCTTCTGCATAAGAGATGGGTATTTGTGCTGTTTCACAGTTTCTTTTACATTAAAGTACTTTTTTTTCTCTTATGGTGCAAGGAGTTGGAATTGGCATCCAAATATTTATCTCTAGTTTGTCATCATTAGTCCCAAAGATGGTAACAAAATTCTGAGGCTCTCATAATTATGTTAGCTAGTTGAACCACATATCCAAGATTCTTTTAGAGCAATTTGATTTAGTAATTTTATTCATTTCAATTAAGAAGTTTTTAAAAAGGTAGACCAAATGCGATTTATATCTTACACTTTTGCAAGACTTCCTATCAATTCACAAAGATGAAAAAAACCTTTTTGCTTAGTTTTCTCTATTTTAGTCTCCAAAAAATAGAATAGCCCTAAGTATGGCTATTTGTTTTCTAATTTAACAGGTGATATATACATGTCAAAAGATGTTTTCAAATTTTTCTTCAGTTACCTCCACTGAAAGAAATGTCTTTGCACATGTATATATTATAAAACAACTGTTTTAGTTTAAAACCATCACGTATCTTGAGTGATTCCTTTTGAAACAGCGCCTTTGCTGCTGTTGAATTACTCGGTAGAGCATGCAGAAATCCAAACTGGGCTCGGGTGCGTCCCCACAGGAGAAAATGGAAAATGGGCAAGTTGCAGCGAAGCAGCTCGAACGTACCCGCGTGTGCTGCTTTGAGCACCCCTGCCGGCACCATGCAGACGTCCGAGGGAGAAAGGGCATCTGTAAGCAGCTGGAATTTCTAGGAGCTCTAGTCTACTCTCTGCGTCCATGAGGGGCCTACTCTCCTCAGCTGGGGCTCTCCCGGCCACCCATACTCTGGTTAGGCCCCCAGGCCTTTATCAGATGAAATGAGACCTCCTTGACCTTGAACAGCCTCGTGGATTAATGGAATAAAGAGGATTCCTTCACCCCCTGCATGGGGAGACTGACCGATTGTATAGTTTATGCACACTGACGTCAGCAGAAGGTACTCAGTACATATTGTTAATTGACAACGCACATATACAAAACCACATACATGTATACACATACCACCCTGGCGACAGTTCTATGTACAAACTCCAACATATTGAGATTATCGTCACTTACCACCAAAGTGACTAATACAAGGATTATTACATTCAATACTGATAAGCAGAAGTCTCAGAATATATTAAAGAATTATAAAATATAAGTGCAAAATCGTAAACATGGCAATGCTGCATAAGGCATCTGCATGCTATGTTTTATATTACGTAACATTTTAGATGGATTTAACTTTGATTATGACACAATGGTCTAGAAATATCACCGGACTGGGCCCAGTATGTTTTGGGCAATTTATTTCTCCATCTCTGGTTTCCTCAACTATGAAATAAAGATTTTGGGCCGCACGGCCTTATTAAAGTCTTTTAAACTTAATTCTAGTTAGGATGTGTACATAGATTTGGGTAGCCGGAAGGATATACCTGCCGAGTCCATACAGTGCCCTGTAGCAAGCCCTCTTCTTTCCAGGGCTTCCCTTCTCTCCAGCTCTGTGTTCTGATTCCACCCTGAGCGTGTGACCCTCCGCAGTGCATCCTGTCCTCCAGTTGCCACACCTGTCTCTGCCGACCCAGGGGAGCTCAGCCTGCCCCTCTCTCTAGCCTGGTCAGCCCAGCTGCAGCCCGGCTCCACTGCAGCCTGGGCTCTGCCCCGGGTCCTCCCTGACTTCACTGCTGTCCAGGCTCTAGGCGCAGGGGGCTCCATTGCTCCTGCTTTCTAATTACTTCTCTCCTCCAGCAGCCTGGATGGCAGGCCCTAAATAAGTAGTAAGTGTTCGCATCAAGCCCGGCAGACTGTCGCTGGGGCAGCCGAGTCCCACTTCAGCATGGATGTTACCCACCCATGAGGACAAATGTGGGCCTTTAACATTCCCTTCTGGTCCGCAGTTTGTTCATACTCTTCTTGAGACACAGTGACAACTTATAATCCATTAGGAGAAAAAGTGTTGAGTTGCACAGTTTTCATGTTTCTTTAGGCCGCATACCTGGGTTCAGAAAAGGCAAGGTAAACTTTATTCTTAGAAGTTAGAGCTATTCATGTGAGGGGTTAGAGCAGGGTGTTAGCTACGAGCACAGGCAGGATTTGGATCTGGCTTTGCTGCTTACTGGTACTTACTCTCGCTAAGCCTCAGTTTTCTCACACTTCAAATGGGAATACTAGCTCCTACCTCACACAGTCGTTGCAACGATTAAGATAATGCATATAAAGTGTATAGATACAGCAAATGTCTTATAAAAAAGGTAGCAGTTATGGCCACATCAAGGCTCAGAATGGAGTTGAATTTACATGATCTATCTCTTTCCCAGGGAGTCCAAAGACCAGCTCTAATTCTTCTTGGGGAAAAAATTGAAGGGGTAAAAAGAAACTAATATAAGTTGAGAGCCTCAGGCCACACAGTGCTATCAAATAGGCAATATTATCTCCTTTTTACAGATAAAGTAAGTTCAGGCGAGGAGAAGACTCGAGACCACTCACTCTGAACTCCCAAGTACGCAAGATCGACTCCCCTGGAAGTCCTCAAAGCTGACAAGTTGGGCCCCAAAGAATGAAAAGATCTGCTGGCTATCTTTTCTCTTTTGCATTTTAAAATAACAGCTTTAATGAGATATAATTCACACACCATAACATGCATTCTTTTAAGTGTAGGATTCACTGACTTTAGTATATTCATGAGGTTGTGCAGTGACCACACTATCTAATCCCACGTTCTCACAGTTGGGTAGTGTCACACCAGAAATTGGGGCATGTCAAAAGGACACAGGAGCCAGCTCAAGGGGCTCCCAATGACCAAATCTGGGATGACTTGTGCATCAAGATGACTAAGGATTTTAATTATAAACCATTGAACAACAAGAATATTTTTTTTTGCCACAGAAGACAAAGAAAGGCTGAGCAACTGTGTCAGATTAAAGGAGACTAAAGAAACATAACAAAACCCAATATGTGACCCTCAACTGGATCGGTACTGAAGGAAAAGATACTCTACAGAGGACGTCATGAGTCATTTGACGAAATTGGAGTACAGATGGTAGATCACAGTATTATATCACTGTTAAATTTCCCGAGGTGGCTGACTCTGCCATGGATATTTCATGGAATCTTCCTGGTTTTAGGAAATACACTTTGAATTACTTGGGAAAAATAGGTAAAGAGTATACAGGGTTTCTTTATACTATTCTTGCACCTTTCCTGTAAGCTTGGAATTATCCCAAGTGAAAGACTGTTACAAGGTTGGTGTTTGGCATGCACAGAAAATGCGGGGAATAGATTAGGGGGTGCAAGAGCAGAAAGCCTGCCAGCGTCGGCCGCTCTGAAGGCCTGTCATGTGGAAGAAGGATTTAAGGCTGGGTTGGCTAATCTTATTTTGTGTCAGCCTGCTGTGTAGTGTCATTACATCACATCCGAGAGCTCAGGGCTGGATGGGAGGTGGGAGTCCTCTAAGCTTCGTGGCGTCTCCGTATCTTTCTATGCACAGAGGTGCAAAGTCCCGGCTCTCCCAGGTTCATCGGGGAGAGCAAAAGAGTGAAGGGGACCAGGCATAGGACATCTGGAACTAGTGGGGTCTTGAGAATAATGTCTTCTCTATGGGTTTTCAAAGGCAAAACCCAAACCCCACGTGGTAATCCTTTGGCTGCATCTGGCCTGGGAATGGCCTGTCGCGACCTCTGACCTTACCGAATCCTCCTGCTCTTTCCAGATAAGGAAACAGGTATCTAAAGTCACGAAGCACACTGTGTCAGAAATGAAGGTGTAAATGTGTGTGTGTATCAAAACCACACCGTTTTTAATGAAAGAAATTAATATGCACACATGTATACTTCTGTACAACTTTGGGTAATATATAATTTTAAGCTGTTTACAAATAACATGTAATGCTTCAAATATTACACAATGTTGATAATACATTTCTAGCAGAAATAAATATATTGCACTTAAAAAGAACTTCGTTAGATGTTACTTATTAGTATTAGGCTTATAACTTCTTTTTTCATAAAACATTTCCCATGCCCTTCCCGCAGCCCCCAACACACACACCATTACAGTGACTGTTCTCACGCAATTCATGAAGCAAAGGGACACAGCAAACGACAGAATGGTGAGAAACTCTACTCAAAAGGCTAATCCAATTTTTTTCTTCCTTAAGAAATCAAAGACCTTCTTTTAGGTTTCTGAAACTAAGAAAAAAACAACTAAATACACTATTATAATGTACCAGAAGTAAAATACAACAAACTGTATTTTTTGTCCAAATGTATTATTTTTGCCAAAATGTTTTAATTTTCTTATTGTCAGGGGGAGGGAATTGGAATTATTTAAGGCATGGACAGAGAAAGAAGGGCCAGAAAATCCTTTGGGAATATCTGCCTGTCCAACATTTATCGATGAACCTAGGCACATGTAAGCGTGCTGCAGAGAGATGAGGACTGGACTGTTTGAAAACTGGCAGGGAATGGACAGCAGTGAAGAAAGGATTTTGATTTTCTGAAGTTTTAGGAGTTTGTAACCTTCCCTTTGCTTGTTTACATAAAATCCCTACATTCTGAAATAACATAGAAATGTATAAAATCCATCGTCTACCCCAGTGGGATTCTCTAAAGGAGCCCTGAAGACCTTTTCCGTCCAGGGCTTTGTTTCCATCCGGGCTGTCTAGATTTAGGGTATAATATTGTTTTCCTCATAATAAAGATCAAGTGTATACACGTTTAATACTGAAAACAGTTTTCCTTACCTGGTGAATGGAAGATTGAGGAAAAAGAGAGTTTTTCTTACAATGCGTGACCTGTCCATTCCGTAACCAGATTTTTGAACTTGAGTCACTGAGTCCCAGCTAAGCTTGACTGTCTTTAACTGGTGGTGCAGTCCCTTCACTCACTTTACTGGAGCCTTAATTTCTCTATATAATTCAGCTAAATACAAGCAGGAAGCCTGAAAAGCTAGTGTGACGCTCGGAATTGGGATAACTACCTTACCATCTTTCTGGGAAATTCATGAGTGGTATGGGGTAAGGATGCTTCTAAGAATACTCAGTTCTTGGGCTTTTACAAGGTTTTGTTTTTCTTTTTTGGGGGGGGGGATGTTGTGCAATGTCAGAGATTTGGATAAGGGTGGGGGAAGGGAGATCCTGGAATACCCCAGAAATCAGTGTGACTCCTATACCATAGCTCCTCCTCTGTGCCCACCTACGAGGGATGGTGGCAGACCTTCTGGACAACATGCCATTGTTATAAACTCAGAAGGCCCAGCAATGCAATATGAATTCATCGCCGTAGACCCTGTGGCCTAAGAATTGGTGATATGTTAGACACAAGCTGGATATGTTTATCTTTATATTGCTATGGGTGGGCAGAGGAGGGGGAAGATTTACTAAGTAGAAGAAATAAGAGAACTTAGAATTATTGATAAATGCTTTGAAAACAAATCACAGGCGCAGGCCCACTAAGTTGTGAATTCACTTCTTGGAGTTTGATGGAGCAGTTGCGGCAGGGCCTCTTTCTAGCAGCCCTGCGCATTCGCCATGCTTCTGATACTGAGATACACCTGGAGGGAAAACCTGAACTTGCTCCAAATACACTGTAGCTCATGCTCTCTCTTATTCAATTGGCTTTCCACTAATTATCTAGTTCTTGCAATTACTTTTGGTAAGATAGACTTAAGAGTTTTAAATCTTAAATAACCAAGGAGTTAAGTAAGAATCAATAACCCAAAAAGCTCCTAAATACTCGGGTGGGGTAAATTCCTATCCCTGGTTCCCATGCAGACAGTGACTCTAATCGGTGGAGTTCCATTTTCCCTTGTGCTTTTTTTTCTGGTTCAAATAAAACCAAATACTTAAAAATATATCCAATTTAGAATTTCAGGTGTCATTTTCCAATAGCATGCTTTGATGTCTTAGTCTTTTCTCTAAGCACTCTAGTTATTTTTAGTCTTATTGCTTAATGACAAAATAAAGTGATAAAGTCTGGACATTTAACAAAAACACACACCCTCCATTGAGACACGCCGACTGGGAAAAATATCAAAACAGTATTAAAACGATGCCTTCATTCTCACTGAAAAGAAAATTCAGCTATGATTCACTTTAGTAGACCAGTAATTTGCCAGGCTACTAAGCATCGCGTAAAATAGTGTCTACTGCTGTTGTTCCTGCTTTAAGCAGCCGTACTCTGTCTTGAAAGGAGCCACTGGCAAGAGGCCAGCTATTAAATATTAAATCCCTATCCTAAGCTCTATGGATATTTAAACATTACTCATAACTGCTTTTCAAAGGAAATGCACATCTGTGCTGTGTTTGGAAAAAAGAACTACCTGTGCATACGCGAGCATAGCATGCCAGAAGCTATAAATCAGCCTACAGAGTCTGCCAGAGGCTCTGAGATGCTCGGTTAGCACAGCCCATGCTCCTCCGTTAACTCAGGGACACAGCAGAGAACGGCCATTGCCAAGTCCAACGACAGCATCCCACAGACGGGCTACGCCACTCTGCCTTGTTTCACGAGCTGGAAATGCGCAAGACAGGCATTTGCTATGGGCAAGCCTAACCTTAAAGCAATCCAATAAAACCCCAGGGGAGTCAGGTGTGATAGGTATATCGCATTTACTCTGAAATACACCTCTACGCTCAGCTGCAAGTTCCCATCTCCTTGGACAGATTTGATGCTTTTGCAGTCAGACAGAGTAACATGACTATTGCTTAGAAAATTTAGATTACATTAAAACAGAGTTTGGGGAGTTTTGTGAAGAAGATGGGCTATATCCTGTAGCTAGACTGCATTATATCTAAAGTTGAAGGACTACAAATGTCATTAAATTTGTTATTAGGGTCACGAACTGTTGCAAAACACCAAATGTAGTACCCTGACGGTAAATGTTTAGATATATACTATGCTGCCCAAAAATAATATAGAAATTATATATAGCTAAAATATAATTAATTACTATACAACATTCGAGGAAGGAATAAGAAGACAGCAAGAGCTGGAAATAAAGTGGGTAAATATTTAGATTACTTATAAGAAATGTTTCAGTTGGAGAGTCATTGAGTAACATGTAATTTCATATAATAGGCTAGAAAAATGGTAAAGGAGCCAGTGAACGTAACAGTAAGAAAACGGACAGATCAGATCTGTGGACATCTAACTCCTTCTGGGCACAGAGGGGCCTTTGGCACCAATGGCAGAGAAGTGCCTTTCAGAACAGGGCCACCAGCTCTTTTTGCAGCTACAGGTGACAGGAAACCTCCCGTGTCACCATGGAGTAGCTTGAGAGTGTTCCTCACTGAGCAAGTCAGTAGTAAAAATAAACCCTATTTTACGATGTAACACACAGAGCCTCTTGCTTCAAAACTGTACACAGAAGATTTTTCCTACCTCCATGGCAAGTGATTGCAAGAAAGAGAATTAGGAAGAAAGAAGACAAGACTGAGAAAGTGCTTGTCAGGTCCTGGCCCTTCCATGGTACAAAAGGAACTTTGTGACGTCATTACCAACTGTTCACCCGCAAAACAGGGTGCCTTAGCGTGACCGCAGCTCCTGCCCGGGCAGCTAACGCAAAGGAAAACTGAACATGCTTACGCTACAGCGCTACCAGGTTTCCTACTGGCTCTCATTTTCTACGGGGAGAAGTGGACTTAAGTTAATCATGAAGCATTATGGTTGGTATGTTATATAGTATTGCCTCTCTGAAGATTCTTTTAACCTGTGGATAGCAGAAAGAAAACCTATACACGTTGATTTTATACATTACTGCATCAACGCAGTGTTTTTAACCACTAGGAATAATGCACTTTAAGATTCATCTACTTTGTATTATTAACCTTTCTGGGTGAATTGATATCCTTATCAGTTGCAGGATGGACTTAGGCTGGCTGAGGCCTTTACACGGATTCATTCTCGAACCCAAGAGCCACCCACACCTCCGGATGAATCCTGGTCCATGGTGCATTCCCTCCACAGTAGGCTTCATTGTGAGTCCAGCTCTCCTCATGAACAGATCGCATGTCTCCTGGAGAGCCCTGGCTCCAACCCTCCAGACCCCACCCACCCAACCCTGTCCTCTCTTTCCATACCCATTTGCACGTTCTGAATTTGGATGCTCCTGCTTTCAGAAGAGTCATACGAATGGCGTCATCACAGCAGAGGAGTGGCGCAGTCCTTGGATAGCAGCGTAGGGCCCCTGCTGGAAGTAGTGATGGTACCGGGGCATGTGGAAGGAGGGGAAGGTCGGGCCACTCCCCTGCATGGAGCTGGCGATGGCCGAGGGCGTCAGAGGCATCCCAAGTCGGCTGTATGGCGGCAGAGAGCCCTGGATGGGGTGAGGAATGGGCGTGGCTATGGAGGCTGTGCTGGTGCCAAGAGCAGTCAGGGACTGTGGATGCTGAAATCCAGGGAAACTGGACGACGATGACACCCAGGAGCTGAGCGACAAGTTATCGGATGTTGTAAAGGCCGACCCTGGGGGGGGGGGGGGGAAATACGCATGAGACTGGAAATGTGCAAATGGAGAGTTTTATTATTTATCTGTAAGGATCAACTTATTTAAAGAAACATGGCATAGATCTGCAATTCAAAGAGACAAACGTGTCAACCATGAGGCAAATCTACCTTTCTAGAAAAAAAATCATTTACACCATATATGGAAGAGAGTTTACTAAATAGAAAATGACTTAACTCGTTAGATGGCCTGCATACTACTCCCAGAGAGTGGCCAAAACCTGGCTCCCTACCCCAAGGCAATGACCCGATTCCCTTCACAGGAGCTCCAGCAGCTGGTACCTGTCCGAACCTCCGCAGCACCCCCGTCGCATAAGGAGGGGGGCACAGGGGCCTCACACAGCTGCCGGTTTCCAAAGTCACTGTGAGGACCCACTGTGTGTTCTTCTTTTCTTTCTTGTTCAGCTTCCATAATTTTTTATTAACTATTTGACAAGTCACAAAGCAACTTGTTCTTACATCAGGACATCCAGACATTTAAACAAGAGTCTACATCGAATTTTCCCATCGTATAATTACTAGTAGCTTCTGTGGATTTAGTTATAATAAATGTTCTATGTTGTGACTGATTAGGCTCTTTCTATATGATGGACATTAAAATATGACAGAGGGCTCTCTGTCCACGCAAACACCCCTGTGCCCAGGGCTCGGGCCCTCTGGCCTCTTTTCTCAGGACTCCCAGGCGCAGAGGGCTCCTCCCTGGGCCTTTCAACAGAGGAGCTTCCAGCGCCCCCCAAGCTCCCCACTGGGGCCACTGCCTCCGCCTACGCCCTTCACTAGGGGCATCTTTTTCCAAGGTTTTCAGTTTGTCACTATCCTAGTAAGGTATTCCTATGCCCAGTGGGGGGCGTGCAGTAGGCAGCCGGGTGATGTTTCTATCTCTCCCTTCCCCTCCCTCTTTCTCTAAAAACCAGTGGGGGAAAAAGGCATTCAGATTATAAAGCTGAGGGTCAGAAAAAGTAAGGGGCTGCCCCCGAGTCTTACAGCCCTTTGGTTAGTAGATCTCAGACAAGTAACTCCTGAGCCCTGAGCCAGAGGCTCCTCGTCTCTTTACTAAAAACCCCACAGGAAACCTTCAGGCAGCAGCATCTCTTAAGACTCAAGAGCAAAACCCCGGACTCTGTGGACACAGCCTCAGGGGCTGCCCGTTTCTGAAGAGGCTCCTGAAATACTTTGGGGCCCACACGCTCCCCGAGGTCAGGGTCTCACGCCCCACCTGCCTCCAGTGGTCCGGGCTCTCGGGCTCCCAGCAGCTGCACAGGCAGTGGGGTGCCCTCTTACCTCGGGTCTGGGCCGTCGCCCCTCGTCCCCAGCACGTCGCGGTCCCTCACCTCGGGTCTGGGCCGTCGCCCCTCGTCCCCAGCACGTCGCGGTCCCTCACCTCGGGTCTGGGCCGTCGCCCCTCGTCCCCAGCACGTCGCGGTCCCTCACCTCGGGTTTGGGCCGCCCGCCCCTCGTCCCCAGCACGTCGCGGTCCCTCACCTCGGGTCTGGGCCGCCCGCCCCGCGTCCCCAGCACGTCATGGTCCCTTACCTCGGGTCTGGGCCGTCGCCCCTCGTCCCCAGCACGTCGTGGTCCCTTACCTCGGGTCTGGGCCGCCCGCCCCGCGTCCCCAGCACGTCATGGTCCCTTACCTCGGGTCTGGGCCGTCGCCCCTCGTCCCCAGCACGTCGCGGTCCCTCACCTCGGGTTTGGGCCGCCCGCCCCTCGTCCCCAGCACGTCGCGGTCCCTCACCTCGGGTCTGTGCCGTCTGCGCCTCGTCCCCCAGCACGTCGTCGTCCCCGTAGGTGCGGATGGGCGAGCGGGCGTAGGAGTGCTTCTGGATCAGGCTCTCCACGCTCTCCCTGCGTCAGAGAGCAGCAGACCGCGTGAGCCAAGGGCAGGTGCCCGGGACGGACAGGGGCCTCACAGACAGTTTACTAGTCAGGAGGGACATTTTCTCAGCCAAAAGCCCTCCACTTCTGGGAAGGCGACATCCCGAACATTTATAGTTCATTCCGTTACAGACCTCTCAGAGACACGACCTCAGGCATGTAACTATAGGAACTGGAATAATATCTGTATTAATAAGTATATTAATGGAAAGGATAAGTTGGCATGACATGGACCCTAATCAATCAACCTGCCACCTGCCATATATGTTAATCTTTGTATCCCACATGCTGATAATGTTGGAGCCCGCAGCCTGCACAGCCGATGTCCCTCACTAGAGGGCTGAGTTCACTATGGTGTTGCAGAGGGACTGTCTTTTTGGGTAGCCTGGGTCATTCAGAGAAAAGTCAAGTGAGCCGAGCAACCCTTAATAAAACAACAACCCTTACCAACAGGACATTCAAGCCGATGTCCTTTTAGTCTGAGCCACATGTCATACTGTTAATATATGAGATGAACTTAGAAATGAATTAAGTGGTTATTTTCCCATGAGGAAGGAACCGGCTACAAATGCCCTAGAGAATATTTGCTCTGGGCACAGTCATGAAGGGATGACCATCAGCGGGCCCGTTATGGACGGTGTGTCACTGCGGCACAGACTCTTCCCAGCGCAGGACATAAACTGCTCCACCCAAGCATTCAGTTCAAAAGCAGAGTTTAGTGTCTGCTCTACACACACGAGAAAAATCATCTTCCAAACGACCCAGGGCATCACTGCCTGGTGAAATACGTTGCTTTTCTAGAAGCAGCACATCACAGTCATTCTGTCCTTGGTAGATCCCTGGTATCATTACTTAGTCTCGTCTCTAGGAGGGAGGAAAAGGGGATTTTATCGAAGTGATTTACTTGTGTCAGGCCTGGGAGGGAACGGAAAGCAGTGGCAGTTCTTATACAAAGGGCGGCCTAATTGAGTTACTGCCTTTTAAGTGATTGAAAACAGTGGTGCATATCAGGGCCATCTCTTCAAAGATCTCAGGAAGAGTAGACAGCCCGCGCTGTTTATGTCTAATCCCTGTTTCCAGCAAAATGAAAAGTGCAAGGGCTCTGTTTAGCCTGGGAGCCAACTGGGAAGATTTCTAAATACTGGATCCTGAAAAATAAGGGATGACTCGCCCAATGAGGTAGGTGACCGAGGTACTGCCTTGTAACGTTCAGTGCTGTTACATCCCAAAGCTAGAGACGGTGGTTTGAGCGGGCTGACTTTGGACTGAACAGATAAATGAAATGGGTACTATTATTGATGGTCAGTCTTTCTAATATCTAAGACGAAATTACTTTTCCAGGCAAAAGGGTACATCAGCTCCGGCCGGTATGACTCAGTTGTTCGAGCATCGTCCTGTGCACCAAAAGGTCACGGGTTCCATTTCTAGTCAGGACACAAGCCCAGGGTTTGGGTTCGATACCCTGTAGGGGGCATACAGGAGGCAGCTGATGGATGTTCTGCTCTCACATCGGTTTCTCTTTCTCTCTCCCTCTCTTTTCCTCCCCCTCTAAAAATCAACATATATATAGAGATATCTCTCTCTCTCTCTCTCTATATATATATATATATTTAAGAGTACATTATACCTTAGATATGTTTTAAAGGTTTCTTCTGACTACTTTGTAGCCATCAATTCCAAGAATAACATACCACACGTGAGAGGCACAGTTTGCTGCCAGAAGGTGGCAGGATAGAGGGTAGCTACAGTGCCTGTGTTGATCCTGCCAAAACGATCAGAACCATTTGAAGTCATTTCAACTATTTGTTCAGACTCTAGATAGGCAAAACGGACAGACTCTTTTAGTTTTGGACCAACTGCCCTTCCTCTATCTTTGAAACCGGAGTGCAAATCTCTCCTTGCTAAAAGAGCAGACCCTTCCTTCCCAGCGTTCTCCTTTGCACCAGCACGGTGCTTAGTACGTCCCTCTTTTGCTGCACTTACTAGATCGATGGCAACTGCGCGTTGGCATGAGTGCTGTCCTGCCACCCGGCTGGCCTCTGGGCCAGGCAGAGAGCAGCGCTTTATCTGGGCATCGGCCTCCCACTTTAGTGCGTGCAATGGACTGAGCGTGGCCCCCAAGCGTCAGTGTTGAAATCCTAAACCCCAACGGGATGGAATCAGGAGGGGGGCCTTCGCAGACAATTAGGTCTTGAGAGCAGAGCTCTCATAAGTGGGATTAATGGTCTAAGAAAAGGCAGGGGAGCCGTGAGGACGCGGGGAGGTGGCTGTCTGTGAACCAGAAAGCAGGCCCTCGACAAACACTGAACCTGCCCACACTGTGACATGGGATGCCCCAGCTTCCAGAACTGTGAGAAATAAACGGCTGTTTAAGCCACTCGGGCTATGGAATTTTTGTTTAGCAGCCCGAACAGACCAAGACAGCGCGCATCGAAGTTACCCGGAGGGATTGTCACAACACAGACTGTCCTCCCCACCCTAGAGCTCCGGTTAGGCAGGTGTGAGGTGTGGCCTGCGATGTGACTTCCGGTGTGATTCCAGGTGATGCCGATGCTGCCAACCTGGAGGCCCCCGGGGAGAACCCCACCCCAGCCTCGCAGTTAGGAGCACGCTCGCTGGAGCCACCCGCTTCGCTCAAATCCCAGCTCTGCCACTGGCCAGCTGCGCGCTTGTGGGCAGCTCACTTCGCTTCTCCATGCCTCAGTTTTCTCATCTGTAAAATGAGGGTGTTAATATGACCTAGCTCTTAGGATTATGATTAAGATTTAATGAATATACATGGAGAGTTTATATTGGTACCTGGAATATAATAAGTGCTCAATAAGTGTTTATAGATAACAAAGTTAAATTAGAATTGTTATCACTGAGGATCCAGATCATGTGTTCCTAACGCTGGTCACACAGGCATAATCATTTTGGATGAAATTGAGACTTCCAGTCCCTCTAACTTGCCAGGCTGCACCCAAACCATCCTATAATATATACACGTCAGAGAAGGAATTAAATAAAAAGTAAATGTTATTTCAATTTACATTTTAAGTTTCTCTCCTAAATACAGACCTAGAAAAAACTGTGTCCAGGGAGAAAATGTCAGATCCATTAAAATCAAATCTAACTTATAGGAAACACAATATTTCAAGTTGTTCTGCTCATCAATTTGCTCGTGTTTACATCATGTCTTGCTGGACCTTTGTAAATAACTCCTTGTCACAATATTTCTCTAAAGATTTATGCAGATAATTTTATAAATTACTGGAAGACAATACATCAATATTTATAGCTTCCACAAAGTACTTAATAAATGAAAACTTTAGATAATATGATTTGAAATGTATTATAAATCATTAATTTTAATTTGCAAACTGAAATATATTATGCAATCCATTTTGGAAAAACAAAATAAGTCTAAATTAATCTTTTAAAAAGCTTTTAGACTTTAGTTTGTTTTCATTTATCTGATTTAGTCCTACTGGTTTTTGTTTTCAGTAGTAATACACATTTCTGATTTTGTATTATCATTAGCAACTTAAATAAGTCAGCTACACCACTGACTAAAACAAAAGCTGTTATGCTTAGTTTCCTAAGTCCTATGGCTGTGACAACCAGAAGAAAGGTCTCATGAAAAGCACAGATTACTCAGTTTTTAAATAAACTTTAGTAAATTGTGAGGCAGGGAACATGTGTCCTTCATACCCAGAAAGACAGGCACAAGCAAGGGAAAAAGGGATAATTTATAATCATAAGTTAATTGTGAATAACTCTGCTACTCTACCTGTCGCTCACTGGTTTGACACTTTTATAAAGTAAGTGCCTCCTCTTAGAAGCTGTCAATAAATGAGTAACATTTTAAGTGCAGAAACACGGTGCTAGTTAAAGGAATTTTGTAGTGAGTACTTCTACAAAATTTGAAAAAAATTTAGTTCTGTTAAAAACCATCCCTTTCTGTGGTTGTTGTCCAGAGATTCTTTTAATTTATTCAGTGACTAGATTTAATTTAAAAGCAGACTTTAAAACTGCTTTCATTTGATGCACGCAGGGTCTTATACTGAGTCCACCGTCATTGGAGGCGATTTTTAAGGAAAAAGTTTCTTTCCTGGATGACGTTTTAGGGGTCTCGCTAACACCCACTTTCCCAAACGCCCTTACACGGCTCCCTAAGGCCCTGCAGGCGTTAGTGCCCTCAAAGGGAGAAACTATTCAACCTCGTTTTCAATTACTCATAAGAGATTAGAAGACAAAAATAAGAGACAGCTGAAATCTACAGACTCTGAAAAGTGTGCATCTCACGTGTTCCTCGTCCTGGTCTGGCCTCTTCCTCTGGCTGGACCTGCAGGTGCTCAATGGCCCTAAGGGGACATCTCAGCCACCCCTGGAAGACGGGGAGGACCAGTGTCGGCTGAGATCTGATCCCGCCGGCGGCATCAGGCAGCATCGCCCATGGGCCTCGAAATGAAATTCTAAGTTTCTTTACTTTAACCCAGAAAGACGAACAATCGTCCCAAGGAGGTCCAATTTCTGGGTAGGAGTTTTCCTGGCGGCCAACATTCCCACCGCCCCTTAAAGCTCTAAGCCGGGATCAGCAGAGTTTTTCCGTAAAGGCCAGACAGTAACTATTTTAAGCTTTGCAGGCCTTATGGTCTCTGTCAGATACACTCAGCCCTGTCTTCGTAGCATGAGGCAGCCACATACAACATATAAACTGAAAGCCGTAACTGTCCTTCAACAAAACTTTATTTATAGACAATAAAATTTAATTTCTTATTATTGCATGTCACGTTATTTTAAACTAATTTTATTAAAAATTATTTTTGTGATTCTTTTAGCCATTTAAAAATGTAAAGACCTTCTTAGCTTGGGTTCTGTACCAGACAGGGTGCCCTGACCCGCACGCTAAGCCACCTACCCGCTCAGATGGGCCCCGCTGCCTCAGACACTCCACCAAACGCTGCTGTCCTCCGGGTCATCACGAAAGGCCGAGAAGCTACCCATAAGCTACGAACCTCTTCTGCAGACCTGCCAGAAAGCCGGCTGCTCCGTGGCTGGATGTAGCTGAAACTTTGCTCATTTCGCAGGATATCAGATTTGTGACTTTCTCTCTGGAAGCTTCCTTCCCGTCTGAGCGAGCCGAGCGCCGCTGGGTCTGAGCAGACCCGGTTCCCGCTGGGCGGGTGTCCAAAGTTCCCGCGGCCGCAAGTCCCCCGATGCCGGGCATTCTAAACATACTTTCTAGAGACTCTCAGGACAAATTCTGAGCCGATACAGTGAGATAAGCCTGTGTTCAGTTCTCTGCCCACGGAGAGGACTCGGCAGAACAAGTGCCAGCTCCTTATTTGGGCATTTTCGCCGCAAACAGGAAAGGGGCAGGGACAGCATCAGCCAGAGCCGGGCGTCCACGGGCGGGGAGGGGAGCCCCCAGGGGAGGGAGGGGCTGCGGGGCCCCATCAGGGCCTCACCTGACCCCAGCCCAGGGCAGCCGAGGCCGCTGAGAAAGGCAGGCCTGGGGCAGCTGATGAGGAGCAGGCTCACCCCGCTGGAGGAAGGGCAAGAGGAAGAGCTAAGGGGGGGGGGGTAAGTCAGTGGGGTAGAGTCACAACCAGGAGGGGGTCTTGGAAGCCAAGAGGAGAGGGAGAAATGGGCAACTGTCACACCCTGCTGACAGGTCAAGTGAGACGAGCACTGAGAACGCTCCCCTGGATTGCAATGGGCGGCCATGGGGACCTGGACAAGGGCGGGTGGTGGCCAGGCGACGAGAGTCTAAAGGGCAGGGGGGGAGGGACGGGGGGGGCTGGGGAACAGACCGCAGCTCTCCTGAAGGGGCCTTACTGCGAGGGGGAACAACAGCTGGAGGGTCAGCTCCACACAGTTGGGGTCAACAGAAGGTTGTTTTTCCCTTAGTGAAAGAAACGTCAGGACATCCGACCATGCAAAAGGGCAGTATATTGCTGTAGTGCAAAGATTTTTTTTTAATTAAAAAGCAAATAAAAGAAAGCAAAAAGTTTTATAAGTATAGCAATATAAGATTAGACAAAGTAGAATTAAGAAAAAACATTAAGTGGGAAGGAAGTTAAATATATATTTGATCAACTATGGAACTAAAAAAGTAAAGAAGTATTCCCCAAAGGAATTCTGTACCCAGATGAATTTAGGGGCAAGATTGTAAAATCTTCAGGTAAAGGATCACGTCTTTACTATTTAAACTCATCCAGACAATAAAAAGAAAGAAAATATTTCAGTTCATCTGAACAAATTAGCAGAAACCAGATACCAAAAACTAAGAGAGATGGCAAGGAGAAACAAAGTCAAATCTGTTATGAAGATTGATACATAAAGTCTTACTCATTAATTTAAATGAATAAATTAAAGCTAGCAATGCACTACAAAGAAAAACAAACATAATCCAGCCAGGATTTATTCCAGGAATACAAGATGGCTCAACACAGACCATATGACTAAAATCAATTATATTGTTATTTAAAAGTACAGAAGTAATTTAAACTGTCTCATTAGATATTAAAAGAGCGTTTTGTTTAAACCCAAGTAACATTCAGGATAACAAAAAAATTCTTAATTTAGGCATAGAAGAAAGGGTATTAACTCAATATAAAGATACCTGTCTGAAACCAACAGCCAATGAAACCCATGTATTATGATAAAATACTAGAGGCATTACTAAGTCAAAAACAAGAGCAAATGCTATCATTATTACTTTTCAATACTGTCCTGGAAATTTTAGTCCGTGTAACAAAACAAGAAAAAGACATCTTTAAGAGTATAACTATCAGAAAAAAAAGATAAAATGATCATTTTAATAAATGATATAGCAATCTAACTGGAAAACTCAACAGACTAAAAGGAAAAATTATTAAAACTAATTTTTAAGTTCAGTAAAATGGCAGGATGCCAAGGACATATAGGGATCAATAGCTTTTTACGGACTAAACTGGGTAGATTTCTAATGAAAAATTCTATTTTCCAAAGCAAGTCCTCTCCCTGTCACCCCCCAAAAAAAACGCTCTTAGTACAGTGCTACCCAATAGAGAGGTAATGTGAGCCACATGTAATTTTAAATAGTCTAGTTGCAATATTTTTTTAAATGTAAAATTAATTTTAATATATTTTATTTAACCCAATATATGTCCAAAATCGTATTTCAACATCTAATCAATATTTTAAAACTATGATGAATATAGTTTCATTCTTTTTTCATACTAGGCCTTCAAAATCAGTGGGGTGTGTGCATGTGTGTCTGTGTGTGTGTGCGTGCATGTATGGGTATGTGTGGGTGTGTGCACTCACAGCACACCTCAACATGGAATGACCCACATTTCAAGCCTTCACTCACTAGCCATTGATGGCCAGTGGCTAATGAATTGGACTGCAGAGCTCTAACAGACTGAGCTACGTGCCTAAGAAAATGTGTGCGGAACTTACACACTTGAATGTGCCAAACTTCTAGAGAACATAAGGAGGTATTTCAGTATAAGGACAAATTATAGGGTATATTTCTAGAAGGGAGTCTCATTACTGCAAAGATATCAATTTGCTCCCCCAGATTATTGTATAAATTCAAAACAAGACCAATCGAAATTCCAATAATATTTTTGGGGCAGACTTGACAAAATGATTTCAAAGACTGGAAGCATAAATTTCAAAGAATGGCAAGAAAATTTGAAAATGACAAGCAAAACGTTTGGAGTTTGCTATATCAGATATCTAAGTATCATCAAATATTTATATATTTTGCCAATTTATAAAAACTTTGACAATACTGGCAGGTCAATAAAGAGAGACTGAAGAAATTACTATCGGCAAGAATTTAGTATATGATAAAGGAGGAATTATAAATTAGTGAGAAAGGAATATGTCAGTAAATACATGGTATTAGGGCCACTTATTAAAATATACAATGACATATGTATTTTATATCTTACACCAAAAAAGTACTGCATGAGTTAAATACCTAAATAAAAAACTAGAAAGCAGTTAAATGATAGAAAATCTGTAGTTGAATATTTATATATTTATATAATTTCGGAGTAGAGAATGTCTTTTTAAGATAGAAATCATAAAAAAAGAGAACACTAGGTTTTGTGGTAAAATATTCTATTTATCAAAAACAAATAAAAAACTAATTTTGAACAGAGAAAATGATTCCAACATAGATGAACAACAAAAATACTAATATATAAATAGCTTTTATAGATCAATAAAGGATGAACAATCCAAAGGAAAAAATGGGCTAAGGATATAATTGGCCAGTTTACAAAAGGAAATACAAGTTTTCACTTATCAAATTGGCAGAGATGAAAAGATAGCAATCGTGTGTGAGAAGGGTGCTAAGAAACTGGCACAAGGCCATGACACGGATGACTGCTCTCTAGGGAAACTTGGCAACATGTATGAAAGCCTTAAAAACATGTCTGTCTTTCCATTGACATGAGGTGCCGACGCTCGGCAAATTCAGAGACAGAAAGTAGGACAGACAGTACGAGGGGCTGGGGAAGGAGAAATGTTAGTGTTCATGGGTATAGATTTTCGGCTTGGGACGATGGGAACATTCTGGAAATGGATAATGGTGGTAATTGCACAACAGTGTGAATGTATTTAATGCCACTGAACTGTACACTTAAGAATAGTTAAAATGGTTAAGCTTTATATTTTGTATATATTATCATAATTTTAAAAAATTCCATTATATGACTATAAACATTTGTTAAGCCATTCTCCTATAATTGAATATTTAGGTTTTCCCAAAATTTTTAACAATTAAAAACAGCATATGATTTTTAAAATGTTATGTCCTTTGACCCAGCGTTTTTGTTTGTTAGTATTTATCTATGGTAACAATGAAGAATATGTATAAAGACATACATTTTCCTCCCAGCACTGTTTGTAAGAATGAAAAGTGGGAAACCTAAGTAACATACAGGATTGGGCATAAATTCTTGTACACAATGGAAAATTAGGCAGCCGTTAAAAAGTGTGCTGCAGACATGTATCTATCAGTATCGATTAAAAGGAAGTAAATGTTCGGCCCCTGCATAGGAAAATATCTGGGGGAATATGCAAGTCTTTGCCAGCGGTTATCTCTGAGTAAACAAAACAATGTTACCTGTTTATGCTCTTTTTTCTTACTTGGCAGTATTTTTCTGCAATGAGCATGAACTCTGTTTTTTTAAAAAGAAAAAAGCTAACAAAAGGGAGTTAATTTTTAAGAAAACATTAAAAAACTCTCCTTGTTATTTTTCCTTTCTCTTAAGTAACACCGTGCCTTTGTTTGCTGTACAGTGTCCAAAAAAAGCCAACAGGCTGTCTATAGGTTATTTATTTTATGGAATCATCAGATTCTTCTTTCCCTGAACTAAAATAACCTTAAATTGGATTAAGAAGTCTCTTTGGGCTTCTGGGTTGCTTCTTAGCTGTCCATCGCAGGTATACGTGCAAAGTACCTGATGAAAATACGTTCTACTTTGGCGAACAAGGCAGATTTCCTTCTACAGACGAGGGAGAAGCTGCACGTGAAGTAGGGGAGACAGTCCGTGTCTGAACGGAGCCTCATCAAGTGAGAGCAAGAAAACCTAGTGCCTTTTAGACATCCCCAAAGCCTGCGCAGTGGCAGAGGGATTAAAACTCAAAACCATGAGTCTGGAGGTGTCAGGCAAGCAACCTTCAAGGCATTTCGCTTGGGTGTCCCACAGCCGCTGTAAATCTGGAGCAGGGAAGTGGAAATCACTGGGGTCGCATATTTATAATATCATATTCAATTAGGTTAGAAAAGTGCCAATTCTGTCATCGTGTCATAAAAAAGTGTACTTTTCTCTCAGATCCCTTCTAAAGCAAAGTTCCCTGTATTGTTACAGATGGGGCTGTTTTCAATCAGTTACATGGAGCAATTCAATTACTAGGCGGTTTAGTGCAGTAACTGACTCCAGACTAATTTAATTCCTGTAGGTCTCTAAAGATCAATTGATCTGATTTGCCCCATCCCCAAAGGCTGTTTAGGGAAAATTCAGACTTAAATACCTGGAAATGAAATCCAAAACCTTGGCAGATTTCACACAACTTGGGTCATCTTACAAATTTCCAGCTAAGTCACACAAGATGCTCTCCTGGCCCTCAGAGCATTGAGAGCCACTGAGCATCGTGTGAGTGTCCCTGAAATCAGGATGCTTGTTCTGGAAGTGGAAAATGTGTCACATGCGCCATCAAGCCTGTCCTTCTAAAGGGCAGTGGGCACTCCTATCTCATGAACATGTGCAGCCAAGGGCTACGTTTACTCCAGGAGTAGTTTATTACACTTGGATGGGGCAACAGTCATGCTCGTCTACAAAGATGAGGAGCCTGGACTGATAAGCTGCCTTCATAAATGTCACCTTCCTTGGTTCTCATGATAAACCTGTGAAGCGAGCAGGGTTCTTTTCTCTATTTTCTAGATGAGGAAACAGACTCAGGGGTCAGGTGGCTTCTCCAGGATCCCTCAGCTAGTAAGAGGCAGGGCTGGGGCTCTACCCCATGACCTGTCTCCCAGCACACCACATTCGCCCTTGGTCTGAGACAGAAGGAATGACACACACTCTGAAAGCACATCACTACTGTCCCCGCTGAGCCACCGTCCTTGTTCTTGCTGACTAACCCTGAGGCAGGTGCACCGATTACAAAGTCACCTGCGTCACCACAGTCTGATTCGGTGCCCCTGGAATTCCAGAAATAGATGAGAAAGGTCACGGCTCCTGAGAGCAGCCTTTTTTCACAGACCCATTTGTTACCCTGTTGATACCACACTCTCGCCTAGTTGGGTCTCAAGGCCTATTTGCCCACCGATGTCCCAACTAATAGGAGGGCTGCCCACTGCCTTTTCTGTTTTTGCAATGGATCTTCGACCACAGGCTCGAGTTTCTCCCTCTGATCGCAACATCCCCAACCACTCAACAAGCTCTCCAACTAATGGATCTTTCTTTCTACTCAAATCGCACAGTTGCTGCCCAACTTTCAGTCTCTCCTGCTGGCTTCTCTGCCTCCCCACTGAGCCTCTATGTCTGCTCCCCCAAATTAATCCCCCCCAATGCTCTGCCCTTGGGAAGGCTGCAGGAAGGATCAGACAGGCGTTGCTAAATTGCTAAGACCTGTAATTAGCCCTTAGTTTGAGTTGCCAAGACAGGCTGGGAAGAAGCACTAAGATCAGGAGATGTGACCACGTGGTAGGTAACGAAGAATGTGGCAAAGTGCAGTGCTTGGTAGGAAAATCACACCAAGATTTGGAAATGAGGTAAAACAGAGCCCAATAAAAGAACAAGCACAGAAGATGAACAGGCCTGAGGATCTCCTGTGTAACAGGCGAGTAGAGGTGATAACACTATTGCATTACTCAAATTCATTAATAAAGTAGAACTTAAATGTTCTCCAAAAAAAAAGTACAGAAAGTTACACAATATATGTAAGAGATACAATCAGGTTAAAGAATCTTCTCTCTGAAAAACACATTTTTTGACATTTCTTTTGGGCAAACCATGGATCTCAACATTGTCATCACTAATCACATAGATGGTCTCACACTGTGTGGACCATTTGAGTTAAGGTAAAAGTGGGTGAGTTCCAGGCACATGATTGTCACCTGTCTTCTTAAAGGTCCTGAGATCTGAAGTCTCTCCTTCTAAACAGAAGCAGTCTAAGCTCTGGGTAGAATATGTGCCTTGAGTTAAATGACCTTTTTTTCAAAATTCCAAGCTACCCCTGTAATCTTCGTGTTAGCAAATACACCGGTTCCGAGGCAAAGGCTATCAAGGCTCCATTTCTCTGCAGACTGCCACTCGAGACGCGGAGCTTAATGGCATCAAGAGCACTGAGCCTTTGATAAGAAAGCCCTATTTTTACAGTTGAATAAATGTCCTGACCAAAGGAGCCACTTCACTCAGAAACTGAGCACAGAACAGATGCGGCTGCAGCAGCTGTCAAACCTTAAGCGCCGCGTATCTACAGGGCTCGCAATGGGAAGGCGGCGGGGGCGGGGGCCGCGCACAGGGACGTCACGGTCCTTTGGCGCTGACGGGGGTGTGTTCTTACCAACCTGCCCTTCTCTTTATCTTATCTGGACAAAGAAAGTAAGCAGAAAATTCTCATTACCTCTCGATGTCAGTGAGCCGGGAGGAGTCCCGAAATCCTTTGGCAAAGGGGTTGCTGTCTATTTTCAGCTTGGTTATCTGGAAGGGGAAGAATGGGCAATAAACAAGATCATTCTGGAGGTCGGGAAATAAAATCGGAAATAGTTTGTTCACTTTCCATCACGGCACCGCGAGAATGTGTAGTGTGCCTGGGTTTCGTGAGAAAGGTCGCAACTGCCAGAGCTCACAGGATGGATGCAATGGATGGTCCGGAAAAGCCTCGGAGGAAGGTACTTGAGGACAGGCCGGAGGTCAGTGCATAGAGACAATCGGGGACAGGGTCTTCCATGAGCAGTGTGGCATAGAGACAATCGGGGAAGGGGGAGCTGCCCGGAGGGCCAGCATTGGTGGGGACTGGGGAGCAAAAACAGAAATGCTGCCTCATGCTGAAATGGCAACGTAATTTTCTAATACCAAGGCACATATCTATATTTATAATGGGTAAAAAGATTAAATGACCAATAACAGCTTCGTGTTTAATGTCTATTGAGATACATGACATAGATACATGCTCTAAAGCTTTTAGAATATAAATTTACCCCAGTAGCCCCTCACAATAGACTCAAGTGAGTCGGTCTTTTGTTGCCCACCCATGCAATGTTATCTATAGACTCTAAGCTTATGTGGAAAAAAAGCATTTGCTAATAAGAATCACTGTCTGAAGTACTAAGTGTCTATGCTGTGCTAGTCCTAATTCCCACAATATTAATAATTAGTATGAAAAGATCTATTAAATCATACGCACTGCATCTCCAAAGAAGAATACGTTAGGTTACGAAACAAAAATAAGTAAATAAAGGAAACACTGATGAAAAGAGGCTTGGCCTGTAAAATCCCTGAGTGTCAGAGCTGAAAGGGACGTAAGAAAACTGACACAGCTACTCAGTGCGTGAAAAACACCCATAGGTCCCTTTAAAGAGTCACAGCTCATCCATATCACTCCGACACCCACGGTAATCTTCAGAGACACACACACAAAATAGTCCTAAACTGGGGGGAAAAGTCATGGGTCGAGGCATGTCCTCTTCTTTCACATGATTGAAATAGTCTGAAGTGCTATTTTGCCAACAGCAATTTTCCTCTGATCACAGCGTATCTACTGTTCACTTTAAGCCACTAACACCTGAAGAACTGCTTTTATTATTACAAAAGAAAGACATTTTTTTCAAGTTTTCTTGATGTGAGCTGGCCAATGTACAAGCTGCAAAGAAGCTATTTACTACCCTTGGAGTAGAAATTTCTCCACACTCTCCTGACCAGAGAGCCTGAACTTCTCTGTCATTAACACGGGCAGGTTATAGATTGATTCTTGGATAATATGAATTTTAAGGGCGCTTGACGATGCCTGAGAAATGCTCATTTTTTGCCCATGAACATTCATTCACTCTAGAGCAGCCAAAAAAGAAAATTGCTCATTTCCTTTTCAGCTTAGTTCATGGAAAATGGAAAACCGGGAAGGAAATAAGCTGGGTAAGTAAGAAATCTGTTCTTAATGGGTAGCGGCAGCCACTCTGAGGATGCGTATAGAGAAACACAGGACCCGAGGCCGCCTCGGAAGTGTGACCATCGGGAGTCTGTGGAGAACCTTCTCTCACACTCAGCCAGACCCCGAAGGGGCGAGCATCTGCTTCAGCCGTTTTTTCCAGGGGTTGACACTCCCCGTGACATCACTGGTCTCTGGCTACGGCTGGGGCTCCCAGCCGCAAGGTGAAATTGGCCCTCAGAGACCATTTCTCCAATTATCAGGAAAAGATCTGTCCAAAGGCATTTAAAAATGGAACCTGACCTACACTTCAACTCTCCAGCAGTGGTCTGCCTGCTCCAAAAACAATGTATGACCTTTAAATCTTAAACTATAAAATAGTTTGTTGAAAGTATAATGTATTTAGCTTTTATCTAATGATGTAGACAAATGCGGTCGTTTCCTCGCCAAAACCAGAGGAAAAAATAATTTTTTAAAAGTCCCATTTTCATTACTTATAAATAAAACTACCAGCCGCAATAAATGAGAAGCTTTTCCACAAATTCCATTGGAAAAGTCTGATTTGGCTTTTAATAGATATAAAAATACCAGTCCTGTCTAAAGTTTAAGACATATGAAGGTGATCCTGACTGTGAACTTTCACATTTTCTTCCTCTCTCTTCTCTCTGTTCCTTTTTTTTTTTTTTAAATATGTTGTTACTGATTTTAGAGAGAGAGGAAGGGAGAGGGGGAGAAAGAGAAACATCCAAGAGAGAAACATCCATCGGCTGCCTCCTGCATGCCCCCTACTGGGAATCAAACCGGCAACCTTTTGGTGCACAGATGATGCCCAACCAACTGAGCCACACCTGCGAGGGCTCTGCCTGTTCTTTGTGCATAGAAAACAGAATTCTAGTATTTCTAGTATCCTTAGTAAATATTTAACATATTTCCTATATATTTATTTTATTATGTTTGCTATAGGAAAGCCAGGACACAAACATGATAGAGTAATGAAAGAGCAGATGTGGGGAGGCCTAGGAAGAACCAAAGGTAGCTTTAGAAAACTGTATAAGACTAAAGACAACATTAACCCCCAAATTAATTTATTCACCCCCTAAATGTTCAGTAAGCGTGAATTTTGATTGGTCTTAAAAGGTTTATAAACCATTTCAAAATTGGCTTGAAAAACCAAATCAAATCTTTGACTATTACCTGAATTTCAAATATATAGAAGGCATTGTGCTAGGAATTAGGGTTTTAAAGGTAGATGCATAGAAATAAACTATTTTAATTTGACAATATTGTCAAACGCTGTTTCCAAACTTTGACACTGTTGGTGGTAATGTCCTTGGCCCTGACATCCAGCATGATGCCACGAAAAAGGAGGAATGAAGACCCAGATTTGTGACCTTGGGCCAGTGTATTAACTGCTCTGAACCTGTCTCTTCATCTACAAAATGGGGCTTGAGGTGGGCTTCTTCAGGGGATTGGTGTCAGAATTAAATGAGATATTGAGAAAAACGTGGAGAGATTTTTCTAAATTAGAATAAATCCAAACCATAGACTTTAGATTCTAGTTCAGAGGGGGGAAGGGGTTACAAAGATATTTGTTGGGCTATCCTGAAAATGTTCATATTAATTGAATTTTAGATGATATTAAGGAATAATTCTTAATAATTTTCTTAGCTGTGATGAAGATATTGTGGCTACAAAATATTCTTATGGTCAGTATGTATTTACAGAAGTATTTACAGGTAAGGTATCGTGATATATGTAGCAATATCAAATGACTAAAGAAACAGTAAGTATGGACACATACAGAGACGGAAATGGGGCAGGGGAGTTTAAGTGGCCAAATGTTAATTTTTGAATCTGGGTGGATTCAATTTACCATTTAACTTTCACACATTTGAAAATTTTCTAAATAAAAATCTGAGTGGGGGAAAAAGAAATTAAGTGAGATAATGTCATTAGATCATCTGGCTGCTATTAGATGTAGCCAGTGCCTCCACTTTCCCAGCTGTAAAAGGTGACATAAAAATACTCTTGTCCCTATCACATAAAATCATGGTGAAGATTAAATAAAACAATGCACTTGAAATGGTGTCTTGCACATAGTGAATGCCCAAATATCAGTCATTATTATAATTATGTAGATGTGGCTATTATCCCCAGGCTTCAAGGTCATGCTCACCACGAGAGAAGAAAATGCATGGGAAAGTATCTAACAGCACCCAGTCCTTACTAAGACTTTGATAAATATTTACTGAATTGAATTAAACCTTGTGGGTGAAAAATGCATAAATCTTAAATGTGATATACAACAAAGAGTAAAAATATATAACTCCATGTTATAAATTAAATAGCTTGATGTTAATTAAATACACACTGCTTACATACGACAGCTTATCATCTAAAGAGACATTTAAAATCATTCTAGTAGAATTATCATGACCTAAATTACCACTGACTAAGGCCACAAAGTAGCGAAAGTGCCAGTGGTTTGGGAAGTTGGCTAGAGTACGTGCTGATTCTGCAGAAACGCTGAACTTCCACATTCTGTGGGGCAATCAATGAGCGAACGGCTAAGTACCTCAGGAGGCTCTACCAGGAAGAAGAAAAGGAAGCAGATAATTTCTCGAGAAGAGCATTTGAGGAACCAGATAGGGGGCAGTTCTGGGTCAGAGAGTGGGCAGCGAACAACCTGGCCAGGAGGACACAGGTTCTAGAACAGATGGCGCAGTGCGGGCCTGCATCACCCTGAGCCTGGTCACTCGGCACGTCGAGGCTCCGGGCTGATACTCCATAGCTCTCTCCAAAGAGACCTTCTGTTTTAAGTACTGGGATCGTTGTCTTTTCCATGAAAACGGAAGCACCTCCTAAATCTTCACCTTACTTAGGAAATAAATCGTGAGTGGTGCGCTTACCAGTTGATTCTGATAGGCAGTGACTGCGGTAAAGACCGTCTCTGGGAAGATGAACGTCCTGAATTCTTCAGACTTCAGATTGAGCAACGAGGCCGTGTGGTCTTTCTTCTTAATGATGTGCACCCGCGGCTGGTACTTATGCATCGAGTTCAGAATGATCTACAGCAGAGAAGTGGGGAATGCTGAAGTTCGGGTGTTTATATTGCTCAACAGGCCGAACTACAACGAGGCAACAAACGCAGCATGAAGTCTAGTTTCAAATTCAGTTTCAAGAACAGGATCTACCCTGTTCCATTCTCAAAGCAAATCATTTGCACAGGATACTGCAGAGTTATCCTTGTAAGTCACATTTTACCAAAACAACTGCAAGAAAATACACGTCGTTTTCTAAAATGATGGGGGGAAAGTCATGTGGAAAATAAGTTTATTTAGTTTTAAATCAAGTCTTTGAAATATTTGTTGTTTGTTGGTCTGGTTAGACCAAAGGATGTATGTCTACATTTTCTAAAGTAAGGAATTATATATGCTAGGTGTGACAGACTGTTATTTATGGGGGGCGGTGTGCTATTAGACAGGCCAGAGTTAGAATAGTGAATCTGCTACTTTCCAGCTCTTTCATCTCAGGGTGAGCGATCTCACCTCTCCAACCTCTTGCTCTCAAACGCAAAGCCAGTATTAACCTCACAGGGTGTGGTGGGGATTAGATGATGTAACCGTCATAAATCACAGAGCAAGCAGGAAGAGCTCAATAAATATGAACTGTATTATTATTGTCGTTGGTATTTCTGGCAGGTTCACCGATTCCTGACTTCAGGCACAAACTAAGCATAAATGATAATGATAAAAGTTGCCCAATACTTAGAAACCATAGCATACCCAGGTCAACAAGACAGGATCGTGTATCTTTTCAATCAAATATAATAATTTGCCATTACGAAATCTGAGCAATAAAATTCACCTTCGGATATAAAATCTTCCCCGCCCCACCACCTAGACAGATACCTAAATCTGCAAAATCAGGTATGTCTTTCCTGGGATAACAGGCCTCGCACTGTGTGCCATTCACCCTCAGGGCCTAGCAGAGAGCCTGGCTCTCAGAGGAGGTGTTTTATAAATACAGTGGCAGGACCAACTTCAAATGCACACAGCGTTGTTGCAACTAATGGCTCCCTCGTTTTGTCCACTAGTGTGGGTGTGGGAGGTGAGTGTTCCTGCTGGTTGACTTTAGGAGACTCAGATACTAGTCGCTGTGGGGTACCTGGTACAGAATCGGTCTCTCTCTGTGCTGAGATGTAAGCCAACTGCAAGGTACAGGGCATTAGCTGGCACTGGATTTTGCACATGTGATCTTTCTATGGCCCTAAACCTGAGTAGGAATAACTGAAACGTGTGAGAGCTTCAAATGAATTGAAAAAAACTTAAAAAACCAGTCATCTCTTTGTAGGCACGTATTCTAAGGAGTTCAGGGTATCTGTGCTCAGTCATAAAACCAGAATAAACTCGAAGTGACAAAGTGCTAATATAAAAGAAAACCTGATAATTCACTATATGCTCTAAGAAGGTAGAGTTTTCAAATCACACACACACAGGAAAAACCCTAAGCTTTAAATAAGGTCCTGGCTCCCCTACAATCAATTCCCTTTGGGAAAGGACACCAGACTGACTCAAACCCCAGGCTCCTGGACTCTCTGCTCAAGCCCTTGTGAGGCTCAGGAACACTAATAAAAATGTGGACGCTGCTTCATCTTACTTCCAAATAATTTCCTGGAAGTAAGAATATAAAACTAAACATGCACCAGTAAGAGGGCTTTCTTCAGGACTAACTCAGAGAGTGTGGCAAAACAACACAGGACCTCAAAACCTTTCCTGTCGTTTCCAGAACACACTATGGCTGGTGACAAAGGGTTATATTAAATAATAAAATTTTAAAGCAAAAATGGATATTAACAACCATCCGAAACTCAACAATTTGTCAAAGCCTAGTCTTGGCATCGTCTGGCTGGATGCAGAGCTCCCAAGGTGCAGCCGGCGCTATGCCCGCCCACAAAGCAGGTGCTAAAAGGAAAATGTGTCAGGTTCTGGACGGCTGATCTCAGAATGGACGTCCAAGTCTTTCTGGGAAGACCCAGCTCCTCTAAAAGCTTCACACACAGAAACTACTAGAACCACTAAAAATTTTCATCTCTCCCCACAAAGATTTCAGTAGAGCCCAAGACATTTTCATATGGATGACATTAAGAACGATCGCTGGCCTACAGAAAATGTCTCTCAGACACTTTATAAATTTTAACCTGAAAAAAACGTCCTCAATGGAAACATCTTTGGGAAGAAAAAGGACAGTTATGACAACATCCTTAAAGATAAAGGTCAACTATCTTTTCCAACAAGTGTAATGACAGAAACCTGTCTGCCTGCTGCCAACCTCTGAGCAGCGCCACCTGCAGTCACGAGTTACCCTGGTTCCTTTGACTTGCTCGTGATAAACACAGTCTCCTGTGGGCAAGTGGATGCTGCCAGAAGAGATTTATGCGGTTTCAGGTTCAATCCAACCACTGGAAACTGTGTCTAGAACTCTCTAATTTATGATCTACTTATCACCATCTTTTCTGAAAAAAATTTTGAAATTCTTTTCTAAATTGCATAGATCCAACAAAAACTGAAACGTAAAGTAACAAGGGGATAAGAGAAGAAATAATGATACCAGAATATCTAAGCCCCAAAAAGCCACTATGCAAATACCAATGTGCTTTGTGGCAATTCAGGCAAAAACATATAAACAAACAAAAAACCCAAAACAGTATTCTTATTAAAAACAAGTATGCAAGTCTGTTTAAAGTTTTTTTTAGCATAAATCTAAAACAGAATTTTTACGTAAATCTTTATTTAAGAGCACGGACTAACATCCCAGATGGTTCCTTAAAAAGCAATCTTATCAGATGCGCGAAGGCCTGAGTCCTTGGTGTTTGTTCTATTAACTATTGATAAGAGCTCAGAATTCCAGCATGTCCCTTCCCACGTTTTGATGAACTCCTTGACACAAAATCATCAGTGTTTTGTCTGTCACTCACTGCAAGACTTCTCTGTGCTTTAGTATTCATCAGACTCTCTACAAAGGGGACACAGATTGAGTAAAAAGCACTCTCCCAAACTTCTTTAGGCATGGTTTCAAATGGTCAGCCTGGACCTGAAACCAAATAGATTGCCGGCATCCACTTGCACATAGGAGCCCATTTATCACAACCGAGTCAGAGGAACTGCTGGTGGCGCTGTTCAGAGGTTGGAAGTAGGTGAACAACTTTCAGACTTATTTGGACATAAAACCCTGTTGTTCTACTGCATCTCGAGAACACACTTTGGGCAACCCCACGGGGGGACCTCTGCCCCCTTGCTTTGATGCTGTGTTATCTGACACACCACTGACAGGATTCAGGCGTGTTCCCTTTGTCTGACTGGTGTAGGTACAAAGCAGTGGCTTAAAAGGAAATCCATGGTGCTGAAGGCCCCCGACCCTCTTGCTTAGAAATGGCACGCAGTGTCCCTGTGAATGGCCTCTTGACAACATGAGTAATGGATGTTCTCAGACAATGATTCACAGCTAGAGGGTGGGAGGCAGAGGGCGAGGAGGAGGAGACCTGGAGGGAGGAAGTTTCATGTGACTTCTCCACTCCACCCGGGGAACCCGCACAGTCGTAGGTGCTGCACTTACGTGGCCGTGTTGATCCAGTTCATTGTTGGTGAGTTTCACCTTCTCAAAAGACACCATCTGCTTGAGCAGCTGCTCACCGGTAAAAGGGGAGTCTGGGTGTACATACAGCCTGAGAAAATGGTGACAGAGTTTATTGAGGCTTTTTTTTTTTTTTTTTAATCTGTTCTCTGTAGGTTATAAAATATTCTGATTCTAAAGGAACACAACCCCCCCATATAAATGGTGACTTTTATTTATCCCACATAATGTCAAATTTAATAATGTAGCAATACCAAAATAACTCTAAAACCTCTAAATGTGTTTCTTCATGTACCAATGATCTAAAAAGAGTAATACTGAATAAACTTTCTATTATCTGTTGAGCAAGCCATTTTAAAGAGTTTTTTTCTATCTACCTACTAATAGGCCACTGAGCTACTTCTGTAAAATATAAAACCTATTGGTATAGGTATTTTCAAAAGAAAGATTAGGCTACACTAATTGCGTAATAATTTCCTAGGATAAGCACTGCTAAAAAGCAATGAAGACAGAAAGAATTTAAAAGAGGAAACAATTCTAGAGAATCCATTCATTTAAAATGGAAAGTGACTGAGTTTAAAGTTATGTTCTTTGTAAATACAAGACAGAGTAACTTTAATACAGGGACCTGGGAACTTTTAATTGGCCACTGTCCTAATCTGTTACTCTCCCCGGTACCCTAAAACGCCATTACTTTCCTCATCACCTTGTTAAGTGATGAAAATGAAAACAAGCTGAGTAAGCTTCAGATTACTCAGTGTATTCATTGGTAAACAGCCTAAGTGAAAAAGAAATGTGTTTATCAAGCATTATCATCTATTGATCAGCTGCTGTGTGCAAAGCAATCTTTCACAGTTAAACGCTGGCCGTCTGCTCCCCCCGCGAGGATCCCACTAAGCACAGCTCTCTGTAACTCCCAGTCCTGGTACCCACCTGCCACAGCTTTTCTGGAGTAGGGGAGACTACAGAACCAACGACAGGGGAGGAAATGTGCTTGGTTCCATAGGACAAGCTCCTTCATGGGGGCAACAGGTTATTTACACACCAATTTTGTATAGGATCCTTATAACTACAGCTAAACATAATTACGGTTGGGGCAAAGGCAAGGGGAAAAGTCACAAAACCTTTCCTGGCAACGTTCATATGAAGAACACGAAGTCTGTGCCAAGGCCTGTCACACAGAGGACAAAGTACAGAAGAATCGGGGGCATGTACTAAAAGCAAGTCCCCCGAGCAAAGCACAGGCAAGGCGGACAGCGATGAAGATTCTCCCGAGACCCACGCAGGGACCCGGGAGGCTTTCTCTAGGTGTTTGTTTGCCTGCCTGCCTGTTTGATTTTTTTTTTTAGGAGGAGTGCTCAAAATTGCCTTTTAATGGAAGAATTCTTTGATGACACAACTATCATGGCTGTTCGAGTGTCACCGGTCCAAACCAAGGCTATAACTTTACAGTTGTTTTACCGACCAGCACCATGTTCCACCCTCCCTGCCAGGAAAAAAGAGAGAAAGGTTCGAGGATATTTCAAGCCCCAGAAGTGGCTGAAACATCCTCTCTTTAAGTCTCAATTCACCAGGTGTAGTCACATTCATAAAGATTCACTTATCCATTACTTTCAAGAAAAGGGAATGTCTTATGTGAAAACAGAGCATGATTTCAGATCATGTAGAATGTCTTGCCATTATTATGATCAAATATGTTCAAGCATTAGTTTTTCTGCTTAGGAACAACTGACCGATGAAGTTCCGTCTGAAATAAAACATGTCAAAGAACCAGACCCACAAGGAATTTCCATCATCGGTACAAAAGTGATCACCCTGCCAAGTTCCCCACCTTTTCCTTAATGGAGCTAGAAATTTTAGCACTATTTCTTTTTTTAATAATAATAATAAAGAATAGTTGCTTATATTATCTCGAATATTTCTATCCTAGAGCACACTAAACATTTTTATCTGATGGCCATATAAATAAGATGAATTAAGATAAATGAAAAAGCGCACAGGAAGCCCCTCCTCTCTGAAGGTCCCTGGGACTTGAAATTCCAGCAATAGCTTATACATGCTTCAGTTAAGATAGTGCATTGGTTCCTGCCTTCCTTCCCCAACCAGAGCAGATTAGTAACATAAACAAGGCATGTCATATTTCCAAAGTCCTGCGGGCCTGCACCAGCTCCCATACCTTCAGATAGAAAGAAAACGCATGCTAAGTAAGAGTGATTAACTTCTCAGAGGAGAGACTTTGAAGGGGGAAAAAAAGGGTTTGTTTGTAAAAATGGTTAGGAATCTGCTTAAATCTCTCTCCTTTAAAAGCTCAAACGTAATGTGAATCAGCTATTTAGTAGGAAACAGAGAACAGTAATTACATTTATTTTAATATCTATTGTAAACTGGTGAATCTTGCTTCATTAAAAAAATGAGTAACAAAAAAAAATCTCTTCATCATTGAATATGTTTTTAACATACTGATTTGGAAGGGTTGGGAAGATGTCCCTCCTCGTCTCTTGTGGGCATAGAAAGCTCTGAGAGGCTTCTTTCATCTCTTCTTTCCTGTATCTAGCATCCTGCAGGCTCAATAGCGTCATTAGCTGCTAAATAAGCTAATATTCTGCGTGAACCATGAGTGTAAATAGTCTGTGCGGATTCGTGCCTTTACTAAGACTCCAGGCTACATACTTACAAAGAACCGGCTGTACCTTCAAAGTTCCTAAATCTTTACATTGAAATAAATTTTCAGTTCTGATAGGAACTCTCAATCAATTACAAAAATTAGTCCTGACACAGCTTAAAAGCTGTGAGGCTTGGTTTTAAAACCCTAAATGTAAAGTCAGCTAATATTCTTTGTATTAAAGTATACAATTGGGTTCCTGGAACTACAGCTGTAACTGTTCACATAAGCAAATATCTGAACAGGTCTAACACCCCCATACTGCCCCGTGTTCAATTGGGCAAAGCAGCACTAATAGAGGTTTAATGTGTTACATTTTAAACAGGGTTCTACTAAGAAAATGTTATTGCCAATGAACAGCACAAACATATATGATCTCTAAGATACTAACTGAACAATGTTTCATGTAAAAAAAATGCTAACCTGATGTTGAATTACATTCATCCACTTAAACTTTAAACTTAAAATCTCTGAGCCCTTTCTGGCCCAAAACAACCACACTTTACCAAAATGATATTTATTGTGTGCACATATTACCACATTGTTAACAAATATTTACAATAAGCCACCACTTTACCAAAATGCATTTTTTTAAAAAGGATTTTAGGGCAACCACTTTGTCAGTAGTATTAAGTAGCCAACTAGAAATGATGAGTGCCATATGAAATGGGCCCAGATTTCTAACAAATATTCCCACTGCAATTTAAGGAAACTCTGAAGTGAATTAAGAGCAAAGATAAAATTACAGACGATGCTCGGCTATGTAAAAACGCTGCCTTTCTCAGAGACTAGCTCATATTTTGTATAGTCAGTTCTGGAGTGTCTGAAAATCCTACCAGAGCTCAGGGCTTTACAAACAGACCTGCTTAGAATTCAAACCACCAGGCAGAAGACATTCTACCAGCAGGGTTAACACGCATTGTGCTCAGGCAAATATCTGGAGGCACAAACCTGGCCGGCAGGGGTGGGTCCGCCTTGCCAGCCACCAGCCAGGAGGAGCGGTGGTAGGCGTAGCGGTACCTCTTGTTGTCCACGGGGACGATGTCCATCAGGACGATGTACTTGGCCTCAGGATCCACGCCGGAAAACGACACCCGGATGGTAGGAAACATCCTCCTGACACAGGGAGACAAAGCGGATCAGCCTGAGCTCACACTGCCTAGGATTAGAGGGAGAGAAGGGTGGGACTCCCCTCCCTACCCCAGAGGCCCCCAAACCCTCTGTTTCCTGTAAAGCCACAGAGATGTGAATCTGGAGACCGACATCCTAGATGATTTTAAGTGTCACCTTTACAAGAGTCTTCAAGGCTGGAGGAAGTTAGCTGTGTTTTGTTTCACTTTGGATGCCGGAAGGTCTGGGGTTAGGGGAAAGCCTCTGCTCTATTAGCAAACCCATTAGGCTCTGACCCAGGGCCTCCGAAGCCTACCCAGCCCTGCACCACCCTGGCTTCGCTGGGAGAAAACTTGCTCCTGCCATAAAAGTGGGAGCGGGGTTCTCCGGCTGGGTTTGGGGGACCCTGGGGTATTTCCCAGAGTGCTGAGAGCTGGAGCAAGGAGGCGCCCAGGCAAACGACCTCCGGAGCCTTTGACCCCGGCCTGGAGAGCGCAGGCACCCTGGGGCTGCGGAGCCAGCGCCCCTCCTCCCTGGAGTGCGGTCCTTATGAATTTCCTTCTGCTGCCCAGGTTTTACTTTTAGTTTTAATGGGAACTGGAGGTTCTGCAGATTGAAGCCCATATAAAAGAAGCACCCAGCTGCCTCCCTGCACCCTGGGCTCCAGTTCCTCCTACCCTCCAGATGCCCAGCCTGCACCTCCAAATCCTCCCAGGCTGCAGGGGACAGAAATCCCTGGTCCCTGTGCCCTTCTCATCAAGACCGAGGTGAAGTTTCCCATGGCCAGACTTCGAGAAAGCAAAAGCCTGGAAATTCTCTGAGCAGCATTTTCCAAAGCAAGTGGGTAGGAAGGACCCTCCCTGAGCGAAGCTTTCTCTCTGTGCTCAGAACGGGGATTCACGCAATTCCTGGAACTGCTCCGAGCCACCCAGGGCGCATTCCCAGCACCCGCTCCTCACCCCGCCAGGCCCCGCTACCTGCCAGACTTGGTGATGATCATCTCCGTGCCCAGCTCGTGGAATTTGTCCCAGAGCTCCTTGGTCTCTAGGCTGCAGGCGATTTTGGCCATTTCCTCGCTGGGGATGATGGGGGTGGTGGGGATCAGCGGCTCCGTGCACAGCGAGGAGGAGGGTGGGCTGCTGCTGCCTCCACTGCCACCGAACTCCCCGTGAGCCTCCAGGCTCGTCAGCTCGCCTAGGGGCTGGGCGCAGGATGACTTCTCCACAAATTGTTCTGCAAGAGAAGGGACAGTGACAGCTAACATTGTCAAGCAGACACAGGAAGAACAGCACAACTAAAATAGGTACCCAGATTTGACCTTGGAAAAGTTAGGCTCAGAAACTCCAGGAGGGCAGCTGAGAACCATCATCATATAAATCAGGCGTGTGATTCCCACGAGTGACACGTCCAGTGCTTGCTTACTGAACCAAACGAGTGAGTTCTAGAGCCACGGTTTGTTACCCGTTACTGAAACCCACACTGGAGAATTAACATGTAAGTGCCAGAAAGTGGGGACTGTGATGGGTGAAAAGCAAGTATTCCTGTTTTTATCCCTCCTAAGTTCTAGACTCCACAGCTTGTGGGATCTGGTGCCAGTCCTGCCCCGTTGACAACCAAGAGCGACTTTTCTCCAGGGAGACCAAGGGAAGAGATGAGAGCCTTCCTCACACTGAAAGGAACTTTTCCTTCCCTCCTGGAGCCCTCTCTCCACTGAAAAAATAAAATGTGGGCAGGAATGGAAAGGTGGTTAAAAAAATTAAGTCCCTTCACCTCTCTGCCTGGCTCTGTTTCCTAGGCTTTAAGGTGTTAGATTAAGGCATTTGTACAATGTACTCACAACCTGAGATCTATGAAAGACTAGCATTTAGCTTGTTAAATCACAGGAGTGTGCACTCTGGGTCATTTCTGGACCAAACGGTTCCTGAAGTGAGGAAACAACCTGAAACTCAGGCTAGCGGGAATATTAAAGCAGAAAGAAGGCTCTGCCATCCACCAGGGGCTGGAGTAGCGCTGCCTGCGAACCAAACGTTTCCCCCACAGCTGATAAGGGCCTGGGACTACAGCAGTCACTTTGATGGAATACAGGGGGACTTTTGTAATTATCCCAATTATCTTGCATCCCTTAAAAAAGAAACTACTTGAATCTGCAATGTGAAACTGACCTCCAAACAACTCTATGCTAAGTGCCCTCAAGGAATTGAAACACGTTCTAAATGTAGGTATGTGCATACATACGATATACGTATCATATAAAATGTTTTATTTTCTGTATTTCTCCTTGACTTAGGGCAGGAAATAGAGAATTTTTACCTTTTCTTCTTTTACAATAACAATCCGACTCCAGGAAATGTTTTAAATTCAGAATTATCCAATTATTTATCTTATCCTTATATCCTCAAATTCAGAGCAAGAGACCCAGGCTACGGCAAAATCTTATCTTCTACCAATATTTTCAGAAGCGCATTCACATGTCTTAATAGGGAATTAACAAGTTGCCTTAGGAATTTTCTGATTTCCTGACCACTGAAAAATGCAAAGTCCCTAAGGCCCAGATTAACCCGTGTGTCGGGGCTGGGAAGCAGAGGAAAGGCTATGGCAATGCTCTAACACAACGTTAAATGTCAATTACATCACAAAACAATTTAAAGAAATGCTCTAGTGGTCCCAAGCTGTTCTTCTAAATAGACTTAATGCGTTTGAATGGGCGATCAGGAGACGCTTTTGACCCGCACCCCACATTTGCTTCAACATTTCAGTAGGGTTCATACCACACTCTCTCGTAACAGAACCTTTGGAGGCTTCAGCTTATATTCCTAACTGCTCTGCTGAACGGACCCCTCCAAGGGACAAGAGTGAGTTCTGGCTCCTCCAGAGAGACGCTTATTTACACACTGTGTGTGGTGAGGAGTGAGGGGTGGGGGGTCTGGGAGCGGGGAATGGCCCTGTAGTTTAGACTTTAGATGGGTGCTTTTTCTCAGGAGAACAGACAAGAAGCAACGTTGAAATGACAGGGGCTGAAGCTGGCTGGTTTCCCAGGATGCTGTGGGTACCTCTGTCAGGAATTTTAACCTGGAATCATCTTTTCCCGATGGCTACCAAGCTGTGATGGGGGCATCTATAAAGAATTCGGAAGCACCCCAACAGGAGCGGACAATGTTGGGAAGTGCCACAAACACAAGTCTGAAATTGGTGGTTGATTTTTTTCTAAACAGCCAGGGTTTGCTTGATCGGTCGTTTCACTCCTTGGGCAGGTTTAGGGTTAGATGGGGGGGGGGGGGGGAGACCAGGGAAAAGTGAAAGCCTTGGAGGAGAGACTTTGACGTTCTGTGTTCTAGGGATCTTCCGGTTTCTTTTTCCTTGGTTCTGAGTTGCTACAGGGATTTTAATTCTCTCCTCTTTCTCTGCCCAGGCCCCTTATTTGTCATCTCTAGGGGTTCATCTTTCATGTTATTATTGTTGTTTTGGATGTGAGAGGTTAACTTGTCAGGAAGGACGGGGGAAGGAAGGAAAAAACTGGGGAGAGTTAAAAAGAAAGAAATATTACCCAGTTTGCTACTTGATGTTTTTCACTCTTTGGGGGCTACCAGCTGATCGGGATGTGAAATAATTATTTCCTGGGGCCCCAGGAGGTGATGAGAACACGACTTTCTCAGCTGCGAAGGGACGGGACCCATCGCTGGCAGTGTCTTTCCCACAGAGCTCACTAGCGCTAAGGGGCACATAATCCCTTCTCTCCGCTTACTCCGAGCCTAGAGTCTTCTATAAATGGTAAAGGTTGTTAAATAAACAGTATAGCTAAAAGTTGAGGAATTTGGAAAATGGTTACTGGCTAATGCTTTTGCCAGCCTCTACTGGACAGGACTGGTCATGAAATGATGTCCTATTGATAAGTCCAGGGCGTCTGTGAAGAAGGCGGTTCACGGGGAGACCCGGCTGGTTCCACAGCCCGCCAGTGTTGCCAAGGCACCGGCCCTGCCTCGTCCATCGAGTGGGGGGGACACAATTAAACCGGTTTCTTGTGAAGTCGCTTAGAGCCTCCTTGGTTTTAACTGCACAAGCAGGTGTTACAAGCATCGCAAATCCTGTTGAGTCTTAAGGGGGGGGGGGTTAAAGTTATTTTTCCTTGATGGTTGTTATCCCAACAAAGTTACACCCTCTCACCCCCTGGGGTTCCAGACAAACAGGGAGCGCAAACCGGTTGTGTTCAACAGGCCGCGAAGCTCCCAAAGAAAACACGGGCCTTGGGGGGAAACCTCCCACGCAGCCGCTCGGCCTGCGCTGAGGGTCGGGCCGCCGCGCTGAGCCGGGAAAGCGGCGCCCTCGCGGGCCGCGCGCAGCCAGGGACGCGGCAGACGGGGCGCAGGGGGGCCCCGCCCGTGCCCGTGCCCGTGCCCGCGCCCGCCGCGGGCCGTCAGGCAGCCCCACTTACCCAGCGGTTTGATGGTGTTCTCCGTGGCCTCCTTCTCCTTGGAGCCGCCGCTGGACATGAGCGCGGCGATGGAGAAGGCGTTGGCGCGCGAGGAGAGCTGGGGCTTGGGCGACGCCGTGAACTCCATGGCCCCCAGCGCGCGGTCCTGCCCAGGGACGGGGCCCGCCGAGGTGCCGTCCAGCTTCCCCGAGGGAGACAAAGACCGACACACCGCGCGAAGTTCCCGAGTGCGATCACCGCGCGGCGGGGCCCGCAGCTGGGCCAGCCCCCGCCGGCCGGGAGCTCCACAGCGGCCTCGCCACTGCGCACCGCAAAGCCCGGGCGCCGCGGAGGCTTCGAACCGGCCGGAGAGGACGGGCGAAGAGCAGCTGCGGGCTCAGCCGGGGCGCGAGCAGCGGGGCGCTCCGCGGGACCACAGGCTGCGCCGCTGGCGGCTGGGGACGGGCATCAGCTACGCGAAACCCAGGGGTCCCTTAGCGCCCCCTCGCGTGCTTCCTCCCTCTGCCCCGCGGGGGCGGCCGGAGTGGCCCACGCTGCAGGGAGGTGGGGGACCGGGGACGCTCGGGGAGAGGGCGCGGACAGCGGGAGCCCGGGCGCGGCGCGGCGGACACTGCGCCCCGGCGCTCGCAGCCTGCGCCTTAATTTGCTGGCGGCGCCGGTCCCCGCGGCCCGCAGCCAGTCAGCGCCGCCGCACGTCACCGCTTCCTGATTCCGCCGCGGGGGCGGGGCCGGGGCCGGGCGGGGCGGGCGAGCGCGGGGCGCAGCGCCCGCGTGGTCTCCGCCGCAGCCCGCCGCAAACCCGGCACCCGCTGGGAAAGAGGGTGCCACCGCCCGGCCGGCGCAGCCGCCGCGCCCCCGTCCTGCCCGTGCAGCCCCGGGGCGGGAGGGGGTGCGCGCTGTCGGGAGGGGGCGTTTCTTTGCCGCGACCTAAAATCGGGGAACCCGGAGTGGCGCAGGGCGTGAACCTAGACCAGAGGGACGCGGGGAGTTGCTGCTTCGTGCAGCGTTTTCCTTAACCGGTGCTCCAAGTTCCAAAAGAAAGTTGGGAACCGCTAAGTAGAGAGGAGAGCGGCGTCGTAAAGCCGGTGCCCTCGGGCCGGATCCCATTCTCGGCTTAGCCCCCAGGGCTGCGTCCCCGACCGTTGGGTCCAATACCGCCTGCGGGACGGCGGGGCCGCGAGGCGCAGCCCTGCCAATGACGCGCTAAGGGGGTGCTGCAGGCGCCCCCGCGGCCTGTGCCGCACAGCGGTGCGCCTCACGGGGCTTCCCGTCCCCAGAGGGCAGCGGGATGGCGCCCCGACCGCAGGCCCCGCGCTGTGCGGCGCGCGCGGGGGGAGGGTGCGGGCCCCGCAGCGCGCGGGCTGGGCCGGCCCGGAACCTTCTGCGCTCGCAGACTCGGCGGCGACCGGGCTTCCCGCGGCCTTGTGGGGGCCGCCCCGTCGGCCTGTTCAGCCTCAAGAACTCAGATCCTCCGAATTCGCAGGGTAATCCGCTTGCCCCGGAGCCGAGTAAACACAGGCAGACGCACACTCGCGCCGAGCGTGTAAATATCTGCGCCCCTTCTCGGCCAGTCGTCTGGCGATTAGGAGCCGCCTGGTGGGTCCGAAAGGGAAAGGAAAACAGGCCCCGTTCCCCACCAGCCCTTCCTTCCTCCCCGGCACCCCCCTGCCGGCGCCTGAAATAAACTCGCGGGGAAAACCTAGGAGTCAAAAGTTGAGAGCGTGTACGCGAGGAAAGCGATGCCGCCGGGGGCCGCGGCCAAGCCCGTCCTGTCGCGCAGCCGGCTTCCAGCAGGGGCCTGCGCGGAGGCGGCTCACCCGTCACCAGGTTCGACGGACAGAGCGCACATGGGCCCTTGTTTGGGGAACTCATCAAACCATAGCGCTGAATGGAAGGGCTTCCCGCCGTCACCCAGCCCGTCTCTCTTTTCTTTGGAGGGAAAAACCGGGCCTGGCGCGGCGGAGGGCGCGTGCCCCGCGCAGCGGGCTCAAGGCGGACGAGCCGACCCGCACTCCAGGCCCGGTCCTGCCCCCCCCCCCCCCCCGCAGGACTCTGGGCTGTTCCCGCGAGGTCCGCGGCAGGGCTCGCGCGGGCTGGGAGCAGAGGGCCTCCCGATTACGTTAAACCGCGGTGAGGAGGAGCGAGGAAACCACCCGTGCGCCTAAACGACCCGTTTCCATCCTTGAGTCTCGGTCCTTCGCTGCTTTGGGACAACCCAGGCCCTTCAGTTACTGAAGCCTCCCGGCCGCCCCCAGCCCCGCCTCAGGGCAGCAGTGGCGGCCCCCCTCTCCCACGGGAGGCGCCCACCGGCTCCTTCCCCGTCTCACGCGCTTAGCGTTTGGCCAGGAAGGAAGATTTATGCCGAGAGTTTTGGTGGTGGTGGGTGTTTGGGGTGTTACTTGGGGGTGGGTGATGGCACAATTAGTCTAGAGCTTAATATATGCTTCAGCTGGGTTTTCTGCTCGTTTTAGTTTTCAAAAAGTTATTGCGGGATTATACCTCAATTTTTAAAAACCTTGCCATTGCATTTCTGCACAGAGGGGACGCCTTCTTTTTTCTTAATTGTCTTAACGGTTCAGACTGGAATTTGAATAATATCGCCACGGGCATTTGTAGGAAAATCGGTGGAGCAGGGAGCAAGCTGCCTTGCGCCCAGGCAGTTTCCATTTCTTTTTCCCATTGCCCATGGCCTTGGCCCAGCTCTGGGTCTCCGGCGGGCAGGAGACCCCGGCTTTTCACCCTATTACAGGCAGAAGAAGGAGGGAAAGCGAAGCGGGCACCGAGGCAGGCCGCAAACCAGTCGACCGAAAAGGCCACTGTCGGCAAATCGGGGCGCCAGAGGTGGCCGTTTGGGGACGCCCAACAAGCGATGCATCTTGTCGGTGTTGAAACCGCTGCAGTCAAATGTATACACTACAGCGTAATTATCGGGGCACAGTGTCCCTTCTTTCAGATTTATTGCCTTTGCAAATCAATATAGTGCTATAAAAAACGGGGAACGGGTGCGTGGCAGAGAGGTGCTGTCAAAGGGTGACTCAGAGACGTCCAAAAGCCGAGCGCGGGCGTTCTGAGGCCCCTTCCAGCCCCTGGTCAGGGCAGGTAACAGGTAAAGCCCCCCAAGAGGCTGGAACAAAGCAACCCCGTTAGCCCTTCCCTCCGGGCCCTTCTCAGGCTGAGGACCGGCGGGCGCTGCTTTCGGCGCCAGCAAGTGCCTTATATTCCAGGAGAGTTTGAATCTTGACTTTCGTCTGTTAGCCCTGAGACTCTGTGGGTTCCCCAGCCCTCTCAGAGCCTCAACCTCGTCATCTGCATTAAAACAGGACCAATAGTTTATCCCTCGGTGGGAAAGGGCTCTGAGGGTTAATGAGGTAACCTGCGTGAGGCGCCTAAGCCATGAGTAACCTTAACAGTTACCCCGATATAAGTAAAACATTACCTACAGCCTTTTACTACATTTAATTTTTGAACTGCAACTGGCGACCTCACAGCTGTAGACAGTTTTGCAACGTGCGCAGAGAACTGGGGTCACGAGGTGGTAACGGACTATTTCAATCCTGTTGAACTTTGGAGCCTCGGAATTAAATTTTTGGCCGAACGTCTGAGTTTGATTACACGGCCTCCCATTACACGGAGCCCTGGAAGATGTCTCACACACGCCGCCCTTTCAGATCCTCTTTTGTAGCACCCGGGACTCAGAAGGTAGTCGGCTCCAGAGCCGTCCTGGAAGGAACCGGTTTCCCGCTCTGGGCCCGTGGTCCCTCGCTTCACTCCGGCTGAAGCAGAGCCCCTCGCCGACAGCGGCAGGGCCCGTCCCCGCTGGAGTCGCCTTCGCCCCGCCGACGCTGGGGCTGCGCGCGGGCGGTGGGACCGGGTGACCGACCGGAGTGCCCTCCGGCCCCCGAGGGTGGGAAAGCAGACGCGCCTCTCAGCGCGCGGGCAGCTACCCCCGAGCGCGGCGGGCGTCCAGTCCCCCTCCTTTCTTGGCTCTTTCTGGCGACCGCTTTAAACGCACAGTGGTGGGCCTCGGTGCGTTTGGATTTCTCAATTCGATTTGCCGCACGCAAAAGACCCCCGAAGCCGCGTGGGGAGGGAGGCCCGGCGGCTCCCAGGGGTGCGCCCGGGGCGGCGCGCGTCCCCGCGCGGGGGAGGGAGCGCGCGGCGCGGCGCCGAGAGGGCGGGTCCCAGCCTGTCCCCGAGGAGCTGCGGCCCGGCTCCAACGCAAACCCTAGCGACGTCAAGTGTTCCTGCCCCCCCAGTGGGCCCCGACAGGCGCCCTTCCAGCCCAGAAAGGAGGACCCCGGGGGGGAGGGGCCGCTCGAGGCGCCCCCGCCCAGCGCCGGCTGTGAGGACGCGGCACAGGGCAGCTCCTGGGCGCGGCCCGGATCTGTCATCTGCCCGTCCCGGGTGGTGGGTGTGCGCGTGTCCCGCCCGGGACCTCACTTTCGCGCGCAGCTCTCGGGCCAAGGAAAGGGGTGTCGTGTGAGCCAGGGCAGGTGGCACCGATGCCCGGGACCCTGTCCTCAGTGGTGAAGGGGAAAGGTCACTGGAGCCGGGCCGGCTGCTGCGATGTGACGCGCCTGGGCCTCCTCGGTTTCCCCGGCGCCGCCCTCGTGGGTCTGGGGCCGCGGTCAGGCGCCGGGCGCAGAGCCTCCAGCCGGGCGCTCCGCCTGGGCTGGGCCCCTCGCGCTCCGCCCCGACCGCTCGCTCCGCGGCCCTTCCTCCAGGGGCTGGGGGGCTGGGACCGGCCCTGGGCGCCCCAGGCCTTAGGCCCCGGGAAGAATCGGTGCGCCAGGGCCGGGTGCAGAACGCGCGGCGGGAGCCCCAGAGCGGCGAAGGCAGCTCTCGGACCCGCGGGCGCGGGACGCAGACGCCCCGCACCGCTCGCCCTCCTGCCCCCTCCTCCGGCCTTCCTCTGGGGCGCCGCTGCCTCCCCTGCCGACCGCCTGGCGGATCCTGTCTCTACTCAGGATCCTCTCTACTCAACGCTGAGATATTTTGTCCATCGTGAATCTGTTGCATGAGTGTTGCTTCTTTTAAGTCACTGCATTAAAATATTATTTCCTGATGACTGGGGTGTTTGGCGCCCCTTCAAGTCTGGGCTCTCACCCTAGTCCCGGCCGCATCGGGAGGTCGTGGACGTGGCCGGAATCACGTTGATGACAGGCAGCCGAGCGGGGCTCCCACGCGGATCTCCAGCTGCGAAGGCGTCGCTCCCGCCATCCCCGCACGCCCGGGCGGGTGGAGCGGGAACCCACCGCAGGAAGAAAGCGGCGGGGACGGTGCCCCGTCTCCCCGCGAACGCTCGGCCGGCTCGCGGCGCGGGCTCCTGGGGCCTGCGGGGTGGGCACCTGCGGCCGAGCGCGCTTCCTGGGTGCGGTTCCCTAGGTGTTTAAGCACCAACTCGAAACTAAATGAGGCGACTCCTGTAGAAAAGCGCCCAGGACTTGCGGGCAGCGCCCTTCCTCCCGCCATGGCGCCAGTTTTGGAGATGTCCCCTAATTAAGCTTAGCGATGGGCTCATTTGAGCTGACCCAGCCTCCCACCCACCACGGCGCCCTGTCCCCCCTGGTGACGGCTGGGCACGTCTGCCTTCATCTTCAGCAGCTGGAGTGAGGCTGTTTGGTTACAGACTTTCCTGCCATCAGGGGGCTTGAAGATCAAGGTGAGGAAGAGCGGCGGGAAGCGGCCCTCCAGGGTCCCTGCCGCCAGCGCCCTTGTGGGTCAGCCCAGCAGCCATCCCTGGAAGCGCCCAGCTCCCTACGCAGGGCAAAGCTCAGCAGTGAGGGCTGGGTGCCCTCTCCCATGTCAGCGAGCTCCAGGCACGTACCACACACGTTACACAAGGAAACAAAGGCGCAGGCGTGTAACAGAAGGCGGGGAGTGCAGGGCATCTGTTCATTCATCCGGTCACCTGGTGCTTACCCTGGGCTGGGTACTGTGCCAGGGTCCAGGAACAGGCCAGCAGTCAGAACCCTGAAGTGTCTACCGCATGCCACTCACATTCTGCTGGGAGACACCAGCAAGGATGTAAAAACCACAAGAAATAGAAACTGTGACGAAGACTTGAGAAGGCAAGGAGCAGAGATGGCAAACTCAGCCTATTGTGGGCATTCATTCCTTCGGACCGGCACTGGCTTATTGGGGTGGGATGTGGTTGGGTAGTTCACTATGATCCCTGCCCATCAAGGGTTCAAAGCCCAGCCGGAGATGTAGAAAAAAGCATGGAGTAAAAAAAAAAAAAAAGGGGCATGTTCGTTCTCCTCAACGCTGAGCTAAAAGAGCTCTTGGGACGGAGGCACACAATGGCTCCATGCTGACCACAAATCAGAGGACAAGTCACTGGTAAAAAGCTCTGCAGAGGAAGGCGCTAGGGTCTGGCACCCAAGCACCGGCTGGGAGCGGCCCCTGGCACAGCTCCCACGCCTGGGAAGCGCGGCCACCGAGGCAGTACCTGCGCGAGGGTTCCTTGTGAGGCTAAACGGGGTGCTGTCCCTGCGCGCGCAGAGGGCGTCGGAGGCGGGCCTTGGCCAACGCGGGGGCTTGGGGAAAGCCCCCTTTTGGGTTCAGGGATGGTACAGATTAGGTCCGATCAGGAAGTTGCTCGGGAGCCCCGTTTCCACGCTCCGGGGTGTGAGGGGCGGCTTTCCCCCGCGGTCCGAGAGGCGCCGCGCCCCGCTCAGAGGCTCACTGCGGGGGGGAGGCCGCAGCGCTGGCCTCTGCCCGCCCCGCGCTGGAAGGGCCGCCGGCTCGGTCGGCCGCTCGCTGCGTTTTCTCCTGTTACAGGGCTTGAAGGCGCTTTGCGTCCGTCTCTAGCTCTGGACGCTAGCTTTTCAGGGCGTTAGGAAGAGCTAGGGCGCGCTTAGGGTGTGCGGGGCGCACCCAGGCTTCCCGGGAGTGAGCACTGTGGGCAAGTGTGCGGGGCGCACCCAGGCTTCCCGGGAGTGAGCACTGTGGGCAAGTGTGCGGGCCGCACCCAGGCTTCCCCGGAGTGAGTACTGTGGGCAAGTGTGCGGGGCGCACCCAGGCTTCCCAGGAGTGAGCACTGTGGGCAACGGTGCCCGGCGGGCGGCGCCGTCCCGCGCATTTCGCGCTGCGGGCCCTGAGGCTCCGGAGGCTAGCGCGCCCGCTGGGGCCCTGGGGGCTGGAGGCGACCCGGGCCCTGTCACGGGTCTTTTCGCGCCTCAACCTCACCTCCCCCCACGTCGAGTCGCAGCGCTGACCGGGTGGGTTCCCGTCGGGACGCAGAGGCGGGGGGGGGGGGGCTGAGTTTTCTCGGTCGGCCTGTGGCTCGCAGCCCCGCGGCCCGGACACACGTGCGTGTCTCTGTCCGCTCACCGCGACCAGGGACTTTACTCCCCCAACAGGCGCCAGGTCAGCCTCCAGGCGCGCACAGCGAAAGGCGGCCGCGTAGAGGTCTCTCGGTGCCGCGCGCGGACCGCGGGCCAGGCGCCGTTTGTAACTTTTTCCTTAGTGGATGTCATTAGCGGGTCGCCCGCAGGGTCCGCGGAGGCGGCTGGCGGTCAGAGACGGGTCGGCCCGGGGCTCACGCACCGCCGGGCGCGAGGCTGTGAGCGCTCTGCCCGCGCGCCCGCGCGCCTGGAGGCGGACGGCCAGGCTGCCGAGTTTCCGAGGTTCGAAGTCAGACCTGCCCTTCGCCGGCCCTGCGGCCCTAAGCTGTCTGCCCCGCCCGAGCCTCGGTTCCCAGGCTGAGGAGCGATGCTCCAACGGTGCCTGGCGCGCGGAGCGCCCTGGGGGCCGCCACCCCAGCTGGGGCGATGCCACCGCAGGAAGCGGTTCTCCCGGCAACCAGGGGGCTTGCGAGGCGCGACCCGCCGGCGCCCTCCCTCCTTCCCGCCCACCCGTCCGTCGTCGCCGCCGTCGGTCCCAGACCTTCTCCTTGGAGAGGCCCACGGAACCAGGGACTTTACGCCGCTGCACTCGGTTCCCCTGCTTGGTGACTGGGGGGGGGGCGGGGGGGGCGGGGACAGACGGATTCCACTCCCAAGGACTCTTCCCAGGGCGAAGCTGTCGCGGTCCTTGCGAAACACTGCATTTTGGGGAGGCTGACCCAGACCCGCTTCTCCGGACACACGAGACTCGCACCCGCACGCGCGCAGAGGCGGCGCCCGGCTCCGGGCTGGACGCGGACGCGCAGGTCAGAGCCCCGCCGCCCGGCCCCGCTTAGCCGGCGCGGGGACGCGGCGCTGGCGGCGGCCGGGCCTCCCCCTGGCGGTCCTGCCGTTTAATCAGGGCTATTATCAGACTCGGCTCGCGGGATGGCGCCGTCCGAGCTTTACCCCCATTAGCGCCGGGCGGCGTGGGGGCGGGGTCCCCAGCCCGCCGCCAGCCGGGCCGCAGCTGCAGCGCTTCTGGGGCGCCTGAGAAGGGCCGAGGCGCGGCCGTTTCAGCCCAGCCTTTCTCAGGCTGACCGTTTACTAGGCTCTTATTTCCTGGCCCCCAATTCGACCCTTACACATCACTGAACTAATCTGAGCCTCAGTTTCTCATCTGTAAAATGGGTACTTATCAAGATCGTCGTGGAATTTTACTAAAACGATGCGCACTGTTGTGCGGATGACGTAACAGGCACACATGGTGTTACTACTGTTATTAGACCCCCATTGTAGCTGCTTTTTAAAGGCTTATTATTACCAATATCATGAAAAAGGAGGTGAAGAGCGGGAACAAGGTTGAATAGTCCAAAGGGGCCCAAGGGTCCCTCACAGACCTGCTGGTTTATTCACTACCCACTGGGCTGGTGTTTCACCTCTGCTACTTGCTGCCCGTGTGACTCCAGCATTTCACTTCATCTCTGTGCCTCAGTTGCCATACCTGTAAAATGGACAGAACACCAGTTCCTATGTTAGCCGACTCTTGTGCACATTAATGAACCTATGCATGTAGGAGCTGAGTACCGAGCAGGCTCTCTAAGCAAAGGCTAATTGTTACTGTTTACGAGCAAAATGTTTTCACAAACCACAGACTAGATTTTTTTTAAAAAATCTCCCTAAGCAGGCTCCTGGCTCCTGATCCTCAGGGATATTCCTGGGGCAAGGGGCTCAGGTTTGGGGTTGCAGGTCAGGCTGGGGAAAGGGAGTGTGAATCACCCTGGCCTCCAGGGCTTCCTCTTGGCTTTCCCATCACAATGCCCTATTGACACAGTCCATTTAAAGATAAAAGCTCAACAGCAGAATCGGTCACCATTATTTTCAGACGGCTGCTAAAAGATTAGCACTCCCAGCAACCCCAGTATTGTCGGCGGCCGTTTCTAATCAGTAAAGTGTAATTAGCAAAGCAAGACTAATTATTAAAGTGACCTTCTAAGTAGTGAATGTTTGTGAATGGTCCTTAAGTGGGGATGTGCTGGGCACACAGCCCAATCCTGAAGGACTGTGCTCGACTTCAGCCTGCTCTGGACCGCTCTCCAGTTTCCCCAAAAGCCTAGAATGACTTTCTTCCTCTCACAGGGAAAGCAAATGGCTCATAATAATGGCTGGTTTTCGGTGTGTGTGTCTGCCTGGCAATAGCCTAAGCACCCTTCCAGTGCTATCTTATTCTCCCCATTTTACAGATGAGGAAATGAGGCACAGAGAGGTTATGTAACTTACTATAAATCACACAGGATAGGCTTGAATTCGTCTGCCTTTCTCCAAGGCTCCTATGCCTGCATCGCCCAGATTTTAGCCCCTACTCTTCTGCTAATCTGAAAACATTTCACAACTGATGGTATCTCAGTGAGTCCAGAGGAAAACAGAAAACTTCAGAAATTTCTCTGCTTCTAGCAGGAGAGGTCACAATAAATTCCTGGCAGGGTCTGAGGGCCTTTACTGCTCAGGATGACTTCTCGTCAGCCTCTTCTTTACTCCTTGTAAAACGATCCCATGCCTCTTATATGGTGTAACTGTCAGTGATTGTATAACTAACATTTAGTGAGACCTAATGTGTGCATCAGTTAAGACTTTATGTTGTGAATCGTGGGAAATTCCTTTCAATCTAGTTTAAACAGTCAAAGGGATTTGTTGGCCCACCCACTTACATAGTTTAGGTATCACTTCAGGTGAGGTGTGATCCAAGATGCAGAGGAAATCCTTATTTCTCATCTCTGACGTCTTGATGTTCCTATTTTTAGGCCGACTTTCCCCTGGGGTCACAAGAGGGCTGCTAGCAGGTCGAATGGCAACATCTTCATTGTTTGTGCCCATTAGGAAATAGTCTCTCTCCTTCAGTTGCACCTGCAGAGAAAGGAGTCCAGGAAATACCTTTACATCTCATTGGCCCTGGTTTAGGGATCATGTGCCTTGAACCCAAAACCATGATCAAAGGATTAGGGGACACTGATTGGCTTAACCAACTCAGGGCTCTACCCCTGGAGTTTGGAGGGGTGGGAGTCCTCCCAAACTATATGACTGACACCAGGAAAGGGGTGACTTCATTAAAGAAAAATGAGATTGCTATTGGCCGTACTCGAGCTTGGGAAACCCTGCCTAAGAAGATTTTTTTTTCTTCTTTTCAGGAAACCTGGATTGTGTTCCCCAAATGAAGCTTTACAGAACACAGGTTGCTTCAGATATTGCCTGTTTTTGTACATTCTGAGAGCTAAGAATGGTCTTTACATTTTCAAATGATTGCAGGGGGGAAAAATGAAAGAAGAATAGTATTTTATAACATGATAATTATTTGAAATTCTAATTTCAGTGTCCACAAAGTTTTATTGGCCAACGTTTCCTGTAAAGGGTCAGACAGTAAATATTTGGGCTTGCAGGCCATATGGTCTCTGTCACAACTATTCAACTCTGCCATCATAACATCATAACAGCCATCGACAGTACGTAAACAAATGGATGTGGCTGGGTTCTGATAACACTTTATTTATGCACACTGAAATTTGAATTTCATACAATTTTCACATGTCGCAAAAATGTTATGCTTTGATTTTTTTGAACCATTTAAAAAAATGGCTAGTGGGCTTTATAAAACTAGGTGACTGGCCAGATTTGGCCCATGGACCATCCTTTTCGGACCCCGGTTTTATTGGCTGCTCTTACAGTACAGAGGCAGAGCTGAGTAGCTGTGACAGAGACCACGTGGCCTGCAAAGCCTCAAATATTTACTAGTTGGTTCTTTACGGAAAAAGTTTGCCTCCCTTCCTCTAGAATGGTACTTCTCAAGCTTTAATTTGCATACAAAGCACCTGGGTTCCGTAAGTTTGAGTCCGTCCAGAGAGTCTGCATCTCAACAGTTTCCCAGGTGGACCACACTTGAGGGATTTTCCTGTCATTTCCTCTGAATATTTTATATAAGAAACCTCAGAGGAGCTCCTCTCTTGCCCCACCCCCACTTGAACTAGAATCATTTTTGCAGAGGAATGGGAATCTGCATACTAAATAAGCAGATTCTCACCCTGATTCTCTTTGAGATGTAGATGCTTTATCAGAGATGCAGTGATGAATTCATTGAGGATGGGGCACTAGCCAAGCAATTGATCTCAGAGCTGGTGAGACCTGTGGTTTTTTGTTCAACAAAGGATGAATGCTATATATTTTACATGCCACGAATGACCTAATTATTATAGCATAAGGACTATTTTTTTGTTGGTTAATATACAGGAAGGGAATGCTGTTTACAGCATCCTGACTTCACATAAAGGCAGTGATTTAGGGACACGGATAGCTAGCAAACTGGTACCACGCTCCCTTCCCCCATTTCAGCTGAGCATTTACGACCTGCAGGATCCTGTACGTACAGATAGGTCTAAAGAGCAGGACCCGGCTTTTCTCTATCCTGCATATAGCAGCAAGGCAGACTGTCTAGAGAACCCCATTAAACCCCTTCTCTGTTGACTTCCTCTTTCCTTCCCTTCATTCTTTCCTTGATGCCATCCATCTTGAATTTTTTCTCTGTGTCTCTAACTTTAAATATGTGTGTGTGTTTTAAATTTTTTATTTTAGAGAGAGAGGGAGAGAGAGAGAGGAACATCCATGTGAGAGCAGAACATCAATCGGCCGCCCCCTGCACGCCCCCCACTGGGGATCAAGCCCACAACCCGGGCATGTGCCCTGACCGGGAACGAACCGAACCAGCAACCTTTTGGTGCACAGACGACGCTCAGCCAACTGAGCCACACCAGCCAGGGCTCTTTATCTCTAACTTTAGTTAAATTTCCAAAGAATGAACCTTCCAAAAAACATGCAGCTTTTATATTAGAGCCAAGAAAGAAAAGAGGGACGGGGCATGTTGACCAGACATGGGCTATGGGGCCTATGGAATAGGAATGAAATCTCAGGCCCTTGACAGCCAGGAGCAGCCCGCCTGAGAGCCCAGGACGGTGGAGCTCAGGCGGCGTGGAAATAGGACAGCCTGGCCCCCGGTGGAGGGGGGTCTGCATTGTGATGCAGACACACACACACTTCAAACAGCACTCATGACACCGTGGGTCACCTGAGTGAGAAGCACCATAGTGTTCTTCTTTTGCATACTTGCTGATGACTCAGAACTTGCTTCATAATTCAGTGTGTGCACTTGGTCATATGATCCAGGCCTGTCCGCGGCATCCCCTCTGGGCGAGGGATTGAGCACCAGGAACGGGGAGGGGTGTGGAAGTGAACATTCCATTCGAAGGGTGCAGAGAAGTCCAGGGTGTCTTGAGATGCTACTGATCTATTATTAATTCAAGTTTCAGCTGCTTCATATTGGCCCCTGGTGGGTAATTTTTGTTTTCATTAAAATCAGCAGAATTTCTTAGGAAAAGGGAAAATCTTTTCCTAAGAAATACGAGCTTAGAAGCAGATCCTCCAAAGTCAAGCTTCTAGATGATTTCACTCTTGACCAACTACTCGACCAGTAGATCAAAGTGAATACTGGTGATTTTTTTAAAGGTTATCTTGAATGTTCTTAAATAATTAAACTCTTATTTAACCAAGTCATGGTAATAGAGAAAAGAAATATTTTCCTTTAAAAAAAAACCCCAAAACCACCACCAAATATCTAACTTGTCAGGGCTGGGGGCGGTGGGTACAGACAGCCTTCCATTCTCGACTCACGGCTTTATCGTAATGTAGAATGATTAGCCTTCTAGCTTAAAAGGCCCCAGAGTAAAGGAAACCTGAAAATGAAAATCCCCTTAGCCCTCTCAGCATAAATGATGTGGATTTGCTAAGTACACAGGCTGGCCTCTTAAAAGGGAGACAACCACTTAACTACAGCTTTAGAAAGAGAATCAGTGAGGCCAATGGCGAGTGTGATTTTACATTAGTGATTTTACACCGGTAAAAATAACCACCTTGGGCCCCTCACAAGGTGTTGTTTTAAAACAAAAACCAAATGAATTTGGGACCTGTTTACATTTCAAAGATAAAGCAGCAAAGTGCAGTGAAGAGGCTGACAGCCTGGGAGTCAGAGGCCCATTCTCCGGGTTCCTGCATCAGCTCGGCAGGTCTGTGAGCCCCAGGCATCCAGACATTTCACCTTGGAGAGGTGGAGGAAGATCTGTCCTGCATGCTTCTCGGAGTCTTTTTCCCTCTAGTTAATTGCAGTACTTTTGTGAGGTACAAGCGAAACAGAGGATACAAAATTCCCCCTCAAAAATGATAAATTCTAACAAAAAGCATTTTGGAAGGTGCCAGTAGGTTTATTGGGCCTGTAACACTTACATGACTATTTAACATGTTCGTTTTCCTCTTTGCCTCCTAGCCTCAGCTTTCTTGAACAATAACTAAGGCTCACTTTTCTTCCTGCCTGTGCCAAGGTGAGCCTCCAGGAGGCCAGGGCTCATGGCTACTTCAGCAGAGGCCTGGTGTGGGGCACACAGGCGAGCGGGCAGGAAAGGAAATGGTCAGGGCAGGGCGCTACGTGCCAGAGGTGGGGGAGGTGGCAGCCTGCTGCCTGGGAAGGCTCCCAGAGGCCTTGAAGAGCGAGTAGGAGTTCACAGCCCAGCCAAGTGACGGCCGATGAAACAAGGGTTCCTCCCTCTGCTGAGAGTTAGGAAAGTGAAGGGTGTCCAGGGGGAGCCTGTCTGTCCCGCGCCTCATTCTCCCCACCACGCACACCTTCCCTTCGCCATTCAAGAGAAATAAAAAGCATGGTTGTGTGTCTGAGGCTACGGTAGAGTCCTTTCGTGCAAACGGTCAGGGACTCCAAACAGGACAGTAAGTGACTTGGATCACATTCCCGGTCACGTGGCCACACGATGCTCGGCCAGGAGCTGCCTGCAGAGAGAGGGGCGGCTGCCCAAAGCCAGCACCTGAAAGGTGCAAGGGGCAGATGCTGGGTGGAGCCGGGCCAGCCCACTGTGCGCCCCAAGAACCTGTCTTCCTTCCTCCCCGCCTGGGGCCCGACGACCCTCCCAAGCAGGAGAGTCCTTTCTGCTGCGCCCGGAACCAGGTGCTGGGCGATGTCTCCTCTAATCTGTTCCGATGACAGGCCTGGTGACCTTCCGCGGCACACAGACCCTTTAGGGGAGGAAAACCATGAAGTGCAGAAGCCTGAACAATCCAGCTCCCAGGATTAGCGGACCATGTCCGGCCTTCACCTTGAATCCCTCATCCTGCTCAGCTTCCCATGAACGTGAGACGAGGTACTGAGAAGGTCGGGGTTTGGATCTGGACCGTTGCTTGGTTTTCTTCATGGGCCCATCTCCGCAGCACAATTAAAAGCTTCAGTCCTCCACTTCGTTTGCAGCCGAAGAGGCCACGAGGAAACCTAACGGGGACTTCCAAGGAACATTGGTGGCCTGGAGGGGGGCGCTCACAGAGTTGCCGCACAGCTACCTGCAGCCAGGCCCCTCTCAATAGCGCGTCAGGGCCCAGCCTCCGTTACAGGATCCGACAAGCGTGTGTTCTAGAGGAAGCGGAGGGGAAGCTCTCCGTTCATATGACTAATTAGACGGACTCCATGCTGGGTTGCTCTTTTTTGATGCGGGGCCTGCTCCTAATTGTTGGTTTGCTTCTTGGAAAAGGAAGGTTGAGTTCAAATGCTTGTGTGCCCTGTTTTCTTTGAGCGTTCCTGACCTGAAGCTGATGCGGGGTGACAGGGAGCAGACGGGAAAGAGACCTCACGTTGCACTCAGAGGAAACCTCTTCAAGTTCCCGGGGAGGGGGACTGGACCACTAGGAGCAGCTGCTTAGACTGTGTTTAACGTGGCTCACGGTAGCTGGGGTTCTGCCCAGCCAGTGCTGGCCTCCCTCTAGGATGGATCCAGAGGACAGCGACTGGGGTCATCAATCAGTTACACTCCCCACAGTTGGAGATCCGAGTGGCATGGGTTGGTTTGTTACACAGCATTATTGGGGTAACAGATAGCTTATACACATGGGGCAAATAGATTTCAGTGCCTCTTGAGGTTTTTGCTGTGTCCTGAGCTTGACCTGTCTTCACCCTAGACGTGTCTCTTTGACTAAAACTAGAGTGGAATCTCTTCCTTGAATAACATCAAAGTTTTAAAAATGCTCCTTGCCAACTGCAGCAGCCAGGCCTAGAATGTCCTGAGAAAAATGCAACAGATCTAACCCCTTAGCGGGGGCTATTTTATCCATTATTTTGCCCAAGAAGCTGTCACACAGCAGCATCCTCCATGGCTCGCCAGGAGAAAACAGAGTCCTTGGCTAAACGACTTTTAATTACCTACATTTGAAATTGGCTTCAGCCCGTGAGATAAAATTTATGGACTATTGTTGTTGATGGCAAATCCTTTACCTAATAGGTGGCCTGGATTAGCACGCCTCACTATTATTGTTCTTATAAAGCAATTTAATTACTAAGCATCTGTAATCACTGCTATTAATTAGTTTTTTATAGATATCTTGGAAGGAGATACAACCTCAGATTCAATTAACATTTATGGAGCTCCTTTATGTGCTAGGCACCGTGCCAGGGACATATTTCATTGAATTCGCACCAAAACCGGGGGAGGTGCTTATTACCCCCATTTATCTCAGTGACCGACCGCACAGCTGGTAAATGAGACCACAGGCTCTGAGTGGGGTCCTCTGCCTTCATAATTCACATGCTCAACATTTGCTGAGCACCTACAGTATCCTAGGGGCTGTACTATTTAATAGTAACACAAGCCCAGTTCCTGTTCTCAGATTGTCCACAGATTAGTAGGGGAGACACATATCACATTTGCATACACGCAGTGACATGCACGCTGTGACTGAGAGACACACAGGGCACTTAGACACAGTGATGGCACCTGTTATGGGCTAAATGGTGTCCTCCCCAAATTCATATGTTAACGTCCTAACTGCCATTACTTCAGATGTGACTCTATTTAGAGTTAGGGCTTCCACGAGGTAATTAAGGTAAAATGAGGTCATACAGTTGGGTATTAATCCAAAATGACTTGTGTCCTTATAAGAAGAGAAGATTGGCAGCAGACAAGTGCAGACACAGAGGAGAGACCACATGAGGACACAGTGAGAAGGTAGCCGCCTACAAGCCAAGAAGGGAGGCCTCAGAAGAAACCACGCCTGCCAACACCTGGATCTTGAACTTCTGGCCTCCAGAATTGTGAGAAAATCTGTTGTTTAAGCCTCCCCGCCTGTGATATTTTGTCATGGCAGCCCTAGCAGATGAGTTCAGCATCCAACCCTACTAGGTGGGGCGTGGGGAGGCCACTACAGGAGCACGTGGAACAGAGGGGCAGCAGGACACAGCAGTGCGCACCAGACGGAGATCAGGAAACGTGGCTCTTAGTCCCTGCCTCTCACAGTCTCTAGAGAGGGTCTTCCAAAGGAAATTCTGTCCTGCAAATCTCAGTTTATATACAGTAGTTATAGGATCAACTAATATTACAAAACGTTTTTTAAGGTAAATATAAAAGGGATTTTTAAAAGATATATTAGCAATTACCTTTTACAAATTCCCCTTTATTAACCACTTAATGAAATATTTATATGTGAAATGTCTTTTCCTGATGCACATTTACAGTTCTAGCAGTGAAAACATCAAATCTGATCTCTAGTAACAAATGCACTTACCTGGTTCTTGTCACAAGATACCAGCTAAAAAATGTGGTATCTTATCTAAACTTTTAGAATATGCTAACAATAGAGCAGGACTAATGATTATGATAAAGTAAAGTGGAAAAAATCACGAGTACTGATACTCTATATCTCTTATCTTAATGGAAAACAAAGCAAAGAAAATAAGACACCAAGGGAAATGGCCTTGGGCTGATTTATTCGATAGTTAACCAGTTTATTTCAAATTTATTATTGATTTAAATGCGTTTTCATATCTTGATAGTAATGCCCAGATACACATCCATGGTGGAGTATTAATTTATGCTCATGTCAGCAATGTTTGCCAGCCACGCTTTGGAAATCTTCAGAAAAACACATTAAGTTCAGTAACATCGTTAGGCTCTTAATTTCTCTTATGACCGTAGCAATAACCATGTGGCTCAGCCTGTGTAAAAGCTGAAGCCATGGAAAAACACCTGCCTGGTTTCTTCACTCCCAGGAATTCTTGGACAACTTCTCTGCTAATTGAGGAGTGTGACTCAATGGATCACAGAACGTTGGGCCAGAAGGGACCTGCTTCACTGTTGATAGCTCAGGCCGCTTTATCATATGCATTCCCTCCCTTTCTTAGACATCACTGGAAACACTAAAGATAAATAAAATGCCACATCAACAAGAGAAGCCTTGGGTAATAGTGGAGTGGTAATACACCTCTCGGGCAGACAACATCTGGGAAACCCAGCAGGGCTATTCCCCTATTGAGAGGCACGGAATGCCAGCACTGCGTGTGGACTTAAAGATCCTATGGCTCCATCAGCTCATTTTATGGATCCTTATGAAGTGAGTGCCAGAGTGCTTGAATGATGTGCTTTCTCACTATGCCAGGCTGCCTAGGTGCGTGTCTGTCTCATTTCTCTGTCCTGGGTCCCTAGGAAGACTGTATTTACCAAACTTGTGGATAGACCAGAGTTATGTGACTACCCTTGGGATGTGAGTACTAGAGATGTATGCAGTTCTAAGCCTGGTACAATCCTCTTCTCTCATTTCTTATTTGAATGCAAAAGATCTTGTGGTGGATTCAGGATATCTTAGAAGATGAAAGAATTGGCAGCCCTAAAGTATCACATTGATGGCCGGACACCTGATTGGACTGTGACATGAGTGAGAAATACAGAGTTAGGCCACTAAGATTTCGGGAGTTTTTTGTTGCAGCTGCTAGCGGAATTATACTGACTAATACACTGATGCTGTAATTCGGTAGTGACAAAGCTGGAAACAAGATTCTAATAGTCTTTCCTTGCTCTTAATTATATAGCATCCTTTAGGCAGAAATTGTTTATCTCCACAGACTCCCCATGGAATTTTTTCTATTGACTACTTCCAGGAGAGGGGAATTTAACTTTCCAAAGTTTAAGTGACAAGCTGTGGACATGGTCATACATAAGAGTTATCGGTTTCTCTCACAGTAGCATGTATTTTTATTCCTTCAGCTACAGCTCATGGGTAGTTGGGCAATTATCCAATGGTAAAGAACTGTGATTTTTTTTTATTACTTAGAAGACATGGAGGACCTTAGCAATACTTAGGCACCTCTAAAAGTTCATCAGGAGCCAAGGAAAATGACTTAGTCTGCCTGGAAAAGACAGTCTCGTCTGCTTTTAGTAATTCCTTTTATTCTGATGATTAGCTGAGAAAATGAGTAAGAAGGCCATAGCTGGGTAATGCTCTACTCGGCTATCTGGCCTGTAGATTGAACACTGAATTCATATGAAACTGTGGATGACTTGTCTCCATAAATTCACAAATGAGCCCCCAAATAATCTCATTGCCATGCTCATGGGGAGGTGGAGAGAGAGTTTGCTTCCTCAAGGCACTGTGGTGGACTCATTAATACACCCCACTGTAACCAAAGGGTGGCTTCTGTTCCTTAGGTGGGAACTTGAGCTTTTTAGTGATGTTTCCTGTGGGATTTGGTTTTGGTCCCTGTCATTTTTTCCTGATTTGCATTTCTGATTTAAATTCTTTCCTGACTGGGATAAAGCATCATTTTCTTTTATCTTCTTGTGTCACTTATTCGACCCTACTTTATTAGAAGAATAGAACTATTTGGGGAAAGAATAAAATTTGTGATGAACACTTTTAACTTGAGTTGAACCAACTGACACGTTGTTCAGATAGATGGGTTTTAACAGGCTTCCTCTGGAAACTGCAACATCATTAGGAAACAGTTTGACCTAAACCGACATCTATTTGAAGAAATTAGGAAAAGAGCATCAAAATAAATTCAAATAAATAGAAGGAAAAGAATATGAAACACATTAATAAAATAGAAAATGCAGATACAATAGGATGGATCGACAAGACCAAAGTTTACAAACTGTGATAGAAGAGAAGTCAAGAGGCCCCACATCCCCCCAACATTGGGGGCTTTTCATTTTAGCCATGCGAGTGGGTTCGAGATGGAACCACATTGTGATTTTAATATTTCTTTCCCTGAGGACTAATAATATTGAGCACATTTTCATGTGCTTATTTGCCATTCGTGTATCTTCTTTGATGAGTTGTCTGTTCAGATCTTTTGTCCATCTTTTAAAACTTGGGCTGTTCATCTTTCTGTTATTGATTTGTGAGAATTCTCCATATAAATCTTTTGTCAGGTTTGTATATTTCCTACTCTGTAGCTTGCCTATTTATTTTCTTAATGGTTTCTTTTAATGAGCAGAAGATTTAAATTTTATGAAGCCTAATTTGTCTTTTTTTTTCTTCTATAACTATTATTTTCCACATCTCATCAGAAAAAATGTTGTTTAAACTCAGGAAGATATTCTTGCATGTTTTCTTCTGAAGCTCTAGAATCCTGGCTTTTACATAAAGGTCTATGGTCCACCTTGAATGAAACTTGATGAGTAGTATGAAGTAGTGATTGAGGTTCATTTTTATCCAGTTTCGTTTATCAGTTATTCCAGAACCATTTGTTGAAAAAATTTTTCTTTCCCCATTGAAAATCCACGATGCCTTTGTTAAAAATCAATAAAATATATATTTTAAATATTTTATTCTTTGAAAAGACTATTAAAATCAATAGGCTAAACTGATCAAGACAAACAAGAGCAGACTTTCTTCCTAATATATTCATCTTAAGGATATGATTTTCCCTCTTAAAAACTCCTTTTCCTATAGCCCACAAGTTTTTAAATGTAGAACTTTTTCGTTAGCATTACACTCACACTTAATTTCTAATGCCATTTTGATTTCTCCTTTGACCTACACATTATCGATGAGTATATCTCTTAATTTCCAAATATGTGGATATTTTCTAATTTTTTAGATTTATTTCATTGTGATCATTGTTTCAATCACTTGAAATCTGATGAGACCTTTTTTTTGTGATCTAGTATATGTCCCTGTTTTTTAACATTCCATTTGTGTTTGAAAGGCCTTTATTTGGCCCTGTTCTACAGATGTCAACTGGTTAAAGTCTGTTAATGTCTCCTATGTCCTTCCAGATCTTTGTAAGAACACAGAAGGTCCCAACAACATGATTACAAATAACCATCAGTTTCTGAGAAAGGTGATTGTCGATTTGTCTGTTTCTCCTTTTAACTCTGTCAAAATCTGTCTTTATACATTTTGAGGCCACATTTTTAGGTGTAAACACATTGATGAAACAAACCTTTTCTCATTATTTCTTCTTTTTAATCTCTAGTAACTATTTTTAACTTTAAATCTACCTAGTTTAATGTTAATATAGCCTCACCAGCTTTCATTTGATTGCTGTTTTCATAGGCACATTTAAATATATGTTATATATAATTGTGTTTGACTTTCTACCCTCTTGTTCCTTGTGTTTCAAGTATGCATCTTATAAGCCATACATAGTTTTTTCCCCCCTAAACCTGGTCTGACAATCTTTGTCTGTTAATTGGAGTAGTTCATCCATTTTGTGAGAGGTATTATAATAGAGTAATATGACTAAATTTATTTTTTTTAAAAATTAGACCTGACTTAGTGTCTTGGCCTTGGGGTTATAGACAGTCAGACTGGTCTGTAGCTGCTGTCTGGGAAAGTCCTTGCTTGTGCCCCTGGGTGGTACCCACACAGGGCACAGACAGACAGGGTCCTCCAAGGCCTTACTTTTTGTTTCTGAGAGTCATGTTTTCCGATGAAGCACTCGAGGTAGGAGCCAGGAGAGTCCCGCCCAGCCAGCCAGCCCAGCCCCACCGGCCCTGGCTCCTTACCCACGACAAATGCCAGGGCCATTCTCCCCGACATCCAGGATGCCCCGAGGGGTGTTCTGTCCCTTCTCGGATCCCCAGTGACTGGGCGCGAAGGGGCCATGTGCAGATTCTCAGCCTCCCGTGCGGGATGGGGCTGGGACGCAGGAGAGACGTGCCTCTGCTTTCGGGGTTTGTCCAAGGACAGTTTCCTTCTTAAGGATGACCGCGTTCCCCCCACCCCGCTCGGAACATCCGACGGCGCGAGTCCAGCGCGTCAGGTGGTAGCGGCTGATGCTCAGGGCCGACGGGGCTCCCTGCGCACTCCCAGCTGTGCTGCTTGTGCCCCGCTGTACCCGTCACCGTGTCAGGCTCTTGCACACGGGCCCTGAGCACGTGAGTAAGCTGTCTCTTGTTCGTCTGAGTCCCCTTATATCCTGGCTCGGAGTAAGGACTCTGACAAGTGATGGGGACTCAGTAGATGTTCAGAAACCCGGGATCTAGACTGGGCTCTGCTGCCATCATACCGTGAGTCCCAGCCAAGTCTTTTTACTTGGATCTGAAAAATTAAAAGGGTTGGAAGTTCTATTATGATCTCTTTCAGCTCTTACATTCACTAAAGCTATAATTTTTAAGTAAAAGAAATACAAATGGCCTTTCTGAATAAAAAGAGATTGCTTTTCCCCCCAAACCACCACAAAAAGCTAAGTCTGAGATGATTTTCCCCGAAGAAACTAAACGCAGGCGGTGAATGGCCGGCGTTTCAGGTCCTGCAGGAGGGCTGAGGAGCTTTGCCTTTCTTGCTTTCTCCCTTAGAAACTGAGGCTCATTTCTACTCATACTGAGTGACAGTCGGCAAGAGAGCAAATAAAAAGGGAGAGAGAAAAGTTTCATGATTTTAAGCGGATTTGATGAGAAATAATTTATGATGTCATTGCTTGCCTCCTGCTTATTTCATTTTTAACATGCCCTCCCCTCCTACACCTTAGCCCTCCCTCCAAGAGCCAGGCTTTTATCACTGGGGCCATTTGATAAAAGTCCTACTTTGCTGTGTGACATTGCAAAAAGGGTCTGTGTGCCCAGCAACATTCGCACCATTTCCAAAGTATCCAATTTTGGTCTCACTTGCCCTGTAGAGATGTTTCCCCTCGGGTGCTCCTCCACACTTGAGTGCTTTAAGTCTACATTAATACACTTATTTCAACCAGACCTTTAATCAATATTTCATGGGATGTACTGAGAAGACCCACTTAATCTCTTTAAGTCTCTGCAGGTGTAGGAGTGAGAGAAGGCACTGGCCCCAGAAGACGGATGTCATTTACACACAAATCAAGATGTTCCTATCGATCACGAGCTTGTTGGGGTAATAATACTTGTGATGAATCATTAACAGGAAGGGGACAAGGCGTTTGATGTTTTACAGAATGGGACTTTGGGATCCTTAAGTATCTATCAGAGTCCCGTTACTAAAGGAGTCAAAGATAACCATTAGGTTGGCCTCCTGGCAAGAAAAAATATTAATACAAATAAAATGACCTGAAGAGCCAACCCAGTGGGGGTGGGGATAAATGAGTCTAGAATTTGTGAGTTTAGATGCTCTAAAGAGATCTCAGAGCTTTCTCACTCATCACACCTTGTTCCTGTTCCTGTTTCATGAATGAAACACCCTCCTGAAAGTTTTAGGTGGATACTAATTAAAATTTTTAAATTTCTTTTCTATTTTTCATATCTTTTGTTCTTGTCAACATTGATCATCCTGTTTATCTGGGCTCTTTCTTTGTTCCTTTTGGTTTTTCTCACACGTCTGGTGGTCTTTAGTTGCTCATTGCTATTTACATATGAAAGACTGGGACGATGCGTGTTTGAGTGGGGGTGGATGTCCCTTTTCCTGCACATCTGTTTCCATACTAGGTTCCCCACCTTTGACTGGAAGACATGACTGTAGGTTGGGCCTGCTGGTGGGTATGTTTCTCTGTAGAGCAGAGGAAGAACACAAGTTGGGGTCCCATAGTTTGTCAAAGGAAGGAAATGTTACCTGCTACCGGAGTACTTTAGTGTTTTCATTCCTGGAAGAGCTGCCTTTTCCCCCACCCATGTTCCCTGCATAGCCATTGTGTAGCACCAGAATTTTCTGGAGTTCACCTCTCTGTAAAGCCTACTTTGATTGAGTGGGTTAACAATCCTTTCTCTTGTGATCTTGAAGAACTTTGGGCAGATCTCTGCTAAGCTATTTATCAGATTAGGATTGGGATTCTTCCTTTGCATGAATGTTTCCCCTTTTGGCTATCGGATCCTGTGTGTGTGTGTGCTTGTGGGAGACAGTGGTTTAGAGACTGACTCTTATTTAGCTCTGTGTCCAAGACCAGAACCAGTTCCTAGATCATACTGAGTGAATAAATCGGTGGATGAACAAGTGAATCAATGCTTGCCTGCTTAAGCTAGATGAATTAGTTCAAAACTGTTTTTATGATCATTGCTTTTTGATTAGCTTAGTAGGTTATGTTAGAATGATTGCTTTGCTTTGGGGTGTTTGCAGTCCCCATGATTGGTATGGTTTTGGTGTAGTTCTTAGAGAAGGTAAGAAGATAGCCCAAGTGAGGCTCTATACACGAATTCAGATTTACCTTCTCAAAGTCAAGGATGGATAACACTGCGCAAACATGGAGTCTATCAAGTTGCAATCTCAGGTTCATGGAAAAACCGAATGTCATCTGTATTCTGCTTTGCTGGTATCATCAGAAACCTTCCATTTCTTAAAAAAATTAGGAATAATAGATGCCATATCATTGTAAAGAAATTGCTTCTGATGTTTTACTTTTTCTCATTTTTAGAAATTTTCCCAAGGGTTATTTCAGTAACTGATCCAACAACACCCATCTCGAGAGCTGGAGTAAGACCTTACATCCTGACCCAGCCTCTCTGTAGGTTACAGCTTCCCTTGAGCAGGCGACTCAGAGCCACCCGCACTGAAGAAACGCAGGGAAGGTGCCCAACATCTACTGATGGAATATGACATGCTTGGCACTGTACTAGGCAATTCACATTGGTGGCTTTTGTCTGAAACGGCTTCCAATTGAGGAGAAATTGGTTTGACTGGCTGAAGTCACTCAGTTAAACTATCTGCATGGCTACTCGTTGCTTGTGGATTTAAGGCTAAGGAACCCTGCCTCCCCTTTCATATTAGTCTTCACGATTTAACATCTTAGTCAAGAGCAGTGCCAGGGAACTAAGCCACCAAGCAAGTCCCCCAGGGGACGCTCATGTCAATATCTACTGTTCAAAAATGAAAGCGCTCCAGAGAAGTGTCTGGTGGACAAGACTCGGGGAAGACGTCTTGGGCCCCATTTTTGCTTTTGTGTAAGTCACAGATTCCTGACCTTGAAGACAAAGGACACATCCCATTCGCCTTCTTTCTCCCCCCTCTGCAGAGGCAGCCTGCAGCCCTTCGGTAACCCCAGGAGCTCATTCCACCGAGTATAACAAACTTGGCCCAGGCGGGGACTGAACTGTGACCTACCCTGGAGAACCTCACAGCTGCCGTCCTTCCTGAGCCCAGGGCCCCAGCAGCCTGCCCTGTCTCGTGGCCTGAAGGCACGTCCCAGGCACACTGGCCGTTTCCCCGCATGCAGTGTCAGGGCAGCCTGTGCTTGCGGGAGCAGATAAGAAGTGAGCTTAGAGGGGCCTTTTATCAGCTGCAGTGTTCCCAGAGGCCAGACCATCTTCAAGGGGTTGCTTAGAGATGTAAAGCACTGATGTGACAGGGACGCTTTGATTCCAGTGTTCCAGCCGGCTCCGCGCAGCCAGTGTTTACGTAAACTTGAAACACCCTGCCACTGCTGCTCATCGCGCTCATTTTTCAGCCTTAATGCTAATTCCGGTCCAAGGACTGGGAGAAACGCAGCGGCCCTCAGGCCTGGGTGGGATCCTGCCTGAGACCTGGCGCTGGAGTGTTGCCACCCAGCCCTCGGAGGCCGGGGTGAGCAGGCTGGAGGGGACAGAGGGACTAGTCCCTGGCTATTATTGCACACGCCAAGTTCCATCTTAAATGACTCAAAGTCTCTTCGCTTTAATGTGGGAATCAAAATCCAAGAATCAGAAGTCGTGACTTTCTCACCGCACTCTGAAGACTGGGATCTCTTTCCCAAGCCCTCAGCCTCCTCTTGTTCCCCCCACCATCCTTCCCCCTCAGCCTCAGATCCCATCGTCCCTCTTTGAAGGTCCTTCTTTCCAACAGCAAAGACTGGGCTGCGAAGGAGCGAGCCCTGTAAGGGTTCAGACTCCTCAATCAAAACAATAGGGGGGAACTTGAAGAAATGAGACTGGTCCTCCCCCCGAAATCAAGGACAGCTTAGGTACCTCTCTCCTGCCTTCCACTTCTATGGGGCCTCAATTCCTCATCTTTAATCTGTTATTGTCCACATGCCTACATTTTTACAAGAGCAAAGGGAAAACACGGCTTTGGATGGGGAATAGAGTTGTGTGTGAGATTATTTTCACCTCTTCACCCCCTTTCCCTGACCAAGGCCTCAAGGATGGAGTTGGTGGGCTCAGTAGACATATCCTGGGCCTTGGGCATCCCGGCCACCCTAGGGCAGTTCTCTGATTTCTGTGTGGCATCTCAGTGCCTTCAGGCTGATCGTTGGAGTGGTGTCGAGGGCTGTGAGCACAGCCACCCAGATGAAAGGAACTTGGATCTGGTTCTTGGAACCCAGAGCAGGGATCCTGATGGAGCCTCTCCTTCCTGTCAGAGGCCCGCCTCTGGCAGACTCTTTTCCATCTGTCAGGAAAGCCAGCTTTCAACAAACGGAGTTGTAAGAGCATTTATCCTGCTCTTGCATCCAAGACCTGGTCCACAGCACAGCTCTCGACTTTTCTCAAAACCTGGGAAGGAGCCCATGCAAATGAGGGGCCTGCCATTTGTGCCTCATCAGCCTCACAGTAAATTTGCCTCTGTAGGAATATCTTCTCCTTAAGAAAATGAAAACACATTCTTCCCTCTCCCAAACCACATTACTTGATGTTTCTAAAATTGCTTTTCAAATGACCTTTGCTCAATCTGACAATGTATCAAGAGCCTGAAAATACTCATGTTTCATCCCAGTAATTCTACTTTTGGCAAAATCCAGCCTAAGAAAATTCCATAGATGATGGAAGAGCTTTATGCACAAAGATATCTATTGAAGCACTATTTATAATAGCAACAATTGGATAAACTAACATGGGAATGCAGAAGTAAAATATGATATATTCACCTGGTGGAGTTTTATAACATTCATGCCATTTTCCCCCCTCAAAATGCTTATAAGAATCTGGAGAAATGCTAATAGTAATGTTAGAAAATAATAGCACACAAAAGTTATACGATAGTGCATACAAACAGCCAATTGATAACATTGTCTTTGAGTTTCCTTCTCTTTGGAAGTATTTTTGCATTACACATGTCTTCTTAGGTGAGAAAAAGAAAGTTCTGGATGCTTGGAATTTCCAAAGTTGAGAACCAACACTGACCACATGAGAAGCCTTATTTTAAAATAAGTTCTGGTTTTTATATGATTTTAAAAAGATAATTCTCCACGTTGATGGGAATGTGATGAAATCAGCACGTTTCTTTATTGCTGATAGAATATTTAACAGATCAAACTTTTGGCCATGCTAATCAAAGCCGCCTGTGCATTCATTGCCTTGACACAGTAACCCCACCCCCAGCACTCTACTCCCAGGTAACACCAGAAATACAAGTGTAGGAGCACAAAGATGCCAACTGCAATGAAACACGCAACAGCAAAGTGTTACTAACAACCTTAAGGTCCAACAAGAGAGAAATTAAAAAAAAAATCACCATGTATTTGTAATGGCCCATTAACCATTGAAGTGGTGAAGTTAGATGCCAAAGAAAAAGTGTAAAACAAAGGTGAGAACAGACAATGGAGCGATGAGTGAGGTTAGCACACAGGTGGATATTGAAGACTTTATTTTGTTAAACTCTAATGTGTACCAGCCGCTGTTCTAAGCTCTTCATGAAGATTAAGCCATTTAATCTGTAAGTAGTGGAGCTGCAGTTCTCTGGAGCTAGACGTCCCTGCTTTTACCCCAAATGCTGTGCTACCCAGACTTAGCCCTAAGCTTTCTAGTAACCAACAGGAAAGTGGAAACCAGATCAGATACTCAAGTCAGTGTTGGTCTGTCATCCTGCAGCGAGTCCTTTAATGTACTTAAGAGGAATTCCTTAAATGCCACGGGAGATGTTTGATTTAAGCCCACTTTTGAAACCACGTAGAATTTGTACAGAAACAGAGGATTGTAGGAGACAGAGCCGAGGACAGGCTGGAGCGGTACGGTGGTGACGGGTTGGACTGTGTTAGGTTTGAAGAGCAATGAGCATGCTGGCCAAGCAGGATCCGAAAGTTCCAGGGGGAGTCACAGGAAATAAGACGTAAAAAGTAATCTGGATCCAGAGCTTTTAGTTCTGGATGGAAAAAGCTGGCTGTTTTGAGAAGAGTACAAAAGCAATTAAATCAATATTTTAGAAAGATTCATTTGGCAGGACACGAGCTATGCTTTGGACGGAGGTGGGCTGGAGGCAGAGGGCCAGTTAGGAAACAGCCGTAGCCATCCATTTGTGAAGTGACGGATGACGGCGGTGGCAGTGGAAAAGCAGGAAGAGGCGACTGTGGTTTCGGCCCACTCACGAGATCCCGATGTCTCTCCCCCGGGGACAGAAGACCCTGACTCTGTTGTCTCTCCCCAGGGACAGAAGAGGGCAGGCCGGACTCAGGCCCGATGCCCTGCATTTCTGCAGGTGTGTGAGGGGCACGGAGCGAGGCAGACCCCCACCTACTGCGCAGCCTCCATACAGCAGGTGTTCTAGCGCCTTTATTTTACAAATGATGAACCCGAAGCTCAGAGTGTGTAAGGTGACTTGCCCGAGTTTATATAGCGAATGAGTGGCAGACCTGGGGCGCGAACCCAAGTGTGTTTGACTTCGAAGCTCGCCTCTTCTCCTCTTAAACTGTGCGGACTTGTCAGCGTTGGACTAAAACCAACAGTTGAGCACTATGGCAGTGACCTTTAGTGGCTGCTCAATGTCCATGCTCCCCTTCTTTCTTGATAGCAAAACCCTCCTAAAAAACTCCACATCCCAGGCTTCCTGGAGCAAGGTGTGCAGGCACGTGGCAGCCAAGTGGCAGGTTCGTGTGGGGCTTCCAGGAAGGCCACTTGGAGCTCCAAGCTGATCCTGCTGGGAGATCCTCCCTTTTGTTCTTCTTGCTGCGCAGAGCACAATGGAGCTTTAGTGACCACATGAGGACATCATGAAGACAGGATCTATATTCCAGGCAGAGGAGCCTGGGTCCCTAAGGCTGCAGGGCCGCCCTGTCAGTTCTGGAGTGCCTGTGTCGGGACTCGTATGCGAAAGAGATATGAATGACAATTTTATTTGAACTGGTCTTATGTGCAATAAGATTCGAGCACCCTGTACCTGTGACACGCCCCTGGCACTTGAACGTTTGGTTGCCCTATTTCAGATGAAGACCCTGGTTTGAGAAGCTTACACAATTAACTTAAGATCTTGCAGCTAGTTAGTGGCATGTCTTGACTTTAGAGCATATTGCCCTAATAGGATAAAAACCTACATTTCCTGATGTGGCGTAAAAAAGACCCAAGATTTAATGACATTGCCTTTTGTTTTATGCTTTTGAAAATGCTGCTCCCTTGCCTAGAATTCTCTGCCTCCACTTTCCTCTGGGAAACTCCTACACACCACTTAATACCCAAAGTGTTTCCTGCTTGAAGTCCTTCCTAAACAGCTGTCTCATGACGTAGGCCTTCCTTTAGTGTTCCTGTTGCTCCATGTCATGCCACATGAAGACACTGTGTCACACATAGTATGTAATTGTCTATATACCTGGCCTCCCATCTAAAATGACAGCTCCTTTAGGGGCCAGACCTTTCTATCTCTATTCTCAGCTCTAGTTCACTGCCTGGCACCAAAAAAAGGAAATTTTTATTGAATGCCTGACTGCCGAATGAATAAAAGTAGGCAATCAAGCTGAATGGTACTTTTTAGTGAACTTCAGGGGCTAATGTCACGTAAGGAGGCTTATCTCCTCGTGTGTCTCCTAAGCCACCAGGGAACACGTGGGAGCCTGTCATTGGAGGGCTACGTTAGACAGAGGCCCATGAGATCTCCTGTCTCCATGGAGACCTTTCAATCCACTCTTTCCTCTCATTGGAGGCCCCTGCACCTGAGGACTGTGGCATATTTGCAATTCCAGCTGTCGCTCTGTTAGGGAATGTGACTGGGCATCGTCACGTGAATCTGATTCTTGTTCCAGTCTTGGCAGGAAATTGAATCAGTCCTGACAAAGCATCCTTTTCCAAGATTTTGAAAACTTTTGAATCATTTTAAACTAGATTGTGATTGACAAACCCACTGGAACATTAGCGAACAGTTAAATACTAATTAGCCAAGTCCCTGCTAATCTCCCAGCTGTCAGAGGCAGAGATAGAGACAAAAGCTTCCATTAAACCTGAGTTGGTCCCTGAGGAGGGAGAGGTCAGAGGGGAGTGTTCAGTCAACCATGAGATGATGTGAACAAGGTCCCAAGTAATAATCATAAAAAATATGCAAGTGTCCCTTTACTCATTTAAAAAGGCATTATATTGACATGAAAACTCTCTTTTTGTCATTCTCTTTCCCCCAAGCTTCCCATCATTTAAGTTTTCCACATTAATTTTTAGGATAAAGTGCAAAACCTCTCCCCTGACTTCCTGTCCCCAACCTTGTAAGATTTCTGGTTGTATTGCCACCTCCTTCCCAGATCTTCTGCTCACAGGTTGAACATGTCGGTAGGTACATAAAGAGGGAGATAACGGAAAGATACGAGATGGACAGAGACGCTGTGGTTGTGGATGGCGGTGGTGGGGAGCTGGCAGGTGGGGGTGAGATTAGAAGGTACATTGAGCTGAGAAGGTAAAGAAAGCTGCCTCCTGAAGATCCAGATTGTTCTGCACAAAAAGACCAGCTCTAATGTGGGCTAGTTTTCTACACTTACCCTTCACTGTCCTCCAAATTTTTCCCTAATAGTTTTTCAGAATTTGAGCAAATGTAACCTGGTATTTTAGCCCAAGTCACCTATTCAAGTGAAGCCATGCTGGCACCTACCCTCTAAAGATCCCATTGCAATAGGAGACTTTCTTTCACTCCTTGGAATATAGGTGAATTGGGAGGTGGGGTATCTATAACTTTTATATAATTCTCACAGGTAGTTTAAGCCCCCAAAAGGATAAAAAACATTAAATTAAAATAGATTAATATGAAGATTTAGAACAAAAATGTAGATAATTTATATTAGTATCAATTGGAGGACTTGTTTTTAATATAGATTTTTGGACCTCAACCCAGAATGCTTAAATTAGAAAATCTGGGGTGGGAGCCCCAGAATCTGCATTTAAAAACCCTCCCAGAAGATGTACTTTAAAATTTGAGATCCACTGGCTTCAAGTGGATTTATGTCCATGTTTAGTGGTATTTTATAACTTGTGAGTACTTTATAATTACCCATATTTCTAAATTCTAAAATTTGAATAGTTAGCTCCTTGGGTTTTCCCTAAAACTCAATGATATCATCAGAAATAATTACAATTTTTCCTCTTCCTTTCAACATCTGTGCTTATTATTTCTTTTTCTTCTCTTATTGCTATGTCATAGAGCTGGCATTGGCAAATTATGGCCCACAGTCTTAATTCAGCCACCACCTATTTTTGTATGACCCATGAACTAAGACTGGTTTTTACATTTCAAAACGGTTGTTATAAGTGCCTACATAATATCCTCTATGGTGCCTCTTAGCAGATAAAGCCTAAAATATTTACTATCTGGCTCTTTACAGAAAACATTTGATGACCCCTCCTCTAGACTCAGAAATGCACCACTCAGAACCTCTTGTGGGGAAGGACAAGCTGCCCAGCACAGGGTGTGTGACCCCTAATAAACATCTTGTACCTCACACCCTACACCTTGGCATCTGCTTCCAGAGAATCCAACCTTTGACAGGCTATAATTTTGAGTACAACATTAATATTGGTAATAATGAGCATTACTGTCTTACTTCTAACTTTGACAGAAATGTTTCTTGTTCATTATTATATAAAATGCTATAAATTTTAGATAGGTTAGGTCTTCTTTGATATTTCATCAGGACTTTGCGGTTTTTAAGATACAGATCCTACATGTTTTGTTAGTTTTATACCTAAGGGTTTATCTTTTTTTAAGCTATTTAAATGGCATTTAAAATTGTTTTTGTTTTCCAGGTGTTAATTACTAACTTAAAGAAATGCAATTGATTTTATATCCTCAACTTGTGTCCTGTGATCTTGCTAAGCTCACTTATTAGTCCTAGTATCTTTTTTTGTGTTGAATTTTGTCCAGTGCTTTTTCTGCATCAGTTGACATATAATTATGTGGTTTTTATTTTTTAGTCAGTTTATATGGTAGATTATATGGATTAATTTTTAAATGCTGAACGAGCCTTGTCTTTCTGTAATAAAACCCAATTATTGTGATGTATTCATCCTTTTGTAGGTTGCTAGAATTGATTTGATAATGTTTTCATAGGGATTTATGTCTGTCTTCATAAGGGACATATGCCCTTAGTTTTCTTTTCTTGGGATATCTGTCTCGTTTGGTATCAGGTTAATCCTGGCTGCGTGAAATGACTTGGGACATGTTTTCTTCTGTCTTCTGGAAGATAGTGCGTAGAATTTCTTTCTTCTTCTCCTGATTTGGGACTTTTTTGGAAATAGATTTGCTCCTACTTATTGAGGTTATTTTCTCTTGAACTCTTTGGAATATGCCAATTCGTTTTCTGAAATTTTACTCTGAATCTTCCAGTAGATATTTCCTAGGTTTATGCTTTTCTTCTGAGTCTTTATTACGTTGTTCTTTTTCCTTTGTTTTACAGTGTTGTTGTTTTTTTAAAGAATATTTTCTTCTCTTTACTCAGTCACTGCCTTGAACAGGGCCTGGTGTACAATAGGGACTTAATGGACATTTGTTTAATGAATGGATCATGAGGAAGATGACATCTTTCTAGACACTGGGTATGAGAATAGCCCTTGGCCCTGTTTTTCCTCTGCTTACGTGATGATCTAATTCCCCTTTCAGATCTACTCTAATTGATGTGCACGGTTTCCAATCTAATTCCCAGGCTTTCAATCAAGGTGTCTCTTTTCTACTAAGTTGACATAGCTCCCTGTGTCTAACGTCCACCTGTCTGGTACCCTGAGCTTATGAAATGCATGAGCAACCATAGTTCCCCTGCTATCAACTCTTTCCCAGGTCTGTGTGTATCGATAATGGTTTCTCAGGGTGGTCACCTATCTCATGCCCAATGCTCAATAAAAGTGCTACCTGTGCTTTCTGCCAGATGACACCTGGCATTTACTCCTTGGCTGTGGGAAGGTATCAGGCAGAGAGAGAGGTCTGCAGGCAGATGGAGACCGTAGCCCAGCTATGTTCAGCCTCTGGAGGAAAGACATGCCTCACTTTCTGGGTGGTACATACTGGAGTCTCTGAGTTGGGTGGTATAAGACACATCATTTTACCATTCTATAGTATCATTTCTTCATTTTTATGGTGTTCCTACTTTATTTACCGAGAAGTTAGACAATAGTAAACACAGAGTTATCAGCCAACACCACTTTGAGCTAGAATTCCTTTTCTAGTATGTTTTAAAAATATTAGAATTTATTTTAAAATCCAGCCAGAAATTACTTTGAATGAAAATGCATTGCTGTTTTTTTGTCATACAGACCCTTCCTACACACTTACACACAAATATGCCCAAAGTAAATACACTGTGTACTTGCTACTGACAGTTGATAAAGAATTTTTGAAACAATTTTTAAATATTTATAGAAGTAAAATAATAGCAGCCATTGCAAAAAAATAGCATCCCATCTAAGCATGTTGACAACTGATGATCTCCAAAATCATTTTATGAGGACTTATATTTTCATTTTATTCCGAAGCTAACATGTTCTCTCCTAGATCACTTCAGAGGTACCACCTCCTCTCCCTCGTGAATTCGCACCAATTAGCCAACCCTTCTGTCTTCTGTTACACTATCTGTCACGGGGCTTGCTGAGCGCCAAGCCCAGCACAGTCTATTTCTAGTCTGTGGTTCCTCCCACTGGAATGTTTTGCAGTTCTTAAATATCAGAGAATTTATTTTTAAAATAAAAACTGGTAAACAAGTTGTAGAAAAATGTGTATTTTCCTCCCAAGAAAGACTACTGCAAAATGTCAGGAAAACTCATAGACTCCTGACTTATCTACCCTGACCCTGGTTTACACAGTGAGCTCAGCAATCCCACAGCACTCCCCTTCGTAATTGAAAAAGCAGAGTGGAGGACACTCCATGGGCTACAAAACCAAAGGCAGAGAAATGCTCAGGTTAAACAAAAATTAGATGCCATAACTGTGTATACTGATACATTTTTCACAGGGTGTGTCCCCCCCCAAAATGTATACACTTTGAATGATTATAAAGTCAGTGTTTATTAACATACAGTTCATTTTCAAAATTTAAAAGAATCTACAGAAATGGGTGTATATACACTTTTGGGGGATACCCTATATGTAGCTGCTCTCTTCCTGATCAATTCTCTTCACCCTCTCTTTACTTTTTTAAAAGTATTTGACGTGGTCTAAACTACTGCATTTACTGTGCTTAAATCTGGTGTTTTTCTTTGTTTGGACAATGGCTGTAATCATGTTTTCTCAGATCTCTTAGAAGTCACTCTAATAAGAAGTAGCAGACAATCCTTCCCCCTGCATTCTAAGGGCAAATTTCTCATGTGGTGGAACAAAGAAGAAAAAATATCATTTAACCTAAAATGCAGCCTCTATCTGCGGCCCTGTGAGGTCACGTCTGTACAGCAGACTGGAATCCTGCTTCAGTTTTCCTCTGGAGGCAGGAGTGGTTTGGTGATGACATAAAGGGGCCCTGATAGGGGACTGTCAACTTTTTCTTAGATGATAGGACTAGTTCAGAAAAACAAGAGTATCCAATCAGCTCCTCCCCTGACTTGCCCTGGTCAAAATCACCTTGTCTAAATCACCTCCACCTGTCTCCTTTAAAAATAGGTGTTGATGTGAAAATTAGGACTCTAATTCTTACCAGCTCACTTTTCTTTTCTCACTGGCAAAAGTACGAAGTTGATCGAATGTGTTCCTTGAAAATTTATTTCCAAGCAAAACCCAAGGTGCAATTGAGCCTACGGTGTCATCAGTGGGCTCACCCAATGAGCACCAGAAAATAGACACGTGCACGTGTGCTTGACATAAAATGGTGAATTTCAAAGTCGGCAGAATTTGTCAGGAGAAAATCCCTTTGTTCTGTGTAAGGGCTTAAAGGACGGTTTTGTTGTAAAAAGACCCCAGAGAGCATGGCATGAAGTCCAAGTGAAGTAGAGAGAAATCAGCGTTTCTGCCTCACACATCCAGCGTGGGTTTCCAGGAGAGTCTCCAGAAGGAGAGCAGGTCCCAGAACAGGGAAAAGGGAGTGGGGAGGATGACAGAGACTGGAGAGGAATGGCCCAGGGAAAGAGCTGGAGGTGGGCAATCGTATCAAGGACAGCAAACCTCCAGTCCAGATATCAGCTTTCTCATCAATGCAATGAGGAAAACACACATCCTAGCCATGTCCCTTCATCAGCCTTGGGTTGAAGATTTGTTCTCTGTAACTTGAGGAGACTGAACCAGGTAAACTTTAAGGTAGGATTGACAAATTTAAGGAGGAGTGGGGAATATATATATAATGTCCAGTAAAAAAATATATAAATGTATATAGCCCAGCCAGCATGACTCAGCAGTTGAGCATCAACCTAGGATCCAGGAGATTGAGATTCGGTTCCTGGTGAGGGCACATGCCCGGGTTGCAGGCTCGATCCCCAGTAGGGGGCAGGGGGGGATGATTCTCTCTCATCATTGATGTTTCTCTCTCTCCCTCTCCCTTCCTCTCTCTGAAGTCAATAAAGATATATATACATCTATCTATCTATCTATCTATCTATCTATCTATCTATCTATCTATCTATCATCTATCTATCATCTATCTATCATCTATCTATCATCTATCATCATCTATCTCGTAAAATTTGCATTTAACATAAATTTTAACATAAACATAATTTTTTAATTTTTTTTTTTAGTATAAGTATATCCCATTCCATATTTGGGAGAGACTTATGCTAAAAAGTTATGTTATTTCTCTGAAATTCACATGAACCTGGTGTGCCATAGTCTGCTTGGCAACCTCACTGGAAGGCCCCTGATAGCACCAGCATTCTGAGATGGCTTCTGTGCCTGTTAGTCAGGGTTCCACCAGGAAAGCAGAACCACTGAGCCATGGAAGAGATTTATTGCAGCAATTAGACCTCACCCCATTGTGGAAAGAACTGGGGAAGTGATTTCAGAACGGAAGTGGAAAGATCAGAGAAAGAGTCACCAACCAATCAACGGAGAGGCTGAGCCCTTCCAGCCCCCAAGCGCGGCCAGCACGGGGAGGCCTATGGAAAGCCATGTCTTTGAGTGGCTGCTGCCTCTTGGCTCTGCTGCTGAGTGTCTGTGGGCCTTTGGGGCTCGTGGCGACCCCGTGTCTGCTGGCTGCTGCTTCACTTCCACGTCGGGACATGTCTTCACTTTTCTTGTCCCACGTGTCTCTGTAGGAGAGCTCCTTTCTTTCTCGTTTCCCAGTACACAGGGAACTCAGTTTGCTTTCGCTCAGCTCAGTCTGCCATGCTAAGTGGGGATGAGCAATTTTCAGGGGTTAGAGGGCAGAAGGGCACTGGCCACCGAAGAAAGTCTGAGGAGTGTATTTTTAACAAAACAGTACTTTGTTTATGTAGTGTTCTAGCATTTATTTAGAAATCTTGTTCACATAACAAGAGCCAGTCTGAGCAAATATTTGCCTTTTCCTGGGGAAACAGACTTATCTAACGTTGCGTGGCTAGTGAAAGGGCAGGGCTGGATGGAACGTCCGATGTTCTCCTTTCTAATCTGCGCCTTGTTGAACTAAGTCATTCAGTTTGGAAGGGAACCCCAAATCTGTCAATCTGCGAGGCCGTCATTTTCATATCCATGGCTTCACACAGGGCTGCAGAAATTCTGATCAGGGGAGATTTGGGGTTGTTTAGAGTCTGAACAGATTGGAGCTGATTTTGTGATTGGGTCCCCTGGCGTGGATGTCCCAGCTGACCATCAGACATCAGCCCCCTGGCCTGCACTGTGACTTCTTGGTTTTCTCCTTTCCCAGGTGGGGGGAGGGCTGCCCTACTTCTTGGCAACACTGGGCTCCCCGGCCTCCTTCTCGGAGGTCACTGGACCCTGTGTGTTTTCTACAAACGGCTCTAGCATTTGGGAGCAAGGAAGCCCACAGCGCCTGCTGGCTCGCAAAGGCCTTATCAGTTGTTGATGAGACCCTGTCTAGGCTCACAGACAGGCAGTTTCCTCCAGCCCCGAGCCCGGGCCCGCGGTGGAGCCAGAAGAAGGTGATAAGCCTCCGAGAAGATTTTTTAGGAGCCTTGCCTATCTTCCCCACAGAGTCGCCAGGGCGCATTTTCCACGGTCGCCATTCACAGATAGGGGTGGCTGCTCCCGGATAAGGCCAGGGCGGTGGGGGAGGGACGCTCAAGGGGGCAAATGGTTTTTCCAATTAGCTACCCTTGGGAATGCCTCAGGACCCTACAGGCTTGGTCTCTGGTGACTTTTTTTTTTCTTTTTAATTGTAAAAGTACCCCCCTAGCCAGTCAAGCAAACCCTTTGCCCTGGCTCCAAAGCCATCAGGTAGGGAGACCCAGAGACTCATGGTGGAGACTTGAGTCTTGCTGGGCCTTCATGATGGGGAATGTCTGTCTTCAGCTGGGGACAGGAAGGCTGTGGTGACAGGTGGAGGGGCTGCCACAGAAAAGCCCAGTGTGAGGCCCAGTGGCCCAGGCCAGTCAAGCTACGGGAAATAAGTTTACAGAATCCACCTGAGTGCCCTCTGGAGAGAGTCCCTCTGCCCAGTGTCTGGGCAAGGCCAGGGGGGCATGAAGACACTGGGTGCTGTTGACCAGGAAAGGAAGACAGGTCATGTTTCTGGGACCCAGGAACATGGGTAGATGGACCCAGGAGTCCATCTACCTTACAGCGTGCTATCCAGAAGCTGCTCCTTTCTCCATTCAAGTTCTCCAAGTGACAACAACCAGGCATGATCAACGCTTTGAAACACTGTTAGTTTTTTCCACTGTCCACTCACATCACAGTCTCACTCTCATGCCTCAGATCCCGTGGTGCAGGGCAGCCAGTCCAGGTCTAGCCTCATGTTCTTGGGTGACATGAAGCCTATGCTGCCCACAGTCCGATGACGGGCACATAGAAAATGGACAGTAAGTGGCAGCCACAATTGTCATTATCATCACTGTCATTGTTTCTAGCAGGTAGCAGTGGTGTGATTAGGGGCTTTCTCTTACTACAAAGAGAAATGAGCAAGCAGAGTAAACATGAAAATGACATATGATGGGACTTCATTTAAGGTTCCCACATGTCACAGAGGAAAAGAGACCACGCTGTAAATATAAGGGTAGGGCAGCGGCCCATCCATCTAGTAGAAAGCCTGGCACATTCTTTCTGGTTCCCATTTATATCCAGAGAAACCTGAGCCTCAGGGAGCAAGACCCAGGTGGAAATGCCCTTCTGGTTCCCCTGGAAGAGAGAACTAATGAGCAGTCTGCGGAGGGGACTCCAAGCCTGATACTGACCTGCCTACCCAGCTTCCTTTATTTTGGGACTTGATAACTCAAGGCATCCACCAGCAAAGACCACCGACAGCTCACCCTCTAGGTAAATTCCTCACCAGAACATGGTTTTGAGGGCTTAAAGGACAAAAGTGGGTGCCAACAGCCAGAGCTCATGGCATTAGCACTGATGGCCACTGAATGCCACCCGGTCCCTGGCAGCTCTCTCCTAAAGAAATGATCATTCTACTGCTTAAAGACCCCATGTCACTCCCCTTTGAACTCGGGGGACAGACTGTGCCACTAAAGGTGCCTCAAGAATCATTTAATCACATCAGTGGTTTTCCCTCCCAATACAGTGAGTGGAGAAATATTAGGAACTTCGGTGTTTGGGGAAATGCAGAGACCTTGGCATTGGCACGTCTGGATTCATTTGGCAGAATAGCAAAGTCGGGGCAGGGTGGGTGGGATGCCTGCTTTGAAGGTGCGGAGGCAGAAGAAAAATGGGTAGGCTGAGCTCTGGGAATCTCAGTCTGGAAGGTTCTGGATCTTGGGGTGGTCTAGCTGTGCATTGAACACAGCCTGATGGACTCCAGCGGGGGCTGCATTTTCCAGCTTTGTGCCCTAGTCTGGGTAGAGTGCCTCACGGGGACACTGAAGAGCTGGTTCAGTATTCCCGGCCTGTGACTCGAGACCCTCCCTGGACCACTGACAGTGGCCACGTGAACGTCACACCTCCGTTGCTTCTGGTGCGACATTACTCCAGGGTCTCTCTCTCACCAAGATGGGATGCAGCAAACCACGCCCCAGAGAATTCTCATTACTTGAGTTACTACATGGCCTGGCATTTATGAGTCTTCCTCCTCACTTACAGTTACTGGTAAAATGGAGAAATACAAATTATCCATTGGAAAAATAAATGCCTCCTGCATCCCCCCCAACCGGGGCCGGGGATTGAACCTGCAGCCCAGGTACATGCCCTTGACAGGGAATCAAACTCATTACCCTTTGGGGCTCTGGCCGGCGGCCTTACCACTAAGCCACACTGGCCAGGGCGGGAAAATATTTAAAAGCAGTTTTCAGAGACTACACTAAAAGGGCGGTATATTTGCCACTTAATACCCAAATCAGCATCTCTCAAAGTAGGTGCCCTGGGACAACCAGATATCTGGGGCCCCTGCAGGGCGGCCCCCACTTCCCTCATCTGGGCAACTCTGGAAAACCACTGTCTGCCCCTCTCCCATCTGCAGACCTGGACTGAGATCGTGAGGCACCACTTGTAACTCCCAAAGCTCCTTCGGGTCCTTTGGCTTCATTGGAATGCCCCGGGGAGTTCTCTTGCCCTTTGGCTCTTTGGTGCCATAACTTAATGGGCCCCCAGAGCTCCCCTACCTTCTCTCATTCTGGAAAAGTTGACGACTTTTTGCATTTGTAAAAAGGTGATTTTTTTTTTTCCAAATGTACTGAGTTGCCTTCAGTGATTGTCAAAGATGTCCTTGATTTTGTACACTACTGAGTTTTAGGCTGTTTGGGGTCTTCCTTCCTCCTGCTGAAGTGACTTTAAAATTTAAAGTGAATATTTACTTTTAAAAATCTGTGTCCTAAGCAGCCCAAGTGTTCATCGATAAATGAATGGGAATAAAAGGTGGTATTTTATTTAAACAATGAGATATTTATTATTTGGCTTTTAAAACAAGGAGATTCTGACATGTGCTACAACATGGATGAACCTTGAGGACGTTATGCTCCTTGAAATACGCTGGACAAAATAGACAAGTGTTATCATATGATCCCATGTATGTGAGGCACCTGGAGTAGTCAGATGTGTAGAGACAGAAGGTGGAATGGTGGCTGCCTGGGCTGGGGGTGGGGAGATCAGGAGTCATTTAATGGGGACAGAATTCAGTTTTACAAGATGAAGAGAGCCCAGCACCCAGCAGTCAGGAGACGGGGGCTGGAAGGAAGAGGGGTGGGAGATAGAGGCCGAGGGGGGAATGCATCGCTGACAGAAAGGAGATATATCTTAGACAGGCTTCTAATGCCAGGGATGTTTTAATCTCATTGCCAGAGCACAGTGCTCTCAGGATAACCTGAATTAATTTAGTGTCCTCTCTGCTCTTCCTCCGATGAGGACCCAGGGAGACTGCAGAAGTATGCCTCTCGCTCCTCTCTTTCTGCTCCTCTCTGAGAATACAGCCCACGGGGACCTTGCTGATGATTTAAAACAAATTGTGGGACCTAAGAGCTGAAAGTCATCCCCAACCGTGTGGCACCAGCCCTTTTTCTTCTCTTGTGATAGGCCCTCAAATCTTGGAGATTGTTTCCCTCACTGACCCCCATAAAGTGGTAGTGACTTGAACAGAGGCCCCCAGAGCATCACCCAGCACTTGCGACTGTCATCTTGTTTGGAAGGAGGGTCTTTGCAGATGTAATTAAGGATTTCAGATAAGGTCATCCTAGATGACCCAGGCAGGCCCTAAACCCAGTGACAAGTGTCCATGCGAGAGAGAGGCAGAGGGAGACTTGAGACACAGAGAAGACAGGGACAGGGGTGCTGGGATGTGGTCACAAGCCGAGGGACACCTGGAGCCACCAGGAGCTGGAAGAAGCAAGAAGAGTTCTCTCGAGCCTTAGAGAGAGTGCAGCCCTGTGAGCACTTTGATTTTGGACTCTGACCTCCAGAACTATGAAAGAATAAATCCCTGTTTTTTTAAGACATCACATTCGTGCCAATTGATTACAGCATCTCTAGGAAACTAACACCAATGCCAACACAAAACCGGAATGGAGTCTCCCTTGCTGCTAAACTGCAGCTGGTGGGACTTGCACTTTCTTTTCCTGACAAAGAGCCGTGCCAGTGACGCGTTGGAGCTGTGCCTCTCACACTGTCACCACATGCGCACATAGCACCTGGGTACCCAGTTGTGGAGCAGGCTGTGACACAGCTGTGGGGCTGCGGGGCCAAGATCCTGCATCTCTGAGCCACTTCCTGCGACACAGATGTTGCTGTCTGCACAGCACACTTTGAACCCACAAAACTAGCTTGAGAGAGAGAGACTTTCAAACAGAAGCACAATAAATAGACATGTTAACTGTTTTGCTGGGAGCCACTGGCCAGCATTCAGTCTCCCTGGGCCTCCTCATGCTCCGGTATTACCCACATTTGGTGATTTTTATCGCAGTATTTGTCCTCACGTGTTCACTGCTGTAGAGAGAATGCTGTTATTCATGATCTCTGCCCAATAAACTTAGGATCAGCAATTCGTTTGCATAAAGGTCTCTGTGCCTCATCTTCCTTGCCTGTTGTTGAACAAGGGATTCGGGCTTTGGTTGCTCAAGTCTCTTCTAGCTCGAACTCTCTTTGACTAAAGGATGCTTTCCACACAGAGACAGGGGACTCGGAGGGGCCCCCATGGCCACTCTGCCTTCCAACCCCCTTCTTTACTTTCAGCTTGAGGCCTCTCTCCTCATGTTGCCCTATTCCAAGGGCACAAAGTGTCCTGATTTTCTGCCACATAGAAGAGCTGCTGTGGTTTTTCTCACTGGTCAGCCCCAGTGAGCTGTGAGCTTTCTTCCAAAGAGCTAATTCCCAGGGACCAACTGCAGCTGAGCCTCCATTTCCAGGCTGTGTGTGTGTGCATGTGCGTGTGTGCATGGACCACACTCCTGTGGTCAGATTGCACACATACTAAGTGTGAAGTCTCACTGTCCAGAGTATGTGCCCACGACCTGTGTCCCCTTAGCGCAACCTAGAAAACACCATCCTCTGTGGGCATAAAATGACCACTGCCTTTAGCAGAATGTCACGCCCTTCATAAGTGGTTTTCTCAAAAAGCACTTTACTCCCAGGGTTGACAGCATAGAATTTTGCAAAGATGCTGTGTGAATGTCCCATAATCCCAGCAGGACAGCCATGTTCAAGAGTCACATTTCCGCGCCTCTGAGCTCTTATTGCCCGACCACACTTCTAGAAGGAAGCACTTAAAAGATTTGGCTTAAACACCCCCCCACCACCACCACCTGATAACATGGGGGTCCCTGCCCAGTGACTCAGACCCTCCGGCTCACTGAAGGCAGCTACCTTCTCCCAGTCTAGTCGGTATCTTCTCACTGACCTGCACAGGCCAGGGGAATGGGGCGGTGTCACTGGAAATGGAATGAGGTCACGTTAAACACGCCCCGGACTGCTTGTACGAGAACTATCCCTACTGGAGAGTGGACGAGAACCACCTTCCTTCATTTTGGTTCATTTGCTTTACATTCCTCCCTCAGCTCTCTTTTTTTTTCAGTTTTGGTCAAACTTGTTTGGTGACAAAAACAGAGACCATCACAGGGTGCCTCATGGCTTTGGGGGTTGGCAGCCGGTTGATTGATTCCTGGGCAGGGATCTGTTTGTGGACCTGAGGCCCGTACAGGCGCAGAGCCCTTTCCTGGCACCTCTGACCACACGGCTGCCCCGTGCTTCGTTCTCTGCCCGCAGCGCGCTCTGTCTGCTCAGGGTCCCTGCTTCTCTGTCTCTGAGGTTCACACCTGGCCCTTTTCAGGCCCCTGACCTTCTCGTTGCTGGTCTTGCTTCTCTCTGATTGCATATTTGCAAATCCCTCCCATGTGTTCCAGCTCAAATTCTCAAGAGAAAGAGTCTGATTGTAGGAGGAGCTTCTCTTTTCATGGGGCCGCGGGGAGAATGCTGGGCAGCCTGTGATTGGCGCTCCCGGATCGTGTGTCCTGGTCATGTGACTCATGTTGATCCAAGGAGTTGTGGCTCAGGTACCATGGGGCATAAAACATGGACTGGGGTGAGCAGGCTCGCTGTGAAGAGGTCTTGGGAAGGGCTGGCAATGACCCAGTTTCCAAGGCACATGCTTCCCGCCTGTTACTCTGAAAGGGCTTTAGATAAAAAAGGCCAGTGTAGATCCGAGGGGTTGGGAGTCATAGTTTCACTCCTCAAAGATCAGAAGGGGTGAAGCCACAGTCATGGAGAATTGAAACTGGCCTTGCAGACACCAGACAAGTGTATTTAGAAACCCCGAAGTGAGCTGGTGCCTTGTAGAGTCTTAGCCCAACATATCAAAACACTGTCAGGGCGAGCAGGCTGTGGACTTGCTGGGAAGTGGGGGTGTCACAGGGCACAGAAGCAGCTCCCAGCTGTGAATGTGTGCTGTGCCCTTGGACGTGAACCCGTCCACAGCCTGCCACACTCACATCAAGGGTCATGGCACTGTGTGAATTCCATTTGCAGGTCCCCTTTTTAAAAGGCAGAGCTGGCCTCCCTGGCCTCCCTGGCTCTAATGGAGAGGAGCAGCCTCAAGATCACAGCCAGAGAGGAGGAGGTGCACCCGGCACTGGGGAGACTTGAATGGTCTGGGCTGGGTGTCTGCTGACTTCAGCTTATTGCTCTGTGGCCACCTCCTCCCATATTCTGCACGGCTCACTTTTACTAAAGATTTCTCGTGTTTGAACAGCACAGTGTGGCATCAAAAGTGACTTTATTCTAAGAGTCATGTGATAAAGCTTCTATAAGAAAATAAAAAATACCCTGACACCTTCATACCTGGGGACAGGTAAAAGATTTCTTAGACAGGATACAACAAGCACTAACTAGGAAATAAACAAATAAATTGGACCTCATCGAAAGACACCATCAAGAAAATAAAATGCTGCCCAGCGGGGCCTGGCTCAGCAGTTGAGTGTTGACCTAGGATCCAGGCGATTGGGGTTTGATTCCCGGTCAGGGCACATGCCCGGGTTGCGGGCTCGATCAATGACTCTCTCATCACTGATGTTTCTATCTCTCTCTCTCCCTCTTCTTTCCTCTCTCTGACATCAATAAAGATATATTAAAAAAAAGAAAAGAAAATGCTTATAAGTTCTTTGGTCAATCTCTTCCCACCCTCCTTCCCGCCTTCCCTCTGATATCTGTCAGTCTGTTTCATGCTTCCATGTGTATGGTCCTATCTTGTTTGTCAATTTATTTTTTTCCTTAGAACTTATAAGCATATATGCACAGCCCATGGACACAGACAATAGACAGGGGAAGAACTGGGGAGGGGTGGGAGATGGCGGGAGGGGGATAAAGGAGAGAAAATGGGGGACATCTGTAATACTTTCAACAATAAATTTTTTTTAAAGAAAAAAGAAAATGAGCCAAAGCCTGAGAGTAATATTGACAAATATGTCCATCTAAGTTGGATCTAGAATGTATAGAGCACACCTACAAATCAGTAGTAAAAAGATAAACAACCCAACACAAACTAAGTTAAAGACTTGAACAGACACTTTCCAAATACACACCTGGTGTGTAAACACAGGCAGAGTGCTCAACATCACTGCAAATTAGATCATGCAAATTAGAACCCACAAGGAGTTTATTCGTGGCCACTCGATGCTGACAATACCCAAAGTATCAACAGGATACGGAAAAGGGGCCTCCCTTATACTGCCGGTAGGAGGCGAAATGGCAGAACCACATGGGGAACTGCTTGGGTACTTACTCTTTAACTGTTAAGAACAGCCACCCCATGACCCACCCTTCCACTTCTAAGCATTGATCTGAAGGAAAGGAAAGTGCCTGTCCACACACAGACTTTTTCAAGAATGTCCCTAACAGGTCTACTCTTAACAGCGAGAACCTAGAAACAACGAAAATTCCCATCAATAAGTTACTGCATAAATAATTGGTGGTATATGAATATAATGGAATATTTCAAAAAAAATTCTGATATGCACAAAAATGTGATCAAATCAAGAATTCATTATGACTGCCAGATACTACAGACTATTTTCTTTGTGGTTCCACTTACATGAACTTGGAGAACTCACTGAAATCATCTGTGGTGATAGGAAAAGAGTGGTGCTTTTCTCTTGGTGTGTGTGTTGGGGGTGAGGTGAGAGGGAAAGGTGGACTGCAAAGGGTACTGGGAACTTTCTGGGTGGGGAAATGTTTTATCTCTTGAGGGGGAAGTTAGTTACATGATGTAGTAGATACTATGGTGCTCTGCCCAGATGCCTTCTTTGGCCTGTGATCTGTGATCTATGTTCCTTTAGCCCCAGCTCTGAGAATATCATCCAGGACACTCCACCATCTGCATTTCTTACTGGGCATTGGCCTTGGCTGCAGGGAACTGTCTTGCCCAGTTATCTCCCTTGCAGGAAGTGGCCGTGACTAATGACTGACCCATGCAGGGGTTCAAAGGCCTGACCCCCAGGCCTCACTTTGGGACACTCTAAAGAGCCATTCCTCTCCAAAGCTCCCCATAGGATTAGCCATGGCCTCAGCTGCAACAACATGGTGGGTCAGCTTCTCCCTCTGCCTGGCCCTGCCCTCCTCGCTTCTTTGCAAGTTTATTATCTGAGAGGATGCAGCAGTAAACTTTCTGCAACATATTTTCCACTTTAGCATCTCATTCCAGCAAATGGAACTAGAAATAGTCCCCAGGATGGACTCTAAATGGGATTTTTGGAGCCGGGTAAATGGCCGGTGAGAACCAGTCTCTAGCGGTAGGCAAATGACAAAGCGTTCTTAGCATGCTGTAGGGCGCGGGTGTGATGATGAAAACTTTTGCTGGTGATGGGCATGGCTGGGATCTCTGAGGAAGGGGAGGTGTGAGGTGGTGCACTGGGTGGGGTGAGGGAAGGAGTAACCACGAGGACGGTGGGATTGAGTGGCTGTTGCTACACATATGCATTCACCAAAGCAGGTGAAAACCAAGTAAAGTCATTCTATATAATTCACCAATAAAAAGCAGGGGTACACAGGTATTTGGAGATGGAATGGAGAGCAGATTGCCTGTTATTAATACTAGCAATAAATAATAATACTGGCTACAATTTGTTGAGCAACTGCTTTGCACCAAGAATGTCCATGTTTGTTCCTTCAATTACTCCTAATGACAACCCTGTGAGGTGAACAGCATGCCCATTTTATAGAGAAAGAAACTGAGGCTCAGAAAGCTGAGATAAATGGCCCAGAGTCATAAATCTCATGAGAGGTGAAGTCAGAATTCTGGCCTTGTCTGCTGATCGTGGGACCAGTACTGTATCACACAAAACTGTGTCTCGATTGCAGAGCTCTGTGCCTTAAGCATAGTGAAAAAATTGCTTGGCTTCCAGCAAGCAGGCTTAAGAAAATATGCTTGTTCTTTCATGTTTTTGAAGGCAGAATCAGTCATAAAGGGCATTCCTTTAAGACCTTCTGCTTTGAAGTGATAAAAGCTAGATTGAGGGGAGGCTCGCAGGCCCCTGATCTGGGCTCACCCCTGACCTTGGAGCCAGGAAATGTGATTTCTCCTGCCATCCCTTCCACTTACTATACTTGCTCTGCTTCGTGGGTCTCTAGTGATTTTTTTTTTCCTTAAGAAAAGAAGATAGCTAGGTTAATTTCAACTTCTCCACAATTTATCTGTACTGAGCTGGAAGAGTGTTGAGTGGGAAAGGGTTTCATTGTCCATGAGGGCCTCGCGGCTCTTCAACACCCACCACTTCTGCCTCATGTCAAAGGAAAGCAAATAGGTTTATTAAATAGCTGTCAAACCGAGTGAGCGAGCACCGAGAACACACAGAGGGGAGATTGGATTAGAGGTAGAGGACATGCCACTCTAAACAAGGGCACAGATTTATGGCCTTGGCCATGCTGCCTTAGCGATGATGCCCAAGGTAGATATGTGCGGGGGCACGGGGGAGGGGGGGCTGGGTCAAGAAGTGAATCATGAGGTAGAGGGAAGGACTGAGGCGTAAGGTGTCTCCAGAAAGCCCCAGCACGTGGAGTTCTGGGACACGCAGTTTTTGTCTCCCCAGCATCTTCGGTATTGGAAGATCCAAGGAAAGCATTGGAGGGAGCATTGAGTGAGCCAGTTTGCAGCGTCTGCTGTATCACCTTTGTTATTTTGAAGCCAATTGATATTGGCTTTTATGTTACTTGAAACTTATGCATCAAGTACTGGATATTTATCATTTTTTGGAATCCTGAAGAGCCTGATTATCAGGTAAAGGAGTTCAAAGCTTAACTATGGGGAATCGGGACCCTCTTTGAGTAGGAGAATGACATTAATGCCTTATGCTTATTTTATTTATATTTATTTTAGGAAAACAATGATCTAGAAGACAAACTAGATGATTACTGGCTAGGCCTTTACTGTAACTAAGTGTGGAGACAGGAGATTCTGGATGGGGGCGAATTAAGAGGGAAATCAACTCCCAAATCTCAGACTCGCTGCTAGGGAAGAATTGGTGGAACGCTGTGGTTAGAATTCATTTAGTTATATTAGAAACACCCAGGTGCTGATTTAAGAAAAACAGGAGCTTTATGATCAGGGTACAGTCGTATCTGACCAAACCCAGGGCAGGGAGCCAGGGCTCAGAAGAGATTAGAGCCAGGACGTTTTTGTCTCCTTCCCATCTTTCCTGGACCCTCTTCACTCTCCTTCTGTAGCTAAAGGCTGGCTTTCTCTGCATTCCTGTGTCCCAGGAGGAAAACAAGACCACTGACGGGTTCTGAGTTTACATGGCTCCCCCCCTTTAAATTCCATGGATCTGCTTGGCCCAGGTGGGGTGGATGCTCACCCCTGAGTCAATCAATCTGGCCCCAGGAGGAGGGAAAGGAGGGGGGACCCCATGCCCCAGGTGCCCCTCGGTGGGTCTGGGAGGGGATTGCGAGGTACGTTCCCCTGGCAGCTCTATCCTCTCTGAACCTGGCGCCACTGGATGTGGGCTGCCCAGGGCTGACTTAGCAAGGGAGAGGGACAGTGAGTGACAACAATGAGGCCCCTGGCCTGAGCGACTGAGAAACTGTAGCGCCATTTCTCTGGCTGGAGGGTTAAAGCTCCTACCACTGGTTGAAATGTGGACATTTTTAATGTAGATCCATACGGGCTGGGGGCCAGCAGCTGAGTGCCGTTAAGCGCTGGTGTGTACAGAGAATCACCTTCCATTGGCTACTGCTCACGCTCCACGGGGTAGTGCAGAGAACTGGCTCGAATGTTTGAGGGAATGTGTTCTGGTTTCTGCTGCACCCCTAAACTACCTGGCTGTGGCCTGGGGCATCACTTACCTATCTGAGCCCCTGAGACCCTGTGCCCTGGTAGAACACCTGAAACGTAAAAGGAACCTGCCTCTCTCGCTTCACAGGGTCGTTGTGAAAGTCTCCTGAGAGTCCTATGAGGGTCCTGCACTATGTCAGGCAAGTGGGCCAGGGGTCCTAAGGGTCATCTGATGTGTGGTTTCCAGGAGGTAGAGCACCCACAGGCCAGCTGCAGCTGAGGATTCTTAGTGGGTGAGAGGCCACAGCTTCAAAATTAATAATGTAACCAAAGCTTTTAATTCTTGTAATTGAGTTACCGTGAAGAGCAAGGGGAGCACCTGGCTTTCTGCCCTCTGAGGACTAGAAACAGGGGAAGGATTAAGTGTACCATGAAATGGCCTCTGGGATGTTTCTAACCAGGGGCCCCTCCCACCTAGGAAAGAGAGAGAGAGACAGAGAGAGACAGAGAGAGAGAGACTGTAGGGGGCCATGCGAAGAGCAGAAAGGATAACTGGCCCTGAGCGATGGAGACCTGTATCCCACTGCTAAATGCAGTCGCCAACCACAGGGGACTTGGGAATGGGTGTGTGCAGCTTCCTGGGCACTCAGACATCCCAATCTTGGGACGGGGTGGGGAACAGAGGGGAAATACTTTAGAGCATCAGAAGGGCTGAGGTGCTACATGGTAAAGCTGTTGAGCATTTACTATGAGGCAGGAATTTCACAAATCTGGGAGTTCAGTATTATTCTTAAAAAGAAACAAACCAAGGTGTGCAAAGGAGCAGCACATCGCCCCAGATTGGGTGTCCTGGGAGGGATAAAAGTGAGACTTAAACTAAATACCCCGGCTCCAAAGCCCAGCCCTTTCCATTGTTTCCATTATTTCTCTGTCTCTTGGCAGGGCCGTGGGCAGAGAGGAGAAGGGGGAGGGAAGTGTGTGGGGGTAGGAACTGGAGTAAGAAGAGGACATGTCAGCTGTGCCAGCCCAGGACTTGTTGCATGAGGCACTCTGCCATGGCCCCAGCAGCAGCTGATACAGAGTGAGAGGCATGAGACAGGCAAGGGGAAGCACCTAGCCCAGTGGGTGTATTTTTATAGTTTGAGAATGATGTGTTCTGGGCAGAGTGCTCCCTCAGGAGCACCTCTGGCCTCAGTTTATCCTTCCCGTTGTATGCCACACTGCTCTGCTCACAGCTCGTTCGGAAAGTGTTTGTTGAGTGCTTGCTATCACTTGCCTGCCTCAGCAGGTACAATAATGTATGTGGTTCTCCTGCCCTGGATGAGCACTCAGTTTAATGGGATAAACTGATTATTTCTATGCAGACTGGTTAATGCTCTTAGAAAGGGAAGCACAAGAAAAACACTCAGGCTCACCAGAGGGGGCAACAGTCAAGGAAGGCTTCTTGGAGGATTTAACATCTTAGCTGAGCCTTGAAGGACAGTAGATGGAGAGCAAAGAGGAAGAAGGAGGTCATGGTGGAATGGAAAATAGTTCCGAGTCAACTACTGTAGTACAGTGTACATTATACTTTCTTATCTGTTTTCTTCTGTTGGTTAGAATGCCTTTAGCTTCCAATTGTACAAAACCCGACATAAACAGACTTAACCAATGATTGGATAACTAAACAGATCTAAAGGCAGTCATAACTACAGAAAGAGTAGAGACTTTTAAAACCTGAAGAGAAACATAAACGAAGTCCTCAACTTTCTAGAAAATATAAATTAAGAAATCTGACTAAGAAATAGCAAACCTGGATACACCACAAACTCTTAGAGAAACTAAATCAATAGACAAAACTCACCTTGGCAAAAAAGGACATCAGATGGTGTTACTAGAAAGTTTTACAAAACTTACAAGGGAAATAACTTTTATTTTCTACAAACTGATAATCTTCCTGTTTATGGAGACAAATAATATAATTTCCTCCATAAATACAGAAAAAGCATTTGATACTATTCTATAGCATTTATGTTATGAAACCCTTAGCAAACCATGAATTAAAGAGCACTACTTTACTTCTTTACCCTGTCAAACACCCAGGACAAATACTATACTTGATGGTGAAACAGACACATTCACTGTAAAGTTACACACAAACAAGGAGGCGTGTTACTGCCTCTTCTAGTCTACATTGTAATGAGTGTTCAAGCCAATGCAATAGGACATGGAAAAAAATTAAAGATGTACAAAATAAAAAAAACAAACAAATTACCAGAATTTGTAGATTAAATAGAAAATAGGAGGATTACAAATAAACCATTAGAACTAAGCTTTCAACAACCACTCAATACAAGATCAACATACAACAATCAACAATATCCTTATATACCTGAAACAACAAATTAGAAATATACTAGAAAAAATATATTGTAGCAATAAAACTGTAAATTGGCTAGAAGTAAATCTAACAAAAGATATATAATCTATAAAGAAAATATAGAACATCATTGGGTGGACTCTCCTTCTTGTGAGCTAGACTAACACAGACGTAAATGAAGCCTATGAGTCAGCTGATGGACTAAGCCTACACCCTAGAGGATGGCATAGTAACGAAGATTTAAAATCTCAACTTTGTAAAGTTCAGATATTAATCAGTGCTGGTAGAGATGTGAGAGTATAAATTGGTTTAACTTATTTGAAGGACAGTTTGTTAGTATTAAAAAATTTTTAAATGTGCAAACCTTTTGGTCCTGCAATATGAATATACAGGGTGTCCCAAAAAATGTATATACATACTCTGAATAATTATAAAGGCAGTGTTTATTAAAATACATTTTCATCTAACAGCTCTCAGCTGTTAAAGTGTATATACATTTTTGGGGATACCCTATATATTGAAACAATCAGAAAATAACTCGAAGATGCAAATGATACATGTTCATAATTACCATGCAGCTTTTAATGCAAACAAGTCAGAAAGGATTTAAAAGTGTTAATATATTTTTATCTACATAAATATCAGTGCCTTCTCAAATGGAAAACTATTCAGTTTTGATATTTATTTCCATTTATTAAAAGGAAGCTTACTAGGCAGTAATCAGTATATTGCCAGTTGGGTACTTACGATAGGCGCCTGTGTTTGTGGGTGCGCAAAATAGGGTCTTTACTGGAAGATGAGGAACTTCAGGGTGACAGACAAAGCAATCCCGCTCAGCACTGTCGTGGGGGGGGTGCCCATGTCTCCCAGACAGGAAGTGGGTGGTCTGTCCCTCCATAAATTGCAGAGGGAGAACGACCCCCTTGGTTTGACACAGGGTCATTATCCCAGCAGGTGTGCTCTGCATGGAGAGAGGGCTGGAGTTAACCAATTTAGTTTGGGCTGAAATTCTGACTTTTAAAGTGTTTTTGGTGCATTTGAAATATCTCATAATTGAGAAAACTTTGAAGGAGCTAGAAGAGAAAATGTGCCATTTAAAATAACAACCAAAAACTTCAAAAGCTAGTAATAAACTTTGTAAGAAATATGCAAGATGTCTATGAAGAAAACCAGAACACCTACTGAGGAGCTTAAAAGAAATCTCGGGCTGAAGCCCAATATATAAAATAGATGCTAATATTTGCTCTGCAAACAGATAACAGGCTCCATTTATCCGGCACGTATTTGTGCCAGGCACCCCACAAAGGCTCCATGCACACTGCCTCAGTCAACCCTCCAGTAACCAGCAGAGCAAGGATTATCATAATAACCGCCTTACGTGTGAGAACATTACAGACCCTTGAGGTTCTCTGCTCAGGATCAGAGAAGCAGGACGGGGCGGAGTGAGGCTTGTAGCCCAGGGGTGCCTGGCCCCAGAGCCTAGGGCCTTGGCTGCACTGTAACACCTTTCTCACTTAAGTGGGGTGGCATCCTGGATCACCGCCTCTTGACACCCCCTTGCTCCCTAGGAAGAACTGGCTGAGATGAGAGAGCTGTACAGCTCCGTACAAACTTGGCTGAGTCAATGTTTCTTATGTCTGGTCTGCCAGTATCTAATTTTGTTAAGTTTCAGCCAATGTGTTTGGTGCTAAACAGCAAAGGGGCAGAAAGAAAGAGATGAGAGAATCTCAAGGGGAAGGTGAGACAGAGGCAAAGGATGGCTGCCCCACCTTCCTACAGGGAATGCTTCTGGAGCTAATCCTTGTGATTGTTCGGTAACACAAGTGACTTCCTGCCCCAAACAAGAGGGTAAGAAACTCTAAATCCCACACACTAAGGTTCAAGTCTCATCTTGTCCACTTAGTGGATGTGTGAACTCAGGAGAGTTATTCGGTTTCTCTGGACCTCAGTGTCTGTATCCCAAGAAAGGGTTGTCAAGGTGAAATGAGGTAATGCACGAATAGCACATGACACAGAACTCAGCTAATGGCATACCCAAATCATGTCTTCTGTCATTATCATTGTCATTGTGGTCATGTCACCATCATTCTCAGGACCTAGAAGCTACCCCAGAACCTCAACTCCTGAGCCTTCCTGCTGCTCTGGCCAAAAGGCCCCTGCTTTCCTGCGTCCCCCTGAGTTGTGGCTCAGGAAAGAACAGGGAAACGCCCGCCCCATCCGGCCCTTGCTCCTGAGGCGCCGGACTGAGTTGTTTGTGGAAACCTGGACGAGAGACCGATGACTCAGATAAGATAGGCAATCAGCTCGGACTCACCACTGCAGACTTCTGGTCTACTTGTAAAAGGAGTCTTGTCATTTATTTGACAGTCCCCAGGATTTCTCAAAGGGGGAGGGACAAGGAAAGCCAGCGCCCAGCAGAGTGTTCCTGACAGCCTCAAGAGGAGAGATTGCCGCTCCTGGGGCCCGGGCAGGGCCCAGCCCTCAGCCCTCAGCCTCCCGCTGCCTCCCGCTCACCACTCATTTCAGCCAATGCTGGTTGAGCGCCTACCGTGAGGGAAGGAGCTCCAGGTGGTTTTCCCCCTCAGTGGCCAGCAAAACACTTTCACTGCAAATGAATTCAATCCTGTTCCCAACATTTAACTCAAAGCAGAAATGTCCAATCCGCTTCCCTGTAGCCACCAGCGGCCCTTTGGTGAGCAAAGATCTGGGGTCAGAGGCTGACTCAGCAGCTCACATGCTGTGTCAGCTCCCTGAGCCCTAGTGCTTCCCCTCATTCTTTGACCAGTTTCCCAGGGTTGTGATGGTTAAATGAGAATGCGTGTGAAACACCCAGGAATGCACGCATCTCATGAAATTAATCCCAAGGAAATAACTGGCAAAGCAGAGGACCCTCCGAGCACTCTATCTGCTTTGTATAGTGTTTCTCTGCATTAGGTCGCCTTAGAATTCAGATACCACAGCAGTGAGGGGAGGGGGCCCAGACCAGACACAGCACGGGCAGGCCTGGCGTGCCACTCTGTGGCCAGGGCCATTGCAGCTGCCTATCAGAGAATGTCTTCCTCTTCCCCGCTCACCTGTGCTTCGGGTGTGGTTCACCTCCCTCGGTATCCTCTGCAGATGGAGCGGGACCTGGCGCACAGCTGGCACCTCAGGGAATACCTGCTGAACAAAGGATCCAGAGAATGAATGGCAGAGAGAGAGAAACAAGGAGGGGGAACCATAATCTCATTGTTCAGCTGGAAATGCTGATTCTTCAAGGTCCAGATCAACACCTTCTCTGTGTACCTTTCCTGGCTCCCTCACCTTGCCCCTCCCCTTCTTAAGGTCCCTTTTCTTTCTCTCTCACCTCTTGCTCTCCCACAATACAATGGATCTCTCTTTTTTCTTAGAAAACCTAGAGAGAGAACGTAAAGGGGATGGAATCCACTGGACAGGGTAACACAGCAGGTAAATGCAGTGTCCTCCTAGCACTGAGCCACAGCTGATGGGCTCTCCTTGGCTGTGCCATGGAGGGCTCTCCCTGGGGCCATAGAAACAGCATGGCAGAGGGGGACAAGAGGGCATACATCGGGCTGCCCTAGAAATGAAGGGTAGAGAGTAATTACGGAGAGCACTTAGGAAAGTTTAAGGAGCGAGAGAGGGGAGGTGTGATGTGGCGAGCCCACCATGACCACCCAGCGAGGCCGAGGACATGAATGGCATTTGTGTTGTATAAACCAGTGCTTCTCACTCTGCACTGTGCACAGGAGTGGCCTGGGATCTTGTTCAAAGTCAGATTCTTCTTTGATGGGTCTGAGTTTTGGCTTGAGATGCTGCATGCCCAACAAGCTCCCAGGTGATGCTGCTGCTGCTGGTCCAGGAACCATACTTTTGGTTTAGTGCAAAGTGAAAAGGCTCCCAAGCATGTCCCATGTCATTATTTTAAAAATGTGCACAGGCCACCAGAACAGAACTGAAGGACTCTGAACTTTCTGGTGTGAAAGGGATCTTCCAGTCACTGTTACCCTCCTGTCATCTTACAGCCCCTGGCTAGACACTCCCAGGCTGGGGCAGCCTACTCCAGGCAGCCAAGGCTGAAGGAGGATTATAAATCCCGACAGCTCAATTTCAAACCTCTAGCTCCATCCCCAGAACCACACCAGCTCCCACAGCATAGATGAGGGCGGCCATGAAAACATCACGCTTGGGTTTCCCTCCAAAGAATGCTTAATCCACACCACACTTAATTCCACTGGCTATTGTCCCTTCCAAACAGGTGATGTGAGAGCATGTCTGTAGGCATTCCTGTCTCTTTATACTTACCCTCACCCCCCCCAACACATACAACCTCTAGACACTGACCACCTGGGAAGCCTGGGTTATCTGTTTCTTTATGCCCAAGGCTTTTAACATAGGTGCTTGGTAAATGTTGGTTGAATTAATTAACAAAAAATTTGACTTTTTTTCCACTATTTTGATTAATCAAATTAGATTTTCTTGAGGGAGTCAGATTTCTTCTGCATGGTGACACAGATTTTGTGAGCTTGAGTGGCCCTACTTAGGGTAACTGGCAGGGAAAAGAAAAGAATTAAAATTGTGGTTTCTGGAACAAACTGTAATACTAGTTGCTCACAGTATGAGGTGAACATGATTGGATTATCCTATAAAAATTACAAAATTCTCTAACACAGAGATATCCTAGACCTTGTGCAAATCTGAGATGACAAAGAGCTGGCATGAAGAGTCATCTCTCTCCATGCCTGTCCCCCTGGCAGACATTACTAATCAATCACAGCACATTCCCTGCTGAATGTAGATCTGACTTGAGAATCCTAAGGTTTGAATCCAACACTGAGGTTTGTTCACCTGCCCACTGTTAACCCTGTGCTTCTGAGCATGTCCACCTGAGCACATATCTGTGCAGTTCTCTTGTGTTCACCTGATGTCCCTTTGTTTCCTGTAGATCATGGCTCAGCCCGGACTGTGTTGAGTCTAAGGTAAGAGAGGCTCATACTTCATTGTGTATAGTATCATGAGGACAGGATTGTGTCTCGTACATTTATTCATTGATTGACCAAATGTTCATAAAGCCAGTTTCACCTCTATATCTTACGTCCCTAATGTCTGTTTACCGTTGTATGAATGATGGATGGATGGGTGGATGGATGGGTGGATGGGTACATGTTTGATTAGGCGCCTCTCATGTGGTGATGCCTGGTAGTCCTGAGCCAGGACACTCTTCTTCTTCCTCTTTATGCCCCAAATGGGTCATTTTCTGTCTCTCTGTCTTCCCTTGTTTATACTGAGCACATTCTACATGCAACCTCACTACCTCCAAGGGCAGCACTCATGTGATCTGAAGGCATTTCTGGACATGTCTTAATCTGTACTTTCTAGACGCTTTTCAATCAACCCAGTTTTTCTGTGGATGAAACTTATTTTTATGGAGAAACTTAATATTGTCAGTAAGGTTCTGTCATTTAGTATTTATGTAAAATGCTGTCTTAAAACTTTTACATAAACTATTTTGTTCAATCTCAAGCACAGATGGACAAGGCCGTTATCATGAGCCCATTTTACAGTGGAGGAAATGGAGGCTCAGGAAAACTGCTGATTTGTCCAAGATTACACAGTTAAGTTGCAAATCGGAACATGAGCCCGGTGCACCTGGCTCACAAGTCTGCTCTTTCGCAAGAGGGCTATGGCTGGTTGGTGGGACTGTGAGTCTTGGTGAGCTGTGTGGTGGCGCAAAAAGCTTGGGATTTCTATCCTGTGATCATCTGCTTACAGAAAGAGTCATTTTCCCCAGGGCTAGTGAGGAGGGTGTCACCCAGCTCTTCCCTCTGATGCTAGGCTCCCCTTCCTTTGCTGTCCCCATTGCCCACCACTCCATGGGGATGGCTCTAAGCCTCCGAGAAAGGAGTTGACAGAGCACCCCCACCCCCTCCATAAAGGCCTGGGGAGTCCTTTCAAGCTTCACCTAATTAGGGCTTTCCCGAGGCTCAAGAGACAGCAAGCACAGCCCTTCCCTGGCCCTGCCAGCCCCCTCCTGCCATCAGCACCAGAGGCAGCAGCTGCAGTGCCCCAGCCCAGCTGCCCCTGGGGCCAAGTCTGGGATGACCCAGGCACTGCACGTCACCTCAACGCCCAGGAACAAGCCCCAGGCCTTGCCCAGCCAGGGCTACCCCAACTCCCCTGCTAAAGCCCCTGCACTGGGAAAGCCCCACTTTGTGTAATGGTTTAATTATCATGTCAATGCGGATTCATTAGCATGGCAGCTGTCATTGCAAATGGGAAAGGAGGGGGCTCCCAAGCCCCCAGGGTCAGCCTAATTGATGTAGTGAACAGAATACTGTATTTACTCAACAATGGTTTGGGTTTCTCTTCTGACCTGGGAAGGGCATCTGAGCTCACCAGGAATCAATAGCAGCTGAAGGTTCATCCCTGCGATGGGACAACATTCATGGACTTAACCCCTCCAGGCCCACCCAGAGCCAGGCAGGAGTCCCACTGCAGTGAGAAGTTGCAGAAGTCTCTCAGGGGCAGAAATGACCCTTATTTCCACAAGGGCTACATTCACCTCTGCAGCCCTCCCAGCTACTACAAGGTGTGGAGCAACTTGGTGTTTAATCAGTGTTTGTGCAATGAGTGATAACTCGATTTTATGGAACACTGACTGTGTCAGACACTGTCCTTGCTTTTACAGGTGTGTCAACTCATCATTCTCCCAACCCTCTGAGAAGCACTGTTCTGGTTCTCTATGGCTGTGGAACTGACCACCCTTAGTGGCTGAAAACCATGAGTTATTATTATATCTTATGATTTCACAGGTCGGGAATTTGGACAAGGTGCAGAGATGATTAGTTTATCTCCATTCCGTAATGTCTGGGCTACAGTTAGGATGACTTAAAGGGCTGGGGGTGCTGGACCTAAGGGCTACCTAGGCCTCTGTCTCCCCAAACACACAGCCTCTCCCAATGGCTACCTTGGGCTTCCTTGCATCATGGCTGCCTCTTTTGTGGCAGTTTTGAGCTCCATGAAGCCAAGGCAGAAATTGACAATCGTCTTCAACACTGGGCCTGGATCCAGCATGTGACATTTCTCTAGACCTTATTGGTCAAAGCAATCACAATCCAGCTCAGATTTAAGGAGAGAGGACATGGGTGGCATCTCTGGGATAGAAAAGCTCCCAAGAATTTAGAGCCATCCCTAATCCACCATAATACTATGGTTATTTCCAAATCTGATGGAAAACCAAGGCCTAAGGAGAGAGTAACCACCTCCCTCAGTGTCACACAGAGGTAAGCAGTGGTACTAGGAGTTGTGTCCAGGCAGTCTGGCTCTTGAGCCCATCAATGCTGCTGCACTGTGACCTTGGGTAACTCATACCCCAACTTGGGCCTTGGCTTCCTATAAAGTGAGAGGGATTGGACCATAATCTTTCACAAGTCCCCTCACACTGGAGCAACTTCTAATTCTCCATAAAGAGAAGAATCTCACCCTGGGCTTGGCTCATGTTGGTTGGAGTTCAAGTAGTTGGACTACCTCTCTCTAAAAGGTCTCAAGAATTTCAAACATGAGTTAAGTCTCCAGAGATTCCTCAGAGAAGTCAAATCCAGGGAAAGCCAATTTGTAAGTACTTGAGTTACAGGTAGCATGGCAGCTGGGTCTGTAGAAACAAGGCAGGCATAATGGGGCCATATTAGCCTTGCTAATTCAGCCCCAGGGAGCAGGCCCTCCTCACCCTCCTCAGGCTGTGATTTACAGCTTTGAAATCCCTCCAGAGCTGGGACTGGACCACATCTCAGGATCTGAATGAGAAGGAACCCTTCCTAAAGGGATAAAGTCCCTTTTCTGTAGAGGAAACATTGTCCCAACAGCTTTCAGCTCCTAGAACCCTGAGCTGCCTGCGGTGAATGAGGTTCTAAGGGCTGGGGGTTTGAGGAGGGGTGCAAGGGGAATAGACCAAGACTGTGAATGCAGTCTTGGCTCCTGCAGGTCAAGCTGCCTGTGTGACCTTGGACAAGCCACATACCTTCTCTGGGCCCAGTTTTTCCTCCATAGAAAAGGAATTTGATTAACCCCAAGAGGACGAATAGGTTTTATCACCAGTGCCAACTTCACAGACTGGAAGTGGCTTCCCTGGGGGCCTGTGTGGAAGGTGCTCAGACCACAGCAACACAGTGTCCTGAGATGGGAAGCACCTTGGAGACGGCATTAGTCAGAGATGCCTGTGTTCAAATCCCAGATTCTCCGCTTAGTAAACATGGGGTCCTGGAAACCCCTCATAAATTTTTTCAAACTGCCTTTTTCTCTGCAAAGTAACAGTCACAAGGCTTTTCAAAGAATTGATGGCGACTTCAATGGGACAATATGGAAAAGCCTGTCAACCCAGTGCAAGTCACAGCGGGAGTGTTCAATCAGGGTCATTGGGTCAGAAACCTGAGCACCACTGGGATGGACAGGGAAGCCTTGGTTACCTAAATAAGTCTTGTCAAGGTAGCAAAACCCATATTCTAATAGTCTGGGCCATTTTCGATCAATTCTAAAGCTGTGGTTAACGCTGTAGGCCTGCTGGAATGTGAAAAACATAATGTAAATGCACTTTCCTCATTTAAAAACGGACATGATATCTACCCATAGAAGAGTAGCAGTGAGCAAGCATTATATGGGATAAAATTGATAAAATGCCTGGTGCAGAGCGAGTACCTGGCAACAATGGGTATGTGAGGCCTTCGGCTAGAACTTCTGTACCCAGCCTTAGAGATGAAGGAAAACACCACTGATATAATAACCAGTGGAGAAGCCTTAAGTTCACCCTTCCCACTCCACCGAAAGTTGCATCTGCGAGAGAGCTGGATAATGTTTGGGAAGGAAAACAGGGTCTGATGATATTGTGGCCTCATTTTGGGTGACAGCTTCTCAAATTTAGACCATTAAACATGCATGTGAATGGACGTTCTTCATGGCATTACTGAAATGATGATTATAATTTAATACCATGCAGTGAGCACTTAAAATGTACCCACAGTGCACCTCGGATGCGCGACTCAATGAATCCTCATGGTAAACCGGTGAGGCAAGTCCTATATTCTCCCCATATCCAGGGTCACTGAGAGAGTTGGAACTGCCTGAGGTCACAGACCTAATTTGCAGTGGAGCTGAGCCCTCCAGCCCTGAGGCTGTGTACCCAACCTCACTGCCTCTGAGGGATAGATCCAGCCCGTGTGGTCTTTTAGGGAAATGACACAGGGTGGGAAAACTACCGCTATCCTAAGCCAGGGAGCCTCTGCACTGGTGGAGCCAGGCAGTTCTCAGTTCAAATCCCAGCCCAGCACCGATGATCCCCACTGCCTGGGTCAAAAGTCAGCCTAGGAGCTGGTTAATTATGTCAGTGTCCTCTTTAAGATGGGATTCCACTGAATTTTCAACCACACTGAAATTATTGCAGTGGGTCTGGGAACTAAGAAGGCCTCAGGAATCTAAATCAGTGTCGGTCTTCCACACAAACTTGTTAAATGCCGAATTACACCGATGCAGAGTTTTTTTGTACATTTCTTTCTCACAAAAATTTGATTTTTCAATCACAGAACAGCTACCCCACTCCTCTCCATGCTTAGGGTTCAGTGTTGAGGTGAAAAAATAAAGTTAAAATGATCCAGGAAGTAAAATATGAAGATTTACGCAAACATATAAACAATGCCCGCAATTTAAAACTCAGTATTTCTTTTCCTCATATTCTGTGGGTTCATCTGTTATCTCCCCCAAAACTGCCTTTTCTTTTCATTACACAACACTCTCTGCAAATTATTTCTAACTTTGGGTGATTTGCTGACCCTCACTGACTAGGATCTCTTTTCTCCTCAAATATCACACCCACTTTGCATCATAACCAAATACTGCCTCCTCACTGCACCCCCACCCTCCATTGGGGATGATCTCTTTATCAATAATCCGACCCCTGGAAGCCCAGCGGGTGACTCTTTAGTGCCCCCGACACCAATGCAGATGGGGGCTTCGGATCCCCAGTGTAATCCCAGCCTGAAATGTTACCAGGAGCCCCACGGCTCTTCAATTACCTCCCTTGGCCTGTCAAGACCACAGCATCTCAAATTCAGTTAGCTGGTCTTTGGGTCTCAGCCAAGGCCCAGCCTCTGCTCCTAATGACAGCCAGCTGAGGGGACACTGAGAGGGGCGAAATTCAATTTGCAGCCCTTCTAATGAGATTAGGGGAGCAGGGTTTTTTATTTTCTCCAAAGTTTGCCATGGGCAGGATGAATGATGGCCCAGGGATGAGCTGTCAACGTCAACAAAGGCTGGAACTGGGAGAGGGGGATGGGAGACAAGGATGGGAGAGAGAGATTTTCCAGACAGAGCCAAGGAGCCCTTCGTGAGTCACACAGCAGGTGACAATGTCTGGTTGGCAAAGTGTCACTGTGGACAGGATGCAAAGTCAAGAATGAATCTGAGGAGAGGCAAGTGTCAACTGTAAGCAATATTCCTAAGTAGAAGTGTGCACTCTTGCTCTTTTCTGCTTCTCAGTTATCTCCCACCTGTGTTGATTTTCTAAAAGTCATTAAGCAAATTGTATTTCTTCAAATAAGTCAACTCAAAAGTATCTTCTCAAATAAAGAAGTCAGGCTGGAGACCCTGAAGAGCTGACTGTGGGCCTGGCGGGTAGTAGGAGTCAGAACTCGGCCACCAAGAGTGCGTTGGAGGAGAGACTCTATTGTCCTTTGAAAACAAACAACACAAGTCCCACTGGTCTACTGCCTGGAACAGCCCAGGCCAGCGATGCTCTTGGCTGAGGCGAGAGCTGGTGTGTGAAGTCCACTAGGACCTCAGGTGCCCACACTGTGCCGGGGAGGAGCCGAAAGTACTTAATCTAATTCCGAGTAACTTCAGGGTGAGGTGTGATGTGCAAAACATGTCCATTTAGTGTTTAGTTAGCACCTGCCTCTGAGTAGCTTCATCTCGATGTAGGAGATTTAGAGCAGGACACTCTTCTGGGTCAAACTGATAGATGGAGGGAAAGCTCTGGGGAATCCGAAGAGGAAGAGGTCACTATGGTTGGGAGACACAGGAATCTTTGCTTTTAGGAGGTGACCCTTGAGCTGTACTTCGAAGGAGGACTGGATCTGGAAAGGCCGAGAGAAGAGACTCAGACCCTTATGGTTGAAGGTCTCCGTGCTTCTTCTGCAGGCGCAGCTGTGTCTGCTCCAGGGTCAGTCCTGGTGGGAAGTGCAATAGTCCTGCCTCTCCAGGCCTGGACCTTGTGTTCTGAGCACCAATTTGTCTACTGCACCTTCTTAGAGCTCCTCAGAGATCATCCATATATACCACAGAGCTCCTGCCCAGCTTCCTATCCCACACTCCAACCCTCCATTGATGGGATAATCCTGTGCTAGACCCTGGCCTTGGCTCGGACACCTTGAGTTGCCCAGTCTCGCCAGTTCTTCTCCAGGAGGGGGGAGCTGAGACTCACATATCTTGCCTCTTGTTCCCTAGCCACTGCCTAAAGTCCTGTTTCTAGTAGACTGATACCCAGGGACCATGACATCACTGCCCTTCCTGGGGGTCCCTTGAATATGGAAATCGACCCGAATCAAGACCTTTACTCAGCTTCAGAACAAGTCAACATAAGTTAAAGCACTTTGAGGACACATAGTAGATACTCATTAAATATTCATCAGCTGAAACGAGTTCACAGGGAAGGTGAAAACTTGATGGGGCTTGAGCACGGGTGGTTAGACCGGTAGCCAGAAGTGGGAAGGCATTCTCCATAAAAAGGAAGCTCAGCGCCAGACTTGTGTTGTTTGTTTTCAAAGGACAATAGAGTCTCTCCTCCAACGCACTCTTGGTGGCCGAGTTCTGACTCCTACTACCCGCCAGGCCCACAGTCAGCTCTTCAGGGTCTCCAGCCGCTTAGTTTGCCCACCCATGGGAAGGTGCTGCTGCCCACAGACCAGGGGGACTATCCTGATGGTACCACAGTCTGACCTTGGCCATCAACCAGATAAGCCAGAGGAATCCTACAAACTCCAGAACCCAGAACATCTCAGAGGGGTGTCGTGGCCAGAGCGCTCAGAGATTATTTTCCTTACAAAACAAAGCTCAGAACCCCTCAGGGCCTGTGAAGGATCATGCTGGATTGTTGGCCTGGGTTAAACTGGGTTATGAATCCAAGCCAGCACCTTATAAGTCCAATGCTGCTGAGGACAGCAGCTGATGCTAGGACTCTGAGCCGGGAAGCGCTCAGGTCTATGGCTAGTCATGGCTGCTTTACTAATGTGGCTCCTTGTATGTTGTGAATCATTTCTGGGTTTTTTTTCTTATTCCACTGAGTGTTATTAAAATTCCTATGAAGACCATTCGGTCCTGGGGGAAGGGGTTGTACCATGAAGTGACAGTGACATCAGAAATTCAAGGCACAGTCTTAAGACTGCAACAGCTCTTGGAGAAACAAGATGGCGGCAGGGAACAGCTGCCCCCGCCGCCTCCCACGACCGCATCAAAATCACAACTAAAACACAGAACCACCGTCACTCGGAGCCTCCTGACATCTGGCTGCACAGAAGCCCCACAACCAGGGACCTGAAGCAGCACCGAGACCGGGAGGAGGGGCGGAGACGCGGGCGGGTTGGGGCTGAATCCCGGAGACTCGGCCGCGGGCCCACACCTGGTGCTGCAGGTTAAACCCGGGAGGGAATCTCAGCGGCGGGGGTTTCCCGGAGGAGGAGGGTTCCCAGCCCCACAGCAGGCCCCCAGCCCAGGGCTCCAGGGCCGGGGAGAGACGTCCCCACAGCTTCGGGCTGTGAAACCAGCGGGGACTTTCCCTGAGGGTCGCGGAGGCCGCAGGAGCCCCAGCAGCTCCTCTAAAGGGCCGGCGCAGACTCACTCGGACGCTCCCTCTGAGCCCAGCACCGGGCAGCAGCCTGAAAGGACCCGGGACACTCGGGGAGGAACTAACCTGCCTGAGATCCGGGCGAGAGGCGGAGGGAGGCTTCCTCCCAGGCAGAAGGGCTGGCGGAGGCCATGGCTCCTGTGGCAAGTCCTCCCCGCACACAGCCGGCAGGCAGGCGCCATGTTTGAATCGCCAGCACCTAACTCTCACCTTTGGCCCCGCCCCGTGATTCCCGGAGGCCCCGCCCCTCCCCGCCTGCAGCTCATCCGGGGCATTTCCAGGGGCTTTTCTGTGCAAGTGGCCTCTTGAACCTCATGCTTAGGACTTTCCTAAAATCTCTCCACCAAGCAGCAGCAGGCCCCATACAGCTTGATAAGCAGCCCCAGGCCTGGCACTAGCGGCAGCTGCACTGGCTCATAGCTGGGCCTCTCCTGGGCACCTCCAAGCCCAGCACAAGTAGCAGCCAACTATGGTTTGCTGTGTAGCTCATGCTGGGTGGCCCTGGGCAAGGCACTGGCACAGGCTGACTTTGCACCTCCAAGGGGCCCCAGAGACAGTGCACCTGGTGGTCAGACTCCACCACGCTGGGTTACAACCCTACCACATCCACGAGTGACACTCAAGGGGCGCACTTGGTGAACACCAAAGCCCCACTGAAGTAAATCCTGCTCCATAGGGGTGTCTCCAGCACAGCAGCTCTTTAGCTGTAGCTGCAGCTGGTCCTCACAGCTGATTGGCCAGGGGGTCAATTCCTCCCAGGGACACCAACAGCAACCAAGGCCCAACTACAACAGGACAGTGCACACAGCCCACACAGGGAGCACCTGGAAGGCCCAGCTCAGGTGACTGGGGAGGCTGAGCCATTGGACCCTACAGGACACCTACTACACAAATCCACTCTACAAATTCCAGGAGACATAGCAACTCTACCTCATACACAGAAAAAAACACCTGGAAGCAGCCAAAATGTGGAGGCAAAGAAACATGTCACAAAGGAAAGAACAGAAGAAATCTCTAGAAGAGGAACTAAATGAAATAGATCCAAGCAAGGTAACAGATACAGAGTTCAGAATTTTGTTTATAAGGATGTTTAAGCAGACTATTAGGGAAACAACTGAGAAAATCAATAACATAATAAAGTACCAATTTGAAATGAAGGCTACACTAACTGAAATGAAGAATAATTTACATGGAATCAACAGTAGAGTAGAGGATGCTGAGAATCAAATCAGCAATTTGGAACATGAGGAAACAAAAAACACCCAACCAGAAGAGCAAAAAGAAAAAAGAATCCAGAAATATGAAAATAGTATAAGGAGCCTCTGGGACAACTTCAAGAGGCCCAACATTCGTATTATTGGGGTGCCAGAAGGGGAAAAAAGAGACCAAGGAATTGAAAACCTATTTGAAAAAATAATTACAGAAAACTTCCCCTACCTGGGGAAAGAAATAGACTTACAAGTCCAGGAAGCACAGAGGGTCCCAAACAAGAGGAACCCAAAGAGGCTCACACCAAGACACATCATAATTAAAATGCCAAAGGTTAAAGACAAAGAGAGAATCTTAAAAGCAGCAAGAGAAAAGCAATTAGTTACCTACAAGGGAGCACCCATACAACTGTCAGCTGATTTCTCAACAGAAACTTTGCAGACCAGAAGGGAGTGGCAAGAAATATTCAAAGTGATGAAAAACATGGAACTACAACCAAGATTATTCTACCCAGCAAAGCTATCATTTAGAATTGAAGATCAAATAAAGAGCTTCACAGATAAGAAAAAGCTAAAGGAGTTCATCACCACCAGACCAGCACTATAGGAAAACTTGAAGGGTCTTCTCTATGAAGAAGCTAATGAACAAAAGAATCTGATGAACTAAATAGATCCAGAGACATTGACGCATGCAACAGACAGTCATATTTCAGAGGGAAGAGGGAAGGGGGGTGGAGGGTGGGAAGAGATTAACCAAAGAAGTTATATGCTTATATGCATAACCCATGGACACAGTTAATAACAGGGTGAAGGCCTGGGGAAGGGGTGGGAGCAAAGTGGAGGGGATCAATTGGGGGAAAAATGGGACACCTGTAATACTCTCAACAATAAAAATAAAATAAAATAAAATACAATAAAATACAATAAAATAAATAAAATAAAATAAAATAAAATAAAATAAAATAAAATAAAATAAAATAAAATAAAATAAAATAGTGATAATATAAAAAAGAAAAAAGAAATTCAAAGCAAAGGCTTGGGACCTCCTCAGCTCTTCTCCACTCCACCTGGGAGGGCAGCCTTTTTAGGTCCCAGTAAAGGACTGACCTGGAAGGTGCTGTCTGGGCCACTTTGCACAGGCTCGTGAGCCAGTACCTGTGGTACTTTCATAGACCTCTAGCCCATGTTCCTCTTCCCCGCCTCAGGCTATGACAGGTAGAGATATATTCTAAGGGAAGTAGAAAAAGACAAGGATGGCAAGGATGAAAAAATGGCCAGCTACCACTGCATGATGCTTATGAATGAAAAGGGGTGACCAAAGGCAATTTCTCAGGAACCCAAGCTCTCCACTGTAAAGCACGTTTCCATCACAGAGGACTTTCATGTGTATTTTCCTATGTGAGACTCACAACAAGTCTGTGAAGGTTTCCTGATCCCCATTTTAAAGATGAGAGAATGGAGGCACCCCAAACTTAAATGAGTCACCCAAGTTCATGCAAGGGTGAGCCTAGGATGCAAAGCCAACTGTGTCTGATGTCAGATATGTTACTATCTTGCTACACAACCTATGTGCGTGGGATGGACTATCCCTCTCCCCCATCTCCTCTGCTCTCACTTCTATGCAGAGCCCCCTACTCTTCTGATTGTCCGATGGTAGACCTGTTGGCCCATCAGGAGGAAATCCTCAGGGGATGGCACCCTTGTCCAACTCTGTGCTGACGGGGAAATACCACCTCACTGCTGAGTAAGAGCCCACTGGATACATGGGACATGGAGCAAAGAATTCTGGACTGGGCTCCCAGCCTCACTGTCGCCAGTCCCACTGTGATCTTGGACAAGGGGCTTCTCTCTCAGCGCCCAAGGCTCTCTTGGCTCCTCACCAGCTCCAACATTCCCAGATTCTAATTCTCCGGTTGTCCAAATCACTAAATGGTTACTCAAATCCACTTCTTGCTACCTACAAACCCAGTTTGTTTTTGGTTTTCTCTTCCTTCCTAGTTTTCTCTTTTGCTGCACACAATTTGTGTGGTCAGTAGCATTTCTAATGCAAAAGCTACCCCCAGTGCCTGCTGGGTTTGCAAAAGACACCCCTCAGGCCGCCCCTCCCGGGGCAATGCCAGACCAGAGGATGGAGCCCTGGGTCTCTTCACTTTGCGCCACATTATCACAAAAAGGTGGATTAGAAGTTATCTCCGCTCTGCTTTCTCTCAGAGCTCCTTGGCAACACAGCCACCTCGATATAAATACACACCAGAACCGTGCACATGCTCAGACTCAGAGCCGAGGCCTTCAGAGGCCCGGGGGCAGATGCCGGCAGGGAGCAAGGACATCAGGAGGTCCCCAGGATGCAAAGGAGTGCCAACCTCGCCGCTTCAAGGTCAACTATGGCCCCCATCAAATACAGCTCCCTGATAACTCTGGCACCCACCTCAAACGCTAGAGATCTTTCATCTCTGGCCAGCCAGTATTTTCACTCTTTACAATTAAACAGGGTGGAATTACCATGCCAATCTTTGTTTTTCTAATGGATCTTTCTCCCTAGTGCTGCTAATGACTCCCATTCAGGTCGAAATTCCATTGTTCTTGATCACTGGTCATTGAGATTAAAATCAAACTCGATGAAGTTGTGCTTCTGAGTGTGACAGTGTATAATGTTTTAGGACTGAACTAATTCCCAACACATTGTTAACTCCAATGACTAAAATAACTAAGTATTCAGGAAATCATCACAAACAGATTCTCATGCTTGGTACAGGTTCACTAGCATATCATTCCCTGTCCCAGGTAGGACCATAGACAGAACTACGCACACACTTGATTCAGGCACATGTAGGAGAAACACACATCAGTTTAAAAGACCAAACAAAACACCCTCCTGCCTGGAGGCCTGGGAATGAAATCCCCCAAATGTCTCTCATAGATATGACAGTCCTCTTAAGATTTACCCTCGCAGCTCTGTCAGATATTCTCAAACGACAGAGAGCCTGGAAAGAAAATACAATAAAGAAATCAGAGACCTAAAGCGCCAGGCTGAAGAAAAGAACCAGAGGCACAAGATGTGTACATTGTAAATACTTTAAAACCGTACTCTTATCTTGGCTCAGCGCTGTGTCCTGTCTCGTCTCTGATCATTGTAAATATTTAATGGGCTATAGCCGCATCTCCTTACTGATACAGGGAGATGGATAAATCCATGCGCGGAGTGCGTGTTTTCACTGTGTGCAGACTGTCCGAGGGAGCTGTGAATGGTGGCACCGGCTGTGCCCTGTCCGAGGGGTCCAGGGGCTGAAAGTAAGTCCCACCCACCTAGCTCAAGGGCACAGGGTCAGTTCGGAGCGAAATGCCCCTTTGTGCAATTAGCTGGGGTGGCTTATTTTTTGCAATTCACAGTTTACTAGTGTGAAGGGGATTGAGCTGAGCTGGTGGGAAAAGTGCCCCTGTTTATTAAAAAATATCCAGAAATCTAGTCTCAGTTTGATTTTCTGTAAAATAAAAATGTAGGCATTTTTGTTCTGCTTTCCTGTTTTGATTCTCTTAGCAGCCTAAGACTGGTCTTGGGACTTGATTTTCCTTGCTTCTGGAAGCAGCCATCTGCTCCAAGGGGAAGGTGAGGCAATGAGGAGAGGAGGTGGCTCCAGAGCCCTGCTTCTGTGGACAGGTTCTGTCCTGCCTGTCACCTGCTGGACCCTTGACTATTTGGCCTTCCCACTGTGCATCCTGGTGGCTTCTTCGCACCAGGCCTGTGGGTGGTCAGCTCTGCTGCTTCGGCCAAGGGCAGAAAGGTGAGGGCAGAAAAGCAGGCAGAGGACGCCCTTGAGATGCTAACTGTTCCGTTGTCAGGAACACCCTTCCACAGTACTCTGACTCCTCTCTCGACCTTGGGAAGACAAACCCTTCCTTTACTTCAGCAGGCTTGTGTGTAAAATGGAGATAAACGGAGACTGCATAGGTTCAGTACCAGACCAGATTAGAGACTCGATACATAGCAGTACGTTTCCTTGCAGAAGGGCTGGGGCCCCAGGGCAGGGCAAGCCAGGCATGGTCTCTTCGGGATGGGCATCTGTGGACTCTGCACTTGAAAGTGGAACCAGGAAGAGCAGTGACAGAGAAATAGTCTGTGACGAGGATGTTTCTATTTAAGAAAAGTCATCTGTCTTTCCCTCCACAGGGAAGACACCATGTAACCTCCCATGCAGGAGGTTCAGAGAAGGGGATATGCGTTTCACAGCTCACCCCCTGGCTGGCGAGGCAGGTGCCATATGCCCAGGGCGCCCTCTGAGAGGCGAGAACCTCCTGAGCTTTGCTGTCTTTATCTGTTGTATGGCCTCACTTTGCTTTGCTCACTGAGTTAATCTTCAGAGGGAAGGGCGAGGCCAAGGAACAGAGAAAGCAAGAAGCAAATGTGTCTGCAGCCAGGTTCCAACACAACTGAACATACCAGAGACTGACTTCCACAGGCAGAGGGAGTGGCTCTGTTTATGAGATAAAAGCCAATGAAAGCAAACAGGGGCCCTGAGCTTGTCTAGTGAAAATTCTAGGACAGTCTCCCATAGTACGACTTTTCAGATACTCCAAGGCATTTCCAAGTATCTCAACAGCATAAAATGTTGAGATATGCTGAGACCTATGGTCTATCTATCTGTCATCTATCTATCTATCTATCTATCTATCTATCTATCTATCTATCTATCTATCTATCTATCATCTATCTCATCTATCTATCTATCTATCTATCTATCTATCTATCTATCATCTATCTATCATCTATCTGTCTATCTATCTATCTATCATCTATCTATCTATCATCATCATCATCTATCAATCATCTGTCTTTCGCAAATTTATTTGGATTCTCTGTAATAAAGGCACACAATGTAGAGGTGCATTTGGATGCAGATACACCAGGAAACCGCGAGAGTGTGCTGTGAGCCCCGGGAGGGTAGAGATCACTGTGCCAGGTGACTATTTAATGTCCCTCTTTGGAATTGAAGGTCATAAATATTCTTCCCACAATCTCCAGCTGCATTTCTCAAATGGGATGTGGGGAATTACTCTGCAGTCTCTGTTGTCTTTTTGCGGATGTGAAGGTCATTTAACAGTATTCTTGCATCTCGTAACATCTTTCTTATATGAGAAGGGGGATTCCTCTCCTCTTTACAGTTCTTACTCTCCTCTCAGCCTTGGTCCTCCCCCTACACCTAACTATGTGTCTGTCATTCATTCATCCATCACCCATTCAACTAATGTGTATTAAGAGCCTATCGGAAACTTTGCTAGGAACTAGGGACGAACACCGGACAAGTTAGAGGCAGTTTCTGCTCTCATAAAGCACACGGTCTAGTGGAGAGACAGAAAATAGGCAAAACTTACATGAATAAGCATATGATTAGGAGGTAGATGCTGTGATGTGCTGTCCAGACCCCCTTCAGGGTGGGAGAAATCACTGTCCAGCTGCTGGGAATTCTGCCAAAACACAGTCTGCAGGGATTGACTTAACTAGAGAGTGCTGCCTCACCCCAGGTCAAGCCCCCTGCCCAGAGGAGTCCACATCCAATGCCATTTGACCCATCGCCTCCTCTGGACCACTGTGAATGGCTATCCCAGCTTCTGAACTCCCCAGATATACACACTCACTGTGGCTGTACCTTCCTCTTTCCATAGAGCTGTCAACCTATGAAGCAGCCAAAATTTCTAAGCAACCAATGCCCCTTCCCCCATCAACTTTTAGAAAACAGGGCATCAGAAAGCAAAAAGAGAGGAACGGTGATGGCCTATGATATTTTGGGCAATGACAGTCTCCAGAAATAGGGATAGCTGGGGGGTGGGGCTGGCCAGAACCTTCGAAGCGATCCATTCTTAGCCTTGCAATTTTTTCATATTCCAGTGGTTCCGAGAATGATTGGACCGGGTAGCAAAAAGGGTCTTCTCAGCAGGGCAATCATATGCTGGTAAGAGCCTGAGAAATACTGTAAACTAGATTGAGAGCTGTGAACATCAATCCACCTTTCAACCACAGAACGAAGAACAGAACCCAACCATCCCTGGTGGATAAAGCCTAGAGCCAAGGGCCATCCACACAGGTTATCTACTGACACGTCGGGGCTTAAGCTGCCCTCACCTTTTTGAAAATGACTAATGCTTTTGAACAGCTTGATGGTAATAGCTATTGGAATTTAAAGTGGACTGCGTTCTAAGGATGATAAAAGAAAATAGGATATATTCTTCACTAAAGAACTGAAAATGAAGGAAAAATCAAGGAAGACAAAAACCAGAAATCACAACAGAATAAGTCAGATTTAAAAAGAAATAAGTAAATTTAACAATAAATATAAGCAGGTTAAGCTTGCCTAATAATCTGTCAATAGTTTCATAGGGAGTGGAAAAATCCATTTAAACTTTAAAGCTAAACACATAACACATGAAGATAAAGCTTCAATCAGAAGGATAGCATATGATCGCCAGCAACAGAAAGCAGGGGTCACAGTTTTAATTGTGGAATCTAAATGACCATGGAGGTTACAATCTGTCCCCTCCTCTTCTGTCTCCTTAGTTTCTCTTTCCTCCACCACTTTCTGAAGATGGATAACAGCACCAAGGACAGATTTGAGGGAGAAAATACAAGTCAAAGAACTGTACTCCACCTGGCACAGACTCTGTAAAACCTGAAGTGTCGGGGACATGCTGTGGCACATTATATTAGACAAGGAGGAACAAGGCATGGCATCAAGGGACAGGACAGTGTGGCCGAGAGTGCTGGTCGAGCAGGGGAGTGAGTGTTCATGGTCTGTAAGATTACAATACATCTCCTTTAACAACTTGAGAGAAACACAAGTAAATTTAGAATTCCAAACTTAACCATCTTCCCTCTTTCTTAATGAAACACCAGTCAGGGACTCAAAGAGTCTCAAAAATTTCCAGAAGTTGAAAAGCATCTACAGTCCATCCATACTCTTGGCTGCAATGTAGCAAACCATAAATTAAAGACAATTATTTAAATTAATCCTCAACTACTTATAAACTATAAACTTTTTTTCTAAAATTCTTTTGTTGGAAAGTAAAATGACAACACATATTGTTTAGAAAGCAATGTCTATAAGAATATGACAAATTGTGAAAATATTTCTAATATATGTGACAAAATATTAGAGACTTAATACATAAAATATATGAATAGGAAAAAATTAATAGAAATCTCAGAATTCAAACACATAAATTTGAAATATTTGGGGTTTTTAGATGTAACAATATGTTCATTTAAAAATGAGATATATTTTTCAGCTATTGAATTGGAAAACATTGAACAAATAATATCATCTTTTGATATAAACTTCTTGGGCTGCAGTGGGGTTGTGTACCAAAAAGTCTTAAAAATGCATACACACTACTCCTGAAATGCCATTTCTAGGGAGTTATCCTGAGGAAATAATCTGACCAAAGGTAATTATTTAGTTATAAGATTTTTGCTATGTTTTTTAGAAATCATATCCCCAAATTGAGGACAATGTTAATTCTTAGCAACAGAGAATTGGTAGGGTTCATTTGATGGGCTGCTTGCTATATAACTAATGAAAATAATGGGGCACATCTATGGTTATTAATCCTGAAAGATGCCAATAACGTGTTCAGTAAAAAGAGCACATAACAGTATGGGCAGAAATATCCCATTCTTGTTTTCGAATATGTACATATGTACACATGTCTAGGCATGTACATATTATATACGGCTGTTGTTCAGACATTTCCATTACTGATTGGTGAGAACGGGGATTACTTTGTTGATCTTTAAATTTTATAACCTATAATATATATTTTTTTTAAAAAAGAGATAACATTAAGTAAAACCAATTACATAGACAGTGGCTATGGTGGAGCTTATGTACTTCTATTGTATTATTTTTCATATTTTTTATCCATCAGTTTTCACATTCATTTTGTGCCTCTAACTATTATTCGTTTGAGGACAGGGCACTATTTTTATCTTTGTGTGCCCAGCACTTAGCGCAGTGTTACACATATTGTAGGCATCATTCAATCTTAGTATTTCAAGGAAGGAACACAGAAGGGCGGGAGAGGGGGGGGAGAGAAAGGGAGACAGGCCAGAGGGGAGGACAGGAAAAACAGGGGAGAGAAGAGAGAAGAAAAGGAAGGACGGGGGGGGAAAGGAAGGAAGGAAGAGAAGACTGAAGAGAAGGAAGGAGGGAGAGAAGGGGGGAGAAAGGGAAAAGAAAGGGGAGGGAAAGGAAGGAAGACTGGGGGAAGAGGGGAAGAAAACTTGGTTATAGGCACCATCTCTGCACAAGCAGACTTCTACCTCCTGGGGGTGGAACTAAAACCCCAGCCACAGCTGCCCCCATGCCCAGTCCCCGTTCCTGCCATATTCCTGTCTCAGATGCCCTGGGACGCTGCTGGGTGTGCCGGTCTCCCAGGGCTCAGGCCAGCGGGATCCGGTCTAAGAAAACCTTTCCCACAAGGTACTAGCGCCCTTTGCAGATGTTTGCTAACATGTCCACAGCTGGAGCACTGCCTCACACAGTTCCTCAATCATTAGCAGACATTACCTAATTGATAAGGGCGTCCCTCCCGTTCCCAGTTCTGTGTGACACACAATCAAACTCTGTTCCCTTTCCCGGTGACATCAACATTCTTGGCCAGGCCATTGGAGGAGAACTTCTCTTCCACCCAAGATAAACTGAGATCTTGGGACAGAACCATTCCCTGAGGATCCCCACAGCCACATTCTCCCACCCACTCTGCCTCCCTGGTCCACGCAGGGCTCCAGTTCTAGCCATGGGGCTGCTCTTCGGGCCTTGCTGACATTGGCCCAGCACAGCTGCGGCTCCTCACCGGCTCCCTGTGACAGCGGGAAACAGATTGGAGGCACCAGGCATTTGGTGTACTTGGACGTGCATACGCGAACCCCCTAGGACCATCTCTCCCTCTCCCTTCCCCTGTGGCCCCCCTGATACAACTGTGCAGCAACAATGAAAACGTCCATCTGGTCTCTCCGGGCAATAGGTTCCTGGTGATAACGTATTTCCTTAACCCAAGAAGCGATGGGCCCTGGCCACCTATGGCCAACCCAGGCCAAGAAACAGAGAGAAGCACAAGGCAGAGCCCAAATTACAAGGAGAGCCTCTGAAATTAGCCCTAGGTGAGCTCTTCTCTGCCTATTGAATGACCCTATGGATGTGGAGTGTTTGGCTAGAACAGCATATCCCTCAAGTACTGTGATCTCTATCCAGGTTGCAAAAGAAATCTTTGCTTCTTAATTGGGCCCTGGCCCCTGAGATTAAAGGAAAGATATACAAGGTGGGGCAAAAGCAGATTTACAGTTATGACTATGTGAAACAGTTTATTCTTATATTATTATTAATTATTGTATTATTTTATTGTATTATTTTCCACACAAACATCTGTAAACATACTTTTGCCCCATCCTGTACAACCAGTAGGAGAGAGAACCTCAGAAGCTGGGTTTTATGAGGTGTCGGGTGGGCTGGGGAGGGAGGTTTAGATAAATGAGAGGTTGATTCATCTTATCTTTGTCTTATTCTATAATGGGGAATTCGGAGCCAAACAGACCCACGTTCACACACTGGCTCTACCATTTACTGGCTTGATAAGTTGGGGCAAATTTCTCTCTCAGCTTTAATTTTCTCATGTGGTTCTTGTAAAGATTCAGTGAGAAAACATATAAAACCTGGCCCAGAGTAAGTGCAATATTTTTTAAATCAATGCGCATGAAGAGCTTTGAAGTCAACGTCTTGGATGTGTGAGTCCAGGTCGCTATTTTTTCCCTTTTGTCACATTGGTGTTATCTTCCCATTCCACAGGCAATTGTGACATTCTTAGCTTTTACTTTTGATTATAGTTGTTATAATCAAAAGTAATGCAAACAGTGTCCAGCACTTAAAAGAAAACGCTAGCATGGCCCCGGTCTCAACACATCTCACCCAGCCTTGGCCCTTCTCAGATGAGGAGCCTGAGGCCTAAGGAGGGACAGTGAGGACACAGTTGATGCTGGGGGTCTTGACCCCAGGCCTAGTCATGTGTCATTTGTTCCTGGGGGTGGGGTGGGGGCGTAGTGGGCACAGGCCTATGCCCAAGTCTCTCCCAAGGGGGTAGCTGGGGTTCTGGCCCACCCCAGTCTCTGGAGCAGTCATATAGAGACTTAACACGTCAAAAAAATTCCTCCATATTTCCCCGGTTCCTATTTTCCTCCTGGTTGGGTCTTCGCTGTAGTGTTCAGCTTAAGGCTTTTGCTAAAATATCCCTCTGTGGAAAGCTAGTAAGGGAATGGAATAAACCGCCATGCCCTTTGACATCCAGTGGTGGCCACACCCTGGCTAGCTGTGGGCCTGGGGCAGGAAGGGAGTGAAGCTCAAGTCCCAATAGGTGAGCAGACTCAATGGTCACCCACGTCTGCCCCAAGAGGTGCCTAAGGAGAACCTAGCTGAGCCTGGTCACTGTGGGGATGTTGGGGGGTCAGTGGGCATCTCCATCCAGTGAGTGATGGAAGGGGCCCTTGGCTGGTCCACCTCCTTTGGGCCTTTTGGCCTGTCCCTGGTCCCCTCACCCTGGGACACCTTGGGCGATCACACCCCTTTCTCTGGGTTCCGACTCCCCTTCTGGGTGAGAGGACCTGCTGCCTCCTCCAGCTCTGATGCCGTGGAGTGCGCAGTGCTCAGCATGCTGGCCTCCCCTGCCTCCCTGCTTCCCGAGCCTCAGCCCAGCCTCTGCGGCCCCAACTACAACTGGAGCAGAGGCCGCCGGGCCCCTCCACCCTGCAGCCCCCATTGAAGAACTTGCATCTCCAGAGGGGAGGATTCGGGTAGAATTTCACTCTCATTTACCTGAGCACAGCCTGCCCACCCCTTCCTGTCACGGGAACCCATCAGAGAGCAGACGAAGTGGGCTCCCCTTCCATATCTCACCCTCCTGAGAACACAGCCATAACTCCAGAGTAAACACACATGGTCTAATCTTTCTCGGCGCTGGGACAGTTTGTTGAAACTGGTGAAATGATGCAGACCCCACCGAGAGGGTTTGATAAGAGCTCTAAGTCCGGCTTTGTGATTATTAAACAGAGGGAGTGTAGCTCAGCTGCCTCTGATAATTTCAAAAAGGGCCCTCTCCTACCCAAGTCTTACTCCCTACCACGCACACATGCTTATCACATGGAGCTCACTGGTCTACCAAGGCGAGTGCGCACATACACAATCTGGTTTTTGTTTCCTTGGAGGGGGGTGTCTCTGCCTCTAGGGAGAGAGCAAACCCCACCCTAATTTTAGGATCACTCATTGGGTTATTGGTGACATCATGAAAGAGGAACCAGTTGACATGGTTCATGCTACACAAGAATGATGCTGGAAAATTGGAGTTAATGCAGTTTGGATACGGAAATATTTCCTTACTTAGAGCAGGGTCAGCAAACCACAGACGGTAGGCCAAACCTGGCCCACAGCCTACTTCTGCATGGCTACAAAATTACATTTACATTTTTGAATGGTTGAAGCAATCAAGAGGGATAATATTTCAAGACACATGAAAATTATGTGAAATTCAAATTCCAGTGTCCACAAATAAAGTTTTACCAGAACATTGTCTCGATCATTCATGTACGTATGACTGCTTTTGGGCAGACTTGAGCCTGCTGACCAAAAATACTCCCAATCCAGACCTTTACAGAAAATGCTTGCTGACCCCCAAGCTACAGAATTTTTATGTCTTTTTTTTTTTTTTAACCAATATATTTTTTCATACCATTTCACAGAAGGATGAGCTGGAAAACTGAGCAAGGACAGGACTTTAAGGAATGTTCTTGATGTGACTGAGCCCAAAGGGAAGCAGATTGATCACCGCCTTGAGGTGGGCCCCTTTCAAATCCCTCCACAGTGCACTGTCTCGCAGAAGCGAGCCCTGCACCCGGCCCTGAAGGGCTATTGAAATGCCCATTAAGAAAAATTGGTTCTGAAGTGTGACATCATGTCCTTGAAGAGCCGCGGTACCATGACAGGACATGAAATAACGTCCCATGCAAAAATGAATTGCATGGGAGAGCCCCAGCTGCTTCAGGAGGAAAGACAGGGCTGTGGAGAGAAAATCACAATTCACAAAACTGTGGTGTTTGTGGAAGGATCACGCAGCGTTGAGATCTCTTCTCTCTACAGTGAACATCGGAGCTCATGTGAGCTGCTCCATGGCCACGTGCTTACCTCCTTTGTTCTACTGGTGACACCTTGGAAGGACTGAGTTTCCCGTGGTTATCTTCTTTTTAGGCTTTGCCTTCACTCAATGATATTTCTCAGGCAGGTCACATTCAAATTCAACTTCTTGCAGACCATTAAAGCAACACTGGGCTGAGAATTCCCAGAACTTCTTTTTTTTAAAAAACAAAACATTTTAAATGAAAACACTGTAGGATTATGAAATCATCTAATTCATTTAAGTGCTGCAGGAAGTTGAGAGAAAATAGTGTGTGGCCATACCCTACACGCAGCCTAAGCCAGGGGAGAAACTGCTTGCCCCCTCTGCGGATGGAAGGTATAAATTCTATTATGGTTCATAAATGATGTTTGTCCCAGACCCAAATTCTGTGTGCTGTTTCCAGACAATACTCTAAAATTGGCCAAGAGTGTTTTCCCAGCTCAGAATCAGCCCGAAGAAACAGAAGAAACACATGGGCCAGTCAGAGGCACCTGGGCAGCTTCTCTTCTGACCTTGGGCTACAATCAAGAGCAAAGACGGAGCAACCACAGAGAGGTGGGGACGTGGCCCAATAGTTCTGGATCTCTGTTGAGGAAGTTCTGGATCTCTGTGAGTTGAGGAAGGCGGCGGGCACATGGAGCATCCATCTACCAGGCCCCGAGGGCAGTGGGTCTGGGTCCCCTTACAGTGTCTCAGGCTCATGTCCCCAGAAAATCACCTCACCCCCACCATTCAACACACCTCATGTCTCATTTAAAATATATTCATGTTGGACACTCAAAAAGAGATTCCAGGTTTACTTCTGCTTTTGAATGACTTCTGGGTGTCAGCCACTGCACAGGCAACTAACTCCCTTGGACTTGATGTAATAATTCTCACGATAACCCTCCGTGACGGTCACTGTTATGCTGATTGTACAGATGTGTAAACCGAGGCTCACAGAGGTTAGTTTGACCCAAATCGCACAGCTGTAACTTCTAAGAATTCAAGTCTATCCAAGTCCACCACTCTTTGCTCGCCCCCAACCCCCAGTGCTTCTCTCATCAAATGAGTCAGACTGAAACCGCTGTTGGGGTACTTTGGGTTTCACATAAGGGAGACTTTCCCAAGAGCCAATGATGTGAAACATTTGAACCTAGAAGAGGGCCTCGTAGACGCGCCCGGGCAGACTCTGACCCATCTATCCTGCTTTTCCATGGTGCACAACTTTTGAGTGGAACGATGCATTCTTGAAGTTAATATTTTAAAATCCTTAAATCTCTGAACCATTTGGTGAGTTATGGCCAGATTAAGAATTTCTGAGGTTCTCTCTCTCATGAGCCACCCTATCCAAGCAAAAATGCCCCCAAATGTCTGGCAGGCAGCAACCCTGGACTGTCTTGTCCAGACCTGGACCCGGAGGCCACACGAGAGAAGTCTCACCCAGGACAGAACCGCTGACCCTGCTCAGCTATTACACTTCACACTTGCCTTCTCTCCCTCTCCCTGATGTTAATGGCTGATTTCCCCAAGGCTCTCTTTTCACCTTCGACCGTGTGTCTATCACCTCGGCTTGTTAATGGCTTTGGGGGATCCTGTGGCACCCGGTATCGCTGTGCATTTCCACGGAGACCTCTGCCAGCCTTTCTCCTTGGTAAAGGGTTGCTTACAACTTGTAAATCAGCATATTAGTCACAGTCAGATGTTTACTAGAAAAGTTTCCAAACAACCCAGGGACGTGTCCCACAGCATGGATGGCGCTGGATGCTCCCAGGACAGAAGCAGAAATCGGCTTGCAGGCCGGACTTGAGGACAGTCCCAGGGCTACACTGCAAGATGCCACCCTGCAAGGTGAGGGCACCGGCACTTGGAGCACAGAAGAAAGCACAGAGCACGAGCAAAGTGGACCTCAGCCATCTTTCTCAGAACCCACTTAACCTGGGACTGCCACGCATCAATCATATGACGGCAAATGGCCCACACTGACAACCTTAGAGGCCATTGTCTTCCACTCTTTCACTTTACAGAAGAGGACACTTGTGCCCAAGAGCTTAAAAGACTTTTCCCGAAGCCATCAGTGCGGTAATGCGGGGGTCGGGCTAGAAGCCGGGTCTCCCGTTCCCGGCCCCCAGCACGCACGCTGTTTGCGGTGCCTCCCTCCGTGTGTGACACCGCCTGCTTGCAGCGACCCACACAGCCAAGGGAAGGGCCCACCTCCGGGTCCTTGCTTTGTCACGCCCAGCAGAAAACGAGCCCCCATGAGTGTATGCCATTGACTTCCTGGGGGATTTTATTTTATTAATATAGCTTTATTGATTTCAGAGAGAGGAAGAAGGGAGAGGGAGAGATAGGAGCATCAATGATGAGAGAGTCATTGATCGAGCCCGCAACCCGGGCATGTGCCCTGACCGGGAATCGAACCCCGATCGCCTGGATCCTAGGTCGACGTTCAACCGCTGAGCCACCCCGGCCAGGCCCTGGGCGATTTTAGATAAACTACCTCATCCTTCTGCATCCATTTCCTGACGTGGGAAATCACGAGAAATAACTGCCTTCTACCCAGGGGTGTAGTCAGGACTGAGGCAAATCTGCGGGGAAAGGAGTTCTACTCATCCACGCGGAGCGGCCGGTATTCTCACGCTGTAAAATTACACCCAAGACACCGATGGACGGATTACTTAATAGCACTCCTGCGTCCTGAGAGCTATAAAGTGGCCCCAAACACCCAACTTGGAAAGCAAGAGTAATTTATTGGAGGGAAGGGCATGAGGGGAGGCCGGGGAGGGGAGGAACACGGAGTAGTGGAAAGGCTTACTCAGTGTCACCATGATTTTCCCTAACCGAGCAGTAAAAAACTGATGAAGAAATAAGACATCGTCCATTTCAAACAATTTGCAGAAATATTGAACAGTCTTACTATCCCCTCAAATTCAAGTGTGATTGCTTCACCCAAATAGGAAAAACCTAATGTACTAAAATCCCCGAGATGCTGTTGGTACTGATGGAAAATATAGGGCAATCGTCCCAGCTTAACTCACTTGTCCTCCACATGCCACCCGGCACTCAGGGGCCAAGGCCAGGTTCAAAACGATGGAACATTATGCAAATGCAGGTGGCTCTGCTCCTCACAGCAGGGCGCTGCTCTGCGCCTACAAACTGATTGTACCAGAGGGAGCAAGTCCTCTGTAAACTCCCCAGGTGTCGCCACGTGTGAAACCCGCACAGACTCTCACTGGAGGGTCTCCTGGCTCCTTGCACCCCCGAGGCCTGGGGTGTAAGCAGAGTGACACATCCCAAGAAAGCCGGACGTAGGAAGAGCAGGTTGGGGTATGCGCTTCAGCTGCCCAGTGTCACCGTCATCTTATGGACATCTCGTGGGAACATGTGGTGGTGAGTGTGGGAGGTGACGAGGAGAAAGAGGGAGGTGACAGGCAGGCAGTTCATCCTACTGTCGAGGGCGGAAGCTGATGGTGGATTATGAAATTGCAATCTTGCACCACGCTGGAGCCCCTGGGGTTCCTGCTCACATCTGCTTTTTTTTTTTAATATATCTTTATTGATTTCAGAGAGAGGAAAGGAGAGGGAGGGAGAGAGACAGAAACATCAATGATGAGAGAGCCATTGATCGAGCTCACAACCCGGACATGTGCCCTGACCGGGAATCGAACCCCGATCGCCTGGATCCTAGGTCGACGCTCAACCACTGAGCCACGCCCGGTCGGGCCACATCTGCTTTTCTTGAAGGAGGAACTCAATCTGTTGAAAGCATGCCCCCCTTGTTAAAATCCCAAAATCTAAAATGCAGGGACACAGCTCTTGGGCTACTTGTGACTTTTAGGAGTAAAATTAAATCATTTGGGAAAAGATGCTGTGGATCTTGAACTCAGACGCTGGACCCTGACAAGCAAAAGGTTTCATGAGACCAGGAAGAGAGCGAGCTTCCTATGGCTAGTTCCTCGCGAGGTAGCAAGAGCGAAGCCGTTCTCAAGACCATAGAGAGAAAAGGCTTGTGTTTCTTCCAGTTTGAGGCTTTTCCTACAGGGAGCAGGGGTTTGGGCAACAAGAATATAAAAAGGAAAGGGTGTCCTGGGACCAGGCTGCCCAACTGGTCAGGGCTGGAGCTAGCAGTAAAGCAGGGACGGGGGCCAAATTAGGTAAATGGATTTTAAAAGAGAGGATTCCAGCAGGCTTAAGGGATTCGTTGAGAAGTCTCCGCAGAAAGGAGAGCAAGGGTCAAACAGGGGCCCCCGAGATGGCCGGGTGCCCTGCAGGAAGAAAATCGCACGAAGCATTGCTACGGTTCAGCAGAAAAGGGTGTGAATGGGAAAAGGGAATCGAGAGAGCAAACCCTGGGCTGCGCAGCAACGTGCTGAAGTAGCTGAGAAATTATACAAGGGGCGCACCCCAGCGAGGCCGGGGCATCAGGAAAACGCGTTTAAGGGGGTCAGGAAATCGGGGCCCGCGTGCGTCTCCCACGGGGCACAGGGCAGTAGAGGGAAATGCGATCCCCTTATTAGGTGGAAGGGGCAGCGAGGAGGGGGTGGCCACCACGCCTGTCCAAATGCTGGGATTTAAACCCACACGGAGGACACTGTCTGTGCTCTTCCTATTATGCTCCATAACGAACGAATGTGCATTTCCCCGAAACCGGGCCTGAGCTGCTAACAGTATTTCCTAACAGCTTCCAGCAATGAGACTCCCACCGGACGCAAAGGTGCCTCGGAGAAAGAGGACCTGTGAAGAGGCCCAGGAGGGCCCTTAAGGTTTGACAAGCAATGGAAAGGTGTCAAGATGACGAATGCTGTGTTGGCCCAGGCACTAGGGTTTCCCTGTGGGGAGCAATGGAATGAAATAAAACGTCCACCTTCCTGGGCTGGGCCCGGCTGTTAACATCTCCCTTGGGGATCCGTTCTCCCCCACTCCCCTGGGCTGTCCTCCCGTGGGGTGCTCAGCTCAGGGCCTCACTCTTCTGCCCGGCTGCCTTGTCGCCAATTCCCACCAGAGCCCCCACAATGAAATGATCTACCTGAACCCCGGACGTTTGGTGAGGGAGCAAACACGAATGATTATCTCCAGTGCATGTGCTGGTGGGGGGACAAGGGGAAGCACAGAGGTTCCTGGGACTTTCCCATTTTTTTTGCTGCCTTCAATAACCAAACACAAAGGGCTATGTTTTTTGCTTCTCAGGTTTTACTTTAAAGACTGTGGCTACCCATCCTGCTCCTTGAAATCCCCACTACAGGGAGAATCCACTTTCATTTCACCTCTACCATTCACGGAATGGGGTGGAGAGAGAGGGAATGAGAGAGTTTATTCAAAGTCAGGCTCATCCCAGGCCAAACCTCCATTCCACCCCCGCAAGTCTGCCCACCACGCTCTCTAAAAGGCTTTTTGCATGAGCAATCCATACAAATTCAATTTGGAACTCACAACAGAATGGCCACGGAGAACCAATGGATAGGCCGGGTTAAAAATTAGATATATGGATCATCTTTAGGAGGGGAACTTTGGTTGACAACATTACTCTCTTAGTCAAGGGTTGAAGGCCAGGACTAACCGTGGCACCAGTGTTTCAAAGATGTTTTGATCAGACCTGAAAACAGTAGGCACATTCTGGAAGACGGGGCAAAGTCGGCAGCAGCCCAGAGACAGCAATGAAACTGTGACCCTGGACAACTGCATAGATATGGAGATGCGCCATTGGAAGGGGAAATAACAAGAACTCCTCTGCGTGCTGTTCCACCTTAATGGACCCAGCGCAGACATTTTTATTCAAAATTATATCATTGTTCTGAGTTGGGATAGACTGAGCTTCTCTCTTGTTCTCAAGAGCTTGCTATATGTTGAGTTTTACACACAGTGCCTTCTTTAATCCTCCCAGCCCCAGAATTTGCTCTTCCCCTGCCTGACACTCCCCCCCCCCCGAAAATGAGATGCAGGTCTTGGCTCAAATGCCCTCTTCAGAAAGGCCTCCCTTCTTGGGGCCACCCTACATGCATTAGCACTCCCGTCACCCTCTGCCCCCTTACCCTGCTTTATTTCTCTTTACTGCACTTATTTTATGTCTTTGTCTCCCTAACATTCCATGTGGGCAAGATCAGACTTAAACGTGTATCAAAGATGACTTGGAAAGGAAACGAGTTCAACTCAGAAGGGAAACATTCAGCCTCGTGTGCGTGTGTGTACACGCATGCGTAAAGAAGTATCTGTCCTTTCCATTTGCCTCGGTGTTAGGCTGCTGATGAACCACACTCTGGAGGATGTTTTGGTTGTTTTCTGGAACACACAGATAGCTCACAATGTATAACGCAGTTCCGTGCTCTGCCAGGAGCGTGAGGACACTTATCTCTTACAGGGAGGCCAGCCCTATCCATTTCAAGGAGGACGACACTGGGTTTGGACAGACTGAGGGACTTGTGAAGTGTTTAGGGGTGAGTATGGAGAAAAGGGGCCCAAGGTAACTACCCTGGTGCACCAGACACTGGGCGCAGCTCTACTCTGAGGAAGGTGTGTTCATAAAGGGGCAGCAAATCTATCAAGACAGAAAGGCAAGAAGCCCAAACCACCTCTCCCCGGGTGGGGGAAGCATGTGGGCACCTGAGACAGCAGGGGCGGGGAAGTCTGATGCCCAGATCCACAGTTTAATGTCCCCGCAAAACTCCCTCTAATAACATGTAAATGGGGGCGGTAATAGCTCTCCGTCAGGGTTGCTGTGAAGATCAGAAATAAAGTGTGTGGAGTGTCTAGCATGATGTCGAATTGAAAAGTCACAAATGCGATGCTGACCAACAATTTTAAGGACAATGGGAAATAATGTTGGGTGAGTTTTCAGATGAGAGGTATTTAAATTGTGTAAGTACAGTGATCTGAGATTCTAAGACGTGGAGAAAAATCCTCTCCTTTGTGAGCTTTCCCGGCAGGGTCCTGCCTGATCTGTCTTTGCATCAGAGTTTAGTACCCAGTGTGGCTGTGCTTTTCAGGGGCCCATTGCAATTGCCTCGCACCTCCCAGGGCAGCTCCTGCACCTCCCAGGGCAGCTCCTCCCCCACGTCCCGGGGCAGCTCCTCCCCACCCCCCAGGGCAGCTCCTTCCCACCCAGGGCAGCTCCTGCACCTCCCAGGGCAGCTCCTCCCCCACCTCCCAGGGCAGCTCCTCCCCACCCCCCAGGGCAGCTCCTGCACCTCCCAGGGCAGCTCCTGCACCTCCCAGGGCAGCTCCTCCCCCACCTCCCAGGGCAGCTCCTGCACCTCCCAGGGCAGCTCCTCCCCCACCTCCCCGGGCAGCTCCTGCACCTCCCAGGGCAGCTCCTCCCCACCCAGGGCAGCTCCTGCACCTCCCAGGGCAGCTCCTCCACCTCCCAGGGCAGCTCCTCCCCACCCAGGGCAGCTCCTCCCCCACCTCCTGGGGCAGCTCCTCCCCACCCAGGGCAGCTCCTCCCCCACCTCCTGAGGCAGCTCCTGCACCTCCCAGGGCAGCTCCTCCCCCACCTCCCAGGGCAGCTCCTTCCCCACCTCCCAGGGCAGCTCCTTCCCCACCTCCCAGGGCAGCTCCTCCCCACCTCCCAGGGCAGCTCCTTCCCCACCTCCCAGGGCAGCTCCTTCCCCACCTCCCAGGGCAGCTCCTGCACCTCCCAGGGCAGCTCCTCCCCCACCTCCCAGGGCAGCTCCTGCACCTCCCAGGGCAGCTCCTCCACCTCCCAGGGCAGCTCCTGCACCTCCCAGGGCAGCTCCTCCACCTCCCAGGGCAGCTCCTCCACCTCCCAGGGCAGCTCCTCCCCCACCTCCCAGGGCAGCTCCTCCCCCACCACAGGAAGCTCCTCCACCTCCCAGGGCAGCTCCTCCCCACCCAGGGCAGCCCCTCCCCTACCTCGTGGGGCAGTTCCTCCCCCACCACAGGCAGCTCCTCTCCCACCTCCTGGGGCAGCTCCTCCACCACCACAGGCAGCTCCTCCCCCACCTCTCAGGGCAGCCCCTCCCCACCTCCCAGGGCAGCTCCCCCCCACCCAGGGCAGCTCCCCCCCACCTTCCGGGGCAGCTCCTCCCCCACCTCCCAGGGCAGCTCCTCCCCCACCTCCCAGGGCAGCTCCTCCCCCACCTTCCGGGGCAGCTCCTTCCCCACCTCCCGGGGCAGCTCCTCCACCACCCAGGGCAGCTCCTCCCCCACCTCCCGGGGCAGCTCCTCCCCACCCAGGGCAGCTCCTCCCCCACCTCTCAGGGCAGCTCCTCCCCCACCTCCCAGGGCAGCTCCTCCCCCACCTCCCAGGGCAGCTCCTTCCCCACCTCCCGGGGCAGCTCCTCCACCACCCAGGGCAGCTCCTCCACCACCTCCCAGGGCAGCTCCTCCCCACCCAGGGCAGCTCCTCCCCCACCTCCCAGGGCAGCTCCTCCCCACCCAGGGCAGCTCCTCCCCACCTCCCAGGGCAGCTCCTCCCCACCCAGGGCAGCTCCTCCCCACCTCCCAGGGCAGCTCCTCCCCACCCAGGGCAGCTCCTCCCCACCTCCCAGGGCAGCTCCTCCCCACCCAGGGCAGCTCCTCCCCACCTCCCAGGGCAGCTCCTCCCCACCCAGGGCAGCTCCTCCCCCACCTCCCAGGGCAGCTCCTCCCCACCCAGGGCAGCTCCTCCCCACCTCCCAGGGCAGCTCCTCCCCACCCAGGGCAGCTCCTCCCCACCTCCCAGGGCAGCTCCTCCCCACCCAGGGCAGCTCCTCCCCACCTCCCAGGGCAGCTCCTCCCCACCCAGGGCAGCTCCTCCCCACCTCCCGGGGCAGCTCCTCCCCACCCAGGGCAGCTCCTCCCCACCTCCCAGGGCAGCTCCTCCCCACCCAGGGCAGCTCCTCCCCCACCCAGGGCAGCTCCTCCCCCACCCAGGGCAGCTCCTCCCCCACCTCCCAGGGCAGCTCCTGCACCTCCCAGGGCAGCTCCTCCCCCACCTCCTGGGGCAGCTCCTCCCCACCCAGGGCAGCTCCTGCACCTCCCAGGGCAGCTCCTCCCCCACCCAGGGCAGCTCCTCCCCCACCCAGGGCAGCTCCTCCCCACCTCCTGGGGCAGCTCCTCCCCCACCCAGGGCAGCTCCTCCCCACCTCCCAGGGCAGCTCCTCCCCCACCCAGGGCAGCTCCTCCCCCACCCAGGGCAGCTCCTCCCCACCTCCTGGGGCAGCTCCTCCCCCACCTCCCAGGGCAGCTCCTCCCCCACCTCCCAGGGCAGCTCCTCCCCACCCAGGGCAGCTCCTCCCCCACCTCCCAGGGCAGCTCCTCCCCACCCAGGGCAGCTCCTCCCCCACCTCCCAGGGCAGCTCCTCCCCACCCAGGGCAGCTCCTCCCCCACCTCCCAGGGCAGCTCCTCCCCACCCAGGGCAGCTCCTCCCCACCCAGGGCAGCTTCTCCCCCACCTCCCAGGGTAGCTCCTCCCCACCCAGGGCAGCTCCCCCCCACCTCCCGGGGCAGCTCCTCCCACCCATGCTCTGCTCATCTTCTTCAAACAGGCTGATAGGCCCACCCTTCTCTGCTAACATTTCTCCTCCCCTTTGATGCTGACCTCTTGACTTCAGACCGAGTTCATGCGTCCTCTATACTCTGGTAGTTCCTTTCCCAGGAGGCTCCTCAGTTCCCTCTGCAGAGAGTCCCGTCAGCTCTCTCCACCCACCCTGTCATGTGCCTCAACAGGTCCAAACTGCAGGGCAAGTGCCTGGGCTCTGGCTGGGCCTCCCGCCACAGGAGCACCCAGCAGACTCTGACACCTTCGTCCACGTTCACACTAGCAGTCCAGGGCTGGCTGCTGGCTGAGGGAGGAGGGCTCGAGAGCCCAGAGGTCAGGGCTGGGCAACCCCGTCACCAGGCAGTGTCACTAGACAGCTGCAGTGTCCTCTGGCCGGGGCTCCTGGGCCTGGGAGGGCCTCCATCCTCAGCCTCTCTGGGCAGGGGCTTGGGTTGTGCTGGGCTTTCAGGGTGAGTGAGAACTTGTCAGGGCCCCGGAGAGGGACTCTACCCTCTACCCACTGACTCAGAATCCCTAGGAGAAGGGCCTGAGAATGTTTTAACCAGTCCCCAGGAAGATTTTCACGGCCAGGCAATCTTGGCAAACACTGATTTAGGCCAGTGATTTGCAAACTTTTTAGAAGCACAAGGTTGCTGCAAAGGAAACGTTTGCAGAAGCCTGGGCTGCCCGGGCTTCTGAGTAGGGGAGGGGCCCACAGCCTAAGCCTCCCATCATTTTTCTCCTCGGTGTCCTGGAGGTAGAGACTCTTAGGGTCACAGAAGAGAATTTGAAGACAACTGATTCAGTCCAATGTCCCCATTTTACAGATGAGAAAGCTGAGGCCCAGAGAGGTTACAGTGCATTGGCAGTGATCACATGGTAGGAAGTGACAGGGCCACTTGTGAGCCAGGGGGACACTCAGCTGAACCTCTCAGTCCAAAGCTGAGAGTATTTGTACAAACTAGAAGACCAGGCAGGGGAGGAGGGGTCGACTGGCTCTGTGCTGGGTCCCGGTCACATGAGCTCAGGGTTTTAATAGCATTATTTACCTTCTCAAACCCATTAGTGTTGTAGCAGAGCAGCCACATACACACAGAGAGCAGAGTTGACGTCAGAACAAAATCTACACAAGGTTTGAAACACCAGGGCCCTTCCCTGAGCCAGAAAAGCATCAGTTAATTCTGTGAAAGCAACAAGTGAATATGCAGAGGCCGCGGCCCAAGGTGCCCAGCTTGGAACCGAAACTGCCCAGTTTCACTCACCTGTTGAGATTTGGAATAAGTGTTTCAAAGAGGAGGCAGAACACGGGGGGGGGGGGGGGTCTGCTTCCATTCTCGGACCCACCTCTCTCCCAGGGAGAGGTCACCGGAGCCTGAGAGCCTGAGTGCTCGCAGGCCTGGCCATGCCATGTGCAAGTCAGGCTCACCGTAGCCACAGGTCTGGTTCCCTCCTTGGGAAGCTCCAGGCTTCCAACCAGAGCTCACTCCCCGCTCTGGCTTGAGTTCTGAGCTTGCGGTCACCCTCATGCCACATCTAGTCTGGGGCTCACTCTCCGTGAAGGGACTCAAGAGGAGCACAGGGGCCTGTGAGGGTGTGGGAGGGGCCTGCATCTGGTTAACAGTGTCTGACGCAGCCTCTGCAGCTTTCCCAGGAAAACCCCACAGAAGCCGGAGAGGACAGGAAATCTCTTCAACACCAACAGCCCAGGGAGACAGTGGGGATTTGTTTCAGAATGTTCTATAAAATCAAGAAAAACTGCCTGGCTGGCGTGGCTCAGTAGTTGAGCATCGACCTAGGATCCAGGAGATCGCGGTTCAATTCCCAGTCAGGGCACAGGCCCGGGCTGTGGGCTCGATCCCCAGTGGGGGGCGTGCAGGAGGCTGCCGACCAATAACTCTCTCTCATATCTCCCTCTCCTTTCCTCTCTCTGAAATCAATAAAGACATGTATTTTTTAAAAAATCAAGAAAAACTCACCCAGATGTACTTAATGAAATAGAGACTGTTTAAAAAAATAAAAAAATAACGACACATCATGTCTTCTCCCCAAACTCAGAAAAGCTAGGTCTACACCAACCCCCAAATTCCTCCGCCATCCTGTACCCTTCTGTGGACTTACGGGCCACCCGAACCCCTTTCCCTTTGGCCCTGCCTGCCCCTCCCGCCAGATTGCTACAGATTCACAGACCTGGCTGTTCAATGCAGAGGAAAGAGTCAAAAGTCATCATCCACAATGCAGAACTTGCATGATACTTCTCATGTTGCCCCTTTTTATTTTCAGGAAACTTCCCACTTGAACTAAGAGAGCTGCGTGAATGTCATGAGCAAACGCACGATTTGCACTTGGCCCCTGTACTGGGCTTCCATGTGGACCCTGCAATTGCTTTCAGAAATAACCAAAGGAACAGGATCTGCCAATACAGGCCCCGCAGGAGTAAGACAGAGGGAACGCGTCCTCCCCTTGGGACTCTAAATCTTGCTATGTTCACCTTCTGCCACTCCTACAGGACAATAAAAACGGTCCCATTTTTCTGTATTTTTTAGGTGCCAGGGGCTTCACAGACACTCTCATCCTCACTTTGAAACAAACCAAAAGAACAAGAATTAGCACCACTTTACAGACATGGGGACGGAGGAGAATGGTGCCCTCACATCTCCAGCCCCAGCCTCGAACCCACTCTGCCTCGCCCACCGCTCAGTGGGTAGTGCCCACCCTCCGATCCTTGACTCCCTGTTCCTCTGCACAGCCTGTCTCTTCTGTCTGGAGCCCCATTCCCCCTCGTTGGCCAGGCATTGCTCTTTCTTCAACATTGTTTCTGCATTTTATGTGGCACCTTCCTGGACCCTTCTCCCCAAGTCCTTCCCTCGTCCCCTCAGCCATTCATTTCTCACCAGCCTCTACCACCACGACTGTAATGGTTTGCACGTCTCATCTCCTTCCGTCTACTGCATGTTCATATCTGCACCCACAATTGTTTCACTTGTGGGCCAATGAAAACTCATTTGAAGTGGCCTTAACAAAAACAATCAAGAAGAGGGGTGTTCTTTTAAGCCACTGAGTTTGGGGTAACTTGTTACACAGCAATTGATACCAGAACAATGCCAACCTCAGAAGATGGCTGGAAGGGTCTGAGATTTATGTGTAAAATGCTCCGTGATGTGCTGAACATTATAACAGCTCAATTAATATGATTAATTAATTAATGATATTCATGTCTTTCTAACATGGATGTTTTCTTGGTCATCTCTAACCTGAGAACGGGTGATTTTCTGCCTTTTTAGAGGCGAATGTAGGTCACTAATCAATCAAATTAAAACAGGAGCTTCCTGCCACCGCCAACCTCCTTTGGAAACCTGACAACAAACCTCTTAATGGATGTTATTTGGAATCAGATGAAAGTGCTCACAATGCAATCTGCGTGTGTAATGCCAGCAAAATCTGAGTTTTTGATGAAGAGTCATCATCACTTGGCCATTCCTGTCCTCAAAAAAAAAAAAAAAAAATAGTATAACAGGAAGGTGCACGGCCAAAACTTAACAAAAAGGATTATCAACGCCATCACATTTAAAAATGTGCTTGAGGTCAAATATTTTATGTTCTCCTTATTAGTTCTGTCCACACCATGCAATCGTCCAGCCCAGTAAAACTAGTCTGTGCAAGTCACAAAATAATAGACTTTTCCAGGACAATACAGCAGAGACAATTTGATCAAAGTCACAATCCATTGGTCAATCAAAGGCATACAGTGATTCTCTGAGTCTCATTAGTCAAATGGCTTCCACTGCCCCCAGACTACTAATTGAAAATTAAATGTGGCTTTTAAGGCATTTACACAAAGGTTCAGAGTGATTCATTCCTGGCTGTGTTTTCAGATCTGTGCACATGAATTTATACACACAGTGAATGCTGCTTAAATTGAAATAGAGTCAATTTAATTTAACACATTTATTGAGTACCCAGGACATGCTAGGTGCCAGTAATATTATGGTGACAAGACACTGCCCATGAAGTTATCCCAATTCCCCCATAAATTAAATTGAAAATCTATTTAAAATTCAAAGCCATAATTTATGCTTATGTAATTTTTTAAAAAGTTATTTTGAGAACTTTTAAATTTTTAAATATTTTTAAGTATTTCAATAAACCTGTTAAAGGAATGGATGGATATTATAGTTCATGTTCATTAGTTGACGAAAGCTGGTTACAGCATAGATTGTGTTCCTGTTGGCATGTCCTTTGACCATGCCATCCAGGTTTAACTTATGACTGTCATCTGATTTATGGATAATTAGTACTTCAAAATTTTGTTTGCTGATAAAACGTTTTCCTGGGACTCACTGATGGACTCTTTTTAACACCCTTTCGTTTTGCTAATAGCGCTGAATGAAGCAGCTAAGTAACTCAACCGTGAGCTTGAGCAGAAATATCAACACTTCTCTGTAAGCTACTGGCTTCTTGGTCGTGACGGACACACAGTGTCACTGGTCTATTTATAAATAGGCTCCAGTGGAAAATATACATGATGCAAAGCTGCCACGTAAAACAGGAATCATCTAAAGTTAGCTAGTGGCTAAAACTGATGTAATAGGCTTTTTAAATATAAGGGTGAGATTCCCCTGCGAATCCTGGACTTCGAGGCTTCTGTTCTGTGCTGACAACTGAGGGGGGCCTGGGGCCCCCTTCACCCTGGCAGCTGCTGTGTGATCCGTTTGCAGCTCACACAGGACGTTTCCACACACCCTCAGCCGTGTCATCGCACAGGCCCATGCTCTTGACCGAGCAGCACGCGCCCTGAGGAGGGAGGTTAGTGTCCCCTCCCTGCTTCTTACTTTCACCGTTTAAAAGTGCAGAATAATGACAACTTGGTTGTTTTCATGCAACATCTTGAGAGTGACTCTGAATGAATGGACTAGAAGCAGGAGCAGTTGCCTCTCGGACGGGCGTGGGTACTGCCTGTGGCTCCTAAACCTGAGTGTGTCTTTGCCCCCCCAGAGTCGTCCCAGGTTTCCTCAGGCTTCTCGGCTCCTTGGTGATCTATTCTGACATCTGCTCACCCTTGTCTCGAATCATTTTAGCTGATAGGCATTTCCTGGGAAACGTTGTCTAACAGATTTTTTTTTAACTCCTCTAACAACTACCCAGTACTCAGGAAATTATCTTGGTGGCCTGTGCGAGTGACAGTCCCAAGACTTCCAGAAAGAGGACCGCCGCGGAGGTATGTTCTCACGCTTGACTGTGTCCTGCATCAGACAGTGTGGGCTCTGTAAGCCTTTGTTTCAGCCAAAGGAACCACTGGGTAGGAACACAGGCCCCGCCGCCTGAGCAGCCTGTGCGCCCCTTCCTGGCCCTTCATAACCTTTGAGTAGTCACAACTTCCTCACCTGTGCAATAGGGACACCCCCCCCCGCCATGGGGTCCAGGAGGGAGGCGAAGCCCAGAGCGCACCCTGCTTGCACCTGGCACGAGGTTGGCTGATCGGGTTCCCCCCCCCCCATGAAGGTCGGGTCCCTCCCCCCAGCTCCTTTCTCCTGGGACTGGGAGGTGAGTGGAGGCCTTAGAGGGACTGGCTCACTCAGTCACGCACCTGTCAGTGCCGTTTGTGGGCTCTGTCCCTAAGGGACTCTTTCCCACTGGTTTCCTTTCATCTTCCTCCGTTCCCCCTCCAGCCGCACAGCAGACTGCGGTGGGTCTTCACCTCCACACCTCAGCTCAGACGTGCACAGGCCCACAGCCCTGCCCTCTTCCCGGGGATGTCCCAACGAGGGAGCCAAGGAAGGAAAAACCAGCCAATCGAACCCTTCCCAACACTGGCCAGAGAAGAACAAAGTAAAACAAACGTCAGGTGTCCTACAGCAGATGAAGGAGTCCAGTCTATGACTGAAGATGCTGACCTAGATAAAAAAGTAGCATAAGAAAGGTAGAGAGGACCTTTCAGTTCACGTAAACCCTTAGAATTCTGCAAAAGTGATTTTTGTAAGAAATCTCATAAGCAGGGCACGCTGCCCATTCTGTTAGGCAAGAAAAACGAAGCAGGTTAACAAGCTCCGTCCTCTAGAAAGCTTGTCTTAGAGCAATCAATTCTTTTCTTCATCTTGATACCTTTTCTGAAAATTCACATCTTAAGACTGAGGACCAATTCCAGAAAATAGGATGACCTCATTTAGTGTCCTTTCAAAAATGTGGAAGCTCAGTTCTGGGGTAATGATAGTAGCTAGTGTTTGGTGAATGTTTATAACCTTAAAATGTGAACGACTCTGTTCTCTAAGTGTTTGATGTGCATTATTTTATTTCACTCTCACAATAACCCTATGAGGATGGTGGGTATTAGCCTAGTCTGAGGCTCAGAGAGACCGAATAACTTGCTTGATGTCACATGAGTTGTAAATAATGGAGCTGGATTTGATGTGAGGAGTCAGGCACCAGAACCCACACTGAGCCGAGGACAGTGACTCAAGGTGCCCTCCACACTGTCCAGGTGCCCGGCCCTTACCACGGAGCCTGGTGGCCCCCCAATGGCAGTGTGTCTGGGCCTCACTGCCCCCAGCATCACAGAAGCACGCATGAGGTGCAGGCATCTGTCTTTCTGCTGGGAGGCAGTTGTTTGGAGAACGGAAGAAAAATGCCAGGACTTAGAGATCTTCGAATTCTTGCTCTTGGGGCTGAATGCCAGCAGCCTCCACCACCACAGCTCCCGCAGCCAGGGCCCCCTGCGGCTGTGGGCCTGCGGAGGAAGAGGCTCGGTCTGTCTTATGCACCATGGCAAACTCAGGCAGTGTTTAGTAAACAACTGCGTGAGTAAATGAATGGATAGATAGATGATGGAGCAGTGGATGGACAGACAGGTAGACAGAAGGAAAGACGGATGGATGGATGGATGTGACAAAACCCAATAGGAGGAGAGGAACAAGTTCAGCTCCTTTGAAATCAAACTCCCGATTTCTGTCCATGGATTCCTGGACATCCTAGAACTATGAAATGCAAAACATCAGTAAGGAATACACAGTTTCCCCCTTCTTGTCTCTAGCCACATGCTCCAAAGATGTATTTAAAAGTGACAATAGACAAAGGATGTTTGTTTTATTATGCATCCATCAAAGAGCGTTCTAAAAATGAGAGAATTCAAAAGACAGACATCACTCCTGCCATGTAGAATTCTTCAGATGGGACTCCGCACACTGAGCCCCTGACTGGGTGTGTAGGGAGCCTGAGAAAGGCCCATTTCAAGAGGAAGCACAAGATCTCATTGTGTCCCTGCCCAAATACTAACAAATTAATCAATTGAGCCAATTCAGGCCTACAAAATGCCTAGCTAGACATTCAAATACCATGGCTCCAAGCATCCCCACCTTATCTGCATTCTTGAAGTTTAACCAAGCTACTGGCAAGCTGGCTCCCAGGAGCTGATCTCTTGATACTGAGACGGCAAATGTGGTAATAACCTCAGGTCTGCTCCACGGATAAAGGGCGCGCAGCTCCTCCTGCATGGAGCCATGACCTCATCCTGCCACAGTCCGTGTCTCCAAAGCGCACCCCTCGGAGGCCAAAGAAACTGACAAACAGGGAAGCAGGAGACATCATCAGGGAGAAAGGCGGTTTTGTTGTGAAGTCCCTTTGGGTGGGGACATCTGCCAACTGGCCACATGAAGCTGAGGACATGTGATCCAGAGGGAAGCAAACAATGATATACAAAAATTTTCCACCAGCCGTGATCCTTAGAGAAAGCTGTTTCCAGATGAGGCCTTTCATCGACTTCCTACTGAGAGACCTCAAGGCGCCTAAACCATGTTCCATACCATGTGGATCATCTAACACAAATAGCGTCCAGGGACGCTGATACGCGGTTATCCGGGAGCTATTAACTTAGGGTGTGCGTTAGCCGGAACCTCAGCTTCCTCTTCTGCATGGCTGGCCCGCCTTGTACCACCATCCAACTCCTCCCCCGAGGGGCTCAAGCAAGGCCCAGCCTGGCTGCCTTTCTGTTCGCATTTGTGGGATTCTTAAAATTCGTTGTCAGGACAGACCTTACCCATCAATCCATTTCAATCTTTCAGTTTACAGATGAGGAAAATAAAGCACCAACTGTGGAAGTCGGTGGTTATACTGGATGTGAAATCTAAGTCCCAAGATTTCTAGTCCAGTGTTTTTCCCATTGCACCCAGCTGGCTCCAGCTCACAACATAACTGGGTTAGGAAAGGCTGGAACCCAGGGGAACTGGGAAGTTTGGGGCCTCGTGCCTCCTTCATTCATTTGTTCTTCACTTAGTGTCTCCCCATTTCCTTTGTCTCAAGTCTAAAGATGATGGCCTGGGATGGGAACAGAAAATAGATTTCACCCTGGAGGCCAAACTGATCAATTGTCAGTGGCCGCCTGGAGAGCATTAGGCAGGACACCGTGATTAGTGACGTCTTTCTTAGACAAAGGAATGGAAAATGGCCACGTGAAGGTCCACCATAATCTGGCCTCATCCAACTCACCTAACCTCATTTTTCCTCGCTCCAAAATGAGGGTCCTCTGCTGAGTCCGACCCTGACTCACCCTTCCCACTGAACTCCGTCTACGCCTTTCTTACCTCCGCTTCTGAGCTTCCTTCTTTTGTGTTTTCCTGCCTGGGATGCTCTCCATCCAGAGAATCAAACCACCAGGCCTCGTTCTCTAGAGAGCCTTCCAGACCACTACGGCCCACACAGAGACCAACCACACAGTTTAGCGTTTAATAACAGCCTGTTCTGCCCCTGCGTTATTTCCTTTGTGCTTGTCTTTTCTCCCCAACTAGGAATGGTTTCTTGGTACCTTCAATAATAGTGGGAACACAAGGTTTCCAACAATTGATATTAGAAGCCAAAGTGATTAGCAAATTTTGTCTTAATTTTTAGAATATACATGTACATTTTATTAGAGTAGGAGAGAAGTGGGACTTGGGGATCCTCTCTCCTTTGCCTTCTTTCCTCTCATTCATTCAGCCATGACCTCCTTCTAAACTCAGTCGTAGTGAGGTTCAGACAAAAGCAGCATTTTTAAAAAACCAAACCCAACTGTATGCTTAAGCAACTCAATTTAATATAAATTCCTGGCACTTCAGTAAGTCAAGGACAGAGATTGTTAAGCCTTCCAAGTACAGTTTTAACTCAAGTTAAACAGATGTTAACTGTCACTTATTCTAGAATTCGGTCCTCAGAACTTAGCAAGGAAGTCAGATATAGATAATATCCCTAAAGACTTTTGCTTTCACACTCCACCCAAAAACATCCATAACCTCTTCCCCTTAGCAAAATCCTGCAAGCCGGTTCTTACCAAAACAGAAAAACAAAACAATTATCGGTAATGTAATTTTGAATAAAAGCAATACCAAATGAATGTATCATTTATTCAGTGGCCATCTCTAAGAATCTCAGGAATGTGTGTTAGAGGGTGGGGATGGGAAGCATAAAAATTCAGGATCTTTTGCCATTGTTAAGGGCACCTCACACATTTTTCTAGTTTCTTTTTAGGTAGGATATTAGTGTTTGTTTGCCTATAGAGCTGGTTGGTAGATAATCAAACCCTTTCCTCTCCACCCTGCACCCCCCTCCCCAACAACATTTCTTCATTTCCCACACTGAGTGATGCGCCAATAGAACCTTTGAGCTGCGTTCACGGACACCACCTATGCTCCCCTAGATGAGTAGGAAGGTCCCCTCAAATAAATCAGGGTAAATCACCCAGCATCACCACTGCCCTGGGTTTGTGAAGGTTTGCCTCATGTACACTCAGCTTTTTAGGGTTTGAAACCCAGGTGATGGGCCAGGTCAGCCTCTCCACATCACGAACATCTGGGGAGAGGAAAGGAGGCCCTCTCCCACTGGGCCAGAACTGAATGGGCTGCCAGGGAACTTATCTGCAGCACCCCCACCACCCAGAGCCTGGGACACACAAAGGAGCCCCTGGGGGTGAGGGGAAGGGCATTTGAAGAAGAGGCCTAGAAGGCAGGGCTCTGAGCTCCATCTGTCCCAAGTCAGAGCCCCTCTCCTGCAGGGCACACTGTGGTACATACTGAGGTTCCGAGTGACCTGATCACAGAAAAAGGCCCTCCTGCTTTTAAAAAAGTGTGCAGCTGGCATGCATCAGTGGTTGAGCATCAACCTATGAACCAAGAGGTCACCGGTTCCATTCCCGGTCAGGGCACATGCCCAGTAGGGGGTGTGCAGGAGACAGCTGATCAATGTTTCTATCTCTATCCCTCTCCCTTCCTCTCCCTCTAAATAAATAAAAGTATTTTTTAAAAATAGGGAAACTACCAGCCTAATGAACGCCTTATTGCCCTAGAATCCCATGGTACTGCGAACACCTTGGACTCTGACAGCAAAAAGATGCTGAGGGCATGGAACCAGGAGCACAGCTTGTTGGGCTGATTCTTCCCACAAGAAAAATGAAATGTGTGAGGCTACATTTTTAAGACATTCACTGGGAAGTGTGTTGAACAAGACGATTTCATTGATTTTTGTTTTTCAAACTCACAGAATTGCTAAAACGAATATTTTTGAAATTGATGGAAACTCCTTACAGTACCAGGTAAGAGCATTTTAAACAAACCTAAGGAAAGCCACCAAAAGCAAATAACTTCTCCTAGCTACTCTCAGCATCGCCTGTTTTAAAAGGGAACCTTCGCCACCCAGACATCGGGACACAGCCCGGGAGGGGGCAGTCCTTTAAGTGAAGGCAGCTTAGTTTCCTGGAGAGCGCAGCTCGCGGCCTCATCTTTCCCTTCGCTGTGCCCAGGTGAACGTTGCCCCGGGCCTGGGCCTGGGGCCGGTGGGGGTCAGGCAGGAGGCGGAGGACCTGGCGCAGACGGGCCCACATCCACTTCCCAGGCCCTTTCCTCTCTCCCGTGACTGGCTGCAGGGCCTCTCAGCATCGGATGGTCTGGAGACTTGCTCGCTCCTTCCGTCAAGTCTGGCTGGAGTCTGGGAGCCAGCATGGCAGTGTTTGTGGAGCCAAAGAGGAGATTAGCTCATGCTTTAGAGGTGACCTCTGTCCACTCTTTCTCAGGCATCCCCTCCCCTCCTGGCCTCTCTCCCCAGCAACTCGCCACCTAGATGCTTTGGGTCTGGATGAGCCCCTCCCTGCGAGACAAGACCCAGCATAGTCCCCGCACACCCACCCTCGCCTCCTGCCCCCCCATGGCTGCCTTCTCCTCAAATGGACCTGGGCTTTGTTGCTCTAATTAAATTATCTCTGCCTTGGGGACCTGAGGGACGGTCCTCAGCAGCCCTGGCTGGAAAGGCAGGTCGCATAATCCCTGTTATCAAGAGGCTTGTCATTTAGCATGTAGATCATCTAATTCCTTCGATACCAGGGGAGCAATTGTGCATCTTAATATTGATTTCTTTGGAGATACAATCGCCTACATTCCTGAGTCAGACTCACTTACTGCAGCTAAAAGGTTCCACTTACTATATTATGAAACCGCCCCACCCCCGTCACATGCTCCCTCCCGATGTAATGTTACAAAGCAGGACAAATCCTAAGGGCTTTGTGTTTTTCCACTTGGTCCAGTTTCAGACTGAGCCTCTACTTGAGGATAAACAGAGAAACAGTTCAGGCTATTTTAAGACAGTGGGTGTGTTTGTGTTTGGGTGGGGTTGGGGGCATATTCCGCCATCCCCCCCCCCCCCCCCCCGACCTGCCAGTATTCCCTCTACTCCCCAAACTCCACGGCGCAGCGATACTGGGCTCTTACTTTAATGAGGCCAGTGTGTCAGATTTCTATGTTTCATGATGAATTAAGAGGCTGGGCTTTCAAATGAAGCAGGGGGGCACTTTCTTACCAAATCCCCTTCCAGGGCAGTGGGAGGCAGAGAAAGGGAACTTTGAACGACAGCAGTAAGGAAGCCGGCTGCCTTCTCCAAGGGTCAACAGTGCCCTGAGGTTTGGGGCAGGTGGCGGTGTTGATTCTATATGACGAAAGAGTATTTGAGACACAGGCAAATAGCAGCCGAAGGACAGATGTGCGATTTGTTCGATCCAGACGTTTCTGTGCCCCCTGAATGAGAGGGTGCGGCCACCACGAAGCACGCCCTCTCCACGGGCATGCCTGTCCTGGTGACTCGCCAGCGCTTCCTGAGGGTGAGCCATGGGCTTGGCAGGTGCCGCAGAGCATGAGCTACACCTCTGGCACATGTTGTCCCAGGCAGCCTTACACACAGCAAGCCATGAGGCATGTGCTCTTCACGACACCCATCTTCCATTTGTGGGCATTTGTCATGTGCTTGCTGCCCATCGACTTGAGCCTACGCTTGGCTCAGGTTCCTACCACCTGCACACAGCGAAGGTTCCAGGCCAAGCTGCCTGCCTAACTCCTGAACGTGTGGTCCTAGGTGGGAAGCGGCTCTCTACGCCTTGCTGGTTCATACAGGGCGTGTTCTTCTAATCCACCACCTGTCCATTCGCTCTGCTCTGATCGCTCATCTGCCAGGGGCCAGGGGCCAGGAGAACACACAGCACAGGGCAGGAGACAGACAAAGAGAGAAATTCTCTACCATCAAATAAGGCGATGGGTAGAGAGACGAATGAAATTCAGTAGGAAACCTGGAGAGGTCTTTCTTAAAGATTCCACAGAAGATTTTAGGGTATAAGTTGGCCTCTTTGGAAAGAGTTCTTTTAAAAAAAAAAAAATAGTTTATTGATTTTTAGAGAGAGAGGAAAGAGAGAGAGAGAGAGAGAAACATCAATGTGAGAGTGTAACATCGATCGGCTCCCTCCCGCACGTCCCCTACAGGGGATTGAGCCTGCAACCCAGGCAGGTGCCCTTGACTGAGAATCGAACCAGAAACCTTTTGGTGCCCAACCAACTGAGCCACACTGGCCAGGGCTGGAAAAAGTTCTTGGAAATGATTAGATGTCTGAGAGAGAAAAGACTGTGCTAAGAGCTTCTCATTAAAAGCCTGCCGTGTACACAAGCCGATGTAATCTCACCACTGTCCTTTGTATTTATGGGAACCTTTCTATCTCATGGGCTCCAGAAGCATGTTGACGTTTTACTGCCTGCAAAGTGGAACTAAGTCTTTAAACAGAGGAGCAGAGGTAGGAGACTTTCAAATACTCTCAATATGGAGCTGCTATGCCTTGGAGACAGATATTAATATAGGACTTTTTTGTAGTTACTCGGTGTTGAGGAAGAGAAGAGCTATATTTACTTCTGTTGTGTAATTATAATGCAGTGTGTGGTTAAGCAGACGTGTAGGTTTCTGTTCTAGAGCCTCTGACTTTTATTGCATTGTTCTGCTTACCCATTTGTCTCGTGCTATTAGGCTGCAAAGTCTTTGCACAACATGCAAGAGCCTAGGTCAGCGTCTGGCCCATAGTAGGCACTCAAGAAATGTTTCAGATCAAAAAATGAATGTCTGAGTAACTTAGCTAATGCCTGTAAAGCTGCTTGAAGCAAGAGCTGCACCCACTGTACCGTGGGACTATACCATGACCATGCCCTATTTTTCTGGAACAATCCTGACTTGAACTATTCTGCTCTCATGTCTCCACCAACCATCAAAATGGCCATTTCAATACTTGAGTGTCACTGATCAGCTTGCTTATATTCCCAAAAACAAGTACCAAGATTCTTTGTTAGAACCATGTGCCCCAATTTTAGGGAAACAAGGTTACCAAGCAATAGATAAATGCTGTTCTTGGGTGCAAGGGTGGACATCATTGGGGGGTTAAAAATGAGAACCTAGAAGTACAACCCAAAAATTTAGGTTCAAATAATTATCATTAAGGAAAAAGAACACTTTACATGACATTTATTCACTTATTAATACTCAATAAATGTTTGAGGATATTGAACATATATTGATTATAGGAAATCTTATATAATGCTTTGGATGAGAATTTGATTGAAAATATTTGAATTGTCAGCCTTGCTCAACACCAGATTTATATTTGTCTACCACAAATTTTGTCATTTAGGGGCTTAGATGTTGAGGAAAGCACAGCTTGGTAGTAGTAAGGAACTCCAGGCCCTTAGTGGACATTTGACATATGCTTGCTGCCCATCAACTTTTAAATGGCCTCCCTGTATTAGCTGAAATGTCCACATCCCCCAGGGTAAAGGTTAGACTGAAGGTACTTGCTTCCCTTGCAGCTAGAACACAGCACGCTCAGCCTTGGCAGTGAACTCTGACGAGGGGAGCCAGCACCTCCTCGGCAAGGCGCACAAGCTGCCTTTGGAGTGTAGTGACTGCAGTGTCACTGTTACAAATCTCCCGTGGCCCACCCTAACTCAGAGCCACACTGGGAAGGGAATTCTGGGAAATGCTGTACAATACACAAGCAGCACCCCAGTGGGCCCAGGGAGGGAAGATAACCGCTTTTCCTCCAGCCCTCCTCAGGGACCTGCTCGATTACAGTGGAAACTGCTGGCCTCACTCCATCTCTGTGCCAACCTCCTGGCCCTCACTCTACCTCTGTGCCAGCCTCCTGGCCCTCACTCTACTTCTGTGCCAACCTCCTGGCCCTCACTCTACCTCTGTGCCAACCTCCTGGCCCTCACTCTACTTCTGTGCCAACCTCCTGGCCCTCACTCTTGAAATACACAGGAGGTCATTTAGAGTTTGCACTCACTGGCACATTTAGGGCTGATCTTCCAAAACTAAGCTATGGTGCTGAGAAAACTGTTCATTTTACTCATCAAAAGAAAAATTCAGTGAATCTTTACTCTCTTATTGTGTGCCAATAAGTGAAAATCAGAGTGAATGAATTGAGCAAATCCCTCGGCTCTCCTTGGATTGCCCACGTCTCCATCTCTGTCATCGGTGTGTGGAGGAGGAGTGCCATGGAGCAGAGTGGCAGCTGGTACTTTAGTACCATTGCAATACATTTAACAACTTACTCCTTAGAAGCTGTTGAAAAAGCATGGCAGTAAATACAACCTAATGTTTACAATAAAGAACAGCAGTTATCTATAATCCCATTTTCACATCTGTTGTAAAGGCTAACCATGTGTTTGATCCAGGACAATCTGTTTTTATCAGTGCCATGACTGGACACAGTAAAGTAATATGAGTTTCCTTTACAAGAAGGAGTGGACCTCACATTTTACCGTAAGGATCCAGACTCATCCAATTCTAATAAGGATCTCCCTAAAATAGCAATGGTTAGTCTTCACACATAAAAATCACCAAGTCCATACTTGAAAATCTATAAATTGTCTTCCATGCTGTGCACATCAAGCAGTTTCACTTTTAGGCCTGATGTATCGACACTATAGGTGAATATTTTGATTACAAATTTATCAAGTTCTTTGAGAGTCTTAGAGGAAAAATAAAGTAATTCAAGGATTCTGTCCAGGTAAGTAGTGTAGCCTAATAGATCAAAAGCCTGCAAGAAACCAAGCTGTGGAAAAGTAATAATATAAATAAAAATGTGATTTCAATCCCTGCTTGGCAACTGTCCTCGCTCAGGCCACCAAGGCTTGGTGCCATCAGATGCATTAATACTGACACACTGGTCACTCATGGAGGAAGGGGAGATGGTAAAAGCTTTTTTGCCTGTAGATCTGGGGCAACTGCCTATAAGCTCGCAACCTTTGTCCTGAGTAACAACAACGGATGGTCCCCAAAGAGAGATGCAAATAAAGTGTTGGTGTCACACAGTGGGCTGAGGACACAGCAAGGTGTGGCGGTAACTAAGAAGATACCTAGAAAGAATTCCTGTTCTCTTGTCCTCTCCTGTTCATTTCCAACTGCTGAAGCCCCAGAAGGGTTTAGGACTTTGGCTGGAGAAGAGCATAGGAATGAGCTTCTGAAATCGAGGCCTCGAAGCCCTTTGCTCAGATTTGGAAATCATCTTGGGGCGGGAAGTTTAAGAGCACAGGATTAAGAGCTGGAGCATTGAGTCAGACATCCTGGTTTCAGACTCTGACAGTCATTTAATAGCTGTGCAGACTGTACAAGGGGCTTAACCTCTCTGAATCTACACAGGGCATACAGTAACGTCAATCAGAAGGAATTAGGATTAAGCTGATCTGCCAGTACCAGGAAACCTAACATAACTGGTTTCAGAAGTCTATTTCTCTGCTATTAATTATAAAATATTAATTTTAAGATTCTTAATTGTTACATATTTTTTGCTTTTTTAAAAATCAGGAACAGATTTTGGATTTTATCAAATGTTCAACATCAATATTTTTCATATTTTGATATTGTGACACTAATATTTTTCCTTGCTCCAGTAATATGATTAATTATATATTTATGAATTTCTTAAACATTATTTTATTCTTACACTTCTAGAATAAATTCATTTGGACAAGTAGTTTTTAAATATAGTTCTAGTCTTGGTTTGCTAATATTTCACAGGGGATTATTACATTTATATAGTTGTACATTTAGTTTATAGCTGTCTCTGTTTTTGGTTCTAATATGGCATTTTGATATCAGGGTTATAATAGTTTTCTAAAATAAATTGTGAAGCTTTTATTTCCCTCCCTTTTAATAGTTTTAATGCACAGGAATTGTGTGTTCCTTGCCAGTGTGACAGACCTTGTCGGTAAATTCCTCTGAATCCAGTACTTTAACAACAGATCTGTAACAATTCTTTCCACCCTCCCCCTGCTTTTTGTACTTCACAGACTCTCAACTTCTTTTGTACAAACTTGATGCATTTTATTTTTTTAAATGCATTTAATCAGGACTTTTAAATTTATCAACATAGAAAAGTACATTGCATTTCTTAAAAGTTTTCATAATCTTTTTTAATCTTTGCCTAAATCCACTTCTCATGATTGATATATTTATATATTTATATGTGTGTGTGTGTGTGTATATATATATATATATATATATATATATATATATTTATTTATTTATTTATTATTATTTTTTATTTTCCAGGGGTTAGTTTCCTTTTTTTTCTTTTTTTGTTTTGATTATATGGTACTTGTACAGGGTTTGCCAATGTAATTGGCTCCATTGAAAAATAGATTTTGGATTTATCATTTCTCCACTTTTCTAATTAATTTTTCTTTAACCTTTAACTACCTTTCCCTGCTTCCCTTACATTTCTCTCTTACTCTGGAATGAGATTAGATTATTTTCGATACTCCTTTTAATAATAAATGCACTTGAGACTCGGATTTTCTTTCCTGCATATAGCTGTGTTAGTTTTTGTGAGGTTATGCCGCAGAAACAAATAATCCCCAAATCTCACTGGTTTACAACGTCCAAGGTTTATATCCTTTTCTACATGACATGCCCTTTGCATGTTGGCTGCAGCTCTGACCAATGTCTTCATTCTGAGATGCGAGCTCAAGAAAGAGCCTCATACCTGGGATGTGCTGGGCTCGTGGCAGAGGGAAGGAGAGTGGCTGAGGCAGGCACGGGCTCTTACCGCTCCTGCTGGGACAGGACACATGTCACTCCATTCGTATTCTAATGGCCAAGCAAATGTCAACTGTGGGGGGGGGGGGCATCACCTTATAGAGTAGGCTAGACAGTGCCCAGTGAGCCACTGAAAGGACACCCAGTAGTCTCTTTTTACCCTTTTTCAAGTTTTGGACAATTTTTTTCTGATAATGCCTTTTAAAATTAGTTTTAAAATTTTATATTGGTTATTGTAAACCAGTAAAAAATTAATATTGGTTTTCATTAACTGTACCGAGTGGATGGAATATGTGCGAGGCCACGGTGAGGTCCTCAAGCGCGTATCTCTGCTCCTGCCTGGATTCAGGTCTGGCCTACATTCTAATCATCTCCACTGTGTGTCCCGGGAAGGTCATTCGGGTTTACTCTCGCTATCAGGGCTAACACATTCAGCAAATTCTTAAGCTCTTGTCATCTCCCCAGCAGCCTTTTGTGGTCCTTTAACAGCCGGCTGGGCCGAGCAGGAAGAGACAGGTTGCTCTGGGCAGTGTTCGACAGCACAGCTCTTTGTCTCTCGTTGTCAGCCAGCCCTGTCACTACACTGTTCTGCAGGCGGCGCCTTTGATGGACTATCTGCCCCTTGCGTCTCAACACTCCGAGCAGCCTTTGGAGAAACAGCAGCCCCCGCTGTTCCCTCTGGTACAGAATAACCGCTTAGAATATGATGTCCTATCAGCTCTGCTCCACGTAGTTGTTGAGAACACGGGGAGGTGAGTCCCAAAGATGTAAAGGCACGTTCCTTGGCCTCCAAGAGCTGTCCATCTGTTGGGGAGACAAACCATACCCTAGAATAGATGGTGGAGGCTAGCAAGAGGAGCAAGGAAGGAGTATTGAGTCCAAATCCCTACTCTGCCGCTTGTGTGACCTTGGTCAAGTATTTGTGTGTGTTTTATAACATCATTACTGAGGTGTAATTTATATACCATAAAATGTCATTGTAAGTATACAGGTCAATCAATTATTTTTTGTAAATGTATATATACAGTTGTGCAAACATCTCTTTGATCCAATTTTAGAACATTTCTATCACCCCAAAATCTCCCTTATGACCACCTGCGATAGATCCTCATTCTCATCCCAGTTCCAGACAGCCATTGACCAGCTTTCTGTTTTCTATAAATTTGTCTTTTCTAGAAATTTCATATAAATGGAATCATACAATATGTATGCTTTTGCATATGGCTTCTTTCACTTAGAACAGTGTTCGGGAGCTTTATCCATGTTCCCATGTCGTAGCATGTATTCATGTGTATTGATTCCTTTTGATTGCTGAATTGAATTCCATTTTATGGACATACCACAGTTTGTTTATCCATTCGCCAGCTGATGGATATTCTGACTGTCTCAGTTTGGGCCTATTCCGAATAATGCTCCTATGAACAGTCACATGTAAATCTTTGTGTAGACATATGTCTCCATTTCTCTTGGGTAGATACCTACAAGTCTATTTGCTGGGTTGTATTGTAAGCATCTGTTTCACTTTTTAAGAAACTGCCAAACTCTTTTCCAAGGTGGCTATACCATTTTACATTTCCGCTAGCAATTCATGAGGGTTTCAGTTTCTCTACATCCTCGGCAACACTTGTTATTATCTGTCTTTTCAATTATAGCCAACCTAGTGGGTGTGAATGACATCACATGTGGTTTTGATTTGCAGTTTGCTAATGGCCAATGATGTTAAACATATTTTCATGTGCTGATTAGCCATTCACATATCTTTTTGGGCAAAATGTCAATTAAAATCAGGCCCAGGAGTGAGCACCATGGCAGCTGCCCCAGTTTGGACTCACTGGGGCGTGAGCCACCACAGTCTTGTAACCTGGGCCAGTTAAAAACAGAGGCCATGTTGTCAGGGAGTCAGCAATCAAACACAGATTCAAGAGCCAGGGCCACTAAGCCAGGACACCCTGGCTGTCATGAAAAGATGGGAAATCCAAACAGTCAGGAAACTATAACTGCTGGTGTCTATTTGAGCTCATTACACAGCAGAGACTGGGTCAAGGTTTTATAGGGATTATCTCTGCTATTAATCTTTGCTATTCCCAGTGAAGTCAGTCCTATTATTCTTCCCATTTTATAGATGAGGAAACCAAGACTCAACAGGTTAGATACTTGGCGGAGCTGGGTGCGGAACTTAAATAGTCTGATCCGGGCCCTTGCACGATCTATGCTGACCACACCCCAGCCGGGGCTCACGGCAGTAGCAGAACCACATCCCAGCCCGGGCTCAAGTCAGTGGCAAGAATCACATCCTAGTCCCCCATAACCTAGTCCACAAGCACTGCCCCTGACAGATGTGCGAGAACCTAAGAGGCGCGTACGGAAGAAAGGGTGGCAGGAACCAAAGCCAAAGCCACACTCAGCGTCACAGAAGGAAGCTGAGCACTGTCTGCATGAGGCACAGTGAAGAGACGCATCCACAGGTCGACCGCGATGAGTCATGAGATGGCATGCAGGTGATATCTGCCTAAGAGGAGTTAAGAATTCCAAAGTTTGCAGACCATCTACTTCTCAAACATCAGTTAGAGCAGGTCCAGGCTTTGCCCTCTGTAATAGTAAGTTCATTCCACCTCATTTTATTTCTCTGGATTTGGGGGCCAGTTCCATAATCAGCCCTCTGGGACTGTGCACAATCCAGTTCCATCCCATTCGCAGCTGCCAGGACAGGCTGGAAACTGCCCCTCCCACACAGCATGGTGGCTCAGGGTCAGACCACAGGCCTCTTGTTAGCTCTATGACAGACACGGAGCTGAACCTCTGGCCTCAGTCTCATCCTCTCTAAAATGTAAATAATAAAAGAGTTTCTACCTCAAAGAAAGCCATAGGGGTGCAGCAAAGTTTAAATAAAAGATTGCCCTTGAAGTCATGAACACAGGGCCTGGCTTTAGGAAAGGCTCAGAAAATGCTGGTGGTGTCCTCCTACTTCTCCAGGTGCCAGTTCCGAAGCCGTGTCAGGTGGGAGTGTCCCTTCCCCATCATATCATACCCTTCCCGTTCTAGCCCAGGCTGGATCCCAGGACTCCAATGGGGCTGATTTGCTATTCTTATCTGCAGAGAAGGGATGGAGGAGCTCCCTGGAGATAAGGCATCCCTAATTCCCTTCCTTCCTCCATAATCCTCCACCCCCTCTTTTTTCCCCTTTCGGCCCAGTAGACAAAGAATGAGTGATCTGGCGTCTGGCCACATGTAGCAGGAAGTTATGAATGAGGATTGCACAGGACAGTTGACTCTCTGCAGAGATAGGCCCCACATCAATCCTGAAGGCTGGGCAGTAACCACAGGAAACTTGGAGCCATGAGGCCACCACTTAACACTTGCATATCTCTGTCTCTCCTGGAGCTCAGGCAAACAATAGCCTAATCCACTCAGGGCCTGGGGAGGTATTATTAGTCATGAGCTATCTGAGATAGACTTTTGGGAACATACACTCAGGGCCAGAACCTGGTATGGGGCCTCTGGTGGGTGTGTGTCTTTAAGGAATGTCGCAGCAAATCTCCAACAACTGGTTAATATCGCCCACCCCTTAGCAAATTAGGCCCGTGTTGAAGTGTCAATGCCCAAGGGCCTGATTTATTGAACTGCTCTAATTAGGGTCTTGTAACACATCAAAGGGACATTAAAGAAAAAAGTGCTGGTTTCAGAGACTGGGGAGCACACACAGGCAGGGTCTGTCTCTTTGCCAAGCTCAACAAACGCCATTCTGACACCGCAGTGGGCTCTCGTGGGACCGCAGCCATCAATTAAATTAAGACTTGAACTCATCAGCCGGAGCAGGGTGGTGTAATCTCTCCCCCGTGCCCATCTCCTTTTCTAGCCTTTCTCCCCCCGTGGAGGCCTCAGTCAAGGCCAGGGAAGCGCTACCCAGAATGCCCTCGTCCTGCATGCGACAAGCAGTACCTTTAGCTCCCTTCCAAGTCAAGTTATTAAATGTCTACCTATGTTCTAAACCTCTGAGCCCAGATGAGGTTGAATTTCAGAGCGACAGCCAAAAAACACGGCTAGAAATGTGTTCTCCCTCTCTCCTAAAGGAGGCTCCTTTCGGAATTTGAATATAGGTTGTCCCTAAAAGAATACTTTCTCCCAAATGTTCTAAAACAACTTATGAAAACTGTCAACCCAACGTTATACACAGTGACTCGTAGAGCATATCATTGTCCAGGCTGGATGGGCTAGAACTCCCAATTTGAGTAGGACACATTTGGATGAGAGTAGAACTCCAGAGTTGCTCTGTTAGATGCACTGTCTGGGAGTAATCCAATGCATTTGCTATTTCACAGGGCTTGTGTCTCAGTAGGAATCTAATTAGAGCAAATACCTTCAGGTTGCATTGTGTTGCAAATGAAGAAAATAGCATACAGATTTGGACTTTTCCCCCCAAAAGTGATATATGTAACAAAGCATTTTCTTCCGGAGTTTGTAATTATTTTATGCCTGAGATTCTTGGAGACACCTGCCTGCCGGAAGCCCCATCTAAACCAGTAACTAAGGGGGAACTGGTTGCATCTGCCCCCACTAGTAACTCGAGTTTACGCTCGCAGGGATCATCAAGGCCAGGTCAGAGGCAGACCCTCTGACTCAAATTCATTTCTCATTTGGACTTCCAGACTGACCTTCTTGCATGCAGAGCATGGATTGTCTGATCCCAAACAGCCAACTGTATAACTGTGCAGTGAGAAAGGAGACTCAGGAAGGCGAGGTGACTTGGCTAAGGTCACAGAGTTGGCAATGGCAAGACTAGGCACAAGGTCAGGATGTCAGCTACAAGCCTAGCCCCAGCCTCTCCTCCCTCATTGCGTATGTTCCCCTTCCCCTCTGTTTTTCCAGCCCCCTCTCTCTGTGTGTGCTTGTTTGTACATCTAAAGCACCCTGAAGTCTCCAAAGCTGTGTTCACCTGAGTGGCTTCTCGAACAAGGCCAGGTCCTCTGCCCTTGCTGATGCCTAGAGGTGGTCGCCACCCAGCAACTGTCATGATGTAGTGCTCCCAGTGCCTGTGTGCCACTTTGAGCTTCCTGACCCAGGGCCCCATGTCAGAAAGCAACCTGTCACTCCAGTTGAGTGATAGTCAATTCCCTTGACTGTATACAAGATGGGCATCTGTTTGGATGACAATCCCAGAAGGAGGCACAGGTGGGGAGGGTGTGGAGTGGGGATGGGGGTGGGAATCCTGTTTTCCCCGTGTTCCCTAGAGCAAAGGCCCCTGTCAAGCATCCAGACAAGAGCCCTGAGCCTCACCACCTACGGACCCAGCTCTAAGGTCACTGAAGGCCATGAGGGGTTAGTAGAAATCCAGATCCCTCCCCAGCAAACCCCCTTCCTCCCTTCCTTCCTTCCTTCCTTCCTCCCTCCCTCCCTCCCTCCCTCCCTCCCTCCCTCCCTCCCTCCCTCCCTTCCTTCCTTCCTTCCTTCCTCTTTCTTTCTTTCTTTCTTTCTTTCTTTCTTTCTTTCTTTCTTTCTTTCTTTCTTTCTTTCTTTCTTTCTTTCTTTCTTTCTTTCCTTCTTTCTTCCTTTTTCCTTCTTTCCCTCCCTCCTACCTTCCTTCCTTATTTATGTAGGTGCTAGGTTTAAAGAGAAAAGCATAACACCTGATCTTAAAGAGCTCAGAGAGAGAGATATAAAACGACGGCAATTTGTAAGATAAAGTCCTGTATATGTCACCGACAGGCCTTCAAGACAGGCAGCTCACACACACCAACATTTAGGAAACTGCTGCCTAGAGGTGACAGGAAACTCACCCAAGGCCACACAGCCAGTAAGCAGTAGGACAGGATTTGAACCCAACTTTGAACACAGAGCCCAAGCTCTCACCCACTGAGACAGAGCAGGTCCTAGAACCCACCTGCTTCCTTCCTCACCCCCGCTCCCTGCAGACAGGAGCCTCTCAAGGACCTTACCTTCAGAGCTGACCGCTAGCAGGTGGACCTTCCAGAACATTGGGCAGGTTTAGTAGAGCAGCCATTGGCTAGCAATGCCTCCCCCTGGGGTCTCTTCACAGCCACCGAAAGCCACTCTGAGGATCAGCCCTTGTGGAGGCAGCAGGCCCTTCGTGGAGGAGACGGGGCTCCTATCAGGCCCCCACTCTCGCTCTCAGCCCACGTACAGGACTCGCTTGGGCCGTGGGAACCAACAAAGTCAGGATGGATTTTAGCAACAGTACTGGAATCCCATGATCCCATTTCCCAGCTTCCGAGTGCCATCATCGTGGAGCTGGGGATCGATGCGGTGCCTGATTCATCTTCCAGGGGCTTCCTCTGCCACCCAGGCCTCACGGCCCAGGAGCCCCCTCTCCTTGCGCTCGGGGGCTGCAGCTGGGCCACGGGCAGCAGGGGCAGGGATGCAGCCCACCCGCTACTGCAGGCAGGGCCTCCACCAACCAACACAGCCTCCTTTCACCCTCTCAATTTCCTGCGCTTCCCACTTTACAGACAAGGAAACTGAGGCACAGGGAGGGACTGTTTGTCCAGCTCCAAAGCTAGTGATGAACAGAGCTGAGCCCACCTCCTTGGTCTGCAGTGAGCCTGTGCTTTCCGTTGGCCAGTGAGGCTGCACAGGTGCAGCTCCTCTGTAGCACCTGTTGTCATTCATCCCTTCGTCTCCTGAAAGGGACCCTATGAAAACACTGCCAAGGAGTGGCAGCCACAGGGTCGTTCTCCCATCCTGAGATTATTTGCTAATAATGTCCCCTTTTCCCCCACATTCCTCTCCTCGCTGGCCTGCCCCTCCCCCCGCTTCCCATCCACACTGCCACCTGCCTTGGGCCACTTTCCTTGAGATGTCCCTTCCCCTCCACGCTGGTCAGGGTCCCCAGGAGGAGGCACCCTGGGGGGTTCTCACCTCTGATACATCTGTCAAAGTCAGAGAAATTGGGAAACCAGGAGAAAGGGCAGGTGTGGGAACTGCAGTGCCCCCTCTCCCGTCCCTGGGAGAGAGGGGAGGTTTCCAGCCTCTCCAACAACCAGGCTGAGAGGAGGCTTCTTTTACATACACTTTGCGGGGACGACTTAAGTAAGTCTTGACGACTCTCTTTCCCTGGAGACTGGACTAAAAGTATTGTTTAGAAATCTAATATATGGTTTATTTACTCAATTTGTGCTGAGCTCCACAGTTCCTGCAGGCCAGCCTCCCTCGCCCATTACTCTATTAATGCTCCATTACTGAAATTAGTGCTGTAATTGGAGGGGGAAGGGCTGAGGGAGGGGGCGCTCCTTAAAGGCCCGGGTCTCGCTTAATCACATCACGGGCAGAGGCCCGGAACTGGTGTGGGGGCCACGTGAACGCTTGGGCCGAAGGGACACCTCAGCAGTGAGGTGGCAGGAAGCGGACGTGGGCCTGCGGCGCCGGCCAGTCAGCGGCGGCCTGAGTGGGGGAGAGGGAGTCAAGGCCACGGCCCCTCCTGCAGCTCCGGGGCTTTGACGCTTTCCCCCCATTTAAGTCCTCACACCAGGGATTCCAAACACACGGCTCAGCCCCCAGGCCCGCCTCTGGCCCCGCATGCTCAGCAGGTGACCTCAGGCCACCTTCCTTGAGTCTCCTTGGCCTCCCTCCTCTGTCCGGCAGTGTCCCCCTCTGTCCTGCAGTGTCCCGCTCTGTCCAGCAGTGTGCCCCCTCTGTCCTGCAGTGTGCCCCCCTGTCCTGCAGTGTCCCCTCTGTCCTGCAGTGTCCCCCTCTGTCCTGCAGTGTCCCCTCTGTCCTGCAGTGTGCCCCCTCTGTCCTGCAGTGTGCCCCTCTGTCCTGCAGTGTCCCCCCTGTCCTGCAGTGTCCCCCTCTGTCCTGCAGTGTCCCCCTCTGTCCAGCAGTGTGTCCCCTCTGTCCTGCAGTGTCCCCCCTGTCCTGCAGTGTCCCCCTCTGTCCTGCAGTGTCCCCCTCTGTCCTGCAGTGTGCCCCTCTGTCCTGCAGTGTGCCCCTCTGTCCTGAAGTGTCCCCCTCTGTCCTGCAGTGTCCCCCTCTGTCCTGCAGTGTGCCCCTCTGTCCTGCAGTGTCCCCCTCTGTCCTGCAGTGTCCCCCTCTGTCCTGCAGTGTGCCCCTCTGTCCTGCAGTGTGCCCCCCTGTCCAGCAGTGTCCCCCTCTGTCCTGCAGCGTGCCCTGTAATCTCCCGGGGCCTTCTCCTTCCTAAGCCGAGCCCCCTCACCCGCCTCCCACTCGCACAGCCCTGGCCCCCCAGTCGGGCCGTGCCCACCCCTCGGAGGCCACGCCGGGGACGCCGCCCTTGCTCCGGCCATGCCTTCGCCACACGCTGACTTGTCCTCCCTGGTTAAACATGGTCGGCCCCCGTCTCGGCCCACCTCTCCCTCTCTCAGAAAGGTTTCTCGGGAGGGGCGCCACTCTCCCCTCCAGCCTCGCCTCCCACTCCTTTCTCAGCAAGTTCAGGTGAGAACCGCACCCTCTCGTCTGCTGAGCGGCTTTCTCAAAGGTCACCAGTGACCAACCCAGAGGCCTAGGTGTGCGGGTGGCACGCTGCTGGCGTCTCGTCCCTACCGTCACTGCTGCTGGGGCAGCTGGAGGCAGAAGTGCTAAACCAGAGCTGAGAAGCTGGTCTCAGGGCACTCTGGCCAAGTCAAAGTTGGAAAGGTAAGAAATCCCACACGGTGGCTCTTAGAAAGCTTACGGCTGTGTCTTGGGCCAACCCAAGGTTTGTGGCACAGTGGCTGTCCTGCAGGGTGTTCTCTGCGTCGGGGGACAGCTGCAGGGCCACACCTTCTCTGGGCAGAGCTACATCCTCCACCGCCAGGGAGAAGCCCCTGCTAATGATTTTCCACACGCAGCACCTCTGAGTGGTCCCTGCTGCTCCCTGGTGGGAGCACGGTTGTGAGGGGGAACGAGGTGTGTTGAAAGTGCTGCATGAGGTCTTCAGCACGAGTCCCTGGCTCAGTGCTGGCCCCACAGAGCAGAAGTGTTGGGAGGGGCCCTGAAGACAGCAGAGCACCTGGGAAATGCAGGGAACACTGTAGGTGAGGACCAGGAGGGGCAGGGAGCTGTTTGCACATCCACTCAGGTGACTGACCTAAGGTCATAGTGCTATTTGCAAAACACCAGAAATACTGAAAAAACTAAATCTCACCATCGGCACTAGGGTAAAAAAATATTTGGGGGGAGAAAACATGGGTATATACAACCAAAAAAATCTCTCTGAACTTGGAGTCTAAGACTATTGGATTTAATCAAACATTTTTAAGTCTATATTTAAATGATCATAATACTTTTTTTAACCCATGGATTGATTACTCAGGTAATCCACCAATTATGAAACCTGTAATAATATTAAACCATTTTCACATATCTGAAATTAACCCCATATTTATTATGATAGATAATTCTTTTACTAACCTGTCAAATCTAATTTGCTAGTATTTTATTGGGGATGTTGGTACATCTTGTCTTGAAGCGGAAGCCCCAGCTTAAAAGTGGGCTATACTGAATGTCTGAGGCATGGATAATTCACAGGTTTACTGTACGTTCCTGTCTTGAGACCTACTGCCCATCGCCGTTTTTATCTTTGAATCATTTCCCTCTGTGTTCAGGAAGTTCCTCAGTTCCTTCTCCATATTTCTGGTATAATTTTGCACAAGACCTATTCTTTTACTTTTCATACTCAATTGGATCTTAATCCTGCTACCGTCTTTGGAATTCCCTTGCTTTCTTTTCTCATTACAGCCAACTACTTTTGCACAGTGCCTCCATCTCCGCCCATTCTCACTTCACGGCTTCCTGCTCCTGTTTCACAGGAGACTGCAGGAAGGGTTATTCTGCAAGTCTCCTCTTTTTCTATCAGAATAACACTTTAGGGCCATGAATCATTAGGTAGCCTCCCATAATTTGCGTACCTTTCCATAATTCATAGTACCTTCCTTTCAGCTCCTTATTAATCTTTTCATTCAGCCTTGAGAGAAGGGGTTGCTAAGGAAGCTGGAGTTTCCAGCGACCCTCCTCACAGCACATTCTGGGGCTACAGCCGCCCTTCTAAGGCGCAGAGCTAAGAACCAACCACTGAGTCCACTGGGGGGTCTCTGTCTTGGGTGATGCTGCTGGACTGAGCTTAGATTTTCCCTGCTCCAGGTACCAGGTGCTCTGAATGAGATGCAGCCTTCGTTCTTCTCGTATATAATTTAAACCACGAATGGTATCCAGGCTCTTGTGGACTCTCCCCTGCTTCTCTGTGGGCATCCGAGTCAGCCAAGACGCACTGCGCTTCCTCCAGCCCTCTCTGCTGGGGGGGACGTGGCATCGGAAGGGTACAGGTCCAGATCACCTGAAGGCAGTGGGCAGTGGATGGTGGGGGGCACCCGGGGAAAGATGGACCTCGGGCGGCTCAGCTGGCTTTGAAGATAGTGGGCAAGAGACGGCCTGTTTCTCTAATCCTTGTGCCTGTGACTCTAAGATAGGGACATCAGCTGGGAGGTGTTAAGCGTATTTCCTCTTCTCTCTTTGGATGTGGGCTGTTTTAATTGGCAAATGTGTGCTCCAAAATAATTTCTCAATTCTTTCTCGTTGGTGAGGTTAATAACAGCTATCCCCAGAATTTAATGCATGACGTCTCATATTCTGCTAAAGGGTTCTTATCTGCTTGTCTGTGTGTTGCATTTTCGTGACTTTGGTACTGCCATTTGGGGTAGGGGGACTATGCCAGGCACCAAGTTAAATAAAAAATTCTAACTTCTGAATTCCAAATTTCGCTGGATTTTATTCTTAATTTTTCTTCCTAATGACATAGCCTTTATACATTTTCAAAATTGTCCGGGGCTCTAACATAGTGATCATTTTTAGGCTATTAAAGTTTCTAAGGTAGTGTCCCTACACTAAGCGGTCCCAGCCTGTTGCACTTTTGAAAACTTTTTGCCTTTTTGCTCTCTCATCCTAATCTTCAGACGAGGCTCCCTTTCTGCCTGGGTCCCTGTTCTTTTTGATCTGAAGCCTCTAAAGCGCTGTGGTTGAAAAGGATTATGCTTATTTCTGAAAAGAGAGTCATAAAATCCCAGGTTGGGAGAAAATATTTTAAAGGTGTAATCCAGTCACCCTCTCACCCTGTCCCCACCTCCCACCCAGCCCTGCACACTCACCAAGGGGCCATCTGGCCTCTGCTTGAATCCCTCCAGTGGTGAGGAGCTCACTACCTCTCAGTGCAGTTGATTCCCTCTCAGGGCAGCTCTGATTGTGATAAAGGCATGTCTTCTACTGACCTGAAATGTATTTCCCTGCTGCTTCCCTCCATGGATCCTGGTTCTGCCGCAAATGACTCAGAGCTGGAGTCTGTCACCTCTTCCTCACATGGCCTGTCACTCAACCTAATGGAGATTTCACGTTCTCCTCCCACCCCAAGGTGTTTCTTCTCTAAGACAAACCTGTTCAGTTCCCTCCTGCAACTCCATGTGCCTGCTTAGTTGAGTCCTCTGACTCGTGGGAGCTCTTCATTTCATGGGAAGCAGGAACACACAGTCTCATAAGCGCCCTGAGGTGAGTGTGCCAGGGAAATAATGCCCATCGACTGGTGCTGGGCATCATCAAAGGGCAGGACAGGACTTGCCAAGGAAGCCGGGCGGGGGGCATCCATTCCTAGCTGGAGCTGCTGTTGTCGGTGAGATGGCCTCTCATGTTGAAACTAGAGGAGAGGCTAATAAGTGGATCCCAAAGGTGTAGACAGGGTGCAGGGAAACCACAGGGAAGGTGCAGTCCAGGGAGCTGGCCTCATGGGACAGGTCACCATCGCTGGCCTGGGGTAGGGTGGGGAGAGCGGGTTACAGCGGAACACAAGGCAGTCTTACTGGCATAACTTATCTATTACCTCTGCTAAACAAATATGAACATTGATACAAATCCTATCGCTTATATTTTCAAACCCTCACTTTTAGATATTCACTGGCATCTATTAAACTGCTAAGAACTCATCGGCTTTCATTAAGCATCAGACAGGGAACGACGTGAGTGATCAGGATGGCGGGAGTGGGAGCGGGAAGAGAGGTGGATTCTGAGGCCTGTTTTCAAGGGGTCTGTGAGCAAACGCTGAGCTCTTTCACAAGCAGGATCGCGCTGCCCACCCGGTCCCTGACAGGCGATCACACGTCCCTGTTTGGCTCAGGTCTGAAGCACAACCTGGCTGGGGCGCAGCTGGCACCAGCCCAGGCACGAATGCGTGCCTGCCCCTCCAGGCCCCACTTCCAGCAGGTCACCGGGCTGTGTTGTCACCTTGAAACATTTGAGAGAGCTGTGAGCTTCAGAAGGTGAGACGTGCGGGCCGGGCCTGGGGGCAGGGAGGGCCGGCCCTGGAGGGTGGCTGGAGAGCGTTTGACAGCCCAGAGCAGAGCCCGGGGTCCTATTCCTGCCGCCGCGAGCCCCCAGGCAGGCGCCGGGTGGATAAGAGTGTAGACAGCGAGGCCGGCCTGGCCGTGATGCTGGCCAGCACCTGCAGATAGCGGGCCAAGAACTGGCACATGTTTAAAAAAAAATTAAAACGCTATTGGCCGTGAGGATTCTCTAACAGCGTCTGGCGGGAGCGCCCGGGAGGAATTTAATCAGCAGGAGTTGTCTAAACGGGGCTCCGCGCAGAGGCCCTGGCCAGGCTGGTAATGAACTCGTATCATGTGCCACTCCTGTCTGCTGAGGACATTCAATTTGTTAATTCTGCAGCTGGTGAGAGAGGTCAGATAGGAAAGTGACGATTGTTCTCTAACGTCCCAACCCCTGCTCACATCTCTCTAATTAATCCTTTTAGAGCCATGGGTAGATTAAGAAGGAGAGAAGGTGAGGGAAGCAAGTGGGAGAGAAATTGATGGAAAGACCTCCACCTTTCTCTTCTCAAATGGGAAGGGGGGGGGGCCCGGTGGGGAGCAGAAAAGGCCAAGCTTGGCCTGCTGCCCGCTGCTCTTCTCACTCACAGGGACATCGGATGCTGCAGGAAGTTAGAACCCACGAGGGCCTTCGGCTCTCCTCCCGTGGTGGCTTCTAAGCAAGGGTCACAGAAGAAAGGGCCCATGGTCTCCTTCTCTCATTCTTGGACTGACCCCTCCACCAGGAGGAGCTGTGGAGGTGTGGGGCAGAGGGGCAGCCCTGCAGGGAGTGAGTGTGACCTCCAGTTAGAGGCCCAAGGTCATTGGGATTTTCAAGAATGTCCCCCATATTCACTGCAGCATTATTTATGGGGGCCAAGACTGGGGAAACTAAGGTGTCCTTGGATGGATGACTGGATAAAGAAGGTGTGGCACATGTACAGGATGGAATACACTCAGCCACAAAAGAGATGAGATTCTGCCGTTTGCACAACGTGGGTGGATCTTGAGAGTATCGAGCTAAGCGAAATAAGTCAGATGGAAAAAGTCAAGAACCATATGATTTCACTCATAGGTGGGATATAAGCAGAAAGCGACAAATGAAAGAACAAAACAGACTCGTGGACACAGACAACAGAATGGTGGTTACCAGAGAGAAGAGGGTGGCTGAGTAGAAGAGGGAAAGGGGGTCAAATATATGGTGACAGAAGGAGCCTGGACGCTGGGTGGTGAGCACACGGTGCAGTATAGATGATGTGTCATAGAAACGTACACTTGACACCTACATAATTATTAACAAGTGGGACTCCAATACCTTTAATTTAAAAAATAAGAATGTCCCCTGGGTGCCAGGGGGCCTGATGGGCACATCCCATTGTTCTTGCCCACCTGTGTGAGGTGCTGCTGGTGGGCATGAGTCTTGTGTTTGCCCTTCCAGGCCCATTTCCCCTCCTGCCCCACTCTGCTCTCTGCCCCAGAGACGGACTCCCGTGGACCCCAGGCCTGGGTGACAGGAGCCCCTGTCGGAGGGGAGCAGCAGGAGGTTGCCTGAGGCTGGCTGGGTCCAGAAGAGGGAGGCCTGGCCCTCACAACATCCCTTCCTTCCAGATGTCTCTGCCTCTCTCTCCCCTGCCCATAGCTGTGTGGCTTCCAGCCCAGGTTCCTACACGTCCCCTTCGGGTCCCTTGTACCCAGCCACAGGTCTGTGATTAATGTCTTTGTAAATAAACACCCCTCCTGTTATCCTAATGGAGGGCCCTTGTTCCCACTGGAACACTGACACCGGTGCCTGCTGGATAAGGCAACCCAGAGTTTGCACCCGACCTCATTCTCATGTGAGAACCTCTCTGAGACTGAGCTACCCATCTGTCAAATGGGGACAGTGGTGCCAACCTATAGCACCGTGAAATAACCTGAGCAAACGCCTAGTGGTTGCTTTGTGAGTGCTCATTGATCTGCTTATAAAAGTCTCAAGGTTACAAGAACCACAAAATCAGTAAAGGGCATGAAATAAAATAGAAGAAATACATAGATAATTATCAAACCCAAGAGAGTCACATACTTTTCCTGCCGGTGTGACTCCAGCCAGGTGCTGCTGAGATAGGATTCCTGTCTGGTCACAGGAGAGCCCGGCTCAGAGCTGTCCATCGGGGACAGGCACTGGGAGGGAGGTGTGGGGGTCTATTCGGCAGGGTCTCCTCAGATCCTTCGGGGCTCCACTCGTGTTCTGGTGCTCATTCTGCACACATTTGCCGGTTACCTTCTCTGTGCCAAGTGCTGTGCTGGGTCCTGGGGGATCAGAGATGACGCCAGCCCCAGGCCTCCCTCAGGATGCTCACCACCTACTGGGGAGATAGGTCCTATATCCCTACCTTTGCTCAAATGCCACCAAGCACAAACATGGAAGTGTGTGTGTGTGTGTGTGTGTGCACGCGCTCGCGGGCACACACACACTAGGGGAGGAAGGTCTGGGAAAACTCCTCTAGGGCCTTGAAAGATGAGACTCCCAGAGAACAGAGAAGAGCTATCAGGCAGAGGGAATAGCACGTGTGAAGGCTCAGAGGCAGGAGAGTGCACAAGGGGATCTGCCAACAGTCCACAGTGGCTGGAGCAGGGGGTCTGGAGTGCTGAGCACAGGGTGTCCTCTGGAAATGACGACTGGCTCGGAAGCAGGGAAGAGCTGGAAGCCACCCTGAAAAACTTGGCTCTGATTTAGGAGGCAAAGGAGAAGTGGGAAAAAAATCTTCGTTCTGAGCATTTTGCAAAGAAAACTCTGGTGTGAACTTCACTGGTGTTTTTTGTAATCAACTGCCTTCTGACAGTATTGCACCGGGTTAGCAGGAGATCGAGTCATGGCTATCACTATCACTGAGACTTCTCCTCTCCCAGCTGCCACCCAGGATGGTGCCCTGTCCCAGAGTGTTGCATTAAAACCAACCTCCAGGGGGCCCCCCAAGGCCAGCCCCTGAGGTCTGTCCATCTCCCAGGGACTGCACGGAGTGGGAGTAGATCCCACATCACCCGTGCACCTCACTGACCTGAGACCACTCCCCAGGCTGGGGGTCAGCTTTCTCTCGTCCTCACCTGAGCCTTAGAGTCTTTCTCTCCCCATATCCCTCCTGCATGCACAGCCCAAGCGCTTGCAAAATACTGGAGGAGCCACAGACTTCCAGCAGTTTGGGTTTCTTACTATCCTGCAAAAATTCCCCAAGGCAAGGAATGCACAGGGCCTAATGACAGCTTGAAATGTGGGGAAATCCAGGGAGAGCAAACAGAAGCGAGGATGCAGTGAAGTAGCCCGCTGTGCACACGGTAAAGGCCTTGGGTACTCGTTACGAACTCGGACACACTTTGTCTACTGGAGTAATTATTATCCACATAATTTCATCCCCCTAGGGCCTCTGGCGAAAGCACCCAGCTAACAGATGACAGGTGAAGTTCTTCACTTGAAATTTAGAACAAATTCACAATAATCACCAGACTAGACAGCGAACCTCTTCAGGGCAGAGCTGTTAACTGAATGGTCTTGAAGTTAACAGTCTGATTTTCATCTCTGAGTTATAGAACCTTGAGCACATTATTTAATCCCTTGAGCCCATTTTCTGATCAATAAAATAGGGCTCACCTTTTAGCAATGTGAGGACAACAGACCATAACAGGACTGGCAAAGAGTAGGCATTAAATAAATGCTGACTGGAGGGGTGGATGAATGGAAGGACACATGGACAGGCAGACGGATGGACATCTCAGCCTTTGATCTAATCTGCTTGTGTAGGATGCCTGTCAAATGCCCTGAAGCATTATTTAAATACTTGTTTTCAATCATGACACTACATGAGAGCTCTGCACCCTGCAATAACATCTAAGCATTCTGGGAGCTCCTGGTCAAGTGTACTTTCTAAACTAAACTCGAGTCTAAACTGGGGTCTCTGTCTTGCCTAAGCAGATTATCGAAGTTAAAAAGAAATACTGGGAGAGAGAGGAGGTGGGTCAATGAGTCTTTATCAGGTGCAAGGACAGCCTATTCTTCCATCCATTAGCACCCACTTACGCCTGCCAAGAGAATGCCAATCACCTGCCATTTGCCTGGGGCACGAATAGAAGAGGTGACCTGGGAGCCAGAAGACTGGGTGCAGCCGTAGAGAAGACCAAGGAAGAAAGGGTAGGTCTGCTGACCTGTGTACATGGGGGAAGCAGAAAAGCCAGTACAGGTCCAGGTAAGACACGTGTTCCAAAAATATTCATGAACATTTGAAGAGTCCTCCTTAGGTTGAGTCCAAGACTCAAGTATGCCCAGCTTATAAGTAGAGGAATGTCTCAGCACAAAGCCAATCTGCAAATATTGGGAGAGGTGACTACTTTTCAAATGTCTAGTTTTCTTTCTTAAAATATGTCTTTATTGATTTCAGAGAGAGGAAAGGAGAGGGGGAGAGAGAGAGAGATAGGAATATTACTGTTGAGAAAGTCATCGACCGGCTGCCTCCTGCCCACCCCGACTGGGAATTGAGACCAGAATCCCAGGCACGTGCCCTGACCAGGAATCGAACTCTCTCCTGGATCCTAGGTCGATGCTCAACAGCTGAGCCATGCCAGCCAGGCAAAATGTTCAATTTTCAACTAAAAATAAAATTAAACATACAAAGAAACAGAAAAATGTGGCCCACTGAAAGAAATAAAATGTATCTCCAGAATTCATCCCTTAGGAAACACAGACATCCAACTTAATAAATAAAGACATCTTAAAAAATTCCTTTTTAGTATGCTCAAAGAGCTAACGGAAAACACAAAGAACCCAAGGAGATCAGAAAAATGACGCATGAATGAAAAGAGAATGTCAACGAAAAAATCAATTCCAGAAGGAAAACCGGAAAATTCACAAATATATGGAAATTAAAAATATACTCCTAAACAACCAATGAAAGAAGTCACAGGAGAAATTAGAAAATATATCGAGACAACTGAAAATGAACACACAACAAACTGACACTGAAACTTCAGTCCCAATATCACCTTCCTATTGCTATAGTTACAAATTACCACGGACCTAGTGGCCTAAAATCACACAAGTTTGTTACCTTACAGCTCTGGGGACAGAAACTTGAAATGGGTGTCACTGGGCTGAAGTCAGGGTATTTATTAGCAGGGCTGCGTCCTGCTGGAGGCTCCAGGAGAGAACCCGTTTCCTTGAGCTTTCCAGCCTTCAGAGCGGCCTGCAGCCCTTGGCACATGGTCTCCCCCTCTCCAGCAGCGTTATGCCTTCCAATCTCTCCCTGCCTCTGCCTCCTCTGCCTCCTTTCCATAAGGACCCGCCCAGGCGCTCCTTGATCGTATAAACCCCTTTGCCATGCAATGAAACAGCCACAGGTCCCAGGGACTAGGACGTGGACATCTCGGGGGGGGGGGGCGTTCTGGGGGCAGACCTGCCTACCACACTGTCGTGTTTTCAGCGGCCACACACACTGGACAGCCAGGTTTTAGAGCATTTCCATCACCGCAGAGAGGTCTTAGGCATCTTTGACGAGCTACCTGGCTTCCCGGGGCCGAGGGCCTCCTCTGTGGAACATGCCAGAGCAGCACCCGGCGCAAGGCTGTTGTGAGACTGGAGGACCCCACAATCGTGCTGAGCCCGAGGCAGGACTTAAACGCACCAGGCGCTGCTCCAAGCACTTCGCATATGTTACTTTATTTAATCTTCACGACAGCCCTATAAAGCAGATGAATAATGGTGATCTCCATGTTGGAGATAAGGAAACCGCCACACACGAGGTCAAGTACCTGGCACGAGATTATGCAGCAGACCCGAGGCGGCGCAGAGACGGTGGAATAACCGAGCAGGCTACCTGCCCTGCTCAAGGTCAGGCCTGGGGTGTGCATCGGTGGCAAGGCGCAGACCCATGTTCTTTCCACCTCTGGGTGGGTGGAGAGATTGGCACTGGGGCGGTGGGAGTTCCTACATCTCACAGAAGAAAATAAAACTGTGCCACTGAAGGACATAGAAGCCACCCCAGCATCCACCTGGGCTGCTGGCCCTTCGGGGCCCTGACAGTAAGGAGGTGGTGAGCTCCAAGGTTGTGGGGCTCTGCCGCCCACCCAGGGGGGATGTGTGTGTGTGTGTGTGAGGGGCGTGTGACACGTAGCTCACGGTTCTGAGCCCAGGGTGGGGAGCCGAGCTCAGCTTCCTCACCAGGATGACAGAGAACCATGGGAAGAAACCGAAACTGGAAAGAGAAAACAGTTCAGGGCTTTAATAAAACACGGGCTTTGAAAGGAGGCGAGTGAAGAGCTCCAAATAGCCCAATCAAGACCCGCAAATTGAATACAGGGCATGAGTGATAGATGGAGCCCCAGCTAAAGAGCAGCTCGGGGGCTGCTGGAGGCTTCGTGTGCGGCCCGGCCTCCCTCTGGGCTCTCGAAGCCCCCCCCCCGTCCCCTCCCCTGGCATTCAGGGACCTGCTCTCTCGGTGATGGATGGCTCCTGCTGGCCTAGAAAGAGAGCTCGGCACTGAAGCAGCACTCATGAGGCCCATGCCTTGCAAAAGAATAGCAATCACGGATTTTCTCACGCAGTCTTTATGTAGCATCTACGCTGTGCCCAGTATCTGCTGAGCCCACCTGTCCCACCCCTTCCTCGCCTACCCCTGCCTCCTGTCCATGCCTCCTTACCCATCCTGAGCTCTGCCCCCTGCAATTCCCCAGGCACAGGCTTTCCCTTCTACTTGCAATGCCCTCCCCTACCTTATTTACCTGGAAAACTCCTACCCAGGCTTCAAAACCTCAGCTCATCATTACTTCCTATGAAAAGCCACTCCTGAGCCACAAAGCTCCCCTGTGCTCAGTGCCCCTACCCCCGTCCTTCCTGCATCTTTTTGATACTTATGTCGTGTTGTATAGCAGCTGCCTGACCCCACAGACCAGGAGCTCCTTGGCTCTGAGGACTATCTCGCTCATCGTGGACGGTCAGGGCGGAGCGAGGCCTGGCTCTGCAGGTAGTCAGCTCTGCGCACAGGTGAGTGAACGGGGAATACGAGATAAGGTGTCATTCTAGCCTGCAAGAGGAGCTGAGACATTCAGGTAACCGTTCCAGAGGCAAGGTTTGCTGGAAACGTCAATGAGCTACCTGGAGAAACCCGGGATTTCAGAAGACAAGTGAGTTGTCCGAGCCTGGAGGGTAAGTGGAGAATACACGTGAATAGGGCCACAGTGATGGCAGAATGTCCACAGCATGTCCGTGATCTAGAACTTCGAGGGGCTCTGGAATCTCCATTTGCCCTCTTGGATTACTAGAGAGAGGGAGGGAGGGGATGGATCTGACAGCCAGGCTGCATGCGTTCTGCCCGAAAGCCTGGTCAAGAGATAAAGTGGATTGAAGGACGGGTAGACGGACAAGTAAGTGAAGGGATCTGTGATAAAACAAGCATAGTAAATGTTCATGGTCAAACCTAGGGGTCGGTATACTGATGCTCACTGTAAAATTCATTGTTTCTCATACAAGTGATGTTTTCACAATAAAATGTTGAAAAGAAACGCACTCTGGCTGCTGTGTGGGTAGACCCTGGAGGAGCAGGGAGGCAGCTGGGAGATGGGGGGGGGCCCATCGCAGAACCCTGGCTGGAGGAGACGGAGCCCCACGCCAGCGGCTGAGGGAGAACCCTTGAAGTCAATGAGCGGCAGTAAGTTTGTTGGGAAGGGCAGTTAGAAGACACCTGGGCATCGAGGAGGAAGTGAAGTCAATGGTGAGCAGGGACGCAGCTAGTCTAGTTTGGAATCCTGACTCTTCCACTTGCTGTGTGGCCTTGGGCAGATCACCCAACCTCTCTGAGCCTCCACTGCCTTGAGAATAGAATGAGGGTGACAGAATTGACAGAGCAATGTTCTTTTCAATAACATGACTCACGTGAGCTGCCAAAGAGAGGGTTGGAAATGTAATAGATGCTTAACAAGTACCTCCTAAAAGGGGACATGAAGAGAAATTGAAAATAATTGGTGCGATCAGTGATCACTTGAAACACAAACTCTGCTACTTTAAAGCACTAGGGGAGAAATGTTCTCTAATATTATGCTAAAATATGGACCAAGATCTGAAACTTCCAAGCAAGTTTTTTTTTTTATAATTAAAAATTTTTCAGAGCATTAGCACAGGAGACCTTAGTCAAGGAAGAAATGAGTGAAACAAGTGAGGTTCCCATTTTTACCTGCAGGAGGGCTGACTGCTGCCCACCTCCAAGCAGCAAGAGTCAATCTGTACCCTTTAGGCCCGACTCTCAGTCCACAGGAACAAACGGTGCCTCCAGTAGTTTTTCGGACTCTCTGACGACGACGACATTAATAAGAAGTAGGAGCAAATTCGAATCCAGAGCCTGTCGTTACAGACTCGGCACTGTGATCTTCCTAATGACTTTCCTATGTCTTTAAACTTTCAAATTTTGACTAAACCAGGAGTAAAAATGCCAAGAAGCTCTAGACAAGAAGTTCTTTTATAAAAGTACCGGAAAGTCCTCACACGATGTCCAGTAAATTGAAATTTCTGTGCCAAAACTGCTGGATCGATTGATTGCTCCCAGCACAAACATATTCTGATTCTCGTTCTCTCGCCTCCTCCCACTCCGTAGCCCTCTCCCTCCCCAGGCCCCTGGACTTGCCTCCCTCTCCTGGGACCTCTGACTCAGCTGAATTAATAACAAGAGAAGTAACAACAAGTCAGGAGGTCAGATGCTCCACATGCCCGGTGGACGTTTTGCTGTTTTCCCACCAGGACTTGGCGTCTTGGTTTCCTGGTGGGAATTTTTGAGTCCGCGTCATGCAGGTAGTGAAAAAAATAGTCCAAGAGAGGTGTTTGGGGCCTGGAAGGAACCGAGGTTCTCATTCCTTAGCATAAGGAACACTGGGGGTCAGTGCTGCTGGCATCAAAGAGCAGAGCCCCCCCCCCCAGTCCTCTGCGGGGCACCCATTGAGATGCTGGCTCCACCCAGCCTGGGCGGCATCATATGTAGTGAGTTTGGGTGTGTTTGACGACTTCAAAACTCAGCAATAATAGCAAGAACATGTTCCACTATGCCAGGCCCAGTGCTTTGCATACGTTAAGCCATTTAATCATCACATCACAATAACTCCACAAAGTAGATACTATTATCAACCTCTTTTATAGATGAAGAAACAGGCCCAGAAAGGCAAGGTGGCTTGCCCAAGGTCACGCAGTCAGTAAATGAGAGGGCCTCCAGACTTCTTGCCACGACATCCCATCCAGTCTCCTCCCCCAGGGCTGGGGACCCTGTGTGAGTTCCATCAACACCCCATGGCCAGGCCTCTCGGGTCCTGATGATCCACTGAGTGTTGGAACTGCCCATCCTGTACACCAGTTACCCTCTCACACAAGCGCTGAACACCCCCGGCAAAATGCAAAAAGTAAAAATGAAATAATAATGATAGGCAACTAGAATCCTGCCGGAACTCTGGTGAAATTACTGATGGATGTGTCTAACAGGCTGAGGTGGCCCCAGGGAAGACAGAGGGGCAGGGACGACAGGATCCCTGGAGCAGAAATTCATCACATGAGGAGTCAATGGGACTCTGGACACAGAATGACACCAAATCCTGACAGGTCCCCTCTGGGCTGGTGTGTGTCCTGTTTGTGTGAATCGAGAGCAGGCTTACTTGGGGCTCGAGCAGCCCTGTTCTTCCTCTAACTTTAACACGAAGGAACGGCCGGAGCAGGTGGTGGTCTCACCTCCAGGAGAGCGAGGTTATAGGGCTACCTCAGAACCTTCCGGCATTGAATCAAGGCCCATCCCTTGCTGCCAAGCCACGTGGCTGAAGAAAGCACACTGAGATTTCCCGCTGTAAATTAGGTACATATTCCTCAAGTTTCCAGTTCTAAACTCTCATCATCACCATCATCATCATCGTTATCAAGTATGTGTCATGCGGCTGTGTCACCAAGGCCAGGCATCTGCACAATGGATCTGACTTTGAACACAAATATTTTTTCATTGCACTGATTTTATTTTCTTTAAAGGACTATGGGGCTCTGTCAAATCTAGATGAAAAGGAATTTCCATCTCACCATCTTTAATAGTTGTGTTACTTAGTCCACAGTTAATTTCCTATTCCTTTCTGTGTTTTCAGACATTTAGTTGGTGAAAACATCTCTTTATTTTCCTATAAAACTACCTAACTTTGGATCTTTTTTGGCGAATATGTTTTGGGCCGTGAGATGATTCATTTGTAATTTTGCCACAGGTCAAAAAGCTGAATACTCTTCTGATACCTCATCTTTTCTTAAGGCTAAATATGTTCAAAGAGGGCTAATCCCACTGACCTCAATGAACTTGAAAAAGTCAGCAAGAGAATGGACACACACCATCCCCCAGACACTTGGGCACACATAATAGGTCCTTTTGCCTTGAATACTTTTTATAATAAGAGAACATCACACAGCCCCTTTTTTAATTTATCCTGCATCTCCTGGGGATACAGGAGAAGGCAGAAACCGACAGTTCTATCAAAAACTAAGGCTGACAATGGCTGAGCCCCCAGGAATCAAGATCCTGGGATTTGGACTGAGAAGTGTGAGGTAGGGAGGCGGCACCATCACCGAGAGGAGCAGAAATCCAGCTCGAGAAAGACACATTCCACATGCTGGAGGTGAAACCCGAAGCCTGACTAGACTTCCCCATGATTAACGGTGAGTGAATTTAAAAACAGATCATGACAGAAAACCATGGAAAAATATTTGGGGCCAGGGAAAGGATGCATCCCCTGGAACTCCAAGAGGAAGAGTGTGCCTCTGAAAAGAATCTATCTGAACAAGAGGCCACTTTTCAGGGACCGGGCTCTGCCATTGGAAACAGTCTCCATCTGTGTGAACTGGAAAAATAAATCAGAAAAAGACAGACTGAGATCAAGAGACATGGTGGGGACTAAAAAGAGAGTGGAGAGAGATGAGAGGAAAGAGCACAAAAAATGCAATGGCAGAATTAAAGTCCTCGTTGCAGGCAGCAGAGAGTATAATTGGCACCCAAAAAACAGAACCTATACACAGGGTGCGCAAAAGTAGGTTTATAGTTGTGAATATGTGAAACAGAGTTTATTCTTGCATTATTGTTTATTTATTGTATTATTTTCCATACGAACAACTGTAAACTTGCTTTTGCCCCACCCTGTATGAAGGGTTGATTTGAGAAACTACACACCCCCCCCCCCCCCACCGGATGCAGAGGACCAGGACAAAGAGATGAAAGGGAAAAAGGGGACAAAAAATACGGAGGACAGACAGTAATCAACACAAGGGGTGTTGTTAAGGTCGAAAGGATGACAACGTTTTTATTAAGACACAACTTTTAAAGGCTCCCTGGGGGAAACAGGGAGCCAGATGGTTGAAAATGAAAGGGTCCCACATTCTACTCTAAAATAAATGAAAATGGGACCACACCTAGATACTTTTGGGAAAATATCTCAATTCAATAATAAAGAAAATTTTAAAAAATAAGAAAAGAAAGAAAAGTCCTATAAACATCGGTTGCATGCAAAGGAGTGCAGATCTGCTGGCCTCAGGCCATTCTGCGATACCGAAGCTCAGAACAGAAAATTGCCCTGCAAAATCCTGAGGGAAGGGTGATGTCAAGGAGGTAAGACCAGAGCAGCTTTCTTTTGGGTAAGAAGACATGAAAAAGCCTCGACGGATCCTTCCTGAGAAGAATAACTGAAGCACACACTGCCAAAGAGTCACTGAATCCACAGCCCACTCACTTCCCTCGGCTCCGCTTGGCGTGCGCTGTGGGCAGATTCTGCAAACGGGCATGAACTTGGCCCCCAGCGGCGCCTGCTTCGCGGATGGAAACTGCCTCCGACGCCGCGGGCGCAGGTCCCTTGTCCCGCCTGCCAAGGGCAGTGACGCCTTCGCGCGGCCGGGCCTGCACCCGGGCTGGCCCAAGGAATGCCAGCGGCCCTGCGGCGCGGTCGGACCCGTGCTCATGGCCCAAGACCGAGCTTGTCCTGCATCTTTAAAGGCTGTTCGTTTCATTAACTGACTCCTTGGGCTAATTGATGAAGACCAAGAGCACGTATCTGTCATCGAGACCCTCTCTGGAGCCGCCCCCTTCTCGAGCCTGCGGTTTTCCTTCACTGAGAAAGTCATGTGCTTGAAAGTCAAACAGGCCGTATGATCTTGAAATTTTTTATATTTTCTATTTTCTATATTTTAAAATGCACAGAAAAGATGCTGTCAGCACAGATGCCCATAAACTAGGAGCAATTATCCACAGGTGATAAGATATCAGGAATCTTTTCTTTTTAATACATTTTCTATATTGTATACGCAATATGCCTGGGCCTTTATAACTGGGAAATAAAAAACAGGCTTTTAATAACTGCTATAAGCAATTTTGTGTCTACCCTATGATTATATGTTAAAATATATGTAACTAAAAAGGTTTACAAATAAATACCCAAACGTGTTTAACAGCAGTTGTCTCTAGGTGGTAGCAAATGGGTTGGATTCTTTATTTTCCTTCTTCATTTCTATATTTTCAAAATGCTCCCTCATTAGCTTATATATAGTGATAGAAACTGAGCCCGTGTTCCCCCATCCCCTCTCCTGGCTGAGAATGTGGAGGGTGAAGAGGTGGGGAGCTGCACCTTTGGGCCCACGTGGACCCTGCAGAAGGCGGGGAGCCCCCAGCCTGCCTCCCTCCTCCAAGTCTGGCCGTCACTTGTCCAATCCAGGGCCCTCGCCCTGTGCCCTCCTCTGCGGTCAGGACGCTGTCCGGGCTCTCTCGGGAACCGGCCTCGCTAAGCGACCTTGAAGAGTTCCTGGGCCACGAGAGCCTCCCTCTGGACCCCTTTCCCCGAAGGAGCCCACTTAGCCCCACGTGGGAGCTCCCCCCACAGAGGCCGCCGGGGCTGGGGGGTGAGGGGTCCGGCTGGAGCTGGTGGCTGCGGTGTTTTCCTAGGCTGGGAAAAGCCCCTCACAGACAGAAAGGCGAAATGCGAACTAAAAATAGTGACGCGAGCCCAGGCCGCCGGGGCCGAGGCAGCAAAATACAGGCAGACACAACAGAAGGGCTGGGAGCTGGAGACAGACGGCCCCCGCAGCCTCTCACATCTGCTCTGAATCAGACCTCCGACACCAGCACCTCTCCCCATCTCCAGCGCTGCTGGCACCCCAAGACCACCCAGGGGTTCACACACAGAGAGGCCATTCCCTCCCATGTCTCCTGGGGGTCCTGGCCCCACTCATTCTTACCTGAAGAACCGAAGAGGCCGAGGCCAGAGCAGGACATCACCACGGCCAATGTCTGCCGGAGTCCCAGAAAAACGCCTTCTACCACCGAAGCCCCCACCTGCTGCCACTGGCCCACCCGGCCTTCCTGGGAAAGAGCCCTGCTGGGTTTTCTTTCTACTCACAAACGACAAGCCACGGATGGAATGCAGCTCTGACCTCTGCTAGAGGCTGGGGGCCCACCTGGGGCGGGACAGGGGTCTCTTCCAGCCTCGGTTACCCCATCTGTAAAATGGGTGTTATTGCTGCCCCCGACTCATTGCGCTGTGCACACTGCAGACCCCATTCCCTCCTTCCTCCGTGAGCAGTGAAACTCAATCACTAAAACCTCAAGATAATTCAGAAGGACCCAATGTACCCTTCGGGTGGTTGCTTTCTCTCGTAAAAGCCTGATCTGGACTGATACGGACAAGCTATTGGTATATGTTGGGGCTCTTTCAGGAATGTCAGTGGGGCGCTGGCAGCAAAGAATTCTACTCAGAAGTTTCAGCTGAAGAGGCGTAGGCCGGGCGAGGGGACCGCATGTGGATTTTGAGGGAGCCAGGGACAGCCACACGGGAAGCCATGATCAGCCCAGGTGTGGGGGGACAGGGAAGGACGTGTCGCTGCTGACGGCCGAGGAGGGGCCGCCCGGGCGGGAGGTGAAGTGGTCACGGATCCACGGCAGTGAGGCGGGGAGGGCACCGGGAGAAGCGCCCAGCCCCACTGCCCTCTGCCCTCCTCGCTCACGGTGGCGCCTCCACTGGCCAACCCAGCCAGAACCCGGGGGCCCTTTACAATTTATTTTCCATGTTCTTTCGCTGTGGTCAGAACATGAGATCTCTCCTCTTCACAAGTTTTCAGTGTACGACACAGTATTGTTAAGTGTTAGGTGGGCCAGGAACAGACACCCACGTAGGCACAATGCTTCAAGGAGACCTCAAGGACTCATCCGGCTTGCTTACCTGAAGCTTCCTGCCCGTTGCTTAGCGACCACCCCTTCCTCCCGCCTCCCAGCCCCTTGGGGAAGAAACATTTGTGTAGACATTGGTTGTGGATGTGCATAAACCACTCCTTGGTTTATGAATCTGCCTACTTCAGATAACTCACATACGCAGAATCACGCGGTATTTGTCCTTCTGTGACAGTTTATTTCACTTAGCATAATGTCCTCACGGTTCATCTTTGTCACAAACTGCAGGGTTTCCTTCTTTTTTATTAAAATCATTCCCAGGGAGGTGGTTTCCCAGGGTGCTTCTCACCACCTGCTGAAGTGGGCAGGGCTCCCAGGTTCCCTCCAGTGGGGAGCAAAGGAGAGGGGAGCCCAGACCTGATTTCCAGGCCCTCGTCTCTGCAAACCAGATGGCTGACCTTCGATCGCCATTCAAGGTCTCTGGGCGTCAGTTTCTTCTTCTGTAAAATTAAGCGATTGTATTAAATGCCACTGAGGTCCCTTCTGCCTTTGAGTGGTTACGGTTCTGGGTGGATTAGGTAATGCATCGGACGTGTGTCCAGGGGTGAGTGTCTATGCACATCCACAACCAATGTCTACACAAATGTTTCCTCCCCAAGGTGCCTGCCAGTTGGGAAGGGAAGTTTGTTTCATGGTAGCTCCAACTGAGTTGTGTAAGAATAAAAGTGTTATTTTCAGCATCTTCCTCTACGAAGCTAGTTTTGTTTCCCTTTTTTTCTTAGAAAATGCCATAATATAAATGTTAAGATCATTATAGAAAAGGATTTCTCCCTGATGAGCTTGGGATCCTGTAGTAATTGCATTAAACCAGGCCTTTTATTGCTGGTTAATGAAATTCTTTTAAAATTGAACCAGCTTCCAGTAAACTGATTTGCATTGATTTGGTGATGTATAGAGCTCAAGCCACTCTATGTATAAGCAAATTAAAAGCCCTAAGCCCTTCAGCCAAGCTGCATAGTCCCTGGCTGAAAAATTGATCCCATGGTTTCCCTCAGGGGCACCTTGCTTTGGGGTTGGTGCTGCTTAAAGGGACACAGTCTATTTCTTTGGCAGAAAATAAATTAATTAGGAGAAAAGAAAAATCATGTTCGGTGCTAGACTAAACCTTTTTCCAAGTCACCAAAGACAATCTTTGTAATGAAGAAAATTCTCTTGGATGCCTAAGTCCATCGCACACACTCGTAAATGACACAGCAAAGGTGAGGCCTCGCGCTCCTTCCAAGCTCTTCTAGCTGAGCATCCCGCATGGTCCTGGGCACTCTGGGCCCTGAGAAGGCTGCCCCTCCATCCGTCCCACTGTACGACATTGTACCTATGGTTCGCTTGCAGCTGGCGAGTCAACAGTGCAAGAATCAAACAAGATAGGCTAAGTCATGCTTTGGTGATAACCAAACCCAAGATCTCAATCACTTAGCAGAACCGCCTATCTCAGAGTCAGCGGGGCCCATGGGTCTGATAGTTCCCTTTAAGCAGTGTCTCGAAGATCCTGGGGGTTCCCATCTTGTGGCTCCATCATCTCTAAACACAACTACCACAGTCTCAAAGCCCAGGGGAGAAGAGCTCGAGGGGGACTCTCAGGAGCTTTGTCCCACAGCTTGGAAGTGACACATGCCCCATCTACTCAGTCAATGGCTAGAACTGGTCACGTGGCCTTGCCCAACCTCAAGGGAGGCTGGGAAGGATGGGGAACCCATGGGTATTTGGCAGCATTCAGCGTCTCCATCACAGACCTCTTCTCCCCTTCGAACTCCACCAGGCAGAACAAAGCCTCATATTGACCTTGACCTTGTATGTTTAAGGAAACCCTCATCTTGTATAAGCCCAGAGGGCCCCCCTGCTTGGGTTTAAGCCCAGGCAACTTCCTTTTGGCTTTAAATGCATTACTATATACACATATGATTACCATTAAAATGTTAAAAGCATTACTCGATTACTGGTTTTATGATATAATATTAATGATATAGTGTTATGACATATATGCACATGATAGTATTATGATAGCTATGATAGAGTATTAAAATCCATACTGAAAAATCAACCACTACTGTAAGAATCTAGGTACACCTTGCTTCTAGAACATGCCTACCCCAGTTATAAGTTATTGTACTATCCACACAGCTAAGGTTCAGAGAAGAATCATGAACTAGTTGAACCCTGTAACTAATAAATTAGTCCAGTCCCTTTTTAAACACTCCTACTGACAAGGAAATCACTAACTCACATGGCAAATACAGGATGTTAGACTCTTAGAGAAACTTTGAGGACATATTAACTCAGTTTTGTTTTTGATTTTTGGGGGTTTTTTTGGATGAGGAAGGAAAATGAGAGGGCTAAATGCCCAGGCCTCGCAGAGGCAGACTGGAGCCACCCCACCCCTCCTAGGCCCGTAGGTTCCTCTTCCGTGTGTCACAAACCATGTCCCCAGAGCCCACTCGGTAGCAAAGGACAGCCCCCATTCCCCAGGCAAGGGCTTCCTTTGACTCCCTGCCTTCTATCTCAATCATATGACTTTAATGTTCTACTCTATAAAACATTCATTTTCTTTAATATAAAATATACTGAATTAATTCACTTAATTGATCATCTAAGAGAGCTGCGTGCTTATTTATTCTCTGGTTGCTGGTGGCCCCAGCCCACCACCATGTACCTCCAACAGTGCCCATGACCAACTCTCAGAAGCAAATGTCAATCTCAGAATTAAAATGTTCCTTAGATTAATTCAACCAGGATTACTCTGTGGCCTCAATGAGTATTTCTTCAGTGCCTACTGTGTGCCAGCTGCTGAGCTGAGACATTTGATCTCTGTACTCATCTCATTCAATCTCCTAACAGTCCTGTGAGGCAGGATCATTTTCCCACGCGCAGGTAAGGGGCAGGTGCAGAGACGTCGGGCAAGTCGCCCAAGTGCGCTGGAACGTGAAGCCAGGTCTAGAGGCGTAATCCCAGTCTGAGCTGAAACTCACCTGTTCAAAAGTGATATAAAACCAACACGGCCCACGCGTGCGAGTGGGGGTTCACTGGGAAAGCCAGCCTCCGTGACACGTTTCCACAGGCCGGGCCAGGTCCTCTCTGAGGACTGTCATCTCCACTGCACAGGGCGCGCTCCCTGTGCTGACAGTAATGGGGAAGGGGGGCGGAGGCAGGTAGCTTGCACTTACATCAAATCACCTGAGGCCCCTGGAAACCGGGAACCTCAGGAGCCCAGGGCAGGGCTCTCATAGGCCAGGATGGTGTCAGCGTCCACTCTCCGGCCCGGGGCTCCCGGATAACTACAGTCGGCCTGCCTGGGTCCTGCGCTCACCTGGGAGATGGAATAAAGGTGGGGTGGAGGTGGTGACAGTCCCTAGCAGCCCCATGCATTGCAGGACCACGTCACCAGTCTGAATGAAAGGACTCTTGGCGGACAAAATACAACAGATGTTCCCTGCAGCCACCTGAGACAATGAGAAAGGTTGTCTAGAAACTAACACTCGAAGTAAGAATCAAGTTATTGGTGTCAGTGCTCCTTCACTGCCCTGCGGTTGAAGCGGGAGAGATTATTAGCATCTGCCCACGCCCTGATGGCACAATCATGGCTTGGAAGGATGCCCAGCTCAGGCCCAGGGAAAGGACGGGAAGAGGGTAGGCCTCCCGTGGTCGGCGCCATCCGCTGAGACACACAGTACCTCCCAGGACCAACGCCCAATTCTCAGCCTCCTGAGCAATCCTCTGCAGGAAGGCAGAGAGAAAGCTTGCTTGATCCCCACGACCTCTCTCAAAGAGCGTGTTACTCTCGTGCCTGCCCCCTTGGCACCCGCACCATCCAGCTATCCATTTGTGGGGTGCTCAACCCCAATGCTGAGCCTGCAGACAAAAGGCAGGGAGCAGTTTGGCACAACTGAACTTGGGCCTCCCAGCCAACCCCACACTTGCCAATAACTATTTACATTTCAGAGGCAAAGCACAAAGCCCGGGGCCCGTTCGGGGCTCAGGCGCGGAGAAAGGGCCTTAATGAGCCCTGAGAGTCCTGCCTGCCCAGCTGAACAGTGGCTCGAGGTCAGTATCGTCGGAATTCAGGGAGACTGCCTTGTTGTGACTGAAAGATCAAAGCAAGGGGCGTTTTTGATCAGAACGGTCCGGACAAATATTTTAGTCTCCAATTTATTCTGATTACGCAGAACAAGCCTGAGAGGGTCAGAGCCGGTTAGAGAGATGGTCACTCAGCCCAGCCAGGCTGCAGGGACGACAGTTCTTGTTGGAGAGTCCTGAGATTGTAGAACCTTCCACCAGTACAGGCTCTGGACAGTCGCAGGGGCAGGCGAACCCCCGGCCCTGCTTGCTGAGCTCGCTACACTCTCATGAGGTGAGATCTGGGGCCTCGGAGACCTCCCTCGGCTCACAGCCAGTTATGGGCCAGCTGGGAGGAGTCGGGCCACCCTCTCCTAACCCGGCCACCTGCACTTCTCCCCGCAGCTCCCTGCTGAAAACGCTCGCAGTGAAACATAAACCCAGCTCCAGACTGCAAGCCCCAGAGAGGCGTCCACAGGAAGCCGGGGGGCTGCCCTGAGAAGCTGAGGGAGCCCCCAGAGTCACAGCTGCAGCACTGGGGGCTGTGAAAGGGCCTTGAGGAGCCTGGGAGGAAGGTCAGCTGTGGAGTAGCAAGTGCATCAAGAGCGGGGCCCAGGAGGAGACAGATGTGGTATTCCAGGGACAGGCTCCCAGTCTGCGCTCCTCACAGACCCCATGGACGCCCAGGCCAGACTGGACCACAGTGGCAGATATGTGATGAGCACTATTCTGTAGCAGGCACTGTGCTTTTATAGAAGTTTATTTAGTAGATTCTTATAACAACCTGCAACACTTTTTTTTTTTATCCTAAGGAACCTGAGGCTCAAAGGTGTGTAATAGTTCTTGTGACAGTCATCTCAGTTGCGGACTGCGGACTTCACCTGTGTCCTCACATGACAGCGGGCTCTCTGAGGTCCCTCTTACCAGGGCACTGATTCTGTCCATGGCATTTATAGTCTAGTAGAGAGATAAGCCACCGATGGTCACCAGGCTTTGTGATCTGAAATTTCAGGAACGAGAAACTAAACTAAACGAGGTTGAGTCCCTGGTTCGCACCGCGCCCTAGGAAGGCCTCCACTTCACATACTGGCCAGCCCTGCCTCCTCCTCTTGGTCACCTCCAGCCAAGGCCAGGCAGCTGTCCCAGGGCCGAGTCCTGAACACAGGCTGCTTCTGGGGACGTCCCCTGGGGGACTTCAAATGCTGGGCACATGGAACAAAACAGACTGAAGGAGCAGGAAAGTCACCCCCCCAGCAAAGGAAAGGAAAGACCCCTCTCCCACCCCGGGGCGGGGGAGCAATAAGGGAACATTTGAGCACTGTTGCAAATTTTGTGCCTCCCCATTGAAAATATGGTTTCCTTTTTTTAATTGAAGCCCCGGTTTTTTTCTCTTTCCTGACCTGATCTTGTGTAACAAGCCTGCTGACCACAGGTGTGGCAGGTCTGGCAAGAAACGTCTCCCAAACTTTTGTGTAACTCTTGCAGTAACAAACTGTAGAGCCGCTTGCCTGCAAATCACCGCCAGGGCCATAGCCAGCTGGAGAGTGGCCCCCAGTCCACCCCATCTGCTTTCTGCAAGCACGTGGCAATAGTGGCCCTTGCACAAGGACAAGGACCGGAACGGGGGGATCCCAGCTGAGTCCTGCGTGAACCTCTCGGCGCCGCCTCCCCCAGGCCAGTTCCCTGGCTTCTCCGGTGCAAACAGGCTAATCGCACAGAACCGAGCCGTGTGTCTGGGCTGGCGCCGAACCCGGCGAGCGAGCGCTTACTTCCCCTCCCCCTGTAAAGCTGACCTTGGCCTCGCCATTTCACACTAAATGGCTGGATGCTGTGTGTTATTGTCGTTACCATCCACACTTTCTTCCCCTAGAGAAAATGCTAAAAATAAACGTCTCAATGCAATGACCGGGATCTAGTACCTGTGAGCATTTCTGCTCTACGGGAACTGGCTGGTGACGGGTGCCCTGCCATGTCACTCACCAGTGTCATCTGTGACCTGTCAGCAGGTCCCCTCGCCGCCATGGCGGTGGAGCAGACTGGGGCCCTGTCTGCCAGGTGGCCCCCAAAGCCCACCGGAAGCTTCCGATGGCCCTGATGAAAATGCATGTCACCAGCCCGTGTCAACAGGACTGAGGCCAACAATCACCTTTCTTCCTGAAACCAGCCCCGGGAAAGGGACCCTGGACTCAGCCCTTGATGTGTCCCTCCCAGCCTGTGAGATGTGCTCATTCTCCCTGACAGTGACACTGACCGGTGGTGATTGAGGCAATGGTGGCTAGGTGGATGACAGGGGACCCGGTGACATCCTGAGACACAGCTCCCATTGCGTTCAGTCGGCCGGGAGCACCTTGACTCTGAAGACCCATGCCTCTGGGGCCGGAGGGAAGCCTGCGATTTCAGTGTTTCCCCCGATTCAGTGTTATTGGAAACTCTAAAATATAAAAGATGTTCTGGGGAACCCACAGGTGGGGCAGAGGCCCCGCCCTTAGCCTCCTGCTCCATCCCCTGCCCCTGCAGAGCCCCAGGTCCCCCCTCAAGAGCCCTGGACTCTGCGGAACTCAGTTTGAAAACCGCTGGGCCAGTCCTACCTCAGCAACAGCTGCAGGTGGCAAGAGGGAGGTGTCTGTCTCCATTCCTCGCTGGACCGCGTGCCCTGTGAGAGCAGGACGCTGTCAGTCTGAGTCACCTCTATGTCATCGGCAACTAGCACACTGCTTGCTACACAGGAGTGCTCCAGACACCTGGGCATTACACGTCTGGCTGAAGGGCCAGGTCAAAAGTGAAGTAAAAACCCCTGATTGCTGAGCCTCTTTCGGCATCTCTCTACACGAGCGGTTCTCAAGCGTGAGCCTGGACCAGAATCACCTGGAGGGCTTGTTAAAACACAGGTCTCCAGGCCCCCACCCCCTCCAAGATTCTGTATTAGCAGATCCTGGGCAGGGCCGAAGAATTTGCATTTCTAACAAGTTTCAGTTGATGCCAAACTTTGGGGGAGGCTTGGCCAGACAGGAGGACACCAGGGACACGGAAGGGGCCTCGCATGACTCCAGCTTCCCATTTTTCAAGATGAGGCAGAAATCTACATTTATGTGTGAAATCTCCAAATTTTCTAATGAAAGCTCGATTTTTTTTTTTAACCTGTGCAGGCCCAGAGGAACATTCTGAGGACCAAATGGCACCCCAAGGTCACCAGTTTGCGAACTTCTAAGAAAAAGCACAGTCGAAGCAAATGTGTAAATTCCACAAAAGAAAACCCCCCGCAACTAGGGACAAAACATATGAAAAGAACACTGAGATGGTCTGGGCAAGAGAAATACTGGGAAGAAGGAGAGGCTGTCTCGCTGAGAGCTGCACAAATTATCAGCGCGGCCCGGCCACGTTAATCAAATCGGCCCGATAATTACTCACCTCCTTACCTCGCGGGGCCTGCGGAGTATTGGTTCTCACAGCTGCACCCTAAATTTAGCTCTGACTCTGATAACGGGGACCTTGCTGCCCTCTCTTCTCCGACCTGGTCCTGGCTAGCAGCCAAGGCTCCGCCACCCGGGGAGGTTTGGAGAAGAGACCCGAGCTGTGCTTCGCCGACCGGCCTTCAGGCCCTGCACAGAACGTGAGCGGCCACCACCTGCCTGGGGCTGGCAGGGAGGTCACTGGAGCTCAGAGAGGTTAAATAATTTGCCCGAGGCCACAGAGCCAGGAAGTGGGGACACCGGGATTTTTACCTGGGCCCCTTGACATTACATAAGTCCACGCCTCTTCCCTGTACAGCTCAAAGGGCTGTTGAAATTAAATCGATCCAAACTGCCGCCTTATTAAATGTTCTCAATAATTCCCTGGCCTAGTGCATTCAACACAAAACAAAGTCCAAACTAAGGGCACTCGAGGACGATGATAGTTTGAGTCTTGGCTCTGCCACTTGCTAACATGCAAACTCAAGCAAGTGACTTGCCTCTCTGCTCCTCAGTCTACTCGCCTGTGAAGTGGAGGCTCTTTCTACTCAGGAGCATCAGGAAGGGCACATCAGTGATGCATAAAAAGGGTTTAGCCCAGGCCCTGGCCCTGGAGCTCAGTTGGTTAGAGCGTCATCCTGATACACCAAGGTTGTGGGTTCAATTCCCAGTCAGGGCACATACAAAACTCAACCAATGAATGTATAAATAAGTGGAAACAACAAATCAATGCTTCTCTCGCTCTCTTTCTCAAAAAAAAAATCTAGCCCAGGCCTGGCACAGGAAGCACCCACTAAATGGGATTTTCCCTTTCCCGATTCTTGGAAGGCTTGGTCCATTTACACACACACCCCCCTCTCTCATAATACTTGGCTACTTGACAGAGTTGCCGAAGGTGGGAGCCACTTCTGCACCCTCCTCTCCTCCCAGAAAAGTGCAGAGGCCCCAGCTTCTTGGCCCCACCCCTCGGAAACATGGTGACCATCACCTCCAGAAATATATTCCGCAGAACACAGCTCTACATTGTATTAGTAGGTCCTGAGTCCATAAAGTCCCAAGTTAAGCAAAGTTGAACAGATTTTTTTTTTCCTGTGGGGCTTTTCAGTTTTTAAAATAATAAGATGCTTTGATACTCCAAAGACAACAATGTACACACCCAAATGTATTTAACTACAGTGCCTTGATTGTTTTGACCGAGAATCTTGCCAGATTTGTGTCTTAAAGAACACATATTGGGAAATACTGGTGTGCTGCTCGGGACCTGGGCCTGGTCGGCTCCCATCCCCAGACAGAAGCGGTGGCCGCTGCTCCGCTGAGACTAGGCATGGACCTTTCCAGTGCCCCTCACTCACGTGTCTAATGGCTTCTCTTCCTCATAAGCAGCACCCACTGATATCCGGGCGTATCGTCATTTCATAGCCCCGGGCTCAAGCTCCATGTGAACTAGGACTGGAGCCTACAGATTTGTGGGGTAGAAGGAGGTAATAGGGGGGTAGCGCCACCTACAGTAGACTTGTGTTTCTGCACAACGAGAGCAGCTAAGAGACGCAGTTTATTCCTAAGGCGGTAAAACCGGTTGATTTAACTTCAGCAGCCAGTAGAAATCGCTCGATCCTCTCACTACTTAAAATGGCTTAACAGTGAGAGCAGGGTTTGCACAGGTGGACCTTTTGTTTTTGTTTGATGAGGATGGGTGGAGAAACATGACCTCGACCATTTATGTTGTAACAAAATGTAGGTATTGGGGAAGGAGGGGATTTGAAGATGTTTCCTCTGCGGGGTTGGATGGTCATTAAAATATATACAAAGTGGACTCATTTTTAGTGTCTTCATATCAACCAGTTTCGTTGACCTGTAAAATTGTTTTTACCCTGACAGCCGGTGTCTCCAGTAGTTTGTAGGATGTTCCACAAAAAGCTTGAGAGGTCTTCATTAGAGCAGCTGAAACCTTGCCCTCGTTTCCTAGAGGTGTCTTTAGTCTTTTGAAAAATAGACTTTTCTCCCAAGAAGCTAAGGCAATAGCACTTACATCGTAAGAACTCTGTCTGATGGACCATGTTTTGAGATAAATCAAGACGAGCAGCGTGCTAATAGAGGTGCACACGTGTGTTCAGGCTGATGGGCGAGCTTCCCCAGGCCTCTCGTGGCAGGCGAGGGAGGAGGCCGCGCGCCCGGACAGACCATCCCCAGCTCCTGTGTGTGTAAGAAATGAGGATCACCCCTCCATCCGACATCCAACAGTGTTTCCCAGAGGCCTGTTTCATACCGGACACCATGGTAGTGTGTGGATAGCTTGTGTCCTGGTGACACCTGTCCCCACCAACCAGGGGTGAGAGCAACATCTCCAGGTGGGAAGCAGCCCAGGGATCATCCTATGAAAAATTCTAATGAAGAGATGTTTCCAGATCTAGAGTAGAATTTGCCGACAAGGAGTAAAGAGGGGCCTGCTGCATTTTGTTAGGCAGGGTAGTTGTCCCCAAAGTAGATATCAGTTTGTCTTTTCCAACAATTCATTGGAAGGCAGGACCAATGCCCTTATGAACGCTTGCCAGGGAGGGCCAGGGAGAGGAGAGGGAGAGAGAAGCCGCCTCCCCAAGCTCACCCAGAGGCAGAGAGGGCTGTGGACTCTGCTGCTGTCCTGCCCTCCTGACATCATCGCCACAACGAACAGCTTGACTTTCTGTGGATTTAGGGGAGAAAACATCTCTTGAAAATGTGTATTTCCTAAAATGCTATAAGCAATAAATAGAAGAAGACCAAAGCCTGGGGAGGCAGGGTCCCCATGGGGCCTATGTTCATAACGGCATTATTTATAACAGCGAGACATGGAAACAACCTAAGTATCCGTGGATGAATTAAACGGGTAAAAGAGACATGGTGCATATATGCAATAGTATTCAGCCATCAAGAAGAAGGAAGTCCTGTCATCTGTGACAACATGGATGGACTTTAAAGGCATTATCTTAAGTGAAATAAGTCAGACAGAGAAAGGTAAATACTATATGATCTCACATGAGATCTACAACAAAACCCATGGAAAAACAGATCAGATCTGGGGGTACTGGAGGTGGGGGATGGGGTGGAAGAATTGGGTGACAGTGGTCAAAAGTACAAACTTCCAGTTACAGCATAAATGAGCCCTGGGGAGGTACCCTACAGCATGCTGGCCATAGTTAACAATATTCTAGGTATTTGTGTATTTGAAAGTTGCTGAGAGTAGCTCTTAAAAGTTCTCCTCACAAGGAAAAACATTTCTATGTTGTACACTTGAAACTACTAGAATGTTACATGCCAATTATCTCTCAATTTAGAAACTTTTTACAGAATGCCAAGTCAGCTCTCTGGGGGTGTCTGGCCAGTCCCCCGACTGCAGCCTCTTCCTACCAGTGACATGGCTGTGCCCGCAGTGGCCACAGCGCCGGTCACTCCTTGCCCTTCTCCGCGCACTTCCGATTGCGCGGGTCTGTCTGGCCGATTCGCGATCCTCTGACTCTCCCCTGGAGCATCGAGAGAGGAAATACACGTCTATAATTTACAGAAAGATATGTATGTAATAAAATAAACAGAGGAGCCTGATGCCCACGGCAGGAAATGCGTGTCCACGTTATCCAGCCACATCTAGACTATGGCGTGGAGACGAGGGACGGGGAGGCCGGGCCGCACGTGGCCTCGGTGCTCCTCGTGGGGAGCGGGGCGTGTCCGCCATAAGCTGGATCCCACGGCTTTTGTCACTGCGCAATGGACCCTGACCCCGGGTCCATACAGCATCTCTGTGTGAAAGGAGCAAAAGCTCCCGGAAATGCAAGGCCAGGTAATGGGCTTGAGGAAGGGAGGGATGCGCCCTCGGGTGCTGCCTGGGAGAGGGGAGGTCTTCCAGCACATTCTCCCTCTAGGGCTCCTAGGTGCCTGGGAGTCAGGCGGCTGATGAGAAAGAGCGCAGGACGGCTAAGGAAAGGGGACAGGCCGTAGGTCCACATGTGTCCCTTTCCAGACTCAGAGAGAAAAGAGGCCCACCCTGCCTTTAAGAGGCTCAGGCTGGAAAAGATGGGGCGGCCGAAAGAAAAAGGCGAATGACAGGGTGGGCTTGGGGCGGGTGGTTTTCGGGGAGGTGACGCCTGGGTGGGCTTTAGAAGATGAGAGGATTTCCCCAGGCAGAGGGTCTTTCTTAGCTGCCGAGGGCCGAGGGGAACCGTTGGGCAAGGTCAACTCTCAGGACACCCGGTGTCGTTCCCCTCCCCGCGCTGGGCAGGAGGGGGAATGAAAAGAGGTGGCAGTGGAGGGGTGTCCTTCGCAAACTCTTAGCTCTCCACGCCTCCCCAGCGGGACCCCAAGGAAATACAAGCAGGAGACGGCTCTGGGAGAGGAGGCGCTTTCCTCCTCTGCAGGCCCAGTTTCAAAGCCAGACCCTCCACTTGCCCTTGATGTTTCCATGGAGATTGCACCTGCCGGGAAGGGGGTTCGCCTTGGGAAGTGCGCACACAGACAGTTCACAAGGACGGCAAAATTATCCTGACCGCCCGCTTTCATTCTCTCCAGCTCACCAAATTTATGCTCTTACCCGGTGACCCGGCTAACTTCTCTGCTCCTTGAATCAGTGGCTCATGTCACCTTGTTCACGATGAGGGCTGGAGAGTCCATCGGAGAAATAGGATTTGAGTACCAACTATGTGCCAGGCATTGTCAGAGAGGGGGAAACTCTAAAGTGAAAAATACCCTCATCAGAGCACTAAAACTGCAATCACGTTTCAGGAATGAAAATGTGTTGTATGAGTAATAAAAACGCGGGTGCAGAGAAGTTGCCCTAAACACAGAGTCACCAGAGCCCGGAATTCCTGAAATGGGACCCATGGAGAAGCGTCCCTCCCAGAGGGCCCAGGGACACTGGGGCCATGTGGGGGCGCGTCAGAAGTCTGAGAAGGGCTTGTAGGGGGTGTGGGTGGGAGAGGGAGGGCTTGGGGAGCTGAGGGAGGTTGGGGTGCCGGTGGAGGAGAGTCAGGGCATATGTGGCCGAGGAGGAGCATGGAGGGGTCTGGGGGGCCTGTGGACGTGGGGGCAGTGTGGGGGACATGGGGGGCTTGTGGGAGCAGCCTCAATCGTGGATGTTTCCTGCTCAGGGCTGCCCCTTCACCGTCCAGATGCGGCCCCAGCACCTGTTACCGGCGGGAGGGGGCCTGTAAGGGCAGATCGGCTAGACACGGGCGCCACCCAGTGTTGGCAGCGTTCTATTATTTTACCCAAACTTGTATCCTTTGTCATCAACTTTCGCGGAGGCGTCCTTGTGCCCTGGAGCGCAGAAATGTGTCCAACAGCAGGGCAGAAGGGGGCCAGGAACTCAGTCTCCTAATCACCAGTCCTAGGGACCCCCGGAGCCACTTGGTCCTCAACTGGATGTGGGCAGCAAGGTGAAAAACAGCCACCTCCCCGTGCAAGACAACTGCCGTGGTGCTTACTTCTACCTTGCAAAAAATTTATCCACTGCAGTCGTCCTTGCCTTAGGAAAGGGCACTGGGACCCTAATTGCCGGGCACACTGCTCCCTCTGCGGGGGCAGGCAGCTCGAGCCCAGGCAGGGAAGCAAGTCTTTGCCTCTAAAACCCACTTTCATGCTGCAGAGATGGGGTGCTCTGTCCCCAGGGCCTGACTCCTCCGCTTTTAAGGAGCAGGGGGGAGGGGGGTCAGTGGATGGAAAACTACTAAGAGAAAACACAGGGGGTGGGAGAGTGAAGATTCTGACTAAATGGACTGTTAAAAAACAAAATTTGACCAAGATATAAGTTTGAAGGTATAACTGTCTTTATTAAGCAACTTATGAATCTGGCAGTGTCCCATCTAGCAACTAGAAGGGCACTCTGAGGGGTTGTACAAAATGGAAGGATTTTATAGGAAGAAGGGTGGGGCAAGGGAGCTATTAGAGAAGAAAAGGAAGGATTATTTTTAGAGGAGCATCTTTTGGGGGGAAGGGAGCTGCAAGGGCTCTTCTCTTATAGGTCACCTCTTCTTTCTATGGGGCATGGAGAGGGTCCATGTGTTAACCAGGAAATTCCAGACTGATTAAGATTATATTTCTGGGAGAGGGTGAAACAGCAATAGGGCAGGTATTAAATCTAAGGGTGGTGTCAGGGGCTTTAGCACAAGTGGCGCCATTTGGGGCCTGGGGTTTTCTCTTCAACACGACCTAGCCGGACTCTTGCTGAAGGCAGGCCCAGCGACCAGACATCGCCTGGGGGATGGTGGAAGATGAGGACCCTGGTCAGATACCAGGGGTGCGAGATTCTGGCTAAACCAACCTAGTAAGATTCTTGCTAAAACTAGACAACCAAAAGCAAACCCAAAAGCCCAAAAGTCAAGGCCCAGTTGGGCAGAGGGCTCAGAGGAGCCTGACTTAAGTCTGGTCCCGGAGACACTCTGTCAGCAAACCACCAACTGAGCCCTGGGCCAGGCTCTGAGAAAACATCAGAGGGAAATGCAGAAACACCCAGAGCAGGAGGCCAGGGGGCAGCAACACAAATCACAGGAGATGTAACCTTCAGGGCCTCTGGCAGGAATTCTCAGCCCTGAACACACACCAGTAACGCCCACGGAACGTAAAAACAAAAGCAAAGAAACCACCTGTACCCTCAGAGGCTCTGAGTGGAGAAGGGACTCAGGCATCTGTATGCTTGTCGGTCTCCCCAGGTGACTCTGGGTGCAGCTGGGGTGAGAGCCCCCAGGTGGGAGATCATGCCACACTGGGTATCCCTCAAACACAGCAACCAATACAGGTGGAGAGAGTTCCCAAGAAGACACACCTTCTACGGGCTTCAGGGTTCCTGAAGCAAAGCTTGTCTTGGCAGCTCTGACCTCAGAAAGCTGCAGTTCTGACAAGGCCCAGAGGAGGAAAAGGGGGGGAAGCAGCACCCCCTTTGTCCCCACTGGAGCTGGGGCCATTAAGCAGAGATGGCCTCCTCTCGCAAGGAGTCCCCGGGTTCGCCCTCAAAAGCTGGAAGCAGGATGAACAATTACAGCTCCTTACAATCAGTCCATTTCAGAGGATCTCCTCTCATTTATTTCCTAAATAAATGGATTGTTTGGGTATGGTTTTCTTTCCCATCAATCCTGTCAGCTCTCCGTGTCAGAAACGTGGCATTTCTTTGATAAAGCATTTGCTGTCTTCTGTTTTCTTGGCTGTGGCATGAGACTGTACATTCTGAAGACTTAAGATGTTCGATTTTAACTCAGTTGTTTTCCTTGCGGCCTCCTGGGTCCCTGTTTCCCTGGCATCATAGTAATGATGGTGCCAGGACCACCACCAGCGGGGAGCTTGTTAGAAATACAACGGTAGGCCCCACCCCAGACCTACTGAGTCAGAAACTCTGAGGGTGGGGCAGCAATCTGTCATTTTAAAAAACTGTTTTTATTGATTTTAGAGAGGAAAGGAGACGGAGAGAGAGAGAAACATCGATGGGCTGCCTCCTGCACGCCCCCTACTGGGGATTGAACCCGCAACCCCGGGCACGTGTCCCGATCTGTAATCGAACCTGCTGCCTCTCGGTGCATAGGGCGACCCTCAGCCAACTGAGTCACACTGGCCGGGGCAGCAATCTGATTTTAATTAGCCTTCAGGTCATACAGATGCACGGCAAGATGCCTTGTTAGTTTACTTAATATTCTAGAAACCTGCACTTTGGAGGAAAGGCTGTGTTCTCAGCTTTCTAGGCTCAATTTAATCATCTGTGTAGGGCAAGGCTGTGTCATTGATTGAGCACCTCCCAGCGGGTTCATGGACACCCCGAACCAGGGCCCCAGGAGGAGCTTTGGGTTTCAGCCTCAGAGTTGTGTTACTGGGTAGATTTCCTCTGCATCCACTGAGCTATTTACCTCGTTCATCCCTCCATCCCTCAGCCCTGCTGCATTCGAATAGGACGGGAAAGCAAAGGCTAGGACCTTGTTCAAAGATGCTTTTAAAACGGAAAGTTGGATGGATCCAGGGCTACTCCTTGAGCAGTCTCCAGACTCAAATCTGGGAGCTGGGAGATGAGGCTACCGGGTGGGGGCTGGGTGGAGCGTGGGGGAGGGCTCCTGGGTGTCCACAGTTTTAGATCTTGACCTGGGAGAAGTGACACAGGCCTTCTTTCACTTCACAAAGATCCAACTCACTGTATATTTATGTTTTATGCAGTCAGATGCTTATTGTATCTGTTTTTTGGAACACAATTTTTTTGAAACATAGATTTTTTTTAAAATAGACACTTTTTTTGAAACCTTGCTTTTAAAAAAGCACCCTGAATCATCTCCAGTTTCATCACAATCGTTGCCACCGAGGCCTCCTGGAAGAGGTGGAGAGCATAACTCTGGACGTGTCTGGGAAAGGGACATGTCACTGTCCAGACACCAAAGAAAGGAATTTGATTTTGCTCTGTGGGAGGTGACAGACAGGGGAGCTCTGCCCCTTCCAGGATCCATGGGCCCTGCCTCCATACCCAGACGATGCAGAGCAGCACATGCCCCCAGGGGGATCCCAAGGGTGCCCCTTTGGGCATGGGAGATGGAGAGTGTTGGCACCGCTCAGAGATTGGGGCAGAGGGTCGTGCCGGCAGCTGCTGAAAGAAGTAGCCAGCAGGGGCCTGGGCGGGAGCCCGCCTCCTGGTCTCTGCTGCCATCCCCACTGATCATGTGGGGAAATACGTGTTCTTTATAAGGCCACTCCCAACTTTTCATTAGCTTGCTCTTTTCCTAACAAGAAAACTAATCAGGAGAAACCACAAGAGATCCCCCGGCTGAATCGGAGCCCTCTCCAGCGTGCCCAAATGTGGCTCAACTCAGACCAAATAAAGATGTTTACTGACAACCTAATAAACAAATGGGCCCCTCTGGATGTAACCTTGATGAATGGAGCATCCAGGTGTTTTCAATAACGGCAATAAGCACTACAACTCAGAGTATTTCTGATGCGAGTCTAATGCATTATTAGGCCATTAGAGGCTGGGCACCGAGGAGCATTTGGACGCGGCCCTATCAATAATGCTCTTTCCAGCCTGCATTTAGGCCCAGGGAATTAGTCATCCTGATATTCTATTTAATAAAAACCTCAAGAAGCAGCATCAAAAATCACATTACATTTTAACAGGGTTACAGCAGCCCGGGAGAACCACAAGTTTAATTTTCATAAGAGCATTCATTCCTCAATTATGTCAGACATGAAAATGTAAATGGCAAATTTAATGCTAACAATATCCCTCAAAGCACATTGGCAGGTAAGGGCGCATTATGTTGAGTGGATGCCGGCTGCATATCAAGCAGCCCCTGAGTGAGACTTGGGGGTGCAGGGAGGAGGGGGGCTTTGGGCTACTTAGCCCGGCTGCCCCTGGAGGAGCTACAGCCTCAAAGTCAGGGGGCGGGTGGGGCATTTGTGAGTTTTAGGGACACAGGCTCCCTGGTGCTTGCTCAGGGCATTTCCTGTGGGTGCCCAAAGCCCAGTTTGTTTGTTCAGTGACAGCATCGGAAGGTGCCAATGAAGGTATTGCAGGACCTAAGGGTGAGCAGAACTTCTGAGGGGTTGCCAGGAATTGTGTGGAGTGTGCGGTGGGGATCTGTATTTTAAGCAAAATTCCAGGGGAGGGACTCCCCTCCCTCAGAGGACTAGACCAGCTCTTTGGTCAAGAGTGTGATAGAAACAGGAGAGTATTATTTCTACTTTTAACAGAAGCCACTGACATCAACCACCAAAGAATTTCACTGCATTTTTCCATAAAGAACATTGCCTCTGAAAGATGGCTTTAACATATTAAGTTTTAAAATACCAGGTATTAACTGAGCACAGGCACATGCGTAGAAAACCATCTAAAAGATTACACACCAAACAGCTAAGGGTGTCCAATGAGCGTGTGTTACTTTGGTAAGCAAAAACGATAAAGATTTTTTTTAAGCTAGAAAGCCCATGAGAGAATTCAGGGACAGACCGTCTCCCCGATGACAAGCAGTTGCACCGATCCTTCCGAGTTGCTCTGTGCCTGTAATTCAATCAGAATCAGAAACCATGGGAGCAGAAAGAAGGCTTAGATGCAATCTGGCCTCATCCCTCCCTTCATTCAGCAGGAAGCTGAGGCCCAAAAAGGTTCATTCATTCAACAAGGATTTGCCAGGAGTCCAGAACTGTGCAGGATGAAAAGGCAGGACTCGAGGCTCTGGGCTTCCCTCCAGGGCGAGATCCGAGCCTCAGGCTGAGGACCACGAAGCGGACGCGTGGCTGGTACGTGGACATCACGGGGCCCGGCCCGTGACGCAAACGTTGCCATTCTTTCCTTTTGGTGAATTTTGTTGGAAAGACCTCAATAAAGATCGACTCATATGTTTTTACTCCAAATAATGTAATGAGTTATAGTTATAAATATTCTTTGCTTTTTTTCATACGAATAAGCCTTTATAAAGGTCAAAAAAGGAAAATTTTCAAACTGTAGTATTTTGTATGTGAAAGGTCCTACAGAAAATGAAAGAGGGCGTCATGGAGTCGATGCCTCCTCCCTCCTGCTGTCTGCACGGAACTGACTGTTGAACCACTTACTGCTCACGGCGTCCTGGGCTGTTCATCAGCGTAAATCCTCAGTTTCCTTTGCTCTAGAAATTGCAGTTCTAGGGAATCGCTGTGCTTCTAATCTTTTTTTAGGCTCTGTAAATCCTCACTCTTAAAAAAATATGCTTTTATAGATTTCAGGGAGAGGAAGAGAGAGGGAGAGAGAGAAACATCAATGATGAGAGTCATGGATCAGCTGCCTCCTGCACGCCCCCTACTGGGGATCGAGCCTGCAACCTGGGCATGTGCCCTGATCAGGAATCGAACTGTGACCCCCAAGTTCATGGGTCAACGCTCAACCACTGAGCCAGGCCAGCCGGGCTGTGCTTCTATTCTTAATTATAAATTCTGTTGCTTTGTTTTCTGATGCCTATAATTTAATCAGAATCGTCCTCTCTCCAATCGGTTAGTGGCTCCCCAAAGGCTAGATAGACATCTTCCCTTAATGTATATTTCCATGCTTTTGGGGTGTTTTTGTCTAATGGATGCCTGTTATTTTTAATTGTGGCTAGTCACAAAAGACCTAAATATCATGTTGTAGGAAAAAATGAACTCCGCCCCAAAGCCTTGGGGACCTCCCATGACAATGTGCCATACTAAGGAGCCACTGCTGTGAGGACCCGGCCTGTGGATATTTAGCCACCTGCCCCCCCCCTCCTTCGTGACTCACTTGTCCCTTGAATGTGATGCTCCGTGGATGCCCCAGCTTTGTCGGCTGGTTATGTTTTGACAGCACTAGAACTTGCTACAGCCATTTAGACCCACATCCTCTCAGCGCAGCCACAGCTCTCTCTACTCTAAATCTCCTGAGAGCCACTCAAGGCTTCCCCATCTCAAGGCCGTTACCGAATGCCTGCATTTAGAGGCCATCTGCAGACCAGATGGAAGGAAATCCAACATCCAAAATCTAGGAGAACTGGTTTTCATTTAAAACATTTGGTTACATTTTGGAAGACCCACCAAGCTAGCTTTCCAGACCATCTGCAGATGAGACAACTTCAGAAGTTCATCATTCGTGGCAAAGCTCCTCAGATTCGTGTCCAAACCCAGGAGCTCGGACAGCCCCTCTCGGCGACTCTGCCTTTGGGAGCATGTGAGAACAATGCCCAGGGGCATCTACCCGGCTCTGCCCACAACAGCTCGTCCTGGGGAGGCACCAGTTAGCCAAACAGGAAATCAGGCGGGAGGCGTGGAAAACACAGTAGCATCGAAGCACCCCATAATCCTTACAAACTAGGCTTGCGCTCTCTGTTGTCCCGTGTTCCTGTTGCGCTCAATGGGGCCACCTTCTGTTAGTGCCCCACTAGATGCCCTGGAGACACCTCCACCTACATCCACTCCCCCCTTCCCTCGCACCCAACCCTTCACCGAGGCCTCTCAACCTGCATCCACGTGGGCCTCGCCAAACTCACACCTTCAGATGTCTTCTCTGGGACTTGGGCAGCTTCCTTCTGTCAACCTGTTCCCACATTCACCTGTCACACAGTCTGCAGAGTTCTTGTCTGAAAGGAAATCTGGTCCGACCACACCGTGTGTGAGAGCAGCCCCACCCCTGGTGCACCATCCTCCCTGGGGCCTCGGGGGCTCCCTGCATTGTCCCCCAGCCAGCTTTTCTGTCCAGCCTCATCCCCCACCTGACCAGGCCACAAAGGCCACCCATGCCCGGAACACACCAATAACAAACTATCTGAAAGAGAAATCAAAAAGATAATCCCACTTACGATGGCACCAAAAACAAGGAAAACCATCTTAGGGAAACTGAGGTGACACAGTGGCAATTAAACAGCTGTGAGGAAATGAGTTCCTGCCATCAGGGCATAGAGACGCCAAAGGCACTCGCTGGCGTCTGGAAAACGCTTGGTTCCCTTCCCGCCTGAATGCGGGGAGCAGCGGGAGCAGGATGCTGAGAAAGCCAAGCTCTCCCCGCAGTGGGAGCTGCGGGTGGGCGGGCCAGTGGTTAGCGCCAACTCAGCCAAGCTGATAAGGGACAGTGGATGCAAACCAATAAATCTCTCCTTCCGGGCAGCCTTTTATCTAAATAAGAAAAAAATCTAGACAGGAAATATGTAACCCTAGAGCAGAAGCCCGATACATTTATTAGCCATAACTGAGTTTCCCAAAGATACAGCGTGAGTTCATTGAGTGCCCCGGCTTAAAGGAAGACCTAACCTGCTGGCCTCTGCCACCCATTTACAGTTCAGAAAATCACAGTGTTCCTGATGGAAATCAAGATATCTGGCCAGTGCTGCTCAGCAGTTAAGCATCAAGCTATGAACCAAGAGGTCACGGTTCGATTCCCGGTCAGGGCACATGCCCGGGTTGCCGGCTCCATCCCCAGTGTGGGGCGTGCAAGGGGCAGCCGATCATGTTTCTATCTCTCTCTCCTTTCCTCTCTCTCTAAAATCAATAAAAACATTTTTTTAAAAAAGATAGCTGTATTGCCTGAAAAATATGCCCAGGAACCACTGGACAGCAAAATGCTCTGTCGAATGCCCGCTCCGCTCTCCCCCTGCATGGAGGACGGGCCTCGAGCGAGCGAGGGAAGGCTCGCCTGCCCTGGGGCCTCGGTCCAGGCCAGTCTCCGAACCGTCTGACTCCATTCCCTCAGGCAAGGTGGCACTAACAGCTCCATCTCCCTAGCTCCGAAAATCGCCAGGGTTCGGCGAGACGATCACGAAACGGCGCAGGCCGAGATATCCTGGAAACTCAAAGGCAGTGTCGCACGTAAGGGATTTTAACTCAGGTGGCCGCAGGCATCGTGGTCCGAACACACACAAGGTGGGAATGAGCAAAGCGACTGCCAGTCTTGCCGTTACTCCCCTGCAGCCCGGAGGGGCCCTGCTGGGGTACAGGGCTGACCACCCCGGAGCCTGGCCGGGGGAGAGGGGAAGGGAGCTCTGGCCCTGCAGAGACAGACCTGCCCTGCTTCCATTTCTCTCATTCCAGAAATAGCAGGGCCCTCTCAGCAGGGCCCAGGAGCTGCTGGGTTTTGATTTTACCCAGAAGTTCTCCAAGGAAAGAGCAGGACCAGAGCCCCTCTGAGCAAGAACTGAGGATCAGGCACTTAATTCCCCCGATTTACTAAACACTCTCCCTCGGTCAGGCTGGGGTCAAGCAAAGGATCTTGTTTTCTAAATAGAAACTGACCCGGGGCCTGGAAAGAAGAAATGCAGGCGCAGATTAGGTCTAGGGAACAGGAGCTCACACTAGGCCCGCAGCTGTGCATCAGACACGGAGCTGGGCGTGTGCACGGTCCTCTCTTTGCTCCTCACAGCAGCCCGTGGAGTGACTGTCCCCCTCACTCTGTTACAGATGAGGGAGGAGACACTCAGAGGGGCCGCCTGGCCTACCGCACGCACACAGGCGAGAAGGGAAGCGGGGCTAAACCCAGCCTGCCCACCTATGGCACCCACGCTGCTTCTAGGACGCTCCGCTCGCTGACTTAGTCGGGGCCCCTCCAATGCCAGATGACCAAGGAACAGACATACCATCGGGCCAGTACCTCTGCACCTGTCCAACGCCACAACTACTCTCCCTTGGCAGATTTGAAAAGCAGCTGCGAAAGACAATAAAACGGCCTCTCCTTCTCACCCCAGAATCATAATGAGCGACACCTTTGGACGCTGATGGAGGTGTCCCTGCTTTCCTGATCTCATTTAGCACTCAACTGCTAGATTCAATCTGCTGAAAGGGGAAGGGTGGAGATACCAGAATAAATCAGCCAATTAATCACCAGAGGTGACAAACCTGAGCCAGGGTTGTAGCCTTGGTGACAGATCAGAGCCCCCGGAAGGATGCCGGGCCCCTTCGGTAACAGCAATGGCTCACCGGCCTCCATTTCTGCAACTCAGGAAGCATCAGGGTTCCTCCTGCTCATGGTCACACGCCTCTTAGTGACACCCCTGCTTAGTGACACCCCCCTCCCAGCTTTCCTTGCTGGGACTCGTCTTATAACTTTATGTTCATATTCTATAGAGACAGTCCTGTGTTTTGATTCTAGTGCCACATGGGACAGTGACAACCAAAGCTGTAGTACTAATCCTAGTCACTTCGTATCTATTAAATTTTCTATTTAAATACAGCAACCTCGAATCATATACTATCGATGAGAGCTGCAACCGATCCTGGTTGGCCTTGACCAGGGTTTCAAAATGCTTCCTGGAGGAGGTACTGAGGTCAAAACCAAGTCCATCCTCTGGGTCAGAGAAGCTCAGAAATGAAGGTCTAGAACCAAAAGTAGGGGAGGGAGCTAAGGATCCAGGAAAACAAAGAGCTGGCTGGAGGTCATCTCAGGTTAACAGAAGGAGAAGGTCTGCCTCCTGTGCCATGTATTGTATCTGTCCCGAGTGCACAGTGGGTGAGAGACCAGAACTATGGAAAGGAGCCCATCCCTGACACGCTCTATCCCACTGAAGGTCATGTTTCTCACCCCACGTCACTCATTAGCCATTCCAGCTTCTACCCACTTCTCGGCGCTCTGCCTGGCAGGTGCTGGGCTCTCGGTAAGTCCGGGATAAAGCACATGAATGAACAAAAAGTGTTAGTGTGCCCAGAGTGAAGAAGTTTCTAGACTTACACACCTTGACCCCGCCTGAGAGGAGGCCCAGCTGGCATTCAGGATGACACCCCATCTCTCTGTTGGGCGCCTGCACCCCCAGATAGCCCAGCAGGGCCGTCCCCAGCCAGGAAGCCGTTGCTGCGCGTGGACAAGGAGCCCGGGCTCGCCGCTCACAGGAGCTGGACATCTGGACAGGAGACGCCCGTGACCTGGTCCTTTATTCGCAAGGGGAAAGTCTAGGAGGAAAATCTATTCCCAAACGCCAAAGCATGCGGCCGAGCTGTGACCTCACCGCTCATCAGCTGGACGCTCACCGGGCTACGGAGAGGCGCGCGTGGGATTCAGCCCGGCGCGTGTCCTGCGATGCCCGACTCCTCCGGCTGCTGGGAACCGGCTCCCCCTCCCGGGGCTAAGTGCAAGCAGGTCCCCTCGGGAATTTCCAGGGGCCAAAGGAAAGAAAGAGCCAGAGGCCGGAGGAGGGAAGAGGAAGCCTACATGGCCAGCAACCAAGACCACCCAGGAACTACAAGCATTAGGATTGTGTTGTCTTCATATGTTTCAAACTACTCGGTGCCTATTTATTTCCATCTCCCCTTCTCCTAATAGACACAAGGCTCCTATACATGCGTATTCACTCTGGAAGGAACAAGGCGGAAAGTTAATGTTTTAGTCAGGAGCAAAGATGCCTGGGTTTATGTTCCGTCCACACCGTCAGCCAGCTGTGACCTTGGGCTGACACCTCTGGCTTCAGTTTCCTCACTTGTAAAATAGGGGTGATAACAGTACCTACCTCATAGGAACACCGTGTGGAGTGACCTCCACCTGAGGCCCAAGAGAAAAATTAATTCCAGCTATTAATTACACCTGTTAAGTACCGACACTGTACTAGGTACTTTTTCATACATTTCACCATAATCTTATAAAGTAGATATCACTGGTCACATTTCACAGCTGAAACACCAGAGGCTCAGAGAGGTGGAATAATTGGACCAAAACAATATAGACAGTCAGGGGAAGGTTGGTATTTGAACTTATATTATTTCCATAAAGTATTACCCTTTGGATTTGGAAGCCAAACAAAAGTGTAGCTTATCAGCGGTCCTTTTCCCCCTTCATTGCAGCTGATGACTTGTCTAAATGTTCCACGTGGCACCAGTGTTTCACAGCTAAAGCCCAAATTTAATCATAGAATAAATTGTTTATATTGTAAGGGATAACCACTCATTAGCTCAACCCACAAAACCATTTTTCCATTTCTTACCCATACACTACTCTCTTACTGCTTCATTCATTAGCTAATTTAGATCACCAAGTGTTTTCCCCCCAGCTTTATTGAAGGATAATTGTCACGCGTCACTGTATAAGTTGAAAGCGTATAGCCTGATGCTATGACTCACATATGTGTGAAATGATTCCTACAGCAGGTTCAGCTCATTCATCCTTATTTGCCGTCTTTATTTTTAGAGTGCGCCTTATCTCACCTGGATTTGAAGGCCCTCAAGAGAAGGGATCATGCACATCAACTGATATTTATTGAGCATGTGCTACGTGCCGGGAGCTGCATTAGCCCCTCAGAAGGGTTTGTGCTCCTATCGCTGTGTTACTCGCTTTACAGGTTACAGTAGGCAGTAAAATAAGTTTATTGTCCTGAGCATCTTTTTGTTAATGACACAGTATAAAATGTAAACAGATAGGAAGGGACAGCAAATAACAGCATACTTGCCACATATTAAAAGTAAAGTTCACTAAAGGACACTGGTGTGTGTGTGTGTGTGTGTATTTAGTGAGTCTCAACGCAGAATATTTTTCCCCATTAAAAAGATTTGAGCCTGGCCAGTGTGGTTCAGTGGTTGAGCATCAACCTATGAACCAGGATGTCAGGGTTCGATTCCCGGTCAGGGCACATGCCCAGGTTGGGGGCTCAATCCCTTGTGGGGGACACGCAGGAGGCAGCTAATCGATGTTTCTCTTTCATTGATGTTTCTATCTTTCTCTACCTCTCTCTCTAAACTCAATGAAAATATATTTAAGAAATAAGAAGTGGTCAAAAGCCAGGGAAAAACCAAAGGAATTAGAAGTAGAAATAACAGCGACCATTCACAAGACACGCACCAGAAGGTATTTCCACCTGGTTACCTTGACCCCACACTCCAACTCTGCCCTTCCCCTTCCCCCGCAGCCCGGGTCCATCCATCAGCAAGTCCCCTCAGCTGCACCTGCACAGACCACCCCAAACCTGACGCCTCCCCGCCTCCCCACAGTGCACACGCCAGCCCCCCTCGGCCGCCACCCACACTGTTGCCATAGCTTCTGGAAGGATCTCTCGCCCTTGCTCTGGCTCCCATTCCCCTTCTGTGGTCCATTTGTCTCATTACAGCCAGCGTGAGCTGTACAAATAGGAAATATATATGTACATGGGATATTGAGTTTATGAAAAGATGTTCAATCTCAACAAGCAACTAAACGTTTTCAAATTAAAATAACACACTGCTCAGCGTAGTGCTTGGCACAGAGGGCTCCTCAATGAACATCCATTGCATACATGAGAAACAATTTTTCATCCGACAATTGGCAAAGGCTTTGAAATATTAATTCGCAGTGTTGGCAAGGGCTCACAGGAACAGCACTCTACACACTGCTGGAGAGATCATACGTTTTATCAGGAAATCTGTCTCTAAGGTCTGAAATGGACACATTCTCTGAGCAGCCACTTTCCTGTTTCAATGTTTATGGATTTAATTAGGGATGTGCACAGAGCTTATTTATATTTAGTAGTCCAGGCATTTTAAGGAGAAGTTGAGCCTTATACGTCTAAGAATGGATTTTTTTTTTGGTTATAAAAATTCATTCTGGAATAGAAAGGATCTTCTGTTGTCAAGGAGTATATTTATTCCCTGTGGCTGTTGTAACAATTCACCACAAATTCATGGCTTAAAACAACACCCACTGATTATCTTACAGTTCTAGAGGACAGAAGTCAGAAATGGGTCTCTCCGGGCTAAAATCAAGGCGGCCCCAGGGCTGTGCTCCTTCTGAAGCCTCTAGGAGAGAATTCATGCCTTCTCCAGCTTCCAGAGGCTTCCTACGGACAGGATACCTAAATGTCTTGGCTCGTGGCCTCTTCCTCAATCGTCAAAGCCAGTAGAGTATCGTCTTCAAAACTCACTCTGATCTGACCGCCTCTTCTGCCTCCCTCTTCCACCTGAAGGGACCCTTCTAATTGCATTAGGCTCACCCCAATAACCCAGAACAATTTCCCATTTTACAGCCATCTGGTTAGCAACTTAATTCCTCTGCAACCTTGATTCCACCTTGCCCTGTAACATGACATAGTCAGAGGGTCTTGGGATGTGGATGTGGACATTTTTGGAGGACTACTATTCTGCCTTCCACAGGGGGCATGAGCATTTTGCTCTCACTCCTAAGCAAATGATGACCCTTTCAACCTACAGGTGGGTCTTCAAACTTCAAAAGAAGGCTTGAGACTGTAGCCCCAGGCTGCAGGTAAGGAAAAACGTCTCAGCACATTCAGAGTATCTGCATAGTCAAGATGATTGGGAATCAGCCCGGCTGGTGTGACTCAGTGGTCGAGCATCAACCATGACCCAGGAGGTCGCGGTTTAATTCCCAGTGAGGGCACATGTCTCCGGGTTGCAGGCTCGGTCCCCAGTAGGGGGCGTGCAAGAGGCAGCAGACTGATGTTTCTCTCTCATCCATGTTCTACCTCTTTCCCTTCCTCTCTAAAATCAATAAAAACATTTAAAAATATTATAGTTAACTTCATAATACCCAGCATAGGGAAGGTATGAAGGACTGTATGGAATAGAGGTAAAGGAGGAATGCATCTCAGCTAATTCTATTTTCCCCAAAAAAGATCAATAAGACAAAAGCCCAAATCTGTATTATAAACTCTCATTGAGCACCTGAATCCTAAAATTCTGCAGACTATGAGACAAGAGCCACAAGTCAGTAATAAGCTAAAAGAAACCAGATCAGGGCGGACCTATCTTGAGATTCCATCACAAACAGTAGCCTCCCTCCCCGACCCGCGGGAACGTTTGCTTGGTATGAAAACAAATTCTCTCCGTTTGGCCACAAGCTAAGCCTGCAGAAGAAACATTTATTTCTTTCTGCCCCCATCTGGGCTTCGTCCCAGGGCCTGTTTCCTTCTCTCGGGGCCAGGGCCCTGGAGCCAACATCAGGGGCGAGACTCCTCCTCGCCCCTCGCGAAGGAAGCAGCGTTGAAAGCCAAGTATTTGGTTTCAAGACAGGAAGGCCTGTTCTCGAGACCCAAACAGTGAGCTGTGAACCGTGTAAACCGTGCCGTGGGAGCCTGGCTGTGGTCACACGTCAAGCTAAGAAAATGTCTCTCTGTCCCACCCCTGCATGCGGCACAGAGCGGCGGAGGGCTGGGGCAGATAAACACACATGTGCTGGTGGCTGTGACACTGAACTACAGGAGCTGCTGGGAGGACTCTGCTGCTGAAAAATTAGGGCTACCATTGTATAAAATCCATGTATATTTTGCTCAGTATCGTCACCAGTTAAGCAGTAGTTATAAAAAATCTGCTGCTGCAAATGTACAAAGAGCAGGGAATATCTTATTTTTCCATGAGACAGGTTCCTGAATCTGTGTAGATTTTTGTAAGTGAAGTCACACAAGGCATACCACTATTTTAATTTTTTTTCTATTGCATTTATCACCTTCTACCGTGGTGTAGAATTTACATATTTCTTGCATTTATTTATTGACTCTTTGCATATGGAGGCTGCTGCAGCTGTGCTTGTTGGCCCAGGACCAGCTAAACACTCACCCCCAGGGCTTCCTTCTCCACATCTGGAGCCTTTCCTCTCTCCCCCTCCACTCTGCAGGCCTGGGGTGCTAACCCAAACACGTGATTATCCTAAAGGTATTACAGGTCTACTTAGGCCCCAAACACGGAAAAGTTTCTCCACTTTACCAACCCTTCCACCCAACTGCGATCACTGGTTGGCATAATGTTCCTCACACAGGCCCTGGTTTACCATTTTAACCTTGAAATTTCTCAACAACTAATACTTATTGAACACCTACTACATGCCACGCACTGTCCTAGTTGCTTGGGATACAAACAGACAAAACAGACAAAAAACCCTCCTTAATTAATTCAACTAACATTTCTCAAGGGCCCATTGAAATGGGTCCTGTAGGCAATGCCTCTCTATAGATCTACCCCATATCTCCAACCCTATGTTTAGAATCAATCCCACACTGAAATCTCAACCTGCATCGATTTCTGGTGTTTGCCTTTAAGATAAGAGGCAATGGGGCCTATCACACTCCAGGTGTCCAGGGGTTTTATTAGTGTACCTGACTTTACACTCAGGTAAATGAGCAGGTGCTCACCTCCCAGGGGGCCCTGGGAAAAAGATCATTGAGTGCCAATGTCACAGGCTGCACAAACCCCATTGTCACTTCAAGGAGACTCTTCACACCCCCTAGGTAACCAAAAAAACAATTGAATTGTTGTAGAATTCTGGAAGCAATCTAACCCTTTCAGAAACCTCTGTCTCTCTGCTCCCATCTGGCCAGACTGGTCCGCGACCCACCCAAGTGGACACCCTTGCTCAGGCAAACCACTGGAGGCCTATAGCTAGAGAGCAATTGATGTACCAAGTCAAAATAACTATCTTGAAAATATTAGAAAAAGTCAATAGAGTGAAAAGCTTTCCCTTGTCTCTTTCTTAAAATTCTTTCTCCAGCTTAACCGAATTGCCTAAGTCACTTAGAGGCCTTTAAACCAAATGAAGCCCTAATGATGTCTCTGCCATGAATAATTAATTGTTCACGTCCAGTCTTCTCAACAAAATCCATTCTCATTAGATTAGGGGTTTCCTCGAGATATGTGAGCTCATTATGGACATTTTTACCTCCTTCTGGTATCTTCCTTCCTTTGTCCATCTCATCTGTGTCTGGGATCTGGGATTCCATCACCTTGGCAGCCTTCCAGAGAGAAATCGTTGTAAGGCCATTAAAGGCCTTTGAGAAGTGGTCAGATGTCTTGCTGCTTCAAAACACGGCGGCTTAAGTGGGAAAGTCAACAACAGATGCTGAAGGATTGGACTCACCTGGGAAGCAAGGCGGGTGCCTGGCTCTGCCGGTGGGGAAAGGCCTGGGTGCTTCACCACCTGACTTCATCCACGAGTCCCTGTTTTCACAAGAAAGTCTTGATGGCTCAAAAGCCTTGGGAAGGAAGGAGCATTATAACAAAAGAACATCTTGTCACTTCTTTTCAGATGATGAAATGCAAGGTCCCAGACACAACAGGGGAACTTTACAGGTCATTCCCATTCCCTTGACAAAGAGCTGAACGCTATCTGCAACAGTGCTGGCCATTGGACCGCAGTGACCCTTGTCCCTACCCCTCCCCAGCCCGCCTTCCAATCTTCCCTCCTCCGGCCTCGCACGCAAATGTGTCCAAGGCTTCTATGGAATTGCTGAATTAAATCGGATTTATGAGATCTGTGTTCAAATTTTAAAAGCTAATCTAGAAAAAGAAAAGGGCCTCATCCGTAACTTTAAATCCGTTTTCTACTTTGCTCCTAAACGTAAGCTTGGGTTGCCCCGAAATTATTGTTTCTCAAAGTAATGGTCTCAAAAAACACTTAGGTGTAGGATGAACCTCGCAGGTGCTAGTCACAGAGCTTTTTGTTTCTCACTTTTTTACACAGCTCTACCCTCGCAATAGACAGAATCATGTGTTCTGTCCTTTTTCATGTGGCCTGTCATTTGTTCTGAGGTCACAGGATAGTCTTCACAATGGTCACCTAGGAGAGCCGCCCAACCTTCCACCGAGTGGACGGGATCTATCTGAATGCAGCGTGCTCCTTTCTTTCCATTTTTCACATTAGTAATAATCTTTCTGCATAAAACCTTTCCAATATTTAGGGTTATTTCCATAGGTTCAACTCTTAGAAGTGGAGCTGCTGCATCAAAGGATAATATTTGGGTTATTGAGGCACACTGAGGAACAAAATAGATCCAGAGACACAGAAGCATGGAGCAGGCTGAGGGATCCCAGAGGGCGGGCAGGGCTGGCTGGGGGGGAGGGGGGGGGATTAGCCAAACAGCTTATATACGTGTATGCACATACGTGTATGTGGACACCGACAACGGTGTGGTGAAGGCCTGGGGGGGGTGGGGGGGGGACAACTGTAATACTTACAACAAGAAAGATAATTTTTTTAATTATAATTTTATCATAAATATTTGCTCATCAAGTTCTCAGGATTTTATATACAGCTAAACAAAATATTTGGACAATTACTCATTGTGTGTCCCCCAGACTGTGAAGGGGTCCCCCCAGCACCCTTGAGCCACCTCTACAAATAGTTACTCTTATTCTGTTTTCTGTATGTTTGAAAGAACCCATCATAATGGTAAGCAATGTTTTCATAAAGTGTTTTCCCAATGAACTTCCAGCTCTGGAACCATTTCAAGTGACAAAAAAGTTGTGAAACTAGTACAAAGAAGTCCTGTGCCCCCTCACCCAGCTTTCCCAGATGTAACCATGTTTCATGGCCACAGCGCAGTGATCAAAACCGAGGAATTAACTCATAAGCGATACTACTAACGTGTCACCAGTGTCCCACTCATGCTCTGCTTCTGGCCCAGGGTCGCAGTCCATTGCATGTAGTTGCCATGTCTCCAGTCTTTCATCCCCTAACACTTCTGGAGTCAACGTGAAACAGTAAACCACTAAGTTTAAGACAAGCTCCCCAAACAGTTTTAGTAATTGACAGTTTTACTCAAGGCGGCTCTTCAGATAGTTGCCAGCACCCCGGGGAGGAGCCCTGATGGGTTCTAATCCCAGACAAGTTCATCACCTGAGCAAGTCCCCAGCCGGGCACGAGAGGACAGAAGAGTGGCTCAGCCGGCCCAGGGCGCTACTTCCCCCGGGTTTCAGACAGGCCGGGATTTTAAATCTAAGGTCTCCTGGGCCTCTAACCTCAGTGCCACGCCCCTAGATGCCCAGGCACCTCACCCCACTCGCAGGAACGTGTCCTGTGCTATGTGCCACGCGGCCTCCTGGACCGGAGGAGACAGGAGTTCACCCCCAGCCTGTCTGAGAACCGCCTGGGCTGCCAGGACTGTCCGTCCTGGAGCTGACCGGGGGTCCAGCCTCCAGGGACCAGAATCCCAGGGCCAGGGGCCCGCCCTGCAGCGTCCCAGGCTGGGAAGCACCCTCCCCGCGGCCCACGGCAGGGAGCTGTGGTGCCACACTGCCACCTAGTGCTGCAGATGACCTGCAACAGCTCCGTCCCTGCCTCCGTCGCAGGGACTGTAACTGATAACGGGGCGCAGGTCAAGCTGGGAGAAGCCACACGCCAAGATTTACTCGGCTTCCTCTGACCGCACAGTCACAAGCCAATGTGACTATTGGGAAGAGGCACTGGGGTCAAGGGGACCAGGAGAGAACCCCTCCTCTGTTCTCATTCACCCTGACTTGTTCGGGCTCTGGACGTCCCTGAACCTTATTTTCTTCATATTAAAATAGCTACAGGCCCTGGCTGGGCAGCTCAGTGGGTTACAGTGACGTCAATGTTGCCAGTTCCATCCCTGGTCAGGGCACACACAAGAATCAACCAATGAATGCATCAATAAGTGGGACAAATCGACGTTTCTCTCTCCCTCTCTCTCAAATCAATCAACAAACAAACAAATAAAAAAATAGCTACATTTAAGGTTGTACCTGAGTGAGTCCTGGGTTCATAATTAGCCCCCAGTAAACACACATCCCCTCTCATGCTCTTCTCTAACCCCTGTGCACAGAGAATTTCCATGACAACCTAGAGCCATCCAGATGGAAGGCGTGGTTCATGAGAGGATAACATTTATCCAGAAAGTCAGACAAGCTGTAAAACCAGAGGCCACGCTGCAGTGTTTAGAGCAGGGGCTCTGGCAGTGGACTGGCTGCCTTGTTCTGAATACCAGCTCTGGCAGCTGCTGGGTTTTCCATCTGTAAAACAGAAACAGTAATAAAGATATCTAACCCTAGGGCTGTCCTGATTAGGTAAATACTGCAAGCACTTAGAGTGATCTGCTAATCAATAACAGTTTTCTTAAAGATGCTGACCCAAATAAGGGGGGTACGCTCCCAGACAGCATTTACTTAATTTATAAAATGTTACATTTTTCCAGTTTTTAAATTGTATTCATTAGAGAGAGAGAGAGAGACATCAATTTGTTGTTCCACTTATTTATGCACTCGCTGGTTGTTTCTTACATGTGCCCTGACTGGGAATTGAACCCAAAACTGTGATATATGGGGATGAAGCTCTAACCAACTGGGCTACCAGGCCAGGGCCAATGTTACATTTCTTGTCCTTTTGAATGTTGCTCCTCCATCCCTTGTGTTTCCCCGAAGTCTGCACACCACACACTATCTTGAGACATTTAGTGAGTCTGGTGCCTCTAGACTGGCAGCCTCCTGGGCCATCACCAAGACCAGCCAGGCCTGGCAGCCTCTCTGAGCATCATAAACAGCTCAGCGCCCAGAGGTGCCTGTTCCATGAAGTGGTCCTCGGACTCCAGCGACGCTTCTTACCTTCAAATCTGCCCTGGATACTAAATACACAAGCTCCCGTGGGTGAAGACTCACAAGAGAAGTCTTTCTCCATCTCTTCGCGTTCAGCCTTCCCACATCACTCTGCAATCGGCCCTCCTATCGCGGGTTCCCCATCCACCCATCCACAGGTTTCACAGCCGCAGGTTCCACATCCACAGGTTCCAAACGTGGCATTTTCCCTCCTAATTTGAAAAGCCAAGTTTCCACAGTGATGCGGGCGTCGGAGCCAGAGAAACTATTTACAATAAATGAAGGGTGATGGCATCAAACCACCCACCACACTATGAGATGTCCCCATTCTCCAGCCCTCAGGGCCCCCCTTTTCTTTTACCCACCTCGTGATCTGGCCCTCTCACCACTGCTGCTCGGCCCTAGAAAGTCTAGTCTTTATTGTGAAGTGTAAGGGGTGCAGTCCTGGGAAAGGTTTCTATCGCACGAACCCATCCTGGTGTTGGCCCAGAGACCAGTGTCTGGACTTCTGTGACTCTCTTCTGCCACCTGGAAACCAACTCCAGCCACCTCTGCCCTCCAGGCACCATCTGGCCCCGGTATGGACACAACTTCTCCCTTGTTTTGACAAAAAAATTACTGAAAGTGAAGCTAATATGAGGGAATTAGCAATGTAGGGAAAATAATTAAAATCAGTAACACATTCCAGGGTCCTTAGAACCCTCAGCCGCACCCTTCACAGGGGATCTATCACTAGCATGTTCCTCTCCTTAGGCCCCAACCGGTCGTTTGGGTGCCAGACACCTGCTCCTCCATATGGGTCTGTCCCCCAGTGCTGCTTCCCTCTATGACTTTTGTGGCTCCCATTCTCGTCTCCAACGCCCAACAGAAGAGGCTACTCTCGTAATTATCTCTGCATCCTCATTCTCCCCACCTGCTGTTTTAGGATCTGACCCATGGAGTGTTTCTTCCAGCTTTGATGGTTTATTTATTTAGCTCCCAGGTTAAAATCCAAATCCTCCCTCTGGGTGCTATGACTGCACCAGATCTGAGACAAGCCATCCCTAACCATGGACCCAAACCCAGTACAAATGTTTGTACAGAGCTGCTCACCCTGCTGAATATCAGTTAGAATTTTTTCTATTATAAACAATACAGTGAATATCCTAAAAGCTAAATCTCACACATGTGCTACCCTTTCAAACTTTTGCTGATTCAAAGAGTGCATTCACTCACTCACTCATTTGGTATTGCACTAACTACTGGGCACTCCTCTAGGTCTGAAAATACAGTAATGAGCATAAACACACTCCCCAACCTCTCAGCCCTCCTATCCTGGGGGAGAGACAACGAAAACAACTTAAACTGCAACAACGTTAAATGCAGAGTAATGCTTCCAAGGAAAAGCTTCCCCAAGAGACTGGCCATGAACTGAGATCTGATAAATGACTAAGTGTGAGTTCTAAGCAAAAAGAACAGCAATTTAAAGTCCTGGGGCTGGAAGGAGAGCCGGAGCTGGGAGAGCAGCCTGGCTGAAGCGAGTGTATTAGGGAGAGCGCAGAGAGGGTGCAAGGGCCCGACCTCTCAGGACTTCGTAAGCCATGTTAAGAAGGCTCATCTTTACTCCAGGAACAAGATGACACTGAATGTGCAATGTGAAAATCTGACACTTACTGCATGGGCTACATACTATCTTACATTCCCCTATAGCTTCACCAGCACTGAGTGAATTTGATGGTTTTAACGTGTACACGTTACTTTTTTTCATGTTTACTGCCCATGCTTGTATCTTTTATGTACTTAATGTTTGTGACCTCCCCCGCCCCCCCAAATCCTAACCCCCAATGTGGTAGTATTAGGAGGTGAGGTCTTTGGGAGGTAATCAGGGCCGGAGGGTGGAGCCCTCGTGAACAGGATTAGTGCCCTTGCAAGAGACAGGAGACCTTGCTTCAGCTCTACACAGACCAGGAAGTGGGCCTCACCAGACACCAAATCTGCCAGCGCCTCGATCCTGGGCTTCCCAGCCTCCAGAACTATGGGAAATAAATGTTGACTGTTTAAGTCACCCAATCTACAGTAACTTGTTGCAGCAGCCCAAGCTGACCGAGAGAGTATGCTCATCCATTTCCTACCGGGGTACTATTGGTTTTTTTACTTAATCACCTATTACCTTTTCTTTCATCTTCTTTTCCAAATTGTTTGGCGTTTAATTATATATGTCAAAACGTTACATAGATAGCAACCTTTTTTAGGGATAATGGTATTTTCTCACCCTGATATTATATAGGTAGTCATTTATATTTTCTATTAGTATTTCTATGGTTCAACTGCTCATATTCAATCATGATGCCTTGACACCTATGAAAAGAAATCTAATTTTACTTTTCAAAGGGTAAACCAGATATCCCTTGAAATGTCACCATTATCATTGTAAGTAAACAACCTAGAGAATAACTCATGGATGTCTTCTTAGTCTTCTATTTTTCTCTGTTGTAACTGTGTGATACATTTCATGTAAGATAATGTTTGTCTATGGTAAGTCTTCCCATCCTCATTTGTTCAATTTTAATCAGCTTCCCTGCAGGAAACTTACTCCTTTCGTATGACATACTGAATTGGCTTACACAGGAATTTTTTTTTAAAAAAACCTATTGAGGTTTCACACCACCTGAGAGCTAGATCTCCATCTGGAATGGAACAAGGTGAAAAAGGCCTTGAAGACTTCAGCAACCTTTCCCAACTACTACTTACATTTATATAAATTTCTGCACATAATGCATACATTACTGAAGAGTTTAAACAAATATCCCATAAGACAGTTTACCATAATTGACCTTTTATTTAAAAAAATTACAGGGAATTATTTCCAGCATATCTTATTTTATAAAAGTACTGCTTATATCAAACATTTTATATCACTATTAATTCCATTGAAGAGCTGCCTTTTTTTAAGTTACGAATTCCAATCAATGGGATACTTGCCCTTAAAATAGAAAGTTCCCATTATCTATTCAAATGTCAAAATTAAGATTATTGAGAAGTTTATTGCTTTATGCTGGGCAAGATGCTACTAGCACATTTTAGGTAAATAATAATCTTTTTTAAAACTATGAGGTCATTCTGTTTAAAACTTTTAGGATAATTCACAGAAAATAGATAATATTTATTCAAATTACACATTAAAGGGCTGGGCTATTATAGACACATGTGAAGCAGCTCTTTAAAGAAATAAGATGGACATATAGGTCTGCCTGGTATAATACACATAGTTGAAATTAATAAAACCTGGAAGACCAATGTTGTTAAGCTATGTTCTGTTAGGATCTTTTATATATAAAAAAAAAAAAAATCACACATTTAGTAGTCCATTTGTGCTTAAACTATTCGTATGCATGAGAAGCTTAAAGAAAAAAAAACACCTCTGTACATGATGGTGAAAAGAAAGTAATAATTCTTTTGAAATTGCACTGTTATTTAAGTCACGGTCCTAAAGCCAGACCCTCCCTGCAGCTGGCAGTTTTCCAGATCTAATTGGCAACCTGGGGAGGCCCCTCCGGTATCAGTGAAGTGAAGAAGCTGGTGATGAAAGACCACGCTGCCGCCACCAGTCCCGGCCTCTGGAGCGCACCCGCATCTTCCCCTGCATCTTCTCCACTCTCATCCTCAAGCCCATCATCCATGAGACGCTCCTTTCAAACAAAACAAGAAATACTCCTAAGTGATTAAGCAGCCAGCAAGCACTTAGGCCAGAAGAGGAGCGTTCAGGACTTCCCTGTGAGAAGGAACACGACAATGAAACGTCAAAGAGGTACCCAGCTGGTCTGTGGGAGTCTCTGGGAAACCCCAACTGACGATTCCTTGGTGTTCGCGTTCAAGGGTAACTGCCTACGTACTGCACTAAATTCTCCTCTGTGCATCGTCCTCTCTGTAGCTGTGAAGGAACATGAGTTCTTCCAACAAAGTCTAACACATGACCAAGTTCTCCCAGATGGCACCACGCAGTGTATGGATAACCTTCTGCACGTGTTGTTCCACGAATACTCATGGACACCCCGAGACTCTTTCACCACGCTGGCCCTCCCTAGACAACGCTGAGGACACACCTACATTGAAAGTACACAAAACCTCATTAGCGTACCATTTCTTCAAGTTCTAGGTTGTTTGCATTCTGCCCGTCATTCACGTCAGCATTATTGTTGGGAGCCTGCTGCTGGCCGCCTTCTTGCCGAAAAGGAAACCACCCAGCTTGGTGTCTGTTTGGTAAAATGAAAAGAAAATAAGCCACAACTGATTTTATTTGTGAAATTATGAAATATTAGTGTCCTACAAGAGAAAAATGACTAGAACAATATTAAATGAAAGGACCATGTCGCCCACTGTAGGCTTAGAACTGTCCCTCTCAAAGCAATGACAGCAAACAGAAATCAATTTCAGTCAAAAAGTCTATCAGGGGCTTAACTGGCTCTCTGCTAGGCATGAGAACATGGCAGGAGTCATAAAATCTTTTTTGCTATTTTTCAAAATGAAATTCAACTAGATAATTTGTTTGCTTCTTGGGGAACCAGGGGCCCAGGCAAAGTTATGAAGAAAAAAGCCTGACTTGTGCCTACAGGACTTACTATGGATGACCATAATTAAAAAGAACATCCTTGTACAAGAATGAATTATATACTTCCTCAAGTTCTAAATAATTGATGGAGCACATTTAGTTAAATTAACAATTTTTATAAATGACAATAAAGGGAAAATTTGCTTCTAGACAATTCTGATAAATGTTCTCACTAACATAACCTGGTTTGCTTCTGATGCCAGACCTATGAAATGCAACATTCACAGTCCCTCACCCAACATTCATGAGACACGACCATGTGTCATGTGCTGCACTGACACAGTTTCAAAGTCATTAAAAGGAACCACAGAAAAGTAATGAACGTGACTCACAAATAAACCAGCAGCATGGCTCCCATGACCATGACAAAGCGGCTGAAAGAAGAGTAGAAGTACACGATGCTGAGGAGGATGGCCGCACGGGAGAAGGTGTACATCCAGTCCAGCCAGTCACGATTGAAGTCGTCTTCATTCAGCACCGGGCCCCCCTGCGCGTTCATCTGCACATTCTCATTCAGGGGTCGGTTTTCTTGGGCCACCAGGTTGGGGGCTGGTGGGGGTTCTTCTCCAGGAACGTGTGCCAAATTCAGAGGCTGTGGAGGCGCAGGCTGGGTGGGGGTGGCATTTGATGTGGCCTGAGCTGAAACTGCAGCTTGACTAGAAGAGTCACCAAAATAAATATCAAAAAGGGAAGACCTTTATCACACTATATGATTATTTTTCAAAACTTCCTGGGTAAGCCCTATGTACTTTTCATAAACCTGATATGGACTATCGCTGCCCCTGCCCGTTTCTTAGGTGAGCACAAATCTCAGTGAAAAGCTGGACCAAGACTGTGGCAGGTGTGGCTCAGGGAGGGATGCTCTCGGCCTGGCCGTGGAACATGGAGGGGAAGCGGGGTAAGAACAGCCGTGTGAATCACTGTTTTCTCCCCTTCACTAAATTTTTTTTTTTTTTAAATATATCTTTATTGATTTCAGAGAGAGGAAAGGAGAGGGAGAGAGATAGAAACATCAATGATGAGAGAGTCATTGATCAAGCCCACAACCCGGGCATGTGCCCTGACCAGGAATCGAACCCTGATCGCCTGGATCCTAGGTCGACGCTCAACCGCTGAGCCATGCCCGGCCGGACCTTCACTAAATATTTTAAGGTAATGTCCAGATCTCTTTCCACTAATGGCCCCTTCTGTCATTCTATAGGGAATGAATACCCCACACCCACCACCTCCCCCTCAGACCCAGGTTTCCAAAGATTTTTCTAAAAAGTACATCAGTCATTACCCTGTGTACCCACTGCCAGTGAGAAATGGTTTGTATTAGCATTCTGAGATAGTAACTAGATTCCAGATAACAACCCCTCAGCCCCAACCCTGACTTTTGGGAACTTCGCCTGGGGACCACTGGTAGAGACCCTTTGTCAACTTATAAAGAATTATGGTCCTGAAGTTTAATCAAAAAATGATATATCTGGAATTTAAATTATGCAGTATAGGAGAAAGTTATAAAACAACACTGCCATGACTGATAAACACTGAAACTGGGTGATAAGTACACAGTGTTCATTTTACTACTCTATTTTTTTATATGTTGAAATTTTTCTACAATCAAAAGTTTAAAAATCAAGATACCAAAATAAAATGAAACAGAAGTTTCCTAGGCTACAAAAGCCTTTTTTAACCTGTACGCTAAGACCTTGTATCTGTTTAGGGCTTTTTAGTTCCAAAACTTCTGCTACCTCAGAGATACTCTGAATTCATAGATGAGTTATTCATAAAATGTGAGAACTTGAGGCTCAAAAGTTGAATGATATACACAAATTATATGATTTAAAAGCGAGCTAGAATAAAAGCCCCACTTATCTTACACAGTCCTTGTCAGAGTATGAATGACACAGGGGTGTAAGCATCTAGTAGGGTACTAAGCACAAAGCAGTTCCTCAAATGGTAACTATTACCATGGCAACAGGTAAGGCATGAACAGCCTGCCTGGGGTCATGCAAGAGAACATGGGAATACAAGGTTCATAACGCACGTTAGCTTCATGGGAGAAGGTCTAGAGGAAGGACAGGTACAGACTTCACACTGCAGACAGGAGAGCCATCAATTTCTTGGGGGGATGGGGAATGACTGACTCGATTCTGTGTTGAGCAAGTTAACCTGGCAGATTGGATGAAATATAGTAAAGAGCCTATTAGGAGAAAGAGCCATGACAATAAAGTGGGTCCACTGGAAGTAAGATACAGAGGAAGGACGGAAGCTAAAAACCACGTTAACTCATCTGGGTCATGTGTTGGGTTCAGGGATAAGAGAAGCAGAATTCAAGCTGAGTATGAGCTTGGAGGATGACTAAGAGACAGTGTCACCCGGCCGGGCATGGCTTAGTGGTTGAGCATGGACCTAGGATCCAGTAGATCAGGGTTCGATTCCCGGTCAGGGCACATGCCTGGGTTGCAGGCTCGATCCCCAGTTGGGGGCGTGCAGGAGGCAGCCAATCAATGACTTTCTCATCACTGATGTTTCTAGCTCGCTCTCTCCCTCTCCTTTCCTCTCTCTGAAATCAATAAAGATATATTAAAAAAAAAAAAAAAGAGAGAGGGAGGCAGTGTCACTGACAGGAAGTCAGGAAGAAGGCACTTAAGAGCACAGTGGATCAAATTTTAGACACACTGAATTTAGGGAAGAGGCAAATTTCCCTGCGTAGCTCTTCCAGCAATTGGGTGGAGATTCAGGATGAAGCACAGGAGATAAAGAACCAGGAGTCATCCACAGAGAGCTAACAATAAGGCCACGGAAGAAAGAAACCCAAGAGGATGGCTCAGGACTGAATCCTGTCTTGCCTACCAGACCGACTATCACAGGCATACGGTAGGTACACAAACACATCTAACTGAACGAGAAATGCTGCCATGTAGAGGACTATCACAGAACACAGAATGAGTGATCAGAAAGATCAAAAGAATGAAGATGAAAACAAAATCACAGAAACAGGCGAGAACATTAAAGAGAAGCTGGAGTGTTAAATGAATGCACAGGAGTCCAGAAGAAGTACCATATAAATTTTTGGAATATTTGCTCTAGTTCTGTGAAATATACCATTGGTATCTTGATAGGAATTGTGTTGAATCTGTAGAATGCTTTGGGTAGTAAGGACCTATTAACAATGTTAATTCTTCCTATCCATGAGCGTGGTATATGCTTCCACTTACTTGTATCTTCTTCAATTTCTTTCTTCAGTGTCTTATAATTTTCTGGGTACAGGTCTTTTCAATCCTTGGTTATATTCATTCCTAGGTATTTTATTCTTTTTTGAAGCAACTGTAAATGGGATTATTTTTTTAGTTTCCCTTGCTGATAGTTCACTATTGGTGTACAAAAATGCAACTGATTTCTGGAATATTTATTTTGTATCCTGTTATTTTACTGAGTTCTAGTAGTTTTATGGTGGAATCTTTAGGGTTCTCTATTTAAAGTATCATGTCATCTGCAAATGATGACAGTTTTACTTCTTCCTTTCCAATTTGGATGCCTTTTATTTCTTCTTGTCTGATTGCTGTAGCAAGGGCTGCCAGTACTATGTTGAATAAGGGTGGTGAAAGTAGACATCCCTGTCTTGTTCCTGATCTTAAGGGGAACACTTGTAGTTTTTGCCCATTGAGTATGATGTTGGCTATGGGTTTTGTCATATATGGTCTTTATTACATTGAGGTATGTTCCCTCTAATTCCACTTTACTGAGAGCTTTTATCATAAATGGGTGCTGGGCCCCGCCGGTGTGGCTCAGTGCTTGAGTGTCAACCTATGAACCAGGAGGTCGGGGTTCGATTCCCAATCAGGGCACATGCCCAGGTTGTGGGCTTGATCCCCAGTAGGGGGCATGCAGGAGGCAGCCAATCAATGACACTCTCTCATCATTGATGCTTCTCTCTCTCTGTCTCTCTCTCTGAAATCAACAAAGACATATTTTAAAAATAAATAAATAAATGGGTGCTGGATTTGGTCAAATGCTTTTCTGCATCTATTGATAGATCATGTGGTTTTTTGTCCTTCATTTTATTTACATGGTGTATCGCATTCATGACGTGTAGATATTGTACCATCCTTGCATCCCCAGAATAAATTCGAGTTGATGATGGTGTATGATCCTTTTTAATGTATTGCTAGATTCAGTTTGCTAATATTTTATTGAAGATTTTAGCATCTATGTTCAGCAGGGAAATAGCCAATTGATTTTTTTAAAAAGTATCTGCTGAGATGTTGGTGAACTCCTCATAATAATTTTTAAAAGCTAGTGAAATACATCAGTAAATACAATCCCAAATCAAGTTACTTAGGATACAAACAGAAAATAAAGCAAATAACACAGTGAGTAACAAAAGGAACTGAAATTCCCTTACTATTGCATGTAATACTGGTGAGCGTACATCTGCTGCCACCACAGCACCTGCAGCGGGCTGAGCGCGGGGTACACTGGGAATCCGGCTGCAACAGCTTGCCCAGGAAGTTGGTTATCTACATTTCTGCCATAAAGAAATAAAGACATGTCTTTGAATGCTTTAGATGTTAAAAGCATTTCATTTCTGAACTATAAGTCATCCTACTGAATCAGAATGTGCATCTTAACAAGATCCCCAGATGATTAGCACAGACATTAAAAACTAATATAGTCCTCAATGATTCTGATGTATGAGCAGCTTTCAATAGCACTGCTCTCCTTAACCCTCTAGTTCTCAAAATATGTACTCAGGTACAGGAATAAATTCCAAATGCACTTTGGATTACTGCAGAGGGCTCCCATGACAGTGAGGAAAAATAGATTCTGAGGCAGCCACAGCTTCCAGGAATTCACTCACCCTTGCATTACGTACGGGAACTGGTGACTCTGTGCGGGGTCGGTCTGTGCTTGGGGAAGGGTACGCTGCCTCAATCCTTCGGAGGAAGGACTGACAGCTAACGGCAAGGTTTCTTGACTGGATGATGGAGTTGATGATCCTGACTGATCTGAATTCTACAAACAGAAACATAACTATTTTTTCAAGAAGATTTAATTCCTTACAATCATGAGATTATAAACATGTTGCTAAAAACGTACTTATGAAATCCCTCTGCAAAGAGTGAATTTTAGGAATTTACTAATTTGAATCTTGTGCCCGGCATAATAGGTAGATACTTTAATTCTGATGAGACTAAAGAGTTCAGAAAAATAAAAATTGCTTAACAGTTCATTTACCAACTAGAAAAGGCTAAGTAGTGGAGTAATTGTATACAAAAAAGAGCACAGAGAATTGAGAGGATTAAATTACATGCAAAGTTCTTTTCACGATGCCTAAACTTAGAACGTGCTCAATAATGGTACTAATTACTGTGTCATTTAAACAGTCACTATGTGGCAGGTACTGTATAACATGCTGTTAGTAACACACTGGTTTAAAATTATGAGGAATATGCTAGCAATCAGAAGATCTAGAATCTGGTATTATCTCTGACATTAACAAGGAACATCACCTTAAAATTTCACTTAACCTCTGAGTCTCAGCTTTCCTACAAAAAGCAAGATTGAACTAGATTTTTAAGATTCATTTCCATTCTGAACTTGTTTATAGATACCACCAACAAATATTGTTGTTTTTCTTAAATGAACAGGATAACAATCAGGATGTTTAAATTCTCATGCTCCAATGATGTCAGAAGCTCCCCAGACTCAACAACTTTAAACAATAAAATCCCTTGAAGATCACCCCACCTTGTTACTATCTGAAAATAGTTTATCAAGTGTCTTACGTAAATTTAAAACACAAGTATATTTTATATAAATTATAGTTCTTCAGCTTAAAAAACTTGGGTACAGTATAATGTGAACATCCAAGTTTGTTAAAATTGTGTTTTAGCTGCACTACCTTCCGACAGGATGTCTTTTTAGCATGTGTACCTTCCTACGTCCTGCCATGTAAAAGGTCCCAAGGACACTGGTCTTTTGCAAAACTAACAAAAGCTTTCTTTAGTATGTTACTCCACACAAAAGAGATACCAAACATCTTACTAGAGAGTCTGATACTCGGAAAGACTTCTTTTTTGGCAAGATTTCTCATTAAATGAACCATTAAAAGGTGGTTAATTAAAAATTAATAGAGGAAAGGTCTAGTCACTTGGCAGCCCAGCCTAATTTCTCTAGAACTAAGAATTTCTGACCTTCTTAGACAATACTTTCATGACTAGATTTTTAGGACATTTTCAAATCCCAATGAAATTTCTGTCATAAAACACTGAATGGAATTCAACTTTATTTGCCTTTGATACATTTCAGATTTCTATAATACACCTTGAAAAACTGAATACATATACTAAGGACAGGAAATCATGGCTGAGGAACCACTAGACAAGCCAGAGGCTTTTTTCTCAACAAGAAGTGGAGCAACACAACTGTGTCCCACGCCTACACACAGCACTTCCTGCAGGTGCCTATGCCGTCTCTTCCGGTGCAGGGTGGGAAACAGATCCAGGCCCTTGGTTTACTGACAAAACACAGTTCAGTTTAATGTAAGCTAAGCTCCCACAACTGGTACTAGAAAATACTTACCAATGAGGACATACTAATGAAATAGAGCAACTAGAGGATCTAGTTCTTAAAGAAGCAGTTAACTAGTATCTACTGGAAGATCCTCCACGCATCCCCTCCTTACACTTCGGCTTGACTCTTGCCGAGAAGGAAAGTATACTTAGCGGTATAGAAGTCCCTGCCCATGAAGTTTAGAGCAAGCCTTCCACTCAGCCAATTCTTTTCTCTCACCTTCAAAGGTGCCATATAAAGCTTTTATGGGAAACTAAAAATAATTTAAAGTAAAAGGATTTGGGACAGTGTCTAAAACTTGTAGAGGATGTCTAAGTTGAAAAGTTTAACTATTAAGAAAAATTTCCAGAACAATTTTAGGCAAATGAAAAAGGTGGGAGAAATGAATACTCAAGTCTGAAAGAGCTGAGTAGGTTAAATAATTTTTCCTCCTGCAGCTGAAATGCATGCCCAAATCCAGTCATTTTTTAAAAATAAAATTCTTGCCCCAGCCAGTGTGGCTCAGGAAGTTGGGTGTCGTCCTGTGCACTGAAAGGTAGACAGTTTGATTCCGAGTCAGGGCACATGCCCAGATCCCCAGTAGGGGGTGTGCAGGAGGCAAACAGTCAATGTTTCTCTCTCTCTCTCCCCCCCCTTTTTCTAAAAATATTTAAACATAAAAAATAAAAAAATAAAAAACCTGCCTAAGAGGATTTAGCATACTTAAAACTGAAATAACTTAATCCACTTTGAATAAAATATACTATATTCAACACTTTAAATATTTCTGAATCTTTAGTGGCCTTAGAGTTTATATTATATAACCATGTCATAATTCTGTTTTCTTATTATTTTAGTAATTAAACTCCTGAAGATTAGATCTATTACTGACCTGCATACAGGGGACAGGTTTCAACAGATAACACTGTATACTGGATTTCTAAAAACAAAGTTTAAATGCCTGACTCAGGCCATTCAAAACACAATTTCACAACCCACAAGCTCCAATTGTTCTGTGTGGTTTTTTTCCACTTAAGTTTTTAGAGACAAAAAGGATAATCAGTAAACGTCAACATTCACTCCTCCCAAACCACTCACAGAACTGTTGCTGGACACCGACGCTTCATGATCTTCTCTACTGGTGCTGGACTGCGGAGAACTGGGAGGAGTCCGGGAAGTACACACTAGATGAACCATATGATACTCATCCTGCTAAAATTGAAGAAGGTCACACTGAAAGGGCAGCACTGGGAATGCACAGTCAAAACGTCAGCAGCAGCGAAGCTGAAACACTTAACTCAAAACTTAAGTTCCTTTCTAGCACAGCCATTTATTAGTAAGAAATTGTTGTCATTTGAAGGTGAATTTGCCATTTTAGAATTTGGAGCCCTCATAAATTCTGTATTTTCTCCATGCTGGGAAAATGGTCTAAATACTCAGTAACTGCTGTATGAAAAGCGACTACTCTGTCTACAGAGGAGTCTGGAAGCACGCAGTGCTATAAAGCCGTGTCAGTGCGCCCTACTATTTCAACATAAAAACATCCAGCGCCTTGATATCAGAACTGGAACAGTCGCTGAAGCTTAGACCTGCACACTTTGAGTCATAAAAACATTTCCATTACTTAGACTCTGCAGCTATAATAAAGAAACTCAAATAATTTCACCATAATTTCATTTGCCTTCATTTTAGCGAGGATTCTAGTTTATTTTTTAGGTCAAACACTGGTTTTATCCACAATACTTATATTTAAATAGAACACAGATTTGAACCATATTTTGTAAAAAGTTCCTGTGTTTCCATAAACCCACAACTATGACTGAAGAAAAATATTCCAGTAATGATTCGGTTGACATTGTAACTTCACGATTGAGTACTTACGCTGAGGCGCGAAGCGAGGAAGTAAGGTGCAGAAAGGAAAGAGAATTAGAGGGCAGAGAATACGGGACCGCTGAGTAACTTAGAGAAAGAAGAAACAGAGTATGATGAAGGAGGACAGGGAAGATGCCTAGTCGTGAGAAAGAGGACAAGGCGACCAGAAACAGAATTTGTCAACTGCCTGCCAAACCTAGAATTGTGCTTAATTCTGAGGTGAATCCCAGAACAGTAAGAACCAGCCCTTCCCCTAAAGAGGCTCATGACGCTGCTACAAGACCAGACTAGTGCATCAGAGCACAACTGGAGAAATATACAACACAGTCTTTTGCACAGAACTGAGAAGCACAACTACAGCTGCTCTAGTTTAAAGAAAGAAGTTAATGGGGTTAGGATGCTAAGAGGCACCTCCAGAGACAATCTGACTTGAGATGTGCCTAGCAAGGCAGACAGGAGCACTCGTGATTCACACTGTACCCCCGCTGCTTCAGAACACAGAACAGTAAAAAGCACCCTGGTTTCAAAAGTCATATTAATTGAATTAACTCATAGTACTCGTTCACCTTTGGGGAATGTTTCTATAAAGCATTTTATAACAACAGGTAAAACTAATGGCAGCATTTAATTGAAAAAAGAAGGGGCGACACTGACTTTAACAAAAGCAGTTCAAAGATCTATTCAAAATGCAAACAAACTATTCAAAATGTTTTCTATCAGGGGCCAACAGTCCTTTGACTGAGCATTTTTATTTTAAGTCTTCTGGTAGGAAACCATTTCTGACAGCGAGAACCTTTTAAAAAGTATTCGTGTGTGAACTTGCCATCTTTGGGTTAAAATAATAAAATGAATTTCTATTTCAAAGAGTATATGGCAGCAATGTTTTTAAGCATAAAAACGGAGAAAAATGAACAGGTGAGGCACAGGATTTTTAGGGTAGTGAACTATTCTGTATGAGACTCTAATGGTGAACCCATGTCATTATACATTTGTCCAAACCCACAGAATGTACAACACCAAGAGGGAAACCTAATGTAAACTATGGGCTTTGGGTGACAATGATGTGTCAATAATGTTGGTTCATCAACTGTAACCAATGTACCCCTCTAATATGGAATGTTGGCAGTGGGGAGCCTGAGCAGGTGTGGGGGCAGGGAGATAAGTGAAATCTGTACTTTATGCTCAATTTTGCTATTAATCTAAAACTATCTTTAAAAAGATAGAAAATCTGCCGCAAATTCCACTATCTTTGAGAGAGAAAGAAGTTATTAAACCACCTTGGCAAACTGAAACTACATGATTAAAATGAAAATGACAGTAAGAAGTCACACTGGCAAAGTTAAAATGTCAACTATCTAAACAGAAGGAATATACTGGTATAAGACTTCTTAAAGTTTCTCAGATGATCATAAACAAGGAGAGTACACAAATTTCCTAGATCAGTCCAGACAACATTAAGAGCTAAGCCAAATATCTAAAGCAAAATATCAAAGCTATATATCCATAAACAAAAAGCAGCATCGTAAATGCAGAAATGTTATAAAAGTATAAATTCTGTAAATAAACATGAGTTAAAAGCTGCCATTAAAAAAAAAAACAGCATTCCAGATAATTGTGAAAATCTTATTGAAATATATTTTTGCTCTAAGCACCAGCATTCAAGGTCACTAACTGATAGACCAATTGGGCTTCCTTCTCTTTCTTGCCCTGAAATTAGACTCCTAACCCAAGCAACTTGTATTAAAATGTCATGCAGTTTGGTCAAAAGGGATAAAAGAGAGGAGACTGTTCTCAGTGGAAATCCTTCACCGCTCCTTGAACACTCTACTCCTGCACCACGGATAAGCAGATAGTTTTCCTACACAAAATGTCAGCTACCTGAACACAAGCACATGGTCCTCGTGCAGATGTAGCTATCAGATAGATATACAAAACTGCTACCTAAACTAACCGGAATCTATCATTCTGTTCTTTACTTCCTAGTTCATGTTTACAAGTTATGCTACCTTGGGTTGATTTTAAGTATCTAAAAACTGAACTGGTTGGATATCGATAAAATTCCAGAACAAATCTCCTCCCACACTCTGGCTGTGTTGGGTATGGAGTAGTGTTAGAAATCTGCTTACTTTTCTGAGAATGTCTTTCAGCTGCAGATGATCGGGAAGCAGTCTGCCCGAATACACCAATCTCTGATCCTTCGTCAACTAAGAAATGGGACAAAGAAAAGAATTCAACTTTTTCTAATTATACAAAATAAATGCTGGGAATAACATGCCTAAATATGGGTAAACTCCCTTTAGGCACAAATAAGCAGAAAACTGACATATTTTAAGAATTCTGTTTTTCAAAATTCCACTTAAGACATTAAGAATTCAGCAAATGGTAGCATATTTATTGTAGACAGAATAAAATACACATAATTACTAAGTTTGTTAATGACATTAACAAACAAAATATGCCATTAGCAAAGTTACTTATATGCTTTATCCTACTATACACAATTTCAAAATAGGAACAAAATCGGATGAAGTTTACGATTTCTTGTGGCTTTCTTCTGTCCTTACATATATCCCACTAGAAATACTGTGTTTCAAAATTACTTGGGATAATTCCTCTCCCAGTTATGTCACCATCCTGACATTAAATTATTGTGTTGCCATTGAGGGATTACATTTTGTTATTTACTTTTTTAAAATTATATGGCAAAAGAGTAAAAATTATAGAATGAGGTACACTGAAAAAGGTTTTGTTTCTGCCCACTCCCTAATTTTGAATTACCCTTCCACCATTTCTTTTTAACAGAACAAATCCAAATATAAGCAAGCATTTCCCTTATTTTCTCACATAAAAAGTAGTACACTCTACCTAATCTTATGTGCCCCATCCTCTCACTAATATACCCTGGAGATTACGCCTTAGCAGTATTAGGATGTCGTCCCCATTCTTTTTGATAGGTGTGTAATGCTTCATCATATAGAAGTGCTACTGTTTACTAATGGATATTTGAGTATTTCCAAGCTTTTGTTATTATTCAGTGTCCTTCTTTCATTCTGTCCTATTTATTATTTATTTTTGTACTCCCTCAGAGTATCGTGCAACATGGAAATCCCTAGCGGTCTTGTTAAAAGCAATCTTGGTGGACAGTAGGGTAAAAATTGAATTGGGATGAATATTAGAGAAAAGGAGAGTACAGTAAGACACATCTTTTAAAAATGTAAATCAACCCTGTCACTATGATGGATTCCCACCACATTGGATTTAAACCTAATTCCTTACCATCACCAGTCAGTCAGTCCCAGCAGATCTGGTTTCTGTTTCTCTCCAGCCTCCTCTGATGGTATCCTTTCCACCTCACTCACTAGCCATACTGGCATTCACTTAGATCTCCAATATGCCAAGCTCGTTCCCAACTCAAGATACCCTACCTGCATATTCTCTCCCAGTTCTTTCATGGCTAGCTAAATTACCAAGCTGGAAACACCTTGATGGGACTCTGAGTAGCCTAGAGACAGACCCACACCACCCCTAAAAAACAGCTGCTTAACCAGCTGACCCAAAAAACTCTGCTACCCACTAAACAGACACTGCTAAAAGGCAAGGTGAGGAAAGCTCACTGGCTAATACAATATGCAAAATTCAATCATAAACTGTGGAAGATTTTTCTCTTTCTACAAGGTTTACATATATTATCTAAAGTATCTGACTTTTCAACATTTAATCAGATATCAAAACCAGCTAAAATACTATATGCAACCCTAAATCATGTTAAATATTCCCAAGAGTCTGGTCGTTGAGTTTTACAAAGCCAGCAACACTTTTTATTTCTAAAACTCCCCTAGTTGGTATCAAAAGATTACACTTTTTTATGTGAAGGACTAAATGGGTCTCTCATAATTATGTATGGCTTAAAAAATCATGTTCTTAATATATCCAACTTCAACATAACCAAGTAGCTCAGTAAAAGCAATCTACAACTTATATGTTAATTCAAAGCACTATGACCCAAGTCCCTTGAAAGTAGTAACTACTAACATTTCAGACTTGCATACAGCTTTAAAGAGCTGTTCCCAAGACATGCACAAAACATCATTTCTGTGGGAAATGAATTCTGTGGATTTGTACTGGAACACATCTTGCACTCCCACTAAACTCAGCCCACCTAAAGCCCCAGGAAATTCAGAAACACTATAAATGGAAGCAGCTTACCCAAACTGTCTCTACCCCTTATCTCCTTGCAACAACTGTAAGCAAAACCAGCACAGAGAGCTCAAAGAAGAATTTCCTCTAGAGCTCCAAAGGGACATTCCCTGCTTAGCTGTTTCCTCACAGGCCATTCACAAAGCAAGTATTCGTACAACAGAGAATGCCAGAATACACTGCCTGCTATGGCTCACACAGGCCAGCAGGGATGTGAGAAGACAGGGCAAGGCAAAGCACGTTGAGGTCTTAAGATAGTAAGTTCCCATATCTTCCCCATAATTTATCAAAATAAGCAGAAGTAACTGTACACTAAGTTGATATGTATTAGAACAGTATTAAGGCTGTGTTATCCACTCTTTTGCAGCTGTTAGATGACAAACCATCTAAACACATAGACCTCTTTTTATAGTTCTTTTAATTTGAGAGAATATGACTGAGATGGTGAAGTCTCAAAAGGCCTTTCTTAATCTTATTACACACAACCATCATATATAATGTGAGTTTAATGGTTAAGTGCTGAGGCTTGCAAGTCAGACAAACTTGGGTTCAAATTCAAATTCTACTACGTAGAATTCTATGAACTTGGGCAGGGGAAAAAAGCTAATAAAACTTAACATCATGAGGTGTGATGAGAAATGAATGTGATAAAACATTTATAAAATTTAAATAAAAAATAAGCAGAATGCCTGGTACACATGGTAACCACTTAGTAAATGGCAGTTAAAGTAGTTAAATAATAGTTAACTATTATTTAGTAATATAACTATAATAGTTATATACAAACATGTCTATCAATTTAGTATTTATGATGTAAAGGAGAAAAACATAAAAGAGAAGTTCTGGGAAAACCCTATTTTAAAAAGCACTGATGCATGACTAAACAAACTTCAAAGTACTGTTATTTTCCCAAAAGACATTAGAAAAAGGCTACAAAGGGGTTAAATATAACAAATTTTCACCCACATTCATTCAAAACTTTTAACTTTTCATCAGTCTTCACACTCAATTTAATATCCTTTGTTCAAAAAGTTTTAAAATTTTGAACTATCCTGCTACATGACATGAAACCCTCCTAATTAATGTACTAAAATTTTATGACAATAGTCTAATAAAAAATTTTTTTTACGTGTATGGATTACAGCCCCTTTAAATCAACAGTTCAGAAGTGGTTAAGCAGATAGGGTTTTTAAATGACCTGCCTAAATAAAATAATAGGGAATTACAAGAGACAAAACCTCAAATTATATTACACAAGCTATTTTCACTGGTAATGAAAGTCAGGCAATTTGATTTTGAAATGTTGTATTTTCAGAATAGAACTTATACAACTGCTTCTATTCCTGTTTCTTCATTTCTAACAGAATCTCAGAGCAAAGGAACAATTTGAAAACACAGCACAAACCTCCCTAGCTTAACAGGAGTATAGAAGACCTAAGTAATGAAATTGATTGCTTTCACTTAACAGTATGATGCGCCAAGACACAGGAAATCTACCCTGAACTGAGGGACATGTTGAGTCTCTGTATCCCCCCACTAGACCTGAGCTTCGTAAGAGCAAAGGACTCTTACTATCACCTTCATGCTTGGCATATAGACATTCAAATGCCAGGTCAATGAAATCCCAATTAAATAAATAAATGAAGCTCAAGAAAGTGTGCTTGGGTGGGGGAGGAGTAGTATATTTATTGTGGGTTTAGTGAGGCAAGGGGATTGAACTTAAAATATCCATGTGGAGACTACCTGTGATTAAGTCAAGTCAATATATGACCTTAAAATTAGAATCTAAAGATTTTACACACTGTTGCTGAATCCTGTTAATAGCATGTAGACACGTGGCCTATCCTTATAGAGATCCTAAAAGGACAATTTCAAATCTCTATTTTTCTCTCCAGCAGCTTTCATTTATTTTCCTAGTAGCCACTGCCCACAGGGACCAAGGAGTCTCCACCTACTAGCGACCCATCAGACCCAGTTAAGAGCAGTGTTGACCAGAGCCGTCAACTTCTCTACTTCTTACTGGGAGACAAGTGCTTCTACCAAGTACTGGAACCCTACTCTGCCTCCAAGTCCACCCACTCTGCGCCAGGCAGATGTGCAAGGAACAAGGCATGAGAAATTATCTCTGTTAAATACCAACACAGCACTTGAGATACTCAAACACAGAATTAATGGTAAGTAGTCACTGTGGGTGGTCCTGAGAACCTAAACTTCCTGTGTAATGTATTATGTTAGTCATGTAACATTGCTTACATTGCAAAACTACCTATGGCTTTGGGGTATCATTAAACAGTAGGTCTGTTTAACAACTGTGATACTTCAAATTCTCCTGTGATAAGTTAGAATGTAAGCCTGTCAAATCTAATCACCATACAAAGTTTTCAGTGAAGTTCTATGAAAATAAACACAGGTGCCCCACCCCCAGGTCCACTCACTCCTATTAACCTAGAAATAACCTTCAGATTTTGCAATTCACTAGAAGACTTGCTGGAGAAGGGAAAATGTCAGGTTTGCCATAGTTAGGTAATTACTAGGCTGCATATTACTTGTACAGCCTCAAAAAGCATTTCTAGTGTGTCCAAGCTGCAGGCAGGTAAGGAAGGTGGGGTGTAAAGAAGTTGGCAACAGCTCAGTCTCCAGCAGCTGACTGGCCCACATGAGCAAGGACAGCCCTGCACTGTAAGGTTAGCACTGCAAGGGGTGGTGCAGGAATGGCAGACCGGCTTCTCACTCCTCTTAGAAAATTTTTACAAAAAGAAGACAGTTTTAGAAAAGTGAGAACTATTGGTCTATCATAGTGCAAACCAAGTCCCTTTTTTGGTGTAATACTAAAATACAAAGATCCTCACGAGTACATCCTTGAGCATATACACTGGGACATAGTACTATGTAAGTCTATTCCCTTAAATTCTGACTGTTCTGACCGAAAAGCTATTTTCCACTTCAAAATGTGCAAAACAAACCATATGCAATAAGAAATCTTTTGTAAAGCAGAAATTTTTAAAACAAATTCTTATCCCGTGTAAACTTTTTCAAACAAAAGATATGAATAAACTCGAGTTCCAGCTAGTTTATTCCAAGTACTCAAATACCTCAGGGTTTTTATTTCCTGTACTAAAAATATTTGTATCACAAGGTGCTGACAGCTAATGCCAACTAAGAATTGTTTTTCTAAACCTCCTATTTTTGCAAAAGCCACAATATTTCTGTAATTATTCTAGAAATCTAAACTGACTATGATAACCTGAAACAGTCCTAATTTATCAGTATCTGAATGTAGATCAAATGCCTTCTTTACTTATCGAGCCTTCTTAATTATCAACTATGTCCTTTTACACCTACCTCTGAGGACAGATGGAGCTGTACTCTTCGTATTTTATTGATTATCTTTGCAATACCCAGATATAATTCAGAATGGAAAACACTGCCACATTGATTTACAAATGGCCATATGAAAGGAATAAAAAAGATGTACCAAATGGTGGAGGTAGAGAGGGAGTTGAAGGGCTGTTGTCTTCTAAATTAATGAAATTTCTGTGTCCAGTACAGGAGAAAAATGAGGGAGGGGAGGGGCAGAGGAATGTGACTCTAAAACTCGTAACTCTTTGCTTCTTAGAACACATATACTAGCCTTGAAAGTGTAATTTTTATAGGGGCACATACTTATTTCCAAGGAAAAAAATTGCTCTTCAACAGTGAACAACTTTCTGGGCCAGGCGCTGAAAGTAAAACGGAATTTTAGTCTAAAAAGCAAAAAAAGCTTTAATATGAACTGAAGTGTTTCTTTATCTTTTTTTTTCTTAAGGATGCATGTCATCCCATATTAGGTTGATGATTTTAAGTCCACGGAAAAAATGGTCCTTTTTTTTATGCCTACCAATTCTTATGTCCCTTGATATTTCTGTATACTCTTATTAACTGAACCTCATCAGGAAGATATTCATGATGCCTCAGACACTCAAGAGACACATTCAACTTCGGAACTCAAATTCTTCGCAGTCTACCAAAAGAGGCCTATTTGATTCAAGAGGGGAGGGGTGAGCCAGGGGAAGGTGAGTCCAGGGCAAGACAGGCTGCGGGCCAGGGCAGCTGCGCCCAGCTTTTAGACACTTACTGGTTTGCTAGGGTACACGTTAGACAGATGCGTTTTTAGTTTCCCCACGGTCCAGTTCAAGAAGCAGCTAATAGTCTGGTCACTGTATTTCTGATTCGGTGCTTTAATGATGAGGGTCACAGGAATCTCCATCCCACTTTGGTCCATGGTGCCCCCCAAAGCCGAAAAGAGTCAGGAGGAGCAGCAGTTAAGAGCCCAACGGAGACTAGGTGGTTCCTCCCGGCGCAACTGGAATGGGGACGGAAGCTAGCGGGTTAATATTTCGCGTCCAAGTCAGTCACCAGTGCCTCGGGCGATACAAAGGCCATTGCCGGTACGAAGGATGATGGACGGTGGCGGCGGCGGGGTCTGGGGGCCCGGCCGCGGGTGCAGCGTTCCCCGCCAGGTCCGGGCTCCGCTAGGCTCCACCGGACTCGGGACTACGGAGGGGGCCGGGGGGAGAGAGAGAAATCGGTAAGAAGGGAGAGGTGGGGGCGCCACGCCCGGAGTCGCCGCCCCGCCCCCGCCGCGACCCCCGAGCTGAGACGCAACAAGGCCCCGACGCGCCGGCCCCGCCACGCGGCTGGAGAGGGGCCGGGGCTCAGGGCGGCCGGCCCGCCGGGCAGAGGTACCTGAGAGACGGTTGCGCGGCCCGCCACCACCGCCCTCCGCGCCCAGGTCGGGCAGCCGGCCGCACGGTCGGGCCGGGCGTCCTGCGCGGCGGCCGCTCCCTTCCTGCTGCTCGGCGGCGGCCACGGCCAGCGCGGGTCTCGCGAGGCGGCGGGGGCAACGGGAGAAGTTGGCCGAAGGGCGCGGCCGGCTGCCCGCCCGGTCCCTGGGGCAGGGCAGGAGCGGGGCGGGAGCGCGCAGGGCGGCCACCAAGAGGCCAGGAGCGGCCCTGCGGCAGGTGGCAGGAGGGCGGGGACTGCAGCCGAGGCGGTGCCGCCGGCGCGCACGGTTTGTTGTTGTTGTGAGCCAGGTCCGGGCCCCTTTAAGCCGGAAGCCGAGGGCCGGAAGTGCGTCACGCGCGGCCCACCTGACGCGCGGCTCGTCCGCCCCGCCCACCACTGCCGCGCGAGGGTTCCCTAGGACACCCGGGCGGAGCTCCAGACCGCCCCGGGGCGCTCGGCAGGGGGAGCCGCCGGGGCCTCGCCACCAGCTCAGCTGGCGTCAGCCCGTCCTGTTTTGGCCACACCCCGAAGATCTGGGAAGGGTTCCTCCTTCCCAAGAGTTGTCCCTGCGAAAGTTAGCGTCTGCCTGATGCGAAAGCAGCCTTCCCGAGAGGCCTAGGCCGCCCGCCCGCCGCGCCCCGAGACCGCGGGCGCGCAGGCGCAGAGGCTTTCCGGTGAGCCCGAGCGCCGCCCGCCGACCCGGCTGCGCCTCCTGCGCCGCTCGGACCGAGCCGCGAGCCCGGGCCGCCGCCCCCCGAACGCCGCGGAGGCCGGGGCCGTGTGAGGGAGCCGCCTGGGGCAGTTCTCGCCTGGGGCAATCTCTCGGATAAAGGCTAATTTCCATTTCTTTCCCCTCGGTCTTCACAAAGCCGACCGGCGTGTCCGGACCACCTGCAGCGTTATTCCCGTTTCAGGGTTTAGACCTGGGAGCGCACAGGCCGAGTCCACTGCCAGAGCTGCCTTACTCCCATTTTCTGCAGTGTGGGAGTCGCTGCAGTAAGTTCAGGCTTGTTAGATGTGCGTTTTCCCAGCTCCAGGCTTCCACTTAGAGGATGCAAGCAGGTAAATGGGGGCCTTTGGGGAGCTGGTCTCTTTCCTCGGTTTCAAGGCGGTTAGTGAGGGTTAGCTAGCACTGTGTTAGTGACCGAGGGCATGTTGCTCTCAGCAGCTCTGCGGCAGGATCCCTTATCCCCTCCTCCTCTGCTGGTTCTTTGTGGCAGGACACCTGCCCTACCAGCCCAACCCTCTCAGTGCTCTTCTGAAATCAGAGGAAGTCCCCTTTATTTCTTGTCGTGGAATAAGGGCAGCTTGCTCAGGTGTCCCATAGCAGAAGTCTGCTGGTCTTTTTCTGCCTAGTCTCTAGTCATCCTAATGGAACCTTTTTTCTAGCTAAAAAGTGCTTTTTTAGACTCCATTACATCTAGGGGTAGCCATTTGACACAATTCTGGCCAATAAGATGGAAGTTGAAGTTGCTCCTGGGGCTTCTGGGAAAGCTTTTCTATAGACATGTTCTGCAGATCAAGCTCATCCTGGCCCTGCACCTGTCTTTCCTCCTGGAGGGATGGAGGTGCAGCAGCCATAGTTCAGTCATAAAGCAACAAACAGGAGAACCAAGGCCTGCATTCCTAGCATGGCAGAGCAGAACAATTAAGAGGCTGGGTCCTTTATGGCCTCATTGTGCCACCATATGAGTCCTAAACTGTCACCTCTATGACTCCTTTTTTTGTCTAATTCCTGTTTAAGCCAAGAAGTCTCCACAACCACCCAAACCTGCAGATCTTGTCATTTATGCGTGTGACTCAGACTTCCAGGAATTTTTTAGAGTAATAGGGTTCTCTCACTTGGCACTGTGAAATGTACATTATTGGTGAGATATACATGAGTAATTCTTAATATTAAAACAATGTGCACTTCACTATGATAAGCACTATTTAAAGCAGAATCCACAAAAATATTTTAAAATGTAATGAACATTCAAGAGATTGAAATAAATGGATATAAAAGTGATATAGGGTCTGAAAACTGTATTTTTTTTTTTTTACTTTACAGCCACCTGAATTAAGTACTTAAAAGTGCTTTGGATGCTGTTGAACTTGGCTACAATAAAAAACAGTACATAAATATCCCGTTTTTGTTAAATTATGTATGTATGTGTATAGAACAATGTATGAGAGAGTGGTCCCCAGAATACTGATAGCGTTTAACTTGGAAATTGGAGGTAGAAAAAATAGATAGCATTGAGGGGATGCAAGATAGCAGTTACTCAGAGGCTGCTGGTTAAGTCATTGTACATGTCACAGATAAGAATGGAAACGTGAAAGAACCATTGCACATCAGTTACCATTTGTTACTTAAGGGCAGCCTGTAATGAGAATGCTTAAGAGTATGATGTTAATAGGTAATAAAGAATTTGTAATTGTTAAGACCAAATCTACGTTTAGGTGTTAACTGTTCAGTACATGTAATCTGTGGCTAGTTCGAGAATTCAAGTTGATCCGCCATTAGGACAACTTTCTTTGTTAACAAAGTAAAAACAAATTTTTAAAAAATTACTTGGAAATAATAAAAATTGATTTCCAGTATTTGTGGGGTATTCATTTACTCCCAATTAGTTGAATCTTCGGCGTGGGAAGGACAACTATAAAAGCCTATATTGACTCATTCTGTTAGATCCAGTTTCTTTTACTGTGTTAAAGAAAATAAAGTGCTTGTTACTGAATTTTTCTTACTGAAATTTGGAATACCTTTCAGGAAGATAAAATACATTATTAATGTTGAAAGATCTAGTTCACAGTGTTTTGATTTTTATTTTTGTTTTGGGGTTTTTTGACAACTCTTGGGAAGAAAGACTTTAGTCAAGTGATGATCTTGCAGTTGCAAATTTCAAAGATGATGTTGGCCATCTGGCTTCTGATTCCTTCTATTTCTACTCACACCAAACTTGTCTTTTCCTTTAAAAAAAAAAAAAAAAAAGATGCTGTGCCACAAAGCATCTAATCAAACTTAATCAAGTTTATTGTTGAAAAACAACTGAAATCACTTGAAGCCTAGGAAAATTAGCTTGTTTAATTGCACTCTCAAAATCTTAATTGGTCCCAGATGTTTGATTACAAACCATATCGTGGAAAATGGAAGGAAAAAAAAGACATATGCATCATACGGCAAATAGGTGATGTGAGGGATGTGTCATTGGGTGCATTCTCAGGACAGCCCTGGAAGGTAGTAAGGACGGCGAAGCTCGGGAATGCTAAGTGTCTTGCTCAGAGTCCAGATAAAGTTCTGACTCCTCTATAACACACACACTTCCCTGTACACCTAACCTTCTTATTTAAACATATTCACGCATATAAGAAGTCACATTTAAGAGGGAAAGGCTTTCAGGAACAACATCCTAGGATCCTCCAGACCAGTTTCCCAAGTGCTGCCCGACTCACTCTTACCACATCGAAGGGCAGTCAGCCAATTTCGGATTAAACCCTTCCAAGGAGAGGAGGTGCCCTAGTTTTCACTACAGCATGACCTGTTGTTCAACAGCTATGGTTGTCATAAGTGAATTAGAATCTGCATTCCTATCATTTCTCATTAAGCAACTTTTCTCCTCTTAGTCAACCCAAAATATAACTCATTTCACATGCCAGCCCTTCAGATGTGTGCCTATTAAATGTTCTCTCTCTCTCCCTCTCTCTCTCTCTCTCTCACTCTCTGTCTCTCTCACTGTCTGTGTTCTCCAAACTAAACAGCCCCAGACCCTTCAACCATCCTCGTGGTTTCCAGCTCCCTCAGAATATTGACTCCATGGCACACACTATTTTGTATCTCCATCAGTTATGGGAGCCTTAACCAGCATTTAGACACATTGTGACTTTAGAACAGTCTTCATAAGGATGCATCTGTTATTTCTATTAATTTTTGCATTAGTAGAAATCTTCATAAGCTAGCTTAGTGGTTGGATTTCCTGCTTTTCAGAAGCTACATGTCCAGTCAGTACTTAGAGTGACCATTTGGCTAACACAGAGGCCTCTGATAATTCAGTCTAGTCACTTATTTAGGATAATGCCTGAAGAAAATTGTAACTAAATAGCTATACCGACTTCTCCTTTAGGTGACCAGAGAAGGAGGTCATGGGTTTGATTCCCGGTCAAGGGCACGTACCTGGGTTGCAGGTTCCATCCCCCGCCCAGGGCACATATGGGAGGCAACCAATCGATGTGTCTCTCACATCGATGTTTCTCTCTCTGTGTCTCTCTCCCCTCCTCGCTTCCTTCCACTCGCTCTAAAAATCAATAAAAAAAAACTCCTTAAGTGGGGATTACCCCCCCCAAAAAAGATGAACATTTATAAACTTTTGAGAAACATGGCCACTAGTGTTAAAGATAGTTCTAGTTGGGGGGAGGAAACTGGTGAAATTTATCTGGAAGAGAGAGGCTGAATACCAGAGGAAGGGTAGGCAGCTGTGAAGCAATTGCAAGACTGTCGCTGGAATGTGGACTTGGGTGGTGGCATATAGAAGGGACGGGTATCTGTCCTGACCTGCTCTGCATCGGTGAGGTATGTTATGGCAGCTGGCCTCCAACACGACACTGATGGCCCTTACCTCCCGGCGTTCATACTTGTGCTGTCTCCTCCCACACTGACTCGGGGCTGGTCTTTGTGACCATAAAGCACTGTGCAGGCGACAGAGCATGATTTCTGAGGCTAAGTCACGAACAGCATTTCTGCATTTGTCTTGGTCCCTTGGATCTCTCGTTCTGGGGGAATCCAGCCACCATGCTGTGAGGAATCAAGCAGTCCTGTGGAGAGATCCACAGGGGAGGAACTGAGACTTTGCACCAAGAACCAGCCCAACTTGCCAGCCTTATGCGTGAGCCACCCTGGAAGTAGACCCTCCAGTCCCAGGGGAGCCTCCAGGTAACTGAGTGCCATCTGCAAGCTTGACTGCAAGGTCATGAGAGACTCGAACCAGAACCATCAGCTATGCTGCTCCCAGTATTCTGACCCACAGTCTTGGGGTAATTTGTTTTGCAGCAATAGCTAACTAATGTGTACACTTGGTCAAAATTCTCTAAGGGGTGAAAAACAAGGGATTGGTCCCTAGCCCTGATTTTCTTATATTCTTTAGAATTCCATCCCCTTATCTTTCTGATTCCCTGTTCTAAGTAAGATTTCTTTGTATCTAACTTTCCATGTTCAAAATATTGTTCCATTCCTGTCTCCTAACTGGCCCCTGACTGACAAAGAATTGGCGTCAGAGGTGATCCTAGGAGACAGACACTCGGGAATTCGAGGATCGCTCCTCCCCCGTGGGAAATGTGGGAATTACCATTCATCAAACTGTCATCTGCGGTTGATAGTGATGACACACCAACTGAAGCAAGGGGTTGCCCAAGCGGTTGCTGCACTTGACCATACGGCGGTTAGGGTGTCTATAAGGACAGTGGTAGGAGACAGATTCCCCTGAAAGCACCTTAGCACCTACAGAAAGGAAATGACAAGCTCGTGTCTTTCAACTCTCAGCTCAAGTCACAGTTGGAGGCCAGAATGCTTCCCTGACAGCTCTAAAGGAATCATTTAGTTCTTGCAGACACAGCAGTAACATCGTTGAAATTCAAGCACAAAATTTTAACTTAAGGATTGCTGAATTAAAGCAATAGTCAAATCCACAGTCCCATCAGATTTTCATATGACAGGGTATTACACGGGAAAGAATGGGATCCTGAGAATTGGAATGGGGACGTCGGCTTGGACCCAGGCGAAGCTGACAATCTGGAAACTACGAGTCCCTCTAAGCCTCCTCCGTTTGTGAATGGAGCCGGCCTTTGCTGAAAACCCTGTGATAACCTCACCTGGGGGCAGGCTCCTTAAAGGGGTCTCTATTCAACTCAAGACCCACCAGAACCACCCCTATTGCCACCAGACCTATGACTAGGGTGCTCGGGGCAAGTGCACAGTATGGCCAGGAAGAAGTCGCTTACACAACAAAATATTTGCAAGATGCTGCTAATATATTATCAGCAAAAATCAGGAACATTTGTGGGGGTATATTCTAAGAGGTAACACTGAAGAGGGTGACATATGACACTAGATTTGGGCAATTAATTGATATGAGTACACTTACTAGAGATTCTGGATTTAACGTGTTAGTTCATGAATGAGCCTAAAGGTGACTCTTACAATTTATTGATAGATTGACTGAGTCCGGGACTCACGGCCTACGTTTGATACGGCTAAGATACCAGAGCTTTCCCAGCATGATGTAGGTAAAGGAATCCCAGGACCCAGGCAGACAGGGATGTTACACGGTACCATGAGTTACCTGCACCCCCATCCCCTCCAGCACTCCATGAGAAGACCCAGAAGACGTTCAATTGACTAAGACATCGAAAATACATTTGTCAGGGAGCACCGCATCCTTGTCGAGCTCTGGGCTGCCCTCATTTGCAGACCAGGTGTGGCAGAAGGGGCTGCCACTGAGATGAACTCCCGCGTTAAAGTGCCGGTTGGGAGACATCCCCCGAAAGATTGGGAATCTGTTCTATGGGACGCACTGTATGCTTTGAATCAGAGACCACTATGTACAGAGATGCACGTGGGCCGTTAGCTCAACTGCAAAAACACTTAATGTCCACCGTGAGCATTGATAATATCTGCTACTCACTATCGTAGAGGACACAAAGAACAGTAAGATGTAGCTGCCTTCAAGGAGTTTGCAATTTAGTAGGAAAATATAAGCACGTAAGTGACTGTGAAACACAGAGTAAGGGAGGTGCGTGCCCCAGGCCCTTCTGCAGCCCAGCGGGTCTCAGCCGAAGGCAGAGGAGGGGAGTGAGGGGAAGTGTGCCACCTGCCCAGTCGGAGTGGGCTGGGGCACGGGCGGAGGCCACAGCAAGCCGACCAGATTCTTCCTCTCCTCTGCCTTTTCCAGCTCTTCCTCACATCTCCCCCAGAGTTTATGTTCCTTATACCCCGTCCCCGCCTTCCTCAGGCCCAGCGGGGACGCCCAGCTCCGCCTCCAGGAAGCCCTCCGGCTGCGCTGTGGAGATAAGATGGGCCTGTGTGAGGGGTGCGCAATGCCTGCCCGCCTAAGGCCTGCCTCTCGCTGGGCCAGTCCCAAGGCGGCCTCCACCCGCTCCACCATCCCCCTGTCGCCTCCTTTATGCCAGCAGTGCCTTTCTCATTAACTTGCTGAGGTTCTGGGGCCCGATCTGGGACCAGCAGAAGAATGGATGGTTTGACTGACAAGGGAAAGGAAGGAGGGGACGACTGCTAAGCCACAGACTTCAAACCCTGTGCACCAGGAGCCCGGTTCCTTCCTTCCTTCCTTCCTCCCTTCCTTCCTCCCTTCCTCCCTTCCTTCCTTCCTTCCTTCCTTCCTTCCTTCCTTCCTTCCTTCCTCCCTCCCTCCCTCCCTCCCTTCCTTCCTTCCTTCCTTCCTTCCTTCCGCACTCCTAAGATTTTGTGGTTTCAGTCTTTTATTGAAAAATATTTCCAAACTCCAAGCCTAACAATTTTTAAATAGTTACATAACTGGTCAAGAGAAAGGGCCAAAGTTCCTGAGAGAAACCTTGGCTGACTTCGCATTTCTCTCCCCTTCTCAGTGTCTCTCTTTGTGTGCTACTCCTCATGACTCCCTGGTGTTTAAAACTAGGTTGCGCCTCTGGAAGAGCGAGCCAGCTTTGACTGAGGGAGCTTGTTCAGCCCCAGGCTTCGGGGAGTCATGGGACAGCTCCTTGAGTGCGGTCCCTGAAATACTCACCGCTGAGGAACGCCGGCGTTTCTCTCTCCCAGCTCTGATGCTGCCCAGTGCAAAATGCTCAGTTCTGTTGCAAGAAGCTGTAGCTAAGGTCACGAAGGGAAAGCAACTTAACATTGGTCGGGTGCCTATTGCAAGTGTGGAGTGTGCTGGGTGCTTTTATCTACTGAGTTCTTTGAATTCCTTCAGAGTAAACCCTAAGCTCCCCCTTTCAGACTCCCCCTGCCACTCCTTAGCTGTTTTCTGTGCTTCCAAGTGGGATCGACTGCATTTACCACGTGAGAATTGTCTCTGTGTAAGTCTGTCTCCCTCCCTAGACTGTGAGCTCCCTGAGGCCAGGTATTATTCCTAAACCATATTCTTTCATCATTGCCCAGAACCATTCCTGCTGTGTAATAGCAATAAATATGGACTAAATAATAATAATAATACTCATTTCACAGAGAAGGGAAATGAGGTATAGAGAAGTAAAGTAATGTGCCCAAGGTCACCCAGTTAATAATTGATAGCGCTGTTGATACAAAAGCCCAAGAAATTGATGGCATTTCCTGTTTGTTTCTACTTAACACCACGTCTGGCGTCCGCCTCGAGAGGACTTTTGTTTTCCCACGTGTCCCCTTCCTCGGTGCATAAGGGAGCGCAGAGCGTCTGGGAGGCCGCAGGATGGGAATCCGGCCCGCCCGAGGAGCTGCACCATGGGGCTAGCAAAGAAATACGGGGGGCAGGGGGTCACTCTTCAGGCCTCACAGCTGAAAGCAGCATCACCCAATTAACTCGCTTGTTCTCTCTCCAGAAAAGCCACCGCGGGCGTTTCAGCTGCGCCTGATTCTCTCTCTTGCACGTTTCTTCTGTCTTTTAATCACTGGCCGTACCCCGGGCTTCCTGCCAACTCCTCAGCCAAACTCAGGATTGTAACCTATTACTTACTATTGCACATGTGCCTGGAATCTCCTGTAGCTTACACGCTCGCAGCTCGTTACTTAGTCTGTGAAAGCCTTTCCTTGGCGAACATATTCTCTGTTCACTCTCACAGCCTATCCATCCACAGGGGCACCGCAGGGAGGGGAGACTGAGGCACGGGCCCAGGGCCTGTGAGAGCAAGTGAGCTTGGAAGGGAAGGAAGGCCCGGCACGGACGCGTTCTCTCCCCGATTCAGACCAGACATGACCCTCTGGAGTCCGTCCTCCTGCATTTTCAAAATCTCTGCTGAAACTTTTCTATCTTTAAAAGACGCTCACAAATTCTTCAGCCTTTTACGTGAAGACTCCTTCGAGAGTGATATCCCAGTTATGGGTCTCATATTTACTATGGCATTGTTAAATTTCTTACGAGAGGAACCTAGTGTCTTGTTTTCAAGAGGAAACACAAGGGCTCCTAAAACGGGAAACAGACCAAACGCCGCCGTTCACCGCCTCGGCCGCTGGGGGGCGCCCCCGCCCCACTCCTCAGATCCGCCCGCGAGGCTTCGGGAGAGCAGGGGCCGAGGCTGGATGCACAGGCCTAGCTGGGCGCCGCCGCAGCGCTTACAGCCTGGACATTTTACTTAAAGGCAGTTCTGCTCAGGCATGCAATATTTGCTTCTGTTCTTTGATAACTGGGCATTTGGTCTGCCAAGGAGAGGAGGGAGGAAGTTTGATCTTTTCCTTAACATCTCGTCATTTCCTATTCCAATGTTTTAATCAGAACCAAAATTTCTTTATGTGTGTGTCATCTCGGCCAGCTTCGTAGCTACCCTTTTCAGAGCCCTAAAACAGCTCCAGTGGGAAAAACTGCAACTTACCACCGGGCAGGAATACGGCACGATCTCCGCTCGGATAGGAAGAGGGCTGCGTGGCTGTGGCCTCCCCCTCTGAGATGCCACTGTGCTCCCGCCAGGGCTCCTCGGTGGAAGCTCACACTATCACTTTCTTCTGTGTGCTTGGTTCCTTTTGCAATCTCCTAGCCCCATTTTATTTATTTATTCTTTGCCATCCCCTTTCATTGGCTAGGTTGAGAGTATAATTTTTGAATGAGAGTCATTATTTTAAAAATTCCACTTTAGCCCCGAATCGTTCCATCAGAGGAAAGGAATTCCAGAAATCTAGCATAAACAGTTGGGAATCTGAGGCGCCCCCAAATGTGGATACTCTTCGATACTTGAGCTAGTGACCACTAGCATCTAGGCAATTAGCTGTGCGGCTGACTGACTCAACTGCTTGGGGGAACTAATGAATGGAGGAACCAGATGAAAAACATTTGAATTCAAAGAGCAGTGACGTTGGAGAGAGAACATATTTTTCTGATGCTACAAACTATAAATAGAGGGCCTAAAATCAGAACTTGGTGTAGATGACAAAACTCCAAGTGAGAAAGTAGAATTTAAATATCAAGTTCACCTTATCAAGAAAAAAATACAGCCGTGAGTTAGAGGCACATCACCTTAAATATATTCAAATAGGTGAGGAAGGAGGAGTAATGTGGGATCTTGGATCGCAGGGTTGGGAATGATTTAATGCCATGGAATTCACAGTTCTCTGCAGATGTCGGGAGAGAGGAGGAAAGAATATGACTGCTGATCGGAGAGGTGGATCTCAGCCATCATCCAGCCAGGAGCAGGTAAGTCCACACAAAACCCTAAAAGCCCAGGCTGGTCATCTATCCTTAGCGTAGGTCAAATCCCTTTTCTGGCTGTTGCATATGTCAAAAGTACTATCTCCCCTGTCAAAAATAGAGAGATTTCCAGAGTGTGGGATTCAAATGGCAGCAGCAACGCCCACCACAGAGGATTCCTTCTCTCCTGGGATCAGACTTGTGCTTTTTTGAATGAGACTGCAGTGGCCGGGTCCCATGGGACACTAGTTTATATTTAGGTTACATTCAAGTTACATTTGAGTCTCGAATGGTGCTAAATCTAAAATACTCTTCATCCATAAATAGTTTTGTGTCAATAAAGATTTAAACTAAAAATGTACTTAAAGCCCTGGCCGGTGTGGCTCCGTTGGCTGGAGAATCATCCTGTGCATGGAAGGGTCGTGGGTTCAATTCCTGGTCAGGGCACATACCTGGGATCCAGGTTCGACCCCTGGCTGAGGCACCTATGGGAGGCAACTGATCAGTGTTTCTCTCCCATCAATGTTTCTCTCTCTCTCCCTTCCTCTCTGAAAATCAATAAAAACATATCCTTGGGTGAGGATTTTTTTTTTAAGTATTTAAATATTTCCAAATACTTAATATATGTGTGCAAATATGCTGTCCCATCTTCCGGCAACTTGAGTCCACTGTTCTTCCTTCCTTTCTATTTTAATAATGAGGCGTTTCCAGAATAAAGAATTCTAGAATGAACTTGCAGTACCTGCCGTTCAGGCAACTCAACTTTTAACATCTTCCTTACTTGCCTGAGCACTTTACTTCGAATTTGTAAAAAACAATGAAAACATGCCAGGTACGGATGAGATCCCTGTGCCATGTCTCCCAAACCCAGTCCCCATAATCCTTCCCTCGAAGTAGCCAGGAGCATGAATTTGGTGTTTATCATCTCACCCGGGTTTTTATAGTTTGACAACAAAGGCATGAATTCCTAAATATATATATATATATATATATATATATTAACCCTTTTATAAAAGCACAATACTGTATGTAGCCTTCTGCAGTTTGCTTCTTTTACTTAACGTTGTATTTTTGAATTTCTCTGTTCTGTGACATTCCCAGTCACTACGTTTGTTTTAACTTAGAACTGAAGCTGTTTTCTGTGCTTTTGTTCCTTGGGCAGCTTGGCCACAGAGAAGTTTACCCTCTATTGGCGAGAATGTGGACTTGCAGGTTTTTTGAAACATCCATCAATTTAATCCCATCTGTTTATCATAGAGAAACATTATTTTTAAAGGTATATTTTCAGCCTTTTTCATTTCATGTTAAAAGATGACAGCTATTCAAGTAATTCCCCAGAAGTTCTTCTATGGGTTATGAAGACCAGTGAACACATCGCTGAGCTGTTAGGCTACAAAATTGTCCTAGGAGCCAGTGAGCCTGCAGCCTCGTCCTGGCTCTGCTGTCTTTGGCAATTTATTTAACTTCTCTGCCCTCTCGCTTTTCTCACCTATAAAATGAATCAGTTGGACCAGGTCCTCTTGGTGCTAATTTTCAATGATCAGTAAAATATATTTAAATAAAAATTATTAAGGCTGAAAATGTAAGTCATATGGCTTAGTAGAATTTCATTTTCTGTATGAAATACAATTTTATTACAATACTTTGATATGGAAAGTGCATAGTGTATGAATGCTCATTTCTTTTGAAAGACAGTATATTAATGTATTTACATCAGTGTCTAGGGGTATAGTTAGAATTTTGCCTTCATCACACATGTTGCTCACCTCTGTAATCTACTTACCTCTACATCCTTAGTGATGCTGCTTTTACAGGGAAATGGGATCCACTTCCACAGTCCACTTCATGCAGATTTTTACAGCTCACACTTGGGGTCTCTCTGTAGGCATATTGTAAGGACTGTGGCCCAGGGCGAATGGTATGAGAACCTACAGGTTGTTTGGCAGTTTAGTTACTATTCCTGGGCCCTTTGGATACAAGGAGAGGGCTCTGTGATTAAAGCTGCAGTCTTCAGAATCCCTCCCCAATGTTGTATCAAAAAAATAAAATCAGTCATTCGGAGGATTTTCGAATTCCTATTGCACATATAAATAACTATCAGTCTACAAAATAGCTGCATGTAATAAAAAATATAATCTTCCTTGTGACATTGGAAGCTTTACAGCAGGAGTGGGAAACGTCTGGCCCGAGGGCTGCAAATCATTTGGTTTGGCACTGCCAAGGCAACCGCAGGCAGGACATGAAATTCAATAAATCTAGGAGTTTTTTTTCTTAGCTAATTTTTAACCTGATAATTTTGTAGGGCCCGAGAATGATGTTATAAATATCCAAATGGCCCTTGGCAGAAAAAGGTCCCCCACCCCTGCTTTATAGTAACACAAAGATGCCCCCTCAGCCTCCCTCCTCCTCCTGTCTACAATCTCAAAAGTGACAATAGAAAATCCCTTTAAAGCATCCTTGACCTTGAAGTAAGTTTAAAAGTGTGATCAGGGATGGAAATATCACCGGTGCTAAAGCTGTGAAACTTAATCTTGATACTTGCCCAGTAACTTTCTCACCAGTGCTGTTTGAAAAATGTAAGTTCCCTGAATAATGGGTGATTGTGATGACTTGCCTTTGAACGGACTGTCTTGCCCTCCTTTTTAGTGCAGGAACTATCCTGATTTACTCCTATAGAAAGTTGCCCTATTTTGCTTTATTTCGGAAACAAACCATCTACTTTGGTGGAAAACCATCCCCACCATGTAACATCTTAGCCCGTTGTTTCCCAAGATTTTTGCAGTCATGGACACCAATTGTATCATCTTTGGGGAATATAATAAAATTATGTTAAAAACTCCCATTAAAACTATAGATTTCCTTTACTGCTCTATGTAACAGCCTCACCCCCATAGACCCTGCACGTTATATTTAAGGAATTAGGGAACTTCCTTTCTTAATTTTATTCTCATTAACTCTTCCAGGACAGTCACTTATTAAATAGGATGGGTTGTTAAAACTGGTCAAGTGGCGGGGCTCTGCCTGGGTGGGGTTTCACGGTCAAGTACAGCTCTCCTAATATGCACAATGTCCTTCTCACATCCCCCCGAAGCCTTTCATGTCACTCTTACCGACTCCTACTGGTCACTCCGTTAGAGCCTCTCACCCCATCTCCTCTCCCATGACCCCTCACCCTAAGTCCACCTTTCCCACGTACATTTAGTCCCATCTGCCCTGATCTGTGGGCGTATTTTGACTCAAACCCTGGGCAGGTGAACAGAGGCAACACTATCGACCTGTCCAAAAAGTGCTGCGATCGTGGAGGGTAGATAAGCAGGTGGCGACAGGAGCATCCGAGTGAACCTGGGCCCGGCCTGGGGACGGCCGAGCGGCGCTCAGAGGCAGCAGGGAGAAGGCCGCGGGAGCAGGAGCGTGGAGGGCCCCCCGCGCCCCGAGGGGACGCCAGCTCTCCCGGGAAGGGCAGAGCGAGACCGGAATCCCAAGGAGGTGGAGCGCCAGTGCCACAGCTGAGGGCCGGAGGGAGGCCCAGAGCCAGATGATGGGGCCGCGTTTACCTCGCGTGTCGGCTCCGTCAGCATGTGGGTCAGGCAGGGCCGGCAGCTGGGGTGAGAGCCGCCCACACAGGCAGACAGCGGGGGCGTCGGAGAGGAGGTGGCAGAAGGGGACACCATGGGGGTGGCCGAGGCGTGGGTGGAAGGCGGCAAACCTGGCTGAGACCAGGATGAGGCCCCAGGAACGGCAGGGGGGCTGGCGCAGGGGAGCGTCGGCGGCTGGGCTGGGCAGACCAGACTGGGGGCACGGGAGCCGACGTCCTGCAGGCTCCGACCCAGGGAGGCGAGGCGAGCAGAGGAGAAAGTAGGAGAGGCGCAGGGGGTGCCCCAGGCAGGGGGTGCCCCAGGCGGGGGGTGCGCCCAGGCGGGGGGTGCGCCCAGGCAGCGAGTGGTCAGCGGGAACGGAGCCGGGCCGGCCAGATGGCTGGTGCTACGGGTCCAGCTTCCCGGCTGCGATCGAATAACTGAATTCAATGTAAGCCAAGGTCAGTTTTAATTCCGTGCTTTGCTGGTGCTACAGGATCCGCCACTGAGTCCATATGCCCAAGCTAAACCCATGCTGAAGCGGGGGCAGCTGTGTTCCACCGAAAGGGAAAAATGAAGGCGCTTTTTAACTATGCTCATTAATACCGTCGAGGGAACCTTGAGGAGACTTGACTGGTGGTGTTGAGATGCATAGAAGTTTTCGTCGAGATTCCACTTTTCAGGGATGGCGTTTCGATTCTTCACATCCTGCCTTCCACTAAGGTGCGCATTTAATTTAGTAGAAATAGCTACCAATTGAATACTTGGATAATCTTTTTCTTTATATGAAAAATAAAAGATGATTATTTGTGTACGCGTACATGTGTGGGTCAGGACTGGAATCAAACATAGGTTAAAGTCTTTGGCCAAGAACAAACAATGGGCAGATTCATAAGTTAGAATCTATAATTCCACTGTGAATTTAATTAACTTGTTACTGTAACTAAGGGGGCTGGGGCGGGGTGAAGGGGGTCAATGGGGGAAGAAAAGGGACCTCTGTAATACTTTCAACAATAAAGATAAATTTTAAAAAAAAAAAGATAAACTGGGCCCTGGCCAGTTATCTCAGTTGGTTAGAGCATCGTCCTGAGAGGCCAAGGTTTCAGGATCGATCCCCAGTCAGGGCACAAACAAGAATCAACCGACGATGCATAGATAAGTGGAGCAACAAATCAATGTTTCTCTCTCTCTCCCCCCTTCCTCTATCTCTCTCAAATCAATAAATTTTTTTAAAAAAGATAACCCTGCCTCAGTTGAGCTATAGATTGTAAATCCTGTGTCAGATCAAATTTTTGCCAACAGATACTAATGAAAGCAGAGGATATTTAGTCAGAATGGAACGGAAAGTGAAAACACAACCATTAATATGCTTATTATGATATTAGCAAATATTCAGTCTTTAGGATGATCCATGGTATATTCAACAGTTATCACAGAAGCACAGTTTTTTAAGTGATTTGTCCAAAGTTTCTATTCATCCATCCTAGTAACAGAGCCAAGTGTTGCTGCCCGAGGTACAACAGCTGCCCTGGGAATCCTGTCCAACCAGCAAGTCCACCACTATCCGCAGTTATATCTGGTCTTTCCCACCCCCAAGCACACACACAGATTTTTGTCATTCTTGGCACTGGGCAATAGAAGTGGCGAGACGTGCCAGCAAGCTCCGAAGGCAGAGTGTCGTCCCACCTGTTTCACGCTGCAGGCCAGGCTTCCCAGGGCGCGGCGGTGAGGGGGCTGCTTCCCTGCAGGGCAGCCGAGTGGGCACAAGTGAAACAGTGGTCGGAGGGCTTTTCCACGTGCACCTGCTGCTTGTGATGTTGCACTGCAGCTTTGCGAGATGTCACAGCCGGGGTAAAACTGGGTGCACAGGATCTCTCTGTATTATTTCTTCCAACTGCAGCTGACTGTGCAATTATCTTAGAATTAAAAGGCTCATTATAAATAAATAAATCAATCCACAGGGTGAATTTCTCAGCCTGTCCCTTTCCCCCTCCTGAAAGGGCAGATCGGCCCAACAAAAATCTACCTGCAGCCACCAGCTGAGAGTCTTTGGCATCCATATTGATGAACACAGGCAGGTGTATCAGGAGGCCTTCAGGTATAAGTAAAAAAATTGTAAACTTCTAAAGAGAATGTTTTACACTTTTTTTTTTTTAATTCCCCAAAGTCCCTAAGAGGAAGGACACAGTGAGTGCTAAATGAGAGAATGACAAACGTTTTGAGAGGCCAGTGTGCCACCCGGACCTATTCTCAGTATTTCTAGTTTCATCAGGAAACAGCGGGGCTGTTTTTGAGGTGAAACAGGGCCTCGCACGGGCCAGAGCAGAGCAAGACCACAGGCCTTGCTCTCAAACCACAGCTCGCACCCGGCCTTGCAGAAGTGGGAGGAATACTTGTCTGGTTCCCAGGACAAACAGGCTCTCACCTGAGCAGTTCTTGTGGATTTTTTGACATACATGTGCCCACATATTCAGTCTTTTTGTGGGGAAGACATTGATTGATATGGGGTGTTTCCCTTCACAATCTATTTAAAACTAGGTGTTTCAATTATCAGGTCAATTAAAACTATTAAGTACAACACATGTATTTTGAGCCTAATTTTAGACTGTATCAGCACAGCTACCAGATACTATACACATTTGCGTCTATCGATATGGTTGGAAACTTTTGTTTTGTGACTTGGAGCAGAGCCCCAAGCGTAGTTGCTGGGATGGCTGAGAGCCAAGGAAGTATGAGGGATAGTTCTAAGACTTATGGGTTTTTTTGTTGTGTGTGTTTTTTAAATATTTTTTATTGATTTTTAGAGAAAGAAGAAGGGAGAGGGAGAGAGAGAAACATCAGTGATGAGAGAGTTGTTGACTGACTGCCTCCTACATGCCCCCCACTGGGGATCGAGCCGTAACTAGGGCAAGTGACTGGCAATCAAACCATGACCTGGATTCTAGGACAACCCTCAACCACCCAGCCAGGCTAGGACTTAGATTTTAGGACCTGGTTTTAAGTCCCAGTGCTTAGATGGGTGAGGGCCAGAAAGCAGGGAAACTCTTGACAAACAATCTTTATGACTCTCAGATACCAGGTGAGCAAGCAGAGCACAGAGCTGGGAGGAAGAGGCCACTTCCCCGCTTGACCCTGAAATCCGTGCTGCTCTGACCACCCACGGCTGCCGAGCTGGGCGGCTCTAGCAGCGGCCGTGGACGGGGCCCCGTCAGCGCCGCTTTCAGGACAGCAGTGACAGCCTGCCGCTTTCCACGTGGCCCTGCAGGAGGCAGACCTGGAGGAGCCAGAGCAGAGAGAAGCAGGTGCATCTGCGGGGCTACGGCAGCAGGTTCGTGAGCGAGAATGATGCATCCTGTTGGGGACGCCCAGAAATAGCTGGAGGACACAGGGCGAGCTGAGATGCTGTCGTTGCCTTTATAATTTGGACATCAAAGGAAAGGGAACCTGATTTCACATCATCTGGGAGGCCTGGCCACGCTATAACTGAACTGTAATTGCAATTCACGGGCTGGTTTATAAGTCACCTAATTTCACAGGGTAATTGATGGCTTACAATAAAACAAGGAGAGTACAGCCATTGCCAAAGGACTGAGAAATGGGCAAAAAATGTGTCAGGTTAAACAAAAAGGGCCTAATGCAGAGCTTGGAAGGAGAAACTCGCCCATGGAGGGTTTTCACCACAAAGCCCCGCATTTCTTTCCAAGAAGAACTTAGAGTGGACAGAAAATGAATGGAGGACTTGTCTTGGGCATGTCCTGCCACTCTGCTTAGACTGAGAAATGGCAGTTTTCCCACCGAGTGGTTCATGGACGTGGGTACTTGGGTACCACTGCTGACCCAGGGTATCCTTAGTTCTTGAGCCACTTCCAGACCAGTCTTGTCAGCTCCCACAGGACCGGTGGCTTCCTCTCCTCCCGGTAAGAGCCACCTGGGGTGCAGATGAAGGTCGCAAGTGTTAGGAGGCATGGTTACAGCCTGGAAAACCACTCCCCCAGAGTCTCCACTCTTCCCACCTGCTGGCATCCCACCTGCTGGCATCCCACCGCAGGTTTCAGTGAGAAACACCACCTAGCAAACTCTCTGCTGTTAGAGCAGCTTCCCTGAGAACAGAGCCAGGGAAGCACACGTCGCAGCCCAGCTGACCATCCCATGCTGTCTGTCCATCTCCCTCCTGCCACTAACTTTATCTGCTCCTCCTGCGGCTCTCAGCTCGTAAGGGACATCCTCAGGAAAGCCTTCCCTGACCGGGGTGGGCCTTTCGTTACCCCCTTCACTTCTTCATACTTATTAGTTAATACTGATATAGTTGTGTATTGAATTCCTGCAGATCACATGGACACGGGTCATGCCCAATTGTCCACTGGTGGGCCCTCAGTGCCTGGCACATGGAAAATAAAAGTATTTGTTGCATGGATGAAGGTTAGTGACATCTGCAGAGCTTTCCCTGTGCAGCTTAAGGCTTCGGCTAAAGTGCTTGGTGTTTTGCTTCATCCGTCCCACTTCTGCTATAAATATTTTTTAACATTATGTAAGCAATATGTGAATACGTGATCACTGTAAAAATATTCAAACAACACATACGCATAAATATGAAAGTTGTGGTCTTATATATGTAAATTATGCCACAATCAAGCTATTTTTTTTAAAGGCATAACATACATTCAGAGTGTTTTAGTGAGAGTCCAATCAGAAGGCAGAAGCCGTGCTCAGCATCACAGAGGGAGTTCAATACAGCTGATGCAGGAGGGGAGAGGCCAGAGATCGCCCACCACCAACCTGGGGCTCGAGGGACGAAGGGAGAAGACAGTGTGGCTGGAGCCCCGGTGCTGGGGCCACCTGGAAGAATATGGAACCCCAGCAGCCCCCCAGGCTAATGCTGGACCATGGGGAAAGGGCTGTACAGCAGGTGCTGGGGACATGGATGAGACGCTGCCTGTCACCATTAGAAGCAGAGAAGAGGGGAGAAATAACCTGGCTTCTCCCCTCCGCTCACTATGTTCCATCCCTGGCTCTCTTTGGCCAGGTCTGTAAGGGCAACTGGGAAAATTGTTCCCAGGGACGCAAAGCCCAGGATTGAGGACTGCAGAGAATAGATCTGAGAGCAAAAGGACAAAAAAACCAGCATGTGCAGTTTAAAATAAAATACATAAATAGCATCAGGATATATTCAGTGCTCTAAATTTATCACATCATTTTTACAGGGATGAAATCTCGCTAAAATGCCCGTTGAGAGCAGGCTTGAGTCACCGAGTCAACAGTACAGCAATGGAGCACAGAAGGCGGTGGCAGACGGCAGGTGTGCTGCAGGAGAAATGCACTCCCCGCGACAGGAAAGGCATGTCGCAAAGCGGTAGCTCAGAGGACGGGTGTGGGTGCAGGTCTTGTTCCGAGGCAGCCAGGCCTGACCTGCTCTGCAGAGTGGGAAGGGGCGGGGTCGTGGGCTGATCACTGCCCAGGAGCAGGCTCGAGTCTGACTGTCGGTCTCAGAGAACTCAGGTCTCCCACTTCAACACGTGGCTTCTGCAAAATGAGGAACCAAAACGCAGAGAAGTGACGTGATAGGACAAAAGCCTATTTTTTGTCCTTTTCTGTGTCTTGGGGCGCGGTGGCTGTGAGTCACTGAGCAGCCCCAGAGCGTTCTGGCGAGAAGTGAGGAGCCCTGGAAGCACCTGCTCCCGTTGACCCGTTTCTTAGACAGTGCTGGGCACCTGGCATGTCTTATGAAGGAATTTGCCAGAGGAGACCTTTTCCTTAGAAACTCATCTGGCGTCCAGAGCCTGGATCTAATGGCCTTTGGCAAAATTGTGGAACCTTCAGCATGTGCTAGGTGCAAGGATGAACAAAATGCATTAAGGAATGAGCCTGGCCTTCCAGGAGTCCAGAGTCTCACAGGGGATGGGAAATGAATAGGGTGATGATGATACCCTGTGATAAATATAATAAGATCTGTGGCCCAGAAGAGGGAGTGAGTCATTGCTGGGGGAGGGCCGCTCAGGGAGGTGCACAAGGGGTGACATCAGAGAAGGTGCAGAAGGAAGGCTAGGAGCTCCAACTCCAAGGCTAAAACAACAGCATTAACCAACCTTGCCTGAAACGACACTCTTACTCCTTGAGGATTTACAGAGCAACTGTTCTTGCCTTCTTCACCTCCCATCATGCATTGGAAACCATACATACATAATATTTTTGAAAGTAAGTGACAGATAAAATGAGCCCACTGGCCCCATCAACCAGGATAAGCAGGGCCAGACTGACCTTCAGAGACCGAAAGCGATGATGATCCCCAAGCATAATTTTAAAAATTTTTATTGAATTTATTGGAGTGACAGGGGTTAATAAAATGATTTAGGTTTCAGGTGTATAGCTCTACAATACATCTGTACATTGTTCCCTCATGTAATTTAATGGGAAATCAAATGCCATCAGTCAAATGCCTCTGAGGAAGTCCAGCAAAGTTCTGTCTTTTCCCACAACAACATCTTTTTATGTTTTTGCAAATATCAAATAGCTAACCATTATCCACACAATATTTTTGGTGTCCCAGCTTTGCAGGTGGCCCACACATGTGTTGGCCGGTCTGCCCGAGGAGAGAGCCCCTTTGCACTCTGAGACACCCAGACGAGGTTGTCCCCAACATTTTTAACCAAGTGGACTTAGACCTGTTCCTTCACTTCCCCACAGAGCACATGCATTACGATTTTGTTCTTTATCTCCCTCTGTCAATACTCTCACCTTGCAACTCAGGAAGGTCATCTGAAGGCCTGAAGGTTGGGTTAACCATAAAGGAAGGCTGAGGTGAGAAACGATTTCCTTGTACCGAGCTCAGCAGCTTTTAACAAGAGGAACATCCTATTATAGTCAGGTGTTGATGACCACAGGCTTCTGAAACAGACATGGTCGGCTCAACATGTGCTCTTTCATATGACCTCGTGATCTTGGACAAGCTACTTCACACTGCTCGTCCGACTTTTACCCTCTACAGAATGTAGTCATTCTATAGAGGTCATTCTTTCAACAAACATTAGATACACTCCTACCAAGTACCAGGCACTATTCTTGAAAAGATATTGCAGTAAACAAACCAAGATTCCGGCCCTTACAGAGAGCTACATTCTATGAGAAGAAGAGAGACAACAAAAATGAGTAAGTAGTTACATATTATGTTAGGAAGAAAAGAGGCTAGACAGCATTGGCAGCGTTGTTGTTCTAGATGGAATGACCAGAAGACCCCGAGCGGGGGGGTGACTCAATGTGTGTGATACAGCAGCAGATGGACATGCAGCGGGACAGCCTTCCAGACAGGGACATCCTGAGGCAGGAGCAGGTCTAATGTGTTTGAGGAACAGTGAGTCTGGCTGGGAGGGTGGGGACACAGCGGAAGGAAATGAGGCCAGAGAGTGGGAGAGCCAGGGAGTGGCCTCTGACTCACATCTGAATGGGATCCCTGGGCTGCTAGGCTGAGGACATGCTTAGGAGGGCGAGGGAGGGAGCTGGGAAACCAGTCAGGAAACAACTGCAGGGACCCAGGTGAGAGATGAAGCGTGATGTCCTTAATGTGGTGCCCGACACGAACCAACGCTGTGACCCGAATCCACACACGCGTATCCGGCAGGGAAGACCTCAGCTTGGCTCTCGCCTGCATCTTTCTAACCGACTGCCGCCTTCGCCTTCCTTACCACCCTGCCTTTAATCTTCTTTCCCTTTCCCCTCTCTCTGCCTCCTGCTTGGCCTGCTGTCTACCTTTTCACGCTCTTATGAGTGGTCTGTTCTTCTAGCGCATAGTTCTGGGAGTTTGTCCTGAGTCTTGGGGAGAGAGCAGTGTCCCTCTCGACTTGTTGGTTCCACAGGACACATCAGAAGGATGAGGGAGCAGAGGTGGGGTGGTGGGAATGGAAGGGCCCAGAGAGAGGGCTCTGCTGAAGGTTGTACCAATGTCACGGGCAGAATAGTCAGCTCGGAGTCGAGCAGGAAAAGGGAGCCCCTCGAGGTGTGTCAGGTGACTCCTGAGAGGTCGCCGAGGCAGGGAGTTCGAGGCCGACAGGGCCACTGGGAGACCAGGAGAGAAAGATCAGAGGGCTGTTTCCAGGAACTCGGGAAGTAAAGGGGAACCATGGCAACAACCCCACACCCTCAGCACCAAAGCAAAGGGTTCTCAGAGGAGCCTCATGGTACTAGCCACCGCCTGGTGTCACAATACCAGGGAAATTGTCACAGAGGGGAGGCCGGGTGGTCCCAGAAGCCATTCTGACAGTGGGACTACCAGCCATGGCTCAACTAGACAAAGACGTGTCTGAACATCACATGAATATATCCCACTAAAGCCCAACTCAATGTGTCCCCGACTCAACTCCCCCCATGGCCAGACCCCCAAGATACCCACTTCCATTCTAATCCCCCCAACCAGGGGACAGAAGGGATGTTAAAAAAAAGAGAGAGATGGGGCCTTGACTAAATGTGATTTAAAATCTCTTACTTTTGCCCTGGACAGTGTGGTTCAGTGGTTAGAGTGTTTGCCCTCACACCGAAGGGTCACGGGTTCGATTCCCAACCAAGGGCATGTAACTGGGTTGCAGTTTCCATACTAGGCCCTGTTCCAGGTGAGTGCAGGAGGCAACCAATCAGTGTGTCTCTCTCATATCAATGTTTCTCTCTCCCCCCTCCCTCCTTTCCACTCTGTCTAAAAATCAATGGAAAAAATAACCTCTGGTGAAGATTAATCAAAAAATAAAAATAAAAAATTAATAAAATCTCTTTCTTTGACCTATTTTACAAGAACCCATGACCCTGTGCACACCTGGCTAGTGTCTCTCCCAGGCCTTGCGTGATGTTGCAAGTGAAGGCTCCTGAGGCTTAAGCTTTTCACAGAAGATCTGTCTCTGCCTAGAACAGAAGGACTCGAACTTCACTGGCCAAAGAGCCAGTCCCATCAGAGGAAGGGGCTTCGGGCCAGTGCAAAGGGCTCCCCACAGCGTTGTTTGTGTCCATAACACTTTGTCCAGCTTAGAAGCTGCTCATAGCACTACTAGATAATTTATTACATGCATACAAATTTGAATTCGTAGGTAATGAGCCACTTTATGCAGCCTTTACATCCAGACACTAAGTCACCCCCTTTGAGGTCAACAGGTCCCAAGCCTGTCCTCAGCACAAGCATGAGTTGAGGACCTGCTCTGTGTGGGCACCGCGCTAAGCTCACAATGGTGAGGAGAGAAAACATGAAGCAGCCTTTACAGGGCCCTCAGGGGAAGATTATTATTAATAATCCCATAATCAGCCAAGTCTATAATTACTGGACTGGAGAGGGAAAATTCAGGTCCTACTGAGCATATAGGACAAGGGGGCCTAACCTAGTGGAGGTGACAGGAAAGACCGAAGGATTCATTCTTCCAACAGTTATTTGTGGGCTACTCTTTGCCCACAAGGTGCTACTGGCCAGGATAACGAGGCGCGAAAGCTGCAGCATCGGTGCCTTTCCACAGCTGTCTCCTGGGGGACACTGTCACAGAATCGTACTGCATCTGTCTGTGAGTGACAACCTGACGATAGCCTCCAGGGAGGGGCGAGGCAGGTGCCTACGTGGACATAGCGAGGCGGGTGGGCACAGTAGGACAGGCTGTCAGGAGGGGCCCAGAGGCGGAGTTAACTGGATGGACGACGAGGCGGGTGGGCTTGAAGGAGTCTCAGGCGAAAGGAGCTACAGGAGCAAAGGCCCAGGACAGGGTAGAGCTAAAGGGGGGGGGGGGGGGGAGAAGAGAAAAAGAAGCTGGAGTGGCTGGGGAGGCTCCAGGGGAGGACGGGGCTGGAATAACAGGCACAGGCTGGCGCGCCTAGAGCCAGTGGGAGCCCCAGAAGTTCTGGGGAGTGGAGAGAAATCACCCAATTGGCATTTACGTGATCGCTCTGGCTGCAGTGAAAATATTGGATTACCAGGGCTGCTTTGGCAGAGCTGCATCCGAATGACTCCCCTGTCTCACTCTCCTTTCCGGTAGACACAGAGATTGGAGTAAATGCACGCCAGATACGCCGTTGAAAGCACCCCAACAATGAAGGGCTGTGTGCTCGGAGGAGAGCACACTGCCCCAGTCAGGCCCAGGCAGATCAGATCTCCACACCGCCTCCTGCGGGCCTGTGGCACCCAGGGAGCCACTCACCCTCTAACCCCCACTTCCCACCCAGTCTGAAAAACGGGGACAGTTATGCTCACTCCGCTGAGTTGAATGAGCAAAGGAAAGAGTGTGTGCAATTTACCTGGCATTTGGCAGAACACAGGGCATACCAGCCGTTATTGGAAGTAATCGCAATGCAGTCAAGCTGGTCAGAGGAAGGCATCTCAACCAAAGTCGTACCAGCAAAAACACTGGGAACAGAGCATAGGCTCTCCTATGAAAATATATAAATACATGCAATATTATACATGTGGATACATTTTTGTAGACAGCTATCTAATGAAATCGTCCTAATACTAGTGTTGGGAAACAAGTCTATGTAACTTATGCAATTAAAATATAGACATATACAATACAGTTTAAAATTTTTCTCAATAAATTCTGTCATACAAGAATTGCCTTATTGCTGCCTTTTCCTGTAGGCAGTTGCTCTCTGGAGAAGCTGAGTGTACTTGTGAGCCTCCGGACTGCACACTAGCTTCTCAAGAATAACTTTATCTCTGTTTCTGCAGAGCCTCCTGGAGAGCCTGGCACTCAGTAGTAGGTGCTCATTAAATACTTGCCAAAGGGCCCTGGCTGGGTAGCTCAGTTGGTTAGAGTGGTGTCCCGATACATCAAGGTTGCAGGTTTGATCCCCCGTCAGGGCACATACAAGAAGCAACCAATGATGCATAAATAAGTGAACAACAGGTTGACCTTTCCCCCCTCCCCCACCTTTCCTCTCTATCTAAAGATCAATAAATAAAAATTTTTTAAAAATACCTGCAGAAAGGAAAAATAAAGAATGAATGAATAAATTTAACTTCTGAGTCTGACAACTATATGTTATAAGCCAAAATCAAGACATGCTGTATGTTCTACAGAATATGAGTGTCCTAGAGAGAGCACGGCATAAACTATTTGAAATCCAGACCAACCTGGAAAGTTCAGGATAGCTAATCCACATATACCTCAAAATAACTGCATCTGTTTTAAAGGAGCCACGACAAGCAGCTAGAACGAGCGCCACTGTGACCTTGGGTTACGCTGATTTTTCAGCATAAAAACTGTTCCAAGCCCTTTGTGCAGGGTAGAAAGAACAATCTAGAAGCTTTTAAAGGATTTCTGTTCAACCACTGGCACAAGGACTCGGGATCCACTTTTCCCTTATCTCACTTGGTGTAATTAATGAGTCGCCCTGATGGGACATCTACTGGCACAGAGCAAGCGAGTGAAACAGCCATACATTTTGTTTGTTAAGCGCAGCTGAGCCCAGCTCAACAGAGCATCGATTCAAAAGAGGGAAATAAAATATGCAGCAGAGTTGGGAGACGAAAAACAAAGAATCCAGTATGACAATCAACAGGAGAGCTGAAGGAGCACGCAGACGACCATCAGGATGCATCTAGAGAAGTAAGCTGGAGGGGAAAGCCCGACGAAAGCTGAAAAGACCAATTTTAAATCAATGAAGACATTGAAAACTTTGTTCTAACGGAATATTTTTAAGAGTCAGGTTTATTGAAGTATAATTTATATACAATACCGTGCACCTCTACAAGTTTTAAACACCACGTTCAGTCGTATAGCTACCGTCTCGATGGCTGAGAACAGTTTCACCCCCCACGTTCCCAGGGCCCCTTTGTGATCCACCCCTCCCTCGCCCTTAGCTCCTCAACCCCCCTCTCACCCTTAGCTCCTGGCAACCCCTCTTCTGTTTTCTGTTCCTCTAGTTTTGCCTGCTTTAAAGGAATTTAATTTAATAATGGAACTTAAAATGGGGAGGGGAGAGGAACTGAGATTTTTTTTCCTACCACCCACTCACTTCCTACACCTGTGAACAGCATCCTTTAGTGAACTTTTATATATTAAGGACCTTTTATTTGCCAAACATTTTACCTACATGCTCTTTCATTTTCGTAGCTTGTCCACAAAGGAGGTTGTCCCCATTTCCCAGATGGGTAAGACACTCAAGCAGGTGTCAGGCTGATAAGAGGCAGAGCAGAGATTCAAAAATCTAAGTTGACAAAAAAATGTCACCATGGCTTACCTCCGGGTGTTAGATTCTAGCTGATCTGTGCTTGCTTCTTTATACAGTATTTGTACTATCAAGGTTTTCAACAATGAGCTTATATTTTAAGAAAAGTTATTTTTCTAAATAAATATATAAATACATACTACATACACTACATACATGCACACATATATACAACATTTGTTTAATAGCTGTTTGCTGAGAGAGGAAAAAAAATGGTTTAGAAAGGAATGAAGGAAAGGCTCCTCCTAGCAACTGGTACCCATGCAGAAGTGAGAAACCAGAACCAAATTTACCAAAAGAACCAGAGTCCAGCTTAGCTCTGTCTCTGGAGCCCGTCACATCTAACATCTCTACCTTCAAAAAGTTCTCTAGCACAAGTGATCTTCCAAAGTGCCGAAGATGGGCCCTGGAGGCCCAGAGAGACCCACTGAGGTGGCCCCAGCCCCAGCAGACAACCCTCATCGCCATCGCCGAACACCAGGTGGGAACAAGCTGCCCACAGCAGGCACGGGAGCGCACAGCACTCTCTCCACGCCTGAGGCAGGGGCGTGAGTGACAAGGCCAAGGCTACCGGGACACAGGGCACTTTTTATTGGGAGGGAGGGGATCACCTCTGAACCCGACTATGCTGAGGGAATATTATTCATCCCAGGGCTGCAAGGGGACTCCTGAGAGCATCCTCTGGCCTTTAGGCAGAACCCATTTATTCCTTGTTCCAAAAAATATCTGAGGGATCTTACAAAAATGTATGCAATACAAGAATTTTTAAAAAATAGATTAGGGCTCTGGCCAGTGTGGTCCAGTGGTTAGAGCATCAGCCCTCGCACGGAGGGGTCTCCCAATCAAGGGCACATACCTGGGTTGCAGGTTCAGTCCTTGGCCCTGGTCTGGGTGAGCGCAGGAGGCAGCCAACTGATGTGCCTCTCTCACGGCAATGTTTCTCTCTCTCTCTCTCTCTCTGTCTCCCCCCCTCCTTTCCACTCTCTCTAAAAACCACTGGAAAAAAATATCTTCAGGTGAGGATTAAAAAAGAAAGATTAGGTACTAGAACTGGGTACCCAAGTGGAAAAACCATGAACCTTGACCCCCTACCTCCCACAATATACGAAAATTAATTTAAGAGGGATCATAGACCTAAATGTACAAATGAAAACTATAAAGCTTCTGGAAGAAAAAGGGGGGAATCTTCACACCTTAGGATAAGCAATGGTTTCTTAGAATACAAGAAGCAACAACCATTTAAAAATTTATAAACTAGATTACACCAAAATGTAAAACTTGCTCATAAAAAGACAGTGTTCATGAAATACAGAAGAAATCCACAGACTGATATACAATTTTTGTCAAACATATATCTGACAAAAAATTGGTATCTAGAATATATAAAGAACTCCCATACCTCAAAAATTAAAAACACAAACAAAAACAAAACCACCTTAATTTGGACTGACTTGCACAGACATTCCATAAAGGAAGGTGCGTAAATGGCTGAGTTGTTGAAAAGATGCTCAACATCATTATTCATCATTATTCATTAACGCAACAATGAGGTGCTGCTACCCACACGAGAGGCTAAAATTTTAAAAAGATTGACAACACTAAGTGTTGGGAGGACACAGAACAACCTAAACTCTCAGACTCTGATGATGACACAATCACTTTGGGAAAAGGTCTGACAGTTTCTCAGGAAACGAAACACACCTACCCTCCAACACAGAAATTCCACTCCCAGGTTGTAGCCAAGAGCTGTGAGAGCACGTCCGCAGAGCCTTATACAAAACGCTCATGGCAGCTCTGATTGCTAAGCACACTGAGGTGCATTCATACAATGGAATGCTGTCCGGCAATGTAAAGAACCGACTGATGCACACAACAGTGTGAGTGAATCTTGAGAACACTATGCTGAGTGAAGGACTTATGTAAGAGGACATACTGTGTGATTCCATTTATATGAAGTCCTAAAACAGGCCAAACTAATTATGGTGTGGAAAAAAATCAGGACAGCAGTTGCCTCTGAGGTTGTGGGGAAGAAAGAAAAGTCATGAAAAAACGTGCTGGACAGATTGGAATATTCTATATCTTGATAAGGATTTGTGTTACACAAATGTACCTACCTGTCAAAAATCATTGAGTGGTACACTTGAGGTGTGTGCACTTTGTTGAATGTAAAATTTACCTCACTAAAAAACAAACAAAAAACCTATAACCAAATATTGAACTTTAGTTAATGATATGCATACTAAAATGTATAGGGATAAAGTGTAGAGATATTTACAATTTACTTTGAAATATATCAAAAAACAATCGATATAATTGTGTAATAAAGCAAGTACAGGAAAAGGTTAATTGTGGAATCCAAATGGCAGATATATGGGTGTTAACTATAAAATTATTTCATCTTTTCTAAATATTTAAAAATTTTTATAGTGAAATGTTGGAAAAAATAATTGTATCCAAAGACAGATAGGCCCTTGAATATCAATAAGAAATATTCTATCATGTCTTATTGATCTACTTCAATGTATCTTGCTAAATCCTTTCCTCTCTGAACATGTACCATATGTTATGCACCATCCGGAATGATAATAATAGCTCTCTTATACCATATTTCAACTATTCTAAGATGCATCACTTTTTTCCACATCTTGACATTCTGAAACCAGAACAGGCCTTATAATCAATGGCATGCCATAAGTGGTGGGATTTTTTTTTCTCAATGGGACATAAAATAAAAGTGTTTCTTAAAATCAATGGCATACTATATTTCATAAAACACAATAACTAGTGCTTCATGGTTCAAAGTATTTTCATCTTATTTGGGTCTCACAACATCATATTTTGGTGAGATAGGCTCCTATTCTAAATATAGAAGTTGAGATTCAGAAAGTTTAAATGACCTCTCTCTCCAAAGTCCTCAGTTAGACTAGGATGAAGCTATTGCTTTAATATGAACTCTCTGAATTTGAAATATCTTGTTTTCTCCCAATGTCACATAAAATATTTAGGGAATGAAATCTCCTTGGAGATAGGGAATTTGTTTTATTCACTATTATAGTGACAGGGCATAGAACATTGCTTGGCCCATAGCAAGTATTTAATAAATATTTACTAAATGAATGAATATTACAGAAGAGAATAAAAGGTCAGCGGGAAAGGCCTATGGGATGTAGTGAGCTGGAAAGTTTATACAGAGGGTGCCTATCTTGGTATCTCTTCTCTGCTTTGGTGAACTTCTCATTAATCGCTCAAATAGCACATACTCCAGGATGCCTTCCTCAGGTTAAACTAAAGATATTTGCTCCCTAATGACTTGAGACTCAATCTAGTAAAATGCAAAATGTACTGATGTTTGCATGAGAAGACCTGGGTTTAAATGCCTTCTTATTTAACTATCTATTAGCATAAAACTTTGGGAGAAATTACTTAACTTTCCTGAGCTTCAGTATTCTTGTCTTCAAAATTGGAAACAACCAAATCTACCAGATTACATCACTGTGAGACTTAAGTGAGACCTGATACATAAATGCACCTTACACATAATAGGAGCTCAATAATACTAATTCCTTTCTCCTTCCTATACCATGCTCCACTTCAACATGTTTTTGTTACTGGTGATTTTGGTTCTTGGTTCTTGAGTTCAGTAAAGAAAGAATTCGGATCCAAGAACTCTAGTGCAAGAGGGACTTCATTTAGCATGCAAAGTGAAAGTTCACTCAGAAAAGATTCCCGTGGGCTACTCAGAGAGCTGCCTTGGCCTGTTAGAAAGAAAGTCACAGAGGCAAAAGAAGTGAGCCAGCTGGGCTTCATGGACTCAGGAAACAAGTTAGAGAGGCAAAAGAAGGGCCCTTAGAGACAATAGGTTAGCCCAGGAGGAGCTGCCACTACCCACTGCCTACTTCTCCCCTGGTTGCAAACCTCATGGGAACCGCTAGAGCTTAGGAGAAAGAAAGCAAAGAAGATACAGGCATGCTCTAGAGACAGAGCATGCACTGGGTCTTTTGTCTTAAGGTTTTTTATCCATTTTCTAAAGGCAGGAATGTTAGGGGAGGTTCCAGGAGAAGATGTCAATAGGATATTCATCAGTTTTCCAGGCCTTTCCTTTAATATGCTGATTCATCAAAATGAGTGGATAGAAGCAGGGTTGTGGATAGAATCAGGGTTGTGGTCTCTACTGATTGGTTGGCACTAGGGCAGCGGGCAGCTGATCAGTGCATCTGGTCCAGATGTCAGCCATGGTGTGATTTCATCTGGTTTTGCTGCTTTTCTGACCCTGGAGATGAAACACAACTGAGGCCTAGATGTTATCTCTAGTTTGACCAGAACTCTGTCTCTGTGATCAACAGGCCCGCGGCTTTGTTCCTAAGACTTTTTGATGCTGATCAGAACCTCATTGTCCGGAGGGCTTATAGTTTAAGGGAGTGGTTGTGCAAGGGGAGAAGCAGGTGATCAGGGTGCTGGATGAGGCCAGAGTTTGAATCAGCTATCTGTCTTAACTTCCCCATTCTACTTGCCAAGGAATTTTCCTGGCTTCTTACTATCCTGCCTCAGTTTCATTTTTGCAATCCACGTTTTCCCCCACAAGATTGTAGGTTTCTAAAAGAACCCCATTTGGGCCCTGGCTGGGTGCCTCAGTTGGTTGGAGCATCGTCCCATACACATTTTTGTTGTGGGTTCGATCCCTGTTTGGGTCACACACAGGAAGCAACCGATTGATGTTTCTCTCACATCGACATCTCTCTCTCTCTCTTTCTCCTTTCTCTAAAATCAATGAAAAAAACACTATCCTCATGTGAGGATTAAAAAAAATAAAAATAAAATAAATAAAAGAACCCCATTTGGTTCATATCCACCTCTACAGGGCCCAGGAGAGTGCCAGATACATGCTAAATGCCCTTAAACATTCTCAGAGTTCCTTCATTCACTTACTTAATTCATAAATACTTACTGTGTGCCTATTATGTGCCAGGCCCCTTTCTAGTCGCTGAGGATACAACAATGAACAACACTAACAAAATTCTCTGCCCTCCAGGGAGGCAGACGGACAACACGTGAATAAATAATGTATGGTGGTAAGTGCTATCGGGATAAATTAAAGCAGGGGATGGGGATAGGAGCCATGGCAAGGGGTGACTTGTAATATCAATTTGAGTGGTAAATAAAAGTGGTGAATTCTGAGCAGATTTCAAGGAAATGAGGGAAAAGCCACGCAGCTATCTGGATTAAATCTGAAGAGAAATATAAATATTTGTAGGGAAAAAATGGGAAAAAAAGTAGACAGAACATTCCAGAATGTGGAAACATTTGACCAGAAAACCTGTAGAATGAGGTAGAAAGCTTGCTTGGGCAATGTTAACTGGACCCGTCTAACAGGAGCAACAAGACCTAGAGTATGAGTGAAAGAGTTTGTATTTCACGTTACGGACAATGGTCAACCACAGAGGGCTTTGAGCGATAAATGACAAGGTCAGGCCAGCTCTATAGGAAGCTCGAGCCCCCCGGCAGCCCGCGCAGGAAGTAGTAGAGGAAAGGAGAGCAGCTGCGTCTCAGACACCGGGCCTGACTTCACCGGCTTTCACAGGGAACGTGCTCAGCCAACAGCTGGAAGTTCAGGCCTGGAGCTCAGAGATAGGCCAGGGCTTGAGATTTGGGGAGCGCAGCCAGTCTGCATCCCGACAGCTGATTGTAATCACCTTCCGAGAATCGCAGACTCTGTGAGCAATAAACAGACCTGGTTAGAGTCTTACTTCTGGCCTGCAAGCTGGTAGAGCGTTCCCCTTGGGAATTTTCCAAGCTCAGGCCAAGAGTAGACAATCAAAGTCAACAGTAATGAGAATTATATGCGGGACCTGACAGGGAGACACGCCAGCAAATTAAGGAGGAAAGGAACCCAGAAAGGTGGGTCAGGTTCTCGAGAAATCTGGGAGAGCGGGTATGAGGCCAGATGCCTTGGCCTCACGGGCGGTCTTTTGTTTAAACGTGTGCTGTGTACAGAAGATTTAGACCCCGGTCCAAGAGCAGCACGCCGATGGCCCATCCTGTCTGAGAAAACAAACGGGCCCTCACACTCGACGGGTCCATCCAGCACTCACTGAAAACAACAGAGGCCCCCTCTCTGCCATTCGGAGTGATTTCTCACTCGCCCGCCAGCAAACGGGAAGGGGGTCTGTGAAAACCCAGCAGCCGGGGCGTAAACCTCAGCGAGGAAAGTTGCAGGGAGCGGTCGCAGCTTAGGCAAGATTCTGGAGTTCTGATGTGCCTGAAGCTGTGTGACAGTGGAAGCCTCCCGCTGAGAGAAAAGAAAGGAAAACACTGCCATGGAAATGGTTCCCGCTGACAAAGGCAAAGGGCTGCCGTTTGCCTGCACTCCCGAGCAGGTGCGTTCTGTGCCTCTCGTTGGCCGCGGGCTCCTGGGAAGGAAAGAGACTGAAAGGATGCAGAAGAGAGGGCCTCCTTTCCTTGAAGTGTATTACCTCCACCCAGGAATCTTTAAATATGTTGCTTACATAAGCCCCAAAAGAATTTTTTAAACCTCTGTAACTCCTCACATATTTTATGCTGTCATCTAAAAGTTTTTATCGTAAGATAAGATGATGATGGATAGTAATTGGGATAAATATTTCATGACACTATTTGATAAAATAGGTTTTAACTTCCCAATGACTAAAACACCCAAAACTTAAAGAAACCACTTGAAAGTTTTAGAAACCAGTTTTATCCAATGTTTTTCAAAAATATTGTTGTTCTTATAAGACATTTCAGTTCACTTTAAGAGAATCAGCATCACTAACTTACAATATTCAGCTGTTCTAAAACCACAAAGCCAATTATTCCACTTCTGATGCCCAACTTCACTGGTAACAGAAATATGTATATGATCAGCAAAGGAGGGAAGTCCCATGAATGTAGGGAAACTTGATTGATGATAAATGCAGGTGTCTTCACCAAGCCAATATTTCTGTCTTGTTTTTTACTTCCACATGCACTTGTAAAAAATAAGAATGTTTTCCTATGTATCCAAAATAGGACTGTCACACTTAGCAAAAGTATCTGGTCCATATTAAAAGTTCTCACACATCATCCAAATTCCCGTTATAGCTAGTTTAACAAACTCAGGACCCAATCCTGGGCCATACATTGCATTTGGTTGTTGTAGAGGTAAGCTCTCTTTTAATCTAGAACATGCATGCTTAAGAGGTAAGCTCTCTTTTACTCTAGAACATGCATGCTTAAGAAGGGTGATATTGCCCCAAGGGAGTGAAAACTGGTTCCTGGGGAATGAAAAAAATTTTACTCCTTTTATGCACAAAGCACAGACATCCATATAGTACATAAATATACATATGTTGTGAATGAAAAAGGGGCGCTTGTAATACATCTAATCAGAATTAACCTCACAGGGTGATGTGATCATAAATTCCTAACTGGGCAGGTCATGGTGAGTAGTCACATCCCAGGCCCAAAACTTCCTGAGAAAAAGTTTTACCTTTGCCTTAAGCAGCCCTGTCCATTGTTTCTGTGCATCAAAGTTAACACACCGTTGAAATGCCTCTTTTTCTGACCCCTCAGTCTGAAATCACACTCAAGGGAGCACATAGTCTTGTTAACTATCCTGTAACCCAATCCCCATCTTGCTTCTCCCACCTCTGTGTGATCTTCCTTACAGTCCCTCCTTAATTCCAAATGCATAAGAGAAATTACAAAACTGTTACTCTCTGGAGCATCTGAGAGCTTGCTTCCTGGCAATGCCATCAGTTTGGCTCAAATAAACTCTTATGAAAAGTCTCTACAGGTTTGGATGTTTCTTATGTCGATAACAGTATAACTCTGATATTAAATTTTCATGGTGGAGAAACAATTAGGAAAAAAATGTCTAAAAATGCTCCTGGAGTAGGAGGATGGGCAATAACAATAACTTTTAAAAGGTTGAAAAATGCTGATCTAGAACAACCCCTCTTTCTTGACACTGATGGATTGATGAGGCCCCCAAAACAATATCTCAGTCTATTCCCTTGTTTGGCTCAAAGAGGAGGTTTTCAGAGCTTAAGGCGATAATACCCTACTGTACAATTTGGGTTGAGTGAGGTGGCCGACTTGGGAAAGTACTGATCAGATACCTCCTCCTGGAAAGGACTGGCTGTCCAGCTGGGAGGAATGTGGCAGCTGAGATTCCTCAGGGTCTTCCCTAGCTTTCCAGCAAAGGTCACATTCCTTTCAGGACAACCCCAGCCAATGGCTGAGCAAGGCTGGTGTAAAGGGCCCAGCTATTTCCACCCAACACAAGAACTCTGAGGGCAATCTGGGCTCTGGAACTCCTGCGTTGATCTTGCAGAGATGTTGTGGGATGATCCCACTTTGCAGGATTCTGCGAGGATTACATTACAGAGCACACAAAGTGCACGGTGCCAGAATACAGTAAGTGCTTAATAAATGGCAGCTATTGCTTCAAGGATGTCTTATAGCTTCCAGGGGAATGAAAGCGTGTTGAGATCTTAGATCCACTGAATCCTTGGAGGATCGCACAAGCCAAAGACTGCTTAAGGCAGGGTTAGAACTCACAGAATCATCATCAGTCTGTGCCCCTAAAACCAGAGTTCTCTTTGTCCTTGAGTTGCCAGAGCAGGAGGGAAAAAACAAATTGGTTAACTTCCAGCTGATGAATGCCCTCACTGGCTGCAGGCAAAGGCTGCTAGCAGTCAATACAAAACTATGCTCCCTGTTGCTACTGCAATTCAGTACTTCCTGGAGGCAGATGCCTCCTTCATGCCTCAGAGAGTTGGAATCGATTTGAGAATCATGGAGGCAAATAACATTGTGAAGGACAGAAAAAGGTCACTCCTGTCCTATCATAACTTGATTCTCTCCACCTCCCTGCTCTCTTACACCCGCGTATAAAACTTTAGGGCCTCAGACACACTTCCTGGTCAGAATGCACTAGGTCCTGAATTAGTCAAGACTGTGGTTGCAAGAAACAGAAAGCCACATAAACCAGCTTAAACAAGCAAACAAATGCACAAGGAAGTAGAAGGAAGGATGGAAGAAAGAAGGAAGGTTATTTATTGGGTTCATGCAACGGGAAGTCCAGGAGGAGTAGACCCCAGGGGACTGCAGGGACTTAGCCACGCAGTCAGATCTATCATCTGTCTGTCTGTCTATCTAACTACCTGTCTTCCTCTATCTCTAGCTCGCTGCTCTGTTTACAGTCTCTCCTACTGTAGATGGGCTTGCCCTGCCTTGCTGTGGAGAGGAGGCAGATGGAGCATGGTTCAGACAACTCCTGGTTCTATCACCTCAATCTAGTGACATCAGCTTCCTCATCTGAAAGCCTGACACAAAGTCCCAGGGAGAGTCTCCAGTTAGCTCAGCTTGATGCACAAGCACATTTCTATCTAATCACTGTCGCCAAGTCGATGGAGACTAAGATTGGCCAAGTCTGGACCTCATGCTCAGCCCTGTAGACTGAAGACTGGCTTAGCAGTCCGTTAAAGCTGCAAGGGAAAGGGGTGGATCATTTCTCCCCAATGAAACAAGGTGTTGTACCAGCAGAAAATGGGAAAGGAGGTGCTGAACAGATGCCCCTGACTGGGGATCGAGCCCACAACCCAGGCCTGTGCCCTGACCGGGATCGAACCCCAGTCGCCTGGATCCTAGGTGGATGCTCAGCCACTGAGCTCTGCCTACTTCTAACTCAACGTTCCGAATCAACAAGTCTTCTTACCTTTGCACCTGCCAAGTCCATGCCTAGCTCCATGCCTTTCCTCAGATTTACCCAGCACTTTCTATTCATCTTACCTCTTCCATAAGGCCTCCCTGAGTCACTCTAGCCCGTGAGGCCACTGTATGTCCATTTCTTCTGTATATCATTTAATTGACATTTTCAGTTCTTCCCAAATTACATCATTTTAAAGAGATACATGTAAAATACTACTTTGGTATGGGTCTCTCAACTTCCTAGAATATTTGGACCAGCCATAGAAGTACTTTCAAACACAAAAACGGTGTAAGACGAATTCAAGATAAAATACCCCCACCCAAAATGATTGAGTTGCATCTGCTATTTGTCTTTAACAAAGGGTCTTTCTAACAGGACAGCAGCGATGGGGGGGGAAAAAGGGGAGAAACAGAAGCTGGCTCTGATGCGCTCATCCCAGCGCCCATAAATGATCTTTTCATGAGGACATAGCCCATCAGGAGAGAAGGAAAGACAAAAAGCCTTCTTGGCTTAGGGATGGAATAGCGGCTCCCTCTGTGTCTGATTCAGTCACTCGGAATGGCTTTCCTGAGGCTGAGCCCCTTGTGAGTTATGAGTTTCTCTCTCTTTCTCCAACCCCCACCCCCAGGCTTCATACTAAAGACAAGACGCAGCTGCCATGGTCTCTGGAGATTTCCCAGCAGTCTACGATGGTGAAATAAAATACCACGTTATGCTGGAAAACTCACCGGTTTTTTCTTCCCATGGGCTGTGCTATCTCATGGCTGGGATAAAGGACCCCAGGCCTGACCACTTACTGCTTCTCCTGAGACATGACCTTCTAGGCAGCACTCCATCTTTCTGTGTTCCAGCTTCCCAGGAGGCTGCTGAGTTACCTTCTAAAGCCATTGCGCGTGTTTGTCTGTCACACGGACACCCCACCTTCCTGGAATAGTGTCCTGGAGGAGGGCGTTTGCTTACCACTAGAGCAACGATTTTCCTTCCAGGGAGAGAGGTTCAGTGGCCCTGATGCCACAGACGATTTGGGACTATGACAGGCTGTGGCCTCCCCTGTTCGCACTGTTTGTGTCATTATTACCAGAGGATTGCACTGCATAACCGGGCGGCGGTCCCTACATAATGACCAGTTACCTGCTTGTAGGGGTGCAATCTTGGCTTTATCTGCCCCAGAGGAAAGTGGAGCCGGGGAAGCAGGTCTGTAACCCTCGTGCAGATTTGTAGTATGCGTACTAGTGAAGTGATGGGACATATTGGATGGGAGGCAACCTCTAGTTAAACAGTTTGAGCTTTATTAGAGACTGAGGCTGAAGGTGAACCTGATACCTCGTTCTCACACCCTGATTTCAATCTATAAATAACAAGCTAGGCTTCCAATGCCAGCCGAGGCCTGGGCGATCCCAGAACAGAGGGGAAGGGAGAACGCGCGAGATGACCGAATTCTCACTGATGACAGCAGCTCTTCAAGTGTCCACAGACAACCCTCTCCACACATTCCTTCCTCCCTCTCCCATGTCACCCTAGTTATTAGCTAGTGAATCGGGCAAATGAAGACCTCCCTTCCTGTTGGATGTGCTTTGTATTCAGAAATATTCACTAGACAAAATCATCAGGTTCTAAAAATCGACTTCCTTTCCAACCTCTCTGTGAATGGACATGGAAGACAGGTGGGTATGGATCCAATAGTGATTCGAATGCTAATTGAGATGCCATCGGACACACAGGCCCCTTTGGGAGCACAGGTATAAAATCTGAAAGTGCTTCTGTTTGCCAACTGAGGGGCAAAGGTGGGCTCTTAATGATTTTTCTATCATTTTTGTAATAGATGCTCAATATATGTGGTCGGGTTGAATTATTAAATTGAGAACATCCATGCCCATTTTGAAGAACGTAACCTGAAAAGATCAAATGCAATGGATATATAAACTATACCTTGAACCACTTCCCTGCTTTCAGTTGTAAGGTTAAAGAGCTTTCCGAGTTTAACTCGTTAATTTTTACAAGTTGTTGTAGTCCCTGAAGGAAGGGCAGTGGCGATCGCCACCATCGTTGCATTGTACAAACATGAGAACTAAAGGGAGGGCAGCGCTCAGCAGGAGCCAATGGGTCAGTCAGGATGGGACCATAGGCCCTGGCCAGGTATCCCAGTGGTTAGAGCGCCGTCTCGATACACCAAGGTTGTGGGTTTGATCCCTCATCAGGACACATACAAGAAGTAACCAATGAATGCATAAGTAAGTGGAACAACAAATGGATTTTTCTCCCTCTCTCCCTTCCTCTCTCTCTCTCAAATCAATAAATTAATATTTTAAAAAAAGAACAGGATGATCTGAAACTGGGACCTGGGAAGAGGAATGCAGCCCAGAATCCACCTTGGGGCTCCTTTTCTATCTCCTTGCCCCTTCTGATGATGACAACTTGGGAAGCCCTGGCACTGCACTCTGATACAACAAGAGAAACCACCCGTACCCACCAGAGGGGCAGAGCAAGGAGGCAATGCCCTGAGTTAGGGCAGGGACTCTATGTAGTTCCCTTCCGGGTGCTCACCTCCACCCAGCATGCTGGTGTCTACCTAGCTTAGCACTCAGCTTGGCCCTAGTCAACTACAGTAGAAAGAAAGAAAAGAAAGAGGAAGGAAAGAAGGAAGGGAGGAAGGGAGGAAGGGAGGAAGGAAGGAGAGAGAAAGAAAGAAAGAAAGAAAGAAAGAAAGAAAGAAAGAAAGAAAGAAAGAAAGAAAGAAAGAAAGAAAGAAAGAAAGAAAGAAAGAAAGAAGGAAGGAAGGGAGGAAGGGAGGAAGGGAAGAAAGAAAGAAAGAAGGAAGGAAGGAAGGAAGGGAGGGAGGGAGGGAGGGAGGGAGGGAGGGAGGGAGGGAGGGAGGGAGGGAGGAAGGAAGGAAGGAGAAAGAAAGAAAGAAAGAAAGAAGGAAGGAAGGAAGGAAGGAAGGAAGGAAGGAAGGAAGGAAGGAAGGAAGGAAGGAAGAAAGAAAGAAAGAAAGAAAGAAAGAAAGAAAGAAAGAAAGAAAGAAAGAAAGAAAGAAAGAAAGAAAGAAAAAGAAAGAAAGAAAGAAAGAGAGAGAAAGAAAGGTCTTGTGACCCCATTTTGGTGTTTGGACCGTTAAATCAATATTTCTTAAAATGTACAGTCGACCCTTAAGAAGAGAAAAAGCTGCCTAGCATCACTTATCTGCCATTGTTCCTGCAAGAGAAGCAATAAGAATCTCTCCAGATTGACAGGAACACATGCATTTGGTTCCAGTGATGACTTTTTCTAATAAAACAAATACCTAAGTAAGTAAATAAGCACAAATACCATACACGAGGAAGGGTTTTCAGTATGTGATGAAGTGAGAAAATTATAAAACAGAATGTCCACTGGGCTGCATGCTTTCAGATGCGTGATCTCGTCTGAGCCTCACAACTACCTCCTGAGGTGGGTGCTCCTGTTGTTTTTACAGATAAGGACACTGAGACCTAGGAAAGTTAAGTCACTTGCCCAGAATCACACAGCTTGAAAATAAGGATTTAAAACCAAGCCTGTTTGACTCCAGAGTCTGGCATTTTATTGCCTCTCTCTGGTTCTTGCTTCCACTCTGGCTTCTTGACTCGTCTCTTCCGTCTCTTTTCTCTCAGTTTCTTTATCAGAGTCTCTGTCTCTCTCCCCCATCACCCGCCTCCTGCTGCATATGTTCATCTATGCATAGCTTTCTGCACATTCTCTAAGGGTCCATGATTTAGAAACGTTTCATTGCCAGACAGATCTCCTAGTCCAGATTCCAAGGCCAAGCGGGGTGTCCGATATCCCAGCCCCCAGGCCATGGCCTGAGGTCACTGTACAGCTGCTGAGCATGTCGCAGACTCACAGGCTCCGCCTGGGCCTGGCTGTCTGTGCACTCGGTCACTGGGATTTGAAAACAGCGATTATTAATTTTAGGAGCAGTGTTTAGAAACAGTGCCCCTTAGATTTTGTTGACTAGTCTGTATAAACATGTGCTATCAGTGTAAATAATTTACATCAGAGATGTGCTTGGGTTCTTCTGTAGATACACTCTTTCTGCTCTAGAAGTTGTGAAGATCAGATTATCCAAGGAGCAGTTGCCCCTCTTTCTTTAGTTCAAATGCATAGATACGTACTGCTCTTTAGAAAATGTTTTTATTGATTTCAGTGACAGGAAGGGAGAGGGAGAAAGAGATAGAAACATCAATGAGAGAGAAACGTCCATCAGTTGCCTCCTGCAAGCCCCACCCCCACTGGGGATGGAGCCTACAACCCTGGCATGTGCCCTGACTGAGAATCGAACCTGTGAAGTCTGGGTGCATGAGATGATGCTCAACCACTGATCCACACAGGCCAGGCCATACTACTTCTAATGGCTAGCATTTTGAGTAAGGACTCTGTACAAAACACATGCTAAGTGGTTTACATACATTATCTTATTTAATGAAGGCTTCTAGGGATTAAGCAATGGCCCTATTGTCACTTACTAGGACATGGCAGAGCCAGCTCTCCAATACAGGTGGGCCTTACATTGGGGCATTAGCTCACAACCCTTCCGCTCTCAGTGACAAGCGCTGGCTATTCTCGAGAAAAGGCAAGATGGAAAAAGCTCAGCAAGGAACTCGGGATCCAGTAGCGAGTACTTTTATATCTAATAAGAAAGGGCAGAGTGCAACCTGATGTGACCCTCTCGGTCCAACAGATAAGGAGTAGTGATGATTTCTTAGAAGAGCAAACCTTTAATTTGCGTGTGATGTTTTTTAAGAGAGCTTAGAGAAAAGCGGAAACCACACTGCATACTCTGAGGTGGGCAGCCTTCCAAGCATCACAAGTACTTCTGTGAAAAGCAGAGCTAAGACCGAGGGGGAACAGGCCAGGAAGTCAGTGGCCGAGCGGGTTTAAAACTTGTTATGTGCATCTAGAGATAAAGGAGTAGGAAGGGCCAAGCTGAGATTAATGGCCACATGGCAGTCACCCCGACACTGGAGGAGAGGCTCTACCACGGGAACGGCACAGATGCCAAGAAGTCAAGAACTGAAAGCTGAGACCAGACGGCCCTTGAAGGCCAAGACCTTCCCTTGGTTTATTTAGTTTTGAAATAAATCATTTATTTAATAAACTGTCATTCTTAGGATACTATGTTCTATATTAATTTACGACAATTGTAGGGTTGAGAGAGAAAGCACAAAGTTTGTATACAAATCTCCCAAATTGTTTTCTTTAGATGTCTGACTGCGTGCGGGAGATCTTGAAATGTTGTTCTAACTCCAACTTTTTTTTCTTTTTTAATCCTCACTCAAGGATATTTTTTCCATTGCTTTTCAGAGAAAGAGCGAGAGAGAGAGAGACATCAATGTGAGAGAGACACATCGACTGGTTGTCTCCCGAACTTGTCCCTGACGGGAGCCGGGGATCGGCCTGTGACCCAGGTACGTGCCATTGACCCGGGACCCCTCAGCCCTCAGGTGGACACTCTAAACTCTGAGCCACACCAGTCAGGGCTCCAACTGGTTTTAAACGACTCCGAGCCCCAGTCAGATTGGCCATGGTATGGTCTTCCCACTGAAATGCTACTCTCTATTTTGACTTTAAAACATATTTGATCGTTTTGGAAGAATGCAGAGCTAGGGAGTTCAGTGGCTTGGTGGGAGAGTTGTAGGAACTTGACCCTCTTCAATATATGTTCATCAAAGACGGTATTTTTTCAATATGAGGACATTTATTTTGCTAACTCAGCTTCTGCCTGCAAGCATACCTCTTAGTCAGGGTGCTGTGCGGAACGGGAAAAAGCTATAAGAATTTCTCAGAAAAAAAAAAAAAAAGAAATTAGCTTGTACTCCATTTGCCCTTTAAGGGTTACTTAATAGATTGCATTTATCTTTCTCCAAAAAAAAAAAAATCTTGCTAGAACTTGCAACATCCTACCAGAAAGTGGTATGGAGCAGTCAGGCAGTGACAAGGAGAAGGGAAAAAACAGCGAGTCGTGACTTTGAAAAGTATTAACAGACATTCCAGCGCATTCCAAACACATAAAGGATAAACTTAGCAGGGAAAGGCATTCCATGGGATCTGCGTGAAAGGAACACTTTATGTTACTGCTCCACGTCGAGAAAGGGAGCAGAAACTGTAGGCCCAGATGAAGTGTTCGTGGAAGGTCCGCGAGAGGGAAGGGCAAATGGACACCAAATAGATACTTCTCCTAAGGACGTGCCTTGCAATTTGAGCATTTTTGAGTTTGCAGTGGAATTTTAAAGCCATCCAGAAACAACAGATGTTTGAACCCAAATGATCCAACTTTTGATGCCAAAATTAGGGCTCTGAAGAGGAACGTTAGAGCTGTAACACAAGAACGACATCAGTGCCTCTTCTCCGGGCAAATAGCTGAGAGAGATTTATTCCGTGGCTGGCTGACCTCTCCTTTTATCTGGGCCCATTTATATTCTAAGCGATAAAAATTTCTGTCAAAAGGAAATATTAATAACCAAGATGCGGGTCTCTTTTCTGGGTCTGACTTCAATCTCCCTCTTCCCCCTCCCCTTTGAGCACTCTATCTCTAAATTGAATTATGAGACCAGGAGGAGGGCCCCTCCGAACATGATTTATCCCCAGACTCTTACATATGAAAACTGGTAACAGGTCATGGTTGAACTTACACAGCACAGCATTAGCTAGCTCATTTAAAGGCTGTAATCAGCAAGCCAGATATTCCAAGCGAGCAAACAAGAGCCAGCCGATACCAACTCCCACCGACAATAAGTAAGCAGACGACTTTGCAAGCTCCTGTTTTTCCCAGATTGAGTAGGTAACAGATAAATGGCAAATCTCGGCTTTACTTGGTTTAAAGGCTACACCACGGTCGTTACCTCATTTTAAAACAAGGTTGTTGGTTTTTCCATCAACTTGTCAGATTACCTACCCACCCCAGCCCTGCCTCTTTCTTAAACAGGGGAATGCAACTTAGACATTGAAACACTTTATTCAGTTTTCAAAGAGACTTCTTGTACATCTTATTTATCAAATAAACTTTTCAACAAGGTAGCAAGGTTAACTGGATGTTAGCATTAAAATGTTTCTTATTTTGGCAAAGGAATACTGTAAAATAGGGCCTGTGAGGAGAAAGTGGCAGTACGGTCATGGTTTTTAGAAGGAAGCCAGGAACTGAGACTGTAACTGCATTTTAAAAATAGCATAGCACTATGATTATAATTTAGCTCTCCAGCACGTAAGCGTGGTATGAGCAGGAAATGGGAGTACATCTTCTGAGCCTGATAAGATTCTCTAATGTAAGACATATGCTCTGTTTCTGAGCTGAGGAGCTAGGCCCAGCCAGAAAGAAGAAAAGCATGTATGTTTATCCTTAACCCAAAGATCAAACTTACCAACCTCGGAAGATTTTCTGAATTGCTATTGAGTGATGAAGTCGAGAAATGCATAGCATAGATTCAAATGTGGGGAAAAGATACCTTTATTGGAAAAATTAAAATTTGAAATGCCTTCAAGAGGAAAATGAATTAAGTGAGCTACGCACCTCAAGCCTGTGTCATCTCAGGGCAGCCTCCACAAGGCAGAGCTGCTCCTGGGGGACATCAGTGCTAATCAAGGGGACATTCCTGACAAAAGAACAGCCATTGTCTATAAAAGGCCAATGTTGAATTCACTAAGGATCCTATGTTTGAGAACATTCTGCAATATCAATAATTATTCATAATTCTACTTATGACACCTAGAAATGTGATAAATTGCCCTCGAAGTTACCCTTATATTTTAAGAAGGAACTGATGGTTTATACATTTCCAGATTAGTGTTTAGCAAAAGTATGATAGGGCAACACGGCCCAGCAATGGACACATGACAGTATCACATCGCCTAATTTTACAGTTCACGTTAGGGACAGTGACGTCTGAAACAATAATACACCAAGAGCTATTGGTGATAAAAGTGAGCTAATATAATTGAAAGTCCTTTGTGAGATTTAAAGAACACTGTAAATTAGTGGTAAGTTTTTATGCTTAGTAGGTGCCAAGAACTCAATCATTAATTACCCTGCCTAATGTCACACAGCTAGCAAGCGGTCAAGCTAGCACCTGGGCCCAGCCAATCTGACTCTAGAGTGTGTGCTGTTCATCTTTATGCCGTGAACTGCATTACTGTTATTCATCCAAAACGGAACACGCCTCCAGTGCCCGATGACACGATGTTGTGTCGTCTGATGAACGCATACTATCAACCAAGCACTGAGAGGAAACCTGTAAATCCAGTAGCAGGCAAATTCTAAGGGAAAAAACAAATTATGCTACCTTGATCTATGTTCAACCTTTTCTTATTAATTTTTAATTTTTTTAAATTAAAGTTTTATTTTTCAATTAAATTTTTTTCTTTCTTAAAATTTTTATATGTTTAATATTTATACTGTAAGATTTTTTACCTTATTTTATTTAGGCCCTTTTTTGGAGAAGTGGTTAATTCCAGGGCTAGAGCAGGAAAAATATAAAGTGAGTCTGAAGTATCTTGCAATGCTGAAAAAGGAGGCTATGCTCCAAAACACAATGACAGCACGTGAAAATGAAATCAGCTCCAACCAGAAAGCGCTCCAGTGGCCAGGGCTGGAACAATTAGAGCAAGAAATAAATAACAGTAGCATTGGAGTATAACCCATATGAGTAAATATCCATGAATTATACTGATATCAACAAATATTTACTTGAATTAAAAAATAAGTGGAGGAGGAGAAACAATCCATTTTATATAAAAATTGTAATGAATAAATGTGAAAGAAATGAGGAAAATAGAAAACTGGAAACAGACCACAGGAATATTCATTGCGGGCAGGATGCATCAGTGGGTGCTAAAGTTAGTGGAATAGGAACAGGATATTTTCATAATCTCAAAGTGTCCTCCCCAAATATTCATTAATTATAAAGGTACAAGTAGTAACTTACTGTGGGGAAACCTGGCAAATAGCATCTTAACCAAGTGACGGGCGTTAACATCACTGGTAATAAGATAATAGTATTGTGAACGCCCAGATTATGAGGTCCTGACGAGGGCACATCACTGCTGTGTATTCTGGTCAAAATACATACACTCAATTTAATCATGAGAAAACAGTGGGTATAGCAAAACTGAAGCACATTCTACAAAAACTTGACCAGTAATTTCCAAAAGTGTCCAAGTTGTGCAAGGCAAAGAGAGACTAAGGAAGGGTTCATGTTGTCAGAGACAAAGGAGACCCGACAATTAGGTACGATGCAAGGCCCTAGATGGGAATATAGACAAGGATGTCAGGGAAAACAGGGTAACCCAAATAAAATGTGGAGATTAGTTAATAACAGTAATATACCAATGATAATTTGTTAGTTTTGATCCTTATATCACAGTCATGTTAAATATTAATGTTACTTAGGGGAAGCTGGGTCAAGAACTACCTGTTCTATCTTTGTAACTTTTCTATGAATCCAAAATTATTTCAAAATAAAAAGTTAAAAACAAAGGGCCCCAATCCTGCAGTTTCAAACAATTGTTTAAACAACCTATTCCAATATATCTCCTAACTCAGTCATTTGAATAACAGATTTCTCACATTGTTTTACAGAGGAGGAAACTGAGGCACAATGAAGTAAGTAAGTCAAAGTTACAGAACTAACAGGTGACCAACCCAGGATCCATCCTGAGGCAGGTAGATGCAGAATCTGTCTTAACTCCTCCATCCTAAATCCCTCCTTTGCCCAATACTGCTATCGCCTGTGGCCTGCTGATAATGTGGGGATAGTGCTGAGGTCACTTTTCTATACTTGGGTGATGAGATCTGCTGTCCATAGAAAGGATGATGGATCGGTACAGCTCCTAGGTCAAGAAGGTGTGAGATGTTACGTCAAGGGAGGGGAGAATTGCTAGAAATGTTCTTGGTTAAGGAGGAGGGATGGAAAATTTTTAAAAAGATTTAAAAGAAAAGAAGAAAGGAAAAAAAAACACAAAAACCAACATGAAGGTGTAAGGTGGCAAAGAAAACACACTACAGAACATTCTTACTAGAAGCCGGAAATGCAGCCTTCCCTGGAAGTCTCTTGGGATGGTTAACAGCAGTTTCTTAGGCGTATGTTACTATGTCTAGATAGAAACCAACCTGTTAAGAATTGCATTTGCGAATAATATTCAATATTTGGGTATAAGATCTAACATGGGGTGCATGACAAGCATCCCTGAGCTGAAATAATATCTACCTTACAAAATTATTATACAGAAATCAATAGCTTTTATATACATGAAAAAATGCTTAGGAAATATAATGGAAGAAAATCTACTGACAATAAGCAATATATATATATATATATATATATATATAAAATACTTCATCCTCATTTATAATAAATGTTATTAGAAACATGCTGAGATACCAATTTTCTCCCATCAGACAGGCAAAAATCCAAAAGTTTTACAACACACTTTGTAGGCAATGCTGTCAGGAAATGGGGACTCTCATACATACAGTATAAACTGACACAGTCCTGATGGAAGGCAACTTGGCAACGGTGTCGAAATTACAAATGCCTTTCCCCTTTAGCCTGCCAATGCCACTTCTGGGAACTTATCTTCTCTACCTGTGATACGTGAGGTGACTGACGCAACACTGCAGAGGCTACATGGGAGGGGCACTGTTACTGAAGCATTGTTGGTAATAGGAAACGACTAGAAAAAAATCAAGCATTCATCCAAAGACTTCTTTGTGGAAAATATATTTGTACAAAAATTAATCATATATCTTGATTGAGGGACATTTTACAAAATACCTGACCAGTACTCCTTAAAACTGTCAAGGTCAACAAAACCAAAGTCTAAGAAACCGCCACAGCCAAGAGGAGCCTAACATGATGACTAATGTAGTATGATTCCGGAACAGAAAACAGTAAAACTAAAGCAATCCGAACAAAGTATAGACCTTAGTTAAGAATAATGTATCAGTATTGGTTCAATAATTGTAACAAGTGTACCATGCTAAAGTAAAATGTTAATAACAGGGGGAAAACAGGTATATTGGAATTTTCTGTACTATCTTCACAATATTTTAAAAGATCTAAAACAGTTCTTAAGAAATAAGTTATTAATAAAAATAAATTACAGTATAGCCACATAATGGAATAATTCTATGCACTGTTCAGGAAAGAATAAGGAAGCTCTCTGAACTGATAAGGAAAGATCTGCAAGGCTATTAAGTGAAAAAAGCGGTCATATAAGAGCTTGTATTTGCCTAAAGAAACCTGCATATTTAAGAGGGGCAGGATAATTTGAAATGGGAAGGTATTCATCTAAAAAACAGAACCCTAGTGATCTGAAGAGTTAGATTCATTTTGCCTTTATTTCAGAGAACTGTTAGAAACACAATTCAAAAGGAAAGGCTTTGACTCTATGAGCTTCACGATGACATTATCTTCAAATCAGGCCCACCTCCTACCAACCTAAAAGCTTAGGGTTGAATTTAGATTTCTCAGGCTCTTCTGAGTTCCATCCATACCAGAAAACAAGGAGGAGGGGAGAGGAGAGAAGCTGGTCTGCAGCCCATGACCTCCCCATCCTTGTGAGGAAAGAGGTGGGGAAGAACCCAAGAAAGTTGCTTGGACCACGTGAGCTGGGAATTCATTCTTCTATCCAGGTTACCCCAAATATGGTCTGGTAGAGAGTGCAGAAGCTCTGAGTGGGCATGTCATCTCACCCGTGGGTGAGGTGGGGCCAAAGAAAGGCCAGAGTAGGGTCCTCAAAAGTTTCCAGCCCAGGAGGAGGGCCTTTCTCCTCTGGTCTAAGGGTGAATGTGCTTCAGCTGCTCCTTAGTGATCAAACGTCAGGTGAGGGAATGGAGAGTGAGCCCTTCATTCTTCTGGGTCCTTTGGAATAACACTTTGGAACGGAGACCTTTTCAGTGATGATATTGACAAACAGAGAAAAATCCACAGGTGGAATGACTTGTCTTGGGCTTCACGCACCACTGGAATTTTCTGAAATTCAAGACCGTATGTAACATAAAGTGGAATTGGTTGGTTTTTATTCTTTTTATTTTTCCCATGTGATTTTTTCCATAGCATGTGATTCCAAAGACAACCCCTAGAGAGCTGGAAGGGTGGTAGGGAGAATGGAAGACTCACTCTTCAGTTGCTACCAGTCTTAACTGTTGGATTTTGATTTTGTCGTGTAACTACATTGCATTTACACTGAAACAACAACCCAAAAAAGGAAAGACCTTCTAATACTCCCTTAAGCATATACAGAAGTTTAAATGTTGAGTTTGACTGTCGGATCTTTTGGTCCCAGATGAAACACTGCCAACAAACAGATTAGGTAATGTGATCAATACAGAAACTCTATTTTCTCTTAATGCCAGTACTCACATTTGAAGCAAGCTGTCAGTAGCAACAGCTTTGCCTGAGTTGCCTGGTTTAGCAGATGTCTTTGTTAGGAATGTGACAATTATCACCATTATTTATTCCACTGAATATAAAGCGGTACAGAGGGAAGCCAAATCCTCATCAATAGTGCACGTGGGTAATTATGTCATGCTATCTCTCACATGCTTTATTCTCTGATACTCGCTCTCAAAATTATCCTAAAAAGACATATCTGACTGACTTAAAATTGAATGCAGTTCAAAGTTAGTATCAGCTGTCACACAATACTATGTAGGCTACATAGGAAGAAGTGTGCTGTTTTTCCCAGTCCCTTTACTTGCTGTATGATATTAGGTAACATTTACTGAGCACTTAGTCTGTACCAAATAATGAGTAAGCATTTTACATACATTTTCTCTTAATTAAAATCAGAAACACTGTGATATTTGCATATATTCTTTCACTTGCCCTGTGCCTTCCTCTTAACATATTATTTTTTGTATTAGCCAATGACTTATTTTGATATGATATCGTAAATTTTTTGCACTGAATAATTCCTGCTATAGAAGTTCTGTTATGGATGGAAAACTTATATTGCAGTAAAGACCAAATGATTAAGGAGAACTGAAAATCTTGCTCCCCAAAACAACCTAAACTTTATTCTTAACTCTATCAATCAAATCAAAGCAACTCTTGATATAAAATCCAACAATTCAGTAAACAATAAAACACTACTATGGGGATGCTTTACATTCATTGGGCACAAAAATGAATTCAACTCTGTCCCTGTCTACTAAGTGATTGGTCTAATGGAGAAGAGAAACAATTGGATGCTGAGATAGATTGTCCTAAATTCCGTGTTCCCGATATCAACCAACTATTTAATAATGTGGGGAGCCTCTTGTTGCTACTTTGGTGATGAGGGGAGAGCATTTTGAAGGAGAATGATCTGAACCGAACAAAAGCTGGTCTGGAAGGAAGGGCACATTGACGGAGGCAATAGTTTAAGAAAAGGCACCAGAGTACAGGGCCTGTTTGGGGGGACGTGTCACAGACCAGGCTGCAGTTGAGTGGGAGATGATGCTAAAATGATGGATTTGGACCTACTCATGGAGGGTTTTGACTACAGAAGGCAATGGGCAGGAAAGGAAAGTCTTTGAGCTTCAAGTGATATGCCTAGATCTGAACCTTTGGAAGGTGACTCTAGCAGTAATGTTCAGAAAAGCCAACATTTAAGGTATTGGTGGGGAAAGGCAATTCAATAAGCCAAACCAGGGGAACAAGTTTTCTTTTAAATGCAAAAGCACTTATGTGAATAGCAAAGTTAGTTATTCTACTAAATGGAGGAAAAATCAAGAACAGGGAGACCAATAAGGAGGCTATGCAACGGCCCAGACAAGGAGAGTTAATGAGTTTTGAAGAAGGGTACTGACCAGATGATTGACTGGAGAGAGAGTGGTGGAAGGAGACCCCATTGGGTTGCTGAGCCAAGATAAAAAACACAGCAGTGAAAAGCGATGAGTTTAACTTAGGTCAGAGTTTAAGGTCAGCGTGGGACACTCAGCATACAGTTAGGAATAGGGCCTGACTAGGGAAAGACAGATGAGGGATAAAGGTACAGAGCTGGGAGCCACCCTCTAAAGGGGACAGCTAGGTAGGTTAAGCTGTAAGATAGGATGGGATTACCAACGGACTCTCAAGAGCTAACACAGGACTGAACACCGAGTCTTCAGAAATGTTACATTTAAAGGTCTGGTTTTAGGGGGGTAGCATGTAGGGATTTTGGACAGAAATGAAACAGAAGCTGTCCACGAGGCAGGAGCGCCGATAGGATGTAACACGGGCTCCAGTGGGGTTTCCAGTAAGAAGATGGTGGTGAATGTTTTCAAATTCTGCTGGAAACAGAAGTTTTTGGCATCAGGACTTACCATAGGCTGACACGCAAGCTGGTTCATTCAGTAAATACATATTGAGCCATGTGCTTAACGTGAAACTGATTCAGTGAGCATGATATGGTAGATTCCTCTCAAGTAACACTTTAATTAACATTAATGCCTTCCCACTGTCAGAGGGTACAACTTAGCACCTGATGAGCTAGCTTGTAGTAAAGTAGAAAACTGGTTACTCAGAAAGCTAAATCCAGTACCATCACCATGTACTTAAATTAATGGTTGGACCAGTAACAGTTATTCCCAAGAGGTTGCCCGTATTCAATGTGAAATTAATGACTGCCCAACGTTTGCCTTAGAGTATAAAGGTTCACACTCGGAGACTCTCTCTACAGTCAACGAATCCAGACCTGCAGCCTCTCTCGCCCTGTCACCCTCTGCATTTACATTACACTATCCTGGGGTTGGCACCTCTGGAGCCATCGAATGCAGTGGCCACAGCACACTGGACTCACTGGTCCTTTGTAACCCAGATGGAGACAGTCACAATTTTCTAAAGTTCTGAACGTAAATAAGTTGTTTATCCAAGGACAAGTACAGTGACTCTATTATATACACTCAACAGGAGACCGCACAGGGTTTGGGATGTGGTCATCACCCAACTCAAAGGGGGATTGTTAGTCAGATGTTGGGAAATATATGTAAATGGGCCCTGGGAGGACATGCCCTCCCCGAGTCCTCCCAGAGAATGCTGACCCAGTCCTAAGGCAGTTATTTACACATGCTTTTCAAACAATTTTAAAAGCAAACTCAGAAGCCCTACTTTGCATCACATAGGTTGGTCCAGTACAGGCAAAACGCTGATTATTGATGACACAGTGCAATGGGTATGAAATTTATTATACTATTCTCTCTACTTTGCATATGTTTGAAAATTTTCATAATAAAAAAACAGGGAAGGAAAAGGAGATGCCCCTTTATTGTGATGGGAGAGCTGGGGCTAGTAAGAGCCCCTCCTTGCTTTGCTCTCCTGGTAACATACTCGGTAACCTATGCAAACTTGCTCAGCTGAGTTCCCTTTCTCCACAACAAATTAGAATGTACTGACACTAATACATGGATGGTATGACACCATAATTATTCCACATGTCCCTTTGTGCTACCTAAAACTCTTCCACGTGCTATCACTTCATTTATTTCTGAGGAATTTCTGTACCCACAGGCATTCTCCCAAATAGTTGCCCTCCCCAAGAAAAACTCCACACCAAAAGAAAACAGGTTTTAATCATTCATGAGCCAATCTTTATTGAACAAATAGTATGTGCTAATAGCTTTGTAAGGCAAAAACTAACACCCAGCGGAAAGCCTTCATTTGCTCAATAGACATTTATCAAGCACCCAGGAGCTGCAAAGTAGATGCTCAGGTCTCGGTTCCACAGCACGCAGGGAACTTCTGCGTGGAAGCAAAAGCAGGTGAGGAATAGGGAGGGGCCCTTGCAGTGGGGGAAGGGGAGCTTTTAAAATGAGCAGATCCTTAGGCTCCACACACAGAGCGGTTTGGGTCTGGTGTGGTCCCAGGAAGGGCTGAGAACCATGGTCTAAATCACCGAGTCTAAGGGACCAGCGCTAACTCCAGTCTGACTGAAGCTGGCATGGCCATCTATGGAATGCAGTTAGTGGGTGAAAGGCAGGCAGGATACGTGTTTGAAGCTGCATCCTGATGGCGGAAAGGATATGAAAACGGCCCAAGAGGAAGGATTCAGCAGGATTTGGGCAAGCGGTCAGGATTCAGAGCTGACTGGGCTTAGGTTCAAGGCTGGGCTCTGGTCCTGGTGGAGCTCTCAGCGAGGACCTAGAAAGGGCTGTGTGATATTTGGGTTCCTTTTGTGTAGCAGGCACTGTGCAGAGCTCTTCATTACGTAATCTCATTTCGTCCTCTTGACAGCCCTAGGAGGTTGGGTGGTCTGCCCGAGGCCAGACGGCCAGGAAGCGGAGGAGTCACAGTTAGCCTGACTGCAGAGCTTGCACTCCTTTGGCCCCTCCACGGTGCCCGCAGGGCTGGGGCACAGGCTTGTCAGGCTCACCTGGCTCACCCAGGGGTGTAGCTAGGAAGGCCTCTTGAGTACAAGGGGCTCTGCTCACATGAGGCAGCAGGCAGCTACTTCCACACTCCACCCTCTAGTGAGTGAAAACACTCCCAGTGACTCCTGACCACAGGGTCTTCATGAATCCCAGCAGCGTGTCCCAGGAAACAGTGATGATGCCAGGTTTTCCTTTGTGCCCCCAGCCTCCCCAATGTTCCCTGCTTCTTCCCGTCCCTGAGGTGGTGCCAACTGTCGTGCTGGTCACCTCCATCCACATCATGTGATACGTGTGTGATGGCGGGTGAAAGCACTGTGCTTCAGGGACCTACTGCTTTGGAAGGAATGCAGACGCTTAGAGGAATGAACTGGTGTCAGGGGCAGGAGCTGGGAAGGATTTGGAGGACATGTTGAATTCCCAGAAACCAACCTTGAAGACAGGCTACAGCCCTTCAAACAGGTCCTGCTGCTCTCTGCAGGGAAACAATAAAGTATCAGGCGTGGATGAGCAAGAGTCCTGCTGCTTGAGATTCCCCTGAAGTGCTTTTCATACCATGGTACCAGCCTGTCTGCACAAAGTCCTGGTTTCACAGGGAACAATGTGTATGTGTGTGCTCCACAAAGACGGTAATCAGGGGCGCCGGCCATCAAAGCATTTTTCTCTCGATAACCGAAGTTACAGACCCAGACACTGGCGTGTTAGTACTCCAAAGACCAGTACTGCCCTGCCTTACAATAAACAGAGGAAACAAGAGTGACTCCCTGCCCACAACCAGCATTCAATGAGAGCTCAAGATCATGGAACTTCCCTCTGTTTATCAAAGTTACTTATAAGTTCAAAATTATTCTGGCAAATACTTTCGATTAGTGGCTGTGAAATATATAATCAATCGATCGATCGACATAGATAGATGATAGATAGGTAGATAGATATAGACTTAGACTTAGAGGTGAGGGAATACAGTAATGACCTGTAAATGTGACTCTAAGATAATGTTAAACTGGACAATTTTCTGTATCCTGTATGCACAGTAATTTCAAAAGGCAGAGTGATAAAATAGACCAAAGACTAGGCTTTGTTGCTTATTAACTGTGTAACTTTTGCAAATTACTTGACTTCTCTAAGCCCTGTTTTCTGCCATAATAAAATAAAAACAGTAAAACTTGCCTAGAGAAATTTTTTTGAGGATTGGGTGTAATATATATAAAGTGCCTGCCTAACAATAACAAATTATTTGTTGAATGGATAAATAGTAGATGCTCAATACAGTTTTTATTTATTACAATATTTGTCAAACTTTATAGGCTTTAAACCTGTCTACCCCATGTTCTTCGGGAAATAACTTAAAAATTAATGATTTTTCAGTTATTAAACCAAACACATCTGTTGCAAAAATTCAAATTATATAAGTATACAAATAAAAAGTGTAAGGCCCTACGACAAAGCCCATACCTTAGATGTAACCAGTGTTAACAGTTTGATATATATCCTTTCAGACCTTTGTCCAGGCCTATACAAATACAAAATTTCCAAACCTGAGTTTGTACTATACAATGTGCTCTTATGTAAGTTTTTGGCATAGTATCTTGGACATCTTTCCAGGCCTGGTATTCTATTTGTATGGTTAGATTATAATTTATAATATAAATCTCCTGTTAATGTACAATTAGGCTTTTTGCTGTTTCAAGTGGTGCTGCAATGAACATCCTTATGTAAATATCATTTTGGCATATGTGCTAGTTATTTTTCTAGGATAAATTTAGGAACAGCCAACTCAAAGGGTATATATATATATAGAACTAGACTCTGCCAACTTGCAGGTTATGTATAATGGACTGAACTGCGTTCCCTCAAACTTCGTATGTTGAAGCCCTAACCCCCAGTACTTCAGAATGTGGCTATATTTAGAGATAAGGCAATTAAAGGGGTGATTAAGTTAAAATGACGCCATTAGGGTGGGGCCCTAATCCAATCTGATTGGTGTCCTCATGAGAGGAAGAAATTTGGACACACACAAAGACACCAGAAAGGGAAAAAAAGACACCAGGGATGCACACACATAGGAAAGACCACGTGAGGACACAGAGAGAAGAGAGTCACCTGCAAAGAGAGAGATTTCAGGAGAAACCAAACCTGCTGACACCTTTATCTTCGACTTTGAGCCTCAGAACAGTGAGGAAACAAATCTTTGTTGTTTAAGCCACCAGACTGTGGTTATTTTGTTATGGGAGCCCTAGCAAACTAATACAGAAAGGTGTCCTTTGAGTTGAGGTCCGCGTGGTATTCTGGTTACTTGCTCCCTACTTACTTGATCCCTTGCTCTCTCTGTCCCCGTCTTTACCTTCCTTACCCTCCTTCCTCATTGCAGTTTATTTAATAAGGACTGTTTACTGTGAACATTGGGGAATCTCAAGAATCTTTGGATGTTTGTGAACTTGCTTTTCATGTATCTCATTCTGGCACAGCATTTAGATTAGCAGGAAGAAGCTATTAAGGTATTTACCCACTGAAGTAGCCTCTATTTTTATTACATGAACTATGAAACAGTGAGAAGAAAATCTTTCCCACATAATTTCTCTGACATTTCTTGCACTGATTAACAGGGCCAATAGCTCACCTTTGTAGATTACTTTAAACGCGTTAGATAAATCTTTAGGTTAAGATAATTAAATCACTCTAATCGACCTAGTGGCTAGCTTGAGTTAATGCACCCCTTGAAGCTGTGTTTTACCACAATCTCTCTTCCTGAGCACCCCTGTCCCTCAGCCTTCGTATGTGTCTGTGCTTCTGTGAGAAAGATGCAGAAATGAAACTTGAAATTACGTGGAATGACAATCTCCACTCTGCTCCACGTCCATCCTCAGTAACATTCACATGTTTGACATTCTTTGGATTTCCTGAAGAGTGACTCACCCAGAATTACAGCCACAGGAGCTGGAATAATTGGTCTCAAGGTCTCCTAACATTTCTCTCTCCCCTCAGCCATTCCTTTTACTTGTAACGTGAAGCACTGCTTTGCTGGAGGTGGCTGCATGTTGGTGACAGATGGAAAGAAAGAGGGAGACTAACAGCCAGTGATTGAAAGAAGTTTTACTGTTGGAATCTCTTCTTTCTCTGTTTTCTTTCCAGAGTCCACTTTGGTTGCTTAAGCACCATAGGTCTGGGAAGGCTTCTGCTTACTTTTCCCCAACAGGCTAGTAGCTCTTGGGAAGCCAAGAGTCAGGCCTTCCTGTTACCTAGACCTGATCAGGAGGGTGGGAGAAGGGTAAGCAGCAGCTGGGCTGACACAGGAAAAGTAGGGTGGACCCACTCTCTCCCCCAACCCTGCCAATGGTGGTACCAGCTGAGCCTTTCAGGTGACTGTCAAGGTGATGCCAACCGCCCCCTCCCATGCCCCAAGCAAACGAGAAGTCTCAACGTGATGCTAAAGAAACAAAGAAATCTCTGCCTTTTGAAATCTGGGGGGAAATGTACAGGAAAGGGTTTTTCCCCTGACTTTTTTCCTCAATGTGTTTGGATGTATGTGTGTACAATGGAAGTTAGGAATAAATTAAGGAGTAAATATGAAGATAATATAATTATCTCTTCCTATTTGCAATATTCAAGTTCCACTTTTTTTTTCTTTTGCCCTTTTATTGGTGCTGCTTTTTCTACTCTAGTTTTCCAAGCTACGAATGAACCCTAAAAGCATATGCAATTATTTCCAAAAAAGATTTGGGTGCCTACTGTGTGCAAAGCATTATGCTAGGTTTGAACAAGATAAAAAGATAGTTAAAATTTAGCCCACCTTCAAGGTCTGCAGTCTCATAGCAAAGGTAGTTCATGGTCATGTTTGCTCACAAATTTGCAAAGCAGCTATATTTTTCAAGAGAAAACATTTTAATTGTCTAGTGCTCATTAACAGTATCTAAATGTCACTGACATTTAGCCCAAACCAAAAACATATTCTGAAATAACAAGCAATTAAATGAACACCTTGATTAGAAACAAGGATTTCAGGAGAGTTTGCTCACTTGTGGGCCATAAATTGTAGAAAGGAGAGTTACACCATGCCGTATGTGAACTATAGGGCTCTAAAGTAGTATGGTATCAGCTGTAACACATCTGCTTCATTTAGAGTTTGAATAGTTGGTATTGTGGCCTTATACATGACATAAAAAATTATATTTGAGAAAGATTCTGAATTTGGTAGGTAGTTGATTTAGAGTTACAAAGTCTCTTCCAACTCTTAAAATATTAGATTCTAGCAGGACACAAATGTAACCTTTTGGAATAAGAACTCCAGCGGGAAATATCTATAGCTCAACATGAGTGTTTAATGCTGTATTTCTACCACCTGGGATGATTATTTTGGTCTCATAAAATCTATTTATCTGTTTATAGTGGTTGACTGGCAAGCTGTTAATTTACTGCCAAATTTCTGGAAGCAAAAGGAAAGGGGAAAAATCAACTAAAAACCATCAATAAATCCCTATTGCGACTCCTTCCACGAAGTGGATCACATCATGGGTAACAATGTAATGCCACCCTTATTTGCTCTTTTATTCTGTATCTGATGCTTAACTATCTCCCTAGAATAAGATCCAATCAATGTCAAAGGATTAGAGATACAGTGGAAGCAAAAGGAAGGGAGCAATATACTATTTTAACTATTACTAAGCATTTGTCCACCAGTCGGTCTCCCTGGTGACTCAATGCAATCACCTCACCTAAGGCCAGCACACTCGTGTGGCACAGGCATTTGCTTCCTCTCTCAGTTTCCTGTTTTCCTGGATAGGAGGTTCTCTGAGGTGAGCCTTCAGGAAACAGTTGCTCCCTCAGAGGTCTGCTAGGAAGAGTGCTTTGGAGAGGGTAGGTTCCAACTGCGTGCTAAAGTGATAGCCTTGCTCTAACCCAGGGCATGTCAACTACATAAACTTCCTTAAGTTGAGTTCAATTCACTTTCTTATACAGCAGGAGGTATTCAGTCGTTGCCAAAGTCAATATATTAACTCTGGTTGCTGAAGGCAGCTGGTTTCCCATAGAACCATGCGTCCCCATTTCCTATTTCAGTCAGTTTGATTCAGTGGTAGAAAATGCCAAAGGGAGCTGGCAACAATGGCCTTTTCCACTTATAATAGACTTTCTTTTATGTACTTTGGATTTTTCTCCACTATTGTGCTCAGTGGTATATTTACAGTGTAATCAGATTGGAAAGCTCTACAACAAGGTGCTGATTAGCAAAAAAATCTCAAAGTAAATGGCTTCCTCTCTTCCCTGAGTCCCAGAGGCGACTGTGCTGCCAGTCTATTACCAGGGACACAGGGTCCTCAGAGGGAAGCGGGGCTTTTATATGCGTAAGAACCAAGTTTCCAGGAGAGCCCTGGAATTTGAAAATTCCTTGAGCATCCAGTGATAAGCTGAGATAAATCAGGCCTCCCTGGGCAGTCAGGATTCAGACATCCTATTTCTGTTCTGCTTTCCTCCCACCCCCTCTTGGACTGGTGGGAAAAAGAAAAATCCCTCCTTCTAAGGTAAAGAATTTAAGGATGGGAGTTATTTGTTATATAAACAGCTATTTTGCTGTTTGGTTAAGTCTCAGGTCTTCCTGTTGCATGGTTCTCCCCTTTTCTTTTCTTTTGTTTGTTATCACTGCTGTGTCTTTTGGCTTCTCTTCGTCTGTGGGGTGAGGTTTGATCTTTTCAAAAGAAGAGGAAGTAGGATTTTTTCTAATTTTTGTTCATTAGCTGTATAACCTTGCAAATGTCACTCACTTCCTGTACTGTATAGATTCATAATCTATAAAAAAGGAACGTCAATATCTATTCCCTTTCATTTGCAGAACATAAACACTGTCAAATATTTTGGTTACATTCTTTGATCTCAACAGAACTTTTTCTAATAACTATGCTATTTAATTATGAATTTAATACTGGAATGCACTATTTGTTTTCAAATATTTAAAAGTTAAAAAAATATTTAAACCATACTTGGCTTGATTCCATGTATTTGTATTTCATGACACTTAAAAGAGATTTTGTGGATGGTAGACCATTTCTCTTGAGGAATATCTTGAATTATGAGGTTTCATATTATAAACTTGATGTGAACAAAATATACTCCAATATTCATTCATATGAAACTAGTTCCAGCTTTTGAGTAAGTTATATATTTTTCAATTTAACAAGAAAAAAATTTTAGTTAGTTAATGGCTATTTTTGACATCATTTCTCAGTTCTTCAGAGGAGGAATAAAGAGCACATAAGGGCTTTTTGAATATTTGGGTATTAGTGTTAACAGGGAAATACTACAGACTGCCTAACCCACTTAATAAAATCCACATCCGAAACCTCAAGCTCCACCCCTACCACCCAACCTATGTCTACTAAGCTCTGTCATTGTAGAAAACAGGACAGACTTGTTCCATGAGAAGCGCCATTTCATTTGTACTCTCAGCTGTGAGTTCTTGGCCCTCCAAGAAAACCTCCATATAGACCTAACACCATTCACATGTCCTTTTGCTTGCACTAAAGGTAAAAGCACTTCAAAACTGTAAAAACCATCTTATCCTTTCACTCTGGGTACAATGTGAAAAAGAGCTGGAGTAGAACCAGGCAGACAGGTTACTGCAGAGAGGCGAGGCAGGAGATAATATCAGCCTAGCTAGAACAGGAGTAGTGGGGATAGAGAGAAATGAGGAGATTACACATATATGAGAACGAAACACTGATGGGACTTTCTGATGGTCCTCAATGGTGAGAGGGAGGGGCTTGGTTGATGATGGTATTTAGAGATTGAGAACAAAGAAACAAGTATAATGAAAATGAGGATTTAATTTGGGATACACTATTTTGAGATATCTTGGAACATGGGGACATACATCTTGAAGGCAGTCTGGTATGCAGATTGGTAGTAAGAAAAGAGAACTAACCATTTATATTTAGGAGTCATTAGCATAGAGGTGGTCATTGAGTCTATGGAAGAGCATGAAATCAGCAAAGGAGAGCATAAAAACTGAGAGAAGAATAAACTGACTAGGACACTTAAGCGACAGGCAGAAGATGGAGGTTCCAGAAGTCAAGACACTGTAATATAAAGAAGCCAGAGGAAACCTAGGCAAGTGTGGTTTCACAAGTAAGGGCTGTAAATGCAGCAGGCCACGGTCACCAGTATCGAATGCTGCAGAGGGGTCAAGCAAAATCAGAAAAAGGGACCACTGAGTTGAACAAAGAGGCTGTTAGTGACTTTGTGGAGGATCTCAGTGGAGTGGTAGGGGATAGACCCAATGGCAATGAATAAATAATCCACTGAGTAAAGTTCTTAGGTAGACAGGAGGAAACAGAATCCAGAGGACAGGCAGGAAGACAAAAGAGAGAACATGCAGAAATCTGTGCCTCAGATGGGGCAGATACCTGATGCATGGCGCTGTTGACAGGATGGGCGTGGAGGCAGGTAGGCTAATGAATATGGAGACAGGAAGTCCTCGGAGTTCCTCTGATGGGTTCTTCTTTCTCCTGAGGAGAAACGAGGGAGCAAAGGGAGGCTTAGGAAACAGTAGATATTAAGGCACAAAACAAGCTGCTTCCTTAGACAAAATGTCCTTCAGCAAAGAGAGAAATTACTTGGAAACATTTCAAGTATAAGGAATAGTATAGGAAATAATTACAATTTAACATCCATGTGTCCTCCATCTAGCTTTAAGGTTTTGCAACATTGTTCTGCAGATTACTTTTGGTAGAAAATAAAACTTAGATACAACTGAACCCTCTCTATTACATTCCCTTCTCTTCCTCTCTGTAAGTAATCACTATTCTGAATTTGGTGCCTATCATTTCCTTGTATGAGTTTCACAAGTTTTCAAACTTTTATTTATGGTATACCATATACACCTTTCTGCAACCTGCTTCCCCCCCAATATTATGTTAATGAACTCTATCTCAATTAACACTGGTACCTTTGGCTCATTAATGTACATTTAGTATTCTGTGTATGTCAATTTGCCCAACAATGTAACTCATTCACCTATTCTCCTGTAACAGGCATTAAAATTGTTTCACTAATATAAGCAATACTGCTATGAACACCCTTACACCGGCTCATAAATATGAATATATATATATATGTACACACACACACATATATAAATATATTCAATTCCTTAACAAGCAGCTTAACAGGAAAGATAACACGTGTGCCTGAATTACACAGCGAAGACAGCCATTAATTTTCAAGAAGGGCCCAGGAGCCCATGGACTGTTCTGAGCAAAGTGAAGCTACTTTCACTAGGAAGCATCTGGGGATGGCGCCGATGATGGAGGGGCGTTCACTGACCCGTAGGCCACACAGTTTCAGCCCTTGATGACTTTAACTGTCACCCAGTAGTCTCACGTGTGCCCATTCATTCTCTCCACTAGAGTGCGGGCCCCACGAGGCCGGAACCAGTGACCCAGTGACCGTGGAGAGCCCGCAGCGGAAGCTGCAGCGGCCACCTCCTGGCTGTGCCAGGCCCCGAAGTGACAGCGCTAGGGGAAGGTCGGCGCAGCGGGGCCTAATCTCACTTTCTACCCAGAGCCAAGGCAGCCGAGGAAAGGAGGGGGGGCTGGGGCAGACACTTGCCTCGAAGTGTCACCTCACTTCCACGCACAATGCCGCCAGGTCAGGAGCTGGGAGCCCAGGCGTGGACCAGGCCCCCGCCCTGAGCGCCGCTCCCCAGCCTGGCCTCTCCCGTGGCGCCTCTCCGCCTTACGCCAACTCCGTAAGGAGGTGCTCTGGCCAACCGGGCGGCGCCCACCTCTCCGAAGCCTGACGTGAAATCGCGCGGGGCAGCTCTCGCGGCGGCCATCTTTAATCCGGGCACACCCCACCCTCGCGCCCCACCGGCCCCTCCCTCCCCCTCCCCAGGCTCTTCACTGACCAACGAGTGCGGCTGTTTAACCTTAGAGACCGTGTTGAAGGAACATGCACAGAGGCCTGACCACCCGTGTCTCCGGGGGTGCCGGATCCCGCCAATTTAAACATGGCGGCTGCACCCAAGCAGCCAAAGAGGGTAGACGCCAATGAAGTCATGCTCGCAATGGAGCGGGGCGGTGAGGCAGGGCCGGAGGAATCTCGCGAGATCGCAGCAGCCTGCGTTCGGCCCGGAAGCCTCTTCTGAGGGGGCGGGGGCGGAGGAGGGAGCGGGAGTCCGGTGAGAGCCGGAGGAGGAGTCCGTCCGCTGCGGGCTGCGTAAGCGGAGCAGCGACGCCCGGCGGCTGCGCCGCGGAATTGGCGTAGGCGGCTTTGGAGAATCGCGGGCTGCGCCGCTCCCGGGCAGGCGCGGAGGGGGAGGGGATGTCGGTCAGTGCGAGATCCGCTGCTGCTGAGGAGAGGAGCGTCAACAGCAGCACCATGGGTGAGTCTCAGCTTCGGGCCGCCGCGGCTTGGGTCCGCGGCTGCGGGCGCGGGGGGGCTCTGCTGCCGCGGAACCGGGCCTGGGGGCCGCCCTGAGGTGGGGTGGGGGCGCCGGCGGGCCCGGGGCGCGGCGGCGGCGGCCCGGGGGGAGGGGAGGCGGCGGCGGTGACAGTTTGAATTGAATGTGAGCAGAGCCGAGGCGGCGGCATTTCCTGTGCCGCGGCGGGCGGGCCCGGGAGCGGGCCGACGGGACCGCGGCCTCCGGCGCCGGGGCAGCCCGAGGGGGTCGTCTCCGCCCGGCCCGCGGGCTGCCGCCGCCCTGCTTCCCCCGGCGGTCGGCCGCACACCCGCGGCCAGCTTCCCTCGTGGGAGCGGCCTGGCGAGGAGGTTGGATGTGTGGGCCGGCCCCGCGGGCGGCGGCGGAGGGAGGAAGGAGGATGCACCGGGCTGCAGCTGCGGGGAAGGCGGCGGCGGCTGCAGCGCGGCCCCTGCCCGCGGCTCGGGGCTTCCTCTCCCCAGGCGCGGCCCCGGAGGCCGGTGGATGGCGGGCCAGGCTTGAGTGCGGAGGATAAGGAGCCTGATTTGGGCTTAATTTTTAAGAAAAGGGAAAGAACGTCTGGGAAGGGCGCCCTCCGGAGGAGTGGAAAAGGGTGGGAAGGGTCGCTGGAAAAGGGAGGGACCCTGTTGGAGATACGGCCTGGCGATGTTGAAGGGAATTAATTTTTGAAAATGTTTCAGTATGCTCAGTTACTCTCTTAAGAAGCCCTTTCATTTCCTTTCCTCCCCCACGTATTGGAAAAAGAGCAAGGCCATTCCATTCACATTTTCCACTGCCGAGTTCCATTTCATACTGTGTGTACAGGAGGAAATAAGCAACTGAGATGGTTCTAACACATTTTCATTTGCCGAGTTACATTGTGAGAGTACACTGTTTCAAATCTGGGTTTTTATAGTGTGAGGAAATAATTTGTGGCATCCAGGTGCTTGCTTAGTTACTGAAATAACATTGTTGCGAATTTATTGTTATAGTTCAACTTTAAGATTTCTTTTGCTTTTATTTTTATAAAAGGGAAGAGTATCCGATTGAGTGCCCTTGAGGATCTAAATGAGCCAGGTAGTCTAGGTTCAAAAACATATTACTTGCTTTACATACTTATATACATGCACACACACACACACACACACACACCCAGTTTATAAGCAAGTTGAGGGGAAACTTCTTAGGCATTAAGTGTACAGATAGGGATGAAATGAAATTTATGGAATCCTGATAGACTGAAGGATGGTACCTTAGCAGGATATAAACAGTTACAAAGTTAGTTACTGCTGCCTGGATTCCTTGTTCCTCCAAATAGCAAGGGAAGGGGCAAAGGAGGAGGGCAGGAAACAATCTTTCATCCCACCCAGCTGTTCAGTGGGCGGGGCTGGAGGAGAGGGTTGAGTGGAACTATGAAATAAATGTGGACGCTGTATAGATGGTTTATATGGTAACATTGTGTCAGTCTGTGATGGGACAACAGGATGGATGGAGCCTGGTCCTCTTTTTTTTCCTTTTTATTGAGAAGCCAGGTTTTCTTAATACGGTTATTTAAAATATCACATGTACTGTTAGGTTTACAGAATTGAAGTTCGTACCTGACTATAGAAATTCATTTTGTGTTTATCAAGTAGATTTTAATTTACAAAAAGGATGTATACTTGTAATTTAGTTAAGAATTTTTAGTTTCTGGTTTTCTTTTGGAGATAAGGTATTCAGTATGTAACTACACGTAAGGTAGTGTTATCAGTCGGATATGTTTCAGAAGTTTGTTATAAAATTGGTTGTTTAGATTTGTGGATTTTCCCCATAGAAATAATCTTAAATAAGCCCATGCCAGAACTTCTGAGCTAGTTTGAGACAAGGTAGGATTCCTGACAGACCTTAAAGCAGTTGTAGAGGGTTGACAGCAACTTGGACGCATGCCCCCCCACCCCCCTCCCAAAAAAAGCTTAGAGAGGAGAGTTAGATCTGTGGTTTCCAAGGTCTCATGAATGAGCGTGGTCAGATGACAAAACCAGAATGAAGATAGTGGTAGAGCTCTTTGGTTTCAAACTTCTTATAATTTGATGGTATACATATTCCCAGTATACTCTACTCTGGATTTTGCCAAAAGATTATTGTTACCTACTAAATTACCAGTTGAGAACCATGTTTCACATTTGGAGCTAATAAGCTATCTTCAGTTTTTTATTAGAGTTTCAAAATTTTTATTTCAACATTTATGTATTTTACTAAATTTTAAGACAAAACTTTGGATATGTTTAATGTACTAAGTTTAAACTGTAAATGATTTAATTGTACAATGAAACTGATGTAGAAAAAATGTGCTTTTGCAGAGTAGAATTTTAAGGTAGCACGATTATAGGTTAGGCCTGCCAGATGAGAGCATATTGTTAAATATGGACTATTGGTCTCTACAGCGGTGTTTTGCAGACCTATTAGTTGGTCTTGAAATCAATTTTGTGCATTTCTACTAATGCTTTTTTAAAAGTAGAAAAAAAATAGGAAATAGCAATCAATACATTACACTTAGTATAAATTGGGGGAGGGTTAAATTTTGTTTTATTAGTATTGTTTGTGGTATACATTTCTTTTATTAAGGATTATGGTCAAAACAGTTTGTAAAAACATTTGGGGGGTATGTAGTATGGATGTGCAATGTGGAGGATTGCATCTGTGCAAGAGGTTGGAGGTCTTGTTTGAGGAGGAATAACTTTAAATGTTATTGAGTCCACGTGGCTTTCACTTATTTGGATTTGTTTATTCTGTACTCTATATAGCTTGTGTGGTTAGAGAGATCTGGGGCTACTGCTTAAGAGTAGCTCGTCTCAAAACCAGATTGAGAATCACTGCACTAGGTGACAGCCATTGAAGGACTGTAGGAAATGGAGAAGAAAGAAGTCTTTCTTAACCATCTAGTCCATAATTCTTCCTTCTAGAATTTTCAGACTTGGGAATCAGAATCACCTAGGTAGCTTTTGTGTGTGTGTGTACATTTGTCATTTAATAAATGAACTTTTGCAAAATGTGATCAGTAATTACTGGACATATAGCATTGTACTAGGTCAGTATTTTCCAAAGTATAATTGATGAACCTCATGGATAAGGGTCAGTCAGGGCCCCTTATATAAGAACCCTATACAGGTGTACTATTTTTAATCTTTTAACATATTTTTACTGTACCTTTCCTATGTTTAGACATACAAATACCATTGTGTTACAGTCACCTATAGTAATCAGTAAAGTAACATGTGGTGCAGGTTTATAACCTAGGAGCAATAGGCTAAACCATATAGCCTAGGTGTGTAGTAGGCTATGCCATCTAAGTTTGTGTAAGCACCCAATGACAGAATTGCTTAACCTCATTTCTCAGAACATATCTCCATTAAGTGGCCTGTAACTATATATGGATAGGCTGTGATTTGTTTAACATGTCCCCTTCTGATAGACATTTATTTTCAATATTTTGCTATCATAAACCATGACATGATGAATAACTTGGGACATCGATCTTTTCACATGTTACTTTCTCAGAGCTTTTGAACTCTTTGACACAAGAACACTATTAGTTAAAGCAGTAGTGTTGATGATGTTACTAGCTTAGGACTTCAACACCCAAGTTCATTCATTTAACAAGTATGTGTCTTGTGCCTGCTGTATGTCAAGCACTAGGAAAAGTGAGTTAAATGCTGCAACAGTAGGAATAGAAGGCATGGTGATTAGGAGCTTAGATTTTGGAGTCAGGCCTAGATTCACATCCCTAAAACTCAACTGAACCTTGGGCAAGTAACAGAACTTTTTCTTGTTTCCTTCTCTGTAAAGTAGGACTCTAAAGTTATTGGAAAATTAAATAAAAATTAAATGAGATAATACATAGCAAGTTCTTAGCCTGGCATATAACAGTCACTCAGATCTTAGCTTAAAAAAAGGTATCAAACTATATATATGGCAATTAACTACTTTTCTGCCTCCATTGTAAGTTTCTTTAACTCAAAAACTGTGTTTTGTTCACTTTATATTCCCAGCCTGGCATTTGCTTAGTAAATCACTTGTGATATGATTTAAAGGTATGTGTACAGTGGGAGTAGAAGAGAGAAGAGTGCTTCAATCTCTCTCAAAATGGAAAAGATGAATCTTTAAAGTTGGGTACAGTGATTAGGCAGAGGAGGAAGGATACTTACTCTAGGCTGCGAATTCATTGTGGTGTAGGTTATGAGACTTAGAGAGGTAAGCAGAGATCTTGTGTGCTATGTTGAGGATTTTAAAAAATCTTTATTGAAGGGTTTTAAAAGAAGAGTGGTAACCATGAGCAATGTGATGATAATTCTAGTAGGGAAAGATTGAGCACCAAGGTGGGGCCGGTGAATTAAGGAAGGTTAATGTTACAGTCCTAAGGCTAAAAAAAGATGAAGGACGTAACTAGGGCATTGGCAAAGGGCGTGAAGTATAGGGGATGGTTGTGAGATTTGAGGTATGGAGGGGATGTAGGCGATGGGTAACAAATTCAGAAATATCTGAGCTTTCTGAATGAAGCATAGGTAACATGTCTTGACATAGGTGATTTAAAACATGAAATTGAACCCTGGCCGGTGTTCTCAGTGGTTACAGTGTTGGCCAGTGCACAGGTTCAATTCCTGGTCAAGGGTACAAGTTGCAGATTTGATTCCTGGCCCTGGTTGGGTGTGTGTGGGAGGCAACTGGATAGATGTGTCTCTCTCATTGATGCTTCCCGCCCTCTTCTTCCCTCCCACTCTCTCTCAAAATCAAAGGCAAAAAATATCCTCCAGTGAAGATTAACAAAAACATGAAATTGAGAGGCTTGGGGAACATCTAAGTGAGCATGTCTGTTATTCTCAGTATTAGGAAAGATCTTGGATGGAAAATAAACATTTTAAGATGATTATAAATTCATTTATGCTTTGGATTTTTATGTTAGTAATTGAATCTGCCATATTGAACAAAAGCTATACTGTAGCTTGGTCAATAAATTTTTGTGTGTTTGTTTTTTGTTTTTTTGGTGTGTGTTTTTAAGAGTTAGTCGGTATTTGTGCTTTGGTGAGCAAAGTTGAATGAAATTGGAATAACATGATTTGTGTGAAATTTATTCATTCTTCAAAGTCAGACAAATCCAAGTCACCAGTTTCTTGAATAGTACTAAGATGTTTACTTATTTAAAATTTCTGCTGATTTATTTTACAGCAGCAGCTGTTTCAAACTAAGGGTCATGCTAGTGTTTCTTTGCACATGACATTTTGTATCCCTGTGTATTCAAATTGTTCATTCAGATTGTAATCAGAGTTCTTTCTTTTTGAGAAGATTTTGGTATAGATTGGCGGTTTTAGGAATCTGTAAATATTTTGAGTGAGATCATTATTTGTTTAGAGGAGGCAAAAATCTTCATAGTACTTTTATCCTAGTGCTTTCTGTTTATAGTGTTATTAAAATGATCAGGGTACATTTCATTTGTTACGTGTAGCATTCTGGGATGTGAGGTGACCTAAACAGGGAAACATTTTTCAGTAACTAATATACCTTCAAGTATCAACATTTTAAACTATTTTTAATTTTAAAAAGTTTCATATATATACTTAGTTCCTTTTATGATTAATTTAAACAATTAACCAGGAAGGGAACAGGCCGTTATTTCAATCGCTAAAAGTTAATTTGTGTTCTTTTTAAATTACATATATTTTTTTCATGGTTGTAATTAGTGGTATATTAGTGGTTAGTGGTCCTTAACCCTGGTCAGGCATTGGAAACACTTCCAATGCTTAACACTTGAAGGCTCATTAACTCACTAGGTGTGAGGTGGGGGTTCAGAATGCTCATTTTCAGTATTTTAGTTAATTCTGATGAACCATCAGGGTTGGCATGAATTATATATTATGAGGTAGTATTTGTAAAAGTACTCTGTAAACTCTTAAATTTTATACAAAACCAAGATGTTATTCACTTAATATTTAATGGAGTTTTTGGTGTATTAACCTATATGAATTAAATGTGAATTAAGCATATGTATTAAATATGTATATGGTGTTTTAGTGTTGATATCCTAATTTGCCTAGCCATTTTTATTATTTTGTAGTTTCAATAAGAATTTTAAGTATTATTTTAAAGTCTATTTTTAAGCAGACCTCTTCTGCCTTCCCTAGTTATTTTCCTAGGGTATTTGTTAGTTTAGTACATTAAACTTGTTTTAATTTACGTTTCTTATTACTGGAGAGAGATTTATGTATTAACTGATGAGCTTCCTATTTTCAGTAGAATATACAGAGCTTAAAATCACTATCAGGAATTTTTGATTTTGTGCTGTGACTTATAATACAGGACTATTAAATAATGCAGTATGATAGTCGTTTTTTCTTTTTAACTGTATATACATTGCTTTTCACATTTTTCTCTTCTATATCAGGTACATTCTATACGGTAGTATATACGTATGTTATTCTATCCCTGAAGTTTGTAGCTATCCAGTTTGCTGTTAAAAATCTTTGTGTTTTAGTTGCTCAGCTTTTATTTCCTGGTTCATTTCTCTGTTGAAGGTCTGCCAGCTGTTAAGCATTGAGTTTGAGTTCCATTTCTGTTTTCCAGCTGTATTCTGTGTAGTTGATATGCTGAGTGAAAATGAAATAGAGTAGAAGTTATTTATGTTTTATGGGGTATAAAATAATGTGCAGGTAGGAAAGAACCTCAAAACCCAAAATATATAGTCATTGTATAATTCGCAAAGACCATACCTACTCAGAGGACAACTTGTAGTCTTTTATTTTTTATATTTATTGATTGATTGATGAGAGAAACATCAGTTTGTTGTTCCACTTACTTATGAATTCATGACCAGGAATCGAACCTGCAATGTTGAAGTATTGGGGACCACACTAACCATCTGAGCTACCCAGCCAGGAATTTGCCTTTTAGTTTTTTCACTGCTGAGGAGTGGTGAATCTATTAGTTAACATATCTCTAGCTTAAGTTTGGAAACAGAACTTGACAGAAAGGATGAAATGAGTGATCCTAGTTAGAAGTCTAGTCATTTCTGTCTTTATTTTTGTATTAGAATAGAAAAGTTGGTCTAATACAGAACTAGGAGTTATATTATGAGGTGATTCTTTCAGCTGTGAGCCAAAAAGATAACTAGAACGACTTAGCTGGCAAGTAGACTCACCAAAAGTAGTTAAGTTTGTATTTGACCGTGGTTCTGTGCTGTTAGAAAGATGTAGTTCCTTTTTTTTCTTTTTTGAAATTTTGGAATAATTTTAGACTTGCTTAAAAGTTGCAGCCCCTGCCTTTATGAAAGTTAAGTATTTGATCAATATGGAGGAAATGCAAAAGTAATACCACAAACTTGTGGATACATCATGTTATATGAGATAAGTGTACCATCAACGTTAGTACTGGCCTAGAGTGTGGGAATAAGGGAGGAGTTTTGTACTTGATGGAAACTTATTTGAATTGTGTTAGATGTTTTTGGGTAGGGCTGAGAGATTCCAATGATTTTTTTTTTTTTTTTTAATTGAAGAGTGAGTGTTCTAAGTATAGTTACTCACTAGTGGATTCCGTTTAACAGATTAGAATCTAACAAAGATGAACAAAGGACTATCTTTCCATTGAGTAGTTTCCTCAGTGGTCTCACTGCTTCCAGTCTCATCCCACTTCATTTAATATACCTTTAAGATTATTGTACCCCAAATATTACTTTTATAGTTGACCAATTATAGAACTTTAAGTGTCTTCCTATTCAGAGTATAGACTTCTAAGGTTCTTGTTAAAAATAACTTTCTTGGACCAGCAAGATCCTACTTCTCTGTTTCTAGGCTGAGGCCCAGGTAACTCTTTTTATAAAGCTCCCCCAATGCTTCTGATCACAGCCAGGATTGGGAATCTCTTATCTGCAAGATAAAAGAACAGAGACCTTAATCATTGCACACTGTATGTACTTTGTGTAAAGTGGCAAATATTTCATTCCTGTGTATATATGTAAACATTATATATACCTTGAAATAACCTCATAAAAGACATCCCAATCTAAGGCTCAGAAAGATTATGTAACTTACCCACCAGAGCATAGCTCTGAGTTAGAGCAGATGCTGAAATTCATGTTTGTTTATTTATTTATTTTTTAAAACATGTCTTTATTGTTGAAAGTATTACAGATGCCCCTTTTCTCCCCCATTGAGGTCCTCCACCTGGCTCATGCCCCCTTCTCAGGCCTTCGCCACACTATTGTCTGTGTCCATGAGACACACATATATACATACATACGTACATATACGCATGCACACACACACACACACACACATATATATATAAGTTCTTTGGTTAATCTTCTCCTGACCCTGTACCGCCCCCTTCCCTCTGAGATTCGTCAGTCTGTTGCATGCTTCCATGGCTCTGGATCTATTTTATTCGTCAGTTTACCTTGTTCATTAGATAGAATTAATATTTCCTGCTGTTCTTACGTTGCTTTATGATTCTGTGTTCCTTCATTAAAAACTTAAAGCACTCACTTCAGGTCTTTCTTGGTTTGGCTTTTTCCTTCTACTCAGATCAAATCATGTTTGCTATTTTTGCTTCTGCTTATGCTATTCTTACCATCACCTATTATTAAGGAAGGTCCAGATCAAAACTACTCATTCAGGAAAACTGTCCCCAACTACCTGAGTCTACAGCAGCTCTTGGGATTGCTACCATTCTCTCTTCCAGTTCATCTTCAATATTTTTTAGTAGTTCATCTTCAGCATTTTTTTAGTGGTAATTTTCTAAAATATGAATGTGACTCTGCGTATGAATTAGTGTGATTGTGCATTCTTCTGCTTCAAATCCTTTAATGATGTCCATAAACTTTCAAGATGAGGTCTAATCTAAGTTCCTTAGCTTGGCTAACAGAGTCCTTCATGATCTGGCTTTTGCTTAACTTTCCTATACTTTAGCCTCTAGGCCTGAAAATGAGGTGTATTGAACTCTTCGTAATTCCTATGAAGAACCAGGTTCTCATGCTTTGGGACCTTTATAGTTACCAGCTAGCCTGCCTGAGACACACATTCTCCAGCACCTACCCACATTTCTCACCAGACCAAGTCCTACTAGTCCTTCAGGATCTAAAGGATGATCTCTATCCTGGGGTCAGATCCTTCCTTCTTTGTTCTCATAGCCATCCTCTGTGCTTGCCTATCAGTTGTATTTATTTATCACTGTGTTATTATAATTGCCTTCTAACTTATCTGACCTTAGGTTCTTAGTTTTATAAACAGGGACCTTGTTTTTATTCACTTTTATATTCCTAATTGCTAGTACATGCATTGTAAGGATTCGATAATTATGTTGAATAAATGAAAGAGTGTGGTCAGTAAATCTACAAATAGAGACCTAAATTCCAACTTCAAAGCAAAGAAAAAAGTATTTAAATTTTGAAGTATCTCATTCTGACATGTGTTCATAGAATTAAATATTAAAATCTTTTGAACAGATTAACAAGATTCCTGGATAGAAGTAAGAAAATAAAAGTTTGTTCCATCAGTACACAGTCGCTTATCTCAGTAAAAAGGGAGGGGCAGGGGGCACTCAAACTAAGACATGAAACTTTAAAAATATTGGAGGGGAGGAAACATCAAAGCCAACATTTAGGACATGTCTGTGTAATCTTGTTACATCTTAGTGTTCTTGTTACAGTAAATCTAGAATCTAGGTATTTTTATACCAGTTATATTTAAAATATTTAAAACATTTAAATGATTAAGTTTTTAAACTTTTTCCTTGTATGTAAGAGGTAGGAATTAAGCAAGTGCTAGACCCTTATATCTGTGTGTATGATGTAAGGCTTTTGTTAAAAACACTGAGTAATAGACAAGTAAATTTACGAATTAATATCTCTTCCTTTTGTAGTGTGTTATTTATATTTAGAATTACCTAAATTTTAGGAGAAATAAATTTATTTTTGTCAGTGTGTAAAACAAGATACAATATACCTGTGTTTTAAAACCTAAAAGGGTACAGATTGAACTTGAAGTTATTTAGGAAAGACCAAATGTTTATCTTTGATATTAAAGTTATTGATATGAACTTTGGATCTTTGTAGCCTGATTTTTATTTTTTTTTAAATTGCAGTCACTAAGGGGAGAGATAGAATTCTGGTCATATTAAGGTAATTTGGGCTGAACTTTTCATTTTGTAAAGATGGGGGGAGTTGAAAGTAGATCCTACCAGGAATATATCTTAATTTTTCTCAAATTCTGATTTTGTTGGGCTTCCAGTCTATTACAACACCCCTTGATCAGTTTTGTTGTTGTTACTGAAAAGTATATTTAGCAGTTTTTAAAATAAGTTGCTGCTTTTCTCTTAGGGGGAAAAAATGTAATCCTCACCTGAGGACATGCTTAGAGAGAGGAAAGGAGAGGGGAGGAGGGAGGGAGGTTGGGGGAAAGAGAAACATCAATCCATTGCCTTCGGTTGCCTTCCATACTGTCCCTACCAAGGATTGAGCCCTCAACCCAGGCATGCTCCCTGACTGTGAATTGAACCCACAACCTTTTGATGCACAGGACAATGCTCAGCAAACTGAGCCACTCAGGCTGGGCTCCTTGGGAAAATTCATTAAAGCAAATATTAATATTCAAACCTTTAAAAATGATAATGGGATTTTAGATGGCACAATTTTGGTAACTTTATTCCTTGGAATTGGAACAAAGGCAAGAGACTATAAAGAATTCTTAAGGGTTCCAATAAATCTGCCCATTGGAACTTGTTTGAAGCATCTTGTTCCTCAGATATAGTTGGCTTCTAGAAAGAAGGTTAATTTTAACACAAATTATTGGATGTTGTGTTTATGTTGACTTCTTCATAGGCAGTGAAACAACAAGCAGTGGAGTTGTTGTAGTTTGGTTTTTCTTAAATATGAATTCTGACATAGAGATTTGGCATCTCTGTAACTAAAAGATTTTGTAAATATGTGCTTTTAGAAAACATGATTTGCTGTTTCTTGTTATAGCTGATGTTTGAAATCAAATAATACTCTTAAGACCTAAAGGTATTTTAATTAATATACATATATCTGTATTCACATGCTTGTAAGTGTCACAGTTATATCACTCACACCTAAAAATAATATTTCTTTATTCAGAGATTATATTTCATACTGGCACTGTGAACATTTCATTTGTGCAGGAAAAGATTCAGTGGGTGGCTAAGTCTTGTGAATCACAGAGTGTGGTTGATATTAGAATTTGGGGTAAAGAAAGGTTCTTATGAGATATATGTGTCTTTTCTTTTTGGGCACAGTTTCTTCCTCTGAAGGTGTATTCTAGTCATTCAGCTTTTACTATCTCCTGTGTATCGGCACATTGCTGGGAATATAGAGATGAATATGACATGGTTCTCTCCATCTGAAAAATCAGTCATATGCAGGGATTGACAAGTAACATGTTTAATTTTTAAATAATTTAATTTGAAATGTAAAATTATTTAAATTGTCATAATCGTTATGTCTAAATGTCTACTCTCAACTTAGTCACTATGTTACTGAGACTGCTCTTATCCAAAATTACCGGTAACCTTATTTCCAAATTTTATGGTGACATCTTTGGTATTTGATTTGACCCTTTGGTGGCGGTTAACACAGTTGAGTGATCTTGAGCCAATCCCCTTCCTCCTCACTGACTCATCTTTCACACTCTTTCTCAATCTCGAGGTTGTAGTGCTCCAGGATTCTGTCTAGACCCCCTTTTATGTAGAGTCTCCTTGGGAATTCTGTCATCCCCTAATATTGTCTATATGCTTATGATTCCAAAATCTATATTTTCAGCTCCAACCAACCCTAGAATTTCTGGATTCATCTATTTAGCTGCCTGCTGGACATTTCTCCTTGAATATATAATAGACACTTAACACGTTCAAAGATGCTTTTGATTTTGGCAGCTTTGGCTCTCCCAGCCTTTTCCTTCCCTGTTGTTCCCTGTTTCCTTAAGAGATACCACTAGCCATGGAGTTGTTCAAGCCAAAAAAGCCTAGGAGTTATCTTTGGTCTCTTTTTCCTTCATCAGTCAAATCCAGTCCATTAGCAGTGTCCTGACACTTCTACCTACAAAGCATATTCTGAATCCTTCTTATCTCTTCTTGCTTCTACACCATCTAAAGTTAGTGTGTACCCTTTCTTTCTTGGACTGTTGCAGTAGGCTTCTTACTAGTTTCCTTATTTTCACTCCTTCTCTTAGCAGTGAGAGCTATCTTTAAAACACAAATCAGGTCAGGTCACTCGCCTGTGTGAAACCCTCCAGTGGCTTCCCATCATACCTAAAATAACATCCAAATTTCTTTTGTCTGGGTCCCACATGATCTGGCCCTTGACTGCCTCCCTGACCTCATTTTCTATCACTTATCCCCTGGTCCACTACTTCACATCATTATAGTTCATGTCCCTTCTTTTCGTTCTTGGAAATAGTAAGTTCATCCCCACTTCTGGGGCCCACCACTTTTCCTAGAATACATCTCCTCTTTTCTTAGTTCAGTCCTCAAATTATACCATATGCCAAAGGTGGTTCTGGGAGTTGAGGGTAAAGCGATTAGTAAGACTTGGGGCAGACTCTGAGGTGTTTCTCTTCCACATTTTGTCTGGTGGCTTCCTTGAATATGCAGCCTGTAATATTTCCTCTGAAACTTCTTCAGCTCTCCCAGATGGCTTTTTCTTTTTTGATGCCACAATTTATACAATTCGTTAATCTCTACCTTGATGGAGCTTACATTCTAGTGTTGGAGGCAGGTTGGGGTGGAGATGGCAATAAACAGGATGAGTACAATGTATGTTAGATGGTAAGTGCTATGGAGAAAATCATAAAGCAGCAAAGTTCTGAGGTGATGAGTGGGGTTGTAATTTTAGGGAAGGTGGTCAGGGTAGGCTTTGCTGTGAAGAGTCAGCATCATTATCATCATTGTTTCAGGTTGATATAACTCTCAGATTCATGTCAGTATAAAATAAAAGTGCACACTTTTCACAGATGTTTTGTCCACGGGCAGTCTGTTTTCTTTGTGTTTCATTAGTTGCTTTTCAGTTTTCACAGCTCACATTTACTTCATTTTTACTGCTTGCCATCTTTAGCTTCCTTCCCTTTCGTGCATCCATCCATAAGCCTGCATTTCTTCCAATTCTGAACTTCAGTTTAATTAATAAAACCTGAAATACAGCACTGTGTAAATGCTTTATCCAAAACATTTTGTCTTTATCTGATCTAGGCTGTCTTAATCCAGTGACTGAGAAAGCAAAATTGACATTTTTTTCTTATTGGGATTTAAACTTGCTTCCTGTATACCTTCCTGAAACTTCATATGTTACAGCTTTCCCACCATTTCTTGTAATGCTTCAGGTGCAGGGCATAGTAATTGGCTTTTATTAAAAGATAGGAGGTTTTTGGTCTATATTTCATCAGGAGAGCTGCTGAAAATGAATTAAACTCACTGGGTCTTGTACCCCTCAAAAAAAAAAAAGTCTTATTGACATGTGTAGAAAAAAGTCTGCCTTCAACTTATTTGTAATTTACCTCTGATTTGTTGAGTTACATGTAAGTAACTTTTCTTTTTCCCAATCTTTTGCTCTGTTCCAATGGATTTCCCTTCCTGTTTGGACTAAATCCTGTCATACAATTCTTGGAATTCCTCGTTTACTGTTCTTCTGTGGATCTGTTCTGTTGGAATCTGGAACACTGGAATGATGGAAATGTGTTCTTTACAAAGTAGCTGTGAGTATACTAGATAATTTATGGAGACTTTTTTTCAGTCTAAGTTAACTTAAATTTAACTTACAGTTGGATGAAATGTGAGCCAAGGAAGACTTAATTTAATACATATTTTTAGCTCTACACATAGTAGGCTCTCAGATATTTGATTTTAAAATAGTATATTCTGATCAGTATCCTAATTATTGTATTTAAAATTAGGTTTTCAATTTAATTGGCTTCCTTGTCGTCTCAACATTTGGCTTAAAAATTAGTTTATATGAATGAAAAAAGGGTAAAAGGTTATTGATAGAATATTTACCTACATATGTGATACTAGTGAGGAATGCAAACTGTTCTTTGTTAAATCTGAATATATTGACTGAATGCTTTAATCTCATATGATGTTTTTTAAATGTGACAAAAACTTTTAAGAGAAATGAGTGCCTCTTAGGAATATTTTGCCATTATATTTTAATGATGAATAAGACCTACCTCTAAGTAAAATTAACCAGAAAGACTCTACTCAGATGGTCTGAACTATGGACAGTTTTTCTTGCCAATGGGTAAGTTAAAAATCAGACTTACTACACCAGTTTAGAAGTAGGCTTCTTTGAATTACTCATGCAGCTATTATATTGAGGTCATCAAAAAATCAAAAACCATACAGAAAATCAAATAATTTAAAACCTGGGTAAATCCGATTTCCCTGATAATGGAAGCAGTGGGATCGTGTGACATCTTGAAGTGACATAATTGGATCTGGTGTAACAGCATAAAAGATACTGTTTATTGGTTAACACTGGTCATGAGAGCCTTCAAGAATTTGTGGAGAAATTGTTTTAAACTCAACATTTTTATTTTATTTCATTTTATTTTATGAATAGGAAGACAAATTTCAAGAAATTCACAGCTGTGTTAGTATGAACAAATGGGATAATTAGAGTTCTTAGTACAATTTTAAGGGAATTTTATATTGTGACTAAGCCTTTGTTGTGTCTTTTTAAGTTGATTGGTCAGACTCTTATTGTTACTAACTTACCATAAATTGAAATCTTTGCTCTGAGTTACGACTTTAAAATTTTTATTTTATTTCCTTGGATTTTTATAATTGATCATTGTATTGTCAGTTAACTCATGCTAAATTCACTTTGTCCATTACTGCAGTTAACTAATACTTTTATTGATAGCATTATAAAATTCCGCTGGATTTTCTGTGAATAATAGTTTGTATAGTTTTCAAAAATAGGTTAATGAGGGAATTTGAAATGTGTGACAGAAGAGTTTTGTTGATATATGAATAACTTGGCCCTTTTTTCTTTTCTCAGCAACAGAAGAACCTTGAAGGCTATGTGGGATTTGCAAATCTCCCAAATCAAGTATACAGGAAATCAGTGAAGAGAGGGTTTGAATTCACACTTATGGTTGTGGGTAAGATATGAGTTCTCCCTAAAATTGAATTTTGATCTAAATGTGAAACTATTAATCAACTGAATGAATTTAAGAAAACAGTTGTCCAAATAACTGCAGGGATCATATGTTATATTTTCTCTTATTATGTGAATACATTTTAAAATTTAGTTTGGTGGTATAATGAGATTTATATATTTTCTTGTCTCCTTTTTTAAGATGGCACAATTTTGGAAACTAAAAGTTGAGAAGCAGTGGAGCGGGGTAGGGGGTAGAAGAGAACACTAGAGACGTTCTCTTCAGTTGGTAATGGTACAAGAGGAGAGAACATCTGCTGATTACTTATTTCTCCGGGATAATTTTTTTGTGTGACTTACATACTAAGAAGCATCATAGCACGTGAGCTTTTAACTTAAACATATGTGTTCTCAGTTTGAAAAAGGATAGGGTAGAAAGGATCGTAATCATGCAGAGTATTACCCCGGGAATTCGTTCATGGAGCGTAAGTCCTTGCATGAGTGAAACATGACTCGTTCTCTAATTCAGTTTCCTTTTTCCTGTGCTTGATCCTTCAACGACCTTACTCTGCCTGGAGTCCATTTTAAGGGATTGTCTAGGGTTATTTTGACAGTAGCTTGGTAACATCATCATTGTAGATGAAGAAACACATTACCATATATAAGATGAGTAATCTAAATTACAGTCTTAATCTTAAATGACTATAATATTTTCACCTTATATAGGCTGACTTTAGAACATAAATCTTAAGTATGATGCAGCTTTATTGTATTTCTCCTTTTTAAGAAGGTTAAAAGCAGGATAATGGATTGACTATTCTTGACAAAGAAAATTGAGTTGTTGTTGGGCCTTTATGTAGTGCACATTTATTTTTGCTAATATAGTCAACCCCTCGTATTGAATTAGATTAATTAAATTATCTACGAAGTACTTCTTCATTGAAGAGAAGGGTATTTTATCAATTAACCGTAATATTTAAGTTAGTTAGCTTGCCTGTCTCAGGTTGAATAGAAGTATAGTATACCTAGCTTTCAAATTGCTGCTATGGAGTAAAGGTGGGTCTAGATGTACGGGTAAAATGTCTATAGAACGTGCCTTTTCTTCCATAAGTTGGTAACATGATCATTACATGTCAAGAAATAGTACATCTTACCTTTACACATGCAATGTTAGTGATCTTAAATGACAAACTGTAGACAAACATAAGATCATTTTTTTAATTTGTAAGAAAATTTCCTGGGTCCATTAGGATAATTAGAAAAACTTTCAATAAGGTTTTGATATTAAAATTTTAGTTTAAAGAATAACTTCTTGAGCATATACTTAGTAGAATAATATGTGGGAATGCAGGCCAGCTAGGGTTTTAAATCCTGGTGAGATTTTTCTAAATAAAAAAATTATTTTTTTCGTTTTAAAATATTCTTCCTATAGAAACTACTACTTGTTACAAATGGTTTTCCATTAGAAATGTGATACAGAGGAGGAGGTGGAATTTTTTAAAACGAGAGAGATCATTATTAATGTTGGTGTATTTTCTGTGTATAAATTTGGGTGTATGAGATTTATAGAACTTAAAAGAATCTATGAATCATCTAGTTCATAAGAGCAAAGCCAGCCCTTCGGCTTTGAAAGGCACACCTTAACATCACTTTGTAGAATGTGCTCCCCACTCAAGAAAAATCAGTTCCTTGCTTCTCCTCTTCTATCCAAGTAAAATCATTTTTTTTGTTATGCTCCTGTTTTCTTTCCTGATACCTCTTTTTTTTCTTTCCCCTCTAGTGTGGTCACTGACCTTAAGCTGCCCTCTAGTTTCATAGAACCCTCCACTCTGATATTTCCACGAAAACTTAACTTTATCTGATTCATATTTTTCAAAAGGAATCCGATTTTCCTCCAAATTAAAGCTTCCATAGTGAATGCTGGCCTACTAGAAAGAAATTAGAGGAAAAGTCTAACCCCCACCCTCACCCCCATGGTATGAAAGACTAATAGTATTTCCAAGAATACTTGCTTTTTAAGAGGGAATGTTTATTGAATGATCAATTAGAATTTCAGGCTAAAATGTGAAGAATTTAGAGGAACATGGTGTGTAGAGCTCATAAACAGTATCTGTTGATTTCAGCTCTTCTTCAGTTTAGCAGAACTTATAGAAACTTGACTTACAACCTCCAAAAGGTGGTAGACCCTAGCCTAAGGGAAAAAGTACTTTTAAAAAATATATATATGTTAATTAATTGAAGGGAAAGGGAGAGAGATAGAAACATCAGTGATGAGAGAGTCGTCATTAATTGGCTGCCTCCTGTACAACCCTGACTAGGGATCGAGCCCGCAACCCTGACATGTACCCTGACTGGGAATCGAACTGCGATCTTCTGGATCCTATGCCGATGCTCAAATGCTGAGCCTCGTCCAGCCAGGCAAAAAGTATATATTTTTTAATGTATTAGTTTTTTAAAATTGTTGACAGTATTACAGATGTCCCCCATTTCCCCCTGCTTTGCCTCATTCTACCCAGCCCCTGCCCCACTCCAGGCCTTTACTCCACTAAGGACAGTACATTTAACCACAAAATGTGGTTCATCCATTTTTAAAATAATCATAAAATTTTCTATATAGACATTTAGATTTTCTGGTAACATGAGGATTTTTTACAAAAAGGTAGTTACCCTCTTGAGCTAGACTATAAAAATAGTACTTTTATTTGAGTATAGCAAGAAATATCATAAACATCCTCAAGACCTTCCAACTTTCCATGCATAGCAAGTGAAAACTTTTTAACTCAGTGAATGAGGTAATTATTGAGCGGCTGGTTGAAATGTTTGCTACTAGCTACACAGTAGAATTATTACTTAGCTCTTAGTGCTGGTGGTCAATTACTGTAATTAGAGTAAGTAAACCTTGTTTAGATAATTGCAGAACCAGGTCATAGGGAACCTGTTTAGCTTGCATTTTAGAATTAGCATGTACATCAGTCTGTATGTCAAGGGATACCCTGATAGATTTTGAGGAGATGAAATAGACTTATAGCAAATTCCAGGCCATATATGTATGGAATACCTTGGAAATAATCAGTATTTAATGTAGTCTAGACCATTCTTGTTAGATGAAATCTTCAGAGATAAGCATATTGAAAAGCAAAATAAAGAATAGCACCCTCCCTGGATAACATAATTTTTCCTATCTCATGGGTGCTATCTTCTCTTTATTTTACTGAATAAATCTGTACTTTTAAATTTCCCACCTATTACTTAACTCCTCACCATTTGACTTCTTAATATAAAATTGTTCTTATTAAAGGTCAGTAAAAGGCCTTCTCATGGTCTCTTGACTACTTTTTTAAAAATCTTTTTGTTCGGTGGTATTGACCACTTTTGTTTGTAGTTCCTTCTCACTTTTTCTGATATGCTTCTTGGTTTATCTGGTTGTTTAGGTTCCTTTTCACTGACCATCTTTATATGTTGGTGTAGCTATTATAAATAATTATTGGTGTGACTTTCTTCAAAACCTCAGACATTTTATGAATGTTTTATTCTTAGGCTTGAAATGTAGTATTTTTGAACAGTAATGGAATATGCATGGCTTTCATGGGCTAGACCTCAAAGATATGATTACATTATATAAGTATTCAATAGGTATTTGAAAAATATTTATTCTCTGGGTAGGAATTTTTTCATTTATTTTTAACAATCAAGTATATTATTCAGATTATTTCCATTTTTTAGCCACTTGGTTTATCAGTATCTGAGACGCCTGTTAGTCTTTCACTATGTGCTCTCGTGGTGCCTTGTACATATCTTTTTTGTACCATGTTCAGATGAAATGGTATATTATAGGTTTCTCCACCCAGATAGAAGGTGTGTATGTGGGTGTATGTATGTATGTATGTATGTATGTATGTATGTGTGTGTGTGTGTGTGTGTGTAGGGAGATTCTTTTCATAGCTGTGTGGTTTCTTGCTTTGGTCATTAATTATTGCATTTTTTACTACTTTTGTTTTATTTCACGAAAGCAGCAATGTATAATCCAGTGTTTCCTTTATGCTTAACTTTGACATCTAGGAATACATTACTGTTTAAAATGGAGGCTATTGTATCAGGTACATTACTTTGTAAAATTATAAAGCTAAAAAGAATCCTTGGAAACGTGGGTCTAATTAGATAAGAAAATGAAGACAAAGAGCTTACTCTAATAGGAGGTCTTTATTTATAGTATATTTTCTGATGTCACTTTCTTGTCCCCCGAAGAAGTACTTGCATAAAGCAAGATTGATTATAGATAGCGTTTGTTGAATATTAAAGTCAGTAACATGGCTGAGTTTAACAGATTAACAGATCCCCCCTGTTTCTTTCAGGTGAATCTGGATTGGGAAAGTCAACGTTAATCAACTCATTATTCCTCACAGATTTGTATTCTCCAGAGTATCCAGGTCCTTCCCATAGAATAAAAAAGACTGTACAGGTATGTATATTAGTTTTGTTAATTGATGACAAGCTATAGTAATGTTAACACACAAAATCACATACTGTAAATTTTATTATGCTTCCCTAGAGGTAGGTTTCAGAGTTGGCCTCAGCCAATGTAAAGTGGTAAACATGTTGATAAAAGAGAAAGAAGCGCAGCCAGTTAGAGGAATTATCTTGATTAAAACCTTCTAAATTTGTCCTGAAGACCCTAATAGAGACTACACGGTAATAATTATAGGAGTAAATAGTACCGCTAGAGTTATGCTGTATAGTATGGTAGCTACTTGCCATATGTGGGTTTTTAAGTTTCAGTGAGTTAAAATAAATAAAATGAAAAAATTTAGTTTCTCAGTTGCAATAGTCACATCTAAAGTGCTCAGTAGCCGTATGTAGCCAATGACTTCCATTTGGGCAGTGCATATATATTTTACCGTTGCAGAAAGTTCTGTTGGACAGAGGTGTAGAGAAAACATGACTCTGAAAAGCCATTATTATTTAAATACAGTGTTCTGTGTTAGAAACATAATACCACATAGTGGATGAATGGCAGTAGCAATACCTTAAGGCTCCCGAGCTATGTGTGGTCTAATTTAGTAGTTTTCAATATTGCATGTGCATTCAGATCACTTGGGGAATTTGGTAAAATTTAGTTTCTGTTCTAGTAGGTCTGAGGGGGGCTGAGATTCTGCATTTCTAACAAAATCCCAGATGATGGCAGTGATGCTGACCCATAGACTCTAGATCTGTCTGCACTGTCCAGTACAGTAGTGGTTGCCACATGTGGCTGTTGAGCTCTTAAAATATGGGTAGTCCAAATCCAGATGTTATGCAACTATAAAATACTCCTCCCAATTTTAGAACTTAGTATGTAAAAGAGAGTGTAAAGTGTCTAATAATTTTTCTTATGTTGATGGCATTTTGCAAAGATAATATTTTGGTTATATTGGGTTAAATAAAACGCATTAATCTATTACTTTTTAAAGTGGCTACTGAAAAATTTAAAGTTACTTTTGCGGTTTACATTACATTTTTGTTGGGCAGCACTACTTTAAACTATTGATTGAAAAGTTGTTGGTGGAGTAATGCAACACATAGAGAGGACGATCTGGTTGGAGCAGGCTTTACTGAGGTAGTGGTGCTGGATTCAGAGGATTGGCAGAGATCATCCCCATGCACAAGGTGGAAGGAGCCTGGGAATTCTGAGCAGAAACATATATCAACCTGCAAGATGCAGTGTGGAAATTAGGTCCCTAAGAAGTAATTCTGTGACATAAATACTTTATTTCTTCTTTTTAAAGCTTTCTCTGTTAGGAGTATTTTTTTATCCCTTATAGAGCTTGAGATTTCAAATTACCTCGGGAGTGTGTTCTAAAAACTTGCTACTAACTACATTGCTTATTGTGACCGATATTGGATATTTTACCTAAGCAAGAAGTTAAACTTTGAACTTTCTTAATGTAGGTATTTAAATTCAAGATCAGTAAGTGATGTAGAAATGTTAAAGGAACCCCAGTGTAGATTCTTAAGTTTGGGAATACTTAGTGTAAAATATCTGTTAAATCTTAATGTTCATGTACCTACCAAAAGTGTTCTTGGCGATTAGTGCTAGTGAGGATGTTTTCTGAATCCTCCTAGTAATTCTAGCACCTAACAAAATGCCTGGTCTGCATTAATAATAAAATAACACCTAGTGAGTCTTTAACATCTTCCAGGTACTGTTCCAAGGGCTTTCGATGCATTAACTTACTTAATTCTTATAAGAACTTTATGAAATAAGTGGTAGTATTATCCCCATTTTACAAATGTGAACATTGAGGCACTGAGATGGTGATATGCCTGAGGTCATTAGAGTGACAGAAATAGGCTACAGATAGAAGCCGTCTGGTTTGGTCTCGCATTCTGTTGACCTATGCTGTCTCTCTATTGTAGATAATGAGTGCTAGTTTAATAGGTTAACCTATTCTTAATAAATGGAATAGCTTTTTTTTGTATCTACTCCTTTTTAATAATGTTTGGTCCAACAAACTGTCAATTTTTTTATAGCTTATTTTACCTTTTCCTTTATAAATCTGACATAGGGAGATATTTTCCCAGTTAGGCAATTTAAAATGAAGACCAAATGATTTGATCATTGAGTTACTTCTTTATCATAGTTTTGTAACATGAAAATGCCTCTGTAGGCCATAAGGCTGATCTCTCGGATGCTGTGCTAGATGGTAAGGGATACTGAAGTGGGTGTTTTTGTAATTGTACAAACATGGTGTTTGCTGTTGCTTATTAGGTTTGAATTTGCAAGATGGACTCAGGATGCTGTTGACTTTCATTTAAGTGCTAGGCTTGAGATTCCAGTAAACTGCTGGGTGGATGATGGAAGCCAATTAACTCATGAAAGTTTTGTAGTTTACCATGTTTTATTTTACTTTGTTTAATAAACACAAAAAATAATATTTCTAGCTCTTGAAAATCCAAACGCTCATCAGCTGTCCAAAAAAAGAGGAGGGCGAAGAAAAGTCTGTGATGTGGCCAAATAGGGAGTGAGATTTCAATAAAGACCACGCTTCACTCTGCAAGAAATTCCTTGCCGTTCGATCTTAGAAGGAAGGAGAAGCTGCTACACTGAGCAGAGTGATGATCCTGGCTTCCTGTTGTATAAGTGGTTCCGATTTGAGTGAAGGGTGGGCTCAGTATTGGAAGTCCCTGAGATTAATTCTGGCCTCCTGTCATGGGCGTGTTAACCGTATGTTCTGCAGTCCCAGGTGTGAGCTGACACTCTAGTCCTGGAGTTCTTTATGCCAGTGCTTCTCACACTCAGCTGTGTGTCAGTCATTTGGAAGGCTTGAGAAACCACATTGCTGATTCCCCCACTGCAGAGTTTGCTGTTTAGTAGGTTTGAGGCGGGACCCAAGGAATTTACATTTCTAGTAAGTTCCAGACTATGCAGCTGTTAGTCTGGGTCTTAGACTTCGAGAGCCACTGCTCTGTGTTGTTGCTCGCCTGCTACAGACTGGTGTCATCCTCTCTATGGGAAAGACCAAGAAGGAACCGTTTCTCCTTAGTTCTTTTAGAATATTTCAAGTTGAATGGAGTAGCTCGTGTTACTTGCTTTCATTTATATGTATTTCCTCCAACAAACTAATGAAAGTGAAGTGATAGAAACAGTTGAACACTTAGCTCCACTTTATGTTCCAGTCTCAAATATAGATCCTCAGGTTAACAATATTTTTAAGAAAAATGTTTTATGTATGGTAGCAAATTTTAAATTTTTTATTATATTTAAAAATTTTTAAATCATATTTCATGTCAGTGAAAGATTGCCAGATATTTCTAGGGAAAGACTGTCCTTTATTCTGAGACTAAATCCATTTTACTTTCTTTTGTGTATTGACAGTGTTAGAGTTTTTTAAGTTATTAGTTGGAAACCTTATGTTGTTCCCCTTTAAAACTTTTTTCCTTGGTTTGTGAAGACCTGCAAGTCACTATTATAGGTTAAATGGGTACAAAAATTTGGGCGGTAAAAAAAGGTGAATATAATGAATTCTGTCCCAAAGATAACATGTAATAACCTTTTTTTTAATCCTCACCTAAGGATATTTTCATTGGTTTTTTAATTTTTTTAAGAGAGAGAAGCATTGATGTCCAAGGGAAATATCAGTTGGTTGCCTACTGTGCGTTGTCATGTCCCGTACCGTCTCCTCCCCCCCGCCCTGATCAAACTGGCAACCTAGGTTTGTGCCCTGACCAGGAGTCAGACCCACAACCTTTTGGTGCATGGGACTATGCCCCAACCAGCTGAGCCCCCCCTGCCAGACTAGACCCTTCGAAACATTTTTATAGAGTTTAATTAGGAACCTCTACTGTTGACGTTGTTCCAATTTTGGTATTTTTTTTTAACTAGTCACGGAACAGACATTTGTCTTATACCAGGTTTTGCTGCTACGGTGATGATGGTCACAGTCAAAATTCTCAAGGATCCTCACAATCAAGTGAAGGATGTAGCAAACAATTATGATTTAGTGAAAAAGATGCTGCCGTAAGGTGCTATAGAGGTGACCTTGGCAAGGTAGATTTTAGTGAAGTGTAGTAGGAATCAAGGGCAAGATGGCAATGGGCTGAAAAGCGAGTGGTAAGTGAGGCAGTGAAGATGGGATAGCTGTGAAGAAAGGGATGAGAGGGAATACCTAGAGGTTAGAGTGTAGGGAACTGAGTCATTTGGTTTTTATTACACAAAAGATCTGAGAATGTTTATATCCTATGGAGACTCAGCCCCTAAGGGATGAGAGGTTGAAGATACAGGGGAAATAGTCTAAACAGTTGTCAAGATGACTCTAAAATGGAAAAGGATCAGATCCCCAGAATGCATTGAGAAATTAGACTTAGGAAGAAAGGAATCTATTCCATTGAACAGGAGGGAATATTCAGTGATGCTTCAGACAAATTGGAGGTGCTCTTGTCTTCAAGGAGAGAGAAGGTTCCTTTCCTAGCATGGTCACAGAGATAGTCGGGTAGAGCATGGGAAGAGCCACACTGGGAAATGAGACTAAGGAGCACATAAAAGGGTTATCAGACAGCAGGAAAATTCCTGTTGAGATTGAAGTTCATGAATTCTATAGAATAGAAAGATATCTGAGCTGGACAGGAAAAGATATAAAGGGTTTGGGAGGGGCTGCTAATAGAAAATGAAAGGCACAAGGGACTTAAAGTCTCAGTGTAAGGAGATGGGAATGAGGTGTAGTGGTTCAGAGAGTAGAAGGCAGAATTAGACTCTTTAGATAAATATCAGTAAACTAGTTCTGGGTCTTGGTGAGAAGGTGGTTGTCTTAAGGCATAACTGTTCTATTGGTCATTGCTTCTTTTAGTGTCTTGTGGAACATAATGAAGTATTCAAGATGATGTTTGTCTTTAAGCCATTAAATAATTAAAATAGTTTTTGTATTTGGACTAAATGGAATATCTCAGCCTCTGGATGTTGAAGTCTCTGCAGCGCTTTGGCTGTAATGCTGAGCAGTGCTTAGACAGATAAGCTCTTGACAGAAAATTCTAACTTTCTCAAAATTTAATACAATTAATTAATATTTTTTTATTTACTATAACAAATGACTTAAACATTATGTTAGAGAAGTTTAGTGTATTTAACAGTCTTTTGAAAATGAAAGAAATGAAGCAGTATAAACATGGAAGGTTTGACTTTTCCCTCAGATTGAAAAACAAAACAATACTAGAAAACAGTGCCTTAGATTTCTGGAATCTAGGAATCCAAAAGAGGCATTAAACATAAACAATATAAGTCCTTTAGTTTTATTTTTCAGAGAGAAACAGTTGAAAATGTCCTTGATTCATTCCTTCAGTATTAAATTATGCATTTAATCTTAGAGAACTCTGAGTGATGCCATAAAATATGCTGATGTGACCTGCTTAAGTAAAGTGCATGGGAAAGTGGCCATTTGGAATAGATTTGTTAAGAAAAGTTTGAAATTCCTGGACTTGCACTGATTTGTTTTCCATGGATCCCATGAGAATACTTGTAGAATCAGATGATAGGATACAGTTGGATCCTGTGAAGGGCACTCATTTACAGTTATGTTTTCTGGATTTCTTCCATATGTTGCTGTCGTCTTTATATTTGACCATGTATGGGTACACAGAATTTCATAGGCCAGAGGAGAAAAGAAGCTTTATAAACACACTCTTTAAAGTATGTAAAATACAGACCTTTATTTTTCTTATCATGTCAATAAACAAGTTGTACTGGTTTTTTAAAATAAAGACAAGGAAACAAAGATATTAAAAATATATGCTGTTAGGATGTATGATTAGTGTACAATTTTTAACTGAAGGTTTAGTAATGAGAATCAAAGCGTTTGAAGTAAAATTGGGAGATAATTCATATAGAACAATTATATTTTTGTATCAGTTTCTAATATGTAGTACTGTGTCATTGAAAAGAATTATTAGGTAAAAGGGTGGTGTGATTACTTTGGATTTCTGCTTCAATGACAGTTTCCATAAATGAATGACCTGTTTTTATGAAGGAGTTGGAGGTAAATCAGGATGTATAAGATACTAGATTTGACCAGATTGTCTTTTAAAAAAAAAAAATTTAAAAATGAGATATAATTGACATATAACCAGATTGTCCTTTGACTAGAGGACCACCAGCTATAGGAAATGTGAACTTGCTAGCCACTTTTCAGTGCCTGGATCTTTCCTGATTGCTTTGGACTAAATGTGCAGTATCATATTTGAAAAGAGAACTGGATCTTAGCCATAACATAAACTCGAGTGTAAATAATTACAGACATGTTGAGAAAGATTTGGGAATGGTAATAAGTTCACTTGAGTAATTGGTTTGAACCAAAGTAGATAGAGATAGTCCAGCAAAGCATTTATTGTAAGTGGTAGATTAGATGTACTTGTCTGTTTAATAACATTTGATCCCTGAATTACTGAATCATTGGCGCACACTCTTTGTATTATTAGATGTGCATTTAGGTTATATAAGTATTAGATGGCTTTAGTGATTACTACTATTTATCAGTTCCTTCTTATACCAACTGTGAGCCATAAACCCACTATTTACATTGTACTTTTCTTTCAAGTAACCAGGTCTTCTAATGTCCATAATAATTGATTCTAAAGAAAATGTGGGAATGGGGAGATTTAATTTACAAAAAGCTTCCCGGTTGGTTTTGATTAATGCTAATCTCCCTACTGCTTACCTTTTAGAAAACCGAAGGTGTAATGTTAGGGTATTAATATCTGCACCAATTACTCTTACAGGTGGAACAATCCAAAGTTTTAATCAAAGAAGGTGGGGTTCAGTTGCTGCTCACAATAGTTGATACCCCAGGATTTGGAGATGCAGTGGATAATAGTAATTGGTAAGAAGGGTTTGTCATCACTGCTTTCCATTGCATTTGAGGTTCGGGGTGGTTTTAGGCTCTTTCTGCTTAACATTTTAAAATTTCACGTCTTAGTAAAGGCCACTAAACTTTAAGTGCTAAGACTGGGGTTCATACACCAACTTTGCCTCTTACTTAATGTTGCTTAACTTCCTTGAACTGATTTTCTTTCCTATAAAATGGAGATAATACTTATCCTGAATTATTTTGAAGACAAATTCTAAACAACATATATACAAGAATTCTGATTATAAGAAATTTAAAACTTTTCATTCTCTACTATAATTTATCTATTTGTATATATTATTTTCTATCACATTCTAATTTAAACCAGACTCTAGACCTTCAGTTTTTCATACATCATAAATGAAGAAAACATCCATGACACTTTAGTTGGAAGTTTTAATATATTTTTTTAGTTCCATGTTTTGTTTTGTTTTTGAAGTGAATTTCTGTCAACTTTAAAAATATCCAAGTAAGGTCATCATGGGAGTTCTGTATTGTATATAATACGGAAAAACTCTTTGGATATAATTTTTCATACTGTAAATTGTCTTAGCATTAATATACTTATCAGTGCAAATATGATAATTTAGTTATGTTTTGATTCTAAACAATTTTCTTTCAGAAAGTTTAGAAGTAATGAATCAAGATTTAGTCAACATAATTGATACTTGTGTTTAAATCAGTATATGTAGAATATTTTGACATGTCTTCTACTGGTTAGATTGACTTTGCCTATTTAAAATGATTGATTATTGCCCTTTAACAGTCATCAGTTGTACATTTAAATGTGGAATTGCAACTTAATTATTTTATTTATCTGCATTCTATAGCTGGCAGCCTGTTATTGACTACATTGATAGTAAATTTGAGGACTACCTAAATGCAGAATCTCGAGTGAACAGACGTCAGATGCCTGATAACAGGGTGCAGTGTTGTTTATACTTCATTGCTCCTTCAGGACATGGGTCAGTACCTTGATGCTTCTGGTAACCTGTTGTTGTTGTTGTTTATACTCAACTTTGGGTTCAAATTTTAGTATTCCAACTGTGGTGTGCATTTAACTATACCAGTTGTAAAGTCCCAAGTTCCATGTAAAAATGGCTTATAGGAAACCTTTTTTGCATGGCCAGCGTGGCTCAGCTGTTGAGCTTCGACCTGTGATCCAGGAGATAGAGGTTCGATTCCCAGTCAGGGCACTTGCCTGGGTTGCTGGCTCGATCCCCAGTAGGGGATGTGCAGGAGGCAGCCGATCAATGACTCTTGTCATTGATGTTTCTCTCTCTCCCCCCCCCCCCCCCGAAATCAATAAAGACATGTTCAAACCAACTAACAAAAAAAAATACCCAAAGATGTTATTTCAATAGATCTGATAGAGAAGGTTACAGAAAGACTTAAGTACCAAAGTCCTCATGTGCCATTTTTGTGGTGACTAAATCTGTTTGGCTTCTGTTTCACCTGAGCCATCGCAGCCACCTTGTTTAAGTATCATATCGTCAGTACTAACCTTCTGCTTATCAGGAGTTGAGAACTCTGTCTAGACATTCATCTGGTGTGGTGGTTCTGTTTGTTAAAAGGCCAGCCTGTACGCCCTTTTTTGTTGTTTGTACTTCCTCTGTCATTTTGAGTAGATATATGTGTCATTGGCAACTGCAGATGTTTGTAATTACTCTTCTTTAATCTTTTTCTTTTGGTAAATAACTCAGCATAACTCAGTCACTTGATGATTGTAACCCCACCATCTCTCCACCAAAAGGAACTGGATAATCCAACACCCAGATTACAGTAGTGTACACCAGCTCCTTCATAAGAGTACCTTCCTGTTCTATTTCCTGCTTCTTCCTCCACCCTTTGCCCATTATCACTACATAAAGCCTTAATTATGTAGTTTATCATTTTTTTGCACTGTCAGATTGTAGTGGTGCAAATGGTTATTTCTAATATTCGTCTATAATGAAAAAAGCACAAAATTAACTCATCTCAAAAGGCTCAAAAAAAGTAATGTCAAAAATACAGCTCACTATGGCCTTTTATGAGTTCTTGTTAGCTTCTCCCTGAATTTATATATTTTTAGTCATTCTAGTTTAACTTGTAAGGGTTTTTTCCTGGACACCCGCAGAGTAAAATCTTAATCTGTGGTTAAGTCAATAGAAATTGGTCAGTTTATATCCAGTTTTATTATTTTAGGTCTTTTGGATTCTCTCCAAGATTTAGTAATTCTCATGAAATCACATTTTTTTCTATCCCCCAGGGGAAAATATATTTCTTAAAATTGCATGGGAAATAAGATTTTTTTGAGGAAAAATTTTTGATATGATTCAAATGATGTGTAGTGGCTTTGGGCCATTTATTGTTTGTCACAAGGACTGGGAGTTCAAAATTTTTTATTTCCGATGTATAAAAATGTGCTTTTGAATAGTTTCTCAGCTTAACTATTTTTGGAAATGGAACAAAGTTTTGTCCATTTGTATGTGCTGCTGTGCATTCAGTGAAAGAACATGACACTGAATTTTATGTAGAGAGTTGCAAATCCCCTGCTCACTACACACTGAAATTCCAGACAGTACAATACGTGAATCAGGGCCTTTCTATCTCATACGGGTATTCCCTGGATTCCCTTTTTAGAAGAATCCTGTTTTTGGAGTAATTGTATATTGTTCCAACAATGTATTTTCAGTGCCCCCCCCACCTCACCCCATCAATGTCATCACTGAGCACGCAGCGTTAATTTATGATTTCAGCTATTGTTGCTTCATTTTATTTGTTCAGTGGCAGGTAATTGCTATTAAAATAAAAGAATGACTTGGAACTTGAATTTTAAAATGGTGTTTTTACCCTTTTGAGTATTTATTGCCACTTAAAAAAAAAATCGTCCCTCAGTGAGTTTTATATAGGTCTTTTATCCATATATATATTTATTACAAATATTTGACATTTACCTTTTAGTTATTTTGCTGTAGCTTTTGTGGTTAAATAGCCCTTTCCCTTTAATGTGGGTTTATCTTCTAGAAATTCTAAAAGGACTTCCCATTGTTTAAAAACAACATTTAAAAATGAAATTTGCTGGAAAAGATGACCTGAAATAAAACTAAATGGAGAGATGAAAAATATCAACCACAACTAAATGCTTTTTCTGCTATTGACATTTTGTAAGCTTCTGAAATTTGTATTCTTATTTGAAAGGGCAAAAGTGTTTTATCCGGGCTTTTGTAAAAGGTTTTTACCTTTTTTCTGAAGTTTATTTTAAACTGATTTAAATGTTCTTCAGCCCTGTTGTTTCATACTTAAAAAGCTGACTTTCCCAACTTCCTTTTCATGGTTATTTCCAAGGGTCTTTCTCTTTAAAAGTTGCAATAATATAATAAACATTCAGCAAGTATTGTTTTAAGTGTAAAATCTTGCTAACTTGGATTTTGATTTGAATATTTTATATTGCTTTTAAGATTTATTAAAATTTTAAAGTAACAAAATCCTTTTCTGTCACTGGTTTAAGTAAATGATGGTGATAATAATTTAAAGTTGTCATGAGTATAATCTGGAAAGTGGACCATAGTAATTTAAAAACCTAGGATTGATTGAATGGGCCATAGCTTTTGTATTTAGTGTTGTATGTAATGATTAAAGAAAATAAGCAAAACTTAATTTTTTTTCAAAATTGGATAGTTTCTTTCAGTTAGCACTAGTTAGGTAAGGGTGCCATTTGCTGATAATACAATGTTATTCCAGTCACACTTTCTTTTCTGTAGTGTTCCCTGTTCTCTGAATGCCATTTTCAAATTCCAAAGGATTCAAGATTAGAATTAGAACAGGAGGGTAGTTAACTTAATTCTTCATATTGCCCCCTCCTCTCCTTACCCCCATCTTCTACCAGTCAGCATCACAACTGCTAGGAGGTATGATACTGTATGTTAGTAAAAAGGAATACCCCGTTAATCTTTGGGTCCTAATCCTCCCAACTATATAGATGTGTGTATATATCTGTGAAATATACATAAAACTATACTTCTCTAAGAGAACCCTAACAAGGGCTTTCTTTTTATTTTAAAACATTAGTAAAATTCATAAAATTAGATCTTTATTTTTCTCAGGGTGTTATAAAAGCTAAGGAATACCACGTTAGAATGATATTTTTATGCAAAATATTTTCATTTTCTTCATTTATTTTTGTGGGATATTAATTTTTAGTCTACAATATATTCTAGGTGTGAGAAATTTTTTTGGTTTTCATTTAGAGCTATTCAGGGACATAAGGAACATCACAGTAGTTTACTTTTTTGATCAGTAGTGTTGACACTGTGCTAGGTGTTGGAGATTCAGATGAATGAGACAAAGCCCTTGCTCTTAAGGATCCAGTGGAAAAACGAGAAAATCAAAGACACAGGCAGGCAGTTACTAGTTACTATATGGTAAATTAAGTGTTGTTACTCCTTAGAAAGATGCCTACCTAGACTTAATTTAGAGAAGGATTCCCAGATGAAATGAGAATTGTAAACCAAGCCCTAAAGACGAGTAGGAATTAGGCAGGTCTAGAAGGGCAATGGAAATGGAGCATGCTTCAGGCCAGAAGGCAGAGGTTCAGAATGGCTGGCATATTGGAAGTAGGTTGCAAAAGATGCTAAGGAATGCTAAGAGATGTGGACAGCTGGTGAGGTTATGTCTTCCCAGGCCTGTAGACCACACTGGCTAAGGAATCTGGTAAGGTTTTCAGTCAGGGAATGACTCTATCAGATTTCAGAAAGACTATTCTGACTGCAGTATGCAGGGTTTGAAGGGAAACCAGGTAGATTCTTGTAATTATCCATACCAAAGGTCTTGGTGGCCTGAACCAAAGTAATGGAAATGGAGATAAATATATATTTTTTTGTTCAGTAAGTCTTGCGGAATCTTTGAAAGTGAGAGTTAGAGAAGGGAAGAATCTGGGTTTCAGCCTTGAGTAATTGGTTGAATTGTAGTGCCATTCACTGAGAAACACAGAAGTGGAGGGTAGTTAGGGCTTCAGATGAGCTTTTGATTTTGAGGAGCCAAAATGGGACATTCAAGTAGTATTTCTACTGAGTGAACATAAGTCTGAAACGTAAGAGTAAGATCTGCGCTTGGTGTGAAGGTTTGGAAGTCATTGACCCATAGAAGATAAGAGAAGTCATTGCAGTCAACGATAAGCATATGTAATGTAGAGTGAGAAGAGAAGGAAGGCCTAATAGAGAATTTTGAGGAACGTCCCTCTTAAGGGACTAGCTTACAAAGAGCATTCTGAAAAGTACCCCAAGGGAACAGCTTGTGAGGACATAATGCTAAACGCTGCATAGTGAGCAAATTAAAAAGTAATGGTGAACACCATGGTATTTTCCAGTTGGCAGCATGGACGTATTTGGCCACCTTCTTGAAAGTATAGTGAAAGTGGAGACAGCACCTAGATTGTAATGGGCGAAGGGATGAAGGTTCTCTTTGAGACTTTCTCTGAGAATATAGTTGGTAGCAAGAACTGACTATGGGTTTCAAAGAGGACTGCCATTTTTCACTTAAAAACAAAGATTTCTCAAATCTTGAGTAATAAATATAGAGGCTATTCTAGAAAAGCCTATTTGGAGCCCTTCTGGTTTTTCTAATTCCTCTTTAGGGCCAAAACGCTATGACCAGGGCAGGAGTCACAGCCTTTTTTAGCCACTGTCCTACCTAAGCAATGCACATCTTCAGAGTGTTTCTGGTAACGAAGTAAAGTAGTTCTAATGTATTTAATTAGCATTGGGGGTGTGAAGAATCTGCTTTTCCAAACTCATCAGTTCAGTCATATTAAATATTGTGTATTGCAGGCTTAAACCATTGGACATTGAGTTTATGAAGCGTTTGCATGAAAAAGTGAACATCATCCCACTTATTGCCAAAGCAGACACACTTACACCGGAGGAGTGCCAACAGTTTAAAAAACAGGTGGGCTGAATGCACTTGACTCCTGGGTTTCTCATACCATTCACATAATTTGTAGTTTTTCATATTGGTTGGTTGTGCTGCATTACAAATAATGCTTGTAAGTTTTCTCTTCAAAGCTCTTATCTGTTATCATAGTGCCCTTATCCTTTGTCACTTAAGGCTATTTCATATGTTTCTGTGTAGCCTTTACCAGCACCCCTCCCCACACCCTTTAGAATTATTTTCATGGACTGACTTTCCAAGAAGATTACTTTTTCAAAGGGTATGGTTATGTTTTTCCCCCATTTTGTCATGGTGCTTTCCCAATAAAACAATCAAATTCCTTCTCTAATGGGTATATTTGTTTTAGTGTCTTGCTAGCGCTGTTTGCCACTTTTATTTAGAAAAAACTTTTTGGAATAAAGTGGTACCTAATCATTTCTTCAACTTTTAATTTTTCATGAAAGCTGAACATTTTAAAAATAGGGGTTTATTTTTTCCTTATTGTTGTGTTTGCTTTTTGTACCTATATTTTATGAAATGTAGGGTCAGTTTCTGGAATTACTCTCCTGTTTCAGTAGCCCATTTTTTATTTTAGGCCAATGTTATATCTTAAATTGCAGCTGTTTTGAATAATATTTAAAAATAGATCTTGAGTTAATTATGTCACTTTCCTTGTAGTCCCCTTTGTAATAAGAAACTTTGTTTTTTCACCTTTTTCAATATAAATTTGAGAATATCTTAAACCTGTTACAAAAACAAAAACCTGTTGAAATTTGCATGTTAAATCCTTTTAAATTTTGAGACTTTCGGTACTTCTATCAGGAGTATATGGTTCTCTTTTACATTTATTCACTCCCATTTTTATTTTGTAATGTGCTATTTCTAAGTTCAGATACTAATCATATACATTTCTCCCCTTTTATCTTTTATGTATCTCGATTTGGAACAGTACTAAGAACTTAACAGAAAAAATGAACAAACAATGATCTCTTCTTCCAAATTGGTTACATTGTAGTGGTTGTACAATTTTTTTTTCATATGCATAAAAATATGGTTCTTAACCCAGGGTGCTTATCAAATTCATCTAGAGAACTTTTTCAGAATGATTTATTGGATTGTATCCCTACCAGTTGTTTCTGTAGTTTAAGAGGGAGCTTTGGCATTAGTTATTTTGAAGATGCACACTCAGACCCTTTAAATTACAACCTCTGACTAAGAACCTCTGCTCTGAGAGCTAACTTTTAGCGTTTCTTTTTTTCTTCTAGTCATGCATTTGACACATTATTTAGTCTCATGTTTTTTTCTATGTAGAAATATACCCAATTGTAAACTATGTGTGGTCCTCTTTTTTTTTCAGGGACAATTTTGCTTCTTCCTAGTATAGTAACCATGTAACACATTTTGTTTAGCATCCCTTCACTGCTGCTGGGGACCCTTTGCAGTGAGAATAGCACTGAAATACCAGTATAGGTAGGGAGCTAGTTAGTTCTAGGTATGTTAGTTTTTGGTTTGAATAGGGTAGGTAGTTGAGCATTATTTGAATATCTGTATTCTGTTTAGAATTCAAGTAATTTTGGACAAGATAATTTAATTTGAACTAGGTTATTTCTGATGTTATTAATAAGTTGTCTCTTTTCTGCATTTTCCTTATTAATGCCTTAGCCTCTTAATTTCTAGGGCATATTTTCTCCGTGTGCTTGCCCAATCTTGTATCTGTTGCTCCTTGATCTGTGTTTATGTACATTTACATGCAAGGATATTATCTGATAGTGTGAACATTTTTCTCCTGAAGCCCGTGCTGTATTTAGTTTTACTTACTTTAGCCCAATTCTCCTAAAATTTTAGGTGAGTTTAAGCTTTGTAAAAACAGTTGGATAGAGCTATATCTAGAGAGTCTCAGGCATTGTAAATAAATGACCTAAAGCCATTTCAGTAGCCATCAGCTAGGGACAGCCCTTTCTGGGATCGTACATCATATTTAGAACCCTTTAGGTATTATAACCACATGACTTTAACACTTCTGAAGAAATTGGATTTCAGCAATGGTATTTATATTTTAACTGTATTGGGTTTTTTTTAAGACCAGCATAGTACTTTGTTTTTAGATTACAGTTTTTACATTATTGAAAAACAGTAAAGGACCTAAAGCTAAAGGCTTATAGGAATTTAAGATGAGTATAATAAAAATAAAGCTGATGTACTAATTATGTGTGGTGCTCTTTTGCTGATTTCCCCCTCCATTTTAGATAATGAAAGAAATCCAAGAACATAAAATTAAAATATATGAATTTCCAGAGACAGACGATGAAGAAGAAAATAAGCTTGTTAAAAAGATAAAGGTAGGTTCATTCCTGTACATATACTAAAATGTTTTGGGGCCTTAAAAATACTGTAATATCCACTAGAAATACCAAAAATATCAGTGGTTTTAAGTTGTTGGTTTGCAAAGTGAATTGGGAGATTATTTGTTGTTGAATTCAGCTTTGCAGTTTGTTGAGTGACTGTTATATGTAATAAGGTGTTGTGTGGAATAGAGAGGTGAATAATGTAACTCCCACTTTCATATGGTTTTCAGTTAACTGGTTTCATATAATTTTCCCACTTAAACAACAGGTAATGAGAAGGGAAAGGGTTTGTTCTTAAGCACTGTTATGCTTAATCTTTGTTTTAACAGCCAGACAAAAATATGTTTTCTTTTGTTCTTTTATAAAAACCAACCAAAAATCTATACCAACATAATTTTCTGTATTTTTAATTTATAGTGGTTTCCTAAGTACCCAGGACCTAAAAATGATGTATTTATTAATGGCATTATGTAAGCAAATAATTGGAATAATGGAATTCTTATACCTTGCCAATAAAGAATTTCTGAGGTTTTGTAAAATAGCCACATATTTTATATATTCTTATATACTTCTGGTTGCTCCAAGAGTTTTGAAAGACTGTATTCTGATTTGGTCTGGATGAATACAGATCCAGTCTCCCTGATCTGGACTTTCAAAGGTAGAGTTTAGCAAGTATAATATTCCCGCTTTCCCGCTTCCAGGGCTGGTAGGGGTCGCTTTGTGGTCAGATCTGAGGGCTAGTCACAAGCCTCATCTTTTTTTATCTTTTTAAAATTAAATTTATTAGGGTGACTGGTTAATAAAATTAGGTTTCAAGGGTACAGTTCTATGATGCATCGTCTGTATATTGCGTTGTGTATATACTGCATATTGCGTAATCTTCATAAGCAGAGATTTTCATCTTCGCAAATCTCTGGTGTGTCTGGCAAAAATGCAGAGTATTTTTGGTAAGAGGACTGGTTTAAAAAATATCACAAGTCTTCCATGAGAATGTTTTTTAACTTTGTGCAATGATTGGATGAAATTAGTGAAAGTGCCCATTTGAAATGGAAAAGGCTTATTTTTTTATATCCAATTAGATTCCTACAACAGAAGGCAATATTTTCAATATGGGATAGCTTCTTTTTGGAATGATTTTTTAACAAATAATTTGATTAGTACATGCTTTAGCATTCTAAAATTTTCAGAGAAAATGTAATTTTATTTATTGTTTACATTGCTGAGAATACCATGTAATGGCAATTTACTAAATAGTATTGAATGCCCTATAAAAGTGAATGTAGAGACTGTCAAAGTAATTTTTTGCCAATCTGTTGAGTCATGTAACTTTTTTATTCTTGAATTTGTGAGGACTACAGAGATGTATTTGAACAAGAATACTTTGTTTTATAGGACCGTTTACCTCTGGCTGTGGTAGGTAGTAATACTATCATTGAAGTTAATGGCAAAAGGGTCAGAGGAAGACAGTATCCTTGGGGTGTTGCTGAAGGTAAGGTTCTCTTTAGTGAATAACTTTCTATAAGAGCTCAAAAATGTGATTAAAAAATTGTATTTATAGTAAGTAGTATAATATGCTTACTGTATTGAGGTGGTTGTGAATTCAGTTTTATTCAGTCCCACTTTCTCAGACATTACAGTTTTTCAGATCTTGTATTCTACTAAGGCAACATGTATTAAATCCTAACACAAGAAGTCACTTGTCAGTGCCCCACCCTCCCACCTCCGCCCCATCATTAGATCTGTTTCTGTTTTCTTATTTGAAAACATACTTACAATGCAGGGGTTCTTTACCTGGGAGCCAAAGGTTGCTTCTAAGGGATCTAATAAACTTTCTGAAACTGAAAACTTTGGAGAAAAGGCCTCTTTTACTTTTATTGGAGTCTCAGATGGATCTGGGCCCTCCCAGACTGAGTGATTGAGAACAACTGTCATAAGCCCAATTAAAGCATTCACAGTTTTCTTTCCTTGGGACAAAAGGTACCTTTTTAGGCATCAGATCTTCAGGGTTAAAAAAACTCAAGAGATCCTTTACTAATTTTGTAATGAGTTTTAAATAAACAAAATCTTAGCTATAGCATCAAATCTCAGAAGTCTGCAGGCAATATAGATGCATTTCCCCAAGTTTGTGTTTAATATTGGTTTAACCTAATAAAAAGATTTAAATCTTCTGTTATAGTAACTTGGAACCCAGATTGAGTCATGATTGTTTTATCTGTTATTACTCTGAAAAATTCTACAATTTTTAGGGTATCGTTCCAAGTTACTGTCCTTACCAGTGACTTTCGCACCAGTGGCGCTATACTCTTTCCCAGGTTGCTGAGTTGAGTCTTTAGAACTTGTACCGCCCTTGAAATCTGCACTGAAGAATTTGCTTTAATCTCTAGTTTTAGTCCCCCCCCCCCAAACATGTTCCTATAAGTTCCATTTTGGTTACCTTGAGGAGGTTTTTCTAAAGTGATTCCCCCCTTACCCCCCCCATTTAAAATGCATTTTGTCATGGAATAAACTTACTCTCTACCAGTAAAGGAAAAGATATGAGCTCCCCTTTGAAAATCTCAAAAGTTGCTCTGAAGAGCTCATTTGTTAGGTTTATATATTTTATCACTGAGGATTAAACTGCAGTAAAGCAGTGTTACAGTATACTTGTCTGACATGCCCTTAATTGAGTACCATGTTACAGTGTTAACCCTTAATGACAGCACTTTCACAGGTCCTCCCTTGGGCAGTGGGGCCAGGATTTGGTAGCTGGTGCTGATAGAAAACCCTTGAGGGCATGCTCGCCCTGGGACTGTGCCAGTGGCAGCTGTCACTCAACGGCACAGAAGAAAAAACATCCTTAATGAAATTGATCTGAACTCTTTTACATATTCTCTTATTGTCGCTACCCCCACTTTTCTGTGAAATTCTCTTTGAAAAGCCTGGCATTAGTGGAAGTAATATATGTGGTCTATTTTTTTTTTAGTTGAAAATGGTGAACATTGTGATTTCACAATTCTAAGAAATATGTTGATAAGGTAAGTGTGAGTGATGATTAAAATAACAAGCCTTTTCTTTCTAAATAAAGTTAGAGTTGGACAGAGTTGCTTTTGCCTTCAATAAATGTAGCTAATTTAAACTGGTACCTCATTCTAGCACTGAAGTGCAGACAGACAACTTGGATTATTTCACCTGGGTTTTAAAGTCATTAGCAAAAATACAAAATAGGCTGCGTGGCTAGGGATATATAGGGAAAAAAGTCTCTTTATCATTGTATTTTCCATTGAGGTTTTAACACTGAAAGAGGTATAGAAAGTAGAAAGGAAAAGGCTTTTGCTTTTTTTAATGTGAAAAGCTTGGGAAAAGTATAAGGGAATGCTAGGTTTTGAAGGCATGTTTCTTGTCTTATAGTTGAAGAGGTTATATGGTGTCACCTATGACATTCACTGGTACCAAAAATTGAGTGGCAACCAAGGAGAGCTTGTCATGGGTTAGAGTGTTTTGACTCAAAGGCTGAAAAGAGCTCCCACGGCAATGGGACTCTAAGTTTGGAAAATCAGTGACAAATTAGCAGGAGCTGTTTGTTCCCAACCACTGGCTCTGCTTGGAAGAAGAAGCTGCCTGGCTCTGCCGAAGTGGAGATGGGCAGAGCTTTAGGTATGATTGTGGTGGCCAGAGAGAGGAAACATTCATCAAAGGGCAGAACATAAAAAAGGAGACATCTGGAAAACCCAGACTTGGAACGGGGGGCAGTAAACTCTCAGAGAACTGCATGGAAATGTCAGATAGTAGGAATTGAATCGGAGTAATTTAACATCATAGCCTGTTCACAAAGGGGGAAGTAATAATAAATGTTTCATGGATATTGGGAAGAATGAAAACAGTACACCTTTGTTTGTCTCCCAGAGGGGAGTGTTGGTGAGGTGGTGGAGATGGCAAATGCAGAGATGGGTGGTAAGGAAAGGGAGGGTCAAGTGATAGAGTGTTGCCATACCACCTGGATCCAAGAACCTGCACTTGTGAAAGGATATCACACAGCAGCTCAGGGTGTCTTTAGCATCTCGAACCGTTGAATCATTAAGGAATGATGAAATTGCCTTATGTATTATATGTTTATTATATATATTGATTTCATATATTGTGGAAATGCTATGAGCAAACATTCATTTTGCCCAGATACCACATTCACTGGACAGTTTGAATAAACAGAAATTTACTCTAAATTAAAATTCTCCACTTTGAATTCAACTCGATATGCAATCTGAAGTGTCCCTGTGAATTTATTACCTTAGTAAAAGCTCAAATATTATTAATACTACTAAAAGAACAGAATTTCTTTTAGGTTTTATGAGTGTCAGTAGAAGCTAACCTGCTTTCCCTTAGAACTAGTAAAATAAAATATATATAACAGATCCTCAAATAATGTCATTTTGTTCAATTTTTTTTTTTACAATATTGAGAAGCCATAGGAACTTAACTCTTGCTAATATCTGTTAGCCTGTGGTAAAAATGGTTTGGTTAGACTTCGTTTTGCTTAAAGCCTCAGAACCAATCGATGATTTTAAGTGAGGACTTACTGTAGTATCAAGGTAAATATTCTGTGTAGAACTGTTATCTTTAGTAACTGCTTTGAGGGATTTATGGCTCTTAAATTCTCATTTGGAACCTGAATTTCCCTTGGTGTCAAGTTAGTGCATTGTATGTATCTTGCTCTGCTTTTTAATAGAAGCAACTCCTGATCTGTTGTCTATTTATGACAGAACACATATGCAGGACTTAAAAGATGTCACTAATAATGTACATTATGAGAACTACCGGAGCAGGAAACTGGCAGCTGTGACTTATAATGGAGTTGATAATAACAAGAATAAAGGGCAGCTTACTAAGTAAGTATACATCGTTTCCTTCAGAAAAGGTATTATTTATGTAGTGTGTGTGTGTGTGTGTGTGTGTGTGTGTGTGTGTGTGTGTATAATTTTATTGTTTCATTTTCATCAAATTTCTCCTGGCTACTCAGTAGAAAATGGGGATGTTACTTCTGCACAACTGCAGATATTTATGTTGTTAAGCTTTGTTTTGGCAGTTTTATATTTTACTATTTAATTGTTGGAGGAAGTGTTGTTTTATTACCTTGTTCATTAAGAGAAAGAACCTTGCATTCTCTTTTGGTCATTTGCCATCATCTTTATAATCTATACACCACACATTTAATAGACCCCCAGTTAGAAATCAAACAGCTCCTTTAGCAAAAACCTTTTTTTTTTTAAAGGAAAGAGAAAAGTTACTATTAAGATATCTTAACCCGTATTGCTTGTGAGATAAACATCTCATTGTCTCTTTAAGGAGACTAAGCATAGAGCCTCTACCTTTTATTATGTCTTTTTTGAATAAACCTTTTTGATAGTAGAGTTTCACTAATAGATTATATAGAAATGGGACAGGACCAAACAGAAAGAATATTTAGATGACTGTAGTCTTGGTTACCTTCTCTGCTTCCTCTGTCCCTTTTGTGTTTTTCCACGGAGTGATTAGTTGGAGTTTGGATTTCTTCTGCTGTTAGGAGGTGTGAGTGACTACCCAGTGTGGTTTCACCGTACCTAGTGAGGATCTCAAGCTGTGGTGGCTTTGTGATGGGATGGGAAAGAGAGACGTGTGAGGACGCTGGTGAGTTAGCTTGGATAGTTCTTGGTAACAGTGTCTGTGCCTGTTTTCCCTTTACTTAGAATCATAAGTCGAGGATCATAAGTATTATGAAGACCATTTTAACTATGTACATTGTAGCCAGGTATTATCTGCCATCCAAAGACAATCTGAAGGATCGTCTGTGTAAATAATGAGAGAGGCATGTTCTTAAAGGCACAGTACTGTTTCATAGTTGCCGGCATCCCTCATAATGGAAAAGAAACGTTCCTCTTTCTTTTATAGTTGTGTCTCCACGTGGCCTTTACATTCAGGAAGAAAGCACACAGAGCAGTTCTCTTTTAAAAACAGATCTTAGTCCTAACTCTGTGTTTATTTTCTTCCATGTTTTCCTAATGCTGCTTGGGTCATAGTCTCTAATTTCTTACTTTACTTTGAATTTCTTCTTATGCTATTATTTGAGGAACTTTAGTGATCATTTCCTAGGTTTTCTGGTTTCAAGGATCTTGTGAAACTAATTTTTAAAAAGGTAAATTTCTGAGTTCAATCATTTAGCAAGTGATTCTGACTCAGTAGATGGGGGTGGGCCTGAGGGTTTGTATTTTTAATAAGCACCCTGGGTGGTTCTGATACAGGTGATTAGTAATTCATGCTTTGTAAAACATTGACTTCTAGGAAAAATTTATTTGGTTAATATTTTAACAATTTTAAAATATTTAAAATACAAGATTCTGTTTGAGGTAAGGTTCAGCACATGAGAAAAAGGCAAGACTTTTTTTTTTTTAAATCCTCACCAGAGGATATTTTTTCCATTGCTTTGAGGGGGAAGGAAAATTGATGTGAGAGAGAGACATCGCTTGGTTGCCTCCCGCATGTGCCCAAACCGGCTAGGGCAATACTTCTTAATTCTTCTAGCAAAATTTGTTTCAACTTTATCACAAAAATGGAAGCATCAATCATAGTAAATATTGTTAATAAAAATCCTAATCCATTTTATTTTTAAGTTTATCCTTAAAAGACCAGTCACTTCTTTATATTCTTGTTTTATTGTATTTTTCAATTACAGTTGACGTTCAACATTGTTTTATATTAGTTTCAGGTGTACAGCATAATGGTTAGACAATTATATAATATACAAAGTGATCCAATCCTAATTCATTTTAAATGCATTTCACTAGCTTAAAGACTTTTTAACTGTTTAAAGAAAAACATTAATCCACTGATCTATATATTTTTTATTAAATGTATGAACTTACTGTTTAATTTTCTTCTTTTAAACATTTGTTCATGTCCTAGAAATAAGGAATTGTTTGTTTCTGTATTTCAAATATAAGGCTTTTAAAGTAGTGCTGGGATATTTCTGCTGTTAGTTGTAGGTAAGGTGTAATTTAGAGGAAGAAAGTAAAACTTACAACAATGTTATTAACAATTCTTCTGCATATACAGAATTCTAGTGTGGATTATTTGAGTTAAACTATAACCTAGATGAAAACATAAAAAGTAGAATTCTAGTGGAAATGTGTTTCTAACAACTGGGGAATGGCTATCATTAGAATAGGTTTTTATCTGCTGTGTTAAATGAGGTTTTTACTACTTTATTGAATAACATGCACTGAATCTGAAAGAAGTCACTTGGAAGTTTTATCCATTTTGGTTTGAAAATGTTAGCAATTTTTAAAACATTCCAGTTGACTTAAAAAGAAAAAAAGAAGTCAGTATTAAGATTTATGGTGCTTTTGCTGATGTAAGGTGCTTTTCTTTGTAGCTAAAGACCCATCCATGTTGTTCAAGGGTCAAATGTACATACATATGAATCTATTCAAAATTTATAGTCATATTAACTTAGGTATGGCAGTGTACACTCCATAGAATGCTACTTACACTTTGGTTTTAGAACATAAGCTATTTTTTTTTAAGTTAGATATTGAGTAATAAAGTAGATTGGTTCATCTTATATTTAATTTTGTGAGGCAGTTTTGGAAGGGCTTAAAACAGGATTTAGAGATCACATTGTACAACTTAAACTTACACAGTATTTTTTTTTAAGATTTTTTTATTGATTTTTAGAGAGGAATGGAGAGAGAGAAACATTGATGTGAGAGAGAAACACTGATCTGCTGCCTCCTGCACACCCCCTATTGGGGATCGAGCCCTCAACCTGGGCATGTGCCCAAACTAGGAATGGAACTGGCAGCCTTTCAGTTCATGGGATGCTGCCCAACCAGCAGAGCCACACTGGCCAGTGCTAAACTTACACAATATTTTATGTTAATTGTATCTTAATAAAGGCGGGGGGGCGGGAATCTAACATTTCGATTATGTGGTTAAAATCTGAAAAAAATTTATCTCAAGGCCAAAGTCCTGGAAAAGTGGGCATTATTCTTAGCAGCTCTTCATATGTTACCTGTGTCTGGCAAAGAAAATATCAAATCATCAATTTTAAGTACAGTACTTAAATCCTCAAGGAGAGTTTATCTTGCCCCACCCCTGTCTGGAGGGTGGAGGGAGGGGGAAGTAACAGAAAGGAAAGTCAGGTTCCAGTTCAAAGAAGATTGAACAAGGTATCCTAAAGAAAGCGAGGAAGAATTAACCGCATCCGAATTGCAGATCTCTTAAAGCAAGGACGAAGAGCCCCAGTAAGGGGAGGGCCCTCATTTTTTGCTAAACCTTACTAGGTCAGCCCGTGTGGTCCTTGCTGTGATTCTGTTACTAGACATGTGAAAGGATGAGTCATCTGGTGGCTTTCAGGAGCTAGAACCCCTTAAAGAGAATCCTGGAAGAAGCCAAGTTATATCTTTGGGGATTTAGTGTGATATTCAAGTTATATCATAGCCTCTCTTTTTTTAAAGAAATCTTCAAGCCTTTTCATTTCTTTGGTTGAGTTGTTTTAAGTGTCTCTGGCAAGCTTAAGTTTGTAAGCTTCAGTGTATCTGAGTGTGAAGAAGAGTTTCTTATTGAAAAGCAGGCAGGTATTGTAACTTAAATGCTTTTTTCCAGCCATCTAATAAATAAGGTTTTATTTGAAAAAATTTAATGTGATGACAAACGATCCTTTTCCTGTGTTTTCTATAAGCATAATTATGTATTAGTTCTAAATATCACTTTAATAAAGATAACCAGAAGTGGGGCTGTGATTTATTTAAAAATTAAAGAAATTTGAAAGATCATTTTGACTGGTGAGAGCTGTCAAAAATTCCATTTTTAGATATATGTGACCATTTTGTTAATATAATACTGGAATATCAATTCATTTGGTCAGGAGTCATTTTTAACAAGGCCAAAAACTTAAAATATCTCAAATGTGAAATACTATAAATTTCTTTTAAAGTACACATAAGTAAATATTAAATAGAAATTTGAACAGACTATAAGTAGATAATTGCACAGCATATTTATTTTTATAATTTGCTATAACAAGTATTAACAGAATTTTGGGAAAGAAATAAATAGCACTAACAAATTTTGCCATAAACTTTTGTTTTAGGGCACATACTTTATTTAGTTATAAAATCTGTGAATTTGCCTTTAATTGCTGCTTTTGGGAGTGGTTCACTTTAAGTATGCTAAGTCTCTGTATTTTCTGTTCTTTTAGATATGACACAGTTGAAGGCATGTAAGTGGCTATTTGATTTTCCAAAGATATAGCAGGTTTAATATGTAGGGATTTAAAATATTTAAATTTCAAATTTAAAAGCAAATTTCAAAACATTATAGCATGTTTTTCTGCTATAAAAGTGTTCTATTTTCCCCCAGAGTTAAATAATAACCTAAATGACAGTGTTTACTCTTGGTAAACTGGTAGTCTTTTCACATGCAAAATATACTATGAATTCTTCAAATTTACAGGAATTGCCTTCTTCCTCCCAGGATAAACTTAAAAGACCATTTTATAGTAGGTTATAATAAGTAGGAATATATATTTAACTTTAAAATCACAATTCTGTCTGAATTTTAATTTTTTAAATATATTTACAGTCCTGAATATTTGTTTTCAAATCACAACAGTATTGTTGGATAATCTAAGTTGCTTAAACATACATATTCAGTTATTAAGACTGTCAGTTTAGAAATATTATTAGATTATTTCTTTTCTAGACTCTAAAAGGTTTTAGAAGGTGGAAGACGTGAAGTATTATAAGTAGACCCATTTTGAATGTCTGACAGCAGCTTTCGACCCTCTCACCAGAAAAATGCTCCCGTGTGCACACATAGACACTCATTTGGCATGTTATTTTAGGGTATTCATTGGCTTTCTGCCCAAGAGACCTGAGACCAAAAAGATGAGAAATATATTATTTAAAAGGGCTTCATCAGCTTTTAATGAAATAATGGCATTTACACCTAAAATTTTGGGTTTTTTGACTTCACTTTTTGAATGCAGGTTCTTCTTCTAAGTTAATGTTTGGCTTAGTTTCATTTGCAGAACTTCTGATTCATTGCTTACTTGTTAAACTGTACTGCAGATTTGTAAGTTTTGTCTTGGTGAAGAAATATCCTTTAGTCAAATGACATTTTATTCTAATTTAACTGCATAACAGGTCGTCTTGATCCCAGCGCATATCACATCTTTGTCGTCCTGTTTTGCTAAGAAAATGTGGCCGCCAGTGTTCTGTCCTATTGCTCTTTTTTGATATTTTCTGTCTAGCGCTCTTGTCCTCCTTCCTGGGAGAGAAGTGCGGGCGGGTCAGAAATACCCAGCCTCATAAGGAGAGAAGTCGGCATATTCAGAGTGTCCAGTCAGGGTTCGTGACTAGCCCTTGAAGTTATGGGTGCTATTTAAGATCTGATTTTGTTTTTCAGCCATGATTTAATTTTAAATACTTTCTTGAAATGAAATTTACCAGTTTAAAATATGAAATTCAATGGTAAAAGCCTGTTTTTGTGGACGCCAGATAAACATGTTTTATCAGCAGAGTCAGAAAAGAGCCTGCCTCTTAAGTTTCCCCAGAGTTTTGAGTAGAGGTCAGAGCTCTTCAAAGCCACGGAGCTCACTCTTCTCCCTCCCCGGGGCTACAGTAGGTTACGGAGACTTCGGCATTCTCAGTCTGTAAATATACCAGCCCTAACATAAAGTGCGTTTGTGTTATTTTTCAGCATGAAAATTTTAAACAGAATCGTGCAAATCCACAGATTTGAGCCTGTGGATTTTAATATCAATGGGATACTGAACTACTTTTGTTTAACTATGCTTGTGTCTATTTTCTGGCATATTAAAAGTAATTACCAAGATATTTATTTGCCTCTGGGTCTGTGTGTGTGTATTTGTATATGTTTTATCACTGTGAACATTTTGAAAAATTAAGAAATGAAATATATGAGTTAGGTGGAATAAATTTTCAAGAGCATCAAAGTTACCAAAGTGGACTAGAGATATTCTGCATATCTAAATGAAGAGTGTTCTAGGTATTGACTGGCGGTCGTTTCCAGCACGGCATTTCAGTTACCAAAATAAGTTTGAGTTGTAGTTAATTAACAGTATGATTGTATGTCAGTAGTTGTCTTAGAAGAAGAGGTTGTAACACTTGGAGATTTGTAGAACTAAAAATATTTTACATATATTAACTTGATTAACTCAGTTCCTTTTTTCACATTAAAATTTTGTTTAAAGAAAGTACAAAATGAAATGATTTTCTTCTAGTTTTCCATTCTGTGAATGTATTCTGGAATGTTTCCATTTTTCTTGTACACTTTATTTAATGGGTCATCTTCAGATTAGATACACACTAGATTTAGAGAAACATCCTACTAACAGTGGCCTTTGTTTTTTAGATCTATTTTCATAATTATTTACTAGAGATTTAAATTTAGATAAGAAATTTTGTAGAAGTTCTAGATTATAAATATTTATAAATTTTAAAATTTCTAAAGAATTTTTAACGCAGTTATACATGGAATTTCGAATCTGTGTTTGGTGTTAAGATGGTGTCAGAATAATTGAAAAATTATTTTGAAACTTATTTTCCAAAAATAGGAAGCAGAGATTTTAGGAATGCCATACAGTACCTCACTTGTCTTCATCACTCAGGGTTTTGTGTTAACTCTTTATTTCTGGATGTGTGATGATTGTTCTTCATGTTCGTGGCAGGAGCCCTCTGGCACAAATGGAAGAAGAAAGGAGGGAGCATGTAGCGAAGATGAAGAAGATGGAGATGGAGATGGAGCAGGTGTTTGAGATGAAGGTCAAGGAAAAAGTTCAGAAACTGAAGGACTCTGAAGCTGAGGTAATCGGCCTAATATTTCCACTTCTTGTGACACAATATTCCTTTCAGAATAATATTGTTAATAAAATTCATAGATAATATATAACCTTTCTAAATATTTTTCCAAATTGAATATAATACCCTAATGTAATAAAATGGAGAAATAAAAGCAAGCACTATGTTTATAATAAAATATATAATTCATCATGTAAGTGGATACAGGTATACTTGGTAGAAGACATAACAGCCAGAATACTTACAATGGATTATTAGTTATAATGAGCAAGTTATGAAAAATGAAATTATAAGCCATTCCATATATTCAGAATAAGAAAAGGTCAAAGTTTGGAGTGGATGTAAGAATAAAAACTAATGTTAGGATAATAATAGATCAAATATATTTGCATGTGCATGAGAAAGAAAGAACCTTTTTTAATTGAACTAAGGACATGCCAAGGTACATTACAGTCAGAGGGGAGAAAATGAAGGAATGTGATAGTCTTGTAAAGAAACTATGGATAGCCCGGCCGGGTGTGGCTCAGGGGTGGAGCATCTACCTAGAATCCAGGCGATCGGGGTTCGATTCCTGGTCAGGGCACATGCCTGGGTTGCGGGCTCGATCCCCAGTCAGGGGCATGCAGGAGGCAGCCCATCAGTGACCCTCTCATCATTGATGTTTCTCTCTCTCTCCCTCTCCTTTCCTTTCTCTGAAATCGGTAAAGATATATTTTTAAAAAAAACTATGGATAAACACAAAATAGATCAGTGATTTCAATATAAGTTTTCTCAGCATAGATTTGTTACTGTCGTGCTCAAAATTATTTTTAAATATATATTTACTGGGCTTTTCATGTAATCTCTTATTTAAAAAACAACTTTCACTGTTATATTTGTCATAGACTTTGCAGGACTAGAATCTTGGCGCCTGATGTTATATGAAATTTTGGAGATTAAGTTTAGTCTTTTTATTTATCAGGCTGTTATTAAATCTAGTCATTTGAGTCTCTATCCCTCCACTAATTAATAAATAATTAACCTATATCAGAAGGGAAATAAAAACAAGAGTAATCACGAATCTCTTATCTTCACACTTATATTTTTCCATTGAAAATCTAAAAGTAGTTAAATTTACATTTGATATAGAAATACTTTAGGACCTCCTCCCAAGAGTAAATGTTATAAACAAATAATCATGAAACTGTAGCCAAAGAACGCTTCCAGAGTTTTTGTGACGACTGTGAATGGTGAATCAATTTTGAGAAACTTACTCTTTTGAAGGGTGAAATTTTTCTTAGCATTGAAAGGACCTACCTGTAAAGACGCCTGGACCAAGTTTCCCCAATACTGTAAGCCATATAAATATGCAAATAGGTGAAAAAGCCTACTTAAGTTGTTTAATGCAGTTTTTTCTCAAGTTCATTTGTGCTAGAAATATTTGGAGCACAGCTGCTAGTATCCATCAGTACAGTGCATCAGACACTGCTGAGCATCTCTCATGTATTATGTCATTTAATCTACATTCCAGGCCTCTGAGGTAGATATGATGGTGCATCTCCATTGTTTACATGAGAGAAAGGATAAGTTAACTTGGTCAGTGCCAGATAGTTGTACTTTTGCTCCTGCATTCTTAACCAGTTTTATTTGTATATCGTGCTGTAATTTAGCTCCAGCGGCGCCATGAGCAAATGAAAAAGAATTTGGAAGCACAGCACAAAGAATTAGAGGAGAAACGCCGTCAGTTTGAGGATGAGAAAGCAAACTGGGAAGCCCAACAACGTATTTTAGAACAACAGAACTCTTCAAGGTAACTAGTACATGTTCCCAAGAACTGTGGGTATTGATGTTTTAAAGAATAAAGTATTTATTTAGAAAAATTAGGATAATATTTTAAAAGACATCACCCATTATGCATCCTAAGCACAATTATTTTCATGGATGAATATTTTTAAATAGATGAATGTAATCTAATATATAGCAGGTTTTTTTACTACAAACATTGTCCATGACTTAACAATCTTCATAACTATAATTTATTAGCTTCATACCATTCTGCCCAGTTGATTCCCCATAATCAATTTCTTACCTCCTTCCTCCAGTTGTTGGATGTAATAGTTGTGTTCAATTTTGGGTGAGCATAAAAACACTGCTATAAAGATCTTTTGTACATTTAGAAGTATGTTTTAATATGTTGAATTGTTTGTTTAGATAAAATTCTTAAGATAAAATTTTGGATATCTAATTCCTAATGCAGTTAACAAGTTGCTTGCTCTTTATTTATAAAAAACTCAGTAATATTTGTACCTTGGCTTTTTAAAATTTTTCCTCATCAGTCCCATTTTAAGCTGAAAAAGTCAAATTGCTCTAAGGACTCTGCAGTTGACCCTCACTGCTACAACGTTTCCGAGATTAGACATTTGTTCTATTAACTCCCTCCCCAACGAGGAGGAAAATACATTTGTAAAAGCAAGTGCATTTCAGAGTGCGCATGGCAGTAGGAGGAAAGTGTGCCCTTTTGCATGCCAGTTGGTTGTTTAAATATGCACTATTTTATTTGAGAATTGTTCTCATATATTGAAAATGTGTTTTTGTCATATATTTACTGTGTTTATCCTGGGATTTTGTTAAATATTTGATTGTCTAACAAAAGACTGCTATGTACTAGCACTGTCATTGTTTACTTGCAAAGCTTTTAATTTTTCAAGTGAAAAAGCAGTGTTTGAAAACCCAACACAGTTGTCGTTGGGTTAGCTGTTGCTACTGGATGTTGTTTATAATGTTGGTAACACAGTCAGTGATTTTGATTGTTTTCCTTAATCATTTAGAACCTTGGAAAAGAACAAGAAGAAGGGGAAGATATTTTAGACCCTCTCTTGACCACCAGTTACGTATTAGTTGCCAACATGCCAGCTTGGACATCAGTGTTTGTTGGATCCGTTTGACCAATTTGCACCAGTTTTATCCTTAATGATGGATTTAACAGCATGACAAAAATTCTTCTCTTTTTTTGTTCTTGATGGAGATTAAGATGCCTTGAATTGTCTAGGGTGTTGTGTACTTAGAAACTAACAGCTCTAAGTACCTTTCCTACATTTTCTTTTTTTTATTAAACAGATGTCTTCAATTTAATGCAAGAAAACATTTTACTATTGTACAATCATGTTCTGGTGGTTTGACTGTTTACAGGATATTCCAAAATAAAAGGACTCTGAAAGGTTTTCACTGAGGATAAATTGCCATAATATGATGCAAACTATGCTTCTCTATGATAATTATAATACAAAGGTTCCATCCAACGCAGCGTATACAATAATGTAATTTAGTCTAACACAGTTGACCCTATTTTTTGACACTTCCATTGTTTAAAAATACACATGGAAAAAAAAAACCCTATATGCTTACAATGCACCTAGAGCTTTTTTATAACAGCCCTTTTCTGTTTGTTTGTTTGTTTGTTTGTTTGTTTTGGATTCTTTAAATATATTTTATTCTCATTTAGTGCCCTCTTTAGCCAGAATCTCATTACTGCTTCATTTTTGTAATAACATTTAATTTAGGTATTTTCCATATATTGGCCCTGCTAAAATAGAATATAGCATTTTTCATATGGTAGGAACCAACAAGGAAATTTTCCTTTAATTCCCTTTTTACACTTTATGGTAAGTAGCAGGGGGAAAAAGCATTTATAGATCATTTCTAGGCAAAATTGTGGAGCTAACGACCAACCTATTTCTACCCATGTGCAGTCTCTTTCTTTTACTAGAAATGGGAATCATGGCCTCTTGAAAAGAAAAAAGTCACCATTCTGCATTTAGCTGTATTCATATATTGCATTTCTGTATTTTTTTGTTTGTATTGTAAAAAATTCACATAATAAACAATGTTGTGATGTAATAGAGTGTGGGTCTTAAGTATTCTACAGTTGATGTACAAGACTAGAATATATTTGGGAAGAAACTTCTCAACTTGAATTTGTCAGCTCCACCATTGCAGCTCTTTTCTCGCTTAGAATGTGTATGTGTTGATTTTCTCTTTTTATTTTTATATTTATCTTTAGAGAGAGAGGAAGGAGAGAGAGAGAAACATCCATGTGAGAGTGAAACACTGATCGGCTGCCTCTTGTACAGCCCCTGCCAGGGATCGAGCCAGCAACCCGGGCATGTGCCCTGATCAGGAATCGAACCAGCAGTCTTTCAGTGCACAGGATGATGCCCAGCCAGCTGAACCACACCCGCCAGGGCCATGTTTTTTTATGAGATTCAGTGTTTCTCTATATATTACTACCTCTCATTAATATATCATTTCTCTGAGAACAAATCCCAACTCATTCATTACAAGTCTCTGGAAACTGAACTTTTTTATCTGGAAAGAGGGTGGTGTAATTTATTTCAACCAACATCAGATTATGTAGATTTTAACATAATGCTTTATGGTATAAGTACTGTAATGAATATGTACCAGTTCATTACCTTTAAAAATTTCACCTTGTCTATTTTTTAAATTAAGGATCCAAGCAGTAGGAAGTAACTGGTAATTCTGATTAGTTAATATTTGTGTTTACTTCAAAGGCTGAAGGATTTAAATAAATCAGTATGCTTGAGAGATCTTACTGCTTTTAAAAGATACATAGATCTAAAGTGTAAAACACTGATTATTTACATTGTAGAATCCTGACTTTACATGTAAATTCACCCCAGAGTGCTATTGTTAAAGCAGATCTCATAGTGCATTAAAAACACATTTTAGGGATACTACAGTAAACATTTATCTTTACTTTTAATGGCCATCACTAGTTAAAAATTATCTCGGAAAAGTCTTGTTACCTAAAATGCCTTTTTCCCATTGGACAGCATAACAGTGCGAATGGCTTTCTAAAATAAATTGACTGTTATTCCAAGACCAGATTCAGATATTCAGGAATTTTGTTCCTGTGTTGAGCTATTGGGCTAATACCTCTAATGGAAGGTTTGGTTGTAGGGGGTTATGAGCAACATACTGAATTTGGAGAATGCAAAATGGGACATTTATAGGCTGCCTGCCTGCCTAACTGGTAAAGGACTGCTGCTTCTAGAAACAGGTTCTCAATGACTACCATTGTAAAATTCTGTGTGTTGTGATAGTCACCTTTATTCTACCACCTAGTGGAAACTTTCACAGGCCTTATCCTTGTCATGCCTAAGGTTTTCTTTGAATCTGGTAGAGGAGCTATGCAGCTTTTCTGGATCTTGTGACTGACTGCAGGCTTTTCAAGCATATCAGTATCAGGGCCTACCTTTGCCATAGGCCTGTGGAGTCCTGAGACCTGTGTGATTGTTCACGGTACAACATTGAGGTAAGCGTACGGAAAGGTCAGCAAACGGGCAGTGCCTGGTCCCCTTTGTAAGCAGCACTGTCTAGTTGAAGTAGCTTATTAACCGCTGTCTTTCTAATCATAGTCTGGATTGACCAAGTAGGTAAGTGCTAGTCTTAGTGCAGTTTGGGCACCGCGTGGTAGAGTTTTACTGCCACCTAGTGGAATGAGGTCTAATTGTTTCGTTATCAAGTTCACAGGTAATGGGAAGCTGACGAGTTGGACCTGCAGCTTATCTCCCTGTAGCTCAGTTTATAATCTTGGAAGCTGAGGAGACTCAGACTCCTGCCTCTTCGAGCCATTAGCTTGTCACACGTACGTTCACATTCTAACTCCCTGTACCTTTTGTGCCTTTAAAGTCCTGGAGAAACTGACCTAAGAATGTGGAGGTCAGGGTATAGTAGATGAGAAAAAAAGAGGAAGGGGTAAGGTGGCCGGTGAGGCAGCAAGGGCGAAAAGGGGGGAGAGTCAGCACTCATCAAGGCCAGTGCATTACCTAGCACTTTCCTCTTCGGAGGCCATTGCTGTCGGCAGTATGTAGACTTGTAAATATTCCATTGTCAAGTCTCCCAGGACGCCCTAGTGTAGACTGCCGTGTATCCTACCTGATGCGGAAGGAAAAGTTATTGTCTGCCACTGAGGTATAGTGAAATCCTCTCCTGTAAAAAGCTTGCACATGTAAACAAAAGTCTGTGTTTCATTCAGGTTGTTTTCCCTGCTCCTTTGGTAATAATAGTAACTGTCCACCTCTCGGACACTCGCTCTGTTGCGGACAGTCAGCTAAATAGTTTATGTGCATCACCTTCATTTAATCCTAACTAGATACCTGTCATCCTTCCCCAGAGTGAAAACAGGTTTGGAGCTGCTCAGTGACTTCGGAGTGAAGATTACTTCTGACCATGTGCAAAGGTGTCTGGACTCGAAATTACCTTTGAATGTTGTGCATGTGGCGAAGCGGGGCCGTTGCAGGTCAGGAGCATAGTTTTCCCAGCTTTAGGGGAAGGTTGGTGGTCAGTACGTTCACGTGGTGCTGCAGTGGGTCTCTAGCCCTGCTGTGTGCGCAGAGATAGCCCGTTGGAGTTTCTAAATGAAGTATGTTTCCACAAAAGGGCACGCCATGGAAATAAGGTGATTTTGAGGGGAAAGCGGGCTTTTTTATGGTGCCAGTAGTGGGAGTTATAAAATGCGTCATTCTTTGCAAGTAATGCTCAGATGGTTTATCCGAGCGTCTCTGATGAAAACATTGCTGCTTTTCAAGCAAATCTGGTTCCCAGGATTTGGGGTCAATCCACAGAATGTTCAAAGTTGAGGGTCAGCTGTTCTCAGCAGAGAGCGGGCCGGGCGACAATTTCCTGTGTTCTTTAGGAGCCTTTCAAAGCCTCCTGGGAATAATGAGGACTCTTCTTGGCCTGAACGTTTGCCCCGTGGGGTGCAGGGCCCAGCCAACCCGCCTGTGTTAGCAAAGGCAGGTCCCGTGAAAGGAGACCTTGTTCTGTGCCAGGCTCTCGGAGGGTAGCCCGAAACCCCACTGGCCACCCAGAACCACTGTTTGAGATGCAGTGTTTGTGGACCTGCCGACATTGAATGCCGCTCAGGCTCAGAAATCCTCTGGGGTGGGAAGCGGGAGAGGTTGACACCTCTGAGAGCAGAAATCTGTGAAGATGTGGCGTAAGATGGGGGGCTGACGGAAGGGGGAAGTGGGAAGACGCTGCCAAGAAATGTCTATTTTCTCTCTGTTTTTCCAAAGGGGCTGAGGGGCTGCTTAGCTTCCTGGCTTCCAGGTGTGTTGCAGGAACATTTCACGCTGGATTTTTTTCTTATTAATCCTCACCTGAGGATATTTTTTTCCATTGATTTTTAGAGAAAGTGGAAGAGAGGGAGGAAGGGAGAAAGGCGGGGTTGGGGGAAGAGAAACATCGATGTGAGAGAGACACATTGGTTGCCTCCTACACACACCCTGACCTGGGCTGGGGATCAAACCCGATACTCTTCCGTGTTTGGGCTGATGCTCTAACCACTGAGCAACACAGGACAGGGCTACCCTGGATATTTACAAGGAAATATGAAACCATAGAATCTCCTTGGGTGAAGGGCTGGCTTGTCCAGGTGTGGGCTACTGAACTAACCTGGTCTAGGAGAGACTTTTTCCCCTCATTTTATTCTGTCCTCTGAATTTCACTGGTCTCTTTCATATTTAAATATATGCCCCACTTGACTGCAGGCATAGAAAAGTTTCCTGTGTCTTGGATAAGCCCGCAGTTTAAGCAACTTGGCAAGTGCTGGGTGAGTGATGGTGCCCTGGCACAGACCTGGGGTTCATGAGAGCTTCCCCCCTTACTTTGCATAAATTAAAGGATATAGATTTGGTTGGACTGGGAGTTGGGAGCTGTCGATTTTTTTCCTTGGGATAAACCCCATGTGTGATTATACAAATCTGTGGCTTAGTGCGGTTTACTTTCAAAACAACAAAAAAAACAGTGTTAAAAGTAACATGTCAGGAACACAGTTCTTGCCCTTGGACACCAAAATAAAATCCTTCTCAGGCCTTCAGGTTGCTGGGTACAGGTGCTAGGATCTCAGGTTGACCTTTTCTCTTGAACCAACACTGCATTTGAGCCTAATTAGACCCCATACCGCATTGGTGCTTGGGAAATGGAGCAGAGGCCACTGAGGCCAGCTCACGCTCTGTGATCTCTTCGTTCATGTGGGATTGGCCCAGTCATAGATTGTGTCCTGAATGGGCTTTCTCTCCAACTGGTACCATTAGGACTAATTGACTCTTCCTAGCAAATGTGAACATTTTGACAATATTCGAACTGGGAAGAATACCTGTTTGTCAAGGGAGAGAGCGCTCACTTGAAAGCCTGAGGGCCCAGCCAGGGTCGCTCTCAACCTGTCAACCAGGAGGTCAGGGTTTGATCCCCTGTCAGGGTGCATGCCCAGGTTGTGGGCTCGATTCCTAGTGGGCATACAGGAGGCAGCCAATCAATGACACTCTCTCATCATTGATGTTTCTCTCTCCCTCTCTCCGAAATCAATACAAAACATTTTTAAAAAGTTATAAAAAAATGAAAATCTGAGGGAAGGGAACAAAAATCAGGAAAGTACAGCAACAAGCACCTGTTGAGTGCCCACTGTGTGCCCAATCCATGGTGTTCCCATAGACTCTCAGAGCTCAGAAATCCACAACGTGGCCATTTAACCCCTTTCTGGAAACAAGCAGACTAAAATCGCACTGGATGCTTATATAACATCTGGATTCATTAGCCGTTGCTGCATTCGAGGCAGCAAATGCCCCCTCACCTTAGTAACAGTAGCATTTAAACTGTAATAATGACACGTCTTACCTGAGTTACTGCGTGTCGGGAATTCGCCTGGTGGTTCTGGCCAGGACGTGGCATTTGAGATGTTGGCTGGGGCTACCATCATCCGAGGGCTTGACTGGGGCTGGGGGGCCTGCTTCACTCTGGTCACCGGACTAGCTGCTGTCGAGGCCTCACCCCTCTGCTACATGAACCTTTCCATAGGGCTGCTTGAGTATCCTTGTGACATGTCGGCTGGCGTTCTACCAGAACAAGGGATCCAGGAGAGAGCAGCATGCAAGCCACAGAGTCTTTGATGACTTGCCTTGGAAGTCACACACTGTCACTTCTGCAATGCGCTGTTTATTGCTGTGCAGCTCAGCCCTGTTCAACGTGGGAGGATGCCCTCACATTTTATCCATTTTCTGATTGATAGTTTTTCATTCTTACAAATAATGCAGCAGTGAACGTTCCTGTACACAGCTTCGTGCACAGATACGCATGTGTTTCTGTAGGTGTGTGGATCACCATGCGCAGAGCCAGCAAATTTGTGGCTTTAGGTTCTTAAGCATCTGTCCATGTTTCTGGGAGGCACCATACAGAATGTTTTATCCCCTGCCACCTCCCTGCTCAGACCAGGTGTCCCCCAGGCCCGACCCATGACCTTCAGGCTCGCACCTGGACAGTCTCTTGACCAGAGGGGATAGTGGCATCTCTCACACTGCTTAGGAGTTTGAAAACCTCAGGGAAGAGCTGCAACAGGCCCAGAATGGTGGATGGCACAGACGTGGTCACGGAGAGAACCACTGTGAGCCCGACATCCTGCCCCCACAGACTTGTCTCCCCCTAGGCATTATGGGTAAATGCGGTGCCAACTCTACAGCCAGCCTGGGCCTTTGTACCAGCTTAACTTACCCACAGTCTACACACCAGCTTGGGGCCTAACAGGTGGGCTGCCCTGGGGCTTTGGCTGTGCCTGTACTCGCCCCACCTGCAGCCCTCTTCCCTCCTCCCTGCACCCAGGCAGCTCTGGCTCCTCAGGAGACTGCACTCCCCCCTCCTGGCTGCCCACCCCACCCCAGATGTAGGCCCCTTCTCCAGGGGCCACGGATGCACCTACCCCCAGGCCTGGCTTCCTGCTGGCACCCCAACAGATTGTCCAATATCCCCTCCCCATTTTTAATGAACTTTTTTCTTCTAATTTTTCAATTTTGGCAAAAAAGTACTTTTTTTCTGAACCATTTTTGAGCCTTTTGCTGTCCGATGCGCCTTATACTAAATACTTAGGTGTGTATTTCCTAGAAACCAGGAAGTTCTCATATAATGGCAGTAACAAGTCAAAATATGAAATTTTAAATAAACCTTAACATGCATAGATCCTCTTTGCTACCTATTTTGACATGTATGTGTATGTAATTCATATTTATGTACATTGCATTTGCACTGTGGTACAAACCCCTGATTCTGGCCGATGTGCTTACACTTTCCTTCAAATAAGCTGAAAGGGGTCACCTCACATCCCCGGCCTGGACCCCTTAGGCTGGGGGAAGCCCTGGGCTGATAAGCCATAATCAGCGGCAGGACTGATGCTGAAGTGCAGGGTCCAAGCTCCCGGCTCAGTTCTCTCCTGCAGCAGGCAGGCTCCCTCCCTGCCTCAGCTTCCCCCTCCCTTTCTGCATCCCCCCTCCCTCCTCTCTGCCCTCATTCACTCCACCCCTCAGTCTGAGCTGGGGTCCCTGCAGGGCAGCTCTGGGCAGAGCATGGGTGTCTGATGTTCCTGTTCAGGAGCCCGCGGCCTCTGCGAGAAGCAAAGCTCAGAGCAGGGCCACAGTCCGAAAAACTGGCTCCTAGTCGCCGAGACCTCAGGCTCCCTTCCCCCATGCCTCAGGTGGCACACGTGCCAGTCCCTCACTGTGACTGCCTGCAGCTGGTGAGACCGGAATCCCGCAGCCACCCCGAGGTTTGGAGAATGAAGGGTGCCCAGAGTGGTGGCCTGAGCCCGGCGCCACGGACTGGTGGAGACAGGCTCCTCTGCGTCCCCTGGTGGCGGCCCAGCCCCTTCCCCATCGGGCCTCTCATCTCTTGGAGTCCAGCAGGGACTGGGATCCATGGGGACAGACCCCGTCTCCCTCCAGCCTGGCACCACTGAGCGTCATCGCAGGTGGAGGCCCTCGGGACAGAAGGTAGCGGCATCATGACCCTGCACTGGGAGGTGGCTTTCCTGGGGGCTCCCCGAGTGCCATCAGCCCCGGAGTCCATGTCACTCAGAGTCCATTTTATTTTGCTTCAGAAATACTTCAGGACCACCTATTATTTTTATTTACTTAGAGAGGGGTTTTTAAGAAAGTTAGGCTCTTTGGAAACAGCATTACAATGAACACAAAGAAAACATTAGCAATTTGGCGGTTCCTCTCCAAGTTAAACAGAATGACCGTAGGACCCAGTCATTCCGCTGTGCCACTCACCATACGGGCCTGCAATCACCCAAAAGCACAAGCAGGGCCTTGAGCACCGATGTTCGCACAGCAGCATCGCTCTCAAGAGCCAAGTAGGCAGAGACACCCACCTAGAAAGACACACGTACAGGGACAGAAAGCGACTAGAAGGGACTAGATCCTTGGGGAGGGGAGTGGGGAGTTGCTAATGGGTACAGAGTTGGTTTTGTGGTAGCCTGAGTGCCCAGTGGACATGCTCAGGGGTGGGCACTGGGCCAGGGAGAAGCTAGGGTCTGGGTACAGGGAGGTTGATCATCCTATTGGTGCCCATTTGGGGCGGTGATCAAGATCCAAAGGGCATCAGCCTCCTGGTGGTGGAGGAGGGGAGACACCATCTCCTGGGAGCATCAGCCTGGCCAGGTAGTCATGGGGCACTGGGATGGGGGGTCCCCAGTGACCTCATCACGTCCTCGGTGGGTGGGGGACCTCCTGGAAAAGGGTGTGACAGACACTTGTGTGCTCCTCCTGGAATTGTGACCACACAGTGGGCCCTCACAGGTTATTTTGGCCTCTTAAAAAACCTATTGGCATTGCCTGACAGGTGGCTTGGTTATGGGAATGGCATGTGGGTGGAGACCTGCCTGCCCCCACCTCCGCCGGCCCACGTCCTTGGAGGAGATGTAGAGGGAGGAGGCAAGCGGGCCGGATGCCACCGGGAGAGCTGAGAGCACAGCGCCCAGTGGGCACCAGGGGGCAGCACGGCCCGGGCGGCAGGCCTCTTCCTGGCTTCAGTGGCTGCTGGGGCGCTGAGTTCCTGGGGCTGTATTTTAAATCCCATGCTTGGATTTTAAGAAGTGAAGCAAGTTTCGAGGGCCATGACCTTGGGGCAGAGCCTTAGGGCAGCACGTGGAAAAGCTTGGTCTGGGGCCGCAGCGCAACCAGGTCTGTTCCACGCTCTGATGAGAACAAGTCTCATTCTCTCTGCCGCAGTGTCGCCCGTTGTCGACTGGCCCCATCTCTTCCCTGCCTGCTGAAGGGGAAGAACCGCTTTCCCCAGGCCCAAGGCAATTGACCGCAGCGATGGGCCTTCCCACCGTGGAGATGTGCCAGCGCCCCACCTTCGCGAGTGGACTCATCAGTCCACCCTCTGGACTGATTTTCCAGGTGGCGCGTGAGCGGTGCTTTCCCGCGTCCGCAGGTTAACACGCCCGTGGTGGCCTGGCCGAGCATCCAAGTAGTTTGGCTTCAGAAGTGAGAAACCCACAGAGTCAGTCAAGCCTGGCCAGTGGGACACCCCGCAGCATCTGGGAGTCTCGGGTATGCGGGGGGAGGGGGCACTGTGTGGCGACACTGTTGGACGTCCAAGTCCAGGGCCTTCCCTTTGCGGCCGATTCCACCACCAAAGAGAAACAAGCCCAAACTCTGGTTTCTTCTGGAAAACACAGTGCTTGTTGCGAAGGGTCTGTTTCTGCAGTTGAAGTGAGGGCCAGGGTAGTGTTGACCTGCTCCTGTATTTCCAACCTCGGAGCTGTCCCTGTGGGTGGGGACACCCCCACCCCACCCCCCGTGGGCCACGTGGAGGTCAGGTCCCAGGAGCATGTGCTTGGGCTACACTTGAGTGTCTGCCCTGCCTGCGACCATGGCAGGGAGCCCGGCCACCTGTGGAGGAGGTGACCATGTGGCCCCGTTTGCCCGGGACAAGCTGTGTCCATAGCTGCTGGCCTGGCGTGATTATTAATAGGGTCGCTTTCACTCTCCAGATGTCCCATTGCTGAGTAAGATAACGATAGGGCCCTCCCTGCAGTGGAATCTTGTATCCCGCACCGAGCTCACCAGCCTGAGCATTTGCACTGTTTCTTTCTTTTTCTTTTCTCTTTTTTCTTGTTGAGTTCTGGGAAGTCTCAGACCCGCTGTATTCTTAGAAAGGTTGGCAGAAAGCACGGGGATTTCCATGGCCCCGTTACGGATCCTAACTGGTTTTCCTTAAAATCCAGAGGTGGTTGTAAATACTCTGTCCGATCCAGCGGCTCAGACTCTGCTTCCAAAGTGCACCACCGATGGCGGGACCCGCGGGAGCAACCCAGCAGTGTGGCTGTGCCTGTGTCACAGGAAGCAATGAGTCGGGACAGAATGGACTCAAGTTCAGCTGCTCTTCCAACAGGTTCTAAACAACTGGTAGCTGATCCTGCTCGCCAGCTGGCCGATAAACACACACAAATGCTGAGTGAATATGAATTTTTAAAAATTCAAGGACGTGTTGAATAACTCATGTTTTTAATAAGGTGAGAATCCTCCATTCCTGGCACATGGTCCACTTTCATTTGGTAAAATTATCTGTAGTTTACGTGATAGGATTTAACACGTCCTAGTGCTGAGTATTAAGTTGATATTGTGAAGTCCTAGGCCACACCAGGCACGTGCTAAAGGAGCCAGACAAATCGCCCCCATTCAGGGTGGGGCAAAAGTAGGCTTACAGTTGTTCGTGTGGAAAATCATAATTTAATTCATAAATATTAAGGCAAGAATAAACTGTGTCTCAGGGCCTCTGAAAAGACCTCTTCTTTTCTCTTTAAGAGACGAGGTTGATAAGTCTGGAAAGTCCGAGGCCACAGAGTATTAAATAGGCCGATGCTGGTTTGCCTGGGGGCCCCACCCCACATGGGCTCAGCACACGTGACGCTGAAATGCTCCTGAGGTAGAACTTGGTTCTTCCAGACCCCCGCTTCCCTCGTCTCTGTTCCTTAGCGTGCCTGCCGAGGGCACTTGGAATTGTAACCTGGGATTTAGTAGGTGCTCAGTAAACGCTGGTTTGAAGGATGAATGCGAAAGTGACCAAGCGATGGCCGGACATCAGTTTCACCAAGACTAGGAGGAGGAGCCCAGCAGAGACTTTTGCGTTTCGCCAAAGCCCCTTGCTCTGAGTCTCTGGTGACTGCCAGGAAATGGAATCTCTGGTTGATTATGTTTTTATTGAATTTGTAGTGAGAGAGGAAGGGAGAGGGAGAGAGAGAGAAACATCATTGTGAGAGAGAAACATCGATCGGCTGCCTCCTGCACGCACCCCTGGCAGGGTCGAGCCTGCAACCTGGGCATGTGCCTTGACCGGGAATCGAACCAGCGACCTTTCAGTGCATGAGATGACACTCTACCAACTGAGCCACATCAGCCAGGGCAAGTCTCTGGTTAATTAAATGTAGGAGATAGCCTGGTTGTGTAAAAGCCTCCCCTTGGTCCTAGGACCTCATCAAGGTCTTAGGACTCCTTCCATGACCATTGGAAGGCCCAGAGAGAAACACTGCCTGTCTATGCTTTGCCAACTGACCTTGCCCTCCACGGCTGCTTCTGAACTCACCGCAGAGCCTGTCACTGCTGTGTGAGGGCAGACAAGCCACGCTGTACTCCCTTTATTATGGGACCCGCATGTCATCGTCCCCAGTAGGCAGAATGCCACCTTGCCCTGCCCACTACCCACCTTCGAATGTGTCCTGTTTGCACCGGGCAGCCAGCCCACGATTCTGCTGTTTCTGTTTCAGAGACTGGCCACGGGCCACCTGAGCCAGAAGACCTGGCCTGCCCCTGGCTGTGAGCAGGGAGGACCCAGAGAGGTGAGTGCACTTGCTGCCCAGAGTTCTGAAGTCCTTGTGTCCCTTGCGGTGTCGGAGCCTCCAATGCGGCCAAACCTTCTGGGTTGCATGGGAGATGTGTGGAGTAGGACAAACCCCACGTGAAGAACAGCTGTCAAAAGTCCATCCGTCCATCCACCGGTCCATCCCTCCAACCCTCCAGTGTTTATTCCCGATCCCTCGGAGTCTCAGACTTTCCGTGAACCACCTGGCAGCGGGCCTGTCCGCGCTGCACTCGGAGGCTCTGCTCCATCTCCCATCTATAAATAAAAGCGGAGCTCCATCCCCTGCCCATGCTCTGCCTGGGACACCGGCCAGGTGCCGGGGGTGGGAATGTTATTAAATGAAAGCATTTACGGTCAGGATCACTCCAGAAAGCAGAGATTAAATGGCCAAAGGCAAGAGTCCTGCGGGGACACCGAGAGAGGGCCCTGCCTGGTGAGACAGGAGAGCCCAAAGGGACACAGCAGCCAATGACTGGGCCCAGCCTGTGCCTCATGCAGTGCTGGGTGTGAGCTCTATATTCTCATTTAATCCTTAAAACCTTTCATGCAAATTACTGTCTCCATTTCACTGATGAGGTCGCTGAAGCTCTGAAAATGTAAGTTAGTTGACCAGTGTGAAGTGTGAGGAAGTGGCTGAGCCAGATCCCGGGCCCTGTCTGGCTGTTGGCTCCCCACAGTCCCAGGCTCTTCAACAATATCCTGAAGCATTTGGAATTGCTTCTCCTGGAGTCCAGGTCCCTGAGACACTGGAGCAGGAAGGGACTGCCTGGCGGTGGTGTTGGGGGCTGACCACCTGGGCGGCTGGATGGAGTTACACGAGGAGTTTGGAAACGAATCCACTTTTTTTGTTGTTTTTAATTCTCACCAGAAGATATTTTTTCGATTGGTTTTCTGGAGAGAGTGGAAAGGAGAGAGGGAGGGGAAGAGAGATTGAAAGAGAGAGAGAAACATCGATGTGGGAGAGACACATCCACTGGTTGCTTTCGCACACACCTGAGCAGGGGTGGGGATTGAACCTGCAAGCCAAGTATGTGCCCTTGACCGGGAATCGAACCCGAGACCCTTTGGTGCACAGGCCGGTGCTCTAACCACCGAGAACACTGTCCAGGGCCAAATCCACTTGTTTGGAAATGAATCCGTTACCGGAGGGACAACAGTCAGGAGCATCGCAGTGATGCTCCAAGGAGCCAGGTGACAAAGGCGAGGCTGATGTAGGGACCGTCCAGCAGAGATGCCAGGCAGGATGCCCGATTGGCTCAGACCTCCTGGCTCTACGCGGGCAGGACCCCGGGGCTCGAGGCTGTGTGACTGTCGCTGGGCAGTGTTTCTCATCCTGCAGGGAGCGCGTGGTGACGAGGGTTTCTCCCGGCCCCGAGGCCCTGCTGCTCAATCAGCGAGAGGTCTGACATTTCCCATCCCTCTCTGCTCCTCTCTGTAAATCCCAGGCCGCCGACCAGTGACCCGAGCCCCTCGGCCTGGCCAAGGCGGCAGAAAGCCTGACTTTCTCAGCCCTGAGAAGAGCTGCCAGGCTGTTCCCTGGGCTCCCTCTGCAGGGAGCAGTGACAGGGCTGGACGAGGCAGCCTTTGGCACGGGAGCCTCCTCGAGCTGCTCACAAAGGGCCTCTTCTCTTTCCCAGGCGCGATGACAAATACCGCTGCTCCCTCTGGCTGCCGGGGCAGGGGTGCCGACAAGTTTCCCAGGCCTGGGCTGTTAGGAAAACTGCAAGCGCAGAAAAAAATGTGCATGGACTTTTGGCCGTGCGTCTTGACTCGATGCCAGATGGCCTCTGGGCTCAAAATTACATCACTGCTGACTATCTGAGTAATGTCTCTGTTTGACCCTCTCGGAAGAATGGCTGTCTTGGCAACAGATTGTTATCAGTTTCTTAATGATTTGTGGGGAGGAACAGTCTCCTCTATGCTGAAAACCAGGGGCCTGAAAGCTGGATCTGGCTGGCCTCCCTCCTGGGTCTCTGCATGGGTTGCTCGGCAGTGAGGGATGGAGCTGGGTTTGACAGCCAGTGTTGTGTGTTAGGCAGCAAAGGCCAGGCTATTAATGCTGAGATTCCCAATGTCACTCGCCTCCCAGCAGAGAACTCCATGAGCTACCTGGAGCCCGTGTGAGACTGTGAGATTTTCATCCACTATGACCAAGCTGGGCACTGTGCTTTCCCAGGGCCACGGGCTGGTCAGAGCCTCATCTGCTCTGAGTCCATGCCTTCTCTTCTAGGTACATTTAAAGCAAGTTTTGCCCAGCCAGTGTGGCTCAGTGATTGGACGTCATCCAGCACCAAGAGGTTGCTGGTTCAATTCCCGGTCAGGGCACATGCCCCAGTTGCAGGCTCAGTCCCCAGTAGGGGGCGTGCAGGAGGCAGCCGATCAATGTTGATGTTTCTCTCTCACCGATGTTTCTATCTTTCTCTCCCTCTCCCTTCCCCTCTCTCTAAAATGAATAAAAACATATTTCAAAAAAAATAAAGCAAGTTTCCAGCCATACAGAACATGATGTTTAGGTTTGAATTGGGGCTGGACTATTTAACTCAGTGAGATATATATACTCACACTCTTCTGAGGGCATCAAAGACCCTATGAAACATTCATTGGCCTTGTCTTCCCACAGAACTAACTCGAGGTTCACCCTACAAGTACATTTCCAGGTAACTACAACCTAGTCCCAGTTACTGATGTCAGCCAATGACAATACAGAGTCCCATGTGGCCACTTTCTGGTGGCATGGGCTTGGGCAAGTACTTGACCACTTTGTCCCTATGTTAATTTTCTCAACTGAAAATGAGGATAATGCCCATTATCACCCCCACTTGATTCATTAAATATGATAATATGTGAAATACGTTCACTGTCCTTAGGGTATAAATTTTTGGAAAGTGTGAGAAACCTCAAACTATGAATAACTCGTTACATAATTAAATTAGTTGATATCATAAAACAAACCAATTGATTAAGTATGAATTTATGAACAAACTATATAAAAGTTTACTTAAGTAAAAGTGTCTATTGCACAAAAGGATTCTTCCTTATAACTTTCCAAATTGTTGGTGTCTAATTGCATTCAATTCTCCCTAAAATGTTGCTTGTGTCATTGCTATGTTCTCCTACTCAAATGTTTTCATTTTCTTCTTTGTGCTGGGGACACACTAAGGCCACCTCCCTATTCTGGTGCCCTGGGTCCACTTTTTCATGAAGCCCTGGTTATCACACCCTGAACTTTGGGAACATTTGTCAACTCATTGGTCTTGAAATCACCCTCTGCAATCCTAAAGGGAGGGATATTCTGTTTCTTAAGCTCTGGGACTTGGAAGAAGCAAGTTCTGAGAAAGGGTGTGGGAGGAGGAGTGGGCTCGGTGTGAGGGGGCACCTGGAGTGATGGGGGCTAGAGAGGTGGGTAGATGCCTGCTAAGGGTGACAGCCAGAAGGGATTGCTGATTGATCATGAGAAAATGGATTCAAAAACTAGGAAACAGCTACAAGAATAAAAAATTTGGTGGAAGGACCCCAAATCTTACATATGTTTATAACCCACAGAGCATTTTTCTATCAGAGTCAACAGGATATTCACATATAGGGCCACTGATTGGGTAAAAAGAGTTTAAATTACCCTTTGGTAAAACAGTGAGGGGAAAGAAAAAAAAGGCTGTCACTGTGGTGTTGAGACAGTACCTAGCTGCTTTCCCTTTTTTGTTTTCTGCTCAGTACTGCCTGGCATGTGCATATATATTTATTTATTTAGTGCAAATATTTATGATCTGTTATTGCTTCTTTTTTCTAACCACGGTTCATGCTTAAATCCCTGTGTTGGCTTCACTGCCCAAAAGAGGCGCTGCAGTTCAAGTAAGGAATAGTGCTTGAGTGGCAACTAAGGGAAAAGTCAAGCCAGGGGCACAATTAACCTTCTCTTTTGACCATTCCCATTTCCCCCAAATCCTTCCAGCATGTGGGACGTGGGCAGCTGAAGAGAGACTCGTGCTGACGCCAGTGAGCTGCTCTGCGGTGAACATTCTTTCCATTGAGTCTCTAACCACACGGCAGAGGCCAGTGCCAAGGCTTCCTACCTAGAAAGTCACACCTGCCTGAGCCCAGGCCCTGGGGCAGAGTGAAGGTGGCTGGGGAAGGAGGCTCAGGCTTTGCAGATCAGCTGTGACTCTCCTGAGTTCTGTGGACCCAAAAGAAAGGAAATCCACAGGTGATTTCCAAAGGGCAGAAAGGCGAATGAGAACGGGCAGGCTTGAACTTATTTAAATATCAGTGGCATCTTCCTGAGGCTGGGCATGGAAAACACTAGCATTTGAGGGGATCATGCTTCTGGGGTGGAAGGAATGCAATATGGTGCAGGGTAGGGCCAAGAGGGGAGATCGCCAGTAGGGGGCGCCCTTGTGGCTGGACAAGGCTGATGGGAAGGACACTGGGTGGAATCTGACACTCACGGTTTGACTTTTCCTGTTCTGCACTGTACTCTTACATCCCTCTAAACCTTCAGGAGTTGGCTGAGCACAACTGTCTTGTACCAATTTTGAGGGAATAAAGGAAGGCCTACGTTAAGGGGTGGCATGGACCTGGAAGAGGGGCTCAGCATGGAAAAACCACCTCATCCACAGAGGAGCTAGTCAGGGAGACCTGGAGCAGTGGCCAGAGGGAGGAATGACAAGAGAACCTCAACCTCAGACATTCCCGTTTCCCCTTTCTGCTCTCCACTCCCTCTCCGGTCAATGTCTCCCTGTCTCCCTGCCCATTTATACTGTTTTGTTCCCTCCTTTAAGAATGAAAGTTCTAGACGTCAGACCTGAAAGCAACTTTGACAATACGTAGGAACAAGCTCCGGGCCCCCCTCTCCCCCTCTGTTCCCTCGCTGTGCTGCGTGGACCTGGAGTTGCCTTCCCGCTAAAACAGTCCAAGAGTCTGCGCCGCTTTTGCAAGAATAGCTGTGGTGCAAACCCAATCCCTTGCTCAACTGTTCAGATCTGGAGACTTTGACACATAGCTGCTCCAAGGCCAAGAATTCATACCCCCGAGGGCTTCCTTTTACCATTTGAGATTTGCAAGAGGATAGTTTAGCCTCAGCACTGGTTGCCAGGTTGCCAGCCTCACAAACAAGAGGTGAAATCCAATCTGGAGGAGCCTGTGCCCGCTGTCTATTTTTAGGGAAACGGTTATTCACCCATATGGCCAGCTGAGGATAGAGCATTGCTGGGGGCAGGGTGGGAGTGGGGTAGAGATTTAAAACAGCCTTGACCCTAAATCTCCTGCTCTCACTGGGGTCGGGAGGTGGGTGGAAGGGACAGGAATTGCTTTGGGTTTGAGGGGTACAATGCAGAGTTTCCCCCAAACCACTGAATATTTGGCAAAGTGATAAAAATAATCCTTCCTTCTAAAAATGGCCTTCCTGGAAACCAGGGGCCTGGATTTAATTGCAGTCACAAAGTACTGAGCATGAACCAAGGTACCAAGGCCCAAACTGGTTCTTGGCTGCTATCTCGTGTCACCCCGATCCAACCCCACGAAGCAGGTGTTTCCACTCCCACTTGACAGGCGAGCACACTGAGGGTCAGGGAAGGAATTCGGAGCTTGCACATCCCTTAATCTTCATTGTTTCCATTTTTCTCAAATCTCCTAGGCCAGAGGTTCCCAAACCCCACTGCACATCAAAATAAATGGGGAAGCTTTTAAGAAAAATACACATTCCTGGGATTGACCCCAGTCCTGCTGAATCACGGGGTTGGGTAGGAGCAGAAACATTTTTTAGGTTCCGGAGATGGCTGGGATGCACAGCCCAGTCAGATACAGAAGGGGACAGGTGATTCCAGGAGTGCTCGGGGAAGGCCACCTCCTTGTTCCTTCCACCTGGGGCCTGAGGTGTCCTCCAGCTGCCTTGGACCCCTCTGGTTTCCCTCGGGGCCAAATTCCCTCTAACTGGGAGTTTTCCCCTCTGCTTGGGAGACTCCTCCCACCCTCTGCTCTCCTTCCCATCTCAGCTCTGTTCAATGAAAGCTCCAGAAAGGCGGCGATGAGGTCTCTGTCACTCCCAGTGGTACCTCCTGGGGGAGGGAAGGAGCGGGCTGGGGCAGGTGGAGAGCAGGAGGGCAAGAATGGGGTTCTAATCGTCTTTGTGCCAATTTGTTGCACAGCAATTTGTCAAGCTGCTCCTCCTGAGGTGCTACTCTCTCCGCTGATAAAAAAGGGGGCCGGGGCTGGATTAGACCTGGGGTATCCACCTTCAGGAGATGTCAGAGTGGCTCAGGGAGCTTGTGTAAGGTCAACTTCAGTCCCACTCCGGCAGGTCTGCCTTTTAAAGGAGCCCCAGAGATACTGATGGAGGTGGGCTGGGTGGGCTCTGAGGCCCTTTCCAGCTATGACGTTTTGTAGTTTATTCCACTAGCAAACAGATGTTGAGATCTGGGCACGAGGAAGACAGAGTGGCCAAAGCAGTGTTGACTTCTCAGAACTTCCTTCCCTCCCAGGGCTGCCAGGCAGTGAGGTGAGGTGGAGACCTCAGTGACCATTTATTTCCTCTGAAGCTCACCCTACTTGGATCACACTCTTTGATATCCATCCCATGTTAGAAATATCCTGGAAGTACCAAAATGTTCTTAGAGCTTTCCAGATACCTTTTAGGACCCTCACATGCCTGCGACCATCATTGCAATGAATGGAAGGCTATATAATTATTTCTCCTCTCACCCCCCCCCTTTTAAAAAAGTTTAAAAAGACATAGAAAACCACATAAAATGAATGTATAGCTTCATGAGTTATAGTCACTGCTCACGTCATGAAATAGGATTTGGCATCACCTCAGGAGCCCCTCCAGGTCCTTCCAGCTCCTTCCTTCCCCCGCAAGTGAACACTCTCCTGACTTTCGGGGTTTTGGCTCCCTGGTGTCTTCATAGCTCTCACCCGCGTTCACTCCTAGTCTGTGCAGCTTCCCCTTGCCTTCCCAGCGCTTGGGTTATGTCCTTCAGGCCTCATCAGAGGCACAGGTCCCCCTCCCTCCCTGTAAAGTGGAGGAGCGTTGGGCCCGCGGCGCTTCTCAGTGGGGATTTGCCCGTCGCGTGCTCACGGCGCAGCTCAGTGTCCTCTGTGCTCTGGGTTTCCTGAGAGCTGGCAGCTGAAGTCGGAGGTTTCATCAGCCTCATTTCTAATCCCTGTGGCAAGACTGTCGGTGGTGGTGTGTTCTTTCATCAGGAGGCACAGGTCCGGTTCTCTCTCCCTTCCTTTCCCTTCCTTCTGCCCCTCCCCTCCCTCCCTCCTTCCCCCCCCCCCCCCCCCCGTTCCCCACTATTGACATTGATGATTAGTGACCGGATTTATTAATTCATTGGGAACTGAAGAATGGCAAAAGCCTAATGCTATCATTTCTTTGGTATTTAGTTGTTGAAACACTTCATTTAATTTTTTAAATGCTTTTCTTCATTTGTAACTTGGCTCCCCACTGCTTCCCTTCACGCGGGAAGGCTTTGCTCTCAGGAAGCCACGGATGCGCAGAGTCCCAGAGGATTCGTGGAAAGCAAGCTGCCTGTTTGTGCCTCTGTGGCTGGCACAGGGACGCTATAAATGCTCCTCTGGGTCAACCTCGCCAGGTTCCTGTGAAACTTCATCACCTCCCAAGGAACAGCCCCACAGGACAACACCGATCCTGGAGAAAGAACTCCTGAGGAGCCCCCGTAAGGTTCAGGGGGGGCTTGGAAATAGGACCACGTCTTGCATGTTTGATGCCGGGGCCTAAACACGTCTGCGGTGCCTAATTAACGCCGAAGAGCCAGGAGAGCCTTCGCCACAGAAAACGTGCCCAGGCCAGGCCTCGGAGTGTCGCTTTTCCCAATCTCTCACGTGGGGGCTGTCCTCACGCCTGACACGCTGCAGTTACAGGTTCGACCTTTGTTTCCTGGTGAAAGGTTGCTCTTGCTCTTGAGAAAAAGCAGTACGTCGGATCATTCCTTTTCTCCAGAGCCCTGCCTCCCTGTCTTGCCGTCTGTCCATCTGTCCTCAAATTCTATCTCCAAATTCCCTGGGTTCTTTTGAGTAAGTCTGGGCCCAAGACTTGGAAAATAACAGCTAAGAGAAAAATTCCCACCATAAAAAAAAAAGAAGGAAAAAAAAAAAGGAACCCAAAGCAATTATAGCTTTAATTTTTCATGTCCCATGTTCCTATAAATGCAAATGACTAATCGACATCATGAAATATTAACCGAGTCAGTAATCCAGGGTTATGTACGATGCCAAATTGCTCCCCATTGTCTGTGAAAAAGCTATCAGGCAGCAATTTCTGAAAACAAACCCGAGCTTCCAAATGTCCCAGCAGGGGAGTGAGGGCTCATTTTTCATAAGGGCCGATCCTGAATGGACCGCGGGCTGCGCTGGCCTCCGGGCAGGGCAGAGCCGAGAACCACACGGACGGATGTGAGACAGGCCTCCAGGAAGCCCACCAGGGCTGCGCCTGACGTAGCAGGGCCCTGGCAGCATGGGCACCGCTCGCCAGGATTAACTTCTGGTGCCATGGGTGTTTCTGTGTCAGGGGACTGTGTCAGAGGGGAGGCCCTGCTGGAGATTAAACTTTATTTACTTTATTTTTTCTTCTTCAGCGAAATAGGTTATGGGCCATGTCACAATGTGATGAATGCTATGGGTCGTCTTGGAGGTAAGAGTGGCCTCTGGGCCCTGGCTGGTTTGGCTCAGTCGTTAGGGCATCTGCCGATGGACTTAAGGGTCCTGGGTCTGATTCCGGTCAAGGGCTCGTACCTCAGTTGCAGGCTCAATCCCTGCCCCTGGTCAAGGTGTGCAAGAAAGGCAACCAGTTGATGTTTCTCTCTCTCCCTCCCTCCCTTCCACTCTCTCTAAAAATCAATGGGAAAAATATCCTCAGGTGCAGATTAACAAAAGGGGGGGGGGGGCAGGTCAGGATAGGCAGGAAAAACTTGCCTTTTTCTTGTCTTCAGTGCAGTTGAAGTGTGGCTATGACAGTTGGAGCTTTGGCAGCAATATTGTGACCATGAGGGAAAGGCCAGGAGGATCACAAATGAGTCCACCCAGTGCTCCAACATGTACAGCCCCCAAACCAACCTTGACCTCACCTGCTTCAGGACTTTTCGGAAGGTGAGAAAATGCTCTCTCCCTTTGTACATTTCTTTTAGTTGGATATTCTATTAGTGTCCGTGGGAAACATTCCCATTGATTAGGAATGTCTTTGGTTGTAAATGACAGAAAACCCAGCTAATCCTGGCTTAAGTCATAGAGAAACATACCATTTACTTAACTGGAAGTCTAAAGGGAGATGGTCCTGAAGTTGGTTCCTTGGCTCAGCCACACCATCAAGAATCCAGACTCTTTCCGTTGGTTTCAATGGACTTTGACCTCTGGTTGTCGCCTCATAGTTGCAAAATGGCTGCTGTGGCTCCGGACATTGTATGCTGGCATAGGATGGGGGAGCAGAAAGGGCTCCTTCTCTCCAGCTACCTTCCTATTTCCAGGGAAGAACATCTTTCCCAGGATCACGTGCCACCCGTAGACCAGGAAGGAATGAGACAGCCATCAGTGACTGCAATCGGGCACTATTGGGCATCTGCTCTTTTCTCTCCTTTTTTAAATTTTATTTTATTGTTGACAGTATTACAGATGTCCTGCAATTCCCCCCCCTTTCCCCCCCTCCTCCCAGCCCCTGCCCCCCCTAGGCCTTCACCACACTACCGTCTGCATCCACTGGCTATGCACATATGCATAGGAGTTCTTTGGTTAATCTCTTCCCTCCTTTCTCTGCTCTCCTCCTTCCTCAGCAAGCCCGCTGTCCTTGCTTGCAGCCTTCGAAGCAGTGTCCTGGTGATACTACATTTTTTGAGTTTTTGTTTAAAAGCAGAGAATGTTCTCTACCCTTTGAGCTTCACTCTATCGGTTGGGCCAAAAAAACAGATTGTGTGTTCCCCGAAGCTACTGTTTGCTGATATTTTTAGGGAAAACAAGACCAAAAAAACCATCGTCAGGTGCTTTCCCCGCCTCTCTCCCCAGAACCAGTGGTTCTTAACAAGGGGCAATTTTGTACACATACCCCATGGACATTTGAAAATGTCACAATAATGAGACATTTTTCATCGCGACACTGGGTAGACAGATGGTAGTGCGACAATACCTAATGCTATTGGCACCAGGGATGCTGCTGAGCATCCTTCAATTCACAGGGCAGCCCTCCCGCTTCCCCTCTTCTCACCCTCCCCAACAAAGAATGATCCAGACCAAAATTCAGCAATGCCAAGGTTGAGAAACTTGGCCCCGGAGGATGAGACTAATGAGACTAGGCCAGAAAGCCGCGTTCCTGCTTTTCTCAGTGCCTTCTTGCTCTTGCCCCAGGCTCCTGTAAATAGTGTCTAAACTCTGTTCTTCACTCCAAGGACAACCACCTGCCCCTGGGCACTAGCAGTGACCCAGTAAACCAGGACGGAGGCCCAGGTAATTGTGTCACCTCCCTGATTAAATAAACCAAGCTCTCTGGGTCGGTTTCCACCTTTGGAAAAGCTGCAGCAGCCACCGCCTGACTTCTGTACAAAATTGCGAAGTGTTGCAGCATCGGCAGTAGAGTTGCTGTTGCTTCAGACAGGCCCCGTGGGAGGCATGTGACACGTTCATCCCACTTCTGTCCCTCGCCTGGGGAGTGAGCACAGGGCAGTGGAGGAGCCTGCTCAGATGAAGGCTTGTGAACACTTTGGGGCTGGTCCACACACCCCTGCCCACTCCCGATTTATTTCCATCGACTGATAGAGTTGCCTTCTCTCGCGTTCATTTCTCCGTTTCTCTCCTATAATACACCTCTGTATTTTTATCCCATTTGCATGCAAAGAGAGACAGGGACTAGCAAGTGAGGGAAGGCAGAGGAAGCTGGCGCCCTGTGGGGGGTTGTCTCCTTGCCAGCGCTGGAGCTGGCTGTTTCAGGAGACATTCTGAGTTCTTGCCTAATGTGTTCATGCCACCCAGGGACTGTAGAAGGCAAGATCCAGGTTTGGCTGCTGTTATAAAGAGATCCCCAGCCCAGTGCATTGTCTTAAATAAATTACAAGTGTCTCTCTTATGTAGCTGTCTGGGTAGGCAGGCTCAGCTGGTGGAATGGTTCAGGGTGTCCAAGCCCCAGGCCTCTTTGCTCAAAGCGGAGCTTCTACCTCCTTGCCCAGGGCGGCTGCACCAGTCCCTGTCGTCACAGCCACCTCCCAGCCTTACCTTTGAGGGATGTTACCTGCAAGCTGTCCTCATCGCTTCTGCTCAAATCTAATTGGTGGGGAGACAGAAGAATAGTTTGTCCTGGCCCCCAAATTACCTCGAGACTTGTAGGCAGCAGATGTCCTCAGGATGAAATATACATGTAACCTCCCCTCTCCCAGAAGGTCAGGCCCCCAAACCCCTTAGGAAGTATGAAGGCCAGCGGCCTGGGGCGTGGGGGGCTCTCGTCACCCCAGCCTCCCGCCAGCCCTTGCACAATTAAAGACCCCAAATGCTTTTGATTGATACGTTTGATTGGGCCATTGGTTAAATGACAATAATATGAATCAGGGAAGAGACCCCACATTTTCGAATAAAATAAGGGGTTGAATAAAAGACGTGCATCCTAGATCGCTGTTGCTTCCTCAGCATCTTCCCAGGCCCCGTCTCTGGTCAGGAGAGTGGCTGCTCTGGAATCTCACCCCGCAAATCTCCCAGGTCTTTTAATTTCACACTCCCTGCCCGGTATCCTGCAGAGATGGCTTCCTCCAGAGTCCCCTGGGGACGTCCATGTGGTGACAGGACACTTAAACACGAACACCTTTCATAGAGAAGGAGAGCAGTCAGGGGCAAGCCTTGGGGTGGGTGGCCTTTGCTGCCCTTGGTCTCCGTCCAAGGGTGTGTAGGGTGAGGACCCAGCTGCAGCGCCTGCCCAGGCTGGCAGGGCCCGATTCCCGGGAGGCGCTTGGCAAATGCGAAGCATGATTGTGATATCGTCTGAATGATCTCCTGGTTCCAGGTACCACGCATCTGATGCTCGGAATTGGAAAGGGTTTTTTCTTCCTGAGAAGTTGAAACTAGAAGAGGACCCCAATTTCCAACCCGAAATTCTTGGGGCAGATGTATTTTAAAATCAGAAATTAAAACTCAGAAATTTTCAGGTTTTTATAAATGAATTCTAATGCATGTGTCATGTCTTAACATAACACCTGGTAGGGCCTGGGGTCGAGGGGGAGGAATGGACTTCCAAATTAGGCAGATCTATAGGGAGAGCATTCCCAATTAAATTACATTCTGGTGGCAAACCCCATGCTACAGAATAAACTATTAAATCATTAACTTCAGCAGGTACGCACGGAGGAGGAGTGGGGCGTATCTCCTGTATTGACTTCCAAGCCCATTAAATGGCTGGTGAAGCCTTAGCCAGAAGGGACGGTGGGAAATGTTACATCCCTTCCTGCTGACAGTGTCTCCTTTCATTCTCGGTTAATCTTCTGGGCCCACACACTTTCTCAACACCCTCCAGTCTGTCCTGGATGGTTCAACCCTTTAGCGAGGGCTTCAAATCTAGTAAGAGACAGGGCTTTCTCTCTGGCTACAGTGGCCCCCAGTTCATGTGTTCCCGCCCCGTGTTCGGGAGCCCTGGCTCTCCTGGTCCATGCAGCGGTAGGTGCTGAGATGTGGGCTCTGTAAGGTCAGCGCCTGGAACCCCGAGATGGCCCCTGCTCTGTGACGCTGGCCTACCCCGACCTCCCCCTCTGCCTGAGTTGTGCTGAGCCTCCAGGAGGAATCTTCTGGTCTTTAGATTTGTGTTGCTAAAAAAGTCCAGGCTGAGCACAACCTGAAAAGGGCCCTTTGGGAAAGAAATCATCAGTTTTGTGCTGCTGTTTGTATGTTGACATCAAGCCTGCCCTGTGGATGTCACTGTTTAACTGCTCCACGCCTGGACCTCAGCGGCCCGTGAAGAGACCTCATAAAGTTTCAGTTAAATGAACCACACCTACTGGCTTCTCTTCACCCTCACGTAGGAAGCTGCCTTAGGTGCAGACTCACCCGAACGCCCTTTGTTATCAAGAGAAGGTTTCTAACGCAGGCGGTGCTGCAGGAAGAGAAAACAGGTTTTCCCCGATAGAGGAGATCTGAGGGATTCTCGAGCGGGTAAGATCTACTTGGGGAGGACTTTCTTTCCATTTTGATTTGGTCTAAAGGCATTGGTACTTCTTGGGGTGGAGAGGGAAGGGGGAAGGATAGGAAAATCCACCCACTGAAGTCTAACCCATACCACACCTGGTTCAGGTCTCTGCCGTGTCTGCTCCCACCCAGGAGAGGCCCGGGAAGCGGGGCGAGGGGCGGTGGTGCTACGTTCACAGCAGCGCAATTTACAATAGCTAAGGTCTGGAAACAGCCCAAGTGCCCATCAGTAGATGAGTGGATAAAAAGTTGTGGCACATTTATACCATGGAGTACTATGCAGCTGTAAAAAAGAAGGAAATTTACCCTTTCAGACTGCATGGAGGGACCTGGAAAGTATTACGCTAAATGAAATAAGCCAGTCAGAGAAAGACAAGTACCACATGCTCTCACTCATATGTGGAATCTAATGGACAAAATAAACTGATGAACAAAATAGATCCAGAGACACAGACTGAGGAATCTCAGAGGGAAGGGAAGGAGGAGAGATTAACCAAAGAACTTATACGCTTATACGCATAGCTCATGGACACAGACAATAGTGTGGGGAAGGCCTGGGGAGGGGCGGGAGTGGGCAGGAGGGGCCAATGGGGGGAAAAAGGGAGACACCTGTAATACTTTCAACAACAAAGATACATTTTTAAAAGTGATATAAAAGTATTACCATAAGAAAGAAAAAACAGTAAGACCGTACTTAACCCAAACGATGAATAAATTGACACATTCAGAGTATACACCAAGTATGAAAGCCATCGATCAGAAAACAAAGCAAGACAAAACTAAAAAAACCAAACAACCAGAACAGCAGATGGGGAAAGTACAATGAGAGGCAGCCAGAAACTGGACGTGTGGGGCCTCACTACGCCTCCCCTGGCCCTGGGCAGGCTGAGGTTTGGGATCTCCTCTAGGTTGCAGGGGCAGATGGGTCCCATCCGACCTCTATCGAGACCCCTGTGTGCCAAGTCCCCACAGCTGTGCCACACACAGGATCTCACCTCACTGTCCCCCTAACCGTAAGAGGTGGGCATTTTTGTCCCCACTTTGTGGGTAAAGACCTCAGGGCCACAGGTCAAATGACTTGGCGTGAGCAGGAACTCCGCAGACCACCTCAGGCTGACGTCACTGCCTTTGCTGACTCCCCAGCTCCCTCTGCTGAGCTGTGGTGTCCCCCCATTTGTCCCGCTTTCAGCCCCACTCACCCGGGCTTCATCGTGGGGGCTAACAGGACATCGGACGTGGGCAAGTCCAAGCCATCGCCTGACAGTGGTCCCCCTGTGCTTTCCTCCCCCGTCTCTCTGCCCCTTTCCCGGTCGGGTTTCTCAGGGAGCCAGTGGGATGGCACTGACCCAGCCACTGGCTCCCACCTCTGAGGGAGACGGTATCCCTCCCGCCGCCCAGAGTGTCCCTGAGCTGTTGACACTGTTGACCCAACGTGTGGAAGCTGCTTTTAAGTATGACCTCACACATTCAGTGGAAATGCCAGAGGCGGATACCTGTTACCACTTTTTTTTTTTTTTTGCCTCTTCTCAGAAATTGAGAGAAAAACATTTCGTGCAATTGTTTAAATAGATGAAGTATTTAAAAACCAGACGGTAGGAAAAGTGCTGAGCCGTGCCGGGTCATTTTACTGCGGTGGCCCGCTGACGGCCACCAAGCTACACCTGCCTGTTTTCCTTGGTGGAGTGTTAAGTGCTGTCGGGTCTGATCTGGGGCCCTAACAAGCACCCAATTATCACTAAAACCAGAGTCTGCTCCCAGAGACCGGCCAGGCCTCGGGGGCCAGGGAGAACTCTCTGGGCTGCTGTGGGGGGCCGGGCGTCAGGAGAAACAGGCAAAAAGGGCTACTTGCTGGGCGCCGCCTACGTGCCCGCCACCAGGTGGGCAGACGCTGGTCCTGGCTGCACGACAAGGTGGCCCCCATGGCAGCCCCCATCCTGCAGACGACAGAACTGGCGCCCACGGTTAGCAGCTTACAGGTACCTGGGTCCCCTTTAGGGCTACATGCAAACACCCCAAACCAGTTCTTATCCCAGAAATAGGGGAGGCGTGCATTTCCTGCCCTGGATGTCGGCAGTGTGTCCCGTCCAGGTGCAGGTGGATCCCCATCTGCAAATGAGCAGAGTGGCACCTACCCCGTAACCCGCTGGGAGGCCCCCATGCGGTAATGTCTGTGCAACCGTGAACGGGACAGTACAGGGTGATCCCCCCAAAAATGTAGACACTGCAACAGCGGAGAGCTCCATTCTGAAAATGAAATGTATTTTAATAAACTGCCTTTATCATTATTCAGTGTGTGTGCTACCTGAGGTCGAAGGAAAGGCAACAGGAACAGGTGGGCTGGGGAAGGAGAGCAGAACCTGAGGACCCCCCAAACCTGAGGTGAGTCCCCATTTCCCCCATCTGGGGTCACCTGGCCTCCGCCCACAGGCAGCCTGGAAGCTGGACGTGATCGCCAGAGGCTAACACAAGGAGCTGCTGTGGAGCCCTTGCTTTCCGGCCTGAACGGGCCTGAGACATGGGGAGCCCTGGTCATTTTTCTCCATTCTCCCCACTGACCTCCAGTAACCCCACGGTGGCAGCCTGGAAGGTGCCTGAAGCTTCTCGAACTAGAGAGGCTGTGGTCCCGAGAGGGTGGGACGAAATCCCGGTGCTGGCACTAGCAGTACAGCCTCGGGTGCCCCGGTCCTGGCCAGTGGCCTTGAGGAGCAGATATTCCCGGGGGGGCCTCCTCCTCGGCAGAGACGGCGGTGAGGCCCGAGCGCGGCGAACAGCACGAACTTACTGAAAACTGAGAAAAAAGGAAACAAAGGGAAAATGATAAAAAGCTAAAGGTGATAAAAAATAAAAATAAAAGAATAAGCAGGAAGGAAAATTGGGAAAAGACTAAAGTAATAAATAAGGAAAAAATTGAACTAAAATTAACACATTAGAAATGAGAAAAGGGAAAGAATAAAAAATGACAAAAGGGGGGAAAAGCAGCAGCAGAAGAAAAAGTAACAAGCAGGAGAGACTGTGAGGTTGTGACACAAGAAGAAATGTATGTTTGGCCTTCATCCCCCGTTCCCTGCACAGTTTCTAAAATCCTAGTAATTTCCTGAGTGTAGGGCGAAAGGAGCATCTTTTGTTATTTGTAATAAGCCCCGTTCAACCAAAGGAGAGTTCATGTTAATTAGAAGGCTGGTGGCTGAGAGCCGGGGAGCTTCAGGGAGGGGCTGGTTGCCAGAGGAACCAACCCAGTGATCAGAGCCTTGGAACTTCCAGCCAAACCCCACCTCCCAGCTTCCAGGGAGGGGAATGGAGCTGGGACTAAATTAAGCACCAGTGGCCAATGATTTCATCCATCATACTATATAATGGAACCTCCATAAAAGCCCTAGATGCAGAGGTTAGAGCTTCTGGGTTGGGGAATGCATCCAGATACCAAGAAAGTGACATGCCCCAAAGCTCCAGGGGACAGAGGATCCTGCGCTCAGGACCCTTCTAGGCTGCCATGTGTAATTCTTCATCTGGCTGTCAGTTTGTATATCCTTTATAATATCCTTTGTAAACCAGTAATACTAAGTAAAGTGTTTCCCTGTGTGTTCTGTGAGAAATTGTAGCAATTTATTGGCCCCGAGGAGCGGGTCCTGAGAACCCCAATATATAGCCAAGTCAGAAATGGGAGTAACCTGGAGAGTCACTACTTGCATTCTTGTGGGACTGAGCCCTTCACCTGTGGGGTGGGTGCTATTCCCATAGTTAGTGTCAGAATGGAATTAAATTCTAGGACATCAGTGGGTATCCGCAGAGAGTTGGAGAATCGCTTGGTGTGGAAACCCACACATTGGCTGTCAGGCTGTTGTGAGTAGAGAAACAGTTTTCTTTTATGGACAAAAAGTCAGGAAGAATAAAAAGCTATCTTTGGTGAAAGTTTTTCAGGTGACTGAAAACCGGCCTCCTGACCTAAAAAGCCCACAAATGTAGGCCCAGCTGGGGCCTTCTGGGTGCTGGAATTTCATAGCAATGGTCCTTATGTGGTCAGAGCGAGAAATGGACCCATCACAGCTGGAGATAATCCACGGTGGTTTCCTCACTTTTTGGACTCAAGAATCCTCTTCTGTTAAAACAAAGTGGGGAAACCTGGGTTCCATCAATATTGACCTTATTAGACATGAAAACCTATAGGATGCTTAAATGGCCTTTTCATTCCTAGTTTGCAAGGCTACAATAATTTGTGTCTCTTTAATTAAAAAGCTCACAATGTTTCCACCTTTAAACAGTCAGTGATTGGTCTCAAAATGATGCCACCTCTTAACGGGCATCAGGATGCTACCTGAAAATGTTCCGTGCTATCCTACACAGTAAGGTATGTTATTAGCACCTGTAACGCTGAGGGAAGAGAGCTTTCGTCATATTTTCTTATTTACTGTTTGCCCTGTTCCATTGGGGCAGATTCCTCCGCTGGGGCATCTATGTGGTTGTTGCTTCTGTGGGTCAAGAAGCAAGAATTCTACTTCCTTTCTCTGAGTACTTAATTGACATTTTTAGGGGCAGTTTTAGGGTCCGCAGCGAAATTTAGTGGAAGTACGGGGGTTTCCCGTATCTCCCCACCCCCACACATGCACAGCCTCCAACATCCTGCACCAGACGGTCCATTGGTTACAATGATGAACCTACACTGACACATCACAATCACCCAGAGTTCATAGTTTAAAATAGGGTTCACCCTTGTACATTCTGAGGGTTTTGACAAATGGATAAATAACATGTGTCTGCTGTTATAATATCACACAAAAGTTTCCCTGCCCTAAAAATCTCTGTGCTCCACCTATCATCTCTCCCTCCACACAACCCCTGGCAACCACTGATCTTATTATCTCCACAGTGTTGCCTTTTCCAGGAGGTCATATAGTTGGGATTATACAATATGTGGCCTCTTCAGATTGGCTTCTTTCACTTAGTAATATACACATAAGTTTCCACCATGTCTTTTCGTGGCTTGATAGCTCATTTCTCCTTAGCGCCAAATAATATTCTATTGTCTGAATGGACCCCAGTTTTTTTCCATTCACCTACTGAAGGTCATCTTGGTTGCTTCCAAATTTTGGTGATTATGAATAGAGCTGCTATCAGCATCCGTGTGAAGATTTTGTGTGGACACAAGTTTTCAGCTCCTTTGGATAAATACCAAGGAGCGCGATTGCTCCATCATATGGTAAGAGTGCATTTAATTTTGTAAGAGACCACCAAAGTGGCTGTGTCATTTTGCATCCCCACCAGCATTTGCTTTGCTCCAAGTCCTCGCCAGTGTTTGGGGTTTGGGATTTTGGCCATTTTAATCGGTTTGTAGCGGTACCTCATGGTCCTTTTAATGTGCATATTATGTGTAGCATCCTTTTGTGTGCTTACTTGCCATGTATATATCCTCTTTGTCTTTTCAGGTCTTTTGTCCATTTTTTAAGTGGGTAGTTGACTTTGGTTTTGCTGGACTTTAAGAGTTCTTTGTATATTTTGGATAACAGTCTTCTATCAGGCATGTCTTTTGCAAATGGTTTCTCCCAGTCAGTGTCTCTCGCAGAGCAGAGGCGTTCGTTCTGCTGGGATTTGACTGGGGTTGCATTGAACCTGCAGGTCCGTGTGCGTTGGCAGCAGGTTACTCCATGCCAGGCAGTGCGGAGGACCCGTGGAGGGACAGCCTGGCATCAGGAGGGCTTGGCGAAGGCTGGCGTGCTCTGGCCCAGGAGGCAGGGCTGAGTTTTACATTAACATGCGTGCCTTTTCCACCGCCCTCAGGCCTGAGTCATAGCATCGAGGCCATGCCTTCCTCTGTTCACACAGCTCTGCGCTCGCACACACACACACACACACACACACACACACACACACTGGGGCATGTGACCTGGACACCAGCAGCTTCCTGGGACACACACTTTATGTCCCAGCCAGTGCCAGTTCAAGGCAAATGTCAGGATTCCTGCCCAAACCAACCAGACGAATCTTTCCCTTCTGCTCTGAAGGCTGAGATCTCGCTGTACAGCTGTAAACCCAGGCAGGACACAGATAAGATCCCCATCCGGAGACCTGTCACCTCCCTAGAACTGAGTACATACACGGGTGGGGTGGTGGCACATAGCGCTGTCACTGGGCCACACCCTGCCTTCCGTGGGTTTTGCCCGCTTGAGCTCCTCCCCACAATTGTTCCTTTCCCTCGGGTTCTCTCAGGGGCTGAGGGACTGGTCTCCAGCGCCTCCTCCTAGCAAGGCGGGCTCCTGCACAGAGCCGCCCGAATCCAAACTTCTCGGGGATAAAATTAGATGGGAGATCTGGGGCTGCCAGGAAGCTGCCTGGGGAGTGGGTGGCTGCGGGCCATTAACGGTAAGGATAGGTTAAAGCAACACTAATGAAAACGAGGTAGACGTGGGAAGCAGGCGCCCTCACCAATTATCTTGAGAACCGGTTCTGTCTTTCTCTGGCCCCGGTTGATTGTCTTCAGTTTTTGTAGTTGATTCTGGCCTCCAGTGACATCTATGTTTAAACCCAAGTCTCAGTTTTCCCACCTGGATAAATCCTGCCCTTGGGTGGTGGCTCCTGGTAAGTGATTCCTGTCTTAGCTCCCATCGGGGCCTTTATGGGGCCCCCCATGCCCCCAAGCACAATTAGCCCCCCACACCTGTTGCCTTCTCTCTGTTGGATTGCAAGTTGTCCCTGGGTCTCCTGTCCCACTAGACAGTGAGCTCCACCTCGGCAGCCACCAAACATATTCATCCCTGCACGTCACCCAATAAATAGTCACTGAGGCAGAGCTGTGAGCTGGTGCTGGAAACAAATTCTAAGGCTAATACACTTGTGCCATCCTGTAAAAACCCTGCTGGCAAGGAAATTCAATGGCCTGCCCCTCAGGTGTGCTTGGTGGTGTGTGTTGTGTGTGTATGTGTGCGTGTGTGCGTGCATTCATGTGACACCCCGAGCCACAAGGCTGTAACTCACTAAACAAGATATAAAACCCCACCCCCTCCCTGCCAGGAGTCTGGCATGAGCCAAGGTTTGAGGGGGCAGTTGGCCTAGGTGACCGTTTTCACTGGGGTCACCAACCTCAGACCTGGGGAATCAGATGTCAGGTAGTTGCCCACCCCCCACCTCTAATCCTTGGAAAATTTGCCCTGAAAGTGAATTAATGCCCTGGCTTTGTGTAAGCTGGGTCCCCTGTGATTTCTCTGGGGTTTCTCCTCAGTTCTCTTTCACAGGCCCCACCTCAGTTCTGTCCGTGCTTCTCAGTTTTCCATTAAGAAACCTCCCCAAGTCAAGCGTGGCATGAGTTAAAGAGAAGGGTGGAAGTTTCTGGGCTCTCGAGAGGAGTCAACTCTCTGGCTCCATCCCCCTGCCATCAAAACAACCAATGATTCGTCTTGCCTGACACTAAGTGCTTCATTTCGCATCTGGCCTAGAAGGAGAGTGTTGAGAGGACGCTGGGGGAGAGAACATTAGGCAGGTTTTCCCCGGGGCCACGTTGCTTTTAGAATCCCCAGTGGTGGAGCTGGAAGAGTCAACATTTGAGACCTGCCCATCACAGGGGAGAAAGGGGGCTCAGGGGCCTAAGGGCTGCCCAGGCCTCCCCGCCTGAACTCTGAGATCCCTGTCCTGCCGTGTCCCCCCACAGAAGCCACTTCTATTTCCATCTGTCGTGACTCCAAGAAGGGAAACATCGATGTGTCGTTTGGCCCTAAAAATGGCAGGGCTGGTTTTCCTTAAATAGCCGCCTGCGGGGCGCTGTTGGTCTAATGCACTTTTAATAGCTGATCGTGTTTCCGCTTCCCGGCACCGTTAGTTGCCGAGAGCACAGACTCTCATTTTTAATGTGGGGTGATTTGCAGCGACGTTGGGTTTCAAAACTGGAGAGCTTCATTTGTGGCCCAAATAATAAGACGCAACTAAATGGGGGCAGGAATCAATCATTTCTAAAAAGAAATAAAAAGAACTATTGATGCGACCTTCATTTACTTAAGGGCCAGTTGTTATTGCGATTCAATCTCTCCACATTGTTCTGAGTATTTTAGACATTTCTCTGCCCTCGCTGTCCCCTAACCACTGGGTCTTCCGAGGCAGTCAGGGAACTGCGTGTGTGGGGAAGGTGCTAGAAAAGTTGTGAGAAGAGCAGCCAAAGGCAGCTGTCAGCAGGAGCTGTAGAATCTCCTGGGGCCCTGTCTTCTTTGAGAGACACTTTGAGATAAGAGACCTACCACCTACCCACCCCCCCCCAGACCCCCCATTTTTCCACATTTGGTGGGTTCATACCTGATTCACTCCTCAGGTGTGGGACTCCCCCTCCCTGGGCATCTAGCAGAGACATAAGCACCACTTGGCACCCTATCCATGGGGACACTGGTTATGGGCAATGAAAGAAGCTTGTGGGTAGGGCTTTCCAGTGACCCCTAAAGGCCTCCTTGTGTCCACTTGGAGTAACTGAGGACCAACCTTTATGGAGTGGTAACCATGCGACAGGCACTTCAGTAAATATGCATTAACCCCAAGAGTATGGGACTATTATTATTCCATTTAACAGATGAGAAAGCTGAGGCACAGTGGTTAGGGAAGTCGGCCAAAGTCACACAGCTAGTAAAAGGGCAGAGCCAGGATAAGAACCCAAAATCCACGCTCTTAACTGCCTCCAAATGATACATCCAAAGTGCTTGGTACAATTTGGCCAGGTATTAACAAGGCTGAAGAGATGGACCCTTGCTGTGGAGATAGGGACTTCCTGGCCATAAGACACCCTCACCCCCCACCCCCACGGAGACACTCTGGCCAGTTTTTTAAGCTCCCTGAGTTTCATTTGGCCTGTTCTGTAAAATGAGGTTAATAATAACACCTGCCTCCTAAGTTTGCTGTGAGAATGAACAAAGATAAAGTTCTGGGCCCAGCACTTGGCCCACAGTCAGCACTCAACAAATGCCACCTATTATTACTTCTAGCCAAAGCCTTTCGATAGCAGGTCTGAGTCACACCCTTGGGGCCAAGCCTCCTGAAAAGCCACAGGGTGTTTGCTGTTGACATAAAGTAACTCCCTGGATGAGCCAATTTGTGGGATTTGGGATCAGAAGTTATTGAATTATATTTCTAGTATTTTCTCAATTATGTATATTTCCAGTATCTTTCAGATGCCTGGGCCATCAGAGGCAAAGCACATCACTGGTCAGCATTCACAAGCCCGTTTGGGTGTGTCCTGCTCCCTGGACACGGGCCAAAGCTGTGGGCACAGCAGGTTCCTCACCGCTGAGTCACACCTGGCAGTCCTGTGTTGTCCACCCATAGGAGTGTCATGATGGACTCTGGCCATAGTACTTAACCGTGTAGAAGGTACTGGAGCCTCCCCGTGCTCAGCCCATGGAGCCCTCCTAGCGGGGCTAATGGCTTTGGAGCTGGACCTGATGAAATTCACAGCACAGACATAAAGTTCCATCGTCAGCAATGCTCCAACTCACCCCCACTTTTCCTCCCACGATTTTACAGTCTAAACCCTTCCTGCTAGTCCTGTGTATTTTTCTCCTGGGAATCATTTATACATAATCTAAAAATTAAGGGACACTTTTCGCCTGGTTCCGGGAATTCTTTTTTCCATCACAGCGCAGTGCACCACTATCTGCTTTGCGACGGAGTCATTGTTACTCAACGATGTCACACGTATTTACTGGACTCTGCCTGTTTGCCAAACATGGCAAATAGATACAAGGGTGAAGGGTGGGCCGCATCTGGGCCTGGCCCAAGGAGCTGGGTGTTGGGAGACTTGGAGACAGCTGACCGAGGCTGGAGGGGAGGGAGGAGCTGGGATGGGAGGGGAGGAGAGAGGAGGAGGGGGGGACCCCAGGGTTTCTGAGGAGGAGGAAGCTGGGGAGGGTTAGGCCTGCCTCCGTCAGGCAAGGACCAAGTCCCACTGGCAGTCCCCCTGCCTTGTCCTCACCTCCAACCCCTGGTGGCTGGCTCCACTGTCATCATGCTTCATGTCAAGTGTCACCTCTCTCAAGGGCGCTCCTGTCCACCTCATTTGTGGTGGCCCCTCATCCCAGCACTCGGTCGCGTTGGCCCATCTTCTTTTACCCACGTGGACGTCCTGTGTGTCCCCACCTAGCAGACCCCCAGCGAGCACGTGCCGAGCGAGCAGCGGAGCCTCTGAATGAAAATGAATGAAGGAACGGCCACATAGGTGTTAACGTGACCCACCACGGGGACTGTCAGGGACGGTTCGGGAGAGCTGATGGGATCCACAAGGTGACTGTCCTCAACACGCCAGAAGTTTTCATGAGAACGCTGGTCAGGGGTCTTCTATGATGACAGAGGAAAGCAGACTGACATCAACTTGAAAGGGACTTTGTAACAAGGTCCTACAAATTAGATATATATGTATCTGAGTAAAGACTTCAGTTCTAGAGACTTTGGGAAAAAAATAACTGTTTGTTTTGATGGTTTATCTCTTCACCTGTCTGTATACAGGAGGCTAGCCAGATGCGGGAAGAGTTACGGAGTAGCAGCCAGCCAAGCCCCAAAGAAGAGTTACAGCATCTTCAATCACACAGAGAGACATGTGTATGTAACATATTTCTATGTAAATGTATATGTATACACATATACATATGTGTATATGTATATTTGCATACGCGCAGGAATGGTAAAAATATGGGAGACCGTTTGCCTGACCAGTTTGAGCTACACAGCTATCCCCGACAAGCCGGCTAGCTCCTCTGTGCTAGTTTTCTGGCACACTTGCAGTGATGATTCTAGAACATTCTTGGCATTATTGAGGAGTGAGTTCATTGGCTGGCAGAGCGCCATGGACATTGGGAGCATTAGCACAGGTCTGGCCCACGTTTTCACATTTCTGGAGACTTATCCAGGAAACATATGCAGAGCCTATTCCACGCCAGGCCCAGTGTGAGGACTCTGGTGTCTAGTGGGAGGAGCCAGACAGAAAGGGACAAGCAAGTCAGCAGGTAGTAAACCAGAGCTAAGTCCTCAGTAGAAAAATAAAGATAGCCCTGGCTGGTGTTGCTCAGTGGTTAGAGTGTCAGCCTGCACACCAAAGGGTCATGGGTTAGATTCCCGGTCAAGGGCACGTACATTAGGTTTGCTCCCTGCCCCTGATCAAGGTGCATGCAGGAGGCAACCAGTTGATGTGTCTCTCTCACATCGATGTTTCTCTCTCTCTTCCTCTCTCTCTCTCTCCTCCCTCCCTCCTACTCTCTCTGAAAAGCAATGGAAAAAAATATCCTCAGGTGAAGATTAACAAAATAAAAAAGAAAAGAAAAGAAAGAAAAATAGCAGCCCTGGCAGAGGGGGTAGAGGGTGTGATATTTTAGGGAGGTGGCCTGTGAAGACCTCCAGGGTGTGGAGGCAGTCCAGGAGCTCTCTGGGTTCGGAAGAGCATTCCTGAAGGAGAGAACAGCAATGCAAAGGCCCTGGGGTAAACGTTCCAGCAACTTCAAAGGGCCCTTGTGGCTGAAAGGACCAGGGAAGCAAATAGTATATGAGATGAAAACTGTGGGGTGAAGTAGGAGCAACAAGGATTGTCAGGGTCCTTATAGGCTATTGTTAGTACTGGAAGGGGCAAGGACAGAAGCAGGGAAGCCTGCTATGGTGATGACAGTGGAGGGGGTGAAGGTCAGGTCCTGTATTTATTTTAAAGGTCAAGCCCTCAGGCATTGCTGATAGACTTGATGTGTCTGAGAGAGAAAGTCAAGGTTGACTTCAAGAGTTGTGACCTGAGCAGCTGGAAGATTGGAATTGCCACCTTCCAAGGTCAGAAGATCAGAGGGAGAGCTGGTTTCTGGGTGGGAATGGAGATAATTATGGGTTTAGCTTGGGAGAGGCCGTTTGAGATGCCAGAAGGAGATGTCCAATTAACAGTGAATTACAGAGGTCTGGGTCTCACCCGGCCTTCAGATGGAGCTGTGGGACAGGGCAGGTAGGAGGGCCGAGTAGCCATCATTTGCAGGGTGTCATGATGGGACCACATCCCATCTCTTAATGTGTCTGAAATTCTATCTTTAATGGTACGGTTCTTCATGGAGCTGCCCATCATCATCACCAGGGAGGCTTTCTAAAGGAATAAATTCCTGGCTCTCACTTCCAATGTATAGAACAGGAACCTCAGAGGTGGGACCCAAACCTAGAAAAATTTTCAAAATCCTCCTCGGGTGATTGCAGCTGGCACCCCTGGATAAGATTCTCCACATAGAAGGGGCTTCCTGCTGGTTTTATTGCTGTTTTAAAACTAAGGGAGTCAAGAGAGTAAGAAGACAAACCACCCGGCCCGGCCGGCGGGGCTCAGTGGTTGAGCATCAGCCTAGGACACGGAAGATCAAGGTTCGATTCCCAGTCAGGGCACATGCCCAGGTTGAGGGATCCATCCTCAGTAGGGGGCGTGCAAGAGGCAGCCGATCAATGACTCTCTCATCATTGATGTTTCTCTCTCTCTCCCTCTCCCTTCCTCTCTCTGAAATCAATAAAAACATATTAAAAAAACAAAAACAAAAACAAAAAAGAAGACAAGCCACAGATTAGGAGAAACTATTTGCAAAGCACACCACTGATAAAGGTCGTTATCCAAAATATACAAAGAACTCTTTAAACTTGATGAAAAGGGAAACATACACTCTAATTAAATAGTGGGCAAAGATCCGAACGGACACCTCAGCAGGGACAGCAGGGCTCTGGTCACCGCCTCTCCTCCGTAGAGGCTGTGGGTGGCAGGAAGAGCGGTCCCAACGATGGGACTTCCTAGAGCAGCAGTAACCTGATCTGAAACCTCAAGGCTGACTGTTCTATATTCATCCCAAAGGCAGCTGCTCCCTCCCTCCCCGTCCCCACAACCTCTCCACCGTTTGTTATTCTGTTGCTAGTTTATTCCAGAAATAGCAGATGACGTGCCAGGCAAGGCCTGCCTTATTCATTTTTATATTCCCACATCACCACATGGTAGCACTTGAGCGTTTATTAATAAACTAATTAATGGGGAAAACGTAGAAAGAGCACTAAGTTTGGGATCTAAACATCCCAGTTGAGTCACACAAGGTCAGTTTCTGTCTGTGTGACCTTTGCAAGAGCATCCAATTTCTCTAGACCGCAGCCTCAGACTCTGCAAAGTAAACAGGCCGAAGCATGTTCCGCTGCATCCCCCAAAAGGACTTGAGTGAGTGTCTTCCCAGCAGAATTTCTCAAAGTCCCGCACGCTCCCCAGCTGGGGCCAGGAACAAACCTGCAACCCAGGTATGTACCCTTGACAGGGAATCAAACCCATGACCCTTCTGTGTGCAGGCTGACCCTCTAACCACTGAGCCACAGAGCCACACCGGCCAGGGCTCAAAGTCTTTAATATGCTCATGGATCCATGAACTTTCCAGAGGGAGATTTAAGTAGAGAATACTTCCCAAGTCCATGCAGTCCTTTAAACTTGGAGCCTAACCGGGCCATGGGCTGGGCCAGGTGAGAGACCTGTTCGGGATGCACACGGCTTCTCAGGGCTGAGTGAGCCGCAAAGCATCTCAGTCTGCGTATGAGTTCACTTGCTGCTAGTGTCAGGGAGTGTGGCTGGCTTTGTTCATTTCCTGTCCAGTGTTCATTTCCTCGTGGTTGTCTGAGGTTCATTTCCCTCACTCTGTTTATCTGTGACCTGCAGGTAACCAAGGCCACGGAGTCAGATTCTACGAAGCTGCTGTTCCTTATCTCAGGACGATACCGTGCCTCCAGTTACCAAGAAAGATAAGGCACTGTCACGCCATGTCACTGCCGTGGCCAAACCGTGTTGAGGCATCCGTGTGGACAGCTGCCGTCCAGGAAGGCCCCCGAGTTGTCATTTTGCTGCCAGATCAAGATCTCAGCCACGTGACTAGGGGGAGGGACAACCTAACTTGTGAGTTTATTGCAGGAAAGTGAAGTATCTTTCATGACTTTGATTAATGGCCAGATATTATAACTAACTGGGGAGCAAGGAGCACCGTCACATCAGAATTTGGAGCAGCCGCTTTGGAGCAGTTAAACATAGAGTTGTCGTATGACCCAGCGATTCCACTTCTAGGTATATTTGCAGAAATGAAGCATATGTCTACACTAAAACATGAATGTTCACAGCAGCATTATTCATAATCACCAAAAGGTAGAAAGAATCCAAAGGTTCATCAACTGAGGAATGGATAAACCAATGTGGCCCATTCATACAGTGGAACTCGTCCATGGAAAGGAATCAAGTACTGACACATGCTACAGCCTGGGTGGGCCTTGAAAACATTATGGTAAGTGAAAGAAGCTGGTCACAAAAGGCCCATAGTATATGATTCCATTTATGTGAAATGCCCAGACTAGGCAAGTCTACAGAGACAGAAAATAGATTAGTACTTGCTTATTAGGGCTGGGGGAGGGGTAGGAATGAGAGGATTTGGGGTGGTAGTTAAAAGGTATGAGGTTTTTGGGGAGATGATACAATTTTCTATAATGCTGTGTCTCCTAGATTGCTCTTCCTTGCCCCCCTTGGACAGCACTTTGGGGGGATGCTCTTTAAGGCCTTGGAGGTTATATCTTCAGGGAGTCATTCCTGGAAGTGGGGCTGTGAAGTCAGGGACCAGACTTATCAGGCATCACTTTCCCGATGTTTAGGAGAAATGTGGCTAAAGAAGAACACCAGTGGCAATGGTGAGAGGCGAGAGAAGGTGAGAAGCAGAAAAGCGCATCATGAGGTTGAACCTGGCAGGGAGCCGACAGTGGGGACCCGGCTGCTGCCAGGTGAGCCTAAAGTGGGAGGCAGGGCAGGTGAGATCCACCTGCTGTTCATAAGTGTGTAAGAGCCTCTCCCCTACCCCGCCGGCTCCAGCCAGCCGTGCCCTCTCCTCCTGGCACACGGCCTGGCCGAAGGAGGCTCCTCACCCCACCCCTAGAAGTGCAGGGTTCAAGGGCATTGACTCGATTTACCCGAAAGTAGGAACAGTTGCCTCATTCCCTCTTCTGGCTCCTGAGTATTCTGTGCTAAGAGAAGTCTCCTGATTAGACATTCAGAAATCAAAGTACTAGGGCTTTGCCAAGAAGAAGGTTTTATAAACCCTGAATTTAATAAACAAGAAAGAATAAACTGTTCCGTGAAGGAGTGGAAGTCTGAAACTATCTGGAAGTGTTGCTTTTAAGAGGAAATGAACAAAGCAAATATGAGCTAGAGTCCCCAAGTGTGATGGTAATAATCACATTATTTTGAAAGATTAATGAATATTATTTTGTGTAATAATAATGGTTCTGGCAGTGGGGGACCAACCCAGGGCCTCTGATGGTAAATGTTCTTCATCTGGTACAGTAAATGGAGCCACTTCGTCCTGTTGGGACTTGGCTCCATTAATTTCCAGTCAAATATTCCCTTAAGAAATAAAGTGCCAATTGGAAAGGCATTTAGCATGTCAGGGAAATGACAAAGGCCTTCCTTTGTCAGCCACGAAATGAGACAGAGAATCAGTCGGTAGACTATGAATTTTAAGGAGGAATGTGATGCAAAGAAACCCAAACTGGTACCGCCCAAGTTTCATTCCCCTTTCCTGGGAGAAAGCCAAGGTCACTGAAGGAAAGAGAAGTAACACCTGGGCTCCCTAGAAGCTGTGAAAGGAAGGGCCTGTGTTTGCACTGGTGCTGAGATCTATTGTGGGGGCTGAGGCTACCCCATTCAGCAAAACCAAAACAGAGCATGTAAGAAAGATTGGGAGATGTTTCTTCCTCAGTACCCATGTATCTGACCAGAAGAAATAGGTTCCTAGTTTTTTTTTGGGGGGGGGAGAACCCTACACAATAGACAAATTGAATAAATAAAGAAATTGAATAGTTATAACCTTCCAAAACAGAAAGCATCAGGCCCAGCTGGTTTTACTGGTGAATTCTACCAAATATTTAAGGAAGAAAATAATACCAATTCTCTACGATTTCTTCCAGAGGAGAGAAGTGGAAGGAATACTTCCTTAACTTATTCTAACTCATTAAAACCAGACAAAACATATCATAATATTGTTTTATGTGAAGGAACATTTCTGCATAGTATCATGATGTCTGGTAAGTTGTGGCATCATTTTGAGGCCAATCACTCAGAGTTTAAAGAAGAAAGAATTGAATATCTTAAGTGCAGACGTTATGAGATTTTTAAGAGTCAAAAATTATTATTACTTTTCAAACTAGGAATGCAAGGCCACTGAAGCATCCTATGATTTCAATTGCTAATAAGGCAAGTGTCGCTTGCTATAATCCACTGCAATATTGTGCTTTATGAAATATTTGGTCTCTATCCACAGTTCCTGGCTCATAGCTCCTCAAATGCTTGGAATTTATATGTGTTGAGAGTAATAAATGTGTCTTTTATGTTAATGAGGTGACTTTTGGAGCCCTGTTAGCTCCAGACTCAACTTCTTGGGCATCCTTTACTCCCTGTCAATCTCCTCCTCTCCACTCTGGGTCACCTACTCCTCCCCAAAATAAAACCATCTTTTTTTAGGTTCAAAGAGCATTCCTTTTTACTTTTTGAAGATTTTTCCCACCTTTATTGAGGTAAATTGAAGTATTCTAAACCTCACATATTTAAAGTATTCAATCCTATCAGCTGTGACATACACACACCCATGACACCATGAACTTGCAAACATTTTCATCTCCCAAAGTTCCCTGTTCTTTTTCATCCATTCCTCCCTCCATCCCATCCCCAACAACCTGCTAATCTTTCTTTCTCTGTAGATTAGCTTGTATTTTCTAGAGTTTTGTATAAATGGAAGCACACAATATGTTCTTTCTCTCTTTTTTTGGCCTCTCTTCTTTCATTCAATAGGATTTTGAGATTCTTCAGTATTGTGTGTATTCATAGTTTATCTTTATTGCTCAGTTGTGTTCCATTGTACGGCCAAACCACAATTTGTTTATCCATTTTCTAATGGTGATTTGCGTTGTTTCTGGATTTTGGCTATAACAAGTAAAGCTCCTAGGAACAGTCACGTGTCAGTCTTTGAATTTCATGCTTTCATTTCTTTCTGGTTAAGTATCTAGGAATGGAATGGTTGGGTCCTATGGTGAATATATATTTAACTTTTTAAGAAACTGCCAAACTGATTTCCAAAATGGTTATACCACTTTACACTCCCACCAGCAATGTGTGAGAGTTTTAATTGCTCCACACCCTCACCAACACTTGCTATGGCCAGTCATTTAAAATGTAACCAACTCATTGGGGTTTGTTGATTTTAATCAACAGTTTAGCTACCTCTTGGCTTCATTTCTACCAAGGGGAACACATGCTCAGGTTTACAGGAAATAAGACCAGATTATGCCGTTGTGCCAGTGGAGTTAACAGTGGCCTTCTTACCCTCTAAAGTGCCCTGGTTTGGATATAAAATATGTGGTTTCTCTATTTCTAACTCAATTAGCCATGACCCCAGGCTGTCCACCCATAGCCACAAAAGCCCAGCAAGGCATTCTGTTCCAAAAGGACTTTTCCCTCCTCTAAAGAGGATTTTCCTGCTTTTCTTAAACAATTTTTTTTTCTTACTCCAACTGGATTACAGGAAGAAGGGAGGGGCATAATGTAGTGTGGAATTGGGGTGGGGGGCAAGTGGAAGGTGACAGATGGACAAGGTCAGACCAGGTCCTGATTGCATCATTGAACTGGGTGCAGCCATGCTTGAGGCTACTCATCAAGTTTTCCATGCAAGAGCCAGGAGATCCCCTTTTCGGTCTAAGCTATAGTTAGATGGGATTTCTGTCACTTGCAGTTAAGAGTCCCGACTAGTATGCACAGTGGGGGACCATGCCTCAAAGGCAATAGCATTTTACTGAGCCTTGGCTGCCTCTCATTTCACATCTGTCTTCCCTGAGAGTCACTTTCTGCTGACCCGGCCCTGGGAGTTTAAAGCAAAAGCGTTGGTCACATTGGTTCGAGATGAACTTTCAGAGAGCACTGTCTGACCAGGGTCAAAGTATTTAACAATCACCACATGGTTTGTTTAATCCAAGACTCTAGCTTCCGGTGTCCCCTGTAATGCAGCAGGTTCTTTAGACTTTAACTCAGCTGTCATTTCGTGGTATGACCCCAAAACGTCTGAATTCTGGGAAGCCTTCATTTCCAACTAGCATTTCCTTCCTTCTTAGTGACTAGACTTCATGCTTATAGGAACGTCCATGTTTACTCAGCGCTGGCTGTGCACAGGGGCAGCGCTGTGAGTACCTGCGCGAGCGCATCGCCAACGGGGGGGGGCGCCCCTCCTAGCAGCACAGGGGGCTGCTGGCGCCGTCTGAGGACATCTCCGTGGGAGCGGGGCAAAGCGAATCCTCAAGTGGGAGAAAAGAGCCGGGAGTGGGGGACGGAAGTTACCAGGGCCCCATCCAGTCCCTCTCCAAGGTTCTCAGATTTGACTGCAGAACCGAGCGAGGCCCCCGACCCGCAGGCGTGCCTCCCTCCCAGGGAGTCCCTGGCCCAGCCCCGAGCCCCAGGCAGTGTCCCTCCCTGGGCGCCCCTCGCCTTGGTGGGGCTCCGCCCGCGAAAAGCAGCCGCGCAGGTCTCGCCTCGGGGAGACTCAACAGCCTCCAAGCCGCGCAACCAGCTCTCGGACCAGGGTGGCAACCCCAGGTCAGCATCAGCGGACTCCCCGCAGCCCTCGGGTGACCAGCCGCAGGCGCCAGGCCCCGCCCCCTCAGCCCCTCAGCCCCGCCTCCGCGCCCCAAGCCCCGCCCCTCCCGCCCTAGCCCCGCCTCCGCGCCCCAAGGTTCCGTCTCACAGCCTCGCCCCTTGGCCCCGCCCCCGCGCCCGGAGCCCCGCCCCCGCGCCCGGAGCCCGCCTCTCGCGCTCCCCGGCCCCCGCGCGCTCGGGCCCCGCCCCACGTGCCCGCCGGGGGCCGGGGAGGAGTTGCCGCGCGGAGGAGGCGTGGCCGAGGTGCCCGCGGAGGCGCGCGCTTCGCGGCCCGGACTGTGGCTTTGACACGGGCGGCGAGCGGGAGCCGGGCGCTGGCGCCGGGCACTGGATGCGGTTCTGGCGGATCCCGCGCCCGAGCGGAGCGCAGGACTTTTTGCCTGGATCCACGCCGCTGCGGGACGCCGCAAGCCCTGGTGCGGCCGCGAGGCGGTGCAGCCGCGGCGGCCGGGTTTCGCCGCCGCCCCGCAGCCCCGCTTCTCTGCCGGCTCTAGGAGGGCGACTCCGAGAGTTTCTCCCGCAGAAGGAGCCTGGACGCGCGGCCCGAGGGGGCGTGGGAGGGATCCCGCGGTCGGCCCCTGGCCCGCACCCGCGCGCGCGCCGCGGCCGGAGGCAGGGCCCCAGCGCTGTCCGGGGCTGGGCGCCGGCTCTGGAGCCGCAGGTGGAAGAAGGACGCCGGCGGAGCGGCCGAGGTGGGGCGCGGGAAGGCGCGGGTCTGGGGGGCCGGTGAACACCTCGGTGCCCGCGCTGGGCGGCCGGGATTCCGGCGGGAACGAGAGGTGCGGGCCGACGGGATAGGTCTCTTTCCAAGAGGAGCGACTCGTAGCCTTTTTTGGTGCCACTGTGATAAAACCGGTCACCCCCAGAGGAAATTCCGCAGGGGCCGGCCTCACCGTGTGCTCAGGGTTCAAGGACAGCCAGCAGCCCGGACTCCGGGTTAGGAACCAAAGCTCTGGGTAGGGAGCGCCAACGCGAATCGATTGACCGGTCCAACTGATTTCCGTTTCTCAATTTGCTTTCCAGGTGGCCAGGTGCGAGCTACTTTTGGACGCCCTTCTGTGCCTTAAGGTCTTGCCGGGCTTCCTTCCTAGCCAGAGTCATCTGCGGTGGGGACGCCTTCCCGGCCCCCGATCCTGGCCGGTCATGGGGAGCACCCTGGGCTGCCACCGCTCCATTCCCCGGGACCCCTCGGACCTGTCCCACAGTCGCAAGTTCAGCGCAGCCTGCAACTTCAGCAACATCCTGGTGAACCAGGAGCGGCTGAACATCAACACGGCCACGGAGGAGGAGCTGATGACCCTGCCTGGGGTCACGCGCGCCGTGGCGCGCAGCATCGTGGAGTACCGCGAGTACATCGGTGGCTTCAAGAAGGTGGAGGACCTGGCGCTGGTCAGCGGCGTGGGCGCCACCAAGCTAGAGCAGGTCAAGTTCGAGATCTGCGTGAGCAGCAAGGGCAGCTCCGCGCAGCACTCTCCCAGCTCCGCGCGGCGGGACCTGCTGGCCGACCCGCAGCCTCACCACCTGGCCACCGCCGTGCCCCTCACCCCGCGTGTCAACATCAACACGGCCACCCCGGCCCAGCTCATGAGCGTCCGCGGCCTCACGGAGAAGATGGCGGCCAGCATCGTGGACTACCGCCGGGAGCACGGGCCCTTCCGCAGCATCGAGGACCTGGTGAAGACGGGCGGCATCAACGCCGCCTTCCTGGACAGGATACGGCACCAGGTGTTTGCCGAGCGGTCCAGGCCCCCGTCCACGCACACCAATGGGGGCCTGACCTTCACCGCCAAGCCTCACCCCAGCCCCACCTCGCTGAGCCTGCAGAGTGAGGACCTGGACCTGCCGCCGGGGGGGCCCACCCAGATCATCTCCACTCGGCCTTCCGTGGAGGCTTTCGGGGGCACGCGGGATGGGCGGCCTGTGCTGCGGCTGGCCACCTGGAACTTGCAGGGCTGTTCCGTGGAGAAGGCCAACAACCCCGGGGTGCGAGAGGTGGTGTGCATGACGCTCCTGGAAAACAGGTGAGGACAGGAACCACCACGGGTGTTGGGGTGCAGGCAGCTCTGGCATGGCCTCATCCGTGCATGCAAATGAGTGAACTTTTGGGGGGGTAGGAAGAGGGCAAGAGTATTAATCAGTGTTCTTGAGCCGCCAGCCAATATTGTCGCCTGCAGCTGAGTGCTCCTGCTCCCGAATGTTCAGAATACAGCTGTCAGGCTTGTGGTCCCTATCATGAATGTGGTATAGCTGAGATCAGGTCATCATTTGGGGTAAGTGGAGTTGAATTGGTGGTCCTGTTTGGCTCAAGTCCTCATGGGTTTACACCACACCGGGCCCTCAGAGCCTGGGAACTAGAGCACAGTTTTGCATGTGAGAAAGGTAGTTGGAATTTTTTTTTTTAACGAGAGAAAGTCACATTTGTTTCACTAAATATGCCTATTTGTGCGCACAAAACCAGCTTACACGCTAGGTATTTGCAAACACAGGCATGGTGTGTATTTACCAAAATGCTACGAATGAATCACTCTTCATTCTTTTTCCTTATTTAGCCCGAAGTTGCTTTTCATGCCCACAACTGGAGCCCCGAATGTATGTAACCTCTCCTGTCCCCTAGCCAGAAAAGGTCACACTGACCTGTGGTGAATATTGGCCACGTTTCCCCGCTTGAACCACCGGAGAAGAGACTGTGGGCTGGGCTCTCATCACAGGGTTTAAATAATTCACAACAGTGCGCTCTATAGGAACTTCCCCTAACCCCTTCCCCCCCATAAAACACAACAGTATTATAGCAGTCACTCCGGCTGTTAGTAAAATAGCGAATTGTATAATGTAGTCAGCTTTGGGAAGGAAAGGGATATTTTTCTGGTCCCTTCCAGGTCAAACCCTCTGAGCCTGACACCCTCCCGAGGTGGGGTGTGCTTGTGGCCACTCCTGCCCTCCTTTGCGCTGGGTTGGTGAGGCTGGCCCAGCAGCAGTCTGGTGACATGAAGTGAGTTCGGGGTGAGGGATGGGAATCCCAGTGCCCTGTGACAGAGTATCGAGATAAATGGGTAGGGAGAAAACCAGGTCACAACGTTTTGCCGGTCCTGTCCCAGTGGCGCTCTCTTGTCACTGAGGATGGGGGGATGGAGGGACCATGCACCAGCTCAGTGACCTGGACCTGGGAGTCCTGAGTGCTCTTCCTGCACCAATGTGTCCTCTGTTTTGCAGCATAACTCACTCCTTTTGCAAAATCATCTTGTACACAGGTGAGAACCAGACTCAGTCCTGGGAGATATTTATCTGGAGTGGTTTGATAATTGTCCTCATCGATGGCAGCATGGGAGTGTGTATGCGACCAGGGAGGGTAAGAGGGAGGGATGGCTGTTAAATTCCCATCGGGAGTTTCCTTAAGGCTCCCTTTGGGGCTTGGAAGGGATGAATCAGGACCTGAAGTCTCCCTAGTGAGAATGACAGCTCCAGCGGCTCTGGCTAACTTACCATGACAGTGATTTTTTCAAGTTCGGTCTCTGGACCGGCACTGGCATCCGAGACTGACTCAGAAACCCTGGGTTTCTGTGTTTTCTCACGCGCTCCGTTCGGTTCTGACTCACACTCAAGGCTGAGCCCCGTTATACTGTGTGTCCGACAATCACCTGTCCCCATGGCTCGCTCCGTAAAGCACCTTCCCCAGTACTGTCTTTTCTGACAAGCTCGGTGAATCTACCCAGAGCTTTCTAGGTACTGTGTTATTGTTATTATTTTTTATTGTTCTGATTATCACTGTGTTTACTCAACCATATGATGATCTTTCTGGTCAGAGTCTGAAGGGCTTATTCGGCTTCTAGAATAGATGAATGTCAAGGACAGATAATAGGGGGGAGAGAGCAGGGGACAGCCGGCCTCAGAGTGGGCTCCTCCCTGCAGCCCAGACCTGGGGCCATGTGGACACATGAGGAGGAGCTCTAGCAACTCTTGTTGGGCGTGGCCACATCTCTCACCTCTCACACCTGGCACACCTGTCGTCCTGTGGTGGTTCCTTCGTCTCTTCACAATATGTACAGTGTTCTGGGCACTCCCGGCACCTAGTTAGGGTCTGGTAAACATGAAGTAATAGGCTTAGGGCCTGTGTGACTATCCTAGGTTGACTGTGACAGCCGATCACGTGTCCTTAGAACAGCAGTGCACATCCTGCAAGAGCCATGTGTTCACACTGATTCACAAAAATCTCTCACATTCCAATTGTTTCTCTTCTTAGGAAGAGGAAATAGGTTTAGTCTGAGCAAGGACGGCCGCAGGTAAGTTTCTGGGTGGCTGTTTTTCATACATGTCTGCATATAAGGGTTACCTGACTTCTGGATCGGCCCTCATAGCTTCCATCAGTTTTCCCATTCATTTGACTTCCCAGTAATTCTGGGAAGAAGACAAGGCGTGCTTTAATGAGTGATCTCCACCTCTGGGCGAGGAAACTAAAAGCAAAGAAGTTCCGTGACTCGCCTCTGTCCCACGGCTCATCAGTGACTCACCTGGGACTTGAATCCAGACCTTCTGACGTTAGACCTATGCTCTTGGCATGCATGATGCCATGTTTGGTAAGCAAGTCACCTTTAGCCACCTCTTGAGCCACCTCTTGTTCATGCATCTCACACTCTGCCTATTCAAGGACACTTGCCAAATTATGTGCCAGTCACTTTTTCTTATGTTAAATCCATTGTAGACACATTTTTAAAAAAACCTTGGCTCTACCTTTTCTGTGTTAAATTGGTGAAATTCCTTAACCTCTCCAAGTCTCAATTTTTCCGTATGTTAAATGTAGTTCAAGAAAAAAAAGGCCCTTCTTTTGCAAAGGGCATAGCTAACTCTTGTTTTCCTTTCTGTGGGTTTGCTTAGGAGGCATTTTCTTAGACTGAAGTCCTCCGTGTGGGACTCTGCAGCATTAGGGTCCTTCCCTGAGTCCCTGAGATGCTGTTGCATTGGGGGACCGGCATGTGTAGCTGCAAGAAACAGTTTTGCCTGCAAAAGCTGAGGCCAGACAGCGGAAAGCTAAAGGATCACACAGTCACCATGAGCCTGCAGGGACAGGTGACACAGAACTGACAGGTTTCTCAGATTCCTCTGCCAGACCTCAGTCCTGGGCAGTGCTTCTCCTTGTTCAGTATTTATGGCGGAAAACTAACGAAGGAATGCTTCTGCCAAGTTTCTTTGCAAAAACTTGATGACAGTCAACAGATGGAATGAAGATTGTTTAATTTTTTATTTATTTTTTGCTGAGGAGTTGTTCTATGTTAAAAAGCCCTTTTGGTTTCTTAAGGAATAAGCCTGGGGAAATGGACAGATAATCTCCAAAGAAATCAGGAGGTTTAATATTCCACTTACCCAAATCCACATGGCCTCCATCAGGAGGCAACGTGTCCACATCTTGAGCTTTATAATGGCCTTAGTGTGTTTTCTCCCACGTATCTGCCTGTGGTATGGAAGGACAAGGGGAATTAGCTCCTGGCCATACCTGCCAATGGTGAAAAAAGACTTTAGTTTATCCAACTTGATTACGGGGATTAATATAAACACAAATCATCTTGCCATTGGAGTCATTCATTGAAGAATACGTATCGAGTGGCTGCTGTGGGCATGCATTTGCTAAATCCAGGAGTCAGCTTGGCCCTGGTCCTTAACAGAGTTAAGTGAATGTGAATCAGCTTGTGTGGCTCCGCCTCAGAACAGCCTGGGAAACCCATTTTTTAATTTTTTTTATTTTTTTGAGGAAGTCACTGAGCGTCATTGACATCTGGTTGCATTTTCCCCGTAGGAATAAGGGGCTCATTTTGGGCAATTGGAGGGCAGGTAGATGCAGCCACACATAACGGCTGTGAAATTCGTTTTGCTAGCTGTGGAAACTGAGGCTCAGGCTGAGTAGCATCCTTGTAGCCTTCAGAAATACAGATGTTGGAGTCAGGATTTGAAGCCAGGCCTCTGTCTGATTCCAGAGCGGGAAGCAGAGGTGTCTTTTCCCAAACTCCGTGTCCTTGGACTGACCCCCGGCCCACCTGCTGTTTCCTCCCTGTCTTGGGTCTTCGGCTGGCCGGGCTTCACCTAGACTCCTGGGACCGTGGCAAGGCCCTGGAGGCCTCCGCTCTCTTCCTGTTTTTGTTCTGAAGGACCAGGCTAATGGCCAGAGGTAGAGCGATGCAGAGGGCTCCAGGCCCCTCCACCCAGCCCCTGAAATGAGAGGCTGTGACCTTGGCTGCACTCCAGGGTGGAGTTCTGGTTCTCTGAGCCAAGGAGCTCTGGGTCATTTCCAGGGAGTAAGGTGGTCAGCTTTGAGACCGTGGGGTTAACAGCAGGAGATAGTGGGAATGAAGAGAAGTCCTGGTGTGGGCATGGCATGGGGTTTATTTCTCTCCAGGGAAGGATGTTCCTTTAGTCTTTCAAGAAAGCTGGGCCCATTGGGATCTGGCTTTGGAGGTTTGATAATACTGATTGTCCCAGGGCATGTTCATTCCTTTATTATTGACTCATTCATTCAACAGATGGTTTCTGAGCTCTCATGGGGTGCCAGGCTCTGTGTCAGACTCTGGTAATCAAGTGAACAGGTCACAGGCCCTGCTCTCTCATGGAGCTTCCACGTTAGGCGGGGAGATGAACACGTCAGCACGTGGATATGTAATTAGACAGTGACTGATGCTGAGGAGGGTGGAGGGGAGGGGAAGAGAAGCCTGTTGAGGTCAGTGGGGGTCAAGGAAGGTCTCAGCTGAAAGCCGATGGAGGAGGAGGAGCTGGGCATGGAAGGAGGTGGGGGAAAGAGTGCTCCACGGGAGGAACCAGCAAGTGCAAAGGCCCTGAGACTGCTCTTTCCAGACAGAAAGCCAGAGCTCCTGGAGTGGCAGGTGGCGGGTTTGCAGCGAGAGGCAGGGCCAGGTGGGTGGGGCCTCCAAGGCTCTTATTTTAACCGCACAGGGAAGCCACAGAGAGTTAGAAACAGGTTGATGAGTTACCTTTTACCAGGTGGTTCTGGCTTCAGGGAGTCCCCTAGGAGTGGGCCCTGGGAGTTGAAAGAGAGGCTGTTGCAGAAAAAAGGCTAAAACCGGCATTGGCCAGGGAGATGGGGACGTGGGTGGGGATGAGAGAATATTTAGAGGTGAAAACTGGAAAGACTCGCCTATGTTTGGGATGTTGCGGGAATTAACCGGGAGGACTTCTAGGAGACCGGCTCAGAGGAAGTTAAGAAATCTGGGGCTGACTTGACTGCCTCCCTGACGTGTGGACATGACACAGCTTGCCGACCTCCATCCACCTCGCCTCTCCCTCTGTGCTGCCTCGCTCAGGACAGGTGTGGATCCTGGTCCATCGTGGATGGAGGCAGAGGCCTGGTGTTCTGCAGACCCGCAGCTGAGAAGCAACTTTCTCTTTAGTATCAGTTTCCTATAGAACAGGGCATATTTGGGGGGTTTTAGGTGATTCTTTCTATCAAAAGCCATTTACATATATTTAATTCAACACTGATTGAGCACCTGCTCTGTGCCCACTACCTGGTGAGGTCAGGGACACAGGGAGAAGGTACAGCCTAAGCCCAGATCTGCTACCTGCCTGCCTGGTTCTGGAAGCATGTGACCTCAGTGTAGGGGAAGGTGGAGGGGACAGGACCAAGACAGGAGGTGGGGAGGGAGTTAGTCTGGAGGGGAGGTTGGGGTCTGATGTGGCAAGAGCATGGTGGCCATGGGGTGAAGGTCAGCAGACCCCCCGCAGCTGACCAATGAGGAGTAGGAAGTGGGAGTCAGTTCCTAACACTTGGGGCCAGCATGGCCCCCTGCCCTGGCTTATAATCTGGAATGTTTAGACAGGGACACGGCAGGCTCCCACGCACGGTGCCTCCCAGTAGAGAACAGCAGCGAGGTGTGTGCTATTTTTAACTCAGAATTACCCTCCCTTACAAGAGATTTTATCCTAGATAGAATTCCTTAATAACGAACTCTGCCAATACCATGAAATGTCCTGTGCTTGTCATAGACACGTGGTCTGTGTGTATCATGGACAGAGGAGTAGAAATTCCCTGCCAATGACTTCTAGCATCCAAACACTCAGAAGATGCCACAGCCATGCCCAGCTCCATCTGCAGCATCCAAACACCCAGGAGATGCCTTAGCCACGCCCGGCTCCACCTGCCGCCTGGGAGCCAGCAGCAAAGATTTGGGGACCTCAGAAACTTCCTGACCCTGAGTCTTGTGCATTAGCGAGGTCCCCGCAACAGGTTTTAGTGTAATGATTTGATTGATAGCTGTCAAACTGCTGGATTCCAGTGACTAGGGAACCTGGGGAGATGGGCTCAGAGCAGACATTTCATTATAAAGAAGAGCCTTGAATCCTCCTACCAGATCTTGGATGAAGAAGCCCTGGGTTTTCTTCTCTGGGCACAGCTCCCTCACCCTGTTGCTCTGTTGTTTGTTCCCAGTGAGCCCTTGTTTCCTGCGAATTCTATTTTGGTTCAGCCATCACCTGATTAAGCTGTTAAGGGAGGCCTCCCATTGTTTTTTTCTGGAGGCCACTGTCAACTCCAGAAATGCAGTGCTCAGCTCCAGAAGGTTGTTCCCGTGGCCACGTCGAGGATTGCGTGCATTCGGGGGGTGGTTTTATCGTGTTCTGGGAATCTGATCCTGTTTCTCACCCAAAAGCTGAACAGTAGAATTGAGACGTCATCTTTCTCGCCTTGGGCCAAGAGGGATGTCTTGGATGACTGGTGCTTTGAAAAATACTGACCAATATCCTGCTAAAAATACCCCCAAAATTCCAGAATGCATTTTCTTTTGTTTGTTTTTTTTTTCCCTTCCTTGTCACCATTTATTGGATGAACTCGACCAGGTGAAGAATGTACGTTCAATAAGCAAATTCAGTCGGAGTGAAATACTTTTGTGTCTCCCTTTTCTAAAATGGGGAAAGAGTAACCATTTCGGTGGCCTCAAAGTACCGAGGAGTGGCACTGGGCCTGGACCCGGCTGCCCATAGCCTCAGGGTTTCCTTGCTGGGGGGTGGGGGCTGCAGCTTTAGGTCACTATGTCGCTTTACATGCCGGTTCTTTACAAAGGGGTGCCCTGTCATTTTTAATTGGAGGATTCATTTTAAGCAGTAAAATACTGCACCCTCCCCCGCCTGATGATGGTTGTATTTTCAGTGTCCACTTGGTTGTATTTGTACCAAGAACAGAAACAATGGTAATTAGCACTGGTAATTCCTGTGGCTGAGGCCCAGAGCTAAGCAGCTCTGCACGTGGGTAGCATCCTTCACCCTCTTTTACAAACAGAGATGGCTCGGGAGCCGAGTGATTTCCCCCAGACACACAGCTTTAGGTAGTGGGGCCTGAATGGTAACTCAGGCAGTGAGACTCCAAAGTTTGGTGATAAGAAGCTGCCCTGGGTTCACTAGTCTTTCCCACATACTATATTTTATTCATCACCCAGCCTGTGCACTGGACTAGATTTTTCACCAACTTGTTTTGCATCCACTAAGTCATGGTCTTTCATGTAACGATGTAATTGTGTGTGTGTGTGTGTGTGTGTGTGTGTGTGTGATATTTGTTTCTTCAAAGTGGAGCAAGGATATCTGCAAAGCAGTCCGAGTGCAGGATCCTATATTTTCATGACTACCCAGCCTTTTATAATCGTCCCACCCACACCTATTTTGACAGCAACTTCTTTAACTTGCTCTTATAGGAGCTGTCCAAGCATTCCTGTCGGTTTTCTTAGAAACTTCTGCGCGCTCCTATTTCATCACTTGATGTCCCGTTTTAGGAGACCAGAGCAATATGTACTCCTGGCATAAACAAGTCTGGGGACAGACACTGCTGACCCCGGCAGGCACATGATGAGTGCCCCTGAGTGGAAGTGCGCAGTTAGCTGCTTGGGGGTGCTCGTGACCATGGGATTCCACCTCTCAGCACACTTTATGAAGAAACTGGGGACAGTCTGGTGCGTCTCTTGCGCAGAGGTTGCTGAGGAGAACATTATCATATTTCTAAACACACTAGTACCTGGGCCAAGTTATAGCATCTATTAGTCTAAAGGCAGTATTGCGGTCTCTCTATGTTGCACACCTAGCGGTAACTGGAGGTGGTTACTGACCTTCTATATTCTCTAGAAGATTGACTAAAAAATGGAACTATGTACTCACAAGGCTGAGAGTTCATTGTCCCAGTTCCCCACCAAAAATTTCTTGCAAATTTTAGAAATAAAAGAGGTGAAGGAGCAGTGTTTGTTTTGTTTGTTTGTTGTTTATTTTGACTTAAGACCTGTACTTGTCAGTGTTTTCTTCAGTGACGGATGGCTTGCTTACAAAACAAAACTCATAAATAACTTTGAGCCGAGAGGAATTTAAGCAGGTGGACCGGACTGGATGGCTTATTTAATACCTTTCCAAGTCTGTAACTCTTCACTGTCTTTGCTAACTGTTCTGAGTTTGGTTTTAGGGTTGGTTTTTGTTCGCGTTAACGCCATGTCCACATGTGGAACCGCATGGGAGACTGCAGTGTAGACATACATATGAACTGAACTCAGTTAAATACAGGCAAGACTGTTAGGAGTTGTTGTAACCTTGAATTATGTTAGTTTGTTAGTTTTGATGCTTCCAACAATTATAATAAAACCATAAATTGTTAGATATTGTTTGAGTTTCAACTTAGAACTAAAAGGTGCTTCTGCTTTTTTTTAAACTTTGGGTAAATTTAATTGAAGGGCATTTGAGATTATTTGATGGTTGTTCAAAATGTTACCACTTGCAAGCATTTATCATCTTTGCAGTTCAGGAGTGTCTTGTCATTGATGGACCAAAGCAAGGTAGAGAAATAAACAGGATGCTGAGTGAGAGATCAGACTGCACGACCACCCATGACCCCTGATTTCAAATACAGTATTTGTGTTTATCAAAGTAGCTATGATTTTTTTATTGGTTGGTGTATAAATAAAGGTTCTATATTTGAATGTATACATTTCTTCTAAATCACAAAAGTCCCTTCCAACCCTGAAGCTTTTCTGCAGAGAGGGAAAATGATCACTATTTCTACCAAAAAGCCTTCATTCCAAGAAGGGAAATACCGTAACAAATACCGCAGCCTGGGTGGCTTAACCACAGAAATTCACTTCTCACGACCTGGAGGCTGGAAGTCCAAGCGCAAGGTGTCGTCAGAGTTGGTTTCCTTTGAGGCCTCTGTCCCTGGCTCGTGGATGGCCGCCTTCTCCTGTGTTTTCCTGTGGCCTTCCCTCTCTACCTGTGTCCTAATCTCTTCCTAAAAGGACACCAGCCTTAGCGGGCTAGGGCCCCTCTAAGGACCCCCTTTTACCTTAATCACCTCTTTAAAGATGCTGTTTCAGATACGGTCACGTTCTGAGGTGCTGGGGGTTAAGACTTCAGGATATGAATTGGGTGGGGGAGGGCGGCTCCATTCAGCCCATCACAGGATGGTGTAAGAAAACTGCCCTGGGACTTCCTTCTTGGCGCTTTGTGCAGAACCTGCTCCTTCGGGTGTTTCCTGGAGAGATGATGATTTCCCGGTACTTGTTTCACGGTTTAAATGCTAGAGAAACCCGCGTTCCAGCTCCTGGAATGGCAGTCTGCAGGCGAGAGGGATGGCTTTGCTGCCGGGCCACACAAATACGGACCAGCTCTCGGGGCTGGGCTCTCCCCTTCCACCTGCCAGCCCTTGGCTTCCTCCTGAAACCTTCCACCCACCCCCAGCAAGGCAGCAGCTCCACTTTGCCAAGTTCCTTGCTTGCTCTTGGCTCCAATCATGGTGACACATGATGTTTATGTGCCCTTTAGAGCTCAGTGCCCTTTGGAACTGCTGTGGAAGGTGAGACTCAGAGGGACCCCTTGGAAGCCACTCCGGCCTGCCCTCCCTGACTTCTTCGTTACGCCCCGTGTTCATCCTGTCGTACCGGCCTGTATGATGAGGTCTGCACCCCTAGACTGGGCACTCTTTGCTTTGCCCTGAGTGCTGTGGCTGAGATTTTTATAGTCATTAAGTAACTTAATCTTCACGCCATCCCAGTGAGGCAGGCAAAGCATCCCCACCTCACGCATGAGAAAACTCACCTCGAAGAGCTGACAGTAAACTTGCTGGAAGTGCCATGGTTGGTGAGGAGGGGGCAGAGTGAGCGCTGGGCAGGGCTCCTCAGCCCAGACTGTCCCTCTGGCCAGTTCAGAGGCAGGGAATCTGCACACCTGCGGATAGGACCGGGCGGTTAAGAGGGAGGGACAGTGGTTCGCTAGCCTTCATATATCTAGAAAGCGTGAAGAGATCAGGTTAAGGGGTATTCCCTGGAGTGGTGGATCTGGTAACCAGGACAGCTAAGTGACCAGTGGGCGGGTAGAGTGTCGCCCTTTGTCTGTGATTCCCTTTGTACAACAGAAGTTCTTAGTTTTGATGCCATCAAATTGGTTAATTTTCCTTTGGATGCTATTTAGCAAATTTCATGTCACTCCAAGTTCACTCTTACATTTTCCTCTTATCTTCCTAAGTTTTTTATCTCTCTGGAGTCTACCTTTGTGTAGGAATGAGACAGAGGTCCAATTTTACTTTTAAAAATTTTCCCAGTGTCATCTGTGGGCAATTTATCCTTTCCCCACTGACTGGGGATGCCTCCTTTATCACGTGTCCATCAGGTTTAGTGGTGTCCTGTGCCTTTTCCATCCTGTGTCTGATACCATGACATTCGGATCAGGTGTGTCTCCTTCCTGTTCTTAAAATTTGCTTAACCATGTAAATTTTAGGATCAGGTTGAGTTTCTCAAACATCCTGTTGGTTTTTTTTGTGTTCTGTTTTGTTAATCCTTACCTGAGGATATTTTTTCCCTTGATTTTTTGAGAGCGTGGAAGGGGGGAGGGAGAGGGAGAGGTAGAGATAGAGATGATAGAGTTAGAGATAGAGATAGAGATAGAGATGATAGAGACAGAGAGATCATAGAGATAGATAGAGATAGAGATAGAGATGATAGAGATAGATAGAGATGGAGGGAACATCAATGTGAGAGACACACATTGATTGGTTGCCTCCCACATGTGCCCTGACCTGGGCCGGGGAATCGAACCTGCAACCCAAGTATGTGCCCTTGACCAGGAATCAAACCCTCCACCACCACTGAGCCACACTGGGCAGGGCCATCCTGTTGGAATTGCATTGACTTTACAGGTGGAGTTTGAGAAAATTTGACGTCACTGCAGTGTCAACTCATCCTTTCCTTGAACATCTGTATTTATTTGTTTATTTAAATCTTCTTTTGGAACTTTTATTTACTTACTTATTTTGCATTTCTATACTCAATCTCGACGTGGTTTCTTATTTATACCCTCAGTTATAGGACTTCCATTCAGCTAGTCTTCAGGTGGGTCTCCAGGTTGATCGTTCAGTAATTTAGTTGTAATTTTGATGTGGTTGTGGGAGGAGGCGAGCACAGTGTTCACCACCTCGACGGAACCTTCTTTTGGAACTTTCGTTAGAGCTTAACATATTTCTACATGAAGAGCCCGTGCCTTCTTTCTCTGGTTAAATCTTAGATACTTTGAGTCCCTATTTTTAAAGATCCCCAGAGAATGGAGTTCCACAGTTTTGCTTAACTGTCCTTATTACCATGAGGCTTTTCTTCCACCCCTGTACATTCTTTATTTGTAATTTAGGCTCATTTTTCTAAAATGTTCCCAGGAGAAGTAAAAATCAGCCTTCAGAACCTCTTTGGGGCTCTCTCTGTATGTTTGGGGACCTCAAGTTTAATCTTCCATTTTCTAGTCTCCCCCTGATTAATTTCAGTTCATTTTGTATTTCTCCATGATTCATATTTTTCAAGCATAAGTCATTTCTATGACTATACCCTAAACCACAGACTGTTCTTCGTGTATGAGTAGGTCTGCAGATGTGAGCAGACCCAGTAGAAAAGCCCAAGCACGTGCTGCTGGCTTAAAATAAACAAGCGAAAACATGTGGTGACCCCAGATTATAAATGTTTAAATTTAAAATTAATATTATTTGTGCAGAACAACTCTAGCAGTGAGTCAGACTTTATTGCAGGTCAAATTTGAGATCAAAGAGCTTGGAATTACCTTTTTTAGTTTAAACATCATTTATTGAATCTGGTTTTTGTAAACCTTTTTTGCTTCTCACGTGTCTGTGGATTCCTGTGTGTATGGCTGCAGACATAGGTCGGTACATGCTTCCACCCGCAGAGTGTCTGGCTCTGCATGAGTTATAAATGCACTGTATTTTAAAATAGATCTTTCTCTTTAGTGTCAATGGCTCCTTTGCTGCTTCCACCTTCTCTGTGACTGAGCAGAGGTGGGGGACCTGGATGCAGCTGGCTGTACACCGCCTTCTGAGCATGTGTAAGCTCTGCTCTGTGGTTCGTTCCAGCCGCACCCAGCGGTACCAGGTGAATATTAGAAGTTTCTTTTATAACCGGTTTCCAGATGACCCGGTAGCTGCTAAAGTCCATGACCTCGGTCTTCTGCACAGTTCAAGGCCAGACTATGAAGTCTGTCTTTGGCATCCAAGTTGGGGCCTTTAGTTTTGATAAGAAACATTTAAAAGATACAAAGTGTGTAAGTCGTCCTTGAGCCCTTTCTCCCCTCGTGTCAGTGCATTTTACTTTCTTGAGCACCCAGAGCCCTTATGTCCCACTGTCATTCTTTTAGGTCCCTCCCACCCCACACTTCTGTGCTTGGAACATTTTCTTCCTTGTAAGACTTGGTGGGCAGCAGAGTCCCCCGCCCACGGGGAAGCAGGAGATGCAAAGGCTTACTTTCCCAGCATCCTTTGCAGCTAGGGCCTGGGCTCTGCTGCTTGTGGGCTGTTCTAACCTCTGAGTTGGGAGGCAGTAGCAGTGACAGGGCAGGGACTATGAAGAGCTCACTCCAGCTGTGGGGACAGCTTACGCAGGAGCAGGGCCCCGGGACAGCAGAGACGATGTGGCTGGTGGCCACTTCCTCCGAGAGCCCAGCCTTCTCTCGGCCTTCTGGTCACTTTCAGCAGGTAGTGGTTACACCTGGCCCATGCACAAACCCTGCGCAAGTGTGGACACCTGGATCAAGGGACATCTGTTACATGTCTGGCTTAGAGTCCTTGTCAGAACACAGTCCATTTTTAAGATAAAAAACCCTAACAATCAATAAACAGAAAGGGCTGGAATTCATCCTCACATGGAAAAGTGAGGTCTCTCAATCATGGCAATTTTGACCCTTTAAAAAACTTTTCATGTTGAGATTATTAGAGATTCGCATTCTGTTGACATTTTGGGCCAGGTAATGGGGGGTGAGGGAGGCCTGTGCACTGTAGGATGTTTAGGGACCTCTCTGGTCTCTACCCACAAGATGCCAGGAGCACCTCCTTTCCCAGGTGTGACAACTGGAAATGTCTCCAGACATTGCCAGATGAATGTTCCTAGGAGGCAGGATTGTCCCTGGTTGAGAGTCACTGCTCTAGAACCACTCATCAGAAAGGCACAGAGTATGGTATGGCCACTGTGAGGACTCTGGCGCAGGCGGCCAAGTTTCTGTGGCTTCAGGAGAAGTGCTGGACGCAGGGGCCCAGGCTGGGCAGGAAGGAGGGAAGCCAGGGGGCCGAGAGGGAGACGACTGGTCTGGTGAGGTTGAAGTAGAGCTGTGGGTGACTTGCATCTGGAGAGCTGGGCAGTGAGGCTGGGCATGCACTGTTTTAGCTGTGGAGCGTGTGGGGTAGATGGAGCTGGAGGGAACATACGGAGTAGAAGGCAAGGCTGGGGAGGTGAGGCCCAGGGACCCCCCTGCACCCCCGCCCCTCAGTGGGACTACCAAGTAAAGGAGGAACTTGGGAGCCCCAAACTGATTCACCGCCCTAATGATGAGGGTGAGCCTGGGGTGGCACAGGGTTCAAGATGCAGGAAGGGCAGGGATGCTAAGCTTAGCAAAAGTCCCTTGGAAGCAAGACCTTGGGGGGAGGGGGTGTCAGTGGGCTTCCTGGATGGCAAGTCATGTTAGGAGCAGCCAGGAAAGAACCGCCTTCCTCACACAACCTGGGGACAGAGTGGACATTTAGGAGAGAAGAGGTGGGGCCACTTACTCTTGGGCCTTGTTTTATGGTAGAAAAATTGGGTCTCATGGAAGTCCAGTGAATCCTGCAAGTTCTCCTTTGCAGTGGCTATTTGAATAAAATTACTTCCGTTCACCTGCTAGGAGGTGCCCCTATTATAGTTGTGAACGTGTAGGTAAAATATTAGCAGGGTTAAGATACTCAGGTATTAGTGTTCATACTTCTATAGGGGAGATCATAACATTCCTTAGGAATGACCCCTTTCAAATACAAATGAAAACTTAGTCAAAATAAATGAAATATAAATATTATTTTTCATATAGAAACATCTCAAATTAGAAAAATACTTGTCTTTGACTTTAGATGATGCTTACCTGATGTGTGCTTGACTCCATTATAAATACAATCCTAAATAGAGTGCTAATGCCAAAAAGCAGAATAAATCATTTTCAGCAGGGAAAAAGGAGTGGGAGGGAAAAGAGCATATGGTATAAATTCTATATATAGGTGTAACCTAAAAATAAAGCTGCCTGCTTCTCCTCAAGTAGTGCTTAGGTACTTTGAATGTCTTCAGGGGAAAGAAAAAGAATAAATCCAGAAATAATTAAATATATTTTCACTTACAATGCTATCACCTACATTTTTAGAGACAGAAAGTGGGTCGGTGGTTGGGGCCAGGGGTCGAACAGGGACTGACTGCAAATGGGCACAAGGAAAATTTGGGGGAGGACTGAGAGTTCAAACTCTGGATTGCGGTGATGATGGCAGCCGTGTCCCCTCACCAGGGCCATCAGTGTTACTGCTCAGCACAGATGTCTTATTTTCCATGGTGTCTTATTTGACTTCTCTGCAATTTTTACATCAGTAGAAGCTTTTCCTCGAAGGACATTACAGGTGGGACTCCAGTGTGTACAAGGCACACACAGAGATGGAAGTGGGAAGGTGGGGCCTGGAGTCTCGCCCACCTGACTTCCCTGAGTGCCGCTCAGCCCTCTTTGTGCTTCATAGTCGCCTGAGAAGCCTTAAGGCCATTCTCACACTTTCCATACCCACTTCTGCCCTGCCATGCCCTGCAGCTGGCCTGGGAGGGGCTGGGTGTGGGGTGTTCTCCCTGGAGCCTTCCAGGTGGTTCTGAGACTGCTCCTCCCAGCACAGTGAGAAGCGGCTCCAAGTGTGAGTCAGGCCCTCGGTGCTGGAGCTGTGAAGCAGTAGCAGAGACTCCAGGAGCCTCTTGTCCACCGCAGATCACCTCCTGGAGAAAGGAGTTGGGCAATTGGCAGGGCAGGATGCTCGGACCGGCTGTGCAGCACCTGGAGGAAGCGGCGGGCAATCTGTGCAGGTGGTGCTATTTGTCCTACCAGACGCCACATTCCGTAGAACCCTTTCTACTTGGCTGGACCAGGGTTGACAGGAGAGGACAAAGGTGACGGAGCAACAGCTTTTCCTTCCTGCCTGCCCTGCCCGCTCTCTGATTTCCCATTTTGGGGACAGCGGAGGGAAAGTGTCCAGTAGGGCTTCAAGGTCTTCCCCAGATCTCCCAGCCCAGAAGCCAGGGCCAGGTGCCCCTCCCTGCTCTGCCGTTGGAATACTGGGGATCCTGTGACTGTACCCACAGCTGTAGCTTGTAGACCAGGGTAGAGGGCAGGAGAAACTGTAGTAGACACAGTCAGGACACACGCATGGTGGCTCTCAGGGCAGCCCCGGTGCCATGATCTCAGGAGCCTGCATGTGTGTGCCTGGGTTCTCACGGATGCCAGCACATCCTCAGATCCCAGTTTCAAATCCCTCCCTCTGGAAAGCTGACCCTGATCTGGGCAGATCCGGCCCCTTCCCTGCTCTGTGCCCGCTGGGACAATGGGCATCGTTCCTAGGTCCGGTCGGTTCTACCCCTTCTGTCTCCTGCTCTGCAGGCCCTTCCCTGGGCTCCCAGCCCCATCGCACGCATCTGGCCTCCCGCAGCTGTGTCCCCTTACTTTTTCTCTTTGTGTCCTGTCTTCTTTCACTGTACTGGCCCAGGGGGACTTGAACATTTAAGGCCTGCCTGTCACTCTTGTCACCCCCCACTCTGAGTTGGATAATCTGTAGCATTCCCTGGAGTGCTTTTTTGTAAATTCCTGAGCCCACCCAAGACCTACCAGCTCTGACCTCTAGGGTGGGGTCTGGGAAATGTGCACTTGACCAGCTCCCTGGTGATGCTGGTGCGGGTGGACGTTTGAGGTTCACCAGGTGGTCAGCAGGTACCTGTCCACGTGCCCTCTTCACCTTAGGACCCCCCTTGCCCCCCCCGCACTCCACCACCGCATCCCTCTGCCCTAGTTTCCCACAGCTGCCTGTGTTTCCTTCATTCCTGGAGGGCTCAGATGCGGGTCAGGTGTTGGTGCGACACAGATGCGGGTCAGGTACCCCCTTGCTGTGGCTTTCTCCACATGTCCCGTGTTCATCTCCACGTTTTGGGAACGCACGAATCCAACTGCCCGTCCCAGGGTTGTCTCTTCCATAAGCAACTCAAGATGAGTGGTCAGATCTCCACTCCTAATATCTCACACAGCCTGACTTGGGAGGCACAAAAAGAAGCTGTGAGAGGAATTTGCAGGGTAGGAAGCATCTTGAGCTTGGCCTGTGTCTTGGGGATCCTTCATGCTCTTAGGCCCCTCTCATTTTAGAGGGATATGCACGTCCTCGTGGGAATACCATAGTGTAAGAGAGAAATCAATATGGCAACAGAGTTAGGAAACACAGGAGTTTCTCTTGGTGCCCCCATGACCTCAGCATGAACAGGGCAGGGGGATCTCAGAGAGGAGGGTCCAGGGGATGCCAGTCCCTGTCCCTAAGTTCCTGCCAACTCACATGACAATTTGTTATAACTGCTCCCCAAGTTCGAGCAGCTGACTGGGTCTGTTCCAAGTGTCTTAGAGTGTGCGGATGGCTGGCACATGTCACGTTCTCCATGGGGACGGACACCTGGCTTGCTGGGCCCAGGTTTTGGGCTTGACTGACACACCTTCTAGCTGGGCTCCTTGGAGAAGATAATGGAGACCCAGGAAGCCTGAGCATGGTCTCTTTTTGATAAAATCTGGTCCCATCTGCAGAGTGGACCAGCCCGACAGAGGGCCCACAGAATTGCTTTTTCCTTGTTTTTTAGCATCGTACCCAGCTTGTGTCTAGGAAGCATCCACCTGGGATGTTGTAGGATGTTGCCAGTTGGTGCAGCAGCTCTTCACCTGATTGGACAGCAGCTTTGCTTCAATGCTGGTTGCATTTCTGTTTGTTTGCCTCGGACTGTATGGATTTTTCCACAATGGTGTAACTTGTTGCTTTGGCTGCTCAAAACACAGATTGGTGGCTGCTGGGTGTGTCCCCTGGGCTTGCAGGTTGCTGATTCCTGCTCAGACCACCGAGGTGTTTGATCACTTCTAATAAAGACACATATACCCAGCAGCTTACAGACTGTGTTTGACCTGCAGTCCATCCTATCTGGGTGACAGTCACAGAGTCAAGATTCACATGTACCCCAGGGGTATCAGACCTGGGACTCAGGGCAGAGAAAGCTCCAGAACAACAAATCTGTGTTTCTTCCTTCCCCTGAAGATTTGTGATCCCTTCAGTTGGAGGCATTGAGTGATTCTCTAGTTCTCGCTATCTTTTTATAAAATGAGTTGCTACAAAAACGTTCGCAAAATGTGTATAAACTATAAAGCATTAGTGAAACAGTGAGCACCGTATGCCTGCCACCAGCATGAGAGCAAGAAGTTCCCTTTCGAAGTTCCCTTTGTGCCCCTCCCACACAGAGACGACTCCTGCTGGAAATGTGTGCTTTTGGTTCCTTGTTTTTCTGGAGAGTCTGACCACATCTGTATGTATCCCTAACAGTTGCGCCGTTGAGCTTCATATAAATGGCGCAGCGTGCCACGTATTTCTTTGCAGCTCACATTTTGTTCTCTCAACCTCATGCTCCTGAGGTTCGGCCTTGCTGGTGCACGCAGCTATAATGTGTTCAGTTTCAACGCTGCACCGTTCCATGGTGTGGACTCACCACACTCCACTTACCGTTCTGCTGCTGAGAGACATTTGGGTTGTTTCCAGTTTTTTGTTGTCACAAATAGTATTGCTGCATCCCTGGTCGGTGTTGGTCAATGGTTAGGGCGTTGGCCACACACCAAGGGATCGTGGGTTCGAGTCCTGGTCAGGGGCATGTACCTGGGTTGCAGGTTTGATTCCCGGCCCTGGTTGGGGCACGTGTGGGAGGCAACCAGTCCATGTGTCTCTCTCACATCGATTCTCTCTCTCTCTCCCCTCCTCCCCCCATCCCTCCTTTCCACTCTGTCTAAAAAAGCAATGGAAAAAATATCCTTGGGTGAGGTTTAACAACAGAAAAACAGTACTGCTTAAAACATTCTCGTATGTGTCTCTTGATGCACATGGGCAAGAATTTCTGTTGGGAATGGATTAGAATTCATGCTTAATGAATTTTTATTTTATTGATCAAACTAGCATCAAGCATCCCTGTGCCAGACATGATTTCACAGTGATTTGGGATCACGTGGATTCCCAGATCCCTTGCCTCACTCCAGTGGTCTGTGGCCCTAGAAGGATGCTGCTCCTAACAACTCATGACGGTCACCGGTAAGAGATGAGCATCCTGAGCTGGAGATGGTTGCCGTAAGGGAAGGAAAACAATGCCTCTGCACCTGTTCACGGTTCCTAAGCAGCCTTGGTGTTTCCCCCTTGCCCTTTGTGTAGGTGGCACTGTGTTTGTTTGGTGTGTCATTAGGCTCTGCAGGGATCCTTTGTTCTATATCAAGTTTCTTTTAAGCTCCGTAGAAAGCCTTTACCTTGGCACAAAAGTATGCGGCACAGATCAGAATATCCCTTTACCAACTGGCAAAAGGGACCATTTAATGCTGGAACAAATAGTTCTGGATGTTATAAGTATAGGCATTTGAAGTGCACTTACCCTCACTCTTTCCTTCCTAGAGATTATGTGTTTCTTGGTGGGTTGGTTTCTTCCTGGCATTTGTAGAAAACCAGCAGCATGGTCTTAGTCTTTTAGATCTAGTCTTTTACCTCCTCGGGCTTCCCAGAGAAGGGTGACAGTGGCCAGTGGAGGAAGGGCTCTGAGGCAGGCTGGCTCTCCTGCCCCCGGAAAGTTTATCCAAAGTGGGGTCTGCCTGAAGTCCTGAGTGTGGATTCCAGGACAGGCAGTGTCCGTTCCTCTGGCCCCAACTCCAGACCCTCGGTGGGAGCCCTAGAGGGTTCTGCTGGCCTCACCCAAGGACAACAGAAATGCAGGGCCGCCTGCTCCTGTGGAATCGGAAACTAGAGCCGCAGCCTAGCGGAGCGACCCCCAGTCGTGGTCTGTTCTTTCCTTAATGCCTGAGTCAACATTCCTGCGTTGACCTAGGGAGAGAAAGATTCAAGGCCAGCGACCGAGAGTCCTGGGGATACACGTGCAGCGAAGGGCGCGCTGGTGTGCGTTCCTGTCGGCGGAGGGGCGGGCGGGCCAGCGCGCAGCTGCCTACAGGCAGCGTTTGGACTGAGTAAAACTTAGTCAGCCAGCCATTCTCGCGGTCGCCTTAGGAACTGTGACGGGGACATTAGTGCCGGACTGCCTTGCCGAGTCTCTAACGCGGTCATCGCAGAGGCTCGTGACTGCCTGGGAGGGAACGGCGTCTGTGTGACGCGGCAGCCTGCTCCCCGCATTTTCGTCTTTGCACAAGCCCAGCAGAGCCCTGCAGGCCGGGGCAGGACCCGCACCTTCGCCTGCCCCGGCCCGCCCGCGCCGGGCTCTGTTCCCGAGGTGGCCCTGCGTGCCTCTCTCCGAGCTAGGTGGCCCTGCGTGCCTCTCTCCGAGCTAGGTGGCCCTGCGTGCGTCTCTCCGAGCGAGGTGGCCCTGCGCGCGTCTCTCCGAGCGAGGTGGCCCTGCCTGCCTCTCTCCGAGCGAGGTGGCCCTGCGTGCGTCTCTCCGAGCGAGGTGGCCCTGCGTGCCTCTCTCCGAGCTAGGTGGCCCTGCGTGCCGCTCTCCGAGCGAGGTGGCCCTGCCTGCGTCTCTCCGAGCGAGGTGGCCCTGCGTGCCGCTCTCCGAGCGAGGTGGCCCTGCGTGCCTCTCTCCGAGGTAGGTGGCCCTGCGTGCCTCTCTCCGAGCGAGGTGGCCCTGCGTGCGTCTCTCCGAGCGAGGTGGCCCTGCGTGCCGCTCTCCGAGCTAGGTGGCCCTGCGTGCCTCTCTCCGAGCGAGGTGGCCCTGCCTGCCTCTCTCCGAGCGAGGTTGCCCTGCGTGCCTCTCTCCGAGCGAGGTGGCCCTGCGTGCCTCTCTCCGAGCGAGGTGGCCCTGCGTGCGTCTCTCCGAGCGAGGTGGCCCTGCGTGCCTCTCCGAGCTCCGCCGTCGCGGGTCGCGCCTTGGCCTCCGCACTGCCTCCTTGGTCAGGCCACCTGGAGCTTTTAGAATGTTCAGTGAAGTCTGCTTTCTTTTAAAAAAAATTTTTAAATTGCGGTGTAACTTACATAACATGAAACTTAACCATTTTAACCATTTTTAGTATAAAGTCTGTTGGCATTAAGAACATTTACAGTTGTGCGACCATCACCACCTGGCATCCCCAGAAGTTTTCATCTTCCCAAATTGAAACTCCGTACCCATTAAACACGAACTCCCCCCCACCCGGCTCCTGACAACCCCGTCTACTTTTGTCTCTGTGATTTGACTACACTCAAGAACCTCATATAAGTAGAATTATACTGCTTGGCCGTTTGTGACTGGCTTGTTTCACTTCGTGTAATATTCTCGAGGTTCATCTATGTTGTAGCATGTGTCCAAACTTCCTTTTTAAGGCTGAATAATAAACATTTTGTCGATCCATTCATCTGTCCGTGGACCCTTGCCCCCCCCCCCATTTTTCTCTTGTGAAAATAGGGGTATAAATATCTATCTGCAGGTTCTATTTCTCTACTTAATGGTAATTTAACTCGGTTTTAACTGTGCTGGCCATTTTAAAAACTGTAATTGTTACTTTCTTTGTTAATCTTCTGGGTACAAATTTGCATCAGTCTTGTATGGTCCGTCTCTTTTTTTCTAAATAGGACCTGTTATTTTTACTACAGGATGTTTAGAACATGTGCTCTGCTTGACAATCAATATAGCAATAGTGATTGTATTTGATGATGAGGCCAGAAATGGGCGGGAAGAGGCTTTTTCTGTTCTCCTGACATCAGCCAGTTATAAGGATGTCATTTTATTGGTCATTTTATCCTGTGTGTCTGGCACCTGCTGGCACTGTGCTGGGGTGAGTCTAGGGGGTGATAATGGCCTTTGAGTCCCCTAACAGTTTTGGGAGTTAGTGACTGCAACTGAGACAGGCAGGCTGGGTGGCTGTCGTCTGAGCCTGTGGGGAGGGAGGGCCTGGTGATGCCAAAGGCTGTGGTCAGTGATCAGTGCCAATAAAAAGCAAAGTTTCAATCAGGGCCTTTCCTTCCCTCAGGTGAGATCTCCAGTAAATTGGTGGTGAGAGTTAATTCCACGTATTTTCCTTTGCTGAAATGAGTGGTTTACACTTAAAACACACACACACACACACACACACACACACACACACACACAAATAAAACGAGCTCTGAAATATGTAAATGGTAATTACAGATATTTAGTTTTAAATATGTTTGGAAAATGAGTAGATGAATGCTTATGAGGACCATTTGACTACTTCTGATGTTTTATTATGAATGCTAAATGTTATCAAGGATTTATATAATTTCATATTTGGAAATGCTTTATAACAATTTATTAGCAAATACTGATTTCCACATTTAAGAAATTTTAGTTTAATGCATGACAAACTGAGTGTCATTTGGTGGTTTCAACTGGACAGATACTGTGGAACTCTTGAGTAGTCCGCTACAGTAACCAGAACCATTGAGATATGCCCACGCTTCACCCTGGCCCTGCCGTTGGTGTGCGTTGGTGTCAGATGGTTTTCATCCTATCAGTCCTTGTGGGACTTGAGATACAGTGAGGGCAGCCAGGGGTTGTGGGGGAGGAACCCAGCCCAGCACTTGGCACAGTGCGGTCCTCAAAAATATATTTACTATTTGGCTAACCTAACTCATGGAATTTCAAGATGAGTGCTAATCTGAATTCTGAGGATGGAACACTTGTCTGGTTGAAAAATAGGGATTTTTTTTTTTTTTAATGCCAAGTCCCAGAAAAGAATCAGTGAATGGCTTATTTAGTCTTGAAATACTAGTACTGGTGTTATTAAATGTGCAGTAACTGTGGCATGACATTGAACTGCTTTATGTCATCAGTGGACATTGATTTGCTAAATGTTTTCAAAGTTCTCCGGCTATGTTATCTGTTTGGAACGTGAGGATCTTGATGTCCAGTCAGTGTTTATTGAGTACCTGCCATGGGGAGAGCTCCAGTGGGCTCATTGCTTTAGGGAGAGAAGACAGTGCTCCCCCTACCACTACCCAAGACAACTGAGAGTCTAGGTTTCCCGGGAATGAATTAGTCACGTTTCCTTACTGAGGTTATTTAACTTACTGAGGTTAAGAACAGAAGTCCCCAAACAGACTTGGTTCAGGTCCTGCGCCTGACGCTCGCTGTCAGGACTCACATAAGCTGCCTGTGCCTCAGTTTCCCCATCTATAAACTAAACTAAAAATAGCAACATGAGCCTCTCTGACATTGATGAAATGTAGGTGGACATGCAGATAAGGCTCCTTTAATATATAGGAAATGTGCAACCAGCACCAACCATTATTTTTAGCTCCGGTGACTCTTGGCTTGGCCAGGCCACTTATTTCTCTCCCACCCTCAATTCTTGTGACATCATCAGACAAAAATCAGTATAATCCTGACTAAGAAATGATTCTTGATTTTCCAAAGGCTGTGCATTTCACTCTTCAGCCCCAGCTCCTTGCGGAGGGGAAACTGGGCGCAGTAACCAGCACCCAGGCTGGCCTGTGCGGACTCACAGAGGCAAACATACGGCAACTTCCGCCGGCTCCCTCTGTGCCTGTGGGTTTATTTCAGTTCTTGGAGTCCGCTACCTGATGGGAGCCTGGCACACGAAAATAACACGAATCCCAGCACAGTTGTAAACAACCCGCTCTTGAAAGTGGGGGTTTGGAGCCTGTAGTGCGATCACCCCCGGGTTATTTTTAGAGAAGCCCACCCCATGTAATCACACATCCGTCCTGGCCTCGCCTCCCGGCGTTGGGACCCTGCTGGCTGGGAGCTGGCTTCCACCCGCCACACCCAGGATGGCCGGCTTCCTCATTTTGGTGTCTTGCCAGCCGTCTTCCCTGAAGTCATTACAGGTCATTACAGGTCATTGACCTCTTCCCTAGAAAAAACGCTCAGAGGTTTTTGAACTTGAAATGGTTCCCCAGTCGCTTTTACTCGGAACTTGAGAGTTCCCTCATTTGGGCTAGATGATATAAAATCAGACAAGTGTCCATGGTTACCGTGGGCAGCGTGGTGACTGGTCCTAAAATTCAGCATGTGCTGGGACTGACGAGGGTGAGCTGACAGGACAAGGAGCCAAGGCCCTGAGGTCACCAACTGCGATAGCTTCAATTCAGAACCTAAAATCGAGGTTTCATCTCCAACCCCTTGTTGTGGGCAAACCTTTCTGGCACAGCTGTGTAGGTGAGCGTGGGAGAGGGTGTGGGTGTAGATGGCACACCAGAGACGGGGACAGCACCCTGGAGTAGCCTGGAAGCAGCTGCCCCCAGCCTGCTGAGTCCTCCCTGTTTTATGGCCGAGACCTGAGATGGCATGGGAGGGGGCCGAGTGCCACTTGCTTCCCACAGTGAGGTTTCCGGCCCACACTGGGGAAGGGCACTCAGCTTGGGGATGGTAAGTGATGAGGCCGGTTGCCTGGTCCAGCGCGAGACATCCTAGGAGGTGTGACCTGGGACTTCTGATTAAAGCAGACCCAAGACCCTGTCTGCCCCAGGTGGCCACGCCGGGTCTCTGACCACCCACACTTCATTCTGCATCTTCACTGTGTAACTCGAGGCTGCTCTTTTTCGTTAGTTGGAGGGAGCTTATCCCGGGGACAGTATGTGGCCGGAGGGCACAGCCTGTTCTGGTTTGGGAGTCTGGGATCCTGAGGCTGTGCCCCCTGCCTGTGCCCTTGAAAATGATGCATGTGCAGCCGCTGGAGGCCCAGGGGTGGGGCACCGATACTCTCCCAGGGGGCGCAATCCTGCGGGTTAGAGGCCCTCGCCTGGACCCGCTCCACACAGGCTCGGGATGCTCCGGGCACCATCTTCCGCGTCTCTAAAAGCAAAGCCAAGAACTTTGCATTTGCAGATGTGACTTTTATTTTTAAACGCTGGGAGTGACGGTGCGTGAGCAATGACGCATCAGCTGCCAGCTAATCTGTATTGTGTAAAACACACAAACCACAGATTATTTTTAAAGAGGAAGAAAGCACAAAAACAGATACGGCCAGCTCCTCATGTCACGTGAATTGGGGGAGATGCCACCAGCGGCATTTCTGAGCAGCGGAGGGGAGGCCGGTGTGACCAGGCTACAGGGCAGGGAATTCTGTCTGGCCATCTTCTTGGGGTTGACACCTTCCCTTGTCTCTAATTCCCAGGGCACTGATGTTCATCTGTAGCAGCATGTATTCCTTCTTTCTCTTCTCTTTGAACAAATCTGCATAATTTTTGTGTCCACGCTGAAAAGCACAGAAAAAAGCTGAATTACAGAGCTTGCGTGTTATCCCAAAGTGAACTAGCCTGGGACCCGAGCAGTAGAACCTTTCCCAGCGAAGGCCTGCGTCTCAGCACCAGGAAATACTCGGCAGACCTGGTTTACTCAAGCCCTGGACTAACAATAACCTGGCTCCTCTTATATTAAAAAAAATTGATTTTAAAATCTAGGAATAGAGCCCTGGCCAGCGTGGCTCAATGGTTAGAGTGTTGGCCCACACACTAAAGGGTCAAGGGTTCAATTCCTGGTTAAGGGCATTTACCTTGGTTGCAGGTTTGATCCCCTGCCCCTGTCAGGGTACGTATGGGAGGCAGCCAATCGATGTGTCTCTCTCACATCAATGTTTCTCTCTCTCTGTCTCTTTTTCTCTCTTTCTCTCTCCCCCCTCCCCCCCCATCTCTAAAAATCAATGGAAAAAATATCCTCAGATGAGGGTTAACAAACAAAAATCTAGGAATAGAAATGCTACTCCCTGGACCACCATTGAACTAAATTGTGTTTCCATGAATGAAACCAGAGGCCTTCCCAGTTCAAGAGACGAAAAGCATCCGAGTGGGAAGGACCCCTCCTTCCCCTCCCTGGTTCAGAGGCTAGTCGGGCTGCACGTTTTCCCGGAGGCCAAGTGGGGCCCGGATGCCCTGGGCTGGAAGGGAGGCTGTGGCACAGCGCTGTTCCTCAGTCCCATGTGGGGCGCCTTGGTTTTCCAGTGTGGGCACTGTCTAGATGATAAGAATTTTCTAGAAGGGGGGAGGTGTCATTATCATTATTATTAACAGCTCATTATTCCTCCCTTTAGCAGTTTAACTTTTCTAATTATTGGCCTGGCCTTCTGAAAGGGTGAGGGTCGGGACTTGCTGAGAGATGGCAGGACATGGTATTTATAGGAATGAGGCATCCTATCTGGGATTGATAGTGATTAATAGCAATAATGTCTGGGATTTATAAGTCCATGACTTTCTGAAACTTTCAGGGCTCCCTGGGCCAGTTTTATAGAGACTGGGATGGGGGGAGAGAAGTGGGGCTCACAGCCTGCCCTTGGATGGGCCTGGGCTCAGACCCTCATTCCCCTTTCCTGGCGGGGTGATGGCATCGAGGTCTCAGCTGCTTCTTCCCTGAAATGGGAATAGCAGGCTTTTCCCATGCCCCAAGTCTCTAGGGAGGGGAGGGACACTTCCCCTGGGGCAGGGAGCGGGTGATCACAGCCATCAGAGCCCGGAGGCGGTGGTAGGTGATGGTGATCAGCTCCCTTCCTTACCAGTCCTACCGGGTTGTCATGAAGACATGCCACACTCAGCACCTGGCCTGTCGCCAGCACTTATAAATGACGGCTATTATTTATTACCTGGTGAATCGAATTCTGCCTGCTCTTGTGTAAGATGTGTGGGTATTTCCTTCTACATTCATTTCTTGCAGCTTGGAGCCCAGTTCTGGAAAGAAACACTTACTCTGAGGGAGTCATTCATTCCCTGCCCATTCTGGTGTTCTGGACAGACACTTTCTTGCCCTTCAGAACCTGTCGGGAGGTTGACCCCAAGGGTGTTTAATTTGTGCCTTTGTTGTTTTTTGTCACCAAATCGCCCAGGCTCACTTCATGCCTGAGGCTGCCATGGCAGAGACTTGCTGGAGTTTTCTACAGGTTGTCGCTGCGTCAGCTGGCTGTTACTGTGTGACCAGATTTCTGGAGTCCTGTAGCCCCGGGCGCAAGGGCCTGAGTGTGTCCCAGAATCACCTGGCCAGACATGTGGGAGTCTCCAGGTAATTCCTATGGAAGAGTTAGTAATGACATAGAGAGCAGGGGAGACACCTGCAGACACCACCCACTGGAATGGGACAGAGCAGCCTCCTGTCTCTCCTCATACAATGTTCTGAGAAGATACAACCTCACTCCTGTGGTATTTTTGCCAAAAAAGCATAATCTGAATTTTGTTGTTGTTGTTTTGTTAATCCTCACCTGAGGATATTTTTCCATTGATTTTAGAGAGAGTAGAAGGGAGGGAGGGAGGGAGAGAAAGAGAGAGAAACATGGACGTGAGAGAGACACATCTATTGGTTGCCTTCCACAGGTTCGAACCCTGGCCCCTGTTGGGGTGTGTGTGGAGGCAGCCAATAGATGTGTCTCTCTCACTTCAATGTTTCTCTCTCTCTCTCTTTCCCTCCTTCCCTCCCTCCCACTCTCTCTAAAATCAATGGAAAAAATATCCTCAGGTGACGATTAACAACAACAAAACACACAAAAAGACAAAAAACAACAAAACTCTGGTTCTCTTTTCAACTCAGCTGAAAGGCTCAGCAGAGATGGGCTGTTGCAGAAAGACTGCATCCCCGTTGTAAAAGCTGCCTCGTGGGAGTAGCCGTAGCCGTAGAGGGAGGGGAATGTGGCAATAAAGACAGACCCTGGGCCCTCGTTGGCAGGAGCAAAAAGAAGGCAGCCCGTGGGTTTAATGAAAAGTAGGCAGTGAGCCAAAAATTGCCACTCTCTCACTTTTTTATTTGAAAGAAGTGTCATAAAAAGAATAGGTTTTACTGTGAAAATTTAAATGAGTCAGAAAAGCACAAATAATAAAGAAAAACCATGCTTAATACCATTCAGAATAACTGCTCTTAGAACCTCAGCAGGCGCACTTCCAGTCTCTCTCTTCTGTGCTCACGGATAAATGTCTGTTTTTACAAAATTGGGGTCATGCCGATGTATAGTTTCATAAACCACTCTTTTGCCTCAATAATATTTCGGTCTTTTCCCCATGTCGTGAAATGTCCTTTAGTTGTGAAATGGCTGCGTTAGATAGAGGCCTCGCAGTTAGTTCATCTGAGCCCAGCAGCTGCAACGAAGGTGATGGTGATGCTGCTGAAGAATTAGTTTTGTACAGTAGCCCCCCTTATCCATGGGCAACCTTGACCTGAAAATATTAACTGGAAAATTCCAGAAATAAGCAATTCACAAGTTTTAAATTGTAGGGTGCTGGAGTCTCATGAGACCACTCTCTGTCCCCCGCAGGGCTTGAATCATCCACTTGTCCAGTGTCCCCCACACCGTACGTGCTCCCTGTTCTTTCGTCCCTTAGTAGCTGGCAACCCTTATTTTGCTTAATAATGGCCCCAAAGCCATTCACATAACTTTTATTACAGCATATTATTATAACTATTCTATTTTATTATTAGTTGTTGTTGTTCATCTCTTGCTGTGCCTGCTTTATAAATTAAACTTTATCATAGGTATGTATGGATAGGAATAAAATGGTATGTACAGGGTTCAGCGCTGTCCACGGTTTCAGGCATCCACTGGGGCCTTGGAAAGCACCGTCTGCGGATAAGGGTGGGGCGACTGTATAGAGCTTGCTCCGTGCCAGGCGGTGTTCTGAGCTTTACACGTAAACCTACAGCACTTCATCATCACACAGCCCTGTGAGGTAGATGCTGTAGCTCTTCCCACGAAATCCTTGTTGCTTGACATCTAGGCTTTTCCTTTAAAAATACATGTTTTATACAACTCTGTGATAAGCATCACCTTCAAGCACACACGCTTTGCTTCAGGTTGCTGCTGGGTCACAGGGGCTGCATGTTTCAGAGTCTGGCTGCATGTCCCTCATCCTAGAGAGTGAGTCTCCCCTCCCTGTCCCTTCCCTCTTGTTTGGTCTGGGGGTGGCCTGAAAGATGAGAGAGGGCGACTCTTGGGTGTCTGCTGAGCGTCACAGCCTGTGACCGTGGGGTCTGAAGAGGGAACAAGTCTTTGGTCCCAATCTCCCAGGCCACTTGTTGGCCTTTTGTTGCTTTGTAGTGTCTTCCCCCTGAGGTACTGACCTTGACACACAGAGCTCCCGTGGGGTTCAGGGCTGTCTGGCCATCTGGTATTTGCACCTGCCCCAAGACACACTGGGAAGGAAACCTGGGGGTCCCAAGCCTGGCACACAATGGGGCCCCCTGGGCTGCAGAGGCTGGGGCTGCCTCTTGCCCGGGTGTGCCTCCCCCTCCCCTCTGTGGAGTTCCTGACGAGGCTGGAAATTACTGTGCAACAGTAGTTTTTAAAAACGTGTGTCTTGGGGCAGTGCAGCGAATGTTGATTACTTCCTGGGTGCTAGACACTGTGCTAGACACTGCGGGGTAGGGACAAATAATCTGTGGGTTGTGCCTTCTAGGAACTCTGGGAAGCCCATCCTGTCCTGGTTCTAAGACAGGTAAAAGGTTAGGAGGCAGTGGTCCAAGTTCATCTCTTCTCTTCTGTGGCTATATACACAGGTCATCCTGGAGCCCTGGCCCTCGGGACAGAGCAGGGTGAGCGGGAGGCAGGAGGGCTGGCCACCGACTGCAATAGACAAAGGTCATGTTTCATCGGGGACAGAGTCCCAGAGGTGGCAGTGGTGTGACACTTCTGTCACTCCCTTCTGTACAACTGTGATTTTCTTTGTTGTTTTATTAATCCCCACCTGAGGATATTTTTCCCATTGATTTTTAGAGAGAATGGAAGGGTGGAGTGGGGAGAGAGAAGCATTGATGTGAGAGAGACACATCAACTGGTGGTCTCCTGCACCCACCCTGATGGGGGCTGGGGATCAAACCTGCAATCCAGTTACTTGCCCTTGACCCAGAATTGAACCTGTGACCTTTCGGTGTTTGGGCCAATGCTCTAACCTCTGACCCACACCAGCTAGGGCTGTACTACTGTGATTTTTCTTTTTACAACGAGAATGCAGCCTTGTGTTATTTGTATAAGTGAAACAATTTAGAAGATAAGCTATAGATAAAAATAGTCTTTGACTCTAGACTCTCCCAAGACTCCCCCACTTTGAAACTGTCTCATGTCTAAGTCGCTGTTGCTGGTGGCTTTACGAAGGGGAGAACACACTCTGCATTTCACACAGGAGAGGAGGGGTGACCACAGGGTACTCCGGGCCCCTCTGGAGCTTTGCAGAGGGCTTCACATTTCATTGCCCACACGGTCCTCGATTCTCAGCCCCAGTGTGGTGCGGGGAAGGGTGAAAGCGCTTGTCTACAGTGGGATTTAGGAAACTGAGCTGCAGATGGACAGCATGGAATGTGATTCTCTCCCCCGAATGAAGTGATGTTAGGTTTTGAATTATGTATTTAACTTCTGAAAATGGGAATAAGTTCCCAGTATGAGCAGGTTGTTTTGTTGGGACTGGGGAGTGAGTTGCAGAGACACCAGCTCTCTGACTGTTTAACATAAAGTTCAGTGCGTCCGCGAAGTGGTGTTTTCTGCAAAGAGTGGCCAGGATAGCAAAGAGTGGCAAAGACAAAACCCCATAGAAACTCTCTCGGACACTGGGGTAATGGGGCCACTGACCTAAATAGGGCAGGAATCCGCCAGTACAATGAGCTCATGTTGCCAGGACGGGCTGAATTGAGGCCACTGCACCCAGTATTTACACGCTGGCTCTGTGTGCATTCAGGCCCAGACGACAAGCAGGCCGCTGTCCCAAGACAGCCAGATCACTCCCACCCGCCCACAGATGGTTTCCTGGCACCAGGAGCCTGCCAGGCTGGGTGGTAATGGGGCTAAATCCCTGGACAGAGACACTGACAAAGGAATAAATAGGATTTCATCAGAAGAATCCCAAGACAGGGAAAGAACCCAAGTGTCCTTTGATGGGTGATTGGGTAAAGAAGGTGTGGCACATGTACAGGATGGAATACACTCAGCCATAAAAGAGATGAGATACTGCTGTTTGCGACAGCACCGGTGGGTCTTGAGAGTATCGAGCTAAGCGAAATGAGTCAGATGGAAAGTCAAGAACCGTACAGTTTCACTCATAGGTGGGATATAAGCAGAAAGCGACAAATGAAAGAACAAAACAGACTCGTAGACACAGACAACAGAATGGTGGTTACCAGAGAGAAGAGGGTGGCCGAGTAGAAGAGGGAAAGGGGGTCAAATATATGGTGACAGAAGGAGCCTGGACGCTGGGTGGTGAGCACACGGTGCAGTATAGATGATGTGTCATAGAAACGTACACTTGACACCTACATAATTATTAACAAGTGGGACTCCAATACATTTAATTTAAAAAAAGAAAAAAGAATCCCAAGAAATGAGTGGACCTCGGGCCGCAGGGGTGAGAGGGAGCAGTTCTAGAATGTCACTAATTGAAGTACAACGTCCAGTTTTAAATCTTGGGATGGAACAGTTTAAAAAGGTACGACGAAACAGTGGCATTCATTTTAACACTGTTTACTTAACCTAGGATATCCAGAATAAGAAGATCCCACATTTATGCGTATCAGCAGTACAGAAATTACCAATGAAATGCTTTACGTTCTTTTTGCGTGTTCTTTGAAATCCAGGGTGCGTTTTCCCCTTCACGGCACATCTCAGTGTGAACCCAGCACATGGCAAGGCTGCGCAGCCACGAGGGCAGATCTAGAAGCTGAATCCCTCAGCATCTTATAGAGTCAGCTGGGGATGCTGCGAGGGTGCTGTCTGGGCCCATGGGATCACTGCAGGGTCCTTAGAGCATTCTTCTGCTATTAAAAAAAAAAGCTTTAAACCTTAACAAGTTATAGATAGTAGTTCTTCACGTTTTCATAGGGCTTTTCCACTGCAGGATACTTTTAGTATGTTCTTCGCACCTAAAACTCTGCGAGGGAGGCAGGCTGGCACCGTTCCTTCAGTTGATGTTTATTGAGGGTCTGCTGGGTGCCACATCTTGATGCACATACAGTTCCTGGAGCTCAGAGTCCAGGGAAGAGAAAGCAAGTCACATGTCATTGTGGTCAGACCATAATATGAGCAGGGGCTCCAGACACATGTGAGAAATGCCTTCATTCTGCCGGAGGTGTCAGGGGAATCTTCAGAGGAGGGATCTTTGAGGGGAAAGATGCCAAATGAGGGGCCTTTGCTAGGAAGATAAACTGGGAGAAACGGGTGAAGGGGAGGCGCATTCTGAACACGACCCATTGGGGTAAGAACTCTGAACCTGGTATGTCCGTTTCACAGCGCAGCCGGCTTAGGCCACCTGCTTGGCCTTCTAGAGGTTTATGGGAGAGGGGTCTGGAGCCCAGAAGGTCGGGTTGGCCTTGCTGGAGCAGCTCTTCATCTGGAAAAAAAGGTTCCCGGCCAGATGTTTGGAAGGGAGAGGGTGGTGGGAGGGGCCCTACTCTGAAACTGGATGATCAGGTGACCTCAGATCCAGGTCCTTTCCTGTGACCACCAGTTTTTTTGTTTGTTTTTGTTTTTGTTAATCTTCTCCCAAGGATATTTTTTTCATTGATTTTTAGAGAGACAGGAAGGGGGGGCACGGAGAGAGATGTAAGAGAGACACATAGATTGGTTGCCTCCCACATACCCCCGGACTGGGGCTGGGACTGAACCTGCAACCCAGATATATGCCCCTTACCAGGAATTGAACCCACAACCCTTTAATGTGTAGGCCAGTGCTCTAACCACTGAACAACACCTACCAGGGCATGACTACCAGTTTCTGTTTTGAGATCTGAAATAAGAGTATTCTGCCTTCAGTTCTATGTTGTCCCTACACGAAGGTTCCGTAGGGCTGTGTGCTGTAGGTACCATTGGCAGTGTCTCTGTTGTAGTCATCAGGGGGCCTGGGGGTAGGAATCACCACTCCCAATGTTTCCAGCCACCCGTCTGGAACTGACTGCCCCTCTGAAATCCCGGTGCAGGACTTGAACCCACTCAGAGAGCTTCTTGCCTTTTGTCCACACCAGGCCCTGGGCCACTACTGGGGCAGGTCAGGGACAGGGCCACGCGCCCTCCAGGAATGGCGAGTCTGCTCTCACTCAGCAGCTTTTATTTTTATCTCATCTGCGTGTTCCTCTTTTCAGAGTGTGAATCCTAGTGACCCGAATGAGCTGTCGGCCTGGGCCCGGGCCAGCAGGACTAGGTTACTCCAGTTCAGAGATGCCTGGGGCTGGGGTGGCATTGACCGGGGTTCCCTTTGTGACTGGATGGGGATGGGTGAGGCATGCTCACCCTGGCCAGAGGTAAAAGCGTCCCACAAGACAGGCAGGTTCTCAGACTGGGGAAACATTATGCCCCAAGTAGACTGGGGCCTGTATCACCCCTCTCCCTCATCCCCTTCCTAGCAGCCCTTTTAAAAGAACAGGAAAAGTTTGCAGAATTTGGATGTTAATATTTAGAGGCACAAAGTGCAGTGTGTGAACCTCTCAGAGTTTGGCCGTGGATAGATTTCAGGCCCACTGGCTTTGCTGTTCACTCATGTTGGCTCTGCTGAGATTTTATTTGTGCTGATGAATCAACAGCAGGGTTTCACATGCAGAGGCTGGGCCTTGGGGGGTGCTCTTTCCCTGGGATTGAGTGGTCAGTGGCGGCTGCCCCAGGCTCTTAATCTAGGGAGATGATAGGGTAGAGTTTTAGAAATAGGAAGGCAGACGACCTGCCCTACCCTTCTGTCGGCTGATGCCCAAAACTCATTGAGTCAGAGGGAAGAAAAGCAGTATTTGTGGGCGCCCCACACTGTATCAGGGCCAGTGTTAAGCACATTTCCTATGTGGACCCAGGAGTTTCACACATGGTTGTGTGAGTTTATCCTTAGAAGCATTTCCCTTCCCTTGGGAAGTGGTTCTCTAAGTGTGGTCCTCGGACCAGCACCATCACCTGGACACGTATTAGAATGCAGAGTCTCGGGCCCCACCCACAGTCTCCATAATGAGGATCTGGGGAGGGTCCCAGCTCTGTTTTTACAAGCCCTCCAGGGAACACTGATGCCCTTGAATGCTGGGGAACCCCTCTCCGAGAAGTGAAGGTCACAGACCTGGAGCTCCTGCACCTAGCTCAGGCATATGACTGGGCAAATTGGGCAACCACTCTGTCCTCAGTATGCCCATCTGTAGAGTGGGAGTACTAACAGTACATACTGCATGCGGCCGTGTGGGTTACATTAGTGTATGTTAAAACCAAGTGGTGCATCCTAAGTGTTTGCTCTGACTTGCTTAAAGTCAACCGGCTTTGATCCCAGGTCTGTTTGACCTCAGGGCCATTTCCTCATTTTGTTGTGCAGTTGTCCCTTAGAAATCTAATTCATTTCCTTGTTATACCATCTCATTCTGCAAGAATGGAGGCTGCTTCCTAGGTACAGGCTGGCAACGAGGTTCCTTCCTCTTCGCCAGCTCTGGTTCCTTCGCAGGAGCTGAACTGCTCGGAGCTGGAGAGGGATCTTAAGGCCAACTCTGGGTTGGGCACTTGCGTGCCATTATTGATTAGAGATGTCCGTCTGGGTGCTCAGTGGGTTCTTTCCTCACGTTGGGGTTGTTGTCAGGCAACTCAGCGTGAATTTCTGATCCTTTCCTGTCACTGGGTTTAACAGGAGCTTGAGTCACCACTGAATGTTGTGTGGGCTGCGTGTATAGGGCAGATTAGTGGGAGGCTGCGTGTGGTTTGTGGGCCAAGCTTGGTCCAGGAAGTAACGTGCTTCTTGGCCTGATGCCATTTCTCCTGGACTTGGGGTGGTTGTGGCCACAGGAAAGGGCCTGTTGAGGACCTGGATGTTCTGAACCCTGGTCACAGAGCTTTCCATCTCATCACGACTAATAGGAGCTTGTAGCCCCACTTGCAGGTGTCAGCAGGGTTGGTTCCTCTGGGGCCTCTTTCCTTGGTTTGTAGACAACCGTCTTCCCATGTCTTCACGTGGTCTTCTGTCTATGCACATCTGTGTCTTCATCTCTTCTTACAAGGACGCCCGCCATTGGCTTAGGCCCACTCCCATGGACCTATCCATCTCAATTACAGTCACACTCGGAGGTACTGGGGTTAAGATTTCCACATATGGGATTTAAGGGGGACACACAATTCTGAGGTTCAGGAGAAGAGCTTCAAGGAGGCAGAAGGTACCAGCACTGGTTTTAATGGTTGGAGGTTGAGAAGATAGGCTCTGGAAGGATCAATGGAGAGAGCAGTTTTGGCATGGGGCCTGGGGAGAGGGAATGTAGTCAGTCTTTCAAGAGTAGACTTGGGCCTTTTGGTCCTGGAAAAGAGCAGAAGCTCTGCTGAGTGGGAGGGACAAGCAAAGAGCATGGGAGAAGCATCTAAGGAGATTGGACATCATAGCGCAAGGTCAGCTGGGTTGAGGACTTTCAGTTTGTGACATTTTATCTTTTTAAACAGTTTCCACAGGAGATAGATGTCCTGTTTGAGAAGTGCACGTTGTACTTCCCACCTGGCACCGTCACTAAGCCCCTGGGCGTCTCCCCACAGAGCCCTCCTCATCAGGTCTCCTCAAGGAATTCTTCGATCTGTTTCATGTAAAGGTGGCTGTGTCTTAGTCTTCATGAGTGGCGATCTTAGCTGTCATACCCTAAATCAGTTGTCTCAAAGTATGGTTCCCGGGCTGGCCACATCTGCCGTCCTGGGAACTTGTTAGAAATGCCAGTTCTCCAGCCCCATCGCAGACCTACTTTGGGAGAAAACTCCGGGGTGGGCCCAGCAATGCGTTTTAACAGCATTCCATGTGATGCTCCCTGAAGCCCCAGAGCCACTGTCCTTAATCCAAAACCACAGGCAGATGGTTGTTGAAAATTAACAGAAGAGCCTCCAAGCAGCCATGTCTGTTCCCCTCCCGCCCAATTCCTGGAGGAGCCTTTGAAGTTGTCAGCTGGAACCCTGAGCTTGGAGAGCTGGGCTGATAGAGCTAGAGGTCCCTGTCCTGCAGGGGCATCTTTCAAATTACAGGGTCAACAGTTTCTGCTGGGATCCCAGGCAGCTTTCCCCGCCTGACTCAGCACACGAGGCTCCAAGCCAGCTGGTGGGGGGGGGGGGGAAGGGAAGGGAGCCTCCTGGGCCTCCCTGGATTTGGCGTCTTAAATTGAAGACAGTGAAGGACTGGAGGGGCCTGACTTGCAGGCTGGGGGATAAGCTTTCACACACAGCAGCTGGAATTCATAGCGGTGGCATCAGGGGACCTCTAGCTTTGAAGACCGGGGGAGATGTGGCTGCTTAACACAAAGCAGCCACGGCCCCCCAGCCGCTGTCTGGGTCACTGAGCCCCCAGTGCTCCTTGGGGCGCCCTGGAGATCAAAGTTTGGCTATGGTGGCTGTGGCTGGTACTTGTAAGGGGCTTGGCCTCTGAGCTGCAGCTCACAGCAGCCAGCATTCATTGCTGGAGAGGTCGAGTGGGTTTTCTCCCCTTAGTAATCAGAGGGACAGACATCCAGAGACCAGCCAGATCCCCACACATCTGAAGCTGACTCCAGAAGCCTGAGGGTGAAATCTCACAGGTAACCAAGGCTCTTGGCACAGAGTAGGTGCCCATTTGTCCCTGTAGTGGGATCCTTGCTCACCTTCTGAGAGCCCATAATCACAGTGCTAGAGGCTCTGCTGCCCGGGGTCTGTGTTCCAGTCTGTGCTGTGCTGTTGAGCAGGGTAGATCCGGACGTGGGTGGCTGTGGCCACAGGAAAGTTCTGGTTGAGGATCTGAACGTTCTGTTCTTGGGACCCGGGACTGGCACTGTCCCCTAATGCTGTGGCTGTTCCTGGTGGGAGGACAGAGTAGGTAACTACCTGCAGTGTCAGTTCTTCTACCCTGGTGGAAAACCTCTGGGCTCCCCTGCAGACGGTAGACCAGCATCCGATCTAACTCAATTCCTTTGCATTTCATATACCTGCATAGGTGAACCTTCCATGCTGCCCAAATCACAGGAAAGATGGAAACCCTTGGTTCTGGTTCTGGTTGACCCACATGATTTTGAGCCAGTTAGTAAAACTTCCCAGACACTCTTGTTTTTTCTGTTTTTAAGTTTTCTTTCCAGTGAGTAGGCTTTAATCATACTTCTTCCAGGTGGTGGCCCTACACAAAACTTCTTGGGCAAAATATTGATAGTTGTTATTTATCAAGACTATTCGGGAATCTAAAATTCCCACACATACTGCTCTAGTGTCTCCAGAGAACCATAACCCATAAACACAGACAATAGTGTGGAGAAGGCCTGGGGGGGGGGGGGGGATGCGGGGGGGAGGGAATCAATAGGGGGAAAAAACTTTCAACAATAAAAATAAATTAAAAAAAAAAGGAAAGGAAAGGCATGTGTGCATGGTTGCAGAATTTCAGCTGCGTTGTAGAGGTCCCATTGGTCAAGTGCTTCACCTCAGGCCGCGCAGCTCCCAGGTTGCCAGGGTGACTCGGGTGCTGGGAGCAGTGTCCTTGCACCCCTTCCCTCCCCATCACTCACCTGCTCTGATGAAAGAATTGAAATTGGCTAATAAAAGTCCATTTTCTCTATGGTCAAGTACATGTAAATTTAAACAGCATAATAACACCTTTCCCACCCTTTGGGGTAGGGGGATTTACAAAAAGTTTACAGGGCAAAGGAGTGGGTCACACAGTGGCTGGTGGAAGTCTACATCTGCAAAGCAATTCTGCAAAAGTTCCTTAAAATCTTCAAAGTGCATATAGCCCTAGGTTTCCTGGAACCTACACTTCCTGGAAGTGTAATGTTTGGAATAGCTAAAGGTATTGGAAAAGTAGTATATGCACTTTTTCACCAAAGTGGTAACTAGAACACTGAAAAATTTCAAACTGCCTTGATGTCCATCAAAGATTACTCTAGCATGTCGCTATATTTATATTTACATATATCTCCATTAAAATTACATGAAAAATACTTAATGACACAGAATCGTGTCAATTAATAATTACAGTAATTTATAATTTAATGACAATTCAAAAATAATAGAAACAGCATATACAGTATGATTTTCAATTTTATAAAGTGGTTATCTTTATTTTTATAAAGTCTAAAAGGGTATGCATCAACATGTTAATGGTGTTAACGGTAGCAAGAGTGCAGCTGTTTCCTTCATTTTTGTGTGTGTGTGTGTATGTGTGTGTGTTCTAAATTTTCTGTAATAACGTGTGCTCTGTAAAGAACTTCTTTTTAAAAAGTAAAGGAGAGATTCCTGTGAAATATGCTCCCATCCTTGCTGCTTTAAACAACTCCCTGCCCAGAGAACAGTACTGGCTGGTCTGCATTGCGAGATGAATGCTTGCCTTCTGCTGATTAATGAGGCCACTGCCTCTGACAAAGCCCAGAGGTGAAGCCCAGAAGAGAAGCCTTGCTAAGAGGCGAAAGGTCAGCTCGAAGCCAGATGAGGAATTTGGGCTGAGCGCTGAGTTGGAACCGCAGACCATGAATTGTCTTTCTAATTTCCAGTATGATCTGAAAGCAGATGTTTTTTCCCCTCTCACATGTTCAATTAATCACTCTTGCTCTGCCCCAGAAAAATAAAATAAGTGACTGAGTTCTTAAGACGGTGGCGATGGGTAGCTGAAAGCAGCAGGCATGAGCCTTGCTGGGCTTATGTGAGACTAGTTGTTACAGAAAGTTGGGTGATGGGCGGAAGGGGCCAAAAGCAGGGCCACATCTCATGGATCTTGTGTAAAGCTGAGTTTTAGAAATATTCATTTCATGGTGGCTTGACAGGCTTAGGAAACGTGAGAGGGTGGGAGAGGAGGAGAGGTGACCAGGAGGAGGGAAGTGGTGATTCCATCCGGCTACAGTGAGTGAAAGCTTCAGGGGGGCTGAGAGAAAGCCCTGGGGGCGAGGCATTAATGGGGGCGCGGGGGAGATTTTAAGTGGAGCTGAGGGTGAGTTTCACGTTGAGGTTGGGAATCTGCACGTTGTGTTCAGATGAAAATCAGAGGCCAGCCTTTGTGTGAAGTATCATCAGAAGCCAAGTCACTGGCCGCAGCTTACCTTGAGGTGCATCGCTTTGTTCATCGCCCTGTCCCAGGTACCAGAACTACACCTGGCACGTAGTGGGTGCTCAGTGAATATTTGAATAAAAAGCGGCGAGTGCTTTGAAACCACACAGACCTATGCTCAGTGCCTGGCCCTGGGGGGACCCCACACAAGCCATCGAATCTCTCTGGAGCTGTAAAATAGGAGTTGGAATCCGGGCCTCTTCAGTTGAGGGTGAACTATCCCAAAGGTGGGAGTAGGAAAGACTAATACTATAGCACCCAGACCATGCAACCAGTCCCCGAATGTGTGGTAGCTGGAATCGGAATCTATGGGAAATGTGTAGTTTGTCACAGCTCTGTGTCCTCCAGGGGAAACTGAGGCATGGGAGAAGTAGCATGGGACAAGCTCAGTGGAGGACGGGGCATCTGGAGACAGCTTTGCTAACGGCACCTCCTCGCCTTGGTCAGCTCTACCTGCGTTTCCTTCTGCTCCTGCCTTTCCTCCTGAGCTTCCCAGGAATAAACTCGCCAGTGTGCCGTGGTTTTATCTCCTGCGGCAGAACAATGCCATTGACTTTCTCATGGGCTTCCCTGTGGGGCTCAGACCCTGGAGGAAGTTGGATGTTTCAGTCTTTTCAGAAGTGGCACCAAGTAGGGAGTTTGCTGCTGACAAAGGAAGCACGGTGTGGAAAGTGTTTTCTGGTCTCCAGTCAGGAGCCCACTGGCAGCTTCCTACACGGGGTCTGACCATCTTCAGGTGTTTTCTGTTAAGGCTAGGCTTTGTCGCCTCTGGCTGTTCCCATGGTTTGTGCTTGAAGAGATTTCCAGAAGGTGCTGTCCTGGGTCCACACAGTGGGCCTCCCTGGGAGCCGGTTCTGGGGCGCCTGCCAGGGACTCTGGAGCTTGGAGGCCCGAAGCTGTGGGGCCTCGAGAAGCAACACCTGACTCAAGTGGATTTGCTCTTGGGTACTTTTCCCACGGGGACAGTGAAGAGCCCTGCAGGGTGAGGAGGAGCCACTCTTTGCATTTGCTGAACAAGCCAGTTGCTGCAAACAGGAGCTCACCCTGCCTGTCTGCCTCGCACACCTGCATGTGTCAGCTTAGAAGCCACTGTCTGGGGAGCCTCTCAACTTCGTGTAAAAGCTGACGGCATCCTGTGTCTGCTCCTGGGAGTGCCCATCACCTGGCTGATGCACTTACTTACCTGGCTCCTTTGTTAGACTCAGGTTTGCAGGCTGAGACTGGGTTTGCACGTCACTGAATCCCCAGTGCCCAGTGGTGCCTGGTACATAATGCATAACCCTTAAATATTTCATCCATGCTGTGAATGAATGGCTCCGTATTGCATTGTTTGCGCATTTATTGAGAACTCTCATACCATGCACTAAAACTGTGTCACTTAATAAATGCAGTGGAAACCCAAAAGTGTCAGAAAAAGGGGGCTAGAGAGAAATCTTGACTCTGGTGCCCTGTGGGTTATAACCTGTCCTAAAAGTGCGAGTGTGTATAGTTGGGAGTCTAGCCTGTAAATGAGTTTGTAGTGCCCATAGTTACCTCTTATGTGCGTTGTCAGGGCCAGTGAGCTTCATTCATTCTGCACGCAGCCCGAAGCCACTCTTTGCCTTCTGCCCCTCCAACTTTGCGGCCTCTCCTCCCTGCCATCGGTGTGTGCCTGGCACACTCCCCTCGCCACTTCTAATTCTGCTGTAGACCTCACTGTGGAGATGCCGACCCACCGAGTAAGACCTCTGCCCTCTAACACCTTACCTCCTGTGGCTTGTCTAGCAAACTTGACTGCACACATCTTAGGTCTTTCTAAGTGCTGCACGCCTTGACTTCAGGATTCTCCCTCAAAGGTGCCACTTTTCTAAATAAATCACTGTTTTTATGCGACCTGCCTCTCTTCTCAAAGTCAAGTGCCAAAGAAGAAACCACAGGCCATTGCAGCGCCCATCTGATGGAGCTCTGTGTTTTCCCAGCATGCTGGCTAAGCCCCGGCCACCCGGCAGACATGCCCTGTGTAGCCCAGCTCTGCTGGTCCACGTGGGCACCAGGAGAGGCTCAGGGCGACACACCTCCCTGGGCTTGTGCCCAAGCAGCATCCTAGCCCCTGGGAGCCCTGTGAGAGCCAGGACAATATTGTGTTCATCCTGGTTGCCCTGCTGCCTGGCACAGCTTGTGACATAGAGAAGGGACTCAGTGTGTGTTTGTGGAATTCGCAAAAGGATGGAAGGAGGGAAGGAAGTGGGGAGAAGGGGAAAGGAAGGGAGGGCAGGAGGAGCAGGACTGAAAATGAGAGATGAGATTCCCTTCCAGGGTGGGAGGCAGGCTTTACTGAAAGGGTTTGTTGCTCCTCGGTATGTGCGATTCCCGCCCAGGGAGTATCCCATGAGCTAGGAGAATCCGATACTGAAATATGAAATTAATACTCTTCATGTTGAGAGCTTCCAATAAGGTGAGAAAGAACATGAGGAGGGTTATGTAACAGGAAACACCTCGGACTCACCTTAGGACGAGAGCTGTAAGGGGGAAGCGCAGCTTTCTGCGAGATCCAGGGTCCTGAGCAGCTGCGGCTGCTTCGTGTGGACAGGCGCTGTTTTCCCTTTGAAACTCAGACCGTATGGAGTCGCGTGTCTCTCATCTTCTCTCCATCTTTTCTCTCCTGCCCCTAAAATGGTCTCGTCTGTGTTACTGGGGTTTAGCAGTGTAAAAACGTTTCTGTTGGTTTTTCTCCTGTGCCTCTCCCACATTAACACTGTTCAGCGTTGGTTCTAGAGCAGATGTTAAATCAGTTTAATCTCACATGCAGAACATTGACTGGCTGTGGCTCACTGGAGGGTTAAGAAGGATTCTGAAGCTGTATCTATGTTAAAAGGGGGTCATTGTCATGGAAAGAGGTGGAGAGGGTTGGGGAGTAGCAATGTGCGTGCCACGCGTTTGCCATCCCCGGTCAGGGGAAAGCACATGATGAGAGTGGGAAGTGGCATCCTTCAGGTTTTGATCTGAATGAGAGTCAACCGAAGTTGTTTTAATATTTCATTCGGAGCCTGAGACGATTGGTTTTCAGCTTACGTTCTGCAGTGGTTTGAAGGCAGTGTCTTTGCAAACGGAGAGAGAGAGAGTTGACTTGCATAACAGTGTTTAAACCTTTCCTCTAACCTTTAATATCTGATATCTGATTTGTAATTGGATTTCAGGATCATGGAGAGGGGCAGGAAAAGAGACTATTTAAAAAGTCCCGGTAGGATATTTTCCATGGTTATTTCAGAAGCAATTTAAGCTTGTGGAAGTTGAGCCACAATGAGAAACTCCTCAGCATGTAAATTGCTGTCCAGATTGGTAGCCTGGAATATAGACTCGGAGGCTGGGAATCAGTGTGTGCCGCGGAGAGGCCGGTTGCTGTGACTTGCCACTAGCCATGTTTAATGGCCGGCATTTGTACAAATGCACATAGCACCTGTCATCAAGGGAGAGCACACCTGGTCATCTGGTTTGAGGCATCCTTTCCCAGATGGAGAAACTGAGGCTTGGCTATTGATTTTACCATCCAAACTGCAATGGGTGAGCTAGTGACTTGGCCTATAGGCCACATAGCTGGGCGTGTCGGTCAGGAAATATTCCGAGTACTTTCCAGATGTCAGCAATAGATAATGCAGATGTAGTGGTGAGAAGACCTTTGAGCCCCCATGCTGGTTGGGAGGAAATAGGCAAAAGCACCCCAACAAATCAATGCTTTAAGATACCAGCAAGTGCACTGGAAAAATAAGACATGGCAACCAGGGACGCTGCTTGGAGACAGCATTTGCATTTAGACTGAGTGATGTGGTGAGTCAGAGTCGGTGTTGAAAGATCTTGGGGAAGACGTTTCCAAGCCAGAGAAACGAGAAAGCGAACATGTCTGAGAGATGAGGGAAGGCCAGTGGGATTGGAGCAGAGGAAGTGTCCTGTCCATCAGCCCTGAAATTTGCGTATTGTTGTTGGTGGGGGTGGCTTCTGTAAGCCTTTAAGACTTTCATTGCACTTCCTGCAGTTGCTCTTAAGTAAATCATTGCATTTGGTTGGCTAGTGCTCTGTGAGTTGTACAGAGAGATTACGAAGAATTCTGTAAATTAAGGTGAACCTTATCATGGGCAGAACGCCTTCTGAGGCAGGTGTGTGGTCCAGGTGGGGCCCCTTTCTGCTCCAGAGAGCCCAGGCAGGTGGGTGGGGGTTGGGGGCACAGTGACCAGCAACCATAGCAGATTAGCTGGGTAAAGGGGGAGCATGGTGACACCATCAACAGCTGGCCTACTCCTAACCAACCTCGCTGAGCTCCCTTGCTTCCTCCCGTGTGCTCATGAGTCCAGCCTTGGCTGCCTGCTCGCTGTGACCATGAACACTTCAGAAGCCACTTGTCACAAAAGGGGAAACACCTCCCCGGTAAACCTGCATCCACTTCCGAATCCTCTCATCGCAGTTGCTGGCTGCGATCTGGGCTCTGGCCCCTGGACTGGAAACTGGCGGGCTGTGTCCACCACGCCCTCTCTGTCCCCATGGTGCCTTTGCCTCTGCTGGCCTGCCTGCCCCTTTTGTCTCCGGCTCCCTCCCCTGGCAAAGCTTAACCAGCCCCTCCTCCAGGAAGCCTTCTCTGACCTCTGCTGGGCCGGGTTCCTCTCTGAGTCTTGGCCTGTCCCCTTGGCACACTGCACATCATATTTTGGTCTGACTGTGGCCTCCAAAGGGCCTTGAGCTCCTAGTGGGCGGGGAACATGTCAGAGTTGTCATGGACCCCTGGCTGCCAGCACATAGTAGGGCCTGATCCATGTGCGGTACACCAGTGGACAGCTGATGCTAGCTCTTGGCTGGTTATCATCAGAGGGCTATTGGGGAAGATGACACTGAACATGGGCAACTGTTTCCTTTTCTGCATTCCTCTGAATTTATCCAGGTTCCTTATATGAAGCAGCTACCAGTTGCTTTTAGAAGTTTTTTTGTGGTGAAATATACATAACAAAATATACTCTAACTTTAACCATTTATAAGTGGCATGAAGGACATTCACATTGTTGTGCTTCTGCCACCACCATCCATCTCCAGACCTGTGTCATCGTCCCTAACTGAAACTCTGTCCCCATTCAACACTCACTCCCCTTCCCCTCCCCCAGTGCCTGGGAACCACCATCCTACCCCCTGTCTCTGTGAATTTAACTGCTCTAGGGACCCCACAGACGTGGAATCATACAGTATTGGTCCTTTTGTGTCTCGCTCATTCCATTTCATAGTGTCCTCAAGGTCCGTCCATGTTGTAGCACATGCCCGAGTTTCCTTCTTTTTAAAGCTGAGTAATATTCCATTGTGTGTGTACCGTGAGGGACATTTTAGTTGTTTGCACCTGTTGGCTATTGTGAACAGCACTCCTACGAATTCAGGTTTGCAGATACCTGTTCGAGTCCATGTTTTCAACTCTTCTGGGTATTTGCCCAGAAGCGGAATCGCTGGGTCCTATGGTAAAATCACTTTTACAATTTAGAAGCATTTTAAATAGTCCTGAAATGGTCATTTCATTTTAAACCCAAGTTCACCTTAAGATGGGAGGTGACACAGAAATGCAGGCTGAAATCTCAGAGTTTTGTCCTTGCGACTTACGTGATGCTTGGTGACATGAAATGGTTTGTTTTCAAGTGTCGTTTTAATTTTTTCTTCCAGCATCAAGCTTCTCGCTGTGCAAGAACTCCTCGACAGAGAGGCCCTGGAAAAGGTAAGTGTTCTGTCCTACGCCCCACTCACAAACACAGAGCTGAGAGGCACACACTGGAAAAATTCAACTCCCTGCTGTGTGCTTTATTATCTGGGCTAATGGATGATAGAATTGAGGCTCACAAGGTGACTTAACGGAAATGAACTAAAGGGCAGAGGAAGGAATCAAACCCCATGGTTCCACTTGGAAAGTTAATGCTTTTCCTAATTCAGAGACAAGTTCTCAAGTTCGAGACCCTTTTTAGGCTACGTCTGAGGACTGGGAAACTCCCTCCCCACCTCAAACGGAGGTTGTCACTATGCTCTGGAAGAGATATATGGCGTATCTCGGCTTTCTAGGTTCAAGTCAAGATACAGCTGAGATCTTTGGCTGCTTGGGGATTCAAATTCTGTGTGGGAGGTGGGGTGGGCCCTCAAAAGCAGGCTGAGCTGGTTCCAAGGAGTCCAGGCTCCCTAGTGCCATACATGGACCCCCCAGCTCATACCCAGCTTCTCTCCTGGGGAGCTCAGGAGTCTTCCCAAGTGTGTTAGAATCTGTTAATATAAAAGAATGTTAATATAAAAGAATGTGCTTAGAGAGATAAGCACTGAAGCAATATTATGCTATTTAGAATTTAAAATGTCTGGATTCTAGTCGGACTGCTGGTTGGCACTGAGGCAATTTAAGCTTTTAAGCACCAAGCGGTGATGTGAGGGGCGAAGGGGTCTGGGCTCGGGCTGTGAATTTCTCGCCCCATCAGCCTCCTCTCATCACGGGTGAAACCAGGAGGGTGCTGCCCACCTGAGCTCACGGAGGCGACACCACAGCCAAATGAGTTAGTGTAGCGGAAGGGCTTTCTAACTGCCAGCGCACTCAAGCCACATTAATTCTTAATTACTGATATTAATTCTTAATGCGCACCCAGCCGTTAAAATGCACCAGGCCCAGGAGAGCATGAAGATTCTCTGTGTGGGCTTGAAACTTTTAAAAAGTTACCTCTCCTGACACAATTCTCAGTATTCACTCCAGTTCTTCGTTTTACTTCTCAATTCAAAAACAACATCAGCCCTGGCAGGTTTGGCTCAGTGGTTAGAGCGTGGGACCTCGGACTGAAGGGTCCTGGGTTTGACTCCCGGTCATGGGCACGTGCCTCGGTTGCAGGCTCCATCTCAGTCCAGTGCATGCGGGAGGCAACCGATTGATGTGTCTCTCTCACATCGAGGTTTCTCTCTCTCTCTCTCCCACCCCCTCCCTTCCACTCTCTCTAAAAAAATCCTTAGGTGAGAATCAAAAAAACAATAAAAACACACAAAACATCAGACCAAGCCTGCCTAAGGGGTGTGCTAAGGGGTATCAGTATAATAAAAACACAGGCGCCGATATATCAGTGAGGGCTGTGACCTGGAGGGGCCGCCCCGTGCCGCCCACCTGCGGGTGCCGACTGCTGCGGGATCGGCAGAGAGCGGGGCCGCGGCGGACTGGGGCGCGCAGTGTGGCTCGGACGGCCCCTGTCCTCGCTGCGTTATTTTGGGTTGCTAACCCTCTCTGTGCTTCAGTTCCCCGGACTGTAGAGTGGAAATCTTTATACTCCCCAGGCCACAGAGGCTTCGAGAAGGTTAAGTAGCCGGTCCATGGAAAAGACTTCGCCCCGCGTCTGGCGCTGACCGCTCCCCCGGGTTCGCTGCTGCACCTGTCACTTCTCCTTCCTCCTCCGCCCCCGCTTCCTCAGCGAGCCTGGCCGTGGGTTCCCGCTGCTCCCCGTCTCCATACGTGCCCGGGAGCCAGCTTTACAAGACGGCCTCAGTAGGCACGGGGGCCAGCCGGGGGCCACAGCTTCCTTCTTCCTTCTTTCCTTTGTGCTTTAATTCAGTCACTCACTTTGCACATGCCAGGCAAGCAGCAAACACTCCAGAAAAGTCCAGAAGCAGCCCGTTGACATGTGCTTGGTAGCCAGTTGCATTTTGAACGACACATGGCATATTACCTGGCACGGTACTGTTTTTTGCACCAGTTTATAAAGAGCCCATGACTTGCAGATTCTCATTCACGGGACATGTGGGAGAACCAGCATAAAAACTTCCCGGTAAATCGTAGGCCTTTGACCTTTGCCGCTCGGAGCATGGTCTGCAGATCAGCAGCAATGGAAGCTGGTTAGAAATGCAGACTCTTGGGTCCCGCCCAGACCCCCGGCTCAGTCTGCATCCCAACAATACCCCAGCGATTCATGAGCACCGAAGTCCACACAGCTCTCCTGAGGGGCATCATTTATTATCATCAGTACTACTGTTGACCAGCCCATCTTCAGAGAGCACCTGAGGCGTAGCAGCTTTTTGCTTTTGTGGCCAATTAAGTTCCTTTTTTTTTGCATCAAAAGAGAAGTAAACACCATCATTCTATTTGTAAGAACCCAGTTCTTATCCTTGGTTTGCCAGCCTCTTCCTTCCATTAAGAAAACATTCTTATTTAATTGACTAGGCAGAGCCAGTAAGAAAGGCCTCCATTAGACACGTATCCTGCAAACCTCAGACCTCTCTGACCGTCTCTTAAGCTGGGCTGGAAATCGCAACATGCCTCTGGGTCTGGCAGTTACTGAACTGCTGAGGTGCCACCTGGTGGAAATGGTCACGTCCAGACGGACAGTCCCACAGTGGGGACCTGCACACACCTTTCTCTTGTGAGACGGAAGTTATGGCTCATTCCCCTCACAGGTGCAATCGCAGGTTAATCTGACCAGTAAAATTTTCAAAGGATGGGAAATGTAATGGAAAAAGCTAAAAGGAGGCAGCAGTGTTTGGGGGTCCCCTAGACAGTTAGACATCTCGTGCCTTTTCTCCCCAAAGTTAGGCTTGTTGTAGTGATCCTGGAGCTTCAGTTTAAAATGACCAGCCACTTGCCTGACTTGCAGTCTCCCTGGGTTTAGGTCAAGCGAGAGCCTGTCTGTTTCTGGAATGGACTTTCCTGGCTTCCACAGCACAGGCCCAGCTGTGGGGAGGCTCTATCATAGGAGAGTGTGGTTGTCCCCCACCCCCCGTTTCAGCCTCACCTCTGTTAGGCCCTTGGGCTATGAGGACCTTTCTCAGAGGCCCGGGTCCCCTTCTTCATCCAGAGAACTGCTCTCTGTGGTCCCTGCCTGCTAACAGTCTTGGGGTTCATTTCCACAGTTGACCCTGACTGCATTGTGAAGAGGGGGAAATTCTCCTTTTCATACTCTGTTTTCTAACATTTTCTCTCCTCCTTGCTCCAGGGGTCCTCGCTGGGTTTCAGGGCCTGTGTCTCATCTGCCCTATTAATATCAACACACGCTTTCTGGGGAGAGCTAAATGGTGACCCCCCCCCCCCATAGATCAGTAGGGTTCCAGTTTTTACTTCTTCAAATGTTCTTTGTCTTAATTCGGGTACAATAGATTTGGGGACACTTGGGATGTTAGGTCTCTGAATTTCTCTTCTCCATTAACACTACATAAAGCTATTCCCTAGACAAGTGGCAGTGATTTGTCATTTATTTTAAAAATAAGCTATAAAACCTACAGCTAATACTCTTAAATTTGTCTACCAATTTCTTGTTTTTAAAAAAACACACTGTTAGACTCTTCTAAAAAAAAACACTTTTAGAAGATGGTTTAATGTGCATAAATGTCAGGAGGATAGGGCATCCCTCTGAAAAAGCCTTCTGGACCTGAAGGCTTTTCTTGTCAAATGTCCCTCAGGTGTGGAGCAAGGACGTGCTTTGAGAAGGCAGCTGCCCTTCGACTCCTCTGATGTAAGAGTAGGGAGGGCGCTTTTGTTTTTCTGAACTTGAGTCCCGCAGACTTGTTTCCCAGGCTTTAGGAACAGGCCCACCTAATGCCTTTCAAATGTGGCATTGCATGAAAGGAAATAAAAATATTGGTACAGCTTGATTTAGTAAGCTCGGTTTTCAACGACCCTTTCAAATGGCTTCCTGCAGAGCTGCAAACAATAGTTTGGCCCTGGACTCCAGCTGAAGGTCACCGTCCCCCTGGAGGGCCAGAGGGCAGAGCGCTGGTTGACCCAACCCTAGACCTGCCCAACTCGTGGCCACTGCCGGTGCCACCCCACCCCCAACCCCGGCCTCCCTGGCCTCTGCGAGCCACAGCTGGGCTATCGGTCAAAGCTGACTGTGTCCATGCTCATCCCCTAGGACCCGGGCTCTGAGGGCACACAGACTGGGGCTGTGGCCACTCTGCGGTCTCCTAGCTGTGTGATAGGCCTCAGTTTCTTCTTAGCATTGGGGTGTGTGTGTCACAATGATACTGACTTCATGGGGATTTTTCATGAAAATTAAGTGAGGTGACGTATAAGATAAAGGGATTTTGTGTATGGTAAGCACCAGAGCAGTGGTAGCTAATTCTATTTCTACTGCTGCTAATCACCTGCTCCTATGGTCATCATCATCGTTGATATCTTATATCATCATCAATCATCATCATCATTATCATCATCATTATTGATAACTTTCTTCTCCTCTCTTGAGAAGCCCAACTTGAGATTGATTTGCTGTCATTAGCAGATGTTAAAAAAGGAGCCTCCCCACCCTGCCCCTTTGCCAGATTGTCTAGGACAGTCTTTCATGCTTGCTGCTGCCAGATGTTTCTCCTAGACTTTCAGCTTCGAAGTCTGTTTCTTAGTCCAGTGTCTGTACAGGTGGAGCAGGTGATCGCTGAGTCTTCGGGTGCTTCATGTGTGAGATAAAGTATGTGTGGTTTCACCAGCGAGCCTGGGACTGGACAAACTGAACTTGGTATTTGCACCTAGTAGCTAGTCAGAGACTCTTCTAGCTGAACCCTCGTGGTGGGCGACAGTAGAGTTAGAAGTTAATAGCTTTGGAGTTTTTCAGAAGGAAATGGGAGAAGTTGAAGTGTTCCCCTTGCCCAACCAGCTGAGCCACCTGGCCAGGGGAATTTACATGTTCTTGAAGCTTCTCCATGGAGCCCCTCAGGTTCACACTTCTGGATGCTGGGCGGGGGGGTGGGGTGGAGAGTAGGATTCATTGCTCCACCCCAGAAACTTTGAAATAGCTTCAGTCATCCACAAAATGGTAGCCTTGGGAAGAAATGTTCCTCGAGAATGGACAAGTCAACCCTTCCATGTGAGTCATAGTTCCCAAGGTCGTCTGGAGCACCCTGTATGTGGTCAGGGTTCAGCCCCATTGGTGCAGAAGCAGCAGCCCTGCAGTTACTGCTCTGTGACATACGGTTTGATCCCATGTTGGTTGTCCTAAGGGGACCGTCTGGTTGGTAGGATGTCTGCACTGCCATTCTTCTAGCATCATTTCCTTCACTGGTGACTTCGGACATCTTTAGCCCCAAACCTGAACTGTGTCACTACTAGTCGTACTTTCTGCTGTTGTGCTTTCTCTTCTCTCCTGTGCTCGTAGTTTTCCTGAATGTCAATCCTCACCCTACACAGCCAGTCTTCATCCCCTCCCGGCTCCCCATAATTCTTAAGAGCCCGTCCCGTCCCAGTTAGTCCAATAAATCATAGCTTACCTGAGCTCATCTCCAACCTAACCCCAAACATTGTTATTTAAAAAAACGTTGGCTTTCAATCACTAGAAATTATTATGAAATAATTTTATCTAGAAATGAGCATTTTTATATGCAATTACTCTTTTTTGGTCGTTTTCTATATAGCTATTTGTTTTTATGATGAATACATAATGAATTTAGGTTGAAAATATTTTTTAAATTTTGGGGCCATTTAGATACAATGCTATGAACTTAGGACTGGCAAGGAAAGAACTCACGCCTGGACCTTGGTTCTTCCAGGTTGCTGCTGGCCCAGCGAGTCTGCCCGAGCGCTGTCTTTTCCCTGGGATGGTAGTCCTTGGTGGTTGCTTACTTTGTCTTTATACTCTAAATGTTTTGAGCTACTTATTTTCTTAGTGGTTGCTCTAGAGTTTAACATTTGCGTCTTAATTTATCAGATTTATTTTAACTTATTTCAGTACGATATAGACACACTATTCCTATGTAGTTTCATTCCCTCTTCTCTGTATTGTGCTGTTGTTACACATATTACATCTAAATGTGCTGCAGACATGACTATGCATTGTTAGAATCATTACCTTACATATTCTTATGTCTTTTAAAGAAGATGAGAGAAGAAAGGAGAACACGTATATGTTTAAAGAACTGTCATTCTATATGTTTATGGAATTGCATGTTAACCTTTTTATCTACCATTTCTGGCTTTCTTTGTTTGTTTCTGTGGTACCATCTGGCATAATTTTCTTATTCCATCTTTGCTCCTGCCCAGCTCCTCTGGGCTGTCAACTATATGACATTTCTCTATGTTACAGCCCCAATAATACAACAGTTTACATGTTGTTTATACAGTGTGAATGAAGGCGGAAAATATGCATTTATACTGTCTTTTATAATTACACAATTGCCTTCACTGGTTCTCTTCATTTTTTTCATGAGGATTCGAGTTGTACTGGGGTCACTTGCTTTTAGCCTGAAAAACTTTCTTTACCATTTCTTATAAGGAAGGTCTACTAGCCATGGATTCTTGCAGTTTTGTTTGTCTGGGAATGCACTGCATCTTCATTTTCAGAAGGTGCTTTTTCTGGATTTAAGATTCTTGGGTGACCGCACTTTGAATATGTCATTCCACTGCCCTCTGGCCTCCATTGTCTTGGATAAACATTCATCTGTTAATCATATTAGGAACAGGTCACTTTTGAGAGCTGGATGTATGCCTCTGCACTGTGTTTACTGAAGGGGTACTTTATTTATTGGGCTTCTGAAGAGCGACTCACACTTACTCAGTGTCTCAAAGCTGGTCTGACTTTAGTGACACAATTTAGTTTATTTGAGGAAACTTCAAAGGCTTTTTCTACATAAAGTCCAACAAAACATTTCACACAGTCTAGCAAAGAGAATGAAAGGAGATAGCGTCATGCTATTCCAGTAAGACCAAGAACTTTGCAGTAAGAAATACCTGATTTTGATTCTCAAATTATAGGTTATGAAATCAACTTAGTAAGTTGCAACCAGCATTTGTTTCATTTTATAGATATAGATGTTGATATAGATATGTATATATATGTATATATACATGAATGGATGGATGGATGAGTGGACAGATGGATGGATACATACATACTTACATGCATACATGCATAGTTGGCAGACAGACAAATATACCAGATTGCCATATAAAAATTATTTATTTCTGTGAGTCATGGTCAAAATGTTTGAAAACTGCCATCCTAGACCATTTATTGGCTTGGAAGAGGGAAAGAGGGCGTGCTCTGGGATTCTTCCAGTACTGGCTGGGCTCTACTTGTCCATTGGTATATCCTAAGCACTTTTCCCTCTTGCTTCCTTAGTCTCTTGACTCTATTTTGCTTTTCAACAGAAAGAAAATCTGCCCAACTCATTACATTCCTTTCCAAATTGTTGCATGTGGCCACCACCTCATACAAACACCCGCATCGCCATGGTGATGGGAGTCATATGCAATTTCCTGTCTCATTCGGTCCACCCTCAACTGCTTCTCTTATCAGGAAATGCTAACAATGAGTTGGTACGAGAAAACTTTCAATTCATTTTTTGACAGAATTCTGAGATGTTTCATGAATGATTCATTCATTTCTTGAGAGCACGACTTTGTATTCAGCCAAATTTGGGCTAATTTGTCATTTTAAAATGAAACAGAAGGGCATGCAGGCAAAACTGTTTGGCTCAGTTGCTAAAAACCTTTTTTTTATGCTGATGTTCTCAGCAGGTAAAATGATCCTGATTGAGCTGGTCATGAAAGCATGCTCTGACACAATTAATTCAATGCAGAGATCTATCAAATCGTTCACTACCCATTTAGAATAAATAATTCCTACAGGTGATAAAATATTGTTTGGGTGGCACTGTGATGGCGAGTTTGGGCCTTAATGAGATTCAAAACTTCTGGGAAATCATCCAACCTACTTTCTGGGATTTTAATTTGTCTGTGTAGAAATGCAGAAAAATGGTACTGACATCCCTTATGAACATAATCTAAGACCCCCTTCTAGATCCTAGACTTGGTTTCCCTATGACACGCTAACCTGGGCTCCCTCCCCACTCCTCCCCTGGCCCTAAGCTGGCTCTACCAAACTCTTGTCCATGAAATACAGGCTCACTTTCACATGAAGAATTAATTAGGTGGGAAAAGACAGCTAGACGAAGCAAAGCAGCTCCCCATATATTAATGGGTCCCTCCAAAATTACCTGCCTTGGTTACCTGTCATGGCTTCCTACACAAGTGGCCAGTCAAGAGATTTATCTAAGTGGCTGTGTCAAATCACAACGAGTCACAGAGCATCTCCCTGATGTGTTCAGCTCCTGGAATCCACCGGGACAAGTGCCCAGGACTAAAGCAAGATCTTCAGCATTTTTGAGCCAAAGGTCTGAACTCGGATGGGAAAGGGAAAAAGTTCTGGGCTTTTGCCTGAGTCCCAATGTTGACACCAGCTCCTGGGGGATCAGTAAAGCCTTTCCCCCCGATTATAAAACTGTGACACTGTAGTTTGTGTTATTGCTGATCTTCTCTATCAGACAAGACAAGCTGGGTCTTCCCTCCTTGTCTCCACCCAGCTGAAACCCTGCTGAGGAGTAAATTGCTACATATTGATTGTTCATTCTGCTCCTTGTTGTGCAGATGTCCTTGCTGTGCACTTGGTGTAGGTGGCTGCACTTGGGAATAAGAGGGGTAGAGGAAACAAGTATTTTTAGGCATCGGTTCAAGGCATGGTGGGGATGCTTTTTATGTTGTTCTGGTTTATTTATTAACAGCACTTAATCAGCTCTTATTTATGAAAAAGAATTAACTGTGTGTGTGCACATAAATGCAAGTTTTCTACACAGATAAAGTTCAAGCCGATTACCCTGGTCGGTTTGGCTCAGTGGTTAGAGCGTCGGCCTGTGGACTGAAGGGTCCCGGGTTTGATTCCAGCCAAGAGCATGTACCTCGGTTGCAGGCTCGATCCCCTCCCCACCCAGCCCTGTCGGGGCACACGCCAGAGGCAACCAATCGATGTGTCTCTCTCACATCGATGTTTCTCTCTCTCTCCCTCTTTCTCTGTCTCTCACTCTCTCCCCCTTCCACTCTCTCTGAAAAGCCATGAAAAAAATAAATCTCTTGACTGGCCACTTGTGTAGGATTTTAATGAGGAATAAAAAAAAAAGTTCAAGCCAATTAATCAGCAAAAGTTCAAGCCATTTATATTATGGCTAGAAAAGTGAAATTTCTAGAAAATTTGCAAGCAGAGAGAAAAATGAAAATGTAAAGTTACTGTTTGGTCGCTGTGATTTACTTCTGTTGTCCATTCCCTCCTTTATATCGTTACCAGAGCGATTCTTCTGCAACCCAAGTTTGATCATATCACTTCCCTCCTTGTAGCTGCTTTGGCGGGAAGCTGAGTGGCGTAATGAGGTCAGATAGACAGGGATTTGGGTCCTGGCTCAGCCACTTGCTTTGGGTGATCTTAATCCCTGCAGCCCCGTGTTCCTCATTCCTTAAGTGGGGATAAGGCCTCTGTCGCAGGGCCGAGGAGTGAGTCACAGCAGGCGACGTGTGTAAGGAGCCTGCACTGATGTGTGGCACGTGGTGAACCTTCTAGCAGATGAGCCCTGCTCTCGTTCTGATTCATTAATATGATTTCTTCTCCTGTGCTGTGGGCACCGCCGTGGCGCCTGGTGTGCCACTTGACTTTGTAATACGTCCCTTCTTTCTGTCCTGTTTGCTTTTGCGCCACCCACTCCGGTATGTTGGAAGGAGCCCGAAAAGCCTACAAAATTAATGTCAGGCAGTTTGGCTATTTTTATTTTATTTTATTATTTATTTATTAAATATGTTTTTATTGGGTTTTTTTAGAGAGAGGAAGGGAGAGGGAGAGATAGAAACGTTGATCGGCTGCCTCCTGCACGCCCCCTACTGGGGATCAAGCCTGCAACCCCAGCATGTGCCCTGACTGGGAATTGAACTTGCAACCTCTTGGTTCATGGGTCAACACTCAACCAGCTGAGCCACACTGGCTGGGCAGTTTGTCTATTTTTAAATGCCTCTGGCCAAAAATGTAATGGCAAAGGAGGTTGCGGGAGAGATAGTTGGAGGGTTGTTCTCCGTTTCTCCCGTGAGCACAGGGAGTTCAGAGCCCGTGCGTCTCCGCACACTCCAGAATGAGGGTGCTGCTTTGTGGTTGTCGTGCCTGCTGCCATCGGGTGTCCGGGAATGAGAAATTGTGGCTTCCTCCGTCCCTAGCTGCCTGCACAGAAAAGAACAGCCAGATCTGTGTGGTTTGCCCTGAAACAAAGTAGGAAATATGCAGGCTTTAAAGACTAGGATTTGGCATCATGCAAATCAAAATAAAGTAAGTCATGAATCAGTAATGCTCTCACCCCCGGCTCTGCAGTCGTTATGTTTATGATTATTGCCGCCGAGAAAGGCAGGCTGCGTAAACACCATTTAGAAGCTGAAGGCTGGCGTTTTATAAGAAAAACGCCACCAGAGCAGTTTCCCCGGGGGCCTGCAAGTACTAATTCTGTTTCATGGGAAGGCTCCTAAGAATTCTGGATTCTTCACAGAAACAATGCGTGGAAAGTGCTGGAGTCTTGCATCTGAGAGAGTCTAAGAGTGAACTCATGTTTATAGGCAGAGAAGATCTCTATCTATCTAGGGTTGAAAAATATGTGGGTGTTCCCATGGGAGGGGCGGGATGGCAGCTAATGGCCACTGCCAGCTTTGTTCTGCTCCTAAATTATTTTCTTTGAGTTTAAGCAGCTAAATCATCGTTTCCTACCCGATTGTGTTGGCTTTCTCTCTCCTCCTGGCCCTTACCCTTCCTGTTGCCATGTCTGAAACCTTACGGGTAAAATGCTCTTATTAATAAATGGCCCTGACCTGGCTGGGTAGCTCAGTTAGCAAGAATGTGGCCCCGGTTTGCCAAGGAAGGGTTCGATCCCCGGTCAGGGCACAGGCATGAATCAACCAATGACTGCATGAGTCAGTGGAACAACAAATCGATGTTCCTCTGTCTCTTTCAAATCAATAAATTAAAAAAATAAAATAATAAATTGCCCCATGGGAGGCTTTATTTGGCTTTAGAGACCGTCTTTCCCCTGTCTACCTTCCTCTTACCTTTCTTTGAGCCTATTCACCTGACATCAAAGAAGGAAGGCTCTAGAAAAAGAGGCGTCACGGTTGGTTGGCCGAATCGCCGTGGTTTGTCTTAGGAAGTAAGTTACGGTCCGCTAACAAGTGGGGGCAGCCTTTTTGCTTACAAGTGAAATGTAACATCTGTCGCTGGCGTTTCCTGTTGAACGTTTGAATAGTTCATTAGGAAGAACCAAAGGAAACTCCGACTCCTTGGCCTTCACTGTGGGCTCATTTCTCAAGCGATGTAAGAGCATTAGCATCCATGGGATGGCACAGGGGGTTCCAGCCGCGGTGCGGCCACCCCAGAGCTTCTGCTCAGATCCGGACGCTTCGCTCTGCCTGCAGCTTTCCTCCACTCCCCGAAAATAGCCACAAAACACTCCAAAACCTACTGCTATTTTCAGACTTGCCTCCGCTTGGAATAATTAGTTTCAGTCATTACTCACAAGTTTAGTGCCTAATTTGGGAAGATGTACTTGTTTTATTTGTCCCCAAACTGTCTTTTTTGAGCTTTGAAAAACCTACATTCCAAAAATGACTGGACTGTGTGCTCCTCTCCCAGGCGCTCAGTAATCGAACCAAGAAAACTCTGGAATAAACTGTCTAGTGGCAGGTCCCCAAGAGGGTGGCACTGACTCCCTGAGGCAGTGTCCCCAGGGGAGTGGCACCGACCCTATGTGGCAGCTTCCCCAGGGCGGTGGCACCGACTCCCTGCTCCCCGCCTCACTCGGGGCTCCATGAGGGACAGCCAGACTTCACAGCCATAGCACCTGGTGTTGGTCTGTCAGATGAAAACCGTGGCTCCTCTGCTTTATCTTAAACATCGAATCCATTGCCCAAGTCGATTTTTTTTATGATTGACATAAAATTCCCATATCGTAGACTGATTATTTTAGAGTCCAGGTGAAAGTGGAGGATTCAGTGGCGTTGGTGCCTTCACGGTGCTGTGCAGGCGTCACCTCTGACGGGAGCGGAGCAGCCAGTGCCCGGGAAGCAGTCCCTGCCCGCTCCTTCCTCTTCCCGCCCCGGCAGCCGCCCATCTGCTCCCTGGCTCTGTGACTTTGCCTGTTCTCCACGTTCCGTAGGAAGGAACCACAGGCTAGGTGGCCTTTGGTGTCTGGCCAGTTCACTCGGGATGTTTCGAGGTTCATCGTGTGGGAGCAGGTGTCAGTATCATTCCTTCTTGGGGTTCAGTGCTGACCCAGTGTATGCAGGCAGCACATTGTGTGTGTCCACTCCTCAGCTGATGGCCACTTGAGCTGTGTCCATCTCTTGGCTGGCGTGAGCATTCACACATGAGTACCTGTCTTCACTTCTTTTGAGCTAAGTTCGCTTACTTCCTAATTCTCTCTCAGATCTGCCCGCTGCTCTCCTTAGGCTCAGGTCACCTTCATCGCTCACTGCTACCTCACTGGTATGTGTGTGACCACGCTGGCCCTGCTCCACCCTGCACTCTACACTGAAGCCCTGCGGCCTTTTCAAAATACAGGTCTCATGTTCACGGCCTTTATTGATCTTAATATTGTTTGCAGGGTAAGGTACAAAGTCCTTCCAGGGCACTCAGGGCCCAGCATTGCCTGGTTTCCAACCATCCCTTTAAGCTCATCTCACCATTCTGCCCCTCACCCCCTGTGCTGCAGCCACGTTGACCTTTCTGTCCTGCAAACTCGCCAGGCTCAGTCCCACCACAGGCCCTTTGCACATCCAGCACCAGGGGATGGTGCGCCACATCCATATGATAGCCTGGTAGATGGCCCGTGATGTGCATTTGGAAGAATTTGTAATACTGTAGCAGCATTATAAATGGGAAAAGCAGAACACAGAAGTATGTGTGTCTGTATGAGTAGACAGATATACATACATTAATAAAATGCACAGGAAACGGGCTACAAGGAAAGCCACCCAAAGTGTTAGCAGTGGTTGTCTTCGCCCAGTGGTATTTGACTGAAATTTTTCTGTTTCCTCTATTTTACAAATTACCTTATAATGAGCTTGTCCTTATATCAGGACATAAGCCTCTGTTTAAAGAGAAGGGGAGCCCGGCTGGTGTGGCTCAGTCAGTTGCCCATCTTCCTGTGCACCAAGAGGTCGCCGGTTCGATTCCTGGTCAGGACACACGCCCGGGTTGCGGGCTTGATCCCCACCCAGTGTGGGGCATGCAGGAGGCAGCGGATTGATGATTCTCTCTCATCGATGTTTCTATCTCTTTCTCCCTCTCCCTTCCTCTCTCTATAAAATCAATAAAAATATGTTTAAAAGAGAGAGAGAGGGAAAAAAGCACAAAATTACTGCCCAAGTCTTAACTCTCATTTAAGATTAGGAGTCTTAACATCCAAAGACTCGGCGAAGAAGAGCACCTTTGGGAATGTCTCTCCATTCCTGTTCTAACTTTCATTTCCGTGAAATCTTCAACTTCCCCTCGCTCTCCGTGGTACAGTTGCCCTTGCAAAAAAAAGTTTCAGTTGCCCTTGGAAGGTTCCTTGCCCGTTGCTTATTTTTAACCACCTCGTTCAGGAAACATGTGATGACTAACTTTTAGAAACACCAGCAATGGTCTGTTGACAGGGGTGCAAGTGTGTGTCACTACCCTTGACTCTGTGAGAGCAGCTAATGATTAGCTGGCTTTGGCAGCCAAGGAAAAGCCTCCTTGTTTGCGTTTGGTCTTCCTCGGCGCGATAAGAATGTTTAGACAGAGATAAGCAGCCATCCAGAGTTCCTTTCGGCCCCATGGCGATAGCATGTTCGCGGAGCTGACCTCCACGGGGCCTGTGGGCAGAGGGATGGGGCTGCTCGCTCACCACCTCTCTCCAGGGGTGAAGAAGGAACTGAGCTGGGAGAGCAGGGCAGCCTTACGGGTCTCCAAGCCCTTGGCTGGGTGTTGGGGCGCCCTGGTCCCTGCCGGGGGAAGGCTGTGGTCCGATGTGTTGGTGGCCCCCGGGAGAGCTGTGAACGCAGGCCCGTGCAACCAACACGTGGACGATGCAACTGACTTTATCAGGGCGGTGGCTGTGGAGGTTTCAGCTCCGGAGAAGCCACAATTTGTAATGTGTGTGGCGCAGTGACGTCACATGGGTCGTTGGTTTAACCATTTCCTGGGCCTTCTCTCCAAAGTGCGTTTGAGCGTTAGACTTGGCCGAACCTGGGCTTCATCCTGCCCGGCCACCCGCTGGCAATGGGCGACCTCGCCATGCTGCCTTTCAGGGCTGTCGGTAGGGTACCTGGGACAGTCCATGGGAAGCGCCGGCACTTAATAGATGTCGGTTGTCTCTCCTCCCTATTCCCCTCACCCCGCTCTGATTCTGTTGTTTAGAGGATTCAGAAGCAAACCTGCTCGTAAGTTGGCGTCCTGTGTTTCCTTACTATTGTTGGATTTGCCCAAACTTAAACTATTAAAATTACTGCCTGTTAAAGGTAAGTGCTTATCCCAGGCGGCTTGCCTGGGTGGGGCTGGGGACTTTAAGGAGAGCTGTATAGCTTTTTGTAAGTGGAGCCTGCTCTCTGTGTTTGGGGGAAGCCTCCGGAAAGCTACCCCAGTGTCCTGTCAACTCCATCAGCTTCTTCGTGGAGTTCACACAGCAATTGTCACAGAGAAAGCGGGAGAGAGGAGTTTCAGGGTCTGTGAGGACCCTGTGTTTCCTCTCCCGTTTTTCCACTTCTCTCACTCCTGACCTTGAGGCCCCCCCCCCCCCCCCCCGTGGCCACGCCAAAGGATGGGGCGGATTGGGTTGTGCCACCCGACCAGCTGGCTGTGGGCCGGGTGCGAAAGGTGATGTCACCCTTTTGGTCTGAAACTAGCTGAGCCCAAGGTGGTGCCTGTAACTTATCCTGGAAGAGAGAAGCCGTAAGAGGAGGTCCCCAAGGCACATCCCTTTAACTCATTCTGCAGGTGTCTGCGGCAGGCCTGCTGTGAGCCAGGCCCTATCTCATGGGGTTGTGTGCAAAGAGCCCCAGTCAAATGCCCTCGGGGTGCGGGTGGGGCTGCAGTGGTATTTGCTTGTGTTGAGTAATAAAAGCTGTCTCTCCAGAGCCCAGGATTAACAGTATGAAAACCGAGTTCTACGTCAGCGATTGTCTAGCCTTGCCTAGAGCTTCTCCAACCTTAGGTGGAAGCTGCTTGGGGACCTTGTAGTGCGCACCTTGGTCCTGGCCTCAGAGATTCTGATTGCGGCAGGGACAGGGTTCCCAAACCTGTGGTTTTATCAAGAACCAGTGCGATTCTGATGGCGGCAGGTGGTGGGTCAGCCCCGGGATTTTAGCAGCACAGGAGGCGTGGGGGAGGGGAGAGTTTGGAGTACTCAGGTGTGTGGATCACAGTTACCTGGGAGGCTGTTTCCAGGCACACACACCTCCTGCTTTCTCCTTCCACCCTGCCTGACCTGGTGAGCCATCCTGACTTATGAGAGTATATTTCTTCCATCTGCTATGTGGGCAAAGCTGCAAAGTTGAGAACCAACTCTTCTAAATAAAGCCATGTCTGGCAGGTTCAGATGTGAGGGCTCTCAGAGGGGGCTTTTGTTTTCCTTGGAAACTTTCGGCAGGAAGGATCTAAGGGTTTGGTGCAGGCGGGCTGGCCCACCCCTTTGAGGCAGAGGGCAGGACACACACCCTCGGTTCATCCCTCCCTCTGACTTCCAGCTGCATAACCTTGACCGTAAACTCAGACTCCACTGTTCCCTGTGGCACTTAGCTCCGGTTGCTGGGCCCCACCCCGTGACCCTGATTCAGTAGGTCCCGTCGAGGCCTGGGAATTTGAATATTTAATAAGTTTGCAGATGATTCTGATCGAGCTCTGACTAGCACAACTCGAGCTCCCAAAGACCATCTTTGGGAGCGGTGCACATGGAAAACAGTGTCACCCTGTGTCAACTCTTCTCATGGCCGCCCTCCCCATCATAGTGGTGTCGCCAGGAATGAGACTGTTCCAGTTGGGCAGGGTTGGGGCGTGAATGGGAGAGTCACCTGTCTTCAGGTGTCTGAAGGTCCTGGGATGGTGAGGAGGGGGGAGATTGTTTCTGGCTGCCTGCAGGTGGCTCCTCCCAGCTCAGGGGTGGGCTTCAGAGGCTGGGGCTCCCTGTGCTGGCTGGTTGGCTAGTCACCTGGGGGGGGTGCTTTTTAAAAATAGAGCCTCCCACCCTAGCCGGTTTGGCTCAGTGGTTGGAGCATTGGCCCTCAGACTGATGGGTTGTGGGTTTGATTCTGGTCAAGGGCACGTACTTCAGTTGCAGGCTCGAATCCCAGCACCGATTGGGGCACATGCAGGAGGCAACCAATTGATGTGTTTCTCTCACACCAATGTTTTTCTCTCTCCCCCTCTCCCTTCCACACTCTCTAAAAATCAATGGGAAAAAATATCTTCAGGTGAGGATTAACAATAAATAAATAAATATAAGTAAAAATAAAAATAGAGCCTGCCTGTGCCTGCTCGGAGACACCGGTGAGCAGCGGGTTTGGGATCCCTGCGTGGAGGCCAATGGCGTACCAGTTGGGCAGCGGAGAGCAGTTTTCCTCTTACTGATTCCCGGATTTAGCTCTAATGCTTCCCTGGCAGGAAACTGGACCCTTTGTGAAGAGTATTTCCTCCCTGGGTCCCTAAAGGTACAGTCGATAAATCCTGGCTGCGTTTTCCGAAGTGCTTCATTTCCCATCTGAGGATGGTGACCAGCCAGGACGAGCTGGCCAAGGGGATGCAGCGGGGTGAGGCCCCCGTCAGAACAGCAGTGTCCACGGTGACCCGATCCTGGGGAGCACACTGCCCAGGCAGACTCAGAGTCAGGTGGAAACTGAGGCAGTGATTTCGGTAATTAGCTCCAACGAGCAATATTCCCTCTTTAGTTTGTCCTTCGTGGACTTGAGGAGTTTCCCGGTTCCCCAGCAGGTGGTTGGAGAGCGTCACTGGGCACCATGCTCTGTGCCAGGCTGGCTTTATAAAGGTGACTCGGGTATAGTCCCTGCCTCCTGGCGTCCACTGCTGACCCCGAGCCATCTAACTGCAGATGCGCAGACAAGTGTCCAGATGGGGCGGTGGGCCAGGACGGCGCTGCCTGGGGCCCTGGGCGCCGCCGGGGCCCACGCTGACGCGCGCTCTGTCTTGCAGTTCTGCGCGGAGCTCAACCAGCCGGTCCTGCCCAACATCCGCAGGTGGAAGGGGGCCCGGGGGTGCTGGAAGGCCATCGTCGCCGACACGCCCGCGACTCAGCTCCAGAAGGTACCCTCCTCCCACAACATGCACCTTCTTAACATTTTATTGAACTTTCCTTTTTCACTCATCACAGACATTTAACTTGTCCTTTGCCAACATTCTCGATACAGTTTTGTCTTTCTGCCCATTTTTACCATTTGTTTCAAAAGGCCCTGGTTCTTGGCTCATCAGTGCTGAGATAGGGACAGACAGCTGGCTCCCCAGGTGGAAGTGGGAGTTTGGGGTGTCGGGAGGGGGGAGAAATCTTGTCTGGAGCCGAGGCAGCAAATGGAGCATTTCTGTCCTTTGTCCTCATAGTCTCTTCCTACAGCTCTGCCTCTGCCGAGCGCATGGAGACCCCGTTGCTCATTGACTGAAAACTTGGGGGTCACTTAATTCACTCACCAAGTGTTTGCTTTCAGTGGGATAAATTGTGCATGTGAAGATGGTGGCAATTTTCAGCAGATTATAATTTTGAATTACCTTTCCTTGGTATCACCCATGTGGCTGTCTGTGTTCACTGTTGCATATCATATGCAAGACCAGATTTTGCTCATTTGGAAGGTTCAATATCAGTCAATATCAGCGGAGTTTTAGATTTTAAAATAGACTTTTGTTAGTTAAACATGAGTTGGAAACTGGGTCATCGCATAATTTTCCTATAAACGCAGATGTTATAATTTTATCTCCACACTATACCAACTAGGCTTATAAACACATATAAATTGTCCTTATATGAGTGATACTGAGATTCGGGGCTTTTAAATTGTAAATGTATGCTGGATTTAAATTATCCAGTCATTTATTGACCATGAGCTCTCTTTTTAGCTACTGCTTAAACATGCTTTAAATCTTGTTTCTCCGGTTTCATGTTTTGGAGCGTAGATGGTTACTGTGGGTGCAGCCCATGTGGGTGGACCATGTCTGGTTTTTACCACTCTGCCCATGGGTCTCCTCCTCAGTCCACATAAAAACCGTAGCATCTTGCTCATTTTTTGTTGCTGTTAATAGCACTTCACACATACGCAGACTCACGGGTTTCTTATAGTCCCTTTAACACTCTGTAGTCATCCATTCAACAAATGGCCCCCAACTGCCAGGGACGGCAGGGGTCAACACCAAGCTCCGGGACCCGCCAGCACCACCATTTGCCCCCTTCCAGGTCTTCACAGCGCCCTGCTCCTGGGCTTCAGACCCCCGTGTGGGGGCTCCATCCACCTGTAGTGGCCCTTGACCAGTTCCACCACTGGGAGTTAGCCCTGACCTCCATTCACCATATATTTATTTATGGAGCAAATATTTATGGAGCATTTCCCAGGTGCCAGGCTCCATGTGTTGTAAGCAGCAGGTGATCAGTTAGCAAACCCACTTTTTGGGGTCTTCTTATTTCGATTCTCAGCGTTGCCATTTACCTGCTGTGGGACTTTAGGGAAGTTACTTAACCTCTCTGAGCAGCTGAGTCTTCATCTGGCCCATGGGAGTGGGACTGGCTACCTCGTGGGGTGTGATGACTAAAAAGATGCCTTCTGTGCATAGTCTGGGCTTCCCCCAACCCCTGCCCACAGAAAGAGAAGCGCCAGGCGCCCCTGGCTGTATGGAAAGCCCTCGGAATTGGGAAATTGGCCGTAGGGGCCATCTGAGGGGAAGGCAGCAAGGAGCACGCTGTGGTTTCGGGTGAGCGTTTGTTTCAGAAACAGCCCTGAGCATGTGACCCACGACTCCTGCCCGGTCCCCCCGCCCCAGCCCCGCCCTGTCCACACTGACGCCCCTCTCCTCCGCAGGGCGCCGGCTTCTCGGGATTCCTGTGGGACACCTCGGCCGGGGTGGAGCTGAGAGACGCCGCCTCGCAGGAGAGCTCGCCAGGCAACGGGCACGGCAGGCCCTCGGGCCCCAGCCCGTACCTCGCGCGGTTCAAGGTACCTGCTCCGTGATACTGGGAAGGTCCCCTTTCTCTAAAAAGGGAAGAAGAGCCCCCTTTTAAGCTCTCAGCCAGAGAAGCCTCGTCCACCTGCCCTGATTGTGTCCCCTCCTGGGTTTCCCTGGGCCAGTGAACGGTACAGGGCAGGAATGAGAGGGACTTGGAGGGACTCGGGCTCTGAGAACTCGGGCATCTGGGCAGGAAGGACAGACAGCAGGTGCTGGCTCCCGAACCTGGCACATCCAAGTCTCGTGGGGAGATTCTCTTAAAATCAGGGATTCCCGGACCCCACAACCTACAGAGTTTCCAAGGAGGGCCCAGGACTGCCCTCCAGCCATCTTCAGCCATCCCCACCCCCAGCACTCTTTACCGGGGTCGGCATCTGGGGATCTCCGGACCACAGGGCAGCAGAACTGTTCTGGGGACCTTCTCCTCTTTACCAGGCAGAAGGGGGCCCCGTGAGGGTCATTTGGGTTTGGAGGGGGTTTGGGAGGAGCCTCTGGGTTGTGGGGCCAGGACAGCTCTGGATGAGCCCTCACCTGTGTGGGAATCTGTCTGTCCCACCTGAGTCCAGAGCAGCAGGCAGACAGAGCGGAGCTGTCCCTCAGGTCCCTGGGTGCCCTGGGGAATGTTAGAGAGCAGCAGACAGTCAGACACTGAGTGGCAGGAGGGATGAGAGGCCAGCAGCCAGAACAGATCACTGAGTGGGCAATCAGTTGACCTTGTCCCCTCAGCACTTACCTGTGACATCACAGGGTCCAGCAGGTGTGGTCCCTCGACGTAGAGCCTGGCAGGCTGCCTGCTGTGCGTTGGGATGTCCCCTTCTGTGGGCTCCAGAGCAGTTCTGGAGCCTGAGAGCTGCCCCAGCCCCAGCTCGGTTCCTCTCTGGGCCTGGGATCCACTAGCTGGGGGCTGGGCTCCCCACGGGCTGGGGCTGTTGACTCTGGTTGGGGCTCATGCTCTTCTCTCACCTGTAGCTGTAGAGGTGCAGGGACTCCGTGAGCACACACGTAGGCTTCCTGGGGTTTTGCTGATGGTACTGATGTGGAGACCAGACACATATCATCTTTAAACCCTCCGAACAACATCGGAGTCCCTTTTTATGGAAAGGGTTGTACTGGCTTCGGCCAAGCAGGGCCACAGCCAGAGCCCGCCAGTGTCTGTAAAAGGTGGGCTATTTTTAATGGCCAATGAAAATGCTCTCATGTCAGGAATGACTGGTCCAGATTTTCTAAATGAAGCAATCAACTCCCAAGGCAACCACTCAGCCTCCTGTGCTTCGTGTCACATTCTAGGCCAAGCAGATGGCGCAGGACGGGGATGTGGCTTCTCTCTCCAGGCTCCCCAGGCGGGGTTCCCTGCCCACGGCCTGAAGTTGGTTCCTCTGTGGTCAGAGCCACAGCTGCAGGAAGCTCTCAGGCTGGGTGGTGGCACTCACAAGCCAGGGTCATATCTGTAAGACAAATGACAGCTGCCACTTCCCAGGGAGTCCCCTGCACGCCCTCCCTTCCCGGCAGTGTTTAGAGTGGTTGCCTTGACGAACGGAAGTGGGGATTGCCAAACCCCAGCAGCTGAGCAGCGCTGCAGAGCTCAGGGGACCAGCCCCGTCTTCAAGTTTCCGCACCTACACCCCCGGGTCCTTCCTGGGGACCAGGACCGGGGCAGAGCCCGTGCGGCCAGCATTCGGCCAGCTCCCGTTCTTGACGTGTCAGGTGAAAGCAAACATCGGGGTGTAGGAGGCTCTAGAGGGAAAGAACCCATTTCGGGTGGGCAGGACATACGGGGTAGGGAAGGAGGCAGGTCCCACAGTGGGCCCTGCAGGGGATCCAGGCCGGTCCCCCACCTGGGGAAGACCCCCAGTCTTTCTTAACAAGCAGCTGCTAGAGCCACCACCCCTCCCTTGTAGTTACTTAGGAGGGAAAACAAAAACCCTGACAATTCCAGATGTGCCCAACTTCCCAGGCCCTAGGAGGAGTGGGTGTCACGTGGGGGGTTGGATTAAGGAACAAGACAGTTCTCAGCCCTGCAGGTGCCCCGAACAGACCTTCCAGGGACCACTGCCTCTCCTCCGGTGGGAGCAGCCTTGTGCTCTGTTGCCAACATCGTGCGTGAGCCTGTTTGTGGATCGGTGGTAACGGATACTGGAACTAGAAGCACCTAAGCTGCCCCTGTTGCTTTGTCTCCTCCTGTTCAGGTGGGAAGTAATGACCTGACTCTCGTGAACCTTCACCTGGCAACCCCGATCCCCCCGGGGGGTGAGAATCCAAGCAAGAACCACAGCGACAGCCACCGCGCCGTCAGCTTCGCCCAGACCTTGCAGGAAACCCTGAAAGGTGGGAAAAGGTCTCTTTCTGTGGCTGGGTCATGGCTCCCACCTCCGTGGGCAGGCCGGGGTGGCCTCCGCCGAGCATCTCTCTGGTCCTGTAGGCTGCTCGTTCAGTTGGCAGTGGTGCCCAGCGAGGACTCTGGAGGCAGTCGTGCCCTGCACCTTCTGGAGCCCGGGCCCTGTGCGTGGTGACGGCTGTCTCTGTGCGTCTCATGTACATGGGCCGCAGTGTCCGCCTTGTGGCTCTTCCAGCCTGCCTTTGATGGGAAGGATGACACCCTTCCCGTGACAGCTTATCCTGGGCTCCCCAGCCCTGGCTGTCAGTGTGCTGCCACCTGCCTCTCCACACGCGCTTGTCTTGTGAAAGAGGGGCAGCCGGCACCGAGGGACAGGGGGCGGGGAAGTCCTGGTCCGCGGCACATGGAGTTTTTCTCCTGGTGGGACGCAGATGGCACTGAAGGGCCCGAAGCTCTCAGAACAGGTGGGTTTTCATCTCAGCTCCTCCAGTGGCTGCAGGACCTCACAGCACTGCCCACGTGAAGTCCCACCCGACGGGGGACCCACGTCCTGGGGGACCCCACAGCCCTGCCCTCACAGAGGCGCTGTAGGCTCGGTAACTGTCTGTGGGTGGATGTGAGTGGACTCGGAAGATGCCAGAGGGATTAAGAGAACATGAAAAAGGGCAGAACTTCAGAAGAAGGTGGGCTCCCTGTTTCCCAGGCTCTGCCCCCAGCAGTGCAGAGGTTTTCTCCGTGTGGTTTGCTGGAAGGAGAAGTTGCCGTGACGGCAAAGACTGGGACGTTTTCAGGTGGGCTCGGATTTTCTGAATGCTGACCTTACAGCCTGGAATTCTCATTCATATTTTAAAATTTTGACCGATATTCTCTAGCTTTCTAAGCCTTTTCCTTGTTACGTTGGCCCCTCACAGTTAGTTCATGAAGATTCGTCTACAAAAATAATTTGGCCAAACTACAGCCTTATATTTGAGCTTTTTTTTTATTGCAGTAAAATATACATAACATAAAAATTTACTATCGTAACCATTTTTAAGTGTGCAGGTCAGTGACATTCAGCACATTCCCATTGCTGTGCTCCTGCCACCACCACCATCTCCAGTGTGTCACCCCAAACGGAAGCACTGTCCCCATTTTAAACACTGACTCCCCCCCTCCCCCCAGTGCCTGGGAACCACCATCCTACCTTCCGTCTCTGTGAATTTGACTGCTCGAGGGACGTCATAGAAATGGAATCTTAAAGTATTTGTCCTTTGTGTCTGGCTCATTTCATTTAGCCTAATGTCTTCCAGTTTCCTTTACGCTGTAGCAGGCGCCAGAATTTCTTTTAAGGCCAGATACTATACCATTGTATCCAGGGTGGAGCAAAAGTAGGCTTATAGTTGTGAGTAGGCGACACACAGTTTATTCTTGTATTATTATTAATGACTGTATTATTCCCCATATAGACAACTCTAAACCTACTTTTGCCCCACCCTGTATGTATATCCCAGTTCGTTTACCTGTCCATCGGCCAGTGGACACGGGGTTGTTTCCATCTTTTGACCGCTATGAGCATTATTACGGATCTTGCATTTTGATGTGCCGTTCTACTTAAATTATGAGACTTCAGGCTAAACAAGGAGCAGCGACGTGGGAAGTTGCTCACCTACAGTTAGCCTTTAAACTATTTGGCTTGGTAGCTTCTACAATCTGTAGCCGTTTCTATTGTTCTTGATCTCAAGGTTTTCTCTTTTTTTTGACACGGAAACAAAGGAAAGATGCCAGGCTATTACTTCTCTGATGACCTTAAGGGCTCCCAGGTTTTTTTTTCTGATATCCAGGGAGTGGTCAGGTTTCATCAGAAAATCTGGGCTGGTTACTGTTCCAAGTCCTCAAAGGGCTGTTGACCCGCAGCATGGCTCGGCCTTGACACGTCCGGGTGTGGGCAGTGACTCACATCACCCAAGTGTGGTCCCCCAACCCCCCGCTTGCTAACTGAGGACACAGCAGACCCAAGGATTCAGGAAGCGCTCAGCCTGCCCAGGGTGCAACAGGCCACATCGGTTGGCACAAGCGGTTCAGCTGAAACAAAGGCTAAGCCTCGCCCTGGCCAGTGTGGCTCAGAGGTTAGAGCACCGGCCCTCGTACCAAAGGATCTCGGGTTCAATTCCCGGTCAAGGGCATGAACTTGGTTTACAGGTTCAACCCCACACCCCCGATTGGTTGCGTGTGGGAGGCAACCAATCGACGTGTCTCACATCGATGTTTCTTGCTCTCTCTCTCTCTCTGCCCCCTCTTCCCCTTCCACTCTCTCTGGAAATCAATAGAAAAATTATCCCTGAGCAAGGATTAGCAACAACAAAAATTAATAAAACAAAGGTAAGCCTCTGTTCCACAGGCTTCTTTCTATCGGAGTGAACAGAGCTGGTTGGATTAGTGAACTCTGGGCCTTTCTGCCTTTGTCTGGAGTGTGCGCCAGGTTGACGTCAGCAGGTGCTGGACCAGTCATCCGGTGGCAGGGTTTTCTTCTCTCAGACCCCACGGGGCTTGCTCTGCGGACTCAGCAAGACTGCAACCTGGCACATAGTAGTGCCTGACATCTGCGGGGACCATCCCTCCGTGGGGACCAGTTCCTGCCATTGTCATTGGCATGCTATATACCCAGAGGCTCCCTAGGAAATCGGCCTGGAGCATTCTCCCTTCACTTCTGCAAACCAAGGGAAGGACCAAGGAGCCCGACCCAGGGGTCACTGTCAGAGAATTCAGGCCTCTGCACCCCTGAGTTTCTCAGAGATAAGAACTGTCTCGATGGCTTCCCCGCCGCTGACGGACCAGGAGGAGATGAGCTGTAAGAATCCCGGCTGTGCCTGTTCAAAAAAAAGAGCTGAGATCTTCATAAACAAAAAATAAGACAGCCATCATTTTCATTCCTGAACTTACACACAGCGGGGTTTATGGACCCTGGACAACTAGCATCCCTCCTGGTTTCCAAATGGTCTTCTGTAGCCCAACCTTCCTCAGGCCTACATCCCACTGAAAATCTCTCTCATTGTAGGGAACCTTCTGCCTCAGTCTTTTATAACCTTCAGTTTCCCTCGATAGTCAATGCATGTAGCAACTTTCTCTCCTTTCCTCTCAAACACTAAAGGCATCTTAGTTCTGAGGGTTCCTCATGCCTCATTCGCCAGTTCAGGCCACACGTGGTTGTCGAGTGTTGGCCGTGCAGCAGGCTCTGTTCCAGGCACCGTTCCAGGCACCTGGGGTTTTGCAGTGCACAGCCAGCCAGCCAGCCACTCACGTCCTCACGGCTGTTTCATCCTAGCTCAATGTAGAGCCCGGACCTGAGGGCTGGCTCGGTGACTGCCTCAGCTTCTCACCTGCGGAGAGGGCCTGGCACCCGGCGAGGGCTCCGGGACGGTTATTAACATTGGCCAGGTGTGACTTGTTAACGTCCCTCTCAGGTCAGCTTTCCCACTGGAAGTTGGCACTGATTTCTCAGGACAGCCTCGGCTCCCTCTGCTCTGGGTGCCAAGGTCGTTCCCATTTAGCGTGAAGGGTACGTCTCTGTTGCCCACACAGCGGAGCCTCGGCAAAGGCCTCCATCTCAGTCCCGTTTGCCCCGCGCCCCTAGAGGAGGGTCCCCTGCGGCGCACGAGCGCCCTCTGCTGGTGGCTTGTGTCATTTCACTTCGGATTTCTTTCCCAGCCATTGTTACTGAAGCCTATTCCTGGGGGGGCCCGGGTTGGGATTTGCCGGGTGTCTGGGGTACGTTTGGCTCTTGTCTATGAACTGCTTTCTTCAAAGCCTCCCCTGCAAGGTGTGACAGAAACGCTACTCCCTGTGATGACAAGCTCCCCGAGGGGAACTGGAGACACGCGGCAGTGGTCAGGCTGTCGATGGGAATTGCGCAGAGCCCGGCGGGGCCACGGCCCTCCCAGACTTCCGCTCACTGTGGACAGTTCTTCATATCCACCCCATGCACCCCAGTGTAAATCAAGCCGTGGGGGAAACGCTGAGAATACTTTAAAGAGAAAGCTTTCCGCTGTGGCTCAGTGTTGATGGGCTGGGGCTGCCCTAACAAAATACCCGAGACTGGGCCGCTCATTTTCTCACGGTCCTGCGGCCAGAAGTCCAAGGTCAGGGTGTCCGCAGGGTGGGTTTCTCCCGAGGCCTCGGTCCTTGGCTCTCAGGTGCCCACCTCTTCCTGTGTCTTCGCGTGGTCTTTCCTCTGTGCTCAATGTTTTTTGAGATTTGCAAATTCTCATGGAACACATGAGCTGGAAAGGGGGTGACCCTGCACCACCCGCCCCCCCCCCATTTCCAAGCATGTGACTAATCTCCTCTTAGAGGTTTGGGGGTTTTTGCCCGAGGAGTTTAGAAAAATTGGGGAAATGAAAACCACGTGTGGTCATAGTCCCTGGGGGGGGTCAGTCAAGGCTCGCGACCCCCCTTGAAAAGGGCCGTGGTCAGCACCGGGTGTTCTGCCTTCCCAGCACGGCTCCCACTCCTGATTTTCCTTTTCCCACTTCCAGGAGAAAGGGACGTGATTGTCTTAGGGGACTTTGGCCAAGGCCCAGACAGCAGCGACCACGACATCCTGAGGAAAGAAAGATTCCACCCCCTGGTCCCCGCACACACCTTCACCAACATCAGCACCAGGAACCCGCAAGGCTCCAGGTCTCTGGACAACGTCTGGATCAGCAAAAGCTTAAAGAAGGTCTTCACAGGTAAAGGCATCGCTCCCTTCTCCTACCCAGAAAGGAAGTAAGAGGCACCCGTCCGAGCTGACAGTTCCAACTGACCGTTTGGGGTGAGCAGGAGTCGGGAGGTGCCTTACCTCCGCGGGGCGTTTACAGGGCTATAGTTCAGGTGACTATAATTATCATTCCCACGGGGCTACTTTTAAGAGTGAAGGTGGGCCCAGCCGGCATGGCTCAGGGGTTGAGCATCGACCTAGGATCCAGGAGATCGTGGTTCGATTCCCAGTCAGGGCATGTGCCAGCAGGGGGTGTGCAGGAGGCAGCCGATCAATGACTCTCTCATCATTGATGTTTCTATCTCTCCCTCCCTCTCCCTTCCTCTCTCTGAAATCAATAAAATATTTTAAAAAAAGAAAAAAAAAGAGTGAAGGTGTGAAAAGCAATGAAAAGGCATTTGCTGGTATATAATAGTGCACAGAGTGTCCCAGGCAGACCTGGTCACGGGCTAGTGGAGACCCGATTCAGAGATGGACTGTTACCTTACCCTAAGTTTAAGGACACTTAGTCATTCAGCAAACATTTCTCCAGCCCTGTCACATTCAGGCGCTGGGTGTGGCCTGAGGTCTATGGACACGCAGTGCCCCAAGGTGAGCAGACATGTCATGTAGTGTCACCCAAGGTGAGCAGACATGTCATGTAGTGTCACGGTAGGATGGAATGGGAGAGCTACTTTAGACAGGACCCCACAAGGACCAGGTGTTGTGGGTAATCTCAGCACTAAAGAGCAGCTCCCACCACACCAGGCACCTGCTGAGATGACTGTTTGGGGTCAGAAAACAATTAGAAATGTGGAGGCTACAGTCAGATCTTCTGCTGACGGAGATGTGGCTCGGCCCTGAGGCCATGGCTGTGCTTTGTCACTGCTCTGGACTGGCGTTTGGAACTATCATTGTCTTCTTGCTTTATGTATTTCCAAATCTTTATTTTAAAAATATTTGCTATTTCATAAGCCTCTGTAACTTGCCCTTTCCCCCCTTTTTATGGAACGTATTCCCCCCACCAGCCTTGCTTTGGATGTCTTGGTGAGACAGTTGTCCCTGTGTCACATTACTCCTGATGATCAGATTAGAAGTGGCGTGTGGTGAGGAGAAGGCCACCCATCGGGCAACGGGCATGTGGGTGGGCCGGCAGCCTGGACTTAGGAGTTTCAGGGCCTAAACTAGGCAGGGTCACCTGTCCAGAGAATCAGAGTGGCCGAGACATCTCCAGTGCAGGGCACTCTGGTAGCTGAGGAGTGTTGACAGGGACCCCAGGCCTCCGTGGGCAGCTCAGGTCTCCACTGGCAGACTATGGCCCCGCTGACTCCTCCCTGATTCGGGGTCTCTTCCTCTCCCTCAGGTCACTGTGCTGTCGTGAGAGAAGGTCTCACGAACCCATGGATTCCCGACAACTGGTCCTGGGGCGGAGTGGCGTCTGAACACTGTCCCGTGCTGGCCGAGTTCTACGTGGAAAGGGACGGGACCAAGAGGGACGGCCCTCGGAGTGGCAGCGGGGTCACCCTGGAGCGGAGTGAAGCCAACATTAAGCACGAGCGATGACACCAGATGGTGTTTCCACTTTAGCTGCAGGGGCACAGGAGGGTCAGCCCTTCCAGGAGATACAGGGTCGGCTGCCTGTGGTCTTTGTCCCGCCGTCAGCACCTGGGCCGGGACCTGCCTCCTTCTTCATGGATGTTTTTGGGACCTCGTGGGGGCTGGAGGTGCAGTGGCCAAATCGGAAGCCCAGCGGGAACCAGAATGCCTTCTGATTCCTGGCCCGCCAGCCTCTGCAGACGCGGGCCGTCCATTGCCGCCTGGGCTGCAGCACAGGGAACAGTCGTGGAGGCTGGAAGGGAGTGTGCAAGCTGTTCCAGGCTGCGAGGCCTGTCTGAGAAGTGCCTGGAGCTCTAGTCTCTGACAACCAGCCTGCGATGTTCTGGCTGCAAATTACATAAAGCTTCTAACCGTGATTGAGTGTTCTTCTCAAATATTCCGAGTGGCGATTTTCAGCTTTGTTTTGACAAATAAACAGAGGTGAAGCTGCCTGGCTGTGGTGAGAGCCCAGGGCCGGGTCCCCAGCTGCAGGTGTTTTGTGCCCACTTCCGATCCTCCGGGGCCCGTAGCTCGAGGGGTCCTGAACACAGAGCAGCACCTCCTGGGGGCCAGCTCCATTCATCTCTGCCCTGCAGAGGCGCCTCTCGCACCCCCATCAGCCCCCCCCCCCAGACTCTATAGAGTCTTCACATCACCTCCTCCCTCCCGGCCGTCCTGCACCGCCTGCCCTCTGCGGCATGGTCCCTTAGGATGGAGAGCTCCTCCTCTGCATCTCCCCTCCCCCACCCGTGGCAACCTCTGGTCTTTCACTGTCTCCACAGTTCTGCCTTTTCCAGGGTGTCATGTAGTTGGAATCACACAGTCAGTCACCTTTTCAGACCGGCTCCTTCACTAGCAACCTGCACTTAAGGTTCCTCTGTGTCTTGTGTGTCCTGATAGCTAATTTCTTGTCCTTGCTGAATGATACCCCGTCAGAATGTATCTGCTCCCCTTTGGATTGTTTTTGTTAAACAATCCCCCGCCCTTCCCCAGAGTTCCCCCCACCCCACCCCTGAGCTGCCCACTGTGTGGCCTTTCTGCCTGGCCCCTCCCCTCCCCTCCTGCCCCTTCTCTTCTTCCCTCCAGGATTGTGGATGAAAAGTCCTGGAATGGATGTTTTTATTCGAGCATCACACATGGTGCAACGCCAGGCTAGGCCCTGGGGGCAGGTGGGCGGGGCAGCCTCAGGGACCTGAGCACCAGGCCATCAGAAACCCCGCCTCTCCCTCCGGCCTTTGCCGAGCCTCACGCAGCTGCCAGGCAAAGCGATTCATTCCTGCCTCTTCCATCACTTGTAAGAAAACCACAGGCCCCTTAATGAAATCCCCGAACCCTGGGCTCCGCAGCTGGTGCAGATGGTGCTCCTGAGTGAGAGGGTCAGCCCTGCCCCCCACCCCCTGGGGCCAGCTCTCTGCCCGAGTCCCGCCCTGTGACTGCTGGAGGCCGGCACCCCCCTTGCTCCCACCCACCGCCCAGCTGAGCCCAGGCTGGGGCAGAGGCGGGCGGCTCCCAAAGGCTCACTGGGGTGGAGGGACTCCAGGGAACCTAAGAGCTGACTCACGGGGCCCACAAGGTAGGGCCGCCCCGTCTCCAGCCTGTGGGGCAGGTGGGCGCCTCCCTGCCGGGCCCACCCCGTGGGCGGACCCTGGGGCAGGCCTGGGCAACTAGCAGGCAGTGCAGAGAGACAGAGTGACAGCCGAGCTCCCCGCCCGGCTGAGGCTCCGGTCACCTGGGTTCCACCTCCTGCCGACACCTGGCCCCTTCCCCGCTGCTAGGCCCGGTGTCTGCCCCTCCCAGGAAGAGCCCAGCCCACCCTCAGCCGTGCAGGCTCCGCCTAAGGGGGCTCTGGAGTCGGGGGTGGGGAGGAAGGGACCCCGAAGGACCGACGGCGCTGCCTGTCTGTGTCCCACACCTGGCGACTTACACAGCCGACCTCAGGACATTCTTTCAGGATTCGGGGCTGATGCCATCGCCCCATTTTGCAGGTAAGAGGCCTCCCTGGGCTTCACAACCGGTAAGTGACCGAGTCGGGATTCCAACAGCTCTGTGTGACTCCGAAGGCCTTGCTTTGAATGCTCTTGAGGGGACGGGCTCACAGCGAGGAGTAAACTTGTGTAGCAGACGCACAGAGTACTCTGTGAATCAGAAGAAGGGGAAGGAGTTTTCACCGGGGGCAAATCTGAGGGGTCTTCGTGGGGGAGGTGTCTCTGGAGCTGGGACTTGCTGTGTGGGACTAGGAGATGCTGTGGCTGATTCTTGGCAGGGGGAACCTTGAGGGCGAGGGTGTGGAGGGAGGGAAGTGTCCAGTGTAATTCCTGTGGCAAAAGCTTACGACGTGTTACGGGGAAAAACTAATCAGAGCCAAAGGCCAGATCTTAACAGGCAACGGGCTAAGGGAAATGGAGGCTGTTCCTTAGGCTGTGGCGGCAGAGCAGAGGAGAGCCTGGCAGGAAAAGTGCGGGGCGCGGGGGTCGTGGTGTCACTTACTGCTACAGGCGCCCTCTGCTCGGTCGCAGAGCAGGCGAGCCAGGTGTCCCACCGGGGGCAGGGCAGGGCGCGAGAGCAGAGGTGGGCCCTAGGGGGCAGTGTGGAGTGGCAGAGGACACGGGTTCCAGGGCCGCTGCCCTGGCCGGCTGGCCGCCCCTGGCGCACGGTTGGACCGTGATAAGGCCCCAAGCCGGAGCCCCCTCTGTGTGGGGTGATCACTGTGGGGCTGACTCGTCTGAAGGGGGCGAGGTGATTGCGTCAGGGCTGTCCTGAGACGGAGCAGGCAGGCTTCAGGGCACCCGGCCTGCGGCCGAGCCACCTGCCTCCCCGCAGGTAACCCTGAGGCTTCTGCCAACCTCGTCTGTTAGGTTAGGGAAAGCAGGAAAAGGCCCGGGTTTGGGGGTGATGCTGAGCTCTGTTTGGGACAAGTGGCACCCAGGTGGCTCTAGGACGAGTGTCCCGGAGTTGGGATCGGGCAGGGACGCTGCCCTTGGCCTCCCAGACCCCACTGAGACGGGGCAGGGTGGCCTAGACCGTGACAGCCCACGCTCGGCTCGGCTCGGCATGACTCCTGTGCTGAGTGTCGGGCAGGGGCTGAGACTGGACGCAGAGGAGAGATTTTGGAGCAGGCGTGCGGGAGGCTCCAGTCGCACCTTCTCTGGGGCTGTTTAAGGTGCAGACATCTCCCTCCTGGAGAGTTATGCTCGCTGAGAATCAGGGTGGGTTCGGTTTAGCTCCGAGGTCAGCCAGCAAGAATTACCCGCTTCAGGGCCTCCGGCTGGAAACAAAGCCCGAGAGGAGCGGAGCCAGGAGGGGAAAGAGCTCGGGCGCCCTCTAGTGGACAGTGGCGGAGTGGCGTCCAGGAACTCCGCGCGGGTCTCCAGTAACACCCACAGAGAACGAGGCCTTCCAGCCAGGAAAGGGGTGACTGACTGTCCCCCTAAACTCAGTTTACCTGGAAGAGCCAAGCCACTGAATACTCCTGGAGGTGATACAGTAATAAACTACAGCTATGATAAAGGTTATTTTAAAAAGGCAAGAAAACCAAATATCTGGTTTATCTAAATTTGAGGTACTTGCACTTAGGACATTACATCTGTGCTGCTCTTAAGAACTTTGATCTGGATGGTGTTAGGATTTTTTTCAGGTTTATCTCATCCCCATTTAGGGAGGAAAAAAAAAAAATCCCCAGAGCTCCACAATCTATTGAAATTACCACCTACTGATAAGTTTCGTTTTTTAAAAGAACCCCCATAACTTTATTTAAAGAATTCATATCTCAGAGTAATCTTCAAACTCTATTAAATGTAAAAATCAAAATATGGAATAATGTGTAGTAATCCATCATTTGTGCTAAAAATACAGCGGTGTACATTTATATATTTGTATTTGCATAAATTATCTCTGGAAGGATACACAACACACAGACACACACACACACAATTGGTGGTTGGTTGTCTTCTTCCCCCCAGCTTTATTGAGATATAACTCACGTATGTAACATTCTCTAAGCTTAAGGTGTGCATGTGGTGATCTGATACACTTACATATTATGAAATAATAACCACCATAGTATTAGCTAAATACCTCCATCATGCCTGGCTGGTGTGGCTCAGTGGCTGAGCACTGACCTATGATCCTGGAGATCGCGGTTCAATTCCTGGTCAGGGCACATGCCCCGGGTTGCAGGCTCGATCCCCAGCAGGGGGCCTGCAGGAGGCAGCTGATCAAAGACTCTCTTATCACTGATGTTTCTATCTCCCTCTCCCTTCCTCTCTCTGAAATCAGTAAAGAGATATTAGAAAAAAAATACCTCCGGCACGTCATATAACCACTATTTCCTTACTGTGGTAAGAACATTTAAGATCCACTCTCCTGGCAACGCCAAGTGTATATACAATGTTGGTAACTGTACTCACGGTGTGTTAGATCTTCAAGAACTAACTCGTTTGCTTAATCCCGCCACCTATTTCACCAGCCGCCAGCCCCTCCCAGGATTTGTTTTTGATGATATCGTGAATGTGATTTTCTTTTTCAGATGGTTCATTATTAGCGTATGGAGATGCAACTGATTTTTGTGTGTTGATTTTGTATCCTGCAACTTTACTGAATGTGTGGATCCAGTTCTAACAGTTTTTGGGTGGAGTCTTTAGAATTTTCTCCATATAAGAACCTCTCATCTGCAAGTAAAGACAAGGTTACTTCTTTCTTTCTGATTTAGACACTTCTTTTTCTTGCCCAACTGCTCTGGCTGGGACTTTGGGAACCGTGCTGAATGGGCCCGACGAGAGCAGACACCCTTGTCCGGCTCCTGATCTTAGAAGATAAACTTTCAACCTGTAGCTGTTGATACGATGTTGGCTTTGGGCTTGTCATAGAGGGTTTTTATTATGTTGAGGTTCATTGTTTCTAGACCCAATTTTGGGGAAATTATTCTCTCAAAGGAATAAACGCCTAATTGTTGTTGCTGTTGGCAGCGGGGCACAAACGAGGGGCATCTGGTGCATGTTGCCAACGTCTTCGGAAGCTGGTTGTCTTTCGTGAGGATGCTGGGTGGCTGGCAAGGGATGGATGGTCAGCGGTCCCTTCCCGTTGGTCGGCTTTCTGCACTTTCTTTGCTTCTCCCCTTTCCCCGGCTGCAGTCCCTTTCGGTTCTGAAGGCTCGGGGTTCCAGGTCAGGTGTTGGCAGGTTTAGCTTCTCCGGTGGGCTTGGGAGGGACCCTTCCAGGCACGTGTCTCCTTGACTCGCAGGCGGCTGCCCTCTTCCTTCCTCTGGAGGTGGCCTTTGCGCCGCGTACTCAAAGTTCCCCTCATCTTACAGCGCCCCCGCGGCTGGCTGGTGGCGCTCGTATTCCGGGTTAGGTCCCAGACATGAATTCCTTTAGCTGCTGCCGTCAGGAATGGGGGAGCCCTAGCGGCTGGCGAGGCCCCGCAAGCGCGGTGAAGGCCCGAGTCCAAGGCCCAAGGCCTTAGGATGGCGCGTTGGCCCCACTGAGCGTCCCCCCGCTGGGGGCCTCCAGGGATCTCCCCCAGGCCTCTGTGGACCAGAGCAGCTGTGTGCGCGCCCTGCCCCTGCCCCTGGCCCTGCCCCTGGCCCTGGGAGCTGTGTGCGCCCTGCCCCTGCCCCTGCCCCTGCCCCTGGGAGCTGTGTGCGCCCTGCCCCTGCGCCTGCCCCTGCCCCTGGGAGCTGTGCGCGCCCTGCCCCTGCCCCTGGCCCTGCCCCTGCCCCTGGGAGCTGTGCGCGCCCTGCCCCTGCCCCTGCCCCTGCCCCTGCCCCTGGGAGCTGTGCGCGCCCTGCCCCTGCCCCTGGCCCTGGGAGCTGTGTGCGCCCTGCCCCTGGCCCTGCCCCTGCCCCTGGGAGCTGTGCGCGCCCTGCCCCTGCCCCTGCCCCTGCCCCTGCCCCTGGGAGCTGTGCGCGCCCTGCCCCTGCCCCTGGCCCTGGGAGCTGTGTGCGCCCTGCCCCTGCCCCTGCGCCTGCCCCTGCCCCTGGGAGCTGTGTGCGCCCTGCCCCTGCCCCTGCCCCTGCCCCTGCCCCTGGGAGCTGTGTGCGCCCTGCCCCTGCCCCTGCCCCTGCCCCTGCCCCTGGGAGCTGTGCGCCCCCTGCCCCTGCCCCTGCCCCTGCCCCTGGGAGCTGTGTGCGCCCTGCCCCTGCCCCTGCCCCTGGGAGCTGTGTGCGCCCTGCCCCTGCCCCTGCCCCTGGGAGCTGTGCGCCCCCTGCCCCTGCCCTTTGGGGTAAAGCCGCTGGGGTTGGAAGCATAAGCCTCGCCGAGTGGTAGTAACTGCTGTGACCACTCCCACAGAGCATGTCATCCTTCTGTCTGAGCCTCAAACACACAAGCAGGCCCGTGGGCGAGTTTACGTTCCCTTGGTAGCACTTTTTAGGTCCGGGACTGGCTGTGCTGTAACCTGGTCCCAGCCCCTCACAGGACCGAGGACAGTTCTTGGCATCGTCAGAGGCCCTCTGGCGCTCAGCACGGTCCCGCTCAGTAGGTTCTGCGTGAAAATCTACTCCGAGAGCAGGGTAGGGAATTACGACAGAGGGGCGCTCGCTCCCTCCCCGGGCACAAGCTGAACAGGCCAGGGGAAGGGTGGGGTGTGGCCGACGTAATCCTGTGACTGCCGGTCCTCTCAATAATTACCACCCAGAAACCCAGAAATACCGCCATGAAAATATATTAGGTTTTCAAAGAGCAGACGTTTGCACACACATATATCCACACACTCCGTGAAAGAACCTCAGTGCTGTTTATTTCTATTATATCGAGACACAAAATGTCAAAGTTTTACAAAACCAACCGTACAAACTTGAAACACTTTTACAAAGGTGAAAATATAGAGAAATGAAGACTATGGAATTTTGTCAACCATTTTACTTTGAATCCTGTCTTGTGTGAAAACCAAATAGTTCATCGGAATTTGTATGTGATACTATGTGTTAAATTTCAGGAGACAAAATGGATGAAATCCTAAGTGTCAATAGTGTAGGGCAAATTATTATTAAAATTAATGTGATCTTCAATTATTCCCGAGTACTGCTGCTATAATTTCCTATGTATTAAAACTTCTATTTAGGAATAAAACTGACAGTATAATGCTATTTCAGGACAGAGAATAACCTTAGTTAAATCTTCAATCCCAACTTTTAAAGCTTAGCTTTTCTACTAATCTGAAACTGTTTTTGGTTCATTGCTGACTTTTAAAGTGTCTTAAGAAAATCGACATTCTCCGTCCGGATGGTGCCCATGTTTTTGTTTTTGTACCTGGCACTCAGGTGAGAAAGGTTTTCTTCCCCAAACCAGGTAGAGGGAGAGAGAGTCTGTCCATTTTAACCTTGGGCCTGGTCACTGCCCATCATGCACCAGCAGGAAGCGGAGGCTGCTGTGGTTTTGCTTGTATCTGAGCCACGCGTGGAAGAGCAGTGTTCCTGCGCTGGGGCTGAGCTCCGGAGCAGTTGAGCTTAAGCCACAGGACACAGATGCTGCCCTTCGTCTGAGCCTGGTCCCAGCCAATGAGGCGCTGTTTGCAGTCCCCTCTGACAAGTTTGAAGATGAAGGCAGACACAGGACGCAGAGCTGAGCCTGGATGATCTCCGAGGGAACGATGCGCGAGGGGGCAGTGGGTTCTGCAGAGTCTGAGAAGTGCGAGCACTGTGCCCAGCCACCCGGAGACGTGCAGCCACCCCCAGGCCTATGGCACAGGCACAGGCACAGGGTGGGCGCCTCCCATGCTCCCAAGGGCCTGGCCCATGACTGCGAAGTGGGGTGAGGCGGATGCAGGGCTCTGCAGGAGCTGCCAGGCTTCCGCTAGAGTACACCCGTCTCCTTCAAGGAAGCCCTTCTGGGCGCACGAATGAGAAAACCACATACCCAGCCTGCGAAAGATCTGCAGTCACCTCCCAGCATGACCGCACACACCTAGCGTTAGCACCATAGTGAAGCCTGAATTGAGGTAACTCTCAGGTAGCTGTGGGTAGAAATTACAGTGGTAATTTTATGTGGGTTTTTATGGGGAGGGAAGGTCGTTATTCTTTAATTTTATTTCTATTACAGTAGCAGTTTTAAATGGGGTGTCTACAGCTGTATTCTTTCTGATCATTAAAGTAAGTTGTTTGAGGAACCATTTGATCGCAAGTATGTAAATATAAGTATATATCAAAATTGACAAACTATAAAGCCAGGTGGGTAAGCTTTTGGCAGGAGAAATGTAGCAAATCAGAACTCTCATTTTAGAAATTTAAACTGTCACTGTTGGGTTGACGAAGTCAAAGATTTCAATAAAGTACACCGAGCCGATCTCACAAGGCCAGCTCATCAGATGGCAGTGCCCAGGAACACCAACTTTCAGAGCAGGGCAGGTTTCCTGTAGATGCTGCCCCGTCAGCGTCCGGCTGCTACAGGAAGTAGATCAGTCTGTCTATCCCGTTTGTTGCTCCATTTACTGAAAAGGTGAATAGCTTTTGTTTTCCCGGACTATTTTAATTTATGTAGATAAACCTCTCTGGAACTGGTACTTACCATTTATATAAAGGAACAGAGAGGGAAAGACCCTAAAACTTGGTTAAAATTTTGAAGGGGTTCAGTTTGTTTCAGGAAATGAAAACAGTTTAGTGAAGGGATAACTGGACAAAGTAAGAGAATTCTCTAATTTAGCTCCTATACACTGGCAGGGTGAAATAATAATGTGTAAAATAACTAATGAAAGCTTTTCAAATCGTCTCCCCCTTAACATTACTTAACATGTAAGAGAAACAGGAAATCTGAGATCTAGCTAGTTTTGGGGACATAACAAAACTAATTTTTCAGAGCTAATTACCACACTTGTGGAATAAAACACAACCTTGGAGTCTGAGCAGCACTGGGACGCAGCCTCCAGCTGAAGCCAGTCCTGGTGCTCAGGCAGAAGTCTATCGCTCAATCTGACCAAGATTCTTCAAAAACACTCATCACAGGATTTTCATCTGACTCTGCTGAGAGTCAGATGAAAACAGGTAACTTTCCCTGCAGCCTGTAGAAACATTTTTGGGAAACAGTTTAAGGTTTGTCCTTAATCTAAACATTCAGCTGCATACTGAGACCAGTCTGCGGAAAGCGCATGTAAACAGTCCTTCCTTTATAAATCTGCTGATGCTAAGGGCACCAAAAGGTATATACAAGGGCGCAGTCTCGCCATGTCTGCAAGGATGCTGGTCAGCATATAAGGTCCCTCAGCTCCCTGTCGGTCAGCTCGTTCACTTCCATGATCCTCTCCAAGTGCTCCATGTACCGCTCCTGGTCCTGCAGGAAGTGAGGGACCCTCGTGTTCTCAGTGACTGCCAGGCCTTTCAAACGGGCCACGTCTTCATAGGAGACCTGGGGAAAGGAAGCTGAGTCAACTCTAAACGCAAATTTGGAAGAGCAGTTTCTTCCCTGGGTATTAAGTGAAGCTTTTAGTGTGTGCACTACTTTTCAATTTACTTTAATACCTAAAAAACAGCAAAAATCAGTGTCTTCATTTTCTTTTTTTTAATTTTTAAAATTTTTATTCATTTTAGAGAGAGAGGGGAAGGAGGGGAGGGAGAAAGAGAAGGAGGGAGGAGGAGGGGAGGGAGAGAGATGGACCGTTGTTCACTTATTCATGCATCACTGGTTGCTTCCTGCATGTGCCGACTGTGAATCGAACCTGCAACCCTGGTGCATCAGGACGACGCTCTATCCAACTGAGCTACCCAGCCAGGGCTTCTCTTTCTTTACTGTGTTAGATAAGAATGTACTTATCTGGTCCCTCATACTATGACCATCTTTTTTAAAAAGATCAAAAGTCAATATTTGATTTTTTACACCTACTCAGTTTAAATATTACACAACTAAGCTTACTATACATGCCAGAGACCCTAAACCTAAACAAATCTCCTAAGTAAAAGAATCAAGAAAACAGCTCAAATATAAACACCACAGAAAAATCAGCTCAATTATAAATTATATTGGGCTCCTATTTCATTTGAGAAATATAATGATTTGTTTGGTGTTCTATTTTTTAAAATTTCCTCTCTTTCATTTGCTTGTGTAAGATCCCAACTTTCACAGGTATTTATATTAAGTTTAGGGGTGAGACCTTTAAATTCTATAAATTATCTTTGCAACTTTAAATTCTAAAATATGGCTGACTTTAAATACTACTGTTTTCTGATCAATATTCTTCCTGGTTCAGGAGGAAGACTTGAAGAAATCATATTCATATTGTATCTGTATTTTATTTTTTTTTTAAGTTATTATTAAAATGACTTTTTGAGTACTTACACAACTAAGTACTGTACAGTGAAAAAAGCCTTGTGGTTGGTGTGGTTTAATACATGCTGATGTGTTAAGGGAAGAAGTATTATATCTACAGAGTACAAAGGCAGTTTGAATCTGAGCCTGATGTCATCATAAAACTGAGCTGGCATCTGGCCGGTGTGGCTCAGTGGTTGAGTGTCAATCCAGGAACCAACAGGTCACTGGTTCGATTTCCAGCCTGGGTTGCTGGCTTGATTCCCAGTGAGGGGCATGCAGGAGGCAGCGATTGATGTCTCTCTCTCATTGATATTTCTATCTCTATATCCCTCTCCGTCCTTTCTTTCTAAAAATCAATTAAAAAAAAACATAAAAAAGAAAAAAAACCCTGAGCTGTAGGAGATGCTGCCTGGTGTGATGTGCTGGGGACACTGCTGTGTCACTCACCTTCCCCAGGGTGGTCAGCAGGGGAAAGTCGATGGTCTTCCGGTGCCGCAGGAGCTGCAGGATGCCATCCAGGTACACCTGGTCTTTACTGAAACACCCTGCAGGAAGCACAAGCATGCTCACTACCTGATGTTAGAAAGCATCACTAAGTAACCAGGTACTAACCCACTCTCTTCACTGTAGGAATCAGTCCTGTATCAGGAGTTTCTAATTTGCCATGTTTACTTTTATGTAACTACTGTACCTTCGTCTACCAAATGTAAGGTCTTCGGAGGTACCAGGATAATACGGAGACCAGTAGCTTCCTTTTAAGAATTCCTTCTCCCCAGATCCCCACTTCCCATAATTAAAATAGCATTTCTTCCTAATTATAAAGAAACACTGGGCCTGGCCAGCATGGCTCAGTGGTTGAGCACTGACCTATGATCCAGAAGATCGAGGTTTGATCCCCAGTCAGGGCACATGCCCAAGCTGCAGGTTCGATCCCCAGTGTGGGGCATGCAGGAGGCAGCCAATCAATGACTCTCATCATTGATGTTTCTATCTCTCCCTCTCCCTTCCTCTCTCTGAAATCAATAAAAATATATATTAAAAAACAACAACAACGATACATTAAATTGTATGACTCCTATAAATAATTATCCCACTCTCACCCCCACCCCACCATCTGACTGCAACCTTAGCTCCCATGATGCAGTGAAGGCACCCGGGTGGGGAGGCTGGGGGAGGAGAGCTGTAGAGCAGTCAGGTCTCATGGTGGGCAGGGAAGCTAGGATTTCAGAAAGTTTTTCAAAAACTACTACCCTTTTACCCCATTAAAAATAATTCTAGGTGTTTTCCCTATGAAAACAAGAATTAGGACTGGATTTTAAAGAATATGGAGGTTTGTTAATAGAAAAAAATGTGGACGGAGACATGAGGGGTAGAAACAGCCCGTGAGATCTGAGCCTCCTTAAAAAAGGGAGCTCCATATACAGAGAAGACCCTTCTCCATCATGACATAACTTGTGTACACCTTTTTAAAAATTTGCTCTACTAAATGGACTAAAAATCCTACCATATGGAAAGTCCTATATTATGAAATTGTGGATTTTGTTAGATATGCTAACAGCATGGGGACTGTGAAAAACAAGTTGTCTATCGGTTAGAGATGCAAACTGAAGTATTTACAGGTAAATGGGGAGGTGTCTAGAGGGCTTTAAAATGCTATAGGAATGAAGTGTCACGTGTACAATTTACTTTAAAAAGTCACAGGGCATGTCATCAAAAAGTGAAGACAACCCACAGACATGGGAGAAAACATTTGTAAATCGTCTGACAAGAGATTCATACCTAGAATATTATTCAAAGAACTCTAACTCTGTAATAAAAAGACAACCCAATTTTAAAATGAGCAAAATATGGGAAGTGTTATCCAAAGAAGATATACAAATGGCCAGTAAGTACATGAAAAGACTCTCAGCGTTATCCATCATCAAGGAAATGCAAGTCAAAGCCACATGAGATTCCACCTCACGCTGCCAGGATGGCTGTAAAACCAAAAGGAAGCGAGTTCGAGGATGCGGAGGAACTGGAACCCTCCCACACTGCTAGGGGATGTACAGGGTGCAGTCTCTTAGGAAAACAAGTCTGGCAGCTCCTTGAAAGGTTACACAGTTACCATTTGACCCAGCAATTCCACTTCTAGGCATTTATCTAAGAGAATTAAAAACATAAACGTGTACACAAATGTTCATAGCAGCAGTATTCATAATAGCCAAAACGTGGAAACCACCCAAATTTCCATAAACCGGTAAATGGAGAAATAAAACTGTCAAATCCATGCAATAAAATATACTAATACTGACAAATGCTACAATGTGGATGAACCTTTGAAATATTATGCTGAGAGAAGCCAGTCACAAAGAATGACTGATATTTTATCTGATTCCATTCATATGAAATGTCCCAAATAGGCAAACCTATAAAAGCAGATGAACAGTTATGTAGTGCTGGGGAGAGGGGATGGGGAATGGCTACTAGGTAGAAATTTCTTTTTGGGGTGATGAAGACGCTCTGGAGTTAGAAATTAGTGGTGGCTGCACGACTGAATATTCTGAAAACCACTGAATTGTGCATCTTAATTGGGCGCATTATACGTCATGTGGATTATATCTCAAAAAAGTGTTTTTAAAGCTAGAGAGAGAGAAACAAAAATGACAAACTGTTAACAGCTGGTGACTCTAGAGGGAGGATATGTGAGTGCTCATTCTATCATTATTTCTCTATTTCTGTCGGTTTGAAATTCTTCAAAATGATAGGAAAAATGAGTGCTAATGAAATGTGGTTTGGGAAAACCAAGACTGACTTCAATGAACAAAGGTTTAATTTTTCACAGATGAGTGCTCTGCTTGGTGAATCAGGATTTAACCAAACTCAACAAACAACTCCCCAAAGTCAGAGAACCTATGGTCACGGGACACCCACCTGGCTGGGACGTGTCGGTCCAGCCCCTCTTGGCACGAACACAGTAATCCCACCTCGTGTTGGGGTCCTTGACAAACTTCCCAATCTCTCTGAAGAGTTCGCAGAAGGACATCTGGCTGGCTTGATAGACGGTGTAGTAGAGGAGGGCAGCCCTCCACAAAAAGGGGTCCTTTCTGAACAGGACACTGTGAATGCTTGCCAGCCCTTCCTCCGTGGGATTGTTTGGCTTCAGCTCGTGCTTCTTGCGGCCAGTCCAACTGTTCCATGGCTGCTGGAGGTTGTTAATGCCTCGGAAATAATGTGTGCCTGCGAGAAAAGAGGCACATGAAAACAAGAAACGCCAGTGTTGTCTTCATTCTTACTCAAAAAAGATTCCACCAGCAGCTCTAGAACCACATTGCTGTGCACCTACGAATCAAAGCAAAGCAGACGACCCGATCCTGAAGCCTTCGGTTGGAGGGAGCACATGGTCTTCCAAAGACTCACGTGTCTCATTAGAAGAGGTGTAACTTTTACAGCAGTTTGTTTTTGTAAAGGAAAGAATCATAGACTTGAAACTGAGAAGAATCTCAGAAATCATGGAATTCAATTTCTTCAGTTTAAGGTCAAGAAACTGAAACTCAGGTGGGGTGGGGGGTGGGTAAATGACTTTAGCTTAATGGAGCTATGCAGTTCCTAAAAATCTAACTTGAAATGAGACATTCATCACTGTAGCTTTAATTCAAGTGAAACCTACAATTCCATTACTTTTTGCCAAATACAACTAAGAAAACCTCACAATAAAACAACATCTCTGTGGAGCTCATTTCCGATACCACAGATGAACAGTGGAGAAGGGCTGCCCCACCTATCTCGTGCCTCAGCATTCCCTCCAGCCAGTGCTCTCGTGCAGTGGAAACATTGATGGTCAGCGTCGGACATCCATTCACTACCGTCATGGAGGCTCGGGAAAGCAGGTCCTCAGTGAGGTGGACTACAATCTGAGGAGCAACAGGAACAACATATATATTTTATGTGTTTTTACAAAATGTGAAGATGAGGGAAACAATGGCCTCATAAACGAACGCCTTTCTCTTTTGTTTGCACCACCCATATCTCCCAGAACCAAGAGGATAACTTGCAGGGCCAGTCCCTTTTGTCCATCCAATTCTGAGCCCAGGGGAACGCCCGGACCTTCACTGGACTGACAGGGAAGCAGGCGGCTCCGCCAGGAGGACACAGGACTGAGCCCTGCCTCGCTGTGCTCACACGGCCCCCTGGCTAAACGGTGCAGGGAAGGTGGCCTGCTCACCACGCGGCCAATGCCTTTTCAACACTGAATGCCAGGAACTGGCTTCTAATGAGAGGCCACTGGGCAATCTCTTCATTAACCATGTTCATAAAACCACTCACGCGATCCAAGTACAGAAATGGTGGTAATCCTCTGGTCACAGGGCAGCCTTCCAAGTCTCCCTCTAGTGCCCCCTACTGACTGAACCTAAGAGGGAGCCAGCTGGCAAAGAAGAGAGGCTGACAGGGTCCTTGCCCAGCATCACACAGCAGGGTATATATGAAGGTTGGTCAGGAGGTTAGAGACAAGTATTTAATAACCCAAACAGGATGTGCATGCATTTTATGCACCGTCTACATGCAGAAGACAGAGGGAAGCAGTAAGTTAGGTTACTGTGTTGTTCTGTTTATCACCATTACTTAAATTTTGAGTGATCCTGAGAGCTTTCTTAAATGATGGGATTAAACTTGTTTTGCCCCTGCCCTTCCAAAAAAGAAATGGTAGTAAGAAAAGAAACTAGCCCGGCCGGGCATGGCTCAGTGGTTGAACAGCGATCTAGGATCCAGGAGATTGTGGTTCGATTCCTGGTCAGGGCACATGCCCGGGTTGTGGGCTTGATCCCCAGTTGAGGGCATGCAAGAGGCAGCTGATCAATGAGTCTCTCATCACTGATGTTTCTCTCTCTCTCCCTCCTTCCTCTCTCTGAAATCAATAAAGACATATTAAAAAAAAAAACACCAAACTGAACACAATTCAATGCAACAAGAAATTGGACTTAGCTATTTCGTCAGAAATCTGTGTGACTAATTTACAGAATTAAATAGGGTTGGAAGAGCAAAGCCTGTAGCCAACACCACAGGGCACTGAGCAGGTTAACTGCCCACGGCCGGCTCAGCTCACTCAGGACTCCTACCTCCCCCAGGCAGCCTTCTTTCAGCATGTACTTCCTGACATGGCTCCAGATCCGAGGCTTCGAGAGCAGGCTCCCACCCGTGGTCTGCTCAAACTTCTCATAACTTCCGTATTTCTGCAAAGTCAGTTCCATAATATGGATGGACTGTGAAAGAAAGAGAGAAGGGAAGCGAATAGCCTCCTATTACTTCAAGATGAGTAATCCAGTCATATTCTTATTTATCGTGACCTGTTTCTGGGTTTACTGATTCCAAATGAAAATGCAACTGAGGCACCACATCTTTCTAAACTTTAACAGCTTTCACCCATTTTCACAAATTTTTACAGACACCTGTGCAGTTACAAATACTACTTTGTGTTTACTTCTCTTTAACACATATGGTCCACTACTACACAATGTACCACCACATGACCAACTACATGTGACCCACTACTACACAATCTACCACATGACCAACTACATGGGATCCACACTACTACATGATCTACCACATGACCAACTACATGTGACCCCACTACTAGGTGTACACCCAACATAACTGAACACATCTGTCCACACAAAAATCTTTACACACATGTTCATAGCAGCATTATTTATAATAGCCAAAAAAGTAGAAACAACCCAAACATCTATCAACTGATGAATGAATACATAAAATATATACATACATGGAATATTATTCAACAATAAAAAGTACTGACATGCTACGACATGGGTGAATCTTGACAGCATTACATTAAGTAAAAGCAGCTTGTTACAAAGGACCACGTAGTGAATGACTTCATTTATCTGAAATTCCCAGAATAGGCAAGTCCACAGAAAAAGAGAGTAGACTGGTGGTGGCCTCGGGCTGGGAGGTTGGTGGGAAACGCTGAGTCATTTTTAATGGGTATAGAGTTTCCTTTGGAGGGGTGATTAAATGTCCTCGAATTGGATAGTGGTGATGGCTGCGTAATTCTAAACGTGAAAATCACCGGCTGTACACTTTAGGTGGGTGAACTGTACAGCACAGTACTTTTATCTTATTAAGCTGTCATTTTAAGAGGAACAGTAATCAAACAGCACAGGCACGTTTAAACCACTAACCAGGAAATGGGAAGTCTCTACATAAGCTGCTCAGCTTTGTCTTAGATAAAAGCTTCCTGAAACCTCTCAACATTCTGCTGACAGATCTGCTTCCGGTTTACCTGCTGGTTCTGGCCACCGCTCAGCAATCTGGAAATGTGACCATCAGTCACGAGCCGCTCCAACAGTCATGTGCTAAAAACTATCTCCCTTTGCAGCTGCTGTTTTCACTCAGTGAAAACTATATGCAGCAGGGACACCAACGCGATAGGAGGCAGGGGAGGCAGGCAGCCAGCAGACCTGGTTTCCGAGTGCCCGAGTTCACTGACTGTGAGGTCCTAGGCTTGTCACTTTACCTTCCTCAGGTTGAGTTTCTTCACTGACAAAATGGAGATGAAAATCTTTGCCCTACTTACCCCACAGCATTGCTGTGAGGGCAAAATTAGAAGAGGAGGAGGGGGAAGAGGGAAGGGAGACAGAGAGGGAGGGAGGGAGGGAGGGACCGTGAATACATCTTATAATCTATTTCCCATTAACTCTGAACCACACCAGGTTTTAACAGAATTAAAGGCTGGGTTTTAATTTTAGAATTTAAGGTGACTGGTTTGACTTCTACCCAATCCCAACCCTCCCTTTATTCCTCCCTTTAGTAAACTCTACCGTCTACAACTCCCCCCACCCCAATACTGAATCACCCTAGGGGGTCACACAGTCCTTTTCTTTAGGCCAGTGTTTTCAAAACTATTTCTTATGGAAAAGTGGTTGACTAGGTATCATTTTTATTTTTTTTATTTTTAAATTTTAAAAATTTTATTGTTTAAAATATTACAGATGACCCTTTTTCTCCCCAATGACCTGTTCCACCCCGTTCCTTCCCCCTCCCAGTCCCTCTCCCCACCATTGTCCATGTCCTTGGGTTGTGTATATATGCACATAAATTCTTTGGTTACTCTCTCCCACCCACCCGCCCTCCTCCATCCTTCTGACATTCATCAGTCTCATCTATGCTTCCATGTCATTGAATCTATTCTGTTCATCAGTTTATTAAGTTTGTTAGATAGGTATCATTTTTAAAAGGGTTCCATGGCCAAATGTGTTTGGAAAAATACTGGATTAAAGTTAAACAAGGCTCTTCCGAGATGTTATGATGATACTGTGTGTGGTGGATCTTGGGGGTGAGTGTAACATTTTGTTTTCCAACTTATGTGGCCCTTTTTCTCACGTGGTATTTCTCAGAACACTTTGAAAATGCTCACTTTGGTGAGTATGAGGTACACACACAAACATACATCATTTTGGTACTTCGAACTTCTCAGGATGAAAACCAAAATTCCAACTACTGAAAACATTTTTCAATGTGCTTCTTGGCAGCACATCAGGTATATAAAATTCTGAATTACTCAATGAGATCATTTGGCCTCCATATAAGGTACCATAGCCACAAACTGGTGGGACACTCGAGCTGTGGTCACCCACCCAGACTTTCAGCTGCAGGCAGTAACTGTGTAAGGCTGGTGAGCGGGAGACATCTGGGAGAGGCAACGGAGGAGCATCTTTATATTCCAATGGTTTAATAAAACTCTGCGCTGACCCTAAACAATCACATATGCAGGCTGAACAGGGCCTTGGGCCACAGACCTGAACCCACCGCTCATAGAGTGCTTCACTAAATTCCAGAATCCCATCGATAAGGACCATTCATTCCTTTCATTCATTCCTCTTTACGGTCACCTTCTTTGTGCCAATCACTGTTACTTTTGTTCATTTTTATATTTCAGACTCTGAGTCCCTGTCCAACTATTACACTGGCAGAGAGGACGTATAAACCAGCATTATTTAGCGATACTCTTACGGAGGTCAAACTAAGGTGTTGTGAGATCACAGGAAAGGTAGACAGGAATGAGGGACTTGAGGAAATAGAGGGCATTCCAGGCAAAAAGGAATAACATTGTCAAAAGGTTATACAAAGGAAAGAAAGTGAAGTACAGATTTCCCGAACTGGACAGGCACCAGGAGACTCATTTCTTTACTGCCAGAAACTGTGCACGATTCTGGGAATAGCTGAAGTAAATAAAATACACTTTATCAAAGAGGTCAGTCTAGTGGTGAAGACAGAAAAGACACCTAAGGATGGTGACAGTCTGATAAATGCTGTGACAGGGCATTTGCACAAGATGCTGTGGGGGTACAGAGGTGACTGTGGAAACGTGAGCATGAGCCAGACCATGGAAGACGAAAGGCCTGTGGGCCATGCTGAGGATTTGGGGCTTTATCCTGAATTATGCTGAAGTTTCTCAGGAAGGGAATGATCAGATCTGTACCTTAGAAAGACACAACAGTGTGCAGAGCAGGGGAGATGGAAGCAAAAATACTTCAGCCAATAATTCATTTTTCTATAAAACAGACTGCAGACTATGGCCAGATTATAATAAGAACAAAAACATTTCAGGAAATCATATCCTACATAAGCAGAACCTAAGAAGTAGATAGCTCTGAGATACCAAGTCTGCCTTCAATGAAGGAACAAGGAAACAACACAGTGGGACACAGAAAGGTGTCACCTGCAGCTCCTCCCCCACCCCTCCTACCTTCTGCAGGTTTGTGTCCTCAGGGTTGGGTGGCCTGGATGTATACAGTGGTGAGTGGAACACGAGAGGTAACTGCTACCAGGATGAGATTAGTTACAAACAGCCTAGTGCTGCAGAGTCTGCATTCACCACAGCAAGCAGTGAAGCAGATACTCAAGCTGTTTTGTAGGAAAGATAAGAACCTGAGAATGCACTCAGGCCAGTTTTCAAAGGCAAATCAACAAAGTGTCCTTTCAAGGAGTCATCAAAGTCATGCCTTCTTCCAAGGACAATCTGGTGGGCTGTTTCCACCTCTGACTGTAAGAAAATCTTCCTTGCTAGTTAGGTTTAGAAATGACCCGACTTCTCCAATCTAATGCACAAAGTTACTTTGGAATGTACTAAACTCAAAATAATCTTTTGAAAAATCTTGTATCTTTAGGGTATGTGTGAAAGGTTTGATTTGCTAAACAGAACACCGTGTCACCTAGGAAGAGGTATCATTTAAAGAAGGCTTACTTTGTCCTGCTCTTTAGTGTCAGGACAACTTGAGATCTACCAAGTAAAATGCCATCAACACCAGTACAACTGAAATTCGCCTTAAAGAAATTTTATGTCAAGACATCCTGCTATCAAGGAAAGCGTCTGATTTCCAATTAAGTGTTTCTATCAAAAACGGAAAAGGAACACTTGTCTTGCTTTAGAATACTTAATTTTATGAATTTGTGATGCATGTGTTTTAATACAATGAATGACGCATTCCACTTACACTATAAACTCTAAAAGCAAGACATTGTTTTCCCAGAATCATATTTAAAAGGCAAACAGTTTTGCTCATGGACACAACTTTTTATAAGAATGTGTCACTCTTAAAGTGTTATGATTGCTAAGACAATATGTTTATGTTCCATACAATTATGACTCTAATATTTCATTAAAATATTTTATTGTGTTTTGAGATATCAATCTTTTGGCAACCACATCTGTAGCATCTGTCTTCATTCACACCAACATTCTGCAATACTCAGTCCCTCATCTTTCCTAACTGCATCTCCCCCAGAGGTTATTATGCGAGATGCCTGGCACCAAATCAAAGGTTCAAAAGCTTTCTTCTTTATAACTCAGTTCAGTGGTTTATTTCCATTTAGATGTTTGATTTTAAACATCACTTTCTTCCATAACCTCCTTTCTTGTCACTGTCACTGGCTCTTTCTATAACCTTGTTTACTTCTATTACCACGTTTGCTACTTACTACTGACCCTAGTGAGTGAACACTTAGGGCCCATGTGGCACTGTCACCACAGGAGAGCAAGGTGGCTGTCCTGATGACAACTGTTCTAGGGAGGGGGCTGGGAATAACTTTTCCATCTGAGCTAATCCATAGAAGTGTTTCCTTCCATTAATATGTGTAATAAAAAACGAAGTATATTTGCAAATAACAGTTATCTTGAAAAATGTAGTCTTCAGAAGAGGGTAACACTGGAATTGGGTTAAAATACAGATGGTAGAGCCACAGGTCAAATAGTGTCAATTCTCAGCCTGTGGGAATGCTGAGGCTTCCTCGTTGCCTCCCAGAGAAATGAGAGAGCATTCACTTTGATTTAATGCTGAGAAATCTCTCCCAACTGGCAGGGGTTGGGGTAGACTCCAAATTAAAAAGTGTTGGTGAGTAAATCTCAGCCATTTCTCTCAGCACTAAGGAGGGAAAAAACAAACAGCTGTTCAGTAATTATCATACATTTTAAATAAGTGAAATCTCTATTCAATCATTGCAATTTCCACCCCCCCCAAAAAAAAATCACAAAATGATTGCCAAAGTAGGAATACAAACAATAGCTGACTTTTAAAACTAATGTTTGGCACAATCTCAGCACATTTAAATAAAAAGTGGTCACCCATTAAAAAAATAGAGATGCAATAGAAAAGGTTTCTTCTAGCAAAGGAAAATAAATGGCAACATTAAAGTTCTTTTAATCTTAAAATAAGCTTTACATAACGGCTTAAATGACTGGCCAGATTCCAGGTCACTTATAATAACACAGAACCTGCTGGTCACAAGTCCAAAGAGCCACATGCAGCAGAAATGCTGACACAGGGCACACAGCAGAGGCAGGTGGAACTGTGCAGTGTGGCCCAGCAACAATGTGCAGCCCCGACAAAGCCACGCTGAGCCTGGTGTGTCATAACAGCCTGTACAGGTTAATTTAACCAAATGAGGTCTGCCTGTGATCTCAGCACTGTGCCCTGAAGGTAAACACCAGCTGATTTCTCCTCAACCCTTAACATAGACTGTGAAGTGTATTAAGCCCTGACACACACAGCACAGAACTACATGCTTGGTGTCTAAATGGAGCAATCAGGAAATTGCTGCTCATGTCACTCACATGTGATTTGCTAACCTTGAAGATACCTTTCAAACTTCCATTATTTTCTTCTTTAAATAAGTGCCTAAATATTGCTTTGATGATGATGAACTATGTGAGTCAAGCACTAACAAGTTCCTGGGCAAGCATCCAGCCTGGATCCCCATGTTTGTGGGGGCCTGAGCACACTGGGAATGTAATACAAGGAGAACTGGAGAGACCAAGCGCTCTTTCTGAGGCATCCAGAACCAAGTAGAACAGTGCAGGCTGCACTGGTCTGTGGGCTCACTAACTGGCCACAGGTCTAACTCCCACAGGAGAGCCTGGACCCAGAATCTGAAACTTTCTTCCTAATCAAGTGTCTTCCTGCCACAGAGTCTACAAAATAGTGTCTTTTTGGAGTTTGATGCGTACGAAGTAGTTTACATAAGGGCTGTGCCACTTACCTGGGAATTTCTTGTCACGTGTATCTGTGTCCTGGGTGGGAGTTAACTATAACATGCAAACAGTTGGAGTATTTTTAAAGTCTTGTTTTCTTTTTACAAGACTGTGAATAATTGTTTTAGTTACATAGATATGAAATAGCACCACTGCAGTAGCATTTTACCTGCTTAAGGAATCGGCCAGACACGTTGCAGTGCTTGGCTAGCACACTTGGCAGAGAAGGGTTAGCGTACTCAAACTGAGGGTTGTAGGTGTAGTCGGACTTGAAGAATCTCAGCTTCTCCTTCTCCAGGTTGGTGGGCTTTATAGCAGTCAGTATACAAAATTTCCTTCCCGAAGAGTCATCTCCTTTTTCAAAACTTCTAGACAGCTGTGGCTGTGGCTGTGGCTGTGGCTGTGGCTGCGGCTTCGGCTTGGGGAGAGTGAAGTGGTGCCGCTTGACCTTGCTGTGGGGTTTAGGTGGCAGTGCTAGGCTGTTCCCTGTAACAGAGATACCATGCGTAAATGTCACAGGGTTTGACACTGAACTAGTGACGAGAACAGCAGGCTGCCTGTCTAGGCAGGACCAGGTATCACTGCTCAGCACAGGCCTGGGGGCTCTCGTCTTGCGAAGGTCTTTGCTACGAGAAGAGCTAGAAGATTTGCTGGGTTTCCTACATCTTTTGGAGTGGGTGGAGGAAGACCGCTTTTGTGCATGATGCCTTTTCTCCTCTTTGCTCTGCAGGAGGACATTGTAACTACTGGTCCCAGTGGTGAAAATGTCCTTCAGTATTCCGGGAGGTAACTGTGGGACACTCCTTTTGCGGACAGTGACCAGTGACTCTTCTGCATTCAGGATAGACTTCTTAGCCAGTTCTTGCTCAGGCCAGTGAAGCTTTTCTGTGTTAATGAACAAAATCAAAACAAAAGAAACAACAAAGATACCATATGAGGCGAATTGCTTATTATATGAGGAGTATTCTGAAGGTTCTTTAAAATTTATAATTTTGCAACCATCTTTAGAAAAGACACTTTAACTATTAAAGGTATATATTACTAAACTTTGGTCATGCTAACCATGGTCACTTCTATATGCTGAATTATCTATAAAAGTCCACAGCTTCAAACCATTTAGATGATCAAAGTTTAATATAGATGTGAGATAATACACATAAATAATGTGAATACTCAGCTCTACCAAAGAATGTGGATTTCATAAATCCAAGGCACCTTCAAAGCCAATATAATCCCAAAATTTGACGGTTTACATAAAGGTAGCTGCTAGTAAAGGAGGGATAACACTGCCTTACTGATCTCAGAAACCACTTTTAAGATTAAATAAATGGTATGTGTATGTTCAAGCATATTTTAGTAATGTCACTCACTAGTAATTGGCTGATTTTCTTAATTCTAGGCTATAGGTTAGGATGAAAGAAAATCAAGGTTTTTTTCTTGCCATGTCTGAAAAAACTGCAATGACTATTACATAGGTACCAATATATCAAATAGCAAATTAAGGAGAGGTCAATTTTGTCTTTAGATCTCATAAGTGGTTTAGAGAGACAAGAACCACTGGACATACTGCTGCTCACATGCTACTGTACGACCTGACTTGCACTCTCACTCCACAAATACGTGGAAACCACTAATTAAGCATGTGGCTCTGAAAAACCCCTGTGCAAATACATTATTCCTGCCTTCACCCAGCTTCTAATCTGGCTTTGAAGATTTGAGTAATACAAGGTAAGAAGAAGGTTAGTGAAAAGCAAGAGAGCGCAAAGTGAGGAGAAACAGATAAGATTTCAGGTCGACCCTCAAGGGCTTTCAGATTCAATTCTAAACTGACAAAGTGTTTGTTTACCTTGAATCCTACTTGTCTGAACTAGACTCCAGCTAAAGGCCTGTAAATATGCCCAGTCTGTCCATAAGCCTCTTCTAAACCTTTTCTGCAAATGTGACATGTGATTCTCAGCCAGTCCTCTTTTCCAAGTCTCGTGGACCGTTGTGCCTCTAGCCCTCAACCTCTGGCTCCTACTACTGAGGCAAGTTCAATGCTGGCTGACTTGGTGAGTGCCTGCCTCGCTCGCCAAGAAAGACATGATTTCTTTTATTTCAAGTTTTTGAAGACTGTTTATCCACATACATCTGTCATTCACTCATTCAAGATTAGATGTTCAGGGATCCTTTCTACAATAAATAGTAATAAATAACAACAACAACGGCAACCACCATTTGTTGACACACTTATATGAGTTTGGGGTTTCACCTGAAACTGTACCTGTTCTATCACGCCTCAGAGATGTGAAGTAATTGGCTCGAGGTTATATGACAAGAAAGTAATACACAGTAAAGTGGCATTTGAATGCAGGCGTGTCTAATTACAGATGCTATTCTCTTGTGTATGGTCATCCACTCAACTATGCAGACATTCAGTATTAACTTGGACCCATGCACACCACTGCACCCTTTCTTCCTTGGCACAGAACTCGCCACCCCAGTAAGCCATGGTAATTTGGATAACCAATGTACTAAGATAGGTACCAGGACAATGTTTTGTTCTTCTCTTTCTTTCTAGCGCTCAGGATGGTGTCCAGTAGATGTTCAGTAAATGTACACTGAACGAATGAATGAATGGCATGACCTTAAACATGCCATTCACCAACCATGGTAGTTAAACAGGTATTAGTTGTTCCAGGACCTTTCTATATTTACATGTGGAGACACTGCACAAGTGGAAATATAACAGGGAAGACCCCAAACCATTGGTTCTCAACTAGAGGCAATTCTGCCCCCCAGGGGACATTTGGCAATGTCTGGAGACATTCTGGTGTCACTAGGAGAGGTGCTACTGGCATCTTGTGGATAAAGATGATGCTAAACATCTTGCAATGCACAGGACAGCTTCTGCAACAAAAATATTCTTCCTAAAATAGAGCCCAGGTAGAGCCACCCTGCTCTAAATATAAGCTTTTAAAACCTGGAAGTCGTAGGGTTTTGGGTACAGAAACAGTACCAGGTCAAAAGTGGATAATAATCCAAATACGTAAGGTACATAAAAGTCCCTTTACTTAACATTGTCTAGCCCGGCCGGGCGTGGCTCAGCGGTTGAGCATCAACTTAGGATCCAGGTGATCGGGGTTCGATTCCCAGTCAGGGCACATGCCTGGGGTGCGGGCTCGATCCCCAGCCGGGGGCCTGCAGGAGGCAGCTGATCAATGACTCTCTCATCATTGGTGTTTCTATTTCTCTCTCTCCCTCTCCTTTCCTCTCTCTGAGATCAATAAAGATATATTTTTTAAAAAACACACAACAAAACATTTTCTAGGCCAGAACATATGAAATTTGAATCCTGGTGTCTAAAAGATAACATGAAAGCATGAACTTGCAAGGGTTAAATAGCGTCTACTGCATACCCAAGTTGAGAGGTGAGAGGCAGGAGCGAGCCTGCACAGGGTTGTGTTGAAGGTTGACTGCACAAAGAAGCCATTCAATAAATGCTCAAGACCAGCCAAAAGTAAATGGAACAAACAGAACTCTCATCGCAGGTGGGTAGGTACCAGTTCCTCAGGCGTTTCAGACTTAAGTGCTGCCAACTGATAGTCAGAAATGGGCAGGCCGGGCAAACATGGGCCAAGGAGCACAGAATCCAGACTGCAGCCCAAATGCCCACCAACAAGGCCAGTTTCTCCAGAAGACGCCACGAGTTTAGGAGACAAGAGGTGATAAGGAAAGGAAGACTGAAAGGGACATTAAAAGGGCAAGAGTAAGAGAACTGAGATAAGAACAGGGTATCACAGACCGAGAAGTCGGGTGAGCACTAGGCCCAGCCAGGTAGGTCGCCGGAGGTAACCAGCCTTTCTCACTGTCTTCGCAAGGGGAAAAGATACCTCGAGTTAAAACCAGTGGAAAAAACTACTCTGAGGAATTCTGAATTTTGATGGCTCATTACATTTATGTTGTGTTGATTTTAAAAAAATGAATATTCAATGTAAAAGTGCTCTTTGGTTTCTAAGACTCAGTAGCTCTATGACCAAATCAGGGAGCTCACAGTTCTGTTTTGTCATAAAGTGTCAGTGACCTGTAAATTCATTCTGTCCCATCTCGAACAACCTATATACTTCAGGATACTTTAAATTAAAAGTCCAAAACCATCTGCCAAAACACTAAAGGAGGAGATGGAGGGAGAGAGGTGACTATGTGACAGGACCTGTCCCCCCAGGAGGTGCAGCATCAGTTCACTTGCTAATTATCTACCTGAGAGGCTGAGCCTCTGTCCTTTCTAAGCTCCATCTGCTGAGAGCAAAGACTGGGAGTGCCGGTGGCGTTTTTATTTAATAACTGCCAATCCTGCCAAATGGTGATATGCCATGATGTTCACAAAAGTGGACAGGTGGTCCTTCAAATACACACAAGGATATAAATTAATTTCTCGCAGTAGGCACAATAACCTTATTTTCAGTTGCATGAAAAGTAGTGAAGAATCTGAAAGCTTTTTGTGATTTTAAATACTACTGTTTAAGAAAAAATGACTTTTACACTTGTATAAGAACATAATAAAAACCCAATCAGAAGATTTAATTGAAGAACCTCCAATTCTAACTCCTTTTTCTTGAAAAATTAAAACTTTTAAGCAGGAGCAGGCTTCTTTGGGGGTAGTGTAATTCATTTTCCCTCTGAAAAATAATGAGATACCTAAAAATCAGACTTGCCCATATTAAAGTCACTATAGAATGTGGCATGTTAGCCGTCAGCAACCTGCCTCACTAGAACCCTGGCGTCAATGAAAACAGTTTGTTGATCAATGAAATCATTCATGCCAACCTGATTACTTGTACTGAAGAAAAGGGGAATATTACATTAAAATCCATACTCAGTATGTTCACACAACCAGGTGAAGCTACTGAAATTACCAACACAATGAAAGCTTCCTTTGTATCTAGAACGGGAGCAAAGGGTACCGGGGTTGCTGGCTTCCATTCCCGCTCTTTCAATTGCTTCTCTGTAACACGAGTCTAATCACTATGCCCATCACCCACGGGTGCCTCAGGCTCCTCATCTGGAGAAATGGGGAGAGGAGAGCACTGCTCAGTCAACTCTGTGTTTCACGGTCATGAATAGGTGAGTTTCATAGTAATTATGAGGCCCTGGCTGGAAGGAGATTAGATCACCAGAAACAAAGCCTACTGGAAAATGCCATTCAACCAATTTTGACCCACAAGATGGCAATTTTATATGGTTCACTAATACTTATGAAACCTGAGAGCCTGGGGTAATTTTACAGCACAAAACAATAGGTTGCTTGATGACAAACAGAAGAAAAGGCAAAACAAAACAAAATAATCCCTGAGTAAGATAAACACTTTGATCAAGTAGTTCATCATCACTTAAAATTCAAATGATACCATCTCTATGCCCAGTGGAAAGGATGTCTAAACAGTGGTGTGTTCATACAATAGAGTAGCACAGTGCAATGCAAGAGCAAACTGAGGTTTGCAACAGCACAGACAATCTTGAGCAAATGCAACCAGATCAAGAGAGTACATAATGTGTGGTTCAAAAACAGGCAAAACTAACCTATGGTGCTGGAAGTCAGATTAGTGGTTACTTAGGGAGGGGTTATAACCTCCCTAGGAGGAGGTACCAGGGGAACAAGTGCCAGAAATGTTCTACATCTTGCTCTGGGTAATAGTTACAGATGTACAAATTCAGCAGGCTACACATTTAAGACTTGTGAACCTTAATGACTAAGTTATATCTTAATTTTTTAAATGGTTTACAAAAAATCAGTATCATTGAAAACATTTATTGCCCAAATGTCTGCATTATAATAGATAATCAATTATATCTTAAATTCAATAGCACCAACTATAGTTTCTCAACTGTAAGTTAAAAAGGAGATGGAAAGATACTGCTATTATAATTTCAGGAGCTGAGAAACACAACTGTATTTCAGGATTCCTAGAAATGCCACCACCCCAGCTAGGAGTACTTCAGTGTTATTCTATTTAGTGACAATGATTCTTTATAAGGTGACACTGTTGGTTTTGGGTCAGAAACTGTTGTGTGTTGTTGTTTTACAGTTAGGAATATGCAGGGTGTGTGCTACATGCCAGAAATGATGGTTGTGGTGAAAGAAACAGCATTGAACACCATCTAAACTAACGGAGAACATGCCAGAGAACAAACTTCCCCATGGTTTCCCATTTGGGATGAAAACAGAGCTCCTAACCACAGCACATGCGGTCACTCGTGCTCTGTCTCTCTGCTTCTGGCCTCCCCCTGCACAGTGTCCCCGGAATCCTCCACTCGAGCTTCCTTTTGCTTTGAAGTCCCTCCCCTTCCCCCTCTCCAACCCCAGCACTCCCTCCCACTCCGCTCCCTCCCCTCCTTGGGGTTAATGTCTCCTCATCCTTCAGTTCAGACAGGAAACCTCCTCTGGGAGGTTCTTTAAAGCACTTGCCAGGTGGCAGTAATGGCTCTGTTGGGACGATGGCCCTCCTTCCCCAACACTGAGATTGTATGGCCCCTCATGGAGAAGTCTGTGTTGATTTTTGCTCACTGCCCTGCTCGCGCAAGGATAGCCAGAGCAGTAGCAGAGCGATGAGAAGATCTGAGAGAAGAAAACTCACACCAGATGGCATAGAAAAAAGAAACCATGAGAGATGTTAAAGACAAGTTCTAATGGCAAGTGCCTACTACTGTTTGGACAAACAGGAGCTATGTGCCTGGATGTGCTCATCCCGTAAGGCCACTGACCTTAAGATGACTTTGGTGTCCAGTATTTTGAACATTCACCTTTGTTACAAAGGAGCTTCCTTTCCGGATGACTCAGTAATGTCTTATATCACATACAAAATATGGGCAGTAAGAAATAATAAATTTACATTAATCTTATATGGCTTCTGACAGGACTTGCTACTCACTGAATGAGCTTGATGTTTTCTTTTCTATTTTGAAAACAATAATTTTTAGTAAAATATGATCTTTCCAGACCAAAACTTACAGACTTGCCTGTGATAAAAACTTAAAAACCACCAACTTGAGTAACTATCAGATTATGTGCCACTGCTGTTAAATGAAATCTTCATGCTGAATATCATGGCTTAAATCAGCACACAGTCATTGCAACAGTGTCATGCGACCCTAGTGGCTTGGGAATGGAGCTGATTTGAATCTTGGCTATTTATCAGTAGGTGTGACCTTGACCAAGGTGTTGAACTTCTTTGTGCTGTGTTTTCTTATCTGTAAAATGGGATAATAAATTACATATGTCATAGCATTGGTTCAAAGAACAAAAAAGTTGGTATATATTAAGTGCTGAGAACAGTGCAGCCTGTGTTAATCAGTACCATTACCATACTCAATACTATATTCAGCTCCTATAGAAATACTCCATGAAATAATATAAATGGGAAAATACTTAGAATCATTAAATTTGGATTTCCAGGGTAAATTTAACATTAAGCAATTAATTCTGCATTCTAGAACCAGCGTTTTTGTGGCTTTAGTATAATGAACTATCTTCTTTAAAAAGCTATGAGAAGGCACAGAAACCTTTTCTGACTTGATTTCATTTCCAGCAGCATATACAGCACACGTATCTTTCCTATTATGGTTCTCCCGTCAGCAGCTGCACCAGGATGTTGTGTTTATTATAGTCAATCATGACCAGTCAGTCAAAAGTGGGTAAGATATTATATAGGAGTGATTTCAGAAACACTGAATTGCTTTAGTCCTTAAATAAAAATCAGTTTGTTCTATATTTATAGTGATTTTAGAGCTTAAAAAAACCCCACATATTTCCATCAATACTCCCACCACAAATAACTAAGGTCTTCTCTAACCAGAAGAACGGGCTTCTTAGACATACATGAATAGTGGGGGGATAACAAGGAAAAGGGGGACATGTTTTCAGCTAAATTCTCATAAAGTTTCTGGTCATCCAAACTGGGCTTTCTGACACATAATGAAATGCTGGGCTAGGGTTCCAGACTACCATTTTAACTAGTCAAGCACTATGTAAAGGAAACAGAGAAACTTTTTTGAAAAACGGCCTGGCCAATTAAAGAGGCTGTCAGTTTGAGGCTTGATTGTCTCAAATGGCTATTTGAATGTTTAATAACTATAGAAATTCGCTGCCAAATTATCTCAAGGTATTAAACATGCAGAGCTAGATTGATAAGTGTATTGCCATTAAATTATGGGAAGGGAGTTGAGGCAAGAGGAGTGTGTCTACTATTTTATAACGTATCTCTCTTCAAACTTCCAACTCTGTGTATTATTAAAAAAAAAAAAATAGGAGGTCCGCTTCGTATTGTTAATAGTTGGCCAGAATATCCAGTTTCTAACACTATCATACTCATGTTCTCTCTCTGTGATGATTGTTATGCTTTGGGAAAGTTATTTTAATTGACTTTACTTCTAAATCATTGTCTAATAACCTTCACTGACAGAATCTAGCTACGTAAGGCAGTGGTTCTCAAGTGCGGAGGGGAGGGTGGCAGTGTGTGTGATCTCGCCCTCCAGGGTTCAACTTGACAACATCTGGAGACATTTTTGGCTGTCACAGCTGGGGTAAGGGGGGTTGCTGCTCCTGGTATCTAGTGGGTAGAGGCCAGGGATGCTGATAAACGTCCTACAATGCACAGAACAGCCCCCACAGCAAAGAATTATCTACTAAATCAATGTTAATAGTGCCAAGGCTGGGAGAGCTGCTCCAAGACAAAAATATGGTATTTTTAAATAACTTTCAGCATTTTCATTGTATTTTAAGATGAAAATAGCATCTACATCAACTCACATTTAAAAATATCTAATGTCAATTTAAGTTGCCTCTTAGATCTTAGATCCTATGACCGTCTGTGCTTCCTGTCAACGTAGGGATGGGATAAATCCCAGCAACGTCAGGATTGAGCAGATCAGCTCCATAGTTTACACCACGGAACATGAAGTAAAACAGTATAAAGTTGAGACCATTAGCATTTGGAAAGGAACTTAGTTTTACAATTAAAAACTTCACAGAAAAATGGCCTGCTAGGTACCAGGATGCCTTCAAGGCCTCACTTCTCTGGACACCGGTGTCAGAGTCAGGCACCTCCGCTCCCTCGGCCGCCCTCCCTCCAACCCGGGCCCCTGGGCCTGTCCTGCGGACGGTTACGCAGAAGCCGGAGCCGCAGCGTGGCCTAGAAGGTCATTCCAGACCACGCAAGGCAAGTTCTGAATGATTAACACCCAGAGTTACTTAAAAAAGTAACGAAGGCAAGTCAACTTTCTGACCTGGGGTCTGAACACCCCTTTTTGACACTGGGCACAGGACACAGAAAAGCGACCTATTAAAATACCAACTGAGGACGACCCCCGCCTTGGGAGGACACGCACACGAGCGGCCGCGGGGAGACGGACGGGAGAGTGTGCTTTCCGTGGGCTTGCGTGTGAAGAGCACCCCGGAAATCAGGTCCCACACGAAAACGCCCCGGGGCGCGAACGAGAGAGAACCCAACAGCGCGTCGGGGCTGCACATTCGCAGGACCAGCGACCTGTGTATGACGGCGAGTGACCACAGGACAAGGGGCCGTCTTCGCCCCCCCCCCGCACCTCCCGGCCCGCGGGGTTCGGGGCGCCCGTAGAGCGCCGCGCGGAGCCGCCTCGACCGTTACCCCGGCATCCGGGCGCTCGGGACCCCGCCAGCCCCACAGCCGCCGCCGGCGGCCGGGCAGACGTGGGCGGCCCGCAGGCCCCGCGGCCAGCGCCGCCCGCACTCACCGGTCACGCGGATGGACTCCAGCATCGTCCGGCCGAGGCCCGGCGGTGGGCGCCGCGGACGCGGGGGGCGACAGCCCGGGCCTCGGAGACGAGGTCGCGGGGGCGGTGGCTGTGGCGACCTGGGGCGGGATAAGGCGGGTAAGGGCGGACGGACACCTGCGGCCGCGGCCCGGAGCGGCGCTCCCTGCAGCGCGCAGGTGACTGAGGGGACGCGCCGCGGCCCTCGGAGGGTAGCGGCGTTCGGAACCCCGCGCTGTGACGTTGCCGCCCCCCCGTTGCTAGGAAACGTTCTTGGCGTCCGCGGGCGCTGCGCTTCACGGAGCCTGCGCGCCGCTGGGGGCGCCCGCGCGTCGGGGCAGGCTCGCGGGCGGAGAGAAGGCGGGCGGACTACAACTCCCGGCGTGCACCGCGCAGCCCGCGCCCCGGGACGGCTCCGGTCTCCTGCGGCGCGCGCGTTGACTGACTCCCGCACGGCCCTGTGTGCGGCTCAGGGGGGCTGGCGGGCGCCGTGGCTTCAAGAGCGGGGGGAGGGCGTGTGTGAGGTGAAAGGCCCCGCTGCGAACTCTAGGCCCGTCCCTGCCCTTTAGTTAGCTCGCGAGGCGCGGGGGAGCTAAGAGCGTGGGGTCGAGCACCTTCTCGAGCTGCGGGAGCCCAGACACGGCCACCGTTTGAGTAGCCCCCGTGGTATCCCGATCCTGCAGTTCAAACTTTGATTATGACTGTTTCATCGGTAGGGCTGACTGCTGCTCGGTTTATTATCACGGAAATGTACCCAGTTTTGCGAGCGCGCAGCGCGGGCCGGGTCCAAGCCGGGCCTGGGGGCGTGACCGGGGCAGCGAGGACGCCTGGGGCGCTGACCCCCGGGAGGAGCCCCTGGAGCGCGGGCCCGGCCCGGCCCCTTCCCCCTCCTCCAGGCCGAGTCGTCGGGAGACGGGCGGAGAAGGGGCAGCCTTGGCCGGGGGGAGGCCCCCTGGGGGCTCGCCCTCTGCCATCCACTGGACACGGAAACAGCGGGCGCGTTTCCAGACCCAGGAACGAAAGAAAGCTGAAGGTCGGCGAGGACGTCCCTCTGAGAAAGGCAGGGGGCGTGTGAGAATCTGTGTCTTCTTCAGGAATGAGGAGAGACCTGTGAAAACGTATCCCAAATAGTGGGCTGCCCCACATCTTACTGTCAGTCGTCAAAATCTCCCCGGAGCCCAGCCGCCCCTCAGCACCACGCGCCGGCCCGGCCCGCCGCCCCTTCATCCGGATTGTGGCTCCAGTCCCCTAAATCCCCGCCCTCTCATCCGGATTGTGGCTCCAGTCCCCTAAATCCCCGCCCTCTCATCCGGATTGTGGGTCCAGTCTCCTAAATCCCCGCCCTTGCATCTGGATTGTGGCTCCAGTCCCCCAAGTCCCCGCCCTTTCATCTGGATTGTGGCTCCAGTCTCCTAAGTCCCCGCCCCTTCATCTGGACTGTGGCTCCAGTCTCCTAAATCCCCACCCTTTCATCCGGATTGTGGCTCCAGTCTCCTAAGTCCCCGCCCCTTCATCTGGACTGTGGCTCCAGTCTCCTAAATCCCCACCCTTTCATCTGGACTGTGGCTCAAGTCTCCTAAATCCCCGCCCCTTCATCTGGATTGTGGCTCCAGTCTCCTAAGTCCCCACCCTTTCATCTGGACTGTGGCTCCAGTCTCCTAAATCCCCGCCCTTTCATCCGGATTGTGGCTCCAGTCTCCTAAGTCCCCGCCCTTTCATCCGGATTGTGGCTCCAGTCTCCTAAATCCCCGCCCCTTCATCTGGACTGTGGCTCCAGTCTCCTAAATCCCCACCCTTTCATCTGGATTGTGGCTCCAGTCCCCTAAGTCCCCACCCTTTCATCCGGATTGTGGCTCCAGTCCCCTAAGTCCCCGCCCTCTCATCTGGACTGTGGCTCCAGTCCCCTAAGTCCCCGCCCTTTCATCTGGACTGTGGCTCCAGTCTCCTAAATCCCCACCCTTTCATCTGGATTGTGGCTCCAGTCCCCTAAGTCCCCACCCTTTCATCCGGATTGTGGCTCCAGTCCCCTAAGTCCCCGCCCTCTCATCTGGACTGTGGCTCCAGTCCCCTAAGTCCCCGCCCTTTCATCTGGACTGTGGCTCCAGTCTCCTAAATCCCCACCCTTTCATCTGGATTGTGGCTCCAGTCCCCTAAGTCCCCACCCTTTCATCCGGATTGTGGCTCCAGTCCCCTAAGTCCCCGCCCTCTCATCTGGACTGTGGCTCCAGTCCCCTAAGTCCCCGCCCCTTCATCTGGATTGTGGCTCCAGTCTCCTAAATCCCCGCCCCTTCATCTGGATTGTGGCTCCAGTCTCCTAAATCCCCGCCCTTTCATCCGGATTGTGGCTCCAGTCTCCTAAATCCCCACCCTTTCATCTGGACTGTGGCTCCAGTCTCCTAAATCCCCACCCTTTCATCTGGACTGTGGCTCCAGTCTCCTAAGTCCCCGCCCTTTCATCTGGACTGTGGCTCAAGTCTCCTAAATCCCCGCCCCTTCATCTGGATTGTGGCTCCAGTCTCCTAAGTCCCCACCCTTTCATCTGGACTGTGGCTCCAGTCTCCTAAATCCCCGCCCTTTCATCCGGATTGTGGCTCCAGTCTCCTAAATCCCCGCCCCTTCATCTGGACTGTGGCTCCAGTCTCCTAAATCCCCACCCTTTCATCTGGATTGTGGCTCCAGTCCCCTAAGTCCCCACCCTTTCATCCGGATTGTGGCTCCAGTCCCCTAAGTCCCCGCCCTCTCATCTGGACTGTGGCTCCAGTCCCCTAAGTCCCCGCCCTTTCATCTGGATTGTGGCTCCAGTCTCCTAAATCCCCGCCCTCTCATCCGGATTGTGGCTCCAGTCTCCTAAATCCCCGCCCCTTCATCTGGACTGTGGCTCCAGTCTCCCAAGTCCCCGCCGCGGTTCCACCCCTGCCCGCTTCACCTGACCCTCGGAACCCGGCGGCCAGTGTGATCCTGCTGCGGAGCCAGATGGCTTCCTTCTCACCTGTGATGTCCCCTCCTCCATCCCCTCTCCCCTCCTCTCCTGTCCTTTGTCCCCCCTGGACACCCTGGCCTCCCTGACACCCCCAACCCCGCCAAGCGCTGCCTGGCCTCAGGCCTGCCCCAGCTGGGGTTTCGGGCTGGGCATGCTCTCCCCACATGCCCAGGAGACCAGTTCCTTCATTCAGAACTCAATCCAAATGCCGCTTCTCAGCGAGGCTTTACCTGGCCATGTAATTTAAAATTCCACTCCTTCCTCTGATTTCTTATCCCCCTTTTCTGCTTCATTTTTCCCTTAACACTTAACATTATCCAATTCATTTATTTTGCTGATTTGTCTTATTGTCTCTATCCCTAGAATAAAATTTCTACAAGTGCAATGATTTTTGTGTGTTCACTGCTATATTTCCAGCGTTTAGAATAGTGCCTGGCACACAGTAGGTACTAGACAAATTATTTGTAAGTTAATGAGTAAGTAGAGAATAGAAAGTATGCATTTTCAATGATAATTCAGAGAAAATAGCATGATATAAAATGGGTATGGAGATAAAGAAAAACTCTTCAGGTTAAAGCACGTGATACAGTAATGAGCAATGAATCCTTTGCATTCATAAGAGCAGTTATCCCTGCAACATACATCCTAAGGAAAAGGGCTGCAAGTGAACCTTACATACCAAGCTCCCTTAGCTTCCTTATATATCTAAAACTCTAAAACCCACTTTCCAACTTTGCTACAAATGCATGTTACTCCTGCAAATTTCTAGTTTTCTGTTTCTCAAAAAAACAAAGACTCCTAAAAGATTTTTCCCGGTCATATGTAAACAATTTACTCTGAATGCTTTTACTAAAGCATACTTAATCAGATTGTCCATTTTCATTATATTTTGAAGAAACCAAGATGTGTTGTTTTATCCATTCCACTTATTTAGATACAAGGCACTGGGATTTGTACTTTTAGAGTACATAAAGACACAATACTTCTCAAGAACCTTACTGACTAGTAGGGAAGGCTTTATACGCATACTACACACACCTTAGAAAATGATATGGTGTGGTGATTGCGGGTGGGGTGGGGTGGGGGGAGGTGCAAGAGGATGTAGGGGAAATAAATGGTGGTGGAGAAAAAAGAAAAAAAAGTGATGTGCACTAAAGGGATACTTCCCTCTTCAACATTTCATTAAACTCAAGAATTCCAACAGCAAACAGTTTGATGCCCCTATAGTTAGACCACCTAGAATATTATTTCATTCTTTACTTTCAAAATTATTTTAATCTAAATCTTTACGTATAAGTATTATATAAAGCTGCATATCTATTTAATCAAAGTATTTTAAAAAAATTATCTTTATTAACCAAAGCATTTTTAAAATATATTCTTCCTGTACTATTAGGCACTGAAGTGCTCTTGCTAACAAATTTGAGAATACAAAGGGTTTATCTAATTTCTCACAAAACCAGTACTGTGATCAGCTGCTCTGGCCGTCCCCGCCCATGCAGCTATTCACCCTCATCAATCTCTGTTCGTTACTGCCCGGTGCTGTGCCTGCTTAGTGTTCCCATTGGCACAGCCTCTGCAGCTGCCCACTTGGCTGCTTTTGAGTCAGCATTGTCTTTGCATATCCGCCAGACAATGAACAATTCCATCTCGCTGAGAAACTTCCATCTTTCTACCTGTTTCTATATAAGCTGTCAACATCAATTCAAGAGAACTGATGTGATTATCCAGTTTCAAAGCACTGATTGCAAAATAAAGTTAAAAATGTATTAAAACTGACTTTAATAAGTTATGTTTATCTTTAAAGATGCACCTTCTCCCCTCTTTAAAGTTTTACTAAAATTTCCCAAGAATAGCCAAGAGCAGCAGTGTAGTTATCCTAGTGTGACACTGTACTTCCCTTTTAAGCTCTGTTTTATGCGCCCTACCAACATTACATTGTGGATTATTTTTACTTCTGAATATCTTTAATGATGATTTCTGTTCAACTTAAATACAAAAATATAGGAAAGAGGGTATTTTACTAGACATGTTATCCCTTCATGTGTGGTGGGACATTTATGCTATGAGTAAAGAGCTTGAAGTTTTCTTATTTCATCAGTAACTTTTGATCAGTAACGTGTTGATCAGTATATTCCATGTACATGCTACATGCAAACTGTTCATAGTTGGTGGAGTTTGGGTCCAAACATCTCTGTAGTGAGAGAGGATTTTTTTTTTTAAGAAAAAGATCAACAGTCTCCTTTTGAAAGACTTATAATACATCCGATCATTTACCATGAACGGGGGAGTGGGTGACAAAGAGCAGGAGAGCATGAAGGGGAAGGGGACGTGGAGGCTGGAGAAGGCTGCTAAGAAGTATTGCTAGTGCCAGTGGAGGGACAAACAGCTATGAGACTTCACTTTTGACAGCAAAAGTTCATTTTGTTGAGAACAGATCAAGCATATATTAGGCTGGAAACTGAGAAAAAGTTTCACTTCTTAAGAAGTTAGTAACAAAAAAATTAGAACATTAAAATAAAAATTTCAGATGAGAATTTAAAAGAATGGGGGGTGGGGAGCCACTTGAAGAAAAGACTTTCTTTCCTGTTCTATTGGAATCCCTTTATAACGGTCTATGTTACTGGAAATACATGAATTGAGGAAAGTCCATCTGTAGCCTGCTGTTATAAAGGAACAGAGCAACTGTAGCGGCAACACCCCAGATTCTAACCAGCATCAACAGAAGCCTTGGGGCAAGCTGGAAACAATGTTCCTTCACTTAGTCTTAGAGAAAAACCCAGGGAATAGCTGGTTTCATGGCTTTTTTGTGTGTGTTTTTGTTACTCCTCATTGGAGGATATTTTTTCCATTGCTTTTCAGAGAGTGGAAGGGATGGGGAGAGACACAGAGAGAGAAACATCGACATGAGAGAGACACATCGATTGACCGGGGCTGGGATCGAGCGGGCAGCCTAGGTATGTGCATGCCTTTGACCTGACCTTGACCAGAATTGAACCCATGACCCTTCAGACCGTAGGCTGACCCTCTAACCACTGAGCCAAAACCGGCTAGGGTAGTTTCATGGCTTTAAAAAAAAAATTTGTCGGTGAAGCTTGAGAGCTTTCAGGATGCCTGTCCTGAGAATGGAATGTTTTCAGTATGTCTTTTTCAGGAGCATGAAAAGCATTAAGTGAAAAGAATGCTTTGTGAAACCACCTTCGCCTTTGCACTTCAATAAAGATGGTCCAAACAGCACAAAAATCCTGGCAAACACTGGTCTTTAAAAACAGGACATTTTGTTTCAAGTGACTGAGGGAGGACAGATATTTTTTACATAGTCAAAAATATTGCCCATCTTAATCATCTTTGGAAGAAAAGATGCGCATCAATTACTCCACAGATATTTATGAAGTCCCTACTATGTGTAAGACAGAAAGATGATGAAAAAGACATGACCCTGCCCTCAGAAGTTACCAGTAGTGCACACACACCTACGTAAACATGGTGTATGACACAAACCATTCCTTGAGCACATGCATCAGGGATGCTCCAGTGAGTAAACCAGATCGTCTTCTTGGAACTTATGTTACAGTGGGAGAAACAACCTGAAATCTACTTAACAAACAACATACTTTCAGATACAGACAGGTGCTATGAAGAACAGTAAAGCAGGGAAGTATGTGGGTGGTGACGTGGATAAGGGGGGGTGTCAGAAAATGCCTCTTTGAGGAAGTAACTTTTGAGCTGAGAGTTGAAGAATACAAGTCAGCCATATGGAATTTGGGGGCACAACCATTCTAGGTACAGGGAATTGCAATGGCAAAAGCCCTGAGATGGGAATGACCTTGACATGATCCTGGGGCTACATAAAGGTCAGCATGGTTGGAGTCCAGTGAGCTGGGAAAAGTGATAGAAGAAAGATCTCAGAGGCAGGCAGGGGTTGGGGAAAGGAGTTTAGATCTTATTCTAAGTGTAATCAGAAGCCACTGGTGGATTTTAAAGAGGGCAGTGACATAATACGGTTTATTTTATTTATTTTAAATATTGAATTGACTGCTGTGAGAATAATGCATAAGAGGACAGAGTGGAAGCAGGGAAACCAGATAGGAGACTCTTGCAGTGGCCAGGTGAGAGTGATGATGGCTGAGAGAAATGGGAGCTGTGAGAGGGGGCGAAGTAGAAGATATCTGCAGGATATATCTGCAGGCAGTTGATCAGTAGGTTGGGTATGTGGATAGAGGAGGAGAGGAAGAAAGAATCTGACATGACCCCTAGGCTTCTGGCTTGAGCAACTGGGTGGCTAGCGGTGCCATTTATGGAAGTGGGGACTGGAGAACAGGCTTGGTGGGGAAATTTTATTTTGAATCTGTTAGGTTCAATATACCAGTCAAGAGTACAGGTCAAGATTTCAAATAGGTGGTTGGATATTAGGGTTTGGAGTTTAGGGAAGAGATCATGTAAAGAAATATATCTGGGAGCCATCAGTATATGGATGATACTTTAAGTCAAGAGGACTGAAGAGATCACCTAGGGAGTGTGTGTAGGTAGACAAGAGTAGGATCTGGAGCTTTAGCCATTTAGTGGTGGAGCACAGGAAGAGTAGCCAACAAAGTTTTAAACACACACACAGAGCAATGTATACATAACTATATAACTATGTGTGTGTGGGGGGGGTTGGGTGGGGGGAAAGAGTTGATGTCATGAACACCAAAATTTGGAAGGGTCAATGAGAGAGGAGAAAACCATGGTCTAGGAGTAGTAAGGAGAAGAACTTTTTTATTTTTGTCGAAGCAGCTCCTATTCCATCTCCCAGCTCCAAAAATTCGTTCAATATGTTGCCCACAGATAGGGGGTGTATCAGATGTTAAACTCATAAGAACAGATACCTATGCTTGATCTTAGCCAGAAGGATGAGAAGTGATAATTAGGAAAAGCTTTTGAAGTTTTGGAAGATAAAGAAGTTCACAGCAGACATCAACCGAGTACAATAAACCTTCTTCTTATGTCAAACTTAAGGAGAAGATTTTATATTTGATGTTCAAGAAAGAGAATTTGATGTTTAAGGAACATTTGCTTCTGCTATTTTGCAATACTTAAGAGCTACTTTAACATGGGATCACTAAAAATTTAAAGATAGGATCTGTGAATATAGCTTTGAGAAAACTAGATATGGAAAAGTAAAATTATCAATAAGTACATAAAAGATTTCTTCCTTTTTATGAAATGATTTACTGTGGTCCTTTAAATATAAATTCTCCAATACCCTTATTAACCACTTGAGAAAATAAAAAAGAAGTTAAGCTGTATACATTTTGAGAGTAATCTATTGAATAAAGGAAATATGCCTGTAGTTGCATTTTTTTTTGAAACAATACAATATGGTCACAATCTGTTTTCCCTCACTTTGAAATATGAAACTTTATATGTTCACAATCTGTTTTCCCTCACTTTGAAATATGAAACTTTAATTCATTGATTAAATTAAAAAAGAAAAAAAGTCTCATGCGAAGGACCAATAAAATGTAATGCTAAATACCATTAATAGCAGAGGTTATAACAAAAAAAAATGTCCTTTTCAGTAGCATGTCTATAACATCCTTTGATGGCTCCTAGTTCTTCATTATAATAAATGTAAAAGAAGTGGCCCTTCAGCCAGATAACCTGAAGTCCAGGACTTGGCTTTGCTCTTTCTTGCCACAACCTTATGTTTAGATCTTGGCCTTTTCATTCTCTGCGAAAATAAGAAAATTTATGGCATTGAATAAAATGAGAATGTGTGAATGCATTCTGAAAAATTTACTGTAAATATATACCATTTGGAGCATCCTTATTGAAGTAAAGTCTTTGGAATTTTGTTTTTCAGCCCTCTATCAATGTTGTCTGTGAAAGACATGATTACTATTTCCTTTGTTGAAGAGGTAGGATCAAACTCTCATTTACTAGGGCGGCCTTTAATCTCCAGTTATCTCTGCTTCACAGCCTGGACTCTATTATTATAAAGTTAATGTAATAATCTGAGGTCTTTGATTTAAATAGTGTTAATATTCTGAAAGTCATCAAAAGTGTCTTCCCTTATTATTTAAATAAAAAACCCACAAGCTCCCAAGTAATTTAGGTAAAGACCACAGGATAGCCTAACTGCTAATAATCATGTAAATATAGAATACATTTATTTTCTTTCCTAACTTAATAGTTAATTTTTTTTTAAAGAAAGTAATTCCAAGAGAAAAACATGGTTGCTATTTATTTATTACTTTAGATATAGCTCAAGGGGACACTTATGTCAGTATTGTATTTTTGGTGATCAAAATAAATAAGTTAACTGAAATGTAAAGAGTATAAACAGTCTAGGATTTGAAGTCAGGCAGATGTGGTTAAAATTATATGGTGATGGTCTTAGGCCCATCATTTAGCCTCTTTATATCTCAATTTCCCTATCTCTAATATGGGAATAATAGTTACCTTACATTCAGTTCTCCAACAAATATCTATTGAACTCATGTGCCCAGAAAATGCTGGGTTACAGCTATAAACAAGACAAGTTCCTGCCATTCCATAGCTTACACTCTCGTAGGAGAGGTAAATAATAAACAAAAATATATAACTAAAATAATTCCATATAAGTGGTAAATGCAGTGAAGACAATAAATCAGAGGAACAGGATGAAAAGTGACTGGGGGCAGAGAGAAGGGGTGTGGCCACTGGGTCAGGGAAGTCTTCCTTGTGGAGGTAGCGATTTCAAGCTTAGACCCAACTAATGAGGAGACAGACATGGGTAGATCTAGAGAAGCAGTATCAGACAGTGAAAGTTTTTGAGGCAGGAAAGAACTTAACATTTTTTAATGACCAGAAAAAAGGCCTATGGAGCTGAAGATTGGTGGGGAAAAAAGGGGGGAGGGTATTATGATATTCAGATGACATTAGGATATTAGGAGAAGTAGGTAGGCAGGGTCCAGATCACATGGGGCTTTGTAGATACAATAAAGAATTTGGATAGTATTCTAATTACAATGGAAGACATAAACTGGCTCTTAAACAAGAAACTGACACAGCATAATTTACATTTTAAAGATCCCTCATAGTTCACAGGTTTGCAATGATCAGTTATGTCCCTTTACACCAGTAATAAGTAGTTTAAAAATATAACTGAAAAGATACCATTTATAAAAACAAAAACAACAAAAATAATAATAGGAATAAATGAGAGTTTAAAGATCTTGATGGAACTACTCTATAAACATTTTTGGAAGATATGAAGTAGGCCTAAATTAGTGAAGATATACCACGTTCATGAATGCAAAGGCTTGATATCACAAAGATGTCAATTTTCTCCAAATTATGTGATAAATTCAGTAAAATTTCAATTAAAAAAATCTCAAGAGGATTTTTTTTTCCTTTATGGAGATTGACAGTCTGATTCTATAGGAAAAAAACAGGGGGAAAAATAATTTGTCCTACCATTTATCAAGTCTTTAATTACGATAGTTCTATATTGGGAGAGGAATAGATAATAGGCAAGGAGAACAGAATAAAGAGCCCACAATAGAAAAGCTGATATGTTACAAAAACGCCATTACAGGTCAGTGGGGAAAAGACAGACAATTAAATACTACTAAAACAAAATCAATCCAGATAATTTAAAGACAAAACCATAAAAAACCCTCATATTTTAAAATATTTAGAAGAAAATAAGAGAACATCTTTATGACCTTAGGGTAGGGAAGGATTTTTTTAAGACATTAAAAGCTCAAACCTTAAAGGGAAAAAAATACATTGAATCACATTAATATTAAACATTTCTGTACATCCAAAGACATCCTAAAGTGCAAAGACAAAGGAAAAGATATTTGCAAGCCAAAAAATCAAATGGTTATTTTCCTGGAAAATAGTAAACCACAAAAAGTTTACAAATCAGTAAGAAAAAGACAGATAACTCATGGGATCTTGGAGAAGAAAAATTGGAAGTGAATGAAATGTCCATTAATAGGATAATGGGTAGATAAATTATAAGTACACCCATACAATAGTATATAGCAGTAAAAAGGAATGAAATGCAGCTGGAGCTATTAATGAGGATGAATCTCATAGAAAGAATATTGAGCAAAAAAAACTGCAGAAAGATATGTACAATGAAAATAAAATTTATGTAAAGCTCCATATTGTTATGGGTATGTATATAGATATACTTATAGTACATACATGATAAGCATGAAAAACAGGATAGTTTCACTCCTGGGGAGTGGAAAGCGAATAGTATTAAGGAAGGACACACAGGAGACTTCAATTATGAGGCTATATATTTTATAAGCTAGGTGTTGGGTACATGATTATTTTATTTGCTACGTTTTTTGTAAACTGGAAATATTTTATAACAATATTAAAAGGGAAAAAGTAATTCTAGCTTATAAACTGAAGAATGAGCTACCACAGGGTAAGAATGGAGGTAAGGAGACATGACAAGATGCAACAGCAGTATCCCTGAAGAGTGGAATGGAGTATTTAGCATAGTTCCTGGCACAGTAGGTATTTAACAAATTGTAGCTATTGTTGTGGTGGTTGCTATCATCATCATCATCATCATCATCATCATCATCATCAGGGTAAAGACCAAAGACACAGGGGAACTGTGAGGAAAGAGAAACTAAGTGTTTCAAGTAGCTATGTTGTCCTAGGTGCTTTACTTACTTACCTTTTAGTCTTATCTAGAATCTAGTTATAAAGAATCTAAGGCTCACAGAAGCCAAAGCCAAAAGGCTTGAGGCTACATACATTTCTAATGACTCATTTTTCAATGTTGTTTAAAACATACACTCTCTCCCGCCAATATACACACTGCTTCCCTGTCTAGCATTTGAAAAAAAAAAATTCAAGCATCTTTTCTCTTTGGTTCATAAATAGCATATTTTGAGTTAAATTGATTAGTTCGATACACCAAACACTCAGTGCCTTATTACTTATTACAGGATACTTCTGGATCTCTCCTAATTTTTCACTTGATCGTCCTAACAACTCTGAGGAAGGGCAGTTGATCATTCCTGTTTTACACATGAGTCAACTAAAATCCAAAGAGGCTAAATCAAAGGTTCCTAACCCATGTGACCATGGACTTTATGAATCCCTATGTTAAACAGTGTATGACTGAATGGGCATTTTTCTAGGGAGAGGGTTAACTTTAATTGTAATGTCAAAGGAGTTCATGACTCCCCTAGTAGGTTTCAGAAACAACAGGTTAAACGATTTGCCTAAAAGGGTCCTGGTGCAGCAAAGACCCCAAGCAATTTCTCCCTACCTCACACTCAGAATTCTTTTCATTACAACTTACAGCATCAAATTTCCAGTTACAGATACTGGTGAAATACTTTTTGGAATGTTTGCTGACTGCTGAGGTGCAAATGTTATGAAATATACTGAGACATCTTACCCGGGAGTCTGCTCAGCTGTTGGGCAGTCACTCTAGTCTATGAGGGTGTTATTTTTCAAATGAACAAGTCGAGAGCTGTTGTCTTACAAGCCCTAGCGCAGACCTGCTAAGAAAGGAATCTGATAAGGTGGCTGTGTAACGTAATTAAAATAGAATAATCATGAGACGGGGCTTGGTCTAGCGGTGGGGAGAGGACCCTGAGCTGAGAGTGGGATTTTCATTTCTCCTGGGCCGGCTACCTAATGTCTCAGGCTCTCCTCTCTCCCAGATGTAAAAGGAAGGACTGAAGCGGATCGCTTCTCAGGGTCCTTCCAACTCTACCCTTGCTGCAGTTGGATAGGATTTAAAGTAGGAAGCGCCAACGGGAGTTTGGGGTAGAGACTCTTTCCAAAGTCGGTTCATGTCAGCCTTATTTTCCCAATGAGAGAGGCCTCCAGCGGCCAAGGTGGGTTACCGGTCATGAGCCCCAACTGTCCCGGCGACCCACCAGACCTGCCGGCCCCCTTTGGGTGACGAAAAGGCGGGCGGAGAGCGTGCCCTGGGAGGCCCCAAGGTCCAGGGGGTTTCACGGGGCCAAGGGCTCTCAACCCCACACGTAGGAATGCAGGAAGGTTCCGCCCCAGCCGGGCGACCAGCTCGAACCGGGTGGGGAGTGCGCGCGTTGAGGGTGGGGCTGGGGCCCCCAGGCGGCTTCTGCGCCGGCCGCGCCGCTCCTCCCGCGGACCCCCGGCTACAGGACGGGGCCGCGCGGAGGCGGCAGCAGCGCCTGGGAACCACTGGGCTCGGCGAGGCCACGTGACCCAGCTCGGGGGCGGGGAGAGCCGCGCCCCGCCCCGCCCCGCACGCAAGCGCGCGGCTGCCGGCGCTGAAATTTAAATTTGAACGGCTGCCGGAGTCCGAGTCCGACTCGAGGCTGCGGGGAGAGGAGAGCAGGTTGGGAAGAGTCCCCCGCCCCGGACTCCTTGCTTCCTCCAGGTGACACACTTGAACGGGACTCACTTCTTTTCTTTTTCTGAATCTGAACCACCGTCTCCGTCGTCTCGCAATCGACACGGGAAGCCCGAGGCGATGGACCCGTTTACGGAGGTGAGAAAACCTGCGGGCGCAGCCGGGCTCGACCCTCCTCGGCCCCCACCTTCCCTTCCCACCTTCAGTCAGCGTCGGGGACCACCCGGCCGAGCGCGCGTGCGCGCGCGTGCGCAGAGCGTGCGTGCGGGGTCTCGCGGGGGCCGCCGGGAGGGGCCGCGGCGCGCCGGGCTGTGCGGCTCGTCCGCTCTTTCCCGCAGATGCGGTTGTGGGAGGAGAGTTTAGGGGGTGTCCCAGAGGTGGCGGAGAACGTCAGGTTGCCCGGTGGTGATGGTGATGCCCCGTGGAGTGGAGCCCTGGCCCGCCGAGTGAGGGTGGGGTCCGACGGGCCGGTCCCGCGCGGAGCGTCGGGCGGAGTCGGGCGCCGGGGTGACTCACGGTTGCGTGTGCAACCGCCGCTGGAAGCGAGTGGAAGTGATTTGCGGGATTCGAGCGGCCCGCAGAGGAGCTGCGGATGCGTTTCAGGATGGTGTTCACGCAGTGACAGCGAAGCGTTGAAGTGGCCGGTGCCCGAGACCACCGGTCCCTGTGACTCAGCAGCTCCTCCGGGTCCCGTCGCTCAGCTGACGGGGGGAAGCTTCATCCCCGGGTTAGCGCGTGAATGGAAAGGGGAAGTGCTGGCCCAATTCTGCACAAACCAAAGTTATTAGCCCACGACTTAAAAAACCAGAGTAAGGAAATAAACCTTTTTGTGTGTGTGTGTTGGTGGATGACATTACAGCAGCGTTCCACTCGTCTCTCGTCCTCTGGACGTTGAATGCGGATTAAGTACATTCTTCCCTTGGGGTGGTTTCTCCAGCTTCGACTTCTTGTTGAGGGTGCTCGGATCAGCAGTTTCGTGTTGCCAGTTGTCCACTCCCCCCCCCCCCCCTTTCTTAAGGTTGAGCAAGTTTCAAACTGTTACTTTTTGAGGTTTTGCAAAGTGGACCTAAAAATGTCTCCAAGCTAGATTAAAAAGTTTAAATGCTATGGAGAGTAGTAATACTTTTTTTTCTTTTTTTTGAAATGCAGTTACAGTTCCATAAGTGTAAGGTAATTAAAAGTTTCAGCAGTTAGAGTTTACTTGTTTTCAAACACAACAGTATTTTTGTATCAAATTCTCAATCTTGGGAGAAATCACAATTTCTTTACCTTTTAAAGATTCACAACACATTTTTGTAATAGCTTTAAAGAATAGGGCAGGCAGTCGTTTGCCATATCTTTCACGTTGCTAACGTGGGATAGGATTCCTTAAAACATTAGTCCAGTGTGTTCTGAATATTTTATTTATTCTAAGTAACAGGGACAAAGCATTTTGAAAGCTGGCTGAAATCTCTACTTCATTTTACATAAAAATGTCATTCTGAAGCAGTACAAATCTCAGTTGAAAGGAACTTTATTTGAAAGAAACCCTCATTTTACAGAGTGCTCAGAAATGTGTATTGTTTAGTATGTATGGTTTGTATTATGAAGAGTTAGGTCCGTTGCAGTTGGAATAAACGGCTTTGACAGCTTTTCCTTAATTGGCAGTGACTGAACTCTTTGAATTGGTTCCAGCAGTAGGTGCTTCCTTACAGCATTCATAACATTTTTGCACAGTGAAAGGACCTGGCACAGTTCCTTGTCTGAGGAGGACTGAAAGTCCGTTGAAATGACTTTCTCAACCAGCGTTCTTATCAGAAACATAGAACATGGGAGATTGAGAGACGGTTTTCTCAATTTCCCCATGGCCTCCTACAAGCATAGCAGAGCTTTTAATTCATTACATTGATGTCAGGGAACCAGGGCTTAATTCTCTAGGTAACTTGGGTTGAGAAAGGCTACTGCCGTCCTAAACTCTTTTCTGTGGTTCTCCCTGCTGCCACTGGGGCTTTCTGGCACACACTTCTCCCTGCCTCTTCTGCTGGCAGACATTGATTTAACCTCTTGCCCACACACTGTTCTCCCTTCTTCAGAGAGGTCGCCTTTCACAGAGCTCATTTCACGTGCATTTACCTCCTGAGCATGTTTCCTACCGGAATGTGAGCTTCATGAGCAGGCCTGTACTTTCCTGTTTAGAGAGGTTTCCCTAACCTCAAGCACACCCAGTAACATGCTGCTGAATTAATATAGGAGAAAGCCACTTGGTGTTATTATTTTAAAATTAAATAATTACAACAGTAGCTGTTAGAACATTTTAGCAATTTTTTTTAATTGTAGAAAATTTCAAATTGCTCATTTGTAATGACTGCGCATGCATCCATCACCCAGCAACACAAGGGCATTGCACCCCCCCTAATCCTTCCCACTGAATTATTTGAAAGCAAAGCCTAGAGATCATATAATTTCATACATAAGTCTATCATTAGATGCAAGGACTCTAAAAAGAAAAACATCATGTCGTTATCACATCTAAACAACTAACAACAGTTCCTTAATATCAAGTATTCTGTCAATGTTCAGATTTCTCTAAGCATCTCATGCTTTTGCAGTTCGTTTGAATCAGGATCTAGACAGGGTCTAGAAATGACCCCATCTTGATTCATGGGCAGACAAGCAGTTTAAGCAGATAGCACTAAAACAGTTATGTTGATGATATGAAGTTAGTTCTCTGACAATAAGTTCTTAAAAAGAGCAATTGGATTTTGTCAAAAGATAGTTTATAGCAAAGTGTTTAAGAACCCAGACTCTGGAGCCTGAGTTTGAATTCTGCCTTGCCTCTTCTTAGCTATGTGACCTATGGCTTTCATCTCTAAAACAGTAGTAAAAACAGAACCTACCAAAGGAGGTTGTTTTTTATTTTTTGCTCATCTACTTTATTTTTAATCTTGAATTTTTGGATCCAGAGTAGACAATAGAACAGTTGTGTAAGTTAGAATGGCAAAACCACATTCTTTTGTTGTGACCCATTGCTCCTAGTAACTGAAGATACACTGACTCACAAGTATTCTAACTGACTGGAATGGAATGTGGGCATGTCCATGAGTGAATATAAGTAGGCTAGTTTTATCTGGGGAGGGATATAGTTTAACAATATCGCTTTTGAGTTTGTGGAGGACTTTTATTTAAAGGGGGAGGGTTTTGTAGGCACTTGGTTCATAAATCACCATTTCAATGACAGTGCATTTTGACTTAGTGTCACTTCTTTCAAAGAACTTAATTTTTTAAAATATTTTTTTTTAATTTAGTTGATTTTATTTTATTTTTAAAACTTGATTCCCGCCCAGTTGGGCGTGGCTCTGCGGTTGAGCGCTGACCTAGGATCCAGGTGATTGGGGTTCGAGTCCCAGTCAGGGCACATGCCTGGGTTGCAGGCTTGATCAGTGACTCTCTCATCATTGATGTTTCTATCTCTCTCTCTCTCTCTCTCTCTCTCTCTCTCTCTCTCTCTCTCTCTCCCCCCCCCTTTCCTCTCTCTGAAATCAATAAAGATACATTAAAAAAAAAAATTGATTCCAGAGGAGAAGGGGGAGAGAGAAACCTCCATCGCTGCCTCCCACATGCCCCCTACTGGGGATCGAGCCCACAAGCCTGGGCATGTGCCCTGACGTGGAATCGAACCCATTACCTCTCTGTGCATGGGAGGACGCTCCAACCAAGTGAGCCACACTGGCCAGAGCTCAATGAACTTTAAGGTAGAAATCATCCTAAAGAGGGGAGAGAGTTGGCATTCTTCCCAGCTCAGCTTGTGCTTTTGCATACTCTGAGGAATTTTTAAAAATTGTTATTCTGTTTTAATTAAGGAATTAAAAAGGTCATTTGGAGTTTAATTTCATAGTCTGCTAAGTACTGTATCTGTCATAGGGCAGGACATAAACTCCAGCTGAGACTCTGCACCCCTCCTTCAGTTGTGTGCATTCGGAAGAGAACGCATTGTTTTACAGGTCTTGTGTTTGCTTTTCCACACCAATTCAAATAGGCACTTCAGTGTTCAGGGCAAGGAAAGAGTATTCATAACTTTATGGAACGACTCAGATTTCAACATAAAACTTTTATATTGATATTTACTTAAATAAAACATTAAGATTGTTTAGTTTTTCTTTTTCCCTCTTAGGAAGTGTCCTGTTTTCAGAGGACTAATATGTCAGTTATCTCTTGCTGTTTAATGCCACCCTAAATCTTAGTGGTTGTATTAGTTTTGCTGCTGTAACAAATTACCACAAACTTGGTGGCTCAAAATATTTTCCATAGGTCAGAAGTCTGATGGATTTTATTGGGTGAAAATCGGGGTGTCAGCAGGATTGTGTTCCTTCTGGAGGCTCTAGGGGAGAACATATTTTCTCGCCTTTTCCAGCTTCCAGAGACCACCTGCGCTTCTGGGTGGTCTTCTCAGCCACCAATCACATTACTCTGACCTCTCTTTCCACTGCCATGTCTTCTCTGATGCTGACTTTCCTGCCTCTTTCTTTCCCCTTATAAGAGCCATTGTGATTACATTGGTCCAGATAACCCACTATGATCTCTCTATCTCAATATTCTTAACTTAATTCTTTTTGCCATATAACATTCATAGGTTCAAGGCATTAGGATGTGAACATCTTTGGGGACCATTGTTCTGTTCACCTATCTTAGAGCTTAAAACAACCACCACGCTACTTTTCATGATCTGGTGGGTCAGCAATTTGTGTTAGGTTCACATGAGCTGTGCTTCTTTTGGTCTCCCCAGGGGTCATGCATGGAGCCTGTGTGATGTGGCAGATGATGTCAGCTCAGCCGGCGTGTCTAGCGGGCTTACCCTGGGCTTCTTCACGGAGAGGCAGTGTTCCAAGGGAGGGGGAGTAGAAACTGCAAGACCTCTCGAGGCCTGGGAAGTCACACAGGGTCACTTCTGCCACATTTTATTGGTCAAAGTAAATCACAAGGCCAGCGCAGTTCAGGGGTGTGGAAGTAGATTCTACCTTTTGATGGGAACAATAAAAAGTGTGGCTATTTAAAATCTCATACAGTTAACTGTACCCATGTTTTATTTCCTCCTTAATGTTCATGTTATATCTGTGGTGATCTTGACATTGGGCTGCTCATTTAGTGGATCTTGACTTAAAATTACTTCAGATTTCACTTTGGAAATGTATGTAACTGTTATCCTGCATGGCAATTGGTGATTTTATTTATTTATTTTAAAAATATATCTTTATTGATTTTAGAGAGAGGAAAGGAGAGAGAGAGAGAGAGAAACATCAATGATGAGAGTCATTGATTGAGCCCAGAACCCGGGCATGTGCCCTGACCAGGAATCGAACCCCGATCGCCTGGATCCCAGGTCGACACTCAACCACTGAGCCATGCCTGGCTGGGTGCAATTGGTGATTTTAGAAGTTACCTGAAGTTCTGTGAGCCTTTGACTAAACTGTGTTTTAAATGTCATGTAGAAACTGCTCGAACGAACCCGTGCCAGGCGAGAAAATCTCCAGAGGAAGATGGCTGAGAGGCCCATAGCAGCTCCGAGGTCTGTGACTCCTGCCAAGCGAGCCAGAGAGCCGCTTGCAGAAGCAAGTAACCAGCAGCCCCTGCCTGGGGGAGAAGGTAAGGCTGTGAGGTAATTAAAGGAGAGAAGCCCCAAACATTTCATTGGGTGTGCACAAGAATCAGTCTTTGGGAGACCAATGTGGCAGTCCGCGGGGGAAAGGTCAGCCTTCTCTTTCTCTTTCAAGATTATTTTCTACGTTAGGACTAAACCTCCTGGGCTATAGCAGAGTTTCTTTTAACAAATAGTTCAAGTTAATTGGTTGAACTTTATTATCCTCTAACCAAAACGATTCTCAAAAAGAGAATCATTACTGAGGCTTTTTATCGTCTGTCTGCTGAACCAACTCCCTAGGGCTAGGCCCAGAGTATGGGTTGTTATTATATAGGACTGGTGAAATTAGACACACATAAACACTCCGAAACCTGTCTTATTCTTTCCTAAGTCCTGGCATCCCCAGCTGGCTGCCTTAGTCTTTTCCTAGAGTGTGGAATAGTCTGGAGATAATCCTTAGTGTAACTTTAAAATACAGGCAGAAAAAGTATTACAGAGATGAGGGCTGGGGGCTGGCTTGCAGTTATTTTAGAAACCAACTATAGAATGATCATTTATTTTTGTAAATTTATTTTGAAGGAAGGTAGGGAAATACATTTCATATACATGGTATTAGGCCAGGAAAATAGAGGCCTGGTCCCAGTCCAGGATCTTCTGTTTCCACTGTGACTTGGGTTTATACAGTCAAATAGTGAGCACTCTGTGCTTGAAAATCAGTGGTTAAAACTACATTTTGATGCTTAAATGATAAGTTGCCTGGCCGGGCATGGCTCAGTGGTTGAGCGTCGACCTAGGATCCAGGTGATCGGGGTTCGATTCCCCGTCAGGGCACATGCCCGGGTTGCGGGCTCGATCAATGACTCTCATCATTGATGTTTCTATCTCTCTCTCTCCCTCTCCTTTCCTCTCTCTGAAATCAATAAAGATATATTTTTTTAAAAAAAGATAAGTTAATGGAAAGTAAATGAATTACAGAACATTAGAAAATTTCATGATGTATATTTAATTAGATGGATGTTGATAAGGGCCTCTCACTAATACAACTTTGGTCACTGCCAGAACAAGAATACTTGGTTAGACAACTGATGAAACTGACCTCTTATGAAATTTACATTCTGAGTTTTTAAAAATACTAATTTTCTAGGGGATGCATTAAAACTTATTCCTGAATTGCAATAATATGCCTTATGTTTGCTCCTTTTTATTTTAGGACTTTAAATTTTACTTTATGGGTGTTCATGGAAGTTTAAAATGTGAAATGTTGTTAAACACTTGTGCTGATGTATTTGTTTGGTATTGACTAGATAATTCAGTCACTCTTTTGGTTCCCTGCTCTTTCCTAATCCTCAAGGTCAGGTGCCCTCCTACCCTTGCTTATTATTGTCCATGAAGGATTGTTTTAAAAACAGAAAGTCTCATTTCTCCTCTTAGTACAGCTGGGTCACTGTAGGCAGGTAGCTAAATTTCTCCAGGCCTGATTTTTCTTATCTAAATATGAGGTGATCGGGCTGTGTGATCTTTAGCAGCCCCTGGCACATTTGCTTATTCTGTGTGTGCACTTTTAATTTCCTGTTGTCTTAAACTGTATAAAATATTGTGCATATATCTTGAGACTGTAGCTTGAACTTATTTTCATTCAGGTTTTTTAAATCATAAATTACAGTTTTTTAAAAAAGAAATCTCTCATATTTGATTTTCAAGTTCCTGAAATAAAGTAGAATTTTTACATATTTCTTTTTAAGTAAAATGATTTAAAGGATTAGAGAAACATGGTGCTTTATTAATTTGTTAAGTACCTATGGCAAGTTGCTGTGAGAAAGTATGGAATTTTAAATTTCTTCCCCTTTTTATCTAGAGAAATCTTGTACAAAGCCATCACCATCCAAAAAACGCTGTTCTGACAACACTGAAGTAGAAGTTTCCAACTCGGAAAATGAACAACCGGTTGAGTCAGCTTCTGCCAAACCTTGTTCTCCGAGTCCTGTGTCCCCTCAGGCGCAGCCACAGGCACCTGCTCCGGCCAGTGATCCCCTGCCCGCCAACCGGGCATCGCTATTGGGCCTGCAAAGAGCACCGAACTCAAGACCAGAAGTGACTGCAGCCTCCTCTGTTAAAACGCGAATGCAAAGGCTGGCAGCCCAGCGGCGCCACTGGGACAGTAACGATGCGACAGGTACGAATGATAGCATTGGTATGGCCCTTAAATCTCTGTCAGTAGGAGTCACCCTAGTATGCTGAGAATTGTATTTATCAGTTAACAGATGAAGATAAATGCTTTTGCTTTATCTCTGTCCTAGTGTCGTCACTTGCACGTGGTTTGTATATCAGCAGTGTACTTACCAGGTGGTGGCTCTCACCGCAGTAGATGAGGAGGAGGTCCTTAGACTCTTGGCATTATTAGCATTGCTGACCTTCAGCTCTAGATCCAAGAAGTTCTGTTTCATGGATGAATTGAGGAAACTTGAATGACTATGGTATGCAGTGCTGTTGAATAGGGGAGGGAGAAAACCTCAGAGAAACATTTATCGAGCACCCACAAAGCATGTCAGCCTGCTAAGGTGCTGGAAACAGATGGAGCGACCTGGGCGTTGCCTTTCCCAGGCCTGTCCTCAGATAGGGAGCCGGAGAGCAGGTCAGCAGTCACACAGCAGGTTATTGTTCTGTGATAGGTTTTATTTATCTCCTAATTTGTTAGGAAAAAGCCTTGAGGTGACTTACAAAAATACCTCTGTTACAGAACAAGCAAAGTAAGATCAGGGTGAAGAGAGGGGAAAACGAAGTGAAGGGTGAGGTTAGGTTACTGAGCACAGGCACAAGTCCTCCTCACTTGCTAGAAAGGGTTCTGAGTTTACTAGTAGCCAGTGGAAGGAGGGGAAAACCATCAGCTACATGACTAGTGTTTATAAGATAAAAGCAGAAACCATCATTGGCACTGAGACCCGAGAGAACTTTCTTCCTGGTGTCGTCAAAGATGGCCTTGTGCAGGCTGGTTACTCACGAGAGGCAGATGGTCCAGCCCCGAGCTCACACCAGTGACAGCAGTTACAGAGTGAGCCCACAGAGTGCAGGTGGACAGCGGGGACTCTCTCAAGGAAGTGCTCCTCGGCATGGCTTTCAGAGCCTGGCTCCTGTGAATCAGTCACCAGACCATTGGATTGGAATCTCAGGAGTGCAGTGGAGCCTGGGGAGTGCTTTTGCCTTTTCTTTAAGCTGCAAGTGATTCTGATGCATAGCCAGAACTGAGACCAAGTGATCTGAAGAAGTGGATGGACTGCATGTACTTTGGGCAGTTTTCCATAAATATTAGTTCTTTCAATAGAAGTTTTGATAAGTGTTGCACAACAAAGTATTTAAGAGTACCCTTTCTGGCAGCGATGATAAACTCAAGAGCAGACACTGGGTAAAGTGCCGGGCATCCTAAGTATCTTTTTGCTCTAAGAGTATAGCACTTAATTCTCATAATGATTTTATGAGATCCATCCATTTTTATCCTGTTACGGAAGAAGAAACTGGGTGCAGAGTGGCTAAGGAAGCTGCCCACGGCCAGCAGCTAAAATTCAGTACCGTAGCCACTAACCATATGTGGTTTTAAAATCTGAATTAATTAAAATGAAATGAAATTAGGCTTCTTAGTTGCTCTAGCCACATTTCGGGTACTCAGGTGGTCACTGTATTGGACAGCACGGATCGAACATCTCCAACGTCACAGAAAGTTCTCTTATACAACACTGGTCTAATTTATTTTTAAAATAAAAGTTCCTGTGGAATACATAATCTTAAATTGTTCAGTGTTGTAACAGCATGAATTCTAAAAATATAACTTTGAATGTATGGTATCTTATAGCATTCACAATCCATCAAAGAATTGGAAAAAAATAGGCATGAGAAAGTTTTGATTTTCTTTTTTAATTTGGATTAACTGTCATCTGATTTGAAAAGATATTGTCAGATTTAAGCAGCTTGGTATCCTCATGCATATGAGAGCTTTTAACTAGTTCTTAAACCTGTTAACCTCATTTAAAAATTCTGAATGCCCAGCTGGTGTGGCTCAGTGGTTGAGCATCGGCCTGTGGTCCCAGAGGTCATGGTTTGATTCCTAGTCAGGGCACAGGCCCGGGTTGCGGGCTCCATCATCCTTAGTAGGGGGCGCAGGAGACAGCCGATCAATGACTCTCATCATTGATGTTTCTCTCTCCCTGTCCCTTCCTCTTTCTGGAATCGATAAAGACATACTAAAAATAAAAATTCTGACCAGAGTGATCGTGGTATTTACACATACTTGCATCTCTTGAGCGTGGGTGCTAATTCTTTTTTGGAAAACATTTTCAGATGATACCCCTGAAAGCTCCCTCATCTCAGCAGTGCCAGCGGAGGACAAGGCTCCCTCCCCCACCAAACCAGCGGAAGCCTCAGCAACTCCGGTTGGGAGAAGGGGCCGTCTGGCCAACCTTGCTGCAACTATTTGCTCCTGGGAAGATGATGTCAGTCACTCATCTGCAAAGCAGAACAGTGCCCAGGGACAGCCTGGTACCACTTGTTTATCCAAAGCTTCCTCTGCAAGCGGAGCATCTGCTCACATCAATAGCAGCAGTGTTACGCAGGAAGCTACATGCGGCTCCCAGAGGGATGGCAATGCCCCTTTGAGCAAGGCCCTGGCCTCGAGAGCTGAGGGCACATCCTTGACCAAGGTCGTAGTTTCCAGCCCTGCGGTAAGTACATACAATTTAAATACAAAAATCTTTTTCTTCTGTTATGAGTGAGAATGTACATTTATGTGTAGGTATGTGTTTTTATAACATATCCACAGTTTATGCGTATTTTTAGAATATTGGTTTCATAGAAAGTGAAAGTCATGAATTTGGTACCTCTGTCCCAAGGTAAATGATATGTTAACAACTAGTGCAATTCCAAAGTGTGTAACATGAAATGATGGAGCCTCTTCATCATCAGGGGGGACACTGAAATGGCTCTCTGCTAGAATGCTTGTGCATGTGGGTACATGTAAGATAGCAGGGATTCCCGAAAACTGGTAGCTATAGTTACCAGGGGGCAGTAGTCAGCGGTGGGCACTGTACTTCCACTGTAAGTCCTTTTGGAAGGTTCTCTTGTGCATGTACTACCTCCACAGTTTAAAACAAAAATCTTAACTAAAAAAGAAAATGTTGTGTTCCTGAGCATCGTCTTTAAGTAGAGAGCTGGGTTTTGGAATTAGATCTGCACACAGTTCCAGCCCTATCACATAATTGGAAGTGTGGCCTTGGACAAATTACTTCATCTTACAGAGCCTAGATAGGGTCCTGGGGAAGGTGGAGTGAAATAAAGTGCATAGAGCACTTAGCATGGTGCTTGGCATGTAGCAAGTACCTAATTTATTATAATTAGTTACGAAGCACATGATACAATTTTTAAAAACAATATATATTTTTATTGATTTATTGATTTTAGAGAGAGAGGAAGGGAGAGAGAGAGAGAGAAACATTAATTGGTTGCCTCCCAACCTGCAACCCAGGCATGTGTCATGATCTGCAATCGAACTGGCAGTCTTTCAGTGCACCAGACTACACTCAGCCAACTGACCCACACTGGCCAGGGCTATGATACTATTTTGTTAAAATAATACTGCTGTAATTAAAATACAAAAAAACATGTAATTTGGCTTAACATAGTTAAAATTTATAAATGTACTAGTATGATACTATGAAAGAAATTTTTTTAAAAAAATAGTGATTCTATCCCTCATTCTAAATTACCCATCAACATATTGTGCAGACAAAACTATGTAGTATACTTTGAATTACAGCATTTCCAAGTTGATTTTTTTCAAACCTTGCAGAATGGTATGATCTATTAGGTAACAAGAACATTTTTTTTCCCATGACTTTACATAAGGCTACCAAGCAAATAGGATTTGAGTTGTTTTTTTGTGGGACTATCTTTAACTGTTTTGAGTGTTGTTATTTACCCTAAGTATAAATTGTGTTTCAGAAAACTTCTTCCCCTGTGAAATCTTCTATATCTGTCACCGATGCTAAAAGCTGTAAGGTACAAAAGCCTGAGCGACTTCCAAAAACTCCTGTTAGTTCTCTGAAAACAGAGGCATTGAAACCGACTGGGAAGTCAGCTGAATCCCAGACAGTTCGGCCCAGGGAAGAATTAAATAGAGAAACTTGTCTGCAGTCTCAGACAAAAGACAAATCTACAACACCAGGTTATGTATTTTTTAAAAATCTGAAGTTACTTTTGTTTTCAGGGCTTCTGTTCTCAGCATTTTAAATATCAGGTTTGAATGGTACAGTGTTGGTTTGCCAGGGCAAGTGCCGGAATGTATCAGATGAGACTTCTTCCAAGTCAGCTTTAATTGATAAATATTTATTAGTGTAGACTGATCCAGTTACTGGTCAAAGTACGTAACCCGCTGCATCTTAGCAGTTTAAACATGCTTTTTACTTAGAATGACTGTGCTAGATACTTTCTTCTGTACTTTTGGATGCAGACAAAGCACATGCAACTGGAAGTCCCATTTTAAGGGCATAGTGGAGAAGCGCTCTTACAACCAAGTGTGCAAAGCAGTGCTTCTCAAACTTCACTATGAAGGCACCCCTAATAGCAAAGGGAAGCGAATGTGTATACAAAGGACTCCACTTTCAGTTATGTTTGTTGGCATGTATATTGTGTGTGAGTGTGTACATATGAAAATTCAAAATTACCTTCTTTATCTTGTGGTGACTTATACCTATTGTATACCCCAACATGCTATTGGTTAAGAAACACAAGACTCAGAAATATGGTAATATTGTTTACTTTGAACTATATATTTTTTCCTTAGAATTGCTTTTGGAAAAACTGTTTTCATTCTAAATTTTAACTTCTTGAAAAACAAACTCTTGAGAAAATATAGTTCATCATAAAAGAGACGTAGACAGAGAGATGAGAGGGGGGGAATCCATTAGTTATGGGGTAAGGTAGCAACCAGCAGCCAGTTTCCAGATGAGCCAAAATGAGAATTGGAAGCAACAGCAAAATCCAGTGTGGAAAAGGGTTAGTTACTCCCAGTTTTCTAAAGACTTAGGGCACAGATCAGAACGGCATAGATACAGACGCCTTTTTTTCATGCTTGGCTATTGTGTACCCCCAGAGTACAGTAACAGGGCCTCAGAGATATGTAATTTACACGGTTCTTTGTATCCTTAATGGACTTTAGTTTGAGATGTGGGATGAAGTGTTAATAAGGGACATGTGGAGCCTTCAAACTGTGGCTCTGGGTCAAATTTTGCCCTTCACTTGTTCTTGTAAATAAACTTTTACTGGGACACACCCTGCCCATCTGCCGTCTGACTGCTTTTCTGCTTCAAAGCAGAGTTGAGTCGTGATAGTGGCCGTATATTCTGCAAAGCCCAAGTATTTATTTGCTGGTTCCTTAAGGGGAAATGTTTCCCAATTACTAATGTAGATGAACTCCTTTTACACAGTACGATCCTTGTATCCTTAAGATGGAGGCGATTTCTTTCTCATTTGTTCTGCTTTAAATGTACCCCATACTATTATAATTCCTGGATTTTCATATGTTAGACTTTTTAAAAGCAAGATAAAATAAATTGGGCTGTAGAAATATAAGTAATTGGGTTATCATGGCCAGGACACTTGGTAGTTAGGTTCCGATTATTCAGTTTAAGGGTTTTCTGATCCCCACTGTCCTTGCACGCCACCTTAAAAGAAATATACATACATATTTTAAAGAACTAAGTCCTAAAATTAAATTTTAGGGCATGGAATTAAATAGTATGGTAAAAAACATTTTATTTTATTTTGAACTATTTTTATATTGTTTCCTTTCTGAGTGACTATTCCTAGTAGAATCAAAGCATTTTGGAGCTGTACTGGAATTTAGACCATTTTCCAAAGAAATCATAATAGTTACTTATTCTGAATAGCCCCCAACACTGTGCGTATTTTCTGTAGGAGGAGCAGGAGTCAAGCCTTTCCTGGAGCGCTTTGGAGAGCGTTGTCTAGAACGCAGCAGAGAGAGTCCCGCCCATAGCACGCCTCATAGAAACCCCGTTATCACTCCAAATACAAAGGCCCTCCAGGAAAGATTGTTAAAGCAAAATACATCTTCATCTACTACCCACGCAGCACAGCGGCTCAAGCAGGTATGGCCTACTCCTTCAGCATTGTCCATTGTATGGTCTCAGCGTAGAACCCGTAGAAATAAAGTTGTGTATCCCCATGCCAGTCTTCTTGACTGACATAAATAGCATCTTGATTCTCTGTGTCTCGTATTTCAAATCAGAAATATTATTGTTCCGTGTTCCTTTGTATTGTGATTTTTTTCCTCTTAAAACTGAAGACAAGCAAAGTCAGTAGTGTTTGGATATTATTCTTAAACATACTGTTGGTTCTTATGTAAAATAGAGCTTTTGATGGTTTCAGGAACGTGAAAAAGAACTAGAATGTCTCCGTGGCCGATTTGACAAGGGCAATTTATGGAGTGCAGAAAAAGGCAAAAACCCAAGAAGCAAACAACTAGAAACCAAACAGGTAACTCAAGCAAGGAACAGGAGAGCAAACTTAGCACCAGAGTGAGGCTGGGATCTAGCTGTGGTTCTGTGTTGTACAGCAATTCTTTACATGCTTTCCTGTGCCAGTTACCTGTGCCGCTTTACTCACAAACTCCTTAAGTGTTCATGCCGACTCTGGTTTTCTCGTGATGTTTTCCCACTCAGTGAGCTCTTTACCAAATTCACTGATGGCCCACTTAAAATCAAATTAAAAAAAAATTATTCCCACCATTCCATTGATTTCTGATGCCTTTTAACATTCTACTTAGACACCGGTTCTAAAATGTTTTTCAGAATCTCCTTTTCTCATTAATGATTGTATACCTCTCCCCAAATACCATTCTTTTAGACTATCTAATCCTTTTAGTAACCAAATACCTCCCAGATTTCTCTTTATTTCTATATCACTTCCTGTCCAATTTCATTAATCAGCCTTCAATGAAATTGCTCCTTGTAAATGTAAACTATGTTATGTTTCGTTTCCATGCCTGCTGTGTACAAAGTGCTGTATTAGGATACATTTTTAAGCTAAAAATAATAGAGGTACATTGAAAGTGGGTATCAGTAGAAGAAGAACACTGTCTGTGTAACCAGTGTGCTTTGAGAAATAACCTACATGTTCCGAACATGGCCAGGCCTTTCACACGCGTTGTCTGTTTTGTTCTGAGCAAGCTTATATAGAATAATGACTGTGGTTTGTTTCATATAACAACATGTAAAAAGACAAAAATTTTATTGTTTGGGCAAGTAAAATTTATCTTTTCATTTGCTTTTTGCAGGAAATTCACTGTCAGAACACTCCCCTCAAAAAACACCAAGTTGTTTCAGATTCTCTGTCACATCCAGTAGCAGAAAAGGAAGAGGGGACAGAAAATCAGACTCCAGCGAAACCTCCCAGAGCAGAACCCGCAGGTCAGCTTTTCCCTTCCTACTTCACTACGAGGAACTCTCAGTCTGCCGTAGTTTTGGAAATCAGTGTGGAAGTCAGACACGCTGCTCTCGTGTAAACAGGCAGATCCATCCTCCTTCCCAAGCCCACTCTCACTTCTGGCCACAAGATAAGCTTTTGCCTCAGTTCCCTTTCCAGAGGGAGAACTCGTACTCTTGATGAGAGTGTAAATTACTGCAACTTGTAATTGAATTGTAAGGTGTACGAAATTCAGCTTCTCTGCAAGTGTAAGTTGAATTCTTAGAACTAGTGTGAAGGATGTGCTGTGTACGAAGAGATCCATTGTAGCACTGTCTGTAATTGTAATGAGATTTAAATGACCTAAATGCCCATCACTAGAAGACTGTTTAAATAAATTGTATGAAGTCCATGTAATCAAATATTATGTAGCTGCTTTAAAAGATTAAGGTAGCTGTGTACGTGATGACATTTAATATGTCGTTGACCGTTAGAGAAATACTTTTTATTTTTTAAATTGTGGTAAAAAGCACAGTATTAAAATTTAACCATCTAACCAGCCGCTCAGTGCACAGTTCATCGGTGTTAAGTATATTCACATTGTTGAGGAACAATGAGTGACGGGGTGTTAGAGAAGGCAGGTGTTTGAGGTATTCTCTATACATTTCTAGAACTGAAATGCAATTTTATAATCAGAAAGAGAGACAAGGTTCTATAGCCAAAAAATTCTGGGTTCATATATATGTTAATACCTTTTTTCCTGAAACTTTTAGGTTTCACTGACTGTGAAATGATGAAGTCTAGCCCTTTGAAAATAACATTGTTTTTAGAAGAAGAAAGGTCTTTAAAAGTAACTTCGGACCCAAAGGTTGAGCAGCAAACAGGTTGGTTTTTATTCTTTATTTTTTGTTAACACTGAACATGTTATAAGAAATAATATATTAGTGGAAGCACATATTCAACTATATGATGTCCTTTGTTTCTAAATGTCTTGTGATTTTATAATTCTTTTTTTTTTTAAGTAAGGAGTACTCTAGCCTCCACAAGATAGAGTGCTGTTAACAGTTATCTTTAGGTCACAGGCCCCAGTGAGTGTGCTCTAGGCTATCATGGACTTTTCACAGGGAAGGGAGTGCATTGCCCTAGCACTGGGCATTTACGTCAGGAGACTTGTGGCCCCTGAAGGTATCTGTGAGTCCTGCCCTGGGTGGTGTCAATGTTTTCCTGTTAGTGGCTGCCACATCAAAGGGCAGCTCCCACAATAGAAAGTCATTTCAAGGAACATTTTTTGTAAGTCTGAAAATTTTGGCTATTATCCCGAGTTCTTAATAGTCTTTCTTACACTCAAAGCATTGAATTAATTTTTGATAGTTTCCTCTTTTATTGCTTAGAAAATATTCCTAGAGTTTTGAAAATTATTTTGGTTTTATATACTAGAAAGTTTTATTATTATTTTTTAGGAGGTGCTTTTCATTAGGGCTTTTCCCTTCTTTACTTAGTAAGCATATGAATGTTAGATTTTCTTGACGATCCCTTTAATTTTTTCACGTCTGAAGCACAGTCTTCGCTTACTGAAATATTTTTCAGAAGTGGTCCGTGAGATGGAGATGAGTGTGGACAAGGCGGATGACATCAACAGTTCACAAGTAATTAATGACATCTTCAGTGACGTCCTACAGGAGGGCGAGCTGGATGTGGCCAGGAGCCAGGAGGAGGTGGGCCAGGCGGAAGCAGAGAGCAGTGAGGACCAGGAGGATGCCCTGAATATCTCCTCCATGTCTTTGCTTGCTCCGCTAGCACAGACAGTTGGTGTGGTGAGTCCAGAGGTAAGAAAAGACTGTAAACAGGCTCAGGGCATAAACTAAGTAGGATTGGGGTCTCCTTTTGTTTTAGTGGGTACATGGGGATTTAGCACTCTGTAGTTAGGGGGATTTTGCAGACCTGATGGTAATTCTCTTAAAAGAGAGCTTAAAAAAAAACACTAAAAAAATACTCTTCAGTCTGTTGACCTTACATAAAATCCAGACTAACATGGCTTCAGGCCAGACATTTGGGCTCAGATCCTGGCTCTTCCATTTCCTAATGTTATTGGTCGTATTGTTTAACCGCTTTGCTGCAGTTCACTCATCTGTTAAATGAGGTTAAAAATAGTACCTGTGTTATGGGGTTGATGTGAATATTAAAACATACTGCTATATTGGTATTGAGCACCAGACAGATAACTAACATTTATTGAGAGCTAAGTATATTAGCTATTGCCCTACATCAAATAACTGCAGCTTTGTTTGGAAATTGATTCAATTAGAAATATTTTGAAAGTGGGTCACAAGTGTAGATTTTAGCAGTCTTTCAACTTTTATTTGTTTATTTACCTTTAGGAACTTATTTCAGTTTGTCTTATTTTTATGATGAACCAGTTGACTTATTAGACATTTATTTCCTGGTAATAGAGAAGAATTTGTTCAGTTCTTCAGAATTATCATTTAAATCAACGTTGTCCATAAAATACTAAGACCCAATGTGCTTCCCTGCAGGGTTTAGTTTCCTCGCCTAGACTGGAATTAAAGGACAGTGGCGCACGTGATGAGAGTCCAAAACCAGGGAAATTCCAGAGAACCCGTGTCCCGCGGGCTGAGTCTGGCGATAGCATTGGTTCTGAGGATCGTGATCTTCTTTACAGGTGAGAATGTTTCTGGGAGGCATTCACTCACTAAGGTCATGGTTTAGATTGATGTAACAGGTTGGATTACTTGTCATTATCATGGTAGTAATGATTAACTTGCATAAAACTTTGGAATAAAGTGTTGGTCTGTCACCCAGTGACATTTTCCATTCTGGTGGTGTGTTCTGCTGATACGTCTCAGTATCAGTGTCAGATTCTGCAGAAATGTTTAGTAAAAGGTGGTGCCTTGTGTGTCACTGGGCTTCTAACAGTGTAACTGTCTCCTGAAGCATCGATGCGTACAGATCTCAAAGAATCAGAGAGACTGACCGCCCTTCGATAAAGCAGATTGTTCGGAAGGAAGACGTTACTTCCAAATCAGAGGGGAAAAGGAATGCTGAAGAAAAGAGTGTCTTTCCTCATCAGGTTAATGTCAAGCAGAAGATGCAGGTGTGTATGTCTATGGAAGGGGGTTTTGCAGTGTTTCCTGCTTGAGACTGAGCTGGAGCACAAGGTTCTGGCCTCACTCATCTCTGTACCCTGAGGGCCTGATGCCTAGGACCTCAGCAATTGCCCTTGAATTCAGTTTAATTTGAGGAAGGTCCTCTTTATTAGAAAAGTTGGAAGCTTGTTTGATATTGTTGGAATACTTATGTTTAAACAGGTTTGTCCTAAATATCCGTAAAGTGTAACTATAAATTAGATGGTGGTGAAATGTGAAATTTATTTTGCGCTTAAAGGTTCTTTTACTCTAAGAAAACAGTAAAAAAATTACAGCATACATGTACTTTGTTGGACATAGTCCCAATTATAATTTTAATAAGTATGAGTTGAAAGCCTTTCATAAGGAAGAATGTTTATAGTGTGATTATTACAATATGCTGAATGTTCTTGGTGCATAGTGTTGAAACTTGAATGGTGAAACTGGTGTTTTGACTTTCTGGAAATTTTGGAAATTATTGAATCAGATTGGTTAAAATCAAAGTTTACAGTAAAGGGAAAGTGGTGACTGAAAATGTGAGTTTTCCTCCTCTTGCTGGTCTCACCAGGACCTCAACAATGAAGTGAACCTGCAGCAGACAGTGATCTACCAGGCCAGCCAGGCCCTGAGCTGCTGCGTGGACCAGGAGCACGGGAAGGGGTCCCTGGAGGAAGCCGAGGCCGAAAGGCTGCTGCTCATCGCAAGTGCGTTCCACACCCGAAGCAGCCCAGCACAGCTCCACACCAGGAAAACTCGCTTCGTCTCCTGTAGTCTGACACCTCTAATTGTGGAGAAAGGGCCTTTTCTTTTCTTTTTTTTAATCCTCACCTGAGGATATTTTTTTCCATTACTTTTCAGAGGGGGAGGGAGAGAGAGAGACACATCGACTGGTTGCCTCCTGCACGCACCTCTTCTGGGGCTTGAGACTGCACCCAAGGTACATGCCGTTGGCCGGAATCGAACCCAGGGCCCTTCAGTCTGAGGGTCGACACTCTAACCACTGAGCAAAACCGGCTAGGGCAAGAAAGGGCCTTTTCTGATAACCTGTTTCAGTCAACCTATTTTTTGTTTTGTATAAAGTCTGTGAACAATCTGCATGTAAAATGAGATGTAGTTTGCATGAAAGGGTGAGAAAAACTGGAATGCACTTGAAGGAATGGAGTTGTGCAGAGTAGGCCAAGAATGAATATATGAGTATACTTACATCCACACACTCTTATCTCTACCTGTCTACCTACCTATAGCTAAAAGTGTGTGTGAATTTTGTGTGTGTATTTGTGGTGATGAATAATGAGGCATGTTAGGGTGGAGAGATTATGTCACACAAGAAATCTGACTAAAAGTCAAAGCACTAAATTATGAAAACTTGGTAAACTGATGACCAATTAAGGTTTTTCCCAGCTACCTGCCACCTGATTCTGTAAGGAGAGTTACTGATTGCGTCTCTGGGCTTATGTACTGTGGCCGCATCAGTGCATTGTCTTGAGTTGGTCTCCTTTAGAACTAGTTGCAGTTTTTAATATTTGAAATATTAACTTGCATATTTTTACGCAGCTGAGAAGAGAACACTTTTGATTGATGAGCTGAATAAACTGAAGAGTGAAGGGCCTCAGAGGAAGACTAAGGCTGGTCCCACATCCCAGAGTGAATTTGCCCCATCCAAAGGGTCAGTCACTTTGTCAGAAATCCGCTTGCCTCTCAAAGCAGATTTTGTCTGCAGCACAGTTCAGAAACCAGGTACGTGATTTTTATCTGCATGCCTTCTAGGCCACATGTTTAATTATTCCCTCACCTCGACTGGGATTGTGCACATGGGAAGAGGCAGGTAGCGTGCATAAAGGTGCAAAGCTTGTATCTTGGGCCTTTAGTTCCTTTCATGAAGGCGTGTGTAAATATAACCAAGGGGAATTTCATATGTGGCCTCACAGCCACACAACAACAGATATGGCTGTAATTAATAGGAGGCTAGCGAAAGATAACTAAAAGAAGTCTTTATTGAGTTCAGAGAGAAAGGAATAGGAGAGAGAGACATCAATGATGAGTCATTGATCCGCTGCCTCCTGCACGCCCCCCACTGGGGATTGAGCCCACAACCCGGGCGTGTGCCCTGAGTGGAAATCAAACTGCGATCTCCCGGACCCGAGGTCGATGCTCAACTGCTGAGCCATGCTGGCCGGGCCTGAAAGATAATTTTGAACATAAAATATTTTCCTGAGTTCTTCTGACATAGCGATCAGTTTTATTAATTAATTTTATTGTGGAAAGTATTTGGGGCATCTAAAATAACTTATTTTACTTTATTCAGTGTAAAATTCGTCCCATTGTAGAAGGTGGTTCTATAAATTCTGAATTTATGGAGCCTGGAGGAGTGAGGAGCCTCACAATGGGGACATTCCTGTTAAATCTCGTCCCCTTTGCCCTCTCGGTTGAATAGGTAAATGTTTCTAAGCTACGTCTTCTCCTAAAGATCATTTATTAGCAAAATGGCTGAAGGGGAGTATGGCGCCAGCACCTGCGAGCCGCGCAGGGTAATTACAGCCAGCCTCAGGAAGTTCAAGTTTTATTACATTTTGGATTTTTTTAAGGTTTAAGTTTTTGTGTGAGACATTCTCTTTGAGGGAAAGAAGGGCTAGACACAGGTGAGACGTGGACGTGAGGGGCTGGGAAAGGAAAGCGTGGAGGTCTTCAAGGGTGTGAGCGCCTTGGCAGGAGTGAGGGGATCTCAGTCCCCACGCTTGCTGTTTCCTGCTCCGGCGGGTGTGGGTGAAACCTGGTGGTCCTTTAATGTGTACCTTGAGATCTGGTTATTTAATGACAAACTGAAGAAATAGTTTGTGTTTTCATTGGAATTTATTTCTGAGGAACTTTCACAGAAATAGAGTATTTTAATCTCAGTTTTGAAATATAATCGTATATGCTCAGATATATACTCAGGTATATACTACTCAGGTACATAGTATTAGCTAAAGAATTAGTGGTAATAGGTAAAATTTGAAGTCAGCAGAACTTGAGGGGTGTGGAGTGAAGTTATTTTAATTCCCAAAGTAGGAGGAGACCTTGATAAGGCGTATTCCAGGATTATGACCATCTGCTTATGTCTTAGTGAATGTTTTATGTCTGACAGGTTGGTTTTAGAAATCTTTCAGTGAACTTTATATGGATCAGGGCAGTATTATTTCACCCCTCTGGTCTGCAGAACGCCAGTGATCTCACTCATTCTGCGCGTGCTTATTCTGTAACGCGGTTCCTTCTTGCAGATGCAGCAAACTACTCTTTCCTGATTCTGCTGAAAGCGGGAGCCGAGAATATGGCAGCCACACCCCTGGCAAGCATGCCTAGCTCTCTGAATGGCGATGCCCTGACATTCCCCACTACGTACACTCTGTAAGTGCATGAGGCTTTCGGTGGTCCAAACACATTCTCCTTTTAATAGTTGAGACAATCTAAACACACAGGTGACTTTTATAACCTTGGAGGTGCAGGGTGGTCATTCTTTTTATATGGACAAGTAACTCAGTTTCCAGTTGGTTGGTTGAACTCTTCTTTGTTTCTGACATTTCCTTCCATTGAGTAGTATCTTGTTTCCCTGTGACTATAGGTATTTAATGTTTTGGAGTGCTTTAAAGTGTGTGTGCGTGATATTGGGCATAATTTTTTATGTATGCTTTGAATCTCATAATGTACTTAATATTCAATCTCAATGAAAAGACATATTTCATGTCATGGGTTTATTTTGAAGCTAGCATCAAAATTCACTATGAAAAAATTACTTTTATTATTGAAGATTTTGAGTTGTAAAATACTCAAGAAGATATTTGACTTGTATTATAGGAAAAAATAGACTGTTCTTACCAATTTTTATATTCTTAAGTGGTTTATAGCTGCTGTCTTTAGTTGAAACACAGTGACTTCCTTTGCTCTTAGAGTATTGTAACTGTATTGATGGCATGGTCTTGGGACATAACTTGCTATTTTTCTTATATTTTAATGCATTGTGTTTTCAGGGAAGATGTGTCCAATGACTTTGAAATCAGTATTGAAGTTTACAGCTTGGTAAGCAGTTAAAGCTTTCAAAAATAACTACTGGTATGTTTTTCTTAAAGATACCAGATTTAAACTAATTGTGCTTTGGATTTGTGTACTAGGTACAAAAGAAAGATCCCTCGGTGCCTGATAAGAAGAAAAAGTCCTACAAATCCAAGGTGAGGATGAAAGAAACCCAGTAAAATATAATAATTAGAAATAATAGATCTTATACCAGTTTCCATTTATGTACAATTTTTAATGGCTACAAAGTTTTTGGATTGTTTTTATGCCCCAAATTTCAGTTACTGCACATAATAGGTATGAATACTGAAAGTGAACTTCTAGTGAATAATCATGATCCTAAGGATAAGTTCCTCTTGCACTCAGGCTGGATAATTCTGTTTTCTCTGTTTACTTGACAGCTTACATCGGTTACCCTTTAAACTTTCTCAAGCCTGTCCCTGGAACTCGGGTCTCGCTAAGTCCTCTACACCAGCACTTAGGACCAGTATGGTCACTGCAGGCGCAAGGACCAGAACCTCTAGCTTGGTTCTCACCCTTCCTAGTCTTTGCCCTTCTATTCCTTTTCAAGTTGTCGTTTAAAAGAATTTTATTTAGCTTAACAAAGAGAGAATGACAGTGTGGGTAATGCCTTAATAAAAGACTCAGGTATAACATACTCATATTTAAGAACTATTTTCTATGTGGGAGGGTCTCAAGGTTGGTTATTGTAAAGCTCCAAATTGTAATGTTTACTAGGAAATACACTGAGGTGTTTTTTTCTTTTAGGCTATTACTCCAAAGCGACTTCTCACATCAATAACCACTGTAAGTAGCATTTTTAAAAAAATTGAGCCTCCTTGTGAAATCTTCCTGTTGCACAGATGATTGTAAATTGGTTAACCATTTCTAAACCCTTAGCACTTTGGAAATCTTTAAAATACACTAATGGGGAGAAAACCTCTATATTGTATGTAGAAAAAAATGTTTTCTGAAATATAGTTCTTGCAGTGTTAGAGTTTTGTGTTTAATACTTAAATCTCTGTATCTAATAAGGAAAATAACTTGTTTCTCCTTCACTCCCTTCTAGAAAAGCTCCCTTCATTCTTCAGGTGAGTGGACCTTGAACTACTGTATTTGAGACACTAGAATAAAGAGGAGAACCAAGACCTTCATCCTTGGCCATACAGCCATCTCAATTATGAGTGTTTAGCATAGTCTCCTGTGAAAGATAATTTCTGTATGGTTTTTAGTAACAGGTGAGATTAGCAACTTTAGCATGCTGTCCAGTTGCCATTGTCAGATGCCACATAGGCCACCGGTCACCGCGTCACTCAGGCCCAGCAGCCAGTACTCATGATACCTGGTCACTTGATGACTGCAGTGGGGAGCATTGCTCGTCACCCTGGCTCATGCTGTCCTGTAGATTTGTTCTGTGTCACCAGCACCGTGGAGTTGACTTCTGTTGACTTTGCTGATCATGACTGACATTGAATCATATCAGAAAAGCGTCTTTCTAGTACAGTGGGAACTGGGTCCCAGTAAGCCAGAAGAAGCCTTCTCTAGAACGGCTTTAGGCCTGTTTCCCAGAGGGGATTAGGATGGAGCTGGTTTCACTCTTTTGGGCTTTTGGTCCCTTCTTGGTACAAGAGGAACTTAGGAAGCACCATGCAGCATAGTCTGAGTCACCCTAGACTATAACAATGATGTCTCTTCTCTCTTATAGGAAAATTGCATTTTATGTACACATTTTAAAAACCTATCTGTCCCAAATGCTCAGATGTGCCTATACTTTACTGTAGTTAAATATAAAATATGCAACAGTCTGCTTTCCTTAGCGAACTTGATGTTTTCCCTCCCTATTTAGAAATGGAGGGAAATGAGACCGTTTTCTTTGGTAGTTTCACTTCATTCTGTTGGGGTGAGGTGAGGAGTTGTTATTTGCACTTACAGAAGTCACTCTGAACTAAACCTCAGTTCCTTTTCTTCAGTCATGGCCAGTCCCGGTGGTCTCGGCGCCGTGCGGACCAGCAACTTTACCCTTGTTGGCTCTCACACATTGTCACTCTCTTCAGTAGGAAACACTAAGTTTGCTCTGGACAAGGTAATCCAAATTTACTTATTTATTTTCAGAAAAATTAGGTCAGTGGAAATTCTCCAGTACTTTCAAATATTTGAAATCTTTGAAAAATGTATGTTCTTAGAATTGTACATTTTAACTAGGCATTGGTGTACTTACATGATATATTTTTTGATCTTGGAAATATTTCTCTCTTGTATTTTAACAGTTAATTCCTCAAAGTACTACATGCTGACTTACTCTAAATGTCAGTTCTGACATTTTCCAATTACAGTTGATGTACAATATTATATTAGTTTCAGGTGTACAACATAGGGATTAGACATTTATACACCTTACAAAGTCATCACCCCGATAAGTCCAGGACCCTCTGAAGCCATACATAGTTATTACAGTATTATTGACTGTGTATCCTATGCTGTACTTTACATCCCTATGATTATTTTTATTAACTGGAAGTATTACTTCTTGCACGTAGATGTTAAGCTTACAGTTTTAAACTTAGTCACTGGCCCATTTGAACTGATACTTTGAAATGAGTAGTATTTTGTAGATTTAGTTTTCAGAAGATACGGAAGGACAGGTTAATTTCTAGAGAAGTGCCCATGAGTCTAAGGGGTTTCCTTCTCACACTCCCTCCCCAGGTTTAAAGCTTCAGCATTCAGGTCTGCGCAGTATCACTGGGTGCTTTTCACCATAATGTGATGTGACTCAACTTAATAACTAACAAGACCATTTTAAAGTGTGAGAGAACTAGAGGCAAACTGGGTTGACCCCTGCTTTATATATTTTTAATATTTTAAGAGATTTTGTATTCACAATATAGAGATGAAGGATTGAATATTAGGAGGCCTGGTTTCTGGTGTTGGCCCTGCTAGGGATTTCCTCTTTAACATTGAACAAAGTCACTTCCTTTCTCATAGCTTGAAATTCCAAGATACCTTTTTTGTTGTTGTTGATATACAAAAACCAGACTATATTTGAAAGTTTGATGATTATTAATGCATACATGTATTTTTTAACATGTTAATTTAAAAGATTCTTGTACTTTTTTATTTAGTGATTCCGCTAGTTTAACAAATTGAATGATCCTGGGTCTTTTTTTTCTCTTTGTCTTTTATTTTGTTTGTTTTAGATAAATTATGATGTAAAAGAGCGAGAGCTACTGGGCTATTTGTTCCAGGAAAAGGTTGCCATTTTTTCTTTGCTTGAAACTAACGAGCTTAAAAATCAGTCCCTAATTTTTGGCCTGTATTTATTTGTTTCACTAACACTCCAGTACCTTCTTGGTTATTTTGAATAAGTAAGGACATTATATACATGATCCCTTCAGTCTCTTACAGTTGGGCATCTTTACTTTGCTTTCTGTTTTTTTCTTGCATGTTTGGTGTTGGCTTTTCTCCTACATTCTTTTTTTACATTTAAATTCTTTCCAATTCTGTAATCATTTCAATGTTGATTTTTCTGGGTACTAAAATACCAAATTAAATTTATTCAAATTGTTTACTCCCCATATATTGAAAGAGCTATTGGTGATATTTTAAGTGGAAAACTTTTTTGGTCATGGTTGGCTAATAGGCATATTGCTGTGTAGATGATGCTGTTTATAATTTTTAAATTAAAGTGCATTTAACACTAAAATTATACTAAGTACAATCATATATTTTAGATTTTAAAAAGGATTTTTAATATCCTGTGAAGATCAATTGTAAGCATTTTGTGGATATGTAAAAATGCTAATTTATAAAATGCTGGACAGTATTATTGTATTGTTAAAACAAGATTTACAGATTAATTGAACATAAGAACTGGGCTTCTGTGAACTGTGTTCCTTACCTGCTCTTGTCTGTCATGAAGCAAATGTGTATGTAAGAGATATCATTGATTTCTAAAATGAAAGGGATTTCAGTGATACACGTTAAATATTTGTTTTTGTCTGCCATTTTAATTCAAAATGTCACAAATTAAAGTATTTCCATTCTCTTAATAATTCTTTTGAGTTTATCACTTAAATAGGCACCCATGTGATTGAGTGCAAAATCATTTAATTTAATTGGTTGTGTCTGATACTCTAAAGCCTCTTTCTGCTTCAAATACAACACAAGTTTGATGTTAATTTGTCCCAAATGTGCTTTTTTGAATGCCAGGGGGAACCAAATATTTGTTCCAATAGCTTGTAGTTGATGTAAAAGAATATTTAAAATGGTTAAGTTTAGATGTTTTTTTAAGTTGGTGGGAAAAACTGGAAGGCCTTTTATACTCATATAATAATTCTATTTAACTTTGAGAGAGTAAGCAAGTGTCCCATATCTTCCCAGATACTATCAGTACAAAGGAGTGTTGGCCTATTTTACTGGTACCTTGACCAATAAAACACCAGTTATCTCTGAGATCCCTTCAGAATGGAATTACTTTTGAGGTTAATCCAGACTGTTTGCTGTGCAGATGCAGGACACTGTTAACAGGAGATTGCCTTCTTATTTGAGGTTTTAGATACCTGATGTAAAGTCTGGCACTGTGGAATTTAAATTATGAGTCTCAGTGAGTTACAGACTCTCAAGTGCTTTCTTTTCTTTGAATAGAGAATCCAAAATAGTTACAGGTTTTAAAAAAAATAGTCATAGGTCTTAGTATATGTTTATGGATAAAGGGAGGACATCCCACAGCTCATCTTCTGACTTAAAAAAACCTCTTATATATTTCTACTTTCCAGGAAACAGAGACATCATCAATTTAAATAGCATTAGAGCAAAAATTAGCATTGTAGAATTTTGAGGTCGTAGGAAGAGTGGTTAGGCATCTGGCGTGCACAAAGCTATTCTGGTTTATGCCTTTTGCCCTGGTATAATTATTAACAGTATCCCTTTCTCTCTCAGAAATATTCCAATGCATGAAAATTACACAATTGCCCTGGTTATAGGTTACATTTTACAGTTCTTAATAATCTTTAAGGGGCAGATGCCTTAAAAGACCCTTTTGTTCAACAGAAAACAGAACAGGATGGATCATACATTTTCACACTTCTCCAAACCCAGCTTGAGTAGTAACATTGACTCCCTAGTGAATATTCTCAATTCACTTTATCAGGACAAGCTTCTAACCAAGAATATCATCTACTTTCATAGCTGTAGAGTAAGGGGGAATATTTTCTTTCTATCTTTCTGAGATTCTTTTTACCAGCAGCGTTCTTTGGGTTAAACAATGAAATTCTACTGATTAGCACTGAGAGCCAAAGGATCTTAAAACTAACTGTGTGGGAAAAACAAGGCAAGGGAATTTATAACAAGTACAGTAGTGAGGCGTGATGTTTCGATCCTACATTATGGATCCCTTTTAAATTCAGAAACTTTGAGGATTGTCTAACGGAATTAATCCATTGAAATCTATACTTTTTGGCCAAGAGAAGATTAAATTGTTGGAAACCTTACAGTAAAAATTTAAAATCTAGACTAAACGAAGATTATTCTAACTAGGATATTAGTCTTTTTCATTGGACAGTAGGAATGACAGACAATAACATCATTCTTTCTTGACCCAGAAGTCGAGATCACTTTAAATATATGTATGTTACTCCTTTTACTCTACTGACTCAACCTGTCCAATTGGATTTCTTATGTTGTAATCTTTAAATTAAAAATCTTCTAAAATGACTGCATATACTTAAGCAGCTTTTATAATTTAAGATACTTTTGACATGATGCATCTTCACTAATGAGTAATATATTGAAAAGAATGATATATTTAAAAATATTTATGTGAATGTTTATTTAAAAAATTTTATTAAATTTATTGGGGTAACATTGGTTTAATAACAATATATAGATTTCAGGTGTACAACTTTATATTACGACATCTGTATACTCTGTTGTGTGAGTGGTTTCAATGCTAGATAGACATCATGATTTTATTTGGAAAAAAATATCAATCCCCCAAAATTCTAGCTAGTAAGAACAACATAGTCTCAATTTAGGTACTTAGTTTTGTCAATTTTTGCATTCTGTATTTTAAAGCTATACTATTAGGTGCATGAACATTTAAGATTATTGTATCTTCTTGATGAATTGTTCACTTTATCTTGAAACTCTTTTATTTGAAGTCTGTTTTGTCTGATATTAATAGCTACAGCAGCTTCCTTGTGATTGGTGTTTGTACGTTATATCTTTTTTCATCCTTTATTCTCAACACACCCGTGTTCATATATGTCAGATTTGTGTCTAAACAGTTTATGATCTTATTTTGTTATTTAGTCTAACAATCTTTTGTCTTTTTATTGGAGTGTTTAATCAATTTATATTTAATGCAGTACTAATATGGTTGGGCTTAGTTTATCTATCACAAGACCATGCAAAATTATGGTCTACAGGTTAAATCTGGCTCCTAGCCTGTTATGTTTTGTTTTGTTTTTTAAATTGCCCCTGGCAACCACTAGTCTACTTTCTGCTTCTGTGAGTTTGGCTACCTTAGATACCTCATATAAGTGGAACTAGGAAGTATCTGTCCTTCTGTACCTGGCTTATTTCACTTAGCATAATGTCCTCAAGGCTCATCTGTGTTGTAGCATCTGACAGTTTCCTTTTTTATGGCCAAATAATATTCCATTGTATGTATGTACCATATTTATTTTTTATTTTTTAATAGAAGAACTCTGGGTAATTTATTTGCCCCCACAGTATTATGTTAGCAAACATTTATTGAATGCCTGGATATGATTTGGCAGTAGGATATGGGAACAAACAATAAAAAGATACAATAGTTTACCCTCAAGGATCTGCCATGCACAGGTATGGGGTTGTAGGTTAGGACACACAAGAAAAGATACATAGGGGAGTTTCATACTCTGAGAAGAACAGCATTTGGGTAGCCCAGAGTAGTTTTTATACTCAGAAGTGGGGAGAAAGGAGAAGACTATCACATTTTCTGTATTGTTCGTCTGCTGATGGACATTTAGGTGGTTTCTACCTCTAGGGTATGGTCAAGAATGCGGCAATGAACATGGGAGAGCAAATATCCCTTTCAGAACCCAATTTCAGTTATTTTGGATAAATTCCTAGAAGTGGGATTGTTTGATTATATGGTAGTTCTATCCTTAATTTTTTGAGTAATCTATGTACTGAAAAGTGTTTAATTTTGATGAAGCTAATGTATCTATTTTTTCTTCTGTTGCTCATGCTTTTGGTATCATATCTGAGAATCCATTGCCAAGTCCATGATCATTGAAGATTTATCTTTATGTTTTCTTCTAAGAGTTCTGTGGTTTAGCTCTCATGTGTAGGTCATTGATTCATTTTGAGTTAATTTTTGTATATGATATGAGGTAGGGATCCAACTTTATTCTTTTGCATGTGGATATGCAGTTCCCCAGCCCCATTTGTTGAAAAGATTGCTCCTTCTTTATTGAATGGTCTTGGTACCCTGTTGAAAATCAACTGGCCATAAGATGGATATATGGGTCTATCTCTGGACTTTCAATTCTATTCCTGGGTCTGTGTGTCTATTCTATGCCAATACTGTGTTTTGATTATGGTCGCTTTGGATTAAGTTTTGAAATTCGGCAGTATGGTTCTTCCATCTTTGTTTTTCTTTTTCCAGATTGTTTGGGGTTTCTTGCAATTTTACATGAATTTGAGAATCAGCTTTTTAATTCTGCAGTCCACTGTTATTTATTGCTGAGTAATGTATTATTGTATTGATACACCATTTGGTTTATCCAGTCTCCTATTGAGTATATTCTGTTGATGGAAAATGGATAAGCACTTGTATTCTCCTCTTAAGTCTGTGTTTTCTTTATCATGTTGACTGGGACTTAGGGTTTTGTTTTCATCAGCTCTAACTTGAATGAACTTATTCTTCAAAAGCATTTGTTGCTAAGGAGGCTGAGGAACCAGTGGCTTTTTGGCCACTTATTTTATATTCCAGCTTTAGAAAGCAGTGTGTTTTCAAAGCACAATATTCTCTGTTCATGATTTAGAACATATTTTATCAAGGGAAATCACAGTTTGAAACTGTTTTGCAAATAATTTACTGTCTGTCTTCGCAGGTACCCTTTTTATCTCCTTTGGAAGGTCATATTTATTTAAAAATAAAATGTCAAGTGAATTCAAGTGTTGAAGAAAGAGGTTTTCTAGTAAGTAATCTGTATATACTTTCTTTTTCCTCTTTTGTGAAGGATAGACTTGATTTCCCATAGATACGAAAGCCTGCATGATTAAGTGGTAAACTGGTTCAATAAAGATTTGTTGCATGTCTGCTCTGTGCCAGTTACTGTGCTGGTGTGGGAATGTAATAGGCCACAAAAATAATCCTAAACTTTTCGTTTAGCAGGGAAAGCACAAGTGGACAGGTAAGTACCATGCAGTGCTATAACAGGAGAGAGCAGAGTGCATGCGTATTCATAAACTGGTGGGGTCCAGCTCTTGGGTCTGGGTAGGGAGGCTTAAAGAAAGCTTCTGGAAGAAGTAACCTGTAAACTGCTGAGTAAGAGGGGAAGGTGCTCCAGATAGGAGGGGAGTGGCCGTGGCTGTGGCCCATGCCTCACCCCTCGGGGGAAAGGACTACACCTTTAGGCAGTGGCAGGTATTCCAGAGGGGCCAAAGCCTGGCATTCCAGTGCACGTAGGGGGGAGCGATGCGAGTGATGGGGGGGGCAACTGTTTTGCTTTCCTGAATAAAAATTAAATGCCAGTCTTATGTATTAAGACTAAGTCATAAGCTATCATTAGTTTTTTAATATATAAGGCAAGATATTCTCAAATCGTTTTACTCTCCAATGCTTCAAGTACTTTTCTCCTATTTAAGGAGCCTTCAGTTAGGGATGCCATGCTTTTGAAAAGCCTGATATCAGGTGGAGGTATTTATTTGGGGTTATTTTGTAGAGGTTCTTAAGTGCTATGTGCCTGTAGATGCTGGAAATCTGTGAAATGTTCTGGGTGTGAGCCATCAGTGATCTCATTACTGAGGTAAAAGACACGATGGAAACCGTGCAAGTAGATTGTGAAGTGTGAAGTGTTCCAACTTCGAAGTTCAGCCAGTGGATTAACATTTAACTGATCCTCAAGTGTCTAAGGCCAGTATTTCATTGGATTTTCCAGACCATATTTGAAGATGTGAGTGGTTTAGGAGCCTGGCATCGAAGATGGTGCATTTTGTCTGGAAACTGTATCTCTTATTGGACTTACCCAGACGACGAGAAACGGAAGGTAAGATTGGGTGCTGGTCGGAGGTGAGGCCCCGAATGACTTGCACGCAGTGTCTCCTGCGAGTGTTCCCTCTGGCCCCGGCCACACAATTCCCCTGTGAGGATATTTACTGAGCCACTGAAAATGTTCTTGTTGTAAAAGATGTGTGTTTGTGTAAAAATTTTGTGTTTTGTCCACTCCCTGTGGTTTGACCACTTTTAAAATACCTTAAAGCATACATTTGTCTTTCTTCCTGGAATGTTTCATAATATTTTTAATTGACATTTTTAGTCAGAAACGTATTAAATTTACTTTTGTATTATTGTAGCCATGCAAAACTTTATATAAAATTCATTGTAAAATATTTAGGATGGTCTCAGACATACAGAACAAATAATGTCCCTCACCCTCTGTGTCATCAGTCCAGTTGAAGCTCCCATGTAATTTTCTCTCCCCTGGAGGGGTGACACCTATCCTGAAATTTTGTTCCTACTTATTTAATTTTTTATTATATATGTATATATTGCTAAGCAATGTACTTCAATTGCATATTTTTAAACATTATAAAGCAGTACTGTATGTAGTAGTCAGTTGCAGTTTTTGACTCAACATGGTTTGTGAAGTGAGTGTGTGTTGATGTGCGTAGCTCTAGCTTGTAGAGCTCCACCCGTCTGGCCTTATCTTTGGGAGAAACATGAAAAATATCTACAAATGAGATAACATGTCTAGGCTTCTGTTTGCGGAGAGGGAGGAAGTGAGAAGGCTGTAGACAAAAGGCGGTTGAATGTGTGTCACTAATTGTGAAAGCTGGTTGATCAGTGCATGGAGCTTCATTAGACTGTTCTGTTTTGTTTTCAATTTTGTATCTCTGAATTTTTCCATAACAGAGTTTATTTTTAAAGCTCGCTAAGAGCTACAGTTGACATCTCTGGTTTTTATTTTTATGTCCTCTTATGGTTTTTATTATTAAGAAACTAATATACAGGATGGGGCAAAAGTAGGTTTATAGTTGTTCATATAAAAATAATACAATAATTAATAAATAACACAAGAATAATCTCTGTGTTTCGTGTACTCACAGCTATAAACCTACTTTTCCCCACCCTTTATATTACTTATGTTTCTCTAAGCCCAGTGTAATTAAATTTTAAATCATTGGCTTTTTAAGTTTATATAGACTTAAATACTATGTAATGCTTACTGACTTAAATGATCTTGTTTACTTTCTGCTAATAATTTTTGTAAAAATTTGTTAAAGCATCCTATAGGAAGGATAAATCTGGCCAACTGTACCAGTCGTCAGATAGAACCAGCCAACAGAGAATTTTGCGCACGACGCAACACTTTCGAATTAATTACTGTCCGTCCACAAAGAGAAGATGACCGAGAGACTCTTGTCAGCCAGTGCAGGGACACACTCTGTGTCACCAAGTATGTATCAGCTGCAGATATTCCTGTCAACAAAGTAATTAATTCCTGACACCACCAACTTGCCTGGGCCCAGCCACCATTCAGGACAGTTGCCATGTTTGGTAGAAACGCCATCATTTACCAAATGTCACCAGTATGACTTACAGTTTAGCTACCCAATCTGCTGGGTAGTTTTTAAAAATTTTAATTGAAGAAGCATCTCCCTATGGGGCTATCGATTAGCATCCATCAAAAGAGGGTAAAGAGGAACTCATTCTACTGGTTGGTTTAGGTTTTCCCCACTAGCAAGAGTAAGGGGAGGTAGGGAATGGGCGGGAAAGATCCTGAGCGTGCGGTTGTTTGTTTGTTTGTTTGTTTCTGTAGGCACTGGCTGTCTGCAGACACCAAGGAAGAGCGGGACCTCTGGATGCAGAAACTCAATCAAGTTCTTGTTGACATTCGCCTCTGGCAGCCTGACGCTTGCTACAAACCTCTGGGGAAGCCCTGAATTGGGGCAGTTCCCATCCATTCAGAGGTTGTTTTGAGCTATGTCATAAATGTATTTTAAGATCGTTGGGTGTGCTGATTGCGTTTTATGCTTTAAAAAGGAAAGGGTATGTGCCAATATCCACTACATATTATGCAGTATTTATGTCTCTCATATGTAAAACTTCAACTGATTTCTCTCCTGTCATTCATATGATTGGAAGAAAATTCTTTATAGTTGATTTTGCTAAATCTTAATTTAAAAGTCTCATTTTCCTAGAAATCTAAGTATTTAGTTAATGATAAAAATGTTTTTTGTTTTTTTTTTAAAGTAAGAAATTGTAAGTTGTCTTCCTGGAGCCGTGGGTCTCAAAGCAGAGAGGTCTTCCAGGGGTTAGAGGTCATTCTTTCTCTAGCCTCAGTACGTTTTTATTTAGGTTGTGGTCCTTTATTGCATGTATCTTGTTACTGTCACACTGAAACATTCCTAAGGGACCTTACAGAAACATTTTTAGTAATGTAGGTAAGGACTTTTTTGAATAGCAAATGTACATTAGTTTAAAGTTGAGGCTTTGAACAGGAAACGTGGACTTAGGGGATAGTGTGTGAGGTTTGGGGTTAAATGTTTTATTTAGAAGACAATAATCACATGGTGTACATTTGCTCAGTTACTATAGATGCTGCGTGGTGCACATTTTCATAGAATGTAGGCCTTTAAAAGTAATTATTTTTACTATGTAGCTTACAGACTCCTCAAATATACTTGGCATGTTGGTCTCTTTCTGTTCCTGTAACAAGAACAAATGTAAATGGAAGAATCTTTATTTAAAAAGGAAACTTCACAAGCTGCTGTGGACTAATACTTCACTTGCCAAAGTTCTATACTTTTTTACTTTTCATGTCTTATATGACAGTGTCTAGAAATCTGTTATGAAATCAGTTGAAAAACTGTTAACTAATGTATTTCTTTAAAGCCTAACACTATTTTTTTGTTATAAAATATTGTAAAGCATGGTCTCAAACTTGTAAGTACACTTTGAATTTCTTCTCTGAATTGTTCAAGTTATTGATGATCTCATTTATAAACACTAAATCCTGTCACCTGTCATTTTATCTTTTATTCATTTAAATGTGTTTTTTAAGTGTATTATAAAAATGTATTTTATGATCTCTTACCTAAATAAATACTTGCAAATGGCTTTAAAAAGAAATCCTATTTAAATGTGTGGTGTAGATCAGGGATGAGTAGGGTTGCAGTTGAGTGAGTGTGTGGGTCAGGGATGAGTAGGGTTGCAGTTGAGTGAGTGGGTGGGTCAGGGGTGAGTAGGGTTGCAGTTGAATGAGTAGTTGCTGTTTCCATATGGTACTTGATGTGCATTTGAAGGACAGGATCCTGAGTGTGCAGCACAGACTGAGTGGAGAAGTGACATCACCAGCCACAACGGGAAGAGGTTTGGTGGGATTTTATTTATTCATAGACTTGTTTTTAACATATCATGGTGCAAAATTGAAAAGGCACAAGGAAGTTAACTTGGAAAGCATGTCTTCTCCCATTGTCACAACCACTTCTACCAGTGTTTGTGTTCTCCTGGAGAGAGTCTATGCATATTCCATAGACATATTCTTTGGTTCAGAGAAATATTCCACGCAAACTGTTTGTTATAAGTTAAAGGGAAAAAGCTTAACAATATCCTTTAGTATATATAAAGGGTGTGTAAAATTCAATTTTAGAAGAAATGTAATTTACGGTGATTGTGGAACATCAAGATGGAAATACCTTGTAAACAGTGAAAAATACTCCTTGAGAGATTTCAGTGTCATCTGGGGGGATTGCTGGAACCGTTGGAGTGGATAAGATCATCCAGGGAGTGTGATGTGACAGAGACACAAGAACAAAAGGAACGTGTTCTTCAGGGGAAACATGGAAAAGGAGTGGCTAAGACTGTCACCTCTGAAAGAAAACAGTGCTGTCTGGGGAGACCAAAGAGGAATGTTAAGATTCTGACCACAAACTCAGAAAATGGGAACTGAAATCTGGAGCAGTCAGTTCAATAAAATGGTTCAGATGAAAAGTCAGTTTATAATAAAATATATAGCAGAAAAAAATGAAAGGTTTGGTTGCATAAGAAAATTCCTGCCTGACAAGTGTCCATAAACAAAGCATAAGCAACAGAGTAGGAGAAAATATTCACAACATACTTAATAATCAAAGAATTAATATACCAACTATGTAAACAGCTCCTATGACTAGTTGTCATTGTTTGGCATTTACTATGCAGCAGGCGATATTCTTGGTGTTTTGCGTGGATTATCTCATATAATCTTCACGTGACCTTATGAGATAGGCACTGAATAAGAAACTAAAATTTAGGTAATTTTTCTGAGGCCACCTGCTTAGCAAGTGCAGACCAGGATACCAACCCAGAATCCACATATGTCACCATCACACTATGATGTTTCTCAATAAAATTTTAACCTAGCCCTGGCCAGTTTGGCTCAGTGGTTAGAGCATCAACCCACGGGCCAAAGGGTCCCGGGTTTGATTCCCAGTCAAGGGCGTGTACCTCGGTTGCAGACTCGATCCCTGGCCCTGGTCAGGGCTCTTGCAGGAGGCAACCAATCGACGTGTCTCTGTCACATTAATGTCTCTCCCTCCTTCCTCCCCTCCACTGTCTAAAAAAATCAATGGAAAAAATATCCTCAGGTGAGGATTTAAAAAAAATTTTTAACCTAAAAAAGAGGGGCAAGAAATACACACACAGAACCAACAAATGTAAACAATACTAATGAACAGAAGACATTTAAGTGGCAGTGCGTCACTGGCCCTCAGGTTGGTGGAACTACGGTCGGTGCTGCTGAGAAACACTCGTACTCCTGGTGAGAACAGAAACTGACTCGGCCTTTTGGGAAGCTCCAATAATCTCTGTGCTGGCAGAATTGACTGTCAAACTGACTGCACACCCCGGAGATCTTATCCATATAAAGATTTACCCATAGATTCAAGGGCACGAGCAATCAAGGCAGCGGGGAAGCAGGACAGACTGCAGCACCCTGAACGCCTCCAGGCCTCTCGCGTCCACACTGGACACGCGGCCTGGCCCAGAGTAACAGGTAAGATCCCGCGCGGTGGTGGGACATCTCCCACAGCAGGGAGCCCCGGAGTGAGGAAACATTGCTGTTTTATACCCCATGTAGTGACATTGCTTGTGTGACTTTCAGGAGTCTAGGCTCACAAATCCATCAATTCTAAGTTTATTTACCATAGCCAACCTTTAACCAGCCACGTGCTACTAAGAGCATTCCACAGATAAGAGATCTGGCAAATACTATTCACCGGGAGGTCCGGTTCGCAGCACATTCACAAGGAATTTAGATACAGCACCTGCCTTCCTTCTTTCCCCATAAGCACAGACCAGCAGCTTGAATCCCTCCTCCACTCCTCAGAGGACCTGGCAGGTGAGCAAAGGTAAACCTGAAAGGATCCTTACAATTCTGTTTAAAGGGGGAAAAATAGAAATAACCTGGCCGTCCCTCCACAGGGAAGTTAATTAGAAATAACCGCCATGCCAATCATAGGAAATTATGGCACAGTCTACAGAACAGGCGATTTCAGGAAGAAAAAGAATAAAAAAATGTCCAGGACAACTCATGGGAGCAGGGATGCGCCCTTCACCGCGAAACTATTGTTTGCAACATACGCATGTGAGCACGATAGTCCTCCCCGATCCCAGGTTGCACTTTCCCAGTTTTGTTAGCCCCTGTCAACCCCAGCCTGGAAACACTAAATGGAAAATTCCAGAAATCAGCAATTCGTAGGCTTTCAATTGCATGCCTTCCGCTGGGCGGGATGAAGTAAACCCCTGCCCTTCCGCTCCTCCCGCCCCGGAAGTAATTCCTCCCTTCAGCAGGCCGAGCCCGCCCCTTAATTACTTAGCCGTGCCTCGTGGTCAGATCAGCTGATCACCTGCAGGTGCGGGCACCTCAGTGCTTGCGCTCAGGTCACCCCTGGTTTACTTAATACCGTCCCCAAGGCACACAGTGGCGGTGCCTGCAATTCAGACGCCCGAAGCTCTTCCTTGGGAAAAGGGGAAAGCCTTCCACCGAGGAGCCTGCTGAGGTTGCTGAGAGCTGCGGTAGGAACCCATCTACCCGGGAGTCACCTCCAGCCGCGAGGGCCAGGCCGCGCGCAGGCCAGGCGCTTAGCTAGGGTGACGGGCCTCGCGCTTGCGGGCGAAGGCGCGAGCAGGAGACGTGCTCCGATGGACCAAGTTGCCCCAGAAAGCGCGGGGCCTAGACGGCGACTTCAACAAGGTCCCTGAAACCGGCACACCAAGCCCGTTGCTGCAAGTCGGGGGTGACGCCGACTCGGGAGTAGGTTTGGACCGAGAACTAGAAAAATCCCCGCAGGGCCTGCGTCTGCCGAGGAAGACGCTGCCACCACGTTTCGGGCAGAGCGGGAGCACCCGAAACGAACAGTGTCGAGTGTAAACCGTGACTGAAAAAGAAAACTGAAAACAAAAGCTGATGAAGGAGGAAGGATGCCGTCCAAAGCGCGTCTTCAGTTGCGACGGCACTGGGCTCACCTGCAAGAAGCCGCCCGTGGACCCATATTCCTGAAACTGCAGAGCGGGCCCGCGCCCGGGCCGTGAGCCACGGGACAGGGGAACTCGGGCACTTGGTGGCGAAGCTGCCGGGCGTCCGGTGAAGCCGGGGCAGCGGACGGAGCCACGAACCGCGCGCCCTCAGAGGCAAAACCAAAACTGACCTGCGGCTGCTCTGGCCACGGGATCGGCAAACGGGACGCAGCGCGGTGAGGTATTTGGGGAGAGGGCGCGACCACCTTCACGGAACTTTTACTGCAGTACATTGTTATAATTGTTCTATTTTAGTACTAGTTATTGTTCCTCTCTTCCTGTGCCTAGTTTATAAATTAAACTTCATCATAGGTGTGCATGCCTAGGAGCAAACACAGTACATGCAGGGTTTGGTGCAGGCACATGCTTGACCCGGTTCGAAACCCACTGGTCTAGGGCCTCAGGCCGTGCAGGTCCTGGAGATGTTCTCCAACGGGGAGTCAGGGATGTCCAGGACACCGGACAACGCCTCCCGGGCACCGAGCTTTCGGTCTCATTTCATTGTCGTGTGTCCTTGAGAAGGAGAAGCTTGGGGCCACCCCAGAGGGAATACTGAGTGGCAGTCAGGCCCTTTCAGGCAGCATGGGGTTCGAGTCCCACAGCCTCTTTCCTTCCTCAGGGAACTCACGTGTTTTCGCGTCTTTAACCACATATCCGCATTTATTTACTTGCCAAATTTATATTGACTGTATTTCCTACAGTACTTTTATAGTTTTGACTTTGAAGCTTTGCTATTTATAAACACTAGTCGCCTTCCTGAATGACTTTACTAGTTATACTAATGTTTCTCTTGATTCTTTTTGGTTTTCAGAGAAACAAACCTCAAATAATGATAATTACATCTTTACCGTTTCAATATTTATTTACTTTTTATTTATTTATTTATTTATAAAAATATATTTTATTGATTTCAGAGAGAGGAAGGGAGAGAGAGATAGAAACATCAATGATGAGTCGTTGCTCGGCTGCCTGCTGGGGATCGAGCACGCAACCCCTGGCATGTGCCCCGACTGGGAACTGACCCAGGGTCTCCTGGATCCTAGGTCGATGCCCAGCCGCTGAGCCACGCTGGCGGGCACACCTTTTCAATGTTTATATCACACTCTCTCTGCTTGTTCCTCCAGACCAATGGAAGGCGAGCGATGGTAACGAGCTGACTTTCACGAGATGCTTTGGCGCTGCACAGTTAGATCCAATGTTAACTCTTTGTTTGAGATAGGTACTTATTTTTTGTTATGTAAACAAAGTTTCCTGATATCCCTCTTTTTCTATGGACAGCTCCCCAATTCACAGCCCTGTTATAGAAATCTGAGATTGCTCCAAGGAGAAATCATGGACCATGTTGATTCATAAATATTGGTGCCAGCTTTCTTTCCCACTCTGGAGAGTTTAGATAGCACGCTGTTTACCTGCTTCTTGAGGATTTAAAGGCTTGCCCGTAACACGGCCTAGGCTGGTGCATTTTTTTGGAGATAGTCTGTGTATCTATTACTGGATAATCATTACCCCCAGAACTTAGTGGCCTGAAATGACAGCGACATTTACTAGCTCACGGTTGCTGTGGGGCTGGAATCTGCACATGGTTTATCTGGGTGTCTGCTTAGGGTGTCTCACAAGGCTGCAGTCAGGGTGTTGGCCCCCGTCCATCCCAAGGCTCCACTGGGGAAGGCTCTCCTAGGGAAGGCTCCCCTCCAGCCCGCTCAGCTGGTTGTTGGAAGGATTCAGTCCCTCGCAGCTTGTGGCACTGCGGGCTGGAGGCTGCCCTCAATTTCTTGCCATGTGGCAGCTTCGACAGTAAGTGAGAAGAACCCCAGAGAGCATGAGCAAGATGGAAGTCACCCTCTTTTGTAACCTAATCTTGGGAATGACATCCCAATACTTGGCCATATTCTACAGGATGCTCCCCCCCCCCCAAATGTATATATACTTTAACAGCTGATAGCTCAATTGATGTTTCTTTCAAATTTAACCCATTAGGATTAATAATTATTCAAAGTATGTAAATATATTTTTGGGACATCCTGTATTTATTAGAAGTGAATCTCTGGGTCAAGCCTCACTCAACAGGAGGGACTCTCTGGGAGCCACGTGGACTCTGTTGACCCAGTAGGGAGCCTCCTTACAGCCGGTCAAGGGTAGATGGATGTCCAGGCTCCCCACTGGACATGGGTGGTGGATGGGGCTGTTTTTTCCTGTGATGTTTAGCTGGGGTAGGGTGGCTATTGTCTGGAAGTGTCCTGTCTTGCTAGGCTCTCTACTATGGAATAAATTATTTTTCTTCAATCATTTCTATCAAGAAGTGTACCAATGCTGAGATGTTTTCTAATCACTTAGGCAAACCTAGCGGATCCTGGTGAGGCTGAATATCTGCCCATGTGTTTGAGGGTCCTGTGTTTTGCTTCATTTGTGGATTTCATATTTCTGTTCTTTGTCCATTTTTCAATTGGCTTTATTATTCGGTTTATAAGAGTATATGTTAGGGATATGAGTGGTTGGTCGTATGTGGTTGCATCTACCATTAGGTTCTTTATTAGAGTGGAATGAGCTGGACATTGCTGAGTGAGGAGATGACCACACCGAACATGATACATGCATAGTACACAGTCGGTGCTCAGCAAATGTTTACCAAATAAATGCGTGTTAAACCAATTAAAATCTATCACCCATTTGAACGTGGCCTGGGGCAAATCACACTCTGTAGGCTTTGTGTTATCTTGCCTGTAAAGTTAGCAAGAAGCGCTAGGAGATCTCTAGGGGGTCTTCATGCAGGATTCTAGTGGAGTCAAGTTAAAAAGTGTATTTTGACAGTGGCTCCGAGTTCCCCTGGGGTAGCAGATGTCCCTGGTATGGAAAATGCCTTGAAAGGTGTGGAGAGGCAGTCGTGATCCCCTCCTCCAACAGTGAGAGAGCTCTACGCAGGGCACACATCTGCTTGGAAGAAAGACTACATTTCCTAGCCTCCCCTGCAGGTCAGAGTCTGCCTGGTGGGAGGGAAGTGCAAGGTTTGTAGCTCCTTTTGGGAACCTTTCTTAAGAGACCCTTGGGGTGTGGTCTTTGTGCTTCTCCTGTACTGCAAGCCAGACTGTGTGCAGGTATCACCTGGCCCTCTTTGTGTCGCCCTAAGGAAACGGGCCTGGGGAACCAGCACAAATGCTGATCCCCTGACTGTCGTTATTGCTGTAATACAGGCCGTGGTCTCTAACCCAGGAGTCCGTGTCTTCTGTCAGCGTCCATGACTCGTGGGCCATACCAGTCGTAAATATTACATAAACTGAAATTGTGGAAAGGAACTTTTTTCCAGTGAGAACTATGAGAGATTCTATAAAGGAACTGCGGTCATGTTAAGTATAAAAGAGGGAAATCCAAGGAATCTGGAAGGACATTGCTGTGAGGCGACTTCATAGCCGTCTGAATTCTGGTTCTCTCTAGAGACCTTGCACGTGGCTTGTTGGTGAGAGGAGGGAGCTGCACGACTCACTCTGCAGACTTCTGCTCGGAGAACAGGGCTTGTCCTAACAGTACGTTTGATGAAGAAAGCGAGGCCTGGCGACATGTGCACAATCTTTTATAACGCTCTCTCACTTTACTCGACTTTTTCAATTAGTTGTGTCAGATGAAAGGGCTCCTCCTGAATTTTAATGTTAACATTTTCCCTCTGTCACAATAAGATGGCATACGGGAAATTCTGCTTTTAAGAAAAGGGATGTTTTGAGCGCACTGGCTGGCAGTGTTTTAGGAAAAACTCTGAGGCCTTGTCAGAAAGCCGACTCTTGGATTCTGCCGCTTGTCTCAGAGCAGCAGCAGAGTAGCTGAGAAGCTAAGTGGTAGGTTTCACAGCAAAAGAGCCGCATCGTCTCCAGGCAGTTCGAGACATGTTTTCAAATGAGTAACACAACGGGGTTGGGAGGTACTGTTGTTGCTGACCTTGACAAAGAATTACTGGCTAGCGGGAAGTAATTTATAAAGGGTAAATAACAAAGGACTCCCAGAGCAGCTTCCCTCCCTCCCTCCCTCCCTCCCTCCCTCCCTCCCTCCCTCCCTTCCTTCCTTCCTTCCTTCCTTCCTTCCTTCCTTCCTTCCTTCCTTCCTTTCTTCTTAAATCTATAGTTTATAACCCACATTTGTCTTGGGGCATAATGAGATCCCAGACCCATTCCTGACAATCAACACAAACACATGCAATTATATGCCTGGAACTAAAAACCCAGACAACTGGTTTACCAGTGGGGAGAGACTCTTTGAAATTGGGGCCCTAAATTCACTTTTGCTACAGATTTATATAAAGAAGGGTTTGCGACTGTTGCTAAGAGCATTACGAATCTGAATTTGGACATTCCTGAAGGGGCACAACGCTATTTCTATTCCATCCACGGGTGGGCCTTTGGAGAAGACAGATGCCTCTCTTAGCCAAGGGAGTATTCAAGTCCTGCTTTAGCATCTGTAGACTAGAGGCTGCTAGGAAGTGGGAAGAGAGCATTACAGGAGACCTGCTGCTTTATGAAGACTCCAGAAAGTGGCTTCCTAGACTATAGGTCCCCTTTCTTGGGCTCCAAGCTCTAGACATCTGCCCCTTTTGCCTTGGTCCATGCCCCTCATCTGTGTGGACATGGGGACACGTCCACCCAGAGCCTGTCTCCCCTTCTAGACCATGCTGCTGGCATCCAGGCCCTCAGAGTCCCGTGTCCACATGGCCAGAGTTCACCTGTGGAGGCCTGTGGGTCTTCCCCCAGGTCATCCTCTTGGGGGCCAACCATGACGCCTATGCTTTGCTGACCCTGAGGGGTGCTTCTTGAGGGTGGGGGTAAAGAGGTGAGAGTATGACTGGGGCATGATTCTTATGCTGTTTGCACATTTGAATGTTATACATATAATTGACTCCATATCTTCTGTCTGTGTTCCCCTCTGTCAGACCCCTCTTCACTGTTTCACAGAAGGATCAAGAGTGGGTTTAGCAAACCCCAGTCTCTGGTCTGCTCAGCACCACCAAGAGCTGGGGAGTAGGAATCAGAGGGCTGAGGACAGGGTGGCCTTCACTCACGACAGGGCTTTTGCTCCTTGAGGTCTGGCTTCCTGGCTGTGGTCTCTGATATGGGAGACTGAATATACAGATGGACAGTGATCAGATGGCAATTAATGTAGAACTCTGACCCACAATCTGCGTGACCGTCCTAGAGATCCCACCCATTGTCTATAGTAACCAGCCCAAGGAGCCAGCTTGCTACCTGGAAGTCAGCTTGGTAGGACATCAGGACACTGTCTCTAGCAGCTGGTCCAGGAAGCGAAGCAGTAAATAACCCCTGTACCAGTAGGTCCCAAATGGTCAAGACATGATTAGTAACTGACAGCTTCCCTAATTTTGATCCCTAATTCCAACTGAGGACTAACCCGAGAAAACTAAATATGCACCCCGAACCTCTCACATAGAAGGCTGTGCTTCTAGTGAGCCCCCTACAGTGCCCCCTGCTGACAGCCTCCGATCAGGGCACCCTGAGGCCTTCCCTTTTCCCACCATAAAGCTCCCCCTCCTTGCCTGCCTTTGGATCTCTGCCTGCACAGTGAGGTGGTGGCTGACTGCCTGGCTATACGGAAGCTCTGAATAAGTGGCCTTTGCCTACCCTCGTTTGGGTGGTCTTGGCTTATTTCCATGATTGCCGCCGCCTTTCAGATCTCCCCAGTTCTCACGTCTAACCCAAACGCAACGAACAATTTTAAATGCTAAGAGCACAAAATACTTGTCTTTATTGTTTCCTTACTACATTGAAATGCTATTTAAAGTTTTCTGAGGCAGACGAAAGGGATTAAAAAGTGTTGAATGTTGGGAATTCTTATAACATTATTCTTTTTTCATTTGTTTCTTTTAACATAAATTTGATGTATACCCACCTACTATGGTGGATTTGCAGAGCTGAGCATAGGATTCCGGGAGGAAGTCAGCACTTGAGGAAATAACACTGTCTTGCGTGTCAATAGCCTCTGTCTGCTTAAGAATCGCGTTTCCAACAGCCGAGAGCGGCACATATGCACATGCAGCTTCCAGTCTCACCACCAGATGGTGCCAACACCTCTCTGGTAGGTTTTGCCAGTCACTTTGGCACCCTCTCTATTGGCATTTGGGAAAACATCGAAAAGAGTTGGTTGCTTATGCTCTTAACGCAATTAAGGTTTTCATTATTAATTTGGCTTTTTATGTAGTTAAAAAATGAGTATAAGCATGTAACGTCCTTTGGAACGATTCATGCCAAAGAATTAAGCAGCCTGCGCTGAATGGAGAGCTTACTTCCTATAGCTGTCCTCACACTAATTTAATCTAAACAACTTTCAAACACTAGCTTCTACAAGTCAGATCTTGCAAAATTTCCATTTGCTTGCCCTCTGCTGCAACACTGACCACCATTTAATAGTAACACTTGCTCAGAAGCGGCAGCCTTTACCGCACACGCTAGCTCGTGGGGGGCTTGCTCCGCCGGGGCTGTTTGCAGCTGGGAGGCAAAGTGGGGGTCAGCGTCTCCGTCTTCTTGGTGTGTCCGATGCACTTGAGCCAAGGGTAAAGCCATGCCCTCGTTTCCCCTGCCTCGGCTCCTCTTGTTCATGGCGTCTTCTGAACAAGAGCGGTTCTCATTTCTCCTCCGGGGCTCTCTGGAGGCAGCAGGATGCTTTGCTCTGAAACTGCACGTCTCTTCTGGGAGATGGCCCCAAACTCACTGGTATCATATATGCCCCCAAAGCAACTGTAATCGGCTCATATAAACGCTTTAACATAAATTAAATCCATGCATAGGAGGTCTTGATATGCAATGAAATGGAACCAGGGAATTTATAAAGTAATAATAGAGTGAGGTGTCATATAGGTTCATAATCCCACATCTGGAATTCTTGGAACAAGACATGCTTGGCATTCAGAGTGCTTTGAATTTATAAAGTGAATAGAGTGTATGTACCAGGCATTATATAATACACCAGAGGGTCTAGGGCAACTCCACATAATTAAAACAGTATTTCTGCAGAGAAGCATAAATGTTCACATAAGTAGAATTAAAAAAAGACTAAATGGCCTCAGGTCAGGTCAGGTTTTGCCTACAAATGAGTTCGGAAAAGCCCTTGGTTGTCGGAACTTTTTGGATTTGGGGGATGCAGATAAGGTATTGCGGGGCTGTATCAGATACTTTACATATGCTGTTTCATTTAATTCTCACAGGTGCCCAGTGTTAAATGGAAGGCTGTAAGAGTGTGGGGAACCTGGGGTCAGAGTGGTTAAGAAACTATCCCAAGGTCACACAGCAGAGGCAGCATTCAAACCTGGACCGACTCTAAAAGGCAAAATGCTATATTGCCTCCCACATTTACTAAAATTATGAAATAGTCTAAAATAATAAAAGCCCTTTAGCTTCCTTGCCAACTTTTGGCTTTTCACCCATATTCTGCACGATTCTTGAGTTTTGAGGGGTCCATGAAAAAGAATCTGAGGACATAGTGAACTCTCCCACCGTGATGGATGGAGGTCAAGGCCCTGCCTGGCACCTTCACAGGGCAGCCTCGCCTGGCGCCGGAGGAGGCAGGGCCGAGGAGCAAGCAGTTGACACCCCATATGTCAGACTTTCCAGCAGTTAGCATTCCGTGGGCCACTTGGTCCACACAGCTCACCAGCCTTGCTGCTGTCTGCAGTACAATCCGACATCTAGCTGATGTCTCTCGCTTCCTTTCACATTTTTGCACCAGCCTGGCCGCCCATAAAGGGACTCTGCTTCTTTGAATGGGGACATCAGAAGTCACTTGGCTTAATCAAGTTGTCAGCAGGCCAGGGAGAAACCGTTGGCTTTGTGCGTACATTTTTCTCAGGATGGGAATGAATTGAAATAATTATATTTTGAAATTGTCCTTTCAAGGTAATTCATGAACCATGTTCCTATTTTGCATGCTCATTACCCTGTTTTCTCTTGTCCCTTACGTCTTTCCCTCTTCCAAATTAGAATATTATTTGTGCTCCAAAGTTTAGGAGCATACAGATTTTTGACCCTTACGTTTTTTTCTTGTAATGAAAGCAGTAGCTTAGCAATTGCATGGCCATAAAACTCTTTTTATATGCCTGTAAAAATATTACAAGTCACAAGAAACCGTGTAACATTTTAATGGATTCTTCCAGTGACCTTTTATAGACTTTCAAGATTTGTTAGAAAAATGATTCATCACAGGTGTACCGATATCTGTATGTCATGCTTAAGTTACTTTAAAAATTCCCCTTATTTTTATAAAAATGAGTAGCAGATATGGGCGTTCATGCAGTCACACACTAGCTGCCCACCTGTCCATGGAATTTTCCTGCAACAAAGAGCGCACATTTAAGGGTTGCATTCCATGAGTTTTTAAAATATATTTTTAAATGTATTTTTAAAAAATTGACTTTAGAGAGGAAGGGAGAGAGAGAGAGAGAGAGAGATCTGCTGCCTCCTGCACGCTCCCTACTGGGGATCAAGCCTGCAACCTGGGCATGTGACCTGACCGGGAATCGAACTGGCGACCTTTTGGTGCATGAGATGATGCTCAACAAACTGAGCCACACTGGCCAGGGCCATTCCATGGATTTTAATAAGTGTACATCTGTGGAACTCAAACCTTTATCAAGATAGATCTATCACTCCAGAAAGTTCTTCCACTGTCCTTCCCAATTTCCTGCACTCCAGGCAAACTCTTTTTAAATTTTATTTTTATCATAGCCTGGCCAGTGTTGTGATCGCCTCTGGCAGGCTGAGGAAGCCAGGGGAGTCCCTCTTAGATGAACACTTTTAACTACAAAAAACACACAGGATTACAAAGAAAACCAATTGTGTTGAAACCAAATATCACACTGCTACAAATATTTCAAAATACTTAAACACAGGCACATGCTAATATATGTGTTTCTTTTGTATGAGGTCTAATAACTACAGTTTCAAAGTACTGATGGCCATAAATGATAATTCCAGACACAATCAATCCTCATTATTTGAGAATTCTGTATTTCTGAATTTGCCTACTTGCTAAAATTGATCTGTGACCCCCATGTCAGTCCCCATGGTACTCTTGTCATTTGACCAGTGAAAAATTTCAGTCTCCTAATGTGCATGTCCCCAGCTGAGCTGGATTAAGGTGAAGTCCTGCCTTTTGTAAACAACTGTCCTTTGCACATTGGATTTACTGCCACGTTTTGGGCACTTTTATGCTTTTTGTGGGTGATTTCACTGTTACAGTGTGATGCTAGAGGACCGTCTAGTGTTTCTTGGTGCAGGATGGCTGTGAGCTGGCTTAGGGAGAAGACAAATGTGCCCATAGCCATAGCTTCTTTCAGATGTGAGTCATCACGTTGCTGGCCACAAGTTCAAAGCAAATCAATCAGCTTTGTTGGCCACAAAGCTAATCAATCAACTATGAACTAGATACAGTGTCTCTAAGCAGGAAGCACCCATGAAACAAGGCTGTGCATTGATGGTTGATGACTGTGCTGTGACCTGAGGCTTGCAGGAATGTCACCTGTATTTCCAGGTCACCCTAGGAACAGAGGCTCAGTACTTGCTAATCGAGTGGTCAAGGCAACTTTGTAGAACATAACTGCCGTGAATAATAAGAATCGATTGTACCAGCAACAAATGCAATGTGGTGTGAAAACAGTGACAAAGACAGTTAAAAATGCAGTTATGTTTTCTGTCCTGCATTCATAACCAAGAGGGGGGATCAGTCCCCTCGCACACCAAGACCCTGGGTAAGTGGCCCAATGGGCTGGATTTCTTATTGTTTTTACCACAATCAGCTACTCAAGGGCACAGACGCTCTCTTGCTGGGAATGGCACCCAAAGCTCTTTATTAAAGTTTTAGGAGGGTCAGTTGCCCGGGAACTGACCCCAGAAGCTCACAGAAGCACGCTGTCATTCAGATATGCTCTTACAGGCGAGAAAAACACTGCAAAGGTGCGGCTAAGCAGAGTCCCATGAGTCTGTGATGTAGCAGCCCCTACAACTGTGTGTTGGACAAGTTTATCCAAGTTTCTGATTCCCTAAGCTCTCCAGGAGTGCATGTCCCTGAGGGACTCAGTGCCCCCCTTGGTCTCCAAACACCTGTTCAATCTGGGGGTTAAACGGATTCTCCTTCCCCAGGACCTGGGGCCACTGCAGTTGCAGCTTGTCCCACAAGCTATCTGCCAACAGCAGCGAAGCCACCTGCAAGAGAGGAGTAAACGGAGATTATAACCAAGTAAAGAATCTACCAGCAAGATTACCTCTCTTTTTTGTGTGGTGGACAGACTCTAAGATGGTCCTCATGGTTCCTACTGTCATTCTTTGTAGGATCCCCCTCCCTTGGTGAGGGTGGGACCTATCGCTTGGTTCTAATGGCGTATTCTCAGACTATGGTGAAGGTGAGAGGATGTCACTCCAGGGATGATGGAACATTATCTGAAACTGCTCTGCCGGGGGTGTTCCCCCGGGGACTCTCCTTGTTGTACTGGTGACGTAGGAAGTCCACACGGCAGGGGCAGAGGGTGGCCTCTGCTGACATCCAGCCAGAGCTGGGTCCTCAGTCCTCCAATTACAAGGACATGAATCCTGCTGACCACCCAAGTGAATGTGAGAGCAATTCTTCCCCGGTTGGGTCTCAGGATGAGAACACGGCCTGGGTGACACACCTGGGTTTTACCCTTGTGACACCCTAAGCAGAAGAGCCTGTTCAATCATGCCCATCCTGCTGACTCACAGAAGCTATGAGATAAGGGATGAATATTGTTTCAGCTGCTGAATTTGTGCTAATTTGTGATTTAGTAATAGATAAACACACTTCCTGAGAAACTCACTTATTTATTTATCTGGATGGCTAACACTTACTGCAAGCCTAGGGCTTGGGTTCTGGAGATGGACAGGGTGAGTCCTCTCCTGAAGGAGCTCCCAGTCCAGGGAGGGAACCAGACGCGCAAGCAGACCCCAGCAGACCCACACGGAGGGCTGAGAGGGGGATGCCCCCGGCTGGAAGGGGAAGAGGTGCCAGCTCTGCGGGGGGCGGGGAGGGGCAGGTCCTCTCTGAAGAGGGCGATAGAGGAGCCGAGTTTTCAGGGAGGGGTTCCCCAGCTGGACCCCGTGGGAAACGGTGTGATGGTGGAAGACTCAGCATGTGCGGGGGCACAGAGTGTGGGCGCGGGGGGAGCTCTGGGTGCCTGGGCAGCGAGGCTGGACAGCTAGCAGGATACGGTGGATCTGACAGCTGAGTGCGGGGCCGCAGGCCAGGCAGGGGTCTGTGTCCGGGGCGCTGCTGTCCATCAGGCTGATTTTTACTCACAAGGGCAGCAGGATGCATTCTTGGTGGCCCAGTCCTCTGGCCCATCGTTAGCGTGCTTTTGATGAGCAGTCTCTCCCTGCAGAGGACACCCTCATTCATCTAGCAAACGGGGCCCGGCCAGACCTTTGGCCCCAGATGGCTGTATCCCCACAGGGTTTTAGTGCTGGGTGGTAAAAGGAATGTGGTTGCTGACGGTCTCAGAGGGGAGCGTGCCCTTCAGGGAGGAAGCTCCGGGTTACCCCGACTTTGGTCAGAAGCACATGGCCCCTGTCTCCCCAGGGCAGGCCCTGCGCACCGTCCCAATAGGCCCAACTGCCAGCTCCCTGCAGGCGCTGGGCAGCCTGTTCCCTCTCTGGGCTGCAGTTCTCTCACTTGCAAAGAGAGCGGGCCAGAGAAACTCATCTAAAGCCCTGTCTGGGCCTAAACTGTGTTAGAGAGTTCAGCAGCTGTTAGAAAACATGAGAACTGATTGAGTTGCTGCATTAAATACCCCGATATTAATATGTTCCCGAGCCTGCTGAGGTGGACCCCAAATTCCAGCCATCTGACACTGTAACCTTGGTCATATCCATGCGGCGTCTAACGCATCACAGACATATCGCACACACCACACACGTCATCCCCCTGCACATGACATCAGCACATGCACACACATACACACTCCACACAAACACACACACCACATATACGCCCCCACATGACATATACCACATGCACACACAAACACGACACACACTACACACATCATACACCCCCCATGAAATCAACACCTCCCCCCACACACATGAAATCAACCCCCCCAACACGCACACACGTTGACTGTCCAGCAGCCAGCTCTCGGGAAGGGCTGGTCAGCTCCCACAGAGCAGTGTCTCCGGAGACAGAGGACTGGTCTCGTGGCTGTTTGTCCTGCTCTTTCTCAATAAGGCGGCTGCCGCCGGGTCTGCGGAAAGTGACTGGTTGCTTTTTTCTTGATTGCCTTTCGACTTGATACACACACGCCATCTTCCTAACAATGGCGTGGCACCAAGGCGTTCGTGATCATTTATTCCCCAGTCTAAATTAATAAGGAGGGGCGGGGTGAGGGTAAGAAGAGAGTTACAACGATAGAGCTGATAGGAGCATGTGGCAGCTGCTGGGTCTGAGGGCAATTAGTTGGCTGTCACTCTCGTGGAGGTTAGAATATTTATGAGCATGCATCGCTAATACATTGAGTCTAAAACGAGAGTGGCACTGTTATTACCAAACTAGAGGCTTGTGATAAAAGACCCACTCTAATAGGTCATTCATTTCAGAGCCTTTACGGGGCACCTACTGGGGGATCTTCTTAGAACCAGCACCTCGTGTAACTCCCAGGAGACAGGGCCCTGGGCAGAGCCAGCCCTCCTTTACCCTCCTGACTCCCATGAGCTGTTCCTCTAACGCAAATAGCTCTTGTCCTTCCTTGTTCATAGTTTAAAGTAGTAAAGCAATACCTATTCATTCGAGACAAATTTAACAAGACCATAAGCAAGAAGAGAAAAACAGAATAAACGAAAGTCCTTTGTAATTATAATAGAGATAGACACTATTACCGTCAGGTGTAGAGCCTTTCTGACACACACACATGCACACACATGCACACACACACACGCACAAATTGGATCCCTCTGTAAACACTATTTTTCAGTCTTCTCTTTGTGAGGTATAACTCACACAGTAAAATTAACTGTATCTGGTAAGCAGTTCTGCAACTTGACAAATGCGTAGAGCTGAGTAATCAGCCCCACAACCTTTAATCTGCTACTGTGTACTTTGCTCTGATTACAAACATATTTCTGTGTCACTAAAGGTAGACTGATATTGTTTTTATTCAATGCACTGTGTTTCATCAGATGGACACAAGCCTATTTATTTTTCCAGCGGAGACGTTTGCCTAGCGCTGGTCCCCGGGACCAGGGACAGAGACAGCGTCCTCCCGCCAGCGCACACAATGTCTGCTGCGCAGGAGGGGTCGCCGGCTGCCTCGCTCACTAACCCCACTGCCCACGCACAGGGGATGGACTCTGGTCCAGCGGGCGCTGTGGGACAAGGGGTTCTGGCTCAGTGGGGTCTTCTGGTTTACTGAGCTAGGCCCTCTGGGTCTCTTGCAAATGTCTCCAGCTCTTAGCTAGAAGTTGGTGATTTCCAAACCTGTCTCCAGGCCAGACCCATCTCCTGCGATCAGAACCCACATGTTTGATCCAAAGGCTATTTCGAGAGTTGCACCTGGATATTGTGCAGGCACCTCAAATGCAGAAAGTTCAGACCTGCTCTTTCTCCTGAGCTTCTTGACTTGGCGCTTTTCACGTTTTCTCATCCACTCACCCGGTCCTGTGAGTCACCTCCCTCCTACCCACCAAGTCCCATCAATCAGCAAGCCTGGCATCCTCACTGGCTTCCTTCCCTCTCACCCTGAAGAAGATTGTTCTCAAAATTCTGGTTCTACATTTTGGGATTGAGGTGAACGGTAAAGCAGTTGTCAGCCTGCATATGGGGAATTTTTCTACACTTGTTGATTTTCCATGGACATAAAAGCAGAGTTTAGATCCTGAATATAATTTGGCTCAAAAATATTCACGTAGAAATCCTACACTTGAAATGGTCAACACAACCCGTGCTTACACTTATTAAACTTGTCTCCCTAAAGTAACTGGAGCAGTTGAAGCGATAGCAGGTAGTTGATACTCCCCTGCGTCTCGGGCAGGGGAGGAAATAGGCCAGCACAGTAAAGCCTGCCCCTTGCTGCTGGTGAGGGGCAGGAGCCAGCTCTTCTTTGCTCAGATGGACAGGAGTTGGTGGTGGGGGTGCACTTGGAAAGGTCTGAGTCGGCTCCCCTGGTTTGTGTTACGTCCCTGCCATAGGATGAGGTCTTGAGGCCAACCTTGTCCGTTTGGCTCTTTCGAGATGGAAAAAGATGTGAACCCCATAGCTGCCCGTGGTCTAGGCGGGTTCGTTAGCACTGCCTCTGCTGCAAGGCCGGGCATCTGGAAGGGAGTATGCGGGGACATCCCGAGGCTCCTCTTCAAGGCTTCAGGTCATAAGTCTGTCCTGATGGGACTCGCTTCTGTATCTTTTCCTGTGCTCAGAGCTTGTGTGTTATCTGCTGAAAGGACATCCCCACTTGGACATCCTGTAGGCTCCCGAAACCCAACATGTGCGAACCCCTCCTCAAAGCCCCGTGCCCTGTGTTCTTCACCTCAGTGGGCAACGGAATCATCTGCCCAGTTTCCCACGTCACGAAAGAAGTGTCGCGCTTAGCACGCCTTTCTCTTCTAGCGCACACCCAGTAAGTGGCGGTGTTCTGTGGACTGAACTCGCTGAGTGTCTCCAACACAAACCTTTCCTCTCCCTTCCCCCACTAGATGTGCAGGCATCTCTCTCTCATACCCCCCCGAAGGGTTCCTTCCCTCTGGAATGCCCCCCCAACCATTCTCCACGCTGTTACCACGGGTATCTTTTCTGAACACAAGCCTGGTCATGTTTTTTTCTTGCTATAAAACCTTCAGTGGCTCCCTGTTCCCCACAGGAGAGAGGTCAGAACTCCCGTGGCCTGGCCCCTGCGTCCGCCTCTCGATTCCTCCCTCTCCCTCTGATCCTCTACATCCGGCTGCACCGAAGCACTTTCATTTCCTCCTACTCGCCATGCCTTCGGTCTTTTTTTTTTTAAAAAAAATATTTCATTGATTTTTAGAGAGAGAGGAAGGGAGAGGGAGAGGGAGAGAGAAACGTCAGTGATGAGAGAGAGTCACTGATCGGCCGCCCCCTGCACGCCCCCGACTGGGGATCGAGCCCGCAGCCCGGGCATGTGCCCTGACCGGGAATCGAACCGTGACCTCCTCCTGGTGCCTGGGGGGCGACACTCCACCACTGAGCCACACGGGCTGGGCACCGCGCCTTTTTCATACGCAGGTCGTTGCCGTGGGAAAACTGTTGGTAACCACTCCCCTCTTTCCTCCGCTTCCTGGGTCGTGGTCTTCCTGACACCCCCACCCCATGCCCCACGAGGCCAGTAGCATCTGCGCTTGCACAGTGGGAGGCGTTCGCTGCTCTGCATTTTGTTATCTTTTACTTGTCATTCTGTCACCTACACCACGACGTCCCTACGCGGCGGGGCGGCGGCCTGTTCACACTTGGATTCTCTCGTTAAGCGTTCTTCCATGACAAGTGGCAATCTGGGCTGTTGAGCTGAATGGATGAGATGATCAGGCTTCAGGCACTGCCGGCCGTTGCCGCCCTAGCTGTGGCTGCCCAAGGGTGCCCACTCCCTCACCCACGCCCACCTGGGAACAGGCCCCCGGGGGTAAGCGGGTGATGGCACACACCGCCTGTCAGCGTTGGACGCTGCTCTCCACGAGCAGTTGCAGGCGAAGCCGTCTGAGTGCAGGATACAGCTCCCGTCCGACAGACTGTGAGCCCCAGTGTTCAAGGGACAGCATGGTTTTTTGATGGATCAGACACATATCTGCGACCCTCTTCTGTTTGTTCTTGTTCTTAATTAACTCCCTCTCTGATCACCTCTTCATATCCCCTTTCTCTATCAAATCAGAAGGGTACGATTCTATTAGGCGCAAAGAATGACAAGATCTGCCTCCTAATTATTGCCAGAAGGAAGGTCTCCATGCTAACTATTTGAGAACCAAAGACATCATTTCCATTTTTTTTTGGAAGAGGGCAGACTCTATAATATTTAACCAGCTTCTAGCCCAAAATTCTCTTGGATCAACTCATCCACAAGATCCACAGGAAAGCTAGATATTCTGAGATGCTTTAGTTGTATTTATTTTTGATTATTTGTGAGATGGGCATTTAATACTCACTGTAAAATCTACCCAGCACCTGTGGGTGCCGCTGTTCATTCACCGGTCGATGGAGCGGCCCTCTCCATTTTCTATTAGCCCTGCCCCTGGGTTCTTACCAGAGCGTGGGGAGGGTGGGTTACACGCCATTCAGACTCCTGAGGGGGTGGTCAGCCCTCTCTGTGGCCTGCTGACCATCAAGGCCAAGGCCACGGCCACCAGGAGAGCACACCGAAAGCGTTTTTCAGGTTGGACCTTGGTCCTGCCACACCATCCTCACCAAAGGCCGAGTCAGAAAGACTAGAATTGTGGAGGATTCCCAGCTTTCAGAATTTTGAAAATGGCTGAATGACTTCCCTACTACTTCTTTCATTATAATTTTTAAATAAAGAAACATTATGAGTCAGTCCAGTATGTGTGACAGGTAAAAGTGGGGCCCCCCAGGCTGAAGTCAGGACAATGGACAGGGTGGGGGCAGAAGGGACAGAGTCCTGCCGTCTGGCTCCCTTGGCTGGTCCCTCACAGCATCCTTTCTAGAAGGATCCAAGGAAGAGACTTCTCATAGGTGTCGATTTGTGTGTGTGTACTCGGCGTATTTTATGTTATGGAGACCACGGCTATGCCCCTCTTTGCACTGGCCGCTGGGAAGCACAGAGCGGATGTTGCAGGCGCTTACCGGCATCTGCACTTGCCTGCACGTTACATGAAACAGACCTGTAGACGTGAAGTCCAGAAGCCAGGTGTCATTTCTACCACGTTTCCCTCTTACTCTGATTTTCACTTTATTTTCGTTGACTCCTCTCTCTAACCCATCTGCGCACATTACCTCAGATTGCTTCTGGAGCGCATCACTATATTAAACAATAACCCAACAGGGAGTTTTCAGGGACCATCGTGTGACCGCTCACCTCGTTGGGGTGGAATCCATCGACGGGCTCGATGAGCTGCCAGGGCTGCCCGCCTTCTTCTGCCACTTCTTCATGACTGCAGGGGACACACAGAGCCAGAGCGTTAGAGCAAGGGCTGTGCCAGGAGGTCACCAGAGCTGCCCTCCTGCTCCGTAAGACACCAGCCTCCCCGTGACTGCGCAGGGGCGTCGCTTCCATGCTCCTCTGCTCCTTCCCTTCACCCACGTTCTCAGGGAACCTTTTGTCCCTTCTCCTGCTTCGCCAATACAAATGTTAAAAAGAGAAAGTAAAGAAGGACTGGAAGAAAATCCCTATTGGATGTTAAGAAACCCCCAGACTAAAGAGACAATGGGAACTGGGCGAAGTCAAGTCCTCAGACAGAGCCCGCTGGAAAGCTGCCGAGTTGTATGAATGAGACGTGAAGATGGTATTAGAGAGATGGCCTGAGCCAGGCCACCCACACAGCCTCGGACCCTCTGGGGGTAGGAGGCCTCTTGCTACGCTCTTTGATTCTCCGTGTTTGCAGAGAAGGTTGAATGACAACTTGAACCTGAACTTGTGCCTTTACTGGCTAAGAGAAAGTTCCGGAAAGAATGACAGTGATTGGGAGATCTGGAAAATCCACAGTAGAAAGCAAACTCAAGCTGATTAAGGACACACAGTTGAAGCCAAGATCGTGGTCCTGGAGGGAAATGTTTACTAGGAGCCCGATATTAAAAAGGTCAGACTTGCTTATACCCGAGTTTCCTCTAGTGCTATTTGATTTTGGCACCTGGGCTTAAAGTTAGTCCAGGCTATTTCCATTTTGATTTGAATTTTATGTGCGTTACTGAGGACTACACCAAAAATCCTGGCCCTTAGAGAGAAGGGGAGGTGGTGATCGATATTGTACTTGATGGGACAAATGAACATTGTTCGGTCATCAGAATTAGTGACTGTTTTCCAAAATGAGAAGGGATGGTCATTGGTGCTCCCCTTGGAGCAACTGAGCATCCCCAAGGTGGGGATTCTGAAAAGAAAACTGGAACAAAAACATGAGGAAAAGAGAAGGGTATTTACTTGCCAAGTTTTACAAGGAAGCAGGGGCACACCCTATGGTGGGGGGCTGTGGGAGGGGCCCACATTTTATTTTGACCCTACTCCAGCAATTCTAATGATGTCAGTGACAACATAGTCCTCTCTGCTCCCCCATTAGTAGGAAAATACCAGGGAATCCAGCCTTTAGAAGAACTGGCTTATATGGAATAATTGGATAGGCATTAAAAGAAATGCCACAGGTTACCAAGGCTACAGGCAGTCTATTCACAGCGGAAAACATCATTTTCTCACATGATATTGTGTTGGCCAAGGTTGCCAGTCATCACACATTTGCAGACATCAGCATTAACACTGAGAGGAAGAGTCAGTAGCTCATAGGCAAGAGTTTAAGGTTTCACCAATATGTGACTAGAGCTAGACAGAGTGACCTTTTTAATTTATTTAATTAATAAATTAATTATTTTTCTTTTTAGAGAGAGTGGAAAGGAGGAAGGTAGGGGGAGAGAGAAAGAGAAACATCGATGTGAGACACATCAATTGGTTGCCTCCCACATGTGCCCTAACTGGGGTGGCCAGGGATGAACCTGCCACTCAGGTACATGCCCTTGACCGGGGATTGAACCCATGACCCTTTGTTGCACGGGCCAACGCTCCAACCATTGAGCCACACCGGACAGGGCCAGAGTGATGCTTTTTAGTTTGTGTATCTCAGGGTGAGATTTTGCCTTCTCAGAATAAACATAATACCAGACAGTGGTCCCTGTTTCTTCCCTGGTTGAGTTTAGAGTGGGAGGTCCAAGCAGGGGGAACAAGGTAAGCTGGTCATTTTCCTTCCTATCTGGGACCATAATTCAACGTAGGTAAACACATTCCTAACTCTTCTTCAGAAGGCCTGGATTAAGGTTCATGAATGGTCATGAACGATCTCTTGGGATTTGGTGCATACTGTGTTTGTGTATTTAAAAGAAAATGTTTTTATTGATTTCAGAGAGAGGAAGGGAGAGGGAGAGAGAGATAGAAACATAGATGAGAGAGAAACATTGACCGGCTGCCTCCTGCGCACCTCCTACTGAGGATTGAGCCCGCAACCCCGGCATGTGTCCTGACTGGGAATTGAACTGATAACCTCTGGGCGCATGAGGCGATGCTCAACCCCCTGGGCCTCCCCAGCCAGGCATGATGTATGGTCTTTACCTGTGAAGTCAGGGAAACTCTGCTAATGACCAGCTTTTCAGAGAGCCAACAGAAACCCCTGCAGGAGAGTCATAGAACACGTGTGGCCCCTTAATGATCAGCAACACTCTCGGGTGTTTAAAAAGAGAAATCCGCATCCTGGTGGGCGTCCTGAAGTCACTGCTTGTTCTTACAAACAGGTACATGGCAGGACCTCAGAACCAGGCTTTCCCCTAAGGAGTTGCCATGGCAGCGGAGGGCAGCGGGTGGTGTTTTCAACGGTCAGTGTAAAGTGGCCTTGTCAGTCCGGTGGCATTTTCCTTTCTGTGTTTGAGAGACGTGGCACAGACGAAGATGAAGGACTTTACCCGCTCGGCTGCCCTTTCCTGAAGGGGGAAACCACTTCTTCTGTGTAACTCACGACCAGCTGGGGGTGAGTCAGCAAGAGACAAAAAGAGCCCTTGGAGACGAGTGGTCATCGTTCAGGGCTGGACTCAGGTGTCAGAGCAGAGAACTGGTCACTCTTGTGCCCACCCTCAGGGGACGGGACCCTCAGTTGCAATCAGAGGTGTGTGAAATGGTAAATTTCACCTTGAAAATGAGGCTCTCGATGATGCCACAGTGAGTTCAAATACAGTTCAGAAAGGAGAGGGTTCCGTGTGGCTACGGAGACCGCAGGTTTGACGAGTGACTCCACAGGGTCTTGATTTCTCATAAAAGGGGACCGCAGGGGTCATGAGATGTGTTCCTACCGCGGCTGCTCTGAGGAACTCAGCGTGGCCCTCAGGCGTGAGCTGACAGTGAAAGGGAAGGAACATTTCCCCTCGTTTGTCTCGAGGCCTGGAGCTCGCAGCAGCGTCCCAGGCAGGGCGTGTAGGAAGGTCCACATCCTCTCGTGAAACCATCGCAGGGGTGTGTTACGTAGATACGGGCCCCGTGTTCGGGTGTGGGTGGGAGTGTTCAGAGTGTTCAGGGAATTGCCTGTAATCTCAAAGATAATAAAGCGCGGAGCCGGGGGCCGCCTGGAAAATGAAGTCCCTGCGCATGTTAGACGACATTATATTTTCAATAACTTTATCCATGTTCGAGGTTGGTGATCACAGATCACTTGGCGGTATATTTGTTTACAGCAGGAATTCATTAATGCGTCTTTAGCTCTGCATCTTAATGCGAGGTTATTTATCAAAATGTCTCTCCCCATGAGAGAAATATGCATCACCCAGGCAGGAACTCTAGTTAAGGGCGATCCGTCTTGTTGAAACGATGTTCGGAGTTGAAGCACTGGCCTCTGCAGTGCAGACCGCGCCAGCTAATTAACCTGATAGTTCCTGGTGGCCATCGCTCCCCCGGCTGCCTGGGCTGGGGCAGGGTTGGCTAGGGGGAGGTGGAGGTGACCTCTGGGGGAGAAATGGTCCATCCTTTGATACATGGCAAAGCTTTTCATTCGCATCGTCGCAGAGGGCAGTCCATCCACAGGAGGCCTTTCTCTTGTACAACAACTGCTTGGCAATGAACACGAGACTGGAAGGGTTAAGGCCAATACAAATAGTTTCTCAGAGTCAAGATGTAAAGGAGAAATCGTAGCACCGGTAACCACGCCTGTTTCTGTGGCCACGCCGCGGTGACCCCTGTGTTTGGACAGAAGGTCAACAGGGAGATGCTGGTGTTGTATCTGGGAAGCTGGGACACGGGCTGTCCACTCCGCCGTGGGCAAACCTGAGGTCCCTCCCACAGAGATGCTGATCAGTTTCTCTATGCGCAGGGCCTGGGAGTCTGCATTGTCCCCGAGTCCCTAGGTAATTCAGTGCCCACTGTGAGAGGCACTGCCTCAGCCCTCACCCTGTCACCCTCGTCTTTAGCCCATTGGTAAGCAGGATGGCGCTATACTGGCAAGAACAAAGGCGACTCCACTCACCTGTTGGCTCCCTCCCACTGAAGCTTCTTCCAAACTGGTCACTGGCTCTATTGCATGCGGGTTTCTCAAATGATGGGGAAATAGGGACGATGCTGAGCTTTTACCTCCCCAGGAAGAAGGTCACACTTTATCTGATTTCAGTACTAGAGCTACTAGTGTGTAAGGACGGTCAGGAGAGACCCTGTCCGGTCTGCTGCCTGCTGGTTTATACCCAGCTGGGGCGGGCTCTCAGCGATAGCTGCTGCTTTTGTCTTATGTCATCACCAAAGCCGAGCGACACTTACTTTCTTGGAAGTCAAAATCCACGTAGAAAAGATCGAAGTTTGTAAATTTCTGGGTGGTGGCGATCTTTTTCAGTGTGTTGGAGAGTTGTTCTGCTCTCTGGATACAAAGGAAACAGGGAATTCTGTGAAATCCAGACCTTGACTCTAGTGAGTGGATTCAGGCAGAACAAAGAAATGGGTAGTGCCCCCCCCCGCCATCTGCACAGAGCAGCTCAGCGCACTAAATTCTATTTATGCACAAATGGCCAACGAGCATACAAACTGTTAAACTTCATTAGGAACCAAATCAGGGCAAATTAAAGTAATAAGATACCACGTTCCCCTGCGGGACTGGGAAAGAAAAGATGAACAGTTGTGATAGAGTAGAACAGTGCCAGGGGATGGGTGATCCAGAATGTCAACTTGTTTAACCTTTCTAGAGAGCAGGTCAGCAAGACGGATCAAATCCTTGAACACGGCATGCCCTTGGACCCAGTGATTGTTCTAGAAATTTGTCTTAAGAAATAGACATGGTACACACACACACGCAGGCCCATCACGGTGCTATGTGTCACAGTGGCAGATTGGAAACCTATATGACCTACATGTCCAGCTCTAAGGGGTGAAATAAATCGTGGTACGTTCCTATGTTGTGTACTCTGAAATGATTACAAAATCAGGCTGTGGAGGAATAATCGATGGACGTCAGAAGGCATAAAACAACATGTATATTCTGACACTATGTAGGCAAAACCCCCAAAATATCTATGAAAGTAATACTGGAAAGACAGGCACACATATTAACTTTGGGTGGTGGGATTTGGGGTGATTTTTGTTATTGTTCTCTGTGCTTTTTAAAAAATATCCTCTGAGGTTTTTAAAAATGGAAGTATATTTATAAAAAGAACTCAGTAAGTCTTTACAAAGAGATGATTCATTACCTGTGGAAAAACTGCGTGAAGCGCAGGTTCCCGTCAAGAAGAGAGGAAAGCTCTGGGCCCCTGGTCCTCCTGACACTCGGGAGAACTCAGACATAGGGCCTAACTCGCTCCCTTCTCTCCGCCTCTACGCATATGCCTAGGACCGGCTTTCAGAGGGGTGTGTGTGTGTGTGTGTGTGTGTACACGCATGTGTGCATGCGAGAGAGACACACACACTATACAGTGACTGACAGACACGGGGAGAGTGACAGACCCAGAGGAGGCAAGAGGAGAGAGACAGGGCACCCCACATTCCCTGCCTCCTCCCGCCCCCTGGAAGTCCGATGTTTCTGTTCACCAGGCTGGAGGCCGGCACCCTGTAAAAATCCCATCCCCTGTGACAACACCGCAGCAAACACAGGGAAGGAACGACCCAAAATGCCATCAAAGGGCCTGCGACAGTCCTACCTGTGAAGTGAGGGTCCGGAGGGTCTTGTTGGCAGACATCCAGCCGTGGCAGGGGCTGATCTGAGGGCAGGAAGACACCCCATGATTAGAGAGGGACATCGGGCGATGAGGGGACTGTGGCCTCGGGACGAGTCAGTGCCGGCTCACCTGAAGACAGCTGAGGAAGGAGTAGAACTGCCCGTAGGTCATGTCCTTGTTCAGCTGGCCTGGAAGACAGCGAGCGCTGGATGTCGTATGGGCCCGAGGGTGGTAGCCTCCCGTGCAGAAGGCTGGCACCCTCAGGGACCTGCCCTGATTGTTCAGCTGGCATGGTCATGAAGGATGCCCATGCTCCCTTTCTCTCTGAGCCCCCTAGAAACTCAGAGCCGGGGTGGGGAGGGGCCTTAAGGAGTGTCCTTCCTTCCTGAGCTGTTGGCGTGGGCCAGGGGCGGGGAGCCTGGGGGGCCTGACCTCGCCTGGACCCAGGTGGAGGGATGCAAGGGCACCATGCGGACCAGAGCACCACTGACGATGGACTTGCCGAGCGGCGGCTTTCTCCTGGCCATGGTATGGAGTGCCAGGCTCCCAGGGGGCACCGGGAGCATTCAAGGTGGCAGTTGACAAACCCTCCTGTCCAAGTTGCTGAAACACCCAGGTCTGACCCAGTTATCCATGGTGAGGGTCTGAGCAGCTGACCAGGCTCTGCCCTGCAGTCTGATGAGCTGCAGGCCTCCCAAGGTGCTTGGGCGGCCCCTGGAAGCAGGAGGCCAGCGCACCACATCCCTGCCCGGCCCAGGGGATCTTATCTGAGCCCTAAGAGTAGATATGCCCCACACTTATGTTTTTGGTGCACGTTAGAGAGGTGGCTAAGAATAAAGGTGACAGGTGCCGTGTGGGGTTCATCCTGAGCCTTCGGAAACATCAATTGCAGATGCGGAATCTCTGGGTGTCACCTCTTGTCTTCTCACATGTCTCCCCCCCCTTCCCTGCTTACAGCACCCCCAGCCCCAGGTGATTCCACCTTCACGCTGTGGCTGAGACACAGAACCCAGGCTGTCCCGCTCGGAAAAAGAGGGGAACAGGAGGCCCCGTCTCAGAGCCAAGGGAAGGACTGAAGCCGATAGAACAGCTTATGCTTTCCTTACGCCCCGGCTCAGTTAGGCTGAAAGATAGATTCAATTTTCTTGTCACAGAGGAGAAATATATTATCTCTGTGTGCCCGAGCCTGGGAAACGGAGGCTTGTGGTCCCTGCTGCAGTTGCAGGGACACGCCAGGCCTCCTCGGCTCCCAGAGGCATCCCATCTTCACATTTTAGATGAACCTCAAACCGCTGGCTTTGCTTTTATTTCCTGGTACCCACATGGAGCCCCGAGCTCCACCTTTCTCCAAGATCCCGCGTTCCACCGCCGAGGCGGCTTCTGCTCTGTTTCTTTGGGTCTGCGTGTGTTTCTGTAACTTCTCTCCTTTCTGTACGTGTCCCTGCTCGTCTCAGCCCAGCCCAGCTGCCGTGACTGACACAGTCAGCCTCCACCTGCACCCTGGATCCTCCGTGTGCCCAAGGGGACAGAGGCTGAACTGAATTTTCTCCCATAACACTTGTCACCCTCTGACATGCTTTTGGAGTCTTTCCCCCACTGGGATATGCCTTATGTTGCTGGGATTTTTGACCATATGTTCACTGCTGGGCACACAGTGCCTAGAACAGTGCCTGGCACATGGCAAGCACTTAAGAAATATTGTTTTGAAAAGGCATTGTCCTCCAAAACACAGAAGGAAGAGCTGTGTGGCACCCAGCTTACATGGCAATGAGCTATGCAACACTTGGCAAGCCCCCTAGCCCCTCTGAGCCTCCCTTTTTCCATTAAATGGAATGAATGAAAACATCGCTCTCACAGGAGTGTTTTAAAGGTCAGCATGGCAGCCCTACCTAATGTGAATTACTGCTACTTTTATAATGTACCACATCCGGAATGCTAGAGATGCTATCAGAAACTTCTCGGGATCTCTAAAGCATTGTAGAGCCAAGGACTCCACGAGAGGGTCCAAGCAGGGAACCAGTCCTCTGGAGGACAGTGGTCTACAGAATTCGATCTGGCCACTAGGGGGCACTCACCATTGCGATTTGGAGAAATCCTTCCTTGGACTCAAGGCTTTAATGTCTCTTGTTTGGGCTTTATCAGCTCATTCTGGATTTCACCTTCAGTTAAAGGAGTTTCCTGACTGAAACTCTTACCTTTCAATTTGTCTTAATTCTTCATTAACTACTTCTGCCCTTCTGGCTTTGGCGCTGGTTCTGCCCATCTTTGGATACTGACCTTTAGACCCTGCCCCTGGGGATGCTTCCCTTCATTATTTCTGACTCATGCACTGTGATGGCATTTTAGGTGTATTCCTACATGATATGAACTATATATATTTGAACTCTATATACGTTGACATTGTTAAAGAGTTAAAGTATTGTCGAAACAATACCGAGAGGATGGTATCTGTTGTGTAGATTGTCCCAGAGAAAGGTCCCATCTGGTAAGCCATATAAAATAACGTGGCTGCCATTCGGCAGGTGGGAATTCAGATACTTCAGAGTCTCCATGACCTTGGAGTAGAACTGCTCGGGAGTGGTCATTGCTCGGACTGTGTCAGTCTTCCTGTGGGTAAAAGAAACAGAAAATGCCTTATTGGATTACAAGGATAGATGTGTGCCAATTCAAAATACCTGGCCCCTGAGGTCCCCTTCCCCATTCCCACATGGTGGCTATTGGTGCTATTTGCAGAATATTTCTGGCTTCCATGTGATCGGGTTGGCCTATAACTGGTCTGGGAGCCTTTAGAAAGCTCTTTTTCTTTGCCATGGGTCTGGGCAATGTTCTAGACAGCAGTGACTTCACCAATCTGAGTCCTGGAACAGAGCCACATGATTCTTGATGGTCATGTGGTGTGAGTGAGATGTTAGTTGCTTTATGCTCCTAAGATTTTAGGGGATGTTTGTTTCTGCAGCATAACCTCAATATCCTAACTGATACACATGGTTCATGGAATCAAAGGAGCCTGGTAGTGATGATGATTATTTGTTTGATACTTCAAGGTCTACAACTTGGTCTCTAAAACTTCCTACCTATATTGCAGTTAGGGAAACAGAATGTCACTGAGGAATGAAGTTACATTATGTGTTCACATTTCCTTCCATTCTACCCTGAATTTGAACTTTCCTGACTTTCCTGATAGACCGCTATTTCAGGCTATCCCCCTGCCACGCTGTCTGCCGATAGCAATTCCATTTTGCATCACTGCCTTTCTCTTCATAGCTGTGCTTGTGCTCTATAGAGAATATTTTAAATTTTAAATTATATTTTTTCTTTTTGCTTCATAACAGTTAGTGAAAACAGAAAAAAAAGTTTTGAAAGTGGTTATAAGAGCATAGGCCTAAAATCAAAGAATTTAAGACAAAGATGGAAATCACAAGTGAACTGAGAGTAACAACATTTTAGCTTCAATCAGACATTTTTAAAATTTAAGCTGGTTGACTTATTTTCATTTGGTTTGGGGAAAAAACAAAAATAAGGAATGTATGAATATATTCTAGAAATACATCATTGAAAGTTACATTAAAATTTCTTTCTTTTGAGTTATGTTTAAAAGGCAAGTGTAAATAGGATGGCTAGAATACTTTCTGGCTTTAATACGTGAATCTATTATTGTTTATATTTTTGCACAGTTGACTTTTGCAGACACAGGAACTCCTCCAGTTCGAGTTAAGATTCTAACCTGCATTAACCTGGGAACATGAATTCTCTAAGGTTTTCATTACTCTTTAGGCTCTAGATTGCTCGACGTTAACCTGAATGGAATAATGCTAAACATTGTCTTCTCTTCTGAGTCCTTAAAATTCCAAATTTACTGCACGATTCTATAATGGGTTGAACAGTATCCTTCAGAATGTGACCCTGTTTGGAAACAGGGTCTTTGCAGATGTCATTAGTTAAGATGAGGTCATAGGGAATTAGGGTGGGCCCTAAACCCAGCAAATAGTGTCCTTATAAGTGGAGGAGAGGACACACAGACACACACAGGCCCCTCAAAGAGGCATTTTGACTCAGACTGGGAATGGGGGGGCCTCTGCGCCCACATTACCCCAGGCATAGAGACCCTGGGGCCCCTGAAAGTGGACGTGGCCTGAACATGCCTGCCATTGGCAGACTTCTTGTCCTTACCAGGGCCACTATGCCTTGATGGAGGAGGCGAGGGAGGGAGGGAGGGGGGGAGGGAACTCCTCTGAGCACAGTCCATCCCCTTTGCTGCTGGTTTCTACCATTGGGCAGAATGGATTCTTTCTGGGCAGCCCAGGCTCTGGGGTCAGCACCTGGCCTGATTTCCTCTCCCCTCAGTGTCCATCGGCCAGCTGCCCAGGGCGTCTCCTGAAGCATTGTCATCGCAGAAAAAAAATGCTTGGGGGCCGGGCACGCAACCTGTGTGGGGTGGTCCTGGCTCTATTAAGTAAAAGGTGCACAATTTATAATTTCTAGGTCCACTATAAAAAAATGGGACCCTGTCAATTGATGTGGCCAGTGTTGGCCACATTTCTAGCAGTTACCATGTTCTTTTCAGGGCTGCGGGTTGGGACGCTGGGGAATCCCTGTCATTGTGCCTTATGAATCGAGGGCCTGAAGGCCACTCCCATTTCCCAGTGCGGGCCCTGCTAGCCCAGGGTCTGCTGCTGTAGCTCACTTGCATTTGCCCTGTTCCCAGCACATTCTATAGCTTTGTGGGCAGTGATCGGAAAAGCCCGAGGAAGCTGGGTAAGCTTAGGCCAAACTGAGTGGAGTTACAATGAGACCGTAGGTTCATCTGTGTTGCCTTTTTTCTTGAATTCCGGACACTGACAGCTACCTTCCAACCATGACCTTTATTTCAGTAACAGTGTCTGTTGAGCAACTGCGCGAGTTCGGGGCTGAGAAGGAAGCACATCGTTGCGTTATGTGGGTAAGAGCAGGCCATCGTTGCCAAAGGAGGAAAGACAGAAGTCAAGCAAGTATCCCCAGACTTGCTCAGGAGGACTTCTTATGCAACCCGTTGCTGGCGTGAGCTTTTTATGCAATCACTCTGCTCATTTCGGGTTATCTGCTCCACCTTGACGTTCTGGCAGATGGGGAGGTGTAGTTGCCATCTGTCTTTATTTTTTTAACCCCTCCACAGGGCGTTGCAAAGTGGGCACCGCGGGGACATCCCACACTGCCAGCTCCGTTCTTTCTCCCAAATGCTTGCTGCTTCTCTGCCCAGATCCCGGCAGGGGGAGGCTGGCACCGGTCCTAGCTGACGGCTGCCTGCCCCTCGGCTGTTGGCAAAGGAAAAGCAGGTCTGGCTGGAAGGACCGCTGGGTCGGCAGGTTCTGCTGGGAAAAGGCAGTTTCAGGGGCCTGGGCTCTTGGAGTCAGTGCCTCTTTCTGCAGGTGCCTTTCACGCCGTGTAACTAGTCTGCTCTCTGACCCTCCGGGGGAACCTGATGCCGAGGCTGGAGGGTGCCGGCTGATCTGACCATTGGTTTGTTCTGTTTTGTGATGGGGCTGGGCGCTGAAGCTCAACGCTTCTCCTTCCATAAGAAGCTCGAGGTCATGAACTGTGGCCTCTTTGCCATTGGACCCCAGAGACTGGCACATCACAGGTGCTCAATTTACAGTTTAAAAAATGAATGGATAAAGGAAGTAAACAAGGCCGGTGTGGATGGTGGGAAGGAGCACAGGACTTCATCAGAGAACCTGGTTTGGCTCTCAGCTTGGCCACTCAATGCTCTATGGATGGATAAGCAAGTTTTTTAATCTTGCAGAACCTCGGTCTCCTTCTCTGTGAAATGGGGACAGTCATACTTGCCTCCTAGGGCTGCTGTGGGGTGAGATGATGTAGTGAGTGGCATGGCTCTGGGCTCAGAGCTGTTTGCTATTTAGTGGAGTGTCCCAGGTAGTCTGTGAAGAGGTTGGGACTTGGGTCCCCAGTGTGTACCCCTGGCAGACTTGGGGGCCTGGGGAGATCAGTAAACCAGCTTAGAGGGTGCCAAGGCAGGGGCTGGCACATGAGCATTCTGGATCACAGTGTGGCACCTCCTGCCCTGAACTCACTTCACTGATCAGGCCTAGGCTCTCATGGAGGTGTCCGTGAGTGCAAACACTTTAATGACATTGAACCGTGGTGTGTGGGAAAGCAAAGGCGAGGCAGCGAGCAGGAATCCCTGCTTTAGCACTGCTCGGGGTGGAGTCCAGCTCTGTCCTTAGTCAATTAATTGGGCAAGTCACGTAACCCCCTGTGCTTTCCTTTTCTGTTTTCTAAAACGGAGGGTGGGTGGCTGCTGGGAGCTGTTCAGGATCTGATGTCACCTTTTCTTTTTGGCCATGATCACGGGACAGATGGCATGCCCATATGCAGGGTATTCTTAGGGGTACACACAGATTTTGAGAAATCTTCCAAAATGTTGTGGGGGAATGAAGGCACTCAACATTTTGAAATCACTGTGGATATTAGCAGGGCAGCGAAACTACTTTGTTTTATGGGCCATGGGCAAAAATAGGATTGGCTGTGAAGCATGTGTAGTTTCTCTGCAAACTCTCTAAGACTGTGGCGTCTCTACCCCATGAGTCGGTGCCTGAGGATGTGAGCGGGGAGGCTGGTCTTATGGGGTAGCTGTGATTCTGCCTTATTTTATTGAGAAAGTCATGATTCTCAGTCTTGGATTCTTGGCTAGTAGAAGCAAATTTCTTTTCTAATAAAATGTGTTTTTATGGATTTCAGAGAGAGGAAGGGAGAGGGAGAGAGAGCGATAGAAACATCAATGATGACAGAGCGGGTCATTGATCGGCCGCCTCCTGCCCCCGACTGGGCATCGAGCCCACCGCCCGGGCATGTGCCCTGACCGGGAGTCAAACCCTGACATCCTGGCTCATGGGTCGACGCTCAACCACTGAGCCATGCTGGCCAGGCAGAAGCATATTTCTTGTGATACAAATCAGAACTGATCATGACACACCCACTTGTTGTGAATCAGAGCAAAGAATGAATGGATCAGATGTTTGTAAAAGGGTCTTTCTCCTTTACAGGTTGGTTCTGTTGATTCCACATGTGTCTAGGGCTTGTAAAGACAGAGAAATTTAACTCAGCAGCAGGTTGCTGTAATGGAGTGGCATGGAGTGGCGTGGAGTGGAGAAAAGGGGAAACCCAGAGCCCAAGGATTTTCAAAGGCTTCTTTCTTAATAACTCACCCGTTGCAGACGTCATTTCCGATCATGGCGTATATGACAATGGCTGGATGGTCCAACAGTGGGTTCCTAGACAGACTGAGAAGCCACAGATGGAAGCTGAGCGTCACAGACTTGGAAACCCAGCTCTGTAACCAACGTCACAGGCTGGGCCCATGAAAGATCTTTGCATGACCACCCTCTGGGTAACTTCTTGCTCTTCTCCTTTCATTCTAGTAGCACCCTTCCCGTTTCCCCCTTTCTCCCCTCCCTTCTCTATGCTCTTTAATCTACTTCCTATTAGGGAAAGACCATGTAAGTGCACGGGATTGAGGAGTGTGAGAAGTCTCCCGCACTGGGACACCCTACCATCTTCTCAGCATCTATGCAGCCCTTGTGGTCAATAGACACAAGTCAGTTACCTGGGCTACTTGTGTCCAGATTCATAAGACGACCTGTGGGCCTGCAGCCAACTTTGGAAAATCAAGGGTTTCCCAAGGTTCCCATGCTGGGCACTCAGGGCCTTGCTTCTCAATTTTAAGCCCCAAATGAGCACACAAGTGTTTTGTCACTCTTAAACAGGAACATGAAATCCTTTTTGTCTTTTTGGCCAGATCTAAGTTTCACCCACTCTGTATGTATTTTTATGATTCTCTTTTAAGGACATATGCAAATGAACACTTCCAACGCTCCCTGGTCCAAGAAGAGATAATAATCTCCCAGTGTTTGCAGAACGACTCACTGATGCCCGGTGCTAGTGAGGGCGGGGTAACAACAAAGTTTTCATTCATTTTTCAAAACGAGAAGTGTGATTTAAAAACAACTTCTTATAGCCCCCTTCCACTTACCTTCCTATAAGTCTCTCCAGGTTTTGGGAAGATGCGCCTGAATAATTAAAATGAGGATAATTAAAGTTAGTGAGTTCAGTTCAACACTATCAGGATGAGAGTCTGATGGACTGAAATCATGGGAGACGCGTCACTGGACAGTCTGAGGTCACCCGCAAAGTCCTGTTGATGGAGTAACATTGCTCTGGCATGCTCCTTAATGGGTCTTTCCTCGGCATTATATTGACATAATCCCAAAGTCTTTGGATTTACAGGTCTTCAGACATTTCCTAACATGAATGAGTGAACTTGCTAGCAGGCGTAAGGAAAAAGTATAGATCTATCACCAGAGAGAGGAACTACCCCAAAGATTAAGGATGAGTTGAGGCGTGAGAGGAACAGTAAAAAGGATTCTTTGAGGACCACCCATCTCCCCAGCGAGCCCCAGTGAAGCTGGTCTTCGTGCTTACTCCCGAGGCTCCCCCTCTGGCTGGCCTGTGCAGGGTTCAGGTTGTAGAGTTGCTGTATTTCAGCTCCTGGAATGACTCGTATGACCATCCTCCCCCTATCCCTGTTGCCACCTGTGATGTATCTCTTCCATGAAAGTCGTGGTTATTGAGTGCTCCTGTTATTGTAGACACTTTATTTTATTAGTTCATTTAGGCCTTAGCATAACTGTGTGAGGGAAGCACATTAGTAGCCCCGTTTTATAGATGAGAAAAATTAGGCTCACTTAAGTGACTGGCACAAAGCCACACAACTACTAACTTGGAGAACTGCCATTCAAACCCTGTCCCTTCTGCCTGCAATGCTGAGCTCTGGCCCCCTGAGTGATGCTTCCCTAGGCTGGGAGGCTAGAAAGAGTGAACCCAAGTAGGGAGTTAACAATGAGTTGGACACGGCCTCTATCCCTGAGCAGTAGCGTCTCTGGGGTAGACGCATAACTGAGAACTGGTGCGAGGTTTAATGCAAATCCCACCCCAGAGCTTGAGAAGGGGGAACCCAATGTGATTTGGGCCCATTGTCTGGGCTCAGAGAAAGTGCCACGTCGAGTCCTAGACGTAGAGACTCCGGGTGTTTCTGGCTGTTAGGTCCTTCCCGATTGTCCCCAGGATGAAGACGGAGGGTGGCCCCCGCGCTGGCAGGGTGCCCACCAGGGCTCATTCATCTCGTCGCTAGGCCCTTGGTCCAGTTCCAGGCCCATGATCTCAACTGCCCATTTTTAGTAGCATCATAAATCAGGAGGTGTTTAATTCTCACTCTTGGATTTGTGTGTTAATGAGCTACAGAAACTAATGAAAGCTCAAGGCATGAGTGGGAAAAAAAATTGAAGGACCAGGTCAGGCCAATCATTTTCCTCATTGTCCAGAGGCAGCCGGAATTCAAGGTGCAGATCACCCCCGGAGCTCGAGGGGAATGGAAATGAAGGCCTGCCGTGGCGTGCCGCGGGGTCAGCCCCTCCCGTGTCCACACCACCCGCCTCCCTCTGCTGCTCAGGACAGGATGGCAGGCCCACGTCGCAGGGGATTTAAAAACAGCGGTCACCAGCATCCTCTCAGGGAGAGAGGCCGTGCCTACTCTGCTTTACCCAGATGTGTTTCCTCTTCTGGGGGGTCTTTGTAATACGAGCACTGCGTTTTCTCTGCTCCCAAGTTGTTGCCCTCCCAGGATTTCCGCTTCCTTGGAAAGCTCAGTTTTTGAGATGATGGAATTAGTTTATGTAACGCCCTGTCTCTTCCTAACCCCCCTTCGTGTGGTTCTGCTAGCCCTTTGCCGGACCCGCCAACACTTCTGTCTCCTCCCCCAGTGTCCAGTCTTTCACCTCCTGTACTTAGACTTCTTCTCAGTGCTGATTCCGCTGTGGCAGCTGCTGCCATCACAGAAAATACTTCCAGAGGCAGGTGGACCCAGGAGATGTAAGCAGCAGAGGTAGCCCCAGCCGTGGGAGGTGGTAAAGCGAGGCCAGCGTTTGAAGAACTGGCACTGCCCTTGAGAGGGTCACACTCTGGTCTCTATAGTTATAGTCCAGGGAAATGGAACAGGTTTGACTATGAAACAAGGGCCAGTGGCCCAATGGGGACTTGCCTGTCCCTAATTAAAGAAAGAAGAGGGTCCTTATTGGCCATCAAAGCCCTGAATTCTAGCTCATACTTTCAGCATTTCGGAAGCATTTTGAAGAGCACAATGTGTAGAATCCAGGTAAAAATTTGCCACGAGGAATTTAAATTCGTCTTTTTCTCTAAAAACGTTTGTTTGCAATAAGCAGAAACATTTAGACTAATATACTGGCCATGAGCTCAAAACAGTGGGCACTTAATAACTGTTGGGACACTTTCTGATGATGTTTCTATTACTGCAAATACTTTCAGATTCCTAAGTGTGGTTCTGAATTCCTGCGACAAGCCAGATACATGGTTCTCCCAAACATGTATTTTTAAAAGAATGTAATAGCTTCCCAGGGTCACCCAAATCTGCCTCCTACTCTCAAAACCTGACGTAGCTTCACAAGCATCCTTCAGCCACGCCGGTCTTCTCTTCCCCAAAGGTTACTGTGCCCTTGGAGCCTCTGTGCCCTGAGGCCCCATCGCCCTCTGCTTTCTGGATTCCTGTTTTTTGTGTTTGTGTTTTTTCCTGCAGGGCTCTCTGCTCAAAGGTACCTTCTCTGTGACATTTCCCCCCCATCCTGCAGGCAGAGGTAAGAGGCTCTCACTTCCACAGGCCTCAGCCTACCTCTTTCTATCATTTTACCAGCACCGTCACTGTTTCCGCCGTCGCCTTTCTTTTCCATTTAGCTACGATCCCCGTGAAGCCAGGGGTTTGTCTTGCTCACCTTTCTCCTTCTAGCACCTATGGCAACATTGGAGGGAAACGGGGAGGGGAGGAGGCCGAATCAGGTGGGAATGAGAGGAGGGGAGGTAAGGGAAGAGCAGAGGTAGGAGGCCCACCCAAGGATGCTCTGGGCTGGTGATGAGACCACAAGTGCATTCAAGCTCAGGACACTCAGCAGCAGCGAGCTTTCCCCACGAGGCCCCTTACCTTCAGCCTTGAAAAGGGGCCGACTGAAAGGAGACCCCCTAGGACATCAGGAGCCCTGGCCATTGACAATGACATAAAAAAGTGCACACATGTTTTTCGGACACCCTATATTTACATTGGAAAAGTGCCTGATTTCTGAAAATGCTGAGTAAATAATTGGCCAGGTGGTAGGTGGGGTTGGCGGTGATGAAGGACACTCAGGGGAGCACCGAGTTTTCCCCGTTCAACTTTCTAGCAGCCCCTGAAGCTCAGGAGGGGCTGTTACTGTCCCCATTGTGCGAAGTGAGCCCCATCTGGGTTTTGCGAATTCCAATGTCACCTGACATAGTTTAGGGACTTGGCTTTATTGGGGAAAGGGCAAACTGCCAAGGCTGGATTGTCCCCTCAACCCCATCACCCCACTGAATTCGGGGCCGATCTCTCCCATCAGGGTGGAGTGAAGACGCCCCATGGGAGCTGGCTTGTCTAGACAACCCTGAAGGGGATCCCGGGGTCACCTTGGGCAACCAGGGGCCTCACTCTGCTGTTCTGTGAGGAGCTGGTTTTGCCCCCCTCCCTTAACCACATGGCCACCTCCCGCTGGCCACTTTGGTGCATTGGAAGCTGTAAGGACACCCCCCCCCCCCGAATTGGCTGATCTTAAAGATTGAGCAGGAGCCTTGCTGTGCCCAACCCCATGCCAGAGAACTGGTACCCGAATTACAGGTGACTTCGACATTTTATATTTTAAAATGCTTTATAATCACCAGCAATGGCTCATGGTGGGTATGCCTATAGACAGGTTTGAGATCTTGCACCTAAACATCAAGACCAAAATAAGAGCTGTCCCTTTAATTCTGACTCTCCAATTTTCAAGAAACGCTTTAATATTCTGCTCCACTCTTCCTCCCCCTTCTCCTCTTTTTCCCTAATAATGAAAACTAAGTGTAGCCATAAATGTGCAGGCCACAGAGGGCTGACTTTTCCTATACCTAATGGAAGCTTTGGGGAGCACTTGGAATCGCTCGGCGCGGGTAGCTGGGGTACATGCTGCACGATATGAAACGAAAACCCATAGTGAGGAGGAGCCTCTGAAACCAGGCAGAGGGGCTGGAGAAGAAAACCCGAACATTAAAGGATCAGGAACTCGGAGGAACGAAGAAAAGTCCTCTTAGAGTCACATCCGTACAGAAACAGTCAAGCAGTGCCTCCAAGAAGTTACACCAGACAAAGTGTCCATTCTTTGAATTCCTAAGGATTTAAAGAAAGAAAGGGAAGCCTGGCCAGTGCGGCTCAATGGTTGAGTGTTGACCCATGAACCAGGAGGTCGGGGTTCGATTCCTGGTCAGGGCAGATGCCTGGGTTGTGGGCTCGATCCCCAGTAGGAGGCGTGCAGGAGGCAGCTGATCAATGATTTTCATCACTGATGTTTCTCTCTCTCCTTCCCCCTTCCTCTCTCTGAAATCAATAGAGATATATTAAAAAAAAAAAAAAAAAGTGGGAGACTTTGCACTAGAGGGGAGGGCAGAGTCTTTGCAGTGACCTTGATTTTGCTTAGTTCTGTTCTGCTCATGCTCACTCGGGTCTTGCCTCCTAAGCCTCGAATGCCCTGCACCTTGGCCTTTCTGGAGCTTTCCTGTTGGACAACTGACCTGCTCCTTTGTCTATGTCTTGACTGTGTCTTGTTCTCATTTGCTGTGGGGACAAGGCTCTAAGCCCAGGGCAGCTCTAACAGAAAGAGAGACTGTTCATTTTACCCCATGGTCCTGGTTATGTAATTCTCAGCTTTTGTGGTACTTATGAAATAAAGTCAGTCCTTCAGGGCACATAGGCGAAGGCTTTGGCGGAAGACTACATACCGTTTTTGGAAAGATTCTGGTAGTCTCTGTGATTGCAGCGGTTTCTTTTCCATAAATGAAGGTAAATAGAGTTTTCTTTAATTCTGAAACACATAAATATGTGTATACTTAATGTTGGGATGTTCAGGTGATGAAGTTGAAACAAAGATGTTTTTATTATGACTTTTTAAACTGGGGTGGAAATGAACTCAGGAAATCAAATCTCTGCAGATGCATTTTCTCTAAACTATCACTGCCTAAGTTATTGCAAGAAACAGCCCCATAAAATGATTGTGTGGATGTGTAACGATTGTGTAAGACCAAACTCTTTTTTCTTATGAAGACCTCCAGAGTCACCCCTTCGTAATCTTTTTACCAGACACTGCTGTAAGTCTCTTAAACAATTGGTCATCTTTACCATCTCTGTATTTTGAACATGACCACGTCCCCTTTCATCTCTCAATTGCTGTGAAGCTGTGGCAGACACTCTTGTCCTTTATATCTGTCTCCCCTTTGCCCATTTTAATAGATGTTTCAGTAGGACATACGTCTGCTCAGAATGATGACAGCTTTCCCAGCTTCCCTTGCAGCTAGGTGTGGCCTCTTCACTAAGTTCTGGGTAATGAGATGGAAGTGGAATTTTTCAGCAGCAGTTTCAGGGAATGTTTCTTAGGACACAATTGGCAGGTTTCTTTGCTCTTTCTTTGTCCTGTTTACCATTCTGTTGCCCAGAATAGGAATGCTGTCATTATAGGCTGTGGGGATAAGTTCTCCACTGGGAAGGCAGGAGTGAGCTGGGAAGACCCTGGATCCCTGAGGACCAGTGGACTTGGGCTCCCATACCAGACCTGGATTGCACATCTCTGACCTTTTATGTTTGAGAGAAATAAACTCATGTATTATCTTATTTAAACCACCTAAACATTGAGTCTCTCTGTTACCTGTGGCTGAATCTAATACTAATGGACACAGAATTTACAGACAAATTTGTGACCAGTATCAGGCTATAATTGCCCTCATTTTAAGTCATTTTCTTGGCTCCCCTTTGTCCCCTCTTTGATTTTTCTATTCTCTTTGCCAAGCTTTAATTTAATTTAAATTCAATTTAATGTTATATTCTCTATAATGTTATCGGCTTCCTAAAGTCCTTTTTGAAACAAGACCAGATATAAACTAATGGGTAATGGCTAAACTCAGAAGTATTTGATCAGTCCTCCAACGTATTGCATCTTCTTTTCATTATAACAACTTCAGATCTCATAACCTTACATAAGTCACCATTTATTTTTAAGTGTTGTGTAAGTCTCACTCATATTATAGTGCTGGCCAACTGTCTCGGTGCTTCAGAAAGGGAAGCATGTACCAGGTTTGGATCCTTGGGATGCGCTGAAAGTGTATTCTTTCTGAAGCCTCAGAAAACTTACAATATTTCTTAATAGAAGACTAAGATGTCCGAGCAATAAATTAAGTATGGGATTTTGCTCTGTGGTAGAGTTTTAAGGTGAATGATTTTATTTTATTTTGTAAAAATCAAAGCTACTGATGCACAGAGTATTAAAATAATCAAATTCATTTTACTTGAGCGATGTTTATTGAGTCTTACTATGTCCCAGGCACTGTTCTAGGCACCTGGGTCATATTGGTAAATGAAAAGAACAAAGACCTCTGTCCCTGTGTTGTTGACATTCTAGCAGGAAAAAAACCCCACTAAATATCATGAATAAGCAAATTATAGAGGATGCTAGAAGGTGATACATGCTATTAAAAAAAAAAGTGAGGAAACTGGGATTAAGGTGGTCAGAGCAAACCTCATTGAAAAGGCAAATGTGAACAAAGCCTGATAGAAACAAATAGTTTAAGAGTGATGACCAGCAACACCACACTCCTCTCTCTTCCCTACTTCTCCGTTCCTGAAGGTCACTAACTTCAACCTTAACTGACCGAGTCTTTTAGTATTTTCTTCCTTATGTCTTCATGTCATACTTTCAAGGCTACTTCTTGATTTTCAGTCTTTAGTGTCATCTACTCATTTCCTGCCACAGAGAGGAGGACTTCACTGCTCACAATTGATCTACGATTATTTTTTCTTCCCTTCACAACTCTTTCACTTCCCTGGAGTTAACAGTTGCCTTTTGTTTTGTTGCTTAATTTCTAAGTATTTATCAGCAATTCACCCTGAAATATTTTACAGTTGTTTGGGTCCTTTTCAATGCGCTCTGATGTATCAGGTAGTTTCTGAATTTCGTTTTCTCGTGGAACTCTCTCCTGGAAGCCCTTGACCTGTGTCACCGGGATATTCTGGGAGCTCCCTTCCTCATTGTCACATCTTTCTGGCTTATTAGGTGGCCTTATTCCTTGAAGACCGTGCTTGCCTTGTTTGGGGCGCAGAATGCTTTTAGTTACTTTTGAAGGCTGTGTGGGAAGTAACATCATGATTAGTATTTCTTTAGCATTTGCATATCTGGAAGTGTTTTTATTTTTTGACTTGATACGAAATGTAAGGTGGTGGGGTATTGTTAATGAGATGTAGTGTGGGCCCAGAAACACGGCTTACGCCGCAAGCGTAGACCTAAGTGGGGTCAATAGGACTTGCTGGGAGAAATCAAGTTGAGAACGAGCCATGTTCACTTGCTCTGTGAACTCCTGTGATCTCATAGAAAGGTGTCTCAGACAGACTCATCCAGGACACCCTACATAGCTGTTTAAAAAGCGGGTTCTAGTGTTTAAGAGTTACTATGTAATAATAAACACAGATTTCTAGTACAGGCAAGTGTTTTGATAAAAAGGGCAAGTTCAACACATGATGAATCAGCTTCTTGCTAAGCTACTGGTGGGAAGGAGGGAATGAGCCTCCAGGACACCACAGCGTGCCTCTCACTGACAGATATGGCAGATCAAAGTTAGGAGTATCCTATCCTTAAATCTCGGCTGTCCTGGGACTTTTTGACCAAAAGGGGATGGCGGAAGTGACACTATGCCAGTTCTGGCCTGGCTTTTTAAGACACTTGTCAACTTTGGTCCCTTAGAACCCTGATACCCCATGTAAGAAGTCTGACTACCCTATTGAGATATCATGAGAAAGACTGCACAGTGGAAGCAACCAAGGTGTCCTTTAATAGGTGAATGGATAAGCTGTGGTACACCCATACAGTGGACTATTACTCAACAATAAAAGGAAATGAGCCATCAAGCCGTGAAAAGGCACGGAGGAACCTTAAATGCATATTACTAAGTGAAAGAAGCCAATCTGTAAAGGCTACATACGCTGCGATTCCAACTCTCTGGCATTCTGGGAAAGGCAAAACCGTGGAGACAGTAAAAGATCAAGTGGTTTCCAGGGTCTTGGGGAGACGGGGGAGGGATTAAAAAGCGGAGCACAGGGTTTTGGGGGCAGTGAAGCTAATCCGTATGATACTGAAATGCTGGATGTTTGTCATTATGCATTTGTCAAAACCCAGAGACTGTTCAATACAAAGAGTAAATTACCCTGGTGTAAACTGCGGACATTAGTTAAGGATGTTGTGTCAGTATTGACTCTTCATTTGTAAGAAATGCGTCCTGCCCATGCACGGTGTTCATCAGAGGAAACTGAGGAGGAGAAGAGCGAGTATAAGGGAACTCGCTGGACTTTCTGCTCAGTCTCTCTGTAAACCTAAAACTGCTCAAAAATTAAAATCTATTTTAAAAATAGCCCCTACTTGGAAAGGAAGAGGGACCCAGCTAAGCCCAGCCTTCTCGTTGCCCCTTCCCGGGCACAGGTTATGTGAGGGGAGCCATCCGGGGCCCTGCAGCGCAGGCTCGAGGTGAACAGCACTGAGTCACCACGGCCAGTGTCGGGCGGAGGGGAAGAGCCGGCCAGCCACGCTCTGGCTGAATACCTGACCCCGAATTGGGAGATATGAGAATAATTGTTATAAACCACTGAAGTTGAAGTTCTTTGTTATGTAATGATAGATAACCAGACGGAGGGTTACAGAATTCTAGGTAAAAACCATTTGCCCTCAGAAGTCGGAAAGAATCCACCCATGGGCGCCTGGCCGCCCCTGTTGTCATCTGAGCTGTTCTGCTCCTTGATCCCTTGAGAAGCTGCAGCAGCATCTCGTTCCACTCGTTCTGAAATGTCACCTAGGCTGGTCTCTAATTTCCTAGTTTTTCTGCCCTATGTTCTATATCTATGTGTTTTGCTCTATTTTCTGGATGATATTCTCAACTTTATCTTTCAACTTTGCTGTGAAAATCATCCTATGTCACTAGTATAATTTCCAAGTGATTGTTTTGGTTCTTTGGATGTTTCTTTAATTTTAGCATAATGTTCTTGTTACATCAATGAAATATCTTCTCTTATCTTTTCGAAGATGTTAACTTTAGTGCCTTTTATGAGTAGGATATTAAGTAGAGGGTTGTTGCTGTTTTTTTTTAATTTCCTCTTAGTAAACAAAGCTAATGTCTGTTCTCATGAAGTTGTTTCTTTGTCTTTGTTTTTATATTGTGTTTCACATTCCAGGCTTCCCTCATACCTATTACCTTCGGTTATCCAGCTGCTTCTCCAGCAACCCTTCAACCAATACTTCTGAGTTTGGCCTCACCTCCACCTCGGGTGCAACCACATGTACCCGGTTCCCAAGTCTTCTGGGGGTCCTGCCAGGTAATCCGGGTGCTTCTCCACCTTCCCTCCTCCCAGCTTAGGCCGCACCGTGGTGCCTGGGCCGGCGAAGTCAGTTACCCCTGCTCCTGGCTCCCAGCATTTTGAGGCCGTCAGCTCTCCCTGCTCTCTTTGTCTTTGTGGACAAACCCATTTGCTGTCATTTCACTGGGCTTTCTCAAGGGAGAGAAGTGAATCTTTGTTCAATCTGCTCTCTCACCCAGAAGCCTGGATGGAATACTTTATATACCGCATTGTTAATGTCCTCTGCTTTGACTATTTTATTCTGTTTTGAAAATGTAGATGGGAAATGGACATCAGATCCGAGTTCAACCCTAAAATAATTTCACGGTCAATAAAGAGGAGTGATTTTCCTTTGGGAAAGTGATTGTTACCAATATTTAGCCACACATGTATTTTTGATAACGCTAAAAACAGAATTTATGTACTGAAACATTGTTTTGTTCCTGACTTGCTCATGGAGAGTAAATAGTGTGGGTATTAATATCATGGATACAGTCAGTTGCACATTTCATTACAAGAATATAGAAATCTTTCCATAGGCGAATAGCTTCATGAACGTTTCTGGCCAACTAATATTTTGGGGTTAAAGGTTTTGTACGAGGCACTAGAAAGTATTTCATGTAATCAAAGATACTGTTTTCTTTCATCCCCACCTCAAATGCATAATCTCTCCTATAAATTCTAGGAATTGCATTTGTCAGGGAGTGCTCAGGAATCCTGAGAAGACAGAGGGGTCAATGCATTATTTTGAGAAGCCTATAACACAATATTCTGAGATGCCTACAAATTGAGAAGATTGCTTAATAGAAAGTTACCTGTACACAGGACCATCTGAACTTGAATTAATAGGATACACAGGGGACGCTGAGTATAGTACGACCAACAGTGATGACCATTCTGGTTTTGAATCCCTCTCCTCTGGCTCCCCTGTTCTTAGTTGGATTCGGGTTTCCCAGTGTGATTTTTTTTGTCTTTTCTTTTTCTCTCTGTTGTACATCAAGACCCAGTCCCATGGGCTAGTAGGTGAGGTGATGGCTTTGGTCCTGTGATCTGAGGGGTGCAGATGAGGAGTACTGGAAGTCCTTGTCCTCACACCACCTCCAGTGCCCAAGGTGCTGGTGATGTCAGCATAGGGAGCGGAATTGCAAGTACAACAGATTAAATCCTCAATTTCATCAGCTCCCTCTACTGTGGGTCCCGGGAAGCACAGCACTGCCTGTGAGGACATGCTGGTCAGATTTTGCTTTTTAACAACAAAATTCAAAATAGGTGAGTCTCGGGCACAATGTCTACTAGTTGGACATTGGCTCAGATAACACAAAAAAACTCTTTCTCAATTTCACTGTGACAGAAGAAAAACAAAAGAAAACAGGAATAAAATCAAGAATGAGCCTCAAGAATAATGCAGAGAAATTAAAGGGGTGGATTTAGAGCTGAGAAAACGATCTCCTCCTATGTTGACCCAAAGCAGGACCTACCTGGAGAGAGCAAGCCCAGCAGCTTCCCAGACGGCTTAGCAGGTCGGACATTTGGGGATAAACCTAGCAGGATGTTGTTCGAGCGACAGTGATGTATCCCAGTAAGTTTTCTGAGGCTATTGCTGACTCTCTCCAGGGGCACAGCTAATTTGGGTATAAACTCTGAGGTCCTATGGGGGTGAATCTTAGGGGATCAGTCACAGAGCCGACTGGGGCTCGGACAGCTAGCAGCAGGGCCAGCGAGAGACAGTGGTAATATTTGCTGTGCAGGGTTAGGGCCGGGGAGTGGTTAGGATAGAAATGGAAAACCTAGAGACATTCAGAGTCTGGTGGGGGGGAAGGTGGGGTGGGGAGACATTAAGCAAACACTTATTATGACACGCAAGGTGACACTGGCATTGAGGGAACACAGCGGGAACACAGGAAGAATCATGCTGTCCGCCGGTTGAAAGGAACTGACCCCTGAGTGGGGAACATCAAAGACAAGGATGGGGGTAAATGCCTAAGATGCTCAGCCTCACTGGTAATCGGGAGGTTACGTATTAGAACAACAGTAAAAACCGTTAGGTTGGGAAAAATTCAGAAGGGGGACAACATCCAGTGTTGGCAGAGGCACGGGGAACAAGTGTTCTCATAGACCATTTGAGAGAAGATCAGCTGGTACAGCCCTATTGGAGGGGTGATGAAAATTAAAAGTGGGTATGTTCTGATCCAGCCACGTTTTTCTGAAGAAATCCTCACAGTATCTGTGCAGAGCGCTATAGGATGTTCACTGCAGCTTTATCAGGATGATCAGGGTTTGGAATTAAGTGGACTGGCCATCGACAGGAGGCTGAAGCAACCGTGCTATGAAATATCTCTCAGAAATGCACTCCGCCTGAGAAGAATTGTTAGGGCGAAGCACTGATTTATAGCGTGTGTATGCACAGTGTGATGTCATCGATGGCAGAATCCCAGCAAAGCATTTATTTCCTTCTGTGCAAATCATGTAGGAGGGCTGTGGATGAAATCACACTAAATGGATAACAAAGCTTCCTTCTGGGAGAAAGGGTGAGATTGGGGGAGGATTTCAGCTTTTTACTATACGTGTGCCTGGTATTTTTAAATATTTAAAAATGAAAATATATTTACGATTCAAGTAAATACATTAAAAAAAAAAAAGAAAGTTAAAAAATAAGTACAGTCGAGGGGGAGGTCATCCCAGGTGGGGAGATCTGGGTGTATATGGTGGGAAGAGTCCTTTGGCCCAGAGCTGCAGTGTCCCTAGTGTCCTTCCTGCCCCAGGGCAGAGCCCCAGATGCCATGTCCCATCGCTTCTCGCCTTCTCTGGGACGTGTTCCTCCCTCACCCACCACCCTCTCTCTTTAGGGTCTTCCTACCACTAGGCCTGTTGAGGGATTTCTCATCTAAAAATGTCTCCCTGGTCTTTTATTCCCCACCAGCTATTGCCCTATTTCTCTGCTCCCTTTAATAGTAAAACTTATTTTTTTTTAAAAGAATGGTTAATTGATTTTTAGAGAGCGAGGAAGGGAGAGGGAGAGAGAGAGGGAAACAGTGATGTGAGAGACAAACATCAGTTGGCTGCCTCCTGCACGCCCCCTAGCGGGGATGAGCTCTGAATGGGAATTGAATCGGCAACCTTTCGGTGCACAGATGAGCCCAACCACCTGAGCCACACTGGCCAGGGCGAATAGTAGAACTTCTCAAAAGAGTTGTTTGTGCTCAGCTGCACTTCCTTGGTCAGCTCCTGAACCTATTCCCTCCCTTCAGGCTTCCATCACCCCACTGGGCCATCTCTGGTCCAAGTGGCCCCATGATCACTGTCCTGCACACCAGTGGCCTTGCTCAGTTCTCGCCCTCTTCTGCCTTGAGCCGCATTCGGCTCATAGTCCTGTCTCCTTTGGAAACACTCTCTTCTCTTGGCCTCCGGGACACTAAATCCTTCCAGTTTTCTTCCTAGTGGGAGGGCTGCTCTTTCTCGCCTCCCTTCCGAAACCTCTACACATTGGTGTCCCCAATCTGCCCTTGGCCACAGTTCTCACTCACTCCCTGGAACAGAAGTTCTCAATTTTTTGCTCTCAGGCCTCCTTTACACTCTTAAATTTAATGAGAAACCCAGAGAGCTTTTGTTTATGAGAGTTACAGCTGTCAATATTTATATATTAGAAATTAAAACTTAGGAATTTGAAAGAACATTTCATTTTAATTCATTTAAAGTAATAATGGCCCGGCTGGGCGTGGCACAGTGGTTGAGCATCGACCTAGGATCCAGGAGATCAGGGTTCAATCCCCGGTCAGGGCACATGCCCAGGTTGCAGGCTAGGCAGCCGATCAATGACTCCCTCATCATTGATGTTTCTCTCTCTTTTTCTCTCCCTCTCCTTTCCTCTCTCTGAAATCAATGAAGATATGTTTAAAAAAAAAAAATGCTTATTATATGTTAACATATATAACATTTTTCCTATAAAAATATATTTTCCAACCCCCACTTAGAAGATTATTTTACCGTTTTTCAAATCTCTAATGTCTTTTTTTCAATTTTTTATTTTTTTTAAATGTTTTTATTGATTTTAGAGAGAGAGGAAGGGAGAAGAAGAGAGAGAAAGAAACATCAATGATGAGAGAGTCATTGAGTGGCTGCCTCCTGCACGCCCCCGACTGGGGATCAAGCCCACAACCGGGGCATGTGCCCTGATGGGAATCGAACCTGTGACCTCCTGGTTCAACAACTGAGCCACAGCAGTCAGGCTCTAATGTCTGTCTTAACAGAAGCCCGCTGGGTTCTCATATCTGCCTCTGGATTCAGTCTGTTGTGATACGTTGTTTTGGTGGGAGCATATGAAGAAAACCTGGTCTTAAACATACATATCGTTGGAAGAGGGAGTAGCATTTAATGTCCTTTTTTAAAAATATAACTTTGGATAACCTTCTTTGATTGGACACCCAAACTTGACAAATGGTAGTTTCTTAAAGACTGATTAGCTACATTGTGGAATCTGAAATTATACCTGTGAGCTTTGTGCACCTTGTTACATGAAAATGCATTGGTCTACCCTGTGCTTTGGGTGGGTCTTTTACTCATGAACGATTTTATGTATTACACACTGGTCATGTAGAAAATATTGGTTCACTGAGTGATGCAGATCCTGCAAGTGTTGGCACAATATTAAAAACTCACATTCGTTGCCAGCACCACATGTCTCATTAGGAAAGTCTTTGAATATGAGGAGCTGTCAAGGTCAGAGCAGAAGATCCAAGTTTTCCAAAATTCAGATTTGTCTCTGAAAGCTCAAAATTTTATGATTAGCATTCAGTGCTGTTATTTGTTTTCCTTGAAGTGACAAGTTCATTTGATTGATTTTGGATAAGATATCTGCTATCATCCGAGACTGAATAACCACGGTTTGTGCTCCAGTCTGTGAAAAACAGACTAATTGCGCTCTCAGTTCCATCACGCAGGAGCTCGACCTTAAGACAACCATCATGTTTGGTTTGCAGCAAAGTGCTTCATGCACCCTCCCCATCCCATCAGATGAAGTTATTAACAAATCATGTGCTTACTTTATTACAATTAATGATTTTTTCCTGCTTCGTAGGCAATGCTTTAAAGGGAAGAGTCCCCCTTTACTAAACCAGGAGTGTGTGTGGGTGATGACCACAGTGCCTCCTAACACATTCAGCGCTGCTGCTTCGAGTCGTGCTCAGATGGCAGCAGTTTTACCCACCATGGCTTTTGCACATCGGTACAAATGGCTACACAGTGCAAAGGGCAAATACTGGTCAGTATTGTTGTGAAAAGTCTTAACCTTGTGGACCCCCTTAGAGACCCCCAGGGGTCCATGGACCACACTCAGAGTCACTGCTGTAGACTGTATCCCCTCCAATCAGCCTCACCTAACTTCTAAAGGCCGAGCCTCTGGCTAATTATTTGTTTTGCAAAGTCTAATTATAAGATGGCTAATCATTGGCAATTATATCACAAGTAATTTTTGAATAATGGATTTAATAAGGTTATTAAGCCCATTAGTGTTTAGTACTTACTTGTCCCTTTTTTAAAGCATGAAATTAGGTTAGCAAATCTTAGCTGCAAGTCCCTTCTCTCCCATTTCCTGTGTTTAGTGCCTCAAGTGGCTTGGTTTGCAGTTATACACTGCTTTTCAAAATTGTCCTCTCACGTAACATCTGTTGGGTCAGAGAGAACAGATGACCTCTAACTGTCAGATTCTAGGACACCACTCACCAAAGATGAGTGTTTAAATGTCCTTGAATGGCGTTACTGTGTCACTTGCAACAATGGCTTTTTCTATTTCCTTCTAAGCATTTGCTCTGTCCCTGGCCCCAAATAGCAAATTTAACCTAGAGGTAGAGGGAGTAACCTGTACTCTAGACAATTTCATCTTGTTCACACCCCCTTGTGTGGACTCGCTGGTCTCACTCTTATCTCTTCCGCTCGATATGGTGACTTTGGTAATTGGGCTTTGGTTGTTTGGGCTTGCGGAACTTCTATGGGTAACATCAGCTTCTCCCTCCCTCCGTCCCTCCGTGAGCTCGACTTTCAGAGCACAGTAACCCTGGCCCTCAAGAGACATGGTTCTTAGGACATCTCAGGCTACAACCCATAAAATTGGCCATGTGTTGCCTCCAGGCACAGCTGGCTGAGGGCTGCAGGAAAGCGTACTCACTGGGGAGAAGCAAGAGGCCTCCCCTCAACAGTTCCCCCCAATGTTTCTAACTCAAGCTGCACCAGAGAGTGGGGTGTGGACATGAGCGCCATGTTGTCCTATAGCCGCTAAACTTGAACATTGGCGAGAACTTCAGAGACCGCCAGGTGCAACTCAACTTCATCATGAAAATGAGGTCCAGGGGTGCTCCTGCTCGGACCACACAGACCAGGGCCCCCGCGCCTGTCAACACAGTGTCCCCTAGTCCGCCACACCCACTCAGGGGGTTGTACATACTGCTTTTCAATGAGAAGTCCTCCCTCCCTGAAGTTTGGGTCTTGTTTCTACCCTTCTACTGGGCCTTGGCTTTTGGAGGTGATCCGAACATAAAGTACTATTTTTCATCTTAAACAATATTTTTTCTTCTCACTTATAATTTTCCTTCCTAATGTCAGGCCTCCAGCCCCCAAGCTAACAACCTCACATAGGTCCCTTTTTTTGTCTTTCCTGGACCAACTCAGTTGCTTTCTGAATCACACTGGGAGGAAAACAAAGCAAAATGCGTGGTTTTAAGGGTTATTGTGTTTTGAATTTTCTGAAATCAGAGAGTCCAGAAAACAGACTTTGCTAACGTGTCGAAGGATTCGCAGAGTTGCCTTTTGGCGCGTTTACCTTGTATCATCATTATTTGGACACTTATCTGTCCCACTTGAATGTGATTTGACTGTAGAGATGGGACAAGCCTTATTTTACTTTAAAACAGTTATAGCATCTGTGCCTGATTAGGTAGCAAGTATTGAACTATTTTTAAAATAAATGAGTAAAGATATAATCAGAAAAGTTATTCACACTATGCAATGTCCTCCTTTAAATAAAGAATGGGGTGCTTAAGCTATGCATAGCTGTTCCCAGGCGCCGAGTCGACACCCCATCACGGGTAGCAAATTGGTCTGTGTGCCTCTCACTCTGTCCAAGCATCGTCTCCACCTTCCAACCAAGAGCATCCACACCAGCATGAGTCCACGGCCTTGAGACTTGCCTATTAACTTTATAAATATTAATTTCTGAGGGCAAGTAATCAAGTACACTTTTTTGTTCCTTGAGTCAGAAAAATTTAGCGATGTGCTTGAGTATTTTCCATCAGAGACCAACTCCAGAGCCCCTGGGGCGAGAATACTCCCTTCTCGCCTGCACTGGTCAAATACGATTTGCATTACATTCCACTGGGTGGTGGACTCTGTCAGTGGGTTTGCTGTATGTCACTAGAAGCCATTCCTAGTAACTCACATCTCAACATCTTGGGAGCGAGTCCCATCTTGCGTCTATTTTTACATAGATACACTGAAATGTTTGACGGCTTGTAAACATACATACCCACTAGTGGAGTTCAGAAATCCAGTAGCACCAGAGAGTTGGGGCCAGTTGAGCTCATCGGTAAGTGCTCTTGGTAAATCAGAGAAGGATTTCTAAAGAAAAAATAAAGTGGCAGTGATCAAAATGGTCATTTGTTTTCTTCAGGTAGTAAGATTATTCATTGCCTAGGTGTTGATATCTCCCTGTCGGTCTGCCTCTCGCTCAGTTTCTTTCTTACTCTCTCTCTTTAAGGGGCTTTGGCATTTAAAGCTTACGCCTCTGAACTTTAACCATTGTCAGAAAGTTCACAAAGGCCCACGTTCCCCATGACCTGGCTCCGATTCAGCGTCTGTGGGTGATGCAGAGCCCGTGGTGGCTCATGTTCATCCCTTACTTGAAAGGGCTGTTTCAGGAGATGGGTAGACTTCCTACTCTTTTAAATTCGCTGAGATGTTCTCTGTATTTGAGTTTAGACATTCAGGGAATCGATTGCTTGAGACGTAATAGTACCTGAGCCCCCAGCAAAAATGCCTTCTTGAGTTCAAAGCTGTGCTCTCAGTCGATAAGAGGCTGCCTCCCACCTCCTGGGGGGTGTCAGACACCTTTGAGAATCTAATTATGGCTCCTTTCCCCACAAGATGCACGTGTACTTGACACGGTCTGTGAGTTCAAAGGGTTCACAGACCCCCTGCAGCCCCTGTACAGACTCCGGCTCTAGAACTCCCGCCATAGAGCATTGATAGAATTAGGATCCATGGAACCGCATTTCTATGGCTCATGCAAAATGAGAGAAGATTTCACAGCTGAGAATGCTCCCAGCTGTGTCCCCTTATTGTCTCTTTTAGAAATGTCCTCTGGGATGAACTCTCCTCTGCTCTAATTTCTAGAGAAAGCTTATCTGGACTGATGTTTTCAGAACAGGGCTCTCAGATGTGACACATAAAGGCCCTGTTAAATTTGATTTTCAAGAAACAAAATGTGGTGAAAACACACAGTGGAATACTATTCAGCCTTAAATGAACGAACAGAATAGAAACAGACTCATAGACACAGAGAGACAGACTGACAGCTGTCAGAGGGGAGGGGGCTGGGGGCCTGAGAGAAAAAGGTGAAGGGATTAAACCAAAAAAAAAAGAAAAGGAAAAAACCACACAAAACTGTGATCTAATATGATTCCTGTAAGGTTAGTAAGAGGGGACCAGACAAAGAGTTTAAGAACTGACAATGCCACATACAAAACCCTAAGGCTAAATTCATAATATTATGTACAGGAAACACCAACAATCCCCCCCAAAGGGCACACTCGAACACCAAGTACACCAGTTATCTATTGCTATGTAATAAATTACCCCAAATTTAGCAGCTTAAAACCTATGACATACAAGCTTACCAGTAACAATAACAACAACTGCTCAGCCCCAGGATGGTGCCTAGTCAATGCTCATGTAAACTTCAGCTTGGGCTAAATAAATAACTTTCAGGGAAAAGGTATAGCATCTCATTTTTGACCCTATGCCAGTTCAAACACATATAAGGTAGCAAAGAAATAGTCCAGGCAAGAATTCTAGCAAAATATGACCAGTAAACAGTTAGAAGACAGGATGGCAGGCAATCATCTTTCATCATTTTGCCCAAAAATAACTCTTTTTATTATTTTGTTACCTCGTCGGCTTCTCTTAGTTTCTGCCTGTCCCCTTTTCTATTATTTATTATTTCAGCGCTAACCCCATGATTTATTTATTCAGTGAATGAACTGAGGGATGCATTTATCTAACTGTCCCACACGAAATGAAAATGTATCGCGCGGTTGGACTCTACCGGATTCAATTCCTTCCATCATTATTTGCAGAGCAACTGGGGGACTGTAGTGAAATTCATAACAGTGAGAAAAGAGGAGTTTAAGACATCCTGCTCTTACAGAGAATATCACACATCAATTCTTTCTTGGGGCCTGCAAAAAAAATTCTCCAACAGGAAAAATAAATCCTTGGAGGGCCGGAAACAGGCCAGCAGGGTGCCTTCAGGAAGGGTGACTCTCCCACACCTTTGTTTGGTTTTGTAAAGGTGGGGTCATCTCTAAAGCATCAGGCTGTCATTTTTCTGGGGGGAGGGTAGTTTTCCTAAGAGGTAGTATCTGGAATTTGGCTCTGGCAGAAGCCCCAAGTCCACAGTCAAGCCACAGAGGTAAGGTCATGGAAGCCGTGACTAGGGCACCCAGTGACCAGGACTGAACTGGGCTCTCATTGCCCAATACCTGCTTGTATGAAATGACCTCATTTCTCCCTCCCCCCTCTTTCATCTCATCCCAAGATCTATTTTTCTGACTGGCTCATACAATGGTCCTGGTTACTGCTGTAGCCCCTGGCTAGGGTCCCTGTCTCCTCACTGTGGAGATCATTCGGATCTGCCATTGTCCTGTGAAAGCATTCACAGAAAATATGACAATAAATGAGCATGATGCACTCTAATAAAACTTTATTCACAAAAACAGGTGGAGGGCCGCATGTGGCCTGAGGGCCATTGTTTGCTGACTTTTGCTCCCGGGTCTGCCAGACTGTTTCTAGCTGGGCTCCATGTTGAACTGCATTATCTTGGGTAAGTTAGCTAACCTCTTTAAGTCTCTGTTTCTTTGTCTATAAGATACATATAATAACAGGGTCATTTTGTATTAGATGAGATAATACTAAGTACAATGCCTGGTGTTTGGTCAATACATGGTAATATTTGCTTAATGTTATTACTATTATAATTGTGAGTTTATGTGTCTATCTTCCCAGTAAGACTTGAAGCTCTTTGATGTTAGAGGCTGCTTTTCACACCTAGAGCCCCAGTGGTCTATCCTATATCTTTTCTCTGACTTTAATAATAGAACTGCCACTGTGTTAGTTGGGTTCATGGCTGTCCAGCCAGGGACTGCACGTGGCAGCCTCCACTGCAGTGTGGGGTGGCCCTGTGACTAGATTCTGAATGATGGGGTGTGTGAGAGGGATGTGTGCCACCTCTGTGTCAAGTGCTCCCAAGGGGTGGCCCTTTTTATTCCCTGTAGGTGGGAGGTGGTAAGGGAGGGAGCAGCCGCCTTAGACCCCAAGGTGGAAGCTGCATGTTGGGGACGGTCTCCCTGTCCTGCCAGCCCTGGGCTGCCTTCCTCTGGATTACTATGAGGAGAAAACACACTTCCATCTGAAGTCATTGAATTTTGGGATTCTTTGTTGCAGCAGCTAAACCTGTACCTTGCTTGCTTCATAACTAGTCTCCTAAAAGGACTGACCCTCTCGCTCTTCTGCTGGCTCTCAAGCATGTTACCGACAGGAGACCATGACCTCTCTGCTCCTCTCCGACCTACTTTCCTTTGGGCTCTTTCTCAATTGGGGTTTTAGTTCTTGGCTCGGCTATGCGGTTCTCAATTCCTGCCTCTGGAATCTTTGGACCTGAGTGTTTCATAATGCTCCCCTGGATCTTCCTCTAGGAATTACTGTTTAGCTCATCCATCTGACCAGTCTTGCAGCCATTGCCCTGAGTAGGAAATCTCTAGGAAATTGTACAGTAGCCAGTCTCGACCCCCAAGCACTAGTCAAAGGATGAAGTGGGTCTTCTCTGTCCCCTCAACCCCTCCCTCCACAAGGAGTGGCCTGGAGGGAATCGGACGGTTCCATGAGCCAATGACTGAATGGCGTGAGCAATCAATCCCAGCCATCCAAAATTACGTCTAAATGCAGACATTTCCTCTTTCCACGTTCCAATGGACTTGAGATTCCGAGGGTTTCCCATGCGATCAGTTAGTTCCGTGAGGCCCATTTTATGGCTGAGGAGCTTGAGGGAGAAAGTGGTAGATATTTTTAATCAAGGGGCAGGAGACTGCTCCAGTCTCAGCATCACCAGGCCTGCACAGGTGTCTGGTGACTCACGCTCCTCCCCATGTGGACACCTCCATCTAACGCGCTGGAGAGCGGGTGTGTGGGCTGAGTAATTATAAATGCCTTTCAGAAGCATGGAGCTTAAAATAATTTCCTCTTGCAGTTTTTCCTGACTCCGAGCATTGGCCTTTTTAATTCTCACAGACGGCGGTGAGGGCGAAGGTCACCGATGTTTTTGGAAGAATGAGCCTGCAAGAGCATCCCACTTCGCTGGCAGGTAGGAGGCCCAGATGCTCACCTTGGGCAGCCCCAATAGGGCCTTGAATTGATCAGGACTCGGGGCAACGGCCCATCTGGCTCTTGCGCCTGAACCGGGAACAAGAACAGAAGAGCATCCTGCCTCTTGTGGCCCCATCGCTGCCGGAGGAAAGCGCTCAGCATGGGGAACATTCTCTCTCCCTGACAGGACGAATGCGCAGCAGCCCAGACTGAGGCTCTCTGCTGCCCACTTGAGCATCTGTAACCTGCCAGCCCGCGAGGTGTTCAAGGAGCAGGAAATGGCATCTGGCCCAGTTGTACCAACCAACAGCCTTTCCTCATCTTAAAAAAAATAAAAGAAAGTGCTCTACCTCTTAAATACTCCTGGAGTCGATGTGAAATTAGGTGAGATAGGATTTCCATATTTTATACGCACCATGAACATCAGCCAGCAATTTCTGCTTAATGGAAGCTTTACGCTCCCTGGTAAATTCAGAGAGTGGAAAGGGGCCGCTGGAGACAGTCACCCTGGAGCTTCGAGACTTATGTGCTGAGCTGTCTGCGGGCCAGGAAAGAGTCTCCGAACCTGACCTACAAATCATCTCAAAGGGGAATGAAGCGCATAAGGGGCTTGAGAGACTGGAGCCACCTTGCTCTGGGGTAATATGCATTTTCTGCAGCCAGATTAAGGGTTCACTGTGTCCTTGACACAGCGCGAAATTCGATCCATGCCTGCTTACCCTGCAGCCAGCCGCCTGCCGGGGCCGTGCCAGGATTTTATCAAGTGCAGGTACCAGTCTTCGCTGGTGAGATGAGCATTTGGGAAATTGTGTTTCAGAGCTGCTTCCCTCCGCTCACCCCGCCCCCACCCGCCATCCCATCCTGGTTCAGTGAAACGAGGCGCTTTCATATTTTGGAAATAATTTCCGAGCAGATGGGGAAGGAGGCAGGAGGGCGGCAGCTACCGCGGGCCTCGGTGCTCTCTCCCCTTCCTTCCTTCTTCAGCAAAGCAACTCAGGCAGGGATTGTTTTTTCCAATGAAAGAGGGAAAAAAAGACAGCCTGAAAGTGTTTTCGGATTTGTTCCTTGCTTTCCTTTGAAATCTTTCAAAGTTGAGGTCTTCCGTGTGACACGGAGGCTCATTGTGAGCCTGACGCCTGGGGACGCCTGGGAGAGAGGCGAAGGCTGTTTGGGGGGGGGGCAGGGGCATCTGGCCCCCAGCAGGGCGAGGCTCAGGACCCTGCTTCTGAGCAGCCACCAGGGCGATTCTTCACACTCTCTTTATTGAACTACAAATATCTTTCCAAATGAGCACACGCCTAATCTAATTAGCTGTAAACAGGCCTCCCGGGTGCCACGCTGCTTAACCAGAGGATGGCAGGAGCGGGAGAGAAGGGGCTGCTGCAGGGACGGTCCCCAGGCTGCGGCTTCCTTGGTGGTGGCACAGCTGGGACAGGCGATGCATTTGCAGGGGCGTCTTCTGCTTTGCAGGGAGACAAGGGCAAGCAAATGTGCCGTGGTCTCACAAGGAGCTGCCTGTTTGCTCTGTGTTTCCCACAGGCCTGGGCTCTCTGAGGACCCGGGTTCTTTCCACTCTGTCCCCACTGTGTCATTGGCCCCTGTCACAGGGCTCGGCGCACAGTAGGTCCCAAGTTAGTATTTGGCTGTAGGTTGTTTGTACTTGCTACAAGCTTCAAAAGCCAAACAACCAAAACATGAGCCATCTGAGCTCAGCACACCTCCTGGATGTCTGCGAGGCCTGGTCCCCTGCCGAGGCCGAGTCCCTGTGCCGATGAAGAGGTTCTGTAGGTCACATTTTAAAAGTGGAAAGCTGTTTTTTAAAGGGAGCATAATCCATACTAATGAAAAAATGAAGTAACGAAATCAGCCTAATATTTGGTTTGGGGGAATGGCTCAGTAGTTTATGGCTTGTACACCGGGAGAGTTACAGTGGAGCAGCGGCAACTCGAAGTCTAAAGACGAAGCAGTAATGTGGGGAATGGCTCTGGGTAGTGCTGACTGTGAGAGAGGAGGCCCGCCAGTGGCATACTTGCTTTTCACGAGACTGCCTTGTGTGTGTGTGTTTGTGTGTATATGTGCTTGTGTGTATATGTGTTTGTGTGTGTGCTTGTGTGTATATACATGTTTGTGTGTATGTGTTTGTGTGTATATGTATGTGTTTGCGTGTGTGTTTGTGTGTTTGTGTATATGTGTGTTGTATGTGTGTGTGTGCGCATCGTGGGCGGAGAATGCTGGCAAAGCGGAAAAATACTGAGAAAAGTTTGAGATGATGGGGATTTTTTTTTACTTCTCAAAATTAGTTCTAATATTGACTTTACGCATTCATTTTTTTCCAAGAAGAATATTTAAAGAATCTTTATGTCAAAGCCAATCTTATTCCATAACGCTCAGCCGACTCTCTCTGGGTGGCAGCATTAAGTGGAGTTCTAACGGTCTGCTAATAATTCGGCACTTGCTTGTCCTTCGCTGTGAATGTGTAACTTCTATAATTAGATAAAAGGAACACGGCGCGTGCACTGTCCCCTCACTCGGGTGACGGGCTTCCTTCCCGCTGCTCTGGGCCGCGGCCACGTGGCTCGCTTTGGCCGATGGGTTGACGGTGGGCGTGATTCAGCAAATGTGTCTGTGGAGAGGCCTCTTACACATCTGCCTTTACCACAAAAACACGGCCTGGGCAGATCGCCCAACCCAGGAAAACGGGAGACGTACCGAGCAGTTCCTGGCCCAGTGCTTGACACACAATCTTTTGTCCTCGAATCTACGCAGAGGCCGTCCCCTGTGTTCTGAGGTTTAGTGTTGAGAAGTGCGTCTGATGCCGGAAGGATCTTTCCTCGGAGTCTGTACCCTGGCTGGTTGGTGGCTGGGCAGCATGATTGCAAAGTTTTTCTTTATACTTGGAATAAAAAGAAAAGCAGACATGATGGGGAAAGAAGCTCTTTCGTGCTTTGGGCTGTGGCTCAGTGGGGGTTTGGGATTGAAGACAAAGATTTCCTCAACTCAAGAAAACTGTCTTTTGTTATTTATTTGGTCACTGTTTCCTCTCTGCCGGATGCTTTCTCTTCTGGGTTTCCCGTTCAATCCCAGGATCTATCCTGCGTGCCCCTCATCCGGGTTCCAGAATTTCCCCAGCCGCTGACTGGCTGTCCTGTTTTTTGTGTTATCCCACTTGCTAGTCGGTACGGCCACTGGGTTCTCACATGGGGGAGTCATTGCGTCACCTAAAAGGAGTCTTCCTGGTCTTAGGTCGTTCCTTTTTTATGGGTACAGTTGCCTCTCAGTTACTGTTGAGAATCTGAATTTAGCATTTTATGAAATGTCACTCTTCCCCACTGCCAGCTTTTTTCAAATGAATGCTCTTCTTTTGAGATCATGAGTGTTTTATCCGCCCGATGTTTCTGGGCTTGCTCATAAGTTATGAAGGGAGGTCTATGTTTGCCACTTTGGGGGTCTGGGGAGAGGTTCAGAGTGTGCTCAGGTTCACGTCCCATTTCTTTAGTCTGAGAAGATGGGGTCAAGAGAGAATTGATCATTTCTGTATTTTAATGTCCCTGGATCAGAGCTTCAGTTTCCTAGGAGAGGCACAAAGGCACCGCACCCAGGGGTGCTGTAGGCCAATGCTTCCCCATCGGGCCAATGTGTCCGTGTGACCAGGCAGGGGCACCCTGCCCTTCTCTGACAGGTGCACGCACTGCCTCTTGTTTTCGAGCCTGTTGTGACGATGCCTCACATTGCTTATCACATTGTTTGAAATGCACTGAATTGAAAAGGATGCCCCTTTTTTGGCAGATTTTGCTGAGCAGGAAAATTTGCACCTGTTTTGAGTTGGCATCACATTTAGAGAGAGCGAGGGGAAACAGACACAAAGGCCAGCGCAGCCGGGGCGATTGCTGCCAACATTACTCACCAAGGACATCTGCGAGGCCGTGATCCATTTCGGAGGGATGTGGAAGTGCGCCCCCGCTGAGTCTCCCAGCAAAATGACTCCCCTGGGCTCCGAACCTGGGTGGCACAGGGTATTTGCATTATTTATGCTCTCCAGCAGGTTCAAGCCTCCAGCCTGTGCAGATACCCTGGTGCGCTTTCCATGCACAGGGCATCGTAACGGCGATGCATTGCCACCTCTTGTGTGTTGCAGAGTGAGGGACATAGCATTTATGGGAGCTCAATGAGATTTCTGGGCCGTCGAAACTGCGAGCTAAGCTGTACAGATGAAGGTGAGTTTCCCAGCTCAGCAGAAAACAAACTGCCGCGACACAGCCCGAGTGAATGACGGATGAGTAAGGGCTTCAGAACTTTATCTGGATTCAGCAATGTGCCCTAAAGTTGGGTTCTGGAAATTGCTTTGTGGAAAACACGCCAATTTCTGTTATAATTCACTTTAAGAATTACAGATCTCATGGAGCAATTTTGATTTATCGAAGAAGTTATGGCCCCTTAAAGCTCTTAATCCATATACCCAGAAGCACCAGTTGGGCGATTCTGGCTGATGGATGGGGAGTTGGCCACACAGAGGTCGCTGTGCAGCCGGGTGTGCTTGGAGGTTAAGAAGCACTTAATCTGATTTTGAGGGCCGTCCACACAAATCATCCACCCGTGGGCGATGCACATACTCTTCCAAATTCCTTTAGATCCTGGAAGAATTAACTGACGCCTCCCAGAGTCAGAGAGAGAAGCCTCCTTCCCCCACTTCCATCCCCTCCCCCAAATCCGCCTCCCTCCAGTGGCTTCCTGTCCTGGGCCCCTGTGACAGCTAGAACTTGGCCACACAGATGGTGACTGAGAAGGCCCGGGACATCCGGGAGGGTTGGGATGTGGGGAATTGAAGAGGCTTCCCACAGTGACCCCAGAGCCTGACGCCAGGGTGTCGCCTGGATCTGAGTCTATGCATCATCAGTTCGTTCCTTCCTGTATTCCTCAACGGCGTTTCTAAACTGCGTTACTGCATTTTCTGCCCTCTTCCTGCCCCTCTGAGAGCTTAACTATACTTTTTTTTTTTTTTTTTTTTATCCCTCACCCAAGGATATTTTTTCCATTGGTTTTTTAGAGAGTGGGAGGGAGGGGAGGAGGGGGAGAGAGAGACACCGATGTGAGAGAGACACATCAACTGGTTGCCTCCTGCTCGAGTCCTGACCAGGACCAGGAATTGAACCTGCAACCCAGGTATGTGCCCTTGACCAGGAATTGAACCTGTGACCCTTTGGTGTGCAGGCCGACACTCTAATCACTGAGCCACACTGGCCAGGGCTATGATTATACTTTAAGTTGGCTGAGGGTAAGGACTGTATCACGTCTGCCTACGAAAACTCAGAGCCAAGTACAGCTCTTGGTACTTGGTAGGAGCAGACATTCAGGAAGTAGCTGTTGGATGAATGAATGAATGAAATGCTTCTAAATGTTAGGGAAAACCATTAGCTACCTGTAAAACAGCGATGCTACCACAGGGCCTTGTCTGAGACTCTTTGGGCATCACCGGGAGATGTTCTCAGTAATATGTGGGTGGTAGTGGGTTTCTCCTAACGGTACTGGGAGCCCAGATGCCCGAGGCACTTAGGTACTAAGAATACAGAGATTTTGCTCAGCTGCTTTTGGGAACTCCAACGGCTGTAGCCTGGAGGGTTCCCTTGAGTCACCAGGTGTGAGTCTTTATCCCAGTGACACAGGGACTCTGTCAGTACGAGCCCAGACATCTGAACTTGCTGTGTTTTGAGGACACGGAGAAGGGTGAAAGTGGTCACTTCGCCCTATTTTCTTATTTGGAGAAGTGCTGGATCTCAGTCACCCTGTTTTCCGCACTGCAGCTTTTTCTGACATTGTCACTCAGGCTTCCAATCCTCAGATGCAGGAGTCGACTATACAAATTCAGCTTTGCTTTCTCTGGACTTTGTCTCCTTTTTCTATAATCCTTTCCATATCTCTTTCAGAATTATCATAAAAATATACGTAAATTGGTCAAGTTTAAGTCGTAGCATCAGGCACTTCCTCACTTGGGTGGTCTGTTCCCTCTAATTTGACTCAGACTAGAAAACAATATTCTGTTGTAATAACCACACTCACGTTTATAGTTCATACCTTCACAGAATTTCTTCTCATAGGGGATTCCATCTTTTGGATCAACACCCTTTAAAAGAGAAATGATGAGATTAGTGGTTTGTTTTTAAATTTTTGAGACACGTGAACTAAATCTTCCCCAAATGGCTTTAAAAGTACAAGGCCGATCAGCAGAGAAAACCCTTGAATGCCTCTTGAGTCCTTGATCCAGCAGAGCACACTCCGTGTGAGTGAGTTGGGATTTAAGGAATTGGGGGCAGGAATAAGGAAATATGCAGAAACTGCACCGTCTCGCCCCAGAGGATGCAGAGCAGGGCTCAGGAGCTCCGGGCATCACTCTGAGGGGCCCCGAGGCCCACTGAGCGGCCAGGGCGCAGTCAGAGTGGGTTCAGCAGTCGCTGAGCTGCAGCTCTCAGCCTCCTGACATTGCCGGCGCCTGAGGTCGTCTGCTTCTAGAGTAGCGTCTCAACAGGGCTGTGTGTGCCCCACCTCTGCCCCAAGGGACACTTAGCAATGCTTAGACATAATTCTGGTAGTTACAATGGGGGACGAGGAGGGGGAGCTACTGGTGTCCAGTGAGTGGAGGTCAGAGATGCGGCTGAACATCCTACAGTTAACAAGGCAGCTCCAATGACCAAGAATCATCCCACCCAATGTCAATACGCTGACACAGAGACCCGGCAGGGAGGGTGGGTCTGCGAGTGGGACCAAGTTACCGTAGGTGAGGGGCTTCCTAACGCTCCAGGCCAATGCTGCCCACTCATGGATGGGCCGGTCCTTGGAAGGCTAAAGTGGACCCTGGATAACTTTAAGGGAAATGTTTAAAATATCTATCATCTATCTATCTATCATCTATCTATCTATCTATCATCTATCTATCTATCTATCTATCTATCATCTATCATCTATCTATATCTATCATCTACCATCTATCTATATCATCTATCTATCTATCATCTATCTATCATCTATCTATATCTATCTATCTATCTATCTATCTATCTATCTATCTATCTATCTATCTATCTATCTATCTATCATCTATCATCTATCTATATCTATCTATCTATCTATCTATCTATCTATCTATCTATCTATCTATCTATCTATCATCTATCATCTATCTATATCTATCATCTACCATCTATCATCTATCATCTATCTATATCTATCATCTACCATCTATCTATCTATCTATCTATCTATCTATCTATCTATCTATCTATCTATCTCTATCTATCTATCTATCTATCTATCTATCTATCTATCTATCTATCTATCTATCATCTATCTCTGTATCTATTTGTCTATCTCTATCTCTATCTCTCTATCTCTCCACTTATCTATATACACATATTTTTGTGTTTTGTTTTCTTTTGCTTGCCAAGCTATAATCTGGAGAGCACTGGTATTCTACTAGATATTAATAGATTTATTACCAGTTTCCTAAGACAGGTGGGGGTGACCTTCAGCAAGGCTTATAGGGCTGTGATGAGAGAGCCCACCTCCCATTACAGCACTGACCCCCTTTGTGTGTGACTGGAGCTCTATACCCCTCTCCAAGCAGCAGAGAGCCTGGCTTTGGTCTGTCATCTTCCTCAGGTGTGACGAACACACGTAAGGAGTGGGGTTTCAGGGGGCAGGGTTAGGTTTTCATCTAGTTCCTTACCCAGATGCCGTTGCAGTTGGAATCCTGATGAACGTCCCAGTTGTCTGGCCTGAGAAGGAAAGATCAGCGTTGGTCTTCGGCATTTACTAGTACTCAGGGACTGTCAGCTTCACGGATGAATGCACACCTGAGTGCCACCCAGGGTGTCATCGATAGACACCGGGTCCCTCAAGGAGGACAGCCACACACTATGTGCTGTGGTGTACACAGTCTCTATTCGGCCCCTTTGCCGCTGTCTTGGTTTTGGATGTTTGCTGGGAGCGGTGGACCAAGTCCAGTCTTTTCATGATTGACTCTGTTCCTGAGCTGCTCTGTTGTGGAGCAGTTAGTGAGTGTACTAAAGGAACCTACAGTCCATTTTATTTAGGCACTAAAATGATGCCTCTCCGATCCCTGGCATGTGGCTAATTTGATGCTTTGGCACTGCAGTCAGAGCTAAGGCGACACATCCATTTTTGGAAGTGAGAGATGTGATTGTCTGCACATCAGCCCAGGACCAAAGTGTGACATGTGGCCACTCCCTGGAGCCGTCACCTTGGTCCTGGTGGGAGAGGGGGCTGTGTCTGGGCCCAGCCCTGTGTGTAGGATGCATGCAGGTGGCTGAGTAAATGTCCACAGTGCTTTTACCTGGTTGTTTCTCCCACTGGACCATAAGCTCCCCGAGAGGAGGCCTGTTCCTGTCTGTTTACCGCCCGACCCCCAGCACAGCAGAGAGTGCTTGGCAGTTAGTAGGTGCTCGACAAGCCTCCCTTGGACAAGTGATGTTCCAATTTTCACTGAGCTTTACTTCAACCGGGACATGGGTGGCCCTCCTCTCTGTTGGCATGAACCCCCTGGGCTGGGGAAAGGAGTGACATTTCTGCTTCCCTTTCAGAAGATGCTTTTCAGAACCAGTGACCGGCAGGGACAGTTACCTTCTGCCTGGGTATGTCATCCCATCGCTGTCGTTGCAGTCTCTCCCCCGCCAGTGGTAGCCACGCAGAGTCTGCAAGCCAAGGGCACACGGGAAGGGGTCAGGTTGGCCTCAGTGTGAAATGGTGAGGGGCCGTCAGAGCTGCCAGAGGGGCACTGACATCAGCTGTTTTTAAGTCAAATACAGTCTAGGAACACTCGTGATCACTAAGAAAACTAAGATAAAATACGCTGTGGCAGTCGAAACAGAACATAGTACCAGGGCCAGTAACAGGTGGCACAGTCTGTGCACGTGGATGTGTGTGGATGTGTGTGTATACATGCTATCGGGTGTGTGGGTATATGGGGGTGCATATGTGTGAATGTGCATGCATGTTGCACACACATACCCACATGTGTACATGCATGTTCACACGTGTGTGTGTGCACTTCCACCAACTACAGGACCATCCAGCTCCCTGAACTTTCTCTATTAACCACTAGCCCTGTTGGGCTCTAGTCCATTGGTTTATTTGGGTCAAATGATTAATCATCTCACTGGATAATTAAAAATCTCTAGCTAATCTGGTTAATTGTGTGGATTTGTTATATGTTGGACCTGCCTGGCTTGAAGGAATCAAGAGTCATGATAATGTCAACTACTGTTTTCATTTGCCCCACTCCCAGGTGGAACATCTGAGCTCTCACTAACACCGGGGACTCTGTGACATGTTGCTTGTTTCCTTCCCAAAGAACATCCTGATATCCTAACTGCTCTAGATCAAACATGGCCCTCACCTAATGTCACACACACTCGCACACACTTAAAAAAGTAAGTTGAAGTAGGTGTAAGAATTTTCAAAATAGTTCCCAACACTTTTCAAGGCCATTTTAATCCCCACGGAGACTTCCAGCTGGGAATGGCTTCAGGAAACAATACATGGTCTATGTATTACTAAGATACCAAAGAATCTGCAAAAATTGTGACATGATGGCCCTGGCTGGTGTGGCTCAGTGGTTAGAGCATTGGCCCCTGCACTGAAGGGTCGTGGGTTTGATTCCCAGTCAAGGGCATGTACCTGGGCTGCAGGTTCGATTCCCTGCCTTGATCCGGGCACGTGCGGGAGGCAACCAATCGATGTGTCTCTCTCCCATTAGTGTTTCTCTCTCTCTCTTCCTTTCTCTCTCTCCCTTCCAGCCTCTTTAAAAGTCAATGGAAAAAATATCCTCGGGTGATGATTAAGGACAAAAAAATTGTGAAATGGTGTATTATCAAATTAATGAAACACTCAAGCGTAATTCGATCGCGTCTCGTCAGAGATACTCGCAGAAAGCGATGCAGAAGTCCCTGGCCACCTGCTTGCTGTCCCCGTACTTACCGGGAAAGCACTGTGCTTGTCTGAATCGACATCTCGGAACGGCACAGAATTCGTCACAGTGCTGGAGGAAAGGAAACAGAGCCCCTGGTGAGCTGAGAAAAAAGAAGCTGCTGTGAAGGCAAACGGAGACGTCGTCAGACGTGGCGGTGTGGGGCTGAGGTGGCAGAGGCCCTTCTGCACTGGAGTGATAGGAGCGCCGGGGCCACTGCCAGCCTCTCGCTCCCCGCAGAGCCGTCTCCTGTCCGGTGCGTGACTGTCTCACGCGGGGCAGTGAAGTAACCACACCGAAGCCTCGGAGGGCGTGGGGAGCGGTGCTGGGAAGGCGCCGGCGCTTTGGGCCCAGCCTCAGCACCACGCTCTGCGCTTGGGCCGAACCCGCGCCTCGTCTGCAGCACCCTGGGGTGCAAGCCTTTTCTGAACCCCTACTTTTGAACAGCTTGTGCTGAGGACCGTCAGGCCCTCCCTGCGGAGGCCTGTACGCGCCTCCCTGAGCAGCACGCGCGCAGGTTTATACCGCGTGGTAGTCAGAGGGCAGAGGTCGCATACGTACAATTTAATCTTCTGACAGATCTTGGCCAAAAGTGGGAGGGAACAAATATCAGAACTGCTTCTGTATTTCTGGAGAGGAAAAAATAATAATGAAAAGAGTCGTTTAGTTCAAGGAACGGATCCCAGCTTCTAGAGCCCTTTTCTACCCTCTCTCCAGAATCCAGGCCATTTTACTGAACTAAATTTACCTCTTGTTCCCATCCCCACGCTTCACTGTCCACGTGGGAGCCTGTGTTCAGGCTCGTTCCTCAGCCTGAAGGCTGCCCCTCCCTCTCCGCCCTGCCAGGGTCCCCACCGTCACCTGTCCTTCCCCAAGGGTCTGCCCACCTTGGGCCCATTATTCAGACAACAGAGTTCCCCTCCCTCCGTGTGCTCCAGTGCTTTGAGAAAGGGCTTGAAAATGAAGAACATTTTCAAAGAAAATGCTTCCATCCTGTGGGGACCTAAAATCAGGACTAATGGGAGAGACGTCAGGGCCCGGGAGGAAGGAAGAGGCCCTTCCCTGGTGAAACCCAGGCTCGGTGAGCAGAGGGCGAGCGTCTCCCCCAGGCTCTGAGCTCGGAGACGCATGAAAGGCCCGGGCCTTTTGCCCAGCAGCCTTTTAGAAGGAGCGTGGTTCCCATGCCGCTCTGCTCAGATGACAGAAGACGACAGCAGGTGGGAGACGTTGGGAGTCCCTTTATCAGTGAAGGGAGAGGAACAGTCCGTTCCTGCCAGCTCTAGGGTCCTGCAGCTGGCTAGGAGCAGTGTCAGCAGAGCTGGGGAAGCTTTGACCCCCTGCACAGGAGAACAGGCCACCTTTTCAGGCTATGAGTGAGGTCTCTAGGGTGGTCGTGATGTTTGCCCAGCTTTCTAGGGTTAGAGCCACAGCCCTGACTAGGGCCTCCATCCCCCGGGGAGACCTGGAGATGGAGTGGCCTGCGAGGCCTGCAGGGTCCAGGCTGTAGCACGGCTCTCGGACCCCGGAGCAGGAGGCAGGTGGGAGGCACAGACCTAGGCTCTGGGCTTTGTGGTAACAAGTGCAATCTGCTGACCTGCTACAAATGCAATTCGTGGGTCCCACCCCATCTACTAAATCAGAAAACCCGGGGTGGGCTGCAGAAACCTGTGTGTCCATGGGCTCCGGGCCATGTGCTGCCCCCTAGGGTTTGAGAACTACGGGGCCAGGTCCTCGCTGCCGAAAGGGTGATTGTGAACTAGGAACACGAATGCCTCCTGGGAACCTCCACAAATGCAGAGGCTCAGGCCCCGAGGCCAACCTGCTCAATCACAATCTGCAGAATCTGCCTTTTAGAAAGGTCCCAGGGTGTCCGGGTAGCATGGCCGCGGGTGGAGGGAGTGCCCCACGCCCCACGCCCCACGCCCCACGCCGTGCTGTGGGAGCCTGGCGTCCCAGAGGGCTGCCAAACATTTCAGCCTGGCTGGAGCATAGGGAACCGTGAGACGGTGGTGAACAGCGGGGGGATGGAGACTATGCGACAAGCCTAGGATGCTCGTTACATGCTGTCCTGAGGGCAGCGGGGAATCCTTGAAGGTGTTAAGCAGAGGGATCACATTTATATTTCAGAAAGACATCTCTGGGGGTGAGAGGATAGCCCGGAGGAGATGAGATGGGCCACAGAGACCTGTGGGCAGATGAAGACCCTGAGGCCTGCGCCCAGGGTTTCTAACCTCAGCCTTATTGCCACTTGGGGCTGAATAACTCAGCTGTGGGGCTGTCTCGTGCATTGCAGGATATTTAGCAGCACATCTGGCGTCTAGCCACTAGATGCCAGCAGCCCCAAAAAGTCTCCAGACATCGCCAAATGTCCCCAGGGAAGGACAGAATTGCGCTGGCGGGCTGGGGAACCACTGGAGTAGGGGCAGGAGGGGCGGCTCAAAGGCTGAGTCCAGAGGCCTGGTGACTGACTGAGACCAGGACCGTAGACACACTGTAGAGGGAACGAGCCCAAGCAGGAGTTTACGCCACCTCACTGCCGGCAGTTTGGAGATACAGACACATTTGGAGACCCAGAGTTCAAAGTCAGGTTGCACTGGAGTGTTCGAGCGGCTTCTTTGCTCTAGTCTGGGGGCCTTGGACTAACTAACCTAACGGCAGTGCAGATTTTAACACCGATGATAATCACTACACCAAAAAACTTACATGGACAGCCTTGTAATCGCCACACAAGATTGAATAAAATGTCATCCATCGCACAGCTGTTCACTGTCCAAACCGAGCCTGAGGGCCACGGCTGTCTTTGACATGCACATTGCAGAAGTTGGGGCTGGGGTGTGGGCCACATATGATTTCACTTGTCCAGGGGTCCCCAGGACTCTAGGTTAGACAGAGGTTTTGATTGTCGAGTCTTTTCATCACATACTGTGGGAAAGACTAACCTCATCTATACGCAGCAAGAACTGAACCGGACACAGAGCGGCGCTGCAGAAGTCTTCGCGTGCCCTTCTTTCAATTTGAACTTTGCTAGCCCGGGGCCACATGTGGGCTGTTACTAGCTCAGCCGTGGATCTAGACTATTGCCTCTGGCTGCCTGTAATCCCACCTAAAATGGCAGTCTCAAATCTGGGCTGTCCCTGGGCACGGGAGTCCTGCAGCATCTTCACTTTACAGCCTATTTACCAGCTTTCGGTGCACTGAGCTTCCCCGCACCAGGGCGTTGCATGACTACAGAGCAACCGACGGGTTGGGTCAAGGGAACCGTGGTGAGCGGAGGCTAGAAGGTCAAAGGGGGGGCAACCGCTCGTCTGCGCACAGCCAACCGGGACGGAATTTCTGCACAGCGAAGTGCTTTTCAGCTCTCGCTGTGTGTTCTTTTACTTGGATTTCATTGGTCTGGGGTGGAGTTCGAGCAACAGCGTTTTTAAAGGCTTTCCAGAAGATTCTATTGGGCAGGTAGGTGTAGGATCGGAGGCGTCATGTCCAGCCGCTGGGTGGTGCACGGCGCGATTCTAACATCTCACAGAGCCTGTGATGTGGCTGGTGCTTCCTGACACTCAGTACCGAGGAAGTCTGATTGAGAGCCGTTGACATAGTGGAAAGGGTGGGGACTGGGAAGAGGCTTAATCTGGGTTTGAATGGTGGGGTTCTCACTCACTAGTTACGCAGAGTGAGCCAATCACTTCGCCTACCGACCCTTATCCTCTCATCTGTAAAATGGGTTGATCACGAAGGTGTGCCATCGACTCTGTAGGAGCTCTTGTGACAATGAAATACAGTGATCCCATGACTCGGGTACTCAAAACCCTCGCATGCCCAGTGTTCTGCCCAATCCCAGCAAATCCCCCCCGAGGAGGCTCTCAGGGCCTCCTGGGGGGTGCAGACCTTCTCTGGAACCTTTGATTTCCTTCAACAATACAGAACCTCCCCGGCCGGGATTCTCGCTGCCCGACTGGCGGTGCTGAGATGGCAGGAGCCCCTGTGCGCTTCTGTCCGCATCCCGCCTGGGCCTGCGGTTCCATCGGCCACCACTGTGGAATTTGCTGCCGCCAATATCGTCTGAGCAGTTTTGCTGAAACGCTTATTTGCATTTCCTGATTGTTTTTTTTTCTCTCAGAGCTCTAATCTGGGGAGTAAATAAACTGGAGGAGGGTTTTGAGAAGTTTATTATTGTTGAATTGTTCAGTAGGGTTTTTTTGGCTTCGTGCACAGAATTATTGGAATCCTGCCCCGTGAAGTATGTTCGCCATTCTGGTGATGGAAATAGAAAACTGTAAAATCCTAATTAGCCCCTGAGTTAATGCCAAGGCAGTTTGTGCTGGTGCGGAAAACCAGGCGCCGAGAATACAGTTTTAGATGCATGCTGAGAAGAATAAAGGAAGAATTGTATTTTTTCCAGTTCTGTTTAGAATTCTGAAGTGATGGTCAAGGGCTTCAAGCCGTGTTTCAGTTTCTTGTTCAGTGACTTAAGCAGATGAGCTAAAGTAGCTCCAATTACACGTTCGTGATTCACTGAACTGAATGATGATTGGCAATGCAGACGTGGTTAATAGATTGTGTAGAAATGCCTGCATATTGCCACGAAACACTTATCAACCTTGCACATCAAAACCCAAACACCCCATGAGTAGTGTTGCCAGATAAGATATTGCACTGGACGGACTTACACTACAAAATTGTTTATCCTTTATCCGAAATTCAAATTTAACTGGGCATCCTCTATTTTCATCTGCTACCTCTGGCAGGCTGAGCACTGAGGAATTTTCTCCCCTGTACTTTCAGGTCGCCAAGCCGAAGCTGCCTTCACGGCACTGCGTCAGGGTGAATGGTGAGCGGGGCAGCAGTGGGCGGGCCAAGGACAGGGGCCCCTTCCCCTTCCTCCTGCCAGGGCTCTAGCATCGAGGGAGACACCATTTTTTAAAGGCCTAATCTCTTGCTTTCTTTTCAGTTGGGGCTGATTTGTGACCAGGGCCTAAGCTAAATGCTTGATTCCATGAAAGCTGGTTTGAACCAAACATTCTATCTGTTGATTCGAAGTCTTATTCCAAAGTGGAAAAATTAGGGGGAAGGATAATAAACACGTGATGATTTGGCTAGCATTTACGGAGTGCTGGGTAGGTCCCAGGCATGCCACCAGGTGTCCACGTACCTCGGCTCCACCCGCTCACCATCCACGCTTTGCGACAGGACGCGGTTCTTGTCCCTGTCTTACTGACAGGAAACTGGGGCTCGGTTTAGAAAGTGGAGGGGCAAGAAGGTATACAGCCTCCTCCAAAATGGTCTACTGCAGAGCAGCAGGTCTCAGCAGTGTGCAGAGGACATTTGGGGACTTCAGGAGACATTTCTGATTGTCCCGACTGGGGAGGGGTGCCATCTAGTGGGTGGAGGGCAGGGACGCAGGTAAACATCCTACAATGCACAGGACAGTGTCCATGACAAAGGGTTATCCAGCCAAAATGTCATTGGTGCCAAGGTTGGGAAACACTGCTGCAGAGAGAAGAGACGGGGAAGGAGGGAAGGAGCTCATATTCCTATTTTGATCCCAAGTCAACTCTGGTGCGTTGTGGGCTTGTGTCCAGAGCAGCCCCCGGCCTTTGGAATGAGAGAGCAGGGGGCAGGGAGAGGTGACCGTGCCCGGGGAGAGGCTGGTATTCTGCCCGCCGGTCACTTACCGGAGATGGGGATTTCTTGACGATCTGTCTTGCCTTCTTCAGGGTGAACTTCCACCCCTCCTATAAAAACAAAGTTAGACCACATGACCCCTTGTGTCATCTTTTCTTCCCCTATGTCTTATCTAAAGTTCAGATTTTTGTCAAGTCTGTGAGTATGAAACAAAGAAATTATTCCATACATTTGTGATAAAACAATTTGCAGGGAGGCAATTTCATGCTAATACTGATCTTTATGAAGGGACTCGGCCGGTGCCAGATGCCACGCTGAGCGCTCTGCAAACATCGTCTTGTTTAATCTTCACAACAGCTCCCAGAGAGCTGACCTTTCCCTCCGCAGGCGAGGAGATGGAGACGCAGCAAAGCTAAGAAACTGGCTGGAGATCCCAGAGCTGGGGCCTGGCACCCTGCCTTCCCGACCTCCCCGAGGGCCACTCGTCCTGGGTCTGAAGGCCCGCGGCGGGAGGCGAGCTCAGTGCTGACACCCGCAAAGCGCAGTACCGTCCATCGCCCCTCACCTCCCTGCTCCTGGTCCGGCAGCCCCTTCTTTCAACCGTTTCTGGGGCATCCGAGCGTGCCCCGAGTTCACACTGCAAGTCTCAAGCCAGCTAATTAACCCCAGTAACTGGTTATGGAGTTCCATACTGATGCATTGGGGGGGGGGGAGAAAGGTAACCCCGTGGGGGTGAGGGGTGGGGATGGAGAGCCTTTGCCCCCAGCACTGCTTCCCAGAGCTTTTGTGCCCCAACGTGTCCTGGCCCCACCACGTTCCTCCTCGGTCTGCTTCTCCTACGGCCCTAATGGAGCCTGGGGGGTGGGTGTGAACCCCAGTTCTGCTGCTCGGTGGCTGTTCGTCCCAGTCTCCACAGAATTCCTGAACGGGAAAGAAAACCCTATTTTTATCATGTGTAACATGGGAATTATAGCGACCTACCTCCTAAGGGTGTTGTGAGGGTTACAGGGCATCGTTATTAAGGCCCCAGCCCTGGGCCTGCCCTGATAATCCCCTGCTTGATGATTGATGTGTCTTTAAAATGTTTACATTCAATAGTATTTTGTATTAGTCTCAGGTGTACAGCATAGAGGTTAGACAGTCACGTACTTTACCAAGCGTTCCCCCGATATTTCCGGAGCCCACCTGGCACCTTACAGTTATTTCAGCATTACTGACGGTATCCCCTGTGCTGTACTTACGTCCCCGTGACTATTTTGTAACTACCGGTCTCTATTCCTCAATGGTTGGAAAACCTTTGTGGTCCAGGCCCAGTTCTCCCTTCGCCCACACCAGCTGGGAAGCTGGGATTCTGGGAGTGTCACGGTTCAGACTCTAGGTAACTAAGGACTTTGTCCCTGCGTTGAAGCAGGAAAAGACTGGGTTCTGGAACGGGGCTGCTTTGGAGCTGGCTGGTCATCTCTCGGGAGATGCGGGCGGTTGCTGCTCATGGGTGTTCCAGACCCGAGTCCGCACTGGACTCCTGTGCTGCGGTCCACCTGGGCGAGGCCGTCTGCCCTGGACTGGGTGCTGGCTGGACGCCTCAGCCACCTGATGGGAACTGAGTGGAGGAGGGACGGCTCAGGAGGAGCCAGCGTTGGAGTGAATTTTCCAGGAGGTGCTTTAGGGGGAGGATGGCAGAGACAGGTGCCGCCTGCCCTCCAGGCATGTGCCTGGTGTTGGCTCCAATTCACACGTTTGCAGCTCAGGTTCAAAGGCTGGCAAACGGGGGCTCTGTGCCTGAGGCGGCAGGCCCGCTGACATCTACACCTGCACGGGAGTGACTTGAAAAATGGGCCGCTCTCCAGGTGCGTCTGCTTTGGGGGTCCCTTGTACACTGAACGTTTATTTCTTCTTCTAATTTTTTTTTTTAAATTGATTTCAGAGAGAGGAAGGGAGAGGGAGAGAGAGAGAGATAGAAACGTCAGTGATGAGAGAGGGTCATCGATCGGCTGCCTCCTGCACGTCCCCTCCTGGGGATGGAGCCCGCAACCCGGGCATGTGCCCTGACCGGGAATTGAACTGTGATCTGGATCCTAGGTCGATGCTCAACCGCTGACCCACGCTGGCTGGGCCAGTGATTGTTTCTTAAAACATTGAAACTCCACTGTGCCAGCTGGTGAGCAGTTGTGTTCCTGAGGCCTGAGTGTCCCCTTTACAACCCTGCCCACACAGCCGCACACACCTGCCCTCCCGGGCACAGACCAGGAACACGCACGGTAAACACGCGGGATGGCGCGGAGAGAGGGCCTCGCACCTCTTCTTAGCAGAGGGCCTTGGACCCCCTTGAGAGAGCCAATCTGATTTTAATTCAGCTCAGTTCTCTGGGGGATCACTGTTTAGTGAGGGATAAAAGACAAGCGACATAGAGCGACTAGGGCTGCACCAAAGGCCCCTGACCCCTCGGCGCCGGGTGCGATTGGCGCTTCTGCCGTCCTGGCTGAAATGCCGGGCGGGCTGACCTGGACCTGGCTTCACCAGAGCTCCACTGCTCCCCCAGTGCAAGTGCGCCGATTCCGAGGTGACCGAGAGAGTCTAGATAAACGGCTGATCTCTCCTCCGAAGAAAACGGGGCACAGACTCAAAGACATCGGGAAAGCTAATTAGTCTGCTTGTCTCAATGGCAGGCCAAAGGGCAAACGGTAAGCAGGCGAAAATGAAGGTAATTACCTTTCCTCGGTAACCTTTCACCGTCGCCAATCTCGCGTTTAAGGCATCGTGTCTAAAGTACGAGGGCCACTCTCTCATCTTTTTAAAATTAAATCTTTAGAGTAGAGGGTGCGGCTGTAGCCGGCGGTTGAAGAGAAAGTTTGGGAATAGACTGGGAGCTGGAGGGAAAGCCCTCCCCTCCTGGCTGGAAGCCGCAACGATGTTTATGACCAGCCAGAGCACGAGCAGGTTCCCCACCAACGATGCAGCCTGATAGGTCCTTTCAGCTTCTCATTACTTTCTCCCCGCGTGGAGACTCTTGTCACCCAGCCACAAGTGTGGTTCCAGACCTCTGAGTGACGAGAGCAGAAGGAGCTGGCCACCCGGTCGGTCATTTCTCTGTGCACTCGTTCACCCGTCCATTCAGCCCACAAGCACTTATTGAGCATCTATCTGCACTGCACCATGAATTAAGTATTAGGGATATAATCGTGAATGAGACGTAGTCCTTCTCATCAAGGGTTTTATAACCCGGGAGAGAAGATTTGCAGCAAACTGGAATTAGGATGCAATGTAGAAAGTGGTAAGTGAGAATTACTATTATCCCTCCTTTACAGATGAGCTAATCTGAGGCTTAAAGTAGGTGAGTAACTTGCCCAAAGTTACCAAGCCAGTAAGTGGCACAGTTCAGATTCAGTTCAGCCCTGCTTGGCACCAAACCCATGCTCTCAACCCTGCTCTGGGAGATGTACACAGGGGTGCTAGGAAAGAAAATTATTTTTAAAAATGTTTTTGAATATTTTAAAATTGAATTTAGAGAGAGAGGAAGGGCAAGGGAGAGGGAGAAACGTGGAGGAGAGAGAAACATCGATCGGCTGCCCCACGCACCCCCCTTACTGGGATGGAGCCTGACACCCGGGCGTGTGTCCTGCCTGGGAACTGAACTGGCGCCCTCTTGGTACATGGGATGATGCTTTTGTTGTTGTTGTTTTAAGTTAAAAAAAAAAAAAATTGGAAACCTATGAAGTAACCAGGGGAGAGAGCCACGACACGCGCTGGCATCTCTCAGATTCTGAGCCACCACGTGGAGGGAATTCTGTTTAGAAAGGCGCTTCCCAGGCACTCCCATACTTGAGCCCGAGCACACCGTGCACATCGACCGCGGCAGGAACACACGGGCGCCCGTCGTGTCCAGTGGATGCTCAGGACCCCGTGTAACTTCCTCGACCCTGAGGGTGCTGGTGAATTGGACAAGACGTATTCACTCGGTGGGCCTCCTCGGGTTCTGCGATGCTCGAGAATTGAATTGAATTTTGGCACATTCAGGAGTGAGGGAAGTAAAGAAAAATTAGTATTTTTAGCCATGAGTTTCTATAGCGAGCAATTTTTAGTGGCTGCGTCGTCTGCGAACAATTATAGCAGCGGTGGATTTGACGACGACGAAAGTGCCTTTTGTTCTGACAGCACTTCTGACAGCAGCGCCAGGTCCCCACCGAGAAGAGAGCCCCTGGGACTGAAACGATGATTTTAGATGCTCATTTTTTTATTGTCAGAGGGAAGGCACGTGTGTGGGGGGAGCTCGGGGGTGGGGAGAAGATCACTGCGCTACTTGGGATGTTGCCTAGAAGTGTTTTGGGACAGGTTGTTTTCCACCCCCGAATCTAATGGTATGTTGGTTACAAATGGATCGGGACTTGAGAAGCTACCGCAAGGGCTCGGCTGCCCACTCGAGGCAGGCAGGGCCCCACGGCTGCAGTGTTGGGGGGCTAGGAGAGCCGGGAGGCGGGGACAGAGCGCGGCTCTGAGGCGGCTTCTGTCAGCGGGGAGCCCCCCTGCTCGCAGGGTTTCATCAGTGGTGGCCTCTGGGTGGAACCCGCTGGTCTCTCACTATGGCCGCGCCCCCGTCTGCTACTGTGGCTATTTCCCAATATGCGGGATGAGCTCTCCCCAGGCCACCTGATCGCCATGCTCTGACGTGTCAGTTCTCACGGGCACGGTGCCTTTAGGGCACCTGGGAAAGATGAATTCAGTTCATGCACGTGCTTCTTCCAGGGACACAAGAAAAAAAAGATAAACGTGAAAGAAAGAAGCTACTATACTTTTAAGTGTATCCTATTTTTAATCACTAAATGGCTCTTTGCAGGTATTTTCGCATTAGCTAAGCTTCCTGCCTTCTCCTGGGCTGATTCTGCGTCGCAGCACTTACTGTCCTCGGTACAGTTGCTAACACTTTCCCCTCCCCTTTCCAGGCAACACCTTTATACAAGAAAAGGCCTTATTTTAAACAGCACATTCCCACCCTGCACCTTGGCTTCTCCTGGCATCATTCATTATTCATTGATTTCACTACCATCGCCCCCACCGCCGCCTATATGTTATGCCTCGTGCCAACTCGGGGAGGCAGGGACACCAGGTCTCCATCCCACCCGCAGGAGACCCCAGAGCCGTGGGTCAAGGCGCTGTCCAAGGTCTCACCCGCTGTCCCGCTCCCCTCTGGCTCCTCCCCAGGGCCGCACGCGCCCTCTCCCCGGGGCCGGACTCCCCGGGTTGTCCTTGCAGGACACGGCCCTGCTCTCCAAAGCACGGCATTCCTGCTAACGGGTTAGGCGGGCAGATGGGGGGGTAGTTCAGTCACTGGGTTGTCTTAGCGACCTAGTGACCGCCTTGTGACGTAGCATTCTAGGTTTTGAATTTTGTCCTACTGACATTCAGGTTGCTGAATCAGCCCCGCCCAGGGTTACACAACTAGACGATTTGTGTTAGTTTCATGGACAGATGCAGGGGCTTAAAACAACGTGGATTTGTTCTTTTGCAGTTCCATAGATCAGAAGCCTTGAACTGGGTGTCAGCAGGGCCCCTTTTGCCACAGAAGGTGATGTTCACAGATTGTGGGTTTAGAATGTGGGCCTCTTTGGGGGGCCATTGTTCTGTGTATGATGCGGTTCATTGCACAGATTTTTATTGAGCAATTAGTAAGGGCAGTGAACTGTGCAGGGCTCTGGGGAGATCTCAGGGAACAGCATGTGTCTGAGGAATGTAACAGCCAGATTATCTGTTCTCTTGGGGTTTGCTCCTTAATAGAAGGAGAAGGTATGAAATAATAATTTTACATATAAGAATTTAATTTACAACGTTGTAATTTGCAATATAATTTATAACTTATGATCACAATTTTGCGCAATTATTTAATTACAATTGTAATAAGTTCTGGAAGGATGGAGTGGGGTGGAAAGAGAGGACTCCTGGAGGACTTAGATTAACGTGGGGCATCAGGGAGCACTTCTTAGAAATGCCTCTGGGCTGAGCTCGGATGTGGGTGATTAATGAGCTAGAGAGGAGGGCAAGGGCGGATGCTGGGAGACCAGTGACAAACACTTTACAATTCAAAGTATCTTTTAGAGCTGCTCAAATTCACTTTGCTTCTTGAGCTAAGGGGAGAAAGAAGAATATTCTCAAGAGAGAAGTAGTTATCAATTTCTTTAACTTCTCAAAAGCAAGCAAGAAACATGTTCAAATCCTGAACACCATTTAAGTCCCTTCTTTGGAATAATTTGATTTCTCCTACTTATCAGAATTCGAGTATCACTTCACAGTCACATTTCTATTGCCGCCCATTGAAGAGTTTTGAGATCTCTGTGAGTTTAAGGACGCCCCTCCCCAGCACCAAGTAAGCTTTAAAATAAGTCTAAGTAGGGAAATTCTCTAAGATTCCAAATATAAGCTTAAAGCAAAATACAGCTTAGATTCTCTGTCACGAGCCTTTTGAAATGCTCTGAGAAAGGACTGACCTGTCCACCCAAGCTCAGTGTCCAGAGCCTCTCAGTTCTGTTAGAGTTTTCAGCCTCCAAGTCTCCAGGGGGCGATTTAATTTTATTGATCTCTGAGATGGGAGCCCTTCTGTTTCTGTGATCTTTTCTTGTCTAATGACCTTCAAAGAGTTTTGTGGAGGCAAAATGCATAAGAGGAAGATGGGTTCTCATTTAATTTTCACTTTTTTAATTATGAGAAAGGGATCAGCATGTCCTGTTACATTTTTAGTTCTTTTATCTTTGATTTTTTTTTTTAATTTTTATTTTTTGGTAAACCAATTGTCTGTGGCCTTAGCTCATTTTTTTTTCTTTTTGATTTTATAGGAGCTCTTTGAATCATGGAGAAAATAATTACTGTGTGGTGTAGTGCAAGAACGTTTTCCCAGTTTCCCATTGTCTTTTCTTATTTTTAGTTTTAATCCTTACCAGAGGATATGTTTCTATTGCTTTTTTTAGAGAGAGAGGAAGAGAGAGAGATAGAGAGAGAGCTAGAAATATATAGAGAGAAACATCAATGTGAGAGGGAAATATTGATCGGTTGCCTCCTATATGTGCCCCGACTGGGGACTGAACCGGCCACCTCTGGTTCTAGGGACGACTCCAACCAGCAGCCACACCGGCACCTGACTCTGTACGGCAGGTGTCCACTAGTCAGACGCATTCATATTTCCCTTTGTGACTTTTGTATCAAAAATTACAAATAATCTTGCTTGGATTTTTCTTCTTTAATGGTTTCATTCTTTATGATGGATTCAACCTTTAATCTGTTTGGAATTTATCTAGCTTAAATATCGTTTTCAAATGGCCAATATTTAGTTCCATCCATTTATTGAATAACCCAGTGTTTTACCACTGATTTGAAATTCTATTTTTAAAAAATCAAAAACAAGAATCTCAAATACATTGGAGTTTATTTTTAGGTACTATATTCTGTTCCATTTTAAGCTGACTTTTCTGCATCTAAAAGGCCACATTCCCCTGTCATTTATCTTATTGTTCAAAATGCCCCGAGACTCCACACCCAGCAGTTTGCCTGAACTTTGATTTCTCATCTGTAAATCTGGAATAATAGGATAAACTTGCAATTGTGTGGGAGGATTTTAGATGATCTATGGCAGGTACTTAGTCTGGCTTTGGATATGCTGTAGCCACTTAAATTGTGGTTGTCATTGTCTTTTATTTTTCAGCCTCTAGTGTGTGCCTATCAGGGTAAGAGCTTAATAAATGTACGTTAGGCGAGCCTGGCAGTTCTCTGGGGCTCAGTAAATTTATTTATAAAGTGGGGGAATCATGTCTGTCCTGCAGACTTGTGATGGTTAAAAGAGATAACTTACTGCCCTGGCTGGTGTGGCCAGTGGTTAGAGAGTCAGCCGAACAAACACTGAAGGGTCACAGGTTCGATTCCCGGTCAAGGGCACGTACTTGGGTTGCAGGTTCATTCCCGGCCCGGGTCGGGTGTGTGTGGGAAGCAATCAATCGATGTTTCTCTCTCTGTCTCTGTCTCTCTCTCCCTTCCTCCCTTCCACTCTCTTTAAAAATCAATGGAAAAAGTATCCTCAAGTGAGGATTAAAAAAATAAAAATAATAAAAATAAAAGAGATAACTTACTCAGGGTGCCTGGCAGAACGTGGTAAATACTGAAGTGCTCCCTGAGATATAACTGAATGAGTGCGCGAACGACTGACTTAACTGGTAATGAGAAAGTTGGGACGCTTCTGCCAGAGGCTTGGAAACTCAGTTCTTCAGCATTTTTCATTAGAACTCACAGCCAAGCTGCCTGTACTCCCCCGACACCGAGACCCGGCCGCTCCGAACGTCGCCACGATCTACACCGGGCACCACTCCGAACGTCGCCACGATCTACACCGGGCACCGCTCCGAACGTCGCCACGATCTACACCGGGCACCGCTCCGAACGTCGCCACGATCTACACCGGGCGCCACTCCGAATGTCGCCACGATCTACACCGGGCGCCACTCCGAATGTCGCCACGATCTACACCGGGCGCCACTCCGATGTCGCCACGATCTACACCGGGCGCCACTCCGATGTCGCCACGATCTACACCGGGCGTCGCCACGATCTACACCGGGCACCGCTCCGAACGTCGCCACGATCTACACCGGGCGCCACTCCGAACGTCGCCACGATCTACACTGGGCGCCACTCCGAATGTCGCCACGATCTACACCGGGCGCCACTCCGATGTCGCCACGATCTACACCGGGCGCCACTCCGATGTCGCCACGATCTACACCGGGCACCGGCGCGGCTGTGCAGGGCTGGGCCGCTCCAGTTGGGAGCCCTGGGCCGCGGTCAGGTTTACTCACGAGGTCTGGGGCCTGGGGCAAGACCTTCAGCTTCAACTTCGATCTATGTCTGAGAAGCTCCTGGCGTCAGCCTGTTGATTTCTCAGTTGAACAACAAGAATCTGTCCTGTGCCACTTTCTCACCAAAACAGTGCAAACTTCCCCCTTCCCAAACCCGTGCCCGGCAGCTCCCCGGCCGCCTGGGCTCCAGAAGCACCCGAATTCCCTGCGCCCGCATGCACCGCATACGCTCCCACCCGCTCGGCGTGGGCGGCCGCTGCAGAAACCGGGCTCACCCTGGGGAAGCCGCTTCGAAGTCTGGCTGCTTTCCCGACCCAGTGGGTCCCCCTCGGCACAGTTTAAACTGGTTGGAGGCCCCAGGGAAATAAAGAAAACCCATCTCCACAGAGCCCACGTTCGGGATAGAGTTCTCTTCTAATGGGGTTCAAAGCGGTGGGAGGTGGGTCTTTCCTACATCTTCGGGGTGTCTGCTCAGGGTGGTTAGAAAGGGGTTCTGCTCAAAGCTACGGGGTCTGTCTGGGGACCTTGAAGTTAGGGGCCCCGGGGGCAGCAGCGTCCAACCGAGGAGGCTCTAGGCTGCTCCTGGCCCCGCCGGGGTCACTGTGACACTCTCATCTGCAAAGAGAGGTTTACAGAACGACAGGGCGCCCACGAAGGGGCGGCAGGGTGCACATTCAACTTTCAGTTGGAGAGGTGTGGTGTGCACATCACTCACACACACACACCCCCCCGGCAGCAGGCAATGCCTTGTTCTGTGTGCAAATGAGGGGAGGAATTGTATAAACAATCCCCCCAAAGTAGGAAACACAAACCCAGCTGGGCGGTGCTCACAATGCCGGCGCAGTTTGTCTCCATCCCCCTCGGGGGCTCTCCCTCCCCCGTCCCGCCCGTCGGGTGCCAGCTGAGCGCGGCAGGGAGTTCCTCGCTGGCTTAATGAGGAATAGAGTTTGTCATTTTTGAGCGCACGGTAGGTGAGGCTATGGCGACGGGTTAAAGGATGGGCCAGGAGGGAGCCTGGACGTCTGGCTGAGCCGGGGATACCCTGTGGGCGGGTCACCGTGGCCCCCGAATGCAGTGGGGCCCTTACTTTCGGCCCCCCTGGAGCCGGACCCGTGGCTCTCACTGCGGGTCTGTCCTGCAGCTTCTTGCCCAGGGCCCGTCAGTTCATCCCTCCACCCGCCCGGGGCCCAGCGCTCGCCCCTCGCCACTCCCGTGTCACCAGAACCCGAACCGCATGAGAGGCGGGAGGTGGCAGGAATGAGGAATGAGCTGGCCCACGAACGGAGGTTTGATTCAAAGTAACAGTGCCCCGGGGCTGTCGGAACAGCGCTAAGAACCTGGGTTCAAAACCCAAACAGAGCTGGGCTGGGTCCTCTTGTCCCCAGGTACTAGCTGTGCAACCTGGGCAAGCCCCTTACCTCCTCCCACTCTCGGTTTCCTCTGTGACACACCCACCCAGGAGCCCTGCGACAGGGGACTGTGCAGGGAAGCCCTGTGCCCGGGGTGTTACCCGTGTGCCAAGTGTGTGCCCGGCAAGGTGGAGGCGGCAAAGACGGGCCGGGCGCAGACCTGCGGCCCCACAGGCTTGCATCTTAATAAGAAAACCTGTGTCAACGCAGGTCGGTGCCCCTGTGCCCCACTGTCCTCATCTGTAACGGGGGGACAACAGTCCCCGCTTCCTAAGAGCAAATGGTTGGATAGAAAGCATTTGGAACAGCGCCGGCCCATCGTGGGGCTCAGAAAGGTATTTCATGATGACGGCGGAGGGGAGGGGAGCATTTTGGGAAGAAAACCTGGAATTATTTTACAGAGACAGGGACACTGAGACGGGCTGGAAGGAGCCTAATGTTGGCCAGGACTCCGGGGCGGGAGGAGGATCAGGAACAAAGGTGCAGAGGTGGGCGGGCTGAGGGGAGCTCGGGGGAGAGCCAGTCGCTCCCTCGGCCGCGGCGTGGGCTGCCCGCGGACAGCAGTGGAGGTCCAGGAGGGCTCCCCGAGAACCCAGAAATGCTGAGCGAACGTGCGCACTTAATTGTGTAGGGAACGCGGGGATCCGAGCTGCGGGGGATCATCTGATTAGCGGTATTCATTGGGGAAATTAGTGTGGCCACGAAGTACGGAAAATCTGAGTTTCCATCCGTAATGAAGATGAGAAGCCAGCGGCACTTCATTTATTTATCCAGCAGATATTTCTTTGTTACATGCGAGGACCACCCTAGGCGTCGGGTGCACAGTGGAGAACAAGGCAGTCTGTCCTCTTGGAGGCTAGAGCCCAGTGAGAGGGACAGAGAGACAGGCAGTCGCACTATGTCATTTAAAACAAGGCGAGGCCAGTGAAGGAGGCTACGGGAGCCTCGGCGGAGGGGTGCGCGGGAGGGCTCAGGGTGGCTTCCCCGTGGAAGCGACACGTGAGCTGAGCTCTGCAGGACGAGGGGTCATCCAGCTGAAGGACGAGGGAGGGATTCCTCTCCGGGCAGAGGCATTTTGGGGGCTGACAAGGTCATATTTATCTTTTAGAAAGGTATTTTTGGCACCAGTGTGGAAAATGAATTGGAAAGAGCACCTTGGCCGACTGGGAAGCTACAGCAGGAGTTACATCGAAGGGAGATCTGACTTTGGGTGGTGGGCACGTAATGCAGGGCACCGAGCGCGTACCACAGAAACGCACACTTGAAACCTATGTGGTCTTGGTAACCAGTGTCACCCCAGTACATTCAATAACATGAATACATTTCAGTAGATAGCTCAAACCTCCCAAAAACCGCACAGATGACTGTGCGACTACTTCCTGCAGCTGCTACAGGCAAAACACAGACGCACCTCACAGACAAGGGAAGCCAGACACGAAGGAAGCCACGCGTGCGAGTCCCCTGGCGGGCCCGAGGAGGGGCCGCGTGCACCCAGCCACCCGTGGCGCCGACCCCAGGCCGTGGCGACGCGGGGGGGGGGGGGGGGGGCTTTTGACGGCGTGGGCATGCGGGAGGCCCCGGGGCCGGAGGGATGTTCACCTACGTCTCTACCTGCTGCAGCAGGCCGCCGATTCTACCCACGGGTCCACACCTGCTGCGTGGGCGTAGTTTGTGTGCCGTGAAAATGATATTTTGAGTATAAACTCCATAGAGTATGAAAATACATTTTGTTGAAGTTGAACATTTTGTGACTGTGTATAGCTGTGGGTGGGACGTGTACACAACACGCTGTTCCCTCAGGGAAATCACAGACCCCACGCCGCTCGCCGCGGTGCGGACGCGCGTCCTTCCTACTGTTGCCAAGCAGCAAACATGACCGTACGGTCTTCACAGGAGGCTTGGACACGTGAACAACTTATTTTAAACTAAAATGAACTACCTCCCCTAGAAAGCAGTGGAGCCCCAAGTTTCTCAGGTGGAATTAGGGGAAAGTGGACAGGCATGTTAGGCAGTGACCGAGGAAGCGTGAAATGCACACGCACCCCAGGCCTTTGCATCTCTTCCTTCGCTACTTAATATTGCCCATCAGCAAAATCACACTCACTGCTTGGGCCCCAAAGTGTTATACAGACTTCATTTCATTGAGATTAAAAAGGATATTACAAATAGAAGAGAAACCTGTTGTGTTACATGAAGAAAAGTATAATTCTGGGGAAGGATGCATTTTAGTTTATTTTGTATTTTCTTCTTACAGGAAGTTTCTGAAAATCACTATTGCAAGGCCTAACTGAGTTTAATATCACATTGTCACTCAGAGTGACAATGGGGAGGGCCTTGTCAGCATCGCAGCTTTCCGCTGCTTGCATCCCAGTGAAAACCTGCCCAGCGTGATATAATACACAAGGTATTCAGAACAGCTACCTCTGAATAATAATGATATCAATAATAATTATATTAGCCACCATTTTTATTAACACTTCTTTTTATGTAGCAGGCATTGTGCTAAGCCTTTTACATGTCTTAGCTCACCTACTTCCCATAATTAATCTTGAAGAGGGATCCTGGGTATTTTATTATACCCATTCGATGGGGGGGAATGACAAAGCTCAGACTAGGGTGACCCACTGCCCATGTTTTCCCAGATGTGGGACATTCAGTGTTTGTACCGGGAAAGTCTGGGGTAAACTGGGGTGAGTTAATCACCTTATGAAAGTGACTTGCTTGATTTTTTAACCGGTAGAGAGGGATTTAAACTTCTTTTCCCCTTGGCTGGTCAGATTTCCTACCAATTGCCAGCCCAGCAAAATAGTTGAACAGGGAAGATGTTCTTTGGCAGCACTGGGGGACAAGTAAGAGCTAGGTTGAAACCTGGGAATATTATTTCACAGGTGTAATTGAAAATGTCATCTTATTTCTTTCTGTCCCCAAATCGCCGAGTGCAGCTGGACCTCCCTTTGCCGTGTTTCTAAAGGGCTTGCCTGTCACTGCCATCTGACATTCCTGTGAAAACCCACTCACTCACCTTGGGAAGGGGGTAGAGATGACACACTGTTTGGCCCGGGTCCCGTTGACAGAACTCCAATGCATGACACACCACATCAGCATTCATGTCAGCACTAAGCCTGGAGGGAAATGGGGCGAGACAATGGCTATTAAGATCTCTCGGGCCTTAGAGAATAGAAGCTCTTTCAAAGAAAGGTAAATTCCAGAGTGGATTCTAATACCCTCAGTGCATCACACCGTGGCCTCCGAGTCCGTCCTTGTGTGTGCTGGGTCCTAATGATTTCCTGCCACCTTGCTCTCGCCTACATTTAGAACAAGGTCCTGGGGTGGGGAGGGGCTGGGAAGGGGGCTCGAGCAGCCCTGAGCTGTATGTCAGCTTGCCACAGGAACATGAGATTCTTTTCAGCAGAAACCTCAAAAGCCCAGGTAAGACCATTAGAATGTTCAAGATGCAAAGCGGCATGTGTGCTCGTGGCCAAGCTTGGCACAGAGCCTAAGCTACATGTAATTTGTGAAATCTTTAGGAAATCTCCAAACTCATAATAACCATCCCCACCCAACATTGTTTTCTTTTACCCAGAGTAGCAAATAGGACCAAAATGGTCACATTTTAATTTACTGTACTTCCTTTGGCCACCTTTGCAAGGACAGAGGTTTGCAGGAGTGAGGCACATGAGGAGGGCAGACTTTAGCACATTTGGCAGAGCTCATTAGCAACTTTAATTAGGATTATAGTAGAATGAAGTCAATGATGATGATGATCATTATCATAAACCAAAAGAAGGGATCAAGGTCAGGGTTAAGTTAGCAGATGGGCAGAGGAACAGCCTTTCACTTGTGAGAAATATCAAATTTAGGCCTTTGACATCACTTTCAAAGGAGGCTTTTAATATATAGTCACAGAGATACACTCATAGCAGGGAAAGAAGTTTTCCTCTCACAATGTTTCTCCCACTTCTGGACCCTGCTCCTTATGGTGTACTATGAATTTAATTATTTCTATATATCTTGTAACTACCATGCGAATGGCATGGTTATATTGCTTTGTATTTTTGGTGTCTTAAAAAAATCATTAATTATATTTAAGGTGTATCATAATTGTTAGAAACCCCATTTTGCATTTTTCTTCTAAAAATGTTAGTAGTTGAGGCCTCTCCTGATCTCTGAGGGCTCCTAGGTTCGGAATACAAAATTTCATGATTTAGCAGGAAGCTAAACAGATACCAGGAAGCGAGGTAAGATGGACAGAAGACCAGGATCAGCTTTGCTATGACAACTGTGGAACAATGGAGGTCAAGACCTGGCATAGGAACACCCAGCCTGTGGTCATTGGCTAGGATCGGCCATTCTTAGAAGTAATCCTCCTTGCAGGACCCAGGTTCTTGGGAGAATAAGCCAGAATGCTCAGTTGTCCCACTTTCTAACAACATCCTGTGGCTTGCCTGTGGGTAGGACATGTAATTGCTGAATAATTAGTCCATGAATCATTGAGAATTGACTGGTGTGAAATAATGAGGAGGAACAATGCCCTCTGGGTTAGGAAACAAATTTAATATTGAAACCTGAAATTCAGGTGAATCTAAATCATGAGGCTGTCACTGTCAGGGCCCACCTCAACCTAGAACTGCATCTGGTTGATTAAAATGAGCTGTAAGAAGAATACACCATAAGAAGAGAAATTTCATCAGCAAACCACTAATATGGGAACTGGAAAACAGCGGAAAGAACCACAAAGGGGGATCATCTGTCTTCTTCAAAGCGGCCACCCCATACTAATAAGAATTAGTCATCTCATGACTTTGAATCATCTCAGAGGAAACCATTTCCTCCCCTTCCTATCACCTCTTTTGGTGGTTTGCTGGGCCCCTTCTTTCTTAACACCTGTGTGCACTTGTAGTTGTTTGAGGTGGTTGCTGTCTCTTACACAGTTCCCACCTGCAGTGCCCAGTGCAGCGTCTGTCTGTCCTCTCTCTGATCCTTGTGCCTATCTGGCTCTTGCACTCAGCATGCTCCAGCCAGCTACAGAAGATCAAAGGGTTTCCGAGTGGACCCAGGGCACTTGCTTTTTTCTCCCAGAATGCTTCGTAGCCCAGCTCTGGTACCCCTTTTTGAATATCTGGGTGTACTGCCCTCTCTGGCTTCTGTGACTGTTTTCCTCTTACCTCTCTGGTTCCCTGATCTAGGCCCAGCAGACCCTCCCTGGTCAAGCTGACCTTTCCCCAGAGCACCAGGCTCCTGCTAGGTATGTAAACAGGTTCACCAAATGGGCTAAAGATGTTTTTTTTAAAAAGTATGTTCAAGTAATTTTCTTTGGAGTAGTCTACTCATAGCTCATCCATAGTGATATTTTTTATTTTTTAAAAAGTAAATTAATTACACAAACATTTATTAAAGACCTTCTATGCTCAAGGATTATACCAAGTCTTGGAGATACAAAGCCTTCTCCATCCCTCCCTTCCTCCCTCTTTCCCTTCCTTCCTCTCTTCCTTCTTTTTATATATTTAGTATACTCTGATAAGTACCTAGAAATACAAAGATGAATAAAATGTAGTCCTAACCCTCAGAAGGCTTTCAATCTGGTTAGCAACCCAGAAAAGAAAATAGAGAATTAAATTACAAATAAACATGGTAAGTGCTGTGCTGAGGGTTTGCACAGGGTACTGGGAGTGTGTATGTGTGTGTGTGTGGGGGGGTAGCAGTGGAAGGGTGTCTATTTTAGCCTAGGGAGGGTCAGGACGACTTCCAGAGGAAGTCACCCTGGAGCTGAGGTCCAAAGAAGCAGGATTTGTCTGGGGGAGACAATTTGTTTGGATTTGCCAAGTGGAGAAAATATCCTGTGCAAAGGTCCTGAGGCAAAAAGCTCCTGGTGTGTTTGTTGGGGGGTGGGTGGCAGTTATGAGTAGTTTGGATTATGATGTGCTGTGGAGCAGCCAGCGATTAGTCTGGAAATGTCCTCAGGGACAAGTTCATAAACAGCCTTGCGTATGGGGCTAGGAACCCTGCAGAGGGTGTGAAGGGTTTTATGTTGGAGGGAACCACAATTTGTTTGGCATTAGGAGAGTATTTGCCCAGCTACAATGTGGTTATGGACATGCAGGGTCATGGGCACACCTGCAGGCCAGCAGGCCAGTTGGGGGGTGGCAGTAATAGAGGCAGGAGTTAAGAAGACAGGGTCTCTGCCTTCCAAACACCACAGCCCAGGGCTCATGATAAATCATTTACCACAACAGGGTGAGGTCAATATTAATAGAGGCAGGTACACAGCATGGCAGGGCACGGACGATCCCCTGGCCTGGGTGACTTTAAGTTTCTTTTGTCTTTAAAATTCTGCAACTCTAGGCTACCCCGTTGTGGTGGGAGATGCTATCCTCTGAGCCTCTATTCTGAGGCTGCTGGTGGATGGAAGAGGGATTACATAAGGATGTTCTTGATACCAGCGTTTGCAAGAGAAAAAACCAGGAAACAACCCAAACAGCCATCCATGGGAGAGGGAAGGAACAGACTCCTGTAGAGACGCCATGGAGTATTCTATACAGTCAGAGCACGTGAACTAGAGCAATGACACAGCTCTGTGGATGAATCTCGGACACCTACACTGTAGTGGTTCCAAAAATTATATATAGTGTGATACTCTCTTAATAAAGTAAGGAAACAACTGAAATAAAAATGATACGTTTTAAAAGAACGTATAATAGATTATTAATTATATTTATTTATGTAATTATATCTTATATTATATATATTACTTTTATATCATTATGATGATTAATTATATTAATATAATAAATATATACAATAAAACTATAGAGAAAGGAAAGCAAAAGAAAGATGAATGTGGGACTTATTCCTTGGGTGGAAGGAAGGGCGAGAGTGAGAGAGGGGGCTGTCTGGTTAGAGGAATTTATTGTCAAGGTCCTAGACACTGAGTGGCAGGCTTGGAAGCTAATTACCCATTTAAAGGAAATAAGTAACTACCTAAATAATAAATATAAGAAAGCCATGTATGGATCCTTGACAAGAGAGTTCCAGGAACATAGGATTTATCTGATCCAGTGCTCCTAAGCTGAAAAAATAAATAAAAAGAGGTATAAGAAAGAAAGGACGCAGACAGATGACGGTAAATGGTGGGATGCTGAGGGACACGGGGGCTGGGAAGTGAGGGGTCAGGACACCCGAGGGTGAGAGGACAGAAGAGAAGAACCTGAGAAGATCGCGGCCTGAGGAGCAGGGGTAGAGGAGGAGGCTGGGCCTGCTGGGCAGCTCGGCAGAAAGGTCCGCGTGCCTGTGCCCAGCCAGGGTCCAGCCATTTATTGGTGTGGGTGAGATTGATCCTGAAAGGCCTTGGAGAGAAACTGAGCCAAATTGTCACAATGTGATTCACGGGGAGCCTGTGCCTAGAGTGACAAAGGACCTGAGTCAGGTTGGAAAGTTTCACTGTTGACAAGAACTGGAAACTACAGCTCATGGCCTTGCCCAGTGGGCACCTCCCGCCCGAAAGGGAGCCGGTGGCCGCCCAGTGTTCCTGCCTCCCCGCCCCCGTGTCCCAGCCGAGGAATCAGACTGACGGCCGCGTACTCACAGTCTTATGACATCTGGTCCAAACGTGTAAACTGCTAAGTAGCAGGTGGTTCTCAAGGACAGTTTTTCTAGAAAAAACAAAGAGGAGGAATGGAATATTTTTTATTATGATGAATTGAGCACATGAGTTAATAATGATCATCTTTACTAGGGACTGGAGCTGAGTGATTAATCGATCATTCATTCAAGTCATTCATTTTAAGGGTTTGGGGGAAATGTTAACGTTAATGTGGCCATTAAAGTATCATTTCCATCTCAGGTTCACGCGAATGCCGGCATGTTTACTGTACAGGCTAAAGATCACTAGTTTATTTTAAAAATACAGCTAAATTCTGGGCTTTCATTTTATTTTTTATAGCAGTGAACATCTGAATGTTGGTGATCTCATTTGTTGAAGTTGAAAGAAACAGGACTCGATTTAAAGTAAATGATCTGAAACACTGCTTTGTTAAAAATATTCTTCCCTGGTGTTCACTTGGGGAAAAAAGACTTCACCTTGGCTCTTTGTTTTTGCTGGTGGTATTTCAGAGATAAAAGGAGACTGTCACAGGTGTCCCTGCCCGCCATCTGCACCAGAGAACATAGACACACACACACACTAACAAGGCAGTCTCCTTCTCCACCCCTGCCCTGTTGTGAGAGTACAGAATGCCTTGCGGGGGGATCTCTCTGCACAGTGAAATGTGTTAAGCCCTGGCCCTGCTTCTCCTGTCTGTGGGTTTATTGTGGAGCCCTGGTAATTCTACGGAGGGCCTTAGCGTAGGGACGGACGGATGGGCTGTCCTGGGAAGGGATGGGAAACCCTCCCTGAGGAAAATTTACCTGGTCATGCTCACCTCCAACTGGGCTGCCCTTGCTTGGAGGGTAGGAGAGTGAAAGAACCAGGGTAAATACAGGGAACTCCCTCTGGTTCTTCATTTCTACTCAGTGGTAAATAATGTCAATATTACTTTTATGTTAAAATAGATACAGTCATAGATTTTTTTTTTTACAATAAGGCATAAGACTTCGATGAAGTGTTCTTTTGAAGTAGGAACTTAAAACGATATTTCCACATTACTTGGGCCTCACAGAAATAATAATGATAATAAAGAACTATGAGGGAATACTATGAACATCTGTGTGACAGCAAATTAGATCACTCAGATGAAATGGAAACTTTCCTAGAAAGACCAACTGCCCAAAATGGACTCAAGAATAAATAGACAATCAGGACAGACATATAACAAGGGATTGAATTAGTTGTCAAGAGTTTCCATAAATAAAAGCTCGGGACCAGATGGCTTCACTGGCGAATTGCACCAACTATTTAAATAAAGCATCTGAATAGACATTTCTGCAAAGAAGACATGCAAATGGCCAATAAGCGCATGAGAAGATGCTCGGCATCTTTAGCTATCAGGGAAACGCAACTCAAAGCCACAAGGAGGTACCTCCTCACACCCACTTGGAGATGCTGTAATAAGAAGGACAGCTAATAACAGGCATGGAGGACCTGGAGAAACCAAAGCCCTCGTACACCGCAGGGGTGGGGGGCTGAAGTGGGGCAGCCACTTTAGTAAACAGGGGGGCAGTTCCTCAAAAGGTTAGACATAGAGTTACCGCATGACCCGGGATTTCCACTTCTAGGTTCATACCCAAGAGATTAAAAACGTATATCCACATGAAAGCTTGTAGGAATGGGCACAGCGCATCATTCGAGGCAGCCGAGAGATGGAAACAAGTCAACTCAAACATCCAGTAACTCGTGACTGGATGAGCGAAATGGGCTCAGTCCCTGCAGGGGAATATTACTCAGCATATGGGGCAGCGACAATCTGATGCGCGACACGGACGACCATGAAAACCTCATGCCGAGTGAAAGAAGCAGTCACAAAAGACCAAATACGGCAGATTTTGATTAGGCGCAGAATAGGCCAGTTCACAGAGGCAGAAAGTAGGTTAGTGGTTGCTGGCGGGTCACAGATAAGGAGAGCAGGTCCCTTTTTGGCACAATGAAATGTTCGCAAATTGATCGTGCCGAGGGATGGGGGCACCGCTCTGTGAATACACTAAAAGCCACAGAATTATACAATTTAAGTAGGCAGATTGCATGGTGTGTGAATTATATCTCGGTGCAACTGTTTAAAAATGACACGTGCTCTTCTCCCAGGGGCTCCTCCTTAGGGGCCCTGGGGTGGAGGGTGACAGGAGGCTCTGAGCCCTGGGACCCCGGAGACCTGAGCTTCAGCTCCGGCTACCAGCTTCTGCCCTTAGTCAGGTTGCTGCCCTCGCTGAGCGGCAATCCCTTCATCTGAAAAGGGGAGGAGGAGTTCGGTCTCCCTCCCTGCACTGTCTTGGGGTTGGGAGCATTGTATAAACAGTCAAAATCACATGGGAGGCGCTCTGGAAGCGAGTTTCAGGCATTGTTGGTGGAGAAAGAGCTTGGCCAAGAGCAGAGCGCTTTGAAAACCAACATTAGGGCGTTTGATAAACTTGCAGGACAGCCTGGAAGGCAGAGGAAATGCGTCTTCTTTCTGGTGAAACTAGAGGGGTGTGTGTGTTCAGAACCTTGTCTTGCTCAGTGGAAGCGAGGTTGTCCTCACACTGAGTGGGACCATCTCAGCCACCAAAAGGATTCGGGGATGGTAAGAATGAGAGGTTCCTGGTGCGATGACAACTGTGTGACATGAGATGACCCTCTCAGGGCTAAATTCTAGATCCACACTGAACAGTACAGAGGAGAGATATGGAAAGTCTCCAGAAAGAGCCAGGCAGGCCCGGGTGGCCATGATCAGGGGGCTACCTCACTCTTACTGATGCCGCTGGAGAAAGGATTGGCACAAACATACTGCTCGTAGCCTCTGGGACGTAAAATGCGTACAGTTAAGTTGTGCCTGTGACCAGGAAGGTGCAGGAGCGTTTAATTTGCCCAGAGCAAAAAGGATTTGGAACAGCGTAGGAAAAAAAGGAGTGGCCATTCCCAAAGGCAAAGGAGGGTGGAGTCCCCACCACACGTTGGGCGTATCCGTGTGTGCGTGTGTACATTCCAGCTGTCAGTCACCTTCATGTTCACCATCCCTTCCTTTCTCAGAAGAACCCTTGGGCGGGGGCCCTATTTTTACCCTCATTTTTTAGGAAGGGGCACCGAGGTTCGGGGAGCGTAAGGCCTGCCCAGCGTCACCGACAGAGCAGGTGGATCAGTAAGAGTTTACCGTCTTCTGCTCCAAAAGCCCACGTCGCTCGTAGCGGGCACGGCAGGGTACCCAGGATGGGGGACTTGGCGCCCCCGCCGCAGGCGTGGCAGGTACCGACACGCACTCACTGCTCAGGAGGAGTCGGACACGCAGGGGAGCTGGTTCTGCGGCTGCACAGGGCCGGGCAGGAGTAGGGTTACAGCTGTGAGCACTCGAAAGAGAGTTTCTATTCTTGAATTACAACTTATTAATGATTGAATTGTTTTCCATACAAACGACTGCCAAGCTCTTTGGCCCCCCGTCTAGTGTAGGCGCCAGTGGGTCTGAGGGCGCGGGCGGGGCCCTTCTCGTTGGGAGGCTGCAGGAGATCTCGGCCGTGTCGAGATCAGGGTCGGGAGGTGACCCGAGAGAGGGACGTTCTAGCAGGACCTCAGGGCGGCTGAGTCCTCTGACCCCGTGACTAACTCTGAGCCTCTTCCAAGGTGTTTACTAACGAGAGCCAGCGGCAAAGGCGGCGGGTGGAGCCGCCGGTCGGAAACACGGGGCACCGTTCAGAGGAACCGCGCCCGGGCGCAGGAGGGCCGATTCCCGCGGGGGCTGCCCAGGAACACTGCCACGGCTCGCTCCGCCAAGACGGTGCTTCCTGCCCCGGATTAGCTCTGGAGGCAAAAGCAGTGCTGCTTGAATACGTTTTTTAAAAAGAAAACGCTGTGTTAATTGCCGATTTCACGTTCTCTGTCGCCCATTCTCCTGGCTCACGGACAGGAGGAAACACAGGGCGCAGGCGGCACCGTGGTCCAGGTCACTGTCTGCTCTGGAGGGTCTTGGCTCGGGGACAGTTCACCCCGTGCAATTCGCGTGACGGTTCTGTGCAGGGCTAACACACCCGTAACACGCAGACACCCCCCCCCCCGCCCTGCCTTTGTCTGTCACGCGCAGGGCCTTCCCCTGAAGCGGGCACCGTGCCTGCATCCAGAGGTAAGACATCAGCTAATACGACGCGACGAACCCCAGAGAACAGCCTCCTTCATCCTTCGCAATCCCTCCACGCTGGAAAGGTAACCTACCACTGGAAACCGGAATGCAGACGTGGCTTCCCTTGGTGACATGCCCACCTCCTTGGCCACAGCTGACTTTGGGGCTCCCCAGGCCTCGGCAGACCCTGAGGTCCCCCGGCGTGAGCCCGCAGGAGCCCGGGTGGCTCCTCGAGTGCCAGCAGTCTTGGCTGGGTTGTGTACGGTCCGTGGGTATATTGGGAGGGGGTAACCTAGGAAATGGGATTACGACCCAGCCTTTCATTTTTAGCCAACACAACCGTGCCTAGAAAGAAAACGGATCTCAAGGCCCATGTGGTCACCTGTCAGTGTGGCCCGTAGCGCAGGAGTGAACCAGTGAAACGGTCCTGATCGCCATGACTGCTCTTCACTCTTTCCTGCGACAGCTGGCACCAGTTCCTCTTGGCTTTGTCACTCAGAGGAGCGAGAGTGCAGCGTCAGGTCTGTAACGGGCTGGGACGCCCAGCGACGGGGGGCGGGTGGATGCTCCCAGGGCGAAGGCTGCAGAGCAATTAGGCGGCGCGGCCTGGCCCGCGGGTCTTAGCGTGTGCAGGCCTCAAACACATGCTGTTGCGTGAGAAAGAGAAGCTGCAGAGCGGCACACGCAGCAGACATTGGCGCACATTTAAAGCCCCGCCAGGGAGGGTTCTGGAAAGATGATGGTGGGGGCAGATGAGTTTGGAATTTTGTTGAATCTCTAGCCAATCTCCCCCCACCCCCTCTCTGACATAAAACAACCCAAACCAAGATTGCTGATGTTCGAGGTACTAAGTCGGCCCCTTCTGACCCGTCACAGGAAATTTCAGTCTTCTGAGGTACCGAGGGGTCGGGGGGAGAGTGTCGGGATGGGAAAACCAAAAAACCATAGACAATAGTTACAACAAAACTAGGTCTCTCCCAGGCCCCCAAACACAATCAGACAAGGCAAAACCACACACAGCCACATGCAGTGAAGGCTACCAGCGTCTGGGTGGAAGAAAGTAGAGGGCAGCGATGGGATGTCGGATAAACCCAAGGCCAGGAAGATCCCCAAATAACTCAGGGACTCGGAAGTATCAGCTGGAAAGCACGGTGGGCTAGGTGGGCCTGTTGAGAAACAGCAGCTGGGACGGGGGCTTCGCTGGCTGAGCAGCTGAGCGCAGGGGCTCCAGGTGACACGCGCTGCGGGGCTGGAGTGGCCTGGGACCTACGTAGTTAAGAAACTGGTCCACTGGAGCGCCTTTGCAGGACAGGGACCCCAAGGAGAGGCTGCTGGGCTTGGAGTCAACATCGAGCGGGACAGAAGCAATGTAAATAGAGAAACCAGAAAAAGGGGGCAGGGCAACAGAGTCGGGAAATCTCAAAAACCGAGCTGCCCATCCCCCCCAGCACGACACAGAAGCAAGGCAAGCGGGGGCCCTGCGCGTTCAGAAACCCTACCCTGAACCACTTCTCCTTCTAAGAGTTTTGGGAAACGAATTTCATATAGAAACGAGCAGCAGAAATGTATGTAGGTCAACTCCCATACAAAGTTATTATAAGAAAAGAAGAGAGTACGGAACCGAAGCAAATCCCTGCAGATGGCCAACGCCAGCCAGAAAGTCATGCCCGAAGGGATTAAAACGTAATATTTCAAAATGAGCTCAGGAGCATTAATAAAATGATATGGACATGAAAGAACAGCAGAAATGAGGCTTGGAAAATCTCAGGCAAGGAGAGAAAGAACCCGGGGAGGAACGCGGGACTGTAAAACAAGCGGGGTCTCCGCTGGAGCGGCCGGAACGAGAAGGGGGGCGACGCTGATGTCCCAGGAGAGCTGGAAGGTGGAGGGAGGGAGGACGGCCAGACGCAGAAGAAGCGAAGAGACGGAGCCCTCAAGAGACAGGCAAAATGTCGAAGGGGGCAGAGAGGATTCAAGGCATGACTAGTAGGAATCCCCGAAGAAGAACCCTTCCAAACTTTCCTGAAATTGTGACAAATGCGCCTGAAGCCCCCTGTGGGGACAGCGCCCCGCGGGCCTTGGAGCCTCCGCGTCCAGCCGCTGACACCGAGGCGTGTTCTGGCTGCGAGGCTGAATTTCACGGGAGGGAGAAAATAGGTCCCTTGAACTTCCAGGCAAAAATAGACTTATAAGAAAAAGAAAGCTAGGATATCATTGGGCTTTTTAATAGCATACTTGAGGCACTCAGGGAAAGAAGTTGTGTGCCAAGGATCTTTATATCCAGAAAAACATTGACTTTCAAGTATAAAGGGCACAGCCAGCTTGTCATCAAACATGCAAGAGATTCAGGGAACATCTCCCATGAGCCCTCCTGAGGAATGAGCTCGAGACGACAGCTCGGCTAGACAGTCATCCTCCGAGGGGCTCGCGGTGAACATCAGTCACAGAGCGGCTGAGGAAGCTGACCTGGAATGAGAGTGGAAGGGAATGGGTATTGGATGTCACGGCTATGGGCGCAGGTAATAGAGCACGGTGATTAAATAAGAAACGGGGAAAGGATAGGCAAAAAACAATTCTAGCTGCTCTCAATGATTATAAAGCATATTAATGGTAGCAGCGTTAGGATTGATATCCGAGACTGTTCTGTGGGCAGTGAGGGATAGGTAAATGAGTAATTATGGGCTATTTTAATTCTATCAATCCCTCTGTCCTTGAGAATTAGGACTTAGAGTGTGGAAAGAAGCAGATAACAGCTATGTAGAGAAGAGATTAAGAAAAAAAAATTCTGTCGTTCTGAATTTGGATTTGAAGTGTCAGAATGAACTCATTAGATATATTATTTTAAAATGAGACATGTAAATGTATATATGTGTATTCCTATCAGTGTCTACTGAAGAGGCCTAGAAAGAATGGTCAGCTCAATAGTGATGAGCATTCCTAGGCCCCCAGATTGTGGTCTTAAAATATTGTTTCTCACCCAAAGAAACCCGGGCTTCTAAGGGAAATGATTGATTTCGAGCCTGGGGCTGGAAATGTGCAAGATAGAGTTGTAACACTTTGTCACACCAGTTAGTGAGGTGACTTAGGCTCATGTCAAAGGCCTCCGGAGCCAACTAGAAGAGGTTCCCACGGGTCAGAGTTGGGACAATTTGAGCTTCAAAAGGCTATAATTGAAATAGACTCAAACTCATCAAATATGTATAAATTCATGAGTGCATAATGATATTTTAAAGAAAGCTAATTGAATACTTTGGGATGATAATATAAAGGCAATGAATTATTTGAAAACTGGCAAATAAAGCAAAAGAATTAAGTATTTATCCTGCCTTCCCTAGTATGAACACTACCAGTAGGGACTATGGGAGAAAAAAGTCTTTAAAATATGATGATGAGGAGAGGAACTGTCTCTGATATACTTCAATTACTAAATGACATATAAATGATAGATTAAAACAGCACCATTTGCAACCTCCTGTGAACTAATAGGTCTGGTCATTGAGCATCACAGCTGCTAACATCACAAAAAGAGAAAAAAGAAAACCACTTATGATGGCCTCCTGATGAAAGAAAACACCATCACTTATAGTCTCGCCAAAGAAATCAAACTGGAGTCGGATCAAGTCTCTGGATGCAGCTGCCCATTTCCAGGGAAGACAGAGCAGAGACACATATTCGATTATGCCAGGGATGCCATCAGCAAAATCCAGACTATGGGAAACTCTTCAAGGCAAATGCCACAGCTCACTTACAACGAAAAGGAAAGGATGGAAAGGACACTTACGGATTCAAATTGACGCAAAGGACACACCAAAAATTTTAAAACTGGTCAAGACGATGGTGCCTGGGAATGCCCGCTTGGGTGATAACACTATAAAGCAATGCAAGGAAGTGACTGCAGTGAAACTCAGGACCCTGCTCTTTTAGGGGGATGGGGGGACATGATGGCATCGGCGTGTGGCTGGGGCTTCTGGGGTGGCTGCCTCTCTGTTCCTTCTTGACCTCAGCTATGTTTACAAAGGTGTTAAAAGCATACATTTACTTTGTGTCATTTTCTACATTTGTTTTACCAAGAAAAGGTTAAAAAAATCACCCACAGAACAACACTATCCACTGGGTATGGATTCATACGAGTGGGCGTGAAAGTATAAAAACAGTCCCATTAAGTTCAAGTGTGTGGTTCCCGCTAGAGAGGTGGGAGAATGGAACTGGTGGTCGGGGGGACCAAAGGGTGTTTCAAGGTTACCGTAATTCAACCAAAGAAAGATCTGATGTATGGTATTTACCAGGCAGGTAGCTGCACAGTCTCTCCATGGAGGCCTGGACTGTGGCGTTGTGCACGCGAGCCAGCTGTTCAATCACAGACACCACCACCACACAGCCTGGAAGAGAGAAGACCGTGTCAGCAGGGCCACAGAGAAACCTGTGCTGGGCAGTCCAGGGAAAGAGAGGGGACGTGTGTGTCCTTGAGAACACAGACCTTTCCAGAACAGAGAACTTATGTTCACCTTTGAGAATCTACTGTGGGCATAATTCACTGTGATTTGTAGTGAAGCATGAAGTGTGATGAGAAGATCACGGGCTTAGGGTTGGAAAGACTGGTTGTCGGCCCAGTTTTGCCACTTGTAAGCTGTGTGACCTTGGGGCAGTCCGTGAATGTTGCTTTATTTCTGTTTCCTTTTGGTCACGTGGGAGGAAGACGTCATTTAAAGGAGCTCGTGCAAGGATTGAGTCTTGAGCTTAAATCTTGGACTTACCATCCAGGCTGTGTGAGCTTTAGTCTCCTCCCTGCAGAAGAGGTAATGATCCCGTGGGGCTGCTGTGATGATTAAATGCGATAACAGTGCAGCCGCGCATGCCTTGGAAAGCCTAACGCTATTGTAAAATATTATTTCACCTCACAGCCACAGAGCACACGGCTCAAAAGCAAGTACTCATATAATGGGTGTCTAGAAGGAACCTTGGATTAAGTGAAAATATATGCCTTCAGCTACCTTGACATGTGATAAGTGTCAAAGCCAAGAATCGCTAGGCTGGAACTCCTAGAAGGTTCTATCACCAGCCTTGACCTCCTGAACTACTGGGGAGGGGACTCTTTCTTCTATATACAAAGGTTGGTGGGTCCAAGATCAGTAAGTCTGTGGGAGGACATTGCCAGGCCTCACTGAGACAAGAGGGATGGCACTTATTAGCAGAGGCTGGTTTCCAAGGAGGCAAAAGAAAGCTTCCACCCAAAATGAGGATCCAGGGTGTCTGGCTCAGCAGTGAGCTCACTATCATCCATCTGCTCAAGGAGCTGGGGACCCAGATTCCCGTGCAAGGGAAATTTCCACCAGGATTCCACGAGGAAAGGCGGCGGGTAGCAGATGTGAATGGTACCACTGGGCATTGCCAGACAAAGAAGCCAAACCTTCTGTGAAATGAGGGCCTGGCAACGGAGACTGAGAGACCTCCGCCTTCCTGGACACTGCAGCATCCAACAAGGCGTTGGCATCCGCTGTTCTGTGCCCTCGGATGAAGCTGGGCAGAGCTGGGCTTAGCAAATCCGAGACAGTGTGATCGTGAGAGCCACAACCTTGCTGCCCTGAGCAGCTCCCTGCTGGGGCATTTATCAACATCAGCTATCAAGGTCAACTAGATGCGCTTTTAACCTAGTCCATGCACTGAGGGTTTCATTACCTTGCCATGAATTCAGTAGCTGAAACTTATTAGCACTTTATGGTCTGGAAAGCATTTTCATATGTATTTTATTATTATTTTTAAATAAAATTTAAAAAATACAGATGCAATGCAATCTCATTTTGGAAAATTAAAAAAAATATATAGAACAGTATAAAAAAGATAAACATCACTGAAATCACCCAAAGATAAACCAATTTCACTTTTATTTTAAATACATAAAATATGTTTAGTATATGTGAATATTTTCAATACTTATAACACAAGTTTACAGCCCTACTTATGTCTCTGCGGATTGCCTGTTAAGGTAGGTAGAGCTAAATAGATGTTAGCAGCAATTGAAAAACAATTATGAATAATTATGTTGCGATGTGCTAAGAGTCTGCAGTGTGGTTTGTTTGAAAAGGGGGAGGCTTTGAAATAAGAAAACTTGGTTTCCGTTACAGACTCAGCCACTTACAAATGGAGTGACTTTGCACAAGTGACTACCCTCTGGAGCTTCATGTTTAAGAGTTGAGAGTTAAACCGTAAATTCCCGAGGGCGGGAACGGGGGTCTTACTCTCACTCCGAGTGCCTGACATGGGGCCTGGTTTGGAGCAGGGGGGCCAGGCTTGGAGCCAGATGTTTGCTGACTTGAAGTGAGCTCACAGGGGAGCCAGCCACCTGGGTGACAGTGCCCTTGTCGGTTGCTGGGGTCCCCATGGGAGAGGCTTGGCAGGTGCACCTGCTGTTGTGCTCTGGCTCAGTCATCTCGCCCACAGGGTTGTTTGCTCTGTTCCAGCCTCATTACAGGATGTGGTTCCGCTGCTACTCTGGCGTGAAACAGCCAGTGCCCCTTCCGGAGCCAGACAGCAGATTCTAGAGCAAACGGCCCCCACGTGCGGCTCAGGGCGAAGAAGCACGCAGTGGGGCAGGGCGGGGATCTTGCACAGTCATCGCCTCGCAGGGCGTCGCGTCAGTGAACTGCAGCACTGGACGCCCAGAGATGGGACTTTAAGAAAATCTAAGGCAGAGCAAGTGGGAGAAAAGGGGTTCCCAGGAAAGAAACAAGACTGGGAGCCGGAAAGAGCATGGTCTCTTTCGCCATTTCTTTCACAATTTAATTAGTAGCAAGTTTTCTCTCTCACTGGTACCTAGAATTTTACAATGAGTGACAAAGTAGGCTCGGTGAGGTGCACGACTTGGAAACCCACCGTTGGTGTAGTGGAGGAGGAGTGGACGAGTGGGGAGCACAAGGGGACTCTCCTGGGGACTTTCCTCGGGGAGGCTCCATTCAGCCCCAGCACATGTATGTATTTGTTTTAGACCACGGCTTGGAAGGGTGAATAAGCGGGCATTGTGCTCAGGACCAACCTGTGCTCTGTACTTAAAATTTCAGGCTTTTCTTTCACTCATAAGAATCTTGCCAAGGGTTCTTTTTTTTTTTTTTTTTAATTTTTTAAAATTTTAATTTAAAAAAAACCGCTTTCATTGATTTTTAGAGAGAGAGGAAGGAAGAGGGAGAGAAACATCAATGAGAGGGAAACATTGATCGTCTGCCTCCTGCACGACCCCTACTGGGGACTGAGCCCAAAACCCGGGCCTGTGTCCTGACCAGGGATCAAACCGGTGACCTCTTGGTGCCTGGGACGATGCTCGGCCAACTGAGAGACACCGGCAGGGGCTTGCCGAGGGTTCTTATGACTTTCCTGGCTCCTTAGCAGTGCTGGCTAAGACTGGAAATTGTTAGATAAATAAAAGGAGCCCCAAAGAAGCTAAGTCAGCTGTCTCTGAAGGTCGGATGGATCTTGGCACCATCATCACTCTGCCCATGAAAAGTTGTTATGATCAAAAGGACCCGGGAGAAAGCAGGTAATGGGGCTTGAAATATGGAAGCACCCAGGCCGGGCTCGGCTTTGATTAGAGCTCTGCTCCCCGCCCGCCTCCGCCCACTTCCAGGGGCGCAGCTCCTCCCCCGGCGGATTGCTCATTTACGGTCCACAGTGAGGTGTGTCGGGCTCCCTTCGTGGCAGGAACGGAGAAACTGACTTTGCTCTTGCTCCTAATAAGAGGCTGCCCTGCCTTGACAAGTTAAGGAATGCTTTCCCTTGGAGAGATGCATGCGCAGAGTCATTTCTCCGCTACGGACGAGTCTCTGGCTGCTAATAAAAGGCCGGGCTCCGCTAAAGTGAATTTGTCCAAGCGACCGTTCATTTAGGGAGCGATGACAGCGGGTGAGGGCTATGCATTTTCTCAGCGGTCACCATCTGAAACCTCACGTATGGAAAGTCTCTCCTCACCTGGCATCTGGAAATGAGTATCACAGAAGCTGACACTCTTGGTATTGTAGGAAGAGAAGCGAAGGAGCCCGAATAAAAACACCTGCCCCAAAGATCTGCCTCTGGACACACAGGCAGGCTGCAGGCTGTGCTGCAGAAGCCTTCGGGGGGGAGACAGGACCCTTGGGGCCCTGATTATAATGGTACCTGCGCTGGCAGGAAGCGCAGCCAACCGCGGGGGACCAACGTTGGTCCCCATGTGCCTGAAGCCCACACTTCACTGGAAAGCTCTGAAAGCATCTGGCAGCTGGGAGAGCCTGGCTCCCGGAGACTGCACCTCCTTTTCGATCCTGAATGGGAGCCGAAGTCATTTGTCACATGGCTAGAGTGTCCTCACAGCTGTCAGAGTGTTCTGCATACATTAGCAGCTCATTGGGGTTCACAGAGATGGAGGAACCATTGCTGGAGCGGGGGCTGGGGCACAGTGTGTGTCGAGTGAGACCCTTCTAGACGCCGGCCCTGGGCCGGGCTCTGGCACGTGCTGAGGACACACTGATGTGGTTCCTGCCTTCTGAGAGATTCTATTCTCTTAGGGACTGGTGATCCTAAGTAAGCAAACACGATTGTGAATAATTTTAGATACAGTGACAGAGGGTAATGCGCGGGGTGGTGTAAACCTTCTTAGCTAGAACTGATGGAGAAAGCTTCTCGGGAGAATACGAAAAATTATAGTTCATAGAGCGGAACAGAGAAAGCAGAGCGAGGGCCTGGGGCAGGCTTCGCAGGCAGGGCCGTCAGTGCCCGCTTCAGGGTCATGAACCGGTGCCAGGACCCAGCGGCGGGAGATGGTGCAGGGCTGGGTGGAGGCCAGGCCGTGGCTGCGGAGACGGCCAGAGATGGGGACCCGTCCTGAGAGCAATGGGAAGTCACGGGTGGTCTGGAGGGGGCTGCTCCAATCCGATCTGTACCTTTAAAAGCTCATGCTGGCTGTCGGGGGAGGAAGGAGCTTAGGGGGCAAATGAAGGAGCAGGGAGATGAATCGGGAGACTACTTTGGTCCTGGAGGAAGATGATGGCGGGTTGGCTAGAGAGATGTGTGGCGGTGGGGACAGAGGAGAATGGACAGATTTGGGGTCTATTGTGGAGGTTGGCCTGGTAGGATTTATTAATGAGTTGACGAGAAGTGTGAAGACAAGTGAGAATCGGAATGGCTTTTTTGTTTCTGCTTTGGGCCCGGGGAGGTGTAGCGCCCAGGTCTTGGAGCCACATCACACCTGGGTTTGGGTCCCTGCCTCCCTGTTGGACCAGCATGAGTTTGTCAAGCATGTCTCCTCTCCAATGTCCCTTCACAAGCACTGAGATTCTGTTCTCCTCAGATTTCCCTGGTTGGGTGGGAGCAGGAAATGGCTTTGTATTTTGTAATTTTAACCAACAACCATCATCCCAGGCCTTTCTCATGTTGGTGAAAAGAAAAGGAAATAAGAAAAGGTATGAAAATCATCACCTAAAATGATCCAAATGCCAGCCCTGTTCCCCTAAGATGTTGGCTACCGAGCCAGAGATGGTAGCACCCAGCCCAGGTGGGAACAGGGCACCGCTATCCTTACTACTGGCGCAGAGTAGGTGTCTAACAATTGTTAGCTTCTATCTCACCTGCCGAGTCCACCATTCAGCAAAGATATATTCTCCATAAACTCTTTTCAAAATAGAGAAGCTCATGAACTTATCTTCAAAAAACATTTTGCAATATCAGCAATGTTTTTAGCTTTTCTATGGTTGAATTTTTTTTTTAATTGCAGGTATCTAGTATTTTCACTACTTTTGGGAAGACTGGGCTCTGTGGCCTAACTCAGCCACCACCTGGAACATCATTTTATGAGAAAATGCTCAGTGGGTTCCAAACTACTGCCTTCCCCAAGAACACTGGCCGTGAGAGAGGCGCGATATCGGATGACTGCTGGTGAGAACAGGGCTGAGGGCATTCGGGAGTGAGCAGGGCCCAAGCAAGGGCAGTGAGAGGCCGTGAACAGGCTGTGCTGAGAGGTATAGGATGGTTGGCTTGGCTGGTTTAGAAATACATAAAACATTAATAAAAAAGAAATGAGAGTGAAGACACCAGGAGCCATTCCATCCTGTCACTGATTCAACACATACGTAGGAGCACCTACTATGTGCTCAGAAGCTTGAGGAGACAAAGGTAAGAGAAGTCACAGACCAGTAGGAAAGACTGATGACAAGGAGAACCATCTGGTCTTTGCAACCTGTAAGTGCTGGGGTGCAGGGACCTGCTAGAGCTTTGGGGCCACAGAGGAGGAAGGAACTTAACTCTGTCCCAGGCAACCAGTGACTGTTTCTGGGGGAGCTGAGCATTAAGGAATAGGAGGACCTCGTTTAACGGAAAAAGGCAGGAAAGGCCTTTGGGAAGAGAGTAAGAGCATTTTTTAAGACTTGCAGGTGAGAAAGAAAAGAATTGGTCAAGACTAGAGCCCAGGGATATGGGAAAAGAAGAGCGAGAGAGATAGGAAGGGGCCAGATGGCGAAGGGCCTGGAAGGTCAGACCAGCACAGGCTTCGTGCTGTAGAGTCCAGAGTGGAGACCAATGGCTTTCAGACATTTTGCTCTGTAGCCCCTAAAAGAAAAACAGCTATGTACCCCTTCCACATTTTAATGGATGCAAAGGGTATAATTCCAGGCTGACTGTAAATATTACAGTAGAAATAATACATGAATCTTCTATATGTATCCCAGTAAATCTAAATACTATAGAGATTTATATTTATTCTTATCTACTTAAAAATATTTGATTAAATGTTGATAATCCCTCTCCTTGAATTCATATTTCAATAAAAAGTCTACTGCCTTGCATTTTCCTTCAATTATTGAATTTTATCCCAACGTAACATACTTTTATTGTTGAAAGTATTTTATTGACTACACTACTTCTTAACATTAAAATAGGTATAAAATTTAAGTAAAAATTTTAATTTCTTGTTAACATAACATCTAAGTATTAAAAAATTCTTCTGGATAGAGTTTCCTTTATGAATAAAATTAACTTACCAGAATAATATGTATTGCCAATCTGGTAAACAAGTCTTAAATAATAAAGGTACATTCTTATTGAAATTACATCTCTTAATGAGATGGTTAGGCCTTTCAATTAGTACCCATATCTGCTGAAAAATATTACTTATTCACGTAAAGTGACAAGGTTCAGAATCACGTCTGTTCCCATTTCATTTTAAGAAGTAAGTGCTAAGAAAACACATTTACTTAACTAAGTCAATGGGAATGAAAGGACTTTTGATATAGCAAAGTCACTTAATGCATTAACTCCTCAGTTAGATATCAAAAATCTTATGAGTGATCTGTCTTCGAGAATTATCTCAAATGATCTATCATCACTTGACAACTCTATTAGATTCCCATTCAATCGCATCGAAAGCAAAGCACAAGAAACCACCTGACTTGCAAAAGCGTTTGTTATCTAGTCACTTTCTCAATTTCTGGGAAATACAAGAAATGTTTTGCAAAGACTTATCTTATAATTATGTCTGTTACAATTTCACTTGGAGAGACCTTGTTCAAACCTAATGTACTCAGAAAAAATTGGGAAGCTGAGCCATTACTTTTTTCAATGCACTTTTGCCTGCACGGTATTTTAAGTAAAATCTTTTATCTTAATGCGCGCTTCGTATATATTTTTGTCGCATGTTGGCTCTGCAGAATTAGCTCATTAGGTTGTGAAAAAATGTCCTCCACGTAAATCTCAATGGCCTAGTCAGGTCTTTGACATGTAAGTGGCGAGATGATGAAACGTCTTCTCGGCCAGCAGCGGTGGCTTGCGAACAAGTGTTCAGTTACCGAGAAGCAGAGAAAGTGAAATTTCTGTATATACAAATTGTGATCATACATTTGCAACCCTCTCTGCTGGCTGTGTCTAAATATTCCTTATTTTTGCCAGTGACACTGTCATTTTGCCATTCACATTGGCTTGAAACCATAGAACACCTCTTATTATTTAAACTATAATGTCACCTCCGACCCTCTGTTAGGGTGTGGGGGTGGGAAGAAGGGTGGGTAGAAGGGTTTTTAACTGAGTCTGAAGGCATTTTATATATGTAACCAAACACGAATGAGGGGGAAAATGTGTGCTTTTCTTTCACATTTTGTAAGACTTCCCGAGCACCAAACAGTGCTAAAAAAATAAAAATAAAAAAATCCTCAATGAATTAATTTTAATGTCAATGACTTTGGAACATAAGGATTACTTTGCCCCTAAATCACCCATGTAAAGAAAATGTTTTGGAAAAAATAATTAATTCGATAATATTTGAAAAGTGGCAGAAAGGGCCCAGTAGGATCAGGTTTGCTTAGTGATCAAATGGGATGTACAGCTCAGTGCGAATGAACTATGATAAATTGAAAAAGGGATGCTTGGGGCTTCGCCCAGCTTAGTTCTGAGGCTGGACTCTGTTCAAGATCATGTCTTCTGACCAGGTCTGCTGTTTGGTTCCCAGGGCGCAGGTTCCCTGTGGGACGGGAGCTAGTTGTTTATGGTGGGGAGGTTGACTCAGTCCCTCAGTAACATCTGTGTGGCTCCTTTTGGAGTATCTCCAGTCCCCATGACCCCCCCCCTTCTGTGACAGCTGGCCCCTCCCTTATGACCTTGGCAGCCACGTCTCTACTGGGAGGTGTTCTCACTCCCACCTGCCTCTTACCCGGCAGATTCTTTCTGCTGGGAAGTTGATTGGCAGCCAGAACAGCAATCCGTCTCTGTGTGGACTGAACTATTACATGCGATCTCTGGACTGTGAGAGCCACAGTTGGTCGAAGGGCCAACCTTCTAGCCACCTTCCTCTCACAATGCACCAAACATGTGAGTGAAGCTGTCTTGGATCATTCCAGAACCACCGATCTTCCATCTGAATCCCACTTAGTGACCTCTGTTAATCCTACATGGAGCGGAAGAATCACTAGCCAGGCTCCAAAACATCCTTGACCCACCACATTACGATATAACGAGATGGTTATGTTTTAAATATTTTGTTGTGCATCCATAGGCAACCAGAACAACCCCGTCCTGGATCCTTTCAGCACCCCCTTTGAGTTCTCTGTGCCTCATTAGGAATGGGCAGGGAGGGGAATGCATATCTCAGGTCTGCTTTGAAGCAGTGGAGGCCCAATATCTCAGACAACTTGCCTAAATCTAAACATCTAATTTGTGACCATCCTAGAAGTAGACCTTGTTTCACTTAAGCCTTTCCTCAGGCATATCTCCACTAGATGGGCTTGAGGGTCTTGTTTGGAGAAATGAAATGGTGGTAAATAATTATTTGACAAAACTGAATGGTGGGTGAGGATGGCCTCCTCGACATGGTTCTTGGGAGTCACTGACCTCTGCTTCCAGGACTCCCAGGGAATCTGGGTCTGAAAGTTTTAATTTAAAAGGAGACTTTGGCATTAGAGGTATGTTCACGATCATGTGTAATTACCCGGGGTCATGGTTTTCTGAGAAATAGGACTAATTTAGATATTTTCTGTGCTGTCTCTAGAAATAATGTGTCAGAATCTGAGTCCAGATTTTCCATTGGTAAGATGTGGCCGTCATGCTTACACTTTGGGTTCTTTTTCTGAGTGTTCGTTGAATAATTGCTACCAGGAGTTCTGAGTCTCCTTGGCTCCAACGACTGACCCACGAAAACGCCTGCCACTGTCTGGAAGCTCCAGGGGTAATATGAATATCAATGGTCTTTCCTACTTTTACTCCTCTCCAAAAGTAGTCCCCAAAACCAAAAAAAATATCAGGAACTTGGAAATAAAATACTTCAGTGAAAGATGAAAGAACCGTATCTCAGTGAATGTTTGATGTTTCCAGGTGACCGTCTTATGGTCGGCAACCTGGGTTCCCTGAGAGAAAGGGGAAACTGAGGTCCTCCAGTCCTTAGCTTGTGCAAATGCTCCAAATTTACATGCACGGCCTCAGTTCTCACAGCGTCCCTGTGAGGGGGGGATTGTGTTTCATCAATAGGAACACGGAGTCGTGGGAGGGTTAAGTAACAGGTTAACACAAGGCCTCACAGACAGGGAGGGATCGAGCACAGGGGAAGGGGTGGGAGGGTGGGGACTCGGGTCTGTCTGAGCCCAAAGTCCATCTTCTCTCTACTGGCCAGGCTGCCTCTGTCCTTGCAAAAGGGGGTAAGAATGCCAGGCTCTTGCGGTTGCCAGTCTCGGGGAGGGGAGCTTCCAGCTGCCAACGCGGTGGCAGACTTTTACGGCTAATTGGAATTAGCAACTGCACAGAGCGCTTCTCCCCACACCTGCTGTGTAGTGCGAATGCTCACTCTGAGGCTCGGAGTTTTCCACGTCGGTGAGGTTATTGGTGTCTTACTTGGAATCTCACAGCTATTGATGTCATTCAATAGGCGATCGTCTATGCAAGCAAAGTTATTTGACCCCATTGTTATATCCACATATAAATATGCAAAATGTTTACGTACCTAAGCAGGTGTGCCCTGTGGAGGGCCTGGCACGGGGCCGGTCCTCGTAGGCTGGAGAGGCCAAGGTGTAAAAGGGCAGGAGAAGGAGCACAGGAGCCGCCCAAAGGCCTTTCCGGGGGGACTTCATGTCCGGCTCCGCACCAGGAGAGGCCGGCCCGGCTGCAGACGCCGCTGGCTGAGCGAAGTGCAGGCCGCAGAACCGAGCAGCCTCTCTCCCTCCCCTTCTCTTCCGTCCTTGACGCACACACCGCACTCACAGACACGCTTTTCAGTAAGTGTGAAACCAATGAAGACACACAAACACAGAGTCACTTGTCGCTACGGCAGATCCTTGACAGAGCCTCTGAGGCCCCAGGGAGAGCTGGACGGGGTCCTGCTCTGAGCTAAAAAGTGCCAGAAAAGGAAAAACCCCAAGTTGCATGAGGCAGAAACGCCCTCTTCTGTGCTTGCCGGCTGAAGTCAGCTGCGGAAACCTCAGGAACCCCGAGGCTGGGGACTCTTCCTGGGGGTGGTTAGGGGGCACTTCTCCTTTCGTTTTTGCAAAACTAGACTAAAACCAAAACTGCAGAAAAACACACACACTAAAGCCACACACACACAACCCTGCAGCAATTGCATCAGCAATGCCCACAGGCTATAGGAAGGATAACTTATGTCCACGACTTACTTACTTCTGCTCTGAACAGCTGTATGTGGTGAGGTTGGGCTCCTTATTTGGTTGCTGAGGACCAGGCTGGTCAACTAGTTATTTCCTCTAGAGAAGGTGGATTACTCTTCAAAGGGCCACGTTTCCTCCAGGCCTTTCACTCGGCGTGCGAGGGAGCAAGGCAATGGCGGGAGTCAGCGTGGCCGTGTCAGGAAAAACAGGCGCCCGAGTGAACCAAGTCGAGTTTGCCTGGTGTGCAGGACGCGCGCCTCTCTCCAGAACGTCCCGGTGCGTCTGCGTTCCCCCTGGGGTTGATTTCTGCATTTTTAAGATTTTAGGTTTTGAAGATGAGAACTGGATGCTGTTTTTCTGGAGAAAACAAACAAGCAAAAGGGAACCAGATCATTGATCGGGGGAAGGCAATCTAAGTGCTTTGTTTTCTACAACAGGACACAGCAGTCACAGTCATTCTCATGCAGAATGAGGGAGCTGGGCCAAAGGGCCACAGTCTAGGTAACCGAGGGACTCGTAGTCTTCCTGCTTGGGCTATGAGGAGAGCTTATTATAAACTTCAGAAAATATTATTAATGGAACTTGGTAGGGGTCCTTCCTCCCCTCTCCTCCCCTCCCTTGACCCCCCCCCCTCCAGCTTTTACATAGGAATAGTATTGTGAGTAGCAGGCGGAATTTTAGACTTGTATTCTTTCTAGGATGTAGGAAATACCAATTTTTATTTAAGCATTAAACCACCACCAGTGTATTAAATCTCAATCCATGGAGGAATTATCACACCCCGGAGAGCCTCCCTTCTTGGGCACCAGCACAAGTTGGGCCGACTGACTCCATGAGTGTCCTTGGTCATCGCGGGCCCGTGGATTCCTCCGAGGCTGAGCTCCTGGTTCTCCATGTCCCTGACCCTGTGGCCAAGGGGAGCTCTGGAGGTCACCAGGACCACCGCAGGGGCCAGGGCCCAGAGAAGCTCTAGAGACTTCCTGGGGAGGCAGGGTAGTGGAATGATGGCAAAGAGAAAGACCCCTGTTCAAAAAGCCATCCCTTGTTTACTGCCGAGTCATGTGTTAGGCAGCGAGGGGACCGCCCCACGCTGCAGTCTGCTTCTACTGGGATGATAATATGTGTCTACAGGGCTGCTGGGAGGACGGCCGCAGATGATGCATCTAAACCACAACGCGGTGCACCTGGCGAGAAGTCCGTGCTGCGTGGGGCGAGGCTCTGGCTGGTATCCCAGGACCCCGGGATGAGTGGGGTAAAATCTGCACCGAGGCTGGGCCAGGCTTCCGGAGGCTTCTAAGACACCCGTGGTAGCTGGGGGCCAAGACGTGGGGAAGCGGCATGGAGCAGACGGGGCACCCCGGGAGCACAGTCTCATTGGTTGACCCGGGTGGGTGAGGAATCTTCGGCGGCCTCCAGAAGAGCACGGGGCACAGGCGCTGGGCCTCCTGAAATCCTCCTGGTGTAAGTTTATAGCTCCGAGCAGGCCTGCAGAATCTCAGGGTGGGAGGAATGTCACGCGCAAAGGCTGTGTGCCAATGTCAGGCTCCAGGCCACAGGGGGTGAGTCACCCAGGGAGATGGTGGCCTGAGACAACGGCTGTGCTCAGGCTTCAAGGACACACCGGGCACTCCTGGCTGAACCGGGCAGCACCGAGCAGGTCCCTTGCCATTTCCAGGGGTGAGATTTCTCAGCTGCAGGGGTATGTCAGTGCCCGACACATAGTAGGTCTTCCATAAATGGACGTGATCATGAAGATAACTTGAAGGGTGGGTTCGTACTGGGCAGGGTTAAAGAGGAACCCAGAGGTCAGGGAGTGATTTTGCCAACTGTGCCGAAGCCGGTGCATGTGCCCATTCACAAGACAGAACCTGCTTCCTGTCCCCGAGGTGAGGGCTCCTCCGCCGGCACAGGTGGGTGTCCCTCAGCCTGGCTGGTCCCATCTTCCCCGACGGGTCTGCCTCTTCACTGAGCACTGAGTGCAGACGACCCAGGTCTCTGCACAGCCTGCTGAAAGGCCCTGACCTACCTCCTTGTGGTTTATATCAACTAGCTGGGCCCTGAACGATGTCCCTAGAGGGCCCCTGCCTGCTAGATGCTCCAATTCCGATCTCACAATCTGCGTTTGAGAATGAGGTTCTTCCCTGAAACACTTTGGCACTCACTTTGCTCAGACAGCAAAGCACAGTCTGTCCGTCTGCAGCAGAGGCTGAGGGTCCACAATTCCCAAATGTTTCCCCCCGGTCCTGGCTTGTCTGGTCTGAATATACTTCCAAAGTCGTTTCTGACCTGCACTCGCCTCAACCATCTCATTCACAGCAAGCTCCTTAATCAGAAAGATTGAACGACCTGGGTGACAGAAGATATTGGAAAAGCTGGTGATCTTCTCTTTGACTTTCTCTCATTTTGACACCAAGCGTCACTCTTGTCACTCTCGCTTCCCAGGATTCTCGGCGGTGCTCCTCGGCTCACACCTGCCCTGCCCTCTCCTGCCCAGGCAGGGCTCAGTCCAGCCCGCGCGGTCCTCTCTCTGTCCTCCGCTAGGGAAATGGTTAATTAGTCCGTGACGAGGGGGTGTGTTGGCTAATAGGAGCTCTGGACCTGCCCGTGTGGCAGGTGGTGGGTTCGATTCCTGGCCAGGGCGCATTCCCAGGTTGTGGCCTTGATCTGTTTTCATCATGGCTTCATAACTTACTAGCTGTGTGTCCTTGGGCAAGCTGATCTGCCTCTCTCAGTGTCAGCTGGTTTAACTGTAAAATGGAGTCTCGGGTGCCAATATTACAGGAAAATTGTGAGGGTCGAAGAGACAACGTGAGTGAATAGGAAACCTTGCATTTAAGAAAATAAAAATGCTTCATTGAATAGCTTTCAAACTTTCAGCATGAAAACAATTACAGATACAATATTAAATTTTCTACTTAATGTCAATGTTTGACTTTTAAATAAAATCAAATAAATTTCTTATTAGTGGTAAAATACATTTTAAAATCAGCCTAATTTATATGGATCCAGAGTCTTCACAGGGTTCTAGAAAACTCTTTTCATTTTACATTTATTTATTTTTATTGATTTCAGAGAAAGAAAGAGGAGGGGGGAGAGAGAAAAACATCCATGTGAGAGAGAAACATCCATCGGTTGCCTCCCATAGAAGCCCAGACTGGGGATCGAACCCTCAACCTGGGTATGTGTCCTGACCAGGAATGAAACCCACAGCCTTTCCGTGTACAGGGCGAGGCTCCGCCCAACTGAGCCCCAGCCCCAGGGCTGGACAACTCTTCACCCAGCCGTTCATTCAATGCGCTGTCGTGGGCGTGGAGGTTAAGAGCACCCACAAAGCCCCCTGCCCTCACTGAGCTTATGTTCTGTGGAGTCACAGTTCCCGTGTTGTGCCATCTAGTAAATCAGTTTATTTCAATATGGGGTCGCCGCTCGTGCCCTCTGTCATCATTCACCCACCTGATCGGAGCAGGGACCTGCGTGAAAAGTCCCTCCCTGGGTAACTCGTGGCCTCACCCCCCCAGAGCGGGGAGCTGGGCTCTTTGCTTCCAGTTGCCCCGGGAGGGGTGCAGACGTTGAGCTCCGGGGCTTGCATACAGGATTGTTGCGATTCGTATGCCTTTTCAGCACATTTCACGGATATAATGAAACAACTTCTTGTATCAGGAAATTAATGACAGAGGATTTTTTTTATCTGTTCCCAATTGATCACTTTATAGAAAATATCTTCTATGTTATAGTCACAGATCCCTTAGCAATTCTGATGAAAGCTCTGTATCTTCTTCCTGGGAAAAAAAGCTCGTAACACAAACACTAAATTTGACACATGGATTTAAAAAAATTGTGGGCTTCTGAAACCCATTGATTTCTTCTAGAGGTTCACGGGTCTGGAAGGTCTTGCTTTTCTCAACTTCTCATTCTGTATCCCATAGGTGTGAACTTCCCATGAACTGGAGATTTCCTCTTTAAATTTAGCCCCTTGACTGAGAAATTGTGTAAAGTTGGGGCACACTTATTTCCTCATTAACGTTGTGACACAATCTCTTCCTGTTGCACAAGGACATCAGTGGACAACTGGTCCTGTGTCCCCTGTTGTCATGAAGCGACCTTCAGGAAACCCCAGCCAAAGGACTGGCCTCCTGTCCCCAAGCCAGACACCACACACTGGCTTTCATTTCTTCTTTTCAGTTTGTGGCAATCAAATAAAGTTCCTTTATATATTGACTTTACGTGGCCAAAGAGATTTTGCCGGTGTAATTAAGTTAAAGGCCTTGAACTAGAGAAGTACCCTAGACTGTTCGGACGGGCCCAACATTGTCCCGAGTGCCCTCATAGGAGAGAGGTCGACGGTCCAGGTAAGAGGACCAGGCGTGACCACGGAAGCAGAGGTGGAGTGATGCCAAGAAGGGGCGGTGGGCCCAGAGAGGCAGGCGGCCCCAGGGCTGGGAGTCGAGGAAGCACGCTCTCCAGAAGGGGGCGGCTCTGCCGAGACCCCGAGTCTAGCCTGGGAGCTGGAAGATAACAAAGTCCTGTTGATTCAAGCTGCTACCTTAGCTGTACTTTGTTACACAGCAGTAGGGGACTGATACAGTCATTAACTAGCTCACTCTAGAAGAACAAGGGACCCTGGCCAGTGTGGCTTCGCTGGTCAGGTGTCATCCCGTGCACCGAAAGGCTGCGGGTTCGATTCCCGGGCAGGGCACATGCCTGGGTTGCAGGCTCGATCCCTGGGGGGGTGGTGGTGCAGGAGGCAGATCGATATTGTGCTCTCACATCCATGTTTCTCTGTCTCCCCTTCCTTCCTCTCTTTCTAAAAACCAATAAACTATTCTAAAAACAAAACAAAAAAGAGGAAGAAGAACAAGGGATGAAAGTAGAGGGTTCCAGGTCAGACAGAAAGGAGGGGAAAGCATGTCCCTTTCGAGCCAGCAAAGTGGAGGAATCGAACCCGCCACCTTCCAGCGCACGGGACGGTGCCTCCCCTCGGGGCAGAAAGTGCCTCGGAAGGGTCTCACGCACGAAGGCCTGGCTCGCCTGACGCGTTTCCCTTCTCCGCAGGGTCCCCGCCTTGTCTGTGAGAACGTGGCCTTGCCGAGGACCCCCGGCTCCCTGGTGTTCGCCGACGCCCCCAGCGGTGGTTGGCACTCGCCCAGCTTCACAGTTGCCTCCAGCGGGAGGTCGTTTGGTACCCGTGGCTCCGTCGCCATCGGGAATGGAAGTGCTCCTGTGTTTGGTTTTCAATTGATTCAATACTGAGGCCCATTAAAGATTCAAGATGAAAAATGTGAAATACTCTGTGGTGTTTATTGCCCCGCCCGCGCGTTCTGGAGGGGAGACCGCAACAGCAAACGCGCCGGCTCCGAGTGCTCAGTCGGCTTCGGCGGGGTCTGCTCCAACGGAGTTTCTTTATATTGTCTGACTTAACGAGCACTCCGACAGCTCTGGCACGATCATCGAGATCCGTACATCGAACAATTTTTGTAATTTGGAAATTTCAGGAGGCTTATCTAAGGGGCTGTGGGAACTACCGTTCGAACACAGCGCCTCCCACGGAGCACACAGCCAGGCCGCTCTCAGAAGACGCTCACAGATGTCTCGCGGATCGAAGTAAATGCTTAACTCTATTTTTAAAATTAAGTTGCTCAAGTCTTTGCCTTCGACAATAAATAACTCAGAGTTTGGCAATTTGATCTGAGTTATTTTAAAACCGCTTTTTATTATAAAAGTAAATCATTTTTATTGTTTGAAGATGGAAAAATGTAGAAATGCTTCCCCCAAAGTTCCTCACCGGCAGCTCTAGTCTAGATATAACCAACGTTTGCACTTTGGTAGGCATGCTCCCTCCGTTTTATGCACATAAAATTTTTAAATAAAACACTGTCATACATTTTTATAAACTCTTTTCCCTTAAAACTTAGCAGTAAAATTTAAACAGATAAAAATCATGTCAACAATTACACTTCCAGACTTGCCTTTGAAATAGAAACACAGAATGTATATTATGGAACTTAAAAAAACACACCTTATTATTTAAACTTTGAATTATTTCTGTCTATTTGCTATTTAAAAATGACACTGTGTTATACATCCCCAAAGCGAAAAAAATTTCCCAATCCACTAATTATTTCCTCAGAATACATTTGTAGCTGTGAAACTGCTTAGTCAATGTTATGCATTTTTATAGACTTTTTTTTTTAAAGCAAAGTTTCCCATGAGACATTCTTTGCCAATCTGTATTTCATCAGCTGCCCAGAAGAGGCCTTAATTCCCCTCACTTTACCACAAAGGCAGACAACATGCTGTTGTTTTAATTTGTATTTCTTTTGTTACTATTGAAGTTGGGTCTAATTTTGTTATATTTATTCACCCTACATATGTTTATATTCCCTTTTAAAATCTCTTTCTATTTTTTCTTTTTGGACTGTTCATGTTTTTCTTATTGATTTGTAGAAACTGTTTATATATTAACCGTTGGACTTCCGCGCAGGTCACAGACACTGTCCCCTGGCTGTGTTTCCTGTTGCAGTTCCCGGGGTGTTGCAGGTCCGCGCTGGGGAGCCCCCAGAACGCGAAGGAGGGTGTGAGGGAGCGGAGGCTGGAGCGCTAGGTACAGACCAGCTCACCCAAGGCCCCAGGAGATTCCAGCACAGAGGGAGGATTTGAAAACATCTAGGGAGCCCTGGCGGGTGTGCTCAGTGGTTGGAGCGTCGGCCTGTGCACTGAAGGGTCTTGGGTTCGATTCCCAGCCAAGGGCACATAGCTGGGTTGCAGGTTCGATCCCTGGCCCCAGCTGGGGTTGGTGCAGGAGGCAACTGATCGATGTGCTTCTCTCACATCGATGTTTCTCACTCTCTGGCTCTCCCTGTCCCTTCCACTCTCTCTAAAAAAAATCAACGGATTAACAACAGCAACAGAAAACAGCCCTTGCTCTGGTAAAGCCGATGCCCAGGATCCACGCTCAGGAGAAGCAGCGGACACACGGAAACTCACAGTTCAGCGCCAGCGTTGTTACAAAGACACATGTGGAAAGCGTGGAGGGAGAAGCTGTGAGCAGAGCCTTGGAGGATCCCCGACGTCAGTGCCTGGGGGGGGGGGGGGCGCAGGAAGGGGCAGAGCTGAGAGCGGGAGTGTTAAAGGGCTACAGCTGGGGAAGCGGTTGACGCCACGTGTGAGCTCTTTGGGCTGATGAAAGGAGAAATCCCGCCCTGGGCTCAGCTCAGGGTGTGTGGAGAGAAGGCTCTAGAAGACCTTGCGGACATGGCACAGAGGGCTACTCCCGGTCCTCTCACAGACCCGAGAGCTATTCCACTGGCGTTTCATCCCACTTCATCATCCGTCCATGTCCATGTCAAGTACTTAGGCAGCCTCGGTAGGGAGGGAGGCCCCGTGGGCGAGGGGTGGGAGCCTCAGAGGTTAATCAGCGGAGAAGCGCTTGGGTCCTTCTGTTTGTCATGCGAAACGGACACCCTGGGGCAGAATCGCTTAAAAAAGTCAGGAGGGAGATACAGGACATTTTTGCTAACCCAGCGTTGGCTGCTGGGCTTCGCCACACCCTTTATTGTTGGCACCTTAGTTCAGTGGCCTTCAAACATTTCCGACTACAGCCTCAAGTAAGAAACACATTTCATGCCGTGGCTCGGAACCCAGGCAAAAGTTTCACCAAGTTCCATTGGGAAGCACTCCGATATTTTTTATTCTCTTTTATTTTACTATTTTTTTTAAAAAATGCTGGTCACTGACCCTCTAAATCGATTTCATGACCCACTGCTGGGCTATAACTTTCACCTTGAAAACTCCCGCCTCCCCCGCGTGTCTGAGGGAGGGAAGCGGGACCTCGGATGGGGGTGAGAGTGAGCCCGTGCGCGGCGAGGGGACTGTGGCACGAGCAGCCCGCAGTAAATTCCTGTCTGGAGGGCCGCGTGAATGACGGCGGGGCGTCATTAGGACGGGGATGCAGCCTGGCCGGTGTGCTCCGTTGGGTGGGCATCGTCCTGTGCACCAGGAGGTCACCGGTTCTTCTGGTCAGGCACATGCCTGGTTTCAGGCTTGATCCCCGGTAGGCGGTGAGCAGGAGGCAGCTGGTCAATGTTTCTCTCTCATAGATGTTTCTCTCCCTCCCTCTCTCTCTAAAATCAATAAAAAAGTTTTTTTTTTTTTTTTTTTTTAAAGGGGAGGGGTATGCATTTGCTCCAAATGAGAAGGCAGTTTTTTGATACTGAAGGTATGGAGCAGCAGTGGTGAACCTGAGTTGGGTGGAATATTTTGATATAATAACAGCTGTTCCTTAAAAAAACTGTTGAGTGGGGAAATAAGTTTGGAAAATGCTAAGATTTGTATCTCCAATTTGGGTGGCCACGAGGCATATTTAAAGAGCTGAAAACATTTCCAGGAATAAAATAAAACCCAGACTTTAATTTGCTGCAGAGCCTCTTCGGTTTTGTGGAACCCCTGCTGCCCTCTGCAGAGCAGACTCAGAACAGAGGAGCCCCGCGGAGCCCGAGAAGGAAGCGCCGCCCACGCCCGGCGGTGAGCGCCGCACAGGTGCGCGGGCTCCTTGGCCCTGCGGAAGGGAGCGTTCCAGGCCCGGGGCGTGGAAGACGGCAGCCTGGGCTGCCTTTCCCGACAATTTGCCCAAAAGACCTCACAGCTGTGAATGTGTCTCTCCTACAACTCAGAGGCGCCCTTCCAAGGACCCGAAAGCCAGTCTGTTGAAATGCAATCACTGGGGAGGACTGGGCCTCCGTCCCCCATCTCTGTGGGAGGCCAGAACCCCAACTTGGATAATTACCAGCCAGCAGACACTCTGGTCACATTGAACAGACCAACCCTTTGTCATTGTCACTTCCTGACTCTACTGAGCCCCGATTGCGCCCGCTACTCCTTCATTCCCCCTTTAAAACACTTGGTCACGTCTGCACAAAACAGGATGGGACTCAGCTCTTCCCTCTACTATCAGTAGTTACTGAATAAAATCTGGTTTTATCACTTAAACTCATGTCAAGAGGTGGGTGTCAAGTGTACATCCAGTGTTCCCCGCCTCCCGGTTCACACGCGGTGTGTGCAATACCCACCGGCACAGAATTCCCTGACGTGGACCCCGGCGCGTGGAGATTCAGCAAGAGTCAAGGCGAGAACAAACCTACAACTGACGGCCCCGAGTGGCCACACTTTGCATTGAAACCAGAACTTACCTGGACACAGAAGGAAGGCGGCTGTGCTCGAAGGGACACGAAAGACCAAAGGGCCTCGTCCCGTCCTTGCCCACTGGAGAGAGGTCAGAGCGACAGTGACCAGGAGAAACGTCTTTCGGGGGACGCAGGACGTGTCGGTAGGATGAAGGTGGGAGGCGAAGAGATCTGAATTCCCCCCTAAGTTTGAAGAAATTTTAGCCCTTAACATTAAAGATCAAGGATGAGAGATCTCTGGCTGCCCGGAGGACGTCTGAGCAGGGGACAGCTGGGTTACAGGTGCGCCCTGGTGACCAGGATGGCGAGGTCGCGCCCAGAGTCAGCTGTGTCCAGAGTCAGAGTCACGCCGGCTGCTGGAACGAGCCGCAGACATAATGGAAGTTCGCGTCTCACTTTCCAAAACCCGATTCCTGTGGCTCAGCAGGCGGCTGGCTCTCCGGCAGGTGCAGATACAGGACCTGGGTGGCTTCCTTCCCGCGGCCCCATCGCCTCCACCCTCTGCAGTCATTAGTCTGCAGACCGGAAAGAGGTTCTAACGGGTCGGGGGCTGGAAGGACACCCTCCCGCTCACGCTCTATTGGCTAGAACCCAGTCACATGGTCTGACTAACAGCAAGGGAGTCTGGGAGATGTAGTCTTCGCGGTGCAGCCAGGAAGAAGAGATTAAATGGGTCTGATGAGCCCCAGTCAAGCGAGAAGTAGGACAGGCATGGGGGGGGGGCACAGCTAGAGGCATGGAGGGGAAATGCCGGGCGCCGCGGGGCTGCGAGCTGCGGGGCTTGGCAGAAGGATGGCAGAGAGAAGCGGGTATGGGCCGAATGCCTGTGGCAGGGTGGCAGGCCTCCCGCCCCGAACCGCGCTCAGGACTGGAGACAGCTGGACCCCTCAGTGTGAAGAGGGAAGTGAATCTCTGTAGGGGATGGGTGGGGGGTCCCTCCTCTCCCCCGCCTTCAGAGCAGTGAAATCAGTAAGAGCAGAGCAGGTGCCGAGGAGAAGGGGCGGGACAGGGCGACGCACTGGAACCCACTTAGCTGCCAAGCCACTGGGCTCCGAGGGGCCACGTGCTTCTGGACAGTGCAGGTCTCAGCCGACCCCACGGAGACCGGGAGTCCACTCTCCAGGTGAAAGCGATTGGCATTTGGTTGGAATGTTCTCTGTCTCCTTTCCCCCAAGAGCCTCAGATGTACGGCTGGCTGACCAGACACAGAATCTGGAGGCAAAGTCAGGTTTTCACGTGACGGCCAGCAGGCACGTTTCTAACTTACGCCAGGCACACCCCCCTCATGCCGATGGCTTTCTCAGGCTCTGGCTGCGCTGCTTTCTCTCCTCTGTCAAATGCCCAGAGAAACAGCCCAGAGCCTTCCAGGGGGACTGTGACCTCTCCTGGGAACATGGCCCATGGCCAGGGCGTGGTGGATGCAAGGGCGAAGGAGCCAGCCACCTGCGCTGACGACGGCTAGCCGAGGGAATAGTTTCTGTCTGCCAGAGCCTGACAAATCGATTGATCGGTCACGCTGTTCCCTGGGCTTCCTGAGAGCCAGCGCTCGGCTTTCCCACCAAATACACCCCAGCGTTGAGCCCGAGGAGCAGACAGAAGGTTATCAGCGATCATATGAGAAAAGCGCCTTCCCCTGACATCGCCTCTCAGCACTAAATCGCTCCCACCTGCGCAGTGTAAAGGAGGAGCCTTTAAACCTTTCAGCCCCTTCACGCTCAGCATCCCTTGCTTACCGATTCTGGCCCCGTCGTCCTTCGAAGGCTGCACAGAGTGTACGGCTAAAGGACACTAGTGGTGCCACCACCTCCCTTCCTGAACCCCTCTCTCTCCCTGCGTCCCCCTAAAGACATCCATGGGGTTCTTATGTTTATTTCACTAAAGAACCTGGTGAGAGCCTTAGTCTGGTACCTCCAGGGGGACGGGCTGGTCTGTCCCAGCCTGAATGCTGCCTTCTTGTTCCGTAGTGATCTTCGCTAGTGTCCACAGGGGGCTTTATCCTAGCTTCTGCTCCGAAACGTGTGCAATGCCTTCTTCAAGTGGCCTGGTTACCCCAGAGGGAAAACAGTGTTTCTGCTTTTTTATTTTTTTATTACAAGAATAAAACATATTTGTAGTTAAATATTAAAATGATACAGAAGGTATGGAGAAGTTAGAAATTTCCCATCTGGTAATCCTCAAGAAGATCCTTCACCACTGTGAAGATTTTTGTGACGCTCTTCCCTGACTTTTTCTGTTCACATTCACAGGGATTCCTGTATGCAGGGAACACACACACACACACATGCACACACATATTTTGTTTGTTTATTGCTTTCTGGTAGCATTCTCTATGTACTGTCAGGAGCTTCTGTTTCTCATTTCAATGTTGGGGTAACTTTCCATAAGAAAGATCTATGTAGACCTTCCTGTTAATGTGCAGCATCCCAGTGTACATAGTAATATTGTTTAATTATCCAATTACATTGATAGATATTTAAGTTGTTTTGAGGTTTGTTTCTACGTGATGAAATAAGCATGGCCCTGCCGGGTGTGGCTCAGCGGTTGAGCATCGACCTAGGATCCAGGGGATCGGGGTTCGATTCCCGGTCGGGGCACATGCCCTGGTTGTGGGCTCGATCCCCAGCAGGGGGCGTGCAGGAGGCAGCCGGTCAATTCTCTCATTGATGTTTCTCTCTCTCTCTCCCTCTCCCTCTCCCTTCCTCTCTTTGAAATCAATAAAGATATATTAAAAAAAAAAAAAGAATGCAGTCCCTATTTGATTAATAAATCACAACAGATTGCATTTGTCGATTATTAAAAAAAAGAAAAAAGAAATAAGCACTTTTCGGGGGTGTTAAAAAAAAGGAACAAAGTACCTCTTTGCTTGTCTCAATGCAGAGGGACCATGATGTCCACATTATCCTCCCATCACCACGTCACCTGCCAGGTGCACACAGGGAGCCTCTCCGGCCTTGTGCTTCTCCTGTGGGGTCCTCTTTATGTCCCTCTACTTCTTGTCCACCCTGCAGCCACCCGGCAGGATGCTCACATTCACTCCCTGTTGCGTGAGATACAGATTCCATGGCTAGGAAAAGCCAAGGAGAAGCCCCACATAAGCTCGAAGCGATGGGGCGTCCCAGGAGGAACTGCGAAGATGAATGTCCTTCAGAGTCTTGGGGGATGCAGGGTGACTGTTCCTACCACATCTCCATGTAACCAGTCTGTTTGCAGGTGCAAAAGCCAGACGGGGCTTAGAGAATAATTACAGAGTGTCCCAGGCTTGACCAGGTGGTCATGGCAGTCACAGCTGAGGTACCGGAGCAACTTAATGACCACTCCTGGCACCTGGCTTTCACCTGCTCATGTGCAAATGCTCTCGACAGACGGGTGGGAAAGGCCCTTCCTCGGCTGCCGCGTTGATGCTGTGCAATGAGCCCATGTGGAGAGTGGCCATAGAGACAGATGGAGGCTCAACCTGGACCTCCCATCCCAAGGCTGATTTTGCCGGAGCCACCACTGACTGTGAACTTCCCAACAGCAGAGGCCAGTCCTGAGTCCTCACAAGGCACCATCCCACAAGCGGGCGGTGATTTGTCCTCACGGGAGTAGATGCGTATCCCACATACGCATTGGCCTCCCTCCCTCAGAATTCTTGTGCTGGCTCTCCCGTTTGGGAACCTACAAATGACTTATCTATGGGCATGGTGTCTCACAGAACGTCACCGCCATCTAAGACAGTTATTTGGTGGTGAGCTATGTGTGGCAATAGGCTCTTGCCTTTGGCGTTCACTACCCTCTCCTGTCACCCAGAAGCAGATGGCTTGAAAGATCATTGGAATGGCCTGATGAAGGCGGTTCCTATAAGCAGGTTCTTTAAACCAGCAGCCAGTGTCTGGTGCCATCTTCCCTGCAGCCAGAATTCATGGGCTTGGGAACCAAGAGAAGTGAGAGTGGCTGGTGTGATGGTGTCCCCATCTCGAGATCCATATTCTAAGGAGGAATGTTCTACCAGAAAACAGAGTCATAGTTCAGCCAAACTGGGAGCTGACCCTACTCCCAGGCTGTTCTCAGGCTCCTCAGGCCACTGGACTAACAAATGAAGGTGGGGAGTAATCACTCTACTGACCTGGGTTAATGGATACAGTGAACTTGTCAAACCAACTTTTGAAAACACTGGAGTAAATTCACACTCAGCTGAAATAAATGTTTAAACAAACCGAAACCATCAATGTACCACAAAAGGAAGTACTTGAATGTAATATATACCATCAGTGACTTCCAAGAAGCACAAGGTAGAGTCCCGAGTGTCGGTAGATGATTTCCCCGGCCCCTCTCTTCTGAGGAAAGTACCTGCCATGATGTTCTCTCGGCCTGGCACACGTTTCTTTGGCATCTGCAAGGCTTCCATCGCCATCTTTGTAATTTGCTCTTCATAGTCTACAGAATCTTTATTCACAGCCACATCAGGGTTTGGCGATTGACCCATAAACTAAACATCATGCTAAAAGCATGACTGAAACAGTTGCCAAAAATTCTTGTTTGGGGAAGAGGAAAGTATTTTTTTCCCTATTGGCATTGATGTTTCACTGCTCCTTATTGCAGGACACTTGAAGCCCATGACTCTGAAGTCACGTGGCACTGACTTGGCAGCAGTGGGAACGATCCTTAGACTCCCCGGCCTAGTGATTATTGGCTGAGTATTGGTCTGCAGATACGATGTTATTGAGATTCAGTAGTGTGACGGTCGTGGGATCAGGATTGGCGAAGCCGCTTCAGCGAGACAACGCCATGGTCTAGAAGCTGGGTTGTCCATCATGGGAGACAGGTAGCTGGGCAAGGGAACGATCTGTCTGTGCCTTGCGTGAGGGTCTGCGGTGGTGTCTGGGGACTCTGTGGAGCTGTATTAGGAGCCAAGGGCAAAAGAAACCTGTGACGATACTACCTGCAATAAAATGTCTGTCTCCTGTAATGCAACCCACAGGATGTGCAGACACCCACTGTGGGCCTACTTTGTCACCCTCCTTTGGACTTGGTGGTGGGGGTGGGCATTGGGAACCAATGGACAAAATCCAACATAGAGCTCTGGCTCCTGCTTTTGCCATGAGTAATACTGTTCTTTGTCTCTGAATAGGAGTCTTATGTCTTTGGGTAGTGGTGGAGCCCAAGGACCAGTGACAGGCTCCGTAAGACCTGGGCTGGGAGGTAGGGTTAGACCTCTTTCCTCAAAGATAAAACTGGGACAGTAACGGTAGATTTTCGAGGTGTTGCTTCGTGGTCAAGTGCGAGTGCGGGTGGCACACAGGCGAGATGCTGCGGACACGTCCCGAAAGCTGGCTCTCTCCCCGCCCTGCCCTCGCCTGTGGCGCACGCCGTCTGGGAAGGAATGGCTTCTTTAGTTTTTGCATAGACTTTGCATATGTTTCTGCTCAAATCGGTATTAAATCTGCCCTTTAGATACTTTGGAGGGGGTTCAACCACTAATTGATTCCCATATTCCTCCCTCAAGAGCTCAGCTCCTCACAGCTTTTCTTGCTCTCGTCTGTTTTAATCGCAGCCTTTTCAGGGGCGACGCTTTCTGGGTAATAACTGCCATTTGCGAGCACTTAACATTTCCAGAGCGCCCGCGCCCGTCGCCGCGGGGGGCCTCCGCAGGGCTCGGGTGCGCAGGGCGGTGATACTGTTGCTGCCCGGGCTGCAGGTGGAAATGTCACGCTGTCACCCGAGGTCCCTGGCGGGTGGCAGAGCCGGGACGTCGACGCTGACGCCCCCCGGAGCCCGGCCTCCCGCGGCTGCCTCGCTCTTGCCGTGCCGCCCTTTCTTCCTGGCCCAGTCTTGCCGTCTCTGGGCTCGCTTCTCTGAGCCTCTTTGACAGCATTTCTACCATGACCCGCGTGCCAGCCAGGGCTCTTTCCATCTCCAGTGGCAGAGGTCTCACCTTAAAAAGACTTGTGGCTCCTGCACAGAGAGGCATGGGCACTGAGCGGTGTCGGGCCTGCTGGCCCGAGGCCTGGGAGATGGCGTTGGGGTTTGTCTCCTCCCCATTTCTCAGCCCTGCCTTTCTGGTTCTCGATCTCATTCATTTCCCGCACATGCGTTTCGTTTTCGGGGCAGTGGGTATGGCCGTGACAGCTCCCAGCAGGTCTCCTCCGGCTGCCGCTGAGCGAGAGGGAGGAGAGGAGCCAAGGCCCCCCCGCCTGGGGGAGACGAGCTCCCCTTGGACGGCTGGCCGTTCGCGAGACCAGTCCCTGGCCAGGTGAGGGGCACCGGGATCGGCCGGGTCGCTGCCGCGTCTAGTCCGTCAGCCGGAAGCTGGGGTTCTGTCTGGCAGCTCACCAGAGTCACCTGCTTAAAACGGAGCAGCAAACCTCAGAGGAAAGTGGTGGGGAGAGGGCCACCCGAGAGCAAAGCGAAACGAGACACAAAGCCCACCGATGCTGACCGAAGCCTGCCTTCTAGATTGTCACAGACGATTAAAATTCTATATATTTTAAAAGCCGATATTTATAGTCCCAGAATTTTCCCTTGAGATTTTATTCTTTGCAGTGAAGATTATACATTAAATTTCATGTAATTTTTAATTTAATACCTGTGACATCCTTTTCATAAAAATAAATTAAAGCTCAGGCGAGGACGCGTTTGTCAGACCACACAGCCTGTTTCAAGCTCAGAGCACATGGCCTGGTAAGGACAGCAGGGTCAGTGGGCAGGGGGTGCCTGTCGTCCCTCCACCTGCCCACCTAAGGGACCCGCATTTCTATTTTGTTTTTAACCCTCCTGAGGATATTTTTCCATTGATTTTTAGAGAGAGTGGAAGGGAGGGGAGAGACAGAGAGAAACATGGATGTGAGAGACACATCGACTGGTTGCCTCCTGCACGTGCCCCGACCAGGCCAGGAACGTGCTTGACTGGGAACTGAACCCCAAACCCTTCGGTGTTCGGGCCGATGCTCTAAACACTGAGCCACACCAGCCAGGGCAGGACCCCAGTTCTTGTCGGGGAAGCCAGCCTGCTTTGGCACTCATCGAATACGTATTTAATGGTGCGACATTTACACGATGCCAAGGAGACTTTGAAATGACTAAGTTTAAAATAGACCTTGATACCTAAATCGAGAGAGAGCAGAAGGAAACAAAGTACATTCTGTGAGTTAAGAAAATACATGATCAAAAAGCTAAAATCAAATATGCCTGAAGATCCCCCACATAGACATTTATCGTTGGCCACAGCACGGGAGGAAGTCAGGGCTAGATTAGGACATCGGGGCCCCCAGGGCAGCACTTACACTGTATCCTGAAAGCAATGGGGCGTCATTAAGGGGTGACAGCTTTCATTTCAAAAATGCGAATCCTAGCACAAGCCAGGGCAAGAGAGTGGACAGAGGCAAGGTTAGGAGGTAGGAAGCCCACTGAAGACGCGGTGAGGAGTGACCCAGGGAGAAATGACAGGACAGGAAAGAGCGGGTGGAGTGAGGGTTAGCTGGGGAAGCGACTGCGCCTGGGGTGGCCTTGAGGCGGGAGTGGGGTAGAAGGAGGGGCCCAGGGTCGTTCTAAAATCCCCGCCTCGGGTGAAAGCGTGATGGAGGTGGCACTCACCAAGACGTAACTACGTGAAGAAATAAGTGCGGGCAGGGGAGAAATAAAATCAGGCAATTAGGGTCACTCTTTGGAGCTCAGGAGAATGGCCCGCCCTGCGAGGACACAGACGTGACCGGCCAGCGTGTGAGCGGTCATCGAAGCCACGAGCGTGAGTGAGACCTCTCAAGGAGAGAGGGGCAGGAGAGCAAAGGCCCGGAGATGGACGGCGGCGGGACAGACATGTCTAAGGAGGCAACGCGGGGGACGGGCCCCCCAGGAGGAAAACTGGGCAGTGCTTCTTCCCGAGGGCGGCAGGAGGAAAACCGGGAGACGGCATCTCTGGAAGCAAATATCTGAGGGGTTTAAAAATGAGGGTGTGTCCAGTTGTTAAATGGCTCCGGAGAAGTCAGCAAAATAAGGGCTGGAAACCCGCCCACCGGGGCTGGCACTAGGAGGCCGCTGGTGGCTTGGCGAGAGCAGCTTCGGAGGGGTGTTGGGGCAGAAGGGGGAGAACTGGAAACACGGAATCTGGACAGTCCCCAAGACGTCTGGCTGTGGCTGAAGAAGAGGGAGGGTGGTAACTGAGTTTTCAGTATGGAAGAGCCCGGAGAGGGAAGGGTTGGCGATACATGTGAGCAAGAGTCATTAACAAAGACAAGTAGCGAGAACAGGCTGGGCCTCCCAGGCTCCAGAACTGCGAGAAACTGACTTCTGTGACATAAGCCACCAGTTTATGGTATTTTGCTGTGGCAGCCCGAGCTCACTGAGACCAGCGGCTTACTGGGATGTGAGCAGGGCTGAAGGAACCAAGAAGATGGGGAGACATCCCAGGACGAGCGATGCAGGGAGCTGCTATCAGCTGGAGGCCTAAAGGGGCAAGAGGAAGGAATGTCGCTGGAAGCCAGCGAGAGCTGGTGCCGTGGAGCAGGGGCCACCCCACGGGAGCCCGGGCGTGGAGGGCACAGCCACACGACACGGGAGGCAGCGTGCAGGACGGGGTGGGGAGAGGTAGGCGATGTGTCTCTCTTTCCACCCTCCGACCTCCCATTGCCTGTAGCCAGTGGGCAGCCACCAGCAAGGAAGCCTGGGTGATACGGTCTACAGGGCAGGACGGGGGCTCGCAGAGGAGGGCGGACTGCAGAGAATGAACGGCAAAGGGGGAAACGAAAACAGTGTCTTCACTCAACAAACATTGTTTTAACCAATCGCCGTGCGCAGACGTTGGGCCAGGCGCATTTGCCTCACTGAGCTCCGTTTGGGTTTGGAAGTCGACGCGGTGGGCACAGCCCTGGAGGCAGTTCGTTCTTTCTTGAGTATTGTTTCTGTTTCTAGCATTTCATCGGGTAGCTCTGTCGATTAGATCTTCGGTGAGCTCTGCCGCCTGGCTCCTGCTCGCTGCCTGCACAGTGGCGCCTTTGGGAAGCCATAAGCAGGGAACAGGCCCGACCCCTTACGACGAAGCCTAGGACTAAAACACTCTGGGGCTGGAACTCAACAGAAGGGAGCTTTCCAGGCTCTTTGTTGGCTTTAAAGAAAAGGCACAAATAAGGACACGGGACACGGGGGACAGGAGGCAGGAACAAAAGCGAATAACGCAATGAGCTGTGTGGAGGGGAATTCACAGGCCCTGCTTCCTGAGCCTTAGTGGGAAGGGCGGGGGCCTGGGGTGCGCAGCTGGTCTTACCACCGGGAGCGTGCTGTGCGGAGAAGGGCAATGTCTTCTCAGAGAAGAGGGGTTCTGGTGGAAATTCCAAGTCGGAAGTCACAGAAGAGCCCAGCCGGCATGGCTCAGTGGTTGAGCGTCGACCCATGAACCAGGAGGTCACAGTTGATGAGAGTGAGGATGGCATTTAGACCTCTGGCTGGCAGCCAGGACCGAAGGCCTCAGACAGCAAGGGACTGGGCTTCTTGTCCCCCTGGGACGGTTGTGTCAGCCGGGACCCCCAGGGCTCAGTCTGCAGGGTGCTTGAGAACTAAACTTCCAGCTGTCGTGTGGCTGAGGTTTCCTTGCTCCACCAGCCTGGCTTGTCCCCTCACTGTCCCCCATGGACTCAGACCTCCCGCCTGATTCCTCGCCTACACTATTAGGGCAGCTTTCTGTAGGGTGCGACTGCTCACTTGAGATAGATTTCAAGCCAGAATGCCCCACATCTCACTTTACCCGCTAATTTTACTTGGAAAGGCAGAGCCTGAAGGTGGCAGGTGAGCCAAAGGAGTGCAAAGATGAAGGGACATAGGCCGCGGGCACCGACTCCCAGGGAGCCCAGACACCCACCCTGCAGGGGACGAAGCTCGCTGCCCGGGATGACGGGAGGGCTGAGATGCCGAAGTCAGTGGCGTTTCCTGGCTGTCACGAGCACTGCTCGTATTAAAAACACAGGCCTGATGGAGGAGCCATGCTCCTCTCAGCGGATGCCCGGCGATCATCTGTGCTCAGCAGAGCGACACCCGTGCATCTGCCCATAATCATCACTTAAAGGTCTCAGGTGACAAAAGCATCACACTGAAATATCTGTTGCCTTCGCGCAGGCCTGGCTGCCCAGACACAGTTGGGGCTTCGGCTGGCACATTTATGGCGGCACTGACTGCGCCATAACCTCACGAGTGGTATGGATGTCCTTTTGTAGACTCTGAGCCCTCTGTGAATTATTTGCCTTTGCACCTTCTGCCCCTAATGGGACCCATACAGACTGAAATGGGTGAATCTGCTCAGCCTCTTCTCTTTGCAGTGACTTGTTCAAAGTCTAAATTAATAATGCAAAAAATCGGATTGCTTTTTTTCTTTCTTTCTTATTTGTTTTGTTAATCCCGAGGATATTTCTCCATGGATTTTTAGACAGAATGGGAGGGAGGGGTGGGGAGGGGGGAGAGAGAGAGAGAGAAACATTGATGTGAGAGAGACACATCAATTGGTTGCCTCCTGCACACGCCCTGACCAAGCCAGGGATTGAATCTGCAACCCAGGTATGTGCCCTTGATCTGGAATCGAACTCGCAACCCTTCCGTGTGCCGGTCGACTTTCTAACCACTGAGCAACACTGGCCAGGGCCTGACTGCTTTTCCTCTAAGTGGAGAGTTCTATTTTCCCCAGGGCCTGGCAGGCTAAGACAAATCTCTTATTAGTAGTCCTCGAACCCCAATTCACATATGCACATAAACACACACTCATGCGCATACACAACACACTTACGATACACACAGGTGCACAGGTATTCAAGCAAACGCAAAGCACAGACATACATAGACCCACAAGCAAACACGTTGGTTACATATTTGATTTTCAGGTAAGCACTGAGGAAGTTCTTAGTGTCAATGACTCCTAAACATTGCATTCTGCTTGCTCAGGAATTAACGTGACAACATTTAATTTTAACCCAGCGACAACTTCAATGACCTCTTCAGAAAGTCCTGTCATCGTATTGCTGCAGGATATAAACATGACTGGTGGACTTACGTGACCTCCCCACTCTGTTCTCATACAAAGGCCGGGGTTACACAAACCGCTCTGAGCTCCACATGTCCAAGGGAAACCTTTTGAAAAACTGTCATCCAGTCCTGGCTGGTGTGGCTCCGTGGTTAGCGCGTCGGCCTGCGAACTGAAGGGCTACAGGTTGGATCCCCAGCCCCGTGTGCCTGCGTCAGAGAGAGAGACAGAGGAGAACAGTGGCGGGAGGGACACCTGTAATACTCTCAACAGTAAAGATTAAAAAAAGAGTAAAAAAGAGCTACATCCTTACCTTGCATTTTGGGAAGTTAATTTTTGCTGTTCAACACCGAAAAATCTCAAGCAGTGAGGAAAGGAGTGTATCATCTATTGATGTGCAGGTAAAACACAAGAGCTACAGTCAGTTTGAAGAGTAGCACCAGGTGGCCTCTTAGAAATGGAAACTGAGAGGTGGGTGGGAATGGGATTGTTTGGGTTTAATTTGATTTTGGTAATAGTTCTGGTAGAACTATTTTACTCTACATGCATATACATAACTTTGAAAAAAAACCCCAAAACTAAATTATAAAAATTGTGGTAATTGGGTCTGGAGAAGATCAATGACAATACTCTTGTTCCCCTTGGTAATTTATTCTTCTGTGTGGACTCCAAGACTGATTAAGGGGGACACGTTCATTCAGCATGTGATCACACATGTATGTGTGTCTGTATGCACGCACACACGTGTGTTTATGGGCATGCTAAGATGTGTGTGCTCACTTACATGTGCTAAAATGCAGGCAGATACATTCGTACATATTAATGTGACTGGTTTGTAAGCAGTAAAACAGTAAATAACGTGGTGCTTAGAAAAGATACAAGAAACAACCTAAAATAATAGAATTCGTTAAAGAAACCATAAGCAGACGTTAAATAGTCTTCTTTAGAATGCAAAGGCCTTGCCTGAATGAGAGAATTGAGGACGCGGAAATGACGATTTTTTGGCTTTGCACTCACTCTCTGCAAATAGAGCCATCTGACAGTCGTCGTGGTGAAAAACGATGCTACTCTAGGACTCTGCTACTCACAGAGCTCGTAAACATAATTAACAACAAGTTCCTGTCAGTTTCTGGAAGGAACCGATGAGAGAAGCACCGAAGGAAATAAATATTTAAACGTCATCTGATATTTTTAAAAAGAAAATCTGTATTCAAAATACATAAATCTGGCCGGTTAAAAATGAACAACGGCTTTAGGCAGACCCGCGCCGCGGCGTAGCGCGGAGGCGGCCGCGTCGCCCGGACAGACGCGCGCTGGAGACAGAGCTCCGGACGGCGGTGAGCGCTCGGCCGGGCCCCTGGCGTCTTGACGGCCGCTGTCCGCGGGGATCACCCAAGGCCAGGACTGTCCAGCTCAGACTGGGTGGCGATGGCCGGGGGGGCCCCCCATGAGCGAGAAGCACATACGCCGACACAGACGTGCCCACGCTTACCAAGTACAAGAAGCAGGCAGCGGGCTCTGCGCTATGGGGCCCCTCTCTGAGACCCCAGCCAGGCTCCTCCCCCGGGGCGCACACCGTCTCCACTCAGAGGAGACGAGCCGTCGCTCTCCCTCGGTTTCCTGGCCTCGGTGCTGGGTTGTGCTTTACCAGCGCGGTGTTTACAGCCCGAGGCCTCCTCGCGGGCACCTAGCAGGGCATTCTCGCCTCGGGTGGCCTTGGCCGGTGGTGTTGGCCGGGCTGCAGGCGGCATGATTCTGCTCTGGCTGTTCTACCCGGGCTGTCAGCTCTGACGCCGCAACAGGTTGAAGGGTGCGTTTGGTGCATTTGGAAGGGAAAAGGAGTTTCTGGCTTGGAGCTGGAGCTGAAGTCGTTCCTTGCACAGAAATGCAGGCCCCAAGATATTTTCTAGGCAGCTCTATCACGTCCCCCCGGAGCAGAGATCTGGTGTGACGTCGTTCAGACATTTCAGACTTGGTGTCACCTGGAAGAGGCTTGAAGAGGTAGGTCGGCGGGCTCTGCTTGCCTCCTTCCAAGCTGGACAGCACTGCTAAAGCCACCGCTGAACGGACGGTCGCAACGGGCCGCAGCTGGCAGTCTCCCGGTGGCCCACTCAGGTGAGCGTCTGCATTTGTTTATCCCACTGTCCTTTCCCATCTCCTGGCAACAAGCTCCATCTACAGCTGAGGATACACGCCGTCTGGCCCGGGGCTCCCATTCTCTTGCGGTCGCTGGTTCCCCAGGTAGCCCGTTTGTGAGTCTTGCTGCTTTAGGAGGTGCGCGGGGAGAGCTCGAGCAGGGCCCCCAGCACTGGGAGATGCAGGCCCCTGCCCTGCGAGGGCCCGGGACCCTCTGGTCCCCACGCGCTGGCCAGCTGCTCCCCGCGCGGGGCATCGCTCCTCCTCCGGGAGCCTAGTTGTGCAGCTCTGCCCCACCAGCTACTTCGCAGCAGTCCATTTGGAAGAAGAGTACGTTTTGCATTTGCGGTGAGATGCTGTGTCAGACTTAATCGTCACTCTCAGCATGATGCCAACACCATGTGCATGTCTCAGGGCGAGCTGGGGAGGCACTGTGCCCCTTGGGGTGAGTCTGATCTGGGAAAATCTTTCTGTTTCCTGTGACAGTGCAATGCCATTGAAAATCTGGCTGATTGCTCTTTCTTGCCCCCTAGACTCCCTGTGACATAAATTATAGTGATGCTCAAAGTGTCACCGGATTGGTAATCGAAAGAGCACTTGGCACCTTCGAGAAGGGTTCAGATGGAAGGATGAATCCACCGGGACATTGCTGAGCTGCCCTGCCCAGGAATTTCCTTCCTCCTGCCTGGCCTATGGCCTTACTCTCAGAAACTGCGCTGTCTTTACAGAACGGGAGTGCGGCTTATATTTAGATAAAAAGAGATTAATGAGTCAAAGCTAATTGTTGTCACAGATGAGATGATCAAGATGGAAAGTAGCTGTAGATACAACAAGGAACACCAGGCCGAGCGCCAGCCCGATCGATCTCCTTTAAAGGCTAACAGACAGCGTGGCTTCTGTGTGGGGCTGGGCTGGGCGTTAGCGGGCCGTGTGTGAGGATTTGCTCCTTTGTTCCCGTGTCCACTGAGAACATCTCTCAGACCTGTCTGCGTAATTCTCCAGATGGGGCCGTAGCAGAGATATACAGGGTGGGGAAAAGTAGGTTTACCGATGTTCGTGTGGAAAATCATACAATAATTAATAAATAATAATACAAGAATAGACTCTGTGCTTTGTGTACTCATAGCTGTAAACCCACTTTTATGCCACCCTGTATTCACCAATCGGTGTAAAGTTGATAAGTAATAAACATTGCAACAGCAAACACACCAATATCGGACACATCAAAACATAATCTCATCGTAGGAAACGTGTTCTCAGACATGCTATATTTAAAAGTCCCTACCCATAAATGAAGATGTTCCTAATCTGGACTACATTAGAATTGAACATTGTTTATCATAAGACGCCATGAAGAGAGTGAAAAGGCAGGACACAGCGTAGGCGACATTTGCAACACCTATATCCAACAAAAGAGCCAAATCCGGATGATAAAGAATTTCTACAAATTAATTGGAGAAAAAGCAGATGAGCCAATAGAAACGGGGGGGGGGGGGGGGGGGAAAGCATTAAATAGCCACTTTTAAAAAGAGGGGTTTAAATAGCCAATAACTACATGAAAAGGTGCTGAACTTCGCTGGTCATTAGGGAAATAATTAAAGCCACCATGTGCTACCAGCATACCGCTGTTCCTCCACCAGAATGGCTAAAATGAAATAGATAATACTGTGTGCAGGCAAGGATGCAAAGCAACCATAACACCCGTGTACTGAGGGTGAGACTGCAACTTGGCCGTGCACTGAGGGTGAGACTGCAACTTGGTGTGATCATTTCGGAAAATGATTCCATAATATCTATCAAAAGTGAACAGAGGTACATCCTATGAGCCAGCCATTCAATTCCTAGATGTATATTTGGCAGAAATGTGTACATATATCCACGGAGAGACATGTACGAGAATTGAGAGAGGCACCTTAGCAATCGCCCAAACCCTTTACAGCATTAGCCTATTTTATGCTCGAGTCTACCTTTCTGCAACTATCAAGATGCAGGGACCCTTTAGTTTACTGATTCGCCCACACAGTCTGCCTGGATCAGTGTAACTATAGATCCCACGTTGGTTTGACTACCCAGAGTCAGGAACCCGAAACTTCTCTCTCACACAGAGTGTGGCGTCATCACTGAAAGCCTTGTGGACCAAAACAGTTTTAAATGTTTCAAGTGAAACCAGTAGATTGGGAGAAGTGAAACGTTAGGCCCATGGAAGTGATTAAAGCCCGGTTATTTCTAATAATTAGTTATTCACGTGCCCACAAATACATGTTATAGAACATTGGTGTATAATAGGCCGGGCAGTGGGAAAGGGCCAACACTCGCATAATGAATGGACGTGAGTCAGGCTCACAACATTGCTCGTACCCTTTGACCTAGTTTGCCTGTTTCTGGGAATTGATCCTAAACAGGCGGCGATACTTGCTAATAAGGGAGGAACAAAATCGGTTCCGGGCACAGGGTCTCGGAGGGTTTCCTTGGTCTCCTCCCCTTCTCCTGGCCTCTCCAGTCCTCTCAGGCTACTTAACCTAGTCGCTCAGGGCTGACCCTGGCTAAGGTCCCTGGAGAGAACGCCAGGAAGCTTTGGGCCTTGACCAGTTAGGATCCCTTGGGGAGCTTTGATCTGCAAATATCTCTGGAAGTGGCAGGGGCTGTGCACATGAGGGCTCAGAAGTAGGACAACGAAGCGGTTGGAGTGTTAAAACAAGCACATCCTCCCTCCCTCGCACCACTGAATTCTCTGCCCGAATGCTTGATCCCGGTGCCGCAGACGCGTAGACAGTGGAAGGGAAGAGAAACTGGGACACCTCGCCCCTCTGCGACTGGCTCCCAGCCCTTTGACGAGGGACCGGGTGGGGCCAGAGCGGGTGAACTCCGGGGAATTCTGTCTTAACGGGGCAGGAGACAGTGTCAGTGTTTACAGGCTGCGTTCTTGCGACTTGTCTTACTTTCTACCTTCAAGTCAAGAGATTCAGAAAGCATAAGATGACATTCAAAATGGTGTGTAATAACATTTTAAAAAATCGCTTTATTAAAACTCGTTATAAATGTAGCATGTTTATTGTTTAAAAAGTGGTATTTGCCCCTGACCCCCACCTCACTGACCAGAAGTAACACTTAGTCATAATAACTCCTGTGTCCTTGTAGACATGTTTTAGTACACAACGCAATTGTTCTCAAACTTCCGTGCAAATGAGATGACCATCTGGGGAAGCTTCTTAAAAATGCACATGGGCCCCGAGTTGTTTTCCAAATGGCCTGTCTGCAGACCAGTCTCCAGGATGGCCCCCGATCATCCACGACCCCTGGTTCTCCCTCCGCATCGAGCAGGGCTGACCTTTGTAGCCAGTAGAATATTGCAGACACAGAAGCGCGGCGCCTATGGTTAGGCCTGAAAGTCAGTGTAGCCTCACCTCTATTTTTCAGTGGAAGTCACAGAGGCTAATAATCCCCTTAGCAGCCGACGTTCAATACTTGTCAATAATAAACAAAGTGATTGGAGTGTTTTCTAATAACACAAATGGTACTCAGAGCCCATCTCGTCCAACTGTCTTGTTTTACAGAAGAGCCTGAGGTTCAGAGGACAAATAACTAATGAGAAGGAAGCTGAACCTAAGACCTGTTTGTGAGACTGGGTCCGGAGGTTCTTCCACTGAGATCCGATAGCTTTCAAAATCTGAGGGATGATGACCTAAAGCCACCTCCGCAATTTAACTTGTGATGACCCTGGGGACTGGCCGACTTTCTCCCGCCAGCTGCTGCCATGGGGTGGTTCTCGGCTGGGCTCGTGTTTGCGCCACCCGAGCAGCGTTTAGACACCGCCAGGCACTGCCTCTCCCACCTGCCGGATCCCTCTTCCCCCGGCCACCCCTGCGCTTTCCAAGCCCCGACTGCAGGTGAGAGGGACCTGAGAACAGCAAGGGCCCGGACGCGAGGGCCTTGGGCTTTTTGGTGCTGGGGGTCGGTGAAGACGGGTTTATAGGCGCGTTTACTGTCTCAAAGGCTGAGGCTGGAGAGGATCTGGGAAAACTGAGCGTCGGGAAATGGGTGGTTGGCGCTGGACCCACGCAGATGTGCATCCCAGGACTGACTCCGGGGCTCTGGGCCTGTCCGGTGCTGCCCCACGTGGCACCCTTTTCTTGGGTGGGTGTCCCCTTCGGTATCACAGCAGACTGTCACCTTCTCCATTGGGTGAAGAGGGTTTGGAGAAACGGTCTTCAGAGTTCCTGTGTCGCCTGACATGTGTTTTATTCAAAGGAAGATCGGAAGGCCTGAGAGACAGTGGACGGCTTTGGGGCCAAGAGGCCTTTTAATAATTCATGTCAATCCCTCTCTGTCTCCGTCCAAGTCACGTATCACTATTAACACAGGAGGATTCAAGTCAAGGGGCCACAGGACGTGGCCCGGAGCCTTTCTCACTAATTTGATTAGACGCGCAATCCTCTGTCGCGATCGGACTCAGGCCGACACCTGGACACCGTGGCGCTGCGGACTCCTGGGGAAGCGCGGGGCTTCCCTTGCGGGGAGGTGCTCTGAGCTGCACATACTGTCATCTGACCGTCTGGAGGGGCCCACAGGGGAGCGGGGAGGACGTGGCTGCAGGGACTTCTGGCCACAAACTCTGACGCTGACATCCCGGGGACACTGGCTGCGCTGGTTTGAAAGAGCTCCGAGTGGATGTCACGCGGATGGTAATCAGATTTAAAATCAGCCTCAACGTGCCCGCATCAAGCAGGCTTTAATTGCAGAGTCCAATCTGGAGACAAAATGCTCCGACGGCGATTTCGCTGACAAAGTGACTCGCAGGGTAAAAATCTCTGTGGAATCGCTGATTTTGGTGTCACTAAAGCCTGCCTCATCCGGGCCCATCTCCTCACGCTCCTGGTTTCCTGACTTAGAATTTACAGATTTAGAATTTGTACGGTATCCTTTTGCCAAACTCCAGGGGCTCTTATTTTGGGGTGGATACAGCATCGTGGGGGGGGGGACCCCGCTGTCCACCTGCTCTGTGGGCCTGGGTATGTTTCTTATCTTCTCTGAGCCTTGGCTTCCTCACTTGCAAGATGAGGGGAGTAGGTCCACCCTGAAAGACTGTCCAGACGTTTAAAGTAAATAAGTGAATCCCTTTTTATTTCCTTTCTCTTTCCCAAACCCAAATGGCTGTGGGTGCTCCTAGCCTTATGTCCCTAAGGACACTGCTGCTGAAATTTCTTAATGATGTGCCAATAGGATCATTTTGTTTGATGTCAGCAGGCAGAAGACTATCCCATTGTCCCCATTCCCTGTACCCAGTCCAGTGACTCCCATTTGATTGTCACAATTTGCCGGGGATGGGGTAGGGGACAGGTACTGCTGGACTCTAATTGGCAGAGTCCAGGGATTGTACTAAACACATTACAAAGGACAGGCACTCCCCCACCCCCACCCCGCCCCTCAACTAATTATCTGGCCCTAAATGTCAACAGTGCCAAGGCTGCGACCCCGGCCCCAGGGGAGGGTCGATGTTCGTATCTGAGTTCTCTGAAGGTAAGGAATGTGCCTGTACATCTTCTTTTCTCACACGGGAGGTTTCAAAGGGGTGAAGGGCCACCGCGAAGTGTCCTTTGAGTCGGTATTGCCCCTGGAGTGAGAGAAAGGCCTGCTCAGGCCCAGGTTCAACCCTTTTCTTACTGTGTGACCTCGGAGAGTAACCCACATTCTCTGAGCTCTGAACCTCTCACCCGGGAGGTGGGTAAACCACCAGCCTCCCGCACAGGAAATGATGTAACGCAACAGGGACATTCAGCGCAATGCCCGCCACCAGGTGGTCAGGACACGGCAGCCAGAGCCACACAGGGGCCACGCTTCCCGCGTCCAGGCAGCACGTCCCAGAGGTTCCCCATCATCCCGGCGCTGCACGGAACACCCTGAGCCCGACCTTGCTCGCACTGCGCCTGCTGTCTGCCCGACTCCTGCATGTTGACTCGGTTTCCATGTTTGGCTCTACTCCTGCAGGTTGGACCACTGATCCTGGTTTTCCAGGTAACAGCTGGGGTCTGGCCCAGCTGTTCAACATGCAGCACTGCCACCTGGGACGGTGGGGGTAAGAGGACGCCAGGGCCAGGGGGCAGCAGTGGAAACTGAACGGATGGCATTTTGACATAGTGGGTCTGACTTTCTCCATGAGTCGAGACTGTCCACTTAGAAGGAACATCCTTTCCTGACTCTGAGCCTATGGTGACCGAGGCCCCAAGGCCGGCGTTTCTTAGTTAACGTCCTTGAACCCCCGATTCTGCGGGTCTGCGTGGGGCCAAAGATGGTGCATTTCTAATGGGCTCGCAGGTGACCCTGAAGACTGAGTAGCAGGAACCTAAGTCACCACATCAACACACCGGCTCCCCGACTCATCACAACTAATTTTATTCCACAGCATGTTGGAGGGAATGTTATTCTCAGGACGATGTTTAGGATTAAAATAATTAAAAAAACTGGAAAGTACACACATTTATGTATCTCTTCTTTTCATTAAATATAAATCTGTTTGGCAAAAAATGTTAGACTCTTTTGTACAAAAACAAAGCAAAAAAACCAAACCAAAACAAAAAAACCAACCAACCAACCCCAAACCCTTGCAAACTGTCAACACCTGTAATAATTACAGTGATGTAAACTTGGATGCCTGACACCTTGCCCGTCTTATGGAGCCTGTGTTGCAGCAGACAGCCCGCCCCCGCCCCCAGGAGAAGGTAACACCCGCCCCTCAGATAGCAGCCGTCTGCCGCAGAGGCCTGTAGGCCCTGGGTATTAGGGATGGAGCATGAAGACTACCTTTTGTGCTTTCAGCTAAGGGGCTGGGTGTGTGGACGTGAAGGAGGCAGGTGCGGGCTGGGCCAGGGGGAGGGAACCCAAGACTAGCTGGTGAAGAGAGGCGGTGGGTCAAGGTCACAGTGCAGACGTGAAGTGGGCAGGGGACCTGTGGACTGTGTCTGGGGACCCAAGGCTGTTGAGAACTGGGATGAGTGGGTAGCTGCTGCTCTTGGGACCAGAAAGGAACAGGGCCAGGCAGAGGCGGGGACAGAGGAGGGCGCGGATCTGAAAGCAGACTTAGTTCACACGGGACTGGCGGTGGGAGCTGACTCTAGGGACAGGGAACGAGGCGGTGGCGCTTGGTCTTCGCAAGTAGCTGGGCTGTTTCTTGAAGACACAAGCCTTGCTTGGGGCGCTCCCTCGGGCTGGCGGGCTGGCCGGGGCAGACCAGAGCTGCTGGCTTCCATCCTCCAGGAGAGAGGATGTGCCCGCGGGGCCTCGGGATGGAGGGGCCCTCTGGCGCTTACTGGTGGCTGGTTTTGCTCTTGTCCCACCAGTAGGCTGCAGCAACAGGAGGCGACCTAAAGCAATGGTGTCTAGAAACAGAATCAGGGCGGTGAGCGAGATGCCAGGTGGGGGCAGAGGAACGGCGGGGCTGGAGGCGAGGCCGAAGGAAGGGTGGGCCACAGCTTCCCTTAGCACGAGAGACTCCAAGGCGTGGGCGCGCTCTCTCCTCTCCGGCAGCGAGGTTTTCCGGGTTCGGGGGTCGCTTCGGGGCCAGCCGCTTCAGTTGCAGTCATAGACAAAGTCATAGTTGCTGGGCTCCTTGGGGATGGGAGGGGGTGCGTCGGGGATCTGGATGTTTTCCAGGTCCAGGAGGCGGAGCTTGATTTCCATGCTGAGCAGCGTGTCCAAGTCGTTCCGCGTCAACTCGCTCATCATGTCCTTCCCCAGCAGGGCGTTCAGCCCGTCCGTCCAGATACAGTACTGGGGGGAAAGGAGGGGACATTGATGACTACCGATGACACTTTAAAGGGGAGCGACAATAGCTAACTGGTTACTCAGCATGTGCCAGGCTCCGTGCCAAGTGCTCTGCCTGCATCACTAGCTGTGACATTCCCAACATCTCCATACCGTTGGCACTCCTGTTGTCATCTCTGACTGTATATGGTGGAATTTAGACATAAAACTGGACAGTGATAGTGGCCAAGCTTTGCTACCTAGAGCAGCAGCCCTCAGGAGCACAGGCAGATCCAAGAGGGAATAACCCACTTTGGGGGCCACACAGCTGGCACCTTGTCACTTAGACTGTCACTTAGAAGGTCCCACCGAATGTTACGCAGCCTCCAGCAGTCTTCGCGAGGCGGTGGTGACGGCCAACACCGTGTACAAAACCCTAGGAGCGAATGCACAGCCTTTGTCCTTTTAGCCATTGTCTGTCTTGAAGACCTAGTGACATAGGGACATGTCAAAGCTTTACTCGATAAAGGCCTGAACCAAAGGCCAGGTGACATCAAGGCTGAGGTGGAAGGCGGCAGAACTGCTCAGCAGAGAAGAGACATCGGAGGACGGAATGGCGTGCTGAGGGGCACACCTGCCATCAGAGTGGCTGCGTCCTGCGTCGGCCCTGGGCGGTGTCCCTGCGGCTGTCTGAGTATCGGGAGCCATGGGCCGGGACAGTACAGCGCTCAGTTTGGACCCCAATGGCCAGGAGGGTCTAGAGGGGACACGAAAGGTGGAGGAGGAGTGTCCCACGGATGCCACTCAGGAGGGGGTGTGGGTGCGTGGAAGGGAGTGGGGCGGGGCAGCGACAGTGAGGCGGCCGCCGGGCTGGGCGGGCCCGGGTCCACCCTGCGGTGGGCGGGCCGCAGCTCCAGGGCCACACTGGCCGGCCCAGCTCGGAGCACGTCCCTGGGGAGGGGCGGCAGGAGCCCGCTCTCTGGGGCCACAGGGATTCGGCGGTGGCTGCAGCAGGGCTTTTCCCCCGGCTCCACGCGACTAGCGGTGACTTCACTGTTTAAAGCTGAGCCCGACCAACCTCCCACCCGTCTCCATCCTTCCTGCTCCAGCCAGGGAGGCCCACGGGTGCGCTGGGACTCCTGGGACAGGGAGCTTTTTACAGAGCTAGTTTCTAAGTGTGGAAGCTCGAGAGGGATGGGCAGCGTTTCGTCTGTGATGCTGTGGGTGAGTCTGAGAGGAGTGACTGTCACCCGGAGCACGAGTGCCACCTCCTGAGTCGGACAGCAGCACGGCCGGCCTCTCAGCAATCCCCATCCGGGGCCGTGCAGACTTCCCCAGGGGCCTGCTTCCCCCCGCAATGCTGGCACTGCCTTCGGGGGCAGCTGCTACTTGCAGAACAGTGTCCCTATTTGCTAACCTGGTGACTCCCCTACGAGCCCGGGATGGACCCGAGAAACAGGTGTGGCCTAGAGCGTGGACAGAGGTACACCGGGGTTATTAATGAATAAAACTGTGTTTTGTACCAAAAAAATTTATGAAATTGGAGGTGATGATGGTATTGTAGTTAAGTTTCAAAATGGACTATTTATGATTTAGAGATGCACGTAGGAATTCTTATAAACAGCACGATACGGTATCTGGATGGGCTTCAAAAACAATGTGTGGGGGTGGCTGCTGGGCGCGGGTGGACAGATGGAACCAGACTGGCCACGAGTTGATAACAGCTGAGGCTCCGTGACGGGCAGGAATTGTGAGTTCAGGTCCTGCTTTCTTCCTCGCTTCCTAGCGACACGGTGCAGGAGACAGAGAGGAGGGATTTCTGGAGCAAAACGCCCGCCGTTCAAATCCCAGCTCTGTCACTTATGACTTGTTTGACCTGGGACAAGTGTCTTAACCTCTCTGTGCCTCATTTCCCTCCGTAATAAAATGGGGATACTATCAGTGTGTTCTTTTGGAGTTTTAGATGAAAATTAAGTGAGAGGAAGTATGAAAAGCATCAAATAGTTATAGTTACTATTATCTTTACTGCTCTTGAGGTGCTCCACTCGGGGAGGTGTCTCTCTCCTCACTTGATAAACGAGGGTATCGGAAATCAATCTTCCTATTTTATGGAGCGATGATGTCAGAAGGTGAGGTAATAGATGTGAGAGTGATCTGAGGAAATGAAAAGCGCTCACAAGCACTCAGCATTTTCCTCCTCACTCCATCACGGGCGACAGGGATGAATGCAGACCTGGCGGCCCCCTACTCTTTGGGTGGCTATCCACACCGCTGTGTACATCTTGAATACGTGGCCTGTGTGCAACCACAATTTTGTTTCAAAAGAGAAACAGTAGGGCACAGAGTCTATTTTCAGGAAGATGGAGACAAAGTCATGCCCTCCTGCGAGCGAAATGTCAAGGAGCACAGGCTGCTATTTAAGCACCGTCCTAAAGGCAGGATTTGCATCTAAACTTCCCTCTCTCCGGGATGTATGGTTTTATTCAAAGCTTCAAACCAGTGAAAAAAGCCAGATACTGAATAATTTCCAAATGAGCTGAGCCTCCTAGGGGGAGTGGGGAACAAAAGTCGGATTTTCAGAAAACGTTCCCTGGCTCTCTGAAAGCCGTTCACGCAGCCGCACGCAGGACGAAAGTCTGACGGGTGTCGTCTAAAGTGAGGGCTTACAGGGAAAAAGTTAAATCAACCATCGCTGCTACTTTGTCTTCTAGATGCACTTTCCTAGCTTTATGCTAAATATTTTAAATATAGCTGACAGCGTGCCTCAAGAAGAGAAACAAATTATACATATAACAAGATGTCAAAAAGAAATAACAGCATCTCAGAAATAAAATCCAAGAGCAGAGACAGCCCTACACCTCTCGAAATAATTTCAAGAAACATGGCAGAAAACCTCCTTTGGCAAATGTTTTTTTAAACCCTACTTTTCAATTCCAGTTTACATTCAACATTATTCTGTATTAGTTTCAGGTATATAAAGTATTTTAAAGAATAGAGACAAGTTTATCTTGGGAAAGTCCTGACCAGAAACTAAACAGTCGATGAACCCTCCACAGCTGCACCCAGGGCAGGTCTTCATCTGGGGTAACAGTGACGCCCTTGAGGAATCTTAAGCATCTGTATATTTTCTTTCCTTTTAAAAAAGTATGTTTATTGATTTTTTTAGAGAAAGAGGAAGGGAAAGCGAGACAGAAACAGTGATGAGAAACATCCATCGCTGCCTCCCGCACGCCCCCTGCTGGGTGGGGATGGAGCCGGCTACGCGACATGCGCCCTGACCGGGACTCGAACCGGCGACCTCTCGGCACTGGGACGACTCCCACCCACTGAGCACACGGGCCGGGGCCATTCTATTTCTTTATCATGGACTCTGAATCGAGCTAGTGAGGGGCTGGCAGTGTTTCAGGAGGTTTCCATTCTATTCCAAGTCAACAAGATGTTCCTTGATTTTTTTCAGGCAGGCTTTTTTTTTTAAACAAAATTTCTTTCTTTCCAATATTTTTCTCCTGCTGGTTTTTTCTAGAGAAAACGTGACATTCCCTTGTCAGTGAACCCCACCGAGCCCCGTACCTCATGCTTGTCAGGAGCGATGAAGTTCAGTTGGCAGTTGGAGTCGTACAAGATGGAGAAGGCGAGTTCGAGCACCTCCTACGGGAGACGGCAAAACCCCCATCAGGAAAACGGGCCCAGAGCAGGGCTCAGCCTGTGTCCAGAGAAGCAGCGGTCCCAGGAGCGGCCCAAGGCCGCAGCGCCCAGGGCCGTGCCTCTCCTCTCCAGCATCCCCTTCCAGGGAGACCCTGATGAGCTGTAAACCTCCCACCCAGCAGCACTAGGGCCGCTCTGCCTTCAGTCCCCCCAGACAGACAGACAGATGCTCACAGGGGCATACATTTCCCAAAACATGGCAGGCGGCGAGGTTTTGGGTGGACTCGTATCTTTAGGTAACAGGTTGCCCCTTGATCTTTGAACTACTGTAGAGCAAAGGCCACACAGACCCTAGACTTTATCCTACAGCCGCCAGAAGGGGGCATGCGCCCAATGCCAGGACACCTGGGCTCGCTCGCTGGCGAGCGTCTACTGAGTGCGGACACGATGGGCCAGACACAAAGGACCAGGGACTAAGGGACACTGTCATTTCACTGAGCTGAGCGACCTTGGTGGAGACACTTGGTGTCATGTCTAATACGTGTGTTGAGATGCACTTCTCAGGTCATCTGCGCTGTGCAATATTGAGCACAGCGATTATGCTGCTGGTCTGAGCAGCCGCAGGACACAACCCTTGGATGACACGTCTCAGCACCCCAGCGGCCCCTACTCTGGAGGGGAAGGGTCGTGCGTGTCCACATGGGGCTCTGCATGCTGTAGCACACGTTAGCCTACCTTCCTGCTCTGTCTTCCTCAGGCACCGCGGGTGACCGTCCCCTCCCCCAGCTGTGACCCAGGAGCCCCCCCAGTCAGTGCCCTCCAGGCATCCTCCTTAGGGGCAGATCTCCCCACCTCACGCTCTACCCCAGCAGCTGTCAGAGCTCGCCCCGGCCAGCATCCCAGCGGGAATGCCCCAGAGAGAAGATGGAGGCAGCAGGAGGGGGTCAATGCCCCCGGGCTCAGGGTTTCAGAGGGTCGGGGAGTCTTCCAGAGAGAACTCGGGCTCGGTGAGAGCGGCTGCCTCTCCTGACATAGTCAACCGTCAGGCGATGTGTGCCTCTTGGGGGGCACACTGGCGACTGGCTCACCTCCAGCTGTGCCCTCGCCAGGAGGGAGCAGCTCCTGTTCTGAGCCTGACCTACCAGCATCTCACTCCCTCACGGCCCCTCACCTGCCAGGAACAGAAACAAGGGAAGGCCAGGAGGCGGGCCACGGGTGGCAGCGATTCTGCAAGACCTCGCTTCTCTCCCTTTTGTGTTTTTCTTCCTTAGGCCCATTCAGGGCTGCCCAGTGGGCACCGACGGTATTAAAAAGAGCTCACCCAAACAAACCAACGAAACCAATTTCTCCGTTAAGCTTGACGTGTCTCTCTTAGTTTATGATAAAAATGTTCATGGGTCCTTCCAACTAGTGGTGCCCCAAACTGGTGTGATCCTTTTTAAAAATACCAGTGGGGCAATTCCCATCAAGAACAAGGAATCCCTCTCCCGGAGTTATTCCCACATACACTGAAAAGCAAAGAGCATAAGACGTGGTACTAAAGACGTTCCGCCCTTCCGTGGGTAAACCATTAAAGAAGCCACAAATGAGCAACCCAGACACGTACATTCGGCCAGCTATTCAATAGGATAATTATGAGGCTCTGACCTTCAGTGGAAAAAGCAGGAGAAATGAACATTATTTACAGTCGTTCACCAGTATGACTGTCTACCTGCGGGCAGGGCCGGTGGTGAAATGTGAAATGAAAGTAATTACATTCAGGTTCTGGGATCACAGGTGATCTTTCAAAAAACGTAAAACTTTTTTTTCCAATAAAATGTTAAGCTCTATCTCACATATTCATAAAAATGTTTTCAGACTAGGGACATGGATGTAAATGATGACTATTAATATTACTCTCATTCATTAGGAAAACTCGGACTCACACCCGAGACACTGGAGAGAAAGGACAGGGCTTTGCCTGTGAGCGAACACTCTGTGTGGTACAGCAGCCCCAGGTGACCCTGGCAGGTCAGTGGGAAAAGGTGAAGGTTGTGACCTGATGTCTGGGCTGACACTGCTTTGTGCCGCCAATGACACGGGTGTAAACACCACGAGAGCCCAAACTCGGCCTCTTGACTTGGTGCCGAAGTCACCTGAGACCACAGTGTCAGTGTGGTCATCCTCGTGATGACGCTGCCACTTGTGCAGGGGCACAGGCAAGGAAAAGGGGGCCCTGCAGACTCAGGGCTCTGCCCTTCTGAGACACAAAGTGCAGACATGGATGAGGGGCGCGTCATGACCCAGATTCCTGATAAACGCAGGCAGGAAATGGGGGATTCGTGAGAATGTCAATCCCCACTCTCATTTCATGGAGCTGCCTGGGAGGGGTGGGAGGAATTAATTCTCTGAGCTGCGCGCCTGTCTCAAAGGCTGCTATCACTTATAATGAGTTTTATTGATGTCCCCGGCTTGCTGTCATTGAGTTGTCAGTGGAGGTCAGCTCTTCCGCACGCACGCCGAGCGGCAACACCTCTCGGGCTAACACCTCAGAAGCTGCCACCTGTCCAGACTGCCTGGGAGGGAGAGAGGCGCCAGGAGGGGGGGAGTAACTGTCATGGATCTGGGGCAGTGTCCCCCTCCGGGGCTTCTTGTCACATGCCACAACACTCACACAGACATCTGAGGCTCTAGGCTTTGCTGCTCACCACCCAAGGTCTTTTATTCCCTGCGGGTTTAATTCAGTGAAATCTTATGTCCAGGAGCGGCTAATCTCCATCCTTTGTCCCACTAATTCGCAGGTCCCACCTCATCGCGTGGAGGAAGGCCCAGGATGGGGGAGTTCTGGGGGTAGAGGCAGGAGGATCTGAAGACTCCTCCCTTGCCCAGGGCCTCTGACCTCGTGCTCTACCTTCCGACCCTGGGACCTGAGACAAGGAGCGTTGGGTCGGGGGATGCTCAGAGAAATTCTGGGCAGCATGGCGCCTTGGTTCTGGGACTGTCATCTCCCAGGGTCCAAATGATGGACTGAATGGATACAAGAGTAGAGTTTTATACAACATATTTTCAGTGCACGGTGTTGGCTGCCACTCTGCATCTTGTTTTGGGGTGACTCGCCTCATTTGGCCGTTGTGGCCAACAATCGCTTTAGCTATGCTGGCTCTCCCCCATTTGTCCAGGTCATCTTGAGGGCAAAGCATTTTCATCGAAGATACAGAACAGAACTTGGCGTGAGCTATATGGCCTTAGAAATAGATTTCATAGCCGTAGTAATTACTGCTGGTCTCTGTCCCTATGAACGTGAGCTTCCTTCAGAAGGTAAAATTCACTCACCCTCATAGTATATAACAAAAGAGGACCTGCCCTCTCCTGGCAGCTCTCGCTGCTGGCGCCAGTGCAGCCCAGGCTCTTCTCTCTGTCCCCACCAATCCTTTATTCTGAATTCACTGTCTCACCTGGAAGCGGCTCTTCCACATGGTAAAAGGCCCCGGTGCCTTTCCACATACTCCTTCTGCCCCCTAGAAAGTTGTCCCCTCACTTCTCCACCTGGTTGATTCCTTTTCAAAACCCAGCGCAGGCAGCTTTTCCTCCCTGAGCCTTTCTCAAGTCTCCCAGGCGCGCCCTGCATTCAAGTTCACTGTAAAAATAGGCAACGCTGGACTGTAATTGCATGTCGACATGGAAGCCTTATATCTGCCAGCCACCCAGGGCCAGGGCCCAGGTCCTGGTTATCTTTGGGTTCCCAGGACCTGGCTTAGGCCTGGTGTAAACAACATACTCGGTACAGTCGCCAAATGAATGATGAGTGAAGTAAATCTGGATAAAAGGCTTTTTGGTTAAGACCAGGGTTTTCAAGCCGACGCTAGAACATCAGCTTCTAGCATAATCTGCTTCTCATTTCAGGCCCATGGATCACATTGGAAAAATAGAAGCTGGATTCGGGGACGTGGGGGATGGCAGCTCCTCTTATGTCAAATTATAATAGTTCGGAAACTTGGATCCACATACAGAAAGAGGTGCATCGGAGACAGAGTAAATGAAGGTGAAATAAAAATACTTATTTTTGTTATTAATCCCTGTAAAAGGTAATTTTGTTTAAAGTAGCAATAGTAACAGTGTGCCACGTGACTGTGGCACATGGAGAGTGGAATGAATGACAGCAATGAGTCCCCTCAGTGTTTGTTTATCTGAAAGGCTCTTTGTTTCTCCCTGAAGCTGGGTTTGAGCTACTTCACAGGACTCCCCCCGATGCTGACGGACATCAGGGCCTTCAACATCATCTAAGACCTTCTGAGTCATTTGGTCCCTGCCTCACTGGGACCCCGGGGAGGCTACTAAGAAGGTGGTAACAGCGGGAGAAAATGAAAGAGATTGGGGAGGGAGCTGGGGGAGGGATATAAACATCACCAGACACTGGGGGAGGCCCAGGGAATGGGTGGGAACCGGCAGAGGAGGCTCGGAGGCTGAGCGGCAACAGTGAGAGGGCGGTTCCTAGGGCTGGAAACATGCAAGAGAGGGGAAGAGATGGCGGGGGTTAGACGCATGATCGGTGGGAGGAAAGAGAAGGCTGAGGGGTGTAGAAGGAATCAGGAAGGAAAGGTGTGCAGCCACACACACACACACACACACACACACACACACTCACACGCTGCCGCTAAGGCAGGGAGGCTGGGCCCACCGCCCACCACACTGCAGGCCTAGCCACCGGCCCGAATTCGGAAGCCTTACCTTGTTTTGTTTAAGGGCACCTTTCTCTTTCATGTGAGGGCAGTCCTTCCCCGTCACCACCGCTTTGATGTCTGCCACCGGCACTGCAAGTCATAAAAGAAAACGAAAGTGACGTCACCAGGTGGAAGCGGAGGTGTCCATAAAGGAGCAGGACTGAGCGTGGAGCCTGCTGGCCCCGCCGCTCCCAGAAACGACGGCCAGAGGCGAGAGCTGAAGGGAGGGAGAGAAGCCAGGCAGCGCCCCAGGACTCGGGAACTAAAATACGTCCTTACATCCGGCCAAGAAGCACCCCTGGGGAGAAAAATCTACCGGGAGAGGCAGAAGTTGGTTCATTCACTAAAACGAGTACCTGAAAAACTCCCATCACAGTCGTGGGAAAGGGGTGGGATTAGGGGGAGCAGGAGTCGTTCAGTAATAGCGGAACCAACACTGATGTCGGGAAGACTGTCCAGAAACAGCGCCAAGTGCTCCGCATAGGTCAGTATCTCTCGCTAAGGTACCTACTTCTGTTTCGTTTCTGAGTTTTGGATACCCAGGAGCAGCGCTACCACAGAGCATGTGCTTGATTCTAAGGAGTCCTGAGCGCTCACTGCCCTCCCCCCTCTCTACCATCTCGTTTCCCACCACGACTCGGGGAGCCCGGCTGCATCGCCCTATTTCAAACGAAACTCCGAGAAGGGAACACTCTGCCCCGATAGGGAGATGGTCGCCGGTATTTCTCTTGCAGTTAGATGAAGAGATGTTATCTCACGCCTTACTCAGGACTTGGAAGGAGATACAAGAGCTGGAAGGGCTTGTGCACTTAAAACGTTTTGTTAAAATAATCAGAGAGAGAGAGAGAAGGCAGTTGGACGGTTTGGAACCTTAAAAATAATTCAAAGTCACCCGTCCGTCCCTCTCCAATTCCTAACCTTTTGTCGCATAAGTGGCTGCAAGTCTCATTTAGGACCTGCAGAAGCTTTGAGAGCAGAATTCCTAAGTGATCAATCAGCAGTCTCCCTAGTAATCGTTCCCCTAATGATGGACACGAGGGGAAATGTCATCATTAAGTTCACACGCTTTCACTGGGGAACTGGGTTGCGGGGCTCATACTTAGAGAACTAGAAAACACGTAGACAATCAGAGTGGTACAGCAGGAAGGGCCTCGAGAGCTAACGTTCCAGGTACCCTAAAATAGCTAAGACCCGTGTGCAAATCTGTGGGCACTCCTGGGACTCTCCCACCCTGGAGAGGAGGGGGGCTGCAAGGGACTCCCCTGGGAATCTGCACCCCCGCTGTGTCCCACGGGGCTGCTCCTCACCTCCCAGTCCTGATTTGACACCCCTTTGGTGGACGTTATTTGTACTCACTTATATCTGGCTTCCCTTTCTTCCCAGGCATATGGAAGACTATGCTTCCCAGCAACCCGTTGGGGCCATGTGATTAGTTCTGGCCAATGAGACGAGAGAGGAAGTGGCCAGTCTCTCTAACTGGCTGAGGCAGTGAGAGGTCCACGCCCACCAGCCTCTGCCCCAGTTGCAGAAACTGAACAGGCCACGTGCTCCATTTGGATGGCCCGCGGTGGGGTGGCCAGGCAGCCCGGTCCCTGTCCCTGAGTGACTGTGTGGAGCGGTCCTTTGACAGCCCATATCAGTTATGTAACGTGAGGCATGGGACACGATCCCTTGTTGTCCTAAGCCACTGAGATTTTGGGTTGCTTGTTCCTGCAGCAGAATGTAGCAGTTCAGCCTATGGCTTAACCCCTCACCTTGGATCCCCTTCCAGCTCTAACTCTCCTCCTTTGAATTGACATTGCCCTGCAGTCCGTTCCTGTGATTCCCGAACCTACTGTTGACTATAACCATGAACCTCAGCTCTCCTCAAATCCATTTCCATAACCAACCATCAGCCCTGTTCCCCTCAGTGGCCTGTCTGGCTGCCTAATTATGATGCTAGAAGGGGGACACTTAGGAGCTTTGGGAAGTCGCGTTTACTTTTCAATGGAAAATCCACCACTGAAGTGAATCTCACATAATTAACATACCAACTCAGAAAACCTTCTCAAGCTTCAGCTGGAGTGGGAGTCACGAGTACCTCAGAAGTAGAAAGTCTTCTGTTGCATAATCTATAACGTGGTCAATGAACTACAGGGAGCATCTGTAATCTATAAATAGTAAGCTAGCCCTTGGCTTTGGGAAGCCATCAGATGGAATGGGACAAGATTAACATAAATTCTATCATGGGAGCAGCCTTCAGAATCTCGAATGAGAAGGCTCCAGGGGAGAACAGGCACTTTTCCACCTCGTGGAAAGTACATATTTAATATTTTTACATACATTGTCCCTGTCAAGGAGACAAGCCGCCTATTACTCACAGGATTATGGCTAAAAGGAAAACACGAAATTCTAAAAATACACCATGGCTTTTAAAGGTTGTTCTTTGCATAGTTTGCCTCTCGATGCACTGGAAGATCAGGCATCAGAAGGGCCGAAATGCCGCCCTCTCTACTGCTCTGAGCAGAACCAGACTCATGTCTGTGGAACCTGCACCCCGAGGAGGCAGCAGGCGGCTCGTGATCACGTTAAAGCCAGGCAAGAGTTTCCAGCAAGTCTTTCCTGGGGGGAGCGCAGCATACAGAAGTGGGGCCCAGGATGAGAACAGGGCGGTCACTGCTGGCTCCCTATCCCTCAACTCTAAATCCTTGGGAATGGCTTCTTTTTTTTCTCTGCTTTCTTCATTTTGAGCTGGACTGAAATGATCTAATTCAACACTCCCATTGTATAGATGGGAAGACTGAGACCTAAACACAGAAAATACATTATACGAAGTCACATAGCCAGTGGGGACAGAGCTGGGGCTCTTGCTCTCCCTTCCCCTCTATGCTCCCTTGGTAGGTCACGATTTCTCCCTGTGTTTGGAAGGTGCTGGCACACCAATCATGCCCAAAACAGCCCCAGATGTGGTTATCACTTCAGATATGTTCAGGAAACTCTGATTGCTAACACCTATAGAAGGAACTTTAATTGCGATTTAAAACAAAAATAACATTGCAAAAGTAAATACGGCCACCATGATAAAACTAATTTTAGTTTTCACCACTGGGAGCTAAGGTGAGGCAGAAATCACCCCAGGAAGTAGCTGGTAAGCCGGGGGCACTTGCTATGTGCGCAGCTCCTGTGGGCACAGTTACGGAGGAGGAGGGACGGCCGGATCCCAGCACAGTTCAGTAAAGAACTGGTCTCTAAGTTGGTGGGAAGGGCTGTGCCTTTGGCAGCCCAGAGCCTGGGTTTGAAATCCAGACCCACCTACCCACTACATCACTCTGGGCTTATGTTCTGGGAGCCTAAGCTTCCTCGGCTGCAATGTGGAATTACAACATCTCTCTCAGACGGTTGCTCCCACGACTGACTCCTGAGGTGGGAGCCAAGATCACAGCGGGCTTTTACTCTAGGCAGCAGAGCAGAGGGCAAAGGCTGGGCCACGCAGCTGGATGGCTGTATTCAGATCTTTGTCCACTATTTACTAGCATGTGACTTTGAAAAGTCACTTACTTTCTCTATGCTTTATCTGTAAAACAAGGGCAGTGATATCTACCTCTTCAGGTCGTCAAGAGGATAATTTATGTACAGTTCTCAGCACAGTGCCTGGCATATAGTAAGCACTCAATAAATGTTATACGAAATTGTTCTCATTGTCAGTCACCAAAGTTAGTTCTCTCCGTAGACCGGGGACCTGAATTATTCAGCATGCATCAGTGACCCAAATGGCCCACTTTGCTTTGCTGTCCCAGCTGCTCCTCTCATCTTCCGTAATGGGCTTAATTGCCTGTGTGTGGGGAGCTTTCTCCCCAGCCCCTCTGATGTGGGAGTGAAGAGCACTGGCCTAGATTCTCTCAAAGGGAGGCACTGAGGGGCCAGGGACTGAACAGCAAGAGAGTCTAGTGTTCAGTGGGGGTGATGGGAGCCTGGCAACCTGGCGGGCGGGATGCGGGGCTAGGCCATGGAAGGAGACACGGATTTTTTAATGGCCCTTTGTCCTGTCAAACAAAATGAATGCGAGAGGGCGATTCCCCAGACCCTCAGGGATGAAGACAGTTAAGGAGGTCTCGCCATCCTCACGCACATTCGTGGGAAGACGATTCCACTGCACTGATTCCCCGGCACCTCAACGCTCAGCGCTGATGAGCCTGGGGGGCGGAAGGCAATGCCCCCTGGTCCCCGGCGCGAGCAGTGGCACCTGACAGTGATCAGGGCAGGACTCGTCCCTCGGGTGGCATGAAGGTTCTGACTTTTAGGGGCTATTTTGGTCTAGGCGGAAACATGTAATTAAAATCACGAGCAAACCAGGTAGCAGGCCCGAGGCAGCAAACTTAGTTTCCGAGGCGGGGCCCTCTCCAGCTCGGGCACACGGCAGCTTCATTTGACACCATTACACAAATACGCCCCCTCCCTGGGTGCACACAGATGTAATATCACCCCCGACACACCCCTGCACAGCATGGGCTCCTGGTTTAGATGGCAGTGGGTAAATTGTTACCAAGCGGCTCTTTCAAACTCTGACTGACTGGATTTAAAGGCAGCAGAGAAAAGTGGTGGACGGGAATTGTGGAACCGCTGGCGGAGGAGACGGATGCAGCTCCTTCCAGAATCAGCATCACTCGGTGGCCACCAGCAAAGCCTTTAGGAGATCTGCAGCTCTGGGGCGCTCTGCCACCACCGTGGCCAGCCCATCTGCCCAGGTGATGCTGCTGGTCTGAGGCCCATCCTCTGAGAACCACGGTCTAGCTTGTCCACGGTGGGACAGAGAATGTTTCCTGAGACCTGAAGGGAGGGTCCTCATTAAGGACAGAGGCCTGGATGCCCATGTAGACACTGCCCTGGACTCCATAGGGAAAGGCTGCAATTGTCTTCTCTTCCCATGAACTATGCCAGCAATAGCACTGGGAGGCTGGAAGGAGGCTGATTTCTGAGCTAAATGACACTACAAAGGCCTCGCGGCCCCATTTTTAAGCTGGAGGAAGAGAGCATGTTCCGGGGCTGAAAAGCGAGAGCGTCTAGCGTTCAGTGGGAGTGACGGGAGCCTGTCAACCTGGTGGGAGGGATGTGGGGCCAGGGGCTGTCTGCCTGATATGTCAGCAGAGTCTGGACATGTCAGGAATTTTCCACTGCTGGTCTATTTTTGCCTTTGACAGCCACGAGCTTCGAGGGAGGAAGGCCGGATTTGACTTTCGTGGGCCCTGGGGTGACTAGAGGTGAGGCGCTGGGACTTGGGGGTGAGCACTCAACCTGGGTCACACGTGTAGGACTCACTGCAGGGTCAATGTGAATGTGAAAGGCTGTGAAATGAGTCTTTATTTCTCTCACTTTTGATTTCTCTTCCTGGGATATCTTCTGGGGCTACGTTCATTTCATCTCATTTCTCTTCCTAACTAATTCATCGGCCTTGGATATTTTAACGTTGCTATAATACTTGGTTTAATGTGTATACTAACACTGTCTCAAAAACCTGGAACCTGGTTAAAATAATCTAGCATAGTATTGGTTCTTCAAAATATATATATTAAAACAGACATCGGTCAGAAATAGCAAATAAATATAAATACTATGCATTTCAGGGACTATTTAGAAAACAACCAAATGTAGTTCATTATAAATGTCCTAATGGCCTGCGTTACATCTTTGAAGCAGTCAGCACATTTGGGTCTACCCTTAGCTCTGTGTTATAATTATGGGGTACACTGAACTATAATAAATATATGGCGGGGATCAAGCACACAATTCCTGTGAAGCTGTTTCAGGTCATCTGAAAAGGACAATGGACAGAATCAGGTTTATGCTGTTTTTGTTCCGCGAAACAGCACCTGGATAAGTAACGGGAAAGTGGGCGTTTGAGCCCCAGGTTTAACCTTTCAAAAGGACGTGGTCATTCCTTTCCCACCCTTCCCTGCTCAGGCCCCACCCCAAATCCATGAAGGTCTGGTGCTTCATAAGAATGCCCAGGCCCGGACTTCTGACGAGACGAGACACATTGGATGGGTTTACGTAGGTGGCTAATTTGCTGTGTGATATTTAGCGACCAGGGCGCAAACAAGCAGCCCCAACCCAGGCCTCCCACACAGAAGGGCCACTTACGTTTGTCCTGCAAGGAATCGTGGGGCACCTCTCCCTGAGGACTCTCTTCCAAGTCTCCATAGTGCAGGACCTTGTGGTTTGGTGAGAGACGGCAATACCAAAACTTGTCTGAAGAGGAAAACACAAACGCACAAGGCAAGTGTGGTCAGAACAGGGTAGTCCACAGACTGAAAAGAGTCTGAACTCTGATAGAAAATTATGAGAGGAAAGAAAAAGTTATTTGATGGCTTGGAAAACATCTGGAACTGCTAAATTTTCAAAATATGACATATATATATATATATATATATATATATATATAAAATACGTTATTTTTCTGGGAGAGCATTTCAAAGGGAGAAAATAAAGTTACTCCCTCAATAACTCACAGCCATTACAGTTGGCAAATGTGCCATTACCCGTCTCCCAGGAGGAGAGCACGCCGGGAGTCTGACCCGTAACCCGCAACAGGAACTGTGGTTCCACGGGAGCAGCCCGCGCTCTGAGTTATCCAGGTGCTCCTGGGTCCTGGCGCGACAGGCGCCGAGGTTCCTTCTCCCTGGAAGGACCTCGTGCCTCGTCTAAGTGGCCTGTGGCGACCCAAGGCCAGCTGGACAGAGCTGCTACGAAGCTCTCCTTCCTCGGCCACCTCGGAGGCGATGCTTGGCTAGCAAGCCTGAAAGAGGGCAGGCCCGGGAGCCGGGGGGCGGCCCCGCCGGATGCCCTGCTCTCGTTGAGTAAGGCTCGGCCTCCCCTTCCAGGAATTCCTCACTTCTCGGGCTGCCGTGAGCCACAGGGTTAGAGTTTACTTCTAGTGGGAACCCGAAGTCCAAGGGTCAGTGTGGTGCAAGGAAGACCAGTCGCCCTCAATATAGGTGGGAAGCTCTAAGAAAATTAAGTGGGAGGAACAGATCCAGCTTGGAGTGAAGTACACAACTTATCCTCATTTGTAAGACTTCAAAAAAATGCGCTGTGTACTTTCAAGGCAAGTTTATCCGAAGAATATCTGCAAAGTGGGTACAATGCACACAGCACTCTCCTGGGTGGGGCAGGGTGTCATCAGGGCGAAAGCCAGGCACAAAGCCACGGAGCTCGAGGGGCTCCCTCAGCTCGACGGCTACCAGGGGCCACCAGGAGAGAGATGGTGGGGGCCTTGTTCCCCAGGTCTAAGAAGAAGGGCCGGGACTCAGCAGCTCTGCCTGCACTCAGCGGGTAGGGAAGGTCCCTGCTGCGACATATTCTTATATTCAGAACAGTGGCTACTGATCAGGTTCCAGGAAGCAAAACCACCGTCTTCCTCGCAAAGCTGCCACTGATGTTTGTTCAAAGGAAATGCAAAAGGCTACCCAGGGCTTCGCCACCTCTTGATCTCTGCCCAGCCCTTCTCTTGCCCGATGTCAGTTCCTCTTTCTCTGTCTACCACTAAAATGCTGGAGGGCAGAACGCCCTGTGTCGCTCCTCCCCACCAAACAGGACGTCTGGGGTGGATGACAGCAATTGGAAGGGGACGGAAGAGGCTGGGGGAGGTTGCTTTGACCCAGTGCCGAGTGCTGATACTCGGCCAGCATCGTCCACCGGATGCGCTGGCGCCCTGGCCTCTGGGGAGGATCAGCAGCAGCGGCACTGGGTTAGGTCTGTCCTGGGGGTAGAGCTGTTCCAAAGAAAAGCAGAGCCTCAGGCTCCGGCCAGCACAGTGCCCACTGTGGGTGAGACCGGTTCGGTGTTAGCCACCAGCAGTGGCTTGATCTGCAGTTTCTTTTATGGTAAGAAAAATGCGTGTTTTCTTTTCGAAACGCAGCACGATTGTTGCTAGTTCCTCAATCCCTCTGGGCAATGAATGAGTGGGTCGTGTCACCAAAAGCAATTAGCAAGAAGCAGTGAGAACATTATCAGAGACTGTTCACTAGCATTTAAAGAGAACACGGGGGCTAATATAGAGGTCTTCCAGGCAGTCGGGGAGGCAGTACATTAACAGCCCCCTCTTCATTCCCCAAACTCAAAAACTGAAAATATGGAGTCAATTTTGCGCATTTCTCTCTCCTTCCCTCTCCCCCCTCCGTCCCGCCCTCCCTCCCCCCTGCCCCCCACTCTGAAGGATCAGAGGAAAAAGCTGGTATCTGAAGGAACGAGCCTGGTGAGAGAGTCTCCAGGGCTGGTTAAAGCTGCTCCCAGTGTCACACGGCTCATTATGGAGCTAATCACCGCCTCGATGGTAATTCCTGCGGTGATGTTCCACAGACCTTCACGCAAGGATGGAAGCGCTCTGTCTGCTCCATCACGAGGGCGAAAAGAAATGTTAAATTTTATTGAATGTTAATGAACTTGGCCACAGGTGGCTCTATTAATGGTGCAGTTTATTGTCTGTCTTCATCATCCAGGCCGGAGACAAGTTTGGGGCTGGCTCGCAGGTCTTCAGGGGAGATGGTCAAGCTGAATAAAAGCCACCACTGTTGAGTTCAGGGAGGCACAGGGCACAGCAGGAGCCGAGTCCTGATCCATTCTGCTGAGGACTCAGGGGGCGTCTTGGTCTTGGGTGCAGAGGCCGCCGTTGGCAGCTGGCTGCTGGCCCCAGGGCCCGAGAGCCCAGTGTTGGGGAGGTAAAGTGATGGCCTTTACTGTCGTCAATTCTCAGGGCACTTCTACTAGGATTTCGGATCCTTTGTACGCGTGAGTCCCTGCAGAGATGGCTGTCTCCCTTCACAGCGGCAGATGACTCCAGGGCCTCAAACCCTTTTCAAGGTGGTTTGACCTGACCAACCTTTGGAGTCACATAGACTGGGGTACACGCTTGGCCCGGGCACACCAGCTATGGAGTCTTGGCCACATTATAAAAACTTAGGGATCCCTATTCTACATTAGTTAAGGAATGCTAACAGATACATTTTTAAGCATGTAGAGCTAGTTGCCAGATTTTAAATCCATTTACCAAACACCCAAATGCTTCCCCTCTGCACTAGCAAGGATGCTTTTATATTAACCTCAGATGGTCACGCTCCCCAGGGAGCTGACTAATGCATTTATAATCTAGATGTAAATGGTTTTTTGTTCATTAGGTAATTCATGTTTAAAAACTGGAAAAATTTGCAGAGAAGGGACATAACATTTCTTTGGCAAAAGAAAAAACAAACCTGTCGTTATGACATCTAAAGACAGGATTATCCTAGTAGGACCCACCTGCTTCAGCCTAGCAAGGGAGGGAGGTCTCGTGGTGAAGACTGGAAGGTCCAGTTGAGTGCTCTGAATTAGGTTCCAGGGGTTCCATCTGGGTACTAGTGGAGGCATTTGGGGGTGGTATGTGTATTTGCCCCCTCCCCCTACTTCTGTGCCCTTTGCCCAAAGTCAAGTAAATAAAAACTTCATAAATCGCATTATGGGGAAGACATATCCTGAATGCTCATTTTTCCAAGGGTAATGAAGACATCAGGGCATATAGTTGACTATCCGGTTAACAGAACTAAGAGATCATCTTGTCCTGTTCTTTCCCTTTACAGATGGGAAGCTGTGGTCTGGAGAGGTCACGTGTCCTGCCTAACACCCCCGGGGGGTTACGCACAGAGCTGAGAAGCCTAGAACCAGGTCTGCCCACTCCCAGGCCATCGCTCTTTTCCTAATGGATCTTCTAAAATCATAGCAGGTCCCTTTGTCATTGGTTTCTAAGAGCTACACTCACAATCAGCTTTCTCCTCACAGGAACTTCAGGAACAGGCGCTGTCATCTCTGCTTCGGTTGGGGAACTGCCCAGGGTCACACAGCTGGGGGGGGGGGGGGAAGGACAGGGCTGCACCCACTTCATCCGGCTCCAGGGCTGTTGTCCTCGCCACCGTGCCAGCACTGTCCTCCTGGGACAGCATTTACTGATGAAGGTGCCCAGGGAAAGGAGGGAGTGAACTCGCCCTCCACTGGCCCAGTGGTTGCTGCTGGCTCCCTCCTGCCCTGCTCTTCCCAGGGGGAGCCTTTCTCAGCCCCGCTCTAGCTCAGCCCTTCATGACTCTGCCCACTGTCCTGTCCTGAGGCCCAGCTTGAAGTCCATTGTCACAGCCTCCCATCCTCTGGGAACAACCTGCGCTTCCATTCCTCAAGGATGTTCTGCTTTGGAAATTCCATAGTACGATTTTGAGTAGAAATCATTGAATTTGCTCAATATTCAGCACGAAGCCGGTACAGGAAATGGCCAGGGGTGGCCTCAGCATAAACTCGAGATGACGTTTGTCATTAGTGGGTGAACATCGTGTCTGGACAGGGCACCCATCACGTTTCAAAAATACCTGCCAGTTTCTCCCAGCCATAACGAATGTTTTTTCTTGGTACAGGCGCTGATGCTTACGCTTGTTCCTGGCTGCTCCTCGGTCTCTTCACCCCTCCCCACACCTTATTTTTCGGGTTTATTTTCTGACTCTTTGTCTCTAGGACAGTGTGACATGAGTACTTCGACTCTGCAATGAGCAGCAGGTCTAGGGAGCACTAAAGCAATCAAGGGACCTCACTTGTCTGGCTAAGAAACAGCGAGACTGCTTTCCACCTTTTGGAACTAGTCTAAGGCACCCATTTTGACTTGAAATTTCAGGATTAGAGTTTATAGAGATAATTCAGACATTTTTCTGCAAGATTATAAAAACGGATTCTGTGCCACTTAGGTTCACTCTTACTTACATCTCCAAAAACACAAAACAAAAAAAGAATTCTGATCTGGAAGAGAGCCAGTATGGGGGTTGAGAAAAGGGGGGTCTGTGTTGAAACTTCTAGGTGGAATCCAGTGTCAGCTCGCCTGGTAGACAGTGAGTCATTGTAAGTCAGGGCCATCGAGCTGCTGGAGCATCTCGCTCTTCCGTGACTTTGAGGGACATACTTAACACCTCAGTGCCTCGGTTTCCTTATCTGTAAACTGGGTGTAATCCCAGCAGCTCCCTCACAGGGTTATTGTGAGGATGAAGTGCATTAACTTAAGTGAAGTGACAGCCTGGCACATGGTAGACTCTCAGTCAACACACATTAGCTGTCATTGAAGCACAACCAGCAAACTCATGGTCCTAAATGGCCCAGAAGGGCCCTTCAGCAACATGGGTCTCGTGGGAATTCTGGACTTTGGTTCTCGTGGGGGATGCAGAGGGCATCAGAATTTACTGGGACCGTGATTCCTGTCCCGAGCGCAGCGCTGCATGGCCTACCCTTAACCCAGTGCCATGCCCCCGGGACTCCCACAGGCCACCCCGTGGCCACCCGCGCCGGGTCTGGAGTGGCCCCGGGCACTCACCTTGCCTCCGCCTGGAGTTGAGCTTCCGAAAGCAGGTCCCTTCCACGAGGCGGTTCAGACGCTGCTGTTTGATCAGCTCCAAGATTTCTGGCTGAATCTTCTCCTTGAGCTCCCTGTGGAAATAAACACATATTCGCAGCAGACCTCGAGGACAGGGCTTCGTGGGCAGGGGTACGGGGGGGCGAAGGGGGTGCAGCTGATCTTTTCACGAACACCCCAACACCGCCCAAGCCGTGCTTTAGAGAATCATTCATGAAGCGTCAGGGGACAGGCTTATCTGTTACAATAACACGATAGATCCTCTGACATTTACACGATGCCCACAGAAGCACCAGGCGCTTCAGAGATGTTTTCCTAGACCAAAGTGTCCTGAGAAATTTCTTCTCTTGTTTTACAAAGCCACAGATGTCAACTAAGTTTGCTTCGATTATGTTCTCCAACCACTCCATGCCACACAAGAGTCAGGCTCACATGTCCCTAACTCGGGGCTTGCTCTGAGCTGCGGGTCATCCGTCTTCCCCTGGGGTTTTGTTCCCAGGTGGGGAAAGTGTGGTTTTACTGGCTTTGTTCTCACAAATATTCTTCTAATGCTATCTAAATATTTTTTAATGTTTTTATTTATCTCAGATAGAGAAAGGGAGAGGGAGAGAGAGACAGAAACATCAATGATGAGAGTCACTGATCGGCTGCCTCCTGCATGCCCCCTACTGGGGATTGAGCCAGCAACCTGGGCATGTGCCCTGACCAAGAATCGAACTGTCACCTCCTGGTTCATGGGTCAAAGCTCAACCACTGAGCCACGCCGGCTGGGCTCTAGTGCCACCTAAGGGCAGGTAAATCAGTAAAAGGAGGGTGAATAAGAGGTGGGCCAAAGAGAGTGTGAAGAGCAATTCCAAGTCCAGGCCCCAGGAGGCCAGTGCTGTGCAGGGAAGACAGACAGACACGGTGTCTCGGAGGACTCAGGTGCTCATCCAAGGTGCGTCCTGCTCTGCGTTTCTGGCTGTCACCTGCTCGCTGAGGACCCATGTAAAACTGCAGTGGCCCACCTTGGAAGAGCTGGTTGGTGTCACAGAGGTTTTCCAAAGACACAGGGAAGCATTCCCCTCCCCTGCTGCCTCACCTCCTCCCACCCCGTGCAAGTCTGCAGTTCTGCTCTGCAGTTTCTAAAGGTGACTGGAGGTCTGAAAATGAATGCCAGGCAGATGTCCTAGTCAGGCTATTGTCTTTTCAAACCTGTGCGCTTTTTAAAAACCTTGCCTTAATCTTGCACTTGGCGAAGGAACTGTGGTGAGGCAGACAAGCATCACTGAGGGATTAGTGGGCTGGACCTCAAGTCCTGGCTCCTCCGCTGGCTAACAAGGTCCTCAGCTGTCGAGACTGTGTCCTGGTCCTCGAATGGGGATAAGGCCAGCTCATCTCATATGGATGTGAGAAAACAAAATAGTGGAAGGAGGTGTTCTGCAAATTTCCAAGCATTAGAAATGTCAAATATATAAGAGCCAGTAACAGAAAGAGGGGCAGAAAGAAGAAGAATCAGAATCAGAGAGAGAGAGATGAGAGAGGTTTGAGATGGGCTTCCCGATGACACTCATGTCACAAGCTGGCTTCACACACAAGTGTAGAAGTAGCTGTGTCCAGCAGAATGACACGTGTCAATGTCCACCCCCCCCCCCCCCAGTTCCTTCCCTGTACATTAAAAGGTGACAAAACCAACCTGGCTCTTAGGACAGGACAAGGGAAGACAGCAGGCCAGTTCTAAGAAAAGATGAAGCAAACCCAACAGCCTTCCCGTCTGAGGTTCAGAGCATCTTAAAGACGGAGCTACGTGAAATCATGCGACTGTGGCTGGCGGGCTTGGTGCCGAATCCTGGGAAAAGGGGGCCGCTGCCCCTGCCCCTGCCCCTGCCCCAGCCTCAGCCTGCAGGCTGACAGTCACAGAGCACTAGGATGCACGCTGAGCAGGGCCCAGGGGGCAGGGAGGAGGTGGGTCTCTGCGCCTCTGCGGCTCTCCATGCTTCCCACGCACACTTCTTCAGAGTTATATTGCTTTAATTCTCAGTGGGCCTCCCTCTGGCTGGCTCAAAGGAGCCTCCATAGAATATTGCTTCATGGGCAAAAAGTTTGTTCCCAGTGTTAGAAAAGGTCCCCAACTTTTCAGCTACAAATCCTTAGAGGCTGGTCAGCAACTGGGCCACCTCCCGGTTTGGATCCTTCGACCAGCACCCGTGTTCACCCCTGCCCAGCCTTCCCCAGGGGGCTGCTCAGACTCCATGGCTGGACTGAGGCCTTCAGGAATGTCTTTCCTTGGCCCTCCGTGAAGAGCTCCCAACACGGCCCAGCAGCCAGGTAGACCTTCACTCTAGAAACAGCGAGTCAGAGCCCTCGAGGAGAGGGTCATGGGAAACTTACAGAATTGGGCGAGACTGGAAGTCCTCCTGGTTCATCCTCTCGGACTGGCGGATTTTCAGGATCTCCGTGTAGCTCAGGTTCTGCAGTTTGCTCTTGAACTGGTCCAGGGAGCTAGGCTTGGTTGTAAGAGCTCTCATAACCTGCTCCCTCACCACCTGCATTACCTGTGGGTGAGAAGAAGACAGTGGGGCTCTGGGGTTAATCTTGCCCACTGAAAAGGCTCCAGCCAACAGCCCCCTGCCTCTGCGAACCCCTCTGCGCGCACTCTCAGCCCAGACCTTGAGCACGCTTTTCCAAAGAGTAAACCACCCTCGTGCACAGCTTCCATTTCCTCTTGTATCCTTGGAACCACAAGGGGGAGATGGGCTGGAACTGGGGGCAGAGAGGCTGGGTGTGGGAGGAGCGCTCCACCAGATCTATATTCGACGTGACTCCTACTGAGCCAACACTACAGAGAATGCGCACACAAGAGTGAACGAAGTCCAAGCGACAGCTAGACATCTGCATGAGCGTTATTCTTTTCCAGGAGAAAATCGCAGAGACACAATGAACTGGAAGTTTGGTTGGCGCCAGTTCAAATGAATATGAACTGATAGCCACCCCCGCCCCTCCCCTCCCGGAGTGCTTTCCCCGTGTAGCTCAGGCCCGAGTGCTCATACAAATGATGCATTTGGGGATGTGCGTGTGGTAGGGCTTTTTGAGGTCTATGATATTAGAACAGACATATCCCACTGGAAGCCTCAAGAAAAAGAGAAGGTAATTTGCTGCCTCAGGACAGATCCAGCCCATAAGGAGGCAATTAACCATCGCCTCGGATAATACGGTTCACCTTCAGCAGGGTGTACGAAGCAGGAAGAGGCCAGGAGACAGAGGCATCGAGAGATTGGCAACAGTCTTGCTGCTGCTTTTTCTAACCCTCCACGACAGCTGAGGACAACTGTTAGTAAAGGAACTACTACGTGCCAGGTACTGTGGTCCCCTCCCTCAATCCACTCAGATCTGGAGGCTGACAGTCTCATCATCACATTTGCATATGAAGAAAGGAGGCTTCCAAAGAAACATTAAGTAACTAGTTCAAAGCCACACAGCTGGCTGCCGGTGGCTGAGCTGGGATTTAGACTCGGGACTGTAAATACTCTACTACCTTGCTGCCCATGCCACCATCCTTGGGGTGGTTTAGGAACTTAGAAATAAGAGAAAATTACATGTGCAGGTCAACTCTGTGCTAGATTCTGTGCCAGGCACTTTGCTGCTCACCACCTCTTTTAGAGGAGGTGTCACTGCCACTACTTGAGCATCCAGCACCCCTTCTGAGCCTTCGGTATGGCGTACAGCATCTATAGCGACTCTTGTCACATCGCTAGGAAGAAGTTAGGCTAGTTATTAGTGCACCTGTCCCCCCACCTAGATTGTAAACTGCCGGAGGGCAGGAACTGTTTCTTATTTGTATTTGCGGACCACAGTATTTAACGTAGAATCTTTCAGACTGTAATAATGATTGATATGTTCAATGCCAAAGATCATTAGGCTTCCACTTTGCATCTCTAGAATTAAACACATACGCCCTTAACAGAATTATAAGACAGTTGACCGGCTTACAAAGCCTAAGGAATCAAGTCTTCGGCCTTGGCACGGTATCTTAGGGTCCCAACTGTCGTTCTGGGCTCCCCTCCCAGGCTGAGCTGGAGGGTGACTTGCAGCTCAGCAGAGGGTCCTGGAGAAGCCACAGCAGCAGGCGTTACTGGGCATGGCCATCAATGGGGGATCAATTGACCCAATCAGCGGTGCCCCAGGAAACAGATTTATCTTCATAATGAAGACAAAAGGCTGTCTTGGGGAAGACAGAGACCAACACAGCCCAGCTTCGAAATGACTCCGGTGGGAGTTTTCACTGCTGGGCTTCAGGTCTGGACCATTTTTCTTCCCGGGAATGTTCCTTACACAAACCAAAATGACTGACGGCTCCTGAGGACCACTCTCCCTGGGCTGCTTTTTGCCGAGGCAGCCACCATGGCGAGGACATCTGTCCACATGAATGTCCTCAGTAGGGACCCGAGTTAGCAAGGGTGGTCACCACCTTCCTGTTGAGCCCCCAATGCCTTGGGCTGCAATCAGCATCTGTGTTCCCAGACACAGGCCTGCAGCCTGCGTGCCAACCCTGAGCGGGCAGTCTGAGTGTAGGCCAGTGTCCAGATGGGCCCAGGGAGCCGCACAGAGGACAGTTAGAGACAATATCAAAGGTCACCTTTCAAGCTGACCCTGGGAGCAGAGCAGACAGCCCTGGAGCAGCTAGGAAGGGAGCTAGCTGCTGGAGTACATCCCCTGGATTTTAGCGGCTAATAAAGTAGGAATCAGATGGCAGGGGGTAGTGATGCTGAGGAGGCTTTAAGCATCCTGACAATCTGATCAAAATCCACATTGAGAGCTTTGAGGGCTTTGCCATTAGCCTCCCCGAACAGCTCATTATACAATGCCTGATCCAGGGGTCCCATGCCCTGCTGGCCGGGTGAGCTCACATTTCAAAGACTAAGTGTCAGGGCACTAAAGCTGCCCGCTCCTCACCGGGAGGCATTTTAATTTAAGGTTTAAGGCATCTTTGTAGCCAGTTAAAAAAACACAATGCCTTTCTACCAGCAATTCATCTTAAAATCAATCAGGGCTGGGATTGTTGGAGATCGATGGATATGGCAGCAACATCCCTCTCGCTGTCTTCAGCCTCTACAGGAAGGTCAGTCCCAGAGGAGACAGGAAAGGTGGGGTTTGGGATCGCTGTCTTCTCTCTGCAGCCCCCCCTGAGAGGAGGGAAGAGCTGTGTGATCAAGCTTCCTTTGCCCAGAGAACAGGGAGCCTAATGAATACAGTGATCAGCCCAGATTCGCTGGTTACTAACTGAAGGCCCCGGTGGACCCCTGGAAGCTCCTCTCTCGTGTCTGCTGGAGCCGGTCTCCAGCAGGCCGGGTCCATGCAAATCAACTAGCGGGTGGCCTTTAACCCACAGCTTCCATAGCCAACAGGTGAAGCCAGTCAATCAAGACACAAGGCATGTGTGGCCAGGGCAGTGGAAACAAACCAATCGGTTTTCTTGCAAAGAAAGTTCAAACACTCTTCCAATAGGGATCGGTAGGATTGGGGGGAAATGACTACAAATGTTTAATAATTATGCTACTGCTGGTTTTCTAAAGCTGGTTTATCAAACAGCCATACTTTACCAAGCATGGGCGTGGAAAGCCATGCCCAGTCTCCCCAACACTAACACTGGGGTCGCTATGGAGATGCTGTTCTCTTGCAGCTACGGCTGACCACGTGGGGGTGGGGTGGGGGTGGGGGTTGGGGTGGGCTGACTCTTGGGGGAGCTTCCAGAAAGCAAGGGAGGAATTTCATCGAAGAAGTAACAGCCGGAAAGGATGTTTCCTTTTAAGATACATGATCATGATGCCAAAAAATTCGGAGCTGAATGGTTAGAAGCTCCCTACTGTTTTTGTTGATGAGTGAATGGCATCTACATATTTCCCTAAACGTCTCGGGCTGTTTACCAACAAATCTGAGATCCACTCAGTGCCCCTCTCCACTCACTCATTGGTAAGACTTGAAAAAAGGAGTGAATGGTAACTGCTCACGTTTGGTGATCTCAACCTCGGCGGATGGTGGGCTTTTACCTAATTCATCTCTACGTGTCCAGCACCTAATGTCCGTTTCATACCTATTCGGACAGTGAACGAATGAACTAAAAGGCAAGTGGACAGAAGGCTACCAGTGGGCACAGCTCAATCAGCCTCAGGCATCTCTAAAATTAGTCACCGTTAAGAAGCAAATGCAACGTCTACAGGGAAGGTGAAACCCTAACCCTGCCCGTTCAGGTCTCCCAGCAGGCTTTGCATAGCTATGAAATAGTGACAAACGCGATGACACGCTCTGGCCCTCTGGAAGAGAGATCGAATAAAGGTCTCGGAGCAGACCGCTCAGGCAAGGCCTGGGGGAATTCGGGTGGGAGAGGCCAGGTCTGGCTGCAAGGAGTTAGCTCTACCCAGGCAAGGCGGCCAAACTCGGGGAAATTAGTCATTGCAGTAGTAGGTCACTGGGGAAGGACCGAGCCACCAAAATGAAAGTGTTGGTGACGGTGGTCAGCCATCGGAGTGGGCGGGGAAGATGGCCACACAGTGGGACTTAAACTTTAGCAGGTCTAAAGCCTGGTACAGACAGGGAAGGACTGTTCTTGCCACTCTCCTCCAAATACTCTCCTTTTTTTTTAAAAAAAAATGTGTTTTTTTTTAAAAAAATTGATTTTAGAGAGAGGAAGGGAGAGTGAGAGTGAGAGAGAAACATCAACATCCATCGATCGGCTGCCTCCTGCACGCCCCCTGATGGGGATGGAGCCTGCAACAAGGGCATGTGCCCTGACTGGGAATTGAACTGGTGGCCTCCTGGTGCATGAGGTCACTGAGCCACACTGGCCTGGCCAAATAGTCTCCTTTTGAGTAGTCATCAAACCAGCAGTGTGACATTTTAAATGGAGAATTTTTTGTTGAGAAATTTAAAACACCCTGATATGCATTTTAATTTTTAAATCAATTCAGAATCAACAGACTCTCTGCAGGGTAAACGTGTTTTGATTTTCTAAATGTTATCTATTAAGTTGTCAATTCCTAGTATTGCATCAGAAGCTTTAGAAGTATATATTCAATCCTGTATCAGCTCAGCTAACACTTATTAGGCAGCTCATATGCGCTAATCACTGGGTAAATGCTGGCAACGCAAAGAGCCAGAGCTCACCCTCGCTCAAGGTCAGCAAGGGGGCGGGAGGCTGTAAACAAGTAACAACAGTAGATCCTAATAAGTGCTTTTAGAGGCATGGGCTGTCGATATAATTTGGGGGAAGGGAAAACAAAGTGATTATTAAGCCCAGCACGGGTTTCTATGCGCGCAAGTATACTTCTACTCCTACCCTATAGCTTCAACGGCTGCACTTCTCACAGTGTACTGAAATTACGTGCTCATGACTGTCTCCCGGTGGGCACTCGAGCCCTTTGAAAGAGACTCTATACCTCTTTTTTTTTTTTTATCACTAGCGAATTTTACAGTGTCTCATACTTGGAAAACCTCCCCCCTCGGTCCAATAAACTGAAGGTCAACCAGATTTTATTTCTGAGTTCCATGTTAAAATATGGTTTCGGGGGAGTATAACGCACTGGGGTCGAAGGCCTGTGATCACTTTAAGCAGAGGGAAGGAGGTGGCTTACTGCGGCAGCAATGACGCATGAACTCTGGTTAGCGCCCTGCTACGCCAACGTTCTGCTGGGTTTCTCCCAGGGTGTGAGCTGGGACACCTCGTAAGTCCCCAGCCTCTTCTTCTCCATGGTTGGTTATTACTGTCCCAAGGCAGCAGAATGCTTCCCAAACTAAAGTAACTGTGAACCATGTCTTCTCTTTAAAGGAGGACCTGTCAACCGCTATAGCCACAAAGCTCAGACAAATAAAGCAGCCCAGAGGGGTTTGATTCTGCAAAATCCTGACAGTTACTTCGTGGTTTAGAGCTGATGCACCCAAGGAAGACCCGAAATGGTTCCTGCGTTTTTCCACTCATTCCTCTCTGCTCGTCCACTACATCCCTCACAGCTGGATGAAGGCAGCTGTTCCTGCAGTTTCCAGAAACCCACTGGGTCTGCCGTGTTTTCACCTGAATGCAGTCCCTCCCCTTTGTGATGGGTCCCTTGGAGGAAACAGCACAGATGGCGATTATACGGCACATACACCTTCATTCCTTTCCTCCTTGCCAGTGGCAGGCATCACTAATCCATCACAGCACACTTTTCTGATGAACCCGGGACTCCGCCTGCACGCAGCCAGAACCAATCAGTTGAGTTTGGGATTCACAAGGGCACCCATCCTCCATCACTGGATCAGTGAGCAATAGAAAATCTTACCTAACACATCTGACTGCTCTTTAACTTTGGATTAGATTTTCTTAAAAGTCCCACTGCCCCCTAAAGGAATGTCTTTGAGTCCTTTTAGTGCATGAGCTTATGTTCAACACTTTTTCAATCCAGCCCGGCTGATGTGGCTCAGTTGGTTGGGCCTGCCCCATGCACCAAGAGGTCGAGGTTCGATTCCCAGTCAGGGCACATGCCTGGGTTGCTGGCTTGAACCCCATTAGGGGGCGTGCAGGAGGCAGCTGATTGATGTTTCTCTCTCATTGATGTTTCTCTTTCTCTTTCTCTCTCCCTCTCCCTTCCTCTCTCTCTAAAAAAAAATCAATAAAAAGATAAAAAGATATTTAAAAAAAGAGAGAAAACACCAGACCCAAAAGCATTGTCTATGGCAGAAGACATCCCTTCCCTAGTTAGGATAACCAAGTCATAGCGGTGCTTCTAAATGAGTCCCCTTCCTCAAGAGCCCACCTCCCGAGCTCCCATCAGCCAACCTTCAACTATTTGTCTTTGGCTAACTGGGTTTCTAAGACGGCTCTGCAAACTGCTCACTGCCGCTCATCATAAATCAGTGCCAACCTAGACAGGCTCCGGCCCCAGCGGAGAACCCAGTGGCTGGGCTCGTCACCCACCCCCTAATGAAGCCACATGAGTGATGACCGCGGGGAAACGCGGGCGCAGAGCGTGAGTCGGCTAAATGAGGATTGCTTCAGGCCGCACACCTAGGCGGGTGGCCTGACAGATCTGTGCATCCGAACTGTTCCAGACACACAGCAATTTTCCAATGTGGCGAAGCTCACTGGCATTTATTTAAAGTGTTAACTTGTAAGAGGGATAAAGTTTGGGTCACTTAGTGGGTACATCCAACAACTTAAGGGATGTTGGCTAGATATATCTAAGCTGTAATAATTCTTATTCACTAAAGGAAACCATAAGGGTGGGTTGGTAGCTTTGTGGAAGCTACAAAGAATGTGGAAAGCCCTGAATTACAAAAAAAGGTACTCACCGTGTCTATATTTTATTAAGAAATGATCATGCTTTGCAAAAAATAAATAAATAGAAAACCATCCTGCAAAAGAAGCACATTTAATTATCTCTAAGATTAATGTTAGCAGGGATTGGGTAAGTCACAGGGGAAAGACAGGAGAAAGCTGCTGAGCCACATCCAAAGGGACTTCTTTTTGAAATGATCAGAATATTAATAACAGAGCTCATGAGGGACAGACCCTAAGAATATTCCAGGGTATATACATACCCATAACAGACATGGGGAAAGAGATAAATGAAGTTAAGAGAAAACTAGAACACTGGGTAGGCACTAAATGGGTCATATTCTTTCTCACTTTATTATTTTGATATATTTCCTATGGTTCTTTAGCAATGGAGGGGAAATACATGAACTTTAGAAACAAGGAGGTCTATGGTAACTTACTTATAATCTCTGAGCCTTAATTTCCTCTTCTTTAAAATGAGGATAATATTTCCAATCATTAGGACTATTCAATCAGAAAATGTAAATGAAAGTACCTAAAATAATTCCTGACACATAGCAGGTACTTCTGACACACAGTAGGTACTCAATAAATAGCAGGTTCGCCTTTGCTTTTCTTCACATTTATGGCATATCACTTCTGCCTTCTGTTTTAGCTTCCTTTGTGTGTCTTTGTTAAGCTATGAAAGTTTCTCAAAGTCAAGATTTGTGCGAGTGTCTGCCTGCACAGCACCTTGCAGTCGGCTCAGGAAGGGTGCGACAAATGCTCCCTGAACACGTGGTTGAAGGACTCGACCCATCGGACAAGGGACAGCACAGCACGCAAAATAGGACTGCTGGTGCCGACAGCTCCGTTAACGTGACGATCACACTGTGGGCAATTTATAAATCCACATTTACCTCGTTCATTAGAGCAGCTTCCTCAAGGGAGGCTCTGGTCATAGCAAGTACTCAATAAATATTAAATGACAGAATACTTTAATACACCTTCGTATCTGCTTGGGGGACTCTGTTGATGTCAAGGACTATTTATGGCATTAGAGAGGAGAAATGCCAACAAGGCTCAGCAGGAGGAAAAATGTGTGAAAAAATTTATTTCAGGGAAAATTGTACAGAGCTTGTGATAACAGAGTCCAAAGAGGGAGGTGACAACTGCAGAATGTTTATATTCTTGGGAAAGTAAAGTGACTCGAGTCCTGAGAAAAAGATTTTGAGTAGTGGACAGAAGAGTTAAAAGGAGCCTGGGGCCCTGGCCGGTGTGGCTCAGTTGGTTGGGCATCATGCGTGCGCTGAAAGGTGAAAGGCTGTGGCTTCGATTCCCGGTTGGGGCACATGCCTGGGTTGTGGGCTCGATCCCAGGTGGGGGGTGCAGGAGGCAGCTGATCAATGTTTCGCTCTCGCATCGATGTTTCTCTCTCAAAATCAATTAAACAATCTTAAAAAAAGGAGGCCGTGTGCCACAGCTCCTGTGGACCACCATTGCTTGCTGCTCTCCCGCTGACTTGTGTAGACAATGAATCGTGTGGCCGTGAGTGGACTCCTCCAATCGAGCAGCAGCAGGAAAGGACCCTCGATGGTCCCTCAACTATGACCCTGCAGGTTAGGGGTTTGTGTGGCGTTTCAAAGCCCTACGCTCTACTGAAAGCAGGGATTATTAACTCGGAGCTCTTCAAATCACCTGAAATTGTCACGGTTTGTGCACATGTATAAGCGTGTTTTTCCCCCCTGGGGAAACCGTGGCTTTCACCAGGCTCTCCAAGTTGGTCACGAGGAGGCCACGGTGACCACTGATTTAAAGGGGACTGCTGCAGACCACAGCTTTGAGCTACAGCCTGATGTGCCCCTGGAACGTTTTCTTCTGAAGTGTCCCATCAGCACCTTTCCCAGGACATTTCTAAAACTCAGCCTCCCTTCCTTTAAAAATGGCCCTTCCCGGGGCATTCCCTAGGAGGGTTCATAGCATCCACCTCTGGACCAAAAAGGGTGACATCGCCACGGGCCCTCCTCTCTCTCTCTCTCTCACCCTCTGTGTCCAATGGTCAAGCTTCTCAGCTTTGCGCTTTTCCTTCCACTCCCCTTCCTTTGCCTGCTGAGGTCCCATGTCCCCGGTTCAGAGCCCCCGGCTTGCCTCTCTCCCTCCACATTGGACCCCCCACCCCTCCTCCACAGAGGGACCTGCGTGACGAGCAGGACAAACTGCCCACGTGGAGGACCCCGGTGCTCAGCGGCCGAGAGCCTCACTTTCATTATGAAAACGACTGTCCTCCACCGTGGGGCTCTGCCTACGTCTTCCAGCTCATCAGCTCCCGCCCGTCTCCCGATTCAGACGCTGCCTTCTAGAGACACCGGCGCCCGGTGATTTCCTTTTCTTTCATGCCGATGCCTCCTTTGGAAGCGGCCCCTCCTGGACAGGCTAGCGGCCCCTCCTGCCCTCAGGCGCTGTCACCCGGCCCGAGCTGTGTCCCTGTACTGGAGGGTTAGGCTAAGCAAGCACCCCCTCCACCCTTCACCGAACTGTCAGCATCTTCGGGCAAGGACACTTATTATGTTTTACCTTCACCCAAGGGTACAGCTACTGACTTTACAGAGAGGTGGAGAGAGAGAAACATCAGCTGGTTGCCCCCGTATGCTCCCTGACTGGCGATCCTACCTGTAGCCTGGGTATACGCCCTGCCCGGGAATCGAACCCGCAACCTCTTGGTGTCCAACCAACCGAGCCACCCGGCCAGGGCCAGGACACTTCTTACTAACTGTGTGGTCCCCATACCTAGACTATGGCCTGGCTCCTAGGATCAGTGGCGCGCTCATTTCCTTCTGGCCGGGGGACCCTGAAAGCATCGTGGCTGCTCTAACGGCGCGGCGACAGCAGCGAGGCAGGAAGCCATCCGGAAGGAAGGTAACGAGCAAGCAGCTCGCACGCCAAGGCCTTGGCAGGAAAGTACAAAATCTGCTTAATTCATGAATCCTGCCCCCTTGACACTGACCTGAGTGTCAGCCAGCTGAATGACAATTCAGTCCCCCTCAATTTTTCACATGGGTCAGCTCCCCCAAAGTGCCATGTTATTCCGTCAACACAGCGCTGCTTGTGGCGAAAGAGCTGATGGGTGCAGGGGGCTCTGCTGGACCCCTCACGACACGCCTCCCTCTCGCGACTGACGGTCTGTTAGAAAGCCTAAGGCTTTTGGCCTCTGAATTTGCTTCTGTGAAACAGGTGAGAAAACCTACCCCAGAGAAGTCAGCGCGAAACAGACAACGCCCGGGAACTAACTGTAAGGTGCTATGCACTCTGGAGACCTGGGAGGTGCCTGGGAATAAACGGCTAAGATGAAACAGACCTATTTTTGGTAACTGTTCGACCTTGCTCAAGACGCCAGTCATGCTACATGCATATTTGAAATAAAACTACTCAACAAGGTTGCTCAACATGTTTATTTTCTTAAATTAAGAAATGGGGGAATTAAGAATGATTTTAGAGTTTGAGGGTTCTTATTGGAAGAGTGAGAGCAGAGGTAAGCAAAGCTGACACCGCGCTCGGCCCTGTGTGAGTCCTGGATGTGCGCCCTCTGGGAGCAGAGGAGAGCCCCTCTGTCATGCCAGCCCCTCAGCCCACAGCACAGGGAGAATTCATGAGGGGGGAGGCACAGAGCCAGGTTGAATCAACAACCTGCAGAGCCAGAAGGCCCGACCGCTGTTCTCTAACCCTCCTGTCTCCAGGCAGAGCCCAAATAGCACGGCCTTGTGTCGGAAACCCAGGAAATCAAAGCAAGAGGGATGCTCACAGCTGAGTCACCGCAAGTGGCAGATGACATGGCAGATCCCAGAGCAGGAGGCAAGGCCCGGGGGAGGCGAGAACAGAGGCGTCACCGTGGCGCCCAGTGTGAGACAGGGCCACTTCCTCCCGAGACCAACAACTGCTCGATGAAGTCCTGGGGGGCAAAGTTATAAGAGATGTGGTGTTTCTGTGACGCATCCTTCTGCAGCAGAAAGAGCCCTGGCTTTGCAGCTGGAGAGCTGGGGGCTCCAGTTTTCTACTTGCCATGGTTCAGTTTCATCACGTCTCAAAGGGAACAACAACGTCTCCCTCCCTGAGTGGCTGCAGAGATGAAATAAAACGCAGCCCCTACCACGGTGCCTGGTGACAGGTGTTCAGCACACTTGTGAGGTCCCTCCTCCCTCCCCTTTTCACTTTCTTCTTTTATTTAATCCCCACCTGAAGATATGTCTGTTTTCATTGATTTTAGAGAGAAAGGAAAGGAGAGGGAGAGAGGGAGAGAGGGAGAGAGAAACATCAATTCGAGAGTGAAACATGGATCAGTTGCCTCCCACACCTGCCCTGACCGGGAATCGAACCCGCACCTTTCAGTGTACGGGACAGAAGTCCAACCAACTGAGCCACACCAGCCACGGCTAATTCTACTTCCTTCTTAATCATTTCTAGTCATGACACGTGTGCACGAACGGGGAGATTACGGATCATCGAATTCCAGCCTGGAGCAGTGACGATCTCTGCCACCTCCTGCCACACGGCTCTTCAGCTCTGCTGCCAGAGCTGCGAATATGGGCTTTGGTTAGGGGAGCACTTGGCCGCAGCTGTTAAAATATGCCTCCCATGCAAGGTTTCATAAATGCAGATGATGCAGAAGTGTGTATCCAAATGCAAGGCGCGGTACAGATGCAGCAAGCAGGGCGCAGTTTGCGTGAAGCAGCCCAGCTCTCTAAGGCAGTGCCCGCCGCCCACCCGCCCTTTTAGCAGTCGAACCCTTTTTCAAGGAAACCGGACAGCAAACAGAGGCGAGCCTTGTCCGGGTGCAGCTGGAGGAGGAGCCCTGAGCTCGGCCCCTCCCAGCCCCAGGCTGGGGGACACAGGTCTCGGACACCAGCCCTGCGCTCCCCAGGAGAGGCAGGCCCATCTCAGGGGAGGGACTGCTTCTCAGGGCTACTGAGCGAGAGGCTGCTCTGAGTGGGAGCGGTAATGAGCTTAACGATGCCCCAAACTGTAATTACCGCCAGCCTGGCTGTGCTGCCACTGGAGGGACTTTGCACGAATTTCAGGCAGAAAGGAAGCTGCAGTGAAATCCGATGACTAGAAGCTGCTCGCTGAGATTCCTGAGAGAGGCTGAGTGAGACTCACAGAGTCTTTGGTGCAAACAATACCTGATTGCCTGAAAAGTGCTGAGAATACCATGATTTCATTTATCAACTGTTACTCTTTCATAATTTCAGATCTTGCTTCCAACTGATAGTGTGACCTTCGGCAGCAATACTGGGATCCCATTTCCTTATTGTGGGTGGGATGTGTTTCATAAGAAATATCCTAAAAGCGCTACCTACAAAATGAAAAATGGTTGAATTTGCCTACATTACATAGTAAGGATTTTTGTTCAAAAAACAAAATTATTTCCCTGGCCGGGTGGCTCAGTTAGTTGGAGCCTTGTCCTGTACATCAGAAAGGTCACTGGTTTGACCCCCGGGTGAGGATGTGTGCGGGAGGCAACCAATCAATGTTTCTCTCTCACATCGATACGTCTTTCTCTCTCTCTCAAATCAATAGAAAACATATTCTCTGATGAGGAGTGAAAAAAAAAAAAAGTTGGTCCATACCAAATGTTGGTGGGGATGCGGGGAGGTAAGAACTCACATGCACTGTTTCCAGTCAGAAAATCTGGTTGAAACTTGGTATGTATACAGCCTATGACTCCAAGGTCTAACTTGGGCACACGTCCCAGAAATAATCCTCACACAGGCTCCCAAGGGTTACAAATGGGAATGCCAGTGGCAGAATTTTTTGCGACAGTGGGGTCTGGAGCAGTGTGTGCACATCCGCGGGGAGGGACGTAAATTAAACAGAGCGAATGCAGACAGTGACACACCAGGCAGACGCTGGAGTCACCCAGAAGCAGGGATGTACCTGAAAACATAATGTTGAGTGAAAAGGTATAAAACAGCCTCACTTTTTACAGTCTAATTACAGATCTATCATTTACATAACTAACAATCTACACACACGCCAAGACAGAGAGGTATTTTATAAGGACACAGACACGTTCTCATTCCAGCATGTTCAGGGCGATCTCCAGGGGGAGGGGAGTGGTGTGGGGAGGGGGGTGAGGGGAGAGGGGTGAGGGGAGAGGGGTGATGGGGAGAGGGGTGATGGGGAGCGACGGCACAGTAAGGGGAAAGCCCTGCACGGACTTAAAGTGACCATGAGCTATGGGCTGAGGAATATGTATAACTCAGCTCGGTGTCTGAGGGCCACTTAGTTCTTATAAAGTATTTACTTATTTTTATTTACTGATTTGAGAGGGAGGAAGGGAGAGAGAGAGAGAGATTGATTTGTTTTCTCATTTATTCTTGAATCCAGTGGTTGCTTCTTGTAAGTACCCTGACCGGGGATCGAACCCACAACCTTGGCGTATTGGGATGACACTCTAACTGACTGGGCCACCCGGCCAGGGCCAGGCCAGTTAATTCTTAAAACATTGCCGAGTTCCTGGGAAATCAAATGAGACCTATAAGCCAAATTTCCCGGCAATATAGGAGGTGCTCAACACCTACCTGCTTCCCCCATGACTCTGAGAAAATAGAAAAGGAATGGAGTTTTCTTTCCCTTGTTTCTCCAATAATTTAATGAGGAAAATAAATAAGAGTCTCAAGAAAATGAGGTACTAAGTGTAGCACTCAGATATAGGTATAGAGGATGGATTCTCACACCTGTTTGCATATCAGAATCACACAGAAGATAGACAAAAACTACAGCTAACCAGGCTCCAACCTCCCGGAGCAGAGTGGATCGTCATATCTAGGGGTGAGAGATGACAGACCAGGGACAGGGTCTGCAGAGCAGAATCTGAAAAGCATGGGCACCGTGCCCGAGGGGTTGTCCACTGTCATCTCAGGACTTGTGTTCTTTGCATCATTGCTTTTACAACCTTTGACGGCTTTTGCTAAATAAAGCAGCACCGAATTGCTCAAAAAGAAATATATTCCAAGATATACGACTAGTGTATACAGTCTGCTGCTCCATCTGGTCTTCTCAAATCCTTGCATTTTAGAAAATAATGTGTAGATAGGTCTATAAATTGCTCCTCCAACAAAACAGAGTAGACTCGCTTTAGGGGGTATGGGAAAGTATTTTTCCCCTTTGGTTTATCTGCAGCAAGAAAGCTAATCTATAAGAGCAAGCAATTATGCATGCATTCATTCACTCATTCATTCATTCGGTCAACAGCTGGACTAAAATGAAATATTGAGGATGTACTTGATTCAAAGGATGGTTCGGGTAGCTTATAGTAATTTAACATCCATAATAAAATAATGTGCACAAACTTAGGAATTTCCTTTGCACAGCTCTGTATTCAAGCAAGTAAACGTGCACCTTGGGTTGGTAGGTCCAGGAGGCAGAGAGTGTATCTCTCTGTTGGATGTCACCACGTGCTTCGTGGGACCCAGTATTTGGTTACTACTGACTAGAACAATCACTCATTTCTCTATTTTATTTCCCACAGTATTTGGCACCACAAGTCTGCATTATCCAGGGCTGCTCAGGTGCAGGCTGGACAACCTTGAGCCTGAAGGTTACCCCCAGTGAATTCCTGAATGGATCTCTCTTGCCAGTGGGTTAGGCTCAGGCTGGCTCAAGAGAAGCAGCATTTGGTAAAAGAGGAAGAAATGTGGGCTTGAAGTCAGGTAACCCTGGGATTGAGACCCGGCTCTGTCACCTAGGGGCTGAGCCTCAGTCTCCCCATCTGTGGAATGGGATAATGGCATCAACCCTGCTGGGCTGCTGGAGAATCAGGTACTGGATGTACAGTGCCTGGACCAGAGCGGGCCTGGTGGATGTGAAGCGAGGCTGCTGTTGCTCCGGCTGTGTTAGGACCTAGTCCTCTGAGAGCTCTGGCCCCCCAGTGCTCACAGAGCCCCAGTTCCCACCTCTATGCTCTGGGATGTGTGCTGGACTCATGGGGGACAGTTTCTACAATGCAAAGCTCTCAGGAGAAAGGAGCCCTATTGGCAACTTGGCTGTGACTGGAAGAATCCTTCTAACCCTTCCCGGCCCCTGGTCCCTGATGTCCTAGCCAGTCCCATCACTCCAGCTCCAGCCAGCATGTGGAAATGATAACTTAAACTTGGTGGACCATTCAGAAGTCTAATGTGTCAGCACTGGGACTCCCCACGGTGTGCCAGCAGCTCCCTACCCCCTTCAGCATCACAGTGATCTGATCAGCATGCTTGGTTCTTCCCCTTGGGCATTCCGGCCTGGACTAGCATCTGACAGCTTTCTCTTCCAAGGCCAGCCTCAGACATTACCCTCTAGCCTGGCCTGCAGGACCCAGACCTTTCTGCCTTGAGCAATACCCCTCTCGGCCAAGCCATTCCAGAGCCAACACAGAGGGTTCTGGACCTTTTCAAAAAATATTTGTCTAATACAAGAGTCAGCGAGTCCATGAAAACGAATGACAGAAGGAATGAAATGTGTCACTGCTTATTTCCGAGTAAGATTTGGATTGACTGGGGAGCTGGACTGCTGCCTGGTGCCAGCAGCTGTCACCTGGCGCCACCTCTGGAGAGAGACAGTGACCTCACATAGCTCCGCAGAGTTCACGTTTTCCTGTCCGGCTGACTTGTGGATATTAAACATGACAGCTGCAACCTCCAAAACCACATGGTTCTTTAAAATTTAATTATAAACCTGGCGCTTGGTTTATATCCTAAAACATAATCTCTCACCCTGTTCATTAATTTACATATTCCCATAATGAAATTCATATATATATATGCAATCTTTTAATGAATGTCAATAGATCGTGATGGTGTTATGCATGAAAGGTTTAAAAAAATCTGGCGCCGAATACATCCACATTAAATCACTCTCCAAAATGGTAATTTAAGAACCAAACTTCTTGTTGCTTTCTGCCGCTTTACTTTTCTGCTGCTAGACTATCTTACCTCTCCTGAAATGTCACGTTTGAGAAGTCCTTTTTGACTCCCCCACGAGTCACTCTCTTCTCTGTACACCCAACCTCTTCTTACAGGCCTCTATGAGCACCTTCCGTGATCAGTTTCAAGGTCTATGTCCTTGAGAAGCAGTGTGGCCTTGCGGTCAGGAGCTGGCCCACTGGACCAGAATTTCTGTCTTTAGAACTGAGCTCTGCCACCTACTAGCTATGTGGCCTTGTCAGGTTCCTTAATCTCTCTTGGCCTCAGTCATTTCAACTGCAACATGGGGATAACAATACTACCCTACCCCAATATTATCATAATCATTGCTGCTACTATTATTACTACTATTACTACCCCCTTCCCAGCAGGCCTGCGATCTCCCGACACCAGAACTAAGGCTCCCTCTTCCTTGCGCGTGGCTGAAGAGTCAAGCCTAATTGTCCGTATGCTGCAGGCATTCAACAGCTCTCAGTGAGCTCTCCAGAGTCCCTTATTTCCAACACAAACAAGTCCCCAGAATGTTCCTCAGTGGAGAAAGGGTCCAGGTAGGATTCTTAGTCTGAGCTGCTATAACAAATTCCCATGAACTGTGCAGCATATAAACAACAACAGAAATTCATTTCTCATAGTTGTGGAGGCTGGAAGTCTAAGGGTGTCAGCAGGGTTGGGCAAGGGCCCTCTTCCTGGCTCATCCCTGGAGTCCTTTTCCTGCGTCCTCATGTAGTAGAAGGGGCTGGGAGCTCTGTGGGAATCTTTTATAGGGACACTAATCCCATTCATGAGGGTTCTGCTCTCGCAGCCCCACACCTTCCAAAGGCCCTATCTCCTAACACCATCATCAATGGGGGGTAGGGTTTCAACATATTAAAGGGGGGATTCACAAGCATTCAGACCATAGCAGATTCACTGCAAATCCCCCATAGCTATGGCAGTCACTTATCTTTCAAGGTGGTATATCTCCCGAGCAAGTTCTCCGAGGATCACATCCGTCTGTAGGGCATTTGCTGGGCTTTAGCTCTTAGAAGGTGCCCAGGTAAGGTCGAGCCATTCCGCAGGGCGTAGGCCCTCTCTGCAACACCTGCTTAACACTGTCCAGAGCTCTTCCCCTTCTCCACCAACACTTGGGATTCTATATGCTTGCTCCTTGCAAACTGTTTCCTTCTGTTCCCTAACAGGAATGAGGCAAATTTCAGGGAAACAAGGTATGGTATCCATTTACAATAAAATATTTAAAAATTCCAATAACAATAAGTAGGTGGTCCAGTCGCCCAACGGAAGCAACGCCACGTGGAAGAGAGGGGGCTGAGCTGACCAATGTACTTGAAAGCAAACCCACAGACTCATTAGCTATTTTACTCTGAATGCATTTTCTCTCAACCTACAAATTCACAGATGCTCACGAACTTCTATTTGTTATTTTACTTTACATCTTTAAAAATTTTTACAGTCTTTTCCCCTTTTGAAGTCAGATATCACAGACTGAAGGAAAAAACACAACAGATAATTGAGTTCTTTTATTAGCCTCCTTCACCAGGCACTTGAAGAGACATTCTATTTATTCTTGGCTTTGGGGAAAATTTCAGCCTACAGATTATTTGTCAATTTTTTCATTTTGGTCAATTTGTCATTCTAATTAGTTTTATTCTTGGCTCCTGGATCTCTTCCTTTTGAAAATGAAGAAATCTTCCCTAACGTGACTTGACAGGGAAGGGAAACAAGACAGACAGAGGGAAAGGTAAAAAGCTTCCTCTTGTAAATGAACATAACTCAACAATGAACGTGCTCCTGCTGGGAGGGTAGCAGGGGGCCCCGGTGCTGGGTTCCAGGCATTGGTTCTCGTCCAGCATGCATGCTGCACTCAGCTGCCAGCAGGAACCAAGGTCTAACAACATCCATTTTCCATTTCTCTTTCATGATAGTTTTTAAAAAGGCTGAGTGTTAGCTTAACACTTCATCCCAATGACGTTTCCTGTGGAAAACATGCACAGAGCTGCTCACTGCACCCCCTGTCTTTCTTCAGGGGGTAATGAGCATGGATGGCCACAATTAAAGTGGCCGGGGGGATGAATGACCAGAGGCTGACATCAGGTGGGCACAGCAAAGCATCCAAGGCCTTCCCTGCATAGCCAGCCCCTCCTCCGGGCCTCCGCCTGGACCTTCCCAGAGCCCGCTCTCCCTCTGATGGGCGCTCCCAGTCCCAGCACGTGCTACCATAGCGTGTTTCCAGGGGAGTGGAAATCTCAGGTTGCTCAGCCATTAACTAATGAAAAGAGACATTAGTTATATGTGTAGGGCTGAGCACAACTTACACAACGAATAGGTTTGTTAGCCTAATGGTGAGTGAAATTTCTTCTGCAGTTTGGCTCACATCTTGCGGGGAAACTTTTCATGTCAATATGATAGCTTCAGTTAGGAGAACAGAGGTAAAGAGGAAACTCGGCTTCTGTTCCAGGAAAACAGTTCTGAGGACGCCATGACAACCATCGCCACACAAGGAGGGAACCGGGAGGGAAACCCTGTGTTAGATGAACGCGCAGTGGAGGGCTGGGCTGTGGGCTTGGAATCAGCTAGAATTTCCAAAGCAGAAGAGGCTGGGTGGGGGGTCTTGAGATTTTCAGGGCACTTTCTAAAACTTAGAACTTAGGTGAACACATTAAAAAACAAAATTCTTCTTAAGAACAGCAAATCCTAAATTACGTGTATGGGCCTAGGATCATGCATTCATTCATTCAGTTACATTCAGGGAGTATCTACGTTGTACCAAGTATTGGAAACTCAGAAATGAACATAAATAATTTTAACATATCATGAGAAGAACCATAATATACCAAAGGCTATTAGAGAGATACCCCAAAGGTCAGGAACGATGAATAGGACTCTCCTGGGCAGAAGGGAAAGAGAGACATTCCGGGTGAAAGTGTGCCCGGCACGTTTGGAAAACTGGAAACCGTTCCTATCACTGGAGCTCTCAGTCAGGGAGCTGGGCAGAGGAAAGCCTGATTCTTCCTGCAGGAACCACCGAAGAGCTATAACCAAGGAGCGAGATGACCATCTGAGTTGGACAAGAATGATCACTCTTCTAAATGTTGCCTGCTCCAATCAGACTCCACTTCCAAATTCTAAATTTAGATCTTATTAAACATTTATCTCTTGACTGTTGCCCAACACCCCTGGCCCTGACTTCATGGGTTAGCTCATGTTTCCTAGGAGAAATGCCTCCCTTTCTTCTTTGGGGGGGTGTTGGATCTGGGAGCAAGAATTGCAAGGTCATGGGCTGGAGGCTGTGCGCTCTCAGCATGCATCACATCACCGCCTCCTTATATGAATGAGGGGCTTGGAAATGAGGGTCTTCCACTGGCAAAGGACACTCCCCTGCTCTCATTCTGGGCCCTAGATATTGGGATGGGATAAAAGAAGCCTAATGCTATAGAAAAATCATTACTGCAGAGATCTCAGATGCATCCGTCCTCTGGGAGCTGCCTTAGAAAATACATATAAACAAAACCAAATGGAAACCCTGGGTGGAAATGTGTTTTCTCCTGTGGAAGGAAGCAGCCCATTTGGCAAACTTCTTCTTAAGGGACATATATTTGGTAAATACAATGCAAACATCTCATGACAAGAACAGTATGCACTAAACTACGCTCTGTGGGGGGTGGGAGGGGGGTGGACAGCCTGTCATCCGATGGAGGCTGGAGGCGGGAAGGAGAACAGAGGGGGAGCAGTGTCCTCTCCGGGTGGGGGTGGGGAGGCAGCAGACAACCGGAGGAAAGTGGAACAGGGTGACCGGTGGTCTGGGGGAAGCGCTGATCCCCAAAGACAAATGGAGTACAGGGGCCATGGGAAAGGTCACATTTTCTCAGCAGTGGTCTCAACTTGGGACAATTTTATGTCGCCCCTCCCCCCAGGGGACATTTGGCAACGTTTGGTCACCTTACTGGAGGTAGGGTGTTACTGGCATCCAGTGGGTAGAGGCCAGGGACACTGCCACACATCTTATAACGCACATCCCCACAGCAAAAGTGACCCAGCCCCATGTCAATACCTCCGAGGCTGAGACCACTGTCGCCTTGGAGAGCGTCCTGCCTGCGCCCACCCCTGGCTGCTCTGTCTCCTTTCTACGATGCATCTGCAGACAACCGCCAGTAGATTTAAAAAAACACAGCATAATATCTAAAAATACAGCCATTTTTATACTTCAAGGAACAGACAGCGCGATCATTTTTTCGTGACTCTCTGGGTGCTCGAAGGCTGCAAAGAGGAGCCCACGATCTATATATAGTGCGCCCGTCAGATCTGCCGCCCCGGCCCCGGTAGGCCGGCTGCTACTTGCAGCAAAAGATACGACTGAGGCTTGCAGCATCGATTCTTAACTGATGAAAGGATTCGATTCCCGGCAGGCAATGGCCAGAAACCTCCAGGAAAGGCATCTTTTCTCGTGCCCAGGGCCCTTCCACCCCATCACCTGGTCCCTAGAGTTTGGTCCCTCTATGGTCCTGGCTCATTTCAATTTCCCTGGCTCCTAGTTCCTGGCCTCAAAGCCCACCAAGTATCTGCACCTTTTCTTTTGGGTTTATCCTTGCCTGTCCCACTCTAATTGAAAAAATAGGCCGGGAAGTGCATTTTCCAACAAGCAACTGTTTGAAAGGCAAAAGGTCCATGTATCATTAAGAATCCAGACCCCAGTCTGGCTCTTTCTGCAGGCAAATCGCCTCATTGTAATTTTCTTGCAACAAAAGTCCACGAGGGCTGCCAGGCTGCAGCAGCAATTTGTTTAATGCCAGTCTCGGGAAATGAAACACTGAGCCGCGGAGATGGACGCCCCTCCCCTCCAGCCTCACCTCGCAGCCTGGCTTCCAGCCCAGACCCCAGCAGCCATGCGGAGAGGGACCCAATACGGGTGGGCGCCCGGCCAGAGGAATGGGCCTTGGTTTTACCATGTTACCTGCACTCTGCTCCCTCCTGTTTCCTGTGTCCCCTTCACCTTCTTTCTCCCATCCCCAGACCCTGGCGGCCTGGCTGAGCTCAGGCTGTGGATCAGTTTACCCCCGGCCTTCCTCTCCCTGACCCTGTTACATAAGGGAGACCCGGCTGCCCCAGGAGGCGGAGGGCGGGAAGGGCTCGGAATTCGTGACCGAGGCTCTGTCCTCATTTCTATGCTGCTCTGCAAGTGTCAGCACAATTCAGTGTCCTCGGACAACGCAGACGGTCCCGCGGGAGGGCAGGGCTGAGACCCAGGCCTGTCCCCTTGTCTCACAGATGAAGAGCCAGGCTCGGGCCTGGAGTGCCTCCCTCAAGGTCACCCACTGAGTAGCTGACAAGGTTAGGGTCCAGGTCTCGCTGACTCCCGTCTACTGAAGAGGATGGCTGTGAATTTTTAAATCTAGGCGGGCTACTGTTCCTTTTGTCTTACATGTGGCTGGGTAAGGGCCGAGCCCTTCGCATCGCCTGGAGTCCCACCGGGGAACTGTCCCAGTCACACTGAGGCAGGAATCTCAGGTCTTAGCCTTTGAGCTCTGGGCTTCACTCAGACTCATACTTAAACCTCAAGGGGTTGCACCTCCCCTCTTCCTTCCCTCGGTGGGGGCGGGAGGAAAGGTGGGAGGAAACGGGAGGGAGGGGAAACAGTGCCGAGCGCCTGCACTTCCTCGGAGAGGCTGCGGGGTTAGACCTACTGGGGGCGGGGGGCAGGCGGGGATCCAGGGTCTGTCTGCTACGGGGCTTTCATTCCTGCACTCATTCCTGAAGCCCAGGGGCCTGTCCTATGTCCCCAAACTATGATGTTCAAACTCCTATTTGACTCTTATGATACTATATATTGAATGAAATGGAATCCCATAATTTGCTGTTTCCTGCTTTTAAAAAATTCATTGTTGACACTATTACAGATGTCCCCCATTTCCCACCCCTTTTACCCACCTTCACCCAGCTTTTAAAATTAATTTGTCCTAATTCTACACATGCTGGAGAAAATTAAATTAAATCCCTGTAACTTATTTTGAAACAAACAACCAGCCCTGAAGAAACTGGGTCCTATGGAGTTGTCCGTAGGTGCTTAGAGCCATTTAAAAAGATGCCCAGGCTTTTAGTTTAAAAAATTATAACAACAATACTACCGCTTACAGAGCACTTACTTACCATGTACCAGGCACAGTTCTAAATGCTGACATGGTTTAACTGATTTGTTTCAACAGCCCTAGGAGGCAGATACTATTATGATCCCCATTTTACAGATGAGGAAACTGAGGGCCACTTGTTTAGGGCCACACATCTAGTGAGTGACAGAGTAGGGATTTGAACACGGACTGTTTGGCCCCAGGCTGCTGCCTCAGGAGATGCTCCTTGGCAATGAATTTCATGGCTATGGAAAAGCTGAAAGGATACACTGGAGCTTTAGTAACAACCAACAACTTCAAGATTCTTGGCTTAACCTAGTGTTTCTCAACTTGTTGCACTGCCCATCCTGTGGGGATGACAGGTTAGGGGCTGTCGGGATCCTCTTAATCCCCAAGGTTCACTCCTCCTGCTGCAACTCCTGCCTCCCGATGTGAGTTTTCTGAGGACAGGTGAATTCACATCAGGCACTAATTAGGCAATTTCTCACTCCAGGTTGAAATTAGATTTGTCATATAACCATTTCATGGGCAAATATATCACGATGCTGAGCAGGACCCCTCTAGTCTTTATTAAGCACCCTAAAGTCCTTTGGCTCCATGGTTAGCGGTTCAGCTCTAAATGGCTGGCACTCAGTAAACGCTTGTTCAATGAATGAACCATGAAAGGTTCAATCAGCTGATGAATTTAAAAGAGGGCCTGTCTTTACGTTACTGGAGCAGAACCATATAAAAGAAGCCGGCAAGGTACACTGAAATATTAGATGGGAAAGTCTATGACAACCAAGTCTTCCAAACGCATGTGAAAAACACCCCTTCCCAGCCAGCGAGTCCCCTGGGCGTGGGCAGCGCTTGTCTGGTCAATGAGTTATCCCCAAAGTGGGAGCAAGGGGTTCCTCAGCTTTGCACATCCCTGTGGGAGCACATAAGAGAGTGAACAATCTGATGTTTCATGGGATCCAAGTGGCCTAATGAGATAATGCGTACCCACAAGGGCCTAAATTACATTCGGGGATTATGTTGCTCATTAGGTAGCGTCCCTGCTGTGAGGAGACCTGGTCGACCCAAAGCAAAGCGAGGTGACAACCATCCAGTCTGTGAGCAGCCATGAGCTCTCTCCCTGCACTGCAACTCCCCAGGTGCGCAGGGCTCCCCAGCCCACAGGCCAGCTGCTGGACCAGGGAATATCCATGGCCCTGCGGATGTGTCTAGAAAGTCTAAGTGCGCTCTTTGGAGCCCAAGGCAGCCCTGTTAATAATATCAATAGCAGACGGATGTTAGGAAAGTCAAAAGCTCTATTTTGCTTCCAAATTACAGATTCAGTGAATTTTATTCGACATGCCTACACTGTCATATTTTAGGACGTGCCTTTTTTAAGATGAAAATAGTTGAGAGCCTAGCTCCGTGCAATTCCCCCAAGTTAAAGCTAAAACTTCCGAACCCTCTGAAGGTTTGTTTTTCTCACACTGTCATTATCATTACTCATGCCTTTAACTCTCGGGCTGCATTTCCTGGGAAGCCTCCCAAGCCACACGCTGTGCTGTTAAGCTCCTGGGTTCCAGGGACCAGCTCCCTGTAAGAGTGAGTATAACCAAAATGCCCCCTAAGGCAGGATGAAATCATCTTCTACAGAGCTGTCAGGGACATCAGTTTTTAATGTGTGTTTTTAGAAACACCTCACTGATTTTTTAAAAATAAACTTGATTCTGTTTACCTCTCCCGTGAAAATGTCTGACGTTCCCACCAGGTCATACTTGCCATTTCAGCTGTTTTCCAATCAGGCAAGTGGAGCAGAAAACAAAAGGCCAGCACGTGGTCTGCAGGGCGGGAGGGCATGGTCCTCCCCTTCTGCACCACGCAGGTACGCAGGCCAAGTCTGTGCGTCTCCTGGGGGAGACACCGTCAGGCAGCACGTGGGGACTTTCAGTTTCCTTCTCTCCACCTCCATCCACATCTTACTAGTCACTGGAAGGGGCCAATGGAAATGAGTTCCTGGCTTTCCTACTGCACTCGGTCCATTGGTATCCATTTGATAGTTGATGCATGTAGTCTTAAATCATGCAGAATCTGAACATGATGGAAACTCTGGCCACTAGCACACTACTGAGCACCTTCTTAGAGAGAGAAAGATAGATGCCACTTGGAAAGACAAGTGCCTCCTTTAGAGCACGTAAGGCAGTGTTTTGGGTTTCATCCCAAAGGGTCCGTCTCCTAGGACTAGGACTAGCTGCCTGAGCAGTAATGAACACTGCGGACGAAGGGGCCTCCCGCATATGAACTTGTGGCCTTAAATGAAATTCATTTATCTTCTCAAGTCCTCGGTTTCAAAATCTCCCTAATCACAATGCTTGTATTGACTGTGGTAGGGTTAAATTACAAACACACGGACAGCACCCATGGCACACCCAATGTGTAGTAGGTCCACAACGCAAATACGCAGCCTGAGCACAAATCCAAAGCTTGAGCTGTGCGACCTTGGGCAAACGCGAATGACCTCTGTGAGAAGGAGAAGGTATCAGCTGCCTCACAGAATTCTTTCATTGACCATCTGCATGCATCAAACAGTAACTGAGCACACCCTATGTGCTAGGGACTTCGGTGTACATGTGTCTTTCTCTAGGAATAAATGAGAATCAGAAAACTGTAAAATATAGGGCATAGCTTCAGGGAGCCAGGCACTACATGAAGTCCCATGGGCCCAGGCGGTAAACAGGTGCTGAGATGTTAGATGGCCTGCTCTTCGAGGGCAAGCCTCATTCATTCATTCGCTCCGAAAATACTTATTGTGGCTGTGTTAAGAGGCAGACGAGGCACTATTCGGACACAGGTTAACGAAACGTGGCCCCTGTCCACAGAAGAGAGGATTCTTGGCTCAGCATCCTTCACAGTAAGTATTAGCTTCTCTCTCCTCCCTTGAGTTCCCTGATTAACCTGAAGACAATTCAAGGGTTGGGTGGTAAGTGCTACATGGCGAGGATGGGCCTAATACCTTCCTGTCACTTCCAGGCTCAAGTCGCATTCCTGAAATCCTGCAGATCAGGCATATTACCTGCAAATGTAGTTCTACCCTTCCCCCAACCAAGGCAGTGGGACCCAGGCTGCTGAAACATTGGCCGAGGAGCCAGAGTGGCCTGGGGAGGGGACAGTGCTCGCCTTTAGAAACTCTGCAGGGGGACAAGGGCACTGGCTCAAGAGCATTCACCCCATCTCCTCTCCCTGCCCGCTGTGGAACCCAGCCTGCTGGGCATGCCTGCCAAGGGAGAGAGCCATCAGGCGTGGCTAGGTAAGGCTAAGCAGGAGCTGCTTACTTTGGGGTATTATAAAAGTTAATAACATTGGGATTGTTTCTGCTTTGGATGCAAGCAATTGAAATGATTGAAATGGAAATGAAAACATGTGCTTTTGATGATTAGGAGATGAGAAAAGAAACAATTAGCGTGAAGGCAAATAATGGGCAAAATAAATTCTTTCTGCCGCACAGGATGGTCACAAGAGGAACGTCCTTGAAAAACTTTCCAATCCTTCATGGGCAACGTGAGAAAAAACTTCAAGTAGTTAAGGGCCAGGGAAATTCTAAAGGAAACTAGTAGAAATAGTTCAACTAAGGATTAAAGCCAGGCTGTCCCTGAGGTCTGAGTGGGAGGAAACTGGGCGCTCTTTTCTCATCAGTTGAGTGAGACGCCAGGCAGGCAGGAAAGCTTCAGCTCTCCCGGCAGAGGTTTCCCGTGACTGCTTAGCCATAATCAATGCCACCGGGTCCCACAGCATTGTCTCCTGAGAGGCTATTCAGGTATTGCCTGTCCCTTCTCAAAAGCACCCAAGTGGCCTCCCTCTCTCCCTGCTTTTTGATATCTTACTGTGAGCCGGCCTACCTGTATCTTGACCAGAGTGAATGAAAGCACCAAAGGGAAAACAATTCCCTAGTTTCACTGAGGCTCCCTATCCAGCTGGGGAAGCCGTTCTCCCAGCACTCGCACTCGCAGGGTTCCCTCTGAACGCTCAACACTTTAATGGCCTTTCTCACTCACAGAGGCCCACCAAATTCGGGGGCTCCTGGCACTCTTATTAGAGGGTGCATGGCCAAGGGTGTGGACACCAATCTGAGACACGAAGACTATGTAATGGCTCTAAAAAGCATAGGAAGCACTGAGCCACTCCAGTAAGAGAACTGGTGGTGGCGGGACAGATGAGAAAGTCAGGGACATTGGGTGCTGAGGGTGAGCCTAACACTCACCAGCTGCATGGTCTTGGAAAGAGCTGATTAACATCCCTAAATCTTAGTTATTTCACCTGTACACTGGGCCTGCTGAGGTGGGTGTTGTTGGTGGCTTCCCTAACGACCGCCTCCTGCTCTCTCCTAAGAGAAGCCTAATTTTATTCAGGTGTCCATCTGTCCTCTGGGCAGTCCTTGAGCAGAGTGAACGCTAATCCCCCCATCTCAGATGCAGATCTGTTTGGTCTGAATATAACCCCTTTTTTGGACATTATTTGGTTCAGAACTGAATATTTGCTCAAGTTTGAGCCAAGGAGACAAACAGAGGGATGCTTCCATGGGTGTTCTTGCTCCCTGTGGGATCACGTCCTAAAGTGACCCCTCTCTCTTCCACAGGGAGTTGTGATTCACAATGTCCAGCCCTGAAGCTGCCACACAGAGGAGGGTGGAGCCCCAGGAGCTGCAGAGGTACAAAGACGGATTAAGCCAGCCCCGAAGTGTACATCATTTCTAGCTCCTAGTTATATGAGCCAATATATTTTCTTCTTGTTAAGGATAATTAACAACTACATGTTTTCTATTACTTGCAAGTTAAAGTATATAAGATAATAGAGATATCTATTAGAAAATACAAAGTAAAGTCAGGGATGTGCCGTGCTCAGCACAGAACAAAGGACAGAGTGAGCAGTCAAAACACGATGGTTCCTTTCGCTCGAGTGTCTTTTCTTGGCTACACTTTCTCGTCTCCATTAAGGGGTTCTCCCAGAGGATCTATTTCAGTTTCATTCAAGCACAAGGACATCTCTGACGTTATAAATGTTGAAAGGCATTGTTTTACTCACTGGCAGCAGTTTCTAGGAATTCAGGATGTTAGAGGCAGAGAAAAATTATACCCAGAAAACCCTGAATGCCTGTTGCAGGTTGCATTGTGATCTGCCCCCCACCCCCACAACCAAAATAGGGTGAATTCCTAATGCTAGTTCTTCAGAATGTGACCCTACTGGAAATAAGGTCACTGCAGATGTAGTTAATTAAAAGGAGGTCATGCTGCAGTAGGGTGGGCCCTAATCCAATATGACTGGATTTCTTATGAGAAGATGGCAATGTGAAGACACAGACACACAGAGTGTCATGTGATGACTGGGGTTATGTAGCTGTAAGTCAGGAATGTCGAGGATTTCCAGAAAACCACCAGAAGCTGGGAAGAGGAAAGGAAGGATTCCTCCATAGGTTACAGGAGAATGGTCCTGTTAGTGCCTTGATTTTGGATTTCTAGGCTCCATAATTGTGAGATAATAAATTTCTGCTGTTTTAAGCCACCTTGTTTGTGGTGCTTTGTTATGGAAGCTCTAGGAAATGAATATAGTGTCTATTCAGAAACAATTAATGGGGAAAAAAATCAGGTGGAAACCAGGCATTTTAAATCACCAGTATTTTAAAAGAGTTAGAAGTGTCCTCTATCTATGATAATTTATGCCAAGCTGATAAAAGTCTAAATATTCCTCTCTAAAAGCACCCCAATATCCCTTATTTAAAGATGCAATCACTCTCTAAGCCTTTTCTTAAAAAATAAAATTAAATGCAGACGTCAGATGTAGAAAACTGGTAAAGGTGGAGCTCCTAGAATTGATGGAAGCTGAGGGAGTCAGATCTGCTGCCAACTCTCTCTAATGACCCCTGAGTCCCACTCCCCTAATCGAACCACAAGGGCTCTATAGCTATCAGGCTTAGAAACACTGTTCTAGGGTATGCAAATATGGGTGCTTATGGTCACATTTAGGTGTACAGTAGGAGTTCTCTTCAATGATTGCCACATAACTAACTTGTTAGATTAAGAAATATTTTCCATCCTTTCTGTAAAATATAATGACTGGTGCCCAAGCTGACACTTCAAGATAACAGTCTAGTTGCTGGGATGCCCCTGTGTTTCTGTTTCCACCAGATGAGATGTGAGATTTTGGGGTCTGTTTCCAAACCTTTTTCTGCCAGTTATATGTGTTAGTGTAATTATGTAATTTGGTTGCATATTATATACACTGAAAAAAGTGTGGGTGTGAAAAGAAAATGCTCTTAAGTTGCATGCTGTGGGAGACTGGATTTAAAAAAGTTGCTAAAACTAAATCAAACCTGCTGTTGAACCAGGTGTGGGTGGGTCAACCACAGAAGACTGGAATATTCTGTATTAAGATTGCTTCCTAAATGCCTTCAAGATCTCATTCCAGTTTAAGGAAACTAAAGCTGGAAACTGCAGATGATGCCTTTTTGGCATGGTTTATGTGAGAGTGGTCATTAAAAACTCCAATCAGCAAACCTAAGAAGTGTTTTGGTCTCATAAAAAAATTTGGTAAGTGAATATGCATTTATATACTTTAAGTTAAAACATTTAAGGTACATATATATCACGTTATGATTAAGCATAATCATTTTCGAGGTCTTTTTTTGTTAACTAACCAGCTGCCAGCTCCAGCTGCATGGGGTAAGAGGGCCCTTACTGCAGTTGCTTCATTTTGGATGCTATTCTCTTGGATGGGCAAATGTTGGTACTTAGTTGTCATCAATGGCCACCTAGAATGTAAGCTACTTGAGTGAGGGTATATTTGTCTGCCTTGTTCAGTGATGTTCATTTTTAAAAAACTGCATCGATTTAAAACACCATTAGATATTTTTCATTAAATAAGAAACATATGTTTACCTGAATAAGTTTTAAAGCTATATAAAAAAAGAATGACCCATAAATCACCTCCTTGTGGATATAATTATACATTTGGCAGGAGTCTCAGAAAGGGCTTTGTTGATTTCCTGGCCATGTCATAGAATGGTAGGTCAAAGAATGGGCCACTGAGACCTGCTCCAAGATTTACCCCAATCAGGCAGGGGCCCAAGCACCCATTAGAACAGCTCTACCTACAGGTTCTGAGTGTTTCAACTTTTGCAAATAAAAGCCTACAGAGTGTAAATCCACTCCAACTTGGATTACTATTTTGATTCCATTCACTTTCCAAGAACTGTGTTTTCTGACCATTTTCAAAGATGAAGTGGTAAATAAAACAAGTCAGTGATACTGCAGGGGTTCTGGACTGGGCCACATGCATACAAGGGTCCCCATCCCCATTCAGATGGCAGATAAACCCTTTCCCTTTGGAGCGGCACCCACTCTAAGAAATCCAGGCCAGAAGGAGAGAGCAAAGAGTTCCACAGCCCATCCTCCTGCTTTTAGCTGAGACTGGAAGCCAGCGGGGAAAAGTGGTTGGTCCCTGGCAGGCACGGAGTGGCATCTGATCCAGAGCGAGAACTCAGACCTCCTGCTCCATTCCTTCTTCACCACACTGTGTGCCCCTCGCAAAAGCAAACCAGGGAGAACCAAACAAGCGTGAGCGCGTTCTCGGTGCCAGCCCCTTCTTGCTGTGACTCGGCCCAATAAATACTGGTTGGCTTGATGTCCTGGCCCCACAGGTGGCAGGCAATAGGCTGCAGATCCCTGGGAGTGGAACTCATCCACACTTTCCACACGAGGAGTTCTGAGTGGCATATGTTGTTGGCATCCCCCTAACCCCATTAGCAGCTGGGCACGTGGAAGGCAAACAGACAGCCGTTTCCCAGTTCCGAGGCTGTTCTCTCTGCAGGGACTTTCTAAAGGAGACGGCTGCCTTAACTGGCGATTGACCCACACTGAACGAGAGCTTGCAGTCACAGTGGGCAAATGTGGTGAAAGTAACCTCAGACACAACAGGCCCAGGAGAGCCCTCCGCACCCAAACTATAGGAGAAGAAGCACTTGGCTGGTGGCCTAGGAGTCTTTCATTTGGAGGAGGGTGATTATCTCTACAATGGGACTTAAGGGGAGAGAGGAACCACAAAGGCACCTCTGAGCTTGCTCTTTTGGGTTCTGAGTATTTGTCTATTCTTTAGCCCCTGAGAAGGTGATGCTTAGTGACCTGCAGCACACTCTTAGGTAAGAGGCACCCAGAGTTTGGAAAACTGCTTCTGATACCAGGCAAGCTATTTAAAATTTCTTAAAGCCTCCGTTTCGTTATTTGTAAACTGAGAGGAAAAGGTATCCACCTCAGAGTTTTATTGCAAATATTAAATGAAATAACTAATGCAAAGTTCTTAGCACATAGTAGATATTCAATAAATATTAGCTAACAAATAACAACTAGTTAATTATAACGATAATAAAGTAAATAAATAATAAAGTAGGAAAATAAATAAAATACGAGAAACCCCCTCTCCAAGTCAGTCATCTGGGTGTCTAGCACATGCAAGCTCTGTCCTAGGCATTGGGAGGCTCTAAGAGGCACTTCCCAGGAGTTTCTTCACCAGCAGGGGAGATAAGCCATGTATGCAGTTAGCTCTTGCGTGAGTTGGTAAATTATAAATGCACAAGAGAGGCACAGGTAAAGTGTGATAAGAGGTTGGGAGAAAAAAAGGACAACTTATGGCTGGGGAATTTAGAGCAGCATTGTGAAGGAGGCAGCAGGGGTCATCCGCTCTGTGTTTTATGAAATATCCCTGAACAGTGTAAGTGGAATTCCAAGTCCATTTCCAATGATACAGTCCTTTCTTGGGATAAATTGTTTTATGAAATATCCCCGAACAATGTAAACTGAATTCCAACTCAGTTTCAAATGATGTAGTCCTGTCTGGGGATAAATTTCATTGCCCTTATTCATATTGGTTGGAGGAAAAATAAATGGATTTCTGATGGTCAGCTAACCAGAGAGCATGTAGGAAGGAAGCCTGCTGCTCTGGTCACCTTCATGTCGTCTACGGCACATTTGGAAGTCATGTGTCTGTACTCCACAGTGTGTGGTGGTTGGTATTATCTATGACATGGTGCCTTTCTCCTATCACAGGTGCCAAGAGCTGAGGCAGAGCTCAGAAGTCCCTGAATCACCATTTTTCAGAATATCCTCGGGGTTTCATGAGTCCCATGATATGAGGGGTGGGGTCGGGGAAGGAGAGGATGCGGCAGGAGGAAAGGCTTCTGTGATGTAGCTTTGAGCCACTTCATTACTTAGACCCCCCTCCCGGAGGTTCACTACACACATTAGCACATATGAGTTAGGACATCACAAATGTATTTGGTCATACAAGACTTTCTATCTCGTAGCACAATTTCTACTAATTTTCCAGTTCACCTTGGAGATTGTTGTCGAGTGAACTGCGCAGCATTGCCAAGGGGTCATTAGAATAGCGCGCCGAGCCTGAGCCCATCCAGGGAGCCTGGACGCCGAGGAAGGCAGGCCCGTGGCTTCCTCCTCCTGGCTATGCCTGGGTAGATGACCGGACAGCCTACCCAGGGACTTGAGTCGTCTCCATTCGGAAGACACTGCATTCGCCCCACACGACACCCTCCACGGCCTTGCCCGCGCCCTGCGAGGCGGGCCTCAGCCCGCTCCTTTCCACAGGTGAGCGCACAGGAGCTCCCCAGGTGAGCAGTGCCCCGAGGTGGCACGGCTGGGAGCTGGCAGGACTTGAGTTCTGTTTCCTGAGACATTCTGCTCACTCCACTCCAGTGGCCTTGGATTCACAACAGTGCTAGAAAGCTAGCGTCACCTCAGTTTAGTGTTGCTAACTCTAGGGAGCAAGAGTTTGGGGAGCAGAGGTGAATAGTAACCTGTAATTCACACAAAAGCTGATGGAATTCAACAGTCATCTCATTAATAGAAATTCAGAGCTAGATTTTTTAAAGGTATGACAGTCCAGAGCACTGCCCTGCTGGGTCAGATCTCCACACCAGGTTCACACCCTGCTGGACCCTGAACAAGGACCAGCAGAGGTCCCTGAGCAGCGCCCAACCGCACTCAAGAAGCAGCCCCTCGCCTGCCCTGCCTAGAAAACCTTCCCTTTTCTGCCAGGAAGCGCACCTGCAGGTTACGTCTGAGACCCCTCAGCTATATCTGGAAAACGCAAAATGATTTTGCCAAAGCATCAGTCAACAGTCCTTGAAATAGAAGGATGAAGCAATTATAAGTGACAGCCTCAAACTGCGCTAAGGCTCAAAAGCGGCGTTTCCTTGCTCTTGAGAGACGGGTTGGTGCCACCACCGTCTAAGGAAGCGCACGACGTGGGATGGGGCTTCAGGAGAGAGACGCAGAGGACGTTTTCTTTGCTGTAGACGACAGGCTGCTGTAGGCACATGAAAACCAGTTTTACACCAGGAAGGAGAAAGTCTGGATAAATAGCATGGTTGGTTCCTGTTAAAAGAAGTGCTGTTTTGCTGCTGGGTTCACTGCGTCAGCTTGAAGGAGCTGCAACATGAGATCATCCATGCGTCGCATGCCAATTAGGGATTTACCGCCCAGCCGGGCAGTTTTTTATAGGCTCTGTGAAAATCTATACATATGATGGACACTTGCTTAGAAAAGGAACACGCAGTAGAGGAAGCCCAAGAGTCATTACGCTAACCGATAGGTCCCAGCAAGGAGGGGTGAGGATGGTGCAGGGGCATGAAGACAAAGGGCAGCTGCCACCAATGCCACTGAGAGCTTCCAGCTCTCCTGCCGTGGTAAATCCCCGGGACCAGCCACCGTCAGCCACTGCGACCAGGACTCCAGCCACCTGTGGAGCCTGGATTCCCACCTGAGCGCCACACCCTTCTCCTGTCTGAGCTCCAGTCTCTTTATTTGTACAACAGGGATACTGCTGACCACCTGGTCAGAGGACAATGAACACGCAAATGAGAATGGACCGAATTCACCAAGGTCCTCCCATTGTACAGATTCATGGTCACTTAGTTAGGTGATGCAGTTCTGGGATTGTCAATGAGATTTTTTCTTTAATTCTTAAAAATTCTTCAAAGTGGCACTGGTGCTTATGTAAGTTTAATCTCCCCTTTCCCACATCCTCTGTTAAGCTCTGCCTCAGCCAGGGTACTGCACTAGTCCTAACACAGGCAACCGCTTTTCTCTTGTCTAGAATCTCCTCGTTGGAGTCCTCCATCATCATTCATGAACAGATCTTTGTCCAACTGCTGTGTCATCAAATTTCATTCACTGGCATTGCCAATATGATTGGATTTGGGGGGCAAAGACCATCCTGTTCTACTTCTATCCCCAACCCAGTGTACAATCACTACGTAAGAGAGTTTGGATAAAGAATGAATGAGTGAATGATTGGAACTTATAGTAACATCTTGAACAGTGAAATGTAGTATATGCCTCTAAATAGTCTACTCGCTCATTCCTAGACAAGCAGGTGCATTACTTTGGTTTTTAAGAGCACTTTTCTTTTCAATTAAGAACATGTTTTCATACCACCAAAAAAGAAACAAAACCTTAACTCCAGCTCTGCATAGCAAAAACTCACCCCTCTCTTTCCAAGGGCCTCAAAAGCTATTTTCCTGGCTTTGTGTGGAAGCTGGCACAGGTCCCCTCTTAGTGAGACCATCTGTCCCAGACAATAGCTGTGCCATCCTTTATGACGATGACAATAATGTGGTTGGTTCCACAATTAATAAAGTGATCTAGAAACTCTTCAGAGAAGCACGGGAAGAGTGAAAGAGGGAGCCGGAGGAAGAGAGCATCCTAGACTGGGCATCTGTCCTCGGTGCCGCCTCAGATTGTCACAAGCACACACTGAACACTTGCCTACCATGCTATTCTGGGCACTTTACACAATTAATTATCTACCCTCTCAGCAACTCTCCCCCTTTTTTAAATAAGGACACTTAGGCACAGAGAGGTTAAGGAATTTGCCACAGATCACTCAGCACAGAGTAGAAAGGACAGAGCAGGGATATGTAGTCCCAGAGATCCCCCTTGCATCACACTGCCTCCTGGATGTCACAGTTCGAAGAATTTGGTTATCATTATCTACATTTTAAAAACGAAGACACTGCCTGACCAGTGTGGCTCAGTTGGTTGAGCGCTGTTCCATGCACCAAGGAGGTTCCCAGTCAGACACGTGCGCGGGTTGCAGGCTCCATCCCCAGTAGGGGGCGTGCAGGAGGCAGCCGATTGACGTTTCTCTTTCATCGATGTTTCTCTCTCTCCCTCTCTTCCTCTCCCTCTAAAAAAATCAATAAAAAAATATATTTTAAAAAATAAATAAAAATGAAGTTGAGGTTCAAAGAGACTCAGAAACATGCCCAGCAACTCCCTGAAGGATGCACAGTTCAAGTCTGTCCGATTATGAAGCTCAGACACTTCCCACTCTACCCCTGAGCCTCCTGTGTGGTATGTCCTGTGTTTCTCACAGGCTCAGTGGAAGATGACTCATTATTTTCTATGCTGAGCTTCTTGCTCAGCTACCCTGTTGAAATCAAGCTGTAATTTTACCCAGGAAGAATTTTTTCTGATCTCTTTCCCAATATGGAAAATAGATCCCCCAATAATTAGAGCTCCTGGAGTCACCTGCCCTCCACAAACACGGATCTGTTGCCTGCTGGATGCTGGGTACCACACGGAGGGCTCGGGAAGCAGAGGGCACCAAACGCAGCCCAGACTGGGGCGTCCACAGCCCTTACTGGAAACTTAGGCCTTCATGCGTGGAGACCAGGCTTGGGAGCAAAGCCCAAAGCCCCCCCCCCCCCCCAATAACCTAATTCTCCTCCCGGCCTTCTGTGGGCTTGCAGACGGCAGCCCGCCAGGAAAGCAAAGGAGCCGGTGCTGACGGTGACCAGGGGCCTCGGAGCGGAGAGGAGCCCGGGGTTCACGCTGTGAACACGGCAGAGCAAACGCGTAGGCTGTACTTGGTCACGGGCACAGACGGACTCGGTCAGCTTCGCTCGCCTGTCCTGGGACAGGGCCAGAGAAGCCACAGGCGGCGCGGCGTTGGGCACGACACCATCGCCTCTCTGTTACTCACAGGCAGTTTCCTGTGGTGGTTTCCCCAACATTTCCCCTCCTGATTTTCTACTACAAACTGTCTAAAGGCGCAGTCTATCATTACCATTTCTCAGAGCCTCTGTGGAAGGAAAACAGTACTTTTTGATTACTGTTGCTATCGTAGGCAGCGTCTAGAAGCGTCTGACTCACCTGACGCGATGCAGACCTTGTCTGTTTCCAGGAGGGTGTGAAGGGGCCAAGGATAGAGTGCACTCGATACGTGAGCCCAGGGAAACGAGAACCGAGCGGGGGCCCAGGGTGGAGGGAGGCCTCGCCAGGCCCCGACCCAGAGCCAGCCCCAGTGAAGGAGCGTTTGGCTGAGCGCCCAGCCTCTGGGCATCCCTAGAATGGTCCTGGAGATGCCGTCACGCCCGCCGGCATTACTGAGCTAACTCCCGGCCCCCCGCACTGGAGAAAGAAGAATGCCCGCGGACTTGTCCAGTGGCGGCTCCCTCCAGACCCGCTGGCTCCCTGGACGACGTGAGAGGTCCGCTGGGCCAGTTTCCCCAGCAAGAAGACTTGCGGATGTGAACGGCTTCCCTCCCCGCACATTCCCCTTCAGGTCAGCATCATGCCCCCATAGAGCAGCCCAACCTCTGCCCAGAGCGCTGGAAGCACTGTTTTTAGCAGTACGGCCACATGGCACCCAGTCTGGATTGCCTGTGTGTCTCTCTGCACCTGATTTTCTTTTCAAAATCCCCACTTTGTCTGCAGGACCTGAAGAAGTGACATTTGGAAGAAATCCCTCTGGAATCCTGGAAGTGGAGGCAGATTATGGAAATGGCTAGTCTCCACCTGCCCCGCCTCGGCCTGCCAAAGGGGGCTGGGGCACGGGGCACGGGCACAGGCTGCGGGCACAGCAGAGGCGGCCAGAGCTGACAGCTGAGCTTTGCTGCACCGGGCACCCTGGGAAAATCAGCGCTCGGGCACCGCCTTACTACCATCTGTGGAGTTTCTTCCTCAGACGGGTTATTTATAGAAACCTGTTTGTGCAAAGCCAATATTTACCTGCCGGGCCTGTCAAAATTTACAGTTCGTCTGTGCCGTCAGCCTGCTGTTTCCCCATCAATAATGGAAATTTCCATCACCAAGAGGAGAGGCTGGGGGAGCTGGGAGGGTCATGCTGCCTCCCAGGGGGTAGGAGGTGGACTGGAGAAGGAGCTGGGCGGGAGCCAGGGAGGAGGGTCTGGGCTCCAGCAGGTTGTCCTGCTGTGTCGTCACCCTGACCCACTGCAGCTTACAGAGGCGCAGTCTCACCTGAGGCCCATCTCCACTCCTGGGGCTGCCCTTGGGCTCAGTGCAGATCACAGAGCCTGAGAAGAAGCTTCCAGAGGATCCTGGCAGATTTGAAAGGAAATCAATCAAAGAGGCCATCAGAGGCCCTTTAATTATATGTTCTGCTTTGTAACAATCGCTTCCCGTCCCCTGGGAGTCAGCCACGGCACCTAGCCACGGGAGGTGAGAGAGAGGGATGACGCCGGCCCCTGAAGTGTTGGTGGCATTTTAATGAATGCCACAGAGAGTGAGCAGGGTGGGCAGGCGGGCGCGGTGAAAGATGACACTAATGAAACGTGTCCAGCTGTGCAGGTCCGTGTGATTAATGCCAGCGCAGCGAACGCTTGATGAAAGGACAGCGCCTGCGTGTCGTCGCTCTCACCTCCAAGGCCCCAGGTAAAGGGGCTGGGACACTTTCCAGCAAGGGTCAAAGCAAAAGCAATCGCTGTAGACACGGTTATGAGAAGGAATGGAGGGAAAGAGGGGACTGTAATGGTGCTTTGAAAAATACACAGAGAAAGACTCAACACTCTCTTCCCTCCAGGCCTCCAGAGAGGCCCACTTACAGGAGAGAAACCCGACTGGCGCGAATAGATGGGGAGGGAAAGACACAGACGGCGGGCGCAAGGGGCTGGATTTGCTTCTGCTCTTGCAGGAGACGGATCGCTTTGTTACCCACAAAGCACTGCTTAGGGGACCCACGGGAGGTGACAGGACTGTCATGACATTGCAATATGATGAGGTCAGAGTGCCAAATACCACCAGGTGAATAATTTAGACTCATAAAAAAAGGTCCAATTCTGTACTATTTCAGTACAATAATTTGATTTCTGAGTGTCTCTGAGTAACAAATAAAAATGAGTGCTTCCCATAATGTCTGGAAAACACGGATATGTCGTTTTATTCTCCCTAAACGTGTCAAAGGTAGAAGGAACCTCAATCAGAGTTTTTTACACACCACTGGACATCATTTTTCCCCTTGCTGCTGCCCCAGGGTCCCACAGGCTACCCGATTCGTGCCTCCAACCTTTGCTCAGGCCCTTGCCTCCTCTTTGAGCTCCCTCTCTGACGACCCCGCCCAGCTCCTACTCAAATTCTTAACCATCTTTCAAAGTCCAGCTCAAACACCTTCGGCTCTTCGTGGGTACCCAGCTCCCCTTCCCTCCCCTCCCCTACCTAGTTCTTTCCTCCCCCAAGAAGACAAAACGACCCCACATATTCTACTTGAGTCTAATGGAAATAAGCAGGGTTATCGGTGTATGTGTCTGGTCCCATTGCTGGACCCTTATTCATTCTAGGTGCCTGATTCAAATTTCTCTATCTCAATATCCATCCCCTCTCTAAAGGCCTTCCCTTATCTAGACTGTCCTTAAGACTATAAACACTGGTTTACAAACCAGTCAGAACAAGAATCTGTAATTCTCTTCAAATTCTGAATTTTTTGTCTTCTCTTTTATGAAAGAAAATAATTAAGTTGGAACTTTGAAAACAAGCCCTTGTTTCCTGCTACGTCCAAGAAGTAATTTTACACCAAGATGCCTTCAGATCAATCAGTGTATTGTATGTTATAAAGGACAGTTCGAAAACTGTCTAGATTGCATCTAGGAAAAAAGGTCACTTTACCCGACAAGTTTTATTTTACAGCTCAGAACGCACCCAGGCGTTCAAGAAAACGAATTAGACTTTGAGGCTACCGAGTGAGGCCATGGTGCGGCAGCCTGGAGCGACGAAGCTTTATAGCAGCTGTTGGAAAGACTATCATCAGAAATACGTCTTACAGACACGACCATCGCCAGCTGGGCAATGTGTCAGCGACTACTTGGAAATGGGGAAGGCAAGGAAGCTGAACTCACGATAAGTAAATAACGAGCGGCCTATAGGTTTGATTATAACGCAGGAAAAAATGGCAGGAAATCATTAGCTGAAGCAAGTCCTGTTGCTATTAACACATTAAAGACTTTTCGGGTAGTCGGAGTTTCCCAAGTCCAACATGCCTACTGGTGAGCACAGGAAAATGCCGCTTCCAGGCTCTGTTCCGGGTAGTGCTGCTGATTTCCCACCACTGTAATCTCCCCAGGACAGGCCAAGGCTGCTGGGGCGCCGGCAGCCGGTTTCGGTGGGGATGGCGGCACCAGCTCATGTCCAATGCAAATCTGAAGGGCGCTCCCTGAAAACAGTATTTGCTGGAGCGTTGAACCAGCCTAGTAATTACGAAATACATTCGGGCAGACACCCCAATCACTGGGTGATGGTTTCCCAATCTAGCAAAGGTCACAAATAATTGAAGGAGTCTGGGAACCTTGAGGCTGCCCGAGAGAGGATGGGGGCAAAGTCCCCGCCCCTGCCAGACCAGTCTTGACCTCCAAGGAGGCCTCAGGGGGCCCCAGGCTTCTGGCGCAGTTTCCTCTCCCTCCTCTAACCCTGCCCATCTCATTGCAAGGACCACCAAGGGACCAGCCCCAACAAGTAGCCACGTTTAGTTCTGTGTATCCCCCTCTCCCAAAGACCCCACCGATCTCACCCCAACCCCCAGCCCGTCGTGCCTCTGATCCCTGTGCGCCTCAGTCACCCGCCCGAGCCCAGCACTCCAGGGCATCCCGCACCGCCCAGACTCCCGCAGATCTGTGTTCCCAGCGGCTCTGCGCAGTCCCTGATCCACTTGAGGCCCTGGCCAGCCCTCCGCCACCTCCACACCTTCCCCGTGAGCCCTCTGGACCCGCCGCCTGGGGCATCCTGTGCCTTCTCCAAGCATGTTTCTCTCTCCCCCTGAGGGAGACCTGGCTGACTTCCCAGGAGACTGTTGCTCCTGCGGCCTTCTCAAGTTTTCCCTCCCGCCCTCTGGAACTGCTGCTCTTGGAGGTTGGACTGTCTGTCCTTCCTGCTCTTCCTTGTGGCTTCCAGACCACGGTCCTCTGACTCCTGACCCGCCCCCCCGAAGTCCTCGAGGGCACGTCCGAGCCACTCTTGGCTGGGACTGTGGCCTAAACATTGTCATCGCAGCATTGCCAACGTCTCCAGTTTACAACTTCTATCCCACCTACCAACTAGCTCTTCCTAGTGTCCCCTTGCCCCCAATTCTTTGAACCCGCTGTGACTTTTGACACCCCTCCGTTTCCTTGCCCATCACCTCATTCCTTCCCCACTCTCACCCCGACCTAACTTCTGTTCCCTTATTATAACCCCTCCCTTGCACTCACTACCAGGGCCCCAGCAGCTCCTCCCTCCATCATAGTTTGCTCAGAGGAACACCGATCTTCCGTAGACCCTCTTTCCCTCCTCCACTCCCTGTGCGGCTGGACGTGGCTGGAGAAAAGCACACAGGGATGTTAGCTGGTCCCCTTTACATCTGTGACCTCAGCTGACAAGCGAGCTCCCAGCTCCTTTGTAAAGCCGACTGCACTTCCCCAGCCACTTCACTCTTCAGGCTGCTCCTCGTGTGCAAACCTCCAGGGTCCCACCCCTTCTTCCTCAGTTTTCATCATAATTTTGATTCTCATTTCCCCAAGAAGCTAAAGTCAATCACACGAGAACTTCTCTAACCCGGCAGGGAATTCGAGCAGAAAGTGCCCGGATCGTGGACGCCCACGACCTCCGTCGGGCCCAATCTGATCCCTCACAGTCTCCCTCCTATGATTGCCGCCTCCTCCTGAGAGAGCCCCTCTTCCCTGGGCACACCCCCCGCGTTTGTTGTTGTTGTTTGTGTACTTCCCACCTCCCAGTGTCCTTCTCGGTCGCTTTTGCTGAGTTTCTCTCACCTTCCTGATCTCTCACTGTTGGGAGCGCCCGGGTTTGGTCCTTAGAGCTCTTTCCTACCTTCATGTGGCCCCTAGATGATCGGACATAGTACCATTTATGTTCAGGCAGCTCTCAAGTTTCATCTCTAGTCCCACCACCCTCTTCCTTGGACTCGGACGCTCCCTCCACGCCTGCACTCGGACTTCACTAGGCTGTGACAGCCAACAGGCCCGGCTCAACTCTCTTCCTGTCCCGTCGCCTCCATCTGTTCTTCCCCGGTGCCCTTCACCTCCGTCAGTGGTGCCACCTAACCCAGAGTCATCCCTGACCTCAAGCACTCTCCCGCCCTGTACCCCATCCACCGCATCCAGCCAGCGTATCCTACTGGCTCTGCCTTTAAGGCAAAATCAGAACGCGACTCACCCCTCCCCTGCTCTTCAGCAACAGCCTCCTCACCTGCCCCGTGTCACCATGACTTTCCGCAGTCACAGTGGTCCTCTGAAACCTACCAGAGCGTGTCACTCCTGGGCTCACAACCCTCCGAGGGGTCCCTGTCTCACTCAGAACTACAGCCAAAGTCCTCACTATGGTCTACAAGGCCCTGCCGCATCCAGCCCTTGTGTAATCCCCAGCCAACCACCTGCTTGCTACCCTCCAGGCACACTACCTTGCTGTATTTTTTTTAAAAGAAAATTTAAAATATATTTTTAAATAATATTTTTAATGAATTTAGAGGGAGGGGAAGGAGATGGATAGAGAAAGGGAAACACTGGTGTGAGAGCAGAACATAGATCAGCTGCCTCCTGCATGACCCCACCGGGGATGGAGCCTGCAACCCGGGCATGTGCCCTGAGCGGGAACTGAACCAGCAACCTTTGGTGGGCAGGATGACGCCCAACCACTGAGCCACACCAGCCAGGGCGCCTTGCTGTTTTTTACACACATCAAGCTCACTCCCACCTCAAGCCCTTTGAGTCTACTCTTCTAGGAAATAACATTTAACTGTCTTCATTGAAAAAAAAATTTAACATAGTGCTTTAATAAGATTTAAACAAAACAGCCTCTTACTCCTCGGTCCCATAGAATAATACCTGATGCTCAAACTTCGATGCAGCCAAACGTGGAGCGGACTCTACTTTCAACTACCTGGTTGGCGTTAGCCGAGAAGCAGAAAGTCTTCACTCAGCAGGAAAAGCTTTCATAGCTTAAAATTTATGTCACTTAATTAAATGAGACTTCCTAAATGGAACTTATTTTCCAATCTATACTTGCAAACCTGCTGCTCTTTGGCGGAATGCTTGTGACATTTCCCCCCCTAAAATAATCACATTGTGCCGGGTAATTTAAGCTCTGGCCAAGGGAGGTTTCCTGCTGCAGCTGGTCTCCTCTCTATAGCGGGACCCGAGGAGACCAGCGCTTCCCCAGTGTCCACCTTGGGACTTGTGAGGGGCCAAGTGCCTGCGCTGAGATCATGGGGGAGGCTCCAAACACAGATTCTCAGGACTCAGCCCCGGTGACTCCACCCAGGAACAGAGGCCTGCATGCCAAGCTGCAGGGTTGGAATTTTATCTAGAAAGCAACGTGGAGCCATTGCAAACTCTGAGGCAGGGCATGGCATCATCGGGTTTGCAATAAAATGGAGTGTGGAGGGTGGATTAGAGGGTGAGCCAAACCCAAGGAGAGGAGAGCATTTAGAAACTTCTACAGGGACGCAGGGTCGGGGGTCAGGACTAGAGGAACTAAGCGGGAGGAGGCTACCATCGTAATGGGACATTTTTTAGGAGGAAGGACTTAAAGAATTAGGTGACTAATTGGATATGGTAGGTGTTGAGCAAACAGAAGGAGCTGAAAATGCCCTCGTGCTCTGGCTTGGGTTACTGAACTGAGGGAGTTCATGGGGGTGGGATGGGAAGAAAGGAAAAGCAAATGAGAATCTAAAACTCAGGGGCTCAGTGGGTGCTTTGGAGCCCTACCCCTCTCCTTCTGTAAAAGTGTGGTTCAGCATCATCTGCATTCAAGGCAATGAGCAAAGGTTTTAGGCAAATCACCTTTTGAGATGTCTACATTTTCTATTGTCACATAAACTTGAACAAGTTCAATTATTCAATTATTAAATGTACACTATAATAAGAAAAAATACTCAATGTTCATAACAGTGCCAATTTTTCACCTGCACATCTGATATCCAAAAAACATGTCTCTAAATCAGCAACACAGAACACCTGGCTCCAGGCTCCTGGCAGGGTCACCTGTGAACTGAGCGAGGACCAGCTCCTGCCCGGGAGCCATGAGAGCAGAGGGAGAAGACGGCCTAAAGGGGCCACCCTGCAGCCCCGCCGGGGACTGTCTAGTTCATACTGAAAACTGGAATTGAGTGGCTGTAAGGAAACCTAATCCCTACCACTAAATGCTATAGTGTAGAGAGAACAGTGGAAATGTTCCAATGCTACTAAGACCCATTCAAAACCCCATTTCCTCTGTATTGCCCAGAAGACCATTAACGTCTCCTTGCAGCATCCGGTTGGCATGCAGGATACAAGCTTCACTGGAGAAAGGCGCATCCCCCATGTAAGGAGTGTGGGCTACTCTCCGTGTGTATACTGCTGGACAGGACATTTCTATTTCCATGTCTCAATCCCCCCATACTGACTGTGTCAGTATTTCATTATTTGTCTTTACACAATGCCTTCAAAGCAGAGCTCAGAAGAAGAAAACGAATACAGTTCATTTATTTTTAAACGCCGCGGAATCATCTGAGGCAGGCCGCAGAGTGGGGGGGCAAAGCGCTTGGTGTGGAGGGGCTGCGTTTCCCTGCGGCTTCTGTTAGTTCTCGGGACCTCTGGCTGCCTCCCGTTCAGAACGCAGCCCCATTCAAACCCTACAGCGTCCTGCCCGCCTGCAGCCACTCACGGTCGCAGGAGCCGCGCACAGGGGCATTCTGCCAACAAGAGTTCCAATGTCACCTTCAGATGACCTCACTGCACACACCTCAGAAACCACCTGGGAAATGGGAACCTGACTGAAACCTATGGATCGGCTTGAAGGTCACTGATGTTTGGAATTCTTCGTGCGGCACTGAATATTAGGACCATGGTTTTGCATGTGGGACCCCATGTAATTCACCTCTTCCCAAAGCAGAAGTGGAGAAACTTCAGTCCATGTCTCCCCAGCAACAAGGCTCTTTCTTCTCGACCAAGTACAATAGCGAAGCTATTCTCTAAGACCTTCCACGTGGACGATGCGTGGTTTGGGCAACGTGTTGACATTAACATGGGCAGTCTCCTCTCCCTGCACATATGAATTGAACAAATGTGCTATTGGATAGTTTTGAACAGAGAAGTGGTGAAAAGGGATCACCAAAGATTAGAAAAAAATAATGAAAAAAACATGGGCCATGAGACAGATGGCTCTGAAAAATAAAGGGGCTGGACTAGAAACACCAGTGAGCAGTAGGGCCGGTTTTTAACCATCTGGAGAACATGATGAGCAGCACGCTGATCCAATCAGCAGGCGTGTTCAGTGGGTGGGCTGTCTAGAAACTGGAGAGAGGGTCTAAGGCATGGAGGATGTTTAGAAATATAAATGGAAGGTAATAAAGCAACTAACAAGTGACTCATTTATCCCAGGCTGGCCACCGGCTTCAGCGGGGGCTCTTGGGTAAGCCATATTAGGACATTTGTTATACGGCCACTAGGGGGAGTGTTGGCCAAATTTTGTGCTCCCGGTAAAGGGAAGGGGTGGGGTGCTGATTGCTTTCAGAAGATCAGACACACAAAAAGAAAGGACAGAGAGACAAAAGGAGGAGAGGAAGTCCATGTCCCTGGTGGGTAAGAGGTGGTTTTGGTGGGGATTCAAGTATCTGGCAAGGAACAGCTGACTTCCTAGGGATCAATGATAAAAGGCTCATGATGGAAGTACTGGACACCAAAGATCTCAGGTTTTAGAGAGAGCATATCTTAGCCAGTACCTGCTAGTACGCTCCCCCGCCCCCCCACCCCCATCCACAGCCCTCTAAGGAAATGAAACATGTAAAACCAGCCAGTGAACATCAGGGTTTTGTGCCATCTTCAGTCTTGACAATGTTATGCACACATGCTTCTTGTATGTGCTTTTCCTCTTAAATATTTTTCTATTATTTTATATCAAAATGTCCCCTTTTACTTTAGTTATTTTATTGTCTAATTACAAAATATTACAATCTCATTGAAGAATATTTGGAAGATACACAAAAATACTTGGAAGAATCTAAAGGTCACTTGCATCCCTACACTCAGATAATGAGAGTCAAAAGTGGTGCAGTCTTCAGGAATTATTTCAGTTCCAAATTACATGTTTTTTTGGGGTGAAATCATTCTACTTTTTTTCATTTCCCACCACAAACATTACAATGATCAGCACTTGCACGACATTAGTCTTTCTAAACCACATCTTTTATCAAAGAATATTTTTCCACATTTCTGATTTCCTTATGATGAACTACTTGATTTGGAACAAGAGGGTCAAGGATCATAGACATTTTTAAGTTCTTGATACATATTGCCATTTTCAGAAAGACTGTACAAATACATATCTCAACCAGCAAAGTGAGAGAATTTGCTTTGTTAGCAATTTATATATTTGTCCCAAATATATATATATAAATTTATTTTAGATATGTAAGTAACAGTTATATATATATAAAGCTAACTGTACACTAAGCTTAATGCAGTATATTAGCATACTGACATCCATCAAAATCACTAATGATGCTTTAGTCACCTCCATGCCTGTTTTCATCTCATTTTCATTTTATTAATATGTAACAAATTTCACTAACAAATAAATTTGTTAACTCAATGTTTCCTTATATTTTCTTTGACAAAATTATCGATGGTCATCAGTTATTTAATAGAAATGGCTCTTGGATTCACACACTGATTCTATCATTTCTCTATTACCTAGCTTTTCTTTTTTATTACATCTTTCTTCTTGCCTTCTTTGTTTCTCTGTTATTTTCTTGCTTGAATTAAATCCTTAGGTCATTTATTTTCATTCTTTCTATAAAAATAATGATTTTTAGGGCTATCAGTGTACCATTTGAGGACAGCTTTGGCTGCATCTTGTAAGTTTTGCCATGCCAAGTCAATTCTGTTACTAACTAGATAATACTGTTAAATGTGGTTTACTATCTTGTAAGCTTTTCACTGTTTTCTAAGATTCCTGAGAGCAAAGTATATATTGTATTCTTTCAGGATTCCTCCCATTTGCCCAGCACAGTGCCAGGTACTCAGTATTCACTTGATACATGTTTTGTTGAATGAATGAAAATCAATAACAATGTAAAATGACCACACTGTTACTATTCTCTGCAGTAGGAGCTACAGGGTTTCCTGTTTTCCCCAATGCAAGAACAAAAACCAGAACCCACGTGAGTCAGACATGTGGTCGTACAGTGTCAGACCTGACCATTCAGTCTGGAATCCCTTCTCCTCTAGAACTCTGCCCCATAGGATCAGGAACAGAACTGTGCCCTTGGGATCAGGGAGACACAGCAGTCACCCAGAAAACCATGGATGCACAATGTAAGGCTGCCCATGAGGGGAGACATCAGGGCAGAGGCCAGGAGCCTGCCCTCTAAAGCTGGACACCAGGATGGACACACCATCCCAGTTGCCCCTGCTGGGATGGCCCCACCCCTGGGTGAGGGTCTCCCTGCAACTACCACAGTACTCACTGGTGCACAGTGGAAGAATGATCACACCAAAGAGAGCCTGACTCGGACAACGTGCAGGGTCTTCTTCAGCAAAGAAGGAAAGGTCCAAAAACACTTAGTTTTATCAAACACCGTCTAAGAGGATATGATAATTATCTACGAGTCCTTAACAGGCCTTTGGGTTAAGGTGAGGCGTGAACTGTTCAAGGTGCTCTGTGGAGGTGTGAGACAGTCTTGACAGGTGGTGGTAATTAAATTAAATTGAGAACGATTACATTTCAAAAGGGGATCTAGGGATGTCTCCCTCATCTGTTAAACAAGGGTTCCAAAAGATACACTTAAGTTAAAGTAAACAGAGCTGGTTATTTGAAAACAGAAGAGATCACTTTAAATGGGGCCAGGGGCTAGGAAGGGAGGAGAGAGCTGGTTCAATCAGTTACATTTTTCCTACTGCTTCCAAGGACTGTAAACCCTTCACCACCAATCTAGGTGGGAAGGAAGATCCTTGAGAGTCCGGGGACTCAGAAAAGCAATATTGCAGAGAGAACTAAGCCGGGCGTTATTTACCCACCAAATTTGCTCTCTGCAGTGTGTTTGGTCAGCTGTGCTTGGCGTCTGGGACTAGCTCTATTTGTCCAAAGGCTAATTAGCTCGAAGGGTGAAAAGATCAGCAAGTTTATCCACGATCCTGAGTGACTGATGAGATATGACTGCCCACTGGTACCGCAGAGGACACTTCTTTTTTAAGGATTAGTAAGGCATGGTAGCTATTCTCAAATATTAGCCTTTCCAAGAATAAAAAGAGAAAAGCCAATCATACTTTTAACCCCCCCTTCAAACATTTATATGGTCATTTCATAAATAATCCTTCTAGAACTGTAAGGAAGCACGTGAGTAGTACTCGCCAGGTGGCCTGTGGGTCTGGGGTGGTCTTGGGCAGAGCAATGAGCTTCTCGTTGTTGAGCAACTGGTGTGTGCCAAGCACTAAGACTTTTACATGTTAACTCAGCTGGTCCTTAAAACAACCTAACAAGGCAGGTACTATTATTCTATGGAGCCAGTGAGGCCACAGGTAATGGGATTTCAAGAGCTCTGGCTCGTGTTTTTGCTCCTCACTGCTCTGCGGAACCACTCTAAGGGGACCGAGGGGAACTAGGGCCAGTCTCCCTGGTTCCAGTCCTCTGTTTTTAGATGCACTGATCACACCTTGTCTTCTGACGGACCATGTCATACAGTAACTTCAGAACATGGCTATAGTAAACACAAACCCCCTGGGCTTCGGACAGTCCGTAAAGGAGCCTGTGCTTCTGGCCGCACTGTGCTGGTTTGCTAGGTTGCCAGGACACAGTGCCCCAAATTACATGGCTTAAACCACAGACATGTATTGTCTCATAGTGTGGAGGTCAGAAGTCGGAAATCAAGGTGTCAGCAGGGTTGGGTCTTCCTGGGAGCTGCGAGGGAAGGATCTGTCCCAGCCTCTCTCCTTGACGAGCAGATGCCTGTCTTTTTTCTGTGTCTCTTCACATCACATTAATGCATGTCTAGCTCTGTTCAAATTTCCCTTTTTCACAGGGCACCAGTTCATACCGGATTAGGGCCTATTCTGACTACCTCATTTTAACCTGATTACCTCTCTAAAGGCGCTGTCTCCTACTGACAGTTAAGACCCGCATCGAGGTCACGAGGCAGGTGCGCCCCACAGCTGGTGCAGCTGGAGCACAGCACAGGCTCCATCAATCCTGCAGGCCATCCTAAGAAGCCCTGCTGTTCCTTTTACCTCCCAGCCGGCTGATGCTCGAAGGGCCAGTGCAGCGACTGGTGAAGGATTTTCCTGATCTGTAGGACTGGACCAGACCCTGAAGCAACCATTCTCTGACAGGGTCCTGTTAGGGGTCCCGCGATTCCATCAGCTGCCCCTCGAGGTTGTGGGAAACCAGCCTGAGTGAGGGCTGACGTGCTCGTGTGGGGCTGCATGAGGTCCGTGAGAAAGAAGCTCCTGTCCATCACAGGATGCCCTTGAACTATGAAAGCCACATCCCTGATCCTGTCTTCTAGGCCTGTGGTTTCCTAACTCCCTATTTTATTTTTTTTAAATCTATGTACCCCTGACATATTTTTAAATTGATGGTTGAAATTTTTTATCAAAGTTGAAATAGTTGCAAAGCATATAATGTTCAGTGTATTACAATATTAGTGTTTTAAAAATAAAGCTGTTCATTACTTGTAAATGTATCCTTGGATACATATACAATAGTGATTGGATACCCATAATTACTCATCTAAAAATACATGAATAATCTCTTCTTTAATAGTTGGAAACTTTACATCATCGTTTTTGGTCAGCAGCCTTTTTATGTAAAGACCAAATATTATTTTGGGCTTTTCAATTAGTCTCTGTCATAGCCACCCAACAATGCCAAAGTAGCAGGAAAGCAGTCACAGATAATATGCAGATAAATAGGCATTGCTGTGTTCCAGGAAGATTTTATTTAGGAGAATAGGCAGTGGGCTGGGTCTGACCAGCGGGTCATTGTTGGCCCACTCCTGTCCTACACCGAGCTTCCCATTCTACTTTGCACTTTCCCCACTCTACCTAGGCTCTACCCATACAGAAGTCTATGTTTAACAGTGAACTAGTAATCATACCCTTCTACTCATCGGAAACAAATATATGTGCACTGAAATCTAATTTAAAATACATTTCCTGGGAACAGAAGGCTGAAACACAAACATTCTTCTTGATTGCGTTTAGCAGCACAATTAAAACCAATATATTACAAATGCTGATGACTGTTAAACCTAAGGGAAAGATTCATTGGGAATGCATCTCTTACTGAGAGGGGGACCCATTCGTGGATCCTTATTGAAAGGATCTGTCACACGTCCCTTTGTCTGACCCTAAAAGAGGCTTTATACACTTTGGGCAATGTGCCACTGAAGGATGGAGGTGAGAAGAGGTCTTTTTTTTGTCAACAGGGAGAAGGGTGTTGGGGGGTCACCAGTGCCGTCTCGAGCCGGTCAGCTTTAACATGCACACGGAGACCGACAATGTGGAAATGGGTTCCCTGAAAACTACCCACGCCTGCCTTTCCCTTGAGATGTCTTCACGCCCTCGGGGGGCCGAGCCCCGGTTGGAGTTGGAGGCAGTTTCTAAGGCCTCAGCTGTCAGTCAGCGTGCAGGCGAGCAGCTGACATGGAGGCACCTGGCTCGGGCATCACACACGCCTGGACCTGAGCTTCCACTGCCTCTTCCACGTGGGCAACAAGCTAACTCTTTCCGTCTCTGTTTCCTTATCTGTAAAAGGGGAAAGGCAGCCTTTTAACATTGCTCTGAACGCTCTCCCGAGACCGTGTGAGGAAAAGCATGGAGACTAGGAACTGGCGCTGAAGCCTCTGCAATTCCCAGCCTCCATCCTTGGGGTGTCGGGGGAGCACTCTTCAGTGAAAACTTAGATCCCGACGGACCACTGCCTGCAGTGATTTTAAAATAATAGCTATACTGGAAATGAAAAATAAAGGTTTGGAGAATTCTATTAAGAGAACCTATTTATATGTAAAGTCCCTAGCACACAGAGGACAGAAGGCTTACAACCACTGTTCAAATGTTCCTGACATTGCTCTGACCTTGAGACCGGTGGCTGGGAGTGAGCCCATGAAGGACGGTTACACCGGGGGTGGGAGAGAGGGGTCTGCACACACTGTTGGTGTGATCACTACAGTTACCCCCACTGCTCTTTACATCTCATCCCGGGACAGGGAATTGCAGCGGCTCTGCCGCACCACAGTTGCGAAGTCCTCCCCCTGCCCATCGTAACAGTTCGGGAACTTCGGGTGAAGTGGGAAACTGTGGCTTATCTGGGTTCATCATGTAGGCTGCGCTGCGGAACCGGAATAGCGCACAAACCTGAGGCTTGGTTTTATGGTCGGCTTTTCTGACCTTCGTTTCCCCCTCTGCGCCAGGGAGGCAGCGAGGGGAGGCTGGGGAGGCCGGGGAGGCTGGGCGGCGACTGGCTGGCTCGCTGTGGCACTTACTTTCAAGATGCTTCAGGGCACTTGCAGAGGCCCCGTTTCGGAAAGCGGTTACTTATTCTTTATGTAATGGGCATGAACGAATGCGTAGGTGAATGCATAAATAAATTAGTATTACATAAATAACTGTGGCTCATTGGACATTGTTTTTAGCGTAGTCTGTCTATTCTGGGCGATTCCAACTTTGAGGCTAATGACTGCCTGAAAACAAACCTCCATGCAGGTGGAAGCGGGATGTTCCTGGATGATCTGTGCTCATAGCTAACACCAAGCCCTAGAATGGACATGGCAGGCATTCGGCAGATACTGGTTGTTGAATAAGTGGAGAGAGCAAGGAAATGTGAACGTCGGTCCCCATTAACAGACATGTTAGCAAGTCATCAATTTCTTTGAGCTTCGCTTTCTTCACCTGTGCAAAAGCAACTACTTGCAACCACCCTTCCTTCCTGCCCATGAGACCACAACTAGGTCCCTTAGGCGGCCACCACCAGTGACCCGAGCTCTCACCAGATGGAATCACTTTGCCATCCCAGGACTCAGGTTTCTTCAAGGACCAGGTTGCGAGGGGTTTACAGTAAATCGATAACCAGGTGCAACAAAGGAAGGACTCAAACCTTCTCCTCTCCTGACGGGGTAAGTAATTCAGGGGCGTGAGGTGAGTGGCTCAGGGGACAGGGGTGGGGAAGAGAAGCTACTAAGCAGTGGCTGGGAATCTGCTGATGGACGAGCAAAAACTATGCACGTTTCCCCAAGCAAAGAAGAAGGGCAGTTTGGGGCAGGCCGGGTATGGCTTGGCTATCCAGAAAGACTTACGGCCACCTGCAGGGACCAGTTACTTGCGGGAGGTCCCACAGCTGTCCTGAAGGCAGTGAGGCATCTGCCTAGAAGCACAGGATCGTCTCATCTGATCTGGCTCCGAATCAGGAAGGTGGACATCACCATCCTGGAGCTGCTGCTATTCTGGCTCCACAAACATGTTTCCAGTGATTCCGCCGTGATACACAAGGCTCAGCCGGGAGATATTAAACTTAAAATAACAATAGTGATACCTGATGTTCCAATCCACAAAGCACATGGGGTATATTAATTCATCTGTTCTCTAAGCACTTCTATGTGCCAGATGGAGTAGATGTTATTTATATTTTAGCCCTAACCGGTTTTCTCAGTGGTTAGAGCGTCGGCCCAGAGACTGAAGGGTCCAGGGTTTGATTCTGAACAAGGGCACACACCTCAGTTGCTGGTTCAATCCCTGGCCCCGGTTGGGGGCTGTGTGGGAGGCAACCACTCAATGTGTCTCTCTCACATCAATGTCTCTCTCTCTCTCTTCCTTCCACTCTCTGAAAAGCAGTGGAAAAAATATCTTTGGGTGGGGATTAAATATATATATATATATATTTATGTTTTATCCATGAGAAAAAGTACTCAAATAGAAGAGGTCACACGGCAGGACCTAAATCGGGGCTAAGCTGGGACTTCACCAGGCTCTTGGTTCTGGGTGCGGTGCCCCCTCTCCCTGTGCCCCAGTGCGAGCGGGTTGCCCAGTCTCTGAGGGCTGAGGAGAGTGACCTGAGAGCAGACAGCACGCGCCCTCCTGGCACCCTGGTTGTCCCACCAGAGAGCCATCCATCGCCAAAGAGCTGAGCTAGACCTTCTGCAAGGCATGACAGTAAGTGGAGTCTGCCCCAGGAGTGTAACCCTGCTGTGTCCTCATGGTGCACTCATTTGATTCTCATTTGTCCACAGCCCCGTGGGAAGTGCGCCCTTCCTTCCATTTCCACAGCCGAGGGAGCGCAGGTTCAGAGAGGTCAGGCAGCCGTCCGCTTCGCACTTGGGAGGTCTGGGGCAGGGCAGAGGGACTGCCCGTCGGGCGGTCTTTGCAAACTTCCTTGGGTCTACGTTGCAGGGACGGTTGAGCCTGGCTCTTGGACTCTAGAAGAGGGAGGGGCTTTTGCCCCTGGACTGCCACCACTCTCTAAAGCTGGGAGGGTAACACCCACAGAGCCCAAGCCTTAACCTTAACTAGTCCAGGTCTAGGGCCAACATGGGGGTAGGTGGCTTTCAGACCAGTTCCTGGTTTGATAATGTTTCTGATATTTGGTTTTCACACTGTTGGCCTACTAGGTGAGAGTGGGCTCCGTCCCACCTGATGGGACCCATGGTCTGGCTGGCTCTAGTTAGAAATAGCTCATCCCAAGGGGCCCTGACTTGGGCTGCTAGTCTGAAGGCCTGAGTTCCATGAGCTGGTGGGTGCCTCCTTCCAACCAGGCAAATGGATGATATTAGAACTGCCCCAGATGCTATCTCAAACACTCAGCTATAATTCCAACGCAGTCGGAATGAAACTTTACTTCATTATGCTTCCAGGTCTGGGAACGGTGCCAGTGAGCTGCTCTCCTTGACAGGTCTCTCATCACTGGCAGCTCAGAGGCAAAGAAAAGTGAGCTCCCAAGTGCCAGGCTGCAGCCTTCCTTGTCAGATGGCAACACCTCCACGGAACAGCTGAGCACGAGGTGAGTGAAGAGCTCTCGTTCCCTTATCCTGAAACCCTGCATATTGATGATAATCCCCTCTGCGTTCCTTTCAATGTCTTGCACAGGGCATGGGGCTGAGGAAAGGACACAGGAAAGGGATGGGAATCAGTGTCAGCTGCAAGCCAGCTCTGAGAGCTTGGAGTGGCTGACGCTGCTGTTTTAAGAAGGAGTCCAAGGCCCTGTCTGGGTATAGTGCGAAAGATTGCTGTGATCAATGGAACATGGGTCCTACAGAATAGATTGTTGGGAGGCTTGACATATATGACCTTGCGAGTCTAAACTCCTCTTTACCACGTGGAGATGCCGAGGAGCATCAGGGTTAAGCGACTTGCAAAATTTAGTTGCTAACCTAGAGACAACGACCCGAGGCCTTAGACTCCAGGTTACTGCTCTGTTGACTTTACAAATGCTTTCCTAGCCCTTCATTTCTAGATCACAGAGCATTTTAAATAAGCTAGCAAATGAGTGGGCTGCAAAATCTGGTGGCAATGCCAAGACAATTACTGCCACGATCATTTAACTTATGGGACGTACAGCTATTTCTCCACGCTCTCTGGAATCCCACAGTGCTTCAATCCACTCATGTCTACGTGGATGAGTCCTTGGCTCGGCCAGATATCAGCAGATTCGCAAAGTCAGCCATCTATCTCAGTCTCTCAACGCTGCCAATGGTTTAACTTGTTAGGTCTGCGAGAGTTGCCTCAGAAAAGGAGATTAAGCCAAGGAAAGAAGGAAGTGGGAAGACTGGGAAAGAAGCTGCAAGGCCTCACCCAACTGAATCTGTTGGGTGCTTAGGTGCACAAGGCTTAAGTCCTTGGGAATCGTGTCCATCATGTTGGAAATGGGTAGAGTTGGCCCAGAAGCCACATCTGATGTTAGGGATGGTACTGAACTGTACGGATATATTTTTTCCCTTTCTCAATGTTTTGTGGAGTTTCTAAAAGGGCTCTTTATTAGCAGAAGGGCCACGCTTTTATAGTGAACTTTATTCATCCACTCACATATTTGGCTGAAATCCCCAGTTAGGACTTCTTCAGGAGGCTGGGACCAGATCCTTCTAAGAAGACTTTGCAGTATGATTTTGATCTAGTTATTGAAGAGGTTGATTATGTTTTCATGGTTGGCTTTAGTGAAAAAATAAAAATTTGGGGTGCAGATAAAAAGGATAATATCTGATGTTGAAGGTAAGGATTTTAAGACCAAATTAACTGGAAGAACAGCTTAGTCAACATTTTCTAGCTAAACAACATTTGCAGAATTGGGTAAGATCACCTCCTAGCCTCAGTGTATACTTGTCTTCATAAAGAGTTAACCTGTTTGCAGCAGAACTACTTTCTCAATCATGGTTGGCTTAGCTCAGTGTTAAAATTGAGCCCATGTTCCCTGAATACACTGAGTTGAGGGAGGTGGACCCAAAGTGCAGTGAGTGGCGGGGCCACGCCATCCGAGGACTGGAAAATCCCACAGGTTGCGATGTTGAGTTTCCACTTTAGGAAACGGCCCACCTCATCTCCCCATGGACATAAAGTGCAATGGAGAACCAAGATGGTCCTCCACGCTGTGTCTGCCCTATATGAAGGGTAAGGGCCAGGGTAAGCACGTGTGTGAATAGCGATGTTCTGATCGCTCTCTGTTCCTGGAGCAAGTCCAAGGACTTTCATGGGGTAACAGAGATGCAGGCGCCCTGGCATGAGATGAAGGGGCAGAAGCACCTGGCCTGGAGCGTGAGGAGTCTACTTTGTTAACAATACATTTTATGAAATCTAAATATAGATCTCCTGTGAAAATTCAGTATCTGAACTGAGTTGTGCTGTAAGTGTAAAGTGAATGTCAGAGCTCAAGGACTTGACATGAAAAACTGAATATCAACCTTTTGTTAATAATTTTGTAGTTAAGAACCGAACTGATACATTAGACCTACAAGGTTAAATAATATATTATTAAAATGAACAGACCTGTTTCTTGTTTAACTTTTTTAGCGTGACTACCGGAAACCCTGGGATTACAGACGTAACTTGTGTCCTTTCCCCAGGCAGTGGGGGAGGAAAGACATTGGGATATTATCTCTGTAGGACATCAACTATCCTTTGAATGGTTATTAAAATTCTCTTCTCCACACACACCCAGACTAATAGTAGGAAGTACGTAATACTGGGCACGGAAAGCAAATAACCTATGTTTGTAAAACTTGCCACCAGGACCCCACAGACTCCATTTCCACCTGGCAATGTGATCTTAGCGGCTCTGGCCTTCCTCTATCTATTAGGTGAAGCTGGACATTTTGAGAAGACAGATCAGTAATCTTTCCTTTCAGGAACCCAACCCCTTCTCTTTCATTTCTTGTTAACAAGACGGAACGCCAGTTGATAAAACAGATACAGATGGAGATGCTCAGGTTGCATTGGGGGTGGAGGACTCACGTGACCCCTGCTCCCCATTCCCCCAACTCTGAGGGGCACGGTTTGAAAACCTTATAACTCGGTGATTTCCAGGCCTCATCTTCTGAACCTTCAGTGGCTTCATCAACATATGGTCAGTGGCTTCATCAACATATGGTCACTGTCACTACTGTTCACAGGTCTTCAGAAAGCATGGTAGCCCTGGTGACGCCCACGGCCATCGCAGGTCACGCACATCCCCAAACCAGCTGCCCAGCTACTCCTGGCCCTGGAGGACCCTTGCTGTTGCTATGGAAACTGCAAATCATTCCTGGCAAGTGCAAGCAAAGGGCAGCCACGGAGCTGGTGACCTTCCACCTCTCCCAGATGGCCCAGGAGGCACTGACCTTAGACAGACTCTGACCCAGTTCACACCAGTCAAATGAACGCTCTGCAGAAGGAGACGGCATGTCTCACAGTGACACGGGGTGAACACAGGGTGCGTCCTGGTGATGAGTCTTTACTGAGCTCAAACTTCTTTCCCTAAATGGCACTGTTAATAATTTACCCAACCAGCCCCAAATTCCTCTGTAATTTGACTGCTGAATTCATCTCCCTGTGGCCTGACAACATCGGCCAGACTGAGAGCTGAGGAGACCTTCCCCCACTCGCATCTCCCTCACCCACCAGTCAGCATATGAGGACCCCAACACGTGTGCAAACACTAGTGCTTGCCAGTTCCCTGCGGGATCAACACGGGCAATCTCCTTAATATGTTGGTGACTCAATTTCCTCATCTAGAAAATGGGTATACACAGAGTCCTGTTGGGCTGTTGTAAAGACTTGATGAGTTATTACATCTACCTGCAATGGGTGCCTGGTACACAGCAAATGCCCAAGGCAGGCGAGCTACTCGGTAGGGACTGGTTTTATTCCAGCTGCTGGCAGAAGAGAGGAGTTCTATCACTCCACCCTCAGTGCTGAGTCTCAGGGACGGGACTCGACTTATCTTTCTCTTGACTTGTGGTGTAGTGGTCAACTCTAATGGCCACCTGAAAATCTAAGGGGATTCACATTTCTTAGCTTTACATTTATCTTTCTCCTATATTCCACATCCTACAAATGCCAGGAGAGGCAGTGGGAAGAGGCCCTCTCTCAGAGCAAACAGAACAGTTACAAGGGTGCAGTAAATTTTTAATTTTATTGAATTTATTGGGGTAACATCGGTTAATAAAATTATATAGGCCTCAGGTGTACAGTTCTATAACACACCATCTGTATATTGTATTGTGTGTTTATCACCCAGAGTCAAGTCTTTTTCTCTCACCATTTATTTCCCCTGTACCCTCTTCTCCCTCCCCACCCTCTCTCTTGGGTCTCCACCACACTGCCGTCGGCATCAAGGAGAGTTTTTGTTTTGTTTTGCTTAACCCCTTCACCTTTCCCGCAGCCCACAGCCCTGCTCCCTCGGACAGCTCTCAGTCTCCTCTGCATCTATGAGTCTGCTTCTATTTTGTTAGTTTATTTTGTTCATTAGATTCCACATATAAGTGAAATCATATGGTCCTAGTCTCTCTCTGCCTGGCTCATCTCACTCAGCATAATACTCTCCAGGTCCCTCCACGCTACTGCAAAAGGGAAGCTTTCCTTCTCTTTATGGCGAGTCGTAGTCCATGGTGTAAATACCACAGCTTTTCTATCCACTCATCTACTGATGGGCACTGGGGCTGCTTCCAAGTCCTGGCTACGGTAAATAACGCTGCTATGTACACTGGGGTGCTAATGTCAACGAAATGCACATTGAAACCAAGATGAGCTGTCACTCACACCTGCCACCGTAGCTGTCATCAATAAACCAACAAACGGGAAGTGCTGGTGGGGGTGCAGGCTGGTGCGGACACTGTGCAAAGCAGTACAGAGTTTCCTCAAAAAAAATTAAAGATGGAAGAACATTTAGAAGTCCCGTAACTGGTTTCACCACCCCTCTGGGCTCAGGAGTGAGAAAACCACCATGCTGGAGGGCCATTTGCAAGACTTCTTGACTGGAGCCTCCAGTGAGAATGTCCAGGGCCTCGCTCAGGTGCCGGAGCTGCTGCTCAGGCAGCAGGGCCTTGAGGTGGCAGAATTCAGGGGCCCCACATGCAAACAGGAAATAATGAACTCGGGGGTGTAATAAAGTCTTGGCTGTTCTCCCAGGACAGAGATCCTACTCAACCCCAAGATGGGCTGTCATTGGAGTGTTATGTGATTCTGCAAAGTATATTTTCTTAGGCCTGGGGGAGTTTCCTAGCTTTCAAATTCTTAGACTGCCACGATCCAAAATAGGTTAACCACTACTCTTAATTTTTTTTTACATTTTTACTGTTTCCATAAAAGGCTGTTTCTTCTCTCATTCTTGCCAACAGGTGCCAGCACTTCCCTCATGAAAAGTGACACTACTGGGAGATAGGAGACCAAAACAGGTGGGAGGGTCATTTTGAGGAGATGACCGTCACTGAATGCACACCCACAGGAGCCAGACTTCCTCCAAACTGTGCTGGGGTCAGCCGCTCAGGGGAGTGAGGGGCAGCCAGGAGAGGTCTCCTGCACACCCTGGCCAGTCTGGTTCTCTAGCACAGCATCCTGAGCCTCTTGGCGTCAGAGGGCAGCCTGCGTCTCTAGGCCGGCCTTCAGCTAACACACAGGTCCAGGGGCCAGGCTCCCCCTATGTTGGGTGCTGTCACCCACAGTCAGGAAATGCTCCACTTCATCCTGTGGCATCACCCCACTTCTTCACTGGTCTCAAGACTAGAGGGTCTCTCCCAGGCAAGTCTCCAGGAAAAACCTTCCTACCTCCTTTGTTTCTGTACTCATTCCCCCAGGTCCTATGGAGGACCCAACACATTCCCTTCCAGAGCCGCCCAAAGACAGCCCCCCCCCCAGTCTCTTCTGTCTAAAGGACATTGTTTTAAAGGACACACCAGAAAGATGTCCCTGTGCAACTATTTCATGTGCATTTATGTATACACTGGATGAAAATACTTTTTCTCTTTTCCTCTCTTTGTCATTTGAACCCAAGCGGACTGTAAATAAAAGACATAGAGTCCTGGCACAGAAGATAGAAAATCACATTTAAAAAAAGTAGCAGAATGAAGCCTCGGAATTGGCAGACAGACACTGGGAGACGTTCCTGGGCAGAGACAGATGCCCAGGTTCAGCCCCCACTCCCTGGCCCCGAACCAAAGACAATGCTCCCCTCTCCCCATCAGGAAGGACGACAGTCCCTCCGGATGCTAGGCTGTGCCCGTGTTCTGTCTGGCCATATACATTTTTAAGTTTGCAGCTAGAAAGGTCCCTAAAGGCAAAGAGTTCCTCCTTCCCCACGTTACCCCTCCATTGCCTGTTTACAGCTCCACCCGCTGATCCTTCCTGCTTCCAGCCAACAAAATTAAAACTTCCATCACCAGTGTCAGAAAATTAACCCCTAGGGAGCAGAGCGATAGCTCAGAGCACCCATTCGGGTGGCAGAGAGCCAACCCTTGAATATAACTTTGCAAACCCTCTCTGGTTTTCAGAGGTTTAAAAGGATGCAGAACAGAAGCAGCTCGAAGCACGATTTTTGACAGCTCAAATCTGTCTGAATGCACAACTCATTTTTGCAATTAATTTTTAAAAAAAGGGAGAGCACGTATTTCAATTTGGAGACTGGTTTCATGAAGAAAGAAAGTGACACTGCCTGGCTCAGCTGCACACTTCCCACCGAGGACAGCAGCCCTCGCAGAAGAGCTGCTCCCTCCTGCAGCTGGGGGCCGAGGAGTGCGTGACAGACCATCGTAATAACATCTCTTCACAATGCAAATTCCAGCAACACAGCCCAGCGGCTCGCGGCTCCGCTCCGTGCCTGCATCTCCCTCTCTCTTCCCTGCATCCACTCTTATTCATTTAGTTTTAGAGCGTCTTCGTTTGAAATGGATCAATACCCAGGGAGATAAAGCAAAACTCCACTCCTGACACTAACCGTAACTAGACACACCAAGGTCCGAGTATAATAAACACACGGTCAACTACAGATTCGATCTTCCCCAAGCAGTGCCTGCAGCCTGTGCAACACAGAGGCTCACACATCACGGGAACCCACAACACCCGTGCTCCCGTGGGCTGGCTCCGATCCCCAGCCGGCTCCGCAGACAATAGGACAAAGCTGCCTCGGAGCTCAGGCTGCTGGCACCAGCGGACAGATGGGGAAGGCAGAGGCTTACTCACCGAGCTCCCGTAAGCGCATCTTTCCCAACTACAGATGCCGCTTCTGTGCTGCTGTCACGGCCCAGCGACTTAGAGCCGTCCCCCCGAGGGACAACGTGTTGGAACACCAGACGGTCCCCGAGCCAGCGTGTGCACCGAACAGGTTTCCAGTGGAGCCATGTGAGTGGGGAAGCCGCGCGCCTCTGAGTGGCACGCACTTCGGGCCCAGGAGGACCAGCGAGCGTGGGGCTTTGCTTATGTTTATGGAGCTGGAGCCCAGGGGTGCTCCGATTGGCAGGAGTCGCGGGGAGATCGGCCAATCAAAGGGGGCCTCCATCTCGGGGAAACTCCTGCTCATTTATTAGCATCTTCAGAGATCATGGGCTCGCCAAGGAAGAGCTTTTCTCTTAAGAGTCTCACCGGAGAAAAAATATAACTTCACCTCAACGTGCGCGCCTAAGGCCTTTATTAGTAAGCACACGGGCCCTCCTCTCGTTTCCCTCAATGCCCCCCCTTTCCTCGGGAAAGACCTAAAGGAAGGGGCAGGAGGAAGAAGAAAAAGCGGGCGCTGGGCTGGCGGTGCTTCATCCTCATCAGCCTCCACCTTGTTGGGAGAAGGAGGGGAGCGCGGGCTCCGTAATTACTGATTCTGTTGCCATGGAAACAGACTGGCTGCAGCGAGCTGGATTCGTGTGGAGCATCTGCTGCCAGACCCATAATCAACTGCATCTCCTCTCCCCCTCCCTACTTTTGTTTGATGGTGAGTTTGCTTTTTCCCCTTCTCTTTACGTGCGGTTTTTCTCCAATAATATCACCTAACCGCATCACTGTGTACACACAGCACCTGCACACCAGGTGTGCTCACGTGCCCAGACATGCGTGCAGTGGAGAGTGCCTCCCAGCAGGGTGCCCCCGGAGGATCTGTACCCGATTCCTTCCCAGGATGTAAGTCAGCAACCCTTCGGGTGCCTCTGCTCCTACTTAAAACTTATTGTAACTTCACCTAAAAGTGAGTGGGGTAGCTTTAAAAACATTTGTCATCAAACGGCCCTGGAAGCCCCCAAGTAAAAGTCTGTGATGGCATTTCTCGGAGGGCGCTGCGGTGGTTCCTAGCAAATCTTTGGAATGAAGCAATGATACTGGGAAGAAGTTTGTGGAAGATTTTTAAGCACAGTCTTCAGGCCCAGCTTCTCTGCATCAGCACCTGGCCAAGGTGCCTGAACCCTGGGACCTCCCTGGGGCTTTTCTCCGCCCACCGACCTGCCCTCAGACCCCTCCCCTGCTTGCTTCCAGTTCTGGTTGCAGGACCAGAGTTGACTCCAGATGTGCCGCTATCTTTCTCTTCAACAGCAGGGGGCACCACTGAGCAATGAATGGCCTGCCCGCCCCCCCCCCCCCATCAGACTCAGGTAGGGTCCCAGGACGGTAAACTCACGGGTGGGCCTTCGGGAAGCCCTGGATTCTACAGAGATGGACTGGGAGCGGCAGGTGTCTAAGAGGGCTATGATTCTGGCTTAAGTCAGAAAGAAAAGAATTATCCTCTGTCCAGTCGTTTTGAACCTTCCCTTCCCAGTGGGTCTCTGCAAGCCTGCTGCCCACAGACCAAAAGGCAGACCAGGCTTCGGGGGGGGGGGCGGGAAGAGGGGATGGGGGCAGGAGACTGGACGGGGTGGTGAACACACAATACGATATACAGGTGATGTGCCGTAGAACTATACACCTGAAGCCTATATGATTTTATTAACCAATGTCACCCCAATACATTCAATAAAAATAAGATAAAAATAAATATTTTAAAAAAAATGACTCCCACCCCCCCTTCTTCAACACACCAACATAATTCAATATATCCCTCAGTTGATTTTGACAACATATTAATAGGGTATGAATCTGATGGAAACAATCTATTTCAAGGCATCCGTATCCTTGTTGGACTGACCTAGCCACTGAGCAGTGAACACACACTAAGCAGTGAATAACCCAGGTTGCCTCTAAGCACTTTATCTAGCTTAACCAACTTAACCCTCAAGACAACTCTGTGAGGTACGATTATTATCCCTATCACACAGAATGAGGAACCTGAGGCATGAGAAGGTTAAGTAACTTGACTAAGGCCACAAAGATAAAAGTTGGCAGAGCTGGGATTTGAACCGAGAGATTCTAGTTCCAGTTTCTTTAAGTGTCATCCACAGGGACCCCCGTACCAGAATCATTTGCAGTTCTCATCAAAGTGAAGATTTCTGGGGCCCTTCTGCATCCCCCTAAACCAGAACCTTGGGGAGTGGCATCTAGAACCATCTTCCCAAGCTCACCAGGGCATTCATATATGTACCACAGTTCGAGAATCACTGCTAAGAGATTTGTGCATAAAAGGAAAGAAGGCTAATCCTAAATTAATCTTTAATGCATGAAATGGAGAAGGGCTTTTTTTTTTTTTTTTTGAGAATGGGGAGGTCTCACTACTTCTCGCCATTCTCCAAAAACCCACCTATATCAGAACAAAGTCACCTCCTTTTGAATGGCTGCCAATCTTCAGGCAGAAAACAACTGACAACTTGGTAGCTGTGCCAGTGAGCAGGGCCATGAAGAAAGAGCACACAGGTCCCTAAAGACCAGATTCACCAGGTAGTTAAAGATGCTACCAGACCCGCCACCGCTAACATAGATCACGTATTATTGTGGATACCACGAAACGTCATAAATGCCCTTCAGGTTATTTTTTTCCTAGAAAGTTAATTTTTAAGACAAAACTTACAAGGTAGACGGAGAATATTTTTGGACCTTTGGTCTGATCCACCCCCTTATCTGTTCAGTAGCTGGCAGCAAGCTCTCTGGTTCACCTAGTGAGTCATGGTGGTAGTTCTGCCAAACAAGCAGCTTCATTTGTATTTGCAGACGGGTCACGTTGTACAAAATAGCTCCAGTGTTTGTAGAAATTTCCGAGGAATTTCCCTGGGGAATCTCGTCCAGTGGTGTGCTACTAAGATCACAGGCTGGGTTAGTGAACTTGGCCATTACCGGATACTCTTTCCTTCCTGGACTGTGCAATGAAACGAGCACACGCAAGCTTAGAGGGCTGCCGATGAACCTCAAAAAAAGGGGAAACCTGGATATTTTTGGCTTGATACTTGAACTACTGCTTGTCAAGCCTCCAAGAACAAGCATGAAGCACACATCTAATGGATTTGCCCTGCAGATGCTCAACACGTATTATGGGTGCGAATCACCAAGCTTCTGACTACGTTCGGATTAATGGCATGCCGTCTACACAGAAGGAAACCTCAGCGCCGGAGACTGGGGAACCTGCGGGAGGAAGGATCACTCCCCTCACCCGAGTAAGAATCAGGAGAGATCTCTTCCCTTTCAGCCCCCTCCGCAGCCTGCACTCTCTGCTCTGCTCTGCTCTGCTCTGGGTGGGCCCCGCTGCTCCCGTCTACCCTGCGTTTCCTTGGGTCAGATTTAAGTTAACCAAATTCCATTCCTTCCCATAAACATGACTTACTAAATGTATTATTACTGATTCTGAGGTAGTCTGTATGCCTTTGTAGTATGTAAATAAATTCACAAATAAAAAAAAATTCTGTTAGGAGATATGTGGTTTTTGGATCAGAAAAGTTAAGGACTGTTGCAGAGTGACCCCTAAACTAGCTAAATTCTCCTTGCCCTAGCCCTGGCCGGTGGGGCTCTGCGGTTGGATTGTCAGCCCACACACTGAAGGGTCTCAGGTTCATATTATGAGGCCTTAATATGAAGAAGTTTATCTCCCTGGACTTTGCTATTTTTGTATTTCCCTTAAAAATGCCCAAAACAGAAGCCAAACCTACTAACACAGAAATAAAACCAGTTCGAGAAAACGCAGAGCCGTCTACACAGATCTCCAACCAGCGCCCGTCTACACTGATCTCCAACTGGCGCTTTTCCCCTTCCCTCTTCCTGGGCATCCTCTGAAGGGGCACCTCTGAGCCCTGGGCTTGGAGAGTCAGGGTCCCGCAGCCCTTGGTGCGTGACGGACTTGACCACGCGGGACGGGCTGATCCGAGGGCACGGAGGGCAGGGGGCCAGGCTCGCGGTGGTGCCCCGCCGATTCGGCGCCCTTCGAGGCAATCAGCGCTGAAATTCTGAAAACTTAGCATCCTGCCAGCTCGAGTTTTCCAAGCATACCTTGGAAATGCACTCCAGGATGGCAGGCTGGGGAAGAGTCCTGCCAAAAGGAAATAGGAAAATGCCAAAATTCTCAGCTCAGCCCTGCCAAGCATGTCCTCCGGCGACATGGTGGCCAAAAAATGACGAGGCCAGTGGTAGGAGAGCCTTACGTGATGCAAAACGGGAAACAGCGCCTTTACCTTGAGGAAAAGAGAAGCGTCTGGGCCACCACCATGTCCTCCTTGGTGCTCAGGTGTGAAGCGTAAGCAAATCTCTCCCAATTCCGCAAGCATACCACTTCACATGCAAACGGCTCCACCTTCTGAGACACTAATTCGTTTCTGATATTCTCCATCAGAGAACTTCGCGGTAGGTGGCAGAGATGAAATCTCTCCTATCAGATGCTTAACACCTGATGCCCTTACTTTACTCTCTGCCACAGAGTCACAGGAAACTCGTGTGCTGGTCTCTTCCCGCAGCAGGGACTGCACTGCGTCAGAAGGGGTGGGCCAGGCTGAGGGGGAAGAGGGGACGGTTTCTGAGCAAGAGGGGAACCATGAAGGTCAAAAAGGTGAGCATATGCAGCCTGCCCAGGTGAGGAGGTGGGAGGAGGAACGCCCTAGAGGGTAGGCAGTCAGCCCCCAGGAGGTCTTGGCAAAGCAGAAGCAGTTTGAGAGCTTAGAAGGGCGTCCAAGAGGTCTGTATACAGCTGGACACAGAACCTCGGGGTGCAGACACCCATACGACCAAGAGGGTTACCACAGGGGATTCTGGAGTGAGTCCTGTTTAAAGTTGGCTTTGTAAGAAGCCAGTCACATCACAATTAGGCGCCCAGAGTTTCGATGACTCTCAGCAACAACTCAGAGCCTCCTTAGAAAAACCAATTCATAGTGAGCCCAGTCCCATCAAACCAGCTCTGCCCCCAGAGGACAGGCCTGTTCTCAGACTCAGTCCTCCAGTGTCATCAGCTTGTCACAGTCAGATCACTTCCAACTGCCCCATATTCTGCTTCCAGTGACAGGGAGCTTCGAAATATGATCGTGAACCCCCAGGCAAGTGACATTGACAGGCTATTCCCAACTCTCACAAAGAACCAGCTTCACAACCTAATTTGTGCAGCAATTAAATTAAGACAAAATATAATTTTATTTGATTGCACCAGCACTTGCCTACATCGTTAAGCCAGTATTGCAGGACAGAGTTAATTTGATACTCTAAATAAAAGGTGGCCCCGATCCGTTTACATGCAAAAAAGCTGCTCCTCCAAGGCCTCCCAAGGCAGTCATGAAACCTGATGTCCACAGTGTACCACCTACAGTTCTCTCAACCTGGACACCAGCATGAGCATTGCAAAGCAAATATATATACATATTTTTTAATGTTTTTATTGATTCCAGAGAGAGGAAGGGAGAGGGAGAAAGAGATAGAAACAGTGATGAGAGAGAAACATGGATTGGCCGCCTCCTGAACCCCCCCACTGGGGATTGAGCCTGCAACCTGGGCATGTGCCCTGGCTGGGAATCGGACCATGACCTCCTGGTTCATAGGTTGTCACTCAACTACTAAGCCACACTGGCTGGGCTGAAGCAAATATTTCAAACAACCACGCGTTCAACCATGACCGAGCACTCTTGCTTATATTTTTGGAAATCTACTGTTAAGACATCCTAGCTGTTCTGCACATACACTGAAAAAAAAAGAATTTCACCAAAAAAGTCCAGTTTGGAAGCAAAGGCCTGGCCTCCATTCATTCAACTAATGTTTAGGAACCTCATGTTCCTTTCAAGTCTTGGGAACCCAAGAGCACAGCCTTAGTATCTTGAAAGTAATAAAGCTCCACTTGCTAAGTTTTCTCTCCCTGGGCTCGTCGCATTTCCTGTCTTTTCCTGCCAACTCTGTTCTGCTCCCCTCATGAGCATCTATTTGTACAAAAGAGCCTCCTAAGTGAAGTCCTTCCTCTATGTAATTCCGTCCTTTGACTTATTTCCATACAGTTTGCTGCTGCACATGCCACATTCTTTCACAATGATCTCTTTCTAGACGTATCCCCAATGCAGTGGGCTCCTTAGGGTAGGTTTATTAACACAACACCAGGAATACCGTCTATAGATGTCTCTGACACCTCAGCCAAGAACTCAACATCTTCTTGCAAACCATTACACTTAGGGACGTCACAAAAGCCTTCTGAGTACCTCCCTGCCATTCTACCCGGCACTGTGGATGAAGTTATCAGCCGAGGCTATCTTTGAAAACTTCTCAGTGACTCATCCTGTTTCCTCCCATCCCTTCCTCCTCCCACTCCTGCCATCCCCAGCAGGAGAGAGAAGAGGGGGAGCTGGAAAACACTCTGAAAGCTCCCCTCGGAAATCCATTCTACGAGCGGTGCAGGTGCTGGGCCAGCTCCGGCTGCCACCTGGCTCATCTTTTCAAGGATGTGACATCTGCTCAGAACTTCCTTCCAGTTAATGAGTCTTCCTCAGATGGAGCCTCAGAGGGCTTTTGATCTTAGTACCAATCAAGTTCAGGCTGAAGATGCAGGGCACTTGCTGAGCTAGCACAGTTGGCTCAAACCCATGCTTTATTTCAAGGAGGAATGAACAAACATAGCCTGAATTTATAACATGAGGTGCGAGGTCAAAGAATTCCCTCTAAATCAGGACCGCTGATCAGACCACATCTGGAGCTGGTTGAGAGTTTGTCACCCCCTTTTTAAATTAAATTTTTTAAAAAAAATGAGAGTGTAAAATATACATGTTCAACGGAGAAAATGTGTAACGTTACAAACATTAATAAAAGAGAAAAAAATAATTGTAGTTAATCACACCATGTAGGAAAAATCATTGTTAAAATCATTCAAATTTAAGGTCAAAACCTTCCTAGTTTGTATTTTTTACTTGGTTAAGGTATGAATTTGCATGCTGCTCCCCCTACATTTAACATAATATGTGAAAACTGCTTTTTTATATTTAGATACTATCCACTAATATCACTTTGAACAACTGAAAAATTAAACACAGAAATAAACGTGCCCAGACATTAATATATCATCTCCTTACTGATGAACTGTGGGGTTATTTTCCATTTTCCTCCACTATAAATAACAAAATGAACATGTATATGCAAATGCCTATTTTTCTTCCCAGAATATCTGTGATTCTACACAGCCACACTGGGGCACCTGGCTTTATAAATGAGGTCATCAATTGCGGGCAAATTTCCCAACAGGAACTTTGTCCCCAAAAATGTCTCTAAATCCTACTGAAATGTCAAGGTTTCTTCCAGCAAAGTGGCAGCAGGGGGCCCTTTAATGTCACTGTGGATGACAATTCCTCCTTTCCTTTCTGCAGAAGGAGCCCCAGGTCTGTTGCCCCATGTGAACAAGGGGCAGGTGGAGGGGAGGCAATGGACCTCACAGACCACAGGAGGCTGGGTCTCCCAGGCTCAGCATCAGCCCGGGGCTGGGATGTGAATGTGTTTGCCAGCATCTCGGGCTCTGGTCTCTGCGCAGGAGCCACATATCAGCATGAAAGATCAGCTGGCTTTTGTGAGGCAGCGAATGCCACCCAAACAAAAATCTAAAGGTGTTTTTAAGGCGCGCGCGCGCACACACACACACACACATTCCTTTTCTTTCTCTTCTGGAAGTGTCTGAAAATTTTTTTTCCTGGTCCTAAAAGAAATTGTCACTCTGAAGAACCACTCCTACTCCCGTTATATCTTAGCTACACAAAGCTCTTCACTTAGGGGCTGAATTCGTTCTATAGTTTGCAAAGTTTGTTCCAGAATGAGCCTTTTCCTTTTAAAGCATTATCAGCTCTTTTTTTTAAAAATTACCAGCTCTCTTTTTTCCCATTAATGGCTTGATAAAAATTCAATCCAGCCTGGCCAGTGTGGCTCAGTGGTTGAGCATCATCGCATGCACCAGGAGGTCGGTTGCTGGCTCAATTCCTGGTCAGGGCACATGCCTGAATTGCAGGTTCGATCCCCAGTAGGGGGCGTGCAGGAGGCAGCCGATCAATGATGTCTCTCTCTCATCAATGTTTCTCTTTCTCTCTCCCTCTCCCTCTCCATGAAATCAATAAAAAATAAAAATTCAACCCAGGTAACCTTTGTTGAGCACCTATATAACTTTTTGGTTGGCACCGTGGGGTAGAAAGGTGAAGGAAGATCTGTCTTTGCTCTCAGGAGCAGAGCCAAGGAAGAGAGTGTAGATAACTACCTGCAATCTCAGACCCGGTTATAAACGGCGCTTTTAGGATTCTCCGCACCGCTGAGGCCGAGTATGTGGGAAGCGGCTGGCACCCAGGGGGCTACAGGACTGTCAAGGGGAGAGTGAGACCAACCCAGCAGACGGACGGCTCAGACCCTGCAGAAGGCCAGCGGGATCCGAATGGTAACTAACTTCACCCCGGGTAACCCCTGGCCTCATTATGCTCACCGCAACACATCAGCATGCTCGGGGCATGCCCCGCCACCCCTGGAAACGGAAAGCGCAGGTGAAGACCCCGCACGGCCACGAGGCTCTTCAGAGAAACCTCCGTCCCTGACTACTGCTCCCCCACGGAACGCCTACCCCGGGTTCCATAGGCCTCGCTGCGGGAAGCAGCTCTCGCTAAGGGCTGCTCTGTCTGTGGAGCGGCCCGCACTCTTCTCACTGCTTCGTTAGTAAACTCACCCTGTTAACCTCCACGCTGGCTCGGGTTTTTCTTTCCTGCTTGAGGCCGAGGACCCACAGTGGGTCTCGGGCCTCTGGGGCCCGGACGCCGGGAACAACTGCATCATTGTCTCAAGACAGACAAGAGGTGTCCAGAGACCTGTGTGAAGTAAGCTAATTGGCTAAAATTAGTTTTCAAGCTCAGTGCATGCCCGAATATGTTAAATGCTGCGGGAGAGGAAAAAGAAAGTGTGCCTACTGGAAAATAATCAATTCTGCATCTTTGGGTGGGCTCCACGGGCCCATGAGCTGGGCCTTACAGGATGGGCAGGATTTCAACAGAAAAGGTGGAGAACCTTCCTGGCTGAGGGAACACGGGCAAGGAAGAGACCTGGGTGTACAAACCGTGCTCGGGGCGCCGTCAGTGTGACTAATTACAGGGTGGCAGGGGCGTGTTGCAGGGTGCGGCAGGCGTTTGTTTGGATAGTGGTTGGCAACGGAACGTGGAACTTTTGTTATCACGCTGCAAAGAGGAAGCCAAAGGCCTGAGAGTGTGGACGTGTTATTGGAAAAACTGTGTTTCTGCAGGTTCGGGAAATAAACTTGAAGGTGAGCCCAACCCACATTCAGGGCAAGCGATGAAAAGAAAAACAGCCTACGTAAGAGACGGAGGTGGCGGGAAGCAGGGTCATAGCAGCAGGAGCCAGGTGACTCTTCTCATACACTGGTGGAGCCATAGGATCGGGGCCTTTCCGGAGAAGAGGCGAGGAGCCCAGGGATTGCTCCCGGTTCCAAGTCTAAGACATGAGGTGCACTGCCACGTCACGCCTAGAGCTGAAGGCAGACTCATGATGAGGGGCTGTGTGGGAAGGGGGGGCGGCAGGAGGGAAACCAGGTGTCCTTGGGAAATCCCTAAGCCAGAGGGGACAGTGAGAGGTGGGGGCGGTGCCTCGGGAGTCAGGCAAAGGAGAGGGCCCCAGGAGGCACAGGCGGGGATGTGAGGCAGGCTGAGCGCTGGGAAGGGGCCCTAGGCCTTGGCCCTGGGACTCGACCCTCGGGAGGTGCGGCCGACAGATAAAGCAGCGCTGTGCGTGGGTGGCTGTGGGTGACCGCAGGCCACAGCGAGTGGAGGAGGCGGGCGAGTGGGGACGGCATTCCGTCTGGAGAACTTGGCAGAGCGGGGAAGGAGAGACGCCGAACCATAAATCGAGAGAGAAACAAGGGCTGAAGCAAACAAAACTCTTTTCCAGATAGGAGAGGTTTTGGTAACTTTCTTAGGCTGAAGAGAAGAAATTGAGTGGGGAGGAGGGAGGGTGTCAATAAGCTTAAAGATGTGAGAAATAAAAGAGGTATTTTTACAAATTTGGGAGATCTATCTTCTTTTCCATCAGAGCAGAAATGTGTAACAATGTGACTTCTTTCTAGGCTTAAATTAGAATAATTTAGCAATTCTCTCCATTTCCACTTGCTTCTTGGAAATCAAGTATTTTGTGGCTAAAGAGGTTTTCAGGTATTCAAAATACTGTCCATAGTGGTGCATGTTAGAGTCATATTTCTAGTCATCTTTTAAAATTTTATTATTTTATTCTAATATTATCAGTAGTAACTGAACAGCGATAAATTATTTTATTTTTTCCTTTAATATATGTAGTGTATCATATATACATCTCTATGTTTGTTCATTTCCAAAGCCATGGTAAGAGAGTTTTTAAGAAGAGAGTGGCCATCAGGGTCAAGTCCTGCCAAGAAGGCAAACAAGGTAGAGATTTAAACATGCCACCCCAGGTCACTCCTGACTTTGTCAAAACCAGTGGCTTTTGTGGCTACAGTGGTTTTCAAGTATTGACAATATAACTTAGTGCTATTGAGTCATATTTATGACTTAGTTATATTTTCAGTGAGGGCAGAAAATGGGTCATAATAGATTAATAAGCTAATGGGAAGGGACAAGAAATGATAAGCAGAGACAACCATTAGAGGACACCTGGTGGGTGGAGGATTGAGAAGCAGTTATTTATGTGTTTTTTAAAATGCAGGAGATTTAAGTACATTTATATGCTGGTGAGAAGAGAGCGCCCAGGAGGGGGAGATTGATGCTGTAAGGGTCAGAAGGGTAACTGACCGCATCCCAGAGTGGATGAGAGGAAGGGCACACAAAGCACAGAAAGGGGAGCCTGCCTCCGGCTCACCGGGGACACCTGTGCCTAGAAAGCAGGGGTGGTGAGTGCACAGGTGGGAGTGCCCCCCAGGCCGTGGGCAGTGGGGGCACCGTGTAACCCTTCTCGCCCCTTCCCTCGGGGAAATGGCCCAAGTGCTTTACACACATTAGGGTAGGCCAAAATAATTTTAAAATTTTGCAATTCAGAAATGGTCAGATATTGGCCATTTCATATGATCAGTCTAATACTGGCTCATTTAACCCTCAAAATACCTACATTAAATCCACATTTAAGCAAGGAAGAGACTGAGAAACTAGGCCGGGTCCATCCAAGGCAGCCCAGCAAGGATGTCACGAAGCTAGGCTTTGAACCCCATGCTGTGGGTCCATGCCCTTGGTTCATTGGACTTATTGATTGAACTTATTCTTCCTTTGTGAATTTTCAAACTCTCTTCTTGATTCCTTAGCCAGGGGGTGGGGGTGGAGAGTGAGGAGGTGGTGGGGTGAGGGAGCGGGGTGTGGGGGTGAGAGCCAAAGCTGAGGAAGTCCGGCAGCTCCAGGTAGGTCTCCATTATCAGCCAACTCCGTGCTAAAGGGTTTTATTACATGCAAATTTAATGAACACAATATCCTGGTAAACCGCATCGAAAACCCATGATACTTTTATTCACAACCATATTTTTCTGGCATGTGCACAAATGAATTTTATCTGTCTGAAAAAACTCAAAACCAACTCTCCATCCCTGACTGACCAGCGGCTGCTTAGTTGAGGCCTGGAGCAATATCCAGGGTGGACGGGTGGCCCGACCACAATAAAACAAGCCAGGCAGCCTTTTCTAACATGCTTGAGGTCAACAGCATCTCCATTTCAGAGACCTTTTATTGCAAGAGATGCCTTTTATTACAAACAGCAGCTCTGAGGCATGACTCTTTCCCTTTTCTGCTTCTGTGTGAAGGGCACATAGTGGCCCGGGAGCTTTTGGACAGAACTCCACGCCCTGTGATTCATGAAATGGAAATCTGGCATTCTGTGCCAATGACATTTACTTCTGCGGCAGCTCAAGCGGCAAAAAGCCAAATGCCGAACCCCTCGGGTGCAGCCCAGCCACGCAAACGGACACGAGAAGGAGAAACGAGGAGAAGGGACCTCATTCCAGGGCATGGATGGCCTCCAGCATTTGAAACACACAACGCCTGGGGTGAGCTTCAAGTCTCCCTACGCTTACGACATTCTTGGGGAAAGAATTGTTTTTCTTAACTTAGAACTTTGGGAGGGCAAGGTAAAACGCAAAGGATGATTTTTGTGAACTGGGAGGAGATGGCAGTCACCTAAATGAGACGGACTTCCAGAAGGACGTTTGTCCTTTGTACTAGAAGGTCCCTCAGCAGCCAGCCGGGAAAGGATAAGGTCCGTTATTGACATTATTTTCCCCACTGGCCTGGAAACAAAGCACGACTAGTGGGGAAGAGAGTGCTCCTGAGATGGCCAGGTATGTCGTCAAGCAGAACTACAAGAGAGGTAAGAAAGAACAAAGGTGGAAAAATGAAACAGAGGGATTGTTTTTAACTCCGGTCTCCAACCAAGCTCCTCCTTAGCTCATTTTGCAACTGTTCAATGTCTTTGAGGCTTTCCATTCACTTTATATAACGCTACACATGTGAAAAAATAATTACTACTGTCATTTTTAGTAAGAAATGAATGGCAAAATCATTTTGTAACTCCCTCAAAGTTTTGACACCTGAAGGAGAGATCTGCGATGAAGGATCTAGAATTGTTTCTCAGTAGGATCTGCTGGCATTTGGGGCAAGGGAATTCTTTGTTCTATAGAATTTCAGAATACTTAGTACCTACAGTCTCCAGGAACTGAACCACAGTGCCCATCCCACACTACAGTGGTGTAAATTAGCTCACCTTAGTGGCCAGGTGGCCCATTTTAGACAATGAGTGAATTAAATATTTATGGCCATGTATTCCTTGGACATTCAACCCAAAGTAAGTGAGCAGATATTACTTAAAAAAACATCTGGAAGATATTAAGATTTAAAGTTATGATTCTTGCTTCTAATGACATGTTGACTTAATTTGGAAAGACAGACTGGCAAATAAACTACTACTACACAGCGAGCAGATATTTTCCAAAAGAAAATTAGACTTTCGTGCTGTAGGGGTAGAGGTACAGAATTTCACGCTGAATGAAAGGAAAGTGGTCACCATCTCTTTGAGGTGGTATTTGTGCAAAATCCGAAAATTGAGTTTCAACAGGCAGATGGGGGGATGATTTCTGGCAGAGGGAGTTCGGATGAGCAAACACCTGCGACAGCAAAGCACTGTGGCCCACAAGGAATGATGGGCAGGTGGGCCCAGGCAGAGCTTAGGGCAGGTGAGGACGACGATGTGAGGGTGAAGCAGAAACGTACGTTCGGCAAATCAAAGAGAAATCTGAACGTCCTGGTGTAAGGCCATGGAACCTGTGAGGCCGGCGGTGGACACCAATGGATTAAGAGCAAGAATGATATGGTGAGAGCTGCGTGGAAGGACATTTGGAAGGTGGGAAGGTTCCAAAGCTGGGAGATATGTTACTACCACAGTTGGTGTCTCAGTCAGCTATTGCCACACTAACGCTGTGTAACAAATAATCCCAGCAGCCAAGAAATTCTTCTCACACTCCCAGGTGTATGGCTCAGCTGAGGTGGCTGATTTAAGCTGTAGTTCTGCGGGCAGACTGAGGACACTGTACTCCACACGCCTCCTCCTGGGACCTCAGGCGTCAGAAGGAATATCTATCTACACGACCGCTCCTTTATCTTCTGTTCTACCTTAAGAAACACATCCCTGCATAAATGTGCATTTTCAACCCTCTTTTAACATAATTTACTTTGCAATTACAAGATAAATATTTTCTTTTACATCAGAGAAGACTTGTAGTTCATGAGAGATTCTATCTAATTGCAAGCTTCTTAGCTGTCCAGCTCTGACTCCTATCTGCCCTTTAATTTAAAATGCCTTCATCTCCTTGTGCCTTACTTAAAATGTAGGTGATTTCCTTTTAATTGGATATGTATCAGTAAAATGGTTTCTGTGCCATTATCAAACCCTGATATAATCCACAGAGAAATATGGAATTCAGGTCGGAGGAGCCAGTTAACAATTCATACAGTGCCCCAAAGTGTAACTGATGAAAGGGTAAGAAGTTCCAGAAGCCGCTGAAGACAGTTACGAGAGCAGGTCACACTCAGGGATGATCTGCGATTGAACGGAGGGATGGACACATCTCACTTCTGCCCGGCAGAGGAGCCTGTGGACTCTTCCCTTCTCATAATTGGCAAGTCTCAATTCAGCACGTGTCACACACGCAAAAAAAAAGATACACTGACTCTGGGAAGACTTCGGAAATGAGAACTCTAAGCCAGGCCGCACACACAAAGAAACTCCTACCATGTATACTTACTGATATCAGTCTTATCCAAAATTATTCATGAGCCTAAGCCAGGGTAAATCTCATTCCTTTATATAAATGCTCCAGTTATAGAGAATGTCGAGAAAGTAAAACTTGTAAGCAGTGTGTTCGGCCAACTAAACCCAACAGTTAAACTTCAAATAGATTTTGAAGCGTTTAACCATGTCTTAGAGAAATTACATGAGCAGAGTCAACAAAATCTAATTCTTTCTGGATGACTCAAGATCCTCCTGTACTCCTCCTTCAATGCACAACCTCAGGATGGTCCCCAGCAAGGGAGCACTTTATGGTCATCCCAGCATCCTCATAAAAGTCACATAGACCCTGTAAGCTGAAACCAATGGCACTATTCTCAGTGAATCAGTCAACCAGGGGAGGAGCTCGTCCACCTTTCTGAGAGTGTTTGCTATCAGCAGGGCCGTGAGAAGCCTTTTTCTTTTCAGGCATTAAGATCTGTGACACCTGCTGTTCCAGGCCAGATGGAGCCGAGCAGTTCATCTCCCTGACACATCCGGAGGTTCAGAGCCCACCCTGCCATAGGAATTTTCCCGTCCCCATCTCTCAGATGATGAATCGGAAGCTGACAGCATTCGGTCCCTTGCACAAGGCCATCCAGCTGACAGCTGTGCCCTGCCTGCCTCTGAGATTCAGCTAAGCCCGCTTCCTCCTCACTCAGGAATTGGGCCCAACCGTGGTCAAGATCTCCTTTTGCTGCCAAGCAAAGTTCAATGGATCCCCGTTCAGGGGTATGGAGAAATCTATATTTATAGACATCGGAACAAACTGTCTTGGGAAATGAAAGCAGCTCAGTTATAATGCAAGATGGAGTTCAAATTACTGCCAAGTTAGGTGCGTCTGTTGAGATCAGCACCTCTCACTTGTGTGGGGCAATTTCCAAAGCTACCCTTGGAGGGCCTGATCCTCACAGTGACTCTAGGACATAGCAGTGCTATGATTACTGTTGTTGTTATTGCTGCTACTAGTTTATAGATGAGAAGGGACTTGGCAGCTAAAGGGCATGCTCAAGGTCACACTGCTAGGGAGGGGCCACATGGGACTCTGACCAGGCTCTCCAGGGGCTCTCAGCCTTGGCTCTTTCTCCTTGCCTTGCATGCTCAATGGTGGAGGGGGACAGTGCCCCCAGGTGGTGAAAATTGGTTCTTGGCGGAGGAAACAAAACGGAACTTACTCTTACCTATGTGTAAAGCACAATATGTATACGTATTACACAAAGGGCTAACAGTGTATCTGCGTTAATAAAATTTCAGGGAACGGTGATTAGGGAAACATCTAAAAAAGCTTTCGGGGACAGTGGTGATGCACAAGAGTTTGAGAAATTGCGCTCCACTCCTTGGTGACCTCCTTATCGTGGTCACGCACAAGATCCCTGTGATTCCTACATTTATTTTCTGAAAGTGTAAACACTGGGGCGTAGTGGGTAAGATACCAAATGAAAAAATAAGTTACCGGTCCCTTTCTCGGTGTTTCACTGTCCTTCAATAGTATAAATACTGATGAGGACCAGGTAAGAGGCTTTGACTACCTTCTAACTGAAAGTGGCCAGTCCATGAAAAACGGTGGCACTTGGTCAATGAATAGTATAAAAGCACACACACGCCCAGCTGGTGTGACTCAGTGGTTGAGCATCGACCTATGGTCCCGGAGATCTCCGTTTGATTCCCGGTCAGGGCACATGCCTGGGTTGCGGGATCAGTCACCAGTAGGGGGTGTGTAGGAGGCAGCTGATCAAGGACTCTCATCATTGATGTTTCTCTCTCTCCCTCTTCATTCCTCTCTCTGAAATTAAAAAAAATATATTTAAAAAAAAAAGTGCGCGTGCACACACACGAAGCCATCTGCTACCTCTCCAGCAGAAACATCAAAGGACAAAAAATCAATCTATTCAGATGATGCATTTGCTTCTAGAGAAGGTTCGATTTTCTTTGAGCCCAATCTGAAGACTTCTGTGCAACAGGACAAGCCTTCAGAATAAAGACCCATAAACAGCCGGGACAGCTGAGAAATGGATAGCCCTGCCGCACGGCAGCAGGGCCTTGAACAGACTTCTCTCCTTAAATATTAATGTTTCAATTACGACGCACACCTACTATATTAGCCACACCGGGCTCCGCGCAGATCAACAGCGGTGGCGCTGGGCAGAATCCTAATGCGGAGAAACAAGGCGGCGCGCTCTGCAGCTCCCTGGACGCCCACGCACAAAGCCGCCTTTCACCACTTGCTCGAGATGCTTTAAGTCACCTGCCTCATGCAAATGCGCCTCATGTTTATTCACGCAGAGGGTTACAGACCACCTTTCATTCCCTGCGCCAGCTCTGCTCATCAGCAGCCTCTGAGCCGGCCCAGCCTGGAAGGGCCCCCTGAGTATGTAATTGCCCCCGAAATACATGCCCAGAGAGTCAGGGAGCTTGAAGCAGTTTGGCAACGAATATATTTCCTTTTTTAAATTCATGCGATGGCTGCCTTGAAGGTTTCAAACAAGTCCCTTTCTACACTAAAGCATAACCCCCTGGATGTGACTAGTTGGCGCGATGTCCCGTGGACGATCCTCCTGGGGAGGTCTCTGGATGCCTCTCTCCTCTGCACTGCTTTGTCCTCGTGGCGGAGAAGTCCTCCCACCCACTTGGGCAAAGCCTATGGCCTCGCCAGGCCCAGCTCGGCTTTGTTCTGTGGGCCTGGGTTCTCTGGTGCCCAGGTCTCCTGTTGGAAGGCAGGGTTCTTACCTGCTAGCCTGAGAGTCTAACCTCCACTGCACTTCGCTTTGTTTATTGTGCTGTCGGGTGAAGTTTAAAATAGTGCTTTTGTTCTAGATTGACTACGTTTTCCAAATCATCAGTCTCTTCTACTTTGGTAATTTGAAAGCATAGCAGAATCACTGGCTCTTGGCTTTTAATGCCGATTTGGACAGCATCTAAAGGAACACCAGTGCTGTGAACAAATGTCTTGATGGTCCCTGGAAGGCTCAGCCATCCCCAGGGAGGTCTGGGCAGCTAGGTAACTGCTGAGGAGGGCTTAACTCCCACCCGCCATTAGGTACATGAGGGGTGTGGAACCTGATGACTTTTAGGCTAATTCCCGTGGCTTGTCACATAGAAAACTAGGGGCCTGAGAAGGTTGTTTGGAGGAAAACACCACCAAAACCAATGAAATTTCCAGCTTCAACATAGTTTCTGCTAAAGTTAAATGAGTCATTTAATCCGGTTAACTCCAACTGGGGTACATAACTTTCCCTTTCCTTTTTGTTTGTAACACAACAGCCAAAAAATGTCTTCTTTTGAAAAGTGCAATTTAAAAAAACCTCATAGACACATAGACACAGACCACAGTGTAGTGATGACCAGAGGGAAAGGGGCTGCGGGAGGTAGGAGAGGGTGAAGGGGATCAGTGGTGACGGAAAGAGTCTTGACCCGGGGTGGTGAGCACACAGCACAATGTACAGACGATGTATCATAGAATCATACACCTGAAATCGGTGAAGTTTTATCAACTGATCTCACCCCAATAAATTCAATACAATAGTGCAACTTACTTTTCATAGACAGAATCTTCTTATTATGTACAAAAACCCCCACACGATACAACTACAGAGGGCGTTTTACTTCCTCAAACCATTTTTACATTTGTTTTGGGATACTGGGATCCACTTTTTAAAACATTTTTATTTTCAGGCATCCGGCTCCTGAGTAGCAGAGCCAGGATTAGAATGTGGGCCTTGAGGATCGATGGACATGCTCCTTCATCGACGCCTGCAATTCATGCGAGCTGGCTATACGTGATGTGTGTGTCTACGGACACGACTCACCCTTAGTGATCGAATCTACCTTAACAAACATCTTCACTGATAGTTTTAGCAAAAACCCTTTTGACACAGTCAAGGGCTAATTGTCTCAACACATCCATAATCCACAAAGAAACCAAGTGCGCCAGGCCAAGCGGCCTTCCTGACCCCATTCTCTCTGCGGCAGCCACCTACCTGCACAGGTGCAAGGCAGGCGTTTCCTGACAGATCTCACAGTAACAAGGCATCCCAGAGTCACGCTGGCCCCAGCTCAGCAAGCCAGAAGGAACAAAGCTGCTCCAAGCTTGTCCCCAGAAGAGAGCATCACCAACACACAGCCGCATGTCTTTCTTCCTCCTTTCTCAAAGCAACCTGAAACCATAGTTGTCCCCACTCTCCCAATTTGCCAACTGCCTTCCACACAAAGCTAAGGGCCATGCAGAGGCGAGGCTCCTTGCGGGACAAGATGCTGCCCCTCTCCCGGTTCTCCTTACCTTGTTGAAGTCTTCAGAAGTCGCCCTCATCTCCTTCCATGTCTTGTTCAGGAGCTGGATGCAGATGCAGAAGAACTCCTCGAAGGATCTGTCGTGGGTGAAGAACATTGGGTGGAAGTCGTTGCATGTCTCACTGGCTGGAGGAAAGAGAAAGGAAACAGGCGGACATCTGAAAAGTGAAATGAGAGGACGGGCACTTGGGGGTGCTCCAGAGAGATGACGGGAGGCATAGTTGGCTCATGCCATGGGGGAAAGTAGGAATTCTGGGAAGCAACCCAAGAACAATCCCTGCGCAACTTCCAAGTTTAAGGTCAGTTGGTCAGACCTACCCTTAGGCACAATAATTTTTTGACAGAAGGACGTTGATGCCTAAGCCACACCATGACATGAGCCTTAGGCTGTTCCCGGGTCCCCTGTGTGGAGTGTGAGCTCTGTACCTGCCTTCTTCACCTTATAAAGACTCTACAGACCACCCTCTCCTCCAAGCCCCTCTCTCGCCCTTAACCGCAGTCTCTGCAGAACAACCCGCAGACGGTGCGCTTCCCCGAGCACAGTTGATGGCAACTCCGAAAGTGCCCTTGATCGCTTCCCTAGGGGCTCTTGTCCCTCCGTAGGCAGCAAGCAGGGGACGTCTGAGATTATTAGCCATCTGGTGCCGTTAACCGTTTGCTTTATATTCCCAGGCACAGGTGGCTGGAGGCTAAAGCAATCCAAGTGGCTTTCAAGGTCACAGTGGGTCGGATCCTGGACCAAACCGTGAGGCCGGCCAGCCTGCCTACGAGTCCCCCACCGCAGAGCTTCCTGGGGTCAGGCCCCATACCCTGAGCTCCAGGGGCAGCCACCTCCCCTGACCAGTGCCCCAGCCCCAGCCTCTGCTCAGCTCTCTGTTCAGGTTACACTCTCATTGCCTTTTCCATGCATCACATTTGATCCTACCACGCCTCTTACTACTCCTGTCTTTTGGGTGAGGACATTGGAGCCCAAGGAACTAGGCTTTGTGACCCCTCAACACAGTACCCTGAGTTTTTAAAAAATAAGCTGTTAAGTACTGTGAAAGAATTCCTATTTTATTTGGAATCTCTTAGAGACCAATTAGACTTTAAGGCTCCAAATGGTGGAGTTTCAAGCCCTAAAAGCCCAGGAAAGGCGGGAGGCAGGGTGGGTTACAGCAGAGGCCTTCTGTGCCTGGGGGAGCCCTGCTGCGGCTATGTGGTTGAATCTCAAGTTCACAGGGCGGGATGGGTTACAGCAGAGACCTTCTGTACTTGGGGGAGCCCTGCTGTAGCCATGGGGTTGAATCTCAAGTCCACTCAGAATCCTCTCGAGCAGGCGGAGGAACCCTGACCAGACCTAAGGGGACACACCCTGCTCCAGCAGGGCCACAAGCTATGATACACCAACCTCTTCTAGCTTCATCCTTTACAAACAGTGAATTCCCAACTTCTGAACAATTTAAAGCATCAGCGAAGCAGCCCGTGTTTGCACAGCTCACCTCCTCTGAGGCAGTCGTGTTTGTACAGCTCACGTGGAACCCCCTGTGAAGACAGGGGAAGGCTGCTTTCTTCCAGACAAGGTCCGGGCACAGGCTGGCAGCAGCGCCAGTCATGTAGAAAGGGTTAGGGTCTGGGCCGAAGACTTGGGTTCAAGTCCCCGCCATGCCAAGCAAGACCAAGTCATGTCACCTCTCTGAGCCTTGATTTTAACTAAAAAAGTGGAAATAAATCTGTTGGGCTTCTTCCAAGGCCTCAGAGAGGATCACATGATATGAGTCTTGGGAAAGTGCTTTGAAGGGATGAATGTTGACGCAGATACGGAGAGAGGTGGTGGAAGATAATGAATGTTGTGTCAGCCCTGGATCCACATTACTATTTATTACAATGAGCACATGAGGAAGATGTCATCCAAGGCCATGTGGCTTCCAAGGGGCAGAGCTGGAATATAGACTCAGCTCAACGTGGCCCCAGCCCACCACTGCTCTGTCGTATTCGGTTCCTCAATCTGTTTCCCACCTAAGCCCTCCCCTTCCCCCCTCCTCCCAACACGAATCTGAAAGAGTCGCCTTTCTACCCATAGATGATATTTATGAAATAAAATCTGACAAGTGATACAACTTTAACTATTAATACTTAGGGCATATTTAGTTTGGGGTTCCTCTCTTTTCTCCCTACTAGTCGTGATCAGAGTGGAGTTAGATTCAAATCACCAGGGCTACTCTCCTCTTCTGGATCCTACTTCACCCTCCCCTCACTCAGGTCAAGCTGCTCTCTTGACAATTCTCCTGAGTATCCAAGAAACAGTCTCCCTGGTTCTAGCTTCTACTGAACTAACTCTTTTACCTTCCTCAAGATATTCTCAGCTCTTCAGCACCCCAAGTTTCCCCAGGTAATCAATCACTGGAGAACAGTATCATTAGATGACTTTATGTGACTTATTTCGAGAAACTAATAGACTGGATTTCTTGTTAATAGAACTCCAATTTTCATTACGACAGAGTGCCCACCTGAAACTACATTTCCCAGCCTCTTGTAAGTAAGAGTGGTCACTATGACAATCCTCACCAACAACAGATGAATGGAAATTGCTGGGGGGCTTCCAGGAAAGGCCTGGCAGTGAGGAATGGACAAACAACAAAGCCAAACAACCTGTCCTTGGCATGTTACACAAGAAACAATGACAAGAAACTGATGTACTTGGGGATTCAGGGCTCCTTGTCTTAAGGTTGTCCCTGTGTTAGAGCCAAGGATAAAGTATTAAATGTTAATGTAATTTTCTTCTAAAACGTTCAAATTGCAGATACCCAGGACTGAGGACTATTGAGCAGGAAGGATCTGTTGAGATGATCTGATCTGTTTCTCTCTCTCTTTTGTAGGTAAGAACAGTGAGAAAGGCAAATGCCAGAAAGGGGCAAAGACGCTGGGGGCCAGATGGGCAGGGTTCAAGTCCAGATTCCATCACCTACTGCTGAGTCACCTGAGCAACTCAATTCATCTGCCAAGGCCTCAGTCTTCTCATCCACAAACTGGGACAACAGTATGAATTTTATCAGGTTGCTGTGAGGACTAAGGGGGTACAGTGACTATAAGAAGTAAGCTCACTGCGGTTGTGAGCCAACAGGATCACTTGGTCACAGTATGTCCAGCGAACCTTGGCCCAGGCCCCTCCCACTGATAAATGTGAACATGCGTCAGCCTAATGGGGTGGCCTCGGTCTCAAGAAGAAGGTCCTTAATTCAGAGGCTTCAACAAACAAACAAAAGCAGGGAAGCTGAGGCTTACTGTTGCTTTTTTTTTTTTTTTAAATAAAAACATTTAGTGAGAAAAAAATATTAAATGAGCAGGCAATAATTTTACAATAAAAGAGAGAAATTTTCAATGAGACAAAATAGTAATACTTTTTTAAAAACAAAATTGTTGTTAAGCACACTGAGATTCTACTTTATAAAAATCAACTTAATGGTCTTTTAAGTCTGGGACGTTTAGGCCTTCTCAGAGCTGAGGGTAAAACAGATTCTTATGACTTACTGACATCTAACTCATTTATGAATACGTCAGCATCGTGAGCAGCTATAATCCATGCACCTGTGTTTTAAAAATAAAAATAAGGTTGTATGTATGCTCAGATAGCAAACTGCCTTTCAAATAGATTTCTTCCTCTTTTCCACTGGATGATGTGAGCAGAGGCAGGTGTCCTTACTGGGGTCTCAGAGAACAAGCTCTACAGCCCTGAATACAGAGAACAGGTTCTGGTGCTGCCCTGTGACCTTGAGAAGGTCATCTCAGCTCCCTGGGTTGCAAGGTTCTTACCTGTAAATAAGATGGACTGCGAAGGTTCCTGCCAAGTCGAACATTCTAAGACCATACATGCACACACTCACATATGCACACTCACACTTTACTCATCAGATAGGAACTTTCAACTCCCCAGTGCCCATCGATAATTGTAGGAGTTGGAGGCTGCACAGCCCTCACCTTTATTTCCTAAATTAGTATTTCCTTGAATGACAGGATGGCTCCACATTTCATTTCAGGTGTGAAGGCATCAAAGCAGCATTTTTGATAGGCTCAGAAAATGTTTGATGACCTAGTATTTACTCTTACTTTCATTAGAAAATTGTTAGTTGCTTTTACACCCTCCCGACACATTCATATTCCCGAATGCAGACCATTACGTAAGGAAATTACTTGACTAAAGATAGAATGACAAGCTGACAGGCGAAGGCACATAATTTCTGCTCTTTCATGGGAATTTTCTAAGACAAATGTAATTTTCCAGATGCTGAAAAGCCCTCTTCCAAGCTCTCAATGACCCTTGTTATGCTAAGAGACACTGGGAGCCCATTAACAAGTGGCTGGAGGTCCACAGACATGGGAGGCACTAGCAAATTCTGAATATTTTTACCCAAAGAGAGATTAGCAGTAGCCTGACCTAAAGGGCATTTTGCTTTAAAATTCTGAGCTACTGGAAGAAGGGGATACATCACACAGCCACGGAAGTATTCAATACAGGAGAACTGCTGGAGTGACTGTAAAAACTTGTCAGTTATCCGCAGCATGGACACCCCAATCGGTGCTATTGTGGCCCTAAGGTCAGTGTGGATAATGCGGCGATGATTTCTCAGATGCAAATGTATATTTATACCTTTATACCTTTGCAGAAACTCTTACTCAGTGACCTTGGCATTTTCTACTTCTATTTATTTATGTATTTATTTTTAAATATCTTTTTATTGATTTCAGAGAGAGGAAGGGAGAGGGAGAGATAGAAACATCAGTGATGAGAGTCATTGGTCAGCTGCCCCCTGCACTGGGGATCAAGCCCGCAACCCGGGCCTGTGCCCTGACCGGGAATCAAACCTCCATCTCCTGTATCATAGGTTGATGCTCAACCACTCAGCCATGCCAGCTGGGCTATTTTTATTTATTATTATTATTATTTTTGTTAATCCTTACCCAAAGATATTTTTCCACTGATTTTTTTAGAGAGTGGAAGGGGGGGGGGAGGGGGGAGGGGAGAGAGAGAGGGAGGGGGGAGAGGGGGGGAGAGAAAGAGAGAGAAAGAGAGAGACGTCTATGGGAGAGAGACACATGGATTGGTTGCCTCCTGCACGCACCCCAGCCAGGACTGGGGATCGAGCCTACAACTGAGGTACGTGCCCTTGGCCAGAATCAAACCTGAGCCCCTTTAGTCTGAGGACTGACACTCTAACCACTGAGCCAAACCGCTAGGGCACCATTTTCTGTTTTTAGACGTGGAGCATTCTTTCACGGCTCGGTTTGGGGTTTGGAAGATGCTAAAAGTTCAGACTTTTGTGGGTGGGAGAGGTGGAGCAGGGAGTGAGGGCAGAGAAGTTGAAGTCCCCCACTGCTCTGGAGTCCCACCAATACAGACCCCCCGTGCCCGCCCCCCCCCCCCCCATTTCAGGCCCTGATCAGAGGCTAGACAGCTGCTCAGCGCTCCCAGCTCTGAGCCTGGGTTAATAGAGCTGCAAACCCTTTTCTGTCCTCTAACGCGCCTAAAAACAGTAGGAAATCAACACTGAAGAGACACTCAGCAGCTAATCCAATGCTCCTTGTTCACCCTCCCTATGGGTCTTTCTAAAAGGACGTCGAGAGAGGAAAAAAAAATACTGACTAGTGTTAGGGCTGAAAATCATACCTGAGCACTGAAAGAGACAATTCGGCAAGAAAGACCAGAGGCCACATCCCAAGCTCGAGGTGTATGTTACAGAAGAGCAGGGGCTCTGGAGCAGGTTGACCTGGGTGCAAATCTTGGTGACATTTTTTTTTTTTTTTTATAATATATATTTTTATTGATTTAGGAGAGGGAGAGAGATAGAAACATCAATGATGAGCGAGTGTCATTGATCAGCTGCCTCCTACATGCTCCCTACTGGGGATGGAGCCCGCAACCCGGGCAGGAATCGAACCGTGACCTCCTGGCTCATAGGCCGACACTCAACCACTGAGCCACGCCCGCTGGGCTTTTTAATAGCAATGTGACCCTGATCACATTACACTTCCTCTGGACCTCAATGTCCTCATTAAAAAAAAAAAAGACAAAGCCTCCTATCTTATCAGATTGCTGCTAGGATTAAATGTAAAGCCATACATGGTTCATATATTAACTGAGATAAAATAAGTACTCAGTAAATGCTAGTTGTCACCAGTTTTAATAGAAAAATAATTATTGTACTTAGCTTAAATTACAAATCTGGAGGAATTACACTTTCAGATAGAAAGACGTTATAAAACTACAGTAATTAATGCATCTTGCTATTGGTCCACAGATGGAAAAACAGAACAATGGAACAGAATAGGAAGTCTAGATACAGACCTGTATATCCAGTCACTAGATTTACCACAAAGGTAACAGGGCAGTGGAAGAGAGTTTCAATAACTGGTGCTGGGCCAATTATATATGCATCCAGAAAAAATGAATCATGAGTTCCTGCCTCGCACCACCTACAAAAAACAACTCTAGGTGGATTATAAATCTCAGTGTGAAAGGAAAAACAACGGAGCTTCCATATAACACAGGAGAACCTATTCATGACAGTCAGGTGAGCAAAGATTTCTTAAGCAGGACAGAACAAGCATTAACCCTAAGGAAAAGTGCTGATCGAATTATATTAAAATCAATAACTGCTCACTAGGAGATGCAATAAGGATGGCAACCTTGGAGTAGGAGAAAAACTTGCAACATTGAACTGGTATTTATATTGGTGATATAAATACCCCTATTACTCAGTAAGGAAAAACACAACCCAGCAGAAAAATGGCCACAATGTGAATAGGCATTTCCCCAAATAGAACATCTCAGTGGCAAGTAAACACAGGAAAAGTGCTTGGCTTTCTTAGTCACCAGGGAATATAAATTTAAACAATGAGATACTTTCAAACATCCACCAGAATGGCTACAGTAAGAATACGGAAAATACTAAGTGTTGGTAAGAATGTGGAACAAACGGCATCCTCACACACGGCTGACGGGAGTGGGAATTGTTTGCCACCTTGAAGAAGTGTGGTAGCATTTATCTAAGCTAAAACAGTCATACCCTATGGTACAGCAATGCTACCCAAAGACAGAAGCCCAACAGAAATGCATTCACACGTGCTGCATAAGAAATGCATGCAAATGCTCAAAGCAGCACATTTGTTAGAGCCCCAGACTTGAAACAACCAAAATGTCCATGGAAGAGTTATTAGTTAGATAAATAAATTATAGTTTACTCACACAGAAGCATGCTTATAACAAAAAAATGACTTTAAAAACAAAATAGATATAGAGACACAGACACATAGGACAGACTGACGAATCTCAGAGGCAAGGTCGGGGTGGGTGGGTGGGTGGGAAGACATTAACCAAAGAACTTACAGGCATGAATGTGTAGCCTGTGGATAACCTGTGGACACAGACAATAGCGTGCTGAAGGCCCGGGGGGGGGTGTGTGTGTGTGTGTGTGAGGGGGGCCAATGGGGGAAACACAGGGGAGGGGGCATCTGTAATACTTTCAACCATAAAGATACAAAAAGAAACACTATGCTACAACATGAATGAATGAGAACATAACGTTGAACAAAAGGAGTCCTGTACAGAGAGAACATACTATATAATGCTATCGATCTAAAGCTCAGAACAGGCACAATTCACAGAGGAAAAGGTGGGGGAGGGCCCATGACAGCTGTGTAATATTCTCTGTCTTGATCCAGTGGTAACCAAATGGATAGCTGTTGGCTGGAAAATTCATGGAGCTGTATTGTGTTCTTAGGATTTGAACACTTACAAGCGTTTCGGTTACACGTACATGAAAAGTTAATTTAAAATGTAGGACATGAGCTTTCCGATGACTGTGCAGACAGGGTGAAGCTATTCCACGAGACTTAGGCGGGTTTTGGGAGCAGTACCGGGTCTGCCCCGCCCCTCCCCTCTGGAGCCAGGGGTTGGCCTGCATGTCGCCCAGGTACTGGCTGGATGCAAAAGCATGTAACCTGTTTATGCCGGCGTCCTAGTCCCAACTGGTGTCAGCTTCTGACTGCAGTTTAATTTCACCTGGGGAAGGCTAAGACTCTATGCCGCATTTTCTCTCATGGGCGGGATGCTGACCCGCTGTAGTCCTGCAGCTGCTGTATGAACTCTAAGGAGAGTCACCCGTTTCTTTTAAATGAGCTTTTCCCTCTCTCCCTCCCTCACGAGCATGTGCATGTCCACCTGTCTATCCACCTATCCGTCCCTCTGTCCAACGGCAAGGTGGTTACGAGCATGGCCTTGGAGCCAGTCTGCCTGAGCTTGGATCTGGTTCTGCCACTCACCGTCCACATGACCTTCAGCTCATGACAGGGAGAGGCAAGTGAAAGATGAGGCCGAAGGTTAGGCTCGCATCAGGTCACGTCATCCTTTGCAGACGGCGTGGGGGGCTTTATTCCCCCCGCAGTGGGAAGCCATTACGTGGGTTTAAATAGGAGCATGATAAAATCCCTTCTCATCTCCTTTCTTACTCCACATTTGGTCTCTTTTAATGGAATTAAAATTCAAGTAATTGAAGATTCCTACTATTCTGGAGTCCATGGACTTGGTATTTTAGTGTCCTGAGGAGGAGTGGTGAGCCAGGTAAAAACCTGAGTGCTCAGTGGTTAGGGGTCAGTCTGGAGTTCGGGGCTGAGGCTGGAGTTTTTCCTATGCACCTGAGCTGTGGGATCCCAACCACGTCCTTTATTGTCTCTGTGTCTCTCTTATGATGACGACAACAGTAACTTATAGCTTGTAGAACCGAGGAAAGATACAGTGAGAAGATTTCCATAAAACACTTAGCAAAGCATTTGCCATATAACAAGCACTCAATAAATGTGAGTCATAAAATGCTGTACAGAACACAAATGTGATATGTATGTCGCCCCCCAACCCTGAATCTAATACAAGGCTTACAGTGGAGCCTTATTTACCTTCACCTCCCTTCGTGACGCTTCCCCACTCTGGAAAGTTACAGGACAGTGTTCCCATCATCGTCTTGCGAGATGTTTAACCAAAAGGCCGAATGAGCAGAAATTCCAGTAAATGAAGATTGCTGATAAGAGCGAGCTGTGTGACCCCTGGGAGGTTGCTTAGAATTGAAAATGGTCCTGCTGATATGCTCTGTTTTTGCTCTTTCCTTTGTCCTCTGGCCGAAACCACCAAGAAGGGCAGGAAAATGGACACTGCATCCTTGGAACCTTATCTGTTGGCAAAATAACTGTTTCTGGATCCACCTACAGGTCTACGAGGGGGCTCTTTCTTGTCCCAAAAAGAAAGAAAAAGAGAGCAGGGAAAAATGCAGTCTTCAGGAAGGAGCATCACACTTGAGGTGTGAGCTAGCAACGCAAACCAAGAGGGGCGCGCACTCGCCACAGTGTGCCCTGCCCGTCTGGGTGGGCTGCCGCGGAAGGTGGGGAAGGAGAATCCCGGCTGGCGGGAGTCGGAGCAGAGCAGAGAGAACATTCAAGGCACCGCTTCTGCACGCCCTTGTTAGGGCTCCCTTACAGGGAAAATTATTCCGAGAAGTGGCACATTAAGAGACTGTCACACAGCAAATTTAGCAGGGATATAAATAACCGCCTGTCCAACCCTGTGAAAATGGGCCCTCGGGGGTAATGTTGGGAAGGAGGCAGATCGGCGAGCAGCTGTGATGCGCCTCACTGAGGAAGACCCAGCAAGAACCGTGTATACCACCCAATGACCATGGCTCACCCCGACCCGGGGCTCGGAGCATTCGCCAGGGCTGGGGAGCTGGCAAAAGGGGCTATGAATCTTGAATCCAAAAAGGCAAAATTAAGCAAAGAGGACAGGCCAAGGCCTGCTCATCACATGCATGTTCAGCGAATGACTCCTCTTAAAAACTCAGCGATTACCTGTAGCTGTCGGGATAAGATGCACTGCTTTGGCAAGGCATTCGGCCTCCCGGCCCGACCCTCCTGCTCTCCTCCCCACTGTCCTCTGACAGGCCTGGGCCCTGAAGTCAGTCACAGTGTCCGCCTCTGCGTCAGGTAAACCACCCTGTGTGCACCTGCACAGGTTAAGCTGCTGGGTTCCCCCTTCACGGAGCCCACTGAGTCATCCTCGAAGCCCCTCCCTTTACTGGAGACACTTCACTCCGGCTTGTCCACCTGTCTCTTCCTTTGTGCTTCTACAGGCCTTGACTTTCTCCACCTGTTTGGGTCCCCTCCTGATTATGAGCCTACGAAAGTGGGAACTTCGATTTGCTCATTTCTGAGTTCTGTTCGGTCCTCCCAGGGCCAGCCTTCCACAAACACATTCCTGCACTACCTTCCCACTGTCCTTTGCCTGGTGCCTCCAATTTCTCTTCCATGTGGTCTCCACTGTGCCCACTTCAGGCATGCTTATGGGACAGCATAAGGGGTGTCCCCCAACTTTGGTACAACACCGATCTCGGCACACCTTGGAAGGCTCCCACATGCTTGAAAATAGCTCAACCTGCAAAATGAGGTCCTCCGCCCTCTCTCCCCCAATTTTCTGAAACCCGAGTGTAGGTGTTCTCTTAAAAGAACAGTGGGGAACATGACAAAGGAAGCAAATTCATTACACAAATTCAACAGAAGAGAAAAACAAACCTGATTATGTTCCTAAAATACAGAGACGTAACCCTCCTCCATAGACCAACTGCCAACCCCTAGCCCCTGGGGGGCGGGGTCCCTGCACCATTCCTCTCCCCGCCTCCCTGGCCACACATCCGCTTGGAGCAGGGGCTCTGGTTTAGTGCCCGTGTCGGGCCCCTCTCGGACTCTGCGACAAGGAACAGATGGTATCACGGATTGCACTGCAGTGTTAACAAAGTGTTCGCCGTGGGCAGTGACATTAAGGGAGATGTGGAGAGATGGAGAGATTAAGGGAATAATCCACTGACAATCATGCTTTTGCCAGTGTGGGATTTGAGAAGATGGCGATCTATATCGGTGAACATGAAAAGAGTTAAATCTCTAATCCTTTGGCCTCTCTGCAGTTCTGTTCAGTCCTCTTAAACAGGAGTGATACGGAGCATGGCTCTCTCCGCCCCGGGATCACGTGGGCAGGTTTGTGCAGGGGACACAGAGGCCCTTCCGTGTCTGAGCAGAATGCGAGGGCCCCAGAAGCAGGTCACCAAGCCTGGTGACAATAATTCAGGAAAAGGTCACACTTCACATAGACACTGGATGCAGATTTTCTTCCTTCCTTCCTTCCTTCCTTCCTTCCTTCCTTCCTTCCTTCCTTCCTTCCTTCCTTCCTTCCTTCCTTCCTTCCTTCCTTTCTTTCCTCTCTCTCTCTCTCTCTCCTTCCTTCCTTCCTTCCTTCCTTCCTTCCTTCCTTCCTTCCTTCCTTCCTTCCTTCCTTCCTTCCTATTTTTTTAATATATCTTTATTGATTTCAGAGAGAGGAAGGGAGAGGGAGAGAGAGAGATAGAAACATCAATGATGAGAGAGTCATTGATCTACTGCAGCCCGCAACCCGGGCATGTGCCCTGACCGGGAATCGAACCCTGATCGCATGGATCCTAGGCTGATGCTCAACCACTGAGCCACGCCCGGCTGGGCTCTTTCTTTTTTTAAAGCCTATGTTAGGACTCAGTCACTTTATGTCATAGAAACAGCCTCAAAAACAAACAAACAAACAAATAAACAAACAAAACTACCGCAAGGGTCAGTGTTTTGGTGGTACTTTGAAAAATAAATTTGAGTGGAACACGGCATATCCACCAGGGTGTGTTCCCATAATGCATCTTGTCTTGGACACACAGACACCTTAGAAGTGCGTCTGATTTGCAGTTGATAAAAATTATCCTCGCTAGGAAAGAGCACTAATAAAATGAGGTTTAAGCTCTTGTTGTTGCTTTGATGAGAATATTTTTTCACTCTGCCCAGTATTTGTGTGCTAATGGAATTCCAGTGAATGAAACGTCAGCTTCCTGTTCCTGGCCCACTGGGTTGGAAGCCTGTGTTGATTCTGCTTTAGAAATGTGTGTTGGTGACAAATTCAGCCTTAAATTGATGGGTAAAGATGTATTTTAACCCTTCATTAGCTAAGCTCTTCTACTAAATGTCTGTTACTTTCTCCCCTTGATCGCAATGACATATAACCATAACCAACCTGAAGCTTCTATAACATCCTGTGTTCCCAGGAGGCTGTCAGCCTACACCAAATTCAGCAAAGGTTATTTTGGTCTCCAGATTCTCAGCCATCCTCTTTCTCTCTTTCCAAACCCTCATCAAGAAGAGGTCATTTTAGATAAAAACACATCTTCACAAAAAACTAAGGAAGCGACTAAAAAGAAGATGCTAACCTCAGGAAGAAAATTCTGATGAAAGGGCCTCCCTTCAGTGTGAAATAAAAGTTAATGCCCTCAAGCACTCCATTCCCATTCTTGGCACACAGTTATTTTACTTTATGGCCATTCAATTCCGTTCTCAATATTCTGAAATAGCTTTCTTCCTCTTTCCTCAAAAGTGCATTTACGAACTTTCATTTCACAAAAATTCCCAATGCTCTAAACACAGAGGGTGTTTCTGTTATTGTTGCTGTTCTTTCACACATACAAGGGACCAGGCATCTCATCTGGTCACTGGAACGCACCACAGGAGACCCAACAGGGCCCATGTTTCCTGGTAAGAGAGGCATTCTGGCCTGGCCGGCGTGGCTCCATGGTCGAGCGTCAATCCAGTAACCAAGAGGCCACCAGTTCGGTTCCCGGTCAGGGCACATGCCTGGGTGTGGGCTCTACTGCCAGTAGGGGGCGTGCAGGAGGCGGCCAACGGATGGTTCTCATTGATGTTTCCATCTCTCCCTCTCCCTTCCTTGCTCTCTAAAATCAATAAAGACATATTTCTTGGGAAAGAAAGACACTCTGTCTCGTGTCTGTATGACAGCCACTGGGGTTTCAGAGGGAGAGTGATGGCAGCCCACCAGCCCTGGATCACTGCTCCTTCCAGCCTCACCCTCCGCCTCGTCTAATGCATAGGCCTGTTTATTGTTTCGATTTCTTTCTCTTATTTCCTGCCCAGGTTTTGTTCTCATTTTTCTTTTCTTCTGTCTCCACTGTTTTCCATGAGAGAACTCGTCTAGTCCTGCTTACAGCTTCTAAATCTTTCCCCCGAGCTCCAGACAACAACTCCTTGCTGGGCATGTCCACCTGGATGTCCCTTAGTCACCTCAAACTCAGAACGACCCCACCGACTCATTGCCTCTGCCCGGACTGACTGGTGGCGCCCCAGCTAGCTCACCCACACAGTTGCCCAGGTTAGCCTTGGCCTCTCTCTCCATCGCCTTAATATCCTCAGTATATCCCCTCCTTTCCTGTCCCGCAGCCACTGGTCTAGGTTCAGGTCCCCCTCCCTGCTCTCCCATTAGGACAAAAGGCTCCAACATTGCCTTCCACCCTCAGGACAGACCCATTCTCCTCACTGCCCTCGACGAGGAGTTCGTGAAATCTAAGTATAGCCATGCAAGTTACAGATACAGCAATAACAAGAGTTTAACTCTAGTTTTATTGGTGGCTTTTCATTGTGAACATAATTAAGCCACATGCTTAAAACCCCTCAAAGTCCAAACTCCTAACAACTCATCACAACGTGGACCCTGCCTACTCCTAAGTAAGTCAATTTCAGGACAATTTGTTTTTAACATAAAACTTCCAGAATGCATTTTTGAGGGGAGAGAGGGAAAACAATGTCAAAGTTTTGGGAACAAAATGCAATGACTGCAAGACCAATTAAACTGTTTCCCAGACTTGTAGACTTTAACATACGCCTTTCCCTCTGCCTTAAACACCCTTCCTCATCTCATTCCCCTTCCCAGGTCTTCCCAGATCCCGTGCAGTGTGACCACCGCTATGGAACACTTTTATTTCCATTGTCTACAGGCTGACACTTCTAAGTGTCTCCATCTCACCGCTGGCCAATTGCCCAATTCTCTGTCTGCTCTGGTGTCTCCCCTTAGGAATCCGTAGACCTTGGAGGCCCAGGAGTATGCCTTCTCTTTGTATGATCAGAGCGTTTGTGGAAAGCATGCTGAACTGGGCCCTGATGGATGGAGCACTGCTGTTAAAGTCGCAACATTCAGAAGTTCATCTCCTTATAGGGAAATATTCTCACACCGAAATATTCCTGCCAGTGCCCATTAACGCCTAAGCCTCCTTCCCCGCTGACAAAACAAACCACGGCCACAGGAGCAGGCTTGTGGAGGCCATGCCCACACGCTGCGGGGCCTGGGCTAAAATAGGAGAGTGTGCAGGACTCATCAGGATACTGAACCAGGAGACTCGCCCTCCCGTGTTTAAAAATACGCTGGCTGGCTGCATGCGGGCTGCGCCTCATTCCGAGCCCACGGGAGTCACCGCAGGAGCTCCCGTTAGAGGGCACCCCGAGGACCGGCTGCCTTTGCGTGTTCAAAATGAGTCAGGAGCTACGACCCACCGTCCACTCCTATGACAGAAAGAGCTTGCTCTCCTTTCCTTTCCCCATCCATGTTCTGTGGGACTCCGCGGCACCTCTGGGTAACATCGCAGGGAGCCAGGGGAAGGAAAGCTCAGGCGCAGCCTGGGAACTGGCATTATTTATCTCTAACAAGCTCCTCTATTTAAAGCACCCGTCAGCCGAGCAGCATAGGAGGCCCGACACCTCTGAAGCTCACATCACTCCTTGGAGGCCAGTCTGGTTGGTGCTGCTCCTTTTGCCATTGATGGGGAGTGGGAAGTACGGACGCTGGCCAATGTCCCCTGAGGGGTTGGCACCTCCCGCCGGTCTTCCTGAGCCATGCTAGTAAATGGCTGGTAGGACATTCTTGGTTATAATACCCACAGGCTTGGTCAAGGAGAAAGACAGTCTGCAGTGGCCAAGTAGTTGACATGAGTAAGGTGAGAGGACAATTAAAGGACTGCGATCTTGTACATGTCACCCAGGGACTCGGGACCTGCCAGTGGGAGAAATCTCGGGCTCTGTGACAGGTATGAACACCAGTGGCCAGTTCCTCTCGCTCCATTCCAGAACATGTCCTGAGTGGCGACCCAGAGAGCAGGAGCAGGAGCAGGAGCAGGAGCAGGCGCAGGCTGCACGGGACAGCAGCAGAATAGAGGACAGCGAGTCATGGGCCACAGAGAGGATCACGCGAAGGCGATGAGCAGTTTGGGACAAGGGCGGGTCTGTGTTCTTAGAGGAACTGGCATCGGGAGTGGACCCAAGGAAGGGCTGCATTGAATTCACAGCGCTAAACGTGTTTTCCTCTCAGAATAACTTCCCAGTGGGGCTCATTTCAAATCCGGTGTATGTTCAGACTCCAAATTCCGTGAGCAGCATCTCCTGGAAGCCATCTAAACGTGTGCATGTGAGGGTCCCTGCAAAGGTGGAGCTTCAGCACTCGGCTCCATCAGAGGGAGGCTCACGGAGGCCAGGAGACAAAACAGCAGAGACTGGCGGGCGGTCCAGGGCATCCCGCTTTCCAGGGCTCCTGGCGCAGCGAATTCTGCCTCCACTCGAATCGAAGGAGATAAAAATACTTGCCACCCACTTATCACACAGGCATGAGGCAGGGCTGGATTGTGCTCAAAGCACTTTGAGTTTTGTAGGAAAAGTGCTCTGGGAAAGCAGAGCTCTGCTCTCCTGAGTGTTGGATGAGAATGAAGCGAAAACAATGTCTAGAACATGCGTTTAGCACCCCGTCTCCCCACGCTGGATTCTGCCTTTCGAGCAAGTCAGCATTCAATGGTCAAGGCCTGAACGTGCCCTCCCGGGAAGCAGGGGCCTAAGAATCTCGGCTACTCCGTGTGGAGTCTCTGAAGAACGGGGCCAGTGCAGTGTCTTTGATGGAAGGGGTTGCTGATGAGAACACAGAATCGGAAAAAAGAATTGCAAGGCAGTTGTCCCATGATGAGGGACTGGGCAGACTACTGGAGGCCAAGATAATCAGAGTGGATTCTTAAAAAGCCAGGAAGGGGACATGGAGGGGATGAGCAGAGAGCCACGGCTCAGTGCAGGGCGGAAAGGTGGGCGCTGGTCCAGAACCCACAGCTGGGCCGAACAAGACAATGGAAGATGAAAGGAATGGTGCAAACAGCGAGCAACACCCCGAATTCGGCCGCAGCCCTAAGCGGAAGAGGAAGGAGGCTGCTAGCGGCTTAAACAACAGTTCTGTCTCCAGGACAGAAGACACGCCTCCTGGGACAGCGACTTCAGTCCCCCCCATCTCACAGGGCTCAGAGGGTCGAGGGTAGGCGGTAAGAGGGTATCTGCAGAGACGGTCCAGTTCATGCACGTCGGGGAGGAGGGATGGCGCTGAGCTCAGGGACGGGTGAAGAATCAGAGGGACGTCCACAGAGGAGAGACGCGCATTCTCGGCTGTGAAACTTTTTCGTCTTTTTAAAATACATGCGAGACACCGGAGTTTGTGGGGACTCTTCTGGACAGGATGCAGTAACCCAGGAGTGACAGAGCCAGGGGGTTCGGACTTCCACGTTGGGGAAACACTCAAAACAGATTTTCAACCAACTGAACGTGGCCAAGAGGATGCGAGGAACCTCCGCATCACTTTGAGAGCCTGGGTTTGCAGAAACTGCAGAACAGTAGGGCCAATGTAACGGGGAAACCAGGTGGAGGGAAGGTGGCAAAATGGTGAGGAGTCAGGACTTGGCTGGTGAGAAGTGGCCATCGGGTTGTTACAGGATGAAAAGTGTGTTTCTAATAAAATAATGTAAGAAGGGTTGAAAATGTATTTGTGGGATTTTCTGCACCCACCAGTTAATCTCACAGCAAATAAAGAGGCACCTCTCCAATGTAAAGAGAGTAGACTACGCCCTTTGTTGCTTTACCAAAAGGCAGCCTGCGATGAAGAGGTTTCCCAAGGGAATAGTCTGAGACATTATGAGGGCGAGTCGCCAGCCAGTGTGCTTCCCTACCAGCGAAGCAGGAAGAGGCCATCGGCGGGCCTGAGACAGGTGCAGAGCCTCCCGTAGACTTGCATCCTGACAGCGGACGTAAGTCTCAAAGCTACTGGGGAGCAGCAAGTGGGGAGGTGAGAGCACAGCACGGCGCGTAGAATGGGCAGAGCCAACATTCTGCGAAGGAAAGGAAATGAGAGCAAGCCGCACCAGGTCACCTCCTCGCACGGCCTTGACCTTTGTTGTCCCTACGGTGTCTTAGGGGAAAGGAACAATGCGGAGATTAATGCTGTTTGTCATTTTATAGCCAGAGGCCTGAGGACATGGAGGCCTCATTCATCACGGACGGGCTAGAGGCCCGTGACATGTCAAAGTGGACTTCAAACAGGAACTCTGTGCTTGTCCTGCTGATCTGCCGCGGGCCCCAGCGGTATCATGAGAACAGAAGTGGTCTCTTTGTGGCAAAGGAGGGCAGTGGGGGGCCAAAAAAGGCTTCTAGTTCATTCTAGAAGACACATACGCATTTGTAAGGTCTGAGTGTGTCTGTAGATAGATGATGATGGAGAGATAGATAGATAGATAGATAGACAGATGTTGTTTTACCTTAGTCCAATTTCTCCCCAAAATTCTGAGCGAGACTGAGGGAGGCATTGTTTGAAAAGCACCACCAGGGAGACAAAAGGGATGAGTTTTGGACATAAGTTTAAAATAAACACTGGCCAAGGAAAGGAGAGTAAAACATGAGTGTGAAGCTATGCACGGCGTGACCTTGCCCACAAGGACACACAAGTTGCGCGGAGCAGCCATCCACCCAGGCGCACGTACCGAGCGGAACTGCTGTTGGGGGAGCTGCCCCAAGGTGGCCCCGGGCGCTCCTTGTTTTGTCTCTGTCCTATCGAGCTAGTTACACTTTTGAAAATAAAGAGATTCATGATTTGTGTCTCATAAAATACATAACTGCTTTCCCATCTTCTCGACAGCTCTGTTTTGTTCAACAGAGAGTTATATATTATCAGGACTTTCAGTTTTACAGTTTATCTCCCATTTTGGGTGCTTTTGTGAAGCCTGGCTTGTTTGGGGCAGGGTGAGGAATTAATCAGGAGTTTCCATGTTAACCCCACTTGTACTGCTAGGCACCTACTTCCTCCTTGTCTGGGGGGGTCCTCATTTTGATTGGAGGGCTCCCAGGGCTCTGCCCTGAGAGCCTGCCGACAAAGCGACCGGCTGTCACAGCTCTTAGTAAACACGACGTGAACCCCAGACTCCTCTCCCGGGCATGCTCCCTTCACTCTGGAAGCTCGGAACCTCTGATGATGTTATTCATGTTACACACCAAAGCAGCTGGAAAAACCTTGTTGGAGGCTTCTATGCTTTCTTTTTTTCTTTCTTTTTTAAAAAAATTATTGTTGACACTATTACAGATGTCCCCATTTCCCCCCTTTGCCCACCTCTACGCACCACCGGGCCCCTCCTCCCCTGGCCGTCACCACTCTGTTGTCTATGGGCTCTGAGTATACATTTTGGGCTAGTCCCTTCACCTTCTTTCATGCAGTCCCCCCATGCCCTCCCCTGACCACTGTCAGTCTGTTCTATGCGTCCACGCCTCTGGGGCTATGCTGTTCGTCAGTTTATCCTAATCTCAGGCTGATTTCTCTTTTCCCCGAGTTAATCTGCAGGAGCACAGCCCCCGAGCAGAGCCACTGAGTCGCTGATATTGGGATTACAGTTTAACGTCTTTGGGCCCAGCAAGATGTCATTCCAGGTGGTGATGGGTGACAGGTACAAAAAGGTGCAGGTTAGAGGAGAGAGGCCAGTGCAAACCTATCCCAGGTGATCACAAGTTCAAATCCAAAATCTGAGACATCCTTGCTCTGCCCTTTCCCTCACTCCACACTCCATCCACTGCAGTGGCTCAGCACAGAGCGGCCTCCTGGGTAGGGTCATGAAGCAGAAATGAAACATCAGGTAAAAAAACAAGGGAGTCTGAACAGGGGAAGGACTTTAGTTAATATGGGTATCATGTATGGTAACACATATAACATCTAAATGTAAACTGTTAATAACAGCAAAAACTGGGGGCAGGGCCTATGGAAATTCTTTGCATTTTTCTGTAAATCTAAAACTGTACTAAAAATAAGGTTTACTAAACAAAATTTAGTGGTACAGGGAGCTAAAATTTTGCACTATTACTGCCCCAACGTAGGACATTTCATTATTGTAAAGTAACTTCTCTATTTTGATAAGATGGTACCTCTACTTTTTCAAATCACAGTAGTTCAAAAGCTTTTTTCAAAAGGGCTTTTTATTTCCTTGCTGACCGCTTGGCTCTGCAGCAGTCTCCCGTCCTTTATTCTCTATTGAATCACAAAAATACCATGCTTTGAACCTGGGAGGAGAGAGCTATTTATATACTGATGGAGTGCCTCATGCCACAAAAGAATTAAGAGGAAAGGAAATAGTTTATATAAAGTCTTCCTTTTCGTGGATTCCAGAAAATAGTCAAGGATTACAAAACAGTCTATATTTCCATGATAAAAGGTATATTTTATTCAGTCCTTCAGAACTAACAAAGCCTAGCCCCACACAGTGTCCATGAGATGGAGAGATGCTCTGGGAGGCTTAGAGTTATCCCTACTGCAGAGATAAGAGAAAAGAGATAAAGAAGAACCTTCTATGCCATGCAGGGCTGTCTGCTCCTTGCAAACCCAATGACCTCCCCTCCATCCTGCAGACCCCGTAACCTCCCCTCCCCCTGCAGACCCCTGACCGCCTCTCCACCCTGCAGACCCCTGACCTCCCATCCACCCTGCAGACCCCGTAACCTCCCCTCCCCTTGCAGACCCCTGACCTCCCATCCACGCTGCAGACCCCCGACCTCCCATCCACCCTGCAGACTCTGTGACCTCTCCTCCATCCTGCAGACCCCGTGATCTCCCCTCCACCCTGCAGACCCTGTGACCTCCCCTCCCCCTGCAGACCCCTGACCTCCCCTCCACCCTGCAGACCCTGGGCCACCACTGTCTCCAAGAAGGCAGTTTTCCATGGATTAAGCCCAGAGAAGCATCCTGTCAAATCCTAAATCAGTCCTGTTAACAACCACATGACCACCTGGGCATATATCCCACCCCTAACCCCTGCTTCCAGAACATAAATGTCAAGATCCAGCTGCTCTCTGTCACCCAAAATGTATATTTTACCTGTCTCCCTTTCAAATACAGAGTGTGTATAAGTGCCCAGCAATTAGACACAACTTCAACAGACAGACTCAAGGTCAGCCTTTGGAAGAGAGAAAACTGTTTTCTACGCAGGCACAGTAATATTTTCGAGAAGTCAGAGCCATCTCGAATGACTGCCCGAAACATCAAGCATTCCCAGTATTTTTACCACAAGGAATCCCAGGCATCAGCACTTTCTAAGGTGAGGGAAAAAGGCCCAGGCCTCCGCCCGGCCACCTTCCTGCTGGAAAACGACAGCCTGCGAGTGTCCCGCTGGAGCTGCCTCCCAGCTGCGGATGGGCCAGGAAGGAGCCCGGCCCGTCTGCGCTCCTTAGAGCGGGAGGTTAGGTGCGGCGCTTTGCTGTTTTACCATCACCGATGAACCAAGGGAGGAGTGAGAATGCTCCAAACAAGACAAAACAAAGAACCAAAGCAGGAGGCACACCAAGGACGCGTGGGTGTCTGCGGCAAGCCTAACGCCGGGACTCACGGAGGGGAGGCGACATGGGCGAGCGTGAGGTTCTGACGGGTCCAGGAGGGAGAGCCGGGAGAGAGCCAGGGGGCTCGTTTCTGGAGAGTAGCAGCCGATATAAATTCACACTGACGTTTCAAAGGGAACCTGGGCACTGTCTACGCAACCCCGGGACAGAGCACAGGGAGCTTCCCAGGATTCTTTCAGCTTGTGCAAGGGACCCGGGGACGCCGGGACCACTCTCTAATGAAGCAGACGTCCCCCTTCTCTGTTCCCCCCCCAGGTGCCCACAGGCTGCAGGGATGACTTTGGATCAACAACATCACACTGAACAAAACAGCCTGTGCAGCTCGTCCTTGCCAGTTGCTGCTTCTTTAGGTGACAAAGGAGAAAGCAAGCACAGGGCCACCCGAATGCGCGTCCAGAGGGGCAGGGCTGGGGCCGGCGTGGGCGCCTTCTGCCTCTTCCACAGGTGTGCGCATGGGATGGCCAGGCCTGTTCTCACGCGCCCCGAGGCCGGGGTGCGGTCAGACCGACCCCCGGCACGCAAGCACTCGCATGTTTTCTTTACCCTCTGCCTTCTTCATAACTGGTACAGTTTACAAGTCTTCCATTTCCTTTCACCTTGCTGGCTCTGCTTTCCCACTGGAATGCCCGTGTTTAAGAAAGGGACCACCAGGTTTGTCTTGTGAACAAATAAATACTGACACCCACTGAACAGCGGGAGCAACTGGCACGTAACGCACGTGTATGGAATGAACTAGAGAAGTGAGAGCAGGGCCCGAGTGGGGTGGGGGCGGGGAAGCCTCCTGCAGCCTGAGCACTGCGGTGTCCTCCTGGGACTCCCAGCGCCCTCTCCCCAAAAGGTCCCTGGCTCTGCTTCCCGGCAAGGGTTCTCCTCTGACCCCATCTCCCCGCCACCCCCCGGGGAAAGGCCACTCTGATGCAGCAGGGATTCAGCTGGTGGCCCTTTTATAGTGATTAAGGAACATGTTCAACACGTTCTCCTTCCTGCAAGTCAGCCTTCCCATTCTAAAAGAGCCAGGTGTGGCCTGGCCCACATGGCTCAGTGGTTGAGCATTGACCTAGGATCCAGGAGATCGTGGTTCGATTTCCCGTCAGGCCACATGCCCGGGCTGTGGGCTCGATCCCCAGTGGGGGTTGTGCAGGAGGCAGCCGGTCAAGGACTCTCTCATCACTGATGTTTCTCTCTCTCTTTCCTCTCTATGAAATCAATAAAGACATATTTAAAAATAAATAAATAAATGAAAAAATAAAAGACCAGGTGTGTGTGCGGGGAGGGGGGAGGGGGGAGGGGGGGAGACCTGCCCCGCTCTCCAAAGTGCTTAGGAATTTCGTCTGCTTTCCAACCACAGACTCTCATAAGTACATTGTGAGGGTACTGGTTTTGTCCCCAGGTGAGCTCAGGGAAAGGGCGAGGAAAGAGGGGCTTATTGAGGGAACACAATGAAATCAATTTCCTTAAATACGGTTTTGGGGAAAGAAACATATCTGAAATGGGAGGGTCAGATTCTCTCTCCCAGGCTTCTCCCAGGCTCTGAACTTGCACACTGGAGACTCAGTTCTAGCGCCACTGCCAAGACCATGAGATCCCCCATTCCCAATGACCAGCACTGCCCAGCGCTTTCTCTCAGCTATGGATCCTCGTAGATGTTTTACTTAAATTAACCCAATTATCTCACAACAACCCTAGGACGAGATCTTCTTATCTCCACTTAGGGAAAAGAAAACAAGTGCACAGGTATTAAACCGCTTGCCCAGGGCCACCCAACTATTAACTGTAAAGTTATGGGAATCTGAGACCAAGACTTCCTGTCCTCAATACCCGTGCTGTCAGTTAACACCACCTTTCACCTGTTCAAAAATTAACAGCTTTCTTGAGCTATGGTTTACATAGCAAAAAACGCACCCATTTATGTGTGAAAAATCAATTTTTTTCATGTACTATGCAACCATCATCGTGATATAATTTTAGAACATTTTTGTCACCGCAGGATGTAACCTCATGCCCACCAGCAGCCACTCTCCACTCTCCTGTTGGATTTAAATATTATTTTCCCATCTTCTACTTTCCTGGCCACTGAAAAAGATTTTGTCTTCCTTAATAAAATTTAAATATAGAGCCCCATCCATCAGTTGAAACGTGTTTCTCCAAATGTGGCTTTCTCAGGGTGTCTTATCATTTTCTCTAGGACAACTGGGTAATCCAAGGGCTGAGGTCAGGGGCCCTATTGGTCACGTTCAGCCACAGGATTCAAAGTCAGCTGCCCTCAGGAGGACATGGATCCAGCACAAACTTCACTTCATGGGAAGGCGTAAGACCTTCAGGGACCTACATGTTCGGCAGGAATAAGCACTTAGCTCCCAGTTCTCTTTTTGAGTAGCACTTAACATAGCCTTGAATGAGAAGGCGGAAAGAGAACCAAAAGCTGTTGTGCCCCTACCATGACCCGCGTGCCTTACAGCAGCTCTGCAAGGTGGCTACTACGACCTCTGTCTGATCCAGGAGGACACCAGGTTCAGAGGCCTGCAAACTCGAAGTGTGTTTATAATAATCTCATCTGAGCTTCAGTGGAAAAATGTCAAACATTTATTGCTGGTATTGAGCCTGCTCCAACTAAAGTTCACTACCATCCAGGAAGACAATTTAACCACACGAGGCAACACGGATGGAGGGCTGAGTTTACTCTACGGGCGTCGGGCAGGATGCCCTGCCATAAGGTGGGGTTTCCCACGGGGATTTTTCTTTGACCTGCACAGCTTCCCCCCTCTGGCCGTTACATAGTGCTTCCTTACATACCGATTCCTTTCAGAGTGGGTATAAATAGCACCAAAATGTCCGAAAGAGCTGCAATGCTGGAAAGGGCGGGGGGGGGGGGGGGGTTATGACGTGAAATAGGCCTTGTCCAATTGGCATCCTGAGCACATTGGCTGAGATATGACAATAAGAGCTTTTCAAATGAACACTAGGACATCTTCGTTTTGGACAATATTGTACTCAGGGAAAAAACTTTCAAGGAGAATTATTCAATAAATGGGCTGCCTCTTGAGTGACTCTTTCCAATTTGTATAACTTTTCTAAGACTAATAAATATAACCTTGAGCTTGACCAGGATGTTAAGAGACTGGTCTAAATTCACAATTCAGTATAAATTCTTCCACCCTCAAAGTTCTTTATATGGAATATTGTTTGATCACAAAACCCACTGGCTGAATCTTGAGGATTAAGCGTTTCCCCTGTTACATTTCTTAAAACCTTATTTCTGTCTTCTAATTTTAAAGGGCATTTTTCTTCCTACTGAACTCACATGTATTATGGATAGCATTTACCAACTGCATAATTGGGTGCAGCACCGATCTATAAATTATAACTAGGGAACTTTGAATGAGTCCTCTCCTCAAGGAATTTTACCGTTAAAATCTAGCTGCATAATTTATGAGCCTTCAACGGTTTGGCTTCTGTGCAGGTTTCCATGTAAGTTAATTATCATTAAATATCAGAGAATTTTACTCTTTGCCCACACGTTCCACCCTCTTCTTTTCCATTAGTCGTTCTTTTTCCTGCTTTACTGTTAGGGTTCCAAGACTCCGTCACCTGGGCTGCATCCCACCTTTCCGTGGAGCACCGCTCACAGGGGTCGGTTACTCCCTGGCCGGTAGGCTCCACACACGGCAACAGGTGCTCTCGCTGCTTGTCCAACAGTGTCCTCTCCGCTCCAGAACATGACACTCTACTCTGCACAGTCCAAGTTTACCAGATCCCGCTCCTGTTGTCAGCTCTGTCAGGTTTTCCCGTGTGACCTTCCCTCAAGGCCTGTCATTCTATGCAAAGCTGTGCGAGTGTAATGCATTGGTACCTACAGCCAGCTAGATCTGTGCTCCGTGTGAATGAGAGGTACCAATAGTGTAAAGAAAAAATGATCATTTTTACATTTAGTTTATCCGTGACCTCATCCAACCTAAAGACACTCTTCCTCGGCCAGATTTCCACCTTACCTGATATTTGCCTTCATGTCTCAGTCTACTAAGAATCAATGACTTTATAGGGTGAGATGACTTTGCAAGTGATAAGAAATGCCATGGCTGGACAGGTCAAGAGAGATCTATAAATGTCATGTTTCACCTACCGCAGCCGCCTACCCAAATCTCAGACCTATTGCAAGATTCATCTTCCGTAATTCATAACTCACCGCCTGGACGGGGCAGTGGGGCTGGGCCAAAGCAGGCTGGGTGCCAGCCGGACTGAGGAAAGGGAGGCAGAGGGAACAGAAGGCTCCATGTAAGGCTGTGGCCTGTAACGTGTGGAGCCACAATGCAAAGGCATATCCAGAGCAAGAGGCAAGCCCCGAAGTGTTTCAGGGAGGGGCTTAAAGGGAAAGCAAACGGGAGCCAGCCAGGAGCCTGTGAGGAGCCTGAGGGCTGCGGCCGCGATTCAGCACCACGGGGAGCGCCCCGCAGCCCGCTGATCCCGGGTCCCAGCCAGGCTACCTGGCCGCCTCCACCTCCTGGATCCTAGGCCGATGCCCAACCGCTGAGCCACGCGGCTGGGCTACCCCTAGAGTTTTACGCAGTAAGTCAAACACCTTTTCACTTGACAATCCTTGAAACCCTTGAAGGAAGTTAATGCGTCTCTTCTTAGCCTTCTCTGATCAAGGTTAATCATGCCCCATTTCTTCAACTGCTGCTTAAAGACGGCGTTACTTTCTTCTATCTGTGCTATTTGCTTGCCAAAGACCATCTTAAAATAAGTACCCGGGGATTATTCCTCGTACTCTAGGCATGGTCTGAGGCAAGCGTATTATAATAGGACTATTTCATTAACTCGCTGGTGGGATCTGGACGCTCACTTTCTGTGAGTGCAGCCTGAGGGGCACTGGTTTTACTTTTAACAACCACTGACCACGGGCTTAGATGGACACTGTCATCAACTAAAATGCCCGGGCACTTTAGCCAGCGCTGTGGATCGGAGTCTCTTCAGTTTCAAACTGGTACAATTGATTTTTTAAAATCTAAGGGCAGAGTTTTATCAAAGTGAAATTTATCTTGGTATCTGTCCCACAGTTCAGCTTGTTGGGACATTTAAACATCTTTAATTATAAACTGCTCCTCTTGATTTGAGTATTCTGAAAAGTCTGATAAGTACAGTTTTCATGCTTTTATTCAGATTATGGGTTCAAATCCTAAAAAAGATACAGCCCAGGCAGACTGATGCTTCCTCCAGGAAAGTGATTCTAAGAAATTCTTAAAACATGCCCTCATGCTAGAAACCAGATATACTTAGGGCACCTTTCCAATTTATCATCTGAATACTTATGACAGAAAAAAGGAGTAACTTTTTGTAGAAATTAAATTTAGGAAGACTCAAATGGCTCCATGAATTTGATATTTCCTTTTGTAAAATAAAAAATAAAAAACCTAGGATTTTCAATAATCCACTTAAAATCGTCAGTAATAACAGTTTTAAAAATCCACTTTTACAGATTGTGAACATAAGAACATTCTCCTTCAGTCCCTTACAGACACTGATTAACTGCCTGCCGGGAAGATGCATAAGAAATGGCCTCTGTTTTCGAATATCTGGAAAGAGGAGAGACTTGGTTATGGGCATGAGAACTGTCCTGCAAGGAGGGAAGGTTCTATAGTAAATTAATGTACAAAGTTACAAGGGGCCACTTTGACCTGAGGTTAGTAAAACAGGCAAAAGGTGATACATACTATTTTATTAAATACTTTAAGAGAATTTTAAGGGATGTGAAAAGAAATAACTTCTTAGCACTTTGTATAATCTCAATGCAAGTTAAATTTAAGAATTTGTGTTTATTCAGATTATGCTCAATGTATCCAGGGAATGTGTATAATATGTAATATTTTATAGAATCATAAGATTTCGAGGTTGACGATAATTTTATTCAACCCCTTGAAAACAGCATGCATCCTATACTAATTCAGAAGAAGGCACCACTAGGTAGCAACCTCCAGTTCCTGGCACCTCTCCCATCTTTGTTGAAAACCTGCTAAAATATTTTCAATTGCACTGCCTGTAAATGTGAAACAGACAAGCTTCTTTGGTTCAAACATCATTCCAACCATTCATGCTCATATTAGCATATGTATTGCATTTCTTGTCCTAGCAATGATACTACTGCTTACAAACAACAGGGCTGAGCATATTCCATCGCCCAGGGGACGGATTCCTAAGGAGCTTGTCACTGAGCCTCCCCACAACACCCATGTCCCCGTTGCCCATGACAGAAAGCAGCTGTGACCCCTCCTGCAACATAAACCACTGACCATGAAGTTGCATACGAGAAAATGGCTCCTGTGACCAGGGGACAAACACACAGACGATCACAAGAAACAAAGAGCTGGAGCATCCATAGAAAACTCTCATCCAAGCTAAAAGCAGCAGAGTTCCTGCAAAAAACACGGGATTTAAAGATTCAGGAGAACTCCACCTCCACAACTTACTCTGTATGGGAATCAGGGCAAGCTGACTTCCCTCTCTGAGCCTCCATTTCTTCATCTTTTGGCAACTGCTACTATAGCAGAAACCAAACAAAGACGCCTGGGTCCGTGAGTACACAGACAAGAATTTCAGGTATGGATGTAAGCCTAGAATCAAAGCCTCAAGGTCAAGGTACCTACTCCCTCTGCAGACTCACTGCCCAGATAGTCCCCGATGAACCAACGAAACGTGGTCACTCCCTGTCCATGGTAGGATCTGCCCCTTCAAGCTGGTGAATCAATTGTTCAACAGGGTGTTAGCTGCAGCCCTCCCTCCAGCAAGTAGGATCTCTCGTTGGTTCTGTCTCCTGCGATGTCGAGGGTGAGAAACTTTCTGGGGAGTGCATCTGCTCACCACATCTGTATCAAGTAAGTCTCATGAGTCCTGAAGTGCCCACTACACTACTGTACATGGTTGAGCAGTGCCATCCCAGGGGGCACCATAGGCACCACAGGCCGTGTGAATGGCACACCCTACATTGGGAACCACACACAGTGTGGACTGTCACAATCTTCCTAAGGGGGATGCCTGCCCATAGGCTCAGCTGAAGGGGAAGCCCTAGATTCACATTTGATTCCACATAACCCATTAAGATTTAACATTGATCGTAACCTTAATTAGGAACCAATTAAGCACAAAATATTTAGTAACCACTGGTGCATCGAGAGGGACGAGAGGAATGTAAAAGCACAACTCTGCCCAGAAAGAGTTTATAATTTACAATGGGCTTGCTTCTTTCAATAATATTTCAGGAAGATGTCAGTGCTGATAGAATGTGTGGATTAGCTCTTATACTGTGGAGGGAAGGTGATTTATAAACACGAGTTATTTCTATTGACTGTAGATCCCCAGCCTATTCTTTATGAGGTCAGTGTACCCAAGAGGAAAGAAGTGCAGTTGATTAAAAAACATTAAGGGTTGCAGCTTCTTCTAAGTGACTTTCACATCAGGAGTACCGGGCAGGGGCAAGCGGGGACCACTTTTCATGCATCGGTTCACAAGGTGACTAATTCTGGAAGCACAACCTTCAGAATTCCTACTGCGACCCCCTGCATCAGGCCAAGCACAGCTCCTAGGAGCAAGCTGAAACCAGACCGTGGTCCATCCGATGGGGTCTCAGTGCCTGTGAGAAGGCAAAACAGGACATCCTAATGATAAATTGGGTTTATTTAATCTGTCAGGTTTTAAATCTGAAAGGGACTGATGTGGAAAAGGGGAGAAATGTGTCCTGCCTCTGGTTCTTTCTGATGAAGGAGCTATGACTACCCGGCCTGGCCTGAGCTGTGAGGGACCAGGGGTGGGGCTCTCTGGGACATTAAGAGGAAAGGTTCTGGGACTAGCAGATGGACTCGCCGACCATCAGAACAGCTGCTTGTGTCTTTGTTGGGTGTGTTTGTGGAGGTGGGAGGGTAAGAGAAGAAATGCAATGATACACTCAGGGCCAGAACAGCAGAGTGCAGGGCCAAGGAGGGGGCCTGGAGCCACAGTCCTGAGCTCCCCTTGTCATCTGGACCCTTTTAGCCATGAGACTGTGCACTGGTCACTGGACCTTTGAACAGGTTCTTGCCTCTGTAAAATGGAGATTAAGATGGATGACTTAAGCATTAAATGAGGTAATAGATGTAGAAATTCTTAAAAAAATATCTAGTACATAGCAAGTACTCAAAATTGTTAGTGTTATATTTTTGGTATGTTAGGTACAATAGAGAGAAGAGAAGGGTGATTAATAAAGGATCGTTGAGTGGGCTGAAACGAGCATGGAAGGAGACGGGTGTGAAGCGCGATCACGCTGGGGGATGTCCTGTTACCCACGGCGGCCTGTACAGGATCTTACTCCTCTTACGCACTCTTTGGTGGGCTTTGCATCCTGGCTCTGGTTTGAGGTTAAAGTCAATGCTATCATGGTGCAGACTTGTCTGTTCTTGAAAAAAATTTTTTTTAAACAACCATTTATGCAAATGTCTATCTTTAAGGGATTCCAGAAAATGAAGTGTGCGAGATCGACTCCCCTAGTGGCCTCAGCACAGCTTCCCCATCCAATGATACCCAGTGGAACTACTTGGAAAGTCTAGAGTGGGCTGTTTGATTTCCCTCATGCCCCAAAAGGACTTCTCGGAGATTTCTAGAACACATAGTAGGTTCCTTCCTTTCTTGGGGGACTGTGGGGAGGGGCCCATGCCCATCAGACAACACCGCTATCTACCAGGTGTCCCTTTAGCCTGGGACTTCCCACCTGGCTCACGGAGCACCCGAGGTCTCCTGCAGTTAGAGTGTCAGATGAGGACACTGGACTCTCCTCCAGTGCCCAGCGCACCACCCGGGGGTGGGGTGAGGGGGCAGCTCTTTCACCTCACTCCTTATTATCCGTATGGACAAATTATTTTAATGAGCCCAACTGGCGAGTCCTCATCTGCCCTGGGCCAACAGCCCATCAGCAGGAGGCATTTATAGACAGGTTCTGTAGACCGGGGGGCCCGGAGAGCCACACTCTTCTGCAGCATCTGTCACGAGTGGTTGGTTAAATTTATTTCAAAGCAGGAAAGTGAGCTTAGGGTCAATTTATCAGCTCCTTGCATGTGGAACACCATAAAAATCAGACAACTTATCCTGGTTTAAAACTAACATTATGTGTGTCAAACTTTCAGCACAGAGCAGTAGAAAATACTTTATGGTCCATTCATTAGCTGTTCCATTTCCCTCCTCCATTGTCTGGCAGAAGCTGTTTCCATGTCTCACTGCATCTCCGTGCCGCCATCCACAGTAGCTCCCGGAGCACAGAATGATTCACTATTATGTTAATCATCAGGAATTACTTCTAACTGGGAGGAGATTCAGCCTCTAGCTCCCTCCTAAGGAAAGGAGGCTCTGAGGGCACGGAAGGAGCCCTCGCTAGCTCAGCTCAGTCCCAGGCAGGTTTCTTTTTTCCTGTATTAGCCCGTCCTCTCCAGAACGTTCCCGTGTGAGACCTCATGGCAACAGAACAACACTGAGAACAGTGCCTGTCATCCTGCCATCAGCTCCCAACGGCCCCAAACAGCCGACCGGGCTGGAAATGGAGAAAAGACAGATGAGGGACGGGTCAATGACTTGCCCAGGGGCAGGCACGGATTCCGCCCGACTACCTGTTGGTGGTTTAGTTTTAATAATGATCATCGCGGTCAGAGGTTTCTGTGATACGTTGCAGGATGGAAACGAGAAAAGGGGCCAAGGAGGGAGGACATGGATTGACTTTCTCTGTGACTCAAACTCTTCGATTTATTACCAACCTTAAAAGTGTCTACATTTTAATATTTTTCACCCAGAATTTTATTCTTTTAATCCCCAATATTCTGCAACTACCATCAGGCCTGGGTGTTCGATTCCTCTTCTAACAAAATAAAAAATCACAATGAAAAGCAACTCGTGATCTGGGATGAAAATGAACCCTGACTGGGTTGTATTTCATTCTGCGGAGAGTGTTCAGCATTCCGCCGGCAGCATCCTGGCTGACACAGCAGCATCCTGTAATTACCCCTAAAGGCCATTTGATCTGATAATATATTCACCACCATGCCTAATTTACATAAAGCCTCACAATTATCCATTCATATGCAGATGTTAGGCTAAAGATTACATGGCCTGGTAACGCAATGCAAGCACTCCTGTGACAATCACACTCCATGCGAATAGATATCTAACCGAAAGACCTATCCATTCCAGCGAGGAAACGGCTGCTGGCGTCGAGAAGTGTGAAGGAGCACAGCTCATCACAGGGCACAGAGCTGTGCTAAGCTCGATAAACGCCTGTGCAGTCGGGTGCCAGGCTGTGAGGGTGAACACTGCTTTCCCCTCTCTCTGCGAGGGCATCCACGATGTCAGAGAGCCTGTCAAAACGAGTGCCAAGCGAAGGCGGCAAGTGGAGATTAGACACACGCATCCTTTGGACAGCGATTCCCAGAAAATGACTCGCCAGGATCATGACGCCCTAATATCAGATAAGCCCGCCTGTGAAATCCGGTCTTCCTCCTCCTGGCCCCAGCACTTGCCCTCCTAGGGGGAAAGGGAAGGCCAGCAGGAAGAGGAAGGCAGACCTGCGTCGCTCTAGCATCACTGTTGTGTTAAGGGTACCAACCCAGGATATTCAGTCACTGCTCCCATAGCAACTGCAGCTCGCCTCCTGGACCTGGGAAATTAAGTTGAAAAAAATGAATCCCGCTTAGAGCAGGAGGAAACACTGCCCCTAAGCAAGGAACACCATAGTTAGGTCCAGTTTCAAATGAACGGAGTGGCCAACTCTCCCTAAGGTGAGGTCCAGGGTAAGCAACCGCTCTCCAGCAAGTCACAGAGGGGGAGCTGGGGTCAAATCTGGGGGCACCGAGGTTCGAGGTCACCACTGCCTGCAGCCTGTCCATTACTGTAACTGCAGCATTTATGCTGTGCCCATGGGCAAGAAGTGAGCAAAACTCAATCTCCCTTGGTTTGGAATGGAACAAACGCAGGGCCCCTGGCTGCAGACCCTGGGGTATCTCTGGGCACCCAGCACCCAGGCCTTCTGGGGTCCTTTTCTGAAAAAGGCACAAAGAGCTACTGAGATGAAGAAAACTGGACTTGAGGGCTCCTATCAATTTTAGGGTAGAGTGAAATTAATTTTAAAAATAAAGAGACTGGAGAAGAACGTATTTGTGATGTGCTCTGATATCTGAAAAGCCACTTGCATTACTCCGTGAAGAAAAACTAATAGGTCACAACAGCTTGCAGGGCTGTAGGCCGACTGGATAGACGCCAATGAAAGGACTTGGGAATAAATTCTCTATCGAGCAATCTCAGGGGCAGGAACAATTTTCCCAAAGCTGTATTTACGAGCCAAACTTTGTCAGAATTTAAGAGGAGCCTGTAAAAATGGGGATCCATGTTGTCTACAGAATCTCACCCATTCATTTTTAGATGAAGCTCTTAAATTTGTGGATGTTCCTGATTACTGGGGGGTGACAGACAACAGCCCAAACATTCATCTGCAGATATGACGCCTGGGAAGTAAACATTTCGATCAAATGATACTGAGGTGCCCTGTCAATTGAAGAGACACTGAATAATCTAATCGACAGGGAAACAAGTGTCCAGTCCGTACCTATGTGCTGAGCATCTTACAACTGGCAGAAGGTGTCCTGGATGCTGGAATCAGTGAGATGTAAACTATACCTGCAATGGCTACTGAAGTCACTTTTTAAAATATATTTAACTTTCTAATATTTCTATTATGTATAAGAATCTGTTTCACCATCGGGAAAAAGCAGCAGAGAGCTTTGTCTCAGAGAAAGAGTCAAAGGGAGACGATTTCAGACATGCCTTCAGATTGCTGAAATATCAAAACACCGTTGTGTCTGAGTTCTCTCTATTAACTTTAGAACTGGGAAATTAGCAAACCAGAAATAGAAAGTGCTAGTCTGGAACATTTTTAAAACGCACGTTAAAATGTTTTAAAAGGCAGAATTTTCCTGTTACTAACACGGTGAAGGTTAAAAAGTTTTCTGGAAATGAAGGTGACGCGGCTGATGAATGTGTTTCGTACGCTCTCCTTGGACTGGATTCATTCACAAACCTCAAAAGGACGAGTTTGAAATATGGACTCCAGGCAGGCTATTCTCACTCATAAATAAAACAGTTCCGCCTCTCTCCCCGATGTTACAAGAATCTCAAATTCAATATTACGGAGGTACTCAGGGCATTTGCATTTCAATATTCGGGACAAAATACTGGGCTCAGAGAACTGAGAAGATCGATAGGCAGTAATCACAGGCCACAGGCTGCCTTGGCTCGTGTCCACGGACACGGAGAGAAACCAAGTGCGGGTCACCTATTTCACTCTGACACATCTGAAAGCTCCCATACCTCATTCCTCCCCCAGGTGTGCTTTAAATTAAGGCCATGGCAACCTAAGATGGCCCTAGTGGTCGGTCACACAGTTCCCAGCTGCCGGGTGCCATTCTACCCCATTCATTCCCTCTCCAAAAAGTGCGTTAGTGTCTCAGAGGTTAAAGCGACCTTCTTGAACCTGATCTGGCCTCACCCACAGCTCAGGCCCTTGACGATTGTTAGGAACGCACAATCTGTGACTGTGAGCGCGTGACAATGTCACAGGTGAGGCCAGTGTATATGCGACCTGTCAACATTAATTCCCAGGAAACACGCACACTTTCTTCCTATTCCAGGTCAGGGGACTTACAAGGCTCCTTCCACTGAGCACATGCACTTTTAAATCTGCCTAAGTAAACATAAATAAGAAAGTCAACCTCAGAAAAGAACCAAACGGTTCCAGCGCAGGTAACTCAGAAATCAGCGTGACGCATAATATACACACTCACGGAGCTGACAGTGCAGACCTGGTGGGGTGAGGCCCAGGTGTGTCCAGGCTGGTTTACGAAAGGGGAGATGGTAGGGCTCACTACAGAGTGGCTATCTTGACGGTCCCCAGAGATCCGCCCTTTAGGAGGTCTCAAGAAGATATTGCTTAGTAATCATTCTGCCCCTCATGTCATCAGAGGGTCCCCCAAGTTACTGGAAAGCTGTAGATCTTAAACATAAAGGTGGCTGATACACGTTAATTACCAGATAGCAGTTTGTAAAAGTTCTATAATAATCTGACTCTGAAATATAGAAGTGTGAATGACCCCATTTAAAAATGACTAGTGGGTCACTTGTCCTCAAATCCTGTTCTCTCCATCTAAGAGTCAGGACTGCTCCGGGACGGTCCCGCAGTGACCTCTCCCAGGACGCCCCATCCCCCCTCTGCTGTTGTAGCTGCTGTTTGCTGGGGGCCTCCACCCCGACTCTGCACTGCCTGCAGCGGTGAGAATTACTACTTTCACCTTTTGCTCCTGGATGGGGTCAGAGTCCCTGCCCTTCCCCACCGGGCCCAGCCAGAGAGGGCGGGAATGCGTAGAAAAGCTTGCTTTACCCATACCTTGCAAGTCTGTTCCTAAGACTGAGCTACTTAGAAGAAACGTATGTTTCTAGAGCCAAACAACTAGAATTAGAAATCCTTGATCTGACAGATTTGGAAAACCAAATTTCCCTGCATGACTTCCCAGCCCTTTCACCTGCGAGACGGGACAGGGCTCAGAACTGGAGTAGCGGAGAGCAGAGCGGTCTGGCAGCTGCAAGCAGGAGGCGAACAAATGCCTTAGGAGACAATTCTCAAATTGTGCCCTAGCGCAGTCAGGAAATGTGACCTGCTAATTGGTGTTAACATTTCTAACGTCTCACATCTCACAACATTTCCCAAATTTTTAATGTATTTTCTAACAAGCACTTTTTTAGGTCAACCTTTGGAAAAATGATTTCAAATGGAACCCATCTCCAGTTTTATACAACAGTTAATGAGAAAATGGGTCTCAGACGTTAGTAATCAACTTTGCTAGAATGTTCCTACTCACTCTGTTAAAAACCATGAATTGGAGGAATTCTGGAACCTAATTGTGGGTTATTTTGCTCTGTCTCACCAGCATTGAGTTGTAAGTGTTCCTATGTGAAGCTGGTCCGATTTCCCCCCTTTTAACTTTGAGAACATGAGTTGATTTGCATGCTCACCCTGCATATTTATATCTAAATCCTAGATTTGCTTGGAAATGTGAATTTTATCAGTTGTCAGAGGCAACTCAACATGGGATGGCAAGATGGGGAAAAATCAAATTATATTCACGCTCAAGTTAAGCTGGCTCCCATCTGGCTGAACGTCAAGCTTAAAATAAATGCAATTTCTCTTTCCTCACCTCATCCGATTAGACATGGAAGCTCTTCCTCTAGGGGGTGAGAAGACAGCCATCGAGGGAGCGTCATTTTAAATTCGTATTTCCCCACCTCGGTGGCATCATCTGATGGCAGGAGAGACCATGCTGCTCAAGTCACTTGACTCTGCTGTGTTTCTAGAACCTTCCACATCTTGTGGGGTGTGATAAATAGACGTAGAGAGGCTACGGCAGGCTGGGCAAAGCTCCTATGAAGATGGAGTCTTCTTCAGCTCTCTCTTTCCTTTCATCTTAGGAGAGGGCTAAGACCTAGAGGGGCTTAGCGACATGGTTAGGTAAGCCACACCCCTTCTTGACTCCTACTGACATCTGTGAACACTGTGTGTCTGTGTGTTAGTCCTGTGTTATATTCACAACCTCTGTTTAAGTTTCAAAGTTGAATAATGGCTGTAAATTAGGGACAAAGGTTAGCGAATGAGGTGGTTTTGCCCTCAGGTTGTCACCTGTGACCCCTTGTTTTCCTGAGCAAAGCTTTCTCATTTGGTTCCGGCCATTACTGACTTCTAGTTGAAGACGCTGTGATGATGGTCAGAATGAGGGGCATCGGTCTTGCTTTGCCCTTGGAAGGGGCGGGGGCTCTGGCCCACTCTGTGGAACTACCATACCTGCACTAAGCCAAGTGTGACAATCCAGTGGAGAGGAACATATGCCATCTACTTTCTCTGTGGTGATGCTCCTTTCTATAGGGTTCACAAGGGGTGGGGTTTGGGGTGGGGGACATTCTCACAAGGGGTGGGGGTGGGGGACATTCTTACAGTTGTGTAATCATGAAGTTGAACAGACGAGGAGGTTTATGGCGATCGAATTAGACTTAACTTCAACACTTGCCTCCCATGATCCTCTAGAGATAAAGACAAAAGAAATTCTCAATAGGAAACAACTTCTGGGAGATGGAAATGGTCTATGTCCTTATGGTGGTGGTGATTACATGACTGTATATAGTTATGAAAGCTGAAGAACTGCACACCTGAAAAGGGTGAAATTTACTGTGCTGAATACACCTCCATCAGCCTTACTTTAAGGGGGAAGGGAAAAAACAAAAACAAAAGAAAGCTCACTTGGCATTAAAACGTAGCGTAGCGACCCAGGTGACTCTCAAACACATCAGGTTGAGTGAAAGGAGACAGACACAAAAGGCTGCCTACTGTACAATGCCATTTATACGGGCTGTAGGTGGAAGGGAATGAATCAGTCACCCCTCCCACCCACACACATGCACGTATTCTCCTCACCTTCACCGCACTCCCAGTTCTAGGAAAAAATTCTCGTTTCCCAAAAGCTGGCTTCAGGCTCTCAGGAAGAAACTAGCAGGGGATTTCATAACTGCATTTCAGTGTCGTGAGTGGGACTATTGTTCAAGAGCAGAATCAGTTTTGGATGTTTTGATTCAAGCCTCCCAGAGAGAACTCCTGAGGGAGCCCCCGACGGTGAACATTCAGCCTGTTCCTCCTCTCCCCAAACTTAATTAGGCTACAGGATTTACATAAATCTAGTCAGTACCGAGGACACTAGGTTTGGTTTCACCTTCCTCTGTTTGGGATGACTTAAAAAGAGAAAACTCATTCCTACAGTATCTTCTCTACTAACACTCGCCAAAAACATCATCTCCAGGCCCTTCAATTTCTCCATCAGATTAACATGAACAAAAGTCCCTGCAGGCAAACCTAACATGGCTTGCACTTGCATTTCAAGCATTATCCTAGGTCAGACATTACTCTGAAATATTATCCAGCCATTAGCAATAATGAGCTTTATAATATTACGCACACACATATACACACTACACATTAGTGTATACAGGGAAAAAAGCAGGGAGCTGGGGCTCAGGAAGAAATAAGTTGAGGACAGAAAGGGGCATTCTTTCTATTTTAAGTCTCCCATATAATTTAAAGTACTTTAGAGTCTCATGGGCTACCCTTTAATAAAAGGTTTAAATAAAAAGAATCTAAAACCTTAAAAATAAATTACAACCCAAACTACCCTATAGGCTTTTGGCAGCTCAAGAAATGGAAAAGTGTACCCCGAAGTGAAGAGTCTAAAAGAAGGGCTTTTTAAAAAAGGGTTCCCTCTGAAAAAGGAATTGGGTCCCCGCAACTTAATGTGTTCCTACTTCAGAATGCAAGTCAATGTACAGCTCCCCTATTTTAAACTATTTTTAGAGCAGTATGAACTGTCCAAGCAAAATCATCACCCTACATATGTTCCAATGAGAACCACTCATTCCCAGTATTTCAGAGAATCAATCTTCCCAGTCCCATCTCAACAACATGTGCCACTGGTAACGGCATTGGTTTCTCTCATTGACACAACATAAGGCGTGTGCAATTCTCAGGTAATTACAATAAACCAATCATTTTGATAGACAAAATATAAGTGGCTAATACATAAGTCAAAAAAATGTTTACCACTTCTCACAAAAGAGCCAAGACTAAGACAACATTTTGAACTATCAGGTTAATGATGAGGTTTCTTGGTTTGGTTCTTTTTATGACAGTTCTCACCGTAGTGACCAGGTCCTCCGTCGCAGTCAGTTGAGGGACATAAACTTTGAGACAATCTTATCAGAGAGTAGTTTGGCGATAGGTGTCGAGAACTTAAGGATTCACTTCTAAGAATTTAGTCTAAGTAAAAGATTAAAGGTGAATGCAAGATTTACCTACAAAGGCAATCATGCCAGAGGTGTTCATAATCATAAAAAATAGAAAAAACTTCCACATATAAAAATAGGCATCTATTGCCTAAATTATAGCTACCCAATGGAGTGACATGCAGTCAGTCACTGGAGAACATATCCTTGAAGGGTAAGCTGAGATACAGAAAGATGCTGTAGACATGATAATTTTAAGTGAAGAGAAAAACAGGATTGTGATCTGCAGAGGCAGCGGGATCGCACGGTTTACATGCAAATCGGTACACACACAGATAATGTGAGGGTACAAGTGCAGACAGCACAGCCTAGAAGGAAGTACACACCATGCCTACGGCTGTCGTCTCCTGGTGGCAGAATACAGGGCGGCTTTAACCTCCTTCTTTAAACAGCTATCCCATTGTCTAAAATCTCAACAAAAAACATGCACTGTTGTTTTTTTAAATTTTATTTTGAATGTATTGATTTTATAGATACATATGCATATATGTGTGATAGGATGCTAGTTTCGTGTGAATTTTTTTGGTAGAGAAATGGCAGAAAGAAATCAAGGGCTATTATGAGATCATTTGTTTGAGAAATAAAAATGCTGATCCCCTCTAATACTTATAATAAAGGAAATTTAGAACTAAAATATATGCTATAAAATATCTCTTGTAACAGAAATCAAAGGATTACTGCAGGGAAAACAGCCCTATTCGTCTTTTCTTTGATTTCTATAGAACTCCTCTTGGCTGAACAGCTTAAAACGACGCCTGGAGATGTTGCTATGTCTCTAAATAGCTCAATTCATATGGCTGCACTCAGGCTAGAATATACGTTAATGAGAAGCACACAGAGGATTCCACAATAGACTTTCAGATCATCTTCAGCTGATCAGCAGAGTCCCAGTGCCTAGCACCAGGGGTGGGGCACTGTAGATGCTCAACAGACGTTCGTCTAATAATTCTGGAAGCCGGGGTCCCAGGAGAAGCTCAATGAATTCAAATTAGTTAGGAGTGTCCCCGAAGGTCTTGTGGCAATAACCTGGGCCACAGGTGCTAGGCTGATAGCAGCACAGCAGCACCCGTGGGGGAAAGGGCCGAGAAGCCAAGGACCACTGAGGCATTTGGCTTGTTTAGGGAACTGCAAATGGTCAGTTTAAATCTCTGAACAAAATGCAGGCTGGCTGTGGTCTTAGTTTGAGGGTTTGGGATTTTTTTGTTTTTGTTTTTGTTTTGAGTTGTATAGAAAGTAAGGTTAGAGAAGCAGACAGAGGCCAGATTATGGAGCCTTTAAAGCCCGAAGCAATCGGGGATGTTTCACAGTCCTAGGCTTGAGCAGGAGTTAATGACCACTCGGTGGTTTTATTAGTCTGCACCTCAAAATTGTTCCTCACGCCCCATTTACTCTCACTCACGTCCCTCGGCTGTGTGTGGAGCAAGCCCAGGAGAAATGAAGGGTGTTTATCTTTTAATTAGACGCCTCTGCTGGGGTTTCACATGCCGGCTTTTACATAAACAGCGGCCGATGGCTTTCCGTTTGGGATTATTTAAAACGGAATATTCTCTTTCAGACACAACACGGGTGAAACACTGAACTACATCACGGCGCAAAAGTTGTTTTAAAGCTCCAGTCACTCCTGACACAAAGGACCAACCCTGTCCTTTCTAAGACACGTCTGTGGTTCCCTCTTACGTACGCGTAGGAAATGCCACGCGAATGATTCTCATTCCTGGCCTATGAAGAAGCCCTTCCAAGGGGAACGAGCCTGGGGGTGCGGGGACATCATTAAGAACCAGAGAGGACGCAGGCAGGAGCGACGGGGGTACGTCTGGGATGACCAGCCTCACGCATTAATGGTGGCAGGCAACTCACCCTGAACACAGACCGGCGGAATGACACGTCTGAATACGTGTCATGGGAAAGGGGACACTGCTCGGTGGCATGCGTCGTTCAAGCTGCGCTGCCTTCGGGTGGGGCGGGGAGGGGCTTTGAAGCTCCCTCAGCTGTGACCCTCAGCAGGAAGCCCATTTTGCACTGCACCTCAGTCTACAGCCTGTGGACATAAAAACGGTCGAATGAAACAGGCGTCTCTGCTGTCTGTGCAGCGCTCTCGGAATGACTTCACTCCGACTTTTAGAGCACTGTTCAGAATTCACTGGAGTGGTTTCGTTCCTCCTGCTGAGTCACCGCTCGCAATTATTTCAAGAGAATAACCCATCTGACTGCCTCCTTCCAGATATATTCTTCCCCTGATTTTTTTGAGATAAAATGCCTACAACCACATCTCACGAATTATTCAAAGTTAGAAATCAAATGACTCAAGGTCACGACTCAAGAGGATATTCAAACGCAACAGAAAGGGCGCTATTATCTCATGTACACATGCAGGCAGCCTCACAGCACAGGGACTGGCGAATGTTTACAAAGTCCAAGGGTCCCCTTCTTACCATGTCACCAGCCATGACAACCAACGTCCCAAGACAGGAGCAAAGTAGGTCAACAGCCAGAGGGCTCGAGCTACTTCAGTTTTATTTTTTTGATTCAATGTGTTCCCTCATCACCTGAAAACTCAACCTGCTGGCCAGACAAAATAGTTCAGTAAGTGCCACTGGCTAGGATTCTGACCTTCCCTCCTACCACCCCCTTATCTCTGGCTCTGGCTACTCTCTCGGCTCTCTGCTCCTGCCACACTGGCGGCCTTCCTCTTCCCTTTACACTGCTGTTCCCTCTTTCTGAAAAACTCTTGTCCAGGCGCTTCCTGGGCCTGCTCCCTCACTTCATTCCTGTTTGTGGTCAGCATCATCGTCTCGTGTGGCGATGTTATGCATCCGCCCTTTTCTGTCTGATTTTTCTCCGTTGCATTTTTAACTACGTGGCATACTTTTTATTTGTTCACTGTCTGTTCTCCAAGTAAAATACCGAAGGAAGGCATGGCGCTCTGTTTGATTTCACCGCCACAGCCCCAGGGCTAAGACGATGTGCTTTTACTGAGCAAACGTTCATCCTGATGCCCTTATAAAAACACACATTTGTAAACAGTGTTCATATCTGTCGATAAGAAACCCATACTTTGATAAAATAGGGTGCTGTTTATATCTGTATCCACACTGGGACCACATAGGGAAGATGGGATACTATTCAACTCTTAAACGGTTGAATAAACAGCATATGAGCCAACTCACTCAGGAGCCTGTGACATGTCAAGTGAAAAGAGTCACAAAGTAACATGCATGGGATTAGCTCAATGTTAAATCAAACGGGAAAATTTGTTCAAGCATATGCGTTAAGGTAACTCCTAATCTAAAACAAACATTCTTTTTGTTAATCTTCACCTGATGATATTTTTTCCATTGCTTTTCAGAGAGAGTGGGAGGGAGAGAGAGACAGAGACAGAGAGACATCGGCCTGAGGGAGACACATCGATCGGTTGCCTGCCGGACACCCATCCTGCAACTGAGGTACATGCCCTTGGCCGGAATGGAAGCCGGGACCCTTCGGTTTGTGGGCCGACGCTCTAACCACTGAGCCAGACCCGCCAGGGCTAAAACAAACATTCTTTAAATGACCAGAACAGCCACGCCCGTGAGCCTTAAATGGGAGGTGTCCTCTCATGACGTCAGGGACGGAGAAAAGCAGTGGGATTCCCTGGACCCCTTGGGATGGAAAATAAGTCTGAATTCTGTAAGATTTTGTCTTATCTTATGGGCTCCAGGAAAAAGCCATTTCCCAAACTATTAAATAGCCAATAAAAGCCAGAGCGACATCAGAGCTGGGCTTCTCAGGTGGGGACAGGCACGACTCGCAGAAACGGGAGGTAGCATTTGGATGGAGGCTTGTTTCTCCCCCTGAGTTGCAGGGTGGCCGAAACCCTCCTGTTTGCAAGTACAGATGGGGGAGGCAGCTGCCCCTGCGGCCCGCTGCACCAGCCCGGGGGGTGGCGAGAGCCACCAAACCCAGCGGGAGGACACGACAGGTGAAATCTGCTCGGCGGGGAAAAATGATGTGAGGAATGAGTGTGGGGTTTTGTCATTTTCTTGACCTGTTCTGGCAAAATTAAGGTTTAATTCTTCTCAAGGAACTCTTGTCTGGTAATACAGCTGATATGTCAAAAAATAAAAAAATTCATGGTGGGAAAGCGCATTTAACTGTATTTCGTGTTCAGAGACGAGAGCGGCGCGGTCCTGCTGTAGGGGAGGAAGCCGGTCCCGCACGTTGGTTGTCTGAGCAGCGAAGCCCCTCCTGAAGGGTCTTTGTTCATTTCATTCTTGCTCTTGCCCAGAATGCAGCACTAATCTAGGTTATGCACATGTCACTCAGGAGCTGATGGTGGCCAAATGCTAGTTAACTCGTATAGTGGTTACAGTCAGCATGTCGGAGACATAGAGGACTCTGCTTAGCACCGCAGCTTGGGGGCTGGAGGCCACCGGGGCAACGACAGTGCTTTATGGCCGAGGAACTGAGGACACACGGGAGCAGAGGCTCAGTGGAGAGGGGTCGGCCCTGGGGCTCACACTCGAATCCAGGTCCTCCAGTGCCCAACCTAGAGCTCTTACCACTCCATGAAAGTACCCATTTAAGCACAATCCCAGGGAGGCAGAGGGGGCTCTGCAGAGAGTCCCAAATTTAGGAGGGGCAGCTGCCTGGGAGGGAGGCGGAGAGCATGTTAAGCTGCTTTCTGGATCCCAGGCAGGAATTCTCCCTCCTCAGTAGCAACCCCGAGTGGACTGGGTGCACAGCCGTGTTCAGGAATCCCTGGCCTGGGTTACACAAGACAGAAGAGCCAAGGAGCCCGCGGGGTTCTATTTTTAAAAACGCAAGTCATTCCCCTTACTCACTCTATGAAAAAACAACAGGGAAGTATGCAATTATAAAGCTCAGAATAGCTCCTTCAGGGAGAAAAGCTGTGATTCATACTTCTAAAGAGGCTCAGGCCACGGCTGCCATCTGTTCTTGTGGCCAAAACCCCAGGGAAGTCAAGGGAAGGGAAGCCACGTGGGGCTTGTTTGCCGGGATCCAACCCTGCGTCCTGCTCCCTGGAGGCAGGGAATGACCACGCCTCAGAGACACTCGGGCAGCTGGAACTGACCTGCCAGGAGGCGACGGCTTGACATCCTAGCCTATGGCCGCCACCCCAGGGGACCAGGCTCCTTCAGGTCCTAGGGGCTGGGCTCTCCTGCCTGGGCAGGAGGCATCTTTGGAGGAGACCCTGGCTGACCTCTCCGCTTCCTCAGTGGAGTCCAAGCTCTGAGCTGGTTAGAGTTTGCCCCATTTCCCGTGGCCAGGGGGTGGGGGAAAGGAGGGGCAAGCTGAGCGCTGTCTGGGGCAGCTGGGGATGTAATAAACTGGGAAGTCACACAGCTGTGTGCTCTGGAACACAGGGCTGGAAATAGGTCATTTTTTCCCTCTCTGGGGAACACAGGGCCCTGTTCCTTTCTAATTCAAATTGGGACTCCGTGGGCCTCCTCACCACATCCCGAGGAGGAGGTGGAGGGGGGACAGAGAGGACGCCTTGGTAGATAGAGCTCACTCTTCAGCCACTCGGAAGGGACCTTGCCTGCCCTCGGCTGGGCAGGTGCTCAAGCTCCGGGCTGGCCCTGCGCCAGCCCAGCCCAGCCCAGGTCCCCAGGGCGCCGGGCTGTCGCACCCTCTCGCCTGGGACGCCTCCCTCTCGGAGACAGCAGGCTGGAGCTGGGCTCAGTTTCAAGTCCTTCTCACGTGTTTATTTTGATTTTCTCCCCTTTAAATTATATTAAAAAATGTTCCTGCCATAAAACATACTTTCCTATTTTTATAACGATAGGTGTGTGAGTATGTGTGTGCAGACGAGAGACTAGGAGGCAAGCACGCAGCACTTCTGCTCGACAACGGGCCAGCCAGGCGAAGGGCAGACGGGAGCGAGCTCTCTGGGCTTTCTTGCAAACAATGTTTTTAAAATATATATATATTTTCCTGCTGTTTCTTTAAATCCCCATCGGAGGATATTTTTTCCACTGCTTTTCAGAGAGAGTGGAAGAGGGTGGGAGAGGGAGAGAGGGAGAGACATAGATGTGAAGGAGACACTGGCTGGCTGCCTCCCACCGGGGATGGAGCAGGGACTGAGGTAGGTGCCCCGGGCGGGAGTGGAACCCGGGGCCCTCCATCGCTGGCCGGCGCTCTAACCACTGAGCCCGCCAGCTGGGGCTCGTTTCTTGTTGCTTTTCTCTGTCAGCTCTTTCCCACCCGTTTCACCTGCTATCTGTTCAGGTGAACTCGACAGCCACCTGGGAGTCCCCATTCCCACTCCCACTCCCACGGGTGTCCTGGAAGAAGATCCGCGCCTGTGCACCAACTGGAGGAACTTACGTCTTCATCACAATGTTAACACTGTACCCCCAGGATAACACTTGTAATGCATTTGAGACTTGAGTTGTATATTTTAGTAAAGTCTTAGAGTTTTCTTCACGTAAGTCCAAGATGTTTTCCATTAAGATTATTCTGCAACAGTTTGAGTTTATTGCCACTGCTAAAACAAACTTCCTTTTTTATGCATTTTATAATTACCTACTTACTGCTGACATATAAAAATGCTACTAAGTTTTGTTTCTCTGCTTTGTAGCTACTCTCCTAAATTACATTAATGCTAACAGCTTTTTCTTTGTTTCTTCGGGGATTTCTAGATAAATAAGTTTTATTGTCTATAATTTAAAATACTTTGTTTCTACCAATGAACTATCCCTGCATTGGTTTGTATCTTCCAGATCAAGAAAACTTTTAATACTGGTAAATATTAGCATTCTGTAGTTTTAGGTTTTAGTAGGAATGCTGTTGTGTTATCACTGTTTTAAATAGAATGTTGCTGGCTGCTTTATAATAGCCTTTTCCTTTTGTTTTGTGCGTTTTTTGTTAACCCTCACCCAAGGATATTTTTTCATTGCTTTTTAGAGAGAATGGGAGGGACAGAGAGAGAGAAACATCAATGTGAGAGAGAAACGGCGATTGGTCCCGCACGTGCGCCAACTGGGGATCAAGCCTGCAACCCAGGTACGTGCCCTGGACTGGGAATTAAACCCACAACACTTAAGACACTTCAGTGCGTGGGGCAATGCTCCAACCACTGAGCACACCAGCCAGGGCTGTCATAACTTCTAACGACAGGATGCTAAACCTGTGTCCCATTCCGTCACCTTTAACAAAGGCGATGAATGTTCTCAGACGCTGTTTTAGCATTAGTTGAAATTAGTATCATTCATGTGAGATGTACACTGACTCCTCTGTTCCCGAGCCCCTCTTGCTTCCCGGAGATGAGCAAATCCCTGAGCTGAGTTGAGGTCCCAGGGATGTGAATACAAAAGCCTCTATAACGTCCTTTGCAAACATTCATAATTCATTTTTAAATTTACTTTTAGGTGCCTTTGTTTTCACCATTTATTTATTTGTGAATTTTCTCTATGCTTCTCTATAAACCACTTCAACTGTTAGGGGGAAAGGGCCATGAGTTAAAGGAAAACCCCCCCAATAACAGCAGAAAGTACGACCACAGAGCAGCAGAGAAAGCTCTGCGGGAGTTTGGAGGAGGGTACGCTACCCTCCCACAGCCGTAGTCAGAGGGACGGACCCAAACAGTCACGCGGTCCTGACCTTGAAGATGACCCTGAAGGTCTACAGGGCGGGAGGAGAAGACAGTGGGTCTGTGTTTTATCAACATGCTCGTGTCTCTCCTCATCAGGAGGCCAATCTATCAGGCTGCCCTCTGGGTCGATGGCTTAAGAGACGAGAGGAATGGATGCTATGTATCATCTCAGAAACAATGCAGAAAAAGAGCTAGTCCTCACAGAGCCAACAATAAATATAGATTCTTGCCATCCATGTATAACTGAGATGTGCCTGACATAGCCTCCTAACGGCCAAGTTTAACGTCTCTCAGTGATCACCCCCCATGGAGATGAGCACCCCACTGAGATGCTAGAGGAGCTTCCAGGACTGCCTTCTGAAATGCAGCTGGGCGCCGCAGAGCTTTAAGTTCTGAAGACAGCCCCGCAGGGCCCAGGACGCGCAGATCTCGGGGTTTCTCGGTGTCCTTAGGTCTGCGCATATTCGGCTTAATGTTTCCTTCACCAAAAGCGCATTACAGTTAAGAGGACAGCTTCATCTGCTCTTCCTCGCCCCAGTCCATCTGAGGGTGACCAGGACGATGGGCAGAACACCCCATTTGCACATGGGAGAGCAGAGCCCTGGCCAGTGCGGCTCCGTGGTTAGAGCACCGCTTGCGCACCGAAGGGTCACGGGTTCAATCCCCGGTCAAGGGCATGCACCTGGGCTGTAGGTTTGATTCCCCACCCAGTCCGGGCGCATGCGGGAGGCAGCCAATCAATCGATGTGTCTCTCTCACATCGATGTCCCTCCCTCTCCCTTCCACTCCCTCTAAAAACCAATGGAAAACTATCCTGGGGTGATGATTAACGAGTAGAGAGAAAAGCTCTTCCCTCGGCCAGCCTGTCACCGAGGCTCTCACTGAGAACGCCAGCATCTCACACAAACAACTCCTGCCTTGTGATGATGACGATAGATCCAGGTGGGCTTCGGCCTTGAATATTTATGCTGCTTATTTATTTTCTGGCCTTGTTGTTTTGTTTTATTTCCCCTTTAAACTCAGGGTTGGAGTAGAACATGAGAGTAGGAGTAGGGCAGGAACATTCAAGACAAAGTCGAGATCCAGGAGGCTTCCAGGCTCCCTGGGGCACGGTACCAGCCGTGTCAGGAGGGAAAGGGCCTGAAGAGGAGTCCCTGTTAAAACCTGATGCTCCTGAGTTTTCTTTAGCCAGAATGTTCTAAGAGCAAAAGTGATGTACGGTCCTCCCCCAGGTACGAAAACGCCAGCGTCCCGGAGCTCAGAGTCTGTTCCAATTGCCGCGGCTCTGCACAGACTCCTTCCGACTGCTCGTCTGGGTTATTTTTACTTGCTAAAGCAAAGGTGTCTGGGTGATAAATTATACCAGGTGCGCCGCGGCGTGTTATAATAAATATTGCCAGTGGAAGACAAAGTAAGGAAATGCCGAACATTTTCATGCTGTAGGAGTTTTTAAATTTCCGATCTTGTTGTGTTCTTTTAACGGGGCAGAGGTTGTTAAGTTTTAACCTAATTATATATGGCTAAATACATATAATGATGGCAAGGCTGTTCCAGAGCGATGTGGAGGCATGGATTGCAAACGCCTGTCCCTCCGGCCTTTCAAAGCGCAGCTGAGAACAACCCACAGGAAAAGCATAACCGAGGATGTGGAAATGCCCATGTGCTGAAAGGAGAATAGGGAATGGCCCCCAGGCACCTCAGTGATGAGAAATGAAATATGTTCTAATAAAACCTCAATTTCCATTTTCTGCAACCTTTGATATTGCTACATTAAAAGAACCAATGAACTTCCCCAATTCCCAGCAAAGGCGAAACGACAGGGAGCTGCAACCTGACTTCAGTTTGTTACCGTTTTCTGCAGCAGCAAGGGAAACACAGAGAAGACTTTATTTTTAAAGTAAAGGGGCAGAATTACCCTATTTTCCCTCCCTTAACCAACCTCAGTTTTCTTCAGCTATCTACCATCCTGTGGCCGCCTCCTCAGGAAAGGTGGTCTTCACCTGCAGTCTGGGGAGCGACCAGTGACCTCCCTGGGTCTGGCCTCCAGAAGGTTCCATTGCCCTGGTCAATGACTGGGTCAGGCACAGGCTCAGGCCACGGCGTGAGCCATTAGATGGGAGGGGGAGTTTGCTGAAGGGCTTTGGGACACATTTCCACACACTCCAGAAGACACAGCCTCTTGTTCCTTGGGACATGGGAGCTGCCATTTAGCTACCAGCTTCAGGACAAATGTGGCACACTGAGGATGGCAGAACCAAATGATGGGAAGACCTGGGGTCCTCAATGACATCACTGAACAGTTAGCCAACCCTAGGACCTGCTTGACATTTCATGCTCTTCTCACATTGGTCATGTTGGGTTGGGATTTCTGTCACCTGCAGCTGAAAGCCCTGGACTGACTCAGTACCTGGGCTAGGGCGAAAGTGAGGTAAGCTTGTCCCTGGCCCTGGCCCTGGCCTTTCTCACCCTCACACGTTCTTGTCACACCCAGAAAACATAACCCAATTCTAGGATTTTATGCCCAGAACGGGGACATCTCTCCTTATTATGAAGATTCTTCTATTGGTTCCTACTGCCTGGTGATCCAGACCCCTCCACACTGCAGATCCTTACATTCTGACTGTGGCCTCTTTGGCCAGCAGCTCCTCCTCAGAACTAAGAAGCGAGCCCAAGACATCCAATTAGCAGCTGAGCTGTGATTTAAAGATGGTCATGCAGATGCAGGGATGCAACCACAGGACTTCCCCTAATCTCTCCACGCTGCTCTCCGGGCATCCTGAACAGCAACTGGAGCTCAGCGACCCTGGACAGTATGAGGCAGTGCGAGTGTTCTCTTCATTATTAAACATGATGCCACTGACCCTGATGAACTCCTGGGGGGTTACAGGCTTCGGTGAAATAATTTTGATAAAGTGCTCTGAGAATATAAATAGGCATGTTTTTTCATCCCACACTATTTATTAAACATTGGCCTCTTGCAAATGTCAATAACTGGAAACCAGAAAACTAGCAGTTTTTAAAAAGTAATCTAGCCCAGCCTATGTGGCTCAGTGGTTCAGTGCTGACCTAGGAACCAGGAGATCACAGTTCGATTCCTGGTCCAATGCCCGGGTTGCGGGCTTGATCCCTAGTAGGGGGCGTGCAGGAGGCAGCCGATCAGTGACTCTCACCATTGATGTTTCTATCTCTCTCTCTCCCTTTCTCTTTCTAAAATCAATAAAAACATATTTTTAAAAAAGTTGTAACTGGTAATTCAGAAGCGAGTTTCCTCAAAATACCTTAAGTTAAATCGAAAGACAAAGCATTTCTAGAGAACTGGATCATTCTACTTTTGTATATGCCCTTTTTTCCCATCAGTTAGATTTTTAACTGGGTACATCTTTGGTCTCAGCACTTGCTTTAGATCTAAAGTGGCCATGATCTCCTGGGTTGGTCACTGACACAAATCTGAGAAGAATTGTGAACTCAGAAATGGAGAAAAGCAGACGCAACCCAACAAAAAGGTGGTGGATTTATTTATAAAACTAATTTTCTCAGGAGAAAAATACACATCTCCTTCAACACAAGGGTGCACTCAGATTTGGTTTGATATTAGTAACTTATTTAACATGGCAATGGGCGCGAGGAAATCCATTAAAAAGCAATTTCCCTCTTTCCACAGGGTGTTTCATCATCTGATGTCTGGAGCTCGATCAGAATGTAGCTGCCCTTTAATATTTTATGAGCTGGAAACAACTCATTTAGGCATGTTGACTCCAGAGATGTGGGAGTCTTTCCTTAACCTTGCAGGGTGTCCAGGCACCTGTGCAATAGATGCTGGGCAACTGGTCAACCTGGAAACTTAATCTATTAAAACACTGCAAAAATCAGGCTTTAGAACTGATAACAGGCACTTAAATATATATTATGTATATATATGTGTACATATACGTGTGTGTATATATATTTTTTTGTATATATGTGTGTGTATATACATATACAGGCATTTAAATACACAGGGTGTCCCAAAAATGTATACACATTTTGAATAACTATTAATTCCAATGGACTAAATCTGAAAAGAAAGAAACATCAATTGAGCTCTCAGCTGTAAAGCGTGTATACATTTTTTTGGGACACCCTGTATAAGTATGTATATACACATATACACACAACATACATACACATGACATACACACACATATACACATATACATACATATATATGTGTACATATATATATATAATGACTTATAACTACCAGGAAAAAGTGTCTCTCCCAGCTTGTTTCTACAGTTTCTGAACTTGAAGCCCTGGGGGACAGGGACGGTACCTTGTTCACCTTTGTACCTGCCTGTCCACCACAGTCCCTGGCACATTGTAAGTAATCAATAGATTTTTATTGAAGAAACAAACAAATTCATTTGCCGTCCTAGATGAAGGGAACATGCCCTGAGTATGTGAGGACCTCACCACCCAAGTTCAGCCTCACCGCAGAGACCATACCTGACCAGGTGCTGAGGAACCTGTGGCAGAATGTAGAGTGTCCCCTTCCAGCAGAAGGTGGGGTGTGGAATGATCTACAGCACAAGGGCATCTGGGGTACCCACAGAGATCCCCAAGGTATCCGCCTTCACCCCACTCTGTTATCGCAGCCCATGGGAACTGGCTTGTCTGCCGGGTTCTCACAAGTCCAGGAGGGCGGCTCGACACCAGCCAGGGATCAGTCCCTATTCTACCCCCAACTGCTAAACCACAGAGCTGACATTCCCTGTCTGCTCAGACTCTGCCACCGCGGTTCCCCTCCACCCCAGGTGGGGCCCCGCTGATCCACATCAACCTGGCCTCACACTGTCTGGAACTGGACCATCTTTTCCAAGTTAGTTCCCTTGGGTTGAATATTATTTGTTCCTGGGGTACCTCTTTAACTCCCCTGACTGCAACTTCAGCTGCTGAGGTCACCTACGAACAAGCCAAAATGACCACAGCTACAGTCTTGCTCTGCTTAAGGATGGAGAGCCATTTTGAGAAATGTGTCGCCAGGCAATTTTGTCACTGAGAATGTCAGTTACACAGACCTCGATGGTACAGCCTACTACGCGCCTCGGCTACATGGTCCAGCCTACTGCTCCCAGGGTACAGCCTGCACAGCACGTCTGTACCACACAGCGTGAGATCAAATCAGGCACAAGGGAAAATGATGCCATCGAAAGACTCGGCGAACACGAGGCAAGAGGCTGCATATTATAAAGCACAGCACAGGGAATGCACTACGCCACTAGCACAGTGTGGGGAGGCGAGGGCGCAGTGCAGTCTGCACGGTACCAAGGACAGGAAGGCGGTAAGAGGCAGAGGCAGAGCCCAGCTGCCCTTTAGTCCCAATGTTCTCCACCAGCTCCGTCTGTGTTAACTTTTAGCATCAGAGACACATGTCCGTTGGGCAGAGAAGAACAGAAAGCTAGGGGTGGCGGTCAAAGTACAAGAGGGTATCCCTTCTGCTGCCACCAAGGTGAGAGCCGAGAGCCAAGCAGGCCCTTGGGGACGATGGGAGTGGGGGAGGGGCAAGAGAAGATCGTCCAGTTTCGGAAGATCTTAGATTGTTTGCAGTGCTTTTTAGCCAGTGACTCAGTAGTTTTCCCCACAAAATTGAGGTTATCGTGAGGGAGTCACAGTTATCAGACGGAGGAGTTCAGGAGGATTGGTCTGATTCAGGGCCCTGATCCTTCGGCTGAACCCAGAGTGAGCCACAGAGCAGATAGAAACCTCGACAAGTCTCAAGGGGCCTAGGAAAGAGCACTCCCGCCCAGGGTCCAGTGAGCTGACCTGTTAACACTGGCGAGCAGAGACCTGAGCAGGGCAGAGGGACGCAGAAATCTCTCCGGCCAGCTGGGCCGCTTCTGCTCTAGTCGTGGGAAAGCGCCGGCTTGGGCTCCTCAGTAACGACCTTCCCAGCAGCTCCCTCCCGCCAGCCGGGAGAGTGTGCTCAAACAGGCTCCACTTAGCTCTGGATTCCCTAGTGTGCCTTAGCCGTGCGAGGGTCAGCTCTACGCCGCGACTGCAACAACCGCCTTTCCAATTTCATCATCCGACTGCCCCCATCCATCGTCTCGGCTCTCAGGCCGGTCACTGAATATTTCCGCTCCCACCATAACACCGCACACCCCACATCTCTCGGGTACCAACAGCGTTCTCCGGTGCCCTTGCCAGTAAGCCCACCGGGGAAGATTTATGTGTGTGTCAGCTCTGTGACGCCGGAGGAGTGGAGGGGGCCGCCTGAAGGAGGCTCCACGTGGACAGTAATTGCCGGCCAGGTTCGACCAGGTTCACTTTAACAGGTTAAAGTGAATTATGCCAATGAGCGAGAGGCAAGAAAGTGACCGCACCCTCTTCTTCTCGGTGTCCTCTCTTAAGTTTTGTAATATAAGTAAGGAAAAGGGCCACAAGCATATCTCTGACCATATTTTTAAGGATCAGCTACCCATTTTCTCCAATAATTCCTTCTTTCTTAGAGAAGGCATTTTTAAATAGGTGAGCGAGAGATTTCATTAAGGTACTCAATTTTTTCTTTATAGAGAAAATTCTTTCAAAAAAAAAAAGATCTATGGGTAGGCTAAACACTGGATTTTTAAAAAAAGAAATTCATAGGTCTTTTCCCTAACTGAGTATTAAATGCAAGGCTGTTGTAATATATACTCATTTTTATGATATTTGAAATTCAGTCACAGCACTTGCCCATTTTTCCATTTTCACAGATTTTTTTTTTTTTTTTTTGGTTAAATCTCACCCGAGGATATTTTTCCATTGCTTTTCAATGGAAAAGAGAGTGGAAAGGAGGGAGGGCTGCGGGGGAAAAGGGACATCAGTGTGAGAGAGACACATCGATTGGTCGCCTCCCTCATGTGCTCAACGGGGGGCGGATCAAACCTGCAACCCAGGTACGTGCCCTTGGCCAGGAATCTAACCTGTGGCCCTTCGGTGCGCAGGCTGATGCTCTAACCACTGAGCAACCAGCTAGGGCCCATTCTTAGGTTTTAATCACATTTATTCCCAGCACAGAAATACATGCGCTGTAGACGTGAGCCGCAGAGTGTTCAGTCCATGTGTTCCCCAGGAAGAACTGTGGGTGCTTGGGGAACCCTCCATGGGGGTCAGGGCACAGCGCTGGAAGTTGGTCCCACCCAGCATCACACCCACGCAGGAAACAAGTACTCACGCAGCTCGCCCACTTTCAGGATCTCACACAGCATCTTGGTCAGCTCGATGCTACTGCGGCCAAAGGGACACTCGTGCTTGTCTTCTCGGCTGCTGTTCTCCAACACAATCTATAGCAGGAAAGGGACAGGTCACAGAGGAAAATGGGTTTGTGTGAAACAGCTAAGACGCTGGCTGCACCGTAAGGGAAACGGATCCAGTTTAGCTCAGCACACTAGGGCTCTCGGGCCAGGACACAACTGTCCCTTAAGGATATTCTCAGCATATGGGACCTAAAGCCCTCACATTTCCCTGAGCTCCCAGAGCCTCCTTAGACCTGGAAGAGGACACTTTGCTTGCTGGTTGTCACTTACAAAGATGCTGATAGAGAGAGCTTTTCAGTAGATAAAGCAATATAGTAGATACTTTTTTTACTTAAGTGATAAAATCCTTCTCTTGTCCTCCAAGCCATGGTTTCCCCTTCCTGGGAAGAGCAACTCTTCTCTTGTGACTTCTGCCACGTTTCCCACGGAAGCTCCCATGTTCTTAGGAGACCTCAGCCCTGGCCTCAGTTGATTGGACCATACCTGAGGGACATGTGACATAAACTGGACCAATCAAGCCCTTCCCTGGGACTGATCACAGGAAAAGGGAAAAACTGGCCCAATTACACTGATAGCACCCAGGGGATGTGAGTGCAGGGGCTGCCTGAGCGTGAGCCTGCAGTAAAAAAATTTAAAAACAGAAAGAAAGACAAAATGCAAAGAAGCACAGAGAAGGAGTGGGAACCTCGGGAGCACCTGAGTGGCTGTCCCACTGGTTCCCATGGCAAAGCTCCTTTCCTGTCTTCACCCATCCTCTGAAAACCCTACGGTCTGCCAGGCACAGCTGCTGTTTTCTTGGTCCTTTCTGGTTCTAGCCAAGAATTCTGGTTCAGGAAAGTGGGAGGGCCGAACAATTAAATTCCCATCCATCAAGGAGTCTTTATTTCTCTTTTAAAAATCGTGTCTCTGAGGCATAGGCATCAAGGAGCAAATCTGAATCTCCTGATAACAGGACATGAATGGGAAAAGCAGAGCGAGAAGACGGCAGAACATAACGGGAAGACGGGAGACAGGTAGTCTCCAGCCAGCTCCCGGCCAGGACCTTCCCTTGCTCTTTACATTAATGTCTGATTAACATTTCATGAGCACATCAATATTTAATGAGGCGGGATCTGCATGCACTGTAGGTAGAATTACTGCAGCCTATAAATGTTCTGGAAACACTTCCGAGGCACAGTTTATTAGCAGGCACTAAATGAAGGAGTGATTTCAGGAATCAATACGTAAATCAGTCTGGAGAAGCCTTACTCTTTATTCTGAAGGCACCATCCGTCTCCTCATATCTACCCACCAAGAGACAAACAGGCCCTCCTCCCAGACTGGTTTCTTCAGGCACAAACCTTTAAAGGCACCTGTTGTAGGTTTTCAAGTCCACATTCTTGGAGAAATATTTTAGAAAAGGCTATGATGATGAATGTTACTAATTAGATGATACTACCACGAGAAGCAATTCTTAAACTGGACAGTAGCTTATTTTAAAATTGAACACACTGCTACATCTACATTCAATTCCAACATTCTAGTATTAACCACGTTCTTCTAAGACGTTTTGAAAAATTCTATTTAGAAATATCAAGACCTGTTTTCCATCTTACTTTTCTTCCCTCTTCAGTTTTAAGAACAAACACACTTAAATAGAAACCACAATGGCTGGAGCACTAAAACCTGCTATGACGACTCATCTTAGAACACGTCACACACCTAAAGAAATTGTAACTGTCCGCATGTTTTATAGAATAACACTGGATACTGGTGCAATATGATGTGTAACATGTTTTATAAAATACTTTACAGGTTACAGGTATATATACATACATCTACTAACTGATCAGCAATAAGTCCATAAGGTTGGTAAGACAGGTGTTTATTATTCTCTTAAAAATGCTGAAACGAGACGCCTTGCTCACTCAGAGAGCTAGCCTCAGCTGGTCCTCAAATCCAGGTTTTGAGGTCCTCAGTTTCCAAATCTCTTTTGGCCTCGTTTCAGCCTACAACTGCCTTCCCATCCATGTAGCCATAAAACTAAATGGATTTCATGTCAAAGAGGCTAAAAGAACGCTGACTCATGTCCTCTGTCTCACTGAGGTGAGTCTATAAATCCCAGCCCCTCCTGGACAAAAGTACAAGGGCCTGTTTATCCCCGAAAATGAGTAATGATCTCTCAGGGTTGGTGTGAACTCTCTCCACAGGCTTTATTTCCATAAATGTTGAGTTCCCAGTGGTGCAGATCATGAACCTACTTGGCTTGGAAGTGACCATTAAGTGCTGAGTACCAGGCAGGTCACACCCTACCATTGCCCCTTCTCCGACCCCTGGGGCCACTTGCTCTCTCCAAGTCAGCATCCTGCTGCTGGCCTGCTGTCGCTGGTGTGCTTTCCTCCACTCTGTTGAGCTCTCCCCATCCAGGGCCAGTCCAATCCTTTCTGTGTTCCCTGTAGTCAGCCCTGGGGTCAGCCTGGAGGGCTTCTTCTATTGCCTCTCACCGAGGGAGGCTTTCTGTTCACGTTGCTCCAACTCTGAGGGTCACATGAAGCATAGTGGTTTCCTCCTGGGCACCAAAGGCCAGTAGAAACTCGTACTGTGGTTATTGAATCACACACTTTACAAAGTGATCCCCCCGATATTTCCAGTGCCCACCTGGCACCCTACACAGTTATTACAGCATTACTGACGGTATCCCCTGTGCTGTACTTACATCCCCATGACTACTCTGTAACTGCCAATCTGTACTTCTCAATCCCTTCACCTTTTTCACCTGGCCCCCCAACCCTGCTCCCTTCTGGAACCATCAGTCTGGTCTCTGTATCTATGAGTCTGTTTCTATTTTGTTTGTTTGTTTATTTTGTTCTTTAGATTCCACAGAGAAGTGAAATCATACATATGATTGTCTAACCACTATGCTGTACACCTGAAACCAATTCAAAATAATATTGAAAGTAAACTGTAATTTAAAAATTAAAAAAAAAATTAATTAAAAAAATAAACTTGCACTGTGTTCTCTCCAAAGAGCAGGGGCTGTCCGTCTTGGCCCATTTCTGATGCAAAGCTGCCAGGAGAAGCCCTGATAATGTAAAGAGCCTGGGCACAACTAGTGTAAGTTGCATAGGCATCCATCACCTCGGGAGATGGGCCAAAGTTCCATAAAATATGCTTCACAAGACTGTTGTGCATATTGAATCACCACTTGAAGGCACAGTGCCTAAGACAAAGCACCGAGCTAGTGTTTATTACTGTTGTCCTCCCGCTTCCTGTTCCTAGGTGGCCCTTGGCCAACAGGATCTACAACACTCACCAGCAACTGAGCCAAAATCATGACCACAGTGAAAGGGGCTCTGTGACGATGGGCCTCAGGATGTACAAAAGTAACCAGAGGCTCTCCCATTGTTTCAGGGTGAGAACCAAACAAATAAAGTACCCATGTCACCACCCACTTACATGGGTGCCTCGGACGTCCCCTGTGCTCATGTTCCAGTGGGGATCTCCCCCAGGAACATATGTGCTCGAGCACAGAGTGAGCAAGGACCCCAAGCACAAGTCGTGACCTGGCGGGTTGGGTGCTAAACAGTACGGCGGCCACCACTGGACACCTGTCCTCTCACAAGCTCTGTTAAACCTGTCTCCTGACCGCACTCGAGGAAATGCCATTGCTCTTCCCTTTGTATCAGTGAGCCCACCCCCAACCCAGGAGTAGATCTGCATTAATAATGGAATCATGGGACACCCCAGATTGAAGCATCAGCCCTTACACCACATCACCAAGGCACAGACCTCTTCTGAGGTCCAAGTGTAAGCCCAGCTTGGGGCCCTCTCACCAACACTAATGGTGATTGGTCCTGAAACACCAGAGAGAAGCATCAGAAAAACACTGAGCTGCCTCAGGGGGCTGCCCAGGAGCTTAATTGCAATCATGAATTTTGAGCAAGTTCATAAAATCAAATATGCCAAAGCCCTAATAGGATAATTTTAGATGGGCAGAGAGCAGCACTGCAATGACAGGAAGTATGCCCAGCAGGAAAACAGCAGAGCCAATCAGAGCCCAAGGTGGCCCCTCCATCTGATCCACTATCCCCATTTTAAGACAAGGGAGATGAACCCCAGAGTAAAGACACCTGAAAGAACTGGCGTCAAAGGTGCAGACAGAGGAGGAGAGAAAGATGAATAGCAGCTATTATTTATCAAGAGAATGCATTTGCTAGGCCTGGTTTTTCCTGAGTGATTTCCCTGAGTGTCTCCTTTAAGGCACACATCCTACCACATGACAGAAATCCTGCACCCTCTCACTCTATAGATGGAGAAACTGAGGCCAGGAGATGTCATATAATTTGCACCAGGCCACATAACACAGAAGTCAATAGAGCCAGCTCAGGACCTTAGGTGGTGGGAGCCTGGAGACCAAGTTCTTGGTTACTGATTCCTGATAAAAGGCATGTTGCCTATTTGTGCTGAGAAATGGAGGGTGAGACAGTAACAATGCTTTGATCAGGAACATCCTTAACACGGTAACAGACTAGTCGGTTACCCAGACAGCAACGCTTTTCCCGGAGCTACTTCTAACAGACTGGGTGACTTCATGCCCTTTCCTTAACCTTAGTTTCCTTCTGTAAAAAGGGGATGGAAGGAGACTAGACTCTGGGTGGTGAGCACACAATGCAATACAAGGATGCTATACCATACAATTGTGCACTTGAAACCTATATCATCTTATTAACCAATGTCACCCCAATACATTTAATTTTTTAAAAATGGGGACAGGGATACCTACCCACTGAAGGTTGCAAAGATTAAGTGACACAACAAAATAGAGGTGAAAATCTCTTAGTGCCTGAGACATCTCCAGCCCTCAGTGATGAAGACAACTGGTCTACCACTGTTACGACCATCACGTGACCTCTTTTCCAGGTGTTACCATTTGCTTTACCGAAAGACTCTATGGCTCTAGGGCCCAGCTATGGGAAAAACACACGCCCCAGGGAACAAAACTCAACTGCTATAGAGATGACTCGTCTTGCTCTCTGACAGGAAGTTCTCAAGTGGAATAAACATTACTCCTGAAGCAGACAGGTTCCTTTGGTGTCACTCTAGAAGAGTGGTTCTCTAACTTCAATGGCACCGACATCCAAACCATCTGGGTGATGAACAGACTGCTGGGCTGCTCCCCCAGGTCTGATTCAGCAGGTCTGGGGTGGAACCTCAAAACATATGCAACCAAACCAAGCCCCAAATTCTGCTGAGGCGCTGGGGTAGCCGAGGGGGGAAGTGTGAGCAAAGCATTTCAGAGAGCATTGGACAATTATTTTTAGTAGCATTCTCTTCAACGGAGAAGAGTTCCATCTGCACACAGCCCCTGATCCTTCGCTGGCCACTTAGAGAGAGGCGGTTGTCTGTGGTGTGTCCCGGCTGACGAGCCAGGCCTCAAACCTTTGGACAGGGCCAGTCATGCCAAGCAGCAGAGATGTGACGACCGAGTTAGGGGCGTGACCAGGAAGAGGACAACCAGAGCAGAGCGTGCAAACTGAGGCACTGTTGCCAAGGACAAAAGAACAACACACACCAGGAAACAGAACAGGAGTGCACCAGGGGTCCCCCGGTGAAAAAGCAAAGTAGAAAGCGCAGGCGGGGATCGGAGATGAATAAACCTGGGCAGATGAGAAGAATGATATAAAACCCAGCTAATGAGGTGAAATCCTTCCAGAACAAAATGAGGCAAGTGCACATACAGAGGCATAATAAAAGCCATAAATATAAAATGGCAAGAAATTGACTGGGTAATGGTGTAGTAATTAAAGCCTGGAGGTTCATAATAGACCTCGGATTGAACATTAATCAACCGCAAAGAAACGCTGCCTGAGCTTTGATAAAGAGCAACAGCGAGCAGGCTGTGGGACACACCCAGCAGCCCCCACACTCTGCTGCGAAGCCTGCCTGTGGAGACAGAGCTGGTGGCGCCGAAGCTGGAGAAGGGAAGGATTAAACCAGCAGGGATGACTTGTGTCTGCGCCTGCACAGTGACCTGACGTCACTGCATCAGAGAAACGGGGCTAGAGGGCTCCTCTCTATGCCAGTACCTGGGCCAAGGACGGCGCAGGTGTGGTGGGCACCTGTACTCTTCACTACAGGCACGAAGAGCTAATATCTTGTTTATTTAAAGCAGCAGTTCTCACCTGGCCAGTGTGGCCCAGTGGTTGAGCATCGACCAGGGGCCAAAAGATCACCAGCTGAATTCCTGGTCAGGGCACATGTCCGGGCTGTGGGTTTGATCCCCAGTAGGGGGCAGGAGGCGCTGATCAATGACTCTGTTTCATCATTGATGTTTTTATCTATCCCTCTCCCTTCCTCTCTCTCTAAAAAATCAATAATATATATATATTTAAGAAGCAGTATTTCTCTAACCTGAGCTTGCATTAGAATCATCTGGAAACTTACTAAAACACAGATCACTAGGCCCCGCTCCCAGAGTGATGATTCAGTTGTTCTGGGGTAGACCTAGGAATCTGCATTTCTCACATCTTCCCGGGGAATGTGGGTGCTGCTAGCTTGGAGCCATACTTTGCGAACTACTGATGTAAAGTTCTGCCATGTCCACACTCCCAGCAAACTTCCTGGCTTTAAAGGCGTGGAATGCAGTGAGAGGAGATGGAAGAAATGAATCTGATTTTGCTGTTTGTTTTTTTCTGTGACTAATAAAAAATATCAATGAATTAAACTCATAGAGAGAAAGTACAGATTAGGTTTGGGAGTTCACGGAGCAACTGTAACAGGTGAGGGGTTTTCTTTTGTGGTGATGATAATTATAATGTCTTGGAAGTCAACAGAGGTGATGTTTGCACAACACTGTGAGTGTACTACATGTCACTGAATAGTTCACTTAGACATGGTTCATTTCATATTACGTGAATCTGACCTCAACTGAAACTAGAGGGAATACATATGGAGTGACTACCATGTGCAAACTCTCAAGTGCTCAACTCCTTTGGTCCTCATAAGCCATCGAGGCAGGACACATGGGAGACAAGGAAACCGTGCCTTGGAGCCTGAGTCACGGGCCTGCTGTCTAGCAGTTAAAAGGTGATGGGCCATCATCCCGAGTGCCGGGGCAAGCCTCACTTTTACATGTGGGCTGAACTGTTTCATGGGTGGCATGGAATGCTCCTATTTCCAAGCCAGGGTCTAGGACTGACCAGCTGGGGGCGCTAGAGGTGAAGGTTCAAAAATGGCCCAGGATGCTAGTCCTGTAGGACACCCAAGATCAACCACTGTGAAGGGAGTGATGGTGCCCAGTGATGGAAAGGGCTCTGCTGCGTCCTGCGGAGGTGCCAGCCGTGCACACACCCTTGCATTTGTTGGTGAAAGCTCATTATTTTTGCAGACACATACTATGCTTGGTCCTTTCAAACACCAAGTACTCGCTAATCACCTGAGGACCTTGTTAAATGCAGATTCTGACCCAGCAGACTGGGGTCACCCTGAGGTCCTGTCTTTTTAACCGGCGCCCGGGGAATGCTGATGCTGCTGGTACAAGGCCCACGTTTTGAAAAGCATGGGATTCTACTTGCTAACTCTATTGCTGAAATTCTAGCCCCATTCTCTTCCACAGTCTTTGATTCAGTCTTTGCAAGTGTTTCTTTAAACATTTATTATTGCTAAGTAGTTTGCTAGATGCTAAAAATACATATATGAACAAAATACCACCTTCAGGGGCCTGCAACCTATTGGGAAGACATGAAGGATGGGACTTGAAGGTGGGCAGGCTTTCCCTGCTATGGGCCTCTTTTATGTACTGTGTGTTATCTACACTTTTTACAAGGACGAGTTCCTCCTGTGATGCAGATGCACGTGAGATGCGGGCAGGCGGGGTCAGCTTCACCCAGAGGCTAAGCCTTGGAGGAGACACTGACCCCAGACTCTCTCCTAAGGTACCTTCTTGACACTGTGAGCCAGCGGGCGCCAGGGGAGGTAATCGGGATTAACTGCAGCTGGGAGGCGATCGCCAGTGAAGCGGAGGAGCCCTGTGCAGCCGGGGCCACCACAGCCATCAGTCACCAGGGCACAGGGCGGGGTTTTGACTCACTCAGTGCAGCGTCGCTGAATACAAATGCCTCTGTCTCCTCCAGTGGGAGGCGAAGGCACCGAGACGCTGGCATCATCTGACAGTCACGGTCGGATGAAAAATTAGGCTTGACATTTCTCAAGCCTCGTTTCTCACTGGGAAATCGTCACCACCGTCTTAACAGTTATTGCAGTCTCACAGCCAAGTCAGGCTCCTCCATATATTGTCTGGGACGCATTTGGATATAACTCGCTTTGCTAAACAAACACGTTCCAGGAGAGGGAGTGATAAACAAACTCCTGTTACGTCAGATCACACCTCGCTTCCCCACTTAGCTCAGAGGTTCCCAAATCCACTCTGGTTCGGGGAAATGGAGTTGAGGGGGTGCAAAGGGGAGGAGAGAGAACTATCTCCTACCTCCCTCTCTGGACAATAAAAATCAACATTTTCAGAAAAATTTTCCAATTATGGAATTTCTGATACACATATTAAATTAGCTACCATGGGAAAATTACTTATTGAAACCTAAGTAAGAAATTAAGCCATACATTGACAGGCCGTTTCTGAGTCCAAGGCCCCCTTTCCAGCTGGAAACAGACCCTCAACACATGCCCATGTTCCCTTTCTGATGACTGGCCTGTGATCTCCAGATGCTCTCAGGTGAGCCACGAGAAGTGGCAAGCAGGAGACTCAAAAGTATTCCTTGGTGGCAAGATTAACGAGGAAATTTGTCTTGATTACTCTGTAACTGATAAAGCTCTCTGAAGCTACGGATGGAGAGGGGGAGAGAGACTGCAGGCGAAACAACGAACACTTGTGGTTTCCCCAACCACATGCCCCTGGAATGAACGGAGCCCCTCGTATGCCACGGGAGGTCCACGCCAGCCACGCGTGTTCCTGGTCAGCCAACGTGATGAGTAGCACAGGTGCTTAAATATTAGGGAGATCAATGACGCCACAGATGTGATACCCCAAAAGGACTCTCCTTTTTCCTTCATTTCAAAATCCTTCCTTTAAAAAAACAAAGGCTCAATTCCTAACGTCCTAAGGCTGCCCAGCACAGAGACACGGCTGCCTCTGTGTGTCTGCATTGCCCCGGAGCCGAGGTCGGCCCCTCACTCACGTGCTGGTGTCCAGACCCCTCCCTTTACCTAGCGTCCCCTCTGCACGTCCTGTGAGCCTAACAATAAATATCTCGCACAGCAATTTCTATGCTTGTTTACAAAATTATTTCCTTTAAATACATTTCTAGAAACAGAAATGTGAAGTCAAAAGATCTTAATATTTTTGTCCCTTAAAATATATTTATCAGTGGTGGCCAGGAATTTGGGAGAGGGGGTGGTGAGGGATGAACAGGGGATTTTTAGGGCAGTGAAACTACTCTATATGATGTTATAATGGTGGACACATGTCGCCATATATTTGTTCAAACCCATAGAATGTGCACCAGCAGGAGTGAACCCTTGCGTGAACTGGGGACTTTGGGTGATAATACGTGTCCATGCTCATTCATTGACTACAACAAATCAATTGTAACAAATCTCTCTGCTGAGGCATGTTGATGATGGAGGAGCTGTGCATGTGTGGAGGCAGGAGATACAGAAGAAATCTCTGCACCTTCCCTCAGTTTTGCTGTGGACTTTAAACTGCTCTAAAAAATACGGCCTTGATTTAAAAAATAAATAAATAATTTCACAGGGTCTATATGGGTCGAGGATGGGAAAGGACAACCTGTGTCCTTGACATTCTCTGTAGATGAGAGAAGGAAACAGCCTGTGTCCAAATCCCAAGTTTGCCCTTTACTGTCTATTATAACAACAGACCAGTTCCTTAACATCTCTTAGCCTCAGTGTCCGTATCTGCAAAATGGGTACAGTAACACTGTCTGCCCTGTAGTGAGAATTCAATGAAGTAAATACATGTAAAATGTTTTTAACAGCACCCTGCATACACTCACTACTCACTACAATTTACCTTTTATCTGTTCCTACCACATATAGGGTGGAGCCCCAGGCTGCCAGGCTATCAGCTGACCTGACCCCTCTGTTGATATAACTGCCTAAACTGTGGTTTTCTCAGTTATTTTCTGATACAGAACTGATGTCTGCTCATATGACACACACACGCTCTCACGGCTTTTGTAACGAGGACTCTGTATGAGGCTGAACACCATAGGGCTCATCCGTCCTAAACTGTGGCCGTTCTGATGGTCCCACTAGTTCACTGAAAGGCAGATTTCTTCCAAGTCTGGCTCCATTTTTGACCCTCTGACAACATCACTCCTGTTCCTGACAGACTTCAGAGGCGATGAGGGAAGAAACACTGATCAGGATTCAATATATCAAATATTTAAATCATTCACTTAACGAAGAAGATAAATGGTCCGATGTTAGAAAGTGAGTTCAAAGGGGAAAAAAGACCTAGTCCCTGCTCAAAAATGTTATGTTTGAGAGAGATAATGGCCAGACGACAAAGCCTGTAAGTACATAATTCCAGACTGAGTAAGTGCTCTAAAGGAAGCAAGGCGGAAACAAGCCCAAGGAGCAAACAAGAAACAGAACAGGAGCCAGAGGAAGAAGTCTTGAGGAGTGAATGGGAGCTCAGTGGGCACCGGGCAGGGATGCAGAGAGGACAGGCTGAGCCAGGGGAACTGCAGGTGCAAAGGTCCTGTGGTGCAGGGGCAGCGCCAGTCAGGAACTGAAATGTCAGCCATTTCATGAAATGTCCCTGATCTTCGGAATTGCAAGCTTATCGACAGGTATGAATGACATAGGTCAAGGTCTTAAATTCTAACAGCTTCCAAGCATATGGGCCCTTGTACAGAATAGCATTTGATAAACCAGCCACAGAGAAGTTAGTTATTAGGGCTGTTATATGTTACTAATAGTGTTTCAGTTGTTTTATAAAATATTAGAAAAATATTGTCTATTACTTATGATTTCTACTAAATTTTAGAATCACGGGTTTTACCAGTACAGGGGAAAAGTTGATAAAGTTAAGGTCAAGGTAAAAATAAAATTACCTGACAATGTCAAACACTCCTGGGTACACCAGGTGCATTGCATGGCTCCTAAGGGGAAAGCTATTTTTACCAAATACAATGGGACAATAGGGAACATTGCCACCTAAATTTTATTATACCGGCACAAAATGCCTTGTGATTTGGTTGGTAGGTTGCTAACACTGGCTGGACTCTAGTCACATGAATACAATTTAAAACCAAAAGTCAGCAGTGATTCACCTGAGCACAAGCATCAGCATATCTGGGACAAAGTCACCTGGGGGCACACCACGGTAGCTGCTACTTTGGCTTCCATTCCAGGACGGACAAACTGAAGGACAGCTGCAGCCAGCGAGGTCCTAGCATGTTCGAGATGGAAATCTATTTCTGCGGCTTCCTTCCTTGGGGTGACTGGCAATCTAGCCTGAAGGCAGGACACCAGGGCTCACTTGACTCAGGCCCTCATTTAACAGACGTCTGCTGAGGCCTCCTGAGTGCCTGCCACTGCTCTGAGCACTGGGCACAGCAGACACAACACAGTCCCTGTCCTCACGCGGCTTACACACCCAGACAGGGAAGAGTAAATAAACAAAAGGGGTTTAGAGTGCACATGCAAGCACTGCATTTGGAGAAATCCAAAGGGCCATGAGGAAGACACACAGGAAAGGGGTGGAGCTACTACCTTATACTTGGTGGGGGAGAAAGGCCACTCTAAGCCTAGAGGAAGGGACGGAGGGAGCCAGAGGGCTATCGGGGAGCAGGCTCCCAGGAGAGGAAGCAGGAAGTACAAGGCCCAGAGGCTGGGGTGCACCTGGCATGTTGAAGGTCAACAAGGATGCTACGAACTGAACTGTGTCCCCCAGATTCATATGTTAAAGGTCTAACCCTCAGTACCTAAGAAGGTGACTGCCTTGGGAGACAGAAGCAACCCTGCTGGCACCTTGATCTCAGACTTCCACCCTCCAGAACGCTGAGAAAATAAATTTCTATGGGTTAAGTCAGCCAATCTGTGTTATTTTGTTACGGCAGCTCTACCAAACTAATACAGAGGAGGTCTCTGTGGATGGAGCTGAGTGAGGGAGGTATCGATGGACATAAAGACAGAGAGAGAGAGACTGTTATAGAGCCTCGGGGGCCGTGGCAGTAACTCTGGATTTTACTCTAAGTTAAGAGCCATTGGAGGGTTTTGAGCACAGAAGGGATGTGATGAGACCAACTTTTAGAAGGGTCACTCTGGCTTCTTAATATTCTGGCTATTGTGTTGAGAACAGACAAGGGGAAGAGGGGTGGAAAAAGGCAGAACCAACGAGGAGACGACTGCAGTACTACCCGGGGGGTATTTAACACACCGGAGTATTATAAAGATGGGAGAGATGGGAAAAAGAGGTGACACTGTGGATCTATCTTGTAGGTAGAGTCAACAGGATTTGCTGGTGGAGATGTGATGGTAACTGAGTCTTCTGAATAAAATGAAGAGTAATCCACTGAGCCAGCAATTTTGGAGTCACTGCAAAGGTCTACCGAGCAAGGTTCTGAGGAGGTTCAGCGAAGCTTAGCTCCTGAAGAGAGTGACCCATTGCTGGAAGGATATTTGTGGTGAAATAACAATTGAGTGCAGGGAATTCCAGCAAAACTACCAGATACTCTTTATAGTTCAAATGTTATTTTTATTTTTTCCTATTAAAAAGCTGAAGAGGGGACTTCCGGTTTCTGGTCTGACATGTAAAAGCTTTGGAAATTGTCACTCCCAAACTCGCAACAAGAAAAAGGCTGAGCAAACTGAAAATCAACACGTCTCCTTAGTTCTAACAGAAAATTGAGGCCATAGGGCAAACTGTTGCCCTCAAAACTGGACAAATGGACAAATCCAGAGGATCACAGCTAGAGAATTTCACTGCTAGAGTCTGATAGAAATATAGGGTGTCCCCAAAATACCTCAATTGATGTTTCTTTCTTTTCAGATTTAACCCATTGGAATTATTTGAAATGTGAATACATTTTTGGGGGGATACCCTGTACTTACAGGGTAACTGACTAATTGCTAGAGATTCCACATCGACTGGCTTCAGAGGTAAAAGTCCTGGGACCCAGCCTCAGGAGGGTCCCTGTACTTTCATGAGTAAATCTCCAGGAGCCCTGCCAAGTTCTCCAGGTGAATGTCAGAGCAAAACCCTCTCTTGCGTCCATCAGAGGCAGGGAAAAAGTGACCATGTTAGAATAATTCCAGAGCATTCCATTCTCTTTAACAGTGACCGCAGGGAAACTATTTTAACAGAATAGAATGCCTAGATTTCACCAGAGTTTTACCCACGTGGGGAAGTGAAGTGCCCGATTCCAGCCACGGTTACCTTCTCTCATCCAAAAGGGGAAGACTGAACGGAGGACTCGTCAAGGTCGCAGCCCAAGGGCAGGTGCTCACTGGAAGTCTGAGGCCCAGCCACAGGACTGCAGGGCGCCCCTCCCCACGTTCCCATCACATCACAGGACTGCTGTGCAGTATCAGGGGACCACAGCTAACAGAGCCACGAGCCTCAGGCTCGACGGAAGGAGTCTCTAGGGAAACACCAAGATAATAGGTGGCACAGGAACAAGGACCCGAGGAAATTTCAGCCTCTGACGCCTACAGCTGCAGCCAACAACACACAGCCTAATTCCTAGCCAGATAAACATAAAACCTTACACCAAAGGCCTATTTATCTCAGTTCCTGTTACTCAATACATCACATCCAACCCTTAACAAAAAATCACAATTGCAATTAAAGCAGAAAGGGGTAAGCAACAGCAACCCCCCAGCACAGCCTAATTAAGGTGGAAGCTTGGCCGGTGACAGCAGAGAGGAGGCAGCTCGTCAGAGAACACGTGCTTGACAATCGTTTATTTAATTAGCATAGTGAGATGTAAAAGCAGACAATGTGGCCTGAGAGAGAACCAGCTGGGGGAAAGAAGGGGGGGGCATTACTGGGTCTAAGGCAGGGAGCCCAGGACGGTTACTGTCGGCTTCGCTGGCACTCCAGTGAGGGAGTCATCCCAGGGGAGGCTGGCTGTGGTTTCCAACCTCGTAATTCACACTGGGCTTAGGTTCACGGTGTGTCACCTGCATATAGTTCCTTCTACAGCTTGTCTTATTTTCTCTCAAGCAATCCATCAAAGTCTCACTGTTTTAAAGTCTCCAGTGTTTTAATGATTAAAAAACACAAAGCAAAAACATAAAAACCTTGAGCTATAGCTAAGCAAATATTCTGACCTTTATACCCAGCTCGGGCTGTTAGCAAAGGAGAATGAAACAGGTAACCACTGTGCTTTTGGCCTGTTTTAGATTTCAGGTACCGGATCCGGTACCAAAAGAACTGGGGTGGTGTGAATGCAGAGCACACACAGGGCTGTGTCCAGAAGCCATTGATGTACGTGGGACCTGCCCCCCTCAGGGGTGGGTCTTCGGAGATAAAACCAAGCCCGTATCGAACAGTGATCTCATCCCGAGGCCTGAAGCATTCCATACAAACTGTTGGCTTCAATGTCAGAAATTCTGCCTCCCCGAGCAATTAGCAAATCTAATCACCCACGTTCACACTCTCAAGAGGTCCTGGCTGTTTGGTGGTAACAGCCTGGTCATTTGCAATCAACGAAATTAGTGCCGCTATTTTTAAAACATGAAAAAAACCTGTACAGGAAAACAAGCCTCCAACCTGGGGACCTGAGTCAAAGAAAGGATAAAAATGAAAGCAGGGGGTGAAGTATTTAAGGGAACGATTAGACAGCGTCATTTTGAAGCCCCTCAAGGTTGTGCCTTGGTCCTTGTGATTTTGCGCCGGTTCTGTGGCTCAGATCACCTTAGAAGGAAACCGTCACTCAAATAAAAGAGGCTCCTCACACGAAACCTGTTTAACTGGCAACATGTAATTTCATTAAAAAAAAAATTAGGAGCAGTTGCTGCTGAAGCCGTTTTGGGGACAAGGGGAGGGGAGGATCTGTCAGCACTATGGGAACAAAAAGTGATGGGCCACCAAGCTCTGTTCCAACCATTTGCTACACAGTTAAGTTTAATTACACATTACACACTGTCCTGTAATTATGTCGCTGGGGAAACTGCCAATTTCCCCCTTGAAACGTTGAAAGTTCCCTAATTTATTTTAAAGACCCAGCAGCGCCTCCATCAGCACCTGCCTCGGTGCGCGTAGTGTAAAGTGCAGGACGGTGGGCGGCCAGGGTCCCCTGCGTGGTCTGACACAGCGCGGGGCCCGCTGGTCTGAGAGAGGCCAAGAGCACTGGCCCCGGGTACTTATAGTGAGACCGGATGGCTTTTCCCTTGAACACTTCCACAGGAGGGACTGAGAATCACGCCATTCCTCTCCCGAATGCTGGGCGCTGGTCACAGTCCTTTACCCGCAGCGTGGGAATAAGCGTGAAGCGCGGCTCCTGCGCTCAGGAGTGGGCCCGGGAAGGGAAAGATGGCAAACAGCGAGCACAGGCGACGCAACCCCCAGACGGAGCACCACGCACGACGTGATGAACTGGGACAGGGGAAGGCAAGTGGAGGGTGTGAGCACCTGCTGGGTGCATGCAGAGTTTTACAAAGGTCACCACAGGCCGCCAGTATCATGGCCACTAGCCCACCCGCCCCGCCCGGATTTAGACACATTACTGTGCTCTCTTTGGTTCCCTGAGCAAAGCACACGCCTTCCTGCCTTTGCTGTTTCCCTCTCCTTAGAGGACTCTCCCATCTCCCCTTCCCGCCCCCTGATTAACTAGAACTACCCAACAGGCCTTAGTGTAGGGACCACTTCCTCCAGAAGCCTCCCTGGCCTGACCTCCACATCTGTGTTGACCACTCTCCTCTGTGCCCCCAATTTTCCCACCTCCCTTATCAAAATACATCCCCGGTGACTAGGGAAGTACCTGATATTTCGCTCTTGCTCCTCCCACCACCCTCCTTTCTGTTTCTAGGCAGTAAGCTCCTCAATGACAGGACTCATGAGTGACTTGGTCCTTGGAGAGTCCCCATCACCTAGCTCACTGGTGGACCTAGAATGGTTACTCAGTAACTCTGTACAGCCTGTGTGAAAAAAAAAAAACGGTCCACTGGCAGAGTCCCGGGGATCGTGCTCATTTGATGGGCAGGTGGAGGGAGAGGAACCCACTGGAGAGACTGGGAGCCAGCCAAGGGGAGAAGCCAGGCAGGCGGCAGCAGCGATGGGGAACAGTGAGCAGTAGACAGTGTCTGGTGTGGATGCGGGGCAGCTGGAGGAAGGCGAGAAGACCACCCTGCATCCCTTCTGGACAGCCATGGGTGGGAGCCTCGGTGCAGGTGTGGCAACGTGAGTGGCAGGTGAGTTAGAACAGGAGGCCGCAGGATGGCCTGGGAAAAGGCAAACGCACAGTGTCTGAGCCGTTGTGACAGTGGAGGGGGCGCTGAGCGAGAAAAGGAAATATTTGCAAGTGCATGTGTGCGGGAGTTACAATTTCTTAAAAAAATCTCATCCATAGCCCTGACTGGCCAAGGGAAGGTGAGGCTCTATCCAAATACAGAGCAAGTGTTTACTGAATGGCAGGTAGAAAAAATAAATAAACAACGGCATTCAGACGGGAGATCTGCCTGGTCAGAAAAAGAGCAAATTTTATCAAAACATAAACTTTTAAAAAAAGCCCCATTTTTATGTTTCAGAAAAGATGCTCTGCTCAGGGACTGACACTTAATTAGCTATTTCCAGTGTCCACATCATAGTTTCACAATCACTGGGGTGTCTGCTTTCAGTCACTACAAACCCTTCTTGCGGAATGTCTCCAACGCCATGTATGTTCCCGTGACCCCATCTATTCATGTAAATAGCATTAGCTTTCCAGCCAGTCAGATCCAATGTCAGAGGGCACCCAGAAAACCTCAGGAAAGGGACACTTTTGAGAAAATAATGGGCATGTCAGTTATAGGAATGTCTAATCAATAAGAAACGGTGCATGTGGACAAAAAGGGCCACACTTCTCTTTACAAAGAGGTTCTTCTTTTAAGTGTCTATCAGAGATACAGCTCTGTAAGGTCTCCATCCTGTTCACTTCATTTACAACAGTTTAAAGAAGGCACTGAGGAAAACGGCCTTAAAACATTAAACTACTTTTCCTGAGACATATGTTTCTTATGCAATTAACAATGTATTTGGCATCAATAAGCTCTAATTTCAGAAACATTCTCCCACAAACATTAATCATTAATTCCAAATTCAACTTCTATGTGGCTCCTTGTCACACACAACTCTCCGAGGCTATGCCACATGGTGTCTCAAAAATGTTAATTCACTTCTTTGAGAGATTACACTCCTAGAAAAATATCTGTGCAATAAACATACACACATAACAAGCCAAACGAAGATTTTATGGAAAAAAAAACACACAAAACAATTTTCTTCACCAGTTACGTAAATCAAGCCATCATGGTGTGTGTCGTTAACTTATATGGTGATGTATGTCAATTATCTCTCAATAAAATGGGGTGAAAAGGAAATAATTTTCTTATGGCAGATTGCATTTCCGGCCAAACACCTGATCACACCTTTCAGAGAAATGCATAAAATCCTTCGTATAATCAAATGACAAATAATATTTCAGTAGAAGTCAAAGCTCAGCAAATCACATATATAGAAAACTACATAGGAGTTTTTTCTTAATCCCGTCACCTCTTTCACCCAGCCCTGAAACCCCCCCCCTCTGACAGCTGTCAGTCTGTTCTCTATCTGTGAGTCTGTCTCTATTAGGTAAAACACATGCAGTTAAAATATAGTGCCTACAGGGAACTCAGAGGCCTGGCATGACTTTTTCAAGGTCTCCACTACGGGGCAGGACAATTTTTCGTTGTGAAGCTGTCCTGTATATTATAGGTTTGGGTCAGTAGCACTCCACTGGGCAATGACAACCAAAGGAACCACGGACACATTTCCAAATGTCCCCCAGGAGGATACTGCTCCCGTGTTGAGAAAAGAAATTTTAGCCCAGACCCAAAGGAAATGCCCACATTTACATCCCTGGAGAACCACGGGTCAGTCTCAAACCCAGTGTCCAGGAAGCCAGCGCCCCCAGGAGGGATCAAGAGAAAATACGAGAGTAACAGACTCTTACAGTCCTCTCGTTTCCACCCTGCCCTCCCAGCCTCAGACAATTCACTCATCGATTTCAAAGCTGAGGTCCAGTCATCCTTTTAACTGCTCACCAATTCTCTTGTCCCATTTGTTCATAGCCTACCCCATCCCAATCTTGGATCCGTACCCCAACCCAACTGAACCTGGGCTCCTTGCCCGAGGACAGGCGACAGTGACAGCACAAGTCCCAGAGCAACAGTGGAGCAGCCCTGAAGGGCAGGCCTTCGCCGTCACTGCTCCACACGCCCCTCATCCTCGCCTGGTCCTTCCCACACCTGCACTGTCCCATCAGCGGTGGCACCTTCCATTCTCACTCTGCCGCACCCACGAAGGAATCTCCCTGGGTAGCTGGAGTTCCTCCTCCCTCCCCGCCTCCCCCCTTCTTGTCTACCTGTTTATCTCACTGTGTCTCCAGCACAGCACTGAACAGAGCAGGGCCAGGGGGAATCCCGGGCCTCTCCTCAAGCAGTGGAGTAAGTCCAAGGGTTTCCACTCAAGTTGGGACCCTGCAGGTTTTTGGTAGATAGTTTATTTCTCTTCTGTTATTTAAGTCTAAGAGCTTTGTCACAATTAAATATTGAACCACATAAAATAGTTTTCCAGTACTATTGTATTTTTAAATGTCATCCTATGAAAAGTACTTACTTTATTGCCCCTGATTGATTTCATTTCATTTTAATTTTTACTTTAAGTAAAAGTAAAAATGAGTGATGAAAGCCAAACACCTGGGGCCACGCATCTAAGGGGAACACCTCCATACCTGTATATCTGAAATTCAAGTTCAGGAGGAAACCTGTCACGATTGAAAGGGGCCTCGAACTTACCCGGATGTAGGCGTCCTGGTGCTGCTTGGCAAAGTAGAGCATGTTGTCCAGGGCTAGCATCCCAGGGGGGGTCTGGGTGAAGTCCATGGCAGGGTTGACATGATTCTGTGATTAAGACAAAATGTTTGATCAGGTTAATTCCTCAGCAGAGGTCTGGTTTCCCTCCTCAAGAACAAAGCACCACAAGGCAAAGTCCAAATGATCAAGTAGGAAGACATCTTCCATCTCCATAGCAACCTGCAGGGTGGAGGTGGGGGCTTCTCTGCACGGGGGCAGCAGCACCAGCTTAATACCTGGGTTAGGAAACTCAGCTGAAGATCAGAGCATAGGACGACTGTTAGATGCAACGCTGCGAGAAAAAGAAAATAATGTGACAACTGTCCTTCTGGTGGCTGGGCGGGAGTGGAAGCGACAGCGTCGGGGAGGAAGAGCCAGGGTGAAGCCACGTCTCGCCATCGACCGTCTGCACCTTAACTTGCTCATCCTCACAAGAGGGGGTGAAGCATGACCGCCCTGCCCTTGGATTCCGTGAACTGTCCCGTGTTACGGACACGTGATTAAAAAACCAGCTGTCCCCGAGTCCTGACACCGGCCCATTCTCAGGGAGTGTGCTGGCCTGCGGTTACCACACACAGCACAAGAAGCAGGGAGACAAAATAACAGTTACAAACACACTCAACAAATTCTCCACAGGCTCAAGATCGCCCAGCAAGTACCACGGAAGACCTCGAACACCCGCAGCAATCTTGAGAAAAAGAAACAAAGTTGGAGAAGTCATGCTACCTGATATCAGACTATACTACAAGGTCGTAGTAATCAAAACAGCACGGTACCCGCAAAGCACACACACAAAACAGACACAGAGATCAGAACAGAGGGCCCGGAAATGAAGCCATGCCACTGTGGGCAATGCGTGTTCAGAGCACAGGCTTTTAACTGCACTTCTAGTGTTGAGTCATTGAAGTCCACAGAGATGCCCAGTGCGAAGGTCCTGGACTGTGGTTCTCCTCGGTGCAAATTATTCGCTCAGGAAAGGGGGCCTGTGATCCATCCGTTTTAACAAAAGCTGTAATTTCTCCATCCCTCGCAGACATAACAGACCTAAGTCTCTCTGATGTTCAACAAACCACTCCTATCATCCCTGACAAATAGGCTGGCACTAAAGCAATTAGATAGCTGCCTTGGATTCTCTGGGACTGGCCCTAAATTATGAAGTGTCCCTGCATTGTCAATGACAAACAAATTACTTTGTAGTGGTGGGTGAACTCTGTTCTTTTTTCTGTCTCTCTCTCTCTCTTTAACTCCAGGTACCATTTTCCCTGAAATTTCTCTCTCCTTGAAATTATCATTTCTTTTTTCTCTTTTGGCTTTAATAGCCAGCAAAGTAATTTTACAACCTTGGATTTGGATAACAGGGAAGTGAGAATTACACCCTGAAAGACTGGGAAGCTTTCCATACTGTGACAAAAATACTCTGAGAACCCGGCAAGGCCAACAGTCCCCTCAACCCCCAACCCCTTTCTTATTTATGAGACGCTCTGGATACAGATTTATTTTCTTTTCTTGTTCTGTGATTTTTTTCCCACCTGTCTTGAAATAGAAGCTGGGTAATCTTTGATAAATGGCTTGAAATTCTCCCTTGTTTTACGGCACAGCCTGTTACCTCTGTACATCCTTTTGAAATGCCACTTGCTGGTTCCTGCAGAATGCTGCTCCGTCAACCACATCAGACAGCCCAGCCCCTGCAGAAAGGGGGTGGGGTGGCTGCTCCCTTCTGAAGCACCAGGGTTTCTCACTTTAGGGAAATGATAACAACCGCTGAAGGTAGTGCAATTTATGTTTTTATAGTGAGCACCCTGGTGGGGTTTGGGTGTCGAGTTCTGGAGATCTGTTTCTCCTCTGTTACCCACATGCCAATTCTTTAGCTGAATTATTTCAATGACACATCCCAGGAAAGGTTCAAGGTCTAAGACAGGGAATCATTCCACCTGTTCCAGGCCCCTATGCCAGGGCCCCTGGAGAGCTGGAATGAATCTGGAATATAACCCAGGCCAGTTGCCTTATTTTATAAACAAGAAAACTGAGCCCTTGGTGGAAAGCAGTGGTGCTCACACTTGAGCAGGCATCCAAATCCCCTGGAGGGATTGCTAAAGCACCCCAGTCTCTGACTCACGAGGGCTCGGTGGGGTCCCACGACCTGCATCTCCAACAAATCCACAGGGGATGCAGATGCTGCTGGGTGGAGACCACACCTTGGGACCCAAGGTTGTCTAGATTGGCTCATCTCAGAGAACACTGGAAATATTAAAATAAGATCTAGAATCTAGACTCACTAATTCCTCGAATCCTGAGCAGCATCTATCGCACCAGGCTTTGGACCCACTGGTTCCACGTTGCAAATGCATTTTAAATGTACTTGTCATTCATCTCCTTGGTTCTCTGGCCTCTCCTTGAGAAAACAGACTCCTTTATTCAGAAAAAGGAATTAAAATTTGGAAGCCTCTCACTTCTCCCGTTGTTCAAATTTCTGACAAAAGTATTATGTATTAGTATCTCCACAGGGAAGGCAGGAAACTGTCACCTGTCACTATTTTCTGGTCCTGAATCCAAATCACATTGAGGGAATATTCATTCAGTCCACGTCAAGGATGTTTCTTGAGGCTGGGAGTTCAAGGTCATTTTCTCCAAGGGGAAGCAGGTCACTGGGGAGCTCTGTCCAATCACACATGCTTCCCCTCCTCCTCTCCCCTCCCCTCCCCACCCACAAGGGAGGAGCACATGGGGGTCTCAACAGACTCCCTAGAAGAGCAGCTATCACAACCTTGGATGCACCTGAAAATCCCCTGAGGAGCTTTGAAGATTCCTGATGTCCAGGCTGTACCCGAAAATTCCAAATGAGGAAGTCTGTGTTTGGGAACCAAGCAACTGGATATTTAAAGCTCCTCAAGTGACCCCCAAGGTCCAGTCGGGGTTGAGAACACTTTCCCCAATCAGTGGGTCTCAAATGTGAGCATGTTTAGACTCCCCCAGAGGTTCTGTTCAAGGAGGTGGCTGGGCCCCACCCCCAGAGTTAACGATTCAGTGGGTCTGGGCTGAGGACCCAGGATTTGCTTTCATACAAGCTCACAGATGCTGCTGAGGGTCTCTGGACCACACTTGGAGGAACCACTGTCCTAAAGTCACAGTCACCCAACACAAGAATGTGTTAGGGACCTATCCCCACTGGCCAATGGCGATGGAACCTTGATTCCCTGTCCCAAGTGTCTGGCTAGGCTGCATCTTTTATTAAAATGTAGCTCTAGGTTGGACAAGCTTTCTCTGAGTTGGCACAGGCCTAGCACTCTCTCACATGGCTTCTTCACGCATTCATATATTTGATTTTTGTGACACTGCACCTACCCTGCCCAAGAGTCCCAGAAGTAGTCATAAGAAATCTTTGGGTTCTGGCCTTGGGCTCTCTCCATTAAATTCAATAAAAATCAATAGCTTGGATGAAAACAAAGAAGGCAGCCCATCAAGTCTGACCTAAGGGCAGGCAGGGTGGGCGAGATGGTGAAGATGCTGAAGAGCAGAAAGATCCCTGTGACCAGGTGGAACAGGTGCGGGTGGGCATCGAGCCGGGCACTCCAGACGTGTGGTTTCACTTAACTTTCCCAACTACCCAAGGAGGTGAGTGCTATTCATGAGGTAAATGTTCCTCTCTTTCCACAGATGAGGGTCAGAACTGGTGGCCCACACACGGTCCCACCTGGTACGTGGCAGAGACACGCACCACCCCAATTCTGAGGCTTCCTTTACTACTCAGGCTCAAAGGTCCTTGCAGAATAAGATGGTAGGTCCCATCAGCAAGAAGTTTAATTATGGAAATGTAAAGTCTTGTAAAAAGGTTTTTTAAAATACAAGAATACGGGAAATCTGGCTTATGAATAATTCATGATACCCAGCTCCTCATCATTAAAATTTGATTCTTTTAGGTAAAGCGCAGAGAATTGGCATGAAAGAAACCTCCCAGAAGATGCTAAGGGTTCAGGCCAACAGATTCTAAACCACCCCGCTCCCCTGCTGAGCCTCCCTCTTGCCTGGTCTAACATCTAACATCTCTAATGCCTCTGCTGGTCTCATCCCACTCACTGCCCTGCTGCCCCTGACCTCACCAGGCTCTGCTTTCCCTGGATGGGTGAGCCCACAACTAACCTTCTGGGTAATAGCTCTGGTTCAACAGAGCTCTGGGACCATCCACAACCACCCACCATCACTAAGGGAACCCCCTCCCTGAGAGCGTTCTGCCACCTGGGAGAGTCCATGCCTATCCATACCATTAAGAGCTGTGAGAGTTGGCAACAAGTTCAAGAAGAGCCAGTGTCACCTGGAGGTCAGCGGACTCTGACATGCTGGGTTCCCTGAACAAGAGCAGAGCAAGGACACAGGAGGTCCCACAGATGGGGCCAGTCAGCCACAGCTGGACACAGCACATGGTTCTGGGGACCACGCCCACAGCTGGGTCCTGACACATAGGAAACCGTTCACAAAAGGGAGGCGAGGAAGAAGCAGAAATGCCTGGACAGAAAGGTGGGTTAGGAGAGCTGGAGAAAACACCTGAGATACTTAGCCATGGGGGAAAGAAAAGGGGTGGCCCTGGCTGGTTTGGCTCAGTGGTTAGCCTGTTGGCCCAGAGACTAAAGGGTCCTGGGTTTGATTCCGGCCAATGGCATGTGCCTCAGATGCAGACTCGGGCCCCGGCCCTGGCATGTGGGGGGTGACCAATTGATGTGTATCTCCCGAATCAATGTTTCTCTCCCCGCCCCCCTTCCACTCTTTGAAAAGCAATGGAAAAAATGTGAGTGGTGTGTCAGAGGGGCAGGATAGGGGTTGTGGCCTGGACAACTCCTGCCTTTAGGCATCTGAAGAATTAATATTATTCTGCTCGACTATAGAAAACAGGATTAGCAAAGATGTGTCCGTCTGTAGAAACACTGAGGCTAGGACAGCAGCACAGCAGGAAAGCTGAACAGAAAACTGAAGAGAAAGGGCCGGAGCAGGCGACCTCTGGATGCCCTGCGGCCCCTGGTTCGTGCCGTCTCATCAAATGATTGTGGATGCTTGCTACTGTGCAGCGCACTGTGGGAGACAGGATAGGTTTCATCCAAAGACGAATTTAAAGCAAAACAGTACTTGCCTTCAAGAAATGTCTGTCTCAGGAGTCATTTGTTAAAAGGCTTAACAGTACAGCTTTGAAGTGTGTACGCACACATACACACACACAAAGTAACTGCACATGTGCACACGATGGGAGATCTCACACTGAAATTCTGGATTTGAGGCAAATTTTCTTAGTTAAAAAATAACATGCTTTCAAAAATTAGTCTTAAAAGGTCAGAAAAGTCCGTGCAAACAATGTCATGTGTCCGACTCATGGAAATCTGGCTTCATGCTCAATTCACTGTCTTGAAAGAAGCAGCGTTGAGACGTACTGAACAAAAGGATGGATTTAAACATTGTTTATTGGGGATGTTGATTTAACAGTCAATACAGAGAATTACCATACAAACTCAATTAAGAAGTGCCTTGGGAATGAATTCCCTTTCAAATGAAGCTGGTTATGTTTTTTTCTATGCTTTCATGAATAATAAAATAATGCTGTCGAGGTTTATAAAGATATCTGCGCTTTTCCTACAGAGCTGAGCCCCTGCAGGATTCTGAATAATCTGGACCCTGCGGCTCATGCTCGCAACTCTGGCTCTTTCTTCCCTTCACCCCAACAGCTTTTTCCACCACTTCATTTAGAACCCCCTCTTCTCCCCGCTCTTGTCACTTTAAAATAGGATGGGGACAGCACCGCTCACACACAGTGGGTTTCTTGGTCTCCCCTTTGCACCCACGCCCAGGAAGAACACAGGCAAAAAGGGCCATCGAAGGACCCACCTGGGCCACGATCACCCCAGGGAAGACCTCGCTGATCCATCTGGACACCTGTTCCCTTCGAGCCCAACACAGCCCTCCAGGCTGCCCTGAGTGAGGAGGCCACTGCTTGCCTGGGAGATGAACCGTCGTGACCACGATGGGTCTAGGAGCTGGTCCAGCGCAGCTGCTGTGGATGAACTCCCAGGAGAGCAAAGGACACAGGGGCTCCTGGGCTGCGCCCGGCCTCCTCCAGGACTGGGCACTGCTGGCCCCCTGCGTAGGGATGGTGGTGCCAGCGACAGTGCTAACCATGGGAGGAGCAGCTAACACACAGCACTCACTGGCCAAGCTCATTCATTTACATACTGCCGGGACTGCTTTCTCCCGGTGGCCAGGGGAACCTAAAATACGTACTGCCGGGCCCTTCACAAGAAAAGCCTGCTGACTTCTATTCTAGGCGTTTGCCCTCATAGCAACTCGATGAGACAAGGGTGAACCAAAAGTTAAAAATTTCAACTAACAGAGAAATGCCGAGGCTGGGCTCCCTGCAACTCTGGGACCCTTCTGTAAATGTTCACTGTTTTACTTCCCTGGATAAATACTGTAATGACTTTAAAGGTCCCCAAAGGATTCCCTGGACAAATTCCACATCCTGCAGATGTTATATTGAATGTTTTCAGTGGCCTGAGCTAAAAATCTGCAGGTTAACGAATCACTTCCAAGGGCCTAGGCTCTAATAACAGTAAGCTACCAAGTTCAACACAGTTTAGTCCCTGGAGAATGGAATAATCCTTGGTCAGACATGCTTTTTTATTTGCTCCAGCACGACATTGAAGGGATGTGCCAATGTGTGTTTTGCTTTATTTAGTCCACGTTTTGAGTAATTGATTTGGGGGGGTGGGATTTGCTGTTCCACTTCTTTATGAATCATTGGTTGATTCTCATGTGTGCCCTCACCTAGGATCGAACCTGTAACCCTGGTATATCTGGACAATGCTCCAACCACCTGAGCTACCCGGCCAGGCCTGAATAATTTTCCTTAGTAACCTACTGACTATAGTACAACACATTTCAAAGAAAGGAAAAAATAGCTGTGACTTCAGCCATGTTGGGTGGCAACTATAGGTTTCTTTTGGTTGTTTTTCCCGTTTTCAGTTAGATCATTCTTGAATCTTAACTGTGCATGTCTTAGAGTAAACCAAATAGCTGACTCATCGGGATTAAAAAAAACAAAGATTTTTTAACTCGCCAGTTAAATATTCAAGCTGACTCCCCTCAGATGTGTTGATAAAGAAGATAAGTCAATATTTGTGAGCACACTAAGGAAGGGAAGTTCACACCTGAGAATCTGAGACATTTCAGAACCTCAGAGCTTAGTGTCAGAGCTGAAGATTTTGAGCTTGAACACTGCAAAATCTAGAGATCGCTCTCATCTGAAAGATTAAAAATTCTAGAAATTTCATTTTAGTTAATAAGATTCAGAACTAATATTTCCATCTTTCATCAATTCTAAGATGCCTTGGTTTTCATATCTCAACAGTTCTAAATTTGGGTAGAATTCCATAACCTACGGCATCTTTCAATTATCCTCAGCCAGACAGCAGTCACAAAGCAATTTTCTTCCCATGGGCGGAAACCTATATAATCTTATTAACCAATGTCACCCCAATAAATTAAAAAAACCCACTAGCATCACAGGAGCAGAATGAGCATCAGGGTCTGGAGCAAAAGCTCTGAGATGATAGGGGAGCAGCAGCTGTTCATCCCAAGGCGATGGGTGTGGGGAGCGGCGGCCCCAGGTTGGGCCCAACCAGGCCGCATCACCCATCCCCAGCCCAGGGGTCCTCAGAAGTGGGGTGGCTGAAGAGCTCAGCACCAAGGGCTTTTCATTCTTTCTCGGGTTGTTTGTAAACTGTGTTACCAAATTGTTTGCAGAAACACACAATGAGGAGTTGAGGTGAAAGTGATTCAGAAAAACTGGCTCCGTGGGTAGAAGTTTCAAAAATTAAACGTACCTACTTTACTTGCCTTTTTATATGTTTACAAGAGTGTTAAATGACAAATCATTAAGTCTAGCAGAGCTCTTCTAATAAATACAATATTTTTTTAGAAAAATACTTAAATAATAGGATGTTTTAGGTTAACTAGCGAGGTTCTTTTATTTTTAGTTGAACATTAAATGTGTGTTCACCAATTAGTAGCATCTTGGACAATGAAATTTGGGCATTGGGCATATAGATGTAGATACAGCCGCAAGAAGCTTACCTAGATTTCTAGGTGAACATGTGCTGTTAGCTACACTTAACCCATTCGTTTATCCCTGTCAGCAGGCCTTGCGTTCTCTCCTACTACATTTCACACTGATGGGGACCAACAAAGTCCATCCTGCAGAGAAAGCTACTGACGCCAAATCAGCCCCTAAATCCAACTGGGTCCAAAGCAAAGACTAAAAACCACGTATCTGGGGACAGCATTTGACTCTGGGGAAGGGAGGGGGTGAAAGGATCACTTTTCACCATCTGTTTACCTTTTGTAGCTTTTGCATTTTGCACTATTATCTATTCAGTATTTAAGTAAATACACATTTTAAATAAAAACTTGTCATTCAGAAAAACACAGTTTCACCATTTAGAAGATACAAGTCCTTAAACAATGATAGCAGCACTAAAAGAACCCCCAGTGACCATCCTGGAAGGAAAGTCGTGAAGGTTGAGCGAAGTCCCTGGGGTTCAGACTGAGTACAGCGTCCAGAGGAGAAGGAAATTCCCTCCACATGGACAGCTTCGGCAGGGCTTTTCCTGCCCACTTCACTCCTCTTTCTCCTCTCCTTTAGAACTGCATCGAGGGTTGAGAGGAGAGAGAGAATTTTCTGTTTTCATTAAAAAAAAAAAGAGTCTTTCACACTGAAATCCTTTGCTGAGCCACTTGGGATATTTCAGAAATGAAATTTACTCTCAATATCTAGGAACTATTTTCTCAGCATTTCCATGAGGAATTTTCACGCGTCCCTCATTTCACCTCCTCTCCACGCCTGTATCCAAAACACAGCACCCACACCAGTTTACCCCTCTCCAGACTCTCCCACAGACTGCGCCAGCCCAGTTAAGAAAAGGTACAATCTCACCCCTATGCTCACTGCAACATTACTTACAACAGCCACGTATGGAAGCAGCCCAAGTACCCATCAGAAGAGTGGGTAAAAGCTGTGGTAGGTGTGTACAATGGAATATTACTTGGCCATAATAAAGAACAAAATCTTACCATTGCTACAGCATGGATGGACCTATGGGTATTAGGCTAAGTGGGATAAGCCAGTTAGAGAAAGACAAATACCATGCGATTTCACTTACATGTGGAATCTAATGAACAAAATAAACAAGCAAACAAAACAGAAAAGAAAGAACAGACTGATGGCTGCCAGAGGGGAGGGGGTTACAGGACTGGGTGAAAAGCTAAAGGGACTGAGAAGTACAGATTGTTAGTTACAAACTAGTCACGTGGACGTAAAGTTCAGCACAGGGGATACAGTCATTAATACTGTAATAACTCTGTACGGTGCCAGGTGGGTACTTGAAATACCAGGGGGATCACTTTGCAAAGTAAATTACTATCTGACCAGTATACTGTACACCTGAAACCAATACAAAATAACACTGACTGTCAACTGTAATTGAAAAATATTATTAAATTTAAAAAAAAGAAAAGGTATAATCTGAGTCACATTTGAGTAAATTGATGGAGCTAGCTCACCATCGGGAGGTGCTAACAGCCTTGGTTAGGACATTAGAGTCTTCAGTGCCCACATAACCAACCTTAGGCAGCGGGCACATCACCAACAAGACCAGAAATAGAACCAAGTCAGCTACTCAGTGGGCATCCAGCTGGTGTAGCCAGTGCTGGGCAGAGAATGGCTCCCATGGTTACAGTGCTGGGGCTAAGTGAACGGCTTCCTCGTTTACACATAAGTGCCCACACTTGATGCAGCAAACAGGTTTCCACTGACTGTTTTCACTGAACCCAAATCTCCCAAACTGACCAGGGGCCCTTCCTCAGCTCAACCAGCACCTAGCAGATGGCATTTCCTGTCGTGCGAGTAGAGGGCAAAGGGGCACAGGCCCTGAAACAATGAGAGAATTCAGTGGCAGCCTCCTGCTGCAGCAAACAGTGTTTACAGTGAGCCATGCCGGCCAGGCCTGGATTCTTGTTGGTAAATAAAACCCTGACGGGGGCGGCAGGTGATAAGCCTGTGTGCACCCCTCCCGGTTCAATTTATTTTATGCATCTCAAGCAAACACGTATAATTCATTCCACACTTACTCCCCTACCCACTTCTTCTTTCCCGTGGGTAAGCGCACGACACACCCATCCCTCTCCGTCCCTCCAGGGCCCGTCTAAGGTGCCCGCACACAGGGCCTCCCCGCACCCCAGCCATCCTCACACCAGGACCCCAGAAGCGGCTCTGCGTGCTGTGTCGGGTCCACGGGGCCCTGGATGCCTCCCTGGGTCCACTGGCCTCTGCCCTGACCTGCCAGCCACGGTGAGACGGGCGCCATCCCAGCTCTTCGGGGCAGACACGCAGACCCCGACTTGTACAACCACCGAGTCCAACGCGACGGCAACAGTGAAAGTTTACCTAAAACTCCTAGTGCCAGGCAGGTGTGTGAGGATGACACAGGTAACTCAGTGCCCATAAGCAGCGTGGGCGGGCCTTGCTCCTGAGGAGGCTGCAGAGCAGAGGCTGGGTGCACTGCCCACGGCCACACGGCAGGGCAGCTGGCATGCAGCACCGGGCAGTCTGCCCGAGGATGGTGGTCCAGGCTGGGCAAGGTCAGTGGCAAGTGAAATGACCTGTTCACATGCTACAAAGCCCACGTCCCCCACGCATCACCCGTGCACCTGCTGGATGGTGCCTTTCGGATCCAAAGTTCCAGCTACAAAGAAATAATGCCAAGGAAGTGTGCACCATGTGCTAAAAGGGTAACAAGTAACACTGCTTAATAGATTGCTCCCTGCCACAGCCCTGCTGTTTGTAATCCTCGCCTGAGGATACGTTTTTTATTTTATTTTTACTCTTAGAGAGAGAGAGAAGGGAGGGGGTGGAGGAGGGGGAAACCTAGGTGTGTGCCCTTACTGGAGTTGAACCTGCAGCGTCTTGGTGTACAGGGTGATGCAGGCGGCCACAGCCATGTTTTATCGGGGGCAATGTTTTGTGAGTTTTAAGCCAAAAGTGGGAGGTGGAAGGTTTTAGCTGGGGCAGGGTTTTTCTAAACCTTGTTTTGTTTTGTTTTTTAAAGAAATATGTATTTATATACTTCAGGGAGAGGAAGGGGGAGGGAGAGCCGGAAATGGAGACATCAATGATGAGTCATTGATTGGCTGCCTCCTGCACACCTCTGACTGGGGATCAAGCCCGCAACCCGGGCACGTGCCCCAACCGGGAATACGAACTGCGGCCCCCTCGGTCCTTAGGTCAATGCTCAACCCCTGAGCCATGCCCGGCGGGGCTGAACCTTGTTTTGAAAGACCTCACTAAGCACTCCACCTTCTCAGGCACATCACAGCTGCTCCTCATACAAGCACCTTCAGCCTGGATAGTAACGAACACACATGCCTTTGTCAGGAGCACCCCCTAGGGGCCAGAAAACAAATTCGGCTCTAACAGGAGAAGAATGAACTTTGGGAAACAGGTGCTGAACAGGAAAGGAGTGGGGAAAACAGGAGCGGAGACACCTGTCTCCTCGCTCGGTTTTCAATAGTTACCCCTGAGAAATTAGGCCTACAGTTAAAATTCATTACAGCAGAAAAAGACAAGAGGAGAAGCTCAAGTATTACTGCGGCAATGAATTTGTTGCTGAAAGAAATGAGATGTGGGGACTAGATAACAGCTCATCAGCCAGGAGCAGAAGGCAAACTCACTCAACAGGGAGGCCTGCTGGTCATTTTACTTATTATTATTTTTTAAAACATGCCTTTTATTTTTTATGTCAGAGAGAGGAAGGGAGAGAGACAGGGATAAAAACTTCAATGAGAGAGAAACATCAATTGGCTGCCTCCTGCAAGCCCACTACTGGGAATCGAGTCCACCTACAACCTGGGCATGTGCCCTGACCGGTAATCGAACCGGGGACCTCCTGGTGCACGGGAGGACTCTCAACCAACTGAAACACACTGGCCAGGCCCGCTCGTCATTTTAGATGCTCCTAGTCCCTGTGAGGCCTGGGTGAGGGCCACAGAGACCCCCCTGCAGGGCTCCTAAGGCCCTTGCCTTGTCCCTATAACTTGACGCTCTGCTGGCTGATCAGCAGGTCTGTGAGGTAACTGAGTGTCGTCATCCAGGCTGGTCCTCTGAGCTCTACTGGGCTGGTTGGAAGCTAATGGCTATGGTTTGGCACCATCTGGTGGCTGATTCTGCTCCGGGTTCACTAGCGATGGATTTCCTGGCTAGTTATACCAGGATGGAGCAAGACTAGAAATGAGTAGGGCTAAGGCTTTGTATTTCAGATTGGTAAGGGGTGTCTGACCAGACTGGACCAGAGGGCAGAGAAAATGAGGCATAAAATAGAGGATCTGGTCCCAAGGAACAGGCACGTAAGTTCATCTGAACTGAACAGTGCAGGGTCTCAGTCACTGCTAAACCCTTTGCCAATGGCCCAAATGGTCCCTCAGGTGGGAGGGATCGTCTAGGGCTGGGTGCACTGGCTACATGTGGCCGAGCTTCTGGGCAGAGCACCCCAGCCCACACCGGGATCTCTTAAATTGTGTGGCTAGAATTAGAGAATTTCAGTGAGTGACAATTTAAAAAAGTGTTAGGTGCCCTTTGCTTTTATGACCTACTGTTTATGAATCATATTTTAAAAAACATGTTTCTTGATTTTTAGAGAGAGAGGAAGGGAGAGGGATAGACAGAAACATCAATGAGAGAGAAACATCACTGACCGGCTGCCTCCTGCACGCCCCCTACTGGGCATCGAGCCCACAACCCAGGCATGTGCCCTGACCAGGAATGGAGCCAGTGACCTCCTGGTTCATAGGTTGATGCTCAACCACTGAGCCACGTCTGCTGGGCTATTGAGTCATATTTTCAATATATGAAAGCAAAGTGCCTGGTTTGGAATACTATCCTGATTATTAAACCATTCACATGGGGAAAAGTGATTTATTTTATAAAAAATCTACTTTACTCTGCAGTTTCCAGAAATGCCTTGTTGTGAAGGGTAGGGGCCCCATGAAAATCAGGTAAATGTCGTAATTTACCCTGTGATTCACACATGCAGATTCTAGATTCTCACTAATGCTGTCCTTGGACTTCAAGGGACCGAATCTCATTCTCAGTGACAAGACCTGAGAAAGTTCTGCTGGGAATGACGCAGAAACATAAGCCACACCCACCACAGGCTGAGTTCTCCTGTGTGTAGAATGATTTTAGAATGAAGATTTCATTGCAGAATGACAATCCACTGGATCTCAGGGGCAGTATTTTGGCACAGCAGTCACAGTGGGGTATGTTCTCCCCGGCAACTATCCTGAGCAACGCCAATGATTGGCAGATGGTCTCTAATGTCCCACGTGCCTGTGAGCAGGTGAAGGGCAACTTTCTCTTCCCCCCTTGTCACACACAAGACTCATGGCTAGGACACCGATCCGAAAGCCCCCAGGGACTGCCAGTGCAGCAGAGTCTCCTCATTTCTCACAGTCATGTCTTACGAAGTCACCATGAGCCCTGAATAAGGAGCGCTGGGGCATGGCCTTTCAGGGAGACTCAGGGCTGGGGTCCTCTGCGCCTCTGGTCACAGATTTTTGTCACTGATCAACACAGACCTGTTCTCCACGTGTTTCTCCATAAAGTACATGTTTAACCCATGCTGTTGACTCATTAACACCTTTCGGAACGGGTCTGTGACTCACATCTGAACTAAGGTCATCCAACATACGTCTTCTTGATAAGGCACAGCACAGACTGGGGCGCTCGGGACACTGGCCAGCACTTCAGCAGGAGGCTTGGGGACCAAATAGCAACAGCACCAACACAAAGCACAACATTTCAAACAACATGGCCCTGGCTGGGCTGCGAGAACGACGCTTGTTTATGGCAGGAGAGCTGGGACAAGAGGACAGAGTGTCACCTTGTGTGACCCCCTGTGCCTGTCCGGCAACTCAAATTTTCTGCCCTTCATGCATTTTCCCGTGTATGTCTGCAAATGCCATGACAACTGACTTGTAGGTCACAAGTAAAATTTAGCGAGGGGGTGAATTTGCTAGCGCGGGCTCCGTGAACAATGAGGGCTGAATGTATTTCCCGCTCCTTTGAATTTAAGTTTCTCTGTAATCTGCCCCTCACCCCTCACCCCTCACCCGCAAAGCCAGCTCCACCTGTCTCTCCATCAACATTGGCTATAACTAACGATTTGCAGTTCCCCAAGCACATGGTTTTCTTCTATCTTCAAGGGTTCCTTCGAACCCCGTTTTCTCATCATCTTCCTGGGACAACTTAGAGCTGTCCCAGTCCCCCATTACTGCTGTCACAGTGTCGCGGGGCACTGGGCAATGTCCCAATAATAATATTAATAGCAGCTGTCCCATCATCATAATAGCATCTAAATTCATAGTCTGCTTCCTACATGCCAGGCACTGTTCTGTAGGACTTACAAGTACCTACTAATTTAATTCATATAACAAACCTATTGGTAGAGAGAACCTTTATGCCCCATTTTGAAGATGAAAAACCGGAGACGTGAAAATGTCAAGTAACTTGCCCAAGTCACTCAGCCTGGGGGTGGGAGAGTCAGGAATTGACCCCTGGCAACCTGAACCCAGGGCCGAGCTTCGGCCCGATGTCGCCCTCTCATAGTGACTGTTGAATTCCAGCAGCATTTAGACTAAGATGCTCCCTTCCGTGGTATGGGACAGGGACAGAGATGGAGATGGAGGTAACGGGGTATAAATATGTATCTCACGTCATTCCCTGCCAACTGTATTTCAGAAAAAAATATATGAGAATGACACCATGCACTTCATTTGGAATTATATATAATTATACTTGTATAACTATGCATAATTATCTCCTGTCACCCAAGAAGGTAGAAAAATCCTCCAAAAATTTGAATGTGAATCTATATTAATCATTTCTAAAATGTTTTTTGTATTTTGTGGTACTTTGATATCTTGAGTCCTTGCTGACTTTAGAGGGACAGCCCCCCTGCTCAGGGTTAGCTAACTCCTTAGAGATAGGAAGCTGCAGAAGAAAAGTCTGAAGCTAGCAGTGGTTCATCAGGTTGAAGGAAAGAAGCTGTTTCCATAACATAAAAGTACAAGGCGAGGCGGCAAGTGCCCTGACTAGGAATCAAATCTGCAACTTTTTTGTGAACAGGATGATGCTCCAACCAACAAAGCCACCTGGTCAGGGCTCAGCAGCTCTGTTTAAAAGCAAGAGCTTTTGCTCGGCCAGTGTGGTTCGGCGGTTGAGCACTGATCTATGATCCAGGAGATCTCGGTTAGATTCCCGGTCAGGGCACATGCCCAGGCTGCGGGCTCGGGGGGCGTGCAGGAGGCAACCAATCAATGACTCTCTCATCATTGATGTTTCTGTCTCTCTCTCCCTCTCCCTTCTGCTCTCTCTGAAATCAGTAAAAATATGTTTTTAAAAATAAAAATAAATAAAAGCAGGTGCTTTTCTGTGTTATGACTGAACATATAAGCCACTTAGCACCTTCAGGTTGAGATTTGAGCACTGTTTCATCAGGAAGATCTGCCCCATTAGACGCTGTGCTGAGGGGGAATGTGGGGCCTGCCTGTTTCTCCAGGGCATTGTGCTTTAAGATCCTTTAACAAACTGTTCTTCTTGCCTCCTTGGAGGCACGGCCTCTTCTAGTTTGGAAAACTTAAAAAGCTGCCTATGATTTCCATGATACCTGCCCCCTGAAAGCAAGGAAGGGAAGTGCCATTTGCCAGGTGGTAACCACCACCCAGGGGCTGTGCCCATCCCTGGTAGGAGGTCTAGCAGGGCCTCCAACAACTTACCTGCCCAGTTTACAAGAGAAAACTGACACCCAAATAGGTTGAATCACTGGCCCGCTGGCCCAGCCTTGTAAGTAGGAAAGACAAAAGTCAAATCTAGGCCCACTAAACTCCCCAAACTTGCCATTTAATCCTTGCTGGGCTCTGCCTACTTGGGAGACATGAACCGAGAAACAGCAATCTCGCGCTCGCAGCGGTTTGCAGGGGCCTCTAGGTGGCGCGGGAAGCACGCGGTTCCCTTCTCCGAGGCAGTCTGCTTCAGGCTGGCCCACCTGCTCCACCAAAACCTCCGCCTGTCAGAGCTGCTGTGATGAGAAATCCTTACTAACTAATCTTTCCAACTTCTCACTCTCTCATGGAAGAGGGGGCCTGGGAGGAGTTTCAGGGGAAGGGCGTGACACGGAAACAGAAAAGAGCCCAGGAAAAACAAGGGAAGCCAACACTCTCTTTTGGTCACTCTCGGCCCAAGGTCTTTGCTTTTTCTAAAATCACTTCTCAAGCTCTTAGGAGGCCATATACGTGGTAAAGGCCTTAAACGTACATCAAATTAACTTCCAGTTTTAAAAAAACGCCTTTTTTCATAAAAGTATTCATGACACAGAACATTCAGGGGACACTGAAAATGAAACAGATAAACATGAAATTGTGGGGAAATGAACAGTCATGTGAAGACACGTGGAGCTGCACTGAGTCTGCCGCATGGGACACCCAGTGATTTCACACGGGACCAGAGCCTGATGATAAAGAGGAGGGGCCTCCTCCCTCCACCCCAGTTCTGAATACCCTTCTCAGAGACCAGTAATCAGAGAACCTGTAATAACCTGGGTCCCACCAAGTGCTCTGCCCTCTCTCTCTGTCCCTCCCATACTTGGCCAGAAGGAGAAATGACATTGTACATACATTGTGGGATCCAACTGGCCCCGACAAAACCCACTAGGACCTGGGGCAGAGACAAGAAGGGTTTGGGGGCCGGGAAGCAGTAGGTGTAAAGAGCTAGAATTTTGCACTTTTCTATATGGTTCAAACATACCAGAAACCCAGGAGGGAGATGAAATGGCAGTCACTCAGGCACACACCCCTCTCACCACGACATTCGGAATAACTGGGAGCATTTGAGATGCACGTGCCCTGGCAGTTTTGATGTGACTTAAGGGTGAAGAGGACTGGGTGAGTTTGCCAAGCTTCCCTGGTGATTTGCTCAACACACAAAAGTGAACTTGGAAAGAATAGAGGGTGAGGTAGAACGTGAGCCCTGCCCACGTTCCCTTGGCTGAATCCCTGGAAAACAGGTTCTGCCAACACGCAGGTAGGTGAGAGTGGGGCCAGGGCCACCCACCCACCTCGATCATCAACACACACCTGGCATAGGAAACTCTCACCTGGCCCACCAGTCATAAAACTGGTTGCTAAAATTTAAAAACAACAACAGAGTCAACTAAAAGATCAAGTGGGAGGTCACAGGTAAAATACAGGATGTGGTGGAATAAAAATGATATCAGAATAGGTCCGCAAAGCACATTGCAAAGGTGAACGCGACATTTGGCAAGTATTCTTACTGCTAAGACTGCCACCAAAAACAAGAGCTCAGACTGTTTGAGTTTTTTTAAGTTTAACATTATTGGAAAGATTCAAAAACATAATCGCTCTAACCCACTGCTGGTTAAAATGGAAAATACTCAAGAGCACTCTGGTAATATTGAAAGCCTTATAAGTACGTACCGTAGAAACGACAGTGCCGCAAATTTATCCAGATATCAGGGTCATGGACATGCAGAAATGGGCAGCAATGATGTTCGTTATAGACTTGATGGCAATTTCAAAGCATTGAAATGCTCAGGAAAGGGGCTTGGCTCAATAAACTGAAGTACATCCAACTAATGAAAAACCCCTCAGTAATGAGAACCAGTTCATCTGAACCCGTGTGAGAAGCAGAGACAGTTCCCACAAAAGACAAGGTTTCCCAAACAACACACACAGCATGCTATCGATGTGTACAAACATCAGTATCTGCGTGTGTGTGTTCAAGGAAACAGTACTCGCAATTATAAAATAATGCCTGGTGATTGATGATCACTAAAGCCCAAAGCTCATTTTTTGTCATTTACAATGGAGGTTGAAAGGGAAACCCAACTTCACATCTGCAGAATTTGAGCTTAATCAGCTCAAGGTCACACAGAAAGGTGACGGTAGGAAAGGTAAGAATGAAACAGATTCATACTCGGGACAAGCTGTGTTCTTCTGAGTTGCAAATTGAAAAAGAGAAAACCTTGGAGACATCCTATTAGTGTTTTCAGCCAGACAAAACTTTTAGGAAATTGTCTGTTTGCATACATTTCCTTGTGCTTGAATTCCAGGACACTCTCAATTCGATGTTGATATGAAATAGATGTAAGTAATCCAACCTCTAACCCAGTGATCATTTTCACCCCCTCTTGCCAGCACCCACTTCATTCAAAATAGGACCCTAAGCATCTCGTGGAGATTGAATGAAATCTGGATGCCTCCAGGCTCACTACTCTTGGTTACACTCAATCGGGGCTGAGTAAACAAACGCGGTATTAGTCACACTTGTGCAAGTTATTCCACTTGGCTGCAGCCAGAAGGGATTTTCATGTGATCCCGCTTAAACCAGCTAAACATCTGGAAAATGTGAAACAGTTCTTCGAGGCGCAAGCGGACCACACGCTCGGAGGAGGGACATCAGCTACGCAGGCGGCCGAGGTCAGCCCCCGGGCGCTGGGAGGAAGGAGGGCCCTGAGTGGGCTCGGCATACTTACAATGAAGCCAAGCTTCTTATAATCCCGGGTGTACATGGACTTGCGCTTCTCCATGCTGCCGCTGCTGGCGTTGGGTTCAGACTCCGCATCGAAAGCAATTCTTCGAAGCTCAAATATGATGTCCCTCTGAGCCTGCGGGCGTGAGGGAGGAAAGGAGAGGAGAGCTGTGTTCAGTGTGCAGCATTACGTACACCCCGTTCCCATGGGGGCTGACATGAATCACTGCATTCAGGAGAAAAGAAAAAAAACAGATAGAAGACGTCCAGTGTGTATGCTGGGCTCTGCACACTCCTTCTCGCCCTGCCGCTCGCTCTGCTGGTCAGCCCTGGATTGTTCTACAGTCATCCTGGCCAAGCCATTTGGAATACTTGTATCAACTGTCTGGAGTTCTTAAAGGAGCCCCACTGTGATGGGAGGCTTGGGACCGGAGAAAGCCAAGCTCGAGAACTTGGGGGTAACTCACTGTTAGAAACACAGAGAAGAGGCAGGCAATGTTCATGAACAGTATTCAGATGATGAGGGACCCCTAACTACTGAGAAGAGCCTTCGCAGAAACAAGCCTGAAAAATGGTTAAAGTGGTAGGTTTTATGTAGATTTTACCATAATAAAAAAAGATACTTTAAATAAATAAAAGGACTGGTTTATAAACAGGCAGGGCTGTTCCCATTCAGAGGCATTGCCTCCCTTCACTAGAAGAGGTAAGTGATGGTCTCATCTCTTTGAGATGACAGCACTCAGCCTGGCCAGGGGCCTCTCCAAGCCTCTCCATCACTCCCAATCACATGGCCTTGCGCCATGGAGGAAGCGCAGCGGCGGTCACACACTTCACTTGTGCCGGGCACATCTGCGATCCATCAGGCCCTCACGTGCCAGCGAGGAGTGTTTTCCATTCCAAAGCTGCAGCGCTGTTTAAGCTGAAAATGTGCAGGGGCAGGGCTTCCAGCTGCCTCACTCACTGAAGTTCCCCAGAGCCTTCTGGATGGAGACGTAACCTTCTGTGCACAGCGAGAGCCCTAGAGAGAACTACAGCAAGTAGCCAACTACCACCAATACAAGCCCAGAAACCAGGTGTGACCTGGGCCCATCACCTCCGGACTGACTGCTGGAGAGTGGAAATCATATCCTCAACCTGCAGAATCACATCACACAGAGCTGCCACGTGGCCCTGTTGTCTGGGAACTTGACCAAAGCCATTACCATTGAGGGCAAAGGGGACAAGGGCAAGGGCCACGGCTATGTGATGTCAAGCTTTCTTATCCAATAAAGAAAGCATATGCAGGAGTTTGATGTGTAAGGAAATGATGCAATCTATTTTCTGATCCTAGGTTCACCTACAGTTTAAATCCATTCCCCCAGTTCTGAGATTGCACAGATCAATCCTATGGTCATGTGAAGTCTGGTTTCGGAGCAGCCCGAGAGGAGAGCCTGGGTGACGCATTCTCGCCGTGCCCGTCCTGCTGTGCAGCGAGCGCTCACCTGGTCCTGGGGGTCCATCTTGGTCATCATTCTGTCCTCCAGCAGGTTGAAGGTCAGCACCTGGAGCACGTACAGCTGATGTGCCATTTCATTGTTGATGGCCCGCTGAGCTCGGATGACGTGCTGGGGAGGTGGTTCACAAATTTAAATTTAAATTTAAAAAAATGGAAGAAAGAAAAGGCAAACAACACAAGCTAACCCCCATCGTGATGCCAAGCAGTACCTCAGTCTTCACTTGGAGGCCTGGGGGATGTAGGTGGGGATTATGATTCAGAAGAAAGGTGAGACACAGGTGACCTTGGAGCTTGCCTTTACAGTCCAGGGCCCAATAAGGCTCCTAGATCTTTAGGCCAGAAACCAGGAAAAGTCCTCCTGTGTGCAGGGGGAAGAGATGGGGGCACTTGAAATGCACGGGGGACTCTGGCACTATAAACCAAGGAAGGCGTGCCTGAAATGAGTGGATCTTGAAGGGAACTGTGGATTGCCTCGCACACATGTAGGGATAGACGGGGAAGATGTTTGCCACCATCTCTCCCTACAGCTGTCTCTGACAGGTGATCCCACTGCTAAATGAGGAAACATTTCAGAAGCAACACACACAAGTGAAGTCCCTATGAGATGTGTGGTTAATTCACTAAGGAGACCACCCACCACCACCCCAGTGCAGTGAGAGAATTCATGCGCATTACTTCACTCTCCTATTAAGGACTAAATGAGAAGTAAAATGACACTCCTCTTAGAAACAGAACAAAAGGGAACACACATAAAAGCAACGGCAGGAGACAAGATGGGTGGGCCTCTCCTCCCTCTCCCCCCAGCACTGGGTCTGAAATGGGACTCAACACTTCGGACTAACAGACATCCTCTCTGGCAGAGTCCACGGCTGTGCCTTCAACACGACAGGTCAAAGTGGGGAAACAACCATTCAAGTCCGTTATTTTGAATATGCTAGACCAACCACGTCCTGCTGTCTGGAAGGACTTTCCCTAGGAGCGCCCAACCTGAACCCCACCCTGGCTGTGAGCACGTGTCCCAACAGCCCATTGAAGGAGGTGGGAGAGAAGAGAGAGGACCAGGGGGAGTCCCGGGCCCAAGCTTAGGGAGGGTGAGGGGTGGGAGCAAGGTGACGGGCTGGGAGGGTGGAATGAAGCCCCATATCCTTTCATCTCCGGAACAGAATGTTCATTCATCCTATACACTCAGTACCCAAAGTTTATGGGTGTTGACGTTTAAGTCTTTAATCCATTTTTATATTATTCTGTATATGGTATAATTATAAGGTGGCCTAATCTTACCATTTGTGACAGCGTGGATGGGCCTAGAGGGTATTGTGCTGAGTGAAATAAGTCAGACAAAGACAAATACCATATGATTTCACTTACGTGTGGAACCTAAAAACTAAATAAACTAACAAACAAAACAGAAACAGGCTCATAGATACAGAGAGCAGACTGATGGTTGCCAGAGGGGAGGGGCATTGGGGGGCCGGGTGAAAAAGGTGAAGGGATTAAGAAGTACAGCTTGGCAGTTACAGAACAGTCATGGGGATGTAAGTACAGCACAGGGGATACCGTCAGTAATGCTGTAATAACCGTGTAGGGTGCCAGGTGGGCACTGGAAATATCGGGGGGATCACTTTGTAAAGTATGTGACCGTCTAACCTCTACGCTGTACACCTGAGACTAATACAAGGAAACAGTGAATATAAACTGTAACTGAAAATAAAAGACAAAGCACGTGTGTGCATGTGTGTGCGCGTGCGTGTCTGTGTGCGAGTGTGTATGTGCGTGTGCATCTATGTGCCTGAGTGTGCGTGTGTGAGTGCATGTTTGTGCGTGTCTGTGTGCATGTATGTGTGAGTGTGTGTGTGTATCCACACTCACAAGCTAACAGAACTCCTCTTTGGAATCACTCACACGCCCTTCTTTCGAACTTTAGTTGAAAGTCCAGTAGCAAATAAGGCCCGGGGAAATCTTGCTGTTTGATTTATTTTCACACACTCACACCCTAACACATAGGCCCACTTTCCCACTGAGGTTTCTGGTCATGTTTGCATTGAGTAGCTTCCCTGTGTGTCTTTCCTGCCTTTCTCTGGCAAAGGAGCCCAGGAAAATGATGATAAAATTTCAGGACATCTCCCAGGGTCTGATATGTTCCCGGCTAGCTCCCTCGTTAAACACAGCATAAGCTCAAACTCATGGAGTTTTGAAATCACAGAGCCCCCAATTTCCTTAAAGCTAAGTTTCGGCAAAGCTAAAGCCCTGGAGGTTATAAAAAAACTCTGCCCCACAGAGAGGCTCCCAGCCCCTCCTGCCAGAGGCCTTCCTCTCTAGAGCGTTACAGAGACCCCGCCCTCCAGTTGGGGAGGCATTCCTGTGGGAAAGCTTTGTTTATTCCACTTCCAAAATCGCATTGTCCCTTGCGTCCTAGTTCCTACTGCTCCACTGCAGAAGCGAGTCACAGGACAAACCGCAGACTCGAGCCAGACCAGGAGATACACAAACACGCCAGCCCTCCTCCCTAGCCAAGTGGACCTGGACACCGCCCACGAGGACTCACCGTTAGGATGATGGAGCGCAGCTGCTTCTGAGCCAGAATGTTCGCCATCTCCTGTGGAAGGAAAACATGCCCCCCCACCAAAGCTGAGGTTAGAAAGATCCTTTTCAACCCCGTCCAGAATAACTTGATCCTGGGGGGTGCTTCCCAACTGGATACCAGCAGTATTTCTCGTGAAAGAATGGGCTCCGAGAGGCAGTGGTATTCAGATTATTTTTTGAATGTTCTATTTAGAAAACAAAGTCATGTCCAAAGGCAAAGAAAGAAATTCTGGCACTTGCAGTCTTTTTGAATGATGGATACAAAGTATCCAAGCCCTGAAAATGAAAGCAATGGTCCCCACTGGAAAGGCTCATCACGCCTATTGGACTATTTACGCGCAGAGCACTTGGACGAGGCAGCATGTGCCTGCACCGTGAGAATCAACAGTGGAGGGGCATCACTTTAAAGATCTAAGTCTTTTCAATTTCATCTCAATCTGTGCAAAACCAAAGAGCAACGAGTACACGCCCCAGGACTCGGAAGTAGTCTATGTGAGTGAACCGAGTGGCTGGGGTTCCAGCAAAGGACGAACATCTGGGCAAATGCCGAGCTGCAGAGCTCACGCGCAGCACAGCCACTCCTGCTCTGCAAGTCCTGCTTGGGGCTTTGGCTGCCCGACTGGCACACAGGACTGCTGGATGGCATTTATGAAATGAAATGATTCCCAGATGCCCTTTCTAAATATTGACAAATGGCTACGAAGGGGAAATTATACAGTTGGATGAAATCTTGTTGCAAACATTCAAAAATAAAAATACTGCTCATATTCAGGAAGACACTGGAATGTGGGTTTTTTTTGGGGGGGTGCATTTTTAGTGTTGCTACTCTTACTGAGTAACTGAGTAGAGAAGAAACTCAACTATGATGGGGAGGAAGGACGAGGGGGCACAGGCAGGGTGGGCAGGAGCAGAAAGAAGGCTCGGGGCTCGCTTAGTGCCGACAACGAAGAGAACGTGAGGACTTACAGTCAGAGGACAATCAAGGATGTCAACACTGCTGTCTACACCAACCTAACAGCGCCAGTGCCACCACAGAAAGGAGAGCAAGCGGGAGAGAAGAGGGTGGAAATTCAGAGCACTCTGTTAGAGGTTAAGCTTTGCTAGCGCCCCCTGCTGACCCACTGTGCTGACAAGAATGATATATATACTGTGAGGGTTTCCAAAGGCTGGATGGCATTAAAGTCACATCCTAATACTAGGTTCTCTCCCAACGTCTTGAGAACAAGAAAACAAGGACACACTCAGAAAGGGGTGAACGGCAATCCAGGGGAACCTGCCCTTCCTCGTGCGCAGAAAATGGCGCTTTCTTCCTGATTAAAATAGAAAGGTCTATTTTTTTTTCTTCTTAGACCAGATGAAAACCAAAAGGCCCAATGACCACATCAAGGCCTCTGAGTATGTGAGAGCTGCTCAGTGATTAGCTGGGCTGCAAGGTATTATCATGAGCTCGGCATTTAGATATAATTATAAAGCAGCAGCCCCACCAATGATCTGCAAAACCACCCCATTAAAAATCCAGCCCAGAGTGCGGGCAGGCTCCTCCTGGGTCCAGCCAGCACCCAACCAAATGCACAGGAAACTCTGCAGTCATTCCCCTCACTGTGCAAATGTAGCCTCCTTCCCAATGAGCAAACAATCCTAAATGGAAAACAAACCAGAAACCCTTATATTTAATCACTGAGGTTTAAAAACCTTGACAGTGAAAAAAATAAAATGAAAACAATAAAATTCTTGACACAGTGGTCATCAGCATGCTAGCTTTCTCAGTTCACCTAAAACAAATGTTTGGTAACTGTCCTCGAGTTCCCAAGAGCACCTTCTAACCACTGAAAGGTCTCATGTTTCCACCCAGCGTTTACATGGAGTGAATTGTGACCGAGGTAACACAGTGTGTTATATAGCTGTGAAAAACATGAATGGATTGTCAGGTGTGAGCTAAATTTCAAGACAAAAATTTCAACTTCCTCCACACCTCCCTCTATAACGATTCTTTCCTTAGTTGAAGAAAATACAAAGATCTACAGACAAGGAGAGTCTCAGAGGGTAGGTTTCATATGGACAGGTTCACAGAGGAGGGGGAATGAATCGCTGGGCCCTCCCCGCCACACCCACACACATACAGTAGAAATATCATCGAGCAGAGAGCCCCTTGGATGCGTGAATGGTTATTTCGACTGGTGGTAGCTACCTGTATGTTCTGCCTCCAGTCCTCCAACCTTTCCACCCTGCACACCCTGGGGCAAAGCTGACACCTCTCAGGGCTTCAGTTTCCTCACCAGAATAGTGGGGACAACACCTTCCTTGTCCCAGTGAGCATTCAAGGAAATGACAAGATCACAGGGCTTCTACCTCTGCTTCCACCTGAGCTGCAGAGTTGCCACAGATTTATGTTTTGGGGCTTCTAAATTGGTTTTGTTTGATGAGAGGGCTCTACTGCTAGACCGTTCCTAGCGTCTTCCCTCGGACAAAGGCTTGCCCATCTCCACCTGCTTCCCCCCTGGGCCTGGGAATGACCCCAGGCTGGCCAGTCAATCCCCAGAGCTGGGAGGCCCAGAAAGTCCCTGGCATGGGCAGGAGGGGGCTCTCTCTGCACCAACAGTTGCCATTCTTGGGCATGGTCTTCACACAAAAGTGATGCAGCTCACCTGCCTCCTCTCATCGGGGGCCTTCAGGAAGAGGGCGTTGATCACTGCGATGGTGTAAGTTTGGATTTCCTGATCTGTCCTGTGAGATGCAGAACAATAGAGGCAGTCAGGAGAAGCTGTCCCTGAGTCAGACCACGATCAAGTTCATGATCACCTCCCCCCAAAGGAGAGAGAGAAAAAGGCAGGACCTAGAAAACACAGTTGATACTGAGAATACATTTCAACCATCACCAGGCTGGAATATGGTGGGGGGGTGGGGGAAATTACTACAGCTAGTCAGACAATCAGACAACACACTGCTGGGTGGAGATCACCCAGAAAGGACAGGTGGCCAGCTGGCTCTCTCCCTTCTCCTCTGCTAGGATTCATAGCACAAACTCAGTGGACAGAATGTGTGTGTGTGTGTGTGTGTGCGCGCGCGCGCGCGTGAGTGGGTGTAATGTTCTGTCTGCTCGCTCTGATGCATGGAGCATATGGGAGTACGCTTGGCTGTCCCCAAGTCCTGGGCTTATCATGAAGGAAACTGCTTTGTCTCCATGGCAATGATATTACACATTCTAAACATCTATTTCCAAAATGAAAATTTCTTAATGACAAAATCAGGTTTTTATGTTCACAAATTTGCTTTTCACTGAATGAAATCAGAAATTCCAAATGGAGGAAAGATCTAAGGGAAGCCACGCGGTGAAGAGTAAACAGGTAAGGAGGACCCAGGCATGACAAAGCGCAGCCAGGAGCTACAAGCCAGACGATTTGGGGAGAGGCAGCACCCAGTGCACCCCAGGCTAGTCTGAGTGGCCTAGGACAAGTTTGTGGGGTGTCCCTAAGACACGGTTTCCTCACCTTAAACACTGGGTAGGAACACACTTATTTCGAGAGGTTGTTTTTAGAATAAAATGAGGTTATGCACATAAAATCCTTAGCACAGCACTCGGCAAACAAGAAACTCTCCATTCTGGCAAAGTGCACGTGAGTGCACAGGAATGCCCTCGAGGGTCAGGAAAGACACAGGTCATAAAGAGAATACATTTCACAATCAGGGAACTGTGAAACCGCTATTATTTCTAGAGAGGTTTCACGCAAATCGTCATTTTAGAGCCTGTGTTCATTTTCCCCAAGGCCGCAATCTATAGTTGGTGTGACCATCCTCCCTCCAAATGAGAAAAACATCAAACGCATTTTGGTGGTTTGTATTATAACATGACAGCTAACATTTTGGTATACTGAGAACTACTGACTCTCTACCCTGCACCCCCACCTAAACGGGTAGCTGGGTTTCCTCTTGAGACCAGGGACGGCAGTTAGTGGGAACCTGGTCACACTCGGGCCAGCAGAAATGCTAGAGAAAAGGCCTGTTGTGAGGAGTCCACAGAGGCCACAGCCTGTGTCCTGCCCACAGCTTAGCTACTTAAGTTATTCTTGGGTTCCAAAAGCATCCAGCCTCCTCTCATTAAATTCTCTGTTCTGTGTAAGCTCAGGGTGGTTGTTGCCACCTGCAACCCCAAACACTGTAATTTACGCAGCATTGTACAGTGGGGTCCTTCCCAGTCCGGTATCACCAGAGACAGTCTTACTAGTTACCCGAGGGGAGAGGGAAGGGGGAAAGCCCCAAGGGCAGCAGGCTGCTAGGGCCACATCTTGTAGAAAAGCATCTAGAAAAAAATACAGATGTGATAACATACAAAAGAAGGTCGCTGCAATAACCTTAAGCCTCAAGAGGGAAACCTGCCTTTAAAAATTCTTAGCTGACTGAATATGCTCGCTGTGTGACAGAAAACACTGTTTTAAATGACTAAGGAGAGACTCTGTTGAGAACCTAAGAGAACAAATTGTCCTGTTATGTCCTGTTAAAAGTAAAACTCTATGGATATCTACCAACACTGATCAAAATTTAGTGGCTGCTCAGGGCCAGGCTCTGAGGGCAGAACAGGGCCAAGAACAGGCATGGAACTCACCAAGGGGCAAGTAACTGTGCCATTTCCGTGTGACGTGATGAGCGTGGTGCACGGTGGATGAAACACCAAATCTAGATTCCTTTTCTGTATTCTAATCAACTCAATACAAAATGTTTCCTAGGGGGTTATGGTGGGTGAAGCATCTCCCCTCCCCGCAGTAGAGGCCTCGGCTGGCTTACTTACCCTTGAAGATGTGGGATGAGCTGGCCGATGGTGATCTCTTGTGCCACCTTCTGGTAGAGGTCGTGGCTGTTGAGCACCATTGACTCCAGAATGGCCAAGGACCGCTGCAGAATCGAGGCGTCCATGCCTGACTTGTTCACGAAACTTGCTATCTGAAAACCCAAGCGGGACACAACTGACTGTGCGTGGTGAGCAGGGCGGAACAGCGCAGAAGGGAGCAAGTCAAGTAAACCGGGAGCTCGGTTAAGAAGCGCCAGACACTGCAGGGGCAGCAGAATGGCAAGGGAAGCATGGAGTCAACAGAGATTCTTCTAACGTTACCGCAAAGCACCATTTCTGTCCGATTTCTGCAGTTCAATAATACGCAGCTTTTAAAAGGGGACAGCTTCAGAGAATTATTCTGCCTGGGTTTTCCAGGATTACTGAGTTTTGGTTTTCTGGAGCAGACGATTTCAACACATGCAGCCGTCCCTCAGTATCCGTGGGGCATTGGTTCCAGGGCCCCTCAGATAAAATCCACAGATGCTTTGGGCCTTTATAGAAAATGGATAGTATTTGGATATAACGTATATTTGCACATAAGCCACAGCAGGGTGTGCCTACATATCCCTGCATTTAAGTGCATTCAGCATAATGCTTGGTGCCTGCCAAACTCAAGTTTTGCTTTTTGGAACTTTCTAGAAATTTTTCCCTTCAGAATATTTTCTATCTATGGTTGGTTGAACCCTTGAATGTGAAACCCACAGGTACGGAGGGCCAACTATGCAGTGTAAGGGCTCCTGTGTTTCTTTGAGACAGTAATTTCAACACAGACTAATAGCCATTTCTTTCCATTCCCAGGCTCCTCCATCACCCATGGAACCTGGGGCCTCTACGTCCTTGTTACGATCCCATTATAGTCTTAAGGGACTCACACAAATCACACTGTCGGCACGATTTAACTGGCAACTTCTCCGTCACTGATTCCCCCATGGAACATGCTTTCCCCCACTCCTTCATTTTATGTGGTTAAAATAAACTCCTCTCATCTCTCCAAAATTCAGCAAACAGGAAAACCTTTAAATTAGCAGTGCGAAAAGTTAAAATAATAGTTTAAGCTCTGAAATTTACTCCCTAAGGAATCAATCACTGAGGCATCAAACATAAATCACAACGTGAGAGAGAAGCAAAGTGAGGGTTAGAATAATGGGCACAGTAACCCAAACACGTGGGGACCATAAAGCTTTTATTTTAGAGGCCTCATTAAAAGTTATTACTGTCTGTTGACAACTCACACAGAAAGGCTGTTATTATATTAACGTAACGACTGCTTTCTTAAAAGGTGAGTAATTTGGTTCCGTGCCACATGGCCACTTGCTGCTTCCCTCTGCGGACACTGACTTCTCCCTTTATGCTGTCCCATCGACCACTCCTCAGCCCCCTCCGTCCTTGTACAAGTAAGAGGCTGAGGCGGCCACGGCAACATGCTGTTACCATATCAACTGTCTCAGCCCGGTGACTCCCTGATAAGGGCGGGGGTGAGGGTGCCGGCACCAGCACCCCCTCTCCCCCAGATACAGCTGGGTCTCAGAGGGCGGGAAATAACATGAAGCACAGTAACGTTACAGCTTTACATTCCACACACTAGTATTTTATAATATAAACTACAGGAAGAGTATGAGAAATTTAAGATTCTCGGAAGAATTCCACCGGCCAATCATCTGGCTGCTTTAGCCCATTTCAAGGCTAATAAACTTCTCCAGTGTGTTTACTGGCCCTGGAGGGCCCGAGTCTCAATCCTCAGTCTGATCCATTTGGTCTGCCCTTCCTTCTCTAAGGCCATCTTTCCCCTGCTGCGCTCACGGTTTAACACTCCACTTAGACCTAAATCCTGTGTCACTCTGCCATCAACACCATCCCGACCCTTCCTCATGACCCCAGCACAAGTGTCGGGCACTCGCTAAAAAACAGAAGAGTCCCCAAAGGACTGTGCTGCCCATACTTGTAATGTTCTCATTCCCTCCTCCTTCCCCTCTCCTTTTCTTGTCTCCATGTCATAATCTGCAGGTGTCTTTAAGGCTCCTTGGGGAGCTTCCCACCTGAGAGCTGACTGGCCAACTCCCTCCCCGCCACCAGCCCCCATCCTCTCTGCTCATTCATTCAGGCCACACGCATTCACTCTGCACCACGGCACAGGGTTGTGCCGTCCTGAGACCCAGAAAGGGGGTGATGAGCGAACCCAGCCTTACCCTCAAGGGCCTTACAGTCTAGCAGAGACAGATGGATAAAAAGGCATTTACCGTGAAGTATGTTAAGTGTGTATGTTTATTCCTGGCATCCAGAAGAGCCCCTCCATTTAGATGTTCCGACAAATACTAAAATTAAGTAGGGTGAAAACCAGTCTCATTGTCATCACAGTGCATGAATCAATGATACAAACCACTAAAATCACATAAATCCTTCTGAGAATCACTTAGAATGAGATCTTAAATTCTTCTATGTCATCAAAACCGAAATGAACCATGCAGAGCCTGGAGCTCCACTCCTGTTTTAATGCATCCAGGCAGACGTCCATAAATCTCACAAGTTTTTAAGAGGCAAAAATTACTGGGTGTCTAAACTGACACGGCTGGGTGCCTGTCCAGGCACTGGAAGCACCGTGGGTGGACCGGGCCCTCCTGCAGAGCTCAGGTTCCAGTTTGTGTGAAACTCTCCTGCCAAGAAAAAGCCCTGGTGTTATCCTTGGCGAGAACCAACTGGTAACTCAGAATAGTTCTGGGGGGTTTTTTGGTGTTTTTTGTTTTGTTTTTTTTCATTTCTTTTTTCTCCATGTCTTCTGACCCTCTCCTTAAGTAGCCAGATCTTTAAAAAGCAACATTGCCCTGGCCGTGTGGCTCGGTTGGGAGTCCTCTCATGCAATGGAAGGCTGCCGATTCGATCCCCAGTCAGGGCACATGCCCAGGTTGTGGGCTCAATCCCTGGTAGGGGGCGTGCAGGGGGCAGCCGATTGATGTCTCACTCTCAAATCGATGTTTCTCTTTCTCTTTCTCCCTTCCTCTCTCTCTAAAAATCAATTTAAAAAATCTTTTAAGAAAGCAACAACATTATATATTGGCGTAAAGAAACACCAAAATTCCAAGTTTCAAATTTTTTATGAAATTATGTTGTTTACTGCAAACAAAGTTTGTAACTGGAATCTAAGTCCACACATAAGCAGATGAAGTAGTAGAGGAGATGGGCTGGCAAGGGAAAAACAAAACACTTCTCCAAAGTGGTATGAATTTGGCATTAATAGGAAGCCAAGGCTGTTCTCAGAGATAAGCATCTTCTGTCAGCAGATTTTCATCGAGATAAAGCTCCATTCAAAAGACAGTTGTCTGCACACAATCCCTGGTTGTCAGAGTGCTGCGCTGACCCAGCTGACGAATAAAAAGTTAACCTTACAAGAACTATCAATTCCGAGGTCATTTTCTGATGGCCATTTCTTAAATTCAATTAAGGTTAAGATCTAAGGAGTGACCCAAAGGAAATAAAATGGCTGGGAGTAAGGACATGGGGTGTGTTAAATGTCCTGCCTTCCGAAAAATATTTAATTTTTTATTAAATAGTAATCCTTAGATTTAAGATGACTTTTCATTTAATTTCAGTGAATGGACACCATTTTCTTAGGCAGTTAACAAATTAAATGATTGCCATTCCCTCTAACCCCAACTCACACCATTTAAAGAAAGACAGCTCTGTCATTCCTTTCCACTCATAACCGAAATTTTACTTGACGTGCATTTTAAAAATATTTCTTTATTGACTTCAGAGAGAGGAAGGGAGAGAGAGAGAGAGAGAGAGAGAGAGAAACATCAATGATGAATCATTGATCAGCTGCCTCCTGCACACCCCTGACTGGGGATGAAGCCCACAACCGGGGCACATGCCCCGATCGGGAATCGAACTGCAATCTCCTGAATCCCAGATCGATGCTCAACCGCTGAGCCACGCCCAGTCGGGTTTGACATACATTTAAATACAAGGCCACCACACTCCTCTCCTTCAAGTTCTAGGGTTTAAAAAATGCTTCTGAAGCGAATTTCATTCATTCACAGAAATGGACTAAGGTCTGTGCCAGGCTCTGAGGACAAAGTCAGGGAGAAAGCTCTGGTTCCACCTTCCTAGGACTCATGGTCTATTGGGAGAGCCAGACAAATGAACCAAAAAGTCACAGAAATGAGACAGGTGCTGGAACAGGGGCAATCACAAGACCTCCATGGGGAGAAAATGTCATTTCCACATATAACTTAGGTGCCCTGACCCCTATAAATAGAACACTATCAAAATCCCCACCCACCTTTTCACAAAGAGCTAAAGGAAACAACCACTAGATACCCTCAAAGCTGAGAAAAATGTCCAGGAAGGAAGCGGGGGAGGGAGGGAGGAATTCAAGCCTGGGAAGGCATAGTTTGCGTTACCTTCTTGATGAATGCCACCGAGAATGTATCCCAGGACACGATCCCATGGTCCATCAGCTCAACGAAGGCCGTCAGGGTGAAGGACAGCATGTCTCCAAAGCTGGAAAACACAGGGAGGCACAGTGGTCATGGCCAGGAGCTGAGCGTGAGAGGCACAGAAGTGACAAAGCCTTAGGAAACTGAACACAAGCAGAATCGTAAAGATCGCTGGGGTCAGCAGCTGGGCCACAGATGCTGTGCAAACCTGTGTCCATGGAGAGGAGGCAGGTGGGCTTCTCAGGATTCCCAGCGGTGAGCTGGGCCTCGGTGGGACTGACCCCGGCTCACAGTAACTCTCGCCCTGGTGAGTGTGCTGCACCGGGAGTCCACGCACCTCTGAGCCTGGTCACCCAGCAGAGCACTGGACGGCCGTGTCTAGCTCCCCACAGGCCTGCGTGTACGGCACTGCATGAAGTGAGGAGGGTGGAAGCATTAGGTAAATGGGAGCTTCGAGGAAAGCTTCTCAGCCAGTGAAAGTCAGGGGGACCGAGAAAGGGCAACGTGCTTCTAGTTCTGCCTGTGGCTATCAACAGGGGAGATGAGAAACCATCCCCTCAGGAGTACTAGCACTTTGCAAAGGATGGATGCAGTCTCCATGCACCTGTGTGTGTGTGTGTGTCCGGGAAAGTGCACACACACAGACACACAAGCTCATGGATACAAACATGCATGTAAGTAAGCGTGTTCATCTCTATGTTGCACTGGTCAGTTTATCTTTGTACAGTATGTGTGGAGTTGATGGCTGCTGGCTGGCACTGGGTTTGCTGTGATTTGAGGGCTGGGCTGCGGGAAGGGTCTGAAGTGTGCATTAGAAATGCAATCAGAGACCTAGCAGTTTGGGAAATGGCAGTTTTGCCCCTTATCAGACTATATCCTGATTTCTGGTGCCTTCAAAACAACTTTAACAGACAACCTGACTCTCTTACAGAAACTCACTTCTATTGTAAATTTTCATCATAATGAAATAAACATTAACTTGAAACTCTCAAGATACATAACTCTCCAAGTTCATTGAATTATGCACATCAGGATTTCTACACTGTCTACAACTGCCCTGATTCACATACTTGATTTTTTAAAAATAAAGCTGCTTGTTCAGATTTCAATCTGTAGACCCATATGTACCACAACTGCTACACTACAAGGTCTCATGAAATGTTTAGATTGACTCTTCCCATCGATTTTCAATTAATCGAATACAAAACAGGCTCGTGTTTCTTTTAAAACAGCTTCACAATTTCCCTTCTTCCTCCTGCTCTCAGCCTAGCCTCAGCAATGACCTGGGGAATCCTGCTTCACCCAGAAGCTTCGATGCTGGAAAGAAACCTACGATTGAGGAAGTGGCTCCTGGGAAAGGACCGTGATCCAAAGCTGCCAGAAATCAGAGGGGAAGAGACGCAATGGACAGAAATGGCTAAGTGGGTGGTTCCCAGAGCAGAGGGTCCCCTTCCAGCTCTAGGTGGGAAGTCACTGGTGCACGTGGCAGCAGCACTGGACTGTCAGCTTATGATCATTATGCAAAAGCGATGTTTTAAAAGGTAAACGGAGCCCATGATTTTCAAGTGTTTGCCTTCATTGTGTCAAGATTATCTGTCTTTGGAGTCAGAAAAATAAAAGTGTAAGGAAAGCCAAACCATTCAGGCCAGACAGAAAAGCAGCAAATGGTTTTTAGAGGCTTTTTTTCTGAGCCAGACAGGCGATCCCAGTCTTACAGGTGCCCCTAGGTGGCATCAGAGGACCGCGCCCCAGGAAAGAAAGTCCAGACCAGGAAACAAAGGTACCTAGGAGAGAGCAAAAATGTAGAAAGATGGAAGAATAGATTGAAGAGAGTAGCAAGAGAGGTTAAATAAAAATTCCAGAATGACTCTTTCTACTGACAATGAGTCAAGAAAATCCAAACATCAGGCCAGAAAAAAGAGGGGAGGGTAAATAAAAGAGCCAGGAAATAAAGCAATTAGTAAGATTTATTAATAGATTATGCAGGGGTTAGTACTCCTGTGGATACAGCATTATCAAATAGAATATAGGATTCATAGCAAAACTATTACCCAATTTATTATATTTTACAGCATCAGTAGTAAACAATATTACCTAAATTTTTAACTTAAAAAAGGGGAAACAGCAACAATATTACTAGCAGTTGCCACTTGCTCACAACTGGCACGCTAAGAGGCCTCCGCAGCTCAGCGTTTCCCACGTCCACCCTGAGGGACACATCTGTGGCCTCCACACCAGGCCCCAGGCGGCCTTAGTGTCACTGCTAACAGAACAAGTGACGGGGCAGGCAGTGGCAAAGGAACACACACACTTTTGGAATCAAACTTGTATTCACAGTCCCTGCAGCTGGTTGAGCTGGGGGCAGAGGTGGAATAGCCGTCACCAACAGCTTTAGAAGCAAAGGATAAAGGACACGAATGCTCTCTGATTATCTGAAGGCAACGTGACCTGTCCCCTGCTCAATGAACCCACAATCCATGGGGCTGTGGTCACATCTGGAAACGGTCCCTCGTCCCCAATGCTCCAGAACCCTGCCTACAGACTCCTCCTATAAGGACCCGGGAGAAAGATGGAGAGAATGGGAAAGAGTGTCCTTTGGCTTCCAGATCTCCAAGTTGCTTCGGGCCGGGATCTCCGTCTCCACAGTGGCTGAGGAGGTGGAGCACCATTCCTGAGGTGGCGGACAGGGCTCTCTGTGTTAATTATTCATCAGTGTGAACGACTGGTAAGCGAGAGAAAAATTCCCGTCATACACCAAAGCCCCCAAAGGAAGGACTGCTCTCTAATAGCTATCTAATAGCATTTTATAGAAATATTATAGACTTATATATATGCATATTTTATATAAATGTTATTAGATAACACTTTTATTAGATATACATATTTTACTATACCATAACATATTATGAATTATATAGAGATGTTTTAGACATATGTTATGATATATAAATGTTATTAGATATGTTTATATATGTTGTGTTGCATATATTATTAAATATATATAATACCTATATAATACACACATTACATAATACACTATACATATTGTATAGTTAACATCTGCAATTCATCATGACTGCTTGCTGGATGCATCCTAGGTTTCCAGGAGGGAGAACTTTTTCAAAATTCAACTTCAAACCCTCATTTGCAAGGAAAGGACGGCTATGAAAAATGTTACTGCCTTCCAAATCAGTGGACGCAATTGCTTCATTTCCAGTGAGGCGTCCATAAAGCTCTCATCAAGCCAGATGCAGGAGTTTACTTTCATTTCTCAAGGAGAGATTCAGGCTCCAAAGAGGAGGTAGGAGTCAAGGCCTCAGCTCTGAAATCAAGGCTGGTGCAGAAGATCCAGGTTCCAGAATTACAAATATAAAGCAGTCTGGCCAGTGTTGCTCAGTAGTTGAGCATCAACCCATGAACCAAGAGGACACCAGTTCAATTCCCAGTCAGGGCGCATTCCCAGGTTTTGGGTTCAATCCCGAGTAGGGGGCGTGCAGGAGGCGGCCGATCAATGTCACAGATGTTTCCATCCCTCTCCCTTCCTCCCTCTCTAAAATTAATAAACACTTAAAAACATATGTATATATAAAGCAACTGCATGGCACATGGGGAGCATTTTTGTTTGGCTTATTTATTTCGCATCAAGTGCTAACCTGAGGATTGTGCAGTGCTGACTGCCACAAATTACACGGACTGCAAACGTTCTGTACTGGTTGAGAGTCACCGTCCCAGCCAACACACCATGTGTGCTGGGGCAATTCGAATAAATGTTTCTCATCAACTCAGTAGAGAACGTCTTCATTCCAACAAATGTCAGCCAATCGCATAGCATTTAAATTTATGCTGCTAAGTTTATAAAGGAACAGTGCTTCCAAATGTTCCCACTGGGTGCCGTGGCCAAGAGAAGTAGAGGGAAGGCGAAAATAAAGGCCGGTTTTAAAGCCATCACTAAATCATCCTGAACGCAGCCTTAACTGCCAACGCCAATGAACACAGTTCTGGCCTTTGAGCTTCCCCACGTACAGCACGTCCTAAGTAACGTGGTTTGGTTCAATGTCATTTCGTTATAATGTTGATGAGATGCCGTAGAAATGTAAATTTTGTTGATATCAATTACCCTGCGGGTAAAACTGGTGTCCTTCTGCGACATTTTGCCACAGTTCCAAGAACCTATCAATGACGTTAAGTGAGGACTTAGTGTAGTTTCTTCCGTTTGTGGTAAAATTGATGTACGCTGAAATGTATGGATTTCTGCGCCCTTTAGACACTGCTTTGGCCTTCAGGATCATATTGCAGCGTGATCTGTGTCAGCAAACATTCTTTTGGTTCCGCTGTTAAAAATTTAACTGCGGATCAATTCTGGACTCTATTCCATTGACCTGTCTTCCCCCTTATAACAATATAACACTGTCTTAATAACTCTTGCTCTTAGTAAGTCTTGAAATCAGTTAATGAAATTCTTCAACTTGGTTGATATTTGTGTTGCTTTTCTCAACACTGTTGTGGCTATTCTAGGTCCTAAGCATTTCTCTTAACTTTTAAGACTGGCTTATAATTTCTTTTTTAAAAATTGTATTGCATTGAACCTATAGGTTAATTTAGGGAAAATTGCTATCTTAACAATATTGTGTCTTGTTAAACCACAAAATGGTACATTCTTCACTTATTTAGGTCTTCTTTTAATTTCTTTTGGGAATGTATTTATTTTTCAGTGAACAGATAGTACATGTTTCTTGTTAAATTTATTCCTAAGAATTTTATGATCTTTGACACTTTGTAAAGAAAGTTTTAAAATTTAATTTTCTAGTTGTTTGCTGTTAATGCATAAAAATACATCACTTTTAAATACTGATGTTGCTAAATTCAATTATGAGACCTAGCCATGTCTTTGTAGATTTCTTAGGATTTTTTACATAAAGAATCACATCTTCTATGAGTAGAGTTGGTTTTACTCCTTCCTTTCTGATTATTATGTCTTTTATTTATTTCTTGACTTACTGCTATGGTTAAAAAGCCAAGTTGAACAGAAGTGAAAAACACATTTGCCTGATTGCCATTCTTTAGGGGGAGGAAATTCAGTCTTCTCACCTTAAGAATAATGCAGTTTTTATCCATCGCCTTTATCAGGTTGAGGAAGTTCCCTCTATTCCTAGATTGCTGAGAATTTTTATGAGTGAATGTTGGATTTTACTAAATGCCTTTTCTATATCTATGCTCTATTTTCTGTATCTATTAAGATTATTTTTTTCCCTTTATTTTACTAAATGCAGCGTCATACGCAAGGACTGATTTTTAAACATTAAACCATTCCTGGGATAAACCTTTATTGGCTACAAATATTATTATTTCTATATATTGCTTGATTCTATTTGTTAATAGGTTGTACCTCTGTTCATTTGCTGACCTATCATTTTTATTTCCTATATTGTCTTTGCCTGGTTTTGCTAGCAGGGTGATAACAGCTTCCTAACTTAGTCTGATTACGCTCCTCTGCCATTCCAAGACCCAGGGCCCTGAGCACCGATTTTGTCTATGATTGGAAAACAAAAATCATGGTTCACACCTTGTAACACTTCCAACATCTCCACACCCCACAGAGTGAAACTATCGGCAGATATATTAAGACATCATTTTAGCTTCAGAGCCCCAAATTCCTCCCCATTAGCAAGTTGTATGAGGTTGTCAGAAAAAAACCTCAGTTTGAATCTCAGTCCTACCACTGGATTTTAATTCTTGCATTAAGGAAATAATGCTGATTTTACTAATCATGTGTGGTGGATGCAAGTGTGAATTAGAGTAATGAGTGTAAACAGGTAACCGGGCCTGGGACAGAGTAAACTCTCATAACAGATGGCTTCTACCACCATTACCGTTAAGTGCTTCTACTATATTAAAAATCTACATCAAAGTAAGATTTAAGAAGCTTTATCCTAAAAACTCAAGACTGCTTTCTATGCTTTATGACAATTTAATAACTGATGAGTTCCTGCAACTAACCTTTCTCTGTGTGAGGGGCAGGGGAAGGTGGGTGATTCGAGAGCACTATCCTACCCCAGGTGATCAGGATTTTCCCTCAGGGCTTAAAAAACAAGGTGCCCATTTTCGGGTGCTGTTCAGTCTTCTTTCTCAAACCGAAATACCTGCTAAACAACTTGGCCAAATGGAAATGTGTCCAGCCCACCACAGAGAGTTTGCTAGAGCATGTCGACTCATCTAATGGATAAGAAAGGCACAGAGGAGGAAAAGCTCTGCGGCAGAGGTTCTGAGAGCTCCGGACACAATCATCACTTAAGGACAGGTGACCGAGCACTTTCTCAGACTCAGAGCAAATAACTTTCAGTCTACACTTCAATCCTGAGTGTTTTTACTGAGCCATTCAAGAACATCAAAGGCTTTGACTTTGAACATCAATAGACCACAGAAAAGAAAGTTTTTGTTTAACGCAATACATAAAATGATGCCTCGCCTTGCTCCAGAAGGGTAGCATCCCAATGCACTCATTTCATGGTTACAAACATAAAACTCCCTTTGTGCCGCAAAACAGAAAGAAAAAGGAAATACATTTCTAAAGAATCTGCTTATAAGAACCTGTTTATAAGAACATCAAACAGCAAAAAAGATCACTAAGTCAAAACACCCACAAGCGCAGTTATCAAAGGACAGGGCCGAAAGATGCTGGGAAGAGGGGAGTTATATAATCGGTATCAACAGATCAAAAATTCTTACCACGGCTTCATGATCTTCTGCAGCTTCTGGTATCGTCTGCAAAATTCAAGAATAAGCATGTGAGGAGCATGTATGAAAGCAACACTTTTTTACACAAATTACACATCTTGAAGAAAGCTCAGGATTAGATATAAAAAAGACTTAACCGCCATGGAGTAAAGGAACTTCCTTCACTCCAAAACATTACTCAAAGTAATAAATCATTCTCTAGCGATGAGGAACCACCAAAAAACAAGGATTCAACTACTGTAACCAACCTATTGCATTTACTTATGACTCGGAGTCGACGTGTGTTCAAGGGCAGAAAACCCCTAGAGGTAAGAATGGGTCCATTTTCAATGAAAAGGGTGAAGCCTCAAAGTCCTAGACCAGTTGTTCTTAAGTATACTGTCAACAATGAAGACGATGTTGGCTATCTTTCTTGGGTAAAATGCCCACTGATTTCACTTTCTCTTTCAGGAGAGGAAAGAATTCTGTAGGATGGCATCGTGACACATGGCAACAGTCCTGGACAGCAGGTGGAACTCTGGGATGGGGCCTGCGAGAAAGGGTGCGACAGACAAGTCTCATCTGCAAAGGGCGATGATGCTTCTGAAGGCCCCGGGGCAAGACTATAAGGAAACAAGTGCTTCTGACCTTACTGAGCAGCTTGCTTCCCCACGTCAGCCAAGCATCTCTGCATTAAGTGTGTCCTTCCCTCTGTATTGCGTACCTTACCCCTCCCTGTCCAACTCGCTAAGTCCTACCCCAAACTGTCCCGATTCTAAGACCCGCTGGGAAGCTCCCTGACCTCTGATTTCCCTTCCGTGACCAGACTGAGCCCACCCAAGTCTGCACGTGCTCAGGATACATCAGCTGTGTGACTTAGGGCATCTGTCTTTCCTTGAGCTCCCTGAGGGCAGGGCTCTGCCCCAACTCACCACGAGGTAACGTCAGGTGCTCGCAGGGTAGGTGCTCGGTAAATGGTTGATGGGAAACTTAGCTCTTCAGGAGTTAAATTTCATGTTTGCGACCACATAAAATGTAACTTCAGAGACCTAACTGACCACGAGATCAGATCTAGTCTTTGATAAAACTGGGGGTTAAAAATGTATATAAAGATACCGTCCTTTCCCTACTCTCTTCCTTTACCTGCCCTTGGTAAAAAAAAAATTGTAAGTGTATTGGCTTCCTTCCTTCCTCCTTCAAAACGCCTGGGGTGGGGGAAAGGGGCAGGCGGCCCGGGGCTGAGCACGGCCGCCCACAGCCCGACCTGGGCTTTCCGGGAGGACTCCCAGGGCTGCGGCGAGCGAAGGGAAGGCTCAGGTAACTGCTCCCAGAACCACGGGAGGAGGTCAGGACGGGGCAGCTTGGCGAGGCCTCCACGGCAGATCTGGGGTACACTGCGCATCAAAACAAATAGTAATAGTGGTAGGTCACAGCCCGCTGGGTGAAACTGGAACAAATTCAGTCCACGTCAGTTACAGAGCCGAGTGCGGTGCTGCTGAAGAGCCGGGTCTCGGGGAAAACACGCCCCCACCTGTACCATTTCCTGCTCTCCACGGTGACCCCCCAAAATGATCCATCCATTACAAAGGGCTGGGGGTCGCAATGGAGACGCCGGGAGGCTCCATCTTAACCGGTCAAAGGGGACACAAGCGGTAGGAGAGCCGTCCTGGCCGCCAGCAGGACCAAGGAGCACCCGCAGGCTCTGGGGCACCCGCCGGGCCCGCAGGGTCTGAGCCGGGCGGCTGGGGGAGACGCGTCTCCACGGAAACGGAGCGGCGCCTGCGCAGGTCCCAGGAGCGCGCACGTGCGCTCGTCCTCCCTGCTCAACCCCCAGTTTTGTCCCGGTTTGCAACTCGTGTCAACGTTCCTGTGCTCTAAGCAAGCTTGAGCCCCTTTAACTTCTCCTTTGAAATGGTTAAAACATTTTGCCCGGTTCTCTCATTTCACATGAGCAAAATGAATTCTTTTAACATGTGTTCATTTTATAGAAGACGTGCTTTTATTTCCCCCTGAAAATGGCCTTTAATGAATCCCCTTTTAGCAAATCCGCATTGGCGGGGGTTCTGCAAAGCAGCCGACCCAAGTCCTCAAGGAGCGCCCAAGTCCTGCGCGGCAGCAGGTGGGACCGGGCTGCGCCCCGGGGCGGGGGCCAGGCGCCGCGCTGCGGGTCAGGCCCGGTGCGGTGCGCGCCCGCCGGCGGGGCCCGCGCCGCCCCGCGCTTCCCGCACACTGGCGGGCCTGGCCCCTGGCCGCCGGTGGAAGCCAAGGGCCACGGCCAGGAGCGGCCCCAAGGTCTCTGCCCATCCGCAGCTCCGCCCGCCCGCCGCCCCGCCCGCGTCCCCCGCCCTCCTGAGGGCCGCTCCCCACCTCCTGCGGGCGCCCGGCTTCCAGCTGGCTTCTGCTCCAAGCTCTTAGGCCTTTAGCCTGCCTCAGCCCACCTTCCAGCACAACTGTTCCAGATAAGGCGCAGGGGTGTGAGGGTGAGTGTGTGTGAGGGTGTGTGTGTGTGTGATAGTGTGTGTGAGGGTGTGAGTGTGAGTGTGAGGGTGTGAGGGTGAGGGTGTGTGTGTGAGAGGGTGAGGGTGTGAGTGTGTGAGGGTGTGTGTGTGTGATAGTGTGTGTGAGGATGTGAGTGTGAGTGTGAGGGTGTGAGTGAGGGTGTGAGGGTGTGAGTGTGTGTGTGTGAGAGGGTGAGGGTGTGAGTGTGAGGGTGTGTGTGAGAGTGTGTGAGGGTGTGAGTGGGTGTGAGGGTGTGAGTGTGTGAGGGTGTGAGTGTGTGAGAGTGTGTGAGGGTGTGAGTGAGTGAGTGTGAGGGTGTGAGTGTGTGAGGGTGTGTGTGTGAGAGGGTGAGGGTGTGAGTGTGTGAGGGTGTGTGTGAGAGTGTGTGAGGGTGTGAGTGTGTGAGGGTGTGAGTGTGTGAGAGTGTGTGAGGGTGTGAGTGAGTGTGAGGGTGTGAGTGTGTGAGGGTGTGTGTGAGAGGGTGAGGGTGTGAGTGTGTGAGGGTGTGTGTGAGTGTGTGAGGGTGTGAGTGGGTGTGAGGGTGTGTGTGTGTGAGAGGGTGAGGGTGTGAGTGTGTGAGGGTGTGAGTGAGTGGGTGTGAGTGTGTGAGGGTGTGAGTGTGTGAGGGTGTGAGTGGGTGTGAGTGTGTGAGTGTGTGTGTGAGGGTGTGAGTGTGTGTGTGAGGGTGTGAGTGTGTGAGGGTGTGAGTGGGTGTGAGTGTGTGAGGGTGAGGGTGTGTGTGTGTGAGGGTGTGAGTGGGTGAGAGGGTGAGAGGGTGAGGGTGTGTGTGAGAGTGTGAGTGGGTGAGAGGGTGTGTGTGAGGGTGTGAGTGTGAGGGTGTGAGAGTGTGAGAGTGTGTGAGTGTGTGAGGGTGAGTGTGTGTGTGTGAGAGGGTGAGGGTGTGTGTGTGTGAGGGTGTGAGGTGGGGTGTGAGGGTGAGGGTGTGTGTGAGGGTGTGAGGGTGAGGGTGTGAGTGTGAGGGGTGAGGTGTGTGTGTGTGTGTGTGTGTGAGGGTGAGTGTGTGGTGTGAGAGGGTGAGGGTGTGTGGGTGTGAGGGTGTGAGGGTGTGTGTGGTGGGGTGTGGGTGTGGTGTGTGTGTGTGTAGTGTGTGTGAGGGTGAGAGGGCGAGCGTGCTCTGTGGCAGCCGGCAGGCTTGCTGGGGGCCCCCTGCTGGGCCCCGCCCCAGGCCCGCGCCCTCTGGCCCCTGCACGGCCGCCCGGAGCCGGAGCCGAGATGCGGCAGCGCCCGAGCCGCCGTCCCTCAGCCCGGCCTGTCCGCGGGCGGCGCTCTCCGCCCGACGCCTCCTCCCGGGCTCCCGCCCTCGGCGCGCGTCTAGGGACCGACCTGGCGGCGGGGCGAGGCCTCCCGCCTGCGGCCCCACGGGCGTCTGCGGGAGGGACCGGCCCTCGGCGCGTTCGCGCGCGGTGTTGGAGGCCCTCACGCGGGCTTCGCTCCGTCTAAAATAACTGGACTCTTTCCATGGCTCCTGACACAGCCGAGCCTCGGGCAGTGGCACCAGGCAGGTAAAGGTACTTGCAAGTTGCCCAGACGCGGGGACGCCACTGCCCACGGGCCGTTCCCAGGGAAAGCGGGGTCCCCGAGCGCCCGCCTGAGACGGCCCCTGCCCGGCGCCCGCCCTCCCGGCGGTCGGGGGTGGGGGTGGGGGTGGGGCTCGGGTTTCCACCCGCCTGGGAGGCGCCGCCCCTGAACCGGGCCCCAGCCCCAGGCGGTCCCCGGCCCCAGCCCCAGGCAGCCCCGTTTCCTCAAGGGCCTGCTGCGCGGAAAGCCGGCGGAGGACGCCGAGTGTCCACGGGGCGTCCGCCCCGCTGAGCCCACCCCGTGCCTTGGGTCGGGCCGGGCGCCACCGGAGGCTTAAAGCTCTGACAATGAGAGAATACTCAGACAACAACATGACGACAATAGTACTCGGTCCCGTGGAAACAGTCAGGCAAGACGAGCAGGCTGCAGGGAACGCGATGCAGCGTCCTGCGGGGAAGCCGCGCGTGTGCGTGGGAGGGCACGCGGCAAGGACGCCCCGGTGCCCAAGCCACTGTCTCGGGCCAGGCGGCGCAGGCGCCGTTCCCGTCTCCCTGATGCCGCTTACGGGTGCTCATCTCCCAACAACAAATGTAACTGTCATTAAGGGCTAAGGCCACGTGCGAGGCCGCGCGGCCTTTCCCCTGACCCGGCTCGGGTGGTGCTGAGGGCTCTCGGCTCCCAGGGCGCCTTCCCCGCCCCGCGGCCACGGGAGGACCCGGACCCCCTGGCAGCGCCCGCCCTGGCAGCGCCCGCCCCGGCTTCACCGGAGGCCATGGGAGGACCCGGACCCCCTGGCAGCGCCCACCCTGGCAGCGCCCGCCCCGGCCCCGCCCACCCCGGCAGCGCCCACCCTGGCAGCGCCCACCCCGGCAGCGCCCACCCTGGCAGCGCCCGCCCCGGCTTCACCGGAGGCCACGGGAGGAACCGGCCCCGGCAGCGCCCGCCCCGGCTTCACCGGAGGCCACGGGGTGACCGCTGCTGGGCGCACAGAGGCCCGCGCGGACAGCGGCGCCCGTCGGCACCCAGAAAGGCTGTCTCCCTCGCCCGTGGGGTCGGGGCGGCAGGGACCCCCTTTTCTCCTTTGAAGTAAAATAAAACACATCCTCTCTGAGATACCTTGTCATGCCCATCTTCCTTTCCCACCCTGTCTGTTCCTGAACGTTCCCTACCTGGCCCCATTCCCCTACTCAGGCTGGGGCACCCTGTTCCCCCACAAATTTATTTGCTTCCACATTTACGGGTCAAGCTGAAACTAGGAATTTCCAAATTCCGCAGGATGGAGAAATTAAATTCAGGTTGTAAACACAGGACTCTGCCAAAGTGACACTTCCCCGAGGCTCCTCTGTGGCCAATTTTGTCCCTTGGCCCCTCCTGGCACCGGCTGGAGAGAGACCTTTGAACACTCAGCCCCCAGTAATGACAAGCAGGTGAGTAATCTCTGAGTCTCATTAGAGCTCAAAGTCAGGAGAAACATTCCAGCTCCATCTCTTCAGCGCTTCCTAGAATGTCCTGGGGTCCTGCTTAGAAAGCTCGGCCGCCCAGCGGGCAGTCTGCCCGGGTCCAGGGAGGCCTCCCAGACTGCAGGTCTGCTCGACCTGTGGGGCTTCTATGCCAACGGTTTCCTGTTAATTAGTTATAAGTCTTGCTCTGAGTTTAACTGAGAAGCCTCTTTCCTTGTAAGAAAAATGCCTCTCTTTTCTTTTTCAACTGAGCAAAAGATTGGGCGGGGGGAGCAGAGGATCGAAGGAGCAGCTTCTCAGGATGAGGGGCAGGACCCTGCAGAAGGGAGGCGGGAGGCCGCCTACGACTCTGAACGTCTGAAACGGTGGGGAGGGTGGGAGAGGTGCTGCAGAGCACCGGCATCCCCCCCAGTGAGTGTGGGAGGCAAACGCCTGCGGAGCTCACGGGGACCTGGCCCTCGCTTGTGTTCGTCTGCCTAAAGCCTGGCTGCAGGAAACAGATTGGGGTGGCTTACGAATCGTAAGAAGTTAAACATTACATTGAGTATAATATGCTTTTTTAAAAAGGAATTCCATTACTGGGGTTCACATACAGTCACTCAGTTCCAACATCCTCTCATGTTGTCCCCAGTCTCCAGTCTGAGGGATGTGGTTTTGGGGGGCCCCTCTCCAGATCAAGATGAGTTAACAGTGAGGCCATGGCTCAGGTAAGAAGTGATCATGTTGAAACACAAACACATAGTATCCCTTTTTACTCGTGCTCTTTTTAAGCAAATATGGCACTGTCCCCTTGTTGAGTGTTACGGGTTCAACTGTGTGCCCCCCAAATTCCTATGTTGAAGCCCTGCCCCCAGGACCTCAGAATGGGCAGTATTTGGAGACAGAGCCTTTAAAGAGGTGATTAGGTTCAAATGAGCTATGATCCAATCTATCAGGTGTCCTTAGAAGAAGAGGAGATTTGGACATACACAGGGACACTAAGGGTATGTGCACACAGAGGAAAGAACATGTGAGGACATGGGGAAGGCAGCCGTCTACAAATCCAAGAGACAGCCCCGCCAACCCCAGGATTCCAGCCTCCAGAACTGTGAGAAAATGATGTCTCTTGTTTAAGCCACCCAGTCTGTGGCACTTTGTGAAAGCAACCCTAGCAAACTGATATGATGAGAAATGAAAAACTAAAACCCACATTGTCAAAATACAGAACCACCAGCCTCGGGCGGTACTGAGCTCTCACCCAGACTCTATTCAGGGTGCATGTCACAGGGACCTCAGCTGTCAGTGGATTTAACACTGTAACTGTAATTATGATTGTGATTCTGGTAAATGTAGACCCAGTAACACAATATTACTGTGGATCCTGGAAAGTGTAAGCCTAACTGACTGTGTTACATTGCTTTTGATATGTACATGGCTGGGACTTTGATGCATTAATCAATGTGGGGGCATTTCGACCTTTTGCTTAAACACATTGTAAAAGTGACTGAGGCAGAACCCCGCAGGGCTCAACGTCTGGCCAGAAGCAGTGGTGGGCAGGGAGCAGGGCCAACCATGTGTGGCCATCCCAGGACGTGGCCCACAGCTCCCAGTGCAGGTGTGTGTAACCACCAGTAACAGGAAGGAGGGGCCTCCCACAAGCCACACTGGGTTTCAGCCCGGAGCTTCCACACAGACAGGCCCCTCGGTCTCCTTGTCCTGGGTCAGGCCATCTGCATCCATCAACTCCTTCTGCTTCCCTCCAGCTGTGTCAAGCTCCAACTCCTATTTATAGTAACTGCTTCAGGTTCTGATAACACCCCGAATTCGAGTCTCCCTGCCCACTCCAAGCTGATGCTGGCCAAAAACTTCCCGAGCAGCATGTCAGGCATCATTCAAAAAATAAATGAGAGCTACTGACAACTACCCCCCCAGACACCAAGCCTGCTCGCCAGTCCTCTTAGTTTTGTAACTTCCCCCGGTTCGCTCTTAAATGTTGTCTCTACCTGTCCATGAGGTAAGACTCCCCAACTCAGAACTCTACCGAACATTCTCACATGGGAGATACTCTGTGGCTAGAAAACATCCTCTCTTTGAATAAGAAATAAAAAAAAGAACCTTTCACTGGTGCCACTTGTAGAGGCTGAATAATCCCCCAGTGCAGGCGGAGACAGGAAGGAAGAGGAAGGGGGGCTGAGCTGGCTCCAGCATGCAGTCATCAGCTCATTCTTTGAATTGCCAGGTACTGAAGAGAGATTTCAGTCACCCAGGTCTAAACACCCATTCTTTCTAAATAAATATCTACCCAATTCTGCCCATAATTATTAACTTGGCATGTTAATATGTAATTACCTGACTCAGCACTTTCACATGCTCTAACCCACGTGCCCTAACAGCCTGTGACAGTGGCAAGGAGCTGTTTCCTGTGGCTCCTAACCCGGCATCCAGTGGTCTGGGGAGTTACCTGTCGGCCCATGTAGGAGCCACACCATTTGGCTCCTTACATTCCCCAGCCCTGCCAGAGAATAAAGCCTTCCCCGAGAAGGTGAGCTCCCCAGTGGAAATGCCCATCCCTTTCTTGCTCATGATGAAATAAAACTCCTTCATGGCCCCCTGGCTGACACCCCTTCTGGAAGGTACCGGGAACCAGCTGGTCCAACCTCTAGACTCAGAGCCCTCAGAAGGAATTATACCTAAATTGACTTCTGCTGCCATAAGTTTTTAGATGGCAAGTCTCTCAGCTTTTTAGAACTTTTTCCAACTTTGACTCTTCTGCATACAGTCGGTATTTACTGCATTTAATTTTAAATAATTAAGGTCCGTATTTCATCATTCAAACATTACTTTTTTAAAAACTTACTTCAGGGATGCTATTTTTGACCTGGTTTAAGACTTTGAGACTGTAAGGAGTTATTCTCATTTTCATTTAACTGAGTCAGGGAAAGAACTTTTTCTTGGGGATGGGCGAGGGATGTAAGGGCTTTGTATTTTGTAGAATTATTATGTTAGTGTTGGAAAGGCCCTTTGAGATAGTGACCTAATATTTTTCCTCATAAGTCTGAAATTCCAGGATACCCTAAGGAATTCAGAACCCACTGACCTGGCTGTGGGGTTCTCCTTCCTACCGCACCCACCCAGGCCTGTCCCCTAATACCTGGTCCTGCTCCTTGGTAGGTAGACCATCTAGTGATACTTAAATGACAAACCTGCTCTCCAGACACTATCTTAAAAGCCATTTCTTTTGTTTGTTTGTTTTCCCCGAGCCTAGTCAATTTATGGTCTTTAAAACCAGAAATTGCAACAAGGAGAGTGACCAACACCCAGGTTGCTAAGAGAACGGGGCGGTCGGAGTCCGAGGACAGGTGCTTACTCGGTGCCGCTCTCCACCATCTGCGTGAGCAGGAAGATGCCGTCCAGGTTTATGAACTCCTGGGCGAAGGTGACGTCCCGGGACAGGCTGGCCAGGTCCTTCAGGGCCTCCAGCTTGGAGTCCATGCTGGACGACTGGATGCGCTCGTGGAGCTGCTGGGCGTTCTGGGCCTTCGGGGGCAAAACAAAGGGGAGCGCGTTCACAGAGGAAACCACAACGAAACTAACGTTTCACTCGTCGGGAAACAAAAACCCAGAGGCCAACAGCGGGTTCCCAGCCCCTGCGCCGCCACCTTCAGGCCCCGTGCGCTGCTCTCGCCGCCGGAACAGTGGGAAAGGGTCATCCCGCTGCGTCCCGGGCAGCGTTCAGTCCCTGACGGGCCGGCCTGAGGCGTCCGGCCCGCCGCCCTCTCCCCGCGCCCTGCGCAGGGTCTGAGCACGTGCCGTCTGCAGGGAGGGGTCCTTTCTCAGAAATGTTTTTGAATTCATTTCTTATGGACAGTTGGCATACATTGTATCAGTTTCAGGCGTACAACCTGGTGGCCCCGGCACTTCCCCTGCGGCCGCTCACCGGGGAAACCGGACCACGCATCCGCCAGCCCGCGCCCAGGTCTGCGGCAGCGCACGCCGCCGAGGTGCGGGGCAGCCCGGGGGGGCGCCGCCGGGGACGGTGCGGGGAGGACGGGCCGCGTGCAGCGCGGCGTTCCCGGGCCTCGGAGGAGCGGGGCTCGCCGTCCGCGTCATGCGCAGGGAATAGGCCGGTGTCCCCTGGAGCGGACCCTGCTCCTCCCGGAGCCACAACCTACGCAGTCAGCTCCGCGTGAAACGCACAGGGCCCGCGGTGCCTGCTGCGGGGTGAGTTTTCCTCCTGGTTTTGAGCCATAAGCGGTCCCGGGGGGATGCGTCACTCCTGAGGGGGAGGGCTGTGGGAAGGCGGGGTCTGCGGGGTGGGGGTCCCCCAACGAGGGCCGAGAACGCGGGGCGTCCAGCTCTGCACCGAGGAGCATGGCGCCTGGGAACCGCCCCTCCCCTCTCCTGCCTCAGGGCCCTGGGCCTGGGCTGACATCAGGCTCCAAGCTCCCTCGCACCCACAGGGTCGGGCTGTTTCCAGGGGGCAGGAACCCTCTTCCCGGAGCCTTCCAGGAACAGGGGCTACACGGAGGCCGGCCCCAACCAAAGCATCGCACCCAGCTTTGGGAAACTTTTAAGGCAATCTTTCTCTAGTTGGAAACGAATGTGTTTTCTTTTCACCTTCTCTAATTTCTAAGTAATGTGGATATGAAACTCTTACTATAAAAATGAATGTGGGAATAAAAGTTTTGTTATTAAAATATTGGGTGCTTATAAGGAAAACATACTTTTTTGGCATCAGTTCTTGCCAAAGATTACACTGCACAGAATTTTACTCGGGCTGTGTTCAGAGGAGGCTTACAGCCGTCCGTTTCCAGGCTCTGCCCCTTCAAAACCAAAGACAGAATCCTCGCTCACCGTTCAACAAACCCTCTGGACGTGCCCCCAGAGCCAGGCGCTGCTCTGCCCATTTGGGATAGACCCAGAACAGGGCAGCCAAGCTCCTCGCCCTCCTAGGGCTTACATCCCACAGGTGGGGGGTGAACAGTAAAACAAATTAACAGTAAGAAAGTAACTAGTGCCCTGGCCAGTGGGGCTCAGTTGGCTGAGCATCGTCCTGTGGACCAAAAGGTCTCTGCTTCGATTCCCAGTCAGGGCCCGTGCCCGGGTCAAGGCTCGGTCCCCAGGAGGCGGTGTGTGGGAGGCAGCTGACTGATGGTTAGCTCTCACATCAATGCTTCTCTCTCTCTCCCCGCCCCCTTCCGCTCTCTCTGAAAAGCAATAGAAAGAGTATCCTTGGGTGACAATTAAGAAACAACAAAACAACAGCAAACGATGGTGCACAGAGCCCCGTGTGGATGTGCAGTGTGTGTGCATGTGTTTCCTTATGGTTCTATCTATTGGATAAATTCCCAGCAGTAAAACTGTCAGGATGAAGAAACATATATTATAGACTTGGGTGGACACAGCTAAATTCCCTCCAAAGAGAGAGAGGAGAGGCGGGGGAGAGAGAAACAGAGACTTGTTGTTCCACTTATTTACGCATTCAGTGGTTGCTTTTTGTATGTGCCCTGACCAGAGATCAAACCCACAACCTTGGCATATCAGGAAGATGCTCTAATCAACTGAGATACCTGGCCAGGGTAAGGCTGTTCCCATTTTACTCTCAGCACCGAAGCATCTTGCCTCACACCTTGATTATCAAGGAGTATAGATTTTCATCTTTTTAAAGAGAAAGACTGAGTTTCTTCTTTCATGTATATCTATATCTTTATATTTATCTATTCCTATATGTCTATTGTTATAGATCTATATTTATATTTATATTTATGTATTTATATTTATCTTGGCTCTGCCGACCAGGATAAACATATATATATATATATATATATATATATATATATATATATAGACAAAGCAATCAATAGAGATAGAGACAGATATATAAAAATACATAGATCATATTTTGCTTATACATTTTGGCCATCTGCTTTGGAGAACGTTTGCTTATTTATTTGTAATTCCTCCAAATTAAGGAATTAGCCCTCTGTCTACTGTGCATAATGCCAACTGTTCTTCCTAATTTGCTGCTTTTGACTTTCTTTCTGAAATTCTTTCCAAGCATGAAGCTTTCATGGTTTTCATTTTTTTGTTGTCAGATGTGTCAGTCTTTTTCTTTATGGCCTCTGGGTTTTGTGTTGTACTTGGAGAGGCTTTCAACACGGCAAGACTACAAGTAGATTCATTGTAAGGACTTCTTAAAACAAAATTTCAGGATGGTAAAAACAATGGTCTGGCTACCCTTCTAACAGAACAGCAGCCAACATTTACTTATACTCTGCCTCAGACAACACAGGACCTCAGATTCCACCTGCACAGCTGTCATTCCCACAGCAGGTAGAAGACAACGCTGCTGAGCTGCACGATCGGAAACTCCCGAACCCGGTCCACTCAAACACACATCCATTTGCACCCATGTCCTGGGCGTGCTGTGGCTACATTGCCATGATACTGGGGAGATCGGTGAAGGTATGACACCTGGAAGGTACACGTTTAAGATGGCCACGCGAGTTACTGTCTAAAGTGTGCAATGCAGAGGACCATTGGCACAGTGTATGGGTTTCTATAAGAATAAAAATGCAAGTTGTTTTCTTTAGATCTTCTCTTATTAATCCCCTATTTTGCTAGGAACTATCCAGAAAGGGCTCTTCTGTGATAGAGGAAGACAGAAAACCAACTCAGCAACCAAAATCAACAAAACACCACCTTTGATAGAATGGAGGTAAGACCCAGCACAGCTGCAAATTACCTAAAACAGGAGCATGTGCATGTGTGAACATGTGCATGTGTACACGTGTGTGTGTGTGTGTGGCCTTGTCTGGCTACAGAGAGAGTTCAGCCAGGGTAGATGAAAGGACTGTAAAAGCCAGTATAACACCAACTGCTGGTTTCTTTATGACAGTCTAAAACTTCCTGGCAAGTTTGATGGAGACAGTTATTTTTTAACACATTTTTAGCGTCCATGTAAAAAGTGAAAGAGTTAGCATATGCTGAATCATATTTTCCAGTTAAACACAAAATAATAATAAAATAATCTACCAGCAACAAGTGACATTTACAAATCCAAAATATCTTATACAGTAATTCCCAATTCTAGACATGGTGGCTACAGCCACACCATAAAGTGCTTTCTTAAAATGCAGATTATTGGACCGCTTTCCTAGATATCTTCATTGAGGTTCTCATTAGAGGCCCAGACATGGGATCAGCATTTTAAAACTACTCCAATGATTCCAGTTTGGAGACCACTGCTCTTTAGAAAACGTGAGCCAGTCCTTTGTAGGTGGACTCCATCTCGTAATACTGCCTTGTGCACGGGCTTTCACACCTGTCCCTCACCATGCCGGGACTGTGAGGGTCACTGTCTGAACAGGACAAACTCCACTGTGCCCGATGGTGCTAAGTCATGCCATGGTGCTTGTACGTTCACGCTCAGGGTGCTGAATAATTTCACTCTGCCCAACACCCAGCCTTCTCTCAAGGAGAAGCTGACTGAGCCTGGGGGGAATTTTGCTTATGAGCAAATGGCAATGAAAAGGAGAACCAACTTCTCCTTTGGCTTAGAGAAGGCCTAGATTTAATAAATAAATATAAAAATTGAGCCTTTCTAATTTCAAGATGATTCAAATGGCAAGATGTACTCTTTCTGCCCAGCAAGAAAATGAGTAGTTTCAGCAGGATAAACAGAAACTATAAAACCAAGAGAAGCTGTGGTCTCTGAAGGTCACATTAACATGAATTCTTGCTGACTAAAGTAGGAAGATCAGTGCTACATCGGACAAAAATGTCTCAGCTCATCATGGAGCCACTGAAAATGAGTAAAATTATCATTTCCATTAAGTGGGAAAGAAGGCTTTGGAAGAGTATCCAGTCAGCTCTAGCAGTGCGCTCTGTTGAGCTCATCACTGTGTTTAGGTTCAAGATGTTATTGGGTAGAATGTTTAGGAGATTTTTAAGCCTCTCTAATATAATTTTCAACAAGAAGAATTTGTGGTAGTGACAGTACCCACAATTTAATCTCAGCCAGATGCTTTTCCCAGTTTTTACATTTATTTTTAGCCCACCACATGGCTCCAGGAGAAACTGAAAATGTGAGTTAGACACAGTTTTCATCGCATATGCAGAGTGAAAATAGTAACACTTGGTGTATTTTGTGCACATTATATTTTTTAGGAAAGCAATAAAAATGCACTGTGAAAAAATAGAGTTTAAATATGCTAATGGTACTACCTAAAGTATCTACAAGCAAGTAAGAGAGATAAAGCAATGCAGTCAGTAGTCTAGCTACTCTGTAGCATTTGGTTTAGCAGCTTTTATTTGGAAGACTTTAAAAGTGTTTTATCTAGAATCAGCTGTCAATGAAACAGCATATGCACAAACATTTCTTAAACTACATTTTTATGAACTGTTATAATAACTGACCAAAGTAAAAAATCCTTAAACTCACTCTTACAGACATACATGCACACACATGCACACACACACACACACCCCCTTTGACTTTGTGGGGAAGTAACAGGCTGTCTTTGGTTTTGTTTGCTTTTCTGTTGTCTGAATTTGCTCAGATGGCATTAGATGGGCATGTGGGCAGGTGGATAAAAACCAATCAGTATAGCCCAGCTGGTGTAGCTCAGTGGTTGAGCATCGGACCCATGAAATAAGAGGTCACTGGTCCGATTCCCTTCAGGGCGCATGCCCAGGTTTCGGACTCAGTCCCCAGTAGGGGGTGTGCAGGAGGCGGCCCATTGATGTTTCTCTCTCTCTATCCCTGTCCCTTCCTCTCTACAAAATCAATTAAAAAAACCCAAACCAATCAATATAGCTGATAACTCAGCTAGTATCCCATCTGTATATGAGAATTGTTGCGATGACCAGCAAACTCAAACCTTAGAGTCCCTTCATGTGCCCCTGACCTGGAAGGAGGGCCCCCCACCCACAGTGGGGTCCGGGAGAGGCGCTCCTGGTTATGCGGAATTTGCACGTGAGGACGCTCCAGAACCGTCTGTGCTGCACTGAGTCATGCTCACAAGTTAATAGCCATGATCACTTACAGAGGAACAGAGGAGCGAAGCGCTTACTGGAAAACTGTAACTGAAGATCGACTTACCGGAGACGTGGTTAGTCGAAGGATGGTGCCATTTTTTATTTCATTGCGATTCTGGGAAAGAAAACAAAATCTCTGTCAGTCTTCAGGTAGAAGCTTTGGAACAAAGAGAGCAAAGGCAAATGGAATCGAGTGGCTACTATAAGAAGCACTCTTAGGATTCAGTTTATCCTCAGTTGAAGATTTTTAAATTATTTCTACAAAGAATTTTAAACTGGCTCCCAGATGTGCTAACTTTATATCAAGTCATGGACAGCATTCAGCACAGAGGAAGTGAATATATAGCCAAAGAATGGGAAGATGGGGCCCAGGAACAGCAGACAACAAAAAAGCAATTTTGAAAGTTTTTAAGGGACTCTGACCTAGTAATTCTACTAATACAAGGGCGGACAAAAGTAGGTTACAGTTGAGGACACGAAACAGAGCTAATAATGCTACTGCGAGGATCATATCCTGCGTGTCTTTTTCCATACGAACAACTGTAAGCCTACTTTTGCCCACCCCTGTATATACACGAGACAATTGAAAACATGTCCACACAAAAATCTGTACATGAATGCTCATAGAGACATTATTAGTAACAGCCCCAAAGTGGAAACGATCTGAAGAATGGATGAACAAATGTGGCATATCCGTTTGGTGGAATATTACTCAGCCACGAAAAGGAATGAAGTACTGATACCTGCTACGGCATGATGAACCTTGAAAACATTACACTAAGTGAAAGAAGCCAGACATGAAGGCTGCATATTGTATTGATTCCATTATAGGAAAAGTCCAGAATAGGGAAATCCACAGAGACAGGAAGCTGATTTGTGGTTTCCGAAGGTAAGGGGAGGGGAGAGGAAATGGGACTGAATGCTAATGGGTTCAAGGTTTCTTTTCTGAGCAATGCAACACTCTAAAATTGACTGTGGTGATGGTTTCACAAATCTATGAATAGACTAAGCCACTGAATTGAACACTTTAGAAAGGTATATTTCGGGGAGTGTGGATTATATGTCAATAAAGCTGTTCTTTTTTTTAAAAGTTCTTAAGGAGCTTGCTGTTTTATCATTTGTTAGCTCCAACTGCATGTTGCCTTAAAATACAAAGAGCAGACTCGAGCAGATCCCAGATCAGTCCATCTCTACTGGGTGAGTGTGTTTGAGGTGAGTGTTCGAAGGTTTCAGTGTCTCTGGCAGGGAGAGTAGAGTTTTGCTGGCAGTTTTATTTTCTGCCGCCACAGTATGCGCCAAACTTAGCTTTCAGGAGGTGGCCTCACGAGAGTCACCCTTTTGCAGCCTCCACCTGGGAGCAGCGAGGCCAGGAGGTTAACAACGTGCTTTAAAGCTCATTCTCCTGCCTCCTTGAAGACAAGCCACAGGCTAGGATTTGCTCAGGATGCAGCAGGCACACAGAGATGGTGGGAAATTTCTCAGGATGAGATGCCAAAAACATGTAGAAAGCTTGCTCTCTCCCTCAGGCTTCAGGCCAACACTGCCTCCCAAAGAAAACCTAATCTGTACATTCTATGCCGAGTGCATGCAGGCCTGAGAGCCCAGCCCTGCGGAATCAAACCTTCCTGGGGTAACTCCAGCCTGATCTAGAGCATCCCCGGCCAGACACCCCGGGCCACCCCTTGAGAAAGCACCCTGCTCATTCCCAGCAGCGTGCAGGTAGTGGGTGAAGGACCACCTGCGGCCAGGCTCAGATGTGAGATGGTGAAATAAATTTCAATGATTTTAAAAACCTCCTTTCAACTCTAAAATTCTGACTCTATGAGAATTACGGAATATTAAAGAGGTGAAGTTCATAGCACACCCGTTTCCTGCTCAATGTCTAAGTGAATTGAGAAATAGAATCAGAAGACGAAAACCCACAATGTCCCATTTATCAGCAATGATGGGGACCGAGGTGCAGAGTGAGAACTAGCAGACGGAGCCCTGAGGTTAGGCACATGTGCAGGTAAGGCCTGAGGCAGGTTCCTTCCCAAGAGGAAAGGGGCCCAGTGTATTCCCCCCAAAGAATCAGCCAAGGAGGGAAAGAGACCTGGGGGTATGAAGAGGCCAGGTGGGTTTAGCAGTAATCTCCCCCATGGAGATCTGGGGGGGGCATTCTAATAATGGCAGTACACTAACATTTGGTGAAAGGCACTGAGCTGAGGTTTTTTGGGTTTTATTTTTTTAGTTGTAATGCTGATTTAACCAACATAATCGTATTAAAATGCAGATTTCTAGGCCTCCCACTCCACAGCCACTGACTCAGGAGCCCAGGAAGCTGAATTTTAACTATGAGCCCAATAAAGTTCAGAATCATCCCAGCCTAATTCATAAGATCACCCAGCACAGTTAGAATAAGGGTTCTGAATTTCAAGGAAATAAAGTCTGAGGGAAATGAGACAAAATCACAATGAGCTATCACCTCACACCTGTCAGAACGGCTGTCATCAGAAAATCAACAAACATCAAGTGCTGGCAAGGGTGTGGGGAAAGGGGACCTAGTGCGCTGCTGGTGGGATGCAGGCTGGGGCAGCCACTGTGGAAAACAGTACGGAGAGTCCTCAGAAAATTAACAATGGAGCTGCCATTTGACCCAGTGACCCCACTTCTAGGAATATATCCAAAGACACCCGGAACGCTTAGTCACAAGAATACAGGCACCTCTATGTTCACTGCAGCGTTATTTACAGTAGCCACGATCTGGAAACGGCCCAAGTGCCCATCAGGAAACAATAAATAAATAAGCTGTGGGACATTCACACCATGGACTACTACTCGCCATAAAAAGAAGGAAATCTTACCCTTTGTGACAAGCATGGAGGGACCTATATGCTAAGGGAAATATTTCAGAGAAAGACAAATACCATATGATTTCACTCATATGTGGAATGTAATGAACAAAATAAACTAACAAAGTAGAGACAGGCTCGTAGATACAGAGAAGAGACAGAGCTGTCAGAGGGGAGGGTGGTTTAGGAGCCGGACAAAAAAGGTGAAGGGGTTAAACAAAAACAACTCACAAATACAGACCACAGTGTGGCGATCGCCAGAGGGAAAGGGGGCGGGGGAGGTAGGAGAGGGTCAGAGGGGGATAAATGGTGACTGAAGGAGACTCGACTTGGGGTGGTGAGCACACAATACAATATACAGCTGATGTGTTGTAGAATTGTGCCCCTGAGACTTTTATTTACCAGTGTCCCCCCGATTAATTCAATAAATAAATAAGTAAATAGGGGGAAAAGAACAGAAAACATTTATGCAGGGAACGTCCAGGCTCCCAGTGTAAAAAGGAAACTTGGGGACAGACGCCCGCTGCTGCGGTTACGCACCCCGCAGCCCCAGCCGGTGCTAGCCCCTGACACGCACCGCGCCTCACAGGGCATCTTTGTGCTTCTTCACAGGACAGCTCAGAGACTCGGCCTCTGTGTGGAGCGGACTATAAGCTCATGCAGAAAAAATGTCATTGTCATACTTCTCCCTCTGAAATTTGCTTTTCTCACTATGCCAACTTTCTATCTAGCCAGACAAATCAGGAATAATTTCCTGGTCAAAAATTCCAATTCTACCTCCCTTCCTTGTTCAGCAAGGAAAACTGAAGGTCAGAGGGGGAGGGGACACGTGTGACCCCACACTGCAGGCCCCTGGAGGGCAGACAGCCTCAAGGATTTCTCCCTCTCTCTCCCCCTTATGTGTCCCCCACTCTTAGATGTGACGAGATCACTACTTTGGACGCATCACTATGAAACCACGCTCACTGTTCTTGCATTCACTGCTCAATCATCCCGGAGACCGATTCTGCATGGAAACCTGACCCCGTGTGTCCTCTGTGTCCACCTGGGTGACCTTCAACTCTCCAGGCTCAAGGAAATAACTGGGAACAGTATAGGATGTGCCGGTTGCTAGGTGACAGAGCGATGCCCCCAAAGCCAGGAGAAAAAGGGCTGAGAGGTGGGGTGAGGACAGGGACCACGAAAGAGGGGGTGGCAGGCTGTTGTAAGTGAGCATCTCCCATCAGGATGCTCTGTCCTTCCCCAGGGTCACTGACATCAGGGACAGTGGCCCCCCCAGCGATGGCAGCCTCTCGCCTCCCATAAATTAAAGGATTTGGTTTTCTTGCTCCTCACGAGATTCTCTCCTCAGTGGTGGTTTTTCTCAAATCCTCAATGCCCTGAGTGCGACTCCCAAAACCGAAAGAAGACGACGAGTGTTAAGTACGATGTCTGCTGACCACCCGCCTGTGGGGTGGACACAGGCCGGGGAGGTGGAGCGCTCATCCCTGGCGGCAGGCTAAGACCCGGTGAGCATGGAGGGAAGTGGGAGGTAGCGCAGGAGCCCAGCCTGCAGGGAGGCAGGACGCCGAGGGGAGGGCGAGGAGGGTGCCTGGCCCCTGAGCACGCCAATCAACAGAAGACAGAGATAAAGATAAAGCAGAGATAAAGAGCCGTATGTTTAAGAACATGCTTATCTTGCCCAGCCAGCATGGCTCAGCGGTTGAGCATAGACCTAGGACCCAGGAGATTGAGGTTCGATTCCGGGTCAGGGCACAGGCCTGGGTTGTGGGCTCGATCCCCAGTCGGGGGCGTGCAGGAGACAGCCGATTAATGACTCTCTCATCACTGATGTTTCTACCTCTCTCCCTCTCCCTTCCTCTCTCAGAAATCATTAGATATATTAAAAAAAGAACATGCTTATCTTAAAGGAACATGCATTATTTAATGTTCACTATTGCAAAAAAAAAGGCACCGGTTAAGAAAGGCAGGGAGGCTGCCTGCTACCCCAGAGATTTCACTTGGCAGGAGTGAGCTCACATCCACCCACCTTCACATGGTGTCCAGGCCCTGGGACCAAAAGCTCAGTGTGGAACCCATGTCATGTCCATGCCCCTGTACAGCTCTAGGACAAGAACTGATGGCATCTGATTCCTTAAGAAGTAGTGGGAGGTCATTATTTAGATGTGAATCTTGAACTCAGCCTTGAAGCCGCAGGAGCCAGTCCCCCTGAGCGCAGCAGCTGAGGGAGACAGCATTTGCGACCTAGGCTGTGGGGTCAGCACCAGCCAAGGCAGAGTGACCACCAGGTCAGGAGGCTGAGGACATGTATTAATAACATCTCTCTCACTGCAGGTGCCATCCTGGGAGAGCAGTAAGAAGGTGAGGGTGATGGGGAGCAGGGGTCTGGGAGTCTGGAGGGAGCAGCGGCCTGGACGGAAGGGAGCCCCAGGTTGGGCCTGAACCAACTAACCTGCCCTGTCACCTTGGGCAAGTCAGTTGGCTTCAGTTTCCTCAGCAACAGAAGAGAGGCAAGATGCCCAGCGCCAAAGGTCCTCTCTTTGCTTTTCTTTAATTCTCAGTAAAACGCACAAAGAGGAAATGTTTAAGGCTTTTGAGCAGGATTACTGATCTGAGGAAGGATGCTTCAGAGAATGAACCTGTCAGCAGCAGGGACTCAGAGCAGAAAGGGAGTCAGCTAAGGAGGTGGGAGGAGAAGATGAAGGACCCCGGTCACTGACACTGCCTCCTGACGCCCCAGGGTTTGGCCCCTCCTAAGTCAGACTACAGGTGCCAGCCCTGAACCGCTGGCTCTGAGCACCCCTAGTCTCCAAGTTAGCAACCCAGCAAACCAACCCAAGATCTGCAAAGCTGATCAAGAACAAGTTCTGTGACAAAAACATACGCCTTTCCTCCCAGACACCACTTGGAGGAGAATCCGCAGGGACACATTTTGGGTGGGTGACTCTGTGAGGCTCAACAAAAGCCTTAAAAATGTTCAAATTCAAATTCTATCCACTTTTCTCTGAAAACAGAGACGCAGACATCTGACAAAAGATGTCCACTGCAGCTCTTTTTTTTTTTAACGGAGACAAAAACAAAACTAAAAGCAAACCCAAGTATTCCCATCATTCACTCATTCATTCACTCACTCATTCATTGTCTCAAGTCAGAACCAACCTTTCTTGGCTCTCATCTGTACTAATCATGGAGCGGGCGCTGCAGGCACTTCCCCTTTGCCCTCTGGGAGAATTTTAAGCTTCCCCGGTAGAGAGCACTGTGATGATCCCGCCTGGAGGACCCACCACCATTATTATTACTCAGTGTGGAAGCCTTCAGGCCTCCTGCCCCCTCGGCCCTACTCCCCCTACCCGAGACCATCCTTAAGCAACTGCATACTCAACCTTCCAGCAGCAGGCTCACCTCTAGGGTCCAACACAGGCTGCACCGCCACCAGGGAGGTGATGACAGGCCACACCCTCCTGCCACAGCCTTGGGGGACGCGCGGTGCCCTCTCCTGGTCTTCAGATCTTCAACTGTCTGCTCCTCCGCAGACTAAGTGCCACAGCTACCTGGCTGCAATTGCTTCTTCTTTTACCCCTTTCATCGCAGTTAACTGACTTCTTTACATTGAAATTTTAATTTAAAATTAAATTTTCTTTAAATTTTTTCAAGAATCTTTAAATTAAAGTTTCCCTGTTCAAATAACGGTATGGTTACTATATTTGACTGGATCCTGAGTGATGTACCAAGTCTTCCAAATGCCTCCAATATGAAGGAAAATTTATGCAGATGTAGTAACGCAAGCCAAGGACACAATATAGACGTGAAAGTCCTGGGATAAAAGAATGTTTAATGAGAGCATGTCACAGTCTGTGAAGTGAAAACCGTAGGTTACAGAACAGGACCGCAGCTAAAGGAGCCGTGGGGTGTGATACAGCATGGGGATACGGTCAGTAATGTTGCAATAACTGTGTCTGCTGCCAGGTGGGCTCTGGAAACATCGGGGGTTAACTTGTAGAAATGTCTAGTCACTATGTCATACACCTGAAACTAATATAATACTGTATGTCAACTGTAATTGAAAAATAATATTAAAATAAAAAAACAACAATACAGTATTGCAGTATGAGTGCAAACTGGTAGAATATAAAGAGTGAGCCCTGAAAAAACACTGGTGCCCAGGTAGAGAATCATGTAAACATGCTCTTCACCTGCAACACATTACCAAATAAAAGGAAAGAACGCAGGGAAAATGCTGACACTATGAGGATCTGGCCCGCCCAGCTAATGAGGCTTGTTTGCCTTTCTAGGGGTGAAGGCGGCCTACCTGGGGTGACAGAGGGACCTGCCCAAGCTGGGGTGAGCCTCGAGGAACAGGCCTCTCTCTGCGGTCCAGTTTTCTCATCCATTTGAAAGACTTGATTGCCGGCCCCTCTCCCTGCCTTCAGCTCTAACCTACCCCCCAATTAAAGGACATGTGTAAATGTTTAAACCTGGGTTGCAATGGGCGAGTTGGAGCCTGTGGTCTCGGAGATCCGCAGAGGGCTGGAGGAGAGAGCTGCTCTTACAGGAAAGGGCCCGTGCCCGCAAACGATGGCCTTCACGGGCCATTCCAGTGGCCTTGGCAGGGACCCTGAGGACACTGCCACAGCTGGGAAATAGCAACTCGTGGCCTGTCCTAGACCAAGCTGGCAGACAGGGAGAGAAAGAGGGGGAAGTCCACCTTCAGAGAGGAGGGCTGTGGAACCAAGTGGGTGGAAACACCAGAGAGGAGGAGTGGCCGAGCTGGCCACTGGCTCCAAAGAGACAGTGTGGTGTCATATAGCTTCCTGAGCATGTCCACTGTGGTGTGAGCCACCCAGGCACTGGTATCAGACGGGCCAGTTCAAGCCTTGGCTTCACCACCAACAGCTCTGTCACCTGAGCCCTGCGCACAGTGCCCGGCACCTGGCAGGTACGCAGTGAACAGTCAGTAAGGGAATGAGGGCACAGGATGCCGCCTGCAGGCCTCTGTCACTGCTACTCCAAGACAGTCACCCCTGGACCATACATTATGGGGATTAAATTAAACAGGGCCAATAAAGCCATGCCTGGCATGTGGGAAGGACTTCATACATCATTCATGGAGAAGAGGCAGCTTCAGGACTAGGTGCCGAAAACATGGAAACTCTGCCGGACAAAGAAGGGGCAAGGAACCTTGGGCAGGAGAAGCAGGGTCAGGCCATTCTGTCCCCATCAATCAGGATTCTTTCCCTTTCTTTCTCTCCTGGTCATGAATGTATTGCTGTCTTGGGAAGCCTACGTGGCTCTTCGCTGAATAATTTTTTTTAATGTATAAAATAAAATATACAAGCTGGCAAAGGAACCAACAGTTTTCCAGATGTTTTTAAAATTGTGTCACAGTCACAGATGTGTAGCTTCAGCAGTGCAGGCACCAGCAAAGCTCCAGAGTGAGCCAGACAGCCAACGGCTGAAGCACCGCAGGCCAGATGTGGCTGCTGCAACGATGAAACGTAAGTAAATAAATGGGTGTGGCTGTGTTCCAATAAACATCATTTACAAAGCGGGTGGCAGCTTGGGTTTGGCCCACAGGCTGACCCCTATATTCATGCATGAAATATTACAAGATATACTATCAGAGCTAATAACTCCTATCATTTCTAATTAGGTACAATGATCATAAGTCACATTTTGGGGTCGCTGTAATGACAGTCACAGATGGAAATACGTATGATTTCTATGGGAAACATCAGCATAGATACTGCTCAGACATCATGGCTTGCAGCCCACATTCGAGATTGAAGTAACGCAAAGTTTACGTTTTCCTGCAGGTATGACCTTCTTCTGATACAAGCTCACAGACCTCGGGTTAAAGCAGTAGCTTTGGACGGTACTCATAAGAAAATCCGGATTCTACCGTGGTTTAAAAGCCTCTGCCTGAGGTGGCTCCGCCAACCTCCGCAGCCCCCGCATGGCTCCCACCTCCTGCCCCAGCTCGGCGTCCTGTTCCCTCGTCCCTGTCGCAGCAAGCACGCGATGCTTTGGGGTTTCCACAGCGGCTTCTCCTCCTCCTGCAGCACCGTGAGCTGCCTCCTTGTCACTGTCAAGTCTTAGCTCACATGTCACCTCTTCAGAGAGACTTCCCCTGATGCCTCACAGCACTCCTGGCCAGTGCCCACAGGTGGGCATCCAGGGCCTTGTAGAGAAAGACAGCCCCCCCAAGCTGGCAGACCCCAAGGTGAAGACCAGAACCCAGACATTAACCTTGGGTAGCACAAATCCTGGGAGCAGAATGACTGCCCGGGGGTCCTGGGAATAGTTCACTTCTCGGGGCTCACATAGTTGGACGAATAAGGACCTTAAGTCCCCGATTCTGAAAGTCATGTCCACCCTCCTATAGCCTTATTTCATTTATGCCTGGTTATCTGTAAACCTGAACCAAGCCAGGTCATATTTCTGATCTGTTCTTGAACCTAAATTCTATGGCTGGCCCAGCAGACTAAACCTCAACAGCAAAGCCTGCCACACTCTGCCCCATCTCTTAGCATGTTTCCCCATATGTTTCCTTCACAGCACTCACCCCGATCTGGAAATAAATAACTTGTTCATCTCTTTACATTTCCAGTCTGTCTCCACAAACATGAGAATATATGCCCAAGAGCAAGCATCTTCGCGTTTTGCTCTTCGGCAGTGCCCAAAACAGTGAGTGCCTGGTATATAAAATGTGTTCAAGAAGTACTTTTGAATGAATCGAATAAATATGTTAATCATTATATGGCCTGTAGCAATAGCCAGCGTATATCTGCAAACTGAAGCTAACTGGCCACTCCTGCCTTCAATGATGTAAGTACAGGGCCCCTTCCTCCCACAGTGCAGGCAAGTCACAGGCCATTTTTCCTTTCCTCCTCTATCCACAACCTTCAGTCAACCAGAGGATATTTATTTCATGCCTACTATGAGGCACATGTATCATTAAGCATTTATATTTTTTTAGAATTGAGATATTTGCTCGTGTTCCGTTATCAATCCATGTGTCCGCAATAATGTCAGAATGGAAATGAGCCATATGCCACCACGGTGTTGCCCTAAACCACAGCATCAGGGTTCCCTAACACAGAAGCCACGTTACCCACAGCCCCTGACATCTACAACTGAGCTCCGAGGCGCGCAAGCCTGCCCAGAACCAGCCCCCGAAATCCGCCTGCTCTAACCCCAAGAGGAAGAGCCGGACAGAGGCCCCAGACAAGTAGGACTCAGTGCTGGAATCAAAAGTAGCCAACAGTCCACACGAGAGAGAATGGGCTCTAGCTTGCTAGCTTGGGTCCTACTAGAGGCCCCTCCTTCTATGGTCTCTCTCCTCTGTCCCGGCACCAGGAGGGAAACTCAAGTTTGCCCAGCCTTTCGCAGAGGAGTCAGTAGGGATGACGGGTGTAAGGGGAGCAAGTGAAACAGGCAAACCTTTGAAAGTATTAAAAACTCATTTGCACCTCAGCTGTCTCCTCCTTTAAAAAATAGTTTATTAAGTTTCAGAGAGAGAGGGAGGAGAGAGAAAGAGGAACATCGGTGTGAGAATGAAACGCCTGCCTCCTGCACGCCCCTGCTGGGACCAAGCCCGCAGACGGTGCCCAACTGCTGAGCCGCTCCGGCGGGTCCCTCCTCCTCTCTCCCTGGAGCAGCGCCCCCAGCCCCACTCGACAGCCAGGCCTTGTCTCCAGAACCTGGGCGCTGACCCTAAGTCTAAGCCCCAGTGAGGCGCGAGCAACGCAGAGACCAGCCTGGTGCAACCAGCACGGTGCGTCCCTACGCGCTGATCCGGGTAAGGGCCAGAGAGGGCGTTTCTTTCATAGACTTATCCTCTGCCATAGAGGAGTCCCAGCATCGCGGGCGGGACCAGGCTGATGAGCCACTATGGGGAGCAGTTTAGCGACATCTAGTAAAGTTGAAGCCGGCACCCCTCTAACCAACAGCCTCTGCGTTCTATTCCAGAGAACCTTCCAGCGGGGCCACATGAATACACGTGCAGGGACATTCACGGCAGTGCTGCTCATTGTAGCAAAACTGGGCAAACAACTGCGCATCGGTAGAAAAATGGATAAATCAACTGTTGTTTATCCATGCCATAGGTGTCATACATAACCCATCTAAAAATGTAACTTTAAATGAAAAAAATTAAATTGCAAAAGGTTACCTACAGTAGATAGTGATAGTTTAAATTAAAAACTCTCTGTATTATTCATGAATACATACACATGCAGAAAAGCTATAAAACATGCATGAGTATAATATACACCAATTTCAGGCTCCTGTTGACTTCTGGGGAAAATGATGCAGTAGGGCTTTAGCTGGACTTGCACATTTTTAAAGAGATGATCTAAGGTAGTAGGCAAAGCCTGGCCAGTGTGGCCCAGTGGTTGAGTGCTGACCCGTGAACCAAGAGGTCACCGGTTTAATTCCTGGTCAGGACACATGCCCAGGTTTCAGGCTCAGTCCCCAGTAGGGGATGTGCAGGGGGCAGAGATCGATGTTTCTCTCTCATCAATGTTTCTATCTCTCTCTCCCTCCCCCTCCCTCTCCCTAAAATAAATAAAAACATATTTAAAAATAAAAAATAAAGTAGTAGGCAAAATGTGAACATCTCTTGGCATCCAGATGATCAGGGGTGTGGGTGTCAATTATATGATTTCCTGTACTTTTTTAGATGCTCGATTAAAACGTTTTAAACTATTACTCAAATTAATTCTGCTTTCAAAAACAGTATCACCAGTGCAGAACTCATCTGTCTGAATCAAAAGCAGTGGCTGGATGTCTTACATGGACGAATTACTTGGTAATGAGGGAACAATGAATGACAGACTTATATTTAAACTCCACGTGCTGACTCGGATCAGCCTCCCGCAATCCTGCTCCTCTCCCCACTGCCAACAGTTACATTCTTAAAACAACCAAAATGAAGTCTTTTTAAAACAGTGCCTATTAGTCAAGGCAGTGGTTTTCAAATAATGGAATTCTTTTGTTCTACAAAGGGGAAAAAAATCCCTCAGTACCTAAAATAGACAAAGAGGTATTGTATTAATATTAATATGTTTCATGAGCATGGGTTTGGGAATGTATAGCTTATTAAAATAATCAGCAGGGATAATGAGCCTTTTTATTATCATAAAAATTCAATATCTGGTCTTATGTATGATCATTATACTAATATTACGAGCTTCTACCCTCAATTTGGTTTTGTGCTTTGTTATCTTACTTGATGTGGAGAAAATCTGGATACATGCACACAGGGGGAACAGCTTTCGATCGCTGCATAACAAATGGTTACCACCTGAGCTGCTTAAAACAACACACATGTGTGATGTCCCAGTTCCTAGGGGTCAGGAGTCTGGCAGGTTTCAGCTGGGACTCTGCTCTGGGTCTCCCAGGGCTGAAATCAAGGTGTCAGTTGGCTGCATCACTATGCAGAGGCCTCTTCCAGGTCCATTCCAGTTGCTGGATAGTTCATTTCCTCGTGGTTATATGACTAAGATCCCTTCCCCCCATTTCTTAGTGAGCAGGTGACCAGGGACCTCTCTCGGCTCCTTACCTTGAAGCCTTCTCCACAACATGGCAACTTCCTCGTGCTCAAGGCCAACAGGAGAGCATCTCTTTAATGCCCCACCTTCTTTCAACGAGCCCACCTGATTAAGGCAGGCCCACCAGGATAACCTCCCTTTGATTAACCCAAGGTCAACCTTACCTGCATCTGCAAATCCCTCCGACATACCTCGTGACATGGTCACAGGAGTGACACCCCATCATAGTCACAGGTCCCGACTACACTCAAGGAGGAAGATAACACTGGGCAGGTAACAGCAGGGCGACACCCTTGGAGGCCGTCTGGGAATTCTGCCCACCACACAAGGCATGCAGCTGTCAGAGGTGACTGTTTTTAAAAGCTTAGTTTGAAATCTCAGGAGTATCTCCAGATGCTTTGAAAAGGTACAATTAAAAACACTTTTTCATGGTGAAAGGATTAAGCAAAGAAGAAAGAAAAACTCATAGGCACAGACCACAGCATGGTGATGACCAGAGGGAAGGGGGAGGCAGGAGAGGGTGAGGGGGGTAAATGGTGACAGAAGGAGACTCGACTTGGGGCGGTGAGCACACAGCACAACATACAGATGATGTGCTGCAGGACTGTACACCTGAAACCTATGTATTTTATTCACCAGTGTCACCCCAATAAATCAAATAAAAAATAAAAATACTTTTGCATTCAAATCAGTATAACTAACACCTAATCTCAACTTTTGTTCCTTATCATAAATATTGGAAGTCAGGAAAAAAAGCACCTACAACTTACAGAAAGGAATAAAGTTAGCTTTTCCTCTGTCACTGGATACCTGACATGCTCCCAAGCCAAGAAGCCTGCACTCTCCTGATGTGACAGAAGCCAGCATGCAGGTGCGACGGCAGGGGGCTTGCTGGAGTAATTCTGCAGCAGTGGGTGGACTCATGCCTGACTTAAACTAAAACGGTGCCATCTTCCCAGCCAATGACACGCTTGTAACGAGTGCAGATATGTGCAGAGACATGCAGGGCACGCAGTGCTTCATATCAAGGTCAGCTAAGGTCAGCCTAACCTGGCAACTGAACTTAATAATAATGAAGCTATTACTACAGTTCATGTGGAGTTTTACTTGTGTTTAAATAGTTCATGATAATATTTTAAAAGGTCGTATGAATCAAATACTTCTGCAATTCCCGAGACATCTCTACCCCCTCTGAAATGGAACTTACTTCACAATAACACAGAAGATGTCCGTTTCACTTCCAGAGCTGACACTGGGAAGCTGGGTGACCTAAGACCTCAGAGCCCCCACCACACCTGTGGGTCCTGAAAGTTTAAATGGAATCACCCAAGACAGTGACTGGGACCTACGGGGTCCTCAATAAATGGTGGCTGCCTAAGCCTGGAAGGCCCAGTCTCCTGGACTCATCATTCAGCATCTATTGTAGCCATTAAGGAAGCTGGACAAATAAATAGGAACTATGACTCACTGAGACATGACCTCAGGCTGAGTGCCCTGGACAGGGTTTCGCCTGCATTATCCCATTCGATCCTTGTTACACAGGGAAGTGGGCAGAGTAAATTAACTAACCTGCTAAGATGCCCACTATGTGTTACATTAAAATGCAAGTTATAAAAGCATGTATATGCTATGATCCCATTTTACAAAAATGGATGCACACCCAAACTCAAATAATCTAAAATGTGTATATACTAAAAGGTCAGTGGTTTTCTCTGAGTAGTAAGATTCTGATAATTAAAAATATTTTGCTTTCCCTCTTTTCTTGTGTCTCCAATGTGTTTAATCTGTTTGTGGGGATTTTAAATATGAAATCTGAGATTTCATATCTGCTTAGGAGCAGCAGGTACTGAACAAAAAGGACGTTTTATATAAGTTGCATTCAATTAGTAACATGGCACCTCATCATTTTCTTATATCTAAGAATCTAAACCTAACTGCAGTGCTTGAAAAATCTAAAATTGCAAGAGAGGGCATCTGAACACAGAGGAACAGAAGGGAAAGTAGATGAACAGAGACTAGGAAGAGACATGTTTTAAAATATGGCTAATGACCTAATAAAAAGATATTAGTGAGGGCAGGCGGGGGAAAGAAAGATGAAGTCACAGACGGAAACAAAGAAAAGTCAGGAAGGAAGGGGGCCCAGGTGAAGGGAAAGAAACATCAGGGGAGAGACAGAACAGGAAAAAAGGAAGGCCTTTTACGAGACAGCTATCCCTTCCTGCATATCCCTAATGAAACAAGAAGTCTTAGACCAGATCACAGTGAATTCCTTCTAAAGTTTTTGTTTTTGGCATTTTCCCCATAAGAGTGAGAAGTGAATGGAAAGGTCACCCTGACCTATGCCAGTCCCCAGGGCTCGAGAGGACAGCACGTCCCACTGGGTCTTTCTCCTTGAAAGATGAAGGGTGGTTACCGGTTGACGAGTGCAGTTGATGGTAACAAAACTCTCACTTTAATTTTGAACTTCAATCTTCAGAGGTGGTAAAGGAAATGAACCAATTTCCCCGAAAGCTGGACTGAGAAGAAGGTATAACTATCAGACCTCCAGGTGCCTGACGCTGCTCCACCTACACAGGCAGAGCCGGCTCCTCACCCTACGGCGGAGCAAGGGCCTTCCCCCTCCCACATCCTGTGTGGACACAAAACTGTCTCATCGCTGCTCCAGGCCCTACGGAGGCAGACTTGCTTCTATTTTGCTTTATCTATCTTTTCTTTCTCTTACCTTACAAAGTGGAAATCTAGCAAAGGTAAAAGAAACAATCTAATCTTTTGATAACTTCTGGAAGACAGTACGCCTATTGACAGCTTCTCCCTGAGAGAGAAAGGCAGGTCTAATGAAAACCCCCCAGGGTTCTCTGCCACTCCTTCCAGAGAGGAGGCACCCATGTCCTCTCCCCTTGAACCTGGGCCGACTTCTGACTGCTCCCGGCTAGAGTAGCGCACAAGGTCCCATGAGCTTCTCAGGCTAGGTCACAGAGAGCCACGCCCTTCTGCGCGGTGCTCTTGGAGCACGTATCTCAGGACGGCCTTCCTAGGGAGCTTCTCGGAATCCTGCCGCCATACTGTGAGGAAGCCCAAGCCACGGGGAAGGAAGGGCCACATGTAGACCCTCCAGTGTACAGTCCCACCTGAACCCAGCCCTCAGTCACCCCAGCCCTGGAGCCAGACATAGGAGAGAAGACGCTTCCAAATGATTCCAGCCCCAGCTATACTTGTGTCTACTTGGACGAGCCTTCAGACGTCACCAGGCAGAGACAAGCCATCATTCTTACCCTACAGTGTCTAAATACCTGACCACAGGGTCAGGGAGCACAGCTCGTCCTCCCCACTGATAATGGTTTCGACTATGTCTTACTAAGTTTGGGGTGTTTTTTTAATGCAACACTAGATAACTGGAACAAGGGAGATCAAAAAATGATCATATGATAGTTATTGCTGTAACTTAACTCTGATCCCAGTGGAGAGTGGGTAGCCTAGAACCCAATATCACCAAAATGTCACATCCAGAAAACAGCTGCAGTGCACTGCCTTTCCTGGGGGCAGGCAAGATCTCCTTCCTCAGCTCTGTCCCCAGGCTTTCTACCGAACCTTCTATCCTCTTGTCTGGTCTTTGTTCATGCCTGGCCTTAAGCCTGTCCGCGGGTCCCTGGGTTACTGCTGTAGTGGGTGTCCATTCTTTTGTTAAATGAACATGTTTGTTGAGCATTTCATTGTTCTAGGCATCAGGACAACACGGGTGAGGAAATCTAACTTTGTCTGGGACCTTGTAAAGCAAAGAGTAGAATGAAATGTTCTTCAAACTGTGGATCACAATCATTAATAGTCACAAAATCATCCTTAGGGGTCCTACCAACTATTCTAAAATTGATAAAACAGAGGAGAAAACAATAGACTAAAAATAACGACAACAAACATTCCAAGTAGTACTGTGACTATTGTTTCACAAATCTTTTACCTTCGACACACAGAGGAAATAGATATGCAGTGTCTCCATCTTAAAACTGGAGAAAGAGCCTGAGAGCTATTCAGAAATAACCCTCCTTCCTGAACTAGAAAGAGCACCAACGAGGCTGTGCTTAGGAAACTCATAATTACGGTTCTAGTTTTTGAACACTTTGTAAGGGTCACAGAGCCACTCTCCAAACTAGTCGCTACTAATACTGGTGGGGTTTTTTATTGTTTTCTGTTGTTAGTTTTGTTTGGAAGGGGTGTTCTGGAGTTTCTGGGGTCATTTTCAGCAAACAAGTGGTGACTTAGGAGGAAACCCGCATGTCATTCACTCCGTGCCTGAGCTTTCACAGTTAAATGTTTCAGGACTTGAGTCAGTCTGTTCATTGGTTTCATAGCTGAACTGGGGAACATGGAATTACCGTGACCTCTGGCATTTGTCTTTGCAATCCTAGAAGCGGCCGTATCTTACCAAAGCAAGCTAGGGAGTCTAAGCAAAGGAAGTTAGCTGCCGGTGTAACCATCAGGCTGTAGCTGCTTTCCAGCAGTCCGTGGCAAGCACGAAATAACATGTCATAAAACCCGCCGGCATCTGAGTAATACTGGTGGCAGCAGTCCCTTAGTCTCCCCTGCTCCCTCTCACTTATGTGACTCAACTTAGAATATTTTTTTCCTTCATCCTAAAATAAGCATATACTCTTCCAAGTTAGGGAGAGTACCAGCAAAGGGTTTTAAATGATAGCTCCCATCCAATTCCCAAACTCTAATTAGAAAATTCTAAAACCACCCCAAAAATGTTTTTAGAGCAGACTTTCAGTTTGAGTCCACTGCCAATTCAGTTTGAGTCACACTAAGAACAAAGCCACCAGGATAGAGGTGGGGTGACAGTCCCATAAAAGGAGCCGGCTGGCCGATGAAGCCCAGCGCCAGGGCTGCGTCACTCCCGAGGCATGTGTGCGTGTGTGTGTGTGTGCATGTGTGTTTCAGCTTTCACAAGCTGGGCTGGATAGACTGAGAAGAGCTGAGGAAGCCCAAGAGTAATACTTATCGTTCTATCCCTGACAACATCCCAGGAACCGAATACTCTGCTATGCCGTGTGGCTACGATCCTGCCCTTAGCTCAACCCCTGCCCTTGTCTTCAACTATGGTATTGGGGGAAATCCAATATGTTCTTAAAGGGAATATTAATAATTTTTTGGATCCTGACTTGGAGAAACTAAGAACGTGAGGTCTGGGGGATGATAAAACACTCTTGGTTCACAGGTAGCAAGGTGCTATAGACTGAATGTCTGTGCCCCCTCAGAAGTTCATTTGTCAAGTCTTAATGCCCAAGGACGTGGTTTTAGGAGGTAAAACCAGGTCATGGGCATGGAGCTCAGGATGGGATTAGTGCCCACATAAGAGCTCCCTCCCCCTCCCTCCACAAGAGGGCGCTGTGACAAGATGGCTCTTTCTAAACCAGACGCTGTCCCTCACCAGACACCCAATCCACCGACACCTCCGCCTTGGCCTTCCAGCCTCCAGGACTGTGAGAAATAAATGTCCGTATTTCTGTTGTTTATAAGCCACTCAGGCTACGGTATTAATTATAGCATCCCGAAAGGACTAAGACCCAAGCAAACACACAACAACACATTTCAAAGCATGTTTCCTGTTGGTTAAAACTCACACTCCAACCTCTGTTCTTAGTGGCTTGCTTGGCCCATCTGTCCATGTAATTCTGACCATAAAGAGTTCACTCCCGTTGTTCCTTGGTTATTGGAAAATGTGTCCCCATAATGGAGGGTGACTATGGAAAGCTCCTTTTCATTTAATATAAAAGGAGTGTGCGGGATTGGGGAGAGAATGTCTAAGTCACCACCCGTGGTTTCCTTCTGGGAAACTGGAAAGTCCGTGTTTAAGACTGGGATTCTCTGCTGCTCTGTGACTCCTGCTTCCACTGAGCAAATGTCTGAAATAAAATGCTGGAGACAGGTGAGCGCATGAATATTCATGACCCCACAGGGTGAAAGAAAGTAAAACTCACTTTCTCAGAACTGAATATCACATAATTTTGGGTAAAGTGTCTCTCACAACTACAGTTTGGTTCACAGAGACTGTTACTTGCTACAATGAAAATAAAAATGATAATACTGACTCAGATGTGTTACTGTTTGTCTGCATAATGGTGATATAGCTGCATAATATAAGGTACCAGAGGGTCCCTTACTTTCCCTCCCCACTGCTATTGCTGTGAACTGGAGATAAACTCCTACAGCTTACCAGGTTCTCAGAACGAAGTCATTTATTCTAAATAGGGGGCACGCAAATCCATGTGACTCGGTTTACATACCATTTAATGAAATCTCAGAAGCTTTAAAAAATCTTAATCAACATCCAGCACAGTGTAGATATTGTGTGTAAGCATGTATGTGTGTACACATACATATACATGTATATAAACACATGTATTTGCACGTACATGTATACATGTGTTTATGTACATGTATATGTATGTGTATGTATGCACACATGTAATGTATATGCATGTGTGCATGTATACATGTGCGACTATGCATAGGTATGTATGTAAACATGTATGTGTGTGACTGTACACAGGCATGTATGTGTTTATGTACATGATTATGTGTGTATACATGCACGTGTGTGACTGTATGTGTGTAGGTATGTATGTATTTCTTTTGAAGAAGTAATTAATCAGCTGGGAGGGACTTTCTGCTGGAACTTTCTAACCCTGATTTAAGATTCTGTAAGAGGAACATTAAGATTATGTATTCACTCTGCAATTCCTCCACTGTTAGTAACATGAAAGGGTTTGTGCATATACTGGAAATTGTATTAACCAACACTGCACATAATTTATTCATCAACTAACTATACTTTTTATCTTGCAAAGAAAACTGCATCACATCAAATTGGCAAACAATCCTTGGACACCTACATTTTTAGTTAAGGAGCCACATGAGACACTGTAGAGCACCCAGAGGTGGGGCACACAGTTTTTTATGGCAGGGCACTTGGATTCCAGCTGAGGAGAAAATTCAAATTAACTCACAAATAGTTAAAGAACAGTCCAAGGCCACAATAAAGAGCCAGGTCCGAATTAGCAGGGAAAAAAATGAAAGTAAGAGACAATAAACTAAGGAGACAGTAATTCCTATAGCAGCAGAGAGAAAGGGCTGAGGGTTAGAAGAGGACTGGTCCAGAAATTAATCTCCAAAACTGGGGATAAGATGGTCTCAGACAAGCAGCCAAGGTTTTTTCCATCTTAAACAATTTCAGCCGGGCAGGGAGAGGGGGTTCAGTCGGCTGCCCTGGAATGACAGTTACTGTATTTTAATGACATTGCTTCCAGTGTGTCTTTGCTGCTAAGACTCATTTCCCTAGAAGCAAAGAGTGTGTCATCTCTCGTCTTCATGTCTGGATCCTCAACACCCAATCTAGTACCTGAAACATGGGGGGGACCGAATTCCAGAGAGAGCTGCACTGGGGAGACAGAGCAAGGTTGATCTGCAGAGCACTAAGGCAGTCCGTCTAAAGTGAGGCAAACTCGAGACACAGACAGCAACGCTGATAATGTTGAGTGGGGCTGGACTGATGCACCTTGATGGTCAGGTTACATGAGAAAGCCGGGCCTCATCCTCTCCTGGCAGCGGCAGAAACCAACTGGAACGATGCCTCCAGTTCAGGGAGCACACGGGCCAGCGAGTCAGTAAGAAGGCAGAGGGTGGGTTCTCGGTCGGATGCAGGAATAAGCAAAGGATCCAGAGGCTGCTACCACGTCCAGCGGGCGGTGTTCAAACGCGGCACTGGGGCCACCCACACTCGTGAGGAATGCTTGGACCCGACCCCCATCTACCAACTCCCAGTCTCCAGACCGGAGGCAGTGACCTACATTCAATCTGAGAGCTGCTGCTTGGGAAGACGGACACACCCCAAAGCTGTGGAAAGGACACAGCTTTGCTACCTAAAACCACAGCCCAACAGTCTGTAGGTGTACTAGAAGCCGCTGCACTGCACACTGTAACTGGGAGATTTTATGCTGTGTTAGATATCTCAATAAAGATGTTTTTAAAATGAAGCAGAAGACTTTGGATCCTACTTAAAGACTTTTTTGTGTTCACTGAAGAGGTCCAAAAACACAGAGTAAGATTGCAAACCTAAGTGACTCAAAATCACATTCCCAATAACCTTTTCAAATGTGACCCCCATCAACCATCAGTTGGTACCCACCTAGCCCGCCTCTAGACTGAAAACTCTGTGACGACGAGGACTGTGTCTTCTCTCTCACCCAGCATGTATTTACCTGTAAGATCTGAGCAAATCCATTTCTCCCCTTGCACCCCTATGCCCCAATAGAAAATATCACAGATACTTCTCTACTTATTTACCTCTGAACATACGTTAGACAGTTTTTATATTCTAAATTAGGAGTACCCAAAAGGGAAGTTAGAATTGGATATGAGAATAAGGTAATTAAATATTAGCATTTTATCAGGCTGTGCACATCAACAAATTTATGGAGAAGACATCACTGTGGAAATAACAAAGTGAGTAGCATCACCCCACTGCACTGCATCATCACTGCCCTTCGCCAAAATGTCAAGGAGGTTAATGGCCAGCAGGCTTTTGAAGGCAGACATTCTGAGAAGATTCCTATCTGGTCCCATTTCCTACCAGCATTTGATGTCAATCTCTACTCACATTTCAAAATACCCTTGCATTCTTTCCTCTCCACAGTGAACTGTTTCCTGATGGTTTCTAGCATAGCTTCTAGCTCTCGCCCAATACAGTGCATTCAGGCTAATCACAGGGGAGTCTACAGTCCAAACGTTTGTGGTCAGGTTGAGCTTGAAACCCTCTGGGGGCTTCCCAGAGCTCTTAGGGTGAAAGCCAGTATGCATCCACTTGAACTGTTTTCATCACAGTGCTCTTGAGACAGCCACATGCCATCCTGTTCTCATTTTATTTAGCAACCAACAGAGACACAAGTTCCTGTGTCATCTGACCCAGCTCAGAGGCGCCTCCACAGGCTCTGTGCAAAGCCGGCCTGCCCACACGGCAATGGATGGATTCCCTTTCCAAACGGAAAAGAGGCTCTGCTGGACACGGGTACACTTTGCGGGGAGTTCTGAGGCACGTTACCTGGTTTGGCAGTGCTGATCATCAGGGTTACTGGGTCCAAGGTGTACACAGAACGGAACGCTTTCTGGAGGCCAAAAAGGTGGTGGAACAAGGACTGTCCTCTGAGGGAACCAAGGACGTAAAGAAGAGGAAAGATGGATTTCCATCCCACACCAAGAACTGTGGTGGCCGCCCTATACCGTGTGGCACCGTGAGAAGCTAGAAAGCCCTGTCCGTCCCACAGCACAGCCCAGAGCACAGGGCGTGGCTCCGCAGTCTGGCTCCTTAGGTCCAGTCCCACTCTGTCCCTTACACCCCTGAGCCTCAGCTGTGCCTTCTGCAAAATGGAGCGTGTGACAATAAAACCTGGTCCACGCCTTACTGTGAAGATTCATATAGAACAACAGTCCATGGGAAGCACGTGGCTGAGTGATTGGCACATAGCTGAGAGTGTGTCACATAGTGAGCCCCCTCAAAACGTTCAGGGTAGATGTTACCACCCACTAAATCACTCCCCAACTGGCCAGCCAACGTGCCTAAAACTCCCAGGGAGAAGGGTCTTTGAGTGAATAGATTTCCCATTAGTCCCTCAAATTCAGGTCAGATGTTACTAAGTGCAGTTATCCTTCTCTGGGACCCTTCTGGACCCTGCCTTCTCTTCTATATAGTAGACACCCCCTTATCCACAGAAGATATGTTCAAGACCCCCGTGGATGCCTGAACCAAGAATAGTACCAAATCCTGTATATACTATGTTTGTTCCTACATGCACATACCTATGGTAAAGTGTAACTTATAAATTAGGCACAGTAAGAGATTAACAATAACCAATAATAAAATAGAACAATTATAACAATATACTGTCATGAATATTATGTGAAGGTGGTCTCTCTCTCTCTCAGAAAACTAGTGAAGATTTCTTTTTCCCTTTTTGCAATTTCAGGGATAAAAGATTTGTTCTTAACATAGATCCTAGCAACTACAGAGTATGATTTTTTCCTTCCCTTGTTAGGCTGAGAACTTTCACCTTTTCACTTAAAGGATGCACTTTCTGGCTTCTCTGTGTCATATCTGAATGGCCAGCATCACTACTCAGTGACTTGGGGACATTATTAGGCAAAGTACAGGTGACCTGAGCACAGGCACTGTCAGACCGAGACAGGTGATCTAATCATCAAGATGCTCTAGGTGACTAATGGGCAGAGAGCAAGGACTCAGGATGAATCACATCCCAGGTGGGACAGAGCATGAGCCTGTGAGATATTGTCATGCTTCTCAGAACAGCACTCAAATTAATACGTAGAATTGTTTATCTCTGGAATTTTTTATTTCATATTTTCAGACCATGGTTGACCATGGAAAACTGAAGCCAAGGATAAGGGGGGACTACTACTCAGTTCCCTCCTTTCCTTTCTCAGAACCTGGACCCATTTCAAGACTTTCTCTTGGACTAGACCCTGAGATGCATGAGTGTGGAGAATGGAACTAAGCTCTTAGTGGAGCCCCGTGCTCAAGACTTGAGAGCTGAGCTGAATTCCACATAACTGAGTAGTCTCCTGACCTGGTGGGAAATGCCAGTCCCAAGGGCACACAGTCCCTGTCTGGGGAGCTCAGGGCCTGAGAATCCAAGCACCTATGAAGTGGAAACCACATAAGAAGGGGTGTTCCTCAAACAACCCCATTTCTGTCGCCAAGGTCCCTGGGGCCAGCTTTGCAGAGAGGGCCTAGATCAGGCATGGTTATCTCTAATATTACAAAATAAGAATTTATCAAAATAAGACACTGCCGAGGTAGATCACTGTACTTCATACATTCTGAAGTAGGTCTGAACAGGGGGAAACCAAACACCATCCTGAAATCGTGATAAAACTCCAGTTGTCCACGGTGCACAGTCTCCTAATGGCATCCTCCACGTGCCCATGCATCCTGGGGAGCTACCTCTCAGGAGCTTAGAATTAGGATGGCAAGGCAATGTTTCTGTTTGCCAAAAATGGCTGGTATCAGTGCACGAACGCTTCCTTAGGCAGTTATATAATCCACTTTACAGGCAAACACAAACGCATTTGCTCGTCCCTAGTGAGTGGAAAGCTACCTGTTACAACTTCCTCCAAGTTACGGCTCAAGGAATGAGGAAGCTGCAGGCTGACGCGGGCAACCTGCCCTCACGCTGTAACTTCCCGCACATACGTGCTTGAGGCAGCGGCTGTCAGAACCGCTGGCCTGCTGTCAGCAAAGAGAGGGCATCAAAAGAAAATGGGGCCCAGGTGGTGGGAAAGAGGGCTTCCAGGAGGTGGCATGGAACGTGCTGGAGGCAGACGCACCTGGGCCCCGCCTCAGTCTGACCCCTGCCCATCCAGGTGGCCTAAACGAGTTGTTGTGTAATCGCCCCAGTCTCATGTTCCTCACTGTAAAATGGAGATAGTAACACCCGCATCATCAGACTGACGAGGGTGGAGAACACGGACGCATAACACTCTCCATCCCTCCTTCTCAGAAGACAAATCCCACTGGAATATTTAAAGTTACCGCACAACTCATACAAGTCAACAAGTGGGGCTACATCAAAGAAAAAACCTCGGCACAGCAAAAAAAAAAACAACAAAAAACCATGGATGGCATGAAAAGGCAAGGTACAGAATGGGAGAGAGTCTGTACAAATCACTATCTGATGAGAGGTTAATTTCCTAGATACATAAAGAACTCGCACAATTCAATATAAAAAACCAACAATCCAATTTAAAAAGGGACAGAGGAGCTAAACAGACACTTTTTCCAAAGAAGACATGCAAATGGCTAATGAGTACATGAACATATGCTCGAGATCATTAACAACCAGGAAAATGCAGATTACAAGTGCCCCAGAGTGCATCCCACACCTGCCAGCCCGGCTCTCATCAGAAAGGGAGGGGCTGGGGAAGGCAGCCTCGCACGGCGCAGCCTCTGTGGAGAAGTGGGAGAGTTCTTCCCAGCACAAGAAGTAGAACTAGCACAGTGGCCCAGAAATCCCACTTTCTGGGTCGCATCCAAAGGAAATGCTAGCAGGCTATGGGCGAGAGCTGTGCGCCGCAGCGCTCACTGCAGCCTCTTCCACAGCCGCCGCCAGCGAAAGGCCTACGCCCCTGAACACACGGGTGAGCACGGGAGCGGGGTGTGCACGCTCGTGGGACGAAGCACGGCCGCGAGCGGGAGGGAGCCCCGCCGTGTTCAACACGGGGGACCTGGAGGCCTGTACGCCTGGGGAGCAAGTCCGACATGGAAGGACAGACACCGAGGGTATCACTGATATGTGCAACCTTAAAAAGTCCAACACAGAAGCAGAGTAGACAAGTGGTTGCCAGGGGCTGAGGCGTGGGGGAAGTAGGGAGGTCGGGAGCAGGGTACAAACTTCAGCTACAAGACGAATGAGGCCGGAGGGGCTAACGTCAAGTACGGCGGCTGTGGTCGGTAACACTGCCGTAGAACCGGAATTTGCGAGCAAGTAGAACTAAGTGTCCTCACTGAGTAAATAAACACATGAGGCGATGGATGTGTGAATTAAACAGACGGGAAACCCCTTCTCAACGTACACACGTCTCATTACCATGAGGCGCACCTGAATATCTCACTGTTTTGTCAGTTACACCTCAATAAAGCTAAAAAACACACAAGCCACTTTTCATTTTTTATTCTCTGCCCCTCACCCCAGACATACCCCTGAGATGTAGAAGTTTCTGGGGCAGAGTTTGAACTTGTGAATAGCTGAATCCTAAGGTCTCTAAGGCATTTGCATGCTACAATTCTGCTTAACGCTGCTTGACATGAAATTTCCCCTACTGCACTGAAAAAGCAGAGTTAATGGCCCAATAAGCAAATGAAGACTATTAGAGAAAATGGGCTTGGGTACCACGAGAAGAGCAGGGAGTGCCTCTCTGAGGAGCTCAAGCCTCCATCCTTCGGTCACAGACCATGTTAGCCTGCTGGGCTTGGAGGATTGCTCTTCTTTAAAAGTACAGGTCATGCCCAGCCAGTGTGGCTCAGGTGTTGAGCATCAACCCACGAACCAAGAGGTCACTGGTTCTATTCTTGGTCAAGGCACATGCCAGGGTTGCGGGCTCGATCCCCAATAGGGGGCGTGCAGGAGGCAGCTGATGAATGATTCTCTCTTATCAATGTTTCTCTCTCTCTATGCCTCTCCTCTCTCTCGCAAATCAATAAAAACATATATTTTTTAAAAAGTACAGGTCGTATTCAATCTCTGGCAGCGGAAGCGAGACCACCTCTTATACAAGGGGAAATCAGTTACTAAGAACACACACAGGTTTCAAAAATTAGTCACCAGTAACCATGGTAATGCAAATATTACCTAACAGCTCACTGGGCTGTGAGTGACCAAGACGATGCTAAATACATTACTTTAAAAAATGGAAAATGGTCTCTAATTTTAGGAATACTTGCAAGGAGCCAGATGGACCTAATGGCAGACGGAAGGCAGCCAGGTCTGCCCCTGTGGACACAGGGTTCAAGGTCCTTCCCCTGACCAGCACGTGATCAGTTCTGTGTGACGCACACATGCAGCTGTGCCAGGAACAGCTGCAGGGAGAGGAGGTGTCAAGTCTTATTTACAAACAAAGGACTGCGATGAGGAAGATGAGTCCCCTCGCTCCCCAAACTCTTAACAGGAGACTAATCTTTGCTACTACTGCCCACTGAAGAGGGACAGATGGGTGAGACTCAGGGGGCAGTCCCTTTTAAACTCAACATGAAGACTTTCGTCACACAGAACAAGATTTCCCAGAAAATGACTAGGATAACCAATAAAATAATTATTTTCCCATAATTTAAAATTTCTGAGTCTATATTAATTTTAATTAGAACAAAAGCATAAACACTATATGAATTTTAAAATTATTCCAAGCCCTGGCTGGTGTTGCTCAGGGGTTGAATGTCTGCCCATGCACCCAGAGGTCACAGATCAATTCCAGGTCAGGGCACATGCCCGGGTTGCAAGCTCGATCCCCAGTAGGGGGTGTGCAGGAGGCAGCCAGTAGATGATGTTTCTCTCTCTCTCTCTCTCCTCCTCTCTCTCTAAAATCAATAAAAACATATTAAAAATAAACAAAAATAAAAGTATTCCAAGAATCAGCCGCACACAAACACACTTCTAAGTCAAACTTCATGCGTGACTTCTGTTGGCAGTGAATAGTGCCCGGTACACAGAGCCCATCCCCTCAGAAGAGTGGACCAGAGCAGAGGGCCTCCAAGTGTCCTTGGATGGCCTGCACCCGAATTCCATGAGGGCTCTTTGAACGCAAAATCCTGGGCTGTATCCAAGGCCTGCTCAACTGAGTTGCTGGGGTTGGGGTCTAAAAATCTACACACTTAAAAGGTTCTCCCTGGGATGCCTGTGTTCTCTAGTCTGAGAATCCCATCCTTAGGAATCTCCAATGAACTGCGCTCTCCTGACAATGGTGACAGAAGACATGACAGCCACCAGGGGATGCGAGCCGAGAGAGATTAATCAAAGGCAGGGCCATGTGTGACTTGGTGGCTTGTGGGCCACAGCCCAGGGTAAAAATCCAGCACAAATCCATGTACTATATATGTGTGTGTAACACAAGTATGTATTTCACAAACTACACCGGGGATATACTCCTACCTAGTCTATCTATTATATTCCAATTTTTAACACTGCCACAACCTACTAAATTGATTTCACTATCCACCAACTGTTGATGATTGAAAAACCCTAGTATAACCTTTACTGTCCTATAATTTTATCACTTAATAACTTTTACACTTTTTCATATTATACCTCAAATAGTAGAAAGCCATCCAATCTTTTCCAATAATATCCCCAAAGTAACAATATTTTAGTTGCCTTTAGAAGGCGAACCAAGTTGAAATGATCTCCTTAAGGTTATCAGCAACAATGCACATCACTGCTACCAGGGAACTTCTCTTTATTTATTTCCTCTTTATCTCACAAAGCTGAGCGGGCCGATTATGCATCGGCTGTATGAAATAAATAAAAAATATTAAGAAAATGAAGCAAGGGGGAAACGAGGGCAGGGAGCTGAGTGTCTGTGGAATCACTGGAAGGAGTGAGAAGAACCAGCAACCCGGGCAGCTCAGCACAGGCAGGCGGGCAACGAGGAAACAGGCTTAGGAAGGCCCAGTGTCCACGGGGGAGGAACAAGGCGGCTTCTGGAAGCAGCTAGGCTGCGGCTCTCCGCCCTCCCCCAGACTGACGCCCCCGCCCTCCACGCACACACCCTGCTCACAGGAGAGCCACCAGCACAGCGGGCAGGAGACCCTGTCGCTGCCTCCACCCCCACCCCCACCCCCACCGGATTCCTGGGGAAACCCAGGGTCCTCTAGGGACCACCGACTGGGGGGGGCAAAGCCTGGAGCTGAGGCCACTCCATTCTCCTCCCCGCCCGGAGCACTCCGTATCTACCGCCATCCCCAGGGTGAAAACCATTCACAGGGCTGTCTCCTCCCTCTCCGCTAACCCCACCGGGTTATTTGTTCCCCAAGGACAATGTTGGCTCCCTTGCATTTCTGTGACTGCTCCACGAAGCCAAGCTGAATGCTCAACTCCTCCAGAAATCCCCCAAAGGAAAAGGGAGAGAAGCAAAAGACCTGGCCTTGCTCCTCGAGTCCCTGGTCACTACCCCACACGCTGGCTCAGCCTCTGTATGTCCGTGACTCGGTTTTTTGTCTGTCGAGCAAAGCGAGCACTGTGCGCACCACAGGCGAGTCCTGAGGAAGGAATTAACCGACAGGTGTGCACGCCTGGCCCACCTCCCGGGCCCTGCGGGTTCTGACCGCATGCTTGTTTCCCTTCTCCTACCCGGGGACTGCAAGACACTGATTTCCCCACTGCCAGAGCCACTGCAGGCTTCACCACTCCCGCCTTCTCTTCCAGGCTCCCCAAAGCATAATCATCACCCAGGAAGAAAGCAGGGCTCCCAAAGCCAGAAACGCTCGGTGCCTGCACAACGCCAGCTTTGACAAGACTTCTTGTCGTCGTTTCAGCAACTTGAAGAGGCCTTAGACATGGCTCTGGGGGGAGAAATGTCTGAGAAAGGGAGCTAGGCTGTCATTAAGTCCCATTAATGCTTCAACCAAGCAATGAGAGAGAGGATTAGTAAATTCACTGTTAGATGCAAGTGCAGTTGCTAAAACAGGACACGGAGGCCTATTTGGTCCCCACTCCTGCAAGGGCTAACTGCCGCCTTGTTAACACGGAAGTGGCAGGTCTTTGCTGTGTAGACGCCACTCGTGAAGGGTCCACGTAAAATTTAGACCAGCATGTCTGGTGAGCAGAGGAAATGCCGGTCATGTTTTAACTCCCTTAGATGTTCAGTGTCCCGGGTTAAATCAGGGGCTGACCTACCTTTTCTGTGATGTAGAAGTTGGAGCTGTCAGCATGTTGCAGTGCGTAGTATTCGTGGTTGGCAAGGGACCACCTGAAAATACAAGCATAAACTGGTCAGAACGACAGTAAACGGTCATTTTAATTTTTACGGTTTGAGAGAGACAGATGAATTAAACACCCTGTGCTTGGAATTGGGCCAGTGCTTCATATAACCCACAGTGTAGCGTCTAAATCAAAATTGGATTGGCCCACCTTTCACCCTAAGACCTGTTCTTTCTCATGTGGATCGTCCAGGTCTCATTCTAAGCCTACTGCTCACCTGTAGGCATTTAATCTTCATGGCTTTGGGGCAAGGGTTGTATTTGAACATAAAGTTACCACCCTATTTTGAAGGAGTGGGGCAGAGAGGGGGAAACAAAGGACATGAATGCAACTTAAACTTTTGATAACTGTTACATTTCATTGGTCTCTGTATCCCCCAACCCCCAGTCACTATGCTTGCTGCAGACTGGAACATTCTAGTGAAGTATCCCAGGTCTTAAATAAATTCCAGATAATCCTCTCATCACAGTTCTGATTTAAAAGTAAAAAACAACAATACATGCAACTTTGTGTGTGTTTCCTCTGACTCTGTGAACAGCCAAAGAGAAGTAGGGGAGCCCTATCCTTGTGAGGTCCATGCGGCAACAGTGGACCCACTGACAACCCACTGACTTGTCTTTTAAATCATTTCATCTTCTATGGGGATCTGAGTGGTCCTCTCGATTTATACCAAATGAACTGTGTATTTACTCTCCGGAACTTCAGACTGCTCCCTGCTGGGAAGGGCGCGTGAGCTCAACTTTTCACAATAAACAAAGCCCTCACCAGGTGCACACACCAGCCAGTTCACACCTCCTCTTGTTTGAGGAACAATGGTAACTTTCTTGGTGGAAAGGGGCTGCGCATCTCACATAGAAATTCCCAGTGTCTTTGAGCAGCTCAGGGAGTGACTCATGAATGACGTCTGACAATCGCAGGGGAATATTTTATCTGCCTCTCAAGTGGGCCTGGAGCCCCTTGGATGGGTCCTGAGTAGCGACACTTACCCATCACAGACTTCCTTTATTATCGCTGACAGCGGTTTTTTCTGCAAAATAGCAAAAAAGGAAATACTCTGTTAGTTTCATTTCATCATTTTACATTTTTTTTAAAAAAAGGAGAAGCAGAGGCCAGTGCCGATATCTAAGCAAGGAGACTTTCCATTTGCTATTCTTAGCTGTCCTCGACTAGTCCGTTGTTTTTCTGAAGGTAAATATCTATCAGCCATCACCGCCAAATACATCAGTGACTTATTACCCTGTTGGCACTTTTTCTACATTTAATATTATTAGTTGAACAAAATATACATCATCTATAACTCAGCCGCATTAAAATCAGGATGAAAACACAGCTTTGTTCAAAGATCTCCAAGGCCACGGAAGCCCACAAGGTCAAATGATAACAGAATCCCTCAGGAGCATGTGGGCCGGGCTACCAGCAGTCTGGTTGTACCCGAACAAGCTTGGACTCATGACATTTTTATGAGAACATGTGGTGAAGGAAATAGAAGGTATTGTGAAATTTTCCCTATAGAGTACACAGAATTCTTTCCACAACCTTGGCACCGACAAATGCCAACCATGCAGCAACTTGAGCTGGGCACACTTGGGGACTGGGGCCGTGACAGCATGTGCCCTGGTGTCAACTGGTGGCTGACTTCAGCTGTCCTCATTGCCTAACAGTCACAGCTGTGCCGTGCCCGCCTCCAGATAAGAGGGATGAGGCGGAGGGGCACATATGGCTCACCCGGAGATGTTGACACACTTTCTGTTTTGGATGCAAACAGACCCTCTCTGTCCCCTGGGGTGGATGATAGTGTGTCAACCAAAAGAAGGAATTTCAGACCAAAAACAAATGGGGAAGAGAAATCAAAGAAACACACACATGGTCCAGGATTTTTAGACACTGTGAAAAAACACCTACATATAAATATGTTGTAGTCCTATCCCTCTGAAGGCCAAAGGGTGTGGGGAAAAGGCTTCTGAGCCAAGCAGGACCCATTCCAATCCTAGCTCATCAACTGGCCTGCAGCGGGACCTACAGTTTCCTTCATTTGCGGAACCTCAACTAGTTTATCTGTAAAATGGGCATAGGGCCTGCTCACTCCTTGGGGTTGTGAGAGAATCAAATTAAATTAAATTAAATTAGAATGAATACAAATGGTGAAAGGCATAGAAAGGTTAGGGTTATGGCTTCCTTGGCCTCCCATGTCACTAGAAGACTTCCATTTCCTTCTCCCATCTTTGCCCTTGGACACGGTGCTTCCACATCTTCCCTCCTGGTGAATTCTGAACACCGCAGGCCTTTCTAAGGCCCTCTAGCCCCTGCTCAGAGCTCCAGCTCAGTCCTCAGTGCTCCCCAATGACTCCCTCCCACTGCAGGCCCAGCCTCTATGACTGAGTGTTCAAGACAAAGTCTGCCGGCAGCTATGAACATGGTGCGGGAGAGAGGGACCAGAACTGAGTGGAAAGTCACGGGGTATTCTTGCCACCCTGAGTTGGCTTCCTTTACAGGAAGAGTAGAAATGGGGATTGGGCTCTACCATGCAGTTACACGACACAAAAGTCCAAGGCCTTTGCAAACATGTCAATTGTTTATGGATTTAGCTATAAGTTAAGGGGCAAACCAAATGACAAAAGAACGTTAGGAACAAAACTCTTCCTATAAGGCAAGGATTTTGCCCTTCCAGCTGCCAGAGACCTTTCTAGGTCATCAGTGTTCCATGAAGACCTACGAGTCTCCATAATACATACACATCCTCCACACTTTCTCTTTATTTGTTGAAACGTCCCTCTCTTCTTTTGGTTCCATCTCTAACCATGGACTCTACCCACCATTAATATCCATGTCAAAGTCACCTCCTCTGAGCACATGTCCCTGATCTCCCCAAGTGCCTTCCTGTCCCCGGGAACACTGCATCTTAATGCAGCTCTGTAACCTTGTCCCTCGCTTGGTACTAGTTTCCACCTGTGCGCAGGTGCTGATGGAATCTAAGAGACTCGATGCTCTTCTTTACATGGGAAACCCACACACTCACGAGCTTGCCTTTAATAGAGAAAGACAGGCTTGAATATAAAGCCAACTGTTTGGAAGGGTGGCCTGCATCCATCGGCACAGCACGTCCCGCGTCCTACCACGTCGGCCACTGCTGGGTGGCTGGAAGCAGGTGCTGGCTGTAAACTGGTGGATGTGGGAGGGCTGTCACTACCACCCGCACGGGCCCCTCGCTGAGGAGGGCGCTGTGTGATTCACGGCCTGGACAAGCACTGAGCGAGACAGCTGATGGAGAGAGGAATTCAACAGGTGATAAAACAGACACCAATCAAGTGACTGTCACCATCCCTTAGCAAGGCCCCGCAGGTGACCAGCACAACTTTCATAAACTGGGACTAAACAGATGCCCAAACAGAAACACTGTTCTGTGCCATTGCCCACGCAAGTCCTCGGTGTGCCAGGAGCTCCGGGGCTGGCGAGTCCAAGCCTGACGCTGGCTCTGCTTCTGTTTCTCTTCCCATTTGCTCAGGTTGCATGAGATGCTTTTGTCTACCTGCCGGTTCTCCAAGACGCAGGAGGAAGGTGACAAGGTGACAAGGGCAACGCCTTGGTAGCCTTCTGTAGGCATGCTGAATAATTCGCTTTTTGCCCATTGAAAGGGAAACGGCCCAGGAGGAAAGAGATTTTGGCCTAAAAGGATGAAATCTGGGTTTTCTCCCTGTGACTCCATAAACCCTAAAGGAACTAAAAATAAAATTCTATCCTCTGCTTGACTACATTTAGATTTAGAATATTGAGGCAAAATTATTTTCACTGCCTGAGTATGTTTGCTTAACTTATAAAAATTGTAACTAAATTCCTTAAGCTTTTTGGTCTTATGGTTTGTTTTTGTGTTTATTTTTTTATTGAGTTTATTGGGGTGACACTGGTTAATAAAATTATATAGGTTTCAAGTGCAGAATTCTATGACACATCATCTGCATATTGTATCGTGTGCTCACCCCCCAAGTCAAGCCTCCTTCCCTCACCATTCATCCCCCTGTACCCTCTTCTACCTGCCCCACCCCCTTTCCCTTTGCTAATCACCTTACTGTTACCTATGAGGGTTCTTTGTGGGGGGTTTTCTGCTTAGTCCCTTCACCTTTTTCACCCTCCCCTCTGACAGCTGTCAGTCTGTTTTCTGTATCTGCGAGTCTCTTTTGAAGGTCACGATGACCATCTCGGACTCACAGCGAGCAGAGATGGGAAAAGCAGGAATGTTCCTGAAGGTAACCTGGAGGGAAGGCAGTTGTCAGATTGCTCCGTGCAGGGGATCGGGGTCTGTGCGCACGGTGGACCCAAAACACACTTTCTTCCCCATTTCCTTAGCAACACGGGAGAGCACGTCTTCACTTTATATTATTCTGGAAAAGTTCCAATGCCGGCAGGAGTATTTTCATTTGTCAAGCGAGGTGCGCATTCCTGCAGGACGGCTGGCGAAGCACCACGTGCCCAGGTACATTCGGGCCGCAGCTTTCTTTGTTGTTTGGGGGGTTATTCCCCCCTTTTTATCTTAACTCTTTCTCCAAAAGAATCCCTTTATTCAACTTAATTTACCACAGACAGTTCAGAAAACAAACATTTCCTGTACAGAAAGATGTGTTTATCTCCTTTACATAAAACCTGCAGATTCCTGAGAACGGCCAAGTTCTCCAGCAACTCACTTTTCGCCTGTGTCTCCGGCAATCCCTCTTCTCTCTAACCCTCGCAGTGGATGCTGGCCCTCTGCCTCCCTGCCCCCTCCCTCCCCCCCACCTCTCTCTCTTGCCCTTGACTTGAGTGAAATGCCCGTCTGGGAAATTCCTGCACCCACGCCTCCCACTCCCACCCTTCTCTCAGGTCCTGTCCTGCTTCTCCAGGAAGGCCGCGTGTGAATCCACGTGCCTCCGCTTCAAGCTCAAACACCCCCTCCCCCTCCTCGTAGCGCGGAGCCTCCTCTTGCCTCCCTTTCAGCCCTTAAATGAATGATTGATCGCTCACCCACCCAAAGCACGTGGTTCTGTCAAGGCAGGAGAGAACCCCAGGAAGAAACATCCTGGGAGTCCCTGGTTATTTACTTAGGAGGTGGCGGAGTCCAGCCTGCCTTAGGCTCCCTCCCCAGCGATGGCCCAGCTGTCCCCCCTCATCAGCACCCCCACCCCCATCATGCCACCGATGAACTCAATCCCTATTCAAACACCTGCTCCTGTCTGTCAGCCAAGGCACCTGGCCTGGGGACTTCACGCAGCCCAAATGCACACCTCGGAGCTCTCACGTCTACTGCTGCCCCCATTTCTGCCTTGACACCGGTCCATGGAGGCTGGGGGCACCCCCATCCGATGTGATCAGCTATGTGCTAGTGATGTGTTAGCAGCTACGGACTGTGGGCTGCAGTTCTTGCCTCTGACACCCACTTCTCGGGCCCAAGGCTGTCCTAACATGGGCATCACCCAGCAAAGAAAGCCTGGCTTCACTGAAAGCTTGTTCATTTCACATGTTTTCAAATGACATGGGGGACAAATGCTTATGAGATGACATTAAGTGCATGGACCCCAGAAAAGCACTTAGAACACTGAATTTTTATCAACTACTTGTACTTCTCTCTCATCCCTCTTGAATGACTTGGGAAAACGGCTTCCTGGGTTGACCCTGACATCTGCAGCCTGACTCTTACCCTTACGCTTGTCCTCCTGCTCACAACGCCTCCACGCCCTCTCCTGAAGATAAAGGCCGTGCCTCGCACACTGCGGTGGAGACTGAGATGAGGCCAGGCCTTGACACAGAGCCGGGTAGGCAGCAAGGCGCTGCTCAAAGGTGGCCTAGCCATTGGATATGCAGGTACTTTTTTCAAAAGTTGGTTGAAAAATTAAATAAACAAATAAACACCCAGTTCCTCCTCCTTGCTCGAGTGACTCCAGCCCCAGTGCTGCCTCGAGCACCTGTCTCATCCTGTTCTTTACTCTTCAATCCATCTTCCTTTCTTTTGCCAACTAGGTTACACTCGCTGTGGAGGCAGAGGCCGCCTCCTCGATTGCTTTGCCACCGCCCAGGTGAGTGGCTGCTAGGCCCCCGCAAGGCAAACAACTAATGAATAGTGTCTGATTAAGCAGATATCTTTTTTTCAGACTTATAGTTCCTTTTCCTTTCCCTGGTCTCTTTCCACCTGCCCCTGAAGCTCAGGAAGGGGCTTAAGGTGGAACCAGCAAGAGGAAGACAGGAGATGCAATCCCCAGTGGCCACCACACCTGCCTGCCACAGCCCATCGCCTCACAACCCTCTCCCTGCAAAAAGATTTTCCAGCACTGGCCAGTGCTTCTCAGTGGTTAGATCGTTGGCCCATGGGTTCGATTCCTGGTCAAGGGCACCTACCTAGGTTGCAGGTTCGATCCCCGGCCCTAGTTGGGGCACATATGGGAGGCAGCTAATTAATGTATCTCTCTCACATCTATGTTTTTTTCTCTCTCTCTCCCCGTCCCTCCCTCCCTTCTACTCTCTCTAAAAAAAATCAATGGAAAAAATATTCTCCTGTAAGGATTAACAACCAAAAACTTCCCCACAGACACTTAACGTTTCTGGTCCTAGACTATGAAAGGCTCTCTCCGGTGCTTTAGAAGAAGTGATGGATGCATTGTTCTGGCACTCGGAGGGATATAGCACAGCACTGGGGTTTCACTTTGCTTTTCTAGATGGAAAGTCATTGGATGCATTCTGCACAGCAGTTATGAGTAACACTGGCCCAGAAAAAAAAGAAACCGCTTCCACGTGTCATTTTACCTCTGAGAAGGGATACGTATGTTGAGTATAGTTTAGCTACAATGTGACTGGGAGCAAGTTTAATGCATGATGACCCACCTAGTTCCTGGAGGTGCCCCCAGAGATTGTGTCAATGACACCAGTCATCTTATGACGGATCTATTCTTCCTGCAACGAGCCCTGTGACTACTTTCCATGCTCCCGAGCCACATACCTTTGGGTGGGGGACTCTGATGGGTTCTGAGAGCTGTGTGTGCGTGCTCTGTTTTTCTAATACAAGTCTAAATAATCCGAAAGATAATGACGAAACCACGCTCTCCTGAGGCGGATGCTGGCTAGTTCTTGGAAAGCAAGTATGATGACAACAATTCCAAGGCGAATCAGCGACATGGGATTCCAGTGACTTTCACAGATGACGAAGGGCCCCAACTATGTCTCCAGAGCAGTAAAACCAGGGGTAGCATTGATTTTAAAACTCGAAAGATGACAGGCTATGCCACCTTCTTCTTGACAAATGATGATTCAATTCAAAATGGTTTACTAAAAATGACTTATTTCAGCTTCATCAAACTAATTAAATAGTAGATTTGAGCAAGATAAAGTACAATCTTTGTGTCATAAAAATTACTGGACTATGTAAATGAGCAAAGACATAAATAATTATAGTCTCATGTATTAGAGCAGCGATTTTCATCCAGTGTGCCATAGGAATTTTTAAAACTCGCAACACCTGCTTATGTATTCAGGGGCACTGACCTCTTTTCCCTTAGACTGTCAAATAAAAAAATAAAAATGACAACAGCCAACACAAAAATAGCCCTCCAGTGTGAATGAACCAAAATTATACCTAATTTTTTTGTCGGATCGGCAAAAAATATATTTTTTGGTGTGCCGCAGGAATTTAGTAACTAGTTAATGTGCCATGAGATGAAAAAGGTTGAAGATCGCTATATTAGTGGACTAAAGAGAAGTAGAAATACCTTTCCCTTTTAGGTATTAGATATACTTCTATTCAGTAAAAATGGTATTTCCCCTCAACTGAATGGAAATGTCAATTTTAGAAAATGACAGAAATACAGAGACAAACAATATAAGAATAAAGCATGACTCACAGAGATGATCTTTTGTGATTCTTCCTCCTAGTCCTTGACTATTTCATATTGTCCCAAGATCAATGTTGCCAAGGACATAAGGAACATTTTCCCCAAGATTTCAATATCTTGGGCAGCTACAACAACCTATTTTCTCCTTCCTGCATCCCTCTCAACCTTCCTGAAAGCAAGTCTTTGCCGGGAAGTGTCCCCAGATGACTCCCATCTTGCTGACATGCCAATGTCCTCCACCCCACCCCTGCAATCAGTGCCCTTTCCTATGTGGCAATGAGTGGTTCACACTGTGAATCAATTCCGATCCTATGGTCTGCTTCCCTTCACTCATGGGAAATAGTCTACTTATTTGCGTCTAGTTCACATGTGGAAAGTTAACCGTATTTATGCACGTGGGTGGGGAGAGATTAACCAAAGAATTTATATGCATATACGCATAACCCATGGGCACAGACAATAGTGTGGTGAAGGCCTGGGGAGGGAAGTGGGTGCAGGATGGAAGGGGTCAGTGGGGAAAAAAGGGGACATCTGTAATATTTTGAACAATAAAAAATAAAAATAAAATGTCAGACCAGCTCAGTAGGAAAAACAAGTGACTGTGGACTGTGGACTCTGATAGACAGGGTATTATCAGACCAGGTGAGTAGATATGAGAGAGCCAGATAAGCTCTGAAGGTAAATTAGGGTTCAGATTCAATTTAAACACAAGATTATGAGGGTTGATCAACTACAAGGAAGCTGAGATTGGATGCAATGCAGCAATCAAAAGAAGGCTGAGAAGAACCGGTGGCAAAGGGAGTGTTAAGAAGTGAGTTTATATTTTTAATTTCGTTTTTCCCTATACGTCTTGCTCTCTTGGCCATTAGCTGGTTTCCCTGCTTGTGGCGGGTGCATTAATGCCAATGCATCCTTCTTTCTTGAATGGTACTGGATGTGCTCAGAGAACTCCCAGCAAGTAGTGGAGGGGTGTGGGCTTCCAGGTCTCAAATATCTATCCCATGAGTGTGACTGTGGCTACCTGAGAATGAACCACAGCCTTGAAGAGGAATAAAACAGGTTCTTCTGGGAGGGTCTAGAATATGCAGACTACGGCCACAATCTCATGCACTTTCTCAGAACTCCCTTACCTTTGACATGTCATCAGCTCAGACTTTTATCATCTGTTTTTCCTTGGCCAGCCCTTCTGATGATAATAATAGTAATAGCCACTAGTTATTGAGTGGCTACCCTATGTCCATTACTAAGTGTTCTTTACAAATGAGAAAACTGTGTGAAAATCTCAAGATGTCAATGTAATAAAGTCAGAATTTGAACCCAGACCTGTATAATCCCAGGACACTTGTTCTTTAACCTGGCCTCAGCTCCACAGTCCTGGCAACCAGGAACAACAAGTCGAAGTGCCCCAAGCTGACACCTGCAGGGAAGGGTGCTGGAATTCTGGGTATCTTGGTTACAGGCTCATAGTGAGTTCCTGATAAACGTTATTTAAAGCTCAGTGTTTTAGCACTAACATGAGAACAGTAGGTGGTTGTGCTTCGTGCATTATCCACATAAATTATGATGAAATGCTAAGTTAACACTGAAACTTCTGATGCCCAGGGGAGGAACTCTGTCTCCTCTTTCTCACTATTTGATGCTCAAATCAACACCTTCAGCGCTAACTTCTCTGCAGTTCCCTTCTGTCTCAGGTAATTTTAACTTGAGTGTGGATCCTTCAATAACTTCAAATTTAAATCTTACCCTAAAACTCTCTTTCTCAGTTTTTAATTTTTATTTATCTTCTTCTAGTTTGCCAGAAAACAGACTTGCAACCAACATTACATCGTCTCCACCCTTCTCGGTATTGTTTGTGTTTCTGTCCTGCCAAGTCAATCTCAGAGCTGGCTCTCTGAACCTTCTTCTTTATGTTGCCTGTGGGCACAGATGAACAATTAAAAATAGATGCTATTTGGACCACTTAGGGTACTTTCGGTTGGAGGTACAGTAAATGCAATGGAGTGGCTACATGGATGTCCATATGGCATGTGGAGGAGTTGACAACGTCATATGAATGAATGAGAGATGTGGCTAACAGGGCAAGCTAGAAGCAGAAATATCTAAAGCCTGCAGACAACTCTTGATGATTTGGACCCATTGGGTTTTTAAGCAGGAAAGTGACATAATAAAGTGTGAATTTTCTAATAACAGGTGATTACACTGGAGGCCAAGAGACCAGCTGGGTGAACAAATTGGCCAGTGTACCAAAACCCAAAGAAAACCTAAAAGAGGTCCAGTCATATAGATAACTGCCTATTTTCCTAAACCTACCTGTAAGGTTTCCACGAAGAATGTGAGTTCACATAATGTTCCTCCACTATTTTTTTCTATCTTGGTAGTTGTCACCACCATTTGTCCAGTTCCTCATACAAGAAATCTTGGAATCATCTTTAACATTTCATTCTCCTTAACCAACCCCTACATATAATCAATCATCAATTTCCTGTCAATTTCATCTTTTCATATGTCATGATAAGGCATGTGTCTCACTTTTTTCTGTCTCCCCTGTCACTCTCCTGGACCATGACATGATCATTTCTTGCCTGAGCCACAGCAGCAGCTATCTAGCTAATCTCTCTTGATTTTCCTCTCACAGAACAATTCTCAAACATTCATCTTCTAAAAGTACAGCGTCACATTCATATTTTTTCATTCCTTTACCTTTTGGGCTGTGTTTTGGATCAATTCCTCATTAGTATCCTCCAAGTTACTGATTCTCTCTTCAGCCAAATCCACTCTAGAGTTATTTTGTCTATATGTTCATTTTTACTTTTCTGTTGGAGGTGTTGTTGTTTTACATTTTGCTTACTACATGTATACTTTTCATTTCTAAGATTTCTAATTGGTTCTTTTTCATATCGATCTATTCTTAATTTGTAGCCACCTACTTTGTGTTCATAATCTCCTGTGTGTGTAGATATTACTCTCACTCTTTGAAAGTTCTCCCTTTGAGGCTATCCTATTTTTAGGTCCTTCCTTGCTCTCTATGTCCTCCAGAGAGAATAGGGCCAGCTAGAGCAGAAGCGGGTATGATAAGAGGGACCAGATGTGGACAAGTTTCCTGGGAACACTTATTAGATTAAAAAAAAAAGCAGAGGGAAAGAGAAGAGTCTAGGAAGACATACAGATTCAGCTTCAGCAAACTGGGTGCATGTTCACATCTAGTACCAAGACAAGGAAAGCATGAAGGGAAGCAAAATGGCACAGGTGTAGGGGAGAAGGATTAATGGTCAGTGTCTGAATATGTTGCATCTGAGGTGTAAGGGACAGCTGGATGGGCAAGGCAGATAGGAAGACAGGCAGCTGTTTATATGGGTCAAGGGGTCAAGAAAGAAGTGATAGCCGGAAATTATGAGCACCTGATGGTGATGAGACTGATGAATCCAAATAGGCCACCACAAACTTGCCCCACAGTAATGATCCATCTATAAGCATCTTGAAACTTGATACCATCCTGTCAAAGTCTTCCAGTTGTCTTTTGACTATGGGTGTCTTTGATGGAAGGACAAGAATAGGCCTTTATAATGTCAATTCATGAAATGTAATAATATAGTTAGAATGCATGGCAGGAACAAAGGAAGGGATGTTGTTCCTCTCGCCAGGGCTGCTCCCTTTCATAATTATATTTAATTGTGTTTATCATGAGACAGAAAATGTACAAATATCACCTGCTTCCTATGCTCAACATTCATTTTGAGTTCACCACGAACCAGGCCCTATCCTAGGCACTGAGAAGGCACATGGTCCAGGCAGAACATCACACAGTGAGTAACTGTGGATATTACAATGCATGTAACAAGGGCCTTGATCTAGTCAGAGGAGTCAGAAGAGACCCTCTCTAAAGAGCTTCCACTTCACTCGGGAGGGTGGGTATGCAGGAAGACAGATGAGGGGTAATTTCCAATTCAGAGAAAATCACGTTTGCAAAGGCTCTGAGAAGTGTGTTTTCATAAAAGGTAAGAGAGTTGCTTAGAATGAGAAACCAGATAGAGGTGCTGGGGGAAAGCCATGGGGACTCTAAGCAAGGCTAGTCATGTAGGCTAGACCTGGAGACAGCAGGGCCCTAGTAACCATGGCAAGAGAAGTCTGGGTTTTACCCTGATGCAGTGGGAGAGACGCTGGAGAATGCTTTAGCCTGGGAGAATGATGGGAGGGAAGTAAGTGTGCTGGCGAGGAGGCCGACCGAGCTGCTACCGAGGCACCTAGTGGAGGTCAGGTACAGCAGTGGCCACGAGCATAGAGAAAAGGTGGGCAGAATTAAGAACCATTTAGGAAGCAGACTTGCTATCTGAAGGGCTGTGTGAGATTGGGGGGTAGGGGATGTTGTCAAGCACAATAGTGGTGCCATTGACTTAAGAGGGCTCCGGAATCCACTGGATGGAAATCAAGAAAAAAGAAAATAAAAGAGCACATATTTTATTTCCCTGAGGCTGCTCATATTTCCTCAGTGTTCTGGGCACATCGTATGGGTCACCATACGCCTAGAGGTAAGATACAAGCCTTTCTCTGGGGAACCAGCATCCTTCTGCATTCTAAAATCTAGGCACTCATATACCCCGCCACAGGTGGCCAGTAGACCTACCAGACAAGTGAAGTACAAAGAGTGACATGCACAAAATGTTCCAGAAATGTGAGCTGCCTTAGTCAGCAAATCTCAAGAAAACACAGCTGGGGAAAGGCTCTGTCCTGAGTTTCCCAACGTGCTCTGTGTGAGAGAACTGGGGCAGGGAAGCAGATGGAAGAGAGTACTGCCTGCATCTACCTAGAAAGTAAGCTAAACCTTCAGTCCATTTTCAGAAGGAAAGGCAGAAGGCTAGAGCTCCTCTCACTCAATTAAACTGAGCACTCGGGCAAGGGGAGAAACAGATTTCCAGTGCTTCTCTTCCAAAGCATGGCAAATGTTAAGATGTCAGGAGAGTATGCAGACTATCACACAAAGAGAGAGAGAGCGAGAGCCAAAACCGGAAAGGGAAGTAGCCCAGTCACTGTGCTTTAAAGGAAGTTTAAGAAATAGCTGTTACAATCCCCAGTGTAACAGATGCAAACGTCAGATGAGGGACAGGAGGAGCCATTCCACCTTCTCATGACACACAAACAGCAACAAGGCAACACCGCACAGGCCGTCTTACCCCTTCCTCACAAAAGGAGCTCTTGCAAGCACTGTGTCTGTTGTAAAAAGAGGGGGATTATTAGGACCACATGACAGCTGGGGCGCTCACTGACGCTTGCTCTGGGTGTCGGTGTCACCAGCAGATAGAGGCTTACAGGGCACCATAATAGTGACAAATCTGGGTCCAGGTGCATCAGCATCCCCAGCAAGGAAGCGTGATAGAAACAGGAGTCCCTGGGCCTCAAAATGCACCTACAAATCATCTCTGTGCATCCCATACATTTCATAGGTGATTCTAACGCAGAGCAGCGCTTGGGAGCCATTGATTTAGTCCAACTGGGGAAATATGTCCCCTGCTAGGGGACATTTGGCAATGAATGGAGACATTTTTGGTTGTCACAACTGGGGGAGGAAATGCTGCCAGCATCCTGCAGTTGGAGGCCAGGATACTGCTCAAATCCTATACCACACAGGGTGGCCTTTGCAACAAAGAACCATCCCATCGAAATGTCAATAGTGCCGAGGCTGAGAAAGCCCGATGTAGTCCAGCTTCTCGGGGAAGAGCGCAGTCCAGGTAAAGCGGGTGACCTTCCACCTCTGCAGTGCAAGGCTGGAACCTCGCTTTCCAGAAATGCAGTCTCATTCCCTTGATTCTACGGAACCTTAAAATTACAATCTTCGCCATTTCTAAGTGGTACAGTTCAGGGTTATTAAGTACATTCATAGTGTACATTTTATGTCATCTCCAAGGCCTGAATTCTAAACCTTTATGTGGAGCTCAGCTGCCACTTCCATTGGCCAGACTCATTATTTAAATGTTTGGGGAATGACAGGTCTTCAGGGTAAAGAGTTGGCATTACTGCATCGGAGGGAAAGTTTGCATTACTGGTTCCAGTCTTGCTTCAAACATAAGAAGCTTGTTCCATCGTGTGGATCACTCTGCATAAATCAGAATTGGCTCCTAATGGTGAGCATTACTCAGCAGTGTGCTGAGTGATCATCTCCCCGAAGTCTCGCAATGCCAGAAAGGATATATGCGTATTGCCGATTCTCACAGAGCAGGAGGTTTGTCCCAACTCACACTGCACGTAAGCTGCAGCCCAGATTTTGAGCCCAAATCAGTCTACCCAACGTCCAGGTTCCTGGGCACTGGGCCAGACAGCCCCTCCCAAGGTCCAGCCCCCAGAAACCAGCCTATCATGGGTTCTATCTCCCTCTAAGTAGGTGCCTTCATTGCTAACTCAGACAACTGGCCATATTTTCTCTAATTTTTCTCTGCTTCCATGACACATGTGTCCCTGGAAGTCACATGGTTAGTGGATGGAGCAGGCATGGTGGCAATGCTGGGTGTCGGCTCCAACAGGCTGCTGCTAACAGCAGGTACCATCACGTAGAAGCCCGAGAGATGGAGACACTCAAACAGGACTAATGAACACGTGAAATGAGTCAGAGAAACACAAACACTGCATGGTGTCACTTATACGTGGACCTAAAAAACAATCAAACTCATGGAAACAGAGAACAAGAGTGGCTGCCTGGGGCTGGGGGCTAGGGGCTAGGGGTGTGAGGTAAATAGGCAGAGGTCAGGAAAAGGGAACAGACTTTCAGCTACAGGATGAACGAGCCTGAGGATCTCATGGAAACCACGGTGACTACCATTGATACACACTGCTGTATAAGAGAGTAGAATTTAAATGTGCTCACCAAAAAGAGAAAAAGGAAGAGACCATAAATGTGAGGGATGGACGTGTTCATTAGCTCGAGTGGGAAACCCTTTCACAATAGAGACATACATTGAATCACTAGGATATACACTTTAAATATCTTCTAATTTTATGTCAATTAGATCTCAATAAAGCTGCGAAGAAATACATTTTAAGAACTACCAAGCAGATTTATGATTTACTAGAAACTGCCCGGGTTTTCATGTCCCACACGCTGGCTTCAAACTGGTAGCTCCCTAGCTGTGTGATCTCCAGCAAACGACTGAACCTCCGACAACTATGACCGAGGAAGTGTGAAGACCACCTGGGATAAAATGCTCCAATGCTCCGCACCCGCACACCACCTGCTGCCTGGCACATGGCAGGTGCTGAGTAGGTGGCCCATGCTATCATCATTCCTACTACTCCTATCACATAGAGAATGCCAAGTTCCAATGTCCAGCACAGAAACTTCAATGTGCTTTGTGCAATTAATAAGCTTTCAAAGGTCTCGAGTAAATCAAATGTGCGCATATTGAACTGTATCTTAAATATACTACACAAGTAGGACGGGTGAGGGAGAACTACACACAACTATTTTGTCCATGCTTGCCTGAAATCACACGCAGCTGTGTTTCTCTCAGGGAAATAAAATCCCCAGCCCGACATGGGCAGGGGGCACCACTGTAACTTTTCTGTTTGCAGAAGGGTGAATACCTAAATTTTATTCTTATCTTTACTGTTCACTGCTGAAACCAAAAATAGAGGTCAACGTGATGGATGGACCACAGGACACAAATGTGTGTAAAACCCAGGATGACCACGGGGCCATGTAATCTACTCCAAAAGAGCATACTAACTATAAATAAAGCTACAGGCAAAGGGGACAGTGTAAGAAACCAGAAGGGTGGAGAAATGACTACATTATTACACAATCCCAAAAGGTTTGCGTACAAAGGAGGCTCTCCCTCCACCGCGCTAAGCAAAGCCAGGATCTGGAGGCGTGGAGAGCAGAAGATGAGGCGGGAGGGATTCCAGCAGAATCACTGTTAGAAAAAAGCTTCAAGAGATTTTAAAAGTGTGTAAATGTGCAGGGATGCACCTGTAAAGGGGCAGCTCCTACAAAACAGGAGGGTGCCTGAGCTGCACGAGGCACCTTTGGGTAATGTGAACACCAGCAGATGTATGCGGGAAAAGTCATGAAGCTTCCCGAGGCCAGGTTAAGGAATCTGACTCGAATCCCAGGATCAGGAGAGAGCTCAAGCCTCATTCATGATTTTTTTTTTTTAAATTCTCACCTGAGGATATTTTTTCCATGGCTATTTTGGAGAGAGTGGAAGGGGGAGGGGAGAGAGAGAGAGAGAGAGAGACAGACAGACATCAATGGGAGAAAGGCACATCGATTGGTTGGCTCTCATGTGCACCCTGGGCCTGGGATTGCGCCTGCAACCATGGTACGTGCCCTTGGCCGGAATCGAACCAGGAACCTTTCAGTCCACGAGCTGATGCTCTAACCACTGGGCAAAACTGGCCAGGGCCATGATTTGATTTTTTTTTTAATTGTGGTATTCTTTCTTCACATAAAATCTTTCCCCAAAGCACCCACAAATGGAAACAGGTCAATCCCAGCTGCTGTGGCTGAAGTATCCTACAAAAGCCTGAAGCCACACACCCCTCACCCCCGAGCCACTGGAGAAGGGTCTGCAGAGCTCAGGGTTAAATCCATACACTTCTTCCCATCATCCTCTGGGCCTGACCCTGGCGCATGGCAACCTGTCCCGTGCTTGTCTGATGCTCACATGAGCCTCATGGAAATGAGCAGGACCCCTCGCCCCCCAATGTGGCCTGGGCTTGCTTTCCTTGAGTAGAGGTGAGAACTGTTTCCTCGTATGGAGCATGGAGTCTCTATGCCTGGGGCCACAATGATACATCAAATGGTCTCTCCCCTACATGAAATAACTTCCAAAAGTCAGTAGCACCTATCAGACCCCCTTTCTTCAGGTTCACATTTAAGCAGTGTCACCAGCCACTCGCTTCTATTCTGCAGGCACCTGAAGGTTAATACAGGGGATGAGTACATCATCAGAGAGATGAGCTAGCAGGCCAGGCTGGTGGCCCGAGCTGGAATTACTGTTCTGTAAACCTGAAATTGTTCCAAAATATTTTTAAATATATATTTTAAATTATTAATACACACACAGCAAAGGCCATCCCCCAAGGTAGGGACAGGATACTGACTGCACAGGCCCCAGGAGTGGGTACTTGGAGCTGCTGCCTTAAAGCAGATGTTCCTAAACACTTCGGGCCAGGGCAGTCAAAAGGAAATCGAGTACCTGAATCGCTGATTCAGGATCTCCTGGGATAGGGCCCCAAGGGGTTCTCCTGAGCACTGAGGCTGGGGCACCAGATGTACCGCTCAGCACTTCTTAGACTGGGATCTTGTTAAAATGCAGATTCTGGGTCAGAAGGTCTGAGGTAGGATTCAAGACTGCACATCTAATGAGCTACCAAGTGATGTCCAAGCAACTGGTCCTCAGCCCCACCCATGGAGGAGGCAGAGCAACAGACAGAAGGCACCTGGGCCATGACACTGGAGCATCGCACAAGCCCAGAAGTCAGCTTCTATCTCACTGAAGTGCCGTTCTCTTAGGTCATAGCCAAACCTACCCCTAACTACATTTAGTCTGTACCAAGTCATCCCAGACATATTTTAAAGTAAAATTCAACAGGTCTCCTTCCTCGAGCAGCAAGTGAAAAGGGCAAACAGCTGCTGCTGACACAAATGTATATAAATTGCTGGACACTGCGTGGCTGCCTCCAGTCACACAGAACTGCCTCTGAGAGCAGTTACATGACAACGGTGTACTGGACTCATGACACCATTTTTGACAACAATCCTAAACATCTACATTAATTCTGACTTGATTTTATGATTTATTTTAATGAGTTCTTTGGATCCACACAATGCCATAACCTTCAACCAGATAATAAAATCTGACCAGGAAATAAAATAGCACCAAGAATATAAATAAAAAGTGGAGGAGCCATGGTATCCCAACTCTAAAAGGGAGAAAGCCATCTAGAATCCTATGCTATTTGCTCTATGAGACCCTTCACTGTGTATTAAGTGTCAACCCTTTCTTCTGTAAGTCATTTGTTCTGGAAGGACAAGGTAACCTTCCTGAGATAACCTGTAATGAAACGGTAAATGCCAGCTGCACCAAAGAACGGACATGATCCCAGCTAAAGGATGCTTACTAGGTAAAATTGTTGTTTAAATGGTCTTGTATATTTTTCACTCAGTAAACGTTTACTGAGTATTTATTACATGTCAGGCAATCGACTAGCCTCACAGGGCATTTCACACTAATCATAAAATTACAATTGTCTGGGATCCAAGACCCAGCCCCATGACACTAATTTCATTAGCAAGCTGTTAATATAATGCACTTGGCCGCTTCTGCAAAATTCAAAGAGAAACAGGATTAAAAAAATTGGGTTCTGTGTTGCCCAGGACAAAACGATCTGCACATATTCATGAGTCCCCACCAGGTGGGGCTGGGACAGCCTCCACTGTGTCACCCGCCTGGAGCCAGCAGTCAGTCCACTTGTTCCTCCCAGCTTCAGACACAAGCCCTGTGGTGACACAGTCCCAGTAGCTGTTGGAGGAGTAAGCAGCCTATGATCGCCACTGAGTGGGGTACAGAAACCACACCACACTGCGACTATTACCAAACAGGCTTTTCAACACAGCCAGAGAGGTAAAAGGGGGAAGAGCCATTCAAAGACAGAAAATTCCAGAACAGAAGGGAAACCAACAGCAGCCCCACACTGTTCCCTGCAGTACCAACCTGGTCGATCTCCATGAGTTTGGGGTAGGCGCCGGGCCACTCTATGGCCACCTTGACGATGTCCGAGGGGGGCGGCATGGTGAAGCGGAGAAGGTCCCAAGCTGGTGCCCTGGGCTCCTGCGGTGCCGGCCACACGTGTCTATCCCTGATGGGGAATGACAAAAAGAGAGAGAAGGTTGCTAGAGCACACGCGAGGCGGGCCCTGCTGCATCACTTCCTGTTTTCACTGTGGTTTAGGTACAAGAAACGGCTCTGGGGACAGAAGGCACAGGCGCCAACTGCACCCCAGCAGCCCGGAGGAGACAAGACAGAGGAGGGGAAGGTGCCAACGCCCTAGAGTCAGAGCTATCAGGGGACATGGCCCCGGAGGGGATGGCGTCCTGACTCTTGGCGGAAGGCAAGGCACCCCTTACCCCGGGTTTGGTTCCAGATGGTGCCAGGGTTGCAGTAAGCTGGACTCGCTCTGTCCAGAAACACACGAGGCCGCGCTCAGCTGTCTCCGGAAGGACAGACTGCCCAGGAAGTCAAGGTCAGGAAGCAGACTTTCTTTAAAGTGTTTTCTGTGTGTCACAAACAGAGCTCTGAGCTATAGCAACCAGGATGTCACAAGGAAGGAGCGATGCCCCGAGGTTCACACACATGTGACACACACCCCTCCCCAAGGCCTGGTCACACAGTGCACCTTCTGGGGAGCAGACTGGCTGCTGGAGACACGTGGCGTTCAGAGCGACCTCAACTTCCCATTGAATGAACAGCGCTGCTGATACAAAGTAGGGAGGTCATCCTCTCCCAGGCTAGCCTGTGTCTTTTAAGATGATCTCTTGAACTTAATATTTTTGAACAGGTGAGACCTCACATGATTCAAAACATGAATGTGTGTGAGTGGCGTGTGTGTGTACACACGTGCACATGGGTGTGCATGTTTGTGTGTGCAATGGCATGCAATGTAGAGTCTCCCTCCTCTTGAGGGGAGATTCCATCCTATATCCTATATCCATCTACCCAGTATCCACTCGGACCCCATCCTGCCCAGCAGCTACCCACTGGTATTAGTGCCTTCTGTGTCCCTCTATAATTTCTTCACCTACATAAGGCAAATACAAAAACATATTGTGCTTCCCCTTTATATAAGCAGCAGCATTCTCTACCCTGTGTGTAGGCTTTTTTGTATCTTCTAACTCTTCCTGTATTAATACAAATATTGCCACCTGCTCCTTTCACAGCTGCATCACAGCTTTCTGCATGGAAATAACCTATCCACTGACCCCGTCGCCTGCCGTGGGCCACTGGGTGATCTCTTCCCTTTGGCTGTTACAGACCAGGCTGTGTCAGTCACCCGGCATATACACCACACTGCGCATGTGCAAATACATCCTGACAATGAACAGAGTGAAATTGCTGGGTCAAAGAACACACGCAGTTTTCAATTCCGATGGCCATTCCCAAACATCTCCCCTCGGGGCTGTACCAACCACTCTCCCTCCCGCCGCGGATGGGGCTGCCGACTGACACAGCCTCGCCAACAGAGTGCACTTTAGCACACCTGACGCGCTGAAGAAACTAGAACTCAGTGCACTTTTGACCTGCATTTCTCTTACAGTGAGGTTGAACACAAAAAGGCAAGGTCCCAGGTCTACTTTTCTGTGAACTGTCCAAATCCTCTGCTGCATTTTCTATAGGGTTCTTGGTCGTTTTTTAAGAAATTGTATGAATATTCATCAGACATGTGCACATGGGTGTTTATCAGACCACAGTAAGCCTTGTCAGTTCTATCTCAGTGACAGCTGGGCGTTACTGAGAGGACAGAGACAGAGCTAATAATGGCAGCCTGGACAACACCAGCAGCTCTATAAATCACGCTCCACCAGAGCTGCCAAGTAAAGGAAATGAACCCAAACAAAACTGCGGCGGCTCTGGCCCAGGACAAGGAGGGAAGCCCACTGGGCAGCCCGTCAGTGCCAACCAGTGAGAGCCAATCATGCACCCACCACGTCATGAGTGAGCCCTACTCCATGCCTGTTCTCGGTGCTGGGGATCTAGGTGTCAGGTGGCACTGAGGGATATGGAGAGACATGGGGCAGGCAGGGAGAATCTGAAGCATATGAGTCTATCTTTGTGGAAAGGGGAGTAGAATTTTAAACAGGGAAACCAGGGAAAGAGTCAGTGAGAAGGCAGGATGCGAGTAAAGACTTATGAGAGGCGAGGAGGTGAGCCATGGAGGCAGACATCACAGGCCAAGGGAACAGCAAGTACAAAGGCCCTGAGGCAGGAGCATGTTTGGTATGTTCCTGAAAGAGTTGATTGGCTAAAGCCAAGTAAGTAAGGGCAACAGCAATAATGAGTTCTCATAGTCGCTGGGTCATAACTTGGTAGGTTCATTCCCCATACTCTGGACAGTGGACACTCCTGTCGTATCCCTTGGGTGTGACTTCTGAAGAAGAGAGCTCGTGTCCACACACATCCATTCAGACTATAAACTGGTACAACTCTCCAGAGGTACATTTGGCAAACTGCACCAAAGCCTTAAAGTTTTGGATTCTTTTCAAGTAATTTTACTTTTCTAGGGTGTGTCCTCAAGAAGTAATTATTAACTAAACCATAACAATGCCAGCTGCTATTTTGGTTGCAATTCCTAAACCTTGGAATCACCTGAATAGCCAACTCCAGACTGGTTCAACGAAGGAGCCTCCTGTGATGGAGCCTCAATGATGGAGCCTCCTGTGCTCCAATACAAGCAGGCAGTCGGTGCCCTGCAGCTTCCTTGGAGTCTGTACAGTATTTTACTCACTTGAGATTTCTAAGGACAGTGTATTATATCTGCGCTTCAATTCAGGACCCAGATTCAATTACACACCCCAGAGTAAGAATTAAGAAAACAGGTTCCAATGCGAAAACAGACTCGTTGGATCTACTCAAACCAAAGAGCACACAACCTCGAGGGGCAAGAGAAGAAATAATAAAACTAAGACTGCATCTGGAGCACCCTCCTCCCAATCTCACAAAACAGTCTAGAGTTGCACCGATAGAGGTCACCTTGCCTTCCAGGAATCAAAAGCCAACGGTGCTTTTCTTCCCCTTGGACTGGTATTGATTTCTCAAAGGCTGTGCAGACAAAACCTGTTGAACAGGTGAGAACACAATGGTGTGGCTCTCCCTGGGGCTCCACGGAGAACACGTGGGAGCTGAGTACAAAGCAGCCATTGAGCACAGAGGTGGGGGAGCATCCCCTGGGGACTCACTTAACCAAGTCCAATTGGACCTCATCACTTTTCCTTGGATTAGCAAGCAGCGTGGACCACGCACCGCGCTCCGGGGGGTGGAGTCAGGTGCACAATGGCAGAATGAATAACCCAGTCCCCACTGTCAACTTCTGAGGTCCACATCTCACCCTCCTGAACTCATATTTCCATGAGGCATCCATTAGCTCCCAAGGCTTCTATACAGGGTGTCCCCCCAAAATGTATACACACTTTGAATAATTATTAATTCCAATGGGTTAAATCTGAAAAGAAAGAAACATCAATTGAGCTATCAGAAAACAAGTGTGTATACGTTTTTTGGGACACCCTATATATAGTCACTGTTGCTTCCAATGAAATTTAGGGAAGGAAGTTACTAGCACAGGCTTTCTCGCCCTTGGCACAGTCAGCATTTTGGGGACGTAGTCCTTTGCTGTAGGGCTGTCCCATGCGTTGTAGGATGGTTAGCTGTATTCCTCTACCTACTGGACATCCACAGCTCCTCTCAGTCGAGACTATCAGGAATGCTTTCAGACACTGTCAAATGTCCTCTGAAAGCAAAGTTATCCCCCAGTTCAGTGGTGAGCTACCAAGTCCTCTGGGCAGATTACTGACAATCAGGGCTACCCACTGCTGAACTTGACACAAGATGAATTGTCTCATCAGTCCATCCGAGAAACATGAACACACAGGCCCAGGGCCTGGCCAGGCTTTACCAGAATGGTGTCCTTTGCTTCCTTGGTACAGCACACATGGCCCCTGACTCTTCCAGTCACCTTGTCCCCACCATCCCTGGAGTGCTAAGAGCAGCAGACACACCCTGACCGCAGACAGGCACTTCACACAGGGCTGTCAGCTGAATGCATCCTCTCTCTGACCAACATCTCATTAGGGCTACTGGCAGCAAAACCATGTCTAGCATTGTCAAAATTGCCCCGTAAATATAAGCTACATGACTTGTGTAAACAGCCCGATATAATAAATCTCATGCAAACTAGAATCTAAGAACCACTAATGGGAAGTCTACGTAGCTGGCTAGACATTCCTACCATTCTGTCCTGTAACTATCGAGTCCCAGGAAGCAACTAGAAAATGGGTGTAGAATTGTGCAATGGCCCTGCCTGCCTGCTGTTTGATGTACTTTATTCCACTTTTATATTTAGACTCTACAAGAGCACATAAGAGAGCATACAGATGTTATGAAGCTGAACACCTGGGATTTATATCATGTTATCAACAGTATTACGCCAATAAATTTAATAAAAAATAAAATTTAATTTAAAAGAGTCTACTACCTTCATATGCATATCAAATGGCTTGTTTATAGTGAATTAAATAATCTTTATTTGGGAGTTAGTTACTAAACTCTGCACGTCAGTCAGATGTGACTCCGTAACCCCTGAGCAAGTTGAAATTTTCTCTATCTTCCCGCCAAATGTCTCCTTCTTATTTTGGGTCGTGTTTCCAAGACAACAGAGAGAAACCTCTCTTGATCCCCACCTAGAAATCTGTCTACGTTGATGCCCAAAGTCCTCCATGTCTCTGTTTGTGCTGGAAACTCACCTCACTGTCATCTCTCAAAGATCTGCCACATCTCTGCATGTTTTCCCAGGCAGCCTGATTAGGTCCTAGGTTTCAAAAGGTCCCCAAACACCTGATTCATATTTTTTTCTGCATTTCCCATATAGTGTTAGCTTTGGGTCCCGCAATGGCTTTAACCTTTTCATCCTATGTCTAGTCTTTCTGTTATACAAGCAAACCCTACTGAGAGGGGGAAAAAGAAGCCTATAAGGCCAGGCCAGCGTGGCTCAGTGGTTGAGCATTGACCTATGAATCAGGAGGTCATGGTTCAATTCCTAGTCAGGGCACATGCCCGGGTTGTGGGCTTGATCCCCAGCAGGGGGCATGCAGGAGGCAACTGATCAATGACTCTCATCATTGATGTTTCTGTCTCTCTTTTCCTTCCACTCTCTGAAATTAATTAAAGCATATTTAAAAAAAATAAGCCTATAAGGACATTCCTATAGGGGAACGAGAAAACTAACACATTTGCCCTGGTGAACTGTGTGCCCCACAGTTTCACTGAAAGATGGGCCAGTGGAGGCCAAGAGGCAGATCAATGGGAGAGAAACACCAAGCAGCCGGAGAAACAATTTGCTTCTGCTCCTCTGTCCCTTCCTTCCTTCCCAGGAAGGCTGCCCCTGCCCCACTGGCCATCACATTCTACTGGTGATAGGTAAGAGGTTTATAACAATTATGGAGACAGTAGGAAGGGAGCCCTAGTCCCATATTTTCTGACAGAAAAAGGAATAGATAACCTTTTCCCTCCGCATTCAGGTGAAGTAGGAAGGGAAAGGGCCTCTGATACCCCACTGAAAACAGCCTTTCCTTTATTCTCTCTGTACCATGGCGGAGGAGGGAACAAACCTTCCCTCAACCCTCTTAGGTTCAGCAACTGAGCACTGCAAATTAAACTAACAAAGATTAGCTGGAAAGAAAAAAGTGTTTGCTCGTGCAATGCTCAGAGCAACAGGAGAACTCGGGAAGGCAGAGAGGTGGTTAGAATTCGGAGCTTATACACCATCTCGCAGGGGATGAAGTGTAAAGAGGCCAACAAAGGGAAAGGGGCGTGGCTTCCAGGGGTGTACGTTGTACAAAGGTGACCTGGAAATGTACGACAAAAGGGTTGTTCAGTAAGGTTTGTTCTGCCCCCTGAAGCCCTCTCAGGTGACAGAGCTGGGTCCTTTGTCTTAAGAGCTTTTATCTGTTTTCCAAAGGCAGGGACTTCAGGGGAGATCTCAGAGGAGGAACTCAATAGAATATTCATCAGCTTTGCAGGTGTGTCCTTTCAGGGTCCTGGTCTCTACTAACTGGTCGGTGCCAGGGAGGGAGTCACCAGTCCTTGCATCTGGTCCTGATGTCACCCATGGCGTCACTCTGTCTGGTTTTGTTGCTTTTCTGGGCCTGCAGCTGAAACACAACTGAGGCCTAGATGTTATCTGTAATTTGATCAGAGCTCTGTCTCTGTAATCAAAAGACCTGAGTCTTTTTCCTAAGATTACTTGATTCAGGTCAGAACCTCGCTGTCCTGGGGATTTAATGCCTAAGGGAGTGGTCCTGCAAGGGCTTGTATGGGAGTCCTACAAGGCTATTCTCTGGCCCCTTGCTCCTTCTCTGAGGGGGTCTAAACTGAGCGACTAGCAATATGAGAAGGTCATGGGGCTCTAAAAGACATGATTACCGAGCAACATGACGGGAGAAAAGGTCACCCTGGGGGTAAGTCCTCGCCTATAATACTGTTTCCCTAGTTCTGCCCCTTGCTAGGCACCCAGGACTATCTGCCCTGGTGACATTCTGTACTTGGCCTGAGGCTCCTGCTCTGCTCACTCCTAACTGCCTCCTCTCTCAAGTCTACATCCATCTGATTCCATAGTATGTTTTTATCACTAGACCAGAGTTTGAAATAGGTTCCTCTACTACAGGATTTCTTGGGCCTTTAATGTAATATATGTAGACTGTGAGATCTTCATATGCAATATAAAATATTTCCCAAATGTATGTGTCCAGAAAACACTTCCCCCCTCCATGGGGCATCTTGTTGCACTGGTTTCTTGTGGGTTACTCTTTGGGAAATGATGCATTGAGACCACTTGCCTCCTGGGTTTTTCAGGGGAAAAAACCCTGCCAAATAGTCTTGGCCACAAATGTCATGGAAAGTGGCGGAGAAAACTCTTGACTTTAGTCCCATGTTGAACTGTCATCACCTGCATCTATGGGAATGTCTCCAGGAAAGCAGCCCAGTTCTTTTGAGTAACTCTTTCCAATTCACATGAGGCAGTAAAAATTCAATGAACTGCAGCTTCTACTGTGCAAACTAGCTGAAGATAAATAGCAAGAGAAACAGAGTATTTGCATTCGTGATAGCTGGAATCCGAGTATCACACCTCCTGCTTTCAATCTTTGCATGGCGATCTGGGGAGTAGAGCACATAAACCTTTCCCAGCCTGGCTCCAACCTGCCTCTGAGCATCACCAGGGCACTGTTCCCCACCACCTGCATCCCTGTGCCCATCCCCACTGGCACAGGCCATGGCTGTACGTCAGAAGCGGCAAATAGGTTTTCCCTTAAGATCACCAACAGTACTTCTGCAGGGGCTGCTGGCAGCAAGCTGAAAGCAGACAAGCCTCAGACTGGCCACGTGAGGCTCCCTCTCCAGGTGTGCCAGAGTCCCCTGGGCAGAGGTGAGTTCCTAAAGGCTGGCTACCTCTTTCCTCACCAGGCTGCTGCAATTTCCTGGGCAGGACAACTTTTCGTGCCCCCTGCCACTGCTCATAAGGATCCCTCTACCTGGAATGTTTTCCCTCTCCTCTTGGAGTGGCCTCAGAAATTCCCACCTGGACTTCAAAGCCAATCTCCTGTGCCAGCTGCTCCGAGAGATCCCTGACCCCACAGCCTCCTGGGCGGTAAGCAGCTGCCCCTTCCTAGGTGTTTGCAATGCACCTACCGGGGCACCTGCCCAGCCTTCTGCTGGAAGTTTCTGCAATTTCCCTAAGGCCAGGGACTGTGTATCTGGTCCATTTGTCCCTGTACCTCGGGTCCTGACCAGGTGGCATGGCAAATAGCACCTCAGTCAATACTCCTCAGACCAGTGGATGAATCACTCTTTCCTTAAAAGCGAATTCAGAGATGCTTTTTAAGTGTGAGGAATTACTCAGGCCAAGGATGCATTTTTAAAATCCACAATTGCTCACACAGGAAACCTCTGGGTACTTTCTCCAGCGGCAGCTACTCACTGTCCCATTGGCCAGATATAGCAATAGAGGCGCTCAGAGGTGAGCACGGCCATTCCAGATTCATTTTCCTCCTGAAGAAATTCTGTCAAGAAAGAGATGAGACCAGAGCTGCGCTGCTGGTTCTCACAGCTTCCCTCGGAGCTCTCTGCAAGGCGGGGGCCGCATCTCAAATGGAAAGTTCATTATCTCACAAACTAAGGCGCACACTTCCGTCCTTGTTCTGGGTGTTGGATATTTGCTTTTTGAATTCCTCTTAGGCTGTTGTAATGCCAGTGAGGGTCCCCTCCCTCCAGCCCCCCTCCACCCTTCCCTGAGTTCCCCTCCCCCCTGCGAGCCTTGTCACTGTGACCAGTGCTGACAGTCCCCAGTGGAGGAGGCCAAGCTCAGTCCAGGTCCCTATCTCAGAAGCCAGACTCCAGGCCACAGGAAATGCTGGAGCCCTTCCACCATCCTGTGAGCCAAACACTCAAAGTTTCCAAACCTGCTGATTAAAAAACAATATGCGAAGCTCCCTTCTCCCTCCCTCTCCAGCAGCAGCCCTGCTGAGAGGCCACCCCAGGAAACTTCATTGCATCAGGTTAGCAGGGGGACCTTCCGCAGGAGGCTGGTGCTGGGCTGTGCCCCCAGAGCTCCCACCTGACTGCTCAGCACAGTCAGTCATTCTGAAAGGCAGGGCCTCAGGCAATGGGCATGGGCACCACACAGCATGGCACCCGCTACTGCCCTCTCTCCCCCTCAGGTCCTTCAGAACTCCCTTCTCCAGGTGAGCACGGGCTTGGGAACAGTGTGAGGTCAGACATCTGCATGTCCACAGCTCTCTGACGGTGCACACATTGCATAACATGTTCGACCTTCGATGTCCTCATCTGTAAACGGGGACGATAGTAGAACCTTTCTCATAGGACTGTTGTGAAGACTGAACTATAAAGCAATGAGAACAGGGCCTGCTATGGTATGGTTACTATTATTATTATTATTATTATTATTAAATTACCAGGCACAAAAACCTGGGTGAAGCAGTCTCCTCCAGGGAAACACAGAGGTCCCAGCACATGGTAATTCTTTTTCCCTAAGCATCATAACGGAACAAGACAGTCATGAGAGTCAAGAGGAGTACTAATACTAACTCGGCCTGAGGTCCAAGGGGTTTTACAGATTTATACTTTTTTCCTTTGTCTGGGTTTAAAGGGTGAATGGCAGTTTCCAGATGAGTGAATGGAATGGGAGGAACTGGAGGTCAGGTTCGGGTTTGGGAGTATCAACCTGCATTGCACGAGCAGGAAATCATGCCTTGTAACCTGATGAAACCAATGGCACCCACGGTCTCTCCCACCATAGGCCTGGGCCTCGCAAGAAAGTCCTCGAGTGTGTGGAGGTGACCAGAACCCTCCTTCTGGTTCCTTTTTTCCCCAGGAGAAGTGGACATTCAGGGCTGAGGCATTTAGGATTCCTACAGAAAACCCAAGGGGTGCTCTCTGCAAAGTGGGGGACCTGCCCCCTATCTGCCCAGTTTCCCGGTTAGCTGTGTCCTTCCAGCCTGGGCCTGTTCAGACAGACCCCTCGAGCTGCCCCTCGCTGACTTCACTGTCCTGGTCTCCAAGTGAGCAGCCCTACAGTGCTCTGGCTCCCCCAGCAAGCTGATGGGGGAGACATGGTCCACCTGGTCCCAGCTGCTCCCCAAAGCTGCGGGTTAGTGGGGATTAAGGCCCAGTGGCCAGTGATGACACAGCTCCTCTCCCAGGTGTCCTATCCTGGCTCCAAACAGAAGAACCTCCAAATGTTTCTCAGGGAAGTTTCCATTAAAATACATGAAGTTTTCTCCTTCTCGGGCTTTCAGATATTTTAGCCGTCCGGTGCTTAGGCATAATCCCCCAGTAAGATAAACAAAACCAAATCCCTGTAGAATCTTTTCTCTTATCTCTTCCATCTTAGGAGCTCTGTCAAAACTCCCTGGACTGTAAGGTTTTTAATCCAGGCTCCCTCAAAAGTTTGCCCCAATTTTCCTTAAGATAAAATACCTTCAGGGCACACAAGTTATCAGCACGGACAGGTGGTCACACTTTGAAGATTTTCACACAAACACCAAGATAACCATGGATCCCGGGGGGCCAGCATTCGCTGTTAATGGAATAGGATTTCTTTTTCATAGATACATATATGCATCCAGAAATGTCTTACCACATTGATTGAAAAATAAACTCATGGGACAATCTGGGGGAAAGGTGGGCTGCGGTCCTATGGGAAAGCCAGTATTAGTGACTGTACCCCAGAGTCACCGATCTGCTTACTACCATCCCGAGGGTCATATTCAGGATGGACTGTTGTTGTTTTCAATGCTCTTTCCCCCTTTGCTTTTCCCTGGGAGCAGTTTCCCTGCGATCTGCTGGCTTGCCCTGGGAAGTGGGGAGACTAAAAGCTGATAAGAGGAAAACAGACAGAGGGACTTCAACTATTGGTAATCTTCTGATTGAGTACCTTTTAAAATGCATCTTGGGGGAAAAAATAAAATAAAATAAAATAATAAAATAAAATAAAATAAAATAATAAAATAAAATGAAATAAAATAAAATAAAATAGACCTTGGTGAATTAACTGGATGCTGATGATTTCAAATCTTTTCATTTGCACTCAAGTTCTAGCAAACTTGGGGCTCAACCTGCTTTGATAAGGACTCAGTTATGCAAGAAACAAACCAATAATAATAAAAACATTCACACACACAGGAATAAAAGGGAAAGAAAGCCCTAGCTACATTAGTGACTGAGACTGTGACAAAAAAATGAGAAAAGGCTGCCATGACATGCACCTTCTCACTTTTCTATTATGATATGTGTCGCCTCACCAAGGAAAAAGGTCAGATACTATAAATCTTTGCGGAGTGCTTGAGTCCTGCTGACAGGTCTGGTGATGGGGTCAGATTCTAGGACCTAATTATCTGAGGCATGAATTTAATAAAGGAGGTCAAAGGAAACCAGATTCCACTGGACACCTAAACATCTAACTTTTTTCAGCTTTTCACATCAAAGCCAAGTGCTCCAGACTTTAGGGAGGCGAGAGGGCATAGGAAGGACGGGTTCTGGAGTCAGAGGGGCCTGAATTTCAATGAGAAAGTGGGTAATGTTTCACCCAGCACAAGATGAACAGATTTGCATTATACCTCAGCCTGTGGGGAAAACAGACTGGACCGGGGCAAGGAGGGACTGGTGGAGCTTGGTAAGAAAGTGACTGATGGCAATAGTTGGGCTGGGGATAGTGCTGGTGTTGGAGATGAGAAAGATGAATGATTTATGAGCTATTTTAAGGATAAACATCGACAGGAATTGACGATGGACTGCATATAGGGGAGGAAGGATGAGCTGAAGTCCAGGGTAACTCAGGATTCTGTCTACAAAACAGAATACGTAGGTGGTGGTGCCTTTTACTGTCTAGGACTCCTCCCAAGAGAAGATGCACTCCAGCCAATCTCTTGACCTCCATCAAGTCAATGGGTGTGTAGAGTTGCCCAGAGGGACCCGTGGGAAAGTCAGTGTCGCTAGTACAAGAGACACTCCTCTTCCTTGTAGACCTGATCTGCTCTACTGCAGGGGGCATCTAAAATCCATGGCCGTTTCCTTCTTCTGAAGTTGAGAAGCAGCAGAGCAAGCAGTGACAGCCACAGACTGGACCTGGTTTCACTGCTGCCAGCCTGTGGTCTTGGGAAAATTACTTTCTGTACCTAGATTGACTCAACTAAAACGGGGAAAACCACAGCCCCCTACCTCGCAGCTTTCCTGAGATGAGTAATAAGATGATGACAGTAAGAGCTAAGATTTCTATAGCCTACTGTGTGCCAGGCCCCCCACATATTCACACATTCAGTTCTCCTAAAAGCCCTATGACACAGGGATTGGTGCAGTCCCCATGCTCAACATGAGGAATGGAGTCACCTAGGAAACCAGCCACTCGCTTGGCCAGTTAGTGTCCCAGCCAGTCCAAAGTCTGTCTTCTGAACCATGACACCAAGCTTCCTCTGACCCCAATACAGGTGAAGTGTCTCAAATAGGACCTGGCTGAGAGAGAGAGCTGGGCAACGTGAGCTCTGTGAATGGGCAAATCCAGTCTTTCATGGCCAATGTCGTTCACAAGAAAGGAGACGTGGATCCCTACTGGACCATCCCACATTGTCCTTATCTAACACCAACGGTGACTCAGTGGACTGGCTTCCGACTTTGACTCTGTGGACCAGAATCTCATAGCCAGAGCTTTTAGGCTCAGCACAGCCTCCCTTCTCGATGCTATGACAGAACCTGAAACCTGACCCTGCCTCTGAAACTCAGCTCTGCAGGGAAACCACCCCCATGGCTCGGGTCACACGTCCGGGGAGACCCCAGACCTTTTATCGTTTTACCTTTCCACTCATTGAGAGGAGGTGCTTTTTGAGTTGGAGATCCTCTCCCACCCTCTAGAGAAAGAACAGAGGGATTCTTTTTTCAGCAGATAACATGGCTTTATTTCCACTAACAAGGAATAATCTTAATTGACATCTAGCTCTGCCAGAGGCAGTCTTAGGACAAGGCCTCCAGGCTGGAATAATGACTTTTTGGTTGTGGGCCCCAGCATTTAATGAGCTTATTATGGCAAAGAACCTAAATAGCAAGTCAATTCATGGAGGTACGAGAGGCTTCACTGGAAAGTAGCACAGCTTAAAGTGCAAGTTTATGAAACCTGAGATTTAAAAGAATAAAAAATGGAGGCAGATATTTCAAGCACCCACTTAAAACTTTTCCAGGCAAAAATTAATTCAGCCACATACTAAAGCATAAAACTCTGGGGACCGACTGACACAAATTACTTTTTTTGAGAAAAACTGAGCACATGCCTGAGAGTACTCCTTGGCACACCCACGAGGTGACGTGGACACCTACCCAAAGTGATATCAAATTAGGTTCCTCCAGTTTCAAAAGGGTTTCAATCCAAACCCCAGATCTGCCAACTAGTGAGGCAGCCAGTGTTGCTCAGTGGTTGAGTGTCGTCTCATGCACCAAGAGGTCACCGGTTAGATTCCCAGTCAGGGCACATGCCCGAGTTGTGGGCTTGATCCCCAGTAGGGGGTGTGAGATGGATGTTTCTCTCATGGATGTCTCTAACTCTCTCTCCCTTTCCCTGCCTCTCTCTAAAATCAATAAAAACATCTTTTTTAAAAAGGCATGTGTGGTTGCAAGTAACCGACAAGACAAAAGAGTGACTGCCCGCTGACCCTCAGTGCCATCTTCACAGATGGAGGCTGCAGTGTTTTCTACAGAACACTGTACAGTCTTAACGTTTAATAACATATAGTAAAGCCATAAGACAGAATAAGCGATCATAAAACAAAGTCATGTTAAAAAATACCTATGACTCTAGGAAATTTTCATAATATATTTTCATTGATTCATTTACATCCATCAGCATTTAAAAGAACTCAGAAAGCCCTGGCCAGTATGGCTCAGTTGGTTGGGTGTCATCCCATGCACCAAAAGGTCTCAGGTTGCAGGTGTGATTCCCAGTCATAGGCATGCTGGAGGCAGCCAAACAATCGATGTTGCTCTCTCACAGACGCCCTTCTCCATGTCTCTCTCTCTCTCTCTCTCTCTTTCTCTCTCTCTCTCCTTCCTCTCGCTCTAAAAATCAATAAACTATTAAAAAAGAATTCAGCAAGACTAGCATTCTCAATAGTAGGATTCCTTTAAGAAAGAGCCTGGGCAGTGTCTTGTAATATTAAATATATATTTCCCATGTGACGCAGCCATTCCATGCCTAAGGTATCTACTCTAAGAGACATGAAACTCATGCCCACACAATGACCTGAATGCAAATGTTCCCAGCAGACTTATTCACACAAGCCAAGAACTAGACACAACTGATGAGTGGAAAAACAAATCATGGAACATCCGTACAGCAGAGGACTAATCCTTAATAAAAGGAATGAACTACTACACAGGACAACAGACATGTATCTAAAGCACATTACGCCAAGTCAGGGGTCAGCACACTCTAGCTGCTGGTCAATTCTGGTCCTCTGCTCATTTTAATAACCAAAGTTTTATTGGAAAAGAGCTACACCCAGTCAGCTCCATACTGTCAAAGATGGCTCTCATGCTACAACCTGCAGGGCTGAGCACTTCCAGCAAAGACCTGGGAGCCTGCAAGCCTCAAATATTTACTGTCAGAATCTTTGCAGAGAACGTTTGCCAACCCCTGTGCTAAATTAAAGAAGTTAGACACAAAAGACCACATACGGCATGATTCCATTTATATGAGATTCTAAATACGACAAAACTATATTGATAGAAAGCGTATCAGTGGCTGCAGGGCCTGGGGAGGGTGGGGGATTGACTGCACAGGACATAAGGGAACACTGTGGGGTAATGAAAATGGTCTGAATTCTGATTGTGGGGCTGGTTACATGGCTATAGACACTGGTCAACGCTCACTGAATGAAAATGAAAAGTGACTGATTTTGTTACATCTCAACAAAGCCCACCGAAAAGGGTGTGTGTGTGTGTGTGTGTGTGTGTGTGTGTGTATCAATAACTACCTCCTGCTAGGTTTTACAGTGCTACCTCCTGCCAAGTATTCTTCCGGATGCTGGGAATGTGACATTGAACTTTTCATTCAGACCAAGTTTCCGCCAGATGGAGCAGTTATGAAATGGTAGGATTCGCACTGACCCACAGTATAGCTGAGCTGAATCTAACTAATATAGAGCTCATTTCTGCATCTTAGTCTTTCTCTAGACACTGTCTCTAGGTGATGTTATATAGCCCCATAGATATATTTCAAATGCATATCCAAAACCCAAGTTCCTTCCCTCCCTCCTTCCCTCCCTTCCTAAAATACCCAACTGCCTATGTGATATGGCCACTCAGTCATCTCACAAGCATCTCCAACAGCAAATCTGAAACAACTCCTTCCTCCACTCGGCTCCTCCTTCAGAGGCCTCCACATGGAGAAGTGAGTTTGTGGCAGGCAGAGCCTTCCTTTTTCTGCTCTTCAGGCACATGGAGTCTTACACTTCAGCAACCTTAAATAAAAGGCCGAACCCATACATGTGACTCCCTCACTCAATTCAGTTCTAACTGAAATGCTGCCCTAGGCCATAGTTTCTCTGAGGTCAAGAAGTCCTCTCCCAACAGAAGGCTAGAGAACACCCCAGATACTCCCGTCTCTGGGCCACTACATGGTGCAGGTAGTCAAATTGGAACCTTTAATACATTTTTCCTTCTAACCAAAGTCTCCAGTTTTTATGCCTTTATCAATACAAAAGGAGACTTCAGATATACTCAAGGATCCTGATAGAGCTGTGCGTCTAACACTGATTCTGCCACATACAGTGTTGAATCTATAGCTTAGAGTGTTCGAGCTTCAGATAAAAACCCAGAATGTTGAAACATGCTTAAGTCAGGGATCTCCTGAAGAGTCCTACTCACACTTGAGCATTTTTGCTTTAACCCGAGTGTTGATCTAACTGGACAAAGAGACTTATTTTCATGGGTGTTTGTTTTAAAGTTTTTAGGGTATAGAAAATATAACGCAGGACATCTATAAGGCTTCAGTCATGTAATCTGGTCTTTATTTCTGTGCTGGTATTTTTCCCCCATAATTCTTACATTTTGTAAGTAAGATCAGAAAAATTCACAGCAAGCAAGATTTGCCAAACAAGTCTTGTCTGAGAAGGAAGAGAAAATGGAGTGCTTTGTGGACATAATCTGTTTTTCAGAAGCAAGATAGCTTAGGGTATTTTGTTTTCTACCACCACTGATGGAAAAATAACTTGAGAAGTGAATCCAATTGAAGATGGGTTCGAAGCATCTTCTGAGAGGCCTCAGGATGCGTTTTATCAACTCTTACATTCTAGCCCTTGGAACCTGTAAAAGATTACCTCTGGATGGTGTCCAAAACACCTTTATATTTGACAGTTGCAAATGACTGTCATAACTTGAGAGGTGAGAAATTCAGGTAAGTTTTTAGCTTCATCGAATAAAAAGCTCTGCGGCCCCCAAGGTTTACATTTGAGCCTGTGTGGAATGAGAACACAATCGTAGTTTTCCTGTCTACTCCCGTTGATCAAAAAACACATCCACTTTTACTGAAATAACTTCTAAGATCAGACCACATTCCCATTTTGTGCTTGAATTTCTATGATGTAGTCCTAAATTCTTACAGTAATCAAAGGCTGTGAAACTTCACAGAGTGGAGGATCTTTCAAATGGGCGCCTGAAATTAAAGGAAGGTGTCTGGGTGAACGCTGATTAATTCCCAAGCTTGCTGCAGGGGATCGTGTCAGTGTGGCCAAGACGAGAGTGAAGCCGGGAGCTTCAGAGCCCAACTGGGAAGAGACGGTGTCCAACCTCCCTCTGGTTGGTGTTGGCCAACACCAAAGCGGCCACCAGATTTAAAGGGCAGCCGACGTGCTCAATGCTGGTCCCTGGAGAAGCTCTCTCCATTAGAGAAAGCAGAGAAGACTGTCAACTGACTGTAAGACCACCAAAGCACCGATTCTCAAACACCAGGTCCTCATCTTAGTCATTGTCTTAGGACCCAGACTTCGACCTCAGCCATCCTCACACCTGGTGTGGCTTCTGAGGTAGAGCGGAAAGCTGAAGAACTAACCAACCAGGTAACCAGTGCAGACCACCTGGAAAGTCCCCCTTTCCTAACAGTAGGCCCCTTTTGCTCAATGACTCCCATAATTATTCCAACTCACCACTTCTGTTTTCCTAGGCAGATGGAGACATAATAAAGTCCACCCTGAGGACCCTCCTTCTTAGGTTGCTGTAATATCAAATTTGTGTAATGATTTCAAGTTTCATAAGTACAAAAGGGTAACACAGTAAATAATCATTGTATAACTTACTGAAGATTTCAACCACTACACTGATATGGAAACATCTGAGAGATGAACCACTGAATGAAGATTTCACTTCCATCCACCACCTGCAGAGACCTCTCCACCAGTGAGGTCCCAAGTTATTAAGATGGCTGGGAAGCTATTCCCAAATTCTCTGCAGATAAGCCCATCATACGCAAAGAGGCTAAAGGGTGAAAAGGAAATTCACAAAGAATAGCCTTACTTTGCCCCTCAATTCTCATAACTACCATTCTTCTACAAGGCAAGCAAGGAAGTACGGTGGTCCCTCATCTGCTCTAGGAGGGGTGTATCTACATATTCACAGCATCACCCTAACAGCAAGAAAGTGGGAACAACTGAAGTAAGGATGTCCATCCCGGGAAAGATAAACTGTGGCACATCCATAAAACGGATACACTGTGCAGAGCACCAGCGAACTACAGCAACAAGCATCCACGTGGATGAATCTCGGAAACATAATGTTAATGTTGATCAAGTCACATAGGGTTTCACAAAGGACAGTCCATTTTTATAAAGTGCCAAAACATTTTGTTTATATTTATGTAATCCTAAAAATAAAAAAACAATGGAATCATTAATAAAATACTCAGGACAAAGGTGACAGGGTGAGGGAGAGAAATGGGACCAGAGCTTTAAAGATACTGGCAATGTTCTATTTCTTAGGCTGGTTAGTGGGGTACATGGGTATTAATTTTATTATTTTTTCATTAAACAAAACATACATGTTATATATCTTCCTTTGCCTATATGAGAGACTTAATAAAATTGTAAAATTCCATCATAATTTTTAAAAATAAAACTGTTAGGTTTTGGTATTTACCTAGAAGATGCACTTCCGTGGGGCATCAAAGTTGTGCATGGTGGCAAAAGGGTGAGGTGTCTCTGTACTAAGAGGATGAGAGCCCCTGTCGCATGTTTTTCAGTTAGCTCTGTCTTCAGGGGGCACGATGCAGAAGGACCTATGATCTCTACAGAATGAACGTTTCTTCCCGTAAGGAGTATATGGTCGCCTGATGCAGTTTAATACCCTCCAGATCGGAAGAGCACACAGTAAGTGCTGCCTCTGAATCAGTAGCATGTTTCCTATTCCTGCCTGGCTTCCCCTCCTCTCCCGTATCCCCTGCATTCACTCCCTGGTGAGCTGACAGCTTGTCATGTGATGATTATTTAGCAACTCCAGGGGATGGGGTGGGGGTTCAGACAGAGGGAAAGAGAAAGCAACTGAGACGTAGGCTCAGAAATACCTCCTTTCCATGTCCGTGTTACTAAAACTAATATGAGTAACCGTCAAAAGGAAAATCCTGAAATGACTTCAATTGCTGCAAATACTTGCTAATAATTACCATTTAGTCATTCCCTTGACCTTTTGCAGTAAGTACAGAATGAACATTGGCTCTCTGCTCAGTTTCAGTTTAAAAAAAGAAAAAGCAATGAGCTTCTAGTTGCAAAACTGTTATTTATTGTAAAAAACCTAATCCTGTTCCCATGTTTTAAAATTAAGAAAATTAACTAGAAAAAGTTAAGTGACTGAGGCAACAGACATATCATCCCATGCTTAAGACCACAACCTCAGATGTCAGAGGGCCTGGGTTCGAATCTGAACTCTATCACTAAGTAGCCGAGTGAATCTGGGCAAATCCATTAAGACCACCAGCCCTCAGTTGCCTTGTCTGTAGAATGTGGAGAATTCTGCTACCTTGAAGGGTTGCTGTGATGATTACACGATGTCATTACTTCCATGAGACCCTGGCCCATAATAATTGTTCAATAAATGATCAATATTTTCATTTCCTGAAGTCACAAAGCTAGGCAGGTCCAAACTAGAATTTCCCATAGATTTCCCTTTTTATCCAACCCTAACTTACACATATCTCATTTTTAAAGTTATAGCCACTTAATAACTAGTACTCTTTATGACTTTGAATTGTGCTAATACGTTTTCTCTCCTCTCCAGGGCTAACTGGAGCATGTGCAAGTATATTTCAAACTAATAAAAAGGTAATAATTCAATAAATAACTGACTCTCCTTTCTGCCAATCCCTTCGGTCTACTTTACACATTTAATGGGTATTTTCAGCTGTGTTTCTGGATAAATCCCTCACTCATTAAGGGATCTGGCAGTTGGCGTTTTTCTACAGCACTCTCTCTCTTTTTTTCATAATTATCTTTTTTTTCAGCCTGGCATAGAGCAGAAGGAAGCAATTTTCATGAGACATCTCCTCGGTCAGACAGGCCATTAATGACAGCAAATAAAGCCAGAACCAGCCCTGTATCCCCAGGCTTGTAAAGGGAGGGTGTCCCTACTGCTCCAACCAGACCCCCAGTGCCAGCAAAGAGTTACCATGTGCCGTGACACCCACAGAGAAAAACTACCCAAGAGATCACCTCCTGAAACCCACACCACTATCTGCTTTGCAAGCCAGCATCTCACAAGGCAGCAGGAGAATCCAATGTGACGCGAGATGGCGCCAGGGAATGTCTGCTCTGGGAGAGGCACAGGGTTTATCCTGAAGCCCGCGTGCAGCAGTGGGGGTTGAATAAGTGTAGGCTTCTGGGGTGAATCTCTGTGAGTAGTTTGCTTCATTTTTCCATTACAACAAGTCTAAGGCTTCTTTGTTCATGGTACTATTTTAAGTGGTGCTTTTCTTTTATTTATTTATCTTTTAAAATCTATTTATTGATTTTGAGAGAGAGAGGAAGGGTGGGAGAGAGTGAAACATCAGATGGGCTGCCTCCTGCACACCCTCTACTGGGGATGGCGCTCAAATTGAACTGGCAACCTGTTAGATGGGCCAGGTACAGAAACCCAGGTACATAAAATCAGGTACAGGAAACTCAGGTATGGAGACTCACCAGGACGAGAAGCCCCAGATGCCTAGCAAGGGGCGAAACTGGGAAAACAAGAACCCTGTCCCCAGGGTAACATGTCCTCCCCTAGCATATCACTGGTCACACAGTTTAGACCCTCTGAGCATTTCCTCCCTACCGATAACATCTAGGCCTCAGTTGTATTTCAGCTCCAGGCTCAGAAAAGCAGCAAAACCAGACAAGTGGCACCATGGCTGCTTTGGGACCACCTACATTGACTAATGACCCTCTGGCCTGGCACTGGCCAATCAGTAATGATCATGACCTTGAAAGAGCACACCTGGAAAGTTGAAGAATAGTCAATTGAGACCCTCCCCTGAGACCTCCCCTAAGATTCTCACCTGCAAGAAAGAGATAAATACACTCAGGACAAAGGACCCAGCTAAAGCTCCCCACCAAGGGAGCATGCCAGCCCATCACCTTCCCCCTTCTTCTCACCGAGGGGACCCCACGAGACTTGCAACCAGGGCAGCAATGGGCAGCAGCAGCTCAACCTGGGCTTAACCCCTGGACCTGTCTCCAAGGCCCCTCTTCTCTGACTTCTCAGTGGCCGGAGCAGCCCAGCCAGGCTCTCCTGCTGCTGCTTCTGGGCTCTTCCTGGTCTCACGGTCCCAAGTACATTGTTGCTGCATGAAGGACCCAACACCCTTCGGCTCAGTGCTGTGCAGCCCTTGCCTTTGGGTATCCCCATCCTCTTTTAATAAGTTCAATTTTTCTTTATTCACCCATCTGAGATGGCTATTTAGCCTGCCCACTCACCACTGACTTTAACCTTTCATAACCTTTTGGTGCAGGGGTACAACACCCAACCGAGTCACACTGGCTAGGGCCCGTGCCTTTCTTTAAACAACTCAACACGTTATCATAAATGCTTGATGGCTGTGCAAACACTACTCACTGGAAGCCAACACAACTACTGATAGCAGCTCAGAATATACACAAAACCTAGCCCTAATTCACAGTTCTCTCCCCTCCATTGCCTTAGGACGCCCGCTCCAGGTCAACAGAGGCTCCTGGTGAAGGCCTGTTTAAGCAGGAGCATTGAATAAATGAGAAAATAGAACATAATTTGTTCCTTAATATTTCTGAAAACATACTGAAGTCATCCCCATGGGAAAACGTGCCCTGTGTCAAATTTCCTGACACTTATTTTATGATTGTTTTTTATTTTAATTATATATACGGTCCCATGCATGAAGTTTCCAAAAGGGCTCATCTAGCCCTGGCCCAGCTTCAGCCTGCTTTTCCAAAGAGCTCTAGTTTATTACACCGTGAGATCACATGTAAAATATTTAACACTGGTACAGGGTGCACATAACCAATCAGAATGCACGCCGGCCATGACGGACCAGATGCCAGGGAGTCCTGGCTGAGGGCCAGTGCCTTGGACACCAAACAGCCCACGAAGGAAAGAGGAGGTGGCAGATGCTGAGGCTTTGTATTGTCAGGCACCCACTTGTGTCTAATTGTATCAGCATCCAGCTCCCACTTCTCCATGTTGCTGAGAAATTATTAATACATTTTTGGAAGTCTTGCAAAAAGCCTGATATACGGACTTTATCCAAGGCATCATGACTGCTTGCCAAATCAGATGAACAACAGTTCATTGTTTTTAAAAGACCCATAACTTCTATGTAGTAATTTCTGCTTCTTTGTCCCTCTCTTGCTGATTCCTGTAACATTTCCTCCCCTTGGAAGCAAAGCAATGTTCAAAATCACACATAATCACACCTCAACAGGTTACAAAAGCATGGTGACTGAGAGGAAGAGAAAACTCCTGTTTTTATGAACCAGTAAACAGATACACATTTTTTCTAACCAAAAAGCAGATTCATGTAGCCTGAGAGGAAAGGGCTGAATCAAACCCATTAGCAAGAATTAGGATGATTTATACCTTTGCTCAAAGCCCTGACCCGATGTCCACTGGTTTTTAAACATTTTCATTTATCCAAGATCAAAAAGTTGCAAAAAATCAATGAGCCTGTAATTTACAGCATTCCTAAATTATCCATTAGTGAAAAATCTCCTCATGAGTTTCAAGAAAGGGAAGCAGCCAGGCCCTGGGTCTGTCTTTGGTAGACGAAGTTTAGTCACTAGAAGCAGATCTTAGTTCAGGGATGAGTCAACACAGTGGCCTCACAGAGTTATGCAAATAGGATGAACTAGTATCCCTGAGTGGGGAGACAATGACCACTTGTGATCCTACAGGGTTATCCCTCCTGATACTCCCTGGTAGAAAGAGCAGATCACTGGCAAATCATCTAAGAAAAAAGGAACTGCCAGGAGAAAAGGGATCCAGAATAACAGCCCTTCAATTTAATTTGACTCTGATGGTTTGGGATTGCCTGGTTGGAAACCTAGAATCTGAAGGGGGTATTTAAATTACTTTAAACTGAAAACATCTGAACAATCAGCAGCTACAGAAAGAAAATGATCTAAAGGGAAGGTAGGCTCCAGAAAATACTGTATAGAGATTGAACCTTAGCACCAGGAAGGATGAATTCAGCTGCCCAATAGCATCAAAAACCCAACAGAACTTCCCCTTCTTTCTCACGCCCTTTCTATGAAGTTGGTATATAAACCCTGACCTCGGTCTACTCAGCAAGTTACTCATTACTCACTCCTGTGTGCACATGCAATAAACTCTTGCTATTCTCCCGTCTCTCTGCCTATCGTCAGTTAAATAGGGGGACACAGAGCTTTTACACATAAGCAGGTAGAGGAAAAGTGTTCCTCTCAACAGGGCCCAAAGACAGAAGGAGAAATCAGAAGCAAAACCCAAGTTCAAAACCAGGATCCGGAGGGTGCTACTGCAAGCCCAGTCCTACTGGCCGGGAAGCCTGCCTGCACTAGGGTAGCAGCTGAGCTCAGGTGTGTCCACTGGAGAACCACAACATTGGGAGGCCAGTGCTGGGGCCCTCGGTGGCCTGTGCAAGGACCAGGCCAGATCAGTCGGCCGGTTCTCCCACCCTGGCATCCTGAAGCAATTCCGAAACCTGGACCAGGTAAACTGCTGAAGTGGACAGACAGTGAGAAATCTGAGGACACGGGGGGCTCACCGACTTCCACTAATGTGTGCAAAAGAATGTTCAGAAAATTGACATGAAAAAGGGAAGGATACTGACCAAGTCTGGATGCCAACTCACACAAACCCACAGAGAGAGAAAAAGAAAAACATCATCTTAAAAACTGCTATGGCAAGGTTAGAAGGGGGAAGAAACGAATGCCTTGTCTGCTACGGAAACACACTCACATCTAACTGGCTAACTCGCCCTGCTCCCCACAGTGTTTCTCCTTCCGCGTTTCCCCTCGGAAAGCGCCCCGAGCGCCGTTACTGTCTTTTCTCAGCACGCACACTGCTATTCACTGTCAAGACCAGCAGACCTGATGCCCTAACCTCCCCCAAGCACCCTGTCCACCTCCCCGCCATCACCGCCCCGGGACTCCTGCGGCCTCCTGTATTCGCTGGCCCTTCCCTCCACTCCCCGCCCGCACGCTACAGAGAGCTTTTGAACATCCTATCACCTCCCCACCTCGAATCCCTCGGGGTTCCCACTGCTCCCAGGACCCTTAGCTTGACCTTGTCTTGCATCGTTACCTCCTCGTTTGTTACTTTCTGGCCACCTCTACCTCACTCTCTCCCGAGAAAGCTCTTCTGAACTGACCTTGGTTTAAGTGTCACCTTTTCAGAGCCATCTTCCCTGGTTCACTAGCCAGCTTCAAAATTAGATAGTTATCCCAAATTAGATACTCCAGTGACGGCCTAATCTGCGCCCTCGTGGAACTGGTCAAAATGTGTGGCGATACACTTACCCGTGTGCCGCCACACTCGCGTCCCCTCCTCCAGTAAGTGGCAATCTCCACGAAGACGGAGGGATGGCAGTTTGTTTACCGCTGATAACCACTGCACACTGCAGGACCAGCCCCACAGGAGATGCTCACTGAATATTTGCTGAATGCTACTGAAACCAGGTATTTTAATCTCCATTTACCCCTGACAGGATGACATTATGACCCAGGCTGTCCGCACGGTCCTTGTTTTCACCTGCTGAATGAGCACAGTGATGGACAGCTTCTCACTTCCACGCTGGCTGTGTAACGGGCGATGTGGTCTCCCTACCTATGAGGAAGCTGAGCTTCAGGGAGCTCAAGTAAGGACTCCGTTCTCCTAGTTCACCATTTGTACACTATAAAGACACCATAAACTCTGAATGAGCAAATGCTGGACCCCTGCTCCTAGGGGAAACACAGGGTTATGTTCCCATGAGCCACTGCCTGCCTTTCTGGCGGCCAGTCAGTCTATCGCCTTGTTTTATGTGTATTTCTGTTTGAAGACACCTTATTTAACCTGCATTATTGATTCGCTGGCACTGAACTCATGGCAATGGCACTGTAACCCACGCACACCTGCATGAAGCTCATCTAACACACGCATCTTCTGCATGGGGCACCACACAGCCTCCTTGCCCTTCGGGACACTGGACAGCCTCTATCACTACACCTGAGGCTGATTTTACACAGGGAAATCACAAGCAAAAAGCACAGAAATGGGGAAAGCATGGCAATAAACAGACCATGAAATGACCCTTGTTTACAGAATGAGAGCTGGATCTGGAAGGCAGGGTGTTGCCTTGTTCGACCTCGGCTGGACACATGCTCACTGGGCAACTCAAAATTGTCACTGCTCTTTGCATGTCCCAGGATGACTGCAAAAGCACACAGATATTGATTTGGAGAATTCGCAAGTATAGAATCTGCAAATAGTGTGGATCAGCTGTAGCTTGTCTAAGGTTGTAAGTAGCTGTAGCATGAGGACAGACCCCAGACAATATCCAACTTCGTAGCCTATGTCCATTCATCAGATCAGTATTGCTGAGAAAAGAACTTCTTTTTCTAAAACAGGGTACTGTTACTCTAGGTAGATCACCCTAATTATTAAAATTAGATGGCGAGTTTATGGGAGTTCCAACAGAAAGTGCTGAGGGAGGGGCCAAGGCCTGACTCATGCCGTGAACGTAAATCTGTGTGAAACCTGCTCTACTGAGGAGCTGACCTGCAGGGACGAGCTACTGCTTCTTTAGGCACAATTCACTAGGGAGCCCAGGTTACTTACGATAACAGTGGGTGATTCCACAACGCGATGTGGGCCCTAAGATGAACAAGAATGTAAATTTATGGAGATATAAATATTTTTAAGAGTCAAAGCTGGAACCATATACAAACTAATGTCCAGATGAATTTATGTGCAGAACATGAGAAATCCAGTACCCTGGACTCTTCCTAGTCCACAGGGAGGGAGAAAATCCTCCGCAAGTTTCCTGTACTAGATCACTCCCATTATCCGGGAAACCCCTGTTATGACGAATTTCTCACTTTTTAATAAGTGTTTATTTCCTCTTTTAAAACACATCCAATAACAAGGGTGGGGACCAACCTTCAAGTTTATGAACAGGATGAATAAAACATTTTAAATTATACACTGGTTTTCTATTTGAGAATTTAAAAGACTATTTAAGAGTCCAGCATTAGGAAAACACTTCCTATGGGTCTACCTTATTCTAACTGGCTGTTTTGCTATGTCAAGACTCACACTGCTTTATGAATATAAGTAATGTCTGAAACATTTTTAGCTGGTTGATAAAAATTTAAGGCATTCTTAGAAACACGTCTTATATTAAAAAGAAAAAATCTTTTTTCTAATATTGAGAAACCAATATCTGACAGAGAGTTCTGAAATTTTGGAGAAACTAAAATGTTCTCTCCTAAACTCGATTTAGAGTTCATAATTTGAAATAATTTCAGACTTACATAAAGTTCTAAAATGAATAAGAAATATACCCTTCATCCAGATTTCCCAAACACTAGCAATTTTATCACAGTAGCTTTACCTCTTTTTCTTATATTACTACTTTTTTCTGAGCTGTGAAGGAGTTCAGAGTTTGCCACCCCAAAATATGCCAGTCTGGCATAAGAATTATTGTAAGCTGAAGGCAATTTTCAAAAAAGCAAACACAAAATGAACTTTCTGCCCCCTGCCAATCTGCCTGAAACCAGAACACACATTTCCCTTAGGAAGGTTCCTCCCACTTCCTAACCAAGAAGGGAATAACAACCTTATCGCCTGAGCTGAGCTTGCACTGCTACGGGTCCAAAGTCCATGTGCCCAAGGCTTCAAGAGCCCAAAACTCAAAACATCAGAGTGTGGAGTAAGGAAAGGTTTATTGATTGAGAAAGGTGCCAACCAAGAAGATGAGAGCCATGCTAGTTCCTCAAATCCAACTTAAGAAAGTACAGAATTCAAGCTTCTTTTATGTCACGGAATGAGAAATGGAAGGGGCCGTTTTTGAAAAACTCAAGGCCCAAGCAAAATCCCTCTACTGATTAGCATAGGTCTACATGCAAGACAAAGCAGGGGCTATTAGCCCTGGCTGGTGTGACTCGGTGGTTAGAGTGTGAACCTGCGCATTGATTCCTAGTCAAGGGCACATACCTGGGATGTAGGTTTGAACCCCGGCCCTGGTCCAAGCACATGCGGGAGGCAACCAATTGATGTGTGTCTCTCACATTGATGTTTCCCTCTCTCCCTCTCTCCCTCTCTCTCTCTCTCTCTCTCTCTCGTTCTCTCTCTCTCTCTCCCCCCTTCCTTCCCTTCCACTCTCTCTAAAAATCAATGGAAAAAATACCCTCAGGTGACAATTAATAACAACAACAAAAACAAAAAAATAAAGCAGGAGCATTTCTGTTTCACAGCAGCTGGAACAAGATGGGGTCAGAAGGGCCAAGCATTTCGCTCTGTTACAGCACCAAGAGGGACCTGCACCAACAAACCTCACTAAATTAACCCTAATTTTCCATCTGTTCCCTCATATACTTAGCTTCCCACTATTTGTTGCCCTTTAGGTTTTGAAGCCTAAAATCCTTTTCCTTTGTCTTGTCACTTTTCTAAAATGTATTGTTCTTTTGTTAAGATGCTATATAAGCCCAACTTCTAACCACCCCTTAGAGTTACTCATCACTGACTTTTCTGAAGATCAAGAACATACACTTACATAATCACAGCACAGATATCAAAATCAGAAAAATAAAATTGATATAACACAATTGTATAATCTACAGGCCCTAGTCAAACTGCACTAATTATCCCAATAATGTCCTTTATTGTAAAAGGTCAACAAATTTGTTTCCCTGGTCCAGGAGCCAACCGAGGATTACTTATGGTGTTAAGATGTCTCTCTTTGGTCTCTTTCTCTCAGGGACAGTTCTTCAGCCTTTCTTTGTCTTTTGGGACCTTGACATTTTTGAAGAGTATACATTATTTTGTAGGCTATCCTTCTATTTGGGCTTGTCTAATCTCAAAATGAGAATCTGGTTACAGATTTTAGCAGAAATATGACGAGAAATGTCACAGCTCATGTTAGGAGACATGCGTAACTGGTTTGTCCCATTAATAGGAGTGTCAACTTTGAGCACTTGGTTAAGATGGTGTATGTGCCTGCTGAGTTCATGAATTTTTGCTTGTCATTTATGTTATAGGGCATCTGACACAACAAATTCAAAGTATTTCATACATCAGTTCACATATATAGTTCCTACTGCCTGTATTTTTTGTTACATTTTCAGAGATTTTATTTGAGGGTTCATCATTATTTTCTACCTACTTAATTGTTCTATTACTGAGTATAATGTTTCTAGTACTTTACTTTTTTTTTCTATAACGTGTTACAGAAAAGTGCCTAATTGAAGATTATTTTAGGCAAAACTTAAAATAATGTCAGTTTTGGGTAAATTTTGAAATACAAAGATTTTGTTAGCTTCTGCATTTTACTGTGGTATATATGGAACATGATGCTCACACTAGCCATTGAATGCCAGTATCCACCTTAGTCATACAGATTGAAAACAAGTGCGTATTAATGATATGCTAATGTGCACACTCTCTTAGTCCATTCAGGTTGCAATAACAAAGTGCCAGAGACTGAGTGATGCTAACAACAGAAATTTATTTCTTACAATTCTGGAAGCTGGAAGTCTGAGATCAGGGTGCCAGCATGGTCAGATTCTGGTGAGAGCCCTCCTCTGGGCTGCAGACTGCCTACTTCTCTTTTCATCCTCAGATGGCAGAAAGAAAAATCTGGCTAGCTCTCTGGCCTCTTCTTATAAGGGCACTAACCCCACTCATGAGAGCTGCACCCTCATGACCTAATTACCTCCCAAAGACCCCACCTCTACCTACCATCAAATTGGGATTAGGTTTTCAACATATAAGTTTCAGAAGGATATAAGCATTCAGCCCTAACACACCTAGTCACTTACACTCAAATAAGGTTAAGGAAGTGATACAAACACAGATAAACAGTTCAAGTCATTAGAAAAGACACATTTATAAACGAGAGCGAAATAATTAGATTGCCTAAAAACTGGAAATTTTCATTTGTTTATTTGTCAGAAAGACCAAGTTCTAGACCTAGTTGAAAGGCTGCCTTGGAAATTTGACCACAGCAAATCACTTCTTTCACTCTAATCTGTGATAAAACCAGCAAGAGTTGCACCACAAAAGGCATGAATACAAATGCATGCACACAAATCTGTTTGCACTTGAGACCTTGTTCAAGTAACACTGCAGATATCCCATCTGAAAATACACAGGACTATGTGACAAAGTGATAAAAATATACTTTGCTGTCTCGTGGTTCTGGGCGCTCGGAACCTGAGATCAAGGTGTGAATCAGCGGAACCACGCTCCCTCCCTCTCTACGTACTTGGGAGAAATCTATCCCAGGCTGACGTTTTTCAGGTTTCTCTTCCGCCCAAACTAGAGTTTCTATCTGAAACTTTTAATTCAAGAAAGAAATTACAATGCACCACACTCCAGGGCTTTCTGCAGCGGCAAATTAGAGAGCGCTAATTTGTGGGCACAGCCCTGCCCTGTGATCTGTGCCCGTCACTTTAATTTGCAGCCCAGACCTTGCCTGCCTCTTGTTTTTCTCCTCCACACAGCAGAGCTCCAGCCTTCACTCTGGGTTACAAAGAGTCCAAAATAAAATTGGCCCACACTAAGCAGAACGACCACATGAGACCTCTCCTTCATGTGGAGAGAGAGACTTTCAAGGTTTGGAAGGAGGATTTTTTAAGGCGCTGCGTGGTCTCAGTAATGTTTTTCAAAGTCTATTTTAAAACACCTATGTTTTTTCTCCACTGTGCTGACGTGTCTGTGGAGAGACACATGTAATTCCTCCAACAGATGCAATGAAGTTGCTACTAGAAATCTGTCCAGTTCGATCCATCACTAAAACATCTCAGCGATGCAGGAGACTGAGAGTCACAAGTTGTCAAGGTCGAAGATACACCTGCCATCTGGACACTCTGCGGAGCTCTAACAGGCCAGGATGATCGCTTGGGCACAGGGGACAGACTAGTGTCCACACTCCCTATGTCCTGCTCTTACAATAGGAAAGCCAGCCATCCTTCGACCACTAGAAACAGGAGTTACATCGAACCGAAGGCTGTCACCTCCACCTCTGGGGATGCATAAAGCATGAAACCTGGCGACCCCAAGACCATTTATCAACTCTGGCACCTGCTGCCCTCACTAGGCTGAGCTGCTCTCTGAGACAAAAATACATCATGGATGAGACAAAGTCCATGTTTTCCACAGCCTCGAGGATGTTGCCCAACTTCCAAAACCTTACAGCCGTCTCCATCCTACCTGCCTTTCTCATCTCTTAAAATTCACAGCATGTTCCCAGCACTGTCATCCCCCAAAGAGCGAAGCCTTAAGTATATGTCACCTGCGCTCTCGTTCTGCAAGTCATGTGGTTAGAAATACTGGCACCAGGGATGGCTGTAAGGGCCAGCGTGTAGGAAGCTGTAAAGCTGCCCTGTGGACGTGGAGACAGGGCTGCTTTGAACTCCCATGATAACCAGAATCCGGAGCCGGTGCATCAGGGGAAATTGCACTTCGCAGCTGTCACCGGGAGTGAAAAGTCTGCCTCTTGTCCGAGTGGCGACCCAGAGCCCACTCCTGGGCGTGTTTCCGCACACAGCTGTCAGAACTGCACCCCTTGGGTGGAGAGAGATGGGTTTCCCAACAAGCCCATACCCCTCACACCCAGGGGAGAGCCTGGCAGAGCCACAGGGGGCAGAACCCTTCCCATCGACAGGAAGTCTGACTGTGGGTACAGCTCAGCTGAGCACTCCAGGAGCACACCGCTGTGACAGCCCCCTTTTTTCTGAGTCCCCATGCATGGAGGCCCAGTACAGGATGGAAGTGAAAGTCACAGGTCCCTAAGCAGACCACCGGCCCCGCCTGCTTTGAATAGCCTAGTTCAGGTGATTCTGTGTCTAATCCTGTTCACTGGTCCACAGAATCTGTATTCCTCACATCCCCATCCCTGTAAAACATCAGACAGAAAGACGAGACTAGCTCCAGAATCCACCTGGGGCTTCTGGTTTTGTTCTGCTTGCAGATGGAAACCAAGTGTCTGTTCCGTGAGCCTGGCAGGTGCTCACCACACTCACCCTTCACCCCCGAAGCTCGTTCTAGTTGGCCAGGTGCTCAGGGCCCTGAGCTCCTCGTGAGGCAGCACTTTTGGATGGAAGGAGAGTCTGGCTGCTGACACCTGCCACAGAGCACAGGTGGCCAAGCTGGGACTCTGCAGCTAACCCAGTGACCGTTTTGATGCTGTCTCGAAGTCCCTAGCTGGACACATGGATCAATGTCCACAGTGTAGAAATGCCCAATCAGGCAGTCCTGAACTGGCAGTGGTCACCACTGATAAAAGCATTTATACGAAAGGCGTTATCATGGTTTGGGCAAAGGAAAAACAAAACATAAAATGACACTACACTGAGGACCCTGAATGTTGGACCAGTCCATCCTTGTATGTGCACTTCATTTAAAGAACACAGGCTTTGTGCCTGGGAGCCCGCTGCTTCTGTCACTCCTGGAAGGATCCAGGCCTTCTTGGTCTCTAACCAGTGACCCAGCCCCCTACCCCCACCCCCAGGAACCCTGGCTCTTGGCTAGGGCTGACTTGCAAACCTGGCTTCAGGTTTCAGGCATCTCTGCAAAAACAGGCTCTAACTCCAAGAGTCCCAGAGTTTGGGTCACCCCGGGGGCATCCACAGGAAACAAATGGCCTTCACCTAAGGAGCCATTTGGTGCCATAGGGCTCTGCTCTTCTCTCTCACACAGGTGCCTGTATCTCCCCCGGGGCACTTTATGGCCCCTGGGTACTTAGCCTGAAACCTGTGGTCCCAGATGGCTTCTCGTGTAATTGCCATTTGTTTCCTGAGATGCTCCTATTGAGCCACCGTGGGCACGGGTCTTCCAGTCCCATCAAGCCCCCCTCATGGTCACCATACTGACTGCCACTCTATGAAACACTCCAGCCAGAACCACCCAGCTAAGTTGCTCCAGGATCCCTGACCACAGAAACTGTAAAGATAATAAACATTTATTGTCTCTTAAAAAAAGAAAGAACAGCAAAGCCTCCAGGGGACAGGGGTGTCACCCCTGAGTGAGGGCTACTCAGTTGTGGAAAGAACTGTAATGACCACACACAGACAATAGCCCTGCAAGGACTTGGCACCAAAGAACTGACAACCTGCTTCAAAGCAGCAGGGGGAGGCATGCTGTTCTCAAAAGGGAAAGGGCCCCTTTTGGCTAAATCTCTAAAAGAAGGTCTGCACCCTGGGGAAGTGAGAGCGCTGTACAGATAACAAGAGAGTCCAGAAGGTAATCCTTTGTTAAAAAGCCTTTGCTTCCTTTTAAAGGGCTCCAGACTTAAAAAAAAATAAACAAAAGGAGGGAGGTTTCTACTCTGGAGGGCAGCTGCTCTCTAACCCAAGTTCCCACATGGCCAGAGGTGGCGAGGAGGGTCTCTAAGGGACCCAAACACAGTGGCGCAGGCCTCTGAGAGTGAATGGAGAAAATCTAGCCACAGGGAGTGGACACAATCACAGACATGCAGAGACATTCAGGAGTCCACACCCTGGCTGAGGCCATCACAATCTCTAAATCGCCATCTCTAAAGAACGAACACATCCATCAGAGCAGAGGGGCAGCCGACCATGAAACAGATAAAAATTGGGGCCTGGAGGCCACCCCAGCTCTGCTCAAGGGAGGGCAGACCCTGCCCCGACTCACACCTCCTGGTCCCATGGCCAAGTGGGAGGCTCCCGTGAGGATGGAGGAATCAGGCTGCCCTCCCCGGGTGCCCCCACACCATCTGTCCAGCTTGTTTACCAAGGTAATCTGATTGTCACCAGCTTCCCTTGAAGTTTGCCAGCAGGGAGGAAATCTGCTTACAGTTCTCACAGTAAATTACCTAACTGGTATCTTGCTCTCCCGTCCCTAGGAACCTGCTAACTGCACCTCCCCTGGGAAGTCGCTCTGCGCCCCTGGAGATGACAGTCTGTCTTCGGAGCCTGTTTTCCCGTAAGGCCAGGTGCAGAGGGCTATGGAGGCAGGATGCCCCTCTGGCCCCCTCTTCTTCACCCTCATTCTTCTCAAGGAATCCAAGGCTCCTCTTCTGCACAATTCCATCAGCCTACACTACAAAGTGGATCCCATCTTTTTGGGACAACTGTCCACAGTCAGTTGTGTTTACTGACTTTTTTCTTTAAAAATTTTTTATTCTGAAGCACTCTGAAGTTTACGCAAGACACCTCAACAGCAGGACAAAGAACCTTTTTTTCTGAGCGGCTTGAAAGCAACCTGCCAACCTGAGGCTCCATTGCTCACTCGCAAGCATCTCCCACGACGACCCCAGCCCCACAACACAACCATGAGGATCAGAAAACTAACACAAATATAGGTTATACCTGCTCCTGCAATCCCATTCACATGCTACCAAACACCCCGAGAGTGTACTTTATGGCCACAGGCTCCAGTTCAGAATTGCAGAGCTTGCGGTTGGTATGTCTCCTTCCTCTCCTTCACTTCCCTCAGCCTGCCCTTGATTTTTCTGACCTTGACAGGTTTTAGGATTACAGGCCGTTGGCCCTGGCCAGGTAGCTCAGTTGGTTAGAGTGATGTCCTAATATGCCAAGGTTGTGGGTTCGATCCCTGGCCAGGGCACATACAAGAAGCAACCAGTAAGTGGAACAACAAATTAATGTTTCTCTCTCCAAAAATAAATAAAATTTTTAAAAATTACAGGCTGTTTATTTGGTATAAAGTCCCTCCCTTTGGCCTTGCCTGAGGCTTCCTCTGATCAGAATCAGGTTATAAATTTGAAGCAGGGAAACCACAGAAAGGTGACACTCCTTCTGTTCCTTGCAGGTTATCAGCTGCTGCATGTTCATTTACACCACAGCTTCTTTGTGCATGTGTGTGTGTGCGTGTGTGTGCGTGCATGCATGTGTGTGTGTGCGCGTGTGTGTATGCATGCTCAAATCCCCACATTCCATGAACACTATCCAAGGACAGGCCGAGCTCATGAGGGCCTGAGCACGTCTTGGTTTGCCCTTCCCTGCCCTGTCATGGGGGAACCCGCAGTGACGGCAATGACAGCTGATGTATGCAGGTGCATTTACTGAGATGGGATGAAGTAGAGGAAAGGAGAGGAGAGAGATGACACGCTTCTGTGGGTAAAGAACACAACACCTCAGGTCCTTCTCACACAACTTTTCATAGCTAAACAGAGGCAAGTTGTAGTAACTTTTCATACAAGAATAGTCCCATTTCACTCATTCAGGCCGCAAACATTTATGGGGAGCCTCTCCCCATTTGGCAAAGGGACACCCATTTATATTACACACTGCCCTGCCCCAAAGGAAGGACAGCAGTGTCTCTTACAGAAAAGGGGTTATAAATAAGCAGCCACAGTGCAGTGTTGAGATGCTTGACCTGGCCCAGGTGGAGCGGGGCGCAGTCTAGCACAGGGAATGGCTGGCTCAGCACAGTCTGGCATGCTCTGTCAAAAGCAGGTGTAAATGGATCCCAGGTGTGAACTGAGCTACAGGAAAGGGGAGATGGGGAGACAGGTGGCTGAGGAGTGGGGTAGAAAGGCCCTGGTGAGCTCAGAAGAGTCTGTGCCTCATCCCTTAAGCCATGGGGAACCTCTACAGGGTGTGAACGAAGCCGAGTGGCAAGACGATGCAGATATTTTTACCACAATCCGAGGAACCCATTTGCAGAGGGGAAGAAGGGGACGCAGAAGGAAAGCCAGATACACAGGGTATAGGTGAGGAGCCAACGGCACTCATCTTCCCAATCAGAGGCTGACGAGCCTTAATCTAGGGCAGGAACAGTGTGGAGGATGCCACAGAGACACAGGATGCAGTGCCCACGGGATCTCGCAAGGGTGTGGGAAGTGGAGGAGAGAGAGGGATCGGGAGGGCTCCTGGATAGGGTGGATGGGAGTGGGGGTGCCTTGAGTCAGGATCCAGAATAGAACAGCAGCAGGCACAGCCAACTCAGCATTTCCAGACGCAAAACCAATTTCCCAACCTTTTAAATTTGGAATCCTGGTGAATTTACACTCTCCCTGGTTAGGAGAGTATTTCAGGGACAGAGGTTGCTGTTAGAGATGGATACTGTGGTGTGCTGAGTTTCAGCCCTGGTACTTTAATTACATTTCAGTTTCTAACATTACCTGCTGGCGCGATGATTGTGGGCATAGCTGGGACTCATTTCACAGTGCAAGAGAGAGGTTTTAAGACTTGTACATCCTTGTCTCTCTCCCTGCCACCTAGCACTTACCTTTCCCTAATCATTTCCAGTAATTTTGGAGTCGAGGCAGCCTATTGTTGACTTAATTTCAGAGCAGGCCCCTCATGTATTTACTTTTAAGTAAAGTGAATTATAACCATTTTTTCCCCTGAGAACTTTATGAGATCCTTGAGAAAAACTGAAAACAGCCCACAGTGCTAAAAAGCTAAGTTTAGGAAGTGTAATATGTAGTGAAAGAAGAAAACCCAGATCTTGGCCAGGGTCTAGGAGCATTGTGGTTCTTCATCTCGCCCAATGTCCTGTTTGTTTGTTTCGCTGATGTAAAGCAAGCAGCTCTGCCACTTCTGATTTTAAACCACTTCTCTGTACCTGCCCAGCAAGCAGATATTCAGGTCTGAGGTAGGAGTCGGGGACTTTCCAAGTAAAATCCACCCAGTGAGTGAAAGCAATTGCCCAGGCATTTTGCACACTTTAGTGTTGCTCCATGGGGAGAAAATAACAGTGGTGCCCCAGTTCCTCTGTAGGCTGTCTCAGGCTGGTTTTCCTCATATATGTCTTCCTTTTACTTATCTGTGCCCTTGTGTGCACTGTGGGGAGTCAGCCTCAGTCATGCTTTATAATGGCTCTCCATGGAGAGAAGCATGTGAGTTTTCAGGGAAGCATGGCAAAGGGTGATCAGTAATAAACCTTGACCCGTCTAAACCTGGTCTCACCTGGTGCCCGCCCCCTAGTCTGTCCATCCTGTTCCAGGTCATGTGAACACCCCTGAACCTCTGTGTCTTCCTAAGCAGAGGGCAGCCAATGGTAAGCCACATAAGAGGATTCAAATGAAGGTTAATTTGCATAACGCATGTGACAAATACTTTCTCCTGGACCGAACAAACTCTGGTCAGGCTCCTCTGAGGCCTCTGCTCCACCAGGCCTACGATGAGCCTCCATCTCTGTCTGTGTAGAGTCCAATTTTAGCAAGAATCCTGCTAAGTCAGTTTACAGAGACTCCGCATCCTCAATATCTGATCGTCTTCCAGACAGACATATGGCCAAAGTCCTTAGGCCCTTTATCCCCCAGGACATACGTGATCACCTGCCCTGCTTTCCGCAACAATCCTGTTCAGTCAGTTTAGCAAGAATCCCCATTCTTGATGGTTCCTCTTAGCAATTTTCCATCCACGGACCCAAACTCTCCTGCTTGGCTGTAAATCTCTACTCTCCCTTGTTGTATTTGGAGATAAGCCCAGTTCCATACCGAGGCCCCCTTGCCCCTATTGCAACAGTCCATGAGTAACATCTGTTTTATAGCTTTAATGACTGCCCAGCTTTGGTTTTCCTTTGACACAGGTGAAAGCCTCTAACACTGTTCCTAGAGTAAAGCAATTTTTAAAATGTTAAAAACATAACCCTCATACAAATATAAAATTCATAAAGGAATATGTATTAAAAGTGTGTTTAATTTAATGAGAAAACCAACCAGAAAAATTGTTTCAGAGGGTTCTAGGAGAGGAGGCATATTTATGTGTAGACACTGAAAGAAAGAGTGCTGAAATAAGACTGATAATGTAGATACAAAACGGGTTACTGCCTTTCAGGGCAACAAAAATTATATTTTTGTGTCTTTTCTAACAGGCAAGGATCATTTGCTTTGTGCCATTCTCTATGGGTATTCACCTACTGTTACATACTTGAAAAATAACCAACAATAAGTAGTAAATTTTTAAAAAGCAAAGAAAGAAACATAGGTCAAGACAATTAGTCCTTGGATGGGAAACAATAACCAATATGACTTTGAAGGGACACACGGTCATTCTTTTGCCTATTTCTCTGTTTCCAAGTTTTAGGTACATATATATTTTTCTTTACACTAGAACATCACAGGTGTTCAATAAATGTTGGCCAGAAACTAAGTATTTTGAGAATGCTATATAAGAAATCCTCTATGACACAGGCAAAGGAGTAATGAGAGGAAAATTCATAGTATCGAATGCTTTCATTGAAAAAGATGACTGCATCATGTCACTACTCGTTGGTCTAAATCTGATAGCTAAACTCTAAGAAAGACATAAATATATAGACTGAAGATAGGAATTTTCATTAGAAAGAAACAAATTGGCTTAAAATATAAAATTTACCATAGTCTGAAACTCTAATGAATAGGGTAGAATGTTTATGACCTGTCAGAGTATAAATGTTCTTAATTCTTAATTTCATGTCTTTATCTTTCCATCCCTTTGAATAAGAATAGTTACAACCTCTCATGCTCAAAATAGGAAATTTCCATCATCAAAGGCTGAGAAAATTGAAAAAAGGTTCAAGCTCATCTTTGAATTAATATATCAAGAAAATGTAGGGTAAAAGGAATGGGTATAAAAGGCATCTGGAAGACGTCCCATTCGGTAGCATATGCACACCAAGGGATTATGGACAACATGTTTGCAAAAACAGGGTTGGAATCCCTCAGATCTATTAACAGTGACTTCCCTCCAGGCAGCCCATGTAACCTCTCTGAGTCTCAATTTTCTTATCTACCTGATCAACAACACACATTCCATTAGGGCTGTTGTGAGCATTCAGTGAGCTCACATGCACACAAACCAGCCCCATCATGACACAGCAGACACTAATAAATATAGGCCACCTTTTTCTGTCCCCAGCGTCACTTTTTTCAAGATGTATAAATACGTGAAAACAATAAAAGGCTCTCGAACTGTGTTCTCAGTCACCCAGGAACTAAGGTCAGCATTTTTTACCATTTGATTTTCTCTTCCTACCTCTAAACTGACTTTCACATGAGAACTCGATCTGTGGATTCATCTAAGTCTAAGCAATCGAGTCCTCATTCTGTGTTCTTTTTTGGAAGCTCTCTTCACTGTAGGAACCAAACAGGGACCAACTTCCTCAACCTTGCTCACTTCCCTACTCTGTTTCCATTATTTTACTTACCTCCTGACATATGATGCCTGGACTTTCTTACTTAAAGAAAAACTTCTGTAAGTAAGGAAGCCAAAGGGCAAAAGTTCCCTCCCTGGAGAAATGACAAAGGGTGAAGGATCAGGAGACAGCACAGGCTCTGGGCACAGCTACTGCCACATGAATTTCCAGCCTCACCTTCATCCACAAATCCCTCTTGGAAAATGGAAAAAAGGTGACCTTAACTAGAATACTTGAATGCTCCTCCTAGACTCAGTCCCCAAAAGGGGACCCTTACAAAAAGGTCTGTACTCTGTGTAAGACCTCCCTATCCCCTACCCCCACCCCCACCCCCACCGGAGGCGCAGTAAGGTTTCCTTCAAGGGTCCCTATTTCTGGCTCCCCTCTAAAAATACCACTATCAGCTTAAGGTTCTGACCTCCGAGGAGACTCATCCTCACCTTCCTGGTGCGTTCCAACCGCAACCCGACTTTCTGTATCGAGATACACTGGATCCAGAGGAAGCCAGTCCACATGCGGCTTCCTGAATGTGTAGCCTTAGTGGGACAAGGAGCAGTCCCCTCACGTGAACCCTCACCAACCCAACAACCCAGCTGCCGGCCTGACATTTGCTCTGATACCCTCATCCCGCCCCTGGGCTGGACAAAGATTCTCAGTCTCTAACTGGGTTGGTGTCCTCCCACCCAGAACCACCTCAAGCCCAGAGGCACATCTTCTGTGGTTCCAGCTGCTCCTTGATCTGGTCTTGTCTTGATGTCATCAATCCACCCTGCCCTGCCCAGACATGACAACGAGGGCTGGAATCTCAGCCTTTATTCAACTTACTCAACAAACGGTGAGGGGAAGGAGAGAGGGTGGGGAACAGTTCTCTCCCAAGACTTGGGGAAGGGAGATGTCAAGCAACTTTGTCACATATCGATCTAAAAGTTAGGCAGAATTTCAGCCAGTGAGTTCTTGCTGGAGGGCCACCAATTTTCACCAGTTACCCTCTTCCAACACATTTAGCCCCAATGCCAACCTAGTATAGAGGGAGTTATGTGTTGTAAATGGGATGACACACGTCATTGTAGAACATTAGAGAGCACATGCTCCCTGAGAACTGAGACCCTTTGTCTGGTACCCAGCAGGGCTCCTTTATTTAAATACTGCCCAGTAAGACCTGAAAGGCAGAAGGCTGCCTAGGATCGGGGGGACATCAGGGCTGGAATCAGCATCTGCATGTTGTCCAGGTATCATAACGAGCCGTGCCAATTGTGAAGCCATGGGAGTTATTTCAAAACAAAACAAAACCCATGTCAGCTTCTCCGAGCAGCAGAATCATCCATTCATCCTTAGGGAGCATACACCTAGTTTTGTTTTTTTGTTTTCAAATGTATTTTTCTATTCCCCAAAATTCATAAAATCCCTTCAGGACATAAGTGCTGACTGAAAACATTTTAACTGGGATGTATTTTTAAAGCCCACAATATATTCTAACACAAATAAAATAACAATGACATCAAACATAAAACGCCCACCTGAGAAGGCCACACATTTCATGTGAACTTGGAAGGAGTTAGAAAAGGGTGGCAAAGCTCCCAAATTGTCCTTTCCAGTTACTAAGGACCTGTGATTAAACCGTGTTTGAAAAGACCACGAAAGCCCAGACTTTGCATTTTTCAGAAGTAACGCTCGGACCGCTCACCATCTCTCCTCCGCCTCCAGACCATTGCCTCGTCCAGGAACAAGCTTTAAGCCACTTTACAGATGGCAAAGTCCCTTCCTTCAGGACGGAAGACAAACCAATTTCCTTCCAACCTGCGCCCATGTGCACTTAGCGAAGCTGTCAGGGCAGAAAATCCTAAGGGTCCTGAGAAGCTCTAGGAGGAGATGAAGAGCCTCTCTCACCCTGGACCCAGAGGCTGACTCTTAGAACTGAGAGAGATGTTGGCCGACACCCCACCCCAGAGGCCTTCGCCCTTAATTTAGGGGCAGAGCCTCAACCACAGGAAACCCTCACCTGGGAGGAAGCCTGAAGTGGGCTTGTCCGGGAAGAAGTGAGAGCCAGAGCTGACTGGCTCTACCCAGTCACTGTCCCTGCGGTGACCCTGGGCTCATCTTCAGAACCGTGGGGCTGGAGGACTGACCAGTCCAGGCTTCACATCACAGACAAATGAGGACGTTTACCCACAAAGCGACAAGTAGCTCCTGCCATAGTTCCCTGGATAAATGAGTGAGGCCTCACAAAACATTGGAGGGGCTTAAAAATGTCACTGCCTGGCCTCTCTGGGGCCTGAGTGGCTATACGACCCATCTGGGGCCAACACGACATGAGAGGAAATCTGCTCAAGGTCACTTTTCTGATGAAAGAGGCAAAATGAGAGGACAGCTGATGCTGTTCCCCCTCCCTGTTTTTCCTTTTGGGCGTGAGAGCGTTTGGATTCTTTCCTTAAGGGTTCTCTTGTCTCCGGGGCACCATCCAATCCTTCCCCACCTGCAGGGCCCAGAGTGGAGCCAGTGTGGGGGTCTAGCTTCTCTCCAGAAATGTAGCAACATTTCTGATTTCAGCATGATCAGGAGGTGCCACATTCCAGGCCCTAAAGTTTCCTGGATACTTTTCCCCATAGTTTCCTTTGGGGTCTGCAAGGCTGACTTAAAAATGTGCATCTAAACAGACGGAGGTTGTAGCTGCATAGCTGTTATTTGATGGAAAAAAAAAAAAAATCTCTAGCTTAAAAAACCAGCTATTGCTTGGCTCCAATATCTTTCCTTCTTTTTTTCCCCTTTTTTTTTATCTCTTCTGAATAAAATGTGAATGGGCACATAATCAGGAGTCCTCACTGAAAGTGTGGACTTTATGAAATTGGCTGGAAAAAGGCATTTGCTGAGCAAACATTCCCTGGAGAGAAGGCGCTGTGGCCAGATCAATGAAGCCTTGAGAATGGGGGACTGGAATGCGTGTGTTAAAAGGCATTATTTGGGGTGATGATGGGATTTTATCTGAATGAGTCATTCCCACAAGTAGGGCAAGGGTGTTTTTAATACATGCAGACCAAACAATAACAAGAACAAATAATAACTAGCAGCACTCCGAAAAGGTCAGGCTTTCTCACTACTCCCAGCCTTTGCACATACTGTTCCCTCGGCCTGGCACACTCCTGCCCCCAGGCTCAGCCCCGCCCCGCCCCCATCCCGTCACTTTCCCCTGCATTATTCAGAATACAGCAGAAATGCTGCCGCTTTGGAGAAACTTGCAAATTCCCCAAAGTGGTTATTCGGTTCTTCCTCTCTGGCCCACATCACCTGGTACCTTTCCTCTCACAGGGGCTGTTGGCATGTCTATGTCCCCAGTTGACAGACCACCTGACCTCCCTGCTTTCCATCTCTTCCTGCAGCATCAGCCACTGAGACAGCATGTCACTAACAGCTGCCTACTCAACACAGGAATCACAAAAGAAATGAGCCCACAAATGGACTTCATGGCATCCCGCATGCGGCAGCTTTGAAAAGCCTATAAACAAAGCCTCTTTTGTAAGAAATATTTTTCAGCGTGACAAAATATTAGCATGTACTATGGACCTCACTTAGCATAAAAATAAGCTCACCGGGTTTGACTGGGGAAAGCTTGCTGTCTGCAGCCATTCCTCCACATCAAAAAGCAAAACAAAAACATTTCCGCGTGGTTCTGATTGACACCAGTATCTGTGATGAAATGAACTGCACAGAATCGAAAATGCTGTCCTTGGATGCCATGGGTTCCTTCATTCCACATCTTCGGCAGCCACATGGCAATTAAACAAACTCCGTCTGGTGTGCGCAAGGCCCTGAAAATCATGTTTGGCATGTTTACTTCATTCTCATTAGTGAGAATGAAGTTGTCGGGAAGATGGTCTTATCAGGGTTGAAGTGGTGACAACACATACTGGCTGGACCTCTTCCAGTCCCCGAGGCCTTTCAGAGAAAACTGAGTGTCCCTTGGGACACTGCGTAGGGCTGCTCTGCCCCAGAGTGTGACCTCCGATGGTCCTAACAGCTGGCCTCTGGGAGGTTGGCCTCCAGGGCTGACCTCGGAAGCAGGGGTCAACACTCACTGGGGAGCCATCCTAATGAGGACAATGTCAACACTTCCCTTATCAGTGAATCCAGGTCAGGCGGCCACAGACAGAATCAGGAAATCACGCCCCAGCTGCGAGGAGTGAAACAGGCGTTGGGGCACCTCGAAGCTGCCTCTGGGACTCTGCCCTTGGCGCATACATCTCAGGGTTCATCCCGTCCTCCACACGAGGCTTGATGCCCGCCCAGGCTAGGCCCTGTGCCAAACATAATGCGTTCAGTAAACAGCCATCTCTTGGGGTGGCTGGTGGAAAAACACACACCGCAAGGGACCATCTGCATCATCAGCACCTTCTGGGTTTTTCCTTTATTTATACATTTCCCACCTTCATTGCAAATGTGAAAGTTTCCATTTGATTTGATACTGAATCCAATATGACCGAGCAATGAGACAGAAGCTATTCTTAGAAAAGTAAAAGTAATAAAGAATTTAAAAAAAATTCGTAGTTTTGTTGTTTTTATTTATCTTTAAAACATAAGTATTGACTCAAAGATCCCAGAGGTCCTTTGAGGTTTAAAACTAGGTGACCAGCTAGTCATCAGGAACATGTACAGTGAAGCATCAATAAAATGCCACGTTCACCCTTCAGACGGACAACGATGAGAGAATCCCACAACATCGGTGTTACCGGGAGTATGAAGCAGGGCGACACACATGGCTGACGGGAGTGCACATTGATATAGACTCTGCAGAGAACAACTTGGTCATGTACAGTCAGGCTGAATATATCTATGGGGCTTTATTCACTAAGATAATTACATACATATTCAGGGTGATATGGATAAAAATATTCGTGGAGGAATAGTTTTTTATGGTAAAATTGGAAACAACTTGCATGTCCATAAATATATAAAACATGAAATGGTCTAAAGATGACCCAATACACAGCAGGTAAAAGGATGAACTCTATTTACATATATGGTTGAATCTCAAAAACATTATCTATATCACTGGTGTGTATACATATATAAAATATATGTATATATAAAATCAGTGGTTCTCAAGCAGAGGTGACTCCCCCTCCCCAGCCCCCCACTTGGCAATGTCTGGAGACTATTTTTGCCATAATTTAGGCAACGGGTGCTACTGAAATCTAGTGGGCATTTGCCAGCTATGCTGCTAACATCCTATAATGCAGAGAACAGCCCCCAGCAAGAAAAGTGATCTGCCTAAAATGTCAATAGCACCAAGGCTGAGAAACTGCTGTAGAATTATGGGATACAGTTGTCTTCACGTTTTAATTACACAGCTAAGAACCTCCTGGCACAAATTTAACTTCCCAGGCGCATATAAGCCTCTTAAGTGACTGCTGGCTATAGTCTGGGTGTTCCAAATTGGTATTTATCTGGAAAAATTATTTGTAAGTTAAATTTGGTAAACTGATTTGTGTTTTAAGTGAACTAAAGTAGGAACCTACTAATGAACCTTTTGTGAAGGTCATTATCATATAATAATTCCAGCCTAATATGTCTGTTGTGTTAAGCACTAGTGACAATACTTCAGGATCTATTAGTAAGGTACACGCATGTTCAAGTCAGGCCTGTCCCAACATCCTTAGTGTTCTCACTTTACCAGTCTGTCTCTCCAGCCTTCCATCAGACAGGAAACAACTAAAAGGCAGGGAGCCCGGCTGGTGTGGCTCAGCGGTTGAGCATTGACCCATGAATCAAGAGGTCACCGGTTCAATTCCTGGCCAGGGCACATGCCCAGGTGCAGGCTCAATCCCCATAGGGGGCATGCAGAAGGCAGCCAATGGATGTTTATCTCTCATCATTGCTGTTTCTATCTCTCCCTCTCCCTTCATCTCTCTCTAAAATCAATAAAAACATATTTTAAAAAAATAAAAATAAAATAATAAATGGCGGGAGAGAGGGCTGAATGCCTAGGTCACAGTCACTCCCACGCCCCATGTCCCACCCCAACATACACATAACCCTACACAGTGGGCCCTCAATACATTTATGCTGAACAAATGAATGAGTGAATGAATGGCAGACAGGAATGAAAACAGAGTAAAGGACAGTCCAGATTTATAAGAATCAGTTTTTCAATTCCAACAAGCGAAGACTCATACAGTCAGAGAAATAAGATTTCATCATGGGGAACTCCTGGCCCAGCTCCAAACAAAGGCAACCTGGCGTATTTTGGTAGAGAAATGAAAAACCGTGGGTTGCATGCTGTGAGAGAGCAGATAAGCTGCAAAGGGAAGAAAACACGAGTGGAAAGATTTCAGCCAAAGGAAAGAAAGGTGCTATTTATAAGCCATCTGCCTGTACACTTCTCGACTCCCTCCCCACGTAGAGGTCGGGTCCGTGCAGATGCGTGAGGGTGAGAGGAGGAAGGGGCTCCTGATGCCACTCCATGCCAGGCACCCTGCTGGTAACAGCTGGGGCTCTTGATCCCACGCCTACATTTTCCTAATAAACCCTGGAACAGCTGGAACAGGAAGTAGAAACAGGAAGCTGCCTGGCATTTTCCCGGATCCTAGAAAACCATTTTAAGAAATAATGACGGAGATGCAGCAATTCATTCTACCTTATGGATATTCTAAGTGGGAAGCCCCCATGTGTACTAATTAATACTGACTGCTAATGGATGGATCTAAAGAACCATAATCTCCCTCCAAACACACATCTGTGTAAAAAAATAAAGTCTCCTTTCTTTCCTTCCGCAGCCAGCCCCTGGTTTCTTCCTGGGCTTCCCACACCCCCACGTCTGTCCTGTGGAGGGAACCCCTGCGGCCAGCTGTACCCTCTCTCCTTCCGGGGACAAGTGGGCAGAGCGGACGGTAGCAGCAATGAAAGTAGGAGGTGACAGTGGAGGGAAGTCAGTATCTCCATGCTTTCCATTCTCAACATTCTTTAAATAAAATGTAGTTTTGCTGGCTCCTGCCTTTCAATGTGCTAGGGAGAAGTAATGTGCTCAGCTTTTCCCACTCTCTGTTGTATTAAAGGATCTCTTTTCATGCATACAATCTTTTTTCTTTGCAGGGAGGGGGAGGGAGGCCATGGCAGTTGATTGTTATGTTGAGAAAACTAATATTCATGTGACAAATGAGCCTATTTTCCCTTATCTGGTTCGTAAAAATTTCCTGTTGCTTCTGGTGATTATCAAAAGGATCCCTGCCACAGCACACACCCCTCCGTTTCTCAAAGCCTGGCCTCCCACTCCAGCAGCAAGACTGGGAGGGTCTGCGGTCATATGGTCACCATGGCTTGGATTTGCTGCCACAGAGATGGAGGCCCTTGTCATCCACTGCAGCAATCACCACTGTGTTCTAACTCCGAGTATGTATTTAACTAACACGTGTTCCACTGAGGGGAGACTCTGTTCCAATCAATTCCCCTTCTTCACGCTCCACCACCTCCCACCCGCCCATGAGACAGGCATTTTGAATGACACAATACTAACTAACCATCATTCCAGGCCACAGCTCAACCACGTGTTTAAAATGCAGAAAATAATTCTTATGATTAGAATGCATTTTGCAAAGCAATTCTAGATCCTTGAATAGGGGAGAGTTCTCCAAAAGACAAACTGGACTCCCAAAGAGAATCGTAAAGGACCTGGGGGAATCCATGGCATGGTTTGCACAGAGAGCCCTAGTCTCAGGGTCTAGGGTATTCGTGGGGCCCTCCCGAGTGTTGAGAGGGGGCTGGGTGTCCCACCACCTGCCTTCAGTCTGAGCCACTTCTGCTTAATCTAATATCTCCTGTAGTAAGTTTCTGCTATAAAATACCTTTTGAATAGATTTTTATTTTTAATAGATTTTTATTTTACATAACTAGCTTAGCAGGTGAAAATAAACTTAAGATATTATTTATATCAAGTTTACCAATCAAAATAGTCTAGCATGTCAACTAATATTAGTAAATATCGTGGATAAATAAATAGCTAAAGAAAAACCATTGCAAAACAACTACTGCTTTGGCTTCTGTCAATTTTTTTTTCTAGAACAGTGGCAGGTTTTAAAATATGTGTGTACATTCTTTGACATCCCTCCCTGTAATAGGTGACTCCTAGCTCCCCCTCCCCTCGGACTGGCCTTTTCCAAGACGTAGAATGTTTAGGAAATGACGCTATGTGATGGCCAAGGCCAGATGGGAAAAAAGATACAGCGGCCACAGGATTGTGTCTATCTCAGACTTTCATGCTGGGGGAGGCCACCCAGCACGTCAGAGGACAAGTACGAACTTATCAGCCGTGTGAATGAGCCACTTCGGAGCAAACCTCTGAGCCCTCGTTGGGCCTTCAGATGACTGCAGCCCCAACTGACCTCTGACCACAACCTTGGGAGAGAATCGGAGCCAGAACCACCCAGCCAAGCTGCTCCTGGACTCCTGACCCACGGACACCATGAAAGATAACACAAGTTTATGACAGGCTCAGCCACTGAATTTTGGAGTAATTTGTTACACAGCAATAAATCCCTCGTACAAGAAGTAACACAACTAATCTTTTTGTCTTTTTTGATTGCTTCACAACTTGTAGGTTCTAGCCAAGCTAGATTATTCACCCTTTTCCTGACACTTCCTCTGTCTGAGTCCCCATTTTTCAACCTCCTCCCACCCACACGTGACTCCTCTTCTCTCCGGGAATCTCACCCTCCTTCCAGCCCCTTACACCATCTTCTCAGCTGCATTTCCCTTGATCCTATGAGTTCTTCGTGTGCCTGTCTCATCTCCCTGACCAGACTGAGAGACCAGGAGGCTGAGTTTCTAAAGAAAGTCTTCAATTCAGAATCCACCGAAAGTACCTTGCACACAGCAGGCAGGCAGTCCATGTACTGAGCAAGAGAAGAACATACTGGTCCGTGCAGCATGGCCAAAAGGGCAGCCACGCAATGAACCAAGTTGTCCCAAGGCATTTCTCACTTCTCAGAAGAAACCCCCGGGCCAAAGATGAGTGTCCCTTTGACATGCAAACTTAAGAGCCCTCACTTCTCTTTTTCTCACTGTCTAAAGCCCCAGCTGGTCATTCAAAAAATACCCTCAGCATTTTTCTAAGAACTGATGGGAGCAGTACTGTGACAGGGTTAACAAAGAGGCAATGTGCATCCATGGGGACAGTGTCGTATCAAAATAATAGTAAGTATAAAAATGAATCATAGAGCAATGAATGGGTATGTCATCATGGCATTCCTTTTGCTAAGAAAATGCCAAAAACTTTACTAAATGGGAGCAGCCAGCACTAGTATCTTACCAGGGGTGTGAGATTGCTATATGGGAAACTGAAATACAGCCTCTCTGAGCCTCCTGCTGGAAAATGGTTCTGTCTTTGGAGGTAACTATAGAAAATAACCATATGTTACATGTAGAATATCAACACTGACTGGGCTGAGAAGAGAGGCGTGTGCAGTTCTCTGGCCATGGTGCACAGGCTCTCAAGCATCCATGTTCCTCTATTCACACTTCCTGAAAATGATCGGTTTCTGTCCTAGATTCCTGGATCACCACCCTGCTTATTTGCTAGGGTAGTCTGTCCCATGCCCAGCTCTGAAATTCAACTCTGGCAGAAAGAAAAAAAATAGAAGCCAAACCCTAAACAATAGAGGGAGTGGCTGGGTCAAACTAATTCATTCTATGGCTCACTACACCCCTAACCTTTTCACTTATACCAACTTGCATTGCTTAAGCCACTAGGCCCTGAGTCTTTATCACTTACAATCAAAGTCATCCTAACGGCTATGCTGGAAAAATCTAACACAACACAGCCCGGGTGCATTACCACCAACCTTGCATTCCAGAACAACATAAGAACAAACAAGCAAACGATTGCCAGGTACATTCCAGAAGCACTTAATACTCTCTATTCTTTTCCTCATGGGCGTTGCAATGCACATAGTATATATTAGAGGCCTTGAGAAATTCCAGAAATAAAAATTTATCTAACATCTTAAAACAGATATCTAAGTGGGTTTGACCTTCATATTATTTATTCCACAAAACCAAGGAACATCTGATGTTCTGAAACAGACTTTGGGCCACAGTTTTCATCTTGATCACCAGTAAGTCAATTCCTCCAGTTTATGTAGGTAGGAAGGCTGTGGATTCCTTAATTCCATGCTAATTCCTCCTGCAACCCAGAGCTCCACTGGGATATCTCCCAAGCTCTCAGGTATGGCCTGTGCAAAAAGAAAACAGATTATGCAAAAGGAATCACCCCACTGACTTAAAATGCACATTAGAGGAACATGCAGAAGCTTTTCAAAGTCACTCACAAGCTCTAGAAAGCATCTGAAGCTCTCTCCTCCAATGCAAGGATCTGCTTGTATCTACGATGCCCAAAGTGTAGGGCTGAGGAGTCTGGGATCCCAAATCAGAGTATCTGGGTTCAAACCCTGACTCTACTACTTATACACGTGTAACCTTGGCAGATGTGTCTCCCCAGGCCTCAGATCCTCAGTAGAAAATGTGAATTCTAACAGACACTACTTAAAAGTCTACAAGTGACAGAAAAATCTAAGCCAGTTAGCACAGTGCCTGGCACATAATAAATGTGCAATAACGTTCATGGCTGTGGTCATATAAATAAAACCAAAAAGAAAGATAACTCAGGAACAAGATACACGACAAGGTTTGTCCTGCAAAAGGCATCTCAGAGCTTCAGGAGGAAAGAAACATGAGTGAAAGTGAAAATAATTCTCAGTGTAAAGTAAATGGATCCCACTTAAAGTTGAACACTAATTCTCTGAAGAGCGGAGTATAATAAAAATAAATAGCACCTCAACAACTCATAAGCCAGAGAGCTCAGCACCTCTTCGTCTTAGAACACAATTCTCAGAACAGCAATAGACCCACAGACAAATTAAGTTCAAAGCATATTCCGTAATGAAATCCACAATCTTTCTAACACTCCCCATTTCAGAGCCTCAGCACCACCCACCGAGCCTGTGGATTCAGGCTCGGATTTCCAGGTTTGTAAGGGCCTTGTAGAAGAAATCGGTGAACTGACTATAAATAATTCCTTAACTGGGCTTCCATCTGAAGCTGAGCTGGGTTTAGGCCTTACCCGCAGCATCTGTTTCCTTAGTGAGATATGCTGTAAAGCTGGGGACACACACCTCAGAGGAAGCAGGGAGGGAAGAGCGACTTGACCTGCAGTCCCTCTTAGGGTTTACCCTGATGGACACAGATATGGTCTCCAGAGCCGCGGACTAAGATTTAGAACCTTGGGAATCCCCTTGTCACGGACAATTCAACCAGTGGAATAGAGCTCAAGTTTCACACCATGACCATGCTACTCCCCAACCTCAGGGAGCCCCAGGAAGGACCCCTGAACCCCCTCCCACAAAGGCCCTGCCCCTGGAATCCTGGCAGCAATGTCATTCACTGCGAGTCGCACCCCTGGAGTCAGTGGTACGCATGTCTTACTGGAAGACCCCAAAAGGATGGACAACTTTGCTCAGCCCAGCTCAGACCAAGATTCTCTAGAACATGCCTAAGGCGGTTACTCTGCATTCACTTTAAAAGCAGCACAGGAGATTTTGGTCAAGCAAATACCAGAGCAAAATCAGTGCTGACAACAACCCTGGAAGCAAAGCTTGTGCGCAGATGAATCCTCCACCCTCCAAGTCATGGTACCAAAAGAGCTAAGCTTCTGTTTACCAGTGTGACCATGTGTGGCTCTTTCACTGACTTCCTCAATTTCTCCACCCACTAGCTTGGGAAATCCAAGGATGCGAGGTGACTGGCCATTCAAGCTAAGCCCTCCCCCATGCTCTCTATAAGGCAGATGCTTTCCCAAGCAGTATCTCGTTTAATTCTCCCACCAGTCCTATAAGAGGGCACCACCACCTCCACTGTCCAGCCAGGGAAACGGTGCCCCGCAGCGGTCTTGCTGGTGGCCATGCCACTGGAGGGGGCATAGTAGAACTGCATTGTACGCAGCTGCTAGGAGTTGAATTGTGTTTCCATAAAGTTACATTGAAGTAGTCATCCCAGGTGTCCAGGAATGTCACCTTAATGGAAAACAGAGTCCTTGGATGTAATCAAATTAAGATGAGGTCATGGGGTGGATGCTAGTCCAATATGACTGGTATCCTGACAGGAAGAAGAAAAGGCCCTGTAAGGACAGAGACATGGAAAGAAAAGGCCACACAGACATGGAGGCAGAGAAAGGAGTCCCACTGCCTAAGCCAGGGGAGGTGTGGGGCTACCAGATGCTTGGAGAAGAGACTGCCGAGGGGCCGGGCAGCCAGCACCTTCATCTTGCACTCCTAGTGCTCCAACTGTGCGGGAACAAATGTCTGTTGTTTTAAGCCACCAGCCTGCTGCAGTGTGTTAACGAGGCCCCAGCAATCTCATCCAGTGATCCAGGTGCACACCTACCACCCTCTCCCCTCCCACATTTTCCACCTACCCTGTCTACTAGAGAAAAAATGAAAACTTCAATTCCACATAGTTTTCCAGGTTGAGACTGTTACAAGTAGAAAGTACAGCATATTTTGAATGGTCTTAAACAGTATTTTTTAATCAAAGTTGAAATAAAAGGATTCTACCCCTAAATATAGATCGGCACAAGTCACCCCCAACTTCTAGCCCTCCAGCAGCCTGCAGCCTGCTGTCCTCCAAGCAGCTAGCAACTTAAAAACAGACTGTCTTTTCAAGGCACAGTATCTGGTGGCCTGGCCCAGTTCATTGCAATGAGGTAGGTAAGGCCCATGGGAGATTCCAGAACTAGAACTGGATCTGCCCAGGTCCCAAGGGTCAGCAAGGCTGAGAGTCAGAGAGAGAGAGAGAGAGAGAGAGAGAGAGAGATGGCTCCTGGAGCTGGGACTGTGCTGCAGCAGCAGAATTCTGTTCCGCAGCAGCAGAATTCTGTTCCGCAGCAGCAGAATTCTGTTCCCACTGAGTATCGATGCTGAGGATGCTTAGAGTCGGCTCAAGGAGTCAGGTCAGCATCTGCAGATCAGACTCAGAATAGGAAGCATCGGGCAGGGCCCAGTGTGGAGAGGGTAACTCTAGGAACACACAATCCTCCCAGGTACGCACAGGTAGTGGGAATCAGGGAAGTCTTCACGCAGGTCTATCAGGAGCTGTCAGTCACACGCTGGGGGTGGGAGGCTAAGGTCAGCTTCTGCAGCAGAGGGTCAGGAAGGCAGGAAGATGGGGCTGGTAGGAGCCAAGGGCCCAGCCTTTGGTGAGTTACTCCCCCAAGGATGCTAGCACTGGGAACCAGACAGAAGCCAGGGACAGAACACTGGCCAGCAAGGGCAGAAGAGCACCCAGGGTGATCTGATTAGGAGGTTTTGGTCCTCAGGGTCCTAGCAACCCCACACCCCAGCCCCAAGGGTCCAGATATACAGGGGAAGACAGGGCAGGCAACACAGGGACAGCTGCTCAGGAAGCAGCAGGTTCTGACCCAAAATGCATTTCTAACTCCTGGGCTGAAATGCAGAATGCATTTTCTGGTAGAACCAGGCTAGGGTTTCAGGCTCTGCTCTTGGACTTCCATAAAGAAACAATGCAAGTCAACACTGCTAAAACACTTGTAATTAAAAAACCTAAGTCGAAAACCATGTTAACTGAGGAGAGCGCAGTATTTTACCTTTGATGCAGTGTTTGGCAAAAAACAGAATTAATTAGGGGGACGTGAGGGAGGGGATGGAGATCTCTGTGACTATGCTATCTGGAAATTTCAGTAAATTTAAAGTTTTTAGTGGTTGGGTGGGTTTATCTTTTTCCATCAAAAATGTAAGGTTTTTTTTTTCCTTTGTTGTTCTCTCAGGGTTATTTGAAAATTAAATGTCACGCGATAGCACTTTCCAAACAGTAACATATTAGGTAAAATTAAGGCTGCGATACTGCTATTTATAAGGCAGGATGAGCAATATCATTATTAAACAATTACACACAATGTGCGAGGTGCAGAAAACCGTAAAGATGAGAACCAAGTCTGGTCAGATGTCTGCGACCCCGAGATGGCCAATGCTAACGTTTCCATAATTTCAATGTTTTCAATCTACTCATTATTTATATAATCCAGGCCATACTGTTCCATATCATTCTGTTGTCGCTTGTTATACACATTTTTCTTTGCCTACTCATTCATAATTACTGTACTAGTCCACTGTATGGAGCTGCAACTCAAGCATTTACCTGTCACTGAAGAATTACAATGTGTTCATTTTTTACATATGACTAATGCAGACGGACATCTTCAAACATAAATCTTCCCCAGCGTGAATGATAATAAAAGACAGACATGTATGAAGCTCTTACTAAGTCCCAGGCACAATGCTAAATGCCTCCAGTGCATTATCCCAACTAACCTTGACCCAGCCCCGAGTTACCTGCTCCGTTTATGCTGGTTTTACAAATGGGAGGAATTTTCAGTTTAGAGCAGTAAAGCCACATGGAGTGGATGCTGGCTGGGTTCCTTTACTCTGAACCTGCCCCAGGCCCGTGTTCTTAGCCCCTCACAGCACACAGTCCAACAGGTTAGACCCCGCCCCCAGGTCAACGCACAGGATGGGTCTAGGCTCTCAGTGCACAGGGCCAAACGGCTCCCCTGGGAGGCCGGAGCAATTTCACTCTGCAGGGCAGTGTGGGTAGCTGGCCTGGCACTCCCCGGCTGGTACTGAGGGCTCTGTCGGGGCACAAACAAGGACAGCTTGATTAGGCTGCCAGTAGGGAAAGCCACATTTTACATTCAGACATCAGGAATGGAGATATCTTTACTGTGATACTAAGGAACTGAGCCCTTCCAATTCTCATTCCCAACACAGAAAATATTCACTTGTGTACCAAATTTTCTGTTATTTTTTAAGTGGACCCCAAACTAGCATGAGCTTCAGACTCCACAAAATTGGGCTCCATGACTAATTAGGAAGAACAGTCTACATTAGGAAGAATGTTAGGGGCTGTGACAGAGACAATAGGCCAGCCCCGTCTCCCACAGGGCACGCGGCTGAACATTTCCCAGTCTCTCTGCACATGGCCACACCGGCCGCTGCGCTCTGGCCAAGGGAAGACAGGCAGAGAAGACGGGCGATGTGCTGGCTTGCTGATGCCCACTGACCCGCACTGGACTCTGAAGTCTCAACAATGACACTCTTGTTCTGTTGTCATCCATATTTTAGGGACATTGCAACAACATTTAGTATTAGCTAAGGTGACTAGTGAAGGCTGCAAAGAACTTACCACACCTCTCAGTGGCTCTTTTTGCGTGCCTGGGTCACAATTCCCTTGCTTACTTGGCACCTTCAGCTCTTATTTCCAACCACACAAGCAGAACTTGTGTGCCGGCCTCAGATTCCATCACTGGGACATCCTTCTGCCACACGCTATGCAAAAGCCACGTCTGCAGCGGGATTCCACGTCCACCTTGTCAATGCACGGACTGGGCAGCAGAGACTTAGCTCCCTTAATGAGCAGACAGACTGAGTGGCAGTGACACTCTAGGATCCTGACATTCCTGCAAAGCAGCCAGATGTTCATCTCTGACAACAGCCAGAAACTTCTTGCCAACACATCAGCCCATTTCCAGAGAAAAACAGACACAAATACCAAATAAATGCCAAGTCCTCTCTCAAACAGCTTCCCCACACCCCCTATGGCTTCTCTCTCTACCTTGCCCACCACATATTTTCTGATTTCCCTGCACACATGCATTTTGCAATTATCAGCTGGTAGGGCTAGAGATCATTCAAGCCTTTCAGAAACCTCCTCTGCTCTGTATCCAGCCACCTCCTCGAGCATCTTATCAAAATATCACAGCTGACTGGGGCCACAGTGCTCTCTGGCCAGATGCTGTAAATCCTGCCCCATGAGGACGGGCCTCCAGATTTCACAGCTAAGCAAACTCAGGGTTGGAGAGTCTCCACAGTAATCACATCTTCCCAACTCTGGGCTGTTTGGAAACTATCATCTCAGTTCAACCCTGGCTTCTTTGGGGTTGAGTGTACAGCAGATGGATGAAGCTGCAAAAGGAAAAAGTGGAACATGATGGGGAGCTGCAGTGAGTTCTCCTGAACGCTCCCCCAACAGGCGGAGTGTGAGAGCCCTGCCTCATTAACAGCAGCAGGAGAGGGCCTGCCAGAGGGGTGAACCACTTTCACTGGCCAAAACTGGCGCCTGAGCTTAGAGTTTACAGATGCACCGGGATTCACCCACAAGGAACCAGAGCCCTGATGGTTACTGTGTGACAGGCAGTGGTGTTTCTGACCTAAGTGAGACCAGGGAGCCAACCTATGCTCCCAAAATGCAGACAAGAGGTGCCTCTGTCCCCATACCCATGGTGACCTTTAAAGAATGCAGTTCACAATCCAATCGCATTGTGCAACTGAGATATTTGTGGCCCGGTCTGGCTGGTTAGCCCTGATGGCAAGAACATCTGGCTAATGAGATTAAAGCCAACCGCAGCATTAGAAAATTAGCTCTCCTCTGTTTAACACCACAGACTCATCCTCACCCAGACTTGAAAAAATTTCACAAAGCCAGCAAACAATATGTATTGATTACCAGTTACACACATCAAATCCAGAGAAGTAAATTCAATGAGGAAATGCGTCTGCATTACTTATCAGGCTTTACCTGCCCCGAAAGAGTCATTGCTGTGAGTTTAGCAAAGAATGTACATGTCTCTAGCCAAGAGGTTGGATATTATTGGCTTAATTCATCAGATTTTTCCTCCCCCAAAAATCTGTGCTTCCTTTTAGCCTAAGGGGCCTGGTACAAACTTCAACACATCAACAGCACTAAGAAAGAGCTGGTGGTTTTCCTGCCTCTTAGAGAACTCGGCTGTTGGCAGAAATACACACTGTTAGGGAATTCTGTTTAGTCATGAAGCAATTGGCTCCTATGATTTTAAATGTCTGGGTGGATTTTAAAATGCTTAAACAGGTGTACAAATAGAGGAAACAGGCAACGCCGCCTCCCTATTTACGAAAAGAGTTTTCAAATTAGTTAACTGATTGCAAAAACTCCAAAATTCAGTCTGGTAACAATGCATTATAAGATTTCTTAGGAAATTAAAAAAAAAATCAGACTAGCATGACACCACACTAAATCAAGTCCCCGATCTGAGATCATCTCTAAAGGGAATTCTGAAGCTCTTCTTTAGTCATGGTGACCATTTCGGTACTTTTCTATTTATGGCTCATAATAAAAGCTATCATTTCCTGGGCACTCCCCATGTGCCAGGCCTGTTAAGTACTGACAGCAACCTCTGGAGGTTTTACAGATGAAGAAATCAAAGCATCATAAAACTTGCTTAGGACTCTCAGATTAAACAAATGGAGAAGCTGGGATTCAGGCCTGGCTTGTTCAGGCTCCTGGTATCATGCAGTTTGCCCTGCACTAATGTCTTCCGCGTTATAGATTATTTCCTAAAAATATGAAAGAGAGAAAAGTCCACCATTTCCCTTCAATAACATAAGCCATTCATCACTCTTTGTAGCCAGACATTCCTCTTATAGCCTACAGTAAACTCCTACAGATACAATGAAGCCTATCTCTTAATGTAACCTCTAAAAGCTCTGCTTTCTCTTTTAAGGCTGAATAAAATTCATAGCTTTCCATTTTATTTTACTTCTCAAACATCTATCGCAAACCCTAACATTTTTATGTAAGTATTTTCCTCTTTCCCCCAGAAATAAATGTCTGATTTTGCTAAAATCCATAAAGCCATGTGGAATGAAATAAGCTATTGCTTCTGAGGGAAATACCAGCTTGAGGAAACTTAGATTTCCATGAGAAACCAAGAAATGAATTTGACAGATGGTGTCAGATTTATTTCCTTTTTTTTTGTTTTAAATGATAAAAGCGCCCTGTACCAGAAAAATGGCATTTCTGATTGCTAGAATATCCCTGTCTGAAATTGAGGACACCCTTCTAAAGGACATCCTTCATCTGCTCGGGATGAAGTGTTGGGTACCTGCTACCTGAAGGCCATGCTGGCTGATAATCCATGAACCTTGTGGGTGGGGGCTCCTCAGAAGCAGGGAGTCCCCCGTGGAACACGGAGCCGGGTCCAGCATGTCACTGCCCCCCTTCAGGGACAACAAAGCCAAGTGGAGAAAGCCTTGAGCACACCGGTGGTGCCAGATCCTCATTTCCTCCATAGCAGAATGGCCTTCCTCAGGCACAGATTCCTTAGAGGAGGAGACAGGCACGTGGAAAAGCCATTTGACTTGTTGACTCTGTCTTTCCTACTAGTGTCGATCACCTGGGCAGCTCAGAACCTCTCGCCCAGTGAACTCACAGAACCCTCGACTGTACTAATGTCAGCCATTGTGCGTATGCTTGAAACACAAAGGAGCAAGCTACACATCCTTCCTTCAGTCCTTTCAGAATTCATGGGCAGGGACTTGGAAGGTCACAGTGTGCTACACAGTCCAGAAAATCACCAGGCAGACAGGTTGCCCAGTACGCACAGGTAGCCCCTCTAACTCCAGCCTCGAAGGACTGGCCATCCACAAAGATTCTGTGTCTCACCTCTGTTGCATCTGAACAAACCCTGAACTCCTCAGGAATTTGTAGAGACGGGAAGCTGGGTAGAGCCTTAGAGATTCTGGCACTTTAGCAACATGGCCAAAGTCCAGGAATCAAAAACCAGATGTGATCTGAAAATTCCAGCCAATGGAACAATTCAGCAACGCTGAGAAACTTACAGAGATAGTGTTCAAAGATGACTTCTTCTGTGAGTAACCTGTCTTCTGATGACTCTCTCAGGTCAGTGCTGCTTCAAAGCGGAACTCCTGAGAGGTGGCCAAGGCCCCTGCTGCCATCTGAACATTTTGTCTTTAGCATTTTGTTTGTACTGTTGGTGTGTATTACACACCAAATACACACCCACTCAGAGCAATTATTTTAATTGCCATTTTGTAACAGAATAGGAAAGCGCCCTCTCCCCGCCAAGTCATTGACAACTCATTCATTTACTCAACAAATACAAATTAAAGGTGCGTTCCTGCCCCAGGCTAGAAGATGAGAAAACAGATGCAAAAGGCCCATCTTCTGTCATGAGAAGATGCAGAAAAGTAAGGACTTCTAATTTTCACAGATTTACCTACAATTATTGATGTGTCTTCTGATATCTTTGTCTTCTTCATTTTTTTCCCTGCGCTCCCCCAGTTCCTAGAACGCCCAGCCCCAGGGAGGCGCTGGGTTTATATCTGTTCAATTAATGAATTAATGACGCAAAACCTGCCAACAACTAGTTTTGACTTTGGCCAACTCATCATGGACCCCAGATTTCTCACACGTAAAATGAGTTAAAAGGATTAGGTTGGGCCCCAAATGGGTCTCCAGAGAATATGGGTTCTGCAAAATGTACCAGGTTTTACTGGGCAAAAAGGGAACCTATGGTTAACTGAGTTTGAAAGCCACCAATATTACAGAAAAAAAATAAAACAAAACAGATTTCTCACTGCAGGCTTCTCAGCACTGAACATGCTAACACATAAAGAGAATCTCCCCAGAAAAGTCCTATAAGTTCCCCTCTCACAAAACCCTTCACTCACAAGTCCCCAGGCACATCTGTCTGGGGATCCCTGGGCCTGGCAATTCAACACGCTTTGCAAGCTCTTGATCAAGATTTGCTCCTCGGGCCTTTAAATCTCCTAACAAAAGGATCGGTCCTCCAGGCCTTTGGTATTAACGATTCTCATGGACCCAAGAGGGCAGCATGGGTGGCCTCCTTCCTTCCCCTCCCCTTTCCTGCCCTCCAGCTCCGCCTCTTTCTGGTTCTGTGACCTTGGGCAAGTTTCTCTCCCTACACCCAGTTTTCTCATCTATAAAACAGGGATATTAAGGGGAGTGAGCCCAAGGGCCGTGGTGAGGGTTAAGTGAGAACAGTGTAAGTCACTGTGCATCGCCCAGTGAGCACTCGGGAGAGGCCGCTCTCCTTGTCACTGTTCACAAATGTACAGCACTGTTTTGGATTCCAGTCTTGAGGCCTCCACCCCGCGGACTCTGGCCAGTCGGTGCCCCTCCAGCTGCAGTTCTCCGTTTCCCAGCCCTACCACACATAACAATATTCCTTTCAAGGCTGTTCACCTTCTTCTCAACCTAGGCAAGAAAATCTGTGAAGTCACAGGTCTGATGTGCTTGTTATGCTTTTTCTAAGACGCGTTAAAATGAATAAATAATCATCTGAATCTATTTTAAAAGCCTGCTTGGATACCTAACTCATCTTTAACGCCACATGCTGGGAAATGTTAACCTAGGATCTCTAAGACTCTTCCAATCAAACATTCTTTCTCTTCTCTCCTGAAAAAAATCACAAATTCACCTTTGCAAACGTTACCCTGGTGCCTGCAAGAATCACGGTTCAGACCATCAGAGGGGTCTGTTTTAGAAGCTAGATTCAAATCACTCGCCAGCCGGAAATCAGAGATGACCAAGGGCACGGGATAGGCTCTGACCTTCCAAAGCAAGGACTATGCTGAGAATTCGCTCTCAAGTTCAGATATTTCAACTCTTTTTCTCTGTCAGGCAAATTAATATGTGTGCTTATTTGGAACAAAATGGTTTGCTAAAATGGACAACTATTCCGCAGTTCAATTTACAGGATGAAAAAATAAAAGACAGCTCTAGGATGAGCTACCTTAGCTGAGAGGTGGGGGGGCATTTCGTGATATGTTTGGGGCCGAGACACTTTCAAATTCTAAAAGTCAAACTCACAAAAAGCACCCAGCAGGCATGATGGCACCCAGCCAAGAACGAGAGCTCCTACGTCACCCCCACCCCCAGGTAAAGCACCCCTTAAAGAGCTGTGTGCCCCTGGGCTGAAATAGCCCCCCAGTCACCTCGCCCTGGGGCTGGCAGGGACCAACGCTGATGATCTGTCACCGATCACTCCAACGTAATGTCAGCAAAACTGGAGACACTCTGAGATGGCAAAAGAACCCATAAAGAACGCAGTGACCAGCCAAAAATGAAATGACCAAGGACAGACACGACGTCGTAGGCCTTCTGTGGACCCGCCAACATCCAGGCCTCTTCAGGAAGGGAAACAAGCACGCGAGGTAGCCTGGACTCTCTCACATTGTGACTTTCAGCTGCAATTATTCTAAAGCCCTTTGCGTAGCAGTGACTTATTCCTTCCAGGCTGCAGCAAATGACAGCACGAGGAGACGGCTGCTGACAGCTCACGACTGAGGATGGCTTTCTCGTTCTCCAGGGCCCGTGGTTCCCCGCAGGGCACTCCCACCACGTGCACAGCAGGCCTGCTAACAGGAGCAGAAGAGGCCCAACTCGGCAGGTCGGAGGCCTCGGCTCCACCAGCTGTCCCCCAGGTCCCTGCAGATCCTTCTTTCTGCCAAACAGGGGAGAGGAGTCCGTTTTCCCCAGAGGGCTCTCTAAAGGCATTTTTGACACAAATCACGCGTGTCCGGGAAGAGAATGCGTGTGTGCGTGTGTGCTGGCGGAGGGCGGGGTCAGAGACTTCATTTTAAATGAATTCCTACCCCAGGTCTTATCCATGTCATAAACTGCGTCGTCTCAGGACACCCATCCCAGAAAAGAGAACTGGGTCAAAGGCACAAAGCAGCCCATAAAAAATAAAATATTTTTGAAGCTAAAATAGGACCTAATAAAAAAAACCTGAGTGATCACTTTTGGCACCTGGGAAATGGTACAGCCTGTCCCCAAATATTAAAATTGCATGAATACGGAAATAACTCTTCAGAGCAGCATTGGCACGAGGCTAATGAGTCCGGTTGTGTCGCTTCTCGGCAGTCTCGTCTAAATGGAACATTCCACGCCGGATAGGGATTGGGCAGAACCAGGGAAGGGCTGTGCATAGCTTAGGGCCCTGTCCCAGCCGCGTCACCCACACGACAATCAGAACCGTGCAGTGACATTTCCTTTTATAGCACTGAGTCTTTTTCAAGTCGATATGCACCCTCAAGATCAAACCAAGGAAACAAGGAGGCACGTGGGAAAGACCCCCAGGAAATATGTGTCACTCTTGACACTTCCAGAAATTCAAAGACCCCACAGATGACAGTAGAGAAATACGCAAACTCATCGCTGCTCAGATGAGCCTTTTACATTTTGGTCAACGTTCTGTGCTCAGTCCAGAGCAGGAGGAGCGCAGGGTGATACACTGAGCTTCTGCGCCTCTCGGGCAAAGCGTGACCCTTTCTCCCAGGCTTTCTCCAACCTCATCCGACTGTGCTTGAATTTAAGCAGCAGCCGTGGCAGCGCGAGCAGCTCAGGGACGCGCATCCTGTGGGATGGCTCCCCCGGAACCCTGCGAGGGGAGGCCACCAGGAAACCGACTTCCCTTCCCACTGTGATTCCGCTCCATCCAGCCAGGATGTGGGCACATGTACTGTTGGCTGTCTTTTTCAACTGGGGAAGGAAGGAGGTATGGAGAGGGGAATGCCAAATAATATTTTGAAAGTACTTATATTTGCAAAACACCTGAGTTTAAACTGTTGGTTTCCAACTTGTCTTCCTTCCCCCGCTTCTCAGTGGCTCCACGTCCATCTGGGTGGAGGGTCTCAAGGCTGAAAGGTGGAATATAATGAGCTCTGTAACAGTCAGATATTTGGGAGAAGGGGGCCCACATTGATTAAATAATTCAATAGCCAATCCCAAATATGTTGGAGCGATTTGTCTGACACATCTCTTAAATCTTTCCTGGAAGTGTCAACAGGCAGAGAGAAGGGCTGATCTTCAGTTTCAGCAATGCCCCCCATACCTTGCCACATCTTTGCAAACCCCCTTTTGCCACATTCCACATGCCAGGCAGTGGCTGGGGCACAGAGGAGGCTGAGAGAAATGTGGTACCATCATCAGATTCCAGAGCTCCTGGGCCAGTGCAGGAGACAGAAAAGTAAATAAGTAGAATTGATGAGTTTCGCTTTTGTTTATTTGTTTTTGCACAGAGACATGCACTAATTCTCTAGAGGGCCAATCGGGAGTCAAGAAGGCTTCCTGAAGGGGACATGCAAGGGGCATCAGGGAAGGATGGGTAAGGGGCTTGTAGAGAAGAGGAACTTGAGTCATCCAGGGCCCCCCAAAAGGAGCTGCCTGTCACAACTAGCTAAGGCACAGAGTCTGTGGGTAAATACAGATTCCAGAACCCACCCAGAATCAGAACTCCTAGTGTTGTGAGCCCAGATTCTAATTTTTTTAAACAGGTGAAATGATGATTCTGAAACAGCTGACTGGCCCATGGATTGTTACTTGGCTCCATACATCACCTGTAACTCTCCTGCATTTTACAGCTAAGAAAACTGAGGCCATCAAGGGGGAAACGGGTTACAGTCAGTGTCAGCCCTGGGACTAAGACTGTGTGGCCTCTAGATTCTTGAATTCCATGCCTGGACCACCTGAGCCTGCAGAGTTCACAGGCACAGCATGCACTTGACCAACAGTGACAGTGGTTGCTGCCTTCGTGGGAATATCAGCCACGCTGTATTACAGGGGTGACCACAGCCACCACCTCCCCAGGAGGGAGCCAAGTCACTCCCTTCTATCACCATTTCCCAGAGTGTTTGAAGAATCAGTTAACAAATAAAATCTGCAAACAGGGCCCACAAACAGGACTCCCCACAGCATCAGGGATGTATAAACAAGGCCATCTGTCCCAGACAACACACCTTATTTTCTCTAAAGACAGAAAAATAAGACCCCAGAATCAAACTCTGGGACTAGAGAAAGAGTGAACTCGACAAACCTGACATTTAAGTCATAAGGCAAAGAACAGATTATGTCATGAAATTTTTTTTGTACACATAACCCATTCTAATGAAATGACATTTATTTTTGCTACAAAAGCTGAGGATGAGCATGTGTTTCAGGGTGCTCAGCAAACCTGATGGGTGCAGGGCGCTGCTGGGAACGGCTCATCCTGTGACTCCCAACCCACTGACGGCCTGGAACACACAGCTTTGAGGGACGGGTCCACAGGTCTGTATCCTTTCCTATCGATTGCAGCTATGTTCTTTGGCACATTTTTCATTCTGTTGTGATGACAAATGGGCACCATTTCCATTTATATAAGAGGAAACAGAAGGTATGAGAACTTCATGATTTTGCCCATGGCGAGCAGGTGATGAGTCATTTCAACCCCCATCCTTGGAGACCCTGCCTTCACCACTCTGCCCCCAAGGCAGCTTGGAGAGATGTCTAAGGAGGTGAGAGGGGTCCAGCCTCCAGTCCGGCAAGGGCTCTATTCATGTCCTTTCCACTGTGGCCTGGTTGCCCTATAAACAGCTGAGTCAGAGACCTACATAGACCTACGACGCTGGCTAATCATAGTTTCTAGAAACGAAATAGATAGAAAGCCTACTACATTCTTACCTGATCTGTAGAAGCAGAAAACTTCTGTGTCAAATGAATGAAAGTCAAACGTGAATCATAAAAACAGAGTCACGGACCTTCCATCAATTCCCAGACTTGAACCTCTTTAAGAACCCAGAACCGCTCTGATGAAGAGAAGCCTGATCCCTTTGAAGAAGGACCCTGGTACATTGCCAAAAGTTTATACTGCTGACCTTTCTCCCAGCCTCCCACAAGGAGAACTGCAGCCTTTCTTTAAGGGGACTGTTGACTGGGGAAAAGGAACCAATCAGACCCTTTGGGTCCAGGGGACCCTGAATGTCACCGGTAGCTCACCATGCAGAATCAGTACTCATGCAACTCAGATGATGGATGGAGTTTCAGCTCAGGCCCATCCAGCAGGTCCCCAGTCACATCCTGTGGTTTTTTCCCCAGCTCCAGATGCACAACTGGAATAGACATACTCGGAGACTGGCAAAAACCCCACACAGGAGACAACAAGCAATTATTCGGTTGTTTTATAGAAGGAGAGAGGGGCTGTGGGAGGTCTGAGCATGTGGTTCCAAAGGCCCAAATATGCCCCCTTCCAGAGTGGACTTGGAGCACTTACACTGGGGTTTGCTCTGTGTGCTCCTGGGCTTCAGAGAAATGAGCTCAGCTCAGCACTTAGCGTCAGGAGAAATCGCTCCAACAGTGAAGAGCCAGGACACCTATCAAGTTTCAATCGCTAGCCGAAACCCCTGATAGCGGCTGGAAAATAATGCGCAATTACAGCACAGAAGCACACATTATCCGGGCCACAGTGCTCTCAGCATGTAACGGATGAGATGTGGGCAACCATACAGGCGGGAGGATCCCAGCCCCCACTGTGTGCCTCGGACGCCTGGTCGCTACGGGCACTGGAGGGGAAGGAAGAGAGAAACCCATCCAGATTCTACACTGGCCAAACCAGCCGTGGACGGGGCACCGAGGGGAGAGAAGCTTCAGGGTTTATGCCGAGAAATGTTTTCTGTATCCTCACACGTTAGGGTCTTCTAGCATCCCTGCCCCATCGGCTTTGGGGTGATCAGGAGAGGATTACAAGCAGGCACCTGCGGCATAAGCACTTCTGCAGACAGTCACGCAACGATAGCATGCTGGTTTCCTCCTCTGGAGAGCTCGTACATCCAGGCAGATTTGGCACAGTGGAGCGACAGGAGAGCGCAGCCATGGCCACCGCAGGATCAGGGCACTGCAAAACCAGTGGCCTTGGCCTCCCCACATCTGAGACCTGGTCTGGCCCACACCTCAGTCCCAGCGACCTCGGGCAGGACCGTCTTCAGCAAAACTGAGCACAGTGAGGGTTACAAGCCAGGCATCCCTCAGCCACGTGTCCCTGGGCCCTCAGTCAGGGATGAAGAGCCTCATAAAGGGCTGTAGCAGGCCTGGTGCTCAGGGACACTTTTAACAGAGCTGCTTGCTGCCCACATTAGCGGAGAGCCTGCTGTGGGCTCAGCACTGGCGGTATCCGCCGCCATCCGGACCTCCAGTCCCCTCGAGGAAAACCCACATGTAAGGCAGGTGCTGAATGTCAGCACAGAGAGGTACTCCCTGTGTCCAGGGCAGGGTCCCAGAAGATCAAGGAAGGCTCCCAGAGGAGGGGACCACTGAGTTGTGTCCTACTGGCTGGGAAACGTGAGTCCAGGGTACCTCTCTCTTCTCACCCACCAAATGGCCTCGTGCGTTTTCTGTGATTTCCTTTCTGCTCCGACTTTGCCCATAATATTCATTTCAACCTGATTTCACTGGAGCAGGAATTCTGGGCTATTACACTCCCTGGCGAAAAGCCTTGAGCACGAGCTCCCTCACAGTCATTTTCTGAGCAGAATTTTAAAAGAGCACCACAGAACCGGGGAGCTAAAGGAGATGCCTCTGAAACGAACCCCCCTGGAATCCCTAGCCCTTTCTGTCCCTGAAAACCACGCCCCATTGTGGTAACAGTGGAATGGTCTGTTCCCTGAACATCCCACTTGGTGTCCTGTTCCAGGGCAAAGCAAGCAAGTGCCTTGCTGGCTGGGCTCCCCACCACCTCCCGGCCTCAGAACCTCTTTCAGGACTCATGTCAAAGATCCTCATTAAGTGGCGACAAAATGAAAAGTAAAATACCAGAGACGCAGGTGAAGTATGCCACAGATCTGAGAAAGCAGCTGCACACAAAAGGATTAGGGAATAAATGAGAAGAAACTGGAACGACTTAGCATCATTTCAAGTGCCCTGGCAGAAAAGCCCTCCAGCATTGGGGGATGAGGTCCAAGTTCAGATCCAAGTGATAAAGAAGTGCCACCCTCCCCTGGCTGCTAGAGAACAGTTCACCTTGCGTTTTGTGACTCCTTTGTCTCTCCTTAGCACTTTCTAGGACGATGCTCTTCAAAGTGGAGTCCGGGCCACTTAGCATCAGAATTGCCTGAGAGACTTGTTAAAATGCTGTTTCTGGGTCCCGGCGGTTCTTGGGCATTTTGAAGTCTAAGAACTGCAGAACTGGGTACTTTATCATTCCTAAGTGCTTGCAGTCCCGTGCTAAACCACTCGGCTCAATTGCTCTTTAAAATCTGAAGGAGACACTAGTGGCTAAATTGATTCTCTTAGAAATTGTCAAATTCTAAAAGCAGTTATAGGGGAGGTACATTGTGACCAATTTGAAATGATGTAAAATGTACACATTGGAGGCAGGCCCATCTTTGTGAAGAGTGAATCTGATCACATCACTCCCTCGGATAACACACTTCAGTGGCTTCCCTTGGCACTTCCAATAAAGGCCCAGACTCATGGCCTGGAGCCCTCTTGGTCCAACCCAGACCTGGGGTGCTTGCTCTCCTTCAACATCCAAGTCTGCCCTCCACATGACCTTCACCTATGCTAGTCACCGGTGGGGTCTCCTCCCTCCACAGTAAAATCTGTTCTCCCTCTTCCCTAACCTCCCTGGATACAATAACCCCCTGCCACCAGCCTTTCCAGCAGCAGTCCTCCCCCCACACCCCCCAGCACAGTTTAAGGGCTACGTTGATTTGTGTGGTCTTTTGATCAATGTACATTTCCTCCGCCAGTGTCCAAGCAGCCCATGAAGTCAGCAACCGGTCTGTTTGTTTCTTAGGAAGGAGACTCAGTCCTGGGCATTATCACCTCGCAGGCCCCCGTCACACCTAGCAGGTGCTCAATGAATGTCTGCGGCTGGACAAACGAATGAAGGAATATTTTAAAAGCAAACACTGGAGGCGCATTCAGGCCCACAGCAGCCGTCAAGAATCTGAAATACACTCTGACCCTGCCTAGAGGTCAAAGACACCAGTGTCTCTCCAGCACCCTGAAGACTAACATTTTATGATGACTTCCTTCCTCCGCACAGGATGCCGGACATGTTCGTCTGCACTTAATGCTTCAAGTGCATGAGCCCAGCTCTCCATGACGCACTCCCGATTCTGAAAGCAGGGTGAAATTCAGCATTAGAACTGCTGTCACGCCATTTCTCTGGGACTTGCACTGATCTCATGAACGATGACCCCAAAGCCTGTCCATTATCTGAAAGATATGTTTACATAGACTGCCTAGGGATTTTCATAATGGTTACTGATATATTTTTACACCTTCGTGTGTCTTATGGTCCTTAGCCCAGGGTGTCCGTTCTCAGACTGTTTTATGGGGCACGTTCATAAGCTAGAATCATTAGAGGTGTTTTTGAAAAGATTTCCAATAGCCCTACACAAGTCAGCGATAATTGCAACACAATCTCTGCTACTGGGAGACAACGTCCCGTGGGGATATAAATGCACCCTCTGGCCTTCCACCCTGTGCCACCTTGCTGGCGGGTGCCCCGGCTCAGGTGAGTCACAGCTGGCTTGCTGCCCTGACTGTGCTCTTTTACACGCTGCTGAGGCAAAGCTCTCCCAGCAAACTGTTCTCAATCCTTCACCAAGCAGCTTGACGACTCAACACAATGTTCCAAGGTGACAGGTTCAACTGGGGCAAAAATGAACTTGGCAAAGTGAGGGAGACTTGGCAGCACATGAGTGTGATGTGTGGTGTGGGGCAGAGTGGGTGTTCCATTTGGATGTACGTGACATTGGGCAGCCTGCTCTGACATGTAAATGTGCTCATCTGTAGAATGGGTCCAAGGTGAATTAATATGTTTGAGTCACTGTTAAACTAACATCTATTTTGGTATGAATGTAATTCTCCAGTGGCTTAATGTAAATCCATATTTCATGATATAAATCTTTGTGTGGGTCTTTAAACATTTACGTAGCATTGGAACCTATTTAAAGTTACACAGCAATCCTGATACATAGTAAAGAGGCAGGGCTACACAACTGACAAGCTAGCAGGCGAATTATCCATATTATTTATCACCTTACCAGAGAGAAGAGAGAGACACACTGAAGACAGCATGTCTTTTGTCAGATACCAAACATGATTTGCATATAGTGATTAGGTAAGCAACTTCTCAGGACTCCAGGAGTGGAGCTGGGGAGGAAGCATACCCCTTTCAAAGCAGGAGTTTAAAGAAGTTGTTTCTATTTGGCACATTTTTCTCACACACCCATACTTCATGGCAGTTTAGTGTCTATATTGAGGCTTATTTTTTTTCAACCAACTCCATAAAAGCCATTACCCAGTGACAGGTCCATGAGCTACTGCTTAATGAGCTGGGGAGCCTGTCAGCTGGTTGTTGCCTTCCTGAAGGAGCAGAACACAGAGAAGGACCCACATGGAATGGCAGTAGCCAGAGAGAATGTGTGGGAATGCAAACACGTGGCTTCTACCTGGGTGGCCATAAAAGGAAGTGTCCAACCTGGGACACTTTTGAAAGTGAAAGTTGCTACAATTAATTATGCCGGGGCTGTTATCATCATAATTAGCTACCTAATATTAATAAAGGAGAGAAAGCAAAGGGGAGGCCAGACATTATAAGCACAGTCATCTGAGCAGCTTCACCAGGAAGCTACAGCTTCACACTCCCCAGGGAACCACCGTCCATTCCTTGCAGATCACTGGGGGAAGGGATTAAACAAAGGGGGAGATGGGCACATGTGCAGTGAAGTCGGGGTGATATAGGGAAGGTGTCTGCCTGCCAGTCTAGCCTGGGGTACAATGGATTGACTGCAGGTGGACCCCAATGCAAGCCCAGAAAAACTTGGGAAACTTATTAGTTATTTTGAACAAGCCTCTGGTTCCCCAAGCCCGAGGATACACAGTTCCAGGGGAACTAAGACGCCTGCTCTGTGCTCGTTTGCTCTCCTTCTCAGTATCTCCTGCTCTGTGACCCGCACTTCCCTGGGCCTCACCTGTTCTCTCTCCACAGCCATGTGGCCTTAGGCACTTCATTGTGAACTACCTCCTCTGTGATCTGCAAACACTCCAAACACCCATTTATCACACTCCATTTGGACTATTAACAGGTCTGTCTCCCATAGCTCCCCTACCCATATAAAGAGGGTCTTAATATATCCAGCAAGTGCCTTGACTAAAGGACATAAAATGTGATAAAAAATTTTGCTGCTGAGCCCTGGCCTAGTAGCTCAGTTAGTTAGAGCATCGTCCTGATACACCAAAGTTGTGGGTTCGATCCCTGGTCAGGATGCATACAAGAATCAACCAATGAATACATAAATGAGTAGAACAACAAATCAATGTTTTTTTCTCTCTCTCTCACATCAAGTAAAAAAAAGGAGGCCCCTGAATGAATGAATGAATGAATGAATAAGAAAAGTATTATGATGGGTGCTGTGAGCCCAGGGATACTTCAATTTGAAAATATTTATACGCCTTTAAGTGTAAGCCACACATTTCTTTAAAAAAGAAATACTACAATTAATAAATAAAGTTTTATTGTGCCTTTCTCATATAAATCCAGACAAATGTTTTCAAACTCTCACCTGATGAACAGTAACAGAAAATAGTTATAATGAGTGGAAGTCACTTTCTGGCAGTAAAGCGAGTCTACAGACAATGGAAACATATTCATTCCTTGATACAAAGTTTTGGTTTAACGGGATTTGTGTTGCTATAAAAGTGACAAGCACTGGAGAACACAGGATTGAGAGGCTGATACAATAGTTTCTTTGCTTCCACAGGCCTTTCATTCTTAGGAGAGCTGCATGGGTGTGTGTGTGCGTGTGTGTGAGTGGCTTTCTCTCCCACACACATACATACACAGCACACACTATTTAGCGTAGGAAAGATTCCAGTCCATCCCCCAAACCTAAATGTCTGAGAACTCAGTCACATCCCCCAGGGTGGCCCCAGGTTAGAATAATGAGGGTGCAGGGTCCACTATGAAAATTATCTGAGAATGGTGGGGCAGGGCAGTGTGAGGGTGAGTAGAGGTCAAGTAAAACCAGCCTCATCGAGTGCTACTGGAGTTCACTCTCCCCTCCGCCAAAAACACGCCATCTAACCAAAGGCCCTTCACTAGCACCCTCCCAAGCCACATGCTTTCTGAGGGCCAACGGCTAAGCCAGCTGTGGCTCTGCAGTTGAGTTAAAAAGCCTAAAAACGGGAAAAATAATAATTTTGAAACGTATTACACTTTGAAATTAAGGGTAATTGTGTGCAGCAGCCTGGAAAATATAGCTCATTCAGTACTGCTCAGCCACAGAAGCCCATGGCACAAGCACTGGCTCTCTGAATGCAATTCCAAACTAAAAAAAGTCACAAAGGGCGGAAGGAAGGGTGGAGGGGACCTCTCGGGCCGATCCTGGAGGAGGCTGCTGCCTTGGAGGATGTGGCCAGTACACAGGCAGAGATATTTGTATACTGCTCAGGCCGGGAGAGGCTGCTCTGCAGGGTAAGGCGGCCGGCCGCACGGTGCAGGTAAACACAAGGTCGACAAGTAATTACATAAGAAAGTAAATGTGGCACGTTGGAGAGAGAAATCTAAGGGACAGAGTGGGAAAGGACTTCCTGTGCAGCAGACCTTCAAGCTTGTCCCTGGACCCAGTACAATGTCCTGGTCACTCTAAATGAGACATCAATATCCATTAATATCCAACTAGCCAAGACGCATTTTACAAGCAGGAGAGCAGGTATTTTGCCAGTAATTCATCCCCATGTCGACATTTCCTTAATCTCAGGACACAGGCCTCTGAGTGAGCCAGACTGAGCTTGGTTGCCTCCCGCCCTCACGACGTTTATCTTACGCCCATTATGTCCAGGTTGTAGCTGCCGCAGGAACCAGGGGCCAGAATTCAAGGCCTCATAAGGAAACTGAGACATAAAATCACTAGGGATCTAGTCTTCTTCAGCCACAGAACACCAGGAGGAAGCACATGTAGAATTAGAACTTGAAACCAATTCTGGTTTGGAAGACGACTGCAATGCAGGAGGGAAGAAAGCTAAAGAGGGCATTTGGAGGCCTAAAGGAAAGAAATGAACATGAAGGGTGAGACCACCCATCTGTGACAACGTCACATTAGAGTCTAAGGAATGACCTGTAAACAGAAAACAGGGGCCCTTATAACTGTTGCCCAAAGTTTAGCCTGTCTGAGAGCACAGGCTGGTCTAACGTAGCAAGAAAGCAAAGCAGTGGGTTTCACGGGGGAGGAGGGGTTGCCCCCAACCCACCCACCCTAGAGCAATGCTAAGTCTGCAGGCATTTTTGTTGTTGTTAACCCTCACCCGAGGATATTTTTTCCATTGATTTTTAGAGAGTGGAAGAGAGGGAAGGAGGGAGAGAGAGAAACACTGATGTGAGAGACACATGGACCGGTTGCCTCCCACCCCCACCCCCACCAGGACCGGGGATCAAACCTGCAACCCAGGTACATGCCCTGGACAGGGAATTGAACCCCGACACTTCAGTGTACAGGCTGATTCTCTAACCACTGAGTGACACCAGCCAGGGCTGTCTGCAGACATTTTCCGTTATCACAGCCAGGTGCTGCTCCTGGCACCTTGTGGGCAGAGGCCAGAGATGCTAATGAACATCCTACAATGCACAGGGGGCCTCACAACAGAGAGTTATCAGCCCCAAGTGAAAACTACAGAGGTTAAAGACCACCTGAAATAAAGGTCAACATAAAATGGACAATAGTCAGCAAGTAGAAAAATAACAGAATCAGTGGCCTCAGCATCTCCCCTGGGAGAAACCACCCTGGTTTAAGGCAGCCTCTCTGGCTCCCTGAGCTGTGTCAATCCATGGGACAGGGGACACAGAAAAAGTATGGCCAGCTGGGAAATACTCTAAGTGTATTCCCTTACCCCAGGCGGCTCCCGGCAAATGGTCCCACATTTGTGCTTTCATCATGACTCATCCACAGAGGAAAAAGTGTTGGCTAAAGAATGTGTGTCCATTCTCCTTGGCAAACAACGGTACCATTTTGGTTAACAAACTGCATTCTAGCTTCTATGCTTCCTTATCACGAGCGTGGGTGATGGGCACGCTGTCCCTGAGAGGAGGCTCCACCATTCTCAAAGCTCAGAAGGGCAACTTTGGGAAGAGAGATCCGAAGGCAGGTACCTGCTCTGAGAAACTGGGTCTCAGTGGTGGGGGACCCAGCCCTGGGTGCCATGGCAACCCTGGGCACATCCATCAGAACCCAGGGCATGCAGGAGTGAAAGGTCCCCTGGGTGCGCTGCAGCTCAACATGGGGGTCCTCGCCTCAGACCAGGGCAGTCCGGGAAAGCCAACAAGAGGAGGGAGTAACCTACACAGGTATCTCCATCCAGAGGAAAGAAATATCAGGGGGAAGAATCAGAGAAGCCAGTGTCCGCTCAGACCTACTCTCCAAACACCCCTATCGCATTTCATTCTTCAGAGCCAAATCTATAAAACTGGATAACATACTACACTGTCAGGAGGATGGGTGTCAGCCGTCTGCACAAGGAGAAATATGTCCCATGGATGCTGTGGCTCCACACCCACTGGGCCACACCCAACCAGGGCTTCCCTGATCGCGGTGCCCTCAAACCCTGCTTCTCACCCAGCGGGTACAACACACCCAACACAGAGCGGGTGGTAGGTTCTCCAGTGTTTCCTACCAAGGAATGTTTTGTTCCCTGCATTAACTGTTCGAACAAAAACAGCCAAGACAGTAGCCTCGATTCCTAAAATTGAGGCTCTAATAATAATCTTGCTCAGGTTCTGGGAATCAGGGTTTGTGGGGAGCCCAGAGCAATGGCTGAGAATCATCTTCTATTTATACAGGTGACTAATTCCTCGACTCAGCACTCTGCCGCTGGCTGCCGCAGTGAATTGTTGAGTGAGCTGGCAACCCTTCTCCCACACGGGTTCCTACCAGGTGCTCACTGTTCACCCACCTGAGCCAGTGACGACACTCTGCTCCAACTGTCCCCGCACTTATCCTGTTCAAGTTCAGAAAACAGGGTGCTAAGTCAGAGGTTAACTCCACGATGGGTCATGCTAGTGTTTTGCAGGCTTCAGTTCTGGGTGTTATCAATGAGTTCTGACTGTTAACACTCAGATCACCTAAGTTATCCAGAAAACTGAACCCTGCCACAAAGTGCATCTTGGCTGGCTCTGCTGCACCTACAAATGCCATGCTGGGCACATTCACATGCTTTCATGGGCCACGTGCATTTCACTTGAGCCACGCTCTGCTCTGTCACCTAGATGGTGGGCCTTCAAAGTCCTTACATTTGGCACTGAAGTCCTCAGCCTCTTTCCTCTTGGGTTGGCCAGTTCCCAGCCTAGGTCAGCTGCAATGCTTGATCTAATTATGTGGCATAGCAATGTGGCTACCACTCAAAGAGGTTACTACTGTCTGCAAAACCCTGAAAAGTAATTAAAATCGTGTATATGGAGTGATCCTAGGTGTAAAGTATGAAAGGAAAAGTTGAGCAAGGTTCCAAAGACCTCAGAAGCTCTAGATTAAAAGTTGGCCAGAAAAGTATAAATTCAGTCTTTTTACTCTAAGGCTAAAGAGTTACTACAAATGAATGGACTGCTTCTCCTAATCTCCGAAGTGAAAATCACGCCACCTGGATTTCCAGTTTCGCCAGGATGGCAGCATCAGGGCCTCGCACAGCATCACGTCCTGGAAACAGGAGCGTTTCAAAGTTAAGTCAATGGCTGCTTGCATTTATGGCATCTGATTCAACATTTGGAAATAACATATCTTTTATTTTATTTTTATTTTAGAGAGAGAGGAAGGGAGAGGGAGAGAGAGAAACATCAATCAGTTGGTTGCCTCCTGTACAGGCCCTGACTCAGGATCTAACCTGCAACCTGGGCATGTGCCCTGACCAGGAATCGAACTATGACCCTTCAGTGCATAGGATGAAACTCCAGCCAACTCTGCCACACCTGCCAGGATGGAAATAACATCTCTTGCAGGAGATAAAACCAATAGCATTTTGTAAGGGGAGGGGGGCAGCTAACTATTTCTTAAAAGTATAGCCCTATGAACCACTTTCATCAGAATCTCTGGCAAACTGGTTAAAAAGGTAGACTCCTAGGGTCTTCAGAATTAATAATTCTGAAGTGTGTGATCTTTTTTCTTAGCATGACTCACATTAAGCAATAACACTTGACATTAAGATCCAATGTCTATTTTCTGAAACACTCTATTTTCCATTGTAGTAGCTTCTCTTTCATGTTTTGAGCTGCTGGTCTGGGCCTAATGAATGGATACCGTAATCCACTCCTGGACTGCGACCCACAGCTTCAGAGGCACTGGGCTGGTTGACGGGGAGGAAACAGAACTGGGGTTGCGTAATTAGGCAAACACTTGAGGCTCTGCGGTGTGCGGGGTTTAGTAACTCCCCACCTGTTCCAACTGCCGCAGAATAAATGTCTTGTAAGCCAAACTACCCACTTGAATGGTTCCAGGCACTAAAACGTGGTTGCAGGCTTCAGGGACAAACCTGAAGGGTACCCGTTGTCTTAGACCCGGAGAGGGGGAGTCCTCCACGGGAACCAATACCTCTAGACTTTCAGGGTTCAGAAAGGTGCTAACCTAGGCAAAGTGTGCATATACTTGAGCTCCCTGGCACACCCCCAGCTACATCCTCTCTGCTAGGGCTTCAAAGCACTCCTCGACCACCTCTCCCCACCCACCCACACCAAACACCCACAGGGGGTAAACAACTTTAAAACACGTAAGTATTGTCCTAGCTCAGCACTGTAATTCAATAAATGCTGAAGATGGAGTGGCACTGTGGAACCCCCCGACCCCAGTCTGTTTTCTCTCTTCCATTTTTCTCTTCTCCCCTGCAACTGCCTCCCTCTCCTTCCTCCCTCCTCTTCTCTCTTCCTCTGCCCCACTCCTACCTGCTGGGAGAGTAGAGTGGGATACAGTATATGTCTCCTTCCTCCTGGGGGAGTATTTCTTTGGCTAAAAGCAACACACACTTTGGAAAGACTTTCTCCACAAAGACAACCACCACCAGATCTGGAGTGCTTATATGTCATGAACGATCTGTACCTGTTTACCGCCCTCCCAAGGAACCACCTCTCTGTTCCTTTCTTCAGGCAGGAATTCTAAGGGAGGAGGCTACTCAGGGCAGAATGGGGTCTGTCTACAAGAAGGGCAGGTGAGCACAGAGGAGGGCACAGAAGAGGAAAAGCAAGTCTGTTATCTGGGCTTCCTACTTGCCACTGATGTCACAATGTTTTGCTGGTATATTTCCCTGGTGAGCCTCTCCCATAACAGCATCTCTTATTCAATCAGTCGACAAGTATTTATTGAGCAGCTACTATTCTGGGAGTCAGTCTAGGTTACGGACCTGTAAACAAGACAAGGTCCCTGCCCTCAGAACCTCTAATGGGGGAGACACAATAATCAAATAAATCAGTATATAATGCCAGGGGGTATTAAGGACTAAGAGAGAATATTGGGTAACCTAAGAGAACCAGGGAGTGGCACTTCGCTATTTTATTTTATTTTAATATATCTTTATTGATTTCAGAGAGAGGAATGGAAAGGGGGAGAGAGACAGAAACATCAATGATGAGAGAGTCATTGATCGAGCCCACAACCCGGGCATGTGCCCTGACCAGGAATCGAACCCCGATCGCCTGGATCCTAGGTCGACGCTCAACCTCTGAGCCACGCCCGGCCGGGCACTTCGATATTTTATATGAGGCATTCAGGGAAGGCCTCCTGTTTGCTGACAGCTGGGCAGAGACGGGGGGGGGGGGGAAGCAAGGCAATGAGCCACCTGGACGTTAGGGAAAAGCTGCTTATGCAAGTGGGGTAATATGTGCAAAGGCCCTGCGGAGAGAACTTGGTGAAAGAGAAGAACATGAGGCAATCAGAGAGGCTGCAGTCAAGAAGGCAGAGAGATGAGACCTGGGAAGGGGGGCCTGGTGGATATAGCCATCAATAAGACCACCCACCCTGGAGCCCACTGGCTGCTCCAGGTCCTCTGTTCCACCAGACCCATTCTGGGCTTGCCTCCCAGCCTGGGCTTCCCTGATACCTACCAAGCACCTCCCCTGCGCCCCTTCCCTCCTGACACTGCCCCCCTTGCAGAGTTTCAATACCCCATGAATTCCCAAGAAGACTACCAGTCCATCTAATTTTTAAAAAATTATTTTGAGTAATAAATGCAGTAGGAAAGAAGGCAAGTGCACATGTAACCACAGTCCTCTGGAGATAGGAAATGTACCACGGTACAGAGCGGAGGTTCAGAGGTCAGTTCTAAGGAAAACTGGCAGCTCCATGAGAGCAGGGGGTCTGCCTTTCTGATTTACCACCCCCAGTTCTCTAAACCCTGGCACAATAATCCTTGAGACAACCTTGGAAGAAGGTATGGAGGTGAGATAATATGGAGAATCATGACCAGAGGGAGCCCTTAGTGATAGCTACTGCCAGCCAGCCTTTCCCATCTGAGTCCCTCTAGTCCCAGTTACCCTCAAAGAGTTGTTACATACATCAGGTCATTAATTACTTATACTTTACAGACAGAACTCCTTTCACTGCCCCCCAACCCCAAGTCACTGGGAGCTCTAAGTGGGGAGCCCAGGCCTCTGCCTCCCGAGTCAGAAACCCTTGTCTTAGGTCCTCTAAAATCCTAAATATAATGAATTAGGTTCGCATCATTCATGGCCAGAGGTGTTAGGAGTCACGTGGTCGGGGCACAGCTCATCACAAAATACATTCCCTGAGTGAGTCTGGGGAGCTGTCCACTGGGGACCAAGCCCTGCGGTTTTAGGTCCTCTTAGGTCCCAACCCCAACAACCCCTGCCCGAAGCTGCTAACTTCAAAAGGCCCCGTGAGGGAGAGGGTCACTGGTCAGGGAGTCGGGCTCCAGAGCCCTCGCGGTCCGTGGTTGCACTCACACGGGCGCGCGCACGTGCACGCGCACTCATCACCGTGCGCCCGCGGACCTCCCCGCACGCGCGCACTCACCGCCGCGGGCCCGCAGACCTCCCCGCACGCGCGCACTCACCGCCGCGGGCCCGCAGACCTCCCCGCACGCGCGCACTCACCGCCGCGCGCCCGAGGACCTCCCCTCACGCGCGCACTCACCGCCGCGCGCCCGAAGACCTCCCCGCACGCGCACCCGCCGGCCGAGTTCTGTTTCCTGTTCCTCAAAGCTGCGCCCGCGACCTCGGCGCCCCTCCGCTCCCATCTCCGGGCCCCCAGCGCTCCGCTGCCCCCCCTCTGTAGGCGCGCCCGGTGCGTCCCCTCTCCGACGCTGGCCTCTCCCTTCAAGGCCCCCCACCGTCTTTCCAGTCCCAGTGGGGACTTCGGCGTGTCCTGGGAGGCGGGTATTTACTAAGAGTGGTCCCCGGGCTCCCGGCTGCCACGACCACCCCCTCCCGTCCCTTGGGGGCCCTCCATCCCTCTAGCCCATCACAGAGCCCTTCCAGGAGCGCGCTCGCAGGGGGATTCCCTCCCATCCGCCAGTGCTCGAGAAAAGCGGGGAGTCCGAGCCGTCAATTCCTTCTCCAGCGCAGCCTCTCGGGTCTCCAAGTCCCCAGTCCCACACTCCCCTTGTCCCCAATCCCTCTTCGAGCAGCGCAGTCCTCCGGCGGCCCCCTCCAGCCGGCCTTGGCCGAACCGCCTCTGCGCGTTCCAGGGCCCGGGCCCTGCTCTCCATGCCCGGGTCCCCTCCCTCCGCTTCCCCTGCCCCCCGCCCCCTCTGCCCAGACTTCCCCAACTGCCAAGCGCCCCGGCGCGCCCGCAGCCCTCACCCGCCCGAGCGCCGAGCACCGAGCACCGCGGCCACCCCTGCCCGAGCCGCGGCGCCCCCAGGGAGGAAACAAAAGTGTCTCCGAGGCGACCAGAGTCCCCCCCAGAGCAGGACGCCTGCTCCGAGCCCCAGCCCAGCTCCTTCCTAGGCGCGCTGAGGTCAGCGCCGGGGCGAGGCGCCAGCCCAGGAAACTTTACGAACCTGCCCAGGGTCTCCCGACAGGGGCTGCCGCGGCGAGGGTTCCCCCGGAACAGAGCCCGGGCGCGGGACCGGGGCGGGCGGAGGCGGCGGGGCCCTGCGGGCCGGCGGCGTGGGTGGTCCGCAGCTACCCGGTGCCCATGGTCGCCCGCCGGGCTCCCGAGCACACGCACTTACACTCGGGTCGGTCGGCTCCGCTGTCTCACTTCCTCTTCCTTCCTCCTGCTGGCCGGGGACACATCGTGCATCCGCAAGGCATCCCCGACCGGCCAGCCAGACGCTGCCCAGTGGCCGCGCCGCCCGGCACCTGCGCCTGGACAAGCGTGGTCCGCGGGATCGCCCCTGCACGCGCCCGGGTGGGGAGGGGGTGCCCGCGACTTTTTGAAGTCGCCCTACTTAAAAAGAAGATGCCCAACACGGTGCACGCCTCACAACCGCTGTAAATAATGGGCGTGCGGAGCAGGACTCCTTGGCCGAGCTCGGCGCGGCGTGGCGCCGGCACTAATGAACTCCGCGCCCTCACAGCGCCCCCTCCAGGACGCCCGTACCGCGGGGCCCCTTCTCGCTCCTTCATTTTCGGCAACCGGTTTGGAATTTTGAGGGGAAACTTGGGTAGGTTGTTTTAAAGCTACTTTAAGAGGCTGATGTGTTTGTTTTGACGCTCTGCCTCTCCCCTTGGGCAGCGTGGCAAAAATAACTACAGAACAAGGCGGTCTTCTGTTCCCTTCCCCTAACACTGACCTGGGCATTTAGGGACTACAAGATTTATTTCTGATCCATTAGCCAGGGACTCCCTAATTTGTCACAACTTCACATAAAGCAAGATATTCTGCCCCCAATTTGGTATTTAGAGTACATTATTTAATTCATGCAACCCACTTCAGTCTTTTTCAAAGCAGAAATCCAACACGTAAACTCCCAGCATAGCTGCCAGGAGGGAAATGACGCTTGTTGGAAGGTTGCAGGAGAAACACCTGTTCTCTCCAAATTCAGAAATATCTACATTGGCTCTACCAGGACACGCAAAGGCAGATGCAAAGCACTCCCTTCACATTGCCAAAGGGGGCAGTTGGGGGCAGAGAGGCATTAGAGTCAAAGGTGGAAGGTGAAGTTCCTCTTTAAATGTCACCCCTCCCACCACCCCCAGGAGACTGAAACTGTAACCCTGCACTGGCTGTTCCTTAGCAGCCAAGAGCTCCAACAGCCATTGACCACTTGAAATGTGGCTAGACCTGAGACGTTCAGTTCGTGGGAAACAGACCGGGGACTTAGTGTGAAATGGCTTGTTAATAATTTTAGTGTTGACTACATCATTTTAACAAATGATAATAGTTTCCCATACCTTTACCCTTCCTTACATGTACAGAATCCAAGACAGGAGAGGTAACCGAAAGGTTATCAAAATATCACCAGGAAACCCCAAACTGCAAAAATAACCTGTTATTTTTTAATCAGTGATGATTCATGCTGATCAACTTTTTTCTTTCTAAGTGCTCACAAATATTTATTTCTAATTCATTTTTTAAAAACCATTTATTGGACTCTAAAGGGGCCTTGTGCATTTACTAATGCACTTAGTAATTTGTTTCAGAATTCTACCCCCATCAGCCTCAATTCCCTTGATCTATTGCTTGAAGATTCTGCTCTCTTTTCCTGTCTTAGAATCAGGCTCACGTTGGCTGGACTCCAGACTTCAAACAGCTCTGGGGACAGAGAGTAGCCTCAGCTTCGGGAAGCTGCTGTACCAGAGATAACAAGGTCTGGGCAGCTGACAGAGAGACAAGGAGGTCTACTGAGCAAGGGCACCCTTTCTGTCAATAATTCATTAATTTGATGTGCACTTAATGTCTTAAATGTAAGCTACTATGAGAGGAAGGGAGGCTGCAATGGTGAACAAGAGAAACACAGGCGCCCCCTCCTGGCACCTCTCTTCTAGTTTGGAATCAGACTTGAACATGGTAACAGAGGAAGTTGCAGGGTCTTCTGCAGGCAGGGACACTACCATCACGTCTATAAGCCTCCTGGGAGAGTTCTACTGGAGTTGAGACCTGAAGGGACAGTATGTGTTAACCAGGAAAAAGGGGAGGGAGAGAAGGGGGGTTGCATAATTTGGAAGGGTTCTGGGGGGGAAAAGGCAGTTTGTAGAAATCATAGTGAAGGAGGAAACTTAAAAGGTCAATTTGGTTGAAGTGTGAGGCTATCGAAATTGAATCTAAGAGCAGTGGGGAGAAGCCAAAATTTCAAAGCCCTGAGCATCATATTACAGAATCTGGATATACTGAAAACTTCTTGTTTTTCGTTTTGCTTTTTTTAGTTTTCCAAGTGAAATATTTTAAGCAAGAGATTGTCATGGTCAGTTTTTTATTTTATTTTAAAGCTTCATCCTACTAAATAAAGACTGAATTAACGGGGAGACAAAAATGCACATGGGAAGAATACCAGAGTTACTTCAGGAAGGCAAAGCTGGAGACGAAAGTCATGCATTAACGCAGGGACGGGAGAACGGGAGAGGCTGAAACGATACAAAGGAAGAGGAGCTATGCAGAACCCATAGTTGCTCAGCCTGGCTGGCGCGACTCACAGGCAAGCAAGAAATTGGCTTTCACCTTGCTGCCTTGGCCTAACCAAACATCCAACTCCACTGGCGTTCAGGTAGCCTCGAGTCCAACAGGAGACTACCTACAACACTTGCCTTAAGGTCAGGAAATGAAAGAGATGACTACTCTCTTATTTAGCTTATAGTCATTTCTGTGACACCATGGCTCTGGGGTCATCTCCAACATGTCCCCATTTCATCATCATTATATTACTGTTCAGTGGTGGAATATATACACCCCAAAGTGTGAACTCTACTCTCTGCACCAGTCCCCTTCTGGTCTAGCCATCCTGCTTTATTTTAAACAAAATTTATCTCTGGGTGCTGCCTATTCCCCTGTTAACCAAATGTACACTCCTGTTTGGAATTTAGTTTCCTAGGGCATTTATCAAGACTTTTCAGATCTAAACCCACTGTTTACCACCCAAGGCCCAAAGACCAATGCCAAAGAAGAGGCGTTGATGATACCGAGGAGTCCCTGCAACAGTGCAGTGACACTGGTGAGAACAGGGGTCTGTCTACAGGCACGGAAAGGAATCCCAGCCCCACATCTCGATAGCCACATGACCTTGGATAAATTATTGTATTTTTCTAAGTCTATCAAGTGGGGATGATGGGATGACAATACATCTCTCAAACAATGCCTAGCACAGTCAGTGCTCAATAAACAGAGCCAAAATGAATGTCAACCACTAAGCACTTATCATGGTTATTGATCTCTACCACGATAGTCAGGAGGAAAGATCAATATTCCTTACTTAAAATTTTTTAAAGAAATATGCCTATTATAAAAAAGAAAGTATAAAATAGTAAATGAAAATGAAAAGTCTTCCCATTCCTATCCCTAGTCGGAGCTCCTAGAGGTTAACACACATATTCATTTGTTTTTAATTCGCTCAGTGATTAGTGCTATGGCTTTAATGGTCAGCACTAGTATCTCTTTGCTCATCAGCTTCCTACAGTATCTACGAAAGGTTTCTAACACTTAGCTTACTACCTCCTGTTTACCAATTCTTCTACTATTTCTTTACAACATTCCTTTTTCAATTGATGGACATTGTACCACATCGACCTTCTGATGATCACTCATGTCTCTTCCCTCTTCCCTCACGCCTTCCCTTCTGTGAGTGCTCTGCTCTCTGGGAGAAGGCCCTGGCTCTGTCCTCCAGCTCACTCATTCAGTCTTCAGCTTTATCCGTTCTTCCCATTTAGTTCTTTTCATGATCAAAATTTAAATTCCAGATTCTCTAATTGGTACTTTTTTCATAATTACCTGTAGTGGATGCTGTGTGCGCCACCCAGATCCCTCCCCCTTGGGACCAAGGCACTAAGTGTCCTTCTTTGTGGAGGCCCTGTGTCTTTCTTTGTGTGTTTCCCCTCCTTGGAGTTTTAAATTGCCAAAGCATATGAAAGTCCTTGTCCTTATAATTGGGACCCATGTTCCTCTTGAAGACATTCTCTGTGGAGTCTTCAGGTTTTACTGCCCAGTGTGGCGTCCTCCCCTCATCGTTTCCCTAGGATTCCTTCTCATTACCCTGTAGTTATGGCCTCCGTTTTTTGAATACCTTGGGTTTTGCTTTCTAAGACTCCTTTTTTTAAAAACTGAAATACATAAACCAAATAATATTTTTTCTGAGGAAGTATGAATAGGGGTAAACTTTCCTGAGAAACTACATGCCCAACAAGGCTGCCAACCACCTTGGATTTGCCAACTGGGAAGGAAATCTGTCCTCACTGACTGCCTCTCCCAGAGCCTTCCACACAGTGAGCTGTTTGCTCCTCCTAAAATACTCTCCTTTTGTTTTCCTTCAAGTCGCACATTCCTGGCCCCTCCTCCCTGGGCTCCTTTGTTAGTTGTCTCTCTTCCATCTGACCTCCAAATGTTTGGTTGCCTCAGGGGTTGGCCTGGGTCCTATTCTGATCCTTCCAAAACAATCTGTTTCTATCCCATAGCCTTAAATACCATGTCTATGTGAATATGTCCCACATCAAGTACCACTTCCAGACATTTCCATGAACCACAAGTTCATACATCTGCCTGCCTACTTTATTCCTCCACTTTCAAGCAAACCTTGCCTAAAACCCAAACCTCCCAGAACCCCATGCTCCACTTCCTTTGCCATCTCAGTAAGTGGCACCATCCACTCAAAATCTGTCTCGCACCACTGCACCTCTACAGTGATCTTCCAAGAGTAGAAATTAGGTCATGCCACTTCCCTATTTAAAACTCTTGAGTGGGAACTCATGGCTAATGAACTCTAATGACCCTGAGTCAGCATCCCCAGCCCAACTGCAAGGCTAGTATCACCTGGGTTCTTCTGCCCAACTGACTCCAGCTCCTGCCACACTTGACCCTTACGAGTGATTCCCATCCTCTGCTCCAGCCACCTGGCCTTTGTCTTTTCCTGGACAGAGCATGCTTGTAACTTCCTCAGGACCTTTGCATATGCCCTTTCTCTGACTAGAAGGCACTTGCCTGGCTCTCCACATGGCTAGCTCCTTCTTGTACATCAGACCTTGGCCTTAGTTTCCCCTCAAGTAGGTCTACCTTGACCACCTAACTAAAGTAGATCCTCCCACACTCTGCATATATTAGTCCATTTACTTTGGTCACAACTCTGTCAGAAGTAATCACTGTCCTATAGGTAAGCTTGGGAGCTCCTTGTGGACAATGCCAGGTCACTGCTCATTATCTATTTAGTGCTATATCCTGGGAGTCTGATGGAGGCTCCAGCATACAGTTGCCTCTCAGTAAATATGGGTCTACTGAATGCATGCATGTCATAGTATTTTGAGAATGTGACTGGGTATAAAGTAGACACAGGCCATGCCCTGCTTGATAAGCATTATCAATATGACTGTACAATTTGTGATAAAAACCCATATCTGATGGAGAAGCTTCATGGAGGGGGTGACATCTGAATTCAGATGAGTGTAAGTGTGAGGGGAGGAAGGGTGGGAAAAGGTTGCTTGCTTGGATCAAGTGAACGGCATGAGCAAAGGCCTGGAGGTGTGCCATGTTTAAATTGTTCACTCAAATAGTTTTCTGGAGGAAGTAAAATTAATGCAGATCCATATAACTTGGGGGAGAGAAGTCAAGACAAATAAAATCAGATGGTGGCCAGAGTTTTAAATTTAAGTAGGAAATGCAATTTCACAACTATGGCTCATTTAAGCTACTGGTAATTAAAAGCATATATAGTAACAAATGCCACCTGGGTTTTGTAGGTGTGAGTAAACCTCAGTAATGTACAGAGAGAGAACTACTTTGAAACGGCTCAAGATGCAACTAAAGAGAGCTAAGGCGGTGAGCTCAATAATGGGAACGGACATGGCGATGGCAACAGCCATCTGGCGGAATAACTCCATTTATATGATTTCATTTCACTTCCATTTGATAAACATACATATATCCAGGCTCTGGACCAGGTAGTGGGAATAGAAAAAAGAAATAATTGGGGGCCTCAAAGAGACCACTGTCTAATCAAAGAAAAAGGTGCATGAGTAATTGCCATCCTAGGATTTAAAGAAAAGACGCACCCTCTATAAAGCCTTAGTAAATGCGCACATAGTTCTTTAAAGCAATGCAGATTATTTTCCCAAAATCCAACTGGAAGTTTGCACTAAGCCCATTGTCTCCTGGGATGTTTAATGAGCCTGCACATAAGGAGAGACTGGGCTGCACAGAGCAAACAAATGTTGGGCATGGAAACGCCTTAGAAAATGCCAATGAATTTACTTTTTCACTTATGTGTGAAAAACATCTCTTTATTAAAAAAATAAATTTCTATTTAAAATTAATATATGTTCATTTTAGAAAACACTGAAAATGAAAAGAAAATAAATACATCCCACCATGTTACATATAGATTTTAATAGGCATTACTAAAACTAAAACTAGGATCACATATGTTCGCATTTATCTCCATTGATTTAAAGGTTATATATTGCGTATTTTATGTAGGTATGGGTAATTTTTAATTTTTTTAAAAGTAAATATAAAAACTGCAATCTTCTTACATCAAAATTAAGAGAGAAATGTTATGCTTTGAATCCCTCGTGTATAAAATGTGGAATTTAAAATCATCCTTTCTCTCAAAATTGCCACAATTTCTGAGTTTTGTAATATAATTTTAAGTTTTTGACTAAGATTTTGAGAACTGAATTATTCCTTTGTCACATATAGCTTCTTTTTAAAAAACTTTTTTAGACTTGCATTTGGTGTTATAATTTAATCTTCAAGTTATTTGAACTGTTATTTGAAGTGGTGCCTGTCGTTACTGGCTGACTTTCTAACACCATAAAATCTACGATCTTGAGATCTTTATTTTACTTTCTCATTCAGATGCAATATACTTTTTTAAAAAAGGTGAAGAGCTAATAACCTACTTTTCCAAATCCTTACAAATCTGGGACTACTTTTATGTTGACATCACACTGCAAGAAGACAGTCTTGCATGCAATAAAATTCTTATGTTACAATTTTTTCCTCAAAGGTCTGCCAATATTTTGTCTTTCTCACATACTGTCACATAGGAAAAGACTGAGGCCAAAAAGATTTTTAGCCTTTGCACATAACGCCCTTTTTGGCTTACTGGCTTATTCATTTATTTCTTGTAGTTCGTGTAGGTCAAGTATTTTGTGAGGATCTACCTAAATTTTCTAGGAATGTGTTGAGCCCCGCTGAGCTGAATTCCCCGGTACCAGGGCCTGGGAAGTACTTCTGTGTTTTACTGGACCTTCATGTCTGCCCCTCCTCTTGCTCCGGCATGGCCTTTTTCAGGTACGCCACTCACTCACTCCACTGACTCCTCTGTTTTCCTAAAGAGTTTCTGAATCTTGGCCTCTGTTACTGATTCGATTTTCTGAATTGGCAATTCTGTCTTCTCCCAGTAATTGCTCTGATTTTGGGTCCTGCTATAAGTACATCTTTAGTTTTCTTGAATACCTTATCTCACCCACTTACTTCCCTTTTTATCTCAGGCTCTTCTGTATCTATTTTTCTATGCTTCTTTCTCATGAAGGTTATATCTCCTTTCATCCTGTGGAAGTTGACAGTTTCTAACAGTTTCCCTTGGTTTTGGAAATAAAACCATTTCAGAGGGTGGTTTTTTCTCTGAAGTTTTCAGCATCATGTTTGGCATTTTTTATTCCTTAGCAGTCCTTTTTTTCCATGGGCATACTTTGTTTCTGTTTTGCTTGCCTATCCATCCCAGAGGAAGAGGAGTCTATATAGCCCCCCTCCTTGGGTTTCAGGAACCAGGGTGTAAACAGCTACGATGAAAGCAAGCTCTTCTCACCTCATGGCAAACTGGCATTCACTGGATGAGCCACTGATTGTCCTTTTTAATACAATTCTATCAGCTTTAGTGCTAGAGAAAATTCTGTCCAAACTCCAATAACAGATTGCTAGAAAATCTTAGGCTGGAGTGTGGTTGAATGACCCCTTCCCCTGACATCTTCACTTGTGTATTACTTTTGAAAGTTAGAAAGAGCCTCTTGGGGACGATAACCCAATGTCATCTTTATCCCCTCCATGAAAGTAATTTCCTGCAGACCTATTTCTCCAAGGCTCTGAACCCCTATTGAGCGTAAGAGCTTCTACCGTGGACTCTCCGGGTTAAGTCTCCACCTTGCAATGGAGAGAAAGCCCCCTGTTCTCGTCAGCTGCCCTAACCCACCCTTTTTCTTCACATTGGTTGTGACCAGTTAAGGGTCAGTAATAAAACCTGAAGCTCCCTTCTCCTGAAGGGAGTCCTTTTGCATGGTTTTGAATTTATCAGTAGCCTGGCCTTTCGATGACTAAAGCTCAATGCAGTGATGAAAGTCACAAGTGAAATGCTTGGCTTACCCATCTATTACCTACATCTATGCGAGTGCCTTTTTTTATTAACCATGTCTTTTTATTTTCTGTATTCTGAAGCTTTGACTCCAGGCCTTGCTAACCCTGGAGGAACTGCCCCTCCTCCCAGAGTTGGTCAACTCCTAGAGACAGCAAACAGAAAGAACTTGAGCTTGCCTTTCAAGTGCAAACTAACCAATCCAGAGCCCTGATCTCCAACACCTCCTTTATCCATCACTCTGGGTCACTATCCGCTCATCCTAATTACCGCAGGGTCAGGGACTAGACAACTAGGGATAGGACCCTATGTTCCAGAACCCATTTCTTCCTGCAGAAACCGCAGTAAAGGCTCTTGGTAACAATGTTCCCCTGGTCTTCTGCCTCTTGGCCAATCCTGGTGATTCCCCATCAATGCATGGTGTGCCTCCTCCTCTTGGGATCTGTGAGTATAACAAACTGCCTTTTCAGTGGCATCTGTCCTCTGATCTGGTGGCCTTGCCATACTTGAATGATTTTTAAAAGCCTTTATTCAAAGCACCTTTAAATGGCAGAATTAAAAATATTTTAGGTCCTGGCCGGTACCACTATTACCACAACATGTATTCCAAGGCCTCTTCCCATGTATCAAAAGGTTACTGGTTCAATTCCCGGTCAGGGCACATGTCCAGGTTGCAAGCTCAATCCCACGTAAGGGGTATGCAGGAGGCAGCTGATCGATGTTTCTCTCTCTCTCCCCCCCTCTTTCTAAAAATTATTTTAAAAAACAAAAATAAAAATATTTTAGGTTACTACTTTGTGTTTATCTTTCAAAGACAAGAAAGTAAAGGAATAAAGTAATTTAATATAGGAATTGTTAATGCAGGAAACGTCCAAACCTGTAGAGAATTTTTGTGAGTTTATTTGAGTGAAACTGACAACAATTACAGGAAGAAAAATCTGAACAGATTGAGAAAACACTCCGGAGAATGGCAGTTTTGCAGCTTATTTTATACATTAGAACCAAAAGAGGAGAGGTAAGTAAGGATGGTTGCGTGAAATCCCCTGGTGGTAGGTTAGGGGGCAGGAGAAAGAAAAACAGGGAAACCTCTTAGATAAAGAGCAAAAGGAAGATATGCTTCTTTTACACTGGCAAGCACAGGACAGGAAACAGTTAACACTGACAGCACAGAGATGATATTCAGGGATCAAGGTAACAACAAGGGGTATGGTCTCCTGCTCTGGGGCAGTGGGCATTCCCTGAGGGGTCCAGAAAAAGGTTGTTACTCTGACATTGCAAGGGTATGTTATCTTGGATGCAAAAAGACAGTAGACAGGCTCACTTCAGGTAAAGACTGACCTTTGTCAAGGCAGTTACAGACCTTGGATGTGACTGCCCACCCTGACTTGCTTTTAGTTAGGAATTTTTATGCTCACACCATCCTATGTGGTTACTTTAGGTCCCTGAGTTTGCAGGGCCTGCCATGCAGACCTCCCCTGAGTTTGTCAGGTTTAGCATGTGGCCCCTTTCTATCCACAGAATCAAGGAACTGGGGCAGGGAGAAGAGATAAACAAGGCCTGAGAGCTACCTCTAACTACGCATTCTCAACACCTGCCAATCAGGACTCATGATTTTAATGTCACTTCCTGAAACAGCCAGGAGATCCGAGAGCATGTCCACCGGGTCTGGGTAGAGGGAAGCAGGAGGTAGGACTTGAGCAGAGGGCGTGTCCCGTTCACAGGTGGGGCCCTGCATGCTGACCACACTGCACGGGGCTCGGTCTCCCTCGAGGTTTCAGCTCACTGTGTTTTCACACACTTCCTTCTGGTCACTGGTTTTTAGTCTCTGGCCTTTCTAGTCTTACATCAAACACAGCATTTCTTTTGTTCCCATTTCATTCTTTATTTCTTACAAATTGCCTTTTCCCTGGTGCTGAAATTAACACTCAGCCTTAAGAAGTAATTATTTCTTCTTCCCCACAGCGTCTGCGACATTGACAGGGACATGGTTGTGCTTCTGAGAATGAATGAGCAGGTTTGGTAGCGCTCAGCGCTCACCTCAGGTAGGTGGTGGGAAGATGCAGGGGCAGGGCCATTCCCAGAAGGTCACTAGCCAACGAAGGCTGTTCTTTGCGGTTAAATGGGCTGTTCTTTTAGCAAGTTCCTGCTTTTATTCCTCTAAATTCTCGGTGAATTGCATGATGACATTCTTTATGAAATTATTGATTTAGCTATTATGAAAGAATTCTGTGCCTCAATTCTCTTCAAAAATTAAAGTGCATGTGATTAGAAGCTGATTATGGTCCTATTGATTTTAAAACTAATTTCCTACAAATGCTCAAACAATAAATGTTCATTGTCTACTCTATGTCAGGCACTGTTCTAGGCATGCATCACTAACAAATAGAATTCCTCCTGTCATAATTTAAGATAATTTCACCATAGTACTGGCCAAAAGCATATAGGAGCAATGTTACTAAAATATAAACATAGAGATAAAAATCTTATATCCAATCTTTTGTACCTAGGTCGATCTGACCAGGTGAGTTTAGCCCAACAATCTGGCCTCCCCAATGGGATAAGACAGAAGAACACTTGTCCAAGTTATTGGCAGGCAACACTTAGGTCCCAAAGCCAGGGTTGGAAATGGAAGGTGAGGATTTTTCAATCACAAAATGTCCCACTGATTCTGCCAAATCTGATTTTAGCTTTACAAATATTGAACTTCACTGATTAATGAATTCAGTTGGCATACATGTTGTGGTAATAGGCAGGCTGTCTGTCTGAGGCGTGACTGTTCCCTGAGTCCCAGGGCTGTTTCAGAGGGAAGCTGGGTGAGGCAGAGTCAGCAACTGCTAGCTTGATGCCACATCAAACCAGCCACAGCTCATTTTGAGTCAGATTTTCAAAAGCGTGTTTATTCTGCAAACAGGTGAAATTCCATTACTCTTTGAAACCCCCGTAGTCTAAAGCTACACAATGAAAAATCTAACTTTCTCTCTAACCTAAGGCAGTACACATTTTTTTTTTTTTTCTTTTAAACAGCCAGAAAATCTTGTTATTTGTTTGTGCTTAAAGGATTAGGGAGAACCATGCTTCATCCAGTAAGGTGTTAAGCATTTTTTAAAAATTAGTAGCGGGCCTCGTCAGCATGGCTCAGTGTTGACCTATGAACCAGGAGGTCACAGTTCAATTCCTGGTCAGGGCACATGCCCGAGTTGCACACTGGATCCCCAGTAAGGGGGTGCAGGAGGCAGCTGATCAATGACTCTCTCTCATCATTGATGTTTCTATCTCTCTCTCCCTCTCCTTCCTCTTTCTGAAATCAATAAAAACATATTTTTAAAAAATTAGTAGCAGTTGAAAGTGCCTAGAAAGATCCCTGTCCCTCGTGGTTGGAAGTGAGAGTCTTGCCTGAACAAAAGAGCAAAGGTCAAGGGTGAGGGCAGGTAGGAACCCCGAACCAGAGGCATGGCAGGTACCTATGTTGTGCCAGGCACTGAGCTGATATTTGTCGACTGATGAACTGTGATGACTTCTTCAGTATATGCAAAATGCCTCCAGGAGACTCCCAGAACTACCCGAGGTGGGTACTTTGAGGAAGCAGGACATCTGTGTGCTAATGATGTTTCCTCCGTGAGTTAAATTGGGTCCTCAATTCGACCTATTTTTCTGCCAAACACCTTGCTTATGTTTTGGGTGTCATACCTAGGAATCCACTGCCCAATCCAAGGTCACAGAGATTTATTCCTCTGTCTTCTTGCACGAGTTACATAGTTTCGGCTCTTACATTTAAGCCTTTGATCCATTTGGAGTTAATTTTTGTACTTGGTTCTTACTTTCATTATTTTTGTTCACTTTTAGGTCTTCAGAGATGCGAGAATCAAACTTGTTTAAATGACACATGGAAAAATTAATAAACTGGTTACTAGTGTGTCAGAGAAGGGAAACCTTTGGGTAACTGGGCCAGCTGGTTTTGAGTGTGAATGATACGTTATGTGATCTACACATCGAAAGCTTCCTGCCTCACACTGTGGTCAAACAATATTCAGAATTTCATCTCCACCGCCGCCTTGATAAGGAATACTCCTTCTGTTTTGCTTATGAATATTCATACCTCCTTTCCATTCTTGCTATACAAGCTGTTTTAAACAGTGCTGCTTATGTAACCCAGCTTTTGTTCCTCATTAAAAAAATCTGCTGTCTCCACAGGCATGCAGTTAGACACACACACACACACACACACACACACACACACACACACACAGTCCTATCTCGTCCCAATTTATTTGTGTGTGTGCTGACACAGACATCCCCATAACTCACCTTATCACTCACCTTTCGAGTCACACACACACCTGGGGCTGCCCAGTTATTTTTACAGCATGAGGGCAATCTGGATGACAAGGAAAAAAGCCACAGCGGAAAGGAAGGGCAAGATAGCACACTGGAGTATTTAGCCAATCCTTTGTGTTTTCGAAGAGAAATGGAAGATTTAGCCACAGAGTAAGCATAATGCATCATGACCACACTGGAATGCTAAACACAGACACTGCATTCACTCCATGCACAGAGTGAGATCTGGTTTCTGGAAAAATGCAGGTTTTGCATTTTTCCAACAAAATAAGGGAGTGGGGTGGGAGGAGACTGGCATTCTGATGATTGTTCCAGGATGCCAGTGCCTACTGGAGTGTTGTCCGCCCTCCACTGCACTTTTTCCACAGGAAAGTGAGGGTGTCCCCTCCCTCTTTAGATGTCTTATAAGGCAGCAGCCCAACGAGTACTTTTGACCAATTGACAAGTAATTCTTTTGCACCCCTGTGGAAGAAAACAGTGTCCAAGTGCTCGGTGAGAACCCAGCCAGCACAACCAAAGCAACATGCATGAAGTAACACAGGACAGTCAAGTATCAGATTATGGGGTCCCGAGTGTAAGCAGCAAGGGATACAGGGGCGGGTGATGGGCAAGCCATGCAGGCGGGGTGGAGGGGTTGGAAAGACTTGCGTGGAGAATGTGGGTTGGGATTGGGTTGTGAGAACGAAAACAACTTTTTTTTTTTTAAGTAAAATGAAAAAAACACACACCAAAAAACAGAGAGGGCACACGGTATGAGAAGGAGGAGGGGCAGAAACTAAGCCTCACAGTGCCCAGGCATTGGGCAGAGGCCTCCTCATGCTCTCAGGGTATTTAACAATTCTGCAAGTGGGTGTAATTACCCTGCGGGGGAGTTTAAAGGCTTGCAAGTGGTCATGCCGCAGTGTCTAAGCAGCCACATAGTGCTGGGATCAAAAGTTCTGTGTCTTTTCCCCAGCAACAAACCCTATAGCTGCTGTTCCACAGGCAGAGGCTGGAGTCAGGGTCCATGCTCCCTGAATGAGCTCCAGTTCCTGCCTACTGCTCCCTCTCAGACCCATCAGACAACACAAACTGAGAACTGCTGTAGATCAGCAGGTTCCCAACTTGCTGATCCTGAGTCATCGCAGACTTTAAAAAACAATGACCTGTTTCCAGATACCACTCCAGACATAATGAAGCCAAATATCCAGAAATGATGTGCTTAGATCATTTCCAACTGTCCTGCAGCACCTCACACGTTACCCTGGATAAAAAAGGCGTCAACAGATGTCTGTTGAACGAATGAACAATTAATGCATTAGCTAAACCATTGTTTTGTCAATTGATTTAATGATTGTGAGTTTCTTGTTGCCCTTGTTTATTTTTTCTGTATTACACCCTGGCCATTCTTTTATGGAAATATCTGTTTCTGAATGATGGAAATGAAGATTGATGGGATTTTCCCAGCCTGGATTCAATCATTGTGAACCCAAAATGCATGTGACCAGGACTTACAGAAAAGCAGATTCGTGTTTCCTGGCATTGGGAGGAGACGCTCCCCGGCCCCCTGCCCAAGCTCTCTTTTCATCCTAATCTAAACCACTGGGTTAAGGTTCACTTGACTGTTTCTCTTTTCCCAGAGTTAAACATCAGTTCTTTTTACCCTCTTTATAGCTGTCTCCTGGATTAGAAGGGTGACTGACAGACCCCTGCTGGTTTTCCTAAAGTTGGCCAGACCAATTCTGGTTGCTGAGTTGTTTAGCAGGTGTAACATGATGACAGCCAGGTGAACTTACTCTGCCTTTATTAATTCCATTTGTGATCCGATTATGTCAAATTGTGGATGCATTTTGAGTTGGATTGTGTTCACCGGGATGATTTAAACATTGATCTGGTTCCAAATTGAAGTGTTTGACAGGGTGGTCCTGTGATTCCCCCATCACCTTCCTTCTGTGTGTGCCTACCTTAGCATACTACTAAGGCTCCCACATGGCAACCTCCAGACCTCATTCAGACAGGTGACTGGAGATGTGTGACAATGTGATTGGAGAGGTTGGAGCTATCCACTGAGTGCTTCATTCACAGGTATAATTATTCCTGTAATGAAAACAGGAAATGTCTCACTGAGATGCACCTCCCTGTATATCCAGCAGGTCTTAGATACATAAGCTTGGTTCATTTTCTCTTCTGCATTTATTATTCCATTATTATAAAATGTCACTTTGCCTATAACATATTTTTGCGTTCCTGTCAGGGTTTATTTGGTTCAACTTTAAGTCAGGAGTATTTGTGGTTGAACACTACAGTCTGTGCCAAAGGAATTTTCCAAGCTGCAGTGTTCGTTAGTTCTGCAAATACATACATTATTAAGGTGGTTTGGGGACAGATATTCACTTAAAAAATACATACTTCAGCAAAAGACACACATTTATGATTTGACTCAGATCTGATGGGAACTTCCTTTATTATATAACTGAACTTTAAGAATTTCTTTTAGAATTGATTTGGTTGAAAGAAAAGAGGCAAATAATCTCTGCCATTCATGCAACAGCCAGTCACCAGGGAGGAAAGCAAACTGTTTGACGCCAAAGGAGAGAGTTCTGTAAAAGCTTTGACACACACGAGATGACTCAGTTCTGCCACAGTATCCTGGTCTGTGCTCTCCTTCCTGCCCACCATTTCAACTTCAGTGACCTTCCCTTATCATCCATCTTTCAAAACTGTCACCCAAATCTCCAGCTGCTTCTCTACCCTGTAAAACACCAGCCAGCCTGGTGGGAGCTCCCACTGTTGCCCTCCCCTCCTCCTGCTTCTTCCTAAACAGAAACCCCTAAATTCATTCTCTCCCTGAAGTTGGATGAACAGCAGCCAGTTACCAGGAGGATATCCTTTCCCATAGTCTTTGAATAGGGAACCAACAAAAACAATCACTGTTCTGAGATGAGAAACAGTTTTTGTAGACAATCCAATAGGAGCTCTGGTTAACTGATGCATTCAGTATAGGAGCTCTGGTTAATTGATACATTTAGTATTGGACCTCTGGTTAACTGATGCATTCAGTATTGGAGCTCTGGTTAACTGATGCATTCAGTATTGGAGCTCTGGTTAACTGATGCATTCAGTATTGGAGCTCTGGTTAATTGATGTGTTCAGTATGCATTAGATGATGCCAACAAGATCTGTAAGACCAGGCAAATTCAGTGTTCTCTCTGTAAGCTACCAGATGGCTTTGACCATAAGATAAGCCTTCTTTCATATGATGTTTGCAGCACTTACTTTCTAGGCTTAGGAACAGACTTGGATTATTTTTGAAGAAAGCCAATGATTCTCATGTAAATCCAGTTGTTATTTTGTCGATAGATAAGACAGCTTCCCCTCATCTCCAAGGCCATCATCACTTTTGAAAAAAGTGTACCAGGTTAACGGAGTTTCCTTATTTTCAGGAAAGGGGCTCTACTTTGATGAGGTTCTATCTTTTGTGAATGCATCATGGATAGAATTCCTTAGTTTATCACAGCTTGGGACATGCTGCCCAGGCCACCTTTGAGAATGTGTCCCAATAACCACTGTCAGCTTTCAGTAAATACAGCAGATGAGGACCGCAGACCTACGGTGAGTGCCACACCGATCTGTACCCAGTTATGGATTGTCTGGCTCCATTTCATCTTCCTTGCTGTCAGCCAGCATGCATTAAAGACGGTTCATTATCATCAAATAACTACATTTGAAGTTGTAACATTATTGATGAATAAAGGCTAATGTGAAAGAACGAACCAGTAGAGAAGGAATATCCACATTAGGTGTGAAAATATTCTACATTTTTGGTTAATTTACAGTAAAACAGGAGTCCTTTTTGATGCCACATCAGTCAACTTCTCCCTAAAAAGTGAAGATTTGGGCTTAGGACGCATTTCACAAGGTCATTACCGATGCCCGGGAGTGAGAACTGATACGTATCAGGAGGAAAAAGGAAAGAAATGTGGTTTCAGCTGAAGGAAGCAAAAGAAACAGAGGAATTTAATGTCACAAAAAATAGGTCACTTGCGGAATAATGGGCCCATGCATGATAGCTCTGTGAGCCTGACCTTGAACTTCCATCATTCCTAATACATTAGATCTTTGAGGGAAGAGGAGAAGGTGATGGAGAAGGGACAACACATTTTTCTGGTGATCCCAGCCAGGATGAAATGCAGTAACTTTACAGATGAGGTCAAATGCCAGAGGCAGTAGCCATCTCTAAGTCACATAGACATCCCCCTCTAATGGCGATTTGCAAAGGTGGGTTTTTGTACGAGGCCAATTGTCTTGACAAATAGTGGAGTTGATGAAAACCTCCTGGCAAGAAGCTTGCAGTAACTGAATAGCTCCCTAGGCTGGCTGCCATCGGGAACAGAATCCTGGATGCATGCTTGGCAGGGCCACGGGGCAGCTCACCCTGGGAAGGGAGCCTCCCTGCTCATGGAGCTAAGGCTGCTTTCCTATCTCCTCACCTTCCCAGCACAATTGCAATCAGACCTCAGTGAGCCTGAGGCCCTCCCAGGCAAGAACAGACTGATTTCACATGGATTTTCATATCCACCTCAACGGAGAGGGTTGCCAGCATGAATCACTTTTACTGTGGTTTTATCTTGGCCACTTAGCCATGTTATAAATGATGTTTAGAGGCCTAAGATAAATCTTCTGCTCCCTCTGATTCACCAATTCTACGAACCAAAAAGTCTTAGGCTTATTTAGCAATCTATTCCGAGACACCAAAGGGCTTTCAGTAGGCAACGACAGACAACGAATGCATAGTTTCAGGCAGCCTGTGAAATGGCTTGGGTGAAAGTTCTTGGCGTTCCTGCCGGCATCTGTCTTCCCAGGTCCTGTTAGCAGATCATCCTCCACCTCCAAATTCGTGCTGTGCGCTCCATCTTCTCAAAGTGGCAGTTCTTTTCCTACGAGCAGCTTGAACAGGTTCTCTGAACACTGCCTGGGGACAGGCCTCCTCTATCTGGCACCGCCCTTAGGGCAGGGCAGGCTGAAGTAGTTCCAGGAACTTCTAGGACTGGCCTCATTGACTAGGTGAAGCTATAGAGTCCTTTGCTTTTCTCCTCTCCTTCTAAGAAAGAAAAAAGAAGAGAAAAGGTTGCATTTCAGGCAGGTGCCTTTGGAACAAATTTTAAATGTTTTTCTTTACCCTCCAGCAGTCCTTCAAATCAGTGTCATTTTGAGACCTGTCCTAGCTGCTCAAAGTGTTAACAAAGTGTCGGTTTCCTGGGTAACCATGTGAACAGTCCCTGTGACAAGGGACCTGCAGGCTCTTGGACCTCGGCTCCTAACTGGCCTTGCTCTCCTGCACAAGGTTGCTTTGCTTTCTATTGCCTGTTCCCTGACTGGAGCCCAGAATTCCTCCAATCGGTCCATGCCCAGATTTGGCACTGACACATGTAAGTAAATATCCAGGGACAGAAGCCAGGTGCAGAGCATGGTTAATCCCTTCCGCCGAAGGACCGTGTCTCTGGCTCACCCTGTCACCTGGTGAGTCTGTCCTGTTCAGGGGGATTTGTGCCACTAGAAGCAGTTGGAATTCTTCCTCTACAAGGTGACTTTCATTTCCAAGGAGGCTCTTCAGAGGCAGCCTGGCCCTTAGCGAGAGTCCTTGAGAAGGGCGTGTGATGGACTCTCTGGGGCAGGTGGAGGGGCGTACTCCGCTGTTCCTTGTATAATACCAGGTTGTGCCCCTGTCACATATCAGTGCTTCCTCACACTGATAGCCAGTCCCCAAGAGGAACCCTGACTGGGTGAAAGCTACTAGCTACATATGTCAGAAGTTCATCTCCCTGGCAAGATGGAAATTTGGCAATAGTTTAAAACTTTCTTGCTGTGAAATTAAAAACTCATGAGAAGTTGCCCAAATAATACAGAGAGTTCCCATGTTCCTGTCACTCAGCTTTCCCCAGTGATACCATCTTCTAGACTATCATCCATGAACATAGTCAGGAAATTGGCAACATTTTCATGGCAAGGGAGGATAGGCCTCCAAAGGCCTCAATGGACACTTGGTATTTGGAGTTATGGTCCACTGTTTGCTTAAAGAATGGCTCTAAATGAGTCACACACACACAAAAATCCCATTCAGAGCCATTCTGGGCCACCTTGAGCTCTATTCTCACACACACAAAAATTCTATGCAAAAGATGGTACAATATTCAGAAGAGAGGCATTCAAAAATAAAGAACCTTTAAATAACCTTGGCTACCCTTAAAAATAGATGTTCTTGGTTAGTCGGGTTAGTCCTGGCATCTTTTTGTGTCATCTAATTGCCTGGATATCTTGAACACTATGTGGGCTGAACAAAGCTTAGGAAAAATGGAAGGGCCAGTCCTATTAATAGTCATGTGCTTAGGATGGGCTGGCAAAGTGTGGTGGACATTTATTTATTACATAGGAGGTAAGAGCATGGATCCCCAACTCAGACAGGTCAGGGTTAAGTCCCAGCCTCGCCCCCTTCCCAGAAGGTTGACTTCGAACACATTATTTGACTGCCCTAAATGTCAATTTTCTTGTGCACAAAATAAGGGTGCCACAGCACCTGAGAAACTAGTGTGACTGGAAACTCTCAGGCATACAGTAGGTACTCAATAAATTTTAGCTGTTACAAATAATTACCTCTGCTTAAGGTAATCTGGGAAACAATTTTTACTCCATTCAGTTTCTTGGACTTATTTGCAAAGCTGGTCTGGATAATTTGTGATATGTCTCCTTGTCTTCTGGTATGAAAAGTTGCTGGCTGAGAGTGACTGCTCATTATATTTGGAAAACCATTTTGATTTCCATTGCAGTTATTATTTTTAAAAAGTCATTGCTCAATATCCCAGAATGCATTATAAATCATGGTGCAACTCACAGATTATAAACTGTTTGTTGATACGTTACTTGCATCATAAAATAGTCTAAAATTGGATCAAAAACAGTTGCAGGATTTTCAAGTCTGAAGTGAACATAACCTACGTCCACAGAACTAGTCTAAAGTTAAAATATCTACACCCACAGTTCCCTGGGCATTAATTTCTTCACAAATGTAACAGAGGCCATTGGAATTGCTTGTAAAAATTAGTCAAACACTCAAGACCATTAATTGTTCTGAAAATTTTTTATTTGTGGTGAAATGTAGATCTGTTACCATGGTTACCTGTGTCTTATTTGTAATTGCAGGTTTTCTTTTCCTGCCAGTTAAAGACTAGTTCAGTAACCAAGAGCAAATCTGTCCTTTTCAACATCAGCCCTACTGCAGTTGATACTTAATAAATCACTGAACACTACATATCAATAATTTAGTCTTAGATTTTCAGTGCATGGAGACTCCTTGCACTGTCTCCCCCAAATATGTTTATGCTTGTTTTTTAAAAAATAGTACACTCCCAATTATGTTGGTACAAATGAGTAGAATGAAAAAGAAAGTGCTTTATCTCAAAGCTTTTATGTGAAGAATTATCAGCAAAGAGCTTCAGCAAAATGAAAGGAGCCCTAATTGAGGCATTAGAAGGTTTTCTTGCCAGATAATATGATGCTTTGTAAACAAGGACTACAGTGATCTAGTGCAGAAGGCTGGTAGCCCTGATTGGAAATACTTTCTTTTACGGCTTACATTTCAAAAGTAACAACTCATGAGTAACTCTAATCTTTTAACTTATTTTTTTAAATTTCAAAAAAATTGATTTTAGAGAGAGGTGAAGGGAGAGAAGGAAAGAAACATCCGTGTGAAAGAGAAACATCAATCGGCTGCCTCCCGCCCGCCCCCTACCAGGGATCAAGCCCACAATCTGTGCCCTGACCGGGTATCTAACCTGTGACCTCTTGGATGCTCAACCAACTGAGCCACACCAGCCAGGGCTTGGTTTCTTCTTATACTGAGAATCAGCCCAAGTGAATTGCGGTGCCAGACAGAAGGAACCTGTGTTACTGTCACCAAAGCAGGATGCCCAGGACAGAAGCCTAGCCCTCGGTATCAATCTGTCATCAGCAATCTACATTGATGCTCTTTGTTTTCCTCCATCCCAGGTGGGAGACAGGCAAAGTTGCAGCCTTAACATTGCTACCAATTGTGTTTTCAAAGTACCAGAAATGTTAGGAAAGATGTGTCTGCACCTGGATTCTAACAATACAGTCTCAGACAAAGTGAAGAAAACATTCCCCTTCCTGGGTTAGTGGATTGGTTGATCAAGGACACAATTTTTAAAGGAAACTTAGATTAATATTGATCTGTTATCTGGATAGGGAACTACTTCCTAAGCACAAAAGCAATGGAAGGACTTGCAAAGAGAAATATAAATATATTTGCTTAAATATGAAGAACTTTAAGGGGGCTAGGGAGATTGAGGGGATTAACCAAAGAACTTACATACATATATGCAAAGCCCATGGACACAGACAATAGTGTGGTCTGGGGCTGGGCAAGGGCTGAGTGGAGGGGCAAGGAGGGGAAAAATGGAGACATCTGTAACACTATACACAGTAAAAAATATATAAAGAACTTCCATATTTTCAAAATGTAAATATAATTAAGTGCCAAATAGGAACAATATTTAGCCACTGATAGGCACATCAAAAGGAGAGTATTTTTAATATTTAACAAGTTTATATTAAGTAAAGAAGAGTCACTAAGTATCAAATTATGGAGAGACACAATTCATAGAAGAACAACAAATGGCTAATAATTATATCAGGAAAACACATAAAGTTGCTGATATTAAAATATTAAACCTTAGAAATAATAACGAAATACTGCTTTCTTCTTCTATGAAATTAGCAAGACTTAAAGTACTGGAAACACAGTGTACCTTTCAATGGCAAAGATTTCTTCCGGTATGAGCTCTGCAGTTAGATTATCTGGATCCAAAATCCCGTTGCATGACCTAGGGAAAGTTATGTAACCTCTTTATACTTCAGTTTTTCATCTGTAAATGGTTATAACACCTACTTCATATTGTTATGGATAAATTTAAATGAAATAATAAACATAAAGCACTGAGGATGGTGTCTGGTACATAAGGCATCCAAAAAAAAAAAAGGTAGCAGTTTAATCTACAAATTGCAATAAGGCCAGAAGGCAATATGGCAATACTTAACCAAAACCCTTACAAATCATCAAGTCTATTTTTAGGAAACCGTTCTAAGAAAGTCATCTGATGTGCATAAACTGTATGTGCAAAGATGGTGATCATGATAAAATATCCCAAAAGATCTAAATAGTCAACAATAGAGAAATGGATTTAACTTGATCTGGGGGCATCTCTCTATGATAGAACACAGCACAGCTCTTAAAATTATATTTTTAAAGCGGTTTTGATGACACGACATATGCTTTAAAAATAAGATTAAATTTAAAAAGCAAAATATGATATTTACAACATCTCAATTATGTGAACATAGATACACATTAAAGACATAGATACAGAAAAATATCAAGGAAACGATAAACATTTTAGTGCCTGTTATTTCTGGGCCGTGAGATTGTGGATGTTTTTTACAATAGACTTTTCTGTGTTTACTTTTCCAACAGTGCTCCTGTACCCCTTTTTCTACAATTGAAAGGAAACCTGAAATCAGAAAATAAGACTTGAGGTAGCATAGCGGAATACATCATTAGCTCCTCGGAAAATTTAAAATACGTTCTCAAAGCTATGGACAGGAGACAAGAGGAAGTAAACCCGTGACAGGCACAAACAAAAATGTATGTTTTCATCTGAATGATGCTCACATGGCTCAACTGAATCTCTCCCCACAGACGAGCTTCAGTTTGTAACTGTGGTTAGCAATCAGCAATGTTTCTCGTGGGCTCTGAGCCGCGCTAGGAAGACCCCTGTGGAACAAAAGCGAGCCCCGCGTCTGCCCTCGCGGAACTCAGCATCTGGTGAGCATCTAGTAATTCCGGATAGACGTCTCAGGCCCTCATGCAGCTAGAGGTCTGTAAATTTCCTGGAGTTGCGCTCTTTAGTAAAAAAAATATAAGATGCTATGTTTTGGTCCATTGGAAGGAATGTTTTTAGAAACCCAAGAGAAAAGGGGGGGCGGAAAGCAAGACATCCAACGAGCATGAGCTGCTGGCCTTGCAGACATGGCTGGAGGAAAAGTCAGCCGGGTGTCAGGGAGGGAGGTGATATTCTGAGGATACAGCTGCGCTCAGCTCGGAGCCAACAGGCCCTCGTTTGTTCTTGGAAACTGTCCCTTCCGCGCACGACTCCCGCACCCTGCCCGAGGGCAGGCGGACCGACAGTCCAGAGCTGGGGTGCCGCCCCTTGGTCAGGTGTCCTTACCCCTTCTTTTGTGCGCCTCTCTACTCTACGGCGACCCTGATAGCGACCGTTAAGCAAGGAACCGGAGAGGAAGCGGACCGACCCGCAGTCGGGTCCCACGCGGAGGGAGGAGCTGCCTCCTGCTCCCGCGGCCCGCGGTGAACACGCGCCCCCGCACGACGTGTACATCCGTAGGTACACACCTTATACTGCACGCGCACCTAGAGGTGCACATGCTCGTTTTCACGAATGAAAACTCAGAAGCACAGGTAGACGTTTTCGTTAAAAAAGGAAATTCCGCCCGGCCTGCCCGCGGCCGCCCGCCTTCCCAGGCCTGTGCAGGAGAGACGGGGCGCCTGGGGGTGCAGGCGGCAACATGAGCCAACAGGAAAGACGGGGGGACAAGAAAAGCATAAACTGCAGCGGAAAAATTCCAAGGGCAAAGCTGCCTGGCTTCAGGTGCCATGGCGGCAAATACGGTCACCCTGGGCCCCGGCCACGGCCTTGCGCCCCGACACACCTGGCTTCGCCCGCGCGGACGGCACACCCTTCCCCGCGAGGGAAGCACCGCGCGGCTCTCTCTGGCACCCCGGAACTGCCCCGCTCGCCCCCGCCGGGCCCTCGGTCAGGAAAAGCGGGGTGTTACCTCGGCAGGAGCGCGGCCGCGCCACCCTGTCCGGTGACCGTCTTGAGGCGATACCGCCAGGCCCCCGGCGCGCGCATGTGCAGTGCGCAGACGCCGCGCGCGCACGAGGCGCCACGTTCTGCAGGAGCAGGTGTCGCGAGACTTGGTGGGGCGGCTCCGAGCGCGGGGTTGAACTGCCGCGTGCTGGTTCCTGAGGGCGCGGGAGGCGGCGGGGCCCGGCGGGGCAGCTGCGGTCCTGGCGGCCCGAGCGGAGGCGGTGCCCCGCTGGGCGTCGGTGGACCGGTGTTACGCTTCGTGTGCACACTGCCTGGAAGCTAGCGAGCTGGGAAACGCGCCTCGGTGTACTGCCCAGGTATGTAAAGAAACGGGAGCTTAAAGGAGCGGCCTTCGGCCTCTGCAGCAGATTCGCGTTGAGGCTGAAAACAGACAATGCGCTTCGGCAGGGTCTGCAGAGCACGCACGGGCGGCGCACACAGGCCTGCTTCTCCCCACTCGGAGCCGCTGCGCCTCGGGAGCGGGCTTCCTTTTTGACGCAGACTGCGGGGGGGGGGGGGGGGGGGGAGAAACTGCCTTTTTTTTTTTTTTTTTTTTTTTCAGAAGAGGGTTTTGAAAATATCCACAGGGGATAAGCAGTACCTTTCTTTACATCGCAGAGATCCATGTAATGACTCCCAAACGCAGGCCAGTGGGCTCGCGTTGTGAACAGCTGGTGGAAACGGGCCCCGAAGAGGCTCGCGAACCGCGGGGCCCGGCTGCCGCCCAGTGCCCTGCGCCCCGGCTCACCCCTGCTGCGCCGGGCTCACCCCGCGCACCGGGCTCACCCCTGCTGCACCGGGCCCACCCCTGCTGCACCGGGCCCACCCCTGCTGCACCGGGCTCACCCCTGCTGCACCGGGCCCACCCCTGCTGCACCGGGCTCACTCCTGCTGCACCGGGCCCACCCCTGCTGCACTCTGCTCACCCCTGCTGCACTCTGCTCACCCCGCGCACCGGGCTCACCCCTGCTGCACCGGGCCCACCCCTGCTGCACCCGGCTCACCCCTGCTGCACCTGGCCCATCCCCGCCGCTCCGAGCTCCCGTGCAGCGGTGGCGCCTGGCCGGTAATGCCCCGGAGAGTTTACCCCCAAACCGCAACCCTTCAGGCTGCTGCAGGCTATAGGAGGGGGGCGTTTCTGAACATGGAGAACTTGTCAGCCGTCGGGGCCTTCTTACCGCTGGGCAGATGGAGCTCCCCTGAACCCAGTCTCCGCGCTCCGCGTGAACGCGAGCTGGAGGACGTGTCGGGAAGCGGATGCGGGTTTCTCCTTTACCCCGACCGGTCTGCGGCGTGGCGCGCTGGCCTAGGAATGTGCATTTTCACAGGCACTCCTGGCCCTGGGCGACTTACTCTAAAGAATCCTTGTGTAGAGGTATCCCCTGGGCTATTTGAAAAGGTTGTTTTCTTCTCTCTCCCTCCCTCCCTTTCTTTCTCTCTCTCTCTCTCTCTGTTTTCTTTACCAAACACATTGAAATTCTAATATAAAATGCATAGCTCTTTTCAAGTTTAAAATTCTCCTTTCCTTTTGACTTTGTGAAATCAAATGTATTCACCTATCGAGTAGCATATTTGGTCTTCAGTACACATCCTAGCACGAAGAGAGGAAATTGCAGTTCTTAGGAAAATGCACAATAATTAAACACTTCTACAACTCCAGGTAGAGATTTGGTAACCAGACTTTTCTGTCCATTTCAGAGAGATATGGACTCCCTATAATATTTCTGTGGCATCTTTAAATCCTAAGCATTTAGCAAAAATATATTTCATTACATATTTAAAATTGTTTATCCTTGCTGAAACAGATATTTTGTTTAGGGTAAAATTTTTTGAATGCATATTTAGACTGGCATTTTATCATTCTGTATATGACACATATATTTTATAGGACATTGGGTACCTCTGTTTAGTTGGTGTGTCCCAGACATGTCCAATTTTGTGTATAATGTAGTTTTGCCTAGTTCATGGGACTTAGGGCAGAGTGTTACCCTTCAGGATTATTACCAAAGTTGACAGCTGAGTCTTTGCATTTGTGATAAGGTGTTTGTCAGAGAGACTGTTTACTCTGTGCTCCATCAGCATTATAACTCCCAGCTCTCAAGTGTTCCTTCTCCTTGGTGACAACCTGTTTGGTGATGTGGCCAGCAGTGGTTTTAAAGACAGGCTGTCTTTATAAGGGATGCAGGGGAATTACTGCTTTAAAAGCTTACTTGCCCTGGCCAGGTGACTCCATTGGAGTGTCATCCTGTGCACCAAAAGGTTGCGGGATCCATTCCTGGTCAGGGCATACACCTAGGTTACAAGTTTGATCCCCGGCCAATCAATATTTCTCTCTCTCTCTCTCTGCCTTCCTCTCTCTCTAAAAATCAATAAACATATCCTTGAGTGAGGATTAAAAAAAACCCAAACAACCTTGTATGCATTTTAGTGGAAAATAGAGCCTGTTTCAGGGGCTGCTACCAGATGTGATTTTTAACCCATTCTTTTGAAAATTTGCTGCAAGTAATGAAATCCTGGAACTATTCATCTTAAGAAAGGATCTATGTTTACTCTTATGCCAGTATGACACAATATTACTTTAGGTTTATAGTGAGTTTTTAATTGGCTTGCTAGTCCTCTAACTTTGATCTGTTTTGTAAAGATTGTTTTGGCTATCATGGGCCCCCTGCACTTCCACATGAATTTTAAGACCAGCTTGTCAATTTCTATAAGAAGTGCCTATTGGAATTTTGCTGGAGATTACACTGAATCTGTAGGTCAGTTTATTGAGTGGAAAACTTAATACTGTTAAGATGCCAACAATCAGTAAACATGAGCAGTCTTTCCAATTAAAAAAAAGAAACATAGCTATTTATTTGACAATTTCTTCATGAAAAGCTTAACTTTTAGAAGCATATGATAAAAGAATCACTGTGGGTAGAATACTTTGTTCTGACGTTTTTATTTACTTGGACCTTGTTATAGCAAATTTGAAGTTAGTATTAATAGCTACATTGACAACTCGCTCAACTTTTTTTCCCCAGGTAAGACTGTAAGGTTGGGGAAAGTCCTTATAAAAGGTAGTTTGTGGTGAGGGGAAAGGGCGGGAGGGGGTGAGGAAATTTTGATTAAATCTGCAGGTGAATTCTATGTCGGACTGAGGATTGCCTGAGCAGCAAAATGCCCTGCTTGTCAGCCAGTTTCCACCTGTAAATATTCGAAGAATCCAGGGTAGACGGAAAGGTTGGTGTTTCTGGTTCGAGCTAAATAACAAGGCTAAGGTATCAAGGACACAGTGCTCTCTAATAACAACTGCATTTGGCATGGTCACAGTGCTCAGTAGCAATTGTTTTATTTCAGGGAGGTCTCTGGCTTTTACTTAACTACAGTTTTTACAAACAGGTTTGCCTCGAGAACAGCCTTGATGTCAACTGTAGTCACTAGAGCGCCTGAGGGTGAATGTCAGCTTGGTGTTCCCTGGAGGAAAACACATTGTTACCTTAAAAATCTAGGAAGCAATCATTGAACAAAAAGTGTTTATTTGGGAAGTTAGCCCTACCCAGTCGGGCTTATGTTTGGGCTTTACAGACCCAAAGGGCAAACATTTGTAAGTCATTCCATTAAAGAATCGGAAAGTAAAGTCCATGGATCAAGATCCATAGGGGTGAAATGACTCAGCTGGGAACATGCTTATAGCCTTCAGGGAGAAGACGACCAGCCCTCACAGTTGTAGGATGCAACACAGAGACCACCAGTTTCCAATGAGACCACCTGACTTTCAGCCTCAGCTCTTTTGTCTACTCGCTGCGTGACTGGGCAAATATGGATGTCCTTGGGTCTTAGTTTTCTCATCTGTAACTGGGAATATCTTTCTCAGAGTCCTGGAAAGACTAAGTGAGATAACATGGCACCATGCTCCCACCAGGATGATGCTCACCGTCACCCTGGTGGGAGCATGGATGATGGCTTCATTAGGATGGTGACTCCTCTGCACCAGCCAGGGAGGGAGAACAGGACTCAGGAGGGGAGCTAAGGGGGTTTCTGTTTTACCTGGGATGCTTTGTATCTTTTATACAAACACACAAAGATCTGAAACAGCTGGAACAAAATATCGACATTTGCTAATCTGGAATCCGTGCTTATTTTCTGTTTTTATTTTTCAATTTTTAACTGAACTCTAGCATCTAGGGATCACTCAACATGGATTTAGACCCTTTTCCACAGCCATGTCTGAGCTGAAGTCTCTGTTAAGGATGAATTTAGGTGGGATCAGGGGAAAACAAAGTTTGGGCCTAAGCCGGGGCCCAAGTGGAATGCAGCCTCGGGAGCCCGTGCACACCCACCCTCCTTCGTGAGTCCAACAGGGCAAGTTCCCCCTCCACTATGGGGACTGGGGTAAACACTAGGGGCCCTGCCCCGACTCCCCCAGCTTTCCTGCTGAGTGCAGATGTGGGGTTTCATGTGACCTGTATGCTACAGCTGGATCCCATTTCCCATGTGGGATTTTCTATCGACAAAAGCTGTTTACATTTCATTCACTGTAGCCTATGCAGCTCCCGCCAATTATGTGTCACCACGATTTGCATACCGGAGCCCTCCCCTGCCCACAGTGATGTTTATTTAGTCTTTACAGTTCATTTAGATCCTTCTCATGGAAATGCTGGATTATTTAGGGTTATGACAGTAACTCCTACAGAGCTCCTCAGTGTGGCGGATGCCACCTGAAAGCTGCCTGTCCCAAAGCTGGTTATGTAAATGATCACCGTGCAGACAGGGGCCACTGAGCTTAGAGGTGACATGGACCTGCCTTTATGTTGACACCGACAGTCACATAGCACACATTTATCAGCTCAGAGGGTTCCCAGCCTCTGCAGCAACACACGGCTGTTCTGTTGTTCTGATCCCCTAGTTTCCTGTCTCTGTCGCCTCCCACCCTCCCCTCACCTGGGCTCTGAGGAAGTGGAAGGAGCATCCTGGAGACAGAGAGAAATGAATGAAGGCCGTCCAGGGTGGGTTGTGATGGGCACCCGTCATCTCTGTTCTAAGAAAAGGGCTCATTGCTCATACATGCTGGGCTTTGAAAGCAGTATTTGCCCCCTGCAAGAGAAATAGAAAAATAGTTGTTTCTTTTTTGGGGACGTTGAGCAGAATTGACACAGGGCACGTGCGGCTGTCAACTCACTCGGGGATATGCACAGAGGGATTTCAGTGTTTTAGATGTTAGAAAAAGGCCATTGGACAGCCAACAGAGGTATTTACGGAAATTAGTCTCTCAAATCATTTATCAGAGTGCTCACAATTCATTTCAAGGCAAGTGCAATAATAATGGGCATTTGGAACTTCAATCATATTGAATGCATGAGAGAGAAAGGCTGTCTGCACTGAAATTATTTGAGTAAATGGAAGACCCAGAGTTGCCTGGGTGGATGCTGCTGCCATGGCTGTCTTCCCATGGTAGCCAAGGAGGAGCCAAGGGAGGAGCCAAGGGAGCAGATGCTCGTTGCCATTAAACCAGACCCTCCTCAGGAATCCCTGTGCCACCCCTGGGATTCCCAGCCCCTCTGAAACCAGAAGTCCAAAAACCATCTGTAGCCTTAAATGCGACAGCAAACGGTTTGGCTCCTTTCAGAGAAAAGAGAGGAAACCCGTGTCTAGAAAATGCTGCTCTCTTCCTTGAAAATGATCCCTTTGGTGTTTTAAAATAATAAAACAGCAATATCCGTGTAAGCCCCAAAGCAGCCTCCTCGAAGTCATTACAGCACATCGTGGCTGCTGGAGGAAGCGTTGTGGGAAATCGAGGGAGGGAGAAAACGAAGGAAGGAAAAGATAGTTCGCCCAAGTTCACGTGAATGGCAGCGCTTTTATGGCACTTGGTTATGGCCACGGAGCTCAGCTGGGAGGAGGGAAGACCCTGACTCCCATTAATTTCACAGCTGAGGCTTCGTGCAGTTCTCAGTGTCCTCGGGTGGGTACATCAATAAAATTATTCACAGAGTGCTTTGCAAGCGATCTGGGTTATAAAACCAAAATAAAGCAAACAAGGCTAGTTAAATGGAACTCTGTTACCACCAGCAAACCCGGCACCAAGCGGTCATTCTCATGAGATAAATGAAATGCTGTGGTAATCTAACCAACGTAGGGGAGAGGCATTTATCCTCTGTCCTCTAACGATGCTGCCCTTGAGAGGCTTTCACTGTTAGGGACAATGACATTTAATTAAGGCAGCAAAATAGAGAAGAAAGAATGAGCTCAAAACCCAAATCAGGGGAATGCCACCTTGACTCTCTTCTGCCCCCTGCTGGGTACTGTAATATCCTCTGTGCAGTGTTGAAGTGGGTCTAGATGTGACACATATTTCTACGCTGGTGACTCTCATCAGAGTGAGTCAGCTGTTGATTTCATTTTCAATGTTTAAAATTATAAAATGCACATAAAATTTACCATTTTAACCCTAAAGTGTACAGTTCAGTGACATTAAGTACGTTCACATTGTTCTGTAACGGTCACCACCACCCATCTCTAGAACTACTTTCATCTTGCAAAACTGAAATTCTACACCTTTCAGTGCCTGGCCACCACCATTCCATTTTCTGTCTTCAGGAATTTGACTACTCTAGGGACCTCCTATAGTATTCGTCCTTTTGTGATCACTGTTTATTTTAAAAACTCCTAATGAAATATGAAAAGATAACTATTATAGGTAACGATAAGGGGAGACGACGCCTAAAGAGAACATGCAGTAATAGTATTTGGCAAACAGAAAGGAGACAGGCATTAACACAAACAAAGTGGCAAATAGAGGAGCAGTGTATCAACTCCTGGCAAGTGTTACAATTGAGGCTCGAAAGAAGCCCCCCCATGAGTAAATTATGCAGGGATACCCAGTGACTATGTGGGAGAGCTCGGCTTTTATTAATTTTATTAATTTCCTCCAGTGCTGTACCTGTGTGCAACCTGGGGTGGGGACAGCCTGGGCAGAGATGCTGAGAGGAACAGGGGCTGAGGTTGGATGCCATCAGTGTCCCAGGTCGTCTCCCACAGCTGTAAGCCTGTGCAGAGGTGGGCTGAGGGGACATGGGTGGGGGCTTGTCTCAGATTGGATTCCAGGAAGCAGGAAGTATTTTAGGAAGTGCTCTTGGAATCGACACCTTTGGGACACTGGAAGGAAGCAGGAGTGGGCAGAGTAAGATGTTTGTTTGCCTGCAGTGTGGTTTCAAGGAAGACCCAAGCTGACCTCTCAGGGAGCTTTGAGGAAAGGATGGCTCTTCAAGAGTTGTCCTGAGTTGGAGCAAAGGATCTTTATATCCCCATGTAGACTAGTCACTGATTGAGGGTTTCCTAGGGCAAGGTGGCTGCCTTCAGCCAAGGCAATTCCCCAAGAGATCTGAGAGCTGAGGGCTGCTATCCAGGAGCCCACTGAGCAGCCAGGGAATGAGCCCTTTATTCCTAAAGGAAGACTTGTATAGTATTTCACAGCCTCTACCACGGATGTCAACAGTGTCTGGATCACACAGTTTGGAAGAGAGGAGTGGCAGTAAAGCTCAAGGCCGCAGAGTCGTGGGTTATGACCATGAATCAGGGCAGGAGTCCATCAGTTGAGAGCTTGCTCTTAGGATAAAAGAATGACCAAAGCCCGACTCCACCAGATTCCAAAATATGATCTACTCACCCTTTGAAGACTCAAATTATTTGGTTCCACCATGTCATGTGATAATACCAGATCTGGTTTCTCCTAATTCATTGGTGTTGGTGGCAGTGGTGGCAGTGGCGATATAGTCATGAAAGTCATGGCAAGAGTGGGCTGAGGCCAGGTTCCACAAATGTGCTATGAGCTGCCTACTTTTGAGATGACTTCCAAAAAGTATATTTTGGTGGCCACTGAGGGAGCCACAAGAGTGAAAATCTAGAGTGGACACATGGGTCAGCAGACATGGAGTCAGAGAGGATGGCACTTTGCAGGCTTGTGGAAAGGATCCAGAGTGACTACAGTGTTTATTTACTTGCTTAGAGCTGATAAAACCTTCATTTTCCTGCAAGTCTTCCCTGGCTTCCCCCAAAATTCAGACTGAATTCATAGAAATTGGAGATGGAGGGACGAGCAATGAAAAACATTTTGTCTATATAAACAGCTGCGTGACTATATAAGTACTTCTGGGACCTGGGCATCCTTAGGGGACCCAGAAGTACCTGCGAATCGTTCCATCTGCTTACACATCTGCCTTCCCCTCCATTGGCCCAGGGCACACGTGTAGTTTCAAATCACATTAATGGTTTCTCAGCTGATTTTCCTTGAGCTCTGCGCTCTGCTGCAGAGGTTGCCTTGATTCCTGAGCCTGAAAGAGCAGTTGACAAATCCCCTAAGGTGAGGCACCACCCACGCTGAAAACTGTTTGTGCAGTGGAAACACTCTCTTGCCGTTCATGACTCATGCATTGACGCTGTGACCAAAATGCTGTGTCATAGGTTAGCAGAGGGCATGATGGGAAGAGACAGGCAAGGGACATGGTCTTCTGCACAGTCCTGCACCAGGGCAGGTGGGAGTGGGCCATCCTCAGGGGAGGGAGGAGTAGATCTCTGTGCTCATCTTGGCAGCGTGGGGTGGCTTTATAAATGAGGAGAAGTTGGTGGCTTTGGGTAAGGCCTTGAGATGCCATGATTAAAATCTTAGTCCTGGTGGGAGGGAAAAGGTCATTAAAGGTCATTCCAACAACCTAGGAATGAGGGGTAAGGAGAAAGAGGGAATGGTTTTGTTCTTTTGTTCATTTAGAGCCAAGTACAGGAGAGTATCTAATCGCAGTTTGTTCCTGGTTATCATGTGCTTAGAGACAGTAAAGTCACATTTATGCTAATTTTTATTTCAGCAGGATCCATCCTGGGAGGGAAGGTTTGGGGCGACAGGAACAAAGAGTTTGGAGTCTGATATGAAAGCATGTTGATGCAAATGTTCCCCAGCTCATCCTCTAGGTACTTGGTTGTAGTCCCTGAGAGGTTGGGTTCAAGAGAACCAAACACACGGGAATCCTCATGAGAAGTCACCCCCACATCCCTCAGAGGGGTGTGAGGAGTGTTGGAAATGGAAGGGTATGAGTGAGAGGCGGCAGCCACAGGAGGCACCTGCTCTCCATCCTCATGACCTCTTACAGTCTTGCTTGTCATTCCAGAGCACTGCCACCTGCATCCAAGAATTTCAGCACCACAGGCAGGACAGGGGTGGTGGCATTCCCTACCACAGACAGGCAAGTAGAGCAGAGAGGGGGTCCAGTTACTTCCTTTGGGTGAAAAAGTTGTCAGTGCCAGAGCAGGGCATCGAACGAGGTCTCAGATCCCAGTGTCTGTTGCTTTCTGCTGAGCAGTGATACTTCAGCCTTGCCTTCCATTTCTTTACAGCCAGATACCTATCCATCCATCTATCTACCTACCTCCCTACCTACCTCCATACTTATGTTTGTATCTATGTATCTACCTATCTATCCATCTATGTATGTGTGTATGTATGTATCTATCTATCATCTATCCATCCCCACCCACCATCTATCCATCCATCCATGCAGGAAAGTGCCCACCATTAACTTCATCTTTTAAACATGGCATGAACTTGACTGCTGGGGAGTAACCAACTATTGCTGGTAAAACATTTATTTTTTCATCTGAGCCACATAAATTCAGCATTTGTTGATACTTTGCCCAAAGCATAATATGGGCTATCTGACAAGATGTAAATAATTAGTGAGAACTCCATGAAAGGGGAAAGTTTTAATTAATATAAAACACACACATTGTTTAAGAACTTCAGACACTAACGAGCTCGGGCCCTCCGTGTTTGTTGCTGTGTGTAAACAAAGTCCTAAATACTCTGCCTATTAAAGCCAGTCCCCCAGTGTCTCTGTATGGAAGCTGTTGGTTATTTAACTCTCTGTACTAGAAGGTGATGCTATGCTGTTAAGTGGAAATGAACTTGAGAAGATAGGCTATTATTAGAAATTGTCATTCTATCATAGAAGTAAACCATACTGGGGCCTTTATTAGCAGATAGCAGAGAAAGATAGCCCCAGGAGGCCAGGAAATCACACCCTTTGGCCTCCAGAGAGGGCACAGAACTCCATTAACCTGCCCCCGCCCAGCCTGCAGGAATTCTAATGGGAAGGGATCTGAGTGCAAGGATGTGTCGTCACTGCAAGCACTTGGAGGCCGAGAATTTTGAGAAACAAGGAAAGAGGTTTTGAGTCCAGGTGGGGTGGGAGTTGCCTGTTTTCCTTTTTCCTCTCTACACATTTGCTCTCCTTTCTCTCAGGAATATGTCTTCCCTGGTCATTAGAGTGGCGATAATTGGAGGCCACTGAGTCTGGGCCTAAAGGAAACACGCAAAGGGAGTGTCTCTGTCGGTTGGCTCCGAAGTCCAGTAGCCTCCAGGTTTCAGCAAGAGAGTCTCTGAGCCTCCGTGAAGGGTTCCAAAGTCCCACATAGAGGTAAGGTGACTCTTCTCCTAGTCTTACCTTACCTGTGTATATTGATCTATGCTGCATTATCTATGGCTACATAATAGATTACCCCAAACCTTAGTGGCTTTAAACAGTCAACGTTTACTGTCTCATGTAGTTTTTGTGGGTCAGAATCCAAGCAGATTAGCTGGATGTTTCTGGTGTGGATCTCTTGTGAGGTGCCCTTCTGTGACCCTCTGCCTGAGCAGAGTTCCTTCCAGAGAGCAGAGACTTGTAACTGGGGAGGGTGTGTCAGAGATCTGCTGGGACTCCTGTAGCAGTGACTGGGCAGGGAGAAGAGGCCAGGCCCCAATGTGCCAGGCGGGGAAACAGTTGGACTAGGGAAAGTCAGTTTCTGTGGCCCTGATTCAGTCTTGGTTTTACTTTTGCATTTTGTAGTTCCTTGCCTTTTGAATTTTCCTTTTCAGTCCCATAAGTTCCTAATACACCTCTTCTTTCATCTCCACCTCTTTTGTGCTGTGGTTCCCTGATCCTGTTTCCTAGGGTCACGCCCTCCATGTCTTTTCAAGACACCAAGTCAATCCAGTGTCCTCTAAAATTTCATTTCCTTCCTTCCTTCCTCTCTCCCTCCCGCCCTCCTTCCTTCCTTTTTCCCTCCCTTTCTTTCTTCTCACTTTTCTTCCTTTCTCTTGTTGAAAGCCATTTTTAGATGTATGCCCTTCTAAGTTTCAGGAAACATTGCCTTTTTCATAGGCTTCAAGATATTTTATAGATCATCTCATGTTTCCCTTTGTTTTTTTTCTCATTTTTAATAGGAAAACATCTTTCTAGGCCAACAATGATATCTTTGACCTAGAGGGTATCAAGGAGATTCAAAGACAAATAAGAAAGTTACCTGCCTTCTGGGCCCATCATGTGAACATATATCAAGTCACCCTAACAAATTGTCAAATACCAAATACTAACCTCACATCTGAGGGATGTAGAGGAGGGAGCAAGTAACACTGTCCAGAAGCATCAGGGAAGCTTTGAAAAGAAGGGTACATTGACCACATCTTGAAGAAAGGGTCATAATGCACCCAGTAGAGTAGAAGTGGAAACAATACAGGCAAAGTTGAGATGAAGGAAGCCTGAGAGCGAGTAGCGTGGGATTCTGAAGGTGTAGGGTGAGGTCCAAGGGCAGGAGGTGATGGCAGAGAGGTAGGCAGAAGGTCATCGTGGAGGGACTTAAGAGCCATTTGATGATATTAGATTGTACTTTGAGGACAGAAACAAAGAGTAACTGTTGGGTTTTGAGTAGGGGAGGATGTGAGGAGTTCTGCACTTTGAGGCGCCCACAGAGGTCATGAAGAGGTATCTGGGAGGCTGTCACTGGACGGGGGTAGCTCGCTGTACTTCCAGAAAGACCCCTGGAGACTCAAGTGTCCCTGGGCAAGATGCTACCAGTTACTGTGAAAATACCCTTTAATTGTCTTGCATTCAAAAGAATCCAGTTACCCACTTTTATTCTTTCTATTTAAACATAAACATTTCCATTATATGAACCATTTACAGTAGCGCTGGATCTTTTTCCAGTTGACAGCATAGTTTATGGGCTTGTACCTGTGTATAGGCCGTCTTCGCCTGGGAGTAATCTGAGCATCTCAGGGTTCAAGTGGCAAGAACCTTTTGTTTCACTTTCAAATACTTTCTCCTCTGTGACTCCCAAGTCCTGTCTGCTGCACTTCTGAGACATTAACATGCAGACTGTTTGTGTCTGTCGCCTTCTCTACGCCTGCTGGGACCTTGGGACGTGTGTGAGCCTGCCTGTCCCCTTCCAGGACCTCATATTCTCAGGCTGTGTTTGCTCACTGGGGCTCTGGACAGCTCAGGTTGCTTGTGAAAATAGGATGATTTGTGCAAGACAAAGGAGTCTTGCCCAGCTGTCAGGATCCGTGCTGTGTCAAGGGTAGCAGGTGCTCTGCTCTAAGCAGTAGCCACTGGACCGTCATTAGCAGTTGCCTTATGCCAGTTCTGAGAGGTGGGGTAACTGTCTCAATCAGCCCCTCTTTGCACAAGAGCAGAGATGCCAAGAGAACGAAATCCTCTGCCGGCTTTCCTTGGTCCCGGGGGATCTTTCCATGGTGGTCGAGGTTAGGTGATGCCTCTCCTAGTCTATTCGCATCCTACAGGAGGTTCAGAGGCAGTAGGAAGGAAGGCTTCTCTTTCAGATGCAGAAGCTGGTGTCTGAGAAATAATCAACAGGGTAAAAGGAGTCCCCGAAATGTGTTTATAGAAGGCAAACACGTTTCTACAGAAATACCCACACATCAGTTCAAAGGCAGTGTTTTCCAATGTGCATTTTGTGACATTGGGTCCTACCAGATGCTCTGGGGGGAAAGAGTTAAGTGGGCAAAAAATTGAGAGAATATTATTTACTTTTCATAGAGATTTACATTTCCTCAGAGCATAAACTTAAGAAATACTGCCAAAAAACCGAAAATAACAACACCACCCAAAAGAGAAAGCAAAACCAGTTTGATTTTTCTTAACCCAGAATTTTCTAAAGTTGAGTGAACAGGTAAGCCCATCCTTTCTAATCCTCAGGAACTTCTTTGGAAACTATTACTCCAGATTTCGACTGGTCACTTTGGGAAGCGGATGACATAAAGAAACTAGAACCCCAAATTCTGTGATCACATAATTTATTTGCCTCCGAGAGAGCGCTTCAGCAATGCCAAAGAGATGAAGATCTATCCCCATTTTAACCATGGCTCAGAACTTCCCTTTGAAACCCCCTTCCGCTGTCTTCATTGTCACCTTGCTCCCACCGTGGCTCCGAGTCCTCAGGAACACAGTGTGTAAAAGTGTGTCTGTTCATTTTACCCTAAACATGGAAAAGGAACGTCTGATCCCCATCACGACCCCAGGAAAGAGATTCTTGTGTGATTGAAGTTGAAAACCGTGATTGAGTGGCTACTTGGGTTTCTCCACCAGATCCCAGAATCTGACCACTTTCGGGATCACAGGATATTTTCTGTGTGTCCCTCATGCCTGTCTACGTTTCCACAAATGGGGGGGTTAGTGACACCAGTCCTGCTGGTTGGTGACAAAGATCAATCAGGTAAAGCTCGTGTGGGGCATGGGTTCTGCTGTGGTGAGATGAGATTCCCCAAAACACACATGTTCCTCTTTCCTCCATTGCTCAATGCTCCCAGCTCTGCCCCTGCTGAGTCATTCACTGCTCGGGGAGATGTGGGTTCAGAATTTTCTGAGTCGAGTCAGCTATTTTGTGAACATCTGGCAATAGGGCCAGAGACAGGACTTTCCAGAGAGAAGCTGTTTGAGCTTTTAGGGAATGGGGAAGGACTTGGGATGAGGAAGGCTTGTTTGGTGGCTTAAGGGACACACCACGCGAGTTTCTCCTTGAGGCCACGCTTCCTTACCGCTGGTGCACACACAGCCGTGGGTGGGAGTTGTGGGGCTCATTGGGGGTAAGCTGGAGGGGATCTGGGCATCTCCATGGGCATTGGTGAAAGAATAACTAATTTTTTATATTGAGATAGTGAATTTGCATAAAACTCCCACAGAATCTTTCACATTTTATATAAAGAGAAACTTGACATTTCTTCCTTGAACATATGTTTCTAAACACAACACAACAACACACACACAAAAAACAGATTGTACGCATGCAGTTTCGGGTCAAGATTTTCAGTGTTATCTCTTTTTTTAATAATTTAATTTTTCCGTCATTATTTATCCCCTCTAGGCCCTTTTCCACCTCCACCCATCCCCCTGCATCCCCGAAATCACCACTGTTGCCCATGTCGGTGAGTTCTCTCTCTCTTTGCTTCCTTTTTTGCTCAGTTCCCTCCCCAACCCACCCCCCTGAGCTGCTCTCTATCTATGAGTCTATCTCTATTTTGCTTGGTGGTTCAGTTTGTTCAGTAAATTCCACATGAGTGAAATCATATGGTGCTTGTCTTTCTCTGACTGGCTTATTTCATTTAGCATAAAATTCTTGATCGTCACCACTGACAAAGTCCATGACTCTCAAGGTTGGGAATAAAAATTTTTAAATCATGTAATAATTCAAAAATGATATTTAAGGAATCAAACAGATCTTCATTATCTTTCAGTGACAAATGTTAGGTTGAAAATACCTTGATAATACACCTGGATTTTAAATTCCATCACAGTTTTTCTATCAGCTAGAGGTTAAGTCACTGGCCCAAGGTCACAGAGCCAGGGTCAGATGTAGGCTGGCTGCAGAGTCTGTGCCTTACCTGCTGTGCTGTGCTGCCTCTAAATGACTACTCATTCTGAACCCTTATAGTTTCTCACTGTGAACTATCAATCACTCATGCGTCTACTGTATTGATAAACTATATAGATACGCAGATTAGGAAGCCTAAGACAGCTGATTCCTATATAAGCCCTTTTGAAACATACTCTTTTTATTTTTCTTTTTTAAATCTTTACCCAAAGATATTTTTTCCATTAATTTTTTAGAGAGTGCAAGGGAGGGGGAGAGAGAGAGAGTGACATCGATGTGAGAGAGACATAATGACTGGTTGCCTCCTGCATGAACCCCCACTAGGGCCAGGGATAGAGCCTGCAACCCAGGTAGGTACATGACCTTGACCAGGAACCGGACTTGTGACCTTTCGAGGTGTGGGCTGATGCTCTAACACTGAGCCAGGCCACACTAAATAGTTAAGAGTCTTCAAAAAAAAGAAGACATCCACAGAGGCCTTCAATTCTCAGAGTCTCCTAAGCAGTGTAAACGGCTTGTCCCTCAAGCTGGCAGGTCATGGTGTCTACACTGCGCACCAGTGGCCCAGTTCACCTTGAGAGCTAGCGCCGCAGCTCTGTCACTTTCCTAACCAGAAAAATACCATTTGTCTCTGTTTTGTTTTGTTTTGAACAACTTAGAAGAACCCTGGTTCCTCCGAGCAGCGACTGGGCCCTAGGTCCTGGGGACCCAGATGCCACAGGGCGGGCAGCACTTTGGTTGGAGGCTCCTGCTAGGTTCAGATCAGGGCTCTGCGGCCAGAGGGGTGTCAGGAGGCCAGCTGAAGTCAGGGCCGGAGGAACATCTGTTCCTTGCTCTCTTCTGAAAGCTGGTGGGCAGAGAACCGGCCTGAGACAAGAGGGCTTTGTGTGTGATAATTGGGGCCCCCACAAACAAGTCGGCAGGCACATCAGCTGCTGGCACTTCTAGTGACCTTTCCGTTGGGCACAGAAAAAACTGCCAAATGGCTCTAAAATAACTGTGTGCTCTGACCTCATTAGCGCTCTTCTGAGCTGTTTCCAAAAGAAAATGCATAGAACGGTCCTCGTGCCTGTGCGGCCTCTCTGCTGCCCCAGAAGTGACCTGCCTGCCGCACCTTGGGAAGGCCCGCACAGTCCTGCCACCCCAGCCTCCTGTCTCCCCTTCATATCAGCCCCACGGGAGAGCTGGCGCACAGGCGATGGCATCTGGGCTCTTTCCTGTCGCGGTCACACCTGCGCCGTGGCCAGGCAGGAGCTGAGCATGAGGTGCCTTTCTCTCGACTCCCAAGACGAGAAACGTTGAAACGTGAACAAGCCTCTGGATTTCCGGCATGAAACCAAAGCGTGGAGCTCCAAAGCTTCCTGGGGGTCGCCACCCTGAAGGCGGCTGAAGATGACAAGCCTTCGCTCTCCAAGCAAAACAAGTTTTCATGTTGAAATCCCTGCAGACCCATAAAAGATGCACCTTCGTCCTGCTGCTTTTTCTTTTTTCTTCCCTTTTTTTTAATCCTCACCTGAGGGTATTTTTCCCATTGATTTTTTTAGAGATAGTGGAAGGTAGGGGAGGGGGAAAGAGAGAGAGAGACATCGATGTGAGAGAGACATGATTGGTTGCCTCCTGCATGTGCCCCGACTGGGCCGGGGATCAAACCAGCAACCCAGGTACATGCCCTTGACTAGGAATCGAAGCCACGACCCTTCTGTCCAGAGGCCAGCGCTCTAACCACTGAGCCACACTGGCCAGGGCTGTTTTGCTTATTTTTCCATGAGGCTGAGAATCAGTTGCTCCCTTATGTAGAGAGGAAGGACTTGGGGGAGGAAGTGGGGTCGGCTCTGGAATTAGCATGGAGGACGGGGGGGATTCCTGATCCTCACTAATCAGGAGAGTGTGTGACCGTGGGTCCCATTTGTATTCCTTTAAGTGGACGAACCTAATCCTTTTTGATTAAGGAAATTAATTTTGGAGGCTTACCTAAATATGATTTGATTTTCATATTTTTCAGATTAGTTCACTTTGAAAATATCCAAATCGCTTGTGTGAAACAAGTCATGTGTTTTGGCTCAGAAAATATGAATATAGTTCCTCTAGGTCCCTTCCATCCAGGGGCCACCCTGGGAGGCCAGGCCGGGGTCAACACACTCCTGCCAAGGTAACCTTTTCTCCGCTACTGGGGCCAAGTGAAGGTGCAGACCGGAGCCGGGTAGGGTGTGTATGAGGCCGTTCATACCAAGAGTGTTGGCAGAGGTGGTGGGAGCAGCCCAAGGGGCTCTCTGTGGCACGGGAGACCTCAGCAGCACCTGGGACTTGGGAACCATGGATCCATGGGGAGAAGGGAGGGCTCGTGACCTGAGATCCCCTGACATTACACATGTGTCTCTAAGGGGAGGGTCATACGCCTCCCGCACTGCCTTTGGCATCCCATCCCTTTCCTGAAAATGTGCAAAACTGTTGACTTATGGGAAGCCTGGAGAGGTAAAATAGATGGTTCTGTGAGGTAGAGCTCTTTGCTCTCTCCTCTGTCCCTTACGTGGCAGCGTGGCTGGTTCATCAGATGCACTTCCGAGAGGCTGGTCCACCTGCTGGTGGAAGGTGAGGCCTTGTCTTGGGGTGATGAGGAGGAACTTGGAGCCTTGCCTGGAGGACCAGGCACCCCTCCCAGGGCCCGGTTCCCACTTATAAGGGAACTGGGGTAAATTGGTGTGAACATCAGGAAGGTTGAAGTTCGCCTCAGGAGGTCAGAGGCAGTGTTAATAACCTGCATCTTCATCAGGAACTAGGTGTGTGCAGGCGGAAGAGCATGGCCAGTGGGGAGGGGAGGGTGGAGGTGGGCACGTGGGCTCAGCAGGAGTCGGAGCTGAGGTGGTGAAGGGGTGCGGAGAGAGGAACCACAGTTCAAAGTACTCTGTGGAGCCGGCATGCCAGGGGGACAAGGCTGGGTTTTCGGTGGCCAAACATCAGGCTGGCAGAGACAGAAACAGAAGCCCTTCCCTCTGTGCGTGGCCCATGGAAGCTGCCAGTGCTTCCCAGGTCTCCGGGCAGCAGGGGCTGGTGCACCGGGCAGCTCGGGAGGCAGGAATCTGATCATTCACAGAGCAGGATGGGTTCTTGGGGGGATGCGCATTTCATGTACAGCTTGGTGGTTCTGAGACAAACCCAGTGCCAGTCAGGCTGCTGTGGTTTCTGAAGCCAACGGGTCTGATGAGGACCCTGTGGACACAGTAGGAAACAGCTGCTCAGGGAGGTGGAGATGCAAACACCTCCGAGTCCTGGCATGGCTCAGACCCCCTGTGACCCTGCAGCCACCAAGGCTCCCTCCTAGTTCGTCTCTGGTCCCCCTTCCCTTGGTTGTTATGTGAGCAAACAGGGCGGCAGCTGGGGGGTGGGGGTGGGCTGTGCATCTCTGGGGGGAGGGAGTGATGGTAACAGTCACGATAATAGCATGGGAATCCCAGCAGCCGATGCTCCCCGAGGACTGAGATGCTCCAGGCTCTGCCCAGGGATGTGGGTTGGGACTGCAGTCAGGAGAGGAGGTGATAACTCTCCCTTCCCAAAGGTGTGTCTTGCAGACTTTAAATAAATGCTCTGTGCTACACAGATAGCAAGCAGACTACAGTAATATTTGGTGCTACATGGTAACATACAGCAAATGGACTACACGGGCCGGGTTTTCTGTATTGGAACTCTCCATAAAATGTGAGATCTGAGTCAGGTCGTTTCTGTGACAGGGCAGGGGTGGGGCTGTGGGGACAGCTTGCTCTGCTTTTCCTAATGAGGTCCCAGGGTGGACAGGCGGCTGCGGAATGAAATGAGAAGTGGAGGGCGAGGACCTGAGTTTCAGAGTCATGGGAGAGGGCTGCCTCCTGGCACAGTTCAGATGCCTGGGCGTGTGCAAGGAGCGCACGTTGTTAGGAGAAGGGAGGACAGGGAGAGTTCAGGGTTGGGGGCACTGGTTTGAACTGTGCATTGCTGCTCCTGCAGATTGAAATTCTGCGGCCACAGAGATGAGATGTCGGTGGTGACCCTTTTGCTCATTAGTTATTGCAAATTAGAGGAGAAGGTTTCCTTCCCAGACATGATTACAGGGAGCTCACTGGCCTCTGAGTTCGTTTTTTGCTCCATTCCTCAGCCACCAAACAAAAACTGGCAGATACTTGTGAGTGAAGTTGCAGGCGGTGACTTAGGTAATAAAGGGGAGGGCGTCTGCCCTGGCCCTGGCTGGTGTGGCATGGTTGGTTGCAGGCTCGATCCCTGGTGGGTGGTGGGGTGTGCACGAGGCAGATGATTGATGTTTCTCTCCCCCCCCTTGCTCTCTCTCTAAAAATCAATAAAAGATATTTTTTTTAAAAGGGAGGAGGGGTCTGCCTTGAGAGCATGCTCTCCAACTCAGCCATGAGTCTTCTGTGCAAATAGAAATATGATGAATGTGTAGGCTGGGAGCTGAGTTAGACTAAATAACTTGGCCAAAGGCAAAGGGAACCTGAGGGGTGGCCTGGCAGAGGCCCCAGAGGGCCAAGGTGGTTCAAATAAGTGGTGAGGCCCAGAGGAATCCAGGCAGGAGCTCTTTGCCTGGGGCTACAGAGGGGATCCTGTTAAAGGGGGGAGTGTGAAGGGCAGGAGAGGGGAGAAGGAATGGAGAGGACCCCCCGGACTCTTCTTCTGGCTAGCTAGACTGAGTCTGTGGCCACTGTTTCAGTTTTCTGTGGCTGCTGATAAAATTACCTCAAACCTGACAGCTTATACAACAGAATTTCTCTCACAGTGCTGGGACCAGGGGAAGAATCTTAACAGCCTCTTCTAGCTGCCGGTGGCAGGAGTTCCTGGCATCCTTGACTGGGTCACTCCAGTCCCTGCCTTCCTGGTCCCAGTCCCTCCTCCTCTTCATGTGTCTTCCATCTCTTGTAAGAACACTTGTCATTGGATTTAGGGCCCAACTGAGTAGTGCAGGATGATCTTACCTCAAGATTTTTAACTTAATTACTTCTACAAAGACCACTTTTTGAAATAAAGTGACATTCACAGGTTCTGGGTGTGGCTCGGTTGGTTGCAGGTTAGGAAATGGACACATCTTTTGGGGGAACCACCATTCAGTCCATTACAGGTGCCAAGAGAGTCAGGGAACTGGGAGGACCTGTATCTTTGTTGTTTAAAAAAATTTCTGGGAGGTTTCTGTTATAGATAGGGTATCCCCAAAAAAGTATACACACACTTTGAATAATTATAAAGGCAGTGTTTATTAAAATACATTTAATTTTCAAAATTGAGCCATCGGCTGTTAAAGTGTATATACATTGTGGGGGGAAATCCTGTACATTGTCTGGACTTGAATTTGTGGGTACTGTCTGGAGGCAAGGAAAGCCAAACTTCAGGGTGCCTCTTAGTCAAAGCTACACTTATTGGTGGCCTCTAGGTGACTGTTCTCTCCTGGGCCTCCCAGTGTCATCTTCTACAGCAACTCCTCTGCCTGCGACCTGCACCCTATGTTGGGTAAATCAGACTCATCAACTATTAAGGACCCAAGGGACTTCAGAGACCATCCAGTTCACATGGTTTGCAGGTGTTTAGCACAAATATAACTGACTCTGGACACATGACAGCTATTCATCATCTAGTGACACTAGTCCAGCTACAGCCTCCTGTTTCTCAAGCCAGTCCTTGTCACGGCCCCTGCCCTGGGTTAGACTCAGCCCATGAACTGAAACCTCTTTGCTATCTCTGTCCCCAAGCAAACCTCATTCTCTGTGTGAGGACACAGAGGCCCCTGGAGGATGATATAACTCATAAAGTTGGTGCGATATCCAAGTGTTACCTCAATGCTTCATTTCCTGTCTCAGAAACAAATCAGATGAACCACCCCTGAATGGTCAGAGGATGATTTTTTTTCACCTTCAAAATATCTAGGTGCTGCCCTGATTTTCTTTTTATTTTTTTAGCTGCTGCCTACCCCGCACAGACATATGGAGCCTGTCACCCTGGCAACGTGACTCATAGCGCGCAGTACAGGCATTCTGCACAGCAGCTTTCAAACCCCATCTGCTGGCCCATATAAAACAAAATTTACACTGAATGGGATTTCACAGAAATCATCCCAGCCTAAGTTGAACACCACTTGTTGGGAAACAAAGCATATGTTGGAAATTGTGTTTTCGATTCTTGGCTTGGGGCCATTTGAGTTCTAGGCGGGGAGGGGAGGTCTCTCCAGGCCTCTGCAAGCAGCTCCCATCCTGGGGCTGAGGGGCTGACATACTGACCTCCATAGAAATTTTAATTTGCCCTGTTTAGACCTATTGCTAGAAGGGAACAGTCCCGAGCATTACACCCAACTCTGCTTCTCCAGTTGTTCTTTGAGTTATAATTGGGGAGAGTTGGCAGCATCAGCGTAGGCAAAGGTTTTAGGGGACAAGAGTGAAAAGTTTAAGTTTGGAAAAAATGAATAAGACCAGAATCAATCCTTAGCTTGGTCTTTTTGCTTCTAAGGGACCTATTTGACACAATGGGGTGAAGGGACATTGATGGGGGGCTGAGGAGAAAGGGGACTGTAATTTCCAATCCCAAGGGACCATGCACAGTCCTTCATTTAACCCACAGGACAGCCTCCGAGAGATCTGCTTTTGTTACCACTTTTTGTAGCAGGGAACCAGGGTGGGAAAGTTGACTCCTTGCCCAAGGTCAGCCAGCAAAATACCGGGTGACATCATCGACGTCCAGGTCGCCTCCTAATGGACTAAGTATCCCAAGAGGGGTCTCTGAAATTTGCTGGGCCCATTTTTCCTTTTAAATAAGACATTTCCCCGGGGAAAGCTCTAGAAGGGAATTAGGAGCAGGTACTGAAGAAAGGAGCAGGGGCGACGGTGTTCAAGGCTGAGAGCTCAGATGGAGTGCGAGCTCTGAGGACAAAGTGTGGGAGACAGGATTCCCTTCACCCCCACCCAGGAGCTCATTGCGTCTGAGTCCTGCTAGTCTGAATTTTGCAAACTCCGGACGCATTCTCAGGTACATCTTGATTCTATTTTGAGTGACTATTAGAGCTACTATTCTAGGTGCTCGGCTGTATCTCAGATGGAGTATCTCCTTTAACCCTCACAGTAACGCGGGCTGGATGGGGTAGGTATCGGCATTCCCATCCAACAGATCGGGAAACAGAGGCAGAGGTTTACCTGGCGTGCCCCCCTCCCAATCCCAGGGCAGAGAGGGCTCTAGCTGCAAGGCTGTCGGTCTTGAGGGTGTTTTAGGTGACGTGCTCTGCTTTGAAGCTCCTCTGGGGGCAGGGAGAGTGGCTTCCCTTTCGTTTGTACGTTAGTTTCCCTTTCGCTGGGGAAGATTATGTCATCCGTGGACCCTTTCTTTATTCCCCGCTGCTGCTGTCTCTAGAGCAGCCGCAGTCCTGGCTCATTCCATTTTGGCTTGGATTTCAACCAATTGAAACCTAATCCCTGACGCTGTCAGCAGAGAAAGACCATCAAATATTAATCCAGTGTTTTGAAAGGAGACTCAGGAAGGGCAAGAGGCCTTCAGGACCCGCTGGTTCTCTGGTAGCAGGAACTGAATGAAGCTGGAGAGAAGGAGGATTTGAGAGGCCAGGTCTCCGAGCTTAAGAACAGCCGAGGAAAAGGGTGGCTCAGGAACCAGCAGCACCGGCCACACCTGGCGGCTCATCAGACATGAGGGGGTGGGGTCTGCACTCCCACAGACACCCAGATGAGAGGGGACATTGCAGTTCTAGACGCACCTGTCTAATCGATACCTGACTTCTTTCTCTGAACTCAGGCAGTGGGCTGACTCAGAGATGGCATGAAACGTGATCAGACCGCCGTTTCCTGGTGATCAGATGGGAGGGAACTTCGGGCAGGAGCAGCAGAAAATCAGATCTGGGCTTACAGGAGCTGGCATTTTGTCGGGAAACACAGTCAGCTGGTTAGAAACCAAATAAATGGGCCAACCTCCATGCATGGTGGCTGAGTTAGCAAAACCGACCAGGTCAGATTCAACCCAGAGTGTTTTAGCTTTACATAAGCAATACCTAGTTCCTTCTCCATGATGGCACAGGTGAAATAGCCAGTGTTTATGAGCAGTGGGAATGCCAGCCCCATTCCTTTTCATCTGAAAGCAGCGCCTTCGTTTCTCTCAGCTTGGTTCCTGCATTAACTGTTTCCCCTGAAACTGACACTGGGAGCGTTTCCGAGAAAGCAGTTTCATTCCCCTCGGATTCCATCTCTGAGTGTAGGTTAGCTCTAAGCTCGGGCTTCTGCTCTGCAGAAATGCCCCAGGCTGACCTGCTGCTCTCCGCAATGTCATCTCAGATAAGTGAGCCCCAGAATCAGGGAAAGCAACCCCAGTGGAAATTGGCATTTTCTCAGCTCACCGCACTGAGTTTTTGGCAAGTCTTCTGAACTTTAGGTGTTTAAAATTGTGCCTAATATAATTGACCTCACCATCTCCTTCCTGGGAACCAAGTGAAGGTTAATGAGAAGTCGTAGATGGTTTGACATCTGGGGGTGGGGGGAGTACCCTGTAAGTATATTGAACACAATGACTAGGTGTAGGTGAGATTTTAAAAGAAAGGATACTTCATTAGCCCCATCACCAATCCACATTAACCTTGCTGCTCCCAGGCTGGTCCTGTGTATAGGTGTGGCCATCGGCCATCAGAGTGGTTCTGAGCGACCAGCACTTGAAGAGTCTCTCTCTACAGAGCTGACCCTTCAGTCCCCTGCTGCACACCTTGTAACACATCCCCATTGCCTTCAGAATTACATCTCAGAACTTCAGGTTTTGTGTTTTCATCTATGCTCACTTCTTCCAGCTCAGTTTTTACAACCTCCTGTCTTCCTTGGCTGTGGGGTCATTTTCTGTTCTCTAAAACACCAGACTCACTCGCTCACTTGCTCTCCAGGGCACTTGCTTATGACATTTATTGTTCCTTTTGCTCAGAATCGCTTTTTCCTCCCATCTTCACAGCCTTACCACCTGACCAGGCCTCATGATCCCTGAGATCTCAGCTGCCTCCTGGGGGACACCTCTCAGAATCTTCTAAGTGCAGGCCCAGGAGTCTCCCATGGCCCCACCGCACCTCATGCCTAAGTCCTTTCCTGTCACTCCCTGCATTTTCCTCCTTCTATGCCATTAGACCAGTGCTTCTCAGCCTTGGCTGAGCACTTAGAGTCACCTGGGACATTTAAAAATTACAGATATCCAGACCTCTGAAATCATAATCTCCTGGGGGTAATTCAGGTATCAGTGTATTTTTCAAAATATGTTTTTATTGACTTTTTAGAGAGAGAGGAAGGGTGAGATAGAAAATGGATGAGAGAGAAACATCATCGATTGGCTGCCTCCTGCATGCCCCCTACTGGGGGTTGAACCCACAACCCGGGCATGTGCCCTGTCTGGAAATCAAACCAGTGACCTCTTGGTTCATGGGTTGACGCTCAACCACTGAGCCACACCAGCCAGGGCAGGTATCAGTATTTTTAAAACTCTCCTGGTGATTCTAGGGTGTGAGTCAGTTTGAGAGCCCTTGTCCTAGAATCTAAACCTCTGAGAGAGGATTCAGTCACAACAGTGGCCTTCATGCCTGGTCCGTGATTGGCAGGAGCTAGAGCTTGTTGAATGAATGAATGAGGATCCGCCTCAGCTTTGCCGATCCTGGACTTTGGCTCCCAGGTGACTGTTGGAGGATCAGGCTCCTAGGTACCTGAGACCCTGAGAATGATCCTAAACAGAAATGAATTGATTTTATTTTCAGGAAATGTGACCAAGCTTACCAGATACTGTAATCACCCTTCCTCTTCTTCCCTAGCCATGAGCTCATTCTTTTCCCAGTAAGGAAGCCCCCTAGAAAGCCAAGTAGAGACAAGATAAGGCATGGCAAGGAAGCCCAAGGTCCTACAGGAAGTTTTTATCTGGCTGTGATGTCTGATAGATGTCAACTTCCTACTCTAAAGATCCCACGGACTGGATGTTCTTGGCATTTGAAATAAATTTATCTGCAAGGGCTTTGAACACACAGAGCAGCATTGTTGTTTTTATAATGGCGTTTCGCTTATTCCCAGAACAAACCGATTGCCCGAGGCGATAGGAGTGTGATGGGGAGGCGCAGTTGGTGCTTCTGTGGGGAGTGTGCGCTGGAGCATCCGGAGGAAGGGCCGCGGCCGGGCAGGTGGGAAACCCGGGAACCCAGAGAGCAATGCTCTCCTTGTGGCTGCTGCCCGGCTCCTGAGCCGTGAGAAAGGAGGTCTTCCTCCTCACCTGGGTCTCCTCGGGCCTGATGCCGCCTGGGACCCGTCGTCATGTCAGTCGCCAAGATAAATAAACTATGGGCCCTCACTTAGGATTCTTTGACTTCCAGGTATTAGAAAATGGGCTTAGATTCAATCTAAGCATAAAAAGGTGTGTTGGAAGGATCAGGAGAGTTCAGAAAGTCAAAATGAACATCAGGAAAGAAAAAGACAATCTGCAGGCAGAACCTCGAGAAGGCTATATCTAGCGCTCTTCTCAGGACAAAATATTTCATTATTTGCAAACATATTTTTTTCTCTCAACTGTAGCACAATTAAAGAGTATTTTTTGTAGAAGGAAATTAAATAGGTGAAATATGAACTGACCAGGAGTGGACCAGGGATCACGTGGAAATCAAAGAAAACTCAATGTAGGGAACACAGGGCATCATTCGGGAGACAAAAGTCTCTCGAATCCACTGACTCCATGCGAATGGAAACTGCAGGGGGACTTGAATAAATCCTCGATGATAAAGCAGGAGAGCTGTTGAAATAGGTGGAAAAACAGGGCGTGACATCAAATGCAATTACACCTGTTTGAAACACAACATTTAGCTGCAGTGTTTCATACCACGTTAATATAAAATAAGTCATTATTAGGAAAAAGAGCTGACCTCATTACATCACATCAATAATGCATTTTCTAGACGCTCATCATGGTCCTTCCTGTAAAGGCCAAGCAATGGAGAGAAATCACCTTCTATTGCTCCTCCCTGGGAGGGTTTATTCCCTTGTGCTGCCCATGGACACGCACCAGAGATAAAAACAACACAGACCCGTTGTGGTCTTATGGTACCTTAGAAGAGAGGCACTGTTTCCACCGAGCAGCAGCATCCTGGTCTCCTTGGAAACCACCCAGAGGAAAAGAGCAACGGGAAGCCACAGAAGCGTGAAGGGCAGTGGAGAAACAGAGCCTGAGCGTAGCCTCTTCAGGTGAGGAACCTTCCAGAGATAGCAGATTCGGGTCCCGGAGCTGGCACTGGACTTTCCCCCTGACTGGCTAAGGAGACCTTGCAGAGCACTGAATTCTTTATGACTCAGTTGTCTCATCTAAAAGTTAATAATAAAACAACAGTGCTTCTTCCTTCCTGTGCATTGATTATTAAAATTCTTAATAGTAAAGATGTCATATTTTCCAAGTGATTGAATTTGGATGGTCAACAAAGGACCCTGAAGATTTAGCAGTCATAAAACTACTTAATATTTGGACTTTCCGAGTCTCATGGTAAAGGAATCCCTAATTACGATGAGATTGTGCATTTGAAACACGGGGCATGAAACCCAAGAGTCAACAGACTGGTGCCCGGTAAACATTTCCTATGTACTTGTCAATGTTACGAGACAGAACACGATGGAATGATTTTTTAAAAGCACGTGATTTGGAAACAGGCCTGGCTCAGATGCCTAGTCTGCCCGTTTGACCTTGGGACAGCTGAAAACCTTGCCGTTCGAACACTTTTTCAATGGGGATAATAGTTCTGTGGGGAGGAGTAATTACACAAATACAGTGTCGATGCATAGAAAGTACTCAAGAAATTGTGGCTTCTCTCCGTCTAAATAAATATTCATGCACCCATCCTCTTCAAGACCAAATCACATTGGACATACTGACCCATTGAGTTCAGGGGGCTGAATCCAAAGTTTAACGCTTTTCCCCAGAGCAGTATAAGAACATGCAACAAAAATTCCTTCTCTCTCTCTCTTGAAATACCACCAGGCTGGAAAATTAAGGGCTGCTGTGTGCACAATTAGTAATAGTTGCAATATTTGTGGGTAATTATTGACATTTATCATCCCTGCTACTTTGCCCTACCCACCCCCCCCCCCTTTCTTGGTATAAATCTGGATGTTTTATTGTTTATTTGTGGTCATAATTTGGCCTTGCATCTTTGGGGGTTTGTTGCTATTACTCATTACAGATATTATCACTGAGGGAAAAAACACTTCAGAGGTTTGAGCGTCCTCAATGTCTGAAATCAATTTATGAAGCCGGGACCAAGCCCCATGATCAGCACACAGTAAGTGTTGATGTTCTCTTTCCTCTCTTACTTAATTTGGTTGTCAGGGGAAGATGTGTGGTGTGATTTTAGCCAAAGATGATTATACAAATACAAGGAGTCTCCCTGCAGCCAGTTCAACGTCCTGTCACATGTGCATGGTTCTAGCTGGAGTCTGTGTAAATGGATATATATTGCTCTCATAGCTAATGGGCTTGACTTAAAAATGTTTTCACAGAGGGTTTCCTGTAGGCACCTACTTTTTCATTTCCTTAACTTTATGAAGCAACCCTTTGCCTAATGTTTACTTACCTAGAATTAAATTAAATTTACTCTTATTAGAATAAAAAAGTTACCTATCCTGATACTTGATTTTCAGATCTTAAAATTTCTATAAACACTTTGTAGAGCTTACCCCACTAAAGAACTCTTACATTTTAATACAGTTCCAGCATAAATGTTCAATATAAAAATACATTGGTTTTGGCCTGGCTAGTATAGCTCAGTGGATTGAGCACTGTCCCATGCACAAAGAGGTCACTGGTTCAAGTCCAGGTCTGGGCATGTGCCCAAGTTGCAGGCTTGGTCCCCAGTCGGGGTGTGCAGGAGGTAGCTGATCAATGTTTCTCTGTCAATGATGTTTCTATCTCTCCCTCCCTCTCGCTTCCTCTCTCTCTAAAATCAATAAAATCATATTTTAAAAAATACATTGGTTTTGATGGTAGTGTTGAATTCAGCACCTGTTTAGCAGAACTCTGTGTACAAAACAAAACAGAACAATGCACTACTTACCAATAACAAGATAAATGAAACTCAGGCTTTGACCTCAGTGATTATAAAATCTTAGAATTGCCATAGCTCACTAAAAATTCCAATAATGCATGTCAACTGCACCTGACAGTATAAAAATTTAAATGTAGCATTTTTATTGTTCATGCAGCAAAGCATTTTCCCTCCAGGCTGTCGACTTCTGAAAGCACACACAGTGTCAGATGTTAAAACAATATTTGATCAAGTTCATTTCAATGCAGATAACGCTAAGTGCAGAAATGGGGTTAAATAACTCGTGTAAAGAAACCGATAATTAGAGCGAAAGTTGTAAATGAAAAGAATCCATTTTGCTGAGGAACTTAAGCTGACACCCAAAGGATAAAATATGAGGCTGAAAGTAAAATATACCATTACTTAGTGAAATGATTAAACAGACATCAGTAAGTTTAATTCCTATGATTTAGCAACCTGAGAGTGAACTCATGTTTATAAGAAAAACACGATGCATACGCTTTGTCTCTTTTTTGTGTCTGTTGTAGTATCTTGAAAATGAGAGTAGGGGAAAAAATTGCCTAAAATTTCAGACTAGAGTTGATAACACTGTATTATATCGTCGAAATGTGTTAAAAGAGTAGAACTTAAATGCTTTCTCACACACACCAAGATAAACATGTGAGGTGATGGATGTGTTAATTAACCAGATGGGGAGAATCCTTTCACAATGTACACATGTATCAAAACGCACTTTGAATATCTTACAGTTCCATGTCAGTTGTATCTCAGCAAAAAAAAACACACTGAAATTTTAAGAAAGTCAGACCTCCTCTTATTGACCCCTTTAAGTTAATAATGTCATAGCTTTAAGGATCTATTCGAAAATAAACAACTTTCCTTTTTTTATTAGGAATCCCAAGCATCTGTGCTGGTCCCGTGTCCGTGTCCCCCCCCCCCCCCCCCCCCCCGCCAAAGACTTTACTTTGGGGAAGGAGTTTTTAGAAAATGCTCCACAATGTAACAATTAAGTCAGAATTTCTGAGACGTTGCCAAGAACAATCGAGAAGGATGTCGCTTTATGTGCAGAACGCTTGCTGAAGAACAGTTTTGCCTCTTAGTCACTGAGCAGATTCTCATTATTTATTTAGATTTTCTTTGGCAGTTATACTCTGAAGAGCTCACTAGAGTAAATTATTCCAATATCATGGTCATTTCCAGACTCATGGTATTTATTCCTGTTTGTTTTCATTTTTTGCAGACTTCACCCACTAAATATGTCCAGAGTCTAGTCACATCTCTCCATCTCTACCACCATAAGCCTAGTCCAGATTGTCACAGTCTTTCGCTTAGACGAGTGACATTGCCTGTAACTGGGCTTCCCACCTACACTCTCACCTCCTGCATCTGTTCTCTACTCCGCAGCCCCTGGGATAGTCCCCTTCTCAGCAAGGATGCCAGCTGGGATTTTGATAAAGATTACATCGAATCTGTAGATCAGTTTGGGGAGTATTATCATAATGATATTAGTCTCTGATCCATGAAAATGGATGTCTTTGCATTTATTCAGGTATTTTCTAATTCTTTTTAACAAGATTTTATAGTTTTTTTTTCTTTTTTCAGCAACTATTTATTGAGTCGCTCTTCTACAACATGTCTGCTAGACTTTGAACATACAATGAAAATAATAGTCCTTTTATAGCCTCTAATGTTTTGTAGTTTTAAAAGCACACGTTTCGCGGTTCTTTTTGTTAATTTTAATCCTTAGTATTGTATTGTTTTTGATGCTATTGTGAGTGGAATGGTTTTTCTTCATTTTGTTCTCATGTTTTCATTGGTGCTGTGAAGAAATACAACTGATTTTTGTAGGTTGATCTTGTATCCTGCAACTCAATTATTAGTGAGTTCCTAAGGATTTTATATATAAAACTAATTTCACTTGAAACTAGAAAGAGTAGTACTTCTTTCTCTGTAATCTGGATGTCTTATATTTCTTTTTCTTGTCTAGTAGCTCTGTCTAGAACTTCCAGTACAGTGCCGAGTAGAGGTGGTGAGAGGGGACGTCCTTGTCTTGTTCCTGATCTTGGGGAGAAAGCTTTCAGTTTTTCACCACTGAGATGATATTACCTGTAGATTTTTGTAGATGCCCTTTATCAGACAGAGGAGATTTCCTTTATTTCTAGTTTGTTGGATTTATTTTTTCATGAAAGCGTGTTAAATATCATCAAATGCCTTTTCTCTGTCTATTGAGTTTATCATATAGTGGGGTTTTTTGGTAGTTTTCGCCCTCCCCTTTTTTCCCCATCCTTCTGATTGTATAATTCTATTGATCTATCTTCATATTTGCTAATTTTTTCTTCTGTCAGTTCAAATCTACTGTTGAACCACTTTAGTGAATCTTGATTTCAGTTATTGTCCTTTTCAACTCCAGAGTTTCTCTTTGGCTCTTTCATATAATATGTACCTACTGATATTCTCTGTTTGATGAGACATGGCCATCATATCTTCCTTTACGTCCTTTATCAGGCTTTCCTTCAGCTCTTTGATACTTACAGTAGCTGCTTTGAGGCCCTGAAAGGCAAATCTTCTTTGTTGCCTGCCCTTTTTTCTGTTTATTGACAACACTTTCTTGTTCATTTTCACAACTCATCACTTTTTCATTGAAAACTGGACATCCTCAATAATATAGCCAATGTGAATACTCATCTGCCCCTCCCCACCCCGTTGGGTGTCCCTATTGCTGGCCTGTTTGCCCCCTTGATTATTTATTGAGCAGCACAGCCGGACCAGCTCAGTGAAGTCCGTTTCCCGTGCACTGTGCATGCTCTGATGTTGCTCCCTAGACGGCACGGCCTCAGGCATGTGCACAGTTTCCTTGGCCTTCCCCAGGCATGAGGGTGATTTTAGTCTGTTCTTCATCTCTTTCCCTGAATTCCCCCTTAGGCTTCAGGCCGGTTACCACACCTAGCTGTTGGCCTCCACTAATCCCTAGCTGGTTTCTCTCTTGTTTTTAACAAACACCTCAGATCATAAATTGCTCCACAGTCTGATCCAATTAAAGCCGGGGCCCTTTGCAGGGCTAGCGTTTGAGGCTTGATTTGCCCTGGGAGGGCCCCTCTTAGCTGTCTCGTCCTCTCTGTCACACACCTAGCTGCTCTGTCATTTTTTCCTTGTTGCTATGGAGACTGCGCTTAATTTCTCATCTCCTGGAACTCTATTGCTTTCATCGGTGCCCTTGGGCTGAAACTTTCCCATGGTCTGTTACAGATAAAGAGGTGCCTTTCCTGGTGTCTCTGACCTTATATCACCGGTCACTCTCTTCTCATTTACCCTGTTGCGTTTTTCTTCAGAGCCCTTACACTGACCTGACATCACGTTAAATATTTGCCTATTCATTGTCTGTCTCCACCACGACAGTGTAAGCTCTCTGAGGGCAGCTTGATGCCAAGTACCCAGTTCCTAGAAGAGCACTTACCGCACAGCAGGCATAGTAAATAATCAATAAGTGGTTTAGTGACTAGTGAAGGAACAAATAGGTCGCCACCACTACCGAGCAAAAGGAAAAGGGAATATTCACGGCGAGAGTTTAGTCTTTGCATAGAGATGACTATTAGAAAACCTTTTGAAGTTTACGATAAAATAACAGTGTTGGGAAAATAAAAAGGAGACTGGGATGAGTGGGTCTGACGCCCCAAATGAAGATGAACTCAGCGATGATGATGATGATGACACTAATGACAACCGCAGCACAGCTGTGCTGAGCTTCACGCTTACAGTGGGCTGTGCTGCGCCCGCATCTTCATTTCATTTAACGCTCACAGTGACGCTTTGAGGGAGGCGGTGTTCTGCAGATGTGTGTAGTGAGCACAGAAAGGTTACGGAGTAAATACAGGGCAGCCGCACAACTAGGAAGTGCCCAGACTGGGCAGTTAGACTTCAGACCCTATTTTATTACATAAAATATGGTACCATGTTAAAGCATACATGATATAAGGAGTGGAGAAAATGGTTACAAAGAAAAGGTATAAAATCAGAATTTTCACGGACCCCAACAGCTGAGAGTAAAAGTGAGCTCATGTTAATATTAATTCTCAAATTACTTTGGCTCATTACCTTGTTTTTGGAGCATGACCTCAGTCCCCCCTGAAGTTCACTTTCTTCAGCGCCCTCACAAAAATTCTGAGGGATCCCCACGAGGCATGTCGTGCGTCTCAGTAATTACACGTGCCGTCGAGGTGCCGCAGTCAGGAGCTGACCCTGCGACATGCTGGGGTTGTGGTGGTGGCAGCAGTGAGTGGTGGTGACTACCTTTCTGGCAGAAGGGGTGAGAAGTGAGAACGTGTAGCACCCAGTCTGTTTGGGAAGAGAAACCAAAAACCTGTGCTACAGCACCACCTCCTGGAAGCGCAGGACCGGTTCCTCACTGCCAACCCTCCGCACTGTCAGAATCAAGTGAACAACGCCTTTGGACTCAAGGTGTTTGCTGCTTCAAATGCTACAGCCCAGGCGAAGGCGCCCTTCATCAGACGCCCTGAAAAATCCCAGGAAGACGCTCCTGCAGAAAGGAAAGGGGAATTCTCCAGCAGCAGGAGCCAGAGCATTAGACACTGCAATTAACTGATAAACAGTTCTAAAGGGCTGTTCTGAAGAAATTCAAATGAGGTACAAGAAAACCCCAGAGAGGTAATTCATTGAACCCAGGACTGAAATTCAGGAACAAAAGGAGTGCTTTACCCAGTAGATTGAAATTATAAAAACGATGCAAGCATGGGTTGAAGAACCCAATCAATGAATGAGACAGAGAATGCCTTAGAAAGCGTTGGTAATGGGGCAGGTCAAATGGAAGAGGGGATAAGTGACCTGGAGGATGGGAATTTGGGAATTATTCAGGAGGAAGAGAGGAGAGAAGTCTAATTTTTAAAAAGTGAATAAACCCCAAGAGAGCTATCAGACCCATTAGGAAAGCCAGAGTAAGAATAATGGGCGACTAAATTTAATAATCCTGCATTGCACATTTGAAATTTGATAAAAGAATAAATCTGAAAAGTCTTCATTATAAGAAAAATATTTTATAATTATGTATGGGGATGGATATGAACTAGACTTACTGTGGTGGCCATCTTGTAATACAAATATTTTTCATTTTTCCCCTTTAAATATTGCTTCTGCCCAGTTCTCTCTTCTTTTCTTAGGACACCAAACTGTGGGCACACCAGACCTTTTCCCTGAGCCCTTTATGTCTTCCTTGCGATTTTATGTAAGTTTTACTCTTTACCCTCCACTAGTGTTCAGTCTGGTATTTTTTACTGACCTGTTCCAGTTTCCACCTTTCGTGTCTAATCAGGATTTCCATTAGATTTTAAAAAGATTGATTCTGGTATAAATATAAAATTCTCCATATTTCATCTTATTTCTTCAAACTACTAATCCGTTATTTTAAAGTCCCTCAGTTCTCTGTCTTTGTGCATGTATTTCTGTTTTCTGTTTGCTTTTGTAATTCTGATTATTTAGTCTTACCTTCTGACAACCCCTTTAGTGTTGAGATGTGGACATTGTGTATAAAACATTGCGGTGCAGTGTTTCCAGTTCATGTCCTCTAAGGTGCAGCTCTGCAGGATCCCACCTGGAAGCTTAAGTTGACTCTAAGGCACCACCTCCTTGGTGACCCCTGGACTCTAATTTTGTCCCCTGCATCAGATGTCCTTCACTTCTGAGTTTCCTAGCTCCTTCTTTCTGCCTCTCAGTGGCCAGTTACAAATCAGCAGCACCCCGAGTAAAAGCAGAGCTGAAAGTGAGGGACAGCTTGTGCACTTCCCTTCTTCTGGGGATTCTGTTCCTTCAGGTTCTCACTGCCTGGCCAGCTGTCTAAAGATTTCACATCAGTAGGGTTTATATTCTACCCATTTTTTTTTTAGTTGTTCTCAGAAGGTGGGTTTGTCTGTAACTGTCTTCTCTACTGTTACCAAAACTGGGAATTTCTCCAGGATGAGTTGTTAGGAAACACGTAACATCTTTATTCCTATAACCCAAAGACTGTGCATCTGCTGACGCTGAAGACTTTGCAGATGTAGAGCCCTTCCCTTGAAACTAAAAATACAAAGTCAGGTGCTCTGGTCAGGCTGTGTTCTGAATGGGAAGGGCGAACCATAAGAAATGAGAACTGCAGACCACTTGCCGAGAATATCAGGGTTCAGGTGCTGTAAAGGAGACTGGGAATTATCAGAAATTACCAGACTTGTAACCCTAATGAGGGCCTTTGAAGTAGAAAGAATCCAGGAATGGTCCCAGTTGGATGCTCCCACAATTTTGTTTAAATGAAAAAATGCCAAAAAAGAGTTTAAAAATTGGAATATATGAAAATGTTGGTAGTTAATAAATTAGGATTTCTGTTCAACATTATTATGTGATTTACAAGATAATGATACTATTTAAAAGTATTAATTTATCTTGTTACATAAACTGGTAGGTAAATTGCAGCAGTTTGAGGAACTTGGTTTTCTTTCCCTACTTGCAGTGTGGCTCCTCGACCCTGTGCAGAGCTTCTTCTGGAGACAATGCTAAGTGTCTAGAGCAGGGGTGGGGAACGCTCGGCCCACGGGCCATATATAGCCCTTGTAATCATTCGGTCTGGCCCTGCCAAGGCCTCACCGAAGAGAAGCAGTTCCAGCCATCACATTAGGGGTGAGTTAATTAAATGTTTTACCAAATATAGCAGGCTGATTTTTAAGTCAATAATTTTGTATGGCCTGGGAATGATGTTAAAAGTATCCAAAAGGCCTTTGGCAGAAAAAAGGTTCCCAACCCCTGGTAAAGAGTTAGGTGGCAGATACACCCCTCCTCTGATACCAATAGACTGTGGTTGAAATAGCCTCTCTCTTAACTCTAATGAAATGAGCTGATAACAGTGTCACTTTGTAGTAAATATAATATGTCAATGACAGAGTAGGAGTCCTAAGTCCCTGACAGAGTACAGAACAACTCTGTACATTTTCTGCAAGGAAATACTATATATACAGGGTGGGACAAAACTAGGTCTCCAGTTGTAAGTACACAAAACACAGTTTATTCTTGTACTATTACTTATTAATTACTGTAGTATTTTCTATACAAACAACTGTGAACCTGCTTTTGCCCCACCCTGTATTCTTTTACCCTGAACACAACACACAGTTGACACCTCCCCTCCCTTTTTTTTTTTTTTGGTACTATCACTGCTTTTCCTTCTCTTTCCACATCATTCTCTACAAACTTCAGTTTGGATGAAATTTTAAAAGCTAGTCCCTCATAGTAGTCATACGACTTTAATAACTATTTCTTGACGGTTGGCCTTCCTGTAATTTCACAACCAGGGCTCTTCATCTTGAAGAGCCTGGTTTTTCAATGCTCGTGTGGCTGAAATGGTTCTGAGGTTTTGTGGTTGTGTTGACGCTCTGCGGAACTTAGAGCCCCAGCTTCCTTGTGCTTGGTGAAGGGGCCAGTCCTTGCATGCAGACCATGGAGGTGCTTGGGCAGCCTTGCTACTAGGAGACAATCCTACCTGGAAGTCAGACAGGTGGCCCATCGCTGCACCTCCCCGGAGGTATCTGCCTTCTCCAGGTAAGTGCAGAAGTCTTGGGGTGGGGTCATGTGAGTGAAAGTTAGTAAACAGAGCATGCTGGCCTGGCCAGTGTAGTTCTAACTCTGTCTTCAGACAGGCTTGCTGTAAAGATAACTATATTATGGTTATGCTGACCACACTCCTGCAGAGTAAACACTGTTTAATTCTTCCTATGTCGTGCACAGGACTGTGAGGGTGACACCCAGTTTTCATGAGTGAGTAAATATGGACAAAATGGCTTCAGAATCTGTTAAAAAGAAAGGACTCTGGCTGAAAAGCTTATAGGGTCCCTAGGGGATCTGGGGTTGCATTTATGTGTTGTTCAAATGTTTATCTTGTAAGTAGTGTATTTTTTAATTATGAAGAATCTTCAAACTGTATGACTGTAATATTGTCACATACAGGTTGAAGCCTTCTGGCAGCCCTAACAAATAGAAAACAATCAATAGCCATCAGGAACCTTGAAATTCCTAAAAGAAATATATTCAGGATAACACCTGTAACAATGGCCATTGTCATTCTTTTCATTCCGTTTTTACAGTACTACTTGACCCGAGGAATCTGAAAGTAACTTTAAATCACATAACTGAAAGTTAAGAACAGCATCTATTTTTACAACAACAATAATTTTACACTAAGTTCCTTCTCTACCCTTATTTCCTTTTGATAAGAAGTATTGCGTTTCAAATAGACGGAATGGGACATAATGCAAAGTTGAGAAGAACCAGTCAGGGATGCACACCATGCGGCTGGGGGTTTAGTCCTGCTTCTTTGGCAAATGTGTAACAGGGTTTTGTTCTCTGAATTTCAACTTCCTACCAGTCTGCACAGTTATTTATCCAAGAAGTTGTTTATTACGTGCTCCAGGTTTACAACCCCATGCTTTCCTTTTTATTGGGTTTAACTCAGTCGATAAGTCAGTATTTCAACTGATCGATCAGGAGTAATGAGAAGACCAGTAGGTGAGGAGGGAGGTGGTATGAATGCTAGTCCTCTGTTTTCTAGAAATTGAGGGATTTGGACAATATTTTCTAACCATCCTAGCTCAGGGGTTGGGGAATTGTCTCTATGAAGGACTACATAATAAATAGTTTGGGTTTTGGAGGCCAAGATGCAAAATTGAATATAATATGCAGGTTCTTACAAACCACTTAAAATGTAACCATTTAAAAAGGTAATAGCCGCTCTTAGCTCACAGACTGTACAAAAACAAGAGATGAGCCAGGTTTGGCCTCAGGGCCATAATTTTGCAACCCCTGTTCAAGGCAGTGATTTTCAACAATTATAATAGAAGGTGTAGACTAGGGTACATGAACCCCAAAGGAGTTCATGGATGATAGATTATTCACCAATCCCATAAAGTTGTATAGAAAAATCTGTGTATGTAAATAGGTGTTTTTCTAATGGTAAAGAAATGCCCACAGATTTTATCAGATTTTCAAAGTGGCCCAAAACCCAGCTAAGGTTAAGGACCACAGGACTAGCTGATTTGTAAAGATGCCTTTCAAATCTAAAATTCAGTGAACCTATAAAATGCCTATGGGATGCCTGCTATGCATAAGCCACTGCGCTAGCCTTATAAGAGACATTAGCACATTATGACTAAAATAGCACATCAAAATATTTTAAAGATTGGAATAGGTGCAAATCAGTGACATCCTTCAAAGCAGTGAACTTGAGAAAAAATCTGTAATTGGTCAAACATTTCTGAGATACTAATTTATAAAAGGTCTTCACATCTAGTGAGTTGTGTCAAAATATTTATCAAATATTCTTATTGTTCCATTTTGGTTTGTGATGACAATGGTATTTTTCATGATAATCACAATCCAACTTAATTTAAACAGAGTCTCTTTCCTAAAGATACAATTTCCTTAAGGGCAGGAACTATGCCTTTTCATCTTTGTATTCTGGAAAAAATATTTGTCATACACTGAGGATTCAACATCTCTGGGATGAATGAATGAACTGAATGAATGAATGTTAAGATGAAGACACCGTCTTTGAGATTACGTGCATTAGATACCAAAGGCTTAGAACTCGAAGTGCTCTAAAAACATAGTTGCTAAGTTCAAAGATTGCTTCTCTTTTCAACTTTGGACATAACTGTGATGTCAAAATACTTGGTCAACTAAAGATTGCAGTTCCTGGGGATTAAGTCATTTTTTAAAAAGAGCGAAATTTGTTAAATTTAATTCACATGGGAGAGAGAAACACTTCTTACAGATTGTCCAGTAACCTGGTCTCTGGGATGGGGTAACGTAGGGGAAGTTTCTTTGAGGGATAGTGGCCCCCACATCTGAGTACTTCCTGCTCTGGGAACAGAGGAGGCTCTACCGGCTGGAACACTGAACATATGTGGTAGGCGTTCCTGGACAATCCAAAAGTCAGATCTCGTCAAATTTGGGATACCACTCTGCTCCCTGATAAAGAATTTCAGCCTGACGTCCATGGCCTGGCCAACTGATGGTGCCCAAATCTGAGCACTATTCCTTGGGGATTCCTCACGGCTACGGGGGGTAGGGAGTGACCTGTGGTCTAAGCGTACCCTCCTTCTCTCGCTAGGAGTCATTTCATTTTCTGAAAGACAGATTCAGTCTATAATAGCTGGTTTATGGTTCCTTCACGTCTCTGGGGAAGTTTAAATCTTAGGATTAAAGAAAATGTAAGAACTGTTCATCAAAAACTTAGAACAGAAGATGCCCCTCGGGCTGTTATCACTTAGGAAATCATGAGAATTTTAGGAGCCCTGGGTCAGGGATGGGTCAAAGATTAAACATTGGAACAAGAGATGCTCCTAGTGTTGTGATCACTTAAGAAATTACAAGGTGTGGCCAGTGTGGCTCAGTGGTTGAGTGCCGCCCCATGAACCAAGAGGTTGCTGGTTCGATATCCAGTCAGGGCACATGCCTCGGTTGTGGGCTCACTTCCCAGTAGGGGGCATGCAGGAGGCAGCCAATTGACGTTTTCTATCTCTCTATCCCCTCCTTTCCTCTCTCTCTAAAATCAACAAAAACGTATTTTAAAAATTAAATAAAAAATAAAGTAGTTGGAAAAATGTTAACATCTATGAACACCCAGATGACTGGGGGTATGGGCGTCAGTTATGTCATTTTCTGTACTCTTAGGTATGCTTGATGTTTCTTTCTCTCTATTCCTCTCCCTTCCTCTCTCTAAAATACATAAAAACATATTAAAAAAAGAAATTACAAGGATTTTAGGAAGAACTGGAGGCACAGAACTATCCATCTATCATCTATATATCTATATCTACGTCTATCTATTTACATACACACATATATATGTATATATACATATATGATCTTACTATTTCACAGCTGGTGCAGTGGCACCCATGTAAGTCACCAGCACTGCCTACTATGTCTTAGTGTGGTCTTATCTTTCCTGAGGTTGTGATCTCTCTGCAGCAGTGACCTTGTCTAGCACAGACTTTCCTCTATGCAAGGGCCCAGCTTAGAGAAGCTTTAGTTGGGAGTTGGGTATAGTGTGCAGACGTTTAAAAAAAATTGCCATCTTCATTGACTCATTCATTCTTTCTCTCTCCCACTCCATGTGCCATTTATATATAATCTGTCTTACAAACATCTCGACCAAGAGAAAAATCATTGAACTGGCCCTATTTTTTAATCTCTTCCCATGAAGCAAATTTGGCATAAAACTTTCTAGGCTCTCTTAATTGTAAACAGTAAAAAAAAAAATGATTATTATACCCACTTCATTTTTTATATTATATATTACATATTATATATATTATATATATTCAAAGATGTTGATGACCCCTGTTTTCCAGGAGCCAATAATATAGCTGGAAAGACAGAGTTTATTCATAAAACCAATGCAAAGACCATAAGCCATCATTTGCTCTGGGCAGAGACATTTACAGAAAAAGAGCAGTTAGGTCATCTTTACTAGATTGCACAAAAGGGAAAAAAAGTTGAGTAAAAATCATTAGCCAAGTGCTTGGATAGGTAGCTAGTTTTCTAGAATGTTACTATTAAGGCTTATTAGAAAGAAACTAAACCGTTTTATCCACAATGCTAGAAGAGCATGGCGCATTGGATTAGGTTTGAGACCATCTTTCCTTTATGCTGCAGATGACGAAATCAAGGCTTAAGTCGCCTGGATACTCGTGCAGATCAGGAGACTGACATTTGTCTTTCAGTTCTGAGTGCCCCTAGCAGCCTCTGGCGTCAGCCGTGGGTTGTGTGATGTGAACTGTGAGTGCCACAGGAAGGTCAGAAGGTTGACTCTTAACTGAGACCACGTGTAGATGGAATTTGGATGAACGGTGGGGGTGTCTGATCCTCAGTAACATTAAGGCAGTGGGTCTCAAGGGGGGCCTGGAGGTCTGTGTTGGAATCACTTGAACCACTTGTTCAGAGCATCCATTTCAAGGTCTCCCTGTAGAATCAATCCAGTGGTCTGACATGTGGCCCTGGGCTTCAATGGTTTGACCCATCTCCCAGGGTGACTATGAAGGCTTGTGGTTAGGGAGCTGGGTCTTTCTTATCCCATATTTCTAACCTGTATGTTTTAAAAAATACATTTTTATTGATTTCAGAGAGAGGAAGGGAGAGGGGGAGAGAGAGAGAGAGAAACATCAATCGGCTGCCTCCTGCATGCCCTCCCTACTGGGGATCGAGCCAGCAACCTGGACATGTGCTCTGGCCCGGTATTGAACCAGCGACCTCCTGGTGCATGAGATGATCCTCAACCACAGCGGCCGGGCATCCTAACCTGTGTTTTAAGTGCTAATAGCAGGGCCGTGACTGACAGTGGCTCTGTGGGCATAAGTCTAAGCCGAGGAATAGAAAAGCCTTACCGAAGATCTTCAGAGAGCCAATATGTTCATCCTGGTCCCGGGGCCAGCACTGTGAGGCTGTCGCAGAGGAAACGGGTTTCATTCCTTATTAGCTCCGCTTTCTTTATAAAAAGTGGTGATCCTCTCAGCTGTTGGGCACTTCTAAGTGACAGACACAGCTGCCATGCCCCACGCCTCAGTCGACTCCAGCAAGCCTCAGCGTCCAGTGCCCGTAAAAGGGAGATCAGAGTCTCTAATGGAAATGAGAATCGTGAAGATCAAAAGATATAACATACGAAAAATGCCCAGTGGGCTGGTGGGACTTGGTCTTTGGGCTGTAGTTTGCAAACCCCTGACCTAGATTAACAGTAGCAAGAAGTCTCAATCAACTTGGAGTTTTAAAAAGTGTTATACAGTTTAAATAATTAAATACGTATAAACTGTTCATTTAAAAAAAATTATAGAGCCCTGCTGGCGTGGCTCAGTGTTTGAGCATTGACCCATGAAGCAGAAGATCGCTGTTCGATTCTCGGTCAGTACATGTGCCTGTGTTGCAGGCTCAGTCACTGGTGAGGGCCATGCGGGACGCAGCCGATCAATGACTCTCTCATCATTGATGTTTCCCTCTCTCCCTGTCCCTTCCTCTCTCTGAGACCAATAAAAAAATATTTTAAAAAATTATAGAAATGTGTGATAGTGAAACATGTGTAAATATAAATGTAGTGTTATATTTTATCAGGGGTTTATTTATTTTAAATAAACTGCCAATTTCCAAGCAGGGCAGAGAATCAGAATCTTGCCCCAGGCCTTTTACTTGTCTGATCCTGTGCAGTGGGCACTGGAGCTTGAGAGGCCCAGGGGCCGGTCTGCCGGCAAACCTGTGCTTCCTTCTTTGTTCCTTAAAGGGTAACTTCCTTCCTCCCTCCCTCCCTCCCTCCCTCCCTTCCTTCCTTCCTTTGAATCAACTGGACTTGTGCTCCCCTCCCACCCCCTGCCACTTCATTTCATTTTTTCCCAGTCCTACTTTGGAAGATACACATTTTATTTCATGGTTTCAGTGCTTTCAAAGAAATGTGAACTTCCATATTTATCTAAGACCCCTGACATCAAGCAATGTCTTGCTTTCTTCCCAAACAATGCATGGACCTCGGAACACATCGAAAGGGAACCCCTCCCTAGTTATACGAAATTGTTGCCTAATATCTGAGTATTGCCCTGTGGATTAGCCCAATAAATTAGATATTAGTATTATTATTGATTTATATAAAATCTCTTTAGATTTATCCATATATTTACAGTATTTTTAGCATTTTTCCTTTGTTACGTAGACATTCCTCATATATAACTCTCCTTTTTCCTTAATATATCTGCTACATGTTCTTTTGGTAAGGAACCACTGGTGTAACTCCTTTCAATTTTCGTTTGTACCAAAGGTCTTTATTGTGCCCACATTCTTGAAAGATAGTTTTGTCCCGTGCGTCTGTAGGACGATGGCTATGTTTACTCATTGTTTTTAAGATAATACCCTGCTGTATCCCGGCCTCCACTGCTGCTTTTCAGAAGCCACCTGTCTGTGTAAAACTTCTCTTTTCAGGTGACGTTTCTTCTCGAATGCACTGCCTTTAGCATCAGCATCTCCATTGTCTTCAGCTTTCGGCGGCTCCCCTGCGCTGTGTCTGGGTATGGATGTCTTTTTGTTTGTCCTGCTTAACCTTCTTAGAACTTACCGGGACTTACTGGGTATTTTTCATCAGTTCTGGAAAATTCTCAGCCATTGTCTCTCGGAAACTCACCTTTCCTTTGCTCTCTCCTATATCTGGACCACATGTCACCTCCATGGCTCTTGGTGCTGTCCATCCCCTTGGTGGGAGCAGGGCACAGTGGGGCCACAGAGCTGAGCCCGGGCTCCCTGGGGTGAGCGCCCTGGCTCTGCCTCTCCCTGGGCGCATGAGCCGGGCGAGTTTCTTAACCTCCAGCACTCAGCTTCCTCATCTCCAAAATGGGGAAGCAGCCCTTTCCACTTCGTGAAACCGCGTGAGGCTCCCGAGAGACATTACACGCAAAGTGCCAAGAAGGGTGCCCGGTGTGCCTCTCAGCGTTTTTCTTCCTTTGCTGCGCTCCTAGCATATTTTTCATACCTATTATTCAGTTCCCCAGGTTTTATATTTCTTGTCTGATATGTCCCATGAGATGCTAGTTCTAGTGGTATATTTTTCGTTTTCAAAGGCACAGTTCTGATAGTTTTCAAACTGGCCGGTGAAGCTTCAAAGCACTATTAATCTTTGATGTATTTGGGTATTTATATTTGCATTGGCTCTTGCTTCTGCTGGGTCCCCAGGAGCCCTGGGCCACTTGGAAACGTGCTTGTACCGGCCTCTTCTAGATGTGTTGGGAAGGGACAGAGCGAGTTCTCTGACATGATAAACCTGATTTGGTAAATGGTGACAGAAGGAGACTTGACTTCGGGCTGTGAATACACAATGCAATATACAGATGATGTGTTATAGAATTGTACACCCGAGACCTATATAATTAACCAGTGTCACTGCAATAGATTCAATTTAAAAAAACAAAAAAAATCTAAAAATAAACCCACCCTGAGTTGAAATGACTATGAGGCGAGGTTCTGACCAGAAAGAAACCAAAACCCAAGGCTGGGAATTCAATGTGAGACTTAGAAAGTGATTTTATCCTTAAATGCCCTTTGGAGAGCATTAAAAATTAGAGACCCCTTGGCCCCATCCTGAAAGTGGGAGCCCTGCCTTGTTTTCCCAAAGCTTCCCAGGTGATTCTACTCTGCAGCACCCCACAGATGCATCGGCCAGAGAACTGCAAAACACCCTGAGGCCTCTCCGGGTGTTCCAGGCGGGGGCGGGGGCGGGGGTCTTAATGAGGGAGGCCAGAGGCTGTGACACCATGGGCAGGGCCAGTAGGGGCAGCTGCTGCTTTTTCTCTTATCCTTTGTCTTGGTGGAGGTGGGGGCTCAGGGGGATCAGGAAGTACAGGAATCTCAGGAAACCACCATTGAAGGCTACAGCTATGTAGGCTCCAAGGAGGGTGGTTCAGAAAAGCCTGAGACCCTCCTCCACAGCTCTGGTCTGCGTGCTGTGGACACAGGAAAAGGGACAGTCGTGTTCAGTTTCACTTTCAGGTTGTCACAGGGACACCTCTTGTTATTGGTGGCAGCTGCCACTAAACTCAGTGGCCAGGGAGTCTAGAGGATGCCGAGAAGGGGGAAATGGCCCAAATCTGTCCATAGATTGAGAATCGCTGGTTTGGGATCAGTGAACTTCCACGATTCAGAGCACAGAGGGGCTCAGGCCTGTTGGTATCTCCAGACACCCCCACACTGTAAAAGCACCGATCCAGATTACAGAAGAAGGCGTGAGGTCAGCTCTCCCAGGGAGAGGACTTTTCTCAGCCCCCCTGGTTTCTGTAAGCACCAAGAGGAAGTGAAAATATCATCTTCCCCCTACGGTGCCTTTAATTTTTCTGGCAGTGCTAAAGAACTCACAAATGAAGGGCAAGACGAATCTATAAGAAGAATCAGTGGAACAAATGCAAGGCTGCACTTTGCAGAGGCCCCACTATGTCTGGCACTCCCATGGCGAGCTGTGCTGGCAGGTGCCCTGAAAAGTCAGCTATTGAAGAGGAGAGGAAATGCCTCTCACACCAAAGCTCATGTTCCTTGTGTTTCATGCCATTGCCTCTTGTATTGCTGTTGTTAAGCCTCACCCAAGGATATTTTTTCCATTGATTTTTTCCATTGAAGGGAGAGAGAGCGAAACATTGATGGGAGAGGGACACACTGATTGGTTGCCTCAGGCATTCCCCCATCGGAGCTGGGGATGGAACCTGCAACCCAGGTACGTGCCCTTGACTAGGAATTGAACCTGGGACCCTTCAGTGCACAGGCTGACGCTCTAACCACTGAGCCACACCAGCCAGGGTGCCATTGCCTCTTTATAAGCAAGTGACAGGGTGAACTTTGTAGGGCTTTTTGTTGTTGCTTGTCACATAAATCATGACTGACCATCAACCCTCACAGAGAGAATGGGCATGGACGGAGGAAAATTAGAAAAGCCCCTTTTCAGGTTGGTGGCTCTCCACTGTCCCCTTTCAGAGAGCGGCCACCCCCTGGTGTGCTCCCTCCTCAGTCACTCCCGTGGCCCCTCCCTCTTCCCCTTTCCTCCCCCCGGGCTCCCCCACCTTCCTCCCCTCTCCTTTTCTTTACCTTCTTCCTGTTGAAGTGTTCATAGAGGTGCTGTGGTCAAGTCTGTTTGTGGTGTTTGTTGTCAGATCTGTGTGGGAGTTTCTCAGGGGCTGGTAACCTTAGCCTCGGTGCCCAGGGGGAAAATATCACCCCAGAGACAGACAGCCGCACCCCAACCTCCCAGACCTTGTCCCATCAAAATAACATGGGATGTTTACCGGCTGCCAGGAGGACCCTAAATGCTCCTAAATGTAGTGCTGAGAACCAAGAGTTGCACAAATTTAGTTCCTGAGTGTGGCATCAGGGCTAACATTTTTACAACAACCTTACAAAGCCGAGAAGCTCATAATCCCACCTTATACATGAGAAAAGTTCTTTGAAATCAAAGAATTTGCTCAATTTCAAGTAGCTAATAGCTAGGTGAGGTGGTAAGCATCCCTCTGTGTTCTGTGTCTGCCTGATTACAAGGTGTTTGTGCCTCTAGACCCCGCATTATAGTTTAAGGACATTGGCAGGCAGGAGCGTCCAGAGTCTGGCCCCGTGAGGAAGGTGCTGGGGATCATGCCATCTTTATCACCTCCCCCCGGGATGAACATCTAAGAGGCGCGATCTCCATACCAAGCCCCAGGGTGTGTTTTATGTAGATTATCTGCCTGCAAGTATGACACTTAGTACAACAACTTTATGAAATGTGCAGCATTAGAATCATCCAATTACTGAGGAGGGAGAGGAAGCAGGGAGGTGTTAACTAAGTAACTTGCCCAAGATGGCCCGGCCCGTAAGTGATAAAGGCAGGACCCAGCGCTGAAGCTCCTACACTCTGCTGGGGACCTTACTCACGGGAAACGATGGCACAGAAATAGAGAGGAAAGAGAACAGGAATACTCAGCGGGTGAAAAAATATCAGACAGGAAAGAACATGTACACCATTACGCTCCCAAGAACAGAACCATAACTAAGGGGGGCTGTCACGGGGGCAGACTTCTGTTAGGTATAATAGATAACTTCCCAGCAATTGCTTGTGTCTAAGGATACCACAGACTGCCTCGCAGGACCATTGGCTTCACTATGCAGGACGCTAGAGCAGCCGCAAGGCGTCAGAGCCACAGGCCCTGCTTCAAGCACCGTTGACATTGATATAACAGCTGCCACCTTCACCACATTTCCTAGATTACGATGCGTGTCAGGTATGGCTTCTCACCCACACCTCAACATTTCACATACATGGCAACCTGTGACTCAGAGGCTTCTGAAGATTCATTCAGACACAGTGTCTCGTTAATCTTCCAAATGGCCTTGAGACGGAGCTGTCACAAACTATATTTTTAACCGAGCCAAGGACAGTTATACTGAGATGCACAGGCCACAGCACTAGCCTGAGTGTACCTAAGGCCGTTGTTTCCCTCTTGAAGCCATGAAGCCATTACCATTGGGTAATTAAAAACAGGGCAACTTCGCATGGCGGAGAAATGTGAGAAGTAAGAGTTTAAAAATATTTTATGACTATGAAAATAGCATTCTTATTATTGCAGGAAATTTGGAAAGCATTGAAAAATATACAGAAGGGAAGAAAACTCATGATCCAAAGGCTCAAAGCAACTATTCTTAGATATTTGATACACTTTCAATAAATACACCTATTCATGTTATGTGGTCCAGATCTTGGTGTATAAACAGTCTTCCTTACCACAGGAGTTTTCTGTTTTATTTAATATTTCTTCCTAAGCATCATACGAGTGGCAAGAGTAAGCCCCGTGGATGTGGCGTAATTAACTCATGGCTAGCAAGTCTGTGTGTCTCGTGTTACACTTTGTACATGTTGCTGGCGTTGCCCTTAGCAATTCCTAGAAGCTACCGCCCCAGAGCCTGATTGCGATCTGTGAGCTGGCCCTACGTTGCCCAATTTGTATCAAGAACTGTGGTCCCGCATTCACCTCCCATGAGCAGGGTCACCTCCTCTTTGCCCGTCCTGACGACTGTCACGGTATTTCACTTCCCTAATTTTAAAAATGCAAAAGATCTTATTGTTATTTCAAGTTTTACTGATTTGAAAACCATTGATGTTAAGGTCACTTTCCGTCGTCAACACAACTTGTCGAAGGCTCGGATCAAAGCAGCATCTGTGAAGGGCCGTCTCAAGCTCCAAGGTTGAAGTTCAGGATTCTCAGTGGCTCCCTTAAGTCCCTAAGGGCTGGGGACGCTTGGGTCTCGACTACAGGAGCAGGGAGCACAGGAGCAGGGACGAAAGTGTGTCTGTCTGTCAGCCGGCCTGCCTTCCACTCGGAGGGGTTTTTATGGAGTGAAGCCTTGGGAGGCCTGTCTGTGCCTAGCGTGCCTGCCCTGCCCATTCCCCGGCATTCGCTTCACAGCGTGGGCCCCTGTCCACAGCCCTCCCCCCGAGGGTGGGACCGAGGTGGTTCCCGGGAGGAGGGATGGTGCTTGGTGATGAGGGAGCCCGCCGCCAGCGTTTCCTTCGGAGGCTTCGAATTTAATCATACTTGCTCTTCATAACAGAAAATGGAAATATATTTGCCTTTCACCACTGCTTGTCTTTTTTTGGGAAAATGTGTTCTTCCTTTATTCTTTTCTTGTTACTAATTAAAAGTGCCTTTATGGAAAATTTGAAATACACAGCACAGTAGGGAGCAATGACCCCCACTTACCCATTCCCCGGTACACCAGCAGTGACCCCCACGTACCCATTCCCCGGCCACATCCGCAATGACCCCCACGTACCCATTCCCCGGCTACACCCACAATGACCCCCACGTACCCATTCCCCGGCTGCACCCAGCTGCAGCACCTCAGCTCACAGCTGCTCTTGCTTGAGGTACTCCACCTCCCCACAGCCCCACAACTGAATCATTTTGAATAAAACCCCAGATGTAATGTCATTTTACCCATAAATATTTTGATATCTATATCTAAAAGATAAGGAGGCTTTTTTAAAAACACATAACTATAATATTGTTATCTTGATGTTCTTTAACATCATCAAATAGTCACTTACTGTTCAAATTTGCTGATTGCCTCATAATTTTTTTCAGCTGGTTTCTTGAGCTGGGTTCCAAAACAAAGCCTATACGGCACTTGTTCTTGTTGATTTGTTTATGACATCTCTGACAATCCTGAGAGCGCTCCTCTCCCTCCCTTCTCCCCAGCAGGCAGCTCTGGCTTCTTTGAGAGGGAGGTCGTATGTAAAACCCACACTATGGGTGCTAGGGATGCTTACTGTTGTAGTGATGATTGTTAATTCTTGACAGAGCTGGGGCGTATGGGAAGGTATGTTTGTTCTGCCTGCACTCTATTAGCAGGCTATTTACTTACATATATGACAAGATATATTTTTCCTTCTGATTCAGAAGGCCATACCTGCTTAATCAAACATTCAGTGTGTTTACTATAACTAATGGGGGTCTAGTTGGTGAGAGTGGGCATGGCTCACCACATGATCTAGCTCTCGGCATCTTCCTTTATACTCTGCAACACCCACGAATCAAAATGAGAAAGAAAAAACAAGCACGGGGAGAGACTGCAAATATTTGGAGGAACATAATAGAATGACAGAGCTTCGAGGGTCTACTGAGATAGCCCAAGTCGAGCCCTTCATTTTGTAGACAGATGCACCAAGGACAGAGAGCTGACTTCCTCAAGGTCATCGAAACCAGTAATTCTCAAATTTTCACATGGCCCCAAACCGCCAGCAGAACTTGTTAAAACACTGCAGAGCCTCACCCCTGAGATGCAGCTTCAGTGGGTTTGGGTGGGGCCCTGGTGATGTTGACCCTGCCAGTGCACTGACTGACCTCAAGTGGCACCGAACTGGACACTTCCTGATAAACAGTGGAAGTGAGCACATTCTTGCCCACAGCCCTCCTGAAGTGCAAATGAACCCACTTTGAGTGACCTGGCAGCAGAGGCTAGAAAGATCAACTCATGAGGTCCAGGCAGGTACATTGTGGGGTGGTTGAGTGGCTACATGCCTAGTGTGATTTATGTGGAAGATGGGGCTGCCTCCCCGAATCTACATGGTGTCTTCAAATTTTCATAACAGATTAATTCCTTTAAGTTAATTCCTCCTTTTAAGAATCAGGTCTTTAGAAAAAAATCCTACCTCTGCTGGTAAATTTAAGCCATTGATCTCAATTTAAGCCAGTTTCAAACACCACCAGGAAACCTTATGTCAGTCTCCTAACTGCAGGTAATTTCTCTGAAATCCCACAGCTTCTGCCTGTATCCCTCCTTGGGGATCCTTCCTACAGGATGTGTTTAGATATTCTTTAACAGGGAGTGTTCTAGCAAAGAGGTATTCCAGAGGGGCACATCTTCAACTGCAGGTAAAAGAGCACCTTGATTTACCTGAGTAACAGCCTCAAGGTTTGATTAAATGCAGCCAGAACCTCAGGGGTTTAGAACCTGAGTCTTCTGTGTGGTAAAAGGAGAGGACAGATACCTGATCAGGCAGGGAGTGAGTTCACTGTGTAACAACAACTCGGGAATCTCAGTCCAAGAGCCACCTCTAGGACCTGAGGGCGCCTAGAGGCTGTGCACCTCTCCCTGGAGATCTATGCTCTTCATATCCTGCCGCTTGCTGGTTAAGCAGCAAAACCTGAAAATCCAAAGGGCAGGTCCCAGGGAGACAGAATTTCTCCCAGAAGTCCCAGGGCAAAGAAGGGTAGGGGCATTTCTGAGGGACTGAGACACTGGCTGGAATTTTGGGACGCAAGGAAGGAGGCGTGATTGAGTTCCCACTTCTGGTCCCCTTGGTAGCAGTGCCTCATTCACCTCGACATCCCCTGGGCTCGCCCTGACAGGCACACATGCCGTTGAAGGAGGGGACCCAGGCATTCCCACTGGGGGTTCAGGGCCTCAGGGTGCTCACGTGTGCGCCTGGGGTGGGTGGTGAGATGGGAGCGAAAAAGTATGAAAGAAACCAAGGCAAAAGCGGTGAAATGGTGATCAGTTCTGCCTGCTTAGTATTCCTTTTGTCTGCACCGTGGAAGCTGGACTGCTGTCCACTCCTCACACCGTCCTTCTCTGCTTCTGCGGGTAGCATCTCAGGTCATGAATTAAAAGCCATTTCTTTTCAAAGCAAAGCTGCTACCTGAAGAATGGCAAAGAGTGGCTGCTTCTCTGGATTTGTGGGGACATTACAGAGGCATGAAGAGTAAGTGTCGCTCTTTGTAAAGGGGGAGTTTCATCGGATGACCTTAGCTTTCCCGTGTATCCGGGAAGGCTGAGGTACGAAGCACAGCCAGTTTGAATTTGAACCGTCCTGACCCTTCCAGATTCTCGGTGGCTCCAGGCGTTCCGTGGTTTATGGCTGTGTAACTCCACTCTCCGCCTCTGTCTTCACGTGGTTTTCTCCCTCTTTTCTCTGTGTCTCTCCTTAGTGTGCCTTTTTAAAGGACGCTTGTTGTTGGATTTTGGGCCCACTTGGAAAATCCAGGATGCTCTCATTTTGAGATCCCTAACTCAATTATGTCTACATTCTTTTTTCAAATAAGGCCATATTCCTAGGTTTCTGGGATTAAGACGGACATATCTCTCTGGGGGCTGGCCATCATTCAACCCCACTACACCATTCTACTCAGAACATATGGGAAAGACAGAATTTCTGCTCTCATTGTAGACAGCAATTGTAGCTGTAAGTAAACAAATACAGAGTATTATCTGCAATACTAGTGTGTCATTTGAGATGAAAAACATCATCCAGGAGAGAAATATTTAAGCCAAGTCAATGACAAGTTTGAGATCTCTAGGAGATGCCTTTCCCTCTGCTCAGTCTCAGAGCTTCGGGGTCCAAGTTCTTTTTGAATATTCTGTTTTAAGGGCCTTCAGGGTTGAGGTTGATTCTGTGGCCAGGATCCAGAGAAGCTGCTCATACTGGTGTTTGGAAGCTTTAAGATGCTGAAAGGTCAACCAGAAGACCAGAAAGAAATGCCTGTGACTGAGAGGTGGATTAAGATATGACTGCCAGAGCCAGGTCTTTGTCACATTGTAAAATCTTAGAATTGGTCATCTTACATGACCACCAGATTCAATGATGAGCTTTTCTGTGCAACATTCTGCCAAGAAGTTTTCCCATTCAAGTTGGGATATCTGGTCCCTCTTCCTACACCCACCATTGATGGTTAGTAGCTTCTTCTGTCCATTCTAACGCCCAACACGGGCCTCACCCTGTGCTTGATAATGGGCAGACTGGTCCTCACCTCCCTCTATGGGGGACCAAATGGCCTAGCAACTTAGTTCCTCTTTTCAAATGTACTGAAACGTACCCTTTTCCATACCTATCTGAGAATCAGGAGTCATTGTAGAAGGGACTAAGTTATCTGATCTTCCAGCTCGCCTGCCCATGGCTAAAATGTGCAATGCAGGGGCAGTTGGGTAGCAAACCGAGATAAAGGGCTGAGGATCAGATGGGAAACTAAGGAAGTGAGTGTCACCTCCTCCCGCACTGGAGATTTCTACAGGAAACCACTTCAGCCCCTGGGGGATGGGGCAGGGGATAAACTTTGAAGGAAGAGGTCAGGCAATAGGAGCACAGGGCACCGCTCGAACCCCCTGGGGATCCCGTAGAGCTAAGGCAGGGATGGAGGGAACATGAGCAGGCCTGGGAAACGGGCTGGCAGGAGTAATAGGACATAGGCCCAAAGAACGTCAGCGCCAGGCGGGAATCAGAATCGCAGGGACTGGCTGGTCCTGGAGGGTCACTGAGCGGGGATATACCTCTAAACTAACGGGGGGCATGGAGTGAGGACGGGAGTGCCAGAGGAAGGGGGTGAGGATCTAGGCGGCCTCCAGACCCAGAATGGGCTGGGAAGCAAGCTGGGGACCAGGCCCGAAGGCAGGCAGAGGCCTGGGGTGACTCAAGCCTGGCACTCTTAGGAGAGGGCTGTGCCCAGCTGCTCACCCAGGGATCCCTGGGCACAGAGCAGTCGGCACTTCCAGATGCCAGCCCCTCGTGCCCATCGATGACTAGGCTGGCTGGCTCTGGGCTGGATCTCTCTGGGTGGAGCAGCTGATCAGGAGCCACTATAACAATCTCTCAGTGTGATTTCCAATCTCAAAAAAGGGGAGTTAAGGGCTTATAGTTCAAAAAGTGAAACAGAATTAAGAAAGGGGCTCAGGACTCTATCCTAAGGACAAATTAAATTTTAGTAATCAAATTTGAATGCAGTTTTTTTTAATATATTGCAATCTGACGACTTGCTTCTCAAGCTTGTACTGGCTTTAGAGAATAGCAGCTGGGCCTATTTGAACGGCCTCTCCAAGTCTCCTGCTGTATTCACATGACTCGCCTTTAAATACCCTGGTAACTGGTCACAGCAATGTAAGCAAATGCAGTGGAGAAAGGAGGACCGACCAGCTGTGCAGAACCCCCAGCTTGGAGGGGAGCAGGGGTGCAGCTGGGATAGAATGGCCCCTTTTCTTTCACAGGAGGCAATGTCTGCATGCAGCCACCCTGGGAAATAGCACTCAACACTTGGGTTTTAGTCCTTGGTAGGACTAAAACCACTTGGTAGCTGAGCACACCCGGGAAAGTTGCTTAACTTTCCTGAGCTCAATTTCTTCACCTGATATTTGGGATGAAAATGCCCACATCCTAGACTTCATGGCAGGAAGATGAGTAATGTATGTGAGAGTCCCGCCATAGCACCTGGGACCAAGGATGCACTCAGGACAGGGCAGCTCTGGTCGCAAACAAATCATAGAACAGACACCCTCACTGCTGGTGACACAGCAGGAACCCAGAGGTCCCCAGCACTGAAGACTGGAGGGGGGCCCTTGGCTGCTCTCCGTGGCGGACTTCTCAGCAGCTTTGCCCTGAGGAAGGGCCCCCTGCTCTGAGTGAGCTTATATGTCACATTCACCTTGGAGGCACGGCGCCTTCCAACCACAGGGGTTGGCTGATTCCCAAATGAATGCCTCTCCATAGAGAGGCTCAGCATTCTCTGAAGTCATTGTCCATTCCTGGTCCTCTCCAGGTGGTGTTGGCAGTGGCATCCTGACTTGTTGGCGGATGATACTGGGCTCCAAGAAAGAGGCCAGTGATTTTTCCCAGAGTTTAGATGCGAAGGGAAGACATGGTTTGAACAGAATACTTCTAGAACTTCTGGAAGAGTTTTCTTTATTGTTGGCTTAGCTTTCTGAGGGCTGAGAGGATGGTGCAGGGTTAAAGGGGAAATACATTATTTGAGGATAGTATTTTACCCACAGCCCCTGGTTTTGCTCATTTCAGAATTCTGCCTATAAGAACAGAGTGTAAAGATTGCTGGATGACTGGAGTCGTTTGAATAAAGTATTAAAAACAAAATGTTTGATGGAATAGCTTAAATTAGAAAGCAGGAGTACAATTGTTCCCTACAATAAATATTTTACATTTGCATCTGTCAGTGTAAAGCAATCTGGCTCTATAAATCTAGATACACAAATATGTCATGCAAACACTCTTTTCTTGGATGCCACCTTCAGAAAATAATCCAAAATATGTAAAATGCTTAATTCACAAAAATGTTTATCATACAGAGTCATTTATAACAACAGTAAGTTAGAAACACCTCATTGCTGAATATTTGGTTAAATAACATTGAAGCCCTGGCTGGTGTGACTCAATTAGTTGAGTGTTGACCCATGAACCAAGCGGTCACTGGTTCGATTCTCAGTCAGGGCACATGCCCAGGTTTCGGGCTCCATCCCAACTAGGGGGAGTGCAGGAGGCAGCCAATCAGTGTTTCTCTCTTTCTCTCTCCCTTCCTCACTCTCTCAAATCAATAAAAATATATTCTTAAAAAAAAAATAACATTAAAGATGCCCACCTGATGGGATGCAGTCATTTAAAAGTAGAGAATCTTTACAATTAAGTACTTCACTGTATCACTAGTGAGAAATATGGGCTGAAGGATGATTCTACCTCCCTCCCTAACACAGGTACGTAGAAAAATACTAGCGGAAAATTACTGAAATATTTAAAAGACTGAAAACATTCTGTTCATCTTCTAATTTTTCTTTAGTTTCTTTAACTTAGTTGCCTCTTATTTTGTGACTAAAAAAAACACAACACTGAGACAAGAAAAGGAAATAACCCCCTCGTAGATATTAAGATAAAACGCAGATAATGAAAAGGAAGATGAACATTTGGATAAACACAGCAGTGGTCACAGTGGTGCAGCAGGAAGCAGCCCACTTGTGACATGCACCAAAACACCCCCAGGGGAACCACGTGAGATGAAAATGTGCACAGCCTCCGTTGGCGACATCCTCTTAGCGACATCCTGGCCCGCTTACCGGTCAGCGCTTCACCGGGCTGGGAGGAAGCTTGCAGGAGAGGAGGTCACGGGACCGCTGAGCACCACGTTCGTCCATCTGGAGCCCTCCCGCCTCACCAGCTCCCTGACCTGTTCTTTTCTGTCCTTTGGCGCTGTGAGGACTAAGGGGGCCGGATTGTGAGGGTGGCGAGGAACCACTGCGTTGGGCACCCAGGAATTCCAGGACCTCAAGCCTGCTGAATTGACATTCCCTGAGAGCAAAGCACAGTCCTTGAGGTAACAAGGTATTTCTTTTGCAGCAAGATTTCCAGTAAGGAGATGGGGACATGCGGGGACCAGAATTCACAGCACATTTGAATACCTACAGATCTGTGCCAAGCCCCCCCCCCGAGTGGGGAGAATTCTCGGCCTGCTCCTTATGTGGGATAGAGCAGGGGTAGGCCGCGTGCCCAGGTGGCCTCAGGAGTGGCGTGGCTCTTGCTCAGAAGAAACGCGTGGCCTCTGAGTGTGCACCTCGTGGCCCCAGCCTCAGCTCTCCTTCCCTTACCTGTAGCCAGAAGCCGTGAAGCTGGAAAGTGTGTCTACCTGCCGGTAACAGCAGGAGTAGTAGCTCCAACCCAGAAGCTCTTGTGGGCTGGACGCGCTGTTTCTGATGAGTGAGGCTGCAGATCTAACTTCCCAGCAACAGCCGCAGCAAAGCCGGGGCTGCAGGTTCAGCTCAGGGCCAGGAGTCTCCTCTCAAACCTCAGGAGGAGGCCTGGGAGCCAGCGCAAACACGGGCAAGGAAGCGGGCTGCTTATAGGTTGCTTGGGCACATAGTCCTCTCTAATGGATTTCTTTAGAATTGACATTTGGGTTTGGTTGTTTCCCACGCTGCTTCTGATGTTTTCAGATTTTTATTTTTAATTTTTTTTTTTCCTACCTCGAGGTGTTCCTTCATGTGACACTGTTGTTCTGGAGCCTTTTCTGAGAATATTTTGGATAGAATGCTGCTCAGATTTCCTGCAGAGATGAAAATGAATGATCCTATTTGTTCTCAACAAACATAACAGAATCTGATTTACTCTAAGGGCGTCTCAAAGGCAGGGAAGCCATTTGTCCCACAGCAACCTCTGCTCACTGTTCTGCCTCTTCCAGCCCTGGCTGGACATTCGTCCTGGCTCGTAACCGGTGACCTTGGAGAGGGGCTCCTGGGTGGGCTTCAAGCATGGCTGTGCCACCAAGGAGCTGGCACTCACCTCTCTGGGCCTCTGGAACTGGAATGTCCCGGTAGTAGCAGGGGACAGTTATGGACGGGAATGGGGACACTGAGATTCAGTGCTGACCGCTGGGCGAGCTAATGACGGTGCCCGTGTGGGCTGCTGGGGAGGGATGTCCAGAGCCCCGGGAGCTCGTCAGTTACCGGTGCTTTGTGTCTTCCAGGTGGCTTCTGAAGCATGGCTACCCAAAATACTTCCTGCAAACCTATACTGACACCCCACCTGACCAGGCTCTACGGCGTGGTGCTCGTCGGAGGGCTGGTGGGCATCATCTCCATTCTGTTCCTGCTGGTGAAGATGAACACCCGGTCGGTGACCACCACGGCGGTCGTGAACCTGGTGGTGGTCCACAGCGTTTTCCTGCTGACGGTGCCTTTCCGCCTGTCCTACCTCGTCAGTCACACGTGGACCTTCGGGTTGCCCTTCTGTAAGTTTGTGAGTGCCATGCTGCACGTCCACATGTACCTCACGTTCCTGTTCTACATGGTGATCCTGGTCATCAGGTACCTCATCTTCTTCAAGCGCAAGGACAAGGTGGAATTCTACCGGAAGCTGCACGCGGTGGCCGCCAGTGTCGGCCTGTGGCTGCTGGTGGTTGTCATCATGGTGCCCCTGATTGCTTCTCAGTACGGAAAATACGCGGAGTATGATAGGCAGAACTGCTTTAACTTCCACAAGGAGCTGGCCCATCCGTATGTGAAGGTCATCAACTATTTGATAGTCTCCTTTGTCATAGTCGTCACCGTGGTTCTCCTGGTCTTCCAGACCTTCATCATCATGTCCATGGTGCGGAAGCTCCGCCACTCCTTGCTGTCCCACCAGGAGTTCTGGGCCCAGCTGAAGAACCTGTTTTTCATAGGGATCATCGTCGTTTGCTTCCTTCCCTACCAGTTATTTAGGATCTATTACTTGTACACCCTGGCACACTTCAGTGGCTGTAACTACACTGCCAACTTTTATAATGAAATCTTCTTGAGTGTAACGGCAATTAGCTGCTTTGACTTGCTGCTCTTTGTTCTCGGGGGAAGCCACTGGATTAAGCAGAAGATCATTGACCTATGGAATTACCTCCTGTGCCGTTAGCCACAAAATACAGTGTTCAGATTTACTGCCTTTATATTGGGAGTGAGCATGGGAAGAGGGAGGTAGGAAGGCTATTTTGTTGCTTGATTAAAACGATGCCTTGATGCAGCCAAACAGAAGGACTATAACATGTCAGAGCACCCACTGCAGTCCTTATGTGATCCCTACCATCTCTAAAAGACACCCATGCAAAAACTAGTGATGTTCAATCCACTGGGAGTTGCAACACTGCGTTGTCAGTACCCGATGTCTCCTTGGCCAGTCCAAGCACCATGGGTCTAATGGTTTCTGACTTTTACTAGTTTATTTTAGTTTCCTTAGGGGGAAACGTGGTCTTTTCTTAGGCTCTGAGCTGGGCTCAGCCCTGTAGTTGGTTCTTTTCATTCCACATTAAACCTTAGATAAATGAACTCTGGCTCCGATTCAGCTTCAAAGCACAAATTCTACTTTGCTAACTAGATAAGATACCCTTTGGACTCACACCCTGACAAAAACAGATAAGGGGGGAATGAAACTTCTCTAGATTATTATAACTTTGGTAGGAAGTCACTTATCTAGAAATCAAGAGAAACAGAACTTCTGGCTTTCTACTCTAAGAAGGTTATCTAGATTTATCCTTTGAAAGATCAAGGACTTGGCTCAGCTCCCTGAATATCTCCAAAAATCATGTTGAAACTTACTAAATATATCTAAATGATGGTGAGAGTGTAACTTTTCCTGACCAATATGCTGCTAGGCATTAAAATGAGTTCCCGAGGGAAATGATTATTTTTTTTCCCTTTTCTGTTTTTGAAGAATTTATAGAGGTCTTGGTCTACAGTTAATTTAGCTTTCCCTTGGAGACAGAAAGCTATACTGAAATCTTTCAGTTCTCTCCAGCCCTTAACCTTATGGGTCTTTAAGTAAATGAAAACAATATTCTTTAAAATAGAACTTTTGAGAAATATGTTGAAAAATCATTGAACTATGAGATTAGGATGCTAAGATAATGTGGGTTTGTGGGTTTTCTTCCCTGTGGCCCATATTTGTACTATTTTCCTGAAAGTTTCATGATCCTGAATCTTTCTGAGGAACGGATCCAGTTTCATATTTAATTCTCCAGAAAACCTGAAGTAATTCATGGTGGGAATAGAAGAAATGAATGAATGAAGGTAACTTTTTTTTACCCCAGTGAGTTAAATGTTCAGGATTTAAAGATTTTTCATAGTTTGTTATACTATATGGATCCATAAATTCATCAGATAAATAAATACCCATGTGAGTTTCTTTCATCACTAAAATTATAGAGTCATAGAAATTAATTTTGAGGAAGATAAGGAAGCAACACACTGCATATGACTTGTTCCCCAAATTTTTCCTGTTTTAAATTGACTTGTGTGTGCCCTCTTTTCCTTTTCAGGCCATACATTTTTCATTTCTTGTTTGTATTCTTTCCCCATTTCTCTTAGTTTTTTTTCTTTTCTCACTTTGATCCATAACATTTGTAAGAAAATTTCTAAGACCCATAACAGTTTTAAAATTTGTAACACCCATAAACTTTGTAAGAAAATAATTATAGTAAAATATTTAAAAACTATTAAAATTACTTATGAAAAACAGACACATTGACCAATAGATCAGAATAGGGAGCCCAGAAATAAGCCCAGGCCTAGATGGTCAATTAATCTATGACAAAGGAGGCAAGACTGTACAATGGGGTAAAGACAGTCTATTCAATAAATAATGGTGGAAAATTGGACAGGTACGTGCAAAAAAGTGAAACTAGACTACCTTCTTACACCATTTACAAGAATAAACTCAAAATGGATTAAAGACGTAAATGTAAGACCTGAAACCATAAAACTTCTAGAAGAAAGCATAGGCGATAAACTCTCTGACCTTGTTCTTTCTCTGATATATCTCCTCAGACAAAGGAAACAAAAGAAAAAAATAAATAAATGGGACTACATTAAACTAGAAGGTTTTTGCATGGCAAAGGAAACCATCAACAAAATGAAAAGACAACCCACTGAGTGGGAGAGCATAGCCACCAATGGTACATCTGATAGGAGCTTAAGATCCAAAATATACAACTCAGCACCAAAACACACACACCAATAACTCTAAAAAAAACACACAAAACAACAACCCACAAACAACTCAATTAAAAAATGGCAGAAGACATGAATAGACACTTCTTCAAAGAGGACATACAGATGGCTAACAGACATGAAAAGATGCTGAGCATCACTACTCATCAGAGAGATGCAAATTTACAGCAGAATGAGACATCCCCTCACACCCCTCAGGACGGCTCCCATCCACGAATCCACAAACAGCAGGTGCTGCTGAGGACCCGGGGGGAAAGGGAACCCTGTGCACTGTTGGTGGGATTACAGATTGGTGCAGCCACTGTGGACAAAATTTAAAATAGAATTACCTTATGGCCCAGCAAGTCCACTTCTGGGAATATGTCCAAAGAAATCCAAAACACTAATTCAAAAAATATATACACTCCTCTATGTCCATTGCAGCATTACTTCCAATAGCCAAGACTTGGAAGAGCCCAAGTGCCCCTCAATAGATGAGTGGGTAAAGAAGCTGTGGACTGTTGCCCAGCAATAAAAAGGAATGAAATTTTACTATTTGCAACAACCTGGGTGGAACTAGAGGGTATTATGTTAAGTGAAATAAGTGAGACAGAGGAAGACAAATTCCACATGATGTGGAACTTGAAGGACAAAATAAAACAGAAACAGATTCCTAGATACAGTGAACAAACTGAAGGTTGCCAGGCGAGAGGGGCTTGGGGGATGGGTGAAAAGAGGTAAAGGAATTGAGAAGTACGAATTGGCAGTTACAAAACAATCACAGGGATGTAAAGTTCAGCCCAGGGAATATAGTTAATAATATTGTAATAACTATGTATGGTGCCGGGTGGGTATCGGGGAATACTTTGTAAAGTAGATGATTGTCTAACCACTACGCTGTACACCTGAAACAAGCATAAGGTTTTGAAAAAAGCAGAAAGAAGTTATGGGAATTACAACGTTTCTCTCTTTACGTATCTGTGTCTTACATAACATCACGATTATCTGTTAGCTTGTAGATTGTATTATAATCTCTTCCATATTTTAAATATGTTGAGTTCTGACAATGAAGCTTTTCTCTGTATTATTATATATTATAATGAGGGTCCTATTTCTGTGGACCTTTAAGAAATGTTACCCAGAATATAGAAATGCAGTATTCCATAACATATTTTATTCAGCGATATTTACAGAATAAACTAAAATTTTCAGTTAGCCTGTTCTTTGTCTCTCATTGCTGTGAAAATGAACCTCATGCAGGAGCAGAGGTGACATGGGCCTCTCGGACCACTTTTGGATGTTGTTCCAATTGTGAGAGAGAGCACTGCTGGCATTTGGTGGCTCGGGCCAGAGATTAGACATCTTGCCTTGCACCCAACTGTCTGCACAGTAGAGACTTATCTGTATTTGAATGTTCTGGAGACCTTCATGAAGTAAAACATATGCTCCGAGTGACCAGAGCAGTTAGGTTTTATCCAGTTTTTATAAACACATAGTCTTTTCTTGGCATGGTTTTAATTTTCTGAATTTTCCAAAAATGCAGCTACCATGGATATTGAGGAAAGATTTTACTCTGTTTTCCTTAGAACTTTACCGAGACTTGTTCATTCCTTTGGAAAATCACATTACCAACAGCAACACCACCTGTGGCATTAAATTCAACTCAACGTGCTTGTAAACAATATTTGTAGTTGTTGTATTTGGGTAGGTATTAAATAGAGGTGCCAACATCACCTGCCTTGTTTTGTCTCCTTTGATAGTGACTGAGCATTTACACACTGAAATGCAAATTATTTTATCATAAATAACTTTGTCTTTTGTTACTCATTTATATTACATTTCAGCTAGGGCACTTTGTATGTAATAGTGTAGGAGGGTTATCTTATCTGTGAAATTTAGTTTAGAACGGTAAAAGCATTACCAAGCATTTGCAATGAAATGTCAGGCATTGGTTCTGCAAGAGTTGAGAACCACTGAGCTGCCACAACAGGCTCGGTTTTAAAAGGGAGATCTACAATTAGGACATTATGAACAGAAAGAAAGAATTCTGTATTTTGGGACTATCACTTCAGCTTGATTCAATTCTAAAGGATTTCTTTTGTTTCTGTAGTGATTCAACAATTAAGTGCACCTTTTAGGAAGATGCAAAGAAAATGTATACGCGTATCTCTCTTTTTGATGAGACAAAGGTGCTTCCCTGAGCCTCACAGCTCTCAGATTGGCTCGTGGCCAACACCTACCAGCTTTTGAACCCAAGGGTAATGACAGTGTGTGAGGCCGGGCAGGAAGGTTGCTTCTGGCACCCATTTCTGGAACCCTGCTCCGCCTGTTCATTTCTTATTTCCTCCGTGAAAGGGTCGTTGGATGCCTGGCTCTCCTCCTCCATCTCACATACATGAGAGGGAAATGGACCATTTAACTCCCAGGTGAAATGAGCTTTCTGTGGACTGATTCAAGAAGGGCTGAAAATGCACAAATCCTCCCCGAATCCTCCTAGATGGGCAGAGAGTAGAATGGTGGTCACCAGGGGCTGGGATGGTGGGGGAAACGGGGAAATACTGGTCAAAGGGTCAGAAGTTATAGTTACGTCAGATGCATAAGCTTAGAGATCTAATCTACAGGCATGCAGAGTGTACGTTATTACTGTACTGAGCACTGGAAATTCTCTAAGAGAGGAGATCCCAGTTGCACACAAAAAATGGTAACTGTGAGGAGATAATGTTAATTAGCTTGAGTGTAGTCATCATTTTACTATACATACCTATATCTAATTAGCAGGTTATGTGCCTTAAACGTATTTAATTTTTATTTTAAAAATATTCTAACTGTACTACTAGCTTCTAACTTCTGTCGTATTGAAAATACTCTAGAGACAAAGTTTACAAAAAGGAACAAAAGGCAAATGTGTTCTTTATTTTAACACTAGATGGCCCCAAAGTAACAAACTGCATCTGCTTTTCCAAGATTCTTACTTGAGTTTTAAGTTTATATACATATATTTAAAATTGGTGGAGGGTGGGGAGGGGGGAGAAAAGAAAGAAAAACAATAACCTTTTAGGGTTTAATAATAACCTTTTAGGGTTTTCAGAACTCTTCAGTAGACCGTTTTATTTATTTTTTCATAAATGGCGATGGAAGGAGACTTGACTTGGGTGGTAAAACAATACAATGTATTAGTGATATATTAAAAGGCATATTTCATAGCAATTTTCCTGTGGCAAGTCAACTGAGAAGATATTGTAAAAATACATCTCTTCAGCTATATGAGCAAAAGCAATCCTGAAAGCAAATATTTTTGGCGTAGCTCCTATTTGGGGATCAGTGTGCGTTCTTTCAATAATGGTTCCCTGCAACTCATTTTTGAACCCAAATTGAATCTTTCAGATCGGTATTAGGTGACCTTTTTAAAAAATGTTTGCCAATTAGTTTAACATTTGAATGCCTTTAAGACAGGGCTTCAGGAAGCTTTCCTACATTTGAGATCCTGAAAAGCCTGGAGTGTGGGACTAGTAGGCCAGTACCTTACATAGGTCTCCCCCTCAGTTACAGCCTTTGGTTTGCTCCCAGAAACTTCTACTTTCCGACTTGTAGATAGTGTGATGATAATATGATTTATGACTGTTAAAATCTATATCAGAAAAAAAAAAGCAAGTGAAGATATATCCTCTCTGCGTCCAGGATAAATCGTGGTGTCACTGGGTGAAAGAAGTGTTCCTAAGGATTATGTATTGGGATTGCGAATGTGAAACTGCGGGGGCGGTGGTGGTTTCAGCAATCTCAAGCCTTCGTGGACATTGCAAATAGAATACAGACAACTTGCTTTTCCTGAACCATCTCGGGGTAAGCTGTCCAGCTGATGCGCTAGGACTTCCTACTGTTTTAGTGTGAGTTTCCCACAAGCAAGGCCCCTCTGTCCTGCGATCATTACACAGCCTTCGAAAGCAAGAAACAAATGATTCACAACTGCCACCTAAACCACAGGTTGTTATGTTTCTTCAGCCTCCTTCCTTCTGCGACGGGTTTTCAATCTTCCCTTGTCTTTCATGAACCTGACACAAGCTGGGTTTTGTGTAGTTTGTCCCAAACAGCTCTTCTCTCCAGGTTCTGTAACATCTCCCGCCAGCCACCCCTTCACGGGCCATCGCCTCACAAATGTGTTCCTGTCGCACTCTGCCCCACACCTTGCTGCGTTTCTCTTCACGCTATTCACATTCTTTCTTGTGCTCTGGCATTATATACGTCATTTATGTGAAACGCTAAAATCAGTTTTCTCTCTTCAAATCGAATGTACGCCTTAAGAGGGCAGGATTTTTTTTCTGGTTTGTTTAAAGTTCCAAACCCAGAATATAGAAAAATTCTTAGCAATACATGCTTATTAAATATCAGTTGATAAAGGAAGGAAGGAATGAATGAATCTCCCAGGGTTTGGGAGCCAGCAAGAGCTTCCTTTCCGTGGGTACCTGGGCCCAGTCAAGGGCTCTTTATTTTCTTCAGTGATCTGAACAATTTTTAAAAATGTTTTTATTGATTTTAGAGAGGAAGGGAGAGATAGAAACATCGGTGAGAGAAACATCACTGATAGGCTGCCCCCTGCACGCCCCCTACTGGGGATCAAGCCTGAAACCCCAGACTTGTGCCCTGACCAGGAATCAAGCCAGCGACCTTTTGGTTTATAGGTTGACGCTCAACCACTGAGCCACACAGGCTGGGCTGACCTGAACTATGTTGACAGGACCCCTTTAAAGCTTTATAGAAGCAGCACATCCACTTGAGGCTTACAGTGATTTTAATATGCCCCAAGGAGATGATGTCTTCACGGCAACTATTTCTCCACGTTGCTTCGTTGTTTAATGAGAATGACTCTTACTTGAGCACAGAAGGAATCAGTGACCTGGATGCTGTGTTTTCTGTGCCTACACATATATTCTTCATTAAAGAATAGAAAGGAAGATTAAAAACTCATGTAGACACTTCCCATTACGTTATACACACTTTTCAATTAAGTTTTCCCCAAGCCGAGTTAGGTACTGGGATGTACTACAAGCAATTTATGATCCAGGATGTTGCTTAATAAGCACTAGAGAGCTGATTGAATCTAGTGGTCATTTTAAAAATTTTTTTCAAATATGTTTTTATTGATTTTACAGAGAGGAAGGGAGAGAGAGGGAGAGACATTAATGATGAGAGAGTCATTGGTGGGCTGCCTCCTGCACACCCCTCACTAGAGATCGAGCCCACAGCCCGGGCATGTGCCCTGACCAGGAATCGAACCACAATCTCTTGGTTCATGGGTCAACACTCAACCGTTGAGCCACGCCAGCCGGGCAGCAGTCATTTTTATTTCTACGTTCACCTTTGGTGTGTTGCTTACCAAAAGCACAGAGTAGCTTTTAGGTTGCAGGACGCTCCATGTGCATTCAGCATGAAGCCCTTTAACACTCCAGGACCTGGTAGTTCTCTCAGGAAGCCGGTCCCCATCCCAGACTCATTCAGTCAGAGATTTATTCCAAGGCCCCTGAAATCGGACCTGGCCCAGGACCTCTACCAGCCCAAACCTCGCAGCTCAACTCCCGCATCACGACTCAGGTATTTCCTTCCACATGAAGATGACTTTATTTTCTCTTCAGGGTGACACCCGATAATCAGAAAGTCCTGTTTATTATAGTATCCTGAACATAAAGGCAAGACTTTATTGGCTGAAGACCAGAAACAATGGTCTTCCACAATGTACAGCAAGGAATGATCTAGTTATAATAATGATATGAATAGTTTGTGAAGACAGAGGATTGAACAACTAACTGAGGTGTGTGTTTGTGTCTGTGTGTGTGTGTGTGTGTGTGTGTCTGTGTGTGTGCTACCACTTAGTAAAGGTGGCATGTGAGCTGGCTCTTCAATGATACAGGGGACCTCCTCCTCTCCCCCCCCCCCCCCCCGTGAAGTTCTAACTTCAGTCCACCCCAGATTAGCAAAAGGAGACAGAAAGACAGACACTGGTGGGCCCGTTTCATCTGAATTTGCAATTTAGACTAGAAAGAAGGCAATAGTCTGGGTTGGGGACAGCCTTCCACAACAATTAATAGAGGGCACAACAGATAATTGGCAAACTGTTCAGTCTGTTGGAAACATGGAATGTTTAAAAAATTATATGAAAACCTATGTACTCCCCTAGTCATTGTTAAGGCAACAAAGAACAATTTTGTTTAGAAGGTTCTTGATTTTAAGTGACAAGAACCAAGAATTCTAAGTAGGCAAATTCAAAATATTCATCCAAACATTGAGTGAATACTACATTGTCACAGAAACTAAAGTGATCAATGAAAACTCTGCTTTCAAAAAGCTTACAATCTAGTCAAGACAGCCTTAAATATGACATAAAAAACATATAAAGAGCTGTTACAGTAGGAGCACTGGCATCAAAGGGATGGAATTCCACCACCATCAAAACATAATTGACAGACTGCTTAACTATAGGCAACAAAATAAGCGGACAGGAAGGCAGATTCCTGTCTGGCATGTTTGGGAAATGCTGGGAAGCCCATGTGGCTAGAACTCAGGAGGAAGACAACCACAGAGGGTCATGTACACGATGGTGACTAGCTTGGCTTCAGTTTGTGGGTATCAGAGAGTAATTACAGCTTCCGAGCTGGGACAATTAAGTGGTGGGTATGTGACATGGTTAGATTTACAGTTCAGGGGAGAAGCTTACAGCAGAGTCCAGGATGGAAGTGGGGGACTAAAAATATGGGCAAGATTAGCTAAGAGGCTCCTATTATAATCCACGTAAAAAGTAAAGTTGCCTAGAACCCCCACAATATAATATTTAGAAATTAACAGGTTGAGAACATCCAAAACTGAATGTAGACAAACCAAGAAAAATTTTTAATATTTATAATTTATTAAGTTTAAAGAAATAAAACTAGTTAAATTACTTTAAACAAACAGAAGTTACAAGGAATACAGTTATAAACTAGTTGTAACATTTTTAAGTGACTTACAAAGGGCATTTTCATCTATATTAATTTAAAAGAAGTATTAGCAAAATGCAACATGGGAATACTTAAAAACAACATATTAAATCTACCAATTATCACAATTTATGTAAAATGCTGTCTTTCCACCCATGGTAACCCAATAAGGAACAATTTGTAACTAGCTGACATATACTCATATGATGCCAATTCCATTAGCCTGAAAAACCTAAGTGAAATATAGCCAAAATTAATCACCATGCCTTTATAGCACAGTTAGTCTACTATCTGCTGTGCAGTCAACTAATATATATTGAGTTCCTCTTATTGTCCAGGACTAAATCTGTAATTGTTACCTTACAGATCTGTCAAAACCATCCCTCAAGATAACAGCATTTTTAATATAAAAGAAAACTAAGAATCAGATAGACAGGAACTTGCTCAATACCATAAACAGTAACAATTTAATTATATTAACTGCCAATTTTAAGAGATTGTTGATTTTTCACAATTCTGCTACCACTAAATTTTTGCTTTTATATTTTTTCTTAAGTTCACATTAAGATATGTGCAGCATTTTTTATTTACATCCCTTCTTTTTCTTACTTCTCTCCTGATGGCCATCGCTACGAATCTATAATTTCTTGCATACAAATTTTAACAAAATATACATAAGTGGGAATGTAGTGTTAAGTATCACTCTTATCATTGTGGAATTTAAAAATGACACAAGCACACATTTTAAAAAGCTACACATATTAAATACATACAAACTGTGGTTTCTAAAAATAGTAATATATATTAAAAAATTAACCTCATTAAAAATTTTGGTTTATAAATTATAATCTTAAATATAGGATGTTAAGCTTAAATGACTATGTATTATGATGGTCAGCCACAGAGAATGTGCTGAAATACATATTCTTTTAAGTGTAAAGTACCTCTCCTCAGAACTGGGCTAATGGGTGGTCCCTTATTTTAGTTCAACTGGAATAAAATTATAAAAGGAGTATTTTCCTTTGTTTCTATGGATAACTTTAGCCAAAAGGTCAAACAACATAGAATTCAGTAAATATTGAAGATAGTCCAATAGCTAATAATATCGAATTCTAGCAAATACCCCGTATCACGTAAGTACAGATTACCTTACAGTTGTCCTATTGTAAGGATCTGGCTGGGAACGGAAGGAACTAGAAAGGAACAGACCGCACTGGAGATCTAGGAAGTGCCCTTATTTTACAGACGAGACGATGGGGCTCAATCCTGATGAGTAACTTGCCTGTCACTTGCCAACTGCAGAGCCCAGGTTATTCCTGAGCCTCTTTTTACCGTATCTGTTTGTCAGAGGACAAACTCTTATTACTTATCCACTGTATCTTAACTTTAATTTGGAAAGTGACCCAGTAATAAAACTTTTTATCTACAGCCCAGCAACACTCTAGTTGTCCTCAAAAATGAGCGTTAAAAGAACAGGATGCAGTTCATAACGTTGAAGCACTTTCTGAGCTTAAGCTGAGATGTTTATGCAGGGAAAAGTTCACTTTACATATAATTTGGTCTGGCTGCAGAAAGCTTATATAAAAGTCAGCACTCTGAGACCTCTTTACAGCATAGTAACTTCGTATGTTGTGAAATGGTTTTCTATAACCTTGACATTTTCTTCAGAGAGCCAGTTCTCCTGCTTTAGCTGCCTTATGAGAGCTTCCAAAGACTTCAATCTCCCTAGAGTTTGCTGCTCCTGTAGCTCAAGAAGAGTTATCTTTGAATGTAGTTTAGAGACTTTCTGCCAGAGATGCTCCTTATTTATATCCTGTCTGCAGTAAGAATGCTCAATTTGTAAGACTTCTGTCTCATAGTCTAGGTCCTTGCAGGAGTCTTCACTGTCCATGTGTTCCATTTCCACGGTTTCTTTCTGGGCAGGTATAAAGGAATTGATTGTAGGTTTGGCATTTTCTGTGGGTACAAAAATGGCAATAACAGAGTCTTTATTTGTGTTTAATTCTTCAACTGTGTGAGTAATTGTGCTGAGTAAGAATGGGTTCTCCTGTGCTGACTTAATTTCCACGGAATTATTTGTGACATTTGAATTGGCAAGATGACTGGTAGTTATTTCAAGCATTTCTTGGGTTTCCAAAGACTGCTGAATACCTTCTGAATTTGAAGTTGTCAAAGTAATAGTTGTAGAATTTAGATTCTCAAGAGATGTGTGAAAACCACCTATGTCTTGGTTAATTGATGTTTCCAAGGTAGATTCTGGATTTCCAGCATCTTGTTTAACTAGATTAAGTGTTAATATGTTGTTGTGTATACTTCCTGTTTTTGGAAATGGTGGCTTCACCAACGCAGCTGAAGAGAGTAATGCCGCATGTTCAGGGAGGACACCTGTATTAACTGTATTTTTCTTTGGCTCTTTTGGTGCAAATGATTCTTGTGGCTTGGCTTTCAGGCACACTTCCTTCTCATCATCTGTTTTTTTCTTCTGACAGTTCTTTTTGGAAGGGTCTTTTTCCTAGAAAATAGTATTTTCACATTTTAAAAAAGATGTCCTTATTAGGCTTCTCCTCTTATTAGTCATCACTGAATACTTAATTACAACTTTAAGCAGTATATTGGCCAAGCAAACTTATTCAGTTAAAATATTCTTACTATATAATTATATAACTCAAATAGAATTTAAAGTGTTTTTAAAAAATAATTAAGCATCATCAATATATGATGGAAACATTTCAGATCATTCAAAAGACCAGTAAAAAAAATCTTAGATCCTTAACTTATAACTTAATGATTTACCCAGGTTATTATTTTGCTGTGTCCCCAGCACTCATCTTTCCCCCTCACTCCTTCCACCTAATCACCTGCCACCCCACTCAGCTTTATTGCTCTCTCCCCCACACCCGTCTCCAATACCTGATTGTCTTCAGGCAAAGTAAATATTGTTGGAATTGCAGTGGGTTTCAAATATCGAATCCCCCATCTGATGTCAAGAGAGTCAGGAGTGAAATGGTCACTACACAGGAACTGGTATTTACTGGGCATCCAGCAATCTCGTTTCATATTCTTTAGCCATTTTTCAAGTCTTTCTTTGTCATGTAGAGGAAACCTGAAATTAAAAAAGGAAAACTTTGCTATATTTTTACAATTTCGCCAGATTCCAGGGCAGTGTATTATATATAATCTATGCATCAGGTGCTGCAAAAGCCAGGCAGCCATCCCTACACACAAGAGCATTTTCCTGACACCATGTCAACCCTGCAGTGAAGAGGAACTAACATGGAAGGTGTGTAGCCAAAGCTCAGGACGGCTGGAAAACGTAACTCAGAGTCCCTTCAAGTAAACATGTGTCCCAACAAAAAATAAAACCGATTCATAATTTCTGTGCATTATGTTCTATTTTTATTTTGTTGTGTAGTTTGCCTAGAACTAGGAAAGAGGTTTGTATAAGCTACAAAGTCCTATTCAAATGTATTTCACATTAATACTACAAATGAAACAAGTTCTTGTCTATAATTTTTAAAAGTATTAAGCTTTAGGCTCTTATTTATATTAGTATGTTTAAAACAAGGAGAAGTTAACTCAAACCAATGGTTTAGCTGACAATAAAATGAACACTAAATCTTATAAAATACTAATGCTATTCTATTCTCTTTACCAGAATCACCCTCAATTCTACTCATATGTAATTTAGTCCAATATTTCTAGACTTCTGTAACCAATGAACTGGGAACTCTAAAATTCAAGTTCTGAAAGAGGAACTGACACAAGAACAGAACATGTCCTTAAAAAAGGACAGATTCATATATTTTATACTATGAAATGAATGAAATAGAAAACGACAGCTCTTTACAGGTGTACTGACAATGACCTTGACTGAGAGTGTGCTCTCACAGGCTACAAGGTGTTTTACAGGCAAAACTAGACTAACAGCCGACTTTTACAGAAAACTTTTTCCTACCAGGCTAAATGGGTTTTGGTTACACTGTATGACACAGTTGACAGTAACTTTGTTTCCTTTCCATGATTTTTACAAGAACACTTTCCAAGACGTATATTATATAATAATCTCCTATTTTTTTTGAAAAAGCAGGGTTATACATTTCCCCCAATCCCAAACACATGGTTTATGCTTTGTCATTAGTGAACAGGGAGCTCCAGTCCTAAAGTAAAACGCGCTTCGCAAAATAACTGGTGGAAAATCGAAGGAAGTAAGAGACAGCCAGGTTAGAGTCAAGAGAATTATTTTAAATACGAGAAAAAAGCAAAGAGAATATTCTAAATCCGTGGACTTCCATTCACGGCATGTCCTGAGTGCCCAGGGCCGACTGATCCCTTTACAGCGCAGTGTGAATCAGGTACTCTCCGTATCTCCAGGGCCTTTAAAGATGAGGGCTCCTAGGCGCGGCGCGTTCCAATAACCTGCGGGTCACTCAGGGCCGCGGCAGCGGGGCCGGGGTCCGAACCGCCCCAGCCGGACCCTGTGGCTGAGGCCCCTCGCCGCCTCCCCGTGCCCCCACAGAAGCGAGGCTGCGCCTCTCGGCCCCGCGGAGACATTCGCGCGCCAGTGCTCGGAACAGCCGCCTGTTCTCCGCGGGAGCGGGGCCCGAGCCGGCGGCAAGGTGCGGCCTCGGCCGCAAGCCCCCGCGACCAGCGCCCTCCCTTCGGAGCCTCGCCGCCCGGGAGGGTGGGGAAACCACCCGCGACCGAGCGCACGGCGGGAAGCGGCCCCGCGCACCCGCGCGCGCCGCAGGAGCGAGGTCCGTGCCCGGGTGGGGCGAGGGCGCCCCGGGGCGCCGCGCAGCCCGGACGGCATCGCGGGCGCGGTGACCCCGCGCGGCCCCGGGCGCGCCTGCGGGCCGGCGTCCCGGCCGGGGAGCTCCCGCCTTCACGCCGCGCTCCCGCAGGCACCGAGCGCGCCCGGGGACACCCCGAGCCCGGCCCCAAACGCGCTGACACCGCGGCCGCCGTGCTCCAGGGACAACTCACGGGTAAAAACTCAGCCTGTGGTCTTTACTGCTCCGTCCGCGGCGGTTCCTGCAGGAAACGGCTGCGCAGTAGCGCGGCATCGCCCGGCGCGCCCCGGAGGCCCCGCTGGCGGCGGGCACGGGTGGGCGTCCTGGCGGGGCGGGGCCGCGTCCGGGCTGCCCGCGCCACCGCGCCTGCGCCCGGGCCGGCTGGGGCCGCCCCGCCCAGGCCCAGTCACTTCCGCTCCTGCGGGCTGCAGCACCGCCCGCTCCGGGGGTGGGGCCGGAAGTGGCGCAGAGTCTGAACGGCAACAACAGTTTTCCACGTGCGCGTAGGGCGCCAGGGTCACGTGGGGCGGCGGGAGCCAATAGGGGAGCGTTTCGTGGAGGTCTCCTCGGAAGGTGGAGACGCGCGCAACGGCAGCCCGCCAGTGGGGAGCCGGCTGAGAGGGACGCGGCGGCGGCGAGGCGGCGGCAGGAGGGCGAGGTCGGTGTACGGGCGGCCGCGGGGAGCCGCGGAGGCCGGGTGAGGGGCCGGGCCCAGCCGCTGTGCGGAGCCGCGGGAGGGTCGCGGGGAGCGGGGCTCGCGCGTCCCGCGGCCTTGGTCGGCCTCCGTGGGCTGACTCGGCCTCGTCGTCCCCGCGCTGGCCGCCCGGCCGCCTGGCGTTCTTGAGGGAGGTTACGGGGGGAGGAGGCCGGACGGCTGAGCAGCGCGACCCGGGGCGGCGGGCAGCTGGTCCCGGGAAGGGGCCCCGGTGGCGGTCACCCCGACGGCGGCGCCCAAACGGGCGGGGCGGGGCGGGCGGCGCCTTTGGGTGGAGGCTGCCCGGTCCCACCCGGGCGGCCACCGGCTCTGTGTGTCCGGCGCAGACGGCCGTCCGGCGGGTCCCTCTCGGGATGGAGAAGCCGGTGCGATGCCCAGTAAAGAGCGTCAGGCGCTCCACGGGGCGCTGCGGTGGCGCGAGCGGCACCTGCCGGGCCCAGACCCGCCCTCCGACGGGACCCCTCGGCGCCCGCGCCCGGGAGTGCCCTGGACCCGGAGTTTGTCCTCGGCCCCGCCCCTGACCCCCGGCCCCCGTGGCCGTGACTAAGCGCGGAGAGGAGTGACCCACCTGGCGACGCCCGGAAAGGCCACGGAGGGGAGGGCGGGCGTTTCCCCAAACCCCGGAGCCTTTCATCAGCCGCGTTTCGTCACCGTGGAGTGTTGAGGGCCCCGGGGTGCAGCCTCGGGGACCAGCGCGTCCCCTTAAATCCGTGCCCGCGGGGCCTTGAAGCTGCGTGTTCTCCAGGTCAGAGCTGGTTCAGTGGCTGCCGAGTTCCTGGCAGCCTCAGCGGGGAGCCGAGGTTCTGCTAACTGCACGTTAAGAGGCGCGTTCGCCCCCGGGTTTTCTTCAGTATTTGGGGTCGTACCGTTCAGAACGTGGTTGCCTTCCCTCGTGTCCCGCGTCGTGCGTGTCCCCGCGGGACGCGAAGGCGGGTGCGGGCGGACCCTCACCTTGCTGACGCACTGTTCCCCTGGGAAGTTAAACTACGGCGTTAGCCCCTTAGAATACGGGTTTTGGGGAACGGAGGTTGTTTAGAGTGTGGCTCGGCTCTCCCGCCCTGTCCACAGCGCCGCCCGGGCGGCCCGCGGGTTACGGGGCGCGCAGCACCCCCGCAGCACCCCGCGTGCCCTGTGCGCCCCGCCAGGGCCGGGAGGGCGGGACGGTTCCGCGCGGCTGAATTGCATTTGCTCCGGGGAGGGCCGCAGCCAGTGTAGGCGCCGCAAAGCCTGTGAGATACAGTGAAATAACCGGGCGTACAGTGTACCTTGTATCCTAGAAGCTCCTGGGGTTTCTCCTGAGAAAAAGCCTTAAGATTAGCTCCATGGATAAAACTGCTTTTTTCTTTTCTCTCTTAGGGTATTAGAAATGGCTACTCCCCAGTCAGTTTTCATCTTTGCAATCTGCATTTTAATGATAACGGAATTAATTTTGGCCTCAAAAAGCTACTATGATATCTTAGGCCTGCCCAAATCGGCATCAGAGCGCCAGATCAAGAAGGCCTTTCACAAGTTGGCCATGAAGTACCATCCTGACAAAAATAAGAGCCCCGATGCTGAAGCGAAATTCAGAGAGATTGCGGAAGGTGAGTCAGTGACCGGCCAGAGGTCGCGCAGGTGTTGCCTGGTACAGGAGAGCCCTCCCCGGGAAGGGCCCTGTTGAACGCTGTGGGGATGGAGGGGCGTGGGCTCTGCATTTAACTATGGCGAGCTTCTCCAAAATGCTCTCTTACAACAGAGAATTTGATTCCCGAGTGGATTGGCATACAGGTCGGAAAATGTTGAAAATTTTATTATTTGTAAAATTCCTTATTGTTTCTGTGTCAGAAGGAATTTTTGGTACCCCAAACTTATAAACTAACTTATGAAACTGTTTAAGTATAGAGATTAAGTATAAAAAATGTTAAGTGTAAATACTTTAAATAGACTGAAATGCCTTGGTGCTTTTTCATGCTTAATTGATCTACATCACACAGATGCATTTGTCTTTAAAGGGAAAATATGAAACAAATTTTGACTGAAGACTAGTTCTAAAACAAATTGCATCTCCACAACATTCAGTAGTTAATAGTGGGTGGAGTTACCTGAGTAGGGGGTTGGAGTTAAATGTTTACTTCAACTAGCAAGGAAGTGAAAAACCTAAATTCCTCTCAATTTGTTATATTTAACTATCAAATTCTTTAATACAAGTAATGATTTCACACAAATAATATGAAGAATAACTAATTGTTGCCCTTGTTTGTTTATTATAATGGTAGCATTCATTTAACAGATAGTTACTGGCTATTTATTAAAGGTATGTGTTGTGCTAAGAGCTGATAGTATGCAGTGAACAAGACAAAGTCCCTGCCTTTTATAACTTTCATTTTAACTTTATTCTTATTTTTTAATGGTTTGGTTTTACTTATGTGAAATTCTCTGAAACAGAGTTGAATGTACTTATTTGAAGAGGTTTGGGTATATGTGATCTCGATTACCTTCAGTTGTTAAAGTATTTTTACTTCTTTCAGCCTACGAAACACTCTCAGATGCTAACAGGCGAGAAGAGTATGACACTCTTGGACACAGTGCATTCACTAATGGGAAAGGCCAAGGACGTGGTGGGAGTCCTTTTGAGCAGTCATTTAACTTCAATTTCGATGACTTATTCAAAGACTTTGGTTTTTTTGGTCAAAACCAAAATACTCGGTCCAAGAAGCATTTTGAAAATCCCTTCCATTCACGCCAGGATGGTTCTAGTAGACAGAGGCACCATTTCCAGGAATTTTCTTTCGGAGGTGGACTGTTTGATGACATGTTTGAAGATATGGAGAAAATGTTTTCTTTCAGTGGTTTTGACCCCACTGGTCGGCACACAGTACAGACTGAGAATAGATTCCATGGATCTAGCAAGCACTGCAGGACTGTCACTCAGCGCAGAGGAAACATGGTCACTACATACACTGACTGTTCAGGACAGTAGTTCATTCTCTCTGTTCTCACCAAACCCAACCAGTTGACTGTTCTTCAGTATCCATGATGCAGAACAGTTTTCTGTGAACTGTTTTGACAAGTGCATGATTTCACTTAACTTGATATAGCTGTTAAATATATTTAAATTGTTTTTGACAAATTAAGCAACGTTCATTCAGTTAGTAGAGAAATAACCAATTATTAATTTCTCTGATTAGGAAAGGCTCTTGAAAAATTCCACCTGGTCTTTTTTCTCCACCTGCCCTTGGGCTTATTAATGTGGCCAATTTTATTACCAAGAAAAGAATGAGTTTGCCTGATACCTATTTAGAGGTTAAACTTTTAAATTTATTTTAGGTTTAAATTGTATGAACTTGAGTGATTTTGCAGTGGAAACTTTGCTAACTTAAAATTGCATGCTCCATAGCATCGCTGACTTGGGTTGTTAGGTGTATGTGGAACTGTACAAAGAGTCGTTCTGCAGAGGATAGCAGTTCCTTGGTAAATTTCCACGGGAAGCTTCAGAAAGGCGTGGCTTAGTATTTCCCACAGAGCCCTGCCTTCCTTCAGTCCAGCTGGAGTAAAGAAAATGACTGTATTGTTCATGGTCATGCAGAAAGAAAGTTGAAAACTTCTGTAATGTTGCCAAGAGATTGTTACATATTTGGCCCCTGGCTAATGATTTTGTGATGTTGGAATCATAGCTACTTCACATATCTTTCACATTTTTCTAATTGTTGGCTCTCTATGTCTTTCTTTGGATTTATGTGTTGTTTTGTGTGTGGTTCTTCTTTGCACTCATCTTTATCTAGAAATTGACTAATACCTCATTCTGTTTGTAAAAACAGTAATTTCTGCGCAACCTTATTATGTGCAATATTTTTAAATCCTAAGAAATGTGTGCTTTTGTTTTCAGATAGACTTTAGTTCCGCACTTTCCCATGTTATACTCCATATGAGTATTAATCCTATGGATACATATCAAAAATAGTAAATGTCTCATGCAACATTGTGTGTGAGTGAGAAAAATATAATATTTACAATATGATGCTCTGTTGTCGTTTTTTTGTCACAAGTTTATTCCCGTTCTGGAGGTGTGCTTATGCTGGTCACAGCCCACGTCCCGGAAGTTCCCTTGGTGCTGTCGTCTCCTTCCCGCCCACGTTTTGGTAGCTGGGCATTTTGTTAATTACAATATTGGAGTACTTGCCTGCTAGGAACAGGTGTTCTTGCCACTGATTCTTTCCTCTTTAGGCCCTGCTGGGAAAAGGCAGAGACTTTGTGTAAAGTTATATTTGTTAATGATCCTCTTTATTTTGAAAGTCGAAGAACATGAATTTATTATATTTATGTACCTTAATTTCCTAGAAATCAAGTTTGATTTGTTGGATAATAAGGAAACAGCTATCCTTTGAATTTGGTCTGAGGGTTATCTGTAGCCTATCAAAACCGATGGGGGGGGGGCATTTTTAAGTCAGGGTTACCTTTAAGGATTATTTTTATATTGTTAGCATCTGTCCCCTTTCCAGGGCCTGGTCATCTCCCATGTTTTCACATTTTGAACATTTGCTTGACCCCACCCCTTTTTTACCCTCCCTTTGGCCCTTTAAGGAGGTGGTCATGGGACCCTCCAGTCAGTAGGCGGTCAGAACAGGTAATGACTTGGGCTCAAAGTTGGCATCTGAAGCAGAGGGACGGAGCCCTGAGCCCTTGACCTGGGGGACCTGATGCTGTCTCTGAGTGTCCAAAGTGAGTTGAATTGTGGGACACCCAGCTGGTGCCTGGAGCATCACGTAGTGATTTTTTCACTTTTTTCCACTATTACTAGTGAAGAAAAAAAAAATTACCTTTTTTTCTATTTAGTTTCACTGATTCATTAGCAACTTGTGACACAGTAGAAGCCAGAACATGGCAAATGTGTGTGATCCTGTGCATTGTGGCAGGGAACATGGCGTTAATATCTATTAAGGGGTTAAGTGAAGGAGTTAAGTAGCCAGAAACAAATATGATTGTCAAGCATGATTTAGTTGGCTTAGAGCTTTAAAACAGCTGCCAAATTTAACAGGGAGGGTAAGGAGGGTTTCAAAGGAGCATTCAAATACCACTGCAAGGCCCACCCCTGCTCCCCTCTAGGTGGAGGCCTGGCTTGGCTCCAAGACGGCCCTGCAGCCTGCTGTCAGATGAGCAGCACTGTGCAGAATTCTTCCCTCTGTGTTCCACTGCCCTGTTTCTGTCTTGGCCATCACTGTGCCCCATGCATGCTTTTGCCCTTTGGAGTGGGCCATGAAAGGGAGAAAGGAGGGAAGTTAGAGGCTGAACTGGTACCAGCACAAGCTCCACTGTGAGGAAGGCTAGGCAGCTTCTTTAGCTCCTCCCGTGTTCCCCATCGCCCTCCACCCTGCGGATGCATGTTCACATTCTGGCTCGTCTAACACTACTCGGCGAGCAGCTTCTATGTCTCAGGCACAGTGCCAGGCACTTTTACATCGACCGTCCCACCCCGTTACAACCGCGTGTGAGGGTGAAGGTTGTGATCCATCTCTCGGCCAGGTGGCGGTTAGCTACTGTGGGAAGGTAATGTTTTCCAAGCTGATCGTGCAAGGAGGAGGGAGTAAAACCAGACAGAGACTAAAGTTTTAGTATTTGGTCAGATATTCTACCCCAAATGCTTAGAGGACTTAAATTTTTACTGTTACGATAAAATATACATAATTTACCACTCTAACCATTTTTTAATGTACAGGTCAGTGGCACTAAGCATATTCAAAAGTGTTCCCGTTTCTCCACGTCTTCACCAGTACTGTAGAGGACTTGTTATTGCCTATATTGGCCTGAATATCCGCAGGACCTTCCCAGGATTTCCTTCAAGGGCACGGGAAAGCAGGCTGGCAGAGGCCCTGTGAAGAGCTGAGGGGAGTCAGGTGGCCTGCACTGCACACTCTGTGGGGTCCAGTTGGTCCAACGAGCTGGAAGCAGTCAGATGGCCGTAACTGTTACGAAGTGGCTGGGGCTGGTCCCCTTCCTCAATCAACAATATCCCAAGACAAGGCCACCCTTCTTAAGAGCTGAGAGCCAGGAGGGCCCAGAGCTCTGGGTCATGTTCTACCTCTTTTATCTTCAGGCTGACAGAGTGAGTCGAGCCAAGGCCTGCAAATGAGTTCCTTGTTTTGTATGGATTTGTCCTTCAGTTCTCAAAAATCAGGAGGAAAAACATACCCAGGATTTCAGAGATAAACAAGTCAGAGATGATCAACTCTATTTTCCAATCAGTGTTTAGTTTCCCCCTCTTATCATTTAGCTGGTTTTCAAGTAAGAATCGAGATGGCTCAGACCTGCAACTTATATTTCCATGGCTTCTTTCTCAATGTCCAACGTTGCATTTCATGGAGCTTCCCGTTAAATACACAGTGGGTCATAGGTGCCATTGCTGAGAGCTTTCTCCAGGTGGAAATTAGTTCTACTTTAGCCCTTTTTAGGAACTACTAATTTGTTCATAAAATGTCTTCATTAACTCCTACAGGCGTGGCCCATGGTTAAGCAATTAAAGATAGATAAAATGAGCATTTTCTGACTGATGATGACTGAAGTCGCTAAGGGCCTAAGGTGACACCGAAGCTCCCCTCTTGAGCATCAACCAGCAATATTCATGGATAACCCTCAGCAGTTACCCTCAGCACATTGCAAACATTAATTAAACTTCAGGGCACTCTTGTGAGGCACATGCGATCTGTACTTTCACAGATGCAGAAACTAAATGACTAAAAGCAAATCGCCAAGAGGGTCTGCCTAGGCCTTTGACCTTCAGGGTCCTGGAGCCCAGAAACCTGGGCACCAACATATTGTTTCTCCTTTCCCTTCCCTCAACTCAAAAAGCTGCTTGGAATTTCAAGGACATTTTGGAAACATTCTCTTTTCCCCCCATTTTGGCCAGGCCTGTGAAGAACTGAGAAATCAGGGAAAATCTATCCGTGATTAAAAAGTGAAAACAGAAGCTATTTGTCACAGAAAAGCATCCCACGAATGTGATTTCCTTGCAGTGGATTGACAAGTTGAGAGCAGGAATTCGCGTTGCCATGGGCACCGATTCTACTTGCTCTGCTGGTTCCTTCCCCTGGGCTGCTGGAGGAGGCGGGTCCAGTGCAGCCAGGAATCACGCACTGTGCCGATGGATTTGTACGCTTTCTGCAACACCCTCTCTTTATACATCGATACAGATAACAGCTGCAAACTGTTTCAGTCCATTTAAGGGCAGAGTTTTCCCAGTCTCAGGCGCATAAACTGCGTGAGGGCCAGGGGGCGGGGGAGTGGGCTTTTCTCTCTGCTGAAACATCTGCAACAGGCTGAAATAAATATTAGAGAGATGGGAGCTGGAGGGCTGGATGGCTCCTTAGCATGCAGGGGCTGTGAGATGAACTTTGGGCTTATGGGCAGGGAGGGTGGAAAAGGAAAGGGGGGATGTCAGGAGAGGGAACCCAGCAGACCTTCTGGAGTGGCTTGTACCCATTCGGACGCAGGGACACAGAATTAAAGCTGTATTCCTGCAGTGATGGAGCAAGCGTGGGAGACAGATGCTTGCTACCTTCCTAAGACCCCTGGAGTCAAATACGCAAAAAGCAGTTACATTTTATCAGCCTGATGATGTTCTAACCCTCTTCCTTCCCTATGCTTATAGGGTCTAAAAGCAAGTGAAAAATGGGGGTGGGGGGCTCCCCATCTGGAGGAGCCTGAGTCGTTTCCTGGTGCTGACCCAAAGAATGAAGTTTCACTTCCTTCTTTTCCAGCTCTCAGGGTCATTTTGAAACAAGCATTCTCTCTCCCTAACAAATGAAGCCTCCTGCCAGCGCTTTTGAGCCCATCGGGAAAGGCTGCTGCTCCTTGTGGGCGGCGAGCATTTTACCATCTAAAACGGTGGCTCCAGAATTGCAATGGACCGGGCGACAACTCAGTGATTTTCTCCCTCTCAACCCACGTTCGGGGTTGTCTAAGCAAATTCCGGGGGTGGCTTTTTGTCTGCGTGATGCCGAGGTGAGCAAACGGCGGATAGAGCAGATGTCTTCCAAATCTCTCTTTACCCCGAGCGCAGGCTGGAGCGTCAGCTCCTGGTTGATGAGATAGGCTGACAGGTGTGTATCATGGGCAGCGAACCTGTGACTGGCACAGCCCCGCCTGCTGCTGGATTTATGTCTGCACTTTTCCTGGGACCGGATAAAACTGTGATTAAAGTTGTGATTGTTAGTGCTCACTCACCTCTCTACCTGTTCCCCTTATAGCACCTGACACACCTTTTCAGAGATCTTGTCTCCCTGCCCTCAGGCCTCACACTTGCCCTTCTCAGTTTACCTGTTGTGTCCCGGCTTCTTTCTCTCCTTCCTGCATTTCCTCCCCAATTCCCTAAGCCACCAACTGCCACCAGGGACACCTTTGTTTTCAATTATTATTTGCCCTTTGTAGGTAGTTTTTGTTGTTAATGCTCACCTGAGGGTATTTTTTCCATTGCTTTTGAGAGAGTGGAAGGGAGGGAGGGAAGGAGAGAGACAGACAGAGACATCTATGTGGGAGAGACACATTGATTGAATTGGTTGCCTCTTATAGGCACCCCAACCGGGTGTGGAGATTGAACTCACAACCCAGGTATGTGCCCTTGACTAGGAATCGAACCTGTGACCCTTCAGTGCATGGCCTGAGGCTCTCACCACTGAGCTACACTGGCCAGGGCTGTAGGTTATTTTTTTATCATGGTTTTGGATAACCTGATAAACTAATTCACAACACGTATTAATGTTGATAACAACCAGGGCAGAACTTCTCAAATGTTCTCCCTAAACCCCATGAGTCGCTCCTGGCTCAGGGTTCTGTTCCTCTCTGTCCTGTCCCCAGGGATCCAGCTTGTCCTGCCGTTACAATGCCATCCACAGAGCACCGTCCCTTCAATCACCGAGTTCAGGAACTCCTTCCTCCTTCATCCCTGGTTTCTGGATGGAAAATAGACATTTAAGGCTTTTGAGTGCCCAGGGGCATCCTTGGAGCATCCCAGCCCTGAGCTCTGCAATGCAGGAGCCACCCGGCTTCACAGCGAAGGGGGAGAACACGCAGCTGCTCTCAACCAGCCCTCTTATCTTGTGAGTCTGCACAGTGACAGTTTCCATGGCCCCCAGTGGCTGTCAGGGAGCTTTTTAGAGTCCCCTGCCCCTGGAAGCTGCTGATTAAAGTGCTGCAAGACATGTCCGTTGGCTCTGAGCTAGTTGCAGGTACATTTTAAAGAGCCTTCCTGTTCCCTTTCTGTCTTGTCTCCCATTGTGACTGCTGTGGGTGGTCAGCAGATAAAAACAGACTCGAACCCTCTCCTGTTCCAGCCTCTGCAGACGTGCGATTCGCTGCCCTCAGAGGGAGGAGCACAGGCCTGTGGATCTTCTATCAGCAGGGACTACCCCTGAGTCACGCTTGATGGAAAATCTGTGCCAGTGGGCAGGCTGGCATTGCCGTGGACAACGCGACGGGGCGGCTCTGTCCTGAATGTTCAGTCGTCAAAGAGCACACACACTCGTACAACCACACACACTCACACAGCCACACACAGCCACACACACACTCATACAACCACACACACTCATACAGCCACACACAGCCACACACACACACACACAGCCACACACACACACAGCCACACTCACAGCCACACACAGCCACACACAGCCACACACACACACAACCACACACACCCAGCCACATACACACATAGCCACACACACACACAGCCACACTCACAAACACACAGGCACACTCACACAGCCACACACAGCCACACTCTCACACACAGAGCCACACACACACAGAGCCACACTCACACACTCCAATCCACAAAAGCAGACAAGCACATAAAATATATGCCCAGATCTCCGCAGGAAGGGAAGCCAATCTCTTCAGAATCGATGGCTGTCCTGATGCAGGAGACTAAATCTGGAAGGCAGTGAGCACAGTGGGTGTGTGAGCGAGGGCCACTCTCCCACAGACGTGCGAGTCATGCCCTTGATGGTTATTTCCGCTAGGTGCCCACCAGTTAAGTCCTATAAAATAACAGATGTCACACATCATGAGAGCACCAGGGGGTCAACATAAACAGCAGCATCCAATGCCATCACCTTAGATACTCAGGAAAAGTACAAAAACCCAGATGGAGCCTGTGGCTACAGTTTACAAAACAAATGATCCCATTCAAATATGGTCCACACTAATTATGCATCTGCCCAGAGGACACTAAGAAAAGCCTCTTGGGATAACAGGGCCTACTGGGGCAACAAAGTTGCCCTTCCTTTTCAGAAGGGAAGGGGAAAATGAGAGAGATCCAATGAGAGACGACGGGGAGAGAACCTGCCAGCCTGTGACGTTGTCCCCAGAAAGGCACATGGGGTGCACGAGACAGCCTGAGACAGCCTCGGTGTGAAAGTTGAAGCATCGCTAATGACCTGGCAGAGGGGTGTGCCAATGAGGCTCCGCAGCAGGCCACCTAACGATGGCTCTGAGGACATCACAGACCAAGATCATTTAAGAAGACACAGGAGCTCAGAGATTTGAGCAAAAAATAACAAAAAACCCCCAAAAACAGCCCAGCTCAGTGGTTGAGCTTCAACCCATGCAACAAGAGGTCACTGATTCAATTCCTGGTCAGGGCACACGTCCAAGTTGCAGGCTTGATCCCTGGTGGAGGGGCGGGGAGACAGCCAATCGATGTCTCTCTCGTTGATGTTTCTATCTCTCTTCCCATTTCCCTTCCTCTCTAATATTAAAAAAAACATATTAAAAAACAAGCAAACAGAAAACAAAACACAATCCAACTGAGGAAAGTGAATGCAAACATATCTGGGGGAAACAATCTTAAATCAAGATACTCAGTTGGGTAAAAAAAACAGTGTCCCACCTGGAGGCCGAGTGCAAGCAGAGAGCAGATTCTGTCTGGGTTGCAGGGTGTTACACCAGCTCCTCGGGGGAGAGCTCCCTCGGGGGTTTTCTGGGCAGAGGTGTCTCATTAGGAAGCAGTGACAAGGGAACTCAAGTCTCCCTAGCTAACAGAATGAGCTCCTCGCTGCACACAATGCAGAGTCCACCAGGGGCGGTGAAGACGCACAGGGGCCCGAAACGGTTCATCCTTTCCAGTCAAGCAGTGCAACAGAATTTGATCATGTCCCTCGTTTCCAGAGCTTAAGGAACAACTGATAATAATAGCGCTGACTGTGCTCCGGGCACTGTTGTAAGCACTGCACACGTTTACCTAAATCCTTATGACAAACCTGCAGATAGGTGCAGTCGTTCCTCCTTCTCAACAGACGGGGACACCAGGGTGCAGAGAGCTTCATGAAACGCCCCAAGGCCACGCGTTTCATGAGTTCCGATCCTGGATTTCAAACCCAGGCCAACTGTCCCCCGAGTTCATGACCCTGCAGCACCACACAGGGCTTTCTGCCTGGGGGCAGGAAGGGAGGCTCCCTCGAGAATCCCTTCCATTTGTTAGATACACGTCGTCCCTGAATGGGACAGGTCCCCAGGCTTTACCTTCCACCCAGGTGTATGCCCTCCTGGTTCCTCCTCCCAACTATGCAGTTCCCTGCCCAAGGTGGCCTCTGGCCTGCAGGACACAGGGTCAAAAGTTGACTTCTGTGGCTCCAACGCCCAGAGGTCCTCATTTTCGGCTCGCTGAGCTGCTATGGTCTTTGTGAGACATGGATGTGCTGGAGACTGGAAGAGTCTGTTAGATCTGAGGGTCCCTTGTGGCTTCTGTCATTTTGTTGAGAACTTAGAACTACAGTCAATAGAGCGGGTTGTTTAAAATGACTGAAGTAGAAAATGTTGGAAAATTTCTCCATGCAAACACCTATAAATATGTATTGTTTATGCAACATTGTTTCTTTGGGGGCACTCTTTGTGCCCCCAGAATCTTCAGGTATGGACAGTGGCTCCTGTGATGTGTTTTGAAGGAATCCAGGAGATCATGACAACTGGAGAGTACCTTTCCCACCGGGCTGCCAAGGTGCCTTTCGTTTCCCTCCCTGGCTTGCATCTCCCACCATTCCGGGCTGCGCTTGGCACCCCTTGTCTGAAAGAGGGCGTCTGCCTCTTGCCTGGGGATCTATACTACTGATCACAGAGAACTGTTTGCTGGTTTATGGAGAAAGCGGGACTGGGCGAGGCTGTCCTTTCACGCCTTGCCCTGAGTCTTGTGCTCTTGGCTGGCTGCTCCCTCGCTGGAAGGTCAGGCTCCTCTGCCCGCGGCCCCGTGATGGGAACCTGCTCAGTGGGAATGGCCTTTGCCGTGTGCAGGCGAGGCTGAGGCCGGGGCTGGTTTAATCGGACCGCCCACACCGTGCAGGCCGGCGCATGTTACCTGGGAAGGAAGAAGACTCTGCGGGTTCACAGTATGAGGAATGATTTTTCTCGAACTCATTAGCTATCACCTTGAAGGGGAGGCATAGTGGTGACAAACTGGGTGGACACTGATGGCAGAAATGGGCAGGAAGGCCCCCTGCGTGGGTTCCTGGGCAGCCCAGGAATGAAGGGATCTAGAATGGTCAGGGCGTCCTGGCTTCACCGTCAGAACATCTATGTTCATTCTCACCCCTCCGCACCTTCCCTTAAGCACCCAGAGCCCCGGTGCCCTGGCTCTCTGCTTGTTACAGCTGCCTAGTTGGTCCGTGGGCACCAACACCGGCCAGGGTACCAGGAACCGGCTGGGCTGCCCCTCCCGAGGAAATTTCCTTTTACAATGGTTAGGGACAATTTATAACACAATGCAACCCATTCTTTTGGAGGGGTTTTGTTAGACAGAGTTGTAAAGAAAACAGTGTTGGGCAATGCGGGCATTCATGTCCTTAGAGATGTGTCGCGTGGCCACGCCCTGATGCTGCCCAGGTGCAGCCTCCGCCGGGGGACATGCAGCTGTTAAGGACAAAGGCCAACAAGGGAGCAATGAAAGGGGCCCCGTTTCATTTGGCTTCACAGCAAGGTCTGTGCCTTCAGGGAAAAGCGGATGGAAGGGCGTTTAGCTCACCGCGCTCCCTCTTCACCCTCCTTAACCCCAGGAGAGATGCTAAGCATTTCTGACACTTCCTACAAGCAGCCAAAGGCCAGACCAGTCAGTATACGCCTGGGGAGCACATGCGGGTGGGCCATAAACAAACCCAGGGCAGCGATTGTACTGCGGCTGCCCCGTATCACACCATTCACCCGAACGCATCCAACTCGTTTAGCAAGCGTTTACTGAGCACCTACTACGCGCCAGGCACTATGCCAGATGTTAATGATGAAGGTGTGGCTCCTCTCCTGAAAGAGGCCAGGTGAGGAAGACAGATGGGCACACTATAGCTGTGAAATAATGTGTGAAGTGTGTGGCCAGTTGTAGGAGTGACATGCTATGGTATCACTGAGGAGGAAGAATTCGTTCTCTCTGGCTTTAGCGACACTCTGGTATTTGGGCTGGTCCGTAAAGGAAAAGCTGGCTTCTCAGTATCTCAGTGGCTCGGCATCCAGGATACAGCACACGTGTAATAAACGTCATTCCCAACAACTTCAGAGCTGGAAGGAACTGGAATTCCTCAAAGGCTGAGTCCTTGTTATTTCTCCCAGTTTTCTGCTTGGACTGAGGGTGAACCAGTTTACCTTCATGAATGAAACCTGTGCATTTGGCCCATATAAATGATCAATATTCCTGAGATTATAGCACAGACACCGTATTGGAGGTGAGAACTTGACGTATTATGAATGCAGACGTCGTCAGTTGTTAAAATTGTCATTTCCTCCCCCCCCTTTTTTTTGCTTTTGAGGTTTGTTTCTAAGTTGTCAGTCTTAACACCACATTAGTAACCTCAGTAATTCAACCCCAAGTACATTCTGATGGACAACAGAGATTTATTGCTGTGGTGGCACTTTAACACGGCACCATGGAGAAGTCAACTTGAGCAATGTAAATTTTAGATTTTATAATGAAATTTTGATTAAACTGGGCTCTTTAGCTAGTGATAGTTATCTGTTAACTAGCATAGGATGTACCAAAAAAAGCTGAGAGAAGCCCACCTCGAATTCTCTGTGTAGTCATTAGCGACTTTATATTTAACAGTAATGATTGCATCATTCTGACGAATTGAATTTCTATTTTCAGGTACCCTAGGAAAACTAACAATTTAATGTTATCTGAAGAAAAAACATTGACCGTAGGGTCATCTCACTGTTTTGGTCCACATCTAGATGATGAATGAACGAAACATATTCTACCAATCATCAGGTGTTTCAAAAAGACCTAAATTTGGATGTTATAGAAAAATCAATGAATTGACTGGCTGACATTATCAATTTCTGTTCAAAATTGACCCTGGGTCTGAATGAGCCTTTGCTGTTCAACCTTCCGATTTCAGAAATAGTGAAATTCTAATTTTCACCACAGGGGGGCGGTAGAACACTGTCATGACATGGCAGCAGGCCCTAAGAACTTAAAAAACACGCGGACTAGAATTTAGTCATCTCTGTGGCCTCGTGGCCACATTTTTTCATCCCCATTACAGCTGGTGATTTTACTTCCACTTTCACCTTCAAACGCATGGCTTACAAAATGGACAAAGGAAAGAACAATGACCAGGGAAGGGAAACACTTCACATTTTGTCTGGAATGATCACGTGTGAAATCTCGAGTGTTTTGGGTGATGGTCCATTTTCCCACCGTAGGTGGCTGGCTGGCTGGCTGGCTGGGGAGTGTATTTTTTTGAGGCTGGAACATCAGTGGAAAAGAGATCAGCCAAAGTATTTTCATGACATGATTGAACATTGAAGCGCAGGCCACACTTATTTGAAAAGGTAGATATTTAATCAGTTCTTCCAGTCTCGTTTGTAGAGCCTCTACCAAGAGATGCACTGTGAGTGTATGAATGCGTTGTGCTTCAGTCTCGGACGACCTTGAGTGCCCTTCAGGTGTCACAGGTCAGGGGGCTGGGTTGGCGGTGGATCTGACTCATTGATCTTATCATCTGAGTAAACTCTATAGATCCCCACTGAGTGGCGAGTCTTTGGAAATCAATATTCATTATCGGTGTGGCTCAGGCCACTGAGTCGGTTGGCTCTTCCACTCAGTACTCATTGATTAATGGCGGTAGGACCGCAGAGTCCCCACGGATAAACAATTAGTTTAGCCCCAGCAAGGTGGACAATACGCTTTGTTCTGTCTCCAGCCAAGCTTTAGGTTCCGCCGTGATTTGCTTTAATTCCTTAGGCTCTCTTTGAGGGAACCCTCCTCCAGTCACTAGCCTGAAATGTTTTCTGCTGCCCCAAAGCCAAGGGCTTTGGCTGTTCTGTAGGTTAGAGGGTCAGGCTGCTGGGGCTGGGGTGGGCACAGCAGCAGCAGAGCTCCGAGAACTTACTTCGCGCTCGAGCAGAACTGTGAGGCCGCGTAGGACACGTCCTGGCCCTCGGAAGAGTTGGGGGGGAGTGGGGTTCAATAATGGAGAAAACTGCCCACTTTTACCTCTGGAGTAACGTGGAACAAAGTGGCTCTGTTTTCTGAGGACTCAGTCTTGGCCTGTCCTTTCACAGTAAGTGAATGAGGAATGTAAATCTTAGTTCATTTTTTTTTAATATGTTTTAAAAATTGATTTTAGAGAGAGGGAGAGAGAAAGAAACATCAATGATGAGAGACAGTCATTGATCGGCTGCCCCCTGCACGCCCCCTACTGAGGATGGAGCCCGCAACCTGGGCATGAGCCCTGACCGGGAATCGAACCAGCGACCTCTTGGTGCATGGGGACAACACCCGACCAACCGAGCCACACCAGCCAGGCAGCCTCCGCTCAATCCGAATACCTGTGCTTGCTCTGTAACCCGCGCTTCCTCACTGCAGCCAGTGGCTTGCTCTCCGGTGCCACGAGCGAGCGGAAGGCGGGCCCCCCTTCGCCACGGAATAGGCTGGTTTTGTCGGATTCTGTTGCCTTGTCCTGCTGCTAAAAAGCCTTTTCACAGTCGAATTCCACTGTGTTTTCAGCATCAGGCTTGGAAGGTTTTTTCCCAACATGAAAAGGGTCCCCTGTGGAAGTTTCTGAAAGCTGACACATTTTCTTGTAAAATATCCTTCTGAGACCATATGCTTTATTGGTAAACACATATTTTTGGACCTTTTTAAATGAGTGTTATGAAATTACCGCGAGATGTTTTTAGGGAGTGAATGCTTTCCACTCAGTAGGGCAGAATGCCGGTCTCCTTGGTGGTGAGTGCTCCTTAGAATTCCCCGCAAAAGGCATTTTCAGATCATTAAGAAAGGTGTTTGGAGCAATAATACTTATCAAAAGAGGTTATATCACACATGTGTGGCAGCCACGTGCCAAAGTTAAATATACCCATTTCTCCCCCCCAAAGCTATTAGATCTGTTACCCCCTAATGGCTCAGAATATTCATTTTCCTGTCTTCAGACCGCAGCCCTAATTGAGGCCTGAAAGCTTACCACGTGCCTCTTAAATCAGCCAAGTGAACCTTTTCTTTTAATTCTTCTGCTCTTTATCGCTGCGGCCAAGGGCATATCCTTTCTCTGAGGCAGTTATGGTGGTCGGTGCTAGTAGAGATGCTTCTTCCTTTGAGAACCAGGGAGCAGGCCTCACTGTTCCTGAGAAGGCGCCCTGAGGCCAAGAGCTCACAGCAAAGCAAACAGATACTGCATATTATTTAATGACACTGGACCTGTAGGATTTTTAACCAATTTATGTGGGTATTTTATCCTAAATGTCAGGGTGAGAAACACAAGTTTGTTCTTCATTTGGACTACCGAAATCCAGCCTTCCTGTGGCCATCAGCAAGGGTACCTTATGCATAACATCCAGAGCATCATTTCTTGTTAGGTAATCCCTGAAGAATGCACATAACGAGAAATAATTCTCAAATTTAACTTATGACACAGCGTCAATGATGATTAGCATATCTACATTGCTGTCTGAAATCAGAATTCATTTAAATTATATTAAAGGGATGAGCATACACGTGATTAAAAGAAATGAACATAGAAGCCACCATTCAGGGGAGGGTTGCTGTTTTAAGGCATCACCTTCGGAAACTACAAAGGAATTTGGAAATTCTCTCACCTCTCAAAATGGGTTTGAAGCCCCTCTACCCGAATGGCCTCAGAGTTAGTTTCTGACAGGCTTCTCCTTATGACTTACTTGTTTTATTGATTTATTTATCAAATTTGAAGAGTTTATTTGAGCAAAAATCAATTGGAATTGGGCAGTGCCAAACCAGAGTGGTTAAGAAAGGTTATGTTTGGTGAAGTGGTATAAGTATTTCCAGAACATTCTGTGTGGGGCCACCTGCTCTGGAAGGGCCATGGGCCTCCTCTTCTACCCCAGCATAACTTAGATTTGAAAGTGGGGAGAAGAGCCCGGCCGGTGTGGCTCAGCTGTTGAACATTGATCTAGGATCCAGGAGATCATGGTTCGATTCCCTGTCAGGGCACATGCCCAGGTTGTGGGCTCGATCCCCAGTGGGGGGCGTGCAGGAGGCAGCCGATCAATGACTTTCATCATTGATGTTTCTCTCTCGCTCCCTCTCCCTTCCTCTCTCTGACATCAATGGTGATATATTAAAAAAATAGTGGGGAGGAGATGTCCCCCATTGCCCCCCAGACGTGTCATTCATTTATGCAGAGCAAGCACTGTGATAGGAAAGCCAGATACTACTGGACACTGTTGACAGTGAAAATGTGTCAGTTACCTCTTAGTGTTACAAAAAATAGCCTCATTAAACAAGATCAAGCCAATGAGCCAATAAGAAGAAAGCCCCCCCCCCATCTTTAATAAGCAGACCTTAAAAGTAAATAAATCAATGAGAAATGAGTTTATGATTCTCATATAAAAACCTTGGGGCAGGTGGACTGGAGATGGTTCAGGCCCCTACCTGCTTCAGGTAAGTTCAAAGGCAGAAGAATCCACAGGTGAAATGAGTCCTGGCCCCAGGATGGCAGTTTAGGTGGTGGGCATCCTGCTTGCTCAAGTGACTGGCTTTTGAAAAGTAACCGAAACTGGAGATTTGTAAGGATCTAATTATGGTCCCAAAGAGCCATCTTTCCCTGTATCACCAACTACATCCATCAGAAAAGCTAATGTGCCGCTACTCACACTGGTTGGCTTTAGCCAGTCCCTGCTTTAGCCGGAGAGCTAAAGCCAACACACACACACACACACACACACAAAACACATACACAAAAATAAAAATCCGAGCTTTGGAATCATTTCTGTGGAGGGTAGGAACTGTCCACGGAAATCAGCAGGTGTTAGAGTTTTCCCTTGATCTGAGAGATGGCACAGTCTTTCCTATAAGCCTGATCGATAGGAGGGTCATGTAGCCCTTGCTTGTAGGTCGGCCCAGGTGTGTTTCAGATTTAGCACCGAGCACTAGAAGGCCCACATGCAGGGAGCCCCTTAGCTCTGAGCAAATAAGACAGCTGTCTGGCTCTGTCCAGTAGGTTGGCTGTGAGTCCACTCAATCCCACCTCTACAGCTCGCTCCAAACTATGTGAACTTGGGAAAATCACTTCTTTTAGCCTCAGTTTACCCATTTGTGAAATGGTGATGATAAGAGTACTTTCCCATATGGTTACTGTGAATATTCAATAGTACGTGTCTCACCCATATTGCAGCCCCTTGAACGTGATAAGTGCCCAATAACTGAGCTGTGATTAGGAAATCCAGCCGTCCTACCAAAGAGAAAATCTGCTTTGTTCAAACCTCCCTGGTGCACTAAGCCAGCTCTGTTTGGGCTCACAGTAAGGCTGATGCTTCATGTGGCCACATGACTTGCTTTGGAATAAGAGGTGTGATGTGTGTGACATCCTGCAGGAAGCTTGAAAAGCTGTCACATGCCATACCGGCTTCTCTTGGCAGGAGTGTCCCAGACAATGGCTGCTCTGTCACCCAGGCTCTGGAACTAAGGACAAAGAAGAGCAAAGTCCCCAGGTGACCCGTGGCAGACATGAAGCAAGAGTGAGGATAAGCCTTCGTTGCTTTCAGCTGCTGAGACATTGTGGGCGTGTTTGTTACCACAGCATTAACTGGCTTATACACCAAGGAAGTGACTGGTGTTTCCTGAAGTCTGCCAACCACAGGGAACTATAGCCAGGCCCAAACTGACTGACTTAACACAGCTCCTGTGAATTGTCAACCTAAGTCTATTTTTGGCTTCAATTAGCTCTTCAGTTTTGCTCAAGAACATGTCACCGCTGTGCACATGTCCTCATGGTTTGATTGGCATGGGTGATGGTGTCTGTCTGTGGCACCCTGGGCTTATTCTGTTCGCTGGGCATTTGTTTATTGTTTGTGTGTAATGCCTTCAGTTGGACAGTGCTTCACAACTCTGGCTGCACAGGAGACTCCTCTGGGAGCTTCTAAAAATATCTACATCCAGGCCCTACCCATTCTCCCAGTGATCCCACGGTGCAGCCAGGGGTTAGACTCTGAGCTCAGATAAGGAATTCCTTAATGAGGGACCATGACCTGGAGATCCTGGTGTCCTCTTTCTGTCTGTTGTAAGCAGGAGCCAGGGCACAGAGCGCTGTGGGGCACCTCGGGGGGGTGCTCAGCATGGCTTAGTGGAGGCAGCCAACAGCCCATCACATCTAAGCGGCGTTAGCCAACTCAGAACAGGCGCTCCGTGGGTCTGACATCATTTTCTGGAGGGTAATTCAGGGGTATAGGAGCCAATTAAATGCTTGTAGAATTAAGCCTGTTGCCAATATCATCATCAAGAGACTGCAGTCTCCATAGGAAAGCAAGGGGTCATCGCTTGGTAGGCTTACGAGGAAGTTCTTTGTCACTTTCACAAAACGGTGACACAGGCACTGTGGACAGAGCTCACATTGGGAGGTGACATCCTGTCCCCTGCTGTTCCTTTAAGGCCCTCAGCCCTCCAACTGTTGGATCAATTAGCTGGTGACTGCTTGACCCTGCCTTCCTCCAGCAGGCCCCGGGCTCGTTCCTGCCTCTGTTCTCGCCTGTGCCAGTTAATGCCCCCGTGGCTCGAGCTTCTGATCCTGAGTCCGGTGGTCCCGCGGAGCCCAGGCGCCCTGCTGGGGGCTGCCTGGGCTCTCTGTGGCTCTGCCCACCCGGGGTGTGGCTGCTTTCCACCTCTGCCCGCAGCTCTGCCCGCCCAGCCCCACGGGGGCTGAATGAAGGCAAGGCCCCCCCTTTCCGTGGCTTTTGTGGGCCTTCCTGGCCCTTGGCGTCTGAGCCGGTGGAGAGCTGCCTTCCTCCCCGAGAAACCCTTCGCCCCTCCGGCCCCCACCCTCCCCCCTCCCCTGGGTTCCAGGGGATCGCAGGCAGGAGTGTGCTGGACCTTAGCATTCGCAGGTAGCAAGCCGGTGAGAACACCTTCCCTACGATCTAAAGCAACGGCTGCCTCGGGGCCACTGGGGTGCACCAGGGTATCTCCCAGTGCATTTTTAACACCCGGATGAATTTTTACTAATTTTTGTGGATGAATTGTGTGTCATATAAAACGCACTGTAAAAGGATCCCATGGAGTCATTGGATTAAATGAACCTCCGGACACCGTTGGAGGGAAAGGCGCCGCCTTCCTGTGATGAAACAGGCGATTCTTGGCTTCATGCTCAGGAGGCGCAGCGATATTCCGGGAAGATTTTACTTAAAGCAAAAAATAAAAAAGAAATAAACTAACAAACTCCCCATTCTGTATCAGGTAGAAAATATACGTATTTTTAAAAATCAAGACATCCAGGGTATTCCCAGGAAGGGGAAGGCTATCTAAAGCCCCTGGCTTCCTTATAAAGCCCACTATTAAAATAATACCTAATCCCCCACCCCACATCCGCTACCACCCCCTAAATGGCCGATGACTCATGTGGTAAAAGCCGCCTGGATCCCTCTCCCCTTCGGAAGCCAGCATTGCGTTCTGCTAACGCCAGCATTAGCAATAAGCCAGGAGCCACCCACTAATGAGGGAACAGGGGACAATGGGGAAGCTGTGAATGACATATTAGAAAGGGTTTAACTGTCTTTATTCTTGATTCCCCCCCCCCCCCCGAACTTATGCTTTAGAAAATGACTTCAAAGATTCTATGAGGTTGGAATCCATTGTTTGTTTATTTATTTATTTATTTTAAAGATTTTTTATTGATTTTTAAACAGAGACGGAGAGGGAGAGAAACATCGATGTGAAAGAAAAACCTGGATCAGCTGCCTCCCGCTCGGCCCCTACTGGGGATCGAACCCTGGAACAGGGCGTGTGCCCTGACTGGGAACTGAACCAGCAGCCTTTTGGCGCAGGGGGCGATGCCCAACCGACTGAGCCACACCAGCCAGGGTGAGGTTGGAGTCCGTTTAGATGGTCTCGTATTTGGAGTAGAGTTGAAGGTCACGCTCAGATGCTCAATTTCATTTGAACAATACTGTACTATTACCTTTACCGGGAATAGCTAATGAGAGACATCCCTTGGCCCTGCATTGTCTAAATCCCAAACCCTACTTCTCTCCTGCTACTTCCGTCACCTCACTTTGAGACCCTTTCTGCGTCTGGACCTTCCCGCCAGCCAGTCCCGAGGTCCTCAGTTTGCTCGTCAATGGAAAGGTAGTAATTTGTCGGAGGATCCTCCTGCGCTTGCTCTTGGTTGTTGATCTGCACCATGCTTGTTTTTCTTAAAATCAGAAGTACCTGAGGTTAGAGCCCTTGCTCCTGCTAAAATGATACTCACGGATGACAATGATGAGAAGCCAAAACCGGTGAGAAATCAAAGTTGCTTATGTTAAAGTGGTTATAAGAAACAGGGAAATCTTTGGATGAAATTTATATTATCATTTATAGCACAGCTTCTTGGGGAAAAAGTCATAGCACTGCTAAAGTAAAAATTTATAGCAATTTTTTTTTTTCTCTTTGGAGTCCTCCATTTAAATTTTTATTGAGCAACTAACTACCCTGTTCCTCATACTGACAGTAGCTTTTTAGGCTGTCTTTTTGTTTCAGTCCCACTTGGATGCAGTCCCAGGTTTTCTTGTGGGAGGGAGCGGGGGGGGGGGGGGGGGAGAGTAAATTAGCTGAGGTTCTGGCTGCCAAGGGTCTCTGTGGCAGCGTGGAGGTGACCTTGCAGCTGAGAGTCACAGGATAACCCACCTGGGCCAGGACCAACTGCCTCAGTGGGGGATAAGATGGGCTTAAACCAGACCACGAGGCCTTCAGGAAACTGAAAGTGGTCAGGCCATATAAATCCCACCAGCTGCCAAATTTAGCAGCAGGTGCCAGCAGGGCCCCAGGGGCAGGCTCCGTGGTCCTTCTCTGATTCTGGTCCAGAGAAGAGCATAAGGACAGAGACTGGAAACCCCAGACCGCCTCCCCTACAGTCAGAGGACACAGGGAGCCACCTCCTATGTCCAGATGTCCTCCCAGAGGAGGGGGGGGGGGGAGAGGGCATCTGAAAGACTAGACATTTATCCAAAACAGACAGTGCTCTAGAGAGAGGCAATTAATTTGCGACATTGGAATAAACTCAGTTTTTATCACCACTCAGCAGGTGGGTGCTAATGAGCAAGATTAGCTCGGTTACAGACAAAGCATGGAAGCCGAATTTTCCCTGCACAGTTGTGTGCATCGAGAGATTGTGGAAGCTCTGCTGTGTGTGTGTGGGGGGGGAGTGGGAGATGGGTCCATCTCAAACCCCTGCGAGGCGCTAGTGATACAGAAGGAAGATTCGAGAGCCTGTTCCTGGGGCGTTGTGACAAGCGTTCCCCACTCGCAGTTTGCTCCCATCACACCTGAGTGCTGTCATCTGGTAGATGAAACAATGAAGGAAGGGCTGCGAGAAACAGAAGCCCCGCAGAGGGAGCGCAGTGACTAGGAGCAGGATCTGGGGAGTCAGGGGCCTGTGGAAGAAGTGTGCTTCATGGTGAGTTTGAAAGATAAACAGAATTTCAAAAGGAGACTCAGGAGCAAGAGAATGTAAACCATGCTTAGGGGAAAAGGGAGGGTGCAGTCCATCCAGCGTGAGGAGCATGGGGGCGGCTGAAGGGGCCAGATGGCCAGCTGGGCGGCAGGGCAGGGGGACGCACTCACCCCCTGGGACCTCGGATTTACAAGCGGGTTTGCCCACCTCCCTCTCCCGCTGACGCTCCTTGCTGACCCCTCTCAGGCAACAACTCTCTAGGCTGGAAGAGGCTCAGTAATTCCTCCTACCAGGGGTTCCCGAAAAGAGATTCCAGGTCAAATATGTTTGGAAAGAGCCCTCCATCAAATTCACCCCCTGGAGAGTCACAAAGCACATTTGCATGTTAAAAGCTCTAAGAACTCCCACAGTCAAAAAACTTGTTTATCATTGTTTGCTTTCCTTTCCCAGCTGGAGTGTGGCATTGTATTTCTTTTATTATTTTATTTTTTTAAATTTATCTTTATTGTTGAGAGTATTACAGGTGTCCCATTTTTCCCCCCAATTGATCCCCTCCACTTCGCTCCCACCCCCTTCCCAGGCCTTCACCCCATTATTAACTGTGTCCATGGGTTATGCATATGTGCATATAACTTCTTTGGTTAATCTCTTCCCACCCTCCACCCCCCTTCCCTCTTCCCTTTGAAATATGATCGTCTGTTGCCTGCTTCAATGTCTCTGTATCTATTTAGTTTGTCAGATTCTTTTGTTCATTAGCTTCTTCTTAAATAAGACCCTTCAACTTTTCCTGTAGTGCTGGTCTGGTGGTGATGAACTCCTTTAGCTTTTCCTTGTCTGAGAAGCTCCTTATCTGACCTTCAATTCTAAATGATAGCTTTGCTGAGTAGAGCAATCTTGGTTGTAGTTCCATGTTTTTCATCACTTTGAATATTTCTTGCCACTCCCTTCTGGCCTGCAAAGTTTCTTTTGAGAAATCAGCTGACAGTCGTCTGGGTGCTCCCTTGTAGGTAACTAATTGCTTTTCTCTTGCTGCTTTTAAGATTCTCTCTTTGTCTTTAACCTTTGGCATTTTAATTATGATGTGTCTTGCTGTGGGCCACTTTGGGTTCCTCTTGTTTGGGACCCTCTGTGCTTCCTGGACTTGTAAGTCTATTTCTTTCCCCAGGTAGGGGAAGTTTTCTGTAATTATTTTTTCAAATAGGTTTTCAATTCCTTGGTCTCTTTTTTCCCCTTCTGGCACCCCAATAATACAAATGTTGGGCCTCTTGAAGTTGTTCCAGAGGCTCCGTATACTATCTTCATATTTCTGGATATATGGTTGGGTGTTTTTTGTTTCCTCATGTTCCAAATTGCTGATTTGATTCTCAGCGTCCTCTACTCTACTGTTGATTCCCTGTAAATTATTCTTCATTTCAGTTCGTGTAGCCTTCACTTCAAATTGGTACTTTATTATGTTATCGATTTTCTCAGTTATTTCCCTAATAGTCTGCTTAAACATCCTTATAAAAAAAATTCTGAACTCTCTATCTGTTAGCTTGCTTAGATCTATTTCATTTAGTTCCCCTTCTAGAGATTTCTTCTGTCTTTTCCTTTGTGACATGTTTCTTTGCCTCCACATTTTGGCTGCTTCCAGGTGTTTGTTTCTATGTATTAGGTGGAGCTGCTATGTCTCCTGGAATTTGTAGAGTGGCTTTGTGTAGTAGGTGTCCTGTAGGGTCCAGTGGCTCAGCCTCCCCAGTCACCTGAGCTTGGCCTTCCAGGTGCTCCCCTGTGTGGGCTGTGTGCACTGTCCTGTTGTAGCTGAGCCTTGGTTGCTGTTGGCGTCACTGGGAGGAACTGACCCCCAGGCCAATTGGCTGTGAGGACCAGCTGCAGCTACAGCCAGAGAGCTGCTGTGCTGGAGACACCCCTACGGAGCAGGATTTACTTCAGTGGGGCTTTGGTGTTCACCAAGTGCGCCCCTTGAGTGTCACTTGTGGATGTGGTAGGGTTGTAATCCAGCGTGGTCGAGTCTGACCACCAGGTGCACTGTCTCTGGGGCCTCCCGGGAGGTGCAAAGTCAGCCTGTGCTGTGCCAGTGCCTTGCCCAGGGCCACCCAGCAGGAGCTACTCAAGGAAACGGTAGTTGGCTGCTCCTTGTGCTGGGCTTGGCGGTGCCCAGGAGAGGCCCAGCTATGAGCCAGTGCAGCTGCCGCTAGTGCCAGGCCTGGGGCCGCTTATCAAGCCGTGTGGGGCAGCTGCTGCTTGGTGGAGAGGTTTTAGGAGAGTCCTAAGCATGGGGCTCGAGAGGCCACTTGCACAGAAAAGCCCCTGGAAATGGCCCGGATGAGCTGCAGGTGGGGAGGGGCGGGGCCTCCGGGAATCACGGGGCGGGGCCAAAGGTGAGAGTCAGGGGCTGGCGATTCAAACATGGCGCCTGCCTGCCGGCTGTGTGCGGGGAGGACTCGCCACAGGAGCCATGGCCTCTGCCAGCCCTGCTGCCCGGGAGGAAGCCGCCCTCCGCCTCTCGCCCGGACCTCAGGCAGGTCAGTTCCTCCCCGAGTGTCCCGGGTCCTTTCAGGCTGCTCCCGGCGCCGGGCTCAGAGGGAGCGTCCAAGTGAGTCCATGCCGGGCCTTTAGAGGAGCTGCTGGGGCTCCCTCGGCCTCCGCGACCCTCAGGGAAAGTCCCCGCTGGTTTCACAGCCCGAAGCTGTGGGGACGTCTCTCCCCGGCCCTGGAGCCCTGGGCTGGGGGCCCGCTGTGGGGCTGGGAACCCTCCTCCTCCGGGAAACCCCCCCCGCTGAGATTCCCTCCCGGGTTTAACCTGCAGCACCAGGTGTGGGCCGGCGGCTGCGTCTCCGGGATTCAGCCCCCACCCGCCCGCGTCTCCCCCTCCTCCCGTCTCGGTGCTGCTTCAGGTCCCTGGTTGTGGGGCTTCTGTGCAGCCGGATGTCAGGAGGCTCTGAGTGACGGTGGTTCTGTGTTTTAGTTGTGATTTTGATGCAGCTGCGGGAGGCGGCGGGGGCAGCTGTTACCTCCTCGCCATCTTGTTTCTCCCTCCTGTATTTCTTTTAAATTTATTTATTTATTATTTTTTTACATTAACCCTATTAACCTCCCCTAAAAGGGGTGTTTGCCTCTGCCTTCTGCCCTCCAATTCCCTGCAGGGACACTTCAAATCTCGTGACCTGGTCCCCTGGTGCAAGGAACGGACTCCCCCTCCCCGGCAGGTCCTGGATAGAGATGGTTGCATTGGGCAAGTAGCTGAGCCTCAGGCAGGATGGCGGAGTCTGTGCTGTCAGGGGGGCAGGAGGCCAGACGGGGCCACAGGGTGGTCAGAGAGAAGGCCATAGTCATGGAGATCCCAATCCCAGACAGGCCATATTAAAGAGATGTTCTCAAATCCGCGAAAATGCATGATCTGCATTTTCATGAAGTATCCCATAAATATCCATCAGATTAACACTTAATAACATGTCCAAGAGTAAGAGTTTGGAAGCTACAAAATTCTTTCTTTTTTTTTTTTTCCATGGAAAGGAGAAAAAATATTTTTGTTTACACCAATGTTGATTATTAAACATGTTGTGAACTCTTCCCAGATCAAAATAATTGCTTCTCACTAAGAAGAGCTTTCACCGACACCCCATCTTGAGTAATAACACACATGTTATAAAACCCATCCAACTGAGTAATCGTTTTTGGTTTTTAAGAGGCTTTTCGATAAGATAGAGAGACTGGAGTGGAGTGGAAGGGAGCCCATCTGTTTTAGTGTTTAATTTTAATTTTCTGTTATTAATATAACAATTATCAGTTGATAATTATTTCAGATGAAAGCTGTGTTCAGAAATATTTAGAACAAGACAAGTGCGTGCGTGGGTTAAATTACTTTGAGGGGATTTGGATCATTGAAAGCAGAGCTTAGTGGTTACATGATTCCTATTTCTTGCTAAATTCTGGAATGGTGCTGGGATAGAGAACAGAATTAAGTGAATCTCTTTGCTCCCGTTTTCATGCAGTTTTCCACATTATACCCTCTGCTGTGAAATGTGCCATGTTCAGTTAAGGCCTGCTGGTGTCGTGACGGATTTTGCAGCAACTCTGTTGAATCTTTTGAATGAGGTCAGCTCACGGGTCAAACTAATACATGCTAAGTGCTTGTATGTAATTTTTTAGCTTGAGACAGGCTCAGAGGCGTTTATTTGATGAACTCCTAGGAGTTATTGGTTCCCCAGCAACCGTGACAGATGGGACCCCTAAGATGGGATTCTTGAGAAAAGATAGGTCCTTCTTGTGGCTCATTTTAAGCAGCACCTTATAACAATCCCAATTTTAAAGTTACTTCTATGCACTCAATGAAAGTAACTAGTTTTTAAAAAAAAATTACTTTTTTAAATCCTCACCTAAGGATATTTTTTCCATTGCTTTTCAGAGAGAGAGGGAGGGAGGGAAGGAGGGAAAGAGGAGGAGAGAGAGAGAGAAACATGGATGTGAGAGAGACACACATCAACTGGTTACCTCCTGCTTGCACCCCGACCAGGGCCAGGGTTTGAGCCTGCAACTCAGGTACGTGCCCTTGGCTGGAATCGAACCCAGGACCCTTCAGTCCACGGGACGATGCTCTAACCACTGAGCAAAACTGACTAGGGTGCTAGAGTTTTGTTTTTTTTTAAATCCTTTTGGTTCCCAGGCCTTTAAATTGCTGAGAGCTGTTCTCTCAAACTGTCCCTGTTCATCACACACATTTGTTTTGCCCTGTGCGGTTAGTAGGATGGAATTTACTAACTTCTTTGCATGATCCTGTTGTAGTGATAACACTTAACATCTGCCATAAACAATTTATTAAGATTTAGTGAAAATTTCACCTTAACGTATTTAAGGAGCAGACTTCGCTGAAGACATAAATGTTCAGAGTCTCCGAGCCTTCCTCGTTATAATTGAGACATAATTTCATTTTGTTATTACCGCGGAGCCCGACGCACACAGACACACACACATTAAGTGAAATTTAATGCTTTTTTACATACTGCTCACACCAAGTTATTTTACTCAAATGGGTGAAATCACTTGGGCTCCTGAAGCTAAGGGTGTAGGTGTGGCCTCTTGTGTTCAAGCATTATCTTCATGGAGGAGCATGTCCCCTCTGGAGCATCTTGTGAACTCAGTCACGTCTGTGGACAGCCCTCTGAAGGTGGCTTCAGCGTGCGAATTCAGTGCGCTTCCCTCCCCAGAAGCGCGAGGCTTAAGCAGAGTTCTGCTCCCTGGAGACATCGGCCTCGCCAACCCCAAATCGGGCTTTGCAAGGCCGCCGTGGCCTCCCTGGCCCGGGCTTCCTTTCCCTCCTCGCTGGCACTTGCCCTGTTTTCCAAGACCTGCGACAAAGGAGGCGCACCTGCCTACTATTGACCAGGCCGCTGTATCCAAAGGGGCCAAAAGCGCCATTTCCCTTTGGGTGACTCCGTCTTTTGGAGCCTGCGCGACCTCATTCCTATTGTAACAAGGGAAGGACTTGTATGTTTTTGTGAGTAAAATGGTTAAAAGAAATACCCCCAGAGCTGCTCTGGGGAAGTGGGTAACGGGGAAATGGCTTTTTAACTAAGAGACTGTTGACCTGAATCCAGTAGGTCCTCAGTTAATAATATGTTGTTATTATTATTATTATTATTATTATTAACAAAGTTGTGAGGACTTTCCATTGCCAGGCTACAGAGAGCACAAACTGCTGCAGCAGCAACACAGGGCAGAGGCTCATATCGGAGAGAAACACCATTTTGTGTTAGTAAGTAAAACGTCACAGGTTTGGTTGAATACTTCTTTTTAAAGAGCATGTTTAAGCAAACGGCCATAAAAATCCTTCAGTAAATGTTTGTTGTCCAAAACATAATTTGAACAGTCATTAAGCAGCAACCAAAAATAATCTACAACAGTTAAAGCGGAGGGGATTTAGAAGGGGAAGGGGGGACATCTGTAATACTCTCAATAGTAAAAAAAGAAGCAGAGTTGTAATCTGGAGGTTCATGAGTGGACTTTTCCCTTCAATGTGTTTTGCTTGACTGTCAGGACAATTAAAAAAATAAATTTAAAATGAACATGAAAACACAACTCATCAAAATCATGGGATGCTGCAAAAGCAGTGCTTAGAGGGAAATTTATAGCACCAAGTGCATACATTAAAAATAAGATAGATCTAAAATCAATCATCTAAGTTTGCACCTTATGAAACTGGAAAAGAAAGGCCAATTAAATCCTGAGTAAGCAAAAGAAAAGAAATAGTGAGGATTAGAGGAGAAATCAATGAACTCAAAAACAGGAACTCAACAGAGAAAATGAACGACACCCTGACGAGTCCCCTTTTTGGCTGTTCTCTCTGCCTGAGCCAGAGGACTTGGGCATGAGATCTCTGGAGGCCTTTTCAGCTACATGGCCTAATTCTCTGATTTTAAGACTGACGGTGATTTGTAGATCTTTTGTCATCTCAAGCCACTTTTCAATTGTAGAGGCACTGGAAGCTTTCCAATGTCAGAGCTAATGGTCCCCATCGGCGTGGCCACCCTATAGAATAATTGTGCTTTTAAGGGGAACATTCTCTGCTACCCTGTGACAGTTAAGTGCTGGAGTGCTCTCTTCATTTTGAGAGGAACGGCTCTAATTTAATGCTACCGAACAATATCAGAGGAAATGGACCTTTGTTCTCAGAAGGATCTTTTTAATAGGATCATTGCCTTGAAGCAATGTTCCCTTGGAAACTGCTCGATGTCTGTGCAGCAGGCGTAGGAGACTTTTAGAAGTTGGGTGCCTGGGTGTGCATGTGAGTTCATATTGAAATGGCTGAAGATAAGAATAGAGGGGAAAAAAATCCAATTGTTATAATTGTTTCAGATGATTTTACGGTGGGGAAAAATTTATGTCTAAAATACGCAGCAACTCCCTAACTCACACTAGCTTTCAAATTCTTCCTTACCCCCCTGGATTATGGGCTATCTAAAGAAATTGATCGAGGTCACTGCAAAGCCACTGGCTTGGCCTGTGGAAGATGGTGTGGAGATGGGGAGGCGTGGTTTCCCCTGGTGCTTGCCGAGCTCCAGGACGTGGGATTAGGGTGGTGTGGTCTCAGCGGCTGAGGTCCCATCTAATGTCAGAATCACCTGGTGCAATCAGTTCACCAGGGCTCTTTGTTTTCAGGGCCTTCAGGGCTGGAAGACAAGACTCTTCTTTCCTCATCATAATATTTCCCCTTGATTATGTCATAAAAGCCGCAGCTCATTAGCCAGGTGTTCGACGACAAGTTTAAGAAAAACAAACCAACATGTATTGAGACCATGCATACAAGGTAGAGTTAAGGGCCTAGTTTATCTAATCTCATGAACAGCCTGTCCGTTTCTTTCTTTATTGGGAGAAGGTGTGGTTGGGCGGGATACTGTGTGACTGCTGCAAACTTTCATAGAAGAAATGTGCCCAAGCTATTTCCCATGAAAAGAATAAAAGAGATCCCTGTACCCCAATCCTGTGTTTCTGAGCATGTTGTGGCTTTGAATGCACTTCAGCAGTTCTCAGAGGAGACAGGCGTATTCTGGTGTGTTGTCTGTCTTTGTTTTTAAGGTCCTCTGCATAGGGTTTTTCATAAGACCCTGCAGAATGATGCCCTTGAGGAAGATTAATTTCACAGACCTCATGGGGCAGAGGTCCCCTTTCCCCCTAATGGAAAGCTGGAAACAAATCAATGAGATCATTTTGTCCGTTTCACCATAAAATTTTCCCTTAGTTTGCTTAGCAGTTGGGGCACACATATACTTTTGTTTTTGTAAGGTACATTTTCAGAGCTACCTTCCTTACAATGGTTAATTTTGTGATAGAATTTAAGTTCTTTGCCAACTTTAATTTTTGGCGTTAAAGTGTTGCATTTGAGCACTTTGCTTAATTGGTCTCCAGGGAGTGATGGACGGGCATGGCCTAGGTTCATCAGCTCTGAATCTCTCTCTCAAATTTTCTTTTACTTTCTATATTAATTTTATGCCTTGGGGCTGTCAGGAAATTGTATGAATACCTTTGGGAATTCCACATCCTAGAGAAGCTAATGTGGGGAAAGGTAATAAACCACATAGCTCCAGATTCTCAAAAAATGATACCTTCCTAGGTTGAGAAGCACCACTTGACTCTGCTAGAATTAAAAACGAAACACACTTCAGTTCATCATCAGCATCCATCATTTTGGAGTTTTAAGGCAGAGGTTGGAAATACCCATATTCAGGCCCTCACTGGAGTGGATGAGCCCCACCCATATGGGGGAGGGCAGTCTACTGGGTCCACCCCTGATACAAATGCTAGTCCCATCCGGAAACACCCTCACAGGGGTACCCAGGGACAATGTCTGAGCTGGGCACCCCAAGGCCTTGTCAAGTTAACACATAAAATGAATCATCATGGTATCTAAGTACTTTTTGGGGCAACTTAAAGTACAATAATATAGAAATTCTTTATTACTTTGTCATTTGTATTTTAATTCTAAGTTGCTTCTCACTCATTATTGGAAATGGACCACTAGATCGTTTCAAAGTGTCATAAAGACCACTCGCATAAAAGTCATATCATAAAAAGTGATTGTGTTAGTTTCCTATTGCTCTTGTAACAAATTACCGCAAACATGGGGGCTCTGTATAACACCAATTTATTCTCTTATAATTCGCCTTTGACACCACCTTCTCCTGTTTACCCAATGTTTGATTTGATTTAGAATTACGATTGTTAAAGTGTCCATACTAGCCAAGGCAATGTACAGAATCAACACAACCTCTATCAAAATGTCAATGGGATTATTCACAGAAATAGAAAGAATAATCCTGAAGTTCATGTGAAACTACAGTAGAGCCCAAGTAGACAGAGTTATCTTGAGAAATAAGAACAAGTTGGAGGCATCAGTCTTCCTGTTTTTAAGCTATAGTACAAAGCTATAGTAATCAAAACAGTGATACTGGCATAAAAACAGACACATAGATCAATGGAACAGAACAAAGAGACCCCAAAATAAGCCCATATATATGTGATCAATTATTATTTTTTAATAATTGAAGAAACCAAGAATATAGGATGGGGAAAATATATTCAGTTTATTAAATGGTGCTGGGAAAACTGGATATCCACATGCAAAGCAATGAAACTAGACCCCTGTCTTGCACCATACACAAAAATGAACTAAAAATGGATTAAAGACTTGAATGTAAGACCCCAAACCATGAAATTCCTAGAAAAAAAACAACATAGGGGGTTGGCTTCTTGACACTGTCATTGGCAATGAGATTTTGGATTTGATACAAAAAAAAACAAACACTAAAGACAGGACTACCATATGATCCAGCAATCCCACTTCTGGGTATGTATCCAAAGGAAACAAAGTCATCATCTCAAAAAGAGACCTCTGTACTCCCATGTTCACTGCAGCATTAGTCACAAAAGCCAAGATATGGAAACAGCCTAAGTGTCTGTGCGATGGATGCGTGGATAAAGAAAGTGTGGAGTTCACGTACAACTAAATAGGATTCGGCCCTAAAAAGAAGGAAACCTTGCCATTTGCAACACAGATGAACCTGGCGAGCTATTGCTGAGTGAAATAAACCGGAGAAAGACAAATACCGCATCATATCATTTATATGGGGAATCTAAAAAATAAAAAGAAAGTTGAGCTCATAGAAACAGAGTAGGATGGTGGTTGTCAGGAAATGGGGGTGGGTGGGGGAAAGAGAAGATGTTGGCAAAAGTATATAAATTTTCAGAAGAGAAATAATGTCTGAGGCTCTGTGTATAATGGTGACTATAGTTGGTAGTAGTGATTGAATAATTCAGATTTGCTAAGAGACTGGAACGTCAGTGTTCTCACTAAAAAACAAAGAGATAAATGTGTGGGGGGATGGCTGTGTTAATTAGATGGTGGGAACTTTTTTCACAATGTATATGTATATCAAGTCATCACTTATACACGTTAAATATATTACATTTTTTTCATCAATTATATCTCAATAAAGCTGATAAAAGGGAAAAAGAAAAAAATTATTGATAATGGTGATGATTGTACCACTGTCATTCATCTTGGTGAATATACTAAAAGCCCAGTAGTAAACTTTAAAGGGTGAATTGTATGGTATGAATTATATTTCAATTAAAAGATTCATAGACAGCCCGGATGGAGTGGCTCAGTTGGTTGAGCATCGACCCAGGAACCTGGAGGTCACAGTTTGATTCCCCATCAGGGCACATGCCTGGGTTGGGGGCTTGATCCCCGGTAGGGGGCGTGCAGGAGGCCGCCGATTGATGTTTCTTTTCTCTCGTTGATGTTTCTCTCTCTCCCTCTCTCCAAAATCGATAAAAAAACATATAAAAAACTATTCATAGTCATAAACCAGAAGAAAGAAACACCAGTACCTACCATGCACCAGGCACTGTTGGTGCCAGGGCTTCACTAGCGAACGAGTGAAACAGAGGGAGCTTCATTCTAAGAGCCGGGACAGGAGAACGGAGCTAAGGAAAGTGGCACAGGGCTCCTCTGGGGAGGAAACGATACTCTCTTTTCCCAAACATCTCCTATATTGACTTAACTTCTGTGCACATAAGGACAAATGCCAGTTTTCTAGCCGCAGGACTTCAGCTCACTTCGCCCAGGACAACAGTCTTCCAGTGTCTGGCTCTGCCGGTGCCCAGTGGGGATTCCCACCCGAGCAGCTGTCCTTGTCCAAGTCTGTCCTCACCACCAGAGCAACCGACACACACAGTTTTCCGAGGACTCTCTGGTCTCCTTCTTTTAGGTTGTCAATTTTTGCAGAAACAAGCCCTGCATTTTCAAGCGCCCTGCATCCGCGCTTTTCAGAGCAGCCCAATGCGTATTTGACGCATGGCCACAGCTTGGTAATGGCGCCTCCTTTCCAGAAGAGAGATGGGCGTGAGTTGCTAGGGCGCAGCGCTTCATGAATGGGAGGGTGCGGGGTACATCCCACCCCCCCTTTGCCTGTGCCTGGAGTTAGCAGTGCCATGTGCTGACTGAGCGCAGGTGGCGAAAATACTCTCTGTGGGGAAATGCCCCTGAAGTCCACAAGAGGGCGATATGTTGCCGTCGAAGGAGAGAACGGCGCTAAGGGGATGCCCACTGCCAGCTTTTCAGAGCAGGGTATTTCAGCGTATTTCCAGGTTGGAAACGAGGAAATCTAGGCTCTCTACGGTTTGGCTTTCCAGTTTGCTTTCGGAGTGGGTGATTAGATTTCGGGGTGCTCAGTCATTTGCAGACTCCTGGAGTATGCGTGATATGTCCGAGCTCACAGCACACGGACGGCTTCCACGAGCCTTATCTGGAGGCCTTATGGGTTTTTCTTTGTTTTTGATCTGCTTGGGGCTCTTTCAAGGACAGATGGCAAAGCTGCCTCTTCTCCGGCTCCTCTTTTTATTTCTTTGGTCCTGGCGGGGCGCAGAGCCAGTGCTGGCCAAACTGGATTGAACATCTTTGCTGGAACTGCCCTCATCAATCTCACTGTCTTTGGGCCGTGCCAGCAGGATAAGTTATTTTGGTTTTCAGTGGCCTTTGCCTACCAAGAGGCAGAGCTGAATTCCAGTCTCAAGGGTTCCCTTTGCATCTTTCCTGAGCTCCGGATTCATCTCCTAAGGCTCTCTAGACCTTTCCTCAAGCACTGCCCGTAACTGAGCTCCTGGCCTGTCGCCCTCCTCTCCTTGCAAACCCCCTCCTCTAATCCCTCCTTCAGCCAATGGCACCATTTCTTGCCTAGTAGCTGCAGCCAGGACGCGACGAGTTATCTTTACCTTCAGTCCTTTGCCTGCAACTCCTTTGGTTACCAAATGATGTCAGTGCATCTACTCAGACTTCACCCACACTCAAGCCCCTTATTCCTGCAGGGACCCTGACCCCCTCCCGTCTCCTTTGCCCTACTCCTACCTTGTCCTTTCTACCATGGCCAGAATGATCTTTCGCAGATGAAAATCTGATCCCATATCTCCTCGGATTTAAATTTTCCATATTTTATAGCTTCCAAGGTTATGTACGGCCTGACGCCCAAGATCGTTCATGATCTGTCCCCTGCTGCCGCATCGTGTTGACCTATTGCTTGTCTCTGCCGCACAGAACATGTCCTCAGTCAACCTGGGGGCTCAAGGGGAAACCTCGTTATCCATGTAGCAGAGGGCGCTTGGGGTCTAAATACTTGTGTTCAGTAGAGATCCCAGCACATAGTAGGTGCTATGTACACGTTCATCTCTGTACGGATGAAGCCTGGACTCTGTATGAATGGGAGTTCTTTCTTACTCATGGACTTTAAAACCGTCCCCAGCGTGTTGACTGGAATCAACATGTTCCACAACATAATTAAAATGTGAGAAATGTTTCTAGTACATCAGCAATATAGACACTTTCAAATGATGTCTGAGGAAATGCCAGCTCCAACTTACAAACAGCCTTTTACATGGAAGTCACACGGGTGCGTTTTCCCCGGAGTGCGTGTGCGTAACTCCCATGAACGTTCTTTGCCTCGGCGCTGAGCGTTTAGTTTTATGCCTGTTGTATAAATCTGAGTCTTGACACTTTAATGGAGAGACCTCGGCGTGTGATGACATCATATCAAAGTAGAGATGGTTAAATTGTTTGGAAAATTGTCATCTGAGAATGTCTGTCTGCGATCCTGAAAAAAATATATTTTAAGCCAGTCGCATTCTGCGTCTCAAGGGAGCCTCGCAGTTTAGAGGGCCCCCGAGCTACCTTCCCCCCTTCAAATTGTATCTCCTGGGTGGCTTCTTAGTGGACAGATGTAGGGAACATGGTTTGATGTGGCCAAAATCCCACTTAAAAGCAAAGGGCACAACTGGAAGGAAATGCTGGAAGTTGTTTGGCTTCTGTAGGGAGTGTTGATGTTCTCAGGCTGGTGATGAGGGCGAATGGACGTGGAGGGGGGCATCTGTAACCCACATTCTCTTTCTCTCTGTCTCTCTGTCTCTCTTTTTTAGATTACTGTAGTTTTTGGCACTTGTGTGGTATTTTAGAAGCCACTTTGATAAGAGTCTGTCCCACATCCTACAATCTAAACCTTTTCACATCAACATCAGGACAAGGTGAAGATTTGAATGTACCAGCATCTTCCAGGATTCCTTACGGTGTCCTGGGGCCCTAAACAGTTGGAGGCAGGCGCAAACCTCTGGTCCGCCTCACGATTCTCTTTTAGGCCTTCCGGACAGAGGGTGTGGCCCTCGGATCCTGCTTCACATCGGGGGAAGTCTGCCACCAGCAGGCCCCTCAGGTTATCTCCACTCCCTTCCCACCCACCTACCCTGAGCACAGCAGCTGCCCCATGAATGATGTGTGAGTTTGACCTTCACGCTGAATTTTTATTCCAGTCCTTTGTTCCCTGGATCAGACAGAGGTGGAGGGTTTTTTATCCCAGGGTAACACCACGTCTCCAAACACGAACCTCAGTGGGCATTTTGAGGATCATAGAACATTGAGCCGGAATCTAGGTCGTAGTGGTCTTGTGAGGGAGGGAAACACTGAGACTCAGGGTGCTGAAGTCGCTTGCTCAAGACAGACTAGAAACAGCTGGGATGGCAACTGTTCCCTGACTTCCAGCGTGGCCCCCTCGCTTGCTCCCCTCCAGGTCCCCCCAGTCTCTCTATTCCCTCCCCTCTTCCCTCCCCCTCCCATTTTATTTGTTCTATGGGAACACAATGTAGAATGCAGAATGATTGTTATATCGTAAGCGTCCTCGCAAGCATCTCTGAAACGACCACAATGCGTTATTACTCAAAGGCATGAAAAGATGGGCTTTGCTTTTTTAAGAGTTTTGTTCACGATCAGCCTTGCCTGAACCAGAGAGTGAGTCCTGGCAGTTTTGCTTTCAGACGGCTCAGCAGCGATGGCGGTTTGTTCCCTTTCGTAGCTCATTCTTTTTGTACCTGGCGCGCTGGCCCGGGCAATGCATTGTCTCGGTCTCAGCTCTGCCGGCTCTTTGTGTCGTTTAATCCCCTCACGGCGCTTCTCTCTGCTGACAATCAGACAGTCAGTCTTGAAGTTAGTGTGCATGTATTTCTGTGTATTTTGTCTCCACTAACGATGCGTCTTTAATAACTTAAACAAATGGAACCACTGTATATGTAATCTTTTGCAACTTTCCTTTTTGACTTAAAGTAACTTCCTTTAGATTTATCCATATTGATACGGTAACTTGGTTTTAATAACCCATATGATATTCATTTAGACTGCTAACTTTGATATCATTTTATAAAAAATATAATGTACCTATCTAGTCCACTATGAATAGTCATGGAAGGTTTTTCATTATAGACTATGCTGCAGTGAACATCTTTGTATGTATTTTCTTAGTGGGTTTGTGTGGGAGATTCTGTAGGGCACCCACCCGAGAGTGAACGTTTTGGCCCATAGGGTGTATTTAATTTTGCTAAATGTGCTGTATGAAAGCCAACCTTGATTTTCCAATGTATGTCCTTCCCAGAAGTGGATGAGTGTTCACATCCTCTCTGTTGTAATATGAAATATGGTTCATATGACGTCTAGCTCTGCCTTCCAGCCTGTGCTGGCCTTGCCTTGTCCCACCCCCTCCGAAGTGAGGCTGAGCCGGGTTTCTATCTGCCAGAGAGAGATGGCTGGAAATGCAGGCACCCTCTTACAGAGCCAACACACAAAGTTTTCTGTGCTGCCACTCACCTTGGGCTCCAGCGGAGGGGGAGTGGAGTATACTGGAGCTGTGTGGGGAGAGTCTGGGTTTGTGGGCCCTGGAGAGTGAGAGCAGGGAATGCCCATCTAGATTCCTGTGCCTGTTTTCCTCCAGGATTTTAATGGTTTCATGTCTTACATTTAAGAATTTTATCCATTTTGAATTTACTTTTGTGTATGGTGTAAGTTGGTGATCTAGTTTCGCTTTTCTGGATGTACCTGTCCAGTTTTCCAAACACCATTTATTGAAGAGACTGTCTTTACTAAATTGTATGTTCTTGCCTCCTTCGTCAAATATTAGTTGAGCGTAATGACTTGGGTCAATTTCTGGGTTTTCTGTTCTGTTCCACTGACCTATATGTCTGTTCTTGTGCCAGTACTAGGCTGTTTTGATGACAGTGGCTTTGTAGTATAACTTGATATCTGGTATTGTGATCCCCCAAACTTTGTTCTTTTTTCTCAAGATTGCCATGGCTATTCAGGGTCTTTTTTGGTTCCATATAAATTTTTGAAGTGTTTGTTCTAGATCTGTGAAATATGCTGTTGGTATTTTAATAAGGATTGCATTGAATTTATAGATTGGTTTGGGTAGTATGCACATTTTAATGATGCTAATTCTTCCAATCCATGAACATGGTATATTTTTCCATTTGTTTATATCTTTCTATAGTTCTTTTTTCAGTCTTCTGTAGTTTTCTGAGTAAAGGTCTTTTATATCCTTGGTTAAGTTTATTCCTAGGTATCTTATTTTTTTAGTTGCAATGGTAAATGGGATTTCTTTTTTTTTTTTAGTTTCTCTTTCTGAGAGTTCATTATTGGTGTAAAAAAATGCCATCAATTTCTGGGTGTTAATTTTGTATTTTGCTACCTTGCTGAATTCATTTATTAAATCTAGTAGTTTTTGGTGGAGTCTTTAGGATTTTCTATGTACAATATCATGTCATCTGCAAATGACAGTTTTGTTTCCTCCTTTCCAATTTGGATGACTTTTATGTTTTCAAACAGGTTCTCTAACCCCTGCTTACTTTTGACCTCCTCTGGCATTCCTATAATGTGAATATTTTTATGTTTTATGCTGCCCCACATCTTTCTTAGACTGTCCTCCTGTTTTTTAATTGTTTTTTGTTTTTGGGTCTCTGATCGAGTGATTTTTTCTACCCTGTCTTATAATTCACTGATCCGATCCTCAGCTTCCTCTCATTTGCTGTTTGTTCCTTCCAATGTATTCTTTATTTCTGCTATGTTATTCTTCATTTCTGACTGGTCATTTTTCATAGTTTCCATATCTTTTCTCATGCTGTTGAGCATTCTTACAAACAGTATTCTGAACTCCATATCTGAGAGATTGCTTATCTCCATTTCATTTAACTCTTTTTCTGGAGAATTCTCTTGTTCTTTCATTTGGTGCTTGTTTTTTTGGTCTCTCCATTTTGGCTACTTTTTGTGGTTTGTTTTTAAGTGTTAGGTAGATCTGCTAGGACTCTCAGTCTTTTCGGAGGGTCTCTGGTACAGGCCAATGTCAGATGCAGTTTGTGACTGGCCCTGAGTACCCTGTTTGGAGCTATCAACAACCCTAGCTTGAAGTCTCCTCTGCTGGGGCTGGGTGGGTTTGCACAGGACCAAGATGCACACCAAAGTCCGCTTTTCTAAGGCCCGGGTCCAGAAGCAGGTCAGGCAAAGACTCAAAACATCCTGAGGTCTGCCTCTTCCTGCAGACTGATTAATCTGATTCTCTTAATGAGCCTCAGGATGTAGAAGCTCCACAGGGTGGCACCGCTGGTTGTTATCAGTCTCTTAACAAGCCTCAGGCTGTAGAAACTCCTCTGGTCAGGTCGAGAGGCTTTCCAGCAGGGTGGGGCAATTGCTTCCCTCCTCAAGCAAAAGCCAAAAATTTGCCACCCTAGAAAGATGTCCTCCACAGTCTCGGGGAATGACTGGGCACAGGAATCCAGATGGGCATCCCCTGATCTCACTCTCCAGGGCCCACAAACCCAGATTCTCCCCACACAGCTCCAGTCTACTCCCCCCCCTTCCGCTGGAGCCCAAGGTGAGTGGCAGCAGAGAAAACTTTGTGTGTTGGCTCTGTAAGAGGGTGCCTGCATTTCCAGCCATCTCTCTCTGGCAGACAGAAACCTGGCTGCTTTTCATAGCCAGATGTTATTGTGGGCACCTTTCTCAGCTCTGGTGCTCTGGGTTGGGGAACCCAGCTTGGGGTTTAGGCCCTAGAGTCCTCAGTGGGACCCCTCACAGCTGAGATATCCCTGCGGACCTTCAGCTGCTGCCTTGGGAGCCCAGCCAGCCCTCTTGCGTCCACACTTCCTACCCGTCTCTATGGGGTCTCCACTTTTCTTCCTTGGTTATGAGGGTGCTCTCCAGCTTGTCTGCAGTTGATTATTCAGGATGTTTTTTCTATGTTTTAGTTGTAAATCCAGATTGGTCCCAAGAGAGTGTCAGTGTAGCTTCCACTCGGTCCGTTGCTATCTTGGATCTCCCCTCCTATTTTCTAATGACTTTGTTTTCTGACTTTGAGCTGTTTGTCTGAAAATTTCTAGGTGTAACCATATTAGAATTAGATTAGTAAAAACAAAAACAAAAAATAACACCCAGAGAAAAGACTAAAATAAGATCTGTAGTCACTCTTAATGCCATAATAGTGATTTGTATTCATTCAGTTGGAAGTTGTTATAGGATTTGAAAATGACCACTGGGAAAAAAGGTTATTTTTATATTGCAGAAAATATTCACTTTCTTCTATCCATCTCAGTCAAACCTTAAGAGGTAGTTCACGGTTGACATCTATTGGAGCAGCTGTTCTCAACTTTGGCTGCTCATAGAATTACCTGGAGAGTTAATAAATGCTTAATGCCAAGAATTATATTAGAACTTAGATAGATGGAAACCAAGGTAATTCCGATGTACAGTCAAGGTTGAGGACCACCGCTCTAGAGAGACTCTATCGATGGATTCAGCCCACCTGAGTTTTCCCTTCTACAAATTCCTTTTATACTCAACCTATTTTCATATCTTCATAGGTTTTTTTCCCTTTATAATTAAAAAAATACTTCCTGGGGTGTGCTTAATTGACTATTATGTATAATTGGTTAAATTACCTTTGTATACATAAATACTTTGGATAAATTTTGGGCTAGTAGTTAATCATACTTACAATGAGCTGTTCTCCCAGATAGCATAAACACATTTCAAAGTTGGTAGGACACAATCCACTTTCCTTCTAATTTGGTAATACTAACCTGTTATTTTTGGCACAAAGTGTATGGGAGAATGTGTGTCATGTGTGTGTGTATGTGTGTATAAACAAATACACATAGAAACCGAATTCTGCTGAAATTCTAATGCAGCATATTGAATAGTAGAGGGAAACATTGACTTAATTGTCTTGTATTATTGACAGCCATTTTTCATGGTCTTATTTTTTCCCAACTGAGTACAATCAGAAGCTTATGTATTTATTAAAATTTGTTAGTATGTATAATCAGTATTTCATTTAATCCCTAGGATGATACCCTAGATGAGCTAGGCTAGTGATTTAACTATTACGATAATAGGCCCTTATATCCCACATTTATAATCAAGATTATGACAGTCTTAGTGTGTAAGTGGATCAAATAAGACTTTGGCCTTTTAATGAAAATATAGATTTCAGCCAAGCTCAAATGTGTTCCTGTAGTGACTTGGCCCACATGTCTCTTGGTTAGTGTGAAAAGTTTAACAAACCTTTTTGGAACTGTCTCCTGAGCTCTCTTCTTGTTTTGAGTACAGAATCAAGCTTTTAGGGATATGACTGCAGGGAGATTAGAAAAGCTTAGGTAACCTAGGAGCTGAGTGAGGAAATAGAGCTCAGTCTAGTGGTGTTTTTATTTTTTTCCTTTGTTTTTCTTTCTTTCCTCTTCATCAAGATTCATAGTGAATCATGCTTGTTTGAAAATCTGCAGGATTAACTCTGATTTGCATTATATAAGCTGGAGGTATTTATCATTTTTTTGAGCTAGAAACCCTGACCAAATATCCAATGAAGACTCTTTAAAATTTGACAGGAGGATTGTATTTTTTTCCTTGTAAAGTTTTGTCAGGGAAGCGGGTACTGGTTCTTGGTCTCCTATATATTGTGAGATATTGAGCTACTGTAAAATAATTCAGAGGCTGCCTTGATGGGAAACATCCTTACAGAATGAAGGGGTTAAAGAACTTTGAATTGCTTGACTGTGACAAATTGCTTTACCCTTTAGCCACTCTGTGCTAGGAATGACTCACTAAAGGAGAGCTCAGCCCAGTTGGCCTTCAGAAAGGACTCCATTTTACCCCTGAAAGAAGTGATGTATGTATAGTGCTTTTACACTTAACGGTTATAAATATTATCATTGGATGGCAGGCAGCATCTAGAGCATATGGATTCCCTTTTATGATAAAGACCAAGTTCGTGCCAGGATTCAGAGTGTACCTTTCCTTAAAATCAAGTTTACTCAAGGAGTTGCTTTTTCAGCTCAGTCCAAGAGGAGGCACCTTGAGGACATTTCATAGGCCTAATGCACTAGTTCTCCCTGTTGATGAAAGGAATTCCACAGGTGGAATTTCAAAGAGGATTATTATAGTGGCTGCCAAAAATGCAGCATCAGAAACTCTGGGCACCTAAGAAATGATTTCTTAAAGGCACCCTTTAATAATTCGTTTTTGACATTTTAGATTCTGAGCAGCTCCTGAGTGTGAAGAGAATTAGACTAGAGATGGTATGTTGCCTAAGGTCTCACTTAGCTGCATGCACCTAGATACACGTTACAGTTAGGGTAAATTCTGGGAGTTTCATGGAGACACTGTATGCCAATAGGGTAGCACTGTAATCCTGTTTAAGTGTGGAGGTCAGTTTGGTTGAAAGGTACAAGTAGTTTTTTAAATTATCTGGATTCAAGGCTGCCCTAGGACCTTCTCAGCAGAAGCTCAGGCACCTTTCCTCTTGTGCTCAACCGTTGCTGGGACCCAGCTTGTACTCTGAACACCGCTGTCTTTCTATCTCCTGATCCAATCAACTGTGAGGCAGGGGGTTCAATGGCCTACAGTCCACTCAGCAGGGAGGCTAGGAAATGGTTCCTTGATAAGAGGGCTGAGGTATTATCCCCAAATACATTGTTACAAAAAATGTTATTGGAGCCCGGCCGGTGTGCTCAGTGGTTGAGCATCGACTCAGGAACCAAGAGGTCACTGGTTCGATTCCCGGTCAGGGCACATGCTCGGGTTGGGGGCTTGATCTCCAGTCGAGGGCGTGCAGGAGGCAGCCAGTCGATGATGTTTCTGTCTCTCTCTCCCTCCCCTTCCTCTCTCTCTAAAAAATAAAAACATTTTTTAAAAATCTTGTTGGTAACAGAGGAGGGATGAGTCCAGGGAAGTGTTGTGGGGAGATGTCAAAGTCGGGTTTGCCTGCATGGAACACAAGTTCCAAGTGCATGTATGCAGATGGCTTTTCATTGGTCCAGTCCAAAGCTCAGGGCCAAGGGCAGGACTGTCGAACCCGCTTTGGTTGTCCCCAGCACATAGGTGAGAGCTGAAGTCATTAGCTCCAGTGAGGCGACCTGGAGAGAGCATGTGGCCAGAGGGTGGTCTGCAGAAAACGAAGAGAAGATAAGCCCGGCGCACTGCCAACATTTAAGGAGCAAGCAGAGGGGAAGCACTGTTCCTATAGGAGACAGTGGAAGGCAGAGTCGGGGTAAACCAGGAGGAAATAATACCCTGGGGACCGAGGATGTAGAGTCTTAAAAAGAATTAATTCTGGACTCTTCTCAAGTGGGCCCGGAAGGTCCTCTAAAACGAGAATGGACAGATGGCAGGTTGGACGCTACGGAGGCCCTTGGTGGTGGTTTGCAGGGCAGCTTTTGCAGAGCTGGGGCACGTGCATGGTGGGCAGCTTGTCGTGGCTTTGAGAAGGTGGGGATGGGGGAGAGGGTGTGGAGATAGTGGGAGGAGAATGTTCTTCAGACGCAACTCAGCGGCGAACACAGGCAAGCACAGGCCTGGGGTGGAGCCTGGGCTGAGACGAGGCCCTTCTGCAGGTTAGAAGAACTTGAGGATGCTCATCAGTGAGGGGTACAGACTGGAGGATGCTCGTGAGTGAGGGGTAGAGACTGGAGGATGCTGGGGGGTGGGAGGGTTGGAAGAAATCTGGTTCCAGTGAAGCTAAGTGGAAGGTACAGTAGAGGGGGTTCCAGGCTGCTGGGGAGTCCCCATAATCCTTTAAGAGTCTGCAACTCCTCAAGCCGGATACCCGTGAGTGATCATGAAGTCCACCTGTGTAAAGGAGCAATGTCTAATTAAATTTTAAATTGGTTTATTAATCACTTATATATGTGCCAAGCCTCCCTGTCTCTAATCTCATTAGAGGTGATGGAATTACCTTTCCTTCATCTTTTTCTTGTCTATAAATGGTGTCCAAACACCACCACTGCTGTTTGCACATTTGTGGCAGAAACAATTAAAATCCCCAAATAACTCATTTATGTAATTTTTAACCACTTTGGACCATTTGGATCTGCCGAATATGTTAGTGAAATTCGAACTATAGTGTCATTGGCTTACTTCCATTTTATACCTTTTCCCAATTTACCCTCACGGAAAACATATTCATGACAAAATAATTCTAACATTGCCCCTGGACAAGAAGATTTAGCACAACACTGTCCACCTCCCCCAACTCCAACCAAGTGATGAAAATGGCCCATGCAACATAAAAATGAAAGAAAGCCGAGGTCTTATGGCCAGAACTCTCTGCCACTTAAAAAGTTGTGAGCGCGTCCTGATGGCGGTGATTCCAGACCTGCCTCGAGGTGCCAGTGGCGCTCAGTCACCCCCGTCAGCAGGGCTACAGAGCAGAGACGGGCTTTGAAAGACGGTGTGGGACATCTATGCTGAATGAATTAAAGACATGTCACCACGCGCCATCTGCCACAAAAGAACTCGAGCAGGCCCAACACACACTCTTGATCTTGCGCCTTGGATCCCCTGAGACTTGAAGTCAGAAATAGCAGTTAATTATTTTTTGAAGCGTTTGTCATTAAGAGCCGCGCTCAGCTACGCGCGTTGGGATCAAAGCTCCAAGGATATGGGAGACGTGTGGCAGCCGGCGCCTTTTCTGTGCAGGCGGCGAACAAGGCCCGTCGCCGTCCACCTGGCGCCCGGCGCCACCCAGAACGCGCCCCGCGCGCCGCGCTTGATGCTTCTGACTTGGAAAGATGCTGACAAGAGAGGATGCATTGCTGCCTCTGGGAAACCCATCGTTTCTCCCTCTTTTTTTTTTTATATATGACTACTCAGAATTTAATTATAAGCTGGGGAAAGACAAAAGCCTAAAGTAGCAGCTGAGATGGAGCAAACCCCCCTGAGAGTGTGAGAGAGCCGTGAAGATCTCTTCAGTGCTCTGCAGGGGAGGGATTAAAAATGGGTCATTGAATCAGGCAAAAGGATTCCCATTAGGCAACGAGGTCTGAGCCTGAGCTGGGCGCGTAGGAGCCCGTGACACTGGACAAGCTCTCCAGGCCCGTGCGCCCAGTGTCCCCCTCTGTAGATGGGTCGCTGTTGGTTTTAAATGAAACGTGAAGTGATGAGCATGATGCCTGGCGCATGGGAGATGCCTAATAAATGCCTAATAAGTGCCGGTCATCGTAATTAAAGAGGGGTGCTCGGGACGTATGCAACGGCCGGTGGGTCTCAGGAGTCTACCAAAGGTAGTTTATGTTGGAAACACGCTTAACGCTGTGGACAGACCGCGGGAGCGCGTGTGCCGAGTGGGTGCCTGTGGCTGGCGGCCCTGGCGAGGAGCAGGCGTGCTCAGCCCTCACAAGCGATGCCGCCTGCGGGGTAGCTCGGGGCGAGGGCGAGGGCTACGCGGGGAGTTTAATAAATACCCGTATTCCAGGCCTGCCTGACATTCCCCCCCCCCCCCCCCCCGACTAACGTGTCAGTGCCCAGGGCCGGGGCAGGGTCCTGGGGTCTGTACAAAGTGATCCCCGGTGGGTCTCATCACTTAGTTCAGGAGCCACTGGGTAGGGAGCGGGGTCTAGCAGGACAGAGCAAGTTTAGAAAATCTCTATGTGGCAATGATTTTTAAATTATTTGGGGGCTTTGAAGCCCTCTGAGAATCTGATAGAAAGGCTGTGGATCCTTTTTAAAATGCACTCTGCACCGACTCGTAAAAGCGTTGCCTGCGTTTACGTGTTCACTTACCCCTGACGCTCGGCCACACCAGGCTAAAAAAAACCAAAACCCTGTCAGTAATTATTTATGGAAACCCAGATCTTTGTGGCACAGATAACAACTAGTCAGAGAAAAGAATTCTTTCCACGGGTTCCCAGTGGGTTATGACCTAGAGAGCCAGCTCTTCATTAAAAACTCGCGTCCTTCTGTTATAGTGTAAAACTGTTGCTGGGAAATGGCTGCATTTGTCCCAGCCTCCCTTACACCCAGGTGTGGCCAGGACAGCGGCCTAGCCAGTGAAATGCGAGCCCAGGTAACGGGTGTCACCTGCAGGAAGACAGGTCAGGAATGAGACAGGCCTTCTCCATCGCCTCTTTCTCTCACCTGCTGGCGGGATGAACGCCCCTGGGGTAACCCTGGAAATCACCTGTTGAAAATAGGAGCCTAACCAATTGGATGGAGGCTGGGTCTTGAAACACAGCTCAGAGGAGAGCTGGAGGCTGATCGGGACGGTTTTTCTTTACCCGCAGGAGAGAGAAATTCATGTGCTATGCCGCTGAGATTTCAGGGTTTCTTGTTTTTAGAGCAGCTGGTGTCTCCACTAACCACTGTGAGTTTCTGGAACTACTGCGCAGGGGTCAGCCCCAGACCAGTGCCTGGGAAGTAAGCAGCCAGCGTGTGGTCTGCTGGCATCGGTCAACACGTTTGCTTTCCCTTGGCGTGGGCAGTGACTTTCCCCGAGGGTCACTGGCTCGTCCAGTGGTGAGTGCAGCCGATGCTCTCCCAGCCCGTGGGGGAGCTGGGACAGTTCCTTGTGTCCCTGGCTCCTCTCCTCCAGGACAAGCTGTGTTTCCTGCCCAGTGTGTTTCCTTCTGGCAGGATAGTTAGTGCCTGCCCAGCCTAGCGTGGGCGGGGCGGGGTGTGGCGTGGATGTGCGTGTGCTCGCGTGCGGTCCCTTCTTGCTTCCGTGGCAGGGCTCTGTCTGCACTCTAGCTTCCCCATTTAGAAAGTGGGACGATTCTCTTTCTTCTTAGGTCTGTTTTTCTGGGGGAGGTTGAAAGAAGGACTCAATGCCACTGCGGCAGGGACCCTTGTTCCCCAGTCCCCGGCCTGTTTTCCTCGTGAGCACACAGCTGGGCTTATTTCCCTGCCTCTCTTGCTGTTTGGCACGTGACCGAGTCCTAGCTCACAGCATGTGAGCAAAAGTGACATGTGCCACGTTTACCTGGTCTTCAAAATCCCCCCAGCCCTGTCTTTCATCCCTTCTCCCCATTTTGGCCGATCGTGATGCTTTGGAAGCTGCGTGTTGACGACGGCGATGCCTCTGGCACCTTGGGTCCCTGAGTGACTGTGCGGACCACCCCCTGAGCTGATCGCCGCCCCACATGCAGTGCAGTCCTGTTGAGTTTGAAGCAATAGGCATTTTGTCAGCTAGATCACTCTCATCAATACAGCCAGTCACTAAACTTGGAGCAGCCACTTTCCCTAAAGATCTTTACGAAGGTTAAAAACAAATAAATGAAAATTTATATGAGTTTATATGTCACAGACATATATTATATACATAAGATCTTTACTCACGTGTAATGCACACATACGTGCATACATACATGTAAAAGGAAATCACTGATGATGTGTTAATTGAAACGATAGGGATATAACAGTAAGAACAATGGTTAGATCACTTGAGGGACCTGATTGGAGGGGCAGGAGGGTTGATGCTGGGAAAATCCCTCCCTTAATTTGGATAGGACCCTGCTGGTAAAGGAAAGGAAAGAGATGGTCTTGAATGAGAAGCGGGTCTCATATTTTCCTTTGCTTTTTAGCAGTGATTCATTTGCTCCAATTAAAATTTTGGGGTAATTAACTTCAGAGTTGCCTTTTTTGGAATGAGGGTGGTGGGTGGAGGGCAGAACCCCATCCGGGGAAGGAAAGGTTCTGCAGCACCTGCCTAGGGTCCCTGGGGCCACTCCTAGTCCGACCTCAAGCTTTTCAAGTTTCTTTCAGAGACAACCCTTTCTCATCCTCTTGGAGAAACACAGGTTTTCCCATTTTTTGTTTCCAACTGTGTTTCATTGACACATAGCGCTAACTTCTGCCTCCACTCTCCTTTCTGATGGATAGTAACCTAACCAGACCGATCCGACGGGAACCCAAGGGCAGTTTGTCTTCTCTTCCAAGGGGCCTGCGTTTGAAAACTCCAGGCTCCCGGGCGTCTGACCGGATTGCAATTTAGGATCCGTGTCAACTCATTTGTAATTACTTTTGTGGAAGAACCTCTGATATCTGCTTTCATGATGGAGACTGCTGTCTCATGGAGCTTTGCCTTCCCTTCTATTCCTAACTCGGTGCGTGTGCATTTTGCAGCGTGTATAATGGGTGAAATGACTAATATCCGCAGCGATGATCAATAGCACATTGGCTTGGGGTCCCCTTTTAGCTCTGTGGTGACATATATTCACTCGTTAGCTTGTGGTTTCACGCCTTATGCTAAGGTGTTATTAAATGAAAGTGTTGGCTCATTTTACCAGCCAGCGTCCCAGCAGGAAACAGATGGGTGCTCAAAGGGAGTAATAAATGGGGGTAGAGTATGTGGAGCGAAACAGCACAGGGAGGACCCCGAGCTGGTAACAGTGGGGTGCCACCACGACCTGGAGGACTGAAGAGGCCACCGGAGGGGGCAGCTACCAGACCCTGGAGAGAGAGGGAGAGACGGCTTCCTGGGAGCCCTGAGTCCCGCGGTGAGAGCACAGGGCTACCTGGCAGGAGGGAAACGGCGAGAGAAGTAACCCAGCTTTACTCTGCTCCCCTTCTCCTGCCTGCAGCGAATTCTCAGAGTTCATCTTCACGTGGACGCCAGGGCAAGGCAGCCCATTGCTATAATCCAGACACGTCAACGCAAGGGCCTAGGGTGGTGAAGAGGAAGTTCGGGACTGGATTTAGTAGGGGAAACACAATATCCACCCTACTGACAGGCACCTCTGTTGGTGAATTGTTGGTGTTTCTGTGTAGAAATTCCTTCCTTGCGGAGGCATTTGCTCCCATGTGGTAAAAACCGCTAAACAACTAGATATGTGGGCTCATCATTAGGTGCGATTGGGAGAAAACCAAACAGGATCTAACTTTCAAAAAGCAATTCGATTGTAAAGCACAGGGTGATAGGACCAGCTTTGCATTTAGAAACTGGGGCTGGATTTAATTTACTGTTGGCACGACTCTGTTTAATTAGCTGATGATCAATATGGCTCAGAACTAGATTTGCATTTACTCTGCAGACACCTGGGGCTGCCACCAACCTAGAACCAGCGAAAATTAAAATTTGTTCTTGAGGATTTTTTTCTGATCCGACAGATAGTGTAAACTCAGATTGCAAACATGATTTAAGGTTGGATTATGTTTATGAAACATGATTTAGGGTTGGATTATGTTTATGAATTACTAGGGCAAATATACATATGTTACCTTTCCAAGAGAGCTTAGTTGGCTCAGGTGGGTTTCTTTTCTGTTCAGTTCTGTGCAGTGGGTTTGTCTCACTAGCCCTCAGACAGTGGCTGTAACAGAGACTATTCATTGGATTATCCAGCCTTGAGGAGGCCCTGCGCTTCATCTCACATCACCTCTGTCCTCAGTAGGGGTCAAAGAGGAAGCTCAGAGTCTCAAAATGTCAATAAAAATCTTCAGGTTGAATGTCAACCTTGGCACTCTTTTATCTCCTAGAGCATTCAGGTTCTTTTACTTTTATTTTTTAAAATTTAAATATATTTTTATTGATTTCAGAGAGAGGAAGGGAGAGGCAGAGAGAGAGAGAGAAACACCAATAATGAGAGTCATTGATCAGCTGCCTCTTGCACACCCCCAATTGGGGATCGAGCCCACAACCCAGGCATGTGCCCTGACCAGGAATCAAACCCCTATCTCCCAGATCATAGGTCGATGCTCAGCCACTGAGCAATACCGGCCGGGCAGGTTCCTTTACTTTTAAAGCTTGGCACCTTTATTACTTCTGTGTTAGCTCAGTGATGCACTTGAGAAATAATTAAACATTTTATTTGATATTTTATTTTATTCAGATGCGTTGTTCAGGGTATCTAATCTGCCACCCTATCAGAGGTAGAAGTCCTCCACCTGTATTTTAAAGGCAAAGAAACATGGACTCAGAGTTACCACGACTTTCCTAAAATCTTGCAGTTCTTTTGAACAATCACATATGTTCCGTCAGATGCTAATTTTAAGGCAAGACCAAAGTCAGGCTTTCTGACAACGCCTGCCACCTTGCTTTTACCTCTGTACTTAAAGAAGATCAAAGTTTTCATCAAAAAAATGAGTTAACTGTATGAAATAAAACATGTTAAAAATATTCTGAGCCACAAGGAAGATCTGGGTGATCCTACAGAACCCAAAAGTAGGGGTTGGTGTTGGATGTGAGAAAAAATCACCCAGGTTCAAGGAGCTCAATTTCTCTGTCTCTTCGGCTTTCGAGGTCTCCTGCCTCTGCAAGTCTCTGTGTCCGCTTCATACTCTCTCACTTTTTCTGTTAACTGGTTTTCTCTACTTCATTTTGCATAAGGTGAAAAGTGATCATTTCAATCTCTTTTAAATTATGTCATAGCTAAAATATTCAACAGAGATTGACTGAGGTCTCTCAAGGCCAAACTTCAATAGGATGATCAGGGTAAGACATTTTAATTGTCTAAGCTTGGATTTTTCTTCCAACCAGTGTGGGCCTGAGTTGCATCTTTGAATGTGACAGGAGATTTTATCAGAATGAAGTATGAACATATTATTTAAAAAGAGAGATAGGGAGAGAATGAATATTCTTAGTGAGCATACAACAGATAGGTATATATCCTGAAATTATATCTATATCTATATATCTATATACCTATATATCTATATCTATGTATCTTTAGTAGGCCATAAATTACTGTGTAATTTTGGCGTACACCAATAACTTGGGCCCTTAAAATAATAGGATGGCTTGCCTCACCATTTATTAAACAAAAAGAAGATGTTAAACATTTTTTGTCTTCATATTAAACTTTTGTTCATGTCATATGCTTGGTAGAGTGATATTTATTTCCTTTCTAAGGTCAGTACAGAAGAGCCACTAAATGTGGTTTAATGCCTTGTTCCAGCTGGTTGTTGCCAAATTAAGATGCAAAAGCATGTCCTTATTGAGTCTGACTCCCTGAAGAAGAGGGTGGTTGCCAAAGTGAAGGCAACTAACTCAGAGGTAGATGTAAAGAATGGGACAATCCATCACAAATGAGATAAGACCTACTTGAAATTGCTACTGTGATTGGCTCACAAGCCTATTTCAGATGTTTTGTTCAACGAAGAATATATAGGATCAGTTCTCTCCTTGGTTTGTTTTATTTCTTGTAGTCTTTCTCTTATCTGGAATTTAATTCTTTAGAGTACTGGGTAGAGAAATGAAGACACATGCAAGTCTCTCTGTGTGCATGCCTGTGTGTGCAGAAGAGGAGGGTAATTATTTTGAACAATTAAGGGTAGTCTCTTCTAAGTATTAGAAATCTAGATTCTCAGTGCATAATTTTAAAATAATACATTTTGGAAGAACACAAAAATAAGTTGTGTATTTGAAAGTTCTTTTGAGATCCAGAGCAATCCCTAAAAGAAGCACTGTGGCCATTATTGGAAATCTAAAGGCCACCATACATCTCAACATGGTCGAAGGAGGGAGAGGAAAAGCTGGGCTGGATCACCCTTCCTATCCACAGAGGGAATGGTGAGAGCGTTGTAAGGAATTGGAAAGGAAATAAAGGGAGCAATTTAAATGCGTTGCAGTTTTTGTTGGGAAGATACTCTAGCCATCTCTTTAATTCTGTCCAAGCTCCAGGACTTCCCAGTTTATATTTGTCAAGCAAATGAATTGTGGCATCTCTAGTCCTTGAGCCACATTGTGATAACCATCAAATTATACAATGAAATCATTTTTAATCAAACTACAGATGGGTCCTTCTGTATAACCTTTTTATTTTTATTTTTTTGGTTGTTCGTGTGATGTTGCCTAATATGACTCTAATAAAAAAACTTAGGATAATGTACATTTTAGGCAATAGTTCTGACTTTCTGCCCCACCCCCACCAGGCATCATTACAGGAGGCAACCAACAAGTGTCATTTTGAGAGTTCACAAACTCCTGTAAAGAAATATGATAGATAGAAATGGACTATGTTTCTGAGAAGTCAGGGACTATATAACTCACCAACATAGATGCCATTCTTATCTAATGCAGTGCCTGGCACAACGGATGGGCTCAGTCATTAATTGTTGGATGGTGCATGGTCTGTTGGCTCCAAAGAGGATGAGTGACATGATCTATTTCCTTGGTCTTTTCATTTTATTTCCAGGTATAATCAGGTGAGTAAAATAAAAATGGATGTGATCTCGAATTGATTTGTAATTCAGGCTTGGAATGGAGGCGTCCCCAGGTCATCAAGTGATAGTTAAGGCTGAATATACATAATCTACATAAACTGCTAGCTTGTCCCTGAAAACCTGTCCAGGGCCCGCTGACAGTGAAGAGAGGAGTCACGCACTGCAGCCTCCCGGACACATAATTCATCCCTTTCGTACGACGCTTACCTTGAAGAGTGACGAGTTTATTAAAGGCATCATAAATAACAAGTCGCAGGAGCCTGTGCTATTTTGGAATTTAAAACTTAGAAACTCAGGGGAGAAATGATGACGCAACCGTGGAATGAATTAGGCTATGAAGTAACCTTTTTGGTAAAATTAAAATAAAATTTTAATTACGATGGTGGTCACTTCCTTTTTTCCCTGATATAATTAGAGCTGGAGAAAAGGTCAACTGATGCTTTGGGACATTGTGCTCTCGGTAACATGCTAGGCTGAGTTTTAAAGTGTGGGGATGGAGTCCTAGTCTTCTCTGCATTTCCAAGTTCTGACATAAAGCCTGGCCTTTCTCCCTCGAAAGGGAAGTGCAGCTAATAACAGTAAATTCCGTGTGAATTGGACAACCTGCAGCATTTGGCTGAGGACCCAGCCATGGAGACCTTTGTGGACAATCTGTGAGTGAAAGTATCTCAGGCGTCGCCTTCAAAACCAACCCCAGGCTCCTTCCTTTTCACCAATAAGACGTTTCAGTGCAATGTCGCTTTAAAAAAAATGTTTGGGCCATTTTAATGGCAAGAATGTCACCAAAAATATTATATAAAAATCTGTCTTTTGCATGGGCAAGAGGACAAGTGCTAAAGACAGAGGCCTGCGTTTCAGTTTTGAATTGAATAGATGTTGAAACATGAGGTGACGGGTACGGGGCTGACTAAAGCGACGTGTAAGATAAAATTCCTTTTACCGAGTCCACCTGGAAAAGTATAAGCCGATGACAGGCAATCAGTTGCTTTTCAGGAAGAGAGAAAGACATAGTTAAAAGCCTTATTGTTGATAAGAAATGGGTTTTCTGGTGCTCTAGGGGACAGAATAGGTTGTTCATAGGAAAATAAGTTTTCAGGGAAATTGTAAGTGCCTTACGATGTCACTGAACAAAAATATTAGGGGATGCTATGTCTCTAGTCAGAGCAACATGTCCTAAGATCATTTTGGGGGGTTCATCTTTGCCATCATGTCAACACAGCCTCTGGGTTACCTTGGGGAAATTTCTAAATGTGGGTCAGGGGACCTGGCCGGCCGCAGACAATAGTGTTTATTTGCCTCCACTCCAGCGTGATTGAGTGACCCAACCAGGGACTCGCTTTTCACCCTATAAACTCAGCTTGCACGAGCGTTGTCCCAGGGCACTCTTGGGTAAAGTACTGAACTTTCATTAGCACCCATGTAGCTTCTCTTTTGTTTCCCCCTTTCATCTGTCCCCCGTCTCCCGACACCCTCCAGCTGCTCCTCAGGGTCAGCAGAGGCTCCCACCAGCTCTGAGCTCCCAGAGCGGTTTCCTTCGTTGGTTCCTCCCCCGCCCTCTCTAAGTTTAAACCGGCCCCTCTTCCAGGGCCACCGTTTTTTACTGCCTGTCAGGAGGGAAGCAACCTCATTAAACTAATTCAATTAGTATATGAGTCACTGCCATTTAACTTAATCTGTGGACTGTCTCAAGTGTATCTAAATTTTAAAACGGGACACTTCTTATATCAAAATAATGAAGCTTGAATGACGCATCGTGTTTAGAGGGGAGTGCATCTTGATGTTTTTCTAATCATACCCAATAACGCGCATGCCTCTTCCTCTCCCCACGGATCAGCCTTGCTTGATGCAAAAATGCTCACATCGATCCCTTCGTAAAGGAAGCGATAAGCTTCATAAATGTTATTTAGTGGCACAGTGGCAAATGTACTAGGCATTTTAAAATCATCTCGGCTGCACCGTTGGTGACGCCTTGGCCGCTGTCGGTGGGGTCCCTGCTCTCTAACCAGCCTTGGGTCCCCGTCTCTCGCTCTCCGGGGGATGCTTTCTGTCCTCCTCGGTGGCTCTTCTCTCCTTTCCATGTTCATCTCCTCTTTCCAGTCCTGCTCTTCTAACCCTCAGGCCTTTGTCCTGTAGCGGGGTCACGTGTGAAGAGTCACTTTCATTCTCCACTGAGCGTGCTTCCCCCCTACGCCTTTATTCTGCTGCACATTTCCTTCCAGCGCCGAGCTCCACTGCGTGGCCCGCTAGGAGCTCCGCGGTGCGAGGAGGCATTCCTATGGTGTGAGGTTATTTCCTTTGGACGGTGGGCTTCAGTGTTGGAACAGCCTCCCCTCTGGGTGGGCTCTGAGTGGGCGAGTCCAGGACACAGAGTCAGATGAGCATCCCTCCGTCTCTGGGTTTAGCACGACCCTAAGCTTGACAATCTGAAAGGGAAACCCTCTTCTAGTGTTGATTAGCTGGCTATTATTTTGGGGAGATAGAACTTGTTCTGTTTATTCCCCCCAATAAATGAGATGATTTTGCTAATAAGGACGTGCCTTCCAACTTTGCAAAGCTTGTGGATTAGACTGGAAACATGTGGTAAACCCTGGAATTACCAATCGCATCTCATGCCACCCACCTGCCAGTTTTTGCGTGGACACAATGGGATGGGTAGAATGACTTCTCACAGTAGGGCGAGTAGGACTCACAGTAGGACACAATGGGATGGGTAGAATGACTTCTCATAGTAGGGCGAATAAGACTCAGTAGGACACAGTGGGATGGGTAGAATGACTTCTCATAGTAGGGCGAGTAGGACTCACAGTAGGACACAGTGGGATGGGTAGAATGACTTCTCATAGTAGGGTGAGTAAGACTCACAGTAGGACACAGTGGGATGGGTAGAATGACTTCTCATAGTAGGGCGAGTAGGACTCACAGTAGGACACAGCCGCATCAGTAGAATGACTTCCTGGTATCTATGCTATTCTGTGAGCTCCAGGTAAAGGCAAGAAAAAAGTGTGCAGATTTCTCAGACTCTCCAAGGCACCGCCCTCACTTGATGCATTCATTATGCATCCTTTCAGGCATCTGTTTTGCCAGTGGCTGCTCGATACTTGATTTTGAAATTACTCTTTCTTTTCTTACTTCAAAAATCTCCGTCGTGTACATGGAGGCTTTCTTCCGAGGCCGTTTTTGTTCCTTCTTTGTTTAACTTAATGATTATATCTGTATATAAATGGTCTCAAGACGAGCATTCTGGATCATGCCCTAACAGGACCAGTGTCTTCTCTTCGTGGGAGCGGGTTCGAGAAGAGCCTGTGCATTGCTGAATTTATGATGCAAACCCTCTGAGACGCTGTGGCGGGTCAGCGGCAGTGCACAGGTAAGGGCTCCGAGGACCGTGGCCGGAGGGCTGAGCTGCCTGGGTCAGGGGACGGTTTTACTAGATCAGTGGGCAGTGGGACGAGCTCTGACGAGCCGGCCGTGAGTGAGCGACGGCGGAACCCGGATCGCGTCTGTCTCTCAGGAGTGTGGCGCTCCCTTGGGCTGGAAGCTGCGTCCTGTTGTAGGGGCGTCATTAGCATCCCAGTCCCCAGCGCCTGTCACTGCACCTGGCACGCCCTGAGCACCGCGCCAGCCCCTGCCCTGCCCTGTGTGGGCCACTGATCAGAGCCCGGCGCCCGCGGCCTCGAATTCCTACCCGCCGGTGCAGCTGCGGTGACGGCAAGCAGCGTTTGAGGGAGGCGGGGGGTCAAGCGTCCTGCTGTCCTGTGTTACCCGAGCGTGAGTGACAAGGGCGGGCTGGGCACGGGCCTACCTGAGTTTTCTCCCCCGCGAGTGAGCTGGCACGCTCTCCCAGGCACGAGTGCTGCCACCTCCGCAGACCCTGCCCTGCCACTCCCTGCTGTCAGCAGTCACGCCACTTAGTCCATTTTAACGATGGCTCTTGAGACCCAAAGGGGACCAGTGTTTTGGCTACTGAAATAGAAGTTGGATTTTCTATTCAAATAGTATGGAAAATGGACTCTCTTCTTGGTCCTGCAGATGTGGATGGAGAGTGAGTCATTTGACTACATATATATGTATATATATATATATATATATATTCATTTTAATGGCTTTTATTGATTTTAGAGATAGAGGAAGGGAGAGGGAGAGAGAGAGAAACATCAAGGTGAAAGCAAAACATCGATGGGCTGCCTCCTGCACGCCCCCTACTGGGGATCAGGCCTGTAGCTCAGGCATGTGCCCTGACCGGGAATCGAACCGGGGACCTCTCGGTGCCTGGAACGATCTCAACCAACTGAGCCCCCCGGCCAGGGCATCTATATATTTTTATCTGGCATGGTTGATACTCCCTGGGGCAGCGTCCTGGGAAAGTAGATTTCTGTGGCCTGGATCTGCAGGAGATAAGAAGGCCTCCCAGTGAGTTTTCTTTCCTTCTTTGGCACAAAGGATGGCAAACACCTGGAGCGCATTTTCCCGGAGTGGAGCTGGACTGTGCTGAGCTGCTCTCTTCTTTTAGATGGGTTACCTGCCTTTTCACGTCGCCCGGGCAGAGTCTACACGCGGCCTGCGGTCCCTGGAAGAGGGGGTAGGGTTGGCATTCCTGAGCACGTCTCCCTAGAAGGCGATTCTGAATTTCCCCGAGAGCCGCTGTGCGCCTAATACGGTCTAATCTCTTCGGGGAGGAGGTGTTTGCTCTGGAGGCGTTTCTTTCATGTTTGCCTTCCTTTAATTAGCCTTCTGTTTAGGGAAGAAATTGAACTGCCAAGCGGCCAAAGCAGAGAGCATTATCTCTACCCAGCACCATTTTCATGTCAAGGCCGATAATCTGGGAGCTTAACCCAGGAAAACGCTTCTGTGAGCGGAGCCCCAGTCCTGGCTGTGAGAACGTGCCCAAGCCGGGAAACGGGGCTGCCTCGAGGTCTAGCGGGCCGAGAAACCCGGCGAGGCGTTTACAGGCCCAGGAGTTTTCCTTCTCGTATAAAACAGAACTTAGGTGGTGACTTCTGGGGAGAAAGGGATGCTATTGCTTTCCTATCAGCCAATTTGGGGGGCTCCATCACTGCTCGTGTCTCCCTGGTTATAGTAATACGATGTACCATCAGCCACACAGTAGGCTCTTTCATTGCAGAAGCACAATGATGGTTTCTGAAATCTACAGGCTGAGTCCATCCAGACGTGGGAAGGAGCCCGGTAACATTTCCATTTTCTCAGGCGATGGGCCGCTCTCCCTCTGTGCCAGGCTCTGAACGGGCTGCTGGACAGTCTCCACATGACACCCTCCCCTCCACATGACACCCTCCCCTCCACATGACACCCTCCCCTCCACATGACACCCTCCCCTCCACATGACCCCCCGTATTTTACTGCTCCCACACTGCTCAGCGTCCTGCACAGGAGCGTAATTGGGGTCTTAGGATGGAATTTTCAGCCTTAAAAAATCCACCCTATCCCGCTTTCTGGAAATATCCGTCTTGCCATCAAGCTACTTACTTGCTAAACCTTCTGGAAAGGCGAGGCTGGGAAAGATAGGGCTGCTTTAGGGGCAGTGAGGATCTGGCCTTTTCTTTGGAGAATTTCTCGGGCTTTGATAATCCTTCACGTGTGAAGTCCGAGAGAAGCAATTCTCATTATGTGAAACAGGGAGCAGATAGGCCACAGTTAGACTGGATTAGAGAAGCACAGCTGATAATATTGACTCTGTGATTTGACATAATCCTATAGGGAGCCGGAACCATTAGGGGAAACTGTCTTGACAGAGTCCTAAGCAAGTCAAGGAAGCCACTCAAAGACTTCGTTGGCTCAGATAATGATTGAAACACAGTATATTCTCTAAGGAGGCAGGTTTTATTGGGTAGGCGACACGGGCTGATGACGGATGTGGAGACATTGCGTCCACTCTGTGGCTTCGTGGGAGAGCAGAGTGGGAAGGGCAAATATTTGGAAGTGAGTTCATGAGTAAGTTTGTCTCTGTCTGAACTGTAAATAGATCTCAAGCTTCTTATGGATGGCACGGGAGAGCCTATAACTCCATGTTGGCCCGGGGCGCCTACCCCAGTGTGCGGGTGCAAACGAAAGCTTCAGGAAGCCTAGGGGTCCGTGTAAAACTCGATGTGCATGGGTGTGTTGTATTAACCTTTATTAGTTCTTGAAGGACACAGCAAGGTTTAGAGCAGTGTAACTAAGCAATAACTCAGAGGCATTTAACTGGGCTTGTGACACACTCTCCGGGTTATTCTGAATGAAAACTTTATACTCGATGTTTGGCAGAGTTGGTAGACTGAGTCAAGGGGACAGAGGAGAAATCAGGATTAAAAGAGAGAGGAGTGAGGGTAATTTAAAAAAAACAACTATAGTTAACCTAAGAACAAAAAAAGCCTTGTTTGTACTTTTTTGGGGGTAATGATCTCCTAACTAGTGGAGAGCTCAAGCTGGGGATTTTTTATTTGAGAACCAGCAAGCGCGTGAAAGAAAACAGTTTTCGTCGTTGATGAATTCTCTGGAAAACCGTGAGTGTTCTGCTGAGGGGCACACGCGGCCGGCCTTCGCTCCCCACGCAGCCCCGCAGCCCCTCCACCGCAGCCAGGCTGCTTCGGCCTCACGTCCCTCAGAGTGTCCCCCAGGTCAAGTGAGAAAAATGCCAAGAGCTGGTCGCCTGGCTGAAAAATCACACAGAAACCTTCCCTGGGTGATGTGCCCTGATTGTTGCCAAACTATTACATTAAATTAGTTCTACTTTTGTGCTTATCTCAGAATAGGGATCATTTTATCACTTCGAAATGACAGACAAGGTGTTTGAGACACAGTTCAGGCTTTATTAGCTCAGGAGCAATTGAATGATGATTTTCTTAAACTGTATTCCATACAAGAAGCATTATTCAAGGACACGTGCTTTATTATTGGTCAGTCCACAAAGCAATTTCATATTATTGGGAAAATTGCCAAGAACGGTTAAAGGCTATTTAATGATTAACTGACCTATCAGAATACTTTTTCTCACCATTCAGAGACAATATATTGGCCTAATTGTGCCCAGGAAGTGGATTCCAGGCCATCTTTATTTCTTTAATTTGTTTTAAAACATTCCTACCAACACCCATTTAGAGAGAGGAAAGATGCAAGAATATAATTGTAAATATAAAAATTCTGTTTTTAATTAGCAACAGTCTGGTTTATATCTTAGGATATCTTTGAAACATCCTGCCCCAGGACATTGGAACTGCCTGGAATCCTCTCTCCCTAGGTAGTCACATTAGAGTTGTTGCACCAAAGCCTTTTCCTTAAAGATACTTTCTCTGGTCACCCTGGAAAATATTAATCTAAACGTTCCAAAATTTAATAATATCTAAAATATTACTTATATTTTTTCTCTCCATTTGGCTTTTTCCCCCCCCTTTAGAGCACTTACTCCTTATAGCCCATATCTACTGTTTTTCTCTGTTTTCTCTAAGTGTAGAAGGCAGCTCCATCAAGGAAGCTTCACTATTAGATCCCTTGCTTCTAGAATGGAGCCCAGAACGCCAAAGCTCTCCACTGAGTATTTGTCGAAAGTATGAACACGTGGGTCTTTACCTAAATATTTTGATATTGTGCCTTTAGATGGATTGCAGAGTGGACCTTCAGCTTTAAAAAAAAATGACGACAGCCTCTTTGACTATGTTGAATAGAGTATGTTGCCTTGTTCTAGGATTAGTTTCTAAAAAGTCTTATTTCATGTTTAGCAATTACCAGAAGGAACAGCTAAATATTAACAGGCTATTCTGAGTTGTCATATTTGCTACATGTTTATAAAATATATTAACTGATCACTTCCAAACTTATTGAATAGTTTAAGAGTTCAACTTTTGGTGTATAGTGGTCTTTTCTATTATTTTGCGTAGAGATGTGGCAAAATCAGATCTTTACTCTCTAATCTCAGATCTTTACTCTCTGAGATTAGAGAGTAAAGATCTGAATTATCCATTTACCATTGTGTCTCACATAATTCCAAATTCGGGATAAAATCCATACAAAGAGTAAATAAAGTAATAAAGAAGAAATTCGTATCTACACAAAATAAGAGGGAAATGATGACGTGAGTGACTAAAAATGAAAGTTAAGGCAATTGTTCATTATTTATATTTTTTTATTCTATAAACTCAGCAGTAAATTTGGGATTCAAGAAGGTTAATCAACTCAATCAGGTGCTTAAAAGCAATGGTCCACCTGTATTCTTCAGATGGTCTCTTTCATATTTATCCTTAAATATCACATTTTACATTCTGTGATAATCTCTAAATTACTTCAGGACACCTATTTGAAATGTGCAGGGCACAGAGTCAATTAAAAATAAGCCATGAGCTTCATTTTAGAAAAAAAAATTTAATATATCTTTATTGATTTCAGAGAGAGGAAAGGAGAGGGAGAGAGAGAGAAACATCAATGGTGAGAGGGTCACTAATCGGCCTCCTCCCGAATGCCCCCGACTGGGGATCGAGCCTGCAACCCGGGCATGTGCCCTGACAGGAAATCGAACCCCGATCGCCTGGATCCTGGGTCCATGCTCAACTGCTGAGCCACGCCCGGCTGGGCAGAGCTTCATTTTAGAAGAGCTATATATGCAACTCTGTATTACATATTTTAATAATCCTGGTGATAAATTCCACACCAAGTTAGATCATCTTCATGTAGAAAATGAACCAATGTCCTTCCAACATAGAGTCAAAATCACTTTATAGCTATTTGGGTCTAAAAATCTAAAATTTGAAGACATTTTTGAAAATCATTAACCTCTGTTCTGCTTTCTAATGCAATAGGTAAAAGTTGAAAAAAATAATTGAGGAAACAGTTAAAAATGACTTAGTTGCACTGCGCCAGTGGCCTTCGCCTGCTAGCAAGGTTTGCGGCTGAATTTTTTCCCCTACCTGACATCAGAAGGAGAGGAAGCACCATCTCTGTAAATTACTTTGCAGAGCAATCGCTGTAGAAAAATGGGGCCATCATTTTATCAAATCACTTTTTATCTACAAGAGCGCTCTCCCCGCTGCAGCGGTTTTGTAAATTAGGTGGTAATGTTTGAAGAAGGGAGGTGTTATTTAGTTTTAATCTCTACTTCCGTGGCTGACAAAATAACTTTGTCTTCTGAGTAAATCCCATAAGGCCCCGTCGAGTACCTTGTGGTCTGGGCCCTGCGCTTGTTTGGTGCTAATGCATTCTCAGGATTAAAATAAATTTGAAGAAACGTTTCATTTAATGAGTACTGTGGGACTAGGAGTTAGGCAAGAGGCGTTATTAACCTGAAGAATAGCTCATTTAACGTAGGGTACCCAAGTCCCTTGATATTCCATCTTCCAGCTGAACTTCCTTCGCTGAGCGATAATTGTAACCTCTGGCACACGCTTCTACGCCTCAGTGCTTTTTCCAAATATTATTTGGCTCTTGATGGGGGTGTGGTTTGGACGGGGTGGAAAACCCCTCATACCTGTACAGGATCTATGACGTGTTAGGTGATTTATCTTGTTCAATGATCACAATTCAGCACCTTATAGATCTCCAAGACCTATAGCTATTATACTCATTTTATAGACAAACATGCTTTCACCTAGTCATACAGCTTCAAAGAAGCTGAGTCAAGACGTGTCGGAGTCTAAAGCTGCACATTTATACTACCCCCTGTTACACGCATTTTATATATCTAGGAAAGGCAGGGAGGATTATGCTTATTTACTGTGACGAGAAGAGGATTGGACGTGTCTTCAAGAAGGTATAATGGTGACCAGCTGGCGTGGCTCAGCCGTTGAGCATCACCCTAGGATCCAGGAGATCGCGGTTCGATTCCCGGTCAGGGCACAGGCCCGGGTTGCGGGCTCCTCGATCCCCAGCAGGGGGCGTGCAGGAGGCGGCCGGTCAATGACTCTCATCATTGATGTTTCTCTCTCTCTCCCTCTCCCTTCCTCTCTCTGAAATCAATAAACACATATTTAAACAAACAAACAAAAGAAGGTATGATGTTTAGGTGGTGTGTGGGAACAGCACTGAAATAGAAGTTTAGGGACTGAAGTCTTTGTTCTAGGCACTGAACACCTATGTGGGCAAACAAATAATTGAACTCAAAAGAGATCCCGCGTCTTCTCTGTAAAAATAAGCAGTTGGTGTCAGTATTTCAAGTTCTCTTCTCTGACGAAATTACTTTGATTCAGTGATGTGAAAGATTACTGGTACCTTAACTGACTTCTGGATGAAGGAAGAAAATGCCTTAGAATGAATCTGCGGAAGGTACAAAGGGAGGCCCTGCTCACGTAAAGGCAGGGCTATGAGCGGAGGCCATGGAAACACCTTCTTTAGGATTTTTAAAAACTCGAAGGACCCACCTTATTGAAGCGATCGGAGGGTGGAAAACTCATATGTCAAGAAGTTATCATTCATTCCCCAAGTACACCCCTGAGTCTTTTCTGTGTGCAAAGCACTACAAAAATGTCAAATATCTAACTTCTACCTTCAAGGAGACTCGGATGCAGTGGGAGCAAGAGATGTGTAAACACTAATAGACTAGAATATTTGTGCAATAATGGATCTAATCCTGTTGAAGGGGGTCAGTAGAGCAATTTAAAAACCCAACAGTAGTTCAGAATAGTTCTTTCTACTTACCTGCTTAAAGCACATGACAGGCATAACATAATCTAAAGTAATATTTTAAATAGTGTCTTTATCTCTCACCCATTTTCCTGAGTCCCAGCTCTGCGCCTGCCTCTTCTCCGAGTCGCTTCAAATCGCACCCAACACATCTCGTATCCTTTTATTCCCCCCTCCCATTCCCCATGCCCTGAGTTTGTAAAACCCAGAAGCAGCAGTCTGGCAAGAGAAAGTCAATCTCTGAGGATCGATAAGAAAAAGACGCCAAGCCCGCGGGGTCCGAGTGACCCTACAGTGAGCGGTGATAGCGACAGTGGGTTTTCCTGGCTCTCTTTCCTTCTCTTCTTTTCTCTGACACAGAACCTCCTGTGGGAAATAGGTCCTGGGTGGCTTGTGGAGCTTACACCAGACCCGACTGTCCACAGAGATGCAGGGGCTCCAGACCCGGCCGTCAGCCTCCCTCATCCTTCTGGCCAAACTATGGTTCAAGGACATGCACACGGCCAAAGCTGGGCCAGGGAGAGGCCCTCGGGAGGTTGAGAACAGGGGGCCCTTTCTTTCTTTGTGTATCACAGCTGGATGCATGAAAATGGGGAGTTCCCAGCGTTCATCTCCCTCCATTCCCGCGGTCGGAGGTGGCAGGCTGCTTGCACGGCGAGGCTGACCCAGGGGAGGGCAGATGTGCAAAAGGGGGAGAAAATTCAGCTGCTGGCAGCGTGAGCCTCTGGGCCCGGCAGGATCCGAGGCGGATGTACCCCTGAAATTTTCAGTTGTGTGAGCTAATAAATCCAGCGTGGCCGGGGCAGAGATAAGGGCCGAGAGACAGCCATGAGCCTGGCTGTGGGTGACAAATAGATATAGGGGATCAGGGTGGAGGCGGGGTGTCCTCAAAGAAGGCAGTTGCAACGATCAGTGGAGAGAAGATGATAGCTTTGTCCAGGGCGCTAGCAATAGAAATGGGGAAAAGTGATTGAATACAATTTGAAGGAAACCCACTTCATATTTTGCACTGCTCGGAGAGCATAAGTAAGAGTCTATCTACAGTGTTGTCTCAGGTGACTGGCCCCTATCAGCTGAAACCCTGAATCTAGTGCATACTTTACACGCACAAATATACACGAATCCAGTGTGAGAACAGTTGGCACCTCCGATAGGTTGCAAGCATGCGCCTTTAAAATGCCAGGCCTACGCGCCAGGTTTTATTTTGTTTTATACGCACCTTTGTTTTATTGATCTAAAGTATGTCATATTATGAGACAATTACCGTCAACTTCGGGTTTCATTAAATCACTCGCGCTGCAATAGGAGACGCTGACAAAGGGTAGCTGTGCTGGGCGCCTCTTACAGAATTCCTGGGAAATGCCATGATGATTACGTCTTTGTTAAATGGGATTTGTGAGAACGGCTTCGCATTTACCGAGAAGATGAGAGCTGCTCGCATTTAAACTTACCTCTCACCTCCGCACCGGTGGACCCTGGTGCCTCTGCCCCGCACACTCATCCCTGCCCTAGCTGCGGGGAGCAGGGTCAGCCGGTCGGGCCCCCACCCCGCTCCCGCTCTGACCCCGCGGGGCCAGGGCCTTTCTCCCGGCTGTGCTGCCAGCCGACACGCTCAGCGTGGTTCAGACCCTGGGCTGCTGGAGCCGAGGGAACTTTACAAATCACCTCGTCTGTGCTCTCATCTCACACGTGGAAAACGGGACCGGAATAGCTCAGGAGAAAACAGCCTTTTCTTTCTCAAACTGTTATTAGAGACAAGGAGGCGCACATTTAAAAAGCCATTGTCGGGGGTTGAAGAGTGCGCGCGTTAACAGGAAAGCTTGTCAGGATGTTCTGCCGTCAGTGGGGTCAACGCCATGGTGTTAAGAGCGTGGACCGTGGAGTGATCTTAGGCAGCGCCAGGAGGGCTGCCCAGCGACCAGGGCTCTCCCGCGGGCCAACGCGCCCCGTCTCCACCCGGCATCAGGCGCTGGAGGGAGCAGGACGCAGGGCCTCGTTTCCTCTTGGAGGGCAGATCATTCTTTTAACTACTCAGAATTATCGTTTAAGGGCTGTACTATTATTTTACTTTAAGCCTCACTCGAGGATATTTTCTCCATTGCTTTTCAGAGAGTGGAAGAGAGAGAGAGGGAGAGAGAGAGAAACATCGATGGGAGAGAGACACATTCATTGGTTGCCTCCTGCATGTGCCCTGACCAGGGCCGGGGATGGAGCCTGCAGCCGAGGCACGTGCCCTTGGCCGGAATCAAACCCGGGACCCTTCAGCCTGTGGGCTGACGCTCTAACCATGAGCCAAACCGGCCAGGGCAGGACTGTACTATTAATGACAGCTAATAAAACTCGGGATAAAAGAGAGATTAGTAACTCTTAGTATCTTTCACATTCTCTGAATGTGTATTCCTATGAATAAATGGTGTGAATGTATATATATGTATACATATGTGTGTACATATATGTTTATGGATAAATAGGACACATGCTGCCTTGTAATTTAAATAATTCTTCAATAATATAGACCCAAAGCTCCATTTTTAATGACTGAGTGGTGTCCTACAGTATTGCGTGGTATAGAATTTATTTAGCCAAACCCTTTAGGCTATTTCTTTTGGACATTTAGGTTGTTTCAATTTTTTTGCTACTATATTTAGTCTTTTCAATGCACATTTGTACATATTTGTACAGTCATCTCTTAGTAACTGATATAAGTTACTATTAACAATGATTAATAATCTTTATTGAAAATATCCTTAATTAGGTGTTCTAAATTGTATAAACTTAGAAAGTTGCTATTTGGCTAAACTCAGTATAGTTTTTTATGGGATTTCTTGGGAAAGGTCAGTTTTCTTTCAGGAATAAAATATTATAAGATGTTGCTAGCAACCATTGGTGGGAGGTGGCTTTGTATTGTCTTTGGACATTTCTCGCAGCGTATTTGCTGACGGACAGGTCCTGAGCGCTCTTTTTTGTCACTACCGGGGGCCGTGTTCTGGAAAAGCCAGTCAGGGATATGGCTGTCCACGCCCAGGAGCAGAATCAAGCCGGAGAGTCACAGGGGCAGGGCTGGGACTTACCACGCTGCCCAAACCGCTTGGGTGGAACGTATTATCTTCTCAGCCTCAGCCGGCCTTCATTTTAAGTGTTGCCGCTCCCTTCTGTAGTTCTTTTTAAAACAAGCTCTAAAATGCTCGAGACAGGAGCCCCATTTTCACTGTGTTGTTTAGCAAAATGCCATATGCACACATGACATTTTGTGGTTAGAAAAACAACAATGATGATAGGCTGAGGGTAGTCCTCTATTGATATCCCTGCTGGTGACAATACACTAAGATGTCACTTGACATTCTATTGAATTAACAGAAGCTGTCGTGTTGATTTTTACTGCTGTTAGGAGCAGAGAGAATATTGATTTTAATAAGAAGAAACGGAGTAATTGCTTCAACATGTTTTTGACTTGATCTTTGAGATTGTTATGAAAAAGTCAGAAGAGTAAGTCATAATCGAGGCGGGGTTCCTTCAAAAGGGCTGGAAAGTTATTTGAAAATAACAGCCCAAGGATAGAGGTGTCGTTTCAGAAATGAAATGCTTGATCAGCCGTCTGGGAGCAATCTCGTGCATGACTATGAGAAGCCTTTCATTGGAATATTAAATAATTGTACTCTTAGTCAAACTGTGATGGAAATATAAAAGTCCATGCTTTAATTTGTTTATCATTTTAATACTTAAATATTTATTTATTCACTCAACAAGTATTTAATAGCACCAACAATAAGGCTGGTGTTGTCCTAGCTCCTGGGCCATAGTAGCGAGAAAAACCAAGTCCTTGCCTTAATGGAATCTGCCTTCTAGAAGAGGCGATAATAACTATTAGATACTATCAAGAGGCAGTAAGTACTGTCAGGAGAAAAGTGAAGCCGAGTGGGAGTAGAAACCACCTTGCCCATAGACCGAGAGTTGCCATTATATAAATATTGTAGTTAGGAGGAGTGCTCTGGAGACCTGAAGAGTGGCAAACAAGCTCTGTAGGTATTTATTAAAAGAATGGGTGCTCCAGGCAGAAGGAAGAGCCAGGGCAAGTGTCCTGAGGCAGGAATTCATTCCATAGACAGCAGGAAGGTCCAGCAGGTGTGGCTCAGTGGTTGAGAGGCAGGCAACCCATGAACCAGGAGATGGCGGTTCCACTCCGGGCCGGGGCACAGGCCCAGGTTGCGGGCTCGATCCCCAGTCGGGAGCGTGCAGGAGGCAGCCGATCAATGACTCTCTTTCATTGTTGATGTTTCTCTCTCTCTCTCCCTCTCTTTTCCTCTCTCTGAAATCAATAAAAACATATTAAAAAAAAAAAAAGACGGCAGGAAGACCTGTGTGGCTGGGAGAGGAGCAGACATCAGCAAGGACGTGGTAGGACTCAGCCTGGGACGCATTGTACACTTTTACCGTGAATCACATGTAATTCTTCTGGAAGCCAGAAGAAAGCCATAAGCACAAAAGTGACCTAAATTTATATTCTTCTAAAGGGATTAGTCTGGATGCTCTAAGAATATCCCTAAAGGTGCCCTAATGGAGAAACCCCGTGGCAGGCAAGTTCAAATCCCGGCAATGGGAGATAGTGGTTTGGATCAAGGTGAGCGCACCAGAGGATGTGAGAAGTGATTAGATTTTTGCCATATTTTGGAGGGTGGAGGTGACAGAGTTTCCTGTTGGGTGTGAGATAAAGCAAGCAGAGAGGTCTCCAAGCAGCTCATTTTGGGATATGCCAGGTTTGGACATTGGAGAGACTAGTACATAGGTCCAAGAAAGAGGTCCTGGCTGGGCATGTAAATTTGGGAGTCATGGCATACAAATGATATTAAATTCCACTAGAGACAAGGAACCAGGAGAGAGCGTTTAGATCATTCGGACACAGAAGTTCTGAGAGCTGAGACCTGGGTGTTAGAAGGGTTAGAGTTGGGAGGAATCAGCCATGAAGACGGGGGGTGGGGTGGGGGGGGTGAGTGAGGACAGGGAGAACCACGAGAGACTAGGGCTTCAGAGGCCAAGTGAGGGCATGTTCAGGAGGGAAGGAGGGATCCGTGGAACCCAGAGCGATGGACCGGCCTGGTAAGTGAAGGTGGAGTTGGCACCTGGGGGTACCTGTTGACCACCTTGCGAGCTGTTCAGAGGAATGAAGGCACAGGGTCTTTCTGGAGCCGGTTCAAAGAAAGTAGGATAAAAAATAGGAACAGTGGTGTAAATAATTATCGACGAATTTTGCTGTGAACAGAATCCTACGGTTGCCACCGCCCTCAATGAAATGGCCAGACAGCACACACAGCAGGCCTGTGGGGGCAGTTTTCTTGGTGACAGGCTCATAGGGGCAGGACCAGGGCCAGGAGCTTGAGCCCCCACTGCCCATTGCACTTAGGGCAGTACATGGAGGGCCCCCAGAGCTTGGAGTCAGGCCCCAGGAGGGGACGCTGACACTGGGCTGGGCGTTTGTAAAGCTGTACCGCTCCTCTCCTGGTGCATTCGGGGCCTGCTCTGTGATACTTTGGTTCCAGCCCGGTCCCTTCAGTCCCCGCCTTAACGCAGGGCTGGGGTTCAAGTTTCTGGTTGACCAGGATTCATAATTATAAATACTAACTCCCAGTTTCCATGGGAGCTCTATGGAAGAAAAATTATTTTCTGGGAGCCCAGCCTAAAGGGGATTAGTCTTAACAAGGTAAGCCCAGAGGCAGCAGAGGGGAATGGGAGGCTTTCCTTAGCATTTCTCATCTCCTCTCTCCTCTCCCCTTCCTTCCTCCATCCTGCCTTTTCTTTGATGTGCAATATAATAGGTTTTTATATGCCTGTGGGAATAATCTAGTAGAGAGGAAAAGCCATTAATAATGTAGGGGAAACAGTCATCCGAGTGATTTCTGTTGAGAAGGTAAGAAGATTAAGGTTCCGTATAAGAGTGGAAGGCTCGGCCTCGGCCTCGGCCCGGAGAATGGATGGAGCGTCCCTATTAAAGAGAAGGCAGGATTTATACGTACAGATGCGCCGGTGCTGTGTTCAGAGCTCGTGGACATTCTCTTAGGATTGCTTCTAATTTCCCCCTGAAGTGTGAGCTGGCGGTGGGGGGAGGAGAGAGGGGCAGGTGCTGCGTGATTGCAGCAATGTGTGATTAACAGCCTATTTTCCCGATGAAAACAAATTTTATTAGCTACATGCCCTGAGAGAAGAAACACTGTCTCTCTCTTACTGAGAATTGAATTTTGTGGATTTCTGGTAGACAGTCTTGTTTAAATCTGTCTAGCTCTCGGTCAGATGCTTATTTTTATGGGCCATGTTTTATGTGGAAGAAAATCTCCTTTTTTATGGTGTTCCGTGATTTGAGTCAATTTAGAAGATTCTGTAAACATAGCAGAAATAAGCAAAACGTACTTGTGCTTGGATGGCGTGTCTATGGAAGAATCTGTCCTTATTAAGCATATAAATATGTTTAAAATTCACTCACCTTCTTTGCTCACAGCAAGCGAAGGCCTGTGGGTTGAAATTATTGTCTTCGTTGCTTCTGAGGGCAGGGATGATTGACGCAGGCTGACCTGCTTATAACTGGAAGACTGAGCCAGCTGTTCAGGCAGGTTCTTTTTGTTTTCGCAATTGGAGCTTTGGTGATTGGATTAAGTTGTAGCAGAGTAAGTGGGGCCTGCTTACTGACATTTCCTTAGCAGAGGAGGGGCCTGGGCATTCTGGTAAAAAAGGCCCATATTTCATATGTCATTATTCTATATTATTCTTGGAAAAGCAAGCAAAAATCTTCTATTTTAAAATAGATACAATAACAGATAATAACGGGGCTTCATAACCTTTGATTTCCAGCTTTAATATGAAGGTCAAGTTAAGGTTACACTGAATGTCTCCTACAGACCCTGCCACTTGGGGTGGTGAACACACAATCCAATATACAGATGATGTGCTACAGAACTGCACCCCTGAAACCTATATAATTTTATTAACCAATGTCGCTCCAATAAATTCAGTTAAGAAATATGATCTTTCAGAACAGTTGTAGCAGGTGGCTCATTTGTAGGTGGGTAAGCTGTTCACCTAGACGAGGTCGTGTACTGTATCCCAGGGTGTCTCTGGTTGTTTCCTCTGTGAGCGCATTTCCTTAATTTCTCTTGAGATGACCCTGCCTTTATTACTTCAAGTTGTTAAGGCAGCTGAGATGGAATTGGGGGAGTTATTTCAAACCTCCTATCTAATATTAGTGTGGAGCCAGAGTTTCCACGGAACTGGTTAAAAATGCAGATTTCTGGAGCCCATCCCCTACGCTTCTGCTTGCCTGGTCTGCAGCTGGGCCTGCAAGTCCACGCCAGCGGCCCCGAGGCCTGTGGCCAACGCAGCACCCGCTGGGGCATGCCCTGGTTAGCACGGGGAGTTGATGTGTGCTTGCCCCACCAAGGGACACTGGACACGAGGACCCCGTTGCTCTGAAGTTTAGCTAAAAATCAAAAGGGGATGCACAAGGAAGGGAAGGGAAGGAAGGTGCGGCAGGCTGGCTCCTGCCCGACTCCTTCCTGGGTTGTCATGACGATGGGGAGACGCTGAACCTGGGAGAGGCTGCAGAACATCCTCGTGGAAGTGTCTACACACACTTCATTCCAGTGGGCAGCCTTTGGCGTGAGCGGGGGGACACTCACACCCTGGGTTCCAGGAGTAACGCATCGTGAAGCAAAAGCTCAGACTTATCGGCCAGACCAGGTTTGTCTTCTGCTGGTGACTCCAGAACGACCCAGAACAGCGGCCACTGAAAATGGGGGCCTTGGCCTGCAGCATAACCTACCGTGTGTGGTTCTGAGCGCCGGGCTTGAATGGGATGTAGCGGCCAGAGGACTCTCATGTTGCTGGAAATTAAGACCACTGTTGGATTATGCTGGTAACGTGCATTTCTCCCTCTCCACCTCTCTCAGTTCCTTTCCTCCTTCCCTCCTTCCTCTTCCCCCTCTTCCCCCCCCCCCGCTTCCCGGCCCCCCACTCTCCCTCCCTCTCCCTCTCTCCCATTTTCTCTCTGCTTTTCCCTTTTTTCCTGGTAGCTTTTTCCCATCCGAACCTTGTGTATATACTCTACAGTCAAGGGGAAAGCCTTGTTCATTATTTCGTCTTTAAAACTTTGTTGTTACATTCAGAAAATTATAAGCTCCATAAAGGTAAAGGATTATGAGAAATACTTATTTCATAAACCCTTAATATTTTACACTGTAATTGGCAATATTAGAATTGCAAGCAGTATTTTCATGGGCTCTTTGCTGTTTCCTTTGCTTGGAGCGTACCTTTCCCTTTCTGGAACTGTCCCTGATCACCCACCATCCTTCAGGCCCCCCATCCCTCCAAATTAATTGCTTTTCTTCTGAGTTTTCATAACAATCTGATCATGCTGCTTATCAATGTGTGAGCTCCTTCAGGAGCGACCACATATCTTGATTTGCTTGGGTCAATTTTCCCGACCTAAGTATTAACTTAGCCTTTCACTCTCAAAAGTGTCCTAGTTTGGATAATAGATGGTATGTCCATTCTCCAGTGAAGAGATGTTTTATTTCTAGTACTCAGCCTATTACCTGGTACACAGAGGTTATTCAATCAGAGTTTGTCCACGGGTTTGAATTGAATTTATCATTTAATGGCTGGAAGAACTATTAGAGGTCTGGCAGGAACCTTTAGGTGTTTTATAGGTATTATTATTTATATCAATTATTTATAGGTATTAATGTTCATAGACAGCCAAAGTGGGAGCCCGCAAAGCTATTAGTGATCCTTAAGAAGGTGGGGAAAACCTGGCCCAGACGTTTAAGGAACTGGCTGTACCCCAGTCCAGTGTTTCTAAATGCCGATCCACAGGAATGTTCAAAGGAAAGTAAATACCCTTGAAGATACTTTTAGCATATTATGGAATAAAAAAGATAAAAAATAAGGTCTAGATAGTGAGTTAAAGGTAAATGTTTTGCATTTATTGGATTGTTCTTTAGGGTTATGTCTAGTATTAGACTATTGTTTGCATGTTAAAGTTTTTTGTTTTGTTTTTTTATGAATTGATGGCAATTAAAAACATCTTCCTTATCAAAATAAGAAGTTGGCAATCCCCAAGTCTGGGAAACATTGGCTAAGAAGAGGGGCTGGGGCTGGAAGGTGGACCCACAAGGTATCAATAATGGACGGGCTTAGCCCTGTCAATCACAGGAAGACCAGTCACCTTTCCTGCCACTTGGAACATGGGAGGGATAGTAGCTATTTTGTTCACTGCTCTATCCCCAGACTTACACAGCATAGTACACAGTAAATGCTCAATAATTAGGTTATATAAATGTACTGATGGCATCCGTGGATAATTTACTCTCTGAAAACATCTGAGGCGACCCAACCCGGTAAACAATTGAGTTCGTTGTGCCCTTTTGAGTTTCTGGCCCCCACTGTGAGTAGGGACCAGTGACTTCAGCAATATTTCTTCTTGCCCTTCACTCAGTTCAAGTTTTAGCTAAGGGGTCAGTGGTTTTGTGTGTGAATTATGGTAATGGTCCTTCTCTGTGTTTGTGTTTAGAATTTTTTAAAAGCTTATGGTAAATTACACGTAAGATTTGCCATCTTAACCAAAAGTAAAGTGGAATCAATTTAGGATACGCTTTCATGATTATTCTAATACAGGCAAGTAATGGCAATCATTGAACTGTAACTTTCCCTAAAGTGATATTCCAGAGCCAAATGGGATGTCAAGTTGACCCTGAGGATGCTTTCTTCCTACCTGTTTCGGTCAACATCCGCAGGACAGTGCAGCTCTAAGTGGATCCGAGGCAGAAGGGGGGGAGCCAGGCTTCAACAGCTACCTCTTCTGTAGCCCCAATGGCCTTAAAGAAGACCTGATAAGACCGAATATTTAGTTTCCAGTGTTACAGAACCCAGGGACTGTTGTAGAAATCGGTTCAATCTCTCGGCCTTGTCCCTTCCCAAGTCTCTTGTGTCCTGGTTAGATTTTTCTCTATTCTCTCTCTTTCTCAAGTTCCCTTGGTAGCCCTTTGTGCTGAAACTGTCTCTTTCTTTACTCTTTTGTGCTCAAAATGCAAGTTTCATGGGTTTTTGTTTTTTTTTACATTTGTTTACCCTTCTATGAAAATTCCTTGTACAAAGAAACTGAAGGGCGAGGGGAAAAAACACACATCAAGTTAAAGGAGGAAGAAAGGGAAAGACAATTGAGATGCTTGAGAGCTTGTACGTCTCTCAGTGACATTTAACTGAAGCATCTGCTCTCCTGTCACATGCAAATGGGTTTGCGTGTGTTTCTTAGACAGTAGCTCCCTTGGGCAGAAACCATCCCTCTGCCTTGCCTAGCACTGAGCCAAGTGCAGTGCGAGCATTCCATAAACAGGGACACAGATTCCCATCTGCAAATGTAAAGATCCTCTCCCGGCCGGCATGGCTCAGCTGTTGAGCATCGACCTAGGATCCCGGAGATCACGGTTTGATTCCCGGTCAGAGCACATGCCCGGGTTGTGGGCTCGATCCCCAGCAGGGGGCGTGCAGGAGGCAGCCGATCAGTGACTCTCATCATTGATGTTTCTATCTCTCCCTCTTCCTTCCTTTCTCTGGAATCAATAAAAACATATCTTTTTTAGCAGTTAAACTTTTACTTTAAAAAATTTTTACTCTTTTGTTTTTCTTTTCTACAACTAAAAACATTTTTTAAAAAAGTAAAGACCTTCTTTGCGACATGAAATGCTCAGTAAGGGTACTACTATTTTCCCCACAAGATCTGTTTTAGTCATAAGCATTAAATAATAATGAAAAATGGTTTAGTAAGTAATTATTATTTCCACGTCAATAAAAATGAAAGATGGGCATGGTTTTCTTTAGAAATGATCCTTTTTGGGCTTAAGTTATTAAAAACAAATTTTTTTTCTGAGTAACTGTTTTACACATTTATGTATCCAAGACCTTTATCTTATAAGTATATGGACTTCTAACATTTCACTCACACGGACCTGGCATTTGAGAATAAGTAGGTGGCATGGCACCATCCTTGAAACTCCAGGGCTGTTTACTCTTTTTGAACTAGGTATCTAGTTTCAATTTCTTATGATCCTTCAGAGACTCCAGGCGTTTTTGATCCTAAAACATTATTTTGTAATTTAAAAACTAATTAGGCTATTTGTCAATAATGCTCATTAAATGAAAGGTCATGTCTTTTGGCAGAAAATATGAATTATGGATCACACAAGTAGGATTACTGGAGAATTCAAATTATATTTCTAAAGCAGTCCACAAGTTTAGCTTAGTAAATGAGTTCTTAGTACTCGTAGCTAAAATTAATTTTGGCAGGAAAAAAAAAATTCTTGAATGCAGCAAGAGTCACATCATAGCCCTGTTCTATTACTTGATATCTTCACATAATTTCTACCAAAATTTGTGTGTCAAAAGAAACTTTGTTTCATTGTATGTTGTTTTTATGTTGTCATAAAAAAATGTAATAATTGTTATTTAAAACAATTAACCTCTGTTGAGCAGCAGAAAAGATTTAATTACATGTTTCCATGAGAAGGGTAATCTAATTTTGTAAAATTAAATAAGGCAAACAAGTTCACTTTTAGAGTTACTACGGAAGAGAAAGCATCTTCTGCAAAGAGTATGTGAAATATGATGATGTGTGGGGCCCCTTGGGAGTGTAGACTGCCAAAGGGTTCTAATTTCTAATTTGAATTAAAAGGATTAATATGATGTAACTATAATTGATATGGGGAGAAAGAAGTACCTTTAAATGTGATTTCATTCTTTGCCTGCATGTGTTTTCCTCTTTGTAGTAAATGCACTGATCTGAATCCCTTATTTTGATTGATGCTCTACAGAGATGTGAGAACCTAGCTTGGGAGGGCTTTGGTTATTGTGAGACGCACTCAGGGACCAGGTATGTTTTCAGACCAAGCTGAGGGAAGGCCAGGACCTGGGCTGCATGGCAACTAAGGCTGTTCTAACAGTACATACAGAGTGTAGCCTAAATTAAACTGTAGCAAAACTAAAAAGCTCTTTCTGGACAGATATCTGTAAGATTGATAGAGATTCTAGATTAGCAGCTATCAACAGTGGCTGAAGAAAGGAGAGATGATCATGAAACCTGGTAGAGAGTCTTGGGTTAATGGGCCGGAGGGTGGTTCAACTCAGTGGCCCTGGGTGGCTCAGAGTCATTGATTGGGGGGTGGGTATCCAAGTCAATGCAAACTCACTGCTGTACTTGAAAGGTATTTCCCCAACAAACATGCAAACAAACCTCAATATTCCAGGACAGAAAAGTTTATTTCATGTGGGTGTCAAAACCAACTTCTACTGTCTTGGAAGGAAAGACAGGAGAGCAGCTACAAAAGGAACATGGACTCACACCACTTCATAGAGCAGGGTGTTGAATGGACCTGAACTCAGCTGCACAGGTCCCTGCTACAGTCCTGAGAACTGGTTTTGCCCAAACTCCTTCGATAGTCATAGAACGGTGATTTTCAATTGGTCTCATCTCATGGCACACATAAAGTAATTACTAAAATTCTGCGGCACACCAAAAAATATTTTTTGCCGATGTGACAAAAAAAAAAAGGGTATAATTTCAATCCATTCACACTAGGTGGCTATTATTTTGTTGGCTGTTGTCATTTTTTTATTTGACAATCTGAGGGAAAAGAGGTCAGTGCCAACTTACGTCATACACAAGAAAAAACTCAAAATGGATTAAAGACTTAAATGTAGATAGCGCAATCATAAAAATCCTAGAAGAAAACGTAGGCAGTAAAATTTCAGACAGACATTTCTCATAGCAATATTTTTGCTGCCACATCTCCTTGGGCAAGGGAAACAAAGGAAAGCGAAACAAATGGGACTGCATCAAGCTAAAAACCTTTGGCACAGCAAAAGAAACCATCAACAAAATGAAAAGGGAACCCACTGTATGGGAGAACATATTTGCCAGAAATACATCTGGTAAGGGATTAATTTCCAAAATATATAAAGAACTTACACAACTCAACACCAGGAAGACAAACAATCTGATTAAAAGATGGGCAAGGGGCCTGAGTAGATGCTTCTCCAAAGAGGACACATAGATGCCAAAAGACACATGAGAAAATGCTCAACGTCGCTAATCATCAGAGATGCAGATTAAAGCCACAATGAGGAAACACTTCACACCTGCCAGAATGGCTCCATCAACAGATCAACAAACAAGTGCTGGCGAGGGTGTGGGGAAAGGGGAGCCCTAGTGCACTGCTGGTAGGAATGCAGACTGGGGCAGCCACTGTGGAAAACAGTACAGAGAGTCCTCAGAAAATTAAATGTGGCCCTGCCTTTTGACCCAGCAATTCCACTTCTAGAAATCTGTCCAAAGAAATCCAAACACTAATTCGAAAGAACTTATGCACCCTTATGTACATGGCAGCGTTATTTACAGTAGCCAAGATCTGGAACCAGCCCAAGTGCCCATCAGTAGGTGAGTGGGTGAAAAAGCTGTGGGACATTCACACCATGGACTGCTACTTGGCCATAAAAAGAAGGATCTTTTACCTTTTGAACAGCGTGGATGGACCTGGAGAGCATGACGCTGAGCGAAATAAGCCAGTCAGAGAAAGATAAACATCCCATGATCTCACTTATATGCGGAATCTAATGAACAAAATAAACCGATGAACAAAATAGAAGCAGAGGTGTGGATGCATGGAACAGACTGACAACTGTCAGAGGGGAGGGTTGTTGGGGAGCTGGATGAAAGAAGGTGAAGGGATTAAGCAAAAAACCATATATATATGTTTATATATATGTAGAAAACACATAGACGACAGTGTGGTGATAGAGGGAAAGGGGGGTGGGTGGAGGTGGAGGTGGGTGAAGTGGGGGGTAAATGGAGAGTGAAAGAGACTTTGTTGGGGCGATGGGCACACAATGCCGTGTGCAGGTGATATTTCGTTGAGTTGTACACTCGGAACCTGTATGGTTCTGCAAACCAATGCCTCCCAAAAAATTCAATTAAAGAAGTCAGGTATCGCATGTTTTAAAAATTCTTGCAGGACGCCAGAGTGCCACTGCACACTGATTGAAAATCGCTGTCATAGGATATTGCAAACATTACTTGTTCAACATGAAAAGCGATTTTCACATTATACAATATTTATAATAGCTAATGGCTTTAAAATAAACTGTAAAGCTGATCTTCCTGCCCCTCCAAATACACAATGGGAAAGGAAAGTACCAGCTCTTTGATGTTTTCTGATGGGATCTGACTGGCCATGATGAGTTATTTCAGGTTTTCAACTGATGGGTCTTTCCACAGCGAAACCATAATTATATTTCAGCTTTTCCTCTAAGTCACTTTGTAAGATTAGATTCTCACAGCTGAAATGACAAAATTAATGAGTGTGTATAATAATGTTTGGATATAATAAATGATGCCAAATGGAATTTCTGTCATCTGGTCCAGTAGATCTGAAGCTGACCAGTATTCTCTAGACAAAACTTGGAAAGTGCAAATAAAGTCTTAATGAAGCAGCCGGCTAAGAAGTAATAAAATCTTGGCTAAAATTTACCTTCCACCTCAGGGTCAATAATACGTTAGCTGAGTCAGAGTGTGAAGCGAAATGAAACTCCTGAGTCCCCTCCTTTTGGTTTGGCTGCTTGTTGGAAAAGAGCAGTGGGAAGATTAACCCCATTAAGTAATATTGATGCAACTACTAATATGTGGAAGCACAATAGGGGCCACAAAGAGGCATAAGGCATACATTTGCCGTTTTTTTGGGGAGATAAAATCTAAATGCAAAAGCCTAGTAATAAGGAGGAATGTGACCAATCTAATCTTAGAGAATAAGACTGGGTGATCTGGAGGTCATTACAATGATAAAAAGGAAGGGACGGCAGAAAACGTACCCCTTTCTATCTCTGATTGGCTATTGTGCTAAGCGAGAAAAGCCAGAGAAAGACAAATATCACATGATCTCACTTATAATGTGGAGTCTAATGAACAAAATAACTGACCAACAAAATAGAACCAGTGGAATGGAAACACGGAACAGACTGATTTGGCAAATCGTTTAGCTTTTTTGTTGTTAGAAACAACGGCTGAAGTGGTTTCTTCTTGTAGCTTTTTTGTATCCTTAGAGGAAGTGGTGCATCAACGACTGAGCTTTGGGGGATTTGGATATTAAGCAGATAATTCAAGTGTTTATAACAGAAGGTGGTATTGAACTCTAAATCCCACGTTCGTCCATGGTATCACGTTAAATTATTAAGCTCTTTAAAGACCTGGTATAATGTTAGTAAGTTCTATTTATATAGGGGTTTTTTTCCAGTTAAAAACACTTTAGTTTTTACATTTAGTAGCTAATTGAGTCTTTGTAGTCTTGTAATTTGCACATTAAGGTCTTTAGTTTACAGGTGAGAAACATAATTATTTAATAACTTAAGCTTGTACGTAATAAAGATAAAACTCAAACCTATATCCAAGCTCACTGTGCTTTCCTTACTCCTTAAAATGGAGATACGCCCAGCTGGTGTGGCTCAGTGGTTGAGCATCCGCCATGAACCAAGAGGTCACTGGTTTGATTCCCGGTTGGGGCATAGGCCTGGGTTGTGGGGGCGTGCAGGAGGCAGCCGATCGATGTATCTCTCCCATTGATGCTTCTCTCCCTCTCTCCCTCTCCCTTCCTCTCTCTCTAAAAATCGATTAAAAAACAACGACAAAAAAAATGGAGATAGCCATATGGATTCCTTAGATGTTGACTTTATTCCTTAAAATATATAAAAAAAAATAATTCATGAGCAGTTCAGTGCCAGAAATGAGAAACTAATTAATGAGAAATGGCACTTAATCCAAAGTTTATTTATTCTAGAGCTACTTTCAGTCATCCTTAGCATTCCTTTTTCAGACAAAGTCAACGGGTGATGTTCTTAGCAATTGTGCTATTAATTTAGGGGGAAAAAAGGGATGGAAGATTTTTTTTATTCTTGAAATGAGCTAAAACTGCTTCAGAAATAAAGTCGACACATCTTTTCTAGCATTTTTCTATCAGTGGGAGACCATTATTAGAGCACAAATTAGTATTTTATTAAAATTAGAATTTACACATGCCATTTTTAATAACCCATGCACAATTACACTGGAAAATTAAAAAAAAAAAGCAAAGTTCATCTTAAAGACAAAGCAAACATTATGAACTTGTAGATATTCTAGAAAGTAAAAATTATAAGATTTAAAGTTGATGCAACTGGATGATTCGCTCATGCCAAACATTTGTGATGGCACAAATTTGAGTAGGATGTTCGTGGAGTGAAGGATTACCACTCTCTTCCTGCTTCTCCCAGAGACGGGGTGTAGGATGTCCCGGCTAACAGGACAGTGCCTAGTCCCTGTGGACGCCAGACAGTGCGCGGGGTTTATCAAATATCCATCACGTACAGGACACCGTTCTGGAAGCAATGGGTACTAAAATTAAGAATGCTTTCTGCTTTACGGAGCTGTAATCTGTTGGGATTATATTGTTAAAGAAAGAAAAGGTAGGCAGTGGCAGAGGCCAGTATCCGCAGAGGGAAACGAGAATGCCCGTCGGGTTTCGTGGCAGAGCGTGCTGGTTATCCCGCCTACAGCGAGGGAATCGGGGTCAGTTTCAACAAGGACACAGGACTTGAAATGGCCCGTGACGACAGAAAGGTTTGGACGAGTGGGACTCAGGGGTGGCATCTACCAAAGGGAGTTAATCAGAAGAAGCCAAGTACAAGAGGAGATAAACGCGGCAGGAGCAGGCGATCCCTGGCGGGGAACGTGGGAGGTTAGTGAGGTGAGGGCGGGCGGCCCGGCTCACACGCTCTTATTTGTTCCTTAGTGCGAAGTAAACTAAAGAAAACGGTAGGAACAGTGCTTAGTACATAATAAATCCCCAACCTTCATTTCTTTTTTCCGCTACCCAAGCCGCTCTGGTTCATCACCTTCCTCCCTATTTAATTGGGCTCAAGTTGCCGTCAAGTAAAGGACCCTCCGCCCCCTCCGTCAGCCCCTCTGCGCTGGCCCGCGTGGTCCAGGGTGCGGGACGGCTCAGCTGGGCGGTTGCAGCAGTTGTAATAAGCCCATGCATTCTCTCCCATCTCCGATTTCACTTTTCTCCCCTCTAATTTCCAAAAGGCCACCGCCGTGACCTTCGAGGCCCAGCTTCCCGTGAGCGCACCCCGGGCCCACGTGCTCTGGCCGTCGGCGTCCCCGGTGGCTGGCTGCTTCCCCCACCGCTCCATGCCCATCAGATGCGTCCAGTATTCTGTGTCCTTTACGTTTTGCAAATGCTCTTCTCTCCACTTTCAAAGTCCATTCTTCAGCCCCTTTCTTCTCCTGTCCAATGTTCACATCTCTTTTCTGACCAGGTGACACCATTTGTCCTCTTAAAAATGATCCTTCCCAACCCATTTTTGGTTGGGTGATGCATCTAAACAGCAGGAGACAGACAACACGTTCAAAGTGAGTAATTTCAGGGGGACTTAGTACGGGGCTTGTGACAAAGGTGTAGGCGATTCAGGGAAACCCAGGAAGAGTAGTGAGGAACCCCAGGACTAAGAATGGCTGGGAGCTATCATCGCCTCCAGGCCTGCTGGGACCAGAGGGGCAGTGCCTGTGGTTTGCTCTGGAGAGGGCCACCTAACAGGCGATGTAGTCCGTTGTACAACCTGCAGCTGCCTTTCAAGGAGGAACTGGGGGATAGATACCCTGTCTTCAGTGTTCTTGCATCCTCTGTCCTGTTTTCAGCATATCCCCCTGTCTGAACCCATTCCAGAGCCAGACGGGAAGCTTGATGAAGTACAAGGTCAAGTCAGCCTCCTGGGAGCACCACGGAGAAGGGTGGGAAGAGTGTCTGGAAGGACAATTTTGAAAAACTGAAATAAAGGTGCTCTCCTCTGCAGTCCCCAGAACACCCCTTTGTTCTGAAACTTAGCACATTGTATTGAATGCATGTCCACTTTTGTCCTAATTGAGAAGACTTTGGTCATAGGGAGAAAGACTATCTTTTAATTTTTTCAGCATTTAGCCAGGGACCCAGTAATTTAATAAGTGCTTAAAAGAATGAACAAATGAATGAATGAATGAATAGCAAAGTCACGGTGAGGTCTACGCCCTATAAAACATGGGAACCCCTGCTGTTTGAAACGGATCCTCTCACCTGCCTTCTAGAACTCTACTTTTTGCTGCAGTTTGGACTTTCCTGCTAAGACACGATGCCTGTTTCTCTTTTGTGTGATATGCAAATGAGGGCAAGTGTGCACATGTGTTTATCTGTAATTTCTAAAAATGATGGGTCGGTCAATTCACAGGCTTTAGACAAATACGAGGAAACAATTTCTCTAAGAAAATGATCTCCATTTAGTCATTTATTCACTTGATTTAGCCCCATGCTGCTCTGAGTTATGCAGGGAAAATAGTGTTTTAATGACTCTTCTGAAAATGTGCACCACAGGAGGAAATGCTGTGTGATTGGAACAGGCCAAGAGGATATTTATCTCTCTGCATTTTGTGGGTCTTATACTATCACACCTATGGGCTCCAAGAAAGGCACTCTATTAGAACAGCTGCTCACAAAGGTGTTTGTGACGCATATGGAAATTAGGACTTCAGAAAGAGCCAGGTCCTTCTGAACGTATTAACTGCCCTAAATATAAATTACATGAGCTACCCCTTATATTAACCAGCATGACAATGATGCCAATTAAAGATAATTTAGAAGACAATATGAAGAGTTAATAATGTAATTCTATCTCTTGGCTTTTCTAAATGAAGCGCTCTCATTAAGATAGTGATGGTCATGCCCAGTTGGTGTGGCTCAGAGATTGAGCATCGACCTAGGATCCAGGAGATCTCAGTTCGATTCCTGGTCAGGACACATGCCCAGGTTTCAGGCTCGATCCCCAGTAGGGGGCCTGCAGGAGGCAGCTGATCAATGACTCTCTCTCATCACTGATTTTTCTATCTCTCTCTCTCTCTCTCTCTCCCTTCCTGTCTCTGAAATCAATAAAGATATATTTTTTTAAAAAATAGTGGTATTTGCTTTTGATAATTATGATCATCCCAAAGGCTTTTGCAACAAAAAAAACATAAGTTTTTAAGAGTTTGAAGAAGACATATAACCTTTTTTATAACATGAGGAAACTGATCTTCAAAGAGATGGTAGTTCATGGGAATCACCTTCTAGTCGTATGTAGAGATAGCACCTCTGTTTTTGGACTCCAGGCCTAAATTTCTTATCCCACGTCATGTGTCTCCCCAATAATAAGCACTAATGGAGTGAGACATCATCCAAAATTCGTCAGCCAATCCCTCCTGGAATTTGATGTGGGGGCTGTGATTTCTGGAGAGAGCCAAGGACCTTGTTACAAAACACAGTGATTCATTAAGAGCTTCCCTGCAGAACCTGGAAGACCACGTCCATTGTCCATCGTAAACTGCAGAGCTGGACAGTGCCTATGCTAAGGAAATTCTGTGGGTTCTAAGATATCGTCCTAAATTATTTTCCTTCATTAATGGCTTATCAAAGGAAAGCAGAAGTGGCACCTATGTTGTTTCTGGGAAAACACTTCTGCTTATTTTCTGTTTTCATAAACAAGGGGAATCACTTTTTCTTAAGTGTTTTTTATAATGGTGACTTCTTATGGCAAGTCCATTTCTTCCCTTTTGCTGATGCTCATAAAATCTTATCTCCTTTATGTTTTCATAGTTCAGATTTACTCTTAATAACTTTTGTCCTGTTCCCAGCCCTGTTCATAATCGTCTATATTGGCTTGAAAGCTGAATAAGGGGGGAAATGAGCTAAGAAACAACTACTCGCTTGGTTAAGCGAAACCTCTTCATTCTCACATTGTGGATGAGAGCTTGTCATCTGCGATCCCATCACCATTTGTTCCCATCGACCCTGCATTTGTGATCACCAAGGGAGACTCTTCAAGGCTCCGGGCTACTCTTTGATGTTAATCCTTGGAAAACTGGCACTAATCTGTGTCCCATACAGCAGGTCCTGACATGGGGGCTGCTGAGTGCCACGTTGGAGAAGAGAGAGTATAATTTATCTGGGCCATTTTGCTCACCTGGCAGTGCCCCTGAAATAAGAAAGGGGTTCACTTTCTGCACAGGAAGTGTTACCTCTAGCCCTGAACTTTACCGTAAGTTCCAGAGTCAGTTATCTGACTCTACCTAGATTTTCTTAAAAGTTTCTTTAACATCCTTCTTCTCTTTCTCCCCAAATCTGCTCCTCCACCAGTCTTCCCCACTTCAGTAACATTGGAAACATGGCCTCGATTTGGATGATGGGAGTGGCTGAAGAAATGCAGTGAGCAGAGCTGAGCACTGAGAGGCTCACCCTGTGCTCTCTCTAGAACACAGTTACTTGCGACAAACAGGAAAGGAAATTAGAAGTCAACCTGTCTATCTCCCTGCCTTGAGTTGCTGGCTACATCTACATTATTATTGATTTCAGAACTAATCCCCTAAGGCAGTTAGGAAAAGTATTCTGAAGTGTGTACCATGAGTTGTTTGTGAAAAATGTGTGGAAGGCTGAATGTGAATTTGTGACATGTATATTAAGAAAAAGACAAAAGAGTCAAAGCCCATTCCAAGAATGGGGTAGTGTAAGTTCTTAGAGGGAAGCCTGCGCCCTATGGAAAGGGAACCTTTGTCGTCAAAATTTACTTCTCTCTAAAGTATTCTCTGAAATAATTGGAAACAGAGAGGAACTATGCCTCAGTAAGATTTGCATGTCATAAATCATACCAGTTTATCAGTAATAGGTGGGATAAATCCTGAAGTCAGTGAAGAGAGAATTAATGAGACAGTGCTCTATTCCTAATGCACTGGGGGGGGGGGGGAGAGTGAGAGAGGTGGGGGGAGAGTGAGAGCAAGAGCAAGAGCTGTAAATAACAGGCCTGGCAAGAAATAAAGAGGGGAAGACACTGGGGAGGTGCCCTGGTCTGAAACTACAGGTATCTGTTACTAAACACCTTGATTTAGGGACCAAGATTGCTGGATGTGGCGCAAATAGTGGGTTGTGTGTCTGGAGAGATTATAAAAATGACTGCCTAAAAAAAGGCCAATCACTGCTTTTAAAAAGTATTTATCCTGGGCTGTTAGCATCAGTGAGCTGAGTTGGTTTCTTGGAAAACGTTGGGAGACTAGCAAGAGACTAAAGGAAAACCAACATATAAAGTGAGAGTTTTGTTACCCTTAAGGACTCCACGCTGAACTTCTTAGGAATTAGTCTTCTTATTTCCCAGCTCTCTCATATCTCCAGAAGTTTCCTCTTCCCTGGCCCTTACCAGCTTGTCAATACCTAGAAACGCCCGCACACTCGGAAATGTTGCCCTTGACGAAACGCAAACCTTCTCAAATTGTTTTTCCCCAATAGCCTGGTACCTTCTCGCGCATGTCGCAACCTGGACAGGATTCTTGGGGTTAAAGCTGGGCGGGATGGTCCGTGTAGTGTACACTGTTTGCTTTTCAGGCCATCAGTTGTCCGTCTCAGTGTCTGCTGTGTAAGGAGGCGCGTGTGAGGGAGGGATCCGCGGCCTGACTGTGACTCCGTAACTGCTTTCAGAGAATCTGAGCCGATTTGCTCCTTAAAGGAGGGAAAAGCCTATAAGATGCTGCAGCTGAAGCTCCTTGGTCGCTTGGGGTGAGACTGGACCAAGACCAAAACTTTTGCCCGTCATTTGTGCAAGTGGACGCTTTCAGATGTTACCAGCACGGACAGGAGCAAGGCTGGATTCACTTGCCCACCCTCAGTGAAACGGTGGAATTACCCCAGCACTTTCTGTTGAGGTTCATGCCAACCACCAACGCGGGAATGTAGGGAGAGAGGACGGTACCCCCCCTCTACTTGCTCAGTGACACTCAGCTTGCCAGCCTTGACTCCTAAAGGAAAGCTTGTTCTTTTAGTTGCAGCAAAACAACACCCCCCCCAACTTTTCCATATTGATCAAAAATGTCAGATTTATTTTCCTATTTTGGGAATGTTTTAAAATGGCTGCTGGCCCAAAGAGCTCAGCGAGTGCGCAGTAGTGACGCGCTGACTCTGCCACTAGATGTCACTGAATTTTCAAACAACCGGCTTTAAAGAACATTTCAGTAAAAGCAGGCCTCAGGCCCCGGGTTTTCTGGGTAGGTAATAAAGCCATCACTCATCCTCACACATCTGTCCTGCTCACACTTGGGAATCTATCTGCCTTACCCACCCCACGGCGCCGTGAGCCGGTGCTTACAGGGCGTGCATGGTGCCTTTCCTAACGCAATGCTCATCTTTTCACTTAGGAAGATGTGAGAACTCTCCAGAAGTACAAAACAATATATATTTAATAGCCTTTCCATTACAGCGAGCTAATAAAAATTCCAGCGCGAATAGATTTTGCTTAGGAAATTGCACTTTCATTTCTCGTGGGAAAGATGGGCACTTTATTTTTTATGTTCCTTTGTAAATGACCACTAAATTGCACAACTTCTGTGCATTCTAGAGTGGTGCAGCGATTTCATCAATTTTTTTTAAAAAAGCTATTATTATCAAATATAAAATTTGCAATATGCACTCCTAATATTGTGTTAGTCATACTTCACCAAAGGACTGAACATACATCTGTTTTTCTACCAAAAAAAGAAAAGTGACATTAAATGTAAGAAAAGGTGATCAGTGAAGCATAGTAACCTCACTCTTGCGTATTTTATAATCTCTGATCACAGCAGGAGTAATTGTTACCCAGTTGCATATCTAAATAGTAGGCTTTCAAAACCTTAAGGCAAATTTAGTTTATTATGAACTGATGTATGTTCTTTGTTTGTGTTTTTTTGAAAAGATTAATCATTGGAACCTCTGGCAAAAGACCGATGCCTAGAATTGGAAATCTCATTTTCTATCCAGTGCATGCAGTCCTTCTTTCTGTCCATTTCTCTGGTAGAAACTAGAACGTTTCAGATATAAGTATTTACAAAAGAAAATTTTCACCCATACTAAGAGATGCATGGAGGACAGTTAATGGTTTACAAGTGAGTCAAGTCATCAAGATTGCCACATTTTATTGCCAGGGCCATACTGACTCACTGTCATCTTGGTGTCACTGGTGCCACGAACAGAGAGGAGGCTGGATAAACATTTACTCAGTTGAATTATAAGATGATTTTTAAAAACATGTGGAAGTTTCTTTGCTACTATATGAGGTCTATGTTCCTGAGGATACAAATTATGCTTTATTTTAATCAAGAAACTATCCTACTGATGTACACAGTCAGGGTGGTAGGCCTGAGTGTCTCCCAGGGTAGTTGAATTTTCCTGATGGTTTGTTGGTCACTCTCTTTCTGAGTCTATCTTGGTCACTTGCATTTGTCACAGACCAGGGGACTGTGATTTGGGGAAACATTCTCTTTATCTGACAAAGAAAGGAAAAGAGAAAGGGCCTCAGAAAAAGAAAGGGACCTTACATTACAATGAAAGAACAAGTACTGGCCTTGAAGCCAATGGAAGGTCAGGTACCTACCACATGGAAATGAAAACCATCTCTTTGCCTCTTTAATACTTTCATCTGACCGACATGGCTGTTGGTCATCTCAAGTATATAAAGGCTACAGTTCTACATGGTCATTTCTCTACCACAATCATGTGACATCTATTGCAGTTCCATGCAGTTGCTCTGAGCATCTGTTGTCATTATGGGGCATTACTGTTCACTTTCCATACCCCTTCCCCAGAATGGAGACTTCAAAAGATCGATTGTTGGCTCCTTCAAACATGGCTGTGTCTTAGATCTAACTCTGGGAAATTAACTACCCAGGGGTCAGATGTACTTAGAAAGGTTAGGTTATAAAGGGAGAGACTTCTGTCTAGTAAGTGCAAGGACAGCCTCAGAGGTACGTTCCCGGATATCCATATGTGAGCTGCTCTGAAGGTAGATTGCATTTAGACCAGGAGGGACCATTTGGAAATGGTCCATCATTTCCATTCACTCCCAGCCAGAAGAGCTTTGCCACATCTGTTTTACAGGAGCAAGCAAAGAGAGTAAGAACCGGGCTTCGGGGAAGACTTGTTTGAAATCAGTTCCTTCCAGTACAACTTGGGTAATCTCCACATTTTGCTTAATCTCACTATTTCCAACCCTTTTCATCTGATGTGACTATGAAAACAATCTCCCTTCAATACCATTGGCCCATCAGGTAGTAATATCACCTGGGGGTAATAATATTACCAATTTCTGGGTGGTGCTGTGAAGTTTAAATTAATACCTATGTTTAGAACACTGCCTAGCACATAGTAAGACTCACTAAATATTAGTCATTGCTGTTATTATTGTTATTTTATTGGATTTCTGTCTACTAATTCATTTGAAAAATGGAACAATTTTCTCAGCCAAGAAATTTTGAAACCTTTCAATCTAGAGTATTAATATATGGAAATCCTCTTTTCTCTGCTCACAGCATTTTGCGGGGTAAATTGGAATGGGCTCCATAGATCAGGGCAACGAGGCACTCAGGTCAGCGCTGGGTGAACCCTGATGAATTGTCCTTTGATGAGTTGTCATTTTCTATTCCTAAAAGAGGCATTAAGAATTTATAACAGTGCTCTGGCTGCATTATCACTTGGATGGTACATTTATGCTAATTTCCACTGCCAATCCTAATTACCAGCGCTTAAATTCATTAAAAAAATTTGATTTTTTTTTGGGAGATACTTGTCTGATTCACCATGCTTCCTAGAAGATCTTCATTTCCTTTAGGCTCACTTGCCACAAGTGTCAAATGATTTATTCACCAAACGGTGTAAATCAGGGGTGTTTTTACTTGTTCACCAGGCCATTGCTGAGTGCTTCGGGATGCTTTGTGGATATCCAAACATTTTTTTGTAAAACTTTAGAGGTCATCCAGTCCACCAGATCGCATATTATAGTTATTTTTTGTATGCTCAGTAACAGGTGGTTCTCCGTCTGTTGCATGAGGCCTAGATTCTTGCCTGGGAATAGCTTCTGCCGTAGTTGGTGACATTATATAGAACTAAGAGTGAAGTTACCAAGCTCTCACATTTTTCAATTTGGTGCATCAAGCACACGAATACTACTTACTTGTCCAAGTCACAAACTGAGTAACAGTGTGGTTGAGAATAGAATTCCGATGCCCAGCTCCGAAAGCACAGCTTTATTGTCACACCACGTTGCTCAGAGCAATTTCTTCTTTTCAAAGGTGGTGTAAAAACAAAGTGCTGTGAATAGTCACCAGCTATCTAGATAGGCTGCAAAACTAGATGTCATCTAGTGAAAAGACTGCTTGCTCGAGCGCACTTGTTAGGTCCCATAGAATGAACATTTCAGGAGGGATGAAACTACCAATTCAGCTCTCAGTTGCCCTGACCATGGGCCTTTTTCTTATAATAATTTTATAATGGGGGAAAAAATCTCCTTTTTTTTTCTCTTTGTTCAAGAAAATAGTGAGGCCTATTGCTCTTTTGTCTAAAGAAGTTTGTGGGCGGCATCACGGGCTTTGTTTTCAAAGCTGGAGTCCATGGGCTCCGGGCGACTATTAGAGACTGACTGAGGAGCAGAGAGAGGGCTGAAGAGCAGGGAACAAAACGAGAGGTTTATTTGTATCGTTTTACAATTTCATTTGGGGGGAAGTTCAGGGAAATGTTTCTGATGGTTTCAAGTGGCAGAGGAAGGGTGAAATGATGAGGGAAATACTTTAATCATTAAAGGACCAACTTGATCCTAGAGAAGGAAAGGCTGCTACAGGGCCACGAGCATGGGCAATGCTCAGTGATAATGAAGCACTTGCACCTCCACGCGGTCTCGCCCGTGTTTCCCCGTCGTCTGTGGTCCAAGAGGGACTTTGCACTAAAAATCAGCGGCACCTCCTCACCTGCCCACCTGGCCCGGCACCAGCGTGGCCTAGGGTGCGGGTGCTCTTGCTGCCCCTCACTATTGGCCTGCAGGACTGGGCTGCTTGGAGATGGAGAGAAAGTAGAACCACTGAAATACCTACCTTCCAACTTGCCTTTTTCTTTCAATCTGGTGGCTGCCCTTTCCTCATGCCAGTCTTGGATTATGAGACTGTCCAAACCAGGAGGCCCATGGAGAGTCCAGGTTTCTTGAAATTTTGTGTGACCATAGATTCTAGTTCCACTCCCAGTCCAGAGGCTCATAACTCATCCAGGGGACATCATTTTAATTTCAAACTGCATTCCTTCCAGAGTGCCAAGCTCCTGGAAAGAAAGACCGGGCTTCCCTGCCATGAATGTCTCCTGAAACAAACAAACATGGAGCCCACTGTCTGCTTCAAATAGACAAGAAAAGAGAAGAGACGGTCAGGCAGAGCATAAATTATATCCAGAAAGTAGACTGCTCCACCCATATCACACACACATGTATTTTATCTATAGACTGAGAACAGGCTAATGAGAATCTAGAGAAACCATCAATCTTCTAAATGCCCATCTGCCTCATGATCATTAAGGGCCCGGCTGGTGAGTCTTTCTGCCCTGGACTGCCCATCGGAGGGCTGAGCCAGGTGGGTCCCTTCCAGTTGGTGGGCATTTGTAGTCCCAGCTTCTGCTTGCCAGGAAATCTGCATTTGTTTTCCTCTGGGATCCCCGAGCTCTGCCCGCCTTCATTGTGTCCTTTGTTGCCTGAATCCAGAAGGCCACCTGCTGGCAGATAACTCAGCTTTCACCTTGGAACCAGGAGACGGTGATGTCCGTTCATTGTTCTGCTCTGGCATTTCTATTTCTCTTTTCTTTCCTTCCCACAATGTCTGGTGTCACTTGCCAGCCTGCCTTCCAAAATTCCTGGACATCAAACTCGACTCACAAAGCGTTTTATGACGCCTGTGGTGCTCTCTCCATGAGCAGGTTCTTCTTTTCTGCATTGAAAATCATATTCACTAAAAGGTGATTTTCCCTAAATAGTTGTTCTCCAGAAAATCAGTTTCAAATGGAGGGAGAGAAGTCAACCAAATGATTCGGATCTTTTCAAAAGCATTAGAAATTGATGGCACTTGTTTCCATATTTCTTATGTTGGAGCTGCTTGTGACAAATGGAGTCCAGGGTGTTTTGTGTGAGTGTGTTCTTGGCCCTGGTCCCATCATAAGACTTAGAAAAACCTTCCCATCATATAGTCCAGGAGGCTCCCATGACTGGCAGTCCGCCTGGCTGATGCCAACTTATTGTCCAACAGGCACCAGTAGCTCATAGAAAATGAAGCAGGAGCTGTTTAAACACTAATACCTCTGAGCTGCTGTGGGGAACCTGCCTTTAGCTGTAATTCAATCACAAAATTATGTTTTCCTCCAAAAAATAATGAGCAGGATTAAATTCGACCATAATTACAATATAAAGGGTAATGCAGAGCAGAACCCAACCACCTGGCTGTGTGGCACAGTGGATCATGCAGATGCGACAAGGCCCTCCCGGGGCGATCAGGATGACAGGGACCCTAAGAACTATCATGCCTGTGACATTTCCCAGTAGAGTGCCTGAGCAGCGAGGAGGGTGGTGATGATGGCACCTTGAGGTGTTGTTTAAAGTGGGAGAGAGTTCATAGATGGTGGCAGCCGAGTGAAGCTACGCCTGGCCTCAGTCTCATGAGGAGTAAGGGAGTGATGGGAGGGTAGGGCTACTGGAGGCTCCCCCAAGCAGCATTTAGAAATAAGTAAATATTGAAACCACAATGATTTTTTGCTTTCCAGTGCGCCTGTATTTTTCTTTCACTTTTTCTCCCGCTCTTCATTTTTCATTCTCTTTCCTGAACACCTGGTACCCTCTCTCTAGTTTACCTCTTATTTTATTATTTTTTTCTGTAGTTTCCCCTTTAAAAGTACCAGGCTCCTCTCTACAGAGGGTGCACAGCCTCATGCCCGAGTGAGAAGACAGACAAGGAAATCCCAATTGTTTGCCTTTAGAGAGACCAGAGCGAGTAGGATTCATTTGCAAACACAGTCCTGCCCCTGTCTGCCCCATTCTACATGCTGATCTGCAAGCCCTGCTGCCTGAAGGGCTCTTGAATCTTTGAAAGATCCCACTTGCTGTCTTGCATTCCAAGATTTATGTGCATCTCAGCCTCTACCTTGTAAACTTCAGAAGCATAGCCTGAAGATTCATAAATTCGTCTTCATCTGAGACTTGACTGAACTCTAGATTTGTATGTGCAACGGCCTCCTCAACATCGCCACTGGTATATCTAGTAAGCCTCTCACTTTTAGCATATTCGTGACTGAGCTTGTCAGTTTTCCCCAAAACCTGTCTCTCCCATCTTACCTTTCCCATCTTAGTGACTTGCAATTCCATTCTCATGGTTTCTCAGGACAAAAACATAATAAACAGACAAATCCTTGGAGTTATTCTTGACCAGTTTTGCCCACTCGCCTCTCACATCTAATTTGCCAGAAAATACCATTCCCTGTGTCTTCACAGCATATCCTGGCTTCCAGCTGTAGTGGACTGGCCTGGGGGTAACCACTTCTCCTACTGAGAGCAACCAGAAAATCTGGATACAATCTAGAAAAGCATCTGCTTGAAGATATTGTGTGGGTTTCAAAGTCCCCAGGATGTGAGGAGTCATACTTTCAGAAGAACAAGAAATGCAGAGAAGTTAGATTTACCTTCTAAGCTACTTTAGTCCTGGAGGCCGTGCAGGCCAGAGTCAGAGATGAGCAGAAATCAGTTCTCAGAAGCCTGGTGGTGCTGGGGAGATAAACACTGGAGTACTGGGGCTGTCAGGTAGGCCCAGACTCTCACTCGAGAGCCCTGAAAAACACGTAAGGAATAAGGGCAAGCCAGGAACAGGTCAGGGCTGATGAAAATGGAAAACTTTATCCCACTCAGCTGAAGCCCTGCCTGGGTTAATGCTTCGGGTTCTTACTCAAAACTCTCTTCTAGAAGCTTAACAAAACAAAACAAAACAAAACAAAAGCCCTTGGAGGAAGACCTCATCCTTTCAGTTCTGCTACAATGTCCCTGTACAATGTCCTGATTTATGACTAGACAAGACCTTGGGAAAGAGGAGATGATAAAAATACCCCTAGGTGATTCAAGCCTTGGAATTTAAAATAACTCTAAAATATATGTTCAAGAAAAGTTAATAACAAAATGGAGAATTTCACTGGAGAGCAGAAATCTATAACAAAAAATGGAAATTCAAGGACTGAAAATCATCCCTTCCTGAAGGTGATAATTTTCTTAATACTGTCTCTACTTTTCTTGAGAAATCAGAGGTTTGTTTCCATTTTATTAGCTGTCTCGAAGAGTAAACCTGAGGTTTTATTGGTTCTTTCTAGAAAAAACCAGTTTGTTTCTAACAGGCTGCTATAGTTAACCCACTCGAGGTTTCATTTCCACGCCTGGGAAATGCAGATTTCAGATTCAATGACCGTGTGTTGAACTGTAGTAAATGCTGCTATTTGAGTTATGAGGAGAACACCATGTGGATGTGCCATAGGCAGGGGGACGCTCGGAGCTGAGGTTAGGAGCGAAGTCTGGGCTAGGGTTTAAGCGGGATGTTGGGTCACTCGCCAAGAGGCGTCAGTTGTAGCTTAGAGGGTGCACAAGCCCACCAGGAAGGAAAGTGGGGGGACAGAGGCCACCCTCTGGAAGGGCCTAGGGACATAGATCTCCAAGTCCGCGCCTTGGGAATCGGCTTCCTTTATCAACCCCTGAGCTTGCTCACCAGCCAGACCACCGACAAGACAAAACTAACCCCCCTCCCTGCAAAATAACACCACTCATGTTTTACTAAACAATTTTCTTTTGTCTTTACTTTTTCCAACAGGAGGTATATGTGGACATGCATATATTTGAATGTATAACTTAGGCTTTGAAAAGTCGGGGTTTTGAAAAAATTGTTTTAAAGACACAGTAAAAAGCTAGCATCATGCAGCCTTAACTCTTCAGGGTCAATTAATTAGGGCAAAGGTGGTGGAGTGGCATGAATTTTAGACGACTCTAAGGAACATGGCGATAGCAGGGCATTTGAGGCGTTCTGTGGATCTTATATTTTATTTTTATTTATTTTTAAAATTTTTTTTATATATCTTTATTGATTTCAGAGAGAGGGCAGCAGAGGGAGAGAGAGATAGAAACATCAATGATGAGAGAGTCGTTGGGGATGGAGCCTGCAACCAGGGCATGTGCCCTGACCGGGAATCGAACCTCGATCTCCTGGATCCTAGGTCAATGCTCAACCTCTGAGCCATACCCGGCCGGGCGTGGATCTTATATTTTAAAGCTGGTGTTGGGTTCCTTGGAAAATCAGTCAGCACATCTATTAAAGGTATATATTTATCACAACTGTAGTATTTTCAGTCTTCTGTTTCAATCGTTCATATCTATGACTTTCCCAAGATTGAACGCTTTTAATTTCTTGAGCATATCGACCATAAATGCTGTGTGAACCGGGTGACACGTTCCTGAATGCCCTATGGTCTCCGATTGAAGGCTGTGCTGATCTGGCATGCTGTGTAAGATATTTCCATCTCCCTGTTATTATCCAAATCCTGACATGCTTTAAAAAAATTGCTAAAATTAACTGAGACACTTGCTTTAGTATACACATTGCCTTATAATTTACAATGTGTTTGCTATGCTGAAAGATTGATTTCAGATAGGTCTAGTGTGTCTGGCTGGGAGGAAAAAAAATGTCATTCTGTTTTATGGAATCAAACACGATTCCACAAGACACATTCAGTTAAAATGAAGCAAAAACTGCAGTGTTTGAGAATGGTAATGCCTCTAGTTACCTGGATTTATTGATCAAAATGAAATCAGTGTTCCATTGCAAATCTGCCTGCAGCAGCATGGCCTTTCCAACAGCCACCATTTGGGGAAAAGCTTCCCGCTGTATCCCCTCCACCCCCCTTTCTCTTTTGAGCATAAAATATCTCGCAGAATCACATGCTAACTGGAAGGTGATTGAGTTGCTTTTTGTAAGGTTAATATAGAAAGTGAGCCAATGAATTAAGAGCCCACAGGTCAGGGAGCTTTTGAAAGGCTCTTTTTTGGCCTGTGAAATTACAAGCAGTTTCTGTTGAGCTCAGTGGGTTAGATTTTAATACAACCTCATCTAACATTTTAAGTTGTAGCCTAAGAGATTATGGAAAATACTCTCTCCTATAGACTCTTAAAACATTTTCTTTTGTGAGAAATTATGTACATAGGGCATTGATTTTTAACTCAATTCAACAAGAGTGAAAAATCTATTGTTACAAACTACCCCAAAACTTAATAGCTAGCACAACTATTTGATTTCATCTCAGAATTACATGGGAATTCAGGCAGAGCTTGGCTGGGTGCTTTTGCTGCTGCTCATGATGTTGATGGAGGTCGCTAGTGGTCCTCAGCCAGCACATGAACTGGTCTGCAGGTTCCCGGATGTGTTCACTTGGCATCCAGGTGTGGATGGTTGGAAGCCTCTCAGCTTGAATAGTCCCCCCTGGTTGTAATGATACCTTAGCCAGGTTTGCTTAGGAAGTGGCTGGTGATTAAGTTCTGGTTAATGATAAATGAAGCGGTGACCTCTGGGTCCTGCTGGGAGACTTCCTTAGCACTGATAAAGCCACTGATGCATGAGAGTGTGAAGCCTGGAGCAGCTACAACCATCCTGAAGCCATGTGGCGAGGATTGCTTTTCTGCTGCCTGCAACCAAACTTATTCTAAATTTGGGATTTGGGATTTGGGATTTGTCTCTCTATCATGGTAGAAAAATAAAATAAAATTCCCATCTTAACAATCTTTAAGAGTCCTGTTGAGCCGTGATAATTACATTTGCATTGTTGTGAATCTGATCTCCAGAACTTTCTATCTTGCCCATATGACACTTGATGCTATTTAAACCCAACTCCCCCTTTCTCCTTGCCCCCAGCCCCTGCCAACCACTGTGGAGTTTATTAATGAATATGTCGTAATTAAAACCATGAGCTAGAACAAAACCCTGTCCAGAGAGGAGGGGACAGGAAAGCAGTCCCACCAGGGAGCTGGAGAACCACCACCCCGAGGAAGGAAGAGAAGTGGTGACATCCGTGTTCCTGGGACCCACGGGGGCGGTGACTTGGGGGGTGGAGTAGTTACCAGGTCAAGGGTTGCAGAAAGGTAGGAGAAAGTAAACGTGTCACCGGTGTTTTGTCATTAGGAAGTCAGAAGTCACGGTTGACGTTGGTAAGACGAGTTTCAGTGGAGAAAGGGGCCAGAAGCCGGCTGCCGAGGGAGCAGTCACCGAAGGGGTGGGCCACGCGAGGCAGAGCCGCACGCGGAAGTCACCGCCCTTCTGGACTGAGAAGCCGCGAGCTCACTCCTTGCACACGCGCTGGTGTTTCCCTGGTTTCCACCCTGTGATGTGAGCATTGCCGCAGAGACTGGCACGAGGCAGGAGCCTGCACTTCAGGGCCCTGGCCGCCCTCCCTCTGCCCAGAGTAGCACGCGGGCCCCAGAGCAACCTGGTTGCCAGCTTTGTTGAGCTTTGCAAGCTCCGAGACCTGTTTTTTTTTCTTTTCTTTTCTTTTTAAAATATGTTTTTATCGATTTTTTAGAGAGAGGAAGGGAGAGGGAGAGAGAAACATCAACCTGGATCGGCTGCCTCTTGTATGCCCCCTGCTGGGGATCGAGCCCGTATCCCAGGCGTGTGCTCTGACCAGGAATCCAACCAGGGGCCTCTTGGTGCAGGGCCCGCACTCAACCACTGAGCCGCACCGGCTGGGCTGGCTTTAATTTATACTTACATGGGGCCTGAGAAGAGCTACTGTTTCTTTTGAAAGGGTTGAATTTGCCCAGCGTGGGGGTGGGGGGTGTCTAATGCCCATGATGTCTTGGTTTCAGAGCTGCAGGCCTTGGAAGCCACGTCGGTCCTCTCTCTCCAGCAGTGCTTGCGGCCTCCTCCACTCTCCATTCAAATCAGCGCCATTGCTATTACTTATTTACACCCCTATATCAGTTTTGGTGGAAAATATATTAATATCACGCAGTAACAAAGGTCCCTTTGCTCTCCATAATTTTTTCCTTCTATATCTACAAGAAAATGGACATTTCCGTGAAAGGTTGCAATCGGTTTAATTATAACCCCACGTGGCTGGGCTGCCACGTAAGCAGGCTGACACCATTCATCTTCCAAAACTATAAATTGCAAGAATTTGTGGCAGGTTTCTGGGTATCCTCAGGGCTAACTTTACACGTGAGCAGGTTGCAGGCTCCCCAGGTCTGACCGACAGGAATTGCTTTCATCTTCTGTTAAGGAGATGAGTGTGGAGATGACTGTGAAACACTACGGAATAGGCGTATTCGGAGAATGCAGATTCGCACGTCCCTAAGAAACTATGCGGGAAAGAGAACTTGCGGTGGATGGACGGACCATTTAGGCACTTAGTTCACATTTCATGAGCGAGTCAAGTATCTGTCACGAGCAAGACACTGAGGCGACGTCTGTTTCAAGGGTCTGCATTCTACTAGCAAGTTCAAATGCTCTATGAGGCTAGAAGTCTCTTATTTTTGGAAATTTAAATTTTCCCATGTTGAGGTGTTTTAGGTGGGCACGGGAATGATATGTATGGCTTAGTGGCTCTGCTCTGGTAGAACATATTTATCTGTCCTACTCCTGTTTCAAATCATTGCTCCTAAGCCTGCTGTGGATGGGAATTATCCTCCTGGCTGCCAATTAAAATTCAGAGGGTAAATCCAGAGACTAAAGAGATATATATTAAGGTATTAAAATATGCCACATTCCTCAGTAAAAGTTAGCGTGTGAGTAGAACCATCTTTGAAATATCGTATGAAAAATAAATCTTTTGGCTATGCAGATTGGTTCACAGAGTGTCTGGTGTTTGCGATGAATAAAGTAAGTATAGAAAGCGACTTGTATAGAAGCAGTAAATATCAATTAAATCCCACAAGGAGAGACATATGCTTATATGGTAAAAAGGTTTTTGGAGAGCAAACCATCCCAGGCTTCTGAATATTTAAATGAGGACATTCCGACGTCCTACCAATATAGTGGCGCTAAATAAAAAGCCAGTGACAAGCAGCAGAGCTCTTCCGTTCCTACCCTGTTGCCTTGCAGTCGGGCCTGGGCCGGAGCCGGCTCTCACCGGCCCCGTTGCCTGTGGGCATCCGGTCCCCGTGGACCCCGCAGGGCTGAGACCTTAATTACCTGCTTGTTCCCGGAGCTGACAGTCACCCGGGACGAGCGGCTCCAGTGTTTACCCTGAGGATTTTCGTGATTGTTGGTAGCTCAAGAAGTAGTGCGTCTGTCTCTTCGAGGTTGTTGTTAACAAGAATCTTGGACAGCAGGCGGGACGGGAAAGATTCAGGGCGTGACCTGCCGGCTGAGGGTTAGAGAGGCCCCCTTCACGGGCCACCAGCTGTCGGGGGGGGGGCTGTGCTCGGATATTCTTTCTGGCTCCTGTCCCTTCAATTCCCACAGTAAACTGCTGAGTCTGAAAGACCTTCCTGACCATGGGCATCACTGTCCCCGTTTTTGATGTTGGCAACTTGTCTAAAAAATGAAACAAACAAACTACAAAAACCAGAAACAAACAACCAGTAAGAATTTCCAATTAAACAGGCCAGCAGGTTGATTTCGGCCCAGAGGCCACCGATTTCCACCCATTCCTGTGTTAAACCTTCCTCAATAGGCCGACAGAAGTGACTCCTCTCCCCGCGAAGTTTCCTACTGTGTGTGCAGTTCCCTCGGAAGCTAGTCGCCACCACCTCAGGACGTTTCTCGCTCCATCTGAGGCAGCTGTTGAATTTTTTATGGCTCTGAAACTCCCTCGCGTTGAGCCTCTAACCAATTGTTAACTTCCTTAGTGCAGAAACCGGGTCTCATCATTCTTTGCATTTCCTCCGGTGCCTAACGCCGTGAACCCTCATAAATTAATGTTGGTTTTGTTTTATTTCACAAGGACGCATAATGTTCCAAATCCATATTCACCTTTTCGGCAAGAGCGCTGACGTGAGAGAACATGGGGTAGAGTCAGTTCATTCTCCTGGAGTGAATCTTATTTATTTCTTCCTGGAAATCGCTGCGGAGCTTAGAAAAGACACAAACAGTTGTAAGGGCATCAGAAGCCCACTCAGAAGGCCTCAGCTGTGCTACCAGGGAGAAAAGGCTGACATAGCTCCTTCTTGCCATCCCCCAAATTTGCCACCTGTAAAACGAGGCTGCAATGGCTGATTTATTTACTTATTTGTTTTTTGAATTTATTGGGGTGACATTGGTTAATAAAATCATGTAGGTTTCAGGTGTACAACTCTATAATGCATCATCTGTGCATTGCATTGTGTGCTCACCACCCCCAGTGGTGCAATGGCTGATTTCCAGTGTCCCTTCCAGCTGCACCGCTGGGAAATGACAGAGGCTGTCCTTCTGTCCTTGTGGGTGTTTTCCCTGTTAGATGTTAATATTCTAAGGAAATTTTTTCTGCTTTTACTGTGAAATAGTGTGCATATTTCTCCTAAGAGAAGACACAGAAACAAAACATGAAATGGATCATTTGCATTTAAATTCCTTAAGTAAGATGGAAATCTTATTTAAGCGAATCAGCATTTCCACTTGGAATCTAGCGTGTCATCCTGTATTTCTTAATTTAATCACTTCAGGAAAATGGCTCTGGAGGTGGGTGGGCCAAAGTTAGCAAAACCAGGTAGTTATAAAAAAAATAAAAATAAAAAGCAATCCCTTTAATGTGTGTGTGTTTGAATTGGTGTTGCTTTACAAAATGAGTTTACTCAGCGTTTCAGAGCAAATTAGCCAGAAATTAAAAATTGGCATGATCTTTCTCCTCTGCTGATCTCTGCTTGCCTCTTGTGTTCTCCAGAAGGGTGAAGTCATTAGTTTTGAATGTGCACATCAATCATCAAGAGAAAATGAGCATGCACTCCCAAAATATATAGTCACATATATATATACATATATATATATGTATATATATGTAAAACCATCTTTAGTTAATATCTCAAGGGACAATATGCAATTAGAAGTTCATTTTAGGGAAAGTAGATCGAAGCTTTTTGATAATTTTGAATTTGGGGGCTGACATAGGGCCACATGCGGTTAGATCAGTGTTATTTTTATTTGCAACACGGCAAAAAAAATCCTACTAAGAACAGGCATGGCAACTCTGCCATTTGATTTTTTTTCTTGCTTGAACTTGCATCATTAGTTTTCCCTTCGTTCTGGGTGTCTTTGCAAAGATGTTTTTAAAACCCTTTGATCGCCTTGAGATTTGGTTTAGTTGCAAACCTGTGAGTACAGTCTGTAAATGGTCCTAAATGGGCGTCTACGATCTGCGACCCACTGCAGTGTGTTGGAAGCTAGGGAACCGGGGAAATGGCCATCGGGGGGAAGTCCCCCCCCTCCCTCCACATCCTGGGCAGAGCATGGGTGACACCGGGCTCCCGCATGGGACCGAGGGTGGGGACTCAGCGTCATTCCACAGGAAGCATTCGAAGCCCACTTTCCTGTTTAACTCTCCCACACGGTACATGCAAGTTCACCGCTTCCTTCCACATCTCGCTTCCAGAGTGTCTGCCCTTAGGGCGAGACAAGCTGTGCAGAGTGAGGGGCGACTCTTGAGTCGCTGTTAGCGGCAAGGGCCTGACCGTCACGAAGCAGACAAAACGCGTCTGCCCTTCACTGTCCGGTGCTCCGAGTGGCCCGCGCGCCTTCTTAGCAGCGGGTGAGATTCTGGGACCTCGGGTGGGGGAGGAAGGCGCTGCCCCACGGCCACCTTTCCCTCACCACGAGCTGCCCAGCTGGCCTCTGTGGTTTCCCTTCCCACGTGGTTTCTCGCCTTCTTACAGGAATTACTATCCACTGAGAAAATGCTGTCACCTCTGTCCCCATGGAGGGCTCGCAGGTGAGCTCAAGCACAGGGTGCCCGCGTCCCGCCGGAGCTGGGCCACCTTTCCGGGGGCAGAACAGGAGCTGGCGAGGCTTCGGCCTGGGGCTGCTGTAGTTCTGACAGTGGGCACCGTGCGTATTTTCCTTCGTCTTGTTTGCGTCGGTGGTTCCCGGGGCGCGTGGGGAGGTCTCTCGAGCTAAGCTCTGCCCCGATGGTGGCTTTTCCCTGCATCAGCGCGGGCGGCTGCCCACGTTCGGCTTTCCCGCGTGTGCGCGGGGGCTCGGTGACCCCTGGCCGGGCTTAGGCCGCGCTTAACTCTCCCGCGGGTGGAACACTCTGCCTCCCAGCGTGTTTGCTGCTCGCTGGTGGCAGAGCTGACAGAAAATAGGGCGTTTTCCCAGGCGATGATTTGCTTGGATGGCGAGAGGCCGTTTTCTGGGACTGCCGCGGGAGCGCTGGAAAAGAGGAGTGAGCACGGCCAGCCCGGCTTGGATGTCCGGCTGCAGCTACGCGCCCCCCAAAGACTCCTGCGCACTTAAAACGTGGCCAAGGTCCGTCAACTCAGGAGAGAGGCCTATCTTATTTTTAGAGCCTGGAAATCTTTGCAGCTGGAAATGTAAAGGCGGACAGGAAGGCTTTGACATTTTATAGCCGCTCGGTGTTAAGATGGGACACTCTCAGCCCGCGCTCCAGGACCGTCGTTTCCAGAAGGGGAGTCGGGAAAACCTGCCAGGGCAGAGCCCGCCGCCGCGTCCGCGGGAGAGCCCAGCGAGCTGCAGACCTCATGGTTCGCGTTGGGCTCCTTTACTTAAAATGGAGTCTTTTCGCTTAAATTATGTAAGCGCTGCATTCTTCTTGTAAAAAAGTGAAATTAAATGGTAAAGTTTCCTCACCCTTCCCACAGACCATCTGCTTCCCCAAATCCTGTCCCCAGACTCTCCAGAAGGACCCATTATTAACTATTATTATGAATTTCTCACACATGCTTCCAGGCATTTTTTTTAATCGTCACCCGAGGATATTTTTTCCATTGCTTTTCAGAGAGAGTGGGAGGGAGGGAGAGCGAGAGAGAGCGAGAGAGAGAGACATCGATGAGAGAGAGACACATCGACTAGTTGCCTCCTGTACACGCCCTGATGGGGGCGGGGAGCAAACCCACAACCCAGGTACATGCCCTTGACCAGGAATCAAACCCGAGACCTTTCAGTGCGTGGGTCAATACTCTAGCCACTAAGCACACCAGCCAGGGCTCCAGGTATCTCTGAGTCACATAAAAGTGCATGTGAAAACATAGATACATGCATACACAGACATGCATATGCACGCATGTGCGTGCACACACACACACACACACACACACACAGGCTAGTGCTCTCAGACCCACACATGGTTTGGTAGTGGGCTAGGGGGGCTCTGAGTGAATCAACGGAAGCAGTGTGGGACCCCACCCATGCGGTGGCACATTTCATGCACTATGTAGAGGCAATTACTTTCTCACCTTCATTTAATTCCCAGAATCATGTCATGCCTCTGGCCATGGTATCTTCCAGTCTCCTAATGATTCAATCAGCTGTTGCCTCAACCTTCTAGATTGCAGTGATGGCCAACATCATGACGTCAAACACCTCCATGAGTCCTCAGTTACTGGGAGAGACTTTTCCCCTGTGCACCCTCACACTTGTATTTTCAGCAGGAAGAACTTTTCCCTTTGGAGCAGATCTATAACTGCCACTAACAAACCTTCACCCACCGTTAAGGGTGTAGTTTGTTGGCTAGCACATAGAAAAATGGCAGAAAGATCATCATATAGCAGATAATAGAAGATGTAGGCTCACTCAATGTATAGCCATAGACCCCACTGGCCCATTGGCCCCATGGAGTAGTCGTTGGTTGGAAGTATATAGTAGGAGAGGAAGTGGGCCTAGGTTTATTGGCTTGCTACACATCTTTTCCTGTGAGTTGTAACGGGTTTGATTTTTTAAAATTCATTTTTAAATGAAAGTTGACATTCAATATTATTTTAGTTTCAGGTGTACAGTATAGTGAATAGATATTTCTATAACTTATAAAGTGATCCCCCTGATAAATCTAGCTCCTGTCTGGCACCATATATAGTTACTACAATATCATTGACTGTATTCCCTGTGCTGTACTTTACTTCCCCATGACTATTTTTGTAACTGACAATTTGTACCCCTTAATACCTTTTTCTTTCAAAAATCCTAGTTTCCCACCTTATTTATAAAAGGTCATTCGTGAAGATCCTTAGGGAAGATGCCTCTCAGTCCAAGGGGACTGAGAAGAGGCCTTGACCTTGAAGAAAGAGCTCATGGTGGGGTCAGAGGTTAGGGTAGCCTCACCACGTGGGCACCATGAAGGCCCCCTCCTCTCAGTCACAGACAAACTGCTCTGCCCCTAATGTAGCAGGTTGGTAATCATACAATTTCCTAAGCAGACAGGCAATTCCAAGCCTCTGTGCAGCTCGAGGCAATTTGTGTGATTATAAAGAGATAGAGGTAGAAGCAACCTGGAAGGCAGTGCAGGTAAGGGAGACCTGGATGTTGCACATTGGCATCAAGCGAATTCGAACAGAAGCCTAGAGCCAGGACAAAGCCGGAGATAGTTGCCTCAAATACCTTAAAAAAACCAAACTCACAAACCATATAGGCTACAATTTAGTAATTAAACATAAATAGAGAAATACTGCTAAAACCTACACTGTAAGCCAAGTGAAGTGATGTAATCAGCAAAAAGTGTTTTGCACTCAGAAGTTGGCCCTGCTCAAGATAACTTACTTTAAAACTAGTAAGAGCATCTCTCTTACTAGGGTTAGAAGACAGTGAGCAGAAATTTGGTATTTAATGAGAATATACCCTTGTCATTCATAACCCATGAAGCCTCTAGTTAAATTGAGGTTGGCTTTCCCATATTGTTATATTAATTCATAATTCATTTATTTGTTTACAAAAATTTCCATGCAAAAAAATCATTCCAATAAAGAAAGAAAACCAGAGGGGTTGTGTGGACCCCCTAAGATTTCCATTTTCATTTCCTTTCTGTGTTGCGGGAGGAAATATAGTTGTCATCTTGGCCTTAAATCACAAAGGTAGCCGTTATAAAGCTGACCTTTGAAAAAGAGATTGCTTTTCAGATGTGAAGATTGCCACATAACCTAACATTTACATGGGAATACGAGGCATCTCATCTTACTGGGTTCATGGGATTTTGGAAGTTTCCTTATTATGTATTATCTGCTACGTCTGTGGCCAGAAAATTAGCGTTAGGATTAAAACCGGTCAAGGTCTCAATTTCCTGGGCTACCCTATGCTTATTGCCAAAGAGCTAAGTAAAATACATAATATGGAAGAATGCAATTCTAAAAATGATCAGCTTCAAATGATCACTGTTAAAACTATTTCATAATGGGAGATATTTCAACTCTCCCACAATATCACTGAAGAATATTAAGGTTCTACCTGATCTCTTACTGGTGGCCTCCCAAACTTTTTTACTATTTATGCAAGTTATCTACACTGCATTTTCCTAAAATCATTCCATATTTCCTCAAAAGCAGCCATTTGCTTATCTCGAATACAGTTGTGGATTTTATATAATTAAAAGGTAAGCTACTATAAATCCATTTGAACTGTACATCACTTACTATCATCTGACCCATGGGAAAAAAAAGTCTACATTTATTTATTTTTTATTTCTCTGTTGAACCTATTCCAATATGCTAAGCAGACAATTCTTCCAGCTTTATTAATATGTATGGCCTTCTCCGGTTAGGTTTCATTCCCTCCAATTTATGGCGGTAGCTGGCATTAGGAATGAAATAAACAGGTCTGCTTAGCTCTGCAGAAAATAAAATAAAATGTAATTTCATCAACTTTCTTCGGAGTTGTCAGCTCTAAACGCGACTCCCGTGTTACAAGGTTAGCGTGAGGCCGACATCAAATCAGCATCTCAGGCCGTCGGTGAAATGAGCTGAATTATGTATTTAAATATCCTCACGCATCATCTCCGCATAGAACAAAACAGAGCGGTCCGATTTCCACTTTCTTTCCCAGCCAGGCCTACAGTGTTGTTTGCACCCGCTCGAGGGAATTTGGGACCGTGTGGTCCTCCTCGGGCCTGTTTTTGACGGTAGCAATTCCAGAGAAGAGCAGAGCGAAGGCATTTATGAAAAGCCGCCCCCCGCCCCCGGCTCTGGGGAACAGGGCAGCAGGACTGTGCTGTTTTGCTCTCTGGGAAGGGTTCGGGTTTTGCGAGTTGATGACATTTTTTAGCATATCACACCCTTAAATCAATACCTGCACTTGCCCCAGGAGAGAACAGGAGCAGGAGTTTTCCAAAGTTCACTTAAAGGAGCCAGCCGGGCACCTCGAGCGAGGTGGACAGTCGGTGCCCAGTCTCGCCAGCCCTCTAGCCCTGACTCTCTCCGCCTGAAGGCTCAGTCCGTCCGTTTCACTGGCCCATCATCATTTTTTATCCCTGCCTCTCAGCATCTAAGACCATCATGATTATTGAGGGTGTCCTTAGAGGCTCTGCCCCGGCCTCTGAAATCTGAATCAGTCTCGAGGACAGACTCAAAGCACCGAGGACACCTCAGCAAGCCATGAGGTGTCTAAGCCTGGAATTGTCTAAGCCACCCGATTGGTCTGTGGCTTCTGTTTCTCTGGCTAGTTCTCTGCGTCCTTGCCAAGCCCTTCTCATAGGAAAATCCACTCAGCTCTCTGTCCCCTGACCACTGAAGGTGCCCTTGGAATCCACTCGACTTCAGTTGGTGGGTGCTGTGGATTTCTGCTGCAACGCTCCATTTATTGGCCTGGAGAGCAGTGCCTACTAGAACCAAGGAGTCTACAAGGCACTGGGGCAATAACCATCAGAACTAGAGTCACCTTCCGCGCCAGCCCTGTCCCTGTGTTGGTGGCCATTGGCTCCACTATCTGTGCTCTCCTGTCCTCCTTTATTGCGCTTCAGAACCAGCTGGCGTTTCTTTCGTTCCCAAATGCCTGGTAGGTGAGTCTTCCCTATGGCAAGCTCAGGGAGCTCTTGGTAAACGATTCACGCTTGGGGATGCATCCATTTCACCGTGGCGTAGCACACTTGATGGACTAGTAGTTTCGTTAGTTACTGAAACATCAGTTAAAACAAGGTGATTTTAAAAAGCTCTCCTCCATCATGTTTTCACACTAATAATTATTGGTCAGCGTCCCTGAGTTATTCTTTCTCTCCCCTCTCCTCTTTCCTCCTGTCAGCGATTTTTGCTTTTGTTAAAAGGAAGACTTTATTCAAGGCTATTGCAATAAGGGAGAGAGATCGGAACCCAGGATGAGCTTAGTTCCACTGAAACAAAGGGTGTGAGGATTTTCAACACTCAGGTGAGAGGGAGAATGCAGGCCATCTGTGCTTGTTAATTGGCTTTACCCAAAGGTAAAGCAAACTCTCTTGTATCTGTGCAATAGGAGGCAGTTTTTCAACTTGGAGCAAGCTGCCCCCTGGAGTTCGGCTCCCAGCTTCCCACAGGATCAGAGAGGGCACCAGGGCACCAGAGGCTCGCCTTTCAGATGCGGCTTCCAGGTCCTCCAGAAAGGCATTCCTGGGGTTAAAAGGGTCACGGGCCTTTTGGAAAGATTTACATGCATCTAAAAGGGGCAAGGAAATAATTTCCGACTTCAAGCTTTCTCTAGGGAATGCCCTAAGGAAAGGCAGGTCAGGAGGAAAGCTGTCTGAGCTTTAGCCCATCCGAGGAGACACCAGGCAGCCTGGGTCGCCTCCCGCCCTTCCCCGCGCATCCCCTCGCGTCCCCCCTTGTCCCCCCTTGTCCCCCCTTCCCGCTGCTTCTCTCCCTCCTCTGACTTTGGCTCCGTTTCCTGGCCTCAGCCCTTGTCTGTTGCCTCCCGCTTCTCCCGAGGGGTGTTCATTTAACACTTGACGCTGGATTTGTTTTTCTACCTTTTCCTATGATCACATTGTGATCTTTCCAAGTTGCTTGTGGGCTACACTTACAGTGCAAAAGGCGTGTTAAAAATCATCATACCTATCCCCAGCCTGCTTGCGTGTCACGATACAGTATTTCCATGTCATGTTTTCGAGAAAATGGTTCTTCCTTGCCCTGGGCAAGCTTTACAGATGTGGTTATGCCGTGATGCTGTCTCCCCAGAGAAAATCTCCCAGGCTTGTGGGTTGGGTTCAAGGCCCTCAGAGGTGTTACATTATCTCACTTAGGGAACCCTTTCTGCGGAACGAAACATTTCTGTTGTTGTTAAAGGAAATGATTTAAAATGCGTAAACCCACATGGATTCTCCTCCTGCTTCCTCGCTCACCCGCTGGGCGGGCAGGTGCTATCCCCCCCCACCCTGCTCCTACGCCTCCTCCTGGAGCCCTCCGTCCCATTGGTCCCTGTCCCACTGGTCCCTGTGCCACTGGTCTCGTGTCCTGTTCCTTTAAACCCCTGTCCTAACGGGCTTTGCACGCCCCGGCTATCTCGCAGGCCTGCAGCTTTCCTTTCATTCTTACTCGGTTCCCTAGAGCTAAGAGCGCCTTCAAATCATGCCCGATTAAATCCTGTGTATGAGACTCGCTTTGTCGAAGCTGCCTTTTTAATTTTAGTTTTGTAGACTATTAGCTCATGGGGTGTGTTTTTTTGCCTAATTGTGTAAAATTTTTCCATTGCTCATTACTAGGTACGAAAATCCCCGCATTTCTCCATGCTTTCCAGCTGTGAACCCTGTAATATGAGCTACGAATGGGCAGGTTCACCACCTGTTTAAATGCTCTTAAAATATCTAAACTGTCACCTATTAATTGAATGTTATCACTGATTCTCACTCTTCAGAGGAATTGTTAATATCATGCTATATGAATATACGATAAACATATTATTCCTTGTAAGGACTTATGTGCCATGTTATGACTACGCTATGCCCTACGTCCTGAGTATTAAATAACGGGGAGTCCGGGCGATGCCCTCGGCGGGGCGCGGCCCTCACCTGACTCTCCGGCCCCGCAGGCCTGCCCCCCCGTGGGGAGTGGCCGGGCCTGAGCCCCTTTCTGCTTTGTACTTTCCGCTCTCTGCACCTTTTGGGGTGAAGTCGACAATGTGTTAGTGACAAGGGACGTCATACCTTGTTCTTTCCGGTAATGTTTTGTGTGTGACTCATTTTTTGGACCTTGCTAACGTCTGAAGTAATGATAAAAAAATATGAAATAGTTGGAACTTCGAATGGAATAGAAACTGAAACTTTATGAAATGCTCAGGGGGCGCATCTCCCATAGGGGTCACCAGGGGACGGCATTTTGTAGAACGCGGCTGCATTCTTTGACCACTAAGGATGTTTTATTGCTAATGAATGACTGCATAAGTAACTAGTTATTAAATTAACTCACATTAGAAATACTTTATGCATTCAGTGGAAAATGTGAAGCCTGCAGGAGTTACTTTTTTTTTTAAATAAAGGCCACATTATAAGATAATATTAATTCTGTGCGAGTATAGCTACCAGTTGCCGAATACTGTAGCAAATTTATGGCGCCTGTTATGCTAATTTTTTCTTCTTCCTTTTGGATATTTTCCCTTCTCTCCTTGAACCCCTCGCTGCCTTCTGGAGTTTCATCTAAGTTCTGTTGCTGTTTTCTCCCTTCATTTTTATTTCTGAGACGCAGTTCCTTGTTTCCCTCTGATGTAAATGATGATAACGGGCTGTTGGTTGCACCTTTTTCAGGCTTATTAATATGCCTTTTGTTACCCCCCCCCCCAGTTGTTCCTTGAAATGTACTTTTGGAGCTGCCTTCTGGCAGGCGTAGAAAGCAAGAGTGTAGCTACCCAGGCTTTCAACTGAGGACAAGTGAATGGGAGAAGCACAGCAAGAAAACACTGCTGTATTGGACCATTGCACTTTTCATCGCTGATTCCTATTACTCGGCAGTATTAGGTTATTTACAGTCACATTAAAGTGGGGAAAAGGATTTAAAGAGATTAATCCTAAATTAGCAGAAATAACATTAAGAGAAATGGATCTTCCTTGGACCAAGAACATGGCATTATTACTTGAAGGGGGTGTCAAGGAAGAGAGCAGCATGCCGGGCCTCTTCCAGGAACAAAAAGGGGAGAGGTTGTAGGGCAAGTCTGGCCTACAGGAGGGGCCATTGGCGGCTTCGTCACCCGTTAATTGATGTAGGACACTCCACGTGTGCTTTCACATCCTGGAAAATAGTGTTAAAAAGTAGATAATAAATTTTTTAAATGTGAGGAAGCCATAAAGCTAAGACACCGCTACTGAGAAAATCATTCTAACACCACCCTAAAGATATCTGTACGGTAAAACAAGTAATAGAATGCTACTGCTTCTGAGGAAATTTGCCAAGATCCTTTTGTTGGACTTAATGCCCATCTCTGTTTTAAGAAACAGTGATGAAAACTTAGGTTTAATTTGACCTGTATTAAAACTAAATTGGCTCATATTTTCAGATGCAGAGGAAATGTCAGGAATATTATGTATTTTGCATTTTCTCTCATCACTCCTTGATTTACTTACTCATTCATTCATTCAGAGTAAGACAAGGATCTTACTCATATGTGGAATCTAATGAACAAAATAAACCAATGAACAAAGTAGATCCAGAGACACAGAAGCATGGACCAGACTGAGGGAATCTCAGAGGGAAGGCGGGGGTGGGTGGGTGTGTGGGGAAGATTAACATAAGACTTTGTATGCATATACGCATAACCCACGGACACAGACAATAGTGGGGTGCAGGCCCAGGAGGAGGGGTACAGGGTGGAGGGGATCAATAGGGGAAAAAGGGGGACATTTGTAATACTTTCAACAATAAAGATAAAATAAAAGAAAAATAAAATTAAGCTGTAGTCTCCTTAAGAATAGGAATCATGTTTTATTTTGTTAATCAAATACTTAGTACACTTTCTGGGAGACAATAAAGGTCAACGATTGTTCAAGAAACAAGTCTAACTTCAGGATGCATTTTTGGCTAGGAAACAAGTTGTGACTTGGTTGTTTTAGGCCGCAGAGCAATTGTTAATTTGCCTTGTGCCCAGATCCATCAGCGGAATTCTAGGGAATGCAAATGTATCCTTGATTCTCTGTGACGCTGTATTGTGACCCATGAATAGGGCAGAAGCATTTCCATTTAAAAAGAGAAAATACTGGAAGAGTTATCTTGATGATTAAATCTGAGCCTTGATCTATGTTCTTAAATCACTGTAGGCAGGAGTATAATAAAATTGAAGGGGATTAGATTGAAGAGTTTAAAGCTACAAACATACCACATTAACCTGAAGAATCAGGGGGTGTAAAACACTAAAAAGAAATGTGTGTTTTCAAGGATTCAAGTATCTCCCAGATCCTACAACTCCTCATCAAAGTAATTTCTCCTAATTTCAACTCATGACTAGACAATAATGTAAATGGGTTTAAAAATAACAAGAATGAGATGTTTAAGACAGTAATAAAATAGTCTCCTGTTTGCTCCCATTCAGAGACATTTTTGCTGATAGAAGGGGTGATTTACCGTATGATGATTTTCAATCTTTATTAATTCAGGGAATATGTGGCTTTTATAGTCTTGCAGCCTTTCATTTATCAGCTGAGGAAGCTAATGAACGTTGGCCTAAACTCTGCCATATTAAATGGGCAGATTTAAACTTCTCTCATATGAAGATAAATGAGATGACTTTTGTCCTTGCCTGCAGTGACAATGTCAATGTCTGAAGCTTACATCTTCCACGACTCTCAGCTCATTAGAATGCAGGACAGCTTTAGAGGTCTCATCTCTCGTTCCCCATTCTGGATCGCATCACTGTTGCACTCCTGTCAGTCACCGCAGGGCCGCCAGCGACAGTTCCCAAGCCTGTGATGAGCATGGTCTCCGTGAGAGTCGACAGGAGGGGGTAAAAAGGCCACCTTTTCATATAACAGCATTTAACATAAATCTCATAATTGTACACTGTAGAGTCTTCAGTCCCTTGAGACCGAACAGATACCATCTTCCTTAGGACCGAAAGGCTGTCAGAGAAGAGATCTTGTTGCTGTGTCTTGTTTACATGCACGTGCAGAACTAGGGATTGTGTCTTTTGAAAGTGGTTTTTTGTTAGTGATTTCTCATATGTCCTGGGAATACATGGATCTCCTTTATGCCCTGCCCCTTGGCGCTCAACGCTTCCTCTCTTACCCTGGCTCTCCCAGTTCTTACAGGAAGGGCGGGTGCCCAAAGACAGGATTTCTCTGTCCTTGACTCTCACCACCTCTCTGTGACCTTCCTCTGTTGACCTCCCTGCAAAATCTGTACACTCTCCCAGTTCCCCTGCCGTGCTCCAGATTCCCAGCTCGCTCTCTCCTCTCCTGTCAGCCGCCCCGTCCACCAGGCTCCATAACCTCTCTCTAAACCTTCCTCCCCGCTCCTCCCCATCACCTCCTCCACCGCTCCCTCCACTCCCACAGCAGGCATTTCTTCCGTTATCGCCCCTGCAGAGAGCTAACCAGACCTAAAGTAGCCTCCAAGAAAATATTGCCTCTTATAAACTTCGGTATCCCTGTGCAATTTTACTTTAGATACTGCTTTTCCAGGATTCAGATGAAGTCATCAGGGCCTGGTTTCTATCTGAGATGAGAAATACATAGGATTTGGCACAAACCAATATTCTAGGCCCAGCTGCACCACTTTTTACCTGGAGGATATTAGGGAAAGCCTAACTTCTGTGAATTTCAATTTGTGGGTTTGAGGATTAGGATCAGATAAGAGTGTAGAGAAAAGAGTTGCTAAAACCTGAAGGTAGCGTACAGATGTTAGCGGTAAAAACACACATATGATTTTCCTCCAAAAGGGGTGTTTTCAACAAAAATATTCTGATCAGGTGTAGCCTTGGTAGGTTTTGATTTTGTGGTCGGTGAATATTCACAAGCGTGGTTTATAAGGCATCTGAATATATGTCTGTGCTTGTTACAGAAGAAGAAAGTGCAGACGCATTGCCACGCATTTCATTGTCTTCTCTGTGACGGAAAAGAGCCAACCATGAAATGAAAGTTGTCTTTTGTAAGAGAAATGTTGCTGCGTTCGTATCTGTCTTGAGGGCTTTGCTCTGTTTCCTTTAAAGCCAACATAAGTGGTTGAACATAAATAGAACGGTTCAGGAAGTGATAAAGAACACTTTTTATTTTCTTTAATTTATTTTTTTTACACCTCCTGATCACCAATGAAAGGAGGTCCTTCAGGAGCAATGGAGACAAGCCAACCATTGCCCTTTTCTGTCTCAGTGCAGCAGACCTTCTCCCGGTGGCCCAGGTATTCTCCCTGAAGGGCTGGAGAGGACCGGAGTAAGTGTCCCAGAGCAATGGTAAGATGCAGAAGGAATGCCTTTGGATTCCTTTAGCTCATCAAAAAGTGTCCTACTCTCCCTGCTGGCGTGGCTCAGCGGCTGAGCGTCGGCCCATGAACCAGGAGATCGCGGTTCGATTCCTGGTCAGGGCACATGCCCGGGTTGTGGGCTCGATCCCCAGTGGGGGGCGTGCAGGAGGCGGCCGATCAATGACTCTCATCATTGGTGTTTCTCTCTCTCCCTCTCTCTCCCTTCCTCTCCCTGAAATCGATAAAGACATATTTTTAAAAAAATGTAAAAAAATTTTTTCTACTCAACTCATTACCTTCAAAATGCTGTGTGGATACAAGGGCAGCCTGGTAGATAACCCCAGGGTTCTGGCCACAAATCGCCCTCAGCATGAAGCCTACATGGCTTGATTCCGCCTAAGTCACTCGGAAGTAACCCAGCCTCTCTGAGTTTTACGGTGTCTGTTTTGTTTGTTTGCAGAGAGAGGGGCATTTGCACCCTCAGCCTCAGAGAGGGATATTTTGTTTGATAAATATGAAAGGAACATGCGGTTTTGAACTTTCAGTCAATCCCGATATTTCCCGGCGCTTCCACTGACTCTGGGCGGGCCCCTAGCGTGCAGCAGGAGGCCGGGTTTGGAGCGGGGCACTGTCTGCCCTGCCCCTGTGGCCACCTTCCTCCTTGGGCGACCCGAGCAGCCCCCCTAAAGCCTGGCGGGCTGTGGGTTCCAGTTGGAGCTGACGGTCTTTATGCTCATTTTTTCAAGTCCCACCGCAAAATGAGCCCTGTATTCACTTCTTTTGTAGAATGGCATTCACCATTGATATAGCCCTTACACTAATTTTTTTTTTTTTCCTTTTTATTGAATTTATTGGGGTGACACTGGTTAACACAATTATTCAGGTTTCAGGTGCACGATTCTACAATGCGTCATCTGTACACTGCATCGTGTGTTCACCGCCCCAAATCAAGTCTCCATCCGTCACCATTTATCTCCCTCCACCCTCCTCAGCCTCCCTCCCCCCCAGCCCCCCAACAGCTGTCACTTTAAAAACGGCATTTATAGTGAGATGGCACAAAAGGAAAGGTCCCAAAACATCCGTTAGGATGTTGCCTGCGCTTTGATTTTGCAAGAATAGCTGAAAGTAGCCTTTTAAACAAGCTAAATTTTCAGTTCTCAATGTTCTTCAGTGTCATCAACTAAGTAAGAATGATTGAAATACAGATTTAAACAAGTAGACTGGATAGATGTTAATAAAGAACATGATGTGGAAGAGCAGAAAGCCCAGGGGTTTTGAATCGAAATCCGTGTGGGTTCAAATATCAGCACGATCATCTCCCAGCCCATCAACTTCAGGAGATTAAACTGATGTGAGTAGGGTCCCCCACAAGAAAGGGGAGAAGGTGACGCCCATCAGCAGGGCTGTCGCAAGGTTGAGAACAATGTACGTAAAGTGCCCGACGCATCTAGGGACTCGATGATGTGATGATTGTTATTACAGAGATTTTTAATACCTCCATTTCGTGTTCTTACCTTGTGACCGAAATTGTGTTCATTAACCCTGTTTTATATAGCACCACTTAAGTTTGCAGATAACTTGACCATAAATATATTTATAACAGTACGAAGAATAGAAACATAACCAGAGTATGAAGATTTATCGCACCAAAGGCTAAGGGTATTTGTGCAGACCGATCGCATTATACGTGAACCCTGCACTGTTTCTTAGTTCCTGACGCCACAGTAGACGTATACTTAGTACGAGTTAAAAAGATAGTTAATATAATTAATGATATACATTTTCAAGAGCTATCACAGTCTTTGTCACAACTGAATTTTTTTTTTAACGTATCTTTATTGATTTCAGAGAGAGGGGAAGGAAGAGAGAGAAAGAGGTAGAAACATCAGTGACGAGAGAGTCATTGATGGGCTGCCTCCTGCTCGCCCCCTGCTGGGGATTGAGCCCGCGACCCAGGCATGTGTCCCGACCAGGAATCGAACCTCGATCTCCTGGATCCTAGGTCGACGCTCAACCACTGCAGCCGGGCACAAGTGAATTTTTATAGAGAAACTCAATCTGTTTCCAAAGGGACATTGTGTGATTTGAGGTCCTCTAAGGTGTTAATGCATATTATAGAACATTATTGTATTGTATATATTACTGTTTTTTAAAAAATACGTTTTTACTGATTTTTTTAGGGAAAGGGGAAGGGAGAGGAATAGAGAGACAGAAATGTCAAGGAAAGAGAAACATCGATGGGCTGCCTCCTGCACGCCCCCTACTGGGGATCGAGCCCACAACCCGGGCATGTGCCCTGACCGGGAATCCAACCATGACCTCTTGGTTCATGGGTCGATGCTCAGCCCCTGAGCCACTCCAGCTGGGCTACGTATTACTATTTTTAAATGGAAGTGTCTTCTAATAAGATACAGCTAACTGTGTTAGCAAGAGGGAATTGGCTGTAAGCGCACGAGGTTCTGGAAAAGAGAGATTTTCTCCTGATTTCCCATCAGGACCTTAAGTCAAGTGAAGCGTCACCTTCTTATACAGTGACCTCTTGAGCCAGTTGGGTCTGCGCCAGGATTGTATAGGAAAGCCTGGCTCTGGAAGCGAAGGGTCGCTGTATTTCACAGGGTTAAAAGCAGGGGCCTACCTACAGTTGTTCAATCCAGTTCTGTATTTCAGCAGGTTGTGGTACTGAGATGGTGTGTGCAGGCATTTCTGTATTAGTTGTTCAACACCCTGGTTGCAGAATCCTCCACAAAGCCAAGTCAAAGCAGCGAGCATTCTGGGAGGGATGCCAACAACAAATTGTGGTAATCCAGACTTGTTGCTATAAAAGCATGAATCAAAAGCCCACAGTCTTGCTGAGACAGCGATCGTCTTAACCTTGTTATACTCCTGAGATGGTAATAGGAGGTCTAATCGATACGGCTGATACGGCATTCACAGGAAAACCGGAGTTTATCTTGGAGGACATGGCTTGGTGGGACACCCAGCTGCAGAATTGTGACACAGCCTATTAAATCCTGTGCGAAGTAAAAGAATATATGGCCCACTGCCTGCAGGACAGGAGAGGGGGACAGAGATGGAGTCAGAAGTGAGATAAGACGGGTCGAATGAAAGTCTGATGTCTTAACTTTTAGCCACAGGCGTGGGTTTTTGAGATTGCCCCCGAGGCAGCTTCTGACCGAATGGGGAGAATTGGTGCCCGGGAAGATTCAGCATACTCTTGGTGGCCTTATTTTAAATGCGGGAATCTTCTCAGAGAGGCTTTGTTCTTGTAATCAAGTCTGGGCTCTACTCATGTGAAAGGCAAGGTGGACATGACCCAGACAATTAGCACCATTTAAATGAGTGTACGGAACGAGACTGCTGTGACCATTATATATCCATTTTTAAATTTGAGCTTTATATCTAACAGTGTTTTTCGAAAGAAGTCAAATGGAGATTGATGCCAAGAACACAAGAGTTTTCTTTAAGAATATTATTTTCCAGTGCCAACCTGATGCCCTCCAGGAAGGAGGGCGATATACAGAAAGGTCAAAAGCCTCTGAACTTGGAAAGATCTGGACATGGATCCCAGCTCTGTCATGTCTAAGTGTGAGACCTTGGTTTTATTAGCTATAAAATGCAGGTAATGTCAGTATGTGCCTCCTAAAGTCCTTGTGAGGAAAAATGAAATGACATACGCAAAATACTTTCTGCAGTGCCTGGCACATGGTGCGCACTCTATAGATACCAGCAGTGGAGAATTTGGGATCCCCTGCTCCCCCCACCAAAAAATTGCAGCTCTTCCCCATTCAGGTTCTGAGTGATTTGGGAATTTTACAAAAAGCAAAGCCACAGGCGGGCTATTACCTTATTGTTGACAGAGAAAGGGTGGCGGCCGGCCTCGTCTGGGAGATGCGTTGGCTGCAAGCTGCCCGGGATTAGGTAGACTCGCTCCGTTTGTCACAGCAGCACCCCCGGGCCAGGCTGCCCACGGAAAGCGGACGAGCAGAACATGCCTGGCCCACAGGACGCTCTTTTTCAAGAACGGCAGAACTGGGCCGAGCACGCTCCGATGTTCTTTCCGAATTAGCCGGGGTCATCACTCCGTATCACCGGGGCCCGAGTGATCAAAGGGTCAGGAGAGGGAAGGGTTGTGTTAGATGAAGGCTTCCTCCTGGAAACAATGCCTGGGAAGATGTCCCCATCTCCCACGAAACGCTGTCATCGTCATCAGGAATTCACCTGCGTTATACTTTATTCTATTAATTCGATGTTACCGTCTACCTTTAGCTTTTCAAATCACACCACGACTATTCGTTTCCTGTTGTATTAGCTGCTGTAACAAATGACCACACATTTATTCTCTTACAGCTCTGGGGTCAAAAGTCCATTGCCAGTGTTGCTGGGCTAAAGTCAAGATATTGGCAAGGCTGCTTTCTTCTGGAAATTCTGAGAGGAACCTCATTTCTTGCCTTTTTAGCTTACAGAGGCCACCTGCTTGTGGCCCTTTCCTGGCATCACTCCAACCTCATGCTTCCATCCTCCTGTCTCCTACTGTCTTTGACCTTCTTGTCTCCTTCTTTTAAGGATCTTTGTGATTTTTACTGCAGCTTCCCATATAATCCAGGATAGTTTCCCATCTGGAGATTCTCAATCACATCTGCAAAGTCAATTGTACCGTCCAAGGCGACAAATTCACAGGTTTCAGAGACTAAGACAAAGATCTCTTTGGGGAGCCGTTACTCAGCCTGAGACAATTACATTTTGACTATCTGAGTTTGCCTTGTAGCTACTTTTTTATGTTATTGTGTAGGCATTCTTTTTTACTATTTCATGAATCAGCTGTAAATTCCTCAAAGGCAGATATCAAATCTTTCATTTTTTAAATATTTTTCCTGCTTTATTATTGGACATGCTAAAAGTAAAAGAATGCTCCTGATAGGCACACAGTAAAGCCCATTGATTTAAATACTTTTAAATCACAGTGTTTTGAAAATGGAGGCCTGGGTGGGGTCTACTTATATTCCTGAAGAAATGCAATTTTAGCTTCGACTTTTGATTCTATAGACCTTCAGACTACATAAGAAAGAACACACTTAAGGTGAAGCGTGAATTCTCACTGTGGGGTTGTGGGAACACTTTGAGACAGTCTATTAAGTGTTCAGATTTACCAGAAATCCGTGGGAATATTCCTGCCACACTCTCCCTCCCTGGAGTAAAGAAAAGAAATATTGCAATTCTTCTGAATGGATGTTAAAACATGCTGCACAATTTAACTTGCTCTCCCCATTGAGGGTTGGAAGGAGATTATTTTACAATGGAATTTATTTCTGATTTTAGCTGCCATGGTTGATAAACACTGGCCTGTGACTTAAAATGAACAGGCACAAAATACTTCTCCCAGATGTAACTCACATTTCAGGCTGCACGATCCTCACCTCTGGGTGGATTCAGGAATTATGGAGACCGACATGTAATGTTAAGGTATCCAATTTATGTGAATAGGTATTGAAATGAGCCATAGAATTAGGTTTAACACATAGAGGCCAAGTCACACTCCTAATTTTAAAAGTTAGCAATGCTATGGAGGAGCCTTGCATATAATATTTTTGTTGTATCATTAAGACTGAAAAATTATCTTTGACCTTAGCCCAGAAAATTTGCACTTGACCTTTTGTATTTGACCTATGCTCCCGTCATATGTCTCCCTCCTTCCCTGAGTTTTTCTCTCTAGAATGGTGGGACTGGACAGGACCCAGAGGCATCTTGTCAATGTGGACAATTTACACAGGAGAACAGAGTTCCAGAGACAGTAATTGACTTGCTTAGGGTCGCACAGTTATCGGTAGGGCTGTGTCAAAGACTCAGATCTAATTCTCTGTACAGATGTCTTCTCCCTCTAGCTAGGTAAGATAATTTAAGGGTGGCGAGGGACAAGAGAAATAATCACGTAGTAAAGCAATAGGGGATGAGAGGATTCTGGAATTACTGTGGCTCAAAGGAGACACAGTTCTCAGTGGGTTTTCGCTCTTCTGGGCTCTCTGTAGAGCTAACCCTCTGTTAGAGCAAGAGGAAGAAAGATGGGCCTGCCTTGGAGGGTGAGAATGAAGCCACAGGCAATGGGCTAATTCTGACAGAGAGTGCCGGTGGGGACCTGCTCCCCTCTGGGTGAGAGGAGCACCTCAGAACCCAGGTCATGGGACCAGGAGGATTAAAATTATGCTCTGCTTAGGGACAGGATTTCTGAGAAATGCATGGCCAGGCAATTCTGTTGTGCAAACCTCATAGGGTGCAGTTACGCAAACCTAGACGGTACCGTCTACTGCAAACCTGGCGTGGTGCAGCCTGTTGCTTCTAGACCATAAGCCTCTACAACATGCTATCAAACAAACATCACCAGGTTAAATCAAGCATAAGAGAAAATTTTGCAATCGAGAGACATGGTAAACTCAAGATGCAGGAGTGCTGCTGAGTCACACGGCTACTGTTTTACAGCAAACATTTTTTTTTTATCAGTAGAAAGAGCACGCTCTAAACAATGATAAAAAGTCTACTATAGTAAACGCATAAACCAGTGGCATGGGCCTTTATTATCATCGTCAGTATTCTGGACCGTGAATAACTGCACGTGCTGTGCTCTCCCACGACCGGCTGTTCACACCCCACGTCCACAAACACACACTCAGGCCCGAGGTCCTGGGCCGGCTCGGGCGTGACTAGGAGAGAAGAACTGTCGCTCCGCCGTAGCCCTTGGGACCACTGTTGTATGCTTGGCCCAGCTTTGAGCAGAGCATTATTATGTGGCACACGGCTGTCTAAAAAAGAAATGAGTAAAGAGATACCAGGAAATTGCAAAAAAGAAAAAGTGAAAAAACAGAGAGATGCCCTCGTAGGAGCTGGGTTAATGGTGTGAAAGGCATGGAAAGCTACAAGTATAATCAAGAGAGGGGGGCATTTTCGGAAGTTATAACAAAGGCTGTAACGTATCATTTCATGCAATACTGGAAGAAAGCTCAAGTCATCGCCTTTTTATTGATTAATGTGATTACATATTTAAAGATAGCACAAATTCTAGCACAAAAATGGCATGGACAAAGTAATTTTGCAGATAAATAAGTAGAAGATAAACTATAATAAATGAATAGACCTTTTGTTTAATAAGAACTAAAAATAAAAACATGGGAAATTAATTAAAATAGTAATACAAGCATAACATATTTAGAAATACATTTACCAAGAGTGGCATAGAGTTGTTACAAAGAAAACTATAAAATCTCTTTGAATTATACATTAAAGTATATTTTAAAAATGGAAATGACATTCTTGGAAGGGAAGGTATTATAAAAATGTCAGTTTTGCTTAAATTAAAATAAGAATTCGATGCAATTTTAATTAGACTTTAGAGGGTTCTATTTGGGGAGGGATTTTATAAAATGATGTTAAATATGGAATAATAAATCCATGAAGAATATAAAGAAAAGAAAACTTAGGACTGAGGACACACCTTGCCCTTGTTAGAAACACAGCAGTCACTGTGGTAGGATCAATGTGGCATCGCCTTAAAACTAGAAGACGCGATGGAAAGAAAGGGCGATGAAAGTGTGTTGGGTGACCGCAGCGTGCACGGGAGTGAGGATGCCGTCGGTGGGAAAGGCTGGTCGTCAGCGTCACTGAGGAAACAGCAGGGCTAGAAATGAGCACTTCACGGGACAGGAAGCCCAGGAGGCCAACGGGCCTTTGAGGAGATGCTCAGTCACCAGCAGTCAGAGAAACGCAAATGCAATTAAAATTAGTGTTACTTGCACCCACCAGATTGGCAAAAACGTGAAAGAATCACAGTATTTATGTGTGGCTGCATAGGAGGGATCGGGCACTTTCTTGTATTTGCAGATAAATTGAATTTTGTTGGGAAAGCAATCTGCTAACATCTATTGAAATTAAGAATATATGCCCCCTTGATCCACAGTCTTACTGTTGGGAAATCATAGGACATACATTTCTCTGTTGCTATATATAGAAATAAAATCACCAGCTTATAGAATTGTATACACACGGATTATGTATTATAGAATTTTCCAGATGAGCAAAAATACTGAAAGTTGGAAATATCGTAAATGGTATTTTGAAATGGAAATAAATATTGGTTTCTGCACATTGTGGAATATTTTGCTTATACCAGTCGATTTAGAGCAATGTACTAAAGACAGTTTTGAATGAAAACGCAAGACACAGAGGAGCGTGTACCGTGTGGTACAGTTTTGTGATCAGTTTCACACCCCTGACTAGTGCAGATGTATCTGTACACGCACGTGCGTGCATGTGTGTGTGATGACACGCGCCGAAGTAAACCACAGAAGTGCAAACACAGGGCTGCTGACACGAGTTACCAGATTGATTGGGAGGAGGGGCAGCCAGTCGGAGACACTGGAGATAAACGCTCGGGAAGAGGTGAGATTGGAAGGAGGCAGGCCGGGGGCAGATAATTCGCTTTTTCTTCATACATGTTTGTATGTTTTATTTATTGCAAGAAGCATGTGTTAATCCATATTTGAGAAATACACATACCTATATATCCTTTAAGCTATTGGTTACATTTTCTTTGATACCGAAAAACCCAGCACCCCCACCCCCAAGTCAGCCTGTCAGGACATGTGAGTGTGATCCTATTACTGGGGAAAAACATCATTGCAGATGGAATTAATTTAAAGATCTCCAGGTGGCACCATTCTGGATTAGGGAGGACCCTGAATCCAGGACACATTTTTATAAGAGAAGGGAGCCCCGTGAAGGCTGAGGCAGAGAGGAGCACCGGGGGCCACCAGCAGCAGGAGGAAGCAGGGTCAGCATCAGCCCAGGAGCCACTGGCGGGAGGACAGCCCTACAGACGCCTTGATTTTGGACGTTTGGCCTCTGTCCCTGAGGGAATCGATTTCTGTTGTTTAAGCCACTGGGTTGGTGGTAATTTGTGATGGCGGCCCTAGGGAACCAGTATAAATACTAAACCCCTATTTCAATGGAAATGTTCAATGTTTACAAAATCTAGAGCTGATCTGGCTCATGGATGTGACACCCTGACCCACCTCCCCATCTCTGTGTCACCATGGAAACACCAGGCCTGCCGGGAACACAGCTTGAATGACCATCCCTGATATAGGCCAAACCTGTCTCTGAACCAAAGAGAAGAGTGAGCTTGAAGAGAGTTTCCACGTTTGACAAACTAAGCAAACTTGCAACCTCGAGGTGACTTTATGCCCTTTGTTAAATTATCCCTTGGAGGCTCTGGGTCCTTCTGAGTCTTTATCACAGCTGGGTGTAGCTCAGTCAGCTCTGTGAGAATGTCATTCTTTAACTTTTCACAGATGTGCTTCACTGCCACACGATCACTATTGTGAAGTTTTATTAACTTTACAAATTTTTTTTCTACATTTTCCCTGGAAAGGGTTTTGCATAAGGCACCAATTTCTCACCGAAGATCCCTAGATGTGCATCTTCCACTTGAAATCTGGATTCCCGATGAATTCTGAAGTCTGTGTCTCTGACCCACTATAAACTAAACCAAGCTGAGAACTCCCCTCCCATTACTGCACGCAGAGACCCAGCGTTTAAAAATGCTGAGAGGGCAGGGCACGGGTGCAGAAAGCAGGCGGCCAGCAGTGTGGGATCGGTCGGAGGCGGAGAAAGAAGCCAAGGCTCCTTGTCGCCCAGCATGCCGCAGGGATCCTGTAGGACAAGGCAGACGGTTTCCTCAGTGCGGGTGCTCCTGGACCTCTAAACAAAAAGGAAGAATTTCCCACCATCTCCAAGGCAGCATCGCAAGGCAGCTGGGGCTGAAGGGTTCTGGTGAGCTAGGCGAGGTGTGGAGAGGTGGGAAGGACCACTTGGGGGGACATGGCAGCCATCACTTTGCAAGCTTCTATGGGTGTCCTCATGGCCTGAGATCACGATATGTCTTGTGCATTAGAGGGCAGAGCTAACTGGAACTGAAGAAGTAGTTTATCAAGACTTTCTACTTTTCTGCTCACATCCAGGTATTGTGACTTTTACAAAAGTAGGTTTAAAAAACCATGATTGTTACACATCAGCATGGGGCACATGGAAAGCAAAGGAGGAAGGGACGATGCAAGTCAGGGTGATCAAAACAGAAATAAACACAAAAATCAGTGGGCGGAGTCTTTCTATTTATCACAGTTCAGCGTTTCATATATTTATAATGGGGGGATACAGATGATATCAAATTAGACTGGGTATATTTGTAGTTTTTGATATACACATATATCAAAATACGTATGTGCAATATTTGTATATATCACAATATTTGGTAAACTGTTTAAAATTTTTATTTCATCCAGTGATGTGGGTTCAATCCCTCTTGTTGGGCTTCCAGATAATATAAATTTGTCCCAAATATTGCATAGGACCTATGTACACCAAAAAAAAAAAAAATCTGAAATTCAAATTTAACTGAGTGTGCTGTATTTTTATTTGCTAAATCTGGCAACCCTACTCTAAGTTTTTTTTGCCCCATTGTTAAAACAGAAGACTTTAATATTCTCAGCATCTAAATGAAATTAGTATTAGCTATGAGTCATATAAAATACAAATTTCGTGAGTGTTCTGCTCCATGCACAAGACCTTGTCTTCATCAGAGACTCCAGAGCCCTGGTAAAGACCTAAGCTAAAGGACTTTTGGGATATTGTGAACATCTGTCAGTAGCTGCATAGACTGGGTAGACACCCGCGCGAGAACTACAGTTAGATCAGGGAACATCAAGCAACTGAGCAGCTCTAAGTAGGACTTGGAAAAGACTTCCCTAATGTTCCACCAGCATGGTCTTGAATGTTTCCAATTAAGTTATTAGTGCTGGGAGGTCAAGTCCAAGCTGCTTAAGGGCCTTTCATTGGTGAGGGGATCGTGGGTCCTGGTTGTTAATTAACAGCACAGGAGTGATCCTGTCTCCTTGGGTCTGTAATGGAAATCTCAGCTTGAAGCCTCAGTGCTTTTACCATTAGGAAGGAACCCTGAGGTAGCAGGTGATTTTTTTTCAAGTTTTCCAAGTATTTTTTGGGACTAAGGATATTTTTTTTCCTTGAAGATGACTCTGCCTGTGTTTAGTAACCTTTATTTTGGAATCACCTTGTCTGTTACTAGACATGAAGATTTCTAATCCCCACCCCGCATAAATATGATCCAGTAGAGCTCTGATGAACCCAGGTGTCAGCATTTTAAATAAGAACTGAGCTGGTCTAAGGGACACACTGCCCTAGAATTCTTCTTTCGTGGAAAGTCCATTGACCTAGACTCTCACAGGCCACCTCTCATTTCCTTGTCATAACTACATGAGATTGACTGAAAAATATCCTCTACTTGGTCAATTTAACTCTTACCAGAGGGTAATTTGCCCCCGAAAGCACCCCTTTCTTTTTTCAATGTTAGGTGCATGGAAAAGAAACGAACCCCAAGGTTAGTGATTCTCAAAGCATCCATGCAGAAAACACCACTCGAAGGCATCCTCCTGGGCAACTGGAAAGCTAAGTTTGGAGAATCATTTATCTTCTTTTCTGACGTTACTCTCAGGTCCCATGGATGTTTCTGTCTTGTTTAATATCAGCCATGACAGGTACTTTTTCAGACGGAATTGTTCATAAGGCCAGTGTTGGTGTCTATAGCTGACTTAGCATCGCAGGGAAAGGAATCTGGATGCATCACCGTTACCCTGCTTGCCTTCGGTCTGGTTGGAGTTGATGGCATGTGACTCCCACGGTGTCTTTATCTTCTGAAACACGTGTGCTGGTAGCTTTGACTCATTTTTCATCGCTTTGACAGTCTGTCATGGACAGCGTGGCAACTTTTAGCTCTATGATGCCAAACAAATTGCCTGAGAACTGGAGTGACCTAGTATAATCTGGTATCTAGTCAGACTAAGAAACTCATCCTATTGAGTCCTCTGTCTGGGCACATCCCTTGTATGCTTCTTGCCTCTGTATTTTATTCTAAGCTATTACTTTACACACCACACCTGGATGCATTGTGATTCCTCTGATTCCCTAGGTACCGCCCCCTACCAGAGTCTTCAGCTGCTCTTTCACTTCAGTCACTTCTTCTTTGGACAGAAGGGAAGGTCCACTTATTTCTGCCCCCTAAGACAGAAGGGTCGGTCTGTTGGTCAGGCACTTACTATGAAGGGCTAGACCCTTCTACTTAGTTGGACTGTACAACCAAGATTGCCTGCCAAGCCAACCAGACACATGTCCAGGATATCTGGCTCCTCCTGTCACTTCAGGACTTGGTGAAACACCACACTACAGGGGTGTAGGCGTTGGCATTCTGAGCAGCTGCTGAAGGGGCTGCCAGGCGATAGGTCCAGAGTGCATGGGAATTAACTCCCCAAGAGGTGACCATTGGGAAGAAAATCAGGAGGGAGCTATCAAATGAATTCCTTCACCGCCCTACCTTGGATCAACTGCTTGATGGCCCTGTCTCCCTTTGCATCGGGCCCAGAGCAGACACATGTCATGGAGAAGACTCATGTCCCAGAGAGAAGGTTCATGTCCCAGAGAACACTCATGTCCCAGAGAGAAGGTTCATGTCCCAGAGAACACTCATGTCCCAGAGAAGACTCGTGTCCTAAGTGGCCTGTTGATCAAGCTGCCCTGTCTCCGTGGCTTGTGGAGAGGTGGCAGGCAGTGCATAAAGCCTCGCTTCACGCTGGTTTCTCGCCTTTCTCACCCCATCCCCTTTTTATCATTGTGGCTGCCTTGTCTGGCCTCTCCCAAGCCTCGGCACTTTAATCCTTGCCTGGGGCTCCACTTCCCAGAGAACCCTGGTGAAGATACGTGGCCATTGCCTTAGCCTGGGTCTTTGCCGCGGGTTGCATACTCTCCACAGCACTCAGGGTGTTCTCTGATTTACAGCCCAGCTGAGCAAAGGCAAATCTTTAGAATGTCCACAGGGCTAAATATCACACCCATACCCCCCCCCCACACACACACATCTTTCTAATCATGAAACACTGATTGAAATACTTAATTTCTTGATTGTCAGTAGGTGTAAGGAGGGAAAAGTGTGCTGTGAGTGGTAAATACAATCAGGCCCTTTATTTCTGTGTCGAGGCTTCGCTTCAGTGAGTGGTTTGGGTGTGCTTTGTGCCATGTTCGCTTCTCCTAGCCCGGTACAAAGGTGCAGGTGGTCGTCTCCACGTCCTTTTTCTCCGGATCTAAATCTCACACGCATTTCCCCTTCGTACTGAGAATAAGGACAACTGAGCAACCACCAAGTTATAAACCTAGTTTTCTCCTTAAATCGAACTTTGGGGTCTTTAGAATTGCAAATGATGGACCTAACAGAATACAATAGAGGCTTTCAAATATATATATATGTTTCTCTGCTGGAACTCTGAAACAATCAAATGATATTTCACCACAAAAAAAGTGATGCTTCAGGCCCTGGCAGTGTGGCTCGGTTGGTTGAGCACCATCCCAGGCACCGATAGGTCACCGGTTTGATTCCGGGTCAGGGCACGTGCCCAGGTTGTGGGCTCGGTCCCGGGTCAGGGTGCATGTAGGAGGGAGCCAAACGATGTTTCTCTCTCACATCAATGCATTTCTTTCTCCCTCTCCCTTCCTCTCTCTCTAAAAATCAATAAAAACATATTTAAGGAGAAAAAAGAAAAAACAAAGTAATTTTTCATGCAAAAGGTCAAAGGCTGGGAATAGGAGCAGAAGGGCTCCTCTAGCTGTTTACGTGAAGCCAGCATGTAGCTGCAAGATCACGCTGATAAAGGGTGTCTTTCTTACTGCTCTTTAACTCTTACAAACATTTGCCATTTTTAGTGAATTGCATGTTGTCCCCCCCAAGGATCAATGGACACATGCGTATTGATCAACTCTAGCAGCTGAGCTTCATGGTTCCATTCTGTAATCATTCCAATAACAGTGTTTTCCAAGGAAACAGTCACTTTTCATTTTCTTTCAGCCTTGAAGCTGAAACAGGCCAATAAAAACAAAAGTGACAGAATTTGGCAATCGGAGTTGCCACATTTCAGTTTTCAAACTATCTCAAACAGCAAGAGCAGGGATTCACCTGGCTTTGTATGCACTGATATCGGCGCACACACACACACACACACACACACACACCTGTTCTTGCAGAAACATGTCACCTGTTGTTTTCATAGTCCTCACAGGGAAAATCTAGTTGGAGGTACTAAACTAATTGGATCCCCAGGGCTTGCCTAGATCCCTTCCCTGGTATATTAATAGCTACACTCTTGTTTACTCTCTGAACATTGAAAACCTGAGTTAGATTTTTTTACCTGCTTCGTTTTTTTTTAAGCCTTGTTCTGCTGAGCAAAAAAAAAAAAAAAAAAAGACTTATTTTTTAAGAAATAAATTTATTTTGCATCATTAGTTTTCCTTTAAAAAGTTGATTTGGTTCTTCAGTGGAATAGATAATATCTAATGGGATTTAAATTCCCCCTCTAAAAACCTGTCTAAAAGCCTGCCACATTTGTGCATATCTAAAACGGCTGCGCATCGCACAGGGATCCTTTTGATTTAAGTACACAACTCAAGTAATTGGGACACATGGGCTAGAAACCAAAACCATTAAATTTTAAGAATGGATGTGTTTTCCATTTGAGAAAACAAGTCTATGTCTAAAATAAAATTGGGGATAGGTATGATATTAAAAGTATGCTCTGAGGACAATATTCTTTAATAGTGACAAAAGAATGGTGTGAAAATACACTACCCAAAGAAAGACATAGTCTATGAGGGAGTGATCACCCCCTTTTATTTCTGTGGGAAGGTAGGAACCTAACTTTAACAGGCACCTTGCTCCAAGTTGTAAAATTACCTCTTGCCATGAGGTTATGAGAAAGTTTACCTTTCCTTTGGGTAAAGCCAATTACTGTACATAGATGTTCTACAGTTGGCCTCACTCCCCTTCTACCCCTGCTGACGAGCTTCTAAATGCTGAGGAGGAATCAATGCTTGCTAACTCTTTATCAGCATAGTTACCATTATTTTTATTCATTATTTATTCTTCTTGCATCTTTACATTTTTAGCAGAGATATATTCCTTCCATCTTAGATATACTTTAGAACTTCCTTAGTGAGAATGCTGTGTAGCTTTTATATGTCTGAAAATGTCTTTCTTAATTTCACCTGGATTGTTTATTATTATTATTATTACTTGACATTCAATATTATTTTATATTAGTTTCAGGTGTCACCCTCATTCTTAAAAGTTTGTTCTGCTGGGAATAGAATTCCATGCCAACAGCTGCAGCTACTTTTCTCTCAGCCTCTCAGTAGACTATATTTGTGGGTGTCTATGTGATTTCTATTCTGATCTATTTTTTTTCTTCTTTCACTAATAGCACAGTGTCTTGATTACTGTGGCGTTATATTAAATCTTGGGGTCTGGTCGTATCCGTCCTCACTGTCCTTCTCTAACATTATGTTGGCTATTCTGTGTATTTTGTCTATCCATATAAACTTTGAATCAGCTTGTCAATATAATAAAAATTGCTTTCTGCAATTTTGATTGGGATTGCATTGAATCTATAGATCCATTTGGAATGACATGACTTCATGACCCTATTAAGTCTTCCTACCATGAGCATGAAATATCTCTCCCTTTTGTTTAGTTCTTCCTTGATTTAATTCATCAGAGTTTTGTAGTTTTCCTCATGTAGATTTTGTACATATTTTGTTAAATTTATGTCTAAGTGCTCCAATTTTGGGGATGCAAATATTACATGGTATTGGGTTTTTAATTTCAAATTCTAGTTTTTTGTCACATGTATGTAATGCAGTGACTGACTTTTGCATATTAATCTTGTATTCTGCAACCTTGTCATAATCACTTATGAGTTCCAGGAGTTATTTTTGGTGATTTTTTCAGATTTTCTACAGAGATGGTTGTGTCATATGTGAACAAAGAACAGTTTTATATCTTCCTTCTCAATAAGTATACCTTCTATTTCCTTTTCTTGTCTTATTGCATTAGCTAGGATTTCCAGTATGATGTTTAAAAAGAGTGTAAGATAAGACATCTTTGTTCCTAATCTTAGTGGGAAAGTTTCTAATTTCTCACCATGAAGTGTGATGTAGTCATAGGTTTTTGTAGATATTCTTTATTAGGTTGAGAAAGTTTCCCTCTATTCCTAGCTTACTGAGAGTTTATATTATGGAGATGAGTTTTCAAATTATTAAATCCATACTCACCAAATGGTAGTTAGATATGAGAAACTCAAGTTTAGTCTTGGAAATCATTAGCAACTAGATGACATTCATAGTCAAACTGTGGAGGTAACCAGCTAGGGAAAGGATATAGTAAAAGAGGAGTGTTCAATAAACAGCACTGTACTTGCCCAAGTTGAAAAGACCATGTGAAACAGCAAATGACCTCTCAAATTGAAATCTCTGGTTTCTCCCTTACTGCAAAGTCTGCTATAGTTTGGTGGGTGCTTTCTTCTACCTGGTGACTGTGGGATCTGGCCCTTCTCTGGGAGTGACACTGCCATCTCACAGGTGGCCTCCAACTCACTATAATAAAGATAAGAAAGGAGGAGACACATCAGATCTTCACTACCTCATTCTGGAAGAGCCCATGCTCTATATACTGACAGTTAATTGGTAAGGAAGTCTCTTGACCCCTTCCACATTGTCCCAGCAAAATAGGTTGGAGATTATAAGGGAGCATTTGTGATATTTGATGATCACTTTCTGTCTCTGTCCGAACAATGGTCTGTGGGGTCAGAAGGCCAGTATGAAACCTGCTTTTATCACGCATTTGCTGCATAACATTAGCCTAGTGACTTAACTACACCGTCCCTCAGTTTTCTCTGTAAAATGGGGAAAATAAAATTATGAAGTTTAAATGTGTGGCACAACAAGCACCAGTGATGCTACTGCTATTATTATTATTACATTATTATCATTTTTATGAGTGAGCAGAGAAATGAACTGTCAGGAGAATGCTCACAACTGAAATGATCGCGTAGAGGAAAGAAATAGCTACTAACAGAGAATTCTTTAGTTTCCCTTCCGAATGCCCAATGTCCTTTTTCCCAGGACCACACCACTGTGGATTCATTACTAAACTCTATCTAGACTATGACAAGAGGCTTTTAAATATTTTTGTATCTTTAAGGGGCAGAGAAAGAATTTGCAAGTTTTCTAAAGTAAAGGCTCTGAGACGAGGGAGTTCAGAGCCTAGAGTCTGGAAGAATTTGTAGAGTTTAATCAAGCTGAGGGAGACATTGAGGCCTCTGAACTGAGGACAGTGAGGAGCAGTCCAGGGAGTTCTCATGTGACCTGTTTCCTCCTCAACAATGACGCAGGCTGAGTCCTGTCCTTTCCACCTGAGGCTGCCACATGCTTGGCTATTTGGATCACCTGCTTTTATCTCCTTTCACTATCATGAAATAATGGTACCACAATGAATGATATTTAACAGGAATTCTGTAAAGATTTAGACCATATATATTTTTAAAAATGTTTTTATTGATTATAGATAAAGAGGAAGGGAGAGAAAGGAACATCGATGAGAGAGACATCAGCTCCTACTGGGGATGGAGCCTGAAATCCGGGCATGTGCCCTGACCAGGAATCAAACCAGTGACCTCCAGGTTCTTGGGTCGACACTCAACCACTGGGCAACACCAGCTGGGCTAGACTGTATTTTGGTGGAAGAGGGAGCTCTCAGTAACTATACAAAGAAAGATTTCAGTCTTTCACAATCCAACATGACTCGATTCTCATTTAATAACAAACTGTCAGAAATAAATTTCTCATCATGCCGAAAGCAAATGAAAGGAAGACAGCAAGAAAGAGTAGCTGCAGGAATGAAAATGATTTATCATTTCACTGAGCAGTCACTTCGGGAAGCGATACGGGCTGATGGGAATTCCTCCGGTGACCGGGCAGTGTTTGCCTGGCGGGGAAGCCGATGCGAAAATGGCAAGGCCTTAGGAACCGAAACGATACCGAACTTGATGTCTGTTTTCATTACTTGCTAATTTCTGTAGGCACAAGTGACAGCTCGAGTTATTTAATCAAGGGCCAGATGGGAATATTTTGGAAGGAAAAAGTAATTTTTTCCATAATTCATCATTGTTCAGTTTTTACTTTGGAGAAATCTCAGGATACAAGACAAGACTTACACAGTAGTTTCAGAAAAAGAAAAGCTCTTGGATATAGTGAGACTTTGTAGAGAGACGAGTAGCATTTAATGTAGGAAAAGGGTTTTAGAGGCTGAGAAAAAATGTGGGACGATTACTAAGACCAGTTTTCCTCCTAAATAAATGGTTCCATTTAGTGAAGCCATATTTGAACTCAAGTCTGAACTATTTTTTTTCACTTAATTGCCTCGTGTATGCATGCCTAAGAGACAGCTTATGGAAAACAGATAGAACACGTCTACCCCAGATGGCAACTCTAAAATCCTCAGGCAAATCCAGGAATCAGATTTTATGTGACATAGAGTTATAGTCACATCTACACAGAAAGCTAGTAATACCAACTGGAAAGGACATCTGGGGTCATCCTCCTCATGAGAAATGTTCATTTTACATCTTTCAACCTCATTTTCTCCCCCATCTGACTGTGGGATTTCACTCAGACATATGGGCGATAAAGAAATTAAGTAAATCAGAGGGAAGGCGGGGGTGGAGAGAGATTAACCAAAGAATTTAAATGGGTATATGCATAACCCAGGGACACAGACAATAGTGTGGTGAAGGCCTGGGCTTGGGGGGGGGGAGGTGGAAGGGGTTAATGGGGAGAAAAGGGGACATCTGTAATATTTTCAACAATAAAGATAATTATTTTTAAAAAGAAAGAAAGAAAAAAGAAATTAAGTAATACTAGATTACTTACCAATGTCTGGTCTTTGTGGAGTGGAACCAGGTCTCTCCTCCAATGCCTGCCAGCTCCACTGTGCTCCCCTTGTCACTGAAGGGCCACCTCAGAGCATCACCAAGCTCGGAAAAAGGCAACATTTCCTGTGATGAGGGATCATTTGGGCCTCATTAGCGTCAAAGAAGGTCTTCAGGACAAGTGTTCTCTAAGAGTCCTCGGAGTTGCCTTTAATACTGTATGAATCTCACAGCTCTTCTGTTCTTCCCACTTTCCGCGGTTCCCACGTCTCCTTTCATGGTGAGACTGTTGTGACCCCCGGCCCTCCACGCCCCACTGGTTTGGCTCAGTCCCTTTGGTTTCCCCTCCATGGGCTCCGCGTGGTATGCAGTGGATGGGCCAGTGTCTAGGGCACTTCTCCAGGTTCACTCAGAAATGGTTTCTCAATGTACGCTTGTGAGTTCTTCCCCAAATTAGCAACTTCAGACATTAAAATGGGTCATTCATTATTTGACAATTTCTAAAAAATACTTTAGCCCGGGGCTATGTTCAGACAATCTGTGTCTCTGAAACTTCCCCCCTTCCTGTCCATTCTTTCCTAGGTGGCCTCCTGTAAGTCACAGCGCAAGGCCCACTCGGGGACTTCTGAGGTTAACGGGAACCTCTCACACACGTCCATCCTACATTTCCGAAATGGTTCTGTAATTAACTTCTTAATGATAGATGCAGTGCCATCTAAATGAGAATGTGATAATTTCATTGAGAAAATAATATGGGGAGGAATAGAGCCATAAAAATGGGCAAATGGCCAATAATTATTTGGGAAACATGTTTTTTCCTCTCTCTAATCTTTCATGTGGCATGTCTGCAATAAAACCAGGGCAGGGAAGCAAAGAACTAGATATGTGCACCCTAAACTCTCTTAAATCTACCTCCTAGGAAGCAATCATTAGCAGAGATTACTTTTTAAAAAGACTCATTGATTTTTGTTTAGGGTGATGATTGACATCGCACATGCTCCCTATGATCACATTAGCACGCGTGCTGAACTTTTTTGCTGTCTATTTAGTAAAGGAGAGGTAGGTATGGAGCTTTGAATAAAAGATGAAAACATTGTCTGAGGTTTCTGTGATTCTCAGCATCAGACACCAACAGTGCACTGTGTTTTCAAGGGGCAACGGAAGGCGGCCGCCTGAGCACATGGCTGGCCTATCTAGCTCGCCCTAAGCGTGATGAAACGGCTCTCCAGGACAAACATGTTCTGTCCGTGACACTGCCACATTAAAGGACGCCCATGGCTGTCCGAGTCCTCGCCTGGTAGTCTGAAATGGCCTTGGGTCAGGCACAAAGGCAAAGGGTTTGGCTCGGCTGTGTGAAGACATCAAGCGCTGAACAGAGACATAAGGGTGTCTTTCCCCTAAAGCTCCAAAACTTGAGCTCAATCTTTGTGCCCTCCGTGTTGGGATTTGGCTCACTAAAGTTGAAATTCAGTTATTTGTAGCACAGAGCTTGACAGTAATTGTCTAAAACACCGTGGCGTCCTGTAGTAATCCTTAATTTGGTGAGAAGAAAATGCATGCTTAAGGAGCAATGGCTGGAGACAAACTAAGCATTTTGCAGGTGAAAACATTCTATATTCCAAGGGACAGCACGTTCGGTGTCTTGTAATCATGGCTTTCATTTGTTTCATTTTCTTTTCGATCAATCCCCACGTGATGATAAAGCATGTTCTATGTGCCACTTGTGTATCATTAGTTCTAAACGTGTATGTTATTTAGATTGCTGAGAAGTAGGAAAAAAAACAACAACCCAGTGTCCTTTCACCTTTGGAAACTCTACTGAGTTACCTACTGTCAATGAGAAGCAGCTAGATTATTAGTTTTACAATAAGATGGAAAATAGGTGTTTGAATTACCAACATTTAACATGGCTCAGTTGGTTAGAGCATCTTCCCAATACTCCAAGTATGTGGGTTCGATCCCTGGTCAGTGCACATACAAGAAACAACCAATGAATGCATAAAGAAGTGGGACCACTAATCAGTCTCTCTCTACAATTAACAAATACAGTAGGATCGGGGGACAAGGCATCAAAGAGCCAGGGAAAAGAGCTTGAGGGTATTGAGCCCTGCGGCTGCCATCGAATTAGGACCCTGTGAAGAATTTTGTTACTTAATTCCTGGAAGTGTTACTATTAAATGACACACAACATATGTAAAGTGCCTTGTGCAGCCCCCAGCAGGTAAACATGCTGAATGCGTGGCGAATCTCCTGCCTGTATCGCCTGCGCGGTGTGAAATGACTTGCTCCCCCCAAGAGGATTTTGTTGCTCGGCGGTTCTACGGCCTCATGTGTTTTCTCTGATCCACTGGAAACTGCCCACGGAAGGAGCTCGTGGAAGGTGCTACGGATGAAGTGGACCCCAGCACTCTTTCCCTCCCGCGCAGACATCTCAGCCTTCTCAAGTCATTATTAAGAAACTATAGAAACAGAACTGCTGATCCGGGCTGTGCGTAAAATCAGTGCATCTCTCTAGTTTTGCAAATTTACGTTTTTTGTTTTTCCCTCTTTGTATTATTATTTTGATCTCAAATAGGGGAAAGAAGCATAATAGGGCTTTTGATGACTTGGGTGATGTCTATCAAGCTAATGGGATCACTTGGACCATCTTTCTGCCGATTTCACCAAGGGCTAAGGCTTATGCTGTTTACTAGGCTCAGCTTCTTATTTTAAAGGGTAATTTTTCCCCTGGCCAGGCGGCTCAGTTGCTTGGAGCGTCTTCCTGTTCACCAAAGTCTGCGGCTTTGCTCCCTGGGGGGGCCACTTACAAGAGGCAACGGGTTGATGTTTCTCTCACATTGATGTTTCTCCCTCTCTCTCCCTTCCTCTCCCTCTAAAAAATCAATACAAACATATCCTACCAGGAGGGTTAAAAAAGAGATAATTTTCCATCGTGTTGAAGGCATTTCGTTTCTTTCCTATTGTAGAGACAAAGTGACCTCTCATTTCTGCACAACTAGGGATCTACTATACGATTAATGAAAAATGAAATGTTCCCCTTCAAATGGATCAGAATTTAACCTTATTTCAGCTTATTTTAGCACACTCTGTGTTATCTACTTAAATAACATAATTTTAAATATAATTACAGTGTAGAAATTAAATATAATTACAGTTTTGAATTAAAGGTAATTAGACCCAGATATCTGTATTCTTAATTGTGGGATGTTTTTAGTTTATTTTGTGTTGTTTTTCTTGTATCTTTTTTTAAAAAACATTTTTAATTGTGAACAAAACGCATACTAAAATTTACTATGTTAACTATTTTTAAGTTTATAGTTCAGTAGCATTAAGTATATTTACATTTTTCAACAGCTCCTCAGGACTTTTTTTATCTTGAAAAACTGAAACTCTGTACCCATGAAACAACAACTCCCCATTTTCCCTTCCTCACCCCTGGTAACCACTGTTCTACTTTATATTTCTATGAACTTGACTACTATAGATGCCTCAGATAAGTAGAATCACACAGTATTTTTTTTTAACTGGTAGGCCCAGTTTTTAAAGTTGAAAACACAACAACTTCAAAATACTTTGCCTAAGAAATTACATATAGTTAAGTTTGACAGCTATGTCAGCGTACAATCTTGAGAAGATGGCCATTTTCACCCCAATTTAAAGAAATTATTTTAAAGTATGGCTAAGCTCCTATTTATATTTCTAGATGCCTTAATATGTGATGCTAAGAAAGTGAGAGTTGGTAAAATGTAGTTTAAAGCATATATCTCTCAAAAATTATTTCTGTGTAATTTTTACCACTAAAAAGTGTCTCTACTTTGAACTTTATTATTATTGAAACTAATAGAATATGACTGTCCTTACAAAATAAAAAATAAAAATCTGTTCATAATAGTAGAACAAATAGAGCTAGAAAAATTGGGCTTCACATTTTCTAAACAGTGATATTTGAAAATAAGTAATTTTATATTTTTCCATCAAATCTAACAAAGAGCCAGAGGACATGCTTTGCAAAAGATAGCATTAATTTTTAAGATATGCTCTCCAGAAAAACAAAAAACCCCACCCATTAATTTTTAAGACAATTCAGTGAAGTCAGTTGTGAGTAACATCAGCTAAACAGACATTTATGAACAGGTTATTTAGTGAAGCTCTGAGAGGGCCAGGCCCTTGTCTAATGTGTGGTAGAGACCAGAGCACCACATCGCTGGCTGGGCTCCAGTGTATTTTTTAAATACAGACAGCCCCTTGCAGCAAAGGAGACGGGCTCCTCGGTTGCCCAGCTATGTCTGTGCAGAGAAGAATCCAGGCTCCTTTTGCTACCAGATCCGACGTGTTCATTATGTTACCAGTGGGCCTGCATCGCCTTTCTTTTTTTGGCATGAAAATGTTCTATGAGGTTGCATTTTGAAGACATTGTAAACCAAGGCACAGTCCATTCATTTTCAATAGCACGCGGTATCATCCAATCAACATCTGCAGCAACTTAGAAAACTCATAGGTAGAATTTGATTATATGCTCAGATTGTCTTATGGGTCTTACAGCGTCATCGAAACTTGAGAGAAATGACATGAAAATCCAGACAGTGTTGTAGTTCATTTGAAAATGTAAAGGAGATCAGGTCGGGCGGTTGCTCCTGTAGTTGGAGGAATATCTCCCGGCGATGACAAGTGGCCCAGAGGCCCTTCCTTACCTCGCAGAGTCAATGGCGCAGAAACACCAGCAAGAGAAGCCCAGCTGACAGCGGTGGGGAGGCTGGCGAGGTGGCAAGGACCAAACAACTGACGCAAGTGTCAGCGGGGGTCATGAGGGGCATGTGCCAGGGCTGGGAAACGGCTGCAGGATCGGGCAGGGTGAGCTCAGTGCCCACGAGCATCTCCTGCCTTCTAGCCGGGGGCAGGGGCACGGGCGCGAGGGGTGAAGGGCTGGCCGCTCCCTCACTGGGATAGGAGCGGCCTGGAGGCGAACCCCTTTCAGCAGGACCTGCTGTGGGGCAGCCAGCGGTGAGCCCGGGGACATCGATCGGACGCTTGGGACTGGATTTCAGGGCGGAGGGAGAGGGTTGATGTGGGAGACGCTCCACCCAAGGCTGGCGGGGAAAGGAGATAATAGTAACAGCGGCCCGTGGTGCCAGGAATGGTTTGGGCCTGTTCGTGCACAATGGGGCAGTGATGGGAATGATGGCAGATTGACAGGGAAGATCTAGGGGGAGATGACAGCTAAGAAGACACATTTCAGAGGGCAACTGAGGGTCCACCTTTCCTGAGCCATATTTCGATAACTGATGGGCCCCCGTCTGTCTGAAAAGGAGAAGGCAGGATGTGAGATGGTGGCACCAGTGGTGATGGGTGTGAGTACAGAAGATACATTTTAAGTGTCATTTTTTTTGTTTGTTTTTTTTGTTTTGTTTTGTTTTTAAATATATCTTTATTGATTTCAGAGAGAGGAAAGGAGAGGGAGAGAGAAAGACAGAAACATCAATGATGAGAGAGTCATTGATTGGCTGCAGCCCGCAACCCGGGCATGTGCCCTGACTGGGAATCGAACCCTGATCGCCTGGATCCTAGGTCGACGCTCAACCGCTGAGCCACGCCCGGCTGGGCTTAAGTGTCGTTTTGTTGAAAGACTGATTTCTTAAAGGAATTAAGGGGGAGCAAGGGCTGGAAGTATTTGTGGAGCTCAGAATTTAATCTTAGGTTTCCTGCCCTAAAGACAGAGTCTTCTAACTAATACTCATTAACTATTTCCTGTATCCCAGGCTCCTGCGTTTTCTCATTTATATCTCATAACAACCCTTTGCAGGAGGTACTAGTATTTTCCCAAGTTTATGTTGAGGAAACCAAGGTTAAATATGTTGGTCGCAGTTACACAGCCAGTGGCTGTCACAGCTGGGACCAAGCCAGGTCTGCCTGCCTACGGGTTCTCACGTCTCAATATACGGGATTCAAGCAAACACTTTTTCTGATTTAATTTGATCTGTGGGTGCGTATGAAAAAGTGCTTCTTTGATTTATTGCAAGTTAGTTTTCTTCTAGGCTTAATTAAAAGCTCTTTGGGTATAGGGTACCTGCCTCATTTACATTAAGTGGGACATTTTTATTACTAAACCTCAAGGTCTTTCTAAATTTTTGTTCTTTACAAATGGTCTTGCCAGGCATTTGTTTTCACTAAACATGAATCAAGGTGGCATTTTATAGTGTAAGTAACAATGAAACACTCACTCCTCCATGGATTTCAGAGCAGGCTGGAGGCTGTCTCCACCTGCACACCCGCCGTCTCTCCCCATGCCTTGCAGGTCATCATTGGGTTTGAGAGCATTCGTGACCTTCAGTGGCCGTTCTTGTGTTAGACTCTGAGTGTGGCCCTCATCACAGAAGTGCCCTTTCCCCTCTACCTGGATGCCATTGTATAAGTTAAGTGCTTCCAAGTCCCTTGCTTTACTTGGAAAGGACCCATTTAGAATTTGTCAAATGCTCCACACATAAATAACCTGGAGAAGTTAGTCACAAAGGACTTTCAGATGCTTAAAAAAATTTACACCCCCCCCCCCCCCCCGACACACTGCTCTAGCTATTCCATATCTGTGTCGAAATACGCTTAGGGATCTAAGGTGTCCCAGACCAACGTCAAAGTCAAAATCCCATTTTGCAAGGGATATAAATCTCTGAATGTGAAATAGCTTTTGCAAATGTTTGGAGTTTTAATTTCATACTTGCCTAATTTTAATGTGGGTCAAGGAAATGGAATGGCAAATGCGACTGGTCGTTGAAATAATGGGACAACATGTGTAGAAGAGAAAGGAAAGAAGAGAGAGCATTCATCATGTAATTTGAACCCACACACATAGAAGAGAAATAACTTATTGTGTTGATTAATAAAACCCCACTGCCTTGAGGTTAAGCACGTTGTTGTCGATTGAAACTCACGATTGTGGCCGGTTGCACACCTTCGGCCCACCTTTAACGCGCCCTCGCTTGGCTCTGCCAGGATTCTCGGCTCTGACCTGGGTGACCCGCTCCTTTCTCTCCTCCCCAAGGTCCTTGGTACTTTCGCCTCAGCCGTGGCATCGCTCTCAGTGTTTGCCCTCGTTTGTGCTTCATGCTTTCTGCTCTTTAAGGTATAGTCTCCTTCCTCTGTCCCATCGGAACCTCCAAGGACTCTGAGGCTAGTTTATGGCGACACTTTCCCAGGGGGCGGTCATTAAGGAGTGCTCTCCAGCGGAGTGACGCAGGGCCCTCCTGCTTGCTGTTTACTCTCAGCTGAATAAAGCTGATTGACTTCTAAAGTTTGCTGGGTAGGAAAAGTGCTTCCCAAGTAGATTAACAGCGCAATTATTTCACTGTAATTTGCCTGTGCAAGCCTCACTGTGGATTTCAAGGTGATCCTCTTGCTTCTTAGTGACAGATGGTTGAATAGAAGTTTATACCTACAAGGTAGTACCAACCCCCTTTAGAGTACCTTTTCTATCAAATTTAGGTACTTTAGGATAATAACTACCCAGCAGTCCTTCTAAGGGGAAAACGTAGGGAAAGCTTATTGATTCCATGACAGCGCAGAGCTTGCGTTAGGCTCTGCCTTCTACCGGAGGAGAGCTGGTGCTTGCTGGGATTTCCCCTCTGTGGAGGGACTGTGGGGACTCTCACTGCCACCTCTTATAAGAATAGACAGGACTGTCATTCCCCTCCGCTTCCCCAGAAGCCTTCCCAGAGTGCTCTTTCGGGCCATGGTTGGAACATTCAACTAAGGCAGGTCTGAGGTACCGATTACTATTCTCACCACACCTGCATTAGCATTCCGTGTGCACCAGCCCCTTACCAGTGTGTACTAAATGTCAAAGAGGGATTCTTTAATCTCATGCCGGTGCCCCAAGAAACTGCTTCTACTTCTAAGTCTCTAACCCCACAATACCGGCTCCTCAAAAGAACAAATTTCTCATAATACACCAGTCAACTAGGTTTGCAAGTAATTTCAGGTCCTCCTGAGAATATGTGGACTGTGTTGGCTTCTCAGGGCTCTCCCAGCCCTGACATAAAAGCAAGAAAGACAGGGAGACAGTCTATCTCTTCAAGCAACTGGTAAGTGTAATTGTTCCTCTTGCCCACCGTGTGTACCCAGTTCCTCACATAGAATTCTACTATATAAAACCAGGTCTCCTTTCCCTTCAGAGAATTCTATTATATATAACCAGGTCTCCTTTCCCGTCTAAGATGACAGAATTTCATCTCAGTTCATGGCCATTGGTCATTTTGTGGTATGTCTTATAGCTCCCCCCTTCCCCCCTGAGCTACCGGACCTCTCCATGTTTCCTCAGTGCTGTTATCTGATGAGAGATTTTTCTCTATAAAGTATTTGGTGATGGGGTATTTTAGGGGAACCATATAAAGCCAACATTTATTGCTGGGTGTAACTTTGTTTTATTAGCTAATCAGGGTACTTACCCAGAGTAAAGTCTCCATCATTTCTACTTTAGGCCCAACCAGTAGCCTTTAATTTTCAGAAAAGGTTAATTTCAAAAGATATGAGAATAGTAGACTTAGCTGAGTGGATACTTTACTTCTTACTGAAAAGATATAATTATTCATAATAATGTAATATTTGGAAATTAGAACCAAATATAGTTGGCCTTACTTAATACATGAAAATGCAATAGTGAGTCAATGTCAGAATAAAACTATTAACCGCTCCCACCTCCCCACCACCTCGTGTGCTCTACTCATCACAAATTAAGCGTATTTGACCAACAGCATCCAAACTTACCATACAGGCTGGGGAAACAGTAGGTTTACAGTTGTTTCCATGGAAAAATAATACAATAATTCACAAATAACAATACAAGAATAAACTCTGTATTTTGTGTACTCACAGCTATAAACCTTCCCTGTATTTGTTTTTTTGTGAAACATTGGGGGAAACAGGGTCAAAGACTGTAATCAAGGGGCTCTGGATGTAGCCAGGGAGCGAGAACATGCGCTCTATGTGGAATTACAAACACCCCCCAGTAGGAAGGGTTACTTCAGCAGGGGGCGACCCAGAACTTGAGGGTCACCCGCACGGCATCTATCGATATCAAACACCGTGCTCACGGATGCAGCCAAGACTGCACTAACAACATAATCACAACAGCTTCAGTGTGACAGGGGTGTGCACAGGTTTCAGCCTCAGCAGAGATTCTGCAGGACAGGACGTCCCCTCAGCAGAGCCGTCCATGGAGTTTTGGGGGCAGACATTGCACTGGCGAGCCTCTTATTTATAAGAAAACAGCTCCTACCATCATACTTGAATGGACCCTGACAAAATGCCGTAGTTTATATGTGTGTGTGTGTGTGGAAATGCCTAATTTCCATTTGTCTTTCTCCAGAACGTTTTGGAATTACTCTGGGCTTGTAGTAGAACTGCTGATAAAGTAGGTTGCAAAGAGTTGAACATTTAGAAAAGAGAGGGCATAGGAGTGAGAGATATAAATGTGATTTATACATGGAGACAGAAGGTAGAGTGGAAATTAAAATTCTTCCGAGTTGTAGTATATGATTTAAATAGAGTGCAATTTCCATGAACCAGAGGGGAAAATCGATAGAACAAGCGTTTGAAATGTTAGGAAACGCTCGCCCAGCACTGGCTCCCTCCACCACCCTGGCCCCTGCTCTCCGAGGCCGAGGCCAGGCGGTGACGGGGAATCCGGAGAGAACACGGGCTCCCTGGGAAGCACTGCGACGCTGACCACCTGCCTGGGGGCTCGGAGGAGGCGCCCCTTGAAGAATTCCATGTCCCCAGGCTTTGAGACCCGGGCCTTGTGAACGAGGCGAGGCTTTAAAACCAGCCTGTGGGATTTTCCAGCCCAGTGTCAAGATGTGGAACGTGGACTTCACTAGCATGGGCTCGAGGAGAGCGGCTGGCCCTGCATTTGGGATGTGACGGGGCAAAAAGGGAGGGATGTTTGCGGGTGAGGAATGTTCCAATTTCTATTTCATCAAAAGTATATTACATTTGGCCGTGGCGCCGCAGGCATTTATCTCAAACATTGTATTGACGGAACGATGTTTTCCATTCCCTTCTCCAGGAGAGGTTTTTAAGGGCTAAAAATTAGACCTCTGTTTTCATCGGTAGGCCAAGTATTTCCTTCTTTTTAATTGCTCCAACCCATGCAACTATGAAATCATCTCTGGAAATTCGTCATTATTCCATAGTGACATTGCTCATCGAAGAGGAACCTTGTTGCTTCTGGAAGGAAACCCAGGGACTGTTTAGCGAGCACCGAGGGCTCCGTCTCCCGCAGCCCCTGCCGGTGTCCCGCACAACGGCCGTGGGGGGGGGGGCAGGCCTGAGACTCTCCCCACGCAGCCTGCAATTTTCCGTTGGTGCGTTTGAAGAGAGGCTTCGATCTGGCCGCATAATCCCAGTTTTTGCTGGACCCTCAATGACGGTAACATTGAAAAATAACTGAGTGTGCTGCTCGCTCTCCCACTGCTCAGATTTTATCGCAGGCCGCTGCTTTGTGAGAGATTAGCTGTTAAAACGCTCTCCTGATTAATGTGCTAATTAATTAATGCAGCTGCTAAATTGTACTGCTGATTAAAATACACCGCACAGAGAACTCGGGAAAAGCTCCCCAAATTAGTCAATCATTCCAGGTGTGCTCCTTACCCTGGAAAAAGCCTCAAACCCGGAGCGGAGAAAGCCCGTCTCTGGCCTGCTGACCGGAGCAGCTGAAGATCTTCGGTTAGGGGCCCTGTTCTTTGTTGTTAACACTCACTCGAGGATACTTTTCCCATTGATTTTTTAGAGAGAGTGGAAGGGGGGAGGGGAGAGAGAGAGAGAGAGAAACATCGATGTGAGAGAGAGAAACATTAGTTGCCTCCCACACTCGCCCCAGCCGGGGCCAGGGACCAAGCCTGCAACTGAGGTCCGTGCCCTTGGCCGGAATGGAACCCACGGCCTTCAGCCTGGCGGCAGGTGCTCTAACCACTGAGAAACCCCAGCCAGGGCAGGCCCCCTATTCTTTTACCTCAGTCCCGAAACTGGCCTGATGGCCAGAACTCAAAGACAAGGTATAGAGAAGTGGGACAAACTGTCCCCTTTTTCTCGAGTGGGCGAATGTTCTCCAGGAGTGACCAGGGTGGTTCAGGGATTAAATTTTACTAAGATATGAAAGAATTTGTAGTGCACGTGGTGCTTGTTAGGCCAAGCTCAGACTTAGCCTGGTTGGCTCTGTGGGAGCTGGGAACCATTTCTTCTAGATCGTTCCAGTGGCTGCATTGGACCCCGATTCTCCTCTAACACCCCAATTCTCAGTTTGTATTCTGCCTACCGGAACAGGAATTATAAGACATCTAACATGCATGAGACCTAAGACATTTCTGCTGTATTTCAGAATTTCACTTTATAATTTTTGGAATAAGCGTGCACTGTAAGGGTATTTGCTATCGCCAGGCAACAGGCAGGTAACAAGTCAGTGGAAGAGACATTAAGAACTCTGGGAAAACCGGGAAACGACATCGTTTGCATTTGTAATGATGTCTTCTCCAGTGAAGGGGAAGTTTATATAAACCTTCAGGGACGAAAGGAATTAGATCCACCAGCATGAATGTGACATTGATCTTATTTCTTCTATTCTGCTGAATATATCATATCTTAGTGGTTTGTCACTTAGAATGAATCTTTTTATCTGCCTTAACCACAGTTGCCTATAGCAGGGCTTAATCCCTGAAGGTAGAGAATATATATTTCAATCTCAGGGTCTCCAAATAAAATGAGAAACTCTCATGGTGGCCTTCGCCTAACACAAGATTGGGCTCACACTGAAGCCCTAAGTGTTTGTTTTTGATCTATGGATTAGTATTTTTTAACCGATGAATTAGTTGTTCAATCTGCCTGCTCTTCACCTGGTCCAGCACCAGGGATCTGAATCTAAGCAAAGAGGTGCATGACTCAGCCGCCTGTGACAAATGGGGTGCTTGATGCTGAAGTGGCCCAGAGGGGAACAGTTAGGGGGCATGGCCACCTGCAAATTTGTTCATGGCTTTGCCTGAGTTTACAGCTGAGCTTCGGGCAGAAAAGTTCTTAAACATGATTTATCAGCAGCTTCAGAAGCCTCCGTGGGGTCTGCACTAATTCAACCAGGAGTTTCTGTTCTTGAAAAGGAATTTAAGCACCACTTTCCAAGGGCATCTGTGACCTTCACAGATCAATTTAACAAGTCACTTTAAAGTTAAAAAACAAAAAAAGCAGTTTCAAAGCCACTGAAGTCTTTTTAATTGAAACAGCAATCTCACATTGCACCACATCATAAAAGTGAGAATTTCTTCCCTCCTACTTCCTGTGATATGATTTCTGTCACAGGTTTATTTTAATGAGGAGTCACTTTCTCTGGGTTATAAAATCTACCCATCATATCAGAGCTTTATTTATCAAGTAATTTGTTGGATTTTTAACTTGGTGACTTCTACTAATTGTAGAGAAGGGAAAGCTGCCCTCTTGGGTAAGGGCGGGATGAGAAGCTGTTTGGTTAAGTATGAATTCTATTTTGAGTTCATTTTTATTAAATGCTCAAATATGACTTGAATGAATACATTTTATGAAATGAAGTATTCTATTGGAGGTTAATTTCATCATAAATAGGAAGATACACATGTATTTTACTACCTGGCATTTCTATAAAGCTTTTTTTCCCCTACTTTAGAGTACTTTCCTTATATGATTCTTCTAGCAATTGTATGAAAAAAATAGGTCAGGGAGAAAGACTTTGTTACCATTGGACAGGAGAGATGGCTTAGAAATCTTTTGAATCACTTTTCCTTGCAAAAGAACCTAGTTCTTCAATGATTGAATTTACATAATGGCTTGAATTGTAATAATGGGAGTTTTTAGGAAAAAGATCGAAGTCAAAAACACATAGGGATCTATTCCATCTTCTTCGCCTTTGAAATTCTTAACAAAAGGTCCTTCTGGGGATAGAAGTAAGTTGGCTCTTAGTGATCAGCTCTCTTCTATTGAGACAGCCTTTGACGGAAGGGGGCTGCTCTTATTCCAGTGATACAGGTGAGGGAGACACTTAATATAAACCGATTTCCTTTGTGTGCCTGTGGATCAGTCAGAATGGCCTGGGCTACACCGCAGTTAGGACAGCCCCCAGCTTTAGGCCCTAATAGTAACGAAATGCCCTGTGCCCACGTCCGGTCAGCCCCGGCTCAGAGGGAAACAGTCATGGTAACCCACACGTGGCCTCCTGACAGTTCTCGTTGAAAGGGACCCCATTTCACTGTTGAAAAGAAGGCACACGACCAGGCCGATGCCCATGAACTATGCTGCTGCTGGGAGGGGAAGCTAATGATTGTTCACATTAAAATCTACCCTAATCTTAAAAGGGCCGTTATGAATTGGGAAACTATCTCAGGGAGAGCTACATACGTGCAGGCATTTACGTTATCACAAAGGTGACACTGAATGTAGGAAAGAAAATAGGAGATTTTCTAGAATTTGGTAAATTCAATATGTTGGATTTCCATATGAAAAAAATAAATATTTATGCTCTCCCTCACATCATAGATACAAATTACAGTTAAATATAGAGTAAAAACACTAAGACTTCTAGAGGAACATTAAAAAGAATAGTTTTATGACTTTAATAGCACCCCCAAAGCACAAACCAAAAGAAAAAATTGATAACTTGGACTACACTAATTTTAAGAAAGAGAGTCAAAAGACATGTAAGTATAAAAATGTAAGCCACAGAGTTGGAGAATATTATATATATGTGCATATATAACATTTAGAATATATGTAATATTTAGGATTTACAATGTGCAAAGGATTCCTACAGATCAATAAGAAAAGCGAAGACAACCAAGTGGAAAAAATAGACAAATCGCTTGAACAAATGTTTCACAAAAAATACTCAAATTGTCATGAACATATGAAATGATGCTTTAATCTCATTACTAATCAAGAAAATTCAAATCAACATCAAAATAAGATGGTGCTGCATATCCACCAGGATGGCTGAAATTTAAAAGATGGACAGTCCCGATTTTCATAAGAAGTCAGAACAGTGCGGATTCTTACACTCTGCTAGTTGGATCTTATGGGGAAACTCGCTTGGCAGAATCTATGTTTCATTTGATGATCAATTCTTTTCTTACACCGAACAGAAATGTGTGCAGATAAACACCAAAGGACTTCTTCAGGGAGATTTGTAGCAGGATTATTAGTTGCAGCCCCAAGTTGAAGACAATCTAAACGTCCATCAACAGCAGAGCGGATGACTAAGTCCTGACATCATAATACAGGAACCACTGCGCCCCAACGACTACGGCGTCCTGCAGCCAAGCGGGCAACCCTCCCAACCCAGCGCTCACTGAAAGCAGTTCAGGTAGAGTTCAGATCTTGGGGCCGAAGCCCGGGGCAGGAGGAACCCTCGGCGGTGGTGGGAATCAGGGCAGCTTTCGCCTTGGGGAGGGAGGGACGCTGACAGGTGGGGTGGCGGAGACGGCCTGGGCGCCGTCGCTGTCCCGTTTCTTGACCGGTGCTTTGGTCACACCGGTGTGCTCATTTTGTGAAGATTCCCGGAGCAGAGCGCTCGGTGAGATTTTACCTTTGAAGCTGTTAAAGCTTGGCTGGAGGCGGCATCTTTGGAAGAGCTGCTTAGCGACAAATAGAGGGCCACACGCGGATCAGGCCCCTGATCCTCTTCTCGTCCTCTCTCTCCCTTTTGCTCTGGAAACAGAAGCTTCTTTATCGCTCCCCCTCCGCCACCAGGGACGCGGCGGGTTCGGGACAGATGGTCGCGTCTTCCCCCTGGGTTAGTGCACCTGCCTGGGAACGACCGGCGGCTGCCTCTGGGTGTCTCCAGAAGGTCCACCGCCAAGGTCAGAGTGAAAAAGGCCTTGAGACGAACGCGCTTCTTTTCCCTTTGCAACTCTGAAGACGGTTCCTGCGAGTCAGCAGGTTTTCGGGGTGAAATCTGCCAGGAGCGGCTGCCCGAAGATGCAGGGGCTCCTCGAGGAGCGGGGTCCCCTAAGAACGGCAAGAGCAGGAGGGTGACGCTTCGGGACGCGCGTGCAGAAGGGAAGGACGTGCGGGGCGCGGGGCGCGAAGGGGCTGAGATCCGCTTCTCTGGCACCGCGGCCGCAGGCGGGCGTCCCGCCCTGTTTTCAGCCGTCTAGGTGGCCCGAGCTCTCCACGGGCGCGGCCACACGTCTTGCATCCAGATTCTGTTTGAAATAATTGCCCAGCGAGGCCTCTGCCCGGCCGCTCTGTGGTGCGGAGCCTGCAGCCTGGAGGGCAAGGCGGGGACAGAAAGGGGCCCACCGGAGAGAGTGGGAGGACATGCCACCGCCTTGGCCTTATTTCTGTTATATGGCCATCCGGCCTTTCTTATATTTTTGGACCTTTTACATTCTGGGGGGAAAATAAATTATATCTCATGTGACATCTGCAATGATCGCAATATGGCAAATGCACCAAGAAGCAGCTCTTCCGTTGGGGAGATGAGTAGGGTGACCGGGCCTCAGGTTTGTCTGCTTTATGGTCACTATCCAAAGGGTCCCGCTGTGTCAAATGCATGACACGGCCACCCCTAATCAACCTTATCCACCTTGAACGCAGACTCAGGGCTTAATGAGGGATTATGCTGCTGAGTCAAGGAAGAAATAAGCTATATTTTAACGCTGAAAAATCATTTCCTGAAAAGCTACAGCCAACTTGTTGTAACAGGAACATGGAGAGGTTTTTCACATTAGTACCGGACTCGCCTAAGTGTGTTCTTCACATAAACTCGAGACTATGTAAATATAGAAATATGCCGCTCTCGGCACGCACAGCAGAGGGAGGCCACTTATTTTTGAAATCTCTGCGCGCTTAATGCACTGGTGGGTGTTCAGAAAGTGTAGAGAGGAAATCTATGAAAATCAAGTGGCGAGCTGGAAGAGGAAACTCTCGGAAGTCCAATATACTTTTCTTAAATTTTTTTTAATTGTTCAAAAATATTACAGATGTCCCCCTTTTCCCCCATCGACCCTTTCCACCCGCCCCCACCCCCTACTCAGGCCTTCACCACACATAACCTAGGTTGCGGGTTTGATCCCTGGTCGGGGAGCGTAGGGAAGGCGACTGATTGATGTTTCTCTCTCACGTCAATGTTTCTCTCTCTCTCTCTCTCTCTCTCTCCTTTCCTCTCTCTAAGCAGGTCCTTGGGTGAAGATTTTTAAAAAAAGTCCAGAGGGAGAAGCAGGCCCTTGCTGAGAGTTTAGTTCAACTCATAAGGGCCTTAAGGTGTTCAGACAATTTCATGGCCGTTCCATTCAACACAGAGATTTTATCAGCGCTTTCCAAAGTCTTCCTAAACCTGTGTGTAACAGCTCTCTTTCTGATCTAAATAAATAACACATCGGATCTGCAACCAAGCATTTCTTACCGTCTCTGAATTTACTTTCCTCGGGTCCAGGTAAAAAGCAGTGCTCAATCCCCCGGAGGTGCAGACGGTGATGGGAGCTGGTCGTGTTGATAAAGGGGGCTCATGGCCAGAGAGGATGGCTGGGTTCAGCCGGAAGAGCTGAAGCTGTATAAATCATCAAGTAACATGGGACTTGGAAAATATCATTATGAGCAACTTGTGGGAACCCCTGATGTTTTAAATTAGCCATGAAATGTGACTTGCTTTGTAATATTTTGGAGGTTCTTAAAATCTCAGCTTTTAAATGGAACTTTTCCTATTTGGCAGCAGCACAGCAGGCCTACGGGGTAATTTATATCCATTTGCTTTGTTAGTTACCCCTTTTAAGCAACCTCAAGGGGAAAAGCACTTTAAGCCCCATTTTATGGATGATGGATTTGAGGTGTAAAGAGGACCCAACGCTTTGATTTAGCCAAACACTTGCATTCTTTAGTCTCAGCCCAAAGCCCTCGTCTTCACTTATGCCAGGGTGCCTGTTCTTATTACACTGACTTCTCCTGATGAAGAGCAGGGCCTCGATTTTCAAAAGTTACCTTAAACCACTTAGAAAAATTGGGGTCCACGGGGCGGCATTGCTCCCTCAGATTGATGGAGCAAGTTCTGGGTTTCCAATCTTCTGCAGTTTTTCATTGACATTATTTTTAACTTTTCTACGTCTTCAAATCATTCATATGTTGGGACTACTATTTTAGAGGAGTTGACTTCATTCATTTTCAACAGTCAAGCAAAAGAGAACATGTGTAATTCTAATTGAAATGTGGATCTGTAGGCTGTGACCTGTGCTAGCAAATTCCCTTAACGTCTGTGTTCCTTAGTAAAACAGTTTCCTTTGGTGTGTTATGCTTTATATATACATATATATTTATATATACTCACACACACGCACACACATAGATATTTAAAAATCTGTCCTATAACCTGGTGTATTCTGTAAAGCAGATCTTAAAAGATGCGGCCCCTGCCCTGGTGGTGCATCTCAGTTGGAGCATCTTCCTGTCCACCATAAGGTTGTGGGTTCAATTCCCAGGCAGGGCACATACCTAGGTGGTGGGTTCGAAACGCAGTTGGGATACAGTTGATGAAGTTATAAGGTGTCCCTGATCCAGGCTTGGCTGGTAGGAGCCAGTCGGAAGAGGGTGCTTTATGGGAAGAACGCTAACAGGGCTGAGATAAATCTACAACGTTATTCCTGTTCATTTAAGCAGCCGCTGAGAGAGAAATAGCAACCCCAGTGGGAGTGGCAGGGCTCTGAGCCCATCCAGTTCCTTCGTTGGCTTATAACTGTGAAAGTTAACTGTCACCTTTAGAGTCACAAAGTTTATAAATAATAACAATACCCAGGCCGTCTCTGCCAAAATGAATGCTCCTTGGCCGTGTCTCCTTTTGCTGATTCTACCCTCTTAATATTTTACAAGAGGGTAAATGAATGTGGCTATTTAACAAGTTTTTAGGAGAAATCGATATGCGTGCATGTGCTGGCTGAGTTTGATGGTTAGAAGGGAAAAAACTGCATGGAAAAGGCTAGAGTTTAGACTAATTTGCACGCATGGAGCAACGGAGGCAAGAGGGTGTTTCTGAGTGGAGTCAGCCAGATGGATCACTGGAGGGAGCTCTAACTTCATCTCAAAACCAGAACCGAAATCCTTTGTTCTCAAATTTCACATCCAGCCAACGGATATCCCCTCAAATCAGAATCAATCCTACCTATGAGGAGTGTCTGGGAAAGAAAAATATATTTTTGGGATATCATAGGCCACATTTGCTTCCAAATAAAGACAGGACCACTCTCCAGAGCCAGCAATATTTTAAACAAGTCAAAACTACAGGATTATATACAGCTTCCCACATGGAGAGTTCAGCAGCGATGAACATCTGGCTATTCTGGTTCCCAATCCAGGGTGCTGTCAGGCACACCAGTTGGCCTCTGAAAAAACAAAGTTCCCCTTGTGAGGTTGCTAAGGATGGAACCAAGACATCACCCACACCTCTTTACAAAGTCTCCCCCATGGGAGGGCACCTGAGAGCTCGCTGCCCTGATTCTGTGAACACCGAGGCCAGATCACTGGGCGTCTAGATTGTTATGATGGGGGGTAGTTGAGACAGTTATAGAGCACATTTTTCAAAGTATGTTTTCATATGAAGTGTACGTTATTAAACATTATTATATGGTGACAACAGGACATTAAACTGAATATAGGGTACTTCTTTCTTAGTTTTTTAAAGATTTTTTTAAAAATTTATTTTTAGAATGAGAGGAAGGGAAAGAGAGAGAGAGAGAAACATCCATGTGAGATTGATTGGCTGCCTCCTGCATGGCCCCTATGGGGGATCCAGCCTGCAACCCGGGCATGTGCCCTGACTGGGAATTGAACCAGCAACCTTTAGGTGCATGGGATAATGCCCAACCAACTGAGCCACACAGGCCAGGGCAAATACTGGGTATTTGTAAGCCTGGGGCCATGTGGGATGCATGGGTCACTTACCCATGACTGGTCCCTCCAGGGATGGGAAACCTGGAGCCAATCTGATAGACGCTCAGGACTGGGTTTGACTCCAAAGGTATTATCCATGGTTAAAAAAACCCAACACAAATCAAATATAATAAAATAAAACCCAAGCTCCTCTTGCCAGCTTAATTTTTTAAGAGTGAGAAATTGTTTCAACAAAGAAGCTGTGATTGCGTTTGGGCCAAATCCTTAGAAGGATAATTAGTGAAATAGTTTTGGAAAGAGCCCCGTGGAAAGTGGAGGTGTTGAAATCGTATGATAATTTTGTTTATACCAATTAAATTTTTCAATGTGAGAAGAGGCAATGGCTTCTTCCAAATAGTTTCAAGAAATTGGAAAGCCAGCTGGAGATACAACTGGAGGTACAAACACTGACATGAAGTATCTGGAGGGTCTGGCAAAGCATGGGGTTTGCTCTACTCCCCACAGCCTTAAAAATCATCAAAACGAGCGTGCCACAGTTCAACTGTATCATTTCCTTGTGGGTTTCTCCTAACGTTTTATTTTTGTCTGATCTTGTTATTCCAGGCCAGGGAAATTGCCTTGGCAGTAAATACCCTGGATTGTAACTTCCAATAGGATAGTTTTTTTGTGGTTTCAAAACAACGTTGAAGCTATGCTCTCCCCTCCAACAACAGCCACTATTCTACATTGAAAGGCTGTGCCAGGCTCTTGGCATTTATTTTCATTTGCGCTCAGGACGCAGGCAAATTGTGCGACTAGTTTCCGACGCGTCCGTGGCCTGCGCTGAGCGAGGTGTGGAAGGAGGCGGCTCACGGCCCTGCACGTGGCTTCTCCTCTCTGCGCGACACACCTCGTTGGCTTTCTGGCTGCTCCCGAGAGGAGCCATCGTCACCCCCGAGATGGTGTCTTAGAAGGTTTCCTGCAGCCACCTGTAAGCAGGTGACCTTTGCATTAGCGTCTCTGTGACCTCCTGTCCCTCTTCGCCAGCTCCGGAGACTCCTACCCCCGCTGCCTCCCTGGACAGAGCGTCTATTTGGGGACTGTCAGGTTTTCCCTGTCCCACACCAGTCTCCTTTCTCTCTTGAGCTAAAAACCGGCCTATCAGCCGAACTGGGTCACCGTGTCCGTCTGTCTTTCCTGGATGACTGTCCACACGGACGCCCTTGCAGGCAGTGCGTCTGCTTTTCCGTGGAGCTCGCTGCTGCCAGAAAACTTACCGCGGCCTTGACACAGCAAAGTTCCTCCCTTTTAAAGGAAAAGAAGTCCTATCGCTTGGGACCCGCACCTCATTCCTTTGAGGACGAGCTGTTGGCCGACCCAGGAAAATTTGAAGAAGCTAAAATTTAGGGAGCTGTAGACAGGCCTTAATTGTGGCCTTTGCACTCAATTCGCAATGAAAGTAAATTGAACTTAGACTCCCAGTAACACAGCCCTCGGGGTTAAGGCCCTTGGGATAAACTTGAAACTGTTCTCCTACCGAGACTCATCAGTCATTTCCTTAGCGAAGCCTCTTGGGCCCGGCCTCTCGGTCCGCCCTTCCTGGCTCTGCTGTCGGCTGCAGCGTTGCGACAAGGTCCCAAAGCGCTGGAGGGATCGTGTAAACATGCCCGATGCCCAGGCGTCCTGCAGCCAGTCGGAGGGAAGGGGCGCATCTCCAGCCGGAGTGGGCCCTTCGGGCCATCGCTGCCCAGGCAGCACTCCAGGTCCTCCTCGGGGCAGAGCCGAGGGCCAGGGGGGAACGGAGGCCCAGGCAGGGCATCGCCTTGGGGCGGCCCTTGCAGAGCGTGGGTCTTCTCCTGCGCCCCTTCCTCGGTTCTGTGTTAATCGGGAGGTGGTTTCCGAGTAGATACTGAAGGATTAGGTTACAGGGCGACAGAGACACCCTGCCCCCTGAGGAAGCCCTTGCAACCCCCAGCCACAGCGAGCCCTGTGTGCCCACACTCCACTCATGGAAGGAATCACTGAGGCTCCCGGTAGCTCAAAGGCTTTGTGCTGTGCGAATAAGTGTGATTTTTTTTTGTAGTAGAAACAAAACCGAAATGGGAGCTCCAAGAGGGCAGCATTTTTGTTTGTTCTTGGCCGTATTTTGACTTCCTAGAACGGTGCATGGTCCACAGCAAGAACTGAGTAAATACTTGTTGTTGAATGAACTTGTATATCCAGCAACAGATTAGTTAAATACAATATCTAATACACTACAGCAATTCTTACAATAAACTATTTTTTCAGTCATTAAGATGATGTATGCTGTCATGGACTGACATAGAAAATGTTTATGATATCTAAAAGGTCATCAAAATTCTTATTTGTTTAAAACATGTATATTTGTAAATTATTTTTGTAAAATAGATATTATTTGAAAATTATGTATGTACATATATAGGTGTAAAGTCATACACTTGGATATAAATAAAATATTCATAAGTGATAGTATTTAGATTAGTGGAATGTAACTAGTCGAGTTCAAATGGAACCAACAGAGGTGATCTTTGAAAAAAATGGCAATAGTTGTCTCAAGACTCAATATGAATTGTATTAATATTAATTAAAGTATTAAAATTGAGCTACACATCAAGGGTAGAAATTATAGAAATTTTGGCATTAAAAAAAGCAAACACCCTCACTTCTCTATTTGTAAGAGTTACAGCATAAACAAATGGCATTGAAAAAATATCCAACATTTTTCTAAGCCAAGAAATCACTATCTATCTGGCAAAGCTATAAAATGGCCTTATAGATAGTATAAACACCAGTGACACTACATGGCTAATGCTTATGGTAAATCACTGTGCAAATAGGGTCAAGTTGTTCCTTTTCCAATAAAGGATAATAATTAGAACAGAACCTTCTATTTTTAAAAATGTTAACTGTAATTTTATTTAATGTTCAGGATATTTAGTTGGTGTAAAAATTAGTTACTCCTGAAATTAGCTGTAACACACGTATAAATTCATTTATTTGCTTTCTACTCTTTTCTGAGGTGCTCTGTGTATAAAACAAACATTGCGTACTATTTGGGCCATTATGCATTTGTATTAAAGCCTCTCTCCCCTTTAAATCATGGGCATGATATCAGTACAGGGTAGGCACTTAACAAATGCTCCATGGCTTGGCTGGTGAGGCTCAGTTGGTTGAGTATCACCCTGTGCACCAGGAGGTCGCCGGTTGGGTTCTTGGTCAGGGCACACGCTCAGGTTGTGGGCTGGGTCCCCAGTAGGGGGCGTGCAGGAGGCAGCCAACCGATGCTTCTGTCTCATCAATGTTTCTCTCGTTCTCTTTCTCTCTCACTTCTTCTCTCTCTCTAAAATCAATAAAAACATATAAATAAAATAAAATAAAATAAAATAATAAAATAAAAGCCCATTGAATGGACTCCCGATTGGCTGGGTTAAGTGGGAAATAGAGGTATAGACACTCAAAGTTAGTGGCAACTGCAATGAGAGTAGCAGAGCGCTGTGGACCCAAACTTAGTGTGGTGCAGACAAACTCTGAAGGGCCTCACCTCCTGTGAGCTTTAGAAAATCTCCTCTTGTGCCTGCATAACTTTTATTCGCGCACAAATTTACATCGTTTTGTCTCCCATCATTTTTGGCAGCGACAGTTGCTTTTCCAGCCCCTGGAAGTGAAACCCTAATTCTGCCTCACCCTCCAGCACCATCCCCGGCTAATGGAGTTTTACGCAAGGGGTCTATCTCCCCGTCGCCGTCTTGAATTTTAGAATTGCTTCCCAGGCGCAGTTGCATGGCTTTGAAAAGTTCTGTTGGTAGAGCTGGTGATTGGGTACCACGTTTCGAGGGAGGTTGTAAAGAGCCCATGAATAAAAAAAGCAGGGAGGAAGAAAAAAGGTAGAGATTGAATCTGTTAAAATGCAATTTTAGCTTTTTCTCTGATAACGGGTTTCTGCCTCAGGTTTCTTTCTCCATTGGAAGGAGGGACACGAAAGACTGAGCCACTTTTAAGAAAAGCCTTCTTTGTGGCTGTTTCTTCTTTTTTCCTTTTCATTTCTTCCTTCATTTTTTTTTTTTTTTTTTTAATTAATAGAGATGTTCTTTTCCAGAGTTGACGTCTGGAAGTAAATACCACACAACACTTTTCTTCTTGTGGGGGTTGGACTCCATGCTTCAGATTAGAAAAGAAGAAGCTAATACTCGGTCTTCCTGCTGTTCTGCAGTTTGTTTGCATAAACATGCGATTTGTGCAGGGGTGATATACTGTGCAGGGAAATTTGGAGACAGCTGTCAGGGCCATCTTGCAGGGAAGCTGTACTCGACCTGAAATTTAATTTAAATATTTCATTTCATTACCATGGATCGCAACATTGGGAGTAAAGTCTTTCTTCTTTGAAATCAACACTAATTGATCCATGGAAATTCAATTGCCCTGTCACTCCCACTCTGCAGATTTTGAGGCTGAGAGCAGAGAACAGCAGACTTAGCCATGGAGATCACCTGGAAGAGCACATTTGATTCTTACTTAGAAGGATCTCTGTCCTAGAAATTCAGACAATAGACTTCAACTTAATTAACTAAAAAATGAGTTTATTAATGTTCTCCTGCTACATTACCAGACATAAATGCTCCTCAGCTGGCATCTTTCACATTTGTTCCACCAATGTTTTTGAAATCAGTCGTTTTTGTTCAGTTTGTTGCTGCGGTTGCTGATTTCACCTCGCCATGGACCTCCCTTTTGGTAGTGTTGGTGGAATCAACATCTTGGAAACCAAGTGAGACTGGACAATGAATGGGTCTGGGCTGCCAGTTGAGCCAATTAAGCAGAGACAGGTTGAATCGTTTATGAGCGTTTATTCCAATAATGCAAGCAGTACGGGAGAGCACCATGTTGTCCATGAAAATCTGCTTTATCCCGCCCCCCCCCCACCTCCCCATAAGCCAGCTGCTTATATTGGGTAGAAGGACAAAGATTACATGGGAAAGTAGGAATTACAGGCATGGTGAAATAGGCAAGGTACAATGGTTACAGGTTATAGGCACTGTATAGGGCTGGGCGTCACAAAGGGCAAGCGTTTCCGGCACTCCATTGTTTCAACAACAAGGTTGCTAATCTTTCCATGATGATGGGCATTTCTCGGATAAGGGGAATGGACCACATCCCAAGGTTACCTTTCCTGTCCCAGGGCTCACTACGGTCAGCCAGGTTAGAATGTACCTTCTCTAATCGGAATAGAACAATCATGGTTAACAGAGCACGATTAATATTTCTTAGAACTATAGCTAGTCCCCACTATTCTATTTCTGCCCCTAACACAAGGGCACATGCTCGTGATTGACTACGTTGTTACTCAAAAGACGCTTTTCTTCCATAATAGTAACTGTGGGAAATTTTTTATGAAAATATTATTTCTAGAAATGCATGTATTATTATTAGCTAAGATTATAGGCATTGTTAGAATTATGAGAATGTTGACTCTGTGAAAATACATGATACTTTCTCTAGTGTGGGAAAAATCATTTTTCCATTATTTTTTGTGATTAATGTACTAGAACTCAGAGGAGCGTGTCGCTTTTACAGTGCCCAGCCTCCTCTTGACTTAGATATTAATTTTAAAAAACACTTTTTGGAAATAATACTTTAACCTCAAAGAGTAATTATTGTCTAAGGAAAATGAATTGAAGCTGATGAAGTCATTGTATTTTTGAAACAATGCTGATGTTAATTCATTTGATCTCTATGTCTACTTGCTTGTAAGCTCCAACACTGCATTAATGGCCCACAAAATAGTCCATCAGTGAAATAAATGTGTGTACACATATATAGACATGTGCTTATACTCCTGTTCACTCTTATATACAAACGGAGTGGGCATTATGTATATATGGGGGAAATTTTTTCTTTTCTCTCCTCCAAGATAACAAAGAGCTAAGTTATATCTTTTAATTTTTTTTCAGGAGGCTTGAAAGAGACACACCATCATCTCCAGCTTGTAATTTCTATAAACCTCTTATCATCTGGGTTCGAATAGAGAATATACCGATGGATTCAATATTCAATCCTGAAAACCCAGGGGAATGAATGGACTCAGAATAGAAGTGTAGCTAATCAGTGTGCTTGACTTTTCTACTGTGACAGATCAGGGCCTTTATGGTTGCATGAGGGTTTATGGAAAGCCAGCTCCCTCACTCTCTTATTGGGATGGCCTCTGTCTGTGTATCCATGACATTGAAATCCCAACGTGAGATGCACCTCACCCTTTCCGAGTCTGGGCAGTCTTTCTGCTGACAGTGTTCATGTTCAGTTTGGAAAGGATTAGCCATTGGCATAGTTTTACCTTCTGTCTTTTAATTACTTTTATTGCCACATAATATTGAAATTTATGGGCAATGTTTAAATGAGTTATAAATGGCTAGAATTATGAAGTAATAAAAATAAATGAAAATCATTTCACATTTTAATCGAGTTTAATTTGTTCTGAGAGATGAAAGAAAATAAGGACCACAGGGGTCACAGCTCGGAAGGAGGTAAAAGTTTCTGCTTTCGAGTCCAATTTGCCCCCAAGTGAAAAGCTGAGTGGATCGTAGGAGGCTCAGCGGTTGTGGGATGATGTTTGATTAATACTGTCTTCTTTGAGCAGGCGTCCTCTCCATGCGGGTGCACGCAGCATTCACACTCATCAACCATGTTCTGTGGAGAGTGAGCTAGAAGAGAGGAAGGCTGCAGCTCTGAAAGCATGCCTATGAATTCGTCTCCAAAACTTGGTGCTATGTTTCTTGCTCTTGAGGAGCTCAACTTTATCAATGGAAAACATGCAAAAAATATATACCCAGAGCAGTATTATGGGCACTGTGTTTGTAAGTTCTCAGGTCTTGGTAGAATACAGTAGTAAAGGGATTCAGAAACTAAGAAGACAGCTGTGGTCTGGGGTCATTCAGAACATACTCTTGAGAAAGGTACGGTTTTCTCTGCATCTGAAAATATTTGTTAAGGGAAAGGAGAACAGGCCATTTCAGAGGAATAAACTTGTAGAGATAAGAAAGACTTTGTATTGAAGAATAATACAGAGGTTTTAACGCAAGTGAAAATGAACTTAATGCATAGCAGGAGATTAGTGCTAATAAAAATAACACTTGCAACCAACAATATTTCTTCATCATTTTCCATGGCCCAAAGCATTGTGCGAAGTGTATTATATGTATTATCTCATGTAACCCATTTCTTAAGATTGGCAGCGACATATGGGAAGACTTCACATGTATTCTTGAGCCTCTTGGCAATAGGAATTAATGTAAATCTTAAAATATTCAGTGATTTAATTTGAATGAGTTAATGGGATATGGAAAGAAGGAAAGAAGAGCAGCTGAGAGATTACTCTGAAAATCTGGGTGTTAATGAATTGTACCATTCTGCATGAAACTAGCAGAATTATCCAGTGGTGTGCTGGAAAATATGTAATGGTCGACTCTCTAAGGGGAAAAGCATTGGTTTGATAACTTGCCACTTTCTGTGGTGTAAATACTTTCACAGTGGCTGACCTCAAGCTACCCATGTGAGGTCAACTGACTCACCAGATTCCTGAAAAGAACAATCAGCTTTTGAAGGCTGGTAGGAGCTGGCTCCAGCACACCACCAAATTAATCTCAGACATGGAGAAGCTGAAGAATGATTGAGTCCTTGATAGTCTGACCATGTGAAATAGAAGAGGGTAGATCAAGAGCGGCATCTGGTTTTAGAGTTTGAGGGAATGAGAGCCTGGGCATCAGGGACATGTAGGAGGGCAGGTCCAGCCGTGCCTAAACTGAACAAGTCACGTAGAGATTTGCCTTCGGAGCTCCCTCAGCCTTTGTGTATATTGGTAGCTCCTTCCAATGATTTTAAATTCTTCCCACCCTCCCAGCTCCATTGCAAACCATGGGGATGACCTCAACTTTTCCTTTATGGATTAGAGGTTCATTTCATCTTTCTCTCACATATTAAATTTAAATACTTTATTTTTTGCATTTATTTCTTTAAATTATATCATTCACACCCTTATTTCTAAACCTAACCATCTATTTCTAATCTTCTTTAGATCTGCTTCCACTTCCTTATTTTCACAGTTTCCATTTGTCCCACTCGCTGGCTCTTTTTCTCCGAGTATAAAAATTCTCTATTCTCCTCCATCTGCAGAAATAGCCTTTCTCTTGATCTGGTTAACGCTTTGCATATTTATCCATTTCTCTCCCTCTAATTTTAAACCAAACCTCCTGTAAGAGTAGTCCGTCTTCGTTGTTACCACATTCCTACTTTTCTCTAATTCCTCAATTTTTAACAATCTGTCTTCTGCTTCCATCACATTACCAAAAATGTTAAAAAAAATATATAAAAGGCTCACTTGGAGGTTGTAATGAGTCCCTAGTAACCAGTCCATATATTTTTAGTCTTCCTTTCCTTGCTTTCTAGAGCTGCAAGATTTCACACTGTTGATAATCCCAATTCTTTCTGAAATCCCCTCCCCACCGGATTCTGCAAATCAGTTCTCTCCTGCCTCCCTTCCTGTGTCCCTGCCCATGACTCTTAGACTCCATCCTAGGTATGTTCAGTGGGACCAGCTCTTGGATCCTATTTTTCTGTCTCTTTCATTTAGTGAAACAATACTTCTTCATTTAGTTCAAAAATGCATATTGAACCCCTTCCCTTTAGGTCATTTGAGGACAAAGAATGCCCTTGTTTGCCCCGGTTTTCCTATCTGAGGGCAAAGAAAAGCCGTCTGGTTCAAAGAGATCATCAGGGATCCCGAGGAACCTTCATCACATGTAAAATTTCCATCATTCTGTACTGCTTTTGGGTGAGGAATTTGTTATCCCCACTGAAATGCAAAACAAAACAAAACAAGTTGTCTAGCAGACTTCATACAATGTCAGCTACACCTTAAGTCAAAATAGAAAAAATATATAGTCAAGTTACCTAACAGAACCCAGATCCAGAAGTGTGAAGTGCAGGGCCAGGTCCATCTTAATGAGGTAAGGGGGAGCGCTGGAGACTACTGGGCAACGGGAAGCACTCACTGCAAAGGGTAGGCGGATGGCTTGTCACCGTGGGCAAATGTCGCCAGGGGCTGGGTTTGGAAATGCCTAGACTAAAAAGGCACACAATAAAGAGTGTAAATAAGCTCCCGCGGCTGAATAAGCTCAACATTTTGAAATCGAGAGTTCTTTGCAGAGTTCATATTCCCACTGCTGTTTTTCTTTTCTTTCCCAAATACCCTCATGGTCCTCCATAGATGAACCTGAGTCACAAGAGACCATCTCCCTAGAGGCCCTTAGCCTAATTCAGAGCAATAATAAAAATCCCCATTAAAGCCTCTACTCTGGGAAAGCCATTAGGGAGCTCTTAGAGTGACAGCAGCTTTTCTCCCAAGCCAAGAGTTTCCTTTTATTCTAGTGCGATGATCGTAAATGGATATTCTTTGCTAGCAGGTAGTCCTACTGGACATCTCTGGAGCGGACCATAACGTGCTTTGTAATGACAGATGATTTGCTAGGCTCGCACAGAACGTGCTCTCTGCCTATCAATAAAAAATGATACAAATTCAGCCCCCTGGTATGCCTAGTAAAATATTATTATTTTCACAATATCGCCTGGGATTTGGTAGTCTTGGAATACATTTTTCAAAAAGTGTTTATGAATCTTAAAAAAAGTTTAAGAGCGATGATAACAGAAACTCTGTATATTAATGATATTGATGGAAAACGACCAGTTTCATAGCATTTTCTTCATTTTAAATTTACCTTCTGCTCATATTATTTTTATCACAGATCTCACCAGTGGGGTTTTACTAAGTTAGACATTCTTTCTTATGTGAGGTTCTTACAGTGATATTTATATGGGGATTTGAGACTACATATCATTATCTATGTGCATATAAAATTTAATAACACTTTGCCAATTCTTATCAAAGTTACAACAGTCTTATCTCCCGCTTTTTATATTTAAAGAGAATAATGCATTGGAAAACATCCATGAGTAAAGAGTCTTCCTGAACAATCGCAAGGGCGTCGTTTTGAAGGCCTGTAAGTGTTCCTACAGAATAAGGTTCTGGCAAGGCCAGCAGAACCCATAAGGATTAGCCTGCGTCTGATGCTCTTTATGGCACAGAGCTCTCTGATGACTGCAACTCTCGTTTGCGTGCCCAGCTCTCATTTGCATATTCAACTCTCATTTGCATACCCTTCCACTCTGCCAACCACTCAAGTGCCCAGCGCCTCCTGGTACTAAGTGGGTGGTCTCTCCGTGCTGACTTTCTCACTTCCTTTCTGCCCCGTATTTGCTTTTTTCGGTAAGAGTTCTTCTCTCTTGGGGAGTTGGATGTGAATTTGCGGTGCTTGATGCCTGGCAGGAGGACATCACAATTCCCATCTCACATTATGGTTTTAGCTTCAGCTCCTGAAAGGAATTTAAGGTACTCACACGGAGGAGATGATTTTGGGGTTGGAACATTTCTTTTCACTTTTGATTTTGAATGACTAGATCTTTAAATGCACTTAGAGCAACTGATTGAAGGTATAGAGTAATTTAATGCTTTTGGAAACCTTTTCTATATGACCTAGCAGACTTGAACGATGTATAAAAGGTAGGAGTTTTTATAGTTTTAAACTTCATTGAGTTGCAGTTGGTGTTCAGTAAAGGGCACATATTGAAATTGTGCAGTTTGATGAGTTCGGGCACAACTGTACAGCTGTGAAAACCTCACCAGCCGTCAAGATGGTGAAGGCATCCACTACCCTCGAAAGCTTTCTCTTGCCCTTTATAATGAAATGCTCTCTCTTGCACTCCCAATCGCCCCTCCCATCTCCACCCACACTTAAAGAATCATCGATTCGAAAAGCTAAGATTACTTAACACCAGGCTGTCCTTTGTGGTCAACACACTTAATAAACATGTGAGAATTCCAACCACAAGTGCAGCTTTGAGAGTTCAATTATTTGTAGGATTTAGGTTCGGCATAAAATAAGAGAGCTATTTTGCAGCAGTACTGGAAGTGGTCTAATCTGTATTATGGTGGTGACTTCAACAGTTTAGTGGTAAAAAGAAGAAGAAATGAGAATTAAATGTGAGCACAGACCTGCAGCAACAGCATCCAGATGCTCCGAAGCCCCCATGTTTCCATCCTGGCTTCGGCTGTTGTTTGCAGCTCTAGACAGAGGCGCCCTGGAATCGCTCAGGAAGCTTTCAAAACGCTGATGCCTGGGGCCCTCCTCGGACTGGTTAAGTCTGATCTCCGGTGAAGGGCTGAGCCCGGGCATTCATTATTATTTAGAAGTTCCCAGGTGACTCTCACATGCAGCCAGAGCCGAGAATCATTGCTCGTATTGGACTCATAATTAAGGGTTCTGTTTAGAAAACAAGTTTTGGGTTTTATTTTCTTAAGGAGTTCATCCAGAATCGCGCACTTTCTATCACTGTTTCCTCTCAGGAGGTTGTGCTGCTCTGGTCAAGAAGCATTTGTTCATGGTTATTGCAGACACATCACTGTGATGTATCTTCCTGCCTTATAATAGTCTACAGGCCATAACCGAAATCTATTTACTGTGTAATCATTTTTACCTTTCCTTTACCGTTTCCTATTTTGGCACACACGAGGCCACGGAAAAGTGGGTGGTGCTTATATATTCTATATTGAGGACTTTCCCACGCCCTGCAAGCTCTCCCCCCTCCGCTTCCCCGGTGCCTCCCAGGCCTCCCCTCTGCTCCCTCCCTCTGCCCTCCCTGCTCTGGCCTTCCCCTGACTCCACCCTCCGGGGAAACACCCCCTTTTTCTTTCTTATTGTTAACGCTCGCTGGTTGCTGGTATCTTTCCCAACACGTGCACCTATGTCAGCGGCTGCCAGGGTTCGACTGCGGCATCTCGGGTGAGCTGCTAAGATGTGGACTTCAGCCTTTGGCGGACGGTGCCCTGGCCTGGGGGGCTGACTTCATCAGGGGGATCTCTCTCGGTTTCAAGCTGGGGGAGGAAAAGCTGAGGGCAGGTGTCTGTGGCCTCCATGTGGCACTGGGGACCAGTGTTCCCTGCGCAGGAGCAGCTCTGTGGGTAGCACCGGCTTTTCATCTTGTTAAGGGATGTTGGTTTGTCCACCTGCGAGAAAAACAAGCGTCTGAGTGACAGTGAAACATCCGGGCCTGGCTGTGGATTCATGGCATCGAGTTCGTTTCCAAGCACTTCTACGACTGTGCTGCACCAGGAAACATCGCTGCCCAATGACCCTTGACTGCAAACTTCCATTTGTGAGGCTCCTGGGTGTTTTAGCAGATTGGGCACTAAATTAGAGATGTAGGAATCGATTTTTCTCAAAAGGATATCAGATTTTGGGTTTTTCCCCTCCCATCCCTATTTAGTTTCAGGTAATTGCTAAATGCAGGGGTTTGTAAAGAAAAAAACATCCATTTATGATGGATTTTTTCGGGAGGATATATTTTTCACTGTCTGCATTGCACAGTCACTTCTAAATGCCGACGCTGCACGTAAGTGATGCGGTTAAAGGTGACTGCAGTGTGTCTGCATTTAGGAATTGCAAGTGAATCTTTTATATTTGCTTTGCTTCTTTTAGGAGGGTTTTATTAGCACATATAAAAGTGGCTAAGAGGTAAAACACCTTCCTTTTGTTTATATGGAACTTGGGACACGTTTTTACTGCTTGACCGTAAATTGAAAAACCGTGGTGACCACGATTAAGTCGGTTGAACGTGGCAACATTTCTTGGGCGCCTGCTACGTGCACAGCTCGCTGCTAGAGATCCGGGGTGTCACAGATTATAGATAATTGGCACCATCACGGCACTTACAACATATTAGGGAAAATGTGTGCGTAACTTTCCTTGGAGCAAACCTATTAGAGTAATAGAGCTGATATCTTTGCATATATTCAGCATCAGTAAAATTCCTACAAATTCAAGTAGTTGAGGGAGCTTTCAAAACGCCGAGTTTGTCAACAGGAATAAAGGAAACAAAGCAGAATCGAGACGATCTAAAAGTTTAGGGTCCTTGGTGAACGGAGAGCTGCCTCATTCAGCTCGGTGAACTGAGGCCTTTAACTACTAGGGTTCCTGGCAGCTGGAAGCCTCATGATTTGTATTTTCCAGCAGAAAAAAAGACACAATTTATCTGCAGAGACAAGGATAATTTTATGACACTGCACTCAAACAGAAATAGATCTCAAAGGTCCCAGCAGAGTGAATATCATACTGGGTGATAAAATCAAGTCCGGTTTTACCAACAGCAGGGAAGGGGAGTCCACAGAGGTGGGTCTAGGTTATGACCATCTGCGAGGCTCAGGGCATGGCCTGAACCAGAGGAGAGATTTATAAGAGGGGTCGAGAGAATGTCATACAGATACGTGTATTGTCATTTTAAAATTTATCTTATAAAGTATTACATGTATTTGAAATAAATCTAACCAATAAGCAAGAAGTAAAAGTGAAATTCCCCTTCACCGCTCTCCCTAACTTGCCCTTGGACCTCACCCAGGGCATTTCTTCCAACTCTCTCTGTTCACCCTCCTGGCCGTTACCCTCACAACACTGAACTCGAGTCTCATACAGCATTTCTTCATTCAACAATTGGGATAAAAATCTATCTTCTCTCTTTTCCTTTCCTGTTCTCCCAATATTCGTCGATTATTAATTTTTATTTTTGCTTCATTGCTAGAATAATTAACTCCCAATTTGTTAAGTCAGGACGTACTGGAGCATCTCTTGAATCTCAACATTGCACGGTGGGAAATTTGGAATTTCCACTCATCTTTCAAACTGTGTCCCAAACCCTGTTTCTGTCCATCTGGCATTACTTGTACACTGTCAACAAATATTTTCCTGTGTCACTCTACCTGCTCTGCTGGGCGGTTCTTCCAGGTGTCACGATAAAGTCCACCCTTTTTTTCTTGCACCCTATCAAAAGTACGCCATGTTTTACTTCGGTTCATAGTTGAACCATGAGTTTCATGTACAACTTTTTGTTTTCTGTCAAATTTCTAGTTGTCTCTCTTTTTTCCTTGGTCAAACATAGTACGTCCCTTCATGCAACCATTAAGAGCCTTCCCTTCCTTACCCAGGTCGTTGATGCCGTCCCAGCACATTAGCTTCCTTCTTGAAGGCGATCTGTTTTCATCCCCTGCCTTTTTGTTGTAACAAAGAAAAACTGCTTTCTAGAACAGCTCCTCAATGGTCACATTGGGATTTCTTTTTAATATATGGCTTTAGTTTACATCTCTCTGATGATTAGTGATCCTGAGGATTTCTAATTTCTATTGGCATCTGTGGATCCTCTTTAGAGAAGTGTCTATTCAGGTCCTCTGCCCATTTTTTAATTGAATACTTTGGGGTTTTTATTTTGGGGGGGGTATTATAGTTTCCTTTTCCTCATGAACATAAAAGAGGGACAGCGTTGTGAGGAAAATCTGTCAGGCCAAAGGACTGCCACCCAATACACAAGTTGACAATGTTGGATTTTAAAGATTATATCGGTATCAACTATTTATTCTAAGTCTAGAAACAAGACAGAGATAGGGAATGGTTCCAGTTATTTCCATGATATATGCATAATATGTATAACATACGTTAACTAATATTTACTTGTGATCCTTCCCCCGCTTCGTGGTGGCACAGAATACACGGGCCCTGTTCCTTGTTCCAGTTAAGTAATGACAGTGACCGTGGTCGGCAGACACTCTCAGTATCGGGCTGCTGGCAGATCACAAGGCAGCCGGCGAGAGTTGCTTCCTGACCTTGACTTGCCCTTCCAGGGAAACTGCTGTGCCTCCTTCAGCCTTCCCAGCTTCTCATTTTTTGTATTTTTCAACAGCTCTCAATGCACAGGGAAAGAAAAACAAGAACCCTGTTTTCCCACCTGTGAGTTTTCTCCCCCCGCCCCATGAATTTCACAAAGCCTCCCCGGATTAGGCGGGAAAGAGGTGCGAAGTTTCTTCTTCAAACACGGACCCTGGGAAATCTGGAAATACATTCGGCAAAAAGTCTGTCTGAATTCACCTGAGTGCCTGCTGCTGGTGGCAACAGCGCCCGCCTCCGTTTCTCAGAGCCCCCCATGGGCCAGCTGGCATTTCACCGTGATGGCTTGGAGTTCACCATGTACAGGAACGGGGGGGTTTATACCTCACCCCGGGGGTGCGCGCCGAGATCAGTCCTAGAGCAGCCCTCGGCCGTCACACCAAGAAGCCAGCGATTCGATTTTTATGAAGATGAAAAAGTTGGCGCTCTGTCTACTCTGTTTTAAAGCAATATTTAAAAATTTTGGCAGCAATTATATTCAGATTTCCTTTTAGTTTATTCTTGACAAAAGAATGCATTTCCTACCCTGTCAGAAAGCCATACGTATTGAAAAGGTTTTTACTTGCCTTTGTTTTTCCTGGAAAGAGGCAGTTTTTGGTTTGCTCATAACTACCTTCTAGTTTTCATTTCATCCATAAGTACCCGGATTTAACATTCTCAAGGATCCTGGCTGGTGTAGAAGTGAAAACAGTTTTGTAAAATTTTAGGTTTTCTTCATAAAGTTAAAAGGCCAACATGCTGATGGAAAAGGAAACATACTTGTATGTTTACAATGGACCCTCATAGTTAAGACTCTCTTGGTGACAGGTCCCTAAGCAGAGCATCTTGACAAGAAGAGAAATAGTAAAGACCTAGGGGACTTTTAGGGAAAGATAATTTCAATCTGAAACTCAAAAGCACAAGCTCAAGACTTTTTTTCTGCTGGCCTAAGGCCATGGAACGTCCTCTCTTTTCAATTGAGGACAGCTACTGAATTAGTCTCCTTTTATGTGCTCTGGGTTTAATACTCTTTTATTTCGAAAGGCCTTTGGCATGGCACACTGATTTTATGTTTGATTTTTATTACGGGTTTTAATTGCTTCTGCAGTTGTGTGTATTGTTGCTACTCTAGCTATATTGTTCCTTGTAAAACACCTGGAGTACTTTCCAAGAGGCAGGATATTTTATGAATTGTGTTTTTTGTATAATTAAATAATACATAATCTTTATGTTACTGACTCCAACTTCCTAAAAATTTTAGGGCAAATGCCAGGTGTAGCTCACAGATCTGAGGACAAAATATTTAAATAAATCCCTTCCTCAAATATTCCTTTAAACAGATTTGATGTAAAATAAATAAAATAGAATTATGTTTTAGAAACGGCATTACTTATTTCTAGCTGCCTTTTGGGGACACCTTGAGTTTTCAGTTTAAAATTGGTTTAGATCTGTTCTTTATGACAAGCCAGACATTACAACCACCACTTGTGTGTAGCATATCAATGAAAACTTAAAATTCCTGTTGACGTGTAAAATTCAGCAAAGAACTTTTAGTGCATCCAATCAAAAAAATATATATATATAGCAACTCCTTACTTGCAGTGGGATGTTAGAAACTTAGTCTGTGGCTATTATAAATCTTGCTAAAGTAGATTTTACTAGACAGACATCTTCTCAAATATGTATGTAAATATTTGGATGAGAGTCATGCTGAAATACAACAGTAGCCAAACATGATGTAGTCATAAGAGTTTTGTATCAGATTGATTACCTTTCATTAAGATTACCTTGTAAATTTTGTGGGCAGGTATTTCTGCTGCTCCCAGACCAGGTAAGCAACCTGTGGAAAGTCAAGCTGGATGCATCTCAGGCCCCCCTAGTTTACTAGCATTTTATCCAAGACTTTATATGAAAACAAATTATAGCCCAGTTTTTAAATGTGAATCACCTCCTTTGTTCACAAACTCAGTGCCTCCTAATTATTCATAATAATGTAAATTTATAATCTATTTTGCAGTGTGGGCAGTGTTTCTTCATTCTGTAGGGATGGAGGCTAAGGGTTCAGAGGAAGAGAGAAAGAAGAGAGGAAAAGCAAACTCACTTATTTGAGTGAGTTTGGGGCTTAGGGAAAAGTTTCTGTGATAAGGGTCCCTCAGCCTTATCTTCAGTTAGATGTTACCGATAATTTTAATTTTATTGAATGTGCACTGAGTAGTTTATGTTGAGACGCACAGTATAATATTGGGTTGAGATGGGATAACAGATCATTTTACCTAAAGCAATATCCATGTATTCTGCCAACGTTTCTGAGAGTATTGTTTAAAAATTACATAAATTACTTACATAAATGAATTCCATTTTACAAGTTAGAAGTGCACAAAAGTAAGATTATTTATACCCCAATTTTTTTAAAAAAAAGCTGTATGGGGTTGCCAATCCTTGTCATTAGAGCCTCAGGTATTACAATGAAGAATTAATTTTTCTATATTTCCATTAGGAACAGATTGTGAGCCCTTTCCAAGTTTGCAGAGCACATTTATGAACATTACTCAGTGCACTCACTTAACACTAAAATGTAATGAGGTGAATTTGCATATTTTTCATCAGCCAAAGTTCTTGCGTGTCTCCAAGCCTGTCTTACTAAAATGTACGGTCTGTCCACTCTTCCGTTTTCAAAAATGTTGACTTAATGGATGTTGAGCGACCTTCCTACCATCCACTTATTTGTATGATTATTTGGATCATCGTAACACTTGTAACTCTGATCAAAAGCTTTAAATTTTAAGTTCAAAGACAATCTCCTGGAAAACATTTGTTAAGCTTCTGCAGTGTTTAATTCCCTCGGTGACCTATTCCTCGGTGAGATCCTCCCCGCTTCTGACTCAGGAGGCTGCACCTCCGGCTATTCTTTGTTTATAAAGTCCTCGGATGGTTTCCTCCCCCTCCACAGCCCCGGCCCCTCTCTCAGTCCCCTGAGCCCCATCGCCACATGTGGGCCAGATCTCAGGAGCTCAGTGACCATCCTTCACTCTCAGCTGTAATCACCGCCCGCACTCCAGCCCTGATAGATGCTGAGACACAGCCGGCTGCTCACTGCTCCCCACACCCCAGTGGAGTTTTCCTCTCGTTTCCTTTCTTATCAGTGGTATTTTTACTCTTTAGCTCCCCAGGGTGAAACTAGATTATCCTGTGTTCCCACCCACACCTCCAGTCGCCGGGTTCAGGTGGTCATTCCTATGTCATGTTCCCTAATTAAATTATTCCTTCTATTTTCTCCAGTTCTGCCTTAGTCTAGAATTTCAGTATTGTCTAAATTATCTCCAAGGCTCCATTATACCTTCTCCCTTTTTCCTTTTAGTCGTTGCAAAGCAAAACAAAACAAACCCAACTTTGTGCAAGTCACTCACGTAATCCTAAGTGACACTTGAAGGCTATTTGGAGATTTAACTCCTACGCCCATCCTCCCCTCCCTCTCCTGCCTTATTCATACCCATGCACATCACCACTAGAGTCCCACTTGGAATATAAAAATGGAAGAAAGCCTGAATCGGATCCCCAAGCTCACCCAGGGTACAGTTAGATAACAGAAATATTCCTGTAATTCCTTTCACGTTGGATAGATTAGGAATAAATTTGTTGAATCTCTGTTTGTAATAATTTAAAAATCAGAAATTGTTTTTTATTAAGGAGTAGGTTAAAACTGTATATTTGTGTAATTAATACCAGACAGCCATTAAAATGAATGAAACAGGTGAATACCAGTGTGGATTCTACTCAAAACCTAATGATGACTGAAGACAGCCATGTGCAAGTAGCTGATGCATGACCGCCCTATGTAAACTTAAAAACAACACCGCCAAGTATTCCATACGTTAATATGCTAATATTCTCTTTTAAATTAATAGATTGCGCATTTTTATGTACAGTGACAAGAGAAATACACTCAGTAAATTCATGAGAGCTGCCTTTGGGGAGCAGGGAGGCAAATAGCTCGGCATCAGAGTTGCCGTCACCATTACATGCAACGCGCCATCTCTTTTTATTTAGAGAAATAGCCCTGAGTGTGAGAAAGGGACAAGGTGAACCCAAAGGATCAGTTCAGCCTATCCTTTATCTCTGATTAAAAACCATCCGTCATTGTTCCCCTTCTCCCTGAATTCAGAGGCCGGGCCTCGGGCGGCCTCCCGACCGTCTCCCCGGCCGCGCCGGCGTGTTGCTTGGGGAGCACGGCGTGGGCGGCTTGTCCGGCCGGGGAAGCTGCTTCTAGAAGGTTCCCTCCACCGCAGTGGCACCGAGGCGGCTGCTCGTGATGGGACTGACGCCGCGGAGAGCTCGCCTCCTCCGATGAAAGGGCCTTGGTAGACTCGAGAGCGCACAGGGGCATCTCAGTGTGCTCCAAGATTTCCAAATTTATACCCGCAGATAAAAAGATGCAGAGTGATGTGCAGCTTGGGAAACTGAAATAGTTCGAGATCCATGATTGCTTCAAACAAGCGGTGTAATTTATTCTGTTTTCTCTTCAGGGGAAAATAGAGAAACTACCTAAAAGGAAAATGTAATTTCGTTTTTGTTGAAATTCTAGACAAACTATATATTTAGAATTTATTGGTACCATAAACTTTGTTTGCATCAAATCAGTTGTCAGCACTTGAAGATTTACATATGTGCTTGAAGGATAACTTATTTATAGTAATTAGTATGAGGATATTACTTTTTTTTTTTCTTTGTTTCTTAGGAAATGTGCATGTAACAAACAAAATAAATGAGAGGTCCGGTGTCTCTTCTGTGTGAGATATGTACTCAGTCAAACATCTACCATGAGAAGTACTGACATGTGTCCTGCTGTTTCAGAGAACTTCTGAAGGATTCACATCTGATGATGCTTTTTGGGAAAATAGTGTCCCCAGTACCAATTGTTCTCAAAATGTCATCAAGTGGCTCATCATTAACATGGTTCTGTGAACCATACCTTCAGTGAGATGCTCTTCATTTATAACTGAATATAAAGATCCCATAATAAACAGTTTTAATCAATTCCCATCCTCAAAAATCCATCAAGGGCAGTTCGGAACCAACCAATTAACAAAAACAGAAAGCAAAATACAAGAAAGGGGAGGTGACATAGTCAATGAAATAAGCAGGAGGACACAACTCTTCCTTCTAGCTGTTCCTGAGTTGTATCTTTTTATAATAAATAGGAAATCTAGTGAGTAAATGATTTCTGGAGTTCTACGGTCAGCCCTAGACAATTAATTGAACCTAAGGAGGGGGTGGTAGCAACCTCTGGTTTATCCTGGTTGGTCAGAAATACGGGTAACAATCTAGACTTGTGACTGGCTCCTGAAGTCCAAGAAAAGGGTCCTTGGAACCTCGAGCCTGCAGCAGGTGGGCCAGAGCAGAGGTGACAACCTGGGCTTGGCACTGGCCTCTGCCTTGGGGGTTGGGGCAGACTTGTAGGACTGCACCCTTAACCTCTGACGTCTTGTGCTAAGTTGGTGCAGTCGGTAGATGTCAGAATCAAGTTGATTTGTAGGACACCCGATTGGTGTCCAGAGAATTGCTTGCTGGTGTGGGGAATCCCCTCCCCTTCCCATGGTGGAATTGGGTCCAGATCCTAATTTATTGGCAAAACCCAAAGTTATTGCAGGGGCAGGAAGCAAAATTCCCCTGATGGCAACTGCTTGGTTCCCAGCCGCATGTATTCTTCTGACTGTGTAAGTGTCTTTGACTCAATGCGTTTACTGCATCTGGAAAAACTGCACTCTCTCCTCGCGCAGTATTGCCCCCAACAGAGTCCTTCAGCTGTGAGCTTAAGAGGCCATTTCACTGTTGTCTCGGGCCAGCAGCTTCTGGGGGACGCTGTGTAATACAGCCAGGGGACCCGTAGTCATGCCCACTCCTGGATCTCCTTTAGGCAGAGTGGGCCCCCGGTCTGATGTGATGCCATGTGACAGCCCCTGCGGATAGGTCAGCCATCCTCTGCACCCTCAAATAGTGGTGCTGCATGGTTCGTAGGATGGAAATGTTAGATACATGACTGCCAACGGGACAGTAAGTAGTGCAGGGTTTATTGGTGCAAAGTGTCACTTTCAAAGAACATGGTATTTCTTACATGCATAGTCATAGAAATGTTGCTAAGATGTGCTGTTATGGGTAAAAACCAGCAAGTTTCAGAATGGTGTATACACTATTATACCCTTGGTGTTAAAATTAGCGTGTGTGTGTGTGTGTGTGTGTGTGTGTGTGAATGCACAAAAAAGCCTAGGATACACACCACCAACCAAGAACTGTGCTATCTGATGGGGTGTAATGGGCTTAGGGGTTGAAGTTTGCTGGGGAAAGGAGGGGGAGAACCTGTGGCATTTTAACTTTGTACTCTATAGACTGTTGAACAATGAAAACACATCCCAGTGCTTCTTGTGTGAAAAACACAGACTTTAAACATTGAAAATATGTGAGTGCACTAGGGAATGTTAATTCAGGGATCAAAGGCCCGGCGGGGCCCGGGGTCTCTACCCCTTACTCCGTGACCTCGCTCCAAAGGCCTGCTTTTAGCTCGCATTAGCTCTCCCCATTTCTTTCCATCGGGTCTGATGCTTCTTTAAATTGTTATTTCACTTTTCATTTTTTTGTCTTGATTTCTATATTATTACAGGGTCTTCCAGCCGAGGAACACGATGCTTTTATGTAATTAATTCACCCCCTTCCCTCAGAGAACTTCGCCCCTTTTCAGGGCTCACAAAAGCTGTGCACGTGGGAGACACTCTAAATATTAATTAAATAAGAAAGTTATGTTTTACAGGCTTCGTGGTGAGCAGCCTCCACGTTACCCTTTAATCCTTTCCATTCGTGTCTAATTTTATGCTTCGAGGTCCACCCGGTGCGCATTACCTCCTTCCATCCCTCCTAAGCACAGGGTTCCAGGCGTCGAAGGTGCTAGTTTGCCTTTGTTTTTGTTTTCAGGGGAAGAAGGGGAAGCTGAAGTCACCTGGCCGACGAAGTGTCAGAGCCCCTCGTCTGGGGATGCCATCAGCGCCCCCAGGAACAGTGTTTTACAGGGAGCAGGCCGCCGGAAACCCGGCACAGGGCAGGGGTGCAGGTCCCCGCGTCATCCTCTGAAGGATGACACCCTGCTGGTCAGAAATGTGGCCACCAGCCCCGCCTTGGGGTCACTCCTATTCCATATTTCTCCCTAGCTCAGCTCTTTATCGGGGTGACTGCTGGGGTCGTCTCCCCCGCGTCCCTCGGGCACTTGTTGGCAGACGCTCCTGACTCCCCCGCACCTTGAAGGTTCCCCCTCTTCTGGTTTCCCAAAGGGACTGAACCAAGTGGCAACCACGCCTGCAGCTCAGAAGAGTGGCAGCTGTCAGACTTCTGAATTTACTTGGTCAGGCGAGTGTGGAATTGGTTTAATTCCCATTTTTCCCCTAACAAACTTATGAGAGAAAGCGTCTTTCTATAAGTTCCCTTCTTCTGAAGTAGCTATTAAAGTCTTTTTCCCATTTTCTATCGGGTCCCAAGACTGCATATCTTTTGATCTTAAACATTTTATATAGTATCTTGGATGCCAGTCCGTTGTGAGTTAAATATTATGCAAACATATCCTTCAGATTTGCAGTTTCTCTCATTTCTCTAGATGCTGCATTTTGATGAACAGAAATTCTCACTTTTAAAGTGGTAAACTTAGCTTATTGTGATGTTAAGAGTTCATTCTCTGCCACAAGGTAATGAAAATATTCGCTTATATTTTCTTCTGAAAGCCGCATAGTTCTGTCATGTGCATTTTGTTCTCTCATTTATCTGAAATTAATTTTTGTGGATGGAGGAAGGTGGAGATCTAATTAATTTTCCCATTAGTATGCAAAAATAACCTAGTAGCATTAACTGCAAAAACAACAACACACAGCTCTGTTCTTGCCTTGCTAATGGGCAATGCTACAGTTAACAGCATTTGCATATGCGTGGCTTTATTTCTGGCCCCTGTCCTGCTGCTGTGGCCACCGCACTGTCTGAACGGCTGCGGAGGAGCCCGCGGTCCCCAGCGTTCCTTCAGGGCGCCTGGGCTCTTCGGGCCTCCACCCGGCGGCTGGTTGCTTTGGCCCTCGGCTTCCTGACAGTGTGGGAGGAACCGGGGGGCCGTCCACCTTCAGGGCCCTTTGTGGCGTTGGCGCTGGCCCTCGTCGGGACCACACTGCGCCCAGCTCCCCCGCTGCCAGCCTTGCTCCTTTGCACCGCCTGTGTCTGGGAGGGTGCCTCCCGCGGGCCCCAGCCTGCCGCCCACCCCCACGCGGGGCACCGTGGCTTTCTGAGCCGGCTTTCAGGTGCCATCACCCCCAACAGGGGCCCGTGGACCAAGCCGGAGGACACAAGCCGGTTTTAAATGCTTCTCTTTGGGCCCCATGATTTCCGAAGGCGGGCGCAAGTCCTTTGCTTTCTCGCACGGTCGCTCCATTGATGACACTTTCACGCCTGAGCAGTGAAGTGCCCGGGGCCTTGGCACATGCCACCCAGGCAGTGAGAGTGAAAGGCCGGCGAAGGAATGGAAACGCGGGAAAATGGGGACAGAACATCAGGGGTTGCGGGGAAAGCGGGCCAACTCCCCTGTCGTCACACAGCCTGCGTTTCCCGGTGGCTAAGGCCTGGGAATCTTCTTCCCTCGCCTCTGCGCTCATCTGCCGTCGGGGAAACGCTACGGCGGCCACCCTGAGGGGCCAAAGCCTCGTTTGCTCCAGTTTCAAAGGTTTCTCCTGGCACAGCTGGGTCCAGGCTGCCAGCTGGGGGTGGGAACGTAAAATAGCCAGGGAAGCCGCTGTCCCCAGGGCAGAGGGAGGGGGCTGCCGCGGGAGTCCAATGCCAGCGCCTGGGCCGCTCTCCCCCGGCTCGGCCCACAGTGCTCCCCAGGTTAGAGTGTGGACACGCAGGTGGGCAAGGGCACCAAGGCTCAGGCCTGAGGAAGCCAAGGCCCTGTGCCAGCAACTTTCTCAAAGATTCAGAAACCATCACACCGCATTCTCTTTGAATATCTTGTCACACGGCTCGTTCACAAGCGAACTTGTAAGAACATCACGTTTCCATGTTGGTGACCTTCTATTTTGTCTCAAAAGCCTGCAGCGTGGGAGCTTTTCCCGGGCAGGCAATGGTTGGGAAAAGCTGGTAGTTTCGCGTTATGGGAAGACCCAGGGCTATTAGACCAGAGCAAAGAAAACAGGACCAGAGGGTGCGCCCCAAACCAAATATACCAAGGTGACCAGCCTTTACATGGATGTAGAGGAAGGGTGCGGGGAAGACTGAAGCATAAACACCCCAGGGAGAAAGTTCGTGGAAACATGAAGTGCGTGAACGTTCACACAATTTGTCGAAAAATTAGCTTCCTCAAGTCAGTTAAATATCTTACTTTTTAAATGTGTCTGTGAAGACATGTTAATTTGCACCGTGCTTAATAATGTTAAAAACTTGTGAATGCATTTTATCAGCTAAAGTGTGATTTTTATACAGCATCTAGGAAAAAAAATCCATCTAAACAGATATCTTCACAGATGGAGCCAGATGATGGCAGGCAAAGCACTGTGCCCGGCTCACGCGCCTCCAGCCCCTTCATGACCAACCCCCACGGAAACCACAAGGCAACTTCTTTGTGGCAGTTTGTTTATTAAGGAGGAAAATGGTAAATAGCATTAAAATGAAGTCTTTAAAAAATATTACATTTTAAACAATATTTTTTAGTCGATCAAGTAAATAATCAAACAGAAAATAACTGTTGGGTCCTTCCACAGATATGTACAAGGAATGAAGATGTTTATCCATTTTTAAAGTCATGTCTTAATATCTATTTTTCCTTCACTGCAAGAAAAAGCACTATAAAAAGGGGCAAGACACTGTCTGCTTGAGTTAATTCATTGTTAAATTTATTGAAAAGAGTGCATCACAGTGTTTACTTACATAGCATTTTTTTTTCAAGGCTGAATACTTAAAATCAATGAACTGCAAGGCAAAAATCGAGGGATTTAACCGCCAACAACAAAACGGCTGCCATGAACATGATGTTTGAGGCTCGGATGAGAAGTGAGTTGTTGAGAAATGAATCATTTAAGATTCTTAGTCCATTTGCATGGAATGAAAGCGAGAACATTAACAGCAAAGAACATCAACAGTAATCTTTCTTTACTGAAAAAGACCTTAGTTTTCCCTGAGAGAGTAGTAGAACCTGATTGGTAGGCTGGAGACATCTTCGGCCCAGCATCTGCTGGTCATTCCCTTGACATTTCCATATTTATTGAAATTTTCATTGACAAACTCCCTGAACTTTGCACTGTCCCACTTCTTCAGTGACTTTCTGGGAGTCTTCCCTCATCACAACTAAGAAAGTTCATAAAAATGAGAAAGAAAGGTACATATTCCTTTACTAGGTAAGAATGAAGTCTCCCAAAATGTAACCCTGATACAAACGGGAAATCCTATGGAAGACGTCACCTCCTGTCAATCCAAGCTAATTTTCCAAAGTCAACAGAGTCAATGCAATCGAATTGTTTCTTATCAATGAGATATAAAAATATATATTGAGGACCATTAATTTGTCAACTGGAAAATAATTAAATGATTTTGCATTCATTCAACAAATATTTACTGGTCATTGGCAAGGCGTTGGGCCCTGTGATAACCAGGATCCAGCAGGAAACAAATGATCTTTTGTCTTCATGGTCATTAAGGTAATCAGAAATATAAAATGAACTACACTGCTAAATTTGCATGAGTTTTAAAAAAGAAATGTATTTTCAAGGAAATTTTAAGTTTATTAACTACTGCTTCAGTCTGTATCTCCAGATCCCCAAGCACTGTAGCCCCCATTCGTTTTGCTATGTATACGGCTCACTGAACTAATACACTCAGAACCAATACACAGAAAAACAGCTTCTCTATTATTTGTTATTTATCTTCTCCATGGCCCCACAACTCAGGGACAGTGGTTTCCAGGCCTAGATCTCTTGAGTCTCTGAAGAAATAAAAGTCCCAACTTGTTGTTCACTTCCTGTCCCTGGCCCTTGGACAAGGGGAATATCTGTCACTTTTTCTGAGACCCTAAGTAAAAGTTCTACATTAGTGACAATTTTTAGAAGCTCCATCTTCAACGTCTGGCTTTTCTATTGTCCTAACTGCCCTCTGTCTTTCACATTTAGGCTACAGCATCACTCGTGTTAGCCAAGTATTGGGCTAAGAACAAATATCACAGGGTCTAATCACTCATTCATAAAGTTCCTTCATTAAATATTGTTGAGCATCTACTGCTTGTGAATGAACAAAATATACTCCTTGACCTCATGGGATTTAAAATTTAGGAAGAGATAGAAAGGGTCATTTAGCAGATATATATAGGTAACATCATGAGTGTAGGTTGTTTTCTTTTAAAACATAGAATATATTTTTTCCAGTCATCAGAAAGTTGGAACTTTGAAAGAGACTGTGTTCATTCCCCATTACTCATGTAAGATGTGACCGCTTCTCCCCAGTTTCCTTGGGCGATGCAGGAGATATACCAACCTACTTTTTTCTTAATCTTTTATTCTTCCTGACTTTCATTTTTAACCAGTCTCTTTAGTTTTTGAAATTTTGCCTCAACAAAGCATCTTTCTACATTCAGTACCAGCTAATGTCATTGACTGTATCTTTTATTTTTTATTTTCCAGCACCAATGCCAGAAACTGTCACTCGTATTAACAGGTATATATAATTTATACATATTTACTAAAAAGCAAGGCACGTGGCTTACAAAGGAGTCTTATCTGGCTTGCTTTTGCAATTAGTTTAACAATTCCTAGGAGAGATCTATGCCTTAGAAGTTCCTAAGTATGTAGAGTATTTTGAGGCTTTTTTTTTTTTTTGTAAAAATATGCTCAATTTCTGAACAAGTTTATACACCCAATTTTTTCTTGGAAAAAAAATTGTCTTTTATCTCCAATTTATAGAGTGAGCAATAGGATAGACTCTGAAGTAAGCACATTGTCAGAGAAGATGGATGAGATTAAATATAAGGTCGGGGTGGGGGAAAGCTCTTTTATGGGGGAACATGAATCCTCACCAGAGAAGATGCTAGTGCCCCACAGGGGGGAAAAACGTCCTGTATGATTTGTAATAGGAGTTAACAAAATATTGGAGCAACTGCAGCATCCCTGGAATGAGCGCCCTGCTCCTGCAGGGACTCTGGTACTAAAACATTGGGATGGAAAAGATCCCTTAGGTTAAAAATATCCCATCACTCTCATTCCTTTTGTTAATGCCAGTAAACTAACACAACGTTTCATTAAGTGTCTCAAATGGGTAAATGCTAAAGAGAGAACCCAAAAAGGGAAGGGGTCTGGGTGAGAGAGACCCGGGGAGGTTTCTTGGCGGAGGGGATGCTTGTCTCAGGCCCAGCAAGGTTGGAGTTTGGGCGGAGGCTGGGATTCTCCATGGGAGGGTGGAATTGCTTCCCTGCCCAACAGCAGCAATTCCCCCGGTGATGCTGAAGCAGTAAGAATGCTGCTTACACATTAGCCAATTTGAGCAGGATTGCGGACGGTCATAATTGCTCAGTGCACTTAAATTATGTTGACTCAATTCAATAACATGTGATATACGGTCCGTGTGCATGTCTACAATCTCAAAAACGCAGCTTGGTAGAAGCTGGCGTTATGAAATTACATCTAATTGAAGCGTCAAGAACTGAAATTCAAAACATGTCTATTAAAAATGTTAATTATGCTACTACCAGCAGAGAAATTCACTTGAGAAATAAATTATTCTTTTTAATGGAAAACTTTTTACAATGATGACTGTGTGAAGTTACCTGAAGTAGAGAGTGGCGAAGGGAAGCTCCTTTTGCCTTCCAATGCAAATTGGATTTGTCAAGTCCATCTACGTGCACACTCTCACTTATGTTAATAATTACAATTTGAAAAGAAGTGTTAGGTAGTGGTTGTCAGTGGGTGAGGAGAGGGGAAAATTAGGACTGACTAATAGTACATGGTTTCTTTTGTGGTGATGGGAATGTTCTAGAATTAGATAGTGGTGTTGGTGCACAACATAAGATTTCATATAAGGTTGGTAAAATGATTTAAATCTATCAGGGTCTCATCCCTTTGTACTTGGTAGAGTTTTCTGCTGACCCCCCCTATTGAATGGTTATAGTTATATTCTGGCCTCCTATTTACTCTAGAGTCAATTTTGCTAGTGATCTTCTGGAAAATTGTTCTTTTAATCTAATTTTAAATTTTATTTGCATATTTTTCCATAGTATTTCCTTTTGATACTTTAAATCTCTATTTATAGTTATGTCCCTTTCAACTTTCCAAAACTTAAAAAAATATTCTCTCTCTTAAATACTGTTGATCAATCTTGCCTCTTGTACCTTTCAGTATTTTAAATATTATTATATAAGTTTCGGGTGCACATTAGGATTAGGGCAGGTTGCATTTTTAGACATGGTCATCAGCAACAATTCACTGGAATATGGCATTTAAGCTAAAAGTTGAGAGAAGTGAGAGAGTGAGCTATGCAAATATCAGAAAGAATACATTCCAGGCAGAGAGAGGTTTGCAGGTCTTGAAAAACAAACAAAAAAACATGAAGGTAGTGTGGCTGGAGCAGATATGACGATGGGGAGCGAAGATGAGGGCAGAGAACAAACAGCTGAGAGGACGTAGGTCTTATAAGTCAATATATGGACTTGGACTTTTGCTTGGAGTGAGATGGGAAGTCATTGTGGGATTCATCTGATCTCATACACCTTTTAAACGATGACTCCAGCTGGTATGGAGAGAACTGATGGTTGAGAGGCAAGAATAGAAATAGGAAAACTAGGTATGGCAGCTATCACCTGAATGTTTGTGTCCCCCCAAATCATATGTTGAAATCCTAACCCCCAAAATGATAGTATTAGGAGCCTGAGGCTATTGGGTGGTGCTGAAGTCATGAGGGTGGGGCCTTCATGAACAGGATTAGTGCCTTATACTTGAGAACCCACAGAAATCCTCAGCCTTCCCACTGTGCGAGGAACACATTGAGAAGGTGCCAGCTTTAAACTAGAAAGAGGGTCCTCACCGGGACCCAACCAGGCTGCGCATTCAGCTTGAACTTCCAGCCTTCAGAACTGTGATACATGGCTTTCTGTTGTTCATGAGCTACCCAGCCTGTGGCATTTTGTCATAGCAGCGGGAATGGACTGAGACAAGAATGACTGCCACGACCTGAGTAAGGACATGATAACAGGGCCAGGTTTGTAGCTGTGAAGATGCTGAGAGTCAGTTTCTGGATAAATTTGGATGAAAATAAAAACAGCAGGTTTACCTCTGCATCTGAAAAGGAAATTGCTATGGTTATAAGAAGGGGCCCTGGTGATAACTGACATGTGATAATTAACTACAGTAATGCACGTTTTTTAGAGGGTAATTATGTTATTGAGTATCTATCAAAATTATACTTCACATACAAACAATTTTATTGAAACTCTTCCATAAACAAACACACTCAAAGTTCCAGAAGCAGTAAAAATTGTAAGCTAAACTTTGTAGCTTACAATTTTTACTGCTTCTGGAATGACAGATTTATTTTATATGTTACTGTTACTAATTAGAAAACACCATATTATGTGATCTAGTAATTAAATATAATAATAAAGGTCAAGAAAAAAATATGACAATGAGGGCAGGATAAAGGAAATAATGTGAGCAATTTTTTAAAATAAATTATTTTAATTAACTTTTGGGTTTCTTTATGTTTTGTATTGTTTGCATTTGTTGACCCCACAAGAGACAGAGCCTGTTAAATTAAGAGGGTTTTCTATAATATGCATAACATGAAGAAACGAGGTTTTTAAATTTAATTGGTGTATAGATCACAGGGGAAGCCACGAGTATGGCTAATACTGTGCAGAGGTGTTAAAAATACAGCCGCAGTATCTGGGCATTTAATAAGGGTAATTGCTTTCTTGTGGCAAACGACTGGAAATAGAGAACACGGGCATCCATCTCTCCCCGCACCGCCAGGGCCCGTCATTACCGTGGGCACATAAACCTGCATTTCATTAGCAGTGCACTTGGCTGAATATCATTTCCCAGGAAACGTTACGTCCAGCTCAGGTTGAGGAGGGTGAAGCATTACATAAGGTAACTAGTTCGTGGTAAAGACACACAGCCAGCAAAGAGGACAGACAGCCGCAGGGATCAGGAAGCCCGTGCTGCCCGGCCGGCCTGGCCCAGCGGCTGAGTGTGGACCCAGGACCCAGGAGGTCGCGGTTCGATTCCCGGGCGGGGCACAGGCCCGGGTTGGGGGCTCGATCCCCAGCAGGGGGCGTGCAGGAGGCGGCCGATCCATGACTCTCATCATTGATGTTTCTCTCTCCCCCTCTCCCTTCCTCTCTCTGAAATTTAAAAAATTAATAATAATAATAAAATTAAAAGCTCTGTGCTGGTGGGTGCTTGATAATTGGCTCCCTGCAAAAACAAAACACCGGTTTGTGATGTCTGTAGGTCCCCCTGGTGTAAATGCTCCCACTGAGCCTGACTTCTGTCTACAACGCGATGTGGCCGAAAGCGGCGTTAGGAAGCGACGTGCACAGTTAACCGGCCTGTGGTCACTGCCCAGACCTGCCATCCAGTGTGGATAACCCCTGAGATTCCTCACTTCCAAAATCAACAGACTGGACCACTGGTTGCCTAATGGCCTTTGTGCATTTATCGTTCTTTTTACAGGATGGGGGTAAGATGGCCTTGTCTTCTTAAGTAAGATTAAATAAGCAAGCCTATCCCCCTGGGAAAGTTCCACACAGCACTGCTGGTGGAGCAAGTGTGCGGGCCCCGTGTTTCCATGCGCACGCTCCTTGTGGACGATTAAAAATTACGCAAGAAAATTCTGACTTCAATAAGTTTATAAGAAACAGACACATTAAAAGTTACCTTTTTCGTTGGTGTTGCCTTGTTGCAATAATAAGACTCTGCAGTGGGGATCAGATATTGCTCATGTTTGTTCTCTAGACGGAACCTAGTGAATAGGCCTGAGGCCTGGTAGTTAAGAAAGATTTTAGCTCACAGTTCTCTGTGGGAACACAAGTCACCTGGAGACCACGGCCCCACCGGGTAATATTTTTCTTGCATAAATATAATCAAGTACAACATGCTTTTTAAAAGTAGACTATAGTAAAACAAATGTCTTATTCTTTATGTCACAATTACTTTATTTTTCTTTCAGTCACAAGAAGTCCCTTTTCACAACGTGGGGACTCACATTAAACCCCTCCCACAAGTCCTCATTTTTCCCGTAGTCTCATGTCATCCTATGTCGACACTTTGCACTCGTAAACATGCATATGCGCACACATTTTATCGTCGATATACAAAACAGGGTTATCGTTTATGTAACTTTCTATAAACCTCACTGTTTTTAAGAAAATGGTTCATGGCCGTCACTCAATTCATTCAAGAGAAAATAGTGCTCTCGCAAACCAGATCTGTCTTCCCAGGTTCAAACTTTCCACGTCCCGAGGGGTGGTGTCTGCAGCCTGCATTGACCTTAACACTCACCTTGCTCCAAGAACCGGTTTGCAATATATGGAGGAAAAACATACTTTCCTTGAGAAAGAGTCGTACCTTGGCTTTCAGGCAGGCAATGAGTTCCCCACGGTGAGGAGCTGGGTCTTGTCTAGAACCCCCCAGCACCTTGCTGTCTGGTGCATTTTTGAAGGCACAAATACCTACAAAATAATAAATCATTTGAAATGAAAGTATTACCTTAGAATGAGTGGCCAAGCAGGTTTTACACAGCATCCTAAGTTCACTGTAGCCTCTAAAGGTATTTACAGTCGTCACAATACCTAACAATTCTGTGGCCTGTGCACCAGCTTGGACCTTAAACCGAATCCCCAAATGGGTTCAGTGTATTTTACTATTCGACTCCATTCCTTCGGAGATGTTGGGGTGGCCATGTGACCGCGGAGTTTCACCTGGAACGCAGAAACTGAGGCAGGAGCCCCATCTGAATTCAGCAGTGACGTGAGGGCTTGCGGTGAGCCAAGCGTTGGCCTGGCGATCTGCGACAATTAACTAGGGCTCATGGCTTGGTGGCACTAAGAGATGAGTCCGTAGGATTCTCTCGGATGATGACCAGCGGTGACATCAAGAAGCCGAGCGCGGCAGGCATTTTCGGAGCAGTGTATCCTTGTACCTTACCCAGGGGCAGAACCAAGTAGCTCGGAAAGGCCGAAAGGGAATGCCACTGCCTCCTGAATGACTGCCGTCCTGCTCCTGCCGTGACACCTGTTCCACTCCAAACGCACAGTTCTCTCAACGTCCGTCCTACATTCCTCCAGGGATTTTGTTTTGGAGGATTGACTTTTTTTTCTCTCTCTTCTTTCAGTCTTTCTTTTTCAGAGTAGATAGCAGCATGCTGTTGATAAACACTTGAGCTCCTGCTGTTTAAATTGTTAGGTTCTGTTCAGAGGAGTGAAATAATGTTCTGCCATTTGTTCCCAGGTACTGAGCCTGCTGCTGAAATGTACAAATAAGTGCTCTGATGTGGGCAGAGAATAGCTCTTTGTGGGCTTTAAGGCAGCGGGGAGGGGGCATCTCACCTCTTTCCTGCGGGGGGTTGAACTGCTCGTTCATCCCGCTGGGGCTTTTATCTTCCCAATTCCCTTTCTCCTGCACTAATACGTGGATTGCTACACATTCATTTCCCCCCCTCTTTTTAGTAATTATTCCCCCCCCCAAAAAAAAACACCAACCCCAAGTTTGCGTTGTCAAAGACAGTGACTCCCAAGGTTGCTAGACCAGACTTAGTCATTAAGGAGAGTTCGCTGTGCTTTAATCTGTTGTGTAGCTGATATAAATATTCCAAATGATCAGAGTACTCAAAGTGTTTTCTTTTTAATAGGGAGAAGGTTCGCTATCCCTCCTTCTTGGTCTTTTCGATGTCTTACATTTTGAGAGCAAGTTCTTCTTTATACGGAAGAAAATGTACTTAATGTCCTAGGCTTTTATCAGTTCACTTCACCCCATGATTCAGTTCTATACCCTGAATTTGTTGGAGCCAGGGATGGATTATCTGCTCCTAACAGAGTGTACATGTTCATACCCGACCATGCACTGGTACACACTCATAGTTTACTGAATAATCTTTTAAGATAATAGTTTTTGTAATTTTTTAAATTGATTTTTAGAGAGAGGAAGAAAGAGAAAGAGAGAGAGAGAAAGAGAGAAGCATTGATGGGAGAGAGAGACATCATCAGTCACCTCTGGCATGAGCCCAACCAATTTTTGAAACCAACTGAGCCACACCAGCTAGGGCTGGGTTTTTCTTTTGATGAAATATATCCTCTTATAGGTGACATCTCATTTGGCAGAACCATATTTTTCTTCACATCTTTATAATAAAACCTTTTTTTTTTTTACGCAGTTGTCATATCTCTATTAGGCACCTAACTTGCCAATAATTCTAATAATCCTCAATGCTACAGATTCAAATCAAACAAAATCTTTGCTTCCGATAAGCTAACCATGTGGGAGATATGAAGTCACAAATGTCAGCAGGCCACTGCTCTGCTGCTGGGTGCTATGACGATGATATTCCACGTGTCCTATACAAGGTCAGTCAGTGATTGTGTTTGCATTGGCATAGCGCCCAGGGCTAGGCCCTATAGAAGTTTCATGTCCCTGGGATATTTTAAAGAAAATAGCACATATAATACCCCTGTAATATATGATAAATATTACATAGAATACAAATTTTGGTGCTGCATTACTAATCAATTCCTACTACATCTGGGTTGAATTGAATCAGAGGTCCAAAGACCAAGGTTAGTCTTACATGAGTGGCAAAGATCTACCACCTCAGTAGACAGAGGCTGGTCAGGAATGAGTTTCCAGGTTTGATAGAAAATGCAGCTATTTTTTGTATCTTTGGGGTCTACGGGTTGGGACTAGAGGACTTGTTTCTAAATGTGCATTTCAAGAATAAGTCTTTTTGCCCAGCCAGCATGCGTGGCTCAGAGGTTGAGTGTTGACCTATGAACCAGGAGGTCACGGTTCGATTCCCCATCAGGGCTCAAGCCCGGGTTGGGGGCTCCATCCCCAGTAGGGGGTGTGCAGGAGGCAGCCCATCCATGACTCTCTCATCACTGATGTTTCTCTCTCTCCGTTTCCCTTCCTCTCTCTGAAATCAGTAAAAACATGTTTTAAAAAAGCAAGAATAAATCTTTTTGAAGTACTTGTGTTGGTACAGATCTCTATGAATACAATCTATTTGTGAGTGAAAGACATTCTCCTCGCGCACTCCTTCCAATGATGCTTCTCCAGGTAAAGTTGACCCGTCCTTTATCTCCCTTGCTTGTTGCCCATCAAGATTGCCCTTCTCTGTGGTTTACTTTCTTTCCACGTGCTCTCATTTTAGAGCCCTAAGAATGAGACTACAGATGAAGAGAGTTGAATTGACAATGAAACTGCAGAGGGGGAAAAAATAACCCAGGATTTATTGTAACTCCAAAGGCACATTTTAAACCCTGGAACGCATTTAAGAATAAAAAGTTCAAACTCACACCCGCCAAGACATTTATAGTTAAGGATCACCCATTGTTAATGTTTCCAATTCATCACGCCTTGCTGACAGTGACGTGTTGAGAAAAGAGCCCCAGCTCTTTTGATCAGCGTGTGTGCTTACTGGGCTCTGTGACTTCCGAAGACAAGGCCACCGGAACACCTGCTCGGACAGACACAAAGGCAGCACGTGGCTCGGGATGTCGGTGCTGATCTGGATAGTAAAACTCCTCTCTCCCCTTGGTGGCATTTTTCTATTTAAAGAGACAGGCTGGATGGATCTCAGACGCCTTGGGCATAATAAAAGAAAAAAAATGAAGAGGAGTCTTTAAACTTCTCTTCCCCACAAAGACACTTTGGGGAAAAGTGTTCTCTCCCACTCCTATTTCAGAATAATTTCCTCCGGTTGCCTTTTTTTAAAGAAAAATGTTCAGGTCTCCAACACCCCGCATGACGCTTCGGGTGAACGGCTTGGTAGACGGCGTTTGCGGTCGCCGCCCTGCGGGCTGTGAGATGTGCCAGGCAGCGCGGCTGAGTCAACGGTGGGCATGAGCCTTGGCAAGTTGTGTCCAGAAGAGTTTGGAAACGTACCCATGACGCACAGCTGGCACCAGATGTAGTTGCAATGGGGTTTCAGGCCCTTTCGGGCCGAGGTCGGAGCTCTCTCGCTGACGCCGCTGTACCTAACGTTCATTTGCAGGGTAAGGCCTCAGGTGAGCCAGCTGGGCTGCGCGCTCGCCTCGGCACCCCTCCGGGGAAGGAAAACCGTGCTATTTATTCATTCACTCTAGTTGTGAGGCTCAGACGTGAAGATAATTAGTAAACTTAAGGTGCCAAGTCACATGTAATGACTCAGTGAGAGGTTAGACATTTCAGATAGCATGTTGCTTGAAGAGCTTCACCATGCTGAGTCTGACTGAGGCTCCTTGAAAAGGAGCTTTTGCATAAAATACCCGAAAAATGGAACATAAGCACGCCATTTTCTCCTAGAAATAATTGCTTTTATGAACTGCTACATGTTTTTCTGGCCTGGACTTTTGTGCAGATCCTCACCGACACCTCTTTGTGGCAGCCCCGTGGCTCTTTCCAGCAATAGGTTGGCGGCCTCCTAAAGCGTTTGGCAAGTCCTCGGGCCTGGGTTTTTATCAGCCCAGGGCATCCCCGGAGGTCGCATGTGACCCGCGGATTCTGGGGAAGCAGCCAAAAGCTACAAACAAACGCACGAGTGAAAGGAAAAGAAAAACAAATTTATGTTTTTGAAAAGCGACCAAGTTGTTTGCATTAGCGTATTGTTGCTAATAACCTTGGGTAATTTAAAGTTACTGGAGGGTCTCAGCACGTTTGAATACCCCCTGATCCCTCGGGTTTAGACCGCCCTCCGGGGAGAGACAGGGCTGCCAGGGCTGAAGGCGGCTGCCAGCTGGTGACATTTCCTCCTGCAGCCGGGGCTCGGAGGCCCCGCTCGGGCGAGGTGATTCTAGCACCGACCCCGGCATCGCGGCGCGCTGCGTGAGCTAATGCTCGGCCACGGCATCAATCACCTCGGAATGAAAAGGTTATTAGAAAGTTAAATTATTTCACTGCTACTACACTAGCATGGCCTAAGCAAGAGTTATACTCCATTGCCATATAATAGATCCCGAAATTCAGTCATTAGTTTCACCTCACTAGAGATATCTAATTACTTAAGCCCATTGGCCACAGTTTAGTGCACCATTACTTATACTTTTAACTCTTTAAAAAAGATGTTACGTAACATGCTAGCATATAATTTTATTTCGCCTCAGTTATTATTTCCTGAGCTCACTTAGTAAAAACACCGATGATATAATAAAACACCAACAGGCATTTATTCGACTCACACTATATAGGGGGTTGTGCAGAGTTATAAAAGGAAATTGTTCTTTTCATGGTAAAATAAGTAAATTTCCTAAGACATTAAAATTGGAGTCATTGTCTTTGGGGAGTTGGCCACTGTCCCTGACCAGAATAGGCCTGATTCAACTTGTGTGCAGAAATGTGTCTTAAGGAAGTCTGAATAATTAGAGGCAGGGAAATGGTGCAGGGTCATCTTACTGCTGAATGTCCATTTTGTCTGGCAGGATAATGTAGTTTGCTGATGTAAATCTAAATTGTGATGTTACCTCCTTTTACTTAAAGTGCACGATGTTAATCTTCGTGGTTCTGGCAAGACCCCAGGGACACCAGCAGCTTCCTGGTCTGGATTAGTCAGGATAGACTAGCTTAAGCTGCACTAACAAACATCCCCAAGACTTCGTTGACATGCCACAAAGATTTGTTTCCTGAGTATGCATGTCTCTGTGAGTTAGCTGCCAACTCTGCTGTATGTCTCCTCTGTCAGAGGCTAAGGCTCCACCTGAACATTCACGGCGGGGGGAAGAGCACACAGTGAATCACACACTTAATTTCCCCCCAGAATTCCAGTCTTACCATGTGCCCAAAAGGAAGAGGGCAAGAATATTTGTGCCCAGCAATAGTGACCCTAACGCCTCTCCACCGAGGACTTCTGTGGAGGAAGCAAGAAATGGGGTACGTCTCAAGAAACTCACTGCGCCTGCTGCTCCTCTGTGTGGTCCCCTCATCTCAGCTGAAACTCTATAAGTTATGAGCAGTCAGTACTAAATGAAATCAATTAACATTTTGCGTGATGTAGGTGCTCTTTTTTTACATGTAATCTGTAATCCATCTGCAATGTTTGCAATCTCTCTGCATCCTGAAGTTCTCAAAAAGAATTAATCAAAAAAATTTAAATTAATTATTTATATAATTATTTTCCTAAGTAAAATGGGGATAGGGTCTGTAATCGCAGCTTTTCCACAGCTCCTCACTCATTGGCAAGTTCAGGGTAATCCCGAATTAAATATAGACTGTCTGAACAAATGAATGAATGAAGGAGGAAATAGAAATTCCGGGTGAAAGGAAGGAGGTTGTCAGATGGAGATATTTAATATCTATTTCTATTTAATTTCTCTTCTTATCTGTATTATTTCTTCCTTCTGCATTCTTTGGGCTTAATTTGTCCAGGGTTTTTTTTTTCTGCCTTATTAAAATGGAAGCTTCATTCTTTTCACTTTTCATTTCTAATATCAGCATTTAAAGTTATATATTTCCCTCTAATTACTACTTTCCTGTATTCCACAAACTTAGATATGTTGTATTTTCATTACTGGAGAGTTCAAAATATTTTCTAATTTCTGCTGTAATTTGTTCTTTGGTCTACATATTATTTAGAAGTGTTTGTTTGATACGCAAGTATTTGATGATTTTTTTGGCTATCTTATTGCAAATGAATATAATTTAATATCATTATCTGATAATTATGAAGGCTTACCTTCTGGCTGAGCATATGGTATCTCTGTGAACATTCCCTGTGCACTTGAAATAGATGTGTGTTGTTTAGTTGTTATTGTGTTCTATAATTTACAATTAGTCAAATTGACTGACAATGTTCAGATTTTCTTATATCTTTACTATTTTTTCTACTTGCTCTATCAATTAATGAATTAGGGGTTTTGAAATCTCCAAATATGAATACATTTTTTTTTTTAGTTTTAATTTTAGCATTTGTTCATAAAATTTATAAAATTATTTATGCTGTTAGTAGAAAATTGTGAATTTTTTCTTTTATTTTATAAGGAGGATCTCTCCTTCACTCAGAGCCTTTTGTCTTTCATAAAAAGTATCTCTCTGGGTGGACTTATGGGTTTTTTTAGTCATTGTGTATAAGCCATTGTGATTTATTTTATAATGTTGAATTTGTCCTAAATTTTACCAGTGGAAGTCCTTTCAGGTAATCTCCTGCATCCTTCCAATGTGTCCTGTTTATTATTTGAACATATCTTTGATCTCTGATGCAACAAAATGTTTCAGGCTCACCTTTTATTTCCTCAGGCCCAAACCTCATATCTTTTAGTTGGATATTATATTTAAAAACCAGCATCAGAGCATTAAAAGTACTCATTGCTTTGGGTGACATTTCTTCTAAGTCCTTCAATAGAAGAGTCTGGAAATATATTTTAAAAAAATCATTAGTTCATACTGATACCTCTAATCCAAATCCAATGGCATAGTTAGTGTTCATCCTCACGTTTTTCCATCCCACGATTGTGTTTCCTTATCTTAGCGCATATTAATTTCTACATAGCTTAAAATCACATAGAAAAAAATAAATGGAATTGTGACTATAATTTAAAAATCCCTAAAGAAGGAAGGTTCTGAATACAAATAGAATTTATGAGATAATTCCTTGAGGTATAGAAATGTCTCTGTATCCTATCTCTGATTGTGGTTATAAGTATCTATGCATGTGTCAAAACTCTATCTAATGGAATATAGAAAGGTCTACTAAAATCAATAATAAAAAGATTAACTTAAAAATTGACAAAATATTTGAACAACCATTTCACAAAAATTCATATGAGTAACCAGTAAGCAATGAAAATACAAATTCAAACCACACTGATATTCTATTTCACGGCACAAGAATGGGTTAAAATGGAAAAGACTGACATACTAAATATTCCTGTTTATTTGGAGAAATAGAGCTCTCATATATTGGTGCTGAGAGTAGAAACGGTTCAACCGGTTTGGAACACTGTTTGGCCATTTCTTCTAACATTCAATCTAATCTACCCAATGACTCTGCAATTTTACCCCTAGATATTGACCCAAGAGAAACAAAAACACATCTATATAAAGAATTACGCAAGGAAGCTTATAGATGCTGTATTCATAACTGCCTAAGGATGGAAACAACCCACCCAAAGCCCATTTATAGGAAAATCTCAACATTTTGTATCATCTCTGGTCCAAGGTCTATGATCCAGAGAACAATGCCATTGAAAGGTGTGCTTGAAACATTTGAGAAAACGTTCATCACATGAGGCTTATTAGTTTTTTAACCCAAACATTTTCAACTACTTTTTTTTTTTTTTAATTTAACATCTGTCACCATACATAGTCACAGATTTTTTAATGGAATTTATTGGGGTGACATTGGTTAATACATTTATATGGGTTTCAGGGGCACAAGTCTACAATACACATCTGTATATCGCACTGTGTGTTCACCACCCCACGTCGGGTCTCCTTCCATCACGATTTATCCCCCTACTCCCTTTTATTGCTCCCCCCGAGCCCCTTTCCCTCTGGCAGTCACCATACTGTGGCCTGTGTCTAGGAGTTGTTGTTTTTTCTGTTGTTATTTAATTTTTTTTGCTCATCTCCCTGCAATTAAATGAAACATAATTATATGATTAGACTCAAATGAGCTACAGGGAACTTTACCCATCTAATGGAAATGAAGAAGTAATCAGAAAGCCCATCTACGGTGCCTAAAAACTGCAAGAATATAGGCGTTAGCGTTGGAGCGCCGGGAGGGCGAGGCTCGTTGTCGGGACGCGGCTGCGGAATTGCACCGCACATCCTGCGTCTACAGGGCGAATTAGTAAAGGCGTCCTTCCGGGCCCCTCAAAGTTACAGTTCACATTCCACTTTGCAAATTACTTCAGGATGGATTCTTTTATCTTGGCGTGAGCTTATTTCAGCACCTGAGGGCCATGCGCGGTGTCCCTGAGTGGCGGGCTGGGCATCGGGCGCTAAGACTCTCGTTTCCATCTGCGCTGCGCGCGTTCCTCACGGGCAGGAGCGCCACAGGCTGCAGGGCCCCTCTGCTGGGCCGAGAGTTTCTGGGCACCGCGGCGCTCCGCTGGTGTTGGCACCCGCTGCCAGCTTCCCCGGGTCTTCCTTTCCCTCGGACCCATCCCAGCCTCTTAGGGAGTCAGAGGAAAGCGAAGGCCACTCTTCTCCTGCTTTTATGTGCTGCTCCCTCCTGCCCCCTCCTGGGTTCCGGAGGGTGCGTCACACCCTGAAGGAGAGGTTTGGTTTCTTGTCACATGTACAGACCAATATGCTCAAAGAATAAGTTTCCTTCCAGGGGCCTGGTTTGCTTTACATTTGGGTTTTTAGGACAGAGCCTCTCTCCAACATTCATCATGAGTTATTTTTTTTTATTTTATTTTAAATGTATCTTTATTGATTTCAGAGAGAGGAAGGGAGAGGGGGAGAGAGAGAGAAACACCAGTGATGAGAGTGTCATTGATGGGCTGCCTCCTGCACGCCTCCTACTGGGGATGGGGCCCGCAACCCAGGCCTGTGCCCTGACCAGGAATCGAACCTCAATATCCTGGATCCTAGGTCGATGCTCAACCACTAAGCCAGGCCTGGCCAGGCGCTATTTTTTTTTTGTTTTGTTTTAATCAGAGAATTATTATTATTTTTTTAAGATGAGATTTGTAATTAACCTCAAACAATTACTTAGTTCAGGAGCTATTTGCTGAATACGTAAATCAGGGGTGGCAAAGGAATTTTGGTGAGAAGGAAATTAGTACAAGTAAAATATTTATGGCTAACAAAAGTATTATTAATTAAGTGCACAGAATATAAAAATGCAAAATAATATAACATTCAGGTAGCCTTGTGAAAGAAGAGTAAAGACAAAGGGACATGAGTAATTGTTCATGAATCTGAAAAATAACTGGGGAGCTGTGCCTTTGTGTGGGTATTGTGTCTTCTGTTTATTGGTCTATAAAGCATAATTGCTTTATACCTTATATATAGTATAAGTAGGAATCAGTGGATAGAGTGAATAGAAATGAGATAAAATGGTACAGAAAAATTTAGGAAGAATAATGATGAAAGAAAGTCCATGGATCACTAATGATCTGTTGCCAGATGCTGGGGCAGCCAGAAGTCCTCAGAAGAGAGATGCCCAGGTAGACTGGCTCCCCTGTTTCCTAGAGTACTAATACCCGGCATGGCCCCAGCAATGCGATAGGGGGCCAGGGTCAAGGAGGCACATCATATACTCAGGAGGGGGTTAGAAATTAGTCCAATATATTCTAAAGGCTGCATATGTGATAAGAACTGGGGCTATCTAAGGAACTGGAAATACGGAAGGTTCGAGGGAAAATAGAAGAACCTGTCTCATCTATCTATTTGTCTATCTACCTAATTAATTTATTGATTTCTGTATAAGCCAAACTTTCCCTTATGTTATTGGGTAAAGCAGGCTACAGTTAATTAAACAGAAGCTTCAGTCTTGCTTGAGTTTTAACACATTTTATCTCTTACAAAAACTCCAGGCAGTTAGCAGTAGGTACGTGACTCGCTCGGTGGGGGTGTCTTCTGAAGCCACATTTAAGCCCTGCGAGAGCGTCCGAATGGGTTACTCACGTCTGCGGCGACCCTGAGAGTGTCTGCGGCGACCCTGAGAGTGTCTGCGGCAACCCTGACCTCTCGCCCTGAGCAACACCTTTCAAAGTGGCAGCTCCTGTCTAACCCAGGGCTCAAGTCAGATGCGGGCTGAAGGTCGGTCAGGCCTCCAGCCTCAAGCACACGCCGCTCTGCTGAAGAATAGATGGCCCGCCGGGGTCTGTGTACTGCGGGGACTGACTGGAGCCTAAATACAAACAGGCAGCCGACACCCAGGCCTGAAGAGGACCTGGTGCCATGTTAAATCTCACGACTCTCAGCTTCGAATCAGTGATTTGAGGGGAAAGATTCATCTAACAAACGTCAGAATGTCCCTGGCTGGGAAAGGCCGGGATCGGCGGCAGATGAACGTTTCTTTTTGAGTCTCACATTCATGGACACAGTTTCTACACCTTCTTGACTTTGGGAAGCAATGCATAAGGAATCCACAGGCTTAGGGTGAGTGATTGGGGCTTAGAGAGCGACGTGGGTCCTGATAACACGGTGCATCCCGGCCTCAAGAAAACGGGTCAGCAATTCTTAGGAAATGTCTTTGATGACTTGTTTGCTCTTTAAAAGATGGGCCTGTAGGAAAAACAGGTACAGTAGTGGAATGTGAACAGCGATACAAAAGAGAGCCGTCTCCCTTCCTGCAAATACTCTTGCAAAGGATTATTTAAAATATAGTTCAAAGGGAAGCACACATGGACATTCATAAATCTTGCCACACCTTAGATCACGTGTCATCAAACTTTCCTGTGAAGGGGCAGATGGGGAATATTTCAGGACTTGCCAGTGGTGTCATCTCCGTGGCAACCACTGAAGGATGCTCTGGGGTGGAAGCATCCATTTTTTAAATACAGGCGGCAGGCCAGCTGTGTCTCACCTGCTTTGGTTTGCTGACCACTTCTCTAGGTCACAAAGACAGACTCCAAAAAATTAAAAACGGCAATGGCCTTTCCGTGCCCCACCCGGCCTGGTCCTGTTCAGCATCAGCATTAGTGTGGAAACGGCCCAGAGCTCTCGACCTCCGTATTTGCGACATCTCTGCGTTCAGATTTTATATTACAAGCTTATGCCTTTTCTAGAATTCAACAACAATGTGCATAGTTTGACTCATCAGACGAAGGGCTAACCTGTGGAGACAGCCCCACTGTGCCCTGGATGCTGGGGTCAGACGGGTCTCTGCAGATTTCTGTGCCTCTGGACAGAATGAAAGTGTCTTCTGGGCTGAGCACTACTTGGAAGAATTTGTCCAATTCCTCAGATGCATTTTCTTTTGTTGCTCTTTCCAGCTCTCATTTCAAAGAGCCTCACGGCAAAGAACAACCTCTCTCGGGGCTACATTTACAGAATGGCTTTGGTCAGTCGACTTCCTCACGCTCCCCCCGCCCCGATGCAAAAGGGGTCCATTCATATTACTGGTTTTTGGCAGAGTTGGCGATTTAAGTTAAATGATTTCCGGGCACTGCAGATTATACTTTTCAAAAACAGTTTTATCAGGAGAAATAGGAAGCAAAGCTGAACTTGAACTTAAGTCCCTGAATCACTCAGGCTTATTGTAGCTCGTTCATTTATACAATTTGAGATAGAAACAGGGGACCCAGGCAAGCAGTGGTGCCTGCTAGTGTTGACAAAGAAAAGATACAGTAGGGAAAGATTTTATTCAGTCTTGTCCTAGAAATGCAATTTTTTTTTTTTTTTACTGGTTATATATTCTTCCAAATTCTCCTTACTGAGAAATGCATGTTTCTTTTAATTCTTTTGCTGACTTTATTTTTTTCTGAGAATATAAACTGTAATTTTTTAAGTAATAGATTCAAGGATTTCAGAGTTGGAAGAAGCTGAAGGAATCTGTCGTTCGGTGCATTACCTGACATCAAAACTCTTCTACAGTATTCTTGCTAAGTAGTCACTTAGCTTTGCTTGATTACCTCCTATGATGGAAAACTCACTATATCCCATAACTGCCCATTCTCAGTCAAGTCCTAATGATTAGAATTTTTTTTTTATTATAAGTGTTATTTTAAATGTTGAATTTATATAGTAGAGATTGATATAGAAAGTTGAAAGATAAAATTTATACAATGGGAATTATATTCAGTGGGACTTTGAATAGTTATGACTTTACATCTCTGGTCACTAGTACAATAAAAGTTTATTTATGTCCTTCTTTGTTTCAAAAATGATTCAAGGGGCCTCAAACAATAAACATGATAAGCAAGATGAAAGTTAGAGGGCGTAAAGAAAACAGACCCAAAGGAAAATTAAGAAAGGAACATAATATAAACTAGAATTAGGGTTTATCATAAAATTGTGCCATTGAATACTTCATAGCGACTAATTCAAGTAGCCAAAGCAAAGAGAGATCATTAATGGTTAGGGAAGAGCTCTTGTTTTCCCGGTTAAGCAAACCACGAGTCTTCTCATGAATAGATACAGGGATGTCCTGAACAAAGTCCTCAGCCATATCTTCCCAGGACACATTTCAGAGAAAGCTGCCTGATAACACCCGATACAGCAATCAAAGTGTAGTTTCCTGCAAGTAGGTCAGCTGTCCTATCAAAGACAAGAATGGCCACTGCCTGGTAGCCTGGTTCGACCCAAGGGTAATTTTGAAATACCGATGGGGAGAGATAAACTTTAGTTAACACTCCACAACAGTTCTATAATTGAAGTTTTCATATGAATAGTAAAACAGAAAATCCAATGTTACATTCTTTGGCCTGAATCAAAAGTACACAATTTTGAAGTGGCTTATTAAAGGCACATCCAAATGCTCTGGCAATCAACGAGGCAACAGGGAGAGTTGACATCATTTTATTATAAAAAGGACCCTAATGACGACGGGTGCCTGTGAGGATGATTCTCCTTGTGTGAGTCTGGGTTTGTGCCTTTCCGGTGGGCCTGTAATTCACTATTTCTCCGTGCAGTCCAGAAATGCTATCTGGAAACTAACCAGTAGACTCCAGACTAGCGGTTCTCAAACTTCAGTCTACTGAGGAAACAACTGAGACCCTTGTCAACTACGCAAAACTCCCACCTCCGAAGACTGATTCCTTAGGTCTGTGTGAACATAGGAATCTGCATGTTGCCGGTGATCTGTGGACACCCTTTGCAAAGCATTGCTCTAGGCAAGGTAAATGTCTCCTCTGGGGCTAAGGCTATGCAGTGGTAGCCAAAGTTATCAGTGAATCGTTATGAACAAATTTTATTTCATTTAATTTCCCCCCTTTGGAGGTGGAAGATTGTCTCTTTTTCATAGAATTTTGATAAAACTACCTTGATTCCTGTCTAGCTCAATGTTCAGAGTAAGGTAAAGGAAAATTCATGGGATAACACAAAAATCTCTCCCAGTTAAGACTTTTCAATGACCCCCTCCCCCATACCACCAGATTGCCAGGCAACGACTTTTTTCTTAACTATATTAATTTAGTTCCTTGTCTTTTAGTATTATTATTCTAGGAAACTTCCTTTTATTGTTCCCAGGATGTCTGAGGGAGACCATGTTATTTATAGTTGTGCGGTCATAAACAGATTGGGAGACACAACCAGTGTCGCCAGGAATCTAAAGAAAATGGGGCAGAGCAGCACCGAGAAAGGACTTCGCTTCTCTCAGATGTGCTGCTGGACAGGGGCTTAGCTGGCTACCTGCCTGAGCCTCGGTGAGGAAGCTGCATGTTTTAGCTCCTACAACCCGGGCATTTGCCTTTTTAAAAACAGAGCTGCTGAAAATAACGTCATGCTTAAAATCCTACCAAGAACAGTGGCGGCGGATGAGCTCCTTCACCGATCTTAAACCCTGGATTCCTTGCCCTGGTCGCTCTCAACATTCCCTTGACAGCACCCAGCACTGAAGAGCGGAAAGCTGGTGACTAAAATAGCAAAAGACCCACATTTTTCTCCTACTCTTTGCCTGGCACTGTGCTAGGTTCTGGGGAAAAGGAAATGAATGGGACAGAGGATTTCCCCTAGGCGTTGCCCTCGAATCCCCTCCCCTCCTCACTGGGCTCTGCACTGATTAACTCGCCCTCTGTCCACTCAGGTAATTTCTCATTGTGAGGTCCCCGGGGTGAAGAAACCCCTTCACCTCGTTACTTTCTATTACCAGGGGTTTAAAAATATTTTGTTTTGGCGAGAAAGCATCGTGTCTCTACTATCGGGGAATAGAGATAGTAGATGAACTCGGATTCTTTTAGGAAAATATCAGGAGGGAACAAAGGAGAAACAGTATCGATGCAGTGGCCAGGATTTTCTTTTCACCTGGGGGAAACCTAACCATGGGTTTTGTGCTACTTACGTTAATGTCCTATCATTTCTTTCAAGGTGAGTGAGATGCTGGCAGTTACATCCAGAGATAAGAGAGTCTGAGGATATTGAACGAGAGGATTTCTTTCATTAGTTAATGGGCAATCGTCAGTGCTTGAAAGAGTGCCCTCAACTAAAAGCCCCCCGAAATGGCATTAGACGCCAACCTGGTTACAGTTGCTGTAGAAAAGCCAAGTTGAAGTAACATCGGAAAATCAGGAGGCTGTTTGGTGAGTCACAAAGGCCTGTTCTGTGTTCTAGCTGGGTGGGGAGAAGCAAAGTTAAGAGGAGGGTAACTAATAAGTGATTTTAATGGGTAGTGTTGGTGAGGACATTAAATATGTAACCACAGTATTTAAAACTTTTCTAATTTATATATCTACTTCAGCATTTTTCCGTTATTTCATGGTGTCTATTTGTTTCTGTTTTATTAAATTGTTTTATTAACAGTCAACCAAACACATAGAATCATAAGTTTAGAAAACTGATATGTACAGGGTGTCCCCCCACGTTTTGAGTAATTATAAAGGCAGCGTTTATTAAACTACATTTCATTTTCATTTAACAGCTATCAGCTGTTGAGGTGTGTATACATTTTTGGGGACACCCTGTCCATATTTGTCTACATTAATTGCATCTTGGCTATTGGAACAAAGGGGTATAGGAAGAGACCGCTGATTTAACTGGCTAAAGGATGCAGCAGGAAATGGCTTTAAGTAGATTGGCTGCAAGGGTCGATTAAAGAGATTTATGCCAAACGCGGCAGCTCCCGCTGACATCCTGCAGGCCCGAGCGCCTTTCCCAGACTCCTGCCCTGCCCGCGCCCACGCGCTTGCCTCGGAGAGGAGATTTCTCCCCACGCAGGCTTTGCCTCCGCTCAGCGTTCACTCCCAGCCCTTCCCCCAGCCTCTGTCCTGCTGGCCGCGATCACCCCTTCCTTTGACCCTGTGCCACTCGCGCTCCATGCGCCAGTCACTGGCTTTTTGCTGGCTCTGGGGTTACACGGAAAACACGCCCAAAGGAGAGACGAATGCAGTCCCCCCTCTCCCGTCTGGAAGAAGCGTGAGGTGGGCACCTAACCAGCAGCTACCTGGGTGAGAACCTCGCAGCCCGCGCGGCCCCTCGTCAGCCCGGGAAGCGGGAGCGGCAGGCGGCTCTCCAGCCCTCAGCGGCGGCAACAGGTCAACGGAAACATAGTAACACCTTTAACTCTATCCGAGCAGAAGGAGCTTAGAGCGGGTCAGGGCCAACGCGGAGGGATTGGAACCCCCAGGCGCACAGGCCGGGGCCAGGCACCTGGGCGAGGGGCGGAGCAGAGGCCCGAAGCTGCGCGTGCGCGAGGGCAGCGGCGCGCGCGGTTGTGATTGGCTGGTTCCCACCGTGGGATTTTCCGAGCATGACGCACTTCCGGGCTCAGCGGGGAGCTTGTTTCCGCTCGCGGCCCTGGGATTAGAAATGACGTCAGTCCGGCCGTGGTTGTCGTGGGACTGCACCTGCTCGCCCGCGGGCGGGACTGATGGGACAGGCGAGGGCGAGGTAGGAGTGGGCTTGGCAGACTGTAGAGTGCGGTTTCAACTGTAAAGCGCTCTCGTGCAGGGGCTCTGCCCTTTTCCGTCTCCCTGGTCTGCGGGGTCACCCCCTGGGCGACCTCGCGGGGCCTGGCTCGCAGAAGCCTCCCCGGGTTAAATGTCCCCCGGCCGACACCCATCATGAAATTCTTACTTTTATGTTGTAAATTGTGTTTTAAAAGTGAGGCCGCTGGGAAAACCGAAACAGCAGGGAATGCACGAAATAGGCAAAAATCCGCAGGCCCGCAGCCCCTCCTGGCCTCCTGTGCACTGCAGCAGGCCCCCAGGAACCGGAGCTGGGTAATGCATGCCCCATGGGGAGATGCTAGGGTCCTGACCGGAGAGGGGTAGGGGGGAGAGGGAGGGGGAGATGCTAGGGTCCTGACCCGGGAGGGGGAGGGGGTGAGGGAGGGGGAGATGTTAGGGTCCTGACCCGGGAGGGGGAGGGGGTGAGGGAGGGGGAGATGTTAGGGTCCTGACCCGGGAGGGGGAGGGGGTGAGGGAGGGGGAGATGTTAGGGTCATGACCCGGGAGGGGGAGGGGGAGAGGGAGATGTTAGGGTCCTGACCCGGGAGGGGGAGGGGGAGAGGGAGGGGCAGGGCCCCGGCCACCCTGAGGCCACACTGCCCTGAGGAACCAGGTCTCCTCCCCGAGCAGAAGGCAGGCGTGGTGGCACTGTGATAAAACACCACCCAAATAGTCCCATCACACCCTTTCCTCCTGGGTGGTGACCTCCGTGCCTTCGCCAACCATGGCATGGAAGTAATGACGCGAAGTCGGAGAACAGGGCCTCCAGGTGCCCCCCTCCCGCCCTGCCTTCCTCCCTCCTCAGCCCAGGCAGTGCTGGGAGAAGTGAAAGATGGTGACGATGGGAAACAATACAAAAATAATACAAAAATAAGAAAAAAAGACCGTGTGCATGACAGTGAATGTACTGAATACCGCTGAACTTACCCTTAAAAACGGTGAGGATGGTAGATTTTATGTTACGCTCATTTTAGTGTAATTAAAATGATTAAAATTATTTTTAAAAAGAAGTTATAAAATCGGTTGCGTTAGTTTCATGGTGGGCTCCTGCCGTGCTGGTGAGAATGAAATGCTAAAGCAGATGAATGGTGTCAGTCTGATGCTGCACATGAGCTAACTGCTCGGTGTTTTCATTTAAAAGGACATTGCGTAATGTAAGGTGAAGGGTAAATGCCATGCGATTTAAAGGGTTTTTGTTTTGTTTTTACTTAAATAGTAAATAAACACCATGGCAGGTCTAGAGGGAGACTATAGGAAAAAATATGTACATGTTTCAGTTATTTTGAAAGCACAGTTTTTTCCTGCTTTTTCAATAAGGGCCCTGCACATTCTGTAGCTGGCCCTGATCGCCAGCACTATTTACACTGACGAGGGGCATCGCTGGAAATGTAGAGGGTACGTGTAACCCCCCACGTGTAGCTCTGGGAGCACAAAGAGCGCAGTGGATCCTCAAAATAGAGGCACACTTTTAATTTGAGCCTTTTACCCATGTCAAGCTGTTAAGCTCATTCTGTGGGTTCTCTTGTGTTGCTTTTATCTTTGATTCATTTCTTGATGCTTGTGCTATTTGAGGGATGCATTCAATGTCATTAATCAGGGAAGGCATTTAACAGCGAAAAGCTAACGAAGCAGAAAGGATTTCAATTGTTCATAACCACCTTTTCACTTCTACTAATTGCTTTGTGGGTTTTCCGTACATTGTCTGTAACTTAAAAGAATTCTCAAAAAGCAAGCAAGCAAGAAAGAAACACTTTTAATTTCTCACATGCTTTTTCAAGTTGTTCTTACCAATTCCATAGCAATAAAGAGAAAAAAGGGATGTCCCCTGCGGCTGTGAAGCCCCCCGGGTGCTGAGTTAGACAGAGGAGTTTGTCTGCCTCCCTGTTAATCACTCTTTACATCTGCAGTTCCTTTTTATAACTTTCTTATAGAATGTATGCCTTTAAATCTTCTTCTGCCGATATTTTCATGTTATCGATTACTGACACGAAGGAGAAAGGAACACTAATAAGATCCTTTCCTCACCGTGTTTCTCTTATTCCATTTAATCCCCTCTCCTCCCCTCCCTGCACCTGTATCCCTGACTCAGGTGCTTGTCATCTTCAAAGCAGGCGTGAGGCCTGTGTCCCAGCTGCAGGGAATCGGGCAGGTATTGAACCTTAGAATCTTGTTGTTCTTTTAAAAGCGAAAGGGTCAGAAAAATCTACCCCATTGCCCACTTGGTAGGTCATTCTCAGCTTAAGCTCTTATTTTTATTTTTAAGGGATATAAAATATGCTGCCTTTTCTGTTGAGAAAGAGCCTATTGTTGTCTCTCAATAGAGCCTGCACTTTGATTATTTCCAGTAGGAACAAGGATCCATTACATTCCCAGAGGTAGAGAAAGCTGGGTATGGTCAAGGACAGAAGGAAGGCCGATGGAATTGAACCAAGGGGTTACAAAGACTGAAATGCTTCCAGCAAGATCGGCAGGGGCCAGATCCTGGAATTGCCCAGAGGCCATAGGAACTTGAATTTTACCCTGAGTGCACTGAGAAGCCGTCACTCGTTGCTAGTATGGAGGTGTGCAGGGGACACGGTGTGCAGAGGTGGCACCCAGCTCATTCGAGGTTGTGACATACTCTGATTTTTGTTCCCTTGAGTTGGCTTAGAGAAGGGCAAGAAGAAAAGCAGGGAAAAGTGATGGACATGACAGCCATTCAAGGGCAGGATCACTGTAGATGTTGGCAGGAGGGGAAATAAAACTGAACCGGGTACCCTGAGTGGGCTTCCTGTGAGCCCTCGGGCACCTGCAGGATTTGGTTTGAGTGCTCCCGGGGATGTCCGATGACTCTCCTCTTTCCCTTGCAGATTACAAGTGAGAAAAGAGCGTTTATCATCATTATTGCTTGGACTATATTCTTCCTTTCCAAATGCATGTAATTGTCTGAGAGATGCTATCTTAAGACATTAAAGTCAGTAATCATAGCACTTCTCACAAAAAGCAGCAGCTCGGGTAGAAGGGCAAGGCAGACCCAGAGGAAGATGTATAAGAAAATTGCATCACATCATCTCGAGCCATTGATTTGCAGACTGTGTTTTTTCTGTGGCCCCTCCATTACAGCACTGCATTTCAGCGACTGAGAAAATGTTTGCTGACAAATATGACTGTAGTGTCCATCACCCCATCGCAGTTTAATAGTCTAATTCTTCCCTGTGATAAGCACACGGGGCTTTTTTGAGAAGCCTACATTTGGATGTTCAGCTTCACACGTGATGAAGCACTAGATTCCTTTTTCTGAAGGGTAATCAAAGACGAAGATGTTTTCGGGAGATTGGTTTAAATTGAACTCCTTTGAGTCTCATCATATAATATTTGGTCATCCTGCCATATTTCGAGTACGGGACCATACAGTTTATACAGCGTGGCCTGAGGAATAACAGATTCAACCACGAAAGACATAAAGACCAGTCAAAAGCAGGGATTGGTTCACTGAATCAGACAGTATTTTAAGCATCGGTTATGGGCAAACATCCTCAGTACCCTGTAGACTATAAGACCTTGGGCAGACTACATATATACTTAAAAATTATAAAAGATAACATTATGTCCTATTTTGTAAATTGGTTGATCCAAAGCGCTCTGCTGAAGGGGTTGAAAGAAATGTAAGGGAGCCTGGGGGTGATCCTAAGAGAGTCATGTAGGCTTTCCCAGAAATTGTAGCATTTTAACTGGATTCTGAAGGGTCCATGATATTTTCCTAGGGAAAGATGGGAAAGATGCATGATCCATGAGTCATCAGAATCAATAAAACTGTTGCTCCCTACAGCTTAAACCTTCAGGAAAGCAGTATGGGGACTCCTATAGACATTCCTGGAGGGAATGGCCGAGTCCCAGGGTCAACTGGAAACTCTTTAGAACTAAAAGATTCATGAAGCCTTTACTGGACTCCTGAATGGGGAATCACAGACACATCCGATTAACCCTCTGTTGCTTAATTAGTGGCAAAGGAAGTGTGTGTAGCATCAGCAGGTTCCTGCAGTGGCTTGTCCAGAAACATTGAGTATTGCGTTTCTTGGTCAGGTTTTATGGGTCCTGAGAATAATTGTTTATCTTTGTTTCCCTTCTCTTGTTAATCATTTTGGATTTTAATTTCTTTGAAAAGAAATAGTCTATGTAGTTACACTATTAAAGGGAATTAAAAAGGTTTTAGCTGGTGTCATAATTATTCAAGCATAGGTGCAAAATACAGAGAGTAGGTATTTCCAGTTGTCTGCTCTGATGTGTATGTTCAGTGGTACAGTTTTATTTTTGGTCTGGTATAAATTACATTTTTTTCAGGGTGGTTTCTTGTTGTGTTCTATAATAGGGAATGGGGTGATGAGTAGGTCAGCTTTTTCCATATCTGGATGAATTCTGTAGGTCTTTCATTTATTTTATTTATTTGGAAGAAACACATATAATCAGGTATTTATTCTCTCTCTAAAAAAAGAAAACCTGTATATTGGTGCAACTTAAATAAAATAGTTATATTATGAAAAGAAAACATGTTATGTTAATATTCTATAAATAGTAGTATTAATTGCTATTATAGAAAACATTCCACAAATTTCCTCTATTCTAACTCAGAAGTCAATGTTCATTGGATTTACTGTGTGTGAGCCCTCCGGGAAGACTATGCTGGTTAACAAAAAACAACTCATTATGATTCATGACTTTATAAAAGCATACTTCACTGTGGGCAGTGTGAAGCCCATAGAGGAACTGTGGCAAATAGGAACATGTGGCTATAATTCAGAGAGTTTATCTTTAATTTTATATTACTTTTTTATTTTGACCAAACCAAAATGAAATAAAACTCCTCTTTTAGGAGCAGCAAGTATACTTATTAAAGGAAACAGACAGATTTATAGAGATTATCTAACTTAAAGGTTAGAAAATATACATTTTTATTATTTGGATCATATTTCAATAGAGTTAAAGAATTTAGTGTATTTTAATCTTATTTTTTCCTAGAAAGAACCTGATTTCTTTTTTTAAATTATGGCATGCAACAATTTAGGCTTTCCTGAAAAGTAAGAGTGTGTTGTGTTGAACATTTAATTCAGTGTATTTCCTACTGAGTGAATCTTGAATAATTGCTACGTGGAATGAATCATGAAGAAAAGGAAACCTATTTCAGAGTAAACATGTTTATCATTTAATATATGTTCCCTGTCCCTATTATTTCAACAAAGAAAATGCAAATTCCAATAAAAACCAACATTTGCCTGAAGTCAGCCAATACAGTCTTCCCTTTTTGCTTGTCTTGGCTGCTGTAGTACACTCCCCGGGAGTACTGAAGAATATTCGTCTTTTCTTTCTACATGCTCTTCTCTCTCTAACCCTGTCCATATCTCCTCCAGCACCAGGTATACAATTGATGACAGGGAAACATAGATGGAAACAGAACATAGTGATCCTAAGTACAGTGGTGAACACTGTACCCAAGGGATTCCCTAGAGAACTGGATCCCTGACTGCAAGGGATCGTCTGCAGTTTTACATGAGCTGGTGGCTCATTTCCCTGATGAAATGGCCACATGTCTACCCAATGGTAGAGTTAAGCTAAGAGTTGGAGTAGGTAACAGTGGTGGTAGCTGGCGTGGAGTGAGTGTTTAATATGTATTAAACATACTACTTGCTGCTGGGAGAGACAGATGTGTGTTCTTACTGTAAAGATTTATCACAGTGTAGGTCTGATTACTAACTCTACAAATGAGGAAACAGCGTAGTTACATTAAGTAACTTGCCCAAATTAACACAAGCACTAAGTAGTAAAGACTGAATTCGAATTCAGATCCTCAGACTGCGGAGCCACTACTGCTGAGGATGTTATTGCGCCCCTGCAACTGAGCTCCTAGATTCCTCCCTGTCTGAGATCGTAACCCTCTAACACGCGTCTTCTTTAAGGCCCGATACGGAGCCGTCTCTCAGTGACAGCAGGATTGTCTTTGAGGATGTGTCTCTATGTGCGCAGGCCTGGAAGCGTGTCTAGCAAATGATTAGGATTTGTTTTAAGAAAGAGGTGGAATTACCATTTATTTTAGTGAATTACTTCAGCGAGGATGTGTTGGTTTTTAATAACCCAAAGTCAAGATGATTCATTATCACAGACCAGGGCAGCCTTTGCTCAGAGTATTTGTATGCTTGTTAGTATCTGATGTGAATCAGAACACCTATAAAATGAAAGAAATCATTTAGGGTAAATTCCTCTAAATTTAAAACTAGAAGTTCACTTTACAACTGTGAGCATTCCAAATTATAATGTCACATAATGGCATTAGGGGTTTAAAAATATTTGCGAGCTATGGCTACATAACATTTTCATTTATTGGAGCTTATATACCCTTCCTCAGAGGCTTTAAAAAACAATTTGAAAACAGCCTAGAACTGCTGTAGCACTTCAGTAAGGTAAAAAGCTAATAAATGTATTCATTCGGAAGAAGGAAAAATCATAACCAAAAAAAAAAATAAAAAAAATTAAGTAGGAAGTTCAGTGTCACTGGATAAATTAGAATTAGTGTTCTGAGTACTTCTTAAACAAGTGATTTTCACATCACTTCTCTGGAGCCAGTAAAGGCCCATCTCAGAACCCTGCTCAGGTTAGCTCCTCTCTTTATCTTGTTAGCTAAGATGTCACTGACCTGCATTAAAAATCAGTGCATGACTTGGGGTGGTGAACACACAATACGATGCACGGATGATGTATTATAGAAACCTACGTAATTCTATTAACCGATTTCACCCTCATAAATTCAATAAAAATAAAGGTTAAAATTAAAATAAGAATCAATACCTCGAAGAACATCCTTATTTGAATGACAGGCCAAGAAAAATAAGCCATGAGCAGTAGTGGTGAGAAGCAGCTAGAGAGAGAGGAGGGGACTGCGAGGGGGACGTCATGAGACTGGCTTTCGTAGTGTTGAGCGCATCATGCGAAGGGGAAGGACCACAGCGGTGTAAGAAGCTTTCAAGCTGAGTCTGAGCTGCAGTTGAGTAGAGGAGAGAATCTGGAAGCTATCGTTTGAGAAATGGGGAGGCAGAGGGTATGTAGGTAACCAGATTTTAATGTTTAACTGCAGAGCCATAGACAGATATAAGGAATAGCTAGAGGAAATTTTTAACCAAGAAGATAGTTTTAGAATTTGGAAAAGCGTTAATTTCTGAGAGTGAAACCAAACTATGAGATGACCGGTTTGTAGAGGAACTCAGCCTGTGCCCGGTTTGTGTGGAGGAAAACTCAGGGAAGGTGCGTGGTCAGCCTCCCGCGATTCCACCCGGCGGCTGGCCTTTTGGTAGCGAGTGCCTTGAGTTTCTCGAGCACCTGGGTGTCCTTCCCATCGGAACAGAATGACGCCCTCGGTTCATTGACGCAGACTGTGTTGGCCTTCATTCAGGTCTTTGAACTTCTTTCAACAATGCTTTCGTAGTCTTCAGCTTGCAAGTCTTGAACTTCCTTTATTAAATTTATTTCTAGATATTTTATTCCTTTTTATAATCTTGTAAATGGATTTTTTCCTTAATTTCCTCTTGTACTGTTAATGTCTAGTGTGTAGAAATACAAATAATTATTAGAACCCAAACTGATAGCCGTGTTTCAGCATGTGGGTGACACACGCTTCAGCTCATGGGAGGGCTCCTGTCTGACAGTGATAGGCACCTGCTACCTTAACTCGCACATCGGCACCTGTATTTTGAGGAGTGAAATGGGAAATGCATCAGTTTCATATCTAAAATCATCTCTTATCAAATTGTACAAACGATGTTGATTTGGCGTCTGTCACAGGTACTGTGTCAGGCCTGTCAAAGGCGTGTGGACGCACGTTTCCCACGCATCTGCCCAAACCAACGAGGGTGAAGAACTCAGTCTTATCAGGTGGAGTTTTGCATCAGATCTGGTTCTTTTTCTTCAGCGAATTGCTTAAACTTTGCACTTTCAACAAAGTTGTTGGTAATTTTCACCAAAGTAACAATTCAGAAGATTTTTCGGTTTGATATTTGAGTGATAGGAATGGATATAAAGAGTTCTCATATAAGGAAAGCATCAAAATCATATTTCAAAAGGAATGTTTTAGAAATGTCTCTGAAAGAAACGTGCTCCCATTTGTTATATATAATTCAGGCATATGTAACACTCTCAGAGAAAAATGAGAGCAGGCAGAAAAAGATCGCTTCAACATGCTGTAATTTCAGTGTGTCTCGAATTACTTTGAAAGGCACACTTTGGCAACGAGAAGAAATTCAGCGGCGCTGAGCTTAAAACTCCCTGTGGGATGGAGTCTTCGCCCAGGACAGTCTTGAGGAACATGGTATCAGCATGTATTGCTCAGGTGAGCAGTGCTTTTATAAAAACGCAAAACAGCAAAAAATATTCCCATGGAATGTCTTATTGTTGCCGAACTAGCTCATACTAAAAAAATTAATTTAAAGCTATAGCATGTGACTGTTTTAGACTTCAGTGTAGAATATTATGCTCTGTGGCAAGTATATTCTGTCTTCGTTTTATATTCTTTTGGTTATTACATTTTTGTCAAGTAACCACATTGCCGTTCAGTAGAATTTTTTATTGGATTATTCAATATAAAAAGGGACCCACGCAGCCAAGATGTATGCTTAAGGTTATTTAATAACTGTTAAAGAGACAATTCCCATGCCTGAATCTGGACTGCCATCTATCAGCCTAATGAAAAGAAGTAGTATTATCCTGCAGTTTCTTTTTCTGCTGTTGATTTGTGGGGCCCCAAGACCATTTGCAAATGATCAGTGTCGTTTTTATCTGCCACGGCGACGAATTCATTCCCTGGGTGGATGAACATCATGAGGGGAAATAAATTTCTCAGAAATGTATCCCCTGAAGGTTTCTATCCATTATGGCTACAAGTTTGCAATGGAAATGGCTTTATTGCGACATAGAGAATATGATAGAATTTAAAGCTTGCGAAAGATGATTTGAAAACGAATACAATACATATATAATACAATGTATTGCCACAGAGATGCATTTATGTATTTAGACAATGTTTTGAGTTTATCAAAGCAAACATGGGGCAACTCAAGTCTGCCTGTTAATCCAAAGAGTAATGAAAATGAAGAGTTAATGCATGCAAAGAACTGGAAATGAAAGTAGTCTCCCTTTTCCAGCATCGGGCACTTAACACGTTCTGCTTGGCTGGCAGGCGTGAGCTCCAGAAATCAGGTCTCATCCTTTCAGTGTTTCACTTAAATCTCCCTCTTTTGCTTTGCTCCCAGTCTGACTTTTACCAGGGCTGCGTGAGTCTCTAAGGGATCATCTCAACAGAAAAATAAAGCAGAAGTGAGTGGAACTGATTCCACCCCTGGGTTCAGCCTCACCTCTGTCATCGGCGCCCACGCTGGGCTTAGCGAAGCGAGCCGGAGCCGCGGTGCCTCCCTGCTGAGCGGGGCGACATCTGGGAACATCTGGGGCGAGGCCAGCAGCAGCGGGCCAGCAAGAGCCTGTCCTCGGGCCCCCGAGGCGCGGCCGGGAGCGGGCTGCCGACGGCGCCCGGGTCTCCGACACCGCAGAAGCCACGCCGCAGGAGGCCTGTGCGTGAGCGGAGCCTCCCCGGTTCCTCAGTGGGGCGAGAATAGAATCTTGGAAAACTAAAATGAAGAATATAAAATATGTAATAAGCATAAACAAGTTGGGCACAAAGAAGTTATATATTTTAGTCATTATGTTCTATGCCAATGAGCTGAGATTAGCTCTAATTTTTTTTTTAATAAAAGCCAGATATATTTCTGTAAGAAACACATTGTAATAAATGTGAAAAAGGTTGAAAATAAGGCACGGTGGAGAAATACTAGGAAAAGACAATAAGAAAATATGTCCGACTGTATTATGTTGAAGGGAAATTAAAGCACTGAACATAATGAAGAGAGGCGTTGCGTAATGAGGAAAATGACAAGAGAGACTTTATAATAGAGACGTCACAGGGCAGCGTGCACCGGAAAAACCCACAAAAAACCCAGAAAATATGTACAAAGGTGTCTGAAGAGGAAAGAGGATGTGATTAAAAATAAGTCACAAGTAGAATGATGGATCTCATGTTACTGTCAGAATCAGTGTTTTCATAAGAGACTCGCCTGGATAGAATGGGACATGCACACACATTAGATCTGATTAGCGCAGTCCGTCATTATTAGAAGATTTTTAGAGCCACGTAGAAAGAGAGACACAGAACTTGGTATCCCTCCGGTAAAGAATATGTGTTCCTTTGGAATATTTACTGAAGAGTTTTAAAAATTGGTCATGCACTTGGGCATTAAGGAGAAATAATTGAAAAGCCTACCTATGACATTTGCATTTTCTGCACAATTATAAACAATAAAGTGCTGACAAAATCTTAACTTCTTGAAATCAATATTTCTATCAAAGGTAAGTGAAAGGAAAATTAAAATCCACATGGAGGCCAGAGAATCCACTGTCTTAAAATGAGGCGTATTCATCTCCTCCTTATATGAATACCTGCGGGGGCTCTTTGGGAAGAAGTTCTCTCTGAAACGCCCCTGCCTCTGCCTCTCCCTCTAACCACGTAAATACTGTGGACTTAGGTGTCGACGTGAGACTCACAAACGGAACGGCAGCTGCCCATGGCCGCCCGTGTGGAGTGGGCCCGTGGCCGCCCGTGTGGAGCGGGCCCGTGGCCGCCCGTGTGGTGCGGGCCCGTGGCCGCCCGTGTGGTGCGGGCCCGTGGCCGCCCGTGTGGACTTGGGCCCGTGGCCGCCCGTGTGGTGCGGGCCCGTGGCTGCCCGTGTGGAGCGGGCCCGTGGCCGCCCGTGTGGTGCGGGCCCGTGGCCGCCCGTGTGGTGCGGGCCCGTGGCCGCCCGTGTGGAGTGGGCCCGTGGCCGCCCGTGTGGTGCGGGCCCGTGGCCGCCCGTGTGGACTGGGCCCGTGGCCGCCCGTGTGGTGCGGGCCCGTGGCCGCCCGTGTGGAGTGGGCCCGTGGCCGCCCGTGTGGTGCGGGCCCGTGGCCGCCCGTGTGGACTGGGCCCGTGGCCGCCCGTGTGGTGCGGGCCCGTGGCTGCCTGTGTGGAGCGGGCCCGTGGCCGCCTGTGGATGGCCGGGCAGCCTGCTCCGGGCGCGCTGCTTTGCTCTTTGCCAGCAGAGCCTCAGTCAGACATGAGGCAAGAACTCGGTGTCGGAACCCACTTCCATCTACTCTGAAAGCTGCTGTGAATGTGAAATGAGGCGAGGTAGATCCATCATTTAACAAAATGCTTAACATAAATAAATGTTTGTTTCTTTCTGGATACTCCTCCCTAAACTCATTTCTTGCTGCTTCTACTAAAATAATAGATAGGCTTCTAGCCCGTAATTACATTTCCTTGGTCACTTTTGGGGACAGAAATAGAGCAAAAGGGTTAATAAATTTGCATTGAAAACCTGAAGAAGGAAAACCTGATAAACAAGAAACAACCAAAGTCGTCATAAATATTACCCCAGTAAGGCAGAGTTACAGTATTTATTTTTTCCCTGATAGGAGTATATCATTTCCTGTTGCTAATTTTTAAATTTCACTTTAGAGGTGCAAGCTGGGAGACTTAAAATTGTCAGAGGCACATAAATTACTGATTCTAGCCAGCAAGGGCTGTTTCCTGGCATGCGGTGGTTAGACCTGAGATACATTTTATAGGAAAGTATGAAATTGGTTCCCCTCTAAATGCGGTCTGCATGTGCCTCCTGGACCCTCCTTCAGAATTAACTATTCCTGTTTGGCAGAGTGAAATTCGTCAGGGACAAAGCACTGCAGGTGAGTTCATTCTTTCCTTGATGAATGGAATTATTCCTTCAGGTCCGCATCTAATCCAGCGTGACCACAATTCATCTCCCACTGCAGCCTTAACAGGATTACCAACTAATGATTTCCTCTACGGAGACACCGATCGTAAAATCCTTCCGTAACCGAGTAATACTTCAGAGAATTATATTATACTCTGAGGCTAGGAGTAGCTTTGTTTGAGTTATCGATACTTTTGGAATTTAGCTGGTAACCTGTGTGCAATGAAAGATGAATTTAAAAAATTTCTCCCAATGCTATGAACATTTACAGAAAGTCAAATGATTTGCATTGGAACAAAAATAGAATGTGACTTAGGTTGTTTGGATATGCCACTTGGGAATCTCTTCCTTGTCTGAAAACATCGTCTGACAAATAAGACTTGTCCACACGCATGAACCCTGTGTCTGAAATGCCCCTATGACAAAGGTACTTTGGGAGGTATTCCAATGCCATGTGTTCTGACACCTCCTGAGAAGACACCTTCACAGGGAAGTCAAGTAAATAATTATCAAACATTTTTCACTGCCACTTTTATCAAATACAACGTATCCAACAATTCTTGAATATCATTGAAATTCGACAGTCCACACCATGTGTCACAACGCCCACACCCTGAAGCCCCTTTGGAGTCTTCGGGAAGGTTCCATTAAGTCACAGTTCAAATCGTTCAAGACTGTGGAGAGGAACATGGAATTAAAGCTGCTTCTGGTGAGGTTTGGAAAGGAAGTAAGGAACATGTTCCTGCAGATTACAGAGAAGTCTCCATGGCATCTAGTGTCAGGAAACCTGGCTGAGTTGTTTTCCGTTGTCCAGTGGAGGCCAGAGCTTGTGAGCAATGAACTTGTGTATTTAGCTGGAGAGATTTCCAAGGGAAGTGTTAAAGGTGTAGCCTGATTCTCCTTGTGTACAGCAAAGTGAGAAGAAAGATAAACGAAGGAAAGACCTGCTGAGCCCTATGGAAGCAGAACGTGCTTACTTGGTGGGTACCTAGCCTATCCAGATTTCAAAGGTTGCTAAATGAGGCACACTCTCTCTCTTTTCAAAATTTATTTTTTTTGAGGCTCTTTACTCTTGGGAAAACATGCACTGGAGAGAGGCTCCTGAGTGTGTCAGGACAGCTTTTGCTGACCACTTGGATGTATGACTCATGGACCCAATCAGCCATCTCAGCAGAAGCCAGGAATAGGCAAGGGGTTATCCAGGAGAAGTCTGTGGAGACCGTCCTGTCTAATAGTATGGGTCCCTATGACATACATGGGAGACCCACAGGGTTTTTAAGACTGCTATAGCAGTAGAAACACTGCAAGCTTGGACAGAAGGAGACAAAGACAGGATATAATACTTCTGAGCTTCTACAAGCATGGGCTGATAGAGATCACTGCTGCAAACGTGCTACTACAGCAGGAAGGGGAGGTGACTCCGAGGGCCCAGCTGCACACGCTGAGGCCAAGGCCAGAGAGATGGATGCAGAGTAAGACAGAGATACTGACAATGCCAGAGCCTCAGTGCGAGCGGATTTCTGTGGGTTTAAGTTACCAAGTCTAATAATTGTATGGCAGCCTTAGGAAACAAACACATCTCTAAAATTTGCTGGTATGATTTGCATTCTATTTTAGGGAATAAATGGTTTTCCCTGACAGAATGTGTCTGTAATTCTCTCTCGCTCGCTCGCTCAACTTTTTCTTGTGTACATAGAGGCTAGACAGAAGCAGAGCAGAAGACAGAATGGCATGATGGAAGTCATATTAGGGCTTGAGTCCAGCTAGTTTTAAGTCACTCCAGGGAGGACTATGAGATGCAGATAATAAAGCTGACAAGAGAATTAAAGTAGAAAATATATATAAATTGCCAGCCACAGTGCGTCCTAATTTTCCCTTCCCTCTGTAGGGATAGTATGAATGAGCAAAAGGAGTTTACCCTGTAATCATGAATGTAATGCTTGCAAATTTGGGACATCTGGAATGGTTTTATTTCATGTGAAGATTTAGAGTCTCATCAGAAATTTGGGTCTTTTGCAGTCATTGTAAAGCCTGTTGTTTAACATAGATGCATATCTCTATGGCCCCTCAGAATTTCATTTATGAATTTCTTTGAATGGCTACTTGTTAAACTTATGTGTACAAAAAATGTTCCATAGTCGGAGGAAAAGGAATAGTCGGTGGTGAGAGGAAGGCTCTACCTGTTGCAGTCTTTGGGTTTTCTGCTACTTGATTAGTTCTGTCTGGTGCATCTGATCCTAGTTATTGAAACATATGAGCTCATGCGTTCCTAGAACGGCCTTGATGATGGGTAAGTTTTTACTCTCTGCTGACACTTGAGATTTCATTTCTGAGGACAGGACACATGCAGAGGTTTTCATCTCTCTTGATTTGAGTCCTCGAAGCATAAGAATGCCTTGAAAAGTTGTGTCTATTTGTATTGATTCTCCAACTTTTAAGTTCTGATCTTGAGCAGGTACCAAAATTCTGAAGTTGAAAAAATTGATTTTTCAAAGTTACACTTAGAAGAAAACCTCACATAAATTGGAAGCGATTGTGCAGTAAAATCTCCTGAAGGGTAAAAGAGGGACATCTCCCATTTTTGTACAATGCCTTTCAAATCTTTCTACCCACCCCCAGAACTATCCTTTCTGCTTTGCTCCAGGATCTCAACCCTAGTTGTACATTAGAATCAGAAGGTCTGGAGGTGGAACATGTGTGTTTAAAAAAAAAAAAAAAAAAAGTGTGTTGAGATTTTATAGCATATTTAAGAGTAAAGAGTGACCCTGCGTGCCCATCACTAGCTTCAACAATGAACCTGCGCTCAACCTTGTTTCATTTGTTTCTTCTTTTATCTGTACCTCCGCCAACCTTGGCTTATGTATAACGTAACTACGAGCCACCAGATAATTTCACCTGTAAATATTCTATATAAACATTTTAGATGGAAACCATATTTAAATATAACTATGACATCCTCTCTATATATAAAATAACACTAACTCCTTAATATTTTCAAATATGAGTGTTCCCCTTTTATCAAGTGTTTTGTAATAGGGTTTTCTACATTTTCTTTTAATTAGATCCTAATAACATTTATACACTGTAACTGGAAGACATGCTTTGGAGCCTTGTCTCTAAGGCCCCTTTTCTCTCTTGTTTCCTTTGCTATGTAATTGTTGAAGAAATGTCCGAAAGAGCTATACGATTCCATATGGTAGCGCCTAGCCGAGTGTTGTTATTTAAAATTTTAATTAATTAAAATTAAATAAAAATTTAGCATAGAATTAAATAAAATGTCACACCAAACGTGTTTCAAGTGCTCAATAGCCCCAGGTGGCGGCTGTACTGAATAATGCAGATACGGGACGTTCCCCAGTTCTCGAAGGGTCTGTCGGGATGCTCCACAGAGTTCCCCGCAGTGAGGCTTTTTATTACACCTTTATATGTCACTTCAAGCGTTCTGTCCCCTGTATTTGCTGTAAATTGGTAATTATATCGAGAGCCTTGCTGGATTTACGTTCCATGTTTAGCCAACACTACTATCTGGCTTTGCTGTGCACTCAGGCCGGGAGGTGCATAAAACCCGATGGTCTGCTTTTATGTTAGTCGTACTGATGACCATTGCCCTGTTTTAATAAAATGGTGTTTTGACTACATAACTTTCATAATTTGTTTTTTGTCTCCATGTCATTTTTACCTGTATAGTCATAGTAAGTTTTATGCAGTTGGTGCTGATTCTCATGAGATTTTCCTCAGCTTCTTGTACTCCAGACCCCTGTCTTCCATGTGTGGGGGGAATAATCGGGCAGTGATGTGCCAGTGTTGTAGGTCTCGGTCCACATTTTATATTATTTTAATCAAGAGAATAGAAAACCTACGTGTTGGAGTTGAAAATTACTTTATTAATTTTTATTCTTTTGTACACTAAAATTTCTCCTGGAAGTTTTATGACTTAAGGGGACAAATTAAATTCATGCACTACGATTGATCCCTTCAAACTCCACAAAAAGTACCATAAAAGATTATTTCTTAGTCATAGACCCATACAGACAGGACAGAAAACAATTGCTACAGCATTTTGGGACGTCAGAGCAGATGGGCCAGGACTACCCACTTAGCAAATGCTAACCTGGAAATAGAAAAAAACCGAGAAAGGACCAAAATTAAACTGTGAAATTTTCCAAAAGCGAGGAACTGGCAGCACTTACGGGACAGTGGAGCTGTTTGCTGTGAGGGAGGAACTGATGACATACAAGAAATTTCTAGATGACCTCTCCCTTTTCATTGACTCTGCCCTCCCACGGGTGCCCTCAAGGCCCCTCACAACTGCCCACGACATCCGTCTGCCTCCTTCAGTTCCTTCTGACTGTCCAACTGGAAAGGCTGCTTTACCCCTGACACCCACCTGAGAGCTCACACCAGTGTTTCCATTTTCCTGAACGCTTCTCATTAAACAAGGAATGTGTCTCCATTCTGTGCTCTTAGATTACTTTTATATCTTAAGAAATAGGGAAACTATTTCATAAACTGACATCCTAAAAGGGTCAGCATATTCTCAGAGAATGGAATTTTATTACTACTTTAGGAAAAGAGGATGTTTATGGATTGAATGGTTATGCTATTAAAATCGTTTTCTTTTTTCTTTTTTTGCTTTCCAAAAATAACCCTTTGGCTCCGCGGTTGAGCATCAACCTAGCATCCAGGAGATCACAGGTTCGATTCCCGGTCAGGGCACATGCCCGGGTTGCAGGAGGCAGAGCGTCAATGACTCTTTCATCATTGATGTTTCTCTTTCTCTCTCTCCCTCTCCCTCCCTCTCTCCAAAATCAATAAGGACATATTTTTTTAAAAAAAGAATAACCCATTGCGACAGCGTGGAGGGACTGGGAGAGTATTGTGCTAAGTGAAATAAGCCGGTCGGAGAAAGTTAAGTATCATATGATCTCACTTGTATGTGGAATCTAATGAACAAAAGAAACTGATGAACAAAATAGATCCAGAGACATTGACGCATGGGCCAGACTGAGGGCTCTCAGAGGGAAGGGGCCGGGAAGAGATTAACCAAAGAACTTGTATGCATCTGTGCATGACCCACAGACACAGACAATAGTGCAGTGAAGGCCCAGGGAGGGGGCAGGAGTAGGGAAGAGGGGTCATTGGGGGCAAACCAGGGAATTTATCTTTAAAATTTATTTAAAGATAAATTTATCTTTAAAAATTATTTTAAAGATAAATTTTTTAAAAAAGTAAAAGTTTTAGGCTCTTCAAATTTGATGCAAACAGAGGGTAGCTCCCAGGTTCAAGCCCACTTGCCAAGTGCCTGTTGGTGGGGAACCCAGGAGTTCATTCCCCATCCTCTTGGTGGCCCTTGTCATATTTTCAACTCTAAGGCTCCTCGGTGTGCCTTTCGGAGAAAAAAAAAAAAGTATATTTATTTTCCCTGCTTTAAGGAACTCCAGGAGGTTGTGGAAAGTTGATGCTTCATGGATCAGAGTGGCCTAAGGGGTCAGTGGCAGGCAAACAGGCTTTGCTAGTTTGGAAGTCGGCCAGCTGCTCCGGTCGGTGCCTGAGGATGTGTGAGGATGGATTCTGCTGGTTTGTCTGCAGTGGGATTTGCATGTGACTCGCGTTAGTCATGGGCCAGTTTGATAACGTACAATCCCGGCACCGGCGACAGTAAAAGGGCAAAAGGGACTCTTGTTGGGCTGGATTGTGAAACCCCACAGGCCAGCGGGCTGCAGCTGACACCTTTACCACACGGACATAGTGTCATTGGGAACATTAAATGACATAATACCGAATACATTTGCCTGGCAGAGGAATGGGCGGATCCTACTTGGAAGGCATTCACGTGTGCAGCCTCTTCAGTTGTGTAGCCTGGTCCAGTGTTACTAAGTACAGTGGAATCAACTATTCTAATTCTGGGCCTAGAGGTATTTGAATTTTCAAAGAACCGATAGCTCCTGTCTTGACCTCTGGAAATCCTGAGGCTCCAGATAACCCGGCTACCCAGCCGGAGGCGACCCAAGAAGAGTCCCCGAGTACAGCTGTCTCCAGGCTCCCGACCTGCCTGCCGGGTAACAGGCACGTGCATGCCCCGTCTGAGGTTCCTCAGCCCAGCCTGGCCTCCGGGCCGTGCCTCGCGTAACAGAAGAAACGCACAGCCAAGCCCTGCCCGGCTTCCTCACCCACAGAACAACGTGATGCAAGCGCTTGTGAAATTACAAAATTTCGGAGTAATTTTTTACGCGGCCACAGGGAGCTAGATAGACAGGTGGATGCATGGGTAGACAGAGAGGCAGACGACAGAACAGACAACTAAGGACTCTGTGCGTCCGTAACATGGAGTGTTTGAACTACGTAATCTCTACACTAATGCCCTCTAATTCTTAAGGCTAAAGATATATTCCAGTAGATTCCAGCCACGTTTGGAGCATCTTTCTTACATCTTTGCCAAGTCTCCAGGTCAGTGGACTGCAGTGCAGAATAGACAACTAAATCCTTGCTGGGCATTAAGTAGGTTAAAGATACTTGGAGAGCTGCCTCCGGGGTTCAGTCAGCTGCACTGTGACTGTGCCCATGACTTCGGCGAGTCTGTCGCATCCTGTCGTGGTCTGACACTTCAGAATAATCACAGTCAGACGGAAACGAAGCTGCCGGGGTGGGAGTTAATTGCTCAGCACCAGTGAGTCCAGGTAACGGGCCCAGGTTACCCCTGAGATCAGGAGAAATCATGAAGGCCAGTTTCTGAATGAGGATTATTGGGTAGTTTGAAAAATAGGTCTCTTCTTAGAAAATAGATTTAACATTGCTTGAACATTAGTAATTCCCTAGGCTGAAGGTGCTAATCCTAACAGCATATTATTCAACCAAAGTGATTTTGAGTGTGTGGTTTCTGTTAATTTTTTTTTTCTTCTGGGAACTTTTGTTATAAAAACAAAAACCCTTCACTTTTGCACATGTATTTCTCCTTGAAGTGGAGGGAGCCAGTCCATCGGCAGCCCTGATGGCCTATGTGACTGACATGAGCTGAGGATCATCGATGGCCTACGGAGTGGAGGTTTTGTTGGGGTGCTTATTGTGGCTCTGATTTTTCACAGAATTCTGGCCACTGTTTTAAGGCAGAGAAAGAATTTAACTCAAGCTTTATATTTTTATTATTAACTATGTATTTTTGCTTTTGTCATAAATAAGGGTCAGATGCATGGTTTCTTCTTAAAAGAAGCGGAGTAGTCTACACAGAACTGGTATCAAAATAGAAAGGAAGACGTGAGGGGTGTCGGTTTTGAACTTTGGAAGCTCTGACCTGCGAGAGCAAACGCACTCGCGGGCCTCCGTGGGCCACGGGAGCACCTGCCAGGTCGCGAGTGGCTCCCTTCGTTTTCTGTGACTGACGCGCCTGGTCACCGGCTGGAGCGAGCTCGGGTGTTGTTTGTTCAGGATCTGGCCTCTGCCCTAGAGTAGCGTTTTCCCTCTCAGTGAGAATGGACTAGAATAAGAGTTTCATACTTGCTAAGAAGCGTATTTTCTTTAATATCAACTATGCCTCTTCCTTATTGAAAGAAGCCTAAAAGAAATGTGTATCTGCAGATGTTAAACAGCTGGGAGGTGCTTGAACACAGCTCTCTGTACACACAAAGGGTGTTAGAGTAAGAGCTTTATGAGCCGCAAGGGGCATCCACTGATTACTTATTTCTGTGTGAATTCATGAGTAATTTTCAACCATGATTGATAATTGCAGTCGGAAATGTATTATTTTATTTTTAAAAGTACTAATTTTATTAAATAGAACATTTCAACACATTTTCTATTTTAATTGCTCTTCAATGAGCATAAATAAGTATCTAAGTTGAATTACCCCTGATTAATATATTTTTTAATTAGCTACCACTTCACATAGTAAATCAGGAGAGAGAATATATAGTGATGGGAAAGAAGAGATTTCATCACCATAGTGTTTTAAATAAAAAACTCATAGACACAGACAATTGTATGGTGACCACCGAAGGAAGGGGGGCGGGGAAGGTAGGAGAGGGTCACAGGGGGATAGCTGGTGGCAAGAGGAGACTTGACTGGGGGGCGGACACACAATGCCGTGCACAGGTGATGTGTTGTAGAACTCTGCACCTGAAACCTGTGTAAGTTTGTTAACCAGCGTTACCCCAATAAAATAAATACAAATAAAAAAGTTAAGCACTGAAAACGTTTTTCAAGTTTCTATGTAGATTGTTTTAGTGCTTATGAGTTCAGCAGGTGCGGATGTCCTTAATATATGGTTTGAAAGGATAGATTTGTGAGTTTTCACTTTGTATTTCTTTAGCAAAACAGGAAGCTAAAGAGAGGAGGCAAAGGTGGAAGAAAACACCAAAATGCACACATAATGATTATTTTCATATCAAGAGGAGACCTTGCAATAATGAAATAATTGATAATCGAGTAGGTATGTGATATAATTGGTAAATAGGGACACGTACACTCAGTTACACATAGACTTTTCTCTTTTCTAATGGAGTCAAAATTAGTATAAAACAAAAAGAAACAACTGCTCAAACATGCCAGTAAGTCCTCAGACTTTAGCTAATAAGAAATATGAGCCCATAAGACAAGATGGGTATGTCTGATAGCTCAGATCATATATATATATATATATATATATATATATATATATGTGTGTGTGTATATATATATACACACACACACATATATACATACACACACATATATGTATATATATATTCATAATTAATTCATTCTATGACAAATTGCCTATTCACATATTTTGCCCAATTTTAAAAGTAGTTTTAACTTCTGCATTTAAGTCCATGGCCTATTTTAGGTTAAACATTGCATATGTTGTAAAAGGCTAAATTTATTTTTTGCCTGTGGTTATACAGTTGTCTCAGCGTTTGTTTCAATGTTTGTTGAAAGGCGATCTCTTATCCATTGAACTTCTTTGGCATCTTAGTTAAACATCAGTTGACCATGAATGTGCGCGTTGACTTCGGGATTCTCAGTTCTGCTCCATTGACCTATGTGTTTCTCCTTTGGCTAGAACTATGCTTTTTGATTACAATAGCTTTATAATAATTTTGAGATTGGGAGGTGTAAGTCCTACAGTTTAGCTTCAGTTTTACTTTGACTGCTATGGGTTATTCATCTTTCCGTATGTATATTAGAATGAGCTTGCTATTTTCTGCAGGAAAAAAAAAAAAAAAGCCTGCTGTGATTTTTGAAAGTATTACAATGAACCTGTGTATTAATTTGGGGATAATTTCCATTTTAATTTATTTTTCTTCCAATCAAGTGATATATTGTATTTCTCGATTTTGGTCTTCTTGAATTTTTTCAACAATATTTCGTAATTTTCAGTGCAGAGTTCTTTAAGAGAGTTCGTTAAGATCATCTCGAAGAAAAGCATAATTTTTCATGTTATCAGTAAATGGCATTTTTTATTTTCAACGACCAGTTTTATTGTTAGTATATAGAAATAAATTAGTTATTGCATACTGACCTTGAATATTGGACTTCCCTAAAGTTACTTATTGCTTCTAGGAGTTTTGGGGGGTATAGTCCTTATAATTGACTTCATGTATGATCATGCTATATGTGAATTTCCACCTTCACAATATTTATAATGTTTCTTTTTCCCCTTATTGCAGTGGCTGGGACCTCGGTCATGGAGCTGACTGTCCACACCTTGTCCCTGAAGTTATGGATGAGCAGCCAGTGCTTCCACAGTAAGTGTATTGTTAGCGTTGTTTTTTCGCAGATGTTCTTGGTTGGGTTGGGAAAGCTCCTTCGTTTGCTGGATTGGTTGGGTTTTGGTAAACGCTTTTATATGATTATTGAGATGGGTATTTATTTTTTCTTTTCTCATCTGAATACATAGTGAATTCTGTTTCTTGCTCTTTGAATGTTGAATTAACCTGGATTTCTGAGCTGAATCTGACTTGATTGTGCTACATAATATTTTTCATATATTGTTAAATTTAGTTTTCCAACATGTGGTTATGAAATTTTATATCTGTTTTCATGAGGAATAGCTGTCTGTAGTTTTCTTTTTATGTAATGTCTTTTGCAGGCTTTGATATAAAGTGATGTCTACAAAAAAAAAAAAAAAGAGAGGGAATCTTCCTGCCTTACTATTTCCTGGAAGGGTTCGGTACCATGTTTGCTTTGTCACATCCTTCGTAGCACTTCTCCCTGCCTTTCTTCAGTCCCATTTCTCCTATGGGCAGCCACCCTGCACTAGGCACTCAGGTTGGCCTTCCCCCCCGAGTGTCCGTGAGTGGGTCACTGAGGTTGGCCTTCCCCCCCGAGTGTCCGTCAGTGAGTCACTGAGGTTGGCCTTCCCCCCCGAGTGTCCGTGAGTGGGTCACTGAGGTTGGCCTTCCCCCCCGAGTGTCCGTCAGTGAGTCACTGAGGTTGGCCTCCCCCCCGAGTGCCCGTGAGTGGGTCACTGAGGTTGGCCTTCCCTTCAGAGTGCCCGTGAGTTGGGTTTTTAATTACTTGGCTCATCATTTTGTGACTCTTTGGGACCCATGAAGCTGAGCTTGGTGGCATGTCTTGGACAGCAGCAAACTAGCACAGAATGGAGGCAAAGCAGGTCCTCTGTGGAGGGACAGCCGGCGGGCGGGATTCAGTCCCCTCTGGTCTCCCTGAGGAGCGAGGAGCGTCTGCCTCACTGCGGGTCCTGGGAACGGTCAGGCCACCGAGCCGCTTCTGTCCAGACCCACCGGGGACAGGCAGGTGCAGCCTCCTGGCCTCTCAAAGATCCGGCGCGTGGGGTGCGGACGGTGTCGTTTGTTTATCCGGCAACGGGGTGGCAGGCGCCCTCCTGGCAGCTGGGCATCGGGTCCGTCGCTCACAGACGGAGAGTGTCCATCGTGTGTCAGAAAGTGCGCGCAGCGCCGGGGGGACGAGGAAACAGCCAGGAGAGGGGCTCTGTGGTCCTGCCCATCAGGGCTTACGGGTGGCAACAAGAAATAGAATAAATTCTAAAATGATTTAATGTGCTAGAAGAGTGAACGATGTTATGGAAAGAAGGGCAGGTGGAGAAGATGAGGGTGCCTCCCAGGCCGGGGGGACAGCGCGCTGTGTGATAGGCCCTTGGGGACCCTCCGGAGGGGAGAGGAGACTTGAAGGAGCTGGGAGGTTGAGCCGAGGGACTTTCTAGGGACGGGCCTCAGGAGAGAGAGCTGCGGGGGCAGAGGGGGGCCCGTGAGGCTCCCAGGCAAGACCCCCGCCCTCCTCCGTTCCCTGGCACCAAGGCCAAGGAGCCCGGCCTCTGCTGTGCCCTGGAGGCGCAGGCTGTGACATCTCGCCTGCACCGGATGTCGTGTGACTCCCATGGGGACTGGAAGAAGGGGGCTCGCAAATGTACACGGAGGCCGCCCCCACTCCTCAGAATTCGCCTGCCAGATATGCACGGGAGGCTCTGTCTGGGATGAACCAGGATCTCCGGCCCAACTGGCACTTTAAATGGTCTAAAATGAGACACAGAGGAAACCAATCACTCTGTCACCGAGAGAGATTACTATGTATCGTTTTATGGTGGGCAGTCCCGGTGATAAATAGCAGAATCCAAGCAAAATGATGATTAGTGTTTGATTTTTTGCAAAACCACCTAAGCAGAATTGCTCTTATTTTTTTAACTTTAAAATAGCCAGGCAGAATACTTCATCTAAATGCAAACATACGTTATTGGTGATTAGTTTTTATCTATTTAAAGATTTCAGAATTCAGGTTTCTGCAGGATCCTTAGGATCCATCAAGAACATTAGGAAGATAAACCTGAAGGCGGTATCATTTATGAAATAAATATCATATTGAGACCTTGAATATTAAACACTTTATACACCTGGCATTTCCTTCATTAAAACATACATTCCTCTAGACTTCCTTCTTAGTACCTGATTAATATCATAATCCAGTCCCCGTGAGTTGATTTGTTCCCCCCTGTTTTGGTAACAAGCCAGAATAATTTGTACACCTTTCCATTTGAGTATATGGCGTAAACTTTGGGTTGCGTCTTGAAAAATGCAGTAGCTGGTTTGAAAGATCTTTTAAAGGCAACTCTGCCTTTTTCAACAAATTTCCATACTTTTGTATATTAAGTATAATTTTTTTTAGTTTTAAATATAAAGTGTTTATCTACATATATACATATGAATTAAACCTGTTTATATGCGTGATAAAATCATTGAGCACACTTCAGGCTAGCCCTACTTTGACTCTCAGTCACGATAAGCCTTTGAATGTACGTACTTCAATCTCCAGGACAAAAGTTTCCACATTTCACATGGTGTTAGGCTTTTTGTATAATATGATAGAAATGCTAATTATTTCATATGGACTTGGGCATATTTATTGTGCAGCAAAGCTTTAGAAGTGTGTGTGTGTGTGTGTGTGTGTTACCCAAGTTCTTACTGAGTCAGTTTAAAAGGATTTAAGATTTTGACTCAGCAGGCAAGTTGGATTTAGGCAAGATTTATTTATACAAAGTTCCAAATACTATAATAGTTTCATTTTTAGAAACCAAGTTTAAATAAAAGGATTTCATAAAAAAAGCATTAGATGAAATGGGACTCAGATTACCAGTCTATAGGAATATTTGGCTAGAATTAGAATAATAGATAGTCTCTGACTTTATAATCGTCGGAATCAAGATGAAAATAGGAATCGCATACTGTGTTTAAACTACAAGTTTTAAGTTTTTAAAGCAAAGTCCGTGTTGAAATGAATCCTTTAGAAAGACATGGAAGGGAGGTTTAAAAATTCTCTATAGAGATAGTGACTTAAAATTAGTTTGAACTTATTATATGAACAAAAAATCTCTGGCTCCTTCATGACATGTTTAATGAAAGAAGAAAAATTAAAGCGCCAGACATCCTAAGTGGAATGCTGCTGATATTTTAAAACATATCATATGCTTCAGGCAAATACATTTAATTAAAGGAGCGGAGTGCCTTCCTCCTCGCAGGAGCATTACTCACGCACTTGCAGTCCTTAGAATCTAGAGGAAATGAATGAAAAGCAACAGCCTAGCAACCAAGGGAGAAACACACTGCAGATTTTATATTGTTTCCCCCAAATAATTTATTTCAGCAAATGGACAGCTAAGGGAAATGCCAATGAAATCAGTAAATAAAACCAGTCATTGCACTCTACTGGTATTTTTTTTTTTTTTAAATATGTCCTTATTGATTTCAGAGAGAGGAAGGGAGAGGAACGGAGAGAGAGAGAAACATCCATGATGAGAGAGTCATTGACCGGCTGCCTCTTGCACGCCCCCTGCTGGGGATCGAGCCTGCATCCTGGGCATGTGCCCTGACCCAGAATCGAACCCTGATCGCCTGGATCCTAGGTCAAAGCTCAACCACTGAGCCATGCCCGGCCGGGCTCTACAGGTATTTTTGATAATTAAAAGTTGTGGCCGGGCGGTGTTGCCAGTTTGAGTCCCATTCAGAGCATGTGCCTGGGTTGCGGGCTGGATCGCCAGTAGGGGGCGTGCAGGAGGCAGCCGGTGGATGTTTCCCTCTCCCTCCTCTCTCTCAAAAATCAATAAAAACACATTTAAAAAAATTGTGAATCTGGTAGTTTCAGGTCTAGGGAAATCTCTTACTGCCATTTAAAAAACAATTAATGGGCTCACTTTTTGCATCATAGTTAAATGTTCTTCTAGTCCCTCACACAAAATTCCCCCCAAAATGGCTTTGGCTCTTCTAAGAAACCTTTTTTAAAAGTTGGTTTATTACTGTAAAGTGGGGGGAAAAATCAGCAGGGTCTAAATTTTCCCTCGAGTGTATCTAGTATTTTCCTTTGAATTCTACTCTATGCAGAGTACAACTGTTAAGAATTTGCCCTCAATAAAATGAAAATTCAACATTCAGGTGGCACAATACCTACATAGAAGCTGTATTTAGCCAGCACGCAGACACCTGATGAAACAATATCCCTGTTCATTTGCACACTTTTTAAAAGGCTTCGTTTGTCGGCTCTAGTTAGAGCACCTTGGCTGAGTGAGTTAATTTTTACCTCTACCTAGTCGGTGAGCTTTATCTCATTAAGTGATGTAGAAAAATGGTCGTGTAATGAAAATTCAGAGTCAAGAATGACTGGGTACAAAAGACCTTTAAAATTAGACCTTTTTAATTAAGAGTAAGATATTTCACAGTTCAGAGTGGAAGGAAAACCATTTCAGAGAGGAAAATTAAAGACGCCGGTTGGAAAGAGCAACTGCATCTTTGCATCTCCTGGCGTTAAAAAGTTGCTCAATGTCTCAGAAATAAATGAACAAACACTAATGTGGCACCTTGCAGGTGTGGCGAGGCGTCAGCAGTGCTTAAGTGGTGATCAGTGGGTGAAGAGAAAGGTCACAAATTATTCATTATTGGCCTAGTTGGGGCTGTGTCACATCCCCGTGCCCAGGGGAGCCATACGAAGTGTAGCCGGGCCATAGGAATAAAATGTGAAGCTCACTCGTGGAAGTCGCTTATTCCATGTTTCCTCCCACCTCACTGAGGTTCTTCGGACAACTTTATTGATTAAGGATTGATTGAATCTGGAGCCCACTGATAGGTTGGCGAGGGAAAAAGAGTAATAGCTCTGTGATGCTCATTTGTCCAGATCAATCCTTCTGGAGGAAGGGAAGGTGAGATAAAAACTCAGCATCACTGTAGCTGACTCGAGGCCGGGTGGTGATTCCGAGGTTCCCACCCCGTTGCTTTCCCTGGCTCATGTTTTCTCACCTCCGAGGAGCATATACAAAACATTTAAAAAATCTCCTCCTCCCACACGAGGTTACTGGGGAATTGGGCCAGTTTCTCCTTTACTTAAAGAGTTAGGCATCCTCGGGTGGATTGCACAAGATTCTGCTTTTCTTGAGGTGTCACCTGAAAACTCTGCATAATTTCTCATTTGGATCCTGGATTTTTTTTATTTTTTGATTATTTGAAGACAGCCTATTTCTCTCCCTAGGAACATGCACACATATGCAGACATAAGAAGTCAGTCACGCAGTTCCCTGCGGCGCGGTAGACTCAGCTGGCTCATGCACATGTCGCAGTGTAATAGATGGTCCTCTCCAGGATGCGCCGCACAGTGGCACTAGGAATGCGCGGGGGATATGGGTGAAAGGCTGCGTTAGAAACAGGAACAAAATACTTCTGCCTGGAAACGGGGAAGGCTTTTCCGAGTGGGTGACATTTGAGCTGGGTGCCAGGGAATGGGAGTATGGACACAGAAAGCGGGGGCCGTAGAAGAGGGAAGGACATATGTCACGTAGGAGACAACGCAGAGGCGTGACCAAGGCTGGCATTTTTGGTGCATGGAGTGTGGGGTCAGCTTGTTGGAATATAGGGCGTGAAGGAAGGTGGAGAGTGTTCGGAGTTGAGACTGGCAAGATGGGAAGGTGACAGGTGTTGAAAATCCCGTTTTAAAGGTCTTTGGATGTCACTGCGATCAGTGAGCAGGTGACAGAAGTGGTTGTGGGGCAGCCAAGAGGGCATGGAGTTGAGTTACTGACAGGGCGCAATACATAGGGCTTGAGACCGGTTTGGATGTTGAGAGCATGGGAGGAATCTAGATTTCTGGCTTGCTGAGATTGAAGAAGAAGGGTAGAAGAGCAGGGGGAGGGTGACACATAACGACATGGGCATTGAAATGACGTGAGAGGTGCCAAGAAGCCATCTCGTTAGAGATTCCGAAGGCAGTGGTGGGGAGAAGCATAAAGCTTTGGGGAGATTATTTGAAAGTCTGGTGGAGTGATCCAACAATGTGTCAGACAGGACGTGAAATTTTAAATGGCTCTTGAAAAGAGTATAGATTTTCATTGGTTGAAACTCTGAGGAGAGCAGGAAGCTATTTTAGGCCTGGAGATCTGCAGGGACAGGGAGGGGGGCCGGGTTACCGAGGCGTGCGGGAATGGTGAGTGCTGCGGGGCCTGCAGACTGGGTGGGGGACCGTGGGGCGGGCCCGGAAAGGTGCGGGCACCCGGGGGCACTGCACAGTCACCGTAGCTTACCCTGAAATTCGCCCTGTGTCTTGCCCCTGGAGCTGGCGCCCGGACAGCATTCTGGTTCTTGCAGCCGGGACTGGGCATCAGCCCAGGGGTCCCAGTTAGGGATCCAGGACACCCTTTTTCACTTTAGCTCGTTTCCAACCGCTGGGAAGTCCCGCAGAAGCGAACTCCTGGTGGCTCGTAAGCCGGCCACCCCGCCCTGCCGCGGTCACTCGCGGCCAAGCGTGTGCAGTGGGCTCGCGCGTGGCCTCCTTCCCCAGTGTGACCTGCCTGCGGTCGCGGGCCCGTGGGCGGCGCCGCTGTGAGCACTCAGGGGCGAGTCCTCTCGGGTCTGAGAAGCACGTGTCCCCTGTCGCCATCGCGCTGCCCCTGGACGCTGGGACAGGAGCCTGCGCCGGGGCACAGGAGCAGCAAACGGGGACGGCGGCGTTAAGCCAGACGCTCTGAATGGGGGGAGCCTGGAGGCATCTGCCTTGGGCCATGGCCTCTGTCCTTGTCCTGCTTTGATACTGTCCCCTGTTGTGACCTTGAACAATGGGTGGCTGACCTCTAAAAACAGCAGACTTGAAACGAGCAGTTTAGAGCCATTTATTCAATATTTGTTGCCTGAGATCTCTTTCATAAAATTATTTTCATCCTTTATTTAAATGATATATATAAGTGAATTTTGTGTCAACCTTTTAAAAATTTATTCAAAACTCACCATTTCTTGGCTTTTCTGTCCTTTGACTGGGCCCAGCTAACCTTCGTTTGTGCCTTTCCCCCCTGAAGATATGCCTTAACGTTCTTGTGAACACGATGTTAATAAGAAATGAATTCCGTGTACCAAGGGAGGACCGTGTTCACACAGTGGGTGTGGCATTTTGAAAAATGTTCGATAAATGGCAACAAAGAGAAGGGGCCTGGCATGCAGCTTAAGTCTGGATTGGGTTTTCTATGCTAAACTGATATTTCAGTCACATGTGGGATCAGTGTACCGGGTGCAATAAAACCCTCATTCCTGTGAGTCTACTTTAAACACTCTTCTTCATGGGGTGGCGATGGCACTAGCATGGTCACACAGTTTCTGTATTTAACCCGGATACCAACCTGCACTCCGTGTTCTTTTCGAAAGACCAAATGAGGATGTCTTTGTCGTCTCAGTGATATTGGGAGGAGATAATCTTAACTCCTATGTAAATCTTTTTTTTTTAATTCAAAATAAATTTTTAAAAATATATTTTATTAACTAGAAATCACACCCACTCTGTAAGTATTGAACTAGAAAGCATGCTAGTGTAGGAGCATAAGACACATAGTGAAAAGAGATTGCTGAGTCATAAATAACTTAAAGGAATTTTTTTAAGTTTTTTAAAAAAACAGGAAAAGTATAGAAAATAATACTGAACTATTAAAAAGTTGTATATCTATCACCATGTCTTATAATTTTTCAATTAAAAAAATTATACATAAGATTTTTATGTAAATCTTTTCAGATAGCAAATAGAAAGACGCTAAAATAACCCTAGGAAATATTAAATATGCCCCAAACTTTGGATATTATGTTGTGAAAATTATCTTATAATATCTAAACATAAAATAACTTAATGTTAGTTTTTCTTTCTGATATATTGCTGTTAAAGAGGCACTACAGGTCCATAGAGAATAGTAATTAATGGGTCAGTAACGCTTTTGCCCTGTTTTTATTATGGATTTCTTCCTTTCAGTCTTCTATTCCAACCTTCCTTCAACGATATTTGTTGAGAACCAATTATGTTCCATAAGTTGTATTACATAGTTGGTATTTTTATCATTGAATAAAACAGATGAAGATCCCTGCTCTCCTGGAACTCACATGAATGTCGTTCTCAGAATAAACGTTTTATAGGTAGTGCTGGCCGGGCCGTCGGAGCAGAATGGAGATAAAAGGTGTGTGGGCTACAGAAAGGAAAGGCGGCCTCCAAGAGTAGGTAACGAACATAAATACGATGTGCTGAGCGGCTCTCGCCACCTAGGACCCTGACATTTGCATGAACATCATAGTGGTTTGTTCCAAATATCACCTGTAAACGCTGAGTCCAGTCTGACACTCTGGAAGCCAAGTTCTGAGAAAGTGGCCCAGATGCAGGGAACTCCTCTACAGTTTGCAAGGCCCCTCAAAAGAAGGGCTGGCCATTTGTGACCCTAATGGGCACATGCCCATTCCCACATATCTTGAGATCAATTAATGTCTCTCTAGCAGGACTGTGCTTATCTGATATTCTGACTTACCCTGTATTGAAATATTTTTGGTTCCTTCTTGGCTATCTTCTAGTGGTTTTATTATTTTTTTTCTTTTTTTAAATATGTCTTTATTGATTTCAGAGAGAGGAAGGAGTGGGAGAGAGAGCTACAAACATCAGTGATGCAAAAGTCTTCAATCGGCTGCCTCCTGCACGCCCCCAACTGGGGATCCAGCCTTCAACCCAGGCATGTGCCCGGACCAGGAATGGAACTGTGACCCAACTGGTTCATGGGTTGACATTCAACCGCTGAGCACCACTGGCCAGGCTCTAGAGGTTTTAACTGAAGAGTGTTTGAGGCAGACTCCTCCTGCCCAGTGTCTGAAATAGCTGAGAGATGGGGAGTTGAGCCTTGATTCTCTAATTTCTCCATCACTTGTGCGCCTACATCAACTGCTCTTGTGGCTGGATGCTTATTGCTCGGAGCAAAACCCATATATTAACAGCTCAACGTGAGCTTTCTCAGCAGCAGGATATTAGAATTTGTAGTGTGGATGAGGCAGAGACTGATGACACGGTGTCATCATTAGTCGTTTGTGATCATTTACATGAGCCACTGTTTAATTATTAGTCTAATGCAATAACTTGAGCTTGTTTTGGTGTCCTGGAGATTAAAATGAAACACATTAGTAAATTCCACTAAACATAATGAATTTTTTTCCAGATTAAATGCAATTAGTACAACAGTGTTTAATAATGCACTAGTCCACTGCTGCTTATGGCCAAGCCTGAGTGTGCTACAGGAGCAATCCTTCTTAAGATACTGTGTAATATTAGAGGACAGGAAACATACCAGGCAAAAAACTCTTAAAATTTTGCATTATGGGGTTTATTAGAATTCAGTGTTAACTAATACCTTACAACAATGTGTTCTTATGGGAAAGGATTCTGAATTTTCTGGGGAAAATATAATATTCTGGGTACACTGCAACATTTTTCAGGGAACATGAATTTCTATGTGTTTTATTAAATTTCCATATTCTTTTATTGGAGATACATTCAAAACTGTTTGCCGAAAAAGATATTTTTTAAACAATTTTGCCTAGAACAGAACTGAATGTGAAGATGAATCTTTGTTTTCCAATTTTAGTGTGATTTTCCTTCATGCTAAGAGAAATAAAATGAAATAATTCATATCATCTGCAAAATATGCTTTGACAGTTTAAAAGGCTTTACAGTATGAAATCTCCAGGGCAAATAGGATGGTGAATAGTTGTACTGACCTTGTTTGAAATTAACACTAGGATATCAATCTGAAAGACTATTTTTTTCTGTTATGGAACTTCTTATCCATTCAACATCCGATCCCTACTATGTGAAAGGCATTGTGCCAAGAAACTTGGGGGATACAATGTCAAAGGAACATAAACAAGGAAACTGCTTCCAAAGTGGTCTTAACGCTTGGCAGCTACAGATGATGAAATCTGACTGTGATCCAAGGCAGGATGCGGTGGATGCTTTGCCTGGAGATTAAGTGGAAGACAAGGAGAACTCCCTCTGGGGACGGAGTGATTAAAATAGCCAATAGGTGTTTTTTTCTGGGCCTTAAAAGAAAAACAAGATGCTAATGGGTGAGTAACTAGGGAAATGCATTGCATGCTGTCGACTGAAGGAACAGCACAGAAAAAGGAGTGGACTCCTTGGGAAGAGTCTCAGGGAATCGAGACCTGCTGCTGTGGCTACACGTGTGGAGGGGGACATACTGGGGGTCAGCATGGGGAGATTCTGGGGTGCGCTGTGTTTTGCTCATACGCTAGAAAACCGAGCCCGGGGGCAGCTCCCAGGCTGGCACTGAGTTGGATATTTTGGTCCCAGAATATTATGAGCATTGGAAAGGGCCAGTGAAGCAGACTGGGTGACTGACCTCAAATATAAGCTGCTGCATGACTGAGTTGTCACCTGTTTGACAAGAAATCATGGTTGGTTGGTGAAGCAGGTCATCTCTAGGGCAGCCACATGGAGCTACAGCATCTCAGGACATTCTGTCACGGGGGGGGGGGGGTGAGCCGTGTGTCTCCAGGCTGCTGCTCCTTCTCTCGCTCATCCATCAAAATTCAAACCATGGGCGATGAGAAGGTTCTAAAATTAGACAGTGCTGACGGCTGTGTAGCTGCGAATCTACTGAAACCAGTGAATTGTATGCATTAAACAGGTGAATTTTACAGCATGTGAATTATGACTCAGTAAAGTTATTATTAAAATAATTCAATCCACCCGATGCCTTTTGGGGTTCATTCAGGTTGGAATTAGAAGTTAGCATTCCTGTGGGTTCTTCCATGAAAGTTGGCAACCCAGATTAAATCCAAACCCAGTTCCCACCTTCAGGGCCAACTGGGCCAACTGGAAGTGTGAGAGGAGAAAGTGAATGTGACTGTCACAGTGGCCAGGGCTTTAACCTGAGAAACGGTCTGGTCTTTCGAGGGGGCCACTCAGGCTGAGACACAAGCGACTGGGCAAGACCCAGAAGAACAGGTAGGACTAAAATGTCCAGGATGAAGCATAAATTAGCTCTCAAAAAGACTTGAAGAGGGTTAGCAAACCAACCTGCAATTTCTGATGCTGTAACTGACCTTGGGGTATGAGGTGAAAGCCAAGTAGCCTCGGCTCCTCCATTCATTGAGAGGTGGAGCCCAGCCCTCCTGTGGGATCTGGGCTGGTTTTAGTGATTTTCTTGACAAATATAATGCAAAAGAGTTGACTTCCTGGGACTTTTGAATCCATATTTATCTCTTGGAAGACTCAGTCTCCAAACACTGCTGCATGTGGCGAGGAAGCCGGAGAGGCCCCAGGAGAGGCCCACGGAGAGTTCCTGCAGCATGTGTCTGAAAGGCCCTACGAGCCCCCAGCCAACAGCCAGCTCCAGTTTGCTCCCAGCCAGCAGCCTGCAAACACTTTGGAGCTCTGGGAGTGAGCTGACCTGGGCACAGATTGTCCAGGCCTGTTGAGGCGATGATGTAAGGAGCAGAGATGAGCCGCCCAGCCCAGCCCTCCCCAGGCTTCTGACCCACAGGGACTTAAGAACACTGATATTTCTAAGTCACGGAGTTTGGGAAGTCATTGTGCCATAGTAGAAAACTATAGTTGATATTTATAATTGCTCCCCTTAATCGTCCGTCCTAGATTCCTCACACCACCACTTTTCTGCCCTGTTATTTCCCTCCTCGTGGCACTCAGACTTTCTTCCCCAAGGTGTCCGAGCTCTCATGTCCTTGTCTTTTGTGTCTCTGAGTGTGTGTGTGTGTGTGTGTGTGTGTGTGTGCGCGTGTGTCTGTGGCATAATCGTTACCTGTTGGAGGTAGGGCATCAGCTTTTGCTTCTGTGATGACAACACTCTGTTTCCTTCGGCACATTTTGTTCCTTTGTTTTCAGGCTCGTTTGGCATCTACCGTTTCTGTCCCGAGTTTCCTTCCCCCTCCATCTCCTGGCCTCATCACCACTTACCCCCCATCAGCCCGCACCCCCACACACCAAGGATGAGCAAGAAGTAAAGCAAACAGCTATTTTTTAACTCATAGGTTATTTCCCAGTAACAGCTGAGTAAGGCAAGTATTTATGTATCATCTAGGGTTTGTTTATTTAGTTCCCACCATCTGTTCCTTCACTCTGTAGATAGCTGATTTCCCTCGCTAGCAGGCATGGGTATCTATAATCTTTCCTCTGTAGATGCGATGGTCCCCCCTATACATAAAACTGCAATTACTACTTTGTTCCTTAATTCTCTCCTTCCTCCTGCCATTTCTATACCATCTAATATTCAAAATAATGCTGATACATGGATAACCTAACAGTATGCATTTTCTTACCTAAGTAATTATTCATCATTTTCTTATCTAAATCACTTTGGTTTAGGAATTACGCTTTGACCTGTTTGGAATATGTTCAGATAATCATATTTCTTCTAGAAAGAGAAGCGTGTAGCCACCCAAGAATTTGGGGCTGCAGTTAGCAGAATCAGCCAGGAAACTAACGGGTAAGATGGACTTGGAAAGAGCATGAACAAACCGGTCTGTTCTGGTCTGCAGGACTGGTCAGCGCTCCAGTTTTGTTTGTTTTTAAAACACATTGTATACAGCAAAAGTAGGTTTACAGTTGTTTGTATGGAAAATAATACAAAAAATAATAAATAAAAATACAAGAATAAACTCTGCTTCACCTACTTTCCCCCACCCTGTATAGTACCTAGTGGGTTATAAGTGTTTTAGAAGTTTGGTGTTAGTATTAGTCGTCCAGGTGTCTGAGTAATACGGAAACATTGATGCTTTCACCTGTGCTTATTTTTTGCCTCTTGAGAAGGAACTTCATGGTATAAATTATTAATCACGTGAGAGCTACAAATTGAAGAATTTCATAGATAACAAATTTGCTAACGGGCTTTTTATCTTTATAGAATTTATGAGTATGTTAATATTCTAATGAAACATTGCTGAGGAATCAAATGCATAATTATAAATGACTTAATTTAATAAAAATGTTGATTCAAGTAATTATTTACTTAGAGCTTAAGTTTGGTGGAAATTCTCCAGCAAATTTTTTATTAACATCCTATAATAAAGTAATTGTGATACTTTTAATTAAATTCTCAGAGAGGCTACAGTATGCTAATATGATTTTTCTTCTGTGCATTTGAAAAATTGGCTTATCTAATGCACTTGTAGGCGAGTAAAAAATAATTTTCCTTCTACCTTTCAAAGTGCTTCTGACTGGTCTAATAATGAAATTGGCATGAGACAGATGAACAGGAGAAAATAACCAACTTATTATTTATGTGTATATGGGGTTCCACAGGAACAGAGACCCATATGGGACAGTTAGGCTTATGTGCTGTTCAGGACGAAAGAGAGGGACACAAGAGTCTGGGACTTTAGTGAGAAAGCAGTCAATTCACAAGTAATTGAGAAAGCAAATATTTAGTAAACAAATTCTTGCCGGACACCCCGAAACAACAGGACACAGGGGAGGCTAACAAACAGAGATCGCGAGGTTCCTCCCTGTCAGAGTTTACACCGTGCTAAGGTAACAGCTCCTTCCTCTAAGAAGGTTTTTCTCTCTGAATTCCCTTTAGGCAGGTAAAGGGGGGGGGGGGGTCAGAGGTTCTTTCTCAGTCTTTCGTTTCTTAAAAATGACCAGCTTCCAATAACCGATATTCCAATAAGCAACTCCTTCCCCTCCAAGATGTCAGAATATCAAGTCCTTAGAAACACGAGACACTCACTCATCAAGGCTGGAGTTGGGAAAGCTCGGTCCATGATTTCAAGAGGCTGGAGGAATTTGGGAAAGGGAAATTAAGAAGTACTTTCCCATACTGGGTAATTTCTGAAAGACTCAGTTCTCAAAACAGAAAGTTACCTCTTGATTGAGAGTTGTCTGGTGAGACAGGAGTTAGAGACTTGAAAATATTAGATTAAAAATAGGTAGCAAATCAATTTACAATATTGTTAAGACTCTTAAACATCCTATTTTCCTATGGTCTTAATGGATGTTTCCCATAAATTCCACCTTCACTATTTAGAGTGTTTCCGGGCACCCTTCCCCTCCGACGTGAGGTTCCTCCTCAGCCGGCTGAGGGGTGGAGGGGGTGGGTTTCTGTACCATGGCCTCTGCACACACAGCTCGTGGAACACACCACGGTGAATTTCTACATACCCGTGGAACCACCTCCTAAATTTTCTCCGAACACCAGTTTTCAGTGTCTTTAAATCTAAGAAATCTTTGCTCGAACAGAAGTCCGTAAAGAACATGAACATGAAAACCCGGGGACAGGGGAACTGCCCTGGTGGGATCCCGCGCTCGGGCCTGGGGCGCTCTGGTGGAGCCTTGGGCACGGGGCCGCGGGGCAGCCGATCCGCGGGCTGTGTGCGGATCGCCGTGACATGTTGTCATCAGACAACATAGGAATGGTTTTCCTCTCGGAGAAGCATCCAGGAAAAGCAGTCCTCCCGCCCCCCCCCCCCTCGTTTCTCTCACTGCTCCATCTGTGTCATTCCTAATAGCGCGAGGTTAAGTAAAACAAATGATTTGTTAGGTAATGTGTTTTCTTCTCAATTTATAGTTTATTTTTAATATATCTCAAAAATTCTCACTTAAAGCTGCCAAGTGATAGAATTTATACCTCACAAGAATCTTGCCAAGATGACAGATCATTTCTGAGTGAATGCTTTGTAATATTTTCCATAGCATAGTATTATTTTTTAATTGCAGTTGCATAGTTGAGCTCAGGACCTAAGCCCTCGCCCCTAGAACCGGCTTCTGAGAAGTCACCACTTTATTTAGCAGCGTCTGTGGGATCTGGGACACGGCCAGATCCAGTTCTGAGAGCAAAAACAGAAGTCCTCACGTGTCACCATCTTGAGTATTGGAAACAAATATAGCAGCTCTCTTGTCTGTTTACTCCCGTCCTTGTATATTTTATATTTGCTAGAAAGGCTTGCAACGCAAGGATTTAGATACGGTTTTATTTTTCTTAGTTATATTATAATAACCTCCCAGGGTTTTACATTTAAATTCTAGAGCCAAAGACCAATTTGGAGAAGTCATTTCCCGTGTCCGTCGGGCTCCCCAGGGCTGCGGGGCAGCTCGGGCCCTTCCTGGCCCCGTGTCCGCAGCGAGCTGCGCCGCGGCTCTGGGGTGCTGCTCCCCGCCCATGGTCAGGGCGTCAGGCAGAGACAGGTCCGAGCTGCGGGACAGGGTTTATACTTGCAGGGAACCGCATTGACCTTGAGGGGGAAGAGTTTGTCTTCCCAGCAGATGCCCCTTGGGGGTATCGATTACTGTAAACAGGTGATTTTTAAGGCCCAGGAGGCGTGGGAAGAACCGTTGACCTTCCCTCTCCCTGCCTAAAGGAAGGTAAGACAGGAGGCCAGCTCCTGGAGGCACTGCCGCCGTGGAGAACCATGTGCAATTTGGAAGATGGTGGTGGGTGGGAAGAACCTCGCAAGGCTCTTGATCAGAGTCCTGTCTGCGTCCCTTAGTCTCTAGATGGCCCAGCAAACACCGTGTACTAAACCTTCACTCTTTTCACGTCCCCTGAATTGCCTTCCCGACCTTTGAAGTCCCAGCCCCTTACCTCCTTCCACTCAGCCCAGAATGACACAGACCTCACCTTGCCTGTCTTTGGAATTTTCATGCCTATTTGAACCGCCCATGCTTACTTATCAAAACTCAGCTTTCTTCTGTTAAATCTGCCTTATGTCATCTTATCGATTCGACTTACATTAAGAACCAAGATAGGAAAGGGGATATGTTCCCTTCCTCCACAAACTTAGATAGTTCTTAAATGTAACCCTTAATCGCTGAAGACTTCAAGGTATATCCATAGGATAGGATACCGTTCGCAAATTAAGTGTGATTTTACAGGTTAAACTTTATCAACAGGAAAAGATAACCATGTAGAATTGCCAATTGAAAAATAGATTATTTTCTTTAAAATTATTTATGTACTTAGCCATCTTTCTATTTAATCTTTTTCGGCTTCGTATAACAAAACCAAAACCTTTTTCATCCCCCCCCCCGCTTGTTTTTTGTTTGTGTGTTTCTCTCTCCCTTCCTTTCTCCCTCCCTGCCTTGGTGGCCTACCCCTTTATGTTTTCTGCAATGCATTGGTGTCCCACTCATTGTAAAATAATATGACATGAACACTGTTAGAAATAATATTTTTAATTGGCCATAGAGCAAGGTCAGTGAAATCTGGACCAGGCCCAGGTGCCCTCGCATGTGTAGGGCACGTTTGCCAGGCTCAGTGGCCTCCCCATTTCTTCTTTGTTTATGAAAGGACGGTACTTCGGAGATTAATCAGTACTAACAGCTCTATGACAGGTTATTTACTTGCCTGACAGTCTTACTAATTCTTTGGCCTGATAATAGCTTTTCTCCCTCAAGACACCAAACAATTTTTAAATGATTGACACTAAATGTTATTATAGTGTTACTGGGCTCAGAATTAATTTTAATCAAATGTTGAAGCAACAGCTTTAATTATGAATCAAGAGCTTTGCCTAAATATTGAACCATATTTTTTGTAATACAACAAACAAATAATTTAAGTTTCAGTGTGCAATCATTATTTTGTTTGCTAACTATCCCTCACAGCAAGAAATAAATTGCTCCTTGCATTTCAAAAGGCAGTTCATAGGAATGTTAGGTATAAATATTTAAGAACATCAAGTAATTCCAGAAACAACACTAGTAGAAAATGTAAGAACATTTCTAATTCTATCATCTTTCTTCTCTGCCTTCTATTTTCTTATAATAATCACCAGAAAAGGGGTTTTCTTAACTTAAAGAATATATTTCTATAATTTTGAATATATTCTCATTTTTGACATGTATTAAAACCCATGCACATATCTTTCATGCTTATTGTAAGTAATATATTTTTTCTTAGAATTTATCTTTAAATATCATACTACAGTAATTCTGTTTTACTTTAGATATTTTTAGATTTTATTAAAAGTATGTATGCTTTGCTGTTATTTTTATACACCAGTCATTTTTCTCTCTGTCTTCTATATAAAATAATTACATTGGAATTAATGAAATTAATAAAAAAGACTAGAGTAACATAAATTCATCTTGCATAAATAAAAATAAGTAATGCTACTTATAAAAAATTACTATAGGAAAGCCTGGAGTCTCTTAGAATCCTAAAATGTTGGAAGGAAATAATAGAGGTTGTTATTTATTTTTTCTAAAGCTCTTTATTATACTTAGCTTATAGCACCCTATCCTAAATTTAAGCATACTTTTAGTATTGAAAAGTAAGTACAAATGTTGATATAAATTTATTATACATTAAATAATTTTACGTAGAAATCAAGTTAATCATGGATTTCAATATTAAGATATTAAGATTCAGTATTAATGCTTAGTTTTTAATCAACAGAAACACAATAGGCAGCATTTAAAATATTTTCAAATTTAGCAAAAGCAAATTTGCCTAAGAAAAATCTTAGAGACTATTTGCTCTGCAAAAATCACATTTTAACCAGAAAAATCCCAACCAACTCAATGGCCTTTGAAGTGTTTACATGAAAATGGATTTTTCTATACACTTTTCCCGTTAGAATGCTCTTATAATTAGCTTAAAATAAGCCTGTTTTCTGTGGATATTTTCCTACATTACTTCAATTTTGGGTTATTTTTATGTTATCTCAGCTGAACTCTTCTATATTAAACATTGGGATTATCTGCTCGGAGTTCAGTTTCGTGCAAACAAAACAGACCACATTTGGGATGTTAAGAGAGTGCTAATAAATTAGGCCAAGGATTGTTTGAGCCCTGCAATTAAGTTAGTAGGTGAGCTGATGTGAAGATGTATCATAAGCCCAAAATACCAACATTAAGGCCAATTTTCTATTTCAGTGTCTCAGTCACCCCATTCAGAATGGCAAACACCAGCAGAAGAGCTCATGCTTGCTGTCTAGGGGCTAAAGCATTATTTGTTGGGGTTTCTATTTGTTGTTGTTTTGTTTATTAATTTCTGTGACTCTCAAAATATGTCATCAGTTGGTGACAGTTCCTTCCTCCCCTTCTGGTCAGGGCTATACAACTTGACCATTAAATGCAGGGTGGGGCAAAAGTAGGTTTCCAGCTGTGAGTACCTGAAACAGAGTTTATTCTTGTATTATTATTTATTAATTATGGTATGATAGTTTCCATATGAACAACTGGAAACCTACTTTTGCCCAGCCTGGTACTGTGATTACTTCTAATAAGCTCACTTACACGGCATAAAAAAGAACAGGGAGTCAATAAAATGCAAAGACAAAATCAGCTTTGCCTGTAGCAAGAAAAGCGCATGGAAATGAAAATACCTGAAATACAAATTGAATACCCAGTGCTATTAATCCCCCAACTTGTGTCCATAGTACTTTGAATCGCTTTTAAATCATCTGTTGTATTTTGATATATGACAATGATAGAGATACATTTTCTTCTTGCCGTTGTTTAGAGCTGGGTGGCTTCGTGGCATTTCTACTTGATCCCCCAGCACCTGGCATACATGCCCAAAGTGGGAAGATCTCAATACAAGCTCATTTAATTGTTAAGGTAATTAATGGCATTTAGGCAAGAGTTTCTAAAAAATTGAATTCTGAGCAGTGCAACTTCAGTGAAGTGCTGACTTAATTTTAACAGAATGTGTTGACTTTTTAAAATGAGATAGGGAGGAAGGGGAAGGGGAGGGGAGGAAGAGGAGACGGAGCCCCGGACCAGAGGGCAAGGGCAGGCAAGGAAGAAAGAAAAAATAAGAAAGAACTGAGAGATTCCCTGCACACAAGAGAGAGTCTGCCTAAGGTTGCCTTTCTCTTTTTTCTATCAGTTTTAAGATTGTTCCAGGCAAATAAAAAATCTCTGCTTTTAAAGCATAAAAGACACTAAATTTATTTCACTACTTAGTATTTGACGGCCTGCTGAGTCAAGTTTCAGAGTGATTGTTGAGAAATACTGTACTTAGCCTCAGAACTTGGGCAAGCATGGATGTGGTGGTCATTTTCTATACGTTGAAGGACTACGGTGTGGTCCCTGGAGGTGTTCTTCAGCCTTGCCCTGGGGAAGAGCTGTGCCCACAAATGACAGGCCTGAGCTTCATCTTCTCTGAGGTCCGTGGGCTTTAAAATTATGTGTCATGAGACCGTGACAGTGTTAACGCTGACACGTCTTTTAGAAAATAACTTTTCTTCCTTTGAGGATTGGTGTCAACTGTGTCGTCTATCGCTGACTAATTTATCACTTCACTGACCGTATTAGCTAATTAAATTACATTTCTTAAGCACGTCATCTTCATGGTACTGGTAATCATTACAGACACTGTCTTAAAGGTATATATGAAGCAGAGACTTTACAACACGGTAAAAACATAGAAGACACACACATAGACAGACATCACCATGTACCAAATAAGAGCCTTTAATTAATTGAGAGCCTTTAGTTAATTGAGACACATTTAAATGTTTTCAAAAATATTGAGTTATACTTTACAGTCTCATACATATAAGGTAAATAAGCTAAATGGGTACTTTACCGTATGGATAAAATCAGGGAACAACAAGAGGATAGATTTGGTCAAGAAGTTACTTCCGTCAAAGTCTTCTTTACTTTTTTATTTTTATTTTTGTTAATTCTCACCTGAGATTATTTTTTCCATTGATTTTTAGAGAGAGTGGAAGGGAGGGAGGGAGGCAGGGAGGCAGGGAGGGAGAGAGAAACATGGATGTGAGGGAGGCACATCGATTGGGTGCCTGTCACAGGCCCCGAGGCACAGGACTTGCCCTTGACCAGAAAGAGAACCCTCGACCCTTATGTGCGCAGGCTGAGCTCTATCCACTGAGCCACACTGGCCAGGGCCTACGGCTCCTTTAGATGTAGAGAAGTAGAGCCCGAGGGCATGATTTGGGAGGACACTGAGGGGGCGGGAAGAAGAAAGGCTAAGCTGCTTTAGGTAAGGAACTCTCCAGAGGTGGAGGGTAGAGACTGCAGGGAAGTGCGTGAAGACATCTTAAACCCAGGTTAGATGCGTAAAGGATTTCACACATTAAGTGGTGATACCCATCCCCTCCATTGTCTCGAGTACTTAATAAAAATCTGACGTGTGTCCTTTAGGGCCACTCTGATTGTGGGGGTTGAAAGGATTCAGCATGAGGACACATGGTAGAAAAACAGCACAGCGGGGTTGCAAAGCTGGGTGATCTCAGGGCGGCCCACTTCTCCATGGAAGTAGACGTTAAAATTGAAAGAATAAATTAAAAACACATTCCTACTATTTTTATGATTAGTTCCTTCTCTTTGGGGCACTTCCCTTTTCCATGATCAGTAACTCTCTGAACCCGACCCTGGACCTTGGCTCAAAGGGATCACACATCTGCATCTCCAGCCTTCAGGCTCCCTGTCCTTCTCGGCCACACCTCGGTCCCCTTGCTCTAATAGTCCCCTGCGGCCCACTCACCTCCCAGGGCCCTTGGAAAAGGAACACCGAGATAGATAGCTGAAGTTTGCAGGATGAGACTGCAGGGTGGGTAATTCACTTGGGCAGTTTCCCTCTCCTGTCCCATCCTGCTCCCTCGCACCCAAGCAGAACACCTACCTCCGTCTTCCCGGTCTCTTCACTCTCGCTTATCCAGTACGAAGAAGACGTTTGCTGTTGTCTGATTTCTGACTCTGGCATGATGAACAATCACACCTTCCTCCATCTGGCCAAGAATAAAACTATTTGGCTGAGACCACTGTCTTGACTAAGTCCGCGGACTCCCATGTACTCTCTCTGCCGGTTGCCATATGGGCAGCCGTCGAACTTGCTGAGGTTTGGACGGTGCCTAAACTTCATCACAGACCCTGCAACTGGTTGTGCTTCGATTTATACTTCTCCGTATTATGAATCTAGAAAAGCTCCTTCGGGAGTGTCAATAAAAAGCCCTATTGGCCCTGGCCGGTGTGGCCTGGTTGGTTGGAATGACATCCCGTACATGGAAAGGTTGTGGGTCCAATACCCGGTCAGGGCACGTACCTAAGTTATGGGTTAGATCCCCAGTTGGGGCGCATACGGGAGGCAACCAGTCAGTGTCCCTTCAGAAACGATGGCATCTCAGAAGAAGGAAAACCAAGAGAATTTGTCACAAGCAGTCCTATCAAAAAGAGGAGCTATTACTCCAGACCCTGCAGATATCAGAAGGATAGGGGGATACTAAAAACACCCATACACACAGAAAGATCACGGCTTCCACACAGTGGGCCAGTTCCCTAGGGGGTAAAAACCTAACTACTGTGGTCAAAGGGGTTTCTCCAAGGAGATTTTCCACAAGCAAGGAAACGGTGAGAGACGGGATCATTGAAGATCAGGACTGGAGAAGCAACTATGAAACAGTGAAAACATAAATATAACAGATATTCTTCTATGCTGAGTCTTCAAAATTATATCAGGTGCTTGAAAGTGGAATTATTGTCACGTGTGGCATGGCTGGCACCGTATGGGCAAAGGAGATATTTATGACAACCGCCTATAAAGAGGGCAGAAGAATGTAGGTCGTGGTGTGTCTCCTGCTTTTCACGTGAGATGGCAAAGCACCAACATTAGTTCACCGTGTGAACGTGTGTGTGTGTGTATGCTGTCTTAGAGAAACTACTGAAAACACTCAAAAACACTTTAGCTAAAGCAACTTGGAACTGTATAAAAGGACCGAGTGCCTCACAGGAGGCGGGAGCAGGAATTGGGTGTTGCGGCGGCCTGTGTCTCGGCCAAGCGAGGGGTGAGCGCCGCGCATGCGGGAACCAGGGGAAAGCGGCTGTGCCCTGGGCGCCCGGGGAGTGCCTCAAATGCAGGGACGTTTTAGGAGGGGCCGCACCCATCTTAATGCCCAGCAGACATGCAAGAGTGTAAGAAAACTTGGCTGTGGGTGGGGGGGGGGGCAAGCACCGTTTAAGAAAATGCAGATTTTGAAACTTATTAGTTACTCGGCATGATTTGAAAACTATATAAGTAAAGGCTGGTGTGGGGAATTATTTTAGATATACCTCATTTTTTTTTTTTTTTTGCTTCTGTTTCTCAGGGAGACAGTGATAGCATTATAAAGAAGATGAATTAATCTTGAGACATAATTTCAATTTGCTGTGGGCATTACTTGGCAATTAAATAACATACTATTTTTTATATTCTAAGAATGAGATTATTTTATTTGATGCAAAAACGGTCAAAGGATCATAAACTGGTAGAACTGGACGAAAATTTGCAGGTTATTTAGATTAGTCGATCATTATATTATCATTAGATTCCACTCCCTTTTATACTAATTCAGCCCAGAGAACAAAAACAGACAGGAGCAAAATACGTAAACTCGTTTTTGTTGTAGGCGGACAGTCAACTCATTAACGAACAGAATTGTTTTGTATTTGTTTTTACTTTTCACATTTTTTGATGTGGAGTAGAAAGAACCCCAGACAAAATTACTTTTTATGGAGTGAGCTATGATACCATTTGATCTAACTTGCCAAAATAAAATCTGCGGTAGACCGACTTCATTTTTTTCACTAATGATGTCTGTTTCTGTAAAACCAGCTGGAAAGGGCCGGTAAATAATTCCCAAATACTCCAGTGGGCAGTAAAGCAGACAGTTTCTCCTGCTGGAGGAACGAGTCCTTGCAGCGGGTTAGAAGCCCTGCCTCCGGGCCCCGTGGGCACCCCGAGAGCTCGCCTCCTTCCCAGGCCTCCATCCGGCGCCCCTGCTCTGCCCCTGAATTCGTTCGGCCAATTTCCATTGCATGTGACATTGGGACTATTTGGGTTACAGCCTCTGGGGAGTATCAGAAAGCCTGAAAGTTGGAGATACTCTCAAATAACGTTTAAAAAAAACCCCTAGAATTGTGATTTTAAAAGTCTCTCACTGACTATGGCTATAAAGCTCTGTAATCTATTGCACAGTGGTCTCAAAACAAGAAAAAAAATCCCCTTGAGCTGAAGTAGAATTTTCTCTGACCCAAGCAATGCAGCTTTTTCTTAAAAAATGAATGGAGATTATTAAAGTTAAGATTGAAAAAAATAGAGACCATTTTAGTTGTTTTTTGTTATTATGTCTCCGGCTGATTAGCACAGTGGGTCTGAGTTAATGACCAGAAAATTGGTTCACAAAACGCCTGAGACGGCGGCCGCAGACGCTGACCTCGCCGATGCGGGATTGTCGTCCCGCGTGGGCAGCACCCAGAAGCAATTAGGCTGATGAGCGCTTGTTTCCCATTATTTTCTCTGAACGCGTGTGCCTGCGACTGCTCGGGAACTTGTGTTCTGCTCCAAATGTGCTGTCCGAGGGGATGTGAGCCTGTGCTTTACTGACAATGCTGACAAGGTGGCATCTTTCCCTCTTCTTTGTCCATATTTAGCTGATGAAAGCGGAGGAAGAAGCGTCCAGAAAGTCTTTAAAGTCATGTCCCGTCCAGTCCGGGGCGAGGGTTAGTCAGTCAAAGGCTCCACTAATGACATTTTGTTTGGATTAATCCTTGGGAAATAAGTTGACCAACCTGTGCAATGGCGTTTTCAAAACGTCCCCCTCAATGCAGCCTTCTCATTACAGAGCAAGACCTTTAATCAATGAGAAACTTTGAGACCCGCTCAGTTGTTTCTGGGCTTGCAGACGTATATATCAATCATGAGCTAAAATGATCGAAAGCAGGTTACTTGGGTCCTCTGTATTTATTTTTGTGGGCTTCTAAAAAAAATTCTCTATAGGTAATTATGTATTCTTGCTTGTAAAAATGAGTACCCTCATTTCTTAAATTATATTTGAAAGAATCACTCTATACAGTCTACTTCCAATGTCTTCACTGTGGCTTTGACATCATACAATTGGCTTTTCTTAAAGTAAATATATATATATATATATATATCTGTGTATGGTATAAAATATGCACACTTTGTTTTAAATAAATTTGATATTTAGTTTTTATATGAGGGTAATTTTATATTAGGGTTACCACAAGCTTTCAATAGTACTGGCTTTTCTAGATACTAACTTTTCCTGACTGCATCTCTAAACACCATCCGTAGAGAAAGTAGGTCTTGCCCGCGCCCTTGGCTGCAGGATGGAAGCCTGACTCTGGTGCTTTCACGGGGCCGGAGTGGTGACCTTCCAGGGTGACCGAGCTGGATCCCTGCGTGCCGGGCCCAGGCATCAGTAAGTGGAAGATTCTTCAAGGTGAAGAAACGTGAAGCCAGAGCTGAGAACCACAGAACAGAGGAGCTGACACAGAGCCTGGCGAGCCCCCGTCAGCTTTAGAATCGGCTCTCCCAGCCTCTGCCATATGCATCCCTTACGAACAGGACCGTAAACACGTTTATTCCACACGAGCAGCAGAGGAAGCCGACTGGAAATCACCCCCTTTTACTTATCCCTAATAAGCCTGGGGCTCCGATGAAAATGGGGTTCCATGCTGGGTTCCACGGTGAGAACCCTGTGGCTCCACCCCTGGCAACATAAGATTTTGCTTGAAGAAGGAGGTTATTTTTAGAAACCAGACTAAATCTTAGATGGGCGAGAGAGAGAAAAAGATGTGTCTTAAATAACTCCAGAGGAGTTCCCTTAATTAGGAAATGTTAAAGAATATGGCAATATATGTATTTACATAGATGAAGATTCTTTATGTAGCTGCTGCTTGGTTTCCGACCGAGTCTGGGGAGGGGTCGGTTATATTCTCACCGCTGTTCCCTGAGCCCCGAAACCGAGGATGGCAGAGACAATTAGGATGAAGGTGTCCTGGGGTAGGGATGTGAGAAGAGGCGACCTAAAAGGCAAGGTGGTCTCATATTCAACCAGATTTCCCTTCTTCAGCTTGCTGTGGATATAGCTTCAGCCCCATTGTCAAATGGGCATGGAAAGATAAAAAATGAATTTAACTAGGACATTCCTAGGAGTTTGAAATTCCTTGGCTTATGGGCACTTGGAATAAGGGACTTGGTTGGAATTAGGTTCTCCAAAGCTGGAGAAATCTAGAAATTCTCTAAGACACTGTTTAGTCTTTTATAGAAATAATGTTTATTTTTGCCTAGAAAGTTCTTAATACTTATTTGAGTAAAATATTTTAAAAAGAGTTGTATAAAACACTGTCCCTTTGAAATTTTGCTCTCAGATTTATTTTCAGTGTAAAACAATAAGTCATAGACATACGAGATTTAGGTCAGATTAGTTCAGAAGGTTATAGTTGGGGCCAGAAACCATCACAGAACTGTGTAAAGTAGGTAGAGTGCATTCTCAGAGGGGAAAAAGCCATGAGGTATGAGCCAGAGCAAAATGAGATGACTTTGTGAGTGTGTGAATATATAACTTGGTTGTATTTGCAAAGCATATATATGTATATATGTGTGTGTGTATATATATATAATGTGTATATATATATATATACATTATATATGTGTGTATATATATGTACATATGTTTATATATATAAAAGCATATATATGTATATATGTGTGTGTGTGTATATATACACGCACACACACACATATATATTTTATATATATATTATATATATATATATAATGTTTTGGCAGGTATGTATGTGGGGGGTAAAATCTGATGCTCAATGAAAGAAAGTTCCATTCAGCAGGCACCAGTCTTTGACCAAAGGAACAACTGCTCTCGTTCCACCTTTAAATTCCAGTGTCTTGGTCGTTTACAAAACCTATAAATACCCCTGACCTGTTGTAATTTCCTGTTAGAGGAACCTACATTAAGATATATTTTTCTCAATTTTAAGTCATAGATCTGCTCTGTTTACTATTCAGAAAAGAAACATTAAGATTTCTCATTTTGCTGAGGAGAGAAGCAGACATCAAGTGCCGTATGATGGAAATATAATTTATTATAGCAGCTCTGAGCTGTTCCTAAAAATAAATAGCTCCTGCTATTTGGGATCCATGCAGTTAGGGCTCCTCTTTGAATCTCACTGTGGAAGGATTTTCAGATGCCAGCATCGGAGGCAGCAGCATTGGGAAGGGCACTGAGCTATTTTGCAGAAAAATCACATTACAGATTTGTATCTTGCTTTCTGTCCCTTATCATTCATATAGCACATAAAAATTGCCATTTTTCCTGCTTTTAATCCATAGATTATAGCTAATGCATTTGTAGGTATTGTATTTCGAGTGGAAATGCACTCACAAAGTTTTAAATGTATACTGTGTGCATATATCCTGATCTTATGTTTAACAAATATCAATTCTATTAACATTTAATAAATGTTAATGCTATTTTCATTATGTAAAATCTAATATTTCATTGGAATAAGTTTTATAATCTTATAAATAAGATTTTAAATATTTATAAATATAAATAAGATTTATAAATATTATTTTAAAATAACTTACCTGAGATATATTATGTCAATCTGGTGCTAGTGTTAATCTCTTATCTCTTATTGAATATTTATTAAGTTAATAATGGATGTTACCTATTAAATAATAGTAAGTACTGTTGAGAACATTATTGCAATTAAGCCTCACAACAAACTACCAGGGTTCTTATCCCTGTCTTTGAGATGAAGACTGAGACTTAGAATTAGTGAAATAACCTTTGTCTAGTAAGGGGCAAAGGTTGGATTTAAGCTGTATGACTATGACAGGGAAATACAGCAATAGCTGTGTTCTTTCAAGGGACATTCAGTATAGTTAAGAATTTAATTACTGGGAAAGTATTTTAATCATTGATATTTTATAAATCTCCAACTTTCTTGACTGTCATTACCCATCTTGTGCATCTGTATAGCATCTTGATTTTAAGGTCCGTGTATTAGTTGAAGGAATTGCACTAGATGATATTTACGGCCACTCACCGTTCTAAAAGTTTATGATTATTGCAAAGTAAAAGCAAATTAAATAGTTCATTTAAAATAACTGCATGGTGTTAGTACCGCATTCAGGTCTCTGCTCAGCCACGAGCCTGTGAAAGAGCCGTCTTCAACCCTGCCTCCCTGAGAAGGCCACGTGGAAGCCAGGAGGACTGTCAGGAGGTCCGAGAAAGGGGTGCACGAATGTCAGAAAGTCACTAATACACTTCGAATGCCCATAAAATTGTATTTAAGTAAAGATGGAAAGAACATTGTGGGCGACGTCTTAGAGGGCAGGCACAGGGGCTGTGTGTATTTACTGGATTATTAAAGAACACGCAGAGCTGCTCTAGAGAACAGGGTAAATAAAACAATAGTGAGGGTAAATGAAAAAATACAGACGCCAAACAGTTAGCTTGTGAGTCCCGCTGCCCTGAAGTTGAAATGAGGCGAGTATGTGCAGCCGCTTGCTGGACAGGGAACGCGGCCTGTGTCCCTTCTGTTCCTAAAGATAACTGAGCTTCAACGGGATAAAATGTAGACAAGGTCCAGTAGAAAGTGCTCTAACCCACACACACAAACCCTAATAAAGAAGCAACAAACAGAGGGGGCGGGGCTTCGTTAGGGATGGAAACCCTCCAGAGGTTACAGCTGGCAGTGGGTTAAAAACATCACCAGTATGGAGCCACCTCCCAGTGATACTCACGAGCAAGCCAGCCACGAACAGGGTGACGGCCGCGGGGACCCGGTGTCCCTAAGGGGCTCAGGCCCACCGCGCGGCCTCCCCCCGATTCCGCTGCGCTCGGGCACCCTCGCCCCGGGGGCTTCAGAAGGGGCAGCGCCCGGGCCGAGCCGAGGGGAGCCGATGGGTCTCAGGACGGGCTGCCTCGGGCCACCGTCGGGCTGGTCTGTCCCGTGGGCCGCTCATGCCGCCGACAGGGCCTGAAACGCGGTCGTCCCCTGCATCTGTCACGTCCCTTCCGTCGCGGCCGCCCTCTTCCTCTCCTTTGCTTGGGTCCTCTCAGATGTCCAGCCGCTGACCACTGACTGCCCCCCAGGACCCAGTGACCGATGACCGCCCCCCGGTGCTCTCCTTCTCTAGGAGCTTCCTGTGCGTGAGGGTGGGGGAAACGCACGTGTCTCCGCGTTGCATCTGTCCCCGAACTCCAGATCCCACGGCCTGTCGTCCTCCTGCCGTCTCCGCTCGCACGTCTCAGAGGCCTCCAACTGAACAGTTGCTCATCGAAGTTTCTGATCCCCGACGTCACCCCAAATCCTCCGTCCATGTTTTTCTTGCTCGGGAATTGGTAGCTGCATTTTTACAGTTATTTAGGCCAACGCTGGAGTCACGTTTAACTTCTCGCCTTTCTCATAAATCATTAGGAAATCTTGCCGTCAGTACCATCGAACTGTCTTCAGAATCTTCCCAATTTTAAGCATCTTTATTTGTAACATTCTGGTCCAGGCCAGCAGTACTTGTCCCAGCCTGTCCCACCCTTTGCTTTTGCTCACAGCACTCACCCCCACTCCCAGTCGTATGTATAGTTATTTGTACATATTTTTCTGCCTGCCTTGCCCGCTAGACTGTGCGCACTGAAGCTCCCTGTCAAAGCCGGGGCCTTGTGGACGTCTCTGTCTGGAACATCAAGGGCAGTGCCTGGAACAGCAGCTGCAAAACAGATGTCTTTTAAGTGAAGAAATGGATGGACGAGTGTTAAAACCTCATTATTGACATTTTTTATTATTATTTGTGATATTTTCCAAGTAGAAGTGAAAAAGGTTCTTTGGCTGGAAATATTTAGAATTTAGGTAGAATTACATTCGAAAATATTGACTGTCCCATTTCGACCAAGTTTTGACAATGGTGTGTACCCGTGTCCTCACCGTTGGATGTGGTCATCACGGCCAAAAGTTCCCTGAAGTCCCTTTCCACTCAGCCCTCCAGCCAACAGTCGGATTAAATGCTGTAATTTCTTCCACCATAGATCAGTTTTTCTAGTTCTTTTAAGTCTTCATAAGAATAGAGTCATGTATTGGGTATTATGTGAATATCGCTTTTTTCCAATATCGTATTTTTGAGGCTCGTGTATGTCACTGCATATATCAGAAGTACATTCATTTTTATTACTGAGCCTTGTTCTGTTGTAATATAATTCAATTTAGCCGTCCTTTTTTGCTATTTGGGTTGTTTCCATTTCATGACTATTATAAATGTGATTTCTGTAAGCGTTGCGGTTCAAGTCCTCTGTAAGACACAGTTTTCCGTTTTCTTGAACAATTAAATTGATGGCTTTGAGGTGAACTGTGATCTCTGACTCTAATAACCATTTCTTTTATTCCATGTTGCGACCTGCTCAGCGGTAAAAGAACGCATTATGTTTTCTGATCACCTTGTCACAGCTTCCTCGGGAGCGGGGTGGTTTTGGTCCGTCGTGTTTGTCCAGCTGAACGGAGGTTCCCGTCGGTGAATAGAAAGCCACCAGCGCTGCCCTGCCCGGGGGCACACCCTCCGGGACCGTCTCGGGCCCGCCTCGGCCTGCCCCCCTGTTATTTCTCTGCGGACACCTGGGACGGTGTTTCCTTTCCGAGACAGGGTTTTAGTGAAATCAGATTTGCTTGTGAAAACATAAATCCCCCTTCCTTGTACCACTGCTGGTAGAAACCCTCCCGTGCCTTGCAGGGGGGGCCTTTGGCCAGGTGTTGAACTTTATGCGATGAAGCAGCTTCTGGTAGAGACGCCACCGTTCATCCGAAGCGATGACAGACTTTCGAAAATTAGGTTGAAAAAATTATCTGGGAGGATGCGTGTGTGTGTGTGTGTGTAGGGTTCTGTGCATATATGTGTCGGTGTATATATTTCATGAGTCTATGTTCACATATGTGTGTATATGTGTTAGGAATGTATTTTGTATTATAAATATGCAAATATATAAATATGAGACAGAATGAAAGAAACAAGAGTATTTGTTAAGAAAGCTGAGCCGTAGCTTTGTTCTTGGTTTGGCTTTTAGTCGGAAATCTCCATTACATTACAGAAACATCTAAAACAGTTTCCTAAATTTGCTATTTTCCCACTCACAGCCCAATAAGAAAACAATGTCATCTTTCTTGGAAGGAAATGCATATAGGAACTAGTTCTCTCATTTCAGAAAATATTTGGAAGGTCTCCCAATCTACACCTATCACCGAAAATCCCGATATTTTTCTAAAAGCAGGAAGGACAGATTATGTGGTCCGGCTCCTCACATACAGGTTACACCAGACTTTTGGTGAGAAGAATCTGAGTTTTGCTGTTTTCTAATTTTATGATCCTGATATGGTGATATAGTTCCATACAGTGCTATTTCTAATATATAAAAAGAGGATTATGATACTTACCCAAAAGAGTTAAAGTAAAACTAAATGAAATCATGTCTAAAATTCCACAAGTAAAACCTGCTCTCCCTTTCGCTCACAGATAAAATAATCTAATAAATAAATATAGAAAAGTGGGGATGGCCAAAGGCAATATTAAACAGTTTTGAAATTCCCTGTAATCCTGTCCATCGGTCTGGTGTCATAACACCAACAGTTGTCCTGAACATGTGATTTAAATTAAATAATACAAATTGGAAAAATACAGGTGAAATATTGAATATACTTCATTTTTTTAAAGATCTACTTGCTTTGCAACTTTCAAATATACAATACAGTATTATTAATTACAGTCACCTTGTGTGCATTGCATCCCTGGGACTACTTGTTTTATAACTGGAAGTCTGTGCCTTTTGTAACAAATGTATGTAAGTTCATCATCATGGTTTTAATAGTGTGCCCTACTCCACGTTTTTATTTTATTTTCGTAACTCTCACACTCGATAGCATCCATCCATTTTTCTAGTTTCTAAGGATGGCTTTGTTAACATGGCATAAAAGTGTTTAGCATCTAGAAGAAAATTTTACAAAATGAATTCTAAATTAAAAACTTAACAAATAATGCTTTCAAACATAGTTTAAGTACCTTATTTATTTGTTTGGATAAAATTAATATTTGTTATTACATAGTTACATTATTTCCATGTAGTCCAGTTAGATTTTTAAAATAGCATGGCCTGTCTTTGTAGCCGATTGGTCGGCCGTGGTAAACGTTTCTGATGTTGCGCTTAGGCAGCAAGTAGGTCTTAGCAACTGGGGCAAGTGCACTCTACAGTCTTTTTTTTAAGCCCAAATCAAAGTAGCTATTGTTCTGCTTCTCTCCTGATTATCTCGCTCCGGGATCCATCTAATCCTTAAAAACTATTACAACAGAGCTTTAGTAGCACTTACAAAAAACATATTTTTTTTCCGGCTAAACTTCAAAAATAAGTAATATTTCCCTCAGAAGGAAAGATAACAGTTTTGAAGATAAGACTAATCACATTAGGTCTTCAACGATCTCTTTTTCCGTTTCACAGTTCTATTTATCTTCAAAAGGTCTAATCCAGTTCTAGGAAAAGATGTATGAAATTAGTTTTAATCCCCAAGGCAAACCCAGAGAGAATCTTATATTTATTTCTTTTAGTGAACTTATGGCTGCTGTCTAAGCCAAAATTAAAAGCATAAATAACAAACAGGAATGGGCCTGGAAGCTAGATAAATTGACTCCACAACTAGATTTACATGTTGGATCATCAGAACTTTTCCCTGGCCCAACCCTTAATTTAGGAAGGAGAGCCTCAGTCTCAGCCTTCTCTTTCCTATTTTCTTCTAACCTTCTGCATGCAAGTACCTTGGCTTTCCCCTGAAAAATAAATTCTACTCTGACAATAATGTAATAAATAGAAAGGTACAGCTTATTACATTTTCTTCTGCTAAAAATCTTTTCTGGTGTGCACCCTTTCCACCTTCCTAGAGTACGTTTTAGGAAAACCCTCCTTAGGACTAATGATGGGGGAAAAACACTATGTATTTTGTGTCTCACACACTCTCCTAACAAGGACTGACAACGCATTTCTGAAATTGACATGGCCAGTGAAAAATTTTGTTTAAGAGATGTATAATGTTAAGACTAATTTTTAAATAAAAAATTGCAATATGTTGACATTTGAAATTTTATTTTCTGTATGTCAGTATTGATTCTTCTGGTGGTCAATAATTTTTTTATACCTAGAGAAAATCAATCACGGAATAATTTATTGACTAAGATCTAAAGTTTAATCATTCAATTTTTTCTTTCTCTTTTGCAGTGTGAACTTTCTCTTGTTATACGACTATCCTCCATGTCCCTCCGGTGAGCACCACTAGCTGATTTCTTGAATTTACTCTTGGTATTATTGCTATGAGTTCCCTATATTTTTCTCTCGATTTATGTGAAGATGTTATACAATTTGCATGCAATTTAAAAATATCCCTTTTCCAAAGCCTCATTTATCATAGGGTGTACCACCCAACTCAGGTGTCATTATATAATACCATGTTTTACTCATGAGCCATGCCACCTGGAAATATTGTTTAATTTTTCTTTTGATCCCCTTGGTTGTTTAAGAATGTGCTGTCCAATTTCCACATATTTGTGATTTTCCAGTTTCCTTTTGTATTTAATTTCAACTTTTATTCCATCATAGTTAGAAAAGGTGTGCTGGGTGATGTCATTCTTTTAAAATTTATTTGTTGAGTGGGTTTTTGTGGTCTAATATATGGCCTATCCTGGAGAATGTTCGGTGTGCACTTGAGGAAAATATGTGTTCTACTTTTCTGGGTTGTAGTTCTCTGTTTTCTTATCGATTCTGTGCCTAGGTGTTCTCTCCCTTGTTGAAAGTTGGATATCGAAGTCTCCAACTATTATCGTGGAACTATTCATTTCTCCCTTCAGTTGTGTCAATTTTTTGTTTCATATATTTTGGAGCTCTGTTGTTAGGTGTGTATATATTTTTAATTGTTAAAGTTTCTTGATACATTAACCCTTTGATCAATATATAATTTTCTTCTTTGTCTCTTATAACAACATTTTACTTAAAGTTTTTTTTGCCTGGTATTAGTTTAGCTAACCTTTATTAGTATATTAGTATAGCTCGCTTTTGTTTATTTTTTTGCATGAAATTTCTATTTTTAATTTTTCATTTTCAACCTATTTGTGTCTTTGGATGTAAAGTGAATCTCCTGTAGGCACATGTATTTGGATCCTGCTATTTTTGTTCATTCTGCCAATCTCTGCCTTTTAAGTGGAGAGTTTAATCCATTTACATTTAAAGTTATTACTGATAAGAAATGACTGACTTCTGCCATTTCTGTGTTTGTTCTTTATATGTCTTTTATCTCTTTGGTCCTCCATTACTATCTTATTTTGTATTTAATTGATTTATTTTATATACCTTTTTATTAAAATTATTTTTTATTCCTTTTCATTTCTTTTACTATATATGTTTTAGATATTTTCTTAGTGGTTAATCTGAAGATTTTATTCTTTTTATTCATGGGTGCAGAAGTTGTTTCAAAATATTGAACTAAGTCATCTATTAGGATGAAAGAAATAAATGGTGGGATGACAGAGAGACATATATTTCTTATTTACTTAGTACATAAAAAACCATCAACAATTATTTGTGGACAATTAAATCAACACAGGCCAAGAAAATATTCTATTTGAGGAATAGGAATTAAAACGATAGACCCTATCTTTGTCCACAGCCTCTGGATTGTGAGCGCTCTAAAAGCCAGAGTCAAAGAAGCAAAAGGTTGGCCAAGTGCAGACTTAAACATGGCACAAGGAACATTCTGGGTTTCTGATATTTAATTTTGATTACAATTTTGATAATACTAGCTCTACTTCCTGTTTTTGGTTCCATGTGATGCCACTCTATTGTAAGAATAAATTTAGCTTTTTTCTATATACTTCCTTGAGTAATACTATAAACTGACAATTTATACAAAATAAGAAAGTATGATCAGAAAAGAAAAAAATCTTTAAAAACAAAAGTTCTTTAGTGAAAAATGAATTTATTCTGTTTGAAAGGTCAACAGAGAAATTATACAGAGGAAACAAACTACCTAGTTAGAGAGACTAGATTGATATAACATTGTAGCACATAAAGAGTAAAATTATATATAATCACATCCTTTCTCTCTCTCTCATTTTACGTATATGGAGCTTTTACTGGAAGTTACGGACAACACTAAGTTCTTTAAATTGATTTAATCTTCACAAGCATCTATTTTAATTATTTATATACAGTAATATGAATAATTCAGTATAAAAATATTTGATATGTACTTGTGCTTCTGTTATGGTCCAGAAAGACTCTTACAATCTTGCTAATGTCTGGTTTTCAATACTTTCTTTCCTCCAAGGTTATCCAAGACAATCAATATTCTTTTTTTTTTTTTTTTCTTTTGACAAGACTGCTGCTGCTTCTACCATGATGATATTGACACCTTATGTCAAAGTCCTGGTTGCCTCATATATCAGAATAGAAGGATATTCCCTCTAAATAGGTGCCTGTTAAAACAAAGAAATACCCAAATTAAAAAGAACTTCTGGGTAGACACTAAGCTAAATTATCCAAGAGATTATTTTTTTAATATCACATGTTTGTGGTCTCTCCCCCACTCTCCTCCTTTCTCCCTTTGTGTTTGTGTCTCTCCTCTCTCTCTCTACTCCCCTCCTCCCTTTCTGTTGGGCTTTCGGATACTTGACTTCTAGTTTCTGCTAAATTGCTTTAGTGCAGTATAACCTTGGGCAAATCACAAAACGTACTTAGGATTCTAAATTTCTTTCATTTAAAATGACAACATAAAAATAGATGATATCTAGTGTTACTTTTCGACCTAAGCTTCTGTACTCAAAGACATACTGAAACATCACCTGGGGCATGTAACACAGGCACTGGTAAGTTTCAAACGAAGACTTTAGAAAGTCCTACATTTGCTTGAAAAGATGCATTTTACTTCAAAATGCAATGTCTCATTAACCATGTGTATCGCCTAGATATATTTTTGTTCCAGCGAGGAAAGGACTAATGAAGCTAGATTTAGCCAAGTGTCATTTATTATGAGGATATAAGTGGAACATAATAGAAATCCAGGAAGAAGAGACTTTATGAGGCCAACTCTCCTGAAGCAGAGCCTGTATATTAATGCCAGTCCCTGAGCTGTGCTGAGGACCCAGCCACAGCAGCCTCAACCCGGGACATGATTCAGAACATGGCTTACAAGCCCCATGAACTATTTTTCCTAATTTACTTTCCTCCCCTGTTTGCTCACAGTTTCTGTTCTCTTATGCCTTCAGCGTACACATGGCTTTGGACTACCACGGCCTTCGATCTATTTCCAAGTCACTCTTTCATCTCTGACACCCATTGCTAATCAGCTGATTCATTTTCTCTTAGTTCATATTAACGAGGGAAAATCTCATAAGTCTAGTGCATTTTTTCCAAACCAAGCTTTTAGGGAGAGACCAGACGTTGGCCCACTGAGCTTTGGTAGGGTTAACAGTCAGGTCTGTGCAATAAAATATAATAATGACCATCAAGGCTACACCTTTCAGTGGGTTATGTGGGTTTCATGCTTACCCTGGAAGCAGGTATGGCCACGCAAGTAACAACAGACATGTTTAGCATACAATGATCTGAGCTTAGGATTAAAAACAGCACAACAGCTAGTATTGGCCCTAGGTGCCACTGTATAAAGCATTTACATCCCACCTTTGCAGGGAAAATCATCTTATAGGAAGTCTAGAAGTTACATTGAGCAAGGAATGTTAGAGGAGATCTATTACGTGTCTCCAATCCAAAAGAAGTTGGACATTGACTTTCCTTAGTTGAAGCTGCTGCTATAAAGGAGATGGAAGTCAGAAATTAGAATTTCTGCATCACTCTATCAATTGTAATAACATAAAACCTCAAGGCTTATGTGAAAGCAAAGGCTAATTGTAAGATTCAAGTCAAGAAGTTTTTCAAAGTTGTGTTTTTAGAAATTATTTATCTATTTATTGGCTATCTCCTTAATTTTCCATCCATAGTAAAAAAAAGTACAAGTTCAAAAATTGAAAATGACCCATGAATTTGACAGAGGGGAAAATACATCTTTGAAGGGAAATAGGAGTGCAGTGTACCTGGCTTGATCCTTAGTAGTGATGACTAGGTCAAAGTTCTCTTATGTGAAAAATACAGTGATCATGGAAGGCATTCTGAAACAGCTACTAACAGTATTTATTTTATGTTAACATTTTGTTTATAAATGGGGCCTTTTAACTGCTATGAAACAATAACCAATTTTTATATCCCATAAAGAGTCTACTGTACTACCAATGCTGAAATTGAGCTGAAATTTATAACTCACTTATCTGAGGGATTTTTTTTTTAGTTCATGCAGTGTATAAAGACATGAATTATTCATCTGAGTGGTTAGCTCATTTGAATTTTCATTAAACAGCAAAGACTATATCACTGCAATGTGAGCAGAATTTTAACTTCATTCTGTTCTATACATGTGAACCCAAATTTCTTGTTTTTAAAACTCAAAGTATTTATTAATAGGCATTTATACATATGTACATATATGCACATTTAATATGCTCATGTATGTGTATGTCTGTAATTGAGGATAAAGTGCACAAATGACACATCCAATACCTAATGTATTTGTTCTTCTTTGAAATAAGCTATTTCCCATATAAGTGAATCTTCCAAATAGATGAAGCATTTCTTTAAGCATAGAAACTTTTCAAAACTTATTATTTATTGAAATATATTATGTTTCTTCTTTTAAAACCAAGTATCCAGAATATATTATTCTATTATTGGCGATCAAAAACCATAATTTTCATAAGCTATTAAAAGTTTGCTTTTATTTCAAAAACTAAATGGCCACTAAGGCATGTTTCAGAAGCTTCATATATATTTTTATATATTTACATATATATCAACCTTAAATTTATAAAGACTTATAAATATTTATAAAACAGTAAAAACATTTATATGGTCTCTCACTAAGAGGTAGTGAAAAGAAAGCAGAGAAAATCGCTCCTTTTTAGTAAGGTTTGTCATCTTCTAGTTTGTTTTTACAAGTTTACTTAGTCAAGCAGTAGATAACTATTTATTGATGTTTGCGTGTAGGCTCTTGGAATGCGGAGGAGAAATGCACAGATTTGTTGGGGAAGGAGACAGGTGATAAACTGGTACATGTCAAGGAATAAAGGTGATTTCTGCTATTACTAGGGATTGTGTTATGCTGTTGGAACCGTAACAGCATTTAATAATTATCAAACACTTTCCTTGCACCAGATACTCTTCTTTGCATGATTTAATTCATTTGTCTCCCTAAGGGAACATAGGGGGTCCATCATTGCTAATATGTGGAACATAAGGCAGAAATGGTACGTAACTTGCTAGTTTACAGCTGGTAAGTGTTGAGAAAATATTTTTTGCCCTGCTGGCGTGGCTCAGTGGTTGAGCACCAGATACTACCGATAGGATAGATGTTGGGGCTGCATTTCTGATATGATTGGAAAGAAACTGATGGTGAAACACGTTTTCACTGACTTTGAAATAAGGACCAGCTCAGCAGTGGTTGCAAAGTAAGCAGAGCAATAATCAGAGGTGAATCTAACCACAGATATGTTCACGACCGAAAAGACAGCAGGCAAATAAGTAGACTACTCATTTAACTTTAAACATGAAGGACTAAAGAAGCTGATTAATTCATTAATAAAAATTACAGCAGTAATTAATGTATCATGAAACATCCAAGCAGTTGAATAGAGATGATTAAAAATGCCATCTGCTGTTCTTCCAACACAAGAGAATAAAATAGAAACTTCTAGCTCGTTCAGTAGAGCACACAGATAAACAACCAGACACCAAATTAGTTAGGAGAAAAGGGACACAGGTTCAGGAAGAATTTAAGAAAATTATACGTGCTGGGAATATAATAAAGAGGAAACAGATGACAGTATTTGTATTCTTTGAAATTGAATGTATTGGGGTGACATTGGTTAATACAATTCTGTAGGTTTCAGGTGTATGATTCTATGACCCATCATCTGCATATTGTGTTGTGTGCTCACCCCAAGTCCAGTCTCCTTCCCTCACCATTTACCCCCCTCACCCTCTCCCACCTCCCCCACCCCCACCCCGGTCATCACCACACTGTTCATACTGTTGTCTAAGAGTTTTTGTGTTTGTTTTGCTTAACCCAATTCTTCAGTCTCGTCTTCCACCTTCTTAGTGTCACTTCTTGAGAATTTCAGAGGGACTCATATGCCTAGACCGCAAAAACCAATCAAAGGAATAATCTGTGAGATTTTTACTATGAGATTTTTCTGCAAATACAGTCTCTTAGTAAAGGTAAACTAAACATTCTCCTGTGTATTTTTTGTTTAGTTTTGCCCAGGCAAGGAGCAGAGCGATGTTAGAGACCAAGCAGACCGGGAAGCACTGCTTACCTTCGCTCCTGTCCCTCTACTCAGACCTTCACAGAAGGGGCTTGTGTTACCTTGACAGCAGCGAGGAAAGGCCAAGGCAGGGAGAAGTCACCAGGCCACAGGAGGAAGCGAGCACAGGAGAATGGGCAGTGAAGCAAAAATCATTTTCTCACTTTGCAAACACAAGAGAAGGAAAGGCAAAAACAATGATTTCAATGTTTAGTTTTCCTAGATATTTTAGAGACATAAATCTTAAAAAGCTATACAGTTCTTAACCGTCTAAGCCTTACTAGAATTTTCTGCATCTTTTCTGGCTTTTGGCTCCAGTTCCTTACACACGACACACCCCACACCTGACTGCCACCTACCACAGTTACGTAGATTTCTACTTTTTTCTCACTTGCTTAATTGGTTTTCATTTCAGCTGCCAAAAATATGTTGACATCTCCCATGTAGAGAGAGTATAGGTATACACACACATTTAACCTGCTGGGTTTAACCAAAACCCATTTTGTTGTGTGTTTTTTCTCATGATTTTGTTAATAAGAGCTAGAAATGAGGCAGAGAAAAGCAAGGGGAGAGTAGACATCTCCTAGGAAGTGACAGTGCCATAGTCATTGGAGGACACATGTGAAACACCTCCTTGGAGATACAGAAAAAAGGAGAAAGCATATTGCAAAAAGATTTAGGCTTAGAGAGGTGGGCTGATGGCGAACCCAGCCGCCCTCGGAGCTGAGGCGGCAGCCAAGCCGTCCAGGGCCCCTGGCGCAGGCTGAGCCTTGGCGTGGGGTGGGGTGGGACCATGGGGACTCTTCTTGCTGCTCCAACAACTAATACAAATTGAGTGGCTTAAAACAAGACAGATTTACACTTTTGCTTTTATCACGGTCAGAAGTCTACATCAGGTGGTTGGGAGGGCTGAGTGCCTCCTGGAGGCTCCAGGGCGCACGCGTTTCCTTGCCTGCCCCACGTCTGCAGCCCACCTGCGTCCCTTGGTTCACCTGCAAAGCCAGCGGCTCATGGTGTGTGTTTCTGTTTTGTTTTGTTTCTGATTACCGCCCTCCCTCCTGTAAGAACCTGTATGATGACCTTGGGCTCACCTTGATAATTCAGGGTCATTTCCTAATGTCAAGATTGCTATGCTCATCTGCCAAGTCCCTTTTGTCATGTAGGGTGACATATTCACAGGTCTGGGAATTAGGGAATAGTTACGAGGACATTATTCAGCCTCACACAAATGGTTTCTGGTATACTCTTTCCAAAATGTTATTTGTCTCAATGTGAGTTCATCTCAATGAAAATACACCCCCTGATGTAAATGGCGATCCAGGGGTAGGATAAATGCAATAGTCTTTCTTATCCAAAAGTGGTAGGGAAGAGAGCACCTAGAATAACCTGTACATAGCATTTTCTTTTATTTTCTTTCATTTTTTCCCATCACCACTTATCCCGCCTCTGCTCTCCTTCACCTCCAGGCCCCCACCGCCAACCACCGCACTGTGGTCCATGTCCATACATAGAATTTCCAAATCCAGCCAATGTGTCACCATTTCCTTGATTAGATCTCATTACCATTCCCTGGAAGTTATTTTCCTTGGCTCTTAGCTGGTTGCTATCTCTTTCTAGGCTCTTAATTCTACCATCTGGACTCTTGACTCTACTTTCTCAGTCAATGCTCCTTTTTCACAAGAAATTTTCAGCTTTGGAGCTTCCTCAGCTTGATTCCTACCTATAAGTGGGTCAGGGCCCAAAGGAGCTGTTTCTTTTTGAACCTTCTCTGTCTATTTTGGTGCAAGCTAATAGCTTTTTCTCAAATACTGTATTCTTAAAAACCCTTGTGGTCTCCCTATGAATATAGAATTCACTCATTAGGCAAAAGCCATGGCCACAAAGCTCTTGAAGACAGGGCTTTGTCTTGGCCACAGTGTGTTAGAGCAATGCTTTTAAAATTCTTGGCAGTATTTTTTTACTACTTGCGAGGGTCTGTGAGAGGGTCCTTAAATCTTTCTGAACTTTTAACAAGGATTTCTACAGCCACACTGTTGAGATGGTCTTTATCGCAAGGATATTTCTAACTCTGTGAGACTTTTCTGTCAAGAGAGGCTGAGAATATTGTGCTTTTTTAAAACTTAGAAACTCCTAACTTCTTTCTATTTCTTCTAAGTTTTGCTCGAATACAGAACCGTTTCTTTTTAGCTTATTTTCTGATGGTTATTAGCTAGACATCATATTATATAGTTATATAGAGCTATTGGCACTTGCAACCAAGTGGAAATCTTGGCCACATGTACCCGTTTATTTAGTATTTTTCTGTTTTCCATGTTATGCCAAGTAGCAGTCTTACTAAACTTTTCACCATTATATAATAGAGGTCATCTTTCATCCAGCTTCCAAGAAAAATGTCCTTACTGTCCTTGCAGGTTCTGTTAACAAACTCAGCGCTTTTCAGACCTTCATTAGCTACCCGATCTATAGAGTGTAAATTGTTTTCAGTTGCGTTACCACATTATAGGTACCAATTTCTCTTCTAGTTATTTCTGCTCCATAACAAATCGTCTGAAACCTTAGTAGCTAAACACAAAATTAAGAAAAATATTAACTGTCATGATCGTGTGGCTTGACTGGGCCCCGCTGAGTGCTTGGGTTCTCTTACGCAGTTGCCATCAGATGACAGTTGGGGACATTAAAGGCTTAATTAAGCTGAATGTCCAAGATGTATCACTCACATTACTAGCAGCTAATATTCCTTGTTGGCTGTGACCTCGGCCTGCACTATAAGCTAAAGTGGTTTTATATGGACTGAAGACCGTGTCACCTCTGAGTGGTCTGAGTTTTTCACAGAACCGTGGCTGGGATCTGAGAGGCTGAATTACAACAGTGGGTGTCCAGAGAGACCCAGTTAGAAACTGCAAGTCTTCTTATGGCCTAGACTTACTGTGATCTGTTGGTCAAAGGTAAGCACAGGACTAGGACCAATTGCAGTAAAAAATGCTACCCAAGGACATGACGTGACCACTAGGAGGTGTGGTCAATGGGAAGACCATGGTGGGAGACTAGATACCACATGGAATAAGTATCAGCATCCTAATACTGTTTATTACAAATATGCTTTATTGAGTGATTCAAATTTTTCTAAATATAGAGGTGTACATTTAGGTGTAATTTTACTGAGTGGTTTTAAGTTTTCCTGAAATGAGATCACAAATTTTGTCATAATTTTCATGTGAATATTGTTGATATGTATGTCAACTTTGTGTTTTTGTTTTCAACTATAGGTTTAAAATTTATGTGTTATTAGTGGTTTCAGGATACCTTTAAAATAATAATATCAGTTTTCTTAAGATTCTCTCAGATAATACTTATAGTTATATCTTGTAAAATAAAAATAAAAAAGAAAATGAAATTGCATAGTATGTGAAAACATGTAGCATGGTTAGGCGCATAGCAAGAGCCAATACTTTTTAGCTTAAGAAAATGATCTTTTTCCCCCCATTTTCTAACATTCACTATTACCTTGTAAGTACGTTGTAAAGATTAATAACTTAATTAACAGGCATATAGAGGGCATTCTTAATTCTCAAAGAAATGTGATCAAAATGATAATGATAATGGTGTAATGATTATTTTCAAAGGGAACTGACCTCTTTTGAAGTAACTGATTAATTGTGCCTAAATTTAGTCAATTATACCTCCTTCTGCAAAGTGAATTCCATTCTTCGTAGTATCAAGGCCTGTCCCACTGATACTTCTCAGAACACTTTAGCTTCACTGCTTCCCTGATGGCATCTCGGTGACTGGGAGCCTCTCCTCTGGAGCCCAGGCTGACCGAGGAGCTAGGTGCCGAGCAGGGGCATGGAAAGCACCAGCCTGCTTTGCTCGGTCACAGGTGAGCTTGTGCTTCGTGGGTGGATTGAAGCCCCTGCCCCGTGACACACGTGCCACCTCGCAGGTGGCAGGCCTCGCGCTGGGCCCGCGCCCACGCAGACTGTCTGCAGGAAGGGGGGACGCTGCCCTCTGAGGTCAGTTTTGTTGCCGAAAGTCAACAGCTCTGTCCCTGATGCTCCTGAGACCGCGAAGGAAGGAGGGGGACAGGTGAGGCGGCGCCTTCCCGGGACCCGGGGCAGGGCGGGTGCCCAGACAGGGCAGGCGAAGCAGGGGCGTCGGGGAGAATGACTGCACCCCGATTATGGGAGGCACTTTACATGGTCTGCGTCATTTTCTAGGTATTTAATCGTTGCCAGATTATTACCAGTTCATAAAAACCCAAAGAGAAGATCAAGACTGTAACAATAAAAAATATATTTATATTTGCAAGCTCTTAGGCTTAAGGTTATCTGTAGGGAGAAAAATAGGTGTATGTAATGCATACGTTAGAATTTTCAATGCTATTCTAAGAAAATAAACTTAAGAAGACTTCCATTATAGACAATTTAATAGTTTCATTAGGTGGAGGTTTTTTTCATATTTCTGTAGTATAAAAATTAACAACGTTTTCTTCACTATGTAGTCCATTCAAAATTTGAAAAATCAAAATTATGTAAAATCCTCCCATGATTGCCTTCGAAGTAGTGACATTTGGGCTCCCTCAAGCTTTTCCCTCTATAAGCTGGCATCCTGCTTATCCATAGACCTCGCTCTTACTGTGAGGATGTCAAAGCAGGAGGTGAGTGTCCGCTGAAGAGTTCTACAGCCATTAAAATTAGAATTGTGTCATAACAGGGTACAGCTTTCTCTTTACATGTGTTGTGATTAAATGAAACAATTCAGCTAAGATAAAAAAAACCCTGAGATCAGCGAGACTCTCAGTATCCTCGAGTGTGTGCTTGTAGATGCTTTTTTTTTCTTCAATACTTTTTTAAACAGAAGTTTAAGTGTTGTGAATAACAATTTTTGACCACAGGCACATCTCGCTTGTGGATATTCTTTTCTCTAAATGCATCTCCTTCCCCTTTAGAATAAAGGAGATGTTGAAAAAATCCTATGGCAAATGAACTCTGTTTAGTCCTGGGTCAAAAAAGTTCTGCCTGAAGAATTTAGATATTTTTCTACCTAGGTTCATCCCACAAATTGCACTGAATTTTAAAGATGCAAATCCAATCTAATGGTCAGATGTTAACTGTGTGGAGATTTGCAAATCACTCAGAATTTGATCTTTGCATTGTCTCATTTGACATGATTAATATAAGTATTTGACACAATAAATATAATAAGGAATTCAACATAATATATTTAATATTGAAAGCATCTTATAAATCATTTAGAACACTCCCTTAACTTTGCAAAACTTAGGGCGCTTTTCCAATATTACATGGGTACTAAGGGTTCAAAACCAGGTGTTTCAGTCGAGGGCATTTCCCCCCACTCTGTGCAGTGCCCCCTTGACCCAGGCCCTGGGCCTTAAGGGCTGATCAAGTATTTAAAATATGCATTAAAAGGAGAGGTGTGACAATCAGGCTAAAAGGCAGAATGGAAGCACAGAGAAGACGGATTCCTCTATGATTTAGGGCACATGTGCTCATTCAATTTCTCAGGGATCGTGGATGGTAATAGTTTCCAAAAGATGAACTCGCGTGAGGTTTTCATTTAAGAACCGCGGCCTGTTCTTGGTTATTTGGACTTTGAAGCTGAATGACACGCTTGCAAAAGAAAATCAGCTAAACTTCAGTTCCAATGTCTTTTTGCTAAGCTGACCTTCATCATAAATATATGGAACTCGTGCTGCTCCGAGGATCTAGAAACGTGTGCCTGTGAGGGCTGATTTCAGCGACAAGGATTATGCTCCCAAATGCCAGAGCTGCCAGCAGCTAGCTCTGGGAAGCTGTTTGGGGACATTGTTCCTAAAATTATTGCTTTTAGCAGATGGCTTTTTCACAAGTGAGGATGATTCAATACTTAAAATGATGAAAAAGATGGGACTTTGGGGGGTGAAAGGCACTTACAATACCCAGCTGTTGAAAACCTTATTGATATAAAATCTCAACAGTTAAGACACTAATGGGAAAATATTTCCTCTACCTCACCCCACGAAATGCCCCCCCCATATGGTATATATTAAAAATCATTGAGGGTATTGTGAACCACGGTTGAAAAAGTTTTCCGATTTTTTTTTAAGTACTAGACTTCCTGTTCTCATACGGGCACTAATTTATTAATTTCAGATTGTAATATATTCCATGACAAATGCCTTTGAGATAATAGTATGTTCTCGGATGAATTCTGGGTAGCTCGTTGAGACAGTTGCTTGCTAATTAAAATGCACCTAGGAAAGTGTCACTGTGGTCAGGACTTCAAAGATGGTTAAGACAAATTAATACTGTTGAACCCAAGAGATACATTATAAATCACTCGTTACGCTTCCTTTCTTTCTTTCAAGGACAGTCTACCCCCTGCAGACATAACTGATCTTTTCCGTTTCTTATTGTCTCCTCCTGAAGGGTACCTTTTAATTTACTTCTCAGCAGCTTCAGATGTATCTCTGGTGCATTATAAACTTTGGAAGCCCCAAAACATGGCCCATCCTTCATACCCAAAATTATGATGGGAAGTAGAAATCAGGAAGAATTTAAAAGGAAGTTTTAGACAAACATGGTGAGCAAATTAAAATCATGACTTTTGATCATTACATTTACCAAGTGAATTCAAAATGTATTATTTATAAGTGCAATTGCTGGCGTGAGAAATACCCACTGGAAGGAATGGCTGACTATCAGAAGCTGGCGATTTAAGGTGAAGCGGCGATTTCTTGTTTTCGTTATTGGAATTCTTGAAATCTTATGAAATTGTGACTATCCCCTGGAAAAAGATAGGTGACGACAGGTATGTTTCTCACTCTAACAACTTCTCAAGGGGAACATCTCACATTCCCAGAAAGCTAAGAACAGGAGAGAAAAGATAGTCAGAGGCGGGCTGTGGAAGAATACGCCAGTGTCACTAACGGCAACGAGCGGGCACTGTCGCCTGGCGGTCTTGTGCTCAGGATCTGGAATCCAACTCCCTTCCTTCTCAGCCCCTTCCAGCTGGGTACCTGGGGGCATCTGAGTTAACTTTCTTAAGCCTCAGTTTCCCATTTATACAACGCAGAATATGACAATAGCTGACTTATAGGATTGTATGGGAAGTAAGTAAAATAAGTGACTTAAGGGGCTTCGTTCAGTGTCTGGCACAAAGTGAAGGCTTAGTAAGCATTGGCTTTCTCAGAAATAGGCCGTTTCTTCATCGACATATAACATTATATTAGTTTCAGGTGCAGAACAAATTCTGTCTCTAACCTGTATATTGTGAAATGACCGCCGTAATCCGTCCAGTTAAGATTCATCGCCACACGTAGCTGCAAATTTTTATTCTTGCGATGAGGACTCCTCAGATCTGCTCTTAGTAACTTTCAAACATGCAACACAGAATGACCCTCATGGTCCCATGCTGTGCATTTCGTCCCTGGGACTTACGGTTTTGTCCCTAGAAGTTTGCACCTTTGGCCACCTTCCCTCATTTTGCCCCCCACCCCCCGGCTCATGTAGGCACTTTTGTCTTAATGTCATCCTTCCAAATGTCATTTGCTTATTACAAAGAAATTCCACAAACAGGTTTTTCGGGATCGTACTCTGCGAATACACTGACCGGACACTGGAGCCACGTCTGGCGTCGGTGGCAGGTGCACACCAGCTGGGAGTATTATACTCTCATTAATGTGTCACACCCAGGTTTCCTAGCTTGGACCCTGCATCCTTTCCCAGATTTCATAGATTTTTAACAATCCCTTGGTGAAACGTCGCTAGTTCATATTATTTTAACTGGCTCTAGAGTCCTCAGAAGTCCCCAAATTGTACACTGTCGATGGAGGGCCCTGTGGGAGCAGCCGTAGCAGTTGAAGGTCACGAGGGTCGCTCACCGCTGGTCTCTCTACGGAGACACCAGTAGCGAGCCTCCCGGGTCCCTCCTGGGCCCGGGCCCGGCCAGTGCGTCGCTTTCCAAACCAGATAGATGCTCTTTCTAGTTTTGTTTCCCATGATTTCAAAGTAAGGTCTGTTTAAATTTTGTATAAGTAAGTGCATTTTGTAGAGTTTATTTTTCATTATTCAAAAGCAAAAATAAGAGAATGAAATATAAATTTGCAATACCGTTTCCTCAGTTCTAGGCTTCAGAGGCACCGAATTACTTATCTTCTTAACCCCTGTGGAAGGTGCGTGGACTCCCCAGGGCCGTCACCGCCACGCTCGAGCAGCCTGGATCAAAGTCCCAACGCCGTAATACAAATTTTAACATCTTATGAGACCATGCCCCCCAAAAATCAACAAAAAAACCAACCCACTGGAGACAGCTTAGTAATGCCATTAATAATGTACCTTTATTTCCATTCTCTCATATTCTCTCTCCCTCTCCCAGTCTCCTCTCCACCAGAGGCTTTCCTTAGTTTCCAAATGAAAAAAATGCAGTTGATTTCGTGGCCCTCCGTTGAGGTCAGTCCCCATCTCGATTCCGCACAATGAAGAGGCATAAACTGAGCTGGAGTTCGAAGCCTCCTTAGCAGAGGAGGAGGGGAGCGTGGATACTTTACTTTCGTGTAACACGAGCCAACCCCCAGATCTCTCGTTTTCGAGCACGTGGATGTATTGTGTAGCTACTGACGGGAAGGTTCCTGCAGCTCATTTGAATCCACAGCTGCTGGTACTGGACATTTGACTTTGGCATTTCATGGACCGCATAGGAAAAGTTTCTGCTGTGAATGGCACAGAGCGTTCAGATGGGCTAGTTCCCCTTGAACGGGGCTCGTCTTGGGCAAACAGTTACAGTGATAATTATGACGATGATTCATTTCAACACACACATTCGTTTGGGCATAAAGACAAGTTCAAAAAGCTGCCCAAAGAGGTTGCTCACTTTTACATTTGATCTTCAATTGAATTATATAATGCTCATGCTATAAATCATTTTAAAGGGTTTAATATTTTTTAAAAAATCATGGAGTGTTATTTTAACGTGGTTGCTGGTAAGTTGCTCACCCTGTGTGAAGCTGGGTATTTTAATGAGGTGTTTTTTCTTGTTTCATCACAATCACTTATGTTGACAAAAATCTTTCGGACATGATCAATGCTAACCTCTCATTTTTGATATTATTTAATATTCTCACCTTCTGAAATTAAGAATTACCTCAATCCCTATTGACTTTCATGTGCCTTTGCCTCTTTCTGTAGTTAATTTTAAAAGAGTAATTCTTATAAATGGGGCATTACCATTCAGATGATTTCAAAACATTTTTTATTAGTGTTCAAAGGAAACAGCCAGCTAATTTTTGTGTCAACCTAACCCTCAAATAGAGTAGTTCCAGTGTACTTTGCATTAATGTGTTTATATCTAAAAATGAAACAACCTACTGAGTCAGTAGGAAGAGAAGGAATCTTAAACCTTTGGAAGTCTTTCAAATACTGAGCTGAAGAATTTGCTTTCATTGAAGCACTGTTTTTACTAGAATAAATAATTGAATATACACCCAGATTTTTTAAAACTTAAGATCTTTGTATGTTTCTTAAAGAATCATAATCCATGTCAAGGTAATTCTAAATTGCATTGGGTAATCAAACAGGGTCAGATTGATTGAGTTGGGTCTGTGACCTTCACAAGTCTCTTTCTTTGTATATTTTTGTGTAATGATGACTGGCCCTGAGAAGCTCCCCAGCATTGCTCTCATAACGATGCCTGCATGGGTAGTTATGCTGTGCCCAAACAGTCCAGTCCATATTTCATAAGGCGATGAATAATAATAATTATTATAATTATTATAACTCTCACCACGTGTCAGGCCCTGGTCTCGGCACCTTGCAGATATATACTTATTTGTTCCCAATAAATAACCTATGATGAGGTCCTCTCATTACCTGTATTTTACAGCTGAGGAAGCCAACAGACAGGTAAATAATATGCCCAGGGTAGTAGCCTTAGCTGCTTATTAAAGTGACTGGTCAGGATATTTTTATTGAGAAGACTACATCTTGAATCTAGAAATTTGGGTGCGTGGATGTTGGATAAATGAGCCTCTGTTTTGCCCGATTAAAGCATGATTTTAGCTTCTCTCTTCCTCATGGCACCGTGAAAGAGTGAAGTAAATAGCACAGTGTTCCTACAGCCACTTAGGATGCTGTCTGCCAGCCTTTCTGTGGTTGGCAGCAAGTCAATACTTGTTGCCTGTGAGTGTTTTCATTTCTTGAATGATCCCCAAATTTATATTTCTCCAATACCAATTATTGAGTCTAATCCAGGCTCCAGTCGTAAGTGAATCAGCTAGGTGTATCTGTACGTGTTTCTGATGAAATTAGGTTTCATTTTCCGTGGAGTCTGGTGGAGCAGATGACGGCGTTTAACTCGGCGAATCACGAGGGCCAGGCTGAGCTTCGCTGGCGCAGCCACCGGCTCCTCTCGCGGGGACGCTGACGATGTAGTTGTAACTGTCGCGCTCCCGACGAGAAAGAAAGCGTCGGGCACGCACTGCCGGGGTGGCGGCACAGGTTTGGGTTAGTTTCTTTTTAAATATTCTTACATTTCATATTTAAAATTGCTTACGCGTTGCCTGTTTTATTATTTCTTGACACGATCAAATATATCTTATACTTGAAGCTAAAAAGCTGGGACATCTGGCCGCCGCGCATTCCCCCATGTTGCTTATACTATATTGGTCTCTATTATATAAATTTTAACATTTTTGTGGGATTTGGCAAGAAAAAAGGAACAGGGCCCAAGAGGTACCTTCTGTGATCTTAAACTGTGGAATTACCAGTTTATTTTTAATTTTTGTAAGCTCCTTGGGTAAAGATTAGATGTGCTAATTTGATTCTTTAAAAAATAGGTTTTTCGTGTAGATAGGTAATTCAAACAACTAGCCGGCAGGAAGGAAACGATTCTTTTGAGGTAAATGTGGTGAACTGTGTTACCCCAGGGAATTCACCTTCATGCCTCAAACATATAGAATATAGCCGAATAAGTCAGCTGCCTGGCTAAGCTTAACATCAGGAATGGAAAGAACGCGCAAGTGCACGTGGGGAAACCGGCCGGCGAAAAGCAGCGGACATGCGGACACTCTGCGGAGCAGCGGCCAAGCCGAGATGCCCACCCGGAGATCGGGGTCACAGAGGGGCCCTAACAGGGCAGCCGCTCCGTCCCCCACGTGGGTAACAGTCCCGACAGCTGATTCCCGGAGAACAGGGCGCACAGGCTGAGCGGCCCGAGAAAGCTGGGGCCGCGAAGGCACGTGCTGCGTAATGTGGCCGAGGAAATGCCACCGGCTGCCTTGGGAACACAAGGGCTCTTCCTGTCTGCGTCCCTCTGCATTCCCCTCCCAGGCCCGCCTTCATCAACTCCTGGGAGCTCGGAAGGTGCAGAAACCAAGCAGCCTCCTGCCTCCAAGCTTTGCCCTGTCGCCGCCTTTTCCATCTTTGTTCCCCGCGTTGTGCCTTCTTCCTCCAAGAGACACGCGTCCCCTCCCTTCCCTTGGTCAGGCCATCGCGCGGGTATCGTCCTGTTAGAAGGGCCTTTGCCCTAAGCTCTGCGTATGAGGTGGCATCAGCCTTCCCCGCTTGCCACTGCTTTGGGTTCGAGCATAGCACTCGCTTTCCATCATCTGAAAGACAGTGAATTTGTTAGTTTATCGGCAGTCTTTCTTCACTGGAATCCAGCTCTGTGCAGACAGGGGCATGTCTAACCCCGAGTGTGTAGAATATCACCTGGCTTTTAGAAGACACTCATGGTTGTTAAGTTTACAAATGAGAAGAAAGGGGAGAGGGAAGGAAGGAAGGCAGCAGGCACAGAGCTGGAGACAGAAAGATCCTCTGTTTCCTGAACCTCCCAGAATAGTTTGTGCTCCGCTAATCATTGAATCCATTGGCTTAATTCAAACCAATCTACAAGGACGATTTACATTTCAATGGTGATAGAGTTCTAAAGTTATCAGTACCATTTATAAAAGACATCATAACAAAGGCATGAGCAATTAAAAAACACAGATTAATTGGACTTCAAAATAAAGAACTTTTATACATGAAAGGATACTGTTAAAAAAGACAGCCCATACAATGGGAGAAAATATTTGCAAATCATATATCTTATAAGAAATTAATATCCAGAATATATAAAGAACTCCTAAAACTCAACAACAACAAAACAACCCAATTTCAAAGGGGCAAGGACTTTCCCTAGCTGGTGTGCCTCAATGGTTAGAGCATTGCCCCTCTCACCAAAGGGTCACGGGTTTGATTCCCAGTCAAGGGCATGCACCTGGGTATAGGTTTGAGACCCTTTGTGGACCTTAATTATGTATGTGAAGAGACTGCGATGAGCCTCTAAAATTTCCTGCAACTCAAACATTTGATGAATTTCTCATTTTAACGTTGTAATAGAATTTCTCAACTTCTCCCTCATTATTTTTGTCTCTTTGCATGTTTTCCGTCTGTAGTAGTTTTCTGATTTTCTTGACCTTTCCTTCCTAGAGAAATTTCTGAAAGAGTAGATTTCATGTACTTATTTTCTACATCTAAAACTCTCATCCACTAACACTTCAACTCTAATATGGCTCTTCTCTTCCTATTTAACTGAAACTATTATTTTTTAGGTCACAAAGACCTTTATGTTACTAACCCAGGTAGGTGTGTGAGTTCTTAGCTCACATAAGCTCTTACAAGACATGGCCTTTTGGGGGCACATTTTCTATTTTACAGTTCTCTGCTTCATGATGGTCTTTCATGATAACATATTTTTTTAACTTCTCTAGCCACTCTATCTTTTTCTTTCTCTACATTCTTTTTTAATATTGCTATTTCAGCCCTGGCCAGTGTGGCTCAGTTGGTTGGAGCCCATACACCAGATGATTATGGGTTCAATTCCCCATCAGGGCGCATAGTCAAGTTGCAGGTTCGATCCTTAGTTGGGGCAATGTGGGATGTTCCTTAAGACAAAGTCCGAATTATTTAACATGGAATAAAAACCCATCCAGACTTGGTTCCTGCTCACCCATTCTCACTGTCCCACAGCAGAGCAGGCTGTAATTACTCACATATTTATTTTTTTCTCTGAACCATGAGTCCCTTGATAATGGGGTCTATGAAATATCTCCAGAGCCCCAATTCCTAGAAAATTGTCCCACATCTAAAATATGCCCCAAAGTTGTTAATTATGTAAGTGAATTTATAATTAAAAGATAGGTTATCAAGTGTAATCAAAGTAAAAATAGAATTAATCCCTGCTCAATGTTATTTAGAAGAATGCCTCTGTCAAAGAACTAGAAGCCTAAGCTCTCATCTTGAATCTCTTACGAGTGTGTTATTTCTTGTTCTTATATATATATTTTTTTTTCATCACCATTTATCTCCCCATACTTTCCTCTACCCCCAAATCACATAATTTTCCTGGCCCTCAGTTTCTTAACTGTAAAATGATTTCGTAGTGGTAGATATTTCCTCCAGCATCTTCTAGTTCCGACTCTTCTATGTGACCAGGTGCTGTTCTGTGGTTGTATTTTAATGAAACACATTAACTTTTCAGTCCTCTAGGGACACTTTTCTTAGCACTCAAGCATAGTGTCCACCCGAGTGCCTGTCCTATATCTAAGTATGTTTTGCCCCAGGGAAAATAGGCTCACAGTACGGTGATGACAGAGAATATTTTCTCATTTGCATCAGTCTTATATATAGGGGGAAAAATGGTATCGTAACTCCAGTAGATTTATTTCCTGCTAACTTTAAAAGCTAAGAAACACTTGAAATATGTCCCCAAAGTCGCTGATTAGAACGTCCGTTGGAGACAAATTTTCTCTAAATGACATTTGAAAGCTTGCTAAGGGCAAAGAACAGGAGAATTCAGCTATCCAATGAGTCATTTTATAATTTCAGGCAGAAATTGACCACCTTCTATGATAAATTTTTGTGGAACAAACAGGACAAGGTGAGTTTTTCCCCAGCTATGAGCAAAGTACCTATTACTAATCTAGAAAAGGGAGGGATAACAGTCGGGGAAATTATAGGCTTATTTAAATGACTAAACGTGCTATGAAGAAATATGCCAAGGTTTTGGCGACAAGACTTGAAAGAGTTATGGGTAAATTAATAAACAGGGACCAAGTGGGATTTATGAGACATGAAATAATTATAGACAGTATGAAAAAGAGTTTTATGTTAATGCAAATCGATGGTGATACTCAGACTCTGGTGTTTGCAAATGCTGCTAATATGCAGGAAGACTGCAATAGAATAGAAGTAGCTAAGCACATACTGGATCACGTACGTTTATAAGAAGTCTTATATTTTTGAATACACTATTATTGTAGCAAAACTGGTTGTATATTTATGATGCTAAACACCCAACATAAGAAAAATGCAGGTAATCAGTGGAGTGCTACCTGATTGGAAAAGCATAGATAAAATGATGAAAATAATTCCCCTTTCTTTTCCCTTCTAGATTGGTTGTGTGTTGAAAGTCATCCTTAAGCAGTTTGTATTTGTTTTGCTCTTTTTTTAAAAAAATTAATGTTGCGATTAGGGGATGACGTAAGTCAGCAGTACAACACGTTTTCAGTAATACATTTCTAGTCACAGGGATTTAAACTAATTTAGGAGCTGCAAATTGAAACTGCTGATGGTGGTGTGTTCTCACCAAGTCTAAAGGAGATTTGAGTGGGATGCATGTAATCATTTTGACTGAACTAATTAGCATTTGAAATTTCATAGAATTAAAAAAAAATTAAATCATGTCTGTTACCAGCAGAGAGGTGTCGTAGACTCAGATGAACCCTCCTCTTACTAAACAACTAACTCTTGCACAGAAATGCACTGCTGGCTTTTCAGAAAGAAGGGGAAAGCTTCAAGGCCCTGAACAAGTCAAGAGCAAAGCTCTGATCTGAAGCCTGAGCGGGAGGAAGTGCAGAGCGGTGAACCCAGAAGCTGAGCTGGCCCTGGGTGTACACACTCGAGCCGTCCTGGGGTGAAACGCTGTATGGGCGTGTGTCATAATAATGGCACTTTTAGTAAGTGTGGCTGGATACCTCATCGTGGTTGTGGTTCGGGGTTTCCTGGTGATGAGTGATGCTGGCCGTCTCACCCACCTGTCGGCCATCCCTATGTCTTCTTTGGAATGTCTCTTCAGATCCTCTGTCCGTTTCTTAATCAGATTGTTTGATTTTTTGCTATTGAGTTCTATAAGCTCTTTATATATTGTGGATATGAACCTCTTATCAGATGTATGAGTTGCAAATATTTTCTCCCGTTCAGTCGGTTGCCTTTACATTCTGTCCATGGTTTCCTTTGCTGGGCAGAAGCATCTTAGTATGACATAGACCCACTTATTTATGTTTAATTTTGTTGCCTTTGCTTTGGGTGTCAGATTTTTTTAAAAAATCACTGCTGAGGCAAGGCCTCTGTCAAGGAGCTTACTGCCTATGTTTTCTTCTAGGAGTTTTCATGGTTTCAGGTCTTATGTTCAAGTCTTTAATCCAATTTGAATTAATTTTTCTGCACAGTGTGAGAGTGGTTAAGTTTCATTCTTTTGCATGTTGCTGTTCAGTTTTCTCAAGAACATTTATTGAAAGAGACAGTCCTTTTACATCGTATATTCTTGGCTGCTTTGTTGTAAATTAACTGATCGTACTTCCGTGAGTTTCTTTCTGGACTCTCTAGTTTGTTCTTTGAGTCTATGCCAATACCAAAATGTGTTAATTACTGTGGCTTTGTAGTATATATATTTCGAAATCAGGGAACATTGGTGTACCCGGCTTTGCTGTTCTTTCTCTAGGTTACTTGGACAATTTGTGTGCTTTTTGTGGTCCCATACAGATTTTAGGATTATTTGCTCTCTTTCTTTGAGAAATACCATTGGAGTTTACATAGTGATTGCATCAATTCTGTAGACGGCTTTGGGCGGTTATGAACCTTTTAACAACATTGATTCTTCCAGTCTATGAGCATAGACTATCTTTCTATTTATTTTTTCCATGTTCAACTTCTTTCATTAATTCTTACAGTTTTCACTGTCCAAGTCTTTCACCTCCTTGGTTAATATATTCTTAGGTATTTTATTCTGTTTTTTTCTTTTTGCACTTGTAAATGGAATTGTGTTCTTTTTTATCCATCCAGTAGTTTGTTATTATTAGAACACAACAGATTCTTGCATATGGATTTTGTAGCCTGCAACTTGACTGAATTTATTAGTTCTAATAGTTGTTTCGTTGAGTCTTTAGGGTTTTTTACCTGTAACGTCATGTAATCTATAAATAGTGACCATTGTGCTCCCTCCTTCCCAATTGTGATGCCTTCCGTTTCTGCTTCTCGCCTGGTCGCTGGGGCTGGGACCTCCAGTGCTCTGTTGAGTAGAAGCGAGGAGAAGAGCACCCTTGTCTTGTGGGAAAGGCTTTCAGCCTTTTTCCCCTGAGTATGACATTTCCTGGGGGTGGTCCTGTGTGGCGTTTCTTATGTTGCCGTGTGGTCCTTCTGTACCCACCGTGTTGAGAGTCCTTAGCATACAACAGTGTTGAATTTTGTCAAATGCCTTTTGTATCCATTGAGATGATCATAGGGTTTTCCTTCTTGATTGTGCTCATGCAGGGTGTCATATGCACAGATTTGAAGATGGTGGACCATCTTGTATCCCTGGGATAAATCCCACTTGACCATGGTGCATGATCCTTTAATATACTATTGAATTCATATTAAATTCGACAGTTAACAAATACATGTTAAACGTCCACCATAGCTCAAACGTGCTTGAGCTGTGTTTGGGGATTCAGTATGGAACTAAAAATAATTACTAGTGCCTTTCTATTAGATGTATTGCCAAATGAATGAAATGCCCCCCTGAATTTTCAAGTCACGTGCTTTGTTCTTTGAACTGTTTATGGAATAGCATGGTAATTAATATATATACAGCTTTTCCCAAACCAAATTTTGTTTACCAGTAAAAAATCAAAATATCCGGAATGCAGCCTCACTTTTACTATTTATGTAGTTTTCTCTAATAAATTGTGTGTAGTATATGATCAGAACTAATAAAAGTATTACTTTGCTTGTGAGAACATAATTTAGCACCATATGTTCATGTATATAATAGATATAGAAAATTTAAATGCTTCTCTTTATTATTAAAAATTTTTTAATGCCCACGTATTTCAGGTAACTCCAGTATTTTCAGGAAGCAATAAGAGTAGACGAGGTTCATACAACCTTTGGGTACAGAGTTCAGTGTAAACAGTTGCCTTCTTGCAGCCTGAAAAATATTGTGATTATTGTAAATGACTCACCCTCCTAGAAATTTACATTGGGTATATGACCCTCATAGCTAAGAAAATATAAAATTGCCACAAAATGGGAAATGACTTATAGCATGAAAGGTCATTTGTAAAATTTCTGACAGTTCAGAACATTAGAAGGTCAAAAATCAAAGACTCACTGTCCTGTGCTGAAAAAAATCATGATTTAATCAAGCGCCGTGTAGACTTCTGTAATTCAAAGTAATGTTACTGTCTGTGGAATCAGACACTCAGAGAGGGAAGCCTCGGTGTTGATAAGAAATGAGTCCAAGATTAGGAAAACGTTTTTCTTTCCTTGTTTCCTTAGAAGCATAACTTTCCAGCATAAAGACATGTCCTTCCACTCGTTGCTGTTTAATGTTATATTTGCACAATTGATTTACAGTCTCCGCATCAGTGAAATGCCTGTCAACACGTAGAACAACACAGAAGTATAACAATTGTAAATTCAAGGATCATTTAACCTTGAAATTCAGGTTTTAGCCTTCACTGAATGCACATTTGAAATGGTCTTTATGCGGCGTTATTATGTTTAGTGCAGCCACTTCCTCCCCCTCAATACTATTATTTTAAGATTAGTGATTGCCTTACTTCAAGTAAAAAAAATTGTTTGTTTTTTCAGTCTAGGAAGCAAAAGAACTTTAGGGCTTAAGAACAACATTGGCCAGCCAATTTAACAATATTAACTATATCTTAGCAAGTGAATGGGAGTAAGTTTCACAAGAGGTAATGTATATTATATTGAAAGACCGTGGAAATTGGAGCCAATAAACATAAACTTGAATTATAATTTTGACACATCCCAGCATTGTGAGAATAGCAAATAACTCCCTGAGTTTCTCTTTCTCTCTCTTCAAACCATAAGAGGAAAACATTAATCTCATTAAAATGCATTTTTCTATAAGGAATTTTAAAAGTATGTACATAAACATATTAATGAACCATAAAATGTCATACACATGTATCTTAATATGTGAGAATGTAAGTTGGTACAGCCACTGTGAAAAACAGTAAGGAGGTTCCTCAAATATTTGAAAATACAACTACCATATGATTTAGCAATTCCCATTCTGGGTATTTATCTGGAGAAAATGAAGCACTAACTAAAAAAGATATATACACACTCACGTTTGTTGCAGCATTATTTATAATAACCAAGACATGGAAACAACCTGAGTGTCTATCATTAGATGAGTCAATAAAGAAAATGTGGTATGTGCATATATATATATATTATATAATGGAATATTATCCAGCCATCAAAAAAGAAGGAAATCCTGCCATTTGAGACGACATGGATGGACATTATGCTAAGTGAAATAAATCAGGCAGAGAAAGACACATACTGCATGATCTCATTTATATGTGAAATCTAAAAAATCCCAAGTCATAGAAATAGAGAACAGATTGGTAGTTACCAGAGGCGGGGCTTGGGGAGGGTGGGAGAAATAGGAGGGAGGGAAAAAAAAAAGGAAAGATAAAGCATTTTTGATTATTTAGAAATTAGGCAAATTAGATGATATTTTACTCTGAGAGCTAAATCATAAAATCAACGTAGCATAGCAAAGCAAAATCATCAACAAGATAAAATGACTCCAATTAGACATAGAAACCAAATAAAAAAATAAAATTAAAAAAAAAACAAAACAATTACATGGTTAAAAAGCAGCATATTCCGAAAGGCTGTTAGTAGCAAAAGCCACTTAAGAAATTCAGCTATCAGCTGTGCAAACCCCGACTTGACTTCATGCTGATGGTTACCATGACCTTTAAATTCAATTAATATTTAATGACAATGTATTTCGCTCTCATTTCACCTACCACGGGAGCCCTGCTTTCTTCCTGAAATGCCCGGGGATCCTTGGGGTGAGGGGCAGTTTCATCCACTTGCCTGTAACTCGGCCTTTCCTCTGATCCATCTCCGCTTTGTTTTCTGCTGAGCTGACCCTCCGCCACCCCTCTCTGTCCCTGCCAGGCCCTTATGAAATTTCTCCATCTTTGCAGAGAACCGCCTGCACGGGATGCGGACTGCGTGACCCAGGCCCGGGGGCTGCCTGCGGGCTCAGCTGCAGCCCAGGGCGGACGGCACGGGACCAGCCACCGGCTGCGGACTGTGTCACCCAGGCCCAGGGGCCGCCTGCGGGCACAGCTGCAGCTCCGGGCGGACGGCACGGGACCAGCCACCGGCTGCGGACTGTGTCACCCAGGCCCAGGGGCTGCCTGCGGGCTCAGCTGCAGCCCAGGGCGGACGGCACGGGACCAGCCACCGGCTGCCCCGAGGCGCCGGGTACTCCACAGGCCAGGCGCCCTTGAGAAGCCTCGGCCCTGCAGGCTCTAGGTCCCCTCGTGCCGGCGGCCTTCCCCTTACACACAGAGCCCCGCCCTCTGCAGAGAGGGATTCAGCGCCCCCCGCGAGCGGGCCTTCTCCGCATAGGCCAAGTTCATGAGCGGGACCCACCCAGCAGAGGCCCAGGGGCAGCTCCCGGATTCACATGTGCTGACGTCCTACCTGTGTTCCTTTCCTGGGGCCGCCTTCACAAGGTCGCAAAATCTACGGGGCTTAACGGATGGAGGTTGAGTTTTTCACAGTTCTCATCAAAACAGCAGCCGTTGGCTCAGCGGTTGAGCATCGGCCTCTGAGCCAGGAGATCGCGGTTCGATTCCCAGTCGGGGCACGTGCCCGGGTTGCGGGCTCCATCCCCAGCAGGGGGCGCGCAGGAGGCAGCCGGTCAGTGACTCTCATCAGTGATGCTTCCATCCCTCCTCGCCCTTCCTCTCTCTGAAACCAATAAAGACATATTTACCGTGGAGAGTGCTATGCTAAGAGAAATAAGCCGGGCAGAGAAAGACAAACATCACATGATCTCGCTTGTATGTGGAATCTAAAGAACTTAATAAACTGATGAACAGAATAGATTCAATGACATGGAAGCATGGATCAGACTGAGGAATCTCAGAGGGAGGGAGGGGGCTAAGGGGGAGAGAGTAACCAAAGAATTTACATACATAACCCAAGGACACGGACAATGGTGTGGAGAGGGACTGGGGAGGAGGGTGGGGCGGGGTGGAAGGGGCCAATGGGGAGAAAAAGGGACATCTGTAATATTTTGAACAATAAAAATAAAAAATAAAAAATAAAGACCTATTTAAAAACAGGCAAACATCAGCCATTGGATTTGAGCCCACCCTAATCCAGTATAACCCCTTTTTTATTTGATTATATCTGCAAAAACCCAATTTCAGAAGGTCACAGCCATAGGTTTAGGGGATCGGATTTCAATATTACGTGGAGCAAAGGGCTTCAGCAGCAATCTGGAGTCCGGATTTTCTGTTGTTGGCCAGCTCCAAGTTTTGGCAGACCTGCTTCTCTCTGGTGGGAAACCCCCACTGGTTGGGTGCTGGGTGCGGAGTGTTTTGAATTCTGTAGGGGACAGAAGATGCCCGCCCCAGATCTGCCACTTTGGCACAAGGATAATTTTGAGCTGAAGGCAGTTGAGAAGAAGCCGATACAAGACGAGCTCTCTGCCTTGTCCCATTTGCCCAAAAGTAGGACCCAGCTTTACAAAGGTGCCCTCTCCCACCCTCTCCCAGGAACGAGGAGCCTTAAGCGCTGGAGACGTTAGACCTTTGTCAGCTTAGCGACAGCACCAGGGGAATTTACACAACGAACTCCACTAAGGACTTTGCCTGCCTGTCCTTACCCGCATTTCGCCTTCGCCTTCCCAGTTTCCCAGCCTGGGGACTCCAGGTCCTGTTTTTTGCTCCTAATAAGCCCAAGTTCTAACCAGACCTCAGAGTTCCCCATCTTGTGCATCTTGTGCGCTCCCATGTGCCACATGCAAGATGAATGTTCATAAACACCCTTGTTTCGCTTTAGTTAATCTGTCTTTGGCCCTAGCCATGTACGGCTATTTGAAAATTAAATTTAAATTAAACTGAAATACAATTAAATACGGAGATCCTTAGCTGCACTGGGCATATTCCAGGCGCTCAGTGGCCTCCTGTGGCCAGTGCCCCTGGGCTGGACAGCACAGCCCTGGCTGCTTCCCAAACGCCTGTGGAGCAGCCTTGCTCCAGCCCTGGGCTCGAAGACTGGAGCCTGGAGGATTTAACATCCTAATTTTCAACGCTGTTGTCTCCTGATATTGATATTTGTACCGTCTTTAGTACTTATCTCTTCAATTTAATAGCTCTATTCATCTCAATAGTTTCTTTGGGATTTCCCCTAGAAATACACTTTAAAGTAGGATGATTTCAATGTATTCAGCATCCTTGCATTTTCAGATGACTGTAGACCACTATTATGTGGGAAGGAAAAACGAGATTAACTGATTTTTATTACCCACGTATATATTCTCTTTCTGTAACCTGCCAGTATTTTGCCTTTTAGAGATTATCAACTAAGTTCTGGTATTTTTACAGGGACTTGAAGGAACTCTGAAGGGAACCATCCCTTTGGTCCCAGCTGTTGTTTGGTGGTTTTTGTTGTTGTTTTCCTTTATTTCTCTTTGGTAGTTGCTTTTGAGAAGGAGATGACTTTATTTTAATTCACACGCCTCTTTTTTATGGTTTCTCATGTTTAGTATGAAATAAATAAGGTCGTCTTCACTCCCAAGTCATGTGTTCTTACACTGTTGCGGTTTATTTTTAATGTTTAAACTTTGAGCCCATCAGGAGTTAATTCTAATATAATCTCTGAAATAGTAGCTTTGGATGTTCTCAAGATGAATGAACTTTCCCAGCACCATTCGTTGATCAATACGTCATTTTCACTGATAGTAAAAAACCATTGCAGTTTAATGCTAAAGGCCTACACACAAGCGGGTCTATTTGGAGGCTCCGTTTCCCCTCGGGATTTCTGTCTAATCTTGTACCAGGACCAGACCAGTAGGTTTTCCAAAAGTTTACTGATGTTTTCCTTCCCTTTCTATCTTTTGATTTGTTATTTTTAATGTCCATATGTAGGGACTTTACAATATACTTCTTTAAAAAACTACATTGTCATTTTTAATGATAATAGATTATGTTTTAAATAGTAATTTAGGAAATTTAACATCTTCTTTTATTGGGCATTTGTAGCCAGAATCAGCATATTGCCTTTTAATTGACTCAAATTTTAATTTTATGTCCCACAAGAGAGTTTTAAATTTCTTTTTGTGAATCTTGCATATTAATTTTTAAATATATCACTTTGTACTTAATATTCTCCTGCTGGTTTTATATGTGGAGTCTTGTCAAGCTGGTTTTGTTGGCGACAGAGGAAGGTAATTTATATTTCGGCCTCCAAGGGATTGCCCTTATTTTTAAAATACTTTTCAGTTGATTTACTTTAGTTTTCCAGGCACACAGGATTGTTTTAGGAAAATAACGATAGTTTTGCCTGATTCTTACCTCTTTTTCTCTCTTTTGTCTAATCACATAGGCTGCTATGTCCAAAACAAAGTTAAGCAAGAGCAGAAATAATGAATATCAGTGCACTGTTTCTAATTTAACAGCAACACTGGCTTGCACATTAGTACATAGTAAGTTTATATTTATGGATATTTATTTGACATTAGAAAATATGGATATAAGATTAAACATATATTTATATATAAATCTAGAACTTGCAGTATTATAATATCATAATTATTAAACTATACTATATTATATACTATAATTAGACTATAGTATTATAATACTATAAGTATTATACTATACTTACACTGCAGGGTGGGGCAAAAGTAGTTTTACAGTTGTTCATGGGGAAAATAATACAATAATTTATAAATAATAATACAAGAATAAACAATGCTTCTGTAGTCACAACTCTAAACCCATTTTTGTCCCACCCTGTATATTAATACTATATTATTATAGTACCATAAGTTCTAGATTTATATGTAAATATATGTTTAATATATCAATATTTTTTGTCAAGTAAATATCCTCAATTTTAAACTTATTATGTACTACTTAAATCAAATATAGATGTTAAATTTTTATCAAATACCTTTTTAACATTTACGTGTTTATAAATATTTTACATTTGAATCTATTATTATTCAAATTATATTTGTAGATTTCTTCAATATTGAATTATACATGAGTCCAATAAGATTCTAATTAATATTGGATTATTATTTTTTTGTTATGCTCCTATATTCTGCTTGCTAATATTTAATTCAGGATTTATGGTCAGTAGTGAAATTGCTTTATGATTTTTCTTTTCTTGTCTTTTACCTATGTTTAGATTTGTTAAACATATTCTTGAACAATTTAAATAGCACAGTTTTATGTTATTTAAATAATTGATAAAATTGCATGAATTTCCATCAATTTATGATTAGTGCCATAAAGGTTTGTGCCTGTGGAGGTGGGAGGTCGTACTTTGACAAGTTTCTCTATTTCTTCTATGGTGTTCTCTAGGTTTCAATGTTTTATGCTGTCTTGAATGAGTTATCTTAGATTATTTTATCTACTTTTGCAGATTTTCACAGAGGTGAGCAAAGTAACTTGTAATTCTTTATTGTCATCTTTTGTGAAAATGTGCATCTTTTATTTTTATTCAGTGTATTTGTCTTTCCCCTTTTTAAATTGGATAATGATTTCTCTGATTTATTCTTATTTTTCCTATAGACTCATCTCTCAGAAATTTAACTAAATTCTATTTCTTAGTTCAATAGTTTATATTTATTGCTTTTTCAATATATTATTCTTGCCTTATCGCTCTTTAATTTTTAGGTTGGATGTTTGCTATAATTTATTTAGTAATGTGAATTGTTAGACTATTAAGTATTTCTCTAAGCACTATTTTAGGTATATCATATAGGCTATTGCATGTAATATTTTTATTATTGTTGACTTTTAGGCAGTGTATATTGGTGTTAAATAAAAAATTATTCGAGACCATTTTCATATTTTCAAGTTTTGCTAAGGATAGGAGAAACCCCTTCATTTTTGTTTTTGAGATTTATATTGTTTTGGACACTCCACTAATATATTCTGATGTCTTCTTTAATTTTTATGCTAAAAGTGAGAAGTAGACATCTTTACTTACATTTGGTGCAATGCAAAGGGATCCTACAGTATTTAAGTAGCAGGGTACATCATGGAGAAATAAGAGTGAAAGGTAAAATTAAGCCTACCTCCTCTAGATGTCAGGTGTTTCTTTTTTCAGGTGTACATGAAAAGAATGAATGTATTTATAGAGAAAAGGAAGGGATGCAGTTAAGTAAGAAGAGGCAAGGGCCTGAGGTACCCAAAAAACTAGCATGCACCACACTTCTGGTGGGATGTGCACCTTGAATGGAATGAGAGATGCCCGTGGGCCTGGTAGGGTGTGAGGATAACGCTCCGGGAACCCTGCTGCATTGAGTGCATCGGGGCGTTTCCAAATTTCCTAGCCCTGCATCACCAACGATGCCATCTTGCCATAAAATTAAGATGCTTCCTAACTATCGCTTTGTTTTTCTTTCCCCAGTTAAATGTCTTTAGATCATAACGGGATGAAATTTGAAAGTTGGATGCTAAATAATATTGGGGAAATATATTGTCCTAGGGACCTATTAAATGGAGGGTATTGTTTAGGTGTTCTCCGATTTGCCGGATGAGTATTAGGAAATTTGAAATTATGAACCTACTTTCATTTGTAACTGAGAAATTCCCCCACCCTTATTAACTCGGGTCACTTACTGGAATGCACAGAAGATCTTACCCCAGGACAATGAACATCTTAACAATTCGGAACCTGAATCTCTAGCAAGCTTTCTGCAAGTGCTGTAGCTGAAATGTTGAGACTAGAAGCTTCTGTGGGATCTAATTTACACCTCCCTTCCCTAAAGAGAATGTGGAGACCTGAAAGTCAAGCTATTCTTGTTGGTGCCTCCCATTTAAAGAGAAAACTTAGACCTTCTAGACCTTCCCAGTGGCAATCATGCCCACACAAAGCTCCATTGTAATGCCCTTAAAAGGTGCGGAAGGAGCCCTGGCTGGCAGATAGGCATGGGCAAATGGTACTTTCAGAGAGCACCTCTCACCCTGTCATAAGATACAACCCAAAATAAGTCTGCATTGCCCTCACAACCCAGGCAGCGCAACCCAGACTGGAACAGAAGAACTGTTCTAGTGATTTGATTTCATTTTAGCCACCAAACGACCTTCTCTTAAATTGTTATTAGCCAAGGATTAATGTATCCGACTTACAAAGCTTTGGTTGGCAGAGCCTGCCCGTGTCCGCCATTCCTCCTGCTTTTGTGCATAAGAGGAAAGCTGTGCAAACTCCGCTCATCTGGAAACAGAAACTATTCTCCTTTGAACGCAGAGCGAATCCAGCTTTTGTAGCGGATTCGTCTTTTTTTTAAGGCAACAAAAGTACCTCGTTCGTTTTTACCACAACATATTAATGTCAGGTATTCTCAGTGACAGTGACCAACACATAATTTAGCTGTCACACGTGCGCATAAAGCAAGGATGTATGGTTGGTGAAACTTGAGTACACACACGAGTGAAGCAGGCCCCGAGTGGAAAGGCACCGCCTGCACCATTCTCTTGCTCAAAAGCATTTCTTGCCAGCCCACTCCCTGCAAGCAGATCCCACACTAGACCCGTCAGCCGTGGTTGCCGCCTCCCGCTCCCGCGCCCTCTCCGATGCAGCCTGTGAGCAGTGACGCCGGCGGCATTTCCTGAATGTCCCTGGGCCCACCGTCTCTCGGCGCCACAGTCCTACACCCCCGGCCCTGCAGGCCTGCATCTCAGCCCGCGCTCTGCGCATTCCCGGGGCAAGGAGAACCCCACTTCCCAGCTCAACCCTCTGCCACTTGCTTGCCTCGCAGTGTATTTTCCATCACGCGCGTGTCATCCCACGTTTTCTACCCTCGGTTGTACCGTGAGTCTCAAGCTAAAGGCCGTGTTAAATCCTGGGAGCCTGACTGACTGCACCGTATCCTCTCGCCCTGTGCCCCTCTCTTTCTGCCGTCTTGCGGGCCATACTCCCTGCCTTGTTCTTTCCACCCAGGGCCTTTGCACGTCCTGTTCCCACTGCCTGGACCATTAGCTCCTTCTTTGTCATCTAGGCGACGTCTGAAGGGGTCGGACAGTTTTCGGGTCTCAGATCAGATAGAGTCTCCTGACCTTTTCCTTCCCAGCACGTATCAGAGTCGCAGCGTCGTGGTTGGGCAATGGCTTGGCTAATACCTATCTCTAGCGCCAGGCTGCAGCTCAAGGAGAGCAAGGTGGTGGTAGTTAGTAGGAGCACAGTAATGTTTTATCTCTGTGTTTAGTTTAGTGCTCGCCGCCTCCCTCAGTGTCTGTGGAGTGAATGACCATGAATGAATGAGGGAGAAGGGTCAGTGAAGCTGCAGACACTAGACACAGCGAGGAGGCCCTTGTGGAGCCGGATGCCTGGGGAAGTAGGTCACCATCCGCTGCTCCCCATTCCCCCGGCAGGTCCTACCCCAAGTGCTTGTATAGCCTCACAATAATAACAAAAAAATAAGTATTATTAGTGGATATTTACTGTGTCTCAGGAACTGTACTATGTACTTTATATAGTGCTTCAGAGATTTGGGCCATGCTTTTAAAAAGCATCTACGCGGTAGGGAGATGTCAAAAGTTCCCAGCGCCTGTGACATTTTAGTCTCCAGCAGGATGAGGGACATAAGTTGAATAATGTGAGGATAATATTTTGAGATGTAAACAGATGGAAGCTTCTCTTGATATTTCCAACTATTCCATATGGCAGAAGGATTCAATTTTTTTTTTTTTTTTTTTTGAACAGTCAGCGTTGGTTGTTCCTGTCCCCGAGGTTAAAATCTCTGCCTCATCTGGGAGGAAAGGGGAATGAAAGGGAAGTCTACAGATTAAGCACTAGTGTCTTAGAGGCCCCAGGGGAGAGATGATAGAACCCCTGTGGCAAGGAGATCAGGAGAGGCCGCAGGCTGCTGTTGTCCGACGGGGTCAAGGAGGCAGCAAACCCCAGAGATGCCCTTTTCCTGCCTTTGGGAAGCAGAAGAGGTGTCTGCCAGCCTCCCAGTGAGTCAGGACACTCTACCTGATTCAGTTGTAATCAACGCAGTTATTTATTAATTAACAGGAAAGGAGCAAAGGGAAGGCCAGACAATGTGGGCATGCCGTTTGTGCCGCTTGACACTGTGCGGGTCTGTCCCCCCGCTCCTGGGGAAAGGGCCTGGAGACGAAAGAACAGACGCGTGCCCGGTGAGGTCTGAATGGCGTAGGGAAGGCGGTTTCGGGCCATGCTTTTAAAAAGCATCTACGGTGTAAGATGTCAGAAGTTCCCAATTCCTGTGACACAGCTGCCCATCACAGCTGGGAACAGGGCATTGGCCAGAATAGGCCTGGCCACTGCAAAGGAGCAAAATCTGAGATATATGATACCAAACAAAGGGAGTTCCCTCTCTCGGCCCTCTCGCGCCCCTGGCTCTCTTGTTGCAGGGGACACCCTCCTCTGCGTGTGCCCACGTGGACACCGCACACCCGGTGGGCTAATGGGTTACAACTGGCCTGTGCCCTGCCAGACTCAGCTCCACCGCGGAACGGCAGCTCTGGGCACTGGCTCTGCTCCGAGCTCTGCTGACCATTTTCCAGGATGGGTTTAAGGGAAATGGGACTTTGCAACCCGAGGGATGTAACTCGACACAAATAAAAATCACTCATTCTTCTGTGCAAGTCTTAGAAAATTCTTTTTCTCAAGATATTGTAAGAACCCCACTCCCAGTAGCAACAGAGAAATTCCACCGGTGCAGTTCTCTGATAACTACCCTCCAGCGCTTCTCACAGGGGCGGTGTTGCTAGAATAGCCTATCCACTGGGCCCTTTATCTTGTTCAAAAGAGGCCGTATTTGCATTTAACTTCCTTCTTGGAAATGAATAAATTATTTTTACTACCTTGTAGTGCTAGAAACTCTGCTTTCTAGGGGAGGAAGGCAGTAGGGGAGACTCAGAGACTGGAATATGTTAGTTGGTTTTAGCCAGAGGGATCCCACAGAGAGGTGATCCCTCGAAAGTCAAGAATGACTGATACTGCTTTTCAGTGCCATAGGACTAAAATGCCTTCTGTAGATGTAAGTAGTAGATGAAACTACATGACTCGGAAGGCAGATTCATTTTAAATAGAATTCCGTAGGCCGAGAAGGCAAAGTGTTTTAAAAAGGACTCCGTTTGCTGCAGCCTTTGGGTAAAACAGGAACCCTTATTGCCTGTAAAAGTCAGCGCTTCCTACACTCTTTTGAATTTTGTGAATATTCTCTCAGGCTTCAGGGAAGATTTTTTAAATAGAATTAAAAAAAAAAAAAAAGAAGTGAAAGATAATTCCTTTAGACAGGCTTCCTCCTTTTTTGATACTATATACTTTATACCAAGCAAGGCAACTTTTGGGGGCGGAGGTTGGTTTGAAAGCCTTCCTGCTCATGAATCACGTTATTATCATTACATATTTGTTTATGGTTTTCTCCCAAATAGCTCAATTTATAGGTTGCAAACACACTTCAAAAATTTTCTCACTAACAGAAGAACAGGATGCGCTTCAGAAGTAAAGTTTGCTGTGTTGTTACTTAGTGTTTGCTTTTATTTTATCACTGCCATCTCCATTGGGTTCCATGGAATGAAAATTTGATTGCAATGTGGGAAATTCATAGATTACCCTCAATAACCAGAGTCGAAGTTTTTTATTATTATTTTGCTGGATTCTGGTGAGAAGCTCATTTAAATAAATAACATATTCTGACCTAGAATCAAAGGTCTGAATTCTCCTTGGAGTCACCAGTAATATGGCACCTACGTGATATCTTTAGCGGTGAACATATTTCCGCCTAAAGAGCCTGGTATAAAAAACCCCACTGTCCACTTTATTTCCAGGAACAGAACTAACTGCACCACTGCCCGAGAAGCCCAAGAAACTGGAATATGCGAGAAACTGTTCCAGGTCCCCAAGGAAATCGCTGTGTGAGTATCTAATGCTTATATCATCTAGTGTCAGAATAGATGGTAACTGGGGAGAAACTGATGGATTGGTTTAGTTGTGAAGCGTATCTTTGCAAAATTTAGTACAATGACAGTAAATAGAAATTTTTGGCATAATCACTTCCAAGAGAGAGAAAATTTTCAAATAGCCACTTTGGAAGATTGCTTAATTCATGTTTATAAATTAGATTAAAGATGAAAAACATTTAAATGTTAAGAGTATCGTCTAATGTGCCTCAAAGACTTCAATTTATGTGCAGAATGACAGTTACCAGATTCTAATTAGATAACAGGGAGGATTATGCTTTGATGGTGGGCACAGGCCTTGCTTACTAGGGTCCAAGTTTATCAATCTTAGGCAACCTCTTTTTTTCTGATCAGACTAAATGAAGTTTTCTTTTCATGGGAATTAAAAAATTTAAGATCAGAGTATTTGGTTTTGGTTTGATATTATAAATTTCATTGTTAATTGATTTTTATTTTTATTTTTTAATTCTCATCTGAAAATATGTTTATTGATTTTAGAGGATGGGAGAGAGAGAGAGTCGGTTGCCTCCCCTATGCTCCCTGATCGGTGATCAAACCAGCAACCTTGGCCCATTGGGATGACACTCTAACCAACTGAGCTACCTGGCCAGGGCCTACAATGAATTTAATGTTTTCATTTAACTCTGGTTATTAATACATTATGTCATAAAAGTACCAGCAACCAATGATCTCTTCTCATAGCCTTGTTTGAGGATCAGTGCAGAAAGAAAAGAACTGTATTTAAACTGAACTTGACATTTCCCTTTCTGCGCCTCATGGCTATTTACTCTCAGCTTTAGCAGTCGGCCAGAGCCTTTGCTCTTCATTCATTCATTCATTCATTCATTCATTCATTCATCCATTCACCCTGCAAAATATTATTGAAACGCTCCTATGAGTTCTTCATATTCTGCTAAACTTAGAGAATGCAAAGAAAGTTAGGTCCCATCCTCTCAAAAATATTTCCTCTGCCAGGAACGGGGCACATAAGTCTGTAAAATACCCCAGTGCCTCAAGTTGCGAAGATCACATCTGCACGGTGCTTTATGGAGCCTGGAGGAAATACCTGCCCAAGACGGGGAGACCCCAGGGAAGGCCCCCTGGAGGGTGCTCCCTGAAGAGCGTTTTAACAAGAAGCAGCCGTCAGCCAAGGGACGTGAGGAGGGGATGTAGTGACAGTGAGGTGGAGCAGTTTTAGCAAAGGGAAGATGCAGTGTAATCTTGGGGGTGCTCTGACGGTGTGTGTTAAAAAGAAAAGAGACAACTGTTAGGTCCCTGGACTTAAAGTTAATGTTCACGTTTCCTGGAGGGAAGGGGCGCCGCGATGGGCTGTGTAGTGCTATTGAGCGATGTCCCCAGGATGTCACTGTAGTCATCTTAACGTTTTACTATTCCATGTACCATTAGGCTCCGCATACTCATTTACACGCGGGCACTAACAGACTCGGCAAGCTAGCGGACGGCCAAGTTCAGTGGTAGGAACTGTAAATTGCTGTGTAAAATAGTGGTGTTTCCATCCTGGGTAATTAGACATTATATGTTACAGAAGAAGGCCTTTTTTGAACCTGGAGGCAAGTTTTCATTACACTCCTTCCTGACTTCCCCAAGGAGTCAGACAACTGTAGTTAACTTTTAGAATAATTTAACTGTACAAGTCCGTAGGGTAAGAGGAAAACTCCAATAGTAATTAAGATCCTAATTATCTAGGATGCCTGTACATTAAGCTCAGGATAGGGAAGTACCAGAAGAACCTAAAAGGAAATGGAAGCTTATTTCAAGTTTTGTCTCATGCTCTGAGTTTGTTTTTTTTTCACTCTTAATTGGGGGGCCATTGCCTTCTGTGTCACATGAAGGACCAATTAATCTCTAGGTGGGTAAGTAATGGGCGCGTTAGCTCCACTTACGGGAGGGTAATACATCATAGAGGGCTACGCTTGTCTGGGAGTAAAGCTAAAAGCTTCATTTCATGACCTTTTAATTTCTGTCATGTTAAAATAGCCTCCAGGGAATAAATTCATTTCCACATCTGGAAAATGGAGAGTGCATGCCCCACTTAATTTTTGTGGCCAGGTAATTTATCGAGATGGAGCATCGCGAGTGTGGGAGTGTGTGGGAGGTGTGCTGTTCTTTCTGGTGCTCTGGAAGAACCTCAGGACCCTTCAGGCTCCAAAAAATCGTGTTTCCTCTGTCTCAGGAGCTCTTTCAGACCCAAGCCTGGGCTGCGAGCTGTGTTAGGAGGGCCACCCTTCTCAGTTGCCCTGGGATAAGACACGGGCAGGACGCTGTCAGTCAGCGCTCTGCTCGTCCACATCTGTGCCATTGCATGTGAGACCAAAGAGCCTATTTACCGTTGCTTCAAAAAATGAGCTGTGTTCATCAGTATCCTTGGCTGAATTGCTATGAGATGACCTCAACTTTGAAAGGCACTCAGTTCTCTATCATCAGGACTCTCAATGAAGAGATAAAAATTTAGAAATTAGAAGACATGATGAGTAGCCTTTCTTCCAAGGTCAGACACGAGGTCCTCAGAGCTAATGGGAGACATCTTTCTAAGCCAGAGCCAATGAGCCCGACCAACATAACAAACTGCTGGTGCCAGCCTGGAACCATCTCGAACGTCAAGGGAGATGCTTTCCATTTGCAGCATTTGATTTCCTATAAATATTTAATGAAAATATTATTAGACTGTTCGGCTGAGGGAAATAAACGGACGGCGTGAGTCTCTAAAGACGCTTACTTAACATTCACTAAATGAAGTGGCTTCATCATTTATTTTGCATATTATATTAGCCTTCTGAGAGGTTTTGTACTTTGCAACTTTTTAGCACTATTTAAAGGCAGCGTTACTGTCCTGGTTGTGAGTCTGTGGTGTATGTTTATGGTTATTGGGAAAGTAGGGCTTTTTACAGGAGGAAGGAAGACTGTCCCGCACCTGCCGCAGGGTGGAACTAGGTAGCTCTGACTCTGAAGGGCCACTTGCCTTCACTGTGGCCTCACGGAGTCTTACTGCGAATACTGACTTTATACCACGTGAAGGGACACTGGGTTTCTGGAGAGTAGGACTTGCATGATTCAGTTGATAAGGTGGGAAGCTTTTTAGGCATCGTGTGAGCTTTGAATTCCCTGGGAAACTGGGCGCCCCCTGTTCTGAGTCCTGATTATTTGCAAGCTCTGTGTTAGCGAGGCGATGTGACGAAACATGCGGAATCGCAGCTTTTAGAGAACTGGTACAAGCCCATGTGTACATTTACATATAAAATGTCTCAAATTGTCTTTCCAAATGCTGCATATGTTAGTTTTGAAAAATACTATTTAAGTATTATATAGATGTATGTAAGATAATAAAGTGCATCGGAAGGCAAAAGTCTGTTCTAAGATGTTCTATGGAAAGTCAGGAACAAAAAAGGGGGCTGACTCTTTTTTTGAGGAAGTTAGTGCGCGCGTGCGTGTGTCTGTGAGTGTGCATGCACTCATGTCCTTACATTATTGTGGTATTTCCTCTTTAGTTTACCCCAAAATCATAAGAGGAATAAATCTATCACCTTATTTCTTCAGGGTGAGGCATGGCCAGCACTCGCCCAAGCTGGCTTCCATCCCCAGTATTTGTGAGACAAAGAAGACATGAAACCAGACACAGAAAAATACCACTTACTATTGTATATAGTCCAAGGCGGCCCTGCAGGCAAGTGGGAAAAGATTGCTGTTTCAGTAAATGAGACAGTGCCAGCTGGGTACCTGTAAAGAAGAAAAGAACCTGGACTCTATACCATATGTGGAGTAGCAGCTGCGGGTGCGTCGTAGAATTCGGAAGGCACAACAGGAAAGATTTTAGAAGATATGGAAGAACGTCGTCATGACCTTGGGTAGAGAAATATTTTTAAACAAGAATCCCCAAAGCATTAACAATAACAAAATTGGACTACATCAAAATTGTGGATCATAAGTCACCAGTAAGAGAGAAAAGACAGGTGAAAATATTTGCAAAACACATAATGTAGAAAAGACTCATATCTAGGATACAGGGGGGGAAAGATAAATCAATAGGAGAAACACAGAATCCAAACAGAAATGGGCAACAGACTCAACCAGGCACTTCTCAGAACAGGTATCAAAATGGTCAATGAAAACATGGAAAGGCGTGAGACGTCACGGATCCCTGGTTGAATGCAAGTAAGAACCACTATAGGGCTCCGCCGAACAGCCTCCTGATGGCTGTAAAGGTTGACAGCACCAGTTTCTACAAGAGTTTGGAGCAATAGCATCTCTCATACACTGTCTGGGGTGGGAGGCAGTAAAATTTAGTATAAACCGTTTGGTATTATCTATTGACTGAAAGTAGAGATCTTCTATGATGTTGAAAATCCCACTCTATGTTCAATATATATGGGTGCTCGGGTGCAGCGAGACTTGTCAGAAAGTGCTCCTGCAGTGTTAGTCATAATTGACAAAAACTGGAGTAACGTAAGTGGACATGGAGAATGGGGTCGATGAGTGATTGTGGTGTAATTATACAATGAAGCCACCTACTGCCTGAAAATCAGCAAAATTCAGCTATACCTACTACGTGGATGACACGCATAAGCACAGTGCCGATTAAAATGCACTAGACATGGAAACATTTTTTATTTTAAGAAGGTGTTCATTCAAAAAAACCAAATGCATATATATGTGTTTCAGGGATACACGTGTTAGCGAGTGATTTTTATTAATTGGATGATCCGCTGTATAACCCACATTTATCCTTTCAAAGCACTTCTGCATTTTGGAGTAGATGCAGTCTAACCGAAAGTAATAGAACAGGAGAAAATAAAAGAAAGAAGAACCTGCTGCAAACTGATGACACTGCTGGTCTCTCGAGAGAGGCCATCATTTGGAATGAGCTTTCATGAATGAGGCCAGCTTGACGTCTCGATGTGCTCGGGAAGGTGCATTGTTTTTGTTAGGCTGACGTGATCATATCAGAAAAGCAGCCTGCAGACCGTGATGTGGGCTCCAGGACCAGTGGTGGATCTGATCGGACGCACCTGGAAGATGTTTTCCCAGACTTGTGACGATTCAGTCCAGTTGATCGATGCGGTTAAGCCTGGCTCCCTCCTGACATAGGGTATTGCAGTGAGAAGGCCAGGCCCAGGCAGGATCAGCGCTCTGCGGCAGTGGGGGACATTTAGGAGACACTGTCACCCCCTTTCTTCATGACTTCGGAGAAGGCGAATAGATTTTGTGGAACGGCACCGTCGCCTTTTCCTCTGTAAGTCAAACTTTTTGAGTGGACGTTTGCTCCGTGTAGCGTTTCTCCGCCATATCACCAGTACATGGCCACATGTAAATCTCCTGGGGTAATGAGTCTGTTTTTCTCCTGCTATAGAAAGAATTGAACCCGAAATACTAAAGAAAATCAATATACTGAAATCCAGGTAAAGAACTCCTAATTTGTTCTTCAGAATGTCGAAGCTAAAAAAAGGGTACTGCAATTCTCCCCTTAAGCTCAAAAAAAATAATCCTGTAATATAGAGTGGGATCTAGGTGAATAAGTGGAAAACATTCATGCCTTAGAAGAGAAACCTGAGACTAGCAGATGCTATAAATCCGATATTTGAACATTAATTTCGACATGAAAGGGAATTTTCAGGAGGGTTCTCGTGATGAGGTGTCGCTCCGTGGAGCTCACTGATAAGATCCTGAACGTACAATGTCACGCTGTTTTCTGTTTTTACCGAGGATATAAATTTAACCCACAGGAGCATAAATTCAGTCATATATATTGAGGACTGTTTTGATAGCAAAGGACATTGCACTGAACAACAGACTTATTGGAAGGGAATCCACAGAGCCTGTTGCTGTGTAGTTATTGGGTGACAGCCCTCACCTGTCGAGCACGACTTCTACGTACGTCCCAGCCAAAGCCCATGGGAGAGTGGGACGCACTGTCAGGGACCTTTGCCGCCATAGACTTCTTCAAGGTTGATGCTGTATGTCATCAGCCTTAAGCGCAATTCAGAGATCAGACGGCAAAGGCATATGTAGCTCTGTGAATACAAGTCACTTCTGCAATGTTTACAAACGCTGATAGACGGCAGAGATCGAGTTTTTTGCTTTCTTAGCATTTGTCAACCTCAGATGAAGAATATAAAATTCCCAATGGAGTAAATCTTCTGATGATTGAATTTTATCATATAAAACAAAGTCAGATATAATAATGAAATATTTTTGATACATATTATTTGTGATCAGCACATTGGCCTAATAACAAGACACCCTACTTCTCTTGTAGACAAATGTAAAAATGTTTCTACAGGCTTGGGTACCATACATTGTGGGTACCCAAGAAATATTTGCTAGTTTGGTTTGTTTCATTGGTTTCCAGATCCTTAGGATCTTATTAAAGGAATGTTGATGAAAAATGACCCATCTAAATGCTTTGTGTGGTGAAGGTGAAATTAGATCGTACCTCCTCTTAGGCTTGCTCTTCTTACCCGAAATGTTACCACCATGTAGTGGTTACTTTATCACCAAATTTTTCTGGATGCAATTTGTTAGCAATACAATGAAACAAACTTTAAAGTCTGCATTTTGATGAGTTATATTACATTTCCCATGGTTTTCTGTACTATTTGCCTTAAATTGCACCTTTTATGACACATCAGAATACCAGTACTTAGTATAAAACGTGAATTTAAGAAGCACTGATAATTTCCCATTCCATACTGAATAAACTAAACTTACCTCTTTTATTAATAAAAGTTTGAAACATCCCTGTGTGTCAAATGTAGAACAATCAGGTGACCAGCTGTGAATTGCACCAACAAAATCACGTAGGACACATTGAGTGAGAAATTCACAGTCTGTTTGTGTTCGTTTAGAAACGAAGGCAGAGTTATCACATGGTGCTTATTTTTACTTCTTTCATCCACCAGGAATTTTACGGTTATGTCACTTACACGGGGTGGACTTTTTTTTTTTTTAGCATCATTTCTCACCTTGTGTGTCTGTCTGTAATTTGAAGTAGTTCCCAGTAGATGGCAGGATAGGTACCCTATTCGAGTGGGCCGTCATCACAACAGACGCATCCTCTATGATCATGGGTATTGTGGAAAATCATGGAAAGTAGCATCAGTGTTTAAAGAATAATATTTATTTTTAAATTAAAAAAAATGTAACTCAGCTAACAAAGGGAGGTTTGTATATAACAGAGTTTGACAAGCAAGGGTTTTAACAATGGTCAAATGCTCTGCAATCTATTTCTATCCCAGGCACTACAATAAATCTGAATATTCTCACTAGGATATGGAATATATCATAGTTGAAATCTTTATTGTGCTCTCTAATTTTGGAGATTTCAATCTTGCTTATTACCTACGTATCCTGACTTCCTACCTTTGATCCAACCTGACCCTTTGAAACTTGCTCTGTGTCTCAGCAGCAAAGAACAGCTAAGTGAGGACACTCCAGCCCGACTTATAGTAGCTTTTGGGACAACCTTGCTTCACACCCATCCCACTACCCTTTTCCTGTTTCAGAGACCCTGGCGCAGGCTGTGTCTGCATTCCCACTCTCTTCCAGCCTTTGATTTGTACATTGGTTTTGTTTTTCTAAGCTCAGTGCTAGTGTTCTCTAAGGATGCCCACTGAGCACCATCCCTGTCTCTCCCTCTCCAGGGGTAGAGGTAGGGGATACCCAGCTCCAGTTCATTCTCTTGATCTGCCACCGGCCTCCTGACTGGATCTACCGCAAATCTCCAGGTGAGGATAACATTCTCTGCGGTTAGCTGCCTAAAACCTAGTATGACTCACAAATGATGATGATTTTGATTTCTGGCAGAATTCTTAGAAAGACACTACAGCTCCTCAGAAGGCGGATTAGCACTCGGGATGTGAGGTGCTTAAATGTAAATGTCTCTCTGGTACCCCAGAGAGCTGAAAAAGCCTGCCCAGGCATTGCAGTTACAATGTAGGCATTTCTGATTTTCAATTCAGACAGGTACCTGCCGAACAGAAAGCTGAGAGAAGAGATAGCTTTGTTTCTCCAACGCAACACTTCATTTTCCAGCTTTAATTAAAACAGATGTCTCATGTGAAGATTCTTTTATTTATATAAAGTGCACTGCTACAACCTAGCTTTGCACTGCCTGAAAAGCCTTTATTGACCAGAGAAAATGAGGCCAGGCTCACCCAACTTCATTGAATCCTCTGACATTTCAAACATTTCAATTTCAAGGGCTCTTCCCAGCGCCTTTCATACTAAGCCCTTTGTGAGCTCTATGCACAGGTCTGCACAAAGCCAGACGAGTTGCCAGGGGAAGAGTGAGAATGACAGTTGACCAATCCTTGACTTTTCTTCTTGAATTTGTCAAGACCACTCACTAGGAAGTGGATTAATGGTCACAGAAGCCTCTCAGTAGAAGTCCCCGAGGCTTCGGGGCTGACAGTATGAGTCCTCTAAGAAGGGCAGCTGCATTCCGCTCAGGACGCTCCTAAAGTTCTCTGTCCAGGGCTGGAGGTATTGAAGATGGAATTATTTTGTGAAACTTAGTTTAAGATATTTTCCCCTCTGGTTGTTTAACAGGTGGATAGATTTTCTTTTTCTTTATGCAGTGTCCCTCTACTTACGTCCTACGTATGTGATAAGGAAAGGTCGTCCTCTCTTCCATTTCCAGCATTCTGTCTTTTACCCTGTCTCATTACTTTCACTTTCTCTAAGTACTATACTATTTCTTCCCACTAGGTACCCAAGGGAAGCATTATTTTTTCTTCTTTTTTGGCTCCTGTTATACTAGGATGCTGCCAATTATAATGCAGAAACTTTGAGAAGTAGGTCTCCCCATTATATTTCCCTTTGAATACGTGGTTCAGTATTTCACATGAAATGAACACCAGTAATTTTTCCCCAAGATTGATTGATTGACTTACCTTTTCAATACGCAGTGATGTAGCAGCCTCATGAAATGTTAGCGTTTGTTTCCCATATTGCTTTTCTGACAGAATATGCATTATACAGGGTATTTCCTGCACTTTAATTGAAAACAGGTGTTATAGATCATCCTCAGAAGGCTGTAAGTGCGCTTAAATTCATACATCTTGGGTGAGCATTCTTTTTTGCTGGCTAAAGTTGAATAAGATGATTTGCATTTCTTTGGGGAAGTGAAAGAAAACAAAAATAATTGCATGTAACATGGTGAATGCTCCATAGTAAACATCAAGTAGAATTAGCCTGATTTGAATAAATATGTTCAATTATTATAAGTGTTAAAATTTAACTTTGAGATTTTTCAAAATATTTTTTATGAAATTATATTTAAAAAGAAGAGTTTTATTCATAAGCATTCTAAATAGACGAGCAAAAGGTAAGCCGATGATTGCAAATATTGTCAACAGCAATGCTAATCGTGATAGCAAAACTGACAGGAGTGAAGTTACATACCACCTGTAGCAAGTCATACAGTGATTTAATGATCTTCTCTGGGAGTATTTCTTCTTTACAAAGGGAATATATGTCTATATATAAAGAAAATTGATTATTCTATTTTCCTTGTAAAATCTGAATTGCAAATTTTAAGGTATCAGACTTGTCAATTTTTTTGGAGTTATTTGCACTTTAGAATTGGAAATTATTTAAATTCAAAGCTTTATTCAATTTAAATACAAGTATAAAATGGTAAGTGACATTAAACACTAGAGATTTTAGGTATTTCAATAAAATATTCAGGTTTAACTTGAATAATTTAGACTTTTCAGACTAACTAGCAATATGGTTTACAGACAGACCTGTAAAAATATATTTTGAAAGATATTTGCTAACACTCCACTTTTTCAACACACTCTTCTATATAGAATAAGCCTGGATCTGAAACGGCTTCTTCTTATAAAAACATAGATAACGTGAAGCCCTAATGGTGCCTTTATTTAGAATCTGTTCATACCCACTATATCCAAAAATCATTTATTTGATTTCTAAGAATTTAGGGGATTTTTTTAATTTTTTTTTTTTTTAATTTTTATTGAGAGACTGATGACAAGAAGCAATCTTTAGAAAAGATACATGCTCCAGGAAAGAGTCCAGTCTTAGACGTAGGCTGAGTCACTTAGTCCGGTAATAGAGTTAGACTGACCAAGGATGAATATGTATCAGTTCTCAGTTGGGGTGGGGTTTAAGAGACAAATGTGCAAAATTTAGACTTGGAACACTAATGTTTGATTTATGACTCTTATTATTAATCCATTGAACTCCCTTTGGGGAGAGTATGTGATGTATTACGAAGAAATACTTGTGTTTGGGGAAGGGAATGAGACTTCAGAATTCATGCTTAATAACATTCCTTCAAACTCAGGAGAGTCCTGCTCATTAGAAGCTTCTGCTATGCTGAGCTTTGGCACGAGCTGGGATGTGCATGTCTGTGGAGAAAGACTGGACCCGAATTTCATCTCTCAGCATTAAAAAGAGAACTTAAAATAGCTCAGGAATAGATGGAAAGAAGAGAGGCCAGGAAGACTTTATGAAGAGAGGGAAAGAAAAGTCTCTAGTTATGGTAAAATTAGCAAAAGGAAGAAATGTAAGGGGGTTTTAAAGAAATTAGCTCTGGATGTATGAGCCTGTGAATGATCAGAAATGCTTTGGGACAAGAGAACCATCTGCAGGATCCAAGGGTGGGGGGAGCTGATGGCTGGTTAAAGTCTCCTAATAAAAATGATTAAAAGAACCATTTTAAAATTTATATTGTACCTCAAGCTCAAAACAGGACAATGTTTCATCTCTGTCGTAGTTAAACATTTGCAGTGCATGCATCACTTACCAAATGAAATAAACACTTCAAAGCTGTCAATTAATTGAAAAGTGGAACAATAGAAATCTCAAGAGCTTCGGGGGCAAGTACATCAGGTAAAAATAAACATTCCTTCAAACGATGAAAAACAAACACTTTCCAGCTCATTTCCTACATTGCGTTCACAGAGACACATTGAAATCAAGGTCGTGATGTCTCAAAATATTCCCTGTTCATAGCCATTAATTCCCAGACTTATTCATCTCTGCTAAAATAACAAAGGACTGACCTGACTACTTAATTAGGCAAGGAGGTGAGACATATTCTGTCAAAGAAAAAATAGTAAATAAGCCAGAAATGATTGTTTTTTTCATAATAACTTCACCTCCTTTCTAATGTTAATGTATACTTCTTTTCAGAAAAAACACACACCTGGAAATACAGAAATTACAAATTATAAAACCACCTATAGTACCAGCCTCTACAGGTGTTTGGACATATTACTTACCTATATCCATTCTGATGCACGTCACATACCAAAAAAAAAAAAAAAAAAACCACTTAAAAATTCTCTATCTTCAAAAGTATGTACATGTATCATTTCATTTTTACTATTTTACTCTCGTGCTTTAGGTATTTCTCAAATAAACAGCATAGTTTTGGAATTTATTGCCTTTATCCAAATGAAAGGGTTGTTTTCACCTAATGGAGAATTTATTTTTATACATTTATATCTGGCACACCTTTTTATGTATTATTTTTTTATGCAATTTACAATTATTTTCATTAATTGTACTATTACATATGTATATTTTTGGTTTTGCTCTTATTTTAAATAATTCAGAGTTTATACAATAGATTTAAAATAACATGTGGTGAGACATGGTTGTCACAGTTGCCATATTCAAGAACAATCCCATTGCTACTGACTGTCTTGATGTAGAATGACAAATTTAGCAAGTATTCTCTTGCCCCCCAATTTCTCTCAGTGCAATTAGATCTGCATCTATATACTTGTATAATTATTATTCATTTTTATGTCATGCTTTGAGAATGAATATTTGTGTTTTTGCAGTTTTGTTACCTTGATGCTCACCGGTTTTTTATTTTGTCATGTATTCATTTTGGTGCTTGGCCTAGTGGCATTCAAAAAGTATACGTTGAATTCATGACCAATCTAAACTTTAATGATACAGACTGGCCATCACAGAGACGATGATGTGAGAGGGAACCTGGGCTTATGCCATCCTAGAGACCTAACCTCCTCTGTTTCAGAGTTCATATTTTCCATTAGGAATTGTCAGTTAGGAATTGCGTTGAATCTGTAGAGTGCTTTGGGCAGCATGGGCATTTAATGATGTTAATTCTTTCCAATCCATGAACATGGTATATGCTTCTGCTTGCTTGTACTTTCCTCAGCTTTTTTCTCCAGTGTCCTATACTTTTCTGAGTACAGGTCTTTTACCTCCTTGATTAAATTTAGTCCTAAGTAGCTTTTTTTTTAAACTCCAGTAGTAAATGGGATTGTTTTCTTAGTTTCTCTTTCTGGGAAACAGGAGAGAAAATGGGGGACACTGATAATAGTGTCAGCAGTTAAAAAGACCCCAAAGAACTGCATTCTTAGCAGCATTTTGTTCAAAGGGAGCCAGTGATAGCTGCATTAGCAGAATTTTGGTAGGGCTGCAAAACAACTTGAACTTCATAAGATTAGAGCTTTAACAAGCCTAATTGTGTCAGGATTTCACTGTTTTACTCCCAAATTCCTAGGTAAAGAAATTCTTAGGATTCTAATAACAGACAAGTAGGGAGGAACTCCACACAATGAAGACCCCAGGACAATTCTGGATGTCAAGGAATTAATGATCAGGGGGCAGAGCAGGTACATAGAAAAACAATAATCCTTATATTTGGGATGATGCTAGACAGGGACTTTTAAAGCTTGATGCCAGTCAAAGTTTCTGCTTGCTTTTGTTGGTAAGGCAGCTGGGTAGGTCCTTAAGGCATACATGTGAAAACTAAGGCTTTAAAACATGATTCACATTCAGGGTTCAGGATGATGAGCCCACACACACCTCTGCTAATATCACCCCGTGTCCCAAGCTGTGTGTATGTTCCGTTGTCAGGCGGGGAATCCTCTGCTCCATGTTCTCCGCTGCAGAACATACACGGCATCATTGCACAGTTTCACTTCCAGACGCTTTAAGGGGGCCTGGCAAGTTCCATAAAAGTCCCTGGGGGATTTATAGTGTAATTGAAGGGAAAATGACATTTTTACAATAGTGAGTTCTCTCTTACAGGAATATGTTCTCTCTCAGGTCACTGAGGTCTCCTTTTATGACTTTCAGGGAAGCTTTAGAGGTTTCCTTTTCTCTTTTTTTGTTGTTGTTATTTGTGAGTTCTAAAGTGCCTTTTTTGGTATGTGCCACATTTTCTTTCATTATAGTTTCTCTTTGATAAAAAATGGCACATAGGTAGGAAAATTATATATGTATGTTAAACTTTATTTAATTTGGCCACTTGTTTAATTCTTTTATAAGTTGAAAAGTGGGAAATTCATTTCCTTACATATTCGCTGTAGATAATACGTTTGAAAATATTGGAATTTTGAATTCCGGATCCCAATATTCATTTCTTAGCTAAATCTGTATTGCATGTTTCATGTGGTAGGGGGAGTCAATGTTTCCTTTTATAGCAAACATAAGTTTGGTGTAGACTTGCTACCACGGAACCCAAACTTAGTGTGACCTCCTTCATCTTATGTGGTTCCCAAAGGTGAGTGTGGAAGATGTTATATTGCAAGTGCCCCGTAGCCTGTCTCTCATTCCAGGTTTTATTGGGTTTCCTTCCATTGACTTCCGTGTGGTTTGTTCCTCTGTATAGTCAGGAGGCAAGTAGAATGTCTCCTTTCTCCTGTCTGTTTATGTCTATACTAATTCCAGGAGAAAATAAAAATTTTATTCTGTAGATATTACTTTGATATACTTCTGAATTTATTGAACTCTATTAATGAGTTATATTTTAGAATTAGGGGCAGTGAAGTTAGATAAGTGTGCTCAGATGTTATCTTACCCGAAAGTGCACAATATTTTTTAAGTATCATTTTTGTTTAACCCGAAGGTTTAACATATCAAAGTAACTAGGGTATTGCTTTTTGAAAGAAATTAGTTTTCGTCAATTCCATCTTTATGAACTTTGTCATTTTATTTTATACTTATTGAAAGACCTCTTTTAAATATATATGTATACAACCATAATCATGTAGCATTATTTACATACTAATATATGTACAAGTAAATATAAGGCAAACAAATTGATGTTATTTCTAAACTGTTTAAACATTCTGAGATTTACTATTTTTAATCTCTTTGCAACTCAGGTGCATGGTTACGTGATTAAGTAATTGATACTCTTGACCTGCATCTACTGAAACAGTTATTTGCTTTATCAGTTTGCTGCCCCTGAGTTTTCTAACCTTCACAGCTTGTGTCATTTAGAGCCTACTTGTTCCTGTACTATTTCCCCCAAACTCTGGGGTCTTATCTTGTATAATTGCCAAGGGGACTTGGAGAACTAGATTCCAATTTGCCTCACTTTTGTCTGTTATTAATTGTGTGCCCCCAGTAATCTATGTTCCTTTTTTATGTTTCGCCATTAGCCAATAAAGAAGAGTATTAGCTATGCAAAACTCCTGCTAAAAAATCAATTTAGATATTTGCAAACTGCATATTTCCAACTCTGTAGTATATTTCTTCAGGCAGAGTATCTTGGGGATTAGTCCAGAGATCTAAATATTTACCAAGCTCCCTGGGTGATGGTTACTCTCACTGAAGTTTGGGATCCACTGCACCATACATCAGAGCAAGTCTCGAAATTAGGCAGATACGGGTTCTCGTGAGATTGCTATTTGCTTACTATATGTAGGATTATGAAAATGGACATAGCAGGTGTGGTTCAATTTATCCATCTGAAGCATGCGACAGTATAGACCATAGTAGAGACTAGATGTGAAGAGATGGGGGAGTGATACCTACAGCCTCTCAGCTCCTTTCCTGGAACATGCTTCATTCATCAAATCTACGATGCCATTGATTCAAAGATGCATGATTATTTAAAGATGCATAAGGGAAGAAGAGGAATTACACTGTGGTACAATACTCAGCCATCCCTTAAACATTTTACTCTCTATCATTTTACCAAAATTGGGAGGTTTATCTTTTTTGCCTCCTATGTTACTTCTAATTCTGCAGAATGCGACCAGAGTTATTCAGACTGACTTTCAGAGCCCTGGTAGCCTGGCTCCCTATTAATTCCTCTGCCGTGTCTCCTTATGCTCTCCTCTGAAAACCTCTGCTCAAGTCAGGTCGATCTCGTCACGGTCTTCCGAACACACCAGGAGCCTTCCTGCCTCACTGCCTTACTCAGGCATCTCTGCCGCCAGCGCAAGCTTCATTCCCTTCTCCTTCCCCGAGGGTTGCCTTGGCCACAGGATCCTCTCCTATCCTACACCACTCTCGTATTTCCCTGTCATGTATTCACTCGGCAAAGATTTCTCGGGACCTGTCATTACCAGGCAGGTGACTCAGACCAACAAAACCCCGGGGCATCAGGGAGCAACGCAGGGTTAGGGAGTCCCACAGAGCGTAGCACATGCACAGCAGAAGTCCTCTGACGTCGGAATTCATCCATTCTGCACAAGCGATTATAACGCCTCTACCCCTGCTCACGCTCACTGTTTTAAAATGTTAATGTATTCCTTCTGCATGAAAATTACATGTATCTACCTCTGTGTGCTCGTTAGTACAGCAGACCTGGGCCTCATACATTTTTACCACATTATTTGTAAGTTAGACTCACTTGTCATAGACAAGGTCTTCTACCTGGGAGAAATGGAGCCACGCTGTTCCGCCCAAACTCTTCCTCTGGCCTTTGCCTTGTGGCCTAGGCAGTGCTTTTCTATTTTTATTATTTGAAAGAGATGTTGTGCTTCCCTCTAATACTTGATGTCTAGGGCTCTCCCCACTAAAGCAATGCAGAGATTTATCTGTGTTCCACCTCTTCAAAAGTCAACAGTGTGGAGAAGGCCTGTGATGCGGGGTGGAGGGGATCAGTGGGGGAAGTCAAGGGGACATCTGTAATACTTTCAACAATAAAGATAAATTTAAAAAGGGGGTCTGCTGTTTTATGCAAATCAATAAAATAAGGAACACTGTACTTTAGTTAAAAGTAATTCCCAGCATGTATATATACACCCTTTTACATCTTTGATATAAATGGTGTAATTCTTCATACCGATGCTTTTCAACCTAATTACCAACTTATCTTGATGTAGACGTGTTTAGAGAGGATTTTAGTTGGAGAAGAGAGGGTTATGTTGAAGACAGGGGCTAAGATAGTGGAGTTGGAAAGACTTGACATACAAGATTCTCTAGGACTTAGTTTCTCCAGCTATAAAATTTTATTCTTTGGGGATGTTCTTTGGGGGAGCTGTGATGCTGGGAAAGAGGGTGAAATTGAGATTCAGAACAGGTGTGCTAATCCGGGCTCCACCCTTTAAAACTGGGTGTACTTCCAAAGCAAACAGGATTTTCTGCCCAGCCACCTCACAAGGTCCTTCTGAGAGTCAGATATGCATGAAAGTGCTTTTATAAATTAGAAGGTACTGAGTCCGATCTATTAATATCTATTGCTGGATCCCTGATTTACAAAGTGGCCTTGTTTATAGGAAATGTGCAATGAATTTTTTTAATTAAATATTTTTAAGTTGTAAAATGGTCGTCATTGATTCTGCGCTACTGAAATTTAACTGGTTGGCTATGAGGAAGTGGCTCCCCAATACCGAATGCCGCCTTGTTGCTATCAAGTGGTCATATTTTTTTACAAGATATGCAATCTTCGTTCAGTAGTATGCACTTGTAGGTAATGTCTTATCACATCCCTCTTTCCTTTTCTTTAGGAGAAAACGTAACATTTCCTTCTACGTAAATGCACCTCGTGTGATTTTTGTTCAACACTGGAGGTTTTTTTTAAATGGTAAGTTTCATAAAATAATCTCCTACTGTTCCTAAGTTTTGAATTTTCATTAATTCACCCTTGAAATGACTTTCTCTCCCTCCCTCTCTCTGATCTCCTATTAGGCTGAGTCTCATCTAATTGTGAGATTTCAAAGCAATTGCCTAGAGGAAGACTTTTTTTCTCTCTCTCTCTCCTATTTATTCTTTCAGAAACGAGTCAAGAAAAAGTAGTTTCTAGCTGTTACTGGCACACGGCTGGGCTTAGGAGAGCCATTCCAATTTCTAAACCCAACTGGTTTAATATGCAAATATCAATGGCTTGACTGGCAGAGAATTTAATCCTATTAAAGTCTCAAATTTATCCGAGTCCTTAGAAATCCCGATTAGCCTTGATAATCACCTGGCTGCTTTACTAGTATCTCAGGTGGATTCACATCCGTCTATGTGGGAAAATGCGATTTTGGCTGTAGTTGCTTCCAGGGTTCTCGTCTGTCTGAGAAATAGCCCAGCAGCATCTCTCTGACTTCTGAGTTTGAGTTTCAGGAATAAAATATCTAGCTGGATATTTTGCTACATATCCATTAGATTAAAAACTGTCCATCCATCCATTTGAAAAGTGTACCTACAGTCGAAACTTGATTGTTGGCAGTAGTTGACCTATTTCACTTACTATCCAGATACACGTACGCTTCTTCAGTTTTAAACCAGTTTACATGTCACGTGGTAACGGAGTCCTGCGACCTTTTCAAGTGCTCATACCTGTTCAATGGCTTATGGTGAACTGGGGACTGAAGCACATAGACATGCCCAACCAAGGTGTTTCCCCAATGCCATAAAAGCATAAAAAATAGGGTTTTGGAGGCATACTTTTCTGGGTTTGGCTACCATTTTCCCAGTCTAAGTTACATTTTTTCATCTGTAAAAAGCCAACTAATTTTACTTAATATTAATTGTTACCATTGCAACAATTAAATAGGGTGTGTTACCTGCCAGGGGTTACTTAGAGGCTGGCAATACCTGCAGCATTGGACAGCTGGGGACAAACAGTACTTTCCTGTCAATTTTGTTCTGGTAAGATGTGGCCATACTATCTATAGTTTATTCACAAAACCACTTCAAACTATGCACTGGTCCCAAGCAATGTAGCAAGAGACAGTAAAACCACAAGTGGTAAGCAGGAAGTTTAAATGAAACGAAAGGATCTGAGAATTTATAAACGTAAAATAAAAAGGAACACGTTAGTAACATTTCAACACAGCTAACTTAGAATGTCCTAAGACGCACATAAATGCCTATGCAGGAAAGGTAGAAACCCTAAATCAAAGATTGGGGGTCACAGTGTCGGTTACATTAACAGAGCACAGGAGGACAGGCAGGGTCTCCAGGAGCCCAAGGGTGCATGGAGGAAGCCCCGCGACCCTGTCAAGAGCCCTCCTAGAGAGGCTCCGAGGCCACATGGGGAAAGTGGCCCGGCTGGGCCCAGCCCCCAGCCTTCCCTGCCGAGGAAACAGGAATCCGGGAGGTTATCTCAGACCCACATTCCCCCGTCCAGCTGAGCACCATAGAACTGCCCCAGTACACGCCCTGCAGAGAAGTGCCACCCATCTGAGCCCTGCCCAGATCCCTCACCCACACAGTCATGACATAGGACATGTTTGGCTGGGTTTTTTGTTTAGAACACTAAGCAATAGGGTCGCTAGTTATACATAATAGATGCCAAGAAATACAGGTGAAGAACCCCTTGCCCGTTACAGTTACATACACAATTGTTGTGTTGGTTTGCATGTGTTAACTGTTCGGGTAGGGATGCTAACGTAATTTATTCCATTTGCTTGTTTCAGAAGATTAACTAACCCAGAGTTTTATTAATAAGTGTGGATAATCTTACCAATCATTATTGGCATTTACTATGTTAGTTTATAGAACTAACCTGTTGTAAAAATTCTTAGAAGGCACAGGGACATCAGATATTTGGGGAGGCAGCAGATGTGTTTATAGAAAAGTAAACTCGGTTCTTTATAGAAAAATCTGAGAATCAACATTGACTCTACCAAGCATGAGCTTGGAGACTATGATCTCTCTGGGTTTTAAATTCTTCATCTATAAAATTGTCTCAGTAAACTTAGTGAAAGCAAGACACAAAAATAAAATAAAATAAAACTGTCTCAGTAGATTGCTTATCCATAGGTTGCTTCCAACTCTATTTGAAAAACCTCTAAGCTGCTGCTGTCAATGTTTTATATTCTTTCATGAGATGGTGAGCACAAGAGGGGACGCAGGAGAGGGGCAAGCAAACTAAGTTTATTATACTCACAGGTCCCAGAGAGACAGTCATGACGGGGCCACATGAGGGGAGCACAAGGGAGCCGGCCCACCCAAGAGAGAACCGGGACCGGTGGGCAGGTGGGGCTCAAGGTGGGTACTCAGCGACTAAGTTCGAGGGATTTCGTTGGTGAGTTTCAGTCACTGGGTCACGGTCAGGGGAGAGCAAGAAGGTGAACCTGTCGCAGGGGCCAGCGTTCTCCTACCAGTGCACCTGGTCACCCGGGAGAGGGGTTCACAGCCTGTGTGGGGGGATGTTGAGGCAGCTGGAAACTAAGATGCTTTCAGATTTACAACAGTCATAAGGCTGTGCGATGGTCCCAATGGCTGTGTCCCTGAAATTCATGTGTTGAAATTCTAGTGTCCAATGGGAGGGGCAGTGTGGCCTGGGAGGTGCTCAGGTCATTAGAGCAGAGCCCTCATGATGGGATCAGGGTTCTTCTTATAGATGAGACCCCAGCCCCTTCTGCCACCTGAGGACACGGGGAAAAGCCTGCAACCTGGCAGGGACCCATAGGTCACCCTAAGGGCACCCTGACCTTAGGCCTCCAGCCTCAGGAACTGTGAGAAAGCAATGGGTTGTTCCTGAGCCCCCTGGGCTGTGGGGTCCTGATATGGACCCGAAGGTGCTAAGATAGGTGGCAGATCAGCTCGCCCTTGACCGTTTCCCAGTGAGAACTGCTTCTGAGCAGGAAGGAGCCAGGCGGACTGCCTGGTCCTCAGGCGTTGGACTGTCAGGCCGCAGCGGTGCCTTGGAGGATGCTGACCTGTGTGCCATTGATCACGGGCTCCGGATTGTCTCGTGGCTGACGGCCAGCCTCCAGCATATAAACGGATTGTATTTGTCCATGAAATTGACGCTTTCTCTGCAGTTGTCACACTGTGAGGTTACTAGTGATAGCTCCCAATTATGAAATAATGCGAGGGATCGCTGAAAGTTTGCCGTGGAAACTTTCTAATAACTGAGTTCCCTCGGCCTGTGAACCGCGCGGGGGAGCATCGGTCCTGCATGTGGCTTTTTCCTCCGGGCCCAGGTGAGTGAGCGACCCGGTGGATTTCACAGCAGCGTCTGCTGTCTCCTTGCCTTCATACGAGGTGGCACTCTGATCAGAGGTGGCAGAGCATGAAATTATGGCCGGCTGTAGAGATGTCACACGCTCTTTCCAAGCCCTCCCGCAGCCGGAGAGTTTCCTGATTCCCCGGGCGCACCGTGGGAAGGGACAGCGTGTTTTAACACGAGCGCAGTTACATCCCCGCCCGCTTCCCGCGCAGAGCCGCCTACTCGGGGTCGTTAGACGAGCCCTGGGAGGACGGGCGCTGTCGCCGGGCATCAGCTCGCACCCGAGAGCCAAACGGGATCGCCTGATGGAAACCGCTAATTGCGTTTTATTTTAAAACCGGTGCTCCTGTGCCTGGAGCAAGCCCCGAGAGTGGAAGGAAACCAGTCTATTTTCAACTTCTGTGGCAGAGTTCTTTATATAACAAGAGCTGTAAGCTCTTTCCTCGTCTGTGGAGAAGAGTGTTTCTGGGACATCTGCAGCGACTGCCACACGCGTGAAAAATAAGACATTCTGGAAATCTGTCTGCAGAATTACCAGCTTTATTTTTATGGAGAAAAGGAAAGCGTCCTTTGTGGGCTTCAACTTTATTGGAACATATTGATTGAGCACCTACTTTATTCCAGGAGATGTGCTAGCTTCTCGGGTACAAGAAGTGCGTAATTACACCGCCTGCCTTCCTGGGACTCGCCGGCTAGCAGAGGCTGCAGGAACGCAGGCGACACTGGCTCCCTAGTCAGAGGGGAAAAGATGGGAAAGTAAACAATTGCAACCCAAACATGACTAGGCTCAAACAAAGCGCTTAGGCCTCACACCAACTACAGGAAACTGAAGTCTGCAAAAATTAGCCTTCATCCCTAAAAAATGTCACTGTCCTGAGAAGGGGAAAGTTATACTAATTCACCTATTTATAATAGTTTCTGGTTAATGTATGTCTTTCTTTTAAATTTAGGAGTCACTTAAATTTACTAAATATGTTGGACATTGTCAAACAAAAAAATAAGGTGTTTTTTAAAAACTCTAGTGTTATTAATGTTTGGTGTTTGCACCTAAGGGGAAAAAATAAAAATTGTCATGTAGCAACAAGGCATAGACTAATGGGAAAGCAAAGGAGGCGGGACAAGGGAGCTTGCGGAGGCGTCCACGCGTCCAGGGAGGTGTGCTGAAGGCCCGCCTGGGCTCGGGTGGCTCCTGGGAGCAGCCTGGTGTCCCCGGCACTCGGTTCTGAGCATCAGCGAGAGGCTTATGTAAGAAAGGGCCCTGCCGCTGAAATTACTGAGCGCAGCTCACTTGTTTTCCCGCTGCAGCAATACCCCAGGAAGGCGTTTCCGTTTCCGTGGCGGAGCAGAGCCGCTGAGCCCACGCAGGCTGCAGCCCCCTCGGAGCTCCGCTCGCTCGGCCCCGAGGCCCCGGCTGCAGGGCTCTGCGCCTGGGGAGCGGGCGCCTGAAGACCCGCCTCTCACCCCTCCGCCGGCCTCCCCCCACCATCTGGCCCCCTGGAAATATATCTCCTCGATGTCTGAATCAGCCCGTTGGTGTTAATTAAATCGGAGAGCTCCCTCCTGTCTTCCATAAAGAAATGTACCCTCGGTTTGCCTTTTGTGACTGCATCTTACTCAAGAAATGCCTGAGCGGTGTGTGGCGTCCCTTCTCAGGTGTCCCTTCTCAGGTGAACGATGGGTCCTTCCACCTGCCCCTCCTACAGCCACCCAGCACAGGGCCTCGTGTCCTGTCAGACGTCCTCCTTGGGGTTTGCCACCTGGCTCAGTTACTAAGTGACTTGAAAAGAGCCAGTTTTGTGTGGGGCCCAGAACAGAAGGCTCTGCAGGCAGGTGCAGGCTGGTCTGCCTCGCAGGCCATGAGATCCGCAGGCAGGGGTGACTGAAGTGTCAGGGGCGACCTTGGACACTGTGTGGGGCCCGACTGAAGTTTGGTCAAGGTCACAGTCAGGGACATGTGGTCAGCAGAACCAGTTTTGTCAATTTCATTGATAATATCAAGGAATCAGCATTTGGTTTCATTGATCTTCAGTGTTTTCCTGTTTCGATTTAATTAATTTCTGTCCATTTTTTATTATCTTTTTTTTTTTCTGTTTAATTTGGGCTTAATTGGGTGGGGTTTTTTTCTAGTTTTTTAAGGTGAACATTAGATTGTTTTTCCCAGAATAGGCATTTAAAATTATATATTTCCCTCCAAGAGCTGATTTATCCATAAAATCTTTTACGTTGTGCTTTTATTAAGTTACAAATATTCTTAAATTTGTAATTTCTTTTTTGATGCATGTGTTATTTAGAAGCGGGATCTTCAATTATTTAGGAATTTCACAGTGTTGTTTATTACTAACGTCTAATTCAGCATTTTGAATAATTTCAGTTTTTAAAATTGTTGACGTTTTATTTATGGCCTAGCCCAAAATGTATCCTGAAGGACGCATGTATATGTGAAAAGAGTGTAAGGTCTTCGCTTACCTGGTAGAATAGTTTATACACATCAGTTAGGTCAATTTGGCAGATACTGTTGGTCAAATCTTACATAATCTTACTAATTTTCTGCCTCGATTTAAAAATATGTATTTTGATAGAGTGGCATTGGCGTCTCTGTCACCTTTAGGTTTGCTTCCAGTTCTCTTAGATTTCTCTTGTCGCTTGTGGCTGGGTTGTTAGGTTCATACACACTGATGGCATCGTAGTCTCCCGATGTACGGATCCTTTTGCCACCGTGAAGTGTCCCTCTGCCTCTAGAATGTCCTTTGTTTTGTAGGCTGACGTTAGCGTAGCCACTCCAGCTCCTCTCTGGGTCCTGGCTGCCTGAGGCAACCTTCCCACCCTTGTCCCTTCAACCCAGCCGCGTTTACGAATCTACCGTGAACGTCTGCAGAGGGACTCTCCTTGGCTCCTGTTCCTCAATCCAGCCTAACAAGCTCTGTCTTTTTAATAGAGCTTTAATCCACCCACACCTAGTGTTAGTATTGGTTGGATTAACCTCTGCATTTTTGCTCTTTGTTTTCTGTATGGATCTTTTTTTTTTGGTGGTTCCTCTGTTTTCTTTTTTACTAACTTGTTTTGTAATTAAAACGAGAAATTTCGATTGTGAGATTTTAATTCCTCTGTTGCTTTTTAACACCTTTAAAAAGTTATTTTCTTGGTGGTGGTTCTAGAGATTACAATAGTCACCTTATCGTGATCATCATCCGGTTAATACCTAGTTAGTTCTGGACACAGGTAGCACCATTTCTCCAGCACGGAGTCCCTTTTATTTCTGCTGCGCTGGGATTTTCATGTACGTTTCATTTATGTTTGTAATAAAGCCAACAGTGTTGTGGTATAGTTGTTGGCTTTGGCAATAATATTTTCTTTATTTGAGGGAAGAGAGAAATACATATTTGAGTTCATTTACACCGACCCACATTTTTACAGAGCTCCTTACTTTTCCTGCAGATCTGAGTTATCATCTGATGTCATGTATTTTAAGACCGAAAGACTCCCTTTAATATATTTTAAGACATATCTGCTGGTAATAAATTCCGTAGTCTTAGTTTATCTGCAAATGCCTTTGTTTCCCTTCATTTGTGATGGTAGGTTTATTGCATATACATTTGGGTTGACAGGTTTTGATTTTTTCCCAAGGGCTTTGAAAAAGGCATCTCGCTGCCTCTGGCTTTCGTGGTTTCTGATGAGAGTTAGTCATTAATCACATGGCTGTTTCCTCCAACATGATCTGTCATTTTCCCTTGCTGCTTTCAGGTTTTTATCTTTTCAAAGCAATTTGACTATGATGTGTGCAGAAGCAGGTAGCTCTTTGTCCCACATTAAGTTTTTTGAGCTTCTTGACTCTAAAGTAACGTTTATCATCAAATTCGGGGAGTTCTAGGGCATTCTCGCTCCAATGGCTTTTCTTCTTTATTTCTGGGAATCCTATGATGTGTATGTTGCCAGGTTTCATGTTACTCCATAGGTTTTCCAGGCTCTATTCCTGTTTTGAAAGCATTTTTTTCCTTTCGGTTTTCAGATCGGAAACTAATATTAAAGTGACCCGCCTTTGAGTTCGATGGTTCTTTCTCCTGCCCTGGATGTGATGCCGTTGGGCCAGCCTCTGTTCATTTCGGTTACAGTACTTTTCACCTTCAGGATGTCCAGTGGGTTCCCCTTAAGTATCTCAGTGTCCTTCCTGGGGTTCCCACGGGTCCCCTCACTGGCCACACGTTTCTCTACTCCTCAGACATGGCGTCGTTTCATTCTCGGCCATAGTTATAATTTCTGCTTTGAGGCCTCCGTTACATTCAACATCTCTGCCCACTCAGGGACCGTTTGTTTCGGCTGCTTTATCTCTTGAGCGTCGATCACATTTTCTGTTTCTCTGTGTGTCCCAGTCCTTGGCTGAAAACTGGACATGCGAGATAACTTGCTGTACCGACTTCGGCGTCTGCAGTAGCCGATGGCCTTGTTCAGTTTCTTCCTGCTTTTTGTGATACTGTGGCCTGGCCTCCTGGGGCTGCTTCTGTGTCCATGTCCCCGGTCGTCAGTCAGCGACTTGTGCAGGTCGTGACCCAATGCGTTGAGCACCCACGGTGTCCCCTCGGCTCTGCCCGCAGGTGCCTGCAGCCCGGGGTCAGCCAGGGCTGAAGCGCAGAGCTTGGCTCACTCTCGTCAAGCGCACACATTGCTGCTGTCGCCGCGAGTGACGTCGCGGGACCACTGATGGCCCCACTGGCACTGCCATCTGAGGACGGCAGAGCTGAAGGCTCCTGCCAGTGCTGTTCACTGACAGCGCCATTCAGCTCATGCCTTGCCCTTTGCCATGGGTCAGGGCAGGGTGCATACACGCACACACACATGCACACACGTGTGCGTGCACACACACACGCACACACACACATGCACACACACAATGAGGCCCCAAGTTCCCTTGGTCAGCCCTGCACCAGCCGCGCTGGGGGTGGGCTTGGGCTTGAGAACAGGTCCAGCCAGAAAAGCCACCGTCTCCCCTGGGTCTGGTCCAATGTTTTGACAGCTTTTCATGAATAAAGACTTTTCCCGTTTAGTGTTTGCCTTTAGTGGTTTCCCCAGCTACTTTTGCCAGTTTTGCCCAGTTGTGCACGGTGGTGGTTGAGTTTTGGGAGAGTGGTGATGTGCCAGCTTCTTTCTTCTGTCATAACGGCCTACAGTTTTTTCCAAAAACCAAATGAGTATTGAGTAGGAACTTGCTATGTAACAACCTATTTACAACTTACTACATGTTTACTATAGTTAAGACAGTATGAATATGGAGGAGATATGATTTATAGATTATAAGTACAAGTTCATAAAAGGATCTAAATATTGAAAAATAGGGGACAAAGTGTTGCTTAAACTGAATAGGAGGAGAGTTTAATAAATGATGGTCATTTAATGAGGGTAGTGCCATTGGCCGTCCATCCGGAAAAAACAAATAAAATATTGTCTACCAGATACATGACACCATAAAATATTATATTTTAATAAGTTAGAGACTTAAATTTCAATCCTTTGTAAATAATAACATGAGCAGAAAATTGTATAATTTAGGGGCAAGTGAGAATGTTCTTAAGACTAGAAAACGGCAGCTCTAAAGGAAAGCAAAGTGCTTGAGGGGGGAAAAAAGAAAACAGCTCACACAGAGTGAACCGTGAAATGATGCACTAGGAAAAAAAATTGTAATAAGAAGATAAAATTTGGCACCATTCACAATGCACCAAAAGTCATTCAGGTGATGAAGAGAAGAAAATCATCAGAGAAAAAGAAATGGTGAAGGAAACCGTGGTGGACGCCAAGGCACTGCCATTTGGGCCTGTTTCCAAAAGAGAGCCTTCCAGAAGGAGGCCACGGGCTCAGCGCCCAGAGCTGGGGGCGCCTCCTGGCTCTGTCCCCAGGAGCGGGGGCAGCAGGGCCTCGGGGGACGTGCTTGCCTCTGGGTAGCAGATAGCACCCCCGTCTCCTATCTGCCATGATAAAGGTGCAAAATCGCAATTCAACTTGACGGCGCATCTGTCGGTGAACACACGTCAGGTTTTGTTTGAGAAGTAAGATGCTCTCTATGAGGCCCGGCCAGTGTGGTGGTTGAGCATCGACCCTGCACCAGGAGGTCACCGGTTCGATTCCCGGCCAGGGCACATGCCCGGGCTGCAGGCTCCATCCCCAGCAGGGGGCGGGCAGGAGGCGCCCCTGGATTTTGATGTGTCTCTCTCATGGGTGTTTCTCTCTCTCTCTCCCTCTCCCTTCCTCTTTCTCTCTCTAAAATCAATACAGTTTTGTTTTTTTTAAATTCTAATCTACTTAAAAATTGTGCTTTATGAGGAGTGGGTTTGGCACTAAGATTTCAGAGAATTCACTCTGGAGAAGCTCAAGTTCTGTTCGTGGGAAGATTCTGTTCCTGGGGGCGGTTAATCACTGAAAGCCATGGCAGGAAGCCGAGGACCCTGCAGAGTCACCTGAAGCCTGGAGAATGTCAGAACCGTGCCTCGTACCTGAACGGCCTTTTCCTCGACGCGAAGTTGGTTGGAAGCTGCACTCTGCTGGATGCGAACCATCGCATGACAGTTTAATCAACGCTCCCCTTTCCTCGGCCAAGCCGCCATCCGGCAGCGCGTCCCCCATTGAACGCACGTCCCTGGTCCCACTTCCACTCGCCACCTCGTGGAGGAAGCACCCTTCCCAGCGGGGCACCGAATCCGAGCACGGCTCTTTCCCGCAGGCGCCGAGGATGCGTTTTCATCTCATTTCCAGTGGGTGCGTTTTCCTAAGGTCCGGGCGATTGGCAGTTCCATCGCTGCTTTTGTGTGCTCTGCCGGCCATGCTGTCCCCTTGCTTTTGTTTTGTCCCGAGCATTCAGAGGCCGGCTTTGTAGCTCTGGCATCCCTGCGCCCTCTCTTGGGGTGTGACCACAAGAAACCACAACTGCATTAAAAATAAAAGAAACGTGTGTCTTCATAAGGCTTTGAGGGGAGAATCAAGTTCTTTGGAAATATTTATTTTTTAAAAACAGACGATTTTTGGTAATGTCTTTTTCCTTCCTTAGTTTTTCCCCCCAGCTTAATGGAGGTATAACTGGTAAAGTGAAAGTACACAGATGTAACGTGCACAGCATGATGTTTTGAAAATGATAATATCAAGCAAATTAACATATTAACCGCCGCACATAGTTGCCAGTGTGTGTGTGTCCATAATGAAACTCTGCCCCTGTGAGGAACATCGTCCCTGTCCCCACCTCTCAGCCCCTGGCAACTACCCATCCTGTTCTGGGCTTTTGTGAGCATAGCGCTTTTTAGAGTACACACACACACACACACACACACGCAGTTCATGTGGTGTTTGTCTTTGGGGACTGGCTTATTTCCTTCAGCATCACATCCTCCGTGTTTGTCCAGATGGCTGAAAATGGCAGAATTCTCTTCTCCTCCGAGGCTGAGTAATAGTTCATTGTGTGTCGGTCACGTTTTTCACCCGTTCGCCCGCCGTGGGTCCTGGCGTTGTTTTCATGTCTCGGCTTTCGGGTGTAATGCCGAGTGAGCGTGGAGGGTGCACATCTCGCTGAGACCCCGGGAGTGGGGTGGGTGGGACCCTGGCGGGGGGACCCTCTGCCTTCTCGCCCTGCCCCGCACAGGGCCGGCCCGGGGCACGGATGACGGGCTGGAAGGACGCCTGTCAGCTGGCGTGCGTGCGGGCCTCGGGCCATGCCCTCGGGTTTGGCTCAATCTTCCTCCCACCCCAGCTCCACACTTGGTCCATTGACTAATAATACGCGGCGGGGAGAGGAAAGGAGGGCGAGCGGGGGGAGGAAGGACATGCGTCTCCCCCACTTAGTTGCCCATTTGCTGAGCATTAATTTGCATACGTTATGAATATTGTGCATATTGATACAAATCAGAAGGTATTGCATTTCCTTGCTGCTTGTTGTTTCCTGCATATTGCCCTGTGTAAACCCAGGTCCAGAGAGGTTAATGATTAATCTTTGATGTAAGAAAATCTACAGAGTGCATCGGTTACGTGACGAAACGTCTCGTTTAGATGGAACACATCAGCATCCTGCTGCTTAAAAAGAAGTCCCACTGTCTTGGTTAATGGGCCTTGGTCCCTGAGAGATTGGTGCGCTTAGTGTCTTGAAGCATTCAGATGGCAGTCTTCAGAGCTCACCGTTGAGTCACAGGAAATTCCCGAAGGTAATAAAGGGCCCCTGGGCGGCCTCTTAGGGGTCAACTGGGCCTCACTTCCTGGAATGACACCCAATATTGTCCAGCGACTCGGGGCAAGGTAGCTATATATGTATTCATCTGCCTCGCTTATTCATTTAGCATATGTTTATTTGGTTCCTGTTATGTGACAAATATATAACTTTAATATATTTTTGGGTCCCACTCAGATGTTTTATGATCGGGCCACATTTTACCTGTTTTCATAGCATATTGATGTAGCAGTTGATTTGATTACAGTCAATACATTAGGTTATTTCTCTGCATGAAGCCTAAAACATTCCCGCATTTGATAATGTTAACATTGCTGTGCTGTAATTTTCTTAAATTTCTGCATTTACATTCATAGTTGGACCTGCTCTTGAGTACCTTGTTTTGCTGCTCTGCGTGTGATATGTGGTGCTATAATTTTTACTACATTGAAATAAATAAGACTCATTAAAATATTTTACTTTATTTTACGTGGAGCAGGGGGAATATTAAAAAAGGTTGATTTCATGATGACATTTGGAAACTCAAAATGATGATAATATAACAATCAAAATTATGCCACATACTTTCGTGTTGTAGTGATAATTGTATTGTCCCTCAATGTATCCCTTGACCTTTGGCTTCAAAATAAAGGACATGGTTAGATGCGGGAGGGATGAACCTGGCTAAATGGCATCTACCAAGGCAGGCTTCGAGTCCTTTGAAACACTATTATTTCTGAAATGAGTGATACAGTCTTATGGAATGAGGGTTAACAGTGAGGTTCTTTATACTCAACAGCCTTCAAAAGACTTAGGAGTGGCATTTTAATGGAGTAGAATTGCTGCTGTGTGCCGCGCAGTGATGGGCTCAGGTGTCAGAGCTCTTTCCTAGTAACACCCAGCTGGTGCTAAGAAGGCCTTCAGTTGAAAGTAGGTTTAAACATTAAACGTGCAATTACCTCTGTTTTGGATTCCTCAATGACATTAATTTTGTGAAGACGTCCTTTCATGGTTTCTATAGAATCCTTTCAAGAGAGGTTCTTTAAAACCAAGAAATGTTTGAACCCCTTAATCATTGATGGGTTTGTAAGGGGAACACTGGTGATCACTAAGAAACCATTGTCTCCAGTAGCTCAGGGTCCAAATATTTATTATTTAGGTAACAAACCACCTAAACAGTGAAAAATGGGTCTAATCCTTACTCATTAATTTTATTTATTCTAATAATCATTTAATTTTTATTTATTAATCTTCATGTATGGAAATAAGATCCCTGATATCTTTGACCCAAATAAATTATAGGCATTTTCTATGACAAGCCTCATTTTTATTTTTATAATCCATTAATTTAATATAATTACATGGTAATGAGCTTAGGATTTAGCTAATTCATCATCAAAGCAATTAATTCGTGACTCAAATAAACTGCACGTGGCCACTGAGAGCAACCTGTGTGCTGGCGAGAGGAGGGTGCACACAGCCACCAACCCTGCCACCCAGCCTCCCTGCCCTGTTTCCTAGACAGGCAGCTTCGAATGGCAATTAGGAGCTTTGCTCACTGATCTTTCTAACCATTAGCAAATTATTTGTCATCTTTTGTTAAATGGAGAGAAGACTCCAGCTCACATTGTAGCTGCGTGGATTAGGTAAGAATTCCTGGGCAATATATTCAGGAGAGTGCTTTGGCACAGACGAGACTTCTTAATAGATGCAGATTATCATGAGCTATCATTTACTGTTGTTTTCTAACAAAGTTGGGTGTTCAATAGACTGAACCAAATGGATAAAAGCAACAGATGGGGATAAAAATGAAATATTAAAAAATAAGGAACTTTTATTAAAACATCTGAGAAAAACTCGTTATAATTGGGCAATTAATTTGACTTTCTCTTTCTTGGTTACTAAAGCAATATTCTGATTTTTAAAAGAATCATGAGTAAATTGTATGAAGTAGAGAGGGTGCTCTAGAATAGCATGTATGCAAAGTATTTCCTAACATCTTACTGGGTCAGTAATATGTGATCTGGGCTAACTGCTGAGATCTGATCCTAGAACAGTGACAGGTACGACAGACAGCACTCAAGTCCGTGCATCCCTCAGGCGTGTCCTGACGTGACATTTGGAGTCCAAGTCTGTACTAGGAGGTGGGTCATCAGCGTGTTTTCATTCCAGTTTTTCAAGGTGTAAAGTGAAAAGTTGTTTTCATACGTGTTGTGGTTGGACTTGCTGTACTCATAGCAGTTACATCTGAGATTCTAGAACCAAAATACAATATTGAGTCTGTTCTTTCACTATTTCATTGAGTGGGATCAGGTCAGTGATGGTGGCTTTGGGGTGATCGCTCCCATTCTGGAATTGCAGTCAACAGCTTGTAACTCTCCAACTCTCCATTCACTTTATATCAAATTTATAGTTTAATTATTTCCAAAGTACATTTACTTGGAAATATTTATTACTAAGAAACGCTGGCACTTTCTAGAACAGCCATTGACTCAGCACAGGAGCTTGTGCTTTCCCTGCCGAGGGTGAATCCTTTGCATTCACCTAATTCCACGTGATTCCTGTCTCCAAACTTGACAGCACCTCCAAAGGCGGGGCGAGGGTTTGGAACAGCTTCCCACCCTCAGGCAGCTTACCTTCCAACCCGCTTTTTAGCCTGAAGCTCCTTCTGTAGCACTTGGTTTTCTCCTTACCTGAGTCAGTGTAAAACAACCGATTAATCTTTATAAAAGCACATTGACGTCTTTGTCTTTGATCGGGCCTCTCTTGAAATCCTCTGTTTCATTTAAAGACACAGGTGGTTAGTCTATGTGTTTATTTTATGTCTCCACATATTAAGTAGCTACGGATCTGGTCCTTAAGTCAAAATTCATTCAACATCATATAAATGAGTATGATGGAGATTCAGTGAAAATGATTTAAAAATAGATATCGCACTTCCTTTTGTAACTTTTTCTCAGGAAGCGACCTCAGATCTTAAAATGCGAGCTGTTCCTAGGACCTGTTTGCAAGACGGCTTCTAACCCTCTGCCTCCCCCCCTCCTCTCTGCCTCTCCCCCCTCCTTTCTGGGCGCTGGGTTTCACCCCTCGCTCCCAGGCCTGCGTCTCCCCACCGCCGAGCAGAAAGCGCCGAGCCGCGCCTGCCGCTCTCCCCTGAAGTGTCCCGGTGGTGGCGTGACTGCCACCTTTCAGGCCTCAGGCTCTCAGAGCCTCCCTCGGCCGCCTTGTTAAACCGCGCGGGTTTTTCTTCCGCTTCCCCTTGCTTGCTGTCCTTTGCTTTATTACGCCGCCCGCGCTTGAAACCCGGTTCTCTATGTCTGTTCATTTCCCTTGTGTCCGGGGGACAGAATCTAGGATCTAGGATCTAGGGGGGCCTGGGGGGCACCAGACACATGTTATTCAGTTGCCCAGTGAATGAATCCCTCCATGTGATAGCACCAGCTTCTCGGGTGGGGGAAAAAGGGGGCATAGTTTAGATCAAGTGGATCTCCTGACTCCATGTATAGCTTCTAACTTACTTAAAATCTTGCTATTCTAAAAATTAGAGCCTCTCATTAAACATTCCCATCATAACCAGTGCATTGGACAATAATCATGCCATTCAAAATAGGAAGCGTCCGTTACACTTTTATTGTCATTGAAGTGTAAGTGTGAACGGAAACGCAGTCGCCTCATAGCTTTAGGAGAGGTGAGGACACTCTCAGGTCTCAGAAGACCTCTCCTAACCGAGTCTCTGCATCTTTTTTTTGGTGCATAAAATAAATACATATAGGTCCACTCTCATCGTAAGTTACTTTACCCTCAAATTCAATCACATATCAACTTTTTATCCCAAAAGGTACGCCTGTTTAAATTCTTAACCCTGACCATATTTTTTTATTTTCTTTTCAAGATTGTGTTTTACTCCGAGAGCCAATTTCTAAGTAGTTGCAGATTCTACAAATTCTATTTAAATCTCCCATGCTCCTGTAAGATGAAGCAGTTTCTATTTTGACCACATGTCCCTGTGTCTGAATATACATGACATTAAGAGTTCATAGAAAGCTGATGAATATCGTTTTTTAGAGTCTAAAACATATTTAATAGGATGGATGCCGCTAGAGTTGCCATGAATCAGATGGCAGCGTAATCTTAATGTTGGCAAAAGTGAAAAGCCAAGTTGTGATTTTATGCTAATATTATGTATTTGGTGGCTGCCCAAGGAAATAACTGTTGTGAGATTAATCTGAGGAGACCAGAAGCCGGCCTCTTTCCCTGAGTGATTCTGCACACAAACATCCTTCCTTCTCATCGGTAAGCAGCGGAATCCTTCAGAACTGTGGACAGCAGATTTTTCTTTCAGAGCCTTATCTGAAACGCGACAATGAGCGGCAGCATAAAATGAGAATCTGCCTTTTTTTAAGACAGTTTTTAATTTATTTTTTGTGACACACATTATAAATACAAGTGGTTTAAAGTGGGCAGCAATCTAGATCACTTAATTTAATGTGTAACTGTTTCTCAAATTAAGGTACCAGAGCACGTATTTTGATCGTGGCCTAGTGTTGGTACGGCAGAGTAGACAGGGGTTCACGTTAATTATTTATGTGCCTCTTGCCCTGGTCAGTGCGGCTCATTGGTTGGAGTGTCGTCTTGGGCACTGACGGGCGAGGGGTTCGAATCCCAGGGTCAGGGCACGTACCCAGGTTGTGGGTTTGATCCCTGGCCGGGCACGTATGGGAGACCCTTTTTATACATTATTCCAGCAAAGAGAACATCAAATCTAACTGTTTTTGCTTTCAAAGACCCCTAGGCATACGACGGGGCAGAGGATTTTCCAAACCCTGACTGTTTTATCTCTAAGCGGAGGTGCTGCAGTGACGGGCCCCTAAGGTTATTCAGGAAGGAGCTCGCATAGTAAATTCTGTAAATCGGAAGCTGCTGGGCTGCGGCGAAGAGAAAAGTTTGATTGAGTCCAGATTAAGTTTGGACGTTGCCCTGAAATGGTAAACATGGTTCATGTCAGACTTTAAACTTGCGTCTTTACCATGTGCCCTTAAAAATAAGATGGTGGCAAAGCTTATACCGTTAACAAATAAATACAACTTTATTTTCGGAGAAGAAGTATAATTTCCCTGATTCTTTGGACAAAAACTAGCCTTTCCCATGATGTGACATGTCAGACAGTTTTTTCCTTTTCCAGGAAAATCTAGAGTCCAGGCACTTTTTCTGCAGAGCTGGATGGGCCCTGGGAGTGCAGAAGGCAGGCAGCCCAGGCAGGTTCCCTCCTGGACGTCGTGACAGATGGCGCGGGGACTGCCCGGCGCGGGTGGCGGGAGCAGGCTTCCTTTACACTGCCATTAGCCACACACTCCCGCTTCCAGAGAATTGCTTCCAGCCAACAAACCAGCAGCCCGTGGGTCCACGGGCAGGGCTCTCTGCAAACATGTCCCATCACCTCTCTGTGCTGACCGAATGGAAATGGAAGTGCTGCAGGAACCAAATGGCTATTTCTGTGTAAGCAGATTGACCACAGCCCCCCTTATAAACCTTGTATGTGAATCTGTTTCAGAAAATGTCAGATCCAGGAGTCTGGGGAGCAGCTCCAGGACTCAGGACATCCCCCTGCCCGGTGCCTGAGAACATTCTTGAAACCACTGGGAAAACGACCCTGGATAAGACCAGTGGCTCAGGTAAGTCTGATGTCATAGCCCAGTTCCTTGTATCATCTTAGTCAGCTTCCAGTTCTTGTTTAACAACATTGAGAAAAGACCTAATCAAGTTGTCAGTTCCTTGATCAAAAATATAAATTTTGAATTTGGGCGTGCAGCTCGGGGGTCGTTCGCAGTAGGTGGTGACCGTGCTCATAGAGCAAGTCCCCTGTTTTCTCCTGTCTGTTCTGTGAGCTGTGCCTCTCAGCACTGGGCGCAGAGGGAAAAACTATATCAATTTTAGACGTGGAAATGTCCCAGGAGATGAGACTCCCCACTTACTCCTCAGGTACATGTTAGGGATACAACAAGCAAACAAACAAAAGCTGGTGCACAGGTGAGCAGGGGTTCTTGTGTTTTTTGTTTTCCTTTGGAAAGAACAGTTTCACCCCGTTGGAGTCCAGCCTTCACTTCTCAAGTGACTTTGAAACCGGCTTTCCTAAACCCGCCTTGAAACATCTCCTGGAGATCATATAACTTTCCTTAGTGCAAAACAGACTTTCACTTAAACACACGTTTAACTTTCTTATCAAGTATTTACTTTTAAAACTAATAAATTCATTTTCTAAATTTTAGGAAATAAAAATATTCACAAGAACCTAAAAACGCCTCTTATCTACCACATATAAATATCGCTAACATTCAGGTGCATTTTTTATTCCTTATGTTACTGTTGTTTGTAAAATCTGAGCCAGTTCCTTTTCTAAACTATGGAATCATAGATCTTCACTTGGCTTTTTCACTTAAATTTCAGTCATTAAAATCTCATGGCTTACAAAATATACTTTGAATGCATGAGTGTGTTCATATAATGGCTGAATAATAATGCTATAAAAAAATAAACCAAAATGCATTTCAATACCCTGCGGCTAATAATGCTACCCCAGTCATCTCTTATAAATATTGTTGCCTAAATCGCTATTTTCTTGGCATTTATTAGAAAGAGTGTCCCTGAGTCAGGAAGTCTGTGTAGATGACAGCAGCGGCCGGAGCAAAATGCCCATCTCCCGCCTTCTCCGCGTCATTCAGTGCGATTTCAAAGGTCTTTTCCACTGTGACAGGTGAGACATATTCCTCTGCCCTTCTCTATTTAGAGATTAAGTGGGTTTTCATTTTTTTGGGGCATATGAAATTTTTTCTGCCATGAATTGCCGAGGAACACAATTGTGATAATGTGTGTTCTCCTTTTATCCATTTTCCACGCTGTTCCCAATCATCACACATATAAACTCCGTCTTCACGATCACCTTCGGGATGGGGCTCCAGGGCTGTCACTCGAGAGCAGGCGCCGGGAACCTGCTCTGTAGCCTGAGTTTGCTGCGAGGACACTTCCTTTCCTATGACGTGGGAGAGGACACACAGTTCCCGCCTGGCCATGAGGCGATTTGGGGGCCAGTGGAGCAGACGTGGACTTTCATTTGCCCTGAGAAATGAAGCACAGGCCCCTTGCACCGCTCTTTCTGCCACATGCATCCCACTTATCTCACCGTCTGTTCCCCCCCCCAAAAAAGTACAGCAAACCATTTATATAGAACCAGCAGGAAACACAATTTTTATTTCAAAACACTGGAAACATTAAAAAAGAAAAAGCCCATCATTTTCCTAAGTGGAAGGGGCCTGCCGGGCCTGGAATGCACCCTCCCATGGTCTGCACCTGAAAAGGCCGCAAATGCATGTGCGGGGGAGTCAGAGGCCCCCTCACCTGGGCGCTGCGGGCCCGGTGGTATTTGTGGCGGGCTTATTTTTAGTCCCGCTAGCTGAGATCAGGCATTTTCACGTTATTTGCGCTTGCATTCCCCTTTTTTGTTGTTAAATTAGCGATGCTGTTTCACAGTCAGCAGTACAGCCAACTTTAGTGACATCGACGTTAATTTCCAACAAAAGTTAGGCTGTTACTCAGAGTGAAACGTTATTGTAAACTGCACTTAGCAACAATTTTAAAAGCCACTTTAGCAAAATTCGAATGACAAATACTTGAGGTCCTGTGCTCTTCCTTTGACTGCAATGTTGTCATCATTCAGAAATGTATATGAGTCTGTTAACGCGGTACAGAACTGTTTTATAGATATGTTAAGTTTTGCTTATCTGACAGTGAGCAACTGAATGTTAAACCAGTGTTTCAGGGAAAGAAGATTAAATACTGGCAGAGAAAACCTTTTTGGCATTGAGATTTTTCTGAGCCGTGCTGGTGAACAAAGATGGTAGGCCAAGTAAAGCCACTGTTAGGAAGCTCGATACTCAGCAGACTTTCTGATTTAAAAAACATCCTCCTAGGGAAAGACCCTAAGTCGACACCTTATGAGGTCAGAGCCTGACCACCTGTAAAGTGAAAACAGGTGACTCAGAACGAGTGGTGACAAGTATTTATAAAAAACTTTGAAACGTTTTGACAACTATAAACTCCCTTTTTCTGCAAGCGTGCACACATATTCCCAGAAACATTCTCGAGTGTGGAAATATGTGGGACGCTGTGGGCCCGACGGTGCGTCAGGCTCGTCCTGTGCTGTTGAGTAGCTTTAGTCAGCCCATCGCCTGAATCCCCGAGCTCAGCATCGAGTAAATGGGATCCCCGGAGGCTCAGTCCTTCTTGACTGGACCAGTTGGGTGATGAACTCCAATTAAGTAACGGTTTCCTTTCCCATGGGTGTGTGCCATGGGCCTCTGTGTTACTTACAAAAAATAGATCACTTAGACTATCAGGGTCTGTGGGGCACAAACAGTCCAGGATGGAAATCCGAACCATCGGAGGAGCACAATAGCCGTGTACTTACAAATATAGGCTGTATTTCCATCTATCCCGGTTGTGCTCACACAGGGCAGTGTTGCCCCCCAGGTGACATTTGGCAACGTCTGGATGCATTTTCTGAAACTGGAGGGGGGGGAGTGCTACCTGCATTTGTGGGTAAATTATCTGCTGCTCAACACCCTGCAAGGCACAGACCAGCTTCCTGGAGCACAGTGCTCACAGTAGGGAGGCTGGAGGGTGCTGGCAGTGGGGAGGCTGGAGGGTGCTGGCAGTGGGGAGGCTGGAGGGTGCTGGCAGTGGGGAGGCTGGAGGGTGCTGGCAGTGGGGAGGCTGGAGGGTGCTGGCAGTGGGGAGGCTGGAGGGTGCTGGTGCATCCCTAGCGCTGCTCCGTCTCTAGATCGGCGCTGTCTTCCCTGGGCCCGGCTGGCTCGTGGCCCCCTGTCAGCTTGCACCTCGATCCCTTCCGTTAGGAAGGAAGTGCTCCCCTGGGATCCAAGGACTGAGGCTGTCCTCTCCTCCGCCGGGGCTCCTCTCACTCTTCTGGCTGTCATCCTGGGTCTGAAACTCCTCAAAATTTTATGTCCAAGTAAAATTTGCACCGAAGTTAAACAAGACATTATTCAAGACTATTGCAATAGGAGAGAGAAACTGAACTGAATTCCCCTGAAAGGAAAGTTGAGAGAGATTGTAAGTTCTGGGCTGAGCGAGTGGAAAAGTACCGGCCTACCCTGAGGAGGAGAGGCAGAGGCAGGTTGGTCCTGGGATCTGGGGTGTGAGAACACACCGAGTTATTCCTGCGCGTGCACATGTTTCTCTTGAGCTTAGGCCATCTGTGTTGCCTAATCTCCACCTTGGAAATGAGGCTTCTGCCTTCCCCAGAGACCGGGACATAGGGTGCGCTCTCCTTCAATGCTTATGTTCCAAAGAGACGGTTCCCAGGCTCCTGAAAAAGCCATTTCCTGGGCTGCAACCCTCGCGAAAGGCTGGGAGAAGATTGACATCTCACAGAGGGGCAGAGAAAGAATTCACAGTTGCAAGGTTTGTAAGTTAATGTTCCAAGGAAAGGGAGGTCAGGGGCTTACGGTCAGGAAGAAACCTGGCTGAAGTTTGGTCAAGCTGCAGGGGAACGTTAGGTCACCTGGTCAGTTTTTATAGAATTTGTTCACCATTGCTTTATGAGAGTCAGCGATTCCTTCCTGTTATATGATGAGCTCCATGAAGTCCTTTCATACTTTTAAATCTAAGCAGAGCTGGTTGTATTTTGTGCTCAATATGTATAGTGCAGCACACAGAGATGCAATAAGTACTTTTAAAGTCAATAATGGTTATGTCTGTCTTGGCATTAGAAATTGAAATAGGCAGAAATTCTCATGTCAGACATCTAACTGTATAAAACCTGAGTTTTTTTACTCAAACGTTTATGATAAAAAGAAAATAATTAAGTGTAATTGACTGCAAACTATCGCATTTGAACTATATACATGTTATACTATGTAAGTTAATCAGAAATATAACCACTAAATTATAGTTTACTTTATGGATAAAAGTGTAGCCTTTGGAGTGGCAATTTCACAACTGGAGCAAGGCCCAGATATCTGGTAGTAATCTTAAGTATACTCAAATTTCAATAATCAAACTATGGCTCTATTGGAATCATTTCCTAAGCAAAGAAATCTAACGAGGCCAGCTAAGTTAGAAATAATTGTTCTCAGCTGATATAGCTATAGAGTAATTTACTAAATGAGCTGGACTGTATCAACTCTAATTGGAACAGAGATCAAGCTTTAAAACTATTTTGTATCTTCTATAGCTTCTCTTTAATTGAATTTATTGGGGTGATTAATAAAATTATATAGGTTTCAGGTGCACAATTCTGTATATATCATCTGTATATTGTACTGTGTGTTCCCCACCCCAAGTCAAGTCTCCTTCTGTCACCATTTATCCCCCCTGTACCCTCTTCTACTTCCTCCCACCCCCCTATCCCTCTGGTGATCACCACACTGTTGTCTGTGTCTATGAGTTTTATTTGATTAAGCCAAAAAAAATTACAACTCTTCTATAGCTTCTAAAACCGTGCTAGGCATGTCGGGAGAAAATAAATACTTAATTGAGGATTGATTACTACTCAGGAATTTGAAATAATTAAAGCAGATCCAGAGACTACTTAACACAGTATTTCAAAGAAAGTAGCTTCAGAACTTGTGCATAATTCAGTGGCTCGTTACATGTTCACGTCGGAAGCTTTTGGAATCCACCTTCCCCTGTATCCATTAGACGCGTTACTGTCAAGGGCGAGCTCTGTTCCAGCTCGTGTTCGGTCTTGTCATTATTTGTGTACGTGTTTCTGTCCTCTGAATGCACAGATGATATCTGATCCATGTTTATTCCTTTCCTGGGTCTTCCAGGGAACTCAAATATTTATATTGAATTAACAAACTAATTAGTGTAGTGTTTTGTTTTGTTTTTTAAAGCAGAATCAGTGCAGAGGTGAATAAATATATTTTCTTGGAGACTTTCTGGATGATGAAAAACTTACCTCCACCCCCCAAAAAAATAGGGCAGTGGTATCATAAATTACTACTGATCCTTTAGGCCTGAGTCCTGATGGCCAGATGTAGTTTCTTTAAAACCGTATGTAGCGGCTTTGGGAGGAGGTATGTTACTGGAAGCAGCAGTGAGCCCCTCTCAGCGTTCGTACAACACAAACACATCTAATGAAATCTAGGTGGATCACATTCCTTTAAATATAATTTTTATGAATGCCATAAATCCGTGATCGGGCTGTTATTGGGGAGCTGCACTACGTGCGGCATGAATGATTAATAACGAAGTGGAGAGGGGTGCCCCATGAGTCCAGAAAACAGATGGTTCTCCACTGTGTGAAGCCCATGGTGCTAGGAAAGTAGACATAAGGGAGCATGGAAGGGGTTTTGGCTCAGTGACCCAGCACTTATAAACTCCCAGTCACTCTCCCAATAGTTCAGCGTTTTCCAATACAGGACAGAGGAAGAGATTGGAGCTAAATTGAATTGCGTGTGCAAGTTTCAGCATGCTCTTAGGGGACAACACAGATAGTGATTGATAGCGGGAAGAAAGGACATGCCGGGCATTGGGCATATAAGGAAAGAATTTAAGAAACTGAGGTTCGAAGACTTGATGAGATACATCCAAAGCCATGTAGATTCACATTAGTTCAAATTCCATCAGCTGAACACCTATCGTGGACCAGATACCGTGCTGAAGGCTCTCATATGCATTTTCTCATTTCCATATCAATTTAACTCTCCGAGGAGGATCCTAAGCATTAGATTTGGGCAAAGAAGTCGTATCATATCAGAGCTGCTCTTTCATATCTTTAATTGGTTCTGGAAAAACTACTTCACAGCAACAATACTTCTGGGAGGAAGGAGGGTCTACCTCCCTTGCCCGACAGGCCGGCGGCGATCCTCCGCCCCGGCTCGGGCTGAGTGAGCGGCGGTGCGCGGCTTAAACCCACAGCGGGCCCAGGAGCGGACAGAGGCGCATTGGTGAAGCGAGCGGCACGTTCATCTCCTGGAGCCCACTTCTTAGCCTGCGTTAGTGAAACATTATTCTTGGACTGTTGCAGGGCTGGGCAGGTCTAAAGTATAAATTCTAAGATTTTCTTTAAGCGTAATAGTGTAACAACTGATAGAACACTACTGTGTCCCTTGGCTCAAAACCTAATCAATAAGGGACGAATTCCTAGAAGGGGAAATCCCAGGGACCCAAACTCGGCGTCCCCTTGTCAGCAGCAGATTGGACCAGAGGGGCTGGGATAAACCCAGCGTATAGTTTGCAAGAGAGATGAATGACCCATGTCGTCAACGCTCAGCAAAAGCACAGTGGTTTCATGTTAGCTGCAGGGGTCATAGCTGTCCATGTGCAAAAGAGAAAGAAAACAGTTAATCGGATGAGCAAGGAGAATGGTGCACGCCTGACAAGACCACCAGAGATCAGAGTGACCACGCAGCTCTTGGTGGCCCACTTGCCACCCCTCGGTTCCAGTTCACCTGAAGCCCGAACATGCTTTCTCCCCTTGGGCTCCATGAGCTTCTCCTTGTCTTTAAGAAAACACAGCACCCTCCCCTTTTTTAAATGTAACTTGCTTTTTCTTTAACAAGAAAGACCTTGGCTAAGACCAGCTCATTTATTTAAAAATATTTCAGTCTCTTATCAGTACATTAACATATCAAATTATCAAGTGTCTAACATGGCAAAGCTTCAGTAACAGTTGGAGATTTGTTTATGTCTGAAACAGAAATCTTTGTTCAATGGGACTGATCTGTGTACCCCTTTGATAGGAGAGCTTTCATTACCAAACTTAGTAAGTAGTTTTTGATTGCTGAGTCTTTGTTATAAGGGAAAATGTGTTGAATCTTCAAAGGATCAATATTCATTCTTATTTTACCTTTGGGGATGCACTATTTGTTTTATATATTTTCTCCCAACTTCAAGTTCAAAGGGTCAGTTGATAAAGCATTATAATCAGTGTAGTTCACCTCAAATTTGTGGTTGTTTTAAGGATATTTTGCCCTATTTATGTACTCCAGCCCTCTACTAATTTTCCTAAGATGTTTTCATTTAACACTTGAAATATCAGAAACCACTCACATGGATTTATTTGTCCCAGCACTTGAAGAGGTTACTTCCTCTCGATATCCTAATTTTGTGCCAAATATGTAGCTTTAATCTTTGACTGTGAGGCTAATATGACCCTGTATAACCTTTGCAGGATTTGGCGTATCTGAGTTAATATTTAGATTTTCTTGTACAAGTCAATTAACTTTTCTGCTAAGTTGACATGAGTTATATCTTTATGCATTATATAAAGATTCTCTTGATATCTGAGATAAAAAATTGCCCACTCACTGGTGAAGGAATTTTTCCGAACCATTAAAAAAATGTCAGTGTAAGAGATGTCAAAACTGGAATTTCAGCATCGGCACCAAGAAGCAATAATTGTCATGGAAGGCGCCAGGTCAGTATTACAAAGGAAATGAAAAAAGATTGGATCCAGGAGTCTCAGAAACCCCTCAGGCAAGAGTATAAAAAAGGTATAAGATTTGGACAGGCAAAAGATTTTGTAAGAGGTACTTTTTCTATTTTTTTTTTTTCTGTGTGCGTGTGTAAAGGAGCTTTTGACATACTCTGAATGAAGATTGAAATATTAATATCTTACACTGCACACTCTAACCCCTAAGCCGAGACCATGTTTTACAACTGGAGGTAAATCTAGAACCATCTAGGAAGGCCTGGGAAGGGGGCAGGAGCGGGGTGGAGGGAGTCAGTGGTGGAAAAAAGGGGGCATCCATAATACTTTTAACAATAAAGATAAATTAAAAAATCTAGAACCATCTATTATGCTGCATTCAGCAGGGAAGTCTCAGAGCCAGACAGGTTTTATCCAGCGGAAGGAAAACACGCTTCCCCATTGAATAAAATTTAAATGTAATTATGTTTGTTTACATCCACAGGGTGTAGTCTCATTTTTATTTAGATAAAATGGGCCATTGGAGCATTCTCTCTTGCATTCCAGGTATCTGGTGATCAGGAAAGGTCTTTAAAAATAAAAAAACCACAAAATTTAAAAAGGACTACAGCATGGAGAGATGACTTTTCCTGCACATCCCGCTTTGTTGGGTATTTATTTTGTTACCGATGGAACTGGTGTAATGTCTTCATTAAGGTGCTTTAATTTCCTTGCTAGTAACCAGTCTGTTTAGATTTTGTATTTCTTCTTGGAATGCTACATCCTTCTAGAAATTCACCCATTTGTCTCAGATGGCCGAATGGGTTGGCATGTATTTGAGTGTAGCGTTCTTTAACAATTCTTTGTATTTCGTGGTGTCCCTTGTAACCAAAAGCCTGTGTTCCTGGTGTATACTATGTCTTACCTTTACATCACTTTTGGTCTTTGTAGAAGTTGTGTTTAGCTCTAAATATTGATGTTGTTTTTTCTATTTTAATCATCTAAATCTAAACATTTTAAATGTATTGCTTTAACTCTTTTTAATTATTGGTTTAATTTATACTCATTAGACTGCCAATGTCTTGAGGCCCAGAATGGTGCAGTTTACCTGAACATCCTTAATGAGTAATAAAAATTCTGGTCCATGACCGTATCAAAGAGATTTCTCAAACAAGTGAACGTTCCTCCGTTTATTTTCCATTCTTCAACTTATGTTATGATCCCAGTTCAAGCGTCAGAATACTCCATATTAGTCCTCAGAACTCCCAAGTCCACATTGTTTCTAATAGCAATTAGTTTATAGAATAAAGAAGCAATTAAACACATTTCTAGCTGTGTAGAAAAGGTTAAGTCGCAGTGCCAAACTCCTCAGAGTGTTTTACAGACGGCTGCAGAAACTCAATTTGCTTTCAGAAGTGCAATCTTTAAATTTTTCTAAAGTCATCGACCAAATCACCAGAAGCAATATTTATTTGGAATAAATAATAGGAATAGTTGCTATTTATCCAGAAAACGATCTCACTGAACTATTGAGAAGAATTTTGAGGAGGCAAATACCTTTTTGAGTTAATTTACAAAACATAAAAATCCTGTTGGGAATCAATACCCTGGAAGTTTTGACACATACTTTAACAGATGAGTTATTTTGACATTAATTTAAAACCTAATCCTTAAACTAAAATTATTTTTGCAGTTAATTATAAGCTTACATACAGAGTTATTTTAAATAATGTATATTAAATGTTACTTTTTGGGGGCATTTTGGAGGTAGCAAAATGTAGTCCGTACGTAAAGTCCTTGAGGGATTAGCAGAGCACTGGAGTTCAAGCTGTATTTATTGTGAGGCATTTTCCAACGACTGGAAATGACCACCGTGTCGCCTTGCACATAGTCAGACCTCAGCGCTTTATTATTTTCCACAAATTATGTATGCATCTAAAACTGAGGTTTTTAATATTTAAAATGAGGATAATGCACATACTATCTTTCAAGCAGTCTTGAGGATGAAGTTCTGAATGTAAAAAAATGTAAGATTTACCTAAATTTAGTGAATAATTGTGGCTAGGATTAGAGTCTCGGTCACTCCCCAAAACCTCTGGAAAAAAGAAGGAAATCCTGGGCTTTCCTGCCCACTCACACCTCGGACATCCCCAGGGAACTGGCCCCTGGGGCTCAGGGAGAAGCGCGGCCCCCGCCACCAGGTCCCTGTGACTCTCCCGGCCTCTCAGCGCTCCAAGTATTGGGGTCCCCGTGCCCCCGACCTCTGATATTTAGGGCTGACCCATCCCCTCGCTCTACAGGCTTAGGCATGAATGAAACGCCTCCTTCCACCCCCTCCACCACCGCCTTAGGTGAAAACAGAGAAATTACCAGAAATTTCCCAAACGATGTTAGTGAGGCAGGAGAGCCAAGAGGAGCGAGCCCGTGCCCCGACGGTAACAGCGGGGCTGCGACGGAGCCGCCGGAAGGGGCCCCCGTCACCCCAGCCCGAGCCCATCGCGCCCCGTCTGGTCCGTCCCGTGGTCTTCGCGCTCCTGAGTGACTGTCCCTCTCATTGTCCCCTTTGTGCTCCTCTGGAACAAGCCCGTAGATGTGGCTGGGCCTCAGTTGGACGAGTTTTGTGTGTGACACAGAGGCACCCGGGCCTGTCCTGCCTGGGACGGGGCAGGCCCAGGGCCAGGCCCGGGGGCATCGCTGGGGTGCCGCCCTGGAAGGGGCAGGGAAGGTGCTGGAAAAGTGTTCACGCAGAAAGCAGACCTCCCCGAGCCTCCTTGCTCAGCCCCCTGCCTGCCCTGGGGGCCTCCAATCAGAGCCTCCTGTTGGGACTTTTCTGGAATCGAACCCTTTGTGATTGCCTTCAAAAATGTGTTTAAAATCTGTTATTCTGTTACGTGTTTTTTTTTCATGGTCTCTCATCATTTTGGACAAATCCCTCCCTTCTGTTCTCACTATAATGTCAGTGAACATGTATTGGGCAGAGTACAAAAACATACGGTGTCAGTGTGTTTACGTGTAAACACTTACTGGGTGCTAGCCACACCCGGTGTTTTCTTCTTTTATTGATAAATATTTATGGAGAATGACCAGTCATATTTTTTGTTGTTGTTGGAGTAGATGGACATAATGATTTCTGCACGAGGCAAATCATCAATAATAATACCGTCGAAGATTATGTGATGCTTAAAAATATAATAGGAACTGGAAAAGTTGTGTTTTTTGTAGGACGTCAAATAAAATATGCCATAGTAAGTGAACCTGCATTTCACTGGCATGTGGTGTACGTGTGTATGTATCTTTAGTACATTTTGTTCAAAGGTTTTGGTTTACCACTTCTTAAAAAAAGTCCTGAAGTTGGATTGTATTCTTAATCCAATCAGAGTCTGTGAATTTTAACCGTGTGGTTTAATTCATCCGTGATGGTTGTCATAACTGTGATTTTGGTCGTCCATCACGTACTTTAAGTTCTCTATCTTTGCTCTTTTCATGAATATGAAGTATATTTTATAGGCTTTCTTGAGAAATTTTAGAGGCATAAATAATGCCTCTCCATGTACTTTTACTAGTAATTACCTTTAAATTCAAAATAGATTATATAACAATCAGGGATGAAAAAGGTGTTTATTTTCTATCTTGTGTGTAAAGTGCAGTAAATGTTATAAGTTTAATTTTACTTCTGGGCTGTTTTTCCCTTTCTCACTTCATTTATGCATTTTGGAATGTTAAACCCACCTTAGCAGTCTCACTTTTCATGTTATTTTGATTTTAGAAATTATTTTGACATAGATACTTTAATGTTTATAACAGTTATTTGGGAATCTTTTTTAATGTTTTATGGACATTAAATTTGACTTTTTCTTCTCTAAAATTACATTTGTTGAGTTAATTTTATTTCTGCCCCTATCAACTACTGGTCTCTTAGCTGCTTGTATTTTCTGAGAGGATAAGCTTGTGATTCTTTCCTTCACATTGGTAAGCTTATGATACCTGAATAATTTCTTCCCAACTTTATGACAGTCTGTCCTTACATGATCAATTGTTAAAAGGCATCTAACTAAATCTTTCTGACTTTAATCTCGTCTCCCTGTCTCACTTTTCCTCCTTTGTTTGATGTCATCGGTGGTTTTCTTTAATTTATAAGAACACCAAGCAGATGTATTTCTGCAGCTGAACCCCCTGCTCCTATCAACAGTGCTCGCTGCTCCCGGGGCCGCGCCGTGGCCCGCAGGCCGACGCGTGCTCCCTGGCCCGCACGAGCGCCGCCGGGCTGAGCTCGCGGAGGGGCAGCGTTTGCACGCCCACGGGGACCGGCCCCCTTGTTCTGTCTCCTTAGCTGTCAAGTTGCTGCCCATATCTTCCTCTCACTCTTAAATTTCGGTGTTTAGTGACTTAAAAGTCTCTTTGGAAAAAACCTGCAATGTCAAGTAGCCATCAGTCGAATGTGTCTTCCTTTTGTTCCCCAGCTTTACGAGGTTATAAGTGACATATGACATTGTGTAAGGCTAAGGGGTGGGACATCATGTGGTCATCACAGTAAGTAGTTAACACCCATTGCCTCGCTTAGCTGCACTTTTCCCCCGGGTTGACTGCTTTCTCTGACTGATAACCTGATTATGAAGAATTATTTCAGATTAACTTAAAGATCTGTTTTTCATCAACCTCCGAATACTCACAAATGCTATAAAAGCCAGGGCAAGAACAAAAGTTATCAACTCCATCATCAACTAATAGAATTAACAATTACTCTATTTGAGAATTTTAATAAATATACTTATGAAAACACCTTAGAACTTTATCCACAAGTATATTTTTGACCAGATTTTGGAACCTAACCTGTTTATAAACATAGGCACTCCCAAGTTGATAGATTTTCCCCTGGAAGAAAGATGAAATAGTGTAGAATTCCTAAAATCCACTGCCTCCAAGACTTTTCCTCCATGTTTCCAAGTATCTGTTTCAATTCCAGTGGTTCAATGCCAATGACTATCTAATTTCAACCAAAGTCATATTGGATTACTGAGAATTATAATGTCACAAATAGCTGTAGACGACAGAGCTTAACTATAGAGTTGAGGTGGAGAAAAATTTCCCTGCTCACCTCCGGAAGATCATTCCATGCCGTAGGGTATGGCTTCCCTCCCTTAAGCTGAATATCCCAGGTTTCTAAAGTAAGAAAGCTTGCGAAGTATGCGTGAACATTTCTTTAGTTTTCTAACCAGCCTTGCTATTCTGCTGTAGAATTTAATTTACTCACTTATTAGTGGGAGTTGCTCTTGATTATTTAACAGATTGTTGATTAATTTTTAATTTACCTGGTACAGTGTCACATTTATTCCTGTTTTTCTTTGGGTAATTTGAGGAGAGGCGGAGGGTGTCGAACTGGACAACACCAGCTAGTTGCCACCTTTACTGTGACTTTTCAAATGGCAATACATGGTCCTGACACATGGAAAGTTGCAGTGTAATTTGTATACACAAGAGGCATAATGAATTGTCAGGCGTTAAATTATAACAGGATGACAATGGCTGTCCAAGAAAAAGGGAATCGCAGTCTTCCATCTATATGTTATCTTCTTTACCTAGTCTGTGCATCTCTTAAAGACCAGAGCTTTCCATGTGCCTAGTATTGCTCTTGTTGGTGCAGAAAGAAATTGCCAACCCCAAAGGCGCCAGCCCACACTTAGCCCCTCACGTAACATTCACCTACTAGTCCATCAGCCCGCACTCCCCACGCACTCGTCCCGCATGAAATCGGGGTGAGTCAGGGAGGCCTAAAGCCGGGAGCATCTAGACCGCAGGTGGGAAGAGACTCTGCGTGCAGGGAATAGATTGTTATTTTGTGAGTAATGACTTGACGACACTTTAGTTTGAAGAGACATCACTCTTTTTGCCAAAGTCTACACCATCTGTTCTACATTCTAATTACCAATAAAAGAAGGACCTAATTCACAATTGCCTCATAAAAAAAGTTGGATGTGATTTTAATGCACTTGTTTGTTTTCTACTTAAAGAAGTTTCAACGATGCCTCTGTTACGCATTTTTTGATATTTTGACACAGATCTTAAGACACTCACGTAGGTGTATAGCGAGCGAATGTGCGAAGCTTCCTAAGGGACAGTTCCTATCAGTGTTGGGACTGTAAACATCTGTGTTGGTAACCATTCGATTAATGATTGAATAGAGGTAATTTATGATAGAATTAATGGGTATTTAAAAACAGCATTTACATTTTTAAACTTCATATTACCTAAGAAACCATTATCAGTAACTTGACTAACTGCTATATTTCAAGAGGAGTGCATGGATTTGTCTTAGGAGGCAGGGCCTTTGGGGGTGATTGGGGTGAGATGACGTCAGGAGAGCAGAGCCCTCGTCGACGGGATCCGTGTCCTTACCAGGGCCGGGGGAGGTTCCTCCCTCCGACCTCCAGCCTGTGAACGTGCAGGGAGAATGGGCCCTTCACAGTCTGGAAGGGGGCTCCCAGAGCTCCCGCCTGCTGGCTGCCTGCTCTCAAATCCCGGCCTCCAGAGCTGTGAAAAATCAGTTTCTGTTGCTTAGAAGCTATTTATGGTACTTTGTTATAGCAGCACAGCTAAGACAGCGAGCTTACAGCTCCTGGGCATCCTGCAGCTGCTCCAGGCTGCGGGAGGAAACAGGGCCGGGGGCGGAGGGATTCCTGATGCCGCTTGAACTAGGGGACCAGGTCGGGCTGGGAACCAGGTCGTGCTGGAACTCGTCAATTATATAATCCAGTAGTTTATTAACGAGGCAGGTTTATTTTAGTCCATTAGCTGGCAAATGAATTAATCCTTGTTAAGCCTAGATTAAGTAAGAGCTGAACAATTCAGAAACAAAGCACTCAAGAATTTTACACAAATCATTCATATAAAAATTACTTATATATGAGTTTAGGAGGAAATGTGAAAAAGATTTTTATATTAATTGACTGCTCTTTGTTATATGATTCATATGAGAATAGTATTATTGGAAACCATCATGTGATTGTATCCTTGGTAGCACACGGTAGGCTCTGAATACAGTGCTTTTTATATATTATCCAGTTTAATATCTTGCAGACAGTGTATTGGAGATTATTTTCATGGCCTCTGCGTATGGAAGGGCTTCTTACAGAGGATCCAGAAAACTCCTTCCAGAAAGGTGAAGGTGGATACTTTGCACTCTATTGAAATTCAGAACTTATTTTCTTTAAAGGAGTCTCTAAAGGAATGGAAAGGTAAACCAAGGAATGGAAAAATATCCTTACCACACACATATCCATGATACATAAACTATGACTGTGCATTTCCATTAAGAAAAGAAACAAATAAGCAAAAACAGAAAAATGGGCTCGAGACATAAGGGGCACTTTACAAAAGGGGGTACCCAAGTAGTCACTAAGCATGAAAATACGCTCCACTTTATATTAGTAAGAAGGGAAATGGAAGTGAAATCTATAATGGATGCCTCTAGCACCCATCGGCTTGGATGAAATTAATAAGCCTGATGAATGTCAGACGCTGGTGAGGGTGTAGGGCGTTGGGAGCTCACACGAACTGCTGGTGCTAACCACTGAAAGTTAGCACTTTTTACTGTAGTCGAGGCTGCACGTGTTCTAAGAGCCAAAATCATACACCCCGAAGTATGGCCCGCAGCGACTCATGCGCCCCTACCAAGGGATGCGTGAATGGACTTCCCAGTAATCAGCCTAAATTCAATTGTTTATCAATAATACAGTGGAATAGTGTCGTTTTGGAATAATATTCAGCAATGGAAATGAACAAGTACTGCTTCATGCAACAACATAGTTAAATCTCACAGAACCAATGTTGAAAAGAAGCCAGACAAAAAAATGGAAATACTGTGTGATTTATCACTGTGTATAGACACGTGCTTGGTGTCTAAAGGGCCAGCTGGCTTCGTGAAGAAAGTCAGGAAGCATTTCCATGGAAGCCAGGCGATGGTGCCTGGGGCGGGAAGGGGGGCCACGCGGTGTAGACGGGCAGCCTCGGGAGTGGGCTGCTGAGGGCGTCCTTTGCTGTTCTTTCTAGACACGGGAACTATTACACGGAATTCACTCAGTGACAAAGCACCGAGTAAAGCACACAGAACAAATAAATACAGAACCGTAAGCCTTCCTATTTCTTTTTTTTTAAAGGTGTTTTTACTGATTTCAGAGAGAGGGAGAAGGCCAGAGAGAGAAACATCAATGATGAGAGTCATTGATCGGCTGCCTCCTGCACCCCCCCACTGGGGATCGAGCCCGAAACCCTGGCATGTGCCCTGACCGGGAATCGAACCGTAACCTCCTGGCTCATGGGTCAAAGCTCAGCCCCCGGGCGAGCCCTCTCTCTTATCAAAATACCCATTTGGCGCCATGTGGCTGGCAATGGAATGGGTATTTCAGGTAAGAGTTCTCATGATCTCATGCATTTTAGATTTTTTTGGTATTTGTTTTTTAGTATAGACACATAGGACTGAAGGGATGGTCTAAATGTTCCTCCCATTCACAGCTTGTTAATGACCGGCTGAGGGGTGGCCTTGGGCCACCTTTCTCTTTTACTAAGTCAGTCATTAAGAGAGGAAACTGCAAGTGACCAGCAGGAAGCAAACTGCCCTCAGATAAAAATGAAAGAGTGTTCAGTTCATTTGACTAATAAAATTACTTCGGGCACCAAGCCACAAAGTCGGAAACAGCTACAATTCCCACTGGGAACTTGAAATGTAAAGTACGTGCGTATTATGTACTTTGATGCTTCTGGATGTGAAAATCTTAATTGTTTCTGAATAATTATACTTCAAAAGGCTAGGAAGCCCTTTGTTATTGGCAAATAATAAATAATTTTGAAAAATATGGGAGCTATGGTAAAACAGTATATAGCCCTCTGAATTCCTTTTGTTAAGCAAATTTTAAATAATAAAAGCAAATTTTCTTTAGGAAGATATGCCTCAGTTCATTGGCATCTCTTCTTAAGGCAAAATATTGACATTAAATCCTGTGTTTTCAAATGCACACACTGCAGTTAGGTACACTACAAATTGATGCACAGTGCTAGTATTCTGGAACATTCCTGCTTGCCTGTCTGCCTTTGAGCCTAATGATTTCTCCAGTTGAAAAGACATGTGCCTCCCTCCCATTTTTCTTTCTTACCTGTCCATGGGTTGGCCTAACATTAACGCCATCTGTCCCCACATTCCTCCCCCTTTTATCTCAGTCTGAGCTAACAAACCCATTCTCTGCATAGAATATTACAATCAGCCAACTCTTGATTCATGCATGTGTGTTGCTGTGGAACTAAATTGTAAAATTCTTTAAGGACAGGGGCAGCCTTATCTTGTATGTCTATAGGACACCAACTCGTACCTGAGAAGCTTGGGGACTGTTTGTTGAATTGCACTAAATTGAGGGGAGAAGATGGACTGCAAATTTCCTATTTTCTCCTCTCAAGATGTGCTCATGTTTAGACATGAGGGGGTGCGTCCCTGCTTCGTGACGAAGGTGGCTGCGCCGCTTTCCGGTGGTCTATGCTTGGAGGTCTGTTATTTGGACAACGTTAAACACAAACCAGTGCTTTCAGGAGCCGCATTATCAAAGAGACATGATTAAATCCATATTTATTGTTTCTCAGACGCTTCTGCCATTTCCGTAGTTATCATTTATTAAACACTGTGTGCCAGGCGGTCTGATAAGCATTTTAGCTGATTTATCTTTTTTCAATCATCCCCCTGACCTGAGGTTGTACTGTATTATCTCCTTTGTATAAATAGGGAAATGGACACTCCGAGCCGCTGATAACTGGCACAGAGTAGCCGGCTAGTAAATGGCAGGATGAAACAATAGGTGAGGGCCTGACCTGGAGTTTGGCATCCTAAGATAGAAATCCATTCCCTCCTGACCCCCTGGGTAATGCCGTTCAGTGCCAATGCTTTAAAATGTTATGATGAGCTCTTTTTGCAAACTGCATATTGTAAAACTCCCAAAATGACTTTTGCCCAGGCATCCAGATTTCTGAATTGTTTTTACCTCAATAATACCGCCGGTATCAAGAGGCTTTATGGAAAGACAAATCTGTGTATCTGAAATAGATAAACGTAAAGCAAAAGCACCCAAAGCAAGGTAGAGACGGATAGTTGCAGAAGATACACAATCACGAACGAAATCTTAATTAAGTCTTTGGTGTAGTGCCGGGAGTTCAAAGAACAGTAGCTCCGTTTGCCCTCTTATAATCTTGGGAGCAAGTTACTTGACAGATAATGCTAAAGCTATGATATTCCAGATCATATTTAGAGGACTTATGAATTAATATTTGAAAAAACTGTCTCTGAAGAACTTTTGAGTTAAGGAAATATATAAACGTATTATATTATAGCATGGACCTCCTAGCTAAGGCAACTATTATGGTGGCAAAAAAAACCCAACAATGTGGTGTTTACCTAGGAGTGTGGGAGCTTTCTTTAAACATCAGTTCATAAAAGAGCTGCAGAGTCTTTGCTGGCAACTGTCTAACGTATTCAAGTTGCTTTAGTCAGGTGGGTAAGGGATCTACGTGAAACCGCAGATCAGTAACTTAACTGGAAGCGTGCAAGTAGTTCTCAGACGCATCTAACATGCCCCTCATTTGAAATATATGGAGCCAGTTTTTCAGCAAACAAGCAAAGATGCTAGAGAGTAACAAAAGCTCAACTAGAGTCTACGTTGATTGTAATAAAATAGGAATAAAAATGATAGGAAGATGACTGGAGCAGCTTACTCGGCCCAATAGACAGACATTCCAGAATAATAACTCCTTTGATAGAATTGAGAAGGCGGATGGTGAGCCCCGACCTTGGGGAGTCTCGCGGCCCAGTGGTAAAGCGGGGAGGTTTCAGTCGCCGAGACCCCGGCGCCTCCAGTTCTCCCACCTGACCGAGGGGAGTCATAGCAGAGCCGCCCCCGGGGTCCGCGGGGCCCATGGCGCCGGTGCATGCGGAACTGTCACGAGGCGACTGTGACAGCCACCAGGGCGCCTTTCCGTGGGGCCTGGGGGGGGACTCGGTGACAGTGGGGCGCCGAACAGCAGGCGCGGGCGCAGACCCGGCTGGGGGGGCCGGGTAGTGGAAGGGGCCCCTGGGCCCGGGGCTGCCGCCGCTCGCTCCCTGCGCACAGGCCCAGTTTCTGATCCTGTCGCCTCCACGGCGGTCGAGCCTCTTGCTTCTGTGGCACCCCCTTGAGCCTTACCGACACGGGGAGCTCGGGGAGGGTTTCTGTGGGGGCGACGCGTCCTGGCAGGGTTTGCCCTCCGTGCTCCTCAGCGGCCTGGGCCCGGGACGTGCCTGGGAGAACATACCCTGCGGGAGAACAGGCTTGAGAGACGCGCCTGCCCGTTACGCTCCCGTCTTGGTGGCGCCCACACTGTGGCCAGCCGCCGAAGGCCGAGCCGGCCCGGAGTGGGGCACCCCCCCCCCCGATGCCTTTCAGCTCAGGGCTGCCCAAGGCCACGAACCCCGAAACCACACTCACCTCTTCATTTCTCTTTTGACTATCGTTTAAAGCCAATTAGCATGTTGTGAAAAGACATTTTGCAATACAAAATCTTTAATAAAGGTTTCGAAAGACTTTTCTAGTGTAGATTTCCATCTGCATCACTCTGAATCTCCCTTGGGGCTAAGCCTTGACAGGTGCCACACTGAAGTGCACCCTGATCTCCTCAGTTATCAGGCTGTTCTCCAGGCTCGTGAGGCCCGTGGGCCTTAGCGTGCACGCAGGTGAGCCCGCAGGAGTGCCACGCCGAAATGCACAGTAAATGCTAATTTCAAAAAGGTGGGAACTCTGGCCATTAGTAATATAATTTGAAATACTGCTTTTACATGTACTACTCATCTTTTATTTATTTATTTTTAAATATGTTTTTATTGATTTCAGAGAGGAAGGGAGAGGGAGAGAGGAGGGGGAGAGAGAAACGTCAATGATGAAAGTCATTGATTACCTGCCTCCTGCGCGCCCCCTACTGGGGATCGAGGCTGAAACCCGGGCATGTGCCCTGACGGGGAATCGAACCCTGACCTCCTGGTTCATAGGTCAATGCTCAACCACTGAGCCACGCTGGCTGGGCTGCTACTCATCTTTTAAATGTAGACTTTAACCCCTTGATAAGGTCAATAGATTAATAACCAACTCCCTTTCCACATAAAAAAAACACACCCTGATTCCATCTCAGGGGCAGCCTGAGGTGAGAGAGCATTTTCTTTGGTCCTTACTGAGCCAATATACCTACTAGAAACTTCTGGTTTCCATCTCGCCTGACAATGGGGATCTAGCCTCCCCCCCACTTCTTCCTCCCGGGGCCTCCACTGCTTCCTGCATTCTGTCCCCATTGGTTCCAAGCAGGTTTGGGATCAGCCCTCAAGTACATTTTTCTCATGTGCTCTTTCCTCTATTTAAAGGCTTTACAAAGACACACTTGGAATTAAGAATTTAGTACGTAACCAATGATCACATTTTAACTCTTCCTGGTGGAAATTCTATTCTTTAGATTAAGGTGACATTTTGAGTGTGTTGTGTCCCCTAGAGGATGAGGGAAATGTTATTAGAACTGAATGTACAACAAACACCATGCCCTGCAAGGAATAAGTTCTCAGTATGAGCAGACAGATAATGATCTCAAGTGACAGTGACACCAAGAGAGCTTCAGGAAACGGTGAGGAAGATACAGGCTCAGTGTGAGGTTAGTGCGAGTCACGCATTTATTGCAATTCCGTAATTATTTTTGAATGAATCAGTTAATAGATGTATCATATGAGATGCTAAATGCAAAAATGCTTTGAGAATGATAAGCGACCATAACTCTATTGTTTGTAATGAGTGGCAACGATAATAATTATACTTAATTTTATTTCATTTAAGTGACATGACATTGCCTGCTATTTACAAGGCGCTCTATTATGTAGAGGTAATGAATAAAGATGCATAATAACCACTGCCCTCAAGGAACTTACATTAAAAATAATTATATCTAATAACCTAAAGTAGCTTTCTGAAATGAATCCATTTTAAAGTTATCTGTGTGCCTTAAAAAATAAAGGCCTAGAAATGATGTATCCAGTGCCATTTGTATTGCTCTCTCTCTATGAAATGTTGGGAGGCATAAAATAAAGCACTCTTTAATGAGCCTTATATAGGCTCCTCTAATAGTCAAGGGGTGTGGTCTGTTTGGTTACTAGAATTTTTTTTAACTTCTCAAGTGTCACTGGACTAAAATGGACACTATGCAGAACGCGTATATTTAGATGTTAAACTCTAGAACAAAAAAATAGTGTCTCATTCCATTTTGAATGTCCTGCAAGTCATAGAAAATAGCTAGTCATCAAAAACACGTGTTGCCTAAATATTTATCTTAAACACTCATTGGTCTGAGCTCTTTCTGATGCCCCCACAGCCTGAACAGTTAAACAGAAAAGGAGACCTATGTTGGAGCGCGATAGTAGGACGGGTGGGTGAGGTTGACTCTGTGCTCAGGAATTAGAACTTTTGCATCACCGAAATCAAGGGTCATGGACTTAAATAGAAATGAGGACCAGGCTAATAGTGTACCAGAGTCAAACAAGCCTGTGGGAGCTGGTGAGCCCATGACTGTCTACATTGGACAGTCCCCAATCGGCCATCAAAAAGTGTTACCGTGGAGGAGGGGTCTTCTTACGGGATTTGTAGTCTATTAGAAATAAGACAGCTACCAAAGGAAGGTGCCAAAGCCAAGAAGGACTTTAATCTCCCTCTCTCCCTGCCCTCGGTTGTCCTGCGGTGCTTCCCAGCGGCCAGATCCCTAGGTTAACAAGAGAGTAGGGGGGTTAGGTGGTGCAGCTGCGGGAGTCAGCCACCCCGGGCCCAGAGCAGGGCAGAGGAAGGTAGAGAGGGAGCAACTCCCTGGTGCACATAGACTGTCACTGCAGGAGGAGTGAGCATTTTCTTTGTAAAGGTGAGAGAAAGGTATGAATCGCTGGTGTAGCTCTGCAGTGCTCTGTCTTGCTACACAATGCTGCTAGCTTTGTTTTACACGTGTAATATTTGGAACTGTGTGGACAGACAAGCAGGTATTTGTGACACTCCGATAGGAGACACACTGTTTTCAGTTCGCTGAGTGCATACATTTCAGCTACCACGTGCAAAGTCCGCTCTGGATGATGAAGTACTTTTCTCTACACTGAGGGCAGGATCCGGAATATGCTTAAAGTGCAAGGTGAAGACCGTCTCTTCAGTATTAGTAAGGACGTGCCATTGTGCTCAGTGTCAGCCTGACCGAGCTGGCTTCAGTTTGGCACAATCTGCAGACAGAGCCTCGAAATCCGCTTCCTTCATAGCGAGGTGTTGTCATTTTTTTCCTAATGGAAGAATGATGTTCGTCTTGATAGAAAGGCTAGGATTTAGTAATTTCTGCTCACAGGTCCAAAAAAAATGCAATTTAGTCATAATGCCAATTTTTGTGAACAAATGTCATAGAAATAAATAACTTTAGAAATGTTTCCTGTAAACAGAAGCAAATAAATGGCAGTGTGATCAGTAATGTGTGCTTCTTCATGCCAGTGGAGAGCCACTCTGTGGATTTATTTATGCACATCAATGTCAACACTACCTCCAACAATAGAGGCACTTTCCTGAAAAAAACCCCCAAAAGTTTAAATATTATGCCCTTGTTTCTGTATTTTACCATATGTGGCTACACTACAAATAAATTGGACTAGTCTTTTCCCCCCTCATCATCTGAGCAACACCCAACAAAGATCCCCTTCCACCCACATGAAAAGTTCATTAGTTCCCTATGGCTGCTGTAACAAAATAACACAAATTAGGTGGCTGGAAACAACAGAAATTTCTACTCTCCCAGTTCTGAAGGTCAAAAGTCCAACATAAAGGTGTCTTCAGGGCCGTCCTCTCTCTGAAAGCTGTAGGGGAATCCCTTCTAGCTTGCGGTGTTTTCCAAGTGCTCCGTGTCATTCTTTGGCTTGCAGCTGCGTAACTCCAACCTCTGCCTTCATCACCGCATATATCTCTGTGATCTCTCTTCACAGGACCATCTTCATATAAGAACATCAATCATATTGGATCAGGGCCTCACTCTGCTCCAGTCTGACATCATCTTAACTAATTACATCTACCTTCTCAGGTACAGAGAGTTAGGACTTCAACATACCTTCCGGGGGCGACAATCCATAGCAAAGAAGGAGCACTGAACGTTAAGCACAAAGCTAGAAATGTGAAGTAAGGTGGTTCTTATAAAATTGTCCTATCATTCTGTTTTTCTAACAACATCAAAAACATTTCTAATATTTACTTAAATACCTTTTGGGTGTACTTAATTAATTCAGATACAGCCAACTGAAATGTAAACACATGAAATGATGAGTATTTTTAAATGTGTTCAGTAATCAAAAGCTCCTCTAATTTTCTGTTACACACCCCATTCTATTGACATAGGTCTGAGTGCAAAACAAACTAAGAAAAATTTAGAAGAAAATGTAGGAAAACATTTTTTTATGTCCTGAGGGGGGGTGAAGTGTTCTTAGGTATGACAAGAAAGGCATGATTCATACTTTTTTTTTAATTATAAATTGGATTTTATTAAAATTAAAACTTTTGCTCTGCAAAGCACACTGGTAAAGGGGTAAAAAGATAGGCCACAGACTGGGAGAAACATGCAAACAACATCATCATACAAAGGACATATCTGGGATACAGATAAGTATGTTTAAGGTACCTTAAAACTCAACAGTAAGAAAGCAAACTGCCCAATTAAAAGGAGGCAAAATATTTGAAGGATTTTTTAAAAAATATGTGGATCAAAAATAAGTACATAAAAATAGGTTCAACATGATCAACCATGAAGAAAATTTAAATCAGAATCCTGATGAGATACCACTCCATAGTTATTAGAACAGAAAAACAAAATTGTATTTAGAAATAGCTAAAAATCTGAAATGGCTGATTCCTGGTCAGGAAGCAGAACGGTGGGAACTCTCACTCACGGGTGGTGGGAATGCAAAAAGGCATAGCCAATTCAGAAGTTTCCTGTTTTGTTATTTGCTATTTAGACTTTTAGCCTGATTGGCATTGCTGCCCATAGAAACCACAAAGCTCCTAAGTGTAGAAGATACATTTTACAACTCTGGTTACTCCAGAAGCCTAGTTCTTCAACCTGGTGGACACACAACAATTATTGCTTTGGAAGAAAGTAGTGAGTTTTTTATGTGTGATTTAGGGTAATGGCAATTATGTTTTCAACTAATCTCCCTTGAACCGGAACGAGTGCACAGCTGTTCAAGGGAGATGTGACCGTGTGCACAGAAGCCAGGCGGAGTCGCCTTCCCCAGGCCCTCATTATCTGATGTTAAAAAGAAGAGCATGGATTGAAAACTAGAATCGGCCCCTCTGTGTCCCACCTGAAATGGCTTTCGTGTCAGGAAGGTAAGTGATTGATTGGGTTGCTTACCTCACTAGCTACCCTATCATTTGAGGCAACAACGGTAAGACCAGACTAAGTGATTATTTGTGACTCTTCTAACTCTGTGGATTCTTGGGGGGCCCAGGAGAGCAGCCGCCCGGGCGATGAACAGGCGTCTCTAGCCTCAGGAGAGAGCATCCTAGCATCTCTAGTTACAGCCTTCCTACTCTGTGTTCATTTATAAATCTCCTACAGGGATACAAGGAGACCATCCCCGTGATGAACGTTAAAAGGAAAGTCAAGGAAACCGGCACAGAGCAGACACCATCAGCTTTTTATCAAGGCCGAGAATGAACGACCAGGCGAAAGCTTTCTAGGCTCTTCGTGGGGCTGCAGGGAGAGGCATTGAACTGCAGGCACACTCGTGACTTGGAGTCACTACGTTTAGTACAATTTCAATAGAATTAAAAGAGAGACACGCAACACGTGAAAGTACCAGTTTCTGCTTCTCAAAATATTTAGAGAAAACAGTGGAGAACCCTCATCGCCAGTGTTTAAAAGGAATCTTGTGTTTTAGAGCCAATTCCACTGTATTCGCTGGTTACTGTGGAGGGCTGTCTTCCAAGAACACAAATATTCCGCAGGAGGCATTTATCTTTAAGATTAAAAAAAAAAGAATATCCTGATGAATACTTGGAAACATTAGAATTACAGAGCTTCTGGCTCTGATTAGTTTGTAAACCTAACCCAGCGTGAGTCTGTATCATATAGAAGTAAACTGGTTTTAAGCAAGACGCCCACCTGCCTGCATCAGCCGTGGTCACTGAGTTAACACCAGAGGCGTTGGGCTCGGGGGGTCAGTGCACGTGGTGATCTGGTTGTATGTTTGGAACAGGAGCTTAAACTGCCAGCTAAGGAACTTCCGGTGCCAAAAAAATGATAATAGAATAAACCCATGATGGTCTCTTCCGAGGTTCACACCTCAGGGACCCTGAGCTGTTAGCAGGTGGGCTGGTGAGGGAACGGACAGGCGACCTGGAGCCAGGTGGGGTTTCCTACTTTTTCTCTTTCATCTCCCAGCTGGATCTGAGGGTGTCCCCATTAGGGGCATGCACAGCAAGTATGGGAGGACCAATTCTCTGGCGACCCCTGTCTTTCTGGCCAGACACGGGAATAAAGGGCCTCTGCCGGCTGTCCCCTCCTTGCGGCCCTGCCTCCGGGAGCCCCAGCCCCACGCCCGCATTGGGCAGTCGTAGCAGGCGCAGCCCCCTAAGGAATCCCGCCTTTCCGACCAGAGCAACTGAGCAAAGGGACCATGATGGCCAGAGTGATGGGACAGGGACGTCAGGTTTTTTTCTTTCTTTTTCCTGTCACCGCCGTACCTGAGGGAGACCCAGTCGTGCAGAAATGAGCAGCAGAGCAGGTGGCTGAGACTCAGAGAGAAGCTCTGTCCTGTCTCCAGGGGACAGGAGGCCCTGGGCCTGCGGAGCTCCCGAGACGAGCTCCCGAGAAGGCAGCTGGAGAAGAGGGCCCGGGACTCGATGAAGGGACACAAGTTCCAGGTGCACCCTGAAACGTCCGTGCTGACCTGAGGGGCCCACCGGAGCTGTCATATAAACTAATTCTCGTCTCAGACTGGCCCCCAACAGGTACACGCCTGGGACAGACCCGGCTCCCCAGGGCAAAGCCTTGAATGTTGAACTTACTTTGGGAACAACAGCTGGAGGGAAGGCGAGGCAGAATCCGCATTCTGAACCCAACTGACTGATCAGCTGTCGCAACAGAAGAAAACCCAATGTGCTCTCTCCAGAGGATTTTAACAGGACCGAGCGTTTCACAAAATAATACACGGAACGGCTGTGGTACAGTCTAAAATTATTCATCCTGTAGAGGGCCAGGAAAACCTGAGCCATTCTCAAGGGAAAAATGGTCATCAACAAATAAAACCTGCAGGATGATCTAAATGTTAGAATCATCAAAGACTGTGCTTCGTGAGGTAGTGCTACAGTCCCTTGACATTAGTGAAAAATTAGTATTTCTCAACAGAGATAAAGGGATTATTATAGGAATGAAGAGGAAATGTTACAAGTGAAAAGTAAAATATCTGATTAAAAAAAAATACTAAACACAGAGGCAACGGCAGAGGGAAGACTCAAAGGACTTGAAGACCAAAAATAGAAATTATTCATTGGCAGCAAAAATGAGCAAAATAAAACCCAGGGACCTGTGAGATGAGAACCAATTTGAAAAGTTGTGTCCATTATATTTAATTAAAAATTTCTCCCTCCCCTTTTAGGAAGGACTCCAACGACGCTCAAGTTAGACTTTGTGATATTGTATTTTGATTATTACTTTATAATTAATTTCATTATTACACAGAGCTTTAAATATTTTATAAATATAAAAGTTCATTTAAGAGCATTATCATGTCTCCATAATTCAAAACATTCCAAGTGCATCATTTGCATGAATAGAATCTGAAATCCTTAGAGTATAAGCATTAGTCTTAGAGAAAGGAAAAAAAAAAAATGAAAACAGAGTCCAGTTTCTGCCACTGGCAGCTGAGCCTCAGAAAAAGAAAACCTAGGAATCCTGGATAAAAAAATAAACAAAGCAAAGGTCCTTCTAAATACATTGTTAATCTCCTATTGAATTAGGGAAATCTCCAGGGATTGGAAAAAAGCTGCTTAAAAAAATCCGAATGCCTAGTTATCTATGCCGAATGAATCTGCCAGCCTTGCTCAGAATGGAGATCCAATATTGGCGATTAATTATTAACTGCTAATTACTGACCAGGGGCAGCAGTCAAGTCCTTGGGCGGCAGGAACCGGAGAGTTGCATCTGAAACAACCGCTTGAGGTTCCCGTCCTCCGATAAAGAGAGACTGTAGTAGAAAAAAAGTCACCACCAAGGAAAAAATAAAGAGTGTTTTCCTCTCTCTCAGGCTGGGATCTGGCTGGGGAGAAAAAAGCAGTGTCTCTTAAAAAAAGTCGTAAGCACAGGCCTGTCCCGGCGCGCGACTGGCGTCTGAATTTATGCTTCTGTTACGGTGGAAACCTCAGGCTGGCAGAGGCAAGTAAAACCCGGCCTCTTGCAGCAGCGCCCGGGGCCACCTGGGGGACAGCCGCAGCTGTGTCCCGTTCGCACCCGGGCGGTGGGTGCCCCGGGAACCGTCCCAGTCTGCTCCCTGCTGCTGTGTCCCTACAGCGGATGAGAGCAACCGAGTGACAGAAGGGCAACCGGAGACCCTGTGGCCTAGGGCTTTCTGCGTCGAGAAGCCGCCTTTTCTGGGCGGGGACGTCGCCTGGCTGTCCTCCTTTCACGGGAGAGCAAGGTCACTGGCCGTCAGGAGACGGATGCGGCAACACCCTTGCTCCCCCCCCCAGCGGGCGACCCCGGCCTAACTGCTCCGTCCCCTAGGTCATTACAGCGTTTCCAAGTCCAGCCCCTCATTCATCGGGGGGTTTATAACCCTTCTGCAGTTCGAACTGCCTCTCTGGACCTGAACCTGCTTTTAAGGGTCTTTATTCCGCCACCACCGGCCTCAGGGTGGGTAGCCGAAGGGGCATTAAGTCTCCGTCGCTCAGGGGCAGTTCTGACATTATCTGCACGGCCACGGCCGAGGGTTTCCGGTACGTATCGACAGACATCTTTGTTGAATGAATATGTATAGTTATACAGATGTGTGTGTGTATACATATTATATATATTATATATTATATATTATATATCATGTTATATATATTATCATGGTCATGGCTTAGGTTTAGCTCAGTTTCGCTTCATTTTAATTTTTATTTCACCATGGTGAGCATTTACGGGCTGAGTTTGAGGTTCCAAAATGCATCTTTATTTCTAACCTCAGGTTGCCGGCCCTTGTAGATTTTTACCTCAATCTCACGATGACTGATGAATATTGTTGTGTCTATGTGTGTGTGTGTGTGTGTGTTGTTGTTGTTTTTCTCATATGAACTTGAGTCTTTTCTTTGGTCGACCCACTGCAGTGTCAGTTTGTCAGACCCGTGTCCGGGTCCCCGACTGCAAGTACAGGCACGTGACCCCTGATGGGGGACCCAAAGGACCTCAGCACCCTCCCGGACTGTTTCCACCAGAGCCTTCGCTGTGACTTAACAGTCGAGTGTCAGAACAGACAACCTCTCCGGCCCACAGGAGTTAAGTCTGTGTGCTGTGAACGTGGCATCACCGACAGCCACCTCACCTCTCAGACGAGAGAGAGCACCCTGGTGACATCATTTAAGTACCTGGACCCAGCAGGCAAGCAGAGATCAATAAACCTGTAGAATCAGAGCCTAGACAACGCCATGTGGCCCGGGCTTGTCCAAACCAGCTGTGCCTCAGAACTCAGCCGTGCGGGTAACGTTCCCCTCACGCCATTTAAGGCTGGGTTCCCGTCGCTTGCTATCCAAGGGCCAGAACAATGCTGCTGTTAACGTCGGGTTTGGTTTCGGAACAGAACACTCCCAGCATCTCCCTTCCCCGATGCCCCGTCTAGTCTTTGCCCTTTCTAGGAGCAACTACAGCGCCGTGCTCATTTCTTCCACAATTTATTGTGAAAATGTTCAAGCATACAGAGACTCCGAAAAGGTTTAGGGTGGACGCTTACATCACCGCCACCTAGGCCCCACCACCGACGCGCCCCTGTGGCTGCCTTCTGGCCTCTGGAGCGTCCACTCATCCCCCCACCTGCCTTTTGCTCTGGCTCACTATTTTGACAAATTCAGGGTACACTGCTGACATCACCACGCTCCCTCGCAAATGCCTCAGCGAGCGTAGCCTTGAGGAGGATCCGCGTCTTCTTTACGGGAGAACCTTGCACAGCACGGAATGTGCAATCAAATGCTAATCAATCCCGGAGCTCCCTTCGGAAGCAAATATGTTTATGTTTTGTTTGCGCGGTGTTTGGATGGGTTGTCTAAAATTAAACAAAGTCTGCCAAAAGTTCAGGAAAAAGCACAGAAGTAAAATCAATGACTCCCTGAAGTAGTAATTAGTAGAAGCGTATTGTGCAAGCACCAGAAAGCCAGCGTGCAGACCGGCGGCGCCCAAGCCCAGCGTCGAGAGGCCCAGAGAGCCATTGGCAAAGCCGCTCGCGTGGCGCGGAGGCAGGGACTGTCCCTTCCTCAGGGTCCTTGGTGACTAGACTGAAATGTTCTCCAATGAGAGAGAATTGGTTAGCGGTTACCCCACATCAGTTTTAAGTTTCGCTTGTGATTTTCAGAGGCAAAGTTACCCAGGTCAAGTTAGCCTGGCCTGTCTTGCAGAATAAGCTAAATTAAGCTTCGTTTGACAGAACCGGTCTTCTCTGCTCAGGGAACCTTCAGATCTGGTCTCCATTTGCGTTTGACTGTAACAAGGCAGGGGGCGAAGTGTCCACTGTATTTTCAAGCCTGTAATGGTGCTGTTTCATTTAATGGTCACACTGTCGTCTTTCCCTCATTAATAACCCAGGAAAAGTCAAGAACACTGATACTAGGTATTACCTAATTGTAGTTAATTGTGTTAGGGGTTAAGTTGACCTGAACCTTCCATTTATAGGTAATAATTCTCTGTAGAAAAATCTTCTCTGGGAGACTCCTATTGAAGTCACAGCAGAACCCAACCTACCCAGGGATCAGTCTCCATTCTATTTTATGCCGCTATTTTCTGTAGGAATCATCTCACTCTAAAGATGACCAGGAAAACAATGGGTCTTTTGAGAAATTAAAACTACAGTTTGAAGTCCTTGGTTTAAGTATTTGGAAAGGAGTCAGAGAAATCAGTGCTCCGTACATTAAATCAGCTTTTGATTTATTGGGTGACTAATTTGAATTATTTAAGTGTTTGTTCTCACCTAAGCTTTTATGCTCAGAATTTCTAACAGGTGCAATATATGTATAACAAGTATGTGCTGATAAAGACGGGGCCCTTGGGAACCAGAAGATGACCTATGTCACATATGTCATCAGTTAGAAGTATATCAGATGTTAAATGCTAGATGCTATATTCATATATCTGATTTTCTCCCTGGAAGAGATGCCCCCGAAGGGTAGGAATGCTCTGTTGTCATTTTTTTATATACTCAGCAAGATTCTTAGAGCGTAGCAGCTGGACCTCGGCCTCGTGGTGGTGTACCACGGGGTATACGCCGTGGGCTCTCTTGTGCCCTCGAGTCTGGGTTCTGGGGCCACGTTGCCTTCCCAGCCGCTGCTCTGCCTCCCTCTGCCTCCAGCCAAGGTGGCTGCTTGAGTCTCCCACGGGGACCCTCTCTGGGCCCCTGACACTTGTTTCTGATGCAGACCCTGATCACTTCTCCGTGCTCGTGTCTTTATTTTGCCTACATACAGCCCTTCACGGTACTTCACCGTCCTTAATGGCACTGTGTTTAATACTTAGGGACTGAAGGGAGATTTCACCAACCAAGTTGAGTGAGAAGAAATTCAATTTTCATGCGAGGGTTAAGCTGTAAAACCTACTCATAATCGAAATGGTCAGAGCAATTCGACGTTTGATAAAAACATCTGACGCTTGGCTCTAAAACAAGCAAATTTTGATCACCTCGAGCAGGAATTCATTTATTATTTATTCAGCCACTCCGTTTCATTTACTTAATCAACAGACTATATTAAAAGCACCGTCTATGTGTTTAGCACTGTGCAGAGCACTGAGGGAACAAAAGGGGAAGCGATACAGAAGTCCCCGCCTTTCTGGGACCCCCATGAGCTGCCGTGTTTATGGGGCACAATGGAAGTTCAGGGGAGCACTGCGAGGGTATTGTGAGCAAATGGGAAAAGGTGAGAGATGGGCCCAGAGACAGAGAGGGGTCAGCTCTTCCTGGGCCCTGTGGGTACAGTGTCACGGACTGGATGGCATGTGTGTCCCCTCTAAGTTCTTATGTCAAAACCCTGATTCCTAATGTGACGGGATTTGCAGAAGATGCCTTGAGGAGGTAGTTGAAGAGGCTGGAGCCCTCGTGGTTGCATTAAGGTCCTTCTAAGGAGAGCCAGGAGAGCATTTGCTTGTCTCTGCTCCCCACACAGCAAGACGGTGGCCGTCTGCAAGCCAGGAAGTGGCTCTCGCAAGAACGCCACCAGGCTGGCACCCTGATTGCAGACTTCCAGCCTCCAGAAGCATGAGAAATACACATTGTTGTTGAAGCCACCCAGTCCCTGGAATTTTGTTACAGCAGCCTGAGCAAACTAAGGCCCAGAGTAGGTATTTTGAATTGAATTTAAAGTGCGATGAGAGGCCGCTGGGGCAGGTTGACCAAGGGAGTAACAGGTGACTTAACGTTGCCCTCATCTTGCCCAAACTTTAGACGGGATTCTTCCTGCCTCTAGGCCCCTGGTCTCCCTTTTCTTAGAACATTTACTCTGTACACTTGTAATTTCTCTGTCTGCCCCTCTGAGATATAGATCTTTCTAAAGGCCTCTGGCCAGGTTTGCAGCCCAGAAAGGCACGTCCAGTCGGCGATGAATCGCAGGCGGGTGTGTGGGGCAGGTGCCTGCCTTGGGTCGTCGGCCCAGGTAATGTCGCGGTTCCAGTTTCCCGCGTTAGCGAGCCCGCCAAGCAGGTGAGCGGGGTAGCTGAGGATGACATCAGCACTGCGTGGGGGCCCTGCTGGGAGGCTGCACCCCGGCCAGGGGTGCCCCCCAAGCCGGCTGGGGTGATGAGACCCTCGCAGCGGCGGCGGGCAGTGCGAGGGGCGTGTGAGGAAAGCCCGTCGCTACGGTTTTCTCCAGCCAGTGTGTGAAGTCCCATCCGTAGAGAGCCGTTGGGGTGACAGTGCCAGAACTGGTCACAGTAACCATCTGCGGAACGTGTTACCTTTACACGGACTGCGCTTCAAAACTTGGCCTGAAAATATATCGGAAATTCCTCAGTCATCCGCTAAGATGGGGCCAGTGAGGCCTCATCTCTCCATAGTTTAGCACAGTCGCTGAGTTTGCTCTACTCTCTGCCTTTAATAACCTCCCTTTCTTTTTTAAAAAATAAATCTTTATTGATTTCAGAGAGAGGAATGGAGAGGGAGAGAGAGAAACATCAATGATGAGAGAGTCATGGATCGGCTGCCTCCTGCACGCCCCCCCCAGGGATCGAGCCCGCAACCCGGGCCTGGGCCCTGACTGGGAATCGAACCCCGATCTCCTGGATTCTAGGTCGATGCTCAACCGCTGAGCCACGCCAGCCGGGCGTTGGACATGGAGTATAACTAAACCGTGGAGAACAGCTTCCCTTTTAAATTTTCATTGGATTCTAAGAACACATTTTATCCTGAAGCCACTAAAATCACATTACGTTGTGTTACAGGTGTTACTTTTTATTAAAATGCTAAGTTTTGTTTTAATTTTTCTGTTAGTCAAGTACCACAGACTTGACTGAGCAAGATAACCAGCTGGGCCTCTGACAGGCTCATTAGGTGAGTGGACGTGCTGGGTCGCCGTCGAGTGAGCTCTGCAGGCAGCCTCTGTGTGCCTGTCACACCTTCTCTGTTATACAACATGTGCTATGGAACCTGATGGCTCGGTTGAATTTCTTATAGATTGTATTCCACACTGTGTTGGCCTCGGGCAAACTAGATGATTTCAATTTCTGCTTTATCACCCTCTCCACTAATGTGAAAATAATGGTAGTTCATATGGTTATTGTGAGGTTCAGTTAAAATTTATGTAGAGTTTTATATCCAAGTCTATAAAGTTATGCATGGGAGTCCCTCTTGTTTATATTGCTGATGTGTTGTCCAAGGAGAATCAGGACATCATATTTCACAAATTTAACTGTGGTTTTTAAGAAAATTGGCATAAACCTGAAGTTTGAGATCCTGGAGTTGAGTCCTTATGATCTTATGAGTTGAGTCATGGAACCTCCCCAGACAAGTTTTGAAACCTCCCTGGATCCTCAATTTTTTTTTTTTTTTGTAAAGCTGATAAAGCAGCATTAACCTTACATGGTTTATTGAAATGACCAACGTGGCAGTGTTTGTAAATTAAATATTTTGAGTGGCTGTTAAAATGTTAAAACACTGGAGCCCTCCCAGAGGAGAGGGATATGAAGGAGTCCAACCTGAGAGGACGGCGTGGCGAGGGCAGGGCTGAGGGCGTGTACACTCGGGGAGTTTATCCCGTGATCAGTAACCAGAGGCGTAAGAACATGAGCAGGGCTAAGACTGTAGGCTGCAGAACCACCGAAATCGCCTAGCTTCTCGCAACTCCAAGGGTGGTCCGTGGGTGGGCCGTATCAGCAGCGATCGACAGCTTTCCGGCAGGAGAAATCCTAGGCGCCACCCCAGACGCACCGGATCCGCAAAGCCCAAGTCAGCAGTTAGAGCTTTGGAAGCGCTGGGCGTATGCAGAAGTATCAGCCTTGGCCTCGTGACGTAGCCTAGCAAAGCCTGCTCTTGACAGAACCCTTGAAATGAAGATAACCAAACACTTGGAGGAGGACCGGGCCAGTAGGTCCTAGTAGGTTTCTAGAATTGTATTCTCTCTTCTCCTTCGGGCCTCCCATTCTCAGATCTCCCCAAGCACAGAGCCATCTGCTGGCCCCTATAACTAGTGACCAGTATATCCACATAACTTACTCACTTGTAGGATTTAGGCTCCAAATAAGACCTGTATCTGGCCCTATTTCCTGTTTTTGGTTGGTTGGTTGGTTTTGCTTTTAATATCCATATGCTGTAGACTAGCCACCTCTGCGTTGCTGTTTTACAACGTCTCAAAAAGGCATTTAAGACTCTCAGAGGAGACGTTGGAGATCTCTGCCAGACCAGGGTATATTTTCAGGGCTTCAGAGACTTATGAAATATAGATCCAAGTCCCCAGAGCCCAAAGGCTGAGTCTCCAGGAATCTGCATTTTAACAATGGACTGCACTTGGTTCTTCTATAGATATGTTCATAGAATCCAGCTTTATTCAGCCTGTGATTTTGCATGTGTCGTTGTCCACTGAATTCACTGGCCAACAAACGCCTACCTTCATTCTTCTTCATCAGAAGGTCACCTCGTGGTGTGCCTGTATAAGGGACCAATGTCCAGGGCAGGTTTTCATTGAGGTCCATGGACCACTTGCATCAGAAATACCTGGCATGTTTGTCAAAATTCCAGGTTCTTTGTCCAGACCCAAGAGACCAGAATCACTAGGTAGACTCAGCATTGTTTCCGTTTCCCCATGAGTGTCTGATACACGACCCAGTGTGGAAACCACTTCTGTGGGGCATTAATTCTTAACCCTACTTGCCTTTAAGAATCACTTGAAGACATTTTCAAATAGGCCATACTGGGCCCCAAACCTAGTGCTTCTGATTTATTCGGGTGGAGGGGTGGGGATGGGCAGCCATCAGTATGAAATGTCCTACAGTGTCCTAACCAGTTTTCTAGCAAATATAACCTGCAGCTGCTGATCACAAAATGAGTCTCCTTTCGGGAAAAACATTCAGCTCAACATTTGTCCCTTGCCACCCTGAGTAACAATACCTCCAATGCCTGAAATCCTTTTTGATGTTCACCTAATACCCACCACCCTGCTCCCAGGAAGTCTAACACATTCTATCTAGACCAGTGGAGAAATGTCCATCTTTAAATCAGAAAGAGAGCAATTCCCAGATACATTCTCATGTATCTCGGGTCTGGACTCGTTAGCGTCACCCACTGTTCCTTGCCTTTGCAGGATTGTTACTTACCTTGTTTTGAAGAAATGGAGCATTTTCCAAGGGGAAGAAATGGCGCAATAAGTATAGTCTTCAGCAAAATGTCATAGTGACTTCTTTAACTCATGGGGCAGGTCATGAATAATAGTTGGAAAATGGGAGACTCATATCCTGCTTTTCTCCAAGTCCGTCGAGCAGTCATCTTCTGTAGCTCCTTTGTCAAGAGAAAACAGGCAGAATTATCATTCTAACACCAGCAGATGCATGTTGATGGATGCCTATCTCACCGCAAGGCCTTGTCTAGGCCACGGAGATTATAGATACATGAGGGCTGACATAAAATCCACCCTGTCCTTTAGCCTTTTGTAAAGTGAAAAAGGAAATTGGCTCGTATTTTTTAAATACAAGTTTTAGCATATTGTGTTAGTTTACAAAGAAAGATGTGTGTTTCCTTAGCCTCAATAATTTTACATAATATATTAGCCAAAGGAGGCCTTAGAAATAGCCCAGCACTCATTTACTTGTTTACACGTGAGAAGGCAAATACCAGGACAGAGCTCTTGGCCTCTTTTGCCCTCTAGATAGAGTTCAAACCAAGAATTCAAGGGTCCTGACTTCTAGCTGGTGTTCTTCCTCCCCCACCCCTTACTTTGCCTTTCAAAGATAAATGGAGTTAAGTATAGGAATTTGAACATTTAGGTTTATACCATGAAATCAGATTTTTAAAAGGTGTGATTGATTTTAAGGTGCAAAAGATCACTAATGCATGAGCATTTAAATATCTAAATCGGGTATAATAATACATATATCGAAGACTTAAAATGGCCTGTGCTTTTAGTGCTAACAGTTTTCAAACGCCTACTAAGAGATAGGCCGGTTAATGCAGGATGAATATTTAGGGCCATCATTGAAATCATGCAGAAGCTGAATGTGCTTCTTACCTCTCCCTCCCCCCTTTTTTCTGAGAAACTGTCTACATCTGGTAACCTTTTCTAGAGACGTGTGGCTTTTTTACTGCAGTTTGTATACAAAGCAGGACTTGAAGCCGAGCTGAACATAAAAATTAAAACCCGTGCTCAGCAGTACACTGGAAGGCTGGCGAGAGGCAAATGGGAAGATAGGGGGTTGGCCAATTACCCAGCCCCTCTCCTCATCTCGTGATTGGTAAACTGAGGTTTATAATAACTGCTTCATTGGGCATGTTGTTAGGATCTGATTGCTCCCTAAAAGCCCCCAAATAGGATGTGGCCTGCCAGAGGTTAGGTTCTTACGACACAGCGCATGTCCCCTCTTTCTCGTGGGCAAGAGGACCCACCGTGGCCGGTGCTGTGTACACACCTGGCTCAGGAACGGACGCTTCCTAAGTTTGTGAGAACCTTTCCTAGACGTACAAGCAGCTGCAGTGGTTCCTAGAGGGCTTCAGTTACCTTACGAATGCATGGTAGAGCCTTGGTTTCAAAATGCAGTTGCCTGCGTTTGGTCTTGGGAAACGGAGCACCTGGTAACTGCGAATCATAAGCCTTTCTTCATGGTACAAGCACTCAGTCAGACCGAATTTCAACAGTGTTTTAAATAAATTTAATTTAACCCGGGGCACTTTTTTTTTTTTTTTTTTTGCGAATGGACTCAGTGGCGATGAGGGTGACAGAAACATGAGAACAGAAAATGCGGTTTTGAATCCACACTCACGCAAGTCCCTGCTCCACAGTAGACCCGCAGCTGGTCGGTCGTCTGTGGGGTCACGTCTGGAAGATTCTCTGCAGTAATAACAGCTGCCAGAGGCCTCCACTCTCTAGGGTTGCTGTTGGAATTGGAAGCACCACAACGGCCAAAGATAAGAGACATCTTCTAATTCTTACTGAGACACACATACAGAGAGAGAGAGAGAGAGCATCAATGACTGCGCGTGAGTGAATTTCTTGCCTACTGACCCTAAAACAAAGCTTAGAGGTGGCTGATTGCAGGGGTCAGTGAAGAGGCACCTGCTGCCTAACTTGCTAACCAGTTGGTGAATTCCATCTTCAGATGCTCTGCCCACTTACCATTCAGGTCTTAGTTTTTTCTTATCAAATTTTAAGAATTACTTGCATACATCTTTTCCTTTATATTTGCTACAATTAAAACATTTATGCATTTTTTTTCTTTGTCTGTCGAGCATTTGAAGTGTTTCTTCAATCATGGCCCACCCTTGCTTTCCTGACTCGCAGATACCAGACACTGATCATTACTTTAAAATAACAATATTGAACACAGAGCAGAGACATCACCCATCGTTTTATTTCTCCCGAACTCTGATAATCCAGAGCCCTGTCTGTGTCCTGTGTTATTATCTAATTATTTATTTACTTACCTGTATCCTTGCTTGTTTGCTTATTTATTCATGATGAAATGATGAAGGCTTTTGGGCCAATTTGTTGGATTTTTGTCTTGGCCATAGTTAGTGGAAGGGGGTGTAAAAAATCCAAATCACATGGACCTCAGTTTTACCTCAATTCCCAATATAGACATCATAGTAAAAAATGGAGCATACATTTTTAATCACATATATTTTTAATATAGTTTCCATAGTTAATGCCATATGGTTAGGTACACGTTTTATGAATGCTTAACACATGAATGCTATGTGGATTTTAAAATGTTGTACCTACTTACAGTTATTTTTATAATATTTTGTCTTTTCAGCTAAGCAATATGCTGCAATTCTGGGGGGCAGTCTGCCAGATTGCCCTCCGAAGAGATTTCCAGAAGTTAAGCTAAAATGACTGTTTTGTCCACTGGGCCCTATCCCATTTCTAAGAAATCAACCGTCTTAAGTTGTCAGAGGTAAGAGTTACGGATGCTCTCTCTAGTCAGGTCATTCCAGAGATTGAAAACAATACAGAAAAGTAAAAAAGGGAATGAAAGGCAAGGCAGAAAGATCCATAAACAACCCCTTTTGACATTTTGCTGTAATTCTGTTAATTCTTGTTTTAGAAATGATATTCTGTTGTAAATAAAATAATTATTTCCAGTTTCTAGATGCTTACTCTTTGAGCAGCTAATTCCCTTTTAAGAATACTTTGAAGGAAATTATTCTAAACATAACCCCCTTTGCCTTTTCTTCTCAAGTGGAAAAGCATTGTTTTCTCTCTGTTGCTGAGTATTGTCATCATGAACCAATGACTACCCCCTGCGACGCCCTCAGTGGCTGTAAGGTGTGTAGGCTCTCTTGCCTCCCACACAGGCGGGCTCCGTTTCTAAGGAAGTCTATGTGGATGTGTGTGACTTTTAACACTGAAATATTATATGCAGTCACAAGGTTTTTCTTAAAATACATCACTTTGTTCATGCCAACGTCCATCAAAATCTTCATTGCTGGTCCTTTGTCTAGTAGGGATCTGGGGTCATATGCCTAATGAATATTCCCAATCTATTTCTTTTTTTAATTTATCTTTATTGTTGACAGTATTGCAGATGTCTTCCATTTTCCCCCCATTGCCCACCTCCACCTGGCTCCCGCCCCCTCCCCAGGCCTTCCCCACAGTATTGCCTGTGTCCATGGGTTATGCATATATGCGTATAAGGCCTTTGGCTAATCTCTTCCCGCCCCCCTTCCCTCTGAGATCCCTCAGCCTGTTTCATGCTTCCACGGCTCTGGACCTATTTTGTTCATCAGTTTATTTTATTTGTTAGATTCCACATGTAAAAAAAAAAAAAAAAAAAAAAAGAGTTTCTTATCTAGGACTGCTCTGCTTAATAAGAACATACTGTCTGGTCACGAATGCATCGCTCGGGTCTCCAGATAGTGCGGGTCATTCTTCTACCTGGTGCCAGACCTAATCAGATAAGCTGAGCTCTGCTTTCCAGCGATGACATATGACACGAGCTACAGGACATTAGCAGGAAAGACAGCGCAGCCGCAGACTGCAGTGGCTCCGACACTCGCGTCTCGATGGTGCTCCGCCAGGACGGCCGAGCAGACGGTGCCGCTCGGTGGCTGCTCTGCCTGAGCTGCTGGAGGGAGCGCTGAGGACGCGTTCAGATCAGTACAGCGCCTGTTATTAACGACGAGAGAGTGTCCATTCCGGTGGCGTCTAAATGGCCTTTCCCTTGACGGTGGCTGCGTCTGAGTGTCGGTTGGGGAGAGGGCCTTACTTTCAAGTTAAATCCAAGGATGCTTCTTTTTTATCCAACAAGGAGCTGATGAGATTTTCATTTTTTTCCAAAGCTCCAGGAGCAGTGAGAGGAGGCTCTGACTGTTTCACAAATAATTACACACATTTGGTAAAACTAATTCTCACTTAGCTCGGCGTGAAGAAGGAACGGATGGCGCCGGGCACATCCGAGGCCCGTTCGCACGCTAGAGGCGAATGCGCTCGGGGCGCAGGAGGCAGCTGCGCCCAAGGAGCCGGGCTCCCCAGTCGCCCGTGACCTCGCCTCGTGGACCCCAGGCCTCTGGCCGCTTCTTCAACAGCACGCGGGGCTTTTCGGTTAGGCGGCCGACGGCGTGAGTCACTCCAGGCCTGTCCTGGGTTTTGTCTGTTTCTTATTGTCGCCTTTAAAAGCTTTTGCCAGGTAACTTCGCAAAGGTGTTCAGGTTTTCCCATATGACGTTGATTTCACAGCCATGGCAGATAGTATGATGATTGATGAGAGAAAAGCTGTAGAAAATATGAAAATTCACCCCAGATGATGAAGTAAGCGCTCTGGTCGCCCTGGAGGGGTGAATTGACCCCCAAATTTGGCTCATATGTAGAAACTGGTAATGCTGCACATGCACCAACAAAGTGTGGGGGGAAATGATCACCCCCATAAAAGGCTGCCCTGGGGAGGGCCAGGCAGCTCCCTTGCAGGTTCAGAAACGACTTGAGTGACGGTGGCTTAAGGTTTTTATGGCAGCGAGAGAGGGGAGGTGTCGCAAAGATCCTCGTGCTCAGGCTGGGCCTTGGGTGGTGGGAAATCCCACACCTCCCTTGGCTGGCTGGAGGGAGCTCTCCTGTCCGTTTGCCCAGAGGCAGCGTAAGAGGCAAAGGGACCACGATGGACAGTGAAAGCTGTCAGCAAGCGTCAAAGGCCACGTCCCACTCTGTCTCAGGGAGCGTCACTGCATGAAGCCCTTTTCAGTGGTGCGCATGCAGGCGTGTACTGACTGGAGCCTGCCAAATATACTGTTTCGGTTTGTGGTCAGAAAATTTGAAAGCACGAAAGCCAGAAACTTAAAAGTTCTTGAACAGGTTACATTAAATAATGGCTGGACTTAAAGAACATAGATTCGCAAATCTTTCCCCCAAGTTCATCACCAGAAATGAATTTTAATGGTCTCACTAGGCTCTTACTGTCTTCCTTTCCTCTTATTCCTTAAATTTAAAGACTGGGAAATTTAAAGTCCATTTATTAACGCTCTTACTGCCTGCCAAGCCACTGGGGTCATCTGGACCACACTGCTGAAGTTATTTCATTTCATTTAACCCTGACAGTTAGGCTCTGTGCTCCAGTCCCAGCACAGAGTTAGATTTCAGAGCCACCTGATGGTGTAAATACCTGAATCTCTCCGTCATTATATTCGTCTTAATTCTTGTCTATTCTGCACACACGGGGTGGGTTTTTTTGAACTTTCATTATCCACAAAAGCAGAAACTCAAAATAACCGCCTTTGTTCTGCAGAGACTCTTCTACCCAGGCCGTGGTAACATTCCCACAGTGTACTTTATTACCAAGAAAAATTCCATGCAGAAAGGCTGTCTTTTGGTCAGCCCACAGGTATATTTCGAACTTGTTTTGCCGCATGACCCCTCTGCAGACCCTCCTCGCCCCCGGCCTTGATGCCAGCCTTGGGCGAAGCTCCCGTGCAGGAGAGAGTGTTGGCTCTTCCGAGGATCGCACTCTCCCTTCCCCAGAGCGGTACTGCGACTCATGGTTACACGGCTGGGATTTCCAACTGTCTGACATGAGAATTAGTTAGACGAATTACTTTTTATTCTTGAGCTAAGTGTACTTTTGAAATGTAGGTGATTTTAGGCCTTTTGCTATTTAAGCAATACGATAAAATGATGCTGACCATACAAACTTGTGTGCGTGTGTGTGCGTGTGTGCATGTGTGTGTCAGTGTGAGTGTGTGTGCGTGTGTGTGGGCTCATTATTACCCATTTCACTAAGGCTCCTGTTTCTCGGCTTCCAATCCCCCCACAGCCACGTCCCTCTGAAAGACAGATGGAAACCGTTCATTAAAATACCGCTTTTCAGTGTTAATTGGACTGCGACTTCGCTCTGTAAGAAGCTCCCATTTCCAGAAGCCCTGCCACGCAAAGTGTTTCTGGACACTGCATTTTAGATCAGGACACGATTCACTGTACAGTCCGCCGCCTTGCAAAGCGCAGTCGCCCCTCTAGGAAAACGGCCCAAGTGCCTGGGAACCCCCCGCGCACGTCCCGTGACCTGTGCACCCGGGGGCGGCCCAGGCGCGTGAGCCGGGCCCTGTGAACGGAAAGGGAGCCAAGGCGTGTTTCTGTCTCGGCCCTTCCCACCTTGGCGCGTCTAAAGATTTTTAGCGATAAAGTACACACTCTCCTTTCCATGTTTTTCTTTCGATGCTTTCCCTCTTGTCACTTCTGCCTTTTAAAATTATTTATCTATTCCCCTCCTCTCGCTCTGGCTTCTGTCTCCTGTCTCCTTATTTATTCTCTTAAATGCTCCGGCATCAAAAGACACAGCAGGGCTAGTGGGACAGTATTGCCTAGATAAGGGGAAGTAAGGGTGGGCTTTTCTCTCCACCTACAAATACGCTCGACATAGAGTTCTGTTATCTCCATTTCCCAAAATGCCTAACATTTGTCTGAACTTATATTTGGAAGAGAGTCAGAGGAAATGCTTAGTCTTGCTCATAGCAGAGCAATAAAGATAAATTAACTGGCTTTAGTGGTCTCTGTGCCATATGGTCTTCAACTCCCAGACTAAGGTTTCCTTTGGGAAAAAACGTCCTACAGACAACAGGGGGAGGGATCCCCTGTTACTGCTGTGTTAGCCTGGATAGAAGCTCTGTCATGTGCCCCCCCAATGTCTCATGTGCCCCAAATTCCAGAGGAACATGTTTCATTTTTTTAAAAAACGGGCTCAGCCCAGCAGGTGAGGCTCAGTTGGCTGGGCTTCGTCCCGGGCACCAGGAGGTCGGTCACCTGTTCGATTCCCGGGCAGGGCACGTGCCCGGGTTGCAGGCTGGACCCCCAGCAGGGGGCGTGCGGGAGGCGGCCCATCCCAGCTGACGCATCGTGTTCCTCTCTCTCCCTCCCCCTTCCTTTCTCTCTCGAAAATCAATAAGAAGCATATTTAAAAAAATAAATGAATTAAGTTAAATTTGAAAACCGGGCTCATTTTCTAGGTCTCATTTTTATTATCCGTGATCGCTGTGCAAGCAGACATTCAGGCGTGTCGTGTAGTGGAGCTAAAACTTTGATTTCCAGAATGTTCGAGACGTACAGGCTCTTTATTAACATGGACTAATCAAATGATGTGTGCGAAATAATCAGTCAAGGGCTGCTGTTGAAGTTTAATTGCTTTTGCAGATTGTAAATTTGACAGGTCAAGGGCAAAACAATAAAGGAAAAAAATGCAGTTTAATTTGTAGCTTAGTTATGAAGTTACACATTACATAAAATAAAAATATATGAATACTCTCTCTGCCCATTCGATATATTGTCACTTAAATCATCAATTACAGTGCTGAGTGGCGGAGCTTATTAAAGTATTCCTTCTGTGACTTCCTTCATAGTGATATAATTGAAAATCAACATTCTTCATAATAATATTCAACTGAATATCTCATACCATTGTCCTTCAGCACACATGTTAATCCTAATCGGAAAACCGAGAATGCCAAAGGAGTTGCTAAGGGATTTGCCAATCTCCTGATAAAAATATATTTATTTATTTTAATTAAGTAACCTGTTTGTTTATTACTTGACTCCGCATTCTCATTTATTTTATTGCCTACATCTTAATCAGACTATGTTGCTAATCCATGCTGGGAATCCCAAAAATCAACTTAAATTTTACCCTGTAGCTCTAGTTTCCAGAAGGTTCCTTTTTCTTAATCATGATTTTTACTAAACTTAATTCCTTTGGCTATATTTCCATTCACCATAATCTCCCGGCATCGCATTTGCTTCAACATGTCTCTTCAGCCCCCTGGGATGATTTTTAACAGAACAATAAATCGAAAGAGACCAAGTATCAGTGTGGCGTCACCCCAAGATGGAAACTTTCAAAATAAATAGTCAAAACTAGGTTTTGCAGCCCAGCAGTTGTCACTCATGCTGTTGGGATGACGAAGGGTGGGCTTACGAAGGGGATTTCTCTGGAGACCTCTGAACTCAGCCCTGTAGAGCTAGGGTGGGGATTGGTCAAGCCTGGTCAGGACACCTCAGCCAAACCGTTGAGAGGTTCAATGACGTGACCCACAATGTGGAAGGGTGGGCTTCTGCCTGACTCCCACCAGACCGGTGGAAGCGCTGTACACAAGCTGGCCTCGCCTGGTAGGCGAGCTGAACAAGAGGGGAAGGCATGCTAGAGTGTCCTGGAGCAGGGGATGGGTGAGTGTTCCCCAGAATGAGTGGGGAGCTGCAGGGGTGAGGGATGGCCTGGTAGCGTTTCAGTCTGAAGGAGTCTATGTAGAGTGGACCAGAAGACTACAAGATGAAGCGGGGGGTAGAAGTGAGAGGAAAATGCACGTGTCTGCTTCACGGGCAGTGCAGTAGGCATTCCCAGGGGGATCTCTTTAAAAACCCATAAAAACACCCTAGAAGAGTAAGCTATAGGGGGAAAGGGGGTGGGAGGAGGTGGAAGAGGGTACAGGGGGGATAAATGATGACAGAAGGAGACTTGACTTGGGGTGGTGACCACATAATACAATGTATAGATGATGTGTTATAGAGCTGTACACCTGAAACCTATATAATCTTATTAACCAATGTTACTCCAATAAATTTAATTAAAATAAAAGTAAGCTGTAAACACCAGCAATGCCTAGAGAGTGCAATACAGCAGCAGTCATAAGAATTTTCCTGTACCCATTACTCTTTTTCCTTTCTAAACTCAAACCTGAAGGAGATCAAAATCCTCTTTTTGCAAATGGACACACAAAAAAATGAATCAGAATGCCAGCCCACCCTGTTTGCTGGCCTCTTGCCTGCAGAATGTCTTAACCAAGGAGGGGAAGATTTAGTTATCAGGGTGTTATAGCTTCTGAATTGAGGCGGTACTCCCTGACTGAAAGGGATTATATGATTTTTTAAAAATTTATCTTTATTGTTGAAAGTACTAAAGATATCCCCCCTATTTTCCCCATTGATTCCCTCCACCCCCCACCCGCCCACCCCCTTCCCAGGCCTTCCCCACACTGTTTTCTGTGTCCATGGGTTATGTATATATGCACATAAATTCTTTGATTAATCTCTCCCCACCCACTCCCCCACCCCTGCCTTCCCACTGAGATCCCTCAGTCTGTTCCATGCTTCTGTGTCTCTGGATCTATTTTGTTCTTCAGTCTATTTTGTTTATTAGATTCCACATATGAGATCCTATAAAACTGAATCAGGAAGAATCAGAAAACCTGAATAAGCCAATAACAACTGATGAAGTCGAAGGGGAAATAAAAAACTCCCAGCAAACAAAAGCCCTGGTCCAGACGGCTTCACAGGGGAGCTTTCTAATTCTTTAAGTTGTAGGGTTAGATAGGTTACTAAACATTTTTCCTGCCTTTTCAGTTAGGCCTGCAGTGCTATGAACTTCCCTCTCAGCACAGCTTTCTCTGTGTCCCGTAGATTTTGGGTTGTTGTGTGTTCATTTTGATTTGTTTCCAGGAAGTTTTTGATTTCTTTGTTGATCTTATTGGTAACCCATTCATTGTTTAATAACATGCTATTTAGCCTCCATGTTTTTGAGTGTTTTTTATTGTAGTTGATTTCTAATTTCATGCCCTTGTGATCTGAGATGCTTGATAGGATTTCAGTCTTCTTGAACTTGTAGAGACTAGCTTAGTGTCCTAACATGTGGTCTACCTTTGAGGATGACCCATGTAACCTTGAGAGGAATGTATTTTCTGCAGCTTTGGGGTGAACTGTTCTGTAAATATCAATTAAACCCATCTGATCCAGTGTGTCATTTAGTCACTGTTTCTCTGTTGACTTTTTGTCTGGAAGGTCTATCCAGTGAAGTCAATGGGGTAATAAAGTCTACAACTATAACTGTATTGCTGTTGATCTTTCCCTTAAAGTCCTTAAGGTTATTATTGATAGGTCCTTACTTATTGCCACTTTAATTCTTTATGCCTATATTTCTCTATTTCTTCTTATTATTGCTGCAGTCCCTTTAACATTTCCTGCATTGCTAGTTTGGTGGTGATAAACCCCTTTAGCCTTTTTTTTTTTTGTCTGGGAAGCTCTTTATTTCACCATCTATCTTGAATGATAATCTTACTGGATAGAGTAGTCTTGGTTTCAGGTCCATGTTTTGCATTACCTTGAATACTTCATGCCATTCCCTTGTGGCCTGTAGAGTTTCTGATGAGAAGTCAGCTGACAGCCTTATGAAAGCTCCTTTGTAGGTAACACACTGCTTGTCTCTTGCTGCCTTTAATATTCTTTCTTTGTGTTGAATCTTTGGTATTTTAAGTATGTTGTGTCTGGGTGTGGGCCTCTTTGGGTTCTTCTTGCTTGGGACTCTCTGTGCCTCCTTAACTCGTGTGACTTTTTCCTTGACCAGGTTAGGGAAGTTTCCTGCCATTATTTCTTCAAACAGGTTCTCTAACCCTTGCTTACTTTCCACCTTCTCTGGCACTCCTATGATGTGAATATGATTACGTTTTATGTTGTCTCATAGCTCCCTTAGACTGTCCTCCTGTTTTTTAATTGTTTTTTGGGGTCTTTAATTGAGTGATTTTTTTCTATCCTGTCTTCTCATTCACTAATCTGACCCTCAGCTTCCTCTAATCAGCTGTTTATTCCTTCCAATGTATTCTTTATTTCTGCTATGTCATTCTTAATTTCCTTCATAGTTTCCATATCTTTTTTCATGCTGTTGAGCATCCTTGCAATCAGTATTCTGAACTCTATATCTGATAGATTGCTTATCTCCATTTCATTTAGCTCTTTTTCTGGAGACTTCTTTTGTGCTTTCTTTTGGGGCTTGTTTTTTTGTCTCCCCATTTTGGCTGCCTATTTGGGTTTGTTTCTGTGTATTAGGTAGGCCTGCTAGGACTCTCAGTCTTTTGGGGCAGTCTCTGGTGCAGGCCAAAGTCAGATGCTGTTTGTGATTGGCCTTGAGTACCCTGTTTGGACCTATCAACAACCCATGGCTTGAGGTTCCCTGTGCCAGGGCTAGGTGTGGTTGGAAAGGACCAAGATGCACACTAAAGTCTACTTTTCCAAGGCTCGGGTCCAGAAGCAGATCAGGCAAAGACTCAAAGCACCCTGAGGTCTGCTTCTGCCTGCAGGCTGATTAATCTGATTCTCTTAATGAGCTTCAGGCTCTAGAAGCTCCACAGGATGGGACAGCTGCTTGTTATTTCTCTTAATGAGCCTCAGGCTTTAGAAACTCCGTGGGGAAGGGCGAGGGGTTTTCTTGTGGGGTGGGGCAATTGCTTCCCCCTCAGGCAAAAGCTGCTGGGAAGGCAAATGTCTGCCTCTGCAGAATGGGGGAATGACTTGGCACAGGAATCCAGAGGGGTGCCTGCTGAGCTCTATCTCCAGAGCCCACAACCCTAGATTCTCCTCACACAGCTCCAGTCCATGCTGCCGTCCCTCTCCTGGAACCCAAGGTGAGTGACTGCACACACAACTTTGTGCCTTGGCTCTTTAAGACGGTGCCTGCAGTTCCAGCTGTCTCTCCCTGGCAGACAGAAACTCGGCTGCTTTTCACAGCCAGATGTTATGTGGGCACCTTTCTCAGTTCTGGTGCTCTAAGTTGGGGAGCTCAGCCTGGGGTTTAGGCCCCAGGGTCCTCAGTGGGAACCCCCACAGCTGAGATATCCCTTCAGACCTTCAGCTGCTGCCTGTGGGAGCCCAGCCAGGCCTCTCACGTCCACACTTCCTACCCGTCTCTATGGGGTCTCCACTTTTTCTTCTTGGTTATGAGGTTGCTCCAGCTCATCTTCCGTTGCATTTGATTATTCAGGATGGTTTTCCTATATTTTAGTTGTAATTCCAGTTTGGTCCCTGGAGAGTGTCAGCGTAGCTTCCACTCAGTCCACCGCTATCTTTAATCTGATCATATGATTTTTATTACCTAAGAGTCGTCAGAAAAAGTAAGTGGAATTCCTTGTCATGTACATGCAAGGGAAAATTTTGGCCACTGAATTAATTTTTTAAAAACTTTTTATTATGGAAAATTTCAAATGTATACAAAAGCAGAGATCACAGTACCATAAACTCCCATGCTCCTATCGCCGGTTAGGACAGACATCAACTCATGTCCAGCTTGCTTTGTCCATGCCACTACCTTTATTGAAGCACATCTCCGATGCCCTATCACCCACCAAATTAATTTTAAAGAGAGAAAGGATGGGAGAGGAGCAATGTTATTTTAAGATTAAACTTCAGGAGTCCTGCAAGTGTAACAGCTGTGGAAGAATTGATATATGAGTTTTCTGTGTGCTGTGCCAGGGACAGAGCTGGCCTGGATTTGAAATCATGCTTATAGACAGCTGTCTTCGTTCAGCTCTAAGAAAGCTGAATTGATTTAAAGTGATCTGGGACTGGTGGATCCTAACCACCTTTTGGTTTTTCCGAGTAGTAATTCATTCTCTCTCTTAGAATGTATTGTGAAGCATTTCATCCATACATAGCAATGATTTAATGCCTTTACAAGGCACGGCTAATAATATAATTCAAGTAACTGAATTGTCAACACTAGGGAAACTGCCTGCTCCTCCCTGACCCTGGTTCCTCACCTTCCTCTCTGTCGTAATCATCCCCACTTTTGTATTTATCATACATTTGCTGTTTCAAAGGATGTCTTCCCTTGTGTGTATCGTCAAAACATTATTTAGTTCTGCATGGTTTTGAACTTTATGTGAAAATTACCGTTGGTGATGGACACTTGGACTCTTGCTCTTTTTTTTAATTTTTTTTTTTTTTTTTACGTTATAAATAATGCTGCTAGGAACATTCTTTTCTCCAACTCCTTGGGCATCTGGGAAAGAATTTCTCCCGGCTCTCCGCCTAGGAATACACTTGCCAGGCCATAAGGCTCACATCACCCACTTCGCTGGTGATTTAAATTTATCTGCAAAGTGATTTTCCCATTTACATGCCTGCCAGCTCTGTGTGAGGTTCCCACTGCTCCACATCCCAAAACAACCCCTGAAACAGGCAATATGTTTAAGGTTTCATCAGCCTGATTGGTGTGAAACAGAAATTCAGCCTTGTTTTGATTTGTATTTCCCCTATGTGGTCAAAGTTGAGTCTCTTTTCACACTTTCCGGTCACCTGTGCCTCTCTCATCTGAAATGCGCGGCCTTGATCTTTGCCTGATTTTTAGCTGGGTTGGATTTTCGCCCCCCACGTTTATAAGAGTAGTTGATACATTCTGCGTACAAACTCCAAGCCAGTTTTACGTGTTATAACTGTGGCTTCTAATGACACGTTTAAAATGATGCTTTGGATGATTTGGAAGCTGTACATGTATGTATCTTTTCCTTGTGAATTGCACTGTGTATATCTTTTTAAATAAATTCTTTCCTACCTGACTGTCACGGCATCTCCTATATTTACTTCTAACAGCTTGAAGGTCCTGTTTTTCACATTTGTAGACTTTTCTTATCTGGACATGAATTTTGCATGCTGATCTTTTGCCGGATAGATTCTCAGTTGTCCATCCTTCCTCTCCCGAGCGGTCCAGTCTCCCTGCAATGGGTCTTCAGAGGCAATTTGGATTTATAGCGAGATGGGCAGTGCTGGGGAGTCGGCCTGTGGACCCTCAGTACTGTCCCGTTGGCTATCTGCCTGTCTATATACCAGTGCTACTCTTTAGTTGTTTTTATGATTTTATAATAATTGTTGGAAACGTAAATGTAATATCATTTTACATCCTTATTTTAAAAAGTATCTTATTGAAACTTTATAGACTTTGGAATTACCTGATGTTAGATGTCGATTGGAACAGAAATGAGTGTGTAAATGAACATTGGGAGAAATGGCAAATTCGTAACACGGTGTCATCTTTGCGGATATGTTTAGTTGAACCATATGAAATTGCTGACATGTGACCCTTTTTGACCTGCCAAAAGAGCACTTTCATAGACTTCCACTGAGTCGGGTATCTCTCCGTTTATTTGTATCCATCTCTTCAATGTCTTTCATTAAATTTTTACTCTTTTCTCCAGAAATTCACACATATCATTCGTTCAATTTAAACCTAGGCATGTGTTTTTATGTTAATGTCTTGTTGTGAAATAAATCCCTTTTGAAAGGTACACTTCTGTTTTGCTCATATAAAAATGTCCAGATAATTCACTTAAATGCATCCTTTATTTACTAACTTGATTTTCTTGACTAAATCACTCAGTATATGTAGTGAGCAGTGATCGGCAATATCTTTGTCTCATTCAGTGCTTGAGTTTAAAGGAAATCCTTCTGACATTTCACTATTAAATTATGATATTTGCTGGAGGTTTTTGATCGATAACTTTAATAGGTTTAGGACCGATTCTTTTTAATCCTAGCTTGTAAGTAGGCTTTATTTTTATTATAAATGAAGTTTGAGTATTATCAACAGATTTTTCTGCATTTATTGATAGGGACGTGTGGATTTCCTCTTTTTAACTAATGGATTACAGTGCAGTATATCAATAGGCTTTAGTCGAGAAGTATATATGTATTTTTTTCTCAGTATTTTTCATGTGTGATCTTTTAAAAAGTAGATAACATGCTTACATAAAAGTGACCAGATATGTAGGTATGGGACAAAGTAATATTTACAAAACTAACTCCTATTTGCTTTATCCAGCCCAAGAGATAGAAAACTGTCAACAGTCCAAAGACTACTCAGAAATAAATACTAGCCAAGATTTCGTAAAACACAATTTACGAGTCTTATCTTCGAGGCAGCAAACAGTTCTGCCCTCTGCCTTGGAGGGAGACACTGCCCCCACCTTCCCGACTTGTGTGCTATACAAGCAACCTTGACAGTTTGGGACAAAAGCTGACCCCAGATGCGCAGCCCCAGGGAGACTCAGGGAGGACTGTCCCTCAGCAAGCCTGGCCCTGGACGAGCGGGGGACTTGCGGGGATGGAGCGGTCTGGGGAGGGAGGCCTAGGTGTGCCCTCCCTGTGACCAAGGGGGTCACCGATGTTCAGAGACCAGAAAAGCCCACAGAAACGAAGACCTAAAATGGTCAGCCACACCCATTTTTTCTGTTCATCTTGGATTTACCGCTAGAGCAGTTCCCAGAGCGCTTGCCACCAACGGGGGCTGTGTCACTCCTACTCAACAACGGGCTGTGGGCTGGATGCAGAGAATCCCAGACCTTAGGAAATGACGGAGGTGTCCCCGGTAGAGTCTCGTTCCTGAATGACTGGACAGAGCCTCCCTCTGACTTTCAATACACTGTAAAATGAGTGATAAACATTGTTTTCTCGTCAAACCCCTGAAATGTGTGAGTTCTTGTTGCGCAATTAGCCTGTGCTGCCTGAGATAGAGATCGTGATAATTTGTAGCTGCGTTTTATCGGGTACTTATCATGGGATAGATACCGTATATTACCAGACTTAATGCTCTCCCATGCTTATGGCACAGGTTTCATTAATCCCCTCTGAGGGACCAACTTGCCTTTTCAAACTTGTCCCTCGGCCGTCAGGTGGGGGAATTAGGACTTCCCACTAGTTCTAACTGGGCCCACAATGTTCCTGTCCTCTATGATGCCTGCAGTTCATTTAATTCTTAGTGTACCCTTGTCCCCTAAAAACGTCCTATCCTTAGGGTGAATCCATCACCCCAAGCTGTGTAGCCCTCATTGACATCTGGTCAGCAGAGTAAGGTTGGGGTTCAGTCCTGGTCAGGCACATAGAAGAAGCAACTAGTTAATGCATGAGTAACTGGAAAAGCAAGCGATGGTTCTCTCTCTAAAGTCGATCCATTAAAAAAATTAAATATGTTTTCATTAATACAAACAATGCACAGAGCCATAATATGATCTAATTTATTTTAATTAAAAATGCACTATTAATATGCTTTCTAAACCTATACCTTCTTCGCCCTCTGCGTTTGTACACAGACCGTTCTTGAATCTAATTTCTGAGAGTAACGGATTTAATTTCAGCGTCACTCTGCGATACGCTGACACACAAACTCCGGGAAACAGGAAACCCCAGCCCTGAACTCCAGGAAACCCGAGGGTTATATAACAGGATCTCTCAATCTCTCAAGTGCACCTTTAAGAGGGAATTTTATAAAGATGCCTGAGGTCTGATATTCTATTGGCCCAAGGACATGACCTTCCCTCGTCTCCATTCTGCTCTCAGTTCTCCTCTGCACTGGGCCAGGAACAGTCAGTGAGGAAGCATTCCCCAAGAACTATATAGGTTTTTGTAATTTGAAGGAAAAATTCCTTAAAAATATATATATATATTTATTTTTAAATAATGCGCTAGTATAAGAGAGTGCTTTTGTTTTGCTCTGGCCTAACTACTCCACGCCACATAACCTGTAGGACTCTCACTCCCGTGGGAACTCGCTGGCAACTCATCCTGGAAACGTCGTCTGTGAGCATCTCAGAGTTTATCCCGCCTCAGGATGGGAAATCCCAGTGGGCTCACTGGCATTTTCTTGAAGATAAGCGTCTATATCTATAAACTTTGATTTTATCTACTCAGTAAACTTTTCACGAGGCCTCCTTTTGCTTCCTCAAATATGTAGAGAAACTCACTAATTATCTTGGAAAGTCAGGCTGGGTGGAAAACATGGTAAACATTTCCGTGGGCAGCATCATTTTTTTAAAAAAAAAAATTATCTTTATTGCTGAAAGAACTTGTTTCCAAGGATGTGGGAAGGGCTGGGATGGTAATGTGCCTGTTTAATCGCTGCCTGGAGTAAGCTCATGCGCAGCACTCATCCCAGGGATACTCTTTTCACCTTCAGCAAGACATGAAATGCCTTCAAATAGCTCCCCTGTACTGTTCAATGGTGTTAACTTAACTATCAGGGCTGCCACTGGCCATCTTTATAGCCCTTCCCGGGTCCATCTCCGCACCAGGCACGCCTGGCTACCAGAAATGTCACCCATCAGAGCTTTAAGCCGCATCTTTCGCTGATAAAAATTGGTGATATCATTGAATGACAGATTCAGAAGTATTATAAAAAGTCTCTCAAACAGATGGCAAATATACCACTGTTTACATTTTTTAAATGAACACCGCAGATGGCGAGAAATTATTCCACCACGTGAAACAGGAAAATTCCACAGCATTTCTACAAAGGCACTTTTCTTTACTGCAAGGAAATGTATTTGGTAATTTAGCCACCAGCCGCTCCCCTGCCTTCCAGATCGTGTACTGGCACACATGGGGAAGAGGCCTACAGAGCCTGTGTGCATCCTTCCTTGTGTGCCCTAAATTCACCGAGAGTAAAAACGCACGGGAGTGAGAACGGTGTACGGGTGAGTTCCTTCTTTAGGGAAAAAAATAATAATTCTTTAAAGCATTTTTAAGTAACTTATTCAGTTACAATACGTTTTATGATTCAATTTTTTTGGCTATAAAGGACATTTACATGTCACATGTGAACATTTTAAAGACTATCATATTTTTAAATGCGCCGATAGTCTGGATTGTATACTAATTTCATGTTTATTTTGTGAGATGATGACATAACAGAATGTTTAGAGTCATAGGAATAATTCAGGGAGTTAAATAAGCATTTGAAGATGAGGATTTGAATTTTCTGTTTGATTACAAATAGGATGATAGTCACAGTAGTGGAGACTGTTGCACTTCACGTGAATGACTGCCCACACCCGAGTGTCACGCTGATCTCAGACGTGCTTTATGTGGCACCTTCTCAGAAAGAAAGATTTACTTCTAAGACGAGGGTCCTTTGTAGAACTTCAGTATCATTCTCACCTTTTATTTTAATCTTCACCTGAGGGTAGGTCCCTATTGATTTTAGAGAGAGGAAGGGAGAGGGAGAGGGAGAGAGAGAAACATCGACCGGGGTCCAAACCCACAACCCAGGTACGTGCCCTGACTGGGACTTGAACCCGCAACCTTTTGGCACACGGGACGAGGCTCCGACCCGCTGAGCCACCCAGGCAGGGCCTCGCCGGGTTTATTTTGAACAGTTCCTGTAACTGTCCTCTTTTTCAAATGCGCACTTGAATTTAAAAAATGTAACTTTGACTATTTGGAAATAGACATTACCGCGTTCCCCCTTCGGGCGGCCTCGTGAGCCGTCGCCGGGGAAGGCGCCCTCCCTCGGGGACTGCGGCGAGGGGCCCGGGCCCTGTCACCCGCAAGAGAGAGCCTGTGGCGTCGGTTGCCGGGAGCAGGGTGCAGCCTTCCTTGACTCCGAACAGTGGTTCCCAGCCGTTACCTCGGAGTAACGTGGGAGGCCCGCTAGAGCCGACGTGCCTGGGTCCCGGGCCCGGGGCTCTGGGTCCCGGGCGGGGCCTGAAATTTGCGTTTCCGAAACGGCCCTGTGGGTTGCGGCGCTGCTGCAGGCCCCGCGGAGACAGCCGGCGGCGCTGGGGCGAAGACGAAGGCCGGGGGCAGTGAGCCCAGGCAGCGGGCCCTCGGCTCAGCCTTGCCGTTAGCCCGCGACCTCGGACGGGGCATTGCTCCCCCGTGGTTACAGCTCCACCCTCTTCAAATAGTTGGTCTGGGCGATCACTCGTCTCCTGGGTTTCACCCCAGAATCTGAATGTAAATCAAAGCCGCAGAAGAGCACACAGTCCCTTTAAGTGGGTTGATTGAAGGTCTTAAAGGGAGCAGAGGTCTGCAGAGACTATTTTTGTGTGACTTTTGTTTGTTTGTTTTAAAATATGTTTTTATTGATTTCAGAGAGAGGAAGGGAGAGAGAGAGAAAAACACCAATGATGAGAGAGTCATTGATCAGCAGCCTCCTGCAGGCCCCCTGCTGGGGTTCGAGCCTAAAACCCCCGCATGTGCCCCGACCTGGGATCGAACTGTGACCTCCAGGTTCATGGGTCGACGCTCAATCGCCGAGCCACGCCGGCTGGGCGTGCGGAAGCTTTTTAAATGACACGGGGGCTCTGGCCTTCATCTGGCTTCCTCTGCGAAGGTGCCTGGACTTGAGCTCAGAATGTCACTGCAGAAACAAACAAACAAACAGAACTCCAACTATCCTAATAGACATGTGATTCTAAACTCCACCTTGTCTTCATCCTGTTACAAAATTATCGCCGAGGCCTCCACAGTGTTGCCAGAGCTTGGTCTGCCTCGTGCTGAGTCGGGGCTCCAGGCCGTAGCAGCCAGTCCATTAGTGCCGGTATTGATTTAATACTCAAGGGCCCCTGCGGCCTCTTGCCAAGCCACCTCTATGGTAGGTTCTTCAATAAATACTATTTTCTGTTCATTATGATGGTGGCTCTTCCCCGTATTTCAGAGACTGAAGAACTAAGTTAGAGAGAGTTGGAGCGAGTGACCAGGGCTTGGAAACACAAGTGATCTCCCCCTGGTTGATCTGACTGGGTTCTGCGTAGGCTGGACTCGAATTTTATTGTTCCGTTTCTGTTACAGCCAAGAAAATTTCAGTCGTTGATGAAAACAGACTGGAAAGATGATTAAGAATTCAGAATCAATAAAGAACATGAGGGAGCAACAGGGTGTTGAGAAAATGATTTTCTAATGTGTGCCCTTGACGGTCCCCAAAGCTTCACCAAAGAGGCCATTGAAGTGCTAGTAGTTTTGAAGAAATCAGATAGCCTACTCTTCAATGTTATTTGTAGTTGATTATAAAACTGATCAGCCTGAAAGTTGTCTGCCCTGCAGCTTTGCCTTTCCCACCTGTCCTTGAACAGCGATCCTTAGAGAAAGGTACGCGGCTGGCCCGCAGCTCTCAGCACCTGGCCTGCTGGGTAAGCATCGCCAGGGTGGCCAACGAAGGACCGTTCCCACAATCCCTTCCAACAGGTCACCCACAGTCATCGCATATAATTCTATTTTATTTTATAAAAATAGAATTCATGGGAATTAAATAGTGTGTTTTGCTGTTTTAAATAAACTAAGTACGAATAATTGTGATTAACAAGTCCATCTAAGAGATACGTAGGTCCTTATGGCTACAGGAACTTAAATTTAAAAAATACCTGTTTGTAAGGAAGTCTGATAAGACATTCAGTCAATAGAAGACCTTTAAATATAGAATCGTGTTGCACCAGGATGAGTTAGTGTTGCAGAAGAGGGGTGGGAATAAAAGTCCAAGGAGACGAAATTAATGGTTCATAATTTCCTACCTATGAATAACAGCTGCTTATGTGTTTTTCAATGAGTGGTGATGACATCAATTTATTGTGGCATTTATGCTCCATTGGTGTCAATACCTAAATAATGTTATAATTTCAACTCTTTATACTTGAGATAAAAATTGATATGTCACTTTAAAATTCACAAGAAGTAGGTGGTTTTTAATTCTCTTATAAGTAACAATAGTATCTAGATACCTGTGTTGCATTATTGAATGAAGCACAATATAAATAGAAAGTAACAATCACTGACCATAGCATTACTGATGGTAATCGTAATGATGGAAATAAGGATAATGTTCATGAATAGATTGAATTGAAATCTTCATGTAATGAGATAGGTGTTATCTCATATTTATAAACAAGGAAACTGACCGTTGGGGTAACGTGGGCGATTATAATGGGAAAGGCTCAGCCGGGACCAAGTCGGACCCAGTGAGGCTCCGTCTCCTGGCTTCTCCCTAAGTGTGAGCAGTGATGGGACGCAGCAATAACACGCTAATTTTGCTTTGTCCATCCCTACATCGTCCGTGAGTCTGGAAAACTTGGCAGAAGATCTCTGTGTTTGGTCTTCTTAAAATACTCCCAGTTTATAACTCTTTAAAATTTACTCTAGTGTACGATCCTGTGTTTCCTGCCTGGGACCCTGATATCTTTCTATTTTGAACCATTTACTCTCTTGTAATTAGCTTAGGCCACTCTTCCAGCCTTTGTCAAAATATTATTAGTGAAGGACCAGTAGATTCAGCATCATTAAACCTAATGGAGTTAGATTATCACCTGGGACTGACAATTCTCAGTAGCAAATTATCTCTGAATTCATCACAAAAATTAACACTTACAATCACCTTTACTTAAAAATAGTCTAAATTAGTTCAACCAAGAGAAGTGATAGAATATGTTTTATCTGAGTAAAATGTTGCCATTGGCGATAATAGAAGAGCATAAGTATCTGAACTGCCAAGAATATTTGTTACGTTGTAATTTTAAGCATGTTAACGTCTCGCTCTCACATTTCGCTTTATCAGAAGGGGTTAGACTCCGGTATTCTCAACACGGCAACCAAAACCTTGTCATTCATTCTGTCTGGAAAAGACAACTTGAGCACTGCAAGTGGCCACCGTCATCCCGAATTTGGCCCTCGAGTATCTATTAGCGAGTGATACCAGCTGTCAGTCTAGCATTCGTTGGGGAGATAAATACAATCCACCCTCACTGAGCTCCCGGACAGGAACGCACTGATTTAACATAATCCAATCCATTAGTTTCAAAATCTCAAATAAATGTCCCTCCCAAGTATCTGAAAATGTCTCTGGGTCACAAGATCATTATTGTTTGGCTCTAAAGGGGGAAAAGATTTATTCAATGTACTTCCAGCCATCGCCAGTATTTACATATCTGGCAGGAGATGTAAATTCCTCTTATAACTGGAAACCGTCTCAGGAAGCTGTCTCCTCTCTCTCCATCCCGGAGGGGCCTCCTTAAAATGCAGTGCGCAGCTCCCCGGCAGGGCAGAGACTTTTAAAGACACTGGTCCCTGATTTCCCCCCCACCAGAGGATTTTCCCCGGGACGAGCAACCCTGAGTCACCCGCGGAGCAGCATCTCGGTGAGCTTAGGAGCAGAGGCCCCGGCACCCGCAGCTCCGAGCAGGGCCCAGCGAGGGGCCCGCGTCGCTGAAGGGTGCAGCTCGGTTAGCCTCTTCTTTAGAAACTGAACAATATGTTTTTAAAAGTTACACATCTGTTACCGAGCTAGTTACATGTTACCCCTGAAAGGTGAGTTCCGACAATGGTAATGATGCCACGTGTTTATAAAAAATGAAACGGATACAAATAAAGAAAGAACCCTCATGGGCAAGGTGGCCCTTGCTGGCAAAGCTGGTGCAATGCCCGGGTTACAGGGTTAGGTGATGGGAGAGCCGTCTCCGGGATGGGTATAGGGGATTATTTTTCTACTTATTAATCAGAGTAACGTTCGTGACATTTCTCAGCCTTAGAGGAACAGGGACTCGTGATAGATCCAATCACACCTTCACACAATTATGCAGTCAGATGGTGTCAAAATGAAGGCATTTTAAAAAGCTCAGATTAGAGTAAAACTCACTTTCTAAATATTAAATAACTCTATTTGAATACCAGAATAGTCCTTTACAAGTCATCCAAATAAAAGCATTTCTTCGACAAACTTGACTTGGTGGAATGTATTTATAGGGAGGAAGTTCATGAGGTTTTTTTTTCCCACAAATGTGATTCATCTAAAGCTCATTGCATCGCCAGTAAAGTCAATTTTTTCCCCGGTCACACGTTATTTGGCAGGAAGTCTATTGTTGCTGCAACATTTAGGTTTTACGAGCGGGCCTGTTTTATAGGAAGGGGTGGTAGTATTTTTTAAAGAGAAGCCATATAATGCATTTTCGAGTCTCTGAACATGAAGATATATTGTATTTAATGGTGCCAAGAAAAGATAGCATGGGCCGGCAATATACAAACATGTCCACGGTCATGATGCAGTAGCCCAGAGATGACATACAAAATGCCTCCTGTGCCAGCCCCTGACATCTCCATGGGCTCTGGCAGCTCAGCCTGGTGCTCGGTTGTCCGAACACGAGGCTGAGCTCTAAAAGATGGACCTACGTGCGCAAAGACAAGCTCTGTTTACTATCAATGGCTTTTTCCGAAGAAACTGCCTAATATTTTCAGTTTAACTGCGTGACTGGAATTCTCACAACGACTTTAATGCCCGTCTTTGAATTCATGTTCTCTAAATTAAATTCAACGAGACTGTTGAAAAACTTTGAGTAACTCACCTCTATTGTCAGAAGTAATTTGGTCAAAGGGAAAGACCCGGTCAGCCTCCTAACAGAAGTATTAACGCTTGCAATGAGTATCCATCTGAGAATCAAGGAGAGCAGTTGTAAGCATTTGATAAGTAATTTGTTTGCCTCATTATGTAGAACAACTTGTGCAGAGATCTGACACATCGTGACAGACGAGACTGGCGGCTTCTTATTGCCTTTACTTAGAGAATTGAATGTGCTGGTGATTATAATAAAGTTTTTAGTTTAGAAGAAAGTGTGTCATTCCTACCCCGCTCTATTAAAAGTCATAGGAGCATGAAGAGACGGAGTGAAGCATTTGAGCATAACTGATATTATAAATTACTTGTCACATTAATGATCCCATTAATCAAGGGAAATGTAGCGAAAGTGTCGAGGATACGGCAGGAGTGTTTAGCCGACTCCACCGCGTAAGACCCTCGGAAAACTGACACGTGCACCCCAGGGCCTTCTTTCTCCCGCTGAATGGGACATGCTGCTTCTACAGGAGGGACACTGATGAATGAACAAGTGAAGAAGAAAACTAGCAAACAGATAATGTTAGAACTCGATTAAAGGACAGCACTTTGCATTTCCGCTGCTCTTACTCCTTTCCTGTCTACGTTACCTTGGACACTGAGTGACTCCCAGCAGAGACTCAAGTTACCCCCGCCCAGTGTGATGTTACATCCATAGCGGACACTTGTCCAATTTTATACCAACTATTTGCCTCAAATCACTGACTGTTGGAATTAATAACGTGCTGACACATTAACTACTGAGTTAGGCGGTTGAGGTTCAGGTTTAATGCAACTTTTATTGATTAACCTATCATAACACCCGTTTATTTAGGTTTCAAAATGTAAATGATATTAACTAAAACGCAATAAAAGGTGAAGTGATGAATTAGGCTTCAGATTAGATTTTACTGTTTCCAAGGAACACAGATGACGATGTTATTAATCCTAGAAGTCTGTCACTTTGAGTTTCCAACTTTTCTTCCTTAATCTATTGATGTACAGTCTCTTAATAAAAATCTAGGACAGACACAGCCCCCGTTATGATTACCTTTATTGGCACTAAAGGAGCATATGTAATTCAGCATCAGATTGTGTCATATTCGGTTAGTCAGAATAATGTGATGTGTTTGCCTGCCTAACAGTATGTCAGATTTATTTAATGAATATTCAAAGCCTCACCAGTCCTGGGTTCTGTTAGGAAAGTAAAGCATTGTTTCTAGATGAGCCATTTGAAAGGAAATGACACACTTTGGAAGGAATTTTTTTAAAAAATGAGGTCATGCCTATAAACACTTCAGCTCTACATCAGGAGTGAAGGAAAAGATTAGCAGATTCTAAATTTAAAATTTTAATATCTATGGATGCCCGATTATCTTTTTTTTTTACATTAAACGAATAGAAACCGATAACTTACAAGAGATGAAGACCTTTTCTTTAAACTTCCAGAGCCAATGTAGTGACCGGTGTTTTATATAATAAGCTAAATAACCACAGGAGATTCTCAAGAAAAAATGTGGGAACTGAGTACTTGACAAGATATTTAGAGGCAATTAAGCAACACTATGAACACGGGGAAATCATACAAAATGATTTTTATGGGGTCATATTAAAAACTAAAAGGACGCACCCTAGCAGAAAGGAAGGCTGAAAATCACTCCCCGTCGCCAGCTCGAACCTTTACTTCTCGGCGCTTCCTTGTGCATCATATTTATGTCCTGGTGACAGTGCCCTGCGCGAGCTCCTGCGCCCGCGGCCGGCCTGTTACGCGTCCCACCCGCGGCCGCCCCCCAGGAGCCTGCTGTTCCCTGCGCTCGGCCGGGAGCAGCCACGGCGGTCGTTTCCCCCACCAGGCTGCTGCGGCTGGTAAAGATGGTCATCGGGTTTACATTCGGCGCCTTTTCATGCCCGGCCTGTCCTGGGCAGGCAGTTCCCTCCTACAGAGAAATAGTAGACGCCACAGGTGCCTGGGACGGAAGGAAAAGGCACCTAGGAGAGCAGGGGCCTGATGCCCTCACGGGTGTGATTTCAGACCGTCTTTAACTATGTGTCAGTGTCCTCCGTGGAAATGATTGTTTAGAGTCAAGGGAAAGCTGGGGTCCTTTTAGCTCAAGTAAGCCGGGTCGCCCGGCCCGTGTGGCTCAGCGGCGGAGCATAGGCCGGATCAGGAGGTCAGGGCGCGCAGGAGGCAGCCGGTCAGCGACTCTCTCACCGCGGATGTTTCTGTCTCTCTCTCCCTCTCCCTTCTTCTCTCTGAATTCAGTAAAGACATATTAAAAAACAGAAAAAGGTAAGCTGGGTCTTCTCCTTCAGGATCCCATGAGCTGTGATCAAGGTCCGGCCGGGCTGTGGTCACCTCGAGGTTGACCTCGGGACGACGGGCTCCCAGGCTGCTCTGTGGCCTTGGGCAGGCCTCCGTCCCCGAGGGCTGTGGCCTTTATTGCCAGCTGCTGCGCCCGGGCCCCTCGCAGCTCTTCACCCCACCAGGCTCTTCAACAAGGCAGCTTTCCTGGGCAAAGTGGGAGGAGACCAGGGGGCAAAAGAGGGTGAGAGTCCCAGCAGGAGAGAGCTAGGAAGGTGGGAGCCAGAGTCTCTGTCACCCACTGGGGGACCCGCTGTCCCAGCGCCTTCGCCACGATTCTGTTCTCCTGGCTGCAGGCAGGTGGCCAGGTGCCTCCCCAGGAGGCCGCACAGGGCGTGAGCAGGTGCGATGGGGAGCGGGACTCTCCCCCTCCACCCGGGCGCCTTCCAGGACCGGGCAGAAGTGCCCGCGGCCATCTGTGCGGGTTCTCACTTGTCACTCAGTTGCTTTCGTTAAAACCTCACACCTCGGTGGTCACACTGGAGAGTGAGCTCTGTGGAGCCAATTATCCCACACGAAGGGGAAGGGCCCTGCTGACACACAAATGCCGCCAGCGGTCAGCGAAGGACGGCGCCCCTGCGCCCGTCCTGTCCTTGGGCTCCCCCGGAGAAAAGGGGACGCTGAGGCCCCGCCCCGGCCTTTGGGTGCTGTTGGTGTCACACTTTCTGAAGCTGCTCAAACGGTTCGCCTCCTGACGAGCTGGCCTGACGCTGGGGGTGTCTCGTGCCGGCTTCTCCGAGAGCCCGCGGCCACCTCGCTGGCTCCAAAACGAGCGCTCGGCGCCGAGATACGAGGGGCTCGGCGAACCTCCCCGCCCGCTCTCAATGTGCTGATAGAACGGTCTCTAAATACTGTGCCCCGGCGTTCCCCGGGCACCAGCAGGGCAGAGAGAATACGGGTGTCTAGAGAGACGAAGGGGAGTCTATTGTGAGTTTTTAATTTGAAATAATTGTCCTTATGGCTTAGAGGCAGACCATGCGAAATCCTTTCATGCACTGGTATAAACAACCCTTTTCTCTCCATTTGCATGGATGTATTTATATATATATACATACTCACATACACAATATATAGTACAATATATCCAATAATTTATAAAATATAATCTTTACAATATAACTTATAAAATGATATGTATAATTTGCGCTCCTGCGTTACATAGATCATAAACAAGGTCTAGGCTCTGCCAAGATTGCCAATATTTTGAAGTTGGCCTTACACCTGTCTAAAATTTCAGAAAAGATTGAGAAGCACCTGCCCTCACCAGCTAATGAGAAACCCAAGTGGCATTAAATGAAGAGGGCAGACCTATGCCCCATCGGGTGGCTTTGGTGCTCCCTGGGTCTGGAGGGAGCGTACCTGCTGGCAGGGCCCGGCGACCCTGCTTTAGCATCAAATATGCCTGAAGGTTGTTTCTTTGGTGTCCAGAAAGTTTTTATTCAATGAATAATCAATTTTTAGTTGAGTCACCATTGTGGTTAATCATTAATTTTTTAAAATATGCACATGTATTTTTTTAAAAACTGTAATAACTAAGAAAAAGCCTCAATTTGTTTAACTGAGGAATGTTTAAAACACACTGACATCCTCAGGTGGACAAGACAGCCACTCGGGTGAGCGGAACAGCAGAGCCCAGCCGGTCATGTAAATACACACACGCGAGGCTGCGAACCCTTTATTTTTCTTGAAGGAAACACTCTTGTCTCAACAATAATAAAATTCATACCATTGTCCAATCAAACAGATACATACGGCTTACGCTGCATCTAAAGGCCGCCAAATCTGGATTCTGGAAGAGTTAGATAAGAGAGAAGCTCTCGTCTCGGACTGTACGCCGGGCGCTGGCTCCCGGCCCTTTGTCCACTGCGAACGGAGAGAGAAGGGGAAGGTCAGATCCCTATCGGCAGCTTCCACGCCCCCCCGGGAGACGGGGCGTTTCCGAGCGGGGACCAGGCAGTGCCTCTCACCCCACCTAACGCCCTCTCCGGGCTGGGCGCAGGGATGGAGATCCGGGCATTTGGGACACGACGGTCCTAGGTGGGCAGACCAAAGTCTTCAGAGGTCTGTTTTCTAAAACCTGACAAATTCTGATGGAGCAAAATATGTTCCTCTTATTTTCTAGATACGGTATCAATCCAGTATTTAACCTAGAGGTAAGTTTTACGACATTGCCACCCAGCATTCCACACAAAGAAAGACATTTCCATGTACAAACACGTGTGCACACACAATATACCTTTCAAAAACAAGATCGCCCTGTACACACTGTAAATCTCCTTTTTAACCCCCCTGCACACACCCCCCAAAACAGGACTTTTAAGTCAGACTATGTACACTTTAACCTTACATTTGATCAAGAATATGCGAGATCCCATCTTCCCACAGAATGTTCCAGTATACATTTCCCCGCTTAATACTGGATATTATTATTGGGTTTTTAAAAAATCTTTGCTAATCTGAACCTGTATCGGGCACTTAGCACTTATTGGCAAATTCTATGAATTGTCTATAACACGACAAATCTGTACATGGCTGCCCTGTGCCGTTGCTTTCTCACACCTGTGTCTAATTTTTTTAATTACTTCATAACCTGACGGATCACCTGTGATTACTGAGGAAATAGTCACGGTGCACTCAAAGTCCTTTCAGACCCCACGTTTAAATTCTGCAGGTTAGATCCCAGTAGCACCAAAGATTTATATTTCTGCGGAACTCTGTATGACTGACTTGGCTGCACTTCTTTATCTTTGGATTTGCACATCTCATGTCGCTGGACTCGGAGTGCAATTAGGTAAAGTGCTGGTCAAGGAGCACAGGAGACTTCACAAGTCGTTCAGGCACCTCTCGGTTTGCTGGGTCAAATATTTACAAGTGCCTGACAGGCTAAAATATTTAACAGAACCAGGAGAATTGACTCTCTTCCATTTTGTTAGGGTTTTATATCTGGGGAGTTCCTGTTGCTCCATGTCCTCACCAGCATTTGGTGTTGTCAGTTTTCTGGATTTTGCCCACTCTGATAGGTGGGTAGTGGTGTCTCATTTTTGTATTAATTTGCATTTTCCTGATGGCTTGTGATATAGAACATTCTTTCCTATGGTTCTTTTTTTTAATTGCAAAATGAATGTGAAACACTTTGAGGCAAAAGCTTAGAGCTTTCATTTATCTACAGTATCAAAAACTTCAAATAGATAATTTAAATACAAATGTCTACATTATAGCATGTAACTATATCTAAAACAACAAAGCAAAAGAAGATAGATTGTAAAAAGATATAGAACGTGGCTGGAATTTGTGACAGTTTTCATTAGCTCATAAGCGGTTTGATGCGGTTCCTTGTTAAGAAGGAAAGTGGTGGTTTTCTCTCCCTCTCTGCACCACCCTCATTAATCCATTTGCTGGTTGAGTACAATTTTTAAACGTCATGGTTGATTTGAGAGCGAAAGGACACTGCGATCGTTAGGTGCCAAATTCCACCATGAAAATGCTCATCTCGGACACTTCTTCCAGTTCGGGTGCAGCTTTTACTTAGTCGCGTGGCTCTGCAGGAGCCGCATTACTTTCACGATCTATAGAATGTGACAGTTCACGGTACATGTCTCCTCACCACTCTCCCTAAGCTGCAGGGTTGTCATTTAATGGGAGGAAGGCCGGGGACACCTGGGGTTTCATAATAGAAAGAGCCGCTTAAATAGTAGATCCTGCCGACCGTGGTGAAACTTTGGAAGTCATACTTTTCAAGACAGAGGAATGAGAACACCAAGGGTGACGAACGCTTAAAAGTTAATGTCACTGGATTATATTATGCTCTCTCATTATGTTATTTTCCGTTTCTTCTGGACTTCATAATCCTTGTGACTCCTCTTTTGATTTTGTGTGTCGTATTTACTAGGATCTTTCCATCTGTAAACTCCTTCAAATAACTAGGCCACATTTGGACAGGGTGCCCCCCACAAAAAAATGTGCGCTTGCACTTAATTATAAAGGCAGTGTTTATTAAAATACATTTCCTTTTCAAAATTAAGCCATCAGCTGTTAAAGTGTGTACACATTTTTTGGAACACCCTGTGTAAACGGTCCTCACAAAGACTTCAAGCTACCTAATGTGGTAAATGCACTTTGCGTGGCACCGAGGGGTAAGTGGCTGGGGGGCGGAGAACCGGTACTTCAGGTGCCGAGCTGCTTGGCTCACCTGCGGGGACCGACCGGCCGTCCCAGCAGCCACGTCGGGGGTCTCAGCCGGTGTCGCTCCCTCTTCCGAAAGGCGCTGATTCCACATGTCAGCCGAACCCTCAGGAATCCAGAAGGTTGGAGAAAAGAAGGGGCCGTGGCCTTCTGACTCCACTCACGGCTGCTGTGCTTCCGTGTAGACGTAAGACATAATTTTTTTTATTTTTAAAAAAATATGGAGCATTTCCACTCCTTCAAGGCAAAACCCTTTACCCATTCAGCAGTTTCTCCCCAATTACTTCTCTCTCCCCACCGAGGTCCAATCCGCATGCCGGCTCTCCGGATTTATCCGTCTTGGATAATCCGTATACACAGAATTACACAATATGTGAGTTTCTCGGTGCCCGGTTTCTTTCCCTTAGCAAAATGTTCTCGGGTTCATTCCCTGCGGCAGGTGTCGCCGCTCTGTTTTTACGGCTGAGTAACGGTCACACCGACGACATCGCAGCGCGGCGCCCATCCCTCTGCCCCCCGCCGCGGCGGCCTTCACCTGGTGGGCTTCGTGAAGGGGCTGCTGCAAGTGTGCGTGTTCGTGTACTTATTTTTGAATATCCATTTTTAATTCGTGTGGATATGTACCTAAAAGTGAAATTACGGGATCCTATTGTAATTCTATGTTTAATTTTTGGAAGAACCAAGGAACTGTTTGCACAGCAGCTCAGCCGCCCTGCCTTCCCAGGAGCTCTGTGGGGCTGTCCCAGTTTCCCAGCCCCCCCCCCCCCGGCACCCTGCACCCCGCAGCCCCGGCCTGCACGGTGTCGCAGCCACTCTGGTGCCTGGAAAGCAACACCTGTTGTGGTTTTCACGCGTAGCTCACGAACGACTAGTGATGATGCTGAACGCTTTTTAAACGTGTTTGTTGGCTATTTGTGGATCTTCTTCATAGAAATATCTATTCAAGACCTTTGCCCATTTTTTAAATCGGGTCGTCTCTCTGTGTCTAATTGTTGAATAGTAACAGTTCTTTATGCATTCTGAATAATACACTTTTTCAGTTACATATAGTTTCCAGGTATTTTCTCCCACTTTCTTGATTTTGCCCTTTGAGGCACAATATATATTTTTTTAATTTTCATGAAGTCCAATTTACCTGTTTTTAAAAGGTTTGTGCTTTTGGTGTCTAAAAATATCTTAAAAATTCATTATTAAAGCCAAGGTCATGGAGATTTACCCCTAGGTTTTTCTTCTAAGAATTTTAGGGTCTTAGATCTTATATTTAAAGTCACTGATCCACTTCTGGTTAATTTTTTAATATGGTGAGAAGTAGGCATCTAAATTTTCATTCTTTTCATTCATTCCCCATGTGGCCATCTAGTCTCAGCCCCGTGTGCTGAAAACACTCCGCTCTTTCCATGAAACGGTCTTGTGGCAAGAGTATTGCTGGCCTCAAAGAATGTGTTAGAACATATTCCTTCTTTTTTTTAATTTTTTTATTGTTTTGAAGAGTTTGAGAAAGATTGGTGGCAATTCTTCTTCAAACACCTGTTATATTTCATCAGTGACGCCACCTGGTCCTGGACTTTTATTCTGTTGGGAGGGTTTTGGTTAGCGATTCAATTCCTTTACCTGTTATAAGTCTGTTGAAATTTTCTATTTTTCTCTTGAGTCAGGTAACTTTGCGTTTATAGAAATGTTCCCGGGTGATTAATTTGCTGGCTGACAGTTATTCGTGGGATGTCTTGTAGCCCTTGTTCCTTCTGTAGGGTTAGTGGTAATGTTCCCGCTTTGCTGTTCCACCGGCAGACTTGCCCTCCAGGAGGCCCCAGGGCGCCCTTGGCGCTGAAAGGGAGGGCGGGGGAGCTGTTCACTTCCCTCTGCCTGGTGCTTTTATTATCGGGGCCGATCTTATACCTTAACTTCCTCGAAATATTTTAAACGCTTATCGAGTACTGATGTTCTTTAAAAAGCGTCTTTAGCACGGTTAAGCAAAGCTATATGTAGTGTCAGCATTGTCAAGATACAAATGATTTTAATCTTTGCCCAAGGATGTATTTTACTGGTTTTAGAGAGAGGGGAGGGGGGAAGAGAGAGAGAAACATCAAAACGTCCATCAGTTGCCTCCAGTCCCCCCCCCCCGGGATTGAACTCACAGCTCAGGTGTGTGCCCTGCTGGGGAACTGGATCTTCAGCCTCTGGGTACACAGGGCACAGCTCCAACCAACCGCGCCGCGTGGCCAGGGCGAGACACATAGGTGTTAACGCGGGAATCCGTCTGCCGTATTTTAAATCTCTAAACAGGAATTTAACTAAACAATTCTAATGCCTCTAAATACCACAGAGCTCTGTTATCTACGAAACCTTGCTTACAGGAGATTCTGAAAGTCGGTGAACACATCCCGTTCCTGACGATTTTACGGGTATAACTCACGGTCTTCTAGCCTTCGTATTTCCAAAGTCAGAAACTCAGCTTCTCTAGGTTGCCCTTCCCGAACGTCGAACAAAAATGCATCAGTTCCCGCATCTGCTGAGCACCCCGGGCCGTTTATAATGCACCGAGGGGCACAGCAGGGCTCTTTCTGCGCCCTTCCTGACCTCTGTGGCTCACCTCTCCCTGCCTCGCAGCGCGCTCGGGGAGACTGCACTCCTGGACGCGGGCTGTGGACGCGGGCCTGGGGCGGGGACTTCACTCCTGGATGCGGGCTGTGGACGCGGGCCTGGGGCGGGGACTTCACTCCTGGATGCGGGCTGTGGACGCGGGCCTGGGGCGGGGACTGCACTCCTGGATGCGGGCTGTGGACGCGGGCCTGGGGCGGGGACTTCACTCCTGGATGCGGGCTGTGGACGCGGGCCTGGGGCGGGGACTTCACTCCTGGACCAGCGCTGTGGACGCGGGCCTGGGGCGGGGGCTTCACTCCTGGATGCGGGCTGTGGATGCGGGCCTGGGGCGGGGACTTCACTCCTGGACCAGCGCTGTGGACGCGGGCCTGGGGCGGGGACTGCACTCCTGGATGCGGGCTGTGGACGCGGGCCTGGGGCGGGGACTTCACTCCTGGACCAGCGCTGTGGACGCGGGCCTGGGGCGGGGACTGCACTCCTGGATGCGGGCTGTGGACGCGGGCCTGGGGCGGGGGCTTCACTCCTGGATGCGGGCTGTGGACGCGGGCCTGGGGCGGGGACTGCACTCCTGGATGCGGGCTGTGGACGCGGGCCTGGGGCGGGGACTGCACTCCTGGATGCGGGCTGTGGACGCGGGCCTGGGGCGGGGGCAGGGAGTGGGCAGGCCCGGCTCTCACTGTCCCTTGGAGGAGCAGCGACCACGGCGGCCCCGGCATCAGAAGCGCGCTTGTGCCTGATGAGAGATTCTGTTTCTGAATATCTCGCCCAGGCGGCTTCCCTCGGGCCTTTTCATGTTGTGCGCTTTTCTTTCCTTCCTGAAGTCCACTGAGCAAATCTCTGTTCAAGTGCATTAGCTTCCCTGTCTTGACCCACAGCCTAGGCAAGTCAGCACATTAATACGCTCGTGTGAAAACCGGGGAGTGAAAACGTCATGAGTGGGTAACGGGTGAAGAGGAAAGTACGTATCTATGTACACTATATATATATATATATATATATATATATATATATATATATATATATATGTATGTTTAGGGCATGAGTTCAGCCCTGTAAACATCACGGCTCCCTTCCCATCCTACCCCAGGACGGTTGTCACTATTTTCCACACAGCATTTTGATAGTTTTGGGGGCTCCATGGGCACAAAGGCAAGATCTTATCCCCTCTGGTAACCGAAAGTGCATGTTTACCGTCTTATGAGTGTAGTGAAGCTCCAGGCGGCGATGGGTCCAACCCCTCCTTGAGATGCCCGCGATTATAGCCCAGGAGAGCCTCACGAGCAGTGCGGGGCTTCAGGTTATCTCCACGTAGCCAAACTGCAACAATATATATATTTAATTTTCCGTGTGTTGAAACGTTAGTTAATACTGCTAAACTAATAGTATGGTATGACATGAAAAATATGAAGCATAGAGAATTATCTGAAATAATATTTACTTAACACTAAAAAAAATAAAAAAGGTTAGTTTATCTCTCACGAAACGCGGGTGATGTGACCATTTGAATGGTGGTCTGAACAGAAGATGGGCTAAGTCACCCGGGAGAATTGCTTTCTCGTGACTCATCCCGACACTACGGATGCGCGATGTGTATCAAACGCCAACAAGAGCCCCCCCCCCCCCCCCGCCCCCCGCGCCTCGGCTCTTGAGCTCCCTCCCGCGGGAGTCTTGCTGCGTGGAGAAAGGGCTGACACCGGGTGGCTCTGCCCCGGGCTGTCCCGGGCTCGCTCCCTCCCTCCGTCTTTCTAGCCCCTCGTGTTACGGGGATGGGCACAGACACAGGAAAATAGCTGTGCATTGAATTCCATCTCCCTGGTAGCCGCGACTAGATGCATAAAGCACGTTTGTCCACAAAATGAGTCGTTCAACAGTTTTGTTTCAACACCTATATTTGCTTAACAAAGTTGTTGAGGATTCTCAGCAGTTTAAAGGAAAAGGCCTGCAACTCCGGGGACGTCTGGCGTGTTCCGTTCCCGCCGCGTTCTGCACCCGTTGCCTTTGACACCACCCTGCGGCGGCCGGTCCCCTTCAGGGCCGGGTCATTTTTCAAAAGGACAGGGCAGGGCCCTAAAATCGATGAGGAGCTCTAAGCGGACCGAGGAGCTAGGCCGGGCCGTGTGAGGTCGGCCACGTAAACCGCACCGTTGGGGAGGGAGACGCAGGCGGGTAGGCCATGCCATTCTTCCCCCTCCCGTGTCGGGAGTCGGTCGCCGACCCCTGAGTCTCTGCAGACAGGTCCTCAGCCGCTTGCCCGGGAGAAACACATAAAGGGCTCAGCTGCAGGCGGATGTAAAGTGAAGAACGCGCATGTTTCACAGGGACCCTTGAGCGTCGCCAGGAGCCCGGCCCCAGGTGGCAAGCACTGAACTGCAGAGCGTCCTCGGGCCGTCAGCACATTCTGATTCCCCCGGAGACGCGCGTCACAGACCCCCGTGAACAGCCCGCGTGTCCCTCGCCCGCGCTTTTCCCCCAGTCCCTGCCACCCGCCCGCTCAGCCAGGCCCGTTTCCCAAGGGCCTCCGAAGCCCCGCGGTCACAGTTTCACGTGGCGTAGGTAGAAGTGCGGGTTTTAAATTTTCAGCGCGATCCCCTCCCGGAGTTAAAATAGCCTCGCGTGCATTACGCAAATTGCCTTTCGCTGTGACTGCAGTGTCAATGGCTCCCTTCCCTAATTTTCTAAACTAGAAAACCTGAATATACACAACCTAGCGGGTCTTTGTTGTCCTCGTTTTAAACAGGCACCTCTTCTGCGTTCAGCAGGAGGCGAATTATGTGCGTGTGTGTTTTAAACCAGCCCTTTCCAGCAGCTGGATTAAGGCGGGTCCCCCACAGCTTCGCGGGAGCCTGTGCCAGCAGCCCGTGGCCTCTGCGGCGGGGATTCTGACATTTCACTTCCCCTTATCGAGCCCCTCCAGCTGTCACTGTGCCATCGGGGACAGGTTTTCCGTCGACAGCCCGGGGCCACTCTATCAAGCCCTTTGTATTTGCAGAGTGTCCATTCAGCAGTTTAACTGCGACCAAGGAGCCAATTTCAACATTTGGTTTCCTATACCCAGGATTTAGTGTGTGTTTAAAGTACATCCAGGCTCTTATTTTTTTGTAGATAGAAATTCAGAGATCTGACCCCTGATGTCAACTTGTGAGTGGGGGCTAAAGCTAAACCACGTAATACTTGTGTTTTTTCTCTATCTGGACTGAGTGTCATGTCATCCCCAAATACTCTTGATGGACTGGAAAGGAGATTGGGAATGTCTCCCAAACGGTCCACACAGCCTAAAATATTTACTGCCAGGCCCTTCGAGAGATCATGCGCCGGCCGGCACTCCGTGCCCTGCCTCCGAATACAAGCTGATCATTCGTTTTATCCTTAAGTGCCTGTCTGTTAACCACCTGTGAGCTCTGTGAGGACAGGTTTATCTCTCCTCTTCAAATCTGAATCTCCACCATTGTGCGTACGTTTCCAAGAACGTAGTGGCACTTCAATAAATACTGCTTGAATCTCGAATGAATGAACAATATTAAAAAAATATTTAGATTTTCAGAGGGTTGGCCAATTGCCATATCATTCGAAACACTGGCTGCTGCTTTCGAGGGGAGGGTCATTCCCTTCTGCATTAGCGCCTTGCCTGACCTTGCCTGACCTTGTGACTTGTGGGGCACTCACCTGGGAGAAGATCGGGCCCCCTCTCTATGGCTACTGCTGTTGAATCCAGAGTGGTTATTTGGCTAGATTTTGCCAGCGAAAGGTGGGCAGAAGTACTGAATGTCAGTTTTTGAGCAGAAACTACGTGATCCAGCTCTTGGTTCGCCAATTCACTCTCTTTCCTTCCTCGTGACCCGCACCGTTCAGAGCCAGCACTGCCGGCCAGTCTTGACTCTAGGGACCTGCCTGAACAGATTCATCTTGGACATGTTATAAGAAGGGAAAAAACACGTCTGTTAGCTGGAAGTCACTGAGATTAGGGGGCGGTGCGTTATTACAGCCCAGCTTAGTACAAGCTAATTGATATAGAAGGTGTGTAGGGTATGTCGTAGATAAAAACAATGGTTTTCAGGCCAATGAAATAAGATGTCTTCAAATTATGTAGACATATTTCCTTGCTACAGCCTGGGCTGTTCAGTGTGTCTTTATTAACTGCGGTCGCCCATCTCTTGTGATTGGGAGCAGATGGCTATGATGATTTTCAGATGATTGTTCTAATGATCTGGGAAACTGAGCAGTCTTGAATCATCTTAAAATTCTTAAGAAATAGCCCGGTCGGCGTGGCTTAGTAGTTGAGCGTCGACCTAGGACCCAGGAGATCGCGGTTGGATTCCGGGTCAGGGCACATGCCCGGGTTGTGGGCTCCATCCCCAGTCGGGGGCATGCGGGAGGCAGCCGATCAGTGACTCTCTCATCATTGATGTTTCTATCTCTCTCTCCCTTTTTCTCTCTGAAATCAATAAAAATATATATTAAAAAAACAGTCTTAAGAAATAATTCATTATTTATTGGGGAAAAAATGAGCTGCAAGGTATTTTTTATTCAAAAATGACAACATAGGACGTACTCTTGATTAGGGCAAACGGCCCAGTAAGACAGAGTACAGGTTTTCTAGGTTACGACGTCAGTTTGCTAGAATATGTCCGGAGTTTTATTTATTTTTGACTTCCATTGCTCGGAGCATATCGTGCTTCCTGATTTGTAGGTTCATATTTCGCCCCAGTTTCAGAAAATCATCAGCCTTTTGCTCTTCACATGTGTTCTTTCCCTGATCTCTCTATTTTCTCTTTCTGGGGCTCTGAGTGAATGTCAGTCACGCACCTCATTCACACTTGTCACCTCTGCTTCTCTCCTAGAGAATCAGGTGCCTTCATTCTTCCGCTGCTTTCTCTGCGCGTCCTCAGAGAAGACTCTCTGCTCGCGGATTCTCCGCTCAGTTGCGTCTGATCCACCGTTTGACACTTGCACTGCTTGTTTTATAATCACCATGCGTTTTCCTTCCTGTAGGTGTTGATGGTTTTGGTTTTCCTATTTTACTTACAGGCTCTGCTTTGTGCATTTCAGTGCATCCCCTCATTTATGTGCCCTTTCCATGCACAGCTACTGTACCGTCCGCCTTTGATAGATTTAGTCTTTGTAGCATCGCAGTCTCCGTGGGGATCTTTTACTGTGCAGCTTTTATTGTGATAGCGCATTGTTGGAAATAATCTCAAACATATCGGTAGCTCTAAAGCAGCAACTATTGGTGTCTGTGGCGGGCGTAGTGGTGGCCGAGGCTGTGTGCTAGGGCTCCGCATGGGGTGTTACCTTTCAGGCTCCTCGAACGATTTCTCATTATGTCAGTTGGTTCCGGGGTCCGGGCCTTCCTTCCCCCGGTACAGTTCTGTTTATAACCAGCTTTATATTCCACCAAAGACTTTATTTGAGACCATTGATAATGTCGAAGGATAGAATATCGTTGGGCTAGATACTTTTTTAAAATACATCTTTATTGATTTCAGAGAGAGGAAGGGAGAGGGAGAGAGATGGAAACATCAATGATTCGAGAGAATCCTCGATCCGATCGGCTGCCTCCTGCACGCCCCCTACTGGGGATCAAGCCTGAAACCCGGGCATGTGCCCTCATCAGGAATCGAACTGCGACCTCCTGGTTCATGGGTCGATGCTCAACCACTGGGCCACACCGGCCAGGCACACTAGATACTTTTTGACCCACGATAGAGAAACAAGGGCACATTTGTGGCCTTTCAGCATCTGCGGGCTGGGTTTTATGACACCGCTCAGCTTTCTGAAATCCTTCGGAGCAGACAGGTGCCAAAAAAATAAATAAAGTAGTGATGGCAAGACACTGAAAAAGGAATCTCCAACCTCTAGAAATAATGTAAAGATGATAAAAGCCCCATTTTTTTTCAGCCTTGGCTTGCTCCCCTACATAATTTTCGTGCTGATGGATGAATTTTTTTATCCTGTAAGTGAGGTAAGGAGCCGGTGAGTACAGAGCACACCGTTCATCACAATGGGCCTGATCTGTGGAAAACACTCAAGTGGGCGCCGTGTGATTTTTCTAAGCACCCTTTTAAGAAGTGATTTCATTAGAATGAATGATCACACAGCTGTTGCCTACAGAGGAATTTCGAAAGGTGCCCACTGCTGCCTGGTCAGCAATTAAATTTAGGTGAAGGCAGATGCCACGTTCTTCGGACTGGTCATGTACTCACAGGCACCTTTTCAAGTCAAATAATTGTACAGATCTGTGTTCCTGTTCCGTGGTTCAGATTTTACCATCATGACAACAGTAAACGCATCTTTGAAACGTCCAAATTTATAAATAATATATGTATCTAAAGATATACATCACTGTTCCTTATATGTAATTCTTCCAGCAGGAAAAGAGAATTTCTCAACTTTTTTCACACAAAATAGTACTCCACAGTTCAAATAGTCTTAGAGAATGCTAAATTAAATAAATTGGTTTCTGCTACATAAGGTTTTTTTTTTAGAGCCTTTAGTTAAGAATCTGAGAAAAGATTATAATAGGAAACCCCCCTCCTGCTAATTCTACTGCAGAATTCTCTGTGTGTGTGTGTAAGCTACGGGGTACACACCACACCAAAGGATATGTAAAATATTTTGAGAAACACAAGTGTTCCTTAGGACATAATTTGGGAAAATAATCTAGAGTCTTATATGGGTACTAGTTGCTTACAAACAATACCGTGTGTGTGTAGACACCCTATAAAAGGTAATTGCTTTAATCAAATAGTCTACATGCCCCCTTGTCTTCAGTAATGGTGACCACAAGCATATCAATCATTTCTCACATCATGCTGATCGTGCAGCCTCCCCATGAGACGGGCCAGACAGAAGTCATCGTAAGCATCAGTTTAAAGCCATTGACTATTTTCTCAGAAACACGTATCTAACTCCAGGGGTTTTCAGACGCCCTGAATCTTCTCAGGGTACAGAGATAGAAAGGGATCACATTCCCAAAAATCCTTTGGAGAAAAAAAAAAAAAATCTGCAGGTTACAAATAAAAACCTGAATAATTTTGAGAACCATCCCAATTTAGAAGCAGGAATTGGACTTGGGACCCTTCCCCTGTGGCCAGAGGAAACGTGTAAAGAACAATGGATGGGGGAGATGAGAAAGGGAACCATGATTATATGTTAACAAATACCCACGGCCCCCGCCTTTGAACACTCAACATATGAACATCCCATTAATGAAATCAAACACTGGGATGCCCGAGGTGAGGCTCTCCGTGGCACCTGCTGCAGAATGACTGGGTGAGAGCTGTATCTTAAAGGTGGCAAAGAGCAGATGTGTAGAGATTAGAGACCAGGCTCTGGAGGCAGACCCAGGGGGCTCAGATCCCAGCACCTCCTGGCATAACTGCGTGAACTCCAGCAAATCCCACGGCCTTGCTCTGTCTCCGTTGCCTCACCTGTAAAATGCAGGTTATAAAAGAAACCAGTTCATCATGTTGTTGGGATGTTCCAATGGATTAGATTATTTAAAGCCCTGAGAACACCACCTGGTGTATATAGATGGAAATACAGACAGACAGATAGACAAACAGACGTATATATAACTTACTGTTTGCTCTTATTATCATTTATTTTGTTTTATATCTAAGAGATGATTTCATGCTGGTGCCAGTAAAGTTTATCTCATGTCAGTCTGTCCGACCCTACCCCTGACCTTACCAATGAAGGAAGGCGTCTTCTCTGTATGCAAAGAATGCGTTTTCCATGACATGCTACAAAGGACGGGTTTGTGAATAGGTTGTACCAACAGCAAGAAACCTCAAACGGCGTTCGTGATTAAATAGTCTTGCATGGCCTGGCTTGAGAACATTATTACCATTGATAAATTATTTCCATGAAAGGCTAGTCCTACTGAAAACTATAACGACTTTTGTCTAACAACCTGTGCATGAAATGAGGACAGCTTGCAGCATTTATGCTCTAAGGCTCACATTAACATAGAGACTCTGGGATTATTTGAGTTGCATGTGTTCTACTGAGATGGACAAAAGGAAAAACAGGACACGTGGGAGAAGGGCTTTGAGGGGGAGCAGGGCTAAAATGTCTCCCACCAGCTGGGAGACTCCTGGTTTAAGACTATTTTAAATCACAGTCTATGCTTTTTTTTTTTTTTTAATTTATCTTTATTGTTGAGAGTATTACAGGTGTCCCATTTTTTTCCCCCCACTGACCCCCTCCACCTTGCTCCCACCCCCTTCCCCAGGCCTTCACCCTGTTATTGACTATGTCCATGGGTTATGCATATATGCATATAATTCTTTGGTTAATCTCTTCCCACCCTCCACCCCCCTTCCCTCTTCCCTCTGAAATATGATCGTCTGTTGCCTGCGTCAGTGTCTCTGGATCTATTTAGTTCGTCAGAGTCTTTTGTTCATTAGCTTCTTCTTAAAGAAGACCCTTCAACCTTTCCTGTAGTGCTGGTCTGGTGGTGATGAACTCCTTTAGCTTTTTCTTATCTGTGAAGCTCTTTATTTGACCTGCAATTCCAAATGATAGCTGTGCTGGGAAGAGCAGTCTTGGTTGTAGTTCCATGTTTTTCATCACTTTGAATATTTCTTGCCACCCCCTTCTGGCCTGCAAGGTTTCTGTTGAGAAATCAGCTGACAGTCTTATGGGAGCTCCCTTGTAGGTAACTAACTGCTTTCTTCTCTCTTTGTCTTTAACCTTTGACAGTCTATTTTCTTGCCCATTGTTTTGCAGATTCAGAGCAAGTGGGGTGGGAAGTAAAAACTGACTGATGGGTTGTGTCATCGGAAACTGGATGTGACTATAAAAGAGAGGCCCAAAAGAAAGACTTTTCCAATAGAATTTCATTAAACACAGACAAACAAACACATAAACTAATTTTATTTCTGAGAAGTTCATGTTTTCGGCTCACGTGGCCAGCAGTATTGGTTGTTGTGCAATCGAAACAAACCTTACTTTTCTTTTTCCTGGCACATAAACATTTTTATTTTAATTTTATTTTTCAATTACAGTCTACATTGAATATTCTTTCTTATTAGTGTCTAGGAGCCACATTGCTAGTGCTGACTGCCGACCCAGACCCAGACTGTCCGGGGTCATATCTGGTGTTGCCGTTTTCCATCTGTGTTTGCCCCTCTCACCTTCGTCTGTTTCCCTGGGCATCCTGGGCGGCTTCGTCAGTATCACAGGAGTGACAGTCATTTCTTACTATAGAGTTGTTGCAAGTGTCCAATGAGAATCCACATTTCAAGCGCTCAGGAGATAGCCTGGAAACTGATCAGGAGTGCTGGGCTAATTCTGACCACGATCAGAGTGAATTACCAGGTTGCATGTCAGCGGGGCCCACAGCATCTGTCATTCTTTGTCGGCTTCCTTTCCCCTTACTGATGCATTCAGCCCAATTGCCAGTGAGAAACGATTCCTTGTCGCAGTATGAAGACATTTAATAGATGTGGTTCCCATGAAAAGATCAGTGAACTGTTAACACAGCGTCTCTGGGCTCTGTTAGTATTACTTGTGTTTATTGAAGTTGTCGCTCCCCAGTTTTCAGTCAGTATTGTGCGGCTGAGTGTGGAAAAGTGTGTAGCTCCAGTAAACCTCAGATATCACACACACAGAGAACCAAGGTGCCGGCTGCATCGGGAGCTTCCCTACACGTTTCTATTAGTGCTCTGATGCACCGGGATGACCGGTCATTCCTGTGCTTAGATTCGAGAGCTAGTCCTTGCAGAGGCTCCAGAGATACAAGTCTGATGTGGCTTATATTAGGGGAAAATCTCCAATTTGTAATGTGACCAGAGAACCATTAGATTCAAACATTCCGATCTTACCAGACAACTCAACCCATGGGCACAATTGAATTCAGTGTATGAGGGAGCAGAGAGGAGGGAAATCTGACCTCAGAGCACCTCCCTTAACAAGTGTCAGGCCAAGACTGAGGCAGGGATTTGCATAAACAGGACCAGTTCTTGTAAAACAGGCACCAAGCAGAGCCTTCCTGATTGTATGGCACTCACTCCAGCAATTGTCAAAGGGGCATCGGGGCATCAGAAAGTCTTATCTGCCATTGACATTGAGGGTCTTCTTTTTAAATTCTTCCATGTGTCCTTAGTGAATTAAGGGCAGCAGGCATCTTTGACTACTTCTGGCTGACCGCTAGCGAGGGGAAGCAGGTTGCCCTGGGAATCCTCTCCCCGGGAGATCAGGGAATTCATCGTGCGTGTTGGTGGACGCCTCTACCACGCCCACGCCAAAGACAGCGTGGTGGTGTTGCTGTGTTGACTAAGGAAGCACTAAGCTTGGCCGACAAGGACATTCTTTATTTTGGGGACACCGGTTAGGAATGATAGTTACCGGTTCCTCTCCAACCTCCTGTCAGAAAGATGACACTCCCCAAATCGAGATTCAGAATTCTGGAGTGGATGGACCTTAAAAGAAAGAAAGTTAACATTAAATGCTCGCATATTATAATCGGGGAAACTGAATCCTCCAAAGACTAAGCTATTTGTCTCAGAAAGAAGAATTATTTAGCGGAGCAGCCTGGACTAGATGCCAGGTGTCCAGTTTCCAAGGCCAAGCACGAAAACCTCATTGCTTCCTGACTGCCCACATATTCCTCATTTATTTTTCTGTTCCTTTCTTATTACCCTAAGCTGCGTTTGCTGGGTGTAAACATCTGTAAGAAATTGCACATTGGGGATTTTTTCTACTCTCCATCCTGGGTCCCAACATTTGAGACCATTCTTGTTTCTGACATCAGATGTTCAACAGAAAGAAATAAAATCCCTGAGTGAGGCAGATAAGAAGCTACAGCCTGGGCAGAGTACTGGCTGCCCTGAGTGACAGTCACCATCCCCTTCTCTCTGCCCTTTGCTGGCACTGCGAGAAGGGCTCTGACATCTTCCATGAAGGCTTTCCACTTTAATCATAGATAACACCTCCAGGCCATCCCGGCATTTAAAGTTACTTATAGTCACTCCTGGAAAAGATCTAAGGAGACTTATCTATTTTCTTTCTAAAATATATTTGCTAATCTCTTCTTAAACGTTGCCTGGTTGGGCCGTTGGGGCCAATTTCTCTTAGCCTGAGTCTCTAAGATTTAAAACCCACCGTAGGCCATGACTGCTTTTCTTTCCTTTTTAAAAAAATAAGATATTATTAAATTATAATGTATTTCAAGCAAAAAGAATACTAATAAATGTCTGATACACATCTAAATTTATCAAAGAAAATTTTTGAGATATTTGGTTTTTAATTTTCAATGAGGTGAAACACTACATAGTGGTCCCATTGGCCCCATCGTTTCCCCTCCATAAGCAGAGAAAATCTGCCTGTGGTACCCGGTATGTTCTATGTGTGCATTTATATCATTAATGTATCCATATGTATTAATAAAATGTGTAGCATATGCATGTTTACACTTTGAAACACTGTATCATTTTGTACTATTGTGCTTATTAAATATTGTTTTGTAGTTCATCCCTGTCAACAGGTGAAACCTCAGTTCGCTGACTACCGCGTATTCAACATTTATTATGTAAACATGTCACAGTTCATTTATTTTTTTCTATTCATTGATGCTTAAGGTTGCTTATAAGTTACTCCTATTGAAAATGTTTTAATAAAAATTTTATTAAGGGAATAGCAAAGGAAAAAAAACTCAGGCACACACAGCAGTGTGGCGATCGCCAGAGGGAAAAGGAGTGGGGGGAGGTAGGAGAGGGTACAGGGGGGATAAATGGTGCTGAAGGAGACTTGACTTGGGGTGGTGACCACACAATACAATATACAGATGGTGTGTTATAGAACTGTACACCCGAAACCTATATAATTTTATTAACCACTGTCATCTCAATAAATTCAATACAAAGTTTTTAAAAATTAAACGATACTTCAATATTTTTGTTCATGCCCCGCGTGTACTTGCACGAGACTCTTTTGAAGGTCCGTTCCCAGGGAGCGAGCACTCTCCTGCGGCAACTCCTGCCAGCCAGACCTTGTCAGGTTGGTGTCCAACGCGCTCGTAATAAGTTTCTCACCAGCAAGCGTGTGATGAGAACGTTTTTTGCTAGACACTCTCGGTAGCATTTGTTATTGTCAACTTTTTTTTTTAACCAATCTGACGGATGTGAAATACTGTTTTATTGTTTTAATTTGCATTTTATGGGTTGCTGTTAAAATGAACATCTGTTCACATGTTCATTAGCCATTTGGGCTTCACTGCTGTGGAACGTTTGTTCTTGTCCTGTATCTTTTCCATTTGAAATGTTTCCCTTTTGCTTATTGCTTTTTAGTGGTCCTTTATATATTCTGGATACTTATTCTGCATTTATGATAGACATGGCAAGTGTCTATTCTGAGTCTATGGTTTACATTTTCCTTTGTTAACGGTTTTATATCGATGGCCTCTGAGCATTTCATTTGCCTCTGTATACACGAATGGACCAATAATTTCCTCCTTTGGTTTGTACTTATTTGTATCATTTAATAAACTCTAATCCGATTTGTAAAACTTCCGCGGCTTTTTTTAAAATCATAAAATGTTGCCTTTCTTATTTACATATTTAATCCACCTGGAATTTACATGTTTATATTGCAAAGTAAGACTCTTAATTTATTGTGCGAATAAATTGTTGCTTCTGCATCATTTATTAAATATTTAACTATGAATTTATATTATTTCCCCTATCCTTTAGCAATTCTCCACATATGTATTATTTTGCATCTGGACTTTATGCTTACCCTGTGTTCATATGTCCAATCCTGAAAAATGCAACCGTCCCTTAATTAACTTACCTGCCAGTCCCCCCAAGTAGGGTGCGATCTCTATGACGTCAGGTCCCCGCCAGCTCTATTCACTGATTTATTATAAGCACTTAACACAATGTGTGGTCCATGAATTTTCTTCAGCGAATGCTTGTGGGATGGATAGATTTAGCTTTGTGTATAGTTTCTCTCACCAACTTTATCTTCAAAATCTGCCAAAGCGCACTAGGCCCTTTGTTTCTCCATGTAAGACTTTGTTCAGGGATTGAAGTTCTGTGGAAAACATCCTTGGTGATTTTATGGGAAATGCACTGGATGCACAGAAAACTTGGAAAACTACTAGTGCTAATTAGTGTTGAGTACGGGAAGATCTCCCTGGATTTTCTATGTGGACAATCCTATTATAAGTCAAAATGACGTGTGTGCTTTTCTGCTCTTTTTATTATATTCTGCGTATTCACATCAGCACAACGTCAGAGTGACTCTAAAGGGAATGGTTAAAAATGTCAACATTGTGATTTAACGTTTGCCGTATACCTTTTATTTCATTTCTTTTTTAATAATTAAGTTGATTTTTAAATTTAATGGGATGATGGTGGTTAATCAGATTACACAGGTACCGAGTGTCGGTTTCTATGGCACCTGATCTGTATATTGAACTGTGTGCCCACCGCCCAGAGTCAAAGCATCTCCCATCGCCGTAACTTCTTCACTCTGATACTTAAACAATTTTCAGACTTTCTCCTGTTACTGTAATATAAACAGTAACAGCTACACTTTTCCTTCTAAGTACTGCTTACATTTCATAAGTACTTACTCATAACGTTTTCACTAGTAGTGCTCTATTTTTTCTAATTATTTTATGCATTCTGAATTTTTTAAACTGTGAGTTACTTGGAATATTTTCATTGTTGTACTTTTAAGTAGATGGTCTCCTGTCTTGCACGCTGGGTAGAGCAATAGGAAGTTGTGCTTCAGAATCGCAACTGGGACGCGAGCTGCTCGGGTGCGGCCCGCGGATGCGTGGCCCGCGCTGAGTGTCCGTGTCCCGCGCTGAGTCTCGTGTCCCTCGCTGAGTGTCCGTGTCCCGCGCTGGGTCTCCGTGTCCTGCGCTGGGTCTCCGTGTCCCGCGCTGAGTGTCCGTGTCCCGCGCTGAGTCTCGTGTCCCGCGCTGAGTCTCGTGTCCCTCGCTGAGTGTCCGTGTCCCTCGCTGAGTGTCCGTGTCCCGCGCTGAGTCTCCGTGTCCCTCGCTGAGTGTCCGTGTCCCGCGCTGAGTGTCCGTGTCCCTCGCTGAGTGTCCGTGTCCCGCGCTGGGTCTCCGTGTCCCTCGCTGGGTCTCCGTGTCCAGTGCTGGGTCTCCGTGTCCCGCGCTGGGTCTCCGTGTCCCTCGCTGGGTCTCCGTGTCCCTCGCTGAGTGTCCGTGTCCCGCGCTGGATCTCCGTGTCCCGCGCTGGGTCTCCGTGTCCCGCGCTGGGTCTCCGTGTCCCGCGCTGAGTGTCCGTGTCCCGCGCTGGGTCTCCGTGTCCCTCGCTGGGTCTCCGTGTCCCGCGCTGGGTCTCCGTGTCCCTCGCTGAGTGTCCGTGTCCCGCGCTGAGTCTCCGTGTCCCTCGCTGAGTCTCCGTGTCCCGCGCTGAGTCTCGTGTCCCGCGCTGGGTCCCCGTGTCCCGCGCCTCCCTGTGGCAGCGCCACGTGCTTTCCTCAGTGCAGCTTCTGCGGCACGTGTCCCTGCAAGAGCCCCGGGGTCTTCTGCTGAAGGCTGCGTTGCCCAGACCTGAAACACCCTGACTCACGCCCGCGTGGATCTACCTGAGGCCCTAGCCTACCCCCGAAAGAAACCAGAGCCCTGGGCTCCCCAGAGCAGCCGCCGCCTGGGCCGCGCCCGTCGCTGTGCTTTCGTCTCCCGTCCATTCCTCGTTCCCCGCTGGGCCCTGGACACGCGCCTCCCGGCCCAGCCGCGCACCTGGGACAGCGTGGGATGCAGGCCGGTTCCCATTTTCAGGTGGCTGCTGCGATGGGGTTTCCAGTTCTTCCATGACCACGCTGCTGGGGCCCAGAGCCTGCCTCCTGGCTTTATGGCCTCTCGCCTCGCTGCCTAGGACAGAGCTCCCAAGGCCACCGCTGTCCCCGGCAGAGCTCGCAGGCCCTCCCGACTCCAGCCGCGCAAAGTAGGCCGTCCCCCGGTTCAAGCGCTGGCCCCACCGCGTCCCCTTGCCTCGCAGTGTCTGCTCCCATCTCCCCCCTTCCCTCTAGTAAAGCCCTTGGGAGGGAGATGACGGTCCTTGTCCTTTCCTTGCCACTTTCCCGACCCCCGTCGCATCCAGCCTCCCTGGTTACAGGAAGATCGCCACAGACCCCGTCCCTGTCTGCAGGGATGGCACCTGCGTCTCACCCTCGGGGTCGGCTCTGACGTGAAGATACAGGCTGGCGGCCGTGCCCTCGGCGACTTCAGCAAGGTGACCAATCCTCCGGAGTCGTAATTACAAAACTCGCTTTGAGAACATACTTTTGAAAGATTAAAAAAGAATAAAATCAGAGGGCAGTTCTTCTTGGGATGGATATTTAATGCATTTGTTGGTAGCGCTGGGAAACCAGCTAACCTCGGGGGGGAAGATCCTTAAAATAGCCAAGGCTTCTGAAAGCAGATAGAGAAGAAAGCGGACTTGATTGCTCAGTGCGAAAGGAAGTGGGAAAGCGATGTTATCCGCAATTAACTACAAAGCTTGATTCTCAAGAAAACAGGGAACTGGAGAGCACATTTTTAAAGAGATGAAAACACTACCGGGAGCCACAGGGAGTGGGATCTCTAAAAGGCCCGAATCAATTCCTATTTTCCTGTTTCTAGGCCGCGTTCTGCTTTTGGTTACTCTGTGAAGACGTGGGCGTGACACTGCTGAGAGGATATTTAAAAATTGGGATAAACCAGAGTGAGCCCAGAGTGTCATCCCTCCTGCTCTGCCCCCCTCACTGTGCATTGCAAATAAGCCGTCAGCACAGGCCAAAAACGGGACTGAAGCCTCACCGCGCGAGGCCTCGTCAAAAATCAAACAGCGGCCACTTGCTCGCGGTAACCAGGACGGGACGCGGTCCGCTGCTGAGTCACTCGGAAGAGGGATGGCCCAGGGAGAAGCCAGGGTGCCGGCTGATAATCCGGGGGAAGAAAACACCGAAAACGCCGAGCAAACAAACAAGCGGAGTCTTGTTAGACATGTTGCAAAAAATGATAATGCTTGCGTTAGGAAGGAATCATTCTTCTAATGAAATGAGGGGGGTCTGCGCCTTACCCGGATTTTCCTGAGGTCTTCGAGGTGCATTTTCATAGAACGGCAGAGTTAGGGAAGCTGGCTGTGGTCAGACACGTGTCCAGTTATGTAGGGGTGCAGATGTGTCAGGGAAGGCTGCACGGAGGAGAATCTGGGGCGGGTGCTAGGAAAAGGGAAATGTCACAGGCTCCTGAGAAACAGGCGGAACGTGGTTCGGCGCGTCGTAGCTGTTGGGGAGGAGCTGGGGCACGTGGCTGCGCTCCAACTCTCCCAGGCTGACTTTTTCTGACTCAAGTGTAACGGTCTTAGGATTTATTTCCCGTTCCGGCGCCTACTCAGATTTTTCAGTCTGACAATGGGAAGACATAAGGCCTAAAAGCATAATTGCAAATTAGGGTGAAGAGATTCAGAGAAATGTGGAAATTTAGTAGCATATGCCGCAGATTACAGTTGTGCTTGTTCCTTTCGTTTTATTTACTTTTTGCAGATGTCAAAATAGTAACATTAAATCACTACGCTTACTAACCTCTTAACAAACAGAAATGGCCCGGGACACTGTTTTCTTTTTTTTAATATATCTTTATTAATTTCAGAGGAGGAAAGGAGAGGGGGAGAGAGAAATAGAAACATCAATGATGAGAGAGTCATTGATCGGCTGCCTCCTGCACGCCCCCGGCTGGGGATGGAGCCCGCAACCCGGGCATGTGCCCTGACCGGAAATCGAACCCCGATCATCTGGCTCCCAGGTCGACACTCAACCACTGAGCCACGCCCGGCCGGGCGGGACAATGTTTTTTCAGTGCACGCTTTTCCAGTCTCCCCTCCCCTCCTGCCTGACCTTAGTGCTCACCCCTTACGGGGGATACCCTGCGCCCTCCCTCTTCCATTCTGGTGAGTGAATGTTGACGTGTTCTCTCTCAGTGACATTGTGGGGACATTTTTCAGGCTATAAACCATTGTCCCTTATGGACCGACATACAGACGCTGTGGGCGATGCCCCCAGCTGTCAAATACGATGGCTTGGAGGTTAGAGTAGAACAAAACTAGGCCCCGCCTCTCCATTGCAATTCATTTACGCCATTGAGCATGCAACGCCTCGCAGCCTTACAGGTGGCAGAAGAAAAAAAAAGATTAATTGCTAGACTCGGTTTGTGCTTGGAAGGGAGGCAAGGGCCACGCAGTGCGATTCCCATCAGTAATCTGTTTCCTTCTGTCACCCCCAGCACCTGTCATTCTGTTCATTCATCCCCCTGCTTACGAGGCACTCGAAGGAAGAGCACCTAGTTTTTGGTCACTTATGTTGAACTAGTATCTTGGGAAATGTTCCTATTTTATTTGATGTCCCCCCTTGGAGGAAAGAGAAGGCACTTTCTAAAAGACTGCAGCCCGCCACAGGAATTGTTTCTCTCTCCTTCAATTACAGACGGTAAAGAGATGAGTGCAGGTAAAGGAAACCAATGACAACAGCGGTGACCAGGACAAAAGCCTCCCCTCCTTGACCTTCCTCTGCTGGCTTAGGCTTGTTTAAGACCCAGTAGCAAAGATTGTTGACCCGTGAAAAGATAGTTCTGTCTTCCTTTCTCTTCTTTTTCTTAATTCAAAGTAGACAATTTTCCTGATTGTCTTCCCCCCTCCCCCCGCCATCTTCAATCAGTAGCATTTAAATATCCAAATAATACCAAAGAATGCCAACCAGGATACCTGCCAAACATTTTCCCCCCGAATCCTGCACCAGATTCGTAAAGAATGTGCTGGGAGGGGCAGCCCCAATATGCAACCTGCTCTTGGTCACTGTTGTGTAGCTGAGAAGCGTTGTCACTGTTCCCATAAAAATCTTGATATTATCTACAAACACAGCTTTTCACCAAAGGATAAATATCCTAAATGACAGGATTAGACATACCTACTGCCTCCACAAGCTATTTGTCTTTCTCCAAGAGCAAAACTACCTGTACTAGTCTCCTCTGCTCTACTTTACATCTCCATGACTATTCTGTAACAGCCAGTTGTGCTTCTTAATACCATGGCCTTTTTAACCCATCCTCCCAATTCCCCTTCTATAGGGCAACTGTCAAAATGTTCTCTGTATCGATGAGACTATTTCTGTTCTGCTTTTCGGTTTGTTTTTTAGATTCAATTGTTGATAGATATGTATTTGTTGCCATTTATTGTTCATATTTCTGATCTTTTTTCTTCTTCCTCTTAAAGAAGACCCTTCAATATTTCATGGAATACTGTTTTGGTGGTGATGAATCCTTTGACTTTTCCTTGTCTGGGAAGTTCTTTATCTGACCTTTAGTTCTACATGATAGCTTGGCTGGGTAGAATAATCTTGGTTTAGGTCCTTGTTTTTCATCACTTTGAGTATTTCTTGCCACTCCCTTCTGGCCTGCAAAGTTTCTGTTGAGAAATCCAGTGACAATCTTATGGGAGCTCCCTTGTAGGTAACTGACTGCTTTTCTCTTGCTTCTTTTAAGGTTCTTTGTCTTTAAACTTTTACATTTTAATTTTGATGTAACTTGCTGTGGGCCTCTTTGGGTTCCTCTTGTTTGGGACTCTCTGTGCTCCCTGAACTTGTATCCCCTTCAGGGACAGGCAACAAATTGTTCTTAACTTTAGAGGGCATATGTTTATGTGCCCAAACCACAAAACTTCTAAAAGTCCCACTGAAGTAGAGGCACCTGAATTTTGGTGAGTTTATTTTCAACCCTTTGACATACACAATTGCCTCACCAATAGGTCTAAACTAGTTGTTCCTTCTTGCTTACTTGATTCATTCTCTATATTTATTTAAGTAATTATCCTTATACCATTTTCTCTGAGCACAGCTCCAACTGCATTCCACGTGCTCTTCTATAAGGTGTTTTCATTGTTATTGTGTTCAATCACTCCGAAGTTCTGATTTCTACTCTTCTTTTACTAACACATTACATGAGTGAGTTTTTTAAAAATTTCTCAGTAGAAGAACTTTCTGTGTTTTGATTTTGTTATTAATTTCGAGTTTTACTGCATTGCAATCTTTTGCAAAAGCTTTATTGAGTTTGGGGCCTCTAATATGTCTTTTTATTTTCTTTGTGATTGTTCCCTCAGCACTTAAGAAGACATTATAGTCTCCATTTTCAGGGAACAATGTGCATGTGTTTGGCTGTCTGTGTCTGTTCTATGCCTTATTTCTTTCTGAGTGCTTGTAATGCATTGATAAAAATGCCTTAAAGTTTCCTACTATGTTTTCCTATTGATTTCTCTTTTTATCTCTTATTATTTCTGCTTTCTGAATGTTGCTATTATGGCACTACATGCACAGACATTCAAGATTATTATAAATGCATAGTGAATAGAAATATTTTAGAATGCTCTCTCTTAGTCAATACTTTCTGGCCTGAATATCAATATTCACAGTGGAGACCATGCTGTTTGGGTTTATAATTGTTATATTTCTGTATACTCTTTATTATTTTTTTAGAATTTTTTAAGAGCAATTTTAGGTTTACAACAATATTGACAGGGAAGTACAGAGATCTCCCATATACTTCCTGTCCCCCCCACACGTACAACCACCCCTTTATCAATATCATTCACCAGAATGGTACATTTCACAAGGCTGAAATCAAAGTGTCAGCAGGGCTTGGTTTCTCTCTTGAGGCTCTGAGAATGAACCCATTTCTAAGCTCATTCAAAGTATTGGGAGGATTCAGTTCCATGTGGTCTTATTTTCATGTTTGTTGTGAGGTAAGTATCAAGTATGATGGTTTCAAATAACAAATTTTCCAAAAATCTCTTGTGGACTCACTGACTCCTTGTTTAATGTTAGTATTTCAACATATATTTTAATGCCCTCTTCCAGAGCTCTCTGTCCTGCTCCCTTGATCTGTTTATTTCTTTTTGTAATAGTATAATTATATGTAAAATACTGTAGTAATATCTACAATAAAAAGTCAAAGTGTTATGTCAACACTTTCATTTCAAAATTCACAATGATATTTTTCTTTGATTTAAATTCCATAGTTATTTTCTTCTAAAGAAATCCATTAGAACTTTAATGAAGGCTTCATTAATCCTATAAATTAAGATCATCTTTTCTCCTTACAGTGTTTCTTTTTTGTTAATGATCCTTTTAACACTGTGTACATGGCTGTGACTTTCCCCTCTCTTTTTATATGTAGTGCCCACACATTCCCTGTTATGGTTATTTTGGGGAAGTTTGTTCACACTATTGTCACTGGGATCTCTTGCTTTTTTATAAGCCAGTCTGTGTATTTGGCTTTTGACCTGCCATTTCTGTAAATGCTTAAATTTCAGAATCATTCTACTGATTTTTGATATCCTATGGATAGATTTATATTCTCTGTAGAAGATATTACTCTTTTGATTATTTTGACTCTTGCTTTCTAGTGATTGCACTTGATTACATTGATTCTTGCTTTCTGATGATTACACCTTTCATTTATCTTTCTTTCTTGCTTATTGCAGGAATATTATCTTTCAGTATGATAAAAATTTAATTTTTGCAACCTTATTAATTATATCGTGAAATTATCTGCCATCATTTAGTTATTATCAGAATGCTAATAAGGCCTTGTTAAATTAATCTACAGCTATGTTTCTATCCTGTCTTCTTACATCTTTAATAATATTTGCTTTACTTTTTAATACTCTTGCTATTTAAACCGTAATGCTTCATCAGTATTCCATTTTCTTTGTTCACTGTGCTTTTAATGAATATATAATTACCTTCTTTCTCATTTAGTGTTGTTTGATGTGTATTTTATTTTGCATAAAATTAATAACGATACTTATTTTCATTTGATCTGAATGAAATATTTTAACATATTTTCACAAAAATAAAGTCAATGTCTTTCAGACTAGTAATAAAATATAAGTATTTTAGATGTAATTTTATTTAACTATCTTAAATGCTTACCACCTATTCAGATACACTAATAATTTTCTAATCTTGTGTTCCTATTTTGATTAAACCATTAGTTGACTGGTTATTTTCTAATCACTATTTTTAAGAAATATGCATGGTCAGTAATTTCTGAGTCCTTGAGATTTTTGAGATTGTTTTACTCTTTCCTTGAAATATCAAAATAAATTATGCTATTGTAGAATTTTTGGGTCATCAGACTCTTGTTTCTCAAAACACTGTAGAAACTATTAGCTCATCATATTGTGCAGAAAATAGAAAACCAAAAACAGCTAGATTTTGTTCTTTGTAGGCAAGTGAGTGTAGAATTATTTTTATAACTTGTATAGAAAGTTTAAGAGGATTTTTCTTTGTGTCTCTTCATTAATTTGATCTAAAGTTTAATAAGCTCTTTTAATCTTTCTTAAGCCTCAGAAGAAATTCTTTAAATTATTTTATCTTTGATTATTGATTCTGTTCCAGTTGTTGTTCTTTCATAATTAGAAGCACCTTTAATTCTTAGTTTGAATTCTGTTCTCTGTAACTCCTCATTTTGTGGATAACTTTTTTTTTTTCTTCTGGTCCATATAGTAAATACTTTTTAGGAACCCGCAATTAATTTTTTAAAATCTTTAGTACAGGGATATATTGCTCCTGTTCTTCAAGAATATTCTTTATAGAACATATTTTTTGTTTGTTTGCATATAATTTAATAGGGTGACATTCACATAGATCTGTGCCGTGCAATACAGAAGCCAATAGTCACATTGGACATTCATATTGAAATTAAGTTAAATTAAAAGTTAAGTTTCTCATGATGGTGGTTACATGCATCTGTGTATGTGTTAATATTACACAGAATTTTGGGACAGCTAAATATCTACCTGTAGAAAGATAAAGTTATACTCCTACCTCACACCATAGGCAAAAATTATATATCATATATATTTGCTATGTATTTTTTTATAGAGTTTAAACACACACACACACACACACACTGTGATTTGCATCTTTAGAGGTGGTCATAAGAGACCTTCAAGTCTTTAAAGAAACCACTAATACACGATGAAGCCTCAGAAGACTGAGGAGGCCTCTCCAAAGTAAGGCTGTCCTTGGTTCCCCGAGGTAGATCTGCGGAGGGATAACTGACTGCTTATTTATTTGACACTTATTTGCATTGAAATGTCAGTGCAGAAACATAAGTAGAAAGCCACGTGGCTTTCTAAAGTAGACTCTAATAATGTGTGGCCTTTCGCCCAGCTGGTTGGTCTGGGGCCTGGGCGGCCATGGTTGAGGTCAGTCCCATAGACTGGCTTCATTCTGCTGCTTGGAGCTGTCGATAGTGTTCTTAGTTAAGAGCCATCTGAGACAAATTGAATGGGTTGGTCCCAGCTTCTACTGGTCATGTCATCCAGTGGCAGACAGTGTCATACTTACGGGGAAATTCCCCAGAAGCCAACGGAGTATACAAATGAGGGATGGATGGTGTTGGAAGACTGTTCTCCATGGGTCTCTTGCATTTCTGTATGCCCAGAGACAGGTAGGACTTCCTTTGTTCCAGACAGTTTCAAGAATGTATCTGCAAACAGGCTGTATCTGTTTCTTTCGTCTGATTGTAGCAAAGTACCAAAAACTGGGTGGCTGGAAAACGGCAGAAATTTATATTATACATTCTATTTTCACGGCTAATTGAACCTCAGTTTTATACTATTTTTCATAAAGTCCATGATAAATAATTTTTGAGTTATAATACATTTGTATTAGGCGATTCTGATGCTAGTTCACCTCCATCATCTCTCATTCAGAACCTCCTTTCCGATGGGCATGTCTGGAGTTTGGAACTCACAGATATTTATAAGATGAAACTGACCACACTCAGGATGTTGTCCATAGAATCACTGTCCCTGTACTAGGTCACCAACCATTATAATTCAGTCTAAACAATGTCCCCCAGTACAGCCACTATTGAGTGTGGCTTGGATTAAATTTGTTTTCCAGTGTTTTGCCCTGGGCGTAGTTACCTCTGTCTCCGGTTCCTGTTAAAGGGAGGACAATATGACAGATCGTTTTAAAAGCTCACCTTGCACTCAGATGGATTCTCAGTTCAGGCTGCTATTGCTAAGAAAAAACATGACGATTTCAATGCATCCTTAAGTGCTCCTTTCCCCGAGGCTTTTAGAACGTAACATTTATTTTTCATATTTGGGAATGGATGGTTAGTCCCTGAACTTTCTTCTCAGTTAAAAAGGGAAGAAATTTCTCAATGCTGAGGTTTGCAATCTTGAGCAGAGCAGCCCTGTTGGAACAAAGGTAAAAATATCTGGCCACTCTCTTTACAGGAATACTGGGCAGGGAAGGAGATAAAGCCTTTAAATATTTCACAGTTTCTTAAATATTAAATGATGAAGATAAAGTGAGATGCTTAAACATATAATTCAAAGTATTTAAAATAGATCCCATGATTTTTAACACCGTAGGCGTCAAATTGGATGTAGGAATTCCTTGGGCCAAGCAGCTAAGGATTGATAAGGTTATCTTTTGTGTAACTAATTTCTTTTTCTGAATCCTTACTCTTGACATTAAATAATAATAAGAATAGCCTTGGATACACTGGTTCTCAAACCCTTGCTTGGTCAGAATGAACTGAGGTTTTTTAAAAACACTGATTCCTATATTCTATTTCATGGAACTGTGACTTAAAAGATTGGGCCTGAGGGCTGGGAAATGTGTGATTTTCGAAAACGTCACCAGGTTATTCCCAGCTTGGGAACCATTGTGGAAAGCAAACTGCCTTGCCCCAGCCGGTTTACCTCAGTGGTTAGAGCATCCGCCTGCAGACTGAAGGGCCGCAGGTTCGATTCCAGCCAAGGGCATGTACCTGGATTGCAGGCTCCATCCTGGCCCTGGTTGGGGCACATGCGGGAGGCAGCCAATCGATGTCTCTCTCTCACATTGATGTCTCTCTCTCTCTCTCTCTCTCTCTCTGTCTCTTCTACTCTCTCTGAAAAGCAGTGGAAAAAATATCCTCACATGAGGATTAAAAAAAGAAGTGGACTGCCTTGCATTATGAACCCTGATTTCCAGTCTTAAGTGGTCTTTCTACCCAGCGTAGGGCTAGATTAATACACCAGCAATATCCGAACAAACACAACCGAGTGCAGTTTAATTAGGGGCCCTGATTAACAAAACAGTCTAGGTGGCCGAACCAATTATAACCACAAACTGCTAACCCGGTGGGCTCTGGGCATTCTGAGGGGGCGCAGCCGGGAGTCCCCCCCCGCGGTCTCTTCGCATCACATTCTCATTGTCTTCCTTCCAGCGCAGAGCATGTTCCTTCCTTTGTTGGCAGGAATGTCAGGCTCTAAATTTAATAATGGCACCTCTGGCTCCTGATTATTTGGAGACGCTCAAACAAGATATAAATAAGATATAAAGAGAGAGCCCGTCTGCCTGTTTCTCACTCCTTTCGATGACTGAGCGAAGCTTCATTTCTCCCTTACACCGATGGCCTGCAATGTGCTTTTGGGATTGCAAATGAATGCACATTGAGCGCCTTGCTATCAATTTTCCATCCATATTATAAACCCCCTGTGACTTGGTATATCTGTTACTCTCTTTTAAAAATTAATTTCACACTGTAGCTTTTAAAGGAAATCATTTTTTAATTATGCTAGATTAATGATTGCAATATTTCCTGGTTAGGAATTTCATTTATTCAGAATGGAAATTAAATTATATGTTAAAATGAACAGCTTGTGTTTTATAGAGAAAAGGAGTCTGAGTTTGGTAACATCGCTTCCTGGGATATATTGAAAGACCTTATAAGAAACAATCTTCTTAAAATGTGCTCTTTCGATTATATTAATATCACTGTTATTACTGTTTTTACTATCAATATGACATTTAAGAACCTCGCTAATAAATTTGCTAATGTTCTGACCTATCAAAATTGCAAGTTTCTGTGATAGCATTAAATGTGCTCTTGAATTTTACTATTTTCAATTGGAATAGAAATACTATAAAATAAATATTCCCCTGATTCCTTGCTCACATCGAGCCTATGTCTTAATATGCTGAGATCAGTCTATAGAATGGTCACTCGAGGACAAGTTAACAATTTCCGGTGGTATAAAACAGAGATGTGTCATAACCCATTTTCATAAACTTGTATTTGATGACTTATAACTGCTCCTGGAAGATTCGGATTCAGGTGCTCTCGCTTTGAGAAGTGAATATTAGGTATTTTTTTCATACTGATGACATGATTTTATTGTCACTTAATAGAGCTTCAAAGTGTCTTGCTATAAAATATTGTCAGACCAATGTTAAAGAAAACTCTTCTACAATTAAATCTTTTTGTGTATAAAATAATACTATCTAACCAGCTTATTTCCAACTCTTCTCTACAGAAATCATTTGTAATTAATCTATATAAAATTATAATCCAAGAATTCATATTAATGAGCAGTAAGTATTAGTGGGGTGCTTTACGGAGATTTTAAAATGTTAATTGTGCAGTTGGTAATATTTACTTTGACACTTTTCTAGACAAAAATAATTAAGATTGGTCTACGGGCAGGTACTGTGGCCATTTTATGGCTGTGCTGGCGTAGACTTGACCATTTGAAGAAAACGTCAACGATGTTTTAAGACTTAGTGCAGAGATGGCGTGGCCTGTCTCGTCAGATAACAGGTCACGTCGCCTGTCCCAGGCTGTCGCTGGTTTCTTCACTCACAGTATGGTTTTGCCACCAGGAGGCGGCAGAGAACAGCTACCCTTCAAGTTTTAGCACAAAACGGAAACGGACTCTGAAAGTTTCAAGTGGCACTCAGTGAGGATGCCCACTCGTGTCCCTAGGTCATCTTAGAATCATTGAGTTACTTACCTGGTTGTTTCAATGTCCCTAAAGCAGCAGGGAGGCTTGTAGAAAATGTCTTTGACTGAACTGTTTGACTGTTTTCACCTCGCATGGGAGGGAATGCTCTTGTGTTTAACACACCAGTGTCTTTTCCCGACACACGGGGGTCTTTTTAGGCCTCAAAACTAGGAAAAAAAATTACTTTATCAGAACAATTTAAAAATATAGGAAATTGTAAAAGCCTGTAACTGAACTTATTCACCTTTTCATTTTGGCTTCTAGGAAACTGGGAGAAAATTATTTACCTATTACTAACAGCTCATGAGATGGATTACTATACAGTCTCATAATAGTTACTGATTACATTTGGTTTCCACGCCCTCAGTTTTACCAATGTGCGCAACATTTTCTGTTGGTCATGAGTTACGAGGTGCCAGGGGTGACAGACCTCATGCGATATACCATTTGTACCTGGATTATTGCTATGACTGTTTTAGAAGAAAAAGTTTTACTTGCTGTTTTCTTTATTTCTACTTCATCATATAACCACAATTGAATGTCTTAAAATAGACTTTTAGGAGATAGTACAATACACACAAAATAGTTCATAACAACCATCTTGGATGCATGTTCTTATATCTCTATTTGATGATGATCTTATCATCAGGAATGCAGTTCATCAATAGCTTTCCTCTAAATTCTACACAAATTGTGGTTGTAAGAAAATATTTCACTTGGGCCTCACAGGAAAGATTTATTACGTAGACTATACCCCATCATAATTCAGCCAGAACATAAAAAGATGAAAAAATATGGCTTGACATCTTGCCTTTTGAATTTACTGCTCTCTGCTTTTGAAAGGAATCAATTTTCTATATTTTTGGCATCATTTTTATAGATAACATCTAAATATTCATTTGCACTGTTCATTTTCCAGCCTGTTCACTCATTTTCTTTAGGACAGAGGTTTTATATCCATAGTAAGGGGAAACATTTTAATTTGTCGATGCGCGTTCCATTCCATAATGAGTCAATTACGGGCTGAGCATATGTTTTCTTTAAATGTTACTATATCATCTTAACAAACATACTGTACTAATTTACGAAGAAATGCACAAATCCTCCAAACACCCTCCGATGACATCATAACATGCTTCCCAGAGGCTGTTTATTTGTTTTATTGCTTTATTTATATGAGGCGGCGGTGAAATTTGCACACCAGCTGCGTGATCGCAGGTGTGCGTGCCCCTGGATATCCGGGGGGGAGCCCCCGCTAAGTGGTAGTCTAATCACCCCAGCTCCATGGAAGACTAAATTTAAATCAGATGTTAATTGCCTCCAGAGTTCAGCGGATCTTTGCATCCCATTATCTCAGGGAAAGCCAAATGGGAAAAAAAAAATCCTTTGACTCAGGAAATTTTATATGAAATTCACATCGGCCCTAAGGAGAATAGGTTTACAAACTCTGCCCATTTGAAAAGAGAAGGAGCCTTCCTTGTTCTCAAATGTAACGGTGGCCCCACTATGTTTTGTGTCTTGTCTTTGTCAGATGATTTCTATGAAGAGATTATATCCAGACAACCTCTCGTTTGTATAACTCCATTTGGAATTACAAGCTTCTTTAAGTAAGGAACTGGTTTTTTTAACCTGTCTATAGTGGGCACTGCCCACAGAGCCTGTTGCCCAGGGCAGATGCGCCACGTGCCCGCGCAGGGGCCTGCGCTTGAACAGGTTCTTTATTTTCTCAGCTGTCCCCTTTCCTCGGTTAGCCCAGGTGCTACTTTCCCAGCTCCTCTTCGCCCTCGGCCTCTCCTTCAATATATACACTGGCCCCTGGGCCAGCTTGTCACATGCCACCTCTGTGCCAGCGGCTTCCAGCTCTGTGTCTTCCGCCTTGACCACTCCCAGGCTTCAGTGTCGGCTTCCCAGCTGCAGGTGGCCGGCCAGGGGGTCCCCGAAATCAGTTCCCCCCGCCCCCTCCCTTCCCGCCTAGGCCTCGGCTTCCTTTCGTTTCCTGCGCGTCTGCTCTTAGTGGGTCCTTGAGTGAACCCTTCAGAGCGCATTGGAGCTTTTCACCCGTTCCCTGCCGACCTTGATCCCCCAGTGGCCCGCCTTTATTTAGTCTATCTCAGCTTTCTGATTTCTTTTGCTAATGAAACCTCTAGTCCTCTTGAGGTTCGCACAATCGTTTCCCTGTGAGGAATTATCATTTGTGCTAAACTTACAGGTTCAGACACCATAGTGGGCATCTAACCTCTGGTAAGCAGGAATCGGTGACATGTCTGGACATACTCTCATCACACTGGTTTTGATTTTCTTGTATTTTCTCTCTTTTGTTTCACGGCCAATAACAATGTCAAAAATGCTCAGTCTCAATGTCCTGTCTAATTTATACTTTTTAATAAAAATAAAGGGAGAAAATTTGCTATTTTAAGTTCAAGACTGTTGGAATTAGTTATTTACAAAGGACACTGCATAAAAAGTGTTAAATTTCTGGGCAAAACCAAGCAAAATCTATGCTATTACAAATGTCTATTCTAACGCTAAGCCAAATTAAAAACCAGGAGTTGCAAATATTAAAAAAAATAATAGAAGAAAGATCGATCAACGTGCTTGTGGAGATAAAATCAATTGATGGAGAGCAGAAATGGTACTAAATACTCTGTACCACCCGGTGAGCCCTAATTTACACACGTTGCTCAGGTCTATGTGAAAGTAAGAAAATACGATCCATTGAAAATCCATCCAATTACCAGAACCCCATCTTGTATGCTTGGTTTCTATCATGAAATACATGTTATAAACCTATCTTTTTATTTTACTATTATTATCACTTTTTAAATTCAGCCAGGCACTGAGTAAAAGCAGCTCAGATGTAATTGAGGACTAGAAATATCATGGTGTTGTGTGTTTTGTTTTTTTATTTTAAACTCCCATAACATAAAACAGGCAAACCAATTTAAACGAGATTTTGAAAATAAAAAGTTGCCGTTTCCCTAGTCTAATCCAGTGACTTTTATGTCAGAACAATAAATCCCTGGAAACACAGGCTTCCAATGGAGTCTTGTTAAATATTTAATCACAGGCACTAGGCCCGTAACCATGAGCCAGCGCCTACTCTCGTTTATTTCAACAGCAACTGTTTTCTTTTGATGGAAGCAATCAAATGATGAGGAAAGATCCCCCACACGAGCACGTGTGTGCTTACCGACACCACCATGACGCCACGCTGCACATCGAGTTAGTGTGCAAGGACGACCTGAGAGCCGGCCGGGCGGCTCAGCGGTGGAGCATCGACCTGGGATCCAGGGGATCGGGGTTCGATTCCCGGTCAGGGCACAGGCCCGGGTTGCGGGCTCCATCCCCAGTGGGGGGCGTGCAGGAGGCAGCCGATCCATGACTCTCATCATTGATGTTTCTCTCTCTCTCTCTCTCCCTCCCCCTTCCTCGCTCTGAAATCAATAAAGACATATTAAATAAATAAATAACTTCTGCAACAGACAGACAAGACGATCCCTCCCCCCCACATTTGCTACTTGTGTGAGATTAGGATAAAGGCGTACATCTTTGGGGATGTTTTCGATTTATATTAAAAAATAAAAATGCTGTTTCGAGCTATCGGAAGGCATCCATCTAATGCCCGAGTATATACAGCACCGGTACAGGGACAGTGTACACATTAAAGTGAATTTTTACTCTTCATTCAGAGCTTAGCTTAAATGTCACTTCCCTACGAAAGGCTTCTTTGACTCCCCAAACCCCTTCCTCAGTAGGTCTGTCCTTCTGATCCGTGTTTCCCTAGAGACCTGTATTATCTCGATGATGAAGCTGTGAGGTTAGAGTGTACGTCCCATGAGGGCAGGAGCCGCGCCCGACCTGCCACATCCCCGTGGCTGCACCGCCTTCGCGCTCTGTGCCCGCATCACAGGGGGTCTAGGATGGCCTTTGCAAGTATGACCTTGATATTTCCGGTGAATTATCTATAACTGAATAGCTGAAAAGCCAAACTAAGGATAGATAAAAGGAAGTCTTTAAACCCCAAATTTCTATGGCTAGGAACAGGCTGAGAACACCCCTGAGATGCAAACACAGGCCATTTCCTATGGGAAGGAAGGGCGACTGGGCGCACCTCCAGGGCCGGTGGGCAGACGGGCGGTGGGAGAGCAGGGAGCAGGACTGGGTCCCGGTCAGGGAACTGGTGAGCAGAGCTCTGTCCAGCTCCAGAAGTACCAGTGATGAGTGACAGCCGAGTGCCTCCTACTGTTCCTCTTTTTTCAACAGAAGTGTCAGTTACGTTGTCCTAGGCCTGACGGTGACTGCGTGCTGGGCGCTTGTGGGACAGATAGCTGATCTCTCTTGACCACACGTCTTCAGATCAAGAGGCCTCCTGCCGGGGGGCCACACCCGAGGCTCCCCATGGGCACCGGGACCTGACTTCGGGAACCAGGCTCTGAATCTTGAGCCCGACTCTCCAATGGGACGAGATTTTCACAGAGGTCTTTGGCGGGGAGAACGTATTGTGCCTAGTGGAAGAAAATAAATAATTTATGGCCGAAGTCAGTCTGTAGAAATGTCAAAACCTGGCTACAAACTCTTCAGTACCCTTTCCATTGAGAGGTGGGGATAGCGCCTCACCCCCTTGAGGCTGTGACTCCTTAAACTACGGACTGTGATGACAGTTATGCTCTGTCACGGCAGAGGCCAAACCAGAAAAGGCCCGTCGGCGTCTGCCTTGCTTGCTGCGACGTTTACGGGGACAGTGGTAAGATGCCAAGCCCTCCGAGGCCGCCCTGCTGCGGGGAAACCCGGTTTCACGGAGAAGCGGAGCCCAGACGGGCCCTCGACCAGCTCAGCGGAGCCGGGCTTCGAATGGTCCCAGCTCGCCGATGGGCAGAGATGGGGGACTCGCAATGCGAAGCCCACAAGCCTCCGAGAGCCACTGAGACCCCTCCAAGAAGTCAGTGAGGTCAAAGCTAGTTTCTGGGTAACACGCGCTCAGGGGCCTTCTGCTCGTGCTGGTGTTTGAAGGGGTGGGAGGCACCGCCCAGGCCTCGGCGTGAGCCCAGGCCCAGGCCCGCGCTGCACTGAGACCCCGAAGCCATCGCGCTCCCTTGCAGGAGAAACACAAAGGCATCTTCACCTAAGACTGTCCCCGGCGATGCAGGAAAAAATATGAGTTTCATCAAATCAAAACCTTTCAGCACTCATGCTTTTAACATCCCGCGTGAGGGGACGTGCGTGAGCCCGCATGGGGCCCAGTGTGGCGGGGCACGTGCGGGCGGTCTCCCCAAAGAGCCGCCGAGCCCCTGAGGCGAGGGCGGCCCGGGCGCTCCTTTCACGCCGCACCGCGTTTACGGGAAGGAATGACCGACGGCGGCTCCCTCGCCAAACATTTGGAAAATATCTCCCGAAAAAGAGAGAAGTATTTCAAAGGAAACAACGGCGGCGGACTGTCCACGAGACATTTTTGGTTTATATCTGCCACTCTCGGCTTCGTGGATTCCCCAGACTTTTCGGATGATGGGTGACAGTTTTCATCAATGTCGCTGCTTGATTTTTAGAATGAAATATATCAACATTTGCAAGACCTGCAGAGCTCGATGAAATCCGCTTTCCTAATGACCTGTGCCCATTATAAAAACCGTTCATGGGTAAAAGATCCATTCGAAGTGAAAGATGTACCAGTGGGTTTTAATGGGACAGAGCAAAATGGTCACTAGGACAGTTTCAGACTGCACGCTGCGGCAGAAATGAAGACGCTTCCTCTTGTCAGGCCTCGGCACAGTGTCGCAGGACAGCACGCGTTTACCTGAAGAGGCGGTTAAAGCATTGCTGGTTTTCCAACTTTATTCTGTGTAAAGTCAGACTCTCCTCCTGTACTTCGACCAAAACGAGATATAATAGCACCGGACACAGGAGCGGGCCTGAAAAACCAAATGCTCTCTGTTAAGTCCAAAATTAAGGGATTTTGCAAAAACTGTAAAGCAATGTCACTCTATGCAGGTATTTTTTTCTTTTGTGTTGGAAAATATAGTCATCTATTTAAAATGTTACAGATGGTATCAAGGAAAGAGCTTAGCATAGCTATTTTCAGTAAATTGAAAATAAATCCTTTAAACATTTCTACTTTAATTTTTAATATGGCGAAAGTTGATGGTTATGATTCACATAAACAAAGACCCTTCGAGGTCCCTAGTAATTTTTAAACATGTGGAAGTGTTTCGAGATGGGGAAAACGTGTCTCCAGGTGATTCCAGACACCAGTTAACCTCCCGGCTGAGGCCAGAGCCGGCACGGAGCAGACACAGGCCATCCCCTGTCCCTCCCTGGGTTCCTTACCCCAGGAACCGTGACCCTAAAGGAACTGTGCTGTTTACACCACTCAGCGTGGCAGGTTCATTCTGCTGATAGATATGAAACCCCAGCTGCGGTCTTCAGCTCCCGCCTGATCCACGTCGGTCTCGCATTCCCTGTGTGACAGCCGCCATCCAGCCACCCACGGTGGAGGGCAGGGGGTCCCTAGATTTCTCTCTGTCCCTCGCCCCCAGCTTCCTGGATGTACCGACTCTGATAGATTGTACCTGTTGGGTAGTTCATGGAGCCCTTCACTGTTTTCAGTTCTCAGGGCCAGAAATTTCTCTCTCTCATCCCAAAACGGCAACAGCCTTCCCATTGGCCTTCCCAGCTCCAGCTGCTCTTGCAGCCACACTGGTACTTTACGTCAGGAGGGCTTTAGTTTTTCCTTTTAGAAATAGATTTGGCATAATTAGCTCCCTGCTGCAAAGCCTTCGGTAGCTAGTCATCACCTGCAGGATGCAAAATAAACTCTCCGATGCCTACTGTCTGTCTGGCCTCATCTCCATCCAACATTTTTCTTAAATTTCAATATTCTGCTTCCAGAATAAACCGTGATTGCTAAAATCTCTGCGCTACGCCTTTAACTCTGCTAAACCCAACTAAACTTTCTAGGTTCGTGTCAATAATCCTCCCTTCTTGGAGGCAGCAGAGGACTCCAGGAGAATGAACGAGGGCTCCTGCCCCACGTGTCTGTGTGTCCCCGGCGTGTGCCTGTGTGTGGGCATTTGTCAGGGCATGGACCGTACCCCGCCTGAGGCTCCCTTAGAGGTGCAGTTATGTTCCACGTCCGCGTGGCTGAAACCCTGTTAGCTGTCCCGGGGACAAACAAGTGTGTGGGGGATGAATAAAGGAACCGATTTTCATACAGTAGACATCGCCACAAGGATTTGAAAATAAGCAGTTTAGCCATCTGTAGTGAGAACGTTGTGTTAAACAAAGATTCAGAGTTAAAGCGTTAGAAATTGTCTATAAAAAAGCCAGTCACAAAACAACAATAACAGGCCATTCCCACTCAGAGTCAGTGTTATTAAGAAGGACGTCCCGCGGAGCCTGCTGTCCCTGAGAGTTGGGCTGTCTCGTTAGTCTTTAGTATCTGCTCAATCCGGCATTCCGAGCCCATTCAGAGTTTCGTGCGTTCAGAGACATAAAACCACACAGGAACAGTTAGCAACTTAATTCTATGCCCAAATATGCTTTCCGGTGCAGTATTCATGCTTCAAGTATTTATTTATACGGTATCTCAGTTTAGCACAGAACAATCACTCTGTACATTGTCAACTGAAAACCTCTCCGCTTCCTTCACGAACTTGGTTTTGATTTGAGATGTGGGAAAACCATTAAATGGAGGAAGGGAAATAGGGAGGGTTTTCACCGGAGATATAACACCGTCTGGCTCAGGTCGCGATGCGATGTGAGAGCGAAATATCCATCGGCTGCCTCCTGCACGCCCCCTCCTGGGGGTCAGGCCCACAACCCGGGCATGTGCCCTGACCGGGAATCGAACCCAGATCTACTGGATCCTAGGTCGATGCTCAACCGACTGAGCCACACCAGCCAGGGCCCCCTGTCAATCTTCAGTTGACACATCTGAAAGTCATTCTGGCCTGGCTGGCGTGGCTCAGTGATTGAGCATCGACCTAGGATCCAGGAGATCGGGGTTCAATTCCTAGTCAGGGCACAGGCCTGGGTGTGGGCTCCATCCCCAGTTGGGGGCGTGCAGGAGGCAGCCGATCCAATGACTCTCTCACCATTGATGTTTCTCTCTCTATCTCCCTCTCTCTTCCTCTCTCTGAAATCAATAATGATATATTTAAAAAATAATAATACTAAAACAAAAGTCATTCTGTATGTTCCTGAGAAGCTCCCAGCAGGCTCAAGCCCCAGCTGCCTCTGGAGGGAACCCAGGTCAGAAGCACTCACCGGCAGTGACTTTTTGTCTTACTTCATTCTTTCCTGTCCCCGCCTTCCGCTCCCTGGGTTACCTTCTAAGTCCTCTGCCTGCCTCTGAGTACAGTCTTTGTTTCAGTCCTGCCTCTAGAGAAACCCAGGCCAAGACCCTGGTAGGGGGGCCCTCGCAGGAGATCCAGAGCTTGGAGGGGATTGAGGTCAAGGTAGCTATTGCTTCTCCGCCAAGTCACTGGGTTTACTCCATCCTGCTACGTAAGGGCAAATGAAAGTAAAAATAAGAGGCTTGGTTCTCCGTGTTGAAGTAAGAGAACAGTTTCCCTCTCCTCCCTTTTCTTAGAGGATTTACTTTAGAAAACGATAAGTATCAGATAATTGATAAAAGGGAATGAGCAGTAAAGTGCTTAACGTTATATAAAAATATATAGTATTTTTTATAATGGTCTGGGGATGAGGGATGGAGCTGTTTTCACTAGTGGCCTCATTGCAGAAGGGGTGTTGTGTAAGTCCAGAGACAGGGAGACCCCACCGGACGTACCACCGTGAATCTGTGAGTCTGGGCCAATCACTTTACCGAGGCCGTTTCTTTACATGCAGCTGGAAGATGATAGTTTCTACTTCATGGATCCTTGTGAAGATTAATGGAGATGATTTTAAATTGTTCATTACAGTGCCTGTCACACTGCAGATACGCAATAAATATTCATTAATCATGTTGACTTACAAGCATTCATCTCATGCTCAAGCTGTTTATTGCAGCCAATTTGATTTAAATCACATCTCTAGACACGATTTAAATATTAAATTTGTTAATGTTTAAAATGTTCAAGTCCTCAACCATTTTTTGATAGTTCCAATTTAATATTAAATAAATTTAGTATATATTTACGCTATACACATAATCATATTTTCAAATGTGTCCACATGTTTCTGATAAAATGTATCAAAGAAGAAAATGTTTAGCTGGATGGAGGGTGACAATTCTGACTGTGTTTCTATGACTTAAGCATAATGAACTTGGACGAGAGTTTTATTTAAAAAGTAATTTTAAATCATCTTTCAGGAAAATAAAAGACATTGGTGCGCATTAGGTAGAGTTAAATAATAATCTTTTGTTTCATAATGCAGTAAACCCTCGATTTTGCAGACCTCGATTTAACGACTTCAGATTTAAGGGACAAAATTTCCGCTTCGTATGTTATACTTGAAAATTAACACCCTGTTAACTTCAAAATGCTTTTAACCGAGATTTGCTTATAATTAAATTAACAAGTTATTTTTTTGTTTGTTATTAACTCACTGTTATTTTTTAACAAATTTTAATGAATAGGCCATATATTGGGAAAAAACACTGTAGTAATTAAATGTATTTATAATAAATAAATATTACATATCTACAACTATAGTCTACATATTTAAATCCAAGGGTCACCACTGGTAAACAATGTCTGGCGAATGATTAGCACGTGATCACGCTCGGTCATTGGCTTTGCTGTCACATGGCCTGAGTTTCTTCAGCAGTTTTAACGAGCGACAGCGACAGCCAATATTCCCACGCGTGCTAAGCCCCGCCCCGGCCGTGTGCATTTGTTCACTCGCCGTGACTGGTGAGTGCAGGCACTTACTAGACCTATTCAGTGTCAATTTAAAATTATAGTAATACATATAGAAAACCTTTCTGCGAAATGAACTTTTCATACATAATTTTAATTACACAAAAGTATCTACATAAGTCAAAACAGGTAAGCTAACTAACTTGTCCATTTTTTAACACACGCCTTCAGGATATATACAAGAACCGACTGTTTCTCGACTCTTCTGCTCCTGCCACCTACCCCAGCTACATCCCCTTCATCCTGAATTATTCAACAGCCTTTTAAGTGCCTCGCCGTTTCCAGTCTTGGGACCTTTGGTTTATCGCCAAAACACAGGGCAGTCGTCTTTTTAAAATGCAGGCAAGATGGTGTGATTCTGGGTTTTTTAACCACCGTATTGAGGCGTGAGTACCGCGCAAAACTCCGCACGTGTGGGACGAGCTGGAGGTAAGTCAGCGCCCAGGAAACTGGCCGTCGCTGGGATCTGTGCCATCAACGTCCACACCCTCGCCTCCGGCCCTCCCCTTTCTTCTTTATCATTGTTACACTTCTGTCCTGAGAACCCAGCTAAGAGCTACTTTCTCGGCAAACGTCTAAGTAGAAAGCATCCCGATAAAGTGCAGCTAACCGCAGGCGCCCGCAGGTCTCTAGGCCTCGGTGCCCTTGTCAGCAAACGCCGCCCTTCTGCGGGTCCCGCTCGTTGGGGCCCCTCAGGCAGGTGGCACCACGAGTGTTTCCGTCCGGCTGGCGGAGCTCACCGAGCACAGCGTCGCCCGGATTCGCCCACGTTGTCGCAGAGGGCAGCCGCCCTCACTCAGGGCCGCACAGCGTTCCACCGCGTGTGCCCCCGCGTCTCTGTCCCCCCGGCGGCGGGCACTCGGGCTCCCACGGGCTTGGCTGCACAGATGCTACCTCCAGAGCCAGGCTTCCGCCGAGCCGGGGTTGCTGGGTTATACTTTTTGGGAAAAAGTTCTACTTTTAATATTTTCAAGAGCGCATGTTCTGTTTTCCACAGTGGCTGCACCAATTTGCATTCCCACCAACAGTCCACCAGGATCCCATTTCCTCCACATTTTCATCAACACTTGTTATCTATGTTTTTTAAATAATAATAACCACCCTAAATGGTGTCAGGTGACCTCTCGGTGTGGTTTTGACTGGCGATTCCCTGACGATTAATGATGTTGAGCTTTTCATATACCTGTTGGCCATCTATATGTCATCTTGGGGAAAATATCCATTCAGGTCCTTTGCCCATTTTTTAAAAATACGTCTTTATTGATTTCAGAGAGAGGGAGGGAGAGGGAGAGCCCTGACCGGGAATCGAACCGCGATCTCCTGGATCCTAGGTCGACGCTCCAGCACTGAGCCATGCCTGTCAGGCTCCTTTGCCCATTTTAAAAAATTGTACCATATTTTTTTGCTATTGAACTGAAGGAGTTTCCTGTATTTTGAATTTATTAGCTCATTCTCAGATAGAAGGCTTGCGGATATTGTCTCCCACTCCATAGGTGGATTTCTCATTTTGAGGACCGTGTCCCTGGCTGTGCAGGAGCTTCTTCCTTGAATGTCCTTGTCCTGTGTCCACTTCTACCTTAGTTGTCTGTGCTTTTGGTGTCCTATCCACAGAGTCATCGCCAAGGCCTGTGCCGAGAAGCTTTGCCCCTCTGTCTTCCTCCAGAAGTTTTACGGGTTTAAGTCAGTCTTCTGCTTAGAAAGGGGGTACGTCTGGGTGGGTGAGCGGAACGGACGCGGAATCCAGGCTGCTCAAGCTCAGTCCCGGCACCGCCGCTCAGCAGACGCGTGTCGGTTCACACAGCTGATCGAACCTCGCTGTGCCTCCTTTCCTCATCATGGGCATATTAGTAACCATGGTAACCATCTTCCTAAAAGCGTTGCTGGAATGGAATGAATTAATCAGTGCAAAGATATCGGTGTGATGTGTGGTACATAGAAAACACTTATTGAGTGTGAGCTATTAAATTATTATAGTACTTTGTGGTTGTTGCATTGTCAAAAAAATCCCTAAAATCAGTTTCGTGATTAATACCCTGGACAGCTTCACAGCTGTCAGAGGGGAGGGGGCTGGGGGCTGGGTGAAATAGGTAAAGGGATTAAGAAAAACAAAACATAAGGAAAATTCTCCTGGACACAGACCCCAGTATGGTGATCATCAGAGGGAAAGGGGCTCGGGGGGAGGCAGAAGAGGGTACAGGGGGATAAATGGTGACGGAAGGAGACTTGACTTGGGGCGGTGGACACACAATACGATATACAGATGGTGTGTTACAGAATCGTACCCCTGAAACCTACACAATTTTATTAACCAATGCCACCCAATAAATTCAATAAAAATTTTTAAAAATATATCTTTGACAGCTTATATTACTAAAATTATAGTCAACAGAAGGATTCCTAAAGTGGAGGAAACGGGGAGATTGCAGCAAATGCTCCGCTGCTCCTTAGACACACCTTTGATTCTAAAAGTGCAGGGATCCTGCCGGCCGAGCGTGGCTCAGCGGTTGAGCGTCGACCTAGGATCCAGGCGATCGGGGTTCGATTCCCGGTCAGGGCACATGCCCGGTTTGCGGGCTGCAGCCGATCAATGACTCTCTCATCATTGATGTTTCTATCTCTCTGTCTCCCTCTCCCTTCCTCTCTCTGAAATCAATAAAGATATATCTTAAAAAATATAAAAAATAAAAAAATAAAAGTGCAGGGACCCTGGTGAGCTGGCGAAGCTGGACGGGCCCTCGGTCCCTCCCGTGACCACCTCCCCTCTCCTGTTTCTCGCCTGCTTCTTTTAACGTTAGTTCCCCACTGCAGTCAGTCTTTATCCTGCGTGTGTGGTGACTGTTAAATTCAACAATTGATTGCTGTTGTATGTTCTGCTAATGAGCCAGAAGAAATTCGCTCTGCTGTCCTTTTGCACAGCTGACTTCCTTCCCGCGGCCTAAATGAGCCCCAGAAACAAACCGGTGTCAGTTTTATTAATACGCAGCGGCTTTCAGATTACAGTTATCACAACGCGAACACATATTTGTTGGTGAAAAGTGAAGATTGAAAAAATGATGAATTTCTGAGAATTGCATTTCAGTTGCCCCTTTCAGCCAACTAAACACTGGAGATGGGGTAGCAAGGTGGAAAGCGCCCGGGGGAGGCAGCGGCCTTGAGCTTGAATTCCGGACCCTGACTGTTACTACGTGAACCCGGTGGAATAGTTAACAGCCCTGGACCTCAAAGTTTCCATCCCTGAAATAGAATTATTTTCTCACTAAATCCAGGCTATCTGGGGGCAACCAGAAACTCCATTCGCAAATCAGTAAGAAGCAAAATAGTTTGCTGGGCATGGGAATTAGGGTGTTACATTCCCAAATATTTGCGGTTGGTAAAGTGGGCGTGGAGGGAGGGACGCGTGGCTTGCAGGTCTCATTACACAGAGGAACGAGGTCCCCAGGTCTCTTAGGCTGTCTTTGCGTGTGTACTAGGGGTCACTCCTGATGCCCAAGGTGACGTCCCCTGGCTGCTGGGTCCCTGCTCCCCCACTTACGTCTTGTGCTGTCCTTTGCACTGTGCTATGCTCTTGGGAAGCGGAGGCCATCCCCCTTCGCTGCGTGTGGCTCCCCTTGACTCCTACGCGTTTGCAGGCATCTGAGGATTGGCTTGTCCTCCATCCAGCTCGGCGAACATTGTCCACCTTCCGCTCTGCTGCAGAATCTCTTCGCTGCACCTTGGCGGGCCCCTGACGGACTCATGGGCTCTCAGTTCCGAGTCTCAAAGGAACTGGGAGGTGTCCGGGTGTGCCAGCTAGGGCGTGACCGTCGCACTCTTGACTAGGATGCGATGCCTCATTTTGTAAAGGGCCTCTACTCGGGGTCTCCCCTGCTGTCCCGGGACAAGGTGAGGGCTCCATGTCCCAGCGTGTTACTAGACACCTGTGCCAAGAAGGCCCCAGGGAACTATGCCTCAGGGAACCCAGGGCTGGCCATGTGACTCACGCAGCAGGGACAGAGGGACGGTGCAGGACTTCTGCCCCAGGCTTTTGGAATTCTTTTTCAGGGGCCAGCAAATCCAAGGCTTCATCGAAGCTCATTCATCATGCACTCACCTTTAGCTCATGACACATTCCCAGTGACGGTGACATTTGCAAACTAATTTAATTGCATATTCTTTTTTTTTTTTTGAGGAGTGATATTACAGGACATGATTTCTAAATAATTATAAGTCATATCAATCATTAATTTTAGTTATTTTTTATCCAGCTTTAAAATAAAATATAGGGGAGATACTAGATGAAAACTAACTGGTTGGTCAGCATTTGAAAGTTACTTTTAAAGGCTGAAGAAAACTATAAACATTGACGCATGTCTGGAAAATGGGTGGGGGCACAGGAGCTGACCCCCAGAGCCAAGGTGGCGCAGGTGAGGCAGAGGAAAGCTTGCCCTCCACGCCGATGGAGCAGCCGCTTGGGCTTTCTCCTGGGCTCTGCCTGCACTTCGCATTGGTTCCAGATGCCACAGTGCCCCACAGTGTGGAGTCGCATAGACTGTGACAGTGAAATGCTGCCTACAGTGATCTTGGCTGGACAGAGGATCGGAACTTCCTACAGAGGCCGCGATGGAGGAGGCCCGCTGTGGCCCTGGTGCTGAGATACACAGCGCAGCTCTGCAAGTCAGTTGCATCCAGGAAAAGCCATCCTCCCGGTTGAAGAGCTGGGAAAAGAAGCCCCTGTGAGCTGGAAAGTACAGTGGAAATCCCTGTTCTCTCCCTCTCTCACCCTCTCAACTTCTCTCTCTCTAACCTCTCTCTCTGCTGGTTCTTTCCCAAGGCCATGGACCTGTACTGTTTCAGTGGTGGTGACCTTGGCACCTAAAATTCAAGGAAAAATCATTTCTCTGCAGAGAGAAAATGTGAAAAGGAGCCCTTGTGGTGCAAAAACTATTGGAAACATACTGGTTTGTTTTTGGTTTGGTTTGGTTTCTTTTCTTTCAGCACTTAGCACGTGTGGGGGTGGCCCCTGACCACAGAACTCCCTGCTTTCGCCACATCCTGCACCAAGTGGAAACGCTGGGCTGGTAGGAGAGTGAGACAGTCTGTGGAGGCCCAGCTGAAGCGTCACCTTAGAGCTGATACCCTCAAAGGACAGAGTACATTGTTCTAGAATGTAGTCAATGACCTATAATGTGGTATTGTGCCCCTTTAAGGTAAAATGCAAGGGTCCAGAAATACAAATACAAAGGGGGAGAAATACAAATACAAGGGCTGTGCTCACCCACCCTTCCAGGGACCCGCCTGAGTCATGTTTGCTCTTCGGCTCTGAAACTGAGCTGTGTGTTGCTTGGAGGTCCCGGGTTCCAGATGGTGACCACTTCCACGCTTTGACTTTCCCATCATAGTTTAAGCTATGGCTGCAGGCTGTTTTTCTCAAGATCCTCAGACCAGGAGGCCACCAGTCAAGGAAAGGAGTCACCATTTGGGGAGCAGTAATTGATCTTGACCATCAGGAAGAGACAAGGCAAAGAATCAGGGCAAAGGAGAGCACGTTTGGCATCCAAGTGATCCCAAAGTTTGATAATAAATAGACAAATGGAGTAGCCATGGACTACACAGTTCATGGGGACCAACGACTTGGAGCCCAGAGATGTGAGATTCTGGGTCATCCCACCAGATAAGGCGTCTAGATCAGCAGGGCTGATGGGGAGGGCGGGGAATCTAGAGCCGAGGAAGGAGATAATGTCAGTACAGCCTCCACCCAGCTGCGCAGGGGAGGGGCGGGGTGGTCTGGAGTTTATCCACCCAGCTTTCCCTGCTGTGTGTTTCCCCGGGAAGAGTGGCACGTCAGAACCCTGAAGGGACTCTCCAAGGACTTACCTGTCCCCCGTGGAGCTGCCCCGCGCAAGGAAGGGATGGTCATGGAAGCTTCGGTGAGCCCCGCGGCTACTCGCCCCGTCCCCGGAGTGAAACACCCACCTACGGAAAGTGCTGGGCTCAGCCTCAGCTGAAGGGAACACTTCACCCAGGGTCAAGTTCTCATCCTGAGGGAGCCGGCTCTGAGGACTCTCACTGCAGGGCATGAAAGATCGCCTCTTTTTTTTTTTTTTTTTCCTATATCTTTATTGATTTCAGAGAGAGGAAGGGAGAGGGAGAGAGAGAAATAGAAACATCAATGATGAGAGAGTCATTGATCGGCTGCATAGCCCACAACCGGGGCATGTGCCCTGAGTGGGAATCGAACCCCGATCACCTGGATCCTAGGTCGACGCTCAACTGCTGAGCCACGCCATGCCGGGCGAAAGATCGCCTCTTTTCCCTGATTTCGGATAACTCTGAAGGGACATCCCAGCAAGGGTGCTCCCGGCCCTGTCCGCTGAGCAGTGAGGTACACTCACTCACCCCTGTGCAATATGCTTTTTTAAAAACATGTTTTTATTGATTTTAGAGGGAGGGGGAAGGAGGGAGAGCGAGAGAGAGAGAAACATTGATCAGTTGCCTCCTGTACGTGCACCAACTGGGCATCGAGGCTGCAACCTGGGCATGTGCCCTGACTGGGAACTGAGCTGGTGACCTTTGAGTGCACAGGACACCTCACCACCTGAGCCACACTGGCCAGGACGCAATCATGCTTTTGGGATCCTCTATCCATACAATGAACTTCCTACGAATCTTTGCCTCAGAGTCTATTTCCTGAGAAATCTAACCATGACCCGCCCCCCTCAACTCCCTGTGTTGCAAATTTGGAAAAATGATGGGAGAACCACTCTGCAGGTCTGCCGGCGGCTCCAGCATCCCTCCACCCAGGGCCGGCTACAGCTTCGATGTGAAATATTGCTCATCACATATAAAAATCCCCGACAATCGTGTAGCTACACTGAATTACCAGACAAATAAATTCCTTTCCTCATCATTGGTTTAATAGGATAAATAATATGGGAGTTGAGGAGCGCTCCCTTGCTATGCAATGTAAGTGCATCCGAACAAAGGCTTTCCTTCACTTCTTTATGAGACACCACATTAACGGGCTGATAGGCGAGGAAATGAACTGAAACAGGAAAAGGGGCAAAAAAATCCCCCATTATTTTTTGGTTGCCGGTCCCATAAACATTATAGGGCTTACCAGGACCAGGCTTTATTTCACAAGCCCATCAGAAAAAAAGCAGGGATAAATGAACAATAATTGCACTCACGCTTGAAATCAAATACAGAGCAAATTCTTTAGGAAAACGGGGCGGTCCCGGGGCCGGTGTGGAAGGAGCTGAAGACCGTTCTCCTGCGTTTGCCCCCCCGGAGAGCCGAGGCTGCTCGCGGGACCGCCCCGCACTGCAGTTTCTCTCCGCCTCTGGCTTCGTCACGGGCGAATGTCCTCCTCGGAGTAGCTTCTCCTAGGCCCAGCTCTAGCTGCATTACCAGATCAGGCATAAACTGTGTCCAGCATAAATACAACCGGATCGTAATTCTCAGCCCCTGAACAGTTATTTTGCTGGGACCTCATGAGTATCTTATCTCAGGGTCATTTATGATCCCGTGTTTTGGGGTTTTTTTTTTACCTCTAACTAGGAAAACCTTCTTTCTTTAATATACACATCTAATATCCCATCAGTAAGATGTTGCCATCTTTTGGGAGCACAAAAGAAGTCGTGACCCCTAGCAAGGGACCTGGACCTACACTGGAAGAATGCTGGAGGGGAACCTATTTTGTAGTTTCATTGCAAATTCCATCACTTCACTATCCAAAATCACTCTGAAACCAAGCTGCATAAATTACTTTACAGCGATGCTCGACGCGTCCAGGGCTCTTTTCCAGCTCCACCTGGAGTTACTTACACTATCTTAGTCTCCTCTGTAATCAAAAGTCCACAGTAGTAAACTAGGGCCACTTTAAAGACTTACTAACTGACATATGTTAATTAATCACTAAAAACAAAAGCAAGCAAAACAAGATCCCAAAACCCAACTATGCTGATAATTTTGAGTGCAATAAAAGGGGGCGATAAATATATTCAAATGCATGACCATCATAATGAAAGCAATTTTCTTCTCTGGGGTCCCAGACTTGACCCTGGCTATCCTCTGAGCATCAGCAGCAAGAGGTAGGGCAGATTCCCTCAGGCCCCGGTTTCCTTTCCCCTCGCAATAGAAAGGAATCAAGCCCCAGAATACAATCGAGATCTCAGTCCTCTAACAGAGCTTTAGCTCAGTGATTGATTATACAATGGGACTGGTGACAGAAATGCTTTCTGAAAATATATATTGAAATTTGGGGCGCTTGTTTTCGCATTTTGCTTACTACTCAGAGGTTGTGTTTGTTTTCCCCCTTGGCGTAGGGTCATTTATTTATTTAATAACATCATCGAGTTGCCGTTGCATTCTATATTTTCAGTTCAATCCGACCAAGGGGAAAATTGTAGTCAATGGTCCATAGATCATTGCATCCCAATGCTATAGCCAGGGAGCATTCGCGATTAGAGACGGCGTCGGTTCAGCCCTCAGTCTTGGGCCCCCGGCCAGAATCCTTCACGCCCCATTATCTTGGGAGTATTTCCTAAACACCTCTTTTCTTTCTTTCATTGAATGCTTCTTTAAACACTATGCTTTCGGGTGGTATTTTTTAAATACAGCGGCTTAGGAAAGCAACGAAATCCACCCAGTCCTCACGTGAACATCCTCAGCACCCCGTTCGCACAGCCTGTTACCTCCGCCCGGCGCCCGCGGACAGGCTCGTTCTCTGGGGACACAGCTGCACTCTGTCATCTCTAGCGACCAACACAGGCCACACCTGGTGAGGTTCCGTCTAAAGCTCGGAACCACCTGCAGGGCGACCACCTGCAGGGGGATGGTAGTCAAGCCTATGAATGGCCATTTTGGGCATAACTGGTTGACTCTGCTGTGAGGCCATTTGAATCTGCTAGAAAGATGCCCCCAGCACTAGAGTGACGGGAGTGGGCTCGAGCCTGGCAGTGCCGAGCAGCGCCCCCTGTGTGTGCAAAACCGAAAGCACACCATGGAAATTCTGAGCACCTTCGCCTAATTGGAGCATGAGAATATTTATGCACATACCTTATTAGTCTGATTCATTTTATTAAAGAACATAAAAGGTATTTTATATTCCAAGTTTTAGCACAAAGCTATCATTCGATTTTTATTAATTTTCCAAATAAATCAATCTCAGTGTAATTAGCTCGTAACGAGTAGATGCTCGCTTCACAGTATCTTGAACTCTCGACAATTTAAGTACCGCACGGCTCGCAGAGTTAGTATGTTTTAAAGTACTATCTATGCCAGTTTCCTGAGGGTGGGCGTGGCAATATATTAAGTTGACCTTATGTTTTTCCTTAGCAAGGAAATACATCATTACAAATTAAGGGGGCTCGACTTCCATCATTTAAGGAAACTTCTATAGCTCGCCCCTTCCTTATAAAGGCAGGGATCCACTTCCCCACTGGGCCATCCTTGCCAACATGATAAATGAACGTTAGGACGAAAACGGTTGGAGCCGGGCAGTAGGTAAAGCGGCCCTGGGTGCGTCCGACGTCCAGGGGCTTCTCCCTGGCCTCGCCTGACGGAATGGGGTCCTCCCGGCGGCCTGAGCAGAGCCTGCTGGCGCTGGGCCTGCTGTTGCTTCGCTCTCCCATCGGGCATTAGGGGCTCTCTCCCGGGAGTGAACGCCTATGGGCATGTTAGAGAAGAGCCTGGGCACTGGAGGTGTTGCTTACAACATCATTTGGGCTAATTAAAAATGAGAAGATTGCCCGATCCGCGTGGCTCAGGGATTGAGCACCCTCCCAGGCACCTAGAGGCCACGGGCTCCGTTCCCCGGTCAGGGCACGTGCCCGGGCTGCAGGCTCCATACCCAGTAGGGGGCGTGCGGGAGGCAGTCAATGGACGTTTCTCTCTCATTGATGTTTCTCTCTCTCTCCCTCTCCCTTCCTCTCACTCTAAAAAAATCAATAGAAACATATTAAAAATAATTATAATACATAAAAACTCACGGAGAGCTTAGCAAAGAGCCAAGTTAGAATTCCGAAGCTGTTGAGTCAAGCACCAAATCAGGGCTCTTTTAGCAAATGTGAGGAGCCTCTGGCAGCATTTACATTAGAATGCTCACTATCAGCTCATCCTATTCCTACACAGGCAAGGAAGCGCCGGGAGGCAGGTCACTGTGACCTTAGAGTTGTTTCCAGGAGCTCAGTGCAACTGAGACATCTTTCTGTAGCTAAACTGAGTTACGCTGCAAAGTTCATGAAGTCAGAATTATATAGGGCAAGTATCTTTCTTCTATTTCTCAAAAACCTAATGATATGTGTGCAAATAATGTTTCCTTTCCCTTTAAAGGATACCTGTTATTTCATTTGATCAAGCAATGCCACCCTTCAATTATTTCAAAAAAATAAAATCCTAATATTTGAATTTAACACAACAGATTCTTACCATCATTTCTACCAAGTAAAATTTTAGTCTTAACTGCTGCTCTTTCTCTCTCTGTCTCCCTTATTTTTTTTTTTTTAATTTATGGGGTGTTTTGCTGCCATCTCCTAGAGAAGACTGTAGCTGAACAGAACTCTGTGTCCGTAATTGGGGGACTTTGCTTATTGAAGGTTATTTTTTCAATATGCCAAAAGCTGATGTTTTAAGGAAAACCATTTCTCTACTTTCATTATAAATTTATGGATTAATAAAATACAGGGAGAAATTGTATGCGAGTTGTGAAAACAAAATGGGATTTTGAGCAAGGGGAGCATTTTTGGCGGTGCTCGTTTTATGAGACACTATATGTCCCAATGACTCTCGTGAGCCCAGGGACTGACGCACGGCACAGTGAGCTCAGGTAAGACCACACGTGAGTAACTGATTTTTTAAAGCAAGCACAGCTTATATTACTATTGCAATAAACACAGTTATTACCAGCAGCCTTTTTATTAAACTCTCTTCCCATTTCCTTACCTTTTAATATTCATGCAAACAAACGAGAGATATTTCGGTAACAGGTTACACGTGTACTTTTAATACTTCGCAGCCTTTTGTTCATTCTGGAAGGAAAGCTTTCCATCTGGGTGCCCCGGCAATGAACGAGTCTCATTCCTGATAAGGGTGCTTAGTAGGAGTAGTGAGCAGTTTCTTTTAAGATGCTTCATTGCAAATTATTGTTAAGCAATCAAAAAAATATGCTAAGTCCAAGTTTTCAGGTCTGTGATTTTGCTTTTCTTTTCAGCACTACTGCAGAATTAATTTATGGGCGTCTTACCAGGACTTTCAGCGGGGAAAACAGCTTGCTCTTCTCGGGGCATTCGTGCTCAGGCGAACGTGTGTGTAGGAGAAAGGTGGAGAGAGAGAGAGACAGACGGGGAGGGAGGGAGGGAAAGGTTCCAAAATGTCTCAAAAGGAAGGGAATCTGCTGGGACCCTGGTTTAAGTGAGATAGCGCCGCCATCCCAGAAAGGAGTTCACCAGGGCCTCGGGGCACCGTGCAGTTGGGGAGCGGAGGGAGAGGAAAGCGGGTTTTCCTCACGGCCGCCGAGTGTAAGGCGTCAACCAGCAGATGCATCCGGAGGGAGGGCTGCTTCCCAAACCTGCCCCGAGGAACGGGACACAGTGACAAGGGAGGCCGACACGTCACACCGTCACCCCAGCGATCAGAGGCCCACTCTCTCAACAGGGGCGGGAGGGCCCTGGGCAGCCTCCCCCGCAGCCTGCGCCCAGCCCGACCGTCGAGGACGCGGCGAGGCCCCAGTGAGGAGCCGCTGCCGGAGTGACGCGCGGGAGGACGTGACTGCCTATCGCAGCTTTAACTTCTCCATAAATAGAGTCAAAGCGGCATCTTCTCCATTTTAACAGTCGCTCACTTCTTCTACAGCAGAGTCACAGTTATTTACGAAAAGCAAGAAGGGAACCGCCTAAAACAGTTCCGACGTGACACAAATGTGAACTAGGAGTCTGATCCCGAGAGCCCGCATCACGGCTGCTGTCGCCGTGAAATGAGTGTCGCCAGTGCTCTGAGGACGGCCGATGCGCCCTGGTGAACGAGCATGGCACGGCTTAGAGGACACTGTCGCCTGGCCGGCCGGCGTGGCTCAGCGGCTGAGCGCCGACCTATGAACCAGGACCCCGAGGTGCGATTCCCCGTCGGGGCGCAGGCCCGGGCTGCGGGCTCCACCCCCAGCAGGGGCCGTGCAGGAGGCGGCCGATCGAGGACTCTCATCACTGATGTTTCTATTTCCCTCTCCCTCTCCCTTCCTCTCTCGGAAATCAGTAAAAAAACAGATTTCAGAAACTATTTTAGAGAATACTGTCAGGGGGAAACCGCAGATGGTACTTACAGGGACCGGGCCGCCTTTGCCTTATTGCGTAATAACCTTGCCTATGAATGCCACTGAACTTAAAAGTACAATTTGCTCTTGTCCTGATATTAAGTGCTCAGAAAGGTTGTCTCTTTCTTCTGATTGTGAACTAGGCTAGTGTGCTCATAGCTGATCTCCTTCCAGACATTGTAAGGCTTTTCTCCCCATTTTCAGAGGTGGGCAATCAGTGTAATTACAGCTCAGTGACACTTTTGTCCTGCGGAGAGATGTAGATAATACGTTAGTTAATACCTGAAAAAACTAATTATCTATTGCATTACAGAGGTTTCCCAGTCAGTTCGGAGGTGGAAATCATTTTCCTGTAAGCCTCTCCTTGCGATTTCTAGCTCTATTTCGTGGCATTCGCCGCGTGAATAGAAGAGCTGGTTTTCGAAGACAATACTCAAATGTGTACCGAGCTTCTATCTGTGTCGTGTGCTGTGCTGGACATTTTATTAAAATAAAGGAGAAATAGGAGGCAATTATGTGGGCTATGCAAGGTAAAAGCAGTGATCATAAACTATTTTTGATAGATTTCTAATGAATTCTCTTAGTCGCGCATTTTACTTTTGTTTTCCATAATTGGTGGGCATCTTTAAATGCAAGTTAGGGTAAAAACGCATCCCATATTGCCATAACATCTCATAGGGACTCATGAAAAAGCACACAAAACTGAAGCAATCTTTATTACACATTCCCCCTTGCTTTTATTGTATTCCAAATTACCCTAAAACATAGGGGCTGGAAACAAACCCTTATATTATATTCCTGGATCCTGTGGGTCAGGAACTCAGCTAGGACATGGAGGGAGCGTATATATTTTTGCTTCATGATAGCTGATAATTCAGCCAGAAAGACGAAGACTGTGAGTAACTGGATGGCTGGGGCTGGAACCGCTTGCAGCTCACTCACTTCCACGTCTGGCCACGGCTGGGACACGGGGCCCACTGTTCAGAAGACACCCCCCCCCCCCATGTAGCCACCTGCTAACATCTTGCCTAAGGCAATGGGCTCCCTCGCTTTTTATCTCGATATAGCAATACTCTCACTGCTAGTACAAGCCAGAAGCATGTTTTTGGGGGGCTATATGGCCAATCTTTGGAAATATATATATTTTTTTACTTAGACACTTCCTCATATGTTTTTGTCATCACCACATGTTTTTTTTAGTAACCCCCCAGGTTGATGTCATCACACACAGAATAAAATCAGTCTGTGCTATCACAGCCTAAAAAGCCACATGTGTATTTTTTGTTTTGTTTTATTTGTTGATATTCGGATGTAGTTTTACCATTTGTCTCCCTCAACTGACTACAATCTCCGGGGAAACTGGGACATTCCAGAGTCGTCTGCCATCCTAGGCCTAGTCCTAAATCAGCACCTATTTTTGTAGAGAGAACTCATACCTCCGAGCGGAGCTGGGCTGCTTTGTTTTTAACACAGGAACTGGGTCCTTATTAAACTCTTTTTCTACTTACTTAGCTAAATATTAATAGATGTTTTGAATAGAGTTGGCCAATAAAAAATAAAAATTAAAAACACCCCTAGAGTCCACCACTAAAGATGTCAATATTTCTAGATTTGATTCACGGACACTCTGCCTATATTGCTGCTTAACCTCTTGTATATCCAAGAACAGTGCTATCAGCTTTCTCAGTCCTTACGATCTTTCCCATATAGATTACAGGGGAGATTCAAACAAAGCTCACTTTCGTTTTTATAGGGATAATACAGTCTCTTCGAATGGTCACTGCATTCTTTTCAAGGTCCTGGGAAACTGTGACAAAATCGGAGCTTAAAGGAACCCAAGATAATCCTTAAAAACATCTCTTTATTGATACAGGCTACACATTTTTAATGCATTTTTGCTTTGAGGTGTAAAGTGACAGATTCATTCTCTATAAGAAAAAAGTGCCTAAAACCACAACTCGAAGGTGAACTTTCATTTCACCAGTAAGTGCTTGCTGAACTATGTGATTCTGAAGAATATACTTGGTTTTCTCAATTAGGATAAATAAGCAAAGTTTAAATTTAAAGTATCTCTAGATATTGACTCTTATCTAGTATATATCTCACATTCAAAACAAAATTATGTCAAGAATTAAAGTTCAAGAAATAATACCTAGTCATTAGTTCCCTAAATTGCAATATCATATGATTCCATACATTTTCTTACTCATGTCTAGTAACATTAGAATTTTAAGTTTTAAAGTAGGAAATGTAATCTTACTTTCTTTAAGCGTTAACTAAGGATGGAATATTTAGAAGTATCTAACACCTGCTTTATAATAAGTAGAGCATTATTTCAAATGCCAGATGGACCAATTAAAATATTCTTTCCGATGATGCAAAATCTCGTGATGTAGGTAATTTTTTCTCAAATCCAAATTTAAACATACACTGTAAGAATGTAAAATTATCTAAGTATGCGTTGACGCAATACCTTCATTTTCACCCTGGAGAGAGTGCAGGGGGCTAAGTCATGTTTCCTCCTCGGCATTTTCACCCCCAGTTCCACCTCTTAACATCCAAGCTCTTGCTCCCCTGACTATTGCTGCTCCAAGCAGCTCACATTTTATATAGGAATGAGTCCCCCAGAACAAAGGGAGAATTACAGGCTTTTAACCCGCAAGTAACTGAAAATTAAAATTGGTAGGAGATAAAAGCCATAGAGAAAAATAGACCTGAACTCGTAAATAAAAATAGGAAGACTACCCCCTCAGAGCCAGCTGGCTCCCACATGCAAACTATGTTGACACAGCTCATTCAGTTCACACAGCAGGAACCCCATTGTGGCTTCTACCTGATCATCCATCCATCCATCCATCTATCCATCCATCCAGCACACATTCCCACCACTCTCAGGACAGTTTCATGACAAGTCCCCAAAAAAGCCTTGTTCACAGCCCCTGACACCTTTCTTACATCCCCAGTTGTAAATAGCTGACTTTGCATAAAGTGACAGAGGCAGGTCTTGGTAAAGCATTTAGAATGGTGGGGCGAAAACAGAATAATTCAGGTGGTATACTGGTGATAGAAACATGCTTCTATCATTTTTTATGGTTTTTGCTTTTGTTTTTGTTTTTAAGAGAGAGAGAGAGGAAGAGAGAGAGATAAACGTCGACGAGTGAGAAACATCCTCTGCCAGCTGCCTCCTGCCTGCCCCCAACCAGCGCGGATCTAGCCTGCAACCCGGGCATGTGCCCTGACCAGGAATCCAACCAGCAGCCTTTCGGGGCATGGGATGACACCCCGCCAGCTGAGCCACACTAGCCAGGGCCATGCTCCTATCATTAATAAAGAAATAATGTTTTTGTGAGAGGTAAGAGCATCTGCATGACAAAAGTTGAGTTTTGGGTCATGAGGGATTATCCAAGGGACCTGATGTTGAACAAAGATGAACTTACAGAGCTGGAGATGAGAGCCACAGGCGTAAATGGACAGTGATCCCTGGAGAAGAAGGGAGGGGTTCACTAGTGGGAGATCCCTCACGATGATCAGTATTGCCGGTTCCATGGCGGGTGAAAGGCAAAGCAGATTTGGGGCAACAAGAACAGGGGGAGCAATGTAGATCAATCGTGTTTAAAAAACTTAACATTGAAGAGAAGAAATAGAAAATAAGAGTAAGAAGAGATATTTTTTTAATGCACTATATCCAGCCAATGTGTTATGCATGAGTGAAAATAAAGAGTTTATTCTCATACATGCAAAGTCTTATAATGCACATAGAATACAGATACTCTGATGAATATGTTATTTGAAATTTCAGAACGGGTGAAGATCACCTGAAATCCAGAATTTAAGAATAGTGAAATGCCAGGAAAAATAACTTATCTGTATTGAAACTCTTTAAACATATGCACACATCAAAAATTGTACATGTGTATGTAAGTCTACATATATTTATGTAGATGTTGTATCAATACTTCCGGAGCTTTTAAGAGAGTCATGAGAAATTGCTGAAAAATGGACCTAAATCTAGCATCAAAGGAGTCTAAGAATAAAAGCAATGTGATACCAGAATTTTAAAACGATGCTCCTGAGATCGAGTTGTGAGTCTTTGAACCTAAGAAACCCATCGGGCAAGGTCGTCCCGGGCATCCCAAGGTGACCTGCCAACCGATTTGCTCTCCGATGGAGAACATGCGGTACCAGGACCTTAGCAAGGAGTGAGTCCTTAGATAGAACATCTTGTTCTATCAAAGTAAAAGTATGAAAGTAAAAACTAGCAATTAGAGAGCCTGGACCACAGTTTACTCAACTTCGGTATCCGCTGTAGACCTAAAACATACTAGGATCTCGGTTAATAACTTTTAAACAGAATGAGAGAGCGGGGCCCTGAGCTAATCATACTTGAGCATTAGAGTGTTTCTGCAGAAGTACCACGAAATTCAAGTCCTTTCTTTTCTATAATTGATGACAACTTTAAAATTCTCTTTGTACATGTTTTAGGTGATGTGGCTACACCAAAGGGAATATTTATTTTGGGAATTTAATGACATGAAACTAATTTCCATTGGTATGATTCGGATTTAAAATTCAAGGACATCTGAACAGTAAGTTTGTAAAAAGGTGTTCGAGGCCTCCCGGCTGTTTCTTTCATCCACTTTACTTTTTTCCTTTTACTCTCCTGCCTCATATCTAGCAGGGACGCCATCACATGGCCAGGAGTTTGAAAAATAAATGATTGCCGCGGCGAGCGTGGCCGCCTGCACTCTCCGCTGCCTCGTGAGTATCTGCGGCCCTGTCCCCCGCGGGCGCCGCGGCAGAAGGGGCCCGTGGGTCTCTCACGGAAATGAGGCCCTGCAGCTGGGGCTTCCACGCCTCGCCCGCGGCTCTTCCTCCTGCCTTTCGCATTTACCTAACGCCTAGCATCTTGGAAATTAAAACGTATTCCTATTGAGTTCAACTTTTATTGGAGACAGCTTGAAATGATTACTCGATCTGCATTTTAAAAACCACTAAGAAGCACGTCCGTCTTAAGGAGTTGCCTGGCGCCGATTTCTCCGCTCCCGCTCGGCATCTCTACCTGCACAGGCGCTCCCTACACGCCCCTCCTGCCTCCCTTGCCCTCTTCTCACTTCCTTCCCTCGGCTGTTTTTTGTTTTGTTTTCAGTAAACTAAGTTAGCTTTTACTCAAGTACGTGATCCAGCCCAAATTTTAAAATATTACCTTTAGAGTTGTTTGGGAATTCAGGCTTTCCAAAACCACAGTGATCGCCCAAGGTCCTTTATCCGGGTAAACCATATGTAGTATAAAAGTAAAATTTTTTTTTCTGACTTTTATCTAGTTAATCTCAAAATATTGTCAATGCTATGGACCTTTAAAAAAGAACTGTAATTGTTTTAAATATAGAAGTTGCCACAGTCATTCCTGTTTATTTTCTCTATGTAATCTTGAATTCTCCCTAGTTTTATTATTGATTTTCTGATTTCTATTTGGAAAGAATTTTTTTCACTTAGTAAATTAATAGATTCCCTTAGGAAAACTCTCTTTAGCGCTGAGGTTCATGAACATGGTAACAAGCGCCTTTTTATTCCAGTGGGCATGATTTTGACAGCAAATGTATGAATAAAAGATTACTGATAAAGGGGAAAGTTTAATTTTACAGGTGCACAGTGTTTAAAAAGACGTATGCCCACAGCTTTCTCTGCTTTGTCTCCTGCAGAAAGCAGAGCTTGGCGTAGGGAAAGTGGAAACCCAGGCTTTCTCGCCGCCGTCTCTCGGCAGAAGGCCGCAGCTCCGTGCACATGACACAGCGGAGTCATCACCGACGCCCTGTTCGCTGACTAATGTCCGAGCCATCGCTGGCTGGGAGCCACTGTTGTCTTGGGTCCTATAAGACTGGCCCGGGACTTTCAGAGGTGCAGGTTTGCGATTTGTTCCCCTTGGGCGGGTTTGTTCCCCGGGGTGCAGTGTGTCCCCCGTGTGTATGTCCAGCTGGCCGCCACCGGGAGAGCGTGGGTTTGTCTGTCTTGTACGTTCGGCCTGCCTGGGCCAGTAAAGGAGATGCGTCCTCCTTCGGCTCCACGGCTCTTCTTTAGACTGTTCCCGGATCCGGAGTGAGCCCCCTGGCCCTGAGGGGCCGCTGTAGTCGGTGCATCCTTGGCGCCACACGCGGCACCACACTTGGGACTCTAGGTTTCAAGTCTCAAAACTGCCACTTGGTGTGTGACACAGAGGACAAGCTTTCCAACAGCTTTCAACTTCACGTATATCACGGGGGAAACGGGAGGTGCGACGGTCCCCACCTGACGAGGGTGAGAAGACTGAATGCGAAATGCCCGTCACGTGCCGGGTGGCAGCCGGCAGAGCTGAGGCTCACCGGGAGCAGAGGCTGCGAAGGGCCCGGGGTTCCCGCTGTGCCAACCAGCGGGGCCGGGCTCAAATCTAGGTAAACACACTGGTAAACACGTCTAGGTAACCGCACTGGTAAACACATCTAGGTAAGCACACTGGTAAACACGTCTAGGTAACACTGGTAAACACGTCTAGGTAACACTGGTAAACACCTCTAGGTAACCACACTGGTAAACACATCTAGGTAACACTGGTAAACACGTCTAGGTAACACTGGTAAACACCTCTAGGTAACCACACTGGTAAACACATCTAGGTAACACTGGTAAACACCTCTAGGTAACACACACTGGTAAACACATCTAGGTAACACTGGTAAACACCTCTAGGTAACACACACTGGTAAACACATCTAGGTAACACTGGTAAACACGTCTAGGTAACACACACTGGTAAACGCGTCTAGGTAACACTGGTAAACACGTCTAGGTAACACACACTGGTAAACGCGTCTAGGTAACACACACTGGTAAACACGTCTAGGTAACACACACTGGTAAACACGTCTAGGTAAGCACACTGGTAAACACGTCTAGGCAACACTGGTAAACACGTCTAGGTAACACTGGTAAACACGTCTAGGTAAGCACACTGGTAAACACATCTAGGTAACACACTGGTAAACACGTCTAGGCAACACTGGTAAACACGTCTAGGTAAGCACACTGGTAAACACATCTAGGTAACACTGGTAAACACGTCTAGGTAACACTGGTAAACACGTCTAGGTAAGCACACTGGTAAACACATCTAGGTAACACTGGTAAACACGTCTAGGTAACACTGGTAAACACGTCTAGGTAAGCACACTGGTAAACACATCTAGGTAACACTGGTAAACACATCTAGGTAACACTGGTAAACACGTCTAGGTAACACTGGTAAACACGTCTAGGTAAGCACACTGGTAAACACATCTAGGTAACACTGGTAAACACGTCTAGGTAACACTGGTAAACACGTCTAGGTAAGCACACTGGTAAACACATCTAGGTAACACTGGTAAACACGTCTAGGTAACACTGGTAAACACGTCTAGGTAAGCACACTGGTAAACACATCTAGGTAACACTGGTAAACACATCTAGGTAACACTGGTAAACACGTCTAGGTAACACTGGTAAACACGTCTAGGTAACCACACTGGTAAACACGTCTAGGTAACACACTGGTAAACACGTCTAGGTAACCACACTGGTAAACACGTCTAGGTAAGCACACTGGTAAACACGTCTAGGTAACACTGGTAAACACGTCTAGGTAACCACACTGGTAAACACGTCTAGGTAACACTGGTAAACACGTCTAGGTAACACTGGTAAACACGTCTAGGTCACACTGGTAAACACGTCTAGGTCACACTGGTAAACACGTCTCGGTAACGCACTGGCCGTGCTCACCCCGTGGTCTTCTGTCGAGCCCCTTGCCCACCCGTATCTCCGCAGACACGCGTCAGCGGTAAAGGAAGGTGAGCCCGACTCCTGGACAACTCAACCGGGAGAAGCAGCCAGGCCAGTAACCGGCAGGAGCAGCCGCGCCGGGGGCCTCGGGGCGAGCGCGGACAGGTGCCACCAACAGCGCGCAGCTGCGCTGGCCGCCCCCGCCGTCGCCCTCTGCGGGCGCGGCTCTGCCGTGCGCGGGCGCCGGGCCCTGTTGCCCCGCGTCGCGGCCACTGGCGGCCTCCGTCCCGCTGGGCGCCCGCTGCCCCTCGTGAGCTGATGCGCCCACTCGCATCACCCGTCAGCGGCCCGCCCTCTGTCCGGTGGCCGGGCGTGTTTGCCCCAAATCCGTGGACTTCGGTGATGATCTCTTTTGCTGCAGCCGTTCCTGACCGCGTGGCCCGTTCCGTAATGCCGTCTGAAACAGACGACAGGGACAACCGGCCCCATCACCGTGAGGGGAACCGCGGCTCCCGCGGCCGGCGTGTAACCCAGCGTCTCGGCTCCCGGGGCCGCGGTCACTGGGTGCCCCGTTTCCCACGTGGATCCTGAACGTTCCGTCAGTAAGGCAATGACAAACCTCCTATCTTTGTATCGTATGCTAAGTTTTCTACGTGTTCTTGCAGAGCATTTTTATTTCGTATTTCGCAGAGCTTGACTTCCAGATAGCTAGACAGCTGTGCTCACGCTGGTGACGACGCAATCTTTTTGTCTCACTGAGTTGAAATGTCATTCTTGTCATTTAATAAATTTCTATGTCCTGCGATCTAGGACAAATTCTGGTTTCTGTACCTCTGATCCTAAACCAACACTGTCTTGATTTTCTTACAGCGGCTTTATCGGGTTGTGTATTTTTGTGTATGTGATATTTATCTGTTCAATTATGCATCCCTTACCTATTGTTTATTTGCAAGTTTTTAGTTATTTTTGAAAACTGGTAATTTCATTTCATTGTAAATCATTTGCCGAATTTTCTCACAAAATCTAATTTGAATTCCAATAGAAATTGCATAAGATATGTACGTTTATTTTTGGAATGGCGACTGAATTTCACCGAGTTCATTTTCCCTATTTATTGATACGATCATGTAATTTCTATTCTCTAATTTGTTGATACAATGGATTACACAGTTTCCTGATACTGAGATGCCCTTTCATTCCTAGAATAAACCCTGGTCATAGTGCATGGTTGTTTTATTTGTGTGTTTTCTTTTTAAATATGTTTTTATTGATTCCAGAGAGAGAGGGAAACATCACTGAGAGAGAGAAACATCCCTCGGCCGGCCCTTGCACGCACCCTGACCTGGGAACAAATCTGACCCCCGGGCTCGTGCATAATGCATTTTTTTGACACATTACTAGAATACACAGGTTATATTCCAGCTAAAATGCTGCAGTTTAAGTGAGGCTGCTTTCTATATTTTTTCTTTTCTCCTCTATCATGTTTTGTCATTAAACTATATGGGACTCATAAAATTCACTGTGTGTGTTCCCACATTGTTCGGCTGCCTGGAATAATTAAAATAATATTGGATTTCTTTGATGTTAAATCTTGAACAAAGCTCTGCTATGAACTCTCTGTATCCTGACATCGAAGGTCTTTCGTTGGTGTTGGTCTTTTTTATTTTTCAGGTCCCGGGGCAGGAGCAAGGCACAGACCCCCCTGTGCTCCCCCTGGGCCGCGGGAGGGTGATCGGGGCTCCTGTCGCCTTCCTACCCCCCCCGGCACCCCCTACTTTTGCTCTCTGTGCGGTTCCCCCCTGTTTGGGGGTGAAAGAGGCCCACACGTTTTATCGCACTTTCCAAGGGAGCAGCTTTCCACTCTCTTGGCTGTTTGCATCCCATTTGTTTCCGCTTTCATCTTCCTCATGTCTCCCCTAATGGATCTTGTTTTGCTGCTGTTTGAATATAAGCTTCACCGAGTTTTCCTCTTTGCTCTTTAATCTAAAGTCATTCGTGGCTATGAAATTTCTGCCCGGAGTGGCTGTCCCTGGACCTCACGGGTTCCGAAGGGATGTCCTTTCATTGCTCCCAGAAAGTCATGATTTATATTTCCATTTCCTTTTGAACCCAAAGTGTATCTATATGTGTTTCTTTATTTCCAGGCAATCAAAGACTTGAGTACCTTTTTATTTCTGTTTTCTTTTTATTATGATAAATCTATATACCTTGGAAATGCTCTACTTTTAAAATATTATTAAGGTTGCCCTATATTTGATCAGTTTTTAATAGTTCTTTGCATATAACACAAATAATATCTACTGTGTGTCAGTAACAGGAGGTTGTAAATGTATCCAGCAAGTCACCGTGATTCATTGTGTAATTCAATTTCTCTAACTCTATACTTATTTTTTTAAAAACTGTATTAGTCGTGTCCACATTTAAAAGAAATACATTGAAGCCTCTCATTATATTTGTATGTTTTTCAAGTTCTCCTTGCGTTTCTAATAGGTCTTGTCCTGATATTTTCCGGCTAAACTGTTTGTGGCTTATAGGATTCAAAGCTCCGTCTTCATATCTGTTATGATAATCTAATGTTTCCTTTTATCCTGTTTGGTTTCATTAACCTTGAAAACCACCTTGTCCGGTGTTAATGCTTCAGCTTCCGCCTACTTTGTGTTTGCTTCTGCCTAGAAACTCTTTGTCAGCTCTTTTATTTCCAGTCCATAGCACGTTGGTTTAAATATGGTTTGTGTAAACAGCTTATAGCTATTTTTCAAAATATTAAGAATATTACTAGAAGTGTTTCTATAATTTCATTTCTTGTTCAGTCTTTTTCAAGGGTATCCTCTATGATACTTTCCCAGGGCGAAAATACAATTAAAACATGTCTTAAAGTGTACAAAATAGTAAGAGTATCTATGTACGCAACACTAAATTTCCACAGCTATAGGAAAATACTAAAACAATTTCATTCATAAGCCCTGTTTTAAAATCAAATGCATCCTAATTTTAAATACTGCCTCTGGAAAGCTTAACTATTTAATTCAAAAAAACTTTATAGATTAAAACATGCATTGAAAAACACTTAAGGTGTCTACATCATTTGAAATAACAATGAAATTTTTACTAAGAATTAGATCTGCTTCTAAAAACATTACCAGTAATAAAATATCTCATAATTTGGGTACATTGGATAAGCTACCACGTAATAGATTATAGTTTTATTGCACTAAATGATGAAAGAATCATTAGAATTTCCTAAAGGAAGTAAATCGCTCTCGAGTGTATATTCTAAGCTAGGAATATAAGGTTTATTACACATGAAAAGGGATTTATTACAAGGCTTCTTCTCCCTCCGTGATGACAGCAGCCGGAAGGAGGTAAACTTGAAATTATTTAACCCTTCCCCCTAAAATATTTGTCATCTTCTTGCTCCAAGTATATTCCTTTTGCCCTATTTTCCGCTTTATTTCACACAAGACAGTCGCTTGATGCTTATATTTAGTCAGCAAGAATCTTCCCAGCGCGTGATTTCAGAGGTTATGATAAAATAAGGCGCTGAACGTACGCAAGTCAGTTTTCTTGGCCGATTCCGCTTCTAGGCCGGCTCCCAGGAAAACGCGGGCGGAGGCGATGCAGCATCGCATCCGCGACCCCGTGGTCCCAAGTGATGGCACATGAGCGAGTCTGGGAAACCGCCCGACAGATGCCAGGCGAGAGAGAGAGCCCAGAACCATAAGCCCGACATTACTGCCGGGGCAGCTGAGGACGACTTCAATGACAAAGAGAACAAGGGATGTTTACAGCAGAGCTCGTTCGCCCGGGACATGTTTACTGAGCACCTACTATGTGCCAGGCGAGTCGGGCGAGCTCATCAGTCGGCACTGAGCTCTCTCGGCCTCTGTTCCCAGCAGGGCTCACTGTCCATGACTGAGAGTCATCACGAGAGAAACAGCCCCACGCGGTGGCTGCCGGTGACAACCGCGTGGGGCCCCCTAAGGAGCGCAGCCTGGGCTTACAGAGAATAAATGTTACAGAGAGAAACCTAGAGCGACTTGCTTAACTGCCACCGTGCCCCGCGACGGACCTGATGAGCTGCCAGAGCAGCGGCCTTGGGTTCCGTAGACGCTCCTGCGCAGGCTCCCCCGCCGCCAGCCTCCCCGCCACCCCGCAGCGGCGGGGTCTGCCCGCTGCCCGGCCCGCGAGGGGGGCGGGGGGCCAGGCCCGGCCTGCGGGCTGGGGCAACTCCGGCCCAGGGAGCGCCCGGGACCCCGGCCCCGCCTCTTCTCTCCTGGTCCTCGGGCGGCCGCTTCCCAGGGCTCCCTTCCTTTTCAATTGTCCTTTATCCTGTCGTCTTTGGCTTCCTTTTAGGCCTGTCGGTAGCAGTCAATGACACAGGTTTTGTGGGGCTTTTAATAAAAGGTTTGGTAATGAAGAAATTGTTTAATTTTATATTGACAACCATAACCTTCATATATATATATATATATATATCTGTATCTGTGTGTGTGTCTATATGTATGTATGTGTATATGTATATATATATATATATATATATATATATATGAATCTCCAAGTGCTTTTTTTGGCCTTTCTCTCAGTTTTACTGACACCAGGGAATTTTTGGCGGAATTATGTTGCCTCGATGTTACTGTTTGCCGTTAACTTTAGCTACTCACTTCAGTGTTACATCGCATTAGTCCAGCGACCCACCAGACTGCCCAGGAAGCTCGTAAAGCGAATCCACACAAAGCTGCATGGGAGGGACTAGTTTCGACCGCCACGCATGCTAATTCACGATCCCGCAGTAAAAACCTACGGGCGAATTGTGGTGGATGCTCCATTACATTCCAAAGCTATAGGTTTACCATTTCTTCACCATTGTCATTAATATGTAAAAAAGTCTATACCTATTGCCATTTGTATAGAATGTATGCGTATGTGTGTTTTTTAAGTCTAAATTATTATTATTATTATTTTTTAAATATATCTTTATTGATTTCAGAGAGAGGAAGGGAGAGGGAGAGAGAGAGAGAGAAACATCAATGATGAGAGAGTCATTGATCGAGCCCGCAACCCGGGCATGTGCCCTGACCAGGAATTGAACCCGGATCACCTGGTTCCTAGGTCGATGCTCAACCGCTGAGCCACGCCTGGCCGGGCTAAATTATTATTCTAAAAATTTTTTTTGGATTGTGCTTTTTTTAAAATTTCTCTTTACTGTTGAAAGTATTATAGATGTGTTTTTTAAACACAGAAACAACAGTAGTTTCTTTTTCATTGCATTTCTCTCAAGACAATGCTGGAAGGGGCTGGACGTCTTGAGAACAAGGAAAGCATGGAGATAAATACGTCAGGATCTGATCTTGCTGCTTCTATCGCACATGGTTTTTCTTGAGAATTAAATGAGATAAAGTGTATGAGGCATTTATCCTAATGCCTGTTAAGCACCAGGCGAGGGATTGGTTTATTGAGCTTCCTTTAGGTAGCTATCAGTTAGAAGTCAAGTTTGTCAGGAAATGCCCCTCATCCAGGTTAAAAATGAAGGCGATGGCACGTTTCAGACGCCTTTCAACCTAGCAATTGGGAATGACCGTGTCTTTAAATTCAACCACTTTGAGATGAGTTGTTGGTTTAGGTGCATCTGCTAATTACCAAATAAAACTGGCTTTATTATTCAGCCTCTAACACTTCTATTTATTGTCGTTGAAATGTATGGAATACATGGGATGTGATATAGAAAAATTAATAAACCATTTAAAATTGGATTACCAATAAATAAAGCTGATCAGCAAATAAAAACCTAATTACGTAATAACACTTCTATTTAAATAACGATCTATTGGTTTTTAAGGATTATAAATAAGACACAGTTAATATCGTTAAATAGATCCTGAATATTAGGCGTAGTTAGCCCCATTTCTTGGGAAAGAAAAACAAAGGTCGGACAAAATAAACAAATGACCCAAATGTGACTTAACTACTCAATGAGACAGGGAAGACTGAAGTCTAGGTCTACCTCACTCCTTAATTTAACCACTATTAGGCCAGGCTGCCCGAATCATCCCCCCTCATTTCCCCAGAACCAGCAGCTTGGATAAAATCCCACCGGCTGTAGGTACTGCACACTCATTTCTGAGAGTTACTGTGGAATGTCTTATCCGTGTAGTTCTAATGGAAAAAATGACCTGGGATGAAAATGCCACCGGAGTACTAAGGGACATTTATCTTAATTATTTCTCAGCTCCTTGGGCTATAAACAAGCAAGGTCTTTCTCATTTGAAATAAGCATTAAGCACCCGGTTTACATCAACAAACAATAAAATGATGCCCGAACCTTAAGTAAAATTAATGAAGCTCCCTAATTATCTAACCTATTACTCAGTGGCTACCAGGTAGGACAAAATTCGATTCAAATGTAAGCTAATCTCCATTGATTACTGGAACGGCAATAATCCTGGTTATTTTCCTTTTAACGCTAACAATCCAGATTTGATGGGGCCTAGAATTTTCAGGCTGAATACATCCTACATTCAGAAACGTATTTTAGTTTTTACTTTAATACGTAAGCCGCAGAGCACCTGTGAGGATGCTAATAATAAACGATTAGCAAAGGGATCACTCTAACAGTTCCTCAGTGCACACAACATACTTCTGTCCCTTCATGTGCCAAAGAGATGGAAATAAATACCAGGGGACATGGTCTACGTGCATCAGTGTCTGGGAGAAAGAAACCTTTATTTCAGCCCAAATGATATATAGCTCACAGGCATTAACTATTTAATTGTCTCTGTTTCATAGATTCCCACGCTGAGCTCTTCCGTGTAAGCAGGTCTTCGGACCCAGAATAATAAATAACTAGACGGCCCCATAATCAGGGGGCCAGTAATAGCATGAAGGGCCCTCGCAAGGGAAGCGAAAATTAGCGCCGGGGAGCAGGGTGGGGAGTGGGTGACGGGAGGTGGGAAATGCCTCTGTCCACAGGGCCAGCCCAGGAGGGGTTCCAGCAAAGGAAGGTGCCCCGGGGGCCCTTGGCGTGTCCGGACCACGCTCACACCAGCTAAGCTATCGGGCCAGGGCCTGCATTTGACCTTCTTATTGGTGATTTGTACTAATGCTGAAGGGTCAAAATTTTAAAGTCAGAAATGATTCTAAGCTCATCTCTTTCTATATTTTCTAGGTTACAAAATCAAGTGACTTTCCTGGGTGCCAGTCCCATACGCCTTTCACTGGGGCCTCCTCCCTCGGCGGGAATGCTGTCCCGCCCTGGCCTCGGCCCAGCCCCGCGTGGGACCATCCACGATAACCTCCAGGCCCCGTGAAACACGGAACCCAAGAAGCACCGCCCCCTCCGTCTGCCCCACGGTCACGCCGCACGGCCACGGGTCATTTCCTTGAACAGGAATCTGAACAGGAATTAAAAGGATTCATCCTCACTTGGTGTCCAATCCATTGAGGATGTGACTAGAGAACCCCTGGCGTTCTGACTGCGTGCTAAAATAATATGGAAAAACCGTTCCTTCAGGTGGGAGGGTTCGGAATTCAAAATGCTGCACAGAAAGAAAACAGAATCTTTCAGCAAAGATCGAAAATGACTAACGGCTTAGAAGGGCAACGGATGGAGACTGACTCCAGGTAACAGCTCTGCGACTAAAAGTCTCGGGGTGTGCGTGGGGGGGGAGTGTTGTGTTTTGTTTTCAGCATGATGCAGTTTTGAAATAACAAAGAAATGAGACTCGGATGCAGTTCTTCTCAACCAGGGCCCCGAGGTGCGCCCCGCTTTGAGGGTGGAAACGTCACAGTGAGCAATAGATTAGGAAACCATGAGTTAGCAGGTCCGATTGCATTTCCCCGGGGACGTGAGCACGGAGGAGTAGAAACCAATAAACCGCCCTTCAAAGGGGTCCTGCCGAGCACAGCCCCTCACAGACGCGGGTGGGAACGAATCCTGAGCCCCGCAGGTGGCCACCTGGGGGAGAGACACAGCCCGGCTGTGATTCAGTCGGTCACACCCACCTCACCCTGGCAAGCACGGCAAGGGCTTCTCGCTAAAACTTACGAAAGCTCCTCAGAGGTTACAGGCGGCTCAGGGCCCCCCCGACCGCTGCTTCCCTACCTTTCCAACCCTCCCATTGCGCATTCGGCCCGGAGAGGCGGCGGGCCTCTCCTGAACCTGCCACCGGTGATTGATTAAGCTCATTTTCTATCCATTTGTCTATAGATCAAACACAGAAAGGAAGGCTCAACGACATTGAACGCATTCAATAGGAAGCGCCCCCGCCCCACCCGAGTGTTTCAGCTCGGGGTGCGGGGCTAGGCCGCGGGAGGGAGGCGGTGACCGCCGAGGCGGCGCTTGGATGCGGCCTCGGGAATCAACACGGCTGCTTAGCGCCGGGCGCCTGGGCGCGATGAGCGCCGGCACCTGTCCCCACCGTGACATTTCGGGGGCCGCGTCACGGCGGGCACCGGGAGACAGATAAACGGCCTTCTCACTGGCAGCCTCTTTCCCACTCGCCACCCTCCGTAAATGGGCCGTCACTCATCTCCCATTCGCCCCAAACTGGCCGACTGGGCGCCCCGTTAGGAAGAAGTTTCCGCTTGGGCTACTCTACTGTATAACTGCTTATAAACAATAAAGTGTCTTCTCTACGTAGATGCTATCTAAAAGACAAAAATCTCCAAAAGTGGAAATTGTCAGTGAGTGTGATAAACACCAGCAAACGGAAGCTCTGATATTTTCTTTCTGTGTCGCTTGCACGGCCTCGCTCGCCCCCGAGGTCTGCATGCGTCATTTGGGAGACTGTCAATTTAGAAAATCCATGAGTCCTTATGACACTCAGAAAATAATTAATAGAATAAGTATCTACAGGACGTAGAAACTGCAAGTGCTTTTGTGAGAGCTTCCCGTAGAATCTGGAGGTTTCCACTAAGTAAGCTTCATGTTTAATGAGCATTGTGAATCTTTAACATCGTTTCCCCAGAATACAACATTTGTTGACCGGTTATAAAAGCGAACGTCTCCCCCGTAGCTGCTATTCCAGAGCAAAAAGATTGAGCTACAGTCCAGCATCATTAAGGGGTAGTCTACACAGTTTAGTGTATTTTTTATTATACCAACTTTTACAATAAAATGATTTATCCACTCTCAAAATAAGCACGGGCTATCTCATCGAGCTGGGCCCCCCGGTTCTGGTATATTTAGCACCGTGTGTGGGAAACGCGTCTCTAGTTTTGCCATTTATGTGATTTCATCGTTGGTTTCCGTTGTCACCGTTTGTTCAATATGCAAATGCATTATGGGCAGCTGCGGTCGGCTGTGCCTATTTCCACTTAGTAATGAAAACAAAAAGTAATAATAATACTATGCAGTGGAATTATTGTAGAAGTACCTCTGCCCAGAATCAAAATCGAAATTACCCACGCGAGGGGCTGTAGGGGGTAGCTGCCTGCGCACTAGAGTCCCCCTTAACCTTTCACTCCGCACGGAGGGTGAAGTGAGGAACGTGTGTCCTTTAGAAGGTCCCCTCCTTTTAAGCCCAGGGTCCTGTGTCCGGGTTTCACGTTAATAGTGTTGCTCTTTCATGATGAAAGCAGATCAATGATTCAGCACAGATCGTACGTCTTCTCACGGAGGCCACATCTATCTGCTGAGTGTCTGGGAGACTCTTACGGGGTCTACACGATGACTGAAATATTCAGCTGAGCCAGGCAAAGGGAAGCAATTTAGCCAAAGAGAAATATTGACTTAAAACTGCGTGGTGACACCTAACCGGAGAAAGGAGGGAGCATAGTATATGATAGTATATAACTGTGCTCACAGAGACTCGGCGGTGACCACGGGGTGGTCCTTTCATGCGAGGTTTTAGGTGCCCCCACGGGGAAATGATGTATTTCAGGAACACAGGTAAGTGTGAGAGTGAATTTCAAACCTCTGGGGCAACATGAAAATTAAAGGCACGATTTCAGAATGCAAGCAGGACGGGATTATGATATCACGTGGCCTATCCTTCTTTTTAGGAAATATCTAGAATCCTAGACACTTAGCGCCTAAAGGTCCGTGGAGGCATCAGTTTAACTCAACGTTTGTTTGTTTTGATAGATGAAAAATCTGGAGGGGAGAAGTGAAATGTCTGACTCAAAGTCGGAGGCGAGATAGAGCAAAACCCAGACCAGGCCCTGGCATCCTGTCCCATAGTCTGAACCATTCTGTCCAGCGTCTCAACCGCAGCACGTTTCCCAGACTATTAAATGATACGGCTTATAACTTAACAGTAAATTGTTTCTCTTTTAACAATGAAACGCTCCTTTAAGTTCACCTTAGGAAACAAGGTTAATTTTAAAAGCATGTGCTCTAACTATAAAATAATTAAAATAATTTATTTCTCATTACCTTTTATAGAGAGCAGTTCCGAAATGCTTGAATTAACAGAATGACTATATATATAATAACATAAACTATAAAAATAAAACGCAAAGTAAAAGATATATGAATAAAATAAATATAAATAAGTGTCTATAAATTAAAATACATAAACAAGTGTATATAAGTATGTATAATACGTGTGTCCACCTTTGCACACATATACAGACATATACACATATATATCCATAAATATCACATTGGTTTAAATTATTGTATTTTCATCCTTTCAAGAACCAGGTTTTCACTGTTTTATAATCATTGTCTGTGAAAAAAAGAAATGATGAATCTGTGTCACATTGAAACACAAAAAAATACCACAAGGCAGGTGATGTAATTATCTACGAAGGAGACGAACAGAGAGGAAAGGAGAAGCGCTGATAAAATAGTAGATTCTCCTTCTGATTAGCAAGAAACTGAAAACTTTTCAAATATCGCAGGAGGTCTTCTCTAGACTACAGATTGTACTTTCAAAATTTTAGGCCTGGAATTGTGGGAGTCTTCTTGCCAAAAGTGAGGTAAAACAAGGCACCTTCAGCAGACCGATAAATCTCTTACACGCACAGCAATTTGGGGGAAACACGAATAAACCGCCTGCGCGGTTCGTTTCACTGCGGTTCAGTTCGACATAATTTTATTTTAATGTCTGCTTTGCTTCCTTCCTTGCATTCTGGTGACATCCGCCGTCTCCTTGTGGGAAAGTCACGGGTTCTGTTATTGTCCTTCCTGGGCACATTAAAGAAAAACACGCTGTCTCAACTGGAAACTATCACCAGGAAAGAGCATGGAAAGAAAACGCCGCATACATGTATCCTGCGTCGCAGGGATTGTCGGGGAGAAGAGAGAAGCTGTCTGTAAAGCCGTCCAGGCGGGTCAGCAAGGAAACGCCTCTGCCTCAACCTGAAGAGGATGAGTGAAGAACATGAATGAAGCTGCACAGCTTCTGCCTTCTACAACTGAACAAAGGATGCAAAATATTTAGATGACATTATCAGGAACGTAGCCCACCCTTCCATGGAAGCGAACGTAACAGGCGGGCTGCGAAGGGGAGTCGGCCCCGGGCCGCACCGCCGCGGACGGTCCGTCTGGCTTTCGCGGCCTGTCCACGCGGACCGCGCGGAGCGCCGCCTGGCCGCCCGGCCGCCCGGGCCTTTCAGTTCCCCCGCCGCCTGGCCTGGTCCTCCGGCTGCCACAGGGGCAGGCAGAGCAGAGTGGGGGCGGCCCTCATAGCCCCCTCTGTCCCTCGCCTGCCAGGACTCAGGCGCGTCCCCTTTTCCGCATGGTTTTAGGCCAGGAAGATTTTATGGTGGATTGCCCGGGAATTTCCTTAAAATTGTCTCAGTTCCTGGCTTGTTCTACATTCACTATAGATATGTCTACCTTTCCCTACGCCACTAACAGATCTCACTTTCTTTCGTCTACAATTCCCGCAGAATCTGATCAATACTAAGAAAATGGTATATCGCCGGGTGATTCCAACACCACCTCTAACATCAGCATCGGAGCAAGACCCTGGATCCAGAGGATCCAGATGTTCAAGAACAGGTTGGGTGAGTTACACATGCCAGTTAGTCATATTGTTGATTTATTTTTTTTTTGAGGAGGCAATATTTTGTTTAATTTATCTTTATTGTTGAAAGTATTGCAGATGTCCCTTGTTACCCCATTGACCCCTCTGCCCTGCAACGGCCCCGCCACCAGCCCCAGGCCTTCACTACGCTACTGTGTGTCCACGGGTTATGGGTTGTGCATATATGTGTGTAAGCTCTTTGGTTAATCTCCCCCCACCCACTCCCCTGCCCCCGCCTTCCCTCTGAGACCCCTCAGTCTGTTCCATGCTTCTAAGTCTCTGGATCTATTTTGTTCATCAGTTTATTTTGCTCTGTTGATTGATTTTAATTTGTAAATATTTAATAGGTACTTTCACATTTGACCTTTCAATCAATGGACATATAACTTCTAGTCATGAATTCTTTTCCCTTGGGAAGAGACAAATGATGGTACATAAAAAAATTATTACCAACAAGAATATTATAAGAATTATTACTGCACCACCAATGTGATCAATTATTTGTGTATTTAGTTTCATGTGAGACATTAAATATTGCTCTCCATTTGGCCCATATTAACTAGAAAAATCAGAAGGTTTGACTGAGATTTCTCTCACGTTCAGTCCCGGCTCTAATATCAACACATGGAAGAATTTAAATTCTATGCTTTGCAGAGCTTGACTCTTTTACTTGTATACAGCTTGGTCTTTGACTTAGGACTCTCAAGTTAGTCTCTTGCCTAGAAACAATTCAGAATTCAATCTTAAGTCATGATATTTGGCTTTATTTCTCTGGGGGTCTGCAAAGATCCCATCTAATGAATTAAAAGTCATTATATTAGAAATTAGAGGACAGTGCTTCCTTTCTAAACAGTTCATAGAAATCCCTGGCTACCTGTTCTGTAGTGAACATACACAAGAGGATTCTATCACAAACTATGGCTAGGACTTTTGGGTTACAGAATATTCTTGCTTTACACTCACCTCTCACTTTTATGGCCCTAGAAGTAATCTTGAATCTTTCTATTTTTTTTTTTTTTTTAAATCAAAAAGTGTTCTCTGACCTTCAGTGAGTTTTGGGAGTCCCTATAATCAACACATGATTTGGGAAGTCCTGACTGAGCCTTTGGAATAGTGGGGAAAGGCGGGAGTTAAAACACGCCAGGCATTTTAAAAAGATTTCTTCTTTATTGAAATGCATAATTGCCTTGTGAACTTTCTAATTTATTTTGCTTTGCAAACATACTATAATATGTATTTCTTAGGATTCACTTTTAGTCTTTGTGAAGCTCAACTTTAGATTAATTCCAAGAATATAAACAATCGCCTTTGTTTTGTATAATACTCTAATTTAAGATGATTTATAATTAAAGTTTTGCTACCAGAATATTTTGTAGCAATTTATTCATAATTTTGAAAAACTGGGATAATTTGGAACAATGTGTGCCGAATAATTTAATTAACCACAAACATATATTGGAAATTCAAATTCTATTAACTATCAATTAAAACAGTTATGCAACACCATTCCGCTTAACAAATTGATAAAAATTAAATGAAAAGTTAGCTCACAACCTTATATCGACAGGAATTCTTATACATTGTTGGAAGTAAAGAAACCAAAATGCCAATATAATGACTACCTTAAAAGTGAAATTATGGAACTTCTTAATCTTTCTGCTTCCAAACTTTCAAAACATGAATTAATAAATTCCTAAAATTTTATTTTAAACGTAATGAAGCTGTTATCTAGGTTAATTCCTTGATTATAGAATGTTCTAGAAATGATAACCCTTTTGGCGGGAATAACCGTATATCTGAAAATTGCCCCAAGTCAATGTAGTTCATCTTCCCGTGTCTCTCCCAGTCTTCCTGGTCCTGGTGCCTTTTCTGCTCCCAGAAGCCTCCTACCCTCATAATGAAGATAAACTGAACATGTTGGCAACTGACTGAGCATTTTCACCATAAATTAGTTCTAATCAAAGTTCTATCTCATACGGGTATGAGCCTTTAAATCAATAAAGACTTTCACTTTGAGTTCTTTCATTTCTCATTGTGAAATAAAAACACGGCTCTCCACCAAAGAGACTGGGTAATGAGCTCTGCTATAAAAAACACGCATGTGATAGTGTTTCTACCCCAAGAAATCCGTGCTCTACCTGGAAACTGGATACAGCCGTCAAGTGCTTAGAAAACGGTGTGAAAAACCCCAACTCGGATGTCTGTGTAGAGGTTTCGAGCACAAACAAAGCAAACTAGCTTTACTTAGAGAGTCTGTGTAAGAAGATGGCATTTAGGAAAACACCAGATGAGGGGGAGCGAAAAAAAGAGATTCAGGGAGAGGGGCCGGTCCAGGCCCCGGCCCAGGGTGGGAGGCATGGGCGCCTCTCGGGGAAGAGCAGGGGCCGCGGTGGTGGGACCGCGGGGTGGGCGGGGGCCTCCTGTGAGGTCAGCGGCTGGCGGGCGGCAAGGGCCTGCGGGGACCCCCACTTCTGTGCTGCAGGTCAGAGAGCAGAGGCGCGTCTGGGGGGTAACTATGGCATCAGGCCCCTTGGAGCCTCAATAGTCATTAGAAAACGAGGTTTGCCTGTTGAGTGGAAGCCTTCTCGGGTTCCCGAGAGCTCCGTGGAAGAATATGGGGGTGAAGGCAGAGAGGCGGGGGGAGACGAGGCTGGATTAGGGTGCTGACGCACGGCCATATGATGATGAATCACGAACGACTCCTGCTAACAGTTGAAGGAAACCTGGGCGGGAAGAATGGAGCACCTCCGGGAAAACTCTTCGGGGAAACGAGAAACGATTAAGATACGGATGTTTTCATGGAGAAGACGGACCATTGTTTATGCCCACGGTAGACCTAGAGATGGAACCTCTCTTAGGGGGCTGCTCGAGTGCCACGTGGGTTTGGGCATGAGGCTAGGATGCCAGGCACCCCCCGCAGCTGGAGCAGGGAGGCCCCTGGGAGTGACCAGGACCGGTCTCCTCGCCACGACTCAGCGCCAGGAGATGTGAAAACGCCAGGGAGGCCGAGAAGTCGAACCTCACTGGCAGCTGGACTAACATATGCCACATACTTGGTGACCATCGCCCTAAAACATTATATACGCGTATCTGCATTATTCATAAAATACATCAATCAGAATGACTTATTCCCGAATACTCCCTGAGAGCTGTTCCAGTCCCTGAGACATACACAGACTTACTTTCCGTAGTCACTCAGCGGGTCAGCTTTTAGAATGCGCTGTCACCTGAGGACTCCACGGGTTTATGGAAGGATGGAGAAACATGTCAACATCCCAAGTCACATTTTTGCTCTGCCAATTCTTTTGAATTATGGATAGGTTGTTTGGAAAGCGTTCTCTTATATCATAAAAACATATTTTCTAATTGGAAGCTGAAAGCTCTCACTCGATCTTGGCCAATGTAGGATGCCATATAACTCACCATTCAGTTTAACTAACCGCTTTGAAATATTTATAATAACTGTGCCAAGGTTCCGACCGAATCATTTTTGCTCAAAACTCTTCAGCCTTTATTTGTGTTTAGTCTCATACAAGCTTTCTGCAGAAGATGGAGTTTTAAAATCATTACTATTGATTTCCCAATCTTCCTTAATACTTACATGTAACAGAAATTATTTCTGGCCAAGGAAACTAAAAGCTTAATACATAAGTTAAGACTAGATGAATCTTTTCACTTGCCTACCTTAGGTGTCTCTAGTCTTCAGAACCTCACGTATGCCTTCCTGGTCTTTCATAATTTAAAATATTCAGCTTCATGTCACTAGTGACGGAACACAAAACATTAAACCGTTTCAATTCACTAAAGAAAAATACCGCAAGCCCTGGCCGGCAGGGCTCAGTGTCAGCCTGCCCACCGAAGGGCCTCAGGTTCATCCCTGGTCAAGGGCACGTACTTGGGTTGCAGGTTCCCCTCCCAGCCCCAGTTGGGGCACTTGCAGGAGACAACCAATTGATATTTCTCTCCCTCCCTCTCTCTCTTCCCCTCCCTCCCTTCCACTCTCTCTAAAAAAATCAATGGAAAAAATACCCTCTGGTGAAGGTGAGCAAGAACAAAATGACACAAGGTCATTGAAGTAATTGTATGGTATGAATTTATAAAATACCACTCAAGGCAACAAAAATGGAGCAATGATTCTAGGTTGCAATGAAGTTTATTTTCACATAGTCCCCACTTATTCATGAAAAATAAAACACTGAGATGTTCCCTCCAGCCTACACTCTGATTATAATTTCACTGGCTCTCAGTTCAGAAGGTAGTTTGAGTCTTTCCCTTGACATCCTCAGTAAATACCTTTATTTCAGCAAAACCGAGGTCTTTCCATAGTGAAACGTTTTATTTATTTTATTCTTTCTTTCCACGTTTCTCGCTACACACACCAGCACAAACAAGCACAAGCACATACTCGAAAACAGGAGCAAATAGTTCTGGTTTGGAATAAGAAAATTAAGATGAGACCCAGGCTTATTTTCTTCTTGGGGCCCTGCTGTCTTTCCCAGGATGGAGTGTGATTTAGTAAAATAAAACAAAAACACAGCCTGGAAAAGCTATAGACTTGAGTTCAGCTTTCGGTTGTATTTTCAACGACATGCAGTTGGATAAGTTTTAAAACCAGTTAGAACCTGTGTTCTCCTGTGTAAAACGAGAATATATATGACTCCCTCTGCTGATACTTGTGAGAAATAAATTATCTGAGGTTCCCGGCTTTTCCCTTATGGTCCTCCGAAGGCAAGAGGGAGCGAATGCAGATGGACCTGAGCAAAGAACTAAAAATGAATTCCAAATTCATTTGAAGCTTTATATGTTCCATCAATATTGAAGGATACGATATTAATATTTGAGGGCTCTCGGACTCTTTCTTCCCCTTTGTGATCACCACCTCTCCTGCTCTGTAAGGAATGAAAGATCAGAACCTATGAAGAGTATTCGACTTGAAAAGCAATCAGAACAGAAGAAATGAAGAAATGCTGCCCCAGCCCCGCACTCGGGGAGCGCCCGGCGAAGAATAAACGTGTTGTAGGAAGCGAGCGATGCGTAACTTTGTGCGACATGAGAGAGTCGACAGAAATAAAACGGTGGGGACATGCAGGCATGGCCAGGACGCTTCTTTGAGTTGGCAACTCCCTGGAGTATTAAAATGCTAAAGAATAGGAAAGGGCTCGGCCGACTTGGCTCAATAGTTGAGCACCGACCCAATGAACCAGGAGGTCACGGTCCGAGTCCCGGTCGGGGCACAGGCCCGGGGTGCGGGCTCGATCCCCAGCGGGGGGCCTGCAGGAGGCGGCCCATCAGTGACTCTCATCATTGATGTTTCTCTTTCTCCCTCTCCCTTCCTCTCTCTGAAATCAATAAAAACATATTTTTTTTAAAAAAGAATAGGAAAGGAGCATAGCTATTAGAGTAGTAAAGCATTGCCCTGGAAGGTGTGGCTCAGGGCTCAGGGCAGTGGCTGTGCACGGGAGGGTTGTGGGTTCCGCTCTCAGTCAAGGCCACATGCAGGCTCAACCCCTGGCCCCAGCCGGGGCAACCAACCGATGTGTCTCCCACATCGATCTCTCTCCCCCCTCCCCCTTTCACTCTCTCAAAAAATCAAAAATATCCTCGGGCGAGGATTACATAAATAAATAAAGGGTTGTGATGTTGCGTTAAGAGTTGTGATGTTGGAAACATGTGAAGACACAGGGAGAAGTCAGCCATCTACAAGCCAAAGAGAGAAGCCTTAGAAGAAATCAAGCCTGCTGACGTCCGGCCTTCAGGCTCGTGGTGAAGTGGGGTCCAGGTGTCTCCGCCCCCCGCTCTGCGGCACTTTGCGACGACAGCCCTCGCGAACATCAGCAGAGGACCCAAGCTCATTGCAAGTGGCCGCGCAATTATCCCCTGACCCATACCCCGGAGCTCCACGCCAGACTATCAGCAGGCGATGTCGACGACGGGTTAGGTGCATTAGTGAGTTAGTAGTAGCTTAGGAGACTAATAGATGCATCATTAGTAAATTAGTAGACTCGGTGGCTTCTGAAACCTGCCCCGTATTTGAGAGACAATATGTTTGGAGGCATATGGTTTTAGAATGAAAAGAAATAACACTCCACAAATGTTAGGCTAGCCTCCGCCGGCACAGGCGCACTCGGCCTTCAGGGCCTCCCCCTGCGCGGCTCGGCCGGCGGGGCTCCCGAGAGGACGGCCTCTTCTGGGTGGCCTGATATTTAAGGGACACTATTTATCAGTCCTGGGGCAGCCAGTCCTTTTCCCGTTAAGATGAAACAGTAAACATTTGAATCACTTTTTGACAGCCCTTCTAACATCAAAATAGATTTTATTTTCCCAGGTTACTGGCCCTACTGAGGTTTATAAAATATTTTGAAGCATTTAAGAGCCTCAGATGGAACACACAGGTGGCTTATTGGTTGAGTGCACCCAGGAAGACAAGCCGTACATTATTCCAACATTTTTACAGGAAGGTCATTTAATGAAATAGCCTCGAGTGTAAGATTATCACACGCACAAGTGCGCGTGCACACGCAAATACAGATATCTCAGAGTATCACAAGATGCAGTTCTAAAATCAATTTACTCAAGATGGATGTAGTGAAAACTTGTTTTTATGAGCTTTGAGCTTTGCATTTTACTTTACCATTAAGCATACGTGCAATCTTAGGAAATTTTTGTGTTTTTCTGGGTTTTTTTTAAAGAATAGTTTATCGATTTTTAGAGAGAGGGGAAGGGAGAGAGGAACATCAATACGAGGGAGCAAAATGGATTGGTTGCCTCCCCCACACACCCTACTGGGGGTCGAGCCCTGGCTGGGAATCGAACCGGCAACCTCCTGGGACACGGAAGGCTGCCCGGCCAACTGAACCACACTGGCCAGGGCTTTTGTTATCATTTAACACAGCCATTTTCAAATAAATTGTATACAAAATACAGAACTGAACCGATTTCTTCCCAGTGATTTTTCAACGAAACTTTTCTGTGCTTCAGTTGTATGAAAATCAAACTAGTTTTCAAATACCAACATCAATAGAATATGAAGTGTGTCCCATTAAAAAAAAACTTAAGATATTTTAGGTATTAGAAAATATACTATGTTCCAACATCATAATACTTTATTGTTTTTACTAAACAAATTTACTTTCACTTTCGTCAATCTATTTTTATAGATAAATTTCTCCGTAGGAAGTTACTGCTTTTCAACATTTTTTTATCCTAAATGCGCGTCTCCTACTATGTTCTAGTTTCTTCAGAATATTAGCTCCCCTATTCTCTATCTTAGAGGATTTTAAAGAGAAAAAAAATACACACTTTTGTTTAGGTTTTGCATTTAAGTTAATGACATATATTGTTTCAATAACTTCGAAGCTTAGGATTCCTACTGGGCATTCTAAAGTGGGTTCAGAAATTCTCACCTTCACAGCCTGGTATTTATTGGATCGAATCCAAACCGCACACCAGCTCTTCAAATCCAACGTGTAGTCAGCAGATTCAAATGCACCCCAGGAAATGACTAGTTTAAAATAAACTGTCCTGTCCAGGCTACTACGTAAAACAAAATTTCTCTCACTTTCTCTCTTTGTAACACTTGCAGATATTAATGACTAATTATTAGTTTTAAAAATTAGGTACCGTGCTAAGCATCTATATTTACTCTTTTGTGCACTTACTGAGCCATTTTTAGTAAGTCACTTAACCCCTCTGGGCATTTGATCTTACGCAAGAAAATTCCTTAAACAGCTTAAACAAAGGTGGGTTGATGTGTTTTAAGAATGCTGAATAAAATGTGCCAACTAATCCTATACAGAGCTTATCATCAAATTCAATAAAATTTAATCAAGGCTTGTGTCAGCTCAAACAAAATCCTATGAGAAAAACATCTATTACGGCTTTTACCTTCAGTTTTCCAACAAGCAAAAATTTTTACATTAAAGATTTATTTATGTAAGTGCTCTTTTCAATCCCTATTGACGTCATAGAAGCCAAAAAGTACCACTAATTTTGAAAGTTGTTTGAAATTTGTTATAAAAACTAATTCTGAGGACTGCGTACTAATAATGCAGGGATTATTATATTTGTTGAATAAATAATTAACGGAGGAACTGACAGCTCGAAGAAGAAGTGGCAGACAAAGGAAAACCATTATAGAACTGAGAGTTAAATTGAAAGGAGCAGTAAAGAAAACAAACACTGCCGAAAGCAGAAGTGCAATAAATAGTTGTTAGAAATGAAATAAAAAGAAAAATTAAATTCACATAAGTAATCTGGAATTATTTGAAGAGTAATTATGATATACCAAAGATGTCAGGTAAAGAAAATCTAATATACTTATTATATGAGATAATTGTATTTATGATAAATATAGGGTGTCCCAAAAAATGTATAGACACACTTGGAATAATAAAAGCAGTGTATATTAAAGCACATTTCATTTTCCAAGTTGAGCTATCAGCTGTTAATGTGTGTATACAGTTTGGAGGGATACCCTGTATTTACAGTTATAATTAAAGAAAATGTCCCAGAAATGAAAGGAAACATAAATCTAAAAAGAAAACACTAAAAAGAATGGTACATGTGTCAGGAAATTCTATCAGGGAGAAGCTGTGACCAGGTGGAGAAAAATAACAGAAATGGCAGACGGTGTCATGATGGGAGATGCTGAGGTTTCAGTTTGGGAATCAAAGAGTTTTATTTTTATTTTTCTTGATCACGAGACATTGCAGCAAAGCAAGAGCCATAACCGGGTTAAACTCCTGGCAAACCTGCTGTTAATCTTAATTTGGGGAGCACAGGGAGCAGGCGTGTCCCTACCTGTGGGAGGCACTGAGCAGAACGTCCCTGGACTGTGCCGGGGTGGCTCGTGGAAAAGTCCTGAAAGCCACGAATTCCGGGACGTGTCTCCTTGGAATAATGTCGCTTAAGGTTTATAGTTATTACCGAATAAAACGGGGATGCTCTAGGACAGAATTCGCCCCCTTTCGTGTGCGCGACACCCTCCACGCGTAACTCGGTGGCCTCGTGTCCTGAATCCGAGCCCGCGTGACCCGCAGGCAGCAAGGAGGAACCCACGTGGCCGCTCGGGGGGTCCCGGGGGTCTCGCCCCCTTTGTTCCCGCTCTTGTAGCCTCGAAACTGAAACCCTTGGTACCGGCTGAGATCTCTGGGCCGCGGGAATCTGGCCCGGCCGCCCTGTCTTCGTATTAACTCCCCCGCCGCGGCCGAGCTGCTTCCAGTCTCAGGGCTCATCGTGACTAAGCATTTTTGACAAAAAAACAAATAAAAGATTAAAAAAAAAAAAAAGTCAGCATTTGATGCCAGGATGGGTGTCAAAGTAGCAAAATCCCTGGTCCAGCTGGCAAAACCTTAGAGGCAGGATGCGGGGACACGTCTTTCCAACAGGATTTTGAGAAAACTGACCTAGAAAAGGGGGGACTGGCTCACTGACTATTTGGGGTGTGCAAGGCAGAAGGAGAATTAGTGAAAGTTTCGGTTACCTGTCTTTTGCTAGCAGCCCTGATAACGCCTAGATTCCAAAAGTAAGACGCTTGAAGTAGCGGGGAAATAGAGTCAAGGCAGCTTTGCCCATCCCTGGAAGGTCTTCCCGCGTCAGTGGCTGGCTGGGTAGATGACACTTTAATCACAAAGTAGCTAGAAACCTCTGGTTAATTAAAAAAAAACAAAAACAAAACGATCCAGGTGGCAGGAGCCCCAGCCAAACATCTATGGGGTCCCAAGAGTATCATAAGTATGAGGCTACTTTACAAAAGATATCAGGAGGAATCTGATCAATCACTATTGGCACAAGTTCTCAGAATCAATGATTGAAGAGAGAGACCATCACGAGTTTTAGAGACGGATACATGGCAACAGACGTTTATGAGGAGAGCTTCTGATGGTGTGACAACTAACTCGCTCCAGCGGGTGAAATCGGAGGCTGGCAGACGTACCCGGAGAGAACCTTCCAGAAAGACAGGCCGAGAGCCGGACCAGCGGAGGCGACCTCACGTGTGGGCTGCTGGAGGCACAGTGTGTCCGAGTCCGAGCTCCGGCACATGTCGCCTAAGAGATGCAGTGATCAAAGGCAGCGGGGCAATGACTGGGAGGGCTCCCGTACGGACTCGATGCTCCGTATGGGGGGCCTCCTGTGGTAAAGCCAACCAGAGCAGTTCTAATGCACAAAAACGGGCCGAGGAGCTGGGTTAGGATTCCAGGCACCTGCACGCTTTCCTCCTGTCTCACACCGCCTGCAGCCTTAAAATCCTAGCAAATGTTGATATTCGGTGAGATCTCCTGTGTCGTGAGTCTGCTTTGACCCTGCTCACCCCTGCCGTGAACTGGGCCAGGCAGAGCAGAGCTACCCTGTCCACACACCACGCGTTCAACCAAGACAAGAAAGGCCACGCGCTGGCCAGAAGGATCACGCCCCGGAGCAAGGACTCCCGAGACCCAGTCTTCAAAAAAAAGCTTAGACAACTCAGTTTAAAAGATTTATTTTTTAGTTATATGAATGTAAAAGAATCTCGTGATTACAAAATCAGGTGTTCATGAGAGCCTTTTCAGACCCCTATTTTGCATCTTGTTGAGATGTTCTGGTAAGCGGCCTTTTTTAAGGATTCAGTTCCCTCGTGTGTGTTTTATTTCTACTCATTTAATCAAATAGTATATTAAAATAATGACACCGCTATTATGTTGTCTGAAATTCGGTTAAAGATGTTTTATAGCAGCTCTCTTTCCTCTAGACTTGCTCAGCGTAAAGCATTCTGTTTTTAAGCACCTTGAGGCTTTCAACAGCTCTGCATCCTTTCAAAGTAAGAAGGGGCGCGTTCAGCCTAATGCGACCGACGCGCTTAAGCCGGGAGGGCCGTGAATCTTAACTCACTTTACGCCGCGGCATATGTCCCCGCCGCATATCGTCATCTTTCTGCAGAGACATAATCCCTCCAACCCCCTGGCTCCTAGACACACGGCTCCGCAAACCCTGCCGCCGACCCAGCAGCTGCTCCCCGCCCGAGACGCGGGCCGCGGGAGTGGACGCAGGGGCCACGCTGCTTCCCGCAACACGGCCAACAGAAGTCAAGCGAACCGCAAGAAAAAACAGTAGCTGCAGCTCCCCCGGGGACAGTGAGCTCTTGATGACAAGAGCGGCCACTAATCCCCCGGGTACCCACGCACCTCTGTCCTTTCTGCCAGAAACTCCCTCAGAACGCAGACGGTCGTCACTGCTTCAGCTTAGTGTGTCTTGTGTCACAGTCACAAGTTAACTCTTCCTCACACTGCGTCGGCTAAAGGGAAACTCACTAAAAGACAAGCCTCTGAGGGACAGTCGCTTTATCTCACGCGCATCCGCGTCACCAAAACCGTTCACTGGGAATGTTTCTGTCTAGCTTGGTTTGACTTTCATTTCATGCCCATTTTACATTTCAGACCCTCAATCTTCCCCAGTTGTTCGGTGCCTTCGTGCGGACGGATGGGGTTTCCCTTGGAAGCATGTTCCCAGTTTCTCTATTTTTAAACACCTGTCTCTGAACCGGCCCCGCTGGGGGCAAAGCCACTGCGGTCACCCACCTTCCACCCGCGTGCGGGTCTCTGTCTACAATCTGTGCGTGTGGCATTTGGACATGGGTTACCGATCCCTGGACAAATATGTTTTCAGCAAGTTGACCTAGGGCAAGACGTGGGATGTCATTATTAAAGGCATATGTCAGATGATTAGATTACGTTGTCCAAGAGCTAGGTAAGGCCAGAAAGCCTACGCCACGCATCTGCCTTTACATAGCTATTTTTGAAAGACAAGAGCCTTTATAATCAAAAATAAATTTACTGTGTATAACCGAAAATAAATTTACTGCGATATAATACACATACCATAGAACTCACCATTTGAAAGTGTACAATGTGGTGGTTTTTAGCAAATTCACAAAACGAAGCCTCACCACCACCTAGTTAGTTCCTGAACATGTTCATCACTCTAGAGAGACCCCCTGTGCCCTTACTAGTGACCCCACCCCTGCCCCCTGCCCCCTGCCCCCGGCCCCCAGGAACCGCCCATCGCTCTCCATCCGCCTGCATTCCCGGTCTGTGCGCTTCCTGGAGGCGGAGGCGTGTGATGTGTGGCATCTTGGGTCCGGCCTCTCTCACTCAGCCTAAGGTATGTGCGGCTCATTCATGGGTTTGCTTTGCCATTTTCAAGGGATGTCACAACCTATCACTTTTTATTCATTAAAGTCATGAGCAGATTGGATCTTTGGCGTCAAATCTTCATCTCTCAGGGACTAACCCGAAGGACGTCGAAGTCTTTGGGAGCGTGGAGTATGTCTGATGAACAGTTAATGTGTCAGGCATTTTTATTCAGAATAAATTTTAAAACCTAAAGATTTCTATTAGAATTGTCACCCGAGAAGATCAACTATATTCAGACTGAATTCAGGCTCTTAGTGATAGTCTACATAAGATGTTTACTTAGTAATAAATATTTCATCAAAGCCAGGCATGGGCTTTTTAGGAAGAGGCGCAGTGGAGCTGCATGAGTTCCACGGGGCCTCAGAATCGGTTCGGGGTAATCGGGCCTGACGTTTTCTCCGCCGAGTTATTGTGTATGCCAGATGACTGAAATATTTTACATCCAGATGGCCCTCTGAGCTTTTTCAAGTTCTGAGTTACCACACGAGGAGTAAATTTTCTTCTACGGGAAAGCCGATCATACAAAAAGTATAAAAACTGTACCAGAACCGACAGGTTTTCCTGCCCAAAGCTGACATGTGACCCCATGTGTTGGGGATCCTGCAGGAAACCCAGCTCAACATTTGTGTCTCCTCCTGGAAACACAGGCACCGTGCACGCTCTGTGCCGGGCACGTGAAGATGGGACACGCAGCTGGTTCTTCCAGAGCTTCTGGATGGGAAGGCGGAAAAATAATGTCACTTAAAAATAGCTAATTTTTATAGGCATTCGCTAAACCCTAGGCGATCCCAGAGGAAAGAGTAGCCTGGAGCCAGGATAGACCGTACAGGAAGAAGACATTTAAGCTAAATTTTGCAAAATGAATAGAAATCTGTCACCTAAAATTAAGTCAAGTGTATTCCAGAAATACGGAACTGTACACAGATCTACAATATTATTGTTTTCTTAGGCTGCATCCATTGATCTCTTTTCCTTCTTAGAAATCTGATTTTTTTCAGATGTGTACCCACCCCCACACTCTCTCATGGGAGCCCGAACTCACGCATCTCAAGGACTGGACTGAGTCGCTCTGTTTCCTCAATGAAAATGTTACCCAGTTCTGAGCAATGAGATGTGAAAGAAAGTTTAATGAGGTTTTGTGTTATTTTAAAAAAATTGCAGTCCCTAAGTGAAAATCAAAGCAATAATCATCACTTTTATTCCTCTGAAAATGGTCACATCTGAATCTAAAGCTTGAAATTCATGCAGGCCCTTCTCATGCATCTAAAATTGAAGCCAACCCTGAAACTGACCAAATGGAAAGTGAAAAAATACTAGATTCTGAACGAGATCGCTGAGGCGTCAGGGACCATGTGACAAAACCCATTCAGACAACGTGAAAAAAAAATCCAATGTTCCTCAGCAGCCTAATTAATTAAATATTTTATTTGCTTCTACACACATGTGGCTTTTTTTTTTTTTTTGAGGCATCTGTGACAGAGTTTTGAATAAAACAGTAATATTCCTGTGCTTATGGGATTTTAGATTTTATCATTGAACAGATAATTGCACCATTATTCAATTACGATAGTCATGAGAACAGCAAAAGAATGGTAAAAAAGAATTTCAGAGCGTGCTGTGGTCATGTAACTAGAAGTTGCATCCATCGAGAAGGAGCCGAAAGAAAAGACACTTTCCCCGGCCGGTGAGGCTCAGCGGTTGAGCATCGACCCAGGAACCAAGAGGCCGCAGGTTCGATTCCCGGTCAGGGCACGTGCCCAGGTTGCAGGCTCCTCGATCTCATTTTTGATATAATGAAACTTCTAACATCTATCAGAAGTGATGCCCAAGAAAGAATATAGACTATTTTTTTAAGCGTCTGAAGTAAATAAATAATAGAGAATAAAATATTTGGGAGAAAAGGTAGGCTAAAAGGCAGAGAAGAAGAATATTTTATTTATTTTGATTTGATTTAAAATGAGGATAGTCCTGGGGATGTAAAGTACAGCAGAGGGAATATAGTCAATAATATTCTAATATCTGCATGGGGTTGGATGGGTGTGGGATTTATTGGGGTGATCCCTGATTAAGTTATGTGATGTCTGATCGGGGGGTGTCCGCTTGAAACTGATATAATGATGGACGTCCACTGTCATTGAAAATAAAACATGATCTTTAAAAATGAGGATAGTGGCGATTGTAAATGAGCCTGGGAGTGCTGGAGGAAACATTACGGGTATTTGGATGAAACTGGGACTAGACATTAAGCAAGGTGGAGAAAATGAACGGTATCTTTTAATAATTAAAAACATAAAACAGTTCTCTCTTGGGTAGAGGGACAAGGGTAACAATAGCTGACGTGGGAAGAAGCAGCCACGCCCGGGGAAACAATACAACGCATCCCAACGCTCTTGAAATTCAGGCAGAGAAAGGGGGGCAGAAGCTGTAGGCAGAGAGAAAGTTTAAATCTAAAGACTGATTACTGCCCGGGCGGAACCTGTAAATCCGCTACTAATTCCCTGGGTCCCACGGAAACTAGTTATAAAGCAAGGATAAATGGCAGCTAAATGTCCCTCTTAAAATTCATAATGAACCTCTAGACACCTTGACAAAGGGCCGCCGCGGCCGACCGTGCGCTGAGCCGCGGACGCTCAGGCGGGGCCGCGCGTATCCATCAGGATTTCGACAGCTCTGCGGGCGCCCTGCCCTTTCTAAAGCAATGCGACGCCGACACCCTCCAATTAAAATGCTTGCCATTTAGCAGCAATTATCTAATGGATTTCGCGTCCATGGATTTTCTCCAAATTCCTCATTTCTAAATGAGAAGCGCGGGGCGTGATGTCTCCTTGGGCGACCGTGGGAAGCAGGGACTCCGCTGCTTTGCTTTGGCTCTTCTCTGAGCAGAGCTGGGAGAAGAGCATGTCCCAGGACAGCTCGGAGGGGTGGGAATGCTCCTGACTGTCGCGTGTCGTCGCCCGAGCTGGATTTTCCGCGTTAGCTGTGCTGAATAATACATGGATAGAATATAATGCCCGCACGGTTCATATGAAAGGCCCTCACTCTATGCTGGCTGCAGTTCCAGCTAAATTAACTGCCCCGCTTTTTTTTTTTTTTATTCTCATGCAGAAAGCCTACAAACTGAAATATGTATTAATGTGATATATAAACCGTAAGTTCAATTCCATAGAGATTTTTTTCTTATTCATATTAGAAGCCTCCTGAGCTGACAACATCATTTGATTTTCTGTTTTTAAGAGAAACACTAAATAGAAAAATCATAAACCCTTATTAGTCCGATCTCTCGGTGAGAAAACTACGAAGTGTGTGCCCTGGCCGGTGTGGCTCAGTGGTTGGGCATCAACCATGCGTCTAAGGTCGCCAGTTCGATTCTTGGTCCGGGCACAGGCCCAGGTTGCTGACTCGATCCCTAGTAGGGGCGTGCAGGAGGCAGCTGATCAATATTTCACTCTGACATGGATGTTTCTCTCTCCCTCTCCCTTCCTTTCTCTCTAAAAACCAATAAAAACTTTTTTTTTTTTTAAAGATGAAGTTTTCAATTTAAGACTTGTCTTAGTTTGGGATCCCAGGAAAACAGGGCTGGAAGGCCGAATGGACGGGCTGGTGCTTTTTCGGAAAGTGCGGACCCAGGACAGCAAGACTGTGAAGAGGGGACGGGGTCATGGCGGATGAGACGCCACAATGCTGGCTACTGCTTTACAAGGAACCATGAGGAGGGTGCAGCAGGTCCCCCAGCAGGGACACCCACTGGGCCTCGCTGTCATCCTGGCGAGGAGACAAGAAACGCATTGCACCTCCCAGATTCCCCAGCCTCTCGTTTCCCACGGCGGGCGCTTGCGCCACTGGGAAGCAACCCCCTTACACTCCCCTGGGGCATCCTTGGGCCCTTTCAGCCTTGATTTCAAGGTCCGGTCCCACGCTCTACAGTGCGTTATTTCACCCAAATCCAGAAGTAAAGCTGACAGGATCCCGGGGCACGAGGCTGGCCATCGAGGCTACAAGGGGAGCAGCCAAGGGGAGCAGCCAAGCACCCCTGTGGAAATGGCTGGTCAGCCCTAGAGGGTGGAAAGTTGGGGCTCAAGAGTAGTTGGTTGGGCCCTTGCAGCAGACGTAGCTGAGGAGATGCCAAGCGATCCCAGAGAGTACCTGAGGCCCAAGCCCGACGCGAAGGCCCGTAGCCGATAAACACACGGCACCCACCGATGATTGTGAGGACGGGCCTGTGTTTGGCGAATGGAAGGAAGACGTCACTCGGCACTGCTGCGCTTTCAGGATGTGCTGAATAAATGATCAGAGCAAACAGACAGGCGGGAGATGCCTCCTGAATCGGCAATAAACACAGCGATTTGCTCACTCTGGTTGGGATTTGTAGGGGTGACTGGTTGGAGGTACTAGGTTTGTTTTATCGCTCGGAGCCCAGGGGCTTGATTGAAACATTTAATGGAAGGAATCGCGAGAGAGGAGAGAGGGTAACTGTCACCTCATGGAAAATGATAGTTATAAGTAATTCAACTAGAGCAGAACTGTGAAAATAAAAGGGGGAAGTCGCCAGAGAAAACCTCCGTGATAAAAATTCTTTCACTTTCATCGTTCAACAGAAATGTGTTGAAATATAAACCTGCCTGGTTAAACACCTCGCAGGATTCTTCTTAGTTTTAGCACTGCGTTGGGATTTCACTTCCACACATCAAGTTCGTTTTGTTTTCTCTAGTTGTATATTTTCCCAGAGATAGAGTTAGAAAGAGAAACTTGTATAAAAACCCTCACTTGACTGGCTCCTGGACTGAGCCAAAATCATAAGCACCTTCCGTGCGTATATTTGTAATTCTATTAGAATATTTTGGAGGGAGGGAAAAGAACTCTTGGAAAGTACGAAATATATCATTCGGGGCTTAGCACACAGTAGGGCCTCATTATTCTCAGATTCCACATTAGTCAATTCATCTACTTGGAAAGTTTATTTATAACCCAAACGCCAATTCTCAGGGCACTTTCATGGGATCCTTGGACGTACAGACTGACGGACAATTGAGTTGCCCGGGTGTATGTTCTCAGCTGAGGTCGAGCAAGGCAACCTTCCTGCTTCAGCTCTCATTCTGTAAGCAAGTGTCCTTCTCACAATCTAGTTTAATGCCACATTTTTCACACTCTGTGCATTCTGTCCGTGGTTCCACTGTTTTAAATGGCCTGTTGCTGACCTGCCACCCACAAGCACAGAAAGGCTGTGATGTTACCTCAGATCACGTGTGGATCGCCTTACAAACACGTCGCAAACAGAGGCTCATAGGAACCTAGCTCTGAATTTTCTCTAGGAGCAATGGTTCGGTGTTCCTGACAACTTTATAGAGCAAAGTCCCCACGAAGGATGAACATGAACTGTATTTGGAAAAGAGGAACAACTGAAAATCAGATTAAGGTTATTCCAGACTTTGAAGAGTAGACTTGATGCAGAATGAGATCTGACACGGACAGATTGCCGACCGATCACGGGGAGCTCAGCTTCCTGTCAGTTTCCTTCTTCCTTCGCCCCCTTCCTTACCGAGTGTATAGGTTAATCAACAAAAACACTCAGGATAACGGTGGGCAAAGAAGGTCCAATACAGGGCACTCTTCTTAAGTTCAAAACTAATTGAGAAGTCAAGTCGCGCAGCAGCTGTAGTTCGGTAGGTGATCTGTTACTGACAAAAGCTGCCTGAAAGGACCTACATGAGAAGGAACCCCTGGAACACCGGCTGCCATGCTTAGTATTTTAATGCTTTCAAATGGTCCTTTTATACCTGGTATCCCACTGCCCTGGTTACCTGTGCGAAAGACCTAACCTGGTAGGCTCTCCTGTCACGTCTGGCAGCAGAGCTTTTATTATAATGTTCTTGCTGTCAAATGCGTCCTGAACAATAATACAATGAGCGACCTCTGATTTGTTTAATGAAATTGAATAATAATATTCTCGATGAAAAATCTAAGGTGAAATGAATTTTTATTTTTACTATTCTATGATCTGATTTCCCACATATCTAAATTAAACCGATGCCTCTGAGTTGTGGGGGGCGTATAGAAGTAGGAGAGATCTAATCTTTACCAGTCTAACATCTTATCAATTTCAAAAAACGTCACGTATTGTACAATTCCATGTGTTTGACGTATTTGGAATCGGCAGATGGGTGGTTGCCGGAGAGTGGGGGGAGGTACAGCGGGAACCGGTGCTTCATGGGTGTAGGGTTTGGTTCAGGAGTGACAGTAATATTTGAACGAGATAGATTTGGTGGCTGCACAATATCGTAAACGTACTTAATGCCTCTGAATTGTTCCCTTTAAAATAGTTACAAGTGCCGCATGATCTCACTCCTATGTGGAATCTGAAGAACAAAATAGATCCAGAGACTTAGAAGCAAGGAGCAGACTGAGGGGTCTCAGGGAAGGCGGGGTGAGTGGGCGGAAGGAGCTTCACCCGAGAACTTACATGCTCACACGCACAGCCCTGGACACGGACAACCATGTGGCGAAGGCCTGGGGGGTGCGGGTGGAGGGGGTCAGTGGGAGAAAAAGGGGGACCTCTGTAATACTGTCAACAATAAATAAAATAAAATAAGTAAAATATAAAATAAAATAGTTAATTTTATGTTATGTGAATTTCATCTCAAAGAACTAATACATGGGCACATATTAAAGCTGTTATTACTTTCAAAAAATAAATAAAAGTGGGTTTAGGAGTAATAACATTCAATATGAGACCGAAATCTGAAAAGCTACGGTAATCCTAGGACCACAGAGAAAGTATGCGGGGGAAACTTTAAATGAACTCGCTTTGAAGAATAAAGGTGAAGGCACCAGGGCCGGGGCCCTGAGACAAGAGTTCCCCGGAAGGAAGTAACGCGGGAGGCAGCGGAAGAGCCGGAAATATCCGTGTTTAACATCGCTCGGAGCCTCCTTGTCAGCGCTCTTAACTCATTATGAAAGGACATCTACGCTTTCCCTGGATCCCCCTGCTAATATTAAAATTTCCAGAGAGAGAGGATAGGGCCTGTTTGGCTTTATCCATATGCAAAATCTCTTAAGAAGAAAAGCGGCGTGATGGAAAATATTCAATGCACATCCAACATTCCCATGTCCATTTGCCGTCTCCAGCTGAACCCCCAGAGACTCACAGCCGAGGCGCCCGACGACCCCGCATGGCTTTTGGTGTGACACAGGCGTGAGCCCACCGGCGGGAAGCAGGGACACTCGTTCCTGCCGACGCCCTTCCCAGCGCTCCACAAGTGGACTCCGTGGCTACTTTTGCCCACGAAAAACTATCAGGTCAAACGAGAAATTGGCACAGATGCAGATAGAAAAGTCAATCCAGAGACAACAGAGGAGAAGCCGGAGAAAAGGTAGTGAGCTCCCCGGAGACTGCGAGCAAGGCGGGCGGCAGGGCGCTGCGGGGCGCAGGAGGGGTCGGCCTTCGGCTGGGGCTTTCACAGCGACAGGCTCGGCCGCAGCGAGGGGTCTTCGCGACACGAACAGGGTGCCGAGCACCACCCGTGCGTCCCGTCGCTGCAGGCGCGACTTTTATCTCAAGGGTGGGGACCGTTGGCTTCCCGGAAGATCAGTGGTTTTCATCAAAAACATTGTTTGAAAATTAGGGGGGAGAACGGGGAGAACACACCACGTGAAAGCCCCCACATGACAGGCCAATGCCGCCCACGCTCCCCAAGCCTCGTTCCCAGGGGTGCTGGCAGAAGAGCGAATGGAGGCTATTGCGGCCGCTTTAATTCAGGAAAACTCAGAGAGCCAGGCTCGCAGCCGTCGCCGCGGGTCGGGGGTTCCACGGCGCAGAGCAGCTTGCCTGGGAAGAGCCAGCCACACCAAGCCTCTACTTAAAATCCAAATAGTTTTCATCACAAGGAATTAAAGCTTTAGAACGAAAGGAAAAGACCGCCAGCGATCAAGGGGTTCACTGCAAGTCCTCACTCCTTCCAAATCCTCGCTGACGCACGGAAAGAGCAAAATAGCAGGGCCGGTCTGTAGGGCCGTCCGAGCCAAGGAGGAGGCCGTCTGCCCGTCAGACCCTTGAGCGACGCGGGGGGGTGGGGGCAGCAACCCCGCGTCCTTTAAAATCCCGGTATAGCTTTTGACGCCCCCCAAAAACGTAACTCCTAAAGCCTGTTACTGATCGGAGGCCTTACCGAGAACATACACAGTGAGTGAACACGTATTTTGCATGTGATACGCATGTGATATTCTTACTACAGAGTAAGCTAAAGAAAAGAAAACGCTATTTAAAAAATCGTAAGGAAAATGCATTTACAGGACCGTGCTGTATTTATAGGTATCATCAGCTTACGTCGTCTGTTGACAAGCCGAAGTGTCTGTCTGTCGGCACCCACGTCCATGTCGTCTTCCACGGAACAAAACACCGCAGACGGTACACGTGTGACTAACGCTAGACACCAGACCCGAAAAGAGATGTGAAAAAGAAACTCACATTTATTTCCAGGTGTAGTGATTCAGGCATTTATTAGCAGCCGTATGACTGCTTTGCCGTAGCCTAGTGTAAGCGACACGATTGCTTTACAGCAGTAAGGAGACTCAAAAAATGTTTCTAATATGTTTATTGAAAAAAAAGTCTGCATGTAAGTGGACCCGTTCAAACCAGTGTTGTTCCAGGTCGGCTGCAGTCGCTCCCCATTGCTGGGTACCGACTCCCCACCAGTCCAGGGCCGGAGGAGCGCCATCCGCCCCTTTAGTTCCCGTAGCCCCCGTCTGGCCCAGCGGATTCTCTGCTGGGGTCTCAGGAGGCTGAGTGGGGGGCCGGCCCGTCTCCGTTTCCCTCCGAGGCCTGGTCTGCTCTCCAAGCCCCTTCCTGTGGCCGCCCTCCTGTCCCGGACCCTGGAGCTTCCCCACACGAGGCTCCCGGCGCGTCGGCCCCCTTGCCCCAAGCCCGGGTCGGCTGGAGGGCGTCTCCAGGGTGCTCCGCTGGCCTTACGGGCTTGGCCGCTGGGTCAGTCCCACCCCGCTGATCTCGTTCCGTTTAACGCAGAGGCACAGGCTCACGGCCCGTCCTGTGACGGGTGTTGCCGCTCCACCCGGGAGGCCGTCGGATGGGGTGTGTGCGCCGTCGGGTGGGGGTCCTGGAGACCACCTGAGAGTCCCGCGGCCGCACTGTTCCTGCGGCAGGGCGCAGGGCGGGTGAGACCACAGTCCGGGAAGGCTTCGTCTTAGAGTCGCTGTGTTTGACGTAAGTGGAAGGGTAAGTAGTGGTGCCCATTACAGAGTTTAGCTGACTGTGTGAGGGACCACACATAAGAATATTTGGGGGGGGGGCACTAAAAAGTGCGTCGTTTGCCAGAGCTCAAGTACACAGAGAGAGAGCGGGTTCCCCAGCAAAGTGCGCTGTACTTCCAGGCCCCGGGCTCCGCGAGGAGGGGCAGGAGGGGTGAAGCTGGATCACCTTCGGCCATTCTACGGTCTTCGCTTAAGAACTGTCTGCTGTCAGCTCCCCCAGGATAATTCAAAGAACCCCGATTTCTATGTCTTAGCTTTCTCATCAGTTTCCTGGCTTTAACTTGTGCAATTGCTCCGGCAAAGCGATGGGTAGAAGTGATGTTGCAGCTTTGATCTGTGGAGCCACCGGTGCCAGGCTAGGGCTGAGCGGCTGAATGCAGATGATTGCTTGCTGGGGATAAACCTAAACCGCCCTTACTTAACACGTCTCTGTAAATGTTTTATGGGTTTAAATTTAGAGAGATTCATTTTCATACTAAGCCTATTAAATTCGCCTGGCCCTTGAACAAGCCGAGATCCAATTAGCCCTTTTAACTATCTAAATATATAAATAGAGCATGAGAAGCCAATATGTACTATTAGGGCTTCACTTGAGAGAGAGCCTAAGATCTGTAAGTAAATCTTGTTTAAATTAAAACCCTTCGTCATTTCTTTGGAGAGTAAAAGGGGACTTTCTTTTCCCTATCATCTTATAAATGCCCTTTTAGTAAACAGCTACAGTATTTGAATTACTAACCAGCTCCTTTTTGTTTACAAACGCTCTGTACAAAAAATTAAAATAATAGATGGATCATAGAATAGCCTAGGGTTATATCATCGCATTACAGAAACAGAAGGACAGTCTGGAATTATTAAAAATTATCTACTTCAGATATCTAATTTGCTGTAAGAAAATTTAATATTCGAATAACAGTAAGCTCTTCAAATGAAGACGCCGAGACAAAAATCAGAACATTTGTATAAAAATTATCCATCTGCACTGTCTAAGGAAAGTCATCTTAAGATGTAATAAATTGTTTAAAAATCATTAAAATATCTTGAAAAATGTAGATTCCGTCTTACTCGACAAGAATTATGGTTTCCTCCCACCATTTGGACCTGGTGTCGGGAAATCCAGCCCAGGGAATGTTCAGGTCAGTGAAGGGAAATCCGTCTTTTCACAAGGCTCTCCCGGCTCGGTCTTAGAACTGAATGGCTCTCGTGAGCAAGAAGAGAGTAAGCCTAAGTCGAAGCAGTCAAAATCAGCTCGATTCTGGTCTCTAGACAGTAGTGTAAGTGTGTAGTTTGGGCCAAGAAGCAACATTTTACAAAATGCCCATCCCCCAGCCCCAGAGTTAGTCCTGTTAACGCCAGGGGAAGTGGGAGGGAGGCGATGGGTCCTCGGGCACCCTGGGCCTGGCGAAGGAGCCGGGCGATGAAAGGCGCCCCCGGGAGAAAATCTCACGGGTAGTGACCTGATTGTGTTTGTGGAATGACATCCCGCAAGGTAGAGATAGAGTCCGGAGGCCACAGTTCCTCTGATCCCCAAAGGTTATCCGACGTCCTTCGCGAGTGAGGCCACGGAAAGATCCTCAGCAGTAATCAAATTGGAAAGGTGATTCTTGACTTTATAGGAAGGACCTATTTCACGCTCGTTTCAGCTTTTAAATAAGAATCCATCGTACGTAGATAAAGTCAACTCTTCTGAAGGATGAAACTTGGTGCGTGTGTGTGGTTCCTGATTGAGTACACTTTCTAAAGGCTGTTTGATTTGTAAGCCGCAGTTTCTGTGTGGTTGCTTTTACAGGCAATGATTGATCAGCGGCCATGTGCCCTTCGGATAAATGTGAAAACTGTTCCCCATCACGGGCGCAGCCTTATTTTTAACAGAAATAATTGAAAAGGCACCAGGGGCTCCTGGGGAGCTCTGTCTGGGCCGCGGCGAGAATGCCATCTCCTGAATCAAGTCAATAAGGGAGCAGCGTGAGGAATAGGTTGCCCGCAATATAATTTTTCAGGGGAACAAGCAGGTACCCGGTCATGTGGAGAGAGTGCTCCGCGGTCTCCAGGAAAGGGCAGATGTATAAAATGTCCTTCCCAGCCCGGTCCAGCTGTTCGCACGGTCATTTTCGGGCTCCATCTCTTTGTCCGTGACTCCAACTAGCACAGAAAACTGGTGAGTGCTCTGCTCAGTGAAATTCCTACTTTGATTATATAGTGACACACGACCTAGCCTGACCGATCTACCCTCCATCCGTGCCGGCCTGTGGGGCCATGGTAGGTACCAGGGGGAATATGACAACTGGGTTTCAAACAGCGCTGCTGCGACGGGAAGGTCCCTGGCACCTTTCGCTGGGCCGCAGGCGCCCGTGGGCTCCCAGCACGGAGGACGGTGCCTTTCTCCGAGTGGGAACACGATGCTCTGTAACAAGCAAAGCCAGGGAATGAATTTGTTCCGGCCTGTTTAGTTATTATGTGGGGAAATCATGCGCTCGAGACAACGGGCAATGGGGCCGGGCCTGAGCAATGGAGGGGGATCAGGGTTCGAGAGCCGCGGCCTGAGCGGAGCCGCATTTATGGCCCTGGCACGTCAACCTCTGCAGGTCGGGGTTTGTTGAAGGTCCCGCCTTGTACCCCCTGCTCTCCCGCGAGGCCGCCGCTCCCTCCCCCTCCACCCCCTTTTCCCGTTCACCCCTTGTTTCGCTGTCTGTCTCACTGTAAATTCATTCCTGGGAGAGACGGTTATAAAATGCAAAGTGGCGAGAGTGGGAATAGGACTTGTTCCCCCTTCCTCGGGCTGAATTGTGACTTCAAAGCGGCTCAGGAATAAACCGAGGGATCCCTTGTCCTTGTTTTCTAAGAAAATTGCTTCGGAACATTTTCTGAAACCAATTCATTAGCAGTCGGGCTTATTAAGGGAGACATGGTGACCCCGAGTCCATAGGCTCTTAAAACTACAAACGAAATGGCTTTTCAGCCTGAGCTTTTTCCAGACAAAACAGGTAAATTATAAAATTTCTCTTCTTGGTTCATCTCTGTTCACAAACAGTCTCAGTAAAACGGTTCACCGAGGACATCATGGTTATAACATGTCCCCTGGGGCCCTGAAAATAAAAATTTCCCAACTTTATCACCGTCCTCGCCCCTGAAATTACACTGTTGTCCCGTTAAGACTGTTGCAAATTGGACAAAGGTACGTTTTATTTTAAATAGCATGTTTCATGTATTTTTCTTTTTAATTGATCAATTTCGACGGTTTGCGTAATTCCTGACAAGGGCCCGGGGACATGTTACCATTCCTAAATTGTTCCTGCGTTTTTATACAGGAATGGAAAGAAAACGGAGGACAGCGAGCGCGTTGAAAACGCCGCGCGAGGCCCGGGGTGCGAGAACGGACGGCTGCCCTGATTTCTGACCATCCCAGTGATGAATTCTGTTCCTACTCAGAGGCCGCGGGGCAAGTAGACAGATTGTTTGCTCCATTACTTCTCGCGCGTTGGCTTCTTTCTCCAAAGTTCTGTGTCGTCTTATGAGAAGAAAAATTAAATCATCCCCTAGGAGCCGACTTAGCCAAGCTATCCATTGTCCTGTGTCCCGCATTCCCCAGGCCTTTTGCAGAGACCTAAAAGGAAGTGTGTTTCTACAAATCCACATCATCAGTGACACATATTAACTTTTTGTTGGTGATTTTCCTTATAGCAACAACAAAATCCCTTGTTGCTGTTAAAAATCGTCTTCAGAGGCCTGTTCCTCTTTTAATTCCTCCGGGGCCCCTACACCTGGGGCTCAAGGATGTCGTCATGCAGAATTGCGCGGGGTTGTCCGAGCCGGCCAGTGTCAGGCTGTCGGGCTCATCGCTTCCCTCCGTCTGTCTCTCGCTCTCCTCTCTCTCTCTGTGTTTCTCTCGCTCATATTGTTATTGTTCATATTGGTCTCAAGACTGTAACTCCCAGGATTCAATATGTTTTAATCAGTGTTCTCCGTGGCAAGCAAGAAAAACTAATGATCTTGTCTTCGGCACAGGGTTTATTAAATGCAGAGTGCACAGAGTTTTCTAGAAGGCCGAGAAACTCAGTCCGGAGGTAACGGTGCTCCAGGCCACGCTTCCAAACTGCTGCTGCTAACAGTCAGCGCCCGACAGCGCAGCTTGGATCCCTTGCCATGAATGAGACGGGGTGGGCGACACCGTCACCGCGGCTCACACAGAAACCCAAGCAACTGCCCCAGAGGGTTCTCTCCCGTCCCCGTCTCTCTGTGTCCCGGCGGCAGCAACCTTCCCAAGTCCCTGAGCAAGGGCATGTGACGGACGGACCCTGAGACACAGGCCTGCACCCCAGCTGCAACACTCTTGCCCGGATCTGTGTAGCTCCCTTCAGGGCTGTTTCCATGGACGTTCAGGAGACGGCTTGGCCCCTGTTCATCAGCCAAAATGTCACCCAAGTCCCCAGTCCCCGTACGTCATGCCGCAATCGATTGTTTATTTGCCCGTCTCTCGGACGGGACAGTGAGCTCCTGAACAACAAACACTGTGTCACTTTGTTCCATGTGCTGAGACCCAGCAGACAACAGGAAGGACATTCAGCAAATATTTACCAAACAAAATGAATGGATTCCGGGGAACCGACTGAAAAGTAAAATGTTGCTCTGTTTTGTTTCTGCAAATACAGTCTCGGAGTTTAGAACATTGTGTTTGGAGAGAGGACACAGTGTCACTTAGCGCAGCTACTTTCCAGCCTCCTCCTGGCTTCCTTCCTCCTGTTGATGATGTATCTCCCCTGATCGTTGGCTGAAACATCGTCTCTAGGAAAACCACCTTGTCAAGTGTCAGCTATCACCTCCTTTGTGGTCTTATGTCACTTAGCACCTACGATGATTCTGAGAATGATTATTGCAGGCACGGTGGTGACTTGTCTAATAGACTTGGAATATTTCAGCAACCAGAGCCGTGGTGCAGAACCTGCCCCGATCCTTTGCAAGATCTCAGATACATTTTCAGACTAAGACCATTCCAAGATTACTTGGAAAGATTCAACGAGGCTAATTTTTAATGCACACAACACTGCATGCGGACAAGTGCTTTATTTAATTTGATCAAACTACATAGGAAATATATTTTTGCTTTATTATATTTTAATTTTTTGCAATGCATGACATCAACTCTGATTGAGCGTTGTTTCCATGGATACTCTCTCCATTATAAAATGTAAACAGTGGGGATAAGGCAAGAGAGGGAAACACAGAGAAAATCCTGTGTTCTGCAGACAATGTTCCTCCCAGTCTCATTTCCCTCCACCGGGCAAGAGGCTTCTCTACGCCCTGAGCGGGTGTTACCTGCTCTAAAATGAGGCGGGAAAAGGGCATCATAGCTCCAAAGGAACAGTGCTGACAACTCTGCTGTGGCACTAAAGTCATTTCAATTAAATACTCGATTTAAAAGCATATCGCTGACTTTTCTCACCAGATTTAGTTCAGTCCGCTATCCTTTATTTATTTGAACTTCTTGGGGTCAGATGGGTTTTCAAATGTTAGCATTTTCTAAATTCTAAAAAGGTTATAAAAGAAATGTGCTGCTTATTCAGCAGCATCCTAGCAAAGCACGGGGCAGCCAAAACCCAGAACACTCAGCCCCACAGCGATGCTGAGAAAGAGCCCGCGGGGTCACAGTGAGAGGGGTGGATAGACTCTAGCAGGTATCATTCTAATCACATTTTGAAGCCAAGTCGTTCAATTAAGTCAAGTTTTGCAGCAACCTCCCCAACACCCGCCCCCAAGCCATCAATTTTCAGTTATTTGCATCTTGGAATTACAGACTTGTGTTGAACTCCGGGTCCTTTATTGTGACCTTTGCCACTGAATTCTTTGTCTTTAACTGCGTGGGCTTTAAACTCTCGGGGAGCCGCGGGAAGCTAAACAGTCGGGGAAACAATGGGGAAGGAAGTCGGGAGGAAAGAAACGCGGCAAATGGAAACATTCTCTACCACGAAGGTAAGTCGGAGTTGTAGTGTCCCACACCCGCACCACACGCACACGCACCCACACCCCCACGTCCGCAGCAGCCGCAGAGCTCGCTAAGCGCCAAACCAGCCGGATCCAGGGGGTTGCTTCGGGGGCAAGAGGAGGTCCGGATGGAAAACAGCACAATATTAATAGGTAATAAAACAAGAATAAACTCTGTGTTTTGCGTACTCACAGCTGTAAACCTCCTTCTGCCCCACCTTGTCTGGGCCGGTGGTTGAATGAGGAAGGATGGGGGGGGGGGCAGGGGTGGGATGGGGGGGGTGGGCAGGGTGGGGGTGGGACATGGAACAATGAGATCATCCTGGTCTCTGTCCTCATGATGCTCAAACCTCCCGTGAGGAGAGCAGAGGTACATTCATGAAGCAGCTAAAAAAATAAAATAAAGGTCCCAGCCTTTCTGCATATAGGGGTGTTCGGAAAGCCTGCGCTCGCTGTGGACTCGGTGGCTAAATGGACTCTGGCGGAGAGTCCAGGTGCAGGTTTACGGGGCAGACACCCTGACCCAAGCCCTTCTTGCCCTTTGCTGTCACAGGAAGACCTGCTCTGAAAGAGGTCCTTTTAAAAAGCACCGGGACCAATACCTTCCAGGAGGCAAGAGATACGCAGTCTGAGCCTCCGATTAAAAAGTAGCCTCAGGTGACTAGACACAGAATCTACAAAATAAAAGAGCATTCCTTCGTGCCCATCGTAAACATTTTCTGCCAGAGGCTTTTCTTTTATTAATAGTTCTTTCATTTTATTACTAGCTGATATCAAAATGCTTTTCCTTTATTAATAGTTCTTTCAACAGTGAGAACCTTCTCAAGAGCCTATCAATCAAAACACGGGACCTAGGTCACTTATTAAAATGTTTCACCGTGAAGACAATGTGTGTCATCTATCAATTATCATCAGTTATAATTTATAATACAAATAAAACTTGCTCAGTCACCTATTTAGAAATCTGGTTTAGTAAAGTCATTCTTGGTTCTTTAAAAAGTACTTCAAATCATAAATTACACACACACACACACACACACACATCCCTTCAGTGGCATTTGCCTGAAATCAAGCCAGCAGCTAATGCCGGGGACATAACCAAACTCCACTTGCTTCTTACGTGGTAAAATATACAACTGGGATGCTGGAGACCGTATGCCCCACCAATAAATATAATTTTCTCCCCAGTAGTCACCCTTTTCCTTGGAATATCCCGCCGTGTTCTTTCGTCATGAATTGTTAGAAGAAACCCCCCTGGGCAAGGAGCAGTGCAAGGAAAATGTCAATACCAAGGTGCTAGAAGATAAAGAAATAAGGGAATCTGTCCCCTTTAAATGACAGGATTCTTGATTTAGAACCATCCTAAAATAACACACAGCTTAATAAGGACGCCGGCACCTTGTTACACGCATTAGTGCGGGTATAACCGTGAGAGACTATTTGAACTGGTGCTCACCACGAGCAAATGTGCCTAAGCCCCTATGGATCGCATCAGCTTCACTGTTTTGATGAGCAGTTCAGCTCCCTCCTGTACTACTGACCTCGCAAATAATTTCTATTTAATAAAAGAGATTCATGAAATGCTTTCAAATTTGAAATGAAAATTAATACAAAAGAGAGAACATGAAAGAGACTCTAGGAAGAGACAGAAACGCAGACGGATACTGTTAGGGAGAAAACAGTATCACTGAAATTGCTACTGTGCTTTATCTTCTTGAAATCATAGAAACTGCCTCTGATGACCTCACCCCCAGAAGTCTGGGAAACAAAATATCATGGAGCTTTCTGAAGGAAACGGGGGGAACACTGGAGCTTCTGACCACTTCTCAACGGGAATGGCTGTAAAGAACTGGACGCTGAAGGGTCGCTCTCAGTTTTCCCTGGCCCCTCTCAACACGTGTACACATAAAGCTCAACACGTGTACACATATGCACAACACATGCACACAGACGCGCATTATGCCACATTGTAACTTATTAAGAAGCCACCCTCCATTAGTTTACAAAAACAACTATATCATCATTTTTATTACAAAATCATTCATGTCTCTTCACAGAGTTTCTACAGACTCCCATGACATGTCCAAGAAAGAATTCAAGAATTTAACAGAGAACTCACTCATAAAAATTGAATGAAAAAGGTAAAATGTATTTTGAAAAACATAAAAAATTCTAGTCCAAATGAACAGAGACATTTCTGCCGGCTATGATCACGCTCAACCATTTACAAAATACTTCAAGTTTATTTTAAAATTTCTATTATCAGGATTAGTTTCCTTATGTAAACTCATGAGTTCTCACAAGAAAAATTTTCCACGTTAGTATACGATTTACAAAAGCTTTTTCGGATGGTTCAGAATTTGCATGTAAATATGCTTAGCTTGGAGGGAGGGAAAGGTGAAAATAGGACTATGCCTACCAATAATCTACTTGATACAAACTTCCCTAGAATCCAACATTATTTTACCAAATGACAGATGACATGCATTTAAACTACTGGCAAGGTCGACAGGGCACGCTGCAGAATTTAAAAGCTGGCCTAATCCTAATTACGCTGATAGTTCAGATGTGCCCATGCTGTGCAGACTCCAGAGAGGCTCATGAAAATGAAATGATGTAGAATATGTAGATTGTCACAAGAAAGCTCATTAGAAAAGAAAAAGATGAAGAATATTAGTCTCAACAAAGACTGACCCGAAAGGAGGAAATTTAAGAGCAAATACAAACCTCCAAGTACTTTGGCAAGTTATAGGTGAAAGTTAGTGGTTTTCTGGGTGAGTGTAAAGTAAGGATCACCATAGTCAGCAAAGTATATACATTTAGCACAGGATTTTGAGGTCATGACAAAGAGATATCAGGTATTGTCATCGCCGACTGAAATTATTCTTGATGATACAGAAGGTGAACTGAAGGTTTTCCATTAGAATTTGTTGAAGCCTGATTGTGACAAGCCAGTTAGTATCTTTTCTTTTAATTTCTCAGCTGAACTCAGAATCCTTCCACTTGTACATCACCTTCCACTCAAGATCTGTGCCCCATCCTCTGCCTTCCCACTTGCCTTGGATAGTCCCCTCCTCGGGTTTGGGCACTATATCTTCCAGGGCCCGACCGTGAGCATGGGCCGCTGCCCACGTGCCCCTGCCAGCAAGCTCTGCCTGCCTTCCCCATCGAGACCAACTGCTTGAGGTTCTCTGCAGGGCTCCATTACAGAAACTAGAGGAGACGCCTCAAGATTGAACATTTGCACAAGCTACACAGTTACTAAGAATAATGAAGCTCATAAATGAAGCTGGCTCGTAATTTCCTTCCTTCTCTTGCAGCACCTTAGTTTATCTTGGAGCTGCTCCCACACGGCGCGTTTCTTCACTCACAGGTGTTGCGACGTCTTCCTGACATTCCTGGGGTCTCACCCTCCTCACGTTTTCTCCCCCTTTTAGAACCAAGGTAATCAGAGGGTTAGAAGTAGTCGCCATACATATGAAGAGTAATCCCACAGTTGGAGAGAAGACCTTTCAGCATCACTTTTTTGTATGAAGAACAGACAGAGAAGGTCATTCCAGCCAAGATCTTCTGATTCCCTTCCTACAGAGGGGACGACCGCTCCCTGCTACAAAATTACAGTCTGCTCGCCGGAGCTTCTGCTAGTCTCACTGTCATCAGAAAGATCGCTTAATAAGCCTACATGGAGCTCATTATTCGGGTACATTACGCCCTGATTTATTTATTTTATAACTGGAAGTTTGTACCTTTCACCCCAATCACCCATTTGCCCCACCCCCCTGCCATGGCAACCACCGATCTGTTCTCTGTATCTATGAGCTTGAAGTTGTTGTTGTTGTTGCTTTTTGTGAGATACTTGTCTCTCTCCTGATTTATTTCACTTAGCACAATGCTTTCAGGGTCTAGCCACATTGTTGCAAATGCTGAGGTTTCATTCTTTCTGATGGCGGAATTGTGTTACATTGTATACGCACACCAGGTTCTCTTTATCCGTTCATCCCGACAGGCCCTTAGATTGGCTTCCTGTCAGCTCTTGCAAATAACGCTGAAGTAAAAATGGGGGCATGTAATTCTGGAACTTCTATTTTCCTCATTCTCATTAGAAAGACCATTTAACAAACCTGAGTTTAGCTAATTTTTTAAAAGTATAAAAAGAGACAAATGTTCCAAGGTGGAAGCAACAACAAAACAGCACTGTTAATATAATCCTCAACTGAGAAAAAATAATGTAAAAATGTTTCACATTCTGAAATGTTTTATATTCAAAATGCAATACATTTTTCTATCATAATAATTAATATTGTTATGATTGAAACTTCTAGACTTTAAACAGATATTCCAGTAAAGTTTAAGTATCACTGTTTTCACATATAAATAGATGTTAATCAATCTCAATCGTTTTCTGATTTTTCCATTTGGCAGTATCATTTTGGGTTACCAAGTTAAAATTACTCTTTTACATAAAATTGCTTAAAAGAGATTATTAAAATATGAGACAACTCAGTTCTTCCTAAGTCTAAGGATCAAGCAGAAAGAAGAGCAGGATAAAGTTCCCTTATAACATGAAAGAATAAGAAATTATAAAGCAACTTGTAAGGGATTTTAAATCGTACTATGAAAGGGAGCCTTGAGTTAAGAAAAAATTTAAATTAGTTATCTTTTTAGAAACACAGTTCATGATAAAATTGAAGATAGGGCAAATAATTTATTCATAGCATGCTTACTAAAATTAAAGACACTGAAGTAATATCTTATACATATGCTTCAAAGATAAATACTAATGAATAAAAGACACTTCCATACTGGCAAGTGAGGAAATATCTACAGTGGCAAATAAGCCCAAGATTTTTGTTTTTTTGTTTCCCTTTCTTTTGTCTGCTGTGTGACTTCAATAAAATTACAACTCTCTGAGCATTGATCTTAAGTTCATAGTTTATGACAGTTTCTACATGAAGAGCTCCAAGTCCACAGCCACCACTGATCACACCGGTGGATCTAAATTCAGTCTTTCTTATTCCCACACATGGGCAGAATCTCACTCTTTAGTGGATCAAGATAACAATTTATTAATACCTTTCTAATATAATTTATATATCATTTTACTTTCACATATCTATCACATATCCTATCCTTTTGTATTCCATACCAACAAGGACAATTAATTCAGTGACACTCAACTCTTATTAGTGTTTCTAATTGACTTGAAGTCCTGATTTACAAATGATCACAAAGTATCTTCATTAACTGGATGTGTTTATGTGCAGAATTTTATAAGACATCATGCAAAATAAATTCACAATTATATCTCCTATTATATATCCCTAAAAGGAAGCAACCCCACTGATAGGAACAGAGAGGTCAATGAAGAACAGTTGCTCATCTTGAGCAATGGAAATGATGAAGAATGTCGGGGTCTCTCTGCTTTTACAATTTGTCTAGAAATTACATTACTATGAAGAAAGCACTTACTTTAAGATATATTGCCTGGTATTAATGTATGCTCGATTAAAACTATTCATATTTTAGACTTAGGACTATGGATTAAAAAGTATTTTATAAAGCATTTTTTTAAATTTAGGAAAATAAGAAAAATTTTAAGTCTGCGATAAACATTTGTTACCATGTTGCTGCTTTTTGTATGGACTAAGTTATGCTATTTGGATTAGACCATGGAATGAATTACAATTTAAAATGTCACTTTCAATCAATATCTTACTTTTCTTTATAATCCTTCCTGCCCAGCATATAGCAGTTTGGTTTTTTCCCTCACAGTAGCTACTTCTAAATATTTTAAAATTAAAATCTGTTTAGGGAATAAGAGAAGTTCATTTATTATAAATGGTCAGAGATGAAGAGTTTATAGATAGTCTGTGTATCTATGTGACTGGGAAACAGAATCATCTGAAAAAATTAAATTAAAAACAAAAAACTTTGCTGGTGGATTGATTAGTTACTGAAAGGCAACTTCTATATCCTCTGTTCTGTGATTCAGGATGTGAATCTTCAAACTTTATTTCCTAGGCTCTCAGAAATAAAAGCCACTGGAAGGAATGTTTATTTTCTCCCCAAGGTTTAAGATGGCACAACATAACTTTGTATTTCAGTCTGCTTAAAGAGGAAAACTTCATTTTAGAGACATTAACTAAATGTTTTGCCTGTTTTTGAACTTTATATGGATTCAAAATAAGTTAATAAAGGTGAAAAAAAAGGAATATAGCACAGGTGGAAAAAAAATGTTTAAACTGAGCCATGGTAAATTTAGAGGAAAAAATAGCAATTATTCTATTAAATGTAATATTCAATATATTCTAATTAAAATGCAAACATGTTAATAAGAATTTACAAACAATTAACAAAAATTAGTTTTCACAAGACACACAAAATACAGGGATTTGAAATTTGAGAACAAAGAAAAAAAGAGAAATACCTATAAACTAAGTGAAAGCTGGTATAGCTATATTAATATTTGTGAAAAAGACTTTCAAAATGTATTAATAGAGATTTTAAAAATAACTTTTATGACTTTTTGATGTTGTTATATTCCTCTCAAAAGCAATGATGTGTTTCTTAGCAATTAATTACCTTGATTAGGCTCAAACAGCAATCTCTGTCTCACTTGAAATAGGTAACAACCCAATTCTCTAGATGAAATTTTTTTTTAACCTTTTAGCCAGATGCCTGCATGTGCTGTTTATAGATCAGGCAGAGACAGGTAGTGGTTATTCACAGAACACAGGATTCTCCTTCTATGTTCCCTCCTTGCCGGAAGACTCTTCTCATTCTCTCTGATAAAAGTTTAATTCCAGCTTCCGCATCTGTCCCTGTGCTGTGAACATGACCTACACCCAGGGCAAATTCACAAAATGAAACTCGTCTACCTTTCCTCAAGTTTCAACTTCTCTCCAAAATCAGCCCACTTTTGTTCACTCTCTGGAACCCTCAGGTAGTTGGGTTTTTGGCTTTTATTTTATTTATTTTTTTTGCATTAGTCCAGAGTTTATTCATATTATATTTGGGATGATCACAATTGCATCACCTAATTACTCTCTTAATTTGTCTACTTGATCTCTTCCCTCAATCCGTTCTGCATATTGAAGCTGAGTTAACTTTTCAAGAATATAGCTCTGATCGTGTCACCACCATTGTGCTCAGTAACTTTCTTTTATTATTCTCAGAGTAGAAGAATTGATTGGCATTAGGGAATTCTATCATCTGAATTTGTTACAGAGAATATATAAAATCTATGCTAATCAACAAAATAACCTTCTTGATTAAATAGCATATAATGAACAATGCTTTCTCCAAATCAGGGGACAAGATGTATTCCTCACAACAAAGGCCTCGTTTATCATGCCTGCCATAAATCACTAACAGCTTTTGAGTACATTACAGGAACTATTTCAGGGAAGAAGGCAGACTTCAGCAACCAGACATCTTGGCTCCAGGAGACTTGTTGACTCTCAACCATAAAAACTGAACCTCCACTTGACCAGTTTGGAGATAATCATCAGAGTGGACTGTGCTGTCTTACACACAGAGAACATTCAACCCTCCTTCCCTGATTTTTTTGTTCTGTTTTCTCTCTCCCTTCTGTTAAAAACGTCTGCCTGCACTGAGATGTGAAGATGGGCTTTGCGATGAGAGTCCCCCATCTTCTCAGGTGCCCAGCACTTGAATAAACCGCTTTCTTATTCACCAGGACCTGTCTCAGGAGTTTGGCTTTCCCAGCAGCAGGCAGCCAAGCCTGCCTTTGATTACAAGCCCCATTTAACTGTACAATTTGTACTGATTCACTTCAGGCACTCTGGTTACCAATCAATCTAGACTCACCATGAGATTATAATATCTTAGTCAAGACTCTGACTTCAAGGAAGGGCAACCCACTCAAGCTAGGTAAAATAAAGGAGGGCTTATTGATTGAAAGGGCAAAGGATCTTTACATAGGACCAAAATACAGTTAAATCACATGAAACCGAAGATGAGCCTTGGAGTACTATTGATGATTCAGGGAGTCTCTTGTAACTTTCTTTACTTCTCAGTAGCAAATCTACCAAATATAGCTTCCAGTGCCCTGAATCTGATATGATATTTCTGTGAACTCATCTTTACCATCCTATCTCAGTGTCTTTGTTTCTTATAAATTTTCAAAGATAGAGTCCTATTGGCAGTTGGCCAACCAACAGTAGGACTCTAGGTAGGTGCTATGTCCAGAGAAACTCTTAAACTAGACAGGCAATAAAAAATGTAAAGTCAAGAACATACACTGCTTTCTGCCTCTGAGCTATTTTTTAGGTTATGCCTTCTATTGTGGTCATATCTGCTTCCTCCAGCACACCCATCCCCCCTGCCATTTTTCTAAATTCCCAGAATTATTCATCCTTTTAAGCTCCTACAAAATGCTATATCCTCTTTGAAGTTTTTCCTGACCTCTCAACTGAAACCAATATCTCCCTCCTGTTAACTCCCACAGCTCTGTCTCCAACTCCCTGTGGTGTCCTCTTATCTCCCAAATTCAGCTGAAAGCAGACGCTATGGTCGTTCCCTATAATGCTTAGGTCAGTACAAGGAAGGCAACAACCACCTGATAAACGTTTGCTGAATGGCAAATAGGGTTCTAAAGGATAATTAAAGGCAGGAAGTACTTGTAAACTTTAAACTGAATTCTTTTTCAGAAAGTATGTATTGTTGCAAACATGCTTACAAGAGAGGGAAAATGTATGGGCATTAAAACATATCTCAATCAATTCATCCTGAGTTGTTTTTTTGTTTTGTTTTTTAAAAGAGACAGTATTTATGTCTGAAATGACAGATTTACTTTTAAGAAGAAGAAGAAAAAAAAACCACAAATAAACAAATAGAAAAATATCTAATCATTCAATAAGAATTCACTGTGGACTTAGACAGCTCTAGTCCCGTGTTTAAGCCTTACTTGGGTTAACAATATTCTTTATTTCTCATCAAGAAGGGGGATGAGGGAAGTGGAAATGGGCAAAGGGGGATAAATGGGGATGGAAAAAGACTTGACTTTGGGTGGTGAGTGCACGAGGCAGTGTGCAGATGATGTTTTATTGAGTTGTGCACTGGAAACCTGTATGGTTTTATGAACCTATGTCATCCCAACAAATTCAATTTTTTAAAAAAAGCTACCACCAGTTAACCATTCCACTACCTTCTCCTAAATAGAATGGTTGTTGACCTTGTTTGTTGGATTGCTAATCAGTATATCACTTTCTACCGAGAGGGGGCGATGCAAACACAAGGCACAAGATATATATTGCAACTCCTTAGTTTCTGCTAGTCTTTTAAACACTAACTTGTAGACAGTTACTACTCAGGTTCTCTAAGGGGAGGCACCCTGGTCTAGAGAGGGACTTCAGTCCATCGTGAAGCAAGGGTGCTACTGAAGCTATTAAAGCCTCTCTGCACCAACATGCTAAGACTCATAAAAATATTAAAGCGTTTTCTGTTATTAGACATGAGAATGGGGCAGAAAACTCCGGTCCACCTAAGACAGTTGCTCAGGTCCTCGCTAGGGCACAGTGGACGTGTAGCTACAGTTCGGGGGAGTATTCTGCTAGCCCTTAGGATTCATAGATCAACGTGGCTTGATCTCTGCAAAGTTCATGCTCACTCTGGTATTTCCACTCAATATTTTACCTCCTTATGCAGGTCCGTCTCTGGCTTATCCGAGCTGCTGATCTTTCTCACACATGTTAAATAATACTTTTGAGCTGTACACAATGGAATGTATTTGTGGTCTCTGTAGTCAAGGGCTTTGCCTGTGAGATGCCTTCTGTATGATTCTTAGGTAAAGAAAGATAAGCAGCCTTTCAGGGCATCATTCATTTATGTACAGCGGCCCCTCTGCTCCTAGGAATTCCTAATAAATTGATATTGTGGTGTCTTCTTGCAGAAGTTTCCTGTGTACTTGTTCCCTTGTCCAGATGAGAATCTTCAGCAGAGTTATTTTAAATGTTTGAGTTGTGCTCAGCCAACATTTCACCATGGGATTCTTTTCCATTGGTCTTAGGCTTGTCAAATAAAAGTCCAATGTCATTTTTCTTTTTTTTTCCCCCTTAAGTAAATGTTTTGATTATAGTCAATGATATCACCAAGGGATGACTTTAACCCCATAAACCTCCATTAGCATCTCCAAAGTTCTCTCTTCCAAAATAAGCAAGAACATAACTATAAACAACAGCTTCGCTGTGCGCGTGCGGCTTCTAGGCCCAGCCCGCCCCATGCTCCTTCCCGACTAGGTCACTGCCCTTGTCCCCTCAAATGTGCATCTTTTCCTACTTTAACTTTCTGTGCACTCGATCCTTTGAAGAATGTGAAAAATCAGCATTTTATTCAAGTCCGTGCCTATCCCTTAGCATCCGTCAAGCACGTGTTCCAGATATTCGATAGCTGTACATTGAGCAAAACTACTTTTGGAGAGGTTCTTGTCTCCCTTTAGGCCGAAAAATTCTGCACGAGATGGTCTGTGCGTATGTTTTCAATCTGACCGCTGGATTGTACAGTGAGATATAATTATAATTTGATTCAATTACACTTAGATGTAATTGAACATAAAAATGTTTAAACTTTTCCTTTAAAAAAAACACATTTGGTCGTTTCCCCTAAGCATAGTCTGCATGGGTCTGGGCCAGATGTAGCATCCTTTCCGGATTAATATGTAAAGGTACCAGCAAATCTTCAACAGAAGTGAAAAGTACGTCGTGCTTCAGAATTAAGTCTGTTACATTGCTGCTAGCAACTTGGTGCTACTAGTCCTTTAATTTTTCAGGTCAGGCCATGCTGTCAACCTGGAGGGATGCCAAGGAGAGCCTTGGACTCCTGAAAATTCACCAAAAAAATAAGAATTCCATCGTCATTGGTCGGCCCACTTGTTGCATGTGTAATACCCTGTTTGGTGCGGGGAGGGGGGGTGTTTTTCTGCCAGAAATGCCCTCTGCTTGCTTTTCGCTTGGGGAATCACTTAGCCGGCCCCTTTTTGTACTTTGAGACCCTGTTTAAAGACCACCTGCTCAAAGGAGCCTCTCTTAATTCTTCATTTTCAACTTCCCTTGTCTGACACTCACTGAACAGTGATAGCACATACATATTTTATTAAAGTTGTTTCAGATACGGTCTCATTAAGCCAGAAGCTTGTTGGGATTAATGATTTAGTCTTATTTTCTTTTATTCCTATACCCTCAACTAATACCTGGACAGCAAAATTAACTTTACCTATCTATCTATCTATCTATCTATCTATCATCTATCTCTCTGTCTATCATCTATCTATCATCTATCATGTATTACTACATCTATATCTATCTATGTATCTATGCATATCACTTGATATGAGTGAATATTTTGGAAGGCTGAGCTAACACTATGTCTCTATCTGAAACATACGCATACAATATAACAGTAATCTTCTCGAATGTCATTTTAGAAGTATCCTGACAATAAGTGTCAATGGTGAATTGCTAGCTCAGGAACGACTATCTGATTTTAAAATATAAGACAAGCTATCTTTGTCCTTGCGGGGTCATTAATGTAAATTTCATTTGCATATTCTGGGCTTAATTTCTTTTCATTGTTTAATCTCGTAATCACTCCTCGGAGCGCTCTGACAAGGTGACCTTGGGAGGCGATCGACACGTATGTTTAGAATCACAGAATAACTGCTTGTTGATTACTGGGTGCTTGAACAAATAAAGAATACATTGACCCGGGAGCAGGCTTCTGGAACTAAGAACCTGGTGGGCGACGCTAACCTACGTCACCTTCTTAAAGAGCAAGCGATTCATGTCCTCGGGCAGGGGAGGAGCCCAAGGCCCTGGTGGAGGCTGACCGCTAGCTCGCTCCTCCCTGTCACCTGCGTGTCCCGCTGTCCCCGTTTCTCCGCAGCCCCTTCTGCAAGGACAGGCCCGGCCCGCGCTCCCTGTGCCACCAGCGGCTCCTGCTCCAGCTCCGTTCCCGGGCCCGCAGCCTCCCTTCCCGCTTCCCCTTGGCCTCCTCCTGCTTCTCAGCTTCTGACGGCCTCCGCCTCGCTGTCACCGCCTTTCCCCCACCCGTGTCACACCCTCAGGTCCTTCCCGCATCTCGAATCCTTTCCCGCGCATCAGCCTATTGCGCCTCAGACTCAAACTCTCCTTCTTTTTAAGCATAAGCCTAATTCAGTCTCCTCTTCTCCAAAAGGCCACATCTCCCTGTACCTGTAATTGCCATCAGGAGGGACTGCTTTGCACAGGAATTTTCCACACATTTCGCAGACTCGAGTGTTTTTCTCCACTTCTGATGGACAGTTAATGAATTTAAGAAGACTCCTCTGGAATTTATGGTGTATAGCCCATCTTCAGAAACTCCCCACCCCTTCAAATATTGTCATTCTGATGCTCAGAATATAATAAGTTGATTTTTTATTTTAAATCCCACAAATAAGTAATATTAATTGACACTAAACAATTTAAAATATGCTGAGCCTTTCTGATTCTCAGCTTATCCACTTTTATGAAAATTAAAATATCAGGATTTTAGAAACACATGTCGTCGGGTGTATACCCTTTAGTGTCCAGTCTAGCGCCACTGAATTCTCCTCGGCGGGCTATAAAGTGGTGGCACTTATTTTCCAAAGGAGCTGACTTTCACGGAACATCTGCCCTTTGCCTGGGGCCATCCTAAAAGTCTTAAACGTATTCCCTGGATTAGTCTTCACTGTGCCATCCTGAGTTATATCCATTGTACCCCTTTCATACAGGTGAGAAACGGAGCCACGGAGCCTAATGACTTCCCCGGGGTCACTGACCCCAAGCCTGCGGCCACCAGGCCGGGGCCGACCCGGGCCCAGCCAGCTTGCATTCAGGGCCTGCGTACCCCAGGCCCTCGGGGGGAGGGGGCCTCCCCCGGTGCCCACCCACCGCATGACCGGGTGAGGCGCGTGGCCGGTTAAGAACGTCGGTGGCAAGAAAGAGGCGGCGCTGGCGGCTCAGCCTTTCCCATCAGGCTCACGACGGACAGTTGCTGCACGTCGCTGAGGCTCCTCTGCACGCAAGGGAGCAAAACAGCTGCAGGTTTGTGCGCATCGGCTGACACGGATCGTGTCAGCACCGTATTCAAATCCAGCCACCCAAGGTGACCAACACGCGTCTAAGGTGGACTCCTCTACTGGTTCCCCGGAGCGTTATCAATAAGGTTACAACCTCGCATTGACTGTAACGGCAAATGTTTGGCCACATACACACATATTTACACAGACAGGACTTTTCTGCCTTAACATTTTTTTTGAATAAAGTTCTTTAAAAAAAAAGGATCAATTGTAAACGTTTCTAATTTCAATGAAGCGTCTTTACTTATTTTGGGCTTTATGTAATCCACTGGGTATCTGAAAATGTCAGTAAACATGTCTTTGCCTGAACGTTGACATTGATGCATGAAAGTATTAACATGTTGTTTAATCTAGAATACTTATTTAGTAAGTTGTAGGATGGAAAATAAGCATTATTCTGAAATAAAGGACTCTTCTGACAGGTGGTGTAACTTTTTAAGAGTCATTGTGACTCTCAAGTAATTGAAGAGTTAACAAGCAATCCACATGGGGTATAGAGCTGAATATTAAAGCGAATCACCCCCGTTCTCCACTGAGGCAAATATGATTGTGAGGTTAATTAAGCAAACCTTGGCCAGAAAGGCAGTGAGACATAGAGTCAGAACTTCTCCCTAACTCTGTGTCATATGAAAGCCTGCGTTCTAAATAATTGCCACATGTGTGAAGAATTTCCTTGTTTATGTCTATCTCCACCCTTTAAATGATAAAACAGAATTATACAACTTTCTATAAAAAACTGGGGTAATAAAATAATCAGATTTGCAAGGGTCTGTTTTATGTGCAGGGGAAGCCAGTAGACCTGTCTGGTGACCACACAAATACGAAGACCTTTCCTAAACTATTTCCACAGCCATACTCCCCTGCTAATGCTGAAATTCTACCACTTGATGGTCTTCCATTTGGGTTTAGAAACTATCCCCAATACAATATATTCTGGGATAAAAACCAAGGGAAGCTTTTATCACACATGAACACCACAGGGGATTTAACCAGCCAACACCTTCCCAAGGCGGTGCCGTGGGAGGACGCTGGCCTGTGAGCCCTGAGACCTGGGTTTTAGTTCTGCCTTAGCCACTTGCTGACTGATGGGCACTGGTCGTGTCACGTGACCTTTCGGAGCCAGGTTTCTCTACCTATTGGAGGTGACAGTGCCTTTCTAGCTGCCCTGCAGCATTGAAAAGTCCATGTAACAAAGCAAGTTCATGCATTCTTAAGGCTCCTTGCCCCAGGCACTCGCAAGCGCTCAGATTTTTCTTGGGTGGAAAGGGGGATAGATCTTTATTGCACATACAAAGGAAAGACAGACAAGGGTCTCTGGGTTCCTGGTGTCAGGGTGGGAAGCACAGAAGTTGAGGTGCTAAAAGGCAGGCAGAAGAAAAGCAAGCTTGACGTTTTACAATTCTGTTTCTAGATGGCCATGAGATTTAATGTACAGGAGAACAGAAGTAAAAACAACTAACTAAATCAAAATAAGATACGAGTTCTTTTTCATATGTTGTCTAGAACTAACTCTATTTTTCTACTTACTTACTCTAGAAATGTGATTCCTTTAACATGGAAATCATTTTTGCATACTGTTTACAAATATAAATCAGTTCTAAGATAAAGGCTGGACTGGTTCTAGGAAGAAAGAAAAAGAGAGTGGGGGAGGGAAGGAGGCAGGGAGGGGAGGGAGAGATTTAGACCTGGATGCTATGAAACAGGCAATTTCTTATTTAGTGTCCCTGCTGTGGATTTTGGCTTTAAACTTCTGCCTTCACGTTATTTCTCCCGTTTTATGGGGTTTTTCTTGCCAACACTCATCCTGAATGCTGAGCCATTTAGAAATCATACATTCAGAGCTTGGAAGCCAAATAATGTCAGAACGTTTTCAGAGTACAGATAAATTATGGCGAGCATCTTCCTCACCACAGTCACCTCAGCTGGACCGCTGGGTGAATTTAAATTAATCCCTGTCACTCTGCACCGATAAAAGATATGCCTCTCAGGCTTTTCTTTAATAAAAATCAGTTGCAGAAAAATAACTTTGTTTCATCAACACAGTCATAACTTAAAAACGATCTAGCTACTAATTAATAAGCAGTGACTCATCCCGAAGGTACTCGGAGCACAAGACAGAAAATACTGCGACTTTTGTCTTCTAGTTTTATTTCAACATAGAACTAACGTTCTGTTAATTTTAAGGAGATCATATAACTTATTAACATAGCTATCATTGTGTTGTATTTACCATAGCTGATACTTTTATTTTTAATGTCAAAAATATCCCTAAACAAAATGAAAAGGGAGCCCACTGTGTGGGAGAACATATTTGCCGATGACACATCTGCTAAGGGGTTAATTTCCGAAATCTATAAGGAACTCACACAACTTAACAAAAGGAAGACAAACAATCCAATTAAAAAATGGGCAAAGAACCTAAACAGACACTTCTCCAAAGTGGACCTAGAGACGGCCAAGAGACATGAGAAAATGCTCAGCCGATAATCATCAGAGACGCAGATTAAACCCACAGTGAGCTCTCACCTCACCCGTCGGAATGGCTCCATCGGCAAATCAACAAACGCCAGGTGCTGGCGAGGGTGCGGGGAGAGGGGACCCTGTGCACTGCTGGTGGGGACGCAGACTGGGGCAGCCACTGTGGAAATTTAAAATTAAAAAATTAAATGTGGCCCTGCCTTATGCTCAGTGACCCCACTCCTAGGAATGTATCCTAAGAATCCTGAAACATTCATCAGAAAGGATATATGCACCCCAATGTTCATAGCAGCACAGTTTACATTAGCTAAGGTCTGGAAACAGCCCCAGTGCCCGTCAGGAGATGAGTGGATAAAAAGCTGCTGGACATTCACACCATGGACTACTGCGCAGCTGTGAAGAGGAAGGACCCTTTACCCTTTGGGACGGCATGGAGGGACGTGGAGAGGATTATGCTGAGTGAAGTAAGCCAGGCAGAGAAAGACAAACATCACACGATCTCACTCATACGTGGAATCTAATGAACAAAATAAACTGGTGAACAAAATAGAAACAGAGACATAAAAGCAGGGAACAGACTGAGGGATCTCAGAGGGAAAGAGGAGGAGGGGCAGTGGGTGGGGAGAGATTAAGCAAAGAATTTAAATGCGGATATGCAGAGCCCATGGACACAGACAATAGTGTGGGGAAGGCCTGGGGAGGGGGTGGGAGCCGGGCAGAGGGGCTAATGGGGATCTAGGACGATCTGAAGAGAAAATCTCAGTCCCGGAAATCAGCCCCTGGCGCAGCATCAGCCAAGGGAAATGGTTCTGATGCTTTTACTTAGGGGCCTTTTGGTGCTCTCAGGTCACACCCAAGCGGTGTCTTCCTATCCTTTTTTCCCTAGGGTACCCTGGATATGTTCCTCAGAAGGAACCTTTCACTATTAAAATAAATAGCTTTTGGCCGTGAATATTTAATCACAAATAATGGGCAGGGAGAGGGCATGAAGGAGCTGTCAGGGGTTAACCACGAGACAAGTCTGACCCGGCGTCCGAGGAAAGCAGGTTAGAATCGAAACTAAGTGATCAATTAAATATTTCAAAGGATAATTTAAAAATGCCTGAATGAATTAAAAACAAAGGCAAAAAGACATGCTTCCGCTGGAGAATTTAAAGGGAAAATACAGAAACGGGAGGCGGACGTCCCCGCAGCCCCACAGCGGGGCTTCGGTGCGCGGTCAGGGGGCTGGCGCCCTCCAGGGAGGCCTCAGGGGGTTCACCTGGCCGCACCTTTCGTCAGCCGGGCCAGCTATTTATAGCTTCACGGAGGTGTGAGTGACAAAAAGTAAAGCGTGTGTTCTTAAAGGCTATCGTGATAAGCTTTAATACACATGCATCGCCGCAATCAAGGTGATGAACGTACCCATCCCCGGAATGACGCCTCCTGCCCCCCTAACCCGCCTCACCCACCCTCCCCCTCGACCCACCCGCAGGCACCCATGGGCTGCTCCCTTCCCTGGGGCGTGCACCCCCCACACACATCCTGCTGGAGACCTCTTGGTCCCTCTAAAGGTAAATTAGAACTAATTTAAAAAAGAAGACAAGAACATTTGCAGAATCTGATCAAATAACCGATTCCCCTAAAGAGAGGGGTTGAAATGACCTCTGTTCAGTGCTCCCCGAGCCTTTCAGATTTCCCCCTGCCCATCCTTCACGTGACCTCAGGAACAGGTATGAAAGTTGTTCACGTAGAATCCATGCCAGTGATTCTCTAGCCAAGACCAACACAGGCCTCAGCGCCGCGCAGGCCTCGTCCTGAGCCCCGCGCAGGCCTGTGTCCTTGCGCCATCGTGACCTCCGCCCTCCTGCAAGACATGGTGCGTCTTTACCGTCCCCGCTGTCTGCAGACTTCACGGCGTGCGCAAGGTTTATGCGCTTTTGCTGCTGGAAAGAGTCTGAGGCCTGGAAGCATCAGTCCCCCTTCCCCGCCCGCTCCTTTTCATGAAATCAAAGGCCCTTTCCCGTCGCTGGAATTTACGTATTTTCTCCGTGAGCTTGAGCAGTTGGCTTGGAGAGCCTGGCAAAGCCCTTCAGAGCAGCACCCCCAGCTCCTAAATGCCACACTGCCGTCTCCCTACAGCCTCCCGTCGGTGAGGCTGCCTCTCGGCCCCAGAACCTCTGCCACCCTGACCCGCCGCTCAGAGCCTAGCTGAAGCTCAGGCTCTGTCAGAAAAAAAAAAAAAAGAAAAAAAAATGCTGGTAGCTGTTGCTTTGCCCCAGTCACAGGCTTTATTCTTAGATGGCGTAGTAAACATCAGGCTGAATTTTCCCTTTTGGAGCGATGTTGGATTTCTCCTACATTCAATAAAAAAAAACATGCATCTTCTGGTTCAGTCTCTCATCTATTTCCCCCAGTCTTAGGGAGAGAAGTTCTGGAAACATCTTCAATCCCCGCTTGGAAAGCCAAAGAGCCCGTTTCTACCATTCCCTGCTGCTGTTCCTAAGAATCCCCAGCTGAGCTCCTTGGAGACCTCTCCTTGCTCCCGGGCGCCGGCAAGAAAGCAGGCAGGGCCCCGCCACAGCCTCCCGGGGGGGACAGCTCTGGAGGCCGCGCCAGCCTCCCGCACGCTCTGCTCAGCGCCGCCCGGTGCCTCGGTCCCCGGGCTGCAGTGCCTTTCGTCACATTGTCCAGCTGTTCACACTACTTGATTAATGGTCAGCTATCTCATTAAATCCCTGCCTCTGTCTTGCAAAAAGAAAACAACATATATTCTTATTTTTGTGCCTGCAAGAGCTCCGTGAGGAACTAAATTTTCCAAAATGTCATTTTCATTCCTGTTCTAGTCACACTAACTCGCATGTGAATCTCTTGTTATTATTTGTCCCACTTTCTCTCCCATCTCTGATCACCTTGCCCTGTCTCTGTAGGAAGATATTTTTAAGGGTAAATTATTTTTTTTTCTTCAAAATGTCTACCTTTGTTCCTGCGGTATGTGCTTTTCATTAATTACTTCTGTAACTATGAATATCTGTTTTATTCTTTCAACCTTTTGGGCTCTGCTTATTCCCTTAAGACCTCATGATGTCATTTGTCCTGCTATTACCTGCTCTTAGGACATGGGCAAAGAGCAACATGTATTTCACTTTTATTTATTCAAGCATAATACAGTTTAGTTATAGTTACTGAGTAATAAAAAAGCTACCTGTAAGATCTCTATTTTTTTAAATTTGTCATGATTTATTTTGTAACCAAGAACTTGATATATATTTTTGTAAATTTTCCATGGACATATGAAAAGGTTTATATTCTTTCAATAAGATGTACCTTTCTCTCTCCCTATATATATGTGTGTGTGCATGTGTGTGCACGTGTGTGTGTGTGTGTGTGTGTACTTTTCCCACTCTCCCCTCAGCACTAGTATGTGCGTAGATTCCCTGCATACTCTTCCAAACCGCAAGTCATTCCCAGGATTTGAAACACGCCGAATGCCTTGTGTCCAGGAACCTGAGCTGAAGCAAATACGCCTCTTAGGCTCATACTAAGATCACCCGTTTCCAGTCTCCGCCCTGTGTGCCCTTCCCAAGAACACAGCCCCTGTTCCAGAAAGAGGGTGGGGCACGCGGGAAGCCTTGGAGAGGCGGATCGGCCTGTTTCTAGGAGCTCGCAATGTCTACAAGGAGCATTTTCTATGACTGACCATTAGGACACGGGCCCTGCAGGAAGACGGCCTGCTCCAACACAAGAAGACGTGAGTGTTAGAAAACAATAGTATAATGAATTTCGCAGTTTTAGTGCTTGAACGTGTCAGAAAGATCATCTGCACACATACACATTCTAGCTCCTCCTCTAAGGAAATGATGTGATTTTTCTCAAGGTGACTTATTTAAAGTTCCCACAGACCACCGATGCTTTGCAGTGCACAACATGAAAATGTCATTTTCCCTAAATATACAGTCCAATCTGGTTGTCGGTAAGCAATATGTGACAAAATTGCACCATATGTGTTTAAACACACAAAGGAATCCATCAGAATTAGGTCTGGCAAAAATAAGTACAATACCTAAGGGCGGTACATCTGTGCGCTAAGAACTGTTTTGTAGAAGTATCGTGGGCATTTTTATAAGCATAGAGGGAAATAGATGGATGATACCATCTTCTCGCTAATACCCGAAATGGAGGCACCGAAACGAGCCACCGAAAATCTCTGTCAACTCCCTCGAATTGCTGAAAGGCAATATCTTGGGGAACTGATTGCGGAATGAGATTGATGTTTATACCAATCAGAATGTAATGCATTTGGGGAGGCTACACTGCACCCTACAATGTTTCTTCATTGGCTTTGCCAAGGAGATTAAGTCCGTATTGTTTTTAAATAATGGAAAGAAATACATGTCAGGCCACAATAAAATGTTAAAGAGAAAACATTTTCTCTTCGGTGAGACACATGTATTAAAGTAAACTGAATGCACCGAGAGGCCTGTCCCCTGAGGAGGTGGACAGGGCAGGTGCTTTTGGAAACAGAATGATGGCTGCAGATACCTGTGTTATGTCACCGGCACTTAACACCAGCCGTTCTCCTCTCGTATCTATTTCATCCGTGAGCAAGAAGCCTCCTAAATGTTGAGCGAAATCAACCAAAGTTATTCCCAGGGTTCTCTGTCAAAACTTGGGTAGAATATACTTGTTCAGTTATAAGTCCCCTCTTCAATACCTCAAAATTGGTATTCATCCCAGGACACCCAAAATGCCACAACGGTTTGCAAGTCAACGTTATGTGGTGGTGATTTGATAAATGGTGTTTTCGTTCAACCCAAGGACCCATCCTGTGACTACATTCTCGTTTTCTGGATACATAATGTAAATAAAATCACCCAGCAACGGGCAGAAGCAGATGGATGTCAGCAGGTTAAGTCTGCACGGCCATAAACGTCATCGGGTGATGACACTAACCACAGCTGCTGTTCTGGAACCGGCGCATCCTCACCGGAGCGCAGTCTCGAGGCCGCCGGGGCCGGGACGCAGCTGGGACGGGCCAGCTTCTCCGCAGTCTCCCTGCAAGGCCGGGAAGGCGGGGGTGTCTGAAGCCCTTTGGCAGCGGAACAAGCGACAGGAGCGAGGCGTTCCACGTGCCTGTGGGCTGCCACCTGGGGGGCGGGTGGGGGCGAGGCCTCCCTCCCAAAGGCCTCAACCTCGCCTTTAAAAAAAAATGCAGCCCATTTAGTTAAATGATTAAGGTCCAGAAGTTACCAGTCTCGCTGCTGCGGCTCAGCTGGAAAGTTTCCGGAGAAGCCTCCGTTTCTCCCTGAGGGCGTTTCCCGCAGACAATGGGGGGCCCTGAGCCCCGCTTTGCAGGGCTCCTACGGTGCCCTCTTGCCAGTGACTGCCGGGCAGCGAGGCTTCCTCGCAAGTGAGCGCCCCGCGCAGCAGGCCCCTCGGTCGTTTCCTGGCCAGGGCTTCTTTCTCAAGGGACACAACCGCGAGGACCCATTTTGCGCTTTTCCAGCCGTGTCTTTTCATGGGGCACTGAGTCCAGAGAACCAAAAGGAAGGTCCACCCAAAGCCTACGGCATCCCTTCCAAACCTCACGCCTTGTGACCTCAGGCTTCATGACTTCCTGTCCAAGTCGCCTTGGGGACCAGTTCTGGCGCCTGCGTGACCTTGGGCCTCCGGTTTGCCCTCTGGTGATCAGAAAGCACCTGCAGTGTGTGCACCCTGTGGTGACTGTAGGAAAGAGCTTGGCTGTGGACTGTCACTCACGCCCACTAAATGCCCCTCGCAGGGCAGCCTGGTGCTGGATACGGGGAGGAGGGGACAGCGAGCTGCTCACCCCGGGGAGCTCAGGCCTCAGTGACAACGCCAGTGGAAGCAGGAGCCTAAATGCAAGCCCCCGTGAACAAAAGAGAATTAAAATAGGAGTGAAACACTGAGCATTTGGAAGTGTGAATGTGTTCAGCGATAAATCAAAACACATATCAAGAATTCATACTCAGGGAAAATCTTATTAAATATGACATTATGGAGAAATAGAGCTTTTCTCTCAGATATAATCCTAGGTTGTAAATCATGTTTCCGATGTGATACCTGCTATTTTATAGAAGAAAATTACAGAATTTTTTATTAATAAGTTTAGCCACTGTGGAGTATGAAGCTATTCCAAAGCAATTGAATAATTCTAATGATCAGACAATGTACGTTAGCATACATATAAACTTTCCTTGTGATAGAAAGGGATTATCTAACTAAAAATAGAGAGCTATTGGACCTTTTGTTAATCTGACATAACCACAACTCCAAAGTTAATATAATAAATAATATATATTTATATTGATTTATGAATATATATTTATATATTTATATTGATCTATCTATATCTATATATATATTTCAGAGAGAGGAAAGGAGAGGGAGAGAGAGAGAGAGAAACAATGATCGGCTGCCTGCTGCACACCCCCTACTGGGGGTCGAACCCTCGACCCGGGCATGTGCCCTGTCCTGGAATGGAACCGTGACCTCCTGGTTCATGGGACGGCGCTCAACCAACTGTGCCACACCAGCCAGGCAGTAGATAATATCTTCACTAGCATACATTTATCAAGATTTTGTACATTAATACCACCAGGAGGGCATAATATACTTTGGAAATAAAATAACATTTTAGAAGTTTAAGCTGTCATTCCACAAACTTTTTCTCTTATTATTGCTTGGAAAGTATAAATTTAGTTCTGACATTTGTAACTCAATCGTCCTTTCAATAAAACAAACAAACAAACAAAACATAATCAGTTGGGGTAAACTGCAAAAATAAAAAGGACTTTGTGTGAAAAATACTCAGTAGAACCTACCAGCACATTGCAAAGTTTCAGGGCTAGAATTAGGTGGAGGGCATTGTCAGCAAGTGACTATTTTCATGGGAAAGTTTTTGAAACATTTTACTGAAACCTGGGTTAAGGAAAAGACTTGAAAGTGGAGAGATAAAGGAATAAACAGTGGCTCGGGGGAGGATTAGAGGTTTGCCTCTCTGGAGCTGTGTCACCCATCACAGGGGAGTGAGGCCTGGGGCCCTGGAGATATCTCAGGGGTTGTAAACGGGGGAGGCTCCCCTCATCCCGCCCCCATGCCTGCAGGTGCTTATTTATATTCTAGAACAGAGGTTCCCGACCTTGCTCATCTCAGGGCACGCGTAAACTGATTACTAAAATTCTACGGCACACCAAAAAATATATGTTTTCCCGATCTGACCAAAAAAATAGGTATAGTTTTGATTAACTCACACAGGATGGCTTTTGTGTGGCTTGTTGCGTAGCCTGTGGTGCAGCCTGAGGCCCGTGCCCCTGACTAGCGAGGTGTCGAGTGTTTTAACAGTTCTTGGGGACCAGGGGTTGGTAAGGACCCACCCGCTCTTCCCAAGGACAGTCCGTTTACACCTGGGAGTAGAGGTCACTCCCCTCTCAGGAGGAGAGAGACAGTTGTCCTCCGAGGTAAACTCTGGGCTTCGTAGCTCTGGTGTCCCTCACCCCGAGGAACGCAGGGACATGTAGGCAACGTCCATCTGCCTTTCAGCGCGTCAGCCAAGCAGCGGGGAAACTGAGGCAAAGGGAACCAACGCCATTAACGCTACAAGTCACAATGAACATCCCCCTGCCTCAGAAACCTTGTACTATTTTTGAAATAACGCAATAAATACAGAGATTAAAAACTTAATAGGTGCTTCCTAGGCTACTTCCTTTCCCAGACGGACGCACGTTACACGCCTTCTAACTGACAGGGAAAGGCCTTTGGCGGCGAGAAGGGAAGAGAGACAACCGGTCGAAGGACCTTGCCTAAGGAAGAATCGGGGAGGCGCCGGCCCGTGGACGAGAGAGTGACCCGAAAGGCAGGAGGCCTTGTAAGATCATGAGAGGGTCACGCAGCCAAAAAATTCATAAATTTTGCCTTAAAATGCCTGTGACTGTTCAACATTTAAAATCCTTGGCTCCAGCCCGGCCGGGCGTGGCTCAGCGTTTGAGCGTCGACCTAGGATCCAGGAGATCGGGGTTCGATTCCCGGTCAGGGCACATGCCCGGGTTGGGGGCTGCAGCCGATCAATGACTCTCTCATCATTGATGTTTCTATCTCTCTCTCCGCCTCCTTTCCTCTCTCTGAAATCCATAAAGATATGTTTAAAAAAATAAATAAAAAATAAAAAAATAATAATAATAAAAAAATAAAATCCTTGGCTCCACAGTTCTCTGAGGGGAAGAAGGAGGCTGACAAAGCTACGCAGCCACCAAGTGCAGCGCAGCACTAACACCCACGTCAAATGTGCCCCCAAATGGAAAGAAAAAGCCTGTGAGGCGTGGATTCTGGGAGCCTCAAGGTCAAGAGGAACGCGAGGAGCCCAGTCCCAGGACGCCCTCGCTCCCGGGAGAGCTGCAGAATTGCTGTGGGGGGACACCTGGCGCCCGGGGGCGAAGCAGAGACCTGCTGGTCCCCACGCGCCCGCAGGTCCGGCCCCTTCCATCCCCGGCCGCTCTCTGCAGTTCAAAGCGGTTGTTCCGAGCTGCAGCCAACAGGCGGGGAGCAGAGGGGTGGGCGTCGCTGTGGCCGAAGCATTAGGATCCAACCGTTTCTTGCCTCGCTCACCCGAAGGCCGATGGTGTTTCTACCCGATTCAAGCCCCCGGGATCCCACAGCTTAGGAGGAAGCGGCCCTCTCCTCCCTGGAGAGTGCTCCCTGGTCGCCCCCCGGCATACACTCCCCTCCGTTCATCCTCGGTCCCCGAGCCCGCTCGACCTTCCCTCTCAGAACTTGCGCTTAGCTGACGCTTTGCTGGGTATCCCTTGTTTATAATCTCCCTCCCCAAAATTAGCCCCGCAGACTAGAGGTTTACTGCTTCCCCCGCCAACATCTCCAGGTCTAGGATCACGACGAGGTCATAGTAGGTGCACAAGAAATGCTTGGCGAGCAAGTTGCTAAACGAATGGGTGTCAGCACACTGAAAGGCACATGGAGCGAGGCCAACGTGCCACCCTTGGGGTGCACAATTACAAGGGGGTTTCACCTTCTTACTTACAGTTTTATATGGTGCTTCATTTCTCCTACCTATGTTACCTTGAAAAAACAATTTTTATTTTACTTCTCAAAGGAAAAATACAAGCTTAAAAGTCACATGCAAGGGGGTTCGATTTGGGAAGTCGTTTCTCTATTAGATCCATGAGTAGAGAAATTATGTAATAAATCTACAGTTTGGCCTGATGCATTTTCTAAGAATCAAGTGGGACAGCCCAGATTCCACTAGTTTTGCATTTCAGAAGGATTTTTTTTTTTTGGATGATAGAAAATCCATCTGCGGAAATACAGAAATAGAAGGAATTTCCCTTAATACCTCAAAGGGTTTCAACATGACGTACCAGGGTGAAGTTAGAAGAGAGTCCCGCAGATAACACGTGGTGACGAAGCTGGGGTCCTACCCGATCTCTACCACGAGGACGGCTCTTAGGACTAGGGACAGCCCTGCGCTCCGCACGAACGGCCCCTGCGTGAGCTGCAGAACAACCAAAAGGAGAACGGAATCGGTCCGATGAGCGCCTCTGGGCACAAACCGCATTTGAGATAATTAAAAAATAATGGGCCTCGAGGACTGAGAATGAAACCGCGTCGTGATGTTATAATTACGGCGTCTGCAGTTTGGTTTCGAGGCACAAACAAAATAGGGGGCTTTCAGGCGGGTTTCTGAAAGTCTGGCCTGAGTGTGTCTCTGAAGGCAAGTCGACAGCGGGTGTGGGCCATGGATAAATGGGAACGACTTCCCGTCCTCACGGGGGACATTTTCAGGGGGTAGAAACAGATATTGAAACAAAAGCAGTTTATGTTATCCGGTTAACAGAGAGTTTTAATAAAAATAATATGCTAAGTAGAGACTATAAAGCAATGCACAACTTTCAACCAGCTTTCTCCTGAATCTGGGGCCCTTTTCTAACTACATTCAGCAGGAGAGGAAAATACAGACGACGGGCTGGACGGCACTTCCAGCTTTACAGCCAGACGCCAGCGACGAAACCGGTGCAGAGCTTCGCGCAGACAGTTTTCGGGTCGGCCCAGCACTTTGGTTTGCATCTTGAAGAACACGGAGGCCGCAACCCCGAACCGCGGAGCAGGACAAATCTCCCTCAAAGGGGTAAGGGGCCTGAGCTCGTAAGTGAGCGTTCAATCAACACAGAACAAAACATATTGAGGCTCCGTATCCTCGGAGCTGGGGAGTGGGTAATGAAATTAAGAGCAATAAGCGAGTGACGTGTCAGAGCTATGCCTAATAGATTTTCTTTTACTTAATAGCATTACCCAATTACAGGATGTGACTATGCGCAGAATACAATAGATGTTTTATATTAAGGTTTCATTAATGATTTTGACATGATGTTCCCTGATATTTAACTTCCCAAATTAACACAAATTGGTTTGTATATGAACACAGTCCCGTAGATAGGAAACTGATTTTTAGATTAAGAAAAAGTTAACCACAAATTAATATTAATGGAGCCCATTGAATATGTCTCCCATCAGCTCGCATAGCAGTGACCTTACGCGTGGGAAGGCGTCGGGCTGAATGGTGAACAAAGTATTTAATTAAGTGCTAACTAATAGGTAAAAAATGAACTTTAATTACATTTGCTGAGTACATGTATATATAGTTATTTATTTTATATTTTCACTTTATTTTTGCTCTTGACACAATTACAGATGTCCCCAATCCCCCCCTTTGCCCATCTCCCCCTGACCCTGCCCCCTGTCCTCTGGCGGTCACCACCCTGTTGTCTGTGGGTTATGCGTACGTGTTCTTTGGCTGGTCCCTTCACATTTGTGAGCATGTTTAAATGGAAGCCAGTGAGGCAGACAGGAGGTGTCCTGCTGGCTTCGGCAGGAATGGGTTCCAGGTGTGAGGCACAGGAGTGTTAGACGGGTGTTGCTTGGGATTCCTTCTCAGCGAGCTGATATTTGGGTTTTATGTCTATTTATGTGTTTTTCTCCTAAAGCAGTCACTTTCTTTCCTGGAGAAAGAAGCAACCGTAAAAGAACTGGCCGATTGGGAGAGCTGTGGCTGTTTTCAATTCCGTATTTTATAAATTCACAAAAGTCATCTTAAACTGGAAGTCGACTGACAGGCGTTGTGTACTTGCGAATGGTCAGAATGGATGACCGTGGAAAATACAAAAATATATTTGATAATCGATTCATTCTACACGTTTATTGGGCCCCTAATCTGAGCAAGCACCGCCCTGACAGTTTGCAGAATTTGTGAACCAAAGAGATTGGCCTTTGCCCCTGCGAAATTTACACTAAAATACTTCCTCCTGGGTTCGTCCCTTCCCTCGGTGACACTATGCAAAGGCTGACAGAAAGTATAAGGGCCATCGTCCATGGCGCCGTACCCAGGGCGGGAGAAAGGACTTAGCATGAAGGCGGCGCCTACTGCTGTTCTGGGCCGCGTCTGGGGAGCTACAGAGATAAAAGCGCCTGCAGCTGCTGGAGTCGGTCAGGGCAACCAAGGCCTACGGGGGTCACTCGAGACTCGATGACGTGTCTTAGACAAAGAGGTGAGGGAAGAGAGACCTAGGAAAAGAAAGGGAAAGTGTTCTGTGACTCAGAAGTGAACGCCCCTCAGTGATGCGAGGCCGAGGGCCCAGGGGGTGGCCTGTGCTCTGAGAGGAGGCCTTTCCAGGGGGCGGCTCCTTAAAGGCGAAACTGAAGGTCGCCGTTCTCGCTGTCACACCGTGCGGGGTGGAGTGTGCCCCGCTGTCTCCTCGCGAGGCCTCCGCTGGCTTCGCCAGGTAGCCTGCCAGCCTGTTTGCATTACCCCAAGGTCAGGGGGGTGTCTGCACCTCCCGGCCTCTCTCGTAGCCCGAACCCGCTGCCGTCAAGGGCACACCCCAGGCCGAGCTGCGTAATGGCTGTTCCCAGCAGTGACAGCTGGCTCTTTGGCTAGTTCTACCCAGACAGCTGGGAGGTGACTCCCGTCCCCCCGCAGGCCTGTCACACACACCTGAAGTCGGAGGAGTTCCGGATGCCTTCATCTCCGGCTGGTTATAATTTGCTGTGAATTTGAAGGTGTTTCACATAAAAGAGAAAATATAGTTTTCACACCGATACGAAACAATATGTGCGGAGATTCATATATATTTTTATATATTAGGTTCAATTCCACAAATTTATATTGAACACCTGTGTAGAAGCACTAGTTTCATATATATTCATAACCCCAAAGCTATGATTTTCAGGAGGGTACAGTTGAAATATCAGGTCAGTTATCTTAGGGCAAAAAGTTGTCTGATGTCATTTTATTTTGTTTCTAAAATGGGCTATAACTCAAGTCTAACTGAAAAAAAAAAAAAAGCATATATGCGTAACCCAAGGACACAGACAATAGTGTGGTGAAAGCCTGGGGTCAGGGTGGGGGTGGGGGGTGCAAGGGGTTAGTGGGGGGAAAAGAAGACATCTGTAATACTTTCAACAAAAAGATAGATTTTTAAAAATGTATGATGCAGCTAGTCAAAGTAATGGATGGCTTTTCCTGTATAAGGCTTCCCACCATTTGTTGAAAACATCTAAATGATAAAATCCCGATTCCCCCAAATTCATTTACACGTATGAATAGCTTTTCTTATTTTATGTACAAACCAAAGCTCTGAAGTTTTGGGCTGTTCGTTGACTTTACATTTGTTTGGATACCTCACTGGTTGAGACACCCGTTGGTTCCACAATGGAGAAACTCTCTGAAAACACTCACTGTTAGCCAAGCCACGAAGGTCTCCTTAACTGACGTGAGCGCTTTTTACATTGTGTGGTTTCCAAATGACTTCTCCAAAAGAAAAACTGGAAATAATAAATATGCCATAAAATAAATTCATGAAAATAGGCGACGGAAGCTGAAATATAATTTAAGATTTAAAATGATATAACACTGTGCCGTCTGTTTGGTTGAAAAATATTTTAATTAGTAAGGGGTATCGAGGGCCACTTTCCCTCCCCAGTCGTCTCTTGCTCTCTCCGCCCACTGTCCTTGGCTGGCTCAGGCTCGGAAACAACGCGCTGTCTCTTGTTCGCCTTCTACACACCAAACTCAAGACTCGGTACAAAAAACCTGCCCGATGCTCCTCTTCGGGGTGACCCACTTCCTCTCGGCTGCAGCCACAGCCCCCCCCAAACACCCACCCTCTCTGCAGGCCCCCTTCCCGCGGGCCCCCCGTCTTCAGCAGCCGTCTGCGCCCTCAGGCCCGGCCTGGTCGGCTCCCCTCCCGGCACCGCAGCCAACAGGGATTTCCACCCTCCTCCTCCCCCCAGCCGCCTCCAGCGCTCACTGCTGCTTGTTTCTCCTGTTCCTGTCGTCGTCTAGGACCAGGCCCGAAGTTGGGGCCGCTCAGTTCTTGGTCGCATTTATTTCCTTGAATACCTATAGCCTCTCATGTATATTCCTTACATTGAATTTACCAGCTTACCGCACGTAGCAGTTGTTTACATTCTTGTTGTATTTTGTTATTAGAAAGTAAGTTGCTTGGCAGAGGACTCGCCACGTCTCACGGATCTTTGTAGCCCTCCTGGTTCTCGACAAATCAGTGTTCACTTGACTCCAATTCCCCCGGCACAAGAAGCTGCTGCGTGAGAGGCAAATGGGTTGTCACTCAGCGTTTAATCTAAGCGATTTGCCGTGGTTTAAGATGGATTTTTTTGGGTTCGGTATTTCTTATTCTTTTTATTATTTGCAGGACCGCAGCAATAAACTCGAAATAGAGCAAATGGAAACTGAACGTCTTCAGTCACATCCAATTCAGTCGAGTCTCAGGTCACGCGTCCCCAGAAATAAAGCCACACTCGGGAAGGGCTGTGTGTCCGTGTCGGGGAAACATTTGGGCTCGGAAGGACCCGAGTCACGGTGCCTGTGCTCAGAATTCGAAATCACGATACGGAAGTTTTACTTTCTGCTTGTCCTGACTGGCAGAAAAAATAGAAATGGCCCCGATTCTGTGATTTCCATTATGTTGTTTTAATAGTATCTGGCTACCCAGGGTACACTCGAAGTGACCTCAGTTTTAGGCCACGCACGGTGGAGGCGAGCGCGGTGTCACTGGTTCTCAGTGCAAGCGACATGAACGAGCCCTTGGCTGAGTCGCCCTAGCCCGGCCCTGAACTCATCCTTCCGTGGTCACCTGAACGTTTCTTTCCCCTGTGACAAGGGAAGTTTTGAAAATGACGTTGCATTTGTTTCATGGCAGGTAGAGGCCATGTAAGCAACCTTCCTCGGGCACGGCAGCTCCTCTCAGATCATTCCCCTGAATACTTTCTACCTTTCTCAGCACACGGGCCAGTCCTCTTGGTTAGGTTTCCGGTGGAGCTGAGCAGGGCGAGCCCAGCGGCTGCTTGGGGATGTGTGACATATGCCACCACCCTCCCACTGACACACGTCAGTGCCACCTGATCTCCACTAAGTGTGGGTGACCCTCAGAAGAAAGGAAATGCTCGATAACCCTCCTAAACCAGAGCGCTCCTTACCCTTAAAGCCGGATTTTCTGGAAAAAACGTACCCAAGAGGTGCTGTGTTGTCAAGAGCTCACACATCTCAGACGACGAGCGACAATGTGAAATTTGTCCGGACTGGGTTTTGATGGCCTGTTGGTGTGTGACACGCTTGTGAGCATACACGGATGTATGCAGCGTCCAGTTCCTACCAGATCGTGCTCTCATTCCAAGCCGTGGTCCACCTGCACCTACTGTTGTTTTCCTGGCTGTCTCTGCCTTTGGTGCAAAGTCAATTGGAGGGTGACTTGGAAGATAAATGGCCCATAAGCACTTGCTAATGACACACAGCTCACGCGAGCCACCTTGCTGGCAGATGGCATTCAATGAAATAGCAGAAGAAACTCAGGGCACCAGGCTACAGCAAATCTTAACATAAGGCAGTCTCTGCCTTGGCACCTCCATTCCATTCTACTCCACCGTTATACGTATTAGATATTCATTTCAGAAAGTATTCATTGAGATACATACTAAGGCCAAGGCATGTGCCCATATTAAAACAGAGTGTAAAAATACCTTCCATCGCATATTTAGATCACTTCAGCAAAACAAAGCCCTTCTTGAAGATAAAATCCTCATAACAGAAATACATTCCAATGTGATTTAGGAGAGGGTATTAAACCAGGGGTATTAGACTTTTACACTCATGAATCATATATATATATACACACACACATAGGTACATGTATATATGTATATATGTATGTAGTTATAAGGCTAGGAAATACCCAATATCAACTAGTGCATGAAAAATAATTTGCTCTTCTTTGGGTTTTGTAATATCTTTCTCCAAAAGTCATTCCACAACCCTACTATTCACAAATACACACACACACAGCCACAGAGCTGATAAGTAATTCCACTGAGTAGTCAATGGATTCCCTTAATTCAAGGCTTAGAAAAGGCTCAATGATCATTCATCCTAAACATCTTCCCTCGGGGTTAATTACGGGGCAGTAATACCTGCATCCACAGAGTCTGTGGGGACGCAAGGATGGGTTTGATTATGTCTGGAATAACTCTTTGAATTGCTCAGCGGATAGAACTATAATAATTTGCAGCAATGTTGTTATCATCTATTGCCACGAGATTGTTAACTTGTGTTTATATAATGCCTTCCTTAGATTAATTGGAAATGCTCCATTTGGAATGAGAGCAGTCTCCAGAGAACGCTGCTAAAATGCTTTACCCATTAAAAATAATTCAAAGCCAGTTAACTGGCCAATGAAAAATTTAATGCGTAAGGAACACTCACGTTGGGCCACCATGCATGTCTAGATTTGGCGTTTGAGTTAAACCTCCGTGGAGCATGTTCCATGTTAGGCAACACCAGCAGGGCAGCCTGCATCCAATGCCTTGTTGAGGAGAAGGTCCAGAGGCCTGGGTCACTTACCTCGAGACCCCTTCATTCAAGGGCCATCCCAGCTCAGAGCCCCCTGGAACTGGCTCCAGCCTTGTAACCGTACAGAATCCAGCTTCTCGGGCACCTCACTTGCTCACCTCTCCCCACCCAGTAAACCTCTGCCACTGACCCAAGACGTGAGTCTCAACAAGGGGGGTGAGAGGGTCGAGGATCGGAACAAATGCAAGGAATAAGCCTCGAACGCAGCTTCTTCTAGCTCCGTGTTGTCTGGCTAAGAGGATGCAGATCCAAACTCTAAAAGGTCCTATTTCCCGATGAAGAATGATTTCAGCTATGTCTAGACCTGATAAAATAAAGGCATTAAGAATCTTTAAAAAAGAAGGAACTCTCACCTTTTGCAACAGCAAAGATGGACCTGGAGAGTATTGTACTGAGTGAAATAAGCCCCTCAGAGAAAGACAAGTACCACATGATTTCACTTCTATGTGGGATCTAAAGAACCAAATAAACTAAAAAATGAAATAGAAACAGACTCATAGATGCAGGGAACAGACTGGCAGCTCTTAGAGGGGAGGGAGCTTGGGGGGCTGGCTGAAAAAATATAAAGGGATTAAGCAAAAAACAAAACAAAAACCGACAATTCATAGACACAGTCAACAGTACAGTGATGACCAGAGGGAAAGGGGGTGGGGGTCGGTGGTAGAGGGTATGAGGGGGATAAATGGCAATGGAGGGGGACTGGACTGTGGGTAATAAACACACAGTACAGTATACAGATGATGTGTTATCGACCTGTGCACCTGAAACCTATACAATTTTATTCACCAACGTCACCCAAATAAATTCAATAATAATTTTTTTAAAGCATCTTAGAAAAAGGAAAGGCTATTAAAGAGTTATCCACACCGTCTTTTAAAAGTAATGATTAACTCCATACTCAATTTGTTTATGAAGGAAACACATTTTAATTCATTCATGCACTATCCCATTAATTTTCAATTTTAAAAGGTATCATACAAAGAAGCAGAAAGTAAGGAAGTAATTAAAATACGTGCTATTTTGGAATGCACAAAGAAAAAAAACGTTATATGATAAATTCCTTCTCCAAGATCTGTAGCTATTGGTTGACAATATTATTGGTCTTAGGACATGCAGTGCAAATGACAGAACTTGGGTTAATATGGTTTCCACTTTTGCTTTCTGTCTCCATGTTTATTTAGAGAGAGAATTTGTTATTCTGTTGATGGAAGTAGTTATTAGTAGAACAAACTAAATTGTTCTTTCCTACAAAATTAACATTCAGGAAGCAAGGAACTAAAATACCCCTAACGTCTTACTCTGCACAAAAGTCATGGTCCTACATAAAGTAGGGCTGGAGTTCGACAGAGTACCATTGCTAACAAGATTTTTTTAATTCTAAAATTAGAGCAGCGAAGGTCTTCCATGGCAGTGAGATATTGCACTATGTAGGTCATTTGGATAATACATTTGGAAACTAATACCATTATATATTTTCAAGAAAAAATAATCACTTTCCCATGCCCTTATACTAACTCTAATGGTGTTCGAGGCTTCTGATTTCTGTTACCTACAGAGGGCTCTGCAACTCACAAGGCCCGGTCCCTGTGTGGAGTTAAGCCCTCCTGTTCTAAAACATGTCATCTCCTTCATTCACTTTCTAATGCTTTAGATGTTAGTTGACCCCCAAGCCCAACTTCCTTGGAGTTAAAAATTAGGAAAAATTGTAACGGTAGTGCAATTAGACAATTTGGCTAAAGGCTGTCTGACTTGTTTTCTATGTTTTTCTGCATTAAAATTCAATTTTCTGCATTAGAATTAGACAAGGGAAAGTGAAATATAAGTTCTGGGGGGAGAGGGGAGACAAGGCACAACATTTGAAAGATACACTTTGCCAAACCACCTGGTCAATTACCAATCTCAACCACATATGGAAAATATTCTAAATCAAAATATTCTAAATCAACCAGTTTTTCATTTCAACCAAATTATTACCCAAACCACTTTGACTATAACCCAGATCAAGCTCCATTGCGATAACGCAGGAATAACGTTAGCTCTAGGCACGGGAGCTATTTATTACTTGAATCTGGGCAAATGAGACACTGGATATATTACATAATTTATTTGTTCACTGGTACGTGGTCAAAGCAAAGAGCTGCTTGGAAGAAAGGCACCCATTTTCATTCGATGGCACAACTTCTGGAGATAGACTCCAACTCGGTGGTGACAACGACTCCAGCTGATGGGGTGGCGGCCAGTGAGGGGCCACCGGTCATCAGGGCCTGGTGAGTCGTCACTTGAAGAAGAAACCGACATTTCCCATAGAACAACCTTGCCGGAAACTTGACCTAGAAGTTTCTGCTCTAGGAGGCTCGATGTGAAACCCGTGGAACCACGACGATCGTCCTTTCCACGGAATCACGAAAGCCGCCACGATGCCGACAGCCACGGCGTGAGCCTGCTGGCATCTGGAACTTTCTCCCGCGCCTGCGCTCCGGTGGCCAGCGCGGCTCAGGAGGTAATGTCTGGTTATATGAAAATAAGGAGCGCAGCGGTTTAAACACGAGAACAGCACTTACTGCTACGTATTAAAGCACTACGATATTTGGTTTCCTGTTAGCACCACCGAGAAGACAAATTTTTTAGTTAGGGTCTGGGCTGTCGGAGCGGAGCGGTTGCTGGTAGGAGGTAACTTGTAGGTCACAGACGCGGAATAAATACAAAGCTAAGAGGTTTCTGAATTCCCGTAGCAAAGCTAGGGAATCGCTGAGAGCAAGGCGGCCAGAAACACACCGCCTTTCCGGGGGGCGAAGGGCATCTGAGGCTCATTTCCACAGGACCGGCAGGTACAGGAGCACACCCGCCCTAGCTCCCCAGGGTAAATGAGCAGCGGGTCCCCCAACTCTCCTTCCCATGTATCTTGAGTCTATGGCCTATATTTTTTAAATTTATTTACTTATTTTATGTTTTTATTGACTTTTTAGAGAGAGAGGAAGGGCGAGGGAGAGAGAGAGAGAGAAACATCAATGAGAGACATCGATTGGGTGCCCCCTGCAACCCCCCTGCTGGGGATCAAGCCTGAAACCCGGGGAACGCGCCCTGACCGGGAATCGAACCGGGTGCCTGGGTGGACGCTCGACCACTGAGCCACACCGGCTGGGTGAGCCTTTGGTCTTTAAAAATGAGATAAGTATTTTTTAAAAATGACAGACGTGAGCATGGTGCCGTGGCGCCCTGCCTGGGACCCGTTCCCTTGTGCCCGCTGTGAGCTTGGCACCCAGAGTCCCAGAGCCTTTCCTCGTGTTTCACAATAACTAGAGAAAGGGGGCAGGGGCAACACTGCCGGGGAGCTTGGGCTTGGTTTTTATCAGGCTACTTAAGGGAATATTCTTCCCAGTGGGCACATTTCCTGGGCGAGAAAATTACCTACATTCATTTCAGAGAGAGAAAGAGAGAAAGAAACGCAATTACCGAGCCAGGTAGCCGCCGTCCCGAGGGACCCCTGCTGCTTGTCAGCCCCCCGGCTGTCTGTCTCCACGGGTGAAAGCTGCTGGGAGACCTGCTCCGCCTTCGACGGAGGGGAAAGCTGAGCGCCAGCAGCTTATAAATTATCGATGTTCATACATACTTGATGTCGTTTTTTTGTCTTTCCCTTCAAAAATCGATCAGGCCTCTCATGCTTGATGGCTACCAATTTAAAAAGCGGGCAGGAGGAGGGGAGAGGAATGAAAGGATCCTAGACCTGCGGGCACTTTAGAGTATTGTCCCCACTCCCTGCTGCTGGACATGCGGGACCCCGTGTCCTAAGGGTTCTGGCAACATCAGCAGCACCTGGCTCTGCTCCTGGACGAGGTGCTTAGTACTTGAAAGTAGATAAAGTCACCCTCAGAGAATCCTCAAACGGGCAGTGGGTCAAACAAGTATGATATAAAAATTTGATATATCTTTATATACCGTGAGGTCAGGTAAGGTCAACACTGAGAGCATCAGAAAGGGTTGGAGAGGGGCTGGATTCGAGAGCCGCTGCGTAGAGGGTGTAGGGCTGGGCTTTGACGGGACCTTCAAGAACCGACGTTGGAAGTTTGGGCTCGAGGGGAAAATGTGAGTGAAGGAAGAGAGGAGAGAAAATGCAGAACGGTTCTGAGGAAACACTCACGACGGAAAGACCCTCGGAGCCATGCGCGCAGTGAGACATTAAACCGAAAAGGAACCTGTAACCAGGGCCCGAGGGACAAAAGGGGAAGCTCGTCCCTAGAAGGGGAATTGGGAATCACTGGGGGGTTTTGTCAGAGGAACAACGTGAGTGAAGCTGTCACTGGAGAACTGAAGACGTGAGCTGATGCTAAGGTGTTGCACGGATCCCAAAGCAGAGAGAGAGAGGGAAGACCAGGAATCCAGGGCAGGCGAGACAGGTCCACCAAGGCGATGACGTCACTGGAAAAGGGAACTCAGGGTGCATGGGTCACATGTGCAGACTCTTGGAACTGGCTGGAATGCAGAGAGCAGAGTGTGGGAGCAAAGGTGATGCCGGAAAGCAGGCTGGCGGCAAGAGGGAGGGGACACACGTGGCCTCAAAGACAGGTTCAGTTTTGACGTGTTGCTATTAAGGAGCTTTCAAAACCAGCTATTGGAAAGGTCAAGCGGAGACTTGAAATTTAAAAATGAGGGCAGAACCCAGCCTGTGTGGCTCAGCGGTTGAGCATCAGGCCCTGCGCCAGGAGATCGCTGGTTCGATTCCCGGTCAGGGCACAGGCCCGGGTTGCGGGCTCCATCCCCAGCAGGAGGCGTGCAGGGGGCGGCCGATGGGTGTTTCCCTCTCATCGCTGTTTCTCTCTCTCTCCCTCTCCTTTCCTCACTCTAAAAAGTCAATAAAAACATATATTATTTTAAAAAAACGAGGCCAGGATCCGTCTTCCGGTTACGGGAATGACAGGCATGGAGCTGTGGGTAGAAGGTGTGAAATGAATGGGGCTCCCGGGGCACAGAGGGCGCCGTGCCCCGCGCAGGGGGCACCTGGGCCAGGCGGACGCTCAGAGGCGGGAGGAGGGAGCGGAGGCAAGGCGGGCAGGCCCAGGGGAAAGGGGCAGGAGGGCGCCGAGGCTCCGCGGCCTCCCACGCCCGGGCCGATACTGAGGACTTTCTGGGACATTCTAATCTTAAGGGAATAAACACAGATAATGGTGAACTAATGACAATGTGAACGGATGGAGGCCAGGGCTGCTGAACAGCGCGCCCGCACGGAAACTAGCCTATGCTTGCTTCCTAAGTCTGGCATTTATTTGAAATTTGACCCCTTGCCCGGCCGGGCGTGGCTCAGCGGTTGAGCCTCGACCTAGGATCCAGGTGATCGGGGTTCGATTCCCGGTCAGGGCACAGGCCTGGGTTGCGGGCTTGAGCAATGACTCTCTCATCATTGATGTTTCTCTCTCTCTCTCCCTCTCCTTTCCTCTCTCTGAAATCAATAAAGATATATTTAAAAAAAAAAATGAAATTTGACCCTTATGTTTTCAAAAAATATTAGGACAAAGTTTTTATGAAACGCAGCCCCTTTTTGTCTCCCGCTGGCCAGCCCCAGGCTGTGCAGGGCCAGTGGGCAGAGGCCGGCCTGGAACCACCGGCTCCTTTCATCTTTGCGTCTTCGGGAGGTGGCAGTGGATGGCAGTTAAAATGGCCTCAAATGTTAGGAACAAACAATAGGGGACAAGTAATTTAGTATCAGACTGGATATAAAGAGGACAACCAATCGATGTGAATTAACATTTTCTCCTTAAACCGACAGAGCTGCAGCTCCAGGAAGGGGCTCTGATGGGGGGTGGGGGGCATTTCGAGGCTTGTCCTCTACAGGGGTGTCGTGGAAGCCAGGTGATCTCTCGGGAGACACACGAGAGTCTTGACCGGAGACTCCAATTCAAAAGCTCAGGACAACAGGAAAACTTATGGAAGATGCAAGCACTCCGCGGAGCAATCACTCTCCTTCCCTGCAGGATCGGCCAGCGTCCGGGGTAAGTTCTCTGATAGTGTTACAAACATCAGCAGTCTTTTGACTTTTCTAAGAGGGCAAAACTTGTAATTAGCATTAATAATCGTGTTGAAACGCTCTCCTGTGATAGTTTACCCTACTCCGAAGGACACCATTACGGTGGCATTGCCTCTAAAGCATTATTTAAATCTACCCGAGAGGAACTGCTAATTACCCACAACCCGCAAAAAGCAAGCAGGTGGAGCAACGCGTCAGGGTGAAGGCCTGTCATTTCAGAGTCCAAAAGGGGTAATAAGTAGTCCATTTTACAGAAATGGAGAGGAACATGAAAGTAGCAAAACTATGCCAAAGGATCCTATCCATGTGAGACCAGCATGAATAATAATATCATTTTAAAGTGAATTTTATAATTTGCTCAAAGCTTAGAAACTCTATCTGTGGAGCCGGGTCGAGAGAGGAAGGTAAAATTGCACGTTCCCCCTTCCTTTCCAAATTCAGGTTGGCAGACAAAAACATCTGTGGAATTAGCTGTTGCCTTCTTGTTGGTCTCGCTTTCTGTCCTGAGCACTTGGCAACCCTCAGGCAGGGGCCCTGAAAATGTGGCCGGGCAGAAATGTGGACGGCACCCCACTTGTGGTCAGGGCCAGGTCACATCTGGGGGTTGGAGGTGAGTGACAATGCTCCCAGCTGCCTATGGCCACTAGTGCTGCTTTCTTCCAATTTTACAAACAAACAGACAGACGGACAAAACTGGCCGATGCCAGCCAAGGTGGCTGCTGCTGCGTGGAAACACCGTCTGAACCTTCAGGGTGAACCATGGCTCCCGGGCGTGTGCAGAGGAGGAAACTGCTCTGGCAGTGGTTTGCTGTAAACACTGATGCCGAGTTTTCTAACCCCACAAATCCCCATGTATGCTCATATCATCTGCGGTGCTTAGTAGGCTGCTTGTTTTTGTCTAGATGCTCATTTAATCATCAGCCGTTGACCATCTGACCAGTGATCAGAATCTGCTGAAGTGCCTCTAAATCTCAGAACACACGTCGCCTCCGAGCCCCGGCTTGAGTCTCGAAGAAGAGCTGTGTCCCCTCCACCACTGAAGCTCTGTCCGCTTCTGCCCGCTGCTGCTCAGATCTCGTCCAAACTCGAGTTCTGTCCAGCTTCCTAAACAAGTCACATCCATCCGGACAGCATCATACCTGGCCTCCCCTCCTCCCCATTTATTTCTTTTACGATGTGTGGCCTCCCTAATTACAATTGAAAAGCAGGACATCCTTGTAACAATCCCAGCATTTAGACACAGGTTACGCATTGTTACGGTTTTGCGATTGCTTGCAAAGTTTTCCAGAAAATAAAAAAGCAGTAACAGATGTGCTTCTAATGCCGCCAAGAGTTCACATCTGTACCCTTCCCCTGCTGGCTTTAGGTATGAAAGTCTTTATAAGGATCCTGAAAAAAAAAAAAACGGAGAACCCAAGCTATTGCTCCAATGAGGAAAGCCAACTGCCCGATGAACCTCTCTCGATATCCATCCCTGCTCCAGACTCCTCTCATCTACAGCGTGGCCTTTTAGCATCTGAAGGCAAACTCCTCTGAGAACGAAAACATACAGCCGCAAAAGCGACACCCGCCTGGTGCAGAATTTTGGGCTCTCTGGGCCAGGTGGTCCCAGAGTAAAAGGTCCCTTATAAAGGAGGGAAGGCGATTTGGCCGTGATCTAATTTTGCCTGGCTGATTCCTCTGAGTGGTTTTCTTCCTGTGTTTCCTAATGCTAATAGGGTCACATCCCTCTCATCTGTCAGAATCCCATGAAACGGAGTGAGAAGATTCTTACCTGCTTATTTGTTGATGGGTTCTATCAACTTCTCTCTCTCATAGGCTATCTCAAATACAGCTGGCTGCGTTTGATAATATAATCAGCCCTGTGTTCCTGCCCGGAAATAGAAGAATGGAGCCGGTGACTTGCTCTGCTCCCCTGTCTGGCAGGGGAGAGCACTGACAAATGTTAGGCTGGCTTGTTTGAATTTCAAAACAAGGAAGGAAAATGGTGTTTTCTGAAAGAATCACTTAGGAGGAGTATAACATTAAGCTATTCTGGGGTAAACTAAAGTGATTTTAAACAGTTGTGATTGCCAAAGGAAAATGAAAAAATATGGGAAAAGATTCAACAGCTTTCTTCTGTTTTACCTTGTGATGAACAGATAACTTACAAGCCAATATTTAGTCCTAAGCCAACACCAATATTAAAACTAGCTTGAAAAATCACAGTCTTTATTCTCAAATCACATCAAACTGTTCACAGCGTCTTAAGAAATATTTACTTAAATACGGAGGAAAAGCACTGGGACTGTGTGAAGGAGCCACAGGAAAAATTAAAGACATAGCTGGCTCAATGCAACATTTCTTTTTTTAAAAAAAAATATATATGTCTTTATTGATTTCAGAGCGAGTAAGGGAGGGAGGGAGAGAAATAGAAATATCAATGATGAGTCATTGATCAGCTGCTTCCTGCACGACCCCCACTGGGGACAGAGCCTGAAATCTGGGCTGGAATCAAACTTCAGTCTCCAGGATCATAGGTCGATGTTCAACCGCTGAGCCATGCCGGCTGGGCTCAATGCAAAATTGAGTTCTAAAGGACTTTTTCAAGGTCATTAAATGTAGTTTACAGAGTAAGATTTTCAAAGCTTTCATAGAGAGAAATGATTTTAGCACATTGCTACCAAGCTTCATTATCCCTAAGCTAAGAGAGCAGGCAAAGAGCTAAGCAAACAGCTCAGATGACTCATTTATGGTCTTCCCGGGTGATGGAACAGTTCCCACTGAGGCAGTTAAATTCTGACTAGTCCCATTGTTTGGGAAAGCAGTCAGAACATCTCAGTTCTAAACCACTATCCCCACATCGCAGGGGCGTTAATCTGAAAACATGGTCTTAGGGATATATGTATATGAGGTGCTCTTTAGGCAGCTGGAAATAAATGCAGCAATGTTTTAAGCAGGTCCTATTCTTTGGTAAATTGGGATCCCACCCAAAAATTTAGATACATGAGGGAAGATGGAAGGGGTTAACTTTTACTCTCCATGAATCAGATTTATATGAGTGTGTCCTTCAAATCTCTCTCTGTCTTTTTTTTCCCCTTTGGCTGAAACAGAGGGCTTAGCAGAGCAATGAGAAACGTGTACAAATCATTTGTCCGGGGACTGATGAAGGTTACTGCAAGTTATTAGCAAGAAATCTTGACAAAAGAGTAATATTGTATTGATCTTCCACCTGGAACTGTGTCCCAATGTACCCTAGGCATGAAAGGCACTCAGAGTTCTATCCTTACACTTAATTGTGAACTATCAGGATTTCTTTAGTTTTTTAAAAACAATTAGTTTATTAGCATATTTTTATTTTTACTGGTCAAAGCAATCCATGTATATAGTTTTAAAAGGAAAATAATGATAAAGTCTTTATAGAATCATTTCTGTCTAAAATCTTAATCGTAGAGACTCTCATAGAAATGTGAGTGTTTGACCTTTACTCCAGTTAAGCAGCATTTCATTTAGGAAAGTGCTTGGAATCGGAAGAAGTAGCCCAGAGGTGAGGTGTGAGAAGTATATTCACCCCTAAATGCATTGCATTGTTTTATGAAACTCTAATGTTGAAGAGAACTGCCAGGGCCAAGGAATATTCTAATGTATAACCAGAGTGTCCAAGTGCAGAATGCACCTGAAAGGTGGTCCTAGAGGGTGAGAGTCATGGTTCCGGAGAGTCTGAGGTGACCCTCACTTTCTCCGGCATCATTGTCAGGAGACGATCTCCCTTGGTGGATCCTGCAAGCCTGGAATCTGCAGCTGATTAGGAATCAACATTCATAATCTTCCAAATTATTTCGAGGGGTGAAACAAATGCATAAATTATGAGTGTTATTAACTGATCTCATTGTCAATCAATTCTTATTAACCTTTCTCAAAATTGTGATCATGGAAACCAGCAGTCCTTCACATCCCCTTGTCTCCTTCCCTTTCTCCTGCTCTTGTTAGTGTGTCCTATTTGTTGTTGCGATACCCATATTTACTGTTGTCAGTAAGATGACTATGCATATATGGTCCCTTGTTGGTCCATGTTTGTGCACTATGATTATATTTCCTTTATATGTAAGTTTTATACTTTTCAGAGAGCATAACTTCCCCTGTTTTCCATCTGCTTATTTATCTTCAAATCTCCTGCGTAGTTCTGATATCATACTTCAAACAATCCATCAGTTTCATTTCTTTCCTTCTATCCTCATGCTTCTATCTGGCCTAATTGTCTATCAAGTGTGAATCTGTAAAACTATGACCCTTGGAATGCCTACTTCTCTTTCCTGTGTTGTATTCCTTGTTTCTGGGACCCCACATTTTACTCTATTTTGGTTTTCTTCCTCATTTTTATGGAGCGAATCCTCCAGCAGCTTCCTAAGAAGAGTACAGAGAAACATGATATTTTTGAGAATTTGATATTAATAAAATGTCCTGCTATTACCTTCACACGTGATTGATACTTAGGCTGGGTATGAAAATTTTGGTTAAAACCATTTCTCTTAGAATATAGAAGGCATTTTTCTGTTGTCTCCTAGCTTCCAAGATTACTTTCAAGAAGTTTGATACCATTATGGTGTCTAGTTTGTGTATGTGATTAGGTTTTTTTTCTTTCTGAAATTTGTGAGATCTTCTTTATTCCCCTGGTGTTTAGCTCTTGTGCTCTCACATGCCTTCAGGTGGATCCCTGTGATGAATATTTTAGAATGTATAACTATATTATTTAGTTCTTAAAAACTTTTGCAGTGTTACCTTTGTATAATGCCTCATCCATTTTCTTAGTTTTCTCTTTATAGACCTACTGTTAGATGGATTTTTGATCCTTCAAACATACACCATAAATATTTTATTTCTCCTCTATGTTTATCTTTTTTGGTGTTTTATTAGAGGTGTTGATATGTTTAAATAGAAAAACTTGAAGGATAAACAAAAATATATTTAAAATTGTTACACATTGTTAGGGTGGGAATAAGGATTATGGGAAGACAAAACACATGCCATTGTACTGTCATGTATGTATACTTCTACTAAAGGTTTGAAATTTGAATAATATAAAAAATTATAGTTAACAATAACTAAAATAGATTTCAAACATAAAACACAATAAAGACAGTTCTTGTTACATAATAAACACTATATAAATGTTATCTATTACTTTTTCAGTCAGATGTCTATCAGAGAAACAGAAACCTCACTAGATATTTCAAGCAGGAACATATTTAATTCAAGGACATGGGTTCCTAAAATTAAGGACTATGAAACATAGATTAGATAAAGCCACCCCTAGCTTTCAGGAAACGAGGAAGATATGGGATTCTCAGAAAATCATGACTGACGTCTGCAACACCAAAGCAATTTTCACAAGAGGATGCTCGAAAGCCACAGGCAAAACTGTACACCTGCTGCCTGTTAAAATCACAAGCTTGCTTTCTAGTCCTCAAGTAGCCATAACAGCTTCAGTTGTTCTGCTTTCTGAGCCTGAATCATGGAAGCTCTTCTCCTTGGCATGAAACCTGCTGGAAAATGTTTTGAGAAATGAGGTTCCCCAGCTTCCAGCTCCCATGTTACAGTAGAAAGCGTGAAGGGGAAAGTCTTGCCAAAAGGCAATCGGACACGATTATGATTATGACTATATTTTAATCTTAATATTTTCCCTTTGAAATGTTATAGTGCTCCCTCCGTTGTCTCTGTTTTCTCCCTGTTCTTTTTTTCTCTGTTTATAGCTCTTTTTTGTGTGTTGCTATTGTTTGATTGTTTCCTCAAACGCCTGGTAAGTCTTTCTTGGTGAAACACTGAAAGCCTCCCGAGGCTCGGTGTATGGATGGGGCTTGTTTCCAGGTGGATGGAGATAATTTCCAGATGGTCTGTCAGTGTGTGCATTTGGGCAGCCAGATAGACTATATGCTGGGAACTGCCAAATGCCAGTATCTCCCTCTAAGTTAGTTCTGTTTCTCTGTAGGTCGGCCGGTCTCCAGGTTTCTCACGGGAGCAGATGGCCTAAAGGACAGCAAGGCTGTCATTGAGGATGGTGGGGTTGGCACTTTATCACTGAGCATGTAGATATTAATGTAGCTTCATTTTCGGTACCATGCCTCAGTCCTGCCCTCCTCTCTGCTTGGATTCCTGAGTCTGGAGGCTCTCGTGGAGCCAGCTTCATGGGTATATCACCTGTGTGGTTGCACAGGACACGTACGAGGGCCCTGTACTTTGTTTAATTCTCTAGTGGCCATCTTGAGATTCTTAAATTTGAACAAGGGTCTAACAACTTCATTTTCCATACACAGGCTTTCACAAACAAAACAAAAACACAGACCCCCAAGTGCCTGGTGACAGCCCCCAGTTCCAGTCTTCCTGAGACTTCGTGGGTAACCCCTTCCATAGACACTGAGTCAGATTTTCTGTTCTTTGAGCCACTCGATAACTCGATAGCTCGACTGGCTCTCGCATCCTGTGGTTAGGCGTACTGATGTTTCCAAGTTCCACTGAAGATCAACTCTGTATTTGTTTCTTCTTCTGACTTCTTTTTTATGTGGGGGGTCATTTTAGAAACAGATGGGAACAGAACCTTCTTACTGCTGCCACCGTGACACCAGATGCCCACATAATATTTTTACAGAGGTGTCTAGAAACAGGAAATTTAAGAGACTTCGTCAAGCTGATCATAAGACGGAAACATATGGTTTTAAAACAAGTAGCCAAAAGGTGATCGCCTCTGCCTTGCTCTTTCAACCAGCCTGCCCAGAGCACCATCTTGATGTTTATAAAAGAGCACATAACCCTAGCTAAATGGAGGTTATGTTTATGAAACATCGGGAAATGTGCAATTCCTAAAAAAATCCTCAAAACTAAGAAAGGCCTCTGAATCTAGCATCCAACGTACCGGGTAGAACATAACAATTCCCGATAACAGGAGCACGTTTCAGAATGATCCCAAAGGAGGAGCAGAATGACAGTGTGTTCCTCTGAGGCCGAGGTCGTCGCTGCCCTCAGACTGCGAGCGGAGCTGCTCTGCTCCCTCCGGCCCCTGCCCCGGGGGAGCCTCGCTTCTGAGGGCGGCTTCCACGCCCTTCATCCCAGGGCTTCCCCCTGGAAGCTGGAGGTGCCCTCACTCCTGCCTTTGTTCTCCCGTCTTGCTTGTCTCCAGCACGTCCCCAGTTGCACACAACCTGTCGCCTCCCCCCCTCCCTGCCACCTGGGCCTGCGCTCGCTGGCCTGGCGGCAACACACATATATACATACACAATTTTTCAAGCCACAGATTAGCAAAAATAAGTCAGACAAAGCGAAGTCCTGGAGAAGCTTTGGCGAAATGGAATCTCCGTGGCGCCTCCGTGTTTGCGAATTGCACTAATATGCTCTAGGGTGTTCTGAGAGCAGCAAGCGGGCCGCGTGCACTAACACACCTGCCCTTCCACAAGCAACCCTGGGTGTAGGGCGCAGGCAGCTGGTGCACACCTGTGCGAGGCAGCCTCCCACGGGAACTTCATCGCCTTGCTATTTCATAACAACAAGCAATGTCTTAAGATGCCCATCAACAGGGGAACGGACGACTCAGGATGCAGTGGCAATCCTGAATCCGGCAAGTAAAACAAAATTACGTAAATGGCTATGGATGCACCTCAAAAGCATAAGGCTGAATTTAAAAAGCATATCGCCCGGCAGTGGATTCAGTGAGCCTGCAAAACAAAGCCATGTGACAGTCTGTGGATGCGCCGGGTTTGGTACTGGCCTAACTCGTGGCTAGAATGACAGATACCAAATCCAAGAAAGCGGCTACCGCCCGGGAGGGAGGGGTCGGGACCAAGGAGGTGCGATGCGGGGACTTGAGCGCTATCCGTTGTGCTTTAGGCTGTACAAAATTCTGAGGCAAATAAATCAAAATATTAAGACCTGATAAGGCATCGAAACGCAAAATGAAATGGGCATGACAAGCTTCAGAGCGGGAAGCCGGGCAGGGAGGCAGGACCAAGACGCGCTTGCGTGTGAGACCCAGAAGGCCTGAAGCAGTTTCCGGTGGAAATGGGACGCGCGGCCAGGAAAGATCCCCGAGGCTGGAAAATGTCCCCCTGCCTCTTTTTGTGTAGGTCACATGGGACATCTGCTAAGCGAAGGTTCCCTTTGACATCACCACCTACGGAGAGAAGGTGACGGGAGACCTTGTGATAAGCCATAGAAATGTGTGTCATTTTCCCAACGTCCTGGGAGTTTCCAGATCAGGGCATGTTACGGCACCTGCCAATCCTGGGAAATGCTGGTATCAGCGTTTATGATCGCTGCCCGTATGCAGTCCGCGGTTTCTAGGAAATTGTGAGGTCCCCTCCCACGTGGCAACTAGGAACCTGGGAGGAACAAACCATGACTTACACTCCTTCACAACTATAAGCGGGGAGGGCCCTGGCCCGTGTCTCACTAAAATTGTCCAGTGCCGCCTCAGAGTATCTGAATTGAGACAGAAAGACAAGACGTTTAAGAGATCTGTATGTAATTCACTGAGCTCAGTCCTATGTGTGCGATAAGGCGTTGCGGAGGCAGAGTCCTCATGAACTGCTCTGCCCCCGGGCGTCGCCTGGAAGGCCCGGGTCATCTGTGCAGCGCGGAGCGGCCTAGGAAATATTAGATTCCTATGCCTCCTGTTTCTTTCTTTCCAAGTAATCTCTTCCTGCAATGCCCTTGGCGGAAGCCTCTCTCACAGAGACGGATGAGGTTGGGAGATGAGTGAAGCCACTTATTTTTCCATTTCACCCTGAAAGGGTTCGAGGTTGCAGCTTTCAGGGAGCAGCCAGCTGATCACGGGCCCACGAAGCCTCCCCGGCGCTCTCGGCACATCCGACGGTGTTCACGAGGGGCCTCGCAGGAAGCAGCGTGACATTCACGGGGCCCGGTGATGCCGCCCGTGAGCCCGCCTGGGTGCCGGAGCTGCATTCGGATCCTGCGGGGCGAGCTGAGGTGCACAGGACGCGCGGCGTTCACAGCGACGGTCCCTCCGGCCTCCTCGGGGCTGGCTTCAAGGCTGCAGCCATTCACCGGGACCAGAAAGGCCAAGGAAATGCCAAGGGGACACTGCTGACGCTCTCACAAGGCCTCCTCCAGTTCCAAACGTCTCCGACGCTGCTTCAGTAGGTATAATTTAAATTGGTCTTTCAGGGAATATTTCAGGGAATCCTACAGGAACTTCGATATTTTCCAGGACAGTCCCCACTCTCCTCCATGTGTAACTCAGCCACGAAATGTCGCAGTTTGCCAGGGTCAGATGTTCTTGAAGACTGAGCCTTTCTTCCAGACGAAAAACTATTTTCCGTTTCTCCTTCCTGGCTTAATCTCAATTTTATAATCAGGCCGGGAAGCCCCAGCTGCTTCCTTCAATGCCTTTTCAACTGGCCCTCAAAGAAAATCTGTGTTGTTGACACGCGACTGCTGAGAAACACCCCTAAAAAAGACGGTCGTTTTCTCGTGCCGAGGTAAAAAGTCACATGCAGAGTGTGAACCCCCAACCACCTCCACGGGTATATTCCCATCGACCGCTTTGGCGGACAGGCACTGCTCTAAAGGCCTCAGCACGACTGATCTCCAGGGAGGTGCCGTGAAAGCCACAAAGGAGACGTCCGCTCACGCCCATTGGAGTGGCTGTTTCCAGAAAGACAAGAAATGACTAGTCTCGAGGAGGCCGCGGGGAAGAGCGAGCCCGTGGGCCACTGGCGGGAACGCGCTCTCGCGCAGCGCTGAGGACGGGGGGCCCTCAGAAAACTCCTATCGCCGGCTTGTGTCTTGTCTGAGCACATTGATTATAAGAACAATATATATTTAGATGTAATCTGATGCTCAAAACATTACTGGATGCTTATGCGCATTTTATATCTCCTTAGATAATCAGAGGGATCACATTTAGCAGATTTTTCTCAAGTTTGCAATTGATTCTATTCCACATTTCTTTGGTTTCATGTGAAATCAGATCAAATAGCCATTCGTTTGACTTACAGGTGAATGCGTATTATGTGCCAGAAATCATTAGATAACAGTCCGTTGGAACCAGTGAGGGAAACGTCAGGAGAGGGAAAGGCAGGCAGAAGCCAAAATTTAATATTTTTAATGTGCCTGGCTAAACAATTCTTATTTGCTCTTTCTTCTTACCACAGTTCCTAATGCAATTAGAGGAGATATCGTGGGGTGATATATCTGTAGTGGAGTAATACTGAGGATGGGGTAATTAAAAACCATTTATTCAGGGGCCATTGTGACTTTCTCTGCTGCGTATCCCAACTCATCAGCTGTGTTCGAACAGCAACGAGGGAACCACGGTCATAATAACTATGGATGGTGACAGTTACTAGACTCACTGTGGTGATAAGTTTTGTACGATATATAAATGTTGAATCACTATGTTTACCTGAAACTAATATAATACTGTCTGTCAGTTATAATTAAAATAATTTCCAAAACCTCTGTGAAAAATTAATAAACTCAGGTCTGTATGACTCCAATAATAATTAATAATAATATTTAGATAATAATGATAAGAAAGAGAGACGGAATCAAGGATCCCACCTATCATTATAAGAAACTTTTCAAATGTAGAGTTTTCTGATTTTGGGGGTAGGGACCATGGAAGTAATGCTTTTATATCGTGTTCAATGGAAGAACATAAGTATTACATTAAATAATAGTTTAGCATTTTGAATTCTGCTTAACAGATATCAAATGGTGCTTTTAAGGTTTTTGTTTTATTTTAAAATGATAAAAAGTATTTGATTTTACACCTTGAACATCCAGCTCCGTGTACGTTAAAGTTAAGTAGGGGAGTCTATAAGGGGAGGGAAAGCACAGGGCATCTGTTAGCAGGCAGGAAACGCGGCCTGAGCCCCTGCTCTTCGCAGAAACTGTGCCCAGTGGGGCCCGGGCGGCATTCCTGGCACCTCCGCCCGGCCCCTTCGCAGAAGTCCCTGCAAATGCAATTTATCCCGGTGCCCACAGGCCCCGAGGACGTTTATAGAAATGGGCCGATCTTCTCTCCCGCTCCGTCGCATAGTGCCTGCGCGGCTTGGCCCCCCACCCCGGCCCCTCATCTCAGGCAGGGGCATTTCCCTTCGCACAGTGCCACCCTGCCAGCTCCACTCCCGCCACCTCGGCAGGCTTCGTGCCAGCGGATCGTCTTCTCTTTATTACATCTCTAAATTTCCACGGGTCGGAGCCCGAACAAGAGAGGAGCTTTTGCTGTTTGTACAGTTTTAACAGCAATAAAATACTTTCATTAAGCTCATGTCAGAGCCTCTTCTGATACTTGAATTATAGTCTTATATACATAGCACCACAGGAGTCCTTTATTTGTCTAGAAATATTATTTTAACTAAATTCACCAAATACGGCGGTTTTAATAGAGTTCTTCTACCACAAACATTAGAGAGCAATTTTTTTTTTTTGACCACTTGGTTTCTAATTGAATGGCAATTAAACATTTCTAATCTAGTTGAAATTTACATTTTAGGGCATTACTTCGTGTTATCATCTGAATATTCAATACCCTTGTATTAATAATAAATGAAAGACATGGCAGATGAACTTTTTCTTTTGAAAATTTCTTCTGGGCCGTTGTCTGATCACTGGTGGGTACCATCTTCACACAGATTGTTCCTGAATAATCCTGGGCTTTCATTCATCCTGTATTTGGGCATTTAAAGATCTAAACCCTTCAGGTTCTGCTGTCATTTGATGAACCTACTTTTGATGAGATTCTAATTAAAGACATGGATTTCCCTTAGCTCTCGATTACTCTCTAAATTTAAGTGCCTACCTCTTCCTAAGACTTAGAGATTCTTTATTCTCCATTTTCCTGTGGCAGCCACATATACTTTAAATCAAATTCAGAGACCTTTATAGCTAAGCCTTATTTTTCTCATTAAGTTAGGTAAAAAAGAGCATACATTAATTTTTATTGAATTTAATTTTTATATGATTTTTAAAGTAAGGTCATTAAATCTCCTAAATGGGATCAAATTGCTGAAATTATAGGATGGTCTGACATATGTCTAGTGGGTGAGATAATTTAAATATTTGGGGCTTTTTATATCTGCATTTTTGGTTTCTCATTACTTCTAATTTTCCCTTTGGGAGAAAGTATTGAGTTTGGTGGAAGTGTTACCTCCTCTCCTATGTAATTGTCTCATACTCACGCAATCGGTCTGATTTCCCCACATAATTACATCCACGTAGAGCACAGGGGAGATGCGTTGACCCTCTAATACCCATTTTTCCTCCCTGACAGGACCGTGCTATGTACTAGCAACTTCCATGGACTAACTCCAGCCAGTAAAATGATAGGGTGACAACAATGGCCATGACCACGGTCACTCCCTACTGAAGGCCTCTCCTGTGTCAGACACTGCAAGTGATTTACATATGTTACATTATTTACACGTCCCAACCTGCTTTCAAGGTAGGTAGCTGTCCTTATTATACAGGTGGGAAGGCTGAGGCTCCGAGAAGTGAAGATGTGCCCAGGGTCACAGCTAGGACATCGTAGGACCAAGATGGGGACCGAGTGCCCATCTGGCCCTAAAACGTATTGTCTCTCTTTTATTTCAGTCGTTTTCCACATTGAATCATTGTCACAATCTGTTAGGGATCACTTTTTAAGAACTACAAATAATTATGGATTCTAATTCCATCATGGAGTCTAATTCAACTAGAGAGGTGCTTGGGTGGGAGCCGGGGGTTCTCTCTCCCAGAGTTTTTAGGAGCTGCTCTCTTTATTCTTGGGTTACCCCTGGGAGTGCGTGGAGATTTTCCAGGAGGCCTGGGGCATACGCAGTTTTAGGGGAATCATTTTCCATCCTAGATCTTCCAGAATTGACCTGCTTGCCTTAATTCCTTCTCATCAAAGAAAGGCAGACTTGACCAGTCTCCACTCTTATTATCGGACAACCCTACACGCTATAAAATCCATAGGCCACAGAATTTTTTAAAATGGGAAATGTTAGGTGTTGGAAAGTGAATGACTCTAATAACTAGCTGCATATCTTTTTGCAATTCTTTCAACAAAAGGAAGACCTATCTGAGCTGTCAGTTATTTTTAAATGATTGGTCAAAGTGTCATTTTTTTCCTTATAGCTTGGGTGTCAAAGAATTGAACTCCTTCCTGTAAAAAATAATGTCTCCATTCCCATCTATTTATTTATGTGAGAAAAGTTTCTGAATATATTTATGAAATTGAAAAATAGAAATTGAACTTGTAGTGAAACTTGTCTCATTCTGCCAATATCATTTGTCCATGGATACATGAAAATAAAACCTTATATAGCTCATTAAAAGATGCACTTCAAAAAGAATTTTACTTTTGATATTTAACAATTACGAAAATTTTTAAAATATTGTTTGATTTACTTACGTACTAGCAGTAAATATACAACTTATCCCATTTATTTCTCATAGCTACTGTCTATAAAAGAGGCCAAAATTCCTAACTCCACTTTGTAGATGAGAAAATTAGAAAATATTACAGAGCTTGGCTCTGGTCACAAAACTAGGAAAGGCGGAGAGCTGGGGATTGAACCCAATCCTTTGATCTCAAGGCCAACCAGGGGACACAAACTCAAATGCTTCAGGGACCAGATACATCACCCAGAGGAGCAGGAAGTAACAATGGGGAGGGCTGGGGTGAGCGCTGGAGAACACCTGCAGCAAATAATTGTAACTCAAGACAGAAACAAGGATGGGCCCAAACACAGCTGCCTTGGGGTATGGACAGGGACCACGAGCCCTGAACTTCTGTTCCTTCCCATAGGCTCCCTGGAATGAACGATGGATGTGATCTCACCGCAGAACAATCCAAAAGTGAGGTTCCTGTTGACCCACATAGGGATGCTGTAGCCAGGACACAGACTCATGATAAATTATCTGACTTAAAATCTTTCCTGACTCTACGAATCAATGTTTAAAGATATGCTTCCAGTACTTATAAAATACAGATGGCCAAGGTGAAACGTGTATCCAATTTAGGCCCTGAAGGGATTGTGTCTACGCTATGGAATTAAAGACGTTTCACTGATATCTCATGTCCCAGGCAATGGAACGCCCCACTTGGTCAGCCCAGGAGCTTGGTGCTGGTAATCGTACCGGGTAAGATAACACCAGCTGCTATAAGAGATAAATCCCCAAATATTAGTTTCCAAACACAGTAGAAGTGCATTTCTCCTTCAGATGACTTCCAAAGTGGGCGCTCCTGAATGGTGGTGGCCCTTCCCTGCCAGGGATTCAAGGACTCAGCTTCCTTCCTGCCTACGGATTCCCATGGTCTAGGTATGGTTCTTAAGAAATATTCAAATACACTAACGTTAACATATATATATATATATATTTTTAATTACTTAACCACTTTAAAGTTCGTTATGCAAACACCATGTGGAGTCCAGTATGACAGACGTGCTGCCACGGTGATTAGAAATGATTCACCTGCAAACTGTGCCTCTGCCACCTTGAAAAGGTGCCACCCGGGCGCATTATGCATATGGCACCGGTGCCCACACAAAGATTCATAATCACCAAGCACATGTTCCGGGATGTAATGTCTTGCTGGGGGAGAAATCAGAACTCTGTGTCTCTCAGCTCAAGCACGGCTCAGATCACGCTAATGTGTGAGGAAGGGACCATACACCCCGCCGCGCGTTCCCTGGCCGTCAGGGCCCTGGAAACGCGGGCCCAACCTGTGCGCGCCCCGCGCAGGAGGCGGATCGCTCAGGTTTCATCCCCAGGGAAAGGGCTGCTACATTCCCTTGGGCATAGAACTAAACTTTTTAGTCACAAGAAGCAAAGCTAAAAATAAAAACACTCCTGGGGAATAAATCAGGAATTGGCAGCACTGAAGGACTTTGGATGCATTTAGAGACAAGGCACTGTTCCAAAGGTGATGAGATGTCGGCATCCTTGAGAGTCCGAGGGCCAGTGGAAAGATAACCAGAAATCTTCAACATCTGGCCCCAGAACCCCTATCTGTGGGGGATCCATCACCTTGTTCCGATGCTGGTTGAATCTGCCTCATAAAGGGGCCCTGGGGAGATGGAAATAAGCATCTCAAGTACCTCCTTTACTCTTTCTGGAGAGGCAGAGGTGGTGGCTAACCCTCCTGGAACAGAGAGGCTGGTGTCCATCTTCAAATGGATCATCAGGCACAACAGTCTCCCTCTTAGCCCAGAAACCCCCCTCACCCCATTTCCACACAGCCCGAGGCAAATGAGGTCAGCTGGCGCTCTCCCCACACCCGGATTAAACAGGCCGAAGGCGGAACACACGGCTCCCTTCCCCTCCCAGCTGCCCCTAGGCTTGCATCTGAGCCGTCCTCCTGCAAGGCAAGACAGGGAAGATAAAGGTTCACTTTAAGACATAAAATGGGCAAAGTAAATAGGACGAATATCATTCATTCCGCCCATTCACGCTGCAGATAGTTGAGTACTGCTCCTGCTGTGACCGGGGTGCAGCCGGGAACCCCGGCTTCATGCCCCTCGCGGTCGAGGGGGGGAGGGAAGGACGCTTGAGTCCCGTGTGCTGAATGCTCTGAAGGGAAGCGCGCGGGGAGGGGAAGCAGAGACGGATGCAACGCGAGGGCAAGGTCTCTGCAAGGAGCGTTGTGGTTTAAAGACCAAGGGGAAAGGACTTGGGGGTGAGGGAGGGGCAGGCGTGACCATCTTGAAGTGGGATGAACTTGTCCTGTTGGAGAAGCAGCAAGGTCAGGGTGACCTGAGCTGTGTGGGGTGGAGCAGGGGAGAGTGGTGGGCCTGGGTGGACAGGGGCGCGGGGGTCAGATGGCCGGCTGTATATTAATTATCTTCTCTCCTACCCAGCAGGTCTTTCCTTGCCTCTTGCTCCTGTTTGCTGAGATCTATGGTCTTTCTGTGACCAAGGCCACTGCCATCTATCTGCTTTATACTTCAGGGTGGGCCTCTCTCAGCCCGAAGGGAAAAGATAAAGCGCTAAAAGAAAACACCCCGACGCTATAAACCAGAGCTATAGGCCCATCACCGCAGTGTGCGCGGGAGCCAGCGCCTCGGGTCTGCGCCACACGCCGGGCGAGCGGCTAAGGAACTGTTACTGCCCCTCTGCGCTTGGCACGGGCCGTTTACGGTGTAAAATGACTACCACCTTTGCAACAGAAACAGCCTCGCGTCCTTCAGAAGAAATTGCATGGGCACAAATACGCGTTTACAAAGTGTGCTTCCCCCTCACATTCTCTGGACAAAGTGAAGTCTTGAAAAGGCAACTCCGTGGAAAAAGAGCCTTATAAAAATGTGCATAGTGATGCGAGACCTCCGGCCGCCCTTCCCCATCAGAAGGGTGTCACGGCCCTATGCCGAGCTGGACGCTCTCCAAACGACGGTGCCTCGCCACACGCCCTCTTCCCGGCGAGGGCTGGATTCCCTATTTTGGAACATCCACAGCGCTAGTCCATAAACGTACCTCATTGTCATAACAGCACTGCCTCGGGAAGCCTCATAAACATTTCTGGAAATGGTGTTTTTTCTCAAACCTTTAGATGTAATGGAAATTTTACAATAGAAGAAAATGGAAACTTCAAGTTGTGTCCTTGCAAAAGAAAAGTCTCTCCCCTTAATGAAAAAGTGCTCTATAAAGCTAATGTTTTTCTATTACCATTTGCAGTTCTTTCCCCAATTCTTTAAGTCTGAAACTTCTAGGTGGTGAGGTTGCTGTAGAGTAGAAAAGGTATCCAACCAGGAACCTTGCTCTTGGGCAAGACACTAACCTGGTATAAAACTGACATATTTGCTCTGCCCTCCTCAAGAGTTGCTATGAATAAATGAATGAGTGGATAGATGGATGGATGTATTAATGGATGGATGGATGGATGGATGGATGGATGGATGGATGGATGGATGGATGAACGGATGGATGGATGGATGGGTGGATGGATGGATGGATGGATGGATGAATAATAGATGGATGGATGAGTGGATGAATGAATGAATGAATGAATGGATTGATGGATGGATGAAAGGATGGATGGATGAATAATAGATGGATGGATGGATGAGTGGATGAATGAATGAATGAATGAATGGATGGATGGATGGATGGATGGATGGATGGATGAAAGGATGGATGGATGAATAATAGATGGATGAGTGGATGAATGAATGAATGAATGAATGGGTACTTTCCTCTCCTGGGCCCTCTCCCAGCAGCCTGGCTCATTGGAAATGGTTCATCCTCCCAGGTGTCCTGGGTGTGCTGGAACCACCCGTTAGGCTTAGTGGTTTATTCTGATGCCACACCCTCAGACATGCGCGTCCACAGCCAGTTCTCCGGGTCAGCTACCTTGAGCTGCAACATTTTTCTCTAATTCTTCACGGCATTGCCTATCAAAGAATAGTTGCTTTACAAACCTGTTGAACCCAATGCATCCGTCAGTGATTCAAAGATTTAACTTTATAGTGTCGCATTCATTTGCTAATTAGAAGAAAGATGATGTGCTGCCCCAGACCTGTTCTCTGAACTATCCTATCCTCTTACCTTCCCACCCATCTAGCCATCGCTGGCCACTAGTGCTCTGCCATGATAGAAATGTTCTGCATCTGTGCTGTCAGGCACTGTAATCACCAGCTTCCTATGGTCGCAGGGCACCCAAAATGTGGCTGGTGCAACTGAGGAACTAAATGTTTGATTTTTTTTAATTTTAATGAATTAACATTTACGTAGCCACACAACTAGTAGTTCTTGTACTAGGCAGTGTTGATCTATACTGAAGTCACAAAAATATTTTTAGAAGCAGGGGAAAGGTTTCCTGGCCACTTGGATCCTTAAAACAGTTTAGACAGGAAACCTCCCTGCTTATCTACCTAGTGAAACTAGCTTCAGGTTACACTCTGTATCTCTAGCCATCAATTTCCTTTTGAAATCATCTATAGAGCACGTCTGCTTATGGTCTCAAGCACTTTCCCGATGGGGTTGAGCAAAGACAATGCTCCAGGGGTGAGATGTCTCCCTACAGCTGAGGCTTCTCTTTTCAGGGGCAGCATTTCCAGCATTTTAATGATCACCGATTCTCAGATACGTCTTCAAAAATACCTTGAGATGAATTCTTAGACATCGCCACACGTGAAGAGAAGTGAAATGATTTCCCGCTGATGCCGCGGGGTCGTGCTCTTATAGGAAGTGAGGAAGAAAGGTTCGAGCCTGACAGCTAAACCGTATTTTCAAGAAAATTCCATTTTTATCTTCTTTGGGGGGAAGTCCCACATGGAGAGTGTTCAGATGTATGTCTATGTGGCTCCATAGAAACCGAGTCAGATTTAAAAGCTGTAGTGTTTTTAAGCTAAGGCCACTTCAGCATATAAGACAAAAGCCATGATTCAAAACAGCAAACAGAGATGGGTCAAATACCCTGATCCCGCAAGAAACTCAAACGGCGAGAAGACTTGGGTTTGACAAGAGCAAACGCACAACTTCAGGATCAGCGACAGAAAGTGTGGCCACGCACAGTGGACCTGGACGTGTTGATTGTGAGAGGTGACAACCTTTATGTGTGTGGCCTAAGTCCCTTCCTTAGCAGCAAGTTTCCTCTACATTCCTCCCCAACATGGTATTTGTAATTACTGAATATCATACTTTTATCACTGTCTTTCCATTGTATCTGACATAGTTCAGCAGTTTCATTTAATCTTTGTTTTTTATAGTTGAATCATGCCTTTTTTAAAAATTTATCTTAATTGTTGAAAGTATTACAGATGCCCCCCTTTTCCCCCATTGACCCCTTCCACCCCGCTCCCCCCCCCCCAGGTGGTCACCATGCACTATCGTCTGTGCCCACGGGCCATACGTATACATGCATGTAAGTTCTTTGGTTAATCTTATCTGTCTCTCTCTGATCCTTCCTCCCTTCCTCCCCTCACTCCAGTCTTTCCCATTCATTCTTCAGCCCCTCTCTCCACTCCTAGAGCCCCACCCGCTCCCCCAGTCACTCCCCCTCCCCAGCAGACAAGCAAACCAAAGCCTGGGCCTGACAGGTGCCCCCTAAGCAGGCGGATAGCTCCTGGGGACAAGTAGGAGTCAGGCCTAGGACAAGCCACCTTCTACGACAGGGACAATAATTAAAACTGTTGTGACTCATGGCCGCCCGCCCAGGCAGAGGAGTTTCCCAGAGGCAGTGCCTCTCACAGGTCCCTGGAGGAGCGGAACGGGGCAGGACGGTGCTGGAATCCCACAGGACACCAGCGACCTCTGAGCCTGCAGCCCCGAGGCCCCGGGAACGCGGAGCTGAAGTCAGAGGAGCCGGGGGCGGCCAGAGGCCTGTGTGACAGTGTCGATGCATTTCACGCCGGAGACGCGTGAAGAACAGGGAATCTCTGATTTTTACAGAAATGAATTCTGACACTTAAAAACAGTGAAATACCAGCGGTTGTACTGGTAGATCAGTCTCTATTTGGAAAATAGCACCAAGCCACTACTTATCCAGGGCAGTTTCCTCTCCTGCTGAGTCACCCCCCTCCCGGCAGGCTTCCCGCCTGCATCAGTCCCTTCCTCTCCCTGAGTGACAGCGTCCCGGCCCCGAGTCCTGGATGCTACGATTACTGGGTAGTAAGTTTATGTCACGGGTTTTGGCACCACCTGATGAAAACAACTGGTGGGTATATTCGTTCCACACAGCGGGGGTGGCTGACTGCTGGGGATTCAGATTCGGCAGTGGCGGGGCAGAGAGACCGAGAGAGGCCAGCACCGGGCGGACGGGGAACCTGTGGGCCCGGGAGCCAGGCTGACGGCCCTCAGCCCAGCCCTGCCGCTTCCCAGCTCTCTAGCTCTTAAGCCCTCGTCTCCCCAGCTGCTCCCGGGGGTGGGTTCTGGGGTACCGCTGTAATGCCCCCCACGAGAGCACCAGGTGCAGAAGAAAGCTTTATTTTCGTGGAATTACACCCGTGGGTTTCCAGAGTCCCGTTTCCCTTGGTCCAGTCAGAGTGGAGTTGCAGCTGGGGCCTCAGTAGAGCTAAAACCAGAGCCGGCGTCCAGAGTTTCCTTTCCACGCGGGAGCCGCGGCCAGGCCAGCGTCAGGCCCTGAGCCCGGGTTTCCCGCTGCGGTCTCAGCGCATCCGTGCGGGGTCTGTGCACCTGAGGACGGGCGTGAGCGGGCGGCTGGGTGCCCGGGACGCTCGCTGCCCGGGCGCTAGACATAGTCCTAGTCACAGGCCGCAGGTGCGGCCACGGTTCCAGTCTGTGTATCGCTATTTCTGTCCGGTTTGAATTTAACTTGTCTTTTTTCTCAAGTTAAGGCTTTTCATAAGTTAGGGACCTTTAGGGTGCAATAATGGAAAACCTAACTAAACGTGTTTTAAGTAACAGATGATTTATTATCTTACATAACAAGAAATCTGGAGGCATCTCCGGATCGGTTAATTCGGCAAAGCAACGATGACACCTAGGACCTGTTTCCTTTCCATTTTTCTACTCTGATCACTAGCAGGTTAAATTTAGTGCATGTCTCCTCAAAATATCTCCCTCTCTCTCCCTCCCCCCCTTCCTCTCTCTCTCAGTAAACCAGGGAGAGGAGAGGGGCCGTCCTGCAAACCACTTAGGCCTCCAGGTACCTAAAGAGTGTTGCAAGTTTTGTTTTGTTAGCAAAGAAAGGAGTCGGTTGCTTTGGAGGAGCAGTAATGGCAGGTGAGCAGGCAGCCAATGTTCAGCTCTAGCCCGATTTTCATTTGAGTTAGTCCAAAATAAAGCAGCCAGTGAGAAAAGACAGGGGCATCCTCGGAGAGCAACGGGACGGCTTAGGGAGGAATTCTTAACCTTAGAGATGGCTGAAGCCAACTCAGCGGCGAGGGAAACGGGAGAGATTCGCATATCGGGACCAGTTACAGTGCCCAGAAGTTGGAGGTGGAATAGCTTTGGGGTAGCGGCTGGGTTTTCTCTCCTTTTGGGGGGGGGGCGGGAAGGGCTCATTCTCTTCTGGGAAAAGCATATCCACGTGGAATGGATGGAAATGTTCTGTGCGCCTCGGTTCTCGGCTACTCAGCATCTGCTGCATGAAAGGAAAGCTGGGGAAGTCAGGACAAGGAGCGGCACCTGTCTCCACCCTCACTCTCAGGTGCCCCCACGAGGGAGAGACACAGGGTCGGCAACGTGTGTCACGTTAAAAAGAAGCTACCAGAAGTCTGACTTCAAGGGAAGCCCAAGAAATTGGGGAGAAAGATCCAGTGTCAAGTGTTCCACAGATAAGGGCCTTATAATCACCCGCCCAGTGTTTGTAATCCTGCTCAGAAGATACCGAGACGATGCCTGCCCTTTAACGTTGAAGGGAGACGTTTATTCTGCATGGGGGGGAAACCACTGGCCAGTAAAATCTGCGACTCTATCAGCATTGCAGGTTTGGGTGAGAGGCCCGGGTGGGAATTAAATCTTGACTTCAAATACAGAAAGCGCTGATTTGCAGAGGAGAAGGGCTGTTTTGTTTATACCCCACGTAGGTCCTGAGTGGAACTTGAGTTTACATTCGTGCGTAAGGGTTTGAAGAAGTTCCTAAGAAGGATTTCTTGAGCATCTGTGCTCCCACAAATCAGAATACATTGCTCGTGGAGGCCGTATCCTATTTCTTTGCCAATTTCCATCAAAGAATAATATCTTTGCTGCTGTAAGTATGATTCAGAAAGGTTGGGTCAGATTGTATTTCATGCCTCCTGCCGGTCCTTTAAAATAATTCTTGGCCATTTTAAGTTTTCTTGGGGGAAACGCTAATGTTCAGGTTTCCCTCTATGAAAAGAGCGCTGGCATCTGAGTGTTCTGCTGGCAAAGCAGGAAGAGGGGGGGTGCTTGCAGTCAAATATGCTTGGGAAGGCATAGCTTTTCCAGACACTTTTATTTATCTTTCTCAACCATTAGCCTGCTGTGTCAGCCAGTACCTCTGTGTGTGTGTGTGTGTGTGTGTGTGTGTGTGTGTGTGTGTGTGTGTTTCTCTTTTGTACCAAAGATAGTAGGTGCTGGGTGAGGAGGGTGGTCGGTGGAAAAATCAGTGATATTCCATGTTTATTAATCCCTGAGAGGATGCTGAGCACCTGCCACCTCGGAAATTTCCCCTGGTGTTTAGGTAACACATGCTGGTTTTATTTAGTAATGACATTCTTTAACAAAATGAAAACGGGAACTGACAAGTGAGAAGGGAGTATAATTCAACGAATCTAGTTCCTGTCAGAAGTGAGGTTCGAAGTATTTTAAAGGGATGGAAGAAACAAACTTTCAGAGGGACGTGCTTCTAACCCTTCATCTAATATTCCATTAACAGAAGCCAGAAAGCCGCTCATTTACGGGAAGCTATCGCCCTGTGCTCGCATTGGTTCAAACACATTTCTTTTCTGTTTTAGTTCCATGGACAAAAGGCAGCTATATGAATAGAACTAATTAGCTACCGTGGGAAAACCACAGCCTTTCATTACAAGCAAAGCTTATGGGGGTTCATGCAAAAGTTTAGTATATCGCAGGCCCTGTCAATGCTTCAAAAAGAGCTAGATAATTCCCATAATTAATTTAGAAACTAGAGTTGATTTTCTGCCTTGAAATTACTTATTAAATTTAAAAAGTGAGATTGGCATAGTAATAAAAAATTAGACACATAAAAGAAGTAAACAGCCTGGCCGAGTAGCTCAGGGGTTGAGCATCGACTTATGATCCAGGAGATCACAGTGCAATTCCCGGTCAGGGCACATGCCCGGGTTGCGGGCTCCATCCCCAGTCGGGGGTGTGCAGGAGGCAGCCGATCAATGACTCTCTCATCATTGATGTTTCAACTCTCTCTCTCCCTTCCTTTCTCTGAAATCAATAAAGATACTTTTTTTAAAAAAAAAAAAAAGAAGGAAGTAAACGGTTATTATGTATAGTCGGGAAAGTGCCGCCTGAACAGTGCCATCCAGCAAGTTATGATCCGAAGGGACAGTATGGAAATGATATCATTGTCGTTTCTGAAAAGCCATTGTTGAAAACGGAAACTCTAAGGATGTAATACTCCTGTTAGTAATACTCCTGTTACCGGTGGGGAGAGGGCCCCCTCCCCACCTGCTGCTTGTGGGATTCCTGCGATATTTCAAGAAAAAGAACTTCCTGAGACTCATGTGGGAGAGCAGTGATTTTTATTTCTGTGGAATTATATCCCTGAGTCTCGAAGGTCCCATTTCCCTTATCCCGCCATAAAAGAAGTATAGATGTGGCTTCATGAGGGCTAGAATCAGAGTCAGCATCCAGAGTTTCCGTTCCATGTTGGGATAGTCCAATTCAGTGCCAGGCTAGCTTAGTTCATGCTGCCTACTGCAGACCCATGAGTTTATTGCGTGTTGGGTCCACATGGCCATGGGCCATCAGGGTGAATGTAAGGAAGCAGAAACAAGAGAGCCCCAGGAGCCGAGAGCCACAAGAAAGCAAACCAAGAGCCAAGAGCCAAGAGCCAAGAGAATTCCTTTGTTTAGGGGATTATATATCCCCAAACTTTTGTGGGCTTGCAATGGCCACACCTCTCCTGGCCAATGATCTCTGTTCCCAGGTGTGACTGATAGGCTCCTTCCCTAGTCACCCCAACTTCACTGTGCATGCATTTGTCTCCCCTTTGGTGGACCCCTTCCCCCAGTGATCTGCAGGGGATGGGCTGGTGGTTCCCTGGGGAGTGCAAAGGTGCAGCTTCCTGGTGAAGCTACCCAAATGACATGCCTATAATTTCTGGCCTTGCCTATTATTAATAACTAGCTCATTACAGCCGTACTCTTAGAGTTTCTGTAGCCTCTGAACTTCATTATTAAGATGAAGCTCTAATTACAAATCCTGCTATACCCTTGGTAATTAATTCAGTAGTGACACTGTTTATTCATGTACCCGGTGATGCTTTATTGTGTATTATACTCTGAAAAAATTAATTTTGCTTCTGGTAGAAGACCATGCTTCAGAATAGTAGGCCAACACTAGGTCTTTTGAGCTGGGTACACCATATTTTATGGCTTTCCTTAAGGTTGTCTCATCTGTAGAGACAATGAAATCTCTGAAACCAAGTCCATGCAAGTTAGAGATGAGTGAGGAAGGCAGACATTAAACCGTCACCAAGCCAGGTGTCGGGACCCTGACCCACCCTGTGCTATGGGAGGCCAGGGGAGAGAAACAGGATTTAGATTGTGGAGCTGGTGTGGCAGAGCTGGATGGAGACAGGTGGCTGAAAGTTAACTTGCTAAAATCCCTTCTCTGGCTTCCAACTGAATGTGGTACATTATCTACATCTCCAAGGTGACCCCTGGGCCCCCGTCACCGTCCCCCCCAGATCTTCCCTCACCTGGAGCACCCCTGCTTGACCAGCCTCCCAGTGGTCTCTCTCATGCCCTGGGACTTTTCCTTTCCCCCAGCTTTTGCACACGTCTCTCGCTTCTCAGGGAAAACGCTGGTAGGTGTTCTGCCAGCTTAGCCCGGCCTCGCTTAAATGTGACATTTTCAGCTTCAATGTTATTTTCAAAGAGGCTTCCCCTTCTCTCCCATTTGCTCTCCGGCCTTGATCTACTGAGCCCTTGGCGCAGGTTATAATTATGCATTTGTTTTTCCAGAGCTGCACTGTCCCGTGGGATCGGGACCCGGGGCTGCTGAGCGCTGGGAACTCGCCTCGTCTGCGCGAAGACGTGAGTGAGAGCGGAGGGCCCGCTGGCCACCTGCGCACGCCGACGGAGCGCACAGCGCCCTGGCTGCACTCACGGCCCATGGCGGAGCCAAAGCTCGCTATTTCGGATACAGTATTGTGCGAGGTGAAATATATTATTAAATTATTTTTGCTTTTTTTTTTAAACATGGTTACTAGAAAACTTAAAATAAATATGATCTTTCTTGTCCTTTCCACTGGAAGCTGGGGCTTCCGCCCTGGTCCCGAGGTTTCCCGCCCGGCCACCCTGCCCCCAGCTGCTTCCGTGCCGTGTTCCTCCCGCATCCCCTGTCCTTTTGCTTTGTTTTCCTCCCGAGCATTTCCATCCCTCTGACTACTTGATTTATCTCCCGTGCATCTGCCAGACTCTCAGCGAGCATCTGAATAAATGAGCCTGGAGCTGGGGAGGCGGGTGGCAGCTGTGAGCTCAGATTCACGCTCGCACAGCATCTCCCAGCCTGGGTCCCCCGAGGTGCACCCGGGGCCTGGGCGCTTCCCTGCGCGTCCCAAACGCGCCTCCCACCCAGGAACCTCCTCTTTCTCTCCAGCTGGATTTTCCAACGAGCCAAGCTGACTTCTGCACATATTCTGGTGTTTTGAGTAAGAAAAACAGGTGGCTTGGCCCATTTAGTGAAGGACGACCTAGGACACTCGGGCGTTTTAAAGATCTCAGTCTTAAATTGTGCTTTACTTTCCACTGTCACCGAATTCCACAAGCCGGCGTGTCGGTGGCCTCAAGAAGCACTGCAGAATCCAGCCACATTGCAAGGATCAGCCTTAGAGACGCTGGGATGCGGTGAAAGTAGACCCAACGTCTTATCATGAAGAACTCGGGTGACTCTTCTACTAACTATTCAATGAGATTTCACCGCACAAGCCGGCTCCTCCTAGCCAGAGGGAGCAGGATTCATTCCTTCCACGATCTGTGATGTTTAATTCGGTAGCTTTGTCTTTAAAAACTAAAGAGCTGGGTTTGGAAGCTGAATCTGTTGAACACTCAACAGCCAGACCGGCGAGGGGACTGCTGTTTGCTATGCATGGGGCGGCCTATATTCAATGATGAATCTTGGTTTAAACTTTAATGTGACGCTCCATAAATAAATAGGGAATACTGCATAATTACCCCAAGCACGTGTACTTGCCTGAGCCGTAGTTTAACACAGGCATCCTGGCTGCAATCTGTACAAAGAATATCTTTAAAAATTTAATGTGGCGCCCTGTGGATGGAAAAGTAACCACATAATGTTGTTAAGGTTGTAGTTTTCTTAGTCAGTTATACAAAGTCTAATCACCAGGGTGTACACCTGAAACTAATATAATATCGAATGTCAACTCTCGTTGCATAATAAGCGAATGATTTTTTTAAAAAAAGATTGTAGTTTTTTCCTGCTGGTTGGGAAACAATTCTAATTAGGCCAATGGGGATCTTGTGTACAAATTATCTATAAAAGGGAGCACTGGAGATGCGACATTCCTTTTAGGGCACCTAAAAGTAGTTCCTTTGAAGGTGGGCAGTAGTGAATTTATGAATGGCTACATCCGATTCAGTATAGTCCCAAAAAGAAAAAAATATACAGGCTGTCCACCCAAAAATGTATACATACTTTTAACAGCTGATAGCTCAATTTTGAAAATGAAGCGTATTTTAATAAACAGTCTTTATAATTATTCAAAGTGTGTGTATACATTTTGGGGGGACACCTAATATATATGTAATATATATGTAGTAATATATATATTACTACATTAATGATTGTTTACTATCATCATAAACAATAATATGAGAAGATGGTAATTGGTAATTTTTTTAAAAAACTACCCAAATCATGCTTGTTCTATGGAGCATCTCTTGCATTTATCTATCCAGACCTCTCCCTCTTCTGACAACAGAAATGAATGCCCTGGCTATTGCCGGGGGCATTGACCTTGGGCAGGGTGTATGTATCAGGATTTCTCAGCACTCGTCCATGTGACAGCAAACCATGGGCAGATGATTCAAGTTGGGGCAATCCAGTATCTGTGTGGGGACTTTTCAAGTTCAGGTTGTGAAAAGAAAGCCTTTTTTTCTTCTCTGTCATAAGCTCTAGGGGTCCGCACCAGACACACCCACACAGACAAAAAGGATCTGAGGGAAGCGAGCCAGCAGGAAGGTTCGAGAGGTCAATCATCCCACCAGAGAGCTCTGAGTCCTGGTTTCAGCCCAGAGGTCAGGCCCAGGCCTGCCTTTTCAGCAGATGGGTTGGGTCATATGAGCCAATAAATTCCCTAGGGTCCCCGTTTGCTGGTTCTCTTGGGCTTTCAGTCATTTTAAACAGGGAGAAACGGGAGCATCCCATGAACGAGGCAACAATTCAGTGAAATCGGGACATGGCCACTACCTTCAGGCTTCCCACATCCAGTTACCACGGGCCTGCTGCTTTCCTCAAACACAAAGCAAAAACAAACAAAACCTTCCACAAGACTTTTTATTAAACATGTTTCTTATTGATTTTTAGAGGGGGAGGAAGGGAGAGGGAGAGAGAAAGAGAAACATCAATGATGAGAGGGAGTCATGGATCGATTGCCTCCTGCACACCCCCTGCTGTGAACTGAGCCCGCAACCGGGGCACGTGCCCTGACCAGGAATCCAACCGTGACCTCCTGGTTCATAGGTCGATGCCAACCACTGGGCCGTATCGGCCAGGCCACAAGACTTTACTAAAATGATCGAGTCATTTTTGCTATTCTTAATTATGAGTATTTTAATTTAAAAAACAGCAGCGTTTTAGAACAGCATCTTATTTAACCTACTCTCTCAAATGGTCCTCCCTGGTAGGCAGTCAGGGCCGTCAGAGATAAGCGTGACACTGCTGATGGCAAGTGGAATTTACGTCTGAATATTCCGCTGTGAGCTGCCAGCAGCATTTGTCTCGATGTTTCTCAAATCCTATCACCCCCGAGCAGCAGTGTCATCTGTCTTTGCTTGTGGGGATTTCCATGCAGCAACATTAAGAACAAACTTAATTGACAGTCAGTCGGAACCGGAGGGCAGCGCAGGATCAATTACCTAAATATGCTGGTGGTTACCAAAGAGAACGGAGTTCATGAATCTCCTATAACAAGGCTGCGGGTTACGTAGAAAGATTTCTGTTCTTTGGTGGCATGGAGCTATCACCTGAAACTGTCATATTGTTATTTCAAATATATATTAAAAATGAAAGTTCAATAAGCTTCCCCCCATTTGAAATCTTGACAACTTTGCCAGTGCAAACTAATCCTAAATAGAATTACCAATATCAAGAGTGATGGCTCCAGCTGTCGGGGGGGGGGGGGGGGGGGGGGGTTACGGGGCTGGATGAAAAAGGTGAAGGGATTAAGAAAAAAAAAACAACACTCTTAGACACAGACTACAGTATGGTGATTGCCAGAGGGAAAGGGGGTGGGGGAGGTAGAAGAGGGTACACAGGGGATAAATGAACCCACAATAATACAATATAGAGATGATGTGTTTATAGACTTGTACACCTGAAACCTATATAATTTTATTAACCAATGTCACCCCAATAAATTAAAAAAAAAGAAAGTTAAATGCAGTCATAAGAGCGGGGGTCCTAACTGATAGGATTATTGTCTTTCTAAGAAGAGACGTAGCTAGAACTGTTCCCCACCCCAGCTCACAGCAAGCAGGCGGCTGCCTACAAGCCAGGTCGGGAGCTCGGACCAGAAACTACATTTTCTGACACCTTACTCATGGACATCTAGCCTCTATAACTGTGAGAAAGTAAATGCCTGCTGTTTGAGACATCAAAAAAAGAAAGGAGCGATAGTTCCTACTGTACCCTCTTTTGAGAGTATTACCCTTCTGACTGAAGGTGCTGAGGCCCATCCTTCAGCCGCTCCCACGGGACCTGCGGCCGGCCTGTCACACTTACATCCTGGGAAAGGGAAGGGCCTCCACTGTGGAGATGAGATTCTAACAGCATTTTTTTCTGGATTCAAAAATTATTGGATATCAAGTCTTTTTGCTTTAACGTTCTTTGTAATAGAGGTAATTCGGTTTATCAAAGCAAGTCATTTTGAAAACATGATTGATAAGCTGTCGGAGAGGAGCTTGCATTGCGCATGAGGAATTCTGAACATTTAGCAGCACATTCTCACGGCGAAGGCTGGTTTGGGGCTTTGGAATCGGAAAGACTTGCGTTTGAATCTCAACCCTGCTTTCACGGGCTGGGTAGCCCTAGGCAGGTTTCTTAACCCTTCCATTTCTTTATCTGTAGACTGAGTGATGACAGCGCAGTCCTCATAGGATTGTCGTAGGAATTAAATGAGATAATGTTTGAAAAGGGCTCAGCACCCAACTGAGCAGAGTAAACATTCACCGCTTATTTGTGTTTCTCTAAGAATGTGAATACATCCGTCACCCCCAAGAGTTTCTTTCTTCTACTCCATACCCTCTCTCGCTGACCCCCCTGCACCACCCGCAGCGCCCATCTCCACACAACCGCTGATCCGACATCTGTCACTACATATATGAGTTTGCATTTCCCAGGATTTTGTATAAATAGAATCACAGAGTGCGTGTTCTTCTTTATCTGTCTTCCTTCATATAATTATTTTGAAATTCATTGAAATTGTAGTTAATATTGATAGTTCATTTTTTAAATTGCTGAGTTGCCTTCTATTGTCCGGAGAGAGCACATCTGTCTGTCCACTCACCTGCGGGACACTGGGTTGTTTCCGGTTTGGGGGTATCCCCAGTAAATCTACCGTGGACATTCATGCACAAGTCTGTCTACGAACAGATGCTTCCCATTGTTTAAGTAAATACCTAGGAGTTGAATGGCTGGATTACATGTAGGGATATGTTTAAATTTTCAGTAACTATCAAACTGTTTTCTAAAGTGGTTATACTACTGAGTGTTCCCATTAGCAGTGTGTGACAGTGCCAATTGCTCCACGCCGTGGCCAAAACGTCCGAGGCAATCTTTTCAGTCTTGGCCACTCTGGTCCATGCAGAGTTGTGTCTCCTTATGGTTCTAATTTCCCTAATGACGAATGATGCTGAGCATTTTTCATGTGATTACCAGCCATCCACGCATCTCCTTTGTTGAAACTTCTGTTGAAATCTTTGGCCTGCATTTAAATTAAGTTTGCAACCATGTGATTGTTGAGCTGTGTAAGTCCTTCACATATTCTATATACAGGTCCTTTGCTGGGTATATGTTTTGTGATCATTTCCTCCCAGTTTGTGGTTTGCATTTTCATTTTCTTAACAGTGATTTTTTAAAACACAGATGTCTTTAATTTTGATTAAGTCCAACTTATCATTCTTTTTCTTTATGGGTCATGATTTTCACATTGTATCTAGGAAAGTTTTTCCAAAGGTACAGGTGTGACGTTTTCTCCTGAAAGTGTTATGAATTGCGTTTCTGTCTGTCGTTTATTTTTGAGTTAATAATTTTTTATACGGCATGAGGAGCGAATTAAAGTTGATTTTTTCCCCTGGATTTCAACACCATTTCTCAAAAAGATCATCCTTTCTCCACTCCCCGGCCTTTGCGGCCCTGTGCGTTTAATGGTTCTCCAGGCAGAGTAGGAAATGAAAGCTTAGAGAGCTATGATCTGAGGCTCTGGGCTGAAGGGTACAGGGCTTTTAAATGACTTCCCTGCCTCCTAAGAACCTCTTTAGCCGAAGACCAGGGTTCTCCTGTCAGCATTTATCATAGTCATCAGCTTTGGGGCACAGTGTCCGAGACGCCTGGGAGGAACTGTGCTAATTAAACCTGTGTCCTCCTAGGCACGTGCCAAACGTCCATCTGTCGGTCAGACGGTCCGGGAGACAGACGCTGCGCCTCGGCCGGGAGCCCTGTTACTTCCCACGGAGAGGACGCCTGGGATCGTCACCGTCAGCAAAGTCCAAGGAGAAGCTACAAATGGGAGGGGGGAGGCTGATCTGACCCAAAGCCATTCATACGATTTTCTGTTTAAGTTAAAATCGCGGAAACGACAGTGGCGCAGGGTTTGATTCATGAGGATTCGGGTTAAATCCTAATTTCGCAACGAAAATGAATCCCGAGAAGAATGAAATTTAAAACTCTCTCATGACGGAAGCCCTTATGCCTGTGAATTATTATTATCATAACAAGGTTAATTACACGGCCGGCTGTGGAGTGGTCATTAAGTTACTGAGATCCGTCAGGCGTCACCCGCCACCCGAGGAGGGAGCGCGGACCGAGACGCTGGTTCTCGGCCACCTGCCGTTTCCCGTGTGGAACCGGGGAGCGGTGCGTTTTAGCGTAACCTGCGTAATCACAGGAACTTTGTTCTAGAGCTTCTACGGTGAACGGGAAGGGATGCGTTCTCGGTGTTTTATGACACCCGGCTTGTGCCTCCCAGGGGAGAAAGACACCCTCCCTCTAAAACCAGAAATACATCCTGCCTGATGCGACCCGACGCCCCTCGCTGTGCCGCCTGCGGGGACACCAAAGAGGCCAGGGTCTCCTGCAAGACGCATCGTCCGCCTCAACCCTTGGAGCACCTGAGGGGGCCCTCCCTGCAAGGGGGGCAGCTGTGTAGTCACGGCCAAGGGGTGACTCAAGACTTGACTGACGGCACCTAAATATTTTTCATTTGGAGAGTAGCTGCCTGCCCCTCCTGGGCAGAAGCCAAGTCTAATTTATGCTGATGTCTCCGACGTCTGCTGACAGAGAACAGGTGCATACCCCACGTTTATCAAAAACTGTGGGCAGATATCACAGGCATCTTTAACCAACTGGCTGAGACTAGATTAGTCTTCATGTAAGATGATGGGAAATGGCATTAGATTTAAATCACTTAACGTCTATTTGCGAGGTTGAATTTTAGAAATGGCAATTATATAACATTCTTCGCTAGAGTCCTACTTCCAGATGTATTGGCTAAGAATATTTTATCAGCCAGAACTCACACTTGATGCATAGCTGGCTTATAGAAAAGCAAAAATAGGCATAGCGTTAATAAATAAGTCTGGATTCCTGTGAGGCGACGGCTCTCCCTTGTTGAAAATCAATGGGCCAAAGATGTATAGGTTTATTTATTTTCTATATGTATATGAATGGAATAGACCTGAGAGTCTAGAAATGCATACGTCTACCTTATCCAGCAGCACATTGATTTTTGATTACTGTAGCTTTGCAGTAAGTTTTAAAAATGGAAAGTGTGAGTCCTTCCACTTTGTTCTTTTTGAAGATTGTTTTTGACTATCTGGAGTCCCTTTTGCAATTATTTATATATTTTAGGGTCAGATTTTTTTACTTAATCATTGTTTTCAATATACTTCCCAAGCCCTCCTCTGTGCCTGAGATGCTCTGTCTGGTCTCCGGAAAATGAGTCTCCAGTCCTGTGCTGGGGAGTCACGAGCTACGTGGAATCGGAAGAAAATAAATCTGAGAAATACCCTTGAGCCCTAAGACCTTGAGGTCTGGCCTCTCAATGCTTCCCTTGAGGCCAGTTTCATGAGGACCAGGTGCGGTCAGTTTCCAGGCCTTCATGACCTGGAACAAAATGACAATCAGGCTGCTTATCGGTTCTCCGCATGGTTGACCCGGGGCTCAGTTTTCTTGGGTGTGCCAGGTCTGTCTCACATCTCTATGTTTTCAAGCATCTAAAATGTCCTTGCCATTGTTTCCTCTACTATCTTTGTCTCTGTGGGTTGCCATTGTTTCCTCTATTGTCTTTGTCTCCGTGGGTTTATTTCCTTAAAAAAAGGAAATATGTCATTGTCTGAGATTCAGGAAGGAGCGGGCCTGCGTCTGTGTCCAGCCTGCCCTGCCCATGATTTCCTGGAAGTCTCCTTAGCCATAGTTTCTTTGTCTAATATATTGAGAACTTTCAATGTGACTTGGTTCTCCTACTACACAATTTTTAATAGCTGCATCGCCTTTTATTGTGGGAAAATATGCTCATTTATTTTACAACTTTCTTTGGGGTCATTTTCCATTTTTTAGTTTTAGAAGCAATGCTGTGATGAACACCCATGTAGAAAGTTTCGTGCATTCCCATAAGTATTTTCCTAGAATAAATTCCTAGAACTGGTATTACTCAATCATAAGGCCTATACATGTATTAAGAATTTTTGATATATATTGTTAACCCAGCAGAGAGGTTTCATTGATTTCACATCTACCAGCTGCTTATGAGAGTGATTTTTTCCCCCCACACACTTATCAACGTTGGACATTATCATTAAAATAATGCCCTTATACTTTTTTTTTTTTTTAATTTTTCAAACTAGAAGTGGACTCAACACAATCATTTTGGCTATAATGTGATTATTAGGAGGAATGGCTTAAAATTTATTATCCTAAAACTGAATATTTATATTTGGCAGAAATCTCTAAATTTAAATCCACTTATATTTAACAAAATAAAACCCTCCATATAACAGATCACTTGGTTTGGTTGTTGAGAAGCATATATTCCTACTAATTCTTTTTAGCAATTTCAATAAGGACCTCTCTTGCTCAACTAGATATACTTTTTGCCTACGGAATTGGTAGAAAATTTATAAACCCTACTTAGGTAATATTCTGCACTATTCACTATAAAATAAAATTGAGGGGGCGGGGGCTTGATAAACCATTTGTTCATAGCTAGGTCTATTGTTTTCTATATTTGTTATTTTTGGGGGGGCATATCTTGGCCTTGCCTGAAGGAATTCTTTTGGCCATGCCAGTGACAAAATCGAGAGACCATATGTTCAGGAGAGAGTCTTAGCTCCTTCCAAGCTCCATCCAGTAATGTTAGCCTTGCCTGCTGTTTATTTCATCTTTAAAGAACATGGAACTCTCCTTAATAGCATTAGAAAAGGCCTGTGCACAGAGTTAATTCTTTCCTGTTCCCATTTATTAAAATGTTAGAGACAACTAGTAATTATGAAAAATTGTCTGAATGACAGGCAACGCATCCATCTCTCATGAACCGTGACTTTCAAATATCTCATTAACTCCTCAACCTTTTCTTTACATGAAATTTTAAGTCCTATTTGCTTGGCTCTCCCTTACTCCTGACAAGGTGAGCAGCTTCCATCGGATGGAAATGCCAAGAACACCTTGCTGGCCTGGGAAGGGGAGCCATGTCATCGAGTGTCTGCTCGCAGCCAGATTTTCTGAACTACGTCTGCTTCCCAAATCTCCTGGGGCAATCCATTTATTTCCTTCTTCTAAGGTGAAATATGAATTGATATTCATATTTTCCCTTTTATTAAATATAATCGTCGGCTCCTAATTTACTGAAAAACAGGTTGAGACTCTCAAAGTAAAAAGAATTGTTTTTTAAATGGCATGGGCAAGGGGAAGCCCTTGAAGATTCCTAAAAAGAGTGACAAATGGACTGTATTTATAGTTGAGAAAGATGTTACAGGTAGATCTGTCAGGATAGATGAGAGGAAGTTCAGACCGGAGGCAGAATGTCAGACTAAAGACATTTTCAGATGTCCCCAGGAGTTCACAGCCAAGAACGGGAACAGGACACTCAATGTGAGACAGGATACGGCCACCAAACAGAAACCATGCCAGGTCTTTCAAACAGAGGGGTTGAGTGAGGTGCTGGGAGAACTGGGAAGCCCAACGTGAACTGGTGGGGCACCCGAGTTTAGGAACAAGAGGTACCACCAGGGCTCTGAAGGGAGAGAGAGGAAGGGAAGGACAAGCCCCCCACTAGGCGACTGGGTTAGAGCTGCACCCATGGCGGGGGGCATCTGGAAAGCACTAAATCAGGGAGGAAGGGAGAGGCTGTCTGACTAATGTCAGCACAGAGAAGCTGCAACCTCGGCTGTGGGACCCCCACTTTGTCCCGAAGGGGACACCTGGGTCACCAATACTCCATCGTTCACTGTCTCCCTCTGCCTCAACCTGGGTGCCAGGTGACAAGAAAGGGAGGGGGCCGGAGTGGTCCTACCAGGCAGGATGGAGCATGGGCCTGAGCGTCCAAGAGGTGAAAGACTGGTCCTGCGTGTGAAGGGATGTGTTTGTGCCATAAAATAATGGTGAGCATTGACATGGCATCCGAGGGAAAGATGAATTTCTACTGGGCAGAGCTGTGGCTGATCAATACCCCCAAGAAAATTTCATCTGCACATGAATTTGGGCTGGTTTGGGAACAAAGAGAACAAGTCCTACTGTAAATATAGCTGCTACTAAATTTTAAGGGGTTCGGCTGTCTTACCAGAATTTTGGAGGAGACTGAGACCTTAAATCCTTTGATTTTCAGACGTTTTAAAGTCTGCAGTCAATTTATGCCTGTAGAAAAACATTTGGAAGTTGATTTTTTTATTTTAACAAATGGATGAAGATTTGTTACTATTCAAAGGAAAAATGGCTTTTGGAGATGACTTTTAGGAGCTCCAGTGAGAGGGACCATGCGCTTTACCGCCTGCCACTCAGCGGGATTTCAAGGGACGTCCAGCTCTGCCCTGGACTGAGGCTTTGGGCAGAGCTCTCAGCCCGCCTGTGGTTTGCAAGGCCATTGAGTGACTCTGGTTGCATCTTAAAAGCCCAGCATTAACCACAAATGACGTGAGACCAAACTCACCCAGAGGGCCAGACTTCAGACTGTATTTCATGATTCCAGCCCTAAAACGACGGTGCGGCCCTACTACCTTAGCCACTTGCATGCCCGGGCGTAAATGCCACCTTCCTTCCCCGGGCCTGCAGCCGAGCTGCCTTTGGCTGCCAGGGGATGCCCCTGGTTTCTTTGTTTAGGTGTTTTTATATGACTTTTCATCCTGAGGTATAGCGATCTCGTTTTCTAAACAGAGATGTCATGCACCGAATTATTCTCTTTTGCCCATTTATGCCAAGTGAACCCACTGTGTGTGTGGCTCCACTGAAGACCCGAGTATAATTCTTTCTGTGTTTCTGTGTCTATGAACAGGAAACTGCCCTGACCTTTGGGGACTTAACGTGCATAGTAGTGTCTTCTTGCCCCCGGATTTTACCCACAGGATCCTGCTCTATGCAAAAAAGAGCTCACCACCGGATGTTGCAGACCGGACCTTCTACAATGTTGAAGGATTCTATTTATTTCTGGGCTTTTTACATTAAATGTTTGAACGCTTCTATGTAAGGTTTCTAAGGCAATCGGTCTTGGCAAAGGTAACGGGGCCATCCTGATATTATGTAAAACTCTAAAATTTCAGATCTGGTTGACATAGGATGTCCCGGGGACTCCACTGAGGTTAGTGACCACAGAAAGCCGCCGGGCCCCCATTAAATGCCCATTACATACAGGGCAGAGCCCTTCACCTTCTGATGGGTGAGGTGGTCCTGTCTTTATATGAGAAGGAAGAAAATATCACTTTTTTTCTATTTTATTATCGAGGCAGTCTCACCCTCACCCTTCCAGCTTGTTTTCTTGTCATGATTTATATAGAATGTGCGGGAACAGAGCCTGTCTGGGTCCGTCAGCCACCCTGAGAATGACAATTCTCCTCCCAACCTAAAAACCACATGCGAGATGGAATCGTAACACGCTGAGCACTAGTTAGCCTTTTGTCCTGGAGCCAGAAGAGAGGACTTTTCATAGAGCAGGCGCCCCTCGGAGATCCTGCGAGCTGGCTCCCGGCCGCCCCCGTAAAGCGAGCCCCACGGTAAAGCGGGTCGTCAGTTTCGCTGGCGAGGCGCTCGCTGCCAATCTGGGAAAGTGACGGCATCTGTGGAGAGCGATTAAGCGGAGCCCAGGGCGCCTGTAGGTGCAGCCCGCCGCTGGCTTGATTAGCTTGGATTGTAGGGGCCATGGTGGAGCCGGGGTCTCATCTCCTCAGGCTGCTCGGATCTCCAATCGCGCCAGTCTACTTCACGCACACGTTCGGGTGAGCAGAGCCAGCTGCCCACCTTTTCTCGGGGAGCAGCAACACTCCAGAGGCGCGCCTGAGCCTTCTGAGTGCTCCGGGTGGTCCCACCCCACCCCCCTTAATGCTTTCAATCTTCTTCTCTCTGCATCTCTCTGCCTCTCACCTTCCCTTCCTCTCTAACAGAAAAAAAAGAAAAAGAAAAAAATATATATATACACACACACACACACACACACAGGCTAATATTGACTTATAGCAGCAATTTTAAATTTCATAATCCTTGCAAAAACATAAAAGTATGACATTGGTGACGCTCGTCTTTGCTGGGTACAAGCAAACATCTCCTAGGCCCGAAGGTGTTAACACAGCACTCGCACCAGATGGGGGGTCGGCGGCACTGTGGCCCTGGCCACCCTCCCCAGAGGACACCTGGTCCGGGGCCCCAGGGCATGGGGGGTTCCAACGGGCGGCAGGGCCTCCTGCGATGAGAAACGCCAGGCACCTGGGGGCGGGAGGCCCCTCCTCCCAGGCGGGTCCATAAAGCGTCTGTCTGTCTGGCTCACACCACTCATCAGGCAAAACCCGGTCCTCCTGGAAGGCTCTCCGGCTCCCTCGCTCTGAGGCCCGGGCAGCAGGGTCCTGCCCCGGGGCTGGCTGGCCTGTGGGCAGAAGGCCTGGAGGCAGCTACAGGGGCTTCTGGAGCTGAACCCGGGGACCCAGTGCATCTCCTCCACCAAGGTCTCAGGCAAGTGTTTTCTTTTTCTAGAGCTCACTGGACTTTGAGGTGTATTATGGTTGGCGCGGTCCTGTGGGGATGGATTCCCCACTCAGAATTTCCATGAGGGTTACCTTCTAAAAGGGCTGAGAAATGCCGCTTCTTAGAGAGCGCTGTGCCCCTTTGCTCGCCCCCCCCCCCCAGTTTTTGCATTATCAGGTCTGTGCGAGGTCCCACTCAGCCCGCGGGCCCAGGCCCGGGGGGATAACTCGGTTGGCGCTTCAGGCTATAATCAGCGACCAGCTGCGTGTCCTGTTTCAGTCTTTCGGATGCTTGTAGGCCCCGCTCATCGGTCTAAAGTTCCCCTCTCTCGCCTCTGTTGGGTTGTGCTGTTTTGGCTTATTTCATTGAGCATCATGTCTTCAAATTTCATCCATGTTGTAGCATGTCCTTCAGTCTCCCTTGTTTCTTGGGGGGCGGGGGGGGAATGGGAGGAGACACCTGGCAGTTCGATACCAAGGGGCCAGAGTGGGGGTGGTAGAGGTGCTATCCGCCCTCTGGTTTATGTGTCTGACGTTTTCTGCCCTTGTGTTTTAAAAGTCGGTGGCAGTTTCATTGTCTTTCCCCTCCCGCCCCTCCCCCAGCAACCCCATCCCAGAATTCTGATTTTCTGAGACGTTCTTAGGGCCCCTAATGGTCCCACACACCCCCACTTTCCTTTGCACCCCACCCCTTCTCTGTGCTTATCGCAGTGGCTTGCGCTTGACTGTGTCCCCGCCAGTCCTCCCCTCGTCCCCCCTCCTCACCCCATCGCCCCCTAAGTAGCTCTGGGGAGAGCGGTTGTGGGGAGACGGGCAGAGCGGCAGAGACGGAGGAAGGTACCTCTTCTGTTGATTAAAAAAAAAACACATTGTTCGGTGGCTGGAATCTCTTTATTACTGTGAGAGGCCTGATTTTATATCTATAAACATATTATACAGGGTTGTATCGTGTAAAAATTATTGTCAAAGTTCAAGTCTCTATGTGTTCTCCGTGCCTGCCGTGAAGGGACCCACAGGGAGGGGGAAGCGTGGGGGGCGCCCCTCTTTCCGTGGAAGCCTCCTGTGCCTTCTAGAGCTGGACCCCAGTGTGTGAGTCACTCTGGTTGTGGCAGTGGCTCTGGCAGCTGAGCAGGGTCCAAAGACGACGACGTTCAGATGCTCCGGCCCCGCCCGGGGACACCCGGAGGCGGACGGCATCCCCATAGATCGGGGAAGCTGGTTCGCTCTCACTGGGCTCGAGCCTTTAGCGCTGGCCGCGCCCTGGGAGGACCTGCCCGTAACCCGAGGGTGGGGCCAACCAGCAAGAGGGCTCTGAAAATGCCCAGGTTGATCTTTCAGACGCGTCCGATGACTAAGAAACATCTGAGTCTTGGACAGAGTACAGAATTTCAAAACTTCAGCTCCATGAGCCGTGACGAGGCTAATCACAAAGTGCTTAGCGCAGCGGCCTTCAATTATCGCGGGCTCCGGCCACGGTCTGTAACGCTAACAGCTGCGCGGGCCCCACGCGGTCTTTCAAACACAGAACTATTTCAGGTGCCTCCAAGGTAATTACACGTCAGAGTCTCCTCCGGGCTCCAGATCACAAGAAAAAAAAGTAAAATTCTACAAGCCCAGAGAGCTTGCACCGGCTGCAGGCTTTCCCATCCCAGGGTATCGATGGGATCGTGGTCGTTGGAGCCGTAACGGACTTGCCTGCTCTCAGAGCTGGGACACTTCGGAAATTCGCATCACGGCTGTATTCATGTTAAAACAGAGTCGTTTGTTCAGAATCTCCCAGGGAGAAGAAAATCGCCGTATGTCTTTGAGGGGTCAGAATAGTTTCCAGGGTCGACGGGAAGCCCGTGGCGGGACACAGCAGATAGTGGGAAAGAAAAGCTGACTGTGCGGAGTCCTGGGCGGGCCTCGCCGGGGAAGCCGGGGCAGGACGCACTCAGGGTAAGCGAGGCCGTCGGGGCAGAGCCTCGCCTGTTCCACGCGGAGCCCACTGACGCCCAACCCGGAGCTTCTCACGCACAGCCTCCCCTCTCCCTTGCGATGTGAATATGTTTTTAGAAGATAGAAAAATGTCTCCACAATGTTGTGCTTCTTTTAACAGAACAGCCTACGGTGCTCACAGCATTTGCCGAGCTCCCCTGGTGGAGACGCGAGGCTGTGCGACGGGCCTCGGACAGGAAGGAGCCGGGCGCGGGTCAGGGGCTGGGTAGGAAGGCTGCGAAATCGGTGAGATACACACCGCGTGGGGAGGAAGGGACAATACAAATCACCGCGACCCATTTAACATGCAAAGTAATTACCAGTGAATTCGGGTGCTGAGAACAGAAGCGTTTTTATGTGATTCCATGTTGAAAAGTTACCATCGATTTCATCGTTTACTTCTAAGGGAGCCAACGAAGCAGGAGGGAAAGCAACCGTGTATCTTTTGTTCCCTGTCGCTTCTGCTTTCTGCCACCAAGGAGTGCTTTTCCCAAGGGTGACGTCTCTCCGGCCAAAGGGGTCCGTCAGCACTAGGATTCCTATCCAGGCAGAACCTCCTATTTTCCACGACTGCTGGCTGAGTGTTTCACAAACTAAAAAATAAGCCAGTTAGCAATTAGGCATTAGTGACTCACCGTGGTAGCTCTTAGAGATCATATATTTTCAAATTTGCTGGAGCTTTCTTTAATCAAAATATTGGCCGTAGTGGTAGCAATTAGTGTCCCCATGGCAAATCCTCAGGGAAATATTTTTAGAGAGACTGGGTTTTGAGTGCTCCAGGTGAAGAACTGGGATGCTCTGAAATTTCGTTCTCCTTGTCGACTGACAAGTTAGCCCGTAGCGGTTGCATGGAAGCTGGCAGAAGGCATGAGACTCCTGGGCAGACACAGGGCACAAGGTCATGGGACAGGCCTCACAGCAACAGCAGTAGCCAGAGTCTCATGGTTTTCTCCCGCCGCCCCTAAGGCCTCGATGGTGCCAGCACACCTGATGGGTCATGTGACAGGAGAGGTACCCTGAGCTCGGGGAACCCAAATATTTTATAATGGACTCAAGAACACCTGCTGGAACCGTGTCCCAAGGGAAGGCCTTCTCTTAATGATATTGGGTAGTAAGCAAACCTGCCCTCTGCTCTGGAGGGAGACACTATCTCTACCTTCCAACCTATTTACTGTATAAACATCCTTGAAACACAGTCCAGAAAGGAAGGGCGATTAGTGCCTGTGGGCGGAAGACCATAGAAATGCACAGCACCCCTGGGAGCTGCCTCCTGACTGCGCATCCAGAGGTGCTTTCCTGCAGGCGTCTCCTGTGACCTGCCAGGCAGTGCTCTAGGTGCTACAGAACATGCTTATATACAACGCCCTCCTCTATTCCCCCGCGTGACCCTGTGGGAGACATTTTATCATTTCTCTTGTACAGATCAGGAGCCTGAGACCTAGAGAAAGAATGTTTCTTGTTTAGATTCAGTGAGTGCCACCAACGGATTCCACCCAGGCTGCTCCGGCCCAGGTACCCATGCTCTCAGGCCTGCGCCAGCCCACCTCGCCTTCCACGCAGATTTCATTACAGCTAAAGAAAACAGAATCTAACTTAAAGGCCCTCATGCAAAAGGTGATTATATAGCAATTATAATACAGCAATAGCTCTTCTATAGCAACTTGTAAAGCTAATCAAAGGCACCATTCTTTGTGTACACGCTTCATTCATTCATTTTTGCAATCCCCACCCCAGGATATGTTTTTATTGATTTTTAGAGAGAGAGAGGCAGGGAGAGACAGAGAGACAGAGACAGACACAGAGAGAAAAACATTGATCGTGTGGGCCCTGGCTGGGAAATGAACCCGTAACCTTTTTGGTGTATGGGACGGCGCTCCAGCTAACTGAGCCACCCGGCCAGGGCTCTCATCCATTTTTTTCCAAAAGGGAATTAGTGTAAAATAAATAAACAAACAAATAAATAAATACCAGGCTCAATTAAGTAAAGAAACCCTGACTTACGCCTGCAGTTTGCTTCATGTTTTACTAATTCGGTTGTGAGATGAGTAGATCTCTGGTAAATGTCTTACTTTCACTTGGTTCATTACTTTGACTTTTTGGGATAGTTCATCACCTTCTAGAAATTGATGGTACAGATGGTCTTGACTGACTAGCTACTAAATATGGTCCGTGTACTTGACCCCTAAGGAGGGGTCAGCATCACATAGGCCCATCCGTACCGCAGGCCCACTCTGTGTTCCACATTTGCGTGCACCATTCCCGGACCAGTGCCATGTGCTTCTCTTCCTGCGGTAACACTTATTTTGGCAGCTCTTTTGGCCTCCAACACCCTCCTTCCCCAGTGTGTACTGACGTTTCAGTCCCATCCCGTGAATATATGCCCGACCTGCCCACAGACAGCACTCCCTTCCTCGGGTGAACCCCTTCGATTTTAGTTTTTCTTTTCAAGGGTCATCTTGGTTGTGTATCTGTTCCATCCACACAGTCACAACATAAGCTTCCTGTGGCAGTCACGTGTCTTATCTTTGTTGTTATAGTGCATACACTATATTTAGACACAACGTAGCCTTGAGGGGGCCTAAGAGTTCAGAGTGCGGAGGAGCTGGCCAGCAAGACGTGGGGGGTCCCGTGGGCAGTCTGTCCCAGGCGGCCCCTGGCCATGGCCTGTGGTCGGTGCCAGGCCCTGCTGCTTGAGGAGGGGGTACACTCTTACTTCCTGGCCTGGCCCGATGCTCCCACTTTCTCTGTGTCCTTCCTAAATTAAGTATTTCCTGCTGAGACCCCCAAGGGGAGCTCCTTCATGTTTCTGGGCTTATCTAGAACATTCCAGGTCTTCCTCAGCATTGCTTGTTCTGAAGTCTCACTATATGACATACCAGGTGGGGGGGGGGGGAGAAACATCTGTTCCCAGGGAGGTCACCGTTTTTGTAAAAAACAAAAAATAATCTCTTCATAATTAGCAGCACTGACAAGTGTGGCGAGCAGATGGCTCTCCATCCCCTCCCACTTAACGCAGAACGTGGGTGACGTTTCAGCTCCCCAGGTGCCGGGGTCTCCATGCGCCTTCAACCTGAGAGGAGTAGAGTTAGGTGGACTGTGTGTGTTCACACGGATGTAAATATAAAAATATCCCACGGCCTTTCCCTTTTATTGTGGCTGGTTTCTAGTCTATGCAGTCAGTATATCTATGCATATGATGAACATAGATTTGCATATATCTGTGATATAATACAGATAACTACACATACTCAATCCCGATCTGCGTATTTTGTTTCTGACACTAGCGTGCTTCTAATGTTCATTTATATATCTGATGATGTGCTTCTTCCTCTATCCAATGGAAAATTTATTTAATTGTTTCTGAGGAGCTATTTATATCAGAAAGAGGCCAGTTGAAAGAAAAGAAAAAAAAAAATCACCGTAGTTTCTAATGGATACAAGCCTTTTAGTAGAGTTGAGCACCCAAATCGGATTGGTCTCCCCCAGATTTGTGAGTAGAAGGAGAGGTAGAGTCCAGGTTTGGCTTCCGCATGGCACTCACAGGAGGTGGCGAGTCCTCCTGGGGACTCTGTCCCGCCCGCCGCCCGCCGCACAGTCCTCCGCCTCACGTCACAGTCGCCTCCCTGGGCATTACAGCAACTTCATCTCTGGCTGAGCTGAGACCTGCAACCTCAGGGATCACTAGACAATGACTGACTTCTGCAGATAGTACCTGAGGGAGCAGCACACATTTCCCGAAATTTCCAGGGGTGACCCTGACACTGCAGGTGGCACAAATGGCCAGGCGGGGGAATCGAGTTATTTTCTGAATAGTTTTCAAGCTCGGATTGGATTTTAGGGGATGAACAATTTTAAGAAATAAAAGGAAACTGACTCGTGTGCTCCTTCTCCAGGCACAGAAGTTGCCGCAGATGTAAACGTTGCTGAAAACTTCAGAATAACCCCATTAAACTGCTTGCAAAAGCTACTTTGTTTTTCACCCGCTCACCTCTGATACAATGTCACTCACATAGGAAGCCACAGAGTGTTTTCTTCTGGAATAACATTCTCTTTTTAGAAAATGGTTACTTGGCAAGAAAGCCAGTTCTTAACGTACAGGGAGAGGCTTTGTGCGTGCGGCCTTGATTTCCAAATGCGTTGGGTAGGGGACCGAACAAAAACTAATCACCGCTCCTGAGGTGCAAGTGCGGCTTCTGGTCTCTGGTGGTCGGTGGGATATTTCAAATCTCCACCAGGAGGGGGCTCTTCTTGGGAGCCTGGACTGCTGAGGCTGTCCTGGGGACTGCAAGCTGTGATCACCACTGTTGGCCTCAGTGGCCACGGTGCATGCTTAGAGTACCGGCAAACACCCACCCCACCCCACCCCCCCCCCCCCCCCCGGAGGAAGGAAAATGCCTCTCCTTGTTACCGCGTCTGGCACTTTGCCCAGCTCATTATATACTTTATTTCATTTAATTCTAAAAAAAGACCAGGAACATCTACTGCGCCCACAGGTACTGTATTCCTCGGACGCCAACAGGAAGGCCATTGTCCTCCAAACTTACATTTTCCTTTCTTCTGTGCATTCCCTTTATCTCTTCTTCCCTCTGCCCGAGTCCTTTCTTCGCTTTCCTTCCCTGGACTCCCCGGTCCTGGTGGCTGGCACTCATGCCTCTCCTTCCCCCGCCTTGGGCTCCCTCCTCTGCAGTCTGGGGCCTGCCAGAGGCTCCTGCCGGTGTCCTGGAGTGAGCGCCACTGGCGATTCCTGCAGCTAAAACTGCTGTAGGCTGCTGGCATAAGTCAAGTCGCATTTGGCAAAATGCGTGCGATGGATCTGGAAACTGGGTTGCACTCATTCTAGAGCAATTAACTGGATAATTGCTCTGGCACGAGGACCGCCTCGGGCTATTCTTGTAACAAAATAGATCATTTTAACTATAGCTCCACCTAATCTTCCAGGAGGCGCTAACCAACGGGGCCCGATCTTGTTTTAGATGCATCCAATATGCTCTTCTACAGCAGCTTTGCTGCCTTAATCTCTGGGTTTCTGAACCGGGAGTCCTTGATCTCCTGTGAAATAAAAACCAAGTGTTTTTTGAATTAAGCCAAGAGCACATGAGAGGGCACAACGCTTCATCACTTTTTTCCCCTGATTTTCTCTGGCCAGGCTCTTGTCCCGCTTGCCCAGCACTTTAGACCCATCCCTGAGAAAGGTGAGTCCGCACCTCTCAGGTGTGACAGTGGGAAGAATTTCGCAAACGAGAGCAGGGAGGATGGTCCTGGCCGGCCGGTGGTGGTGTTTGTACCACTGACTGGTCACTCCGCCCATCTGACAGCTCGTGGGCACAGAGAGCCTGGCCCGCGGGCTCAGCCTGGTGAGTTCTACGCACAGGAGAAATGATGCGGCTCCTGGCCCCGGGGCTCCCACACAGATCCCAGAAGTTTACTGGGGGTAACTTTTTTAAAAAAAGTGGACGTGAAAGGCTTTGGTGGTTGGAAGCAACAAAAAAAGCCATGCAGTCAGAAAGATTTACCAAGGATTTGGGGCTGGAAACGAGCCCTAAACAGCGGGGCAAGTAAGTGAGACGGAGAGCCGCCTGCGACAAGGCTCTTTCCTGCGTCTCCTCTACCCTCCGCTTTACTGCGAAGCTGGGCGAACAAGCCGATCAGTGAGGTTGACGGAGGAGCCTCCCTGCTCCGCAACCTGACAGCGCTGGTTGCATGGTCCTGGGCTGCTGCCGGGCTTGGTGGCCTCTTCCTGAGTCTCAGGTCTTCTATAAAGTGAGGACACTAGCACGAATGACACTAGCTCGAATCTCTAGGTCTTGGAAGATTCCTATGGACTCTTCATTCATGCAGTGCACGGGTCTGAGCACTTGGTTCGTGTCCTCTGCTAGGCCTGGGGACGTAGGGGTTACACTTTGGATACATCTTTGCCCTCAAGAAGCTTAGCGTCGGGCAGAGAAGACAGATACAATTGTATAAAATACTCGCACAGTGCCTGACTCCGAGCAAGGCTTCAGGGCTCCCTGGTGCACACTGGCCGCTGTTTTCCATGGCAGCGCCCCACGCCACACGGGGCATATCAAATAGAAGAAATACCCTGCTTTCTCCCGACACAACCGCGCCGGCCCACGGTATCAGGCCCACTTGCTATTCTGTGTTGGGTCATTAAACCTCCCTCAAAGCTTCCCAACACTGAGTGTCTCAATAAGCTGACTTCTGATGCACACTGGTAATGCCTTTGGCGGGCGTGTACCTCCTTGGCGACAGCAGTCCTGCCTATATCGTCCCATGGTTGGAACTGAGATGCCTGCTGCTTTCTCGACAGTCACTGTGAATACAATGTATCCAGCCACCCAGGTGACAGTCACTGTGAATACAATGTATCCAGCCACCCAGGTGACAGTCACTGTGAATACAATGTATACAGCCACCCAGGTGTTTGGCACTCAAGCCATACAGCCGAACAAGTGGCACCTGGGGGCAGACCTCAGTCCAGTGTCTGCTTAGTCCTATATAACTTTGTTGTCCTTTCTATGCATATTTTGTTCCCTTTCCCCACACATTTCTGCCGCTGACTGTCACGGAGTTCTGAAAAGCCAGGATCTGAGTGTGATGCAGAGACCAGGGTGCAGGAAAGCCACCCGGGAGAGCGCTCGGGGCGGTACAGAGGTGCGAAGGGAAGAAACGGGCAGGACTACGCAGGAGGAGCTGGGCTGGGCCTGGTCTCCCCGAAGCGCGCGGCCAGCCCACGGGGAGCTGACCCATCATTGGAAAGAGACTGACCCAGAGTGGGACATGGCCTTGGGTGAGGTGGCTGTCCTCACCCGAGCCCTAAATCCCTAAGGAGCCTGGCAGAAGAGTCCCTGATTCACACTCCTTAGGGCAGACTCCAATGCGCTTTGGTTGCAGTTTTCATATTCTACCGCCAGATTGCCAACGCCGGCACGAAATGGTTACGGGATCGGTATTCAGATACTCTCGGGTCCCCCAAAAGCTTCCGTTACAATGGAAACTGGACACGGCCGCGTGACTTGGATTTTCTGAGATGTGTAGTTTTGGGGTCAGAGAGGAGCCTGGGTGTCATCCAGATAACCGGCCCACTGCTATGACTCACCTTCCCTCCCATATTTGGTTACATGTGAGACGGCTGACACTTTTGCCCCCTTTTACGAGCTCTGTCTTGGGTCCTGCGTCAGCATCCTCTCGTGAAAATGTGATAGTAGAGTCAGGTCGTTGCCTGTCACTTACTGCCCCTCCTACTGCGTGTTTTCCTTTTCACCTGGTTTCCACTGGCAGTAAATAGCTCCTCGAGACCGTAAGGATGCTTTTCTTTCCACGCAGCTCTGTGAGCACTGCTCCCGTCACATCATAACACATAGCTGTGCCGAGCTAAGGCAGCGACTCCTCAAAACAGTGTCATAAACTCACAAATGAGAGCTTATTTGATTTTCTGTAATTGTGGGTGAAATCTCCCAGGAATGCATAAAATATGGGGCCTCCTGAGTTTACGATTATTTCCTTGCTTTTAAATTAATTCAGTTTGTTACCATGTAACTGATCTATTTTAATCCCGATGCAGAGGTTTAAATCTTATATTGTTTAAAAATTTGTCCTGTAATGTGTTTATGCTTCTTAAAAGAAAAGGGACTATAAGGTAATACAGTGGGAAGGGGGTAAATACACATAAAAAATCCATTTCCATGCTAATGAAGTGTGTTATATGCTTTTAGAGAGAAAGCAGACATGCTCCAGAAATATACTTCCTTGGGTAAAAGGTGCTTGTTAAAAACATAAGCCACGAGCTTTCTAGGTAGTTACATTTTTCTATTTATGTGTTAAAGGAAGTGTTTTGTGTGAAATTACCAGGGAAAAAAATCCCCAAACAGAACAAAACAGATTAATGGCCATAGACTGAGGACTCTCCACTTTGTGTTTTCTGTCCTTAAACTTAAGGCTGTTGTTTTTAAACATTTTAAGTATTCAGAATATTTTTGCTCGCAAACTATAATACAAATTGAAAAACAAAATACTCATTTTCTTTTAAGAAACAAGGATTCCTACCCCCCCACACACACACGAGTGTGATATTTATCACTTCTTTTCTGTATTTAAAAATAAATTTACTGAAGAAACAAGATGGCGGTGCAGGGACCCGCTGCCCCCGCCGCCTCCCGCAACCGCATCAAAATCACAACTAAAACCCAGAACCACCGTCACTCGGAGCCTCCTGAGATCCGGCTGCACAGACGCCCCACAACCAGGGAGCTGAGGAAGCACCGAGACGGGGGGAGGGGGAGACGCGGGCGGGGCGGGGCTGGATCAGAGACGTGGCCGCGGGCCCACACCCAGTGCCCCAGGGTAAACCCGGGAGGGAATCTCGGCGGCAGGGGTTTCCCAGAGGAGGAGGGGTCCCAGCCCCACATCGGCCCCCAGCCCAGGGCTCCAGGACTGGGAGGAGACGTCCCCACAACTCCAGGCTGTGAACCCAGCGGGGACTGTCCTGAGGGTCGCGGAGGCCGAGGGAGCCCCAGCAGCTCCTCTAAAGGGCCCGGCACGGACTCACTCGGACGTTCCCTCTGAGCCCAGCGCCGGGCAGCAGCCGGAAAGGACCCGGGACACTCGGGGAGGAACTAACCTGCCTGAAGTCGGGGCGAGAGCTGGAGGGCGGCTTCCTCCCGGGCAGAAGGGCTGGCGGAGGCCATGGCTCCTGTGGCAAGTCTGCCCGAACAGCCGGCGGGCAGGCGCCATGTTTGAGTCGCCAGCACCTGACTCCCACCCTTGGCCCCGCCCCGTGATTCCCGGAGGCCCCGCCCCTCCCCACCTGCAGCTCATCCAGGCCATTTCCAGGGGCTTTTCTGTGCAAGTGGCCTCTCGAGCCTCAGGCTTAGGACTTTCCCAAAATCTCTCAAACAATCAGCAGCGGCCCCATAGGGCTTGATAAGTGGCCCCAGGCCTGGCACTAGCAGCAGCTGCACTGGCTCATAGCTGGGCCTCTCCTGGGCACCTCCAAGCCCAGCACAAGCAGCAGCCAACTATGGTTTGCTGTGTAGCTCATGCTGGGTGGCCCTGGACAAGGCACTGGCACAGGCTGACTTTGCACCTCTCAGGAGGCTCCAGAGACAGTGCACCTGGGGGTCAGACTTGACCACACTGGATTACAACCCTACCACACCCATGAGTGACACACTCAGGGGGCGCACTTGGTGAACACCAAAGCCCCACTGAAGTAAATCCTGCTCCATAGGGGTGTCTCCAGCACAGCAGCTCTTTGGCTGTAGTTGCAGCTGGTCCTCACAGCCAATTGGCCTGGGAGGAAATTCCTCCCAGTGATGCCAACAGCAACCAAGGCTCAGCTACAACAGGACAGTGCACACAGCCCACACAGGGGAGGACCTAGAAGACCCAGCTCAGGTGACTGGGGAGGCTGAGCCACTGGACCCTACAGGACACCTACTACACAAAGCCACTCTACACATTCCAGGAGACACAGCAGCTCTACCTAATACATAGAAACAAACACCTGGAAGCAGCCAAAATGCGGAGGCAAAGAAACATGTCACAAAGGAAAGAACAGAAGAAATCTCTAGAAGAGGAACTAAATGAAATAGATCCAAGCAAGCTAACAGATACAGAGCTCAGAATTTTGTTTATAAGGATGTTTAAGCAGACTATTAGGGAAATAACTGAGAAAATCGATAACAATAAAGTACCAATTTGAAATGAAGGCTACACGAACTGAAATGAAGAATAATTTACAGGGGATCAACAGTAGAGTAGAGGACACTGAGAATCAAATCAGCAATTTGGAACATGAGGAAACAAAAAACACCCAACCAGAAGAGCAAAAAGAAAAAAGAATCCAGAAATATGAAGATAGCATAAGGAGCCTCTGGGACAACTTCAAGAGGCCCAACATTCATATTATTGGAGTGACAGGAGGGGAAGAAAGAGAGCAAGAAATTGAAAACCTATTTGAAAAAATAATTACAGAAAACTTCCCCTACCTGGGGAAAGAAATAGACTTACAAGTCCAGGAAGCACAGAGGGTCCCAAACAAGAGGAACCCAAAGAGGCCCACAGCAAGACACATCATAATTAAAATGCCAAAGGTTAAAGACAAAGAGAATCTTAAAAGCAGCAAGAGAAAAGCAGTTAGTTACCTACCAGGGAGCACCCAGACGACTGTCAGCTGATTTCTCAACAGAAACCTTGAAGGCCAAAAGGGAGTGGCAAGAAATATTCAAAGTGATGAAAGACACGGAACTACAACCAAGATTGCTCTACCCAGCAAAGCTATCATTTAGAACTGAAGGTCAAATAAAGAGCTTCACAGATAAGAAAAAGCTAAAGGAGTTCATCACCACCAGACCAGCACTACAGGAAAAGTTGAAGGGTCTTCTCTATGAAGAAGCTAATGAACAAAAGAATCTGACGAACTAAATAGATCCAGAGACATTGATGCATGCAACAGATGATAATATTTCAGAGGGAAGAGGGAAGGGGGGTGGAGGGTGGGAAGAGATTAACCAAAGAAGTTATATGCACATATGCATAACCCATGGACACAGTTAATAACGGGGTGAAGGCCTGGGGAGGGGGTGGAGTGAGGTGGAGGCGGTCAATGGGGGCAAAAAAATGGGACACCTGTAATAGTTTCAACAATAAAGATAAATTTTAAAAAATTAATTTAAAAAATAAAAATAAAAAAATATATACTTACTCTATGTACCCATATCTGAATTTCATAAACCGTCCACTCATATCCAGTCTTACTTACTTTTCTCTCTCCCACCCAGATTATTTTAATGTTGAATAATTCCGTCTGTAAATATTTTATATGTGACTTTTTGAGGACTCTTTAAAACACAGTGCCACAGGCCTGTTATTATACTTAAGCAGTAACAAGAATTTCCTAATAGCATCAGATGCCCAGTAAGTGTTCAGGTTCTGTAAGTTTGTCAAATTATTTTATCAATCTGATTCAAACTGATATTCAAATAAGACCCAAGCATCACAATCAGCTGCATAACTCTGAAGTCTCCTTCGCTATGTGGGTTTTTTCTCCAGCTCTAATTTTTCCCCCCAGCTTCTTTGGGTAGAAACCAGGTCATTTACTCTGGATAGTTTCCCACAGTCTGGGTGTTGCTGATTGCTTTGCGGCGCGACAACCAATTAGCATGTTCTACTTTCCCTGCTACTTCCTGTAAATTGGTGCTAAGATCTCGAGAACTGATCAGATTTAGCTTTACGTTTTCGACAGGATACTTCAGATAACATTTTGTACTTCCATCCATCAGGAAGCAGGTCATATCTGGTTAACTTTTTTTTTAAATGTTAACAACAGCCATGAATGATTATTGCCTAGTCCATTATTTATGGCTTTAAAATATTAAGATTCTATCACCCCCACTTTATTTATTAGCTGTAAAGAAATACTTCTATAAAGAAATACGTCTCTCACCAACTACTTAGCTATCTGAGGTACAGTGTGTACACAGATTCAGTAGCTTGATTCTTTCCCTTTATTTACTGCTTTTCAAAATAACAAGTTTGCTCCTAGCATTCTCTAGATATAACCAGTGAAATTTTAAAATTACTTCTACCATATTTTTATATTTTTTTATGTCAGTTCCACTGCGAGTACTTTGTGAGATTTCGATTTTACTTTCCTACTCGCTCTGTCGGTTCTTACGGAGGGGGTGGCCTTGACACAGAGGTTCAGAAACTCCTCTGCCTGGCGTCACCATTTCCCACCCAGCATTTCCCACCTGGGTTCTACTCAACATTTCCGGGAGAGAAAAACTCTACGGCAACTTCCCATCAAAAGCTAAGTCAGAGTTTTATTAGGCAAAGTGAAATTTCTATTTGAATTTGCTAGAAAAAAACTTCTGTGAAAATGGTGTTCTACAAAAAAATAACATATGAAATAAATCAGCCCTGCCTTTTAGCAAGAAGTGGGGGAAACACACACACGATGTAGTGAGACTTGGATTTGGCATCGCCAAGTAGTTTCCGAGGAGCTACCTTTCCCGGCCTCCATTTCGGTGCCGGCCTCCCAGGAGGGATATGTCAGCGTCACGAGGGAAAAACCGAATTCCCTGGAACACAGGCAGCTTCCTGGCCAAAGTATTGTGAGAGTAACAAGGAACGTACGGGATCATTCTCATCACCTTCCTCACTCTCCTTGGGGCTCCTAATGACAAACGAGCATGTCCATGTGTGAGCGCACATGTGTGAGCACATGAGGGCATGTGTTCATGTGTTCATGTGTGTGTGCTTGTATGTAAGGGAACCTGTGGGCATGCATGAGGGCATTGCTCATGTGTGAGGGCACACGCAGGTACACACCAGCACCATGCCCAGTCTAAGGACCTATGTTTATCATAGCTTCACATGGTAACATTGACATGGTAACATTGACACAGAAACATTGACACAGTAACATTGACATGGTAACATTTAAGTGAATCCTAAGTTTAAAAAAGGGTCATCACTAAGCTCTGATGACTGTATGATTTATTTTTGAAACTGCTGAGGCGCTGTCATGGGAGGGAGGAGGGCCTTGCTTCATAGATCATCATTTGATTGTAGAAGAATCTCAGACAGTATCAGAAAGTCCTGGAAACAGCAAAGACACTTAACTGGGGCTTTCGGTGCCGGCTTATCTCGAGCAGTGATAAGATGGGGATTCGGAACGAGCAGAGGGAAAAACAGCAATTTTTAGAAAAGATCAACATGAACAACAATCCGAGAAATGAAGACGGACAGGCAGCTGACTGCCCCGGGCCCGTCCGCTAACCCTGAGGGCAGTGAACGGGGTGGGGAAGAGCAGCAGGGACGCCCGGCTCGGCCTCGGAGGGGACGGTCCGCTGGCTCGGGGAAGCCAGGACCAGCCCCGCTTCCTCAGCATTAGTTTCTGGGCTCATCCAGCAGGCGTGGGTCGGGCAGGACGCCGGGCAAGCTGCTGCTGCTGCTGCTACACACGCTGCTCTCCGAGGGAACCGGCCCCTGTGCTCAGCTCCGCCTCCACGCCCCCTGCACCCCTCTGGAGATCACTTTTGGTAAATGAACGGGGTGGGGAACAGGGGGGCTGGTGAGGCTCGGGCACTGTGGCGGCTGCAAACAAGCACCTCCAATGCGGCGCCTTGAGTTTCTGCATCCTTCCTAGTGTCAGGGTTGCAGAGGCCCAGGAAAGGGGCGCGAGGAGACGCCGCTCAGCACGGTGGAGCTGCAAGGAGGGGAGCTTGGGGCACCCTGGGGAGGACCAGCAGCCCGGGCCGTGACCTCGCCTCAGATTGAACGGAGCCACAGCACCTGAGAGGGGACTGGGCTCGATCCCGCAAACTGTCTCCCCTGGAGTTTCATTACTTCCCAGCTGCCGTTGATAGTCAACATTATCACATTCGTTTCAGGTGTACAGCATAGTGATTAGACATGCACATAACTTACCAAGTGATCTCCTGGTAAGTCTAGTCCCCAACCTCCCGCCAACACCAGGTGCAATTATTACAATATCACCGACAATGTTCCCTGCGCCGTGCTTTACGTCTGGTTCCTAGTTTGTAGCTACCAACCTGTACGTCTTAATCCCTTCAGCGTCTGCACCCAGCCCCCCAACCCTCGCCCCTCCAGCAACCCGCAGTTGGTTCTTTGTGTCTCTGAGCTCCTCACACACGAACACCTGCCCTAACGCATGAGCACGTGCGCCCTTACACGGAAGCACATGCGTGTCCCGCACACAGACATGCTCGCTTGTCACTAGGAGACCTGAGGAGAATGGTGATCACAAGTGTTCTTTGTGACTCTCCCACCGATTTAACACGGGAGCGGCCAGTGCCCAGACGCATTCGATTATTCATTCATGACAAGTTAACGCACAGGTAATAGGGAAAGCAGGAGAATAAATAACCTGTGCCCGTCAGCACAGCCAAACCAACAGAGCCGCAGGGCGAGAGAAGGGGGTAACTTCACCCACGTAAGGGGACGCGGCACAGGAGGCGACCGGCCGCCAGGATTCCCGCTGGAGAGGGGAACACGGCGTCCAATGTCCTGTTTCTCGGTGAGCACGTCGGAAGAGAGGAGAAATTTGGTGAAAAGTTAAGCTCAAGGGGAAAACGGGGATGGTGAGGTAGGTGCAGAGGAACAAAGAGTTCACCCCAAAAAACGAAACCTGCCGGGAGGGGTCTGCAGAAGGGGCATGGGAAACAAAATCAGTAAGGAAACCGTAAAATTCTCCAAGAACAGAAAAGAAGCTCAACGCCGCGATAGAGAATAGCGGAGGGTGAAGGTTCCGTGCAGACTTCAGCAAGCGCCCCCGCGTCGGACGTTAGGGGGAGCGGATACTTAAGAAGGCAGCCGAAAAGCACTTCATGGGCCAAATAAAACCCGAGAGTGTAGATTTAAAAGACTGTCCCCTGATGTGGAAATCGGAGGAGAACCGTTCATCTCCGGACCCCGTGCCCATGGCCGGCGCTGGGCGGTGCAGAAGCGCGGCCCGCAGGCCCCGGGGGGCGTCAGTGGGTCCGTCTGCGGGCCTCACCCGCGGGTGTGCTCGGGGCCGCCCCCTGAGAGCCCGGGGGCCTCGCTCTGCTCCGCAGGGCTGCCCGGAGCCCGAGCCGGCCTGGCCGCTGGGTGCGCGCCTCTCCCACGGACTCCCTTTCCCTGCCTGGATGCCCAAGCACGTATCTATCGCCTTAACTTCCGAAGCTTCACTTTCCCCCAATTTCACGAGTAGGTCTTCTTAGGGATAATTTATGTGCAATTATTCCTAAGTGGCTACTGCTTCACCTTTCAATGGACGATGGCTGTCCTTTGAAAAACAGCCGCGGGCAGAGGTGGGGAGGAAGGTTTCGCTGGGGGCCCCTTGCAGTCCTTCCCTGGGTTTCCTGTCCGCTGTTTCTTTTGACTCGGGGATGCATTTCTTTTTCATTTTCCCCTGTGGGTCGCAGCAGAGCCTTGCAGATCACAGGGCCTCTAAATAGCATTCGGTGACCACTTAGAACCTGCTTTCTCTCCCTGCCTCGTTCTTGGCCCCCTGTGGTCTCCCATCACTGGGAGACAGGGCCGTGGCTATAAATTGTCCTTTTTGGTCTGTTTTCTGTTTCCTTTCCTTCATCTTCTCCTCTCTTGCTGTTCAGCAATGTCAAATCTCTTCTCTACAAGGACATCCCCACTTCCCAAGGACCACCAGGTCCATCTTCTAGGACCAGTGCACACTTCTGAGGCACAAGGGGGCGTGTGTTGGTGACAGGCACACCCTTTCTTCACTCCCCCAGGGCTTGCTGCCTGTGGCCAGCGAGCTCCACACAGGGCAGTGCAGAGCCAGGCGGGGCCTGCGCTGCCCTGAAAAAGGGTTTCCCTCCCTATTTCTAATCCTGCGTTGGTTTTTAATGAGTATGAAGAGAGGGAAATGGGTAATAAAATACATTCTGTCTTTGTTACCAAAATTCACAATTGTGATTTTATCTTTAGCTAGTAATCGTATGAACTTTTTTCATTTCACTTACTATGTTATGTATTTAATAGGTACATAAATACATATATATTATATAGTATATATTACAAACTGAACATATATACAATATATTTAATAGATTTATGTACTATATATGCTAGATGTATCACATATAACCTGATATAATATACATATGAGTATCTATATAGATTACATAATCTTTCTATATAGAGATGTCATTTTCTATACAGATTGTATCATCTCTACGCAGATTCCATCATCTCTATTAAATAATTTACCATCTATCTACATTTTTATCTTGATGAACCGCTTGAGAGTAATTTACAGACCTCATGACGCTTCATCCTAAATACGTCACGTCTCCTACCTAAGAGGATGCTCCCCCACGTAGCCACAGAACAATTTCACACTCAAGAATTGAACACTGATCTCATACTGTTGTGCAATATGCAGCCTAAATTCACATTTATTAGTGCCCAATACAGTTATAGCTATGCTTTAAAATGTCAGAATCCAGTGAGAAGTCGCTTACTGAATTCTGTCAGGTAACTTTCGGCCTTCTCTCTGGAGAGCAGTTTTCTGTAGTCGCTCCCCGCTTTTCAGAGACATTTGCGTTTCTGGAGGCCAGTGGTCTGGACTTGTCTTACCTTCTCGTGTTCAGCTTCAAGTGGACCTTTCTGAAACGAGCACTGTGTGGACAATTGTGTGGACGTCCAGTGACATCACACTAGGAAAACATGTCCGCTGGTCTCATTATCAGGGGTGCTCTATTATATTATTTATTGAGGAGTGCCCACCGGATCTGTCTATTGTGCAGTGGCCTTTCTTTTCATAACTAATAGGCAACCTGGTAGTTTACGCTTTAGCACATGAATATCCTGCTCCCCTGTCGCCTTTCACCTAAGTGTTAGCATTCACTAGCCATTCCTGCCTCACCGATGGCTGCAACGGTGGCTGCGAGTGACTTTTATTCTTCTGTGCCCCCAGTAGCCTAGCCTTTGATTGCGGTGCTTCGGCACCTATTTCTGGGTTTTATTTGGTGCATTAGCCTAAACTGATACAGGTAGTCAGCACAGCATCCTGATATGAACTGTTGTTAATATTTCTTTTAGAGCAGAGACTTCTGCTAGTGTTTGTTATAAACACTTCAGGGCTGGCGTCATTCCTTCAAAATGGCATGTGCCGCCCGGCCGGGCGTGGCTCAGCGGTTGAGCGTCGACCTAGGATCCAGGCGATCGGGGTTCGATTCCCGGTCAGGGCACATGCCCAGGTTGCGGGCCCCATCCCTGGTTGGGGGCGTGCAGGAGGCAGCCGATCAATGACTCTCTCATCACTGATGTATCTCTCTCTCTTTCCCTCTCCTTTCCTCTCTCTGAAATCAATAAAGATATATTTTAAAAAAAAATTAAAAAATGGCATGTGCCCCAGAGCGAGTAGGCTTGACTCCCTGTGAAAATATTGCACGCCTGTGAAAATGCAGCTTTACGTTAGGGTTCTGCACTGGTTCTGTCTGATCGAAACCCTAGACTAAAACAACAGAAGGATCTGGGATTTTAAGAAGCTTGCTTGACTGTGCTTGAACTATTTGGCAGTCGAGAGGCAGGTAGGTGGTACACTAGTTAAACGCAGGGCTCAGGCTTAGAGAGTCTGTGTGGACGTGAGCATGTTCCTGAAATCCTCTGCTTCATTTCTGTCATACTTAAAATGAAACAAACAACCCCCACATCTCAGGAACGTTTTAAGGCAAAATGACATGATGTGCAAGTTGTTTGGCGTAATGCCTGCCTCAGGGCCTTATCTTGAAACAGGGCACCTGATAAATGGAAACTCATATTATTTTTGCTTCTGAATTATAGTAATAAAAAGTGGTACTGCTCTGTGAAATACACTGATTACCGGAGCTTTCGCGTGTGTGCAAATGCTACACACAATTAACAGATGAAATAGAATCCAAATGTCCAAATTAACAGGATCTGTTGGCTCTTCTGTGATGGGGATGTTTGTAAATATTCTCTACGAACTTCGTTTATAGCAGATTTTGAAAAATTGCTTTACAATCCCATTGCAGCTTCCCAGAAACACTGCTTATCAGGTTTCACTCCATGGCCTGTAATTTTTTTTCCCCAGAAGCCGTCCTAGAAAGACAAACACAGGCTGTTTGGGGCTTAGTTTCCCGGGCGCACAGTCCTGCTGTTTGGTAACCGAGCCCTCTTGGGTTTCCTGACTCGGTGCCCCAGTCGGGTCCGCTCCTTGGGCTCCATTCGGCTCTTTCTTTCCCACGGAGACGCTCAGCCTCACTTGGCCTTAACTCCCAGGAACGGGCGCTCGCGATTTCCTCCAGCTCGCTTTCCTTCCGCAGCCCCTTCGACTCCTCGGGCCGTGGGCCCTGCGCTCGGAGAGTCAACGCGGCGTCCACCTGGCGGCTCAGAGCCCGGTGCCCTGCGCCCATGGTCAGTTTGTCGGGTGCCCTGAGCCCATCGTCACTGTGTCGTAAATCATCTTTCCGCGCCGCCGAGTCCTCGCGGTGTCCGGCCGAACTGGAACCGGCTTTGCGCGGCCCGCCCCAGGGGCCTGTCCTGGGCTTGCGCTCGCTTTGAACAGGACGAGCGTGGCTTGGAGCGGACTCAGCTCTGAAGCCCTGGCATTTTCAATGACTCCTAATGCAGTAGAGAGAGTTCGCTGTGAAAGACTCCAGCGGTGACATTTACACAAATCTTATCCAAATTAAGCCGGTTCCTCAGGCTGGAAAAACCTCCGAGAATCATCTCTGCGGCCCTCCCCTGGCCCCCAGGGGCGATTAGGGGTGAAACACCGGCTGACGCTGGCCGCCTGCTCTGGGGACCCAGGGCGAGGCCGCCCGTGGCCGGGCCCACGCGTGAGTGGCGTCGGATTATGCTGAGGAGCTGGGTTCCGATTTACAGGAAATCTTTCTTAGTCTAGAGCAATAGGTTCCGTGGGAGGAGCCGGCGTGGGATACGCGTGTGCGAAACTTTGGAAGCTGAAGTCGTCTGTTGTATTAAGTTGTCTCTACGATGTCGCGCTTTCCTTTGCATCTCAGAGCTGATTTGAAAAATACCTGCTGGGTGGCTTTCCACCTCTTTCTGACAGCGTGGTTAGCCATCCTGAGGCCAGGGTTCTGCTTAAGGTTTGCATGCTTAAAATGCCCCCGCGTGGACAGCCACCGGAGAGCAGTGACCTGCCACCTTACGTAAGAGCCACCTTGGGGTCAGATGGGGGCGGCTGTCCTGTGTAGGCCGTTCCACTTCTTCCCTGGGGAAGGAGGAAGGGGAGGGGCTGTGAGGAGTCTGGGTCCGGCAAGGGGATCGGGGACAGCAGATGGGCAGCGCTGGCTGTGGTCTTTCTGTCTGTGTACAAACACCCAACCTGGAAGGAAAGCAAAGGCTCTGCTGCTCAGAGTAGCCGGTGGGACCCTAAGAAACCGCTCACGTCTTCACTCCAGCCTCCTCTCGTGTCTCTGATTCAGATATTTAATCGGACGGCCAGCTTCTCCTGTCCTGACTTGGCACGCTCCTTTCTCTCTCTCCTCCCAGCCGGTTTTTCCAGATTGGTTATTTCATACTGACTGTGCCGGTCTGCACGGCCTCAGGACCGTCTTGTGTCTATTCTACGGAGCCCAACCTGATCCACTTTAAGCTTTGGTCAGGCCCTGGCTGGGCTACTCTCTGCTGCCCCCGAGAAGGATGAGGGATGCTGGGTGGTGAAGTCAGGGCAGGTGTCCATTCGTCATATCCCGTGTCCCCCTGTTGGGTAGAAACTGGCACTGCTGGCATCCACGGCCAGAGCTATGAAGGCCCGGGTGCCACTCTCTCCCTTAACTTACTTGCGGAGAGAGAGAGAGAGAGAGAGAAACGGGTTTTTCAGACATCGTGACAATCCCTGCCTCTGCTGCAGTCATTTCTAGTCGGGTCTAGTGTCAGGATTTATGCTCTGTTAGATTATAATCGATTTATGAAATAAAACATTAATTTATAATAGTGCCAAGTCCCATGGACTCTCTTGGGCCCGTTTCTTACTGAACTCCCTATTTCCTTCTTGAGATACTTTCGGTTTTGTGAAAACACTTCCGTGTATTTTTCTCTCTCTTACCGCCTTTCTCAGCCCCTCTTCCGCAGCTGACTCTGCAACCACTGGAGGGCTCCCGGGCGTTGTCCGGGCACTTTTCTCTGTCCCCTCTCTCCCTGTATCATTTCGCCGCGTCCCCTGGCTTTGCATCCTCTCTGTACGCCCATGACTCACAAATGTGCCTTCAGATCAGATTGCTCCCTGGAGCGGCTTATCCTAGAACCTGACCCTGCCAGTCCTTGTCCCTCCTGCCCCCACACCCGGTCCATGAGCAGGTCCTGCAGTTCCTCTGCACACCTCCCCCTCTGCCGCCCCGCCCTGGCCGAAAACACCGTCAGCTTCCTTCAGAGCTACTGCAGGTCCAGCCTGTTTTCTTTCTTTGATTTCCCGTGACCTCTAGTAATCCAATAGCCACACAGACATCAGAGTGGCTAAAAATGTACTTCGATTTGCAGAGCTCTCCAGCTTCAAAGGTTCTACTGGCTTATTGTATTAGAGTAAAATACATGGTCTCCAGGCCGTGATCTGACTTCTGCCTGCAGCCTCCCGGTGCCCAGGATGACTCCCAACCAACTGAACCACACTGGCCAGGGTAATGGACCCTGGACTCGGAGCCGCTCCTTTGTGGTGGCCCAGAACTACATCATATTATTGGATTCAAAGGATGCCTCACTTCCTTTCACCACTTATTATACAAGTAAGCACCGGTTAGGGTCCCGGAAAACGTTGTCGTCCAGGAAATTAAAACGTATAAGCTTCTTGACTGCAACTTATTTAGAGCAGGGAAATAAGTTTCTTCTTGGTAAGTGGCATCCGTTGCTAGAGAGGAGATTGCAGGAGATAGCGGTGGCCCCGGGAATGAACAGGCAGGGGCGGTGATAAAGCAGACCGTCCGGTCTTAATGGCTTTTCAAATGAATGACAAGCGGTGACAAGGTTTGGAGTCCAACCCAAGCCGAACTGGCCGTAGCTAATTACCAGGTACTTTGTCTGTGCTTGGCTCTCGCGCAGATTGGCTCGCATTAGGCCGGAGCCAGTCAACTGCAAACGCCATCTCCACATCTCGCAGCCCTGACAAGTCTTCATTAACTCTGACCATCCTTTCACTGCGCTGGATGCTCATCTATCTGGAGGGGATCCACGAGGAGCCGGCCTCCTTTCAAGTTCAGCGGAGGGATATCGACGTCCTCGGGGGCTGTTAGTGCAATTAGTCCACTGCAATGTTTGGTATCTCTTATTTCCAAGGGCTCAGGGTGGCATGTGGATGGCTGGTAGGGTGTTTGACATCCGGTACCACTGCAAGCGGTATTAGTTCCAAGAAAAAAAAAAAAAAAGCGTAATAGCTGGCAGGGCATTTTATTTTCTTTCTGCTTCTTCAATCTGTCTCTAATGGACCCTGGTGAACTTAAAAACGAGCAGTTAAAAATAGAAGCTTTCAAGGACAAAGGACAGAAATGACTCTAGGTGGGCAAATATTATCTGTCCTAAAGAAGCGGGACTAGCCTGGTAGGCGAGGCTCAGTTGGCTGAGCACCGTCCTGTGCACCAAGAGGTCGCGGGTTCAGTCCCTAGTCAGGCACACGCCCGGGTTGCGGGCTCCATGCCCAGTAGGGGGCATGTCGGAGGCAGCCAGTCGATGTTTTTTCATCATCGACGTTTCTCTTTCTCCCTCTGCCTTCCTCTCTCAACAAAATCAATAAAAACATATTTTAAAAAAAGAAGAAACATGTAAAGAGAATTTATAAGTCCTAAGTGTATTCGAGATGATGACCTTGTAGGTGGGAGAGGGAAAAAAAGCGTTCTGATTGAAATCCTACCAAGAATCTCTTTCTTCCCACTCTTGTGTATTTTGCAAGAACAAAGAAAATAATTTCTGTCATTAACTTTTAACACAGCACTTTTGAGGTAAATCCCACATGCAGTGAAATGCGTGTATCTTAAATGAAGACGTCGGTGCGTTTTGATAAATGTCTGCAACCACGTGACCCGCACCCCTATCAAGATACAGAATATTCTCATCAAACTAGGAGGCACATCCCTCTCTGATAAACCTCCCACTTCAAACAGGCAAATACTCTTCTTATTTCTACTGCTATGGATAAGTTTTGGCTGTTCTTGAACTTTACGTAAGTGGAATCTTTGTGATTCAGCGAATTATATCTGACTTTCTTTGCTCATTCCTACGTTCCTGAGATTCACCCACGCAGTGCTGTGTGTCTACATTTCGTTCATTATTATTGCTGAGTGATCTTTTATGGGGTGAATATAATGGGTTGATTTTTAAAAATCTATTCTGTTGATGGACATGTGGGTTATTTCTGGGTCTAGCTGCTTTGAACGTTCTTGTCCAAGTCTATTTATGTATCTGTATTTTCACTTCGCCTGGATAAACACCTAGAAGTGTGACTGTCAGGCCAGGGGACATGCATGCTCCGCTCTGGGAAACTCAACCAGCTTTCCAAAGTGGCTGCACCGGTTTACGTCCCTGTAAATAGTGTACAAGGGCTTCTTTTGCTCCACAGGCGCTTTGCGATCGTAGAGGTAGCCGTGCCAGTTAGTGCTTTTACATTCTGACAGTTTTACTTTGCATTTCCCAGATGACTAAGGAGTCTGGGACTCCTCCTATGCACCCACTCTAATGGGTGGGGAGGGAGGGGGGTTCATAGAGACACCCTCCCCTTTCCTACTCCTGTCTCATCTAATGACCTTAGTTTGGAGTTACGGCGCTGGATTTCAGGAGAAGAGCTTGGAGACACAGGTTTAGAAGTGTGTGACGGGTGAAACGTCACGTGGCAAAGAGCATGAAAAGCATGAAAGTAGGGAGAGCTGAAGAATTAGGGCCGGTCCCCGGCTGGCGTGGCTCAGCGGTTGAGCATCGGCCTAGGATCCCGGAGATCTCGGTTCGATTCCTGGTCAGGGCACAGGCCCGGGTTTTGGGCTCGATCCCCAGCAGGTGGCCTGTAGGAGGCAGCCGGTCAATGACTCTCATGGATGTTTCTCTCTCTCTCCCTCTCCCTTCCTCTCTCTGAAATCAATGACAACATATTAAAAAATAAATTTAAAAAAATGAATTAGGGCCGATAATACAATCTACTTACAGGTATTAGCTCTGGCACCGTTCCAGGAGGTGCGCACTCCCCGCCCCTGTTAAAATCCCAGAGCTGCCCGCTGGAGACCACCTGCAGCCGGGCTGCTCTAGGTCTGTTGCTGGCTCGCTGCTCACCGGCTATATGACTCTGAGCACTTCTTAACTCTTATGTACCTCGGTTGTTTCCTCACATTAAAATGGAGAAAATATTTGTACTTACCCTAGGGGGTGTCATGAGGAATGTACGAGTTTATGTGTCAGGTGTTTAGAATAGTGTTAGACACATACTAAGTGATAACTGAATTTTTGGTGTTTCTACCCAGTTGATAGCTAACATTCCCGGGAATTATAACGTCATGAAAACATGCAACTCAGAGTTAACGGTAACAGCAAATAGAACAATTGATGCCTTAAATAAAATCTGCTTTTATTCTTGGTCTTAGAAACTCAGGTTCAGTCTTCTACCTGCCGTTCACAACTGGCTTTTTCCCACCGAACAATATTTTGAAGACATCCTCATAGATATTGTTATATTTTATCACAAAACAAAAAATACAGCTCTGCTGGTAAAGGCTCTAGATTAATTTAATAATAATGGTCACTGACAAATTTCCATTTACCGCCAGAAACAATTTTCAGGAAATATCGTTTTGTGTTCATGAAGAGCTTTATTTGTGGAAAATACACTCATCGTTCAAATGTCAGACTTTTCCGTTTATTTCTCTAGCTCAGGTGGACCCATTATTCATAAACATATAATCTGGAATTTTCAACGTTGTAGAAAGGCCATGAAGATTTGAACCTGAGTATCCTACAATCTTCCACAAAGGGCTTTGTGTTTGAGGAGAGATGATTTCATTTTATGGCAAAATCCAGAAGTAGATATTTATTCAGTCACAATATATCCTCTACCTTCTAGTCTCAGAAAAATCTTACAGGAGGCAAGGGGAACACAGATGATTAAAACATTGTTCATGTCTTCAAAGAGTTTACAGTCCAGTGGAGAAAATCTTTCAGACAGTAAATGATTACAGGACAGCGGGATAGGCTCCAATAATTGTCAACAGAGTGCTCTGGGCATCTTACCCGAATAATAGGAGATTTCGGGAGCTGGGAGTGAGCCAAGCAGAAAAGGAATGTGCAGAGCGGAAAATACAGGGGCTGGCAGGCAGTCAGGGGGAGCATCGAGTGCAAGTTTCCGGGCTCTGGAAATAAAATAGCCTGGAATGAACAGAGCTTCGAGTTACTGAAATGGGAGTAAGGAGATGACTGAAGAAAGACTGACATGGTTTGGATCCTCAAGGGCCTTGGATGCCCCTCTAAGGGTTGTGGGCTTTATTTAAAAGCACGGGGCAGCCGGGAAGATTTTTAACACAATCTCATTTCCGTGTGCTCTGGATCCTTACAGCTTCGTGGGCAGGGGGCTGGTGGAGGGGGCTCGCGGAGTTAGGGGGCTCTTGCCTCCAGGTAAGAACGAACGGGGCCAGGCTTCAGACACACTCGATAAGAATGGGGGGGGGGGCTTGCTGGGGGGGCTCAATGGTTAGAGCGTTGGCCCGAGGACTGAAGGGTCCCAGGTTCAATTCCGGCCACAGGCACGCACCTCGGTGGCAGGCTGGGTCCCGGCCCTGGTCGGGCTGTGTGCGGGAGGCAACCCATCCATGAGTCTCTCTCACATCGATGTTTCTCTCTCTCTCCCTTCCACACTCTCTGAAAAGCAACGGAAAAAATATCCTCAGGTGAAGATTAAAAAGAAAAGAAAAGATCCAGACACATCAGATAATGAAACTGGCCCTGAACAAAAGTGTGTTTGCTTCATTAAACCCGGTTCGCTAGAATCTTAGAGTTTACACTTGAAGGTCGTAACCACGTGAGCCCATTGTGCAGATGAGAGAACTGAGATCAAGGGACACCAAGGGGCTGTCAGCGACAAGGTGCTATCTGAAAGGCCAAGTCGCCTAGCTTGGCGTGTGATATTCTCTCCCATCCTGCACGGCTGTTACTTCGCTTGTAAATTATTCTTACTTGAATTAAACTGTTTTTCTTATCATTTTTGAAAGGGCCCTTGATGATGTGTTTTGATTTAGTGTCAACATTTTATTCCTACTCACTTGTTTTTTCATGTTGCATTTTTAGTCCCACCTGGTGATATTCCTTCAACGGAATAAAATTTCAGCTTTACTTTATAACGCAAAAGGAATGGACAGAAATAAAACTTAAAAGAATGATTGAGCTTCGAATGCATCCCACAGTAATTTGATATTAGAGTACTTTTAAATAAATTACAGTTAATTAAGCATGCAAACACATCAGCTACTTGAAGTATCCAATTAGCTACCTTCACTGAAATAATTGTCCTGAATTGCACATTTTTTAAAGGCATTTTTCAAGGTGCTACATAAATCTTTGTCTCTGGCGTGGAAAATGTAATTATAGGGTAACAGTCGATTGCTCAGGAATACAAATGGAGCAGGAGCACTGGCTCCTCTAGACCCCAGTGTCTTCATCTGCTAAGCATAGACCAGGCCTGGAAATGCTCAGAGGCTCTGCTAAGCGTAGGCCAGGCCTGGAAACGCGCAGAGGCTCTGCTAAGCGTAGGCCAGGCCTGGAAATGCGCAGAGGATCTGCTAAGTGTAGGCCAGGCCTGGAAATGCGCAGAGGCTCTGCGCTGAAGTCTTGCCGTCCTTGGCCTATGAACTGTGACCCGCAGCTCCATTCGCCTGCAGGATCCTGCACCTTCCCCAAGGCTGACTCTTCTACTCCTGCACCTGCTCCCCCGCCCCCGTTCCGGTTCTCCTGCCTCTCACGGTCTATGTTCTGTGAAATGGCCAAAGTCTTGGGGAGTCTATGTCTTTATCCTGTGCACCGAGGGGCCCCAGGTCCGGTTCCCCCTCAGGGCACGTGGCCAGGCCGTGGGCTTAACCCTCCGTGAGGGTGCGTGCGGGAGGCCGCCGACCCACGATTCTCCCTCTCTCTCTCTCTCTCCCCCCTCCCTCCCTTCCTCTCTCACTAAAAATCAATAAAGACATTAATTTTTAATTTTTAAAAAATTAAATTTAAAATTTAAAAATTTTTTTAAATTTTTTAAAATTTAAATTTTAAAAAATTAAATATTAAGACACTAGTAAATATTAAGCAAAGTTTCATGAGAAATTATGTATTTCTTCATTCTGCCCAGTCAGGTAAAGATCTTTTGGGAAGCAGCAATTATAAAAACAAGCTGATGTTTATAAATCTCAGGATAATGAACTTCCATGTCTGCAGAATGGTTGACCAAGAGGGGTCATTGGTCTGTTTCTAGAACTCCGTTTGCTACAGCTGCTCTAATGCGTCAGTTGGGATTCAGGACAGACCCGTGAGACAGGCGCTCTTGCCATTTTATAGTTTCTGGGGCAGACCCGGCAGCTGCTCCCTCTTTTCACATGATCACGGCCCCGGCGCCGAGAAACAGGATTCCCTGAGAGTGACGGACTGGGACAGCTTATCAAAGAAATGACGCCCAGTCAGATGGTTGTGTACGTTTTAATCTCCTAAAATCTCCCCGGTGATCCATTTTTCTTTTCCCTATAGAATGACGACCTTCCCTCCACAGAGACTGGAACCTTAATTAAACTTTAGTCGCTGTTTAGCTGAACTGCAGCGCACTTCCCTTGATTAGAAACGCCGAGTCCTGCTCATGGATTCAATAGCATTAGGACATGGAAACATAGAGCTCAACCCTTTAGGAAAAGTCACACTTATGAAATACTCCGAAGGAAGTCATTAAAGGAAAAATTGAGCTACATTTGTCGGACCCTTTCGTTTACTTACTAACAAGTCAATGATCACCCTGAAAACCCATTTCCTGATGGATGTTAGTGTTAGGAGAGCTCAGCCAAAGGGCCCATCGAGCCACACAAGTAGCTACAACCTGAGAGGGGTGACATTTTGAACGCTCGGTCTGAGTTGACCACAGTGCCTTTGCATAAAAACGCCGCCGGTAGAGTGGCCTGTGTGCCCTGGGACCCGGCCACCTAAAGAGTTTCCTGCGGGACTGTCCCTAAATGCCATGTCTACGTTTCGGCACAGCAGGGCCCTCGTACAAGACGCACTGGATGTTTAGAAAAACACTTACCCTTATGTAAGAGATGGATGAAAGGCACCTTAATAGACTTTGCATCCTTAATTCAGAATTATTTATAGCGATTATAGACGATGCTAGGTTGCAAAAAGACATGACTGAACTATATTTAGTAGAATTCAATGGGGACTCTGGCTCAGAAGGAAAAGGACTAGTAGAAAGAATCTTAGTGTCTTTTTTCATCAGAGCCAGGACACCCTAAAAGATGAGCACTTTAAAAAACGGTTCCCCTTTGATTGGCCATTTGCATTGGAAAGGAGCTCGACAGGCGGTGTCGGGAAGGGAATTCAAGGTTATGGGGGCTTTCTGCGGAGACACATCAGTGCTTTGAAACGAAGGGGCCGGCCCTTCACTCTGTGACTGGGACGACTTTCTTCATTGAGAAAGGGTCTCCTGGGGGGGAAAAAAGCTGAAAAAGAGTCGAAGTTCAATTGAGATTTTAAAGAGAACAGAGAATTGCTTTATGAAAAAAGACTAAAACTCAGGAACCAGCCGCATTGCCCATTAGCCTCAAACTCCTGGAGTCCCCGGGATCTAATTCAGTCGGACAGGACTTTCGCTGCCTATTTGGTACACGATTTGGCAGGCGTGTTATGGTGGCACCCAGGTAGGTCAGGGTCCGTCCACGACCCTCGGGGATTTTACACTCCAGCTGAAGGATAAGAGAAGGGCAGAAATAAAATAACATGAAGCCCAACATGAGAAATTTCTCAAGAATTAGAAATGTAGTATTGCACAGGGTTGGGGTGCGGGAGATTTTACTTAACCTAGAGAACCAGGAAGGATTTTCCAGGGGAGGGGGCTCTTGAGGTTGGTCGTGAAGAATGGGCGGGCTCTGAATTGGAGAGTTATATTGGGGAGCGTTAGAGCTTCTAGGCTACGGTGGAGAAGAGGAAACCGGGGCTCAAAGTTTAAGGCAGCTGCGGACCCACTGGGCCTGTCAAGGGAGCTGCGGGAATTCACCAGCAGGCTTGAGATGAGAGAAAGCTGGCGGAGCACCAGGGACTGATTGCGAGGCCACTAGACCAGGGGACCGCAGGGTAGGGCTGACTTGTGGAGATGCATTGACCGGAGGAGATTCCCTGGGATGTGAGAGGCAGAGCCCTGATGGAGACCTCAGGAGACGGTGCAAGCTCATTTCCCGGGCGTCTCCTGAAGTCCCTCCTGCCTCAGTGAACCGCTGGCCAGGGCCCCCTTCTCGCCACCCAGAGCCTTGTTTGAATGAGGCACCTGGCTGGGTAGGTCGCTCCACCTGCCGCTGGCTCCGGGCTGGGGCAGTTTCACTGTCCACAGGCTGTCTGGGCAACAAGCAGGCAGACAGCACATTCTGCAGGGGCCGAGTCTCCTTCCTGCCTCCCAGAGCCATCAGCTCACACGCAGAAGCAAAGCAATCAGTGCCCTGACCCTCACCCACCAGCCTCTCCCACTGCGAGGGCTCTGACCCCAAACTGCCAGGACCTTAACTAAGTTCTTCCTTAAAATCTAAAGGACCCACAAGCAATCCCTCTTTATTTTTTTTATTTTTTTATTTTTTAAATTGATTTTTTAGAGAGAGAGGAAGGGAGAGGGAGAGGGAGAGAGAAACATCAATGATGAGAGTCATCGATCGGCTGCCTCCTGCACGCCCCGCACTGGGGATCGAGCCCGCAACCCGGGCATGGGCCCTGACCTGGAATCGAACCGGTGACCTCTTGGTTCATGGGGGTGACACTCAACCACTGAGCCACGCCGGCCGGGCAGTCATCGCTTTTTAAAGACCCAGTGCTGGAATCAGGCGCAGTGCTCTACAAAGGTGTTATTCAAAAGACAAAAGGTGTTATTTGTAATCAGTGCCTTACTGTGGAAAGCGCACGCTTGTTAACACGGGCTTCAGCTGTTGTTAAAAGAAAATCTGTAGATAGAGCAAAGGGGCAAGAGGGTGACATCTGGCATCACAGGCTTTCTAAGATGGTCTTGGCACAGAGCCTGCATGAAACAGCAGAGGCAGGGGGAGAAAATCTACTGCAATTAGGAGGGGAAGTGAGGACAATGCCTTGCGGGCTCCGCACCTCCAGCAGACCTGTTTCAACCCAGCGTGGCCGTGCGTGTTGTCCTGACCCGAAATGCGCCATCGCCTCTAACACGGGCTCTGAAAGCCGGGAGGCTTAGGCCACGTGATATTGTCTCAAGGGCGGGAGGCTGGTCTCTTGATAAATCCGCAGCCGCTGACCACCTGACTTCGCCTTTTCACCCGAGTGAGCAACACGGGGCCCTGTCCCCGTGATCGCCGGGCCTCCTTCACTTGACTCGGGTGGATGCTTGCTCGGCGCAACGTATCGAGTGCTGCTGGAAGTAATCGAGACTATATTTCATGGAAATTATGATTCCCTGCCGTTTGAAAAGAAACGAATATACTGCTTGATACAAACAAGGGGCCAATTAGGATTAAGTTTCTAAATCACGCATTTACTCCAGACCCTTTGTAGAGAATTACCTTTGCGGGAAGCAGGTTTAAGAGCAGCAATTTCATGGGCTCCCCCTTTCTTTAAACGATATCGTTTTGCCTGTATCATCTCAGCCTGAAGCTGAGTGGGTGCGAGGGAGGCCAGAGGACAGCTACTGACTCTGGGGGATCCATCGCCTGTTGTTTGACGGCTCCCAGGCGGCGGCTTGGCTGGATTCTGCGCGACGGGCCCTCGGTTCGTCCTGATCTGAGCGGCCTCAGGCCCGGGCAGTCCGTGCCCGAGGCTTTGCTTCGCACGCACATCTGTGAGGTGGCCAGGCCACGGCAACGGTCCTGTTCAGAACCAGCCTTTGTGTTTGGCCTGAGACCCCATTTCGTTACGCTCGCGCTCGCGCTCTGCCGACGGAAATTCTTATGCCTTTGCCCTCGCGTCCCACGTGGAGATGAAAGTGAGCGTATTACCCACGGTGGGACCCTGACCTGCCCACGGCTAGATCGCAGCGGGGGTTTGGCATGTGAGCTGGGGGCGCAGGATGGCTTTGAGAGTTGTTTGTAGATAGATCCCGCGTTGCCCTGCGTGGCTTATAAAGAAAAAGCCAGGATTCCAGGGATGGAGCAGCGTTTGTTGGCTGAGAGTAAACGATAACCACGGCTAACAAAATGCTGCTTGTACGCCACAGCTCTATAAAAACCCTTCTAGGGGATAGTTCCTTGGCCAGGCCTTACGTTACATGAGTTTTTGTCCCTAATTTCCCATGAATTCTAATACAAAAAACACACAGGCGCCACTCTTTGGATAGTTGAAGAAGAGTTACAGATAAAAGACGCCTGGGGAGAGTGTTGAATTCGGGAAGAATGAGCGCTGGGGGCTTCGTGAGAATCCAGGCCTCCGAGCGTCAGGTTGGCCAAGAGTGGAGGACCGTGGATTTGCATTTCCCGTCCCGTGTTCACCTGTAACCGTGGCCTCTCCTTCTGGGACCTACCCAGGGCCCCCTCTCTGCTAAATCAGCCTGGGTTTGGAAACACAAACATCTGAAACAAGAAAGGATCAGAGTCAGGCACAGGTTGGGGATGGGTATTTAGAATTAAAAGGAAACGAAGACGACACCAGCTCCGAGTTCAGACTGTTCCCGGTCCTCGCTGCCGCTTCTGTCCCCACGCGTTGTTATACCCGGCTCTCGGCAGCGTGGAGATAACATGGGTGGTACAGGCGACCAGGACTCAAAAGCCACTCCCCCCCCTTTCTCGCCTGCCTGCCTCTCTGTCGCGTAGAAAACGAGACGCTGTGTTTCTGAGCTTGTTTACTTTCCACCAGGAAAGATTAGTTTTGGTAGGGATCGCTCTTCTACATAAGCAACTAGGAAGCTAGACAACATTTATAAAAACAAATGTTTCCAAAAGCCGGGCAACAGGAGCCACAAGACTGACCCCCGAGAGAAGGGAAAGGAATGAAGAGCCCTGTGTTTTCCCCATTTTCCCGGCTGACGGCACAGAATTCGCCCCAGGTTACAGCGAGGGGAGGGAAGCCGGAGAAAGCCCAGGGGCCTTGCTCAGTGGAGAAGAGAGGGATTTAGGGTCCAGGGAAGCCACTGCGGCTCTAATTTGCAAGATCAAACATGAGAAAAGAGGCAGCTATGGGGAGAGAGACTCCAGAGATTGGCACAGGGGTCCCGTTTAGTCTTCGCTGATTTAAGTAGACATGAGGTGAAGCTTTATGAGGCCGGGGCCGGAGGGGGAGACACTGGAAGTCAGAAGACCAAGTAATACCGGGAGCCCGTGATGCTTGGAGAGCCTCAGGTCCTTCCAGCCAGAGTGGAGGAACTTCGCAACACATGAGCCCCTGGGTAGAGTTGGCAGAAAGGGGAGCCTCCAGTTGTGGAGACAGGTTACCCCAGAGGGAAGGCTGTTGTGTATATGCCAGAAAACAAAACAAAACAAAACAAAACACAACCTTAAAGCCACAAAAGCATCAACCTGAACTGAACATCACTCTATAGTAGGCCAGAACAAAGTCGAACACTTTCAAAAGAATATAATAAAACCCAGCTCTGTTATATTTAAATTCACAGTGAAAAAAGATTACCTGGCATGCTAGGAGGTATGAAAACACTATCCGTGAGCAAGAGAAATATCAATAGAAAAAGATGCATAAGCGATAGAGACGATGGAATGGTCAGAAAAGAGCCCCAAACAGCTGTTATGAACCTAATAAATTTGTTCAAGGATATGAAAAAAAAATGGAGAGAAGTGGAAAATATAAAAAAAGACCCAAGTAGAATTTAAAGCTATGAAAACAAAAAACCTGAAATGAAAAGTAAACTGGAGAGGATTCATCACAAATTAGTGCAGAATAAATGATCCGTGAACTTGAAAACACAGCACGAGGGGTTTATTACAAATGAAACATGGAGAAAGAAAAGACTGGCCATCCGCAACGTGCGGGACCACATCCATACGTCTAATATTCAATCTGAGTCCTAGAAGGAAAGGGAAAGTGGGAGGGCGAGGGCAGAAGACAGAAGCATTTGAAGTTAACATTGGAAAATTTTTCCAAATTGATGAAAACTTGAACCCAGGGACTAAGGAAGCCTAGGGAGCCCCAAGCCGAATAAAACTACAGAAAGTCACAGCGAGGCGGGACAAAACCAAACTGCCATAAAAAACTACCATCGTGAGAAAGCCTCAAAAGCTGCCGGAGGAAAGACACAAGATACTGTTTCGAAATGATGGCAAAGGAAAGACAATTGGAGGCTGGGAGAGCAGGTTGCTGGCGGACCTGCGCCACAGTGAATGTTAAAGGAGGTTCTCCGGCAGACGAGAACTGGTACCAGACCAAATTTGTACGTGTAATGATAAAAAAAAGTTGCCAGAAATAGGAAGTATGTGGGTAAATATGAATAAGATTATGCTTAAAGGCAAAAAATTGACAATATATCGTGGTGTTTACAGCACATGGAGAGGTAAAGTGTATAAAAGCAGCAGCACACAGGGTGAGAGACAAGAAATAGAATTACGTGGCCACTAACAAGCGACTTCTCCCCCAGGACCTCCCTGAGGAACCGCGGCCACGTGGGCACCTTGGCGTTAACCCGGGAGACCTGGGTCAGGCTCACGCTCTAGGGAACTATAAAATAATAAATGGGTTGCCTTAAGCTACTTGTTACGGGGGCAGTAAGAAGCCAGAACACCAATATTCTAGAAGATGGGCATATGTGGAAGACCCAGTCGGACTTCGGGTCCCACCATGAAGCTGGGGCGATGGGCACAGCATGGTACTGGCACAGGGGTGAAATCTACACAAATGGTTCTCCAGGGTTTTGCTATCAGGACCCACTTATAATCTTAAAAATTACTGACGATCCTAAAGTCCTTCGTGCTTACATGAGTTACAGGGTTATGCCTGTTGACCTCGAACATGTTTTAGTTATACTAACATAAAAGATAAAGAAATTTAAAAAATCTGCATTTGAGCTATTTATTTTAAAAGCTCGCTTTAACATAATGATAATAATCTCATTACTGAACAAAACATATTTGTTGAAAAATAGTAAGTCCCAAGACCCTCCACCATGAGAAGAATGGCATTGGTTTTCATTTCTGAAGATCTTTTTGATGTTTGATTTAATAAAAGTAAGGTGGATTCTCATTTCCGTTTTCACACTTGATTTGTCGCGAAATCACATCATGTGGCCTCTAGAATAGGCGATTGAAAATTTATGAGGATGACAGTGAAAAGATAAAATGCTTTAGTAGCATTATGAACATAATTTTGACTTCACTGATCCCTAAAAGGATCTCTGGAACTCAGACCACACTTTGAAGACCACTGATATAGATCAATGGAGCAGAATAAAGTCAAGAGATAGACCAGTTAATATATATTCAATTGATTTTGAGCAGAAGTACAGACAACTTAATGGAAAAAAAGATAATATTTTCATCCAATGGCGTGGCACGGCCGGGCAGGCTTACGTAGAAACATGAACCTCAGCCCTTCCTTCCCTCAAGCCACATAAAAATTGACTCAAAATGGATCATAGCCTTAAACACAGGAGCTAAAACTAGAAACCTTCTGGACACAGGTCTTTGTGCCCTTGCATTAGGCTAAGTTCTTTTGGATAGGACTGAGGAAAAAGCATAAACCATAAAAGAAAAAATATATATATAAATCAGACAGCATCAAAACATTTGCCTATTAAAAGATATTGAAAAGACAAGCCACTGACCAGAGGAAAATGTTCGTCAATCTTTTCTATAACAAAAGACTTTTATCGAGAATATATAATCAACATTTGCAGCCTGATACGAAGACACGCGATGTGATTTAAAAAACGAAGATGACATTTGAATGGATGCTTCGCACCACAAGTTACGTGAATGACACGTGAAAACTGTCCATCATCGTTAGCCATGAGGACGCTGCAAATTAAGGGACAACGTAACACGGCACGTGCCACAGAACGGGTAGGAAAGGAGCCGTAACATTGAATGGTTAGGAGGCGGCCTGGGGCCGGAAGCAACCGAAATGTCCATTTTGGCTCATGGATACACAAACTGTTATATCCCTGCAATGGAATATTACTCAGCAATAAAAATAAAACAAACCACCACCGATTTAAGCAACAACATGTAAACTCAAAAGCCTTATACTGAGTTTAAAAGCCAAACGCAAAACTCAGCACAATATATGATTTTGCGTATATGAGATTCTTGAAAAGGCAGAACTATTATGATAGGAAGTGACCCATGATGGCCTGGGCCTAGGGTGGCAGGCGATGACTGACTGGGAAGGGATACCCGGGAACGTTTTGGAGGCGGTGACAACGTTCTGTGTCTTGATTGTGGTGGTCGTTACATAGCTGTGTAATTCCGCAAGGTTCATTGAGCCCTACGCTTATAACGGGGAACATTTATGTCAGTCACGTGCCAATAAAACCAGCAATAAAAACCCCATCTCCCAGGCTCCCTTGGAGCTAGGGCTCTGGGCCTGATAGAAATGAACCCGTAAGTTACATTTCTTAAAATACAAAAGGCTGAAGTGAAACAGATGGGGGGGCTTGTAGCTTCCATTTCGTCTGCTGGCCAAGAGGTCGTGGAGGCGTTTAATTTGTTCTGTGGCAACATTCCACTGGGCCCACCGCGTCCGGTGACTTGCTTTGTGGGCGCCGAGGGGCAGGCGTGGGACATCCATCCTGCTGGAGCAGACTGTCGCCAGCATGGACCGACTCCTAAGCCGGAAGCCATCGCAGCCTCTGACTCACGGTGCCTCTCGGATGGTGGCGGTCCCCTGGCTGCGGTGGCCTCCTGGCCGGTATTCGTCCTGAGGCCCATGGCTTTCTGGTCTCAGGAGAGGCAGCCCCGATTCTGTGGCGGGGCTTTTGGACCTGTTCTCCGGAAACGCCACCTGAATCCGTGTCCTCAGCCTTCTCAGTGACTCCATAAGTCATAATATCCTGTAATAAAACATCCTTCATCGAATCCGGTTAGGATGGATTCTGCCCTTTAACTGAACGCTAACACGCTGCCTTGTGGGCATGTTGTGAGACGTAAATGAAATTAGGTATGTAAAAAACTTAATAGCGCTTGGTACGTAGTGAAGACCTCAAGTGTCTCTCGTTACTGTTGTCTGATGCTAGGAAAACATGGAAGGCCAGCAGCGCGGGGGGAGAAAATGGACAGTTGGCTTTGCGCTCATTGTCATGGTCAGTCAGGGCTGTTACAATTACCATCGACGAAGTGGCTTGAACAACAAATATTCTCACAGCTCTAAAAACTGGAGACCCAAGGCCAGCAGCCCCGGGCTCTGGTGGGGACCCGTTTTCTGGCGTGTCGATTGCTGCTTTTCACGGTTTCCCCACAGCCAGAGGCAGCAAGCTCTCCCGATTCTCGGGAAGGGCAGGGGTCCCATTCCCGAGGGCTCCGCCCTCAGGACCCCGTCTAATCCCAATGATCTCCCAAAGGCCCACCTCCTAACACAGTCACACTGGGGGCAGTCCTTCAACATCTGAGCTTGGGGGGCACACAAACGTTCGGTTCTTGGCACTCACCTGTTCAGGCAGAACTGAAATCATGTGATGATACGATGGCTCCCTGGGTATGCCCGTTTTTCAGCTGAGGCTAAGGCACCCTATATAATCCGGGCCTTGCCTACCTCGCTCATTCCATCGTCTACTCTCCCAGCTCGCTTACTGGACTCCAGAAACACTGGCCTTCTAACCCTTGGTCTCACACACTAAGTTTCTGTCCGCCTCTGGGAATGAATGGGGAATATTAAGCCAGACTCCTGGAGATCTCACTTCTGCATCTTAATTAAGTTCAAGATGTAGATGACTCATACCCCAGAAATCCTCAGAAAGCCTGGAGATAAGATCATTGGTGTTTGATAAATTATAAAGAATATGAGATATTCCGGAAGATAGAAGGTTGGCAAATGCTGTACTGATTTTTTTTTAAAAAAATAGGGAAACATTCGATTTGAAAACCTGGAGTCCTAATGTAACTATCTAGAAAAACGAACGGATGCATTCAATGGGTTTGGTGATTGGAAGGAAAGAAGGTTATTAGCAAGGGGCAGCTTTAGTTTACAGAGAACAAATTCAGCCACGTTCAAAGTGCTGTTTCTTTTTCAGGGACGGGTTCCATGTCGGGCAGACGAAGGGGGTGCTGTGGGCCCCCTTCAGCAAGGAGCCTGACAAAGTTGTAATATCTGTAGGAATGAGACGGAGGAGTGTGAGCTGGTTCATAACACAAAGCGGTGATCTGTCTGACTCCGCGGATCTGACGGGGACCACTGAGTGAGCGCCACGGGCAGGGTCCCCCGACCAGAGGCCCGGGGACCACGTCTGACCCCGGCCGAGAGGAAGGGCAGGAATTGGGGGCTCAGCCTGCAGGCCGGCAGACAGCTCGCTCTCCCGGGCACCCCGCCTGAGAGCTCGCTGTGGGGTTGTGGGGTCATTCCTGACATCCCCCCCGCAGCCTACATTCGTTATCTATTAAATATCCGTGAACCCGGCCCTGTCCCGACCGTCCCCCTGCCGTCTGTCTGCGCGTGTCTCCCCTTCTTTCTGCTTTAGCGGCAGCTCCTGCCACAGCCGCTCCGCTCCTCCCCACTCAGCCTCCCCTTTGTCGTCACTTCTCTCCCCAAAAGCGCGGCCTGGCCAAGCCGCCTCCTGATTAAATAGCCCCAAACAAAATGGAGCTAAGGCGCCTTCCTGATCTGGCCCGGCCCGTGTCCTGGACTCAGTCCCTGCGCTGTCCGCTTGGGCGCGGCCCTCGCGTCCACGGGCACCTCGAGGTCTCTGCGCTCTGTCCTGGGCCTGCCCGTCCGCGGCTGTCCCGTCTGCGCCTCGCTGTGGGGTGAGCCTGCCTGCCTCCCTCGGGGCCACTGAGACCCAAGGAAAAGTGACAGCACAAACCAGGCCGCGCTCCAGGACGCAGGGCTCCGTTCAGTCCGTGCGGAGGCCCAGCACACGGCCCGCGTGGGCCGCTCTCCCCCGCCCTCCAGCGTGGACGGCAGCCCTGCCGCTCTGACACGGGGCGGCCACCAACGAGCCAAGCCAAACGCTGAAAAGTCCAGACAGTCTGCAAACAGGGAGAGCAGTCGCCTCCCTTATGTTGTGTCCCTGCCTCCCCCTCCCTCCGCTTTGCAGGAGGAGCCGCTAGGCGCTGTGGGCCCGCGGTGTGTTAGATCCTCGGGTGTATTTGCGTAAATAAGTGCGCACAGAGTCTGACTTCTCTCTTGGTGAGTGAGATCGTAATCCATATTTTGGGCCGTACCTTTTATTTCAGGCTTTTCGATATGCCTTGGAAATTGCCGCCGGGCAATGTGCGGAGACGCCCCTCACTCCCTCGCGAGTGGATGCCTTTGTCAGGATCCAGTCCAGCAGTGTCTGTGTTTCTGTCAGACTCCCCTTGGCAGCTCAGTCACCATTTTGTGTAGATTTCTTTTTTTTTTAATGTTTTTAATTTTTTTAATTGATTTCAGAGAGAGGAAAGGAGAGGAAGAGAGAGAGATAGAAACGTCAGTGATGAGAGAGTCACTGATCGGCCGCCTCCTGCACGCCCCCGACTGAGGATCGAGCCCGCAACCTGGGCCTGGGCCCGGACCGGGAATCGAACCATGACCTCCTGGTTCGTGGGTCGACGCTCAACCGCTGAGCCACACAGGCTGGGCTCGTGTGATTTCTTAAATCTGCATGTGCCTATATGTTAACACATATTAGGATGAATTATAGTTGTGTCTCTGCAAGTGTTTCTCCTTTCTCCCTAAGTAAACTCCGATGTCCTCAGGTAGAGTTTGGGTCTTGGGGGCTCAGAACGTCTTCTGTGCATGACAATTATATTTGGCTTTTCCTCCGAAGCCCAGTAGCGGGTAGTTAATGGGGATAAAGCAAGCACCATGCTCCTGAGACAGCTCTTTGGGTTGAAATGATTAACTTCCAGATCTCGGGCTGTCCAAGGAGGGGTACTGATTACCTAATGTTCTGGGCATATAGAAGGCTCTCTTTGGTAACATTTTTGGAGCATTCTGTGATTTGTTGTGAAATATGAAATTTCACAGTGAAATGCAAAATTCTGGGGGAAAAACGTCCTGTTCTGCAGGCTGTCAGTGCCTCCAGCTCCTCCTTTATTTGAAACCAGACCTGAATTAAACCCGAGTTGTTTCCTGGTCCAGCTTTTCCTTTTGCAGATACAAATTAAAGCTGCTTTTAAACACCTGTCCTCTATTACTTTCTACTTTCTTTTTTATGGAGGGATAATTGGCATAAAGCATTTTGTTTTGTGTACAAATGAATGATTTGATAATTGTATATATGGTGTAACACCCACCACAGTAAGTCTAGTTAGCGTCGATCACCACACATAGTTACAATTATTTTCCTTTTGATAACTTTTAAGACTTACTCTCTTAGCAATTTCAAATATACAATACAGTATTGTTAACTATAGTCACTGTGCTGTACCGTGCATCCCATGACATTTATTTTATAGCTGGAAGTTGACGCACCCATCTCACCCACCCTCCACCCCCTGCCCCTGGTGACCGCTGATCTGTTCTCTGTGTCAATGAGCTCGTTTTGGTTTTGCTCTTATTGTTTTTTAAAGATTTAACACATGGAGATCATATGGTATTTGTCTTTCTGTCTGACTTATTTTTACTTAGTATAATGCCCTAAGGTTCATCCATGCTGTGAAGTGGCAGGATTTCCTTTATTTTATGACTGAATAACATCCCTGTGAGTGCCTGTGTGTGCGCGCACGTGTTCTCAAAACACTTTCCACAGTGCTTTATACGTTCTAGATAACAAATGTTCAATTAATGTGAGAAAACGTGCCACAAATAAGAACAGAATCCAGGTTCGGAAAGAAGCAGTAATCACCTTTTAAATGAGTAAAGGTATAACCGAGCCCAATGCCAGTTTTTCTCTGTTCTAATTATCTGTCTGCCCCATGAACTCTCCCCTTCCACTGGCATTTATTGAGCACCCGGGTAGCAGGCCCTGTGCCTGGGCTGTCCCCCCGAAGAGCTCTCCACACGACTCTTCCACCGGCGAGTGTCCCACCTCAGCCGGAGTCCTTTAAGGACACGTCAAAGAGAGTGACCCCCACCAAAGCGGGGACTCTCCTTTGCTGACTTTTTAGGCAGAAATCCCCAACTCAGATGTACGTGAAGACATGTTAGGAAATCTAAGTAAGTGAAATGGGCCAGGCAAAGAGACAACAGGGAGCGGTGAGGTCCTAGCACAACCGGGGTCGCAACATCCAACTCCTTCCGTTACCATTACAGAACATGGGGCCAAGAAAGGTGGGAAACTGGATTTGTAACTGAACTATCATTATCTAGAAACGTCGACAGTCAGTATAAATAAATTTAAAAAAAAAAAATCACAAAGCCGAAAGCCAGAGTCTAGCAAGGACATGGGAGCCCCTGCGTGGTTCTGGCTGAATAGATCCTGTGTGTTGACAGAATCCAGCCTCAGACCAGCACCACGGGGCCTCTGCCTCACAGTGTGCTCCCCGAGTTTCACATCTTTGTGGACACCCCATCTCTTCCCCGGGGGAGCGATAACGGGGATGTTTATACCATTCAGAAAAGGCTCCAACTGCTCACCAGCCCTGGCCTTACTCTGTGATCTCACCAGGGCGACAGCTAGAAATATAACGTGATGCCAGCATCCACACAAAATCTGCATAGGAGCGTTTACGAATTTGTGCTTCAGGACCCAGAGGCACACTCTGTCGCCTCTCCTTCTGCGTGTGTTCCAGTTGTTTCTGTCTTTTTGTTCCTCAGTGTTTCAGGCTTTGGTTTCAGTCATTGGTGCTGTTCTGCCTCTGTGCTCGACACCAAACACACTCCAGCTCAGGCCAGACTGTGAGAAGAAGGAATCGTCTGTGACTCACAAACACGTCCAGGCCTGTGGCTTGGTTTTTTTCTTTCTTACATGTTCCTGGCAAATGCAGCATCGTTGTCTCTTTGAACTAAGAGTTATGACTGTCAGTGTTTAGACATGAGGAGTGTAGTTGGTTCTTTGTGCTCACAATTCAACTCTCAGAGCCCATTTACTGTTACCTGGGGACCGGAGTGGTCGGTAAATGATGGATTTCCTTCCCGTGCCTCTTTCTTGCATAAAATGCTAACTGTTGAGCTAAAGTAAGAAATTAAGAAATTTGAGCTTTAAGTCCCTCCTTCCCCATTTCAATTTGGAAGGCACGTTAGAGCTCAGGAAATAAGCCACCAGGAGTGGGGAGCGGTAACTCATCTCTGACAACTGCTGGTCGAGGAACCAATATCCCTGGTGGAAGGAAACAGCGACCTTATTACAAGAATACAGGTAGGACACTGTGCTAGATATCGGCCCATTCAATATCCAGTTTAACCTATTCCTGTACCCCTGAGTCCGGAAAGTAGCAATTCCCTCAATACTAGGAGCCGGGACGTATCGTGGAGGCCCCCAATTAGACGTACTTGCACGAGATTCGAGTTTGGAGCTGTGGGGAGCCCGGGGTGAGTCTAGCAGAGGAGTGTGGCTCTAGAGCCACTGGTTGTCATGGCAACACCCGAACTGCGCAGGCAGCTTCTGACTGAGGCGGGGCAGAGCTCTCTCCGCGCTCGGTCCTATTCTGCAACGTGGTTTGGGAGCAATTCCTAGAAGCTCAAACCGGAGCCTTCACCCCTCTCAATGATCCTGTAAATCATCTGAAATTCTGTCAGGAGCCCCTTCCATAGCGTCAGCGCGGCGAGTCAGCCACCTTGTTTACCAGCGGAACCAAGCACTGAGCCCCCAAAGAAACACGGCTCCATCTCCGGGTGAGGTTCTCTGGGAGAGGGAAGGTTAACTTGCAAATGGAAGACACCAGCTTCAGGAGAAAGAACTCTCAGGCCAGGCACCTCACCACTGTCTAATCATCAACCACGTCCAAGGGACTCCTGACCCCCCGACTTTTGTGTAGTTCCCCAAGAGATTTGTAGAGGCCTCGAGACGGGGTTCGGGTGAGTTGCCTGGTTATGATTCCCAGTGACTGGCTAGCCATGCGCCCACAAAGCCCCCAGTGCTGTCGAGTTCAGGGGCTCCAGAGCTCTTCCCACCTGGGAAGGCGGCAGGCCGGCTCTGCGGACCTGGGCTGAGGCTCAGGCGGGCCCACTGGGTGCGACGAAGCCGTTCCCTGGAGCCGCCGCTTATGTCACCACTGAGGAAACGTTAATGCCCAAGTTACGTATCAAACCTCGAGCCCACGGGGCCCCTTTGCGTCACATCCTCGCTGTTGCACCATCTAACCGCTATCCAAGATGTAGCTCCCTTTGCTCACCTATCGTTGTTTTAGAATCTCATCTCCATTTCCTATGCTTTCTTTTTCCCTCTGAGACTACCTCTAACTGATTTCTCCCCGCACAATCTTTCACGTCCCCCCATCTGGGACACGCAGGTGGTGGTGAGGACACCCCAGGTAGCCACGATCTCTTCAGTTCGCTGCCCGCCTCCTGGAGCCCAGCCTCCCCGAGGAGCACAGCGTCCCTGGGTGAATCTGCGGCGAAAGCCCCCTGCTCTCCTGAGCCCACGCGCTCACCACTCTCCTAACCCCGCAATCCGGGTCGGAAGTGGTTCCTCTTCAACACGCTTGTGAAGTCACTTTTCCTTTGCAGTCAGTGCATTTCGCCCACTCGTTGGGCTTTGGGCCACCGCTTCCTCAAATGTGTCAAAGGTTGCCACCCGGCACACAGCCTTCCACTCCGCCCTCAGTCCCACCATTTCTCTGTGTCCACGTGAAGAATCCCCCCAAAGTTTCTTGACCTAGCAACTGTCGCCCCCCCACCCGTTCCTGCTGCCACTGTGGTCCTGGCTGAGGGCCATCACCTCTCTACCCCTGAAGCCTCACACGGCCTTGCCCTGCGTTTTCCGACCCTCTCGCTCTGTTGCTTCCAGTGCACTCGCATCCTTCGCTGGCACTCCCAGGCCCTAGACACTCACTACGTTTTCGTTCACTCTATCATCCCACTTAGAAACCCATTTGCTTTCCCATCCACCCAGCCCAATCTTTCCTCGCCCAAGACTGTACGTGTCCAGCCCGTGGGCCCTGGAACAGCCTGCCTCAGGGATCTTTGACACCTGCAGCAGCCCAAGGAAGTTAGAAACCAAGCAGATCCAACCTCTGCAAATGTGTGGTCTCTAACCTTGGGCGGGCCTGAGCTTGGCCTTGTTGCCCTGTGTCTGGCCTAGGTTACCTCCCTTTATTCCACATTAGGATGTAAAACTTTCCCCACCTTTCCTGAGAAGCTGGAGACCATCGACCTCCACCCTTCTGTCACATCCGCAGGCTCTGCTACACCGACTCTCAGCTTTCTCCCCTTCTGCTTTCAGAGGATGACAACTCTTTCCTACTGGCCAAGGCCAAGCCCCCCACCCGCCCCGTGGACCCCACCCCTCCCTCTGCCCGGGAGCCTGTTTCAACGGCCGCCCTCTCTTTCTCCGATCACCAGTCTTCCCCCCGCCGTGGGCTCTTCCCCCTCAACCTGTAAATGTGCTGAGTGCTCACACACATCACAAAGGTTCGACCCGTCCTTAATCCACATTAACTCTTGGCCAATATCTTGCTTTTCTTTCACTGTCTGAAATCCTTAAAAGTGCTGTGTGGGGGTGTTCTGGCTGAGACACTTGGCACTGAGTTTTGAAAACCTAAACAATAGAGGGTAGAAGCCCAGCTATTTCAAAAGCACAAGCAGATTCTTCCAGAGGTGGCATAAAATGTTCCTTTGTTCTGGAAAAGGAATTTTAATTAGACCCTTTTATTAGATAAATATAAAGCAAGTATTCACCTGTTATTCTCATGGAGACCAGAACGCTATTCACCCAAATCTGTATTTTTAATTTTTTTTTTTTAGACAGAGAAGTGAAGCATTCTCTTGGTAATATAAATTGTCCCATATTCCTGGAGCACATTAACATCTTTGAGATGTTATTTGTGTTTGTTTATGTGGTGGGAGGAGATGAGAACCATTTTTTGGCCCTGAGTCAATTTAGAATGCCCGGTATTGCAAAGTGTTGTTTGTTCTTGGGGGGCTTGTGGGCACCTTTACTCAAGAGGTTAAGGAAGGTGACAAGTGAACAGGGCAGTTAGATGCCTGCAGAAGGGACATGCGGTCATCACCGGCTCCCATTCCCTGCACCTGACATTGAAGGGAGGCTGAGGGGAGGAACCAGACCAGTTCTGATGTCCAACGTTACGTAAGTCCGGTTAGTGCAGAAAGTAGGATGTTAGATAAACTGCCCATGAGGAAAGGCTGTGCTGCTGTGAGTGGAGAGAATATATTCTTGCTGTTGGAAAATATTCCTCCATCAATTATTCAAGAATGAGGTATAAGGTGGCATAGGCAATGGGCGTGTAGGAGCTGAGCCACATACTCCATCAGTAGAGGTGTCGTAACCTGGCTGCTACACCCCCAAGCGCTGAAAGGAACCCGGGGTCCTCGGGAAAAGTCTTCTCTCAGGACTGGGGCCGAGAAAGAACAAGATGAGCCAGGGACTCATTAAGCGGTAAGAAGGTGCTAACAGAAGGATGGGGGCATGTCCAAGGCTTGGGAGGCAGCAGGCGGCGGCTCCCACGAGCCAAACAGGCATGATTAGAGCATCAAAAAAGAATATGCATTTTGTAATTGATCAGACATTGGATAAAACAGTAAATCTTTATGTTTTTTCTTTAAAAATGCATACGATTCTGTCAGGCAGATTTCTCTGCCTATAATACATGAACTTTCTGGATACTCAATATCCTAACAATTTTTGAATATCGTCGGACTTGTTAACGATGTTAATGATTATTTTGTTATAATTTTCGGAGGATCCATTTCTACCACGTATGTCAGTGGCATCAGAATAGTTTCCCCACTCCAGCTGAGACCATGAGTTATTTTCTCCAGATTTCCTATAGCTTTATAACCAGCCAAACCTCATATGGTACCAACAAGCAAGCAGGGCATTTTATACCACAAGAGTTAAGAGTTCATAAAACAATAAACATAAAAACCATCAATAAATCCTAAAAATGAGCCTCTTGAAAGTCTTCCACAAAAGTCCTGAGGAATACCTCCACGTATATGCAGGCATAGCTTTTAAAAAGTTCTAGATTTCCAGAACTGTCTTGGGTGTGAATTAAGCCTCAGTGGCTTTAGTTCATGGGATTGGATCAGATATGACTAAAGAGATTTGTTTTTTATGTCATATATTTGCATGACCCTGGATTATAGTATAATAAGTGTCTAGCTTATAGGGTGAAGTAAAATAATGTACTCAGTGTGGAAATCACCAAGGACTTCAACAGTGGACCTAGTTTTGGCATTTATTGCCAATGATAGATAAATATTTAACTGATGAAAGTACCTCCACGTCCAGGATTTTTCAGTGTTCCTGAGAAGGGTTGACTCTGTGAGTTAACTCTATGCTTCCGCCCTAACAAAATCAGTCAGTCTACACCCCCAGAAGAATGAATCCCACTAAAAAAGATCGAGGAATATTAGGACAGGACTTCCTTGAGCTCCACACTATGACTCCAGTTTACTTTGAGATGATGTCTCCATCTTCTCAGATACATACTAAAGATTAATGTTTGGCTTGGGACCTGAGTGTCTAGAACACTAGATCATTTAAGACATCAATAGGTCATCATGAAAGCAAAGCTTCTAGTGGAGAAAACGCAGATATCAACATACTTAATGATCTTTGTCAGCACAACAAGGTCCCCAAAGTTGGAAGGCTGAAACCATGGTTCCCAAGCGAAGGACATGGCCTAGTGGAGTTGAAAGTCCATTGGCTCTGGAGGGACCCTACAGCCAAAGATCACCACGTTGGAGACCGTTTACATGGTCACTAGCTTGAAAATGGACCTATAAGTGCTGGATGTTACTACCAGAGAGATATGGTTAAATGATCAGAACCATCAGAAGGGGAAAAGAGCCCGAGATTCTATCTCAGGATTAAGAAAACGTAATCTGTTAATAGCAACCCGAGCATAGGTTAGATCATCTCCAAAGCTCCTAACTTCCTGTGCTAGGCCAGCCCAGGTGTCCAGGACACCTTCCTAAGAATTTCCACATTTATGTAGAAGGCGTTAGATAGATTCAATTCTGTGACTTCAGGCAAGTCACTTACACTCTTTGAGACTCAAAAGCAGAGTGGGACTTAGTCAAGTGGAGCCCTTAATACGGATCTCCGAGGGTCTAATTACATAATTAGTGCCCAACGAGCGGTAGCCTTCATTATGACTATACACTCATATATTTATTGAACTAGTTGAGTAATTCTCAAAACCTCTTTGACAATTGGAAGGGCTTATTATCTTCTTAAAAAATAGATTGCTGAGTAATCACTTCCACTAAATTTCTTGTAACCTCGGCCATTTATGCAGCTATGAGCAGTTTGAACAAATAAGTGAAAGGTCACAGTAACTACAAAAGGAACACCCTACTCCACATCTACCCAGAGCACAGACAAGAAAACTTAAAAAGATGCAAAATAAAAGTCCATCTATTCATTTTAAACTATTCACTGAAATCTGTCTATATGCACAGCTGCTGTTGCCCGGCTGGTGCGTGTGGCTCAGCAGTTGGGCATCGACCTAGGATCCAGAAGATGGTGGTTTGGTTCCAGGTTGTGGGCTCAATCCCCAGTAGGGGGGTGAGGGATGCGGCCAATCATTGTCTCTCTCATCACTGATGTTTCTAGCTCTCTCTCTCCCTCTCTGAAATCAATAAAGACATATTTTTTAAAAAGAAAAACTGAGCTGTTGTTCATGTCTGTAGAGGAGAGAGGGGGTTCCCTCTGGGAGCTTGCAGGCTAGTGAGAAAGATCAGCATTACTCAGATCACTGGACTCATATGAAACTTAAGAACACTTTTTTTTTTAATGTCACAAGCTCCCTTCGGCACTATGATGGAAGTCAACTATGAGACAAGTTATAGTTTGTTTCATGCATTTTGCTGTTGTTGTGTTGTTTTTTTTAATTCTGGCAGAAGTGATGATGATTTTAAAGAAGAATTATGGCAAATTTGGTAAAAAGTAACCACAGCATAGAGGCTGAATCATGCACTACGGTCAGGCAGGATGCATAATTTTTTGGTGGAAGAGCCTTAAACGAATAACTTATAGTTTTATTAGCTTTGAGCTTTCTCCGTTTTAAAAGGTAAAAGATGGCGAGGTCTTAAAGAGATCTAGAGGGTAAAGGCAGAGAGAGGACACCTTGTAACACAGATATTGTGAACACGTGAGGGGATGAAGGTTTCGGGAGATTTAAGTACCTTCTGAAAGGTGGTACAAGGGAGTGGTTGAGTTATGCTGCGGCTCACAAACTGTTATTACCATTTTCATCTTGGAGATAAACAGGAAAGGCACTTCTTGCATTTGTCCTGGGCTCTCTTCACACTTCGATACAGCAGCCAGCATTTAATTCCCTGGGTCCAGTGTCAGCGCAACGGTTTTATCTTTACTCTGAATCAGAATGATCTGGTGAGTGTATTTAAAATGCAGATTTGGGGCCCTGGCTGGGTGTGGCTCAGCGGTTGAGCTTCGACCTAGGATCCCGGCGATTAGGGTTCGATTCCGGGTCAGGGCACATGCCCAGGTTGCAGGCTCGATCCCCTGTCGGGGGCGTGCAGGAGGCAGCCGATCAATGACTCTCTCATCATTGATGTTTCTCTCTCTCCCTTTCCTTTTCTCTCTCTGAAATCAATAAAAATATTTTTTAAAAAAATAAATAAAATAAAAAAATAAATGCAGACTTGGGGCCCTGACTGGGTGGCTCAGTCGGTTGGAGTGAACACAGCAGCGAATGTAGCGGAGATGCGGTTGGAAAAGTGAGCAGGGCCCGGACACAGAGGGTCCTGGAGCCCGTGACGCGTTTAGAGTTCGTGATAAATGTTGTAGGAGGCCAGTGGAGGGTTCTGGACGTGGCAGTTCCGTGATCGGGTGGGTGTTACAGAAGCCACTCCGCGGCCTGGTGCGGGGAGAGCTGCGGAGGGGACTCGAGGACGGCTGGGAGGCCCGCAGGAGCCTGGGTGAGAAACGCTGTGGCCGTGGGCGCGGCCGTGGTTCCGAGGGGCGGTCGGACTTGGGATGTATTTTGAAGTCAGAGCTTAGAATGCCCTGGCCGGGCTGGGTGTCTGGTGGGAAAGGAGAGCGTTGGGGGAGCCGTGTCTGTGCGTGTACCTGTGTGGCATTCGGACGAGCAGCCCCTCTACAGGCAAGAAAGCTGACTGCGCGGCGTGAACTCGTTCTAAAGGAACAAGATTTTGCAAAGAGAAAGCAAAATGGTTCCCTTTTTGTTCCTGTCAACTCTTCTCTGGTTTCTTCATTGGATGCACATATTTAAATAAACTCGGAGAATATCCTCACTTCTGTCGGTGTAGGAGGTAAACTCCCCGTGAAGTTCAAACACAGGGTGTTTTACTTGCAAAGTGAGGACCTGGGAGAGAGAAGGGTCTGTGGAATCAGCACTTCCCTGGGTCAAGTTCATGTTGAGCTGCTGTGTGAAATGTTTATGGCTGACCGCATCTCACTCTTTTTAATTTTTTTACTTAAATTTTAGGTCACTGTTTATTTTTAAAACTTTTTAAAATTAATTAGTTTTTAATCATCACCTGAGGGTATGTTTTTATTGATTTTTGAGAGAGGAAGGGAGAGGGAGAGAGAAACATCAATCACTCGCCGCCCCATACGCTTCCCAACTGGGGATCGAACCCACAACCTGGGTGTGTGCCCTGACCAGGAATCGAACCCACGACCCTTCAGTGCCCAGGACTGAAGTTGGACGCTCCAGCCAACTGAGCCACACCTGCCAGGGCAGATAACTGTTTACGTTTTAGAGGAAATTTCCTGTTAAATATTTTTCGTAGCCCCTCTTACCTTTCCACATGGCTGCTTCCTACATCTCCCGGGACTTACACATTGAAGCGGATTCTATAAATCTCTGTCCTGTTCAAATGAAACCCTTGTTCTCTTTATGTAATCACTTCACAGTTGGCCTCTTTGCAGCCATAAATTTATCTTTAAATAGCCATTTTTTAAAGTACGATTTACATTTGGAAAAGGTGTCGGCAACGTCAGATTTGACACCGTAAGTGGCCACTTATTTATATGCTCACGGCACCTGCCTGTGGACGCGGAAAACCAGACACACAGAAGCAGCGGGCCGGCCTCAAGGGCACCGCGTGCGGACCGGCTGCGGGGCGCCGTGAGCCGGGCCTCAAACCGCGCCCCTCTTCCCGTTGGCGCACCAGCTGCCTCATGCCGCTCGTGCTGGTGAGCGGCGCCCTCCGGGACGGGCCCGGAACTGCCGCCGGGCTGCTGTCCGGGTGAAGCAACGTCTTAACTATTCAAAATAAATCCGTCATCCCGAGGCCCTCAGTGTTGCAGGTTCGTGTGCGTTTCAGAAAATTCCTTTATATTTAACCCGCATTTCGGCTTCATCTTTCTGCTCTCCCGCGTCCCTTGTGGGTGGACCAGGAAATCTTTCCAGTAGGATCTCTCTGGTTTTAAGGATAGCAAGGAGCTTTCTATTTCCCAGAAGTGGGGCGCGGTGCTGACTGAAATTCTCATCCACAGGGACTCTGAAAAGCCAACGGCGTGGCCCTGGTTCATTCTCGGGGGGTGGCTATAGCCCTTGCAATCCGTCCCGCAGTGGCCGACATCAACGGTGCTGCCAACACGTCGCCCGGGGCTCTTTCTTCCAGCTCTGGGTTCTCCCCACGTCGGGGACGCTGTAAGGATGGGGGGAGTAGGGATGGGCTGTGGCCCCCAGGGGGCTGAGGCAGGAGCTGCAAGGGCTCGGCTCCTGTTCCAGGGATAAAGAGCTGCGGCCCCTTCCCACTGCCCTCAAAGAATTTCCCCGGGACGTCTGAGCGCCGGGCCCAGCGACCGGTGAAGGCAGACGCTGGGGATCCGGGGGCGAACGCCAAGTAAAGGGAAGAAAAGCCCCAGGGAAGGGAGAACAGGCGCGTGGAGGACCCACGGCGCCTGCCCCCTGCACATCGCTGGGGGTTGCAGATCAAACGTCCTCAACGCGGGCGACTGTGCCCAGCTGCCCGACTCAGCAGGGCTCCCTGGCCGCTCCACAATCTGGGCAGCACTTGCTGTCGTTTTACTACTACATTCAACCTGATTTTCCTGGGAACAGAGATCGCTTGCATTTTCTTAATTGCATTCCGTAGCAACCATACAATCGGGGTCAGCAATCCGGGGTGCAAACCGATCATTTTATCCCAGTGAAAACCAGTTCCGGCTCGTCCGTGGAGGGGAGGCATCTAGCCTGGCCCCAACTTGGGCCCCACTCGTGCTCTGTCCGCACAACTTACAATCATTGCACTATGTGCTTCTACGCCAAGGCCGTCGGGACTTAATCCCTACACAGTCCCTGTAAATGCCTATCAATGGCATGTGAGTATAAAAAATCGTACATTTTTTCAGCAGCTTTATTCTATTAATAATAATCTTAAAGTGGGTGAAATGGTCTTGTTAGGGCTTCTCAAGTTTTTTTAACCCTATGTGACAAGCACGAATTTACCTATCTGGCCATAGGCACTTTTCTAGATGCAGGAGGAGCGCTGGTCATAGGGCCCGAGCCTCTATTACTGTTATTCTGAATATTGTTTTCATGCAGTGAGCGAGCTGAGGGGTCAGGGAGCTGGGCGTTGGGCCTTTTGAACAGCAATGTTCATTGATCTCTTTGAAAGCTGACTATCTCCAGAGCATTTTTACCAGGAGCAGATGCCACCTCTAGAATTGTTTCCACCTTCTGGGAAAACAACTCACGGCAGCCATTGGAGTAAAACGCCACAGCCTTAGACAACTCGGCCTTGCATATCTGCCCCGTACAAAGAGAGGCAGACCAAGGGGTGCACTTGGGGGCCGACGGCATGTGCCTGCTGGAGCGAATGGGCTCTGCTAGGAAAATGCTTAAATTAGTTATGCAGCGGCCACGAGGTGGAATATGTTCCCTCATTTGCATGAACAGACGAATCAGAGCCGTGCCTGTTGCCATAAAGCATTTATGAAAAGCAGCGTGTAGAAAAGTATGTAAATAATATTATTCAAATTTTGGGAAAACGTGGGGAAAAAACATAAATACTTGTATCTGCTTTAATATTTTGCCAAAATTGCAGATTCTTTTTATAGTATGATTCTATTATAGCAAAACAAACAACTGAGCAAAGGAAATTTTTTTAAAAAAAGATTCCCTCTATCTGTGGGGAGATGCTGGTCTACGTTTCAATAAGCGGGCCGAGATATATGGAAAGGCACACGCAAGGCTCAATGCGGGCTGGCTCGGGATGGGGTGGGGAGGAGGCCTGGGGCAGGCGATAAATGTCTTCTCTCTACATTTCTCCACATATCTCTCCGCTACTTTGAAGCTTATTGTCAAATACAGATTTGCGAATATCAACTATCAAACCCTGAAGGAAAACAGGACGTGTACAGGTCATATTGAGGGCGTCGGTCTGGACCTGGCGGGGATGCGGGCACAGTAGCCCAGGCAGAGGGATTCAGCACAGGAATTGGGGTGGCATGGCCCCGGGAGCAGCTGAGGGAGCCGTGCCCTGTGAGGCTGTGTCTACAGTGTCACGGACAGTTGGAAGCCACTTCAGCAAAGCCACTGAGTCAGATCCCCGAGTGGGCGGGTAAGACAGCAGAGCCTAACGAGACAGAAGTCACAGTATTTTATAACCTGATTATGAAGTCGCATCCCATCCCGTGAGAGACGAAATCCATAGCTGTGTTCTGCTGGTTACGAGCGTGTCACTAAGTTCAGCCACAGTCAAAAGGAGTGGCCTGCAGAATATCAAAAGGTGGGGATCATTGCAGGCGGCCTGAGGGCTCTGCCTGCCACACAGGGGTGGTTCTTCCTGCCACCACCCGTATTAGAAATCCATTGCCCCAGGTTCTGTTTGTATCGGTCGAGTGGCCTTCGTGGAGCAGGCGGTCCACCTGAATTAGGCCTGGGGATATAGTTATTTAGCCACAGATAAAGATCTCTGCCTGTCAAACTATGTGACTACTGCTCCATTCCCGTTGCCTGTCATGGCAACCGCGCCCGCCTCACCCCGGGAGCTAAGTGCCAGCAGCAATTCAGTGCATCACGCGGCTCCTGTCACTTCAGTCTTCCACCATCTCTGTTGTTTTCGGGGAGTTTCTTCCACTCAAAGTCTCTCCCACTTCACTCCTGACACTCAAATCATAGGCATTAGAGAGTCTTTCAAGGTTGCGTGTTCGCCTGGAAGCCTGTAGCGGGAGGACCAGAGACACTCCCTTTAATCGTCTCACTCCGAAACGCTGGCATGAGTGGAAAGTCGTGCGGATGTTCCTGAAGTTACGCACGTGGAACCTCACCGTGGACGCTCGTGAAGGGCCCCAGGGATGCGCCGCGGTGAACGAAGCTGTCACGCTTGACGCCCGGGGCCTCCTAGGAATAGAGGCTCCGCTCGCCTTCCAAGTACTTTGCGAGGCCCTGAAGTCCCGCTTGAAGCCATACAAGGGAGAGGATTCTGTGACTTGAAGGGAAACAGTGACACCTGTGTCAAGCTGTCAACAGGCAATTCAGAGCAACCCAGTTCTTTCTCATACCTGACATGGCTTTTCAGACGCCCGACTCGTAGGAGCCTAGTCATCCCTCTAGAAGTCTAGAAATACTCTCAGTAGGGTGATGAATTCAACTACCAATTTTCAAGAGCTCCGTCACACATTCTACTAAAATATGGGGAAGCAAAGGTGAAAAAGTCACATTTTCTTTCAAGATCTGATAGGCTAGCAGGAAAAAGAAAACATGGCAACAAAAACTAGCGTTTATTTGAAGGACATGTCAATAATGGTGTAATTCAAGGTCGGAGTGAGGACCAATGGATTTGTGTCCAGTGAGCAAAGTGAAGGTCATTCTAAGAAAAAAGGAGCATTGAGAAGGGGTTCAGGTGGATCTGCATGGCGGGGACTCAAGATTTCAGAGAGACAAAAGGAGAGATGCCTTTGGAGAAGTGGGCAGAGGTAAAGTCAGGAGGAACATAGACGAGAGCTTTCACTGTTTTCTGTAGGAAACTGAAACCCATAGAGAGACGTAAGCTCTGGAGGCTTGGTTTATACAAAAATCACTCTCATAGCAACATAGCGGAGGACCTGGGACGGGCCAAGGCCCGAGGCAGAAAGATACGTTAGGAGGCACTTGCCATGGTCTAGGTACAAATTATTTAAATGATGTGTAGTGAAGAGGAGGGAGTGGCTTCAGAAGGAGGTTCCACTTAATTGAGTGACTGATGGATGGGACCTGGAGGCATGTAGGGAGAGAGGCTCCGCCTTGACCTTCCCAGGCCTGTCTTGGTTCACCAGATCCACAGGTAAAGGCCATTAGCTAGAATAGAAATTCCAACTAGAGTGTCCTTTGTAAGAACTAAACTATGTAGAAATATCTTGATCTATTTTATTACTTTGAAATGGAACTATTTTAAAATTACAAAATGTTCCTATATCTCCATGACACATAAAAGGAACATACTTTAGCAGTGCCAAAGTAAGAAATGTGATATATGTGCAAATTTAGATGCTCCACATGACCTTTCCTATCCGTCGATTAGAAACCCTTGTAAAGAGTGGGCTGTGAGTGTCAGAAAACTCGGCCAAAGGTATAGGAAATGTATGGAATTTAATCATAGCCGCTCCCTTTGCGTGAGTGAAAGCATATTACATCATTTCTCTCTCCCTTCCCTTCATTTAATTTGCAGATTTTGAGTTCACAGTCTAGTTCTTCATCTTACAGTTTTCTTGCTGCAGTAACTCATGTATTTCTGCTTATAAGTACACTGAGTGAATAAAATAATCATTTAATTAACAAATTAATCCAATTAAAATAACTGCACATTCTTAAAATTATTACCTTAAGTTTTTAAGGCTTAAAATACTAATTACAGCAACAGATTAGGGTCAGGAGACCTGGGTCCTGGATTCTGTTGTTGCTCGGGCAGGTGACCTAATCCTCTCTTAGCTTCAGCTACGGCGCCTGAATGATTGATTGCTTCCACTTTGGCACTTATATGACTATGCTTTAATGTGTTTATATACAGGATAAAGGTAAGGGACAAGGTGAACACTGTTTCCTAGTCATTTTTGTAGTCGCAACAATTAATCCAGCACCAAGCCTGTGATAGATGCTGAATGAATAATAGTCGGAAGGTTAAATTCTTGCTTAATTATCAGGAGTGTGAAGGAAGGTTAAGGTCTGGAAAGTGGGGTCAAAACAATCTCTAGACCAAAACCTGAGGTTTAAAAGAGAAATAATAAGCCAGTGGTAAAGGCAGGGGGAGGTTTGGAACACCCAGCTCTGGGAGAGCAGGCCAGCTGCTGGGACACGAAGGCAAGGCTGGGCTCAGTCCTGAGCAGGAGCGATCTGCTTGTGGCCTGATTTAGGTTTTCAGTCAATTGTGGGGAGTGCTGGGTTGGAGAACCTACTGTGAGAAATAACTAGCTGGAGGGCCACTGCTTCTGGGTGGTTCCCATGTGTTTGGTGCTAGAGGTGATGGTGCTGGTGGTAATGGTAGTGAGTGTTGGATAGTTCATGGTTTGGATTACGATGTTTTTCTTTAAACTTTTATTTTTTTATGGGAGGATTTTTATTGACTTTTAAAAAAAAAATTTCTGAATGTTTAAAAAACATTTATTGTTGAGACTAAAACAGATGTCCCCTCCCCTTGGTGTTCCCCCAGTTCCCGCCCCACCCCGGGCCTTCGCCATCCCATGGTCTGGGTCCATGGGCCATGCGGGTAGGCGTGAGGTTCTTTTCACATGGTACAGCCTTCAAGCTCAGAACCAGTCTGCGGTTAAAGTCTACGCAGGCCTCCCCCGATATTTGTTCAGACCAGGTCCTATAAGGGCGCCTGGCTGAGGCGTGAGGATCTACCCAAGCTCTGTTGCTGTCATGAGCCTGGGCAGAGGAGATGGGATGGGAAGGCAGACACAGGAAGAGCTGTTTTTACAGTTGAGCCGCTGAACAGGAATTTTTTTCTAATTTGCATAAAAATGCATACGTCCTGGCCCTAATGGTACCAAGAGCACATCCGAAGAGCAATAACAAATCACCAGTGTAAATTCTGACTACATGAAGTGTTCCAGGTTTCCCTTAATAATGATTTTATTATTTGCCATATGGCAAGCTCCACAGACTGATGCTGAAGAGGGTAATAAATGGTTTCTAGTAACTTCCTGCGTAGCCCCTAAGTTATAAGTTAGTACCGAAGGCATTGTTCTGGAAGGATCCACAGAGAAATAAGAAATCATATGTATGCATTGACCTGCTACCATGGGACATTACTCCTTGATCTTTGCAAGGAAACTTTTCCTAATTTCCATACCTTAGAGACATAATGAATAAATGACTGATTAAAATATTTCTTATTGAATTTATGCACTTGCTGAAAAACTAGCTGGGATACAATTTTAAATGCCACGGGGTAAGTGATGTTTTAGAGACTGTGGAGGAGGTTGATTTGTAAACACTGTTCTCTTGCGTTTCTTTTCTGTATCTAGCTTTCTGTCTTTCATTGATTTAAAAAATAGGACAGAGCTGAACCAGGCGACGATGTCCAAATGTCCACAACTGTTCAAGCTAGTGTGTGATCCTGTGGTGGATGAGATGCTAAGATGCTTTAAAACGTATTTGCTGAATTCCTGTTCCTACCTGAACCAGGGAAAATCCTAGTACATGCAGTGTGACTTCCCACGTCGTGCAGAGCCACCTTCCTGTCCTCTGCTCTAACACCTCCCATGAGCGGAGCAGGGGGAGACCCGGCCCCTCGTCTCCTGTCCTGCATCGCTGGGCCTTGTAATTCCCAGAAAAGTACCCTGATTTTGAACTGAGAGATTCATTCTCAGCTTTCTTACTCTTCTACCCCAAGGTTGAGCAATATTCTTGAAAAAAATAGCATTTCACTAGGTCAAAACAGTTCTAACGTGAGTTTTGTTTCTTCCAGACTGATTAGTCCCGGATGTGCCGACCTTCTGCGCACCATCGGGTTTCCTGGAAACCCACTCCTTCTTCCCTTCCTCTTGCCATTTCTGAGTTTTGCAAAGAGCCCCTCAAAGCACTGCCCATGTTTGAAATCCAGCTCCACTCCTCACTACCTGCATGACTTCAAACATCTTTTAACCTCTGTGCCTGAGTTTACTTGTTGCATGTAAAGCATGAATTTATTTCACAAATATTTATAGAGCGCCTCCCATGTACCACAATCTTCTAGGTGGCTGAGAAACATTGTTTAAAAAAAAAACACAAGGTTCCTTGCTCTCATGGAAATTATATTCATTCTTATGACGGTTCCTGGCACATAGTAAATGCTAAGTGATATTATTTATGTGTTTATATGTTTGTGTCTATTTGTGTATGAAGATGACAACCACATTAGTCAAATATACCAGACATACTCTCACGAGTGCTGAATACATCAGGATTATTGCCTTCTTAAAATTGGATGAATATTTCTTTTAGAGCGAGGTAAATTGCTTTAGTAGCTGGTTTAATCATTGCTCTTGTGAAGGGTACGGTTAACCAATACCTTCAGTTATGGTTTTCTTTTTTAATAACACTGAGTGCTTTTATTTGTAAATATAAAAACTCACCAGTGTGCAGAGCACAGAAATATGGACAGGACTAGAACCTATGGGGTGTGTATTTATATGTGGGACAAAGTCTCCCGACTTTGCCTTCGCCTCACTGAAGGAGGACAGTGAGCCTCCTGCCCACTGTCCCCAGCCCAGGGCTGTGCTGCAGCCATCGAGTATCTGCTGTTCAGATGACTGTTAAAAACTCAGGAATTTTATAAGCTGTTTGAAAGCTGCTACTGGTGGCTTAAAAATGGGACAGAGAGAATATTTACACCACAATAATTGGCAAACCGTACACATCAAAACTGTTTTGTTTTTTGAGTCAGCGTACCAGCACACTGCTCCAACCCAAAAATACCTGACCTGTGTCTCATTATTGCGTTTTTAGTTGCTGATTGAACTCAGCTTGAATCTTTGCTAATAATTAGACTTTAAGCTGACACATAACAAACTGTAGTTTCCATCTAGGATATTTGCATTTTAAGAAACGATTTTTTTTTTAAGATGAAAAAACTTTCAAAGCAGATAGAAAAAAGCTATGATGGTGAGAGGAAGAATTCCTCAAAGCTTTCATGAGGACATGAATCGTTGTTTTTGTCACTGATGTATCTCAACCTCCTAGAAGAAGATCATGTGGTACGTGGAAGGTGTTCACTAAATATCTATGGAGCAAATAAATGCTTGACTCGTAACAACTCAACTGAAGCGCCAAGTGGTTAACTCACTGAGGTCATGCAGCCACGGGGGATGGAGCAGGAATTCAAACATGGGCAGTCTTTAAACGTTTCTGTTTTGTTTTTCTTTTCAAAACCAAAGGACTTAACAAAGCTGGCCTGTGATTTATTCACATTCCGTCCAAGGTTGATGCTCTTGAGGAAAAGAAAAGAAGGCAGGCGAACCCCAAGAAATCTCCTTGTCTGGAGATTGAGCCCACAACTTGGGCATGTGTCCTGACTGGGAATCTAACTGGTGACCTTCTGGTGCATGGATGATGCTCAGTCAATTGAGCCACACCAGCCAGGGCTGTTCTTGCTTTTCAAATATTCCTTTTCTTGATAATTTTATATTTCCCGCACAAGTAAAAGGTAGTGACACTGGTGTTACAATGTCATAGATCATCAGACCTTATTCCTGTCAAAACAACTTCATTTCAGGTCTCTTTGATAGTCATTACTTAAAATTATGTGCATTTTTATCTGTTTATAATAGCAATGAGATTTTTGTTTTTTATCCCTTCTAAATAATGTGCCTTTATTTATTCAAAAGCAAAGGCGTTTTCCCCACCCGTTCACAGTGGGTGGGTGATTTGCATTTACATTTTCAATGTTGCTCTGGAAACAGGCAATTAGTTATAAACCAGGCCTGCCATTGTCATTTATTGATGAAGAAACACTGATAGCAAGTTGCTTCTTTTGTAAATTTGAGATAAGCTGTCCTCCCAAAGACATCAAGATAAGAGGAATCAATGAGCATTGTCATTTTGACAGGCCCTGCTCTCCTGTTCCTTCGAGAGCCTTCTCAGGGAGAGAAACCGTCGGATGTTTGGGCTGATGTTGAAGAGCCAGAGAGTCTCCGGTGGGCTCTGAGCTCCGCTAGGCGAGGCCTGGTGGAAATGCCCTGCTGTAGCGAATGCCCTTGGCCTACAGGGGGGGCCATGGTGGCCCCTGCCCCTGCCCCTGAAGTTTGAAGTCCATGCTAATACTGACTGTGCTTCTCAGACCCGTCTGCAAGGATCCAACCTGATTCATCGTCCAGTGAGGCACTGGGAGCGACTTTCATATGTGTGTCTCTGGGATCTGATCCCACTTGGAAGTGACTGTTCTGTGGGGGAAGGAGCACCAAGGACAATTCAGTTGCTCCCAGATGATTTGGAGAAAGGGCTGCTTCATGTTAGAAGCTGAGAGAAAGCGATTTTTACTATAGATATTGAAAAGTTTAAGATAAATACCACTTAATTAACTATAAAAAATAAATCCAGAACAACCTCTGCCTTCACCAATACCTAGGAAGCCCAGCTGACGGTGCAGGTCTCATGAAATGGCTGTTTTCCCTGCCTCCTCTTGTATTTAATAAGTCAGCTAACTCTGAGACTGGCTGAGAAACAAGCATCCCTCTCGCCCCTGTTTCTTAGCCCTCACTTCCCCTTCCGTGTCAGGAAATACCTAATATTTTCTGTTCATCATGACATCAAAGAAATGCTGCTATAGTTTCACAGACTTAATCTTCGAAACCTGCAAGAGAACCACAGCACTGATTGCTTTCTTCTTACATCTGGTATTTTTATTCTTAAAGAAAAGTTTTAATAATTAGCAATTAAAAACAACAAAAGAAGCATTAACCAAAAAAATAATTGTAAGAGAATTTAAGGTTAATCACAGACTATGCTTATGTATGTAAAATAGAGGTCAGGACAGAGAGGGATTAAAATAATTAAAGAGCCCGGCAGTTCGATCCTGGCATCAACCTAGGATCCAGGAGATCAAGGTTCGATTCCCGGTCAGGGCACATGCCTGGGCTGTGGGCTCGATCAGTGACTCTCTCATCATTGATGTTTCACCTCTCTCTCCCTTCCTCTCTCTGAAATCAATAAAGATATATTTTAAAAAATAATAATAAAATAAAAGATCAAAAAAATGTCCTAATTATGTGAACTCTTTCCTAGTAGAACAGAAATGTTGGTATTTTTAACTTGCAAAATACCCCACATTTTCCCCTTTAAAGCCTACCTGAAATAATATGTGATTAGATGAAATAAGTGAAAATGCCTCGCCGGGGTCTGGGGCTCAGTAAGTGCTGAATAAATGTGGGCACAGGAAGCATGGCCTCTGACTTCTGACGTGTGTACTGCCCGATTTTTCTCCTAGGATCATTCATATGGTGCTCCAGGGCAAGAACGAAAAGGACATTGAAAGTCCCAGGTTATTTCCATGGCTGTGGTGGTTTCATAAATGACATGGTTCTGAGTCACTGGCGGGCCTGCGGCCTCCACGCCAAGGGTGGGCGCTCCCTCTGCGGCGGAGCTCGGCACAGTCAGCTTCGCATCCCGGGCCTGCCGGGCTGAGTCCGTGTAGACACGGCCCACAGGGTGCAGTCGTCCAGAATCCGAGGGAAGGCTAGAGAAGCCCAGGCCAAGGGGATTTACAAGACAAATGTGCTGAAGTTACTTTTATTATTCCACATTGTCCCCTCCTCACTGGCATTAATTCTGTTCAGGAGCAAAATATGCTATAAAGAGATAGCCGAGAATTAGTTTCCATAGTCTTATGGAAAATTACTAACAGTGGTGAATTTATTATTGATTTATTACTTCCACCAACAAGCCCCACTGGATGGGTTTCCGGGAGGGTGTGCGTTGGGCCAAAATTCAATCCTTTAAACTACACACTTATTAAAAAGTTAAAAATCAATCCAACAAAGAAACCCTCTGATTTTTCTTTTTTGTTCCGATTATTAATATAGATTGATTATGGTTTCCTGGACCTGGATTTTATTTGGCTTTACTTTTTGATAGCATAAAGAAAGAAAACAGCTCTCCCTAAATTATTTATCTTGTTGTTTAATGAGTGTTGCTCAATGCGACGGCTCCCAAAAATCCATTAGTCTATTATGAAATATATAATTATAGACTATTATGAAAATAAGAAATTTTTCTGACACATATGCATTTGACAGCCTGCAATTAGTTTAGACTCTCTAATTAACATATGTTTTGCTTAATGGTGAGTGATTACAGATTATCATTTAATTATGGATAATTTCAAATTCTCATCTGTCTATTTTTTTGTGTGAATCTTAGCATAAAATTTAACATTTATCAGGAGCAGGAAGAGTATGCTTTTCTGTTTTGTTTTCATCTACTCCCAAGAATTATTGTGAAATTAGTAGTAATAAAATAGCTTTCCTTTGAGTAAATTGCTGAATATTTTTAGTATATATGTCCTGGAATCATATTTATGAATACTGCTGTTTTTTCTACATGAGTTATTCATGAGTAATTTTTCAGATACAGAAATAATCAATAGTACAGAGAGCTATAGAAGCTGTTGTGAGGCGCATTAACCGAGTACCATATTTCTCCTCAGTCGTCATTCTAAACACTTGGATTTCATCAATCTACCCTAATTAGAAGAATATATTTGTATAATCAGGTTGCAGAACAAATTATACTTTTTAATGTACTAGTACCTGGCCATCTTTGCATAGTTCCTTTTTATAAATATAACGTTTGATGAACTCGTAAGAGTTTTCCAATTGATGGTTTTGTTACATCTCGTAGATAGACGTCTATGTTTAGAGAAAATATATTCACAGGAAAACCGTGAAGCATGAGGATCCTTTCTCCCACTAGATGCAAATGAAACTGTCATCAAAACACAAGCCTTTGAAATGCTCTTGGTTGTTTGTCCTTTCTATAAATCCTGTTGCGTGGGATTAAAGAATTAAGATTTCCAAAATCAGAATCGTCATTGAGGCTTATAAGCGAGGGAAAGACTGCTGGTAAATCCTTGTAACATCTTTCTCGGTTTTCATGATTTAATTTGCATTTTTGACAGAATCTGTGGTTTTAAAAAACACGCAAATCCACATATTACAAAATATAAGTAGGCATAAGTAGGGCTGTAATTAAGTTTGGACTGCGTAGAGATGCTTACTGAACGTAACTAATGACCTAAAGCAGATTTAGAAAGCGGGAGCTAGAGCGAGGCTCCGGGGCTGTGTTTGAAATAAAAGTGGCCCGGATCAGTGAATGCTCCCCTGTCTGCTTTATGACATCTTAGCCAGCTGGATGAGTGGCATGCACCGAGGAACTTACCGTGGCAGGCAGGACAGTGGCCCCAGAGATGTCCATGGCCCAGTCCCTTGAGCTGTGGATGTGCTACCATGTGGGCCGAAGGGGCGTCAGGGATGTGACTGAGCTCAGGCAGCGTGAGATGAGTAGCTAATCCTGAATTTTCACGGTGGGCCCAAAGAAATCACAAGGGTCTTTATAAATGGGAGAGGGAGGCAGGAGAAGAGAGCCAGAGGGAGCCGTGACTAGGGAAGACCGGTCAGGAGATCCACGTGGTTGGCTTGGAGACGCCCAGGAGCAAAAGAGTGTGATTAACGTCTAGATGCTGAAAACTGCGGGGAAATAGCTTCCCCCGAAGCGCCAGCAAGGAAGGCAGCCCAGCCCTCCCCTTGGGTTTCGCCCGGGGGTCCGGCCTAGACGTCCCACCTGGTCACATCTGTTTTTCTACCTGGAAAGGTAAACCGTATCAGAGGAACCGGCTCCTACGTGTTCCGATTTAACTCCCTGAGAAGCTGAATGTGGTTTGTTTTAACGGTGACATCGCTTCTGCCAAGTTCCCTAACGTCTGCTCGGACGTCTGCTCACATCCTGATGCCCCACTCACCTCTCTTTATACTTCGAATCCCATGGAGTTATTATTTCTGGGGCCTGAGGGTGAGATCAATAAAATCACTGAGGAACGTAGAATATTACTTTTCTGTAGACCATTCCTCCAGGGACAGCAGAATCAATTAAAAAAAAAAAAATCCTCACCACCTTTATCTACAAACCGAAAGTGCTGAATCGGAATAAATCTTGGGATAATTTAAGTTGAACACTCTGTGACTCCGGCCTCTGAACCTCCGCGTCTGAGGCCTGTCTCTCCTCCCCGCGCTTATTTTAGTGACTCTCGGGGGCCGGCCGGCGCTCTCCCTTCGCCTGCTGGGGTTCCCCTGCCCGCCTCGGTGCGCACTGACCTCTGAATTCTCAGACCGTCTCCTGACTTGTACATAAGGGATCACGTATTCGCTCATGACACGCGTTGCCTATTATTTGATGCACGAGCGTTTCCCTTCTGTCCTCACCGTGTAAAGGCGATTACCGTTCACTCGCTGGTTCACCCGCTCGAGCTCCCGTCAGATCTGTAAGCCGGCGCAGACGGCGTTCACCCGTGAGGCAAACGGGTATGCCCCGCTCCTGCAGCTGGGGCAGGGGAGGAATGGGCGTCGGGCTAGATACATGCCAATGGGTAGTAATAAACCGCGATGAGCTCTGTGATAGCAAGGAACTGCTCTGTAAAGAATGCTGGAGCGGGCTGAGCAACTCGGAGTGCCTGGGAAAGTCGCTGTACGCGGGGGACACAGGAGCGGAAAGCAGCGAGCGCGGCAGAGCGCGGGGAGAAAGTCTCAGGCAGGAGGCGTAGCGAGGAGCGGGGGCAGAGGCGGTGGCCCGCACAGTGGGAGAGGCGGTGGCCCGCACAGTGGGAGAGGCGGTGGCCTGCACAGTGGGAGACACGGTGGCCCGCACAGTGGGAGACGCGGTGGCCCGCACAGTGGGAGACGCGGTGGCCCGCACAGTGGGAGACGCGGTGGCCCGCACAGTGGGAGAGGCGGTGGCCCGCACAGTGGGAGACGCGGTGGCTCCGCACAGTGGGAGAGGCCGTGGCCCAGCACAGTGGGAGAGGCCGTGGCCCAGCACAGTGGGAGAGGCCGTGGCCCAGCACAGTGGGAGAGGCGGTGGCCCAGCACAGTGGGAGAGGCCGTGGCCCCGCACAGTGGGAGAGGCCGTGGCCCCGCACAGTGGGAGAGGCGGTGGCCCAGCACAGTGGGAGAGGCCGTGGCCCAGCACAGTGGGAGAGGCCGTGGCCCCGCACAGTGGGAGAGGCGGTGGCCCCGCACAGTGGGAGAGGCGGTGGCCTGCACAGTGGGAGAGGCGGTGGCCTGCACAGTGGGAGACACGGTGGCCCGCACAGTGGGAGAGGCCGTGGCCCAGCACAGTGGGAGAGGCGGTGGCCTGCACAGTGGGAGACGCGGTGGCCCCGCACAGTGGGAGAGGCGGTGGCCCGCACAGTGGGAGACGCGGTGGTTCCGCACAGTGGGAGAGGCCGTGGCCCAGCACAGTGGGAGAGGCCGTGGCCCAGCACAGTGGGAGAGGCCGTGGCCCGCACAGTGGGAGAGGCCGTGGCCCAGCACAGTGGGAGAGGCCGTGGCCCAGCACAGTGGGAGAGGCCGTGGCCCGCACAGTGGGAGAGGCCGTGGCCCAGCACAGTGGGAGAGGCCGTGGCCCAGCACAGTGGGAGAGGCGGTGGCCCAGCACAGTGGGAGAGGCCGTGGCCCAGCACAGTGGGAGAGGCCGTGGCCCAGCACAGTGGGAGAGGTGGTGGCCCCGCACAGTGGGAGATGGTGGTGGCCCAGCACAGTGGGAGAGGCGGTGGCCCGCACAGTGGGAGAGGCGGTGGCCCGCACAGTGGGAGAGGCCGTGGCCCAGCACAGTGGGAGAGGCCGTGGCCCAGCACAGCCCACCGGTCAGGGCGGGCTGGGAGGAGAGGGCCGAGGGCAAAGGGCAGGCCTGTGGCCCCGGGAGATCCACCTTAGGAAGGCGGTTGTATTCTCGATTCCCTGGAAGTCGCTTCATGATGCTATTCTGAATGAGAAGGAACCCGGGAGGCAGAATGCTACTCAGAATGGGGGGGTGACTTCAACCCTCGAGCAAAAGGCAAAAGAAAGGATGTGACAGAAGACTAGTTTTCAAACTGTAGCGCTCATCAGAATAATCTGTATGCTTTTTTAAAAAATGCATATTTCTGGCCCTCGCCTTCAGAGACCTAGTCGCATTTTCTGCATTTTTGCGATGACCCCGGTGATTCTTTCCAGTGCAGGTAGCTGTGACTTTATTCTGTAAAAGATAGGCCTAAGCAAGTTTTTCCTTTAAAAAAAATATAACTTTTTTTTTATGGTAGAAATGAAGCTGAGTGACTACGAGAGGAATGATCAGGGAGATAGATGACTCCATGGATTAAAGGATGCGCTGTGCAATGGAATATGGGTTAAGCCCTGAAACACTAAAGTTCAGCTATTCAACTCTAAGTCGCAGAAGTCCCGCTTTGATTCCTCAGTATGGAGGAGCAGGTGGTAATATGTGCTCCTTGAGGACGGTAACCATGCCTGGTAGAGCTTGTCATCCCGCGTAGTAACTGTCGGAGGATTTGTGACTTATTTGCATTGAGCTCGAGAATGAACGTTGTCCTGACACCTCTTATCTTGCTCTGTTTTTTTTTCTGAGCTCTCTTGTCACCGGTACTTCATGGCCTGGGGAAGAGCAAGGTCCTCATAGTTCTAATAATTGATCGATCGCCTCTCGGAATAATTTGAATAATGTACGGAAGAGAGCCAAGATTAACCCAAAGCCAACGATCTTCAGTCTGTACCCTCCTAACGCCTCACGAATGTTTCTATTCTGTACATATATAAAATAACCATGATAGAGTATAGCTTATGTTATTATTTCTTTCTAATTGGACTGGGAGCTCCTCAAGGGCAGGGACTCTGCTTTATCTATCCTTATTTGGTACAGAGTCACCCACTGTGTCTTCTTTAGTTGGCGCTAAAAATATGTATGTGGGATTGGGCTGAATTATGACGATGATATTGTAAATATTTTGGCACCCGGACTGGGACAGGTTTTGAGATCAGGAAGCCTTTCAGTACTTCTCGGTTCTCACATTCACGCTCTTTGTCCCTCCTCCCGAGTTAGAGTGGGACCCGAGGACACAGAAGGTGACCACTACACAAGCACGTTGCTGGGGAAGAGCCGGGCTCCCCATCTCTAGGGCGGGGATCTGGGTGAGCGACAGGGTTATATCCCAGATGCTGGGGTGCCACATTTGAGTGACCCTGAGACTCACTCAGTATCTCAGGTGGACGCAGGCGAAAGATATGTTGAGTTCTTGACAATTTGGGGCCAACCGCCGTTGAACAAGGCGGCATTAGGTGGAGATACTTTCTTAGTTTGTAGATTGAAGGGCTGATGGAAATACAGGGGCTGATCTCAAAGCTGTGAGCGGGTGGCTCAAGGGACAATATTGGGAATGAATTGGGAGTAGAGGCCTCCGAATCCAGAGCTTCAATCTGGCGATGGTGGCAATGGAACAACAGAGAGATATATGTGGTGGTGTCCAGTGTGTCGCTCAGGCAGGTGTTGCTTGGCCAGCGGAGGCTGTTCCCCCTGTGAGGCATGGGTGACAGAACCAGGTGAAAGCAGGATGTCGGGAGGGAAGCCATAAGACAAGGCCTGCGTCAGGACCTCAGGTTTAGAAGGAGGCCAGGAACTAGGAAACCAGGCAAATGGAAGTAGAAATTGTGCCAAATCAGTGTCCAGCAAAAGACTTCTGGCTAATCTTGCTTCCCCGATATTATGAGATGAGTCACTTTATGTCCGTGGACAGCTGCCGAATGTCCATAAACAATTCACTTAAACGGCACTGGATCTGATTATCTCATGAGGCTGACCTCATCCGTTTTGAAACAAGCAGGGGATAGAAGCGGTGTTACCTCGCTTGGTTAAGAAACGCACCGCCTTGAGAGGCTCGGTGTTACTTTATTTGATTTTTTTAGTATGTTTTATTGATTTCAGAGAGAGGGAGGGAGAGGGAGAGGGAGAGGGAGAGGGAGAGGGAGAGGGAGAGGGAGAGGGAGAGGGAGAGGGAGAGGGAGAGGGAGAGGGAGAGGGAGAGGGAGAGGGAGAGGGAGAGGGAGAGGGAGAGGGAGAAACATCAATGATGAGAGTCTTTGACCGGCTGCCTCCTGCACGCCCCCTACTGGGGATGGAGCCCGCAACCCTGGCCATGTGCCCTGACGGGGAATCGAACCGCGATCTCCTGGCTCATGGGTTGATGCTCAACCACCGAGCCACGCCGGCCGGGCAAGCTTAGTATTATTTTACAGAAAAGTGTGGTTTTTTCTCTCTCTCTCTCTGATGCCCTTAAACTTACTTTTGAAGAGCATTTTTAGTTTCCCTTTAAGAACATCTTCAGTGGACAATTTTGTGTCAGCTGGTGCCTGGCTCTTAATCAGCTTCTTTCTAAATTTAATTTTCCTGTTTCCTTTACTTGCTCCACTGAGCCCTTCCTTAATTATCAGATTACCGCGTTCAGCATGATTCCTGGAATTGTTCGTTTTGTCAACCAGAAAGAAAGCAGACCTCTGATATATGTAAGACTGTGCCTCCTCATTTAATGATTCTCCAATTAGTGTCCCGGTCAATCTCAGGGACCACGTCTAAACTAGCCAGGGAGCCAACGTCCCTTCTTTTCTGTTCCCTGATCTCTCTCCCACGAGCAGCTTTCGCCGCGCGTTGTGGGGCAGGATTTGGGTGAAATAGCTAGTCATATAACACCTGCCATGGAGGCACTAAAAGCCTGGCCCAAAGGGCTTTCCATTCAAGCCCACTCAGTAGGAATTCTGGGTTTTACAGCCGCTGGTCCCTCTCTCAGGTGACTTGGTAACTCGGTGGTTTCCCCAACTCAAAAGAGCATGATTTTACTTTTTTGGTTCAGGCACCGAGTGAACTGGATAAAGAGATTAATTAAACTGAGAAAGCAACGTTCGGGTTTGCTCTCTGCTCAGCAATACAGGCCTTCGTTTTAAATATTCTTAAACCACACACACTTCATTCGAAAGCCCAAGTGCACTTTCGTGGAAAGGGTAATGGGGTGAGACTTTAAGTGATAAAGGTTCTTAATCAGAATTCTCTCTGCTTTATGGGTTATGTGAACACCTACTGATTAATCTCGGAATGATCAACGCTGCTTCTATTCACAGAAACTGACCGATTCTGCTCCAGTTTGGGTCATTTAAAATTCTGTCACCACACAATTGATTAAATTCACTGTATGAGCATCTAAATCTTAAAACTGCCCAAAGTACCAGATTGGTCACTGCTTAACCCAATGGATATCATCTTCTGCACTTTGGCAGTGTTTTTTGTTTGACTAAATGTTTTTTTAAGACTAAAGTGAAGGCTGTTTAACCTAATTAGGCTTTATCTTATTAGACTTAGGGGGTCTCTTTTGATATTTGGGTCTTACTTCTGATATTGTAAGGATTTTTATTCCCCAGCTTCATCACACGTGAAAATCTCATCAAATACTTCCCATTCAAGATATTGATAAGCACAGGGCACAGAAGTTCCATCATATTTTGGTCCTGGGGGAGAAATCTAGGGGACAGAGAATATTAATTTCACAATTCTGTGTAGTGTGAGTAAGCACATACGGCATTCAAACAGGCGGACATCCATATCTAGTGGAGAAAACCAATGTGCCTAAATGCCAAGGTGAAGCATAAAAATATATTTTTTTTAATTCTCAAAACAAATGAGTGAGACGAAAGTCCGCAGGAGAGCAATTAGTGTGTTTTTATGAGTAACCATTTTTGTGAGTAACAGCAGCAGACATTAAAAGATGATCTAATAGTTTGAAATCTAAGAAAGCTTTTCCATTCTGTATGTTCTGGTAGACAGTGAGGTTTTGCTTTTGTTTTTTTAACAAAGTCTGGGAGAGTTTATTCTGCAGAGCCTCATATCTGCCAAGCAGCTCGCGCCGCCTTCCATTTGGTGAAGGGGTCACAGGCCACTCTCGCCCCGTGTCACTGGAGGGAAAGGTTTCATCAGTACCGTCTCGACGACCGCTGTGATTAATATGTACGAGGCAGAAGCGCCGATCTGCACTACCTGCCTGTCACGAAGGACAGCCGCAAAGCCATCATGAAATGACAGCTTTATCTAGATTCGCGGGAAGACGCTCAACGATGCCACTTCGCGTGCGTTTCTCACGGGGGAGCACATCCAGCCCGATTCCCAGCGCCCAGCTCATGCACAGGCAGAAAGAAGGTGACAATGGGTTTCCATCATCAGGAGGCTTTTGCGGAAAAGACCTCCACGGAATGAGACGCGTTCGCGTGAAGGCCCAGTGAGGAGAAAGGCGACTTCGATTTTATAGGGACCGTCTTCAAACATCCCAGCACCCTTCAAAGGCATCTCAGTAACCCTGGCTTTACTTTAGGGTCTCCTCTCAGCCTCACAAATAAGCACGGGGGGAAAGGCTGGTTACTCTTATTTATTTTATGTCATCTCCTTGGGACGCTGTCGAAAGTAGATTTCTTTTATCCCGCCCGAAAGCCAGTTAGCGACACCGCCAGTCGGATACACTTCACGAATCTAAAACTCTCCACATCGCACCTTCATTTTGCATTTTAGGATTATAGCAACATCTGGCAAAGCAAACCCTGACGATAAAGGAGGTAAAGAAATATGGGCTGTGGCCACTCGGTGAAGACAGAATGAGTAGATTTTGTTTTAAGGGAAGTCCCACAGTATTTCGTTAAGGAGTCACTATATTAATGCCCCTTCGTCTGTCTTCTGAGACCAGATGAGTCCCTAACAATTTCAAATCCCTCCCCTTTGAATTCTGCCACCCTCACCTGGTAATCTGTGACGGAGTCTTAAATTAGTGTTCCCTCTGAGATGACAGTCTCAGGGACTTCTCGGAAAAGTTCCCATGAAGGCCTCCTCTGACTTAATCCACAAAGGCGGTTGTGCTTGCTGCTGGGGGGTGGCCCATATGTGACGCAAACACGGCCCCGCCTCTGAGGGTCTGTGCAAATGGGACCAGTGAGGGGCAAAAAGAAGCAATTTAAAGCTAAACCAGGCGCACTAAACGCTGTAGCAGGCGCCCTGCCAGGAGGCAGGTGGAGCTGAGGCTGCGGAGGGACGTGGGCCGGGTCCGGAGGGTTTGGGAGGAAAGGCCGCCTGCGGTAGGAGGAGAGCAGAGGCCAGAGGCTGGAAAGTGTCCCCTGGCTCCGCACCGCGAAGAAGCTGGACTGTCCCAGGTGCGTGAGGGGTGGGACATCAAACTGGAGACACTGGCGGGGTCACGCGGCGGTGAGTCCGAATGAGGCCAGGACAGTGTCACCGAGGGACCGTCCAAGCAGGTTTCCAGCAGAGGGATGGCAGGAGCAGAGCCGGGCTACAGGAAGGTTCGCCCCGAACCCGAAGCAGGGAGGGTCCAGGGAGGAAACTCGACGGCACGGGGGACAGTTAGGAAGCGGGTGCAGTCGTTTCAGGTGAGGGCAGTGGAACCTTAGGCTGGGGACAGTGCCAACGTGAGAAACACAGGGTGTAGCTGCTGAACTTCCCGTCATTTTACAGGCCTGACAACCAACCCTGCTCTAGAAAGCGACTTGCGAACCCTGAGAGGTTATATATATATATCTATTTATCCTAGAGGACAAACATTTTTAAAGATTTAAAAAATTTCTAGATGTCGTCCTTACTCTCTTTTTGGATAATTTAAAAAGATCTCATTTTCTAACAGGCTATTTGTATCAGAAATATGCCCATGTACCTTGAAGTATTCAAGACATAAACATCATGGCTCGTGAGGAAAACGCGGGCCTTTTACTGTGTACGTAGATTTCTCTATTTCTAGGCAGGAAGCACCCTATGATCATGCCTTGTCTTTGCAAAAAAGGTCCCATTTTTGTACTCTCCTAGGGACGGACCACAGTGTCCGCCGTGTATCTTTAGGGACGGACCACAGTGTCCGCCGTGTATCTTTAGGGACGGACCACAGTGTCTGCCGTGTATCTCCCAGGACTGACCGTAGTATTTGAGGTGTATTTTACGTAGCACCCCTCAGTGAAAATCAAGAGCAGCCGTTCCGTGGCATTGATGGGTTTGGTACAGGTTACGATGAAGAAACTCCTTCGCTCAGCTCCACTGTGCTGTTAGTGCTAATTTAAATGCCGGTTACTTACATTGTTCACAGTTTAAACAGGAGTGAAACGTCCCAACGTGTCATTATATCACCCAACCTACAGATTGTAAAAGATGACTCACACCATACTTTTTTTTTAAATATTTTTTTTATGTGGATATTCATTGAACTAAATCTATTTCTCCTGTTAAGATGAGGCAGAATCATCCTTCCTCAGAAGTTTCAATTAAAAAGCTCTAAGTGGACTGTTAAGCTTTGGCTCAAGGGCACAATAACCCTCATATCAAATTAATTTAATCATCAACATAAGCTAATGGAAAATTAAATATGATGTTTCATATGTTGTAATTCCTGCCTTAATATGTCTTATGACTATAGATTTTCCTAAGATGGTTAATTTTATATAATAAAATGTCATACTAGATATAAAAACTCTTGTTTTCTTTCGTAACCTTATTATTTTAGGGTAGGAATTATCTCATTTCTCCTCTAATTGGTAAATGGGTTCTTTTTACTATGTCTAAAAGTAACTCTCCCTTGAATGAATAATTTGTTTTCATAGATATACATAAAAATAAAAATCATCTAACAATTGGAAATTGTTAAGAAATGGAATCAACTTGTACTTGGCCGTCTGCATAATATTTTATTTTATTGTCATAACAGCTCTACTGGATTGAATAGTGCCCTTCCCCAAATTCATGTCTCCCTAGAACCTGTGAAAGAGGCATTACTTGGAAATAGGGTCTTTGCAGATGTAATCAAGTTAAGACTAGCTCAGACTGGGTGAGAGTGAGCCCTAAATCCAACATGACTGGTATATTTGCAAGAAAAGGGGAATTTGAGCCCGGCCAGCGTGGCTCAGCCGTTGAGCATGGATCTAGGATCCAGGAGATCGCAGTTTGATTCCCAGTCAGGGCACAAGCCCGGGTAGCAGGGCTCGACCCCCAGTAGGGGGCTCTCTCTCATCGATGTTTCTATCCCTTGCTCCCTCTCCCTTCCTCTCTCTGAAATCAATAAATACGTATTTAAAAAAAAAAAAAAAAAGACCAGGGCAATTTGAAGAGAGAGGCACAGAGAAAAAGCCACGTGGTGGTGGAGACAGAGACTGGAACGATGTAGCTCCAACACCATGGGTTGGCAGCAACCACCAGAAGGCGGGGAGGCCTCCGAAAATGCGTATCTGAATCTCTGAAAGTTAATGGGCTTTTTGTGCATATTGAAAGCAGGTGCGGGAAATGGTTGGCAACCCCGCCTCCCCGTGAACACTTGCGGAGCACGAGTTCAAAAGAAACAACCCGGAGACGCAAAGTGCCCGAACCTCTTCAGTCAACTGTTTAATAAGCTCGCTATGTTTTACATTCTGGTTTTTACACTAAACATGTCCTCTAGGTAGCAGGGGTAGATTAATTCATGACATTTTCTTTCTTTGCTCTGTCTCTCTTTTGTCATAGAAACGACTCTTGCGTCTGTTTCATCGCCGCTTGTTGACCTTCTCACCCCACATTCTTTCTTTGGCAGTTTACCCTGCTTTAGATACGATGAAATATCACAAGAGAAACCACTGAGATTGTTTTCTTGCCTTTTAATAGGAAAAAATATCAGAAATCATATAATAAAGGCTATCTTTTCAAGCCAGCTTGCCCCATGTGATAGACACAAAAGGTTCCAGTGGCTAAGAGCTGGCTCAGCAGCTAACCGCACACTTTCCATCTGAGGCCACCTGGAGTAAATCTAGGTTGGCATCAGCTGGAACATCCTTCATAACCCAATAGCCATATTTCCCATCCAGATAAAAATCTGACTGTGAAAGACAGGACGCGGTGCGGGGTATTACTCGGATACGCTCAAAAGATTGCTTTGACTCGGGGGGTGTGTGTGTGTGTAACTCCTGGTAAGATGGCATATCGCCAATGAGACAAAACAATTTGGTTGTATTTTCAATTTATCTTCCTTTGGAGTTTCCCCAAAAGAACTAACTGAAAGGTCATCATTGCAACGAGTCATTTCACAACCGAAAGTTTTACTCAAATTCACATGCTAAAGACAAACCTGAATCCAGTCAAATCACTGTGGATTCAGAATTGCCAACTAACTTTCCCAAGCTCAATACGCTAGTAAATGAAGACTATTAGTACTTCAAAAAAAGGTCTTCAAAATAATTATTAAATAATGAGATCATACTTCGATTGTCCAAACCAGGTAGGAAATCGTAACTAAACTAGCCTTTCAACAGATGTATATAAAATGAGATAATATATTTTTAAAACGGGGGATTGTAGGTTTTACGTCGGTAAGACGGTATCAATCATAAAAAATCTTTTCCATGTTAAATTTTTCTAATTCAAAAGGAGAGTATAACGTTGACCCTGGTAGCCTTGCTGATACATGGATTAGAATGTAAAATGCATGATCTCCTGGAATACGCCCAGATGTGATTATAATTCTCATTCTGAGTGTCAGGCAAGTCCTTAAACTCTGACCTGCTTTACTCTCCTGTTCTGCAAAGGAGCTTTAATAATCATTCCTGTCCACCGACCGCAGGGTTATTGTCTGACTGATTGTGACGCTCGGCACCAAGTAGGTCCTTAACGAATGTCTGAGAAACATCGGTGAACACGTGTAAAGGGGAAGGAGCAGAGCGGTGTGCAAATAACGTCTATCTGCCTAAATATTTGCCTGAGTGCTTTTGAAGGGTTGAGTCAGACAAATGTGCTGCTCCGGATCCCCCGAGGCCCCTTTGAGTGTTTTCTCTTAATTTTGTATTTGAAGCGGCAGCCGGAGATCCCCGAAAGCGCCCCTCCCCGCCTGCAGGGCCGCAGGGCTCGGGGAGCCCCTGGCTCCTCTGCATTTTCCCTCGGGACCCTGTGCTCGAGCATCAGGTTCCCTGATTGGCGGCTGAGGGTCACTGATTGATGTTCTTAGGACAGCGCCCTTGGCTGTTACCATCTCAGCCTGCACATGTACGCACACACGTGTATTGCACACGCTCGAACATGTGAAAGCAGGGTCAAGAACGGCACAGGGTCGGAGATTTTTACCCTGTTGGAAAACCAACGAGATAGGCCGCTCGAGTTTCGTGGGTGTTGGTATAAGACACACAACTTGTGGGTTAGGAACCAAAATGTTGAACTGGTGGCACAGCAGGTGATAAGGGTGTTGTGCTCCCGTTGGTTCCCTGGTCCCCGTGTCCTGTGGGAGCCATGCAGAGGCAAGTTGACCCAGGTGGCCGCTGTGCTCTCGGTAGGTTTGTGTCACACCTAAGGAACCCTAAGGAACCGCAGACTTCTATGAGCAAATCTGCTTAACGTTTGCCCCAGAGGGAGATGCTGTGAAGAAAAAGGCCCGTGGGCGCCCGTGCTCCCCAGATGTGCAGAAACGCGAGTCCCGTGAGAACTGCGTGGCGAGAGGGGGTTGCAGGTGGCAGCCGCTCCACCCGGACACTCACTGTGTGTCTCCGGAGGCGGCGGTCACCCTCCTGCACGGCCCCTCCGCCACCATCGCTCCCGAGGAAACCAGCATCAGGAATTCTCTTTTCCTTCCATTTTTGTGCACGTGCCTCTTTTATGCCAGAATATTAGTGTCTTTGGTCCGTGTAAGTATGTGTGGCGGTGACTAATTGACTGACTCACTAATGTTCCGTGTAGGGTTCCCCTGCAAGAAGCAATCAGCGTAAGTATATTTAAGGCCTCAGTTGTAGGCTCTGGGATAATGAGGGGGATTGAAAAGGCAAAACTTGTTTTTGCTAGAAAAGAAAAAAAGTGTGATGTTGAAACACGGCTGCAGATGCAAGAATAGCGACGGCAATAACAAGGGCTGGCATTTACAAAGCTCTCATTAGGTACCAGGCACTCCTCCAAGGCTTTGCGTCATTTGTTTAGTTCAGTCTCATAGCAAGACCGTAAAGTCTTCCTAGATGGAGAAATTAAAGTAACTTCCTCGGGGTCAGCGAGTGCGCAGCAGAAGGGGGCCTGAGCCCGGGGCTGCGTGGCTCCACAGCCCGAGCTCTCCAACACCGTTCGATGCTCCAGGGCTCCCCTCCGCTGGGGTGAGGTCCCCGCTGGGAACCTGCCAGCTCTCCGCTAACTGCCCCCTAATGACCCAGAGGTGGCCCTTCTACCCTTGGCTCTGTGGCTTCCACGCCATTGAGAACCATCACCACCTTCAGGACTTGGACCAGACAGAGGCAACCTGCTACCTGAAGAAACGGTTGCCAAGTCATCGGAGATCTAAGTCCTGGAGTCACGCAAACAAAATCCAAATCCTGGCTTTCAATTCAGTTGCAGGGGAACTTGGCAGGTCAGCTGACCTCTGCGTGATGGCTCTCCCATGTGGACCACAGTGACGCTTCTGGCCCGAAACAAAGTCTGTCTCAAAATAAGTCATGGAGGAGTCTTCACTCAGCACGTCCCCTGGGGAGGCCGTCCCCCACCTTCCCTATGGGGAGTGAGAGCAGGGCCACCTGAGACCAAGGCAGTGGGGTTGTTGCCGGCTCAGGACAAACATGGGTACACCAGGCCCCAGAAGAGTGAGTGCCACCCTAGCGAGTCCTCGGCCACGGTTGGGAAACAGCCGTGTTTGCTGACTGCCTGCCTGACCTGCCTCCGTGGAGCATCCCCCGGGTCCGGGACTCAGGCGCACCCCGAGGGCCGACTCAGACGTGTCTCCTCCAGGACTTTCTCCTGTGCCAAACCCCTTTTCATCAACTCCCCCGGCCCTGCGGTATGGCCCCGGCCACAATCCACTCTGCCCCTCATTACTAGTCACTCCACTGGCCTGACGCCTGCCCCCTGATGCCACCGCCGTGAGACCAGACAGTGTCGCTGAGATGGCCTGTGGCACTGTGACTCTAGTCCGAATCCCCGGTCAGGCTTTCCTCGCCTTTATAACAGACCAGCCTGCACACGTACAGATGAGTAACGTTGAAATAAGTAAAGGCTTCCGTAGGGCCCGGCTCGCGCTGGCTCCCTCCCTTCTCCTGCTGCGACTATCGCACAAGAATCGCTTCTGAAGACTAGTCCTTCGGGTCTGATTTCAACCTCCCATGGCCACAAAGGATCCTGGGAATATCTCCCCAGAGAATAATTTCTAATGAATGTTATTGTCATCTGTGATCGGTAGGAAACTTCACAAGGATTCACCCCAAACTTGGGTGACTTGTGCCTCCTCTGTCCCGATGTCCTTTCAAACCTTCCTGAAACCAGGTGAGGAAATTGGTCCTGAAGGACCACAAGCTAGAACCTGACGAGTGTGGCATGTTCGGAATAGTGCACGATTTTCTTCCCCGAGATTCTGGAATAAATGCATTACACCAGTGAGGTGCGTCACCACCACCCCCGGCACTAATTCCCCACAGCAAGTCCAAGTACGACTCTGCGTGGGATGTTATCCATTAGTCAGATCCCAGCTGTGGGCTTTTAAGAGAGTATAGAAATGACATAAATTTGGGGGTGAAAATGGGATTAGCTCATCCAATAGTTTAAAAAAATTTTAGCCATATATTCCTTTGTTCAAAGATGCCATGAGGTCCAACCAGTGTGGCTCTGTGGTTGACCTCCATGAACCATGAGGTCACGGTTCGATTCCCGGTCAGGGCACATGCCCGGGTTGTGGGCTCCACCCCCAGTGGGGGGCGTGCAGGAGGCAGCCGATCAATGGCTCTCATCATTGATGTTTCTCCCTCTCTATCTCCTCCCTTTCCCCTCCTCTCTCTGAAATAAATTTTAAAAAAATTAAGAAAATATCATTTGGATGTTTAATAGAGAAAGGATCATAGAAGAGGCCCTCCAACTGAAGCAGGGGCCAATGCGACATTGGAGATGGTCGAGGTCCACTCCCTACAACCCCAGCCCTTGTCCCTACACGGAGGAGCAATCTCTAAAGACTTCCTAGAGTTCCATGGGGCACAGGTTGGAAATTCATGGTCTAACCAATTCTCTCCGTTCATTGATCATTTACCAGGTACTTGCCGAGCGCCTCTTACATTGCTGACACCTGCTAGGTTCCTAGGAGACTAGTGGCTACGGTTCCAGCCTGCCGGGGACTTACAGCCCAGATAGGACCCATTTCAGATTTGAATGTGTTCAATATTTTGGATTGACATTTGCTTGGGGCACACGGGACCGTAGGGAGGTGCAGTCTGGAAACGGGAAGGAAGAGCTCCCTGTAGAAGTTGATCTGTTGACTTGTTGGAATAAAATCACAATGGAGCCCTGGCTGGTGTTGCTCAGTGGGTACAGTGTCAGCCTCTGCACCATGGGATTGTGGGTTCGATTCCTGGTCAAGGGTACTTACCTGGTTTGCAGGTTCAATGCCTGGCCCTAGCCGGGGCTCATGCAGGAGGCAACCAACAGATGTGTCTCTCTTGTATCAGTGTTTCTCTCTCCCCCCACCGCCCACCCCAGCCTCCCTCCCTTTCACTCTCTATAAAAAGCAATGGAAAAAATATGCCCAGGTGAGCATCGACACAAATAAAAAACAACAGAAAAACCCACAGTGGAAACGTAAACAGGACCCAGAATCCAACAGACAGGTGTAGAGTTAAGGACCTTGTCTCGGGGATCAGGCTGCCTGGGCTTTTCTCCCAGCCCACTGTTTACCAGGTGGGTCAACCTGGGCTGCAGAGACGTGGCCTCAGTGATCACACCGGACTTGTGTGCCCAGGTATCAAGGTAGGTCCTGCAGCTCTTTGAAGACTCGTGTATCGTTGACCCCCGCCCCCACCTCAAACCCGTGATGGGGGGTGGGGGGGAAGAGAGCCTAGTTTCTAGGCTCAGCATCATGAAAGAGGAGACCATGCTTTGGAGAAAATATCTTTAAGGGGCTGCTGTTTCAAAACCCGACCCTTCCTGCCCTGTGGGTTGAAGAATACATGCTTCCAAAAGTGCAGGCTTCTGAAAATTGTCAGGCTTTCAGCATTTAGAATTTTTTACCTTCCCTCTAAACCCGGCTGCTGGGGGATGAGCCTGATGACATGCGTCACAACTGCAACCTTTCCTCCTATGATTTGAGGGGCTCAGAAATTGGGGAACAAAGGTGGTCTACAGTGAAAGGAAGTAGTGATTGACACACACGCTCCTGTGCACACACTCGCACACACTGCTTAATGCGATTCAGCTGTAAATACATACACTTCTCCTATGACACGCAAGTTTAATTCATATATATATATATATATATATATATGAAGATAATTTTTCCATTGCTTTTTAGAGAGAGTGGAAGCAGGGGGAGAGACAGAGTGCGCAAGAGAAACATCGACATGATAGAGACACATCAATTGGTTGCCTCCCACAGGAGCCCCAACCAGGGGCGGGGGTCAAACCTGCAACCCAGGTACATGCCCTTGACCTGGAATCGAACCTCATGGGCGATTCTCTAACCACTGAGCCACGCCGGCCAGGACGATTCGTTATATATTTTAATCGTGTCTGAAATTGACGAAGGAGCTCTATTGCTATCAAATTTCCTTTTTTTCTTTTTTTTTTTCTTTTTTTTTTAAAATATATCTTTATTGATTTCAGAGAGAGGAAGGGAGAGGTAGAGGGAGAGGGAAACATCAATGAGGAGAGAGTCATCGATCGAGCCTGAAACCCGGGCATGTGCCCTGACCGGGAATCGAACCCTGATGGCCTGGATCCCAGGTCGACGCTCAACCGCTGAGCCACGCCCGGCGGGGCCAAACTTCTTGTTTAAAGAAACTATTCAGAAATAGGTAACAGGTGGATTGAAGGGCCCGTGTTTCAGGCTGGAACAGTAGTCATTTTCTGCTCAGTTATTTGAGATCTAGTGAAAAGATCTCCTGAAAAGAAAATCCTATGAAGGAGACCCCCTTATCTCCGTGTAGGCAGAAGATGAGTGAGATTACCGAGTTTCTACTTTTTGTGTTTCCTGTGATTGAACTATGACGATTTCATTCGCTGTTACGTTTCTCTCTGGCTCCCATCAGTCTGAGATAGGTGCTGAAAGATGCCCCTAGGTGTATCATAATTATTTTCCGACAGCCCTTTCTGCCTTCCCGTCCCTGTGCATGTCCTTATTAAATAAATGCTTGTAAAAATAACCTCAGCATCCCGACTTTCCACCGTGACTTCACTCGATAGAGTCCTCACCATTTACTGTTGTCTACGGAGTGCGCCTGAAGCCTCTCATTTGAATCCAATGATGTTTCTTGCTCAGGGGGAAAATAAATGAACCTACTACTAACAGAAGCTTTAAAGGGATCCGGTTTGTCTCGCTGCCTGATTTCCTCTTTGTGTTTTTCACAAGGAAGAAACTGATGGTGGGGAAGGGCACGTAATAAGAATAGAGCCGCGGATGTTTAATAATCATTCACCTTAATAACTATAGATAAGGAGTGTTCTCACAGACCCTGGGAAACTGGGGGAGGAAACAAGACTATAAAAAGATAAGATGCCTTGGCGGTGGGTCCATCACTCAGAAAAGAAATACATTTTGAGAACAGACCAAGGATGGGACACGCTTCGATTTGGTTGCTGTGCCTGGACCCTGACCCCCTCTGGGAGTTGGCCTCAGGAATGCTGACCATTCTCTGGTCCCAGGAACAGGCTGAGCTGTTTGTAACATCATAGAAGTTTAGCCACCTGGCTATCGGACTTTGAGCTCCTGAAGGCCGGACTGCAGACCCTCCCCTCCCCTTCTCCTCACTGGTATATAATCAGCCAACTGGCGAGGGGGCGTCAGAGCAGAATTTCCAGGGTGAGCGACTGCTCTCCCATTTTTCCCTGCAATAATGGAATAAACGCTCACATATGATTCAACCCTGTCTCGGCTTAATTTGTCTCAAGCAGTGACGGGCGGCCTCGGACCCTTGTGTCCAGTTTCAAAACAACCTGCTCTGGAGGGAATTACCAGCTGGATTTTAATTTTCACCCATTCCAGGAATGCCTGGGAGTGCACACAAGCTCACCCAAGCGGCCTGAGCTACGTTTTAAAGGCCTGGCTAAAACACAACGACAGCCAACCCTCTTTGCGTCTCTTTTCTGCTTCTGCCGTCTGACCTCAGTGACACAGAACAATCTCTTAAGTGGCTGCACCCTCGGGTTCATTTCACGACCGGCTGCGTTTAGCAGCCAGTCCAGGGACATTTGAGATCTTTCATATTGATCTTCACTGGGGTCCTGCAGAAACAGTCCAACTGGGTTCGCTCCAGCCTGTTCCAGGAAGGGTGGCTCCCCGGCATTCAGTGGGCAACGCAGTATCTGTTTACAGCACATTCCCATTTTGTGACTGGTTCACGAGCACTGTCGGAGTAGAGAGACGGCACAACCTTCCGGCGGGAGGAAAAAACAACACATGTTCATTCAGGAGAATGCCTCTCGCCTCCCTAGGGTTCCCGCCGGGGGCTGTTCTGAGAAGTAGGTTAATATATTTCTCAAGGCAGCCCTGCGAGCGGGACTGAATTCCAGGTTCTCGGGGATCTCGGGTGCACACTGTGCTCGGAATAAAGCAGCAGTGCGTCAGCTCCCTCTCCTGCGGGCGGCCTCTCCACGGGCCACTGCAGCTGGCGCTGCGCTTGTGTTGAAAACAGGCGAGCGTCCCCCCGGCATCCGTGTTTAAAAGCCTCCCAGACACCCACTTGTCTGGCAAATCATTCTGCAACGAGGCCCACTGAGAACCTTGGAGGTGAGGTGCTTTTCTGCGACTTGGGGAATATTTTCGATGGTCTCGCGCATTTGGGATTCGTTTTAATGTCGCCTCTCTTTTCCCGTAATAGGAACAAATGCTGGGATAATAGCTCTGACTGCCGTTGGGACTTCCTGCTAAGACGCTCTGAGAGGACACCCGGGAGGGAGTGCGGATGAACATACTTCTACTCATTCCTGCGCGAGACAAGTTACGTTGAGTGCACACTACGTGCTAGGCGCTGTGTGAAGTATTGGGAGGGTGGGGGCGGGCCCCGCGGCCCTTCCTCAGGGATTTCTCAGGGAAGGAGAGGCTGAGTCAACAGAGCAGGGGCGGCCACTCAGCCCGGGAGAGTGTCTTGGTGGCATAATGGTCATTTCTTTTGGGAAAATATTTTGGAGTGGGATTTGCTGGATCATAGCATCTGTGTATGTTTACTTTTATAGAAAACTCCAGACCTCCCCTTTCCAAAGTAGTTATATCACTTGACATTCCCTCTAGAAACATATGAGCGTCCCAGTTGCTCTAGGTCTTCATCGGGTCCTGGCAGACTTTCATTTTCATGGCCATGTGGTCATACCTTGCTGGGGTGTTCAACTGCAATTCTGTGACGACTTAGGATGTTGAGTATCTTTTCAGGTGCTTACTGGGTATTTGTATAATCTTTTAGGAAATATCTGTCCAAATATTTTGGCCACATTTTATGGAGTTGTTTGTATTGTTTATTGAATTGTGGGAGTTCAAACTAGGTAAAAAATATTTAAAGGGGGACACATTCAATGTGTTATATTTCTCACTGAAACTAGCACCGACTCTTGCATGTAATAAATAAATGCTCAAAGTATTTGCTGCTTACTTTTAATTTGAAATATGTGCTCTTTCAAAAATAGACATACCCCGAAATTTTGACCTTTGAGAAATACTCCCTGTCAACATGGTGTCCACCACTCACCACACCCTGCTCGCCAAGACATTCGCTTACTCCCTCGTGGCTTGATAAAATTCTTTTGTTTCGCTTTCGTTTATCTCTTCCGTTGGAGAGAGCACAGTGGGGAACGGGGCAGGTTTTCATGCCTTGGACGCCCTGTGCCCGGGGTTGCAATTTCAACGTCGCAGTTAAACCTTGGGAGGGAGAGATTTCTGCAGTCAGCTCCTGCAGCCTGCGGAGGACCGTGGAGTCCTTAGAGATCACAGAGAGGCCTGGGAGGTGCTTATGAAAAAGGCAGAGCGAGACAAAAAGGTTCTGTTTTAAACAAAATCTACTCAATTTCTTGCAATGTTTAACTACAGCCGTCCTAAGCGGTGTCACAAGCAGGGCCCCCCGGGCCAGGGGTTCGACCATGACAAACATGCAAGGCTTTGACGCTCACTGAGTGGTGGCAGGTTCTAGGCTAGCGTTGCCGGTTCACGGGCATTCCCCTTTGCCTTTCAGATGCCCAAAGGACCAGGTGTGACACGGTGCCGGGCGATACTGGTGACACCGAGGCTGAGGCAGAACAGCGTAGAGGGCTCGCTCTTAGACAGTTACGGGGTTGGGCCCAGCTCTGCTGCTGACTTGCTTGTTGGATTCAGGGAAGTTTACGAAATCTTTCTGAGCCTCGTTTTTTTGGGTGTTTTTTTTTAATATGTTTTTATTTATTTTAGAGAGGAAGGGAGAGGGAGAGAGAGATAGAGACATCAATGTGAGAGAGAAACATCCATCAGCTGTCTCCTGCACGCCCCCTACTGGGGATCGAGCCCACCATCTGGGCACGTGCTCTGACCGGGAATGGAACCTGGGACCTCCTGGTTCATGGGTAGACGCTCAACTGCTGAGCCACACTGGCTGGACTGAGCCTCAATTCTTGAAGATGGGGCTGGCCATAGTGCTCAGACGGGAACGCGAGAGGATTACTGAGATGTTACACGTGAGGGCCCCGGTACAGAATCCCACACAGCGAGTGGGAGCTGCTGGCATTGCTTCTTCGGCAGCGCCCACGCCCCGTATCTTTCGGGCGGGTGGGACCACCTGCCCTTCCCAGCAAGGCCGGCGGGCGCCAAGCACTCCCAGCTTTCTCCTCGGCTCGCTCTTGGTTAGAGGGACCCCGGGTCATCTGGAGCCTCTCTCCCGTCTCCAGGATGCGACTCAGTTGCCATGGCCACGCCTTCTTCCTCGTGGCGATGTTAATTCCTCGACCTCCTCTGTCTTCCTTCCTTTTGAAAAAATCGGCACTTGGAGCGTCAGCACCTCTGGTTATTGACTTGCTGGATCATAAAACCGGAGGGATCTGAAAAATTGCGCCTTATCGGGAAAATGCAGAGGCTCCTGTCATAACACTCCGTTCAGGCTGCAATTAAACTTGGCTCGAGGGGAGGGACGCTCCTCAGGACCCAGGGGCAGCCTCCCCAGACGGGGCCGCGGTTTCCTTGCGCGCCTTTAAAAGCAGAGACAAGAGGACTTGGGACAAGCACGGCGAGCGACCCAGAGGCGGGGAGACGTTGCTGTTTCTGGGGCTCCCCTCTTCTCGGCTTCCAGAGCTGGGGTTTTGAGCTGTGACGCTGAGCCCACTTCTGATGAACTGCCTTGTAGGTCTCTTTCCTCAAATGCGAGGGGGCTAAGCCTGTCCCTGCAGGTGTGGCCTGAGGTTTGGCCCTGCATGAGGGCCGGTGGCCGGGGCCTACAGGTCAGAGGTCAGCACGCGTCCACCCCACATGTAGGGAGCGGCGGAGGGAGGGAGGGAGGGGTACACTTCTGCTCACTGGCTCGTCCCCATCCTGGGGTCAGGACCAGGCTTTACCCAGAACAATTTCCTTTCTGATTCATCTCGATCCACAAAGGGATTGTTTAATCCAAAGCAAAACTCTTTTAATAATCCAGCTGAAAATGATCGCGGCCATTAAAGGAAGTGGTTAATTCACCACGTTTCTCCCAAATACTCAAAACTGCTAGCGCTGGTGAAATTGCATTTTCTTTCTTTATATCTTCTGAAAAGAATATGAGAATTTTTTTTTTTCCCCGACATCTAATTATGTTCCGTAGGATTGGGAGCAAGAAATCTGCTGTTTCATTTAGTGACCCAGAATTCGCTATTATTGAATAAAAGCGACTAAAGGAAAGAGATACAGTATCGAATGAGGGAGAAATGAGTAAATTACATATTAATTTGGTCCTGTGCTTTTTCATTTATTTTTTCACTCATTCATTTTTTTACTATTGATTTTAGAGAGAGAGAGGAAGGGAAAGAGAGCGAGAGAGAAACGTCGATTGGTTGGTCCGCTTATTGATACATCAATGGTTGGTTCTTGTACGTGCCCTGACTGGGGATTGACCTGCGACCTTGGGAGCGCTATGTGCCCTGACCGGGGATTGACCTGCGACCTTGGGAGCGCTATGTGCCCTGACCGGGGATTGACCTGCGACCTCAGCACATCAGGACGATGCTCTAACCGGCTGAGCTACCAGCCAGCACTGTGTTTTTAATAGTTTTGCCGGAAGGATTTTTGAGCTCAAGACAAAACAATAATTTAGTCATTAATCTGGTTCCCCTCTCCACCGGTTTCCCCTGCGTGGCAGTGTCAGATCTACGATAAGTGATAAAGTTGCTGAATGAAACATTTAAATATTTGGTAAAGAGAGATCCATCTGTAAACACAATATCAAAACGTTCTACTTCCAAAAATAATAATTAAGGAAATAATCTTTGCTTGGTCTCCTGGGCACTGTCCGGTCTGCAGTAGTAAGAATATCAAGGACAGTCCCTTCGGTTGCGAAAACAGAAACGCACTGGGACCTGGGTCACGGTCGCCGTCCAGGGGGGCGTCGCGTTGGTGGCCTTCCTGAGGGAGGCCGCGGGGCCTGGCTGCCGGGAGGGCCGGTCGCTGGCTCAGAGGCACCTGGCTGAGCACAAGGCGGCCTTTGGGAGCAGCAGGAGCGAGGCTGAAGCCTGCTGAGCCTCAGGCGCCCTTCGGGTACATTGTCAGGGCTGAAGGAGATCCGACAGGTCTCGAGGACGTCAAGGGAAAGGGCTGAACCCCGTTTGTTTCTCTTACTCTACCACGTGGGGTTCTCATCACTCTCACGGGGTTTTGTTTCACTCTGGTGTTCAGAAAATATTCGTTTCTGAACGTACTGAAAGAAATATTCATGCCTTTACCTTGAGAATTAAGCAGAAGACTCGCTCACGAGTCACAGGTCTTACAAATAGCTCTTGATGCCCTCACAACAATGTGCCCGTGTATTCATTTTGAAAGAGTGGAGCTTTCTTCTAACTTTCTGAGTTTATTGTACAACGTATGAAAGATTCATGAAGGCATAAATAAAAAACAATCACCCATAATATTACTAGCAAGAAATAATAGCTCTTGCCCAGCCGGTGTGGCTCAGCGGTTGATCGCCAACCCAGGAACCAAGCGGTTGCCGGTTCGATTCCCTGTCAGGGCACATGCCCAGGCAGGGGGCTCAGCCCCCAGGAGGGGCGTGCAGGGCGCAGCTGGTTGATGATGTTTCTCTCTCATCATCGGTGTTTCTATCTCTCCCTCCCTCTCTAAAAGTCAATAAAAACCTATTTTTTTAAACATAGATAATAGCTGTTAATATATCGCTATATAGACTAGTCTTTTAGGTTTTATGCGCATAGAGCCTTTTATCGAACTTATAGAGTATGAACACGAAACCTTTTGCGTTTCTTCTGTTATTACCTATCTCCTGGACTATGCTGCTTAACTCCCCTAACGAGAACTTGTGTAGATCCCAAACTTTCTGGTCACTTTTAATTATCAAAGCAAATAAATAGCAAGAAGCTGAAACAGAGAAAGATCTGTCCTCTCAGGTGAAAACCGCCATCTCACCCCGTGTTTAAAGTGCTGTTTTGCCTCCGCCCACGGCCAAGTTTCGGGTCCAGGGCCGGGGGAGAGACGCTCCCGCCTCTCCCCTCCTTCCCACGGCCTCCCCACCGGCCGGGGCGTATCCGCTGCTCTGGGCCCTGCTCTAGCCCCTGCCTCCGGGAATGTGCGGGACAGTCGTCTGCCCCGGGCCAGACCGAGGGACCTGAAAGGGACTGACTTCTTTCAACTCCGGTAATTTTTCTGTTCCTTCTTTTTTATTCTTCCACTGACTAGGTGCCGGGGGAGCTAGGGAGGTGGTTGGGTAGCGGATTTTACTGTCTTCTCTTGATGAGCCCCGAGGAAGGCTGCTGGCCCACCCATGGGTGACTCCCTTTGGGGAGCGACGTGCCTGGATCCACTTTGTCGCAGTGTTTGATCCTAGCAAGCGGGTCTAGGGTGGCAGGACAGCCCTGCTCACATCCTGTTACGAGGACACACAGGAAGGGAACAGCATGTGCCAGACGTGTGAACACGCTTCCTCTTTGCTTTTTTCATGCACCCTCTCCCCCGGGCAGCTGCAGGCACCCCTGCCCATCCTGGGGGGGGTGTGTGTGTAGGGGGCTGGGATGGTAGACTTTAAAGTGATTTATACCCTTTCTTATAAAAATGTTATGAAAAGAGCGTCAGGTTTTATTCTAATAACTCACTATTAAAAATGCTATGTTTAATACTGTTCTAAAAATCCACACATATGCAAGAATAAGTATGTTGTTAAGATCTACCTTTAGACCTAGAATTCCTCAGCCAAAGGTTATATGCATTTTCAATTTAGGTTTATTTTGCCAAGTCACTTATCACGAAGTCGGCACGAGCGTCCGCTGCTCACCGCCCCCGACGGGAAGGCCTCCTGGCCCACGCGGTGTCTCTGGCAGTGTCCAGGAGCCCTGAAAATGCTCGCTGCCCCACCCTCATGCTCCACGCGTTAGGTCTCTCACAGGGAAACCACTGTGTGCACCAGAAGACATGCGCAGGATGGCCACGGTCACGGCCACGGTCACGGTCACGGCCACGGTCACGGTCACGGTCACGGCAGGTTTCGAAAGGGGAATCGCTTTGGAATGAGAACATGTGGATGTAAACCTAACACCCAGCAACAGTGGTGAATAAAGGTGGTACTGAGACAACGGGCTCTGTATACAAGTTGGGATGAGTTTACCAGGGCAACGTGAAGCAGGCCTCAAAACCATCACAGAGGAAAAGGCAAGTTTCAGAAAGTAACACACTCTGTTATTTATAGATCCGTATGTTATTAAATGGTAAAAAAAAACAAAAAAAAACCTTTTTGGAGACCTATTCACCCAGTGAATGACAGCGGGGAGTTTGCCTTCAGGGTGGGAAGACAAGGGCTCGGGGACCATAAGACAGGAAAGCTTCTTCATCTGTTATGTTTTCTTTCTTTCTTATTACATATTATTAATCTTTATCAAAATGGCATTAGCATTAACCACTTCTGTGTAAAAGGCGTATAAATATTGATTTCTTATACATTTTTTAAAAGAGAAGAAATCCAGGCTCCTTGGTCCTCAGCATCTTAAGACTACCTCAGTCGACAGCACCTCTGGTCCCTGCCTGTCTATCTTACAAATGATGCACATACAGCAGTGGAGGGTTTAAATCTGCTGAAGTCCTAAAGCTAATATTCGCCATCTAGTTTTCCCGGGTTGCTCTGTTTTCTTGGACTATTTTTCTTTGCCTGAGAAAAATTCAGAAAAAACACTTTGAGAGTGTGGTTGGCCATTTCCCATTATGATTTCCCATACGTCCTATGTTCTTACCTCCTCGGCTTTCTTAATGCAGTAATGAAAAGTTGCTTATTGACATAGTAGATGGTAAAATTCTCACTGATTGATGAACAGGCCGAGATAAGTTTTTAAAAGAAAAGTGTGTTGCCGACCAAACCAGTTCTGCACTGGAAACCAAGGATGGCGGGGCCTTGGGAAGTAGGTTTGGACGATGGCACTCGTGTTGCTTGTGTGAAAATTCTCTTTGGAGGTACATGATAAATTGCCAATTGCTTGTTCTGTTCTGTTACATCCCACAAAATGACCTTGGTTTATGTACATTGTTGGAGCTGGTGACTGAAATGTGTAGAAATAGATGAGGGACTGAGACGCTAATTTAATTTTAAAATGCTGGAGAGGGAGCCTCCACAGCACCAAAATGACAGCTCAGCTGGTGCCCTTAGGTGGACTCCTCACCTGCACCCATGATATTTACTGAGCCCTGGCGAGTGTGGTATTAGGTTAGATTTACGGGACATACAGAAAGAAGTGCATGGTATGTGTTTGTTAAAGGAAAGAGCATGGATTTTGGAGATATGCAGGTAGTTATGACTAACAGTCCTCTCCAATGATCCCAGCCCCCATCCTCAGCTCTGGCCGGACTGCTGTGCAAAAGAGGGGTCCAGCCCGGCCGGTGTGGCTCAGTGGGTTGAGCACTGTCCTGGCACCAAGAGGTCACTGGTTCGATTCCCTGTCAGGGCAGGTGCCCGGGTTGAGAGTTCCATCCCAGTGCGGGGCATGCGGGAGGTAGCCCATTGATGTTTCTCTCTCATCGGTGTTTCTCTCTCTCCCCCTCCCTTCTTCTCCCTCTAAAAAATCAATTAAAAAAACCAACATTTAAAAAAAAAAAAAGAGTGGCCCAATTAGACACTCCTACCTGCAGAGTGGGAGAGAGTTCCTGTTGGTACAACTTCCTTAGCATTCGGTGATTCAGACGTTTTTATTCTGGCAGTCAGCACTATTTCTTTATTGTTTTACTTGCGTTTCCCTCATACAGCATCTCATAAGTTTATCGGTCACTTGGTTTTCTCTTCTGCGAACGTGGCTTCATCTGCTCTCTCCATTGATTTGACTTTTCTCATCGATCTGTAGTTCATTGATATTCTGAGTGAAAATCTGTTGACTATTGTATATATCGCCAAGTGTTCCTGCAGTCTCTAAAATGCCTTCTAGCTTAGTTTATGGAGCCCGGTGGAATTTCTAAGTTTTGGTGCTGTCACCCTTATCAACCCATTTCCTTCACTGGTTATGCTGCATCCTGTTGAAGAAGTTCTTTACTACGTCAAGGTCATAGAGAGAGTCTTCCGTAATTTATTCTGATGGTTTCAAAAAAACATTTTATTCTTTGGGGTTATTTCTGTTGTTGTTGTTTATCTTTATTTTGGTCTTCAAAATACCTGGATCTGATATCAAAGCATAGTTTTAGATAAAGATCTGATTTTTTTCATATAGAAATCCAATTTACAAATGCCATTTACTAAATATCTAACATTTCCCCATAAAATTCCCCATGTGCTATGTTGGGAGAGAACAAAGCCGAACTTGTGCTTGCTGAGCTCATCGCCCTGAAAGGAAAGATTTCCAGCTGGAACTCCACAACAAACAGCTTGATGACCTTGAGATAAAGAACTATCTCTTACTTCCTCGGCCCGACTTTTTTTTTCTCCTAAAAAATTAGTCATTTGAAATAGGTGATTTTAAGAATTATTTCTAATCCTAACATTATAAAATGATATAGTTCCAAGTATGACAAGTAAAATCTTGTAGCAACAGTAAACTGTTCCCACATCATTATTCTTGGGTTATTTATGTCTCATTATAGTGATCTATTGTGCTCATGCAATAATTCCTCAGCTCCCCAAAGAACGATCTGTAGACCTGGTTTTCTGTAAAAACATCAGAAAGGACAGAAATCATTTCCAAACCAAAACAGGAGCAAGAGAGAGAGAGAGAGTCTGATCTGGAGATGCTGCTAGTCAAACAAATGAGAAGAGAAATAGTTCCCACTCTCTGTATTTCGATTTTACTGGAATTTATTAATGCACACACAAAGCGTTTTGCGGTGCATATTACAAGTGCTCTATCTGTGTCATGTATTATCAGGGTGACTGCTGTTACCAGAAGGCATTATTGCAGAGCGCTCCTCTGTTTCCAGGGAGATGAACCAACAATGGCAGGCGGCCTTCCTTTGTGTTTAAAACACTTGGCGAAAGATTCCCAGGCAAGAGAGCCCTTCCGAGCATATTAACCCGTGAGTAGATGCACCTGTGACTAGGAACTTAAATACATATATACGGATATACATTCTATATTGTCTTTATACCATAGACACATAATTTCCTTAAAGGCGGAGCAGCTGGGGAACTTAGAGAAGAATTTCAAATTCGACTGTCTTCCTCTCTTTCCAAGATGTACGCGCGCTCAGGTAATTATATCGTGTACACCGGCTTCGAACTAATGGCAGCTATTTTTAAAAAAGTTCTGCACATGTGTTTGCTGTAATTGGAAGAGCAGGAATACATTTTGTACCGTGGCAAGGGATTCTCTCTTCGAAGTTAGTTGCTCATTTTAAAAGCCTTTCCTTTAAGGTTGAACTGACACAGCAAGATCAGAATTAAAACGGAAAGTAATTGTAGTTAATAATCATTCCCTTGGATGAGTGTTGCTGTTGTTTTGGTGGTTGAAACTCGGTCTGTGTCTGGTGCTTCCCTACTCAATGTCATTAAACGACGGTTGTACGAATAAGGCCGTGATGGCTTCGTTTGCGTCGCAGGAAAGGAGACTCTGAGACAGGTTTACCTGCTGCGGGTCGATAGGGTGAGTGCTCCCGGGAGCCACACCTGCGAGGGGGTCAGGGCGCCAGGGTGGGAGGGGAGCCTGGGGTGTGACTCAGCGGCAGCAGGGCCTCGGCCGAGCCCACGGGTGGCTCGGGAGCTGGCACAGCCCTTCAGAGCTGCGAATGGAGGCAAGGGGACCATGTCCTTGTACCCTGCGTGGACCCGTTGTTGGATAGGAGCCACCCCTGGGGAGGAGATGCAAACTTAGCTAGGCAGCTCACTGCTGCAAAAGGTGACTCCCAGGGAAGAGCTGGGACTATTTTGTTTAGGAGTAAACACTGTTATTATCCAAAACAGGTCTGGCCTAGGAGAACCAGCGTCTTACGATGTTTTCCGCAAATTATGGCAGTGTGGTGAGAAGCGTTGCAGGGAGCATGAGTCCTCGATGCCCATGGTGAATTTCCATTTAGTAATTACACTTTAGTACGAAAATGCATTCTAAACCTTTGTGTACACAGAATATACTTTTCCTGAGGAACTCGGCACTTAAGTCGTCCAATTTGTTTGCTGCCAGGCGCTTCTTGTGATGGGAAAACAATCAATGCGCAACCTGAGCAGCGGATGGAAATGTGTGTGGGAATGAATGTGAGTTTATGTGGATCTTCCCCTACACTCCTACATAGGTGTGCAGAGGACACCACGTATTCTGTGCCCCCCACGAGTGTCAGCAAGGGCTTCCTGATCGTTTCTTTGACCTGGCGTTAGGTTTGACTAAAGCAGCTCCTATGTATCTATCCCGATGCCCACCTCATCGCCCAAGTCCGTACCATCCACACTCTGGGACAAAACCCAGCATCTCTCGGCGGGGTTATTGCAATGGCCTCTTACCTGGTCCCCTAACCTTGCTCCTCATATAGTCTGGTCTCAGCAGGCCAGCCTGTGTCATACTATTAAACCGTAAGTAGGGTGAGGGAACCACTTTGCTTAAAAGCCTCTCCTGGCCTCCCATCTCTCTCAGTATTCTGACCACAGGCCCTGGGATCTGACCGCAGGCCCTTCTGATCTGCCACCACCTGCTCTGCTCTGTGGCCTGTGCTCCGTGCACGCCGGCCTTTCTTCCCTCTGCTCCCTGATTGCACCTTGCCTCAGGGACTTTGCACCTGCCACTTTCTCTGTCTGGAGTGTTCCTGCTATTTACTCAAAAGTTATTTTCTCCAGGACTCTTCCTGGACATCTGACCTACTATTTCAAGTCTTTTCCCACCCCAGCAAGCCTGGTTCTTTCCTTTTCCTCGACACTCATCATTATTTAGCCAGGTGCCTCGTTTAGTCATTTTTCTAGCTTATTACCTGTCTCTCCTGCTGGAACAGAAATGCCAGGAGAGCTGAGATGTCCATCCTCTCACCCGCTCCCGGCTGCAGTGTGGAAGCTAGTGCTTGGCTTGTAATAGACACCCCATAAATCTCTGCTCAATGAAAGCGGAATTAGATGATAAATTTGTGCTTTTGCCCCACTGGTCCCTGGTGTCAAGTTGCTGCAGGACAGAGCTAACCCTGGAAGGAAGGAGAAGAGAGTTTTGCCCGGCCGGTGTGGCTCAGTGGTTGAGTGTCATCCCAGGCACCAAGAGGTCACCGGTTCGATTCCTGGTCAGGGCCCATGCCCGGGTTTCGGGCTTCGATTCCCAGTACTGGGCGTGCAGGAGGCAGCCGATCGATGTTTCTCTCTCATTGATGTTTCTATCTCTCTCTCTCTCCCTCTCCCTTCCTCTCTCCCTAAAATCAATAAAAACATATGAAACATTTTTATTAAAAAAAAGATAAGAGTTTCTCTGGGGCCTGTACCTCCTGCCTTCTCCAGATAGTAAGGGTTTCAGAACAGAAAGAGACCTTCGTTAATGAGTGTCAGCTGTGCCCTGGGCCTTCCCGCAGGAGTTGACCGGTGCCCTCGGCGGAGACGCGGCTCTGCAATCACGGGGGCTCATTCGCACCCGACCGTGAGGCCCTGACACAGCCCCGCTGACCCGTGGGTGTCAAGAAGAAAAAACTCAGGGCTGGTGAAGACAATGAAAAGCCATGCTGGCTATTAAAAAACCACATCTTATTTTGTTTTCTACTAACTAACCCTTCTCTGGGTCCTGTTTAAAACCAGGACAAGACACTCGAAGGTCAAGTTAAGAGAGATTCGCTCTAGGTCCAACCCACGGTCAGCTCTGCGTGAACTAGCCTCTGAATTCAGTATCTAACACGCGTTTCAGCGTCAGTTGCAGCGTCGATGTAGCCACATGCTCGCGGATGGTGTAAGAGAGTTGCCTGAGAGTGTCCACTTGATGCTGACATTCGGTTTTCAGTTTGTGTGAAAATTGTTTCATAGCAACGTTGGGCGTCCCGGACAAAGCATGCTTCTTGCATGTGGCATCTGTCAGTTGTGTAAACCCTATAGGACCTGTGCCGCCTCGCGGGAGCTCTTGTCCTTTCATTGCTTCTAGGACCAGCACAACATCAGAAAAATCACGTCCGCCTACGGGTGGCCCCCCGGAGGCAGGGAGGGAGATGGAGGGCAGGGCATGGCCACTGCCCATGGAAGGCACACGCGAGCGCTCCCTGCTCCGTGTGTTACCCGTGACCATCCGAGTCACGGCCACCTCGGGGCTCCTACCCCGAGGAGCTCTGAGGCAGCTGCCAGGAGCGCCACAGGCATTGAACGCCACGGCCGCTCCCTTCGGCATCACTCTGGATGCTTTTCCAAAGCCATCAAACAGCCTTGCAAGTCTGCGCCGGCAGCCAGCGTCAGAGCTGGCCCCGGGCTCGGTCTTTCCCGGCTGAGCACTAAAGCTGCTCCGCTGCGCATCCTCTGGGCTTCCCGCAGCCCCAAGCAGGCAGGGGAGCACGCGCCCATTAGGGTGCAGGCGGGAGCGGGTGCCGAGCACCTCATCGCTGTGGCTAAGGGCCCGGGAGCAAAACCATGCGTCCCACATTTTCTAGTCTTCTCGGACTGCGGGAAATTGAAGTGCGGGGCTCGGCAGAGATTGGGTCTGGATAAACGCGGATGCTGACTAAGTAGTCGGATGCCCCTAAATATTTAGTTGCACGAGAAAGCCAATAAGCAAGTGGTTTGATTGCAAAGCAAAAAACATAAATCATCAAAAGGCTCTCTGGCTTGCCCTGGCTGGCGTTGCTCAGTGGTTAGAGCATCGGCCCCCACACTGAAGGGTCCCAGGTTTGATTCCCAGCCAAGGGCATGTACCTGGGTTGCAGGTTCGATGCCCCGCCCTGGTTGGGGCATGTGCAGAAGGTAACCAATCCATGTGTCTCTCTCACATGGATGTCTCTGTCTGTGTCTCTGTCTCTGTCTCTCTCCCCCCTTCCACTCTCTCCCTCCCTTCCACTCTCTCTAAAAAGCAATGGGAAAGTATATCCTCAGGTGGGGATTAAAAAAAAAAAAAAAAATTCTCTGGCTTTATTAAAAATGGGGTTTTAGTGCCCAAGGGTGGCCCTGAGATGTAAGGGGGGTGTCCGCTGTCTCTGTGGCATGTCCTGGTCTGAGGCCCCTCGCAGCCTGCGGGGGGAGGGCTATCTGTGCCTGAAGCAGCGATGGGCCCGCGATGCCCAGGCACCAGCTTATCAAGGCCACCTACGCCTAAAAGCACTGCGGGCAGACATCTGCCCCCCAGGAGCCAAGAGGTGGGTGCCCCCTGCCTTTTTCTCTCCTCGACCATTAGGGGAGTAACCGCCTCCTTGTGGGACACCAGCAAGTCCCGAAGGAGAGTGAACTTTTCACTCACTCTCTCGGCCCTTTGTCAACCTAACTCCAAGTTCCTAGACTTTGAGATGATCTACCTGGGCTCTGCTGCTTCTCTGAATAGACAAATGTCGCCAAATGTGCTGGTCTAAGGCAGCTGGACGCTAAGGCAGACGTGTCAGGATGTCCCTGCCCCTTAGTCTATCACGTGTCTTCTCCAGGAAGCCCAGACGGCCAGTGGGAGGGACCGAGCTTGTCCCCTTTCTCATTAAGCCCGCGTAGAGCAAACCAGCAAGTCTGCAGCAGCCTCCTGCCCCCAGGCTCCCGCACCGCCAGGCGGGAGGGTCAGATTCCGAGCGGCTCAGGGCGGCGAGGCCCAGGACCCCCGCGCCCAGGCGTCCCCGCGTTCCACGTGCTTGCACCCAAGGGGAAGCGTGGTGTTGACACAACAGGGACACCGCTAGGATCGGAAAGGGTTAGAGCACAGCCTGGCTGGGAGGCCTGGGAGCCGTGGGACTCTCCAAAGGTACCCTGAGCTTCCCAGAGAACAGCATCTGAGGCCACCAGCGCTGCTCTCTCCTAGGCCACTGGGACTGTCTTTCCACATCGCAGACTCCCTGCAGGTGGTGGGAGGATGTCCCGTCGTTTGAGGAAAGAAATACGGGGTCGTTTTTCTCACGTGAAGAGAACAGCTGGCTGCAGCTCACTGGGCCCTCCTCTCCTGCAGCAAGCCTGACGTTTGTCACATTTGTCACCAAGCCTTCACGGAAGGGCTCAGATGCAGTCCGACTGCTCTGCTAGCGCCTCCCTGTAACTGCGGAGAAAATCCACCGTGAAGGACACACCGCAGTCTCCTGAAGATTAAAAGGGACTGTCCTGAGCACTATCGACCGGGGAAGGCTGTGAAAGGGCCGAAGCTGGAAGTTGCATCTGTATTTGCGTAACTCAGACGTGTTCCCTGCGTGGGCATCGAATGACAGGGAGAGGGCAACCTGCACCCAGGCCCGAGAGCCTCCCTGGGAAGACAGGCGGGGACGGGAACGCAGCCACATGTCATGCGGACGGAAACCCACGCTTCCCAGCGACACCCACGCTTCCCAGCGAGGATCGTGCTGAGCTGTCTTTGGAGATGTGGGAAATGCTTGGCGAATGGCAATTGCCTGAGTCTTGTTATTTGCCCCAAATCAAGAGTAGATATCTGGCAGATGGCACTAGAACGGTGATTTTCGACAAGTGTGCCGCAAGAAATTTTAAAATCTGACTATTTAGTCAGAGGTACTGACCTCCCTTAGATTGTCAAAAAAATAATAACAACAACAATCAATACAACAATAGCCGTACAGTGTGAATGACCAAAATTATTCCCAGCTCCTGGCCTTTGTCGGTGCCGTTTCCTTTCCCGGAACCCTTTCCCAGCCCACACCATCCATCCTTCATAGCAGGAGCCAGACGCAGTCACACAGCACTGTCTGTGTCCCAACACTAAATTACATTTTTTTAAAAATCATTCACCTTAATCCCAATCACAACTCTATGAGGTAAGTAGTATTATTTTTAATTTCCAATAATTAAATCGGTGCCATAAAAATCCAGTCACGAGCCCAAGGCCATTGGGCTCCTGCGTGGAGAAATCCAGACTTGACCTAGGCTCTGACCACCCCTGACTTGCTACCCACTGTGCCCCACTGTCTCCTGCAATAGACCAAATGCCCGCACACGTCCACAAAGCCTTCCGTCTCTGTCCCTGTGCACGATATATGCTGGCTTTTAGTCCCCAAAGCACACACTGTTGGCATCATTCAATCCAGAGCTCGATCTCAGGCCATACCAGAGAATCGTCTAAGATGCTTATTAAATATTTTTCCCACACGGCCGCACGTTCTCGAAGGGCGCTGTATGTTTTTAATCTGTCGCCGTGTTTCCGGTGCTGTAAGGCCTGATAGCACACGCTCAGTCATACTTAGCAATTCACCTAAATAAACCAGTTACACAGATGCAACCAAATGCTAAAAATGGGAAACTACTGCGTTCGGCATTGTGAGCTCCATTTTGCTAAGTGTCACTGAGCCCCGGCCGTGGAGACTTCCGCCACACCGGCACGATCGCCCCTTCCGAGTGCCAGGCCGACGAGAACACTGCGGGCGCCCAGCTGGCCGCGCGGGCGGGACAAGCGATACCTGCCAGCGACCGACACGAGAGCGACGCGCTGGGAGCAGGCCAGAAGCGACGCGGGTCAGCAAAGACGGCCCAGGAAGAGCCGGGTCGGCCGGAGCTCCGCGCAGGTCTGCCAAGCAGGTGGGGTCAGTTTACCCAGGAGCCGGCCACGGCTGCGGGGACCAAGCAGGGGCGATGCTGGTGGCGCTGGGCCGCCTTTGCTGAGGCCCCGGGAGATGGAGCAAGAGACGCGCACGAGTAACCGATGCTCCTGCGGCCGCGGGCAGCGGGCACCATGAGCCAGCGGGCACCATGAGCCTGCGGGCTGCGCGAGCCTCCGGGCGCTCCCTGGGCTGGCACGAAGGAGAGCGAGGTGGCTGTCGCAGGGGGTGCTCCGCAGCCCGGGACCGAGAAGATGGGCTGAAGTGAGGCTGTAAGCGGAGCTGTCTGCTGGACCGCCACTCGGACGTGAGACCCTGCCCCGGTGACCCCGCCTCTCCACGCCTGTTCGCACACAGTCAAAAGCAGTCATATCGTGTTAGCTATTTTATTTTATATATTTTTAAATCCTCACCTGAGGGTATTTTTCACATTGCTTTTCAGGGAGAGTGGAAAGGAGGGAGGGAGGGAGAGACAGACAGACAGACATCGGTGTGAGAGAGGCACATCGATTGCTTGCATCCCGCACGCACCCCGACCGGGGCTTGGGATGGAGCCTGCAACCAAGGTACGTGCCCTGGGCCGGAATTGAACCCGGGACCCTTCAGTCCTCGGGCTGATGCTCTAACCACTGAACCAAAGCAGCCAGGGCTCATGTCAGCTATTTTAAATAAGGCGACGCACAGAAACGCATACACGTCCCCTAGCGCGGTGCCTGGCTGTGACAAAGACACGCCCAGTTGTGAAGGTGATGCAGTGAGAGAGGAGGCAGGTGGCAGGGGGGGCCGGTCACCGGGAGGAACCATCCCGTTGTCCAACCAGTATTTACTGAGAGTCTCCTTTGGCAGGTGCCAGGCGCAGAACACTAAACAAAATCAACCTGAGCCTCACTTATGTATCTAGGGAAGGAGCTAGACCATAAAAGAGTTTTTAGAAATGGCTATAGGTGTAAGTTATGAGAAAGGGCGACAGAGGGGAGTTAGACAGCTGAGAGAGAGGGCGACCCATTTTAAATCCATGTCAGGGACAACTGTGTTGAGGGAGTAACATCTGAGCTGAAACTTTAAACATTTTTTAAAGAAATATATTGATTTCAGAGAGGGAGAGAGAGAAACATCAATGATGAGAGAGTCATTGATCGGCTGCCTCCTGCACGCCCCCAACCTGGGATGGAGCCTGCAACCCGGGCATGTGCCCTGACTGGGAATCGAACCCCGATCGCCTGGATCCTAGGTCGATGCTCAACCACTGAGCCACACCCGGCCAGGCTGAGCAAAAACTTTAAAAGTGAAAACAATGCAATGATGACAAGGGAGTGGCCTGTAGAAGCCGTCCAGCCAGAAGCTGTCCCGTGGCCTGATGTCCTGAGGGAGAAAGAACCTTGACCGGATCTAGTATCAGCTGAAAGGGGGTTAGAGTGATGGGGCGGCAGTGGGGAGGCAGAGAGGGACTCAGGGGCAGCCTGGAGGAGGCGCCCAGGCAGGTGCAAGTGTGTCCAGGTCTCCCTGGGCTATAGGGAGGAGTTTGGGTTTAGTTATAAGGGCAATGGGAGGTTATTGAAAAGATCTGATGGCCCTTGTCTGCTTTATGCAACATGGAGCAAAAATAAAAGCCGGAGGGCGGCTGGAGGGGATGCTCAGGTGTGGGTGGAAGCAGCAGGTAAGAAGACAGGTAGGCAGACCTGAGATGGATTCCAGAGGCGGCCTCTGCAGGGTGCACACAGCAGAACCACCTTTACACCTGATATAAAGCAGCACATAGATTAGTGATCCCGCTAAAGTGCATGTTAGTTTTAAATAGCGTAATAGAAAGACAGTGTGCAAGTCCCTTGAGCTGTAGCCCATCATATTGAAAGGTTTTTATCAATTCTAAGGTGCCATATAAAAAAATAAGTCCCTCTGAAATCAGATTATTTTATAATTGAGGACAGATTAAAAGATATGTTTGTCATTTTTTGTTTTGTTTTGTTTTCCCCCAAACAGCATGAGAAGTCCTCAAGTTTTAAATTTATAACATTTTGTCCATGTGGTATTTTAAATGTATCCAATAAAAGCTTCTTTCAGAGAAATCTTCAGGCTCGAGGGGAGCAGGACCCTGAGCTGTGCAGGTCGGAGCTCCTGACCTCAGAGCGCAGCCCGGGGCGCAGTGAGGACCGGGTGCCAAGCGTTTCTGCTATAAATCAATTCCCATCAGCCGAGAAAGCGGATGGAGGAAGCTGACCGCCGAGATGTAGCGGAGCCCATGCCCACGAGCTTGTTTCCTGTTGCAAAATTATGCAGCAAGGAAAGGAGCACATTGTCAAAGCATGTGTGGGAACTCCGCAGCCAGATCCCCTGGGGATGTTTAGAAATTTCACCCACAAGGGTCTAACTGTGTTCATAACAGCACCGTCGTGAGTTTCTCGCTGACTTCAACCCACAGTCTAACTTGCAGCAATGTTGTATTTTGTATCGTAACAACTGCCCATGGACCACTTAGGAGACGACTCCCTAGCCCCATTGATGCAAATCTTGGTCCTGTGCTAGGCCATCAGGTGGCACAGCCTCTCTGAGCTCATGGGAGGTTTTCTAGAGCGGCGGCCCCGGAGCTCCCGTCCAGGCGCCTCACCCCGGATCCCACTCTCTCCCACCTGCAGAGCACTGGGCTGCCGCTGGGTCCCTACAGCCCACAGCCCCGTCTGGCTCGGAGCCGTCACCGGTCAAGACTCATTTCAGACAAATGGGCCGTGTGATGCAGGTGGTGGTGAACAGGAGCGGCAACCCGGAGATGGCCATGCGCATGGACTCGGTGAAATGCTGCCTTTTACAGGACATGAAAGGGCCTCACAGAACCCACTCTCCAGGCTCGGTTCTCTTGCGGCTGGGCTCATTATTTAATATGACTATAGTGGTTTTCATGATGACATTATTCCTTCGCGTTACATTACTAGCGACTCCACTAAAATGAATGTTTCTTAGGGAGAACTGTCTTTAGGTCCCTAGGTCCTCCCTTTACCATACAACCCGCCCCACAGAGAAATGTTTCCGACATCCCTGGGTTGGCCATAGGCGCTATTCTGAACTCTTATCTGAAGTGACTTGCTCTGCAGGACGGTTTGTGAGTAAAGAAGCAAAGATGCGCAGGAAAAAGTAACCTCTGGTTCTTGCAATGTCCACATCTTATGGGTGTTGCGTGACTTGATCCAGGTAGTGGGAATAAAGGGCCTAGTACAGCGCCTGACAGGTGCTTACAGCAGACGGGAGCTGGCATGCCTGCGACGTCACCACCTTGAGTTGCAGGAAGACCATAACCCTTGTGCCAGGATAACTAAAGTTTCCTTTCAGACATACAGCAATGCAAAAGTGCTGCTGATATATAACAACTAAATTAAAAATTGCAAGCAAACATAATGTTTTCAGCAACACATATTTAAGTGAGAAACACGGCGGCCCTTTGGGAATGTGCTAGAAAGTTGAAGGATAGGAATCTGTAATAAAAGAGAGATCAAACAATCCCCAAGAATATGTAGTAAGGGGCAGAAGTTCATATTAACAACCAAGTAGTACTGTTAGTGAATAAAATCTCAGTAGTTTGCATCGCAACCAGTAAAGTTGAGTGGTTGGTCTCTAAGTTTTACCCAGCTGCTGGATGGTTTACTGTTTATCATATCAATACTTTTTGAAGAAAACTTCCCTATGATAAAACATGTCACAGTTGGTTCAAAGATGTCTCCATCTGGCTTCCTAGTTGGAGCCCGTTTTAGTGCCAAGCCCTGGACATGATAGAAAAGGGTTTGCTGACTTAACCTGAAAATGATGAAGTGGAAGTTAGAGGAGGAGAGAAGAGCCACCAGGAAGGCATTTGAAACTCTCATAAAGTACTGGCAGGAGCAAAATTTGTTCAAGGACTTTAGAAAAACCTTTTGGGACTCTGGTCAAGTTGATGTAAGTTAATCCTATGACCCAGCAATTCCACTCCTAGGTTCATGCCCAACATCAATATATACACATGTGCTCTGAGAGACCTAGGGAAGAATATTCTCTGAGTCATTGTAACTAATAAAAACCTGGAAACAATCTAAATGTCCATGCATAGTAGAATAGATAAGTTAATGGTGATAAAGTTATACAATAAAATACTATATAGCAATGAAAACATGCACACTACAGCTATGTGCAACTACCTGAGTGATTTCACAGACATAATATGGACATTAAGAATGAACATTGGAATTCCATTTGTATGAACTTCCAAAATCTCAAAAGTGATCTGTGGTTTGAAATCAGGATCATTGTAGGGAGGAAGAGGGGTGTGTGATGATAAGGGGAACATATTTGTTTGCCTACAAACTCTGGGAAACAGAATGGTGGCTACAGTTATGATTGAGACACAATTGGTTAAAGCATTTATGCTCAACAACACAGGGTACACAGTCTCAATAACAAATGATTATGTAGAAAAGATTATAAATGTGTGTGTGTGTGTGCCTACACTATGAGCAGTTTACTAACCTGTTCGTTGGAAGCAGATATTTGTGATGTATGTACATAGGCTCCTGTTCTCCAGAGAAACAGAACCAACAACATGTACATACATAAAAGAAAGAGGCTCATTTTAAGGAATTGGATCACGTGGTTATATGAGTTGGCAAGTCCAAGACCTGCAGTGCAGGCTGGCAGGCTGGAGACACAGGAGAGCCAAGGGTGCACTTGAAGTCTGAAGACAGCCTGCTGAAGAACTCTTTCTTGCCCTGGGAGGACAGTCTATTTGTTCTAATCATGCCTTCAACTGATTGGATGCGACCCACCCACATTAAGAAGGGCAATCTGCTTTACTCAAAGTGCACAGATTTAAATGTCCGTCTCACCTAAAATCACCCTCTAGGTTAACACAAAAAATTAACCATCACAACCCCCTACATTTAACTACAAATAGCCTGATGTATGTTTGGGGCATTAATTTCTAATTCCTACTTACAAAAGAACTGGTTCCGCATTCGGATGGATCTGACTAAAAAAATGTGCTCGTCATGTTCCTAGTTTTTCCTCCTAATTTTGCTTCATCTTTCTACACCTTTTGTGAGCATTGAAATTTCTCTCCCTCGGATGCTGTACAATACTAATTGCAAAGGATATGTATACACTTATGAGATTCACACATTATTTATAATCTCCATCAGTGATTTATTTTTAAACTTCCTGGGCAATCCCTGCTTTTATAATTACGGCACAGTGCTGTGTGCTAGAGATGAAGGAAGTGCTCGAGCACTGTAACAATGCCTGTCACTGGGCACGCCCGTTCTCTCTGCCGCTCTGTCTGCTCATGAGAGGGATGGACTGTTGAAGCCTGTGCTGCCTCTGGGTGGAGAGACATAGCTTCTCCAAGGTGCCTTGTGACTCCACAGCCACCCTCCTCCTCTCTTTACTCCCTCACTCTCCAAGGCCCTGGGGATTTTGTTCTCATGTGGAGAACTTAGTTGTGGTTCCAATATGAGCAGTCATGTCAACCTGAACTCATTCCTTCTATGGGTGGACTTACCAGCTTAGCAAATCAAGGCCACGCACCACTGTGTTTGCCACGACATCCTTGTGAGCAAGAGGGGAAAAAATGGGGGCTGAGAGTGAGCATGAGTGTAGGAAATTTCAGTTGATTGAAAAGTCATGAGCAATGAGGATCGATTAAGGGATTGATGTCATTCCAAAATGCATGCTGCATGTGTGGCCTGTCCTAAGATCACTTGGCCTTCACGGGGCAGGGGTGAAGAGGCAAAGTGAGGGTCAGGCACAGCTGACTGAACTAGGTGAATCCCTAGTGGACGCCTAGTTGCTGTATTTCTTCCCCTTCTTATAGGAACTTTCAATCAAGTCCCTCTTTTGGGGGAGGTTACAGGACATTATCATTTACAGAAAAAATATACTAACAACCCTGCCCTCCCTCCAAAATCAAGGCCGGCATAAGCATTCAGAGATTGGGGGGGAAAGGCAACGGTAATTGTCAATGGTCATATATGGAACAGAATTGGGGCTGGGATTTTACTTTCTAAATTCCTAAACCATGAGCATGTTTCTCTTTGGAAAGCATATGTGACTCCTACAACCTCAAAAATGCTGATCTGCTTTTCAGTTTTAAAAGAGTCATCTATCACCACATATTGGATTAAAAAGAAAGCTACTCTCCTCTCAGTAAAAATGCCACCAGCTGCCTGATATCTTTTATTTCACTTGTATCTACACATGTCTGTGGGAGGGGGAAGGCTGCCAGCAGAAACACCTCATCAGTCTATCCACAGGCCATTGGTAGGGTGGTGCCCACTCATTTCAGAAACCAGCGAAATGTGGGTGTTGTGTGTGTGTGTTTTTTAAATGACAGTACTAGCTATGGAACTCCCGGTGACATTTTTGAACCAAATGTTATTATTTCTAATTGGCCAGATGCAGTTCCCGCCCCTCCTCTTTTTCTGAGTCAGGGAGCCATGCTGCGCCTTCAAAGCCCAGCACGCTTGATCCGATGTGAAATTCCACCTGTCTCCTAGTGCTACAAATGCCAGATTCACTGAAAACAACTGAAGAGCAAATGATGCAATTCGGAGAACATGTCATCGTCAATAATATTCTGTAGCATCTTAGATTTCTTTATTTTTTTCTTTTTTTTTAAATTTATCTTTATTGTTGAAAGTATTACAGGTGTCCCATTTTCCCCCCAATTGACCCCTTCTACCTTCCTCCCACCCCCTCCCCAGGTCTTCACCCCGTCATTGTCTGTGTCCATGGGTTATGCATATATGCATATAACTTCTTTGGTTAATCTCTTCCCACCCTCCACCCCCCTTCCCTCTTTCCTCTGAAATATGATCGTCTGTTGCCTGCGTCAATGTCTCTGGATCTATTTAGTTCGTCAGATTCTTTTGTTCATTAGCTTCTTCTTAAAGAAGACCCTTCAGCATTTCCTGTAGTGCTGGTCTGGTGGTGATGAACTCCTTTAGCTTTTCCTTGTCTGTGAAGCTCTTTATTTGACCTTCAATTTTAAATGATAGCTTTGCTGGGAAGAGCAGTCTTGGTTGCAGTTCCCTGTTTTCATCACTTTGAATATTTCTTGCCACTCCCTTCTGGCCTGCAAGGTTTCTGTTGAGAAATCAGCTGATAGTCGTCTGGGTGCTCCCTGGTAGGTAACTAATTGCTTTTCTCTTGCTGCTTTTAAGATTCTCTCTTTGCCTTTAAACTTTGGCATTTTAATTATGATGTGTCTTGTTGTGGGCCGCTTTGGGTTCCTCTTGTTTGGGACCCTCTGTGCTTCCTGGACTTGTAAGTCTATTTCTTTCCCTAGGTAGGGGAAGTTTTCTGTCATTTTTTCAAATAGGTTTTCAATTTCTTGCTCTCTTTCCTCTCCTTCTGGCACCCCAATAATACAAATATTGGGCCTCTTGAAACTGTCCCAGAGGCTCCTTATGCTATCTTCATATTTCTGGATTCTTTTTTCTTTTTGCTCTTCTGGTTGGGTATTTTTTGTTTCCTCATGTTCCAAATTGCTGATTTGATTCTCAGCGGCCTCTCCTCTACTGTTGATCCCCTGTAAATCATTCTTCATTTCAGTTCGTGTAGCCTTCATTTCAAATTGGTACTTTATTATGTCATCGATTTTCTCAATTATTTTCATCATACTCTTGCTAATATCCTTGAGCATCCTTATAACCATTATTCTGAACTCTTTATCTGTTAGATTGCTTGGATCTAGTTCATTTAGTTCCTCTTCTAGAAATTTCTTCTGTTCTTTCCTTTGTGACTTGTTTCTTTGCCTCCGCATTTTGTCTGCTCCAGGCGTTTGTTTCTACGTATTAGGTAGAGCTGCTGTGTCTCCTGGAATGTGTAGAGTGGCTTTGTGTAGTAGGTGTCCTGTAGGGTCCAGTGGCTCAGCCTCCCCAGTCACCTGAGCTGGGCCTTCTAGGTGCTCCCCTGTTGGGCTGTGTGCACTGTCCTGTTGTTAAGCCTTGGTTATTGTTGGCGTCACTGGGAGGAATTGACCCCCAGGCCAATCAGCTGTGAGGACCAGCTGCAGCTACAGCCAGAGAGCTGCTGTGCTGGAGACACCCCTATGGAGCAGGATTTACTTCAGTGGGGCTTTGGTGTTCACCAAGTGCGCCCCTTGAGTGTCACTCGTGGATGTGGTAGGGTTGTAATCCAGTGTGGTAGAGTCTGACCACCAGATGCACTGTCTCTGAGGCCTCCCGGGAGGTGCAAAGTCAGCCTCTGCCCAGGGCCACCCAGCATGAGCTACACAGCAAACTGTAGTTGGCTGCTACTTGTGCTGGGCTTGGAGGTGCCCAGGAGAGGCCCAGCTATGAGCCAGTGCAGCTGCCGCTAGTGCCAGGCCTGGGGCCGCTTATCAAGCCCTATGGGGCCGCTGCTGCTTGTTTGAGAGATTTTAGGAAAGTCCTAAGCCTGAGGCTCCAGAGGCCACTTGCACAGAAAAGCCCCTGGAAATGGCCTGGATGAGCTGCAGGTGGGGGGCGGGGCCTCCAGGAATCACGGGGCGGGGCCAAGGGTGAGTCAGGTGCTGGCGACTCAAATATGGCGCCTGCCTGCTTGCCAGCCACATGCTCAGAGGACTCGCCACAGGAGCCGTGGCCTCCGCCAGCCCTGCTGCCCGGGAGGAAGCCGCCCTCCGCCTCTCGCCCGGATCTCAGGCAGGTCAGTTCCTCCCCGAGTGTCCCGGGTCCTTTCCGGCTGCTCCCGGCGCTGGGCTCAGAGGGAGCGTCCGAGTGAGTCCGCGCCGGGCCCTTTAGAGGAGCTGCTGGGGCTCCCGCGGCCTCCGCGACCCTCAGGGACAGTCCCCGCTGGTTTCACAGCCCGGAGTTGTGGGAACGTCTCTTCCCGGCCCTGGAGCCCTGGGCTGGGGGCCGCTGTGGGGCTGGGAACCCTCCTCCTCCGGGACCCCCCCCAGTTTACCCCACGACGCCAGGGTCGGGGGCCCGCGGCCTTGTCTCCGGGATCCAGCCCCGCCCCGCCCGGTCTCCCCCTCCTCCCGTCTCGGTGCTTCCTCAGCTCCCTGGCTGTGGGGCGTCTGTGCAGCCGGATCTCAGGAGGCTCCGAGTGACGGCGGTTCTGGGTTTTGTGATTCTGATGCGGTTGCGGAGGCGGCGGGGGCAGCGGGTCCCGGCGCCGCCATCTTGTTTCTCTCTAGTTACTTTTCTCCTTCTCTTCAAAATACCGATTTTTTTTTGATGGTCTCATTAAATTAGTGCCAAGAAAATCAATAGACTTGTCCTGCGTTGGTAGTAACGGGTGAAAATCCAAATGTGGCGGAGCTGTGTTCTTTTGAGCGCTGGAGACGGCAGGTCCCGCGGCCGCTGTTGGCAAACCTCCTCCCGGGACCTAAAAGCACAGGTCCCGGCCCCTTTTCCTCCCCGACCCCCCTCTCACCCCACGGGACGAATCCGCATTCCACACACGTGGGGTTAGAAGCCATTACAGGTAGTTTCCCCTTGGCCCTTAGGGGACAGACACAGGGACCTGCGGAAGCTTATGTGAAGGTGGAGGCGGACTCTGGTGACCGTCCCCCAGGCCAGGGGACACCGGGGGCCTCAGATGGCGGAGAAGCCGGCGGAGAGTGTCCCCCAAGCCCGCCGCGGGAGCACACCCTGCGGCCCCTTGGTTTCTGACTCCCAGTCTCCGAAACCACGAGAGCATCCACCGAGTTGTTTCAGCCCACCCAGTCTGCGGTCATTTGTTGTGGCGGCTCCGGGGACCTAGCATCTCTATGACAGTCTGTCCTCACTTCGCGTTATTTATAGATCCTGCAACTTGAGCAAAACAACGCATAACAAAACCCGTATTACCACAGGCTAGTTGATGGGAACGAGACTTAAGTTCCTATGGCAACTTATCTACGGTGTAACGAAACAACTTTGAAAGAAATGACTCGATTCGGGGACGTGCCGGCCTCTCTGATTCGGCCAAAGCAGATGACAGGATCTCTCGCACCTGAGCTCAGGCCCTGGGCGCCTCCAGCCCTGACCACTCCCAGGGGATATGCTCAACCCCTCTCCCCTGGTAACTGTATCTGCAGATACCTCGCACAGCATTATAAATTGTAACAACGCCTCCCAGGCATCTAAATCTTATCATCTTGGCAACATTTAATTAGAAGTGGTTTTAAGGGTTTCAAAAGACTTTTTAAAAATTACAGTCATGATGATAAATAAAAGCCCACAGATCCTCGCACATACCCTCTTGGACTCTAATTGTCAGAGTTGCTTTGAAAGTGAGAATGAAATGATATATTACTCACCTGCTGCCAATTTCAAAACCTCTTAAACTTTGGAAGGGTAGGGAGAAAAGAGCAAGAGGGAGGGCTGGGATATTGGGGAAGGGTAGTAAATCTTGGAGCTACATTGTTGTTACATTCTCTCCCTTTTTAAATTAATATATTCTAAGCTCACCCATGAATACGCCTCTAACTATTAGAGTAAAGGTTATGGAAAAACAAAGTACTTAATAACAGTTTATCCTCCGGATTCCATGATGTATCTCATGCCCATAATAATTGTAGCCACAGTAATGATTCCCACTCGTATTTAACTTCACAATGCGCAAAGGTTTGTTAATAAATGACGTATTTAAGGTGCCTGCAGAAATGGATTTTTACAACAACTCCGTGTGGTACACAGAGGAAGTGGTTATTATCCCATTTTACAGACAGGGAAACTGAGGCTCGGGCTTCCCAAGTTCATAGGGCACATATCAGAACATTGACCAGACCCAGGCCTCCTAATCCCAGCCAGTGATCTCGTTTCTTTCTGCTGACTGTGGACAAAAATGACCAAATTAGATGGATCGAATCAAATTATAGATGTATGTATATTTTTATATGTTCCCAAAGAATGATTTGAAATTTTACACATAAAAACAATTTGCAGACTTCTTTGTTTAATGGCTTGTTTCTCTGGGCATCTGCAGCGATACCTTTTGGCTTGATAACGAAACAAAGGGTGGAGAATAGGTATATTTAAATTTATTTGTTTCATTGTGAGAACTTGGCATGTTGCAAATGGATGTGATTTAAAAGGAAAATGCTCATGTTGTGTTGGACAGAGGATGGTGATTTTTTTTTTTTTTGATAGGAGAGGCTTAAGTAGATTGTGGTTTTGACGCTACCTAGGGCCTGTGGGTGGAATGAGGTTGACCCGAAAGGGCAATTCATTATCGCTGGAAGGCCAAGGAAGCTTCTAGGAAATCATTTTAAAATATTTATACACTGAGTTCCCCTAAATCCTAAGAAAGAAGAATGATTCATGATTCATTGCAACGAAAAGCCCATGTGTTTTATGCCAGCAATTCGGCAGGTTTACAAAGGTAACCATCTTAACGGTGTGTTTTCTTTGAAATGAATGAGTATGGACACATGTCCAGGGAAGATTCAAAAAAGTCCTTTAAAATTAATTATGCAGTTTTTAAAAAAAAAAAAACAAAAAAAACAAAAACATTAAACTAATTGTTTGGCTAAATTGATACCTGGAAAATAAGCTCCATCCAATAGAAATTTCCTTCAAATGCAGAATACTTCCCAGAAAATTGCAAAGAATGGAATGAATTAAGCCCACCAGAGTCGCACCTATTATCTGCCGGCTGCTCTGGTGATGGTGCAACAACATTTCCAGAGCAGCTTCTCCGAATGTTTGCAGATTGGAGAGTTGAGAAGCTCACCTGTAGGAAATGTATACTCAGGAGCCCCGAGGAACTGGTTAGGCGGCCACTGCTGTGTTTTTATCTCCATATGTAAATGCACGTCCATACAAAAGGAAACACCCACAGCTTTGGGAGGTTTAAACTGAAAATGTAAATCTGAGAGCCAACAAATACAAATGCTAATGTTGTCTCCAGCTCCCAGGCTGCTCTTCTGATGACTCACTGAACGGACATCTCGGGTGGGGGGGGGCTGTGGCTGCCCTTGGGGGGGAGTGCAAGCAGCACCCTAGGGAGGCCTGGAGACCCCGCGGATGTGAAATCTTCACCTTCCTTCTCCGGAACCCTAACCTGGGCTTCTCGGCCTGTCCCTGAGGAAGACCCTTTAACATTTTCTGGTTGAATCCCTGTGCTCTGTAAAGCGAGTTAAATTCAGCCGGTGTCCGTCTGTCCGATAAAAGCCTCGATTGCAGGACCATCTGTGTTCGTGTGTTTGAAAGACCACGCTTGGCCCTCCGAGCCTTGGTGATAATCACTGTGTGTTTTTTGCTTTGCCAAAGGATTCAAAGTCTCAAAAGCAAAGCCATTTGTGACCACTGCTCCATTGCAGCTTCTATTCCAGCCCAGTCCCCCGCCCCCATCCGTGGCTTTAGTCACCCGCAGTCAGCCACGGTCTGAAAACAGCAAAGGAAAATTTCCAGAGATGAACAGTTCATAAGGTGTCAGCTGCACACTGGTGTGAGGAAGGTGATGAAATCTTTCGTGTCCTGCCCATCCCGTTGTCCAGTGTGTCCACGCTGCGTGCACTCCCCACCCCGTGGTCACCTGGTAGCCACTTAGGGTATCAGACCCAGTGTCCTGGTATTGCAGAGCTTATTTTACTTAATAGTGACACCCAAGCACAGGGTAGTGATGTGGCAATTCAGCTATGCCCAGGAGAAGCCGTGAGGTGCTTCCTTTAAGGGAAATGGGATGTACCAGGAAGAACAGCAGAAGCATATACAGGGTTCTGTGCCACCCGCCGTTTCCAGCACCCGCTGGGGGTCTCGAGACATATCCCCTAAGGATGGGGGGGGCTGTAGACCAGCAGGAGAGATAAGGGCCCTGTTTAAACCGCCTGAACCAGGGGATTCCGAGAGAGATTAGACGGGCCTCTCTCTAACACGCCCGCTCCCTGGGCCACCAGCACCTGCGGCTCGTGGCTACGGGGGCAACGCCCTGCCATCCTTCATTCTTCCCCCTGACGCGGTCAGGTCCCTGGCCCATTTTTCTTATTTCAGGCGCTCGGATATTGCTTGGAGCCTGTTCTCTCCTTTCTGTTGCTTTTATAGATCCACAGACTTCTCTCCAGGGCATAGCTTTGCTTTCCCCTTCGCCCAAGTTTGATGAGTTCACTCCGTGGGCACAGTGCCCCGGGGCAGCTCTGCCCAGTGGCTGAGGGCGGGAAATCGGTGGAAACGTGTTATGGTAGAAAAAAAATAACAGCCGCCCAGTACAGATCATGGTTACAAGGTACTGGGTTGGCTGTCCCGGGGGGGGGGGGGGGGGCTAGAGTTCTTGAGGGGGAGGGAACAGCGGAAGGTGCTAAGAGGCCCGTGAGCTCCTGGGAAGCCGACCCTCTTCCAGGCACCATCATGGGGAATCTAACAGGGGACCTTCAGATGCCCCCGTAGGCTGCTGCTGCTGCTCCTCTGACCGTAACGTGAGTTGATGCAACTGAAGGCCCGACACACAGAGCTACATGGACTCCTGCCAGGACGGTTTCCCCTCCACAGGACCCCCCAGACACTACCACCCTGTCGAAAATGCCAGAATTAACCCCGTCATTCCCCACATCTGGATTTCCGTCAGTCACGTAAGACGCCCGTGTCCTCTCATTACGTGGACGCTCCTTCCCAAGCAGCTCGGAGCATCCTGAAACTAGCCGCCATCTCCCCGCCCCCCCGCCCCCTCAGACCATCTCCTCCACCCTCTGGAACCCAGAGCCGGTCATCGGGAAGGCACCCTTCACGCTTAAGCTCTCCACAGCCTCTCCCCTCCCCATCCATTCTCCTGCTAAAATCTGGCTCCCCCCCCCCCTTGAGGACCCTTGCCGAGTCTTCTCAAGCAGTGGGGCTTATGTTACAACACATACGTGGCTCATTTAAGTATAAACACACTTCCTGAGGTCGCCACCACCTTTTGTCACGGAGACATTACCTTTAGCTCCCTCCCCCCCGCAAGTCGCCCAACAGAATCTACCCATAGCCACAGGCGCCTACAGCGGCCTCCACAGGGACCCACACGTGCAGGCCTGGAAAGGGGCGAGCGGTCAATGCCTGGCTAAGGGGCGCGTGGTGCCTCCAGTTCAGCAGGTGCTCGTTACCTAAGTGGCGCGGCATTCCAGTCCCTCATCGCCTTACTGCACGTGGCACTGGGAGAAAGCGGTAAAGGGCTCTTAGCTCCTCCGAGTGTTCCCATAACCCACGGGAGCATCATCCGTCTTGGTGGCAGCGAGGGACGGAGCAAAGAACCATTCGTCTCTTTTTTAGACTCATATTTCCACTTAAATGTGGAGATGTAAAGAGCGAGAGACAGCCTGTACTAATTAAGAGGAGATGTAAGGGAATATTGCTCCTGGCAGTGCTCAAAATACCAAGGTCACACGTGTGCCTCCTGCAGCTCTTTGCTTCTCAGCGGAGTCGCGCGTTGGGTGGGAGGGCCTCACGGCGGCGTCCTTGGGGCCCTGCAAGGGCCTAGCAGCAGAGAGTCGGGAGGTTGCGTGTTCGTTTCTTAAATGGTCACTGGAAACCACAACATCCTATTTATTCGTTAAACATAGTTATTAAGCACATCGGTCTCGGCCTGAAAGAGGACTACACTCGGGTCTGTGGCTCCCTTGAGGTGTCATTTTAGTTCCTCTTCGCATCAAAACGGCTGAGACAGTGAGCTTCAAGGGCGGACCCCTTCTTCCACTCCCATCCCCTGATCCATCCTATAACTTAGCAAGGTCGTGACTGTTTGACGGGCGTGTGGCGCATCTGCATGGGACGACCATGACCGGTTATCTGGTTTCTTGCCTTCACGGAAAGGCACGGGGGCCAGCCAGAGCCAGGAGGGAGCTGGGCGGGGGGGGGAGGCTAGAGAGCTGGGTGAGGCCAAGCCCTGGGGACTTCTCAAGGAAGAAGCCTGGCATTGATGGTGAGGGCCTGGGAAGCCACTGGAGGCTTGAAGGAGAGAGTTTTACAATCCGGATGGAAGAGGCCCCCTCAGATTGCTGATGGGAGAGCCGGGGTGAGGGTGGAGCAGGTACCCGGAGAGTCAGGAGGTGGCTGAGGTGATGGAGCTTGAATCCTGGGCCAGGGGCCAGTAGAGGAGGCAGGGGCTGGACGTACGTGACAATCACATCGGCAGGTAGGGTTTCAACATAGGAATTTGGGGGGGACACATATTCAATCCATAACAGCAAGTTTGCTGAATATGTTTTTGTGCGTTTTTTTAAGAGTTTTTAAAATTGAATTTTAGAGAGAGAGGAAGGGAGAGAGGGAGAGAGAAACGCTGATGTGAGAGAAACTGCCCAGCTGCCTCGGGCGCGTCCCCGGCTGTGCATCGAGCCCACAGCCTGGGCACGTGCCCTGCGTGGGAATCGAACCCAACCGGCAGCCTCTCGGTGCACAGGTGATTGATGCCCAACTAACGGAGCCACGCCGCCCGGGCTGAATGTGTTTAGAAAATGAATTCGGTGTTTCAAAATGTACATGAAATACGAATAATTGGAGAGAATAGAACTGTGATCGGTATGTTCTAGAACGTGCGTTTACGTGAGCTGGGAGACACGATTTCCGTTTCCAGCCTCCATACCGCCCGGGCCGGGCTGGGAACCTGGCACCGGCCCCCGTTAGAAGCAATGTCAGCTCATCCTGTTCATTTTTTAACATGTATTTTTGAGTCCCGTTTTCACGTTAAATAGAGCAGAAGTGCCTGTGCGTAAATGAATAACGGCCGTCCCATTAACAAGGGGCGCTTTCAGTCCGTCATTCGCTTCCGTCAGTGGCGGGTGACACTCGGGGGGCTGCTAGAATCGGCAAACTCGGATGAGCTCCGTAAGGAGCACTTTCCCAGGCCGTACCCTATTACTTTGTCCTCAGATATTTATTATTTTTTATGGGGTTTTTTTCCTACAATTACTGAGAGGTGGTCAAATACGAGGTCAGACAAGGACTCAGCGCCTGCTCTGTGCCCGCCTGGTTGTAAGCGCCGGGGTCACCGCTGTTCACAAAACGGACTCAGCCAGGATGGTGTGGCTCAGTGGTTGAGCACCAACCCGTGAACCAGGAGGTCAGGGCTCGATTCCCGGTCAGGGCGTGGGCCTGGGGTTCGGGCTCGGTCCCCACTCGGGGGCGTGCAGGAGGCAGCCGGTCAGTGATGCTCTCACGTCCTTGACGTTTCTCTCTCTCTCTCTCCCTCTCCCTTCCTCTCTCTGAAATTGATAAAAACATTTTAAATGGATATGAGCGTTCGCTCTTACTGAAGCCGAGAGACAATACTTAAAAGGAACAAGTGGACTTTGATGCTAAATGGTAACGGGAGCTGTGAATGAATGTGGACCGGGGTTGAGGAAACAGGGAGTGCGGGGGGGGGGGGGGGGTGCATTGTAAATAGGACGCCCCGGAAGGTCTCAGAGGGGTATCTGAGCGAAGGTATGCGGGGCGCTGGGGAGCGGGTCCTGTGGACAACCCAGAAGAGAGTGTTGCCGGTGGAGGGACCAGGGGTTTCGAGGCTGAGGCTTGGATGCCGAGCGAGGACCAGCAGGAGGACAGTGTTTCTGGAGTCAAGTCAGGGAGGGCCAGCAGGAGGAAACAGGTCGGAGGAACCGTGGGGACCGGGTCACGGGGAGCCTTACCCACTGCAGTGCTTGGGGCCCTGTGATACCCCGGAAACCTCTTTCCTCGCCACCTTGCTCCACTGCACGCAGGCCTTCTTGTAGAGCCTGGCACTGCAGGGGTCCCAGGGCCTGCCCTAGAGACGTGTAAACAGCCCTGCGGTGTCCCACGCGTCCCTGAAGTCACCTCGTGGGAAGCTCAAGCTGATGGAGTACACTAGTCGCTGTGTGCCTCACTTTGGGGTCGCTGGACAAGTTTTGGGAAGCATGGCATTTTTTGTTTTTGGTCAAGTTCCCATTTCTGATCCAGAGACTGATCTAGAAAAATGTGTGCTAATCGCTACCAAGGGATTATCAAGGGGAGATGGGTGTGTTGGTGCTATGGGGGGGCAGAGGGAGAAAGGCGGGAGTCACGTGCTCGGGCCCCGTGAGCCTGGGAGGTGGTGCTCAGGTGGGGAAGGTGCTTTTAGCTAAAACACGGGCCGAGCCTCTCTCCTCTCTGCTCCTTTCCCCCCCACCGCCTCCGTATCACACACACACGCACCTGTTGTCAAAAAATGACTTAAGGTGTCCCGCTGGAAATTTTAAAATGTGAGCATATTAAAGTAGGATATTTAAAAGAACAACAACAACAAAAAAACAAAAACAAATCCTACCAGGAGCTTGGCTTCCTCAGCGGTGAAATGAGAGCGATGAACCTCGTATCTCAGATCCCTGAAAGTATTAAAACCCTCTCCGTTTTTAATGTGTTGACTTAATACCTTTATTTGATCTCCTATGAACTACCTATTTTTTTTTTTTTTTTACATTTGACTCGAATATATAAAGCCTAACTCCATCTTCTGTTTTTGTGTAGAACGTGCTATTTTTCTAGATGATCAGAACAAATACTTCTAATATTCCGTCCTGGAATGGCTTATCTGTGATTGTGAGGATGTTGGTTAGGGATAGCTTTACACGGGATGTAAAACCTCTTATCAGCCCATTCATTTTCCTAAGTCAGATGAGCCCTAGGACATGGCGAGAGCTGCGCAACTGAACGCGCGTAAAGAGGTGATTACACAGGGAGCTTTAAAATAACTTCTTCAACGGTTTTATTCCATGATCTCCTTTAACTCTCCGGGGATATGAGGCTAATGTGCCTAATATTGGAACCCAAGCTCCTTTGCAGAGCAGAGTGAACATGTGAATTGCTCCTTATGGGCTAAAATCTGAAATGGATGGATTTCATCGTCGCCAGCACCCTCTAACTGGCCTAAACGGTCCCACTGCGGATCTTCCTCTCTCTTTCTTTTTTATTTTTGGTCCATAATGAGCTGTGAATCCTATTATGTCTCTTTAAAGCTAGTTCACATTCTATGAATTTTGTTACAAACTTAAGACTTCCTTCGTTTACTGCGATCGCCAGCAAAAATTCCATTTCATATTTTATTTGTAACGATCCAGCATTTGCCCCCCACCTCGGACGCAGCTGGCGTGTGCGTGACGCGGACGGCGGGTTCTCTAAAGAGCGTGGCCGGACGGTCGGCAGGTCTTGGGCTCAAATAAGTGCTCACAGCGCCCAGTCCGTGAAGGCCTGCCGGCTCTTTAACGCCGGGAGACTGAAGCACTTCGGTTTATTTTTGTCAGCCCAGCATATAAATACCAGATGACAGTGCCCGTTCCCCGACTGGCGTGCACGTGCGGACTGGTTCTAAAAATGTGCTCTGGGCCATTTAACGATGCTCAGCGACCTCCCCGGAAAAACGGAATCAAAACCAACACACACATAAACTCGTTTCTGTGCAGCTGTGGCCCCCGGTCCCCCCGCGAAGCCGACCGCCCCCCACGCACTGCCTTTCTCACACTGACCTCGGGATGGCCGGCTCCAGTGAGGGCCCTTCCATCCGTTTCTCTCGTCACCTGGGCACTGGATTCTGCTGTTCCGGACACATCTAACCCAACTCTCCTCCGCTCGGCTCTCGCCGCATAGAAAGCTCTTAGCTTTATTCCTGTGTCTCTCTTTGCAGGGTCCACCAACGCCGATTTCCTTAGATAATAACATCGCTCAGAATTCCTCCACGCTTGTCAGAAGCGTGGCCTTAAGGACGGACCTGAGAGCTCAGACCCTTGCCTGACTGGCATTGTAACATATTTAGGACGCTGGCTATAATAGGAGACAGATGTGAAATAATTAAGAGGCGAAAGCACTACCCAGATGGGAGGAAGCTGAGCGTGGGGTCTTAGTGTGAGGTTATTGGCCCCAACATCACCTAAAATTTATGATATGCGTCAATTTATGACGTCACAACTCTGGCAGGTATTTAATAGTTGATATATCACGAATCCCAAAATTTACAGGGATTGATTTATTAGGCTAAGTCTTCAAAAGAATACGAGGCCTGTGGACAGAAACCCTGGGATGCTTTTAACGATGAAACCCTCGTCCCTGAGTGACTCACGGCAGGCAGTCAGTACGTGAATGAGTGAAGCGAGGGGCAAGCGGGTGTCCCAGTGCCCGGGGGAGACTTCAGATGGCGATTTGGACTCTCCATTAAAGTAATGATTTCTAAACACATATGTGAAAATACTCCCCAAAGGAGAAACCTCATTACTCTGTAATTCAAATGAAGTAGCACCTACTCCACCCTCGCAGGCAGCCTCCGACGTCGGGCCCAGGGAGCACTGGCGGATCCCCTTTTCTTTCCGCTGAGAGCCCATTAACTTAGCCGAAAGCGGGGCACGCTGCCAAGCTCTGTTTCGGGGCGAGGCGAACACTGTACGACCAGATGTTTTCAAAGGCAGAGCTAAGCCAAAACCGTGAGGCGGTTTGGTTTCTGCAGCAGCTTTCAGGCCCGTAATTGTCCTGTCTGGTTTGCTCCGTGACGGCCAGAGGAGACTCGGGTGGACTCGGGGGGCTGGAGCCACTTCTTAAAACGTGCGATTTGGAATGTAGAGCTTTCAGCGTCGCGGCGAACTGATAAAAGGGACTTTCATTCCCAGCACTTCACGGGTGATTTTGGCAGCGGTTGCAGGTTTCTTTAATGTCAACAGGATTGTCACAGGGGAAGCATAAAATTGTAATACAAGTGAAAATTGGGCGGTTGGGTCTGGGGCTGACAATACCTGGTAAATTGAGTACAGTTGGCTTTATAATTTGAATTAATTAAGCTTGTTGATGGCTTCTGAAGGGGTTCAGAACAGGCCTCCCCAACATGTGCTACTTGGGCGTGTGGATTAGTCAGAGCTCAAGGAAATCGAGGGCTCGGGAGAAAAGCCTGCCTCTCCTTTAACTAAAAACCTAAATTGTGGGCCTGGCCTATAATGAGTTATCGCCAGAAATAACTCTCCGTGACCTATCTATGGGGCAGGGCAAACAGCTCATTACTGAACATCTGCTCTTAGTATCATCGGGGGACCTTTCTCCCCTCTGAGGCCGTAAGGCATCGTATCTCACCCTTAGCTCAGAAAGTCATACGCGCCTCGATTTAACTTTCTGTCCCTAAAACTCGTGTGTGGGAGGCCTCCGACCCTCCCCTGTGTGAGGGATTCCCATAGATAAGTATGTAATTAAATTTGGTTATTTTTCTGTCGTTAATCTGGTTTGGTTCCTGCTCTTATGCACAGAAATGGACCTCTTTTCACCTGATTTTCATACTTGCCTCTTAAAAGTTGTGTGTGTTTTTTTAATCAAGAGTCCTTAGATTAACACAAAGGAGTGAATGAACGGATGAAGGCCCCTCTTTGCGGCTACTGTAAATTCACAAAATTATCGGAGAGCTGGGCAATGTGTTGCTCTCCTAAGGAAGGCTGGATAGACTCCTATGGTAATTCTCTCACACGTCCCAAAAATACCCAAACCAAGGATTGTTAGGATTGTTGGTTGGAATATGCAGTGTTGTCTCCAAGGAAGGCCTCTCTCTCTCCCCGCCTCTCTCTCTTTCCCTGGAGCCTAAGAACTACTGTGCAGGCGTGATCCTGCGACGGGACCTGCTAAATGATGTTAAACATTCATCTGCTCATTTGAACATCTGGATAAAGGCTCTTTCACACTCTGGAAGATGCACATCCAAGAGAAATCTGAATTACCTTGGTGAACTATCTTCCTCCCAAGGAGGAGTATAAATAAACAGGGGCCATATATTTCCTCATATTGCAGAAACACTGAAAAATAGCATAAGGGGAAATCAAAGCAGTGATGGATCGGTGGAACCGCGGGGAGAGCTGTAATATTTTCCCCGGCGCGTTAGCAGGGCCATATTGATTTCCGACACATATGCATGCAGGAGCGCACAGGTGTTTACAATCTCCACATAGTTTGTAATGAATTTTAAAGGCGTTACAAACAACAGAGGCGACCCGTGAGCGATTAGCATTGCAGATCCGAGGTGGATGGAAGGTAGGGTGGAACAGCAAATTAGACTTTTTAATAAGCGCATTGTTCTGCTGAGATGATTGTTCTCGCCGACAGCCCGTTCTGTAGTGATGAATTACTGTGTAAAAGCCTTTCGCGTATTATATTTTTGGTGAGCAGTTAACAACTGCTCAGCTAACTTTTATGTATGCGTTTATCAGCCTGTGCTTTAGTCAACTTCACACCAGGTTAACCGATAAATGTTTCGATAGGATACGTGCCTTTGCCACGTTCTCTTTCCTTGAAATTTTCCAAAACAACATGATTTTCCCAGCCGGGGAGAGAGGAATATCATTTGAAGAAATGGCAAGGTTGGGGGCACAATCTGGGTTTGTGCCTATTGCCCTTTTCAACAAGAAGCTCTAACCACTTTCTAAACCTCCATCGCTGCCTTCTCTTCAAACAGTGGGACACAGGCCGGGGCCCCGCCAACTGTGGTCACCCCAAGGCCAAATCTCTCTCTTCTGTGGTACCTCTTTTATCTTCAGGCCTTTAAAAATCAAGGAACATTCTTCTATGTCTATATATTTTTTGACACCAAGGTAGATTAAGTGTAAGAGAATGCTAACCTGTTTATTTTTAACTTGGAACAGAATTAAAATTTTACATGGTATCAGAGTTGTTTCTGTTTTGTTAGTTTATTTTGTTCATTAGACTCCACATGTAAGTGAAATCCTATGGTACCTGTCTTTCTCTGGCTGGCTTATTTCACTCAGCACAATACTCTCTGGGTCCATCCGGGCTGTCGCAAAAGGTAACATTTCCCTCTTTTTTAGAGCCGAGTAGTATTCCGTAGTGTAGATGTACTGCAGCTTTTTTTGTCTACTCTTGACGAAAGATAAAATAATAATAATGAGGAAAAAAAAGGTCTTTAGTTACCATTTGTTGTGTGATCTGCTCCGGAGCTCGCGAAAACTTGGCGAGATACGAGCCTCATTTCAAAGAGGAAAGAACCGAATCTCGGAGAAGGGAGCTAACTGAGTGTCCCGCAGCTGCTGAGTGACACTCCGAGATTCAAACCTAGATTTGCCTGAGTCCTAAATCTGTGTTTTTAATCACGACGCTCTCAATGCATTCGGAGCCCAACAACAACTTAGGCAGAAACTAGGTCTGATTTATACGTTATGACAGCAAGGAGAGCATGAAACTCTCCCTGGCACGCGGCCCTTCCTCTTTGGCAGCTACCTAATGTCGTTTTGGGAAGTAAGTGGTGTGTAAATTTCAAATAAATAAAATGTTTAAATGTCTCCGCTCACCTCAGAGACTTCTTGGCATCGGCCCACGACGGATGTACCTCGTGTCCTTGAGGGTCTCCGTCCTGGGGCAGTTGAAAACCACCTGGAGAAACAGGACCCCCAGGGTCCGAAACCCCTGGTGCTCCCTCCGTCTTTGACTGGGGCCACCCCACGGGTTACTGGTTTCTGGTGAACTGTGTAATGGGATGAGTGTAAGGTGCCCAGCCTGTTTGAAGCAATCAGGGATGCGCTGCTCAGAACTTAAAAGGCCATCTTAGCAATACGTGAAGAAAAACAGAAAAAAGCCAGGCAGCAAACCTGTGGCGCCTTCCCGTGGAGAGGGAAGCGGCTGCTTTCCTTTTTCAGGAACGGCTCAGCTTCCTCCTGGTCCAGCTGTCCGGGGAAGTGCACACGAGGCAGATATGCGGCTATTTCGCCCGGAATTAAACTAATTTAATAAGGAAAGTTTCTGATGAAAAGCCTCTATCAAAAGTGGGTGCCTCCCAGAGTCTCTGCGGAAGCAGCGGCTCAGGGGCAACATCACAAAGGACCTTCTGCCGGCGACGCCCGCAGGGGCTTAACTGGGCCGGGAGCCTGCCCTTGGGCCGCGTGGTCCTGCGGTTCCGTCAGCGCCGCCCGAGGCCCCGGGGAGCCCAGTTCATTTCCCGCAGTCCTGGTCCTTGGCGCTGGGCTTTGCAGGCTGTGAACGGGCTGAGCTGGGCCGAGCCCGAGGGGCTCTCGGGTGGGCGTCCTGCCCCTTCCTGGGCCGGTGCCCGAGGCTGCCCGGCGCGGGCCACAGCCGCCTCCCGCAGCGGTCAGGCCTCAGCGTTTGCCCGAACCCTGCGGGCTCGCCCAGAAGCGCGGGAAAGGGGGGGCTTTGTAACATGGGGCATTTAAATCTGCTAACCCCTTCACGAAGGATGTTCCAACATCATTACTTCTTTGAGTGTTTTTAAAATTTTACCCTTTAATCGCAGTTTTCACTCAGTAGCCTTTCGTATTACTTTAGGCGCACCGCGTGGTGGTTAGACAGCATCGCTTTGGACGGCAAATTAAAATCGGCATTTTTATATTGGGTTACTCCAGAAGGAATTAATAGGACCAAGGTACATAAGTCATAAAAAGGCAGATCCACAGAAGGCGTCTGCATAAGAAAAAAATAATTTGAAAAATTGAATTGTCATTAAAAAAGGAGAGAGAATTGTCCGTGAATGGACTGGCCGGCGTCGTAAAGTAGTGAGCTCCCTGTCCCTGGACACGGTCTCGTGGGGACTGGATGGATCTCCGACAGAAACATCACGGCAGTGGCACCTGCCATGTCTCGGGTGTTGAATGAGATAAGCAAAAAGTTATTTTCTGAAGTAATAATTCTCATTTCTTGAAGGCTAACCAAGTGTCAGACCCCACACTCAATTCTTACACATTTTCTACATACGGGATAAATATTTTTATCCTCAGTGTATCAATGATGTAAATATTTCATCTTACAAAAACCTAAATATTCACATGCTTAGTATGGTTGAGAGTAACTTGCCTTATTTTAAAAAGTACAAAGAAGAAAAAAAAAATCAAAGTTAAGGGAAACTAGGCAGTGGCTTTAAAGCTCCTCATGGCAACTATGAGAACAAACACTGTTGAGTCAATGAACGAGTTTTATATTTTGTGGTAGCTCTTTAAAAAATATCCCCAAACCATTATTGCGATTTTATACTCCCAATAAAGGTGTACCGGCTATAATTTCTGCTCAGACCCTCATTCCTTGCCATGAGGGTCTTAGGTTCCCACATTCTCATTAGTAACAATTGAGCTTCCTTCATTCTTAACCCTGCCCCTGCCCCTGTATATTATTTACAATTTACCTCTTCACCTCCGTTACTGTGTGGTGGCCAATATGTGACATGTAGGGACTCTGTTAACCTCAACAACAAAAAATAATTGAGCTGTAACATTGGCTTTGAATGACAACAATAGTCAATGTTGAGTTTATTGCCCGAGGACTATAATTGATTTTACTGGTTTGTTCAGAGAATGTGAAGTGTACAAACGATCCAGGAACTTCCCGGGGTATGTAAATACTGTGTCACGGATGCATCAGTTTTGATCCTGGGTGTCAATATTTATGATGAAAAAGCAGCTAAGTGGAATTGGAATTTTCCCTAGATCATCCAAAGCAAGCACACGGATTAATCAGATTTACTGCATCATTTGGTGTGAAGCGGTTTCATTACTTATTCATATTAACAGAAATGGAAGGGATAAGTCTGTAATGGATACGTTAACGTGAATGGCCTTCATGTTCGGGATGTGGAAGTTTTGGCCCATCATTCAAAAAAAATCCATTCCCCATTTAGGACATTGAGGCTGAGTGGTGGTAGTGATGCTCTCTAAATAGCTGCTGTGTTCACCTATGTTCTCCAGCCTCCTCGGTTAGATGAGCCCACGGGTATCTGGTTCTAGTCAGCGGGCTCAGAAGGGAAGTGATTTTGTCGATCCTGGGCTGAGGCATTAAGAAACCCGTTTAGGTTTTGCGTCTCCCGCCCCCTGGCATAGGGATCTCAGCCTGTCTTCTAGCTCCACTCTTCTCAAACTTCTTAAAACGCAGACTCTGTGCCTGAGGTTGGGCCGAGAGGTCTCATTGCTAACAAAGGCCCGGATGACATCATGATGCTGAGCTACAGGCCACGCTTCCGGCAGCAGAGCTCTAAATGCAACGCCTCCGAGGCCACAGAACCTTTCCCGGACGCGAAGTTATATTTAGGCTCCAGGTTGAAGGGTGTTCTTTTACTGCACCGCGATCCCCAGGAGTTCCCACGCCTTCGGTGTCCTTCGTGACAGTGCCCGTGGCTCCGTGTTAGCTGCATCGCGAGGCCACCGCCGCAGAGGGAAACGCAGCCCGGGCGGCGACCAGGAGCATCGCGGTGCCTCCGCCGTCTTGAAATGGAACTGTGGCCGTTGACGTTTTAGTGACACGGAAACTATCAAGGGGACATATTTTTTTTTAAATACCAAAAAGATCTAATATTCTATATGTTCAAAAATTGACCATTGATTTAATGTGTCTCTCTTATAAAGTTTAATATAAAACCGATAGCTGATCCTTCATCTTGGGGAAATATTAATTTTTGGAATTGGCAGTCAAGTAGAGAAAAGAAAAGTGACTTTGTAGCTATGTTTGTGCAAGACACGCAGGGGTGGGTAAAGGGTTTACAGTCGTGAGCATGCGAGACGCGGAGTTTGTTCTTGTGCTTTTATTTATTAATTACGGTATTGTCTGTTTGTATTGTAACTGTAAACCTGCTTTTGCCCACCCGTCTACTTCTGCTTTCAACCTATTCCGGGATCGTCCGTCAGGTTGCCTCTGGAAAACTCCAGTTACTCTCACAAGGGAATGAAGAGTGAGACGGTTCAATAAGGCATCACTGTCACTACGGAAATAGATGGGCACTTGCAGGTCCCTTCAAGGGTCTTGGGGATCCATCGAGGTTCCCTGGGTCACCCTTTGAGAACTGCTGATAGAGTATTTAGAACAGTACCTGTCGCAGGGTGGATTTACTTGTAAGAATTAGCCGTTCGCATTGACGTTATTTCTGAAGCCAACAGGAATACGCTAGCTTCCATGGGTCCACATTGTCAGCACCCCTGCCTATTTCCAGTCTCGTATCTCCTTTGCCTGGTTTCCGTTTCAGCTTCTCTCCCTGGCTCTCCTTCTCAGCCTAGCTTTTCAAAGTTGCAGATTTCCCTGTGAGCTCTTCTTGGTTGGACGTTTGTTCCCATTTGAGCATCACATCTCCTCTCTCCGAATGTGTGTGAGAGGCACCTGGCATCCGGTCTCCATGGACGCTCGGGTAGGCCCATCTTTCCCCTGCTCTTGCAGCCAGGGGAAGGAACCCTGACCAAGAGGTGGGTCTGGATGAGTCACCAAAATGGAAGGACCAGAGGACAGATTAGGAGCGATCACGGACCCATATGGAGCCCCCTCTGAACGGGACCATTATCATGATGAGCACTTTGCCTGAGATGGACATGCTTCCCCTATAGTCCCATAGGAGGCCTAGGACCTGGGGGGGTGGCACAGAGGGAAAGTGGGCACAGAGAAATGGACACGCTAATCAGTTACTCATGACCTAGGGTTAGGCAAAGATTCCTCAGACAGGACACTAAATACACCATCTATAAAAAAAATAAATTAGACATCATAAAAAATTTTTTTTAAGAACTATTGCTCTGCAGAAGATCCTGTTAAGAAGGTGAGAAGGCAGGAGGAAATATTTGCAAAACACATACCCGGCGAACTGTCTGCATACAGAATGTGCAACAAGCTCTATAAACTCAATCTTAAGAAAACAAACAATCCAACTAGAACAGACACAAAATAATTGAACAGACCCGTCACCAAAGGGGCTACAGGGATGGCGAATGAAACGCATGAAAAGATGTTCAACGTCGCTTGCCTTTAGAGGACTGAAAATTAAAATCATTCTGAGCTATCACTACACACCTGTCCGAACGGCTAAAATAAAAATACTGATAGTACCCCGTGCTGACAAGGGTGCAGGAAAACTGCCAGACGCTGCTGGTGAAAAGGTACAGCCAGCCGCTCGGGAAGCCTGTAGTTTTTTAAAAAGTTGAACATGCTCTTACCCTGTGGTTGACCCAGCACTTTCCTCCATGCCCCCCCTCGTTCCTTCTCCCACCCTTCCCATCGTCATCAAGATCCATCCCTTCGTTTTGGTTATCATGTCTTAGGCAGAGAGTTACTAAATAGCTCTAACACACACTTAGGTTATTTTAAATAGGCATCTATTTAACATGTATCAGAAAGGTGGCAGCTTCAAGTAACAGAGTTACTTACTCATGGAAACAAATCGAGACGACAAGGTGTAGGCTCAGCAAACATTCAGTGGCTCTAGCTCCCTTCCTTGGCGGTCCCCTGGCTGTGCGTTAGCTATTTTCCTACGGCTTTAACAGCCGCACGCCGTGGTGCTGAGCGGAAGAGAAAGTCGATTCCGCGGACTCCCAAGGGCGTGAGAAAACCACCCGTCTAGAAGAAACCGGGAAACCTCTCCTTGGGCCTCGATGTTCTGGGATGAGTCCCGTTTCCATCTCTCAGCCAAAGCCCGTGTCCGGGAGAACGCCAAGCCTGTGCGTCCTTAAGCTAAAGAGTTTGTCAAGGCCCAGGAGGTTACCCTGGATCCCTCAGGTTAGTCAGCTGGGGGATCGACTGGGAGTCGATCCCCGAGCGGCGAGTTACGGAGAGGGGGCCGAGTTGACAGAGACGTAGGGAAGGGATCCGCAGTGTCGGCTGTCCAACACCCACACCTTGTGCACATGTTCGGAGGAAGGAAAGCCATCGTACCGACCCTGTACCTACATTTTAGAAGGTGACAAAAATATTTAAGCTTGTCCTTTGAGCTGACATAATATCCGTCCTATTAAAAGACTACATTTGCTTATGTCAACCCAAGAAAAGACGCTTTAGACGATGAACGCGAAACGCTCCCCCATTTGCAGTACCTGCGCTATTCACCTAGGCAGCACTTAATGATTCTGACAATTGAGATGTTATCTTTACGGTAATATATAGAGAATATAATTTTCTGCAGCAAGTGCAATTTTCTGGCTGAGATATCCATCTAGAGTCATTATTGAATTATGATTAAAAAAAAAAATTGCTTTGTAATAAGGGGGCTCATTGCCAATTCATCGGTTTCTCTTTTCCTCAAGTCGTCATAAATGTGCTGAGAAACACTGACACCTGGGGCCAAATTGGGCCTGGGTTTTAGTCCTGGTGTGGGGCCGACGGGAGGCTGTCTCTCTCCTCCGCTGGCGAACGTTATTTACCGATCCAGCCGTTCCTTGCCTTGCGACTCGATGGCAAGGCCTACGCTTCCCACTGGGTAGGATAACAAATCATACAGAAGGAGGCTTGCGGCAGCTAGCTGGGTGAACAAACCTGCCTGCCCCTGCGGCACCTTCCGGAAGATTAACTACCTGCCCCGTCTCTTCAGTCCGTCTCCGCTCCCCTGGATTTTGGCTAGTTTGAGTCTTTTAATATTCTCTATGTCACGGTGCCTGGGGGCCGGTGACAAAGCCCAGCTCTCAGATTCCTTGCAATACCCGTGCACACACACACACCCCCATAAATCGTGAGGCCTCCGCAGAAGCCTCCGTGATCTCGGGGTCGCTCCAGGGGTACGGTGGAGATGGAACGGGCTCTCTCCCAGCTGCTGCCAGCATCTTCGCGTGGCTCCCTCGGCTCCGTTTCCCTGTGTTCCTCGTGTCATCTCCCGATGGTCTCGCTTCCCCTTTGTCATTTCTTCTTCGGTCACCCCCTCGGCTCTAACAGGAAAGACCATACATCTAGAGAATAACATTATTTACGGATTCCACTGTGATCTTCCGTGTCCGCGGTTCTTTCTGTCAACATTTATTGAGCACCTCCCTACGCAAGGCCGGGGGGAGTGTTTGAGAAGATGCGAAAGGCGACGGGAACCTTCAGGGAGCTGAGGGAGGGGTGGCTAGCTCCAGGTTACAGCTAAGAGTCAGGAGGAAAGGGGAGATAAAGCACTGCGGGCTCTCGGAGGGGCGGGAGCGAGCCTCTAAAGGGGAGAGCATGGCACGGAGACCCGTCCTGTGTGGCCTGGTGTCAGTGCACGCAGGCAGCCTCTTGCCCCCCGATATTTTTTCCCATCTACTGTTCGATGCTTTACGCGTGTTGTGCCACAGGATTACCTCTCTAACGACAGGTCTGATCTTTCCTGAGCTGCTCGGGAACCCTTAGATCGTTTCCGCCTCGGGGCAAACAGCTGGGTGAGTGTCATTTGAGCCCCTTTAAAAATTCCTCTCTGGCTGCAAATAAAGAAAGCTTGGGATCCAACTGCTCCTGCCACCCTGGGCTTCGGGAATAGCTCCACCTTCCTTGTGCTTGTCCTACGGTCGTTATTTACTTACACACTTCTCATCAGATGGGACGTCCTGAAAAGCAGGGGCTGGGAAATAGAAGGTGCTCAATAAATGCTTGTCAGGCGTATCAGTAAATGAGCCTGCCCAGGGCTCGGTGACCGGGATCCGGGGCCTAGCGCGTCGGGGCGCAGAGGTGAAAGGAACGATGCCTCTCAGCAGCTGCTGGCCGGCGGTGGGGAACCGGCGGGACGGGCTTGGGTGGGCGGACAGAGCACGGAGCGAGTCTGAGTGAGTCTTGGGGAGTAAGCTGTCCGGTTGGTTCAGGCTTAACTTCCAGGACACTAACTGCAGCTGGGTTATTTTAGCTTCTTCTCAGGATTGTTTTTAACACAGGACTGGGGAGCGTGCCTGGCCCAGTATTAACACGGGACTGGGGAGCGTGCCTGGCCCAGTATTAACACGGGACTGGGGAGCGTGCCTGGCCCAGCATTACCACGGGCCTGGGGAGCGTGCCTGCCCCCAGCATTACCATGGGCCTGGGGAGCGTGCCTGGCCCAGCATTACCACAGAACCGGGGAGCGTGCCTGCCCCCAGCATTACCATGGGCCTGGGGAGCGTGCCTGGCCCAGCATTACCACGGAACCGGGGAGCGTGCCTGCCCCCAGCATTACCATGGGCCTGGGGAGCGTGCCTGGCCCAGCATTACCACGGGCCTGGGGAGCGTGCCTGGCCCAGCATTACCACGGGCCTGGGGAGCGTGCCTGGCCCAGCATTACCACGGGCCTGGGGAGCGTGCCTGGCCCAGCATTACCACGGGCCTGGGGAGCGTGCCTGGCCCCCGTATTGTTTAATCCAGGAACAGGGACTTACGGTGACTTTCATTTTCCCTGCTCGGTATATAAAATGCCACCGCGATGGCCTTCTCTCCGTTGCCATCATCTCTCCTTTCCCCCTAACACCGGCTCATCTTATTTTACTCTCAAGATCTTTCCAGCTCTTTGTCCTGACGGCTCTCATGACAACTGCTGCAGAAAGTCATGCCACGTGACAACAGTCGCCCCTCGAGACGCGGCGTGATCACGTCCCAATCACCCGCTGAGCATCGTTTCTGAGCGATGCCTCTCGGGGTTAAACATGTGGCCTGCGGCTGTCGGTGTGTAATATTTATGTTGGCGAAATCACTACAGTGATTTTTCCAACATTTCGCCTATTCGCTAAAATTTGTTAAAAATAACAGTGAATGAATAATAATAAATAACCTTTTAATTTAATTATAAGCAAATGTTGTTTAAAAGCATGTTCGAGTTAACAGGGTGTGAACTTTCACATATGACATAGGGACTGGAAATTCTTTCCTTTAAACCTCAAGTCTGTTAAATCGAGGTTCGCACCATCGCGGGTTCACTGTGCCTTCTTTTAAAACATTCCTTTTGACCAGCCTTGGTACGTAAGTGCCCCCTGACGCTTGGTGAGCAAGCCAGTGTGGTGAGACCGAATCATATCAGTCACACGCTCTTAGGAGGCGTCTGTTCCTGCTGCTCCCGCGTGTTCCGGGAGTGGGGAGTCTGCACCCGCGTTGGCAGAAGGCCGGCCCTGCTTGGGGCGACACTGCTGAGGAACCTGAGGGAGGCGAGACCAGGCCTTCGGGGGGGCTGGTTCAGGGACTTAGCTTCCGTCGGCCGGGCCTCCACTCAGTGACGGGACAGAGCAGCAAAGCTTCCTAAATACCGGCCTGTGTGCCGGCCACTTACCTCCCGTCTGCCGAGTCCACTGTGCTAACATCGCAACACTGCAGTCGGGGGCTTCAGTGCCACAGGCATAAACACTGAAGAACCGTTGGGGTGAGACAGACTTGGTTGATCTGGAGGGATTTTTTTTTTCCTTCCATTTCACAAAGGACATTTTTACCAAACAGTGACCAAATATTGGTAAAGGGGTTCACTCGCCCATGTGAACAGTCATGAGATCCCCGGGAGGGAAGCTGTCAGTTAAAAAGGGCCCATAGGACAGGTCTGACTGTACAGGACCGGCCCCCCAGGAGGGAAAGGTACCCCCGTGAACGGATGTCCCGGTGAGGTGACAAACACCCGGAGCGGTACCTGAGCAAACCAGTGTTTTATTTTTACATCACAGTTTACAGTTCACCCGCCTGGCGGCCGCTGGCGTAGAAACCGTCGGTCTCCATACAATCCCCGTCAGGGCGTGTACCGTACGTTTCTTCGCGTCCCGTCTTAAGAGTAAGCGACATCACTCAAGCAATTACTTCCCTCAAAAGGCTCATTTTTCACATTCTTTCGGCAGCAAGCACCAAAATCAAAACCCCACAATCACAGAAGAAGGGTGGAAGCGGAATCTCAAATTTACCCCCACAAGACATACGGGAAAACAATTTTCATATCCCAGAGGCCGGCGTTATTTGGCATAAAAACAACAGGGTGTCACGGTTGGCCACGGAACCGGGTGCCATTTAACACTGTTCAATAGTCTTCACTCTTTCTCCCGTCGTCTTAACGTGAAAGAACTGTCTCCCGCGCGGCATGGTCTCGTCGGGGGTCCTTCCCGCGGTTGGTGGCACCCAATGCGGGGGGCGCGGGGACCCCCCGCGGTCAGTCTTCCCTCTGAACCGGCAGGCGCTCTGGCGGGAGGACAGACTGCAGCTTCTGCCAGCGCTCCGGAGGCCACAGGATGTGTGTCGCGTGAGCGTGCAGAAGTCCCAGGGACACCTGACCCGTGAGAGAGACAGAAAACCAAGAAGAGGAGGTTACTGGGTGGGCATCGCCGCTCCTGTCTGGACCACAGAGCTCCCCCCAGCCCGGTAAAGGTGGGAAACGCCCCGGGGCACTATGCGGGGTGCTTGGTGTACGTAAGCGCCTGTAGCCCCCACAGCCGTTGGCGGTGGGCGCGGATAGCATCTTCGTTTCGCGTTTGGGAAGACTAAGCACAGGGACCGGTGGAGGCGGGCTGCGGTGACCGGCTGTCCCGCCCCAGGGTCCGCGGCCTTAACGCCAGCCTCAGTGGCCCACTCGCAGAGACTCCTGAAGCCCAACGATGGCTGACATCCCCAGAATTTTCTACAGGGCTCCCGGTATCTCAGAGAGACCCCAAAATAAGTATATTTTGCAAAGAACATTGTCCCGCCTGCTGGGTGAGCGGCAGGAGTTAGATGGGAGAGGAGGTGGGATGCCTCCAAGGGGGTGCGCCGCTCACGGAGAAAGGTGGGAACCCGAAGAAAAGCCGGCAAGGCGGGATGGGGGGCTGTGGGGGGAGTCAAGTATGAAGATCACGGCAGATGACGAAAAATCCCCAGCAGCCGAGATGCACCAGGATGGGCGGGGAGGGAGCTTTTCTCAGAGGACCTCAGGCTGAGCCCCGGGAGGGAAGGAGCCCTTCGGGCGCTCACGGGGACATCACCTGTGGCGTCCAGAGGGGTGCGTGAGCCTGACCGAAGTGCAGCTCGGGGCCTCCCTGGGGCGGGACCCTGCGGCAGGTGCAGCAGGGCCTGAGGTTATTGTGGTTGCTGTCAGGTGTTCTACTGATATTTGGAAGCTTATAACACACTCGGGTCTCGGCACATCTTACTGAGCGCCAGCTCCAAAGCAGATAGGACATGTCCATTTTACTTTCAAATGTTTTTCCTAAGCGTCGGGGCTCCGTGGAGATTAGCAAACAACATTTCTTCCATTGAAGTTATTCTTACCTACCAGCACACGCATTCGAAAAATCACATGGCCCAGAGACTCAAAGGAAAGAGTAAATGTCGAGGGAGAGACTCCAGAAAGATAACCAGAAACACTGTGTGTTTTTTTTTGTTATTTTAAAAAAAGAAAGCTTCACAACAACTTGAAATACAAACAGAATCAACCCAAAGGGTATACCAAGAAGCCCAGGGCCCAATAAAAGGTTTCTTCAACTTATTAAAAAAAAAATCAAACCTATAGAAAACCTGAAAGTGTGGTCCAGGAAATAGCTCTTTTCACCGAAATTTGTGGGGTGTTCACATTTGGCTACACGTGTTCCCCTCTCATGTGCGTGTGAAGATGTGTTTGGTGAACATGCACTTCTTTCTGAACCGACTGAAAGTTGTTGACATCATGTGAAATTTACCCCTAAAGAAACCCTTCCACGTGTATCTCCTAAGAAGTAAGACTTCTTTCCTACGCGGATACAATGCATTCTGTGAAAGATATTTGATATTGATGTGGTATTTCTTAACGGAAGCCCCTGTTCAGATTTTTCCTATTGTCCCCATGTCTTCTGTAGCTATTTTATTTTTAAAATTCTTAAGGATCACAGATTGTCTCCCTGTGGTCAGTATTTTGCTTCCGTTTACACTGAGTTCATTTCAGTCTGCAGTCCAGGCCAGCGGCCTTGTAAAATGCCCGAGAGCTCGAATTGCCCGACTTCCCCTCCTGGTAGATTCAAGTGAAATGTTCTTGGCAAGAAAGCTGCGTAGTTGACATTGTGGTCTTCCCGCCCTGGCACATTGGGGGCACTAAACTTCAGTGAGCCCTGGTATCCTGATGTAAAAGTTTCATCGCCCGATCAAGGTGATATTGGCCACATTTCTCCATCGTAAGCTAGTCATTTTTCCTTCTGTAGTTAGTAATTAATCTGCAGGACATTTTTTTCTATTACAATTGACATCCAGTATTGTTATCTTAGTTTCAGGTGTACAGCCCAGTGATTGGACGTGAATATGACTTACAGGGTGAGCCCCGGCTACGTCTAGTGCCCGTCTGACGCCCCACGCGGTCATTACAATATCATTGACTATATTTAGGATGCTGTGCTTTACATCCCCTCACTGCGTATACCATAGGCAATCTGCATAATTGCCTGTTAGTTCTTAAACCCCTCCATCCCCCAAACCTCCCTCCCATCGGGCAACTATCAGCTTGTTCTCTGTGAGTCTGTCTGTTTTTGTTGTTTTAGTTTCCACCTATAAGTGAGATCATGTGGTATTTGTCTCTATCCGACTTATTTCACTCGGCCCAGTGCCCTCCAGGCCCATCCATGTGGTTGCAGATGGCAAGGCTTCCTTCTTGTTTATGGCTGAGTAGTGCCCATCGTGTGCAGGCATCACCCCTTTACCCACCCACTTGTCTATCGATGGGCACGAAGGCTGTTTCCGTACCTTGGCGACTGTAAGTAATGCTGCAGTGGACACGGGGGTGCATACAGCTCCTTGAATGAGGGTCTGGATGTCTTTGTAGAAATACCCAGAAGTGGAATTGCTGGGTCACATGGCGTTCAATTTTTCGAGGACCCTCCGCACTGTTTTCCACAGCGGCCGCTCCCGTCTGCGTTCCCACCGGCGGTGCACAGGCTCCCCTTCCCCGCACCCTCGCCGGCACCTGTCGTTTGTTGACCTGTGGATGGAGCCACCCTGACGGGTGAGGCGATAGCTCTCTGTGGTTTTGATCTGCATCTCCGATGATTAGCGACGTTGAGCATCTGTCCGTGTGTCTCTTGTCCACCTGTGTGTCCTCTGTTCAGGTCCTCTGCCCATTTTTCAGCTGGGTTGTTCCTTTTTGGTGTTAAGCTGTATGAGTCCCTCCTATATCCTGGATATTAACCCCTTACTGGACGCATCGTTGGTGAACACCTTCTCCCATTCAGTAGGCTGTCTTTCTGTTTTGGTGATGGTTTCCTTTGCTGGGCAAACCCTTTTTACTTTGATGTGGTCCTGTTTATTTTTCCCTTTGTTTCCCTTGTCTGAGGAAACATCCCAAAAGATATTGCTAAGAGCAAAGCCAAAGCGCATATCGCCTTTTTTTTTTTCCCCCCTAGGAGTTTTAGGGTTTCTGGTTGTTACACTTAAGTTGTTAATCCGTTTTGAGTTTAATTTTGTATATCGTGTAAGAAAACGGCCTAGTTTGACATTTTTACATGCATCTGTCCAGTTTTTCCACTGCCATTCATTTAAGAGACTTTTTGCTTATTATAGAGAAATCCAAGATATTTGGGTCCATTAGCAAACATACCATGTGTCACATTTTAAAAAATTCTCTAAGGAGTATGGTGGGAAACCTGCCAGTCTAAATTCTGGTTTAACAGGCAGTTCAAAGCTGCTTCCTTCTTAGTTTCCACTAGAAATTAAGGTGTTTTGTAAGGTTAATAATTCTAATCCCTGCTGGCGGCAAAAGGTGCTGCAGACGTCGCTCTCCTGGCACCCCCCTGCCAGGTTTGCCTCCAGAACCCTCTCCCCGTATTCCTTGCCCTCCGCTGGACTTCAAAACAGAGCCAATGCGACAGGGCCACACAATTAAATACTTTGCATTGAAAAAGTAAAACCATGTGCTTGACAGGAGATTCAAAGTGAGATTCTTTGAGAGGCCTCAGCGCGGGACGCGTGTTCCTTCATCACCAACGGTTTTCGCTTTAATCATTTCAGAGCCCTTCTCCCGTCCGCGCCTTCGCTTTAATCAGAATGTGTCTCCGGGTCACGCGGCGGCCTGCTCGTGATTTTCTCTAGACGGCTGCAGAGCCATGAATAATCATGCCGCTCCCGCCCCGGACACCTTCAGGAAGTGGTTAGTTCGACATTTTATGCAAAAGTAGATACAAAGCAGGCCCTCCAGGGGCATCTGCTGCTAATTCTCATGAATTAATTTCCCAGGATTAATGTTTATGCACCAGTCTTTGTGCCACATAATCAAATCCCCGGGGGCTGAAGTGGCCTAAACTGCTTATTTGGCAGCTTGATTTCAGTAGGTGATGAAAACCCCTTGAGCATCATTTAGATGGTTAGCAACTCCCAGGGCCCACAGTCAGCCACGTGGAGGGATGACAGTCCTGACCGAGGTCTCCTTGTTTACCTGTGTTCTTCCCAGTCTCGTGTCCCGCCTGCCAGTGTCATGCAGCGGATAAAACAGCTCATGTACATACATGAGGACAGAGGTGTGAAGGCCTTGAGTGTCGTCTGGCATGACTTTAAACCAGATTTGGGCCACCTGGGCGGCAGCCACTGCGACAGGGGACTGCCATGGGTAGGAGGGGATTTGGGACAAGGTGGCCCATAGCCACTGCCACCCTGCTGCTGGGCGGACAGGGCCACTCCTCCGTCCTGGTCACCTTTGTGCGCGGGTGGTTGTCTGGCACCCAGTCCCTGCCGCGTCCCATCCCTCTGTGATTCCTTCTTTCAAAGAGGAAGTGGGAGGTTTACAGAACAGCCCGCCTGGGACAGAAGATGATCCATAAAAGCGACAACTCCCGGGGGGGGGCGGTTGCTGGGGAGAGCGCCAGCCTGGGTCCTGGGCACGCTTTCTCCTTCGCGTTGGCTCCCAGAGAGCGAACGGCGCTCCCAGGGGGGCGGGAATGGCCTCGATCTTAAGGGAAGCTGAGCTCTTCTCTGATTAGATGTCTACAAGCTATTTTTCACATCGGTCTACCCCAGGACACCCTAAGCATCAGCGTGGACAACGCCCCCTGCAGCAGGATACCCCCAAGAGGCAGAAGCACAATTCAACTTGCTGGCAAGGAGCTGAACACTGCTCTGTAAGACTCTGAAGAGACTGAGGCCGCGCAGGCTCGAGTGGCAGGGAGCGTTCTGACGAAAGCCCGAGATAAGCACTCGGATTACCTGGAGGCGGGCAGATGGGCTGCCCCGAAGTGATCTGCTGTAAACATCAGCCTTTCAGCTGTGCTTGGCTTACAGGGGCCCTCTGTGTTGTGTGTGGCTGGGGGGACTTCCGGCCCTGCGCTCTGGCTGTGTCTGCAGGGCTGCGGAGGGTGGGCCTGGGTGGGCCTTGGTCTCCCCCCGGGACCTGTCAGTGGTCAGGGCTGTGGTGGCAGCTCTCCCGTGTCTATCAGAGCTCCCCAAACTCCAAAGAGTTGTGTCGATAAGGAAGGTCGCCCCAGGCACCGGGAGGCCACCAGTTCGATTCCGGGTCAGGGCACAGGCCCGGGTTGCAGGCTCGATCCCCAGTCGGGGGCCGGCAGGAGGCGGCCAGTTGATGTTTCTGTCATCAGTATTTCTATCTTTCTCTCCCTCTCCTTTCCTCTTTCTCTAAAGTCAATAAATACTTTTTTTTTTTTTAAGTCACTGAAAGAGTGGTCTGACCCTAGCAGAGCTGGTTGCTCTGGAAGAACCACCTACCAGGTGCTCGAGGTGTTAGAGGCGGACACACGGGGAAGCAGGGTCTTACTCGCCGTTGAAATCCTTGGAGGCGTGGGCATGCACCTGTGGGACCGCCAGTCTCTTCTGTGTTTAAATATTCCAAAATTATTGTTTTTAATAAGTTGACAACCTACTGAAAAGGCAACAGAATGGACGTGACACACGGATTTGTTCGAAAGCTCTAGAACCAGCAACGAACAGTCCGGCACTCGGGAAACCGCGTGGGGAGCCAGGCTCGGAGGACAAACAGTGCGTCGTCCTTGGCAATTCCTCACTTCTCTCAGTCGTACTGGTCTCCCTGCGAAAATGGGGATGCAGCCTCAACCCTTCCAAGCGGCGCAGGAAGGGGAGGGTGTGGGGCGTGCAGAGGTCTGGCCCGGAGGCCCCCGCACGCTGACCGCGGGACGTCGGGATGGGGAGGGGCAGTTACAACGCAGTACTAACCAGAGGTAAGAAAGCGGGGTGCTGAGGACGGCCGCGTTCCCCTGTATCCCACCGTTCACTGTCCGGGTAGGAGCTGCGCCTTTGAGAAAAGCTGTGCTGGGTTAGCTTGTGATCTTTAAGTATAAAAATGGTTGCAAGAAATCTTGTTCCAATAAATGTCCTTCCTAGGGACTCCATGTACAATAGCAATAAAACACGGTTGCCGTTATGTTTCGCTTTTTCCCACAGAGCTGAAGTTGGAAGGAGCTTTCCTACGTACCCGGCGAGCTCAATAAAAGCAAAATCCTTCGGATTAAGGCATCATCCCGGAGAGGCCTCCGCCTCCCGCAGAGGCGCCTGCAGGGACCAGCCGGGGGGGCGGCTGCTGTAAGTTACTTGCAGGACAGATCTCAAAGAAACCGCTTTTAGGTGAATGGGCAAAGCTTTCTTGACTCTCCTGCCAGCTCTTCAGTGCCAGTTCAGAGGTCCATGCGGAGAACACATTTCCTTAGCGGAATAACTGTGTCACGGAGGGCGCCGGTTTCCGACCACTGCCTCACCCCCTAACCCCGCTGGCTTGTTTCACTGGGTGACGGAATCGTGTTTTTAAAGGCCAGCGTTTCCGGGGACCTGTCTGCTGTCCCCATGGCCCTGTCCCATCGCCCGCCGATCACTCCCTGCGGGAAGCTCCACCCCAGCGAGGACAAGACCTGGCTTCTCTCCTTCAAGTTTGCTGGTGTCACCAGCACCTGTCCCCCGGTTACTCTTCTCTGCCTTTGTCGCCTCCCTGCGGGCCCACAGGCCGTCCTTGGCGCGCCCGCTTAAACGACACTGCCTGCCTGGGACGGTCCCCACTTCCTTTGGACATATTACCCTTTTGTACATGCTACTGGATTCAATCTGCTCATGTTTCCTTTCTTCTTCTAAATGTGTTTTTATTTCAGAGAGAGGAAGGGAGAGGGAGAGAGAGAAACATCAAGGATGAGAGTCATGGACCAGCTGCCTCCCCCACGCCCCCGACTGGGGATCGAGCCTGAAACCCGGGCCTGTGCCCTGACCGGGAATCGAACCCTGACCTCCTGGTTCATAGGCCGACACTCAACCGCTGAGCCACACTGGCCGGGCTGCTAATATTTTCAGAAGGGTTTTTGTGTCTGTGTTTACAGGAACACTGACTTGTAGTTGTCTTTCCTTGTAACGCCCTTGTTTAGTTTTGATACCGAGTAATTCTTGTCTCCTCGGATGAGTCAAGAAGTGTTCCTCCACCCCCTCCTCTTCATGGAGTGTTGTATTTAAAAATAAAAAAGTGCAGAATTCAGAGTATACCAGCATAATTTCTGCTTCTCTCCCCCACACATCCATCGCCCAGAGAGAGTTCCTTTTACTTATGTGTTTCAAAACCTCAGTGTGTAGCTCATTCATATTTTAAAATAGATCAATATACAAAATCAGTTTGCCTTGTAGAAATCATGTAGTGGAAGTATGAGCTATGAGAAGCAATGGGGAGCAAAAAAAAAATCAAAATATAAAAAATAACATTGTGCTCAGAAAATAAAAATTTGGATGTTTTCAAATGAGTCTTTGCGTGGTGAAGGCTACTGCTAATATGACTGTGTTTCAAAATAAAACACACGATATAGTGAAAAATCAAACTGAATTCTAATTATATAGAAAAGGGTAGTTTTCTAATCACTCCTCAGCCCTAAAAGGTTGTTTTGGCTTTTTTTTTCCCCCTTAGAAAGGTTTTAAGAGTAACTTCCTCAAATTCTTAATATTCTCAATTGCTTTTTATAATTCCTAAAGAAAAGACTCAAAGCAACGTTATTAGTTAAATATGTATCGTGGGGAAATCACCAATTTAATGTGTTAGTAACAACCTTAAAATTGCTGAGTAGCAACATACTTCGGGTTGAATAATTACCCCCAGGAATATCCCTCCTTCCTAACGTTCCCAAGTTTTTCTGACCGCATTATCACACCTATTAAGCCGTGCAATTTTTCAATGCAATGTGTGGCTGTAAACTATTCTCAGTAATATTTATAGTCCTCTTGTCCCAACGGCGTAGAGCCTCTCCCCCAACCACCCGGGCAGGTGCGTTCAGCACCACGGGGAGCTGCCCCCGCAACCAGGTGACCTCCCGGGGCATCCGATCCCACAGTCATTAGACTATCAGCTTTGTTTGCCCCGGCTCTGTGCGGTAAATGCCAATCAATGTCCCCACGTAACCCCTTTTTACTTGGGTTTGCTAGACTGAGAACAAATTGCCTTTTTCAGGGAAGAAAAAAGAAAGTAGGGCTCTCAGGAAAAGTAAACTCTGACGTCTCTTGGGGGGAAAAAGTAAAGCACCGGTGAGACTCATCTTTGAGTTAATTAACCAGTTTGGGGGGTTATTGAGATTCTCCTGTTGGTTGGCCACTGTTCCTCTGCCCTGCATTTTACGCTTGGCTACTTACCACTGTTTGCCCTGATTCCACGGCAGATGCCAAACCTGAGAAAAACTCTCCGGTAAAGCATTTGCTTAGAAGACCAGATAAATGTCTTCTTGTTGGAAAAAAAAAAAGTTAATCTATTGATAAGTAGTCAGTGGTCATTTTTATATGCTGGTTGTCCCCCCAAAAATGTATACACATGTTGAATGATTATAAAGTCAGTGTTTATTAACATTTTCAAAATTTAAAACAAAATTGAATTGTTAGATTGTGTATACATTTTTGGGGGGGACAGCCTATATAATCAGCTCATTATTTTTAGTCCCATCAGAAATAACCATAGAGAACTACAGGGAGATTGCCCCCCCCACACACACACATTTTCTGCTCCTTTTCAGCAGGCATCCCGAGGGATTCAGTGAGGGAGGAATTTATAGCTACTGGCTGAAGAGTTTTAAATGATCTGTAAATATCTCCAGCCGTGCTGGTCCCTTCCCAAGGGTAATCAAGAGTTGGCCAGAACACCTCCAACACCCCATCAAACATTATTTTCAACGGCTGGGTTGAAGGAATGAGACTGTTCAATGGCTTCTCGTAAGGTTTCAGGTGAACAGAAATTAAATGGCCGATAATATCTTAGACCAAAAAAAATAGTAACGATGGTGCTAGTAACTGAAACAGGAAACCCGGAATGAGAAGATTTAGAAATGTGGAAGAAAGGTCCCGGGAGGTGTCCGGGGTGAAGGCGTATCCGAGCGTCATCAGCACGTGAGGGAGACACGTTGTTGAAGATCTGGGTACATCTGTCTACGAGGCCACTTGGAATGAAAGGGGAGGCAGCAGACGGGATCCTCTTTCTGAGTAGACAAGAAAGGCACTGTCTAAATTGTAAAGTACGCCGAGTGTAAGATCTCAAAGGGCAGGCCCCGGATGTATCCACGGCACCCACGACCCTACCTGGAACGCCGCCGGCAAACATTTGTTAAGCGAGTGAACAGAATGACCAAATGAGCCCAGGAATGCTCTGAAAACCCAAAGCATGGAGCCTTTCACGGGGGCCATTTACAGGCATTAACAGGTGGATCTGGCGATTCCAAAGTCACCAAAAGACCTTATAGAGATCAAGCTCTGTAGAGTCTGGGCGGTCGGACCCCAGTCGGGATGCATCGAGGGGCCAGCGAGTGAGACATTGAACGCTGTTTTCTCTTTCAGAAAGACCGGCTGGGAAGAGCAGGGATTAATAAGTAAAAGTGGAGGCGGAAACATCACTGAGAGCTTTTCTCGTAAAAGAGAACCCCCAGGTTCCTGGCGGCCTGGAAGCAAAGCGCCAGGATGGGGAGAACAGGAGAGGCGGGGACTCGCGACAAAGTGGCCCGAGTGCCTCTGACTCGGCCCCGATGTTACGCAGACGGGTCCGCACAGCAGCGAGCGGGCGTGAAGGTGACATTCAGAGGGCACACTGTCGGCAGCAGGTACTGGAAGGTGATAAAAACCAAGGTTTTCTTCCACTAATTTTGATGACGCCTATAATACACAACCAAGCGTCCCAGGGAACGAATCAGGAATTCTTTGTTTAAATAGGCCATGTAAAAGCTGTAGGGTTTTTACAAATGAAGCCACCGTGCTCTGGGGGGAAAAAAGAAAAGTCCAGCTTCTCAAATGTATCCGAACATTTTTCTGCTCTGCAATTGTACAAACTGACAGGAGGTTCTTTTAAGTCCGGGTGTTTATAAGCATAACCTCCGTGCATGCCGGTAAAACAGAAGACGCTTTCTTCTGCTCAGACGTCTTTGAAGGGAAGATCAAAGAGGCAGGATATCATTTGCATTGTCAAACGACCTTGGTCTGCGATCGTCGCAGAAAACAAACAGCTTTCCATGAGCAGAGGCCGTCAATCTGGCCACATTGCGGCAACGCGCGCTCACCTCAGGCTCCGCGCGCGGCTCTGAAACGCGGGCGCGGGCGCGGCCCTGCCAGCCACTGCCCGCTGCTCCACGGCCTTTCCGAACCTCTAGCCCAAATGCCACGTAAATCAAATCGGAGATGAAATCTTTTTTGGCTTAAACCGATTCAATATGTTCTTGCTTCTGACGGCCGTGAGACCCGAGAGTTCCCTTCCACCTCCGTGTCTAACGTCTAACAATCGGAATTTCGGGTGACCCGATGGAAGCCAACTGAAACGCCGGGGCGCTCGTGATGTCTGGGAAATCGGCCGAGCGGGGCGCGAGCAGGTAGGTCATCGGCACTGGATGAAACGCGGGGGAGCCGGAGCAAGGAGCCATCACGAAGGAGCCAAACGCAGTAAATGGGAACAAGATTTTAGGAGCTACCCGAACCGGGACGAAGGCGTGGCCGTCAACAACATGATAGAGAGGCTCTGTTTTATTCCAGAAAGTGAGCTCAGGATACAGAGTCAGAGCCCCGGCTGAGTCTGGTAATTCTAACAAACACCTACGTAGAAAGCGATCGCCCTTCTGGGCAGTTGTAACAATCGGTAAGAGGTTGGAAGGGGTGGGCTGTGGCAGAAACGGGGACAAGTCACGGCGCAGTCGGCCCCCGGGGGGATGCGGTCCTAACTGCTTGCGGCTTTATAAGTAAAAATGGCTGTGTCAGTGTTATCTGAAAATAATTTAATGCCACAGGATGATTCATTCACATGCACTAACGCGATTGACATTTTGGAAAATAAGGCGTCACCTGGTTCTGGCTCTGATCCTAATGGCTGAGACTCTGACACCGGCTGCTACCAGGGTGCGGGGCCGGGGCGCGGCCCGTCTGTGCTCGCGCGAGCTCTCCTGTACTCGCGGCAACGCGACTTGGGAAACTCGGTACTTACGCTGCATACCTATGAAATCTTCTAAAGCATCAATAAAAAATGTTTTTCTTGATTTCAGAGAGAGGAAGGGAGAGGGAGAGAGAGAAACATCAATGATGAGAGAGAGTCATTGACCGGCTGCCTCCTGCTCGCCCCCTAACTGGGGATGGAGCCCGCAACCCGGGCCTGTGCCCTGACCGGGAATCGAGCGTGACCTCCCGGTTTGTGGGTTGATGCTCAACCGCTGAGCCACACTGGCTGAGCTAAGTGCATTCTCTTAACGGCTATGACTGCTACTTCAAAATAGCAAAGAAATCGTTTTGGATTCTTGCCACCCTGTTTTTCTAAAATAGGTGAAATGTAAAAAGGAATTTTCACTCACAGGTTCCTAAAAACACAGAGTTCTCCTCTGTGGCTCCGGATTGGTGGCAACTGTAGAACCAAGTGATGCTACGGGGGAGCCTAACCCTCCCCCCTGCTCTCAGCTGCCCACGCGTCCCCCAGTCCCCAGCAAGGCTGAGACACAATATGTAAGAACAGTGTTTGTTATACAAAACCAGCTTCAGGAGGGTTTCTCCCGATTCCCTCCAATGGGGCCACGGCCCTACATCCCTCCTGAATCTAGTGACGTCCCTGAGCAGCAGCAGATGCTGGTCAGGTGTGTGGGCTTGGGCATCAGGCAGACTCGGACCCAGCGTGGACCAGCTGAAAGGGACGGACACCCTCTCTGTGCGAGACCAACCCTGGAAAACATTTCCCCTCCCAAAGCCTCGGGCTGCTTACAGTGGCCACGAGGACCGCAGGAAACACTGCCCGTGGGGTGCCCGGGCAGTTACCCGGCAGGGATTAAGTGTTCAATGAAGGGCGGCCGCTTTTATTATCATTGTTGCTGGTATTATTACTTTCTTGCAATTTTCCCTTGCAAATAGTTTACCTCATGAAAAAATCCACAATAACCACCAACAGTTATAGGAAATAAAGATCTCTTAAGCTTTTTTTTTTTCCTTACTAATTTTCAGGGGGACTGATACCAGGAAAATGAGGTTTTCTGGTAAATATAAATTCTAGTTAAAAATGAGTTGTCATCTGTTACGGATTGAATTGCTTTCTCCCAGGATTCATATGCTGAGGTCCTAACCCAGTGCCTCAGAATGGGTCTTTAGGGTCTTTCAAGAGGCAACGACATTAAAGTGAGGCCCTCTGGGGGGCACTAATGCAATCTGACCGGTGCCCAGCAGTGCGATGTTAACCTCGACTCGGGTCTTTGACCTACGGCGGCGATGCACCTGCCACGGGGCCCTCCTGCTCACAGCGAATTTAAACCCACATGCACGGGTGTCTGGTTTAAACTTTGAGGTCAATATTTTCACTGACCAAAGGGGATACAAGGTAACCAGTAATGACTCATTTTTCTGGGGTTAATATTTTTATTCTCTTGATGCATTTTTGCTGATTAGCAAGTGGAGCAGTTCTCCAACGTGACTGATGAAGAATGAGGCCCGGTCCATATGTCCCACAATATGTGTTAATAAAACTCTTTTGGTAAAAAAAAAAAAAAAAAAAATTAAAATCCCCAATTAGTGTATTAAGAGATACTAATTGGAACCTTCATTTTATAGCCTCTGGTTACAAACATGGAGTTGAATGAATGATAAAATAGAGGTGATTATAGAGGCCATGCAACTCAGCTATAATCTCAAATGAGTCTCACACCTAAGAACAGCTATTATAGGATAGTAAAAACAAGGGCTTTAAGAGGGAAATAATACTTATGAAAAAATTAGCAGGAACATTTGCAAATGCTAAGCAGAAAGAGCTTACACATAGCTTGTATGAATTATAAATACTTACTATGGGATTAATGTTAAATTTTGAGATCTTACTTTGACTAATATCTCTCCTAGTTATTTTCTATTCTTTAAGTCATCCTTCTTATCAAAAACTCCTCAAAATATTGTAGAACACTTGGGATATCTGAACTGATTTGTGATTTGTCAAAATATCATTTCCTATTTTAGGCGTAAATCATACTTTGAGATTTATAACTCTAAAACAGATTTTAAATGGTAACCTTTGTTTGGTTTGAATTTTTAGTTAGTGTGGTTTTCCATCTGAAAAAGAATTATGCTTCCATAGACTTAAGGGGAACTCCTAGCTAGATGTGACCCCATATCCAGTCTCCCAAACTCAGCTTTAAGTTGGGGAATCCTAGCATCAGAGTTAACTCCTTAACCTGCAAACTGGATCAAGTTGACTCTGAAGTGCATCTATGAAGAAATTTTACTTCGTTGCACTCAGGAACATTTGTACAACCAGAGCTCAATTTTATTGAGAATCAATCTTATTGAACGTAACCTTGACAGAAAAATAGAAGTAGGTAGATTCTCTAATAAACATTGAGAGGAGACTATGGGTATACAGTGCGAGGCAAGGGAGAGACACGGGGCCCCTGGGTCAGAGAAAGCATAGCCTGAGGAACATTCAGAGGGTCAGTTTCCCTGCGTGTGACAGGAAACTTCTAGCTTGTAATTCAGTTAGTAATCATGCACAGCCTCGTGACAGTGCATTATCAAATAATGCATTGGAATCTAATAGGCAGCAGTCATATATTATTTAGAGACAACATTCAGCACTAAGTAAGAGTTAAAGAAAATTTGGTTCAATGTCTACTTCCACGGTTATATTTAACAACTGCCTTCATGTTCAACTTCAGACCAGAGAGTTTAAACCTTCTACAGCCGACTCAGCTCCCGGAAAGGAAGGCTTTTACTTGGAAAATCTGCCAAGACCAAGCTATAGCAGCATACGTATGTCACCAATAAAAACTTCCCAATAGATAAACCCTATAAGGATTACCTGGTTTACCTTTCCAAGCGCAAATTCAATCTGAGATGATATTGCTAAATATCTCCGTGGTCTGAAGATTTTTTTTAAAAAACATCTACAAAGAGAGCCACAGTTACAGCGTCTCCTCGCTGAGCCGGGCCTTCGAAACACACCAGTGCCCGCGGGACGTAAGAACCAGCCCTAAGATGTTTCTGTCAATACAAAGCAAGGCCGCTGCATTAGAGGAGACTCGGTCCTGTTTATTTCACTTCCATCAAGGGATCGTTCAAGGGCAAATTCTAAAAGAATGATTCCCTGGAGCACTGAAACCCCTAGAAAAAAACAAAACAGGCAACTTTGGGGAAAATCTCAATATCTATTGAGATATTTTTGGATTATGTTGCAAGTAGAAGCAGAGAGTATATTTTAAATTTTATATATATACATATATATATATATATATATATATATTTTGCGTTTATCTTTATCATGTATTTTTCACTGAATGTCCTTCCTTCCTATTTTGCAATAAGAGAAAACATAAATGCCAAGAAAATAATAAATCGATGGCAATTAAGGAGGCTCACTCTGGGAAATTTAAGATAACAAATAACAGAAACTTGCCACAGTTGAATGCTGGCCAACATTTTAATCAAGCTTGATGAGGGTCTGCTCCTTGCTGGACACCAGGCTGGTCACTGCGACCTGTCACTGCTTCCTCAATGCTGTCCTTTCTCTCTACAGAGCAGATACTTAAGAGGGGACAGGGTCAGCCTGGGGTGAGGCCACTTAGGGATTTACTCCAGGCACCAAATTTCAGGGGCACATACAAAAAAGTCCCCTCATTCATCAAGATAAATAACATTTCAATGAAATATTTCAAAACTAAATGCAAAAACACATGATGAAAATAGCATTAATTTTAATGTAGGTAAAATCTGTCAAAAAATATATGACAACTACTACTTGGTTTGAGTGGAAATGATAAACAATTTCATGTTAAAAAGTGTCTTTAGGTACAAACTTCCAGTTCTAAAATAAGCCTGGGGGTGTGATGTACAGCATGGTGGCTACAGTTAATGATCCCGTATCTCATCTTTGAAAGCAGATAAGAAAATAGATGGTAAAAGTTCTCATCACAGGAAAAAAAGCTTTGTCCCCGTGTGGGGGGTGGACGTCAGCCACACCCTGCGGGATCATCTCTCAGTGTGCACACGTATTGAATCACTGCGCTCCTCATCTGAAACTAACGCAACGGTGCATGTCGGCTGCGTCTCACTTAAAAAAGATGTTTTGTGTTTTATAGGTATATATATACACACATAGATGATGATGATAGATAGATAGATAGATAGATAGATAGATAGATAGATAGATAGATAGATAGATAGATAGATAGATAGATAGATGATAGATAGAGATAGATAGATAGATGATAGATAGATAGATAGATAGATAGATAGATAGATAGATAGATAGATAGATAGATAGATAGATAGAGATAGATAGGTAGATAGATAGATAGATAGATAGATAGATAGATAGATAGATAGATAGATATGAAGTCAACCATATGTATGCCCGCAGCCTGGGCATGGGCCCTGACCGGAACTGAACTGCGATCTCCTGGATCCTAGGTTGATGCTCAACCACTGAGCCGCGCCGGCTGGGCGGTGGGGTGTTTTTAATGTGTCCGAATCCTCCATGGTGAAAGTTCATCATCACTAACCCCTTCCTCATTTGTATATATACACAGTTGTACATCCAATGACTTTACTTATGTTTTTACATCTTGGTTTCAATTCTGTTCAAAAACAAAGTTACTGGGACACTCGCTATTGTTAACCTTGCCACTGCTTTTGTTGTTGTTTTACGTTTTACTATTTAAAATTTTTTTATTTTATTTTAAACTACAGTTGACGTGCAATATTATATTAGCTTTAGGTGTACAACCCCGTGAGTAGACATTTAGACAACTTACGAAGCGGTCACCGTGACAAATCTAGTCCCCACCTGGCACCCTACACAGTTAATACAACGCTAGTGACTACATGCCCTGCGCTGCACTTGACAACTGCCTTCCACACTCGCATTTCAGGGCCTCTGGATTCTGCGCCCTCCTCCGCCGCGCAGCATGGCTATTCTCGGGGCAGGAAGACCCTGTGACACACATTTCTCCACCAGTTCAGGGGGCGTGTTGGTGGGGGGCAGGCCCACCTTCAGCCAGTCAAGGAGGGAACCTCCACCCTGTGAAGGGATGCGGGCGAGAGAAGCTTGTCTAGAGAGGAGGTCGGGTGGAGAACACATCTCCACCCGTCGGTGGGAACCAGAAGAACTGAGTGTTAAAGCTAGAACGGATCTGAGGGAATAATCTGTTTTGCCAAAGACGAAGTGAAAGCAGGGAGAAGTAAAGTAAAACATTAGATCCCTAAGGTAAAAGCTCGCGTGGATCACCATAGTAACACTGCTTATTATGGTTTCCATGGCGCCTCTTTAACCCAGGAGGGATTTCACAAGCCTTCCCTCTATGGGAGATGCTTGACGGAGCCTGAAGGTAAAGGGGATGGAAGAAAAGACTGCAAAGATCCCCTAAATCCATTACTTTGCCTTAAGTCAACAGTTACTTTTTGAATCTCCTCAGATCCTTCTGCCTCAAATAGTCCAGTTAAGGAGTCCAACTGCCTTTCAAACTACCTACTCAAATAAAAGGCTCTACTCGAAAAAGATCTTAGATATTAGAGACGGGAAGAGAGGGAAGTATACAGGACCCATGGAGGCTCCTCTGATGAGGACACTTCATTCCGTTTATTAATTCATAACCAGGAAACTGAGATCCGGCGTATTTCCATTACCAAGCCCTGCAAATGGGCCCGTGCCATCTGACATTCAAGTCTTAAGACAAAAATAATCCCACACAGTGTTATAATGCAATTATATCAGTATAAAGCAGTGAAATGTTGAGGCCCACACTATCGGGGCAGCATCAGGACACGCAGTGTTCTAACGACCACCCACGGGAATCGCAACTCACAACCGGTGGCTCTTAAGTGGACATTCACACTGGCACCAGGGATATGGGATTGCGCAGCATGTCTGATTTTTTCAAAGGTAAACAGACAAAGGTCAGTGGCCATAGAGGTAAAAGGCTCTCATTTGAAGGGGGGGGGGGCGGTAGAAGAGAGAGAACATAGGAAGACAATGCTGGTGACGGAAAAACGTGTCTAGACATCACTCGAATGAACGGCGCTCATGTATATCAGCAGATCTGGGTCCCTTTACAACGCACGTGGGTGGGAAAATGGGGCCCCGGCTACCTCGACTTCCTGTGACAGAGGTTTTGGGGTGCCATCCAAGCTTCTCAGGGGACGGGTCCTGAGTTTCTATGAAACCTGGGGCATAGAATGAAATCGCCATGACGCGTATTTCCGTGCCGTGGAAATTCTCCTAGCTAGCATCTCCCATCTTCTCCCCAAGCTGGTACATCTCCATCCGGCAACGCATCTCCTGACGCCTGTCCTTTAAAACGGGGTCAGTGGGCAAAAGATATCAACATTCAGCTCATAGCGCCTGAGAGGAACCGTAATGTAACGGTTCTCCAGTTCCTTCCCCATACTTCTTAAATAATCATAGTCCAGTTCGTGTAATGAGTGCATGTTGATGCTACTCTAAGATAAATTCCTTATTTCGGAGAGGACCAGGGTTAACTCAATTGTCTTTGTTCAGAAAGTTCAGATTTAATAGCTTGCAGATTTAGAGGGCAGATTTTCTATCTATGAATTGCATTTCTGTAGAAGCCTGTCAGCTTCACTCAAGCAGCTATCTCTACCCAACGGCGGACCTACTCCCGGAGTAAATGTCAGCCCTCTTTCCTCTCCCTTCTGCTCTTGTACAGGCTCCGAAATAGTTTCTAGAAAAGCAAAAGTTTATTTTGGGGGTCTGGTGACATTAACTTGGATTTTGAATTTTAGAAATTCTATTTAGGATTTTTTTTTTTTAAAGTGTAAACATCTGCTCGCTGCTTAGTATAAAGCTAATAATATTCAAGCTCATAAAACAATGTTATAAAGACGAACACGCAAGAGGAAGTTTTCATGGTACAGTCACATATGTGCAGTGAGCGCCTTTCGTTGGTAATTGGGAGACTCGGCTGCACCCCACTGTTTAATCACCCACAGAACTGGTTGTTGCCCTATATATCCCTCCAACAAGGACATTATCTTTTTAATGTGTCCCTCAGAAAACCGGGGAAAACCATGGTTACGTGCTCTCCTTTCCAACAGCAGAGCTAACTTTTATCTAATCGTTAGGCCCCGACAGCGCATCCGACCCTCCTCTGACTTAGTTTGCCTCCGGTTATGACGTAGAGTATCTGCCGGGGACTGCAGCGCCCGGCGAGTTAGCAAGTCACACGCCACAGGGCTGCGAAAGGCGCCCTGCAGACCCCCAGGCCCGCGGCAATGCCCTGGGGAGGTCTCGGGGCCCCGCTCCTGCTCTGTACCCCTCTTCATTTTCCCCGAATGAAAGACGTTTACGCGCTGCCCTGTGTCTCAACACTCTCCCTAATTAAGTTGCATTTCTGGGAAGACTTATCTTTTATGTGAACAGCATCCATCTATCCTTCTAGCTGCCGTTATTTCCACGAGAATCTCGCGCGAGGAGCTGGACGACAGATTCTAAGCACGCCGTGTCCGTCCTCGGAGACGGAGCTCAAATGCCACTCCCGCTGGGAGGCGTCCCTGGGTCCCCCGGGGGACGGGCCCCGCCTGTGTCCCCACCGCTCCGCCCCGCCTGCCTTCGAGGGAGCCGCTGACATTTCTGTCTCCTCTGCCTTATCTCCTTCCCCCGAGTCCTCGGTGACTGGCAGAGAATGGGTAGGAGATAAATATTTGCTGAATGAATGAATCTAAATGTACAAATTTCAGAAAGGAGGCTCATCAGATAAAATGTCATGATAGACGAGGGGAGACCTGGAGACGTGGGTGCAGCTACAGAGGTTTCTGTGCGTGCTCCCGAGAGGAGGCTACGCGTGTGTGCTCATCGAATCCGAGTCTTCCATAAGGAGAACCTAGTGTTCTTCTGTTTTTGTGTGTGTGTGTTTTGTTTCGTTCATCCTCACTGGAAGATATTTTTTTCCACTGATTTTTAGAGCGGAAGGAACAGGGGGAGGGAGGGAGAGAAACATCGATGGGAGAGAGAGACATCGATTGGTTGCCTCTTGCATGCGCCCCAACCAGGGCCGGGGGTGGGACCTGCAACCCAGGTATGTGCCCTGGGCTGGGAATTGAACCCGTGACCCTTGGGTGTACAGGCCGAAGCTCTAACCACTGGGCAACACGGGCCAGGGCAGGGGGAGAACCTAGTTTTCAGGGACGGCTTTGGGAAACCGAGTCAGGAAACATTTTCCTGACTAGGCTTTTTAATATCAGACGTGGATTTCTGAGCTGTTCCTGCCTTGGGAGCGGGAATGTTACACAGACTTAGGGGTTTGCTCGTTTCCTTAAGAAAGCACACAGGTGCCCTTGTCCAGCTTCTGTTTTAGGGGAACACTGACAGCAACGAACTCTCGCAGCCCCAGCACTGACGTCTCAGGTCGGGAAGCACATAAAGGAATTGAGTTTACATCACGTGAATCTCAACATTGAACTTCCCAGCATAAAGTCGCTTATGACTGTTAGATTCCCTCTTCCCCAGCCTGGTTCCTCTCTTGCCCCCGCTGTGATGTTTCTGTCTTGAATTCTCTATTAAGCTTTTTTTTAATAGACAATCTGCTTCAACACTTGGTGAGGGAAAAATAAAATAGTTTCCTTTCCCCCCACAATGGCAGTTAGACCTCACGTTTAATATGAAACCAAGTGAAGACATCTGTGCTTTGTCATCAGAAAAGAAAACAGTTTTATTTCCCTGACTATTATCTACTTATCAGCCTTGGGTTAAGGATTCACTTGCCTTTGTGCCACCTTGAAAATTCAGTTTCGATTTCCCACGTCTAGGCCCAAGAGAGAACCAGCCCCTCCTGTCAGCGTTTCTCCATTTCTCCGCCTCTGCCCCGGAGAAGCTGTTTAGGTCCAATACCGGACCACCCTCCACATTATGTTTAAATCGGAAACACTTTTTTTTCTAATAAAGATAATCTGGATCCCATTTGTCTTCAGGAAACTATAATAAGTCAGCAACACGTGAAAATGTTTCAGAGTCGTGAAGGGCTTTGCAGGGGATGTTTTTCCATTTTCAGCTGATCCTGTAGGTAAATGCATTAAAGGTCAGAAGTGAGATGCTCACACCAACCACTAAGAGGTGGGCTCTCACCTATTACTCTGCCTTCAGCTTATAACGGAGAGACTGTGTTGTCCCCCTGGGAGGGCGTGACCTGCCCGGAGGACACCACACTGCAGAGAAAGGGAGAGGAGGGTTTGGTTTTCTCCCAACACACCACGAAATTGGATCTTCGTGTGTTTATTTCCCCGCAGTATGTTCATCTGAACACGTCTCGCGGCTCTTCAAAACCTGGGAAATCTCAGAGGTCTGCTGGCTATTGCACTGGCCCTGAGTAAACACTCATCCCTCACTATGAGTGTGGACCACGGTGACCGTCGCCATCGGCACTTACGAGCATCGCTCGGACCCCAGAGCAAACCAGGGCCCAACAAGCCACAGGGGCCAGACCACAGTCTGAGCAGATTTCTAAGTTAGGTAAGTGGGCCTTCTGGGGTGGAGTGGAAAGGAGAGCTCCCAGGGCCACCACGCGAGGACACCTGGTGAACTGAGACCACCTGCGGCAACACTTGCCCCTGCGGGCGGGTCGGGGACAAAGGGTTGGTTGAGTCAGACCCTCTCTCTCCCCGGACAGCTGAGTCCAAGGCAGTCCAGCGGTCAGCCCACCAAACTGCAGCCTCCTGGCCTATGCAAATGCCTCTAACATGATGGCATTCGAGGGGACCTGCTCAGTGGCTTCCTGTCTGGGATACTAGCTCTCCACCCGAGAAACAACAGGCAGGTTAGTAGAGATCGTGACACCTTGAGAATGAAGGTGGTAAAAACACGCACAAAAACAGGACAGTCATTCCTCTTGCTCTACCTCACACCAGCCCCGCTGGGTAAATAGAGACTAAAGCTGTCCAGTGATGAGCGACATCGTTTCCATGACGGAAGGCCCTTGGACTCCTCACCTGGTCCGAGATCTATCATTAGGGTAGAACTAGACCCAAGTACCCTGGTTACGTGAAATCAAGAACCATATACTAAAGTCCTTCCTAACGATCCTCAGAATTCAACCTGTTCCACAGGAAGAGCCGTAAGGCCATGAAATCGAAGTACATACGCACCCATCAAGTAGACTTTAAATTCGCACAAAACCCACCATTCCTATCCCCCCGATGCTTACTCTAGGCTGGGAACTGGGAACTTATGGCGTGTAAATGGCAGATCTAACGTGATCATTCCAACCACCTGATGAGGTAAGACTCTGAATCCAGTTCTACGGATGAGGGGCCTGAGCCTTAAAGAGCTCGAACGGACACCTGGCTGTTGACAGGAAGCCTCCACTCATGACCTGTGTGCCAAGTCACAAGCTGCTCATTTCTCTCATTTCACACTGGTGTCATAGTGACAACTGTCAGGCTTATGTAGCATATCCCCAGGGTTCTGTGTGTGCCAGAGCCAAACTCGGACAACACAGCCCTCCTGGCCGACACTGGGTCCATACCCAGCCCCCAGCACCTGGCGCACCCCTGAGCTTCTATCCAGACCAAGGACCTATAGCAGGGACTTCTTTCAACTCGCTCTCCTTACCTTCCGTAGAAGCACCGAACTACCTGAGGCAATAAACATATTTCATTGTGACTCATTTTGTTGGCCTTCTAATGTATTTCTAAATTTTATTTCTCCTAAGAGCTGGAAAAAATAACTACGGAATTTTTATCAGAAAAAGAGGTGATTTTTTTCATCATTAATGAGCTTTGACATGCTATAAAATGTACAGTATACTTGAGCTATAGCCCAGGTAAATTCTAAGTTGGTATAATTGCAGGTCCACAAACACTATAAATCCTGCTCACTCAATCCAGACGGGAAAAACAGGTTACGACTTTCACGGTAGAATCATTACCGGCTGCAGAATGCAGGCTCCGGGTACAACGCACACCTTCCTGCGCAGAGCTCAGGACGTCGCCTCAACCTCAGCTCCCCTCCAGACCTGCCCCCATGCCAAGGTCACCTCCATCCCTTCACTCTCCGAGTCACCTTCGCTTCAACATCTTGTACGTCCCCTTCACTCGTTCGGACCCTGCTTGACCTCCACTCAAGCACCTAATCCTATTACGTTTTCTTTGAGTAGCTTTGTCCGGGAGGGCATAGGTCAGATCGAGTTGGTAGAGATGGGCTAGTGAAGTCTTCTGGAAGTCTCTAAGGGAATCTTATCTGCTGAATTGAGTTAACGTCCACTTGTATTTTGGACATACGCCCAGAAGCTAGCGGAGAGCAGAGTCTTTTAGAAGCAATGCAATTCCCCCAAACAGAAAGCAACATAAAATAAAATAACATAAAATAAAAGGTGATGTTTGCAGAGCAAGGGCAAGCATAAAAATGTATTGTACTCCATCCCATACTTAGTTTTGAAGAATTTTCCCCATTTCTGTTATTAATCAGGATTTTCTGATGTGAATTCTAATCATTCTTGTTTCTGTAACACTGTGTGTGAGGAAACCCTCTTGGAGCTGGGGCTTGCTCCATGGTAACGGATCCTCAAACATCAGCACGGGCTGGAGCTTTCCACGGGTGATCATAATTCAGAAAAGAGGAGAGGAGCTGATAAGACGCCACATGGGGCATCCTTCCTTCCTCGGGGTAACATCCTGAGGGAGAAATCCACACCCCCGTGAGGCCATTGAGAGGGGAAAGGGAAAGGGAGTCACGTGGCAGACCGAGCTTAAAATGCTAAGAAGCCAGTTGTGGGATTTCAAGATTTGAAATAAATCCTGTATTTTAGCTCCCTGAAGAGATGAAAAATACATTTCTTATTCAACAGTGCAGAAAAGAACTCTCTACCTTTCTGCCACATTTTACAGCACACACTGAAATAGATTCACTCATTCACTCGCTCAGAATTCACTGGGTGCCTACGAGTTGTAAGCAAAGCCCCGCGGCGGGCAGTGTGCCAGGCTGTGGGATTTATATAACAAATATTTGTGAAAATTACTGTATAGTATATCCAGCCAGTGGAATAGTAATCATGCAAAAAAAAAAAAAAAGAAAGAAAAAGAAATGCGCTATCAAGCCATGAAAAGACATGGAGGAAACTTAAATGCCTATTACTAAGTGAAATAAGACCATCTGAAAAGGCTACATACTGTATGATTCCAACTAGATGACACTCTGGAAAAAGAAAACCTATGGAGATGGTAAAAAGATCAATGATTACTGGGGCAGGGGCCCGAGATGAAAAGGGGAGCACAGAGGGTGTTCAGGGAGGTGAAATTACTCCATGTGATATTATAATGATGGATACATGACATTACACATTTGTCCAAACCCATACAATGTACAGTATCAAGAGTGAACCCTAATTTAAAAGATGGAATTTGGGTGGTTATGGTGTGTCAATGTACATTCATCCTTGGTTTCAACAGAAATACACCCACACACGCACACGCACAGACATCGCTCTGGTCAGTGATGCCGATAATGGAGGAGGACAGTCATGTGGGGGGGAGGGGACTATATGGGAAATCTATGTATCTCCCTCTCAATTCTGCTGTAAACCTAAGACTGCTCTAAAAAATAGTCTTTAAAAGTAATAATTAATTTTCGTACACTAATAATGAACTGTAAGAAAGAGAAACTAAGGATACAATCCCATTTACAATTGCAACAAAATAAAATAAGGCACCTAGGAATAAATTTAACCAACGAGGTAAAAGACCTGTACTCAGAAAATTATGAGACACTGAAGAAAGAAACTGAGAGAGATACAAATAAGTGGAAGCACATACCATGTTCATGGACTGGAAGAATTAACATCATTAAAACATCCATACTGCCCAAAGCAATCTACACATTCAACAAAATTCCTATCAAGATACCAATGGCGTATGTCACAGAACTAGAACAAATGTTCCAAAAATTTACATGGGACCACAAAAACACCTCAAATAGCTTCAGCAATTTCAGAAAGAAGAACAGAGTTGGAGATATCACGCTACCTGATATCAAACTATACTACAAGGCCATAGTAACCAAAACAGCATGGCACTGGCATAAAAACAGACGTATGCATCAATGGGACAGAAAAGAGAGCCCAGGAATGAGCCCACACCTAGATGGTCCATTAATATTTGACAGAAGAGGAAAGAACATACAAGTTTACATTTGTTCTAACTCTACTTCTTCAAGAGAACATGCTGATACCTGGCTTTCTAGCCTCCTATGAAGACGACAGAATCATAACTAATGAGAAATTCTGATGGACGAGCAGAGGTGGTCATCAGAAACGTCAGGGATAAGTACTCAGAGGGCACACCCCAGTGTCAGAGCTGCCGGGGCTCCTGAGGAAAATTCTGGCACTTTTCATGCTCTACGGGGGCCGTGGACCCTGTCTGCTGAGGGACAAAACGGAAGTCTTGCTTGTTTGGCATTTAAAATGACTTGATTGATGATTACCTGGGCCCATTCATTTTAGAACCCTTATAATGCTATCGGTATTTCCTGTGTTTCTTGAGCTAATAATTTTGCAAGATGCAAAACTGACCTTTGCGTCTGTCGTGTAATTTATTTATCCTGCGAAGCATGTTGTTGCTGTTGAGGAGTCAGGGAGACGGGCCTGGATATAACCTCCCCTGGGGTGGCGGCAGTTCACCTGCTCTGACAAAGTCGAAAAGGCGGCCCAGGCACAGGAGCAGACAGAACCAGGACGAGGCTCCGTGCAGGGGGGAAGCTTTCGAAAATCTAAAAACCGTAACAAATTCCCTTCAGCCGTGTCCCCTCCCGCCTCTCTCATGCTGTGCTGTGGCCCCGGTAAAGCCCTTTGGACCTCACAAAGCTCCAGGCTCTTCCAGGGCTCCGCTCCTGCTGTTCCGCTTCCGGGAGAGCCCTCATCCATACCTGCCTCCCTCCCCCCCAACACCCCCTAACCCCCCCTGACCCCCCCCCCGGCTTCCAGGTCCCCTTAGCGCCTGTCAGACACCCCTGCCTGGCGGAAGGCTCTTCTCCCTCCCAGAGCCAGGCAGGCGGCCCTCCTTTCTGCTTTCGAGCTCGAGCGGCGCAGCATTTACTGTCCCCGCTGCGGTCGCTCAGTTGTCTCTCCCTCCCGGGACCATCGGCTCTTGGAAACGCACTGGCCGGCTGGTTGCGGCTGGTCGGGCACCAGCCCAGCCCCTGGTGTGGGCAGGCACTCAGTCCTTTCTTTGCTTTTTGCTTTTTTGCATTGTCTCGCACTATGTGCACAACAGTCTCAGCAACATCACCCATCCTCCCGCCACCAGTGTCACTGAAACAGTTTAAAACTGGCCGCGCTCTGTGTTCTCTGGATGAATGAGGGTGAGAGATGGTGTCATGGAAACAGGCGCAGAAGCGGGCTTGCTCACGGCCTGGCAGAGGACATACGCGGGGTGCTCCTAAAAATCCTTTTAAGTGTCCTGGCAACTCTTTGATAGCACAGTTTCCTAAGTACCCGGATCCCCGCGGTCCAGTCTCGTGGCTGCGTTTTCCCTTTCTCAGCACGTATTTCTAAAGCGCAGCTGCATTCTCCCGCTCTTTCCTGCTATTTTCCTAAATTATTTTCTTGATTGCCGGTGCTCCTTCCCTGTGTGTTTTTTTTAACCTACCTAGACTAGTATTTGCTCTTTCCCGGGTGCATCTTGCATTCCACACCCAGCCTCTTACGCTCATAAGCGTCCACCTCCATTCTGTGCCACTTGGTGGTCGCTCGGCGTCCCAGGGGAGGTTTCCTGCGCAGGGAACCCTCGCCGGCTCCACGCCACCTCCATCTGCAGACAGGCTTGTAATTTAGAATTCAGCCAATTCCTAATTATTCTGGGATCGATTGTCCAGTTGATGGATTACCCAGGTCTCATTCATCCTTCCACTGTCCATCTTTCCGCCACAGCATTTTGTATTTTCACTAGATACTCTGCAGAGGTGAAGAGAGGAAGTGAGATGCAAACTAATCAATTTTGATCTTTTCCAGCAGCTTCCGTAAAAAGATCTGATGGGAGACAAGGCTGAAATGATTGGCTCAATTGAGATTTATAAACTGTCCGTGCTATTTCTGGTCACCATTTAACATGGATAATGAAAAGAAAACGAGTAGAGAAGGTGGGGAAAATATTGAGATAAATTTAATTTTTTTAAAACATTAGAGATGGCCCGGCCGGGCGTGGCTCAGCGGTTGAGTGTCTACCTAGGATCCAGGCGATCAGGGTTCGATTCCCCTGTCAGGGCACATGCCCGGGTTGTGGGCTCGATCAATGACTCTCTCGTCATTGATGTTTCTATCTCTCTCTCTCCCTCTTCTTTCCTCTCTCTGAAATCAATAAAGATATAAAAAAAAAAAATTAGAGATGAATGAAAAGTCAGAAAAGGGAAAGCTGGAAATGAGAGAGAAGCTGTACCACGATATGGCTCAACCAGAGGCCAACGGGGCCGGCCCTGGATTTGAAGCAGCTGCTCTGTCTCTCCTGATGGGGAAACAGAAAATTTACAGACAGACAAATGCCCATCAGACTGACTGCTTAGCACATTACAGAGTAAAAAACCAACATGCTGTCTGAACTAATCCATTTTAAAATGTTCTTTTTTAAAAATTTTTTTTAAATACGTTTTAGTTGATTTTTAGGGAGAGAGGCAGGGAGAGGGAGAGAGAGAGAGAGAAACATCAATGAGAGAGCATCATCGATCGGCTGCCTCCGGCATGCCCTCTACTGGGGATCGAACCCATAACCCGGGCATGTTCCCTGACTGGGAATCGAACCCGCAACCTCTTGGTTCAAGGGAAGACGACTGACCAGCTCAGCCACACCGGCCAGGTCATAATGGTCTTCTTTGTTCTCATAGACACGAGCCACTGAAGAGGCCCCGTCCCCAATACGCTCACACCAACGGGCTCACACCCACCCACGCACACACATCAGATGGTGTGTAGTTGGTACTGTCCTGACCCCAAAGTCAAAGTCTTGCTTCAGAAAACATACAAGAAAACACTGAGAATGCTGTGAAGTCCCAGGGAGGTGGAGGGGCTCTGTGAGGACCCGGGGGATGGAGGGGCTCTGTGAGGACCCCGGGGGATGGAGGGGCTCTGTGAGGACCTGGGGGATGGAGGGGCTCTGGGAGGACCCTGGGGATGGAGGGGCTCTGTGAGGACCCCGGGGATGGAGGGGCTCTGTGAGGACCCCGGGGATGGAGGGGCTCTGGGAGGACCCTGGGGATGGAGGGGCTCTGTGAGGACCCCGGGGATGGAGGGGCTCTGGGAGGACCCCGGGGGATGGAGGGGCTCTGTGAGGACCCCGGGGATGGAGGGGCTCTGTGAGGACCCGGGGGATGGAGGGGCTCTGTGAGGACCCCGGGGATGGAGGGGCTCTGGGAGGACCCGGGGGATGGAGGGGCTCTGTGAGGACCCGGGGGATGGAGGGGCTCTGTGAGGACCCGGGGGATGGAGGGGCTCATCCCCAGCTGCCCCCAGGCCCTGCGAAGCCCGCTGCCCGCGTGCGGGGTGCCCGCTGCGGAAACATAGCCCCTGCACACGACGTGCCCCTCAATGCAGCCGCGCTCGTTAGCCAGTGTACCAACATTCCCGTGAATGTATTAAAGGGTCTACGAGAAATTAGCCTTTGTTTCTAATTAGAAAGCATCAGGGAAATGTCTTTACTCCTTGGAGCCTCCCGGGCCGGCTCCCTCCGAGACGCGCAGGCCACCCGCTCGCGCGCACCGCCTGGTCCCTGAAGGATGCCGTCAGTAGGCCTGGTGGCGGTAGATGTTTCTAGAGTTATTTTTATAGATACAGTACGGCAAACGTTCCTTCTGACCCGCCCTGAGTCCTCACAGGAAGGTCCTGGGGGTCGCGCTTACGTTGCCGTTTGAGTGACGTCGCATCAGCGATGCACAGGGCACCGCAGCCGTTGGCGGAAGAGGGTCCCTGAGGCCTCGGGCTGTCCCGCAGGTACGGCCGTCCCCGGTTACCGACCCTACGAACGGCACCCCGGGGGGATTTGGGGCTCTGCATGGCACTCCTCACACTAGGGTTCAGCTCATTCCTAATTAGCCGGGGATGACTGTCCAGGGGACAGATAGCCTCGGTCTCCTCCTTCGGGAATGTCCCTCTGGCAAAGCCGCCGTGTCATTGGCACGGCTCCCACCAAGCCAGTCTCTCCCCGGTGGGATTTACAGGGCACTTGCCCCGTGAGGCTGGACCATACTCTTCGGACCCTGCCCCCTGCTCCTGAGCTGTACCTTTTGCCCTGAAACTGGGCTGAGGTGACTCCTTCATGCTGCAGGAGCCTGGGCACCGTGGGCAGGGCACGAGGCCTCCCAGGAGAGGGTGAAGCACACTCTAGCCTTCACTTTTCTCATCCTAAAGGACAGCTCCCCTAAGACAGACAGCCACCCCTCTCATAACCCCCAGAGGCTCCCATTTCTGTAGACTCGCCTCTCCCGGCCATGGCCAACGTGGCTGAGCCCTCTCATGCATGTGACCCGAGGGGTCAGCAAATTCTCTGTTGAAAGAAGAGACACGGCTCTGACACTGTGGGGTCAGCATTCCTGGCTTTGGACACAGCTCCCACCGGTCTTGACCTTGCTGTGGAGTCCTCGGGAAATGCCACACACCCCCTGGGGGTCGAGCCTGGGAGGGGCGGGGAACCTCAGACTTCCCAGCTCGCACTGTCGCTGGTAGGAGCCTCAGCTCTGCACTCTCGGGACTGACTGCTGTCCACGCCGGGTCTCAGGACCGTGGATACAAACCCCATTGAGAACCAGAAGCTCTACCTGCCTGTGAATGAATGAACTAGAAGCACATTATTTTCCCTCGTCCTTTACAAATGTGTGCTGCTCTTAAAATAATTGCAAACATGGGATTTTGGAAAGTAAATCAATGTATGCGCATACACATGTATAAACACACGCATGTACACACATATTCATATGTGCACATACATAGATACTTGTGGACATATATTCCCAAGGCAATACATAAGTTCCAAATAATAAGATTTAAGAACGGTTCCTTGTCACCTTGGAGCAAGATTTCATCAGAGACGATCAGGCAGGAAAAAAACATCTTATTAGTTCAGCCAGTGCATGCTAGAAAGCCAAGAATTTTCAACTGTATAAACAAATGAAACGTTGAACCTGTCACTGCTTCAAGGTCTCTGTACAGATAAAATGTTCACAACCTGCCTGGGGCCATAACATAGCAACTGCTTTAACCAAAGAACACTAAATCTGCCTCCTAATTGGCTGAGACACACAGAAATTCAGGTGTTTCAGCAAACAGTAAAAATGATTCACTGAATCACTCTTATCTGAGGACATCTGAACCAGCGTCTCAACCTAATATTATGGAACACTTTACACGGACGGTCCTGTGGGTAGGGTTAAAAAATCAATCACTGAGTGTCAGGATTATAGCAGGCCCCCCTTATCCACAGCGGACACATTCGAAGACTCCCCAGTGGGTGCCCGACACCACGGATAGAACCAAACCCCATATGTACTGTTTTCTCCTAGACACACACACCTATGATAAAGTTTAATTTATAAATTTGCTAAGACATTAAGAACAATACTAATAATGAAATAGAATAATTACAATAATATGCTATAATAAAAGTTACGTGAATGAACGTGGCCTCTCTCAAAATCTCTTACTGTACTATAGGTGCTGCACAGATACACCGGACAAAGCGGTAATTCCCGTATGAGCAGGACAGTGTGAGATGTCATCACAGTCCTCGGAATGGCCTGGAACTTAAAATTTATGAATGGTTGACTTCTGGAATTTTCTCTGTAACATTTTTGGACCTCGGTTGGCTGAGGGCAACTGAAACTGCAGCAGTGAAACCTTTGCTAAGGAAGACCTACCTTAAAATTTGGGAGTCTGACCAGATGCTATCTTACAGCAGATAGCTGTGAGAACAACTTTCCTTAGACGACACTTTCAAAGAGAGATACACATCAAAACAACCGCCATCCTCTGGCCAATAAATTGTAATTTACAAAAATGCGTTTCATAATAAACAGGGACCGTGCATATGTAAACCATCTTTAAGGAACACCTAAGGACCCTAAAAGGTGACTCTCTCTCCCGGGGAGTTGGCACCTGCAGACCTCAGGAGCCCACACTCTAGAGACGTCACACTTCCAGTATCACCAGCCTACCTGTACCACAGGGTGAGTTCATTGGCTTAAGTCATGTTCAGAATAACCATTCTTCAAGAGGGGTGGCTTCCCAGGAAGCCTGCACAGGCGTCTCTGCCTTCCACGCACAAACGTAAGAACCCAACAGGCCCAACAACCAAACGGCACTCAAGGCCCTAGAATCCTTTCAGCCTCGTGCGCCTTTAACCGAGCGCACTCTCCCCCGAGAGAGTTGGGCTCCCTCACCCCGTTACCAGGTACTCCTGCATCTCTATAGGGCTGCGCTTTAGCTAAAGCTAATTCGGGGACCCTACGCGGGCACACAGTGGACTGGTTTTGTGCCCTTGTGCTGACAAAATGATGGCAGGATTCAGACTAAGACCTGCCTTCATTTTAATATCAGGAAAGACCTACATCTCCCACCTGCCCTCAATCTCTGGAGGTTACCAATATTTGGCAAAAACGCCCGACGGCTGCAAGACTCAGCTCAAGAACCATCTTGTTGGCCAAGCTCTCCCCAAATAGGAGGGGGTGCTGTTCCCTTTTTGCTTCCAGAGGATATGGCCCTGTACTTTATCACAGTTATCACAGTGCAGAGCTGACTTTTTCTTTTGGAACATACGTCTTCCCCCTGACGGTGTGTTCCCTTACACTCCAAAGAGTAGAGTGGGGACCATGTTACCTTCACCCCGACACTTCCCAGAACGGTGCTTGTTAATATTTGTGGCTATAGATTTGACAATGGGCAATGGCTCCATGCTAAACTTGGGTTTAACATCACTGGAAAGTTTTGCAACTGTCCCAAATTCTTCCGTCAGCACCCCATCCTCGCCATCCTAGGCTGGACACTCAGGACAGACAGGAGCCCCTCTCAGCGGGTGTGCCTGACTAGCACCTGGTCAGAGCACAGCTGGAAGATACCGGCAATAAACACATGCATGCAACTCTTCTGAGCTATGCTCACCCCTCAAGCTACCACGTCCTGTGAGCAGGAAAATGGGTTTGTAGCGATACGAGTAAGCAAGACACAATTATTTGGGACAATTTGGGATCAAACTTGCCACATATACACGTGCCCCACCCTACATTTCCCACCGAAAAAGAATCACTTTAAACTTGCTGCTCTGATGCGATCCCATAAACGGAATAGTTTCGTTAGCCCAATAACTTAATATGAACATTCTATGCCCCAAATCATACTGAGGGCAGCTGCCGGGTGAGAGAATGAACACTGCTCCTAGCATGGGCTGTCTCGTGGTAGATAAGCTCTATTCCATAAACACGTCTGGCAGGAATTTCATTCTGCATTATTTTTGCTACAATCCGTGTTATTCTGAGGATCTGTTTCAGTGGTGGCCTGCGGACCGACTATATTAAAACTCCCATATTGACAGTTATGAGAGAAAAAAAATCTCGATACCAAATAAATTGCCAGAAAATACAGAGTTTGATGTTTACAGATGCGGTCTCTTATTTTAAAGCTATCGTTTTAATGTTAACAAGATGAAAATCAGTCTTTCCTGTTCTAAGGCCGGCTTGCTTGTCATTTATTGTTCTAAAAACGGAAACCCAGCATTTTCTAACTGATGGATGGCAGTGGATTCCTTTTTACTGAAACGCCCACACTAAAAACTTCCTGGCAGTTCTCAAGGCAGTGCCAGGCTAGGAAGGAGATGAGACTCTGTCGACTTCACTGAGATGAACATCTGGCTTCACAGCCACCAAATGAAGGCGAAAGTGTGGGATGTGAAGCATTATTTTGTCATATAAAAGTTTTCCAGTGGAGAGGTCTAATAGACAGACTCTGGGAGCTTTTGTGGGTGAAAAAAAAAAAAAAAAAAAAAAGATTTGATATTGGGTGGGTGTTTACACATGTGTGAGTAAATATGGGTCTTAAAGAAAATATTGTTTTAAAAATTATATAGTATAGCAAGTAGAAGACACTGTACAATTTGAAATATTGTCTCCAATTCAAGGAACATCTATGTGGCTTCTCTGCTATATATTGGAAGAAGCACTGGGAATTTAAGATGAAGATAACCTCTTAAAATCCATACATTAATCACCATTTGCTTCTGCTGTAAGTTAGTGAATGAATTTATTCATATTGTTCTAGTATAACTGCTATCAGAGTTAACCTCTTTCAATGTAAAAATAACCTAAAACAGAGCAAAGCAAAATTATTTTTTTTCTCTATAATTTAGACAGCTCTAGGACAGTGGCTTTCAAATTTTAGTGTATAAAATAATTGACTTGGACCAAAGATCCTTATTGAGAGGATCATAGGGGGGATCAAAGACAGTAAAGTTTCACCCAGCTGGTGTTGCTCAGTGGTTGAACATCCACCTATGATCCAGGGAGTCACAAGTTCAATTCCCGGTCAGGGCACATGCCCGGGTTGCAGATGGATCCCCAGTAGGGGGCATGAAGGAGGCAGCTGATTAAGGACTCTCATCATTGATATTTCTAGTGCTCTCTCCCTCTCCCTCCCTCTCTCTGAAAACAATAAAAACATATTTATAAAAAAAAAAAAAAAAAAAGTCAAGTTTTAAATAAGCCCAGAAGAGGATGGTAACACGGGTGTACAGGAACTGCCATTGGAGATACACGGCCCCTAGAACTGTAACAGCACCTAACCTGTGTTTCCCCACAAAGCTCATGTGTGAGAACTGCTGTGCTGCTGGGCGGGTTGAGGCTGATTAGTGGGGTCTTCCTTCCAATGTGAAATCACCGGACATGGAGTTGGGAAGAGATACTCAGGGGCCCACCATTAGGTCCACCATATATAAACAGTAAAACCCAGTCAAATAATTAGAAAGTGAGGTTTCGAGGACTTGTGACCTCCAGTTTTCATCATAACTAATTTTAAGTTTATATACTTTACTTTTAATGATGGCTGTGTTATAACAACCACTCACCAAAATTCCTGAACATCTTAATAATTGGCTCCCACAAGCCAATCCGAGCCAGGTCCAGGACGCACAGGCCGTCGGACTCATTTTATTCTGCACCAGTTTGATACACGAGTAATAAGTGAAGGGAAAGAGTCTACTAGTCAGCCTTATCGTTGTCACTATATGCAAATAAAACAAAGTCAAAATAATTCTTATATGCAATGGTGTAAGGAATTGTCTTTTTAACTCGCACTTGTTCTGCACCTGAAAGATACAGTGAGTTACCCCAGATACATTATGGTGAAGGCAAAGCACATCTGGTTCACCAGGGCCTGTCCCTCCTAAATCTGAACACTGGTATTCTAGTCGCTGAGAATGGTGCTTCACGGAATGAGGCGTGGCACAGGGAGAATGGTACTTCTGTACTTCTGACTCCTGGGCATATTTGGTCATGGGCTCAGGTACATAGCTAATTATTAAACTCTTAAACCCTGTGTTGCCAATAACCTACAATGCACACACGTCGGCTTTTCTGGAAATAGCCTAATGGCTTACCTAGTACCTCCCGCTTGCTATGCTTGGGAGCAAGGAGAAACTGTTTCAGAACCGTGTAATCACCTCGCAGGGCCCCAGGACACCACGGAATATTCCACCAGAAATTAAGTAAACAAATGTTACTCAACTGACCTGAAGGAGTGGATGTTTCTTTCTTTTCCTGGCAGGATCCCATTCATTAGTTGTCCCTGAGAACAGCAATAATCACTAATTGCTCTTTCCACAGTGAGGGAAACAGAGGAGTCCAGTTCCTTAGGGAAGTTTCTGCCAAGGAAGTTAGTAGCAGAACTGGGTTTTGAGGCTGATTTTCTTTTTTTTTTCAAAAAAACCACTGGTTGGATAGGAAGTTAGTAGCAGATCTGGGTTTTGAGGTTGCCTTTTTTTTAACCACAGGTTGGATATAAAGAAAATACACGAAGTTACCCTTTTCTACAAGCTTTTAGCATGAGTGCTATCAAGAACATATCCTGTACTGCTAATTCAAGTCAGTAGGTCATGAATTCCTACGTCTTGTCCTTCCTTCAAGGTCGTCTTTGACGCCATTGTGTACCTGGCTCCTCCAGGTAGGAATCTCTTGTGGACGTGCTACGTGAGGTTGCCTTGTTCCCTTCCTACTTCATTATTATCATCTGAATCCCTTCCATCACAGCAAGGCTGAGCCACACTGGCATTCGGGATGAAGTGTACTGTTCAAGTCCTAAAACTGAATTAGAAGCTAACTCTCTGGATTATTTCTCTATAGATGGAAAAGATGGATCGTGTTTTAAAAAAATCTAATGCTACAGTTTACCCTGGTGCTGAAACAAGGGTTGAAAATTCACCACTGGCGAAAGAAAAGCATTACCTAAGAAAAACATTCTCCCAAGGTCTCTATCTCTGCAAATGTTGTAGAACACGTAGGCATCAAGAGAACCAACATCACCCCCATACAGTCAATGAAACAGTAAAGTAACTGAAACTTTTAAGAAAGAGTATATTCACAGGTAAACGCTCAGACTCCTGTGGGTTCCACTATTTTGGATTCCGCCCACCTCTCATTTCACACGTCTTCAAGCTCACAACCCTGCCCACCTAGCCCTCCCAGTCTCTCCCCATCGCCTCTGCCCCCTCCTCCGGCTGCCAACTCTACGTTCCATTCCCAGCGTGGTTTGTAATTAATGAGTCAATTAATTCCTGGGAAAGTGTCGGCTGATTAAAAAATCTAGAATTCTTACCTTAAATCCCATAGGTATTTCAATGAGACTTTTCTGTGCCTAAACTCGGGTGTGCAGATTTCATTTAGACAGGAAAGTGCCTTCACGCCCCCCTCTAGTTCCCCAGAGCAAAGGGTCACAGCACCAGCCTCCCCCCTTTGAGACTCTGCATCTCCAGGTATTTGCATTCTGTCTGCTGAGTATGGAAGCGGCAGGGGACGGTGGCTCCACTAGTGAGGGGTTATTATCTGTTAACGCAGGCTTTCCATTAGGAGACTGAGCTGCTCCCAGTTAGGAATTTATATATATGTACCCCTAGTTAACCTTGCAAAACGTAAGGGTAATTATTGGTCATGGTTTTATAAGAGCTCGTGGATCACTGACGAGGCTTTTCGTTACTTACCCCGTGTTTGACAGTAATACAGGGCCAGCCAAAAAGTATGTACACTCTCCCAGTAATGTACTTGACCTTGTGTGGTGAGAATCGTCCAGTTATTAAATTAGCAGTTGGAGAAATGTGCTCTCTGTTCACCAATAATGTAAAACATCTATATTCCCTGTGCTGAGTAAAAATTCTCAGCAGAGTATAGAGTCTCTTATTCCACATACATAAATTTCAAGCTCTGCACATTACTAGATTTTTCATATCATTTTAAAATAAATTAAATGCATTGTTTTCCTTTAGTCTCAAATTCAAAATGGCAAAAAGTAAATTACTGAATTTTAATTGGCTGTTATGGTATTAGTTATCGATAATATCAAATATTGATTCAATATATCATTTCTAAGATAAAGATATTTTATAATTTATGCTAAGAAAACTATGCGCAGAATATATTCCTAAAATGGACTAAAATATTCATTTCCCACATTCAAATATAATTTAGGCGAGATATAAATGGAGCTTATCTGACAACCTGTTATATGGATTGTCAAAAATCTTCAAAATAAAACAGACCCACATAAAATATTAACAATAGCCTGTGCCCGAAATAAAAGTTTAAAGAGATAATTATAAGGGAAGTCAGCCTACCTAATTACACTTATTTTAATAACAAAAAGCTCATATAAAGTTTCATTATAATTATAGACCTAAGGTGATATGCTATGCAGACCTTCAACTTCTTTGAAAAATTAATAGGCAATAGAAATCAAATTCTCTTTTCTCATAATCACTTTATTCAATTAATTTACAGCTTTATCCTTTGAATATGAAGTGGGAAAAGACTGGGTTGTCACCCCAGCTTCTTTCTAATCTAGCTGTAGGGGGAAAAGATGAGACCCGAAGAGTGACTTGGCCACGGTCAGCCCTACGAGCTCCCGGAATGGGGCCTGAGCCCGTCGAGGGAGGGAGGCCTGGCGACCTGCAGCCTTGCCTCCGTGCGATTCCTCAGTCACCCCCAGCCTTCCGCTCCCTACACGCACGAAGCCGCTGGGCTTACAGCTTATGCCCGAAAACCTATCTGAGGCCTCCGGCAGGCAGGGTACAACCCAGTCCTCAAGAAGACCCAAGTTCCAAAGACAGACCACGCTATTAAATCAGCATTAACAGTGCGGGGGGGGCTCAAACAGGGTGAGTCTAACCTGCATGGGACTCTGGCAGTTTCTGGCGGCTGCACATTAGCATTTTCAGTGTGACAGCTTCCTTTTCTGACAATAAGTTGTTTGCGCAAATGTGTTAAAGCCACCTCGCGGGGGGAGGGGCAGCAGATGGGAAAGCACCTGTGTGCACTCTGTGAGTCCTTTGAAAACTATTTTTTTACACTATTTGAAGGTCTTGAAGGCAATGTGACACAGCATTCCCTTTAAGACTTATTTATCTGCACATGTTCAGTCCCTTCAAGTAAAAAATCCTATATAAGGAAGTTTTGTTTACATCCGAACAAACCCCAAAGGTAAGCTAACCGTAGGTGCTCACCACGCTCTGGGCACTCGGGTAGAACCCCCGCACACACACTCACACACACACGCACACACACTCACACACGCACACACACACGCACACACACACACGCACACGCACACACACACGCACACACGCACACACACGCACACGCACACACACACACGCACACTCACACACACATGCACACACACACTCACACACTCACGCACACACACACGCACACACACACGCACACACACACGCACACACGCACACTCACACACGCACACACACACACACTCACACACTCACGCACACACACACACCCCTCTGAGACTGAATGACGCCGCTCCCCCGCCAGTCAGCACCGTGAAGACTGAGGCTCGCGCTGCGGTCCCGCGGTGACTCGGACTGAAATACCTGCTAAATAAATGACCCAACACAGGAAACAGAGCAGTCACACTGGACTCAGTAAATCTACAAACACTTGTCCGTGGACCACACAGGGTCCATTGCTGATGCGCAAAACAAACTTTCCATAACTTCCTGGACTTGGAGCACAGTCTCCACCTCCGCCCACAGCGACGCCCCGGGGGGGAGGAAGTGTGCGAGGTCACACACACACACCACAGGGCGTCCCCCAAAATGTACACACGCTTCCACAGCGAGGGCTCGCTTTTGAAGATGAAATGCATTGGAATGAACGCTGCCTGTATGATGACTCGTGTGTGCATACCTTTTGGGGGGACACCCAGCATACACTGACACACACATAGATACATGTATATCTGGATGTATGCTTGTGCCGATGCTACTTTTCATATTTTAATATTTTACCGCTAAATTCTCACCGTGGGGATGAAACCTGCTTTAGCCGGGCAACAGGAGCCGCGTGGTTTACGCGGACGCCGACGGTCAGCGCCGTTCCCGGGCAGCCGGAGGGGAACACCCCCGGGAAGGCCGCCCGCGGCTTCAGAGCGCTGCGGGCGCTCCTGCGTGGAAGGAGCAGGACTCGCCAAGATTGTAACAGCCACCTGTGCCTCCCGGCTTGGGGAAAACGTGAGTAACCGCCCTCGACGTTCCTTCTTCATGTGAACTGTTATTTAATCTTGTACTTTACACCCAAATATATATGTGAGGCTGCAAGGCATTCAATTGTCCAGGCAGCTCCCCTCTTTAATATAATCGGACCCATAACCAGGGCCAGGGTTGAGGCAAAGGTAGAATCTACGTCTGCAGTTCCCACTACAGTAGACTTTGCAAGACGACACCTGGGGTCACCAGTCACAGGAAAGCACATTTACCAACACGAAGGACTAACTGTAAACCACACAGGCTTTATTTTATTGTGAAGATGCTTCATCTGGTCCATCGGCTGCATAGCTCCGTATTTAGCGCAAGTAACAGCCTTTAGTAATAGAAAAGTCTGCAGTAAAACTTCCTTACTCTGAGCTAGGATCACACTTGTTTGCTCCACATGATTTCCAATTGTGCACTGATTTCTCTCTCTATTTTACATGTTTATATCTAGTTTTTCCAAGACACGTCATGTTCCTTGAAAGAGATGAGCTATGACGTGTTTCATATTTTCCACAAGGCCGCCCGAACCTTGGCATGGGAGTCCTATTGCAGGTAAAAAATGATGAATTCATAAAAAGAATACTTATTAGAAGCATTGTCATATTTTTGTATATTGCCTACAAATATGTTTTCTAATGTAAGTTTTAATATTTGCTCAAAAATTCCACGATAAAAACAGCACATTTTAAAAAATACTTATTTTAATCTAATATATCTAGAGTTACTTTTCTAATAAACTATATAAAATACAATACTTGGTTACTTGAATCTAAATATATCTCTTTTGATGAAAAACACCCAATGGATTTTTCAGTTGCCCTCTGACATTTAAAGGCATTGAAGTGCTAGCAAAATAGTACAATTCTCTGGAAACACACAAGAGCTCAAACGGGACCTGATCTCTCTCTTTACAGCGAAGATGCTGTAATCAGGACGGGCATGAGCTAGGCGCCGGCTTTGTGACATCGCTATGAATTCACTGGAAAATGGTAAAAAGAAAACTGTGTTTCGGGGAGCCTGCTCTGGGAGGTGGAGGCCACCTCGACACCAGCCCCTCAATGCTGCTCTCAAAGGCCCTTCCTGGCTCAGAGCTAAACCTACCACTAAGTATCACCCACATGGAAGACTCCTCGGGGTACTGTATCCTGGCGTGAAAATATAAATAAAGGTCCCACAAACTGGTGGACAATTAATGAGATTCGCTGCGGGGATGTTTCAACACCGAAGGCTGTTCTCCTGACGACTGAGACGCGATGTATTTCATTCCCAACGACACCACCTCTCCCGCCTCGAGGTGAAGTGAGGAAGCGGCCTGTTGGGAACGAACGCGCAGATTCTCTTCTAACCTGGCGTCTCTCCCTAACCCCGAGGGCAAGAACACAACGTAATGGGAAATAATGCAGCTCCGTCCGTCGGTAACCGAGCTTGCAGCTCGTCGAATGAAAGAAACTTAGGACATAGAGCATAAAATCGCTTTCTTACTCTAAAGAAGGGGGGCAAGGATGCGTGAGGAAATACAGGACTGCTGGACATGACAGATCAATAAGAAATGAGTTACAAGGGAGGGAAGCAGACCAGACGTTTTATTTGTCATGATAATGACGCTGCGAACCTGGAGAGTGTCTTTACCCGAGGGCTGGGAAGTGCTTCCCCGGCGTTAGTCCGTGATGTTTCAATACGCCCCCGGGCAGTGCCACCTCGCTGTCACGCACAGCTTCCTAACGGGAGACATGAGCTGGGGTGTGCAAAGGAACTTTTCTAAGACGCTTGCATTAATTCCTCATAGCTTTTAGCTCTTTTTCTAAAAGAATATTTTTATTGATTTTTAGAGAGCCGGGAAGGGAGGGGGAGGGAGTGAAACATGGATGGGCTGCCTTCTGCACGCCTCCTACTGGGGATCGAGCCCACGGCCGGGGCTGGGCACTGACCGGGAATCCAGCCAATGACCTTTCTGCGCACGGGCGATGCCCAGCCACTGAGCCACAGCCGCCAGGGCCTAGCTTTTATCTCCTGATTTTAGTCCTGGCTCCTGAGGAACTGTGCTGTTCGCTGAGAACAACAACGCTTGCCTTATACCTATTTCTCACCTAGGGAGTCTATTGAATGAAGATCCGTTCTCAGAAGTCGTCAAGTTGCTAAGGATGAACCTGGCACCAGGCAGTATAAGGCCCACCAAGTTGTTTTCCTTTTAAGTCCCATTTTCATCCCAAGAAATCGCAAAACGATGCCCTAGTTAAAAGCTGGTGTACAAATCATGTGTGAATGGCTTATGTTTGTAAAATAATTTTGAAAGGCTCTAAGTCCAAACAAAAAGATTCATCTAGGAACACACACTCCTCCATTCAGTCATTCACCCAAAACATTCTTCTAAATACCCCCCACATGCCAGTTCCAGGTGCTAGTAAGGGGTCAGTGGGTGAGACGGGCAAAATCCTTGCCCTCGTGGAGCTTATGTCCCGATGGAGCTTATGCCTTAAATAAAAATATGACAAGAGACCCGTGTGTGCCACTGTCTTGGAGAAACAGCCCTGACAGCTCCGTGCACAGATGGCCTAACTGGGCACACTGAAGGCGGGCAGACTTGGCATCTGGCAGGCAAACCATCTGAGAACTCCGCAGACATAGGCTCCTGCCCACAGAGACGTCGCTCTTCAGAACACTTACAGATGCTGCGGGGAGAAAAATCACACTAAAACCCGATAAGAAACCACTCACACAAAGAATTAAGCACTTACGTGCCTTCCTCCCAACATGCACATAAAAGAAAACAAATTTGCAGGGCAGCTGCTGACCCGGGCTAAAGAGAAATGTCAAATATTGAAACATCGTAAGAAGGACGGCTCCGCAGGGAGCAGCCACTACAACGAGCTATGCAACTTGGCGCTGCCAAGCGGAAAAGCGGGCTCCGCCAGCCGCTCTCCCCTCCAGGAGCTAACAGCTCTTCCAACACATTTGCCCATTCAGTTTCCTTAACGTACTTGGACAGTGGACTTTCTTCCTCTCTCTTCCAAAAGTGGAAATGAAAACTCTTACTTAACTATCTCTAGTGATAATTCTCCTGATATCTATATCTATATCTATACCTACCTATATCTATATCATCTATCTATACCATCTATATCTATCTATATCTATATCATCTATATCTATCTATATCTATATCATCTATATCTATCTATATCTATATCATCTATATCTATCTATATCTATATCATCTATATCTATCTATATCTATATCATCTATATCTATCTATATCTATATCTATATCATCTATCTATATCATCTATATCTATATCATCTATTATCTATCAATATCTATATCTATATCTAGATATATCTCCATCCTCTGGACTTGGTCCTGCCTATTTCTAAGGTTTTCAATGGCCAATAATTAAAAATGATTTTTGTCTCCTACGTTAGAACCAACTGAGAGAGAGACAAAGAAAAAGATGAAATGTCCGCTTTATAAGCACTGATAGAGCTGATCAAAGGATGTGGCTTATGTGTGGAACCACAGTGAGCCCTCTAATACCTTCTAATGCCCCTGGATTGGACCGTGGACAGCCGTGCGGGGCACCTCCAGCCGCCTCCAGAGGGGAGAGCGGCCTGAACGCTGCTACAGGAGCAGAGGAGGTCTGTCGCCGGGAGGAGCCAATGGGAGTGATCTGGGCACCATCGTTTCCTTCTGTTGATCTTTTTAACATAAATAAACTGTGGGAAAAATGTAAGGGAGTAGGTGGCGAACACCACCAATCTCAAATGCCAGTTGCCGCCTTTCGATGCTGTTGGCAGGAGCTCGATAGGCAGTCAGTTCGAGGTTGAGGTCTTTGCAAAGAACTGCTCAGAATATAGAGCCCGATGCTTGTTAATTGGATGCTTACCCCAGGTTTGCCTAAAGCTTAGAATTAGGGAATAAAAGTCTAGGTTGTAGGATGTTAAAACCAGATTTAAAAAGGGGGACTTCTCACCCTGGCAGGTTTGGCTCAGTGGTTAAAGCATCGGCCCGAGGACTGAAGGGTCCCAGGTTCGATTTCAGCCAAGGGCACGTACCAGGGTTTGCGGGCTTGATCCCCAGCCCCGGTCGGGGCACATGTGGGAGGCAACCAATTGATATGTCTCTTTCCCTCTCCCCCTTCCACTCTCTGAAAAGCAATGGGAAAAAAATATCCTCGGGGGAGGGGAAAAAAGCGGGGGGACTTCCTCACTTGGTGCAGTTGGCAAGGGCAGGGTGCCAATGATGCAGTGAGGAGGCGGCCGAGACGAACCTAAGCTCGAGCCGAATCGGAGATGGGACAGGGCTGCAGAACGTGAGACACACTGCTCCCTCCAGCCTTTTCGGCTGTGCATCCTCTGAAGCTATAGAGGAGGTAGGACGTGTCTAGTCACATCCAAAAAAGTCCCGGCCGGTGACTTTTTCTATATCCAGGCTGGGATATGAGTGGGACTATTCCACTCTGGATATGAATGGAAAATACCCGGGCGCTGGAGGCAGGCGCTGTAAAGGACAACCTCCCAGTGCTGGCTCAGAGGACTTTCAAGGCCTGAGCCCCCGGGTGACAGACGTGGGCTGGGTGACATGTTTGTTGATCAGCTGGATAAGTGCCTCATCCACTGGTGCTCACAGGCCCGGTGGGAAGAAAGGCAGCAAGCCCATCGCTTTAGGATCCTCTTACTTGGCAGAAATGTCTCGCTCTTTTAAAAAAAAAAAAAAAAAAAATTAATTGATTTTGGAGAGAGAAAGGGAGAGGGAGAGAGAGAGAGAAACATCAATGATGAGAGAGTCATGGATCGGCCGCCTCCCGCACGCCCCCTACTTGGGATCGCGCCCCCAACCCGGGCATGTGCCCCGACCGGGAACTGCACCGTGACTTCCTGCTTCCTGGGTCGATGCTCCACCGCTGAGCCTCACCGGCAGGGCAGAAATGTCTCATTCTTTATGGCAGCCAAGATCAGCAAACCTCCGGTGTTTCCGTTAAATCCACGAAGCCCTGGGCATATCCCCAGCGCCTTATACTATCGATTCGTGGCTGCTTACGGCTGAAGCTGAGTAGAAGCAAATCTGAACTGTCTCCAGGTCACTGATCTGGCCCATCTCTGAAACCAGGTGCGACTCCTTGGTCCAGCCCAGCACAGGGGGGAAGTGTGATGGCTTAGAATTAAAATTCAGATAAGCTTACAATACTAACAACTATCTTCTGAGTTGTCATGGAGCTTCAAGAAGAATTGAGGTTAACTTGGTGGTGTGATTAAAGCAGAAATTCCTTTTAAATGTAGAGACAATGTGTGTGTGTGGCTTGGTAAGTATAACACCACGTTTTTTAAGTTATATATTTTCCCACATTATTTTATAATATTATTTTTAAATGCACTATAATATAGATTATGAAAAGCTTGTTATCTTTGGGTACTATAAGCATCCAAGCACTGAAATATATATGATAAAATTGTAATACATCGTCTCCTATTCAGAACACATATTATTGGCATGTTCTTTGTGACGAGACATAAAAGCCATGAACTCTGCAAGGTCTATTTATTCAGTAGGTATTGATGGAACATCCGCTTTTCTCAAAGCATAGAGCACTAAGAACCATGAAAAGAAAACCAAAAAAAAAACAAAGCCTGTCCCTGGGGACCTTGTAAAGAGAATGAAGTGAGAAGATGTGTTCGGAAGGCCAGCAGGGAAATGACCAGGCGCCGGGGACACATTACTGAGCCCTGTGCAGCGCACAGACCTGGGCCAGTCACCTGCTGGAGGACAGCGAAGGGGGTGGTCCTTGCCCTCGGGGAGTTCCCAGTCTGGAAGGACAGACCCAAAGGAATGTGAAGATGTTCACTTGTCAATGCCCCATGATGTTACAGAAACGTGCGTATTAACACAGATGTCAAGGTCGGCTCCACAGGCTGACTGTATCCTCCGGGCTATGGACTGACTCAGGCCCAGGACGACCCTGGAAAGCATAAGGTGCGAGGCCCAAGCAACCGTCCGGGCCGCGCACAGGGGCGCTCGGCTCCGTTTCACAAGGAAGAACCCCAGGGAGCCCCTCCGCAGCTGCAGGGCAGATGGTGTTCTTCACACCATCCCACTGAAGACCAAACAGAAGCTGCAAGACGTCTGGAAACAGAACAAACAGCTGAGTGTCGGCTTAGACGCTCTTCCCATCCATCAGGGACGCGCATTGGGAGTCTCGGGATGTTTACGAGACGGCGGAGAAGAAAAACAGAGACGTGCGAACGGAATAAAATGGTTTTGAAATTGCACCTAAATATGGTTCCGTGCGGTTCTCGTCACAGCAGCAACGTGCTAATTACAGCTCTCCCCGGCTTCAATTCTGGGTGTCATCTTCCATCATCCCCGACGTTATCCAAAGTGCAGGCTTCCCTGGAAACCGGCAGGTGGGGGCTGAGATCACCTCTCCCTGACGGAGCTCCTTGAAAACCAGAGACGCCTCCTAGCCTCCCTTCCTCGCCTTGCTGTGGCCACTGGATACGCTCTCCTCTTTCTAAATAAAAATGCACAGTGGCGCTCAGGCACCACCGCAGCTTGACGGCATCTCTTCCGCCCCGGCGGGAAGATCGTACTTATTTACTTATTTACTTTAAGAGAGAGAGGAAGGGAGAGGAATAGAGAGATGGCAACATCGCTGAGAGAGAAACATCATCGATCGGCCGCCTCCTGCTCGCCCCCTACTGGGGATCGAGCCCCTAACCTGGGCTTGTGCCCTGACCGGGAATCGAACCAGTGACCTCTTGGTTCATGGGTCGATGCTCGACCGCTGAGCCACGCCGGCCAGGCAGGAAGATCATATTTATTGAAGACGGGTCAGTAGGGAGGAAAAGAGCAAATTCCTACCAATGAATGGGGTTGTCCCGTTCGTATTCTAGCAGGTAATAGTAGCACAGTAAGTCCACTGAAAACTAAGATAATAACATTAGGAACAAATCAGGCTGCGCGAATGTGTGTGTCACACTCTTCTAGGTACTGAGGTGGGAGCAGTAACAAGATGCTGTCATGAGCATAAATATACACACATACCGCTTCATGCGCATTTAGAAAGGGCACCAAAATGCCACTTTTGGTTTCTGATCAGGGACAGAATTAAGAATGGGATTATGGCTGGCACTGAGGGATGGTTTTCCCTAACTAACTCGTTCTGGGCCAGCTGCGCTCTGGGTTTTTGAAATAAACAAATATATATATACGTGTGTGTGTGTGTGTGTGTGTGTGTGTATATATATATATTAGCAGGAGGTTGAAAGTCATATGCTGGTTCTAGTACAACCCGGTCAGGTTAGCCTTGGGCCTCACCCATGACTGTGTCAAGATTGGGAGTTTGGGGTTCAGATCTCAACGGACTCAGAGGAGATGGGGGCTGCAGGAGAGTGAAGATTGAGACCTTGGCGCCCACTGGCTGTTCACGGCTCACACGTAAAATATGGACACGGGCCGGCCTTTTCAAATCCCCAAACTGCGCACGTCCACCGAACTGTTCAACGCAGAGAAAATTTGCCCACGTGAACCGCAGCGACTCGTGCGTCTTCCAGCCTCAGTTCCTGAGATCAGGAACCGCACTTGCTCAATAGTCCGCATGCGAAAGTTACGCTTCTCTGTACACGCACTGTACTGTTTGCAGGGCAATTACTGAAAATCGATATCCCCCCTTTCTCCATGCTGATTGAAAACGTGATTAACTGTAATGATTTGCTCGAAGTCTTTTGTTTACTAGAGTCTGAGCTCCTTGGGGACGGGCCACATCTGCTCTATTCCGGAGTCTGCGCCTGGCCCACGCGCCCCGGGCCCGGCTGCGCCAGTAACATTCTGTTCAATGTATCGGCGAGTAGATGAGCTGGGGAAGGGGGGGGCGAGAGGAAACGGGGGGAAGAAGTAGAAAGGGCCGAAACTAAGGAAATGCTCGCTTCCCAATCACGCACATTAACCGCTAACGGCCTCCCCTGAAGGTGGGACACTTTCTGCAAAGTAACTAAGACGACACAGGAAAGAAAAAGATGAGAACAGCTCCGTCTTACCCCAGCGTTTATATACAGACGATGTTTCCTTACACGTTTCTCTTCCTTAAAAAGGTGAGTCAAGCAAATGCCCGGCTTATTTTTATCCTACTGAACTCTACGTGCCCTCGATCGCTGGCATTTTCAATCGGCGTTGCCTTTTCCCTGCGCAGGCCGTTTGCGTAGCGAGTCCCCGGGAGGCCCAGAGCAGCAGGAGACTGACTGAGAGCGACCAGACCTCCCCCTACTGACGTCTCCCCTTTAACACTGTCCTCTCTCCCCAGGGTTAGGTGCCTGCTGGAAAGTGACACCGGTCAAGGGGCAGTGAGGGAAAGGGGCCTGAGGGCTTTTCTAACCTCCTCAGTCGTCTTTCTGCGCTTTATCCAACAATGTTCTCATTTTAGACTGAAGCCTCCTTTCCTGTCGGAGCAACAGGGGAGATCAAACTAGTTTCCCTTCTTGAGCGGGTCGTCTTAGCAGGAAAAAAAATGTTTTCAGAACTACTTTGGGTCTGTCCTGAGTATAATGATTCTTAACTGTGGGTAGCCTTTGGGTTATTGGAAAACATCGAGTCAACACATTTTTGAATCACGGGGCGCTGCCGGGGGCCGTGGCAGAAGGCTGCGTTCCCGCGGTCAGCCGTGGGTAAAGAAGCTAAAGGTTTTCGTTCCGTGTGGGAAGATAAAAAATTTCAAGTAAATACTCAAGCATTTCTTCATTTCCACGTAGACACTGCCCGAGGCTAATGCGATATTAAGCCTCTACTCAAGTACGTTTTTAGTACTTTTTATCTGGGCTTAAGATTAAAAAGAACACTTTAAAATACACCCAAAGGAAAGTCGTTTAAGTGGACCGTTTCCGCAAATAAAATAATTTCATCTGAACGAACTTCCTAGACAGAGAAGTATTTTCTGTGCTCTAACTACACTGTAACTACTCATTTTCATGAGGTGCTTCAAAAGACTGTGTAAATGTGTCATTTGGATCATTTCCATTTTCCTTATGCTCTCTACGCCATTTAACTAATATTTAACTTACTCATTTTGTTTTGTTCCGCTTCATTTGCCATGCCTTTGTCTTAGTTTTTTGTATTTAGGGTCCGACAGCCCCGCTACCGTTTGTGTCTGGTATCGCTGCCCCCGTGTTTTATCGGCCGCCGCCTGCTGCGGGCCGGCGCTCGCTTTGATCACCGGAGTCCCAAAGCGGGCCCTGCAGACCGAGTAAGGCTCCAAACCCGCTTATCCTCAGGGCACAACACAAAGCCGTCTCTTTATTCGAGTCTTTGATTAACAGCATCTATATTTATGAGCTGCTCTGGGCTCCGCAGGTGAAAAATACACTGTATGCAGCTCTGGGGTTGCTAACCACTGTTCTGTGGTGTTCTCCATGCTGCAGGGAACGCACAAGTGTCGATAACTCGCCTGAGGTCCGATATTTCAAGTTGGTAAACTCACAAAAATCAGAAAACCTCCTCCTAAAGTATGAGTTTAATTTGCCTAATGAATCAGGAATTATTATAAAATCAAAGTCACATCATATCTTACGGTATCTTGGTGTTTTGTTTCCCATTGAATACTGGGCAGCAGTCTGCAAACTACAGCTGAGTGACTATTACGTGTTCTCTGAACATAAATGTATAACATTATGGATATTATACTGCTCATATATTGTCTAATACGCACACACACCCATAATAGCTCACGCTCACCTTGAAGTAATATACATAGAAACGTCTGTCCGCTGGCAAGTTCGTTAATCAAGCACAACATTTCCAGTTCTATTGTGTGTAAGACAACTAATCATCCGCTAAAATTATTACTTTTTGCTTAGCCTACTCTTGAAGGCACAAGGCCTGACTTTAACCAAGTGGTGACAAGTGCGCCGAGCTGGCCGGCACGGGAGGCCCCGTCTAGCTTTCGCTCGGCGTCCACGCCTGGATATCAGCAGCCCTGGGCTTCCTTCCCCCCCCATAAAGTCGGCGCGATTATCTCCAGCATCCCCGCCGCACTAAACCCCATCTGATGACAGTGATTACGCCGCTCCTGCCTCCGAGGATGACAGTGAAAGTGCCCATTACACGCCGAGCCCTAATGACGAGCCAGCACTGTCCTGGATGCTTCACACGCACGCGTTTAATCTCCCCACAGCCTGCGCGGTAAACGCGCCGACGGCCCCCGTTTCAGGACAGCGGCTCAGTGACCGCGCAGAGTCCAGGGGTAGACGGCGGGTGTTCGGACGCGGCCCTCGGTCCTGTCCTGCAGCTTCCAGCCGACGCCGGACTTCACAGAGCAGCCGCACACAGGGTCCCCGTCGGTGAGGGGATCAATCGTTCCATCCCAGCTCACGAGAGTCTCATTTGTCTTTCATCGCCGTATCTGGCACTCTCCGCTTGTCTATGCAGCATTTTAGGGGGATTCCGGGGGTTTGGGGGGCTGAGTGGAAAGGGTGGATTGAACAGTACAAATGGGTAGCTGCGGAACAGCCACAGAGACGTGGATCGTGGCGCGGGGCCACAGTCAATACTGAGAGAGAACTGCATGTGGGGCCGGGTGGGCCCTGGCAGTGGCTGGGGGCCCACCCTGGAAAGTCCAGGGTTTTCTAACCACCTTGCTCTACACCTGAAACTAATACCGAATAACACTGAATGTAACCTGTAAATGCAAAATAAATTTCTAAAAATGTGATCCTTACAACAGCCCCGGGAAGGCTTGGAGCGGTTGCTTTCCATTTGGATTTCAGTTACGAGAAAATTTAGAGCCAAGGCCCAGACGTCCTCTGAGGCCTCCTAGTTACAAAGCTAAGCTGCGCTCAGCACCTGATAGAGCCAGGCGTGGAGCCCGCGGTCACAGGCCCAGCGGGGTTCCCGGCTTCTCCTCTGTCTGCGCGTCCGGCCCTCGCAAGTCTTTTCTCCACCCGAGGTCTCTCCCCCGTCTAAGGTCTTGACAAATCAGATGTAAGAGAATGAAATACAAGCTTATCATTTTCTCCCAAACCCACTTTCCCCCTAAATCCCTTCTCCTGATTACTGATCCCCACAATTACTCACCTGCATCAGAAATCTAGACGTCTCCTCCTTTCTCTCCATCAATCCCACATTGTCACTCCATTCTATAAACTAGACCTTCAAGACATTGTTCTGATCTATTTAGCTCACTCCCACCGCTGTGGCCGCAGTCTTGAACCGCCTGCAGGATATAACAGGTCCTCCGAGACCGAGGACCATTAACTCGCCATCTCCACGTCAGCTCTTCTGTCCCCACGGCACAGCCTCGCCGAACAGCGCGTGGCTCCTCGTGCTTGAGCGGAGGCCCGGGAGTGTGCGCGGAGAGCTCGCCTGGAGTCCTCTCTGTGCGGACACCGCCTCGTTCCAACGCTTCCCCTTCTGAGGACTTTTCCCGTACCTGTCCCCACCTCCAAGTTAATCGCTCTGTCTTGTCTGCGCCCATATTGTCGTTTAAGGGTGATACACATATTCTACTTGATGGAATTTAGCTCTAGCTTTGTGCTTTGGAGATGTTTTCTTTAATCCATGAAAAGAACCGTGACATGAAAATAGTATCCCCATTTTACAGATGAAATTCCTGAAGCATAGAAAGGTTAGGCAGGCGTACAATTCAGAAGTGGGGGAACCCAGGTTTAAAATTGGTTGCTTGCCCGGCCAGCCTGGCTCAGCGGTTGAGCATCGACCTAGGATCCAGGAGATCGCAGTTCGATTCCCAGGCAGGGCACAGGCCCGGGTTGCGGGCTCCTCGATCCCCAGCAGGGGGCGTGCAGGAGGCAGCCGGTCAATGACTCTCATCATTGATGTTTCTCTCTCTCTCCCTCTCCCTTCCTCTCTCTGAAATCAATAAAGAAATTTTTTTTTTTTTTTAAATTGCTCTCCAAAACCCCACACGCCACCCATTTACCACAGTCCTTTCTCACTGCCGTCTGCTCCGCTGGCCACTGAACTCTTAAGATGCAAGAAATGCATCTTCTTTAACACTGGGGCCTCAGTACCTAGCACACGGTCGGACACTCGACGGATGTCTGCTGAGTAAATGAATGAGCCCACGTATTGTTTGGCTCACTAAATAAAATCCTGTTGTTATTAAATAGAAATGTCGGTTTCGTGAACATGACTGATGGGGAAAGAAGATTTGAACAATGTTTATGAGCTTTTAATGTAATTTTATTGAGTTTTTGTTTTCTAATTCATTAATAAAAGACATAAAGAATAATGCTGTATGCTTTATCTCCCAGCGTTGTTCAAATTGGCTTTTTTCTTTCAATAAGATGGCTGGGATAAGTTGTTACTTTCTGTTGGTCCAGAAAGATCCATCTCTGTCCATTTTTCACACAGTGATGACCGAAGTCCTATTTTATAGAAATATATTTGCATATACAATCTGTGCGTAAACATATTGCAATCATATATTTTGACTTTTCGAAAAAGCAGGACTGGCAATCACTAAGTGATTTTTAAAGAACATGGTAAAATCTGGAATGCTCTTCATTTTAAGAAGAAAAATTGTGGCATTCATTTCTTAGCCTAAACCAGCAATTTTCAACCTTTCTCACCTCATGGCACACATAAACTAATTACTAAAATTCAGCGGTACACCAAAAGTTATATTTTTTGCCAATCTGACAAAAATACGCATAATTTTGATTGATTTACAAAAAAAAAAGAGAAAAAAAAGATAATAGCAATTACCTACTCTTTTTGCTCCAAAGTGGCTTTTTGAAAAATCAGATGCCTACACTTATATATAAGGATTTCTGGTACCAAGAATTAATCAATCAGATGCAACTCTATTATGCAACGTGACCAATAAGACGCAGCTCTGTCTGGGTTCAAGCAGGGCAGTCACAGCAGACCACTATTGTGCTGGCTGTTGTCACTTTTTAATTTGACAGCCTAAGGGAGACGAGGTCAGTGCCCCTGACTAGATCGTCAGTTGTTGTCTGTTTTAAATATTCTTGTGGCACACCGGTTGAAAATCGCTGGCCTACACTTATCCTACAGATAAGCTCATCCTAAGGATGCGAGCATTCTCCTACATAAACTCCAGTTTTGGATCTGGAAATTGTAAAACAAGTGCACTAGATTCTAGTCTTAAGATTATAAAAGACAGAGAGCTTCCCGCCAGGGCCTGGTACCAGACTAAGTAAATATTGGTCTATTTGTCCCAGTGGCCCCTTCAAGCTCTGAGAACAAACTGACGGGGACAGTGAGTGCTGTGAACGCTAACGGATGGAAAAAGAAATGCTGAAGATTTTTAAGGCGGCTCAGAGAGCACCGCTCAGTGGAAGATACTTGGCTGTCCTTTCGCGAGGGTCGGAATCGAGCAGTATCACAATTCACCCCTGGAGGCCAGTTACATGTACTTGGAAGCATAATTCCTGTCTCTGGTATTTCTGAGGGCCCATCATTCAGTAATTTCTTGGAGAATTTCTACTGACGGCACCTCACACACACCTGAAGCACCTGTCCAAACAATACTTACTGAGCATTCATTACAGGCCATTATAAGTATTGTCATCACAATTATTTTTTAAATATGTTTTTATTAATTTCAGAAAGAGGAGAGAGGGAGAGAGAGAGAAACATCAGTGATGAGGGAGAATCATCCATCAGCGCCCCCTGCTGGGGATCCAGCCCACAACTGGGAATCGAACCGTGACCTCCTGGTTCATAGGTTGACACTCAACCACTGAGCCACACTGGCTGGGCTCAATTAATTTTTTAAACCCAGAATGAGAATGTGCTAACAACATAGAAAAGTATAAAACGTGATAAACGAATGCCTCTACCATCCTTACGCAATCCCTAATCATTTTTTTTCCAACATAATCCTGGTCCCCAGTTTTCAGACAGTTATTTCTATAAATAGGAATCTGCTAATTATTTTCACAATGGAATCTTACTAAAAATAATTTTCTGTATCTTTCAAAATACTTTAACACTTTAGTGTCTCAGATATATTTTCACTTTCACATAAATATCTAACTACAGTTGACCCTTGAACAATGCAAGGGTCAGGGGTGCCAACCACCCAGTGTTGAAAACCCATGTATAACTGAAGTAAGCCCTCCAAATACGCTGATTTCAATTGGGAAAAAAAAATCCACATATAAGTGAACCCACACAGTGCAAACCCACGATGTTCACTGTTCAACCATATTTTTAACATCTGCAAAATACATACTATTTCCCTGTATGGATGTACTTTCTTAACCTCCTCTATTATTTTATACTTTTAGACCCCATTTCTTGTGATCCAAAAATATTAGATGGAAGATTCCAGAAACAAGTAATTCATAAGTTTTAAATCACATGCTATTCTGAGTAGGGTGATGAAATCTCATGCCATCCAGCCCAGGATGTGAATCGTCCCTCATCTCTGCCCTGTGTCCTCTCCCCACCCATTGGTCAATCAGTAGCCACCTGGGTGATGAGCACGACTGTCACAGAGTCACAGTGCTTGTGTTCAGGTAACCCTTATTTTACTTAAAAGAGTCCCAAAGGCACAAGAGTAGCCATGCTGGCCATTCAAATATGCCAAAGAGAAGCCATAAAGTGCTTCCTTTAGGGGGAAAGGCAAGTAGGATACAATGAGATATTTTGAGAGGGACAGATCACATACATATAACTTTACCACAGTATGTTGTTATAATTGCTCTATTTTATTATTAGTTATTGTTCTTAATCTCTTACTATGCCTGATTTATAAATTAAACTTTATCCTAGGTATGCATGTATATATACGGAAAAAATGTAGTATATGTTGGGTTAGGAACTGTCTGTGGTTTAAGGCATCCATCGCATCCATCGTAATCTCTCTTCCATCAAAATCGATTAGTCTTGAGGCCCATCCTTACTGTGCCTCTAGTAGATCTTTACCTCTGAAGGATTTTGTAACATCATGCCCTGATCACTTGGAACATACCAATTCACTAAATTATGCAGATAAACCAAATATTGTCTCATTTCATTATAAAACATTTTAAAATCCCACTTATCTCACCACCCATCTCTTCAGAAAAGTCTATTGAGAAGCTCTCAAATTCACGGTGAAAGAAACAAGTTTTCAAAAATTCAAAATATTACTTAAAAGAGTAATTCTGTCATGGGCAACAAATACAGTTAACTAGTTGTTTTCCTTAAAGTGATAGGCTCACTTCATTAACTTTTGAGACCATATCTGCCAAATATCAAAGCCTGAAAAACTATAGTTTGTCAGTGACTCTAAGTGAAAATGGTGTTAGGTATAAAATAGTGGCTAGTTCAGCTGGCAACTCAGTCACAAGGATTTTTCCTCAAGGTAGCAAGGGTACTACTTCACAATGTAACAAAACTAACTTATACATACTTCCCTTTTCATCACACAAAGGATATAACATCGTATCCAAAGGTTGAAATTAATAAAATTAGTAATTTTACTCTATCGTCAAGGACATTCTTAGATGAAAATGGCATGTTTGCCCCTGAACCACGGGAGAGAAAACAAGCACTACTTGGTCGACTTGGCGCCTCGATTTGGGCTAAGGCACCAGGAGTTTCCCCACCTTTGCTTTTGCACCATCACTGAAACTCCATGGAAAAGGGCAGCAATGTCTTGACATTCTTAGAAAAATCATTTTGACCTCACAGACTTCTCAAAAGGGTCTTGGAGGACTCCCCCAGGGTCTGGAGACCATAGTTAGAAACCTGTTACTTATGTCCTGTCCATTTCAAAGATGAGGAAACTGAGGCTCAGAGGGTAAGTAACCTACCCAAGGACCAACACTGACAGTCCAGCCGAATCGCAAACCCAGGCTTCCAACCCCAGGTCTGGGTCTCTGAGGATGAAGCCACATGGCTTAAGACACCATTCCTTCAGGAGTCAGGCTGTCCCAAAGCTCCTTTTACTGAGATTTCACACTGGTCCGTGCTTTGCTCTCTGAGATGATAACATACATTCATTCACCCAGCATTTCTATTGCTTCTACTACGAGCCAGGGCCTGTGCCACGATGGGGATGCCAGAGTGAAAGGATCTCCCCACTGACTGGGGACACCAGCGTGTAAACCACCACCCGTGACGCGGTGCGATACATCCTAGGCCAGCATGCTGTGCGAAGTGTTTTAGAAGCACAGAGGAGTGATTTATTCTGCCCCAAGAAGGGGAGGTGGGGATAAAGGGCTTAACAGCAAAAGTGCTCATTTCTAGTTAGCCTTGAAGGACTAATACACCTAATCCCCTCATTCACAGGCCAGCCCTTCACTTGCTGAGCGCAGCTACCGTGTGCCCTGCATGCGCCTCTGCGACTTTGAATTAAATATCTCCATCGCCCTGGAGGACGTGTTATGAAGATGAACAGTAAGAACTAATCCCCACATCATGGGAAATGCCTTCTGAACAGATGGACTGGATCCTTCTTTTGCAAGTAGAACATTACACTTGTGAGCATCAGCTTGTACTTAATTGTGAGAGAGCCGGACAGTTTTGCAAATAGCCGAACAGCTTACTCTAAACTACACTCAGGAAAAAAGTGTGCAAAAGAAAGAGACTGTCACCAGTCTCCGGGCAGAATTTTAGCCATATTTCTACCGAGCCAGAGGTCGGCAGGTTTTTGTCGTCTGTGTTGCTGTTTTTTATATAAAGGCCCAGAGGGTGAATATTTTACACTTTGCAGGCCAGAGAGTCTCTGACCAAACGGTTCAGCTCTGCCCTTGTGGTGTGAAAACAGCCACAGACAACAGCATAGGTGCAGCAGTGTTCCAATAAAACTTTATTGATAAAACAGGCAGTGGGCCAGGTACGTCCACAGGCCATCGTTGGCCGACGCCCGCCCTGAGGCGTGTTTCCTGTTGTGTCCTCCCCTTCACTGGTTAGTGGAAAGAAGACTGGACCTGGGATGAGGCCTGGCTCTTAACTCCGCCTTGTTAATAGCCAGCTGTGTGATCTAAGGCAAATGGCTTCACAGCCTTGGCATCTATTCCTTGTATCAAATCAAGTCTCCGTATTTTATAATTAATAATGGCCCTTCCTACAATCCAAGGAATTACTGCAAAGTCCCTCTTCCCTTTCGCACACACACTGGTATTCCTAATTTATTCCATCATGGAAATAAACAGAGACAGAAAATATAAATGTGACCTCAGGCGATACTAATAGAAACGGTTCTCTCAACTGAAGAGGGGCAGGTCTACAAAGATAAAGTTCAATTCTGGGAACACCACCACCAACACTGTCCAGGGAAAAGCAACCCAGGTCCTTAAAAGTTCTGGAAATCTTAGCAAATCAGATACGCTTCAAAGAACTGGCAAAGAGTGAAAAGCGGAAATTGAGTGGCCTTACTATTACTTTTTACATGCTTGGCATCAAACAAAGATTGGAAGCTAGATGAAATATTTCAGGGTGAAGTGACATTTCTGAGCCTTGGGTTCTGACCAAGGATAAACCCTCTGCCTTCTGGATCTTTGTAGCATCTTAAGCCTGCAAAGTTGTTGCCGATAACAGTGTGGAAGAAACAGCATCACGGATGGCTCGTATCTGCAGAGCTACTTGGAGATTATTTCTTTGAGATTAAATTGTCTGCGCTTCCTGCGGCCCGAGGAGAGTGGCCGAGATAAGCGTTTCGGGCTGTGTACAAAGAAGGGGGCCGGCGTTCCAGAGGGTGGCCTCCGCCTGGGCGCTGCTGGCGTTCAGAGGAGGAGAGGAGCTAAAGCTAAGCTCACAGAGGAGCTGGGACCACGCAGACCAAACACCGAAAACAGGCTCCCCCAAGTACTGTGGGCCGGGGCCTCCCCTCCACCCAGGAGGAATGAGCGCTGGGGGGGACTGCGCAGCCCCACAGCCTCAGGGACGGCAGGCGGGGACGGAGCTGCCTGGCACTGTCTCCAGCAGTTAGCGTTCAGCTTGTGAGCCTCTGCCAGGGCCTCCCCCAAAGGGAAATGCTTCACGGACAGGCTCATGCAGTGTACGGAGAGGGGGCTCGGTAGGAAAATGATCCCAACCAGGGAGAGTTCTAAAAGCAAAGGGTATTCCTCTCAATTTGACCGGCCTCCTAGATAAAAGCCATATTTTATATATATATATTATGTATTTTTATATATATATATATATATATATACACACACACATACACACACACACACACACACTACGGGCAGCTGTGAATAATTTAAATCACTAAACGGCGTGAATGGATTAATAGGTTAACGTTACACTTGCCTTTTATCCAGACACAACTTTGAACATAACCGATTCAGTTTTAGAACTGAAATCCTCAATATTCTGAGGGTGTGTTTTTTTTAAAATATGTATAATTAAATTCATCTCCGAAGGATCCCCAAGGTTGATCAGGGCAGAAGCAACGTGTTTTCATCCAGATGAGTAGATGGGTGGGAGGCCTCCACCGTCGCCTCCCCAGAAAGCTACACAGGTTTGAGGACATGGAGACAGAGGCGGGGAGACTGCCCGAGGCCCCACCATGTTCGACCCCCAACAAAGGACGGAATTCAGTGTTTGCAGCTTCCGTGGCCTAGTGTTTCCCACAGACTCGAACACCCGTCTCTGAGGTCCTGCCAGGCTGGGGAGGAAAGCACGGCGTGTGACACACAGGCTAGGAAAGCGGACTGGCGTCGGGGCCGCCTCCTGCTGCAAAGGGAAACTGCGGAAATTAGTGAAAACTCAACAGGAGGCTCTGAACAATGGCCCGTCGGCGCTGCAGTCTGGCAGAGGTCCTGACTCAGGGAGCAAAGCAGGTCCTGGTTTCATGACGCGGTGCCTTCTGTGTCCCGCCGGAAGGCCACACACCCACCCTGCAATCAGGGGGCCTCCCTAGCAGGAGGGGGGAGAAACACCGAGAGCCGTCCGCAGGGGGCTTCGGGGGAAGGGCTCCCCTGGAAATTTCTCCCTGAACATGGACCTCTGTCTGCGCCGTGCGGGCCCGTAATGTCACCATCAGAGCGCCTCGGAAGGAGGGAGCATGTAAACAGGCGTCTAGATCACTGCTCGTGCTCAGAGCGGGGAAGGAACAAAACCAGGGCCAGGGATCGAACCTGCAACCCGGGCATGTGTCCTTGACTGGGAATCGAACCCGAGACCCTTCAGCGTGCAGGCCGCTGCTCTAACCCCTGAGCCACGCTTACCCAGGGACCCTTTTAGGGGGAAAGCGCGAGAGAACGAGCCTGGACGGAGGCAGTGCGACTCCATCCACCAGCGGTGCTGGGAGCAAAGGCGACTGTGCCCGAGGCCGAAGGCCGGATCCACGGCAGAGCTGCTCACGGACTCTCCGGCTTTCGTCCTCAGAAAGCTCAGATTATCAGACTCTCAGAAAGCTGCCGTCAACCAGCTCTCCCCAAACATCCAGAGAGCCTGGACACACGGACACACGCACACACACACCTGCCACCACCAACCAGAAGCTGGAGAATCGGACCAGGGGGAGCAAAGCCAGGACAATGAAGCTATCTGGTTACAAATATCCAATTATTTCTCCGAACTGACATACCTGCCTTTGTTCCTTAAATAGAGCTTTGTGCTAAACTCAATAACGGTATTTTTTCCTAAATCTCTTTTTCTCTTTCTTTGTGGATTTAAGTGGGCAGAAATGGGATGTATCGTTTTTGCATATGTAAAACCGTATTCAATAAATGCTAAATAACAGGAGACTGGAAATCTGTGAATGCTCCCGTTTCTTATCCTCAGTGTCTGTTCTTTTCATTGAACGAATCTTTCTTTGGATGCGCCCCCTTAGGGGGGCCGCTATCCTCCCTGGGCTGGACCCTGTGGATGGCGGCATCTGCTGAACCGAATGTTGTAATTACATTTAGACCCGGGGCGACACCCAGTTGTTCTGTCACTTAGAGCTGGAAGCACCTGCCAGTGACACATATTAATGAATTACGGACCCGGCGGTGAGTTTAGCGGGGAGAAGCTCCCCGTAACCGCAGGGCCTGGTGCGGTGGGATTTCTCCAGGAGCAGGAAACCAACCATGGGGCTGAGTCACTCTCGGTCCCTGTATTCGCACTGTCCTTCAACTACTCAATCCACAGGTTCCAGCCCTGAGTCCCAGAATTTCTCTGAGGCTGAGACCTGAACTTACAAGTAGTATTGTAATTGGGGGAGGGGGGTTCAGGCATTAGCACTCGTGTGTCAATTATCAAAGAATCAACAGGCTCATTGATACAGCAAACAGACTGATGGCTATTGGGGGGGGTTGGGGGGAAAATACCAACAAGTCATGTACCCTTCTCCTCCGAAGGCCACGGCTCTTCACAGCCGCTCCCTCCTACGGCTACAGCGTGAGCTGCAGGTGTTCTCAGGCCCTGGCCACCTGTCCCCGCCTTTGCTCCTTGGCCCGAGGAGTGGTCAGGGCTCCCCGCTCCTGCTCGCCCAGGACGCTTCGCCATCCCTGCTCACGCCTTTGCAAACAGCCCCCCGTTAAACACTCCACAGTCACGCCAATTAAGCGTGACACCTATTTCCTTCCGGGATCCTGAGCCACATACACATATGCAAAGAACCCATTAAGGGCTCCAGAACACAGAAAAATCAATTAGAAATGGACTGGCTCTCAAATGGTTTCTTCACAGTCTGGTACAGGAGATAGCTGGTTATCTGATATCACTGGCTCCGGGCTGTTTAGATACAATTGAGGAGGTGTCGGTACCGTCACATTAATGTGGGGGGGGTAGAAAATTCCGTGGGATGGCGTTATCGGTATCTGGCTTGAAATAATTTAAATTCACATGTAACACAACGCAACTGTATTTAGAAACATTTGAACAAGACTTAAAATGTCCATCTCCCTCTAATTCCTGTAAATGCAATGTGATACTTGAAAGCGCAATTAAAAACGATGTGCCCCAAATGATTATTTCATATACACACTTGTTGTATGAAAAACATGTTTATTTTCTATATAACATTTGTTTTTTAAACTTCTGCATACTAGCCCGCGTGCTAAAACTTTCTTTCACAGAGTATTTAAACGTCTCTGGTATTAACGGATTTAGACATTTTGGCCATTTGGTGGTGATAGACCCCATTTGGGCAATAGTTTAATTATTAAATTATAACTTGACCACTAATTACAATAAATTCGGCTGTGTTCTCCTAGTAAGAAGGCGCTGAGCTTTCAAGCAGAAAGGCCACTGTTTAATGGTGTTTATTTAACTCAAGGGTCTGTGAGATACACTGGAAAAAGTAGCTCTTTTACGTTTACTGTTAGCTTTATACTCTAAAGACCTCACATGTGTCACATGGACTAACAAGTATACGACACACACTTCTCAATACAACACTTACTTCGGAAATAATGGGGAACCTGTGGCTGAAAGTGAATGCTAGATTACAAGGTAAGTTCCTTTCTCTACAGGCATTTATTCTTTGATAACTAGTAAGGCTAATCCAGACTCATTCAGTCTAATTAGAATTTAGACAAATATTCCCACATGAATGTCTCCACGATAGCTTCACAGCTCCCTGGCTTTCTTCTGTCATAATAGATTTGTCATTCAAATGGCATTTCGAATCCAATTTTACATGACTTCAGCATAATATGGAATTGACAAATATTGAAATACTCCTGCTTGAAGTCTTTGTTTAAGAAATGGCTTTCAAGGGAAAGTGAAGTTTTAGGTAAGAGCTGTGGAGTAGACCTTGGACTCTCTCTGGGCTGGCAAACAAAAGGTTCTCAAGCATTTGCACAACTAACCACAAAAGACAATGAGTTCATTATCAAATTGTCTAAGAGCTGACGCAAGACGTAAAAATGTGCTTCTGTTGCAATAGCCCGGTTTTTAAAAGGCTGCACACACAAATATGTCTTAGTTAGAGTCAAGGCTGGGTCAGTCCATCTCAAGCTAAGTACACTCAGGGCCTCAAGTGCTACATTAGCCTCAGACAGACATTAACGCACGTGGCGTGGAAACCGGCCGCCGGAAAACGGGGCAGACGCATTAAATACTCTTCTCCGTCTCAGCTCCGAGGATTGCAATTTAGGACATATGCAGGCTCGGTTATGCAAAAGAGACTCTCCCATAACTTTCTCACTGTCTGGGGAAGTTGCTTTTTTTCTCCCTTCTGGTTTTGAACCTGATGGACAGGGAGCGCAGAAAGAAAATAGTTCAATAATTTATTTTTTGTGGATTTGGCCAGAGGAGCCAGTGGGGAAACACTAACTGAGCATAATGGGCTCCTCTGCCCCGTGATTCCAAATCTCTCCAGGTGCTGGGCCAGCTGACCAGACGGCAGCCTTATCGAGGTGCCTTGGGAATGGGGGCTCGAGTTCAGGTCCACGGGCCCCAGGACGAGAGAAGCAGATTGTGAGTGGAAGTGATACGTTCAACTAGGAAGACCTGGGGCCGCTGCACTCCACCGTCAGAGGGCAACCAAATGCGGCCCCCCCATGGCCCCAGCTCTGTCTTAGGATGTGGCTGCCCATTGAGTCTTTGACCATTGGGGGTGGCATGGGGAGGGAAGGGGCAATATTGAGAGATTAAAAAACAGAAAAGGGGGGGAGGAATCAGTTTCCAAAATACCCATAGCCTGCTATGCCAAGAAAAGTGTATGTGGGCATTTGCAAAAAAATGGGCCATTCCTCTAGGTTACCCTGTATACTAAGGGGTTTCCTTAGAAATCCTCCTTGGCTCTTACTTGATGAGATGGGTTGGATAGCAGTCTGCCTTATGACCACGCCTGACAGAGCTTAATGGAAGAGAGGCTTAATTGCAGAAAAACAATGGAAGAAATCTATCAGAGAAGTCCCGAAACCTGGAAATGATGGGTGAAGCAGGCTTCCCGAATGGAAATTGAGCGATTTAAGATGTCTTAATTAGATTTAAAACCAGAGCTTAGGAAAACTAAATTAGCTCTATCAAATCAGATAAAAAAAAAATTCGGAGATAAAGTGCATGGTTATTACTGGATTACGCAGGGCCGTCTGCTTAGCACTGTGCTGGTGAGTCTAAGGCAGCCCTTCTGGGGAGAAATAACAGCAAAAAGACAAAGAAGGTGGTAAACATGAGCTTCAATAGTCCTACAGCCACTCCTGCCCTTACGGCAAAGGTGTTCAGAGGTTTAAGTGATTACGAAAGTGTGCCCAAGCAGAAACAGCTTGCCCTAAAAATAATAATACTGACAATAATGGGTAATGGAAGTTACCTAACCCAAGGCTGCCCGCGGGACACCTCAACCCTGCTGTCTGAAGTGTCTGCGGCGAGGAAATCAAGCGCCTGCCGGACGACACAGCGGCGCACGCGGTGGGGTCAACTCGACTGGACACAGGGCGTCCTGGCGCCACCTGCCCCACTGCCCGTCTGGCCCAGGGGAGCCCGCCCAGGCCTGGGGGCTGCGTTTCACCACGTGCAGTGGGCCGGTTGAATGAGTCAACCTTCCAGATTCTGTGTGGCTTCTGATTCTGTGCCCAGGACTGTTCTGCGCAGCAGCGGGCTCTGCAAAAGGAGGGAGGCGCTTCTCCACGATCTGGAGCAGGCCACTGAGTAGCCCTTGTCCCCTCAGCCGTCTGTCAGTTTATTCAACTTGAATGATGCTTCTATTTTCCCAAAAGCCCAAATGTGTCCCTCCTCCTGCTTTCCAGACCCTGCCTGAACTCATCTTCTCCAAGACTCCTTGCCAAGCATCTCACCTTTATTTGAGCAGTATAATCAGCCCCACAATAGTTCAATTAGAGTCACTGCTCCTTAAAGTTAAAATCAGACATGCACTTGTCAACCTATATCTTCATTTATAGGTGGGCGCCGATCAGAGTTATCTCCTTACAAATTATACTTAATACAGGAGCACCAACTAATCAATCAACTCAGGGCTCACAGAACAGTGTGATGGACCCAACAATGAAAACCTGTGGGCTTGTAGTAAAATAAATTTTAGAAAAGTTTCGAAAATATGCAGAGTTTTAATTTGCCCTTTCCACATGCCTCTTGTAAGATACGAGTTGCTTATCCAATACAGCAATTGTTCTTCTGAATTAGTGTACTTTCTCCCAAAATTACCGGATTTATAGAATGTTCAGTAAGAACAGTGAGAACTGCATCAAAACTACCACTTAAAACATTCATCATCCAGTCTGTTACAGTGAGATTGTAAGAAAAAGGCAGTTTAAGGTATTCTATCTTTTTAAGGCAAAGGGTCCTTTCTGTGTCAAACTTTTTAAAAAAATCCTCAACTAAGAAGCACACACAGCCCTGGCAGGTGTGGCTCAGCCGGTTGGGCATTGCCCCGTGCGCCCAAAGGCTGCAGGTCTGACTGCTGGTCAGGGGACAAGCCCAGGTTGCACCCTGGCCCCCAGTAAGGGGCGTGCAGTAGGCGGATCGATATCTCCCTCTCGCATTGATGTTTTACTCTCTCTCCCTCTACCCTCCTCTCTCTAAAAATCAATACAAAATCTTTAAAAAAAAAAAATGCAAGCAAGCACGTGCAGATTTGGAAAGGTCGTAAGTACACGTAGTTAAGGGCAGAGTAACGCCATTGCAGAGGTCGGTAGGAAAACGATGTTAATTTCTAGCGGGGAAACCGATCGCCCGGACTGTGCCACCTAGAAATTAAGGCAACACAAAGGCAGCTGCCATAAGCCCGGTGGTGGGCGGCAGAAGTAACATTATGTTATCTGATACAAATTCATGAAAAGGGAAAATCAGGCTATCTTCTTATAAAAGATCAAAATTTATATAAGTGTCTTGGGCAGCGAGCAAGGCCTGACGCGTCGAATCAATCTTCCACTTAAGAGAAATCGATTTGGGAGAGAGAGAGAATGGCCCTGTTATCTTTCCTTCTGGTACAGAAAACAATAGTCGTGTTTCACCATTTATTTCAAGATATGCTTTGGAATGTTACCAGTTAACCCACAGAGGCTGGGACAGGGGGCCTTTAATGAAGGAGAAATCAAAGCCCAGGCCTCCAGGCCTCCTGAGTGCCAGAGAAACGGCTCGCTGTTCATTAGACAGGGGTGGCCTTGAGAGACGAGAGCTCCAGGGCCCACCAGCTGTTTGGGAGGTGACTCATCACTGACCTTCGTGAGACAAAACCCCGGCCCCTGGCAGACGCTCCCTGATGTTCCCCTGATCGATATTAAATGGAGTGCAGGACGGGTCAGCGTGCTCAGGGGTCTGGGGAACTCTCAGCAGCTCCCTCCTCTTGGCAACATGTCTGGAGACCTGCACAGGGTCATCCTCCAGGCTTTGTGGGTAGCTCTGTGCGATCTGGGCAACACTTTCTCCAACGATTTCCAAACAAAAACTGCCCCTGACTTGTTCTAACTTGACATCTGGATTCATCAGTGACCCGGTGCTGCAGTAACCTCAACACAGTTTCCGGAGGAAAATCTAGCCTTGAGCAGGAGAAACCTGCGGGTGCCTGGCCTTCTGCTCAGCTCGGGTACTGGTCTGTCTCCGTAATGTTCATAATATAATGAAAGTGCGACCATCTGTGTGATTCCTTGAGGATCTGCCCTAAATCAGCACTCTAGGACACCTGCCATCTAGCCTGTCTGCAGATAGTACAACATTGAACCATTTGTTATTTAATTCCTATAAAAATTTTGACTGATAGAAAAAAAAATGTGAAAGAGAAAGCCCAAGACCATGGTTCTAAATGCCATTTAGACTAGTTGCATTAGAATAGCAGGAACCTGTTAAAGACACAGACACCGGGGTCTCATCTCAAGCTGACTACAGGAGACGTTCCAGGAATAGAGCCCAGGAATCTGTATTTTGAACAAGGATTTTATCTGATTCTTATCAACGCTCAACTTGAGAACCACCAGTCCAAGGGATTCAGGATTCGGTCCATCCTCAGGGTACCTGAGGCTCTTCTATTTCTGGGTGGAATTAAACCTCTGCAGAGATAAACTACAATTTTACAGAGAAATACTAGTCTGATTTATAAATGTTTCCACGATAAAACGTCATCTTTTATTTCGGTTGCTATCACAGCTATGCCATTTCTGCTGCTTCTTTGCTATAAACATGTTAAGAAGGGCGCTGGAGTTCATCACTCAAAGTCAATGCTCTTTCTAAACAATAGCATGAACTCATCTTCCTAATTATAAAACCCATGCTATTCTCACTATCTCCCTTTTCTCCCGGGATGCCATTAAGCCTCACGCTAAACAAATTTGTTTCCTCCCTTCTCTTCAATCTCTTTTCCCTTTCAGTGGCCCCTGTATTAATCCTGTTTTGTAAGTAACAACAACAAAACTCCCAAAGTTCCCTTGGAACGAGGTGTGAAAAAAAATCTAAAATAAAAACTATAGTGCTTCGTCATTGTGATCCTCTGCTTTAGGATACTCGTCGGGACCCACCGGGGAGCGGCTTCCTCTGTTTCCCTCCACGCGCCTCCGTGGACATGATGCCGTGGGTCTAGGTCAGTCATGGGGCATCCTGAGGCCCTCAGAACTCAGGAGAGAGAGGAGATCGCTGTTTCCAGGCAAAAGCTTTCAGAACATTTTAAAATAAACAAAATTCCTCGCAATAGCAGAACTAAAACTAACCGTTAACCGGTTTGAAAGGCACTGCAGACCCAAAGTCATGACTCCGAGGGGAGCTGCGAGTGGACAGCCCCGAAGCCACAGCCGGGGAGCCGGCCTGCTGCAGGCCGCCGGCCGGGATGCGTTCCGGTCGCTCCGTCCGCTTTCTGAGCAAAGCTTTCGGAGGCCCTTAGGTGGCCCGTCGGGGACACAGCTGGCCCACAGCGGATAAACAACGGGTTGGCGCTCTCTCTCCCTTGTTCCTTCCCCTTTCGCTGGAAATGACTAGTTGACTAGCTCCTTTGATTAATGTAAAAGGTGGATTTCGTAATGCTCTAGGCTGACATGACCATTTCGTGATAAACCAGCGGTCTCGTCAAAGTTCTGAGCGTTTCAAAGTCTCTTTAAAGACCTGTGTCGGCAAGACCCGGATTAGCAGCAAACGCAGAGCTTTTGCAAATCCTTCATCGGGCTTAACTATGGCAGTCGGACGCCTTCGCCACACGCAGAAACCTACATGCAAACAGGACCGAAATTCAAAAAGCTCATAGAAAACATTTCAAGGCAAAGTATGAGATGAAAATGTATCGTCCATGTACTGATTTTTACTGATAAAAATTTGATATGTCCATAAATGGCGAGGGAACAACTGGACATCCACATGTCAAAGGTGAAGCCAGACAAAGACTTTCTACCCTTTACAAAAATTAACTAAACATAGATCGCAGGCCTAAATGCAAAACATGAAAGATAAAACTCTAAAGGATTAACACAGGAAAAAGTCTCCACAGCCTTGGGCAAGTGAAGACTTGTAAATATAACACCGAAGCCGTGGTCCGTGAAAGGGATCATCGATACGCTGGGCTGCATTAAAATTAAAGCTTGGGCTCTGTTCAAGACCAAGATATTAAGAAGACAAGCCACACAGACTAAGAGAAATATTTGCAGAACGCATGTCTTATAAAGGACCGTTATCCAAAAACAGACAAAGAGCTCTTAAAACTCTACAGTAAGAAAGCAAACAGGCGGATTTATAAATGGGCAAAAGATCTCAACTGACACTTTCCAACGAAGATACGTAGATGGCAAGTAAGCGTAGGAAAAGTTGCCCATCAGATGTCACTAGGGAATCAAAGCAACAATAGATACACACCTGTGAAAACGCCCCAACTCTAGAGCTGACACCACCAAATGCTGGGGGCCATGAGGAGCAGCAGGGACTCGCACTCGCGGCCAGTGGAAATGAAAAAGGGGCGGCCACTTCGGGAGAGAGGCAGGTGGTTTCTTCTGAAACTAACAGGCCCTTGCCATACAATCCAATGGTCACATCCCTTGGTACTCACTCGAATGAGCTGAAAACTTTGTCCTACACAAAAGCCTGCACCTGGGTGTGTATAGCGGCTTTGTTCACAACCGTCCCAACTCAGGAAAAGCCGAGAAGTTCCTCAGCAGGGAGATGGATCAACTGTTAACCGTCAGAAAATGGAATATTACTCGGTGCTAAGAAGCGACCTGTGAAGCGTGGAAAGGCCTGGACACTCCTACGTGAAAGGGGCCCATCTTAGCAGGCTGCGTGCCGTGAGGTTTCAACTGCAGGGCCTTCAGGAGAAGGCAAACCTGTGGAGGCGGCAGGAGGACCCGTGGTGGTCACGGCTTGGTGGACAGTGAGGGGTGAGTGGACAGAGCACGAAAGGCTTTTAGGACAGAGGAAATGTCCCGTAGGATAATAGCGAGTGCATGTTGCTGCACGTTTGTCAAAACCCACAGAATGAATGCACGACACCCAGAGTGAGCCTGACGTACACTATGGACTTGGGTGACTGTGATGGGTCAGTGTAGGTCCAGCACTGTAACAAATGCCCCCGTGGTGTGAGATGTTGACCGTGGGGGGGCTGAGTGGGTGTGGGGAGGGGCTCGGGCCATATAGAAAATGTCTGTACCTTCTGCTCAATTTTTCCATAAATCTAGAACTGCTCCAAAAATAAAGCCTATGAAAGATGCCTTTTAGGAGTCAATGTGACGCTAATAAAACTTTAAAAGCTTTCTCCTTTGTCAGTGGCATAGTTTTTCAGATCTAAACTTGGAATAAGCAAAGTATCCAAGTTAGCAGAGACCATCCTTCATAATCACACTTACAGAGAATTCTGAATCATACATTTATTACGTGATCTGATCTACTTTGAACTTAAATGGCTGTTGTATTTTTAGCTCAATATTAAGATTATGAATTCACGAGCTAATATATGCAACATGTATCACTGTTTATTTTTGCCATTGCTGTCACCACCATCGGGCCTATTCTGAATTGAGCAGGGCAGAGATCAAGGCCAATGCTTAGGGTGGTCAGAATAAACGAAGCAACGGCTGGGCAGCGGCAAGTTCCGTTCTGCAGAACGGGCCAAGGCGCAGGCTGGACTGGGGCAAGAGGAAAAGATTAGAGGATTAAACCTCCTAACTTAGAAATACCACATTTTCCACTTTCCCTCATATTCCGGAAATACTCCGGTCATTTGAAGACGCTAGGACTAGACTAACGATGGACAGTAAATAGTGTCTCCAATAGGGAGGCGTCTGCATATTCAGTGTGTGCTCAGATCCCCTTAGTTCCAAAGCAATGTGAAGTTGAAGGCACTTTTATGTGTGTGTTTTTATGATTTTTTAATGTTTTTATTGATTTCAGAGAGAGGAAGGGAGAGGGAGAGAGAGAGAAACATCGATGATGAGAGTCGTTGACCGGCCGCCTCCTGCACGCCCCCTGCTGGGGATCGAGGAGCCCGCAACCCGGGCCTGTGCCCCGACCGGGAATCAAACCCGCGACCTCCAGGATCCTAGGTCGATGCTCCACCACTGAGCCACGCCGGCCGGGGAAAGGCAGTAATTTTTAGTGGCCAACTCAATGTTGACAGACAGGCTTATGGAACTGAAAGGAAGTTGATAAACTATTGGAAGAGTTTTTCTTGCTCAGTCTCAAAGCCACGAGCAGACAGAAGGGCTGTCTCGGAGGCTGCTCCCCGCGGGCGGAACAGGACCCGCTAGGAGGCGGGAAAAGGCAAATCAGCACGACCGTGTTGGCTCATTCGGTTTCCATCGAGAGGAGAAAAGCAAGTATATTTCTACCAGTAAATCGCTTTTGGGTGGTTCGCATTAAGGAGAAATACCTGTGGTTGTTTTTTTAATTACAAAAGGCTCTATTTACCCAAATCTTGGCAAACTTTTAGAAAGGTGATTTTTCTCACAGTTGGGAGACGGAATTTGACAATCTGAAGACACAATTCAAAATTTCCCAAAGCCTGTGATGAACCATAGGCCAGAAAGAAAAAACAAACCTGCAATATACTTTTTAAAAAAAATTTCTCAACTAACTCTGAAGAGTTTGACGAATTGTAAGCATATTTCTAATTTTAAAAAATAATAAAATGGCCAGAGCAAAGTTATATAATATGAAAGTAGAAGTACTTCTGGTAATATCCAAATGCCTACAGCAGATTCCGAAGATGAGAAAAACAAAGTTACTTGTTCAAATTAACATTATTATACTACGAAATTATAAATGATGTCCACACAACCAGCATAATTTATGTCTAAAATATCTATCACAATAAAATGTATATGGATCTGATGTGATAAATATGTACATTTACGTATACTTTAGAAATTTTTCATATCTCCTATACAACACATGTCTCCTTAGAGAACATGTGTGAGGGCGTGTAAACAATATGTAGTGCATGTTCAGACGTACAGACGTGTGGACTTCGGCGCACCCACACCACACCCCCCAGGAAGCAACAGAAATTTCTTTAGAGAAATACACTTTTTAGATGAAGTTCAACAGAAAAGGAAACACTTTACATTGGATTCTTAAAATAACTAAACCTTTCCCACAATCCCGGTGCCTGCCCATAAAGACCTCTGTTTTCTGAACACATTCATTTATTTTAGATTGTCTCTTTTTCAGCAAAAAGCAAGAGTTCCATTTTATAAGTGCTCTGAATAGCAATAATGCAAAATAAGGCAACTGCCTACTTTCTGTCACGAGCAGGTGACAACCTTGAACATATTCTCACTAAACTGACTAATGTCACAGTTTGCTCTGCCTCGCTGCTCTTTTGCATTAAGCAAGAAATATGCATGAAAACAGCAAGACCAATATTCAGGGCTGGGAAAATAAAAAGATAGAAAAGAAAAAATTAGATTTGATTTCCGCCTTTGGAACTGTCGGGGGAAAGCAAACAGTCCGTAGGCCCCAGCGCGTGAGAACAGCCATGTCCCCAGCGGCGGCTGCCTTTCGGCCCTGGAAGAAGACGTGGGGCTGAGCTAGGCTGACCCGCAGGGACCCGTGGCTGACGTGGAAAGTAAGCAAAATGCAAGGAAAGCCTGAAATAAGCCTAAGTTACAAGCCCCTGAGATCTGCAGGCGGCTGCCAAGAGCCCACTCTACTTGCGAGCTAGTAAATCAGCCTGGGGAAGGGTCACGGGTGCTGCCGGAGGAGTCGAGACTCCTGGCCCAGGGACAAAGGACGGTTTATTATTCAGGGCAACCCCGGTAGCTGATGCAGCAGAATTTGTGCTGGTTCCTTCAGCTGCACGATCCTCAGGATGACGCAAAGCCACCAGGTGGCCTTCAGAATGTTTGCTTGGTCATGACATACGTCACTTTCCCCTCTCCTGGCCGAAGCCAGTCACATGGACAAGCCTGACACCCACGGGGTGGGAAAGGCACTGTTCTCAGGGGAGGAGGGTTCCCATCCCACACAGAAAGAGGCGGGAGGCACGATCGCCTTGGGGGGGGATGGAAACAGCAGCGCATTCTCTGCGTAGCGCTCTCGGTAAATGATACGTTCTCGGCGTGACACACCGTGACTAGTTACATTAGGACAAAACAGGAATTTAAAAGCTCCCCATGTTTTAAAACTGTTTCTAACTGTTCTGTGTGACATTTATGGTCGTAAAGGATAGACCGAGTTCAATAATTATCTTTTAAAACCCTGACAGTGGAAACGGGCTCCGTAAGATGGTACATAACTTGGGACGAGTGGAGTAGGGTTGGCAAGCCCGGGGCAAATACGCACAGGGACACATGAGCACGAACAACACTTTTAGGAGGCTTAAAGAATAAAAAAGTTTGCTGCTATTAAGAGAATAAATATATACGTAATGCAAAGGTTGGACCAGGCCGTAACTTGACAGTCACAACAACAGCTCCTAGAAGAATTCTTTAACAAGTGCGCTCAGCACCTCTCATGCTCCCTTTTGAATTTCTCTCGAAATCACCTACAACCAACAGAGGGTGTGTGAAAAGTTATTTATTTACTCACACATTTTACCCTGGGTTGTTTTCGCCATGATTTTCCTTCAGCCGTCTCTTTATCAAGTAATCTCTCTGAACTCAATACCTGCTCATCGCCTCCCATTCGATTCTAACCCGGCATGAAATAAACATGCTTTATACGGAGGCCAATGAGCAGATTAAAAACTATCTACTTACTCTATATGCCTCGCTTCAAATCCGAAGCCATAATTTTGGAATTGGAAGAACTAGGTCGATCAATCCCATTCCACCCACTCTTTTGACCCATAACTACTTTCTCTTCTGACAATCCCATGAGCCTTGATCGACGGATCACATCCATCCTTTCAACGCGGCTGTGTTCCACGCGAGGCATAGCTTCTAAACTATCTCAATGTGTAAACATCTAAATATTTAATATCTAAACACATTTATCTATCAGCATGCCACTTATCTAAACTCAGGGGGGTTTTTGATGATTTAAATATTCTTACCCACATTTAACATAAGTGCTTACATTTCAGTATTTGAAATTCATATATTTGAAAATAAACGGTAGCTACTTCCTGCATTATTTATTATGTTAAGTGTGAAGAATTGCATACATGCGACTCTTTACTCATTGTTGGGCCCAAAAGTGTCAACTGAATGAGTGGAAAGACAAACACTGCATCTTCAACTACAAAATTAGGACTGAGGCTTCTCTGAAATTTGAAGTTTTCTATTTTGAAAAGAAATGTGAATACACTTCCTGTCCTTCGGCATTGTCACATCCTGTCGGGACTCTGTGTCCTACTCAGTGTCACTCTTGTCCCCTGCACTCAGTCAGCATTTACTCCGAGTCCTATTTCTTAATTATAAACAATTGTTTGCCGCCCCAGCTCAGGCTGGTGTGCTTTTACCTTACCAAGGCCCTTCTCTTGAACTTCCTGCAATGTTAGTAACAGATGGTGGAGCTTCTCGGAGACAGAAAATGAGACTTTGCATATCAATGCGAATCTGACAAGTGACTTAATCACAAAAGACACTCTCCTCCAAAAAACAATCAGCTAGGCAGCGCTGATGAACCCAAAGAAAAAGTCATCGCAGATACAGCCTTTGCTGAATGTTTCACTTTTTGTTAATTAAGCGAGTTCACCCAGAAGGCAGCTTTCCATTTATGGTATTTAGCCCGGCTTCAGTTCTGTTTCCAAAGGGGGAAATCGAGTGAGAATCCTGCAGTTTTTCCCCCAATTATTCTTTTCCAAGGAGTATCAGAGCACTTAAGGGTCAATGAAATATTAATACAAAGCAGAATTACTTCAAAATTCATCTAGGTGTGTCAAGGAGCATCTATGTATTGGGAGCTACGGGGGTAAAGGGGTAGAGAGACGGCAAAAGTACTGCTGAGAAAAGCAATTACGGGACTCGGGGTAGCAGGGATTTCTATGGCCTTTGGACAGTGTTTTAAGGACACAATTGGCATGTTTTAAAAATTGTATTTTTTTTTTAATAGCAAGGCCTGACACGCATCCTTGACCATGAGTATCTACTGTATATGTGGTCTGGGTTCAGATTTCAGGCTTTTTGCTTTGACTGGACTTGGAGTAGTTTCTCACTGGGGTAAAGGAGAGAGGAAAAGCAATTTCAGCAAGTGGCCTACGTGACGAAGGGAAATGCAGAGGAGCACAAAGTGAGCGTCACATAAATGCAAGTAATTAGCTATAGAGATGGGAGCAAGGGTCCCAAGACGGCAGTGGCATGGGGGTACTCAGATTATGGGGGGGGGGGGAGAAGGGAGGCTGCCTGAGGCACAGAGTGAAGAGGACAGGGCACCTCCTCCTCTTGGCACACTCCAGGCGCTGGGTGCATCGGCGCCCCTGTGCCACCTGAGCGCGCCATTGTCAGCACAGGCAGAGAGTTAGGTATCGACAGAAGACAAGGGAGAAAACAGGCTGAGCCTGATTAAGTTGGGAAACTAGTTTCACAGACACTCCAGGGAACAACCAGCCAGCTCGTCTGGATTAACTAGGGGGAGGGGGAGGGGGAGATGGGGGAGAAATTCCTTTACTGAGCCACACGCAGTAGACGCCAAAATGGTGACCCTAGAGGGGAGGAGACAAACCTGGGAAAGTCTTGGGAAAAGATGGAATGGGTAAAGGGCACAAGCCTGGGAGAAGCCAGGGAAGGGACTGGCTGCTTTGAAAGCAAGCCTGCTCGCTCCCCAGGCCAAGGACTCGCAGGGAAGCTTGACCAAGGCCTCGGCTTCTCTTTTCGGCAGCCGCGTGGGCCAGAGCGTCACGGAGCCCCGGCGGCAGGTGTGCAGAGGGAATGAGGCGCAGGGAAGATAAATAACTGCCAAGGTGAGCCTCGGGTGCTGGGGCGATGCAGCTCTGGGCCCCGTGGACCCCCCTGGGCCTGGTGGGCCAAGGGCAGGCTGCTGCCACCAGAGCTAGAGCCTTCCACCGGGGCGCAGAGCTGAGCCTCCCGGTCCAGGTGAGGCATCAGGGGTGGTGGACCTGGGCACAGCAACAACGTGGGCGGCTTCTGCTCACGGACCTGCTGGGGAAGCGCCTCGTGGGGTGTGGCAGCCTTTTCAGGGCACCCTGACCAACCTTGCCTTGTCACTCAGATCTACTGCACATGTCATAGGAGTTGAAATCCCTGAAACTGCTTTCCTGCACAGCGAGGAAGAACCGATTTCCGACCAGTCTTCCTCGGGTGACATCCAGCCCCAGTCCTCCCCGACGGTGAAACCTCCCAGTCCTAATGTCTTCCTCTCAGGGTCTTCTCTGTCCTATCTAACAATAAGACGCGGTCTTACAGAGTATTCCGTGCTGAGAAATACAACAGTAGAGCTTCCATGCATCATTCTTTGAGGGCTATCCACATTTTACCGCTGGTTTCTCAGAGACACAAAGCCTTACTAAAACTAGAGGAATGGATCTCAAACGTAGGGCATTTCACATGAACGGGCTGGTTCTGGGCAGGTTCCCAGGTTCCCTAAGTCAAACCCCCTGCTCAGCCACACACTGGCCACGCCAGTATTTTTATTTTTATTTTTTTTACAAGATGTTCAAAGAATCTCAAATGAATGAAAACAACCTCAACTTTGCATATAGCAAAAAAAATCATACTTCTATGTATGCTATTGGTTAAAGGAAATTTTATTTAAAGGAGATATTTTTACTCACACCCTCCTCAACCAGCGACCCATTCGTATGGTAGCTAATGATTGCTATGCCCGTAATTAGTGTGCTCAGGCTGCCATAACAAATTACCACAGACCCGGTGGCTTCAACCACAGGCACTTCTTTTCTCCCGGTTTTGGAGGCTGGGAGCCAGAGCTCAGGGTGCCGGCACGGTCGGGTTCTGGTGGGAGCCCTCCTCCTGGCTCAGAGAGGGCTGCCTTCTCCGGGGGTCCTCACGTGGCACAGTGATAGCCCAGGGGTCTCTCTCTCTCTTATCAGGACGCTAATCCATTCATGAGGGCTCCACCCTCATGGCCTCACCCAACCCTGGTCACCTGCTAAAGGCTCCCTCTACGAATACAATCGCACTGGGGGCTGCGGCTTCGACAAGGGGTCGTGGGAAGACACAATCCAGTCCACAGCAATGAGTGAACTCTGCTAACACGTCTCTACAGTAAAACGTGTGAGCCATAGAGCAATGTGTGTGTGCGCGGGGAGATGATAGCTGGGAAGTAAGAGCCCAGTTATGACCCACCCACCCCCAAATCTCACCATGTACTCTCATTGTAACGAGTTTCTGAGCGTCGGCTCTCGGTTTCACTCTGGCTCGAGCCGGTGGCAACGCCTCCCCTTGCGTGTGGAAGCAACAGCCAACCCAGCTGCCTCCGGCTTTTGTCTGAAAGCTCCTCGTGTCACCAGGTGAGCCTCCAGCTCTTATGTTTCAAAAATAAGCCTGACTGCGCTCAAGTGCATCCCCGAGCAGGCGGGTTTCTGAAATGCCTGAGCTCATTACCCGCCCGGTGAGCTTTCTGACGCTGACATTTCCCGGCCGCCACGTGCCCGGCCCCCCGAGGGCCGTCCCCCCAGGAGCTCCCCGGGCCTCAGGGCTCCGGATGAAACACTCAACATGCTGAGCAACATCGCAGAGCAAGTCACTCAAGGAGCCGACCTTCCCTGAGACGCAAACTCCAGCCGAAGAGTTTCTACCCGCAGCTCTTTTCATTTTGAATATGAGGCTCTTGTGAGTTAAAAAGCATGGGTGAAGCAGCGTTAACGGGCGTGACGAAGGCTGGGCGAGCGAGACCAAGGGGAGCCGAGAGAGGACACCTGGCCTGTTACTTGGGGAAGGACTTTGTTTTCCTTCGTCGCTCAGCCCATTTGTTTTGTCTGTGACTAAAGAAGGGGGACCTGTGCAGAGTCTGTGGTCACAGCAGCTGCAGCGATGCTGGATCCAGACAACCCTCTGAGCTCCTGCAGCCAAAGCCCATCGCCCGAGCCCAACCGCAGCCCGGGACGTCAGAGACTCATAATCGGAACAGTCGACTCACAGCCCAGTTACTGCCCACGGTGCTCCGAACGACTGAACGACAATCCTGAAGCTTGGAGCACTGGGCTTTGCGGAGGCAGGGGACAGGCGCAAAGACTCCTCAGACAGTTCCCATGGGGGGACACCTCCAGCAGAGGAGCAGGACCAGGACCAGCACGGGGCAGGCCCTGCTCCGTTACCCAGCCAGCCAGCCCTGTCCCCACAGGCCGCCGCAATGCGCAGAGCACCCCACGGGCACTGCGCCTGGCGCTCTGCACACCTACACCTTTCCCCGAACCAGCCAGCCCACCTCCACTCCTCTCCCGACAACCCCACCAACTTCTTGTTCTGGAAAACAGCCACGTCTGCACGGTGCCGGAACTGAAACAGAATCGGAATTTCCAGAAAGAAAGGAAAAAAAGTAAAGGAGACTATCATTTTGTTTTATTTTTTTTAATGTTTTTATTGCTTTTAGAAAGAGAGGGAGGGAGTGAGAAACATCAACGTGAGAGAGAAACATCGACTAGTTGCCTCCCACACATACCCAGACTGGGGATCGAACCCGCAACCCGGGCATGTGCCCTGACCCGGAATCGAACCTGTGACCTGCTGGTGCCTGGGAGGAAGGTCAACCAACTGAGCCACACCGGCCAGGGCTCTGAATTATTTTAATATTCTCTTGGAAAAAGGAAGCTCTAAGTTTTTCTAAGACTAGGAAACCCAATCGCTTTTACCGTTTTCACAATTTAAACAGTTTCTTCCGTGGTTACTTGCTCACACATAAACCGCTTAAGTAAATAACAAATACTAGAATTTCTGCTCCCAGAGTTCAGGAAAATCCTGTGAGTAGAAGCAACTGTATGTGGGGCCATTAAAACTTCTAACAAGAGAAAATACCTATTTAAATAGCATGCACCCTGGTTCAGCACTGGCACGTGGCTCACACTGACCCTCTGCGCTGAGGGCCGGAGGTGAGACTGTCCCTCTCCTCTGGCTCACACTGTGGCAGGTAACACGGAGAGGCTGCCCTGGCAACGGGCATGGGGTCAGGCATCCGCAGGCCTTGGGGTGGGGGAGACGGGCATGTGGTCCAGCTGAGGCTGGAAGACACCCCTTAGTTAGCTCTCAAGGTTCAAAACACCCTCAAAGTGCATTCGCCATTGCCTTCAGGGACAAGTGAGGGGACTTTGTGATGCTTCGGGGTAGCCACCGCCGCCCAAATAATTCCTCTGCCTGCTGATTTCTACCTCTCCATTATTTTCTCTTTCTATGGTGATGCTGAGTGGAGGAGACAGATTCATGCTTCATTTATAAGAAGTTGAAAGTAACATTTGCAAGGGACAGTGTTCCTCCCTCTCTCTCTCCACCCCCCCCCTCCCTGCAAGGTTATTAGACTCCCTCCTTTGGAGGAGAGGAGGGGACTCAGAGAGAGGAGGGATCTGCTCTCCTCCGTAGAAGGAGGGGCTGCTGCTGTGGGTAAGAGAAACCAGGGGCTGAGCGCGCAGCACGTCTGATGAACTCGAAGACACTGTAATTTATCCCAGGCCCAGTTTACTCCGAACCGAGCCGGGGAAACATACAGAGTCTATTTTGCATCTGTAAATGACTCTGCTTTGCATGATTCATGATGTTTTCGGTTGGTTTATTTTTAAACTGGACTGAAGTTATAGGAAAGCGCATTGGAACAGATATTCTAATAAAAGGATCGCGGGAATAGGCCCCGTGGTCCTGTCAGAGCCTTTCAGGAATGAAAAACAGGGTATAAAAAGCAATGGTTCTAAAGAGGGCATCTTCCCAAAGGTAAGGATCATGACGTATCAATTAGGGTCATGTCCATCTTTAAACACATCCTATTTAAACCCTCTACATGAAAGGGTACCTTATGCATAATTTTTAAAAAGCACAAATACTAAATTTCCTTTGGTGAGACAAAGAACGGGTAATGTGGATAATGAACTCCAAGAGCTGGGAGAGAGGCAGTTAGAGGGACAGCTAGAGGGTGGACAAGCAGGTCATATAAATGCACATTAATACTATATTGTTATATGAAACCTGTAACGGCTGTAGAGAGACTCCCCTGCAATCAGACAGTAGTTTCATCTAAAGGGGAAATACTTCAGCTAAAGCACGATAGATTTCCCCCCAAAATTAAAAATAGAGAAGTAGCATGTGACTATAATAAAATCAAATAAGAACAAGCTCTGGAAAATTTATTTAAGATCCTATAAAGAATACTTCTGTGACTCAACAGGATAATACTATTTGAAAAGATATAGCAATTTAACCAACAATGTCCATCTGGGCAAAAAAGGTTATTTAAATACCATGCACTGTGATGAATGACCTTTGAAATGGCCTTGCCCATTTTGTACTATTAGTTTTCGGACAGTTCAAGGCAACACACTAAATCTGGAACAAAAGCCCAGTGAAATCATGCCTTTAGACTTAAAGAATTCACTCACTTAATGGCATTACCACCCCCTATTCTGTACATAAATTTTCTTTGTTTGAAAGACTGAAAAATACCTATACTTTTTCATTTTGGGGAGGGTTGTTTTATTTTTTTTAATCTCAGAAGAAACACACAGTTAAGTTTGTTTTAAAAGCCTTTGGACCAAATATTTTAAGATCAGAATTTTTCCTTGACCACAGTCAACATAATTCCATAGTGACTTACAAAAATGACATCATTTATAATCTTATTATTTTTTTGAAGTGAATTTTAATTTATATGAACAACTGAGAGACAGAGAAACACAGATGTATGAGAGGAAAACTGACTGGCTTTCCCCTGCACGCCTCTTACTGGCCACTGGGGATCGAGCCTGCAACCTTTCCGTGCACTGGATGAAGCCCAACCGACTGAGCCACACGGGCCAGGGCCAGGGCCAGGAAAATTCCTAGTGACAGGAGGAGGGCTGGAGAAGAATTATCCAGGAGTCACGCTATCGGAATCCCTGCGATTCATGCTGACGCTGTGAGCCCTGGATGCCCTGTCCATAGAGCGCACCGTGGCTCCGATTCTCGCCACTGTGACCAAGACCTGCATCGGTACTTGCTAGATTCACCAAGTCAGACAAATGTCCACATACCACAGACCCATGTGGGTCTGACTTTAAAAAATATCTAAAACTATGGTTCGAGTGGCCCGCTGTGGGCCCCGCATATGACTCCACTACACAGGAGACAATCGCCAAAGCCACTGGCGATCAAGCTGACCTTTAAACCCTCCTGCCAGTCATTTCGGTAAATATAACCAATCAGATGGTGACACAAAGCAAAGACATTTTTAAGATCCCTTGATAAGCTTTAGGAAAATTTAAAAGTTCCAAAGAAAGTTATCCCCCCCAAGCTTAGTCAAAAGACAGCGTCATTTACATAGTTTGGTGTCTGCATATTAAGAAAAGTGGAGAGAACTCGCCCAGCAACTATTTAATAAGCAGCTGCTCGTTTAAAGGAGGCAATTCGATCTCACGCCTTGACTCGCGGTACGTTCCGGGGCAGGCTCTCTCTGATGGTATTGCCCAGGCAGAGCAGTAGCCAACTTTCCTCCCCCTTTGAACCCCACTTTTGGTCCATGTAAGTTTTCTAAGGAGTCACCCGTTGTGTCTTACAAATTGTAAGGGTCTTTCCATCTCACGTTTAAAAAAACCCTAAGATCTTATAAAATTAATTGCTAAATTCCTACCACTGCAGAGACGGGACTCAGCCTTGGCTCCTGACTCACCGTCAGTGAGTATATATTCCAAAAAAAATGCACCCACTTAATCCTGTAACTAGACGGCGCAAAGGAACAGTGCCTGCCACGCAGTGAAGCCTGGCGGCGATGCCGTGGCCATTCCTCCTCCCTGAAAATGAGATCGGTGGAAATGACTTGACTCGAGCAGAGTGACGGAGACACGAGAGCACCTCTGATTTGGTGACGGTGGGAGCCGGGCTCGCCTCTGCTCTCGGGGGTCGCGGCTGGCAATGATTTCCGCCGCCCTTGCTGGCCGGCAGCACCCTTCCCTGCTCTGCTCGTCTGTGCCGATGTCCCCGCTGTAGAGTAAGGAGTCCAGCTAGGAGCGACGATGGCCCTCGGGGACGCTGTGTGGCTTTGGCAGTCCGGGCATTTCTTTGTTTTGAACATGGCTCCAGAGAATGGGCCTTTTTCTGAGAATGACCTATCTTGGTTATATAGATCATTTTAATTATAATGGCTTTCTTTTCATTGGCTTTGGCGTTTTTATGAAGTACATGCCTTTGTCCCTGTGAGCCAAGTGAAAATTATATCTAAAATATGCGAGGTTGCTAGTTCCCAGCATTTTTAAAGGGAACCGTGAGAAACATCCAGAAAACACCACGGTGAGGTTTTATGATTTTAAGACCCATAGGACGGACTGTTGTTACCATTCATTGCATATGAAATACAGGTTAATTTAGTTCCTACCAAAATGTTCTAATGAACAAAAGCATGTCCTATAGGAAAACAAGAAAATCTGACCAATTCAAGTCTAAGGATCATTTTTCAAAGAAAGTGTGACGTGAACACTGTATTCGGATCCTGTCCACACCGTCTAATGACCTTTTCCATTATTTGAAAATGGCTGATTTTAAATAAAAGTTACTCTAGCTGCTCGAGAGAATGTACACAAGGAAAATGCTCCACTTCAGAAATAAATAAAAGGAAATGTCAATTCACCCTCACGCGTCCACAGGATTATCCGTCTCGTGCAAGCGACGCGTCTCCAAGGCAGCTGGGCCCCCGGCCGCCCAGGCACAACCCCTTCGTTCGCAAAGTGGGTTCCATGCGATATTAGATTTTACCAGCTATTCTCTCCACCCTCTCAGAACACTGTCCTACCCAGTCCTTCTAGGGGGCTCAGTGCTTTCTGGGGGGCTTAGTCCACCGTGTCTACCCTCCAGAGGCCCTGTGGTCCCCTGGCCTAGAGAACGCACGCGGGCTTGTAACTCTGATCACTTGCCTTCCTCGCAGGTGGGGCCTCGCCTCAGTCGTGGATCCACTGACCCCCTTACTGGCTCTTCCTGGCCCCAGGGCACCTCTTGATAGTGACAAGTGAACTGGGAGGTTAAAGGGTCCAGGGCAGTTCTTATTGCCCATGACTTGAGTCTCGGCCCTTATAATCTCTCAATCTTTTCAATATCTCCCAAAATGCCTCCCCAATCCCGCCCTTCGTCCTGTGGTCTCAAAAATATCACAACTTTCCTTTTCTTTCCCTTTCTTTCAACTACTTGCATCTCCAAGAACACTGCCTGCTTTGCTGCCCTGGTTAATCGCAGACCGTATTTCTTTTTATACCAAAAATGCATAAAGTCGGGGAAAATTTAAAACAGGCATGAAAAGGTAGTCAGTCTCCTAAAATGTTCGCTTCCAGTGTGTATTATGGAATCCAGCAGCCTCTCTCTAACGCGGCCCTTGTCCCTCCTGATCCCTCCCCACTCCGAATCCAGGCCAAAATCAATGTGGGAAAGCAGGAAATGCTAAACAACGTCCCGAAGACATAAATGAACGCCTTGCGTGTGTACAAAGAAAACATTGACTTTTCCTCTCCTTTATTTTTTCCACTAGTTTTTAAAAAGTAAAAACTTTCGGAATCTCATTAAGTTCAAGAGGAATCCTATGGAGACTTCACCCGCATGTCCATGTTTGCTTAGAGATCGTCACTTTCAGACCATCAGCTCATCTCACTGTAATATATCTAAGGCCCGTTTGTTCTAAAACTATCGTCGATTAGGCATATTTGCTTCAAGAAGGCATTCTCGGGGGCTAATGCTTTGATAATAAGGTGTCCATAAAATAAACGGTTAGATCTTTCGCAGGTGGCTGGGAAGCCAGAAGAACGCGGCTCCCGCTCTCAGAGAGGGGGGGTGTCGGGCAGTTTCTGCACATAAATTGTTCGGTTCTGCTTCATGCTTCCCGAACACAAATTGCTCACAGGTGACACTATGATCACACACCTAAGAATCAAATACTTTCATACACCATGGAAAGGTTATCTTTGCCTTGAAATATTAAGGCAAAAGTTGTTTTTGTGTGTTTTTTTCCCCTAATGTCCTTTGGTCAGTGAAGTTAAAATAAATGATTTATTTTAGATACTAAATAACAAGTATTTCCATGATAAATGTATAGTCCTTACAACAAATCAGTGCCCCCCCCAAACAGTGAAGGTATCTTAGTGGCTCATGACTTCAAACAAGATGAAAATGATAGGAAAACGTCAAAGACGGAAAATGCACAAGCTAAATGGAGGCTGTGGAAAGAAAGGGTCCCATTTGTGTTCTTACCGAAATGAAGGAATATCTATAAAAACATTTCAAATGTAAGTGCTGAAACCAGCATTTATAATAAATGGAAGACAGAACGAGAGGCCTTTCTAATAGAAGCAGTCTGCTAATTTGAAATAATTAAAATCACTAATTGAAAATTCACAGCTATGCCTTTACACACACAGCAACTGCACTGTTTATATGTTTTCAATTGAAAGCAAGCAGAAAATTTGTCGGTATTTATTATAAGCAGTTGCTTCTGGGTGCCAGCAAAGAACAACAACAAAGCTGCAACAGAGAAGGTTCCATGGAAGCGGGGGGGGGGGGGGGGGGCCCTAACGTGTTTCACAGAGCAAAGGAATTTCCAAGAGAAGTAAGTGCTCGCCCAACACTCCAAGCAACCATAAGCCTGCAGGTCGGAATCATCAAATAAATGTCTTTCGTGTATAATCCAGTAAATGCAAGTGGTAATACGCCCTACAAAGATTAAACTGTATGTTTGTGATAATTACTATTCAAAAGCAAGGAAGACCTTAGAAGTTCTTACTGTCGTTGCAACTAGAAAGAGGTAGGAGTCTTCTCCCGAAGGTTTTCCCACTTACCTGTGATTCTGATCCGAGCATCTCTGTCGTTGTACTTTTAGCCAACGGTGAGTCAAAGCGACTGCACCTCTGTGACGGTGATGTGACCCATCATGATAGGCAAAGAGACTGTCTCGTAGACACCACCACCATCAGGCTTTAGACAAAACCATGTGGGCGCACTGTTCTGCAAACCTACCTGCAGGTGTTCCATATTAACTTACACATAAATATTAAACTATAGCCGTGACCCCCTCTAGGGAAACCTGACGGGTGAAGATCCAAGTTTTTAACCAGACATAGGTAACCAGAAATCGAGTGCAATTCCCATGAACCAAAAGTCTCTTCGCTTTACATAATGAGTCATTGTGGGGGTTCATAACACAGAAATGTACACATTCAAAATGAAAATGTATATGGAACGATCCGTTTAGTCACATATTTTATGTACTGTAAACACGGCGTAAGAAACGCCTACATTTCTGCTATAAACTTAATGTGACAAAATGCTACTTACCAATGTGATTGCCACGATACTTGCATTTTTAGCAAACAATATAGAAAAAGGAGGACAACAGGTCTTTTACACATTCTGTACATTAAACACTAACTGAAAGCATAAGATAAAAAGCATTTCTGAGGGGGCAAAGAAAGACCCTCCCACTGGGATCAGCCAGTCAGCTGGAAGCATGTTTTCATCTTTCATTGACGGGTCTGTGTTCTTCTCAATGGGACACAGACACACACACACACACACCACCCCACCCCACCCCACCCCACCCCCCCGATGCCTTCGGTGACCTGCCTATGATCCTCGAGAGGAAGCTTTCAGACATGAACGGTTCCACCATGAAGTTCATGAGCAGTCGCGGCTGGGTCACATCGGCACCCAATCCGACCCACGTTGGTCCCTACCTGTGACATCCAACGGTAACAGCAACAAGGTGACTTACCGGCCCAAAGGAATTGCTGTCAAAACTGTGTCCGTGATGATCGCCTTCCACCCAGATATGACCACGAGGTACCTTGACGTAGCGGTTTTTGTGCCCCATGGTTCTAGGAAGGAAGAGCAGAGCCCGTGAGACTAGAGCAGGAGGGAGCCAGGAGCGAGGCTCGGGAAGTGAGGAGGCCTGACCCTGCCATCGCGACACAGCAGGTCGCCGCGGGTGACGCGGGGGGCCGCGCAGGAACTGCCTGCTGAGGGCATGCGCGCTGGGATTCTGAGTCCCGGCCACACTTTTTCTTTTTCTTTTCCCATTTCTGTAGGGAGGAATTCCTGGCCAGTGTGACTCAAGTGGTTGAGCATCACCCCATGCACCGCGAGGGTCATGGGTCCAATTCCTGGTCGGGGCACAGGCCCAGGCTGGGATTCGGTCTCTGATCGGGGTGCGTGCAGGAGGCAGCCAACCGATGTCTCTCTCTCCCCCCCTTCTCTCTCTCTTTAAAAAAAACAATGAAAAGATATTTCTTTTAAAAATGCACTAGCATCAAGTATTATGCTTTGCTACATAATTTAATTTACAATATCCTAAATATGTTTCTATGAAATTCAATAAGCCCTAACAAAATACTAATCTATTTTTTGCCCCTAACATTTCCTTCTAAGTCAATATTCAACCCTTGGTCAGTGGTAATCTTCCTTTTTCTAAGTCAAAGAAACTTCTCACACCACCTGACAGCACTTTTTGTGACCTCTTAATTCTCTAAACTTCAGGATGTATCAGCAAGAAAAAACACTGGTGATCTCGTGCTGGACACAAACTATTGATGTCAGTTGGAAATTTTTTATCAGCACCATCTGAGTTGGAATATCGCCCTTGAAAATGAGGAAAGGTTTAACCACTTTGAAGACTGTGTACTCCGTGAAGATCAGCAGTCAGGGACACACGTTTACAGAAACATGCGGTGAGCCCACGGCTGACAAGGACACGGAATTAGGAGAGGCCCTGCGTTGGTGGCAACGGAGAAGGTGGCAGCCGGCTCTCCTGCGCTGCCTAACTTTTCCAAATTTATTAATTAGGCTAAAATGTTCATCCCTTTTGACCTAGTTGTTCTCGTAGTAGAGCTCCGAAGAAATAATAAGAAATATGAACAAATATTTATTATTATATACATGTTTATCTTTCTAAATATCCAGCAGCACAAGATGGGTTAAATAAATTATCATACAACCAGTTAAATTAAAGGGACAGAGAGAGAATAAAGTATTATCCCAATTCTATAATAAATCCTTCAGGGGACAGAGTCTGTTAATTTTTCTTCTTTTTAGTCCCCAAAACCTTCGGGAAAACACCTCATCTAATGACGCTTTTCAATAAATGTCGGCTGGATAAGGGAATGAATGGATGCCACCCCCAAGTCTACAGAGCTAAGCTCACGGGTCTTTGGGATGGGGTCCCCATCAGGCCATTTTTGTTAGTGAGTCGTGCATGTGCATATGCAGAAGAACACATAAAAAAGACAAACTGAACGTGAATTGGCGCAAGAGCAATTGAAACTATTCGTTATCTGGGATGGTTTTTAATTTTCGAGATAATTTCAGTGTTGAATTACTTTGTGCTCGATCAGTAAATCATTCATGCGAGGAAGCGATGTTGCGGCCCGCAGAAGCCACCCGTAAGTTAACGAGTGCTGTTTATTTTTAATTACCACTGGGAAGAAAAGTCTTGGCTTTTTAAAGGAAAGCGAGACCCAGTTGGTCGCGTCTTACCATCCCACACTCTAATAAAAGGGTTCGGTGAAGACCAGCCAGTTACCTCCTGACACCCCGACTGCTTCTACCGGGGGGTGGCCTCTCGGAGCCAATGCCCCGCGTCGGGTGTGAACGGGGGGAGAACGCCCTTTCTTCCCCTGAACTGTCGGCAAGCCCCCTCCCCCAGGAAGCCCAAGCATTTATTTGTTCGCCTTAGGAAGACAGCTATTTTGGATAAATAGTCATAAGGGAAACAATCACCTGTCTTGTCTCTTGGAAGAATCATTCAAGCCGAAAATGAGGTAAAACCAGCATAAAATCATTCCTGCACTGAAATGGTAGGTTTTTAAGTCAAACACACACCAGGAAAATAATCTAAAACTCAGATTCGGTTTCAAGGTCATATAAACCAAGAAGATACGTGCGATAGAAAATGACAACGCCGCAGAGCGACCCCTGGCCGTTACCCATTCCCTTGCGTTGACCACCTGGCCTAAAAGGCTGAAACGCGCCCGCCTTCCCACCCCCCAGCCCCTGACGGGTCTGGTTCGCTTCCCGGCATCGACTCGCACGCCCCTTACTGGTTTGTTTGCTCGCTGCCCGTCTCCCCCACCAGGATGGACACTCGGGGAGTCCGGCTTCCTTGCCGGCTACTGTATCCCCCGCGCCCAGGAGCAAGCGGGGCGCAGGGCGCCCCCCAGGCACTTGTTCAAGGATCTCGTACCCCGTGGGAGAGCATGGAGGGACCTGGAGAGTATCGTGCTGAGCGAAATAAGCCGGGCAGAGAAAGACAAGCACCACGTGATCTCACTCATACGTGGAATCTAAAGAACTTAATAAACTGACGAACAGAAGAGATTCAATGACAGGGAAGCATAGGTGAGACTGACGCGTGTCAGAGGGAGGGAGGGGGGCGGGTGGGCGGAGGGGGAGAGAGCAACCAAAGAACTTATCTGCAGATATGCACAACCCAAGGGCACGGACAATGGGGGGAGAAGGACTGGGCAGGGGGAGGGGGTGGGGCGGGGTGGAATAGGCCAATGGGGAGAAAAAGGGACATTTGTAATATTTTAAACAAAAATAAAAATAAATAAAAAATAAATAAATAAAAATTTTTTAAAAAAGAAACAAACAAAAAAGAAATGAACTGCTGAGGGAGGGAGGGAAAAGCACCCTCACAGAGACGGATTAACATAGAAATTTCATAGGGTCTAGGAACAGGGTAACCCGTTTTCATCTGGACGCTGTTACTCGCAAGCACCCGTGGGCGAGTTACTCAGTTTTGACTCAATTCGCCGTCATCAGAGGGGGCCGGGAAGGACGCGTCGCTGGGGTTGCGAGGTTGGTGGCGGCTGAGACGGCACAGGAGCGGCTGCCGCCGGGCGTCGTCTCTGCCACCTGCCCATTTGGGGCTCTCACGCCTGATGCAGCAGCACTTCCAAGTTTGCGTGGCCTCGGGCGAGCGGATGGGACCCCAAGTGGCAGTTTCCTCACTTGCAGAGCAGGGCAGACACCGGCCCCCAGCTCAGAAAGCCATTCTCTGGATGAGGTGCCCGCGTTACGGGCTCGATGGACGGATCGTCTTAGGATCGGGGCTGCCCCGGGGACTCGGTAGACTAAGAACCCCGTGAGCGGTAGTGACCGCTGCTATTGCGTGCCCTTGGCCACGTTTCCTTTCATAACTCAGAACGTGTGCGAACCTCCGCGGTCCATCAGCGCCCGCCTCTGAGGACGCCCCGAGCTGGGCCTCAGTGAGCTCGTCCCCGCAGTGCGAGCGACCGCGGGCTCTTTCCGGGGAACAATGAATCCTGCCTTTCTTCAGTTCATATGCGCTCCCGGGATACCCCCAAACCGACACGAGAAAGCTCTGTTTGTGGGTGTGAAGTAGGCAGAGCGGTGGGTGAGGGCACAGTCGCCTGTTTGCGTGTCCACCCACTAACGGCTTCCACGCCCGCGCTGCGATGCTGGCGGACAGGGCTTTTCCCGGACGCCAGGCGGGTGGAGAGGACTATTTGGGCCGCGCGACCCTGGTGAAGTGCTCGCTGTATACCTGGTGCATGTTCTGTTTCCCAGGTTTCAATCTAACTTCTCAAAAAATAACCCCCAAGTAGCTTTAAAAAATATAATGATAAAATATTGAGCTGGTTCCTCCTAGGACTGCCAAAGAAATATAATAGCCCTAATAGAGCTCCTCTAGAGAAAGAATTTTAAATAGCTCTGTGCTCCCGGATTCACATAAAAGACAGACAAGATAATCTTTCAGGTGATTTAACGCTTAAGTGAGGCGTCAGCCTGCAAGGTTGTGTATATCTATGGGCTGCAAATAATTTTGGTTTTGACAGTCAAAAATGAGTGCTGTGTGGTGTTCTAACTACCTGCCTACAAAAAGGCATTTTTAGTACTAGCTTTACGGAGACAAGTTACCTGGGTCTTACAAACGGAATAAAGAATGACCGCCTCCGATTTGATCCGACCTTGAAAACAATGGCTATTTTTTAAGTCTTTGAATCTTCTGAGTGTCATCAGTTGAGAACAAAATTGTCAGTGGAATCCTTGATACAACAAAAAGGAACCAATTCATATTCAAAGAATTTCCCAAATACGTCCATACGCGCACGCACATTCTTAACTTAGGTCATCGGTATTCATAAATCACGGTTGACTGGAATATTTTATTTCTTTGTTATTCAAACCATCTCATTGATTTTTCTCACTGTCCAAAGCAGTGGCTGCCCTGAGGTTGCTTACTGCTCCCCAATCCTAGACCTCTGGTTTTTTTTGTTTGTTTTTAAAATATTTTTTATTGATTTTGAGAGAAGGGAGAAGGTGAGAGAGGAAGGGAGAGGAAGAGAGAAATATCCATGTGAAAGCAAAGCATCGAGAGGCTGCCTCCTGCCCGCCCCCTCCTGGGGATCGACCCTGTAACCCAGGCACGTGCCCTGACCAGGGAATCGAACTGATGACCTTTGGGTGTGCCGGGCGATGCCCAACCACCTGAGTCACCGTGGCCAGGGCGAACTCTGGGTCTTGATGGTCATGAAGAGACCAGCGGGCTACGGTTCAGAACCCAGGAAGATCAGAAGTTCAAAGGAGATCTCGCTTACCATCACTGACAGACTGGACCCGGAAAAGGGAATTTGCCATCGGAGAGGGAACTGAGAAGGTCACATGTCTCCCTAGGGTTGGCGTCAGCAACGGAAAGAAAGGCTCCCTTGGAAGCCCACGGCCAGCCCCGGGCGAGGCGGCGCTCGGGCTCCCGCCACTTGTGCGATCAGGGAAAGTGGGGACTGAGCTGGAATCGGCCCCCGGAGCCCAGGAGAAGAACCTGTGACTCTCCAGGAACAACGGGGTCCGAGTTTCCAGGTTTTCTGCAGGTCAGTCCCACCTAACGGGAACTCGGAATTCAAAATAACAGGAAATGGGACCGCAGCTCCTACGGGAGCTGATCACGAAACGCCCTCAACGGCTGTTGCATCCTGTAGAAGGACTTCAGGCAGGGCAGCAAGTTAAGTTTTGTTTCTTAAGACCCATGGTCCGAGTCAGTACTGTAAAAACGCCAAAGATCTCTTTGCCATCACAACGCGGCAAGACTGTTTGCTGCTTAACATACGCATCGTCTGCCTGACTCTAAGCACTGCCGGCGGCAGGCCCGCTTAGCACCTGACTGCTGAAGTATGGAGCCCCAATGCCCCTCTCCTGGTAGCTGGTCCTGAATCAGAAATGAAATGGACGCAGTTAACAGATGGTGAATTTAGGCAAATTCACTAACACTGTTTCCAGGGGGTTCGGTCGCCCACAGCTAACTACGCGATTGTGTTTCCCACGATCGCGGCTGAAAAGCCCAGCGATGATGTCACGCGACTCCCCTTCGAACAGGTAACTAGAGGCAAAGGCATTCAGGCGAAGCCACCCGGCCAGCGAGGGGAAGGCCAGGACCAGGGCAGCCGGGCCCTGTAACTTCCTTCTCAGGGATCAGAGCTCCTTGAGATTCCAGAGAATAGGTCTTAACATCTTTTCACGAGAAGAAAATGAAATGTCATTTTTTAAATAGGCTGTAGGCTGTTGCTAGGTGATCAGAGCAAATCTATTTAGCTCGTTTAAATTAAATGTTAGATTTATACATATTCACAATAAAGTTCAGAATTAATTTTATAAATGTAATATGAATGCTCTTAGTACAGCTTTGTTTTTTGGGGGTTTTTTTAGTAATGCATATTCCCGATGTATTTTTTTTTCCTGATGTAAATTAGAATGACAGGAGCTTAAATGTGACAATTTATTTTAATATTTAGAATGTTTTACCCTGGTAAACATACATCTTAAAATTATGTATGGCTGCCCATGAAAATCGCTGCGATGGATTGTAGTGGGAATCTGAGAAAGGGGCATTTACCGAGCATAGGTCCCATCCGTGCTAGATCGGGCCATGAACATCCCAGCAGGCGGTGGCAGTTTATGCTGTGCTATCCCCTGACAGGAGAAACTCTGCTTTTTCCTTCTTGGTATAAATATACAACTATTGACTGACTACACTGTGAAATAGTGTAAATGGTGCGGATGAGCAGCATGTCACAGAAAAGACTAACATGCTGCGGTTTTACTTTTTGAGAATTAGTTTCTCTGTTAGCTCCACTTGTTATCACCTACAACGGTTAGAAAACGATTTGCTCTTCCGAGGGTAACACGATCCAGTATCTTTTGAATATAACTTTTCATTTCATATTTTTAATTGAAATTTTTTAGGTTTTAATTCCTTACCAATAATACTTCTTTGTAGAACTACATCACAAGAACCAATTAGAATTTGTTGAATGTGCATCGAAACCCTGCATTTTACATGACCAATAACCGCAAAATAGTAGAATTGCCCAATTAACGTCAGCAGGGATCGGTGGAATCATCAATCATGTTTCCAGCCGAATATTCCCTCTTGTGTCTGTAACGGTTTCATTCGAATGGCATTAGAGAGAGAGAAGATGGCTTCTTAAGCGTTACCAGGCTGGACTGCCCATTTGACAACCATACGTTCTTCTTCATAAAACATCGAGATAAATAAAACATCCCGGCCGGGTGTGGCTCAGCCGTCAGGAGATCGGGGTTCGATTCCCGGTCAGAGCACAGGCCCGGGTTGTGCGGGGCGTGCAAGAGGCAGCCGATCCATGACTCTCATCATTGATGTTTCTCTCTCTCTCTCCCTCTCCCTTCCTCTCTGAAATCAATACATATTTCAAAACAAGTTTTACATAGCAACAAACAAGGATCTGGCTAATTCAAGCCCAACTGCTTCAGCCTTCAGGGGCCTGTCTCGTAAACCCGCAATATAACGTCTAGAATGACAGTTTTCAGGGAACAGGTCAGCGAATTGCTTCCAAGTCATAAATGTGGTTTCCCTTCCCTCTCCACAGGACAGCCCCACGGTGGCAGGTGCTCACCTAGGCCTCCTGCGGGCGACAAAGCATGAATGAGGTTACGGAGCAGGCTGCCTGGACGCCAGGTCCCTTTGCCGCAAACATCAAGCTCGCTTCAGGCTTCCTGGGCTATTCTGTCTCGTGACGGTCTTTGAATACTTGCTCTCGATGACCTGAGCCTCATGTAGCTAAAGAGCAATTCTCTCTGGTTCCAAGAAATACGCTCTTGAGAGTGAGCCTGGCTTTAGGGTTATGGGAGAGAAAAATTCAGGTAATGTCCAATCCAGATAGAAAGAAAATCACTTCTAATGTGAGGATTGATTGAACCTCGGGTGAAGCCCGGAATAATATAAAACAGCATAAAACTGACTCCGATATCCACCGAGTTTGTATGGTCAACGTCCGACCTGGAAGACATCGGATTGAAGTAGATAAAGTGAATCTTAAAAAACGTAATTCCTCATACCACTGCGAGGACATAAATTAGAGTCAGTCCTTCGCAGACACACCTCCTTGCTATTCTGCCCGGCGCGCCAAGGGCTGTTCTCCTAAAGTAGAACTTTAAATGGTACAGATCACCCTCAGAAACTCTGAAACCACATAGAAAAACCACAGCTGAAAGCGAAAAAAAATCAGGATTCAGTCTTCTCTCCACCCGGAGTCCCACCGCTGCTCCTTCCCGTTAGCTCCCACGCTGGTGCAGGCCGCCGGGACCACCCGGGCTCCTGCCCTCACCTCCTCTCTCTAGTCACCTTCCGCACAACCAGTCCTCTCATGTCACACTCCTGTGCTGCTGAAAAACCTCCCAGCGCTTCCCATCACGAAGAAAAAAGTCCAGCGTCCTTGCTGCGGCCTACGAGCCCTCGCGTTGGGGTCCAGGCTCGGCACGATGGACACTTTCAGCCGGATGATCCTGCCATGAGGGGCCGGCCCGCGCAATCTGGGATGTTGGCAGCATCCCCGGCTCCCACCCCTAACCACATGCCAGCAGCCCCCTCTTCAGCGGTGACAACCGAAAATGTCGCCAGGCATTGGCCCCCGTGGGGCAGAACCACCTCCTCTGGGAGCCACCGCCCTGCGTGACCTGGCCCGTGCTGAGCCTCGTCTCCGCCCGCTCTCCCCCCGGGCTGCGGTGCCCTCTCGGCGTGGGCCCTTTCCTGCACCTGCCCCGCTCTGCCCGACGGCTCTTCCTCCAGGCTCCTGCTCTCACCTGATTTGTCCTGCGCTCCTGTTTAAATGTCCTCTCTCCACCTCAGTTGGTTCCTCCTGTCACCCTGCGCCCCTTAGCACACGTTTCTCCACACACGTATCTGCTCCCTGGCTTCGTCACCTCTCTCACCGTCTACGGATTTCTGTCCGTCTCCCCACCCGGCCGTGACCTGCTCTGTTCACCGCGGTCTTCCCGGGGCCCTGCAACGGCGCCTGTCCGCGTCGCCGGGAGGTGCTCGGCAGACACATGCGGACGAAACGGGCGAGCGAGCGTGAGTCCTGGGAGGCGTCCTCTCTGGAACACTCGCCGCAACTGGAGGATGCCGAGCCTCTCGTTTGGGTAGCAGCAGCCTACAGTGTCTTAAATTCACAAGGGTTTTAGAAACCGCCAGGCAACATGGTCATTTGACAAATAGGAAACTTGAAGGCCGGAGAGGTTAGTTTGTCAAGCGTGATAGGCTTAGTTTGTATTAACTGACTTCTAAAAATCAAAAGGATGACAACCACATTTCAGGGCATCTCTTTGGGGTCTTCCCCACGGGCATTTTACCCACATTGATGGAAGCTTTGATTACAAATCAGAATTTTAGGCACAGAAGCGTGGAACAGACTGACGCAGCTCAGAGGGGAGGTGGGGGAGCCGGGAAAGACAAGGCAAAGAATTTATATGCGTCTGTGCATAGCCCACGGACACAGACAGTAGTGGGGTGAAGGCCTGGGGAGGGGAGTGGGTGCGGGGTTGAAGGGGTTAATGGGGGAAAAAGGGGACATTGGTAATATTTTCAACAATAAAGATAAATTTTTTAAAAATGAAGAAAACTGAACTGAAGGTGGGCCGCGTATGGACTGTAAGGTGATTGTTTAGAAGGCTGTTAGGTGCCATCCTGTTAAGTGCCGATCATTTTCTTTCATTTTTGGACAGTAAATTCACTTAGCAACACAGGTAATAAAAGGAAACTTTGAGAGACACTTGATGGCTCATCGCTTATAGAAATGATAGCGGGTGGTTTATAGAAATGATAATAATCTAAATGAACTAAAATAAGTCAAAACATAAAAAGTATAGAGTCAGGTACCTGGCACCAGCACTATCTGCATGGATTCATTTTACGGGCTTTATAGACTGATTTCCATCAAAGCTGTGAGACTACATGAGGAGTGAGTATTATTGCAACGTGCATGTATTTGGATCCACTGCGGCCCACGGTAACATTAGTACATTTGTATCAGTGAGCTCAGTGGTTAGAGCGCCGTGCCGTGCACTGAAGGGTGGTGGGTTCGATTCCTGGTCAGGGCACATGCCCAGGTGGCAGGTTCAATCCCCAGACGGGAGGCGACCAACCGATGCTTCTCTCTCATGAGTGGTACAAACCGTGACAAGGGGTATGTGGATGACAAAGGACAGCAAGGGCCCATGCTAAGAACACTGAATTCTTTGGTTCGGCTGGGCTGTGGTTTCACGGGAGCCGGCAAATGTGGGTTTGTCGGTTGGGGATGGACGGAGGGCGGAGAACATTGAAAACCGGTGCGGGGAGCATGTGCTCCATTTCGCAGGCAATGGGGAGCATCGGAAGGGGGTTGACCAACCACAGGGACACAGTTATCCTCGTAGGACTAGCAGCCTGGGGCAAAACGGGCTGAGCGGGCGGACCACGGTCAGCTGCCCGGGGAAACCGGCCCTCCAGGCCCCCCAGTGCCCAGCGGCCTCCAGAGGGAGCCCTTGCTTTCTGCACACACGCGGGCCTAGGGATGCGGGGCAACACCTCACCCCGCTGGTGTGGGGCCACCGCACTTGGGGCGACGCTTGTTTCTGGGGCCTAGTTCTGTTCGGCTCACCCCTGTTCTGGGGGGCCTGCTACAGAGGCATCCCCAGGGAAGCAACGCGTCAGTAACTCAGCTTCTCAGCTGCAGCTCCTCTCAGCCCCGCGGCCGTTTGCCGGTGGACGTGGGTCCCAGGGAACAGCGTGGTCCCCCTTATGCACCAGGAGCGCATCGTTGGCGCGGCCCCTGCGCCTTCTGGCTGGATGCCTCTCCCCCTAATGAAAGCAGCCCTGGCTCCCCCTCACCCGGAATCGTCCCCCTTCGGAACCGAATGTCGTCACCGGCGGCCCTTTTTGCGGCCTCGGCTGCGTGTCACGCTCAGCGGCCTGCCTTGCAGTTGCGTGCCTATCGCTGAGCGTTTTCCCCCCTACACATGATCGGCTTGACCACAATACCTAAGAAACAGAAAGCAAAAGCCACGTTTGTGGGGCTGATGATTCTCAAATCGAAATTCCACAGGGTTCCCTTGTCCCGTGGGTTCTAGTCTCAGCACCATCAGTCTTCGGGTCATGGTCAATGTTTATTCCGGATAGGGTACTACGATTAGGAAAGTTTATTATAATTATACTTCAAAATAAACTGTCCTATAACATCTTCCTCACGAAAGCAAATAAAACGTGAAAAAGATGCATAAATGCATTCATCATTTCTCTAAACTTTCCCTTCCAGTTTGTTTTTTCTGTGTACTTGCTTCTAATAGACATTTTCGGGAAGATACAGACAGTCTTGGGAGGCCTGGGAAAAACTGCAGAGCGGGTAATATCTAACACTAAAAGATGAGTGGAAGTTAGCAAAAAGATTAGGAGAAGGCATTTCAGGCAAAAGGAAAACACATTCAAAGGCAGAAAACGAGAGACCGTGTCCCATAGGTTAGGATCAGAGGAACCCGGGCACCGTGGTTTGGCTGGTTGGTGGTGTGACGAGCTATGTGGAGCCGTATTTCAGAGAGATTAGAAATCCTCTCATCCCTCACTATCCAGATTGATAATTGTTATTTTTTTTTAAGTTGGCAAGGCATGGAGTTATTCCAAAGAGACCACCATTCATTTCTTAATCGTATCATTGTTCGAGAAGACATAGCGCCCAGTTCACTCCCCGGTCCTCCGAGATTGGAGGCCGCTCTCCTTGGGGACGAGTCCCCACGCTGCAGTTCTGAGAGTAGTTTCTAAGCCACACTCACGCTACGCTGTTTACCATTCCCAGGTTTAGCCGCTTTGCACTGGAGTGAAAACGTAAAGATATTCGTGACAAAATCTGAATACAAAATCCTTCTAGGCTTTTACAAATCTTCCCCGGGCTTTCACAGTTGTCTCATCACATTTGACAGCCATTTAAAAGGAGAAAAATTCATTAGATGTGACTTTTTCTAAACATTTGACTGTGTTTTTCCTCACGCATCACCGATCTATAGACTGTTTAGTGAAACGAGGTGTGCGCAATAACAGGTGTGAGGAGCACGCGTGTGCGTGGGGAAAACCGCAACGGCCGCTTTCAGGCACTTTAGCCGGTGCACACAAGAGCACAGTGTTAGAGTGTCACCCGAGTGAGTTTTCTGGGTCACGGGCCGCAGGCAGAGGTTTTCCAGAAGGGACAGAGAGCGGAGTGACCCGAGCTGCTCCAGGAGAGGGCCTGCCCTGCAGAGCACCTGTGCCGTTCGTGTGGCGGAGGGTGGGCCAGGACAGTGGCGGGCGATCCAGAGGGTCAGGCGGGCGCTGAGCCGGGCTCCGCCGTCAGGGAGCTCGCTGGGTCGCCAGCCCGACGGAGCCCCAGAGCCGGGCCCTGGAGCCGCCTCTCGCTCCACTGGACCTGGGCGACTTGCTTAACCCTTAGTGAGTCAGTGCCCAGGGTAGGAAAATTCACATTCCTCAATTCTGGGGTGCCTTCAGGATGAGTTAACATTGGGAAATATGGGCTCAATGAATGCCGACCACAATCACGACTTAATACATGTGACGTCCTTCGAGCACTGCCTGGCGTGGGATAAAACTTTGGTATTGATGTGGTGTTGTTGTTATGGGCTATTTAAAGGTTTTAAATGAAAGGGTGAACAGATTTGCATCTGGGAAGGAACCGGGGCAACAGTGAGAGGGTGGGGTGCAGGGTGAGGTGGGGTGCAGAGTGAGGTGGGGTGCAGAGTGAGGTGGGGTGAGGTGGGGTGAGGTGGGGGGGCCAACCTGGCAGTGGGAGGAGCTCAGTAGGTGCTGAGCAGAGCCATCCCCGGGGGGCAGGGAGAGGACAGGTAGGACCGAGACCCGCTCGCGGCAGAGCGTGGCCGAGCTCGCTGCTTGGCTGGCCGTGGCTCGGGAGCCAGGACAAATGGAAGGCCTTGCGGTGGATGCTTCATTCATTTTTTATTTTTCACCATTCTACAGAAATTCTTCTAAAAACTGAATTTACTGGGGTGACTCGGTTAATAGAATTACATGGGTTTCGGGTGTACAATTCGATGACTGTCGCCTGTATGCTGTATTGTGTGCTCACCACCCCGAGTCAAGGCTCCTCCCACCAGGATTCCTCTCTCCACGCAGCTGCACCCCCGTAGGACAGGCCTTTTCCTTTATTGATAAACTCGGGAAAGCAGTGAGGAAGCCAAAGCAGATGACTTCTAGGGAATTCACAAAACCAGCTACAAAATGGGGAAAAGCCTCGTCTTTGTAAGCAACAGCTCTGCCCCAGCCACCTCAGTGCGCAGAATAACCTCACCCCTTTGTTATTAAGCCATCAAACGCCCCCCCCCCCACCTAAATTATTTATGGTTTCAGATCGCTCCGCCGCACGGCGTTCTCTGAAGGCCCGGGCCTGAGGAGTCCTGTGGAATCACTCTGTGAGCATCTTTCCTTTAATATGAACTCGCGGGATAACCGACCGAGTGTCCACTCTACTGAGAAAACTCTGCACAGTGAGGCGAGTAGGAAAATCATTACGCTCCTGCCACTGAAATGCAAAGGCTCTGAGGAGGTCTCAGGCATTTCTGCGTGTCTGCTTCCCTGGAGCCGGGCAAACACCGGTACTTAAGACGTAGGTGGATCCTGGGGCTTCCAGAATCCAGCAGTAAAAGACACCCACACGTTTCTTCAAGACACGCTTCAGGTAAACCATCTATAACCTCACATATACATTTAAAAGGTATTTGTGAGTGCTTTTCACTGTTCGAGACCACACGTAAATATGAGTGATTAGAAAGTAGAACTAGAATATACACACGCAGCCGCGGAAAAGGGAATTACTCGACCAGGAGTCCACGCTCTCCCGCCGCTATTTACCTAAGCCAGCTTGCAAGGGAAGCAGTGTACATCTAAACGACGGAAGTCGTCAACACGCTTAAACTCAAATTCAGCTTTAAAAGTAAAATTAAAAAGCCTTCATAAAATGCAGATCGGAAGGCATTAATTTATGCCAACACCGCCTGTCCCTCGAGGGTTTCTCGAGCCCTCAGCGAACTCGACTTCGGGGGTCAAGCTCTGATTTTAATGATGTGGAAATCGTTCTATCTTCAGGGACATGAAAACAGGAGCATCAAGAATAAACGACCTGCCGGCCGGCGAGGCTCAGCGGGTGAGCGTCAACCTAGGATCCAGGAGATGGCAGTTCTATTCCTGATCCGGGCACGTGCCCGGGCTGCGGGCTCGATCCCCGGTGGGGGGCGTGCAGGAGGCCGCCGGTCAGGGACTCTCATCATTGATGTTTCTATCTCTCTCCCCTTCCCTTCCTCTCTCTGAAATCAAAAACATATTTAAAAATATATATATTGTCAGGCATCCACTCCCCGACACGCAGGTTCTGCCTTGACTGGTATACTCACCCCTTTCGGTGTCCAGTTAAAATGCAAAGAAAGAAACAAATATATAAACAGTCTCACCAGAGACAAACTCCCAGGCACACAGCACATGCTGAGTCATTCCTCCCGCCCCTCCTTTTCTCTAAACAGGCAATTTGGCTGCACCTATTAGATGTAAGATGCGTGAATGCTTTGGCCCAGGAAATGTGAGTCTCTCCGGCAGAGGCAACTGCAAGCTGCACAAGGATGTAGCATGAGCACGATCGGAGCAACATTACCGCCAACAGCAAAAAACGGAGAAGCAATGCAAGTGTCTCTACAATACAGAAATGGCCCAAAGTGGTCACGCACTTACACTGCACGATGCTGGGCAGAGATTACAAGTAAGGAGCCAGATTTCTGGCGATAGAATGTTCATTACGGATTTAGATTTAAAAAAAAAAAAAAAAAAACACAATAAAATACAGGTACAAGCTAAATACTCTTAATAAACACATATTCTTGTTTTTAAGAATGGTGATTTCTTTTAAATGTTTGTATTGAGTTCAGAGAGAAAGGAAAGGGAGAGAGAGAGAAACATCAATGATGAGAGTCATTGCTCAGCTGCCTCCTGCACGCCCCCTATTGGGGATGCAGCTCACAACCCGGGCATGTGCCCTGACCAGGAGCCGAACCCCGACCTCCTGGTTCATAGGTCGATGCTCAACCACTGAGTCACGCCAGCCGGGCTAAACCAATATTCTTTTTTTTATTTATCTTTTTTGTTGAAAGTGTTAAGAATGTCCCCTTTTCTCCCCGCATTGATCCCCTCCACCCTGCATCCACCCCACTCCCAGGCCTTCCCCATACCAATGTCTGTGCCCATAGGTTATGTATATAAGCATATAAGTTCTTTGGTTAATCTCTCCCCACCCACTCCCCCACCCTGCCTTCCCTCTGAGATCCCTCAGTCTGTTCCATGCTTCTGTCTCCGGAACTGTCATTCGACCCACTTCTAGGAATATATCCTAAGAAACTCCAAACACCACCCGGAAAGAACATATGCACCCCTATGTTCATGGCAGCGCAATTTACGACAGCTAAGACCTGGAAACAGCCCAAGTGCCCGTCAGGAGATGAGTGGATAAAAAAGCTGTGGGACATTCACACCATGGAATACTACGCAGCTGTAAAGAAGAAGGAAATCTTACCCTTTGGGACAGCGTGGAGGGACGTGGGGAGTATTATGCTGAGTGAAATAAGCCAGGCAGAGAAAGGCAAGCACCACATGATCTCAGTCATATGTGGAATCTAATGAACAAAATAAACTGGTGAACACAATAAGCCAATATTCTTGATAGCTACTCTTGAACGTAAAATTCTAAAATGCTGGTGCCTTTCACCTCAACCCTCCTCTCTGGGATACGTAACAGGGGGGTACATGCCCTCTTCCTAGGACCCGTCCTTAATAAGCCACTCCTCTTTTCATTAAAAAAGAATCTAATAAGTTCCAAAAGACAATGAAATAAATTTTTATCAACACAGCGACTGAGTTTGTCGTTATTATCAATTAGCCCTTCATCAAATCATTGCGGCTACTCGATACGCCAGTCGAAGGCGGTGCTTCATCATTCCCAGAGACACAGGCAAACCCCAGGAGATAACTGAGCAGACTAGAGGGAACACCAACAACATCCAGGTCAAGCCTAACACCCTTCAAACGGCAGCAGCCACGCGCATACTGAACAACCAGCCACGAACCAGATGTGTTGACAAAGCGAAACCGAGTGCAGGGCCTTCCCCGGGTGGCCCACGTCCGCCTGCCGACTTCTGCATGACTCCTCTCTTGCGTGTATTTACCTTCAAATGTAACTTTTATTTCCCTACTTTCAGTAGAGTGTTTAGCATCACAGATGGATTACTGGTAATTAATTTTTGATTGATTTGCCCTAGTCTGACTCTCACCAAAACGAGCCACAGGAGAGAAACTAGCCGGGGTAGAAAGCTGTGGAGAAGCTACACTGCACTCACCTAACCCATCAGGGTACCGTCAGGACTTCAATCTTAGAAATCACAGGCGGGGCTTAAAAAGAGCAGAATCAGCAAATACACAGGCCGTTCTTACAGAAACTCAAGCGTTTTCGGAACTGTGTACGTTTCAATGTACTATTAGAGAAAACGTCCCTCTTGACCAAAGCACAGGAAAAATATAATTTCCTGCTGAAAAGTACTCTTTTGAGAATTAATTAAAATCAAGCATTTGATAGGGTCACTTAACCTGCAAATTACCTTTCCAGATGAAAACAAAGTACATGCATTGGGTGCCCTCAATATCATGAAAAAAGAAACAATCAGAAGTGAACTCTTAAAAGAAAAGGAAACTGGACAGTGGACTCAGAAAAAGTGGGGTAGCGTGAGTTTCCCCTGAAAGGACACTTTACTATCGTTTTACTTGGGAGGGAGATTCTACCCTTTTATTAGGAGGACTTTTTTGTTTTACATGTTTTTTTTATTGATTCTGGAGAGAGAGGAAGGGAGAGAGAAACATCAATGATGAGAGTCACTGATCGGCCGCCTCCTGCACGCCCCCTGCGGGGGATCGAGCCCGCAACCCAGGCCTGGGCCCCGACCGGGAATCGAACCGGCGACCTCGTTTCCTGGGTCGATGCTCAACCACTGAGCCACACTGGCCGGGCTATGAGTAGGGCTTTTAAAAATATTTCACTAAGCCTACTCTGTTTAAGCATTACTTCTTCATGAGCTAAAGCCTATCAAATAAACTTTTCACATAAATATTGGGTCACAGTTAATTATTGGTTAATAACTGAAATGTGTTGTCAACACATTGTTAATCTGATCTAAATTGCGGCTTCAAGTTCTTTTTTAATGAGAACATTACTTCCCATCACTGTGAGTGACGATATTTATTTCGGCTTTCCTATGAGATGCACGGAATGATTTCCCAGGACCTTGGTTACTGAGAGAGCCCCGTCCCAATGTGCTCTAGATTATTTCCCACTGCAGCCTTATTTCTATGGTTGACAGCTGAGGCCCAGATGCACAGCTGCCCATCGAAACTTGAAAGCAACCAGTTCTAAACCGATATATTTTCCTCCTCTATATAATAATGTCCTGTGTTTATTTGTCTGAAATTGGTGACTACATGGGAAGGAGCATAGTTTATTTATTTCGTCTAGGAACTAAACACCACAGAACTAGCTTGAAAGCCTAAGGACCTGCCCCAGACTAGCAAAGATTAGTGTCACTCCTGGTTCTTGTCAAGGAATAGAACCTGCTCTCTTTGGTGCCTAATTTTTTAAAAATACTTTATCATAAAATATAATATTCATGGAGGATCGGCTGAAGGGTATATATATATAGTCCTTTAATTTTTCTACAGTATTTAACTTTTTGCCCAGATTCCCTTTAACCCATAAAAGGCCTGTACATTTGGAATGAAGCCTTGAGCAATTTTAGAATTGTTTTCTGTTTTGTTTTTTTCCTGAAACATACTTCGGGGCTATCACTTAGAAACACTGTAATAAACATCTCTGAATTTTATCATTGCGTTTTTGTACCTATATTGGCGTGGCCATCCTCTTATATAAATCACACACAGCCTCCTTTTATGAGACCCATGAACAACATTTTGTTTACTTATCCCCAAGAAAAGTTGCTCAGGGGACACTGTATATCCCTGGAGTGACTGTGGTCGTTTGAAAGCAGGTCTGCAAACCCTTTGGCGCTCCTTCGGCGTAAGTCCCTTCCCTTGAACACGCCTCAGCTCCCCTCATTTGTCCTTCCCCCAGCGCACTGCGGGCTGGGGGCCCGTTAACTGGGCCCCTTTCCCCGCTGCCCGGTCCTGCCCCCACACCTGCGCCCGAGCCCCACGACATGCGGCGCCCGGCTCCGGCCCTGCCGCCCCCCCCCCCTGCAGTTCTCGCTCCCCCTCCAGGCTGCAGTCTGTGCTCTCGCCGCCCTACCGAGCCCGCCCAGCTCTGCCCCGGAGCGCTGCCCGGGGAGGCACGGCGGCAGGTCCCCCTCCGCGGGGACAGAGGCAAAGATGCTCAGCTCGTCCACTGCAGGTCAGAAAAGTGAGAAACAAAAATGACGCTTAAGGGTCTGTAGAGCCCCGTGTGCGGAGTCCCTGGGCTTAGCACAGCGATTCGTCCACTGGGAATCAATGTGGCGGGAAGACGAAACCGCGGGGATGCTTACGTGCTGTGTCTCACACTCCCGTGGGTCTCTGCAGCGGGCGGCATTCAATGCTCGGAGGCCTTAAAGGCTGGCGAAATCGCCCTTATCATCAAGCTCACCAAAACATGGAAACCTGCCAGGCAGTGTATGGGAGTAACATTAAGATATTTGCAGATAACACTTAGAAAGTTACCCCCATTTGCAAAAGGCGCCCTTTAATCATGGGCATCAACAGGACTCCCCCCCCCTCGGGGAGGGCCCCTGTGGTCAGTGACTATTGCCCGGGTCCCTTTCTCTCTGTCAGTAGGTTCCTCCCAGTTTGAGGCAGTTGTGCACGAACCCTACGGAACGAAGTCTCCCGGGGAGGCTGTTCCTCTACAAGTGCGCGGCATTATTGCAGACAATATGCTTGGCCGGGCCTGCGCTGAACTGTTCACGCAGCCCCTGCAAGTCAAGACTGACTTTTTGAGCCGCACTTTGCACAATTCAACCAGCTTCTCCACATCCTGTGCCTCAGCAGGCTCGTGGCTTATGAGAATCTGTGAGGCTACAGAACGCCCGCGACCGTCTCAAAATGATTAAATAACAAAAAAGGTTTTGCATTCACCAATCGGGAACGAGTCGCTTGCTTTCTGACTCTTCGCCGATTGAGAAGTGGCCGAGAAGGTGCCATTTACGGAGAGAGAGGTCGTAAGATGATTGGGTTGCAAATCTCTCCCAGCTCCCAGTAATAAGACAATCACCAGGAAAGGCCGCGGTGGAGGGGGAAGATCGCTGGTGTTAAATACGAGTCCGTCAAGAGGAAAATCTGTCAGCGTCTTGGTGGTAGACTTAGTCTTTGCTCAGGAGCAGTAACCGGTTCTGTAGCTAATGAGGACACTGCTCTTCATCCTTTCATCACAAATAGGTCTCAAGGGTGTACATCAAACCCTGTGCCTGGCCGGTGTGGCTCAGGGGTTGAGCATCGCCCAGGCACCAAGAGGCGCTGGTTAGATTCCCCATCAGGGCACACGCCCAGGTTGCGGGCTCGATCCCCAGTAGGGGGCGCACAGGAGGCAGCTGATAGATGTTTCTCTCTCATCAATGTTTCTCTCTCGCTCCCCCTTCCTTTCTCTCTACAATCAATAACAACATATGTTTTTAAAAAAATTTAAATAATTTACTTTCTGAGTGTGTTGAAGAGTTTTTACATTCTCAGGTGATATTTGAAAAAGTTTTTGATATTTTTGCCTTAGCAAGAAAGGGGAAGATATGTCCCCTACCTTTGCCTTACACCCACACTTTTCATACTGTGGTCTTCCCCATGGGAATCAACCTCAGGGTGATGATGTGAGGATGAAAGAGAATTGAAAGATCAGTGTAAAAAAAAAAAAAAAAAAAGTGTTGCCTTTCTGGAGAATGCAATAGAATTTTCTAGCATGATATATTACTATCCACACCCTCCACAATCGCCTGTGAAGCATTATTTCGGAATATTACATCAGGGAAGAGCTCTCTCTCCAGCGTTGCCACAGGGTTTCTAAGATTGCTGAGCTTACTCGGAAACAATCACAAATAAGGAGGTATGAGAGCGGTGGCTATTTTAGCTTCATCCTGTACAGTGAAGGGCTCAGCACTTGAACTGCTCCTTCATGTTCATCACGTGCTACATACAGAGAGAGATGGACTTGGAGGAAGGGCCTGGCGGAGGTAAGCTGCTCGGAACCTGAACGAACCTGAACGGTAGGTCAGATCCCATAGACTGGAGGGGGGTAATGAGACATTGACCCAACAGTGGGTTCTTTGGCTCAACCAGATGGAAAAGAGATAAAATATCTAGAAGTGGCCCAGGCAGATAGCCCAAGGGAAGGTGTGGTCGAGGCCAAGAGGAGGGTCTTAATAAGTCCCACCTCCTTTAAAGACACTCCCACCCATTCCCCTCGCTGCTCCAGGCACCTGTACTTGAATGCAGTAAATCCAGAGGAGAGCATGCATTGAACTAAGCCTTCTTGTGGAGAGAGAAGTCCCACGATGCTTTTATAAAGAGTATGCGCTCTTTTAGCACAGGACTCGGAAGATGTTGTAAAAGTCCCCAGTCTCACTCTCATCTCTGATGCTAAAATTCCAGGCTGTGGGATGCTGGTCCATGAGACGCTTCCAGCCTTTCCTCCCATCTTACTCCACAGATGAGGCCCTTGGGACTTGACTATTTTTAAGGCCTGTGCTGGCCCCAGAGGCTCTTTTCCAATAGGGAGAAAGTACGGATTCTCCCTCTTCAGATTTTTGTTCCTAATTAACAATGAAAACAATCACAAAGAGCAAAGAGAGCAAGGAACTGCATGTGGCTCAACCTCATACACCTGGGGTCAGGAATGGAGCTGGAAGAGGTTGACTTTCCGACTCGGGATACTTTGTACAGCCAGTTCAGCCTGGCTCATACCGTGACTTTCTCATTTGTAAAAGCACAAAGCCCATTTTCCACTTTATCTCAAGTCCTGGAAGAAGGGACATTTTATGCTTTCACAGTAGCTCAGTCTCTGGATCCTTCGGTGAATCTTGTCTAAGTCTCAACTGTGCCAACAGGATGCAGAACATGCGTTCTGCAGTGTGGACGTAAAAGGGGCGCTGCCAGAAATCTAACCAAAAGTAACCTCACAGGGTGACGTGATCATAAATTCCTACCTGGGCAGGTCCCATGGGCAGTCACACCCCAGGCAGAGAACTTCTTTAGTAAAGGGTTTGCCTTTGACTTAAGCAGCCCTGTCCGTTGTTTCTGAGCACCGGGGTTAACACGCCTTTGAAACGCCTCTTTATCAGGCCCCTTTGGAAGCATAACCACCCTCGAGAGAGCACATAACCTTGGTAACTATCCTGTAATCCCATCCTCACCTCGCTTTCTCCCACTTCCACATCATCTTCCTTGCGTTCCCTCCTTAACTCAAAATGCATAAAAGAAATAGCAACGCTGTCATTCTCTGGAGGATTTGAGATCTTGCTTCCCACCGATGGTGTCAGTTTGGTTCAAATAAATTCTAATGAAAAACTCACTACAGGTTTGGAAGTTTCTTACATCCACACAAGAAACCCTCATACACCAAACATTTGAATTTAAAAAGGCTTACTGAAAAATTTAGGAGTCTCATGGAGTGACCTGCTGTCATCTGAGTAGCCCTACTTATCTCCTCGGTACCCTTGACCCTTCCCGTCTCCCTTCTCTGCCCCTGGTGCCCCCCCCCAGACCTCACTTCTTGTTTGCCTTCTTATGTGCATATCAGCTCAGCTCTTCCTAAGTTCTGATCTCCCAACTTGCATGCCATCATCTATTAGCCAGAGGGAAAACAATCTAACAGGACACTCTCTCCTTAAAATGCAGCCCCGGTTATCAGCACACAGTTCGATACACACTCACGGCGTATCAATCTACCAACCTGTGGTGGGCATTGTGTTAGGTGCTAGCGGGGAGGGAAGGGTGTGATACAAGGGCCCCAAAATACTTCCCCGCTAAGGGGTCCAGTTCAGTTGGGTAGGCAGACATTTCATAGTGAGAGGACCGTGGGTAAGAGCTCTCTGACGGCCTTTTCTCAGACAGACCATCTTGGAAATACCAGCACATCTTTTCTAAAAATACCCTTCCAATCAACACCTTCCTTTAAATGAAATAACAAGGAACCCAAACAGTTCCTCCAAAACTAATTCATATCTGCCTGCCAATTACGGCTTGCAGATTTCAATAAGGGAAGCATCGGTAGAGTTTTGATTAAAAAGAAAATTGATTTATTTTCTAATGATCACCTTAGAAGAAGAATATCCTAAAATACAATATGCAAGTTCTCACAGAAGATGAGATGGCACCGAGTAAGACAGAATGAATGGGCATCTGCACTTTAGGTCATTTTATATGCAAATCGGCTTCCCGGAATCTATCAGAAAGTCTCACTATACAGCTAAATTTAAGCTTCCAATAGAGCCGATTCAGCAACTGACAGAGGCTACCCGACTACTTCACCCACAAACACACAAACGACAGGCAGGGATCCTTCTATTTGCTCCTAAGAGCAAAGCTGACATTGCAAAAAAATGCTGAATCCCAGACACAGAAGACAGTTTACAGCAGTGGTTTTCAACCTGGGCTACAAAGGAGAACCACCTGGGAGCTTGGAAATGCTGGATGGGGGCATGGGCATCCCCTCCATCAATGAATATTTAATTGGTCTGGCATGAGACACAGCCTTTTTTTTTATAAGTGTCCCAAGTAAGCTTTTACAAATTAACATGCTTAAGCTCCATTCCTCAGTGTTTCCAATTCAGTAGATTTGACGTGACGTCTAGGAATCCTTGTTTCTAACAGGGTCCTAAGAGCTTCCAAGTTTGGCCAGGTTTTAAACACCAGTGACCTGACACAAAACTGAAGTCAGTTGGTTTCAAACTCATAAAGCTAGTGTGTGCGGGTTAAAAATAATCTACCAAGACCCCCGTGCGCTGGGACAAAGGCTGTCCTAGGCCCCGAGGGCCTCCACAGTTCCCAGGCCACCCGGAAAGCAATGTGGACGACACTCGGAGGCAGTGAGCAAACCGCCCGTCAGTGGCACTGCCGCCTACCGCGGAAACCGGGACCCAAGGCAGAGGCGCCCGTTTAGGTGGAATTCCTCCTCAGAGGGAGCGTGGGGCATTTCTCGTCTCCAGCATAAGTAAAAGACTTCATTTCATCCAGGGTCCTACTGGGAGGAAGAGCCCATCTTCAGCGACACTGCTGGTGACAGTCTCGTGGCGACGCGATACATCACTGAAGCGCCACGAGGCAGCGTGTCCCACGGCCTCCGCTGTTCGGCGTAACTCATCTCTAAATCTTCCTTTGTTTGCGGCTACGGTGACTGCCTGGGAGAACCGCTGATGGTCTCCCGTCTCCTCCTGCTCTTTGGAATGAACGGGGCTTGTGATCCTTTTGCTGACCACAAGCCAAAGGGCTCGTCTCAGTTGCGCTTGGGCGCGGCGGGAAACTTGTGCCAGGACATCAGCGCGTTTACGCCGGGGCCGAGGCCGACTCGCTGCGTCGCAGCCCCGCTTGCAGGGTAAAGTGGGACACTTGCCATTCTCGCCCGGCAGCCTGGCTTTCGACAGCCCTCTGCTTTTAAAGTCCTCCCTGCAGGTCTTTAGAGTGTTCCCTCGAAGAGCCCGCGCAGGACGGAAACGAAGGACAACCAAGGTCGCCGTCAGCAGCTGAAGGCGCCTGCGAGTCTCTCGGGCCCGACCGTGCAGCAGCAAATCCTAGTTTAGGAGGGTTTAGGTCCCTCTCCCTTCCCAAAGTCACGGGCACATAATGAGTACATTTTGGTTAAAAAATAGCCCAGCTACCCTTTAGCAACCTTTTAAAACATCGTAAGTTGGTTAAAAGACAAGAATGAGCGGGGACACACCGCAGCTGAAGGCGGAATCTGTTCCTCCGTCTCGCCGCGGGTGCAGAGCCTTTGGGTGATCAAATCCTTCACTGAGCAACAGTGGGTGCCTTTGGGTTACGTTCGCGGCTTTACACAACAAAGTCCGTTTCCAAAGCATGAACCCACCATTTACATTCATCCCAGAATTACACTTCACTCGGGAGTTCGGTTTCTTGCAATAAATATCAACATAATGTGGAAAGATCTCATAATTTTCCGACTGACTGACTAGGAATCCTTTACATCCCCACGCTGATCTTAGCTTGCAGAGTAACTCATTAAAAATACGCAACAGCAGTGTCGAGATTTACAGCAGATACACTGGAAGTGTTTTAAAAATTAATATTAGGCGGCTACGCCCGGCGTCATTAGCTCTTCTTCATTTGCAAAGCATGGATCTGTCTGGTTTTACGAGCTTGGTCTTCAGCCCCCCTTCCTACCAACCTGTTTAATTAAAGTTCAACAGCTGTGTACACTTTGGAAACACCAGGATGATCTTTCTCCCTCGAAATACTTAATCCTTTCTTAAAATATGATCCTGCTGAATATGTATTTAAAAGGCAATGGGTGAGAAATCATCTGCCAACAGAGAAACACCGGCAGCTGAGGGCGCCCACACCGTGTGCTCAGTGGGCAGACAGGAAAGCAGTTCCCAGGCGGGGACTCTAAGACCCACACGGGGCTTGAGCGGATTTCTGTTCTCTGAAAATAAAATGGTAGCTACATAAAGGAACAACTGGTAAACAGAAAGTCAAACAAATAGGCAGAAGGCTAAACAATATTATACAAGTGTGACACTCGGTGGGGTTTGGGAGACCTCTGGATGCTCCTACACATACGAACACGCAAGGAGTCTGAGGAATGAGGTGACGCCCGCTGTTTTGATCAGTGTTACCACTTTATCATCACGCCTGGAAATATGTGTTTATTAAATAATGGCATGTATCTATGTAAGACAGATGGACAGATAGATACCATAAAATATCCGAAACGATGACAAGAATTAAAGGGCAAATAGATGTAATGAATCCCCAACAGTACCCATTTACATCTAAGATTTAATAATAATAAAAATACAATTTTCATTCAGGTGGCAGCTAATGCGTTTCATTTCACGCTCTCCCGACTCCAGCTTTCTCTCCAGCAGACCCCACCTGGCTGCTCTGCAGGGACGTATCCTGTGCACTTTTAGGCCTTTCGAAGAGTCAGTTCCTAGAAAGAGAGTCGCCCGCTAACCCCCTTCCCCACCACTGTGCTCTGCTTGTGGTCCAAGCTCCATGAATGTGTGTTGAATGTGCACATTGATGCAAGAGCCACATCCAGTCATTTTCACGAGAAGGGCCCTAAAAGAGACCTTGGTAAAGTGCGTTTTTGTTGCAAATACGTGCCTTCCATCTCTGAGGGAGGGTCGCACGTCCCCGCCCTGTTGCTATCAGTCTTGGCCATATGACTTGCCTTTGCCAACAGCACGTGAGTGGAAATTAAATGTGCTTCTTCCAAATCAAAGCCTTACGATCACTCCAAGGTGCCACCACGCTGGCTCTCCGTCTCCCCTGTGACTATTAACACCCTGTCAGCCCGAGTCCCCAAGGGGGAAAAACACGGAGCAGAGGCTCATGCAACCCGTAGCAAACCTGCCACAGGGAGAGGAGCACGCCTCGATCACAGCAAACCTGAGACCTGGGGGTAGTTTGCTATCAGTTCACCTCAGCTGACTGACACGAGGCCTTTGGGGCCTTTCCAGCAACAAGCAGGCTCATCCCGTCCCCTCTGCTCACCCCCTCTGCTGCGCAGACACAACCCCAGCGGCACTTTCCTGCCGAGAGCGCGAAGGAAACAGATGGCTGAGGCTCGCGTTCCTCGCCACTTGCTTTCCTTAACCTTCAGCAACATGAAACACTAATGTTCAGCCAATTAGGGCGTTTGCATTTTTAAAGATAAGAAGTCGGGATTGATACTAATTGGTCGACGTTGAACTATTTCCAGAATAAACAGAAGCGTTTCACAGAGAGGTGTTTGGGAACAAAGTTCTATAAATATTGCAGGCGCTTCCCGCAGTCATCACCTTGCACAAACACGCACTGAGCACCCTCTGCATACGCTCGAGCGCGTGAGCAGGGCTGCACCGGGCACGGCTCCAGAAAGGGGCGGCCGTCCTTGACCTCGGGGGCTCAGAGACGCCTGTGCGCAGGCTCGGACACAGTTAGAGACCTGACACCTGTAGGATCAAGAAAGCCCTGGGGGTACCGGGGACAACGATTGATTCCCAAAGCCAATGCCAACCTTAGGCAGTGGCCAGAGGCAGCCACCACGGCAACGACACTGAGATCTGTGACTTAAAATGTTACCTCCGTCTGCGGGAAGGCAGCACATGCTATGCAAAGTCTAAACCATACACTGCTCAGCTCAAGGTCAACGTCACCTGGTGACAGACCTAATACTACGGCATTGTCTCAAATCTCAGCAAGCGTCCGAATCCCCTGGAGGGCCTATTAAAACAGGGACCGCTGGCCTCGGCCTAGCAGTTTCTGGGTCAGCGTGGCGGGAATGAGAATTGAGAATCTGCATTTCTAGGAAGTTCCTGGTGACATGCTCAGGCCTGGAGAGCGCACTTAGAGGAACATGCTACTATATCAACGCTCCCCTCCGAGTGGCTGTGGAACGTGCCTAGACGCAGACATGGTCTTCTACAACCACGTATTTCTAGATCTTTATCACTTTAAAATACTGAGAAGAACACATTGCAAGCTTTGCAGTGAACTGCTGTTTCTCTGTATCAGTAAAACTCATAGATCTGCATGAACAACTAGCAACATCAACTAACCATAGATAAATATATAAAATTATGTCACCCTGGCCTGTGTGGCTCAGTTGGTTGAGCACCATCCCAGGCACCCAAAGGCTGCCGGTTTGATTCCCGGTCAGGGCACATGTCCCGGTTGTGGGCTCATCCCCAGCAGGGAGCCTACAGGAGGCAGCCGATTGATGTTCCTCACATGGGTGTTTCTCTCTCTCCCCATCTCCCTTCCTGTCTCTCTAAAAAATCAATTAAAAACATATTTTAAAAAATTATTTCAAATATCTAAAGTTCTATTCATGGGCCCCTTAGCCATCAAAATTAGATAAAGTGACCAAAAATATATATATATTGCCTTAAATAATCTATGCGAATGAAACCAAAAGGCAGATCACAAACTGGAAACATGTTTGATCTGCGTATGACAAAGGGTTAACATACAGAATATATTCAGACCACAAAGGAAATATTTAATACCATTTTAAATGGACAATTCTGGAATAGACAGTCCTTAGAAAAGGAAATAAAAAGTTAAAACATGTACAAAACATTATTCACATTAGAAATGAAAATAATATAAATGGAAACAGCACTAAGAGATCAATTGTTTCACCTCTCACAGCAGCAAAGCCTAAAATGATGTTAATACTCATCCCTGGCTCGATACAGGGACATCTTCATGTATTTGCCGGAAATGCGGAAAGTGAAACTTTCCTACAGAGTTTCGTTGTCACATCTTCATTTCCTCCCCTTTATTGCTAAGGGTGCTGCAAGTTGTAACTTTTGAAAGGAGTATTATTTTGTGAAAGCCCTGTGAGACTGCTAGAGCTTAGGGGCATCATAAAGCAGGAAGCATTTTCTTGATTTTAATGACAGTTGTATCAGATTTACGATCAGGCTTGATTGACATACTCCCCAAAGACAGCCCCAGAGACCCACTAAAGGTGAGCTTACCCTCCCACACCTGCCCTGAGCCCTACTCCCCTCCCGTCCCGATTCCAGGCCCCTGCGAAGCCTGCTGCCTCCTGCACCGTCATCCCAAATAGAAACTCCTTCGGCTCGGCTCTCCCTCCTGCCAGCCCCATTCTGCTCTGTATTCCCCGCTCCTCTTCGGGTTAGAGCAGAAGATTACCTGGCCCTGTGCTTCTGGACGCACGTAACACTGAAACCCGGGCCCGGGAACGTGCCTGGGAACTGCGGAGGCGCCCGGGGCCGCGGGGGGGGGGGGCAGCACCCGGGGTCTCGGCCCCGAGCGGGATTCATCTGCGTGAGAAGCAGAGGAGAGCGTCTCCTTGGCCCCCCGTGGCCAGCTGCCGAAGCCGGAGTTAATGACCTGCTACCCATCACGCCCCCAAAACACAACCTCCATCGCACAGGTCCCTCTTTTGAAAGAAAATATCAACTACTGTCAGCCCCTACTAATGAAAAATATTCATTATTTTCACTTAAATTCCCATGTGAATCACAGCTACAAGGATGATCAGTTTCAAAATCGTATTAGTTCTGCTGCATGAACCATTCAGAACCTCACGCAGGATTACTTTGCAGGGGGGAAAAATCTAGCATGACACTTTTTTTTTTAATGAACAATTTCCAATGAATATTTGTTGTCAACAAACATTTTCCAATGTTGCAAAACTGCAAACACAGACTTGAGTTTCAAAACCAACATTTTAAATATGGGAATAATTACTGCTTGTTTCTAAGATGCTATTGTGCACGTAGGTACCCATCATAATAAGTTAGATTACATTTAACTATTTTCCATAACGGAAGGAAGGAAGGAAGGAAGGAAGGAAGGAAGGAAGGAAGGAAGGAAGGAAGGAAGGAAGGAAGGAAGGAAGGAAGGAACTAAATTACTTTAAAGAAAAAATAGAACCCCTATGGGATGTTAGCTCCTTCTCTGTACTATCAGTTTGGTCCAGCAAGGGGAAAATTGAGCTGGAAAAAAAAAATAACAGCAGAAAGATAATTGGAGGCCTGATGTCTGGTTTGTAAGAGGAGCTACAATAGCATGGGGGGTGTTCCAAGCTTTCCCAAGTGCAGGGCTATTCCTTTTGTATTAAGAAGAAACTATCTGGGCAATGAAATTTATTCTGCTCTTTATGGGCATTGTTGGGATCCCCTGTGAGCTTGTTCTGCAGAGTGTAATAGCTCTTCCCCTTCAGCCCAAGACGAATATCTCCACTGTCCAGACGTACCCATGTGGCTCCTAGCAGCTCAGCCAAGATCTCACTCAGAGTAACAGCTCAGGCCTGTTTCAGCCAATATATAACCAGGGAACCCACGGCTTCTAGGCTAATTCCTCTCTTCCCTTTAAACTACTGGCCAGGATGAGAAATGTGTTTCGTATTTTCTACTGATTTCCAAGTTAAGGGAATAAAAGTAGATGACATAGACCAAGGATTGGCAAACTCTGGACCATGAGCCAAATCTCAGTCCAAACACCTACCTGTGTTTTTAAAATAAAGTTTTATGGGAACATTCATTTTTACAGTTGCTTTCATGTTACAATATCCGACTTGAGTACTTCTGACAGAGACAGTAAGACCTGCAAAGCCAACACTATATATTATTGATCTTTCACAGATAAAGTTTGCTGATCTCTGCTGCACACCTAGTAAGGAACAAACATCAGAAAGAACCCCGGGAGGAGTATCTGGCAGCAGGTGACAGCCTGCAGGTGAAAGCAGGTCAGGATCCCAGGGGTACAAGAGCCAGCGCTGGAGCACTCACATGGTAAGTTTTCAAGGGGACTAAGCAGCCCGGCCAGCGAGGCTCAGCGATTGAGCACCGACCTAGGATCCAGGAGGTTGCGGTTCGGTTCCTGGTCAGCGCACATGCCCGGGTGGCTCAATCCCCAGTCAGGGGCATACAGGAGGCAGCCAATCAATGGCTCACTCATCATTTTTTGTTTTTAATTTATCTGTATTGTTGAAAGTATTACAGGTGTCCCATTTTTCCCCCTATTGGCCCCCTCCACCTCACTCCCACCCCCTCCCCAGGCCTTCACCCTGTTATTGTCTGTGTCCATGGGTTATGCATATGTGCATATAACTTCTTTGATTAATCTCTTCCCACCCTCCACCCCTCTTCCCTCTTCCCTCTGAAATATGATTGTCTGTTGCCTGCGTCAGTGTCTCTGGATCTATTTAGTTCATCAGATTCTTTAGCTTCTTCTTAAAGAAGACCCTTCAACTTTTCCTGTAGTGCTGGTCTGGTGGTGATGAATTCCTTTAGCTTTTTCTTATCTGTGAAGCTCTTTATTTGACCTTCAATTCTAAATGACAGCTTTGCTGGGTAGAGCAATTCTGGTTGTAGTTCCATGTTTTTCATCACTTTGAATATTTCTTGCCACTCCCTTCTGGCCTGCAAGGTTTCTGTTGAGAAATCAGCTGACAGTCGTCTGGGTGCTCCCTTGTAGGTAACTAATTGCTTTTCTCTCGCTGCTTTTAAGGTTCTCTCTTTGTCTTCAACCTTTGGCATTTGAATTATGATGTGTCTTGCTGTGGGCCTTATTCAGTTCCCTGGCTGTAGGGCTTCTGTTCAGCTAGATTTCAGGAGGTTCTGAGTGACTCTGGTTCTGTATTTTAGTTGTAGTTTTGATGTGGTTGTGGGAGGTAGTGGGGACCGGGGTCACCTGAGCCATCTGGTTGTCTCTCGCTCTTTCATCATTGATGTTTCTGTCTCTCTCTCCCTCTCCCTTTCTCTCTCTGAGATCAGTAATGATATTTTTTTTTTTTAAAGAGAGTAACCAAAGAACTCATATGCATATATGCATATTCCATGGACAGACCATAGTGTGCTAAAGGCCTAGGGCGGGGTGGGAACTGGGTGGGGGGAGCAATGGGAAAAATAGGGGACATGTGTAATACTCTCACTAATAAAGATTTTTAAAATTTTAAAAAATTAAAAATAAATAAAAGTGTTTTTCTTCCAACTTCAGGGTTCATAAACTATGGACCTTTGTCTTAACCTAGCAGTATAATGAAATTATTTCAATGAGAACCAAAAAAACTGATAACCTAAAATGGGCAAGGCATTCTGCTAGGCTCTTGGTTAGCTCCGTGCTAACACCATTACATCCACTATTTCACACAGAAAATTAGTTACTAATACAGTAAACTCTGATGGTGTGCTAAAGTTTACAAAGGATCTGTACATATATTATTTTTCCTAATTTTGTCTTCAAAAGAACCCTGAAAATAGAGAAACTGAAAAGGAAAACTGAGAGTGCTCAGTAACTTTCCCAGGGTCACACAGCGTGCAAAGACCGGAGCGGAGACTACATCTCTTATCGTCTTACTCCCAGGGTGACACCCACTCTACCATTTTCCTCGGGCATCTAAAAAAACCATACAAATAATTTTATAAAAATTTAAGAGCATCCGCAACTAATTAAATCAATACTTTAAACATACTTGCTCCTTGCATGAAATTCTTTCTCCAAACATTTTGAGAGAAACCGTGGTCAATTTTAAGTTTAAGCAAGGTCAACTGACATAGCACAAAAATAGAGGAGCTATCTGCTCCTTAATTATTAAGTAATTATTCAAGCTGAAAGTGTCTTGAATCTTTCTAACATGCTTCTAAAGCATAGTTAAAAGGGTATTTTAAGACAAGCTTTTCAGCTTCCTACTGCGATAATTACATGTATACGTCTTTTCAAAATATTTGACAGACTCTCATGACTGAGCAGAGAAAAAACTAAAAATCAATAATATTTAGTTCAAAGGAGTGTCAAAAGTTAGCATTTCTCTGTATTTTTTACTTGGTGTTCACAACTTCAGAAAGCTGTGCCACTAAGAAATGTGATTAAGGCAACAGCCGAAAGGGGCTACTACAGCAGCCAGCTCCACGCGGGACACGCTCCCACGAGGGCCGGACTCCAGAGCGCAGCGAGGGTCCTCCGTGTGGACTGCGGCTCACGCATCCTGGAGGGCGAAGCCCCGAAGCCGGCCAAGGGGACAGAAGGGAGCCCAGTCAAAGGTGTCGCCGTGGCAGACGGAGTCCCGCCTCGTGGAGAGGAGGGGGTGTGGGCCGCCAGCGGGTCAGAGCGTCCTGCCAGCCTCCGAGCCGTGTCCCAGTCACGCTAAGTCCACGGGCTTCCCGCCTGGGCACCCCAGTCATTTCAGCCCACGGATGGCCTCGCAGGGACAGGACGGTCCTAACACTTCCTTCCTGATATAGAGAGTTTAATATTAAAGTATTACGTGGAGAGGACACTGCTTTAATGTTCCTGTTCATGTCCTTGCCTTTAGTCTCCTATAAGTGGTTTTGTCCAGGTGTCACGGCCGTCTAGGTGTCGTAGCTCCTCTGGTGTCAACCAGATGCTTTTCACAACTGCTTCTTAGTCAGTGGGAACTACACTGTGGCACAGACCCCGGGCCACTCAATTCCACTGCTCCAGCCAGGCCTTCAGGACTCAACCGGAACGCGCCCGCCGGTTAGATCTGGACAAACGCAGGGTTCATGTCAAACCAGGCTGCAGGGCCTCAGAGGTTCTGCAAACCTTCTGTCCAAGCTCCCACCAGCTAGGCCCAGTGTATAAACATCCGCAGGTCCCCAAAAGCCACCACCTGCCCAGCTCCCATCAGCTTCCACGGCCTAGAGCGTTCTAGAATATTCTGTGCACAAATCGCTTTCCCGGACACCAGTTTTTTTCTTCTCAAGTTTCCATCTCCTCCTGCGCTTCCACTTAGGACACGCGCATCCCGAGGCCTCACCTACCGAAATGCCTTGAGTCAGCGCGCGGTTTGCAGAGAGCCAGGCGGCTACATCGGGCTCCTACCCTCAGAGCTGCTGCGCCGGCCATAAGAAAGAGAAGCCATTGAACAAGCGCCGTTTTTCATCTTACTGGGAAAAACTCAATTCGGTTGTTTTTCCTCCTATAAAAGCTTTCTCACTTGCTGGGCCATGATGTGATTCAAACCTCTGTGATGGGCTAATATTGATTTCAGCGTCTTCAATAGGATATTTGAGCCCAACAAGTTTTAAAATGTTTAATTTCTAGTGATTCGATGGATTTTTGCTGTTGTTGTTGTGTTCTTGGGGGTTTTTTTTGCTAATACCAGAAAGTTATTTTTAATAAATTGGGGTGTTTTGACATTTTACGACATAGTCTCTAGATGCTCTACCTGAGCCTACTTGGCCGTGTCAACACTTGTTGGAGACAATCCTTCCGGCATAAAGGTGACTGTGCTGGAAGCAGGACCTGGTTTCCGCCGTGTTGACCCAGCCCGGCCACAGCCCCCGCCCCCACCCCTGCGGCCAGGGCGCAGGCCCTGGTTTCTATGCCCACTCCTTGGAATCCTCCTGAACAAGGAGGGTCAGGTCTACACAAAATCAAATCATGTGAAGTGATTCGTAAGAGTCGATTACATTTCCCTGGTGGGGTGACCATCTGCGGCGGTTTGACCTGGCCGTGCTGTGAATGTCCCCTATTAATGTCACCCCTCTTCGCTCTCAGACACGTCCCCCTTTAGGCAACACGTCACGTGGCCACACCATTCCCTGGGGACTCAAACGGCGACTCCGTCTCACTAAAGTTGCTAACTGCTCGGAAGCCCAGGCCCAGCGTGCACAGAGTGTGACTCACAGGTGAGAGGAAACGGGACGCTGGGCTCCGCTCCGGGCCGGCTGCAAAACCCACGGGGCCGACGCACAAGTGTCCCAGCGGAAAACACCGATGCCTTCGACATGTCGACGGTGGGTCATCACCCTGACTGCTGCGCTTTGGGACTTGGTGGCCTTTTTATACTTTTATAAAGCAGTGCTCCTACGCAGGTATCGGTCACAACGAAATCATAGAAAAAAAGCAAATAACTACGAAAAAAGTTTTGGTGGAACTAACGGTCTGTGAAATATCACTTTCACTAGCTTTTTTTTTTTTTTTTTTTGTCTTTTTTCAATCTTTCTTCTAACTTTTTTTAATTGAATTTATTGGGGTGACACTATTACTGTCCCTGTTATAGATCAGCACACGCATTTGGACTCTCGAGCCCACCGAGGTTCATTTTACTGAGGTGGTTTAATCTGCACTGTCATCCATACAGATACGCAGGGATCCAGCTTTTTTAAAACACAGGATCGGAACACAGGATCTGAATGTAGTTTTCCGAGCATTTAGACTCTCACGTTGTGTACACCTGGCTACAATCTATTTAAGGTAAGAGTCAAAACGACACGCATCGTGCCACATCAACTGACTTGCGGAATCTCAAACATTGCTCTGCATTTCTCAGCAGGTAGAACAAGTTCTACACATTAGTCCACATGGTTAAAACACCGGATTGCCACAAGGCTATTTTCTAAAGCTACTATTTTGTGACTTAGTCAGAAGCTTATTTCCCATCTTTTCCCATCTCCCCCCATCTCTAGTATAATAAAAGCTCCCCCTTAGTTTAGGTATTTGCTTCTAAAATAATAAAATGTTTCTAAAATGAAGCTTTACATCGTAATCTAAAATAATCGTGCTAATTTCAGTACCTGAAAGACACTGATTTAATGATCATTTTAGAAAACACGGTTAATTTCAGTGTGATTACTGTTTATTTCCCCCCTGCCTCCCAGTCAAAGGATAGTAATAGGACCAGTAAGTCTATGTGTGTCCTACATCCTGAAATGGTTGAATGTGCCACCGCATTTGGAATGTCGCCAAAGCGCTGGTCCTCTCCAAAATGTACTTCCCATGTACTATGATTTTAGACTCAACAAAAATGTAGATATTTATAACTTTAATTCAAAAACAGCAGTTTTAAGCACTTACTTCACAATATCTCCTTCGAGGGCGATCACTCTCTTAATGATCTTCTGTCCGGGGTTTTTAGGGGACCTAGAATGAGACAAGGTTGTACAATCAGTTATGTCTCAGCTGCTTTAAGAAAACAAAAAGAAATTCCACAATGAAATAGGCCCCATTAAAGGCATTACAGAATCACGAATCATGAATCCATGGCATGGATCCTACTTATTGAGTTACTGTGGAAGTAATGCTCTGGAGGGAAAGTCATGCTGAAACTTCACCAAAATTAAAAACAAAAAGGGATAAAGAGTTTTGTTATTAAAGCTAAGTACCCGAAGGAAAGAAGATTCATGCCTCAAAAAAATGATCAGGCGTTTCTATACTCAAATTTCTTCATTCCATTTAAAATTAACAGAGGAGTCTGAGTTAAATCCTTAAGAAAACACTGAGGATGGGAGGAATTCTTTGAGAAAGTAAAGAATTAGGCCTTTCTTTTAAACTATATTAGGGTTAGCCATCCGAAGATTATGTAATTCCGAACAAGGCTACTGACGGTTCCAGGAAATGGATGGTTTCCGATCCGCTCAACACAGGCACCATTTATTTTCAGCTGTGCCCAATAGCTTATGGTAAATAATTACCTGGAGTGATACCCTTTACTCTAAATGAACACTTTTCTCCGCTCCCCTTTCCCCCACCCCCCCGCCTCTGATCTCACTCTGGGGGAAGCGTCTGTGCCCAGCGGCCCTCCCCACAGGCCTCTGGAGAGGAGCTCAGGCCCCACCCGCCCACCAGCAGTGCGGGGACCTGGAAGCAGGGCCCCCAGACCCCAGCGGCCCTCCCTACAGGCCTCTGGAGAGGAGCTCAGGCCCCACCCGCCCACCAGCAGTGCGGGGACCTGGAAGCAGGGCCCCCACACCCCACCGAGTCCTCAGGGTGCAGGTCTGGCCAACAGCTTCTCTGCAGCCTCATGAGAGACCCTGAACCAGACACACACAGTCCCCCCACAGCTGTGCATGGCTTTCTGATTCTTGGAAAATGTGTGATAATAAATGTTTGTTTTAAGCTGCTAGAGGTCGGCCGGGTCATTTGTTACTCAGCAATGGGCAACTCAATCTTAATACGTCCCATTTCCTGCCAATACCACTTAAAGCCTCTTGACTGAACGGACCTGTTTCACATAAATGATCATTTAATATGTATTTGAAGATCAGGGATAGATAAAAATATTCTCAATTCAAGTCTCATTTGAATTACTTTTCTTTTTGGAAAAAAGGTAAATGCACAAAACCTGAAAGGATTAAGTATATTCCAATTATAATACTTAATCAAAGGATAGAGGAAGCACCATTAAGATTAGTATTTTACATTATATCTTGCAGAGAAAATGAAGTCGCCTAATCCATTTGCATCTACTCGTGATAATTAGTCCCATAATTTTCAGCTAAATCAATTATTTTTTATTTTAAGAGGAAATTTGATCAGAATGTTTGACTGACCTAAACATTATATTTCTATATATTCAATATCATTTATGTACAGCTAGAGTGAGGACACATCCAAGATGATGGAATTCATGTCCTCTGCACAGGGCTAGTTTTAGAAAGTTTCCCTCCGACGTCTCTCTGTTTAGATAACCAGAAACATATAAAATAATATTCAACCTCAGTGATCACCAAAGAATCGCATATTAAAACAATGGAGTACTGTTTTCCTGTTATATTGACAAAGAAATAATTAATAATAATAATAATACAGTTTGTTGTTGAGGGTTTAGGGACATGGCTAATCTGAACATAAAGTGTGTGGTCACGGAACATGCCTTTCCGTAAATATGGCAAATTTATATTCTTCTTAACATAACGATGACATTTTTTGGAATTTACCCTAATGAAGTGATTACGAATGTAAGCAAAACTTCACCTATATGAACGTCATCTATTCTTAAGAAGATAAAAAAACTCAACAAGAATGGACTGGTTAAATAAATTACAGTCCATCTACATAATACTTCCAAGTCATTAAAAATTATGTTTTAAAAAAAAAGTGTAATGATTTGGAAAAAATCAACAGAATGTTAAACTGAAAATGCAAGTTAGAATACGTGATGTGTGCCGTGACCTCGCCTCTGCGGTTAGGGAGAGGATGTATGCGTAGCTGTACTGGGAAAAATCGGGAGGGATATGAGGCAACAGGCAGGGGCGGGCTGGGGAGCTGCGTGTGTAATAAAATGCACGCCTTCGTTTGGGGGTTCAGATTACCGGGAAGCCCCTGAGCAGAGGACAGCTCTTTGTGCCATGTGACATTACCTGAGAAGAAATGCCCCCAGGTAGGGGTGACGCCGGAACTACTTACCCCATTCCCCTGCTTGATATTGATGCGATATTAATGAAATAATAGGAAAAAAAGACTTAATCGGCATAAAGCAACGTTCCACGGCAACAATCTTTAAGCTTTTGAGATACTTGAAAACTAGTTTAGGTTTTAAAATAATCTATATTTTAAGATCAGGAAGCAAAATAGAATATGCAAAGTGAGCTATCTATATAATTAAAGTCTTATGAATGACTGCTTAAATAAATCTATAAATTTTAATGTAGTATTAAACTCGGATCTAATCAAATGATTCAAAATGAAAAGACGCTATTACTAACATTAATCCCATTACTGCTCAAAACCTACATTTTAATTATTAGGCTGCTGAACACGTTAATCTGAAACACGTGGGAGCGACAGGGAACTAATGACACGTTCACACGGTGAAAGCCGTTGACCTTCCCTTTGTCTAGACCTGCCCGGCCACTTGCGGATCTCCGCGGACACACAGTACCCCAGCCCCGCAGACACTCACACTCGCGTTTCAATGAGCAGCCGTTTCGCAGCAGTTATTCCGGGGGCCTGGCTCCGGTCACCCCGCTTCGTGCGGATGGTTTCATCGGGCGCGGGTTCCCCAGGGGCCGGCGAGGTGGGGGGCTCCCCGCGGTTCGGCGGAATTGGTCTCTGAGGAGCCCGGCTGCGGGCAGGGAAGAGCCCAGCGCAGTGGCAGGGCTGACGCTCACCCCTCTTGAACTTCCCCTCCCATCTTGCTGGGGAAGTTGCCATTTTCACCCCGTGACAGGCCAGAGTCATGTCTTCGGTCCTACGATCTTTCTGAGTCACGCTCTTGTCTGTTCCCAAAGGTGGCCTTTTGCTCCCATCTGGAGTCCCGGGACGGTGCTTTGGGGTACTCCAGAGAGGCCCTCCTGTGCTGTGGGGGGGACGACATCAGCAAGGGTCCCGCCAGCCCTGTTGCTGACCCCACACCTGTCCTGAGGTCACTCGGATCCCTTGACCCTGGGTCCCCCTCTCCCATGCACAGTGACCCTGTCCGACCTCCCTCTGCGGGGCGCGCGGGTTGTGCATTTACAGGGTCCGGGACTGGCCCGGATGATCAGGGAACTAGTCTCAGGATTCGCGGTCACTTTAGCCGCAGCCCAATCAATACAAACACTGATCCCTCGAAAGCACCCCGATCTGCAGGACACTAATCGCACCGCACATACTATAGCAAGGCCCAACCTTTCACTCCGCATCAGTGAGGCAGAAGCAAGAACTAATACTGGGGCCACCTTACAGTGGGCAGGCTGTCTTACACTGTCCCTAGGTGGTCACGCGCTAAACCACGTGGCTTTACATCATCATTGAAAACATGCAAGTACTGCTGTTTTAATCACCAAAATAAGATGGAGAATGGGAAGTCCACACAACACAGTTACATATCCCTCCCCTTTTAATCTTGCCCACTCTCTACGATCTAAGAGGTTCTCCTTGGTCCCCAAAATCACACGGATCCGGGCGCAGCGGCAATGACCGTCACTATCCCACCTGGGCCGCAGGTGAGCTGCGTAACCAGCCTGGGTCTCCTTTCCCAGAAGCCAGACAATCAAGTCGAGCGCGTAGGGATGTTTTCTTTCATCCACACATTATTTATTGATTTATTTCTAAATCTTGAGCTGGTCAAGCAAACTGGGGACTTCACGTAAAAATTCTAATTTCTTGTTCCCTTTGGAAAAAAGAAAAACTAAAAAAGGGAAGTTCTGATGGTCCGAGGCCCATGGTCTTGCGTGAAAAACGCGCACTGGAGCTGAGAGGCGGAGGCGGAGGATCTGGCCCAGCTCCGGCAGCTTGTTTCACGGTCGTCGGGGCCTCACGGCAGGTGGGTCTGGGGGCCCCCCAGCGGTCCTGGAGGTTTCTTCCACCCCCAGCATCACCTAACGGCTGAGCAGACACCAGGGAAAGGAGGCAGAGGGTCCAACAGGTGCCAAGCACTCGGTAAACTTTAGAGCCATCCCTTCCTAAAATACTCGCACAGAGGGGATCAATGAACTGGGCCCCAGCCTATTGTTACAATTCCTTCTATTAGGCTTAGAAAACAGAATATCAAATTCAGAAATCCTCTGATAAAATGATTTTCAGAGGCCAGTTAGAGGCAAGACGGGCATCTGAAAGGCCTGGTCAAGTTTTATTACACAATTAACTGAAGAAACATGAAGACAAAATGTAATTGTACTCATACTGGAAAGCCGCAGGTTAGCTGTAAATTAAGTGGGTGTTATCTGTAAAGTCGAGGTGGCAGCGAGTCATCTCCAGCGCTGGGTTCTGCGCGCCTGCTCACAGCCCCGTTTCTAACGGCTCCTTTCCCAAACTCAGGGCAGTCTGATTAACTGGGGCTCTCCAACCCTTTACTTAGGGGGTATTCCAGCTACTTTTTTTTTTTTCTTTTTTTTTTTTTTTTGCCCCTTGCAGACATCTCTTCCCACCATGTGAATCTCTTAAACAAAAGAAACTATATAGACTTTCGTTTCTTTTCAGGTTCATTCAGAAAATTACATATATGTGATCCCTAAGAATCATTTTTGCCCTGACATCTCAGAAAAAGCTCCAATCCAAGGGCCTCGAGGCCGGTGAAGTGAATCCCTGAAGCAGCGGCAAGAACCCAGGTTAACGCTTCGGATGTGTCCTCTGCATGGCGCCCTTTCTTCACAGGGCGGAAGGGAGCGCCTGGGAGAGGGTCGCCGTCCCCCGCGCAGGGACAGACGGTGGGGATGTGCATGGAAAACCCAGACGAGAACCAGACCGGTCACATGGCTCAGAGGACACCAGCATGAGAGATGTCACTGAGGTTCCGGTGTCCACTCCAATGCCACCACTCTATCGCCCCCCCACCCAGAGCTCGGATGCCCCTCGGGTAAGATAGATACCCAGCATTGATTCGCCTGGAATTGCCTTAAGCTCTTAAGTTCACCCCAATTTGAAAAGAATAGGCTTTTGCAGCAATAAGAAACTTAAATTCAATAATGGCAACGTTGCGTATTTTTGCGCATCTGGTTTTATGGCCTGAGAACTGCATTACTAATGTTACAACTTGGCCACTGGATTCAGATTTTCCCAGGAACGTTAGGGCTCTGCGTGGGGAGCGGTGGAATGCTGCGCTGAAACGACCCTAATTCTCTCCAGCGCTCAGTCTCCACAGAGGTCGGGACATAGCCAATGCGGATGCTGTCCCAACCCCGCCCAACCGATTCATTTTTAAAGCACAGCGCTAGTGTTTTGCAGCAGAGTCTCAGATGCAAATAACTACACACGATTTGCTCCCTTGAAAATGTCAACATTCTGCCTCCAACAGTAGACAGAATAGTTTTTGCAAATTGTCTTCAGAAAAAAAAAAAAAGAAGCGTGTGGTTGGGGATTTTGCAAATTGGACTTGCAATTGCTCAGCTCCGAGAACAGCAGTATCACCTGCTCAGCGGAGAGCCATCTCCATAGCTCTGGTTGCTAAGTTATCAGAACTTCTATATATTTAATCTTCTGCAGTTTTTACTGCGATAAGTTGCTATTATGATAGCGGATACTTCAACGCTTTAAGCTAAAAAAAAACACGAAGATGAAATGAAATGCCTCACTCCTATTGTCCGTGGTGTGCATTTGTCTCCAGGTCTCCTGGCACCACCTTCCTCATCTGCTGGCTGGACTACAGGGCGTCACAGCTGGGAGGGGAGACTCCAGCTTCTTCTTTTTTTAAAAAATTGATTTCAGAGAGAGGAAGGGAGAGGAAGGGAGGAACATCAGTGATGAGAGAGTCATTGATCCGATTCCTCCTGCACGCCCCCGACAGGGATGGAGCCCACAACCCGGGCCTGTGCCCTGACCGGGAGTCGAACCGCAACCTCCTGGATCCTAGGTGGATGCTCAGCCACTGAGCCACACCGGGTGGGCAAGAATACAGCTTCTGATAAGCGAGAATTGCCTGCATTAAAGAGGGTTTGGAGTGTTGAGAATAAATGCCTTTCAGTGAAAGGAGGCAAGTTGAGAATGACAAAAATAAGGGGTGAGGAGCCCAACAGAACTGTGGGAGGTTGGCAGGGGGCTCGGGGGGCAGCGGAAGGAAGATGGGGGAGACTCTTCCCAGGGACTAACAGAGGTCACCTTACTGGGTAAGCGAGTCCCAGAGGCACGAGCAGGGAAGGGAGGGAAACAGGTGGGAGAGCCAGAGAGCACATGGAGGAGGGATCACCGCGGGGCCCAGGACGGAGACTCTGCCCGGGGGCGAGCCCCGCAGCTGCTAAGTTTGGGTTCTGAGGGTTTGTGTTCTGAGAGCCCCAGAGTCACGGAAAGCTGGTTGTGCCGTTGTAACTCGCACCCCTGCGATCGTCCCTTCCCTGGCTAGGTGGCCGGGAAAAGCCTTATTGTCTGTAAGAAAATCCAGAGGCCAGCTCTCCCAGCTACAGCGTTCTGGACAGAGAACACCAAGGGAAGCCCTTGCCCACATCACAGCGACTCAGCCTGGGGTGGTCCTTCCACGGGGCCGCAGGTTGTCCTGCCTGACAGTCTATTTAGCCGATTGCACAGTCGGCAGTAACTGTAAAGGGCGGTCAGGTACGTCTTTTCACAAAAACCTAGTATGGCAAGGCCACAGCTCGCCCAGCATCTTGGCCCTTCCTAGCCTCCGTCTCAGTGTATTCACACGGCAGACACTTTTTCCTGGTCCTGAAACCTGTGCTCCAGGTCATCGGGAGCCTGCCCCCGCGGCTCGAGGTGGAGCAGTGCCGAGCGGGGCTCGCCGGTCTCTGAGCGCCGCTCTCTGCGCCCCCAGGACGGGCTCCCAGCCCCAGCTGTCACGTCCAGGCTCCCCCGGAGCCACAGCCCCTCGGAGGCTCAACCCAGCTCAAGAGCTTTGCCCAGACCCGGAGCAGAGGGGGAGGTGACGAAGTCAACAGGAGAGCAAACCCTCGTCTTCCCGGGCCTGAAACCTCGCAGGGGACCCGCTTCCACGCCCCCCCCCCCCCCCCCCCGCCGGCGCTTCCTGAGTGTCTCCCGGGCGCAGGGGTAGCCTCCGGAGCCCGCACCCCCGGCCCGGGCGCAGCAGAGCCAAAGGCCATTAAGGAGCATGAGCTCCGCCGGCCTGACGTGCCATCGGTTAGACACGAAGGGGCCTTTGATGGAAGGAAAGGCCGATTCTCGCCCCCGTTCCTCATCTGCATGGTGGGAACCTGCTCCCTTTCGCTGCGGGATGGGCTCCTCGCCCAGGGAGGGAGCAGCTGGGTGACAGAGAGGCCTCCGGCCTCAAAGGCGCTCTCAGGGGCACCGACGTGAGGGCGGGGCTGTGAGCACTGGCGTGAGGTCCGCGTGGACCAGGCGCAGGGATGTCTTGCGTTATATAACATCATTAAACTCTGTTTTGGATTTTTGAGTAACCGCAGCCTAGCTCCCTAACATAACATGCCTTTCTTTGAAAAGATGTCACAAAGTCACCAAGATACACCTCACAAAAACCCTGGGACTCAGCTTCGTGGGAAACCCAGGCCCTGGCTGATGCAGCCGCGTCCCTCCCGCCTGCGTCACTTCTTTCTTGCCACGGCCCTGGGCTCGCCTGGCCGGGTCCAGCACAATGCCCGCCCTCCGGGCTGGTCACTGGCACTCGGGTGCCTCCGTCTAATTCTTTACAGCACCATCCAAGACATGTCCCAGGTCTTTCCAAAGTCTTCTGTCCAAAGACTGTCTTCACCACCACCCCCTGTAGATTTCGGACGCTCCTGCTTCCCAGACACCATCCTTCATCGAGAACATATGTGAGCTGGCTTGTGGCCCTCTGTCTTCAACACAATCATTTCCCGTTACATTGTTTTGTGCTACACAAAGGAGGGAAACTTTCTGAACATCTCATCTTTTGCAATTACAATTCCCCAAATCCTTATAATTCCAGGCTTTAAAGATTTAAATATAATATTCAGAGGAGTCCTATGAGGAAGAAATAGCTAATTCAACTGTTTCTGGCAAAGTCATATCTCCTTTTTTATTAACTTTTAATACTTAGAAGTCTATATTCTCATAGCCACACTAATCTAATCAGATAATCAATATCCTACTGTAGAATTATTGCAGATGATTTAACAGAATTAAAAGAAAAGGCAAGGGCATGGAGCTCAAAGGTGGCAACTCCACAGAACAAAAAAGGAAGGCAAATGACCATATTTGAATCACTTCTAGTATCTTTCAAACTATGTTGCCACCCTTCTAAATCAAAAGCACATTTTAATTAATTCCCAACAATCCATTCTAATCACTTCGAAGGCAAAGACCGGGCTGTTTATAATGCAGACTGTTCCGTCGCTCTGGCCCTGTGTACTTGACCTCCTGCCTGTTAACAAAGACACTCAATTAATTATTTGCTGTCTTGAACGGCTATTTCATTTCACCTCAACCTTCCTTTAAGTGTTAAAAGGCTCAGTTGCTTTATCACCTTAACCTCGGCTTTGGAGAACACAGCGGTATTTCTTGAGTGCCAGCTAAGTAACCCTCTGGGTTCAGAAAGCTAATTTTCGGGACCGCAGCTCCTACGTGTCTTAGGCTGGAGTCAGCTGACGTGACTTATTGACCTGGTGTCATGTCACCTTCCAGGAGGGCCTCTCTGTTCCAGAAGGCAGCTTTGTTTGGTGCTGGCTGGCCCCTGGAGGGTGCAGGCACACATGAGCCCTGCAGCGGGCTCGACTGTCACAGCCACCGTGAAATGCTGCCTTTATGAGAAATCTTCCCGAATGCAGAACAGTAACGCCTTTGGTATAAACTGAAGGTGTGTAAATTAATAGTGCACTGGTTTTTCCTTGGAGGTTCCGTGTTTCCTGTATACTTCCAGTTTCATTAAGCTCGGTCGTATCATCTCATATTTAAACCCTGAAACACCAAACCAGAGCAAGAAAACAAGATTCAGGCCCAAATGCTAGTAGCTGTATTTTCTTGAGCAAGTCATGTACCTCTCTTAGCATCTATCTTTTCATGAGTAAAACGAGGTGATGACAGGTGGTACTGTTGAACCCCAACTGTTGCTGCAGGGATCAAACGAGCTACTAAACATAAGCTTTTGAGCACCTACTTTTTATAGACTGAGTCTCAGAATGAAGAAATAAACTACATCAGTGAGCTCCAAGGGTCCAATTCCTACTTAAAGCAGGAAAGAAGCTATAATCTCTGAAACTAAAACCATGAAATGAACCTCTCACTACAAAGATCACTGTGACAGTCTGTGACGCCTGTGCTGGGGTCTATTACACTCAGGTGGCAATTCTGCCACCAAGTAGAAAGCTTGACTCTACCTCCAAACAAATGCCAAGTAGTTCCCTCCCTCTCCCTCTCCCTTCGTCTCTCTGAAATCAATAAAGACATATTTTTTTAAAAGATGGTATAGATAAACTAAGCCATTTTTAGGCCCAGTAAGTTCTTGATTTCTTTTTTCATTAGTTCATGAGCTGTTGAGGTTGTAGCTAAATGTATTCATATGAGGCCGTTTAATTGCTGGAGTGAAATACAAAAGCCCAATCAACTAATTTTGTGTGAAAAGTGAAGAATCCATTGTTTTACCTGTTGGGCATTTCAATTATTTCTTCCTCACTTAACAACTAGGTAACAAAACGAAAACAATGATATTGCATTAAAAATGCTCGGGAAATACAGCAAATACTCATAGACCATCCTTGACAACAAGCACAACCAGACAATCCAAAGCCCCGGAGATTCTCAGAACAAGCCCCCAGAGAGTTGATAAGTGAGACATCTGTTCATTTTCTAGTCTCACATTCATTGTTTCAGTGTTTTCTTTTTAATATAATGGCTATGTCGTTTATTAGTATATTTGTCTAGGCTTTTATTCTGAGTACTTCAAAATGCTCTAACTAAACTAGGGTATTTTAAATATTTTAAAAGACTGAAATATTGGGTTTCCATATTTTACAATAAGAAAGGTATGCTGTAGACAAATAAATATTTTCTCAAAAGCACAAATCAGACGGTTAGGACTGGGACCAGCACAATGGGTACAAGATTCTCCATCTATTACTCAGAAACTGTTTTATAAGTTCTCATGACCATTATTATTTGCAGTGGGGTTTTAGTTTAAATATATATATATATAAGGGTGGAGAGGGTCAAGGAGGGGGAAAGGGAGACATCTGTAATACTTTCAACAATAAAGATAAAAATATATATAAAAACATGTAAGTAACACCAAAGAGAAATTAATGGTGGCAGCCTAGAATTATGTTTATTCTTTCTAAAACGTTGTATATCCACAATAAATTTTGATATGAGATAAACAGATCACATCCTATTTAAAATAAGATTATCATCTACACTAAACATTCCATATTTTCATATGAGAAAGAAAAAGTTAGTTAATCCCAGTTCGAATAGATTAACGATTGATACAAAGTCCATGTACATGGGGTGATTAAATTCTATAGGCCTCAAGTGTACAAGTCTGATACATATCTGTACATTACATGGTGTGTTTACCACCCCAAGTCAAATCTTCTTCCGCTATTATCAATATTTTAAAGGTCAATACTTGTGGTTACACTTAGAGATGATCATGAGTTGGATCGACCATTTGGTCCAATAAGCTGTGCTTCTTGAACTTCATAAGATTCACATACACTTTTCCCGAATGTATGTACAGCGTGACTATCCACACAGATCCACAGAGCACATGCTAAAATCTTTTCCTCCGTACAGTGTACCACCTCGCCTGGCTATCACTATCCGTTTCTGCAAAGACTTCCCAGTACTGTTGGCTTCTTACTATTTATGTCTTTATTTTTTTCAAAATCACCCTGTTCCCATCATCCAGAAATAACTGCTAGTAACATTTTGGTATTTACCTTTTCTCATTTTTTAAAAGAACTCTATGCATACTTATTTTTAAAAAATGAAATAGTATATGATGTTTTCTAAACTGCTTTTTTCAGAATTTAATAGCTTATTAAAACAAGTTTTTCTCCAGTTCTTAACTCCCCAAAGAATGAGAAGTTTCAGGTAAACTAACACAAATGAAAAGTGAAAGGTTTGTGATTATCTCATTAATTCTATCAATACTGTTGGTCAATGAGATACTAACCCAAATTAGGGCTTTAAGAGAATTGAATTATTGGGTTTGGCAGCAGTCGCTGTTAAAATTATGTGGGTAATTAACAATTCTTGCCTATAGTAAGGTCTATATTTGGCAAGTCAAACCAACTGGCCATGCTGTATACAGCATTGAGGAAAGCTTGCTAAACCTACTGTTAAGACTGGGCCTGACAAACAAGCGATTATAACCGCTCTCCCGGGCATGGCACAATGTTCAAAGTAGAACTTGGGGGCTGCCTTACCACCTTTTCGCTGTTGGCCCCACATCTGACCCTCTTCCACTTCCCCCACCTCCCTTGGTTTCGCCCCCAGGAGACAGGCACCACCCAGAAGCGACACCTGCCAGTTTGTCCCGCAGGAGAGTGGAAACGACCGCACTCACGTCTGGAACGGAAGCACCTTCTCTTAGCTTTTGCTCTCTCGTTTCTTGAGAAAAAGAAATGGGGAACCAAAGATAAAGGAACTGATTAAAGAACTGACAGAGGGGCATTTAAGGTCAAACCCGTGTGGCAGGACTTTTTTCAGACCTTTTTTAACGTCCCCGTGGGGATGGGCCAGGGGTCACCCTGCACATTGACTAACCCCTGCATCTGATTTCGGGGTCTATCAGGACATCGGAAGCCACGCGGCCATTCTCCCCGTGTCACTGCCCCGTTTTCGAAAATACCACAGACCATTTGAGCCCCGGTGCTCCCGAGGCCAGGCCCGGCCGCGTCCCTGAGCAAAGGCGTGGGGTGGCATCGGCTGCGCGCCAGGGGCACGTGCCCGTGGAGAGCCACCGCTCGCGACCCCTGGTTATTGAGGGCCGCGTTCTGGCCCGCGCTGCCCGCAAGCTACCCGCGGGCAAGCAGTTTCCGCCGAGTTCTGGCTGCACAGGTGCTCGGACAAGTGGGGAGGACACATGGGACAGCAAACCTTGCGCCTCTGCCGGCCGAGACCTCTCGGCAGAGAGTCCTGGGGGCCAACGGACATGAAGGCCCAGCAACTGTCTGATCCCTGGGGGGGCTCCCGCTGGGACAAAACTGAAGCAGATTTGTGGGCTCCCCGAAGGAGCTATCACCTCGGGGTCCACGGGCTGCCGATACAGACTCAACTCCATCCCTTCCGTGAACACTAATGCGTATTTGAAAAGACATGAACAGTATATAACAACCACATTTATTTTTTTTATAAATTAAGGTTTTCTTTATTATCATAAAATAAATAATCCAGTTTCATCTTCATCAAGTGGATAAAGGAATTTTTTTATGTAGGATTTTTGCAATTTAAGTCTTTTGTGCAAATGGTAGTTTGTGAATTTTCCTAAGTCACATATTTTTTCTCATTTAATTTGAAAAATCCTATAATAGAGCCATTAACTATGACCCGTAACCCCTCAAAGCAAACAGCCACAGATTAAAGGCCATTAGCCGTAACCTCTTAACCCCCCACCCCATTTAGGACCGTACCTCTAAGCTATTCCTATCAGCATTAAACATCACATACGTAATTTTGATTCTGTTGAGACTCATGCAATTATCAGTCAATAAACCCTCGCTGAAGTGAAAACATCTGATGAGTTCCACATGAACAAGTTTGTTTTATTTAAAAATATAAACAAGTTGGTCAATTCTGCCATTAAATAGAAGTTTGGGGCAGTGATTCTACATGAAACAAAAAACGACAACAGCTAAATACTGAGAGGAGCGAGAGGAAACACACGGTTCCCCCCGCAGTTCACGGGGGCCTAATGGCCCAGCCGCCAATGTCAACGCATCTCAGCAAAAGTGTCGCCCTCCCTCCTGAAATTCTTATAACTGAATTTCCCGGGGTCACATTGGTTGTGCGGAGTGAAATAAGCCAGGCAGAGAAAGGCAAGTACCATATAATTTCACTCATACGTGGAATCTAATGGACAAAATAAACTAACGAAACAGACCCAGACTCATGGGTGGAAAGCGGGCCGACAGCCGTCGGAGGGAGGGGTAAAGGGAAAAACCTCAGGGACACAGGTGACCGTACCGTTGATACAGTCTTGATGCTGTTAATTTGGTAGATTGATAATAAATGGCCTTTTTGCAGTAAATTTAAAAAAACAACAACACAATCTTCTCAAAGTTCACTTTGGAAGTGAGTGCCTCCGCATACGGCGTCTCCATCCTCATCTAGAAATTTAATTACCCGAATCTAAGGCGCAGCACCGCCCCAGAGCCGCGGCACAAACGCTTCCTTCGCGCCCCCTGCGCTCGCTCTCGGCCCTGCAGGGGCCACGAAAACGGAACGGATTCCACCGGTTTCGCTCGAGTTGCACAAAGGCCCAGAGGCGACGTGCAGAGCATGTAACGAGCGTCACGGTAACGCGCTGACCTCCCAGAAGGACTGGCGGGGACGGGACGGGACGGGACGGACGGGACGGACGGGACGGCCCAGGCTGCCGGGCGCACTGACGCTCGACCGTCAGCTAAGTCCCTCTGAAGAGCAAAGCAAAATCTTAGCCCAAAGGACTACAGTAGAGTAAAAAAATTTGCATCAGACCAGTGGAGAGGGAGGGTGACAGTTGACAAGCATTAAAAATGTCCCTTTCCTGGGCGACTCTGTCACTTTTAGATCTACCTACAGTACACGGACGGGTAACAAGCGAAGATGCAAGAAGAGAGGCCGAGCCATACGGTGACCTGACTTACGTAACCTAGAACGTGGATAAAGATGTCAGGGAAGAAAAGAATAGTTGGAATTACACAGAAACGAGCGTTCTTGCTATTTTTAACCTCTTGGCGGCGACGAGGGTGATCGGCGGTGACAGGTATTGACAGTGAACTGTGTTCCACCCGCTGAACCTGCTCCTGAAAGTGCAGTCACAGCGCCGCTTGCACTGCGAACAGTTCTCTTTCTACAGCGACTTGTAAAAATTTAATGGTTCTTTCCATTTGCTTTTTTGTCAATCATTTCAAAGGCTTCTCTGCCTCTGATATCCTGGGGTAGGGTTTCCCAAACTGTAATTCGGGGAACACTGTGTTAATGGTAGATCCTGAAGGCAAGGGTTCCAGGGAGTTTAAGTTTGCAAACACAAGGTGAGAGAAAAAAGATGAGTTTCTTTACCCCAAGGTTTCCTAGAGTCTCTTTAATGGAATCTCTTTTTTGCCAAAAACGTGTTAATATCTCAAAGATGGTATGAGCAAGACTACTCTATAATTTAGTTAAGAAGCATTACATTCATTTAAAGATATTAATTAAAAATTGTAGAGAATCTCCTGTCAATAAAATCCTCTTAGAATTATTTGTGCCATTAAAAAAAAAAACACACAAAAAAACTATGTTTAAAAAGATTAAAATCAATCCAAACATCAAAAATAAGGGAGCAATTAAATGAATTATGGTGTCCCTGAAATAGAGTAGTATGTACTCAGTAAATATGATGTTGTAGAATCATATCTGAAAATTTGGAGGGATTTTCACAATATATTAATATGTATAAATGTTCCACTTCATCTAATTTTTCTAAAAATATATATGGTTCTGAGCCTATTGAAAAAGTGTCTGGAAGGCCAGACATTAAGATATTATTTCTGAGGACTTATATTTGGGTACTGGGATTAGAGAAGGTTAATTTTTTTAAATTTTATCTGCAATTTCTCATTTTTGAAAATATAGAGAATATTTACAATACACATTTCTAAACAAAAATATTTATATGCAACTAAATATATGCCAATGACAAAATTCTGAAGCTGTTTTACAGTCAAAATAAAAACAAAATAGCAAACATATATTTTCTCTCTTTCCCCATAAACATCTGATGGGCAAATTCTTTTAACACATGGGGAAAAAAACTGTAAACATGATTGTTGGTTGTGAAAAAGTTAATAACTTCAACTTTTACTGGAATCTATTTAAATGTTTTATTTCAACAAAGACTAACATATTTCTGAGCACTCAGTGTGACCTGCGTAGACATGGGCCAATGCTATTTTGTGCTACCAGCTATCTGTGTTAACTGATATATCAGTGATTCCTTCCATCAGCAACCTCGCTCAATAAAAACCCTTACATTATTTTCTGTTTATTAAGCCTAATAAGAGACCAGTAGCAAACAATAAAGCAATGATTCAAATATATATACAAAACTACACAGCAACGCACATAAGGAATTTTAGGCACATATATTGTGACAATATCCTCAATGCTTTATTATTATAAATTAATGTATAATTATCTCCTACAATCATAAAAACATTAAGTGACACTTAAGTATCTTTGTGAACTTGTTGAACACTACCTTGAAATTCATGGCCACTCCCTCTACAAATAATCCGAGCCAAAACTTCAAATTTAACTATCCTGATTCAGGAGATTCATAGGAAATCCAAATGGACCATATTTAAGACCACGGGAGAATATATTTTTATGCCTACAATTATCACCAGTGTTATACTCATAGCTAGCCTCGTTTCTCTAAATATTTCATCTCAATTATTTTAGTTTTATTCTAACCAGATGGTGAGTACAGAGGGGACAGGACTCCTACTTATTTTTTAAACGTGGAACAAGGGAAAGGTCAAAGGCACTGGGGTCAGGTGGACTGGTTTGGACTTTTGCCTTGGAAACCCTCCTTTTCTGTGCTACTTTCCAAACACGAGCTTCTATTATCTGAAAGCTGGATTATTTCATAAACCTAACCAACCTCCCCAAAGCCAGTGCCTGTCTGCTCTTAGCCACCCTGCTACCAAGACCGGCTTTTAAAAACATAAGCCTGGGGACAACATTTCCACTTGAAAACTTGTCGGTTCTCCAGTTACATGACATATAGAAAGTTAGATCCACGAGACCAGATCCGACTGTCCCGGGGTCATACACTCCTAACAACGGCAAATTCTGGACAAGAGTTAACACATTCATAGGCGGCACCTTTTTATTAACAGCACTTCGTTATTCTCTTTCTCTTTTCTCTCTTGGAAAAGAACAGTTTGTAATTTTCCTGCACAAAGATGATAATACGTGTTTCATAATGAAAAGTAAATTTCATGAGCTGCACTGGATTAGCACAAATCCTGGGCCCATCTACATAACACTGGTTGGTATCTCACGTGGCATCATTTAGGGCCTTCGATGCTAAGTCCACAGAAGACTAAAGACCGGCGATGCTCAGCACATATTGTGATGTAAACGTTGGAGCCTGGGTGGAGCTCTGAGACCGGAGGGGCCCAGGCCACTCCCACTGCAGGAGCCTCTCAGCATTAAAAGATGGACACGGGCCCAAACCTGACGACCTATAGTGTGGCCTGTTCTAAATGCTTACGTGCAACAGATTATCACAGTCAACCTTCAGAGATACACACAACATAATAGTGCTACTCACAAAATAATCCCGGGTCGCTACCATCCCATTGAATGTTTTTTAATTTATGAAAGGTGGCATGGTCCAGCAACAGAGGCCAAGCTGAAAGTTTTCTTCTGATCAGTTTCTTTCAATCTTGTCTGTGTGTCTTGGTCACTATAGGAGAACATTAAAATCTCTCGTGATGGGCCTTTGTGAATGGAAACCCAGGGCGGCAGGGTCATCCGGGTCCTCCCTGCGATGGTTCTGTGTGTTTTTCCCCCCAGACACAGACCAGATGACTGATCTTTTTTAAATTTTGAAAGGCACACAACTACTAGCATCTGCTAATTGCACAGGATACACAACTAACAGCCATCACAGGCTTCCTGGTACCTGCGGATAGAAACACCTGCAGGCCCCTTCTAGCTAACATGCCTTCAGCGACAGCTCCTCCGTCTCCTCGGGCTCACCTGCCGCCCCTGGCCGCCTAGTCAACCGCAACTTCAGGTCATGCTGACCTTCCCTTTGCTCTTGCAGACGCTGTTCCCTGCCTGGAAAACACTCCCTTCCCGTCGCTGCCGCCAACATCCTACCCACTGGCCCAGACTGTCCTTAAACATTCTCTCTTTGATGAAACTGTCACTGCTCCTAATCTCTCTGCTTTTTCTTTTTAACCCTGATCATACTTAATATAGTTTTCATTACATATACTATATGATACAATTATATTTTATTTCCCCAAGAGATCGTAACCCTACTGAGGGCAAGGAGAATCTTGCGTTCACCTCTCCACTACCTGCGTCCCTTAGCATCATACATTATACACAGTAAACATTAGACAAATATATATTCATTAGAAATTATAATAGCCACGGATTTGGGCAACGTGCCTACCGAAGTGAATATGTCTGGTGGTTTGGGTAACTTAAATATCCAACTAGGTATAAAATAGCTGAGTTATTAAATAACATGCATAATAATTATTCATTGGCTATCCATATCCAGCATCCCAGCATAAAGGAGGGAGTTCATAAATATTAAACAAAGAAGCGTAATGATAGTACATCAATAATGCGATCAGCCCTCAAAAGATAAATCATAATCACAATCTAGTTTAATTTTTCCAAACAGAATTAAAGCCATATTTGAAATTCAAATAAAGATGTATCACTTTTTTTTTTTTAACTTAACTGAGCTCCTAAATGTCTTGGCAGGAGCTTCGTCATGTACAGCAGACTCATTAGGAAGTTTAATCAGATCACTCAAGGTTTGTTCGTATGGAAACTTCATCCAAATGGATCAAAACTCTTATCCAACACCTGTATCACTCTAAGAATATATTTAGAAATAATGCCATAACTAATGCTTATTCAAATTGCCAACTTCTTGGTAAATAAATTCATGTAGGCCACTCGTCTTCAGTTAAAATAACTTGGCTGGACTCCAATGACTAATCACTTAGGAGGGAAAAGATCATTTCTTCAGTGAGAATTCACTGCATCGAAGGGGATCCATGATATAGAAAATAACCACCTACTTCTTCTTAGTGAGTTCTCAGCCTAATCTTACGCAAGAACAGAAGTGACTATTTATTTTAACATCCCGGGGACAGTAATGTGTCTACTGGAGAAAGAAGTAGTGTGACAGCCTCATATCCAGAAGCTGGCCGAGGAAGGCCAGGTCTCCCGAAGGCTTTCCTGCCCTCTGTTCCTGGAGCTCGCAGCGGTCACCAGGCACAGGCCGTCTGACGGCTGAAATGACCGGAAGGGGAGACACATCCCAGGGCCTGCCCCCTCCCCCCCCCCCCCCCCCCCGTGTTCATCACTCCACGGGAAGCAGAGAAATCACACGCCCGACTTCCTACTGCTCAGCCCCCGCCCGTCTCTGCTCAGGTCCAACTCGGTGTCCGGTCTCTGCATTAGCACAGGCCATAGGGACTCCACTGACCCTTAACTCTGTCCTCGGGATCCCTCCCCCGCCCCCAACAAGCCTAAAAACAAAACACTGAATGAGATAAGTTGTCCCTAAATGTCCCCTCTCACCTTCTTCTAGAGATAGAAACAACTGAGTCCCCAGCTGACCGCCACCTTCCCAGCCTCCCCTACTGCTCACTGTGACCACGTGACCAGGCTCTGGACAACGGGAGATGGGCAGAAACCACATGTACGGCTCCCAGGTTGTGCCTTTACTGTTTTAACTTTATTTTTGTCATTGACACTATCACAGATTCCCCATTCCGCCCTTTGCCCACCTCCACCCAGCGCCCGTCCCCCTTCCCTCTGGCCATCACCACACTGTGGTCATGTGCCTGGGCTGTGCACATATGTCCTTTGGTCAATCCCTTCACCGTCTTTCATCCAGCCCCCCCCATTCCCCTCTGACAGCTGTCAGTCTGCTCCACGTATCCACGCCTCTGGTTCTATTTCGCTTGTCAGTTTATTTTGCTCTAATAGATTCCACATATAAGTGAGATCAGATGGTGTTTGTCTTTCTCTGACCGGCTTATTTCACTCAGCACAGTAACCTCCAGGTCCATCCATGCTGTTTAAAGGTAAAAGTTCCCTCTTTTTTACGGCCGCCTTTAAAAGGAGAAGTGTGCCCCTCACTTCCCCCCCTTTCCATCTCTGACCACGCAGATGCCAGAAACACCGGAGCAACTGGGGACCGGCAGGGAGCCTGGCTCCTGACCGACCTGGAGCAGAGCCCTGCCCCGCCCCCTGTTCCAGGCCGCCTGTCATCGGGATGTCTGTGCCTGAGAGAAACACATTTCTACCTGTTCAAGCCTTTGAATCTGTTTCTGGTAAAGTGGCCATTACAACAGGTATGTCACAAGTAGACACCGTGTCGTCCACACCTGTCCCACCCGTGAGCAGGGAGCGCTTGCGTGGCTCACGGACCCGCAGAGCAAGGCGTTCAGGAACAGCACTGCTCAGCCCCCAGAGCCGGGACGAGTTAACTGGCATCACACGGAAAGGGGCCCGGTGCGAAAACGGAGGGACGTACTTTCAGTTCGGCTTTAATAAGAAAATAAATCTTCCCAGCAAAAGGCCCACAGCTACAGCCCATTCTAGGTGGGTAGGAAATTAGAGAGCGGCAACGATCACACCATGTCCATTAGAAAGTAAAGGGGTATTTGGGAAAGCACAGCAGAGAGAAGCAAAACCAGCGTGACCGTCAATCACGGGCTCGCTCAGACAGAACTCGGAAGGAAGACCAGGAAAGCCCGAAGCCGGGCGCCTGGGGCTCGAGCACCGCCGGTCCGCGGGAGATGCGACACGGAGCTGGGCGAGCGCGGGGGGAACGCAGGGCGGGGCAGGAGGTGCTGGAACAGGCGGTAATTTCCAGTAAGGAAAAACCACGAGTTAACCCTAATAATGTCTTTACTAATAAATTTTTAGGTAACTATAGATGCAGTTCACATGCAACTGTAAAAAATAATACAGAGACGTGCCGTGGGCCCTTCACTTCGTGTCCCCAATGGGAACCTCTTGCATAACCATAGTGCAGTGTCGCAACGACAGCACAAGCCGCTGAGCTCATTCAGATTTCACCAGAACTGTGTGCACGTGCGCATGTGTGTGCATGTGTGTGTGCATGCGTGTGCGCGTGTGAGTGCGTGTGCGTGTGTGCACATGTGTGTGCGTGTGTGCATGTGTGCATGCACGTGTGCATGTGTGCGCGTGTGCGTGTGTGCGTGCATGCGCGCGTGTGTGCGCATGTGTGTGCATGCGTGTGTGCGTGTGCGTGTTGGGGGATATACTGAGCTCTATGCAATTTGGCCTTGTATGTAGAATCACGTGACTGTCGCCGTAGTCGAGACACAGCAGTTCAATCACAAGGAGCCCTCATGCCTCCCTTTACCAGCCGCGCCCACCGCCCTCGCTCCTCCCTCCACACCCCGACCCCCGGCAACCACTAACCCTTTCTCCGCCTCTGTGATCTAGTCATTTCAGGAAGGTGATGCAAATGGAGTCGGAACCGAACGTGCCCATTTCGCAGGCCCACCTAGCGTCACCCCGAGGACCCGCCCGCCTCGCCGCACGTGTCCGCAGGCCACCCCTTTCCGCGGCTACGCAGCACAGGCTCCAGACACAAACCCTTGTCAGGCGCGGGCTGCCCACCTTTCCTCCGCGTCTTCAGCTGGTCCAGAGCAATTACAAATTACCATCAGTGTGCGAAGCAGGGGATCAGAGAGTGACGTGTGTGAAACGCCCAGAACTTGCACAATTCTTTCCAGGCAGGGGGACCCCGTCGGTAAAACTCTACTTTCCGACATGCTCCGGAAACGGCGGGGGGAGCTCTACTGCACTTCTTAAGTTCGCTTACTTGGCAATATACACTCTGCTTCTTCAGACTCGTATGTTTAAATTGTTTCTCATGAAAGTTGTGTTCATTCAAACAAGGCATCGCTCACGTCCCCTTGGCGGGGACAACGGGAAGGCTTGGCTCAGTGGGGACCAACAACTGAAAATCCTAACGGGGGGGCCACTCCCAGAAGGAGGCCTCAGGATAGCTGGACTCCTCACGTAATGGTTCAGGGACCCCACAAAGAGCCTTCCGAAGGACAGCAAGTGGAAGCTGGTCATTTAAGGCTACTGGCACAGTGCGACGTCGCCCTGCCCCAACGGTCAAGGCGGGCACAAAGCCACTGAGATTCGGGGGGGGGGGGGGGGGAGGGATATAAAGCGATGCCTCTCCCCGGGAAGAACCGCAAAGAGCTTCCAGCAACCTTAAATCCACCCCGGGATTTGGTGGCGGATTAAGAGAGAGATGTTCTGATTCTTAAATATCGGGGAGAAAAGGTCTTCAGCCTCCGTGAGAGGAGAGAAGGCAAACAGCACTGCGAGCTGGAACGGGGCGTTCCCTCTAAAAGGCCGAAAACGAAGCTCTGCCTGCCGGACCCCAGGCCGCGCCCCGGAAGCCAGGTGTGGGCCTGCTCCATGTTCTTTCTCAGGCGTTTCTTTCCTTCTCTCGAAGCTTTCATCATCTCTTGCTCACCCTCGGTGTTCCCCCAACTTCAGTATCGGTGTGGGTGACTGTAGGGGAGCACTCAAGTGACAAATGTCCTTCCTCAGGTCTGGGCTGTTGTCGTCTGCTACGGTCTCATTAAATCCATATTTTTGTGTTTTCTGTATCTTGCCTGAGATTCTGATATTGCCCCTCGTGGCATCTATGCCTTACGGGTCTGTTTTGGACACTTCCCCTCTACTTTCCCTCTTCCTGCCCTCTTCTTCCATTTTCTGCATGATTCCCTCCACGTTTTGGAACTTGATTAATCCCATTTTGACAGCCGTACTGCTCTTCTCTAAGACGGCTCTCCTATTCTCTAAAGCCTCCCTGTCACAGTGTCCCCAAGTCTTACTTTGTGGCTACAACATGCTCTCAGATCTCGCTGAACATGTCGGATGAATAAAAAATACGATGCCCGTGTTCCCTGAATTTTCATCTGGGACCAGCTCTCTCCTGCGTTTGTTTGATCTTCTACTTTCCTGTTGTTGGGTCGGGAGAGGAAGTTGTTGATGCAGGTGTCACCTGCTGCTGTGTAGGACGGGCTTCTCCTCGAGGGGAACTTCTGACGGGGACATTTGCATGGTATAGGGCGTCATGGGGGGAGGGACCCAAAGGCAAAGGGTTGAACCGGGGAACTTCCAGGTTAAGATAGGAGAGCAGGGAGCCAGCCTCCCGGCAGATTTAGTGAACCCCCCCAACGGACTCAGTAAGGGGATCTTCCTGCCTTCCCCTGCAACACCGATGTCCACATAGGAGCCTGAGCTTTCCCAAGTCCATACTCCCAATGTCTTCACAGAACCATCCGTTTTGTTCCTCTATCGTTGTTTTACCCGATCACTGGCCACATGACTCTGTTCTGAGAACAGAAATTGGGGGGAAGGATAGAGGGCCTCTCAATGAATCCCCGTGGATAGCTGCTTCTTATCGACACTCCCCCCCCCCCCCCCCGAACCTTGCTGACTGTCAGCTCAGAATTCCTCTCCCTGTTAAATGTACATCCCTTTTACGTATTTCATGCAGGATGGAAACCAAGCACAATATTCCCGGTCAACTGCCTCTAACTAATTTTTTACATTTAGTCTCAACTTAGCCATGATAACGGCTCTTGCCTTTGCAGGTAAAAAATCTCAAGGCATCACTAGAAGACGATAAAACACAAAGGCAATGAGGTGATAATATATTTGGATGAAGGTGGCTTCTTTTTGTAAATACCTTTTATTATATACCTTTTACAATCTATCAGTTATTACTCATTTAAAAAACAGATGCGTGATTCCCCTGAGGCAGGTGGAAAAGATGGACCTTCTCCCCAATATTTTGGCACCTTCCTGCTTGTTTTGCAAATGTACAAAAAAGATAATAAAAGAGCTAAAAAGGCCAAAGTAAGTGGCAAGAGCACTGAACAAGAATCGCTTATAGACGTTCTATGTGGACAGGGACAGTCACTGGTCAGTTCATCAGTGTGCCACAGTTGGTGGGAATGCGTGGACGCAGCAGTATCAACAAAACACAAGTGAATCTCTGCCCGTAGGATCAGAGTGTAAGGACTCCAGCGACACAGAGGATTTGCAAAAATACAATTTTTTAATCTCTGTCACAGGTACTAACACACCTGCCAGTTGCTATTGTGCGAAACATTATTTTGTTCCAGTAAAGTGAAATAATGTGATGTTTAATTATCTTCAAACATCTTTTTAAGCCAATCTTCTGTGAGGGTCCCAATATAATTAAAATCCACCGAAGTATAACTTCAACTTATGTATTTCTCATACCTCATATTATTGTATTCAATCGAGTATGAAAATGGGATAAAAATACAAAACTGTTCAATAAATATAGTATGTCCTTAAAAAATGCTTTGACAGGCTAATTTTAAAGATAGTAAAGAAAACTTGAAAGGGCAGGTAAAAATGGGCTGCTTTCATATCAAAAAAAGGAGATCTCACTTTATTAAAACTAAGTATTTGAATAACTACTCTTAGGAACTTTGGAAGGGAGTTAATTATATCTCACATGACTCAATTAAAGAAAAATGTATTTGATTCTCGCAATTAATAATCTGTCAAAATCCGTCATTACTAAAACATGATATGTATGATAATTGTCAGTTCAAGTTCAAATGTGAACAGTTAACAGTGAGCATTAGGGGCAGACTAAGGTAAAAGTGTAATTCCCAATTTATAATGTGCTCAGACTCCTTTCTCTCAAAGGCAACCAGAAAAATGAACATTTAATCTATTTTCATGTTAGCGGGACAGAAGTCAACAATCAGAGGTAGACCTACAGCTAAGAGCTACCTAGTTGACCACACCCAAATTCCTCCAGCACGCCCACACAATGCGGACAGGTGCTCAGGGAAGCACCACGGGACAGAGCAAACTGAAATGAATCAGCACGGGGTAGATGTAAGATATAGCCCAAGTTACCCTAAAGGGACAGTTCTCAGGCCCCCAGAGCCTCGTATTATCCGATCAAAGGCATCCACATCCCAGGGGAAGGAGTGCGTTGGCCAGTGAGGCTGGTCAGAAACAAAGAGCAAGGAAAAAAATCAGGGAGCCACCAAACTGACCACAGTTTTACTAGCTAAGGCCTCAGGGAAACAAGAGGATGAATTTGTGGGAGCTGGGCCACCCGCCCCTTTTCACTAAAGATGGTGTCTGTTGAAGGCAGAGATCTTTCTGCAGAATTCCCTATAGTGCAGATGAGTGGTTTTCAATCTTAAACCTTGAGTTCTTGTGGCCCCTTCGGAGGCAGCAGTGGGGAAGGGGTAGGGGTGCGGGGTATGAAGTGACTAGAGCAGATCTGTTTTCATCTATCACACACTTGACCCCCGGATCCACACCTAAAAAACTGGACAAGCTTTTGTTGTTGAAATGCTTTTGTAGTTGAAATGCTTCTGCCATTCTGATGACCGGTGCACCCCACAGTATTCCAGACACTCCTTCAGGTTCTGCGCATCCGGACTCTGGAAATAGCCCCAGACAGCAGGGGAGAGCAATTTGGGCTGCTAGAAAGAAGCTTCCTTTTGGAAATAACACAGAGTTGGGTCTTGCTTTCACTGTCTCTTGCGAGTCTGGCGAGGGTGAGCCAGTGCACAGGAGACTGAACATCTTGGGGAACGCAGCTAAAACCAAGCTTCCCGAGCTGCACATCCCAGGCCCGTGGCAATGGTGCCACTCGGGTAATGCCTCCCCATATGTTCTCTCGGTGACATTGCCCTGAACTTTGAAGTCATAACTGTCCTCTGGGAGGATTTTTCCACGACCATATCATTACTGTTACTACAGTCATCATTTTTCGTTTATGTCAGCATTTTATCACCCACTGAATCAGAACACCTGAGCTCAGCCTGTTTCCAAAACTTTTATTTCTGATCATTTGTTTGGTCTAACTTTTCTTAGTTGTAAGTGAAAGAGTATATAAGCTGTAAAACTTATTTACTACTTACATACTCACTCATTCACTTCCTTGATCATAATATCGCCCAGATATTGCTTAAAGCCAGAGGTCATACCAAAATCATTTGCTTTTATAAACTGTGAAGTGCTGTGCAAACAAAAATTAATTAAAATGCCAGTGTTCTTAATTTTGTAGATCTCAGGTTTACAGTTGAGTACAAGATAAAAAGATAAACACTAAATTTGGGTAAAATAAGAAACAGAGGTTGGCGTGATTCCATGTCATTCTTTGCAAATCAAGTTTTCATCCTCCCCAACTCCACTGACCGCGCCTCTCATTTTATCATTGGAAACTCCACTTAGGACAGATTTTCAGGAAAATGTGTATTTAAGAAATTGAGAGATACCACTTTGTATTTTCTCAACTAGCACATACTTGTAAATTTTAGAAAGAAAGTGGTGACTTGTTGCCAAACGCCATGCATTCTCTGAGTGACAGGGCGAGAGGCCGTGAGAACAGTGCACCCAGGCAGCTCAGCGCAGGCTGGGCCCAGGGGCAGGCCACCTGGGTTTCCACGCTTGGTTTTACCATGCTCTGTCTCAGTGCCTGTGCAAGTCATCTAAGCTTCTGGGGAAAAGGGAATAATTTCCCAATTTCATCAGGCTGCCACGAGGCTAAAATAATTCCCAGGAAGCACTTAGGTTGGGCTTTCACTGCGTCCCGATCCGATCACTGTTAGTTAATGATTGTTACCACGGTCTCCGGTTTCCACTCCTACCTCCTCGCAAAAGACGTGTTCGAAGAACTTCTGAGAAACAATCCATTATCCTCCGCACAAAAAGCGATACCACGGCCCATAAAATCTGACCAGGGCTGAATAAACACCGAGCATTCCTGGCTCCCACCGCGTTCGAGGCACGCGGGGCCGCGCGGGTTCTACCTGCGGCGAGGGCCTCTGGTTACGTGCCGCCGACTCCTGCCCCTGGGCGTGGCAGTTCTTTCGGTGTATGCTGTGTGGGCGGTTTGTTCCTTACCTTCTAGCAATAAATCCATTAATAAAACAACTGGGCATGTGGGAATACAAATAAAAGTTGGGTTTTGAAAATCTCAGGGTACGTGTGCAGAGAGAAACAAAAATATCCTCACTTATCGCATCAAAGCTATTAAATCAGGGGGGCTAAATCTAATTCTCACTGCTCCAGGTGGCAATGAGATCCAGTATGTGGCACAGCGGCGAAGTCATGAATGACTCCGGAGCCCACCCTAAGGCAGTTACTTTTGTCATCAGGAGGGCTGGAATTGCAGGAATTCACTATTTGCAGATTCAAAGAGCTTGGGCCCTTAGCCCTATTTACGTGACTGCCCCTCGTTTTCCCTTCGTTGCCGTCCGAGTTGTTGCTGGGAACCCCACCCGCGTTACTGAGGGCCAGCCCCTGTGCTGGGAGACACGCATCCGCTCAAAATCACCTCCTCGCTGTGCTCTCACCTGCAGGCTGAAAAGGAAAACCCCGCTCGAGTTTCTCATGTGCGGTGACAGGTCTCCTGCCATTCCATGAAGTGGCCCTTGGAAATCAGTGGGTTGTGTGTTTTGATTCAAATGCAGAGCTCTGAGAATTTCGAAAGCAAAGGCTCACAAGGCCACCGCCCTTCGCGCTTCTAGCCCACCCTGGAGAGAGGCCTGAGGGCTCCCGAGCACCCCGAGGGGAAGCTGCGGGAGAAATGCCGGGCTCTGCAGGGGGCTGCGGGAGACGAATGGCACGGAGGCTCCAACCTGGTTTGTGCTCGGGCGCACTGCTGCGAGCCAATGCGTGTTTCCAAACGCGTCGCCTCATTTTCTCAGGGAAGCCCGAGGCGAACTCCAGTGTCGCCGACCCCGCTGCCGAACAGCCCAGCGGCCGGCTGACGTCCGGCCCAGTCCTAACTGAGGGGTGTGGTGCGAACCCCGCCAGCCTATCTGCGGGATCCTTAGACAGGCACTCGGGGCACGTCCCACAGATCTCCCAGGCGAAGCCGAGAGAGAGCAGAGCAGACGGATTCTGAGCACACTTAGCAGGGCCCTCTGCCTTCTGCTCTTAGTTCTACCCCATTTCTGACACATATTTTCAAAGACCGGCTATTTAAAATATAAATGTTTCCATTAACACCAAAGGAAAGGTTTTAGAGAAATCCCGTGGTCTGGCGCCGTTAGTAACGGAGCAGGTATTTTAGTTGAACAATGATTTACATGGGGACAGACCTCAACTTCCCGCCCGTTACCCTGGTTCTTTCTCCTGGAGCCACTGATCCTGTTTGATGGCGGCAATGAGTCCCTCCACTCACAAGGCAGCATGTTCACTTAGACGCCTCTAGACTCGGGAACATTATTTATACATATATGTAAAACGAGCCCCTCTGGAGTTTGGGGTCACGTTAGGGTGCCTAGATGTACACAGGATCGCAGAACTGAATTTCTGGGGTGACCTGGCCCGACCCCTTCCGATGACAGATTCCTCTGCAAAGGCTTTTCGCCACTACCTTGCTGCTGGGGAAGTGGGAGCTTAGGTGACGCCCTGGATCTTAATTCCTCGGCATGCGGTCAAGCCTCCTCGGGAGGCAGGAAACAGTGAACATGTGCGGCTGCAAGAGACGGGGCTCCGCATAGTCCCCGCGCCTCGCCGGGCGCGCACTGGGCCAGGCGGCCCCGGGTCAGCGGAGGGCGCGCCGACTCCGTTCCCGACCTCGTGAGCCCCGCAGTCACCGAGGGACACAGGGACACAGGCACGCAGACAGGCAGCTAGGAGCCTTCGAGAGAAAGGCTGTAAGAGGGGTAAGCGCACACGTACGTTGAAATGTCAGCCCTGAAGAGGAGGAGATCCTGTCACCTGCACAGCTCGGCTGAACCTGGAGGACATCAGGCTGCGTGAAATAAGCCAGCTACTAAAAAGACGAACGGTGCACGATCCCACCCATCAGAGGCGCCCAAGGCAGTCACATCCGTAGACACGGAAAGTAGAGCGGTGGTCGCGAGGCTGGGGGAGGGACGCAGGGAGCAGCTGCTTCACGGGCATGGGGTCTCAGGTTCGCAAGACGGAACGTTCCGGGGATGGAGCCGCACGACCCGAATATACTCAGTGCCGCTGAGCTACACACTTAAAATGCGAACGATTATTTTAAATAGTCCACTTTACGTTTTCTGCTTTTCACCACCAAAAAGGCCACGTATTGTATGGTTCTGCTTCTACAAGAACGTCCAGAACAGGCAAATCTATAGAGACAGGACGTAGGTTAACAGCTGCTCAGGGCTAAGGGGTTTGCACACGGGCACAGGGTTTCTTTGGGGGGCGATGAAATGTTCTGGAGTAAAACGCTGGTGATGGTTGTACAATTCTGTGGATATATTTAAACATGTTAAACTGTACCATTTTTTAAAAGAGGTGTTTTTTTTTAACGTCCAGTGATTGACCCACCTGTGCTCCCCGGTACAGACTCTTCCCTGCCCGACACTGTCAGGCAGCCCCGCACCATTCAGCGCCCCCTTCACGCCCCGAAGGACCTTATCAAGTAGTTCTTTCGGATTTCTTAGTAATTATTTTCTTTGAGGCGCTGCATTCAACTCCCTAGGAATTCTAAGGCAGCAAACTAGAGCGTGGCATTAATAACTAAAAACAATGGATCGTGCCAGAGAACTTCAAGGGCAAAAATATGAAACCCCCTTGCCTGAGACTCAGCATACACTGCAAAAGCAGCTAATGGATCAGTCGGCTGGAGTAAGACGCTTTGACATCTGACCTCAGCATCTAAAATCAAAACCACGTCTTCAATTTGCACTAAAAGCCCAGGGCGTCATCTAGGTTGAACTCAGATAAGAACTGAGTAGGAGGGAGATTCGTTACTGAGATGCTTATTTGTCTTCTCTTGCCCCTCAAGTTGTAAAATCGAGCTCAGTAATTCGCAAGCATCTTGCGATAGTATAACCGATTTGAAGATATATTATGTTTACACTTTAATAACGTTTTGAGCAGAGAAAATAAAGTCGAAATTTCACTGAGATGCCAGCAATCACTTCATCTCAATAGACATTTCATTATAATCATAATCAATAGAGCTTCAAATTGCGCTTTCTAAATGCACTTGCTTATTGTTAACTCTATTGTTAGTACTTACTTTCCAATAATCTCAAAAGTCCAGATAATATAATACCTCTTACTTTTAGCAGAGAATATCATGTGGGTCAGCAGGAGGAGGTTCCATGCATCCCAATCTTGTGCATATAAATCCAAAGGCCAAGGAGCAAAAAACAGGCGGCTTTACCAGCCCAGGCCTGGTTTCAGACCTTGTCTTAACGACTTCTTTCTTTTATTGGCTTTTTTTTTTTTTTTTTTACCCCCATTCAGTTTAACGTGCCTGTGTATTTGGTACAAGCCCTTCTCTCCCAGTCACAGGGACAGGTAGGGGTCTCTCTGGCTTGGATCTTTGGTGCTGTGCTCAAGCTCTCTCCCCCAGGAGACCCAACTCGGCCCTCCCATGCGTGCCCCACCCGGAGCTCGGGCAGGTTTAGACCAGCCCCCCCGGACAGACAGAGCAGAGGCCACCAGCACAGACCCTACAGAAACAAGGCCAGAGAAGGTGCCCATCGAGCAGAGAGAAAGGCTCCTGACTTTACAAAAAGATGTCGTTCTGACGTATACGAAGGCTTCTTTTTCCGAAGCGAGCAATCCACTCAGCAGCAGTATCTTATAGACAAACTGTTCGTCCCCTTGGAAAATGAAAGACTTGGGCACCTTCAGCGCATATAGACTCCAATATGGACTATCAGCCGGTGAAGTTACAGCTGTTCTTAGGCTGCCGTTGCTGCCGGCTTCCTTCCTCTGCCCAACCCCGCGGCTGGCGCCCACCCTCACTGTGCTTGGAGGGAGTTCAGGCTGCAGACAAGCGTCCAGAGAAGAGCGAAGTCAGAAATCAGAGAGGGCCCTGGGCAGGGAGGCCGTGTGGCTGAGTCCCACGCCCGCCCATCGGGAGCTGCTGGCCCCAGGGAGGCATCCAGGGAGGGGGCCCCCCCCCTCGTTTTAAAAAAACAAAGAAGTCAAACTGAGAGAGAGAAGGACCTCGCCTCCTCTTGCCCAGGGTTTTCTGTCCCCCTTTGAAAAGCACGCCAGAGAGGAAAAGGCGGGCGGAAGGGGGGCGCAGGAGAAAGTCGGACTCCCGCCCGGAGTGAAACCACGTGTGAAGGGCCCCCGGAAGCCAGCAGTTACTGCCTTCGGAAGGGACGTGCTACCACGGGGTGGAGCCTGGCCTGCTGACACCGTTCATTACCCCGGGAATAATTACTGGAAGCAAAGCATATATTGAAAGGACACTCAGTGGCCTTCCTCGCCCCGCTGTCCCGATTCGCGCCTTCACCTTCTTGGGGACACAGCCACACATCGCCACATCGGGGCCCGAATGCCACCTTTCCAGGAAGCGCCTCCTGGTCACAGGGATGACACTTCACCTAGACGGCGCTTAGCTGTCACCTGTGAATTCTATCCACGTATTCAACACACATTCGTCGCATGTCTGCCCGGGCCCTGGGCGTCTGTGTAGACACCCGAGAGTCCATGACAAACAAAGCGGACGCGGATTCCAGCACCCGGGGAGCTTACATTCTACCGTAGTTCACTGCCTGCTAACTTAGATTTTTACATGATGTATTACATATTTTTATAGCCTTTTATTGGACAATAAACTTGTAATAGCCACCCTTCATGTTTCTTATACTTTAATATTTTTTATTGATTTTTAGAGAGAGAGGAAGGGAGAGGGAGAGAGAGAAACATCAATGATGAGAGAGAAACATCCATCCTCCGCCTCCTGCACGCCCCCTACCGGGGATCGAGCCCGCACCCCGGGCATGTGCCCTGACCGGGAATCCAACCCCGACCTCCTGGTTCATGGGAGGGGCTCAACCACTGAGCCGCACCGGCCAGGGTGTTTATACTTCTGAATTCTCACCTTGCCTAGCACAGTATCTTGCATAGAGCAGGTAATGCTTTTCAAAGAAAAATCAATTCAACCTTTTGAAATCAATAGGAAATCTGTATTTCTACATCAGATGGGAACATGCTACCTTTGAGAGACTTTCAGGAGAAAATTTCACCTTTGGGTTTGGCATAAATTCTCATAGTTTACCACATATTGTAGACACGAGAAGTGTAGACACATATACTTGGTCAGAGAAAAGGAAAACTTCCATTTCTATTTCCAATGTATTAAAAGCGCTATCACGAAAACTTTGAAGACGTATTATGAAGCTTCTATTTCCCAAAGGAGTGTTTACTAGAAGCAGTTAAGGAAGGAGAGAGGAAGCAATTTTAAAATCAGTGACTGACATCATTCAAATTATTTTCAAAGGAATCTCAAAAGATGTGCCGTGAGGTATTTCTTCAGCTCCTGCTCATTTTGAGAAATATGACAACCTGTATTAACTAAAATAGATCAAGTTCTTTCTCATCCGACTTTAATCTCCAAAACAGTCAAGTGCAATGATGGAGACCTCAATGTGATTAATAAATATAATAAATTTAAGTCACTAACAAATCACTTAGCAGCGGCCGCCCATGACGGGTCGGGAGTCTGCTACACGCCATGATTTACGCCGGGAAACCAGCCGCCTCCTGGGGCAGGGGGAGCTCTTTCCATGACCCCACCCACCCTTCCCCGCTCACTTCTCTCCTCTCACTGCCTTTTGTCTTTTATTTAACAAATATCTGTGTGTGTATATTTTCCTGAGCCTCAGAAAACTATCTGAAAGCGAGCAGGTATAAACAGTCAGTATTCCGCACAAGGTGGTTGTTCAGCCCCCCAATCGGTCAACAGCGTGAAGCTGCCCTCCCCCCAAATGAGCTAGAACCGGTGGCCCAGCCCACAAACCCTGGTCTGAACATGCGGCCACTTTCCAAATCTATTTTCTACCTAAGAACAGGTGGGCTTAGCTTTAAAAATCCCTAGGTAGGCCACGGTGACAGGGACAGAGCTAGGCCGGCGCGGCAGAAATGTGCCTCTCGGGCGGCGAATTCAGGGTCAGCCTGGCGTCCTCAGACCGGAGGCCCCTCAGCCCCACCGCGGGAACAGCACCCACGCCGTGGCCACCATTTTCCGACAGATTCGATGTCACGAGTCAGTCTGTAAAGTGTTTTCACCCTCGGGTGTGGAGGGGGGTAGGTTCTCCAGGGGCGTTGGGGGGGCGGGACTTTTAAACTCTACCCAGACGGTCAGAGACACCCTGCTCCCTCCCTTAAGCATCCTCGGGACTAGCTGCTGGGGACGGGAACATGGACTGTTCCCTGCGGGTGTCGGGGGGGGGGGGGAGAGAGCGAGAGCAGCACTGATATGACTCATTAAAAACCTCGGCTCTCCTCACGGATGGTCTATATATCCCGCGGCTCCAGGACTGAAGACAGAAGCAGAGAGGTCACCCGTTCGTGTCATGGCATCTAATTGCTGGGTCACCGAATTGGCCGATGCTTTCCTCAACCCCCGTGTAGCAGACCTTAAGTGGCCTTAAAAAAAAAACAAAAACAAGACAATCCTGGAACTCAGATCAAAAGTAAATCTCATTCATTTTTAATGCTTTTTCAAAATGGGAAAATGGGAAACTGAATGAGAGAAACAGCAAATACCCGAAGCAGATGCAGCGCATTTCTGAACTGCGAGCCAGGCCCCAGCCACCACCCCTCGCAGCTCTGTGCCCACTGACATGCCCTCCACCCAAGGTTCACGCGTGACGGAGCAGAGATGCTGCCAGGGCTCCGAGGTCAGAGGCCCCGCGAAGGTGCTGCTCTGGACCTGAGGACACCATGAGTGGAGCTGGGCCTCGTGACACGGCGCCTCTTTTTTAACGGTGTCCTGAGGGCAAGCTCTGCTGTTGGCTCAGCATGTGCTGTGGCACAAAGGCTTATGGAAAGGGGACTTTCGGCCTCACACGCTCTCTGTATCAGCTAAACACACATGCAAACGAAAACAGCATCATTTCCTTGTAAAATCGAGTACCAAGTGCTCATGGCCTCGGTAAAAAATGCATGAAAAAACCTCTAGATTATTATGGCTTAAAATGCCCCCTTTCAAACAAATATGAATTTGTAACTTTAATCAAATCACAGGCTCTTTAACTTCATGAGCATCAGGGGTGGGTGGTGAACGCCTGGGCTTCAGGGGCTTAGAAAGCTGTCTAGAATCACAGGTGCATTTCTCGGGGCCAGGAGTCCATGAGTCCATGAGATAAGAATCCTGGAGGGGAGCAGGGACAGATCCAGACACAACCAGCAGAGGATGACAATATCCAACCATCTGGTAGTCAGAAAAGAAAAACAAATAAGAATCAAGTATAGTAATTCCGTTGCCTAGATTATTTAGGTATTGACTTACAGGTCTTCATAATAGCCAAAACCATGATCCTGAAAACAAAGATTATACCCAATGCTATCTATTTAGGGGGTCACAGAGTAGAAAGATTTCCATCTATAATAAGCTGTGCTGAAATGGGTAACTCTTAACAATCCAGAAAAGGAAAATACTCAGAACGATGCAGTTCTTGAACATGGGAAATAGCTAAATTCTTAATGTAGTTTTCATTCAACTATGCACTCTGGCTTCAGATCTAATTACAAGGCAGGGCTCTCCATCCCTGGGGGCCCACGGGAGGTTCCTGTTCCTCTCCTACCCCCAGCACCCAGCCCCGTGCCTCAGCCTAGCTGCGCATATTTGCTGAAGGATGGATGAGTGGACAGATAAGCGCAGGTGGATGGCTAGAGGGCGGCTTGAATAATAAATCTCATTTTAACTTAGTTGTTTTTTTTTTTTATCATTGCTTGCTCCAGAATATAATTTGAGATTCAGGTATCTTTATCAGACCCCTTAGAGTTTAAACATTCCATAATTTGTAACAGGCACATAAGTTCCCAGAGTATTTAACACAGTGAAATGTCCTTGCCAACCGGGTAGGTCTTTGGGCTAGTATTCCCCCCACCCCCCACCCCCACCAAAAAAGACACAAATTAGGAAAAATGCAAAAGCAGACAAATTCTTTTGGTGCCATTATTGCCAAAGTCTCAAACAGCACATTCTAAAAAATGAAATTCAATAAGTCTGTCATAGCCAGAACAATTGTATAATTTTACTTTCCTTCTACCCAAAGCAAATGATTCGAATTCTTAGGCCAGGTAGTTTGAAGTTAATATCTGTCTGCTCCCTATAACACCTGGTGGCTCTGTCTCAGACGGCGTGTCACAGAAAAATTCACCCTTTATTGCTGAAAACAAAGTCTCCCCGTTCGTCCCCTTGCTGCCCAGGAGAGTGGTGTTGACACAGGATCAAACAGTTTGCCCTCAGATGCCATTATGAATGTGTAACAGAGAGGGAAACGCTCAGCTGAGATTAGTTCACTGGGCTGCTCTCGGCCTCTCTGGGCCAATTACAGAAGACTTTCCATTTACATATAAATAGCTCTAAAGTCCAACACAAATGTACTTGAAGACACTGAACGGAGTGGGTCAGAAAAGCACGGATTAGGTGCATTTCAATTTAATTTTGAGGTGTTTACAACAAGCTGGTATTCAAGCAAATAAAAGAAATAGAATCAATTTCTCTTACAGAAAGCAACACCTTTTTAAATTATTGAAATTATTCCCACTGCCCTTCAACCCTTCAGTCAAGGTTCTTTCTAGCAGGGCTCTTAGTCTTTTTGCTGAAAGAAAAAGAAAGGATTAAGTAGTTATGCAGACTTATGACGTCTGGGACATAGAATGCTGTTTTTTACTTTGTCTGTCTGTCTGTCTATCTCAGAGATGGCTTGTGAGCCAGCTGGGGCCTCGTAAAAGATGTGATGAAACAAGGCGCACTTTGCTAACATAACTTGCCGTATAACCTGGTTTAAACACTCTGTCCTTGTCATGTTCTCTCCCACTCGAAGACATTGTGGGATGAGTCTCCATTAGGCATATCTCGGATTTTCTTAAGAGGAAGTTTCAGATGCCAGTGACATTGGAAGATGCTATTTTACAACTCATAACACTTCGTTCCCTATTTCAAACCCAGTCATTTTAGGTTGCAAATGTACGTCGATGATTCTTTTTCAATATATAGCCTTTTTCCTTAGCAAATATTGTGATATGAGGAGAAAAGAGAGCGAGGAAAACCATGGGATACCAACTAGGAGCTTAGTGTGTTGGTAGCATTTAGCACCTATAACAGAAACGAGCTCTCAAATAATGAGGTCCATGTTGAAATACAACATAGTTTATTATTTTTTTCCAGAGGGCCTCTTTCTGACGGTATATTTAGTAAGCAGTTTCATGAAGCATTGTACCATTTTCATTAAAAATAAATTACATAGCTTTTCCACTGCATGAAAATTTCATCACAGCCTTTTGCTATTATCTTTGTTTAGAAAGAAGATGACTATTAAGTATATTCAGCAATAGTTGGGGGAGAGAGATTTCCTTATGCTGATTGCAAAATCTCACTTGTATAATTTGTTCAGAGAAGAGGGAAGGGAGGGATTGTGGTAGAGCGTGAGGAAGAAGGCACGAGCAGTTTATCACCAACTGCTTGTTCACCGTGAGTGGGTCTGATTTGGAAGCTAGTGGCAGAGCTGCCACGTTTATGGTTACTGCAATCCTAATCAAAATCACATACGTTATTTCATGGATGTGAGCAAATGGATTCTAGGTTATGTGGAGAGGCAAGAGGTCCAGAACAGCCAAGTCAACGTTGAAGGGGAACAAAGTCAGGGGTCTGACACTACTCGACTTCGAAACTTACTATAAAGCTGCAGTAATCATTTCAGCATGATATTGGCAAAAGAACAGACAAATAGATCAATGGAACAGAACAGAGAGCCCAGAAATAGACCCACACATATATAGTCAACTGATTTTTGACAAAGGAGCAAAAGCGATTCCACAGAGAAAGGATATTCTTTTCAACAAAGGGTGCAAAACAACTGGACATCCACTCACCAAAAAAAAAATCTAGATACAGACATTACACCTTTCACAAAAATTAACTCAAAATAGATCATAGATCTTAATGTAAAACAAACAATAAAACTCCCAGAAGATAGGAGAAAAACTAAGTGACCTTGGGTTTGCAGTGACTTTTAGTACAACATGAAAACTAAACACATGAAAAAAAAATTGATAAGTTGGACTTTACTAAAAGTAAAAGCCTCTGCTCTATAAAAAGCTCTGTTGAAAAAGTAAAACTGTAATCGGCAGACTGGGAGAAAGTATTTGCAAAACACATATCTGACAAATGACATGCATCCAAAATACACAAAAAACTCCAAAAACTCAATTAGAACAAGACATTTGGTTAAAAAATGGGCTAAAGATCTGAATAGATACCTCAAAAAGAAGATACATGGCTCGAAAGTAAGCATTTGAAACTATGTTCAACCTGCTATGTCATTAGGAAACTACTAGTTAAAACAATGAGACACCACTACACACCCAACGGAATGACTAAAATCCAGAACACTGACAACATCAAATGCTGAGGAGAATGTGGAGCAACAGGAACTCTCATTCATTGCTGGTAGAAATGAAAAATGGTACAGCTGCTTTGGAAGACAGCTAGGCAGTTTCTTATAGAACTAAGCACACTCTTACTGTACGATCCAACAATTGTACTCATTAGTATTTACTCAAAATAGTAGGAAAAAGTACATCAGTAGTTGTCAGGGGCCAGGGACAGAGTAACTACAAAGGGTCACAGGGGGAGTTTTGGAGGTGATGAAAATGTTCTTTATCCTGATTTTGTTACAATATATAGAACTGTACATTTAAAATTAATGAATTTTATTGTACATAAATTATATATATCAATTAAGATTATTAAAAATAAAGGACCTAGCCCTGACCAGTTTGGTTCAGTGGTTAGAGCATCAGCCCACAGACTGAAGGGTCATGGGTTGAATTCTGGTCAAGGGCACGTCCCTCGGTCGTGGGCTCAATTGTGGGCCTGGTTGGGGAGCTTGCAGGAGGCAAGGCTGGTCAATGTGTCTCTCTCTTTCTCTCCCTCTCCCTTCCACTCTCTCTAAAAAGTCAATGGAAAAAAATATCCTTGGGTGAGGACCAACAAAACAATTAAATTAAAATAAATAAATAAATAAATAAATAAATAAGCAAGCTACAAAATCAGGGAGGGGGGTGGAAATAAATGCTCAGCAATAACATACTCAGTTCTTGCTTGGCACAAGGCAGTTTATGAGAGTTGAAGTTCAAAGGTGTGTTCAGGTACAACTGTCACTCTGCAAGGAATTCATAGTCTCAGGAAGAAGAAAGATATGTATACAACTGAGAATTATATAACTCTGGTATGTTTAATAATAGAGGTCTAAACAAAATTTTGCAGACACAGAAGAGAGTGGCTAATTCTACAAGATTCAGAGAAACTTGGACAAAAAGATGACAACTATGTTGGTCCTTAAGAGGTGACTAGGATTTAATAGGTGATGTTTCCTAACCAACCAGAAGGTATTTCACAGTTATTTTCTATATATTTACATATTCATTCACCTATCCATCCGTCTATCCACCCATCCACCCACTAGCCTATTCCATCATCTTTTAATTATCGAACACTGTACTTAGATAAACATTAATATGTTAATATGTACCCTGTAGCTAAATAGGTTTGTGCATGATATTTGTTAATTAACTACTTCATCCATGAAATTGAGAAAATTAAATCTTCAGGTTTAGACATAATTAGGGCGAACAGCTATCCTGGTTGCTCAGGACTTAAGTGTTTACTGGGATATGGGACTTTCAGTGCTAAAACCTGGAAAGTTCCAGGCAAACAGTGAAGAACTGGCCGTCCTAGATATATCAAAAAAGCAGTTATGAGAGTAGAACAAACTTCATGAGTACATCCACCTCTATCTAACCGGCTGTTAAATTTCCATTTGTTTTTATATTAGCTTATAAATCATCATTCTAAACTTTAAATACACTTTGAAGCCATTTTTAGAGTCTCCTCACTATGTTCTCTAGGTCTTACCATATGGGCAAAATAACAGTTTTTTCCATTAGCTAGAACTACTGGAAATGTGTATAATTTATATAGATCTAATTTTAATTTTTTTCTAATGATTTTATAACAAAAGTGGAAGTAAAGAGGGAAGGAGAGGAAGAGGGAGGGGGAGGAAAGGGAGGGAAGGAAAAGCTTTGGGCACGTTCTGTTCCGTGGAGCAGCCATGCTCCAGACAGCCTGTACCATATGAATGTATAACCTTGTGCTGCTTGTCTGTTAATTTCTGCAGAACAGAGCAAATTTAGGCTATAAAACATTACATATTTGCTTTATCCCAGCTGCAGAAACTTAAATCTGGTCCTATCCAAAGCTCTACTTCAATGTGTAACCTACAGTAACAGGCTAATGACCACAGTGGCAGACGCAGGCTCCATTACCTACAATAGCAACCAATGCTTCCAAGGAGCTGAGCAAATATGGTTGATTGGAAACAAAACAGATTGCTAATTAAAGTTTATCAAACTATGCACAGGAAAACTCCATATGTAACTAACCTGTACCTCCCTTATAGATCCTGTAGAGTTATAGTATATTTTTTACCATGTTGTTCCTTAAAGGAAACCAGAGAACATTAGGACTCCAATGCTCCTTCGAGGGGATAAAATAAAGTCCTGCATCAAAAAGGCATCAGCTCCTCCGAGCCCACAAAAATGGGTCATTTAACTAGAACTACCACCAGGACCCCATTCTCCGTCTCCTGCGCCACTCAGGCCAGTAACACCAGCAGATGCCTCAAATGAGAAGACCAGGAGAGGAATGAAAAGGTGTCATCACTTAACTCTGTTCACATCTTCCCAGGTAAACCACTGGTGTCCAATAAACTGAAATAGGTAAGCTAAATAAAACTGTCGAAAGAAACAGAAGACAAGACACAACTCTAAGCAGAAACATGGAGCAACGTTAATTAGCAGTTGGCTGCTAGAGATGGGGTTGCTTAGTCAGAATGAGACCTTGAACCAAAGAGTATGGCAATAGACGGTGACTGCTTCTAGTTACGGCAGGTTGCAAGTGACAAGTCAAACACAGGTGTGAGCACGAAACCATGTTCTTGTCTCGGCCTGACTGCATATACACATGCTCACGACATAGATAAATTCTAGCAATGATTCCCAAAAATTATGGACACAGGCTATGACCGGACACTCAAAGTATTGATTAGTCCTCTCATCAGTGAGGGGCAAGTCACAGAAACATTGGAGAGCATCATGCAATGTAAGGAATTACCGGGTTGCCCTTTGATTTTGATTTTTAACTTTCTCATTGGAGAAGCCCTATCTTAGCTGTCGCTGCTCCTCAGCACAGAGCTTCCTCCCCTAAGTGGAGTCACCTGACAGAGACTGGGCTGGCCATTCCACATGTGCATCCTCTTATAACATTCCAGGCTTGATATTGGGCAAGTTACCTCTCTGGACCTCAGTTTCCTCACCTGTTAAATGGGAATAATAACAGTACTGGCTTCATAGGGTCATTGTGAGGGTTAGTTCACCACTGTGTATAATGCTACTTCCTTTAAGCTCAAGATTGACAATTTTCCAGAAACCTCTCCCTGCACAAACCAGACCCCTCATGACGTGGAGAAAACACTGTGAATTAAATTCTGGTCCCAGCTGTATACGAGATACAGCCGGTGAGCCCAGGTAAGTCACCTTCCCTTTGGTGGCTCCGGCTTTCTCATTTCTAGACTAGTGTTTGCACTTGAGGGTTGCCAGGGTGCTTCTCATTTTAATATTCTGAGTCAATAAATCCCTTAGGGCTCTTGAACGTATTTCTATGACATTATGAATGTGGCTTTTTGACACTTGAGAATTTATCTCGAGACACTTAACTAGATTATGAGCATCGGATCCCCTGGGGCAGGTTCTTTCTTCTGCTCTCCTTTCCCTCCATAGCACGGTGCCCCTTTGGAAATTAAATGATTAGCCAAAAACTGTCCAGTGAGGGGAAAATAAAGGATTCATAAAGTCACCGGCACTTCCAGAAGCAATCTGGAGTTTTATTGATGCCACACTTATCTTTTATTAATACTACGACTTGATTAAAAAGCTGCTCAAGCCTAGCTCAGAAAAGGGTATTTTTCAGGGCATTGTACCCATGGAAAAGGGTATTATTCCAGGCATTTTACAAACCAGATAATTTGAGAGCTCCTATGGTTTCAGAGAGGTGACTAAGGGGCTTAACACATTTAAAATTGGTACATTTTCCAGGTGCATCCATTAAGATTATAAACTTCTCCCTAATGTGGTAAGAAATCATCATGTTTGCAAATAAAAGGAAACATTTCCGTTTATTAATGTTTTCAAGGGATACATGTTGTGCAAAGAATAAATCCGCACGGGAACTAAACGTCAAGGACCAACGACGAGTGCTGAGGGCCACTGCGCAGGCCAGCCTGGAAGTGGAGCGTTTCACAAGGAAAAGTTCAATTAGCGTTGTCGCCATGAGGCTCTTCTGCTGTGAGCCGATCTGCGCCTTCAAGCCCTTAGGTGCTTCCATATTTAACGGCTAAGACGACCTCAAAGGACCGGAGCAAGAATGGAGCATGAGCGGGAGGTTTGCAAGGCAGTGGGGGGCACATCCTGTTCTGAAGTGGGGGTTTCTCAAGGATCTGGATGCAACCGACAGATACGGACAGCCTGGCTGGTGCGGCTCAGGGGTTGGGTCTCCCCCGCCCCCCCATGAACCAGGAGGTCACGGTTTCGACTCCAGGTCAGGGCATGTGCCCGAGTTTCAGGCTCAGTCCCCAGCAGGGGCTGTGCAGGAGGCAGGTGATCAATGTTTCTCTCTCATCAATGTTTCTGTCTCTCTACTCCCCTCTCTCTAAAAAATAATCAGTGAAAACAGCCTTTCATTTCACCAGAGCTGCGGATGGTTTTAAAGCCCCCTCAGAGGCATGAGCAGGCATCATTTTCTGTTTCAGGGGGAGTGACATCAAGCCAAGGTGGCTGCCTCCTAAATGAATAGCACAGCTACATCTTGTGAACAGGGTCATTGTAATTTCAGTGTCTTTATTACCAGGCAGGTAGCTGAGGGAACTATGAAATAACATTTACGACATAAATAAACTCCACTGTCTCCGAACAGGTAGGTGTTACTCAAGTATTTACTTTCCGGGCTATCTCAGGTATTGTGATTTATATAATAGAATTTTGGTCTCTTCAATATCAGACAAAAAGTAAACTTTTCTAAAACGACTTAAGGTCATTAATTATATATAACTTGAAATAACCTAATAAAGGGGGGTAATGAAAATAGTCTGATCACTGGCAGAAAATACAGAAAATAAGAGGTGTTTAAGTTTCCATATGTATTTCTGACGCATAAAATGCACTGTATTTTATTAAAAAGTAAAAAAAAATATCTTGATGTGGCCACCCTACCAAATATCTGTGCCTAGAAAAATCTATGCATCACAGAAAAGTCTTCCCATAGGTCAGTAGAAGGTTGTAAAATACTCGTAGAACACCAACCATACCATAGCTAGCAAATGTTACAATGAAGATAACCTTGACCTCATAAGTTTCATGAATATATTTCTTCATGGATGAGGTCACTACACCTGTTCCAATCATTAATTTGGAACATGTATTTCATTTTAATTTCAGACAACACAAAATCTCAGTTATTCAAATGACAACTTGAAAAAAATATAGAGTGTTCCATTTAGGGAATCATAAAAATGTTCAAAATGGCTAGTTTAATTTTAATAAAAACAGAATATACGTCTCTGCCCATAGCATAAGGAATCTATGAACCCCCGTGACTAACATTCGTATTCTACCTATGGCACGTTAAGGAGGTCTGTGCAGATGCTGCGTTTGGCCACGCTCCTTGGTAGGCGGGTGTTACCTGGAAAGTGAAACATTATATTTAGCATAAAGCATAGGGCACAGGGCAGCCCAACTGAAGGAAATTCATGTAAACTCGGGTCAGTGAGCCATCCTCTTTGCGTTCTCTATTTATTCATTGACCTGCATTTGTAAAGCCACTTTCTTCATTGCTCGCCTGGTCACCACACACGCCACTTGGACAGCTTGTCTCCTGTGAGGGGTAGCCCGCCGCCAATGTCTAGGTTCGAGGCACTCGGGGAAGCGGTTAGCTCAAGCAGGACGCTCGATGCTACGAGCAGCAGGAGGCGAGGCAGGCCCGGTAAGAGCAGAGCCTGCTTAACCTCTGCTAGGACCTTGGTGAGCACCACGACCGACACCCTAACGCTGCGGTCAGCCCTGCGGGGCAGGTGCCTGACATCTAAGTTGGGATGTCAAGATTTCTTTTTAAGACTTTTTTATTGATTTTTAGAGACAAAAGAAGGGAGATGGTGTGAGAGTGAAACATCGATGGGCTTCCTCATGCCCACCCCCTACTGGGGATCGAGCCCAAAACCCGGGCATGCGCCCTGACTGCGAATCGAACCGGCAACCTTTTGATGCATGGGGCCGCTCCCAACCCACTGAGCCGCTTGGGCCAGGGCAGGATTTCAGGATTTAAAAGAAGACTACAAATCTCAACTTTCCTCCACTGCCTCCAACCCATGATAATGGGTCTCTTCCCATCTGGGGCACCCCAAGGGTAGGAAACACAACAGAGAAGTGGAAGAGGGCCCCCCATTCTGAACAGGCAGGGACCGTGTCCTGCTCACCACACTCCAGCCTCTAGCAGAGGACCTGGCACCTAACCGTAGTGAGATCCATATTTCCTGAATAAAAAATAAATTTCAAAGGCAAACAAGGCAAAAGAAGTCAAGTTCCTATTTCCAGAGCTGCTTCCTTTGAGGCCACTGGCCTCAGAAACAACCAGGAGCCAGGTGCTGCCCCCCCCCCCCCCCCCCCCGTGACTCCCAGGCTGGAAGAAGTGCCAAGGGCACTTCCCGCTCTACCTTTCAAACTGTGAAAGAGAAAACCAATACTCCTACAAGATCCTTTCCTAAGGGTCTCTGGTGAGTTGAACACACTCAACAAGTGGATTTTTAAAAAGCCGCAAAAAATTGACAAAAGGCATTAATGCAGCAACGCGGAATTACAATTAATCCACCAAGACGCCCGGGATTTCACGGTTCCTTCACGGTGCCCCCTTCTGCCCCTCCTCCTACTCCCCACGTGAACATCTTAACAGTTTATTTATAAAGTACCCGAAAGTGCCTGTAGGAATATACATAAGCAGTAAAGGAGATGCAAATCTGACATCTGCCATTTCAGTCTTGCAGAATTTTCTATTCTCTATCTTGGCTAAATTTGTGATTTTTCTGTAGGTAGGAACTCATTCCCTTATACGTAGTACAGGTTAAAATTAGATATTAAAAAAGAGAGAGAAAGAACACAGAGAACAGTAACAAGTTGTGTTTTAATGCTAGGAAACACCGGTATTGTTGCGAGACCCAGATAGAATCGCCTTTTTAATCCAAAACAGAAATAATGACATCTGAGGCCTTCACACCACCCCTGCAGAGGTGCAGCGAGGCTGGGTTAGGCCCCGTGTACCAGGCAGGACGGTAGCCGCGGGTTCAATGCTTCTAATTAGAAGACACGAGACAGAAGAGCAGCGGCGGCCGGAATGCTAAGCAGGGAGCATCGCTCTACATCCAACTAGAAGGCAGCTAATTATTTGTCAGCTGCCTGTCAGTGAGGGGTTTGGGAGGGACGTGTGAGGAGGCCCATCATCCAAGAAGCGCTGAACCTGTAACGGAAATCATAAAACGGGGAGGCACTCGCCGAGTCAATGCTCGCGTTTCGGTATCGATCAAAAGACGTTGTGTCAAGCAGCTGTGCAATCTGTGCCCTTTGCAGCAGAGGGAACTCGCTGGTCCCTGGTGCTTTCCCATCTGGTTGGAAACTTCCTCACCGTGATCATTAAAAGCAGCATTTCCATCTCATTGTCACATGGCACGGGATGCGGAGAACGGGGGAAATTAAACCTGCGCTGCCTTGACCTCTCGAGACTCGGAATCTAATATGGCACACACTCGGTAATTTTGGATGTCTCTATAAGCAGACCAGACCAACTGTTCATCCATCTATTAGCGTCTTACTTCTTAACTATTTAAAATTGCGCAATGCGTGGCAAAAAAACACAACAAATTCAGACAGATAACACAGAAGCAAAAACAGAATGCTTGATGGACAAACACGTAACAATTGAGCAAATGTGATATTTTTTTATACCATCAACAATTAATGTATTGGTGTGTTAAGTGAAATAATGAATGACAATCATTTTAAAGGCTACATATGTGAAGAGTAGATAACTGACAACTCAGGATGCCATCTGATTATAATTTATTTCTGTTTATCTATAATTTTTTTATTCTCTAGCAAGAGGGTGCATTAATAATTAGTCTCCCCTAGTGAAAATTCAGAAAACAACCAAACTTCACTCTCATTCCTAGTTGAACGAAGAGACTGGCAAATATGTATTTTAGAAGATAATTTTGGGAAGACTTCCAACCAAGATGACACTGATGCCATGCTTTGGGGCTATGCCTCTGTGAGAAACTGAAAGCAACAAAAAATAAATATGAGAACAAAAATTTTTAAAGAAATTGCTGTGTTAAAAAAATAAATCAACATCTCAGCATAACCCTTCCACCTACACAAATATCTCTATTACCAAAAATAATTAGCTGCACAGCTGAGATGTAAATGGTACCCTTCTGAATTGTCCAAAACGGCTTCCTGGCACAGAAACACCAAGCGGTCAAGGAGCTGAGGCTTTGGTTTGCTGGCCTCCGGATCCCGAGCATACGAAGGCAGCTAGGAGTTAACAGCAGGGCCCAGGAGACTGGGTGGGGGCAAATGAAACTGACTAGACGGTAGGAAACCATGATGGCGGGTTAGGCAGAATAATGGCCCCTAAAGATATCCGTGTCCCAATCCCTGGAACCTGTGAACAAGTTAGATTATAAGGTAAAGTGGAATCAGGTTGCACATGGAAGTTGCTAATACACTGACCTTGAAATAGGGAGATTATCCAGTGGGCCCAATGGAACTACTAGGACCATTAAATGTAGAAGTTAGAGGCGGCCAGTGTGGCTCAGTGGACTGAGCATCGTCGGTGCACCAAGAGGTCACCAGTTCCATTCCCAGTCAGGGCACATGCCCAGGATGAGGGCTTGATCCTTAGCAGGGGGCGTGCAGGAGGCAGCTGATCCATCTTTCTCTCTCTCCCTCTCCCTTCCTCTCTAAAAAATCAATAAAAATCTATTTCTAAAAAATATAGAAGTTAGAGGCAGAAGACGAGTCAGTCTCAGAATGATGCAGTGACATAAAGACTCATAGGGCCACTGCTGCTTTTGAAGATGGGAGGGACCACAAGCCAACGATGTAGACGGCCTCAGGCTTGAAAATGTAAGGGCACTAATCCTTTCATCGAGCCTCCAGAAGGAATGCAGCCCTGCAGACACCTCGAGTGTAGCCCAGCAAAACATATGTCAGACTTCTGACATCCAGGACTGTAAGGTAAGAAGTCTGAGTTGGTTTAAGCCACTAAGTTTGTGGTCATTTGTTACAGCAGCAACAGGTAACTAATACAGATTGCAATTAAAACTTCCCACGCAAGAGAACATAAGCCATCAAAAATTCCAAAATGCATTTTAAAAGGACAGTGGCAAGATGGAAATCAAATTTTAAAAGCTGGGAGAAGTCTTCACCCGGAAAAAAAAAAAATAATATAACCTAAAATGGTTCAAATATATAGTTTAAAAGAAGGAATAAACCATGAAGCATAAAAAATTTAAAACAGTCAAAAATTAAACAATAGCAAGTACCCATGAAAAAGAACCCATTAGGACTTTGAAAATAAAAATAAGTAGTTATCAATTTTTACAAAAACTGACTAACCCATAAACTTCCCATTGCTAAAGAGAGAATGAGTATATTTCGCGTAGTACTGAGAAGAGACCCACAGTGCAGCCCGGTAGGACAATGGCATAAAGAATAAGACCCCAGTCACAGGTCGTGAAGGAGAGACTGCAGAGCTCCAGCGGGCGGTCCACTGCACACAGAGGGACAGGCAGGCTAGCGGCACGAGGTGGAAGCAGGTTGCCGGTCCTCCCGGAGCGATTTTGCCCCACGTGTGCACCTTCCACGGTGCGTTTCAGTAGCTCCGTCTCGGTTTTACGGATGACTCGGTGTGGAACCGAATCACGGCCTAATGACTGGTGCAAGCCTAGAAAGTATACATTTTCGGTTCAACCACATTTGTGCCAAATATGAGCCACAGCCTCTCGAAAGCATATCGGTAGAGTTTTACCCCTGAGCACGCCCACCTGGGCTGGCCAGGGGACGTCCCTCGAGACATCAGAACTGGGTGAACTGGAAAGCACAGGACCCGCTCAGGTGGCCTAAGTTACGGGGCCTCCCACCCGGAAACCCCCCTGAAAGCTGAGGGAGCAGATCCGGGGGGAGAGAAATGAACACCTGCGAGTGCTGACTTGGAGCTTCTGGAAAACAATGGAAGGAAGAGAGATGCTCAGCATTTTACAAAGGGAGGGCAGGGGGGAGCTTTTATTTATTTTAATGGTTTAAGCATTTTTAGGCATCTTGACTTAAAAAACAAAGGCAGAGAGGCTAGCCTGTGACTTTATTTATGTTTTGTCAGCGTTTTTACTAAATCCATGCTTTTTTCTCCTAAGTCACTAAGTTCCTTTGTCCCGAGACCACTGAAGGTTCCCCCTGGGAGCCTGAGAAAGTGCCCAGGGAACTTTCCTGAGCAGAGCCGCCCAGCAAATGGGATGCAGGGCAAAGAAACCTTAGATCAGCCCTGGTTCTTGCATCGGAGAGACTCCCGTCTATTCTTATTGTCAGGAGGAAACATTTCTAAGATGCTCTGGATCCCTCGAGTATCAATTTCTCTATAAATATAAGGCTGCTTATGTCAGTATAAAAACACTTAGCGATTCACTAGGGCTCACACTTTCATACCTGAAAACCTCTTGGCAAAAAATATTTGAGGTGTGTCTACCTGTTCACAGTAAAAAAAAATTTTTTTTAATCTATTTTTATTGTGCCTTCAAAAAAAATCTTCAAAGCAGTTATATATTAAAAAATCTTCAAAGCAGTTATATAGTAAAACATCATTTTTTACAAAAACCTTAATTATACCGTTTTTGAAAAAGAGTCATGAGCCCTGGCCGGTGTGGCTCTGTTGGTTGGGTGTCATCCGGGGCACAGAGCGGCTGCCAGTTCGATTCCCGGAGGGGGCCATGCCCAGGTTGCAGGCTCGATCCCTTTCAGGGGGCGCGCAGGGGGCAGCGATCGATTTTTCTCTCTCTCCCTCTCCCTTCCTCTCTCTCTAAAAATCAATTTATAAATCTTAAAAGAAAGGGAGGGAGGATGGATCATGATTGCGAATATTATCAAATGGCCCCTTTTAAAACACCTAACAAAGGCTATTGGAAAGACTCGAGGGCCTGCAGAGAAAGGAGAGAGACGTCCGCTCGCCCTTCTCAGCAGGTGCTTCTCCAGCTCCAGGCCCGAATTCACAACCAGCTCCTAGAGTCTGGTCACTGCCCTGATCTTTCCTCCCCGTGGGCTTCTGTCTTCTCCACCAAAACCCAGCAGCACCTAAGCTCAGCTGTGTATCAGAGACGGACAATAAATACGCTTTAGAAACAAATCCCAAGAAATACACACACCACGGAGAGGAAACTCTATTCGATGCCAAACGTGTCAAATGACCAAAGAGGCTTCCCTGCTGAACCAACTCCACAGACCCAGCCAGAGGGACTACATCAGGTGACAGAATATTAACGCTCTAAGGGCTAAACCAATTAATCATTTTGTGCCTAGTATTTTAACTTGAATTAATAGAGGTCTTTATGGTAGTGAAGTAAGGTGGGCCAGGAAAGAAACAAATCATTTCAAAGAGAAATTAGATGGGCAGGAGCCCTTACTGAGAGGAGAATCAGTGGTATATGCAAGAAAAGGGAAAGAAAAATTAAGTCACTGGGGAAAGCGGCAGATCCGTGCACTAAGCTTTTTAAAACCACCACCCTCGTTGTGAAGACATATCTGAGATTGTACTTAAAAAGAATTCTATGTGATATTTCTTAATATGTAGGCACTTAAAGATTCATCTAGATATAGACATCTCAGGTTTTTAAACAATATCTGACTTAGAACAGAAGGTTTCTTTAATCATTCTGTTGCTGTGACTTTTTAATTTCGCTCAGGGAGGTTTTCTTCCTGCCTCTTGGGCCCGGAGCCAAGGTGACGTCTGAGATGTCACCGTGAAAGGGGCCGTTCGCAGGGGGACACCCCTCTACGTATTCTGACGAGTCCACATGGTTCTAAACAGTACGCGTTCCTGATATTTAAAATGTTCGACGCGAGCCCCTTTCTGACGACTCTGCGAGAAACCCCGTCTACCTGCTGGCGTGTCTTCAGCTGGGTTTCGCTCCAGCGGCACCTACCTCCAGTTCCTGCCGCCTCCCGGAGGCAACGTTTCCAAACTGGAAGTCACGCTCTTGCCTCGGTTCCTGGAGGACCTGTCCTGTGGACTCGCGGTGACAGCAGCTAACTGAAGGCCACCCCGTGACCCACACCTCCCGTCCCTGCGCCTCCCGGAGCCGGCTGTGGCCCGCGGCACAGCTTCCACCCGGGGCAGGCGGTGGCCCTGGAGCCCGCGTCGCCTCCTGCCCCTTCCACCCCCCGACGGTCGGAGGGACTCAGGCCGCTCCGAGCGCCACGTCCTCGGGGAAGAGGAGGGTGGCTCCAGCTGGGGTTAAGCTAATAACCTGCCCAATTGTAATTCTCATTCGCTACAACCTACCATCGAAACGAGTCCCGTGCTGAAGAGAAATGCGAGAATTCACGAAATAACAGGACAGAAGCCATCCCTTGGTTAAAGCCCTACGGATATTTATTTTAAAGAGGGTTTAACAATATTGATCATCCCTGGGAATCCGCCTTAAGAGGGGCTAAATAAATGGCAAGTGATAAGTCAAGGTTGTCAGTGAGATAACGTCTCTCAGTGGCACTAGGACCTTCCGTCTCATGAATGTGACTTTGGGGCCATGGGTATTAGGTTTAACTTTCGGTCAGAACTCTCACCAGCTAGACGCTCACTATTCCTCGATGCTTCCAGCAGGGCAAGGCTGCCTTTAACTCCTCGGCAACGGAAGAAAGGACGCAGATAACCACCGTAAAAATGCCCTTCCTTAATATCAAACGTGTGGCCACTGTAAGGCCTTCTTACCCATTAAATCTCAGTTATGTATATAAAATATACATACACTCGCTCACGCACATACGTGCAACACACGTGTGCACAGCATACTGATTCTAAATGGAGGCTTATTCAGATTTTGTTCCATAGGCTCCTCAGCAGATCCCTCACCCCCGCAATGCACAGGCCAAGGCAACCGACGTTTCCATTTGTGCACCCGGCGGAGCCCGGGCAGCTGGAAACTCTACCCCCCGAATGTCCCCAAGCGCACGACCGCCTGCGCCCTTCCCCCACGAAACCAGAGACTCAGACACGGGAGGCGAAGCCACAGCCTTTCCAACCCAAGCTTCCGCCTCAGGTAACTCCCAGGTATGAGCTCAAAGAAAGACAATTAATAAAAATGTACCGTAAACACTGGCCCCGTGCGCCTTTTAGGGTCACTTCAGGAACAGGCCGCCAGCCCGTCCGCAGATTCAAACGTCGGGTACAAAATGACAACGGCTCTCGTGAAAAACAAGCCCAAAGAAAGACGTGTTCTGGTGCCTAGGGGACACAGTCTGTTCCCATTAAATATGAATCAGGATGGAATCACAGTAATATTACAATTGCAGAGAACAGGACGCTTTGCGTTATCTCACATGGTTTGATCGAGTTGCCCAGGATCTCCGAAAACAACGGGCCCCTACAGGCAGAAACTGAGTCTGCGTAGCTCCGTCGCCACCCCACCTCCGAACCCATCTTTCCGAAATACGCAGCTTCAAGATCCCTCAGAGTGCATCCGCATATAGAAAGAAGCCCAGGAATAGTTATCCAAATTATCGCCACCTTCCCTGCCCTTCAGAGAAATGCAGGAAACTCTTAGAGAAACATTCACCTTCAACGAATGACCCGGTAGGAGCTGACTTAAATCCTGCTACCAAATCTCTGGCTTCGAAAAAAACGAAACCCTGGAAAATTGAACTACGTAACTGAAATCGTTATCTTGATTTTCCTGTAAAGAATTCATTCTACTTTCCCACCTTGACGCTGTCTCGCCCTGCTCCTTCCGATGCCCCTTTCTCACAGCTTCTCAGTGCTAGTCAACAAGGCAGGACCTTGGCCACCTGAAACAGGAGCCACAGGCCGAAGTGACAGTAAGCACGCCGCATAAAGCGTTTGAATTTATAGATTCAAATATAAGATCATGAAAAACTTGAATCTTCTCTAATCACTGCAGGGATCATCTACAGTCCACTATAATAGTTGGTACTGAGCTTTAGGCTCTGCGATATAGTTTATTATTCACAGACCCAGCTCCCCACTCGAGTAGAGGCTACATGCGAGGAAGACTATTTTATGGTCACCTCTGCTCTCCCGGGGTCTAGAATAGTAGTTAGAACAAACAGGGCACTCAATAAACGTTCAATGAGTTGATTTTACGTGTTTGGCACAGATATTTGTCATTTATGTCGTCTGCTGACCAAGTAGCACAGGCACTGAGCTACTGCTCACAATTTCGGCAGGAGACCAGGGAGCAAACTTCCCCCACGGGTCAGCTTAATCCTCCTGCTTTCTCCCGTTAGTGATTCAAGGGTCTGCATTTACAGCCCCCTCTATGCCAAGAGAAAACAGAGCCTGTTCATTCAGGGTTTGCACATGTAAATATATCGCTCACTCTGCAGCATATGGTAATAATTTTAAGATTAAATACCTAATTGTGAAGGAAAGAGCTGTTCTTGCCAGGACCCAGGCCTGTGAAAGTAGCCAACGCCGTCTCATTAGTTAGTGAGCTAATGGGAACGCTGCCATCATTTCTTTCAGTGTCTAGAAAACAGGGCCTGCGATGTGCCAAGTCTTCGCTGATTTATTTTTGCAAACAGCATTGTAATCAACCCAAGGATGCCAAAAAAGCAAATTTTTAAAAAATAAATATTCATTTGCTATGAAGATGAACCTGACCTTTATACCCAAGCCCATGACTGACGATTCCCAAAGACGACAGGAGCCAGTCATTCATCTCAACCGCATTTGCAGCCACGACGGCTGGAGCTTAAAATGCCCTCGGTTTTGCATCCCCGTAGCTTTCCTGTAAGAAATCACATTATTTTTCTCACGTACCTTATTATTTTCTGACCTTTTGGGGAAATCTGATAACATAAATCTGCAAAATAAAAAAATACTCAAGAATTCCCCGCCTCTCCCTCAGTGGCCTGCACACACCCTCAGCCCTGCAGTCGTCGTGCCGAGTGGGGCGTGGGGACCCCACAGGGCGGCATCGGGGTGGGGCCCAGGGCTGGGCACGCGGACGGTCCCACGGGTCCTGCCTCAAGCACTTCCTGGTGGTAAGGCTTTGGGGTGAGTTACCCCCTTTCCTAAGTCTCAGTCTTGAATCTACAAAATGGAAATCACTTAGTACCCATCTCATTGTTTCCTTCAAGTGACTAAAGGAATTAATTCACGTAAAGCAGGAGGGCAATGCCCGTGACACATTACAAACTCAATAAAAGTTCATTATTATGATGCATCAATATGGATCGCTGATTTAAAATTAAGCTGTTTGGAAAAATAGATTCTTGTGCATAGTTTCAGAACCTGCTCTCTCTTTTTGATTCAGATACTGTCTTGGAAGTTTAGGTATTTGACTTAGCTGAATTTCACTCTCATGAACTGTAAGAAAAAAAATCTATGGTATCTTTTCTGGGACTGAAACCAAATTAGGACCCAACACAAATTCTGAATGCAGAGTCTCTGGTGAGCTTCCCCAGCGGCCAGTGCCACATGGATATGGTCACACAGTGATGCCAGGAGAACAACACATCCTGACCCCACAAGGACAGGATAACAGGACCTTTGCATTTGGTACTTTCCCGGACCCTGGCCTGTGTGCTTCTTTCATCGGTCGATTTTAATCTGTACCCTTTCCCTATAAGAAACCGTAACCGTGAGCATCACGGCTCCCAGTCAGTTACGGGGTCCTTCCGGCAAATGATCAGACCTGAAGGTGGATTTGAGAACCTCCTGTCGGGAGCCTCTCAGACAGGACAGCAGTGGGTCCCTTGACAGAGGAGAAAACGGAGGCTCAGAAAGATAACCGCAGCTTGCTAACGTCACCGTGAGGGTAGAAGCGGCATTTGAACCCAGGCGTGGCTAACGGCAGAGCATGTGCTGCCTCCAGTGCTACAGGCGGGAGGAAAATTCACAGAGGAGGAGGAGGAGGAGGGCGGGAGAAACGCAGAGACCCAGGAACATGGTGGTCACGGCCTCTAGGGGATGGGTTTCAGCAAGAGATTGGGGTGTGGTGGGGAGAGGCAACATCCTTCCAAGAAGACCGCCTGAGTGCTAGTAACCCGACTTAAACCAACGTGACGCCACGGCAATTGAAGTGTGAAGCTATAAATAAATAAATACATAAAATCATGTAGCGTAGTTCAAAGTGTGCTGAAGAACACAGTGTATCGGTGTGAGTGTGCATACTGACCCGCAAACATGTACACACGTACACATAGTTCAGTGTGAAGGATACAGTGTATCGGTGTGAGTGTGCATACTGACCCACAAACATTCACACACGTACACATGGTTCAGTGTGCTGAAGGATACAGTGTATCAGTGTGAGTGTGCATACTGACCCACAAACATATACACACGTACACATAGTTCAGTGTGAAGGATACAGTGTATCAGTGTGAGTGTGCATACTGACCCGCAAACATATACACACACACACAGAGACCAGAGAGAACACAGAATAAGAGAAGAAAAGTGCGAGGGAGCACAGATGGCTCGATTTATTTCATGTGTCACTAATAATCTTGCAAATATGTTTGTGACTGACGGGCAGCATTTTTCACCGTGGAAAAGGAACATTTCACAATAAACTTTGGCAGAGAAAAATGTATTCCGAATGGAATAATTTCTCACACTTCCAAGCTGATATAAATGAATATGCAGAAAGCATTAAGAAAAAGAATGATTGATCTTCATATTTTCATGAAATCAATATGAACCTAAATTTTTCATTTTCTGAATATTTTGCAAAAACAGTACTGCCTTCTAATTCTGGTGGGGGGATATAAAAGAAAAGGCACAAGGTATAGGCTCTAAAATTTAGCAGAGAGTCTGTAGTTAAACAAAAAAAATGTTTTTGAGGAAAAACATCAATAAATTATCATCTTTCAAAGTTATTGTTGGTTTGATGTTTATTTATAGCAGCACATATTTCAACTTTAGGCTATAGAAAGGAAAATCTCTCAGTGCAGTCAAAAGCAATTTAAAAATTCCCTTTAATTTCCAGCCAAAATTTAATCTAGAGAACAGCGATGTTGAAAGATACCCTGTCCATTCTCCGAGTTTTAACTTCCCAGAACAAACCACCAGGTCACTCTAATTTTAGAAAAGGCACCTCAGAAGTCTAACTCAACTCCCTTCGGTTCTTTTGTTCCCCGAATTAATGGACTGATCAGGGGGTGAAGCCAACTACCACTCTGCCAGTCACAAGAAGAGAGGAATTCCTTGAGAGGCTTGCTTTATACTCAGCACGCTGTCCGGGGCTCAGCTAAGAGGAAAGGCTGGGTGCGAGATGTGTTCGGGCAAAGCAGGGTGGATGCCAGACCGAGAGGCCGGGGGATTCCCTTTGCAATCTATCCAAATCGCTCCACTGTTATTTTCCTTTGATTCTCTCTTCGTTTTTGTTTTTTAAATTTATCTTTATTGTTGCATTACATATGTCCCCTTTCTCCCCCCCCAACTGACCCCCTCCACCCTACTCCCACCGCCTCCCCACTGCACTGCTGTGTCCATGGGCTATGCGTATATGCATATAAGTTCTTTGGTTCAACTCTCCCCCCTGCTTTCCCTCTGAGATTCCTCAGCCGGTTGCATGTTTCAATGTCTCTGGGTCTATTTTGTTCATCAGTTTCTTTTGTTCATTAGATTCCACATATAAATGAGATCATGTGATATTTGTCTTTCTCTGACTGTCTTATTTCACTTAGCAAAATACTCTCCCTTCCTGCTGTCTCAAAGGGTAAGGGATCCTTCTTCTTTACAGCTGCGTAGTATTCCACGGTGTGAATGTCCTACAGCTTTTTTACCCACTCATCCACTGACAGGCACTTGGGCTGTTTCCAGATCTTAGCTATTGTAAATAACACTGCTATTGTCTCCTCTTCTTTGAATTTAGGAGACTGAACTAGATCTGGTGAGGCAAATAGATCCCTTCCTTGCGCCAACTCCTTTCCACCGGTAATGAGTGCTGGGCATGCCAGAGGTGGCTTTGTGCCGGGTAGGAGGGGCACTCGGATTGATTAGCAATGTCTGAATGGGCAGGTCGTAGTGGACATGATGTTTGTTTGGTAAAAGAATGTCACCTGCCCGTTGACTCAAACATTTGGTACAATGAGCAATAATAAGGAACTAATCTGTAACAACAGACCATAGAGCACTGAACCTGAGCTTTTTCATCTATAAAATTAGAAAGTTACCATGGACAATATCTAGCACCTCTTAACTGGAACATTCCATGTTTCTAGGTAGAAAATTTTTGAATGTGTCTGAATCGGTACTTGGAAATGAGTAACTGTAATAAACGCTGATGGTTACATTGACCGGTGTTATGTAGCATTTGGATTCTGAACACATAGATATACACAGCAATGATTCCCTTGGGCCACTTGGCTGCACTTCTCACTAATCCCCACCCAAGGACCATTTAGGGCCTCGATGCCCGAGGGAGATGGGACCACCTGGAGGTGGTCTCCTTCCTGGAGCGACAGTGAAGGTGGAAAGATAACTGCACCAACTTCAAAGAACCGGCCCTCAGGCTCTTTGTATCCAGAATGTGCTATTAAACCAGTTTCCAGGGCCAAAGGCTCTTCCATTATTTGCAAATATGTCATGAAAGAAGTCACATTTCATGCTAAAGTTTCGCATCCGGGATGCCTGCCGTCCCTACCCTTCTCCAAAGAGAGTTCATGTATAAGAGCACAAATAAAGGCAGGGTGGGGCGAAAAAGTGGGTTTACAGTTGTCCCTATGGAAAATACTACAATAATTTATAAATGATAATCCAAGAATTAACTCTGGCCCTGGCCCGTGTGGCTCAGTTGGTTGAGCGCCATCCCATGCACCAAAAGGTCACCGGCTCGATTCCTGGTCAGAGCATATCCCGAGTTAGGGCCTGGTCCCCAGCAGAGGGCACGCAGAAGGCAGCCAGCCAACGTGTCTCTCTCACATCAATGTTTCTCTTTCTTTATCCCTTCCTCTCTCTCTCAAGACAATAAAAACATTTTTTTAAAAAAAATTTTAAACTGTTTCATGTACTCACAACTGTAAACCAACTTTTGCCCCACCCTGTATTACCCAGAACCTTGAAACATGGATTTATAGGTTGAAAGAAAAACAGTTTTTAGCAAAAGTAGTTCACATTTTCGTCAAAAATATAGGACAAGATGTAAAACCATAGTGAGAAAAACACCTGCCAATGTGTGAAGTCCTAAGAAGCTTTGAATAAATGAAAAAAAGCTATAAATTCCACTGGAAAAAATACTGAGTTGACACCAAACGATACAAGGTTGCAGGCTCCACCTCCCAGGGAATGTCAGCAACTCCACAGGTCACAAAACCTCCCGCCAGAGTTTAAAGTAGCACATCCCAGGCGGCTCTGCTGCGAATGACATGGCGAGTTTTACTGGTCCTCAGTTGATAAACAGGGAAATAATTATATGTAGAGATAACGCGTAGAGAGAGATTTTATTTATTTACTTTTGGTTAAATAACAATGGTATCTGTCTAGAAAATAACTGGTGATTGGAGAATTTTTGATTAAGAAAATAGGGAAGGTTGGTAAAGCTTAGCCAGGTGAAGTTGTTTTTGCAAATTAGACGTTACAGGTCTGGCAAATTCAGTCTCAGCAGGAAAATGCTAATTGAGTGTGAAATGATTTCCCTGTTGAGTTTGGACTACTAACCTAATGGGCAGTCCCCAAAGGCTCTGTCCCACCAGGACAGCCATGCTGAGGTGCCTTGGACAGCAGAGATTTCCACTGAACCCAATATACTTGAAGACAGAAAAGCCCGGCCGGCGTGGCTCAGCAGTTGAGCGTTGACCTAGGATCCAGGCGACCGGGGTTCGATCCCAGTCAGGGCACATGCCCGGGTTGCGGGCTCCTGGATCCCCAGTTGGGGGCGTGCAGGAGGCGGCCGATCAATGACTCTCTCATCATTGATGTTTCTCTCTCTCTCTCTCTCTCTCTCCCTCTCCCTTCCTCTCTCTGAAATCAATAAAGGTATATTTTTTAAAAAATAGAACCTACATTTCTTGATCATATATGTAAATAAATAGACATATCTTCAAATTTCTTATTAGATATTTTTCTTGACACTATTATTAATTCAAGTCTCTTGACTTACATTTCAGATCAGGAAAAAATCATGACTTTAAAAAGATACGTACTTTGTAGCTTTTAAATAATATGATGTTGTATATTACTAAAAGTTTATAACAGATAAAGAACTCTTACAGCTCAACAATAAAAAAAAACAAATAAAATAACCCACTTCAAAAAATGGGCAAAGGACTTGAATATGGGATGTTTCTCCAAAGGAGATATACAAATGGTCAAAAAGCACATGGAAAGATGTTTAACACAGTTAGGCATTAAAGAAATGAAAATTAAAACTATAAGATGCCAATTCATACCCAGTAGAATAGTAAGAATTAAAAAATGGACACTAATAAATGTTAACAAGGGTGTAGAGAATTGCAACAGCTGGTGGGAATATAAACTAGCACAACCACTGCAGAAAATAGTTTGGTGGTTCCTCAAAGAGTTAGACATAGAGTTACCACGTGACCCAGCAGATCCACTCCTAGGTATATAGCCCTCAACGTTGAAAACAGGTTTTCAAACAAATACCCATGAGCGTTCATAGAGCATTGTTCACAATAGCCAAACGGTGAGAACAACTTGCGTGTCTCTAAGTGGATAAATGGCTAATGAAACTTGGTATGTACCTACAATGGAATATTATACCGTCGTAAAAAAGGAGCACTGATACAGGCTACAACATGGATGAATCTAGAAAACATCTTCCAAGGGAAAGAACCCAAACACCAAAGGTCACGTATTATGTGATCCCATTTATATGAAATACCCTGAATAGGTAAACCCCCAGAGGCGGAGAGTGGACTGGCGGTTGGCAGGAGCTGAAGGGAAGGGGGCAGAGAGCAGCGGCTCCATGGGCACAGGGCTGTCCCTCGGGGTGGTGGGAATGCCTGATGGAAGGTGACATTGGGGGTGGGCTGCACAACACCATGAATGCACTAGATGCCACCGAACTGTGCACTGGACACTTTAAAATGAAACTCACATAAGATGAAATTAATCAATTCATTTTTCTTAAGTTTATAGCAGACTTCTCAAGGCTGTGTTGATGATAAGTGCCCATAAAAAAAAAAAATTTTTGATGGGGTCATGACAAATGAGAGGAAGAATAGTCTAAAAGGAGTCCTGCCCACTGCCAAGTCTCGGACAATGCGAGGATCATAATGAACAGTGATGGTAATAGCTCATAACTCACTGTGGGGAAAGGAACCCATTAGTCCTTACTGGTACCAAACAGTGAGGGAGAAGAGAAATCTGTTCCTTACAGCGGGATGCCAGCTAACAGCTACAAAAGGAACGGCAGAGTTACAAATAACCATTTCGCAATATCATAATAGCACTCAATTCAGGCAAGAATCATCGCTGGATGCTAAAAATGTTGCATGAAAGTTGATGAAAGTAGAATATTTACACGAAATGTATTAATTAATGACAGTGAATGCTACGGTGAAAAATCCTGGCAGGTTCCGCCGTTGCTGAGGGAGGGAGGCCGGTATCACTAAAACTGTAACAAACAGAGCACGCGCCTCCTGATAGGATGGACTTACGTTGCCTTATTTTTGAAATCTAAAACTTCGAGCTAATCATAAGAAAACATTAGAAAAACCCAAAATAAGGGACATTCTACAAAAATGCAAGAATGTCAGTGTCGTGAAAAAGAAAGAAAGTCAGAAGAGACAAGACAAGCAAAGGTGATGGGCGATCCTGGGTTGATTAGGACAAAGCAATGGCTATAAAAAATATATATATTATTGGAACAATCAGTGACATTTAAACATGGACTATATATTAGACAATAGCATTGAACTGATGTTAAAAATCCTGAATCTGATCACTGTGTTTGTGATTATGTAAAAGAAAATCAACTTTAAAAGGACTGAGGGCTAAAGGGTCTTCATAGCTGCAACTTACTTTCGAGTAGGTCGGCAATAATGATGGTGATAAAAATTACAGAAACGTGTGTACACACACATTCACCTACATACTGCACATGTAACTGTGAGGAGCAGATAGTAACATCCCAAATATGCATCTTTGGGATATTGATTATTTTAAACTATTGATTTTTAAGAAATGAAGGACTCGAGATAAACCTCTGACTTTCCCCCTTAACTGCCTAAAAGCATTCAGATGAAGGGCCCGCCGCTCCGGAAGGGGAAGGAGCCATCATCGTAGGTAACTAGTTTATCACGAGCCAGGCGTGATGACAGGGAAGAGCCAACAAGGCCCATGTCATCAAAGCCCTCGCTGTGTCCCACTGTGAAAGACGCCCCGGAAGACGACTATTTACAGAACATCTGCTTTTCCATCTCCATGTGAACTGCCTTCCTGCCCTTTAAAGCCACAAATCACCCCCTCTCCTCCCCAACGGTTCCCTCTCCTTAGCTGCCGACGGCATAGAAGCCTTGGCTGAGGGATGCGTCCTTGGGTGTTCAGGTCTCACATTCTCATGGACCCCGTAGGTGCGCACATAACACATCTGTCATTGCCTCCCGTTAATCTCCCACGTTCAATTGATTATTAGTTCAAACCGGAGGAATTAGAAGGGTTTAGAACGAAAACGAGAGAAAGCACCAGTTGTCGAGAATATTTAGGAATTCATGGTACTGTTTGCAACTTTTCTACAAGTCTGGATTTATTTTTTTCAGAATTAAAAACCTAAGTTTTTCTAAATGTCGTTCCTGAGATGAGCTTATTTTTGTTCCGGCCTGTACCCGGGTACAGATCTGAGGCTGTGTTCTCAGCTGTACTCTCTTAACTGCCATTTCCCTGTTAAAAACGTGGCAAACAGAAATGAGAAATCCTACTTGCTTATCAAGTCTAATTGCTCTGCTGCCGCAAGATGACTCCCCGCGGCCTCGCTTTCGCTGCCACTTCGGGCCCCGTCAGGCGTCAGCTGGTGGGATTCCACCGTTTCCTCCGAAAGGCGCCTTCTGGCAGCTGCCTTTTGCTCAGATAGAGCTCTCCCTCAAGTGTTTCCTGGGTCGTGCTACCAATTTTGCAACAGACCTCGTCACTCAGGAAGATAAATACTTATTTGTAATGGTCTGCACACCAACTTACTTTAATTATTAACCTTTGGCTTCTTTGTAGAGAAATTTGAGAAACGCTGTACTTGGGATAAATTGTTACGTGTAAGGACGCACGTGCTGACTGGCCTGGCTGGTGGCTTCTCCCTCCCTCTCTCTCTCTCTCTCACGGCCTGTCTTCAAGACCAAGGACTACTTCAAAGCTCTCCTCATTCGTGTGCAGAAGACACTTCGTGGATGCTGCCAGTAATTTTGACTATTCTCCGTTGGAACTACGGTCTCGTGAAATATCCGAGCTAGAAGGGGCCTCAGAGATGACCAGGTTTAATCCCCTTGTTTTACAGATAAAGAAACAAGGTCCAGACTTGTTTACCCGAACTAATGCATTCAACTGCAATTAGGGCTGGAATAGGAGACCCGGTCTCTGCCCACCACTGTGCCTCATCGCATGGTGTAGGGTCTTTCTCTTAGCTGGCGGCCACCCTCCACGTCTGCAAGAATTCGCAGAATTGCTAGTGTGCTTTTCACAAGCACTGCACTTGCAACGGCCTTGCAACGCCAGGTTCCATTCTAACGAAGCTGAAGGAACTTGACCTCTGAAGGTCCGGAGCAAGGCCCAGGTAATCCTGGCCCGTGTCAAATACAGGGGCACCTGGAGCAGGTCTTTACTCCTCTCATCTCCGGGCATAGTTCTGCCTAAAAGCTTGTTCTCCGACCAACTAACGAGAGAAGGCAAGTCGGCGCCCAGAGATGCACCCCTACAGACGCTGCTCGGAACCACCACCCCAGTGCTCCAGCTAACGGGCTCGATTACAAAGGAAGAGGGCGACAGAGTCCCGATTCTTCTCAAGACGCAAAGTTTTCTACTTCCCGAAACATCTGAATGCCCGGTTTTTCCCTTCCACTCCGGTGCTGGCCAAGATCGTAACCACATATTAAATCTCAGCAATAAGGAGAGTTTTATAGTCGTTTGTGCTGGACACAGACAATGATGGGGTGAAGGCCTGGGAAGAGGGAGGGTGCGAGGCGGAGGGGGTCAATGGGGGGAAATAAATGAGACACCTGTAATACTTTCAACAATGAAGATAAATTTAAAAAAATAAAAATGTATAAATTTTTTTAAAAAGTAAATGCTTCAAATCTAGAGAAAACCTATCTGTATAGAACCTTAAAAAGAAAGAAGCTGTGGGGGAACCGGCACCACGTAGGTGAAGGGGAAGACCCTCCTATTAAGTGACAGAGGCCAGGGGCCATCAGAGCGGGACAGAACCCGGGACGCAGGGAGGAGGGACGACAGCTGGAGGGAACATCCTCACAAGTTTCCTTGTACTGGGAGCCGGAGAATCTAGTTTTATTTTTTAAAACCTTGTCTTCAGACTCTTACAGGCTTTATTAATTTATGTCATAAATCGACATTAGCGCTTGCCGAGGCTGACGGTCAGAGTTCTGCGTCCCCAGGACCCAAGTCACAGGCGCGTTGCCAGCGGCCCGTCCCCCTGCTCCGGCCCCGACCACACCGCGTCCCCCGCCTCCTCCCCCCGGCTGCTCCTCCACTTTGGGTTTCCGTTAAATGACCGCGCCCCTCGGGTCGGATCGCCAGGCCTCGCCGTCTCCCTGCGCACCCTCTGCCCGGGGCTCCCATCTACACAGGCTGCTGACTCCCGAGTTCGTCTCTCAACCCCGATCTCTCCTCCAGGCTCCCCGCTCAGGCCTCCAGAATGCTCTGTGGCCAGGATGTGACTAAAAGGCAAACCAAGCTTAACCCACCCTTCTGGGATGGGGGGGGGGGGCAGCTCCCCTCCATTTACTGGCAGCGCGCTTGGGGTCCCCGGCCACTCCCTCGCCAGCTGTACAAAAATGAATGGAACCAAACCTTCTCTCTCGTTCAGTATTTGGAGAGACACTTGCAGAGAGCCCTCAGATAACCTTTAATTTCTCTCTAGGCAACAAATGCACTTGGTTCTTCCAAGAGCGTCCGCCCCGTGGCGCGGGGGAGGGCCCCTGGCCTTCAGGGTGAGTCTGTGCACCTCCTGCCCTTGGTCTACAGCAAATGTCGGCCTCCTAACCCGCACTGACTTCTCCGAACAAGAGGATGCCCGGCGCTAACTGAAATGTACGGCTGTCCCAACGGGCCGCAGATATGTCGGCTGCGGGCACACGCCGTTCTAACGCTGATTCATGGCACCTGCAGACACTCGAGGGCCCTCCCATTAAGGGAGTGACACACGAGCATAGCCACAGGGACTCGAAACAAAGCAAGGGCTGCCTGACAGGCTCAGTCCTTTCAGTGTGATTTCATCTCTCGTCTGTACACACCGAGGATATTTCCAACAGGGCTGAGGGTGATTGAAGGGACGTGGAAATGTACTGGCCCAATGTTAAATCAAGTTAAACACTGGACGTTTCCATCATTTAACACTCAATTAAGCCAGGCGGAGGGCCATTTGTAAGCACCGCGTCGGCTGTACATTTCTCCTCTCAAACAATCCCCTTCGGTCTCCTCTCCCAACGCCCCGCCTGCCTGGCATCGTGCCGAGTACTGCAAACAGGAAGGCTCAGGCATCCTGACCTTGGCCTGACCTTGACAGCGTAACTAGCGAGGGGGCTGATGTGCACTCGCCGTAAAAGCAGAGGCTCCGCAGCAAGTGTCCGAGTGAGGATTCTCCTCAGCAGCCACCGCGGCGAGGGCGCTAACATGCTCCGGAGGTCAACCCCGGCCACCCCATCAGAGGCAGCTGGCGGCTGCGGGCCGCTCCTTCCCAAGGGGGGGAAGGCGCCTCAGCAGAACTAGTGAGGATGGTGTCTCTGGGGGAGGCACGCGGGACGTTCCCAACCCTTCCTCCACATCCGGGGCCTCGGGGTGGCGTTGGGATGCCACTACATTCTAGAAAACACCTGAGATCACTGGCATCTCTCAGACGTGGCCGGGCAGGAAATCTGAAAAAGCCACTTGAAATACATGTTTATGAAAAACGCCCGACGGCCAATACATTGAAGGTAACTCGAGGAAAAAGGAAAACATTTAAAAAAACAAGGCTTTCTGACAATGCTGCGTTGGCTTTGTATGTCTACATTTAATTTTATACTATTGATCTTGAAGAGTCCGGGAAGGAAGCAAACTTCTCCTTGCTTGTTACGCTTGTGTCTAGGTCTTGGACGTGTTAGCGGGTCTCTCTGCGCACGGGAACTGTCAGAGCGAAAGCCGGGCCGGGAATCCGAGGACGTCCCACCACTAACCCTCCTGCAGACAGGCCGCCTAGGTGCTGTGAGTGTCGGCAAAACAGGACAGCAAGGAATCTGGGAACGCGTATAAACTCCTGCTTTGTAAATCAATGGCTGTATTGATTAGAGCCGCGCAAGGGTCACAGTAGCTCAGGATGGAGGTGCTAATGCCTCTGTCCCCCACAGCGGCAGCTCCTGATTGGGGTGTCTTCATATCACTGTCACGTACGCTTAGGAAAATGTCAATTGCCCGTAGCAAAGAAAGGGGAGGGCGATGATAAAGGTTACGGTGTAAACTACGTCCCATAAAATCTACCTTCCAGGACCAGGAAGACAGAAAGAACGTCTGACTTTTCGGCAGAAGCCACTTTCCTCGCTGTAAGCTGGCAGGAGCGAGAGGGCAGGGTGGGAAGGTTCTAGAAGCAGTGTTTCCTCGCTCCAGGTCTGGCCTGGGTGCTCATCGGAGAGCGCCGGGCGCCCGTCTGCAGGACAGCCGTTCTGGATGCGACAGTGACAACCGGGAGGCCGCGGATTCCGAGGTCTGGCTCTGACCGCGGGCTTTTTCACTGGCAGGGAGACAGCACTGTACTATTTGGGGACAGAGCCCGAGAAAGGGAACCCAGATGAACGTGAGAATCCGCACCCGCCCCCTTCCACCTCTGACGGGGACCTACCAGGAGCAGGAATGACCACACAGGTCAGGGGAACATCTGCTTTGCTGCTTTTCATTCCACGGCCGGGCAAAGAAATTTGCTTTTATGGCACCAAAATAACTTGGAATGCGGCAAAAATAAATGCACCTTCTGTCTCATGGAATGTTATTGCCGTGGGACGCCCTGCGAGTGCTCGGTGGCATTTGCAAGCATGTTTTTTGTTCCCCTCGCTCCTTTCTCGGCTCCGTAATGCGGTCCTCATGGTTTGAGCACTAGACTTCAAATGAGTCCTCTATTCAGAGCGTGTACAGACAAAATGAGCCGTTTCCCTAGTAATGGGGACCGCGTGAGAGCCCTGGGCACAGCCCCGCCAGCCCCGCGCCGGGCTCCCCCGCCCTGCCGCTCGCGCGTGGGCTCCCAGCGAGCGTCCCCTGCTCACGGGGGGGCCCCGAAGCCTGCATAGTGACTGCATCACTGCACTAAAACAGACCCGCTACACAAGGTTAGGCTGTAAGAAGGGCTCGTGATGGCGAGGGTTCGTTCACTCACGTTCTGCAGCAGGTCTGAGGAGGAGAACGGCAGGGAGGGGGCGTCACGGGAGAGACGGGCTCTGCTTTCATGGGCATGTGCTTCAAAGCATCTCCAGCCCTGAAACACCTAAGCCCAGTCTCACTCAAACATATAAAAAAAATAAAACATTAAAGTAGTTTTACGTCTAGCGGTGTTGACGTTTTGTGTGTGTTATCAGTTAGCCAGTTACTTTATTTCCGGGATGACACAACATTAGAGGAAGAGCTGCCTCCGCTGACCGAGTAATACACTTGTTTTTCATTTTAAATACTGGCTCTCAAAGGCAGCCAAACACAGTGGACTCTCCTAGGATAGAAACTAACATGAAAATTAAAAAAAAAAAGATCATCTGAGTCGAGAGAACGCTTGCCTTTGAGGATAACCGTTTGCAGACAGCTTCACACTCCGCTGAAATCCTCCAATTAGGGGGCAGGAATTTAGTCCAAGATCTCGAAGTGAGAAAAGCGCGGTTCCGCTGAACCATCGCCAGCACTCTCCCGTGGACGTGTTGTGCGAACCTGTTTACAGATCAGCCAACACGGGGAGCAAAAGCTGTGCTAACGAACATGCAAAGCAGAGGCGGGTGAGGCCGCAGACGACGTGCGAAGGGAAGAGAGCACAGTTGTGAGAGCGTTGGCTCTGGGGTCCGCCTGTACCCCCCCAGCTCCTCCCTGCCTCTGCGACTGCAAAGCTAGCCAGCCTCTGAACCTCAGCCTCCTCTTCTGGGAAGAAGGGAAGATGCCGAACCGCCTCCCAGCGCCGGAGAAATAAACCTGTGTGCGTGCCCTGCTCGCCACATTTCGGCGTTTTGCATGCGGTTAACACTCAGCAAGTGCTGCTCATTACTTGAGGTACTTTTATAATTTCAGCAGCACGACTTCCACTTCAGAGGCTGACCTCTTCCACTGTGTTCCGTGGACAGCTCAAGGAAAATCACTTGTGTTTTCCTGAACAACAGCAACGACACATTGTTTGAAGATTTTTTAAATGAGTTTTTAGAGAGAGAGGAAGGAAGAGGGAGAGAGAGAAACATGGATGTGAGAGCGAAACATCCATCGGCTGCCTCCTTTGTGTCCCCCAACCTGGGACAGAGCCTGCTGCCCGGGCATGTGCCCTGACCTGGAATCGAACCAGCAACCGTTCAATGCTCCGCACAGAACAACGCCCAACCAACTGAGCCACACAGGCCAGGGAGCCATAATAAATTTAACAACAAAAATAACAGTATCAAGCTGCCTACCAAGCAGAACACTGCACCCCATCAGTGACACGCCACTGTGAGCTCTTCTCCCCAAAATCGGGATGGATCCTCCCCAAGGCCCTGAGGGGCACATCCGTTCTCTACGTCCACAGGAGCAGTACCACGGCCCAGTCGGCCACGGACTATGGCTAATACCTCACCCAAGAACCATAGCGGAACCTTGACCTCACGTACACAGGTCTACGCGTCCACAGGTGTAGATGTGAAGACTTGACGCTGCAGAGCTTGAACACGCTGTGATTTTACCCGTCGAACCCCGAGTTCCGACTCATTTGTTCAATCCTGCATTCTCCTCAATTACTCTGTGTCACGGGCCCAGGGGCAGAGCACCAATCCTGGCCTCTGCCGGCAGGGGACAGGCTTCTTCCCAGAGAGGGTAGGTCTGTAAGCGCCACTGACGGGCAACGCGGGAGCCCCCCAAGGGGACTCGGCGCATTATCCGCACGCGTCCTTCGTGCTGCCCAGAACTTCTTTACCCTTTCCAGCCCCGAGTCAGAAGCCAGCTGCCAAAGAGGCTCACTCCTCGGAGGGTCAGGCCCGAGTACAGTACACGGAATGGTAATAAACAGAGCAGTAGCCCTCAAAAAATCTGTATTGAGTACCTGGCACGTGCCCAGAATTACCTCTTTTAATCACCTAGTCAACTCGTTTCCAAAGATATTCCTAAGACCAAGATCTGAGCACCTGCCCCCCAACAATAGTCCTACCAGAATAGAGTAGGGCGATACAATGGAGTGAAGATAGCTTTAAGGTGTAAAGCTGGGCCCTGGCTCGTTTGGCTCAGTGGTTAGAGCATCAGCCTGAGGACTGAAGGGTCCGGGTTCGATTCCGGCCAAGGGCACCTACCTTGGTTGCAGGCTCCATCCCCTGCCCCAGTGGGAGCGCATGCCGGAGGCAACCAATCCATGTCTCTCTCCCTCCCTGAAAAGCAATGGAAAAAATACACTTGGGTGAGGGATTTAAAATAAATAAAATAAAAATTTCAAGCTGAAAACTCAGTGGTGGCATCGGGGTGCGTCAGAGCCACGAGAACCCCCGTCTGTCCTGCAGCCCTTGCTCGCTGTAGTAAGCGGCTGAGCCCCCTCCCCACGCTCAAGGAGAGACGCTGCGGACAGTCGCTAACACGTTAGGCGGCGGTCAGCCCTGGGCCCCTGCCCTCCATCAGCGAAGGGCGGCAATCTGACCAGGACGGTTAACAGCCACCTTCGCTCTCCCGGCTAGTGGAAGTCAAGCAAAAGTGACATAAAATATTCATGAAAATTCAAATGGCCCTTTAACTGCTAGGTGGTGCAATACAAATAGAATCCTCAATATCTTACTGACAAGAACGGTTTGCTGGCTCTCTTGCTCAGAAATCACTGCCTTGATCTTCTGCTCAGATGCAAAAGGGTAACTTTCATTGGCCCTCCTTTACACAAGAACCCACATATGGAAAAAAAATACCAACAGACTGTGCACAAGAGTATTTCACAGGGGACATCTCGGTGCTCAACTTTTGCTGTGAATTTACATGTCATCTTGGTTCTCAGCATCTAATTTTTGCCTAGAACTTACGTAAATCTTAGTAGCTATATGAACCCATGTGATTTATTAAACTGCACTGAATGTGTACCAATCGAAGAAGATGCCAAGAGGAAGTGGCGTGGTCAGCAGAGCAAAAGGCCCAGTCAAAGGACACACTACGCCTCCTAAGTAAAAGCCTCTGTGTGAATGACCTCAGGTGTAACCAGAGTCACTGATCTGACCAAGTGTATCCCCTTTAGTGGCAGGTTTTTTATTAGCTAAACGAGTCTCTGATTTTACTGAAGTGTTTGGAACTAAACGAGCACACGGAAGAGAGTAGTAAATTACTCCTCCAGGGACGCAATGAGGTTCAGCTAATCAAACACTGACCTTTTAATATGCAAACTGTACTATTAAATATACAAAGCCAAGAGGGCCTGTTTCTGCCTTCAAGTTGCTTACTATCTAGGCACAAATAAACCACGAGCAATAATACATGTTGGAACGAGAGAGATACAATAAAACAGCATATATTTAAAATGTGATAAAATAAGGAAACTACTTATTTTCATTGAGATGAGGGGAGCTTGTTAAAGGATGGATTTTTGAGCAGAAGCCTCGTAGAGCTGGCAGGCTTGCAGAAGAAATAAACTAACCCGGTGAGAGAGGGCCAGGCAGGATGAATTCAGGAAAGGCTGAGGACTGAGTGTGGCTGAGGGAAGGCAGGCCCTGGAGTTAGAAATGGCGAAAACGACTGCACAGCCACATGGGAGACGCACCAGAGTGACTAGCGCAGTTACACCCGTCAGCCTTGGAGTCAGACACTTTGGTTTGACTGCCAACTCCAACGAGCAACTGTGTTGAGTTTTTGCTCCCTCGGCCCTCAGTTTTCTGATCTGTAGTGAGACTAATAGCTACCTAGTATATTTTTATGATATATTTTTATTGACTTTTAGAGAAAGAGGAAGGGAGAGGGAGAAGAGAGAAATGTTGATGAGAGAGAAACATGGATCAATCAATTGGCTGCCTCCTGCACACCCCCTATGGGGGATCAGGCCTGCAACCCAGGCAGGTGCCCTGACTTGGAATTGAACCTGCAACCTCTTGGTGCCTGGGTTGATGCTCAACTACTAAGCCACACTGGCAGGGTGCTACCTACGATTTTAACAGGGAAGATGGACTGAGACAACTCATGAAACACTCATGAGACACAAGTGTTCAGTAAATGCTGTCTGCTGCTGCTGTTGCTATTTTAGTTATTCCATCATGGGTGGAACTGAGTCCTCAGTAGAGAAGGTGAGGTATTTTACTAAACAACATAGCACCAGTTATAGAAGTAAAATCATACCCAAAAGAATCCCATCTTACTTTTAGAATAATAGCTATTATTTCTGATTATAAAAACACTAATATATCTTGACTGCAGAAATTTGAGAATTAAAATAAAATAAAATAATAAAATAAAATCTCCCTTTCTCCCATGATAGAAAACTACCACCAATGGTTTGGTATAGGTCGTTTTTAGATGTATTTATTTTCCATTATTTCTGTGCAACTTAAAAACTACCTCTCTCTCCAGTTACTAACCTATCTACCAAATATACATATACCAAATATGTATTTTTTTTTCTATACTCTTTCCCTATTTATTCCCATGGCCAAAGAAGAAGTGAAAGTCAACCCTCTGAAAGCAAAAAGGGGAGAGATGCACAGAAAGAAACCAAGATGAGAGTTGGATCTACAGAGAAAGATGGAGAAAGGGGGGGTTGGAGGGAGAAAGAGGGATTGAAGAAGGGAGTCTGAGAAAGAGACAGACAGAGAGGTATACAGACAGGAGACAGATGATTATCTCCTGGACTTCTGACATCTTCCTCAGTCTTGGTTGTGAACTTTCCCGAGGGGTGAAACTACGCACCTACGGCGACTGGAGTCACACCCCTCATGAACAATAAGACCTACGGTTAAATGAGAATCTCATTGTTTCCTCCAATTCTGCTTCTCAAAAACGTCTTTGAGAAGCAAATGAGGCTCTGACCCGGCTTCCTTTAGTCCAACCCTCCCAGGAACAGCTAAGGCCACCCGCCTCGCATGGCGTTTCTAGCTTAAGAGCGAACCCGCTCTCAGAACGGGACCGCAGAGGCAGGGCCACCGCAGCTGCCCCTCGCACAGTGGCGGCCCCCCCTCAGCAGCGGCCTCGCCGAGTAAGCTCAGGGTACCCGGTGCCCGCTGTCCGGTGCGTCACACCCATTCCTTAAAAACGCTCTTTTCCTTTCAGCTCCTTGTTGCTGACCACACTGAGCGCCAGGCTCGCCCATTTCACAAGCGCACACCGAGGGCCTAGCGCAGTCAGAGGAGCCTGGGCTCCGCAGGCGGACAGAGCTGGGTTCAACTTTCAGCCCCATTATTTAACAGTTTGGGGGACCCTGGGCAAGTAACCTAACTTCGCTGAGCCAGTGTTCCTACGCGGTCCAATGGGGATTAAAAACGTCTTTCCTATAAAGATGTTGTGAAAAGCAAGTAACTTTTAAAACATACACAGTTAGTACTCAAGTGTTGTTCGCTCCGTCTTTCTGTGCTACCGGGCTTAAAGATAAATAAGAAGTTCCCCCTCCAGGGGAACCTTAAAAAGGCAAATGATTCAAATTATAGAAATAATTATAATACAGTTAAAAATGATCAGCGATGGGAGAGAGAAAGAATGCTATCTGGGGGTCAAATGAGAGATTGTATCTGGCTAGAGGGCCAGATACGAGGAGGGGTTAGCTATTGAACTAAACTAACTTACTTAGGACTCGGCAGACAGGTGAGAGGCAGCGACCTGGTGCAGGGCAGAAGGGGCACTGCAAGCAGAGAGGAAAGCCGGGCAGATGCTGGTGACGACACAGATGACAATGACGACGACAACGGCTGTGATAATAACGGCGGTAAGGGTGACGTCAGACATTCATGCAGGCTTACTCTGTCCCAGATACTTTTCTAAGCTTCTGCACACACTCACTGCTTAAATCCTCACAACAATCCTAGGAGGACCCACTCCCCAGACCACTTCTCCAACAACGGCCACGAAACACACTGCCCCGGGCTCCACGAAGTAACAGTAGCCTTCACAAATGAGTAACTTCAACCTTCAACCAATGAATAAATGTTTACTGTATCCCTACACTTTCTTATCTGAAAAGGAAAGCAGAACTCTTCCGACATAATTTAAGGACTGTAACGATTCATTTATGCTTTAAAATTATTTCAATACATTTTAATGTGAACTGTAGGAAACCCTGCAGACACTGGCTACAAGGCAGCTGACATGGACATCCAGGTGTTCCAGTGTATTTCCAAAGGTAATCTTCTCTACAGTTCTAGTAGATTCTAAAGAAAAAAAACTTGACAAAGTAAGGGGAAAATGGGGGTACAGGGAAGAAAAGAGGAGAAATCAGAGATCTGTCAGTTATCCAGTAGATGAGAGGTGATATGGTGGAGAAAGTCTTGGAAGACCGGGGGTTCCTTGCTCTTGCTCCCCCCATGATCTGTGTGCTCTTAGGTCCCTTGATCTTGTAGGGACAAGACACTGCAGTTTTAAGATTCTATGGTTTTAGTTTGATGACCATTTGCAACTGTACAAATTCAAAAGCCCTGAAATCTGTATTCAGCCACAATGTAATGTCTTCATGTGGTACTTCATGAAGATGTGATAATTTAGTGAGTTGTTAACGTATCTTTTCGGAGAGTCACTTTTCATATTTCTAGTAAATGGCAGACCTGACTGATGGATGAAAATCACCGGAAACGCCAAATTCTACTAAGCTGCTGAAGCTCCTGTAGCAAAAGGAGGAAACTATGGCCAAAGAGCAAAATTCTCACCCTTCTCACCGAACATCAGAGTTATTTCCTCTCTCACATTGAAAATCCACTTCTCTTGTTCCATGATATGAAATCTATAAAAATGAGTATGAAATCTCTTGAATGTATCATATACATGCCTACACCAAAGGACAATCGCAATATAAGCAATCTCCTCCCCTACACGCCCCAAAGGTAACCATTTAGTTAAAACAACTTCCTAAGATACGGCATAAGGTAGCATTTAAAATACCCAACTCTCACTACGTTAAAACTTAGACATTTTCTTTGATTCCTGAAAGAGACCGAAATTGTAAACATTAGGTATGATTGTTGGTTTCATTTATAAGCCCAGAAAGTAGTTTAATCAGCTCTCTGATGATCACCACTTACTTTCATTACGGGAGTGCATTCTAATTGGCTTGATGACTGGATTTGTCAATTATGCAGTCAGCACCAATCAACCCAAGGGAAATGCTTAAGGAACCAATGGCAGAAAATGAAAACCCTTTTTTTTTTTTCAAATAATTATCAGAATTCTAACAGAATTTTTTCATATGTGGGAATAAAATCCTGCCAGTGTTGAAATGACTTGAAATATGCAAGAGGTTGAGGCTGGAAGGAGTAAAATTGGAGGAGAAGGGGTAAGATGCTTATTTCTGTCATCAGAAGGACGTTAGGCTTCATATGGACACACATAGCCTGCATCTGACCAGATCCCGAACATTCAGAGTAAACACTAGTGTCCAGCAGAAAGTAAAACCTGACAATAACCGTCTGGAATCAGCATTATTAGAGGAATAAAGAAACTGCTTTTGTCTTGAATTTATTTCTACTCCAAAGTGTAGAAACTATTTGAATACATTTTTATAGAAGGGAAATATAAAGCATTTGGGAACGTTTTAAAGAAAACTACAAAGTAAAAATATTTGTTAGAGACAAAACTTCTTTTCTTTAATTTCCTGGTATTATGATGATTTAACTGCCAGCTGCTGGCCTATGTCGTTTCAATAAACACTTAAGAAGCAATTAGATGCAAAGTTTTTATTTCCCCAAGAAAATCTAATAATATGAAAAACGTCATTTCTTTTTACTCCACTAGAGGGTAGACTCTCAAAACGAGGGCCGGATCATGTATTTAGCCTATCTTTGACCTGTTGATAAATTAATCCTATGTTCCAGTCATCTCAATAGCATGTTTCTCTACTATACTAATTGAGGTTGTAAAACATGCATTTTTAAAAATTGCTGTCGATTTACAACCAGGTGCTCTTTCAGAAACACACACTGCTTTGCTTTTCTGGGTTTCTTTTCCCAATTTCAACTATGTAGTGTGTGTACATTGTATATTTTCCGGGAAAATGTACATTCAGAGTCAATAGATCTAAAAATAAAAAGAATTTGTTTTCTCGGGTATGTAATATATTACAGTAGAAATGTTCCCCCAGAATAGTAAAACATACACCGTAAACATACACACACACACACCCAACACCACCCCACGTACCCACGCCTAAGTGGCTGGCAGATGAACTGCTTCACATAAGGAGAAGTGAGTGAAATGCAATTGGAAATACATATTTTTCAAAACGCCCCCTTCACATGCCTACGCTGTGAATTATAGGCAGAAGCGAATATATGCTTGATTTTTTTTAAATCTGGTCAACCCAGATAAGAAATACCACTGCTTTAAAAAATAAAATGTTACTGAACAGCAAGCACATTTGGGGGAATTAAGTGGGACCGACAGAGCCGCGGACGCCACTCCAAGGGCCCCAGGCGGCTCTTCCTAAATGATGGGGCGGCTGGTGGGCTTCACGGAGGGGGAGGCGGCGGCTCTGCGCCCCTCCCAGGTGTGTTCACACTTGGGGAATTCCGGTAGGGAGTGCGCCCTGCTATGTGCAGAGAGAAAGCAGTGTCTCTGAAAGACTAATAACCTAAAAAAAAAAAAAAAATGGGAAAACTTGTCCAAAAATTCCTCTCCCTCATCAGAAAGGGACTGAGAGAGGGAGGGAGAGATGGAGAGAGGGGGGAGAGATGGAGAGAGGAGGGAGGGGCCGAGGGAGGGCCGAGGGCGGGAGGGGGATGATCCTGGGGAAATGTGCAAACCTGTTTCATTTATTTGTATCCTAAGCAGCAGTGGCACAGAACAGACAGGTCGCTTCAGCCAACCAGACGGGAGCAGCGGCGCGCGCTCCGTCTCCGCCGGGGCGTGGGAGCGCTTGGCTCCTCCCCGGGAGTGGGGGGCGCTGGGTTATTAATGACCCCGAGCGGGAGGCACGGAGTCGGGGTGACAGCTGACGGGGTGAGCGACGCAGCGCTGCCCGCCATGGAGACGGGCAGAAGGAGCGCCAGCCCCGCGGGCCGGTCCTCGCCGGATGGAGAGCCTCGGCCGGCCCACTGAGAGGGAGAGGGGGAGAGACAGACGGAGGGAGACGGAGAGACAGAGGGAGGAGCCGCGCTCCCGCTCCCGCTCCCGCACCGGCCCCGGCCCCGGGAGGGACCAGCTGCGCCCCCGCCCCCTCGCCGCCCGCCGCCCGCCCGGGGACGCGGGCCCCTGCGTGCCCACCTGGAGCACATGCCCGCGTGCGCTCGGCTCCCCGCGCGCGCACCCACTGCCGCCCGCGGCCGGGAGACCGCCATGTGACGCCCGCCTCGGAGGCCGGCGGCGGAGCGATCCACGCGCAGGGCGCGGAGGGGCTGTTCCGGGGAAACTGCCGCGCAAGGTAAGTTTAAAACGAGCCTTTCCGCGGAGACGCGCTCCGTCCGCGGTCGCCTCGCCGGGTGCGGGTGTTTCTGCGCCTCCGCGCCGCCGGGGTGCTCGCCTCGGCTCTGAATTCCCGGAGCCCGGTTCTGTGCCTGCGCCTCGGGGGAAGAAAGCGAAAGGCACAAGCCCTGGGGCCGTGCGCCCAAGCCCTGCGCGCCGGGTCCCCTACCGGCGGGCGCGTACTAGCCGGACGCCGCGGACGGGCTGCGAGCGGGGGGAGGCCGAGCGGGAGCGAGAAGGGGCAGGGGGGCGGGCGGGGGGAGGGGGCCGGCCGCATACCCCCCCCCCTTTCCTCCAGTCTTTGGAATGAAAAGCAGAGCGCCCATCATCCTGTGCTTTGCAGCCCATCCCCCAAATGGGGCACTTTCCTGGCCTCCCCCCACCAGGTGGATGCAGATGAAGGGAAACGCTGCTGTAGGTCCGGGGCTGAGACCACGGAGCGGAGTGGGCAGTGCGCGCGGCGCGGACAGTCCCTGAATTCCTGCCAGGCTGCAGCCCGGGGCCTGGGGGCGAGTGGCCTCCCTTCAGCAGCGCCCCTCGCTGGATGGAAGGGACCCTGGTGCCAAAGGTCTGGGGGCTGGCGCGGCTGGAAGGGCCCTGGATGGGGGCGCGCGCCCCCCCCCCCCCCCCCGCAGGGCGGCTTCCACGCCCGGTGTCGGATCCAAGAGGATTGTTTGTTCACGCTGAGCGCCGGGTTCCCTTTGCTGGGGTCGAGCTGGGTGGCTTAATTCACCGCTAATTTATTCGTTTTTAACAACATATCCTTGTTTCCCTGCCTGTCATTTCAGGGAAGGCAGGGAGCAGAACCTCCCTAATTTGGTGGAAAGAGGGTAGTAAATAAATAAAGGATTTGAAAGATCCACCTAGAAACCGGTGCGCCCTGGTCCAGCCTCTGGCATCTCTCCTTGTTAGTTTCAGAGGCAATTCCTTCCAGACAGAATCGCTCTCCGTAAACTATGAGCATATCCCTGTAGCGATGGCGCGTGGGGCACAGCGGGGTTGACCGATCCTTCCAGCCTCATAAAGGGGCGCAGTACTTAGACAGACGAGGCCAACCGGGGATGCGCCGGGCACCCCCCCTTCATGGGCCCTGTGGAGACGCCTCCCTTCCTCTCGTCCCACTAACCCCACAGTTAATGGAGTCGGCTTCTTTCAAACCGCATGCGATTTTTTTCTACCCCTGTGATTTCAGAGTTACCATTGGTTCCCTGGTTTCTGATAGGAGCCAAAAAAAAAAAAAAAAAACCCTAAAAAAACCACAAGATAATAACCAGCCACTTAGATCCTGCCACTTTCCCGTAAATGTGTCAAAAAACCAAGCCGATTTACAATCTGTAATGTGAGAAGCCAATTAATTCCGGTGACCTTTGTAAGCGGGGCCCATAAAGCAGGCCTGACAGTGAGCCAGCGGCTTCAAGGCGCCCCCCCCTTGGCGGAATGAACAAGTTTCAGGGGAGGTTTCCTGCTCCCCGGAGAAATGGCCGGGGAGCCGAGCTCTGCATGGGCAGGCGGGGCTCACCCGCCCGCCTGTATCGCAGGCTCACGCGGTCCGAGGAAACACAATGACTGATTGCAGAGAGGAAACGCAGTTGTACTGGCTCCCCTGCTGCTCCTCGGCAGTGCCGCTTTGGCTACGGAGCAGCCCTGATATTTGGGGGTACCCCGAGTTCCTCCCCCAGAGGCAAGGCTCCAAGGAGGCAGCCCACCTCCCCATTTGATCTCAAACTTGTGCAGGATGCAGCACTGCAGTATCCGCTGAGCATCTCTCAGACCTTTCCCGGGGAAACTTTCCATCCCACGCACACGCTTGCTTAACCCCGACCCAGCCCGTCGTAAAGCTGCAATCGATGGCGCCCGGGAACAGTGGGTTCCCGCCGTAGCCTCGGCACAGCTCACAGACATGTTTCGTGGATTAGGGAGATCAGTCCTGTGTCCACTTGAGTCTGAGAAACACCATCAGCCCGGGCCCCCCGGGGCTGCCACCTGGTTGGGAGGGGTGAGTCTGGTGATCTGATCACCACCCACCAAGGCCAGGGGATGGGCATCTGAGCAGGCCTGGGAGACTGAACCCTAGTCCCCCCACTCCACCCCAGCCCTCCCCATCTCGTGGCTCTATCAGAAATAACAGCTCGCCGGCAAGACAAGCTTCAGAGGACCACCTTTCCAGGGTGTCCCTTGTCACACGCAACAAGCTGAGGTAGGATACTGAGGAGTAGGTGGAATTTTGTCTTTGGTGGTTTCTGTTGTTGCTGTTAATGGCTTAACAGTGTTATAGCTTTTGAGGCCAGCAATGTGGGGACCAATGAAAAAGGTGATCAACTTACCATTCACTCACCATATTTTATTCTTTATTTGTTCCATTTTACACATACTGTTTTCTTTTGCTGCTTTTTTCCCCTTGGCCACAAAATGGGTTTGATGTTTTACTTTCCCCCACCCCTACTGGGAGTTTTTCTGGTGTGAAATTCCTGTGTAATGTGCATTGTGATATGTATTGCAAATGAATTAAGTTGATCAGAAAGGTTTGAAATCTGAGTTAAAAAATGAGACTTCTGTAAGTGAGATGTTATTACTGAATTAGCAGCCCCTGAACATGGTCAGAGAGGAGGTCATGTGTTGGGGGATGCGAAGGAGATCGTGAAAGGGAGCTAATAGTATGTGAAAAAAATGGGTCCCTCCCTCCAGCCTCGGGAAGGGTGCCCCCACAGAATCATGGAAACTACTAGGGAGCCAGCCAATCGGAAACGCTGGGCACGCCCACGGCCCCCTACAACGCCCCCTGGAGACCTGGTTCTCAGGGTGCATCCCTCCTTGATCCCATGAAACTAAAAAGAGCAGATGGACGCGAGGCGGCACATAAGAGCCTGTCAGCGCTCTCAGAGCCCCAGCTCTGAACCTGGCTGTGCAGCGAGTCCAGGGCAGCAGCAACTGGACACGCGTCCCGCACAGCGAGCGGGCCCTCCCGCCTCTCCTCTGATAACGTGCTGTCCGGGGAGACACCCAGGAAGCGGAGCATGAAAACAGTGACCCCTCCGGCCACGGTGGAAATGGAAATCCAATTCTAATACAAAGAAAGCAGGTGGTGCCAGAGGACAGAAAAAGTCACAGGGAGGAATCAAAACGTGTTCTTGAACTTGATGGGAGGGGTAGACAGAGATCCCAACAGATGCGATTCAGAGGCCGTTCCCTACAGGGTCCGCACAGGAAACAAACGCTCATTTCAAATCTGAAGAAGTATGGTGCCCACCCGGCCGTCCAGTGCATCTGCATCCTTGTCAAGTTTGGGTGTAACTTCTTGCTAAGATGATCGTTGATCTTTAGGCTGGGATGAAGGAGGGCTATATTTTTAAGCGTGCAGTTAATAAAGGCACATTACAGAGCTTCGGCATAGGGGAGTGAAGAAAGGGAACATGTTTTCATTCAATAATCAAATTTTAGGATTGAAAGGGACCATGAGTAGCTGGTCTAATACGCTCATTTCATAGGTGAAGAAACGGAGGCCCAGAGGCTTTCACATCCTTGCCCTAAATCACACGGCTTATCCTGGAGGCCTGGGGTAGGACGCCTTGGGGTGCTCCTTATGACACCCCACTCAAATTCTGCCAAGTTTTCAAAGATAGTACTTTTTTTAAAGTGTTTGTGTGTGTCGGGGGGAAGCTCATAGACATGTGGAAAAATAAAATAAGTAGGAATTGTCTTTCCAGATAATCAAGCATCTAAAATCAAAAGCAGACACTCAGCCATAGAGGCAGTGACGGCCTTGAGTTGTGTCTGCCTTGTTTAACTTGGGCGTATCGTTAGCTGTGGTTTAATTTAAGAAGGGCAAACCCGTAAGTCACCTGTTGGATACAGTCCTCGATATTCCATAAAAAGTCATAAACGTTAGAGTTCTGCCCTGTTCTTAAAACCCCTTAGTAATAACACTGCCGTTGTTCCCCTGGAGACCCAGCTGTTGATGAGCCACTGTTTTTCCAGGCGTTCTGATGACTGCCCACATCCCTTTGGTCCCGGGTTTCACTGTCACGTTTTAAGGCTCCTGCTGTGCCCTCTTCATGTACAGTGTCCATCCCCGGGTCCCAGCCTCCGTTCGCTGCCTCTCTGCGGCCCCCCCAGCTCACCGGTGTGTTTCCAAAGCGGGAGCAACAGCCTTGCGGCGGCGCCTCCTGCATTTCACAGCCCTATTGTTGCTTTTTTGGCAAATGTCTTTCCGTTTCTAAATGTGCTCCCCCAAGTTTGCTTGAGATAATAGTAATTAACTGACTCAGAAACTTTGGGGAAGGAAGGAGAAACAACAAAACCAACAATTGTGAACACTCGCTTGGAGCCATACGGTGCGCAGCGCGCTGTTTCGACCGTGACGCGCGCTTCTCACGGCGCCCGGCTCGGGAAGGTGCGAGGATGGCCGGCTTTGCTTGGAGATTGGAAAAGGGGGTCCATGAGGTTAGAGGGCCGCCGGGGTCAGGGGTAACACGGGGTGCACGAGGCCTTCTGGCTCCAAGGACGGACAGGGGTGAGCCCGGCCCCCCCCGCACCGTGTCAGCCTGTGAGTAATCACTCCCTTTCCCCCGAACTCCCACCCGAGACTCCGAGCTTCCCTCGCGCCGTGCCCGCCCTACGTGGGTAGATGCTCACAGGGAGAAATCTGTACTTAATTTAAACCGCAGCTAACGATACGCCAGAGTCAGACACAACCGACGTCTCTTCTTGGGGGGAAGCCTGCGAGCGGTGAACCTCTTCACCCATGTGTCTGTCTGACGGCATCAGCACTTGATAAACAGATACTTGGCCACGGTCTCGAAAGAAAAGAAATGGATCTCTAAGGTGGCATGAGTAAATTACTCAGGCACGTTCCAGGGGGCTGGGGAATTTTGAACTAAGTCCTCAAAGTCACTTGAAGTACCACCGATAAATAAAGTGTCAACCTAAAAGCAATTTCTCTGGCATCTCCTCCCTGGTTTGTTTGTCTTGGGGAGGAAATGACATACAAGGACCTCAAAATGCCAGTAAATTTATTCACGTTGTTCTGAGAGATTTGGTCTTTCAAAAGTGATATTGTCCTTGGAATAAGTGAAAATCTCTCAGACGCGTGTTCTCCGGGTCGCCGCGTCAACCCTTGCTTCCAGAAGGGGTAGCATCCGCAGGTAACGGCCACTGTGTGGGTGGAAGCGTACTCATCGCCATTGAGTCCAGGGCTGCACTGGGAAGGCCAGGCTCCCCAAAGGCCCACGGAATCGACTCAAGGCTTAGCATCAACAGGCAGCATTTTCTATATAACCAGAGGCCTGGAACTCTGGAGTTTAATTCCCCGAGGAAATGGGGGGAGGCAGGATTCCTGACTGGAACAAAGCAGGACCTCTAGGAATGGGGGGACATGTCCCCCCGGGACTGAGCCTCCTCATGGGTTAAGGCCAAGCAGTGGCCTCAGAAAGACTCAGGACCCACAATACTTATCAATGACGCCAATAACATTGGGTATTTGGACTGCAGAATACACTTAAAGAGGACTCATTGTCATTGTGGTAGAGAGGATTGATTCGTGCTTATTAGAAATTTTCTCTAAAATTACAAAATTAATACTATGTCTATAAAGAAACAAAAGGCAAACATTTTAGTAGATTCATTTCCCTGGTATAAAATTGGCTCCATAATATCTCAAGAGTCTCATAACACTGATAGGATAGGTCAAGGTATTTAAATTACATGGTCAATTGATTTACGGTTTACTTTTGTTAAAAAAATAAAAATTCAAAAAATGTTAGATACAGACATGTGTTTCCAGAGATACAATTCATATTGGCCTTTCTGTCCTTAGAACATTTTCCTCATCACTGTATTCAGATGCCCAAGACATCATGGTCTTCTCATCGTTTGCTAGCGGTGTCTCTGGGCTCTACATTTCATTCTGTTTTCATCAATAATCTGTCACTCAGAAATACCAAAATACCAAATACTCAACATATTCCACAAAGAGTACATGGGACCACGATGGTCTTTATAGACACTTTACTAACTGTAGGGGGTAGTATCAATATACCTCTAGACAGATCATATTTTGATTCTCCAAAGGCCAAGGGATTAATGGTCTTACACTGCACATGTCTAAGGCACTGAGACCAAGACACTAGAGAGGAAACCGCACAGGACCGAGTCTGGGTTACAGTGCTCTGTCATTTGAGAGGAAGGACAATCCGATGGGAAGGGAAAACCAAAGCTATCACTGTATAAAAAAGAAATCTATTCTGAGCTCTTACAAAACCTGGAAGCTCCATCCCTAGGAAGTCTTGAATGAAAACAATGTAAATGTCCTTATAAGATGTGAGTTTAGACTATCTTCACCCAACACAATCTTGCGTGAGCGGCTGAACTGGCTCCCTTACGAAACATGCGGTTCCCATTTGTCGCTCTAACTGTAGCTTATCGCCCATGGCTGTTTCCCCCCAAACACTACAGCTGCTGAGCGTTACAGGTGGTGCTCAGCTAACCTTTAAGACCAGCGAGGCGCTTGCCAAATGACCATTTTGTGTCACAAGCGAGCGGGGCCATGGCAACATCCACACCTCACTGTCCGCTGCGCGGGCCACACAGGCCACGCGGCCACGGGAACGAAGGAGGAAGCCGAGGTCCGAGCGGCACAGACCGCTGCCAGCAGACATGCCCGAGTTCCGATCGTGTGGCCACCCGCAGGCCGTCCTTCCCGGCTCAGGGACGGGTCAGCCACCCGCGGGTCTCCCAGCGCAGAGAAGCATTTTCTGGGCTGAACCTTGTGCTGAGCACCTCACGCATTTTCTCCTTGAATCCTCATAAGAAGAGTATGAAACGGAATATTCTTAAGCCCATTTAACAAACGAGGCTTAGGGAAGAAAAGCAACTCGCTTCAGCTAATGCAAGGAGGAGAGGGAGGGGGAGAGGGAGAGGAAGGGGGCCCCAGGGCCACCGGCTCCAAAGAACGAGCCTCTGTACAGGGGGTGACACTCTCCTGCGGGTGCTGCCCGACTGTGGCCGGTGCTCACTGCCTCAGGAGTCAGGTTCCCCGTCAAAGTGCAGTCACCCGCCCGTCGTTCCTGCCATGTGCTGTGCTCATACTAGGAGCTCAGCTCTCCGTAGGACCCACCCGGTCTCCTTTTCGTCTCTGAGAGGAGAGAGATGATTTATGGATACTTCAGTACCAGCATCCGTTTGATTCATTAAATGATGCTTGCACTTGGGTTCATGGCCAGACCTGTGGCCTGGCCCCTTTCAGTCTCCTTTTCTCACATTTTCCCGCTTCTCTACTGAGGTCAGACAGTGCGGTAACTGGCACAAGGGAAAGTGCCAGTGTAGCTCACAGGTTTCATCTCCTCACTTATCACAATCCCACTTTGGGCCCAACTCCCACCTGGGGGTCCTCCCTTCCCTCCTGCATTCTCTTTTAAAAACGAAGTTGCTCTGAATATTTCACTGCTAGTAGGATCATTAATTTTCAACAAAGCCCATCAACCCCGCTCAGTATTAATAAGCTCCTGGCTCTGCACCGTTAATTGGTGAGAGCTGTAATCCCTTTTCCAAACTGATCATGCCGGGCCGAACCCCCAACTTTCGCAGAAGGGCTCCACACCAGCTGTCTGCAGAACTTCAGCATCACTCACTGGGTGACCCCTCAGAGAGCTCTCGGGGGGTCCGTCAAGTTGACTGTCCTACATGCAAAGGACTGAATGGGAAATTAAGGCCAAAATGTTACTGAGGGTTCTTCCATTGATTAGCAATGGGGCTTAGAGGACTCACGTCCATATACGATTTCTTTCAGAAGGAAGATCTTTTCTTAAATTATGAGTCATTAGGCAACTGAGAAATAAAGCTCAAGTTGAAGGTGACAGGAAGTTAAAACGTCTGTGCATCATGAAAAGACTAACACATGTAAGGAATAAAGAAGAATCATGTAAGTTTCACATAAACTTCTGGGTTTTTTTTTTCCTGTTGCTTCTTACACTCAACAACAGCGAGGAGGAGGAAGGGTTCTGGCCAACAGCTACTCGACCAGGACCGTGGCCTGGACCCCGGCCGAGCTCTTTACACACCTCACGTCATCTGGAATCACAGCTCCATGAGGGAATGAGAACCGGGAGCATCCACCAGCTTCCCACCATGGCAGGATCCCAGCTTGAACCCTGAACCTCTGACTCCAAAGCCCATTCTACTAAGATCATGCCACTGTGTCTCCCACATCACATATTTCTTAGAATTAGCACAATATTTCTCCTTTGGGAAGGATTTAACTTTTCGTGCAGAAACATCGCAACTACAGGCCATTTCTACAGTTCTAAACTCCTCAGCAAAGATCAGAAATCTCATATAATAATCCATCAGACTTGACAGTGCTGCCACGTGGTGCAACCTGATTAATATTTCATGCAGAATATCATGAACACTTAATATGATTCAATTAATCTAAAATAAAATTATGACTTGTGGACTTTCTACTCAAATATTCTCATTAATCTGTGAAAATTCAGAGGTACAATGGGTAGAAAAAATGATCATGGTTGGATTCCAGGAGGACCTATGAGCATCTCAGGTCGTTACTGTTTCTGAGGGACTAGAATCAGGAATGAAATAAGGGAAGTTTCCTCTACCATAAATATCCTGCAAATTGAACACACACAAACATGTTTCAACCCTACCCTTCCCCCCTGAACGGGGCTCACCATATTTGGGAAATACCTGAAACTTCTTTACATTTTTCTGTATTTTATACACACAGGGAAGATGAACACCTATAAGTTCAAATCTGCCCCATATTTATCCTCAGACTAGTTCCTCCCCGACCGCTCTGTCCTGCCTCCACTCCTCACCACGCCACTGAAGGTAACGGTATATCGAGTTCTTAACCCCTTAAGCATGGGGCTTCCCCTCTGACATAATTACGTTTAATTATAAGTCAAGGTTCTACTTCGTACTGTACTTGATAGAGACGTCTATTCATCTTTGAAAGGAAAGATGTTCTAAAATAATATACCATTCATTTAGATACACATCATTCAGATATACCACATCATGGTCATTTAATCAATAACCATGGATACTTCCATAGCCAATGAACAGAAACCTGAAATACTGAAATTCTATCCAAAAGTTTTGCTAAACATATTCATTGTGTAGACTATATATATGGTGGTCTTTCTCCCCAAAAAATATGTTTTTCACTGATTTTAGAGAGAGGAATTGAGGGGGGAAACGGTATATATCTTCCTTGTAACGTTGAAACCAAGTTCATTACGCTGTACCTGTGACGATCTGCATCCTGTTCACTTGGGTGCTTGTGTTTCACACAGAATCTCACCATCTCGGAGAGTGGCGCCTGAGGCTCCCTGGTAATTTTTTGCACAAAGCTTCAGACCAGTGGTTACAGATTCCAGCCCCTCTTCTCTGTCCCTCGCCTGCCATTTTGGTTTTGGCTTTAGTAAAAAGTGCTTATTTGTGGGAAACGAATGCTTGAATACGCACGGCATGGGCGTACAGTCGGTGTCCTGAGTTGTATTTTTCCCGAAAGAAGCCGGGCGCAGGCTGTGGCCGAGTGAGGCGGGGATCTGGCTGAGACATTCCGTGATGCTCGAAGTTGACGCGAGTGAGACTGGCAGGGACAGTCCCGTCGCTGACACCCCAGTCTGAGGCCCACCACCCACAGCCGCTCCTTGGCTCTCAGAGCATGTCTCGAGGGTGGCAGATGACACATCCTTAGGCGGAGTGTCTACCAGAAAAGAACAAGGCCGCTTTCCCCGGCACCTTCACAGCCCCATTTTCAAATGTCCAGCCACGCTCCCCGTGGGACTCCACTGAGGCCCCGGAGCTCCCACTGGCACCACTAAGGCAAGAAAGAGCGACTCCTGCGCTGACCGGGGTTTGCGTCACGTGCCCGGAATGACCCGAGTCACAACGGGTGTAGCAGGACCATGGAAAGGAGAGATTTCACAGGTACTGGCACTTGCGCAAAGTGACCCCCCTAGGTCAACACGTAACTGGGACCAGAAACAGGATGATTCGATACCCACCCAGTGGTTATCTCACAGAACAGGACTGCGCGGGGAGCGCTCGGGAAGGCTGGGCCGCAGGCGCCTATCAGACCACCCCCCCCTTAAGCACCAGACGGCCGGAGGCCCCCAGACGGCCCGCAGAGCTCAGCAGGGCGCCTCTGCCCGGGGCCCAACTCGGCCCCCCGGAGCTCAGCAGGGCGCCTCGGCCCGGGACCCAACTCGGCCCCCCGGAGCCCAGCAGGGCGCCTCTGCCCGGGGCCCAACTCGGCCCCACAGAGCTCAGCAGGGCGCCTCTGCCCGGGGCCCAACTCGGCCCCCCGGAGCTCAGCAGGGCGCCCCGGCCCGGGGCCCAACTCGGCCCCCCCAGAGCTCAGCAGGGCGCCTCTGCCCAGGGCCCAGGTTTCCAAGGCCTCTCCGCTGCTGAAGGCTGGCAGAGGCCAGGTTCAGAGCATCCGTCACTGCTCAAGATGCCCCTTAATTGGCATTTTGTTGACAGCATGTGTTGCTTCTGCTGGGCACCAAGCATGTGAGTTTCTCAAAACTGGGGTTTTGAATTTGTGCCCTAAAGTAACTTTAGCTGAAAAGTAGTTTTGTTTCCTTTTTAAATGAGGCAAATGAAAGAGAGTGACAGGGAGAGAGGGAGAGAAAGAATATTAAACAGAAAACCGCAAATTAAAAAATGGCCACCATACAAAAAGCAAGCTTCATATTTACCTAAAGTAGAAACAGAAAGATCTAGTTCTTTGTGCCATTTCATCGGAAATTTCTACTCCCTGTGGACATTCCAGCCCCAATTTAAAAGGCTCTGAGACCATTCTGCCCTAATCTTCTTTGCTGGGGACTTAAGCAGCTTTCTTACAAACACAAAATAATTATACTTTTTGATATTATAAATCTCGTTGCACACTTTTTTTTTTTTTTTAACTTTTAAGAAAACCTTGTTGTAACTTTCTCCCCAAAGAATGCATAGTCTAGAATAATAAGCGCTTCTGGCCCCGAGATGCTAAAATAAACACTTTAAATTGCTGACTCTAACATGATCTTCTTTAGGACCATAAAGAATCCATTTATCATGACTTACAGAGAAGGCATTCATTTTTATCTCGTTTGAAAAGTCCTTCCTGGGAGCACCAAAGAAGAATGTTCCCATCACGTTTTCCCAGTCTCCGTAAGCCTTTGTTTCCCCCCGAGTGTAACCAGATCTTAGAAGCGACAAGTGTCCTATCCCATCATCTCCAAAGATTGACCAGCATGTTTGCAGACGCAAGGCTGATGCGTGGGTTTCCAGAGCTCTCTCTAGCCCAATGCCAACTTCACACACACACAGGCCTACCCGCATCCACCCCCCGCACAAACACTGGGCTTTTTTAAAAAAAAAAAAAACATTTGCCGACTCCTAGAAGTCCTTAAGTTTATAAATATCGCAGTTAAGTCCAGGCGCACTTACTTGAACCTGGTTTCCAGTAATTTCTCTTCTTCTGAGACATGCCGTAAACTGAGCAGACAAGTGCATTGGTGCATTGTAAGAGTTATTTTCATAGAAATAACCAGAAAAAGAAAATGTAGTCAAGTAAAATCCTACAACCATCTATGGAAATCAAAGGCCACGGAGCAGCTCCGTTTTATCTGCATCTCTCCTCTCCTCACACCCGCCCCTCCCGCCCCACTGAGCCTAAGGCACCACCAAGTCTTCTAAGTTGTAATCATATCGTGACTGTTATTAATTTGAAAGTGATGGGTAATTAGTGATCACTTTCTACAACTCCAGTGAAGTCTTAAGAACATTTATCTTTATAGTAAGAGCATTACGTGCCTTTTTATTTTTATTTATTTTTTTTCATGGCTTCCCTGAGGTACGATTATCACCCACCTTGTAACAGATGAGGAATCGATGACAGAGGGAGAGAGAGACCCAGATCCATGACTGATGCCCAGTCCCGAGGCTGCCCCTCCCGAATTCCATGCAGAGGGTCCCCGAGGGCGAGAGAGGGAGATGAAGCACCGGCGCGGGCTACGTAACAAATCCTGGCTACGTGTGGGGCAGGGTGGGGACAGTAAAGGCGACATTCCTGTAACACGGGTTTGGGGGGAAGGCTACATTTTCATTTCAGTCCCCAAGCATAACGCCTCTCTATTAAAAATTTTTAATGTTGACATTATCGCAGGTGCCCCCACGCCCTCCCCCCTTTGCCCACCTCAACTCACCTCTGCCCCCCCCTTGGCCTTCACCAAACTATTGTCCTAGTCCATGGGCTCTGCATATATGTCCTTTAGCGAAGCCCTTCACCTGCTTGGGCTACATTCAGGCACCTCTTTGAAAGCCAAATTTGCTAGAGAAGGTCTTGGGCTGTTGAAAGATTCCTTCCTGCCTGCCTCCCTGCACATACCTGTCCACATCGCTCGCAGCTTGAGCTAGTTTTGCATCATTGGAAATGATAAAAATCCAGGTAGGAAAGAGAGAAGTCATACAATTCTCGTCCTCCCCCCCAGCCCCTCACCGTGTCCTGCTTCCCCCTGAGTGTATACTTCTGCCAGCCGTGGTTCAGCATTTCCCTGGAGAGTGGACCAGTTTCCTTGGTCATCTGCGTGAGACTGACCAGGCACCACCCTTTGTTCTAGAAATGTCCTCATGTCTGTTGCTAGTGCTCCGAGTTTTGGGTTGAGTGTCCGTGTCCTGTCCGTTGAGTAGCTGACACCATCACTCCCATGGACTGGTGCTGACACCCCTTAGAAAGGGAGGCGGGGATATGACACGAGCAACTGCTCAGTATGGTGGCCAGCATCGTTTCGGGCAGTGCTAAGGAACAAAAGTCTCATTAATCCCCCTACCTAGCCTGTTTGGGTTTCAGATTTTTGGAACTAATGCTAAAGAAATGTGTTTGAATGGAGGGAAAAGGAGGGTTGTTAGTAGGGAAGGAAAGTGTGGAGGACTTGCCACAGGGCAGGGAGAGTCCTGAGCGTATTCTAATAAACTGTGAGTTGTACTGCTTATCAAATTCAAAGGATGCCCGTCAATGCCAGGCTCCCAGTCCACTGGAAGCAGGGCCAGCCTCTTCAGAGCGAGGGTCAGGACTCCTGGGGCCCGGGCAAGAGAGGAAAAGCAAGCAGAGGGGACGGGAGGGTCTTAGTCACAGGAGGAAAACACAGGAAGGAAAGGGGACTTGCAGTGGAAACAGCTGTTAGAGGTGAGCTGGGTGCAAAACGCGGGTCCACTTGCTGGCACGCAGCGAGCAGAAGCATGACCTTGGGCATGACCTTGGATATCCAAACGCACCCCAGGCCGAGCACCTTCTATTTCCACAGCAAAGAAATCAAGGGAACAAAAATGTACTCTTCTCTGGAGATTGAAAACATGTATTTTCCAAAAAAAAAAATAACAACTGCAAAAACTTTTCAAGTGCCCTTTCAAAATTAATTTGGCTCGTCTCCATGAGATGAACCAAAGCATCCACGCGTCCACGTGCTGAAAAATGACAACACAGATGTCAGATAACCTTCTTTTTGCGACAACAACCGCCTGCGGACCTGACAGCTAGCCGTTCCAGTCAAGCCCGCGTTCAGACTCAAATGATGTAGCCAGAGACAGAAACCTAACTCCAGGCGGCACGCGGAGACCTCGGGGCATAGGAATCGGCCAAATGGGGCTGCGCAGGTGACCGTCTTCCCGACAACAGAACTTCACCGGCTGACAGTTTGCGTCGGGCTGCCCGAGTCTGCGAGTCACAGAAATGGGTTGCTGTGGCAACGGGACCGCTCAGCTGGCTGGCGAAGCCAGGGAGAGCCCTCCAGGGCTGCCTCGGACACAGCACAGCCACCGCCTGTATTTTCAGTCCTTCCCGCCCCAAGAGAACAAGCCTCCTGACAGTAGGTGTCCTTTCATCGCTCTAAAAATGGGCTCGCTCGCTGTCATTTGCATGTTTATTGTGAGCAATAAACCAACTTATGCAAATGGGGGGAAAAATCCATAGAAATATCAGAGAGATGCGTACGGATTGCCTGAGTCACACGAGTGCAACAGGGCAGGGCTGCCGTCTTTTACAGCATCCCCACGTATACCATCGGCAGCTTTCAGCCAATTACCTGCCCTGGCGTATGGATCACACCCACGGGTGCCACTCCCAGGGACACGGGGAGAGCTCAACGCTTAAAGCACCAGCAAGGGCAGGCTCGTTTTCCCGGCCTGCAAACAGGGCGAGGCGTGAATAGGAGACCGCCCGTTTTCTTGGAAGCCTGTTCTTAACCTCGCAGTGACACGCATGTGATCTGTTCACAAGATGCTGTGCGGGGCCACAGAACACACCTCGTTACCCACATCTGTGCGCCATGGAGCAAGCCAGTGGCCGTCCCCGTGCCGGAGGAGATGGGGAGAAGGGTCATCTCTGACCTGCTTGCTTCCCGGTTGGGAGTCAAAAGAGGGGAGGCAAATATTAGAGCATTTAAAGCCCTGAAAATGGGTCAATACAAGCTCGAGCCATTCGTTATTCCCCTTACTCAGTGGCGAGCTGGATAACTCTGCAAACTCTCCAGACATTGGACTGACGTGGGGAGGTCCCCTCCTTTTGAAAGAGCGGGAGTATCAGCCCTTGACGCAGTAGAGGTCTCTGGAAGCTCACTGGTTTGTAGAAAGCTAAGAAAAATGGTCCACTTAAAAAACTAAAAAACAAACGACAGACAGGCAGACGTGTCTCCCCACCAGCACCAGCAGCAAACCCTTCTGGGGCCCTCCCACCCTGTGCCTGAGTTAAGGGCTCCCGACTTTGAGGCAGGGACGCAAACAGGGTAAGGGGCAGTGCGGTAGGGCTGCTAAGATTCCAGGGAGGCGCAATATACCAGGATGCAAGATACGAGGGGTGTACAGTATAAATAATAAGATGACAGGAACTGAAGTCTCAGGGTGCGACGACACTTCGTATCCAGGATGCAAACAGAAGTGTCCCCGACAGGCTCCTGAGGGAAGAGTGTCTGACCGTATGCGGTGTTTGTCTTCTCCTGCTCCACTTAATCATACTAAAGAAACAGAGTGAAACACGCAGATAGGGCTTGGTTTGTTTTTGTTTTTTTTCACTTTTCCTTGGGCAGCAATAGAGAGCAATCAATTTAAAAATAATTGGAGACATTTGTGCCTGGCTCCGAAGGAAAAAGGGAAGCGAGCATTCGGCAGGGCCACACGGAGTCCCTGGCCTCAGAGCAGCTCCAGCGCTCTCTGCGTGTACTCGAGCCGCTGCTCCCTGCGCTCAAACCAAAAGCAGGGACTCTGCGCGCACATCCTAGGAGATCAAAGTCTCTATGAAGCCAGAGAAGACCCAGTTGAGCTGCACTGTGACTTGCAGATGCTCGTGAAGAGGCAATACTTAGAGTTGCTCTCCCTAGAAAGTGAAAAACATCCGTCCCCCCTCCCCCCCTACCTTCCTCCTTTCCTCTTGGACCCAGAATGAGAAGAGTGTCCGTTTAAAAAGTCTAATTCCGTAGGCATGTAAATTGTCCTATGTCACATTTACAACGCCAGCCCCGCGGCAGCTGAAGCTCCCCTTCCGCTTCCTGTGATAAGCAGCTTACGTCCAACGGATGCGCCACCGGGGGACGTGGGCAGTCGCAACATTCTAGGCCCTTTGCCATACACACAAAAAATTCTTGGTTTTTTGTAAACTGGCATGAAAGCTACTTCTGTTCATTATAAGCATGTTCGAAAAAGGCAACCAAACATGAAGCAATGACTAGAAAGATTCTGTGCATGCAGAAGGAGCATTTTGCATCTGACTTTGAAAGAAATTTTTAATATCCACTTGCTTTAATTAAGGCACTGCTGATGTGATCACCTCAGATATGAGAGTCCGTGAATGAGTTTCATGCCCTGATGAAATGTCAAGGCCAGAGATTTGTTCTATCAGATACAGCGAACGATAGTTTTGTTGGATAACAATGAACTCCCAAAGAGTTATTTCAAAACGCGTTCTTTTCACAGTTCTCAGCAAAAGCATAAAACGCCGATATCCATGCTACTCTGTGAGATAGCATGAAAATCACTATTTTGTGATATGCAGAACAAAAACTGAGCTACCCAGAGACCATCCATGCTGGTTCTTGTCGGAGGGATATTCTCTGAAATGTAAGTTTGAGTTTTCTGTGATGATACTGTAGCTAAAATATTCTTCATTTTCTGTCCGCAGTACATCCTAGACTCTTGTCCATGAGGTTCCTTATCTCCTTGGTAGACCAATGGCTGTCTGTCCTGCCAAGAGTTCAGCAAGGAGTGCAGAGGTGATGGGAAGTATTTTGTTCCCATGCTTTTACAGCAGGCCTCTGCTACAGACTCCATCCCTCCTGAGATCGGTGTAAAAGCATTTACTTGCGGCAACCAATATAGAACAAACCATTTGGGCTTTTTCGGTCTATATGCCCATCACGCCCTCCCACGGACAAGACCCCGGGGAGAGCAGTGCTGGCGAGAGCAGACACCACACGGCAGCACACGTGCTCCTAGAAGCAACTCGAGCTGGGACCACTGTTCATTTCTCTTCTTTTAACTATAGCAGGGAGATGGACAGTCTTTGGGTGACTCAAAGAACGGAGACTTCAAAGACTTAGGGCACTGGGCTGTCTTCCAATGAAGGAGAAAAATGATTTAAAAATTGCCTGAATTATCTGGGTAATTACCCCAAATGCATTCATCTGAAAGAGGGTCCACGTGGGACGTGCATTTTCACTCCGCTCTGCTGCGAGGCAGCAGGCAAGTATTTCTCCCGTCACTCAAACGGGAGTTTGCGAGACAAACCCTCCCCACGGGGCTGGAAATGCTCCTGGAGATAAAAGGAGGGCGTTAGTTGCTCAGAAATCAGGCCACAGCACTCGCTCCCAAATCAGCTGGAACTGGACCATAGAAATGAGCTTTTAGAAACCAGAAGTATCAGGGAAAAAGGAAAGTGTATTTAGGAAGATTCCTCTTCTTCACCCGCGTGATTTTTAAAAGAAATACAATTGATGCATAACTGAATACATTACCCAAAACATCTACAAATAAAAATTGGAACAAAATAGGAAACTTTAGTGCATAAGTTTAGTCCAATCACATGGAGAATTTCCTGAGCAGAACTAAAGCACCTGAGTATACACACGCACATGCACACACTTTGCCAAGAGAGTCATTATTTTTCCTACAAGACACACACATGTCCCTGACATAGGAGTCAAAGAACATCTCCGAAGTCTCTATACATTTGTACGGGTCCTAAGAATCCTTCTATAGACTTCTTCTGATCCTAGCAAAATCAGCACCCCTCTCTATACGCCATCGATTGTTACACATGTAAAATATGTGAATAAACACGGTAAACCCCGAAAATATCACGAAATCTCTGCGCAAATTCTGTCAGTCATATGATACTACATTTGCCCAAGGGAGTAGCGAGAAGCAGTTCTGAGCGTATTTACTGAAGGTCAGTACAGCAGTTATGTCATTACCGAGCCTGAAGGGACCTCTCGTTTTAGAAGTGAAGTCGCCGGAGGTGACAGGTCTCCTCCTGACTCCTGGGTCTCATTCCTTTGCAGTAATTCCCTGCCGCTGACGTGCTGCTAACCACCCAGAGGGAGAGCTGGGGTTCATCAGAACATGAAGCTAGCTTTCCATGATCCCGGATCCCAATTTGGAAAATAAGACGATTATGCCGCAATCTCAGATGAGGGAGTGTTGAGAGTGAAGCATAAATGAGTGCTGTCCCCCACGGATGCCTCGACCTGGCTCCATATAAAAGCTAAGTGACAGGGACATGATAAAAGGAAGTTAAAAACGCAAATCAGGCGGTCAGGATCCACTGGCTCGCACACGCACCGGGTGAGATAGTGTTAGGCCGCGTTATAAATGAGAGTCCCCCACCCAGGGACGCTTCTCCTGGAATAAATACAGGCAGAGAGAGGCAAGATCTGGCTCGGAAACACCATTTGTTTTGCTGATCATGTACAAAAGCCATCTTCACATATAATGCTATTAATGAAGTGTTCGGTTGAGCAAAAACGATAATTAAAAATAAATACAAATCAGAATTCTTCTCGTAATGAGAAACGGCAATATCACAACAAGCTGGTAATTTCGGAGCACACAGAAACCGCAACGCACCAGGACACACTCCTGAGGCTCAGACGCCATCCCACCCTACAGAAACCGTAAAGAGAAGGCTGTGCTAGGACTGCCTCCCACAGATCGGGGGGGGGGGGGGGGGGGGGCATCTGAAGTGATTTTTTTTAAAGAAACAATCCTGATTCTATTTTCTTTTAACCCCATGGCTCTCCCTACATAGCACCAGACTCAAGTCTGAAAACGGCAGGAAAAAACAACAAGTCCAAGACTCCCTCAAAATCTGCACAAATCATGTTTTAAGAGTTGGGAGGGGGTAAAAAATTATACTGTTTAAGTTACTCCCAGTTTCTCTAAACAAAATGCATTGCAAGGACCACATTTTAATCCAAGGAAGTCAGCTGAGCTTAATCCCACGGGGGTGGAAATGGCCCATGACATGTTTATAGATCTTTACTAATGTTCCCTGTGTTCAGATATAAGGCCTTGAACGTGACAAGATAATATCAAATAATACAAATCTTCCCTATTTTTTTCTTTTTACCTATAGTATTCCTATCATAATAATAAGAGAGGCTCTTAGCTAGTTTGAGGATCCCAAAATACCCGATTTGAGAGTCTGAAAGTATCACAGCCTAAGGAAATCATTCTCAGAGATACTGTCCACTAAATACACGGGTATTCTTTATATGCCTTCTAGTGCATATGTACTGCCTGGCCACAAAAATAACTCTGCTCTGATAAATGGACTCCTTTATCATGGTGACGCTGTAAGAAATCTCGACGGGATTTTCTAGAACCTTAGCCATCGATTTAGAAACAACGGTGACAATTCTGCCTGAACCCCAGATGTTGCGGGGACCTCGGTCTGAGAGCAACATGGTTTATCTGATCCCACAGCAAAAGTGGGCCTAGGAAACAGGCTTTGTTTCCCGGCTCCCTTCTGCATCTCTCAGCCGCCTCCTCGGGTCATCGCAGTGACGCTCTTCGGTCAGAGACGACGCAGACGACACAAGCTGCGGCACCCGCCCAGCGGGAGGAAACCCCTTCCTGAAGAGATCCAAGATGAGTGATGCCAGGTTAGCAAGTGCTTGAGCGGAAGCAGAGCTTCGCGGTTGTCAAGAAAATGAGACACGTTAAATGTTTCAGTGTTTGAGCAAAAATTGATTCGGACAGAGCAGCTCAAACCAGAAGTGGTCCGGGGGCTCCGCTGGGAGGAGCTCGGGGGGGGGGAGTTTTATGGAGAAAGCGTAGCAGCGAAGAAAGGGGAGTGTGATGGGCGGTGGCTTAAAGCCACCTAGGCGGCTGTTAGGGACCCGCCGTCCCTCGGTTTCCATTTCAGCACCTCGAGTCGTTCACGGGTTAGCGTTTGCTCTGCCTGTGACAGTAGGGTCACCTCAGTGTGATGGTCTCCTTGTTAATTGGTGTAGCAGCGGCTAAGTCTGGGCTTTAGAGGCTCAGCGAAGGGAGCGAGTCCACGTCTGAGGAACAGTGAACTGGCAAGTCAGCCTCTTGGGCTGCGTGATAATTGTCTACAGAAAGGGCCGGGTGAGGACCGCCTGTGAGAATTCATGGGGGCATGGCCCGGGGCACACGGGACATGTCTGCTACTGATGTGTTATTAACCGCTGCTCCCACACCGGTCCTCCCCCAGAGCACCTCCTCCTTTCTGCCCCATCCCCTGGGCAGCCAGCACCTAACCGGGGAGGCTGCCGGCCACCCTTCCACACCGTGAAAGGAGAGGGGCCTATGGATTCGGTCAAGGCCAAGAAAAATAGACCTAACCTTGGCAGGCCCGTGGACTGAGATGATGGAGGGGAAATTTGCACTGGGAAGGATGCCTGAGGTTTCTCCAGCTTTCGACACTCCTCAGGAATCAACCACTTAGCATCAGTCACTTGACCCCTGAGGGCCTCCATTACCCCATTTCTAAGAGACCCTGGGAGCTGGTTCCGACACTGGGGTCTTTGCAGCCCCTTCAGGATCAGAAGCTATGGGCGGGAAGACCAAGGTGGGTACCATCTAAATCTTTACAGACACCACCTCACCTCCTGCGCTAGCCAGAAAATATCTTCTTTTCTGTGTCTGACTTATAATGAATCTGGGTAAGGTTTCATTTGAAACATTTCACAATGGAAATGAGGTTGAGAACCAATGGATCCTTATGCCCATTCCAGCTAAAAATTTCTATGACACCAAAAATATGCTGATTTTCTATTCTACCAAATTTATTAAGGTGGTTCAAACTTGGTTATCAAAAATCTTTATTTTTAAATTTAGCAAAAAAAAATCATAATAAATATATTGTTCATATATCAGTATTAATAGTTAGTGACAACTCATTTTTGCTCCATTTACTCCATCAAGGGACCTAATCTAGGCCATTTACATCCCCAGTGGTTAGTTTGCCTTAATTCCATGACTAAACTAACTCCCTTCTTCATTTACGACTGTGTAGATATGAACATAAAATGAAATAGGAAAAACATAGTTAATCTGATCGCGTTTATAAAGCCCCGTAATGACTAAAATCCACTGATCCTGTGTGTTGATGACATAGGACCAGAGTGAATATAAACTTGCGATCGGCTCAGTGCAAAGGCTGAGCTGGGGAGTCGTCGCCCGCAGCGGTTCAGACCCTTCCAGACGCCTTTCCCGTTGGCCGGGCAGTGTCAGGGGGCCCAGGCCCTGGGGAACCGTGAGAGCCGCAGTTTAGAGCTGAACGTTCGCTCCTCTGCCGCACAGGAGGGCAGGGTGTCCCGTCCACAGGGACAGAACCATCCGGTGACCCCGACCCGCGTCTCGGAACTAAAAGCAAATGCCCTTCCCCTTTAGGAAACTTGTATCAGCAGATGACCATGTGGGCACAGCATCCGGTCAGCTCTTCCCAGCAGCTGCCCCTTCCACTCCCTAAAGTCGACATTCGGGTGCAAACCATCAAGTAGCTTTGGGGAAAAGCAGAAGAAGTAGTTGGCAAGGGGGGAGTAGCGTCGGTCAGGGACGCACGTGGGGCAGCTGGTCCCTCGGGAAGGGACGGGAACCCTCGAGCAGAGCTGTCGACGAGCCGCACAGGCCAGGAGCCCGGGCGAGAGCCCACGGGCAGAAGGCGGGATCCTCACACCACTGAGCTGAGCCCGCGATTTGCCGAGAAAACACACGGTGCGGGTTCCTGCGGCCACAGCAACTTGCTGTCTCCCCCGTTTCTGAAGTCGAGTGTCAATGTCTCTTCTTCAGACTCTGTGCCTTTGTCACACACAGTGGGGGCCGGGAAGGAGCCGCGCTTCGCTCCCGAGCTCCGCGGTGTAAAACGGCATCGGGAAGGGCGGCTTTACCTCTTCCCGGGGGCTCCCGTGTCCCGCCGGGGCTTTGATAAGCATTCAGGTGGCCCCGGCGGGCGGGCAGAGCTGGGGTTCCCGCCTTTACCTCCCGGGCCAGTGCCCGCACGGCCCTCCCACGGTGAGGGGACGGCTGGGCCAGCACCCGCTGGTCACCCCTCTCACGGCCAAGACCTCGGAGCACCCGGCTCGTCTCACTCACGCTCCCTCTCCAGGGTCAACGGCACCTGCCCAGCAGCAGGTGCCCGACCAGTGCTTCGGAAATGACGGGAGAACAGAAGGAGCTGAAGAACAAAGATCTTTTTATCAAACGAGAAGCATTTGCTCTAAGTTCCCACACATCCAGAAGCAATTTCTGTATTTAGGTGAAAGAAGTCTCAAGTTGCGATGAGTGTTCACAGCTATCACAGGTATCATAAGACATGAGAACTCTGAAAGTCACTTTCTTTTAATGGCTCAAACGGCAACTTTCAGGCTGCGGCCAGAGTATAATTCTACACATATTATACATATAATTTAAAACACAGAAAACAATTTCGGGTCTTTGACTCTCAGGCAAAATCCACGTGCAGGAGCCAATTACAAAAATCAAGGATACGGTGAAGAAAATTCAGGAAGCACAGAAGGGCATGTGTATTAGGACAAGTCCACATCTTAAAATGCTTTTTAAATTATTTGTTTTTAAGTCTTCTGAACCAACCCACACAAAAAAGCCTCAAGTTAACTGGCAATGAAGAATAATTTTTAATCTTTCAATTTTTAAAAATCTCATGAAAGAGAGATTAGAAACAAAAGCACAGTGCCTGATACAGTGGGCCCTCAGCAAATATTTATTGAAAGGTTGGACAGAAAAATAAATGAAAGACAGAAGACTAATATGGGCTGACTCTGAACTTGTGTGAGTCACTCATTCAGACCATTTAAAGGGGCCTCTGTACAAGACATTTCCCTGAGATGTCGGTTTCCTTTCCTGGTGACATTTCGTTAACATCACCTTCTGAATTTTAATAATATTCCATCATAATTTATTTTGCTTTAATATATGAAAGAGTCTGTTGCCTTTAAAACTAAAAGAAGGAACCAAAAGACCTTCTAAAATAGTTTTACGTAAGAAAGAAACAACTGAAAAGAACAGTAGTTAGTTATGAGTTGGCTCCTGGCTCCTGAGAGTGTGACCATGTACATGAAGACTCACCCCCCCAAAACTGGGACTCATTTCAAGAAGACGTATCCACTGTTAGTAATGTTTACTTGTGTATGGTTTATTTACCACGTTTTAAGGAGGAAAAGCGACATATTTTACCCACAAGTGATCTACTTTACACCCACCCATTGGCCCATCCACGCAAATGTATTTATTGAAGGCCTACTTCCAGAACGTTCCAGAACATTCCTGCGCGAGGCTCCAGAGCACCTTCCCAACCAAGAGTCCTAAACCCTTCAAAATGCAAGCTGAAACACTGATTTAAGTTCAATTTTCCTACTCTTATTACATAAGGGGGGGGTGGAATCCCACATCCGCTGTGACACTGCGGACTGAGCAGCGCAAAGGGGAGAGCGCGTCTAGGTCAGCTTTCTGTCGTCCGGCTGTGAACCCAGTTACTGGGACTCTGAGGGTGCTCATTAAGTGTCGACTGAATAAATGACGGAGGAGACCAAGAAGTGCAGACCGGTAGTTACAGGATAGCCACAGGACGTCACGCACGGCCCGGGAAACGGTCAGTAACACTGTAGTAACTGCGCATGGTGCCGGGTGGGCACCGGAAACATCGGGGGGAACTAACTGACTTTGTAAGTTAGGTAATTGTCTAACCGCTATGCTGTGCACCTGAAACTAATACAAAATAGTGCTGAATGTCAACTGTAATTGAAAAATACAATTTAAAATAACATTAGGAGTAATAGCTGGAAGTTCAGGTGAGAGAATGTAGAAAAGCAAACCGGGAGGAACAAAGACACTTACTTCCAGGTAACTTAGCGCTTATGGGGACTTCAGGATAAAGTCACATCCTTAAAATGAAGAAAAGAGGAAGGTTAGGTGCGACTGAATTGTAAGTGGTTTATAATTTTGAAAAGCAAGGGATTTATTTATTTATTTTACTAAAAAAAGAAGTCTGTCTCTCTCCATAGAGGCCACATCCCCAAATATATTTCTCTCTGCCCTGTCTTATCGCAGAGCTAGTCAGCCGTGCATTGGCAATGTCGCAGTTGGGCAGAGACGAAAGAGCAGGGGTAGTCACAGCCCCATTATTCGGCCAGTGGGGGTGCTGGAGCTCAGAGCCCCAGAAGAGTGGCCCCACCCCGGCCCGCGGCCCACTCCCCGCAGGCTGAGCCCCCAGCGGTCACCGGGGGAGCGTGTCAGTCCAAGGACTGAGCTGTCTGAAAACGCAGCACCTATCAACACTGCCACTGGGTTTTGCATTGCTTATTTTTATGTGATAAAGACATCAGTATCCATTTAAAAGAAGGAATATGTAAGTGCCTGTTTTATTGCTGTAATAAAGTTACTTTTTCCCTGTTAGGGACTAATGGAATCTAAGTGATTTTCAGGGAAAAGTAAAACAGTCGAACGTGAATCTGAATTTCACTTCTTCAGGATGGCACTCCACAGGTGCATCTACGGCAAGTCAGACTCCTTCCCCTCCCGATGCTGCAGAATTCCAGCCCCTGGACACAGAGGCGGCGGGAGACGGGTGTGAATGAGAACGGGGGTCCAGCCAAGTGCCAGGACTTTCTGTTCGTTTTACAGTCACGCCCTGCGGACCTGAGAACCACAGGCTACCGCATCCGATTGCATTAAACAGTATCGTTTCTTTACAACCTTTAATTTTGTCTAAGAGGGAAAAGCACCCATCACCCCTGAAAGGATTTTTTTTCCCCATTTACTAATTGTCAAAGAGAATGACAAATATAACAAAAGTAAAAGGCATAAGCAAGTAAAATTTGGAAATAACAGAAAATTTGTGGAAGCGGGTTCATTATGTTTAATACGATTTCAGCCTCCTGAAGGTTCCGCTTCCCAGGCTGCCCAGTGTCTGGGCCAATAACCATCAAGGCTACAGTCACCCGAACATATTGCGTTCACTGTCAACGCTAAGAGTGTCACCAATGAGATCACCGTCAGTAGTTCATGGATACTCATTATGGTATTTTTTTTCCCTTTGGGCTAATTCTTTCCTATGTTTTATATTATTATAGTTGCATCACACTGCCATTCCTGCAAGGACCGAACTGCCACGGGATTTGAATGTCACACCCGGAAGTAAATGAATTGCTCAATTTCCTGGGACCACCTGCTCACGCTCCATCTTCAAAACGTGCTTCGCTGTCCCGTCAAAGGGGCGATCGCGACCCTCCCTTCTCCAACATGCGCGACGTCTCCGGATGGTGCAGCTGTGGCACGGGCACCTGGCTCCATGAAGGAAAACCCCGCGGCTCTATGGCGCGCATCGTTTGACGGGCGCGACTACTCCCCTCGTCGGTGGGCTCCTGCCGAACCCGCGAGCAGGGGCTGTGGAATCCTCAAGGGCCCGTGACACCGCTGAACAGGGCGCTAAGATGAAGGACATGCCACTCCGCGCACACGTGCTACTGGGCCTAGCGATCGCGACACTGGTGCGAGCCGTGGATAAGAGGGCGGATTGCCCACAGCTGTGCACGTGTGAGGTCAGGCCGTGGTTCACGCCCCGATCCGTGTACATGGACGCGTCCACGGTGGACTGTAACGACCTGGGGCTCTCACGCTTCCCAGCCAGGCTGCCTGCCGACACCCAGGTTCTGCTCCTGCAGACCAACAACATCGCCCACATCGAAGGCTCCGTGGACTTCCCGGTGAACCTGACCGGCCTGGACCTATCGCAGAACAGTCTGTCCTCGGTCCGCAACATTAACGTGAGAAAGATGCCTCAGCTGCTCTCCGTGTACCTGGAGGAAAACAAGCTCACCGAGCTGCCCGAGAGGTGTCTGTCGGGGCTGAGCAGCTTACAGGAGCTCTACGTGAATCACAACTCGCTCTCCGTGATCTCGCCGGGGGCCTTCATCGGCCTCCGCAACCTCCTCCGTCTTCACCTCAATTCCAACAGGCTGCAGGTGATCGACAGCCAGTGGTTTGACGCCCTCCCCAACCTGGAGGTTCTGATGATTGGGGAGAACCCGATCATCAGGATCCGAGACATGAACTTCAAGCCGCTCGCCAATCTCCGCAGCCTGGTTATAGCGGGCATAAACCTCACGGAAATCCCCGACGACGCCCTGGTCGGCCTGGACAACTTGGAGAGCATCTCTTTTTACGACAACAGGCTTAGGAAAGTGCCCCAAGCTGCGCTTCAGAAAGTGGCGAACCTCAAGTTTTTGGATCTCAATAAAAATCCCATCCACAGGATCCGGAGGGGCGATTTCAGCAATATGCTGCACCTGAAGGAGCTGGGGATCAATAACATGCCCGAGCTCATCTCCATCGACGGCCTTGCCGTGGATAACCTGCCCGATCTAAGGAAAATAGAGGCGACCAACAACCCCAGGCTGTCGTACATTCACCCCAACGCGTTTTTCAGACTCCCCAAGCTGGAGTCGCTCATGCTCAACAGCAACGCCCTCAGCGCCCTGTACCGCGGCACCGTCGAGGCCCTGCCCAGCCTCAAGGAGATCAGCATCCACGGCAACCCCATCCGGTGCGACTGCGTCATCCGCTGGATCAACATGAACAAGACCAGCGTTCGCTTCATGGAGCCCGAGTCGCTGTTCTGCGTGGACCCGCCCGAGTTCCAAGGTCAGAACGTGCGGCAGGTGCACTTCCGGGAGATGATGGAGATCTGCCTGCCTCTCATCGCGCCCGAGAGCGTCCCCTCCAGCCTGGACCTAGACGCCGGGAGCCACGTCTCCTTACACTGCAGGGCGACGGCCGAGCCGCAGCCCGAGATCTACTGGGTAACGCCCTCGGGCCAGAAGCTCGCGCCCAACGCCCTGACGGACAGGTTCCACGTGCACTCCGAGGGCACCCTCGACATAAGCCGCATCGCCCCGGCGGATGGCGGCCTGTACACCTGCATAGCGACCAACCTGGTGGGCGCCGACTTGAAGTCCGTCATGATCAAAGTAGACGGTTCCGTCCCCCAGGATAACAACGGATCCCTGAATATTAGAATAAAGGACGTCCGGGCCAATTCGGTTCTGCTGTCTTGGAGGGCGAGCTCTAAGGTTCTCAAATCCAGCGTCAAGTGGACAGCCTCCGTCAAGGCCGAGTCTTCCCAGGCCCCCCAAAGTGCGCGCGTGCCGTCTGACGTCAAGGTGTACAACCTCACCCGCCTGAACCCTTCCACTGAGTATAACATATGCATTGACGTCCCCACCGTCTATCAGGAGAACAGGAGGCGGTGCGTTAGCGTCACCACCAAAGGGTCGGACGCCGGCGGAGAGGCGAATGCGGGGAGCAGCCGCACCGCGCTCCTGGCCGGCCTTGGGGGCCTTCTGGGGGTTATCGGTGTGGCGTGTCTTCTCGGCCGCCTCTCGCACAAAGTGAGCGGTGAGGCCGGGCAGGGCCGCGCCAGCGGTTACCTCCCGAGGCCGGCCCTGGCGCTCAGCGAGCTTCACCCCCTCATCGAGCTCTGGGAGGCCGGCGACGGGCAGAGCGCGGCGCTGGAGGTGAGAGCCACCGTCCTCGGCGCGCCCGCGCGCGCGTCCTAGGCACAGCCGGGGCGCTTCGGGGGCCCAGGGCCGCAGCTGTGCCGGGAAGGAGGAAAGACGGAGGGTGTCCCTTCCCCAGAGGAAGCTGGAGCTCCGCCAGTGCTGCTCCTACCAGCGGAAAGGTCTGCAAGCTCAGCATCTGGATTCGCTGGCTTCGAAGGGCACCGTGGCAACCAAATAATTCCATTTTCTAGGACTTTCACGTGACTCTGATGACCGGACAACGGTTACGGTGGACGAAAACGTTTCTGTATTTTTTTTAAGTATATAAGCGTAGTGGAACTGAGCAATACCTCCTGCTGTGTTGTATCACACATATTAGCCACGAGTTTTTGCCGTGACCAGATACACTTGAATTGACACGTGGTGTAATAAAAACGGACAGATTCTGTAGAGTAGACACAGTGAGTATGTTGGCCTCTTTTATAAGGAAAAAAAAAAAATACATTTTGGATTAAAATCAATTGCTTTTGTCTTGGTTTTGTTTCTAAATAAAGAATAATTTCTGGGAAATGTCATCGGACCAGACATCCTTTAAATGGCAACATTTTTAAAAAAGTGTTTTTCTATAATGAAATCCGAAGTGCTAAGAGTAAGACACGTTCGCTGGGTTCTGTGACTACATTTTTATAACGCACAGAAATGGATTGGAGGAGGCACTTTCTCGATATCGAGAGGCAATCATCACGTTGGATTTAACCCTTTAATGGGTGATGAAAAGAAACCCCCTAGGAAATGATGTATTCACTTAGAGATTTCCTTTGCTTAACAAGAAGCTTTTGTACTGGGTTTAATTATTGAGTTCATATAATGTAAATCGATATCTGAGGAACTGAAGGTCTTATTTTAATAATTAGTAGTAGCTCAACTTTAAGATGCTTGCTTAGCAGAAAACGGTGCCAAATTTCAGCAGGACTTATGATGTGGGTGGAATCTTCAAACCTCTCTGTGATTCCTAATACTTAATGCACTTCACTGCAGCAACAAGCAAATAATGAAATAATTGGCCCTGTTGCAAACATAGCAACGGAACAACATGTTCTACATAATCCCCAAAAGAAGGACATTTATGCACTTATATAACAACTATATAACTTAGAGCAACTTATAGGTGCTGACTTGAAGTGTGTTGTGATCAACACGCATGGTCTTCCCCCCAGAATAACAATGAAATTTAGAATTTTAGAGGTCTAGGGCTTTCCAAGACTATAATTGTAGAATTTTCCTTTAAAATGTATTGAATTAGTAGCAGAAGTTTATAGGTTCAGCTTTATGAAATTCTCCCTTTTATTTGCTTCCCCCCACTATAAAATGGCATGAGTCAGATAATTCCAGAGTTCAATAGAAACTTAAGTGGAGAGTTTTCTTAATGAGAGGACAAGCGTCTCAGACAAATTTAGAGGCAAAAAAAAAAAAAAAAAATTAGGTGCAGTTCTTTATGACTATATTTAAGGCACCTGAAAAATACAACTTAACAAGTTGACAATCATTGAAGTGCCAAGGACCTTACTAATTCTTTAAGAGTCTTACATAGTAAATGTGTGGATTTTACTGGGGGGGGGGGGGGCTGGAAACAGCCAAGATCTTTTACGGTTTTAGTCATATTTACAGACGAAAGGCATTGTCGTGCAAAATAAATGTACTTGTGTACAAAGGAAATATCCTGAAGCAATAAAAAGTCCGAGATAATAAGCTGTATTTTTATAGGCAAATTGCTCATCTCTACAAAGCTACAAGCTTTCCATGCTAATTGCTAATCAAGTGTTTAACTTTTCCTACAGGAGCTCGCTGCTGAGCATCGACATGTCACTGTCCTGTAAACATTTCCAGTCACATCCATTTATTTGTTAATACTAGACATTGGCATCGACGGTTGCTAATTAAATCCTAGCTGCTTTTCACAACTTGGAAGGTAATTGTTACAAACTCCTTAAAATGAAAGGACAAACTGTGTTAATTGAACACAACCAAAATATGAGGCTTGCTCATTCAATGTGTTTCCCAAACGCAAGTTTTACCACCTGCTGTATCGCTATCACAGCGTGGCTGGCGCTAGGATTTATCAGCCAGACACGCTCGTGCATCACGAGGTGTCTCGGCCCCGCGGACAGGGCCTTAGAGCCAGGCTGTTTGTCAAAGCGCAGGCGCTGAGATGGGCTGCAGGAGGCAGGCGTTGTATACAGGTCAGCAAGAACTTTCTCTGGCATCTTGCATGTTTCTTTTCAACCCGTCTGCATAAAAAACTATAGCGAACATATCGTAAGACCGAGAATCCAGTTCAGGCTACATTTTCTTAGGAAACTTGTAGCAAATAAGCGCACTGAAGAGATGCCTCATTCAGAGCATCGAAAGGAAGTGTTTTTGTTACAACCAAATAAATACAGATGCTCAGAGCAAAACATGACAATATTTACTTGATTAAATTTTAATCTAAACCCCCAATGAGAGAAGAAAGACATTTGCTGCAACATCAAGCATCGCATTTTAAGCTTCCTCTAAATCTCACATAAAATCAACTGCGAACTGGCTCCAGTCCTTTCTCAAGGCATAGGACTTCGGATTCGGTGATACCGAATTGGGTACCACGGCAGCTTTACCCACAACAAAATCCTAAAGTTTATGCCTGGAGGAGTGACAAATGATCCCCTCATCTTGTATGGGAGAAAACTTTTTTTTTTCCCCCTACAAAAATAATTTTTTTAATTATATTTTTTCTAATTTACACTACAAAGTAAAATTCAAATTTTCTGAAAATAAGTATGTCCGGTTGAATACAAAAATACATAAAAGCAATGTGGAGAGAAATGGGTTGTCGTCAGCAAAGCCAAGAAGCAATAGTAAGCTGCCGATCACATGCCAATTGTTTTGTACAGAAGGAAAAAAAATGTATTTGTGGTACATACATCAGCCTTTTGATACTGATTTCAGTTCTTAAGGTTTTTATTTTATTTAACTAAAAGGTGTTAAGGGAAACTACATATCAGCAAGTATTATCTTAAAATTATAATCCCTTAGTCTGGTCATTGAACGATCTTTTGTTTACATTCAACAAATATTGACCGTATGCCTGTTAGTCTCTGGAAAAACAGACAAGGACAGAAACAATTCTGCACCATCATGGGGCCTATATTCTACTCGATGACATTCTGGTTGTGTATCACTGTTTTCACAAATATGTCTTAACTATGTTACTTAGTGTAGGCCCAGGTTCAATCCATACTTTCAAAGAATGATAGTACTCAGAAAATCATAGATTTTTTTTTTCTTGGTCTAAAATGTTTTACTCATCACAACATGCTGATATAGGAACTTAATTCAAATTTATTATTGAAATTGATTATTTATTATGCACTACATACAGAAACTAGCCTAATATCCTCCTCAGACCGCTTAAATCAAGAAGCATGTCTACTTACCATGAGCTCTTTCTAGGCCTGAGAAACACGGACAACTACACGTTTCTCCTTTTAACACAGAGAGATTGATCACCAGAAAATACGAGAAGTTAAATTCAAGAAGGTCATCTAGCATGGACAAAATGCTTATGCGTTTTACAAAGAGAACCAACTTTATCAATTCTTATAAGATCTCCCAACAACTACGGAGAAAACTCTTAAAATTCCATAGATTAGCCTTGACATGAGAAATCAGAAGTGATACATCAGTAATCGACAACTGAAACAATAAAAACTTAAAGTTTAAAAGTAAACGTTTGCTAGAGAAAGGGGAAATTCCGAAAAAATGTCCCCACAGCTATCACAAACACCAGAAAAAAAATAATTGTTTATGTCCCCATTAAGTGACAACTTGGGCTTCCTTCTGATAGTGATTATTTTGTGACATTTTCTTTGATCCAATCTGTCTCTTTTTTTAACTTCCTCAAATTATAACAAATAAGTAAAAGGTGTTTTTGTGGGTTTTGTTAGAAAGTGGTTGTCATAAATATGCTTATTCTATCGAACACCCTAAATGGCCATTTGGGGAACAAATCTGCACAGAAAGACCGCGCTGACCCTCACGCCCAGTTCCGCAGTCCCCTGTTATGTCATTTCACCCCGATGGGCGCGTTGCTAACTAGGCCGTGGCTTGGCAGCTTGTTAGTATCGTACTGGAGAGAAAGGCCTTGCCTAGAATCAAAATGCTACAATCAGTATCTGGAAGTTCTGGAAAAAGAAAGAAAAGACTTGTTTCAACACAGCTGTGGCTGTTTTCGTGCGTTCCTTCGAAAAGTGAGGCCTTCGTGTACTGCCAGGGCTGACCACCGACCGGGTCTGTTTTATGCCTCTGAAGTGGGGGGTTGGGGGGAGATAAAAACACCATTTGCAGACAGGAATAAAGTGACAAAAGCAGAGTTAATTCTAGTGGTCCTAATCCACAGAGCCAACCCTTAGAATAAGGCATTAAAAGGTAAATGGTAAAGACAACTAGTAAAATACAGATTATTTTCAAAATCTGGCCTAAACATTTCATGAGTGACGTCCCAAAGCTGCCGCTGAATCGACTAGTAAGAATGTTCTCAGGTGAGAAGATGTCACATGAAATATGACTCAGTTCCTTTTTATCCCCACTGAGAACAGACAAGCCCATGGAGATTAGAATTTACCTGTCTTGGGTCAGAGGGCTCTTAGCTTATCTCTGAAATAAACCATAGTCAATGCCAACTAAAGGGTTAGATACATCACAGATACGTCCACACAACTTTCCCTTACAGCCAAACTGTGGTATCCAAATAAGCAATAAAGTGACAGCAAACACCACATATGATTTCAAAATTATTGTAGAGCGGCCCAGAGTAACAAGGCAAAGCAGAAAGAATTGAAGGTGACCTTGGCAAGCCTTTTGGAAGAATGCACAACGCTGGCATTTGGAGACCTCACAGTTACTTGTGTGTTTATATTTTCTAACTCTAATATCTTTGCAAGAAGCTAATGGCATTATGACCATTGTAGGAAAAATCCAGCCTCTCATTAGAACCTATGCTTCAATGTCTGAAGTTACTGAGGCAAAACCCAACTGTGAATCCATTTATAGTGTTTACCAGCCTCTGGAACAAGTCAGGGAATGAGGCTGGAGCATTAATTGACCCTCCTGATCCTGGCAAGGAGAGAATCTCAGAGAAATAAACTGGCCTCCCTGTCACATGTGGTCCCAGACTCAAGGCCAGTAGGGACAGGACTCATTTTTAACCATCCCAGGTGCTGTTATTAAAGCAAACATGGTCAAACACACTGTAAGAGCTCTTCCAAAGAATAGCATGGAGAAATCAGTTCACCACCAGAGCTGGGATTAAAGTCAGATACCCCTGGTAAAATCCCTTTAATGCTGGCTTCAGAGAAGAGTCACATACTCAATAAAGAACAGGGGACCATGTCTGCAAAACAACCTAAGGCTGCAGAGAAGCCAGACCAGCTGAAATGCTAGGGGCACCACGAGATCAGGGGCCCTAGATTGTGGAACCAAAGTTAAAAATCTTAAGCTTATGAAGACGATATAAAATTCTACCGATGACACGTCTGTAAAGCGCTTTTGAAGATATAAGACACGTTCGGATACGCTATGTCAGGCATTTGAGTGTGTCATCCGTGTCTGCCCTGTGATGTCGGGGACACTGTGCTGACCCGCCTTGATGAGTTACTGGTTCCGTGGAAGGAGGGATCAGATGACATTACCCTCAGACACGTTCGCCATCCCGCTGAATCCCTCCGCTGCTGCGCGGCGGGCGCCGCCAGACATCCCCGGTGCCTTGCCCGGTGCCAACGGGCTTAGCAAAGATTCTCACCGCACTGGGAAAAGGCCACCTGTGATCTCGGAATAAACTGCCTGCAGAAAGGAGGTTTTCTATTAAGTCTCCACTGAAGTTTTCCTTGACTTGAAATCCTAAGCTTGTCATCATGTCATGTTATTCTGTTAAAATGTATTATTATGAAATATGACATAATTATATATTTTATCTTAATATATTTTATTATAAAAGGAACACATGATTATTATGCAAATTTCAAGAAAATACAGACTCGCACGTTCTCCATGTCCCCCATATATACACTCATAAAAAAGCCTGTCACTTTGCTTTCCAAAAAATGTATAATATTTCTCCTTCTACTACCTTAAATCTTCACTGAGACTAGAGCCCCCAGACTCTAAAAGGGGCATCGACAACCTCCCGTCTGAGTGGAGAGGCCTCACCTTCCCACCAGCCCCAGGCCCTCCCAACGCCGTGACTCACAGGAGTTCCCAGCTCTCGCAATATCAGTCCCTGGAAAGTTCTAGCAGTAAAAACATTTTCCCACCCGGCCAGCGTGGCTCAGCAGTTGAGCATCGGCCTAGGATCCAGGAGATCGGGGTTCGATTCCAGGTCAGGGCACGTTCCCAGGCTGCGGGCTCCTCAATCCACAGTCGGGGGCGTGCAGGAGGCAGCCGATCAATGACTCTCTCATTGATGTTTCTCTCTCTCTCTCTCTCTTCCTCTCTCTGAAATCAATAAAAACACATTTTTTAAAAATTTTCCTCTCACATCAAACTGAGAATTTGCTTCCTTCTAACCTAATCTAGTCTGATTTTAGGGAGCAAAGGATAGACGTCGTGTGTATCCCCCGGGGCAGCCCTGCAAGTCCCCTACGCTCTCACACCCCGTGTTTTCTCTGCTCCACACCGAAGAAACCCAGGTCCTCACAGCACGCCGGGTCCTTCTCCTCTGGAAATCATCCGAATCACTGAATCTTCTCGTAAAAACACAGAACTGGCCACAGAACACAACCCTACAGGTGTGCTAGGCGCAAATCTCTTTACTCGTTTGGGGAGCGACACCGACTAACCAGGGTCAGCCGGCAGGCAGGCAGGGCTCAGGCCGCTGGTGCCGACCTGTGGTCAGCAGCGTCGCCAGGGTCCTCGTGACCGGCCATTAGCCTAACTCCAGAACAGCCTCAGTTTGATCGCATCTGCAAAGACCCTATTTCAAAACAAGGTCACCTTCTGAGAACTGGGGTTAGAACTTGGCTCTGTCCTTTCTGGGGCCACAACTCAACCTACTACCAGCAGAGAGAAACGAGTAAATCTGGGCTGTCGAGTTGGAATGTCACAGGGTATGGTGGCTCCCTGCGGCTTCTCACGGCAACGGACTGCGGGGAAAGGGGGTCTGACCTCCTCCGTCTCGGTTCTTAGCATCTACAAGGGTGCAATAAAAATGCAAAGGGAAGAATTAAAATCCGTTTCCAAGGATTCATTCTCTACTCAATGTACACTAATCACCACGCTGGATGAGCCACATAGATGCCTTACAAAGACGGTTTTTCCTGTTGGAAGTAAAGGATTTTTAAAATCCGTGTTTATTTAGCTGCTGAGTCATTTCACCATTTCCTAATCATGGCAAAAAAAAAAAGAAGATGTTCAGGCAGAATTACAATTTTTCCATAGTGCAAAACACAACTTATCCGAAACACCGGCACGTTGCTTTCTGTACTTGGGGAGATCCGTTTTCTATTTCACAGTTGCAGACCACACTCCTCCAGGACCAAAAGGCAGATGTAATCGAGCTTGATGAGCCCAGAGGCCGAGCGAATGATGGGAAGAAAAAATAATTTGATTTGAGGGGCAAAGATATTAAATTACCACCTCGGTGCTTCGAATGAGAAAAGCGGAGTCAAAGGCAGTTCTGTTTCTTAAAACCCAAAGAAGACCAGAGATCGGTGTTGAGTTTTTCTGAGAACTTGCATCTGAATGAGCTGAGAAGTTAACCTGAAAACCTCCCTGCGAAACGGGGGATACGGTGCCTCTGCGGAGCCACGGGAGCCGGCGGAAGGGCTGGTTACTGTGTCTGTCCCGCCAGGTCGCGGTGGCCGGTGGCCGGGGGCCTCTGCTCTGTGGGGGGACAAGGCCCCTCCAGCTAAAGGCTCCCTCCGCTTCTGTCTGCTCAGCACAGGCTCAACTAGGGCAACAGCCTCACAAAGAAAACAGCCAAAGGCGCTGGCTCGCTCCGCCAAGGTCTTGGCCTCCCTCCAGCGCCCGCACTGCGCCCTACGGGAGCTCCTGGGGCCACAGGACCCAAGTCAGGAGGAGAGTGTCCCCTCCTGTTTAGCTGCCGCAGCTACTTTTTACTACACGGGCAAGGCACGGGCGGGCAAAAGTAGGTCTACAGCTGCGGGCACTCAAAACACAGCTTATTCTTGATTTATTATGTATTCGTTATTGTATGATTTATTTGGAGTATGTAAACCTAGCTTTGCCCACCCCGTATAATTCATTGTTTCTTATGTAACTGCTCGACCCACCTTACATTTTAATAGCCTTCCACAAACGAACGACATGGCTTGTTCCAAGTTAGGTGTAACTTATGGATAAAACCCTGCAAAACTACTTGCAATAAATGAGTGTAGTCCTATAAAAAAAGTGGGACGTAGCTTAACAACAAAAAAAAAGATTAGAGATAAGGTTCTACTGACATATACTCTCACTGCTTTTTTTAAAAAAAGTATGCTTTTATATTGATTCCAGAGAGAGGAGGGGAGAGGGAGAGAGAGAAACATAGATGGGCGGCTGCTCCCTGCACACCCCCTACCGGGGGCCGAGCCAGCACCCCAGGCTTGTGCCCTGACCGAGAATCGAGCCAGCGACCTCCAGGTGCATGAGACGGGCTCAACCACTGAGCCACACCGGCCGGGCCCACACTGCCTTTTAATTCATCTGAAGTCATCCTCAGCTCTTCCAAACCTAAAATTGTAATTAGTTGCTTTGCCAATGAAAATGCCAGAAATTAGGTGCTTGGTGGCCTGAAACAGCTTAGCATTTGTGCACCTTCCAATAACGTAACCGACTTGTAAAACCCTTTACGGCAAAAGAGAACCACCTGCGTCTAGGACGGAAAAATATTAAATATTGAAAATGATGATGCCTTAAATGCCACAAATACACCAGAAAACACCAGATTGCTAAATATTTTTTAGTTAACATTTATCTCCACTGATCCCTTTATTTAAAATTGTGTTTGGCTCTTGTGAGAGTGAGTGAGCAAAGGGATGCGCGTGCTGCCCACTGGATGGCTGGTGTCTCGCCAACGGAAGGGGCACGCCTTGCATTTCCATCTTTGCCCTATTTACACTGTACAGTGAAGAACATTTTTTGGAACTGAGCTAATGAAAGACTAAATCAGGACACAGTTTTACTGCTCTGGGGATCTCGGTGGCACCATCACCCAGAGGCCAAAATCCTAAATGATTCTAATAAGCTAGAACAATGGCCAGAGACTGGACCACTCTGCTATTTCTTTGCCCAACAGTATTTGCCAAGAAATTAAAATGTTAGAAGATTCTGGGGTGTACAAAGATGGCCCAGATGGGCACCGTGCCTGCAAGAGTTTCGAGAATTATCCACAGTAGGAAAAATTCTAGAAGAAAAAAATAGAAAAGGAATGAGGGAGACATTAGGCAGCTTCCAGGTGTGTTTTGTGAAAAACGCCAGATAATGGTAATTACCCTGAGCCTGCTATCCAGCTAATCATCTCTCCTATCTAGAAAGCTGTTCTTTGTGTAACAGAAGACATAAAATAGTGCCTGATCTCTTTACAAAAACATCAATAAGTCTCCATTTTCTAAAATAGAAAAAAAAAATCCCTTCTAATTAAAGGTCCTATTTTGAGCTGGGAAGACAGAACACCTATTCAGGTGTCCCCCCCGCCCCCCGCTGAGGATGTGCTTCGCCTCACAGTCCCCAGCGAAAGGGACGCCTAGAAGAATTCTTTCTAGGACAAGATCGCCTTATCCTGTCGGCATCACGACTTCTTCAAAAACCGAAACCCCAATTTCATTTCCACAGTTGATTCTGTGCTTTCTATTGTCTCATCTACTGAATCCCAGGTTCAATTACAATTCAATGTCCTACTTAGGTGGTTTTCTTGAGCACAACAAACAGGAGAGGGGGTGGGGAAGACCAGAAAAGAAAAGAAGGGAGACACAAATAGAGAAAATTAATCCCCCAAAAAATGAGACCCAAAGAGACTAAAAGGCAAGGTAAGAACAAAGAAACAGACGACAGGCGGCGCTGGACCAGCGAGGGGGGGCGAGAGACGGAGGCCGGGGCCCACGGGGACAGGCCGTCGTCCGCTGGACGGGCTCTTCTCCCTCACCGGCGGCTGGCTGGCTCTGTCGCCACCCGCTGTCTCTCCTCTTCTAAAAGTTGGTCGGCGAAGGCAGATGTGACGTGAAGTGTCAATGGCCTGGCTAGCAGGAGGCTTTTGAACAGGACGGTGCTTTTCAGAGGTACTGGGAAACGTGATCTATTTACTGTTTGACGAACTTAATAAAAATGTGGGACATGAATTACAAGAAGCTGAGCAGCAGGCCGAGCGCTCTGACCAGACGGCTGGGGGCGATTTCTGGAAACATCTGGATTCTCACAAGGGAAAGGCGCCCGTGTGCGGAGAGGAGCCGCTGCCCCTCGCTCCCGCTCATGGTCCTTGCACGCCGCTCTCCGGGTTACTGCAGCTGTTTGGATTCTCGAGAAGGAAAATCGCCCCCCCTCCTCCTGAGAGTAATTCTCAAGCCACGTGGGCCGATGGCCGAGTGTCAGAGCGAAGCGAAAGGAAGCACGGTCAGGGCCGCTAGGAAGAGCCCCTGCGTGCTCCGCTGCGCGCCCGGCAGAGCGTCCCGCTGTGACGGTGAAACGGTGTGAGCATCGTGGAATGACAGGCCTTTGATTGAAAAGTACACGGCTAGTTGGTGGCAGAACGGGACTTGCACTCGGATCTCCTGACTTAATCCATGATCTCTACGCTCCGAGCCCATAAATTCTGGCCAGGTTGGTGCTGGGAGAAAGCAAAAGACACAACTAACAGTCACCAGCTTTTGGGGGTGCTCTGGTGTTAACGCCCCATTCCATCGCCACACATGCTTATAGTCTCGGCTCTGACTCACTCACCGGAAACAACGCCACGAAGAACGGGAATTCAGGCCCCTCCCTCCCCTCCACACTCCTCCTCAGCCATCGCTCCACCCCAGCCGCCGGCTAACTCAGCATCCGCGTTGCATCTCGATGGGCAAGGAGACCCCAGCGCCGCGGTGCACGGAGCCTGCGGCTGTGTTTTGCTTCCTGCGCACGTTCGCATCTCCTACAGCCCGTCGCCGTCTTACTGTTTCACGTCCTTACTTTCCCTCTGTTCCTAAAGCAGTTCGTTCTCAGATCCCCGACAACTCCAACGTGCCGGCGCCTCCGGCGCAACGCAGCGCGGCCCACTCTCTACCTTTGCGGGTCGGTGGCCCCGCTTTACTCCTTATTGGTGTGAGTGACATTTCGGGGAGAGGAGAGAAACGCACATGTGCCATCAGCCAGGTCAGACAAGGCGCTGGAGACTGATTCTAACGCCTGGGTGCAACCTGGAAGCGCGAGCAGGGGTTCCCGGGGCGCCGGACGTGGGAGCCGCGGCCTAGCATCGCGGCGAGGGCCGGACGCGGCCATCCGTTACAAACGGCCTCGCAGATGAGCCCGGATTTTTGCTTTTTTTTTCCCCCCAAGTAAAGGGCTTGGATTTTGATTTAATATAAATCTCCATCATCTCCAATTTTTAGGTTAAAGTTTCTCAAACTTTAACGTGCCTGCGATTCATCTGGGGAGCTCGTTAAATTACAGACGATGATGAAGCCTTCATTTCTAACGAGCCCCCAGACGATGCCCGTGATCTGGGTCTAAGAACTACACTGTGAGGAGCAGGCGTATTTTGTTCAGCTCCATCCCCTAAAACTAAAAATTAACTCAATTAACTGTGCAGAGTTAGAAACACATTTATTATCACTTTCTAGGGTTTTACCGCGGACATTATAGATTTGAAGTTAAATCCAAATTCCATACCCATCTGTGTCCAGGAAGGCAAATGACTACAAGGATATTTAATCCACCATAAATTAAGAACATAAAGCAGGACAGAGCCCTCTAAACTTAATTATCAGCTATCTTTCATCTGTCCCTCTCATTCCAGCTCCACTAATTGTTATTTGAACAGCCAATAGCTTATTATTTGAAATAAAAACTAGTGAATTATCTCTAATATCAGAAGTATGACTAAGCTGCCTGCATAATTCCCATAAATGTAATCATTTTACATAAATGCTGAAGAAATCAGAAAAGATACGACAAGCGGGGTTCACCTGGATACTTTCTTTCCCGGCCAGGACAAGCAGATCACGCTAATGAATATCTATTGTGAATTTGCGGGGATTCAGCTAGAAAACAACTCACATGAAACGGAGGTTTTTCAATGTCATTAACAGACACTGAGAAACTGGGCCAGGCAGTGAGAGCAGAAACCATGGAGGTCATGAGTGTTAATGAGAAAAGAGCATTTATTAGCTTGCGATTTAAAATATAAAGCCCTTCTCCCTCGATGGCCTAAAATGGGACGATCCCCTGCACCTGAGGACAGGAGGGCCGGTGCCCTCAATTAGGTGAACAACTGTCGTGTCCCAAAATTTTTGTTGACATTGAAAGGTACCCTTCTGATTTTATTTTTAGATTGTGACACCTCTGTTGTTACGGACAGAAAGCAGAGCATAACTCATCCCACATTACTGCCCACACGGAGGGTTGGGTACCTTTTTTTTTTTTTTAAGTTTGAGAAGTAGTAAATCTAAGTACAATCACTTAGGAGCCAAAACGCCGTATTTCCTCCTGACTTTTGTGTGAGCTCCAGTGTTTTAATTTTGTATGTTTGTTTTGAGGTCAAAAAAGACAGAAAAATGTTTTCAAACATAACTTAAAAAAAAACATGCCATAAAAAAAAAAAATCCATCATTAGAAACAGCTATTTTATTATACAACTGAGAAAAAAACAAAAGCACTCATTTAAAGAGGCAACACATTGTAAAATTATAATAGTCTGTTACTACTAGGAGGTAACTTGATTTTCTGCTACATGTTGGAGGAATCCTGCCCCCTTAGCCCCCTCAGGGTAAATAAGTGGGGTAAGAACCCAACTCCAGACCATGCAGCAATGGCTCTTGGGTCAAAAATTCCAGGGATAAATCCATGACGCCATGGGTTACCCAAAGTGTGACAGAATCTTGTCTTTGCACTTTTATTACCTATTTAGGAAGCATGCTCAGTACGTTCACATCGCTGGCACTATGAGAACTGGGGGGGGGGGGGGGTATGCTAAGAGAACCAGCAGAAGGCTACTGTTGAGGGCTGGGGGTCCCTGGGGGTCCTAGGGGGCTGGAGAGGGAGAGGGAGGGTCAGCATGAGGACAGCTTACAAGATAAACCCACGGTTCTATCTCGGGTCACGTATCGACGGCCAGAGAGAGAATCTGCCCAAAAAGAACCACAGATGACCGGCTCGCACCCCTGTGGATGGCGCCTTCCTTCCTGCCGGGAAGCACGGGAAGGATTAGATTTAGGCTAAGTCGGCCTTCCGCGGGCGAGCGTCTGAGGTGCCTCTAGGCGTCCGCGTGGCGACCTCGAATACAGACAGCGGAGCTCGAAGGGAGAGCCACGGGCTCCAGTCAGGCCTCCGAGAGCCACGAACACAGAGCGGGTCGTTAGGGCCTGGGTGTAAACGAGAGCATCTAGAGCGTCCCCTGCTGCCAGCTGTTTTTAACGTATTCGCGTTAAACTGAGAATCTGATTCTTCTTTCAAATAATTAACTTTCAATATTACGCACTGATCTTGGTCAGGTCTCACCCAGAGCAAAGGGAGGCAGAAACGGAGCCAGGAGACCGCTCGAGCAGCAGCAGCAAGGGCCCCGAGCTGAGGCCGCGGGGCTGACGTGGGAGGGCCGGGTCTCATCACAACCAGGCCGCAGACGGCGAATTTCCACTCCAAGCGTTAAAACAGAGGACTCTCCCGGGGTGCCCGTGAGAATCAGCTGGGCCATCAACGCTGGGAGTTGCCCAGTAAGACGCTGCAGGGATGGGGGGGCCCCGGGTGAGTCGCTAGGTGAACCCTCCCACCCACTTCCAGGGCGTCAGCTGAGTGCCAGGGTGAACACTGAGCCTGGTGACCACAGACAGACTTGTGAAGTAACGCTCACCACGCCTCACTCTGCTTCCAGAAGCAGCTCAGATTCACTCTGAACGAAATTTGGGAAACGCTTATCATTGCAAACGAGACAAATATTAAGCGCACTCCCCTTGGCTAGAGAGAGCATGTCCAGTATTAAGATTAAATAAGTAAAATCTACTTGGTGCAAATTTTTTTCTCACAAAATTCACACTATGCAGGATCAATTTATGGTTATCATTTTATTGGGCTTAGCATTATATTGTACCTAAGTTGTTATTTTACTGAATCGCCAATTTTTTTCTGGAAGTTGTTATTTCCCAATTCTTGCTATTTACAAATAAATGCTATATTTATAGTAACCTTTGTATGCATCTTTGATTATTTCTATAAAGTAAATGTATAGAAGTCAATATTAACCTTAATAATATCCCTAAAGACCTGTCTAGAAAAATTGCACCCATTTAGCCTCCCCCTACCCACAGCTGGAAAACATTTCATCTTAAAAAGAGAAGATTTGCAATCAATTTTTAGAAAAAACAAAATCATGATATCAAATATTTTGCACATACAGAATATCCTAACTTTAAAAAATGTTTATTCTAGCCTTTGAAAGGGTTTGATCTCACAGGCCCCAGACAGATTCGGGAACAAATATCAAACTCACTGCCCTTTATTAACTCTGTCCCACAGCACTAGTACACATGGCTTAATATTTTATAATTATTTATATAACGACACATCACAGGAGTGCGCACACCCACGTATTTTTTCATTACAAACAATGAAGAGCTGTCCTTCCCTTAATAATTGCGCATATATGATCAAACGCTTATCCCCGGCAGATTTCCCTTCTGTATTCGCAACGACCCTGCCGTCTACCGTGGCGTCTGCAGGGTTTGGGAAGCCGAGCCCTGTCACCGGTAGGAACTGTACAGTCCCCCCCTTAGAAGCAATTCGGATCGGTCGCCAGGGCCGCCTGGCGGGGTCTCTGCTCCGGCGCAGCGGGGCCTTTGGCCGCACTCTGAACAGTTACCCAGAGGCAGCTGCGTTACCGAATCCTGCCCGGTGCAGCTCTGGTTTCCAGAATTCTCCCGAGAGAGTCGCTTTAAATTTCTCCGTTATGAATAATCTTAAGCACCTATTCATGAAAACCGGCCCTTCCCACCAGGCGGAACACGCTTCTCAAGTGGGGGGAACGGTAAGAGTTTATAAGGTGACAGAACTCTGCCTCCTCCTCTGAAGACAGCATTATTTTATACAGTTGTAAGACTCAGCAAAAGGAAAACACAACAGTCATCACATGTTCTGGAGACTACTGGTTCTTAAACAATTGTATTTCTCCTTCTGCTACACGGTAGCAGGACCAGGGAAATGTCTCTGTTCCATGACAACAACACTGAAAGGCGTCCTCAGCACAACTTGCCAGAATTTTTATTCCAGTTTTCTAGCATGGGAGTGCTCTCTGGTCCCACGTGCTAGAAGGTTTCATTCCAGCCTTTTACCATTGCAGAGGCCCAGAACTGCAAAATTATGAAGTAAGATTATTGCATTATTTTTCCGTTGAAGAAAACGTAATCTGGTATTTTCAACTCTTCAAAGTCGTCTGATTATAGCTGATAGATAGATGATAAATGATATAGATAGATGATAGATGATAGACACAAACACCACACACACACACTTGCCACTCAACGTTGCATACAAAGCAACCCAACGCCAATGACAGACAGTCAACACAATGCATGAGGGATTTTTAATTTAGAACATAATCCATTTAGTCCATTAAAACTAAACACTATTCACTTTGCACAGGGAGTAGGGGCAATTAAGCTTGGAGGTAATTATGTGCTTTTACAATTGCTAAGTGCAATTCTAGAATGAAACACTGTTATAAAATGCAAATTTAACGCCTATCCAAAATGCTAATTTTTCCAACGGCGCTGCCTCCCGCTATTTTGGGACGTGGCCACACTCGCAGATGCCGTACAACACGCCTCGGTCGCGTCACTCGTTTCCTCAGCGGTCCACGCGCACCTGTTCTGCTGGATGGTGGGACGACGGGTAGGGCTGTTTACCCGAGTTTTCTAGAATTTTCAAACAAAGTAGTTGTTTCTGTAGAGGGGAGTGCACGCTTCCCTTTCACGCCGGCCAGCCCGTGGACAAGCCGAAATCTAATTCGAGCTCAGAGCCTGGTCTCGCCTTCCTCCTCGGGATGCTTATAGATCCACCCAAACGCGTCTGATCAGCGAAATGAGCATGACCGACCCCGAGCCGCGACGCTCATCTCCTTCCACAAGCTCACGCTCAACATCTAGACGCCTGCGCCTCGGAGGCCCGCACGGTGCCTTAGAAATTCCGAGCTTGGTCACTGACAATTATGTCCATTTTGAAATTTAAAATATCCTGGAAGCATTCTACCAAGAAATGAGCATTTTCTGTTCGGACTGTTGCTCGTGATGTTTATAATTGAAAACTTTAATCGGATTTATGTGTTTTATTCAAGGAAACAATAGCCTTCCCTGTGATGTTTTATAGCTTCTCCGGATTCAGAGAACACCCGGCTGGCCGAAATCAAATCACCACACCAACGGGGAGAGAAATAAATGAATTACTTTCCAAAATGGGCAAAGTGCCTCCGACGGGGTGTCAGTAGACCTGTGTTCTGTTTCTACATTTCTCGCCGATTTGCCGCAAAGGCTTCAGTGAAGAAATGAACCCTGACAGCAGCCCTGCCCGAAAAAAGAGAAGATGAACCGCGTCGGCTAATTTAGGTTTTCAAATAACCACGTTAAAGAAGTAAAAAGACCCTGGTCGGTGTGACTCAGCGGGTGAGCATCGACCTAGGATCCAGGAGATCGGGGTTCAATTCCGGGTCAGGGCACAGGCCCTGGTTGCAGGTTTGATCCCCAGTGGGGGGCGTGCAGGAGGCAGCCGATCAATGACTCTCATCATTGATGTTTCCCTCCCTCTCTCTGAAATCAATAAAGATATGCATTGTTTTAATTTTTTAAAAAAAGTAAAAAGAAACAGCTCAAATTAATTTTGATAATGTTTTATTTCATCCAATATGACTGACATATGCGAGTCCAACACAAGTACACTCAACTTCATAAATATATATGTTAGAATCACCAACTGTTGAATTCAGCTGAGGGAGGCAGAGCCCCTATGGGGATCCATCTACTACCTGTTTTTAAATTGATTTTCTCCTTCCAGCAGTCACGTGTGTGAAGCATGGAAGATTCTGGATCTTGGGTTATCAGGTCCCTTTCCTGCGTGTTGCGGGTGCTCGCCGAGCCCCAGTGCTAGACATGCTGCTGACAAAGACCCTGTCCTTGACCAAGCGCTGGTCGGGCTTCTCTCACCCTCTTCTCAGCGAGGCCTCGACCTTGGCCTAGGGGACCTGCACCTGCAGCACAAAGACTCGGTCCACCCCACACCCTGGCCCCCGCCACATGCCCACACGCACACAGACTTGAAGGGCACATGCCTAGGGTGACCGGCACCCCCTTAAGGTGCCAGCCTGGGAAAGCTCAACAATGCCAGGAGAATTTACTGCTCGCAAATTTTAAAATTTTACCTCTGTGAAAATCAAGCTTTCTTCTCCGTAAATTCATTTGGGTACATTTAAGGGACACTGGACGCTTCAACCTTTCTGGTGAAATCCGATGACTTTCTGTTGGCTGTGTCTTCTTCGAAACTACATTTAATTTGAGGGCTAGAATTATTTATGAGTATAGATTTACACACACACAAAAATGGAAGAACATATGGTCTAATTATCTTTAATTGGTTTTTACTTGTGGACTTTTCTATTTAAAAAAATCAGAACTTCTGCTTTTATTTGAGCATCGCAAACTCATTTAGCTGGAAAGCCAAGTTCCCCGTGGTCCCATCAAGAGTGTTGCTAAGCAAACCACCCAGCGGCACCGACAAGCAGGAGGTCGGGATGCCCGCCAGTGCCCGGGCGGCAGGAGCCAGCGCGCCCCCGCAGGAGCAGGCAAGGAGCCCGCCTCTCTCAGCGAACACACGCCTACTGCCCCGGCCTCAGTCGACTTTGCTCTTTGACCCCTGGCTTTGAAGCGTGGTCCCTGTTGCCACGTAGACCTGACTCAGCGAGGGCTTCAATTTGAAAGACGGGTCCAAAGACAATCCTAACATCCCACTTGGGTGCCTTTCGAGGGAGGGTGTAAATATGCAGCCGCTCCCTGCATCTGCGCAGGAAATCGTTAGTCCGAGGAGACCATCTGGACGCCACACCCGACGTGGAAATCCACGTTGCTCTGGCTTCTTAGGGGGATACTAGCGTGTGTGTCACTGAATCGCATCTACAGGTCGGCCAGGGTACCACACACTGAGCAGCTCCACCAGAAACTTGTCTCCGAGGCTGGAAGGGGAGCCGTCCAAAGTCACGGGGTCTCCAGGGCCGCTTCCTCCTGAGGGCTGGGAGTCTCTCCCGAGTTCTAGCCGTCGGCCGGCCACAGGCTCCCATCACTCCCATCTGCCTGTGTCCCTGTCTCTGTGCCCAAATTTCCCTCCCATCTGCCTGTGTCCCTGTCTCTGTGCCCAAACTTCCCGTCTTAGAAGAACACGGTCATGTCGGGTCAAGACCCATCCTCGTGACCTCACCTGACTTGATCACCTACAAAGACCCTTTTCTCCAAGTAAGGTCACGTTCCCACGGGACTGAGGGTTAGGGTTTCAACATGTTTTTTGGGGACACAATTCAAACAACAAAATGAATTCATGAGGAAAGGGTCACGAAGTACCCTGGCATGGCTCATTCCATATTTCTATCATATCCAATGGTCGTGTTCTTTTGTCTCCTTCGTTTGTCATTGATATTATTTTAACTTCCTTGTATTAGGTTTTAAAGGCACCCGAGTTCATTTCGGTTCATCCATAAGCTATGTGCAGAGTCTGCACTCCTGAAGGCACACGTCCAGCAGCAGCGATTCATCATCTCTCAGGGTTGGGTCCAAAAGGCAACCCCGGCTCCACGGGGGGAACTGCTGGCACTGAGTCACTGTATTCTAGAACGTATTGTGGGTTAACATTTGGAAGTAAAAAAAAACAAAAAACAAAAAAACAGCTCATTCTACAAATCATTTCCTTTGTTAACTTGCATTCATCTCGACCCCCAGAAGGCCCAACTACTCAGCTGAGAAATCAAGGCACCGTCCAAACCAGGGCATCTGGACATGCGGCAAACAGATGGACTGGCAGGGATGGAAAGGCCAGCTGAAGGACAGAGCCGTTTCCTCCGCAGCCACCCCAGGCGACCATGACAGGGGCCAAAGACCAGGAACGTCGAGGCCAATGACAGTCCTGCTGTAAAAAAACCACTCACGCAGCTGACGCTAAAAGCAGATAGAAACGGTAACTGAAAATATATTAGGTCAAGAACGACAAAGATAAAGGCCAAGGAACAAAGTAAGGTTGGGGGGGGGGGGCAGGGGGCTGGAACAAAAACCTGGCGATTTGCAGAAAATAACGAGAGTGTGTGGGCCTAACGCAACGAGGGCCCGGGCGCTCGGCAGCTTCTCCTCCGGCTGCGCGGACACCAGAGCTGATGCCCATGGAAAGTGACAGATGTCCACGGCCTACGCCCAGAAGAACCTCTCGGCACTGTGGGCACGATCGTCGCTGAGACTGTATTTTGAAGATAAAGAAATCATATGTACCTTTTGGAAAGGGGGCTCAGCGGTGAGGGAATCTCTCAGTACGGGGATGGGCCGAGCTCCCCGGGGCACCCAGTCTACCCCGAGCTCCCGCGGGAACAAGGCCGGCCGGCCAGCAGCTTTGGGTGAGACCGGCCGTGGGGCCCGGGTTGAGTGTCACCTGCATGTGCGGACTCTCTCGGGGGCAGTGCCTCACCTCTGCCGGTGTTTCTTCAACACGAAGTTGTAAACGTTACAGCAGAAAAGTGATTTACTTATTTTTGTTAATCGTCACCTGAGGATATTTTTTCCATTGATTTTCAGAGAGTGGGAGGGGGAGAGCACGAGAGAAACATCGATGGGAGAGAGACACAGGTCGGGGATCGCTGCCTCCCCCGTGAGCTCCAGCCAGGCCGGGACATCGAGCCGCAGCCCAGGTACGAATCAAACCCGAGTCCCTTTGGTGCTTAGACAACACCTCCGACCACTGAGCACACCTACCCGGGCTGGAAACGTGTTTTTAAAAGGCAACATGCCATTATGTTCATTAAAATCAACTTGACAGTGCGAAAGGCTTATCAGTTGCAGGGCACACCCCCCAGGAAGTTTCGCATCAAGTGTGGAGAAAGCTCAGCAGGTTGTTACGGCCTGGAAGAGAAGCAGGAGGAATAGCCAGCCTTTCTCTGTCGGGTCAGCGCAGGACCTTCTCCTCTCCAAAGGGAAACCGACCTACAGTTTCAAACAATTCTAAAAACGTCGGCCTTACGGTGACATTATAGCTCTTGACCGTGTTAATGGAACTAACTTCACTGTCTCTTAAAATGAGTTCTAAGCATCAACACTCCTAATACGAGCCTGCCACAGGCATCCAGGCGTGTGCAACGCCGCCTTTCAATTTCCCCGCTGCCTCAGAGCACAAAGGGGGACCCCCCCACCCCCCCACACACACATCAGAAAACTGTTTTACAACCTCGGGATCCAGCCTCAGTCTCGCTCCAGGCATCTGACAGTCGACAGCGACCTGGCTGTGAACACACACGTCCGAGGACCCTACCTCACGGTTTAAGCACCTGAGCACCTTCATGTAATCTCACGGGTGCTAACAAACGAGGCAGGCGAGGCGGGCGGCACAGATGGGAAACTGAGGCAGGCGGGCTTGGCGACTTCCTCCAGGTGGGGGTGACCAACCTTGTCTTCTGACTCCCAATTCAATGCATGTTGCCATGTGTACACAGCTGCAGCTACACAGCTGTAATTAGAGCCATCACATATACACGCACACACACGCACACGCACACATTTTTATTGATTCTAGAGAGAAGAAGGGAGAGGAAAGTGAGGTAGAAACATCAATGATGAGGGTCATTGATCGGCTGCCTCCTGCTCGCCCCCGACTGGCGATGGAGCCCGCAACCCGGGCACATGCCCTGACCGGGAATCGAACCGCGATCTCCTGGATCCTAGGTCGACGCTCAACCGCTGATGCCGAAGTTCGCGGCACGTACAGGAACTGGACAGCCTACATCCGCTGGCTCTTGTTTGCTTATTTTTAAATTTCACTCTTACATTCTCCCTGCCTCAGAAAACTCTATTACCGCATGAAAAGCTATTAACCAGCCTCCTATTGACTCTAGTAAAAACAATTATTGGGGGGGGGGGGATAACATAGCCCCATAAAGCATGGGCATGGCAACAAGTGCAATTCATTCCTGGCGCAGACACCCAAACTCACGCTGCTGAGCAAGGGTCTGAAAGATGTTTCGAGATCAATACACGGGCAGTAAATGGCTGCGGAGAAATATAAAGGCGGGGGGGGGGGGGTAGACGTACATAAAGCTTAGCATTAAAATAATTCTTCTAAGTGGGCTAGATGTTCCAATAAAAAAGAGACGGCCCACAAATCAGAGACAGCTAACACCCTGCTGCAATACTAGGCATACAGCAGTCGCTGGATAGTTTATTGCCGTAAGAGCCCTTACGTTTTACGAAAGCAAACACTGAGCTGTTAGACTGAAAAGGGCATTAAAAAATGCATCAAAATTAGTGAAAATCAAAACAAACCCCTGCTTTCGTTTCTATCCAGCTCCCCTAGAAATGTCTTGCTTCCATCTGATTCATTCAGTCTGAGAACCAGAAGGGCAAGGAAAATATTTACCAAAGCGGCCGACACTTTCCCCGCCCTGGCCTAGCCCATCCTCAGGGAGGCCTTTCCTCACCACCCACAGCAGCGGGCAGGAGGGCCGGCGGCCACTGCACGTTGGCTCCTGGGAGCCGAGTTAACGCAGGCACGTCTGGCTTCTGGCACATAAATAATAATAAAATAAAATAAAAAATTAAATTAAATTATAGAATAAAATAAATAAAATAATAAAATAAAATACCTGTGTTTGAAGCCATCACTCATATTTAAGAGATTAAAAATGTTACTCTAACAAGCAATAGGATCAAAAACATTCCTACTTTCGAATTTTAAGTGTTAAACTTAAACTCCGATTTTCATTCAGAAGAGCCAACGCACGGCCCCTGCGCGCAGTTATGTGCCTAGATCTTCGCTTCCTTTTACTGTTAAAATGGGGCGACACCGACCGTCAGCTGAGACGAGAAATCACCCAGCACCAGGAGTGGGGTGTGGGCTTGACTATGCCAATTCCTTCTCACGGCACCACTTCCACCCAGCCAGGGGATACCAACATTCCCGGGAACCTCCTGCCCGTGAACCCCGGGACCGCACCGTGCATTGTGCTGAAATAAAATGCACTAATCATTTTCGATTCAGTGATGCCCACCGATGGACAACGGCTCTCGTTTCTTCCTTCACTGTGGCTGCTTTACGTGGGATACGTGCTTCATTTATACATGAAGAAAAACCTTAACATACTGCACATTAGGTTCCTGTATTTCCAGGATAGAAAAATGTTATTTTTTTCATGTTAAGTCCAGCGTATTAAAATAACATACATCATGGTGCTTGGCTGAGGCTGCTCAACAGAGAAAAAGACATTTAGCTTTTACAGCCACCAAATGCTCCACCTTTATTTCCACACTATCATCATAACGTTGTGACTATCCTGTCCCAGCGTTATCAGCGCGATATGTGGGCCTATTTAAATGTAATTAGGAGCATACGTTACCCAGTGTCCTTGTTGCCGTGTTATTTTCATTGCTAGTAGACAATCCGCGCATGTCTGAGACCCACGTCACCAGGCCCCTAAGATCTGAGCCGTGTCCCAGCCGAGGTCGGCTGGCAGCGTCCCCACGGGGCTCCCACGGGAGGGCTGGGCACCTGCCGGCCAGGCGCCATGACCCACGCCACGGGTGAGCGTTCCTCTCCCGCCGCCCTTTGCACGGTTCTGATGTGTCCTTACGTATTTGTGCTACAGGAGTGTGAGCTCCGTGGACAGGGATCTTGTGTCTGTCCGTCCGTCAGTACACGCCATGTTCTAAGGACGGCCCGAGACATCGCGAGTGTCGATGACGAGATGTGATGAGTGGGTGGGTCCTGCACCCGAGCCCCCGAGGCGCTAGCATGGCGATGGTTTGGACGGGGACATGGAGGAGCTGACACACACATTCTGTGGGCGCCCCCGGCGTGGCCCACAGGCTGTGACCCCACAACAGCTCCTTTTGGGGAACACGGCGGTGAGTCCAAACCCAAAGGGAGGCTCTGTCGCCCTAAAACTCGCTGTGGAACTTCACAGCCTTGAATGGGGGCGCAGGGGTGAACAGCACGGTTTTCGGCAACTCTAAGCCAATGGCCAGCTTGGTTCAGTTTGGTTCAATTTGGTTCAACTTGGTTGTAGGCCTCCAACACTGACAAAACATGGCTCCGACCTCTTTCAACAGGCGATAAAAGCCGGCAGGAGCGGCAGGGTCCCCGGAGGCTTCTCCTGCGCCTCCCACGTCTCCGATCGCCCCCACGGCTGAACCCCACGGCCGGCCAACTCCGTCTCTGGGATGTGCTCGGACCCGCCTACAGGGAGAACAGGCGCTCAGCACAGTTCTTCGGATTCAAAAGCTTTAGGAATAAACATTTTCCGTGCGCGCAGCTATTCCGCCCTTCGATAAAAGAAATAAGCTTAAAAATAGAGATTTCCAAGCTTGCCTCCGCGAAGCGGCAGAAAGGGAAATGAATGCGGGGTTGACAGGTACAAGGCGGCGTCTTCTTCCCCCCAGGCCCCGTCCTGGTGGAGCCGCTCTCCCGCGCTCGGCGCAGCTCTGGGGGGCATGAGCTCCCGTCTCCTGGTGGCACGAAGCCCACCGCTTGCTTCGCAGCTTCCACCCCCGTTGTTCAGCACTGTCCATCCCGAGGACCGCGAGGCTGCCCCAGGTCTCGGCAGGAATCGCTTTCCCAGGGAGCCCCGCCGCTGCTCGGTCCACCCCCCACCTCGTGGCCCACTCCCCTCAAAGGAGCCCTGGACTCAGGTCAGGGCCGGTCAGTTCATTTACCAACTGAATGAGAAAAAGGGGAGGCCATACGCGTGAAAAGGGGGAGCTAGAGAATAAAGCGTGAAGCACCCCCAGGGGTGAAAAAACAAGATCAGTCGCATCCATCGGAGCAAACCCCTCGGAGGCGGGGTGGCGGTGGCTGTGGTCTGAACCTAGGGCAGGCATGGCTCTAGGACGGGCCCCCGCAAATCATACAGAAAGAAACCGGCCCTACAGGCATGCCCAGCGCCTCACGGGCAGGGACATGGGAAAGGAAACGAGCGCTCGGGCTGGTCTCTCAACAGCCGGCAGCCTCTCGGTGGATCTGGACGTCGGACCGGGGCGTCGGCGATCGCTCATCAGATCATCCTTGACCTGCACTCCGGCGGTGGCCCCTCTTCCCGACACAGGAGGGCGGTTCTCTCTTAAGTCCGTGCCTTGCTCAGTCACACGAGCTTCCACGTTAACTATTATTTTAGACCCAGAATTTCAAGGACCACGTCTATTAAATGCAACGTTTATTCCCATGGCTGCATCTAAACCACAAAATGAAGAAAAGCCGTTAGGTTCTACTTAACCCCATGCTGCCTGCAGATGGACGCTGTGACATTTCAAAATAAGTAAAAGTAATGTACAAACACTGAGCTTTTACAAAATGCTGGTTAAAAATCATGCCAACAAAGCGTCTCCACCCTGGAGGGGGGGGAGCCATCTGATGGGTGCCAACGGGAGCCTGTGGAAGGCACGTGAGTCATACGCTCAAATTTAGCTCTGACTACAAAACAAAAATACGCTGGAAATTCCATAAAGATCAAGCTCATTAAAGTATTTAATTGCCTCTGAGTAATTATGGAAATTGGCAAGCTCAGGGAGGAAACAAGTTTAAAAAAAAAAAGTTTATATATTTGAGGCCATGGCTTCCTCGGCTCCACTTTCCTGGGAGCCGCTCCTGTCATTTCGGATCTGACGTTGCCAACTGTCCAGGGGCTGGTGAAGGGAGAGGACTGCAGAGGCATCCGGGGCTGGCCCGGGACGAGGCGGAGCCGGGTCCTCAGGCTCCGAGCCCGGAGCTGGGTGGGCACCTTCCTGGGCAGCCACGTTGTACATCACTTCCCATTAGCACGACCTCCCGTTTACAAGAACGTTGTTGTTGCTGTTAAGAGAGAGCCCAGCCGGCCTGGCTCAGGGGTTGAGCGTCGACCTATGAACCAGGAGGTCAGGGTTCGATTCCCGGTTAGGGCACAGGCCCATGTTGTGGGCTCAATCCCCAGTCGGGGGGTGCAGGAGGAGGCCTATCAATGACTCTCATCATTGATGTTTCTCTCTCTCTCCCTCTCTCCCCCCTCTCTCTGAAATCAATAAAAACATTTAAAAAGAGAGACACTCCTTCCATCAAGCACATTTGTAGATCACATGGGCCTTTTACCTCGTAAGGGCAGAATGCCTGAGTCAAGAAGTCATAAATCCCTGTGAAATATTTACCTTGAAACAAGACAGTTTCAGATGTAAAGGAAAGAACATGGGCTCTGGAGGTCAGTAGATAATAGTTTTTTTTTTTAATTTTTTATGTTTATTTTTATTTATATGTCTTTATTGATTTCAGAGAGAAGAAAGGAGAGGGAGAGAGAGAAACATCAGTGATGAGAATTATCGATCGCCTGCCTCCTGCAGGTCCCCTGCTGGGGATTGAGCCCAAGACCTGGGCACGTGCCCCGACCAGGAATCGAACCCGGATCTCATAGGTCGATGCTGAACCACTGAGCCATGCCGGCCGGTTTTTTAAAACCAGTTCGGCCACCTAGTAGGTGGGTGGGTGGGTGGGTCTGTGAGAACTTGAGGAAGGGACTTACTTCCTCCAGGTCTCAGTCTCTGAATTTATAAAATGGAAACAATGCCATCTAGTTTCCACTGTTGTCAAAATAATAGGGAAAATATAAGGTGTGCGGCTCATTTATGAAAATGGAAAGTGCCCGTAAGTGGCAGTTACTACATTTTATGTTCAATGAATTGCATTCTTTCCAGGTTACGGTTCACGGCTTATTCCAGGTGTGTGAGGAGCCGTGAGGAATCCAAGTGCACTCCGGGGTCTTCTTGAGGGAAATTCGGATTCTGCCTCAGGAATCAAAAAGTAATAGAGGGGAAATGGTGATAATTGAGTCAATAAGAAATGTTCTTCTATGTTCTTTAATCTTTCCTTAAGATTGTTGGCAGTGCCAATTTCCATATAAAAGGGTCTCGGAGGTACTGTTATTTATAAAAATTATATTGTATAGAATAAATTACATTCAGTGTCCCATAATATATATGCATTGATCACCTGCAGTCAGGGAGAGGGTGACAAATATTCAAAGTCTCCGCATTCTGTTCAACAAGGGCATACTCCACGCATCCCCTCGAGCACTGACAACGCTCCCCCGGGAGCGCGTTTGGAGGCTCCAGCGGGGAGCTCAGCTGCGCGAACGCCCTTGACCGGAGAAGGCGCCCCCCCCCCCCCGAAGGTGGCCCTCTTCCCCGGAGCTCGCAGCTTTGGTTGGGACCCGGTCGATCAACGAGGGAGGCAGGGGACACCCGCCCAGGCGGCCAGATCCGCCCAATCTGTGGGGCGACAGGTGTCGCAGCCCTTGGCTTCTGGCCTCAGCCCTGCTACAGAGCCACCGGGCGCACGCGGGGCAGGCCTACCACAGCGCAGCTCTGTCCACCCCGCGGCGAGGTGGCCGTGAGGACAGCCGGTCGGGAAGGCCGTGAGCAAAGAGAAGGGCTGGGGTCCGGGAGAAGGCCTCTCTGCCTTGCAGAGAAAAGGCTGCCTCCCGCGCCCAGGGCTCTCCTGGCTGGGCTTCCAGACCTGTGCCCGTAGGAAAGGTGGCGTTTACAAGATAAACCCTGCGGGGGGCTGACGTGTGTGTTCGTAAGGGAATTTTAGCTGTATCTCCCGTGCAAATTAAAGTGGCCGGTTGCCAGTATATCAGAACAACAACAATATAAAAACTGTCCGCAGCTGTGCATTGGGAAGCCTCGTCTTACATCATTTTCCCACTAAATTAAGCATCTGGCCCATAGCTAGAACCCCTGATCGGGGCTGGCAGGGGGCATCCTTTATCGTTTCCTTTGACTTCCAGGGCAGCGTGACGGGCATTATTTTTATTCCTCTAAGCTAACTCCTTGCTCGATTTTTCATGCTCAAGGTAAACAGTGACATCTAAGGAAAAACACAAGGTTTTCTCTGATCCTACCAGTCCTTCAGGCTTCAGTTTAAAATTAAATCTAGCGTTACCATACCACCGAATTCGGAGGAGAGCCCCTCCATTCATCATCGGGAGTGTGTTTAGACTCGTCGAAAGTGGAAATTATTCTTGTTTTCCACGAAATGTGCAAAACATGTAACAAAACCGCAGGACTGCGGGGAATATTTCGCCCTCTGAGGCACCAGCGGGACGAACAGAAAAGCAGGGTAAGTGCTAGTGGCTGGAGGGCCGGGCCCTGGAGTCGCTCACGCTCAGGTCCCAGTCCCTTTAGTACATTTGTCACCAACGATATGTCACCTTGGGCAGGTGACACTCCAATAGTCTGCCTTCAAATCCACGTTCTTTAGCCCTGTGGGGGCGATTTTTCAACTGGTGCGCAGCAAGAATCTTTAAACCACGCAGCACCTGACCATCCAGTCGGGGGCACTGACGCCTTTCCCGAGATGGTCAAGGAAAGAAGCAACAGCAGCCAACAGGCCATCGGTGCGAATGCCCTGCCTTGAACCGTGAACAGAGAGGTCACATAGCAGAGCTGCACCTCGTTAGTCACGTTCCTTAAATTTAACGAACCGAGTATTGTCCTTCTACACTCAGTCCGCTTTTAACATGGGAATAAGCATTTACCTACTTTCAGTCCACCTGTGATGACCAGGCCCCATTTCACTGACTCTTATCCTGTTTCGAGTGCGGCCTCGGAGGGCCCGAGACCCCTGCAGAATCCATCCGTCCTCTGTACCACCCCCCATGGCTACATTTGCTACTTCACATCAGAATCACTTGCTTGTAACGCTCCCTCCCTTGCAGGAATTCTGAGCTCCATCGATGCAAGAGCCTCACCTTACTTATCGCGATACTCCCTCCCCGGACAAGGCCTAGTACACAGCAAGTGCTCAATAAATGTCTGCGAAGAAACAGACTTACCTCTTCACACCCAACAACGCATATGTAGCCAATAACTGTTAATCAGTGTTTGTTTCTAAGTAAAAAAGTAACACCTAGAACACAATCATTTCCTTTGTGAGATTTCTTTTAGGAATTGTCCTCACCTTATGCTACAAATCACAGAATCCCTCGCCCAGAATGTATCTGCCTCGCTCCGGTCAGTGTCAGCTTCTGTAATCGTATTTCACGTGCAGACACTAAGTTTCCAATTTATTTTGCTATACGCTTAAATTATCAAAAATTTCAATAAAGCAACTTTTAACTTAATATTTTTCAGAGGTGGCATTCCATACACAGAAACGTATTATTTATATTTTTGTGGGTATAACAAGCTTTGAACAATGCCATTTCTGTGAACGCCTTTAAATCACATGGAACTGCCAATGTTTGGTACGTTATTTAATATGTTGGTTTTTAAAGGTGTGATAGGTACATAAAACTTACATTGTCAAGTGTGTGAAAGACGCCGCAAGGAAGACTTTCAGCTCCCATTTATACTTCCTTAGAATTATAAATTTCATCAAATCTGTTGCATGAACACCATTTAAAGTAATAAAAACAGTGGAAACCTAAAACCCATTCATAGCTCTGGAAGGTGGCGTAAGACACTAGAAACAAGTTTTAATAACTCAGTTGTTTTGAGCGGCGCCAGTGCCCACGGTCTCGGCACAGGCGGAGCTGACAGTCAGCTGCTCCGGGACTCACGTCGTGAGCGCGTCAGGCCGCGGGGGACACGGCTCAGGCCGCGGGAAGGCGAGGCCCGCGGCGGGAGCGGCCACGCGCGTCCAGCAAGAGCCAGGGCCCGGGCGGCACCCAGCTGCAGCGCACCGTCCATCCCCGCACCGCCCTCCCTGTCCTACGAGATTTCCATTAGGAGGGGGTTTGTAGGTTTGAAAACAGACACGCGCAAATATTTTTCCTGGAAGTCTCAAAGGTCGGGATGCTTTACACACTTACTTCTCACTGATTTTCATCCTAACGACCTATGAGAACGTTTGCACAAGTAATGTAGGAGCTCAGAACCGATGTACGTTCCAGAACATTACAGATTCAGTGTTTAGACGTTATCAGGAAAAGATGAAATAAACTAAAACCGACACACTCAAAAGAAGCTTCCCCGAGGGATCCCCAGATCTGTGCATTTCCTTCGGCAATGCGGACAGGCTGCTGCGATGTGCGGTCAAATTTACTATTTTAAGCCAAGTTTAATTCTGGCCGGACAGGAACTAAACAATCGAGACAATTATTCTTTTAGGATGAAGTAAAAGACCACCTGGCTCATTCAAAAGGGCAAAATGCTTGCGGCTGGAACTTCCTCGGGGCACCAGGCACAGAGAGGCACGGCCCCGCCGCGCCTTCAGACTAAGCCACAAGATCAGAGAAGTTTTCAACTAAAACAGCGTGATGGTCTTCCTCAAGCTTTCTTACACTTACTGTCAGTTAGAAGATTATGAGTTTTCATTTGGAAAAGGTCCGTGGGTTAAGCATCATCCCGTGGACCAGAGCTCCCTGGTTCGATTCCCGGGCAGGGCACGTGCCCGGGCGCGGGCTGGATCCCCGGGGGGGGGGGGCGTGCGGGAGGCAGCCGATCGATGGCGCTCTCATCAATGCTTCTCTCTCTCGCTCTCCCTTCCTCTCTCTATAGAAGTAATAAAAACATGTTTCAAAAACTCTATCGCAAGTACAATCCTAATCAATCAAAATAACACGGAAATATGCGCATGGAGTAAGCAAAATAGAACCAAATATGGAATAAGTAAAAGTTAAAATCGCCAAAGGCAGCAAAGACTAAGAGAGGATAATTTTTTAAGACGTTAAAAATATGACTGTGCCTGGAAAAAGGAAAGGCCGATGGCAATCGCCAGAAAGTCACCCTCCGGCGACGTCGCCCTGTATGATTGGGCTTGGCTGAGATCTTAGGGAACGACAGGGCTATGGGGCCCACCGGTTAGTGGAAGCGGGAGCCTTCTCGCTCACTGTTGGTCAGCTTCTCAAGGGAACTCGGGATAGAATTTACTGTCGCCATCAGCCTGACCTGGTGGCATCATCATCAGAAGCTGTAAACTCTGCCGACATAACTCCTCGAATCCTCTGCCGTGAGGGGGTGTCCGGCGGGGACCGTGTTAAAGCCACCAGCCTTATTTCTGTGGGTACCTCATCTCACATAAAACGTGTCGCTAGACATAAAGTGTCCGTGGTTTACCTCTAAATGATCCGGCCCCTTCAGGAAACGGGGTGTAGTTTTAATAAAACGGGACTCATAAGTTTTTATTACATTTATAATGAATGCTTTTCGGTTTTATAGGCTCTCTGAAGGAGCAATTTAGTTTCTCTATTAAAACATGACTCCATATCCTTCACAGCTCTCAGGTTTCAATTTCACGTTGCTACCGCTCTAAATATAAAGGAAGATATTGCAGTTTTAATAAAGGGATGGGGTTCGCTTCCACTGACATGTATGGGATGCAAATCCAGAAAATTACAGAGAGAAGCACCGGAGATGAAAATCCCTTTCTGGCCCGATGCCTTCGACAGCCTTTCCCTCCTACAAAGCCTCTGAACACCACTCAGCGGTTGTACCAGGTGCACGACACAGTCAGGTGTCAATAGGGAGGATTCTGGATATTGCCTTTTCAGAATCAAGTGTAATGAAACCCTCCTAGGCCGACTTACTGGCGCAGTGGGGAGTGTAGCGCTTCGTCTCTCGGGGTGGGTGTGTAATCAGCCCCTTTACTGCATCTACACGTCCACGTGAAACCTTCAGACCCGCTGGCTTTGCTCACGGCATCCACGTCCAGGGCAGCCAGGCCGAGAGCAGGATTTTTACGGATGAACTAAGGGCAGATACAGGAAATTCTGTTTATGTTCCCAGCGAGCTATTTACTTGGTTACAGTTAGGACTAAGAAGCTGATATTAAAATAGCGACCGAGGCGTTCTCTCTGCCCATGGAAAACTCACTGCCCACTGGATATAACCGATATCTCTCTTTATAAAAGGTCATTCGGAGCAGCAACGGAACCACCAAGGAACAGCCGCCGACTCTGCCCGGAGGTGGTGTTTCGCCTGGAAATTAAAAGATAACAAAGTGCGAACCAGACAAAGGGACTAAAGGCGTCGCCAACCACAGGAGACCCGCAGGGTGACTGCTAAACAAACCCCCCGCCCTCTGCCCCAGTCGGCACTTCAGTTCTAATTCCCTTTATTCAGCAACAAGCTCCACAACAAAAGCACGCTTCCCTCTGTGTTTTCGGATCACGTTTTCCACGGTCAGATCCCATCGTGCCATCCCGAGTCTCCGCTCAGCTTGTCCCGACGTCTGGGAACAACTGCTCTGTGTTCTTCTAAGAAATTCATGGGGAAATTCTGGTGTCACACACCCATGCTTGGAGGGGCCAAAGACATCTTTTTCAATGCAAACAATTCATTCACGGGCTGGGCGGAGCACGCCTGCGCCCTCCAGCCGCGTAATAAAATCAATGCGTTGTCCCAGCCGGCACTTATCATGTCAAATCCACAGGCAATTGCCTCAGTGGCAGGAATTCAATCTTTATGCAATTTTTTGAGAATTACACTCTACCCGATCTATGAGAAAACCAGATACCAATCTCAAAGCACATCTTTCAAGTGGTAGCGTCTTTACTGAAATGTTTCTGATGTTGTGATAAACACATCGCTCCCGGGGTGAAGCAGAATTGTCACGGGGAAACAACCAGAAGCCAAATGAAGGTTTCCCGTCTCCTTCAATATCGAGGGACTGGCTTCCACGATCCCCGCAGCCGGCAGAAAAAGTCCCCGCGAGTAAAATCCACTCGTGGAACTTGAGTTTTTTTCTAGGAAAGGGAACTAGTCCCTGAGACGCTGGCCCCTGGGTCCACCTCGCTAACAGCTCTCTGACGACAGGTTTCAAGAATCAGAAATAACTGCACTGGCCACGCGCTCGGCGCTTCCTGCCACGCGGGACTCGCTGACAGAGAAGCGTCTTTGACCCACAGAGGCCTCTCCTTTGCACTGATCTACCCCAAACACACCCGGCGGGGCCAAGATGGGGTCCCCACGGCCAGCGCCCAGCACTCTAAGGACCCACAGCTACGCGGAGGCCGGAGGGCGGGGCTCTGCCCAAAACCAGAATCTGAGGAAAGCACTGTCTGCGGGAGGACGCCTGGGGAATGAACTGCTCCTCTCCAGGAATGGGGCCGACAGAGAACAGGGGCTTTACGGTGCAACCAGCCGGCCGGCACTGGCAGGTGAGAGCAGCAGAAACAGCTGCGTGCGCCTGGGACACGCTGGACGCGCAGACAGGTGGCCTCCTGAAATCCACTGTGGAAGGCAGGTGGTAGGAACAGGCAGGCAGGGGGCAAACAGATAAAGGCCCCGCAGGTGCCCGCCTGTCGGGAGACCAGGCCCGGCACAGCCGGCCTGGGGGGCGGTCTCCTGTCCAGAACGCGAACGCCGAGGGTCAGGGGAAGCAACCCAGCCCTTCGCAGAAAGGCCGCCTGTCTAGGAAATCGGGGGCGAAAACTAAAATCTCCCAAACTAGGACTATTCAGAGAGTTACCAGGACAAGGAAACGTGGATGGTGAAAGCGATACTTCACTGAGATGGGCTGACTCTTGAGGGAAACGCCTCCATAAAAATAAGCCCCGAGTCACCTGCATGAGGAAGGCACAGGTCTGGTCGGTTGGCAGGCTGGTGGCTTCGATCCCTCAGGCGGTAACTACGCACCGCGGGCCCCTGTGGGTCGGGCGCCGTTCTCGGCCTGATACCGCGGTCGGCAGGGCAGAACAGACCCAGGCGCCTGCTCCTGCGGAGTTTCTGTGCTAATAAAGATGACAGACCGTAAGTCAACAAGACAAACCACACAGAGTGTCCGAGGACAGTAACGCTGTGCAGGGAAAGGCGGGCCGGGGCATCGGGAGGGCGACTGCAGACAAGGGGGCCGGGCACGCAACGCGTATGCTGTAAAGAAAAGAAAAGTGTAGCAAGGCTTGGGAGCGAACAGGCTAGGGTTACACTACGTTATTAAAAACCAGGAGTTTTGTAAAAATTAAAAGTGGACGACCAAAGGAACCCAGGAGATGAGATTCCTAGCGCTCCGTGTTCTGCCCCTGGCACTGTCCACGCGAGGTCAACGACTGACCCCGGCTTCCTGCGGCCATTTCCCGGAGGGGGGGGGGACACGGTTTGACCCAAAGGAGCCACGAAGGCCGAGCGGACCCCAGGGCAGCGTGCGGCGCAGTCGGCCGCGGAGCCGGGCGACGCTCGGCACAGAGCTCCCGTCGCCGAAAACGCGTCGCAATCTTAAATCTCCTGGAAGTGATTCCCGTGTCCCCGGGGCCATGTTACACGGGCGGCCCTCGTGAGAACTTTGTTAGGAATGAGTTTAACTGCTCTGGCCGGTGGGGCCCAGTCACTAGGGTGTCAGCCCGCACACGGAAGGGTCCCGGGTTCGATTCCCGGTCAAGGGCACGTGCCGGGGCTGCAGGTTTGCAACCTGCAGGGGGGCAACCAATCGATGTGTCTCCCTCACATCGATGTTTCTCTCTCTCTCTCTCTTCCCCTCCCTGCCTCCCACTCTCTCTAAAATCAATGGAAAAAATACCCTTGGGCGACGATTAACCAAAAAAAAAAAAAAAAAGGGTTGCTTTAATATACAACCATCGAGACGCCACGGAGCTGCAGAGCCGAGCAGGTTCCTGGATCCGTCCTGCTCGGAAGGTCTCACCACCCCCGTCCACATGCACAGGAGACGTAAGCCTCCCTCAGAATCGTCACCTCTCCCCGTCACAGGGTCTGCGCTGTAAAATATTATTCTAGAATAAGACCGTTTCTCCAGAGGGTGAGAAATGATTACGCCCTGTCCGAGGATTTCTCAATGGCCGAGGCAAGTCCTGCTGTGAGTGGCTTTGAAAACACTTTCCGGTCCACGGTGCTCACCGATGCCAACGTCTCCTGGGCAGTATCTGCCTTTAACGTGCAGTTTACAATCCCCCTCTGTTCAAGTAAATTACAATGTGAATCGCTCGGCATACAGCAGAAATCTGATTTTCATCTCCGATAAACCCCAGAGCATACAGTCACCTGCACATTGCAACACATGGAAAATAAAAACCTCTGACTAAACGAATATTCTGTACGGTTTTCCATGCATGCCGAGTATTCGGTAATGCCGACTGATGTATACCATGTGTGTTAGCACAGAAACATACCTGATAATATTACAATGATCTATAAGCTCCCTCTTCCCATGGAAAGTCTATGATGCTGTATTTTCATGTGTAGATTATAAATAAATCATACACAGACACACAGAGACCTTCTTGGCCACCACCTACGTGCAGGTGTCACACAGAATATTCTCATATAATTAAGTCATTCATTCTTCACAACAGCTGTGAGGCATGTTTCCCATTTGAAAGACAAGAAACTGAGGCTCAGAGAAGTTAACCGATCTACCTAAGACCACAGAGCAAGAGCCTGGGGTTCAAACCCCTGTCTTTCAGACTCACTGCTAGACTCCCTCTAAGAAAACAGGAAAAAAGAAACATAAGATCAGAATGATATAAACTGGTGCTATTTTTTCATAGAAATAAAATTATGACATGAGATTATAATCCTTACCGAGGGCCTGAAGCTAAAGGAATCTGAAAAAATAATACAACTGTTTAATTAACTATTTATACATGATAAATCATGTAGTCCTGAGACATCTATAAACTGACCTAAAATAATAATAATCTCTGTTACATATTTTACCACAATAAAAATTTTAATTTAAAAATATGAAAAAAGAAAAAAAAACACAATAATCTAGATTCCATTCTATTTAGGTTTCCAGCCAGAGGTCCTCCCAGCTGCTACTGCCTTCTAAAAGTGCTCCCGGCTTATTTTTATAAAAACAGGAAGGAAAAGAGTGAAACAGACAAGCCAAAAAAAAACCCAAAAACCTCAAGGACACAGAATTTAAAGGCATTTGCTGGGTGACGTTGAGGGTCGGATGTTGTCTGAGCATCTCAAGGCAGGGAAAGCAGAAAAGAGGGGAGCAAGGTTCTTATCCCTGAAGAGGTCCTGACGGGGGGCAGGGCAATAAAAACAAATCATATAAACATGAAGTGCTATCTATGTGAGTCTGTAGGGACAGAGGCTTTAGGGGGGATTCTGGGTGGGACAGCCAATGGCCTAAATTTCCCAGGACGCAGAGCGCACCCAGCGTCTCAGCCCCGCACCCCGGTGCCCAGCGGGTGCGCTCCCCCTTGGTGACAAGCACGAGCTTCATGTATGAGCCAAACTCCCCTTGCTTTCATCTCTCGTTTTATGACCCCTGCACAATGTCACAGAACCTAAAAAATTTTAAAGCTTTGACTGGAATAATGGCAAATATCAAAGGGACAAAATTGGCACAACCGAGTAGTTCTGTCCTGGCTGAAAAATCCATTGATTGGTGCAGCCGTTATTGCTGGAAGGTCTGCTTATATTTTTATTTGGAGGGTGGGCTGGGATGCAGGACGCGACTCCATACTGCTGAGGCTGAATTATTTCCCATAAATACGTCACGTACAATACATCCACGTAGCACATCCAGACCCCATCCATCACATGAGCGCAGCCCTTCAGAGTGTTTGTACTAAACGGCTGTGTATTTCAAGGGCACTGTCACTGCCACTCTTGGAACGTCTCTGGGGGGACTGTCACGGAGCCAATTTACCGGCTCCTCGGGGACATCGGTCCCGTTGAATGTCACAGGACGTTAAAGGTCAAAGAGGTCTCCTCCGCTGGCCAAACAGATCTTCCTCCCTCCTTCCATCTCTACCTCTTTGATTTGGTTCCATAAATGAAATTTACAAACTAACCATTTCCCTAGAAACACAATCAGTAACAAAACAGAAAACGGCAACAATGAAACAAGAACAGAGCTTTAGACACCGAACTGAAGATCAGATCTTCCCGTGGGCTGACTTGCCCCCGGCTCTGCTCCCCGGGCTGCTGAGGCTCTGAGTGGATCTCATGCTACAGCGAGTCCCACAGGGGATCCCGGGGATCAAGCAGAGGCTGCTGATGGGGGGGGGGGGCTGAGTCACATGGAGAATCGGACCAGCTGGGCGGGTGCATCTGGGCTCTGCTTGCAGTCGGGGCTGCTACATAGTAACACGGGCGAGAGGGGCCGGGGGTGGGCGGCTCCAAACCAAAGCGCAGGTAACAGTTAAAACGCACGACCACACGTGGCGCCGACTCTCCAGAGACAGCCCGAGGACCCCTGAGCTGTTTTCCTAACGATACACCAGGCTGCTGCAGAACCACCTCCTGGATCATCTTATACGAGTGTGACTGCAAAAATCTGTAACAAACTCCCTCAGATCTCAAGACTCGCCAAGTCCGGAGGTTTTCCATCAGCCCTTAGCGCCCGAGGTCCGGCTTGCTTTAACTTGGGCCTGTTCCTCTCCGTCCTCCCAGAGGGAACACACACAAACAGGCTTCTCACGTCTCCCGTCCGCTCTCCAGCTTGAAGCGGCGTAAGCCCGGGCTTGCGGGCGATTTTCCAGTCTTCCTATCAGTTCCTCCAAACCAGCGCCGCAACCAGCGAAGGCAGGGGCTGTGCTTACGTTCTTTGTGGGTGCGGTGACCCGATCGGAGACTGACTGTTCCCCGGATTTTTAACGTGAGAGCCTGGCCTTAGGAGCTTACTGCCATCTCTCAAACAGGAGAAGAGCAGCAGTAACAGAACAGATCTCAGCAGAGCAAACGAGGGGCCTCACCAGCGGAGGCTTATCTTTCCTGGGGTGACTTCTGGGTCCAGACGGTCACACCAAGGAATCATTTCAAGTATATATAAGACGACCAACAACGGCCATTTACCACTCAACTATTTCTGAATAAAAATACTTTTTACAAAAAAATACTAAAATTTTCAAGGAAATCTATTCTGTGATTTAACCTTGGGGGTATCCCTCTCTGCTCTGGGATATACAGGGTGTCCCAAAAAAAAACGTATATACACATTCAATAATTACTAATTTCAGTGGGTTAAATCTGAAAGGAAACATCAGTTGAGCTCTCAGCTGTAAAGTGTGTGTGTATATATATTTGGGGGGAGGGGATACCCTATATAAGTAAAACTTTCTATGGAGTCCCTGCCTCTCCATTTAGTAAGTCATTTGAAAACCATCACTAAGACACAGCCCTGGGTTGAAATGTACTTAATGTATTACTATCAGTAAAATTCACCTTTGAGGGGAAACAGAGCAATAGCCATCCACTGTGGCCTTGGAATTGGGCTGCGGGTTAAACACCTCAGCTCGGGCACCAATGCAGTGATCTCGATGCCTCAGTTTCTTCAGGGAAACGGACCTATTTCCCAGGGTCATATGAGTTCTGTTCATAGATATTAAAACAACGATTTCAATGGATGTTAGTCGTTATTACGTGAGATCAAAGCCATTGCTCACCCTAATCCTGCCCAGACTTCAAGTGTATCTTTAAAAATATACAAAACCAGCTAGTTAATTCCTAGCAAAAAATAGAGTTGTTTTTTTTTTTAATATGTCTATTGATTTCAGAGAGAGGAAGGGAGAGGGAGAGAGAGAAAAACACCGATGAGTCATTGATCGCCTGCCTCCTGCAGGCCCCCGACTGGGGATGGAGCCCACAACCCGGGCATGTGCCCTGACGGGGAATCGAACCCCGATCTCCTGAATCCTAGGTCGATGCTCAACCGCTGGGCCACACCAGCCGGGCAAGCCTTTCTTTTTTAAAAGATTAATTTTATTCCATCAGCCTTTTGGTTTGTTCTCAACACTAGCTTTCCATTCTTTGGTATCCAGGAGTGACCTCGAGTTAATCCGCCCTTATCACACTCCCTGGGCACAGTCCCCGTCACCCAACACACCGCCTTCCTCCCGCTGCTCCAGCGCGAAGGACCCCCTGCCACACAGACGGACCGTCTCCAAAGCTCAGCGCTTGCTCGCTTTCCAGGCTTCCGTCGGGACAAAGGCCTCGAACATGGTCCATCACAATGCTGTGTGTCGCTGGTATCACTCGGCTCCGGCTTTAAAGTCTCACAGCGACACATTCGTCTGGACCATATCCAATGCGCCATCATAACTCTTTCAGGTGATTAATCATTCAAAAGAAGTTTTCATTGACGTGGTTTCATTCTGATATATTTTAATAGCCCAAGTGACAAGAACCGTGAAGGCAAGAGAGACTTTTCTCTGCAGCATAGCTCCTTATTGACTAGAGCTCCAAAACCAAAGCAAGTCCGTAATTAATAACCCTCTGCAGTATTTTATTTTGTGACTGAGCAGCCACACTGATATTTATTCGGTTAATTATGCCCCGACCCAGAGAACTGACATTTTTTACTGGCAGGTTCCGAGATGTTTGTTAACGCTACGAAGTCTGATTACAAAGCCCTTCTTTCAGGGGCTCGCAAAGGGTGAAGAGTGAAGAAGTTATCATCCTGGTGCCAAAAGGGGTTTTTTAAAAGAAACGGAAGCACCTGGAGCAACACCAGGTGGGTGAAAGGCAGCGCAGGGCGTGGGGCTCGCGGGCGTGGGAGGCGGGCCTCGAGCGGGAGGAGAAATGGGGAGGGGGTCTGGAGCCACCCTTCGGGCCTTTCTAGAAAATGTTAACATAGTTACTGTTTTTCCAACAGGGTTGGCGGCAACTGAAGTTTCATGGTTGCTAATATGTTATCATGACTCGAGTAATTAGACTTGGGAGCGATAGATTTTTGTAATTAGCTATCTCAAACCAAGTCCCACTATAACCATTTAACTATCCTTGGAGGCCGTTTAAGCAGAAATGCTTTAAACATTCGCTACCCTAATACCATGGGTACTGGTTCCCCATTTATAGATTAGAACTAACAGCATTTATGAAAATGCAGAGATGAAAAGCTGAAAAGCACAATTTATTTCTTCAGAAACGCTAAAGTGATTTTCAGAAGCAAGCAATCACTAATTACACTTAAATTCAAAAATTAATACGCAGTTTCAGTTAATAAAAGTGGTAAAAATAATATTCATTTCCAATTTATTCACATACCAATAAGGCCTAAAGGTATTTCTTGGAGTAAATGCCAGGCATTTAGCGACAATCAGCAAGATTGCTTAACTAGATAAATAACTCAGCTTTATCAGGATATGATGCCCGCCTATACTAATAGGACACGGAGTTCAATCCGCCTAAAAGAGCAAACAATGTTTTCGAAGACAATTATACTAAATGAGCCTCGAAAGAGCATAGCCACCCGATTCCAACAACAGAGCAGGCCCTGAACTACAGAACAGCTGTTCCTTTGCCTCCGTGGTGTGACAGGTGCAGCATCAAGAAGCTGCCAAGAAACAGGCGGCCGGGACACTCACCGGTGCCCGAGGGTTTGGCTCAGGTGGAGAAACCCGCCCAGGTGAGCTTTGTCTCTGGGCCCCGGCCCTCCTCGGGCCGTGCTCCCTGTGACTGTTTTCCGTTCCCGATTCCTGCGCCGTGTCGATGACGCTGACCTGGCCTGGGCATTGCCACAGGAAGCGACCCGGGCTGAGGATCACTGCGGGTCCACTCGGCATGTTCGTCTTCAAACCCAGAAGGTTCTTTAAGGTGGAGCAAACTTCCAGCTAGTTACGCGGCCGCCTCCCCTTCACTCATCCGCGTATCTCACACGGAGACTGGAGGCTGGAAGCGCTTAGAAAATTCGCCTAATCTGCTGTTTCCAGGCAGGAGTCCCTCTGCAGGCTCCCTCTGCAGCCCCACGAAGGTGCCTTCTCCCTGCCATGGGCAGGAAACAGGTCCCTTTCTCCACGGCTGACACGTTTTTAACTATCACGTGTCTTTAAAGTGTGTTTCCTTCACTAGGTTCACCAACTGGTTAAAATGTAAGAGACGGTGCATGTAAGAGCCGGGAATACGGTCGGCCACGTCCCGGCCACTGACTGTGGGCAGGTGGGCACTTGGACTGTCAGAGGGACACCTGACACGAACACAAAAGATTGCTGGGAGCAGACTAACTGAAAACTAATGATAATAAAAACTTTAGAGAGGCAACCCACAAAAACAAAAAAATACTGCACCGTTAGAATTATAATCTTTTTTAAATGTGTTGTTTTTTTTTAATTTATTTCAGAGAGAGGAAGGGAGAGGGAGAGAGAGAAACATCAATGATGAGAGTCATTGGTCAGCTGCCCCCTGCTGGGGATGGAGCCCACAAACCCAGGCCTGTGCCCTGACCGGGAATCGAACCCCAACCTCCAGGATCCTAGGCCGATGCTCAACCACTGAGCCACGCCGGCCGGACAGACATAAGGGAGACATTCATTTAGTCTAACTTCAAAAACTACCTATCTACTCTCCTCTCTAAACTCTCATCGCATTCCCCTCAGCAATAAAAGAAAGTTAGACGCAGGAAGCAGGAGGCCACCGTTAACAGGCACCTATAAAAAATACACTTATTTATGTCAATCTTCAGGGAAGCCTCCGAAGGAAACTTTGGCAAAACATCACTTCTCTCCTTTCAGGACCATCTCCGCTCAAACCCCGCGCCTGCCTTCCTGACGCGGCCTCGCCCCCGCCCGCCTGCGCTCTCCGCCTGCAGCCCTGCTCACGGGCTCGCTGGCGGCTCCGTCCGAGTCCCCAGGCCCCTCGGCTGAAATCTCCTCCATCCCGTAGTCACTCCCATCCTGATGACTGTCACTTCTCTTTTATTGTCCTCTTGAAACTCATCTTCCTTAGAGTGATGTATGGTCAGAAAACGTGGACTAAAATAACCCCCCACACACACCCCGACTGTCTTTCTCGCTAACGCATCTACCCTCTCGGGAAATTCCGATTCACTCCGTAGGTCACACCAGACACCTGTGTGTCGCTCGGCCCTGTCGCTGGACCATGGAGCCGCGTGTGACCAGACCTGGCATCTGGAGCATTCGCTCTCGGAGGCGTTCTCGTTTCAGGAGAGTTGCTCTAAAACACCCGACAAGCAGGAAAACATGGGGGGGGGTGAACTCGACCTGTATTTTCTTCCCAGGAGAAGCCCCCTTCCTGGGGAAAGGGTGCTTCAAAGCGCACCCCGTTTCAGATTTGCTTTGAAATTTAATTTCCGGGATATCCCTTCTAACACATTAGAATTTGCAACTAAATGGTTTCTTAAGATTCTTTTGGGCAAAAGACAAGTCAAATTCTACCGTGCGAGGCACTAAAAGAAAAAAAAAAAGGCAAATATTAGAAAACTAACTATAGCATCAAAAGAACAGCATTTTGTGCATTAAAACCTTTCAACTTCAGAGGGTTTAGTGTTCGGGCTTTGAGTCCAGTCGGCCGCATGTGCATTTTGAAATATTTCAATGAGGAAATCAAGCGTCTTTGAGGGGAAGGGAACAGAAAAAAGACAACTTATCAAAGGCAGGCAGATGACTGGGTTCACACAGGTATTTTAATTAAAACCGAAATGGTACATTTTAATGTTCTCTTTGTAAACTTCTTCTTTAAAAATGCAGAGGTGCGTTCATATCCAGGACTCCCCGTCTACAACACCCCGCTCCGCACCCCCACAAACACGCACAGGGACGTTATGACATCCCGGTGGGAATGTTTCCTCCCCTGGGATCCGCAGCGAGTTTTGACCTTAAAGTACTTGTCCTGTTAGTGTCAGGGAGCAGCCGGCAGCCGAGCAGGAGACAGAATCAGTTCTGGAAGCTCTTTCAGGCAGAATGACAAAGACCTTTCCAAGAAGTCCCCGGGAGCGTGGACCCCGCATCCACACGGTCACCCGGCCCTTTCCACGCGAAATTTCTCCAGGTAAGACAGACGCTGTTCCCAGGGACGGGGCGGACCCCTCCTGGCACCAGGGCTGGGCCCAGCTTCTCCGGAAGCCCCGGGCCTCTAGGGGAGCAGATACGCTCCGGAAGGAAGTCGGGGTGCGGTCAGAACAGGAGCGAAGGGACATGGACAGGAGGAGGCAACTCACCAGTGTCCTCTGATCGGAATGGAAGCCGGTCTGAATGACAAAACCGGCTGGCTCCTGATCAGAAGCCAGCCGCGGTCCCGGGAGGGACCCTGAACGCCAGGTCGGGACGCCGGGGGGCGGTCACCGGGGATGCGATTCTAACACAAGGCGGGACAGCTATTAGACATGCAACAGCTGTCACCCTTTCCGACACGTTCTAGAAGCACGTTTGTAACATGAAGTTAAATTCGGCGTTTTGGGGAAGTTCAGATCTCGACTACGAGCCAAAGGTCTCCGCCACTCCCTCGGGCGGAGGGAGGGGGCTTAGAATGTTCAGAAGCAACGAGATTTTTCATTTTCTTTCCTTGTCTTTTTCAAAATGATGAGCTACAGAGAATGTGACCACCTCTTAATACTTTAATAAGCAACAAAATTAGAAAGACCCTGTGGTGGACAGAAACCTTGAACCATGAAGACAATAGTAAGAATGTATCCCTTCATTCTTTGGCTACCGGAAACTGTCTTAGCGTAGCACCTATGGGCTTATAATAAATTCCAGAATATAAGCAAAGGCTGCCAACTGGGAACCAAGCCTCTGCCCGTTCTCCAGTGCCCGTGCCCAGGCACGGACCAGGCCTGGTAAATCAGTGTCTGCAAGCCCACCGATTCCCGCACACGCCCTTCTGAGCTCTTCCATCCTCATAAATGTCACACTCTTATGAAGATAAACATCCACCTCCTGAAAGATCTGGATCCAGTTTGCGTGCACAAGTGCTTTCATGTGCTATCTTTGCTGCATTTAACAAAACAGAGGGGTAAACGTTCAGCATCTTTTCAGAAGTTTTATCAGTTGTTTCCATGACAAAGTTCAAGAGAATTGCACCAATAAATCTCAGGCCACATACATAAAATGCTCCCCACGTCGTCTTGAAAGAAATCGCAGAAATGTCCGAGGCTCATGCAGTCAGCCAGACCTAACAACTTTTCATTCACCCAACAGTTGCTGTGAAAAGTCTCCACTGTGGGAACATACCCAGCTGGCCTTGTTTAAAAGCTGTAAGGTGTGAATTCCATCAGTTACTAAGGGAGGGACCGTTTCTGGTTAATTATCTCAGGCAGGCCGGGTGTAGGCCAGAGCGATGGATGTCAACATCACTCGCTCAGCAAACTCACCAGCGGAATGACTTTCCTATGAACAGCTCTGAAATCTGGGCCCCTGGCTAAGCCGGTTATTGCCAAAGGGCAATGAATCCTGGAAATCAGTGGCCCATCTCTCCCAACACAAGATAATGCATATTTAACAAAAAAAACAACCCAGGGTTGGGCTTCAAAGTTGAAATAACAAATATTTCCACAACTTAGGGTATCTACACAAGTTAAAGAGCCAGCCGTGCTGAGCCACAACAACAAATGAGGGCATCAAGGAAGTTATGAACATGCTTAAGGAAATGCAGACATTAGACTAGAGTGGAAAAGACTACCCACCGAGTGACTACGTCACCTACTGGTGAGTTTCAATGATTCAGTTTAGATATTTAGCTGTTGGCTATCCCAAATTATGTTTCTACAGAAATTTCTAAGTTACTGTACTTTAATACCATACTACTGAAAGAATTTTTTTAATCTTTTTATTGATTTCAGAGAGAGGAAGAGAGAGGGAGAAACATCGATCGGCTGCTTTCTGCACACCCCCTACTGGGGACCGAGCCCACAACCCTGGCATGTGCCCTGACCGGGAATCAAACCGGCAACTTTTTGGCGCCTGGGATGACATCCAACCAACTGAGCCACACCAGCCGGGCTGAATTTTAAAAGCCTCTCCAGAAAGTCTACAATACTGATCAAATCCCAATAAGATCACAGCTGCTTTTTGTTTCAGGCAGTTTCTGAAAGTGGGACCCTAGGACCCCTGGCCATGTCCAGTGCACGGGTCCCAGGTCCTTCCAGGACCCCATGGACCAGAACTTCAGGAGTGAGGCCCAGGACCCTACACGGCAACAGCAAGTCCTCAGTCATTCACCACTTGTTTGAGCGGCTGTTTCTCCCACCACATCATTTTTAAAGAAGAAATAGACCTAGCTCAACACAAAACCAGCCCTAGTGACGATATGCAGTTATTCAAATGGAGTAGCTGCTCTGGCTTAGATTTTTTTTTACTAAGAGCTCATAGGATGTTCGCCTCTTAGGTGAAATCGCATCTTATTGAACATGGTTGCCTCTTTGCCTAACTCTTGAAGACAATTTTGAAAAAATAACAGCAAGGTGGGGGGATTTCTCCTGCCCAACCCGGAGATGATCACTGTGGAGACAGTGTAGTTCGGGGCAGAGGGACAGACTCGTGGGACAGACTGCAGGGCCGATCCCTAACCAAACGCTACAATGTGATAAAAACTGGACAGTGGCTGCCTGGGTATTTGCTCTCACCCTCTGTCATTCACAATGTTTCAAAATATTCCCTGACACATTTTGTAACGGATTTTTAAAATTCTATTTAAACAAAGTGAACCCTCGGGAGCTCAGTTCAACCTTCTTGGTCAAAAGGAGGAACACACAAAAAAATATCATAAGGAAATGTTTAATTTTTACCACACACACACACACACACACACACACACACACACCTTTTGCTCTTGTAAACTCTGCGAAGCCCTTTTCCATTCATTCCCACCATTGGCTTTGGCCTGTCATCAGTCCCAGCACATGGTGACAGATTCACCAACTTTATTATGTGACGGGCTTAATTGCCCAGCAAATCTCCATCCCCTGTGCCACTTTGCCTCATCTTGGCTGCAAGGTTTATTTAAATTATTTCCTGCCGGTGTCCCTGCAGCTGAAAATTTCATACCTGGGTCAGCTGGCATTTGTTAAGGTTAAAAGGTATGAATCTTCATGGTCACGACAGAAGCCGGAGCGATATCAGGCCTCCATAGAGACCCCGGCTCCTGCGGGTCGCTGTCCCTTTCCTCTCATTGCGCAGGATGTTTCTCTAAGCCCAAGGCCTGTGTGGGCACCTCGTGATGTGAAATGGTAACAGAACCATGCTGTGCAGGCCGGGGAGAGGCTGTGAAATTGTCACAAGACAATTGTCACAAGAAAAGCAGCCCTAGAGGCAGGTGGAGAGAGAAAGCAGAGCATCTCCAGCCCACCTGACACTCCCTCCCATGGCCTTGAGCGGCCCACGTGCCCCGTCACCCTGGGGTTACTCGGGTGAGGATGGTGCCACCGTCCTGCCAGCCTCCCAGCACCGAGGTCAGGCCTGAGGGCCAGGACGCAGGTGGCAACTGAACCCACCACACACGCGGGGCTCCCTGAAACTGCTTCACCAACATTGTGAACTATAAAATATTCCGACACCGCAGGGCGGGGGGGCTACTGCTCTGATCCCCCGAACTAAAGAAACACACCTGTAAAATGAATACACTGGAGTTCTCAGAAACGAATCAGAGAGGGAATAATGCGACGGCCGCAACGAGCCACGGTTTGGAGGCGAGTGACTGCACCTGTTAGGGGGAAACTTCACGAGAACAGAAACCACAGCTGCTGAGCCCTTAGGAGGGAAGCAGCTCTGCTCAGAGGCGGCGCATGCGGGGAAGGAGAGGAGAGGCGCCCGGGTGCTTTCTCCGCAGCTTCGCAACCACTAAGTTCAATCGTGACAGCAATTTGTGTGCCAGATTTGAAGCAGACACTCCTGAAAGGCAGCGGGAAGGGGGAGAAGGCCGGGAGTCCTGGCTTTCCTTAAAACGGGTTCACAAAGCGTGGACTCCCGGGGTCCCCAGGAACCTTATTAGGAATCCATGACGGCAAAGCGATGCCCATAATAATGCTCTGACGTTATCTGCCCTTTTGGCTGGGTAGATATTTGCACAGATGGTGCAAAAGCACTTATGGGGAAACCACTGGTGCCTCAGCATGAATCAAGTCCACCCACCAGACTGTCTTAGTGGCCCTGGTACAGTTCACGGCCAAGTGCCTGCATTAAAACAAATAAGCGAAGCCTGTTTCCCGCAAGAATGTCCTTGAAGAAGCAGTAAAAAAAAAAAAAAAAATCCTAATTCTGTTTTATCTCAACTTTTTTTAATTCTGTGATGAAATGGCCTATACCCAGAAGGCACTGCTCCATTCTGAACAGCAGGTGGCCTCAGGGAGCAGCGCATGTGTGGTGGTTTCAGGGAGCCCCACGTGTGAGGTGGTTTCAGGGAGCCCCACGTGTGAGGCGGTTTCAGGGAGCCCCACGTGTGAGGCGGTTTCAGGGAGCCCCACGTGTGTGGTGGTTTCAGGGAGCCCCACGTGTGTGGTGGTTTCAGGGAGCCCCACGTGTGTGGCGGTTTCAGGGAGCCCCACGTGTGTGGCGGTTTCAGGGAGCCCCACGTGTGAGGCGGTTTCAGGGAGCCCCACGTGTGAGGCGGTTTCAGGGAGCCCCACGTGTGTGGCGGTTCCAGGGAGCCCCACGTGTGTGGCGGTTTCAGGGAGCCCCACGTGTGTGGTGGTTCCAGGGAGCCCCACGTGTGTGGTGGTTCCAGGGAGCCCCACGTGTGTGGCGGTTCCAGGGAGCCCCACGTGTGTGGTGGTTCCAGGGAGCCCCACGTGTGAGGCGGTTTTAGGGAGCCCCACGTGTGTGGCGGTTTCAGTTGCCAGCTGAACTAGCCTCTCTTTTCACAGGACATCGTTCTCACTTGAAGAAGCAAGTGACAAACAAGGGACAGTGACTCAGACCTGGGTTTCAGGGGGACAGTTTCACAAAAGTGAACAAAGCGAACCTGACAGGTCAAGAAAAACTCAGTGTTCGTAGCCATGGCAACATGAAAGCGGTTGGGCAGAAATCGGAAGCTTGGCAAAGTCAGAACGGCCCCTGTGGGCGTACCAGGTCCCCAGGACAACTTTTTCAGCTGAGATCAAGGGTAACATTAAAAACGGGACTTGCTTGTGCCACATAATGGGAGGCGGCAGCACCCGGAGGCTCTGCAGAGCTCGGGGGTCGGAAGTTTTCAATGGCCGATGCACAGCGTCCGGGCATCACACACGGGTACAATGTCTGTGCAAAGTGCAAGACAGGTCAAGGATTCTAAAGCAACAGAATACAAAGAAGTTCATTAACGTGGTTTCAGACTCCACACTGAGTGATGCTGGGGAAAGCCGCGTGTTGAGCTTGGGTGTGGTCCTAAGGGCCTCCAGCCGGATCTGTCCGCTCGGCTGCACGTCGCCCGGCTCAGACGCGCCTCCAAACCGGGCCCCGGGCGACGCGCGATGGGCGAGCCCAGGTCCACTCTGAGCTCTGCAGAGCAGCAGGGACTCACGGCCTCAATAAATTCCTAACCGTGACCACAGGAGACCCCTTGGAGACTCCACCACATCAAAAACCCACGAGGACGGCTTGCGGGGGGACAGGGTCCTCATCGAAGGGTTTCCGAGGGTTAAAGACCTCTCAGGAGGCAAAACAGCCACGTCCAGAAATAGCTTCCATGACACAAGCCGAACCGAAGGCAGACCCGATACAGACATGTTACATAAGGTTTTATTTTTTTTTATAACCTGTAATAGTGTGGGGCATGTGGAAAAGTCAAGGTTTTGCAATCAGGCTGACCTAGTTTGAGTCTAAATTCTGGAACTTGCTAGCTGACTAACCTTGATTACGTTCCCGAAATTCTCTGAACCTTAATTTTCACATCTGTAAAAATAACCATAATAACAGCCACCTTTCACGATGATTCGCAAAACGACATGGGGACGCGTGTAAGGAACCTGCCGTAATTGCAGTAATTGCAGCTCTCGTGATTGAACTGGAGGAGCAGCCGGGAGACCAAGGCCTCCCCACCCCCCACCCCCACCCCCACCCCCCACCTGCAGGGGGAAAGATGAACCAGGTGTGTGGTTATCACGCCCAACGTAACCGCAGCCTTGCTGGTGTCTGGGCCTCGGAACATTTCCACACGTGCAAACCCGGGCTCAGTCCAGGTCCCGGTCATTGGGAAGTGAACGGCTGGCTCAGATCCACTTTCTGTTCAACTGCCCTACAGCCAGTTTGCTGTCTGAGCTGCAGCTGAGAGCAAATGCCGCCTCCAGTCCCGTCCCGTCCTGGTTCATGGCCCTCCTCTGGGCCCCACGCACAGGGCTTTCCTACCTACCTACGGCATCCACCCCGAGCAGACCTGGAGGCAGCGCCCAACCTCCCGGGCGCTAATCACAGCGAGGCCCGAGGAGGCTCGCGAAACACTGCACCGCTCTCCGCTGTTAAGGCTCACGGGCTTTTCCAACTATTTTAATCTGAGGTTCGCACACTTAATGACCAGACAAAGGCGAACTACTGCGAGAATTCCCACAAACGGCTCCTTGCTGGAATCCACCCTGTTTATCAAAATCTGGAAAGTAAAGGTAAGAGTCCCTGAGGATCTTAAATGCGGCCTGAGAGGGTAGGACTGAGACCAGACTCGCGCAACGCAGGTCAACCTGAGAAGACCAGCTCTTTCCGAAACCTCCCTCTCTGATCTTCTGTGAAATCCAGAAAACTTAATCCCCCCACCCCCCCATTTTCAAAGGCTTATTTTTTCCTGCCAAGTCCCATCAATTCGGCAAGTAGCTGAGAGCAGTCATCACCGGAGAGAACGCAGGATGGGAAAAACGGAGCCAAATCCACTGATTTTGTTTCAATAGTCCATTTAATCTGCACAATGAGAACGCCCGAGTGTTCCCACTAAACGTAATTAAGTGGTATTTTATAATTTCTGCTGAGAAGAAAAAGAGGGCTTGTCTACAATAAAAACAACTTGTGTCCTGAAGAAAGAGCAGTGAAAATAGTTTCTCAAGTAATAGTCTGGGATTAGTGTCCTGTTTTCACCACAATGAATGTTTTGACTTTGGCGATGAATAGATTTCCTCATTAGCACAATCAGAATTCAATGTGAATAGTTTTGGTAGCAGCTTTAAAACAGACACACACGCACGCACTCCCACTACGTCAATACTGTGGAACGTTCCCTTAGGGACGCGGGGTCCCCGCTGTTTCCATTCCCCGGGTCAGGTCAATGTCACACCGGGTCGTAACGGACGGCCGCCCGCCAGCGGCGCTCCCCCGGCCTGAAGCTCATCATTCCCTCGCAATCTGTTCTTCCAGCGAGAGGAATTCGATAGCTCGATTTATTCAAGTTTGCGATTTCATTCAAACAGACTCTAACCGCGGCGGGGAAAGCCTTTCACACCCGAGGGAGAGGGCGCCTGTCACTGTTGCACACGTTCGCAGAACAGAGCTGTTTAGGGGACGGCAGGGGCCACGGGCGCCACGGGCGCGCCACCCCGCCCGCCTCGCCTCACAGCCCGGGCGCGACACTGCGCCCAGCAAACGGACCTGAAGGAGCAGCTGCGAAAAGTGACTTTGATCCCCTACGGTGATTAAAGGGGAAAACTGCCCCATGTGTGGAATCTGCGACAACCCCGTCACCTCGTGTCCGGGACAGTCCACTTTCCTGTCACAGGTGAGACAGGCTAGTCCTCATGGGTCTAGGCTACAGGCCACATTTACATCGGTAGTCAGTCCGACGACCTCTGCTCAATTTCTCTGAAGCACGCTCGCTGGGCGTCAAAAAAATTAAACACCGTCACCCTCATGCCCACGCCTCTCCTCGGTCTCTGCCACGAGGAGCCGTTTTTCGGTGTCGCATCAGACATCAGAGCTACGCAGAGCGCGTGTCTCAGAGTGACTGAGGCGCCATCAACACTAAACGCGACGGTGTCATGAGCTCAGTCTTCCTTGGAACACCTCGCGGTAACCACAGCTTATGTTCCCATGTCTGACGAGGCCGATGTTTGATGGACCTTTGCATCTTACCTCCTAGAAACCTTTACTTTAATGTGCTTTTCAATACCGCCAACAGGGGTACCCGTCCCAAGCACCTGTTAACACGCACACGTCACTGGGGTGCGCCTCACTGGCGAGTACACGAGAAGGCTAAGTTACGAGCAGGCCTTCGCACAAACAAGGAGTCGCTTTAAACGCGCGTCCGCCGCTTTTTCCTATCACGTGTCAAACTGAAACATGATTTGCTTTGTACACATTTTATTCCTACATAAGACAGGGGGCGGCGGCCAGGGTGAGACACGAGCTCGGGAGCGAGAGATGCGAACGCGGGCTCTGCGGCCTCCTGGCTGCGTGACTCCAGGCAGCTCACTTACGGTTCCAAATGCCAGGTTTCTGGTGTGTAGAAATGGGCAGAATATTTACCTTCTCAAAGAGTGTGTGTAGAGTGTCTGGCAAAAAAAATTTAAAAAATTCATGGCAGCCTCCGCTAGTCATGTGAAATGGTTCTCAGCGATACAGTGTGAGTAGCCCCAGCGGCATTTGTGCGTCAGGCAGGCGAGGTGCTGCTGGTGAATGGTGTTTATCGTCAGGTACCAAGGATCTAGCCAACGTGGGCTATGCTTTAACTTTTATCTTTAAATATAAAGTGATACTTTATAGATGTATTTTCCACCAAGGAGGAAATGGCCAGATTTTCTGTCTCCAGGTGATTTTATGCAACCAAGTAACTTGAAACAAAATAAAGGAAATTGTAACGTTTTAATGGAGAGAAAAGCAACATTATAAAGGCAGCGAAAGGCGGCATCTGCGGGTATTGCTAAGGTATTGGGAGCCTCTAGCAAAAACATGCCGTTAAATTTTAAAACGCCCTAACGTTATATGTGAAAAATATGACTCCTCTGACCCAACCGTGCAAAATGCCCTTAACCGATCCACGAAATAGGTTTTCTTTCAGGATCATGAAGAATTACTCACTGAGAGCGTTGTGCATCACAGAACGGACGTCCTTAAACGGAGGCCAGAACAGAAAGGGTAATTCAGAAAACAGCTTATTTGCTTCCTTGACCATAAGCTTGAGCGGACTCCGCTTTGGGGAGCCAGCCGGCAAGGAGCGTGAGGGGGACAGGCGACCGCTCCGGTCTGCAGCGCGTCTCTCCCCGAGATGCTCTCCTCGCTGGCGGCTGAAGGATGCCCGCCAGGAGCGCCCAGTGGCTTCCAAGGTTATTTATGACAAAGGGCTCCCAACCGGAGTCCCATTTGTTTGTGGAACTGCAGTCATTCTGGTTCAACTACACCATGCATGAGTCTGGGGCTCGTGGCTCCCAGCGTGGAGCGGAAAGCAAAGGGCAGGCTCAGAGCCGTCAAGACTTCACAACGGGCTGGCCCAGGGGCGGGGAGAGCGGCAGGGCCCCCGCGACACCTCCCGGGAACAGCGCGCTCCTGAACTGCGGCGCCCGCGCCCCGCGTGCATCAGCCGCATTGCGCCTGTGAGCCATTTGTCACACCGCTGAGCCTTTCGTCGCACCCGTGAGCCTTTCCTCCCGCCCAAAAGGGCTGGCGGGGGCTCTCCTACGTCCGCTTCTTCCCGAAGGCCTCGCGCATCACCCAGGCCAGGCGCGCTGGGCCCTTCAGCAGGGCACCACCTCTGCGGAGCCAGGAGGGCGCGCGGGCGCTGAGGCGGGAACCTGTTAGAATGGTCCCCGCCCCACAAAAGGAGAAATACACCTATAAACACCCTTCAACCAGCTGAGCCTGGACTCGTTTGTAAGGACTCAGTTATTTAACATGTTTTTGTTGTTTTTGGGTTTTTTTGAGAGGGAAAGGGAGAGAGAGAGAGAGATAGAAATATCCATGGGCCGCCTCCTGCACGCCCGGACTGGGGGCTGAGCCCGCAACCTGGGAATCGAAGGAGGGACCCCCTGGTGCAGGGGGTGACACGCGACCACCGAGCCCCGCCAGCTGGGCAGGACTCAGCTTTTGCTCATGTAGCAAGTCCCATTTGGGGCACTTTTCTTGGGACTCAAATGTTGAACAGTAGGAAGCACTGTTCCTAAAAGAAATGATGTATTCTTTCTACCCCCAAGGAAACAGAGGCTCCCTTCTGATGACAAGGATCTTTAAACCAGGGCGAGATGCAGCCTTGCTCACGGTCGTTCCGCCGTTTCCAGAAGCTACCCATTTGGGGGACAGCAGGACTCGTGACCTCCCACCTACTTCTAAAAGCCCGATACCCCTGGGTCCCCTCTCCCCGAGTTCGCTCCCTAAACAAGAGCCGGCCTGAAGCCTCGCGGGCGGGCCCATGACCTCCTCACACACGCTCAGGTCCGTGGAAACCGGACGTGAGCCGGAAGGAGAGCAGGGCCTGCTCCACCCGGCGAGAAGGCGCATTTCTCAGAACCCACCCAACCATCGCTCCGTAGAGCGGGTGGTTCAGCGCGGACAGGGGTGGCCCTCTGCTCTAAACCCACCGCACGACCCTGTCCCCGGGAGGAATTTGAGGAAGCGACAGCTGATTCAGCTGGTGGTACCTGTAGGAAAGTAGGCATCAGACAAGAGAGGTAAAATCAAACTGTGCACGCGAGTGTGCGTGTGCACACGCCTGACGTGAACCCGTGTCTGGTGGGGGACCGTCTGTGAGCCACACGCCAGGGGAACAAGCCTCTGCACCGGGCAGTATAATCCCGGACCCGGCGGACAGATCCCAGAGCCGCAGGTGAGGAGAGGCGAACACGCACCCCAAACACCATCGTACGGATAGTTTAAACAGTTGTCACACGATCTGAGAAGACAAAGGTCTGCGGCATTGCCAAGGGGCGGGGCCTGGAGAGAAACGAGAAACTAGCCCCCGATGAAGAACGTGGGGGCTCGCACGTAGCATCAGGTTCGAAGCCAACACTAAAATGGGCTTTTTGAGCAAGTGGATTAAAATTCCACCTTTAAAAACCCACAAAGAGCCTGTAGATGATGAGTGGCATTAGCATAATACGCAGATAATTACTCAGAGATATCTTTTGATACTGTTTCCGAGGCCTGTGCCTGAACTTTTTGTTGAAAGTCTCGAACATTAGAAGCCGGGGTTTCCTGTTGGGTGTGATTCTAAATCCTTGAAGTCTTGCCTGGAGCTACATTTAAAAAGTGGCTGGGCTCCGAGATTGACAATGACATTCTTTAAAAGAACAAAGGCTCCGCTTGTGTCTATATAAAATGCTCTCTTTAAATGGAAAAATGATAAGATGAAAGTTACAAAACTGTCACAGATTTTCCTAATAGTGCCTGGGCTTCTTCTAATTTCTACAAATGTTTCCGATTTTATCGTAAGTAGAAAATACGGTAAAAAAGAGGATATTGAAGGTCAAGGACTCCCTGTGGCCCAACCAAATTTCAGGTGATAAGGGTCTCGCCCAGAGCATCTATAGGGGGCAGGGAGAGCCTGTTATTCCTCGACTAAAACCAAACATTTCCCAAAATGTAGACTATCTAAGGAAAGGTTTTCTATCGATACGCCGTTTCTAACCTGAAAATAACTCCCACGTACTAGCTGTAACTCTATCATTCGAAGCCACAGTTACCAAGGGATTGTTTCCAGAAACAATAAATGCTTCTGATTTTCTCCTACTTTTCAGATATTCAATAGCTGTAACATTCTTGTCATTTAAAAGAATAAACCATGAAAAATCTTCTCTCCAAAATGAAAGTAAAGCATTGAAATGCGCACAATACAGAGCATGTTGTTTCTTTGCAAAAGTGGAATTGTTTGTTTAAAACAAAAGATTTAGTCACGTAGGTTTAGAAAGTATCCTAGGGAAGCTCATAAACAAGTCTTCTGCTCTTTTTCCTTCTACTAAAGCACTATGCTAAGTTATTTTAATGCAAAAACATTTATTTACCAAAGTTACAGAGTTACAAAGCAGCGTGTGTAAATATAAACTTGGTTTTGCCTTTCAACCGCAGAGATTCAAGGCACCACATCTGAAACTGACGCCCGTGTGAACTACACTACTACTTTTTAAATTGGAAAAATCATGCTTGCATCTAATATTCATTATTTTCCAAAAACACCACTTTCATAACTGCAGAATTCAGATGTGAGAAAGAAACACAGTAACCGTCCCAACACTAAATGGCTACAAGTGCGGCGCTGGGGACACATTTTGGTTCACTGCTTGAGGCTGTGTATATGGTTCTCTCCTAATTCAGTTTGGAGGCCAACTCCGAATGGATCAGACACATCACGGAAACACCCCCTGAAGGAGGGCTAGGACAGTAAACTGTCTCCCACGTTTACAAAGAGGCCGTTTCCTATTTAGGAGACACTCACAGCGTCTCATTCCCACCAAGGCCGCTCTCTGCGCGTCCACTGTTCACAGAGCCAGGCTGCCGAGCGCACAAGATTCTCTGAAACTGAGTGAAAGTGCAGAGTGTGTTTCCACGTCACAGGATAATCGTAAGATCCAGGCACCCAAACATGATGCACGGGGGCTCTTCTATCATTCACCCCTCTACCCTGAATCGCCAGGTGACACTGTCCTACAGCCTGAACTCACACCTTCCAAGACACAAGTTTGCACAAAGCCAGAAGGCAATGGCGAGAAGCAGTTTCAGGTACTTAACTAAAAACATCCAGGTACATGGCCAATGCCAGATACATCTCAATGAGATGAGTCCATCTCAATGAGATGAGTCCACCATTTTTATTTATTTTTATTTAATATGTTTTTTATTGATTTCAGAGAGAGGAAGGGAGAGAGACAGAGAGAGAAACATCAAAGATGAGAGTCATTGATTGGCTGCCTCCTGCACACCCCCGAATGGGGATCGAGGGGCCCACAACCCGGGCATGTGCCCTGACCGGGAATCTAACCGAGATCTCCTGGATCCTAGGTCGATGCTCAACCGCTAAGCCACACTGGCCGGGCGAGTCCATCATTTTTATTTAATCATCTTAAATGACCTACAACTTATAAAGTAGACTAGAGTCACAAAGTTATATTCCAGACAAATATCAAAACATGTTTTTCCTTCAAGGTGTTTATTAGACTTTGGTCTTCACACAACCCAACCGGGAAGAAACACACAGCGTTCTCAGGTTCCCGAAAGGAAAAAAGTCGGCAAAGACTTAATTTGCTTGGCAGCGTTTCCCGGGGACTCCTAATTCCCAAGGAAAGCTGTCATTTCTCTTACTAGGAAAGAATATTATGAAACAGCCCGCCCTAGATATTGGCAAGGATTGTTATTCAGTTATTTTGTTTCAACTGAAAATTAATCCAAAGCCTGTGCTCTGTAGGGCGGACGCATCCAGCTCACCTGTTACTGAGTTAAACATTTTCCACTCTGCCTGCATCTCATTACCCAGCCCCCGCCGTGAAAGCCGGGCCGCGCTTCCATCTGCAGCCGCCCGTTTTGTTCGTGTTCACAGCAGCCTAATTTGGCCCATAATTTGGTTCTCTATTACACCAAAGCATTAATTTTTCATACAATTGCATTCTTTCGTCCAACAAAAGCAAGTCCAGTGGGGATTTCACTCGAGCGATTCTTCAATTAGTATCCGAGGTAAATTCTAAGACTTTGCACCTCTCTTTGCCCTGCTGATCCATTTCTCCATAAATTAAAAACTCATTACGAGCTTACTTAAGCCAGCTTATTTGCTTAAACAACACTGCGAATGATTGCAACTGGTACGAAACACGCGGCCTGTACGTCTTTCCCGGAGAACATCTGATCCAATAATTAAGCAACGCAGGTAGCATCTCGCTCAGCGATGTGTAATTACCAACCCCCACGACCTTGCATGGAGGCGAATGAAGGAATTCTTGGAACGTCAAGAAAATAATGATAACAGTTGTTCTGATAGGCCCCCTCCTATCACAAACGGGGAAGCAGCAGGTATTTGGAGGGATAAACGGAAAATCGATCAACGTGGTCCCTCAACTGTGGGCTGGTCACAAAGCCATATACTGTACATACTTGAGGGGGAAAAGGCGAGCTGATTGGCAGCAGGAAGGTCAAAGGGAAAATATAAAATGTGTCCACAAAACAGCAGGAAGGGCCGCAGTGAATCCTCATAATCATAATAGATTGTATTAATTTTTAAAATGTATAAGAATTACTTGTTTCTATGTGAAATATAAGAGAAAGGCATTGTTTTCCTAAGGGACTATGCAATTGAAACAGATATTACACATTACAGGAATGTAAATTATATTTAAAAATACGCGACAATATAGAAAACCCATGTGGATCCATTTAATAAAAAAACAGGCTAAATTAATAAACCAGTAGATAAATGATAATTGTGAAATCATTTTTGTTAATCTTGATGTCAGGGTAAACACACATGGGAATGAAAAAACAGTGGTGTTGGAAATGACAGATTTAGATATTTAGAATCAAGAATAAAATCTGAGAGACCCAGTAGCTGTGAATCTCAGTGGAAAACATGCCCTTCTCCAGTTAACACTTGAGTCACAGTCTAATACAGCAAGATCATGGGTCCGAAAATTCCCATTAATTCTTAAAGTTGACCTATTTAATAACATGACAAGGATTTAATTATGACGAATTTCCCCAGAGCCTGTGAGTAGGGGATCAAGATGAGCACGTCTCCTCCTCCAAGTTCCCTTCTAGAAGCTCGGCGCTTTGAAGGAAATCACTGTGTGATACTCCCGGGGTCCCCTGGCTCGGCACCCACACCATCCCCCACCCCGACTTCATCCGGCAGGGACACCCTCCGAGCTTCTGCTCCCTGGGCACACTGCTGCGAGAAGCCATCCAGGAGATGTTCCTCTGGGTCTTGGGTGACCGATAAGAAATATTTTTTTCAGAGCTAGTACCTATTGAAATGCCCTTTATTTTTTTGTTGTTGGCTTAGGGCTTCCCCCATTCAACATATTTTAAGGGCCTGCTATGAACCAAATTGTCAAATGTCTGGGAGAGGCCAAAGGAACAGAACTCAGGAAGCTTGGCGTCTACTGAACGGGACCACACACCCGAGGACAATTGTGACACCGCGCAAAGCTACGGCAGAGGCGGGCACTGGTTGCTACAGGAAGAGCCCTCAATCCAGACTAAAGGGAACACGGTGAAGCATCACATAAGCAAGGAGCTACTTACACAGAGAGGCATTTTAAGCACAAAAAACCCGAAACAAAATGAGGGGAAAAGTCACAGAAATTCATGCGGCCAACGGGGAGGCTGCCCCCACCCTGACGCCAAGGACCCTGGGCGTGGAAGCAGCTCTGCCTTCCTACTGAGCAGCAGCCCCCAGGTCATGGGTGTGGATCCCGGGGGCCGGGGGAGAAAAAGCTAAATCTCCCAGAGGCAAGTCTTTGCACCCCTAGTTGTGCATCGTGGTTCTTAGGACAAGAATCCACGGGTGTGGACACTGGTGTCCGGAACGGAGCCCGTCGACTTCCGCTCCTCGGTCACCTGAGTCTTTCAGACAATAAGCCAAAGGGTTAACCGTTTCGAGCGAGTTGATTTGCAGATCACTGGAAACAATTATTAACTTGATGAGCTTCGGGAGCTGTGGGATAATTTAGTACTAGCCTAAAGAGTTAGACAAAGTCTCTAAAAGGTTGCTCATTTCAGCAGAAAATGGTTTAAGGCAGAGTCCTTTCCACATGGCTCCGCCAACAGCCAGCTTCCCACATAAATCCACGGAAGGACATCCTCTCTCCGCCTGTCCCTGAACGGAGCCCAGGCTGGGTAACCGAAATCGCCCTGTTTGAAATAGATCTTATTAAATGCTTTTCTCCCACGCTTGGCCGCATTTTCATGAGCCGTATATTGCACCCAGATTGAAATCTTGATTCCCAGTGAAAGCCGATAAATATCCAGTTTGATTCAACGAACCCCATGGAGCAGTGACATTGTGCCAAGGGCTGTGCTGATGGAAAGACAGGCGACTAAAAGACCGTTTCTTACCTCTGAGGAGATAACTGGAATGGGGGCAGGGAGGGGAGGAAGGGACCAGAAAAACATTCATGGAGAGGGACAGCGTTTGAGATGAGCTGGGAAGGACGGCTGGAGTCTGGACGGGTGAAGAGCAGTCCTAAGAGACGGAAACGAGCAGAGTCGGAGGAGGGACCCGCCGGTGGCCTGCCCAAGCGGGAGGGAGGTGGAGGGGAGAGGGAACATGGTCACATCCCAAAGGACTCGGACGTCCTGGCCGAGAGGCTGTGGCCAGTGAGGAGTCCCTGGAGGCTTCCGACTGGGAGAGTGATAGGATTGCGGCCTGATTTCTTGAAAACTAGGGTGGAGGCAGAATAATAGGAGAGAGAAAAAGAGAAAGGGAGGGAGGGAGGGAGGGATTCCGCTTGGTTAGCATGTGGCGCAGGAGCTGTGGGGGATGGGGGAGCACAGCTGCTCACGGCCAGGAGCACTGGCCTCCTGAGGCCACTGTGATTACAATGTAGCCTCAAACAGTGACTCGGTGCCCTAGATTACAATGTAGCCGCAAAATAAACAGTGACTCCGCGCCCTAGATTACAATGTAGCCGCAAAATAAACAGCGACTCCGCGCCCTAAGATGAAGCTCTCTAAGATGCAATTCTCATTGACTCACGGGGCAACTTCTTCGCAGAGGCTCCTGACCTTGAACTATCTGTTTAACCCAATCTTCAGCAGGCTTGATAAGGGAATATATATGTTTTCCCTTCTCAAGCTTATTGGGGTTTTTCTATATACTGCTTTCCCGAGACAATATTACTTACCACCCACAAAGGTGTTGACTGGGTTAATTAAAATATGATTGCAACATAGACCACAGATGGAAACGCTAAACCACGATGGTTCCCTCACACCTATGAGTCAGGAGCCAGTGTGTGAAAACAGTCCCAGTTCATCCTTCATGTCATTAGAGTATCTTTGAAGATGCTCTGTATAGTATCACATTTAAGCACAATAATCCAAGGGATTCTAATGGGCTCTAATGATTAATAATAACCCCAGCTTTACAAAATGAGCAGAGGCCTGGCTGGTGTGGATCAGCGGTTGAGCATCGACCTAGGATCCAGGAGATCGTGGTTCGATTCCTGGTCAGGGCACATGCCCGGGTTGCGGGCTCGATCCCGGGGGGGGGAGGGGGGCGGGGGCATGCGGGAGGCAGCCGATCAATGACTCTCTTATCATTGATGTTTCCATCTCTCTCTCTCTCTCTCCCTTCCCCTCTCTGAAATCAATAGACATATTTAATAAGAAAAATTTTTAAAGAGCAGAGGAAGCAGTCGCTTATACATTTGCTTTAGAATTAGAAGGTCTCTGCCCCCAATTTTCTCACTCATCAACCCCCTGCAATGTTTTAAATTCTGCCATTAGAGATTCATCCTTGTGTGTTATATATTATCCACCCCTTCCCCCCAGACAGTCCCTTAAAAAGCTGGTACCCCTGGAAGACACAGGATATTGGGATGCAGTCCTTCACACACTGTGCGCGGCCCCCCACCCCCACCCCACCCCCAGGCAGGTGTCTGGGAGCCGGCAGAGCTGGGAGAGGAAGGCAGCGGGTGTCTAAGACAAATTCTCCTATTTCACGGTTTCGCCCAGAGCAGGCTTCTAGTAATAGGTTTTAGCTTTGTGGGGGTAGCAATGGAGAAACACACGGGCAAGAAACTAAACTTGCTGGTTGCAAAAATTCAGCCTGGACAGGAAAAAACAAAACAAAAAAACGCACAACAGAAAATGGAAACTGCACCCCTAGGGTAGAGATCTGAACCAAACTTCACTTTTCTACACAGACAACGGTTGCTGGTCCCTGGTAACCTGGAGGCATCTGCAAATCTTGTCTGTCCTTTTTTGCTTCTAGAGTAGATGGAACAGGGCCCAGTCCCACACGAGGCACCAAAGCAGGACCACAGGGGAGAGAAGGCCCCGGGCTCCGACCCCGGCATCGGGACAGAGATGCGGGGACAAGGGAGGCTCCCCTGTAAAATTCATATCAAAAGCGGCACCTGCCTTTTTACCTGATTCGACTCCTTGTCACTACCAATATCAATCTTTCTCAAGTTTCTGTGGTAGTGCACTGTCTCCTCGTGCCCACAGAGTATATAAATACGCGCTGAGAAATGCAACGCGGGTAGGAAAACAAGCATTCCTGAGGGAGGCCTGAACAAATGGCAGGATTTTTAAGCTAAATCACCTACACAGCATCTTGAAAACCGTGCAAGGGTGCAAGTAATTGTCAAGTCCAAGTAGCAAATACAAGAGTGACTGGGGTTGGACACACGGTCTGGCCTCTCTCTGTAGAGAGAGTCACTTATTTCATCTTATAGCTTAAGAATAAAAAGACGTATTTACTTAAAGTGATTGCTGCAAATCATGACGAGTGTTACACAATGAACAGGGCCTTTCCTTTCTCTGGGTGTGACGGTGAATGCGAATTTTAACGTCTGGTTGTCCGTATCACAGTTTAATAAACAATCGCCAACATCCACGTCATGAAAGAAGAGGTGGCAAATTAGGGAATCACGTGATCGAAACGCGGAACCGTGAGTGCAAACCCAGCTAAGCCCCGGGGCCTCATCTGCGACAAGACGCGTCCAACACAAACAGGCCGCGTGCGCAGCTGCCCCCGAAATTCTGTAACCAACGTGCACCATCACCTAGAAACCTACCTGGACCCCCACCCTCCTCGGCGACTGCACCATCTCTCGGGAAAGCACATCCATCCTTTCCTGCTGCTCACCCGCCACCTTGGTGCCGGATCCATCCACTCTGCTCCCTTGGGGCACCTTTAATTCCATCTTCTGCATCCTGTCTGTCTCTCCCTCTGTCTGTCTCTCCCTCCGTATGTGTCTCCCCCACCGATTGCAAAACTACCCGTTTGCTTTTCTCTAGTGCCTACCATGTAGCTTCCTATTAAATGGGGCAAGAGGAAGCCAGCTTGCCTTTCCTTAAAAAAATAAAAAACATAATAACTACTACTTCATTCAAAGAAACTGTGTCGGGCGAATGTGCTATAGCACAGATTCCATTGCTTGCAAGCTATCATTACCTGCCCGTCACGATGATAGATAAACCCCCGGCTGCCTGGAGAAGCCTCTCCCACTGACCCGCGTCTCACTTTTTCATCATGGTCGCATCACTCGGGCCCGGTGACAGAATGCGAGCCCAGAGCCAGGCGTCTGAAGGCGTCGCGTCTGTCAGGGGCGTCGCAGTCAGCAAGTGGGGTTCTTTTTATGCAGATGTAGGCCGTCCGTTATCTCATGTATTCATCAGGGTTCATTATAAAGGAAAAATCCTCTTAGAAAATATGAATCACAAGAGAAGAAACCTTCTGCTATTATGTGTGGAAATTAGCTGTCAAAAGCCGCTGTAAGAGGCTCACCAAATAGCATCCTACCGTTGGAAAGGAGTTTGTTTCCAAGGGAAAGAGTTTAATCGAAGTAATTTCCCCGTGATACCTGTATTTCAGTAATTTACAGACTGTCAGTTTGACCTGAAAAGACCTCCCTCTAATGAAAACACATTTCTTTCCCCATTATCTCACTCATAGCACTTTTCCCTCTGTCCTCTGAAGAGATACAATTGGATTTCGCTTACATTACGCATACAGAAAAGGCGTCTTCTAAGGAGGATACTTGCCCCTTACGTTACAGGAACAACTTAAAAATTCTTAACAGTTTCCGGGCCTCACAACTCCTGCCGTGGCCGTCACGGTCCCCACGCCCACGCCCGGGGGGGAGGCCGACCGCCGCGTGACCAAGTCCACCTCCAGGCCCGGCTGCTTTTGAAGTAGAGCAACAGGAGTGCACTTGAGCCCGAGGCTTCTGGCCCTCCGCCCACTCTCACTGCCTTACCCCGAGCCCCTCACGCTCCCCGGCGCACCGGGGCCGCGCGGCAGGCTTGTTAATACGGATCGCGGGGCCCCCACTCAGAGCTCCCGAGACACGAGGCCTGTGCCGGGGCCCGAGGACCGGCATCTGCGTTCCCCGCGTGACTCACGGTACTGGTCTGGGGGCCACGCTTTGAAAACCACGCGGCCCAAGTAGTGGCATCCCCACGGATGCTTCCCATTACTGCAAACCCCCGTCTCCGCGTCAGGCCCATCTACCCATTGTCATCTGGATGCCCTGGGTGCAAAGCACCCTACGCTGGATCTCTACCCAAAACCTATCTCAGAAAAAAATGCCACCACCATTTTTTGGTGCATATGGCAAGTTGCTCAAGTACAAAGCTTGGAAGTCGTTTTTAACTCTGTCTCTCTCTCTCTCTCTGGCTACACCTAATCGATGGGCCCAAACTGTCTGTTCTATTCCTACACATCTTTCCAGTCCACCCGCCTCAGCTCCACACCACCCTGATCTAGACCAGGGGCACCTCATGCTCGGACCACAGCAGTAGCCTCCTAACCAGACACCCCGTCTCTACGTCAGCCCCCCTTCCACCTATTTTCCACAGTGCAGACAGAGAGATTGTTTCAAAGCATAAACGTGGGGAGGTTCACACTCTCCAATCACGTCTATAAAACCGTGCAGAACAATGTCCTAAGTTCTCATGGTGGCTCCCCGCAGGGTCCCAAACGAAGCTCCAATTGGCTGATACCCGGGCGATCGCAACAAGCTTCACATGTTAACAGAGGCCAGGAGAGAGCAAAGCAGAGAGCGGGAGCCTGGACCGCAGGACAGAATGGGGGTCGGTCTCCGGCCGTCTTATTGGCCTTGACGCATCAAGGAGCCTAGACTTTGTCCTCGTGGCGAATGACACCGCTGTCAACTCTAACGGAGACGACTCACGGGTCCGATCTGCACTTTGGCGGATGCCTCCAGAGGACAGAGTGGAGATGGGACTGAGGGGCACGGGCACAAAGGGGGTCACTGCCGCCGTTTAGGGGAGACAGTGAGGACTTCCCTGTAGCGGGGGGGCAGGGAGAAGGGGTGTCCTGAGAAGTGAGAAGGCGTCGCCTAACAGGGAGTGACGCCCTGTAACTGGGGGGAAGCGCCCGTCCCTCCCTGGGCGTGAGGTGCCCCCAGCAGGGCAAGTGACAGAATTCCACGGCGAGGCCACAGGGAGCTGCGAGGCCCCAGGGAGCTGCGCACACACCGTGGCAGGACGTTCATTTAATCAGTTAGGAAGCTCTTCCCGAGGGAGCTCGATCGGAAGGAGTCTTAAGATTTGGACACAGGAGGCTGACATTAGGAACAGTCAAGCAGAGTGAAAGTCACACCCCAGCCTCAGAGGGGCACCGACCATCCTGGGGACAGACATTTAAGGCCGCCTGGCGCAGCCGGCCCACGGGGAAGGAGAGAAAGCCTAACGCCGGGAGGGGGCACACGCCCCGGCCTTCGGCTCCATTTCTAACAAACTCCGTTTTGCTCTGGGTGCATTCGAATTATTTCTTGAAATTTTTGAAAATTAGTGATTCGACTAGCGATTCCTCGGCCAACACATAATTTTGAAAATCTTTTCATGGGAGGGGAATGTGGGATTCTCTGGCTTTTCCTTTATTTATTCTACCAATACCATCCCAAATTATTCCTTGCACCTGGCTTTTACCTACACCTGTGTTCCCCAGGGTGAAAAAAAGGGTAAGTGAAAATGCAATGGAGTCGGGAGCTCTACGGTGTAAAATTCATGAGAACAGCCAAGCCATTCCTGCAGGAAATATTTACAAGTCCCTGATCTGGCAGGGCGGCCTTTTAAAAAGCAAAAAGCCATCATTACATAACATAAAACATTAAACCTTCCACTAAAGGGAAGGTGGAAACGAGTCTTCAATAAGATGCACTCATAAGAAAAACATTTTTTTTTATTTTTTTTACAATAACTGCACAGAACCTTCATTGTCTTACTTTCCTGGAACCTCCCGAAAACCCTCAGTGCCGGTAATCGGGGCTGATGAGTGAGGTCAGCAAAGAAGAGCCGAGATTCTAACTCGCCTCCCTGGAAGCCTGTCCCTCTTGTGGTTTTCTGATAAGCTGCAGTTAGATTCATTTACAGTAAAATAAAATCATCACAGGCTCCCTACGCAAGACACAGAGCAGGTCACCTACTGTCCCTGAGAGGCCCGCCGCCCGGAATCGCTAACCTTTGTGAAAAGGGGAGTGAGCCCTGAACAGTGTTGCTCAGTGGTTAGAGCACCGGCCCAGGCACCGAAGGGTAGGCGATTCGATCCCTGGTCAAAGGCACATGCCCGGGTGGCAGGTTCCAGCCCCAGTCGTGGTCGTGGTGCATGCAGGAGACAGCCAATCCATGTGTCTCTCTCACATCGATGTTTCTCTCTCTCTCCCTCCCTCCCTCCCACTCTTTAAAAATCAATGGAAAAATAGATCAACAAAAAAGGGGGGGGGGTGACGTAGCCAGATTTGTGTTTTATATCACATTCTACCCAGCATCCGTGTACATGACCATTTTCAGCTGATGAGTTTTTTTAGGTGGGTAAAACGCCCGCACCCCTCTCCCTCTGCCACAGTAGCTGGCATGGCGAGGACCAGGCCGTGATTTAATAAAACAGTTACTTTTTACTGCCCAAACCGCGAAATTCCTAGTGATGCTTTGCCCATGAACTGGAGAACATCTCTTTTATTTTTTAATTTAGCCAGCTTCGCCGGCTGTCCAGCATAATTGAACAAATTATAACGGAATTGTGTCTCCTTGCCCTTTAATGCAACCAGGAAAAAAAGCCTTAATTTCTTGTCCCCTTTTTATGGGCAGCGACTCTAAGGCGGCAACGGGGACCGAGGCCAATTAAGACACAGACCTGTGCTGTTTATATCCGGGAGACGGCAGAAGCCGTCTCCGTCTAAGGACCACAATAAAACCCGTGACACAGCAATGTGCCCAATACATTACGTTCATTGTAACGGTTCTAGAAAAAAATTGTAATGGAATAAAAGCGCAGTGGTTTAGAGGCCCAGCAGCAAATGCAGCCTGAGAGCATAAAGCCTCCGGCGGTTCATGGTGAGAGACTCGCCGCCTCCCCGGGGAAGCCAGGGCGACAGTGGGCTGGGCGCCCCAGGGGGGCGTGAAATTCTCTGACTCGGTCATCATGGTTTCCTAATTTTCTCAAGGAAACCCTGGGAGCCTGGAAATAAAAGCCGTCCAGGGTAACAGGGCGAGTCCAGGAAACGCAGAGAGAAATTTCAAAGGTGCTGGTAAAGGCACCGTGGCAACAGCTCACTGGGGGGGCGGGGGGCACGGGAGAGGGAGATGGGCAAAGGGTGGAGGTCACAGGAAGGACGCCCGAAGGGCGAGTGGGGATTGTTGGAGGTGAAGCAGTCTGGGGAGGGACAGCGGGAAAGCCGAGTGATGACGACGACTCCACTGAAGGGTAGCGAGAGCGGAGAGGACATGCAGGTCGGCAGTGAGAGCCACAGCGAGCCTGCGGAAATAAAGGTCCACAGGCAAGAAGGGAGCATGGCTGAGGCCGAGGGCAGGGAGGAGAAGCTGCCCTTCAGGAAAGGGGAGTAAAGCCCAGGGGAGCAAACAGCTGGGAGGGGCTGGGGCTGGGGCTGGGGCAGAGCAGGGAGGGGGAGGGGGCTGGGGCAGTGAATGCAGAAATAAACCCCGGCCAGGAGGCATTATCGCAAGGGAAATTGTTAAATAATTTTGCAGGACAGTGTTCTGGAAACCGTACGGGGTAGGAGAAAACATGACACACTCCTATTTTTATGAGCAGGACAATGGCCCGCTGAGGACTTTTGAGAGAAACATCAAGAGCAGATGTCGGAAGACACAGGCAGCCGCTGAATTGCTGGTGGGACCCTCCCTTCCTCATGTACTTAGAGGCTCCGGCCACACGCAGTCCACTGGCCACGTTCTAGCCACAACCAGTAAGGAGGTGTCGGGGAGACTGACAGCGCCCGACCTAAGGCCAGGATGCGGGCGCAGCCGCCCGGGAGTGTGGCCTAGACGGGCTCTTCAGGTGCCGACGTTCACAGAAACCACCGGGGCCTTGTTACAGGGAAGGTTCTGACGCAGCCCATCAGGAACGGGACTCGAGGCCCTGGATTCCTACCAGGCTCCCGGGCGGCCCCGGAGCCGAGCGTGTGCAGAGCGGCAGAGGGACCAGAACCAGGTTTCAGCACCTTCAGAATACGTGGGGGGGTGCGCCCTAGAGGGGTGCTCCCCAAACTCCAGTGTGCATCCAAACCTCTTGCGTTAAAATGCAGGTTCCAGCTCAGGAGGCCTGACCTGGGAGCACAGATTCCACCTTCCTGAGTTCCCCAGGGGCACAGGTGCGAGGGGTCCATGGCCAACGCTTTGCGCAGCGAGGAATTACAGAGCATGCGATTAAACCACAGGTTTGCCCAACAATCCATGCTGGCAGGATACCCTTCCTGTCATCCCAAACGCACTGGGTAAGGCATTACAGGCCCAGAGTTTGTCCTCGCGTGTTTCTCAAAAGACCAAAGTGTTGGCAAGAAAATAATAATCATGAAAATAAAATGATTTGCCTAATTATACGCTGCATGGGGAAAGCATCATAAAAGAATCTCATCCCAGGGCTCCCAGCCGTCGCCCGCCTCCCTGAAACCACCGGCAGAGCGCTGGGTGTCTAACTCTCAGTGAGAGGTGAAGCCAAGGGACTGTCTGTGGAAACCAAATCCAGCAATTTTAAGAATCTGCAAACAGTCCCTGCTTTCCAGCTCACGGTGAAGTCCCACAGCTGCACAAGAATTTGTTTTTTGATGTACAAAGCAACTGAAGACAACAGTAAATAAGCTGGCACCCAGTTTTAACGGGAACAAATACAAAATCACAATACAAAAATAATTAGAAGTACACCTTTCCTGTGAATAAATGCCACGCAGGACCACGAACACCTAAGTGCACATGCGTATGGCGGGCAAGACCCGCGATTTCTATAGAAACGCGACATCGGACTAACCCACGTGAATTTCCCGAGGGTGTGTCCACAGACAGAAACATCTGATCAAGTTTCCACACATACAAGGCTTTAAAAGTCACATTTTCTGCCAAAAGAAAAAAAAAAAAAAAACAAGAATTCCTTTGACACCATTTGCCTAATTTTAGGTTGATCACAAATAACGCAGGGAGTGGCAGTGAGAGGGAACTTCTGATAAAAATTTGCACACATGCTCCTGGGGGCCCCTTCTGTGCGACGCTGTGAAGTGTTTACAGGGAAGTGGAGAGAAAGCTCCAGCTTGACCACGATAAGCAGCTCTGGAGGCAACGGGAGCCCAGGAGGGTTTCATTCACTGCAAGGCCGCAGCCCAGCAGGAAAGTGCTCGGAGGAGAAACTAACTCGCCACCAGCCCCCGAAGGTGGTGGGGAAACGGGCAGCCTGGAACACACGTCCTTTCCTGACGACCCTGTCGATTACTCAATAGGTGAATGTGTTTTTTCCCGGGGGAAAAAAAATCCTGGGGATCTGAGCGTCATGTAAAGCACGCACGTCAGACCTGTAATTGTCTATTAGATATTAGGGGAGGAAACTTTAAAGGATGGTAGAGGAGCTATTTATCTGCACGTCATACCTATAGGTTACTTCATCTAGAAACGCTCCCCTCCCCCTGCTTAAAACCTACCTGAGGGAATGTTCGGGGGTTTCTAGACAGAAGGAAGGACTGGAGGGGCACAGGTGCTATTCTGCAGTCTGGGGAGAATCAATCCGCAACGGAGCTGTGGCCCAATGAGTTGGGAGGCTCGGCGTGATAAAGCAGCATTTCCATGTACTGACACGAACTGGCCGTTAGACGCCGGCCTGGGGTCTGCGTTTCTGGGGGGCTCCTCCTCAGCTCCAGGGAGTGTTCCGGGCTCCCGCGCCCTGAGCGTGGCCGAGCAGGGTCGGGGCATCCTGTACCGCGTTCTGGGAAACTACCTTGACTTGGGGAAGAAAGCAATTATGGTCGAATCTCCTGTGTTTTCAGAATTACCCCGACCCATTTGTCAAAAGTAATAACAGCAAACAAGGCAGTTTTTCAGAACTGAGTAGGCGGTTTTGGATATTCAGCTTCCCAAAGATAAGCGCTCCTCCATTTCTATGAACCTTTTTTTTTTTTTTTAAGGGAAACACAAAAACCAACCTCAGCCCCTTCACTGGGGTTCTTCTGGGATTTCATAAATGCTTTTTTGGAGAGACCTCATCATTTCCTGGGCAATAAAAGCAAAAGGTGTGATGGAAGGAACAGAGTTGAGAGAACAGCTATTAAAGCCTCAGCCTTCACCCCAAAGAGCTTTAGTCTGAAAAGAGCGAAATACTCAGCTGGGTACCTAACAGTCAGCTCTATGGGCAAAGAAAAATACGTAGAAGTCCATCCCAGACATTAAAGGGGAGTTTCTTGCGTCGGAAGGAAAATGAATCCCCATACACTAAGTTCACCACCAACATGAATCAAAGAAACTAATTACCCAGAAACAAAGAATGGCCTTCGGGACACTGCCGCCCGCAAGGCTTCGGCGGTCAAAGCTTGTCTGGATTATTCTCGTGAATTAAACTACCGACTGGACGAAGGTACCGTTAGCAGAGGAGACGGTCCTGAGGCGCGAAGGCTGCCGCCCGGGCCACAGGCGAGAAACCAGCGTCCGAGGCAGAGGCGGCCCGAGCCCTCCGGGCGGAGGACCCCGCAGGCCGCCGAGGCCGCCCGGCCGAGCCCACCGGTGGGGCGGGTGGGACGCGGAACCATCTGCCCCGCGTGCAGAGGGAGGTCAAGCCCAAAGAAGGAAAACGTAGTTGTTGTTTTTTTCCAACATGTGCTTATTTGGCCGAGAGCTCTGTCACAAATGCTACTGTTTTTTAAAGTTGTATTTTAAAAGCAGGTACCATTACTTTCAAGTCACTAATCCTTGCTCTTTAGTTCCATTTTTCCTAATTTCACTAGGGATTTTAGCCCTGAAGTACATGCAGAACACATTCATACATGTGATTCTCCAGACCTGTCTCACAGCAGGCTGACATGTAGAAGGTCCCAGAGTAATACGTCCCAGACTTACACATTCTACACGTAATGTACAACGTCTAACTTTGTGTGAACACTTAATATATCATTGCACATAGTTATATATACAATATTGCTAATTAATTCAAGAAAATGAGCTCCGAGTCTCTGAGTTTCCCGTGTGTTTAATCACACGCGATTTCACAGCGCGTCTCTCGGACAGGATTCTTGCTCTCACGTATTCCCGGCCCCTGTATGTTCTCGCCGCATTTCTAAGCGCCTTAGAAAACCCAGAGCAGTGCAGCGCTCACTGGTCTCAGTTCCTGGCACAGTGCTTCTGGTTGTTGGATTTAAGTCCAGGAATAAGACACGAACGTAACCATTCTACCAAATAAAAAACAGTGCAATCAACAAAAATCAGGTCTGAAATTCAGAGAATCCAGAGTAAATACCTAGACTGTAATTGAACATTTTAAGCAATACTATATTTTAGGAAGTAGAAATGCAGGTTGAGTTGTTTTACAAAGTTCAACAATTACATCAATGTGTTTCAACTCAGTCTTTTTTTAAAAAAATATGTTTTTATTGATTTCAGAGAGAGGAGAAGAGAGAAACATCGATGAGAGACACACATCGATCGCCTGCCTCCTGCACACAACCTACTGGGGATGGAGCCCAAAACCCAGGCACGTGCCCTGACGGGGAATCGAACCTGTGACCTCCTGGTACATGGGACGACACTCAACTGAGCCACACCGGCTGTGCTCAACTCAGGCTTTTAAGTCACATCTCTGTTCCTGCATCTCCCTTATCTTTCTGATGGCAAGTGCGCCCACTGTCTACAAGCTCACACGCTCACGTAGCCACTGCAGAGCAAAGAACCACGCACCAAAACGCAGATGTACCACCCAGCCAGGGCACAGGGCCCGCTGCACCTGAAAAAACTACAGTGCGCTTCGTGAGAATTGGGAAGTAGATGTTCATCAGGGCAAACAATGAAGTCTTAAGAGAGTTTCATTTCATACAAGTACAGAAGGAAATGACAGTGAACTTACTGTCAGGAGCTGGGGGTGGAGGAGACGGGCCGTAAGGGTGACGCAGTTATGGACGGTTATTGACATTTCCATCGCAATGTTATGCTTTGGGCCAGCATTTCCGTCTGTATATAAGGAGCCACAATCTTTCCCAGGCAGAAAAATATTATAAAACTGATAACACAGAGTGTCAACTCCTATAATCTTAAAACATCTGACTTTTTTTTGGTCAATCTTACTTTAAATGGTATCTTTGTATAAAAGAATAAAATTTACATGGAACAAATGAAAAAAAGGTACCTCTGTGATGAACTTTGAAATATAACATTACAATGAAAAAAAGTCTCAGGAGAAATTTTGGAGACAAAAAGAGGGATTCTTCAATAATAATTTCACTGGGCCTGAATTCATAAGAATATCCGCTAGTTTTGCAAATTGCCTCCAGTTTGCTGAGAACCACTCATTTTTGCTGGCTTAAAATAAGCAAAGATTACACAAGTACCATGTGCCATCTTAAATAAGGAAAGAGGGGGGGAAACAAGTACAATGTGGTATTTAAACAGCTGTGTGAAGATACTGGTTAAAACAAGAATCATTTTTCAGCTGAGGCTGTTTAGCTTCATTTTGCTAAATATAAACTAGTGCATCCTTCAGTGAACCACTGATTTGTAGACAAAAGCACAGAGCCCCACCTGCAAATAATCCAATAAACACAGTAATTTTTCAAATGCTAGTGAAATTGTCATAACGTGGGGTTGAAATTGTGGGCAAGAAAGAAAACTGCAGAAATTATCTCGTAGCTCTGGTGGGTGGGCAAAAAGCAACTGTTTTCATTATTTGCTTTTTTGTTTGAGTGAGCTGACAGATGCGCAGCAAATAATGCATTTGTAAATACTGTAAGGATTTTACAGCAGGCAATTAGTGAAGGTTATTGCAGAAACTCAATCTTTTAGAAATAAACAAAAATTTTCAGTGCTGTGCAGTAAATGAGCTTGAACCAGTTAACAAAATCAAAGAAAACAGAGTGTGTGTTCAAAATAATTTTATACCAAAGGTCCACAAGGCACCATTTAGTGTATTAGATTTTAATTTACTACGTGGTTTCTCACTGACCAAGGAATTACTACTTATTCACATAGACTCCCTCAGCCTCCTCTTTCCATTATGTGAGAAGATTTTATATCCCCATAAACTGAATAAAACATTGTAGTAAAATACATGGTTAAACAAATATGTTTAAAAGATAATACATATTCATTTTGGGGGCCATTGTGTTCTATAAATCTATTTAGAGCAGGGGTTTTTTAAGTGGGGTTCATGTACCTCTTATCTACCAAAGTTCAACAGAGATTTCAGAGGGGTTGGCCCATGTATTTCAGTGGAAAAGAGATCACATGCTTATTTTCACCAACATCTAATTAAATGTTTAAATTTCCTTTAATTAGGAGGGGGGTAGGAGCTGGGTGGAGGGGGGAAATGGGGGACATCTGTAATAGTTTCAACAATAAAAATATATATATCAAGATCCAAAAAAAGAAAAGAAAAAATGAAGACAATAAATGACTGTAGTGCTAACAGCACCTATGACCAATGGGAAACCCTGAGACTTGGAAATACTGTGATACTCATCACTAACTCCAAAATTATTGCACTTATTAGTAACAATACACGTTACTATATTGACAATTTTAAAATAGTTTTATCACTATAATTCCATTTCACTGACTTCCTTTATAATTTCATGCAATCAGCTTTGTGCACGTGAAAGCATTCCGTATCTGTATCCACAGACTTCATGTTACAAAGGCGTCCGTGGCACCAAAAACGATCAGACACCTCTGATTTTTTTAAATCTAGCAAATAAGGTGAGGGGAAAAGTAAGGAGACAAGAAATTCTGGAGCTTAACATTTTATTTTGCATTAATTTTTTTTTTTCAGTTCTGTAAGAACAGTCATCCTGGCTAAAGCCAATCACATAAATATTGCTCTAAGCACTAACACATACTTCGTCCACGCATTATTGGTTCTAAGAAATGTTCTTTGGCTAAAAAAAAAAAAAAAAAAAAAAAAAAAAGTATAAAATTGCTTATCCTTACCTACCATTTCAAAAATAACTTCAGCATGCACTAGACTGTGCTAGATAATGGGTTTTCCACAGCCCTGACAGTGAAGTACGCTGCTTTCTCCGCCTGATGAATGTCAGCATATCCTGTAACCCTGGCTAACTGACATGGGGGGGGTCTGCAAAATCAGTGGCTGCGAACCAAGTGCCAGAGACCAGGATGACTGGCTTTAGTAAGAAGGTCACATCTGGAACAGTGGTCACAATTGTAATCGCAACCTGATTAAATTTACAATAAAACATCGCCATCTCCAAGGCCCATTCTTTTTGCACAAGTCAAAAAATTGAGTAAAATGAGAATGTGATTAAAAAAATCCTCACTTTTGAATCTCAAGAATTTCTAGCAGCAGTAATCGCTGCAGTTCCCATGGTGCTGTTCTCCTGTGTTTCTCTCTTTCCTGGATGGGGAAAGAGCTCCAGGCTGTCCACTTGGCCTCCAACCATGACCTCCCTCATGACGTGACTCGCCAAGCCAATGTAGAAGCTCTTCTGCAAGGTGAGCCTTCAGGAACTGGGACAATCATCACCAGGTGGAGCCACAGACAGTGATCTCGCATTAGGGGGGGAGAGAAGGGGATTGGGGGGGGGGTTCCTTCTTCTGATCACCGTAAAGTCTCATTCAGACCAAGAATGATGGTCGTGTTTCGCGTCTCCCAAATGATTATCATCAACTACGAGCCACGTCTAGGACTACTTCCCTCTCCACAAGGTGCAACCGCTTGGTAAGTGACTGAGATCCCACCTGGGAGAACCTGAAGATTGTTTCGTGTGTATTCGCAGCAACAGCGATGGCTTCTCCTCCAGGGGGTCCCGCTCGCCCTCTTCATTGAGGGGCCCTGGGCTTGCGAACGGGCCCAGTCTAGGAACTTAGCGAAGGGCCTGGCTGCTCCCAGATGGCGAATGAAATCAGGCTTCTTTCCCCACTGTCCTCAATGATTCCACAGTCTAAAGGCTGTGCTTTAACAGCTGTTTAACCACCACCATGGGGACAACACTGGGGTCACAGCATTCTGGCTGTCACTCTGGCTTTTCTGCCCATGACAGTCACTGTACCCACCTTCCCTCTGGCAGGTACACTAGACCCTGGGCCTCTGTCACTCCAGGTCTCCAGGAAACCACTGGAACGAGAGGGCCCGTTTCAGCAGCGTCGCCTGACACCCACATCCCGGGGTCATCAGAACACAGCCGTCCCGGAGTTTTCCAGAATGTCAATGCCCCGTTCCCCAGGGCATGCCCCGATGTCTCAGCCAGGGAAGTGTCTGTGGGTCACTCACGCTATGTCCACTCCAACACTCCTGTCTCCCGAGATTTGTTCCTAGCAAGGTTGAGGCCATTCGGGGTCTCCGAGCTGGCAGGAAATTAATCTCCTCATGGGCAGGAGGAGGGGCCAGCGGGACAGCACAGGGGGGCTTGCAAATGGGGCACAGAGCCAAGTGAGGTTCAAAGTTCCCAGATTCATCCAAGTTCCCATAAGTGTATTCATTTCAATTCTCAGGATCCCATGTCTTTCCAATCAATTCTCATCTTCCAGGTAAGAAAGTTTAAGAGGCTGTGAATTCCATTTAAACTGTGATTCTACCTCTACCAGGGTCAAATCTGGGGTCTCATTTTCAGCTACATCAGCACGGCAACAATAGAAGACAGGACAACCCTGGGGCCGTCAGGGAGCGCTCTGCTTCGCCGACGTGCTGGAACTGAGAGTTTAAAGCCCTGAACTCTTAATTTCCTCTCTCAAATTTTCTATGCAGTCAAAAGCATCCAGCCCGCCTGAGAGCCCTCATCATCATTATTCCCATCATGATAGTCGATTACAACTTCCCCCGACTTCCCAGGGCTCCGCTTGGGTAAGCACAGCACCTTCAGAAGGAAAGCTGACCCTGTGCGCGGCCGAGCCCCCCGGCTGCCAGCCGCTCCCAGGGCCGGGAGGGCCCCCTGCCTCCAGTGCCCATCGGTTCACACAGACTATCCCGAATCCTCACCTTGGAAACCTATTTTCGGAAGCGGGGTTGGGGGAGCAGAAGCGGGTATGGGGGGGATAAAGGGCGAGGGAAGGAGGCTGGACTTGGGGTGATGGACGCTCAGTGCAATATACAGGTGATGTCACAGAATCGTACCCCTGAGCCCTGCACAATCTTATTAACCAAGTCACCCCAATGAATGGAATAAAATAGGAAAACAATGAAAAAATATTCTTTTGATTCAAAAATAAATATTTTAAAATATAAATAAATAAAATTTGGAAATTTTACAAATTGTAAAACTCAACCATTCACCTTCATTCTCTCGAGTCTAATCATCATGGCCCAGAAGAGACCCCGGCGAGGCTGCGGGGTCGCCTGGCCGCCGCCGAGCTCACCAGGTTACACAAGCAAGTTCTTTAACCCCATTAATAATAATATTTTTAAAGTCTGTGAACTGAATATTTCCTTATCTCCCTAAGTCTATCAAAGTTAAATCAAATTTTCAAAATGTCAGGAAAGGTTGAAAAACGACTCATTATAGGTTCTACATGCTCTCGTTTCCTTTTACCTTAAGAAAATATTAAGTAGGTAGTTATACTTGTAAAACCTACATTTTCCACAAGCAAATGGCAGCCTTTCCCGCAAGGTGCCTGGTTAGTACAGATGAGAAAGCTGACGGGCCCTGGAGATCCTACGGAGGCCGGCTTGGGGTTAGAGGGCACCAGGCCAAGGCCGAGCACAGGGGCAGGGTGGCCTCGGGGGTGACAGACAGCTGGTGCTCGCAGACGCCTGAAGGAAGCAGAGAGAGATCTGGAAGGCCCGCCCCGTGAACGGATGTTACCACAATCATTAATAAGCCTCAGACCAGACGCGACCCACAGCCAGCCTCAGCGTGACAAAACCAGGCCACGGAGAAACACTCGTGTGGCTCAGGTCAAACCAGAAATGGGGCTTCGAGTTCTGAGACCAGGCGAACTTGGAAGGCGGGGCTTTTTAAAGGCCCTCCCCAAGCCACTTCAAGACTCAATAACAAACTATAGCACAGGTAAGAAAGAGTTCTCTTAGCTAATAGATTCTTTTAAGAATATTTTAGTTACTAAATTAGGACTATTAAATAGCTGGTGCTATTTACATTTCAAGTGGAAATAACAGTATTTTCAAGCCAGTTAGTGAGCAAATATATTGTCCATTCTTCATGAGATTGGGCATCAGACAGGGTTCACCGAATAACTAAGGTTGACCTGCTAACTTGCCAGCAGTGGCATCCACATCAATTACACCTTTGTCATCATCTATGAATTGAGTCCACACGTTGCAACAATAAAAGGAGAAAACACCCTCCCGTATGTCGCAGTGATCAGAGAACCGCCCTGTGGCTTAACGGAGACCACCCCAGACGCTGCGAGCCCCAAAAGGAGCCGGTGCCGGAGGGCGAGGCCGGGGGCACGCTTCCCCGCTCGGGGCCCCGCGAGGCGTCACGCAGCCAGACGCTGAGAGCGTCCATCTCTCCCCTCACGCTCCCCGGAGAACGGGGCAGCAATACCCGGTCACAGCCCTGGCGATCTACGGCTGCAAGGCCATGGCTGAAGTCCTCACAAGCTCTACAAGGCGCTTGCACACAAGTGGGGCGCCTGCCGCACCAGCGTGCTCGTGTTACACACATTATAGGCTTCTCTGGTATAGTCCAGGTGTTACCACCAGGGCAGTAAAAGGTTCACAGCATGTGCCCAGTGAGATGGTGGGAATGGGCTGGGGTAGGAGAGTCAGAAAAGAACATCATCCGGGAACTAGCAGAATTCTCATAATATAACGTTCTCACAATTTTATATATGCGACTGTCCCAGAGACCAGCCCTCAAGAACCCCCCATAACAGGAGAAAATATATTCCATAGGGGTATGGAGTATTTAAGGAGAGGGGGGCCTCAGTGCCAATGGCGATCACTGGAAACCCGAGGTTTTCTAGAATGCTCAAGGGAAACATTAAAGGGAGGCCAGACACTGGCTGGAAATACACCTTCAGGGCGCACTTCCGGGAAAGACCCAAGGCCTTTGGGGGAATAACTGAAGGTTACTACGCTGGGTGCGACATTCTAGAGGAGGTGACACCACCAAAATCTATATGAGCCACATGGTAGGCTTCTCTCCAGGTGTGTGCCCCCAAATACCAGCTAAGAGTCTGTCAGAAATTCCAGGACAGTGCTAGTGAGTCCAGAAGAGTCTACTGATGGAGAACTTGGGGAGCCATGCTGGCTCTGGACCCGGCCTGCCCCTGGTGGCCCCCCCATCGCACCAAATCAGCACCTGCCCCTGCGAGAGGTTAAGTCAGCGCCCAGTCGGCTCAGTGTCAGCAGATCACAAACTCTGCTGAAAGAAATGCATTTTAATCAAAACCCTGCTTCCTTGCATGATTTAATCATTTCGCACTGATTAAATAAGTGACAGTCATTATAAAGAACACTTCCCAGCTCTTCCAAGTGCTCCTCGGGAGCTCACAACTGCTCAGATCTTGGATTTGAGAAAATGTACTCAATGTCCTTAATTAAATTCAAACATTCGCAACTGGGAAAACAAACTACAAAAACCTGTTTCCTTCTTAAATTATTTATCTTTGAGGTTGATCTTCTCAGGTGTTTGCCACACATCCTGAGAGTGATTTAAAAAAAAAAAAAAAAAAAAGCGAAGAAGGGATAAAAACACTGCTAATCAAATGTATAGTCCTAAAGCCAAAGCTGGGAGTTACTACGTAAACATGCCCCAAACCTCTAACTTCAGAAACACTTGAATGGGGTTTCAACTTAAGTATCCCCTTAATAGACTCACTCTTCAAAGTCCAAGAATGAGGGGCACAATGGAATAGTGGTTTATTTAATTTAAAAGGTGTAGCCCGGCTGGGCGTGGCTCAGTGGTTGAGCATCCACCTAGGATCCAGGCGATCGGGGTTCGATCCCCACTCGGGGGCGTGCAGGAGGCAGCCGATCAATGACTTTCATCACTGGTGTTTCTCTCTCTCCCCCTCTCCTTTCCTCGCTCTGAAATCAATAAAGATATATTTAAAAATTTTTTTTAAAACCCCAAGGAATGATAAAACCCAAAGCATAAGAAGTGGTGCACCTCATTCCCAGCACATCAAGTACTTTCAAACAAGCAACAGATGAACAGACAGGACAGACGAACAGAAACTCACAGCCACAGGCAGCAGTGGGGAAAGGGGGCCGAACACGCAGCGACGGGAGGAGGCCTGGCTGGGGGTGGCGGACACGCAACGCGGCGCACAGAGGCTGGGCCCCGGAATTGCACACCTGAAACCTATGCAATTTTCTTAACCGATGTCACCCCAATACATTTAATTAAAAATGAATAAATCTAAAAGCTGGCTCTTGGAAATAGTCAACAAAATAGACAATCTAATTTTTAAAAAGGGAGCAGGGAGGAGAGTGAACAGAAAGCCCCAAAACGTAATAATAAAAAATGACAAGTGAGAAATAACCATCCAATGAGATGAAGCAACATGAGAGGCAGACGAAATGAAGACTAAACCTAAAGGCAAGTCTAACGTGCATGCAGACAAGTTGGAAACAAAATTTCATTTGGCAAAATTAACCACAATAAAGAGAATGCTACTGAGGAAATGCCTGGGAAAAACCATGTGTCCCCGACAGTCCGCAATCCATAAGAGGCTCCTTAAATTAAGTTGAGGTGCGTGCACTTAAAAGAAAGCCACTGAATATTTTTTAACAGTAGCAGGATCCAGATAACAAAATCCATCCAAGGTCATGTGGAATTAATTTTCAATTTCAATGTAATTTTTCTCAATGAGAAATTTCCATTCAAAAGAGACGAAAAAATGATTTTCAATAGTTAGAAATAAATATTCAATATCAACTCTCTCCCTATTTATTAAAAATTTTTTTTATTTTTTTAAAGCCATAAAAGGCAAATGAACCAGCACTCAACATGCCAAACAATGACACACCAAGGATGTTCCTTGGAAGACTGGGGATCCACAGCAGCAACTGCTCAATGTTTGGTTGCTTCACAGTCTACGTGTGTTTTTTGTTGTTTTTTTTATCAAATGTGACTAGAATAAGTTTGTCACCTCTGTAAAAACAGGGACTGAAATCAGTATGCAAACCATGGCGCCTGTGTGGGATGCCCTTTCATTAATTTCAATTCGCTCGCATAACTGTGTTCGCTAAATGTTTTGCAAATGTCATCCCATAGAGAATGCCATATTTAGTGGGTATTATTTTACTAGCATGATATCCAATAATACTTGAATCCACAGGAAAAAGATAATCTGAGATTTTAGTCACAAAATAATTTTTATATATTTGTATAGATATGTATTGTGTGAGCTAATTTTGACAGCCTTTTAAAACAAATATATAAATTTTTACTTTTAGCTCTGGGTGGTAGCTCAGTTGGTTGGAACGTTGTCCTGATGCACCAAGGGTGTGGGTTCCATCCCCGGTCAGGGCACCTGCTTGAATCCACCAATGATGTCTAAATACGTGGAATGGCAAATGGATGTTTCTCTCTTTCTCTCAAAATCTATAAATATTTAATTTTTTTTTTAAATTTTAAAATAACACCTGTCAATGCTAGCAACTTTGGAAGATTCAAAAAGTATATAAAAAGGGACCATTTTAAAAATCTGTTATCTTTAAATTATGAGTAAAAATTGATAATATTTTGACATATTTTGTTTCAATATTCTTGTACAGAGATGCTTTTTCTAAAAAATATAAATGTGGGCATTACTTAGCTAAAATTAAAGATGTCACACAAGCACCTTAATCTCAATAATTAGCATATAAGTGACAGCCTTTTATAGCTATTTATAGGCCAAACAGGCACCTTCACATTGAGAAGGAAAATAATTTATACCTTTGCGCTTGTAGATTTTAACACTCTGCATATCTTGTTTGTAAGAAAGTAGACATCTGCTAAACTCAAGTCAGAAAACATAATTAGGATACAGAAAAGTATAACTAAAGGAACTAATTCTTAAAGCTTATGTAAGAGCAAATGTTATCTAAATAGAATGACTCATTTAACCTGCTTCACGGGACTCTTCACTCGGGTGAAACCACGCGGTAGCTCACGCTGTGTCGGAGGGGAGATCAGTCCCCGGCCGCCTGAGCGTGGCCCCGCTGTCTGCGCTCACTCCGGGCACTGTTCCTACGGGGCACCGTCCCCAGCTGCTTGCTCACCCCCCAGGCCCCCCTTTACTCCCCAGGAGACTAAGCCGAACCTTTCCGTGGCCTCTGCCACACAGCAAGCAGACAATCTGTAAATGAGCAAAAGCGAAATAAATGTGGGGGAAACTAGCTCACCAATGCAGTTTCTAGATAAAAGAAAGAACTTTTAATTATTTTTGCAGGAAAGTCAGAAGCCAGGAAGCAACCTTACGGTAGCCTGATCATTTCAATGCTGTCACCAGATCCTCTCTTTCACCAAGATGAACGCAGAGGTGGAAGGAGGGAGCCACGAATTGCTTGGGGTCAGAAATGGAGGCAGAAAAACATGGGCCACGAGGCACGGGAAACAATGCTCGAGATGCCGTAAGAATGCAGGTATTAATGTATAAAAGAGACCCTGATTTCAGTGCGGAAATGGGGTTTGAACGACTAAAGCGTTGGGAAGCAAGGAACGGCACCCGTGTTTTGTCTTTTCATGGCTAAGCCAGAGGACACAACAGATGCTGCGGTGGCCACCAGGGCCTCTGGGGCGTCGCAGGGCCCCACCCCCACTCAGAGGCCACCGGTGCTCTGAAAGGGCCTCAGGGGAGCACTCCTCGCCAAGCATTCTCCTGCAGGCCCTTACGGGTTATTCTGGAAATTTTCGGTTGCTCTGGGGTTCTTTTTGACTCGGCTGCAGATGACAAAGGAATATCAAAGATGCTTCAAAAGTTGATGCCATTCGGGGAAAATAACACACACTATGGCTGCAATTATGACATGTGACCGTGAGCTCCGTGGTGGCCAGAGGCAAACAGGGGCCCACAGAGTGAGGATCAGAAGCGCGTCTATGCAGTGAGTCCGCTTTCCCCCAGAAGGAAGGAAGCAAAAGTCCCTTCTTGCTCCTAAGCCACAAAGATGATTTCAGAAGCCACGGGCCACTAAAAGCCAGAAACGTCTCGGCTTCGAGTTCCTTGCAGGTCCAAAAACAGCATCACTGGGTTTGAAGAACACAAGGACGCTGGCCGTGAGGAAAAACGTGGTTCAGGTGTTATGAGCCCAGGGTGGCAGGCTCGGATTTGGTTCTGTAAACGGCAGGAGGGGACACCGGAGCGGGATAGACGGCATGTCCGTGGGCGGCACGTTCCTAACGCTGAGGGGCAAGCGGCGGAAGCAGGGCCTGGGAAGTGACATGCGCAGCTGCTGGTCACCGAGCAGCAGAGCAACTGCTCCAGCAAATCCCCCGCAGCCATTCCACTGGAGAGTGGGGCGCCCTTGGACTTACACACACGGTGGCATCGGGTCATCTCAGCAAAGAGACGGCAGTCGATAGCGCGTCCCACTCAAAGCGGAGACCATGCTTTCATTACTTAGCCTCACAAAACACGTTAGGGACTTTAAACACTAATAACAGAGACAAAAAGCCGCCGATTTGTATATAAGATCTTAGTAAGGCCTTAGAATGCGCTTTTTTTCTAACCTGCTCAGACTTTGTGTGTTAAAGCCTATGGTGTATACGTTTCATAATTTAAAATATCTTCTCATCATTTGGAAAGCTTTCACATAGCTTCGAGATTTGAATTTTACAACAAGCAAAGTTAGGAAATGTTTTGGTTGCTACAGCACATTGGGTGACATCAGCGGATAGAGAAGATTTTGGGTGGTGGCCCAAGCAGGTTGAGGGGTAACCCTCACAGTCCCAACACATCGTGGGGAAAGGGCCGGAACAAAGACGACTTCCCCAACTCAGGACCTCAACGCAACTCAGGGACAGCGACACCTCGGCTTCAGGTTCCTGCAGGCGCAAAAACACATATCGAGTCCCAGCAAGGCCTGCCCGTGACCCCTCACTGGCTTCCACGGGGCCCAAGGGCCGTGCAGGAGAAATTACACCAGAAGGAAGCAGGGGGCGGGACCTGCGGGCTGGAATGGGGTTTGGGGCCTCTGCGGAACGAGAAGGGCGGCCCTGGGTGAGACGACACTGGGAGTCAACAACAAGAGCCCTGGGAGCAGGGAAGGGCCCCGAAAAGGTACGCGGGACAGGACAAGGCAAGCTCAGGAAGGTCTCGCGGCGGCGGGACACGGGAGTTAAAACAAAAGGAAACTACACACAGAGGGGCCAAGCAGCCAAGGGGGGGGCACTTAGAATCCCGCACGACAGGAGGAAAGGTGAAAATCCAAGGACACGCGGCTATTCGGAAGCCCTGCCATGTGCTCTCCAGCAAAGACTCGATCCAATGCGTTACGTTTTCAACTGCGGTACAACTGACCCGCAACATTGTATCGGCTCCAGGTGCGCGCAGGGTTCGCCTTTGCACATGTTGTGAGACGCCCGCCACAAGTCCAGTCGGCATGACACCTGCGGTTACCGAACCCTTTTTCTCCTGCCATTAGGACTTTTAAGATATAAATTAAGGTTTAAAGTTTAAAATTAGTTTAAACTAATTTTATAGGAAGCAAATGCACGTTGGCACCGAGTGAGCGTCGTGCTTCTCAGAAGCGATTTCCTCACTTTTGTGTCAGCGACGGCGGAGGGGCCTGCACCCCGACAGAAGCCGGCTCTGATGGGCTCAGCCAGACTCGAGAGGATGGCGCCAAAGATCGATCAGCAGGCAGCACGCGTTCCCATCTCGCCTAAACATCTTTAAATTTTAGTCGAGTTCCTGAAAAGCCAGCCTACACTGTTGTTATTTAAGTTTTAATATTCAGCCTTCGGAAACCCTGCAGTAATTTCCTGGATCAGTAAGATTTTTTTTTTATATTAGCATTTAAATCGTCACTGATGCAAAAATGATCAGCCGTTGTCAATCCATTGAAAATGTCATGGTGGTGTTTCTTTAAAAGCAAGGAATCATAAAAACTAATACATTCTATTAAATAGTTCATTCAACTTAGCAACATAAACACTGATTTACCAGTCTTTTGAAGTTATTTGAAGATGGAAAACAAATACTTAGGAATAGCCAATACATAATTAGTGTAATCGTCCCCCATGGACTGATTTTTTTTTTCTTCTATTTCCTATGGTTTCCAGCACCTGCTCAGCACTAAAGCAATGAAGCATTAAATAAATTATTTGGATGGATGGATGGATGGATGGACGGACGGAGGGATGGGAATAAATGAACCATTTGGCAGAAAGAGTCGAGTCCGAGCTCAAATTTGTGACCCAGGGAGTGTCTTAGCCCAGGTGGCCAGAGAAAAATGGCCCAACCAAGTGCCATGCACATAGGGGCAGATTCTCATTCTTTTTTAACAACATCAGCAGGAGCAGAAGCGCAGCCACAGCAACACTCACTCACTAAAAATCTGCCGGGCAAAGGAGTCTATAAGGGTCGCCAGGGACACGAGGAAATAAAAGCGACGGCCTGGGCACCTCATGCACTTGGAGAGGAGACGCACATGAAAGACGCATCTCAGCTCCAGGCGGCGTGTGAGCGGCAGGCGCTGGGACAGGGCGCGGGAGGGCAGAGGAAGCCGCCGGGCCCAGAGCCCGGGGACAGCCTCCGGGGAGGGCCTGAGCCAAGGCAGAGAGAAGGGTCCGGGTCACAGGCACAGTGGCAGAGCGTGTGGCCCGCGGGCAGCAATGGCATCAGGTCAGCAGTGGAGCGTCTGCAGGGAACACGTGAGGAAGTCAGGCCCGAGTAAAAGATAAGAGCAAACTGTGGAAGGCGGCGGACGCTATTTCTCTCTCCTTAGTGCATTCTTGTTTTGCTAGGGATATAAATATTTTAGATAAAAAGGTAAGACTAAACTTCAACAGCCCACCCCCATCCTCAGTGCTCCAGCTGCAGTAAACTGGCATCAGGTATAAAAGGGCGACAAGGTATTCTGAGCAATCGATGACTGTGGCAAAAAGAGTTAAGGCCCCGGCCGGTGTGGCTTAGTGGTTGAGCGTCTACCCATGAACCGAGAGGTCACCTGTTCGATTGCGGGTCAGGGCCCAGGCCCGGGTTGCAGACTCGATCCCCAGCAGGGGGCGTGCAGGAGGCAGCTGATCCAGGACTCTCATCACTGATGTTTCTCTCTCCCTCTCCCTTCCTCTCTCTCTAAAATCAATAAAAACATTTTTTTTAAAAAGAGTTAATGCATCTAACATGAATCTAACGATCTGAATAACATATACTTAACAGTAAATGTTGACTAAGCATAACTTCTATGGTCTTTGTGGATAGCTTAGAAATCTCAGGACCCTCAGCATCCACGAGGGAAGAGAAACGCTGCTGGTGTTTGCTGAGCACCACTGGGTACCAGGTACCAGTCTACAGGGCATGCTTCGGGTACCACTGCTCTAGGTACTATGGCATGCTCTTGTTTAGTATTATTACTCTTGTTCTATGGATAAAGAAACCCAGGTTATAATGTTCTGTCATTTGTGTGTGTGTGTGTAGAAAGATCTGTAGCTGGCAGCAAGCTTTCCCCCAGGTAAATTCAGGCAACGTGATATTAATTTACTGAGTCTCAGCAATATTGCTCCGGAAGTCAATGACGGCTTTTTTTTTCTTCCCTTTATCACAGCGCACTACAGGTGAGTTCCTCTGGATTTTATTTGTACAAACGATTCTTTCTTCAAACTAAATTACTGTGAAAACACTTACCACAGAGGAAATTGCTAACAAAATCATTATCTACCTCAGTACAAACTAATGTTATTACCTCCAGGAAACAGAGGCAACTGAATTACATAATAGAAATATTGGTTTAAAAGGTCGCTGGATGTCAGAACGGATCATTTTGCAGAAGTCTCCCAAGACACCATTCATCAGCAATTATAATGCGCAGAACACCAAGTTCAACCCATGACTCAGCAGAACGCTCCGTCCCCGGTTCATTTAGCACCAGTGTGAAGCCCGGCAAGGGGGGGGAGGGGTCATTCCCTCTCCAAAATACTTTCTACCTGCAAGGAAGGAGAGAGGAAACCGGAGAGGCCTAAGCAGTACTTTATTAAGGCACATCTAACACCCTACATGAATGTTCTAATACAGAGAACATACACCCAGAAATTAGATGTAGAGGGACCAGCTTAGTTCCACACACTCATCTGACAGACAAGGACAGGAAGGCCCAGCGGGTTAAAGGTTGACCCAACGTCGCAGAAACAGTGCCAGAAAGATGCAAGTAAAGCGGGGTAAGCCCTCCCCCCCAGCTGCACTGAAGCCGCCCACACAGTAGGGCAGGAAAGCACGCAGACCAGCGGCGCGTTCGTGCCCTCTGCTTTACAAATGCCGGCTCCACTTGTTCTGGACCTGCCCTTGCGTAAAGGGCTTCGGTAAAAACTGACCGACTAGCCTCCTGCAATACAGCCAAGTGCTTTCCAGACACTGTACTACGGCAACTGAGGTTGAAACAGCACTGAAAGATCCATGTCATGCAAGGATGCTGATGTTTTCATACACAGTGCGACCCGCCTGCGCTCCCCCAAGTGCTCACTTGGCACATGAAGCGATGATAACTGCCAACGAGCTATCAGACCAATGGTGATCGCTGATAGTATCATTTTTGTACACAGACTACTGCAGGCATAGTTCATTGTTTCTAACAGGTTAAACATAACCAAGAGCTCGAGTAAATGGAAATAAAAGAAAGAACTTTTATGTGAAATGAACAAAAATCTGAAAATTTTTATTTTTCCAATTTCAAATCCAAGAGCATTTTTGTGGTATACATAGGGCAAGAGAAATCATTACTGCTGAGCACAAAGTAATTTCAATATATTCCCTGAAGATTCAGTTTTCTTAAGTTTCAAATTAATTTTATTCATTTAACAAAAATATTCATTGTGAGCCTACTATGCGTAGGACACTGTGAGGCACCTGCCACTTATATCCTAGAGAGAAGAAATGGAAACTATGCAGCAATGAATGAAGGAATGAGTGATTATGTATACGCAAGCAGTGGTTGGAAAAAAATATGTACACACACACACACCCCAAATCATACTTTAAACCCATTCTGAACATATCTGAACACATATAAACATGAAGAGGTAGCTAACTTAACTATTTCATCATGCTCTGAAGTCGCTCCTTGCCCAGGGTGAATGCTCTGGCATCAATCTTCACAAATAAGATTTGGTAACAAATAAAAGATTACAAAGAATAATACTGGAACCCACAAGGCAGATTTTTCAAAAATAGAAAAACAATTCAGTATTTTAAAAAGAACTGTAAACAATCAAAACATTTAAAAAGACAGTGATAAAACAGAGACTTAATGCTGGTTTGTAGAGAGAAATAACCTCTATCTGGGAGGGAGGTGAGATTCCAGGTACAGGACCCTTCCAGGATTTCGTTTTAAGAAGAGGAATTATCAATGAGAAGTTTTGAGGATATATTAAAATATTTTATATTTTAAATGTTTACTCACTGTTTATATGCGCCATTAAAGAGAACAAAGGTCATATACAATCTTATATTCATAATAAACAGACATTGGAATTTCTCTGTGTAATCTTACAGGTCTTAAAAATGCTATTATAATCTCACATAAGTATAATTATAACAGAGATAAAATTTTATGTTCCTTTGTTACTGAAGATTATGTCTATAAGCATTTTAAATATGCTAATTTTACTGTTGTTATTGCTGTGTTAGTGAGAGTTTGTGTGAGTAAATACGTATTTTAAATAGAAAAAGATATACAAATCTCTAAAAACTTACAATTTGTTTTAAATTTATTTTAACATCCTTCTAGTATAAAAAGATATTCAAAAAAACTGAGCAAACCAAAAAACAAACACTAAGTCATGTTCATACTAAAGTGAAATTGCCTAAAACTTCAAACAGAACAGAACAGAACGGCGCTCGCCCCGCCCTCGGGCCTGGAGCTGCCTCTCAGCCGTTAAACCCAGCCGAGCAGAAACCCTCGCGAGTGGCCTTCGTCGGTCATCAACGCGCGTTTACGGAGCGGCCATGCCCCTTCCAACCCATTCTCCGCACTGCAGTTACAGTGGTCTCCCCAGAATGACAATTTTATCAAGTCGCGCCCCTTCTGAAAGCCGCAAGCGGCTCTTCTCCCCCAGGATCACGCCCAGGCACCCTCCAGCGCCCGTGGGCTCCGCACGCCCCGACGGGCTCACGTGGCCCTACTTTTCCCCGCTCGACCTGAACTCAGTGTCTCCACCACGCGGACCCAGCAGCAGGTTCTCCGAGCTTTTCGGGTACGGCCGCCTAGAACGCTCGTTCCCGACCTTTCTCCTTAACCTCTACCCGCCTTGACTAGCCTGGGGCAGGACATGATCTTCTCCAAGGAAACCTCCTGGCTCCCCGGCACCCAACGTTGCCCCCCCCGCGAGCCCGTCCTGGGCTCTCTGCTTCACGGCCGCCTGGCCAGCCATGGGCAGAGGCGGACCACCTCTGTGTCCCTGCCCTGCACCCAGTGACACCCAGGGAGCTCCGTGTCTGTTGAATGAGTGAATCCTATGAACAACTCTTCCAGGGAGTTAAGGGCAGGGTCCTTGAGACACGGCACCGAATAAAAACCTGTTTCTCACACGAATGATTTCAGAGTACATGTTTGCGTAAACCTGAAAAGGCTGCGAGGAGGAGACGACCTTGGGGGAACCTTAACCCCAAGCTTCACCTTCCTGCTCGGCACGCAGGGGACCTTCGTCATCTCGTTACGTGGCACAACCATCCACTCACGGATCAAATCAGGGACCAGCCACTGGCCCTGTTTCTTCTCTGCCCTTTTCCACCACGTCCAGCCCAGCTCCGAAGTCTCTGCACCTACCTCCAAAGAGGTATTTTGACCCATCGCCTTCTCTCCTTTGCCTCTGTCCCCAGAAAAATCCAGTTCCTCTCCTAGACTTCTAGGTATTTTCTTTTCTTGCCCCTCCCCATTTATTGATCATAGAGCAGAGAACCTTTACTACAAGTTGAACTGTCCCTCTACTTAAAGCCTCCCGCAACGGCTTCCTGCTGCCCGATGAATGATGTGGCCCCTGCCGAACTCTCCAAACTCCTCTCATCCAACAGAGAGATGAAGCGCGGACACTGCGGATCTCACAGAGGGTCACAGAGCCCTACCCAGATCGCAGGAGTCAGTCCCCTCTAACTCCGGGGCAAGCCCGACACTGCGGAACGCGTAGGGTTACTGATGCCAAGTTGCTGTGCTCTTCCAGGGGACTGCGGGAGCCGGGCTTCCAGAGCTCGGGCGCTTGGCTCCATTTCACGGTGGCCGCGGGGGGCGGAATTTGCTACCTGCCGCTCGGCCGTGAGCAGCTGTCTGCAATCAGCCCCGTGTCCCCGACAACACTAGGCTGTCTCCTGGGGTTCACAGGACATTGGTTCCTAAAGGCCAGAGCGAGCGCGTTGGGGAAATAAATAGTAAAGACAGCGAGTGAACGCAGATGGGGGAAATCGTGCACGGTGTCTGATTACTGGAGGGCCGCCGCTTATTACGGGACCGGTTACCACAAAACACTACGATCTGTAAATGGCCCGGGTGGAATATTCCGGAAAATAACATGCTGTGCAGAAATCGAGTCGACTGGTAGAACATCGGAGACGGGTGGCACCGTGGAGACTCGCCGGCGGAGGCTCTGGCTGCTGGGGAACAGGTCTGACGCCCCGCTCAGAGCACCGCCGGCCCTCTTGACAGTCGCTGAAGCACCCGCCGCACGCGCTGAGCGGGTCGCTGTGAGGCTCTGCCGTGGAATTCTTCCTGGGGGGTGAAAACCGGGCCCGGAGCACAGAGCAGCTCCGCCGCCCCTGGAGAAGGGGGGAAGGGGGGGACGTGGAAGCGGGGCGTTTATAACAGGAAGCCGAGGGGCTGCTCTCCAACGTTCCAATTCCCTAATAACCTGAGATCAATTCGGGGGGTGGGGGGCCGGCGGCTAGGGAGCGGGGCTTGAGTGCTGTGGCAAAGACTGAGAGGAATGTTGGAAAAAATCAAAAGAGGAGCACTAATCATTGGGGGTGGTGAGTCAGGTGAAAAGCTGACCGCATTTTCCATCATTACGTTGAATATTCTTAGGGTAGGTGGCCAAGTGTCTCATTGTAAAAGATGAAAGCACAACACAAATTGATGAGGAAATCATGATCTCAGTTTCCTACAACAGCCACGTATTGATTTGGATGTGAAGCTGAAAAGCTTCCTTCACACGGTTTTGTGTCGCTTCGCTGCCGGTGCCGGGGGGCGGGGGTGGCACCTGTGTCGGGCACGGGCCCTGACGTCACACGGGGGGGGGGGGGCAGCCGTCTCTCTCGCTCTCGCTGTAGGTAACTCCCGGTTCAGAGATGACCAACCACGGGAGCAGTTCAGCACCAAGATCATTTTGTCACCAATCCTGCTTCCATTCTGACACCAAAAAAAAATTTTTTTAATAAAAACTATTCTGACATATACAAATTTCAAATGGGTGTTACAGATAAAAACTGCTGAATGAACAGCTATAGTAACGAGACTGCAGAAAGGAGGGCGCCCACTCGCTGTTCTTTATCTAGTTATTTCATTATGACGCTAAATTTTTTCAAATGTTTATTGATTTGAGAGAGAGGGAGAGGAAGGAAGATCGATGAGCAACATCACTGACCGGCTGCCTCCTGCACGCGCCCGGCCGGGGATTGAGCCCGAAACCCGCCAAGCGCCCGCCCAGGAATCGATCCCGGGACCTCCTGGTGCACGAGTCGGGCTCAGCCACTGAGCCACGCCAGTCGGGCTCATGGTCATGTTCAGTTTTAAGCCGTGTTTCTGAAACGAGCACGTGCGGACACACTGTGCTCCGTCCACGCTGCAGCGCATCCAGTGGGCGTCGCTTCAGACTCTCGCCGTTTTCCAGGCCGCCGCCAGGCTGCACACACTGTACCCGACACGCCTCATCTGATTTATTAACAGGACAATCTGGTTAGGCTGGCACCTCAGGGGAAGGACGGGGACCTGCTGCGACGCGGCCCCTGACTGGATAGTTTCTTTGCACCATTTTTAGCGGCGTTTTATGTCATTCTGCGTCTCGTTAAGACAACTTGTTTATGACACCAAGACTCATGAGAAGAAGGCAGGCAGGCGGTCAATCCGCTGGATTGGACGGATTAAAAATCCTGGGTTAAAAAAAAAAGATTCGACGCTTTTACGGGTACTTTGTTCGTAAGATTTTTGAAGTCTGTACGTGCAAACCAGAAGATTATCAGTGCCTGGTCCCGCACTTCATAAACTGCAGGCTCATTTCGCCCCGTGACTGACCACTGGCCCCTCCCAGGGAGCGTGGACAGACTGGCCCAACGTGCTATTTGCAGTTTTCTGCTAAATACACACATCTGTGCTTCTCTCCTCGAAAACTGTCGAGTTATAAAACCCCTTTACAATCTTTTTTTTTTTTTTAAATACCATGCAGCAGCAATCCCTTAGAGGCAGCAACTTTAGATGGTGCTTGAACAATGAATTTTTTCCCAACAATAACAATTTTCTTTAAATTCATTTACAAAAACCTCGCCACACAGCACGAGGCATAATTTCCTGGTAAGCAACTATAAAGTAGAATTAACTACCCTCAAATGACTATGAAATGAAGTCAGCCATATCGGATTAAGATGACCATAAACGCAGTTAAAAACATGCTAATTTCCGTAGGCCCCTCGCCATGTTTAATGGCCACATTAAAAGTCCTCAGTGCATTCCCTTCAGATGCTGGTCTGCGCTTTTACCGCTCAGAATAGTGTCAACTAAATTAACTTGTTTTGTCTGAATGTTGCACTTGGTTTTTTAATTTACATTACTGGTAACATTCACCAGCTCCAGCCATTATGTCTAGATATTTTTATTAGACAAATCAATGTGATTAACTCCATCAAGCTGGTTTTCACGAGGTGAGCAACATGGTGGGGGGAACCTCTGCTAGCCTTCGGCAACATGAGTCACCATAAAGAATGTATATTAAAATCAAGTGTTGTCCACCTCTGTCTGGTACCTTTAACCACCTGCAAGGGACTCATCTTCCCATGACCCAGGGCAGGGAAGGGGAAAGGGGAAGGGAAGGGAGTGGCCAGCGCTGGAGTAACTGCTGTGCGGCCCCTACACCCCCCACCCCAGCCGCCACCCTCCCTGGTGTCCGAGCCACAAGACCCTAGCGTCTCCCCCTGGGGCTCTCCTGGTCCCCTCGACACACGGCCTCACCCCCGAAGCCCACTCTCCACTGGGCTGTCACCCACTCCCCTGGCTGATTCGAGCGCACCACCAATTGGCTTGTTTGCTTCACCCTCCGGGTGCCTCACTCTCTGGATCTGGTTTAGACCCCAGTATGTCCAGATGGGGCTTCCTCCCTGGACCACCTGGACCCTGCCTCACCCGCACTGCAGCTTCGGATGCATCCCCGGCTACCCTCTAGTCCCTGCCACTCAAAGACGGGATACCACCCAAAAGTAAAGGCAAATTATTCACTCCGCCGGTGAACTGGGCAACGCCCACGCGTGAATGGAAGTAGCTCTTTGCGTTATAAACCGTACAGGATAATCTTCCACAGGCAGCAGGGCATGAGAGAGAGGAGCGATTCTGACCCGCCCAGGGAAAAATGCCCGAGCATAAAACCGTCTTGGTTTCCTCCCTGAAACAATACCCTTAGGTCCCCGTGACGCCCAAGCTCAGGTAGGAGTTAGAAACCAAAAAGCAACTACGCCAGGCAGCAAGGTGGCGGCGATCGAGACTGGCCCGTTCCATCCGACACACGCAGGCGCCCTGAAGGGCTCACTCGGCCAGCTGAGTGGACGGCACCCAACCCACGAGAATTACGCAAAGCTGGAACGTCCAGGCTTCACACCACAGGTAGGGTCTTGCTGTGGCCGGCGGAAAGCGCAGTTCCTTCCAGCTGCTGGTCTCATGCTCTTATAGAAACCAGGGCAGGCACCGGGACCCAGAGGAAAGGTGAACGCTCTTTGGAAACGATGACGATTAAGAAATCAAGAGGCCAAAGCGAGAGGCAGGTGCTGTGACTTAATCACTCAGAGAGCACCACTGCCCACTCTTAATACGTGTCGTTTCGGGCTTTCCTCGGGTGCTCAGAGCGGCCCCTGGGCCCGTCGCAGTGGCGCCCCCAGGGCAGGCTCCGGGGGAGCTTGGCGCTAGGCCGGGAAGGCAGGCCCGTCCTGCGCCCCGACAGCAAGGCTCTGGCCCCAGACCCCGCCGAGCAGATGGCGTCGGAGTTAACACAGCGAGGCGGAGGCCGGCCAGCTGCTGATGCCTCTGTGCTTTCACTTGCAAAATGAGTCGAGAGAAATCTGATTTTTCTGCAGCATAGAATCTAATGTCCAGTCCCTATTCTCGCCAACGCCAAGAGCTAGGACCAGTCATCCCTTGCCCAGCACGAATCGTGCACAGAGGTGACGTGGTCCTGGGGTCAGCTGTCATGGGGGCGCCTCCTAATTCTCCAGGTCCCTCCTCAAGGGGAAACTGTCCCTCCCTGGATGGCCACCTCCTGCAGTGAGCAGCTCCCTGCCCCAAACAGAACACGCTCGTTGGATGTAGCGAGAACCACCGTTTTGCTGTATCTGGAGTATTGTACGTTTTCATCTCTGTTCATCAACTAGCTCTCACTCTAACTGATAAACAGACCAACAAATATTTACTAAGTGACTGAACAGGCAGATAAAAGTGAAGGCGAGAGAGGGAGGGAGGCTGGGAAGAATTGTAAAAGATAGAAACCCAGATAATTTTAAAAGATTTATGGGGCAAATACTTTCCAGAAATTCAGAACACTTTGGTATCATTACAGCCACATTGAGCAAGTAATAATAATATATCTGAATTGCTTCTCTATTGAATTTGCTGAATGAGAAAAACATTTGCTCACAGCTTGTATCCTATTGAAACTTACATTCTGATATACCCCGTAATTTTATTGAAATGTTTTCAGGTTAGGATTATAATTTTGTCATAAACTTAATTACACATCTAAAAGTTAAGGGAAAAGCCTTCCATAATACATGAGGCTCAACTCAAATGCAGACAACATCAAAATAACGCACATGCAAAAACCACACTCCCCTTTTATTACGTGCATACAAACTGGGGAGGTGTGACAGACGCTAGTCACACTATTTTAAGGCAGCGGTGCTCAGTCTGCCACAGACCTCCGAGGGTCAAGAACCTTTCGGAGGTTCCACAGGTCTCCCTTTCCCAAGGACGTATCTGTGTGAGGGCAGAGTTCCTTCATGCACTTCGACCGAAGCAACATATAACAGATTGAATGCAGAAGCAGATGTGGGAATCCAGCTGTTTCTATTAAGCAAGACATTAAAGAGACAGACGAAAATACAAGACAAGGGCCACTCTTACTAAATACTTTTGTTTTGGAAATATAGTTTTTCTCACACGCAAAAAATTATATTAATAAATAATGGGCTTATTCTTCAATGAATTAATAAATGTGTTTTAATTTTCCCAATTTCAATTTCTAATATGCTAAATATTGATAAGAGCAGCCCCCGAAAACAGAAGCTCTCTGGGGGTCCTCAGTCTTAAGAGCTTTCATAAACTATAAACAAATTAGCAAAGTCCCACACTACTGCCAGAATTCCTTTCAGCAAACAACCTGACTGTGAAATGAAGTAGCTTTGTGCATGTGCAGAATAAGCCAGCAGCCGTCCCAGCTGCTGCGGGAGAGGGAAACAACGCACGGGCTTCAAGGCCAGTTTCACAACTTATCAGCCACGTGGGCGCCTGCCCTCCGCTCTTCTCACGCCAACGTGACGGACGCCGCGGTCAGCCTGGCCAGGCCGCCAGCATGCGTGACCATTTAATCACCCAAGGGGATAGGAAGTGATTTTTATATAATCACATGCACTAACTAATTCAATGACCTGGGAGTACATTTCCAAGCCAACTCCCTGTTCGGGGTCATATATTCCACAGTGGCCACCGCAGCGTAACTGGGTATGGCTGAGGCCACCCCAAAATCCGTCCTAAAAGATCCGTCTTGTTTCATGGAGCCTCGACAAAGCGCTTCCTTGTTCAAACGCCTGCACTGAGGCAAAGATTTCTCGGGGAACCTTGGTGTTGCCTCAAGTCAGCCCTCCCTTCCGTGGGAAGTGTTCCTCTAAGAGGCGTCTGGGACACTCGTCTCCGAGCGCAGAAAATCAACGACGTCACGGCCTGTGTCAGGCACCCAAAGCCCGAGGCTGCTCCGCGTCCCTGATCACAAGCTCTCGATGAGCACAGGCCCGGTTCTTTCTGCATCTGAATTTACAGAGGTCTTGCTGAGGAGAGCCGGGGTCTGAGAAAGGGGCTCCAAAGCAGGCACCTTCGATTTTTTTTTCCCCCTCCCATAATCCCAAAAGAATTTTCTAAGATTCTGCAATCGCACTTTTTCGGCTGCCGTCTAAAATTTTTCATCCCAAGTCTAAGTGGTTGCAAAGGACGTCACTTTCCATATGTTGGAGACAAGCTTCTTCTACAACGAAACTGTTATGTCGCTCTTTTCAGGGGACCAAGGGACTCGAAATTCACTGCAATTTGAAAGACACCGTCATCCATTTAAAAAATATGTTAGTGGTGGGGGGAGCGGGGAAGGGTGGGAGCAAATATTTTTATGTTATTTATATACATTTATTAAAAGATATAAGTACAAAAGTACTTTATTTAAGAGTCAGACATTTTACAGGGTTCACATTTTTGTGTAAACTCATTTATATTCACTTCCACACAGAATTTTAATTTAATGCATTTTTCTTTCTGAACGTTTTTATCGATTACCCCACCATACTTCTCTACACTAAAAATATTTATCTTCAGATCGTACACTGAACTTTGAAATTGCTTTATTTCTTAAGCCTGTAAAATTCAAACTAAAAATATTTATTAGAAATGTATTTCTTAACGAAAATTTTCTTTTTAAAATTTTTCATAGGCCTCTGAGTATTTCTTATTGCTAGTACAAGACAAGATCCCACATAGATTTTTCTAGTCTTCATTTTCTCTTTTTATGAAAGAACTGAAAACTGTTTAAATATGTGGATGAGATGGGAAAGGAGTTTTGTTACAGCAGTGCCACTCAATTCTTCAAAATCACATAGATTATTAAAAACATTTGATGTAGGATTAACTATCAGCAGATAACTCGATGTCATCTTCCTACACATTTTCTTCTGAAAACAAGGAATTGGAAACTCTCTTACTCACAAAAGGATTTGTTACGTAGTGTTTAGGTGGTTCATGTTTTCAAAATCAACACCGATAATTTCTAACTGATCCTCCGCTTAACGCAACGGTGTTTTCCAGCCCGGAGAAAGGCGCCCTGGGACTGGGAAGGAGTGCGGGCCCCTCTGCGTTTCTTCCTGCAGCATGAGAAAGGAAAACCTGCTCCGAGGCGCTTTCTCGGGTGGACCAATTTTAGGAAAGAGTATGGAAACCGAGGACTTAGAAGTTGATTCCTTCCACGTCAGCCGTGCTGTGTTTTGCCAAGTGCTCGCATACCAGTTTGAAGGCCTCAGGTTGAAGGGACACTATCCTTTCATAGCCTCACCTCAGCTCTCTCCCTCCCTCCCTCCCAGCAAACAGCCCACTCACAGGAAGCTAGTATATAAAGATCGCCTCTGTATTTATTGTAAAACTACCGATGACCGCACAACCATCCCAACAATATCCTCCGACTCCTTGCTACACAGTAGGCTCCTCAGAGCAACAACGTATTAGCTGTGACCTAGTTAGAAACGCAAACTCCGGGGCCCCCCAACCCTACTGAACCAGAACTTGATTTAACAAAACGCCCGGGAGATGTGTGTGCTTGTGCAATATTTTGTATAAACTATAAATATTCTATACATAGTGATTATTTGTTTTTATTAAAATCATACCCAGTAGAGCAAGAAATCCAGTGGGTGGAACTTCAAACCAGCGGGAAACGCCCTCGGGAATAAGACAAACGCCAAGTGGGCAGGTCCTGGCCCTCCTGCTGCTGAAGCTTAACGTGCGGCTCCGGGAAAGCTGGCGTCCCAGCGGCCCTCGCACGAGTCTCTGCTTTCTCGGTTTCATCTTCAGGGAGGGTGCAGACAAGACGGGATCGTGTGAAATCCTTCACTCCGGTGTCTGCGTGTTTATTGAAAATGTTTCTGAGCTTGTCCTCCTCGGCGATCCCGCGGGGCGTGCCTGCCTCACCTGCCTGGACGGGTGTCACTGCTAATCCCGCCCGAGGCCCACTCAGTCCACACCAGGGCGGCCGCCGCGGGATGCCCCAGCGCGGGGCAGCCAAGGCGGCACTCGGAGGACGGCTCCCGCAGCGAGCACCGGCTATAAATAAGGCAGAGCGCGCTAAACCGTCATCGGGCCTGAAGGATGCCTCTTCACGGGAGTCGGGGAAACTCAATAAATAACCAGTTCGCTGGAGGAGAGGAAACCATCAGCCGCTGGTCCAGGCCCGCAGTTCATCAGCGCGCAGAGCCAGCAAGCCGCGCCCGCGTGCTGGGCTTTCACACAACCCCACGCAAGAATGAATCACGGCCCCTTGGAGACGCGCCGATTCCAGGGCCGGACGCTGAAGGTGTGCGATGAGTCTGGGCGCCTCGTTAGCCCAAAAAGTAAGGGTGGCTCGGGGAGAAGGCACCCCAAGGACCCAGAACAGCCATTGACTCGGGAAGCGGGGCAATAACAGGCGGCTCAGAGAGCTGCTGGCACCACGGCAACACCGGCTCCGGCAGGAAGGCCCGGCAGCTGCCAGGTCCGGGGAAGCTTCAGCCGGGGGCAGAATCGGCCCATGGGCTGTGTCTTCTCCCCGGTGGCCGAGCTCACCTGTAACAACTGGGGAGAGCGCGCTGCACCCTGACCAGGCGGCATGGAGCGCCCCCGGTGAGGGAGAGAGACAGAGAGGGGGAGGGAGGAAAGGCTCCGCCATGGTCTCGACCTCTAGCGTCAGAGAGCCCACGTCTAAAATACGCGACCCAGCAAAGGCCGACTCTGACAGCAGGAGTGACCCAGGGTGGCGTGGCCACTGACAGGAGGGAGTGAATGCATGTCCCCTGTGGCCGCCCGGCGCCCAGCCCTGCTCTGCGTCACCTCACCTCCCTCCGGGCAATGCCCTGCCCTGTGCGCCCTGGCGGAAGCAGAAGCCCCAGGGCGCGCTCTCCAGCTCTGGAAGCCAAGGCTGCCCCTCAGGGCCGCTTCCAGAAACCTGCTGGCTCCCTGACCCAGGCGGGTGGGCCCAGGGGCCCGGCTCAGTCAGACACGTCTCGTGGGAGCCCGCGCACCGGCCAAAGCTCGGTTCCACCCGAGTCATGAAGGGGCAGAGCCGGGCATTTCTGTTCAACGTTCCGCCACCGGGGGACCTGCCTGGGTCCCCTCCAGCCCCGGGGCCCCTCCGTCCCAGCCACTTCCGAGAAACGCCTGCCCTGCTCCTCAGTCAAGAGCACATTTTCTTTGCGAACAGCAACAAAGGCGATAAATGGATGGAATGAAATAGAAGGCGCAAGGGGATACAATGTATCATTTCATTTAGCATTTCTTTCCCACTGGCTTGGTATCGTGGAAAACGCGTTGGAGGGAGAACAGAAGGTTCTCAAGTCGAGTCCAGGCTCCGCATCGGCTGCCTTTCGCATCTGAAGTGTGAATTCACTCCGCGTTTTTATTTTTTTCTTTCCCCATCTCTCAAGGAGGTAGGTTGAACCGCAAGTTTTCTTGTACTCATAAAATATTATGTCATGTAGGAAGGAGATTCTTAGTGACAAAGACCAATGATATACACCTTCTTTCGAGAAATAAACACATGGGTGATTGTTGAATTTAGCATTTCCCATTCTTTTTTAATATTGTTTTTCATACAAATCAGATTGTGTGGTAGTTTCTAACATGACAAATAAAACAGAAATCAAATACCTTCAGACTGTTTCCCTGAGAAAATGATATCACTGTCTCAGGAGATTTATCCCTAAGAAAAAGGTTTGAAATTTACTCCTCAGTAAATACCATTATATTTATAAGATCTGCAGGCAAAGTGATGCATCTTCCATAGATTTTTACATTTTCTGAGATCACATTATCCTGAAATGTGCTTTTCTTCATGTTTTCAAATGTGGTGTAAATACCAGCCTTCCATAAAAGTTTCAAGTTCAAGAGAACAAATAATTCCTTTTAAAATTCACTGATGAGTTTGATAGGCGTGTTTTGCTAAATATGCATGAAGTAGATCAGTGTGCTCAGGAATATATCCACAACAGTACGACGGGGTCCATTTTCCTAGATCTGAAATTACCAGTGTCAGTCAGTCCACATTCTTCAAACTGGCATTAACCATAAATTGGCAAGAATCTAAACGACCTATGGGAAGTCATATCCTGAGGTCATAAGGAGTTTTAATATTGAAACCCAGCCAGCCACAGAAGAGGACGACTGAATTCTTTAAAAATTAAAAAGCAGCCCAGCCGGCGTGGCTCCGTGGTTGAGCATCAATCCACGAACCAAGAGGCGGCAGTTTGACTCCTGGTCGGGGCGCAGGCCCGGGTTACGGCTCGATCCCCAGTAGGGGGCGTGCAGGGCGCAGCCGACCGATGTTTCTCTCTCTCCCTCTCCCTTCCTCTCCCTGAAATCAATAAAAATATATTTTCAAAAAATTAAAAAGCAAAGCCATCCTCAACAAGCCATTCAAACCAAGAAGACTAATAATCATAAAATCATATCCCCAAGAATGATTCGATATTCACAGTGACCATGCATTCGCTGGAAGTAAAATGCCACGGGAAATAAGTAAATAACATGCTACGAGAGGCTGTTCCTCTTGCAAGTTTTATGTCCCCGGACCTGAGCTTCTAGACACCATTTGTTACTAACTCCCGACACAGGAAACGCCATCTGTCTCGTAAGTCACTCTGCTAAGTTCTGGGGCAGCAAAGACGCGTAACGATCGGTTCCTGGCCGTAGGGCGCCCAGAGCCAGGAAACCAACTCGAGATAACGTGGCACATGCTGGGAGAGATGGTATCTAGTGCCGTCTGCCAGAGAAGCAAAGAATCCTGTTCAGGGGCAGGGAAAAAGCTGCAGAGAAAGGGTGACGTATTCAACCTTTCTAAAAGCATCGGGACTATGAATACTAAGGCTCGTCTCCAGAACGTCACAGCCGGTCATTCCTGAGCTGAAGCCCCCGCAGGCCGCGTGACACGGAGCAGGCAGTTGGGACCTAGACTCTTGCCCTGGTCCCGTCACTCACTGTTGTCGCCTTAGGCGCCAGTTTCCTCACCTGTAAGGACTCAGTCAAGCTTCCGACTCTTCAATGCCTTCTCCGGCTCTAGCACGGATCTGTATCTTACATCGAATTATAAAAACTATCTCTGCTGGATGTCCTCACTTAGCATATGTGTCCAGATGACCTACTGTGTGCCAGGCACTGTTCTGAGCACACGGGATGTATCTGTGAGCAAAATAGGACCAAATCTCATGGAAATTACACCGAAAATATCTACTGAAAAACTTTAGAGTGCTTTGTCATCACCTTGTTCAACATACATTTCCCTGTGAGGTTTACTATGTATTTAAAATAGTTACCATGGAGGAATCTGAAATAACTAGGACCACTGACACCCACGGAGAAGCCTGGATGAAGTGCAGGGACTTTTCTCTACTGGATCCGTGAGCCTGAGCAGCCTCACGTAAGAGGCAGGATGCTCATGAGCCCCCTAAAACCCATTTAGGGCTTTAGAGCCGTGTTTTCTCCATTTAAACCATTACATAGCTCCTTGAGAGTAGAGTATAACCAGATGAGCTTTATTTAAAGATAAATAAAACCTCTCCATGGTAAGAAAACAAGCCCAGGAACCGAACACCTCGTAGTCCGCGAGGGCGGACAGTCCTGTCTCTTTTGCTAAGTGCTGTATCCCCAGCACACCCAGACCACTCAACAGGTATTTGTTCAGGAAAGAAGTATCCAAAAGAGCTGTTTAAAAACCAAAAAGAGGCAGGGGCAAGTGAACGGCTATTTTTTCTAGACTTTACAGGTTTTAGTCTTTTGGGAGTAAGGGAGGGCCTGGACTCATAATATATAAAATTAATACATTTAACTCATACAACACTAACAAAAACTATTCTATCAACCCTGGAACAGCTCTGAAATAGCTATTTTGGCCTCTCTTAATTTCTATAACTTTCCATACAAAATACACGTTTATTTTCCAGTCAATAATAATTTTCAAAAAGTAATTGCTTTCCAAATTATTACCAAAATGGTTTCCATTGTTGGCAACAGTTTCAGAATCAAACATGTATAATCATTTTAATGAGCATGTTTTCTATCTTTTATGGTTTATTTCTTAGCTCTAAAAAATTCATAGCCATGCTTTTTGAAGAGTTAAACTGTAAACATCCATTGTATTTTCCTAAATGAGTTGGAAATCTACGTCCCCAGGAAAACTTGCTTGCAAGTGATTATGCCAATGTTATTCACAGACTCCAAAACTTGGAAACGACCAACATGCCCTTCAGGAGGTGATGGATGACACACTGTGGTCCATCCAGACGATGGAATGGTATTTGGCGATAAGAAGAAATGAGCTGTAAACCTGTGAAAGGACGTGAGGAACCTTAAATGCATATCACTAAGAAGCCAGGCCGAAAAGGCCACCCAGTGTATGATTCCAGCTATAATACAACCTCCTGGGAAAGGAAAACCTATGGCGACAGTAAAAGCTCGGTGGTCGCCAGGGATCCAAGAGGCGGAGGTGAATCTGTGGAGCACAGGGGACTTTTAGGGCACAGGCTTGGCCCCCATAGGGACTCAAGGGGAGGCAGCCAATCAATGTGCCTCTCACATCGATGTCTCTCTCTCCACCCCCCAGTCTCTCTGAAAAGCAATGGAAAAATGTCCTCAGGTGAGGATCTAAAAAAAAAAAATACAAAACTGCTCAGGGTAGAGATTTTAATTTGTCCATTCTTGACAATTTTTGTTACAAGCTTTGCTAATGCTCGCAGTTCCCACGGAAGACAAATTGGTTCATGAAGACGGCGAGTTGAAGGCGAATGCCTGCAAGGACGGGGCTTGAGGGGAGAATGAATTCCAATACCAAGAGGGGGGAAAGCAAGCTAAGGTTTGAGTCTACAAATTCTGCACCAAATTAATTTCCCCTCCACCGAGCAAGGAAGCTCATAAATCACCTGGCCCTCAGCGTGAACAGAAAACCCGGGGAAATGCACCAGCGATGGAGATGAACCCACTTCTAAGGAAGGAAATGACACAAGACACGAACGGCTTACGCTTTAGAAAACACTGTTTTGAATCTAATCAAAGTAAAAAAAAAATGCTTTTTGCCCTCCCTGCTTTATTTTTTTTCACTTTTTAAAAAAACATATGTTTTTATTGATCTAGAGAGAGGGGGAAGGGAGAGAGAGAGAAACATGGGTCAGCTGCCTCCTGTGCGCCCCCTACTGGGGATCGAGCAGGAAACCTAGGCCTGCGCCCCGACCCCGAATCCAACTGGGGACCTCTCGGTTCATGGGTTGAAGCTCAACCACTGAGCCACACCGGCCGGGCTTAACATTTTTTCCCCCCATCACTTTACCCCCCTATGGGCTCTTCTACCCCCCCCCCCCCCCGTCTGGCTGGCTGTCTGCTCTATCTGTGAGTCTGTCTCCACTGTGCTCGGCAGTTCAGTTTGTTCATCAGATTCCACGTACGAGTGAAACCACAGGGTGCTCCCCGCTTTTTTAACCCTGACGGAAGACATGCCAACGGCCTCTCCGACGCTGGCCTTGCTCTGACTCCCCCACCTCAGTCTTCAGAGCTGACCCCCCTCCTGGAAGAAGCCACACCCCAGGCTCGCAGCCCCTGCAGGTCCCTCAGCGAGAGCAGCTCTGCTCCGTCCCAGCAGAAACCGGGTCCTTGCAAACTGCTCCCACGCTCGGGCCCGACGGCGTCCCGAGTGCCGCAGATGAATGAACGCGGCGGGACGCAGACTCTCACCTGCGGACAACGTATTTGCATAAATCGAGAGAGCACCTGTGTGACAAATTCACATCGGACCCTCTACCTCCCTGGTACCGACCACACTGAAGCTGCCAAGTTCCTGGACTAGGCTGACGCCTGAGAAAGCGGAAGGGAAAGAGGGGCCCTGGGGGAGCAGGTCACGAAAAGCTCCAGAGCTCGGGGCTGGTTCTCGGGGCGGGGGACAACGACAATATCCAGCATTAGAAAACAAAATGCCAGGACTTAGTTCTACAAGCTGAGCTTCTCCAAGCCGGCGCCATCCCCCCGATCGCTGTCCCCAGGTGAGCAGTCAGCACCCACCTGCTGCACCTGTCACCGGCCCCCGCGACTCACAGTACTGAGTGAGGCAAGGACGCCTCCACCCGGCTCCTACCAGGTGAAACCCGGAGGGCAGTCCAACCCCGAGTCAAACACGCAAAGGTATAAGTCAAAGGGCCTCGGTCATAAATCAGAAGCAAATGGGGACGGACACGAGCCTGACCCTTCAGTGGGACTCTCCGGGCTTGACGGCCCAGGGAGAAAGCAAGGGGAGGGGCCACCGCGGGGCACACACGGCCGACACGAGCCGAAGCCACCGTATCGTCCAGTCCGCCTCTTACGCGAGGTCGGGCGAAGCTGTCACGGAGACCAGGCTTTCGTTTCCAGACAAGACAAGAGGCAACCTGCGCATCAGACATCCAGAGGCCCTCCTGATCTGCCGAGAAGACTTGGCTATGTTTGGTCCGTGCTTAAAATCCCCCCCAGGGTCCTGCCTCTTTCCTAGCAGGGGTCCCGCCCCCCAAGTTTTCAGGGGGTGCTGAGCAGGGATCCTTCACCGGATGATTAACTCGGCCAAACTCCCGAGATGGAGACAGGCTAACGTCCTCGGTCTGCACCCTAGAGCCACCTTCGCCGAGCAGCACAGGAAACAGGCGGATCAACCGATAAAAGCTACAGAAGAAAAGCATCGAACAAAACCATCGTCTGGAGGGAGGGTGAGGTATCTGCCACCTAGAAGTGGTTCTCATGCCACTGGCTTAAAACGTCATTTCCTCGGCCTGGGACTCACCCGGCTCATTTGTGAAATCCATGTCCAAGCCTGGGAACACGTAGTTTTAACGAACAGCCCGGTTGACCCTGATGCAGATAGAAAACACATACGATCCTGGCTGCACAACAGGCCCCTTGCAAACCTGTGGACAGATTGCCTACATTTGGTAAAAGGGACATTTGATGAACTGTTACGAGGTCCCTTTGAAATTTAATTTCCATGAGACCACGGAGGCAGGTAAAACACAATAACCACAGCAATAGTAATACAGTGAAGTTGAGAACATATATAAATTGAGATGCATGGGAGTGTCGTGCTTAGGAAATCAGGGTCTGGCTTCACCATGGCCTGGGTTCAAGTCCTGTACCACTGACTGGCTCTGGGACCTTGAGAAAAGTACCAGTTTCGTCCTAGGATGAGTGATATAAGCAAGAGTTAAGTTCCTACAGCATATCCTGGTCACAGAAACATCACCAAACTTGCACACAAAGCCCCCAGACATGTCTAATAGTAGACACTGAAATCAACGTGAGCTATGCATACAGTTGAGAAAGATGAGTAAGACACGTAAGATAATTATTTTCCAGACTTATTCAGGGCAAGGTTGCAGGTGGCCGGAGTCCACCCCAGCTGCTCAGGGCGCCAGGCGGGACCCCAGCAAGAACAGGATGCCTTTCCATCTCAGGACCAGAGGGAGCGGGGGCAGGGGAGGAAAATGGGGGACGTCTGTAACAGCGTCAACAATATAAAGAGAGGAAAAAAAACCTTTATAGTTACAAAAATCCTACAAGCAACAAATCAATTTTCTGAATCAGCACAAGGAGCTATTAAGCCCGAGTCCTTCACTTCTTGGCACGTGAGCAGCTGTGGTAGCAATTTCATTAGCACTCTGATAAAGGTGACATCAAATTAATTCAAGATGCCTCCTTGATAGACTTGGGATCTTCACAAACACAAAAAAGGAAGGGTTGGTGTAGACTCCTCACGGTATAATTATCCTGCATGGGAAATAGGTACAGGATGCCATCAGAATGGCAAATAATCTAAGATACATTATAGCTACTATAGACATTGTTACACAGATCGTCCCATATTCGTGCATATTTAATTAAAATGATATTTATCTAAAGGCTAATGAGACTACTTTGAATCGTATTTACTGAAAGACTAATGAGACAGTCGAACACAAGCTGTTTATTAGCTGAACGACAAGACATGTGGCATCTGTACACAGCAAGAGAAGACCAGAATTAAAATTAAAATATCACTCAAAGCTACTTGTAAGCCTTACAGAAAAAAATTCCTCTTAGAGGAAAGAAAGACCATGTACAGTGTCAGCTTCCCACTGAAACTGATGGCGCAGGGAAAATGTACATTCCAACCCAAGAACGTATCTAATGAGAGAGTACAAATTATACATCCAGTTTTCAGGACTGCAGTGGTCCTAAGTATTTACATATAAATCATCTTTTTCCGTCACAAAGGGAGGCCCCACGCTCATGGGGTGGAAAGCAATCGCATGACACGGCCGCTTAAAACCACCGCACTTTGGGTTGCGGGGCCTCAGAGAAACATTGTTGCTATTCCAGGGAGCCAAGTGACAGCTTGTTATCACAAGAGCATGGCGGAAAGGAACCGTGCTGAAATGCCAGTGCCAATGCCAGGCATTTTTTCAAATAATCATGATAATGTTAATAACAAAAACAGTAAAGTCTGAAGGCTTTCACCTGCAAGAACAAAAAATTCCAGAAATGTCAGAATGTTGTCAAACTCTAAGTAACAAAATTGTTTAACACGGAATGACGAAATACTGCCCATCAAACAAACAGAAACTCACGTTCAGATTAAGTAAGAAAAGTAGCAAGTCAGTTCAAGGCTGGAAGTTTTCGATGAAATAACTATTCACGAGCAACTGTCTGAATGACAGTCTCGGTTAAATTTTTTAGAACATAAATAACAGGACTCATGCATATATCCATATAAGTTTAGGAAAAACAAAATCCATATATATAGCAACTACGCTCTCCAGATAATCCATCATGAATTATCTAAACAAACATCAAAAATGAATTACTAGAAGGCAATAAAAGGTGCTCTATCAGAAACATTTCTGTCTATTCTTTCACTGTATAATTACTGTGTAAATTAACATGAAAGAATTAGATCAACACTAATTTATTTGTCCAGGAAAAACTGGTCCTTTATTATTGCACCTAAGTAATTCGAAAGCCCTGCCCAGGAATATGTCTCTTTGTTAACATGTATCCAGGGGCATATTTATTAGCTGTCATATTAAGGCCTTGCCAGGAGGGTTTTGAAACATGTCTACATTCAAAATGAGATTGTACTTAATCTGTCCGAAGCATCTGAAAGAGCATATTAGATATTGACTGACTGCTGGAACACGCTGCAGCCAGATAAAGATCTGTCACGACGAGAGCCACCTAGTCTCCAGCCCACGCCGCACAGACCCGCAGCGGCACAGGGACTCGGGAACAGCAAAGCTAGGCACCTGAGCAGAGGGCTTTTCATTTTCACTTAAAATTTAGTTTCTTATCTTTGAACTTCTTGAGTTAATGCATAGCTATTAAAAAGCAGCAGACATATAATCAATACCTTTGCGTACGGCTACTCCCCAGGCTCCCTTAAATATGAGCACCAGAGTTCCGCAACATGGAAAACACCCAATTAGGTCTTCCTGGACCAATTTAGCTTGTCCGGCTATTGAATATTTTGGCAATAAATATATTCACGCTCTTGAGTGTGTGAGAGAAACATTAGCCCCTTAATTAGCAGTAAAACTAGTCTAGAAATGAGCCATCTGGCTTATCTCTGGCCTACTCGGAGACTGTATCGTGTCATCAGAAATTTTTTAAATTGCCAGGCAGAAATCGCTAACCTCAGAGCACAAACTTAGCTCCCTTCGCAAACAGTAATGGGGCCTGTTTCTCTGTCTGAAGTATTTGATTTGGTTATAAGTCAAAAACATCCAGTTGTGGCCTGGCTGGTGTGGCTCAGCGGTTGAGCGTCGCCCTATGCACCGAGAGGTCACCGGTTCGAGTCCTGGTCAGGGCACCTGCCGGGTCGGGGGCTCCATCCCCAGTAGGGGGCGTGTGGGAGGCGGCCGGTCCATGACTCTCTCATCAACGTTTCTCTCTCTGCCTCTCCCTCCCTTTCTCGCTCTAAAAGAATCAAAAAAAAAACTTTTAAAAAAAAAAACACACATCGAGTTGTTCTCACTACTTCCCATTTTCCCAGTTGCCAGAATGAGGGACCAAGTCTGAGCTCCCCACTCGGACAGCGCCGCACAAACTCTTCCAGCTGTTTGCAGCTGGGGATGCAGGTGGATGCGGCTGGGGGGGCGGTGAGGGCTCCGTAATGCTTCCAACAAAGATTTTAAAAGATAATAAAGTTGTTGATATAACAAAAAAATAAAGCTATTTGCAAAAATATCTTTGCCATAAACTTTTAGTTGACAAATAAGTATATTTTAACTCCCCCCGAAAAATGAGACATAAAAAAACCACCCCACAAAGAAAGAACAAATCGTCTCACAAAAGAGGCGAAAGAAAGAGATTGAACCAAAACACCACCTTAAGTTTCCGTCTCTCCGTCCCTTAATTTTGATTTTGTTTTTTATATCACAGAGCACTTATTCAAAAATAGCAAGATAATCCCTCTAGCCACGTGTCGTCCTGCAAAAAGAAAAAATACTATTCTGTGGCTGTGCTGCCCAAACGCCTCGGAGCCAAGGGGCTGGTTGGGGAGTGAGTCCCGCTGGAACACCGCGGAGCCGAGGCGGCTTCGGGGCGCGAGTGCCGGGCCCGGCGGGCGGCAGTGGGTCAGGGAGGCTTTTCGCTCCGGCTCACATCCCCCGGCCACCGGGCCTCCGCTCCAAATGACCGGCTCTCAGAGCGGCGCAGCCTCTCGAACAAGCTTTTAAACCCCTTTTCCGTGGTCTTATCACAAAAGAACGCTGTGTGGCTTAAAAATACAAGCACAAAACCGCTGGGCTCAGGAACAGTTCTCATTACTGCGAACCAACAGACAGGGCTCAACGAGGATGGTCCCTGCTCACAGCGGCGGCTTACGGAGCCGCCCCCACAGGACCCCAAAGGGAAGCCGAGGCGGATCCTGCTCCCGGAGCAGGCGGGGACCTGTCTCAGTGTCAGACGCGGCCGCTCGCAGCCAGCGCTGCTGGTCACCGCACTAGAACCTGAAGCTGAGACTAAAACGCCATCATTCGCGCCTTAGAATAATAATAATAGTTTAAAAAAAACTAAAATACTAGCCCGGCTGGTGTGGTTCAGTTGGTTGAGCATCGGCCCCTGCACCGAGAGGTCGCGGGTTCGATGCCCGGCCGTGGGCTCCATCCCAGGAGGGGGCGTGCGGGAGGCACCTGAGAGATGAGGTGTCTCATCGATGTTTCTCTCTCTCTCCCTCTCCCTTCCTCTCTCTCTAAAAAGCAATAAAAACATATTTGAAATAATAAGAACAAAAATAATGTGTGAGAGTAAAGGGACAGGGAGAGAGAAAAGACAATACGGCAATTGTAATAAAATGTTACTAACGGGAACCTGCGTGATGAAGGTATGTGAGTTCTCTGTCCTGTTCTTGGAATGGGAATCTTTTAAACTGGAAATCACTGTAAAATAATACGTTTTTTTAAGAGAACTGTCTGGTCATAAATGTTCATATATATTAAGAAAAACCTTAACTTTCTATGAAGGGCCACAATCTGCTATGAAATTTTAAGGTCTGCTGTGGCCACAGGCAATATATTGCCTGCATAATTCTAAGAGCGCTCAAACAAGTAAGACGTTACGAGGGCTTTTACCATTAACATGTCTAAAAAATGGGAACTGAATTCTCAGGAAATACTTGGCTGATTAAAAGTGAGATCCTGGGCAGTCTAACTATAGTAAGGGGGGGGGAAATGCAGAAAATCTCTGATGCTCATGAAATAAGAAGACCCGTGTAGACAGATGTGTCACCCACATCCTGCCTCGGGGACGGCCTTGCGCGCACCCGCGTGTGGGGGGTGCGGTCAGCAGCCCCCAGCTCAGCGGGACACCTGCCTGGGGCACCCACACCTGGGGCGGAGCAGGGCGACGGGAGACCCTGCGGGCGCCCCTTGGGCGTGGCTGGGCTGTGTCTGGGTGGGAACCTCCGACAAGGAGCTTTATATGGGCGAGGTTTATAATCTTGTCTTCTGAGCTGGCGAGGTTTATTTCTGACTCACGAGACAGCCGTGAACTTTCTTAGGGCGCGTTCTGCCTCTGACCCCTATCTGACCCTCACGCTGTGTGACGGGGGAACTGGGCCCTCCCCTTTCCCTGTTAGCCAAATAGAAAAGATAATCATTGTTTAAACAACAAATTTCCTTCTTACGGTCCATTAGCTCCTGCTGCTTGTCCCTGTAGTGAAACTGAAATATAACAACACAATTTCCATGGCAATAGATAAATATCCGGCAAATGTGAACTTCTGATTTAGCAACAGAACAAAAGAGGCGAGGATGGGATGCAGTGGAACTAAATTTCAATTTCTGCGCGTGTTTTTAGTATCACATTTTACAACAAAGAAAACAAAGACGTCCACAGAACTACAAGTAGGAAAACTCTAATTAGAGGGTAAGTCTGAGAAACAGATCCGAGTCATCAATGCATAGCATCGGTCCTACCATTCCCACCCAAGTACATTCAACTAGTGGAGAAAAAATTTACATATGGATTTGAGGTTCCTTACAACTTTTATTTGAAAGTCTGTTATCTACTCTAATATCAGTTTCAATCACTAATAAATCCCATGATGTTCATTTTCACTAATGATTAGCCATACGGCTTGGGGTTAATCTGTGACTGAAAGATTCTTGAAGGAATAGAGGATCTTCAGGAAGCCAGGAGAGGGCGTGGAAGGTCCCCGAGCATCACCAGCCCTGTGGCAGAGGGCCCCTCTGCCCCCCAGGGGGCCCACCCGGCCCGGCCCGGCCCTCCCCGTGAGCCCCGCTGGCTGACGCCCCAGCAGCGCTGCCTGGGCCCCTCTCCTCGCACAGACCCAACCCTGCGCTGGACACTCAGCAAAGACGGTTCTTTTGTTTTATTACTGGTTATTCTTGTGGCTGTAATTGTGTAACTTAACTGTTCACAAGCTGATGAAATACACGTACGAAAAGGGGGGAGTTACGTGTCTAAACAAGTAAGCACCGCCCATGACAAAGAGAGGCGCCAAGGAGCACCCGCGATGACCGGCCTCTCCCAAAAACGAAAAATTAAGACTTTCGAGCAGAACTCTGAATTGTTTTAAATGCTTTTTAATTGCTTTTAATCTTTTTTTTTTTTTTTCAATTAGGAATAACCAATTATATGTAACAGCTCACGGGAAACTCAAGCACTTAGTGGGGGAAAAAAGCCGAAAGAAAGTCTATAAGCTCCACTTCTGGTCCATCTGAAAAGACTTAAATTTGAAGGGGCCATCACTTCATTTTTAAAGTCCTTGCACATAAATAAAACTCACCCTAAACTTTCTTATTTGACAAAGACAATAATATCCAACAGCAGCTCGCGGTTCCCTAGAGGAACGATGTCCATTGGTCTTTCTTAAATTAATTCCGTGACCTCCCACCATGGGAGCTCTTCACGCAGCGTCTGTCACTGGGCCACAGAGGCGTCAGAATCTCTACTGGTGTCTGAGCTCCGAGCGGCAACGGGAGAAACAGGCCGCAGCAGCTCCCCAGTTCCTGCTTCCCTCGACCTGCGGCTGGTCACGGCGCCGGGAAAATCGGAACTGTTCCAGGGGCAGCCTGCGAGGACCGCAAGTCTACAAATGAAGCAAGTCTAACCGAGATTTCTGGTAACGTCAACTCGGTCATCTCCTTGAGGCAGGACACCGAACGTCGGGGGACTTCCTTCCACTGCGGCCTAGCGGGTCAACTCCGTCAGCGGCTTGGCGGCAAGCGTGCAACACATCAGGTGCCAAGATCTCGGGGTGCGGAAATGCCCCGAAGGCCTTGCCTGCCATCCCCACCCTGGTCCTCCCCTTCCTCGGCTCCTGAGCGCAGGTGCCCAACGCGGAGGCCCGCGGGACGCTCGGGAACAAAGCTCCAACCACGTCACGCCAACGAAACCCCGCAATGCACGAAAATTCCGGTTAGCACCTCACACTCCAGCGTCTAGAGTTCTGAGCCTGCCCCATGTTCTGTGCCCTAAATTCTAGAGAATGCTCAATAAAACATATCAGAGAAACAGTATGTCTAAGACCAAAGAAAGTTAGGATATTGCACGTTTAGATTTTTGCGTGCAGCGCTGTGCAACCACACATGTGAACTAAATGCTGTAACCTAAACACGTTCTGAGTTTCAGGCCTGAGATCTCTTCTCTCCCCCCCCCCCCCACTGTCTAGCTCAGAGGTCTGCAAACGGCCTCCTGTGGGCCGCATCTGCCTACCACCAATTTATATAAAAAGCTTTACTGTAACGCAGCCACACCCAGGTGTTGGTTGTCACAATAGTTCACAGTAAGAGGGCAGAGTTGAATAGCTGCTACGAAGGTCACCAGGGGTATGCGACCCTCTATGGAAAAGGTCTGCCCACCCCTGTCTGGGGGACCTCGCTCGGATCCATAGCCGCGTCTGCACCCCGACAGCGCCCTAAACTCTGCCTTCGGTCCTGGCCCAGGCCTGCCGCCTGTGTTTCTAATCGCAGCGAAGACCCAACCCGTCCAACGCGGAAGCTCTGATCTCCACCCCAGGGGCTCCTACACACGCCCCGTCTCACGTAGAATCACCCTTCATTCCTCAGGGCAAATCTACAGAATCAGGAAAGAGCTTGCTGGGGGCGGGTGGGCGAGGGCAGGGACCGCAGACAGGCACACAGAATATTGGGGGGGTCGCACATGGAGATGTGACTTTGGGCTGTGGGGACGGCTACCCAGCTCTGCGAGCTCACTGTCTGTCACCGAATTCTACACTTAGCGTGGGTGAGTAATGTGGGGTGCAAATGATATTTTAAAAAAAGAACAGAAAAGATAATTGGCTAAGTGATTTTTTTAATTACCTAATGTAATGATAATAACGATGGTGGCTAATGTTCACTGAGTTGGCTAGGGGTCAAGAACTGTTCTAAGGTTTTCACATGTATTCGTTCATTTAATTTCATCCATAATCCCATAAAACAGGGCCGAGTTCAGCCTCATTTCAGAGGCTGAGATCATGGAGATGCAGGGAAATTAACATGCTCAAGATCATAGAATATACTAAAAATATAATAACTCATAAAAATAAATCATTCTACCTTGAAATGCTAAATAATAGCACTTACCTAGATGGCAGCAAAAACAAAAGGCATCGTGTATATAAACAGGGCAAGTTGACCATACACAGCCTATTTAAGGTGGTCAATGAGAGACTGAGTCGCGACACTTCCCATCACCTCTGCACGCCCCTGAAGTCAGCCCCAGCCAGTCTGGCTCGGGGGTTAGAGAGTGGGCGTGCGGGAGGCAACCGATTGATGTCTCACATTGATGTTTCTCTCCCCTCCCCCCGCCTTCCACTCTCTCTGAAAACCAATGGAAAAAATATCTTCAGGTAAGGATTTAAAAAAATAAAAATTTACAGGGGAAACTAGACTTATTGTGGTGATCACTTTGCAGAGTCTACAAATACAAATCATTACGTTGTACACCTGAGATATGTTATATGTCAATTATACCTCAATAAAAAATGAAAAGAAAAACAATTTTAAAAAAAAAGTCCGTCACAAATGTGTCTGTTCACGGTAAGACAGCGTGGTCAGTAACTGGCACATCCTCACTGTGAGGCTCGATAATTATAAACAAATACAAAGAATCCCAACAATCTAATCCACCGAGTCCAGGTGCTCGCGGAGCTAGGGAGGCGTCACCGTGGGCTATGGAAGCCGAACTTCCTTCGCCAAGCGCCACACAGACGTGGCCACAAGGCCGTCACCCGCGCTCGACGACAGGTTTTTCTGCTGCAGGAATGTCTCCAACCCGAAGGCACATCGTCGTCGCTCCTATCGCTGAGCAGCGCCGCGGGACGAGGGGAGGTGACGCTGTGTCGTTTTTCCTGTTAGTTTCGTTATAAATTCGCACGGCGGTGAACCAATATCAATGAAAACGCCGGCACGGTGACTTCTCCTGTATCTTCCAGCAGGAGCGTCTCAAATTCAGAGACAGCTCCGGTGAGAGCTGACAAATGAACCACCTTGTATACAGTTAATTCAAAAACAAAAAACAAAGGCACCTCATATAAATGATCAGCAAGACTCTGCTATCTGACAACAATGCATTTTAAACGCTCTAGTAAAACGCAATCCCCCGACTCTGGAGGGGCGGGAGGGGGACCTAGGACCGCACTCGCCTTCCGCACCTTTGCGGCGAGACGGAGCCCCTGTCAGCGCCGTCTGTCTTATTGACAGATCGATGCAGGCCTGGAATAGAAACGGGGCTAAAATATGGGCCATTCATAACTCAGAATAAATGTTCCTAAGCGCTGACAAGCTTCTGTCAGCTAAATTGCTTTTATTAGAAATATCTTTGCCTAAATGTTTCCACGGGTATTTTCATTAGGAAACTTTGTAATTAATTCATGTTCCCAACTAGTAATTAAACAACTTCTCCCTGTGTTGGTGATCCAAGTCAGTAGACTGTGTATGTGTGAGGCACTTATTTAAAGTTGAAGGAACAATTCCGGGACAGAAAGTTAATTCCTATCTTTCATTCTCTTAGAGTAGAACGTCTGCCTAGAAAGCGATGCACCAATAATAAATTTATGATTCAATATGGATATCAGCCCATAGCTAAAAATTTGCAGATCTATATAACCAAGCACATTAAACAGTCCTCGGGTGACATACGACCATGAGAAACTTTCATAATTCAACACACACTATAGTGAGAACTATCACAACAGCGGGACTCATTCTAAGCCCCATTTTTAAAACAACCTGTGGATGTCGTCCATGTAATGAATGAAATCAACAACTTACACACACGAAAAGAAAAGCAAATGACCTAAAGAACACCTTAACCTCTGTGAAAATCTGTTCATTTTTTTTTTTTTAAGATGCTATTATGATTTAACATTAATTAAGGAGTCTTTTGGTCTCTAAAGAAAACCACTGCTTGAAATCCCTGAAAAGAAAAATACGCAGGAACATATAAAGCCTACTTCTAAGAGCAACCGGATTCAGTATTCCTGTTCAGAGCATAAACATTCACTAAAATGAATTAAAGTAGTAAAAATAACAAGCTGGACTGATACAGACGACCCCCCAAATCCTGTGTGGAACCAGAAAGGAGGGTGAAATGAGTAAAAATTAACCAAGAGACATCGTATGCCAGGCCTTGGGGAAAAAAGGCCCAATAAATTTTAAAGTATTAAACTCAGAATACTGTATTTAATTACAGTGGAATTAAACTTAATTTTTAAAAAAGAAAGAAAAGGAGCTCTGGCTGGTGTGGCTCAGTTGGTTGGGCACAACCTGTCCACGGAAAGGTTGCGGGTTCGAGTCCAGGTCAGGGCACATGCAGGAGGCAGCCCATCGATGTTTCGCTCTCACCTCAGATGTTTCTCTCTCTCCCCCTCTCCCTTCTTTTTCTAAAAAGAAAAAATCAATTAAAAAAATAAAAACACAGAAGTAAAGTAGACATGTCCTGGAATATTTGAAAATCAAGCAATATCCTCCTAAATAAGCAACGGAGAAAAGACAGACACCACAAAGGAGATTTTAAAATATCTTTTTTCTTTTTCACTTTGAGAAGTTCGGTTCAGTTTATTATACTGTCAGGTAGATTTACAACTAATGCACTTACCATTCTGCTGACAAAAGGCCAAAATTTAAGAGGGTATTTTCTTCCAATAAAGCTAAGTTTTTGTGATCTTTAATATAAGATGTTAAAGCTGCACAGGCAAAGAAATATACCTCATGTCCTGTTCCAGACACACACCCACTCCTATTACACAGCCTGCTGCAAATGGGAATTTAATGGGGATAATGCTCTGAGTCATCTATTCCTCATGAAATTACTCTTGAGTAGAATTTGACAAGAGTTTTCTTTACCCAAAACAGGTAGAAAAATCAGCCCCCATATCAATTATAACCAACTGGGAGATGACCTTTAATCAAAGAGGAAGGAAACTCCTCCTCCCCTATAGAACCCACCTCCTGCCCACAAGGTGGTTTGACAATTGGCCTCCCAACTTTTGGGCAGTGGGAGGCAGTAACAAAAGCTAAAAAGCGGCTCAGCCTATGAAACTCTTCTGAAAGACAGAAGGAAGCCTTGAATGAAGATGGAAACAATGTATCAGAATTTGTCAGGGAAAAGCTAATGGCTCTTAGAGCAGCGCCTCACAAAATAGCTACATCTTAGAGTCACCCAGGGAGCTTTTAAAAATCCCACTGTCCCCCCTTATCAATTAAAACAATTAAATCACAATGTGTAGGGCTGGGAAACGGGCATTAGTATTTTTTAAAGACTCGATTTCAACTTGCAACCAAATTTGGGAGCCACTGGTTTAGAAGATTTTCATCTTTAAAAAACAAATTTCTACCTTATGAAAGTAGAAAAAGCAAAGCATTTAAAATAAAAATGCACAGAAAAGGAGATGGCAAAGATAAGAGTAAATAAGCAAAGAAATAGAAAACAGACAAAAAGCTGCCTTTTTAAAAACATTTTTTAAATGATAAACTTCTACTTAAAATGATGAGGGAAATAAAATAAAGGCACAAATTAGAAACAGAAGCGGAGACGTTCTTCAGATGTTTCAGCATTAAAACAACAAGGGAATGTCATGAACAACTCTAGGCCAATATCCTTGATAACTCAGAGTAAATGGAGAAGCTGCTTGAAAGACACAAATTACAAAACTGACTCACACACACAAAAAAGCCCATCATCAATCTCCAAAATTGAATTTCTAACCACAAGTCTCAGGAAGAACATTCTGAAACCAGATGGCTTCGCCGGTACAGTCTATCAACTGTTGCAGGGAGAGCGGAGACGGGGCCTACGCACGCTTGCTCAGAAAGGAAATGAAGGAGGACTTCCCGACTTACTTTACAGCCACCAAAACCAGACAGACGTTACGGAAAAACCACCGACACATATGCCTCGTGGGGCTAGACATAAACATCTCGACCAAAAATGTCCCCAAATCAAATCCAGCAACAGATGAGCAAAGGGTGGCACACCAGGGCGCAGGTGTGGCCCATCTGGGAGCCCAGGATGTGTTACCATCCGAAGGTCCAGTCTGCGTCATTCACCGTATTAACGGGTTAGAAAACAAAGCCGTGGGACCACCCTGATAGTTGTAGAAAAGCAAGTGACAATATTCAATACTCATTCCTGATTTAAAGAAAAAAACCACCTCTCAGGGAAGTAGAGGCAGCAATGTGCCGTGATCACCTTCCTGCCCGTGGTCTCCCAGGCGCCCGGCCCTCCACTGCCCTGCTTGGTGGCCCTGGAGCTGGGTCCTCTTTCTTCTTCGCCAGCTGCCACGACAGCCGTTTCATCCATAGGGGGCGCTACAGGAAAGGCCCTCTGCCCGGCCCCACTGTGCGGCTGCTCCTGCTCTCAGGAGGAGGGGTGCCCAGCGGCACACGCACCCGGGCGGTTCCAGCAGCACCCCCATGAGCATCTTCCCAGTGGCTTCTGGGGGCTCCCGAGGGTCGGCTCATCTGCAGCACACACCATGGGGACTGGAACCAGAAAGACAGGCCGCCTCCGACCCACACGCGAGGCTGCCAAGTTTCAGTCCCCGGCAAGTCTCAACGGGACCCAGGGGCAGCTTCCTTGGTAACTGTGGTACATCTGCTCGGCGGAATATTACTCGGCAGGGAAAACGGAGGAGCGACCAGGGAGACACGTGGAGGAGCCCTAAGTGCATATTATCAAGTGAAAGAGGCGGGTGTGAAAGGCTCCATCCTGTACGATCCCGACTACAGGGCCTTGTGGAAAAGCAAACCTAGTAGAGGCCAGCGGTGGCCAGAGGTCAGGGGAGGGCGAGGATGGGGGGGATGAACGGGGACAGCGCCGGGACCTCCAGGGAGCCGGGACTCTTCTGTTGGATACTGCGGCGACAGGCACGGCATCTCGGGCACTCGTCAAAACCCACAAAACTGAGCACCACAAGGAGCGAGCCCTACTGTGCACTGTGGAGTTGATATATTGTTTCCACAGCGGTTCATCAATTTTAACTTACATGTTAAAGAAAAAGGGAAACTGTGTAGAGGGCGAGGGGATATAGGGAGCTCTCTGTCCTTTCTGTTCAAATTTTCTATAAACCTAAAACTGCTCCAAAAAACACAGTCCATTCATTTTTAAAACACAGACACATTTTCAGTCTCCCATAACTTCCTCCAAGGTCCCTGCCCCTGGCGGGGACACGCCGCCCGGCCCCCTCCCTCCGAGTGCGGGCGAGGCTGGAAGTCCGGCACCGACCATCCCGTGCGTGTGAAGGGTTCCACAGGTGTCACCAGGGCCCAAAAGCAGGTGACAGAGCTCATAGAGGGAGCCTGTCCTGGGATGATCGGGCGAGTCCTTCAAAGGCACTGGGCCCTCCCTGAAGGAAGGGCCTCCAAGTTCGAGAGAGATCCTCCTGGTGGCCTTGAAGAGGGGGCCCTTGTGAGGGGCCATCGAGGCAAACCCTAAATGGGCCTCCAGAGAATGGGAGCAGGCTCTAGACAAGGCCAGCAAGGAGACGGGGATGTCAGTCACGCAGCCCCCGAAACTGGACGTTGCCGACAAGCCGTGAGCGTGAAGGAGCACCCCGGGAGGCCGCAACCCAGCTGAGGGTCAGCTTTAGCCCGTGACACGCTGAGCACAGGGCCCGGCGGGCCAGGCCCATTAGCATAAAGTCTGACCCGAGCAAACGGTGAGATAATTTATGTTGTTCAAAGCCACCAGCTTTGTGGTCATTTGTCACATAGCCACAGAACACTAATAGCATACGGTACCTTCAAGCTGACGAACCACCAAAGTCAATAAATTCCATTAAAAGAAGTCATTTTGGGTTTTTGTTTATGCTGAAAAATGAGCTGAATTTCATAGTCATAAAAATGTAAATGACTATTTTGCATATAACGGGTGTTTGACATTTTAAAAAGCCGAATGACAAATAGCACATATGACACAACCACGGCCTATTAGGAAAGACGCACAAACAAGAAAAAAAGGGGAGAACAAATCTATCAGGGGGAACTTTTCAAAATGCTCGGGACTTTTCCAGCTGTTACCCAGCGACATTTGAAAACAAGCCAGCACACAGGTGCTGATCCCACAGAAGTACAAAAACAAAATTTTAAAAATCTGCAAATAAAATATGTCCTAAATCCTGGCTAGAGAGGTAATTCTCCAAAGTGCAGTCCGTTTATGCTTTTTGAAATGAAAATCTCCGGAATATAAGGTGAGGGCCAACCATGTGACAGAAGAAAAACAAAGAGCCGGTGCACCGGGATGGACGCAGGGAGTCGAAAATTCTGGTGAGGCTAACTAACCATTTTCTAAAAGATGCACAGTCACTGATATGGAAGAAAATATTGAAAATCTAAAGACCTGCAGGTTTTGATGACTTTTCTTTTTGTGACAGGTGAATAAAAAAGGTATTTGGCTTTTCTGTTGGTCCTCTTATCAAACCACAGTTTAATGAAACTAATGATATCAGTCTCATGGACACCAAATTCTGTCCCAGCCTTATCACTGTGTGATTCAGACTAAACTTAGAGCGCGTGAAGCAGACCGTCTCGTTAACATTAAAAGTACTTGAAAGGGAAGTTCATATATGACGTTTAGCAACCAAAAAGGGACATAAAAAATGAGTTCATAGAAATGGGACAGAAATAAATGAAATATTGGTAATATTTCAGTAAACTAAACCTGAGGAGTATTGAATAACTATGCAGAAATGTTTATGATCAATCAAGGCTTAGAACTGATTTTAAAAATTAGTAAAGGACATAGTTTCAATTGTATTGAAGAGTTATTCTAATAGATGAGTGGGTAAGCAAACTGCGGTATATCCACACCGTGGAATATTATTCAGCCATGAAAAGGAATGAAATACTAATCCAGCGGCAATGTGGCTGAACCTCGAAGGCATTATGCACCGTGAGAAGCCAGAAACGAAGACCGCATTTTGTCTTCTCTCATTTACATAAAATATTCAGAATAGGACATCCATTCTGGGCATGGGGGACTCCTTGGGGGATTATGAAAATGTTTGGGAACCAAATAGAGGTGAATGCCAATGAATTATGTACTTTAAAGTGGTCAGTTCTATATTATGTGAATTTCACCTCAATTTTTAAATTTTTAAGAAGTTAATCTAGCCCAGCTGGGCGTGGCTCAGCGGTTGAGCGTCGACCTAGGATCCAGGCGATCGGGGTTCGATTCCGGGTCAGGGCACATGCCCATCTCCAGCAGGGGGTGTGCAGGAGGCAGCTGTTCAATGACTCTCTCATCATGGGTGTTTTTCTCTCTCTCTCTCCTCTCTCTGAAATCAATAAAGATATATTTTTAAAAACTAATAGTTAATCTAGTCAGCCTTCATAATGACAGCTGTTACAGACAGACGTACAGAGAACATCTCGTCCCCATTTCTGTCAAGTTAGGTCTGCCGATAAAGATTACTGCACATGAAGAGAAAGTCATGAACTATCCGTTTAAAGTGCATGTTGAGCCTTTACACCCGGTGCTAGAAAGCTCACCAGCTCCCGCACTCCTGCTGAGTGTCCCATCCTCTGCTAGGCCTGTGATGAGCATAATTTGCAGCTTTGCAGAGAATTCGATGTACTCCTACGCCAAGGTGGCGGTTCACACGGCCGCACTGAACAGTACTCACGCTTCCTCCTTTCCCGCCAACCGCGGCCGAGGCTGGACGCGGCCGAAGTCTGGATTCTGGCTTAGGCCACCAGCCTCGGAAAGCTAAGTGCGCGTCAAATAAAATACTCAGCGCGTCAGCCAAAGAGGAAGGTGGGCGGTGGCTCTAGGGTCACAGCTTCCCCCCCTGCACCCACTCACCGGGAGACGTGACAGGGAGGTGCCCCGTGGCGACCAGAACTAGGGGGATGGGGTCGGGCGGAGAAACAAAGCCTGAGTGGTCACGGCTAGAAGCCGGTCTGGGGAAAGGCCCCCGTCGTGAGGGATGGAACTCAGTGTTGAGTCAATGCCCGGTCACAGCAGCAGCCTTCTCCTGTGGTGCGCTGAGAATCGCACGCCCCCTACGTTTCTTTGCCCCTTTCTGACGGGCCTCGCGTGAAATACGATCTCTCAAACCCCGCGTCTGCAGAGCGGGAGCCGCAGCAGCTCGACCAACGGAGGGCCGGGAGGGAAGATGCATGTCTGTGCCCTCCAGCTCTCAATCATCGAAACAAAACGTTGTTAGCTGGGCTACAGGGAAGACGAATTTGTCTGTCTAATCCCTCTGCTGGAAACCGTATTATAAAGTGTTGTCATAGAGAGTCGTGATCAAAGACTGTACATTTATAGATGCAGAAAAAAAGCAGTTTAAGTATGATCAGCAGTTTTTAAATGTTATTTTTCTAAGTACTGTGGTGATTATGTCATTGGCCATCTTTTTGGAAATCTGTAATCCGCCGTGATTTTTTCATTCTAAATAAATATTGAATTTTGCACATAAATTTGTATTTGTGTTTTTTCTTAAAGGCACCTCCCCCCGACCAGGTGTAGGCTTCAGGTCCCCGACAAAACCTGGATCTTCCCCTGATGCTAGGAAATTATGTCTTAACATGTATGTTTACCAAGTAACCATCTCTGCAGTTTTGTTTTTATTTCATGTGAGTTGCAACATCCAATAACCCAGTCATATCATGGCCTCGGAACCCAGGAGTTAAAGGGGTTCATTTGAAATCCATCCCTTCCGCTCACTGTGGACTTTATCTCACATCTCGTCAACCTTCAGCGCAAAATGCTCACCTCTCTCTAACGCGAATACAAATGTCACTCCCGGTAATTGGGCTGCACCGACGGCCTTTAGCTGTGTACTGCTCATGCCTGCGACGTTCTTAACACAATCAAAGTTACGGTTATCCCAGCGGCAGAGCCTAGGCTTCGAGTACAAAATATATGGAACCAAATGCTGGCCTGACAGTACCAATCCATTCAAGAAAATGAAAACAAAAGGCTCCGTCATCTAATTCCACTGAGAAAACGTTCATAAATGATACCAACATTTTTAAAACCACCTTTACGTACTATGAAAATGCACTTAAAATATAAACACAAAAACGCCCAAAGCTAGATGCCATTTATGAGCATATTCCTAATGGCGCATTTTATTTGTATTTTATTTCGCCCCCTTTACACATTAAGGCCCACTTAAAATAACCTAATTTGTCATGATTGTGAAGAGATTCTCAGCCTAAAGCTACATCAAAGAAACTGTAAATAAAATTTCAGAAAGCTGTAGCCATAGGTGGAAATCAAATGAGACCTAATTTCACATAAATGACTAACTGAAGCTCTAAGTAGGTGGCATTTATAGAATCGCCTGGGCACAGTGACTGGCGTTGCTCCCTGTGGCTACAGAACGTTATTCTAATATATCAACAACATCCTGGCAGCCAAGACAGAAAGATTTCAGTTGAATAAAAAAATTAGAAGTCATGTTAAAAAAGTAAAGAACTGAGTTTAGACTTGGAATAATACATATATTTCAGTGGTTAACCCCAATGGATACACTTACTAAACTTTAAAAAAAAAAGGCCTGGCCAGTAACAGCTGAAGAGCAATCAGCCATCACATATCCCAGCCCGTCCTGTCCCCCCCAGAACCACGCTCCAATTCTGGGGTGCGGGGCTTTTTACAACGTGAGCTCTGGCTCGTGAGAAGTGAACGTTTACACATCCGAGTGGCATCTGGGGGACCCGGTTCCCAGGAAGGTCCTTTCTGCTCATCACAGCATCTCCGGCACCTGCACCGCGTCCTGCTGAAAGCAGAGGGTCCGTATCTGTTTAAGCAGCGGGTCGAAGGGAGCGGGGGCGGGGTGGGGCCTGCAGCCTCCCGCAGCCCATCGGCCGGCACTCCGCGGGGGCTCGCTGCGGAGGAAGGGGAGCGGTGGTCGGGAAACTGCGAGGGCCAGCGCCGGACCGGTTCTGCTATTTTGTAGGTTTTATTACTGACCTCTTCCCCTACTGCCCTAAAGTTCAGAATTTGAATACAGGGCGCCCCAAAGCAATGTCCACACACTCAGAATGTGATAGAAACCAGCTGCTCAGTGTGTACACATTGGGGGGGACACCCTGTAGATTAGTTACATAGACAAAGTACCTGAATAGCACCCGGGTTCCTCAGATCTGTGTAACCATTCATGATGTATAACAACCTTATATTTAAAAAAACATTTTAAATACCAAGACTCTCAATACGAAGTAATTTTGTGCGTTCCAACGTATCTGTCTCCACGGCACAATAATTTAAACTCTGTTTTCATCAACATTTTATAATAGACCGTTTTAAAAGCCAAACAGTTAGCAATTCTGTCACAAACGCAAAACACCGGAAGCAATCGCCGGATTTCCACTTTTATAAAATGTGAGCTTGTCGGGGTCAGAGCTGCGCGCTCTTGCTGACCACGCGGGCGGACAGCTCCGGCGGGCGGCCCCCTGGTGCCGTCTGGGGCCATTATCGGCAATTACGGAGCTTAATGGAAGGCCGGCCGTGGGCACGCCGGCGTCCCCTCAGCCCTGTCATCAGCTGCTTCACGGAGTCACGTTAGCTCCTTCACCCGCTGGCTCTCAGGCTGCCCAGCCGTCCTCCCAACATCGTTTACGCACAGACTCTCGTCACCTCTCTACTTTCCACTCAAACATTTACAAACTCGGATTCCGTAAGGACGGCGTGTTTTGGCAAAACGAATCTGTGGCGAAGGGGAAAACCTCAGGAAAGCGGTTGCCCGCGGCGTGTAAGGGCAGAGGTGGCCCGGTAATGGCCTTGGGGGGACGTCCTGGGGTGACGGGCCGTCTTCTGCCTTTTCAGGGGTCTGGATTAAACAGGTGTGTGCCTATGTGGAAACTCAGCCAAGGTCCCCTTGAGATGTCAGCACGTCTGCTGAATTTAAATTGTGCCTGGAGAGAAAATATAACTACGCGAGATGCACGCTGAGGGGCCTCGGGGGGAGTGCCTGAGACACGGGGCAGGCTGGGGCAAAGAGGGACGCGCCCGGAGCAGGGCCCTGGTGGAGGATGAGCCCCTAGAACACCCGGGGGAGGCTCGGACGCACTGCCCAGCTCTGTCCCCTTCTCTGCTGAAAGTCTCCATGAGAAAATGCTCCCCATTTTAAAACGTCACTTCTTCATAATCCTTCTGACTTCAAAATTCACCCAGTAAAGAAAGGCGACTGGGCCAGAATTCCCAGAGACTTTGGACCGTGATCTAGTGACTCTCCTCTTGCTTGATGGTTTCAGGTATTTACAGCAACCACCCGAAGAGTTAAAAGTAAATAAAAACGTTAAGTTACTGAAATGCGTAACTTATCCGAGCCATAGGTCCCTCCTACGTACCAGGTGCCTCTCAGTGCTACGGGGAGAGACACCGTCACCGCAGGGCGACGGGATGTGTTACGTGAGACAGGAGCACACGTGGGAGGGCGTTTTCTGCACCATGGAGGAGTTAAATCTTTCCAGATGGAGGAAAAGGTTCTTTCTAGACCGTGGAAAACTGAATAATTAAGCATAGAATACCGAAGCCTTAGAGCCAAAAGTTACGTCCTTACGGTGGTTGCTCCCTGAACATACCAAACCATCTAAAATAAATGCACCACCCTGGACCCCTCCCCTTACTCCCCTACGTGCTGCACATTTTCAGTCACCCGCGTAATCCAGGTGCCCCTTGCGCACCCCCGCGCCCACGCGGCGTGCGTTCCATTTCAAATAGTGAAAGGTGTGTCCACGTTTGATGGGATCACTTCATAGGGATTTTTTTTCCATGACAAGTTCTACCTGGAGCTCACTTTGTAAAACGCTGCTCTGAAGTCTTGAAATCCCAGGAGCGGACGCTCTGGGGTGAGAGAGGTTTCCTGGGCCCGGCAGCAAATACAAACACACGCCTCTCTCAAAGCAACTCGGCTCAAGCACGAATATCAAAATATTAAAATATCAAACGTGGATATTCTAAATATTTTACGTCTTCCTTTTAAGGCATGTGGATGGCTCCATTTCCCTTAATAAGTAGTTTTCCCCTCTAAAAACCTTAAGCAAAATTCCAGTACATGTGTCCTTACTTTAATACCTCTTATCTGCACAATGCCAATAGCACTACTAACTTACATTCTTAACATAAAGATTAAACTAGATACCTTCACAATGAAGAGCAGCCCGGCAGGTGTGGCTCAGTGGTTGAGCGTCGACCTATGAACCAGGGGTCACGGCTAGATTCTTGGTCAGGGCGCATGCCCGGGTTGCAGGCTCGATCCCCGGTCGGGGGTGTGCAGGAGGCAGCCGATCAGTGACTCTCTCTCATCTCTGATGTTTCTCCCTCTTTCTCTCCCTCTCCCTTCCTCTCTGAAGTCATTTTTAAAAAAATGAAATGTGCTCATGTTCAATAAATAGTAATTAATAAAAATATTCGCCCACACACATGTTCATGCATTTGCACAGACGTGCTCTTAGCCTGGGCCGGGAGCGAAGGCGGCCAGAACTCCTCGACCTTCTTTCAGTCGCAAAGTCCTAACTCGGCCTCACTGCCTGGCTGACCACTTCAGTGTCACGATGTTTCCTCGACTCCCTTTCAGATCCAGACTCTACTTCACTCCTCACCAAGACGAGCGCTCTTCACGGAGCTCCCCGGCCAAGACCTTAGAATTATTGTATCATTTCTCCTTTAGTGGCTGAGAACAGAAATCCCACTGGACCTTCGGCTCAGATAATCCTCTAAGAAAACTCCCAGTGACTGAGCTGGGCCAGAGGTTCAGGTTCAAGATGCTTTGTAATTTGTTTCAAACCATTTTCCAGGGGCGCCTTCGAATGATCCCTCGGCTGGACGAGGCGTTTTGTTCTGAGGGTCTTTGAAAAAGTCAGGTAGGAAAAGGCACTTCTAGGGGAGTTAAGACGGAAAACTGCATTAGAGTCGATGATGAAGACTATTTGGAGATTCCGGGAAAACAGATTTCTAAGACAAAAAAATTAAATGTAAAATCTGATTTCATTTATAATATATAATAATGTCTATTATGTAACAACACTGCATTATCACTTTGAGGTAGAAAGAAGTGAGATTTTGAAGCTATAACTTTGCAAGGGGCATCTCTCTGCAGGGCACCAGACCGGTCCGCAAATTTCAGAGCAACCTTGCAAAACAATCTTTCCTGTTGATCAGCTTATGAATCTCCACGTTATGTTTCCACTAAGCAAAAAATAAAGGATTCTCCATGGCTACTATTAAATTATAAATCTCGCCCAACATACCATAAAGATGTAAAAATAGTTAAACCGCCCTCTAATGCCTTAAGGGCAGATACAGGGCCTGAGGCTCAGTTCACGGGGCCGGCCCGTCGCGCTGACGTTTTCTTCCCGTGAAACACCTTGAATGTCGGGTGCAGGTATGAGTCCCACTTTGCTGGAATGTGAATTGTATTCATGGGACAACCTGAAGGCCAGCAGCCCGATCTTCGCCCTTCCAGGCCTTCCTGGGTTCAACACCAGCGTGGCCTGGGAGCTGGCCCGCGCTCCTCGCCGCGCCCAGTCCTGTGGGGGGACGGCTGTTTTTACTCGAACTTTTCTGAGAGAGCTACTTTCCCTATTGTTCCCTGACCTTGTATTTCAGTCTTAGAGGAAACAATAGAGCAATTAGGACTTTATTCAGCAGACAAGGGAGCCTGCCTTCCCTAAGTAAATGGGGGGGGGGGGGCCTGCTTTCTACCCTAAATGAGAAGGACATTAAGCAGTGGGGAAAAAACTGCAAATGCCCAAAGAAATAGATCTTTCAGAAGAACTAGGGGAAAAACAATTTGATCCAAAAAAAAAAAAAAAATTGAATGTGTAAAAGTACTTGGGTGAATCCCTGTAGTCCTAAAACAACTTTACAAAATGATACATATGGTAAAATAGACAAACCTATCGTTTCAAAAAGAAAAGAGACACTTTTTTGGCAAAAGGAGTAAAAGCTACACTAAAAACTTTTTTCTAAAAAAAAAAACACTTAGATGAGTATCTTTCTCAAGAAATGGCCAGATGCCCAAATATTTTATTTTCACCCAAGAAAACCCTGTTCTTTTTGTTGACAATGTGCTTTATTTTAAAACTAGAGCAGCACAAACGGTTCAAAGGAAGACTTTCCGAAGTAGAAAAAAAGCCGACAGCAAACCAAGCCGGAGCTGGAATGACGACACCAGCGCCCCGAATCCGCACATGCTTCAAAGTATATTATACGACCGCAAACAAATATGCACGTGTCCCCTCGCTGAACAGCTTCGGAATTGCCATGATTCATTCTTTCATTTCCCCAAGTACTTAGAAAGCAGCGCAGCTCCTGATTTTACAAGAAAATTAATGAAAAAGGGAAAATAAAACACGAAGTGCTTTGACACAGAGAAAGTGTGTGATGAAACGTGAATCCTCCGGTTCCCTTTTCACTCGCGGAGCGGCTGGGACGGGCTGAGCCTGGGGTCGGCCCTGAGCGGCAGGAGGGGCGTGAACCCCGGGCACAATCGCGGGGCTGCCCGTTGAGGCGGTGCACGCGGGAGTGTGAGGGGCGTGAGGGGCGGGAAGGGTGGGGGGCAGCCGATCACCGCCGTCCGAAGCAGGGACTCAGGGCTTCGCAAAGGTATCGTGGCCTGGAAGAAGGCTGTGAGGCGTTTTACACGCTTCATCAGACGGGAAGGCAGTGCTGGGGCGTCTCAACGCTGGGGGGCCGCGCTAAGAATTGCAGGAAACCCAAAGACAGGCTCCCACTCGGGCACTCGTTCACCTCGGCGCTCCCAGCTATCCTAAGGAGATCCGAAATTACATTGCTTAGCGTCAGACTCGGGGGGTTTTAAATGAAATTAAAAGCCTAAATGGGTACTGACAGAACTCAAGGCTTTTATAAGACTAAAGTGAGGACACAAAAGTCCGCAGTTATCAGCATTCGGGTCTCTGTGCAGGGAAAGTTCCTCGTAGCGTGGCCCGAGCTCCCACCTGCCCTAAGATACCATGCAGATGCCTGGAGTCCTCTCTGTCAGAGAGATCAGAGCGCCACACACACACACACAGACACAGACACGCACGCACACAGACACACACACAGACACACGCGCACACACACACACACGGGGCCACGCCTCCTCACCTCCGGAGGAAAGTCCACTTAGCCAGACAGCCTCACCTGCCATCCGAGGAAGGCCTGAGAGCAGGGAGGCCGGGCCGGCTGCTGAACAAGCCAACTTCCCATCCAGGGGCGAGGGAAGCTTCTGCTCTCACAGATGGCACCGGGCATGGTGCCCACACTGAGCAGCAGGGTGACATCTACCCAGTACCTTAGCTGAAAGTCAGCTAAAAACCAAAACATCAACACAGCACCCCCGATTTCCTTTTCATCAAACCCCCCCCCCCCCCCAAGAGCCCAGGAGAATGAAGTGAAGGATCTGAAGATTCACATCTAATTGAATCCCAACCCGGATGAAACCGTCTGTTTCCTAGAAACTGAAGCTCCAACAGCTAAGTTTCCCCTTTCAAAGGCCACAGCGCGATAGAGAAATGATATTTTCCCTGGGCATCCCTCTGAGCTTTTCACAACATTTATCATGGCGGCAAATAACTTCATAAGTCTCTCTCCTGGACGCATCAGCTCACACTTGGAGAAGTACAGAATCCAAGAATCACAGTCCCAGCGGGGAAGGGCCACGCCGCGCTGCGGAGGGGACCTGGCCCCGCATCAAACCACGAGGCGCAGGCTCCCGGCTCCACGGCTGTCGGGCAGACGTGAGCCCCGGGCAAGAACAGTCATCAAGATGCCGCCGCATCCCCGCAAAGCAAACATAAGGGAACCTGTTATGTTCCCGAGCCACTCGACTTCTAGTCTGTCGCTTTTATCTCACAAAAAAACAAGGCCACGTATGAGGCCCTGATTAGAATATTATAATTGAAAAAATAAGTGAGATTGGAGAACACATAAGGTAAGGGCATTAGAAATTCATAACAAGGTAGGAAAAATATATTTGGTATTTTCACAGTTTCTGCAGCATGCCCCTGCGGAAGCTAAACAACATATGCCCCAAAACGACTGCTGTTTCACCTAAACGTCACACACACCAAATTGTTGGTCTTCTTTTCTTTCCTGGTAGGAAAAAAAAATGATTTAAAAAGCACTTGAACGTATGAAGTTTCAAGGACCCTGAAGATGTCACCCAGTATGCCTTTTAGCCTGGTCCAGGACTTTTTTTTAACCTGGGGTTAGGCCCTGGCCGGGTAGCTCAGTGGGTTAGAGGGTCGTCCAGCTACACCGAGGTTGCGGGTTTGATCTCGTCAGAGCACATGCTAGAATCACCCAATGAATGCATAAGTAAGTGGTCTCTCTTCTCTCCTCTCCTCTCTCTCTAAAGTCACAAAAGAAAAAAAATATATCTGGTTTATAACAGATCTATAATTCTGAGAACATAGTCTATGGGAGAGATCATTATAGATAAAATTCTCGTATTTTGTACCAAAACTTCCTTAATTTACCAGGAATTCCAAACTCAAGCAGAAAGCCTTACCCAAGCAAGTCAAGCAAAATTAATCACCTAGAAAAGTAGTGGGATAACTGTTTTAAACTCTTTCTTTAAAAAATAATAAGGTTTCTTTTAGGAGACGTAAGAAGGGTTACCAAGTATTTTCCCCGGATGCTAGATGCACAAACTAAAAGCTTTAGCAGCTCATGAATACGTTTATTGTTTCCTGCAGCAAGCAGGCAGACAATAGCCGCTATTAAATTGAAATACACTGTGCCCCTTCTTGTCTCCATCTCGGCGATAGCTGTTACACGTACAGCACTTCCCCTCGCTGGGTGTGTAGCGTGTTTGTTAGATAAACTCCAGATAAATCGGAGAGGAGATGCAGCTCTTGGTAGGATAACCCCCATCATTCGACCAACGCACTTCAGATCCTCAAGATCTCGCTGGTCCCCAGAAAAGGAAACTGCTCACGAGGGAGTCATTTTGCCCCCTGGGCCTTGGTCTCCATCATCATAAAGCATTTTACTTATTAGTTTTGTTAATCTATACACTCTTTGTAGGCCGAGACCATGATCCGCTGATGTCCACTCATAATAGATGGCAAAAATACAATGCACAGAATGCAAGGTCCCAAAGGATCTTTGCGGCCTGTTTCATCTTCCATTCTCTAATTCTCTAAGTCTGATCCTCGGGTGGGTAAGTCCATTAAATGCAGTAAAACAAATAAGAGGGTGAGAGGCCCACGCAAATGTGGTGGTGAAATGAAAGGACGACCGTGGGAAGGAGACCATCGGCCACCGTTAAAGATCAGCTGGAGGACCGTCTTCAGTGCTAGGAGGTGTCAGTCGGCGGACAGAGAAGGGCACAGACAGAAATAAGATCCGAGACGATCCACCAGATCAGTGAAGTCTTAAAATTTTTTTATGATTATGTCGTTCCAGTTTTTTATTACCTACTTTATTAAAGAGTTTCCCATCAGAATTTACCAAAACTCTACAAAAATTCTAGTTCTAACTTTTATAGAAAATCAGAAGTATTTTTTGTGGGTTGTTCCCCCTCCCCCAGTTAAAACCTGCACAGAATATCTAATTATAATCTGAAATAATCAAAATCAAAACTTTCCTTATTTTTATTAAAAAATGTTTATGCTCTTTGGGCCACAAAGGAATTAGCACTTAGAAGCTCACATCTAGACAATCTGTATTAAGATTCCAAAAGACAGAGAAAAAGCTGTGAGCCACACGTCTATCACAAAATTATTTATAACAGCACAAAATTCTGGAAATAACTAAAAATTATTCAAATAAGAAGGATTACATAAGTTGTGGAATACCCACTGGATCTTCTGTTTTGAAGCCAGTCAAAATGGGCATAAAACCCAAGTGGCCACATGGAAATATTAAAAAAAAAAAATAGACAATAAGCTGGAAGAAATCCATGCCTTAAAAAAAGAAGTTTTAATTAACCAAACTACATAAAAACACAAAAGCAAAATCACTCATCATGATATTTCATACAGAGACTAAAGAAGGTAACCTAAATAAAGATGCATTTTTAACTACGTCAGATCTGAGCTATCTTCCAAACCTTTTCTTCTTATGCCTAGATATACATATCACTGAATATTGAAAAAAATCTTTCTCATTGTGTAAAAATCCAAATAAAGTCACTCCAATTCTTTAAAACCCTGTTTAATTATACTTGGGATCTTGTCACTGAGTTAAACTCAAAGAACTGAACATTAAGTCATTGTACAAAACTACACTTATTTTTATGAAAATCAGCCAAAATAGGTCACTTTCCTACAGGAAGTGACAGTTAAGAATATTTCAGATTTTCACGCTTTCGAAGTGGGTGTCCGCCCCTGGGAGCAGCTCTAGAGAGATGTCCGAGGACGCCCTCACTTGCAGTTCATGCTTTTCTAGACCTGAATTCTGGCTTTGATCCCCGTAAGGACCCACGGCTCCCAATAGACTTTCATCACTGCCGGGCTACTGGACAAGATCACCCTGAAAAGTCACCCCGGGTCAGATTAAGGGTGTCCCCAAGGCGCGTCTCTAGGCTTCGGGAGCGGCCTGTGCCCGGCGGGCCAGGGGTTGGCTGCGATGGGCACGGTGGCTCATCAGAGGGCGGCCAGCTCCCAACAAGACGCAGGGCAGCTACCGCACAGACGCGAGGATGGCGCGGGGCTCGGGCGCGTCACAGCACAGCCCCCAGCTCCGCGCCGGGGTCCTTTGTCAGGAACGGGGGACAAGCGCTCCTGACATTCAGTCCCCCCATCGCGCTAACTGCTGATGGCCAGCAGGACTCCCTGACGAAAGAGCCGAGCGGGAAAGAAAGGGGCCAGGCGGCAGGGCAGGCCCATTTAGGAGGAAGGAAGGAGATCTGGCCCTGCCCGTGTGGCTCAGTGGGTTGGGCGTCATCCTGTGCACCGAAAGGTTGCGGGTTCGATTCCCAGTCAGGGCACACGCCTGAGTTATGGGCTCGATCCCCAGTGGGGGGCATGCAGGAGGCAGCCGATGGATGTTTCCCTCTCACATCGATGTTTCTCTCTCCCTTTCCCTTCCTCTCTCTAAAAATCAATAAAGAATATTTTTTAAAAAAGAAAACCTATCAGACGAATGCATGAAGGAATTAATGAGACATAATCAGAGACTGAAGCGTCGGATGATCCAGAGGAAATGCCCGAATGCTGCTTAGTCTATAGGGAAGGCCTGCGTGTTCTCTGGACGTATCCCTAGCAGCATAAGAAAGAAATCAATAAATGCCTTTCAAAAAGGAAGGCTTAAACAGGAGATAAGGGAAAATATATAGGTGCCAGAAAATATAAAACGAATGCAGACTTCAGACAATTCTGTCGCTAACGAGCTGCGGGGCTGAGGGAGGGAGAAACCGCTGGGAGATCTTACACTACTTTGTGTCACATGGAATCGTTTAGATGTATCTTTTTTTAGTGATATTTATCTATTAATCAAGATGCAGGTTTATAGTCTAATTTTGAGCCTTACTGTAAGGTCCTTATCAGCAACGATTTTGTATAATCTACCATGACTATATATACACACACGTCGGCTTTAGTAAGGCAATTTAGGATGCGTTCTGCATGTTTGAAATCGAAAGCCAGAAGCTAACCATTATTTTAACAAGCTGTCAGGATATGCACAGTTTTGCCAGAGTAACATCCTTTATACTGGTTTTTTGAAAAGATGATAAAACTTAGATTTCCCTCAACAAACCAGAGGTACATAAAATTGTCATAAAATTCCTATGCAGCGTATGACTCAGATGCTACCCAAATCCTTCATAAGTAAGATTTATTTCCACAAAATTATCCCTGGTTTTGAACTCAGATAATTTATTGCCACTTCCCTACAACATATTTTATTATTTTCTATCACTGAAGAGAAAAAAGAAAGAATAAAATTGCATCATCAGTGTTTTATTTATCAAATTTTATTACAATCTTGAAGAACACTCAACTGTTGACTCCCTGTTTCTCTGCCACTGATCTCCCCGGGCAGGCCCAGCCCCAATTCTCCACAGTTTGAGGGAATGGAAAGAAATCTAAACAGCAGGTCGCTACAACGCTCCAGTTCAAAGCCAACGGATTAACACCGCAAGCTGCCGCCATCCCCTCCTGCAAGCGTTTCTGTAGCAGGCGTCCTCCAACATCCTATACACCGTCTTGTCCACTGGCCCATCCAGGACGTAGAACAGTGCCTGGCACACAGTAAGTGCTCAAAAACGTACTGAACGCATGAACTCTTACTTTACCTGCCCGACAGTCTAGGAAGTTATCCGTTTAGAGATGCATCTGAGCCCGGCCGGCGTGGCCCAGTGGCCGAGCATCGATCTGTGACCAACCAGGAGGTCAGGGTTCGATTCCCGGTCAGGGCACAGGCCCGGGTTGCAGGCTCAATCCCCAGTAGGGGGCAAGCAGGAGGCGGCCGATCAGTGACTCTCTGGTCATTGACGTTTCGATCTCTCTCTGAAATCAATTTAAAACTTTATTAATTTTTTTTTAAAAAGACATCTGAATTTCAAAATATATGGGGGTGGGGGACATGTGCATCTTATGAACCATGAAATACCATCGTTATAAATGTAAGAAAAATAGAACATGATTATATAAGTGGCAAAGAGCTTATAATCAGAAACCCTATCACTAGACGGTCATCATTTGCTTAAATACTGGAGCTGGTTCACTCCATCTAGGCTGCTAGAAACGTACAGATCTTAAAACTAAGAGCCAAAAATCTCAGGGGAGCCAAATAATCCTTTAGAGGTAAGAGTAAGGGGGGGGGGGGTCCTGGGTTGAACCAAAGTTATTCCATCTTGTGTTGCCTGGAAGAGTATTAAAGGTGGTTTTGGTCTCTACTGAAAGGCAAGGAAGACATCACAGCACCCAGGGCCGGGTAAAGTAACGCAATGAACCAAAAAGAGCGATCGCCCCGCGCTCCCCGAGGAAACAGCCTTCCCGCTCCTCTGATATACATACTGTCCCGACATTCATTTTCCGTTCTCAGCCTAACATTAATTAACAGCCTGCAAAACTGTTATTATAACTGCCGCCTCAGTCAACAGATCATAAGGCTTTTTGCTTCAAGGATCCTTTCTCCAACCGGATGTTACCACCTGGGGGGCAAAGGAAATAAAGTTCTCTCCTGAGGACTCAGGTACCTTTTTTCCAAATTAAAAACCTAATACTCTAACCACTTACCCGCGACACCAATCAGATTTCCTGCTAAACCTCTCCCCTCAGTGTTTGCCCTTTCACAGCACCGTAAACAAGCTCCAATTGTCTCTATTGCCGGGGTCTGCAGGATCGCCTAGCGCAGTCGGCAATAAGTTTTTGGTGAACTTGACCTTGAACTGTCTCCCAATAGCCTTGACGCTCACAATTAGCCTATGAAGTGAGCACAACGGCCATTATTCCAGTTTCAAAATGACGAGACTTAAGCTTAGAGAGTTTAGGACTTTGCCCAAAGCCACACAGTTAATAAGTGGCATTGTCAAAATTGGATCCCCGGCCCTGTGACGCCGGGTCCAATGCATTCCTCGCAATCACAGACTTAATGTCCCGTGCCCAGGAGCTTGCCTTCCCTCTCTCTGCCCTCACATGACAAATGGAACTTGTCCCCAAAAGCTGGCTGGCTCGGTTACCGCGACCACAGCCACGGGAAGTTAATCGTTATGAATGTGGTGCTCGCCTACCTGGTTACCCATGCATTTTAGCACGAATGTTGTAAAATTAGGCACAGCAGAGACCACTGTCAGTGGGTAACACGGACGGTCCGGTGGCCACTTCCAGGGGGACCAGGACGCTTCGTTCTCCTGGGCCTCGAATTCTGCATTTGCAAAAGGGAGTCGAAACGTAGAAGAACTAAGGTCTTATTTAAAAATTTAATATTCGAAATCCTCATCGATGGTATCAATCCGACCTCTTGCTAAATTTTACGTAATATTTAGCTTTTCGTGCGTGGGTTGAAAGAGGAAATGGCAAAGCCTAGGTACGTGCCCATTAACGGCGCCGAGGGCTCTGAGGGCGGATGGGGCCAGGCGGACACAGCCGCCCAGCGGCCCGCCCGGGTGCACAGGGTGCTGTTAGGTTGCACCAGCTGGTAACAGGCTTGTTTTCGTGGATGCCCTAGTTTTCGCAAAGCTACAGTCAAGTCACTAATATGTCCCTTAGAGCAAACCTATAAAATTCTGTGACATGAAAAATGGTCACTGCTCTTTCAGTCCCTTGCAGAAGCAGCATATAAATCATTGAGTTCCTAAATAGAGCCACCCTACCCAGATGTTTTTGTCTAAAAGATATAAAACTTAAATTCCCCATATATGTTTTCCCCTTTTGCAGCTTTCAGGACACTTAATCTGCTTCGACAGTCTCCAAGATATGTCATTTTTTTCAATAAGTGAATAAATAACATCTGGATTTTAACTATCTGGTTGGCATAAAGCTTTGTAGGAACAAACTTTCCCTGTATGTTTTCTTCGTATGAGTAAATTTCTATTAAAATGTAAATTATTTCCACGTAATCTATCAGTTGAGCCCTTTACTGAAAGTAGTTTCAAAATAGTCAAAACACTTTGATCAATTCTTATAGAAAGTTATAATTACCATCAATAATATCCATGAGATACTTTATTTTAATAAATGAGTAACCTACCATGCACTACCCTAAGTTACAAACAAAATAAGAAAACCTACCTTAACCTACCGATAAAATTATTTCTCTAATCTCTCCTCCTTTGCCTCTCTACTGTTTCCTCTCAAAAAAGTCTTTCCTCCATGAACCAGCACCGTGGTTACCAGAGGGAAGGGGGTTTGGGTTAGGAAAGGGGGTCAAATATATGGCGACGGAAGATGATTTGACAACACTGGGGGCCAAGGAATCATCATTTCATATTTGGGCATCGGCCCTTCTCAAATCTTTCCAAGTCAGATTTTTGCTTGTGCACTTGACTCTACAAACTTTTTAAATAATTTATGATTAAACATAACATAAGCTTGGCCCCGTTACCTTCACCTCCGCACGGGCCTTCCTCTAGCAGGGCATTCACGCCATCGGGCGAGCAGCTCACAACTTACATTTTGCCTGCGTGCTGGGCAGTTGCTTTTTTTTTTTTTTTACCATGATAAGGAACTCTACAAGAAACACATCAGGCATAAAATGTTTCTAGTATTTCACACTCTTTACTTAGAATATATTCCTCAAAATTAAATTACTATATATCAAGAACAGTCATCAAGTTTGAAAGGCAGCGAGATGCCAGGGATCTGTACCAAAGTAGCACAGGGTCGGGAATTAGATGCGAGCTGCAGATGAAAAGAGATTGCCTGTGTTTACGTGTTCAAACAAAAATCAGAAGCAGACTGTCGTGGAAAAACTGTACACATGGCGCTCGTCCCAGGAAGATGAAAGTTCCTCGGGCTCCTGACGGGCGCTGCCAGCCGGCTGCCCTGAAAGCCCCGCGTCCCTTCTGCTCCCCACGCAGCTTTGGGGGGGGGGGCCACCCGCAGGCTTTCAGGCCTCTCTGCTTTGAAGTCTTGGTTTGTACATTGACTTTGGCCACCTCCTAACCTATGGCCAATTTTCCCCGCTGAGGTGTGTTTCCGAGTTTTCACTTTATCCCGGGCGCTTGCGGTTGCTTTTACGCTGCTCTGCGGTTTCCCGAGCGAGTGCGACTCCGCTCCGGGCAAGAACGGGCGGACTCCGCGGTGACCCACCCGCGGCGATGCGGGTCCCAGCTGCTGTTCGAGGGGCAAAGCTGTGTTTAGCCTGATGGTGCGCAGCGGCGACTGGAAGCGGTCGTTACTGTATCACTTTCAGGGACCGCACACTACGCCTTCGAACTGTCTTTACTGATACGGAAACAGGCGGAGTTGCCATTACGCTGTTGAATTTTTAAAAGTAGGCTACAGAAATGTCTGTATGACATAATTCCCTCGTGCATATATCTCACACACACACACACGTACACAAAACAGAAAATCCCGGGAGCGTATGTCCTAATAAAAACAGTATCTCCTTGGGGGGTCTGCTGTTACAAGCGATTTTTAGAAACATCCTTACCCTTGTCTGTATGCTTCAATTTTAACAAACACTGTAAATGTATCACTTTAAATTATCGACTAAAGTAACTCTCAAAATCATCACTACTTGAGCAATTGATTTTGGATGTATGTCCATTTCCAGCTCAATTGTCTCAACAGACCCCCAACTTGATACACTGGGTTTATAGCCACTAAACAATGAGCGATAACATGACCGCCACTCAAATCACACGTTCTTGCTTCTAAATTTTCAAAATAGTTTTATACCCAAAGATTTTCCAAAGCCACTCATATTAACAAGAAAATTAGCAAACGCACTAATAGGTATAATTAACACCCAGAAATTAACGATGAGGCTATTAAATCCTGTGCATTTGTAGTAATATGGCTTTTCTTGACTAAAAATTCACCATTTCCACGTATTTATGGGCCTAATTGACACCCTAATATGTCCACCTGTATGGATTCTAACCCAGTTTGCCTACAGGGCCCTTGCTCTAACGTCCAGAGTTTTGTGACCTGGGGCAAGGCACTCATCGCCAAAATCAGCGTTTTGCACGAGCTAATTTCTAAGGTCTTCTTGGATCTACAACTCTACATAAACTTAGAGAAACTGAAAGTGAAAGTGGTTATTAAGAAGCTTCATCGTGTTGACTTGGGGTGGTGAACACACAATACAACACACAGGTGATGTGTAGAAGAATTGAACACCTGAAACCTGTATGATTTTATTAACCAATGTCACCCCAATAAGTGCAATAAAAATTTTAAAAAAAAGAAGCTTGCTCATGATATAAAACGTATTAGTTTCCTAGAGCTGCTGCAACAAAGTACCAAGAACTGCGTGGCTGAGAACAGAAACTGTCTCAGTTCTGCAGGTCAGGGGGACAAATCAAGGAGCCAGCAGAGCCAGGGTCCCCCTTGCCTAGTTTCTTGTAGACACAGGCGTCCTTGGCTTGCAGATGGCCACCTTCTACACTACCTTCCCTCTGTACATACCTCTGTCCAAAGTTTCCCATTTTATAAGGACATCGGTCATACTGGATTAGGGCCGACCTAGAGATGTCCTCCTAACTTGATAACCTCTATGAAGACCCCATTTCCAAACGAGGTCACATTCTGAGGAGCTGAGATTTAGGACTTCTTTGAGTGGGGACACAACTCAACCCACTGCGTGTGGCATGCTCATTAATCTGTTGGCCTCCAGACCTATTCCCCGATCTTTTCCTCGCTCTGCCCCAGAGGCTGACCCTGTGGATGACGCCACCCAAACTTCCTTGATCTCTAGCTTCCAGCTGGGCTGAGCAAATGGGAGGCACCTGTCAGATCACGAGCCAGCGGGAGAGAGAAAACCGGCATCCGTCACCGCGCCCTGCCCCACCGGGCTGCTGTTTCGGTTGGGACTAGGTTCGGCCACGGCTGTCCTGGTTCCTGTCCGCCAGCCCCTGCCCCATACATACCACTAGCTCTCGCCCATACAGGCGATCCCCCCTCCCCTGGCCCCTTCTCGTCGGAGGCCATCACGGCCCCCAGTGTTGCCAGTCCCTGGGTGCGTCCCCAAGCCTTCTTGGCCGAATCCCACACCGCTGCCCACCCTTTGTAAACAGTCCGGGCATGAAACACTCTTCCTCACCCAGTGACACACCATCTCTTTCTCAGCTAGGCCCGATCTGCCACATCGGGCCAAGTCAGCGTGTTACCCCGGGTGACCCGAATGACTTGTTTATCAAACTCCTGGACAGCAGATCAACCTCAGGCGCGGACGCCTCAGATACCCACCTGGAACAGTCAGTAAAGGCGCCGCTCTGGGTCATTTATAATTGTCCCCCCTTGCTCCGCCCTCTCACCAGCGCCCTCCCCTGGAGAAGCGGTTCTGAGCACCCACGGCGGAGGCAGACGCCTCACGCTGACCCTGCCTCCTCCACTTACCAGACTGTGCACTGAGCCCCTCATCACACTAATAAATGGACACAAACATAGTCGACGAGTCAGAGGGTTGCTATGCACATATACATCCAACTGCTGACATTCACTTTCTAACTGTTAGTTAATATATAAAAGTGCCTAGGACCATCCCCGACATAGAGAGTGTTCTTTGAGCATTAGCTGTTATTAATTTTCCTCTGATGTTTTCCCCTTGATCTACGCTTTGAATCAATCCAGCCCCAGTGCTTTCATGCGGACCCTGCCTGCCCGATCCAGTGAACGCCAGGACTCTCTAAAGACAGCCGCCGTTTAACCTCTACCATCCAGGCTACCCGCTGCTGAGAAGGTCAGCGGGCCCGTCATGCCCGTGCTACCCGATTCTCTGACCCCCATTTGGCAGAACATGTTCCAGCCTCAGGAGTTTTATTTCCTTACAACTCATTTTTGATGGCTTTGCCGTCAGAGGAGATCCTGATCTTCATCTGTCCCCCTCCCAGGCTGCTCCCGGCGCCAGGCGAGACACAGCGCGCCAGGCACGACCCCCAGCTCTGCTCGGGCTCCTCACGGGCGCTCTGCGAGCCCCTCCTTCAGCCGGAGAAGCTGCCCTTAGCAGTGACCTTCGTTCCAAAAGGTGTGCGTTTGGCTTCGTTTAATTACAGGGGGTAAGAGGTGGTGCTCGAGCCCAGACATTGCTTGAGGAGGACAGGAAAATCATGAAATTTAGCACCGTTTTAGGAAAAGGTAAGGAGCTCAGAAGACCTGGGAAAAGAAACCCTCCTTGAGCTTTGCAAGCTATAAGCCTTCTTTTCAAGTTTATAAAAAACTTGGTTACTTGGCTTACCAGCACATGCATCAGCTACAGTAACTATAATGAACAAACAGTGATTGCTGTTACTGTATAAAGTGGCTTTGAGGTGTTTTTAAATGTACTATATTCATGTATTTATATGCGCACTTATTTATCAATACATCAGAAGCGCCTTATCTAGATCCCAAGCGAGGTTCACCCTAGAAATGAGCATACTAGCTATGGCGGGGGCAGGGTGGCGGGGGGCAAAGGGGGCAATGGGGACCATCTGTAATAGTCAACAATAAAGATAAAAAACAAAAACAGTAGCAGCAGAGTTCATTACCATAGACCCAGACAGAGCTACCGGCAGACCAATGGTCAGAAGCCGAGCGGCCAGGAGCACAGCTCTGAGGGCAGAGGGCCCTGGTCTGAAGCCTCCGTCCTGCGTTTACTGGGTGACCTTGGGCAACTGACCTAACCTCTGTGCCTCAGTTTCCTCATAACAGTAACAGTTCTTGCCTCACACGGTTATTGGCAAGATTAAAAGAAGTGATATATAGAACGCATTTGGGACAATTCCCAGCACACAGTAAGTTTTCAAAACCTTTGATATATACAATTTCCAATTGTATATATAGCCCAGAACTATATTGAATCCTATAAAAGATACTCTTTTTTTAAATGTTTTTCTTGATTTCAGAGAGAGGAAAGGAGAGGGAGAGAGAGAAACATCAATGATGAGTCATTGATCAGCTGCGTCCTGCACGCCCCCTGCTGGGGATCGAGCTGGAACCCGGGCCTGTGCCCTGACCGGGACTCGAACCTCGATCTCCTGGATCCTAGGTCGATGCTCAGCCGCTGAGCCACGCCAGGCCCACCATATTCATTTTAGAGGGAATATTCTGTTGCCATTAAATACTTTGACTTTGTTTCTCCTACTTCCATGAGCCTCACTGCTCATACTCAAGCGCAACACAGCTGATTTTAGAGAATAAATTTTCAATGACCGACGCCCGAGAATAGGCTGGATCCCAGCTTCAGGTCTGGGCTTGCTTGGAATCACAGAGATGGGGAGGTTAATTACTATTTTAAATACAATGATTGGCTCTTCCCTTGTTTGCCGTTTGAGAAAAGGGCAGCACAGTCTGACTACATGCAAAACCATGCCTGTTGACAAATTATTCACTGCGGCTCATGACCTCTGGTGTTCTCGCAAACCGAGCAATTAGATTTTAAACACACACTTGTGAAATAGAAGCAAAGCTCACGTCCTCAGCATACTTAGTATTTCTTGACGATCTCCCAGGAGTGACACCCTCCGACTAGCGTCTTCCCTCCCTCGCAGCACCGACTCCTGCGCTGCTCGGGGGAAGCCCTGCCAGCCCACGGGGTGAAGGGCAGGACGTGGCCGGGGGCGACACGGCTGCACTGTGGAGAACCGGTAACGTCTCGCCCAGCTAAACGCGCTAGAGAAACAGAGGCCAGGACACGACCAACTGGAAGCATGTTAAGCAGCAGGTAACAATTAAAACCATTCTTTCTCAGCCCAGCGAGACCCACTAACTGCGAGCTACTTCCTGCGCACACTGCTAGTCCCTCCGGGGACCGATTGCTTTCCTGTAAGAGCCGCGCCGCGCGGCCGAGCCGAGATGCTTCTCTACACTGGTCTCCAAGTGTCGAGGGCACGTCCGTGAATAAGGCACACGTCCTCCACTGTTTGCGGCTAACTCCTGCAGCTCGGGACCTGAAACGCCTCCACGGGGATTCTCCTCCCGAGAAACCAAGGCATGTGCTTGCCAAGCCAGCTGCGGGGGGCACAGGGGCACCCCACACGCCCGCCCATTTATTGTGAGTGCAGGGGCGCTGGCAGGCCTCACTATCCCCGCCTGATGCCTGGGGCTTCCACCAGCCGTCAGGGAGCCTACAAGTTCATCAGCAAAATAATTTTAGGTCTTCGAGGCTTTCAGAGGAGAGAGAAACACAGAAAGGGCCGCCTAGAGTTAAGGACAGGAGAGCAGCCTAGGACTCCACGTCTCGAGTCCACGGAAGGCCCGTCTTCCCGACACCAGCTTGTGCGTCTGAAGGGACCACAGGCGTTCCTGCGGCTCTTGGCTCACACTTGCCAGCCCAGAGCCTGGACTGACTTGGGTCCTTTCTCTCCTCGTGCTATTTACCCTCCCGCCTCCCCTTCCTGCCACCCTTGGGTGAATGGATTTTGTAATCCCAGCTCCTGTCTTGTGCTGTTTTCCGGTGAAGCACACACGCCGCCTGTGGGAGGTGGTGGGCCTCCGTCCCCGTCGCCCCGCTCACTCCCTTTACAGCCGGCGCTGTCTGGTTTCGTGTAGCTCGGTTAGATTCTGGTCTCTCTCGCTCTCAGGCAAGAAATAAGCCTGGAGGGACAGGGGAGCCAGATCTGCTGGGGTCTGAGGATCTTCCTTCCCCTTGAAGGGCAAAGGCTTCCCCACTGGTACCTTTAAAGTTCCCCAGGTACAGGGAGGCACCAGTTTTGGACAAGCGCCACCCGACACAGAATGCTGGGAGAAGGCGAACTTTCAGACTCAGCGTCACCGAGAGGCAAAGGCCACAAAATTCAAGGACAGCCTTCCATATTTTCACTGCTGATGACACTCTGGCCACGCCTAGGGCTTCCCTGGCCAGGCCTGTATGTGATTTCTACGTCGCCACGCTCGGCTGAGGCTACGCTTTGATGCCTGGTTCAAGGTCAACAACAAAACTACTCACCACTGACCGCCACGCCACGTTCACTCCGGCCTCGACACGCGCACACCTGCCACCGCTAACACCCTCTTGTTTCTCTTTGGTCAAGCAGGAACCACCCCATCTCAGAAAGCCAGGCTCCAGTCAGTGGTCCCCACGTCGTATCGGCCGGGATCACACGCCTCGCATCTGCCCATCTCCCCGCTGGTCACAGGACACACAGGTCGAAACTCTACCAGCCACCTCTGCTGAGCACTGACCACCAATAACATGCTGCTGAACCCGATGACTTAATTCTTTAAAGTTTCACAGCCCCGATGTGGAGTGTTTTCCAAGTTCCTGGATATAAATACTCCACCAGGGCCGATCTCAAGCTACCAACACAAAGTCGCTGACGACGGGGTCGGGAAGAAAGGCGCCCGCTGACTCCAGCGGGCCGGTTCAAGCCCCAGGCCGTGCAGGCCCGTTTGCCAATTTACTGAGGAGCAAGCGTCCCTTCTCATGGGCCCGCCTGCCGCATTTTTTATAAGTTCCAAAAATGTCTGTTTTTAATGTTGGCTTACTCACGACATGTCCCGCGGTGTATATAGCAAGGTCCATGGGGAAAGGGGCTCTGCCTGCCTGTTGTCAGTATTTTTAAATACGACAAAGTATATAGAAGTATCCAGTAGAAGCTGTGATATGACCTCCCATCATAAAATAAATGCACCCTACACATGTGGGAGATAAAACAGTCACGGAGAAAAAGAAACGTCGAGTTAAGGGGTCACTTAGAAATTATCAGAGGCAATCCCTTTATCTTATTAAAATAAACAAAAAAGATCCGCAGAAGTTAATTGACAAGTTAACTGACACACGGCTCCTCGGCGCCAGGGGGAGCCCAGAACCCGCGCGCCTTGGTGTCTGGTCCAAACCCTTGCTAAGCAGGGGGTCAGGCTGTGCCCTGGGTTTCTGCCTGGTGGAGCTCACAACCTGCCGAGAAGCTGCTGGCATTTTGAAACGCAGACTTTCTCGCTGGTTTTCCACATTAATATGTAACGCAGATATGATATATAACAAGAGTGAAGCCAATTACGAGAACACCAGTGACGAAAGAAAGACTGTAATTATAAAGGATAGGTGGGATGAACTTTTCCTCCAAATAGCATCAGAGGTTAACCCAAAAACTATACTCACACCATCTTTAAAACTGGAGTCATCTATGGACTTAACATTCTTTGTTTCTAACCCCTCTATAGTCATCAGCACTGAGGTCAAACAAAATTAGACCTTAGGTCGATTCCTGAAACGATTATCACGATCTTTCCACAATTCAGGCACAGAGGATATAAAACTATAAATGGCCAAGCATCTGTCCACATCTTTGTAAGATTTTAATGGCATGAGTGTAAATCGTGGGGTTAATCGGAGGGAAGAAAAATCTTTCCTTAGACAGTACTTGGGGTTTCCACCTGTGTACGTTTTAAGGACCGCGTCGAGGCGCTTACGGAAACCGTAAGGCCCTGTACTGAATTTCTGTAAATAATTCAGTTAGGTCGACAGCCTCCACAGGTGTTTCTTATGAAACGAAGGAGCCAGGTGGAACCCAGATTTAAAGAACTAGTCAATAACAAGTTACAGCTATAATTACAGTATTTATAACAAATGACGGTTGATCGCTGCCCTGCTCCTGAGAAACTCCATTTCGTCACTGGGCATCCCTTTAAAATCCACACACAATAAAAGTGTTAAATATCACACCTGAATACACCCCTCCGAGATGACTAAAAAGGCCCCTCCCTCCATCTCTGGAGCAAAAGTGAATGTTAAAGATAATCGCAGCAGGTTAAGTTCAGGAGCCCACGGTCCCCTAACCCCTTAAGGCGGGTTTCTGGGGGGTTTTTCCAGCAGGATCTTATTACTGCCTAATTAGCCATATTCTCTTCCTTTGTTAAGCTGAAACCCGCTGCAGTTTAACCTTTCATTTGGAGTCACTCAATACACCTCCTCCTCCCCTGATAATTGCTCTCTCCCTGTATTAGCTCATTTCCCCCCTTGATTCGCCAGGTTTGGATCCATTCTGATCTATCCGTTGCCTTCTTTCAACTCAATTAGCGCACTGCCGCTGCTACCGAAGGCTGCCGTCGTTTCTGCGGGTTCGTGCTGCTCTTTAAAGATCCTCCGGCAGGATGACCGATTCTTAGTAAACCTGGGGTATTTTAACGGATCCTGCCCGATCCTGCAGCGAAGGGCGTGAGGCCTGCTGCTCACACGGAGGCGTTTCCCCGACGGCTGCAGGGGCTGCCCAGCTATCCAGACTCAAATCCTTGCACAGAGCCCACGACCCCCCACGGCCGAGGAAGCCCTGTCCCCATGATCACACCCACGGCCAGGCCTAACCGAGCCAACTCCAGCGCCGGCAACTCCAACACCTGGGCAGCTGTTCACACAGCGAAGCCCTCGCGGCGGATGCTAATGGGCCCGCGGGACGTGAGCCGGCCTGTCGCTGGGCGATGCAAGGAGCGGCCTTCCATGACATGGGCCACGGAGGCTTCTCATTGATGGAAAAAAACAAAAACAATGATTCAGAAAGAAAAAAAAGTATTCCTGTCCCCTCCTTGGGAGGAAATGCTCTCCTGAGCGCCAAGCACAGGTCAGGTCTGAAGGCTGTCGCTTCCTCCCCCGTCCCCTCCTTATCAGCCACGGACACGTTTCCCAGTTGCCACCTTCACTCACCAAAATCAGTGCCTCCTGTGTGAGAGCACGTGGGCGCATGGGCACGTGGGCGCATGGGCACGTGGGCGCATGGGCACGTGGGCGCATGGGCACGTGGGCGCATGGGCACGTGGGCGCATGGGCACGTGGGCGCGGGCAGGAAAAATGGAAAGGTTAATTACTGACCTTGGACCAGCAAGGTGACGCTCAAGCTCAGGTGTGCGGCTCCCCCCGCATTCCCTGGACCTAAACCAGGACTCCTTACGGAGTCTAGCACCGTTTTCATAAGAACAAGGGGGCAGAGTGGCAACAGGTGGGAAACGAATCTGCTGTTGCCGAGGGAGGAGGCGTGACCAGGAGGTGGTCATCCACCCGAGTCTCCAAAGCTCCCCCCAAGAGGAAATTACAAGGCGTAAGGAAATGTGAAGTTTCTATAGCTACTTGTTTTGAATAATTTTAGACAAATGGGAACAGGTTTGCTCTGAACCTCCTGTGAAACACCTCCCTGCCAACTTTTTAAAAATTTCTCAATTCTAATTTCAACAAAAGATTACCTTCATAAGCGTCTGTTCATTTGAGGCCTCTGACCAAAATACGCCCTGTTGTTCAAAGTCCCTTATCCGTCCTAAAATTCCTCTCGAATGTGCCGTGCTGGCTACTCTGCTTTAAAATTTTTCAGATCAGTTTTGACTGTAGCTTTAAAAGTATGCAATGCATTTTTCTGATATTCTACCCTTATGTCCTGATTTTTATGTCCAGCTCCCTAAATATTCCATCTTTATCCCTAAAAGTATTTTATGCAATTTTTTAAATAAAAGAGACCTCAGAGATCTACAAGTCTGCACCTCTTATTTCGCAAATGCCAAAACAGATCCAAAGAGTAATTAAGAGAACCTGTCCAAGGTTGCTCAATCAGTAAGTGATGCAGCTGAAAGAAATTAGATTCCCAAAGCCTTGTCCTGCAAGGGAGAGGGTTACAGGTGTGTTTTATGTAAAAGAAAAATTTTAATTAGTCAAGAAGTTAAATATAATCGGTGTTTTTCAAATGTTTGATAAGACTCTTCATAAAAGTTCACTCCCTTATATATTTTCAGACAATGTTAGAACCGTTTGCATTTTTTAATCACCTAAAACGATTTTCTCCTGCTACTGTAACAAATGAAAACAACACCAAGGGTTTAAATAGCACCCATGGATTCTCTCACCATTCTCCAGGGTTCTCCACTGTTCTCAGGACGGAAGGCTGGGTACCCTGCTGGGGTCTCGCAGGCCAAAATCAAGGTGTCACTGGTCTGGGGCCTCCTCTGGGCACTGGGGGAATCCACTTCCCGGCTCCTGAGGTTGTTGGTGAAATTCACCTCCGTGCGGTTGCAGGACTGAGGCCCCCGTTTCTCTGCGGGCCTTTCGGCAGAGTCTTTCTTACTGTCTAGAGGCAGCCCGTTTGCTCTGCCCACGGCCCCCCAGTCCCCAAACCAGCAACAGTGCTCGGCTCCCTCCACGCCGCCTGCTCTGAACCTCTGACGGCCGCCCCCGCTTTTAAAGGCTCCTGTTTGCATTGGGCCCACCTGGGTAACCCAGGACACCTGACCACTTCAAGGTCAACGAAAGGGTAGAGCAAGGAGTCTCTTAAGGTGATACATCTCTTAAGAATTTTCTCTTCTCCCTCCGGCCCTGTCTCCTTCCCCTCCCGCCCTGGACCACTGCCGGGGCTTCCTCAGGACCCGCCCTTAACCGTGACGCGTCTCCCTTCGAAGGCGGACTGACCTGGAACGTTCAACAGGTGAGGACCATTCTGCAGAGTCCCTGGCCAGGACCTTTCAAAAGTGCCCACGTCCAGAAAGACAGAGAACAACCGAGGGTCTGGCCTAGAAAAAGGACACTCCAGTGGGGAAGGTTACCAGTGCTGTGTTAATGTGAGCGTCCTGGTTTCTGTCACTGTCCTTGCTGTGTATCATAGTAACAATAGCGGATACGGGATGAGTGAGGTCAGAGGATCGCACAGATAACGGGTGACTGCTGCCGATAACACTGTCGGGTATTGTTGCAGTTTGCTGAGAGTAAAATTAAATGTTCTCACACACACCCCCAAAAAGGTACATAGGTGAGGTGATGACTGTGTTAATTAACTCAGTGGGGGGACTCCTTCCACAGGGTATATGTATATCCAATTATCACACTGTATACATTAAATATCTTACCATTTCATTTGTCAATATTCCCCAATAAAGCTGCAAGAATATTAGGGAGGGTATGTGGGAATTCTCTATGCTATTTTTATAACTTCTCTTTATGTCTAATATTACTTCAAAACAAAAGGTTCATGCACTTTTCAATGTGATTATTTGGAACTCTCTTATGAAGGAACCTGTGTCCCAATAGACTGTGGATGGATACATTGTTGCAAAACAGCGCTACTCAGGCCAAGCCTGTAGCAGTAAGGCCTCAACACGGGGTAATGAACAGTCCATTCCAAGGTATAGAAAATCCACCTTAATCACCTCCATTAGCTTGCAAATCCACTGAGGGAGCATGATGTCACCTACACAGTTAGTGATACTGAGCACTGGTGACAGCAGTCATGTTCAGCACAGCCAGTCCTGTGATTAGGGAAACACTCCTTGTGCTTTAGCACTACTGACTGACATGCTTAACAGCAGCTCCGCCGAGACCCGCTGTTTGCGGGAAGAAAGTGACAGGAAAAGATAAGGGAGAGATGCAAGGAAGCGTATTCCCACCTGCACGGCACCCCTCGCCCTCCCCGACACCCCTGCTCTAGGAAGCAGCCCCGGTCCACAGCTCTGAGCAGAACCCCTGTGGCAGGGGCGGTCTGCTCTGCAGCATTTGTTTCTGCAACATGGACTAAATTCACAGGCAACTGGCAAGTGCAGGAAGGGTCTCACTGGAAAGCAGAAGCTGCCCTGGTTCGCGTGTGATTTCTCTTTCCCTTAACATTAATGTTTTGTTTCGTTAATAATAGCAACTGAAGTCAAGTTGCCAGGAAGGAATCTGTATTACACAGTCAACCCTCCCTTAGAAGTGCTTATTTGCAAGGTTAATCCTGGTCTTTGTTATATATATGTTGTGTGTGTATAGATATATTTATATGTGTGTGTGTGTATTTATGTGTGTGTATAAATTTATATGCATGCGTGTGTGTGTGTGTGTGTGTGTATATACATATACATATACAAAGTAACACAAGGCAAAGAGCAGGGCTGCATCCCTCATATTAGTATCCTTTGTACAAAGCTTGCCTTGCGACTTCTGATAACGTCCCCAGCGCCTGTATACACAGGTGGCCTCGGCCCTCCCTAATACCAGCTACCTTCACCTTTTGTGTTCCAAGTGAAATCCCACATTCGCTGCGGCGTTTACTAATTAGAAATTTCATGTCTTTCAGAGTGCCAGCATTTTAAATGACATCCTTAGTCTTCTCATCAGTATTCCGGTTACAAGGTTGCAAAAAAGCCCACTAATCTGAGTATGAATTTGCAAACTGCAACGTTTTCAAGAAATGCACACACGATATTGTAGTAGAAATGCTGTATCTCCACGTACGCCGAATACATAAAACCCTGTCTGTCCCAGGAAGATTTAAAATATAAATTGTCGTAATAGCTTGTTTCCAAAGAGTACTTATACATCAATGAAATGTGTTTTTAACATCAATTTGTATTTTATACGTTTTACATTTAGCTATAAATTCACATTTTAGCCATGCATTTCTGGATTAGTCACACATTTCTAAAACAGATAGGATATTCTAATGACCATTACTATCTAAGCTAAAACCAGACTGATGCATTTTGTAAGGAAAGCAGATACTCAGTGTTTTTCGACATGAACTAAATGCATATTATGAACACTAATCAAACCAACACCGATCTTCTCAAATGAAGCCGTCTATAAAATGTATAAAAAAATGTCTAGAAAGCATTTTTGCTCATAAAACTAAAAAGATACTTTAAACGGTATCTTTTATAGTACACCATGCTAAAAGAGAATACAGCATAAGTCTTTTTATTTCTCGAGGAAAGCAACACTTACCATTTAATTATTCGTTGTTAGAGAACAGAATGCCAATCACTAAGCATTTTCACATAAGTAGCTCCTGCTAGCAACAAGCCTTATGAACGAAAATTTGTTATTTGTTCAAGACAGATACAAGGCGTAATTAACTCATTAAAAAATACAGTTCAACCAACGTAGCTCTAATATAGTATATCAACCTCAACTGGAATATACTGTTTTTGAAATTAATTTCTATAATAAATACCATTCACTCTAATATTTAGCTAAAAGAACAACGTACTCTCCTTGTTCTAAGTAGCATAGGATAGGCTGGGGTAATTTCATGAGCCATGCAACCCTGAATTTCAAGAGCCTTTTTATTTCCAATTACCTGTTCAAATCCACTAGCTTAGAAATAGTCAGCATGTTTCTAAAGGAAAAAACAATGACAATTGTCTGCTTCTAGCGTGACCTCTCTCACTTGGGCGGGCATCCTCTCCATCACCGACTAAGCGAGGACGTGACCTTGTCAAACCAGAGGGAGCGGAATGAAGGGCTCGCGACGGGCCGGCCCAGCGTGGGGACCGGCGCCAGGAGGGCGCACAAACTGTACTCCGAGCGACGATCTAGAAGAATCCTCCCGAGGGGAAGTCAGCATCACAGAAAGCGCTGGGGAGCACGAGGCGCATTTCATTCCCACCCTTGGACGTCTGCCACGAGGAGCTGCGCTCGAATGTATTTATTTCATTAGTCACTAACCGGATTCAGTTAATACGTTTTCAAATGAATCCTGGCCGAACAGGCTCGACAGAGGCACACTTATAAAATACTCATTTCCACAGAGCCCTGGCGAAAGGTAAGTACGGACAAGTCGATAATGGTTTTCGCTTTCACCGAGCGATTCCAGCATCACCCACCAAGAAGCACTCGTTCCGACGTGAGAAGCAAAAATATGCCATGGACGGCTTCACCAGGCGGCGGGACTTGACTGCTGTTCCAACAAATGACAAGAACTGCTCCGTTAATTGCCATCCCAGTGCCCCAACTGGCATCATAGGGAATCACATTAGAACATTTTTACAAGTGGCTGAAACCAGAGGAAATCAGGCCAGTTCCGCCGCAGTGTTCTCAGTGAGGACTCAATTTTAAAACAAACAAACAGGAAAAAACCCCTCAAATCTAACCCATTCAAGCATGCTCTGGGACTAGGGACTCTATCATTGTGTCCATTACGCACACTTCACCATTCCTTGTCTCCCTAAGTCTGGAATAAAACTGACGTCCGGCCAGGCCCCCCGCTTTTACAGGGAAACAGCGCCACCTTTGGGTCCCAAACAAAAGCCTCCCGCGCGCCGGCCTGCAGACCTTCCTTTGCCCAGTTAAATGACTCATAGGGATGCCGCCGAGTTTCACGCCACCATGATCATATTCTAGAAAATTTTGTATCTACACAAATGAATAAAACAGGAAAATAAAGGGTTGCTTCCAAGATGCCAAACTTTAAAATATCCGAACGAACACCAAATACATGGGCCCTAAACCGTCGCTACAACAACTTCCAATCAGCATTTCAGTAAACGCATGTTACCAAACCCAAGCAGGTCCATCAACAGACGTATTTTAAATATGAAAGAAAAACCCTTTTTCATAGCATCGTTACTTTTCAAATCTGATTTTTTTAAAACGCATTCCATTTTAAATGGAACTATCTGGCGATCTGATATGAGCAGCAGGCGACCAGTTAAATCCAATTATGATTTATGAACGAGTAGGGCATGTTTCTGATCTACTTACACCAACGACACAATGTCGCCGCGCTGGACTTCAAAATTCCTCACTTTCCAGTGGTTCAGAAGCACGACGTCGGATGACTGGCTCCCTCCAGGATTCAAAGAGGGCTGGAAACAGGGAGAGAGACACACATCCATCATTTGTACCTTCCATCCTCGTGGTCCCCGCACGTCTCAGCTCAAAACACATCCCCTAACATAGTCACTTCCCAGTAAATCGCTTCTCCCACATAACTGCAAACGATGGGTTTTCCAAAAGGCTCATCGGGATTCTTCACGGGCGACCCAGGAAAAAAATACGTTCCCAATGCTCACTGGAAAGGAACACGTGCGAGGAACTCAGATGTCCCCTGAACTCCAGGAAAGGGGCAGGGGGAGCCCTGAGAAGGACCGAGAGACAGGAGGGAGAAGTGAACCAACCGTCCCGGAGAAGGCTCAGCTGGGAGCTACCTCCACACAGCGCAAGGCATCGCTCCGCCTGGGAAACCAGCGCTGTCAAGGGACCAGAAGATGCCACGGGGAGAAGGGAAGGGGGCAGAGAAACCTGTGGTGGGCCGACAGGGGGAAAGGATGCCTTTGGCGAGGGCGTGAAGCTGCTCGAGCTCGCTCCCGCTCCGGCTCCCGCTCCCGCTCCTTCCTTCCTTCATCAGCGGGAGCCCCCGGCCTCCAGCCCCCGGGCACTGTGCTCCCCGTGGGCGCTGTGCTCCCCGTGGGCTTCCTCGGCCTTGGAGACCCACGTGTGGATCTCATCACGTTCTATTCAGAGGCTCAAGAGCTTTTTTTAAAAAAAAATAAACTCTGTTCTAATCTCACCCCCTTAGGTACAGACTTACGGTTCCCCAGCACGGCCCGGGGCTCGGTTTATTCCCTCCTTTTTATATTTCCTCATGAAGTTTTATTCCCATAAAAATAACTTGTATTTTTGTAGAGACTAGTTTTTTTTAAATTATGTTTTTTTAATTGATTTCAGAGAGAGGAAGCCAGAGACAGAAACATGGATGAGAGAGAAACATGGGCCGGCCGCCCCCTGCTGGGGTCCAGGCACGTGCCGGGCCCGGAACGGACCAAGGCCTCCTGGTGCCTGGATGGCGCTCAACCGACTGAGCCACGCCAGCCAGGCGGGTACTATATTTCTTAATTTTTCTTTGAAAAGCAGGCCTTTAAAGCTCTGTTAATAAATATTTTAAATGGACATCTACCCTATTAATTTAACATGAAAGCACCGTGAGCTGCTAATTTTTCCCAGCCTTTCACTGTATTTCCTGTGTACCGTGGGGTTTTACAGCCGCGCTCATCTATTGCTGTACAAAGAAAAATCTTTATGAACTATCTGAAAGGTAATTTGCCAAGATGGTCTTTAAAATGGTCTATCCTGAGAGCTGGAAATGTCCTATTTAGAAAGTTATCCTACAGAAATAATAAAAAACATATGCAAAGATGTTCATCATATATTATTTATGATAGGTAAGTAGTTGAGCCAACCTAGATACCAATAATAGGAAACAGATTAAATTAGCAATGGTTAACCCACGTGACATATGGGTAGTAAAAGCCCTTAAAAATCACACTGCGGAAAAACATGTAATGGTATTTGAATATGTCTCACAAAATAAATTAGGTCAAAATGTGATCAATAAAAAAAATTTTGCTGTGATCCAATTAAGAAAAGGAGGAGGCGGAGGGAGGGAGGGAGGGAGGGAGGGAGGGAGGGAGGGAGGGAGGGAGGGAGGGAGGGAGGGAGGGAGGGAGGGAAGAGAACTGTGCAGAAAGAAATGAGAATTGATAAATGGTTTCAAAATGCTTTGAGGTCAAAAGCCTGGGCTTCAATCTGTGTGGCTGTCAACAAGTGGACCCCTGGGCTCCGTTTGTTCATCTGTGAAATGGTCTAGTAACGGTACCTTCGCCACGGGTTGTGGGGATATTAAATAAAGTATTACATGTAAACTGAATATTATACTATCATATCTGGAACACAGTGATCATTCAATACTTTTTTATTGGTATTACATAATAATATCTTTAAAATAACTAATTCTGGAAGGTGATAAAGATTATTTTTATTTTGTGTACTTTCCAAGTTTCCCCCAATCAACACACAATCCTTTAGCAAACAAAGCAATTAACTTTTTAAAGGGGAAAAGCATCGGAACTATATACCCTTTTTATGACAGATACATTTGAAATTCACTTTCTTCTTTCGAAAGGTCTTCTACGTTTTAAGCATCGCTTAATTGAGATTGCTCGACTGGAAGGTTAAAATCTACAGACTTTCCGGTTCAATGCGGTAACACGGTAACTGTAAAACCCTACCGTTAAATAAGCGTGTGGCATTTTCTTGCTAATAAAACAGATATTGAGATAGCTGTTCAAGTTAATAGTTCAAATCAATCGTGACAAGAGGTAGATCATGTATGATTAATGAGATGTAAAAGTTATATAAACAAACATTTCTACAGAAGAACAGGACCGGTTGCTGTATGCTGGATGCCTCTACAGGCTGACAAAGCTCCAGCGGCCTCAGAAAACCGAGTGAGGCTCTGGCGGCGGGAGGTCCGGGCCACCACCCCCAGGAAACCGCTTTTCTCTCTGCCATGTCCGGGCTGAAAGCACAGCCCACAGTAAGGTGCGTAGCAACAGGAAGGAAGTGGTTCATCACATTTTTTAAAAGAAAAAGCAAAAAATGGTTTTAGAAGGCCGTCCGGATGGTCTCCCCAGATGTGCATAACTCCTAGGAGGCCCCGCTCCCCAACAGGTGCAAGAGCACAGCAATCGGTTAACGTCACTTGTACAGCGTCTGTGGGCCAAGCTGTGGCGACGAGGCCTGGATTGTTGATCCTGTGGCTCCTCACTGTTGAATCTGACGCTGCATCTTGGGGGGGGGAGCCCCATTCTAGCAGTACAGATATGTGCAAAGGGAAACAGTGGTCCATGGGACCCCCGGATGACATAAATCAAAGCTACTGCAATTAAAGGGATCAGCTGTGTCGGAAACAACTGATCAAAAGGAACTGAAAAGAATCGCAGCTGATGAAAGAGACAAAACCCTGTCTCCCTGTGTTGCTCACCCACTGCTGCGAAACAAACGCAAAGCAAAGCCAAACTCCACAGCTCAAAACACAAATCAGGTGCTGCGGGTGATCCTGCAGCGCAGGCTCTGCTGCACAGGGCGGTCGGTCGGCTGCTCCGGCCTGAGGTTGCCGGGTGGCCTCGGCCACAGACAAGCCGTGGTCCTGAGGACAATCTCCCCGGCCGCACCTCCGAGCCTCCGTTTCCGTGGTGCTTGCTGAGATCCCAATGGCTGGGAGAAGTCACAAGGCCACACCAAGGGTAGGGTGGGGACTACAGGAGCTGGGGGCCGAAAGGCTTGAGTCATGGGCGCTGGGTGGGGAGGGGACATTAGCTCACAGGCTACTGAAGGCCTGCCCCCGGGCTCAACGCATCGTGTCCCGCCCGCATGCGAAACCTACGCAGCCTCGCCAGCAGCCCCGAGTCTCCTCTGACTGGTGCAGAAGGATCAGAGTCTCTCGCCTCCAGACACGCCCCAGGTCTGGGCGCGGATTTGAGTCTCAGCGCCTTGAATCAGAGTAAAAAGACAAATGCTGTCCCTCAGGCATCCAGCGCACAACGGGAAGAAAGGGACCGGAGAGCCAGAGGGAGAAAAGGAAAGAACTGGGCAACACAGAAGTCACCCGTCCACAGCAAGTCTCGATCCACCAGCCGCTGCTGTCAGGGCCCCCGCCCCAGGGACAGAAATGCCCTCCCATTAGGTGAATGTCCCTCATCTAATGCCATTTAACAGCTGAGACTCTAATACCTAAAGTCTTTAAGGTGTGATTCTGTTCAAGGGGCGCGGTGCATGCAACCTACTCTCAGATGGTCCCACGTCCACGTGTGCATGTGTGTATACGTAAGTACCTACATGTGTGTGCACACAGAAACATGGGCACACCTCTGACATGTAGGTTTAGAGAGCGGCAGAGAAGGAAGGAGAGGGAAGACAAAAACACAGAGAAAGGATAATAGAAATGTGGCCAAATTCTGAAAACCGGTGAGTCTGAGTCGAGAGCCCGTGGGACGTCGCTGCAGGAATCTCACAACTTTTCTGAAGTCTGACGTTACTCCGACATTAAAAAAGAGCCTGATGAAGTCAGCGTTTAATAACGGCCAGAACCCCGGCAACATAAAGCAGAAGCGCGCTGCCGGTCGATCGCGGGGGAGCCCAACATCCACGAGGGAGCGTCACAAAGGGACCACGCACTGCCTGCTCCAGAGTCGCGGGTGTCGCCTGCTATAAACACAAGCTGATCCATCGGAATTCTCTATCAATGACAGGCTGCGGAATGACATGGAAACAGGCATCATCCTAAGGGGCGAACACCTCGGGTGAGACTTTGGAGCCAGAGGTAATTTGGGAGGAAAGCGCACGGGGAAGCCAAGGCACATTTCGGCATTAACTCCCGGCCGCTTTCAAAGCCAGCCGGGCCCACGGAGGGGCCCAGAACACGAGCCAGCAGCACCCCAGGCCCCGCGGGCGCGCCTGGTGCTCCCTGGCACCTCGGAAGTTCACCCTCGGCGGGTAGCATCACCCTCCCCAACTCCACGTTAAAGTCTGGCGCGTAAAACACAATGTCTCTCTTTTCTGGGGAGTCTATTTGCATCTAGGTCTCAGAATTCAAAATAATAGTTACGATCTATAATAACTGTTGCATATTAAGCCCGAGGTCGGTTTCAATTTTTTAAGAGAAGAAAATAAATAAATGTGGCAGAGAAAGGGAGAGCGTGAGCCTCTTTGTTTGCTTTTCTGACAGTGCTTTTAATTTTAAGCTCAGCGGGAAACGAGATAACGACCCCAGAGAGCCAGGTAGGAGTCTAAGAGGTTTATTGCAAACCAGTTTCTTCGGGATCATTTGCAGGTCGAGGAGAGGAAGGCAATTTTGAACCAAGGGACGCGTGTGGCTGATGAATGAGGACCTCGGTGCTGATTAAACTCTGTTTCCCCCGGCATCCTCTAATTTCCTAATGTACTCTGCGTACATCTTTCTCTGAAGTCAGAGCGAGAGAGAGTATCGTGTAGCAATGTTCTCAAGCCTTTCCCCTCTGGCTGTGCAACATGGAAACAGAAAAGCAATACAATGTATAAAAATTATGTAGCGACGGCAGCAAACACGGGACAATGTGCTCATTTGTAGCGTCTTAGCTCGCGATTGGAGACGTCTGAGGGAGGCACCTGTCACCGAGGCCAGGGACCCTGCTGCGGGCACCCACTCAAATCAAATCCCAGCTCGGCTGTGGGGGCTGTTCAGCTATTCTCCGGGCACCTTTTACTCCAAAAGCCTCTGCAAGCGCCTGAGCTCCCGAAGTGAATAACTGGATTTGGCCGACATCAGTTCTCTGTAGTTTCCACTGTGTGCAAGATCAGTCTTCATTTCCAGAGTTTAATTAGGGCTGAGTAATGTGGTGCTTCTTTAAAAAAATTCCCCTTTAACTTAACCTTTCAGCAGCCCACGGGAGTGAGTCATGGGCACTCACGGGGAAAAGGCCAGTGCATAGTCATTAACCAACCATTTTTGCAGGCGTACCTGTGTGCAGAGCGTGGCAGGGGGCATAGCTCATCCAGGCCGATGGACATGCCAACACAACGGTATTTTTTAAAATTCAGATGTTTTATAAACTATTTCCCACTGAATTCTATTACTAAAAAACGGTATTTTCATTTACGACTTACCTTCAACTAGCTGTGACTCCCCACGTTTGATCACCTCTATCCTTCTTGCCAGATACCTAATGAATTGTAAATTAATATTGGAAACCTAAGCTACAAAACGACCACTGAGGACTGCGTAAAAAGTAAAGAATCATAAGAAGGAAGCCTGCAAACGAGCTTCTCTTAAACTGGAAGTCAACAGAATTTTTAAAATTCTGACATGAACACAGCACAGCTCTTATGCAAAATTTGTGAGTCAAAGTGAGTCTGCGGTGCAGCTGGAACAGTATTTATTCAACAAACTCCAAGGGACAGGAGTTACGTGTCCCCTTAATGAGAGTCGAACTTTCAGTCCTTGGGTTTCCTTAAATAACGTGTCTACAGGTTGCAGAGCGACCTTTAAGGAAAGCCATTCCAAAGAGACGGCCCAAGTGTCCCAGGGCTATTTCTAACCTCAAGACGCCTAAAAGGGATCAATCCATTCCGGAATTCAGTGACTCGGGTTTCAGTCTGTTCCAGTTTTGTCAGTCTCGGACGACAAAGTCCAGCGGTGTCCTAGGTAGACTCGAAGGTTTAAAAAACTAGTGTTCAGATCACCTCTGAAAGCAACCATGTGAGCTTGGAGTCACAGCGCCCGGGGAAGAGGTGTGGACTCACCTATTCACAGCTCGCCCTGCCCTCCCACCTTCGCCACGTCGGCCCTGGGGGGAGACGTGTACGTCCTGGTCTCAGTGACTTTGGGTTTTGCTGGGTGACTTGCTTGGACCAACGGGATGTGGACAGAGGAGAGGAAGTTCTGAACCGGGGCTTCAGGGGTTTCTGGCGTTTCCACTCTGCCTCTCGTCTCCCGCGACCCTCGTGAGCAGAGCCCACCCCGGGTGGCCACGGCTCCTTCCGTGGGGGCCCACGGGGAGGGACACGAAGCTGAGTGGGGCCACCCCGTGGCCTGGAGTGACTACGGTCAACCCCCAGACTCACGGGTAAGACGTAAAGGTCTGTGCGGGCGCTCTTCCTCTCTGTGCTATTTTTTTCCTCGCCTCTTGCTCCCTGCCTTTTCTCTCACGCTTGTAAACCTTGGCAAGAGGGCACTGCGACGCACGCAGGGCGCTCCTTCCCGCGAGCGAGTCGGCTGGCTGCCGCGCACACGAGGCAAAGGTCAGGCTCCGCGGGCGCGGGCGCAGCCACGGCCCCTGCGGGATGCTCGGGGGCTTCCAGAGACCCCACGCCCTGCCAGCTGGTCGCTCACACTTGCATCATTAGGTAAACCTGAAGGCAGGGATGTTGCCCAACTTTCTTGCCCAGAATTCTGCGGCACCCCGCGGTCTGAAACGCGTTCCGTTCATCAAAGCTGCGCGGAAGGAAAGGTGCCCTCGAACCTGCTGAGTCCATCAAGAACCACGTCTCACTCATGTCATTTCTACCCCTCGTTTTACGTAAGACTCAGCGACATCTGCTGAAATGGTAAACCGACGACCTATTACTCTACTGGGAAGTAGGCTAAAGTTCCTAAGCTATCGTCACGACTGTAATCAACACACAGCTCTTCCCTTTCTCCCCGGCCTACGCTTCCCCCTTTTATTCTGAGAAATGTCACCCCCGGGTCGCCCTGAAAGCCCACGGAACGGTGTGATTCAAACGGATGCGGCCGCTCCCTCCCGCAGCGCCACAGGCCAGGAGCGTGCCCCTGCCCCGGCCCTCACGGCAGCCCAGCCTGCGGGCCAGAGATGATCTAGCTTTGCTGAGTCGGTCACGGTCCTTCCTCAAGACTTTTCAAAGTGAAATGAAGACAGGAGGGGACCTCTCCCTCGGGTGGTGACGACATTAGGCACCTGGAGGCAGGACTGCTGGCAGCAGCCACGCGCCCCGGGCCGTGGAGAAAGGTGGTCGGCGAGAACGCAGCCAGGAGCAGACGGTGGGCACCCTGGCAGCACTCCCAGCCCTGACGACGGCCACCCCTGCCTTCCTCCTGGGTGCAGAGAGAGCCTTCCGATAAATTCCCCCCGTCTATCTGAGTCAGTTCAAGCTGCTTCTCTGCAACCAGTAGCCAAGAAAATTCTACATAATATATCGAACAAGCTACAAGGTAGCAAATTTGAATTCTTGGGAGTAAGGTCCAGGAATGTTACGAAATTCTAACATGCCTGCAGCAAACTTAGTGTTAATCAGCAGGCTGACATCTGAGAATGATGCCACTTGCCCGGGCTGGCGCGGGTCAGTGGTTAGAGAGCCATGGCTTCCGATCCCCTGCCAAGGGCACGTGCCTGGGCTGCAGGCTCCATCCCCGGGCCCGTTGGGGAGCATGCGGGAGGCAACTGGTCGATGTGTCCCTCTCACATCAACGCTTCTCTCTCTCTCTCCCTCCCTCCTTTCCACTCTCTCTAAAAATCAATGGGGGGAAACATCTTTCGGTGAAGATTAACACACAAAAAAAGAAATGAAGACACTACTTAACACTTTCTTCATAAGACAATCAATTTCGAATGTTTTGTAGTTGATTTAGTAAATTTCCTCTTAACAAAGCCATGACTATGGAGGGTCAGTGGGTAAATGCTGGGCTGAGAACGTGACGACTGGGACACCCCGGGTGCCAGGTGACCCTCTGGAATATTAGATCCAAGGGCAGGGGGTTTCGTGTTCTGGGAAAACCCACGTCAGGGTAGAGATGGTCGTGCAACGAGGCACCGCTAATGAAATTGGAGAAAGTCGTTATTAACGTGATTGCCTGTTGCCAGAAGACACAGACCTACTGACGGATTCAAAGGGATCCAAGGAACAGAAACGGACTTGGGTGCTGGCGGGCAGGGCAGTTTTAATCTCACGGGAAGGTGCTGATTCAGAAGTTCAACAAAGAGAGTCGGCCCTGCCTAAGGCCCGGGTCTAAGGCGAGGCCGCGGGGGACTCAGCACGAGAGGCGGGCCTTCCTTGGCCTCTCCCGACTGTGGCTGCTCCGGGAGGCCTCATAAGGAACGTCAGTCGAGTTCCATTTCAGCTCAAGGTCTTCTTAAAACCTCTCAGTTCCCGGCACTGAGCTGACATAAGAAAGCTCGTCTCCAGCGCCCGAGGAACAGCGAAGCGCGTGCTGTAAGAAGGAAGCCCCGTCGTTAAGTGTCACCTGCATGGACGCTCCTTCCACCCTCGCCACGCAGGCCACCCGGTCGAGGAAGGTCACCGCCACAGGCACCGCCACGAAGAAGCCCTTACAGAAGGCCCTGAAGTACCGTTTCGCCCAGCCGCGGGCCTGCGCCATCCCTGCCAATGCAAAGAGGACAAGCGTGAGACGAAGCGCGGAACGAACATCACGATCGGTGACCAAGCAAAGCGGCAGGAAGCAGCAGGAGAGAAAATCAGAGCTGCGGAGGGGCAGCCTCGTCTCGGTGTTTCGCACCCACCGCCGTAACCGCTGGGCTAAAGGGGACTCAGCCTCCCGGAGACAAAGGCACGGGCTCTAGTTAACTCCGTTCAGCGGCTCACGTCCACTCGATAACTTCAGGGGGAAATCTTCGCTCACAGGGCAGCGAGGTAGAAAATAAACAAACAGCCCGGCCGGGCGGGGCTCAGCGGTTGGGCGTCGACCTGGGATCCAGGCGATCGGGGTCCGATTCCCGGTCGGGGCACAGGCCCGGGCTGCGGGCTCGATCAAGGACTCTCTCATCATGGATGTTTCTGTCTCTCTCTCCCTCTCCTTTCCTCTCTCTGACATCAATAAAGATATATTTTAAAAAATAAATAAATAAGCATCCCCCAAAGTAAATGCTTTCCCGTGGCCGATGGTGACGGCGGAGACGCTCCCCCTCCCCTCACGCCTGCTCCTCCGCAGAACGAGACGTTTTAAGGAGACACGTCAGTGGCCGCCCAGCCCCCCTTGCAGCTGTGTGTGACCCTGGGACTGGTCTGATGAATGCCGTCTGAGCAGAAGTGACATTTTCCCTCACTGTGCCCTGAGAGGGAGTATCCCCTCCTGTTTCCGTTGCTCATTTTATACCTTTGGTAACGAGGTGGTGATAGGAACAGGAGTAGCCTCAAGTTAAAGACGGCAGAGCAACAGAGTAGAGGGGCCCCAGGTCCCCAGCGCCGGGGAGGTCCTGTGACTGCCCTGCGGCCTTAGGTGAGAGATGAATCACTCTCCGCCCCTTAAAAACTCTGACTAAACACTGCTTTGTATGTTCCACATAAGTGTATATATACACATAAAAGTATTTAAAACAGAATGTTATTTGTATTATTGTTTTAATCATTTAATAAACACCCATATGTCATTTGTGTAATTATTAAAGCCTAGAGACTGGAAAAAAAAAAAAAAGCAGGTTTAGCCCAGCCGGGCGTGGCTCAGCGGTTGAGCATCGACCTAGGATCCAGGCGATCGGGGTTCGATTCCCGGCCAGGGCACATGCCTGGGTTGCGCGCTGAGCCGATCAATGACTCTCTCATCATTGATGTTTCTGTCTCTCTCTGCCTCTCCTTTCCTCTCTCTGAAATCAATAAAGATATATTTAAAAAAAAAAAAAAATCAGGTTTATCAGAAGGCTGAGAGTGGCCCGGCTGGCGTAGCTCAGTGGACCCGTGATCTAGGACGTCTCAGTTCGGTTCCCCGTCAGCACATATTCTGCTTTGAACTGAACCTCATTTTAAGATTTGACTGGTTCAGAACTATCGTATTTCCTTATATTGGCCAGTTAACAAGAATTATGGAGTGCCAACACTAGCACTGTCTTAGGTGTTTTGAGAGGTTTTTTTAAAGATTTTTTATTGATTTTTTTAGAGAGAGAGGAAGGGAGAGGGAGAGGGAGAGAGAAACATCAGTGTGAGAGCGAAGCATCCCCAGGCTGCCCCCTATCAGGGATCGAGCCCGAAATCCAGGCATACGCCCTGACCGGGGATCGAACTCGCAACCTTTCAGTGTATGGGGCAATCCCAACCAACTGAGCCACACTGGCCAGGGCTAGGATTTTTTTTTTTCTCTATAAAAATGCATAATAAAAGAAAAATATAACTTAGTGCCAGAATTGGACCAAAGGAATAAATTATAAATAGTCACCGAGTGGGAAAAATGGAAGAAAGATAAGAACTGGAACTTCCTGAGAAAAGTTGGGTGGTGGGTTCAAAAATGTTCGCTATAAAATTCTTACAATTTTTCTGTTACGTTGAAAATGTTGTCATTAAAATGTTGGGAATACAAGGATAAATTACATTTGGTAAATTTCCCAGGGAAGAGGGAAATGTGATTATGAGATTAAAGGTGCACTTGGCCACTTGGCCTACCTGAGATACTGAGAATGCCGGGCGGTCCAGGGAATAGGACATATAGTAAGAGACGTGAGCAATAAGACTGGAGTGAACACTTGTGTTTTTTTGCTCTGTTTTGTTCCTTAGCGATATGGAAATCTCCATGACTCCAATATTTCTGTAAACCATGTCGAACAAAAGCCGCAGCACGGCACAAGGCCTCTCTACGAGCTGGCTCCGGCCACCCTAAACCTATAAAGTATCTTCACCCTTCATCTCCAGATAGGCACCATTTGACTGCATTTACAACTAAGATCCCATCTCAAATTTCAGCCATTAAAATGCCACCCATAGATTCTGCAAAAATAGTTCATCATAAAAATTAACAATACAGTGGATAGCTTTTTATAGAAAGAGAAAAAGCCTATTAAGTGGTAACCATCAGCAAGGAGAGGGAGGCCCGGTAGGCTTTGTCCTGTAGTAACCACTGAATTTGGATTTCAGCATCCTATATTATTTTCCAATTTAATAGGAAAGCAGAAGTGCCATTGTTAAGTACAATTGAAAGGCCCTGTGGACTTTACGCCAACAATGCAGCAACTTAAAAAACATGTGTAAATGAAACAGCCAGGTACTTATCTGCAGCCCAAACAAAGCAATCAGAGGACTTTGGGTCATTTCACCATAAACCAATAATATTTTCAATTGGCAAGAGAACGTATTTCCAGTATCAGAACACTTACTAAATAGCTGAAACATCTATGTCGCATTATTTAGCATTTAGGCTGCATGTGACATTGACTTTACAAAAATTAAGAGGGCCCTGGCCGGTGGGGCTCAGGTGGTTGAGTGTCCTCCTGAGCACCGAAGGTCACCGGCTCAATTCCTGGTCAGGGCACATGCCCAGGCTGTGGGCTCCGTCCCCGGTTGGGGTGCGTAAGGAGGCAACTGCTCCGTGTTTCCCTCTCACATCGATGTCTCTCTCTCTCTCCCCCTCTTCCTTTCTCTCTAAAATCAATTTTTTTAAAAAAAACATTAAAAAAATTAAGAGAGCCTGTAAAATGCATCCTTCTCGAAAGAAAAATCTCAAAAACCCTTCAAAAATCAAAACTAAGACATAGGAATGAGTCAGGGGAAATAAGCAGATGGTAACATTGAGAACCTAAAACCAGAAGGGCGCAGAATACACAGGGCGAGTGTCGGAAAGTGGGCGCCAGGCGGCGGCAGGAGAGCCGGGAAAGCGGCCCGGCAAGGGCCCGTGGTCCCGTTCCCGGGGTTCCGTCCCCCAGGTACCGGCCCCGCCCGCCCTTTACCTCCCTCGAGACCTCACACCCGGCCAAGTGTCTAACACGCTTCGTCCTCGTTTCCTAATTCCTTTCCCAGCGAGCCCGTCCCTGCCCGGCTTGCCCAAGGTCTCCGCAGGCCCGGGGACGCGGGACAGGCGCCGTTTCTAGTAAAGAGGTTGGGCGAAGGCTTCGCTCCTCGGCTCTCGGCTCCTGCGAGGCCGCCGCCGGCCAGCAAACGCTGCGCTGCCGGGTGAGACAGGGCCGGTCGTCGTCTGACACCCTGACAACAACGGAAAGTCCCCCGCTGCCGGGTGCTTCCAAAGGAAGGCTCTTCAGCATCCTGCCCCAATCCAGAGGCGCAGGCCGGCAAGTGACAGCAGGACTGAGGCCAGGGTGACAATGTCGCCGGGAGTTACGTAGCCTTTAAACTCGGTTTCACCACAGGGCGTTTCAGGAAGGTGAATGCGATAACCGTGGCCTCCCTCCCGGGCCCGAATGGGCTAATTTTGAAAAGAACCTGATTTCAGGGTCTCGGGAAAGTCCCGTCCTGACCCCTGCTCCTCATGCCTCAAATGTGACGCCTCCCTCCCCAGGCGACAAGTGCCTCTGGGCGAACATAAGACGCCAACCCAAACCTACGTCAAGGGATCAGGCGCAGAAACGCGGCTTCTCCTCTGATCAGGGCTGGGCACAGAAGTCGGAGGGTGTCTCCAAATAACAGCGGCCACCAGCCCCCAAAGGGGCAAAGGGGGGAAGGCGAGGTCACGGGAAGGTGGGACTGGGAGATGCCACGTGACCGGCCCGGGGGCTGTTACTGCTCTTAACAGGACGATAAATGTAACAGAAGCATGGACTCCGGGAGCAGGGAAGCACATTAAGGCTCGGAGGGGCAGCCTGTCAAAAATAAAACCCGTCCAATCCACGGCCCGAAGGTCTGGAAGGCTGCCCGCAGCCCATGGCGGCAGCCGCGTGTCCGCGGGGAGGGCTCGCCCCGGGAAAGAATCCACCAGGTGAGGGGCCCCGCGGCGGGGGACGGGAGCAGCCACCAGGCACGGCGGGAGCGGCCGTGGTCCCTTCACCTTCCAGGGCCAGCGACGTGGCCCACACTTGAAATGGCAACAGAGGCCAGGTGACAACGTGCAGTATGTGTTTTTTTAAAAAAAGGCAGATATTTCTTAAACGTAAATTAGCTCACAGGCAGGACGTCTTGTAGCCACTAAATGCGACTTTCCCTCTGAGTCCAGGGAGGGTCCATCCCAGGGCCGGGGCACAGAGGGCCAAGAGGAACGGGGACATCTTGTTACGCCAGCGGAGGAAGAAGTGGTCAGAAAACGATGACCGCACGTCCAAGGGGCCCGTCTGAAGGTGCCCCTACCGGCTAAATGTGGGGAGATTCGATCACCTACATAGTTAACGTCAGTCATGATCATAAGCCATTGAAAAATACCTTTGGGTTTGCTGATTTTCTGAAATTATACAATATTAGAGAACTGGGTGTTTAGCTTCAAAAGGTAAATTAGGCAGTGCTCATTTTAATTTAGTGTAACGCCATAAAAGTATTTTATAAATTGATGTTTAATAAAACGCAAAATGTTATTTTAAAATAAGCTTCCTTTGGGATCGTTCTCAGATAGAGGTTAGAAATGAAGTTCCCGGTGCAGGTACAGAAATTGCCTTCAATGAATCAATTACCCTTCTAAATAATTTCCTAAGTATAACTGTTTTCCTGACTAAATAAAGTTTCCACTACTTTTCGGCTGTTATATCTGCACATTCGATCATTAAGTGACTTTGGGATCCAGTCATAAAATGCAAAGCGTGCGCTTGGGACTACTTAAAATGCACAGCGTCTTGTTAGTGACCATTGGCCCCGGTTTTCAAAGGTCAGGCCCCTGCGGGTTTGTGAGGAAACATCTGATGCTGAGCTGGGCTAAACCGAAAGAACCCTGGGAGATGCAGAGAAAGGATGGCCAAGAACAGGGACTTGAACCTGCAACGTCTTCTTAGGTATTTATTCGTTTTAGGCCAACTGAGGACGCGCTACGTGCCAGGCTCCCGCCAGTCCCGACCGGGCGAGAATGAAGCCGTGTCCGGGAACCTCTGCAGACACTGGACACTGAGCGCCGGGCCTCTGAGCTGCTCCAGCCTTGTGACGAGGTTAAGGGCGCCGTGAAAATAATGTAAAGAAAGATGGATTTTATAAAAGGCAGAGGCCATTGGGATGTTAGTGTGGAAAGAAACTACACGGATTCCGCTCTCCGGCCCTTCCGCTCTCCGGGAGTGACTCTCCCACCCAAGCAGCTGCCCGGAGGTCCGGCTGGTACTTAGCCCGAGTGCCCTCTCCTGGGAAAACACGAATCGTAACTTCCTTGGGCTCACACCCCTTCCGTGACCCCCATGTCTTTCATCGCCATTGAGCTCCTCGCGGTCAGCACCCAGGGCTCGTTATGGCGAGGTCCCCGTGTCATCCGGCTGCCCCACCCAGCCCCCCGCCCTGTGCGGGATGGTCCCGCTTCCACTGGTCTCGGGCCCCTCCCCACGGCCTGCCTTTCGTCTCCGCCTCTCCCCCGTCTGTCTCGGCCGACTCTTACCCATCCTGCCGGCTCGCTGAGCCGTCGCTCTGCCAGGGAGGCCAGCCTGCCTCGCCGAGTCCCACTGAGATGCCCTCCTAGGTTCCCATTCGGTCCTACCCCCTGCCTGGCCGGTGTGGCTCGGTGGTCGCGCGTAGACCCATGAACCGAGAGGTCACCGGTTCGACTGAAATCAGGGCACATGCCCTGGCTGTGGGCTTGATCCCCAGTAGGGGTCACGCAGGAGGCAGCTGATGTTTCTCAGCGATGGGTTCTCTCTCTCCCTCTCGCCCTTTCTCTCTGAAATCAATAAAAACATTTAAAAAAAAAAAAAAGAATACATGGTGGAGGCCCGCACTCGGTAATCCAAGCTCGATGTCTTTCTCGGTCCTTGTTTAGGTTAAACTCATCGCGGTCAGGGTTATAGGCCTTTATTTGTGCTAAAATGACAAATGCCATTTGAATACAGAAATACCCAGGTAGAAAGAAACCAACGTAGTTCTTCCGGATGCCGCTGTATTTATCTCGTAATGTTCAATGGCATTATTTATGTACCAATCTTCAAGTTAACGATGCATAACATGAATACCAAAATAATCTAATTGAACCACAGAAAGCCCCACTGTATGAGCCAGCGGCTGCTATTTTATGGCTGTAAAGGAATATCTCATCTCGTTTTAATCATTTCTTAGTAAAAAATCACCGTAAGTGGAAAAATCCACCAAACTCACATATAACTAGAAACTTTAGCTCTCTGCCAATAAGGAAACAGAAAGGGAACAAGGCTCCATCATCCGACATTCGGGCGACCAGCAGGGAGAACTGGGTCTGCTGGTGAGCACAGGGAGGAGGGAGGAACAGGACGGGGATTCCCTTGCAGGCACCTGCAGCCGGCCCGGGCACACGGAGCTGCAGCTGCGGACGGCTACCCTACGGCATGGCAGGCAGGCACCTGCAGCGGGCCCGGGCACACGGAGCTGCAGCTGCAGACGGGTACCCTACGGCATGGCAGGCAGGCACCTGCAGCGGGCCCGGGCACACGGAGCTGCAGCTGCGGACGGCTACCCTACGGCATGGCAGGCAGGCACCTGCAGCGGGCCCGGGCACACGGAGCTGCAGCTGCAGACGGGTACCCTACGGCATGGCAGGCAGGCACCTGCAGCGGGCCCGGGCACACGGAGCTGCAGCTGCGGACGGCTACCCTACGGCATGGCAGGCAGGCACCTGCAGCGGGCCCGGGCACACGGAGCTGCAGCTGCGGACGGGTACCCTACGGCATGGCAGGCAGGCACCTGCAGCGGGCCCGGGCACACGGAGCTGCAGCTGCGGACGGCTACCCTACGGCATGGCAGGCAGGCACCTGCAGCGGGCCCGGGCACACGGAGCTGCAGCTGCAGACGGGTACCCTACGGCATGGCAGGCAGGCACCTGCAGCGGGCCCGGGCACACGGAGCTGCAGCTGCGGACGGGTACCCTATGGCATGGCAGGCAGGCACCTGCAGCGACCCCAGCTCTATCAATTAATAAACTAGGTGAATCTGAGACCTTTAGAGCGGAACATATGTAACTATTCATAAGCTCTACCGAGGTGAGCATCGACCAACCTAATCTTCATCTCTAACCCGCAGTGCCCACTGGCAGCTCCGAGCTCCCTGGCCTGTACCAGCCACACCCTCCTTGGGCACCCAGTGTTGTCCGCTATCTTTCCCCCCAATGGATTGTGGCCTCTGAAGGGAAGAACCATGTTTCACTGCTCCCCACATACCCTACAGTCTGACACTTGCTAAGCATCTGCAGGTGCTAAATCAATGTTTTCTGACTGGACGTTTAATTTTGCAGAGGGCGACACTAACACCCACTCACAATGTTGATGGAGACAGAGCTCGGTAGGGTTGGGGCAGGTGCTCCATTCTGTCAAATGCCAGTCAAGAGCGGAAGGACAAACGGTGGCCAAAGCAGGCCATTCGAGAGCCAGTACGTGTCACTCCCAGAGAACCACCTGTCCCCATCCCCACCCCTTTCCTCTCCCCATGCTCAGCATGAAATCAGCAACCAGAAAACTTGGGTTCAAGTCCTCTCTATGCCCATGGCGAGGCAACGAATCTCCATTTGCGTGGACAACCTCTGAGGTTCCCTGCTCCCACTGTCTACGACTCGGTGAGTCCCACCTCAGGCCTTCACCGTCTGTAGCAGAAGTCCAAGGAGTGGCCCTTACTCCCAGGACTAAGACTACCTGTCCCGTCGTCACCACCACCATCGCACCTGTGCTCCAACACCACCCCTGCCCTCGCTGCGAGGCCAACCTACCCGTGAAATCGGGCTCACTTCTGGTGACGACACGGTCAGGTTTCTTGTCCGATCTCTGCCTCACGCCTCACGCCTGCGCGCACTTAGCGAACACAGGTCGAGTGGCAGGTTGGATAGTGCAGGGTAAAGCACACTGTGGGAACCTTCTACTACACCCCTGCTTTCAGCATCAAAGATCAGTACCCTGTCTGCAAATAATGCACCAGCAATAATTAATACAACTAAATTATTTTCATACTGGTCAGCAAATAGGTTTTTTGGGGTTTTTTTACTTAACCTAACAGCTCAGTGGCCCTGAGAATAATTCCCTGATCTTTTCAATCTTGTAAGAAACTTATTTTCTTTATTGTCTCCTCAACATCAAATGATATTAGGAAACATCGCAATGGTAGTTACAGTAAATGGCTTAGAAAGAAAATCCGGTAACAGTTTTGATAGATCTTAGGGAATATATGAGCCAGATAAAAATATATGAGCCATACAGGAATTCAAAGCCACTTAAATTAATAGTGATCAGTCCTGAGTAATGAAGTTTCTCAGAACCTAACGCTGCTTAGTTCTGCAAAGAGACTACGCGCATCACCCGGAGACCTTTCCCTGGCCAGGCCATTTCTTATCCGATCCATTAAAATGAAAGGCAGCACTGTCACAGCCAAACAAAATCTGGGAGACCTGTGAACTTCTAAACATCGTGCCCTTTCCCAATTTCCCTTCCACATTTATTACTCGGATCTTCAAACACTCAAAGGGGAGCTAAACAGGTTCAACTGTGTATAGCGTGTAAAACTGGAAATGCCGCAAAATCAACGTGACCTTTAGAGTGTAACATTTCCCACGACCCTTTAGTTAATACTAGGAAAACATTTACAGTGTTTAAAGCATAATCTTCACATGTAATATGTTCAGCAAATATAAAAGCGGATACAGAACAAAGTTCTTAAAAATCAACCACATTTTAAAGCCAAAAACACAATTCATTTTAAGCTACCACTTTTCCTACAGTAGATACATTATCTGTCAAACATTCGTAACCATACGAGCCTGCTGTACTTTTCAAACACGTAGCTGATGTGACCAGCGTCACCCTAACCCAGGCACCGCCTGCCGTTGATGGGGGGGCCTTCTAGTCTGACTAATTCTCCCCCAGTTTACCCACATTCATTTGCTTGAGAACAAAAATATGTGCTGGGCAAAGGGTCAAGATGAGCCCTCCCACGGGCCAAAGAGACGACCCTTGATTAACCCCGAGGCTCGGTCTCAACAGCAGGCTCTCTCACCAACCAGACCCCCATCAAAGACACTATAAGCAAAGATAACAACTAAGTGGTGAATATCACCATAAAATTAAATTTTGTATAAGAGCAAATGTAGACCTCCATCCTCAGATCCCATCATATATTTGTGAGCAGCGAAAGATACGCAACTCAACGCTCAACGGTGGCAAACTTTCCCCGGGAGAGGCTCACACTTCGGATAAATCACTCTAGCAATTTTTTTTTTTAACGCCATCTTCAAGCAGCAATCCTTAGGAGTTTATCTTTCCCTTTTGACTTCTTTGACTCAGTATTTTCAATAGAAGCAGATCAGAAAACACTTTCAGGCGGGCTTTATTTTTTTTCTTTATTTTTTTTCTGCACCTTTTCCAGTGGGAGAGAAAAATCAGCAAGACAAATGACTGCAAAACCCACCCACCCCCCTCAGTAACTGGTGGGCACTCGTACATCCTATGGCCTTGAACCCGAGTCCCGGGGAGAGAGACGGAGGGACCAAGCCGGAGCAATCCACTACCTGGCCAGGAGCAAGGCCTGGCTCTAAGGCTGGGCATGTTCCTGTCAGCTCCCCGATTCCATTCGCATCTCTTCAATGCAAAGAGCGGAACAGCGGGCAGAACAGTGAACCGTCAACAGAGCCAATAAATTAGACGCCTCGCCTGTCGCAGAGAAAATCAATAAGGCCCAATGAATTTATATTGTACTCTGATTTAGTTAGGGGGAAACTTGGGAATGCAACGTCTTCAGCTTCTTGTGTACTAAACATATTCTGCTCCACTGGCTGGAAGAAATCTTTAAAAAAGATGCGGTGGCAGAAGGCAAATAGAAGCCGGGCTTATTCCAACAGAGAAGCAAAGCAGGGAGAGAAAAAGGTTGGGGGAGGGAGGCGTGCGTCCCGCGTACACGAGATAAGGTGCGCTGGCCTTTCACAGGGACAGGACGTGAGTGGCGACCCCAGGAACGAAACAGGCAAAATCAGCTTGGTAAGAAGCGAACGGCAGGAGGCCCGAAGGAGCCCGGGGGTGGTTTACACACCAAACGAGACAAGAGTGAGACAGAGTCAAGTAAGAAAAAGACAAAAACCCTAAGTCTTTTCCTATTATGAACAAAGACGCCTGCACCCAGAGTGCAGGACTGTGCGCACCCGCGTCCACACACAGAGCAAAAGGAGATTATTTTACGATATTAAGACAGAGCTCGGCCCACGGGCGCGCCCAACAAGCTCCGTGAGGCTTCTCTGACCTCTCAACCCTGGGCAAAAAAACCCAGCACATCCCGCCAGGATCCAGACCATCCTGTTTGACAAGTCGTGGCCGAGCTGTGTGGGATAGAGTAACGAAGTGGCATGTGCATTTTTAAGTTCTGAGAACTATTTTCAAATCGGTTCCAAGAAAGACTCATCCTGCCATTAGCAAAGATGAACTGCCCGTTTCCCGGTCCCCTCAAAAACACATTTGTGCTTTCAAAATCTGTTCCGTTGCCAATCTGGTGGCTAAAAAGAAACGGCATCTCACTGCAGCTTTATTTTGCATCTGTTGTTGTGAACGTCTGCCCACGTCCCTCCCGTCCTCGTCCATTTTCTGTTTCATTGCCCGTCTTTTCCCATTATGTTTCTGGTGTCGTTTACATATTGATGAAAAAGGCCCTTTCCCTATGATAGGAATTGCAAATCTTTTTTCCTGGTGTGTCCCTGCTTTTTGATAGTTTTTAAAATTTTATCCTGTTGTTGGCAGTGAATTTCAGTCACGGTCCATCACTCTTTCCTTTAATGGCTCTGTTGCCGGGGAGACGGCGAGGAGACCTTGGCTCTTGCCTTCTTGAGGGGAAGGTTTCCACCGAGAGACAGAGTGTAGCAATGGAAGCACGGACGCAGTGGCCGCCGCGGAAACGTACTCAGGGCGGCGAGACTAGGCGGCTCCGGCGCACTGGGAAGTCGGGGAGAGGAGGGGGCAGGTTCGGGGGCCTTGGAGACGGGTCCGGGGGGTAAGCCCCGGACGAGCTGCCGCTGCCCACTGCTCCCCTGGTTGCAAGTCGCGCGGGGTCCCCTCGGCGGGAGGGAGGCAGTGCTGGCTTGCTCCGGGGGGGGGGGGGGGGGGGCAGAGCATTCGCCCTGGGACGTTCATTTTCAGGGGTTTTAAAGGCTGGGCGTTTAGGGAGGTCTTAGGGGCAGATCCATAGAATATTCATCAGCTTTATGCTGTTGCCCAAAAAATGAGGTTTATTCTCTTAACCTCATTTGTCCTTGGGTGTGGCTGGCAAATGGCAGTAATTGGACTTATGTCGTCTGTCTCTCTGAGGGGGGTGACTTAAGCTCCACCCTCTGCCTGGGAACGGGACCCTTACGTGTCCTTGGTTTAGGGAAGACGGGATTCACTAGGAGGCTGCAAGCCGGTGTTTAACTACCTGTCTCGGTTTCCCTATTCGGCCTGTCCTGGGGCTTTCCTAGCCTGGGCACTATACCCGTTTCTGAGCATCTCTTACCTCCTGTCCCTACAGGTGTCACAGTGAAACTCCACACTGCCTTTCGGGTAAATTACAGTCTCCCAGTTGGTCTACCTGTCATCCCCTCTACCTTCCGGCTTACTCTATACACTTGTCAGATTAATCTGCAAACACAGTTTGCCCCTGTGAGTCCCAGTCAAAGCGCCTTCAAAAACTCTCCCGCTATCATAACCCCTCCCTACTATTTATAGCCTACGGCTAATATTTAGGTCACTCACAATCTAACCTCAGTTTACCTATCCCATAGCCCCTTACTCTAGCCAGACGTTTCTCATTGGTCCTATGTTTAGGAACAAAGGCACTTCCCCTATGTCTTGGTTCAAATTATCTCTGATATTTTGAAAGTTCCTCAAAGGCCTCATTGATTCAACAGCTATTTAGTCTAGCTGCAGGGTATCGAGGTAGACGAAGGAGCATATCCAGTGAATTCTGTGCCGTGGGAGGTCCTAGGGGGAGGCTCCACCTAGACTGGCCGGTGGCCGGTAAGCCTGTAGGCTGGACCTGGGAAATGAGATGGGACCCAGACTTTTTTTTAAATGAAACAAAGGCCAAGGTAAACAAGAACTCACGGGGCCTAAGTTAGTCTGATTGGAGTGCAGAGCGCTGAGGCTGGAGTGAAAAGAGAGAAAGATGCTGGACTGACTGACAACAGGGCAGGAGAAACAGGGTCTTTTAGGCCAATTCAAGCAAACGTTTCCGTAACCTGAGGGCAACGGTGAGCCACAGCCCCTCCAAGCAAGGGAGTGAGCCCGTCCAACAGGAGTTTTACGAAGATCTCGGCCTGCAATCTAGAGTTTAACCAGCACTTAAGTGTCCAGGCTTGGAACTGATTCGAATACAAGCATACTTTTACTTATCCAGTAATTGGATTTTGAAAGGTTGCGGCAGAGAATGCTGCAGAAAGGTACCCGGAGGTAAGGTAAGGTAAAGCTGCTCCGCTCCTTTGCCTCAGGGCTGAAAACAAGTATTGTCTCCAGTTGACTTTAAGAACCAAGACAATCAGAGGAATGAAAGGCTGGACTGCGGGTGATAAAAGATCAGAGCTGACTCTCCCCACCCTGTTCTCATGGACCTGAGCCGAGGACAGATGAGCGGGCCTCGAACTGAGTGAACCTGTGTGATTCACTCGGCAGTTTCTCTCTCGCTGCAGGGAAACCAACAGCCAAGATCTGGGATTAAACTCCGGGAAGGTTCCCTGGAATGGAAGCACCGCCCTAAGCCTGGGGGCTCCTTCACACTCACTGCTCCCCGGATGCCCGCTCCACCCCTCGAAGCCGCTCACCCTCCTCGTGACCTCGCAGACTAAGTCCAAAGGCAGAGAAAACCAGGTACAGACAGAGAGCGCACAGTGTGGCCAAGGAGATGAGGTCCCCAACGAGGGGCATCTGCAGGAAAACGCGGGAGAGCGCAGAAAGGAGAGAGGAACCCGGGGGCTCTGAGTGGACTGGTCTCCGCAGCACCACAACCATGAAATTAAATTACCCTAAAGTACAAAACACGGTACTACAAGCCGTCCCTTCTTTTAAAAATGTCTTTGCTGTACACGATTCCAAAGCAAGAGCTGGGTAATGTGTTTACCACACGTCCTCCGGCTACAAGCGAGACGATTTCTCAAAAGCTGACCGTACAGGCTACGCACATTTTTCAACAGAAAGATATAAAAAAGCGTGGATGTCAAAGTGCACGAGGAAGACCCAGCTCTCAGAGTAAACTTCTGGATACAACTGCAAAGATTACATTTTTGTGATTTATGACGTAACAGAAAAATGGATGCTTCTGCCTTCTGGGCACTCGTAGCCCAGGACGTGCTATGAGTTAGGAAGCCCAGCAGGAGCTCGGTGAGACTGGGAGCCGCTCGCCCGGACCGCCGGGGGGGCCCTCGGGCTTTGGCATCACTGGGAATGGGAAGCGCCCGGCTGCCATGGAACCCCTGGGGCGCTTCCAAAACGGTTCATCAGGTCCTGGACAGCACCCCCCGAGATCCTGATTTAATGGCTCTGATCTGTTTTAGTCACTGATACCTGATAAACCAGCGGTGGTAAACTCACAGCAAGTTTATATCACCAAGGGAGAGATGGCCGGCATCCCTCTATGTAAACGGAAACACCCGCACCCCTAAGACCTCCCTCTCGGACAGAAACCAGCAGGACACCAACAGCAACAAGGGAGGGGAACCTCCGCCCTGTCTGCTGCCACCTCGGGGCCGCCAAGGGCCGTTTCATTCTCCCGATGCCACGTCCCGAGCCTCAGCGCCCCACACCCTAACTCCACGGCCAGCTCCCGCTCAGCATCACCTCCTCTGGGAGGCCCTCAGGATCACACTGTAAGTAAAGAGGTCCACTGGCTGCGTCCGTCTTACCCTGAACCCCACCTCTGCGGCGGCACACACGGCACAGGGCACTGACTGGCACATCCTCTCGGGGACCCCGTCGGGGTGGGGACCCTTCCTTACCCATCCTTCCCTTCTTATAAAGCTTTGCGCCTTATACGGCCTTGTGGGTAGCAGGTGAGTGTTTGCTGAATAAACTGAGTAATTTCTCACGTTTGGTATGGTGATTTCTCCCTTGGCCTCCTAGTAGAAATGCCTCGGAAAATTTGCAACTTTTAATAAAAGGAAGGGGGCTTCTCCCTCGGCCACCTCACCGCCTCCACTGGATTAGGCTCCGGAATAAAGTGGGCAAAAGAGGCCAGATGGGGAGAGCGAGGCAGCAGTGGGACTCGGGGCCAGAAACAAACAGGGTGGGTCAGGTGTGACTGTTTTTCCCTAAGGGGTTGTGCCAACAAAGGGACAGCCTGAGTTTCGTCCCTAAGAAACTGTGACGGTGCTGCCAGCTGGCTCAGTGGCTGGAGTCAGCCCCGCGCCCCCTCGTCTGAGCTCTCACCCTCCTGTCACCCAGACCAACGCACTCGGGTCCCCCCGGGGCCCGCCCCCCACTCCGTCCACCCGCAGTCTTCCCAGCACACTGCGTGGGCGACCTTGCGCGGGACGCGCGGTCCTCCGGTGGGTCACTGTCGCCGTGGGACAGGAAGCGGGCCCTGAGCCAGCCACCCCTCCCCTCCCACCCGACTTGCCCTTCACCCTCTGACGTAACCGACCTGCACAGAGCTCCCAGGACCCATGCTCTCAGCTCCCCCTGCGCACGCTCCGCTCCGTCAACCTGCCCACTGCTGCTCGGCTGTCAAGACGCAGCACAGACACAGCCCCCCGCTAAAGCCCTTCCCTGGCATCTGCATCGGGGGTCAAGGGCGCCTCTGAGCCTCCCTCGGCACGTGCACCTCCACCACGGGAGACCGCACGGCATTCTTCAAGGGTCCGTAAGATGCCTGTTGTTCTACTGGACTGTAAACCCCTTGACCAAGGATGGTGATTTTTTCATCTTTGTATCTAATTCAATGCACATGGCACATAGTTAAAAAATAATAATTACAGAGGACTGAACTTTAGGCCAACGAAAGGGCAAGAAGGTATCCACTGGACTTTGAGTGTAGGAAAAAATCTAGATCCTAAGGAAGTACAGCCATCTATTCCCAAGTCCCACCCATAAAAAAAAAAAAGAAATACATGGCTATTCAGACGGTATCAAAGTGACTAAGAAAAAACTGATCGTTGGACCAAGCAGGCAGTAAGGAGGCCAGAGTCCCCGGTAGAGCAGCTGACGAAAGGCCAGAGATAAAGGAGGTTCTTTCTATCAGTTGAGCAATTCATCGACCTACGTCCAAGGACGGGCCAGAGCCTGGCACCTTCCTCTCTCAGATCAGCACTCCTCCCCTTTGGCATTACTCTCCGCACCCCTTCCCCAGCCCCACCACCAAATCCCAGATTCCATGGGGAACTGCCCTGCTCGGTGCCACCAGGCCTGGGACGTGAGAGAGACAGGGAGTCTTTGTTCTTGTAGCAAGGACCTAAAGGAGAGAAAACGAAACTACTCTTTACTGAGGACTTACTTTGTACCCGATATTGTGCTACGTTACAAACACTCAGTCTGACAGTGATCATGAGTAATGAGCCCATTTTAGAGGTGAGGGCTTTGTGTCCAAGGTGACACAGCTAAGCTATGCAGCGACACAGCCTGCCCCAGAACCAAGAGTGACAGCCTCCGGAGTATTTCCATAGCCCTGACACCTCCAAACGCAGGGGGATGTGGCCGAGCCACTCCAGGGGGGCACTCAGAAAGTGCAGAATTCGCCCGGCCGGGTGTGGCTCAGCGGTTAAGCGTCGACCTAGGATCCAGGTGATCACGGTTGGATTCCCGGTCAGGGCACATGCCCAGGTTGCGGGCTGCAGCTGATCAATGACTCTCTCATCATTGATGTTTCTAGCTCTCTCTCTCCCTCTCCTTTCCTCTCTCTGAAATCAATAAAGATATATTTAAAAAAAAAAAAAAAAAAGTGCAGAATTCTCCAAAACACTATTACAAATGCTGGTTAGGGCCTACAGGACCACTCACACACACGGGCACACAATGAGTTAAAAAAGCTTTTGGGGTCCCGACCTAGAAATCTAAAAGCTATTTGCCATTTCATTCCTATAATTACCCATCACAAACAAAAATGGACTTGAAAATACATTTTTGGGATACAAAGTCCTCTTAAATGAGGCTTTTTTTTAAAGAGTATTTTCTTCCACACACCAAAAAAAAAATCACCAAGGGCAGAAACCATTCCGCCCTGTTAACTTGTAGGAACAAGGGCCCTGGGAGACACCTGTGGGAAACGCGCTACCTGGCCAGGTGCTCGCTGACAGCGAGCTGTCATTTGAATAAAATACCCCACTCAGCCCTGCAGACAAGAACATGTGATGGAGGCGCCACCGACTGGAGCAATACAGCTGACGAGCCTCTAATCTGCTGCCAGGGCCTGTTCCCTCGCAAAGCGAACCCGACGTCTGCTGCGAAATCGGATGTGTGTGGACTTGTCCTTCTTGGCTCCTGGAGCCACCTTAGATCCGCTAAATACACGGCTGAGCCGTATCATTAAACCCACAAGTCGGAGAAACCATGACAGCTCGGACACGAAGCATCGGCGTTTTTATTGTAATCCTTACAGACATTTCTGATACAGAATCCTGACTTTCAGCTAAATGCAGGCAGGCGTGTGTCTCTCTCACGCCGGGAGCAGTGGCAGAGCCTTTTGAACACGGTACAGAAGCCCCTTCCTTCCCTCCCATCGGAAGCTGGCCCGCTACAGGGGCTGTGGAATCACCTGATAGGGGGACTAAGAGCCATATCGGGTGTCTGTCCTTGTCATAGAAATCCTAGGATCAGCTAAAACAGGTGATCTCTGGGAAAATGGCTTAGCACCTTTAGGAAGGTTAACTACTGAACTGCCTCTTACAATTACAAGAAAAGTCATAAGAAAGTGATGGGGGACCAGATAGAGAGACAGGGAGGGAAGTCAACAGGGCCCGCGGCTGGTTTTTTCACACACTCGTTTTCATATGCTCACTGCCATTCTGACAGATGAAAAGTTAAGAAGCAGAGACGTTTTCACCGGCCCCACGTGGCAGAGCGAACAGAATCAGAGCCGGGAATCAGGCCCACGTCTAAGACACGGGGCATGGAAGGCACGCTACTCCTACTTGAGGGTTTGGGTAAAGCAGGAGTGGTGGGGAGTAGCCAAAACAAAAACAAAAACAGAGAGAAAAGGCAGAAATTTAGAATTTTTCCAAATATATGATGATGAAATAAAAAGTCAAAGAAATAGGCATGGATTGTTGGCAGTGGCCCACGTGGGAGTGAGTTCAGAGGAGACTGGCTTTCTACCTTTCATACCCTCGCAAGATTCCATTTTAAACACAGTTTTTTAACCTCTGTAACCAGAAAAGGACTCCTTTTTCACTTAGATAAAAAGTGAGGTTAGGGCAGGAAGAGATGAACCAAAGAACATATATGCATATATGCACAGCCCATGGACACAGACCACAGTTTGGTGAAGGCCTGGGGTGGGTGGGGAGGGAGGGGGACAAGTGGGGGTGGGTAATGAGGGGCATCTGTACTAACCTCAACAATAAAAATAAATTAATAAATTAAAAAAATGAAGTTAATGTACAGAAACCCATGCAAGTGAGCCTCAGTATTTATTTTCCGAAATGCATCAGCCCTGCGCTCCCCACGCTTCCGCAAGTCGGGTCATCTGTATGGAAGAATTCATAAAAGTACCCTCCCTCCTCTGATTATGACACTGGTACAATACACGGGCTAAGCTGGAAAACGGCCGTACTAGCCATTACAGGACACAGGTCACCATGGTCAGTCACCCTGGCAGTTTCTTACTGAAAGCGCCAGAAAGGCAGGAAAATAGCGCTCTGCTCCCACAGCACTGCACAGACCCGGACACCGAAAGGTCAGAAGTGCAGGGAAGGCCTTGTACGTTCACACTAACTATTCAGAAAATCCACGGAAAACCTGGTGAAGGCCCGACCCCAAGCAGCCGTCTCGCCACAGCCCCATCATCCCACAACCCCCTCATCAGTAGGTAAGTAAATATCTAAAGAAACAGTGAATGAACCCATCATCAATAAACAACTATTTTCTGGGTTTCCAGAAAGTAAATTATGTGGCTGCCTGCCACGCGTGACTCAAATAAAAAAAAGGCAGGTTCAGGCCACGGGTGGCCAATGTCAGGACGCCCCAGAGGGCAGCCCCAGGTGTCCCAGTGAGTGGGCATCCCCCACGGTGTGGTCTCCCCCATTCTCGGCTGGTGGCCAACCAGGATGGTAACCAATTCAAACGGTTTGTTTCTCTGTGGCCTGTAGGATGCAGAAGGTGGTCCCCACCTCCTGGGAGGACCTGGGCTTCATTCCACCAGCCCGAGGGGAGTGGGGAGCCAGGCGCTGAGGGCGATGGGAAATTCCCAGAAAACGACCAAGGAAGGAGAGACCCCGCTGGAAAAGCAATCGCAGCGAACCTCCAGGGACTTCAGCCTGCCGTCTGGCAGCTTTTCACAAGTGGAGAGAATGCTGGTGACCGGGTACCAAGGCGAAGGTCAGGAGACAGAGGCCCAGCCGGTCACCTCTCCCTCCCCCACAGCACCTGCTTGGTGGGTTGGGGAGAAGATCCCCCAAAGAGAGTCAACACGCCTGATGCTGGGCTTCACTCTACGCCCTGGGGTCCTGAAGGACTTTTACAGGAGCCCCCCTTTTTAAAAGGCACAGACCCTGGGGAGGGCCTCCCGCTGGTCATCAAGGGGAACCAGGGGAACCAGGGCTCTGGCATCAACTACAGCCCCAGGCATGGGTCAGACCTCAGGGGTCAAGGCCCAGGCCCCAAGGAAGCGAAGGGTCAGGGCAGCTCCCAGCCCAGCCTGCGCTGGGAGCCTGACCCTCGTGGGCTCGGGGCTGGGGCCTGGGCCGCGGGCCCCTGATGGGAACCTGGGGCTGGGACCTGGGCCTCTGATGGGAACCTGGGGCTGGGCTCGGCCTCCGTCCCGGGCGGCCCTTACTCACCCGGTCTCCCGCTCCTCCTCCGTGAGAGGGGGTAAGTGGATATTTTGTGCCCTCGCCCAATTTGGCCAAAACCCTAAAAGTAAAAATGACAAGAGACAGACACGTGTTTTAAAACCCTGGGGCTCGAGCCTCGGGAACGCCCACCACCTGCCCAGCGCTTCCAGATGGGGGCGCCCTCCCGGCCCGGACTCGGGGCCGCAGTTGCTCCCTTTGGGGCGGGGGAGGGGGAGGGGGAGCGGGTCGGCCCCGGGCTCGAGGCGGCCGTCGCGGGGCGCCGGTGGCCGCCCCGATTGGCCGGAGGAGCCCGCGGCTGGGGCGGCCTCCGGCCAGCACGCGCCCGCGCACATGCTCCCCAGCCCGGCCGAGCAGCCCTCCGCCCCCAGCGGCGCCCGCCGCGCCTGGGGACGCCCCGGGAGGAGGGTCCGGGCCTCGGGGACCCCCCCACCCGGGGGCGGCAGCGACCGGGCAGCGGCCCACCCGCGCCGGTTTCAAGGCCCCCCACCCGCCGCCGGGCGCCCGCCCTCCGCACCCGCTGCGCAGCTCGGCCCAGGGGAAGGCGCGCGCGCCCCGCCTCCGCCGGCGGCAGGCCACGCCCCCGGCGCGCGGCGGCGGCGCGAGGCCACGCCCCCTAGGGGTTGCAACCAAAACCCGACCGGGATTTCGGACGGATCAGGACGGGACGTTCAGCAGGCAGCTGCCCAGCGCTTACGCTACACTCGGCCCCGCGTCCAAGGCCTAGAGGGCGGCGAAGGGCTGAAGCCTCTGCGGCCCTTTCCCTGTTCGAGGGTCGGGAAAGCGGCCGGCGGCTGCTCTGAGTGCACAGCTGCAGCGGCAGAGCTCTCCTCTCCCCCCCCCCATCGCGTGTTTTCCACCAAAGTGCACAAAGCCAGCCGGCAGCAATGACCCAGGGCAGGTGCTGGACTCTGGAGAAACTAAACTGCATCCCTAACCCTGCCTTCAGGTGGTGCACCCTTCTCGGGGTTTTTACAACCCCCCAAGAGAGGGGATCCTACAGCTACCAGAACCAGGCACTGCAGCCGGAGGAATGCAGGAGGAGCTGCTGTGGATATTCCCACACGAAGTCAGAAACTAACCTAAAACCTGAACTCTCCAAAGCCACGTTAATTTCCAAGATCAAGGCAAGTGCACAAAATGCAATTACACGAGTAAAGGCACTTACGTGAAGCTGTGGGCCCCATCATGCTCAATTTCAAGACGCCTTTGGACACGCTCTTAATTCAACAACTATCGATGGAAAACGAGAGAAATGTTTCTACGTCTAGAATATTTGTTGTAAAACAAAGATCAAGCCTCCCAGCGAGGGCACTTCATGTGTTTAACTCCTTTGAAAAATTATAAACCCATTGCATGTTAACATAAAGAACATTTTTTAAAAAAATAATGACTACTTTAGAAAAAAGTTAGGAAAGTGGGCAATGGGAACCCCAGGAAATGCACTGCCACGTCAGTCCTCAAGTCCTGAGGTGCCTTGATGTAGAAACGTTTCTTTCATTTCCAGCCACATGACAGGTGGACAATATTTACTCCACAGTTCCCTGGTTTGCATCTCTGCCATTCAAGAGACCAGCCCAAAATATTGGCTGCCTCAGTTTATTTTGCACTTTGTGGTTCCAACTGATCATATCATTCTCGCTTCCGATTCCTAAGTCAGTTGATAGATAACCACAGTAAAACTGGATTGGTGAGTGTGACTTGGATTTGGGGCCAAAATGAAGTTTCCTACAACTCTCCCTGGAATTGAACTCACTGGGTCACAAGCAAATTATAAAGCAGCTGCGTTTCTTCCATCTCAGGAGCAGGCCTGACCAGGGGAGCCTATAGATACCCTGACTGGGAATCGAACCGGTGACCTCTTGGTGCATGGGACGACTCTCAACACACTGAGCCCCACCGCAGGGCTGTGAAGCTATTCTTAATATTAAGGTCTAACTACACCACATCCAAATGCAAACACACACACACACATTCACATATGCTCTCAAGTGAAAGGCTAACCCAGAGAAGTGAATGGATAATTCATCACACCCAACACGGGTGTCTTGGAGCCACTGGTCCTCTTGGACGTGATTTCCAGGTAATGTCCATTTCCTCCTGTGGTTCAATTTTAATTTCGTTCTCACTTTCTTACAATTTATGGGTTAAATTACAAATTTAACCACCCCCGGTACGCGTAATGTACGATACCGGCGAGAAACGCCCACGTAGAGAAGCAGAAGGCAAAAAACCGCACAGTGGCCCTGGTTCAGAACATAGGACCTATTTTTGGGGGGGCGAAGATGGGAAAGGTATGGAGAGGGACTGTTCTGGTAATTGCAGGACAGCGTGTGTGTGGTTAATGCCTCTGGACTGCACCTTTGAAAAGGTTAAAAGGGTCAATTTTATGTTATGTATATTTTACCACAATAAAAAATTACTGGTTGGACGTCCAATAGCTTTTGAAGCACTTTTAAGCTTTTGAAGCACTTTTAAAACTCCAAACACTCCAAATTGTCTTCCTCTTTCTACTCATTAAGTTAATTAATAAGCATTTATCGAGAGCTTTTATATTAAACAGTGTGCTAGGCGCAGCAGAAAATTCAAAGCAAGGCATCTTTCTCTCCCTGAAATCCGTCGTTCAGTTCTTCCTAAACCGAGATGAAAGGAAAACCGTTTAATTTCTTACATGGTTTTGGTTTTGCTGGGAAAAGGTTGCTAATAGGTGTGTTGGGGGAAAATTTTTTCACTTTACAAATAAATCATTAAACAAAGTTAATTGGATTTTTTTAATGTGCAACTTCTTTAATATGCTAATGTGCATTTTGCAACTCCAAGACAGGACTTAGTAAACTGAGAGGCCTAAATGTATTTGATCGGGAATTCTTTGCTCTCCTGAGGCCCAGTTAATGAATATCTCGCTGTGTCGTGTGCCTGCCAGGTGAACTACAGATGCACCAGCCAGGCGGGGGTTCTCTACACAGGACTGAACGAATTATGCAGTCTGTGATTATGGTATGAACGCCTCATTTATTTTATCCCTAAGCGTTACAGAATATGTACAGGATTATTTTAACATTTTTTAAAAATTAAAAATATAGATTAAACATTAACTAGAGACTATTAAAGTCATTTTCTAAAGTAATTTCTTACCTCAATTTACAGCTCTCCAGCGCGTTTATGTGGCATCGAATCTTTTTTAAAAGTTATTTCCATTTTGGGGAGGAGGACCTGCTAATGGAGATTTTGCAGAAAATTGTGATGCTGACGTTGTGGTGTGTAAGTTCTAAACATTTTTAAAAGTTTATTTTCAATTACAGCTGGCATTCAGTATTATGTTATATTAGTTTCAGGTGTGCAGCATAGTGGTTAGATGGTTTTATACTTTACAAAGTGCTCCCCCAATAATTCAAGTACCCACCTGACACTATATAGGTATTACATTGTTAACGACTATATTCCCTATGTTGAACTTTATATCCCGAGGCTATTTTGTAACCTAAACATTTTTAATTAAGAAGAACAGAGCACGGATCCTCATTCTTTTCTTGATAAGAGGATTCCTCCTGAGCTGGACTCCAATCAACAGCCTCGGGGCCTGTGATTTTCTCTCTGCCTTTGGATAATTACAATGTGATTTGCAGCTGTTCTTAATGCATAATTTTTTTTTAAAAAAGTCCCCATTTCTCCTTGACTAGGCCTGGACTCCAGGTCACAACCTTCAACAATATACTCCCACATTTTCTACATGTTCTCTAATTTTGTGCCATTTCCTCGCAATTACACAAGGTGGACCAGTTTAAGTACAATGAGCGTCTGATTAAAGCTAAAGACTCAGCAAATCTGAGCCCACGTCGTGATGTTAATGTCGGCCTCAATTAATCTTCATTAGCTGTTTCACTTTCATGTTTGTAAAATGCATCAGGCCGTTTAAATAATTGCAGGAGCTCCACAAAGGGATGGAGACGATGGAGCGGCCAAGATCAGACATTCTGCTGTGAAGGGCAGTGGAGTTCGCCACCCCAAAGTATGCCTCTTCGGGAAATGGATTATTTTAAGCTGGTTATTTTTAAGAAATCAAAGACTCGGGGGGGGGGGGGGGGAAACACACACACACAAACCTTTGACCTTCCCCCTAACTGCCCAAAAGGATTTAGATGGAGAGCCTGCCCCAGAAGGGAGCCGTCATCATCGATAACCGTGCAGAGCATGAACCAGGTGCCACAGATAGGGAGCAGGCAAGACCCATCTGTTCCGGGTCCTCTCTGTGTCACCCTGTTAAAGATGGCCCGGCAAACATTTTGAAAAAGAAATGTAAACCGCCTTCCTGCCTTTGACACCCTAAACCATAACCACCCCCAACCACCTCCACCTCCCCCTAAAATCTGTGCCCACCCCGAAGAACCTCAGAAAATGACTTTATTTAGAAAGAGGGTCCTGGCAGATGTCAGTAAGGGAAGGACTGTGATGAGATCAGACTGGATTAGGATGGGCCCCGCAGCCGACGAGAGTGTCCTTGTAAGTGTCAGAGAGACTCCAATTCAAATGGAAAGGACAGGTTTTAATCAGCAGGAAACTATCAAAATAAATAAGAGGGCCCATTGGGAACTGTCCCCTTTAACCTGTGTAGAGGTGACCGGGCACTTTAAAGGGAGAAGGAGAGGGGCGAGGGCCTGAGCAGTCGGAGAAGTGGAAACGTGCAGAAAGCGGGAGGGCAGGGTTGGTGTATGTGGGACCCATGTGGGTTTGCTAACTGGCCCTTATCAAAGTTAGACCCCTACCCTTCCAGGGAGACAGGGAGACAAGGGCCTATCTTCAGCGTTGGCCAAAACAAATAGCCAGTTCTTGGGGCAGCCTTGAGCTTTCCCAGCAGAAGCTTAAGAATGGGGGACTGGTCATCTTGGAGATTCAAGCCTTGAACTCTTAGAAAGCTAACTCGTGTTTGTCTTTTAATGTGCGTACGGTGGGGTTGGGGTGGAAGGAGTTGGACAAAGTGATTTGTGCTGAGAGTCTGCAGTTTCTCTCCACCAAGACTGAGGTCTAGTCAAGAAGACAGAGGCAGAGGCCGGAGTTGTGGGGCTCCCACCCAGGGAACAGGGGAGCCATCGGCAGCCGGAGGAGGCGAGGTGGGCCTTCTCCCCACCCTCCCCACCTCTGGGAGCAGCTGGCTGTCCGATGCTTTGATTTACCACCCCCGGCTTCCCCGGCTGTGAGACCGTCCCCGCCCTTAGTCGCACTCCGGCCCATCCCACCTTCCCACCCCTGACCACACCTGGCGTGGAAACGCTCAGGTCCAGCCATTCCTTCTGAGTCTCCGTTTCCTTAGGAAGCCTCCCGAGTAGAACAAAACCTCCATTCGATAAACGTCCGTGCCTGTCTCTCATTCACCCGTCTTTTGCTACAGGGGTCCCAACAGAGCACTTAGGTAGAAGGTTGAGGAAAACATGTCATCCTTCCCTAAGCTGAAATAAAGTTAAATGTTATTTCATGTACATGTCCTCTTGTTAACATGACCCATACAGAGGGAGAGCCAATGAGGGAAAATCGGCTGTTTTCAAAAGCAGTCCCTCTATCGGGGAACTAAAAGGATTTGTGAAATCAAAACTAAATAGTCTTCATGGCGTTAAACGTTTCCAGGCCAAAATGCAAAGCAGCCTCCCGGGCCCCGCGGCCCTTCTCGCACGTGGCTCGCTCCCGCCAGGCGCCGGCACAGGCTCCGAGAGGACAGCGGCAGGGCAAAGACGAAAACATTTCCATCATTTCCAGCCTGCCACCTGCGACAGCCCACGGTGCCCAGATCATAACGGATGGGATCACTTTTCCATTTCTTTAAGGTCACCGAGGACAGACACGCTCGGGACAGGCCGCGTTTGTCAGAGGTAGGAGAGGTGACTGGTGAGGCGGCAGTGACAAATCCGTCCTCGGCTTAGCTCATTTCACTGAAGGATGTGTGTCCCCTTCTGACATTTATCAAAAGAAATTCGATTTTGTAGAAAGAAGGATGTCACGTAAGAGCGCGCAGCCCCCGAGGACCCTGCCCGGGTCAGAGGCCAGGTGGCGCGAAGGGAACCCGCGGGTGGGACAGAGGGTCCAGGCGGGCACCAGGCGGGCACCAGGCGGGCGGGGGCGGGTTTTGAGATCTGGGCTTGTGACTGGGCCACGCTTCGGAATATGCGCTTTCGCTTTCTCCAAATATAAGGAATAATAAAAAAACCAAAGTGGGGTTTTTGTTTGTTTGCCTGGTTTTGTACTTTAGTTTTGTTGCTGCTGTTTTTTCTGCTACATCGGGGAAGAAAGCGGGTGAAACCGGGCAGCCCTCCCCCCCGTGCCACGGCCGATGCAGTGCACCCCGTGGGCGAGCAGTCGATATTTCTCGTCATGAAGAGAAATGATTTCTCTCTGGCGTGAAAGGGTATTCTGGGTCCAAAAAAAAAATGAAATCAGACGTGGGGACAGAGGAAGTCAGATTAGGATCAAAGGAAGGGCTTCTGTGAGGAGACGGATGACAAGGCTCACACGTTGCTGTAACAAGTTCATAGCGACGCACCAAACGGCATGAAAATATTGGATTAAGGTACAAATTAAATCTCTTTCTCGGTGAGGGGTGTCTGCAGGCCGTAACCAATTAGGCTGCTGTCTAGAGGAGCCAGGAAACTTGATTAACAGATCCGAAAAGACGGAGGGGGGAGACGAGACGGGTTTAGCGCCGGGAGGTGGGACACCCACTGTTATGCAAATTGACTTCCCCCCAAATGTTGGATAATTTCAATCAAGGGCTGAAATACATGTGTGTTGTTTTGTTTTGTTTTGTTTTGTGTCTGTTTTTTTTAAACATCACTGTTCTCTGGCCTTAGACTAGTCAAAGAAGCTTCTTCCTAAGTAAATGCTGCGAACGCCGGCGTCTCCGTCCATCTCGCGGTGAGTGCTGACGACACTAGCGAGGATTTAACCACGACACAGCGCTTGCTGCTCCTGTGAAGTTCCAGATGTTCAATGGGTCCTCGCTCAGGGGGGCTGAGCAGGCAGCTTGGGGGACCCAGTGATGGGGGCCGGAGACACTAGTTGTGGGGTATCTGTGTGTGACCCCTCCCGGTCCTGTTCTCTCTGCCAGGGGCCCATCTGGTGTAACCCAAGGCCATCTTATTTGGAATAGGAACTCTAAGAAGTTTCGAAAATTAGCCAATGACCCAATAAGGCTGTATGCTCAGACCAGAGACATTAAACCATGAATTCAGGAAATATTGTAACTATTATACTCAACCCCCAAACTTGGGCTTAACTGTCTGAGAGATTTTCAAATTCAAGGTCCTAAAAGTTATGCAGAATATTTAAAAATGTTGTCTGTTACCTAGTATCTTTCCTTGAGCAAAAATAAATCAAGCTCAATAGCCCTAAACCAGATCTTTCTGCTCTTTTTGGGGAGATTTTTGAGGAGAATTGATGTCATGTAGACAATCTAATAGTGCTGATATAGTCATCTTCATAAGTATTATTGCCAGCACAGCTTTTAAGCTTTGAAAATCTGCCCTGGGCTGGTCACAGATATTTGCATAAATTGTTTTGAATAGAGAGAATAAATAATACATGATCAAATAACCAAAATAAGATACAGAATTTTCACCCTTCATCTCAGGGGTCAGCAGACTCTCTTAAGGGCCAGATAGTAATTATGTTTGCGTCGCCATGGTCCGTAGAAGACAATGCAGAACCCAGTGGGCGGGGCTGCCTTCCCACTAAGTGTCCTTTACCATTCTGTCCCTTCATTTCTTTTCTTTTCTTTTTAAATATATCTTTATTGACTTCAGAGAGAGGAAGGGAGAGGGAGAGAGAGAGAAACATCAATGATGAGAGTCATTGATCGGCCGCCTCCTGCACGCCCCCTGCTGGGGATCGAGCCCAAAACCCGGGGATGTGCCCTGACCGGGAATCGAACCCCGATCACCTGGATCCCAGGTCCATGCTCAACTGCTGAGCCACGCCGGCCGGGCTCATTTCTTTTCACTCACCCTCAACCACAAAGCCCCAGCCGTGCACTCAAAATGCTGCAAAGCTGGGGCCACAGACCAAACGTTGCAAACAAAATTGGGAGGGAGGGCTGCTCAGTTAAAAATCTGTGCTGTGCTGAATCGTTAATGAAAAGATTAGAGTTAACCCATTCCCCTCCCTGCTCTTTGAGGGATCTAACGTGCAAATTTGGGGAACTCCTGAGCTCAAAACGTTTCACCTCCCGCAGACAGCCCTGGCTCCTTAACTTGTGCCAGAGGGCTGCCCGTGGCCGGCCCTTTCCTCCCTGTCCCACCCGGTGCCGCCCCTTCCCTCTCACATTCGGTGCTCCAGCTGCACGAAAGGAATCGCGATGCCCACGAGGACACCTGTCCTCTTGCCTTCCAAGCCACGCCCTGCTGACTCCTTCTGCCTGAAACTCTCTTCTCCAAACATCCCTGACCTGGCTCAGCCCTTGAGGGCTGAGTGTGGGGGTCTAGGAGACTTGGACGCCCACACTGGGCTCTTAACACACCCTTGACCTACCTGCTTTATGATGCTCTCTCCACCGTCTATAGATGATTACTTCCTTGTCTGTTGCTGCAGATAAATTTAAATCATTGAAAGCTGAAACTGCATTTTCTTCAAGTATGGTGCCTGGCACGTGGGGAACAACCCATAAGTGATTATTGAATCAATCAATCAATCAATCAACCAACCAACTAAATGAGCTTTGGGCCCCTCCATTTCCACCTGCAACTTCAATGTTTCCCAACTATGAGCAATTTATTTTCTTTTCAATATTATCTATAAATGATGCACCAACTAACAGAGAAAAAACAAACCAGTTGATCCAGTAACTCAATATCATTCACATACAGGAGAAAAGTATTAATAAAACCACTTGGCATCTGCCACATAAGTAGAAATATTTTTCTCAACTGCTAGGCCTACGAGAGCCAGGTTGTATTGGAAGAGTAATGAAGCATTTACGGGGTCTCCGGGAGGCAGGAGCAGATGTCTATGAAGACATCCAAAACAACAGGCTGGGAAAAATAAGCTTGCCTGTCGATGGGAAACTATGTACCATCAACATGCAGCATATCCTTCTAGTGCCCCATAATCTTTGAACTATTTTAAGACACTGTAAGCTGATAGACAAGCACATTCTGTCTGGTAGGGTTTCCTCCATAATCTTTGGACTATTTTAAGACTAAAAAAAAAAAAGACTCTTTGTAAGCCTACAGACAGTTTCCCTTGACTTCCCATCTGCCTGTGGAAAATCCCAGTTTTGCCTGCATTTCAAATTCCTTTTCCCCACAGGAATTTGTGCCTTCTGACTTTTCCTTTAAACCAATTATGACATTAAATGAGTAAAATAAAATCGTTAACACACGCTCATTTTTCATATCCAGATGAGACTCACGATTTTACCATTTCCAGAAAATGATCTTTCGACAGTTTTAACGGTTCCACGGAGATCCCCGGTGGATTCCCCCGCCGGAGCCGGGGAAGGTCCATGAGCGGAGACGTGCTCTCCTGAGCAGGTCACCCGCCAGCTGGCCTTGGGCTCCCAAAGGTGACTCCCAAATGGCAGCAGAACTTGGCTCACTCTCCGCTTTGCTAACTTTAAGTTTCCTCTCTACCGGTTTTATGTTTTGTGTTTTATTTTCCTTCTTTATTTTTTTTATTTCCATCACTATTTACCCCTCCCATGCCCTCTTCCAACTCCACCCGCCCTTCCCCCCAAAATCACCACCCTGTTGTCCGCATCTATGAGTTTTCTCTCTTTTTTTCTTTTCGATGAACCTTCCACCCCCGCAACAAATATATTCTTAAACTTGGAGATGACCGAATGCCTTTCGACTATGGTGCCCAGTAAAGACTTCGGTTGCTGGATGATGCATTCATGCTAAATGATCTGAACCTGTGTCATGTTTAACAATCACTTATGAATCACGATGGCCCAAATGGAATTAATATACTTTAATGTATTTGTGGAGCTAATTGATTTCAAACGGCTTTACTTCTCACTTCAAAACCGGCTCATTTGAAGTGGAGCCTTCAGCAGATACCTAGCATGTCCTCCATCGGAGACTTTAGATCATAAGTTCCACTAAAATAGATTTTCTCAGGCAACCAAACCAACGTCCCGGTTCACGATCCACAAACACCACGGCAGATAATAATAAACAGCATTGACCACAGGCTCGGCGCGTGGAAATCTCTCCCATCGGCTGTACCTTCGAGCAGCTCGGGGGTGGGCTGTGCTCCTCCCGGTTTAAGGGGCAGTGACTAGGGTCCCAGAGCCAGACAGTGGTGGACCCCAGACAACGCAGGTGTCGAAGCCAGCCTGCAGGCCCATAGCCCGGGGTCTTAACCGAGACAGCACAGCCCCACAACACTTCTAGATTTCACAAAGCTACATTTGGGAGTCTTTCACTGATTAAAAAGGATTTTGGAGACATAAATCACATACCTACCCTATAAGTCCCACAACAAGGCCGGTGTGTAGACTAGAAACTGCTCCATCCCAAATGTGCTTGTTCAACAGGCACAGCATCCAGCTGCTTTGTATTTACACCAGGGCTAAAGCACTAAGGAACGGGGGTTTGGGGGAACAGAGAGCCCACGGCGGGAGGCTGTTCGGCGTTGGCCCCGTGCTCCGAGCATCCTCACAAGGCCCAGGATTGGGCTCTGAGCATAGCACCCGACCCGTGGGTGCTCCTGATACACCCACGGGGTTGGAATCCACCACAAGGGGATGTCGGAGACTCCGTTTCCCAGGAGGCCCCCAACAGATACAGGGTGGGGCAAAAGGAAGTTTACACTTGTTCGTATGGAAAATAAGACAATCATCAGTAAGCAAGGAAACAACCGTAAACTCTTGTGTTTCGCATACTCGCCACGGTAAACCTGCTCTTGCCCCAGCCTGTGTTGATTGGTCCAGATTGAACTGTTGGTGCGGAGGCCGCTGAGGCTAAACCGGTAACAGACCGTAATTCTTGAGAAAATACATTGTCCCCTCGTGCGGTTGGTTATCTACATGGTTAAGGAGAGCCTCCTGTTATCCGCCCGCCACCCTCCCCTGGAGGAGCCCGTTTCTGAGTAATTTCTCCTATAAGCGCATTTCAAAGGTGTGTAATTAACTGGTAACAGGTTGTTAGGTAGCCGATGAGGTGTGAACCAGCCACTAATTTGTTTTCTTTATTTACAACTTTTCCTGCACTTGGAGACGGCAGCCCAGGGTGTGTTTCATCCCCTGTTCGCTTCTCCAGATTGAGAAGTGATTTGCAAAGCCATTTTTAATTCCTCCAATTCCATGAACGGGAAATACCCAGGGGAGTCTTAATCAGGACGTAACAGGCCCTAAAAGGTGATCACGCATCGGCCCGTCTGACGTGGTCCCGTTGCGGCTCCGATGGGAAGGGGTCGCCTTCGGTTCACGGCGCGCGGCCCGGACAGCGGGCTACGGCTTCTGGAATAACCCCCGTGCCCTCGGCCCCTGCCGCAGCGCGTGTTTGCAGCCAACACCCTTTACTGCTATAGAATCTACCACGGGACCTGCCGGGATCACTTGAGACAAAATTATCATTACCGGGTTAGGACTAAAATAGTTTGCTTTCCCCTTCAAACGGCCTTGCCTCCCATTTAATAACACATTTTCTAAAAATCAGCTGGAGGAGAAATTAAAAAGAGACACAGTGGAATGAGAATCGTAAAAGCACAAGACTGGGATCCTGAAACGGGGCTTCACCAGGCGGCCGGAGGCCTCCGAGGCTCGGGAGCGGGCTCAGGACTCGCCCGGGCCGCAGCCGGTTCCTCGGTGTTCTGTTCGCCGGAGCCACTGTTTTTATCAGTCCCCTCTCCGAAACGTTCCCAGTTTCCCCTTTGAGAAAACTTTGTATCCTGATCCTACCGTCCTTAGCAGCGCATCTTACAAAATCCGCCCCCCTCTCTGCGAGGACTCTGACAGAGTGGAGAGAAACGGCCACAGACCCGGGGACAGCAAGGGCGAGTGGGGTCCCCGACGCTCGGGGTGGCCTGCTGAGAGGACCTGTGGCGTGTTCATTTAACGTCTGCAAGATATTTTACCAACACACCCACGGGCTTCTTGCCCGAATGCCACAGAAGAGGGGAAGAGACCCGGGGACGGCATGATAGACGCGGCGGGGGCCCGACGGGCGCGGCGCTGACCTCCCTGCGTCTTCTCCGGGAAGGGGGCTTGTGAATTGCACCGGGACGGCGCTGGGCTCCTGGAAGGGGCCAGAGAAGCTCCGATTTGCAACGTCCTGTCGGTTTCTTACTATTTCATATGCCAGCCAAGGGAGAAAGCGCCCAGATATTCGTGTTCTCAGCCGTACCTGCCCACGCCTCTTCCAGGGTGAAGGATCTTAAGAGGGAGACGCTTCCCTGAAGCGCTTGGTTATGAGAAAGGGGTGCGTCTCTGTCCTCAGTACCCCGTGACTGCGTTTCGGGTTCACTTTCCGCTGCAGGTGTTTTTAAGCCTCCTACCCCCTGTTATTCCAGCCGTGCAGATTCAGATGTAGTAGAAACAACACAGGTCGAACACATTCAAAATACCTCAGCAGTGAGAGAGCAACTTTAAATTCTGTTTACCTGTACATCTTAGAAATGCTAGAAAAAATTACGATTTATTCTCTGCGAGACCGTTTCATGCTCTGTCAAGAATGTTCGAGAAGAATACAGTTTCTTTCCGTTTGTTTCTAAACAATGATTGTCCTCTTGTTTTTTGTCTAATATAAAATACATATACTAAGCTAAAAAAAATGCCAGCGCAAGATGCTTTTAGCTCTACCATTTTTTTTTTCAGATTTTCCTAAATCTTTTATTTTTTTATTTTATTTTTAATATATCTTTATTGATTTCAGAGAGACGAAAGGAGAGGGAGAGAGACAGAAACATCAATGACGAGAGAGTCATTGATCGAGCCCCAACCCAGGCATGTGCCCTGACCAGGAATTGAACCCCGATCGCCTGGATCCCAGGTCGATGCTCAACCGCTGAGCCACGCCTGGCCGGGCTCCCAAATCTTTTAATATTTTGTTAGCTACTGAGAGTCATGATGTCAGCTGACCTCTTCGATCCATTCTCTGTCCCCAAAACATTCAAGTCTTCGCTCCACCCACCCCCATGAAAACTGTTTGTCACCTGGGACACCCCCAGCTCCCTCATCGAGAATCTCCTAAAGGAAGGAGATAACGTGCTCTCTCATCCTGCCCAGAAGGGGGCACTTGATGGGGCGGTGTGTTCTACAGTTTACATTTCAAAAACGATGGGTTTTTCTTTGTTTTTTAGAATTAAAGTGTTTTCCCCAAATCCCTACCATCACGTAAAACAAGACAAGAGACAAGCATTTCCCTGCCAACTGACTCACAGCCTGAAATTCCCACACGAGTTCCATCTTTGGATTAAGACCACACAGGGGTCCTGTTACCATGTGACTCGGCCAGTGGTACTTCCATGAAGATGGTTCACCAGGCTGGGCCACACCCTTGGTAGAACGAACATTCGATGAGGAAACCGAGATACGACGTCCCAGGGAGGCGGCTTGATGAGGACTGCCCCTGATCAGGCACCGGGGACCCCAGGCAGCCACGCAGAGAAGGCTGGGGAGCCCTGAGAAAGGGCTGGCTTGTGTCCCTTCTTGCTCTACAGCTGTGACATGTGTGCGGCCTTGAAGGATCAGCCGGGTTATAGGTGGCAGACTTCCCCGCGTGTGCCTGGGGCTCCAAAATATGTCATCAGAGACGGAGTGAGAGGAAGGATCTGATTGCTACGAATCCGCCGGCTCTTTCTCTGGGCTGCTGGCTGGGTTCAGCGAAGTCAGCCTTCTGGCAGACGGGCAGCACGGGAGGCTGGCTGCTGTGCGCCACGGGGTTTACCCGCCGCCTTTGACCGCAGGACTGACAGATGCCCTGCGGGCCGAGAAACGGCCAACAGTGTAAATCATAGTGCAGAAGACCAACTGCCCCCCCCAGACATAAATTTGTAACGTCCCCTGACTACCCTGAAATGTTTGGGTAATATCACCTGCTTACCTACAAGATTTTTAAAAAGTTCAGCACAGTGGCCCAATAGTATAAATAAGATGAAGTATAAATAAAAGCCAAATGTGGACAAAGGAGCCTTCTCTCAATGTGTCCGTGCTCGGGCCTGCTCGGGCCTGAGTGCACCGAAGCACAAGAGGCAGTCGGGTGCCTGGACCTGTGGGCGGAGCGTCCGTCCCTGCCCGGCCAGGTGGGTAGTCCAGGGCCCCACTGCCCGGCCAGGGGGCACGCTCTCAGGGCAGAGTCATCCTGGGTGCAGCGTTCGAGAGGGTGCTGCTGGGCATGCTCCAGCCTGGCTTTGAAAGGGGGAGAGCTTAGAAAGGCAGGGCTGGAAGAAAGGCCGGCAGGCAACGCACAGGCCCAGGCGAGACGAAGGCAAACAGAGGTGATCTTGGCCTTTGGTTGAGGCAGAAGCTGCAGCTCGTTGGCGTGTGAAGCTGAAGCAGGACATTCCGGCCGGTTCTCTGAGGTTTTATTTTTGAATCCTCACTGGAGGGTATTCATTCCATTGCTTTTCAGAGAGAGTGGAAGGGAGAGAGGGAGAGAGAGAGGGACGTGCCCTGACCAGGGCTGGGGATCGAACCTGCAACTGAGGTACGTGCCCTTGGCCGGAATCGAACCCAAGACCCTTCTGTCCACCGGCCGATGCTCTCACCACGGAGCCACACCAGCCAGGGCTCAGCGAGGTTCTTAAAAGTCTCCCACGAACTCAGACGTCATTCAAGATTCTCAGCTGGACTTTTCGACGGCTTTGCTAAGTTATTTGCATTAATCAACAGCATGAATAATTTTATTTCCCCATAAATATTGAACAGATCATCCTTAGGCCAGCCCTGACCAAATTATCTCCAATTCCAAAGCGACAAAGTGCAAATTAATGAGGTTTTATTGTCCAAATTGACAAAGCTGCGTCAGAGAGAGCCCGAAGGTCATGAGTGGGCATAAAAATAGATTTCTTGTCTTTTTCTATAATGCGGGGCTTGAAGGATCAGGTGAAGTGTTCTGCGCTTTTCCTCCGGGATGATGGCCTGAGAAGGGGACAGTCACGATCTCTGCCGGCAGCGATGTCCGCAGGAGAGTAAAAAGCACACCGGCGGCCGCGGCTGGCGTTGCTCAGTGGTTAGAGCGTCAGCCTGCGCACCAAAGGGCTTGATTCCCGGTCAAGGGCATGCAGCTGGGTTGCAGGTTTGATTCCCGGCCCCATCGGGGTGTGTGAGGGAGGAATCAGTCGGTGTGTCTCTCTCACATTGATGTTCCTCTCTCCCCCCCCATACTACTCTCTCTAAAAAATCAATGGGCAAAAAATATCCTCAGGTGAGGATTACATTTTTTTTTTTAAAAAAGCTTGCAGATGATTGGTGCCAGCCCGAGAGGAGAGCATGAGTTCTACCCAACAACTTCCCGAGAGGCCCACGCTACCTTTCTAGCATTTGAATCACACAAGTTCTCTTTTTAAAATATAAAGATGTATTACGTGCTAATATTTAGCATTCCTAAGACGTTTGTTAATATCCTCGCTAAAAGATAACGGGAGAGAGCGTTTTGTTTAAGGAATGGTCTTCCGAGAAAAATTAGTCTCTCTTTTTATTTATTTCATTTTATTTATTTATTTATGGATGTTGCCTGAAATGCCCCATTCGGTTTGCAAAGGCTTATCTACAACCCTTCAATGGTCTGCTTGGATAGGGAGCGAGCCTACCGGAGTGGAGAACAAGACAGTTTAAACTGCCGCCTCGCATTTTAAACGCTGTAAATAATTGAGATACAATTGACCGTGCTGGGCTGCCTTCAAAGTCCGTTTCATCCCAGCCCATTATAATGCAATTTAGGTTTGTCTGGTTCCTGGGGTTTTTTGGTTTGTTTTTTTGCTTTTTTTTAATCCTGCAGGGAAAAGCTTTTGCTGCTGGAACCGCTAGATTTAATAGCACCTCCTCGAAGGCCATGACTTTGAGATATTTCACGTCATTGCTTTTGATAGGTTTGAAAAAAAAGAATTATGGAATTTCCAAGCCAGCCCCACCACGACAAAGTTAGAGAGAATGAAGTCGAGTAGGGCCTGACACCGGCTCTCCTTGGTCCCCAAGTGACTCTGAGCATCAGGACACCCAGAAGGGAAGGCCCCAAACTACGTTAAAGCAGCGCCGCAGGTGGAAACCCACAGGTGACTGGAGCCAGCACTCAAGCCCTGCGCTTCAGCCCAGGAGCTGCAGGTGGGCGCCTCCTCAGAGGGCGATTCTGATGGGCGGTGGGCGGGCAGAGCAAGGACCTGCAGCCTACAGCTGGCAAGCTACACACGACAGCCGGGGTCAGATCCGGCCGGCCACCTGTCCTGTAACGGCGGGTCACCGAAACAGCCGCGCTCTCTCATTCCGCGTTGCCTTTGGCTGCTTTCACCCTCAACGGCAGCAGTGAGCGGTCGCGGCAAAAACGATACGGTCAGCGAAGCCTCAGCCACTTACCATCTGGTCCCCTACAGGACACGTTTGCTGGCTCCTGGTCGGGAGGACGATGCCGGGGAGGGAGCTGAGGCCTCAGCTGGTCCCGGGAGGAAAGGGCTGTGGCCGATTGTTCTCCCACCTGCTGTGTTCACGGAGGAGGGGCGGACACACACACGGGTGGAGCCCATCCCTTCCCCAGAATGAAGAACAGCATGGTGGGGAGCCTGGGACGTAAAAGGGCAGGCGCAGCGTCGAACCCAGAGCCCAGCGATCTCCACCGGGGCCGGGAGGGCGTCGAAGAGCATGTGGAGAGGGTTGGTAGCGAGGATGCGGGAAGTGATGTCAGACAAGAGCGGCCATGTCACTGATGAGAGAAAACTTAGGGAAACCAAACCTGCCGTTCACAATATAAGTGTGTTGCCCGGCCGGGCGTGGCTCAGCGGTTGAGTGTCGACCTAGGATCCAGGCGATCAGGGTTTGATTCCTGGTCAGGGCACATGCCCGGGTTGTGGGCTGCAGCCGATCAATGACTCTCTCATCATTGATGTTTCTATCTCTCTCTCCCTCTCCTTTCCTCTCTCTGAAATCAATAAAGAGATATATATATATATATATATATATATATATATATATATATATATAAAGTGTGTTAAGTTTGGTTTTCTATTCTATGGATTGAATCGCTTGTTGGCCGTGCCGATAAACCGGAGGCAAATTCTCTGCGTTTACTTAAGGAAACGAGGCCGGGTGTAGGCGAGGGTTCGCCGTTCCTTGGAAAAGCGTGTTTCCTTCTGTATCGCCCTCCCTGGATGCGGGGGAACTCACACACTCACACTCACACACCCACACACTCCCGGTCTTCCCCCTCAGTCAAAGCCGCCCGCCCGCCCGTGAGCAATGACACTTCTTTGCACTGAAATACGGCAGCCAGAACCGAGATACGAAGACAGGCCTCACCCAGGGGCCAGGAATTACTCCTTTGGGGTGAGCTTAAGTACAGCCGTGTGAACGGACGGAGGGGGTGTTTTCACTACTCCCTGCATACTGAGGGCTTAGTTCTGTACCTCACAGAGTCCGAGTAGAGCCGAAGGAAAGAAGCCCCAAATGCGCCTGGAGATTTCTGGAACGCGGTGCTTGCAGGGATGCTTGTCAGCGGAAACGCAAAAGCCCCCATGAGGGGCAGGACGCAGACCACCCATTGACGGGCAAATGAACAGAACAAGACCCGTTGGGTAGCCACCTGCACATCTGCAGGAAGACGCCAGCCGTGTGAGCGTAATTTCTTTTTTTTTTTTTTAATATATCTTTATTGATTTCAGAGAGAGGCAAGGAGAAGGAGAGAGAGAGACAGAAACATCAATGATGAGTCATTGATCGAGCCCGCAACCCGGGCATGTGCCCTGACCGGGAATCGAACCCCAATCGCCTGGATCCTAGGTCGACGCTCAACGGCTGAGCCACGTCCGGCCGGGCTGTGAGTGTAATTTCTTTCTTCAACACACCAAATAAAGGAGAAGTAGATGTAATATACCCAGACTTCAGCGAGGCTTTTGGTACCATTTCAGGACATTTCCTTTCAATAAGCTGGTGACACGGAGCTGGGATCACAGTGCTGTCAAGTGTCGGAGGAGTTGCAATCGAAGAGGAGCTGTCAGCGACTTCTTGTCATCCCGAGGCCATTTATCAAGTGGTGTCCATCCACGAGGGCTGGCTGTGGCCAGAGTTATCCACGGGGTGATGGAAGTGAGTCTAAATTTAATAAATTTGCCGAGAACACCAGCCTGGAGCAGTGTCTCACACTTGGCACGATGGGAATAGCTTTCAGTGACCTTGATTTCGTGGGGCGGGTGGCGTGGGACGGTCTCAGAGCCAAGACACAGTGGGCAGGTGTTTTATGCAGGAGGGCTTAGGGCACGTTGTAGTAACACTCGGCAGCGTTTCATTTCCAAAATGTTCGAGGCGCTGCAATTAATTAACAACTCTCCATGACGCCAGGGGCTTTAGAGCCGCTGTTATCAAACTCGTTTCCTGATTTGCAAAATGAAGACTCCAAGACGTGGCTCACAGTATTCTCTTACATTTAAATAACGCCTGGAAAGTGCCTTTCGGATACGGGATGCGGCGTGTTCTTTGCCTCGCCTCGCCCTGTCCTCCCCCCGTTGTCATAGCAGGAGGGGCACTAGGAGGGAAAAGTCCAAGATTCACTACAGAAATTCAAAATGAAACAAGGGTCTTTATTTTATTGTATTGATTTGTTGTTCCGCATATTGCTGCATCCATTGGCTGATTCTCATATGTGCCCTGACCGGGGATGGAACCCGCAACCTTGGCCTATTGGGACAATGCTCTGACCAACTGAGCTTCCCAGTCAGGGTGAAAAAAGGGCCTTTAAGAAACAAAAATATTGGCATTGCCCTTAAAGCCGCCTCTGGCACATCCCAATGTCACCCCTGAAGAATATTTTAACCACCAAGGAGAATAGTTTTTGCAAGGATGTTTCAAGATCATCTCAGTGGCTATAAGAATTCTGAGAAATTTACCTTCTGCGATTACAGGAGTCGTGGAATTACTGCTTCTCTTACTTCATGGATGTTACAGAGGATGAGCTCCACGCTCGTGGTGGATACTCAATAGATGCTTGATTTATTTGCCTTGGAATTTGTCGGAAGGAATGATCTTTGAAAAAACTGCGCTTAATAATAACTTTGAAGCAGGTGTTAACCCCATTAGGGATTGGATATTCCTTTGAGGGCAAGGAAGGAGTGAGAGCCAGCGTAACAGTTAGAACGCAGGATGCTTGTAAGCTCGTCTGTAAACCTAGACGGAAACAAGTTAAGGGGCTTGGGACTGGGGAGAGGAGTCGGGATCATCCAGGTGGATCCCATCTACTCAAGTGAGACCTCAGGAGCCGGAACCCCTCCCAGCCGCGGGAAGCTGGACGCGGGGCAGAGAAGGAACTCGAGCGCCTGCTGGTTTGGAGACGGAGCCAGGACGCCCCGAGCCGAGGAGCGTGGGCAGCTCTGGACGCGGGGAAAGGTAAGGAAGCAGACGTGCCTGGAAGCCTCCAGAGAGGATCGCGGCCCTGCCAAGGCCTTGACGTCAGCCGGGTGACAACTAGACTCTGACCCGCGGGACTGTGGGCTGGGAAGGCGTCTGTTTCAGCTGCTGAGGTTGGTTGTTGGGCAGAAACGGGAACAGTGTCTATTCCATTTTGTCTTGGGGTTGGTTGGTTGAAGTTTCCTGTGGGAAGAAAGCCCTCGGCGTGTACGTTTCTGGACGCGTGGTCGCCGGCGTTCGAGTCTCCACCAGGCCCCCACCTCAGCCTGCACGCGCTGGGTCTGCCGGAGTCTGGGGTGGAAGTTGCGTTCAGTCGCCGGCCAGTGTCACCTGGGAGTAAATGACGCCTCACGTTTTCGCTTTTGGAAGCTCTCTGCCCCGTCACTAGAGATAGTTTTGTTCCGGGCAGCAGGGGAGTAGTCAGGGAGAGTGGCCTTGAAAAGTGTCCCGGGACGAGCAGCCTAACTTGGCGCTATGTGAGCAGAGGAACCAAACTGTTTAAAAACCCACCAGGTCAGCCCCGCGGCTCTCGGTGCCCGGTTGAACGTTTCCGCAGGAAGGCCTCGCTGTGGCTGCTTGAGGGGGCGCTTGGGGGGCGGGGGTCCTATCAACCTGTCCCTGTGGAGCTAATGAAACGCTGACGCTCCACCCTGGCCCCGTGGCTCCGTCGGTCAGAGCGTCGTCCTGTGCACCAGAATTTTGCAGGTTCGATTCCTGGTCAGGGCACATACCCCGGTTGGGGGTTTGATCCCTGGTCGGGGAGCACAGAGGCGGTAAGCGATCGATGTTTCTCTCTCTCTCTCTCTCTCTCTTCCTCTCTCTCACTCTGCCCCTCTCCTCCCCCTTCCCCCCCAAAGGAAAAAAAATCAATAAAATTCTTAGAAAAAACACACTGATGTGCCTCCAATACCAGGCAACCCTAATGGCTTATGGAGCCACACGTGGCGTAAACACACGCGTCAAGCCGGAGCCACCTGTGCCCGAGGGGTGAGGCTAGCAGAGCGACCGGCTCCGGGGAAGGCCCCCGTGGTCCAGCCTTAGCCTCAGTTCTGCTGTTCTTTACACACCTGTGCACGCAGCCCCCGGGCCCTCAGGGGTACGACAGGGGACAGGTCACAGCCAAACGGGGACGTTCGGTGCCTTGGCCCCTGCAGACCCTGCGCAGCACAGTTGGCTCCAGGAACAGAGCTCCTTTCCAGACCTTTCCCTCTTTCCCTCGGTGCTGCAAGTGGCACCCGCCGAGGAGGGTGTCATGGGCCGGCATTTTAAGCTTCCTCTGTGCTGTTTGCTCCAGACTCCATTTCTGAGCTTGAAGTCCCAAGATCTGAGATGAAAAGGACTTTCCAGTCTGTTAGGGGAGCTCACGATGCCCCCGGTCCCAATCTCCCGGGGCGCCCACCTGCTGAGCGGCTGATTAGAGGAAGGCGGGAGAAATAAAGAGAAGCAGCTGTGCTGGGCTGGGCGGGGTCGGGGTGCAAGCTCACTATGGCTGAGCATCTATTTATTTTTCTATTTTTTCCCCTGGTAACCAGTTTCCCGGGGAGAAGGGGGAAACCCATCACCCCAGCCCAGCACCGTGCACCCCCCCAGGACCATGCGCAGGCGTGTCCTGCAGAGGACGGCGCAGGGAAACCTGGAGACCACTGCCCACTCTCTCCAAAAAGGACGTTAGGTTTCGGCCCTTCACCCCCCAACACCGTTGTCACCAGCGTCCTTTTGCCAGCTGTGGCAGGCACGCTGGAGACCAGCCCCGTCCGCTAACGCTTATGCCAGGAATTTTTGTCACATCTCCCGAGTGTGTCCACGTCTCTCAGGAACCTTACAGACACGGCGCACCTGCTGGCGATTCTCCCACACGGCTGTGCATCCGCGGGTTTGAGCAGATAGAGTGGAAGTCACAGGCGTCCCGTCTCTGGTCGCGTTTCTGGACAGATCAGGCTGGAAGGTGAGATCGCGGTGCCAGCCTGGAAGAAGGTTCTAGGGGGCCCCCCTCTGAGGTGTGGGCTGCGATTTCCTGAATCCTCACGTGGCGGGGAGCAGAGAGAGACAGGGAGCAGGCTGTCCAAGCCTTATAAGCACGATAACCCCATTCATGAAGGTCCCACCCTCCTGACCTAATTGTCTCCCATCACCCTGGGTGGGGGGAGAGTTAGGATCTCAACTTACAAATTTGTGGGGAGCACTAACATTCAGTCCACACCAGCAGAATTCAGTCTCCCAGGGCTTCTCCAACCACGTTCTGTAGGGTAGCTTCTCATTTACTCACGGTCAGCTACGTGGACATTAGAGCTGGGCTGCGAAAGCAACACTGACGACTAGAACAGGAGCGGATGTTGAACTTAAGCCGATTTCAAAACATTAATCAAGATCAGATTAGCCCTGGCCCGTGTGGCTCAGTTGGTTGAACCTGTGCACCAAAAGCTCGCAGGTTCGATCCCCGGTCAGGGCACGTGCCCGGGTTTCAGGCTCGATCCCCAGTAGGGGGCACGCAGGAGGCAGCCGGTCCATGTTTCTCTCTCATCATTGATGTTTCTCCCTCTCTCCCTTCCTCTCTCCCTAAGGTCAATAAACACATATTAAAAATAAATTCAAAAAAATCAGATTAGATATTCAGAATAATGGATACAAATACGTATCTGTAGGTACTGTACAAGGAGCAGTGACTTGATGGGAAGAGTCACCCCTGCTCCTGTGCGGGAGCCGCAGAGGCCTGGCCGTGGCGTCTGGAATTCTGGCAGAATCGGCACATCCGTCCCTCCTGCAGGGTGGAGCTCCACGTGCTGATTCTGAGTGACAGGAACAAATGTCACTCCAGCCACCGCCCGGGTGCCATGCCATCTTGTCCCTTGCTGGGGTACTGTGAAGCTTAATTAACGCCTGCGAAAACACTTGGAGGGCCTTATAGAGAAATTACTATGTAATTGCCAAAGATTCCTGCGAGGGGAAACGCTGGCAAAATTTACTGGGTGAAGAAGACGGTTTAATTGGTAAATCTTAGGCTTTGCTTTGAAAATTACATCAGACAGAAGTAAATGGATTTTTTAGCTACCCAAGAATAAAGGGCAGTTATCTTAAGAATAGTGGTCTATAAATCTTAGGTATTATTAAGTTTCATGGCTCAATTTAGTTTTGTTTAAATTCGTAATAATTGTACAAACCTAACCACCTACATTAAAACCATTCGTTACAGAGATTAAAATCTGTTTATATGACATCTATTTTTTTTTTTTTTTCAAAAGAGAGTGGAAGGGGGGAGAGAGAGAGAGAAACATTGATATGAGAGAGACACATCGATTGGTTGCCTCCCAAACGTGTCCAAACCAGGGCAGGGGATCAAGCCTGTAACCAAGGTATGTGCCCTTAGCTGGAATCGAACCCAGGACCCTTCAGTCCACAGGTGGACACTCTAACCACTGAGCCAAACCAGCCAGGGCTGACATCTGTTTCTTAAGCCCTAGTGATACAGATCTTAGTTTTCTATGAAATGCAACCAGGAAACACACCCCAGCCACCGAGATGGTAATTGCTTTTACCCTGAGGTCTTCCCATCACCATGTAGCTTTGATGCCCATGGGAGCTGCATGTGCTGTTAGATTACTTCTTGCAAAACTTGAGCAACATCTGTAACGTCTGGCATTTTATTAGTTTTCGCCTTTTTCTGCAGCAGGACATCTGAGCCGAAGTTGTTCCTCTGATAACACAATTTCATTAACATGAAACTTATAGTGGTTCCCCACCCCCCAGCCCATTTTATGGTCCAATGTTAATCTTAACCATCCAATCTCATTTCAGGGCTAATGGATTAAGTAGAATTGTTATTCTGTCTAATTCTCGGGAGCCAAGGTCTGCAAACCCCAATTACTGTGTGGCTGGGAGCTGGAGGCGAGGCGTTGGGCCTGCCCAGCTCAGGACTGAGCATGTTCACGGGTCCAGAGCAGCTTCTGCCTGCACATCCACCCTGCAGGAGCTGTCTCCACGAACACGCTGGGGTTTTTTCCGTTGTCACCGTCACCTCTTGGCTCAGTGTCATGACGGCACTGCCTCGAGAGTGCCACCTGCTATATTCCTTGTGATCGCATCAAGTCAGCCGTGCCCATGCCTTAGTTTCAGGTTGGGACTGATGTGACCATTGCACCCAGAGGGGGGAGGTAGGACTCATCTCACCGTCAAACCGCAGGCAGATGCAGCCCGAAGCTCTGTGTGCAGACACAGCTCTGGGCATCGGCAGGAAAGGGTGACCGGTTAGAAACGCCTCCCCTGGGCGCTGGAGCGGGGAGGGTCACCCTGGGTCCTGTGCATTCGCCCTGCCACCTGTCACCTCTCCTGGAGGAACTGTGTGCTCAGTCGTTTCCCAGTCAGCGCTCACACGCTCTGTATTTTCTCATTTTGTTTACAGCGCAACTGTCTTTGGGGTTTCGTGTTTCTCCTTTGGCAACTTGAGTCTTAAAACCTAAACCCAATTTAGTGAAGGTGCTGGGACACTCGATTTCTTCCCACATCTCAGTATTACCGACCTACCTAAGGTGCCATCAAATAGACAAGCCCAGGGACTTCATAGAAAAACAGCCGCTGAGAAGGTAGCCCATGTGAGATGTTAAAATCTGTTAAAAACACACTTCACAGCGAACCAATAAGGTTTTGCCCGGGTTTGTCTTCGTGATTCCCGAGTCCCCGACTGTTTGCCTCCAACTGCACAAATCCAGGAGCAAGTGATTACAGAATCCAATTGCAGTTTCACAGATAAAACTTTTCAAAGTTTGAAGACTGGCTTAGGGTTCGAAAACAACTTCAGTTGTTTGTTCTTAAGAATTTTACTTTTGACTTGTTGGCTAGAATTCAAGAAAAGTGATTTTAAAAATGTATGCATGTTTTTCAAAGCACCAAAATAATCTTTTTTTCTTCTTAAACTTAAGTAGGCCCCAGATACCAGTTTGCAAATGGGCTTCTAGCTCATATCTGAGGAGGCCGTATTTTCTAATATCCATACAGAAAATAAAATCCTTTCCCCTGTGGCTCTCTTTGATGTAAGTACAGAAGATGTTTGGCAGGAAGGGAATGAAAACACACATATATAAGCTTGCAATTAAAATGGTTAACACGTGTCCTAGAGTGGGGAGAGCAAAATAATTCTCTTCCTATAAAACCTGTCTTACAGGTAATTGAAGAAGACAAAGCTCTCAGATCTCTCTCACCTTTGTGAGCCTTTTATAGTTTGAATACTTTGTGTTTCATATTTGCATATGAATCTTCATGGAAAAAAAAATGTTGGTTCTGGAAACAAACATGATCTGCTCCAAATTATAATGTTTTCTCTCAGAGTTTTGCTTTTCTCAAGTACCCTAACCAAAGGTAACTGAAGTAAGAGAGGCAGCCCCAAGAGAAAGCGCATTTTAATTGCATTGATCTTATTTCATGAGGTTAAATACAATTGTTCCCCAAGTTATACATCATTTTCATGGAGGTTAATGTTGAGTCAGTATCTAATTTCGGCAGCTTCTCAAAGTGATCTGACCCGTTTCCCCCTGTCTACACGAGGATACTTATTGCTCATTCGAAATTCCAGTTCACGGCGTCTTATCCCAACTCATAAATAGCTGGATGTGTTTTTCATACATTGTGGTTCAAAAGAGGAGTGTGTGCTATTTAAGGAAAGAAACCTCAGAAGACTTCCACTTCTGAACTGTGGCAAACTTGACAACGACAAAAAGAGACAACTGTGGTTGCTCCAAAAGTTTTTAAAACATGGCCTTCCATCCTTCGACACACCTCCCATCCAGAGGTGAAGTCTGCACCCCTCCCATTGAATCTGGGCAGGTTTTAAAAGCTTCATCAATAACACTCAGCAGCCCAGCCAGTGTGGCTCAGCGGTTGAGCGTTGACCTAGGAACCAGGAGATCGAGGTTCGATTCCCAGTCAGGGCACATGCCCAGGTTGTGGGCTCGATCCCCAGCAGGGGGCGTGCAGGAGGCAGCCGATCAATGACACTCTCACCATTGATGTTTCTCTCTCTCTCCCTCTCCCTTCCACTCTCTGAAATCAATTAAAAAATATATTTTAAAAAAATAGCACTGAGCAGAAGTGACACTCGTGATCTATGGCCCTGGGACACAAAGGACCATGACGCTTGTTTGCTGAAACACTTGACCTTGAAAGAAGTTGGGCTACCTGGAGGGGCCCCGCATAAGGTTCCTGGCTGGGAGCTGTAGCTGGGGGCAGCCTTCCTGCCATTCTCATGAAGGTGGCAGACACGAGTGGGGAAGATGCCGGCCGCCAGTCCTTTGAGTCACCTCCAGCTATTCAGGTCTCCTCAGCGGAGGCCCTAGAAGCCATGAAACAGAGACAATCCACCCTCCTGGGGCCCTAGCGGGATCCACTAACAGGCTCCACGAGCACAATGAAACCATGGTAGCTGATGCCTCTGCGATCGGGAGTTAGCCACAGATCACGGGCATGTGACCTGGTCCCCGAGACAGGCGCTGTCCTCATAAAACCCACAACATGTGGCGTTGGTTTGGGGCCAGGTAGCAGAAGGAAGGTGATGGACTTAGAGGAACACGAGGTGAGATGCTGAAGGGAACTGAGAAAGCCCAGGGGAAGCTGGAGGAAAGAGGGCTCTGGTTAATATTGGTGAACTGCTTGGTAACACCGTTATTTAACCCAGTTCCTAAGATAAAACATTGATTTTTGGTAAAATAACATCGGCTAAGCTACTTCCTCAAACATTTCAAATTTGTTTCCACAAAATGACCAAAAATAATAATAATTTAAAAGTAACAGGAACAATTGTTGAATATGATATATCTTTGTAGTCCTTTTTAGAAAGCATTAGATAAACTTTGATATTTTACCTATAATCAATCACCCGTTACTTCTCAGAGAAACTTTCTTTGGGGCATATCAATACTATCCCAGTGGGGTTAAAACAGGTTCAGAGGCTGAGAAATTTGCTTTATAAGAAAATATAATCCATGGAGCTCTCAGGTCTGGGCTGGTGTGATTTTTATATGACAAAGCCAATTACAGGCACAGCCACTCTGCTCACCGAGCGCTAATTTAAGCTAACAACGTTTTCTATGTTCCCCGAGAACTCAGTCCTCTGCTGCTTGGCTGAGTAAAACTCTTTATGACTTCAAAGGGGAGTTCTGCCCACCTTAGCAACCAGATCATGTTTCTAGGCTTGTTACCCTTATGGGATCTTCCTCTGCCCTTCTTTTTAGTACCTTGATGTCTGAAAATTCTGATGGGCTCTGAATATGAACAGAGAGGGGCACCTCCCTTGCGAGTTGCACGAATGTCTTTCTCCTTTGCCTCAACTGCTTAAGTAGTTTCTAAGAAAAATTCTGGTGGCATACTCCTGAGAAATCCACATTGTCGTAGATATGATAACTTAAAAATATAGCCATAGGCATTTAAAATACTAGGGCAGCCCGGCCGGGCGTGGCTCAGCGGTTGAGCATTGACCTAGGATCCAGGCAATTGGGGTTCGATTCCCGGTCAGGGCACAGGCCCGGGTTGTGGGCTCGATCAGTGACTCATCATTGATGTTTCTCTCTCTCTCTCTCCCTCTTCTTTCCTCTCTCTGAAATCAATAAAGATATATAAAAAAAAAATTATTAAAAAAATAAAATACTAGGGCATTTGTTATATATGAAAAAATATAGCTCTGGCTGGTGTTGTTCGGCTGGTCGAGTGTCATCCCATGCACCAAGGGGTCACCGGTTTGATTTCCGATCAGGGCCCATACCCAGGTTGTGGGCTCCGTCCCCAGTAGAGGGTGTGCAGGAGGCAACCGATGGATGTTTCTCCCCCACATCAGTGTTTCTCTCTCTCTCCCTCTCCCTTCCTCTCTCTTTAAAAATCAATTTAAAAACAAAAACTAAAATGAGAAAAAAAGAACAATATATGGGCCAGAGTGTTGGCAGGCTGAGCAGATGCATGCGTTCCGTTTTCACTACTGCGCCGGTAAAGCTCTTTGAAGTGTGCGAATGGGTCCTGCAAGAGGGTAGGGAAGCCGTTCCAAAGCGTTCAGCTTCATCTCTAAAAAACCTGAGGTGCAGCCCATCGGCTCTTCCGATTCCTTTCCAGTGGGCAGCGCATGCTCGGTCTTCCTTAGCCCTCCGAAGAGAGCAGGGATCACACTTCCTCCCTTGGCAAGTCAAGGGCCAAATTTCACTCAACAGACATATGCAAATTGATGTTTTAGAGGAGGATGTCTTGAGAAGGTCAAGAGAAGGCCCCAAACTGCATTTGGCTTCAAAGGGCAAACAGGAGCTCCAGACTCATTTGTTTCCATCAGTACTTCGCTGCCCCCGCCACACACATGCCCTAATCAGATCCCGCAACTCAGGGCCCACGAGCGGGCCGCCCGAGCTCCCTGACTGGCTGCAGAGCTGAGAGTCGCGGGACTGACCTCGGTTCCCCTCCTGCCTGTCGTTTCATTCCAGTTGGGGAGAGTAAGACCAAACCCAGTTATCCGAGTTGCTTTCTTAATTAATAATTGAGACGATGTGGTCATGACTAAGTTTTTGGCCACCGAGGCCGGAACGGACTTATTAATGATGATCCATGATGACCGGGTGTTTCTTGACGGCTGATTTTTACCCGACAGTATGTGCTGGGCCTTTAACTGGATAAATATAGCTGACCGGCTGACCGCCCCATCGGCTGTCGTCTCCCCCTGGTGGAACACGCCACTCCCCCCGCCCAAGAAACTGGAAACCCTGCTCGGCCGGCCCGCCCGCGCCTGACCACCCTCCGCCGGCGCAGGGGCTGTTCATACCTCCCAGCCTATTTTTAGCCCCGTGACCAAAATCAGTTTCCAAAGCCAGTGGATGGGGGTCTAAGCAATTCCACCCTTGCTCCAAACTAAAGGGGGGAAACGAGGCCCCTTCCCTTTGGCTCAGTCAGTAACTAGCTTCCTAGCAAAGAACTCTGAGGCTCCGAGCCCTCGCTTTGCCCGCCCGCCCGCCCGCGGCAGCTGCAGTGACACAGGCAGGGCAGTGGAGCTGCTGCACCCGGCCCAGGTCCCCTTCAGGACTGGGGTGTGCGTGTCCCCGGCTGCTGGGAGCGGGGCATGAAGGGCACACGGGTGTGTCTCCCTCCCCCCCACCGCAGGAACTGCCCTCAGCGCCCCCGGAGCTGCCCCAGTCTCAGCCCCCTGACCCCTGCTCCAGGGCTCCCCGCGGGAGCAGCTGAGGCCCCTTGGCCAGGGCATCTCAGTTCATTTTCCCCCCTGTTTCCCTGGGGAACAGCCAGGTTCCCGAGTTCCCCAGTGTAAGCCCTGGACCCAGGCCTGTTGCCCGGCCGGAGTCTGCTCCTGGCCACCGAGCTACAAAACACAGCGACGCCACGGAGCTTGCTGCCCTAAGACTGACTCCGCATTTCCCGTGTCTTCCGAGGGGCGAGAGAGGCCGTGGGCTTATTCGGCACCTTGTTATGGCTGCAGCCTGGTGAGGGCGACCCTTCATCTGGACTAGTCACACCCTCAATGTGTATGTTTGTAGCAGATACAACTAAAACACTCATGCGTTCAGTCAAGGATTTCAAGGGCACAGATGACCTTGGACTGCCCCCTGTCCATGTCCTGTCCGTTCCTATGGAGTGTCTCTCCTCCCTCCCCTGTGCTCCTCTCTGACTCTTAGCAGCTCCCCTAAGGTATGCTTTTGCTCCCAGTATAGAGTATATACTTCATGAGTTTGGTTTTGGACAAACCTGAGGTCCTCGTAAGATATTCCACCAGAGGTGCGGAGCAGGCTCTCGGATAGAGCAAGTGGGATGCCCAGAAGAAATGTGGGTGTTGGCGTAGAACCGCTATATGAAACGGTGGGGATGGGCGAGGTCATCTAGGGAGAGAGGAAAGAGAGGGAAGTGGGTTAGCATGAGCTTGGACTTATTTTGAAGACTTTTTTGCCTCATTCTGTGGGTTATCTTTTCACTTTCTTACCGGTAGGTACCCTTTGAGGTCCAGCTTCTGTTTTTAATTTTGTGGCCTGTGCTTTGGGTGTCATGGCCAACTGGTCAACCGTGCTTTGAGTCCCAGCGGAGACGGGATAAAGGAAAGGCAGAGAAATTAACCACAGATTTGGCAACAAGGAAGCTACCTTTGACCTTGGAAGAAGGTTTAGAAAGTGTTGGGGTTGGACCCCTGCTGGAGTAAGTGGTGAAAGACCAAGAACAGCCCAGCAACTCCTAGTCCTGAGGTGCATGGGGCACAAGAGAGAGAAAGGCCTCTATTTGAGAGGGCAGCAACTTGCAGGGGAGGTGTCCCCCAAGATGTCAGTTTTTAGGCAAGACAAGGGAGTCAAGGGATGTTCAGGAAAGAGATTAAAGTCATAGGACAGTGTGTTGACCAATGTTTGGAAGTTAGAGGAGGCAAAGGAAAGGGTTGGGGGCTGGTGTATGGTTGGTAGATGGGGTCACTCGGGGGGGGGAGGGATCCTGGAATGAATTTCAGTTGATCCTCTGTCTTTGCATCGCTAAGGAAACACTCAAAATCCTGAGGTGATGGATCCAGCTGGAGACCTCTGACCGCCAGGATCGAGGGGAGTAGGGTCCGGCGCTCTCGGCTCACGCGGTGGGACATTCTATGCCCCCCGCCAATGCTACCCGCAATGGAGGCTCCCCTGTTGGGAATGGAGATCGGATTCTGCGTTATTACTGCCCCCAAAACCACAAACATCAGCTACATAGAGTATTTGTTAAAGTTTTTGTGTCTACTTTGAAAGAGTGTTTTAGATGAGATCCTCTAGGCCAGGTGACAGATTCCGTATCCAGTCAAGGGCTCATATAAATATCTGACATGCTGTCACTTCCAGCTGGATGCTTGATCTGGATGGTTTGAGGTCTGAATTAGATCAGCCTAGATTTTGGGGGGGAGAGTGTGATCTTCAAAAGTAGTTTTAAGGTGTCATATATTTTTAGTGTTTTTAACACACACACAAAATGACGACTCATTGAAAATAGTGTTTCCCGTGTATGTAAAAATATGCTAAATGCCTTCTTTGATTTCTCCCATTCTACCTCCGGCTGCTGACTGCAGCACAGAAACTAAGCACCAAGCCCCCGGCAAACGTGGATTCATTTCACCTACACAAACTCGCCTCGATTCTCTAATTCAAATTCCACAAGGGTTGGTTGGGTTTCCTCCTAAGGTGCTTCAAGACTGTGGCTTAAATTTGATAGAAGTTTTTGGTGTGTTTTTTAATCCCCACGTAATAATCCAGATATTCCTGGATGGGTACATGGCTCTGGTCATAACCAGCCATCTATGTTCCCAATGTGTGGCTCCCATCTCTAGGCCCAAGGCCACTGCTACAGTTCTTTCTATTTCCAACCTGGGGTTTGTGACTTGTCCTTTGAAGGATATCGTTGAAGCCCTGGGGGTTGGCGAGTTCTCCTTTTGAAATGTGAGAAAATGAACTCGGAGGGTATTTATGAACGTAGAAGAGGCTCACGATGACTGTTGAGTGGCTTCAGAATGACTTAGGAAGGCAGGGAAGCCCACAGGTCAGAGCGACACACAGCTCGCTTTCCGTGGTCTGTCTGCTGAGCAGCATCGGGGAGCTGGGTCTGGTTGTAATTCAAAAGGAAAACGGGAGTCTGTTTCTTCCCAGTGCTGTCTGGTCTGGTGAGCACCGCGGTTTGTGGCCAATGGTCACATGAAAAAAAATGTGACCTTATATTTAAGCTAGTGATTCCAAATGAGGCACAAATGACCGACACTACTCATGGTGGGAAATACGAAAGGGGCTCCACGTAAAATCCAACCATTGAGGCCTCTGGTGGCCGCCTCGGCTCCTCAGGCCCTGCAGCCTGGTTGTAGCCCGTGTGGCGTCACCGGCTCTCTGGGCTCCTTACGTTGACGGGGTCCCAAGGCTGTGGGAACCAGCCTGTTTATCTGCCTGTTAACATATTTCCTCCCTTCCTTTCCAACACTTATTCCTCTTAAGAGTGTCTTATTATTTTATAGAGCAATTCACACGAATCCTTTATAAAGGTATTAACATTGTCACATCTGATGCAGGTGATTTTTTTCATCTTTACTGTTGAGAGTATTACGGATGTCTCCCAGAGGCAAGTGATTCTTTAGTCTGTTGTTTGCTCTTTTTATCTTGGCTACTTTTTCCTTTGACTTACACACGTTTTAAAATTGAATTCAGGGAATTCTGCCCTTTAGCCAGGACTGTTGTTTGTGCCCAAGTAAGTCACACCAAGACCTGTGTGTGCTTTTTGTTTTTTTTCCAGAATGAGAAAATTCACATTATCGACACAAAAGGAACCTGCCAACAGGTGACACTTGTAGAGTTCCTTTCAGAAGTCAGTCTGGGTTTTGTTTCTGGCTGCTTGGTGCTGTTAGAGAACAAACCTGCTGCAAAAGACTCCCGGGGATCCCAGCTCCCCTGGTTCTCTGCCAACACTTTCGCTCCAGGATGAGTTTCCCGCAGTCCAGGCCCCCCCCCATTACCTGCCGCACACAGTCCTGCGAGCGGATGCTCGGCTGCAGACTCGGCACCGATCCGCGGGGGACCCCAGCTCGGCTCAGGTCCTACAGAGGAGGGGAAAGGAAGCAGAGGAGGGGAACCAGCGTGAGGGGCCTGAATTTCGTAGAAACCTTTCCTCAGTCTCTTCGCGTGCAGCACAGTCACCCGCGCCCGCGTTCTACAAAGCCTTGCACGAAACAGGACCGCCCTGCCCCCTCCCTGCCCCCTCCCTGTCCCCAGGCGTCTTCACTCCCGGGGGCAATTTTTCTCAATTCTAAAAATTATTACTTAATGGTTACCCATCTGTCTCTCTCAATGAAAAGCATCTTAAATGGCCACGTTTTGGTTGTCTTTCCCTAATTTTAGGCTTTCTCCGCTGACCCCTGTAAGGAAGGCTGAGTTCATTCTCATGCACACGTCTCCCTGCCCTTGTCCCTGCCACACGGCTCCTGGGGGCCTCGGCGCTGCGCCCCCCACGCGGTCGGCGCTCGCGGTCTCTGTAAACCCCGTCTGTTGTTGGCGTTGGCTCCCTTCGCTTGTGCGGCCCCCTGGGCACCCGCCTCACCCGCCCTCGGCTCTCCCACGGAGCCGATTTCCTCGCGGGGGCCCAGACGCGTCGGGCGTTGCGCCAGCTTCCTGCCCTCCGGGACGGGTCACTCGGGGGACTGGGGTTACCGTGACTGCTGGGGCTCCTTCCTCGCCTCGAGGCTCTCGGCTCCTTCCGTTTGTGAATGAGGGCAGCCTGGGGACAGGCGAGGCACCTGCGCTCAGCACGTGGGGATTTTCCAGTTTTCCAGACAAACAGGATGTGAAATGCCTTCCCGGCCACCTTCTTCTCTGGGGTGAAGTATTTCCAGCAGGCGTTTTCTAAGCCCCCACGCCTGGTACTGTGCCGTGTTCGTGTCTCTCCTTTTCATTTCCTTTACAAGCACATCAGTTTCCTTAGCACAGGATTTTGCAAAACACTTAATTGGCTATTAGCATTTTCTCGAATTTTGGGCAAGGCAGCAATATTTCCTTCCCACGTAGCAAAAACCGCTGCACCCGTAGCAACATCCAGTCTTGGAAAAATGCTGCCAGTGGCACTCAAGTGGGTACAACACTTTTGGGAAATAATTTGTCAATATGCAAGAGAACTACAAAAAATCATCATTCCTTTGCCTCTGCGATTTTCGTCTAGGAACCTATTCTAAGGACAGAAACCAAAACATGGCAGAAGCTGTCCGTGACAATAGTCACGACGGCATTATTTGTACTAGTGAGAAACTCAAAACAATATGATGTCCATTAATAGGGCAACGGCTAAAATGTGCAATACAGACTGTGCTTTTTGCGTACATGTAATAATACAAAAGTAAATATTTACGGAACAGTAAACAGAAAACGCGTAGACCGCCCATGGACACCGCGATGACAACCATGTAAAAGGTACACGCTGAGAACTGAAACCATCGGCTCCATCCAGCTCACATCCGCGGGAACAAGACTCACTATTCCCACGTCTGTGGGCGCAGCTTTACTCTTCCCGGCGTCTCCTGACCGGGCAAATGACTTCATTGTCCACAACAGGAACTTCTCAACAGACGCATCGCGTCGCTGACAGAAAGCATCAGTGAACAGGGCATGTCGTAGGACCCTGTGAACCTGTGAACTCAAAGTCCCTGCCTTGCTGTTTCTACCCACCCCGGACAATTACATCATGGTCTTCACCCAATCTCAAGGCCCGCTCATGAAAAGACCCACCGTGCCAGCCAGTGTGGCCCAGTGGTTGAGCACCGACCCACAAACCAAGAGGTTGCTGGTTCGATTCCTGGTCAGGACACATGCCCAGGTTGCGGGCTCGATCCCCAGTAGGGGGTGTGCAGGAGGCAACCCATCAAAGAATCTCATCATTAATGTTTCTATCTCTCTCTCCGTCTCTAAAAAAATAAAATAAAATAAATCTTAAAAAGACCCACCTTAAAGCCCCCACATTTCAATGAAATCTGGTCTTGCTCCCCTCACCCCAGGGAGACGCTGGCAGAGCTGCGTGGAGGGGGCGCTCCCCCTATGGCAGTGAGCTCAGCTCTTACCGACCACGCGCTGTGATATTTGGGGAACCAGCACTCAACAAGGTGGAAACACTACACAACATGTAGATGCAGAAAAAGACTAAAGGAGTCTGTAAAAATAGAAATAGTTATGTTAGGGAGATGGCGTTCTGTGATTTTTTTCAAAACTTTTTTAATAGTATTCTTAGGTAAGGAGGGCCAAGGTGATCTCGGTCAATAACTAAAGAGTTCACTTTGGCACAGGCCACCCTGAGCGCGTAAGGCTTGAATGAAAACCGGGCGGTGCAACGTGCTATCGATCTGTAGAACGATCGATAACAACCCGAGAGAACACCACCTACATGGCAAGCAGAGCTATTCATATTGTAATGGTGCTTGTAGAATCGAAACCCTGATGAGCTCAGCCGTAATGAGCAGGATCCAGAAATGCTCTAAAATCACTCAGTGAATGTTGGAAACAATCGGGAGGACATTGACAACGGCCTTTAAATGGTTTTGGCATTTAATGGGACAGCGGCTTTAGACAAAGGCTTGCTCAGCACTGAGTTACGTCAATGCCATAAGCCTGGCAGCACAGCAGCGCCTCCCGAAACAGAGCCAGGATTTACAAACAGACGTCCTGTAGTCGATGTGTTTTGCAGGGTTTCTCAGATGTATTCCCTACGTTTGGCAGTAAATCCACTCCGTGTCGCGTTTTCTAATGCAATCAAACTTGGATGGTTGGACTTGTTAAATGGATTCTGGTTAGTAAATGTTCCCTTGTCTACTGATGCTAACCTACACTGTTCCCTTTTCAACCTTCGTTCTCACGGCATAAATAGGCTTTGTCAGCAGGGGAAGTGCATAAACCAAGGCAAAACCACCACAAAAGACAAAGACGTCTGAAAATGTCACTGTGCTACGACCACGAGATGTGTACAGCTCCTGCCCCGGGTCCAGACATACCGATGACAAGAAGAAAGACGGAAATATCAAGATTAATCAGGTAATTTTATTTAACATTCACCATTCAGCAGCAACCAATAGGAACATCTGAGCTGACAGGATCTCCCGACGTGTTCTGCTAAATAGCTGCATCAGATATACACCCACATGATCAACTGTTCATTGCAAATTTTTTTTTTAAATGGCTTCAAGAGCAAATAACACTGATTTATACTGTGCCCAAGCACGAGTCAACAAATCTATTAAATTACAGAGGAAAAGGGAAGCAGAGAAGCTTTGTTAACTTATGCATGTCCCCTTATTTAAATGAAGGGGTTTACTTCTTCCAAGAAACAGAAATACGGAGCTTCCTATGTATATTATGTGTGTCTCTATATATTTTAAGGGTGTGATTACAAACACAAAGTGTTATCATCAAAAGCGAAAGCTAGTTCAAGAAATTTCTGACTGGAAAACTTGCAAGGTACAAAGCTAAAATTTATAGGCTCCTTTTCTCAATTATGAATACCTTCACTAAACATAAATATCTTAACATATATTAATTTTTCTGACATTCAAAATTGTAAAGTCAATATGGCAGAATTATTGTTAAAAGCACATATGTACAAATATTCTTTTTTTTCCCCATACATAAAGTATTTGGCATAATTATAACACTCATACTGCATCCACAACTGTTTGCTTTTATTTTTACTGGGGTTTTTTTGTTTGTTTGTTTTTTGTTTTTTACACATAATGGTTCTCTCTTATTAAAATTAACCAGTTATGTACAAAAATACTTGAACATTTATTATAGAAAACCTCTATAACCAGCCTCAACAGCGTATACCTGCTGAAAGGTTTCACTAAGGGAGTATAAAAGTGGTCACTGCCTTCCAGGTGAGCTGTCGACAACGGACACAGTTAAACTAAAATGAGCTTCCCAACAAAGAGGGAAAATATTTAACAGCGTGATTTAAAATACAGTTCATCTCTATTGTCAATTGAGTGTTACAAACAGTCAGTTAAAGAAAAGGCGAAGATACAAAATACATTACTACCCACAAGGTGCTTTGCTCCTGTGCCCACCGCGTGGCACTGGCATCCCCACCTAGGTCTAGGATGCGGTGTTCACCAGTCAGGCTAGAAAGGTCTGCAGCCGTCCATCCGTCCACAAGGGGACCAGAGGACAGCCAGGAAGACAAGCCCCCCTGGTAGGGGCGGGAGTGGGGGGGTGAGGGATCTTTTATTTTGTGCGCAGGATTGAAAGCTAATGCCCTTGCCTACTGGTTGTCCTTCTGCCATTTATTCATGCTAATCTATTTTCTCTAAGGACTTTTTTCTTCATTTACGCTATCGATTTAATACTGTCCTGTATCGATTCCTGAATTCTCGCTAATGGGACCCATTAATTTGTGCCTGTTTACTACACGGACATCGGCTCTTCTTTAGTGACAAATCTGGTCGAGGAAACTATCAAGGAAGGAAGCCCAAGCTTCAGGTCAATGTTTCTCCAGGGGTCTGTTACTTAATCTGGCTTCGTCTCGAAAGTAAATTGCACCTTGAAGGGAAATACAGTAGACGCCCTGGTGTCAGGTATTAAAGGCCTGACCGAGCGATTCACAGAGGAGACTTTTAAGGGTGTAGCCGGCTCTCGTATGTCAAAAGCAACCGACCTCAAAGGAGTATTTTTGTCTTAAGAAAAAAAAATCAAGTTCCAGTCCCATCCCTGTGACCCCTGAAGTATTCTGTCTGAACAGCCTGCTTTCACTTTTAATGCTGATGCTGAGCATCGGTCGGCCCGCCCGCGCGAGGGGCCGGAAATCTCACCCCCTTCCCGACACCTTCTCAAGTAAGGACCGTGCGTTAGGATGTGCGTCGACTTCAGCTTTCTCAGAGTATCAAGTATCCGGTAAAAAATATACATCATCCCGCGTGGTATTGTTCGACAATACTGCATTGGTTTTAACATTAGACTACGTAAAAAAAGTGAACATAAAAAGATACAAAAGAAGTCGTCTGGGTCACTGTCACTTCCAAACGGAAACAGTTTCCGCGGAACTCAGCCGCACTTCATGTAACATCAGTAACGTTTAATATTGTGCAACATATTAACAAGCAGGTGTTAACCCCATCCATGGAAAGACAAGTCTAAGTTATTAAAGTGCCTACGCTAAACGTCCTCTCGTCACACTTCTTGGTCTCCTGTAAACGGCAGAGGGTTCATCGCAGGTGGACGGAAAAGTGCCTTAGAGCTGAGAGACCTTCCTGGGCAGGGGCCTGGGCCGCGGGCCGGGGTCAGTCCTCCGGGCGCCGTTCTCCAGGTGGCCGGCGCGCGCCGCCAGGGGCTTGGGGGGCAAGGCGGGCGGCTCGGGGGTGACGGGGATGGACAGGCTGTGAGGTAGCGGGACGGGGCGCCGCAGAGTCCGCTCGTAGACGCTGTAGGGCGGGGGCGTCTTGCTGTCCTTGCGCACGGGCTCCTCGGGCCCGCCGTAGCCGGACCCCGACCCCGGCGCCGAGGGGTCGTTCACCTGGCTCTCAAAGCCCGAGGTCTCCGACGTGCTGCACCGGCTGAGCGAGGAGATGCCGCTGCTGCAGCTGCCCGACAGCACCGGGGAGTTGGAGAGCAGGCCGGGCGAGTGGTACTCCACCGGGGAGGGCGTGAAGGACTGCCCCGGGCCCTGCTCGGGGGGGAGGACACGGGGGGGGGGGGGGAGAGGGGGGGAGGAGCGAGGGGCACACACGGCAGAGTCAAGCCCCGGCGTGGGCCGCACGCGCACCCCACTGAGTCCACGTGCGGAAGCCCTCACTCACCCCCAGCACCTCGACCTCGGACGGGCCTGTGTTTGGAGGCAGGGCCCTCAGAGAGCTGGCTACCTTAAAATGAGGCCTGGGGTGAGCCCTGATCTAATCTGCGTGTTGTCCTTAGCAGAGGAGGGCACTTGGACACACACCCACCCAAAGCACAGAGAAAAGACCACGTTGAGATGCGGGAGAAGGTGCCCTGGGAGACGCCCAGCCCCGCAGCACCGTGATCCTGGACTTACAGCCTCCAGAACAGTAAGAGAATAAATTTTGTTGTTTAAGGCAGATTCCTGGCATTTCATAAAGAACTGGAACTTCCAGCAACAATCGTTCGGTTTCTCTTAATCTTTTGAAGCTGAGCAGGGCTGTTCCCTTCCCTGGGTCATGAGTTCGTCCCTTTACCGCAGTCCCCACCAGGCCACAAGGCGCTCCGCCTCCCTCTCTCTGTTAGCCGTCCAGCCCCGGTGGCATCTGAATATGCTCATCCCCTAACTGGTGTCTTAGGAAAAATACTCTGTGGGAAGCAGGTTCCCCTGGAAAAGGCTGCACCCCTATGTTCTCCTTGAGGCCCGTCAGAGCACGTCAGCAGGGTCAAGCCCTACAATAAAGGAACCTGGACGACTTCGTTCAGCCCACTGTTTTCTGCACAGAGGTGACCACGGACCCTTGTTTCTGTTCATCACATAATGGCCTATAAACTGAATGTTCCACTGAACACACTTTGAAAATTGTCACCCTGGACCAACTTGACCCTGGTCTCTCTTTTTAAACAAAATAGCCCTGGGAGACAAATCCTTTCATTTAGGGGATGCCTAAAATTAAGCCTGGCTAATCGAGAGGTCCAAATTCACTAGTTTTTGTCAAAAATGAGGCCAAAAGTTCAAAATAATGCCGGTGAGCTCAGTCCTCTCCACAGGGTTAACTCCATCACTTAATTCCTGAAAAAACCTTCTCTGGTTAAGGCAGCAAACTGCACGCTAGTCCCAGCAGAGCGAGGACTCAGCGCAGAGCGCCCTCTCCTGGAACCCAGGGGTCATGACACACGCTGCGTCCACTCTCTCCTCAGACCCCCGTGAAGACGTGGCCGCAGGAAGGACAGCCAGCGAGAACAGACGCGGGTCGCTGAACAGGACGATCGGCAGCTACTGAGACATCTTCACCCCTTCAGTTCTCCCATGTGTAAGCACCAACCTCTAGGACTTATCTCATTACTACTCTGCAACATCGAGGTTCATTCCGCAGCACCCAGTGGGAGGTAGCTCGTGGCGCGTGGGCCAGCGAGAAGCGTGGAAAGGCCACCGCCACGTGGCTTTCTCTCCCTCCCGTCACATGAAGACGACAGTCTCTGCTGCAGAGCAAACCCAGCCCACGGACTCGCGTCACCGCTGCAGGCGGAGCGGCCACAAAACCAGCAAGAAAGCTGCACTCGCCCGCCGATGTCCGTGTCAGAAACGTGGACCACGCAGAGGAAAGCACGCGTCTCTGCAGTTTCCTGCATCTCTGTGGTCTGGTTTTTCAGAGTCTCAATTTCTGTGAGCAGCTGCTGCGCCCGATGGCTCACGACCTGTCCTTTCCTTTCGTGTCAGCTAGAAACATGCACGACGGGCGGGGCCGTGAAGGCACCGCTCGCTCAGCTACGAACCCATTCCTGTGACCTCAAGGCTGCCTCTGCTGACGGGCTCTGAGCACCAGCGTCCCTAGGCACTGACCATCCCCACAGCCCGTCTAACCGATCCAGTGACGGAAGAGCATTCTTGACCTTCCTGAGGGGTTCTGTACGTTTAGAGAGGTCAACAGCCCGTGTCGACAAACCAAGTCAACGTCTGGCCTGTAAAGCTTCCCCGGTTGCTCCCTGGAAATGTAAAGAGTCATTGCACTGCCTTGTTTCTCACCAATGGGCTCGAAAGCCTTGGTGGGGGAGAGGAAGAGAGAAGACCCTGGGGTTTGGATCTGTCAGAGGGGCGGGGCTGCTGACAAGGGTAAAAGGCCCAGACAGCACTGAGTAGACCTTGATGGCTGACGTCGATTTAAGGGTTTTGTGTGTGTTTTAATGTCCCTTCAACCAAAAGGCCCGGCTGGACATATCCTAGGTCACGGGACCGTATTTCCTACCTGATTCAGGGGGCATCTCACCCCGGCCCACACAGCCTCACTGGCACCACTTGCAGAACAAGGTAATAACCTGAAGGGAGGCGGCTCCCCACGGGGAAAGCCCAGGGCTGCGTCCCTACCCAGCCTCCTGTGTTCTCTGCCTGCCCCGTGCAGACGGAAGCCCCTCGCTGATGGGCGGGGGGGGGGTCTCAAGGGAAAAAGGGTCATGGGGCCCGTCTGCGGCCCCAGTTAAATAAGAGCCCCTACCTTCAGCGGAGACCGCCCGGCAGGCGAGGGGGATACCGACGTCGTGTGTCTTGCAGGTGAAGCTGCAGAGAGACAGAGCATTTCAGTTCAGAAAAACCAGCCCGCGGAGGATCTGCAGATGCCCCCTGTGTGTGCAAACCCGTCCAGGTGACCCGGGGCACAAGGGCCTCCTGGGCGAGGGCAGTGGGGAAGCGACTAAACGACACCGGCCCGAAGGACGGCAGGGTCCAGACTGGGGCAGCGAGTGAAAAGTCACAGCGCTTGGGGTGCTTCAACCAGAGGGGCAGGGCCCCACACTAGCAGAAAACCCTTGGCCACGGCCATCCGAGAGGTGAGGAGTGTCCCATGGGCCCCCCATGCCTGCTTTCATTCAGGTCCTCCCCCTGGCCCTGGGATGGGGGTGGCTCCCTACAGATTTCATCCTTGTGCAGCGAGGTCCTCGCTCGCTCGCTCTGTTTCCCACACTGGACTGTCCAGCCCTAAGTCGGGGACACTTGAGGGTCCAGCCCTCCGCCTGGACGCAGCACATGCGATCAATGGGCCGCTCTGTGTGCACTGCTGAGGGTCGGCCCGTCTCTCCCAGGCACAGCCAGGGGACAGCCAGGGCACAGCCTCGGCGCGCCCACGTCTGCCACAGTGCTGCCACACGGCGAGTGCGGACACGTCTCCTAACTCCACAGACACGGCTGTCCGTGAGTTCGGGGTCGGCTGCTCTGTTGTGAGCCGCTGTCCTCCCAGATGTCGCCATGAGGTTTATAACTCACAAGAAAACCACAGAGAGGCTGAAGCGGAGACAGACGGATAGTCACAGATCCCCCCCCCACAGTGACCACAGGTGACGACAGAGTACAGGCCGGGAGAGCGCTCAGTGCAGAAGGGAGGCAGCCACGGCCGGTAAGCTGCAGAGGCAAGGCCACCTGTGTGCCCCGGGCCCGGGGTCAGGGAGAGGGGTCCCGTATCACAGGGCGGGAGGTGCAATCCCCGCCTGGCACGCTAGGGCACGCTGTGGGCACCTGTCCTGTTCTGGCCTCTCCGCTGTGGGCAGGGATCGTGGAAGGAAATCGTGTCCGCCTAGGGAACCAGGTTCCCACTGGGAGCTGGACGTCCACCGCCTCTGGGGCCGGGGTCGAGGTTCACTGCAGCTCGGGCCCTTTTCCCGACTCAGGCGTCCAGTGGTCCCCCCGTGGACCTGCACCCACTCACATCCACAGAGCTGTCTCTTTAGAAAGGAGTCCTCCCTGGAGCCTCAACTAGTTCTATCAGGACCGTGTCTACAAGTCTGAACGGGCCTGTGGACCTAACCGCCACCAGCGTGACCGCTGCTTTGGGAAGCACTTTTCCAGTTCCCACCTTGAGCCACACGACCAGGTTTCCACTGCAGAACACAAGTCACCTGGTCGATGAGCCCTCACCTCCCGGCCACGGCGATGCCCTCGGGCAGAACAGCAACTAAGCCCAGGCCTCTCTGGCTCTGTTTAAAGAGCTCATGGCCTTTCAAAGCCCGCTGGTGACATTTAGCTTCGGCAACTACTGAACAAACTGGGCGGCACATTGTTTATTTTTAAAAAAAGGCACTTTCCTCTTCTCGGTGAAAAAAGAAAGATGCTAAAATGCAGCCCATGAAACAGGATCCTCCCGAAAAGTCCACGAAGGAAACAGGATCCGATTTCCTCCTACCACTCGGACAGCTGTGTCTGCAAAGCCTCCAACCTGCTCTCGACACACGTCTGTGTTGGAAACTCTGTCCCCAGGACCAGGGTCGGGGGAGCCGGCGGAGGGGCCAGGCCCCTCTTAACGAAGAACCGAATGTAGCTCACCAAGCGAAGGGCTTTCCCGGAGGAAAGGGGCCCTGTTGCTGCTCTCAACTCCCAAAGGAAAATAATCTCCAGTGGTTCTGGACATCTAAGCCAACCCTCTGAGGAATGACTGTGAGACAGTCCCCTCCAAGCAGCAGACGGCCGTGGCTGTGCGCGGTGGCTCCCCCCCGCCCGTCAAAGTTACAGTCAGTTCTGGTCAGGGCGGCCTGAAGCTCCGGCACCAGCCCCACGTGAGACGGAAGAGAGCGAGTTAGAGGCTGAGAGCATGAGGGGCTCCGGGAGACCACACAGGTGGCTTCCAAGGTTAGTCCCAGCCCACAGCTTGAGGGTGGCGTCCGTCTGGGAGAACGTGCTACAGTGTCTGTCTATGGAGCTTAGTGTAGCAGGAGCTCAGCAAAGAGGAAACATTGTAACCGAATTACGCAGCTACTGAGGTTCCCACCTTCCAAAGCGCCTGCCTTTCTCTGAGCAACTCACAAGCTGCGGCAGCTGGTGAAAGTTATTACTGTACACAAGTGGTCGTGAAATCCTTCAGATACCCACCGGTCTGTGTGGGTCTCGGAGGGACAGGGGGGGACAGCAGTTTCCCGCTATCCGACATGCTCTTGGCTTCCTTGCCACTGTCCAGGCTCCAGCTGCTAGGGGTGGGGTTCACAGCTGGAAGGAAACAACACAGCTAAAAACACTCTGCCCTTCGGACACCTGAGAGCTCAGAAGAAAGTCAGAATTATCCAGAATGAAAAAAATCAACTGGATTTAATAATAATAATTTTTTAAAAACCAGGAACACTCTTATTATTTATTAAACCTTCACTTAATTGCCTACCTCACGGTGACAGCTGGCATTTATTAAATTGGGCGATGCCATGTCTGTTTATTGCTCTCAAGCCGTCAAACAGAACTACAGATCTCCACACGCACAGCGCAGGGACTTGTTGAGAACCACGAATGTGTTAGATGCTAGAGAACAGGTGGACGATGCTGTCACTAGGCTATTTTAAAACTTGATTTTCAGTGGAAATTTATGGACAGGTGGCACTCAAAAAGGGGGAAGGCAATGACAGGCTAATATTCCAACGGTCTGGCAGGATTAGGGGAAGGAACAGCCGTACCGCACGGCCCTGGGGACCAACTCTGAGCAAAGGACCCTTGTTCCCGAAGGCAATTCATTCTCCTGAAGTACATCCTAAAAAAAATAATCATTTAGGGTGCTGACGGCATCGTTCTTATTTCTAATTGGCCTGTTGCATGCTTCAGTAAGATGCAGAAACGGGGAACAACGCTGACAGGGACAGGGCTAGACGCACAAGGTATAAATAAGCTCATGCTTTGCCATGAGGCCAGCACAGCCCCTCCTGGCGAGTTCCCACGGCCGCTCCCTGCGCAGACACTGCCACCTGCTGGACGTGGCCAGGATCGCAACAGTCCGCCACTAAGTTGCAGCCTTTGTTTAATGGGGCCCAATTCATCACCACCCTTGAAACACCTTTTCTAGGTCCCTTTTACATTTGCTTTCTTGTTTTCTCTGCAGGGATGAGAAAAAGACCTTACCCCTAAATTCTCCAGACAGAAATCAGTATCTGACCTGTAACATGAAAGCGAAATTTGTGTTTTCAAATTAATCTGGGCTACGACCTCACTCCTTCTGATCTCTCGGGGACGGCACAGCTGCGATGCTACTGTATCGGTTCACTTGAACGACAGCCGATCTAGTTCTTAATGAGGGCGATGAAAGGGCACGTTACGGGACATTTCATTAGCGACTCCCGGTTCCCTGGCTGGTGGGGCCGCTGGGGTCTGTGAGGCTGACCCCGAGAGAGGCCAGCGGGTGACTTGCTGCCCCCCACCTCCAGCCCCCCGGCGGAGGAAGCCCTACTCTGTGCTCACAGACTGATGCCAATTGGCGGTTCCCTGCAAAGCAACGTCTGTTTTCCCTTTCTGTGCGACCTTGAGGCAGGGCATACTCCGTTGTGCACTGGGTTGCAATTCTTAACTAGTGTCTGAGTCACCGCAAACAACAGATGAGCTGGCAGAGGAGCTGCGTGAGGACAAAGGGGGGCCCAGGGGCTCATCTGGGAAGGTGGATTTTCCCGTGTGGAACCCACAGCGTCCCTGGCATCCCTGTCTCAGGAAGCCCGGGTTGGCCTCGGTGACTCACAGGCCAACACCGAGAGCCACTTCGCAGAGGAGTCCCTGACTCGCCCAGGTCCTGCTGCTAAATCCGACGGGAATGCGGTTTTTAAAGACCGCACCGTGAGCGACCGTCTTTCACTAACCCCTAAAGGGCAAATGAGTCGTGATCCTCCAAGACTCGGGGACGAGCCTTCCACACAGACACGAGGAAGACGGGAGGCGATGAAGACAGACAGACCCGCACACGCCCCGGGGCCGACGCGGGAGCCGGCGCCACCTACCTTTCTCGGGTGCAGACAGGTTTGGGTCACTGCGCGGCAGGGCCCCGTCCCCAATGTGATTGAACAGCAGCCTCTGGAAAGGTACAAGAACCTATTTTTATGGCGCAATGCGCGGACGTGGGAGACCTTCTAGAAAATGAGATCATCTCGCTACTGAAAGTTTGTGTTCAAAACAACTTTTGTATGGTGTCGGATGCCCCTGGAAACAAAGAATTAAATGATATTTATGGGAACAGAAGGAATAAGAGCCTCGGGCTCTGAGACGGAGAGCACAGCGTTTCGAAAGTTTGCCCAATAAAAATGGTAAATAACTTCACAATAGAATGTAAGGAAAAAAATAGAGAGCAAGCAGCGGTTAGGCCGCGGTGCCCTTTATAAATACAAGGGCTGCCCCAGCCGGGCGGCGCGGCTGGTTAGGGCATCGCCCGATGGGCCGAGGTTGCAGGTTCAACCCCGGTCGGGGCGTGTGCCAGCGGCAACCAGGGACGCATCGATCGGCGGGCCAACAAATCCCTGCTTCTCTCTCTCTCTCTCTCATCAATTATTAAAAACAGCACAGGGCCAAATTAACATGCAATTTACTCTTTTCTCCCTCACTCGATACTGTATCTCTTTCCTTTCGTGACTCTTATCCCATCATAGCAAATTCTGGGTCACTAAATGCAACAGCAGGTCTCTGGCTCCCAATCCCATGGAACATAATTAGATGTTGGGGGGGAGGGGAAATCCCATTATTTTAAAAAGTATATAAAGAAAGAAAACAATTTCAGCAGCACTAGCACACAAACATACCAAGATCCAGACCAACTCCCTCACCCAGGCATGACCTCCTGTGATGTGTAAGTGGCAGCAATGAGATGCGGAGTCAGGCCGGGGGGGGGGGGGGCATTTCCCGCTTCCCCCCCAGCTCTACGGCTCTGGCAACGCCCCACGACCCACGCGTCTCCTCAGACAGTGGCTGGGAAACTCCGGGCAGCAGGCGCGGCGCGAGCAGGGCCCCTGGCCTCCAGCAGGAGGCGCTGTCGCGGGCCGGCTGCTGGCCCCTGGCCTCCAGCAGGAGGCGCTGAGCGAGCAGGGCCCCTGGCCTCCAGCAGGAGGCGCTGTCGCGGGCCGGCTGCTGGCCCCTGGCCTCCAGCAGGAGGCGCTGTTGCGGGCAGGGCCCCTGGCCTCCAGCAGGAGGCGCTGAGCGAGCAGGGCCCCTGGCCTCCAGCAGGAGGCGCTGTCGCGGGCAGGGCCCCTGGCCTCCAGCAGGAGGCGCTGTCGCGGGCCGGCTGCTGGCCCCTGGCAGCCGCAGTGTCTCGGCATCTGTCGCCGCTGCAGCCTTGCCTTGCTTTCTAGGGTCTGCGCACCTGAGAAGGCTCCCCAGGGGTCGGGTAGATGGCACTGCAGGGTCTCTCCCTTGGGGACAGGCAGGAGTTCTCTCTGGAATGTTTGTGTTTGTCGGACAACAAAGGAGACGCTGCAAGAAGAGGAGAGGCAGGAGCCTGGTCAGTCAGGGTGCTGGGCTCGGCCTGTCGGCTGGAGGGCGCTGGGAGCCGTGGCAGCCGCCACAGCTTGGGACACGGAAGCCACGGCCCTGGGGCCGGGTGGCTCCTGGGGCCCCGTCAGGCGACCCCACACCGGGCACTGACCTCTGGCGCTCGAGGGAGCGGAACTCGTCACGTTGGGCGACGCAGAGTGGGTGGAACTCAAGCTTGAGGTAGACGGGCTTGGCTGGAACACAGGGGAGCCCTTATCACACGCTGTTCAGCAGCCTGGCAGCGCCAACAACAGTCAGAACAAAAGTGCCGACATCATGGGGGGGGGTTCCAAATTAGCCAAAAAAGAAAAGGCCCTTCAGAAATACAGAAAAGTCTCACTAACTCAGACTGATCAGAGGACCTGTCTGAATTTATCAAGAACTTGGGCCGTGGCTCGGTTGGCTGGGTGTCACCTCAGGCCCTGAGAGGTCGCAGGTTCGATTCCCAGTCAGGGCACGTGCCCGGGTTGTGGGCTCGATCCCTGGCAGGGGGCGTGCAGGAGGCAGCCGATCGATGTTTCGCTCTCACATCAATGTTTCTCTCTCTCCCTTTCCCTTCCTCTCTCTCTAAAAAGTCAATTAAAAAATAATAATAACTCTTTAAAAAAGAACTTGAGATTTTGACTCCTGCCAAAGGCAGGCTCTCCTGCTACCCAGCGTTGTCTGCGACTCAGGGCCCATGGCAGGCTGTCCTGACTCGGACACACAGAAGGACCCAGCCCAGGGCAGGTGGGCAGGTGAGTGCTTCTTAGAGGCAGAGGCTGGGTCTCCCCCCCACTGTCTCCAAAATATGTGTTCAAAGCATGAATCCGGGAAGAGGTATCAGGCCTCTTTTTCAAAGAGAGTGGAGAGGAAAACTCGGCTTAGTCTCACTGAACTATTACAAATGCCATAATAGTGGTGTCTAAATAAAACTTTTCGTTGCAAGAGTTACACTGACTCTAAAAATCCCTAAAAAATATTTTTTCCTTTGACCAAAAAAAAACACAACACAAAACACCTCTTTAATGCAGAAATTTTCTGACATGTAGATAAGTAAGAGATTTTATAATGGATCCCTAAACCATGTATTTTTATGGGGGGTAAAAAACACTTAGAGCCCTGGCTAGTGTGCTCAGTGAGAGCTTCGGCCCTCACACCAAGGGTTTCAGGTTCAATTCCCCGTCAAGGGCACCTACCTCAGTTGCAGGTTCGATCCCTGGCCCTGGTCGGGGCGTGTGCGGGAGGCAACCGATCCACGTCTCCCTCTCATCGACGTTTCTCTCTCCCCCCCCCCACTCTCTCTAAATCAGTGGAAATATCCTCAGGCAAGGATTCACAAAACAAAACAACACTCAGAGGTGCTGCGAGGTGGCTATGAGGTGACAACAGTCCTGGTCTGGATCAGAACCAGGTGGGAGGGGGCTGGGGGCTGACCCGCCCGCGCCCAGGCTGCCCGATGGCTGGCTCCCGTCTCCCGGCAGCGACGGGGCAGCTCTGGGCCGTCCCTGCAGCCCCCAGAGGCCAACGCGAGCTCCAGGCTCGGCCCTGAGGTCAAGGTCGCGCTCCGGGCTCTGCGCACCAGAGGGGCCCAGGAGGGAGCCGGGAGAGGCAGGCGCAGGCCCCAGAGAGCAGCGGGGTACCTGCATGTTGAAGACCTCGTCCGAGCTCTCCGACTGCCCCGTGATGTTGCTCACTTCCGCCGAGGCCTGCGAGGACAGCGACGACGAGGAGTAGCGGTTCACGGCCGGGTAGCTCAGCGGGCTGTTCCGGGACAGAGACGCTCGCTCGTGTCTGGGCCTCGCACAGACCCGAAGGGGGGCCACACCCGCCCGCCGTCCCTCGACCTAACCCAGCGCTCGCGGCGCCAGACGCTGGCAGCTGCCTCGCGGGTTAATAATTTCATTAAGAAACAGCAGCCTTGACAAACCGACAAGATCGCCCCGATCGCCTGTGGGGCCGCGAGCTGTCAGAGAACTGAGAACGGGGCTCACCTTCGCCTGGGAACGACCCGGGGGCCATCCGGGCTCATAGAGGCGGGAGCCGAGTTCCTGCACACGCGAGGGCTCCCGTTAGGAAAGTGGACGGGGCTGGCTTGGAGACAGGCAGAGAAGTCCTAAAGGGCATGACAGGGACACTTTAGAGGAGCCCCTGTGCGGGCAGGACCCCCGACGGGACATTTCACCGTATTAGATATGCGTCTGAGTACCGCGAAATCTTCGCGCATCGTGACACCTTTACTCGGGGCAGTTCGGTGAGTCTGGGCGTCGGGCAGTTTCAGCATCACCGGCTGCCCCTCAGACGGTGCAGTTTGGTGGAGGCACCACAAGGTGTCACTGTCGACCGGCTCACGGCTCGCAGGCAGCAAGGGCGGTGGGCAGGCAACGTACGCACCTGTATCCCCAGGCTCGACTTCATCACGAAGAACTGGTCCACCAGCTTCTTGTGAAGGGGCCTCATATCCTGGGGGACAAACTTCTCGTGCACGGCCAGGCCGAACTCCAGGATCTGCGCCTTGAGGGTAACGTGAGGAAGAATCCACACCCGTGAGTCACCAGCTCCACTAAGGGCCGCCCGGGTCCCGCGCGTTCTGCCCGCGTCAGCACGGACCCCGCTCCATCCAACGGGATGGAAACAACCCCTAATCTACAGGGGGGACTCTGAGGCTCAGAATAGCCCTGCGACTAGGAAGAAACGCTGGGGGTGTGAACTGAGGCCTGTTCCTTCCACCCCAGGCGTCCTTCCCGTGTGTCAGGTCTGTAACCACCCTTCTGAGCGGGTGGGCGTCCCTCTGGCCCCTCCTGCCCTTCCCAGGGTGGGACAAGGGCTGCTCCCTGTTAGTGGAGTCGGGCGCGTCTCCCCAAGGGACCTCTTTTCTGGGGGCCCCCCCTTTCCATGGGACTCTTCTCTCTCCCCTCAGGTTCTTCTGTGCCCATCCGTCCCTGCCCAGAAGTGGACTGTGGCACAGAGATCGGGATGCTTACTGGGGAGCAGCCTTAGGATCACTGGCCATGGGAGGGAGGGGCACACACAGGAGGGACACAAAGATCTGAGCTGCAAGGCTGTGTCATCAGCCCCTGTGACCCAGGCGAGCTCTGGGCCTTGAAAGGTTTGGGAGCCTTGTGCTGGGCTGGGCCCAGGTGGCCAGACTCTGTGTCTACTCCTCGGTCCCCGGGTATGAGCCCTCCAGGGAGGTGGTCACCTCAGGCCAGAAGGATCTGTGTAGCCAGCAACCCATGAAGGTTGCTGGTGCCTGAAGGACCCACTCCCGGGACCAGGAGTCCTCTCTGGCGAGCACTGCGCTGAGCGAAATCAGCCAGGCAGAGAAAGACAAGTGTCCCACGGTCTCGCGCACACGTGGAATCTAACGAACAAAACAGACTGACCGACAAGATCAGTCGGGAGGTGTGGACACAGGGACAGCCTGAGGAGCCTCAGAGGGCAGGGGCGGGTCTGGGGAGACAACCAAAGATCTTACACACGTAAGCCATGGACACAGACGGCAGTGTGAAGGCCCCGGGGGGGGGGGGGACAGGGGACATCTGTAATACTGTCCACAATAGGAAATAAAAATAAAAAGGTAGAAACTGGCGCTTTGGAATATGTCACAGGTGCATCTGTGAGCCCGACAACCACCCGCGTAGGGGACCGCGGGGGACCCCGGGGCCGCAGGAGCCAGAGCGGGGCCGGCTCCGCGCCTTCCTCACCTGCTCAAGCATCAGCTCCCGCAGCCGCGAGATTTTCTCCCCATCTTCCGGGTGGCTCAGGGTGTATTCTTTGACAAAGAAGGCCTGCGAAGAGACGGGGCGACCGGCTGACTCCGGGAGGCTTACGAAGGAAGCCGGGGGCCCCGCTGTTGTAACCACCTGGCGTCTTTGAAGAAGCGACGCCCCTGGAAACCACGTTTGGGAAGCAGGTGGCGTGGCCCCCGGCGCGGGCAGCCGGTCAGAAGGGGAATGTAAGGAGAGGGCTGTGCGAGGAACATCGGAGGCTGTGCGCGCATTTGTGGTAAAAACAAGCAGCAACCCCAAGCGAGGGAGCTTTACGGCCTCATTTCTTAAACCAGCCGCCTCAGGCTCGGGACGCCCGGGCGCCGGCTTCCCCTTCCCAGCGGTTGTGCCTCTCCGCTGACCACCAAGGGGCAGACCCGCTGTCCACCCAAACAGCACCTCCTAAAGGTCACACTGTCCACGCCCGGGAACCTCCTCGCTCAGGGAAATGATTTCACGCAGACATTTGTTCAACACCCGCACGAGGTTTACTCGTCAGGAACACGCGGAGCCCGGCCGGCGCGGCTCAGGGGTCCGGCACGACCTGGGACCCAGGAGGCCGAGGTTCGATTCCCGCAGGGCACACGCCCGGCTTGCGGGCTCCTCTCACCAGCGGCCCCTCTCATCACTGATGTTTCTCTCTCTCCCTCCCCCTTCCTCTCTCCGAAATCAATAAAAACATTTTAAAAAGAAAAAAACACACCACACTTCTATCCTGAAAACCCCACGTTAGGACGCGGCGGGAGCCTCACAGGTGAGCTCGCCCGCTCCGTCTCACCACGACCCGCGGCGGCCCTCGCGAGCGCGCTGACACGCGTGCCCGGTTTAAACGAAGACCTGAGGCCCGGAGAAACCGCGTCCGGGGGCTTCCGAGCGACAGCCCCCGGCCCTCACCTCTTGGTACCGGGAGACCCCGCCGTTCACGGCGGCGTCGATGACCCCGTTCAGGCACATGGTCAGGGGGTTGATGTTCTGCATCTGCCGGCTCTGGCACTGGCCGATGAGGGTCTTCAGCTGCTGGTTCTTGTTCTCGAGGACCTCGATGGCGTTCTCCAGGGGGCTCATCTCCACCTGGGGGCGCCGGGACAGACAGGCCTGGGTTCTGAGACGCTCGGGACAAAGGCGATGACCCAGGCGCCCAGTGACCTGCGTCCCGCCCCCTCCCATCCGTGTCGCTACCCCGGGGCCACCCCGCAGAAGAGGCAAGGGTGCCGGAGATGAACCGGCTGCTCGCTAGGGAGGCCTGGAAAGGGACAGTGGCAACAGCGATGGGGTGAGACGCGGTTCGGGTCGCCCGCAGTCACTGGGCACCTGTCAGCACAGCAGCGAGCAATGTAACCCCTAAAAGAAAAAGTCACCTGACGACTTCTAAAGCTTGTGTGTTTTCAATCCCGAAGGGCTAACTAGTCAGGGGCACGCTCATGTCACTCGCTAGGTGCTCCCTGACCACACAGCACCACGGGGGACACAAGGACACACACGGACCCCCTGACGCGAGGCGCTTCCGGCCCGGGGGGGGAGGGGACCGGTACCCACAGGCACCGCACCTGCCACATCAGCATAAGGTGGCACAGAACGGGACAGGGTGGGAGGGACAGAAAGCAGGACAGCCACACGGGCCGGGGATCTGTTTGAAGGACGGCCGGCCACGTGGAATCGTGACGGGGCCATTCTGGGCTCTGTCTAGCTGTGGACGCGGGAAGCGTGCTCTCGGACGCGCAGCACGTGGCGGTGACGGCCACCGACGCTCTCTCTGAAGGGAAGTCTGCCGGCTCTAAGCCGCGAGGCCATTCCAGCTCACCGCGGGCACCTTTATATACTGGTTAAGGGAACAAATCAGAGTTTTTGAAGGTCGCTTAGATCGTTTTAAACCGACACGGAAAATGACAAGAATAACCGACGACGTCAGAACGGACGCTGCATGTTCCTCGGGACACTACGAAGAGCGGGGGCGATGCGCCGGGAAGCGCAAGGTGGCCTGTGCCGTGTAAGGCCGGCCGAGGGCTGGTCCACCGGTGCCTGGACACGCACATGAAGGGAAGGAACAGAGCGTCCTCCTCCCTTTCCTGTACCTCGGGGCACTCAGATCGTTGCTGGGGGCGCGTTTCTCATGAACAAACAGAGGGGTGACAAGACATTCCGGCTCTGTCGCCCCTCGGGGAGGACTGGATTGGGGCGGGACCGTCAGGGGCTGCTCGCGTCGCAGAAAAAGACACCGGAGGCACCTAACGCAGCCTGTGAGGTCGTCTTGCAAAAAATAAAAATGAAACATTGTATCTAACTGCCAATTTACAAAAAACAAAACAAAATGAGAGACAAAGAAACAAATTAAATTACCCCGCTGGTTCTCAGGGCGCAACCTCCAGGCTTAAGAAAACATCCCACGATAAACAGAAAGGCAAGGAAACCAAGGGTGACTCGGTGGGGGGCCCGCTGTGGGTCAAAACTGCCTCAGGGGACATTTCCACCAATGGCCACGGGTGGCTCGTTCTTGGACCTGGATTCAAACCACACGTGACAAAAACCCAAGAAGCAAAACCCCGTAAAGTAAGCAGACTCCCGGGGAAGCTGAAGGGACAGTGACGGGACAGTCGTGCTGGAGGAGCTGTTTAGGGGGATAACGAACGTGCTGCGGTTGGGTCTTCCTGCTGTGGACAGACACACTGGAATATTTATCGCCCAAACGAGACGGACTTTAAAACACCCAGCGGGAAAGAGAACCGGCCACGGTGCCGAGGAAGCAAAACTGGCCTCCCGCGTAGTTGTTCAAGTCAAACGATGGATAGAACAAGTTCGTTACGTATTTTCCACGTTTTTTATGATGGAACTTAGGCTGTGAAGTGAGCGCCGGCGCCTGCAGAGCTCGGGCGCAAGGCGGCGCCAGCAGCGGGGCCGGGAAGACCTGGGTCTCCCGGGGAGGCAGAGCCACGGGCTTCTCTGATGGACATAATGGGAGCTGTGGTAACAGTCTCATTACCTTTAGTTGGAGTGTAAAAAATTATTATGGATACATTCTATTTCATAGTTTCTAAATCTTGTTTAAAACTTTTAAAATAAGCTTACTTTTTAATCAGAAAATAACACAGATTTTTTTTTTTTGGTTTTCAAAACAGTAAACAAAAGCAGCTACTGAGGAGACGGCAGCTCAGAGGCACTGTTATCCCGGAAAGGAGGGACGAGATGTTCAGAAGCGACAATAGGCAGTCAGGGCCCAGTCTCATCGAAACCTCTGGGGCTTCGGAACCCAGAGCGTGTCAGGTTTTAGAAGCTAACACGGGGCACGTGTCGCATCGGGGACCCGCAAGTGGGGAGGGGAAGTTCCCTTTAATCAAATGCATGGGGAGTTCTGCAGGAAAACACCTGAACATTCGCACTAAGTGAGGTAAAGAGCGTAAGTGGTCTTACGTCCGATCATTTATCATTTTGGAGCCCAACTTTTGAAAACACCTTCCGGTTTTCAGAATCGTTTAGGTTCTGGCAAGGTAATAAGGAGTTCCAGCTCAGTTTGGCACGTGTGTACGGAGGACCCACTACGCGCCCTGATCCTGAGGACCGTCTATACCAGGGAACCAGGAGCTTTAATGCAAAGGGGGGGACCTGCCAGGCGGCGGGAGGGAGAAAGGAGTGGGCTGTGCTCCGGGAACACAGTGGCCCAGTGATTGGTCCTGTTGGATGGAATAGAAGATGCCTGTTCCAATAACGTGGGCAGCTGCCCGAAAGGTTGTCTTTAGTAAGCTCCTGGCATCTTTATCAGCATGCTCCTCGTGATTAGAGGTGTGTGAATGTGCATGTGTGTGCCTGTGTGCATGTGTGTGCCTGTGTGCACGTGTGTGCCTGTGTGTGCCTGTGTGTGCCTATGTGCATGTGTGTGCCTGTGTGCACGTGTGTGCATGTGCGTGCCTTTGTGCACGTGTGTGCCTGTGTGTGCCTGTGTGCGCCTGTGTGCACGTGTGCCTGTGTGCCTGTGTGCACGTGTGTGCCTGTGTGCGCCTGTGTGCACATGTGTGCCTGTGTGCCTGTGTACATGTGTGTGCCTGTGTGTGCATGTGTGTGCCTATGTGCACGTGTGTGCCTGTGTGCGCCTGTGTGCACATGTGTGCCTGTGTGCCTGTGTACATGTGTGTGCCTGTGTGCACGTGTGTGCCTGTGTGTGCCTGTGTGCACATGTGTGCCTGTGTGCCTGTGTACATGTGTGTGCCTGTGTGCCTGTGTGTGCCTGTGTGCACGTGTGTGCCTGTGTGCATGTGGGTATGGTATTTCCAGGGGGAAGCCCACTGGTGAGAGCGCAGAGCTGGGCACTCCAGGCGGCAAGCAGCGGGCAGGCCGTCTGGACCGTGTGCTCGGATGACCGAGAGCCTCTCTGCGGGCTGGGCCCCTGCCTTTCTGAAGGCAGCCGAGCAGGAAGCCTTCCCGAGCTCCGTGTTTAGCAGCCTCTCCTCGCCCACGGGAGGCACCCGGGTGCACCACGTAAGAGCCAGCGCGGGGACCCCTGCCTCAGGCCCTCCGAGAAAACACTGCCCTGGATTTGTTAGGGAGCCGCCTGCATTTTCTGCCTCTGCAAAGTGAGAATGCCGTTAAACCCTTAGCCTCACTGAACATGAGCTGCGGGGGTTTCGGCGCTGAGAGACTCAGGTCGGACGAGCTGTTCTCGGAAGACAGTTGGGGCAGGACCTGCTCTTCTTCACCCACTGAATAGAGTGGGCTTGCCATCCAGATAACAAGAGGCTAAATGACATTTTCACATCACCTAGGGGACAGCGGCAGTCAAAGGGCAGGCCTTGGCCCTAATGATGCCCGAGGGAGGGGGAAGGCTGCTAGATGCCCAGGGCTGAGGCGGACACTGCGGTGCTGGCACCGTGTGGAGCCGCCCGGGCAGTGGGCAGCAGGCAGTGGGCAGCAGGCGGGGTCTCACCATCAGCAACTGCTCTCCCTGTTCCCCCACTGGGGACCGGAGCTGGGGTATGTCCGACACCCCGAGAGCTCTCGGTGCTGGGGCTCCAGGTTCTAACCACACCCACTGCTCTCCAGCTGGCATTCCTCCGGGACTGCGCAGCGAGACGCACACCCCAGCACCCTGCCACTGCGGCCTCGCCGTGTGACCCACACTGCGCGGGGCCCCCACCAGCACAGACTCGCTGCACGGGGCCTCCACATGAGCCTCCTGTTGCCCAGAAGGGAACTGAGGCTTGAAGAGGTGAACCCCATTCTCTTAGAGTCAGAAAAACCTGGGTTCAAGGCTATCCCTGCTCAACACCTTGCTATGGGACCTCTGGCGAGAGGCGGGAGCGAGCACGTGGCTCATGGCTTAGACGTACAGACTGACTGGGCCACTGCAGAAGCTCCTAGCCCTGGCCTGGCAGCGATCACCGAAGGTGGCCCAGCCACAGTCACCATGAGGGCTGGAGTCCCGGTTCTTCTAACTCCAGGCCCACGCTGTGTGGGCGCTCAGGCCTCCTTACCTCTGAGGACGCCCCCTGCCCGTTAGACAAGAACAGCAATGCCCTCCTTCGGGCCCCGGGCACAGCGGTCAGTGTGATAACCACTCACTCACTTGCTCTGAGGGCTTCTAGGGCTTCGAGTCACAGGCAGGAGAAACTAACCCCGGCGGGACCCCAGGGGAGCGGCCCTGATGAGAAAGTGCCCAGAGGAAGCTGGGTCCTTACCACCTCGCGCCTGTCCACCTCGAACCAGCGGGAGATGCCGGGCAAACTCTGCACCAGGAACAGCGAGGTCCTCTCCACCCAGAGACTCTGCAGGACAGAGGACAGGTCAATCCCCAGCTGCCCTTCCCGTTACCGAGCTGTGACTTTTACCAGGTTTTGCTTATTTCTCTCCGCTTTTCTTGGGTGTTCATCATAGTGCTTGGGTGACGGGAACCCCTGCTCACCGAGTGAAGAGAGGACTGAGCTCCCCCAGGACCCCTCAAAGACTGGGGCCCACGGGCATCGGGGCTGGCATGAGGCAGCTGGTGCCAGGACCCGCTCTGACCGGCCGAGGCAAATTCCCGGGCTGGGGGCCAGAATCGTCTGGGGTAGAAAGCGCCCCGTGTCGCTCTGGACCCCACAGCGTTCGACAACCGTGAGGCTAAGTGATTTCCAGGACCCCTTGGTTCCCTCGGTGACTTTACTCTGAGTCAGCCCCCAGCGAGGGCGTGCGCCCCGGGAGCTCCCGGCACGAGAGACCTGCGCGCACCTTAAATTCGTTCTCCTTGTCCTTGGGGCCCTTGTGAAACGGCCGGTCGTAGCGGAACTTCCAGATGTGGTTCACTTTATAGAAGCTCTTGATGTTGTCCGGGACGCCCTCCCGCTGCAGCACCTCCTGGCTCTCGGGGATGGGGGTCACCGCGTAGATCTGCAGGTCTGGGGGGTGGGTCAAGGAGGAAACCGCACGAGGCAAGCGCCGCGCAGCCTGGCTCAGGCTGAGCCGTGGCGGACAGACGGGGTGGGTGGCTGTCCGGTATTCCCTCCCCTTCGGCTGTAACTTAAAACATCCCAAGAACACGCCCAGACTCAGTTCCTAACCATCACTTCACACGGGATAGGTCAGCGATTCTGGAGAAAAGTATCTGTTTGAAATATCTATAACCCGTGAATTCATCACTGATTTTTTTTGGAGGGGGTGGGTGGGAATTGCCTGGATCCGAGGCCCTCGGAATTGCATGGAATTGCATGAACTCTAACCCTTGGATCTTATCTTTAGCTGCTGCAGGAGATACACTGTCTCCTGTCTACGCATGGCGCGTTTTAGTTATTTAACGATGTATCAAGGCCCGTGCAATGGCGACCAAGGACGGGAGCCAGCGCTGAGGTGACTGACATTTACCTGCTCGAGTCTTCGCATCGGCAGCCTCCCCACGGACTCTATGGACCCTACTCCCCCAGATCTTGTGCTGATAGCCCGAGGTTTCATGGTCGTTGATATTTTTAAAATTACATATATGATCATTGTATCTTTATCTTCTCTTCTCATTCAAAGGAGAGCAAAGTATCCTTCTCTGTCTAATTTTTTGCTTCTGTTGCATTTTAGCATCTACTTTGAAATGGTATCCAAGATTACAGGGCGCTCTGGTCTTTAAGAAACTCAGGGCCAGGAGGAGACAGAGGGATTCAGAAACCCCGCGCTGGTGAATCCCGTGGCGTCTCATGTCAGCAGAGCTGTTCCTGGTTAGGCCACGGGTGTGGCAGTTACACAGCAATGACACAGGCCGCCAAGGACACCAGGGCGAAGAGCCCCCCAAATACCAGGCACCTCCTTTCCTTCCCTTCCTCACTCCATAATAAAAACATTAAGAGAAAAGGGGGTGAATGATACGTTCCCGTAAACACAAGGCTGTTACTTCCTTGAACCGAAGTTGTTTCCGTCGGATGTCAGAGGAAAGTCACTCAAGGGGAAATCGCTAAAGAGAGCTTTAAAAGCTGGGCTAAGAGACAGATGTATTTTAATTAAAAGGGAAAGAAATTAAACCGAATCTTTAAGAGATTTCTTTCCAACTGACACCATGATACTAAACAGAACAATTCTGCTCAGAAGGAGCTGAGCTAAAATAAGAGACGAGAGACAGAGAGTGGCTGAGCCCACAGGGGCCCTGGCTGCACAGCCGGGGGGAGGGGCTCTGAGCCACCCGCCAGGTGACGCGGCCCGGCCCTGGGCATGGATACACTGCGCCTCGGCCTGGAAGATGGTCTCGTCGGGCTGGTTGGCGTGCTGCATGGCGATCGCGTGCGGGAACTCGCTCAGCATCCTCTGCTGGAAGGCCTCCAGCCGCTCGTAGTCGTGTCCCCGGCACACAAACTCCTTGTTCTGCAGGCGGAATAAAAACCGAACAAAACAGCTTGGCCTGGCCGGTGTTGCTCAGTGACTGAGCATCGACCTGTGAACCAAGAGGTCCCCGGTTCGATTCCCGGTCAGGGCCCAGGCCCAGGTCTCAGGCTCAGTCCCCAGCAGGGGGCGAGCAGGAGGCGGCCGATCCACGACTCTTATCACTGATGTTTCTCTCTCTCCCTCTCTCCCCTCCCTTCCACTCTCTGAAATCAATAAAACAAATTAACTGACAAAACAGAAACAGACTCCTAGATACAGAAAACAGACTGACAGCTGTCAGGGGTAGCTGGTTTGGGGGGCTGGGTGAAAAAAGTGAAATGACAACGTTGCCTATAGTGTGGGACCCCGACCCCACCTGGCCAGCACTTTCTCCAATGCTAACTCTGACGATGGCCGACAAAACCAAATTGTGAATATCAGCCCCACGAGGAAAACAACTCTAGTGACCAAGGACTGCTCATCCACACAGCTAACTCTGAAATGTGGGAAACAGAATCACAAGACTGTCCAATATCTTGGGAAGTTATTTGAAACGAGGCACCTAGGTGAGCACGGGGCTTGCAGAGTAAACGGGAAAGAGCGGCCCCTGACGTTCCCACCGGCCTGACCGGGACGGACGTCGGCCGTGTCTCAGCCTTGAGGACTGGGGTCTCTGCCCTGCACGTGTGGACCCACGTGAAACAGCACATTACTCACTCGTAAGAAAAATGGAAATTTCTTCCCATAAAACCCAACTCTGAAGAACTCCGGTTCCAGGCGCTGCTGGTCCATGATTTTGTCGTACAGAGAGGCCTCCATCATCTGGGGAAGCAAGGAGACGTCCGGTCATTCCTCTCACCCGCCAGCTCCTGCACCTTCGGGAGCGGGTTTCTCCACAGGGGAGAGCGAGCTTGGCGTCAGCTCTCGGCCGCTCGCTGCCCCGCCTTCAAAGCAGCGGGGGTTAGGACAGGAGCTCGCCGCAGAAGACGGTTTCCACGCACAGTCCATCGAGGAAATACTTTCCTCCCGGTTAAATAAAAATGAACACGGACCGGGGGAAGCAACCCTTCTGGAGAATTCCGGTGCCAGGTGAGCTCACCGTGGGTTTGCGTCTCCTCAGACATGGGATCTAGGACATCTGGGGGGGGGGTGGCCTTGCTCAGGTTGGACTGGGATAAACTGGCCGGCGAAGCGGAGGCGGCCCACGCGCAGGCTCGGCCTGGCTGCGCTCTGGACGGTCACTTTGACAGAGGTGAGCTATGACACGGAGGTCACCGTTTCCCACTCACTGCCGATCGTCCCCAGGGCTTCCAGAGAAAGACGTTGCGGGGGAAGCCTCCCCGCCCCCGCCTGCGTCACAGCACCTGAAAGGCTTCTGAACATCGCAGCGAAGACGGTGCCCGAGGGCTTTCCCGGCAAACCCGGTACCCTGGCTTCTGTTACGGGGACCAGACGCCAAGCGCAGGGGCGCTGGTTTCGTATGAAACCGCAGCGCCGGCCGGAGCCGGCGCGATGGCCGGGAGGGAGCACAGGGTGCTTTCCCGGCTGGGCTCAGGTTGGGAGAAATGCCGAGGACCCGCCGACAGGACGCAGCGCAGGAGCGAGCGGCAGGCTCCTGCCGGCTGAGTTACTGGGGGAACGACACGGGCTGTGAAGGTTTACAACGTCACCTCTCTGCTGCCTCGAATTAAAAAGCAACATCATCGCCTCCGTTTTTAAATGTAGAAGCTGATGATGGTACGTTAGAAACCAGGAGGAACGCCACGGCGCCAAAGAAAGGCGGGGAGGGCGCCAGGGCTGGTGCGAGCCGGAGGGCCGGGTTAACAAATCTTTGGTTCACAGAGAACGTGAAAACTCCTCGAGCTCTCGGGGGGGCCGAGGTTTAGGTTTAGCAAATACGAGTACATTTCTGAAGCTAAGGAGAGGTGACACCTATAGAATTCTGCCCCCAAATACTAAAAATGGGCCAGTGAACCGTTTCTACTCTTTTGCTGAGCGCAGCACAGGACTAAGGAGGATACATTGTTACAGAGATTTGTGTCCACGTGGGAAGCTCTTGCCACAGTGTGTGGACCTTGCTCAAACTAAAAGTATTAATCCTGGCTTGGACTGTGATCTTCTGATGCGGCGTTTAGCCCAGATCAGAGATTTCCAACCAGCGTGCCCCAAGAATTTTTAAAACATGCAACACCTGACTATTTAGTCAGGGGCACTGCCCTGTTTTCCCTTAAATTGTCAAATTAAAAAAAAAACAAAAACCAACAGCTAACACAATAGCCATCCGGTGTGAATCAAAATTATACCTATTTTTTCTGTCACATTGGCAAAAAATATATTTTTGGGGTGCACAGAATTTTAGGTATGAGTCTGTGTGTCCTGAGATGGGAAAGGTTGACAGCCGCTGGCCTAGGCCGGGACTCACTTCCCGTGTCACCCAAGTCCCACCCAGGGCAATGAGCTGTGTCCCTGCACAACAGCTGAGCAGGCCCCCGAGGGAAGACTCATCTTCAGGGCTCCTATGAGACATGTCAGGACGGCCACAGAGGTGACGTCACGCTGGGAAGCCCGCGAGCTCGCCCCGGCCTTACCCTCATCTTGCTCAGGTTCCTGTAGTCGTAGTAGCTCTCGTACTGCTCCGCGATCTTCCGGCACAGGATGATGCCATTCTCCCAGCACTGCGGACCGGGAGGGGCGCAGGTCAGTGACCCCACCCCCCACGCCTGCTCGCCTCCGCCCAGGGCCGGGGGGACCGCCTCCCATCCTCGGGTCTCTCACCTCTCCATCCCTATGACCTGCCGCTAAGGGGACCACTGCGGCTTTCAGCACGAAGGCAGCATGTAATTAACGTGTAAATTATTAAAAGTCTTTTTTTAGGAAGTTGGAAATGACGATTCAGCCCAACAGTCACTAACGCGTGGTGCAGAATCAGCACTGAAACAACTACGGCCCCACGACAGCCAAGGAGATGGATGAACAGGCCCCAGGTGCCGAGGGCAGTTGCCACCGAGCCCTGCGGCGCCTTAACCACCCTGGCGGGGGGCTCCCGCTTGGCTCCATCGAACCTGTGACCTGTGAGGGGCTAATCCGGTCGGTTACTCTCAGCAAAAATGCACAATTCCTCAATTCCTTCCATCCCGCTCACGTGCCAGCAAACCTCAGCAGAGGGCCGGACAGTCACTACTCTAGGCTCCGTGGGCCACACGGCCCGAGTCACACGGCCCACTGTGCGTCCAGGTGGGAAGCAGCCACAGACAAGAACAAGCTGTGTGTTCCGGTCAGCCTGCAATCTATGACCCGAAATGTGAATTTCGATCGTTTTCACATGTCAGGCATTCCTTTCGATTGCTTTGCATGTTTGAAAACGGGGAAGCGATTCTTAGACTGTGGGCTGTGCAGAAACAGGCCGGGAGCCGTTGGACCCAGGGGCTGTCGTTGGCCTCTCCTGACCTTGCACAGACTCCAGAATTGGCCACAGGTGCCCAGAGGTCTTGTTACAGCCCAGCCTGCAGGGGGAAACATCTCCCCCGGGGGCACAGAGGCAGCTCCGGCTCATATCCTAATGACGTGCCCGTGGGGCCAGATAAACAATCCAAGGGGATGGGAGAGAAGCTCGGGCTGGCATCCACTTGTTAGGGTCCCAGCCATGTTCTATAAAAGCATCACAGGCCCTGACTCTATTTTAATTTTCTGTTTAACGTGGGCAATTGGACAATACGTTTACATCTACGACATGGGTCACCAAAGCATCCAAGTGTTCAAACCAAATAGACAGCTGTGATCAGAGTCACGCGTCATCTTAAAGAACTCGTACAGCAAGTCCCTGACGAGGGAGGGTGGCGGGAGGGGATGAACCGACCGGCACTCCCGCGTCACAGGCTTCTCTACCTGGGGGCATCGCTAAATCCTTTCAGCTAATGCCCCTACGTTTACTTCACCGTGCGGAGTGGCAGGGGGTGGAACGTGCCAACTTGGGGAAGTGCGTGAGAGGTGATAATTTTTCAGAGAATAAAATACCTGGGTCCCGGGAACTCGTTCAAACCACAGAATCCCCGCCTGCACCAGACCTTCCCGACCAGAAAGCCTGGGGGGGGGGCCGGGGATCCGCATTTTGACACACTCCTGGGTGTTCTCGGCGCACATTAAAGCTGGAAGGCCGCTGCCTGAGGAGGGGGCGTCAGTGGGCGGGCGCCCCGGGCCCTCACCTTGCCGCGGTCGAAGTTCTGGATCACGGCGAGGTGCAGGAGCTCCTTCCGCTGCCACTCGGTCTGCGTGGGGTAGCTCAGGAACTCGCGCAGGGGCCGGTCCGACCACTCCAGCAGCTCGTCGTACAGGAGCAGCGTGTACGCGGCCTCTGCAAGGCAGGGCGAGGGTCCAGGGGGGCCGGGCCCGGGCCCGTCGGGCGCAACACCGCTTTCTGAACCCCATGATACCGGGGAAGCGCCCAGGACACAGGTGAAGCGGGTCAGTGACCACTGACTCCCCCAGAAGGCGGAATCATCGGGGATCTGCACCTGACCTTTGGCTCCCTGCATTTTCATTCACTCACTCATTCAGGTTCATTTTCTTTTTTATTTATTATTTTTTTTAAATATATCTTTATTGATTTCAGAGAGAGGAAAGGAGAGGGAGAGAGAGAGACAGAAACATCAATGATGAGAGAGTCATTGATCGAGCCCGCAACCTGGGCCTGTGCCCTGACCGGGAATCGAACCCTGAACGCCTGGATCCTAGGCCGACGCTCAACCGCGGAGCCACGCCCGGCCGAGCTCAGATTCATTTTCTCTCCCTCCCTCCCTCCCTCTTTCCTACAATGCCTGTAGGTGATGGTCACAACAAAGACACTGAAGGATATGTGCTGTCGCTGATTCGAAGGTACAGGGAGGGGAGACATGCCTCTGTCTGCGAGGGAAGGTCACAGGGGGTGAACCCCCTGAGCGGGGACTACGAGCATCTTCCCAAGGGCCCGTTCAGGAAACCGAAAATGGAAGCTAGACTCTCCTGGACAAAGGCTGACCGACTTGGAAATGGTGCTGGGGGAGGGTCAGGGTTCGGGCAGGAGGTAGGAGGGGCAAAGAGGCCAGAGAGGAGCTGAGGGCAGAGAGGAAACAGAAAAAAACCCACCTAGGAATAAAGGAGGGATTAGAGCAGAGTGTTTCCTGAGTGAGTGTGAGCGTGCGTGCGTGTGTGTGTGTGTGTGAGATTTGATTCTGGAAAATGACGGTGGATATCTGGGTAAACAGCGCTTGTAAAAGAAGCCGTGAACATTTTCATTCACGGAGCATACACACCTCGGAGGCATGGACCACACCGCGGAAGAGGAGAGGACTCTGAACGTATTAGCAAATTGTAGGTGTTTTATTGGAATAGGCTGTCTATTTATTTTTCTGTCTCTTTAGAAGGTGATGTTTCACACGGATGAGGGAAGAATGAATCACCTCCGAAAGCCCAACAGATAATCTTTCGTAAAGTGTTTATAATTTTGAGCAAAAGGCGCCACCACCTACTGGAATACAGGCACCTCACTCCATCACTTGGAGACGAAAGGAGTAATAACAGGAGAGGAGAGGAGTCAGGGACGGAGACCCTGCCACTTAAGCAGAAACCTGTCAAGGCAGAAAGTCTCTCCGTCGGCTTCGGCCTCTCCAAGGACTCACAAAAATGAAGGCGGGAGAGAGAACAAAATGTTATATGGGAACGGGACTTATTTCTTATGACTTTGGGGAACATAAACACTGAACAAATGAGAGAAAAGCGTTTTTCCCATCTCCAAAATATAATCAGGCGGGTTTGGCCTCTAGAGAACCAGAACAGAGCAGTCACGCGCCCGCAAGAGCTTGTCCTCAGTTGCCTCTCTCGCCTCCTTTCTTTACGGACTTTAAATAAAACAAGCTCCCAGGTTTCCCCCCACAGATATAAAAACTAGGTTGACCACGTCTCTCAAAATCTGGTTACCAACTACTTAAAAACGAGCATTTAAACTCTCAGGCAACACGCTCAGCTCGCAGCCTGTGTCCATCTAATGGGAACGCTCAGCACAGCCATGTGAAGGGAGCGGGGACGTCCCCAGGGGGAAGGAATTACCAATATCAGAGAAGAAAACCCTGCCCTCGGGCGGCAACGTGTGACTGAGCGTGTTCGTTAGTAATGCGCTTACTTAAATCACTGTCCTAGGAACTGAGCCGACTAAGAATATGTCATCTCTGTCCTCAAGGGAGTTACCCTTTAACCAGAGATGACACTATCATTCTGCCTGTCTGCCCACCTGCCTGCCTACCCACCTCTCACACACACACATCTTACATAACTACTAATAAAAACAATAAGGCAGCGCTTTCATGGAAATCTGAAAAACTGCGATGGGAAAAGCACTGGAAACACCCACTCAGCTCATGAAAGACGGGTGGTGGGGCACGGAGTGGGCGAGGGAGAGAGGAGAGCTCCAGGCAGGGCAGGCGTCATGGGGAAGGAGACCCAGCTGAGCAGTCAGGCGACGCTAGCAGACAGGCGCTGGCTCGGTTACGACGGACCCTGGACTGAGAGCTGGGACTGTCTTTTGCAGAAGACATACACTGACAGTGGAGCTGCATGGAGAGGACAGGCTGGCAAAATTTCCTTAAAACCCAGACTGGAAATAATGCAGCCTGCAGGCCACAGGGTCTCTGTCGTAGCCACTCGGTTCTGCCACCGCGGCGTGAAAGCAGCTACAGACAGTGTGAACAGAAGCGGGTCGGGCTGGGTCCAAACCTAGGCAGCTGGTCAGCACGGGGAGGCCGCCTGACCGCTGCTTGGAGAGGGATCTGGGCGACAGTTAAGAAGCCGTCCAGGTGAGAGACGGGAAAGGCCCTCCTGAGGCACAGGAATAGGAACAATGGAAGGGCAAGGTTTTGAGAGATATTTAGGGAGCAACATCAACAGGACCTGATGAACGATTCCTTGAGGGAGGCTGAGAAGAGAAATATCCGAGATAACCTCAAGATGTCCCGCTGAGCGAACAGCAATGCTCTCGGTGGACGGAGTGGGTGGGACTGCAGCTGGTGGCATATTAAATTCTGGAACACAGGCCCCATTTCAGAAAGGATTCCTTTGCTCTTTGAAAGGTGAGGGAGTTCCTTGGAGGAAGCGCAGCAAGAGGCCAAGATCTCGGGTCCCTAAACCCAGTCAAAGGGTTCTGGTTCTGGTTCCCACGATTGCAATGAACCACCCTCTGCAGGATACAGAAAGCAACCACTGGAGGGCTCCCAAAATAAATCAGAGTAGGGAAGCTGATACCTAGAGAGTGGCCATACAGTGGCGAGTTCCCTGCTTTTATTTTTTGCCTATCTCCTGGCTTGGACCATCCTGTCTCCTGCAAATGCAAAGAGGAACAGGCAGAAAACGCTCCGAGAAAAGCTTCCTGCAGGCAGAGGACAGTCATGAGGGCCGCCTGCGGGATGGAGCACGTTGACGCCTCTGGGCTTCTCTGAGTCCCGTGAGCAAAACTGCAAACCAGCAGTGGGGACAGTGGGGACAATCACAAATGGCAGCAGCAGCTTCCACGGGCTTTTTACTGTCACAGCTTGGCCCCCAGGAAGCCCAACAAGGGAGGCATCCTTGTCTGGGAGAGAGAGAGAGCCAAGCCTTGGCCTTGAGTATTTTGGCTGTGACCAAGCAGAGCACTGGGAGAGAAGCCCCTGCAGGATCTGACGGGTAAGGAGGACCACAGACAGAAGGGAGCTGGAGAAAGCGCTTTTAAAATTCTGCGGATGACGACACGGACTCACTCCCAAGCTGCACAAGGGCAGAAAAGGCCAGAACCAACACAACAGGGCCTTTTGTTGATCCCTAGAGTGGGAGGCCAAAGGGACCTCTACGGTTGTCAATTTCCCACGTTTCAACCGAGGTGGTGAGATGCTAACTCTAAGTAGACTGTGAAAAGTTAGGGATGCGTTTTGGAACCCCCAAAAGCGACCTCTAAAGAACTACGCAAAGAGATACAGTAAAAAAGCCAATATATAAATGAAAATAAAGTACGAAAAGACACATAAATAAATCCAATTAAAAGTATATTTCATTTTTTTAAAAAGTGGTTCTTTATCTGATACGGAGGTTGGGAAACAGAGAACCATCGAAAAGGACAACTCAATTACATAGAAAAATAAAGGTCGATTTAAAGCAGAAATGCCAGAGTCATTAGCCTAACTCTAAAAAGCAGACGATTCATCGTGTCTAATACGCCAGTGTCCAGCCCCCTTCCCAACCTGAGCCCAAGGCAGTTACCTGTGAAGTTCTGGGCCTTGAGATGCAGGTCGTAGAGTTTGTGAATGTAGCGTATGTACATCTCTTCTTTGTTCAGCTCAGTCTTATAGAAATTCTAGGAAAAGAAAAGTGCATGTGTGGGTCGTTCAACAGTCCGATCTGCAAACATCTGCCTTTTACTCTGAAGTTTTATGAAACTGAACCAAGAGATGCTTTTTTTCTTTCTTTCTTATAAATGTCTTTAAAAACATGAAGTCAGGAGGCCCGGGGGCGTTTTAAATTCAACACTGTCTGTGTTAAACATGACCTAAAGCTCATTGGATGCGTTGGAAATACATAACAGATTAACCTGTTCATTAAATTTAATTAGTGATATTCAAAGGAGGTTCTTTCAAGTTTCAAACACATGCTTACTCTCAGGAAAAATAAGGCACATAGGAAGGCTGAGTGAAAACAATGGAAGAGCATTTTTTTTTCCTTCTGAAGAATCGTGTACAGGAGGGGAAATGAGAAAGCTCTTTATTGTTAGGGTGTTATCTGGAGTTTCTTACTTGTGCTGGAGTTTAAATGTTTCTAGTTTATGTACAAAACATAAAGAGATTAATACCAAGATATTTTATTTTACATTATTATTATAGGGGCAAGCTTACTGAAAATATTTGATTTATTAAAAAAAAAAAAAAAAAAAAAAAAAAAAAAAGCTCAATCTTACTAAACTTCACTAACACACTTTAATGTCATCAAAAACCCAACGTAAACGTAGCCTGGGCACAGCCCGTGGCGTTTCCAGGCACATGGCCAGCGCCCGCCGCCAGTCCTTCACCCCGAGAGAAGGTTCAGTAGTTCTCCCTGAACTTGGAAACAGGAGAAACGTCTACGAGGCTGGGTTCCCGCAAGAGCCCAGGGCGGTGACACTAAAGGAGCCCTTTCAGGGACAGGTCCTTGGGCCTGAAAGCCCCGCTCACAGCACTGGGCACCCATCCCTGTTGCTCCTGTGCCCTGGCTGACGCCACTGGGACCAGGGAGAAGGGGAACGAGCAGAGATGGGGATTCGTCCGATGACCTCAAGCAGGGATGGGCTCTCCTAAGGGGGAAACAGCCACGGATTCCCCAAGACGTTGAAGCTGATTAGCTGGCGAGGGCTTTGGAAACGGGCTCACCCGGCCAGTGTGGCTCATTCAGTGGCACTTGAGCTTGGAGCCTGAGGACCGTCCGTCAGTGTCCTTTCTGGATCCCACCTCCCAGGCGTCCATTCTGCAACGTCAGGGCTCTTCTAACCTCGAGACACTGACATTTCGTTGAATATAAAAATACTGGTTTCCACCGTAGCTGCTTTGGCTCAGTGGTGAGAGCATCGGCCCGCGGGCCGAGGGGGCTCGGGTGCGAGTCTGTCCAGGGCATGTACCTGGGCTGCAGGCACGATCCCGGCCCTGGCCAGGGTGCTCTCTCTCTCTCCCCCCCCTCCACTCACTCTGAAAAACAATGGAAAGAATATCCCCAAGTGAGGGTTTAAAAATATATCTGTATTGTTTCCCAATTTAATCATTAGCCGCCCCCTGTTCTTGTAGCCGCCTCGATCTTGGCAATCTTCAAACAACGAAGTAAACAACGCAATTCACAGCTCCCGCTATAACCCAAATCATGCTCATTAGCGAGAACCGTTGTCGCATGAAGCCACCGAACGCCCCCGCGGCCCCTGCGCCGTGACAGGGCCGTCCGCTCGGCTAGCTCCCCAAAGCAGCAGCTCTGAGCACAAAGTAAGGGCTCGCTCTGCAAATGAACAGGTCTTAAAAAAAACAAAGCTCTCTCCCATCAGCCGAGGAGAATATTCACACATGTCTGGGGAAACTTGTGACACAAAGAACAAAACAATAATTACACTTCCCAGCGTGAGTCACGACAAGGCCTGTGCAGCGTTAAATCTACAGTTTAACTCGGAGGGCAGAGGGGAAGCCAGAGCCCCCGGAGTCTGGATGGATCTTCCCGGAGCCGACAGAAGCCTCCGGGAGGAGGCGAGCGGCGGAAGACAACCAGATTGCCGCTCGAAAACATCCAGAAGCTTCCAGATGGAGCAGGGGTGAGAAAGACTCGCCCCAGCGTTACAGGTTTGCCCCTTTAACAACAAGTATTCTCGCGCCGGTTGAACTCAGAACAGCTTTCAAAGGGGTGACGTTTTCTATAAGGACTATTCTCAGTCAGCAAGGCTGGCTGGATAGAGTCTCCGTCTCCAGTACACACGGATGTGGCCGCCGATTTTATTAAGTCACAGGCTCATTCCTGCCGGGAGGCGAGAGGAAACACTTTTAGGGCAGAGTATGAATTCCTTCATCCGACGAAAGGATCTCTGGGTTACTGCAACCGGGGAGTGAACTTCGGGAAATGAGCCTGTATTTGTTTACCTCTAAACGGGAGGCTGGAGCCAACAGGAAACGATTATTTTAGAAAATGTTTTAGAAAACAGTAAAGATTTTTCTCTGAGGTTATTCCTGAGACTTTGTGCCTGGAGCTGGGGTAGAGCCAGGAGTAAGGAGACGGCAGGGGAAGACCTGGAGCTTACAGAGGGCTTGGCTTTCTCCCCAGACATACAATCAGGGGTGTGGAAGGAGCTCGGGCTAAGGCTACTGACCGTGGAAACAGGCTGGCAAGAAACTGGGGTGCCCTGGCCAGTGTGGCCCAGTTGGTTGGGGGCCGTCCCGTGCACTGAAAGGTTCCTGGCTGGATCCCCGGTAGGGGGCATGTTGTGCTCTCACATCGATGTTTCTCTCTCTCCAAAAAAAAGTCAACAAACTCTTCTTTTTAGAAAAGAAACTGGGGAAACACACACAGGAGGTTTGAAAATGGGAATGACTACGTCCAAGGTTAGAAATGAGCGTGAGGAGGGGACAGAATGGGCTGACCCCGCGAGCTTGGCCGGATCAATCGATGGCCTGAGGTTCCTGTCGAGTCTGGTGACAAAGGTGATGGGGGAAAGTGCACAGCAAGGTGGGGCCACCAAGGGCAGCTCGGGTCTCGCTTCTCTAGAGGCTGACGCCGGAGGCGGAGATGCACCGATTAAATGGGAAACGAGGGGGAAGTGTGGGCGTGGCGAAGGGCTGAGTCACGTCCTCAGAGATGGAGAAAGTCAGGCAGGGAAACTCGAAAAGGCGTCGTAAGGAAGGGACGGTCCTGAGCTTTGAAGGGGGGCTGTGCGGGGAATAAACAAAACCGAACCAAGTAAAACAGGACTGGAGCTAGTGACCCAGACCAGACAGAAGGAGACGGGGCGGAACACGCCCCCAAGGTGCAGGCCGGTGCGAACAGCAAGGCGAGGGAGAGTCCGCATAGGAGACGGTGAGATTCCACTTATTCTTTAAAATAATAATAAGAAACCAGGGCACCCACCAGCTTAGATAAAGGAAGCAGTCACATAGTCCTCCATTTCAAATCCAATTAAGAGGAACGATCGAAAGAGTGATTTCACCCTTTCTGAACCCCGAGAAACGCATGTCTATGTGAACAACCATTCTTTGCCCCGTGGTGGGCACATCGCTCAAGTTAATTAGCAGCCACGAGACGGTTTAATATTCATGTAGTTCCCCCAGGGCAGTTCCAGTGTAGCCTGTTACCCTCACATAGTATTTTAAGTTTACTCCCAAAAATGTTCTGTTTAAGTGGTAAACTGTAGGATCATCCTACTTAGAATCCAAGCCTTAACAGCAGTGGTATTAGACGTTTAATTTGCAAAGAAGCTAGAGAGTGAAAAGCAGCGTGTTTAACAGAAAAGTGTCATTTGGTCACAAAAGAAGAGCTCACTAATATTCATTGAGGACGGACGGAAAGACACTGTCTACACAGAAGTACAAAGTCCTCCGTGGGGACATTGCTTTTTCCTAGAGAGCGACAGAGACTCAGGGTGACAGATCCAGCGGGGCCACAGGAGACTGGACGGCCTCCAGCTGGGATCTCAGGGCTCTGCCACCAGGGCCCCTGGGACCCATGGGTGCATCTGCAATACTCAGAAAGGATCATTTTCTGGGATTTAATTCAACCTGAAGCTCACTAGGTGTCTTTTGGATACACTTCCAAACTCTTCTAAAAAACGTCCTGATAAAAACGCACTATGGATCGAAACCAAACAAAAGGCAGCACTTCTGCAAAACAAACGTCAGGCTCCGAGGGCAGGGGCTGGGTTACCCACCAGAAGGCTAACTGTGCAGCCGATCTTCTTGCCGTCCACCTCGCCCATCTTCATGCAGTCCCTGCGATCAAAACGCAGCGGTCAGACCCAGCACCTCCTTCCCGGGGCGAACACAGAGGGTCCGTTCAGGGCATGCAGGGCAGGTTGCTCAGAGGCCTGGAGGAACTGCCCAGGCTGCGGAGCGAGGTGAGGGGCGGGCGGGCTCCCGAGCACCCCTTTCTGCGGAGAGTTCCACTTCCAGGGGGCTCGGGAGGAGGGGCCAGGCCTGTTAGTATATTATGCACCCCTAACTGGGCGGGAGGGGCTGTAAGCCTGGCCTTCAACAATGAGAATGAGGGTTTCGTTCTTGAAATAAAACAAAAACACCGTGCATTTAAGTGGAACAAACTGCTTTACCAGTTTAGATCATTTTAAAATTTTTTTTAATGCAAAAATTTAAACATTTGCCCACTCAATACATATGAAAGCAGCATGGCTGTCTAATTCCCCATCACCTGTCATCGCCCTGAAAGGGATGGATCTACCCGCTGGCTCTAATGGGTGAGTCCAGATAAAAAAACAAAAACAAAATCCCTTTGCTAATGGGACCGAACACCCTCGCCATTCACTGAACTTTGAAAGAACCGCCGGCCCAAACAAAACAGACAGAAAGGGGAAAGACCCAAATACAGGTCCGAGCCAGCGAGTTCAAAGCCCACATCCCAGGGCCTCAGCGCCAGGTCTGAGGGCCCGCTGTCTGCAGGAAGCACCCGGGGGCCGCGGGGACCGTCTCCCACCCCGACCCCCGCCTGGGGCGCACGCAGCACCTGGAAAGCGCGGGGCTCGGCTCACCTGTAATCCAACAGCCGCTCCATCAGCCGCGTCACGGTGGCGATGAGGGAGACCCCGCTCTCCCTCCATGTTTCCCGCTCGATTTTCTTCAGCAGGCTGGAGAAGAGAGGGCCCAGGGCATTTTTCAGCACTTATTTTTATCGGTCACCATGACGACCATTTCACTTTCATCAGCACCTTAAATGCCTTGGCAACCACGGCAACACCTTACAGGGAGCACGATTCGCAAAGGATGTCTTACCTAGGGTAGGGGCCAAAGAGCGGAATTCTACTCCCGGAAGCATTGACAAAGCAAACGGATTTTCAGATTATCCGAGTCATTCAAGACGAACACATGCACAGAGTCACATTTGCAAGCAGGCAAGCACCTCCCAGCTCGCAGGCAGCTTCCTGGCCTCTCTCCCGCGGGAGCAGGCTGGCACCTCCCCGCACCGGGCCCCGCGGCCCCGGGAGTGCGCCGTCAGGAAGGCCCCGCTCCAGTCACGGAACCCAGGTTCCTACCTCTCCGTGGGCTGCATCCTCATCGGGGCGGCTTCACCGCGAGCAACGCCGCAGGAAGAGCCCCGTGCAGACGGAGCGAGGCTTGGCGTGGTTTTTTTCCCCATTCGCTTAACATTTGCCCACTCAATACATATTGTACTATCTGTGCGCTCGCTCCACAGTTTCATTCATTGCGTCACTCGTCACGGGATTTTTCTATGTGGCGGTTACAGCACACGGATGACAGGTACCAAGCCGCATGTGCCTCCTACGCTCTCCAGTCTCCAGCACCCCGGGGCAGAGGCGCTAGGCAAACCCGAAATCATGGCAACCAGCACCTGTCCGCCCTTGTTCCCACGCCCCGGCAGGTGAACCCTACCCTGGGCAAGGCCTGCAGGGTCGGACGTGCCCCGGACGGTAAAAGTCAGAACGAAGCAGGGCCACACGGAGATACTTCCCTACCCCTCCGCATTTAACGGACGTCATCTCTGTCTAAAATCTGTGTCTCCTTCATCCTGGGTTCAGAAAACATTGCTTACAAGTACAGCCTAAGCCTGTTGGATAGGGCGCTTTGTAGAAAAAGAAACGGGACAGAAAAAAGCTATTTTGTCAAAGCTCGTTGGGGGGCTCCGCGGCTATCTTCTCTCCCTTCTGGCTATTGCCGCCTCTGCCTCGTCTTGCCTGTTACCTACAGACCCCGGATTACTTCGTTCTCAGGTTTATCCTGAACCGTTTCCTAGACTGTGTGTGCTTGTGTGGGGGTAGGAATAGCACCCTGAAAGGACGGAGCCTGCTCGTCCTGACTGATCCCCCAGGGAATGACCCCCTCCTTTGATTAAAATGTGTTTTCTCTAAAGAACGAAAAACAAAAACAACCTCTGAATAGCACTATTTCAAGCTTAGATGCCAAACTGGCACTGAACCAAGTGCTGGAATGAAAATCTGCCTGCCAAGCAATGTGGGGCGATGGAGCAACTTCCCCCGGGGACAGCCCACACCTCATACACTCCAGAGGCTGGAAAACAAAGAACTCGTTAAGTAATCCTTCTAAAAATACGCGGAGACTTCTTACTTCGCACAGCCTCCTGATGCGGCAAGAAGGCAGAGCTACGTGATCCTCCTGCGAGAAGAGGCAAAGCTCTGCCTTGATGAACCCAACAGCCAAAGGCCGGGGCCCAGTCCAGAGCCCCGCGTACCGGCCCTGGCAGCCAGACTGGCTCCCGGTGTCCAAGCTCAGCCCCCAGCTCTGCCTGGCACAAACCTCGGGGGAAGCGAGGCCCTTCCACCCGGCCTGCGGTCATGCCCCTGCGCCCATGTTGAGTGCCCAGGAGGCTGGTCTCAGGACAGGACAAGGTGGTATCTTATCGCCAACAGACAGGCAAGGAGACTGCATAGCACTGGGATGCAGAATCACCCGGTCCTGCGGGGGGCTTGGTGCCCAGCAGGTTTTCACAACGTGAGGGGATATTGAGACCCTCAGTCCCCTCTCTCTCTGTGTCATAACAGGAGGGTGCTGAGGCCACGCTCCTACCGAAAACACCCGTGTCTGTGCGTGCTCTCTCCACCTGAAGAAAGGTGTCACACACCTGAAGTGTGTTACGGAGCCAATCCCGTCTCCAAACTACAATCAGTGTGCGATCACCTATAAAGATCCCCGGAGTGATCGGGAGTCTTACTGGATTACTTAGGGCAGCGTATGGTAAAGCACATCGGGGACTAGGGAGACAGCTGAGATGCGGTTACCTCTCCCGGGGAGCTCCCGAGGGCCCCCAAGGCTGGAGGTCCCCTGCTGTGTGTCCCCACAGAACACCCGCTGCTGCGTCCCAGCCCCAGGCCAGTCCCGGACAGGGAGGCCGGGGCCGGGGCGGGGGTGGGGGTGGGGCGAGTGTAGTTCGGAGGCCTCGCACTGGCTGGCGTCTGTGATCACAATCTCAGCATCCCCGAGAGGAACAAATCCTGACTCTTATCTCAGAAGGATGCAGTGTGGATTAAAAAACAGACGCTTTGGGGGTTAGAGAAAGATGACTCTAGCTCTCGGGAAGGTACCATTCCATGGAAAGTCTCGTTCGACGGCTACTTCAGCGAGACCGCGTTTCGGGGAGCAGGGAGCGGCCCTCAGTTTCCAAACAAACTTTAAGAAGTTTTCGACACAACTTAGAACAGATGAGACGACCGTGATGGCCTGGGCTCCGAACTCAACGTGGGCGGTGACTCGCTGTGACTAGACTAATTCATTGTGATTTCCATGGCAAAAAAGCATGTTGCCGTCACCCGGAATACAGTTAGATTTTCACTTTCTTCTCGGAGCCCAGGTAGTAATGATATGCAATTATCACCTTAGATTTTATTTATTACCAATAAATAAAATCTGATCATAAAAGCATGAGAAAAAAAATATGTATAGTAATATTTCTAGTAATCTACTAAAAGTCAACAAAAGAATAAAAATCTCCATGGGATGAATCGGGCGCTTTAAACAGACCCACTTACAGATGCTTAATATTTTAATTATTGGTTTGATTTTCATGCCGGGGCATATCTGCTATTTCAAAGTCATATTTATACCCAAGCAGCCCAACTTGTACACAATCGGGTCTCTATGAAAGTCAATAAGAGGCACCGCAGAGCCGTGTGTGTTTATGAATCTTGTGAATTTCTCATAAAAATGAACCACGAACCCCAGGAGATTCACCGCCCTGAGTGCTTTCTCATTTTAGCTCTTTGTTCAAACCGAGGACTCGTAACCGAAGCGAAAGCCATTTTCAGGAGCAATTTATTATGTTGGATAAAGTGTTAATCAGAGTTCTTGCTCAGCCCCAGCTGACATGAAAGACGGGCTGCTTTGTGCAGGAGAAGGAAGGAGGGCTTGGTGAGTAATTACTGCAAGTTCCAGTTTAATTACAGGCTCCGAAGGAAGTGGTGCTGCTCAGGACCCAGCACAAAGAGCTCCCTTTGTCACCAGGAATCTGCACGCCCTTCCTCGGCTTGTCCTCTCAATATAATTTTCTTAAAAGCTTCAAGAATGATGCTGAATCGGGCAAGTTGAAATCTATCGGTCACTAATAACACTCTTCAGACCTATATATGTATTCAGACATCCGGGGCTCTACGTTAACGAGAGTGTCATGAATGACAGAATTTAGATTTGGCTACCGGTACGAAAGCACGAATGCCTGCTTTTAGGGGATACCTGGGCACAAGGAACACATTAGGAGGACACTAGGTTTGGAAGTGACTAAGATGCGTGGAAAGCCGCAGAGAAAACCCGTGTGAGAGTTAAAATCCTAAACACGCGTAGGTGTCCTCGAGGGCCTCTCCCACGGTGGACGGATGCCTGGTACAAGCAATTCACCGGGGACTGTACTCACTCTATTGACAAGCCCAGTCTCGAAGCCCCTGGCCCCATGCTCCATCCCTTCCCGATACTCAGACGAGTTCCTGTCTCAGAGCTTACTAGACATGTTTTGCTTCTGTGACATTCTAATAGGAAACATTTAGGACGCGGTTAATAACGCGGAGCGAGCACACAGTGTGGCAGAATGGGGGCAAGCGCTGGAGGAGAGAAGAAGGTTCATTTGCCCAACCGCACAGCAGCCGGGCACGCGTGGCTCTGGAGGGCCCTGCCCACCAACACCCTGGTCCCCCGCTGGGGGTCTTCCCCACTCTCGGCCCTATTCAAAAGCATCTCCCCCAGCCCCAGTTCCCAGGTGATGAGGCAGGAAAAGAGCCAGGCCTGTTACGTGACACGCGCCCCGATCACGTCTAATCCTCAATATAATAAGACCCATCACCCAGAGTCAGGCCACGACCCTGTACTTCGCCTCCACACGGACACAGCTCCCCGTGAGGCCCGAGCCGCCGACACCCCATCCCCCGGCCACGAACGTTACTCACATACTGTTGAAGAGCTCGCGGTAGGTCTCGTCGCCTTTGCCTTCTGACATCAGGCTGTCCAATTTGTCAATGAGCTTGGCCTCCACCTGCAACACACCCGAACAGGGCTCTCCCTCTGCTCCCCTGCACGAGTAGCATTTCTGGGCAAACGGAAGCAGAGCTATAACCGCAAGAGGAAAAGCCTCGGTGGGAAGATCGGGTGGAAGCGACAGGATCGGCTGCGGTTCGTAGCAGCGGAATTCTAAGGGGCTAATTTAGACGGCGCATCGTGGCTTCCAGCTCCCCCAGGGGCTGCTCTCGCTCCTGCCATAACACCTATTTGTTGATTCCAACGCAAGTGCTTCCAATGCTGGGATTTTTTTTTTTTTTTTTAGCTATAAACACTGGCAAGTCCAAGTTCTTTTCTTTTTAAAAAATCACCATGCATATATAGGAACATTGGCAAAGAAACAGATCCACAAACATTCATTTAAATCTTTGATGTGTTTTCTATTTTCTTTCTCAAAACAGTTCCAGGTAACATGGAATCTTTGCTGAAAGCACAGGTGTCCACGGGTGAGTGTCCATGGGTGAGTGTCCACGGGTGAGTGCCTGCGGGTGAGTGTCCACGGGTGAGTGCCTGCGGGTGAGTGTCCACGGGTGAGTGCCCGCGGGTGAGTGTCTACGGCTGAGTGCCCGCGGGTGAGTGCCCGCGGGTGAGTGCCCGCGGGTGAGTGCCCGCGGGTGAGTGTCCGCGGGTGAGTGCCCGCGGGTGAGTGCCCGCGGGTGAGTGCCCGCGGGTGAGTGCCTGCGGGTGAGTGTCTGCGGGTGAGTGCCTGCGGGTGAGGGCCGTGACTGCGTGATCAGGAACTAGCACCTGCAATCTGAGTGAGTGGCAGGACAGAAGCAGCCGATTCCTTATGCATCTGGTTTTGGAATAGAACACGTATCTTTCCAAAACTGGACCAGAGCTCTGAGAACCTATGTCAACGAGAAATGACCGGCTCCTCTCCTTGGAATTTCCTTTCAACATTTCCGCCGCTTTCCCCTGTACACTAATTCTCAGTGCTTCAGCAAAGAGCAATATCACACATGGCGCATCGAATGGGCAAAGGGAGGCCGTTCCCCAAATTCAACGTGCCGACCACTGTGAGCTCAACGGTGTCAAGGCTCATTAACCTCCTGATTCCCCCGTGTTGTGTCCAACTGAGAGCAAAGAAAGTCTCTGCCTGTCCTGAAACACAGACCTGGCAAAATCACAGAATTTTTTTAGTTGAAATGGAATAAAATGGTTTTTCAGGGCTTCCCGGAGGCTCCGGGAATATAGGACCAGAGGGGTGTCCCAGGCCACCTGGCTGGGAAGGGCCGGGCCAGGCTGGAGTCTGGCCTGTTGATGGCTGGTTCAGGGTTCGTGTCCCAACTCAGAGCGGAACCTGGCAGCTCCGAGGTGCTCAGAGAGCTGAGTCTCCACCCACTCGAGGGCCCCCCGCCCCCCGCCTACCTGCTTGAAGTTGCCGCTGCGCCTCTGCTCCCAGTCCATCATGTCGTGGAAAATCGGGATCATGACGTTCCGCAGGTCGGGCTGTGGAATCAAGGTCACCTCCAGGAAGGGGCCGATCAGGGCAGGGATGAACCGGAGCTTGTGCTCACCTGAATCGAGCGAAACACTTGTGCCTCAGTGCGTCTGGTCAACAAGATTTCCGAGCACAAGCTTGAGCAAAACTGTCTGTCAACAGCAAAATCCACCCCATGGAAACAACCTCCTTGGAGGTGACAGACCGAGGACCTCCGCCGGCTGGTCGTCAGCCACCCGGTCCCGTTTGGAAGGACCCGGGGCACCTGCGACTCGGGCTGCTGGAGTTTTATGTTTGTGCACACAGGCAGCCCGCGAGGAAAGTACGGATTTTTCTACGGCAGTTGGAGATGCTGTGCCCCGAGCGTGGAAGAAACAGCCGCTTTGCATTGTTAGTTCAAGTGCAAATAGGAGAATGAACCGGCAGAGCCGGTTCACGAGTGGGACGGAGTGCTGAGGACGGACCCCTTTCTCTGCAAGTGTATGCAGAAGGTATAAAATTGGGGGGGACATGCCTGCCTTCTCCCCCTCTGAACAGAACACTTTCAGTCCTTGGACTTAGAACATGAATATACTGAAGAGTCGCCCACACTTCTGAACATTTCCCAATTCCAGCTGTGGTACAACAGCAACGACCTTTAAAATGCACCCGGCGCTTTGGACGTCTCAGAAAAGTCAGGACCCAGCTCTGGGGAAATAAGGCAGAAACCACGGAATGAAGGGGAAATTGCGCCTCGCCCTGTCCTTGAACCCGGTCCTGCGGGGATCGGCGGCTGAGTGTGATGAGCGTCGGCCACAGGCTGCGAGGCCGTGCTAGGCCAGTCCACTGGGCTGGAAAGGCAACGACGGGCCCGTGTCGCCTACAGCAGGGCCTTTCAATCCGTCACCAACTGCGTGAGGGCGTCTGGAGGACGTGGGAGCCAGGCCGCCGCGCCCGCCCTCCGAGACTCTGTTTCCCCAGGTCTGGGCCGGACCAGGAAGCCTGGTACTTTACAAGCTTCTGGGAGACGCTCGCTGCTGGTGTCCTGAGTGCCACTGTCCCAGAGAACTGACACCACAACGCACCCCGGGGTCAGGATGCGCCACCGGTTTCTACATTCTCGAGATTTCCCAGGAAAACAAAGGCCTCGTGTAACCTAAAACCCAGGGGGTTACACATACTTCCGTTTGAAAGACGAAACAGCGGGGTGAAGCTGATGACCTGCAGTGGCATCTTTAGGGGGCCTCAAGGTGCAGCTTTATTGAGCAAGCTGGGGTTCCTGGGCCTAAATGCACTTGGAGAAAGGCTGACGTAGAAACAGCCGCTCGCCGCGACGCTGCAATGCATCCCACAGGGGAAACGGCCGCGTTTCCAACATGCCGGCACCCGAACGCCTCTGCCCTGGCCTTCTCATCTGAGCCTGGGCCAGAGCCTGCACGAGCCGGGAGAGCACCGAACACTGAGCTCGATGATCCACATCCCAAGGCCGCCTCGGATGGCTACGGATACCTGAGAACCGCAGGGTCCTGGTGAAAACTCACTCTGTGACGTGAGCGGAAGCCAAGTGATAAGGCTTCTATTTTCACTTACAGAAACACCCTGCCATCGCCAAGCTGTGCTGGGGCGAGCCCAAAAGAAATGACCCTTTCAGGTCATTACATCTTCAATCCAAACAGGCCCATCCCTTCAACAAACCACGAGCAGGACTTACCGCACTGCGGCGGTGAATGGACACTCTGAACATGCACAGTTAACACACCGAATGCAGTAAGTAACACACCAAATTACGCACGAAAATCATAGAAACCCTACGCCAGCGAGGCTTTGAAGCAGTCTACTTTCCAAATATTATTTCGTTCTACGTAACCAGACCTGCGCCATCCCCTTGCTGGAATCATGAGCTCTCTCTGCTGTGGTTAGTTGAGAAAATGGCATCTAATAGTTCCTAACAACTGCAGGCGCTTTTAAATCCTTTGGCTCTACTCTCCACGATACAGGCCAATGGTTTCAAGTTTTTTGAAGAGCAGTGATGCTCACGTCAATTTTCATGAAGTTTAATCTAAACCTGTTGGGATTCGCAGCCTCAATTCAGAGTTCTAGAAATTTTTCAAATTCCCAAAGGTCAGCACCTTGTGAAATTGTGTTATTACTGCCGCGATGCTAGATTATAAAATCTGTCCTTGAATAATGATGAAACCCATGAAGACGAGGTGGCTTTTTTCAGACAGACACCAATTTAAAGAATTAGCTGTAACCCTATCCAATGCCAAAGTGTCATCAGTTTGTGCAGATACCCAATTGATTCAGACACTTGGTCTCAAATGCTGACATTCATGGTCAAGGGCCCTCGTCATCCGGACACGGGGAAGCCCAGGGATGAGCCGTGAAACACAGGCGGCTTCTCTTTTCATCACTTACCGAGGTTTTGCCACATGCTGAAAATTTCACAGCCCATTGTTACCCGCATGTCACCGTACCTGAAACAGAACAAAAGGCGAACCTGGCACAAGGTCTCCAGAACAAAGACGGATCTGCGTCTCGTTAGGATACAATCTATCCGTCTGAGTTAAAAGGCAATAAATGTGAGTTTAATTACGATGTTTAATGTACATGCCTCAATGCCTCTCATTCAAATCTTTACGTAAATCCCTTAGTAAAAGAGATCTGTCTCATAATTTTCGCTTCAGTAGTAATTTTGAATCCTGAAAGACTGAGGACACGCAAAAAAAATATTTAAGTAAGTTCAAAATATTGAAATTCCCAGGAAAGGCTGCGTCTCGGCCTCTCGGTCGTGACCTCTCCATGGCAATTTCCGGTCCTGGACATCCGACCTGTGAATCTCTTGCCCAATCGCCTGTAAAAGGCACCCCGCGTGCCATGCCGCGGGGGCCTCCTGGGTACACGGGGTACTTACTTTTCTAATACCTTTTTCTTTTTGGAAGGCGTGAACATCTCCAGCTGCAGGCACAGCTGGTTTATGAAAATGACCGCGAGGTAAAAGTAGGAATCCCAGATCTGAAACAAGAGGAAACGGTCACCCGCGGGGGTTCCAGAAACATTACGGGGGACGTGGCACGACAGCTGGACTCACTGCTGAGGCGGTAAGCGGGGGGGATGCAGGTGATACCAGACTGGTCCCGAGCTGTTAACAGCAGGGGCTGGAAACGGGTGCACGGGGCTCCTGATGGTCCTCGCTCTACTTTCACATGCGCTTTAAATTTGCCACAACAAAGAAGCCAACTGAATAAATACTATCTTCCTCTATTGCTTCCCGCTGTGTCCCCGCTTTCACGAGCTCTCCAGTATGTGCTAAACAGCACGTGTTTTGTTTCTCTTATAACCTCAGCATCTCCAAGGAGGCAGGGGTAGGAGGTGAATTACTTTACTCCTGTGTGAGTTCAATTTTGGAGCTCCTTTCAACGTAGAATAAATTTATTTATTTTTTTAAAGCATACATTTATTTGGAAATGCTAATTTCTTTAAATTCAGACAAATATTTTCAGTCAAAGCTTTCTTAACCCCAAAACAGCCTCAGAAAGAGATGGGAATAAAATTCCTGGCAATAAACTTAACCAAAACCATGTAGGATATAAGAACAGGAAACTACGTCTCTACTGACACCGTGCAAAATTAAAAATAAATAGGAGAAATATTAAAAAGGGTCAGTATCTTTCATATACAAAGAGCTCTCACAACTAAAATGTGTGATGGGACCCCAGCAAAATAAAGAACAGAGGTCCAGAGCGGCAATTCACAAAATACGAATGTTAGTCAACCACTGGTCAATAACTAATAACTAGTAACTCATCTATAACTAATCACTAGTGAGAAATACAAATTAGAGCAAAAAAAGGTTTTACTTCTTATCAAATTGTAAAAAAAAAAAAAAGTTGTCTCTCCCAGCGTTGGTGTAGATCCAGGTAATCAACGGACTGGTACAACTTTAACTCAGTAATTCCACTTATGAATGTTTATTCAAATAAATAATTAGAGACACATGCCAAGTTTATTTTTTAAGAATGTACATAAAAAGCCTGGCCGGGCGTGGCTCAGCGGTTGAGCATCGACCTAGGATCCAGGCGATCGGGGTTCGATTCCCGGTCAGGGCACATGCTCGGGCTGCGGGCTCGATCAATGACTCTCTCATCATTGATGTTTCTATCTCTCTCTCTCTCTCTCGTTTCCTCTCTCTGAAATCAATAAAGATATATTAAAAAAAAAAAAAAGAATGTACATAAAAAGAGTAATTTATAAGACCAAAAGACTAAAAACAACCTAACTTACAAAGTAGAGCTCTGGTTATGAAATTTTGATACATTAATTATTATAAAGTACGATATAAAGAAATATTATGCAACCATTAAAATTCCATTTTTTTTTTTATTGTATTTGTGGTTTTGTTTTGTTTTTGTAGTTTCTAGTTATCCAACAAGGGCATTTGATGAAATGTTTAATGTGGAAAATGTTATTTAAAAAAGAGTAAGAAAGAAAGATGCCAAAACAAGGCCTCATGAGGGCGTCAGCACAGGCCTCGCCATCCCCGCACCATTTACCGCTGGCCACTGAAAACACAGGCGGTCAAGGGCTCTCAGCGACCCAGGCACGTCACGTTCTATTACAGACGCCAAGTTCTGCCTTAGCGCATATTCCTGGTCTTTTCTTTCCTTCTCACTAATTTATTCTGAAAAATGGGAAAGTGGAAAAGTAAAAGGAACGGGTTTACTTTTAAATGTTTCCTTCATATAAGCTCTATCTTAAGATATGTCTTAAAACGTCACGTCCTGAGTCCCCTCTGTCACGCGTGGGGGTCGCCCAGAGGAGAGCGAGTGAAACAGGCCGGTAACGGGACAGGCGCCGGGATTCCCACCAGGGGGCGCCGGAGCCCGGCCCCGACTTGCTCACAGATACAATGAAAACCCTCCTAGAACCCGTCACGGCGAAAGCCTAGGCGGCCCAAGATTAACGTGAGGCAGCCGGACTACATCTGCTTTCCTATGATTAGGAGAAAACAAATACGTGGGGCAATTTCCTGAGTAGCACGGAAAACCTCCTGGCCCAAGTCGGACAGTGGTGGGAGCGATACTGACCTTGTAGTCGAAGTTTTCATTTAAGAAGTTCTTCCGAAGCGCGTCTGACAGGTAGAGAACCGTCGTGATGATAACACTGGGGGCAGAGAGGACACGCGGCACGTTAGAAACGCCACAGTAACGAAAATCACTCGCTAGATGGGAATGGAAACAACTAAGACGAAAGGAAGCTTTCAGCGTGCCTGTGGGGCAAGACTAGATAATTCACATTTGAAATTAAAGGGGGGGGGCGGAGATGCCTGGCCAAAAAACACACACCAAAAAAAAACACCAAAAAAAAAAAAAACCTACCACTGAAGCTCTTTGTAAGGATCGATACTCTATTTTCAGTATTGATCTTTGCGCTACTTTCACTGACATCCACCTGCTCAGGCCCCACCATCTCTTACCTGCTGGCTGTACTGAGCCCCTAACCGGTCCTTCCTGCTTCCTCCCCCCAGTGTCTGGGCCCTGTGGTCCTCTTTCAAGGTCACCTTTCTTCACTGGGTCCTTCCCCCCTCATATTTCAGCCACACGAAGCAGTCTTTCAGTTCCCTGAATGTGCTGTATTCACTGACCACAGGGCCCTTGCATGTGCTCTATTCCTGCTGCCCAAACACCTTCTTTTCAGCCGTGTGCATGTCATCTCCGGCTTTCACTGTGGCCCCAAGTTCCACTCCCTCATGAAAGACCCCTCCTGTCCCAGTCTCGAACACAGGACCTTCCCTGATCATCTCAGGGAACAGCGCTCTCGCTCCTTAGGGCATTTCTTTGATACACCAGGCCCTGGGCAGTACTTGCTGCAGGAAGGGACCGAAGGAGGAAAGGATGGCTCCCCTACGGACCGCTGATTCCACGAATCCTTGTTTGCTGTACGGATGTCATCTGAAAGCTAAACTGGTTCAAGATAACAGGCGACCAGATAATTCAGCGTTTGGCGGGAAAAACACACAAAAGGAACCGCGGGCTATGTGTGAAGCCAACGGGCAAGGGCAGGACCCTCCACCGCAGGCAGGGCCGTCACTTCCCTCGGGCGCATCTGCCCGGAGGCGCCTTGGAAACAGGCCGAGCTGCGCTTTCCTTTTGTTCCGTGCTCCGCGGTGCGCGTGGGGCGGGGGCGGAAGGGAGCTCGCCTCAGTGTCCTGTATTTCTGGTACTGAGCTTTCATCTCCCTTATGTTCCCTTTTTCTCAGATCGAGCACTTGTCCTCATTGGAAACATCTACCAAAAACATGCCGTGGGCACAATATAGCTCTGCCAGCAAGCAAGAGAAGTCATGTTTCCTGTCCTTGTAAAATTCCACAACATCAGGCGGCACTAAGCAAGGCTCAGGCGCGCCCCCAGGTGGCGGGTCGCAGTTCCCGGGGACTGCACGTCAAGCAGGAAAGCACGGGGTTCGGGACGACACCGTTTAGGGACGGAAGTTGAGGGCATGTAACGTACTTGAAAACACGGGGAGGAAGAAGCATCGCATAAAACAATACGTATTTGGAGGGATGAGCTATTGCGTTGAGCTCAAGACAGGCAATGGAGACTTCTCAGCTCGTTACTATTAACCCGACATGTATGGAGCACACAGGTGGGCAGTCAAGGGGGAGTTGGCGGTAAAATGCTTCTCTGAGGGGCCTTGGTCACCCATCTATCTAAGGACGTTGGTTCCACGAAGGCCAGGTGGCCAGCTCCAGAGATGGAGACTCGGCTCCTGCAACTGCAGCTACACAGCTAAGCCGGGTGGGGGCTCTTTCTCTGCAGCGGATGCTCTTCAGCACATTCAACGGGTCCTTAGCATCTCTCGGAAATGTGTTTTCCTACCAAATCTTAGAGAAGTTAATATTTTTTACAGATAAGGCTCACATATTGGAAGGCTTATTTGTGGATTCTATTGCATTTATAAAGTAAGAGAAATATCATGTGCTTTCATAACTTGAGTGAGATATGGTTTGGGTGGGGGAGGAGAGAGGAGGGAGGGGTGTGGACCAGCAGAGAGCAGGTGGCCTGCTCCAACCCGGCAGGTGCTGCCCCAGGCCTTGGAGTCCCGTCTATGAGTTAGGTTGGACTGGCCACGGCCATGGCCACGGCCACGGCCACGGCCACAGCTAGTGGGAAAGTGATGTCCGATTCCTATCGGCACAGACTCGGGAGGCAACGGGATGAGATCATTGCATTTAGCAAAGGCTGCTGGCCTGGTTCCTGGCATGGCCACGGGAGCATCTTCTGGTTGGACGTCTACACAGAGCCCGTCTCCACACGATCAGACCCCTGTGTGGGTAACACTGTAGATGAAACTTTGAACATAATGTGTTTACTCAAAAGCAGGACCTACACTTCTAGGTGTGTTGCCCACTCGTGTGATCCTGACGTTTCATAAACAGAGCAGAGATTGGGGGTGGCGGGGGGGCGGCAGAGAGAGAGATGACATTTAATATCAAAAAGCCACACAGTTGCCATGGTTTCAGGAAGCTCAAGCAGAGCCTGGGTACGTAAGAAACAAAATGTCAAATTTACTTTCTGTTTGAATTTCTGCCACTGAAAATTCTAATTCGGGTCAAAATGTCCGTCTGCGCACAGGGAGGCAGGATGACAAATGACGGTGCTGTGGGATGAAGGTGCCAGCAACCTGGATCCCCTCCCTGCGGCGCCCTGGGTCACCTCACCGCCCGCCCCGGGCCCCAGGACATGTTTGGTGATGAGCCCGGATACGGGACCGACAGCTCCCACGTGAATCTGCAGCATCAGACGCGCAGATGAAACACCTGACTCCACTCACAGACCCCCCCCACCCTACACGTGCCAAATGCTACGGAGAATTCCTTCGGGAGGCCCCATGGTCCTCAGAATGGAAAAGCTGCTTCTGTACTTGTGTAACACAGAACATGCCCTATTATACTATCTGTTATGTCCGTTTTTTAAAAATATGTTTTTATTGATCTTAGAGGAGAAGAGAGAGGGAGAGAGAGAGAAATCCAAGAGAGAGAAACATCGATCAGCTGCCTCCTGCACGCCCCCTACTGGAGATCAAGCCCGAAACCCGGGCATGTGCCCTGACCGGGAATCGAACCACAGTTTTTAACACATTGTTTTCACACCTCCAAGCCTATACCTGGGTCCTGCTCTACACACTCTACTTGTCATATCTAATCACAATCAAATGGCTCTTCCACCATCGTACCCAGGCACCCGGGGGAGGCTCGGGGGTCCCTGGCCTGTGGGTGGAGAGCTGCGGCATCCCACCTTCGCCCTGGGCGTGAGGGTGCTGGGGACAAAGAAGGGGAGGCAGAAACAGGCAACCGTGGGACTGGGCGTCAGAGGCCTGTGGAATGGGGTGAACTCCAAGCACAGAAGTGAAGACCAGGCCAGTTTCCTAAGGACTCCACCCTCCCTCCGCACCTGAGACAACGGAGACAGGAAACAAGCGAGCGGTGACCTCCGGGCGTGCTCTCGGGGACGTGCCGGCCCCGCTGACTGCCCCCTGTCCTTTCCTGGTTCCTGCTCCCTCGAGCATCGACCTCAGATCATGTCTCATATTTGCTGGACATGCTTAACACAAGCTAATCTTATCAGCTCCCCCCAGAGATCCAGCTTCCCATCCTAACCTCCCAAATGTCTCTCTCCAGTTCCAAACTTCCCTCTGAGCACTATTTTCAATTCCCCACGGGCCCCATCACTGAGATGCCCAAAAGGTACTTCAACATGCACATGTCTGACCCAAGGGTCCTGCATTATCCCCGGGGATCAGCACGTGGCAGATGCTAAATGCAGTCTGCTGAGTTCAGGTGAATCAAGAAACATCAGAAATAACCCGTGTCCAGCAACAGGGCTGGTTAAATAAACTACGGTATGTCCATTTGATGGAATAGTATACAGCTGTAAAAAAGCAGAAAGGAATGAGGGGCTTTGTATGAATTACTGCTAAAAGATTGCCAGGGTTTTGAAGGAAGGAGTGACGTACAGAGGAGCCTGCCAGGCTCTGATTTAGGGACCCTGACACAGGGGCCGAGGGAGGACAAGCCAGAGACTATCAGGGGGTCGCTATGGGCTGGGCCGGGGATGAACAAGCCGGGGGGGGGGGGGGTCTCAGTGCACCCAGTTCTACTGGGTGGCTTTTGAACCATGTTATTGTATCTCCTAATTAAAACAAACAGTCATGAATTTTTAAAGAGCGAGAGAAGGTCATTCAGAGGCGACGAGAAAGGAGCCCAGGACTTGGAGGTTCCAAACCTGAGACCAAACTAGAGTCCTCGTTTTGGACTCTGCTCTGCCCGAGACGATGAGCTTCGAGTGGCGCCAGGGTAAAGGTCTTACTTGTTAGCCACCAGCCGCATGACCGTCCAGTCCTTCGGGAACATCTCCGGGCGAATCAGTATTCGAAACACGGTGAATATCTGCAGCAGGAAGTCCTGGGTGGGGAGGAAACAGGTCGTTTCACTGAGTTATTGGTGATTGTAACACGCACACACGCACGCGTGCTCACCACGCACCCGTTCACACGTGCGCATACATGTGCGTGAACGCATGCGTGTGCTCACAGGCGGCCACCTGTGTACGCGCATGCTCGCACATGCACACGCACACACACAGGCACACACACGGCCTCTGTCGCCATTTCTATGGTTACAACAGAGAAGAAGGGAGCCGGCCTCCGGCACCTGACCCCGGAGCAATCGCCCCCCTTCCCCTTCTCGGCACCCGATCAGCTGGCTCCCCTTCCCCCGTGGTCCCTGCTCCCTCTTGCGCGCACAGTGGAAATGACTTTTCATTTCTTATCGCAAGACCTCAACGGTTAGGTCTTAGAAGTAACGTGGAGAAGTGGTGACAGAAGACACGCAGGGCAACAGCCTCCTAATGTCGTCACAGGGTCGCAAACACCAGACGGCTCCACTTCCAGAACCGTGAACGTCCCGGCGCAGCTCTGCTTTCCGTCAAGAGGCCAAGAGGCGTCCGCATTTAGAAAGGCACGCTCGTGGGAAAGCATCTGGGGCACACCCGGGCCTCTCGGGGGCACTGAGGCCACGGCACAAGCGGAACGCACGCAGCCTGGCGGCCGGAGTGCGCAGGACACACAGGTGCGCGTGGTGCCCATCGGAGCCCAGCCCCAGGCCTCGAAGCTGCGAGACGGTAAAAATGTCCCTTTCTTATGTAAAATTGACTTTTCAATGACAACCGAGTGGGGAGGCATTCTCCACGAGGCGCCACCAGGGGGCGGGCACGTCCAGGGATGCTCTTTCGACAGGTCGCCCCAACACTCTGGAGCGGAAGCTGCCATCGGCTGGCCGTGGGAACGTCTCCCCACCTTGCGGGCGGCGCCCCAGGAGGCGACGGCACACGGTCCTTAGCACACCGCACGGGATGGAAGACACGGAGCTCAGCCTGCCCAAAAGCCACGGGCTCAGCTGAGCTTCCACTTAGATTAACTAGAAACCTTAAGGAATTTTTTTGTAACCTGAAGTGCTGCTAGGGAAATATCTGTAATGAACTGATTGAAGGCAACAATATTTTAGTGTTGCCTAAAATATTTTAAAAATACAACCCCAAACACAAAAGTTGTATTTGTCAAACCCAACGACACATCATGTTAAACACGTAAACTGCTTGAATATAAGGTTATGGTTGCCACTCACATCATCAGGAGACAGGCTTAAACACTAAGAGACATGCTGGGGTGTGTGTGTGTGTGCGCGTGTGACACACTCTGGACTCTGATCAGCTCGGGAGTATTTTTGGCATCAGCCCAGATGTTGATACATACGAGCCATGTGGACACGTGCCCACTGGGTCACCCGCCTGTAAAAGGGCAAACGGTCCCTGCCATGTCTGCAGAATCACCAGGGACCGCTTCCCAAACGTGTCCCCTGCGGGTCGGGTATTTTGGGAAACACTTCACGTGCCAGACCTCCCCGAGGGTAGTACAGCTGAGAAGCCCTTTCTAAGGTATTTCTGAAACTCGTTGTCAATGGTTTTTCAGCTCTCTTCTGGGCTTCCCAGACACGAACCCAGTCAACCCCGAAGGGGACACCTGCATTTCCCCCTCAGGGCTACACCCCACCCCCATTTCCTATCCTGGTACATTTACTTAGGTGTCACAGAAAAATCGTGAAAGTAGGAAGTCATTTGTTTCATAGTCTGCAATTAGTTAGGGAGAGTTTAAATAAGTTGTGCAATGCTGAAGTCTCATCTTGTCTCCTCAAAACTCTGAACAGAACTGGAAGTTGGAGGGAGTACCCTTAGCCGCAGGGTGTGCGTTTGTGCGTGTCTGTGCGTGTCTGTGTGCGTGTCTGTGTGCGTGTCTGTGTGTGTGTGTCTGTGTGTGTCTGTGTGCGTGTCTGTGTGTGTCTGTGTGCGTGTCTGTGTGTGTGTGTCTGTGTGTGTCTGTGTGCGTGTCTGTGTGTGTCTGTGTGCGTGTCTGTGTGCGTGTCTGTGTGTGTGTGTGTGTGTGTCTGTGTGCGTGTCTGTGTGTGTCTGTGTGCGTGTCTGTGTGTCTGTGTGCGTGTCTTTGGCGGGGGGGTGAGATGTAAGTGGCACAGAGGAAACAATGGCTGAAAGAACTGGCTATAGAAGGTGAGACTTCCAGCTTTCATATGGAAAACGCCACAATAATTAGTGAGTAATACAAGAATAAACTAGATCTCACATCCTCACAACTGCAGACCTGCTCTTGCCCCACCCTGTGGAAACATACCTATTTCCCCTCAGAAAACTTTTCAGCATCTCATCCATTCCAGCTCCATCAAACTTTACAGAACCAAACACATTCATTTTTGGAAAACTTACAGTAAAAATAAAAGGACATTTTACTAAAAAATCAGAAAACTTAGATTTCCGTGGCTCTGCCATTCAACTAGCCAGTGAACTTGGCAACTTACTGAACCTCTTTGGAGCTGAGCTCTTACATATACTTGAAGCATGTGAGGACTTTAAGGTCTCTTTAACTTAGAAGAGATCTTTAAAGTTAACATGATCACTTATCTACTCACGCAGCACGCAAAACCTTTCTTATTTCTAAACTGCAGGCTGTCCGTCAGATAGGTAAGCGCCTCCGGGGAGGCGCACGCAGATCATTCTTTCACCGGCGTTTCTCGCCAGCGCTGGGCACAGGTTCATTTCCAAGGCAGCTCCAGCATCTCGGAGCACTAAGACCGGCCGCGAGGTCCCCCAAGGCCCCCTCGGCCCCAGGGCAGTGGCACCTCCTCTGCCCTCTCTACCTACTTCTTGCACGGATGTGCGCTCTCGCATAGAAGTGTGAAATTATTCTGCACACACAACAGTGAGTAACTGATTCCTTCTATAATTAAGGAAGGCGTTGCTATAATAACAGTGCTGTTTGCCTAGCACAAAGAACTAAGTAGTTTATAACCACAGTTTTAAAATTGGCAGCCTGGGAGCAGTTTCTTTTCTCTTTTGTGTACTTCAAATATCACAACACGGTAATTTAACTGCGATGCCGGTTATTATTCAAATAAGCTTTCAAAATAAACACAGAAAGTGGGAGGTGCTACTGTGCAGAGACACTTTTTTTGTCACTCAAGAGGTTCAAGTAAGAAAGTTCAAGCGAAAACCTCCCAAAAGGAAAAAAAAAATCCCATATTCAAAGAGAAGAGAAAGCAGGAGCCATTATTGTGGTTTTAGAAATTAGCACTAACATTTATTCATTCATAAGTATCGGGCCGAACTAGGTGCCAGGCACTGCGCTAGAGACTGGGGACGCCCAGCGGGGAGACACATTCCTTAGTTACTGTGCGAGGCTGTGCCCAGTGCCTGCCGCCCGCCGCCCCCAGCGCTGAAGGTGACCTACCCTTCCTGCGGCTCACCCTCTGGTGGGAGACACGAACGTGACGCTAAACCCACTGGGGTCTGTGCGCGCGTGCCCGGCGAGGGCACGTCCGAGGGCCGGGCGCTCCACTCGGACGGAAGGGCACTGGCAAGCGCCAGGGGAGGGAGGGGAGAGAGCGAGTGGAGCTGAGAGATGCGAAGGGATAAAGGATGGACGGGGGCGGGGGGGATAGACAAACATGATAAATAAGTAGGGACCAATAAAAGATAAATAAATAAATGTAAGATAAATAAATGGGGGCCATTCAAAGATGAATCGATAGACAGATAGATGATAGATAGATAAATCTCAGTCCGTTTCCACGGTAAACAGTTGGGAAACTTACCCTGAGGGCCACGTGGGGACCCTGAAGGGTTCTATGCAGATATGTGAGAGGCTCAAAGTCATGTTTTACAAAGATTTTCTGACAATAAAGTATAAAAAACTGCCTTGTGTTTACACGTGATGTTATGATATCAGGACAGCACAGGTGGAACGTGTGTACATGACACAGAACCTGAGACGCATGGGATTCTGAGATCATGAAACCTGGGTTAAGACACCAGGAGAGAAAACACCGGGAGGGAGGTGGACGGACCAGGACTGTGGCCCCTACGTCAGTCAAGAGCAATGGGGGGGACAGAGCCTGCTCAGAACACATTCCCTTTGCTTATGGTTTAGAGTCAAAGGTTATTTAAAAATTCTCCACGAACGTCAAACGTGTCACACCCGACACTGGGTTTAAGTTCAATTAGGGGTGCTAATAATCAATATCCCACTGCGGTCCTGTCCCTAACACCCACTACTTCAGCGCATTAGGTCCGAGCAACTCTTAAACGGCCTCGATCTTCGAGAGCTACAGAGCGCTCTAACAGAATAAAAACTCTCAGTCAAAATAACTGTACGAGCAAAAACGGCTCGTGAAGCATTAGGCCCTTGTTACGAGAGCCGAGTCACTCCACCAAGACGGCGCGTCCCCGGCTCTGCGCTTAGGACACGAGGGCAGGGCCTGGCTCTCGCGCCCGTCACCAGGAACACGGGGAAATGACAGGACATCGGGGCGCTCTGCGCTGTGCTCCAGCGGGGCGGGGGGTGATTACAGCCTGTGAAGGCCTCGTAAAGAGCGATACCCGGGCTGGGTTTTACAGCAGCAGCTGAAGGCAGGGACGGGATTCCTAAGGGTACAAATCAGGCGGCAGGAGTGAGGTGGGGGTGGAACAGGGTTTGCAAGCAGACCAAAAAAAAAAAAAGACTCAGGTGCATTAAAACTTACGCACACGCCTTGTTAGGAAGAGGCGATGTGAAGGGGCTGGAGCGCAAGGGTTTGGAAAGCGACTGAGGCCATGAGGACGGAGGCAGACTGAGGACAGGGGGACTTGCCCACGACCTTGGGCTCTGCCCCGTGGGTGACCTGAAGCCTCGAGGTTTAAAGTCGGAGTGAGGCTCCATCAGAGAGGATTTTTGAAAGCTGGGGGGGGGTGCATGGGAGACAAGGACAGGTTATATAACGTTGTACACAACTTGGGGAACGGTCTGATGTCCCGCTCCGCGGACCTGCGGGGAGTCACGATCAGTCAGCAGAGAACCCGCCGGCTGCTTTCCACTCACACCCAAGGCCGGCACGTGACAGGTCAGCCCGCAGGGAAGGCGGGGTACAGTCAAACACCCGACTACAGGGCAGGGAAGACGTAACCCCGAGCACTTGTTCGTTCCGCTTTTGCTCGTTTCTAAGGGAATGCCGCGCTCCGGGGAAGGCAAGAGCTCAGGCGAGTGGAGCCTCGGGCCTCGGGCCTCGGGCCCACGCACCCCTGCTGACCCCGCGGCACCCGCTTGCCCACAGGTGCCCCGCAGGAGCCGAGGGCACGCGGAGGCGGTCACACAGTGCAGGAGCCATTGCCCAGCCTCTCCAGCAGCGGCCCTGGGGACAGCCGGTCCTTCGAGCGAGAACGCAGCTAAAGCCCAGCAGCCCGACAGGTGCCCGAGAACCACCCACGCTCAGCAGTCACCTCCGTTCAGAGAGCCACGGGGACGCCGGGCAGCACTTTTCTTTGAATGGATGGGAAAGAGCAGGGCCGTGAGGAGAGAGCAATGGAAGCGTCCGGGAATCTCCGCGTACGAGCTCTCAGTGTCAGCCCGGCTCGACGACGCGCATTTCCCGTGACCTGCGGCCCTGCTCCGGGAGTTCGCTCTGCACCGGCTCGGGCACAAACCCGCAGGGACGCGTGTCCACACGCACGCCCGGCCACGTCCCCTCCGACGGCAGGACTCGGGAGCCCGCACGAGGATGGGAAACAGCGAGGAAGTTAACAGACACTGAAACCCTCTGAGGCGTCACTTACCCTTAGCCCTTCCTTCGTATTGAAACTGTCGAGAAGCTGCTGATAATGTCTGTCCGTCATTTGTCGTAACAGCGACAGGAGACACGCAACAAACTCCCCCTGATTTGAAAGCACAGGAAGAAGCGTATTTTTCAGCGAGGGCGCAGAAAACCGTCAGCCCCTTTCCTGGCCCGCTGAGGTCAGATCGGCCTGACCCCGAACGTGCCTGCGCCCGAGATCTTTCCACTGAGACACTTCTCAGCCCCGCTCCCTCTGCAACGGAGACACTCTGAGAGGCACACGGTCCCTCGCCCAAGGCCCGGCTCCAGGTTCCCGCAGCACCCACCCTCCGCGAGGCACAGCTTTAAGCAACGCGGGCTCTGTTCCGAGGGCCATTCACTGGAAGACAGAGCGATATCCTGGCCGGTGCTGCCCAGTGGTTAGAGCATCGGCCTCTGCACCAAAGGGTTGCGGGTTCGATTCCCAGTCAAGGAAACGTACTTTGGTTGCAGGTTCACTCCCTGCCCCCGGTTGGGGCCCCTGCGGGAGGCAACCAGCTGACGTGTCTCTCTCACATCGATGTTTCTCTCTCTCCCTCCCTCCCCTCCCTTCCACTCTCTCTGAAAAGCACCGGAAAAAACACCCTCGGGTGAGAGTTAACAACAAGGGGACTCACAGTGACTTCCTGAAACTGCAGCCGGGTGGCGGAGCCCGACGGCTGCGGGCGGCTGGTGATCTCCAGGATGGTCCTCAGCAGGATGTCCAGCAGGCTGGTCACTATCACGTCTATCTCCTCAAGCACGGACTTCTCCTTAAGAGGGAAAAACCCACGTGTTCAGGAAGCTCTGGCTTCATCGGTACATGAATCTCTCTCTAAGGTACAAGGGGGAAAGCACATCTCCAAACAGAGACTCAGCGTCGGAGATCTGGGAGCTTTGAGAGACCTGGACCTCACCTAAGTCCTAACATGAGTGACCTTCTTGTACACGAAACAAAGGCGTGAGGCAGGTAACACTCGCCTGCGGCACACACCGGGCTGGGCAGCGGGTACCTGAGACGCACGTAAGAAGGGGGTGAGGTCCTGGGACGCACACTGGGCGAATTCGGAGCCCAGCCAGGCTGCTGGCTCGGCGTGTGACCTTGAGCGCGCCCGGTTGCCCTTCTGGGCCTGACTCCTCCCTGGAAGTCCTCCTGGTTCTGAAAGTCTATAACTTTTTCATCTCAGATTGTGCTACAATTCCTCTTCTCCACACTTGAATTGCACAGGCTCCAAAACTCTATTTTAAATGCAAATGAATATTTCTATGAAATTTTTTTTTATAAAAAAAAAAAAGATCCCCTACATGTAAATATTAGCAAAAGCATTCAGATTCGGTAAATACTATTGGCTACAGACTGGACCTCGTGTCAGTGACCAAGGTGGAGACTGCTTTCCTGGGCAAACTTGCCCCTACCCGAGCCCCCAGGGGGTAAGAGAAACCCAGGCTGCTCTGTGCTGAGTGTAGGTAGTGAACCTGGATTCTTTCTACCTGCCCCAGATGAAACTGTGTGTGCAACGCTCCTCCCAAGGAGCCCTCCCTTGCAAATTAAACATTTAGAAAGCGTGAGTTTGAAAGAGCTTTTCAGCTAGATTTTTATAATAAACTTTCTCACACTTGAGAGAAAACTACCAAGATTTCCTTCCAAGAGCAGAGATCCTGCCCTGAATCCCTCCTCTGCTGAGTCTGAGCACTGACTGCGACTCCCAAATTGAAATAAAGACATTTAAAGTCACTCCCCGGCCACTGCCACCTGCGTGCAGTTTTCTGCAGGGAACCGCCTCACCTGACTGCTTCTCACTCTCTGCGGCTGCAGTTTGCAAGAGTCTCTAACCAGGCACCCCCGGCAGCTCTTCACGGAACTGGACAGAGGGAGTTTTAAGGCAAAACAAACGCCTTCCCATGGTCACCGCTCTGACGCGGTCCCAGGCCGCCCTTGGGGCTGGGGCCAGGAGGCTGCACACAGACCCGCTGTCCCTGCCCAGCCAGCTCTCCTCACACTGTCAGGCCCAGAGCTCCTCTCAGGGGCCAGCCCTGCTCCCACAGGAACGGGTCTTCTCTCCGCCACTCCCACTGGAGTCCCTCCCACGTCACCTGACTGCTGAGCCCTTCAACGGCCACTGTAGGAGGGACAGAAGTGGGAAACTGCAGCATAGCAGTCACGCGGAGGCAGAGCAACAGGCCTCGGCACCCGGGGTCAATGTCACAGGTGAGCTGGATGCTTAAGAACAGCTGCCGGTGGGCAGAGCGGGAGCAGGACATACATCAGACCGCCGACCACGGCCAGGAATGCCCCAAGCTGTCCCCACTGATAAGCCAGCGAGTGATTTTTCGTGATTTGCTCTCAACTTCGAAAGCAACGGCATCACATCAAGACTCAGGAACTGACGGAAGCCCTAAGCCACAGTGAGCTAGCGGCTCCCGGGAGGGCCAAGCAATGGTTGCAGGCAAGATACCCGGCTCCCAGGGCTTTCCTCGGCTCCCACAATGTCCACAGGGCCCGGCGCGTGGCCAGGGCCATGCTCCGAACATCCTTCCACACAGGCCCCCGAAGACGTCCCTCCACAAGCCGCAATTTATTCTCGCCACAGAGCCCTCGTCACATCAAGATGAAAGACACGTGCGGGAGGCTTGGAGCATTCTAACCTTCCTAACTGGGGATTCGGCTCTTTCTTGAAATACAAGTTTCGGAAACCCAGGTTATTCGGGGTTACAGCCATCCCCCAAGGTTAAAAAAAAAAAAAAAAAAGGCTTCAGAGGCAAAGCACCAAGTCCAACCCAGCCGGAAATAAAAGCGAGGGGTCAGGGGCGATTCATTAGTGCGGTTTCTCTGGAGACACTGAACGTTGCGTTTCCCGGAGCCATTCGAGGGAAGGCCCGCGAGGGGCGCGTCCACCTACCGAGCTGTTCTTCTTGATGAGGCAGAACACGTTGCTGAGGATGCGCGCGCACATGATCAGGTCCTTCTGCTCCTGCAGGTGCATGTGCAGGTGGTGCAGGACCACGGGCAGCAGGATGTACCTGGAGTCTGCGGGAGAAGCCCGTCGGTCAGCCCGCCCGCCAGCCCTGCCTCTCACTGCGATCTCAAAGGAATGTAATTATTGCTACATTGTTACCACATGTGGCTGCAAAGGTACGAACTAGAGTCTGGGGAGCGCAAGACAGTAAAATAAGCTACATCTTATCCACCGCAGCAGGAAGTCGGTGGATGACCCGTCTCGGTGGAAAACCAGGAAACGGCCGGAGAAACAAGCCATTTCCGTGTTTGGAGGTAAAACAAACAATTTTTTAAAAACCCTATTTCAATAAAAGAGTGAAAAGCCTCTTGAGTTCAGGAATCATGGGCTGGGGAAAGGAACTACTGTTTTTTAACATCAACCGTGTAGTACTAGTTAGTACCTTTTTTTTAAAAAAAAAAAATGTTTTTATTGATTTGAGAGAGAGAGGAAAAGAGAGGGAGAAAGAAACACTGATGGGAGAGAGAAACATCCACTGGCCACCTCCTGCACGCCCCCTGCTGGGGATGGAGCCTGCAACCCGGGCATGTGCCCTGACCGGGAATCGCACCAGCGGCCTTTTGGTGCCGGAGACGACACTCAACCCACTGAGCCACGCCGGCCAGGGCTCGGCTTCTTTGTTTGCATTGCTTCCGCTGGCCCACGGCCTCGAGGTGAGGACGGGCTCCGGGAAGCCCCGTCCTGCAGGCGCCCACCTGGGTTGGTGTAGAGCTGGCTCTCCACCGTCTTGCCGATGCACTGCAGCTTCACCGCCTGCAGCGTGTCGTCCACGTGCACTATGGTGGGCAGGCTGCCCAGCGTGTCCTGCACCAGGTTGGCCACTTCCCGGATGTCAAAGAGCTTCAACAGCTCGGAGTACACGGCCGGGAAGGAGCTCAGGAACACAGCCTTCAAAGAGAGAAACCGAAGTCAGCTCCCGGCACGCCCTCGGGAACCAGCTGTAAGACTCCACGAGTTTGAGACCAGGACAGTTCATTTTGAGTGGGAGGAATGTGAATGCCGAATGTTTCCGGTACCTAAAGCTAAAAGGCTAATGTCATTAACATTTAAAAGTGCAGCGAAATGGGACAATCTTTTGAAACGTGCCGAGACACCATAAAAAACTGGGAAATTCTGGAAAATCACTGACATTAGCAAAGCGACTGGCAAAAAATCCCACAGAATCAGTAAAATACAGGTGGAAAGAATGCTCAGCCAAGCCCTGGGATGTCCTCTGGTGTTTCATTTCTTCCAGTAGAGGACTTCGGAGGTGCTCACTTAAATCTCACCCTTTAGAAACCAAACACATTAATTCCCGAAAGCACTCAATTTACGATTAAAGAGCAAACAGGGCAGGACATCAGAAGGCCTAACTTTGAATAATTATAAAGGTAGTCTTGAGTAAAATACATTTCATTTTCAAAATTGAGCGGTTGGCTGTTAAAGTGTGCTTACACTTCTGGGGGACACACTGTATGTAGTCCTAGCTTGGCTTCTAATCCACCCTGTGACCAAGTTTGCCTCCCAGGTTTCGGTCTCATCACCCGGAAATGAAAGGGTCATTAGGACTATCGCTTAGGTGGCTTTAAGGTTAACTGTAAACCCAGGAGTGTGTGTACTAAGGACAATATTCTTTATGTAAAGACAGACACCTGGTCATCGGTTGTTTAAGAAAAAAAAAAAAAAGATGCTAATATCAAACCCTAAGGGCACGCCTCAAACACTGGGCTGGGCTGGTACCTTAAAACAAACAAGCAAACTCAGTCTTTTAAAATTCCACCAAAGGAGGGCAGTGGAAGGAAGGTCGCCAGCCTCACCTCCACCTGGGGGGGAAGGGGCGTGTCTCTAGTACTTGGAGAGCCAAATACCAGCTGGCTGCCCCGTGAGATCCGACGCCGGATGAAAGTAGGTCGAGTCTACCAGTGTTGACGATCCAAACACAGAATCAAGCTCAGATTCACAGGCATGTAATTCATCTCTACAGCTGCAGCAGAAAGACCTAGAAGAGCCAGGGCCTGCTTCGGAGGCCAGAGCCATCCCAAAGCTTGACTCTCAGTAACTACAGATGTAGTCGAATGAATTTGAAATAAATTAACTTAGTATTCCCTGCTAAAAACCGCATTTACATAAGCTCCATTCGCTCTGCAAAGAGCTGAGTCATACAGACGAAGTTGAAAAATAAAATAAAGTGAGCCCAGCGTTCTGATTATTGGAAAGTCAAGCTGACTTTCCTCTGGGACCCTCGAATTGACCATTCGGTCTTTATCCATACCTCTTCACTCCGGAAAAGCACTCGAGTGTGTCTGCAGTGCGAGACGCGTACGTTACAGAGGAAGGAGGGCCGGGAGACTGTTATACAAAAATATCTAAGCTAGGGATGTTTACTGCAAAAATAAAAAGTTCAATTTCATTTTGACCTTAGAACAAAGCAAAAGTGAGAAACATTATGACTCAGAACTGAAGGCAGGGTTTGGGCCTCAACTCCTCCTGTTGTCCCTCTTTTCCTGGGGTCCCCAGGGTGGGGGCCTGTCCATGGAGTGGGACACCAAGGACCACTATTCCGAGGGCTAAGTCAGCAGCAGCCGAGCCCAGGCGGGGCTCCCAGGGCCGGAGCCGCAAGTGAGCTGGGCGCAGGCCAGGGGGCCCCAGGAGCCTCTCACCGGGACCGGGACGGCCAGGCCTGAGGGCAGTGGTCACTGGGCCTGGGTTTCTCTTAGCATCCAACTAAAATAACGTGATCACATCAAAACTGACAAGCATGGTTGCTGCACAAAGCCCAACGGCTTCAACAGAGTAGTGCAGATGCTCGGGAACGTCACACACACGTTTTGTGTAACACCGCTTCACGAACCGCTAGGGGCGAAAGGGGAAAAGATACGATTCCACGAAGGTGCTAAAGCTGCCTCGCTACGTTTTCTTTAAAAAAAGGTTTTCACTGATTTTTTCGAGGGGGGGGGAGGGAGAGAGACATAAAAACATTGACAAGAGAGTGTCATTGATGGGCTGCCTCCTGCACGCCCCCTGCTGGGGATCGAACCCACAACCTGGGCCTGTGCCCTGACCGGGAATCGAACCGGGGACCTCTTGGTTCATAGGTCGATGCTCGACCATGGAGCCGCGCCGGCCGGGCTGCCTCACTTAAGAGCATCAAGTCGACGTGCTCGCAGAAGCAAGGCGGCCCGCTCCGGCTGCGGGGTACAGGCGGGGCACCCCATCTCAGGGCGGCCGCGGGGTCGGTGGGACACGCCTCAGGGGACGGAATGTTTCTCTAACTTTGAAGAAGAAAGAACCTCTTCCATCCCCAGGTAGGCATCTCCTGACGAATCATGCCTTAAGGTGACTTAAAAATAAGAATATTTTTCAGATGTGAACTAGGTTCAGTTGTGTCCCTGTAACTGATAGAGGTTTAAAAAGAAAACTTAAAACTCAAATTTTCCATAGCTTTTGTAAAAACTTCTGAGAAACTTGATCTAAAAAAAGGCATGGTTGGTTTGTTGGACTCTCCTTTTCAAACATCTGAAAGCGGGGTTAGCCTCGCGGGCAACCGGACATTCACTGAGGTCCCTGGCAAGTCCCTAAAGTGCAGGGACTGACCACTGATGACTGAGGCCAAAGGATATTAAAGAGCCTGAACCGAATCCTTGCCCAGAGGGGAGATCGGTCCTCTAGTGCAGACAAGAGAGTGCCAGTTGGCAAGCGCAGGGCACTATTATGGGCAGGAGGGTCCACTGCGCGTGTTTCGCCACCAGAGACAACGCTGAAATGTCAAAGCCGCCAAATTACACCGACCCCTGAGGGATCGAGTCCGTCTTCCAATCTCCCATTTTATGTCCCAATTCTCAATGATTAAAAGCCTCTCGTCTCCAGGGGGTGGTCACCGGAGGCTGCTCCCCCCTCTGACAGGTTCATAACCAAATCACGGGAGATAAAAGTGTGTGGGAGGGATTGAGAGACGCGGGTGGGGGGAGAGAGTCGGAATCATCTCCCGGGACACGTTCAAGGCCGTGCAGTCTGTGGCGCGGATGGACTCTGCCCTTCCACAAAACACTACAGCGAGTCTCCAGGTAACCGATTTTGGCAACAGCCGCTCGGCACTGCCAGGTAAGATGAGTCCCAGGACAACCAGGGTCGAGTTCAGCAAAAAAAAAAGCAGGACACAGTGAGTCCCACACGGACAGATCGCCACGCGAGCAAGGCCTGGGGACAGAGCTCCCGCAGACGGGCTCTGGCGATGCTCGGTCGCGCGGCTGGCGGTGACGGGGCATCTCGTCATGAGCGTGTGTCCCGGGACCCGGGGTGGACACCAGCAAACCCCGGGCTCTCCATCCAGGTTGGACAGGCCTGTGGAAGCCCAGCCCGCGGCCCACGCCGCTCAGAACCCGGCCCCGGCGGCTCAAGTCAGAGAGGCCACAGGCCACCAGGAGGACAGTGTTTCCCGGAGAAAACCCCGCCCCCAGGCTGCCCAGGAAAACCGGACACGCGGCCGGCTGCTCAGCAGCGATGGAAGCGTTACCTGCGACTGGGACAAGGGCCCGGAGCCCTTGCTCTCCTGCGACAGGAAGAAGCGGACAGACAGGAGCAGCTCCCGGATGCAGCAGCGGAACTCGTCTTCCTTCTGCCCGCCCGTGGCCAGCGAGAACAGCCTCCGGGACTGCACGATGTACTTGAAGATATACTCCTGCGCCTTCGGACGGAACGGTCAACACGCGGCTTTCAGCCGAGGGCAACGCTGCGAGCCGAGCGCCCGCACGGACGCCCGGCACAGCGCTGGATTTTAAGCGGCCGGTTTAATCTCGAGGGGCCTGGGAGGTTCCTGAACCGCGTTTATATGTGGAAGTTACTGTCTCTGGCGCCGCCCATCGGGAGACCCGGATAGGTCATTTAAAAATTCGACGGGGGGTCGCGGGACGGGAGGGGCTTTGGGGGACTGAGTGGGAAAGGCGAAGGGATTCAGAAGTACACGCCGTGAGTTACAAACAGCCAGGCGCAGGTGACGCACAGCACAGGGAGCTCAGCCACTGCTATCGCCATAACTGAAGTGTCAGGTGGGGGCCAGACTTTGGGGGGATCACTTGGTAAGTTATATAAATGCCTAACCGCTACGCTGTCCACTTGAAACTAATATAATACTGAATGTCGGCTATCATTGGAAAAGCTTTTTTAAATTATAAAAGTAAAAACTCTATGTAATGCTCTAGAGGTAAGAACATACAATGTCTTACCTCTCAGAGGTTTTTAAAGTAACAGAGAGAGCCTGTTTCCAAAAATGGTTTTGCTTTGCTAGTACATACTCTTGCCACTTAGAATCTTCCCTTCAGTCAGACCAAATGATCGATTTGTAATTAATAAGACACTTGTTTTACTCAATGCATCTTTGTCTGCTTTTCTCTCCCGACATCGAACAGGGTGAAGCTCTGCAGTAGGGGTCGGGAAACGCCCAGGGGGTCCCCGGACAACCCCGTTAGGAAGCTGTGCTCTTTCTGGGCATCTGTGCATCCCCACATACAGCTGAGCACGTCGCACAGAAAGGAGGCCAGTGTTAAACCAGGAGACCCAGGAAAACCTCAGGTTTCCTCACTGTGACCCCCTCTAAGCCACCCTATTAGCTCTGAAAATTTAGGACAAAGCCTTCTCAGATGGTGATAAAAGCAAGAGCCAGGAACTGCCGAGTCTGACTGCCCACCTGCGGTCCTCTCACGAGCCCAGAGGAGCAAGGATTCAACCCTGAGTAGGGCCCAGTGGGCGAGCCCGGCCAAGTCCCTTTCCAGGGTCCCCAGCAGGGGAGCAGCCACAATGTGAGAAAGATCCTTGAACTGGGAGGCTAGCAGCCGCCATCACCCACGACCGCCTACGGGGAGGGGACCCCTCGTCTGGGTTACCTTCAGCACCTCCTGGATGTGCTCCTGCCGCTCCGCCTCCGTGATCCTGTCCACGTACCACTTGAGCACTTTGATGAGGTCCCTACAACGCGGAGGAAGCACAAGAGGTAGAATGGGCCCGACGCCCGGCGCGATGCCCACAGACCCAACCCTGCTCATCGCGAGGGGCTTCCTTCCCCGTCAGATGCCACGTGTTTCTATCCAGCTGCTATAAGGTCGCAATTTCACGAAGTCTGCACGTGGGTGTCGCCACCCCTTTGGAAGAGAAACAGCGCTTCCTGCCAATGAGGTGCCTCTCGACCTGGACATCCCGCCCCCCCCACCCCCAGCCCTGCCACTTCTGGAAGCTTCCCAACCGGTGAACACAAACACCGGACAGAAGGACTCTGGCCAAGGGAGGGCCACGAAGTACGACCGCCGCAGTCAACCTCGGGCAGCTACCAAGGGAAACAGAGACCTTTCGGAAGAACACGTTTTGGGAACGGAATTCAGGAATCAAATTCAGAAAGTTATGTTTCATTATTCTGATCAATGTAAACTGCAGCCACCTATAAAAGGTGCGTGAGAAAGGAGGGCACAGCCTCAAGAGACCCCGTGGCTGAGCTCCGCGCCTGCGAACGCGCCTCCCTTAGACGTCCCCCCACGGAGCCGGTTCTGCTCAGGAAAGTGCCAAGGACACGGCTTCTAGACCAAGTCCAAGGGGCAGGGCTACCTGTATGCCAGCGCCCCCGCAAAATGACTCTCGATGTACGTGTCCATCACGGGCTTGAAATGGTGAAACTTGCTGTCTTGCAGCAAATTTATTATGTGAACCTAAAAAGAAAACTGAGCGTTAGAAAACCGGAGGCAAACCACGCTAATTTTCTTCTTTTTAAGTGAACTCTGGCCCCACGAGGTGTGATTTCCCGAACAGCCGGCCTTCCTTCGGGACATCGAGACGGAGACACACGTGAAGATATAATTAAAGAGAATTTACACTCACCAAAGAGTCAAACACTTTCGACCCGTATTTTTGAGAATTTTCGTCTAAAATCCCGAATAAGGTGTCCAGTGTGTCTTGCAGAAACTGTTCAGTAAAGGAGAGAGCAGACCCGTCAGTGTCGGCTGTCCCTCCCCTCTAAACAGACCTCCCCCACGAGCTCCCGAGGGAGGGACCCCGAAGCAGCGAGGACCTTAACGATCTCGGAGCCGTCGATGTCTTTTAATTTGGAGAGACAGCCTGTGATCTTGTCCGGGTGGGTTCTCCATTTCAGAAGGTCAAGCATGTCACCTTGACAGACAGAACAGAAAATTAACCATCTTAGCAGACAACAGTCTCTCGCAGGAAAGTGTTCTACGGGCAAAAGTTGAATTCTTGCCCTGGCCGGTGTGGTTCAGTGGGTTGGCGTCACCACCCCTGCACCGAAAGGTGGCGGGTTCGATTCCCCATCAGGGCACATGCCCAGGTTACAGGCTTGATCCCCAGCAGGGGGCGTGCAGGAGGCAGCCGGTGGATGTTTCTCTCTCCCCCTCTCTTTTCCTCTCTCTCTAAAATCAATAAAAATATATACATTTTAAAAGTCCAGTTCTTACACATGTTGCCAAAAATAAATCATGCCGTTGTTTTTTATTTTTTTAAAATCCTTACCCAAGAATATTTTTTCTGTTGCTTTTCAGAGAGAATGGAAAGGGGAGAGAGAGAAGCATCGATGATGAGAGACAGTCATGGATCAGCTGCCTCCTGCTCGCCCCCTCCTGGGGATCGAGCCCGAAACCCGGGCATGTGCCCTGAGCGGGAATCAAACGGGTGACCTCTTGGTTCATAGGCCGATGCTCAACCCCTGAGGCGCGCCGGCCGGGCAGATCCTGCTTTATTCATCATAACCTGCTAAACAACCACTGACATGGAAAAGCAGCGCTGGGCCAGAAAAGCAATATCCGTCTAATTAGACTCAGAACAGCCTCTATTCCACAGCCTGCAGTCAGCGCTGTTTATGGGGCTGTCGAACCACAGCGAGGAAGGCGGCAGGATCCTGCTTTTCATTTTATTATTCTCTTTCCTTTTTTTCTAAGCAGTGGGTTTTGAGGGTTGATTGAAGACTTGTGTCCTTGCATTTCCCATAACCGGGGTGATTATGAGGTCCTTTTAAATGACGTGCATTTAACAGACCTGGGTCACGATTTAACTGGGTCACGAGCTAACTGGGTCACGATTGTTTCCGTTTGCTCGGGAATCACACAGAGGGACCCACCTTTTCTTTGAGCCTGAGCCAGGCTCTGAGCTCTAACACCGATGTTGACGGCTGTGCTACCTAAACCCACAGGCCCCTTAGGACAAGGCCTTCCGAATCCGAGCGGGGTGGGCCTTACCGTTCTGCGTGAGCTTCGTGGAGCAGAGAAAGGATGTTATCCAGAAAGACTCCTTCGTGGTCCTCGGGGCCTGATTGCTATTTCCCAGGAGAACGCCCTTGGAAAAGGGGAGCTTGAGGTAGCGGGTAGGATCCTGAAGGTTAGCGTTTTCTTCACACTGTTCAAGATAGAAATAAAAACGGGAGAGGGGGAAGAGACCTCGTGAGAATTACTGAGCATCATTTCTGTCTCCAGTGGTTATGAACTAGGAGACGGTCCAAACAGCACCATGAGTAGGTTCTGACTTTTAAGTAAAATGCAACAATAGAGTCTAAAAGGAATGATGCTCAGGTTTTGGACCGGGACCGACGGGTTGAATCCCAGCTCTGTCACTTCCCACGCAAGGGACTGTCCCAAGTGACTTAACCCCTTGGGACCCCCTGCCCATCTCTATAAGCTCCTTGTGTAGTCACAAGATGAACACAGCAGCCCTGAGCATCCTGCCTGATGCATTGCGAGTGCTCAGGAAATCTTATTCGTGGTGAGTGTAGAATTTGGGGGAAAATGCTTAAATTCTTTCAGCATCTCATCTGATGCAGCTTTTAAATAACTCCTTACTCTGAAAACGGGCAACGAAAGGAATTAACACGGCCCCACGCTACAGGGAAGGCAAGTCAGGGGAGGCTCTGAAAGGGGCGGTGGCATTGCTCCTGGGAGGCACTGAGGACTGTGAGGGGGACACTGCCTGTGAGCGGCGGGGACAGCAGCCGGCTGAGGAACACACAGGACGCAGGAGAGCAGAGGCAGTGAGTGAAGGCCGGCTTTTCACGAAGGCTGGCCGCGTGGGGAAGGGGAAGGGAGTGGGGGAGCTATTGAAAAAGTTGTTTTTGCTCTAAAGAAAAAGGGCTTGGGTATGTTTATAACCGGAGAGAAAACAGCCAGAAGAGAGGAAATAGTTGTAGACACAGGAGGAAGAGGGGGCACTGGGAAGAGCAGGGTCCCAGGGGAGTCGGGCAGGAGGAGGTGCTGGAGGAAGCAGGTAGAAGGAGCCTTGGAGGGAAGGAGTCTTGTCCTGCCCTCCAGGACAGGAGGGGGGGGGGAAGGGAAGGGGGCAGCCCCGTCTGCAGGTGGCAGGGGAAGGGCGCAGGAAGTTAAGGGAGTTCCTGTCTGGCAGCTTCTTCTCTCTGCTGCGTAGACGGGAAGTGCTGGGGTGGGCAGAACCCTAAGACCCTGTGAACAGCTCTGCGGGACTGAGGCCGGAGCTGAAGAGTCTGCCTGCAGAGCTCTGCATCGACACCCATCAGGCTCATGAGAACCTGAAACAACAGTGTCATTTCCTCTAATAACACTCAGCTGCCTTGGGAGGGTATAGGAGGGGGAAGGGTGGACAGACTCATCCGGGACTAGTTTTCCCGGCCATGCAGGCACGGCAGAACTGAGGATCAAGGGATTCCCTGGGTAAGAAAGGGAAGAAAGTAAAGTCAGGAGGGTCTACTGATGAGAAGACTGAAAAGACTGGTACAGTCAGAAAATTGGAAGGTTGAAGATCATGGTCAGAATATTGGGAATTAAAGACTTTTTATTAGAAGTGGTTCTGGATGATTTCATACATCCAGCCATCCATATATTCACCCATCCATCCATCCGTCTATCCTTCCTTCCTTCCATCATTTGACCCATCCATTCATCCACCCACCCATCCTTCCATCCACCCATCTATCTACCCATCCATCCTTCCATCCATCCATCCATCCATCCACCCACCCACCACCCAGCTATCATAGCAATGGAAAAAAATTTAAGGTCCATCTATAGATTTTCCCAAATACCTACATTTAAATTTAGATGAAAAATAAATCACCTTTAAAATATGTTTTTGAATACAACACAGAATATAGAAACAATACTTTGAAAAAGACACTCCCTGCCAGCAATCTTCTAGATGAACATTCTTTCCAGCCATAATTTTGTCTTCTCCAGAGTGATGGTAAAACGGGGAGCTAGCAATGCAGCCCCACTTTCAGGGCCATCGCCGACACCTGCTGGGCGTTACCTTGTGCACAATGAGCTCGTGGGTGCCGTCTGGGAGAGTCCTGCCATCCTCCTGCATCAGGGGGACGAAAGAGAAACCAAACAGCTTCTTCTCGCCTTTCTCCTTCGCTGTGGGGGGGCAGGGAGAAGACGACTTACTTGCTTATTTAAGCACCTGCACACACAACTCGGTTTAGAGACACAGGGTGCCGAGAAGGGTGATTATCAAGAAATCTAGCCCAACCGCACTGGCTCCCCTTGCAGTGAAGGGGCTCTGCCTGCAGTAGCCACCCTCCGCCCCACAGTCCTGCCCCTTCCTCAGCAACTTCCACTCCTCGACCAGTTTTCTTCACGGGGCTCATTATCTGAAATCATGTGTATTATTTTTTAATTTGTACATTTTCCCTTTCTTCTCACATCCCACCCTCTACTTCTGGATGTTAGCTCCACTGAGGACAGGACTCTTATCTATTCTGCTCTGAGCCTGGCGTCTCCAAGGGCGCCAAGTACACAGTGGGTTCTCCACGCATGCATGTGACTGAACGCATGAGCTGGTGCAGTGAAACGCAGTGTTCCGCTTGCTACTCAAGCTCTGCCAGGGGAGGCATCTGGCTGGTGCATCTTCCAGGCCCAGTGAAGTGCTTGGCACATAATAGGTGTTCAACAAACATGTGTTTCGAGAATAAATGATACTTTTTGAATAAATTAATATATGTGCACACAGCTCCTGTGATAAAATGATTACATAGATTATTCACAGTTTACAGGATCACGGGGATTTTTTTATGAATTAAAAAAAGTACAAACAAACCTGTGAACGTGTTTGAAGGTCAAGGACAGAAGGGCAGGGCTCTAACAGGTTTCACTAAAATAGCCTTTACTGCACTTTCCAAGTCCTGAGCCACAATGATTCTCCCCAAGTGCTCCTCCTCCCAGTCCCGCTTTCCACCTGTCCTTCCCTTTCCTTTCCCTTTTTCTTACCTTAAAGCTCAAAACTTGAATGAGGCCCAACTGGGACTTTATAACAAAGAGTAGGGGGAGGCTCAGAACAGCAGGACTCCCGTCCTTTCTGTTCTCCCACCCTGGTCCCACCCACGAAGCTCTCCTGGGGATGTGGAGGAACGGTAAGGCCGGCCAGTCATCTCCCTACATCGTGAAACACCCACAGAAACACCGTTCCTGGTGCTCCCCAGGCCAATTCCCAAACATGCTGTAGTCCCAGGAACAAAGTCCCTCTCTCCCTGAATCCCAGGTGAACGACACAGCCCTTGGGTGGTGTCCCCGCGTAGGTACTGGCCATGCCTCCATCCCTCCCAGGCTAGACAGGACACACTTCGGTGCCACAGGCAACACCAGAAGACCCCTAGACTGGGGGCTGGTGGGGCCGAGAGTGGGGGCTTGAGAGGGTGGTGATGAGTGCAGAAGAATTAAAACAGAAACGTCCAGAAATTGTGATTTTGCAGGTAGTGATGTTTCCACAGACAAACCCTGTACTGCCCACGCTTCGGGTTCCTTAGATCCTAACGTGAGGTTGTCCTCATGGTCCCTAAGGCCCCTTGGGACTGACCTCACCTGAGTCTCACCTGAAGAGGCAGGATGGATGCAGACATATGCAAATTAGACCTAAACCCGAGCCAATCAGAGGCCTTCCTAGTGACCTCACAATGGAGACTTTCATGGATGCTTTTCTCCCCCCTCTATGTTCCCACGGACGTTATTGGTTCTGCACGAACAAGTGAGCCCACCCCTCTCTCTGGACTCCACCGGCCCCTCGGTCTCCGTCCGGGAGGTCTCGGTCACCACACTCAGCCTGTATCTGAGCCCCCACTGCGTGTCCCTCAGCCAGGCGAGCAGACACCCCGACAGGAGGAGCCAACCCCCACTCACTGGAACAATGCCGGAACTCGAAGCGGATGTGCGCGCCCCTGAACTTGTCCACGGGAATGGGGAGCTTCAGCAGCTCCGCCCAGCGGGGGCTGTTGTTGTGGTAAAGCACGAAGGAGTGGTACTCGCTGGCCAGGGGCTCGCCCGAGCCGAAGGAGATGAAGTCCTAGCAGAGGGAACAGGCGTTTAGAGACAGCTCCGCTCAAAGCTGCTTCTGCGAGCCGCCGGGGCTGCTTCCTTCTGAGGCTGGTGTCCCAGGGCCTCCTGTGCAGGGGTGACCGTGGGGACGTGGGGGACATGTCCAACGTGAAGTTCAAGTGCACGGCAAAGACTGCGCCCTCTGGGCAAAAGACCGACTGGGCTCACACAGAACACGCCTTCCGCAGAGGGACCTGGGACTCTGTCCCCAGTTACACCCCCCCCAATCTTCACGCTTTATTTTGTTCAAAATGAAAATGCACAGGATTAAGGTGTGATTTGTTTGTTTGCTTGTATTTCAATTTTGTGTTTACCAATTGCCAAAGGAAGTATTCATCTCCAGAGCCAGGAGAGAGGAAAGGGGAAAATATAAAATGGCATAAAAAACATTGTATTTATATAATAACTGCTATGGGGACATTGTTGACGTAATGTCACAATTAAACTGTAAAAGTTTTTTGTATTTTTACTTTCCTTTCTAAAAGGCATTTTCATGATTTAAAAAATACCCAAGCCCAGCCGGTGTGGCTCAGGGGTTGAGTGTCAACCCATGAACCAGGAGGTCGAGGTTCGATTCCCGGTCGGGGCACAGGCTCTGCAGGTTCGATCCCCAGCAGGGGGCGAGCAGGGGGCAGCCGATCGATGACTCCCTCTCATCATTGATGTTTCTGTCTCTCCCTCCCTCTCTCTGAAATCAACATATTAAAAAAAAAATACCCAGGAGTAGAAAGAAAAAGGAGATGGAAAATACTGCAAATCAGAAATTATCTGACGTCGTTCCGGATGAGCACAGAGCAGGGACAGGGCACTGTCTTTCCCGTAACCGTCCTACCTTCAGGGTCTGCCCGCTGCTCTCCACGATGAACATTGTGACTTCCACGTTTCTGGCCACGCTCTTGCCTCCCTTCTCAAACTCTCCCCTCTCTACGGTGATGTATAAATCGTTCCTCATTTCACCTAGCAGGAGGCGGAAATGAAAACCGTTTTATATATACTCAGAAGGGTAATACAGGGCTCTGTGGAGGAAAACGTCAGTTCATAAAACAGTGTTACAGCACACATATAAAAGTGAGACACCGTCCATTTAAGCTTTTTATAAAAGAGCTCCCCGCCCTCGCTGCCAGTGTCCAAGAACAGTAAAGGCCGCCTCCGCTCGGAGGAATTAGCAATACTGAGCGTGTAGTTTAGGAGGCGACGCTGGGGTTGAGAAGAAAGGTGTCAAATTTCACCATTTTTCAGTATTTCCCTCATTCATGAGGTGTGATGCCAAAATGACAACCTGGAGGCGGGGGGGGGAGCTCAAAGGAACCAGCCTTAATACTTTATAGCACCAGCACTTAGAATAGTAGAAAGATCTAAATGGAAGAAAACCACAGGCCGGGGAGGATACAGTTTCAATGGAAGTCTTTCCCCGAAGTCCTGGACAGAAGGATGGCAGTGCCGGGAGAGCGGAGCGGTGCTCCGGGGGAGTGCTCCAGGGTCAGTGCTCCAGGGTCAGTGCTCCAGGGTCAATGCTCCGGGGTCAGTGCTCCGGGGTCAGTGCTCCAAGGTCAGTGCTCCAAGATCAGTGCTCCGGGGTCAATGCTCCAAGGTCAGTGCTCCGAGATCAGTGCTCCGGGGTCAGTGCTCTGGGGTCAATGCTCCGAGATCAGTGCTCCGGGGTCAGTGCTCTGGGGTCAGTGCTCCGAGATCAGTGCTCCGGGCTCAGTGCTCCGGGGTCAGTGCTCTGGGGTCAGTGCTCTGGGGTCAGTGCTCCAAGATCAGTGCTCCGGGCTCAGTGCTCTGGGGTCAGTGCTCCGGGGTCAGTGCTCCGTGACGCAGGTGGGAATAATTCAGCCGCACAGGCTCACTTGCTGAGGATTTCTGGCCCTCGAGCTACAGAACCAACAAGAGAGGCTCTGGATTCGAACAGACCTGTTCTACCTACACGCAGGCCACCTCTTCTTTTTCTCTTTTCGTTGTCTGTGCCACGTGGACGCTTTTTGACATCGCCCCTTTCTTGTTGCTGGGGGAGAGGGGAAGCTCGAGGCCAAGCAGCACGCACACAGCCTGCCCTCTGCCCTCGCAAAGCAGATGGGGGCGCAGGGGAGTGAGGAGGAAACAGGGAAATGCTACCGGAAAGTTCTGGAAGGTCAATGTTTTGGCAACATTGTATTTCCTTTTACTTAACCCCACTTTCCAAAGCAAGTCTCTGTTTTCTTTACTAATGAGAAAGCGAACGCGAGAAGCAGCAATATCCACAGGCATGCGCAGCGCGGGGGGATGGATGAACTCCCACCCGCAGTGTGTGCAGGAAAACGCCCGCGCTTTCGGAGCCACGGGGATGCGGGTGCCGGGTCACCTTCCTCCACAGTGACCGGCGCTTTATGATGTCACTGCTCACGGAGGCCCGGGGCTGACCAGGAGACAGAGGGCCACGAAACAGAGACGGTAAGTCCCAAACAGGATGAAATCTTTTTAAATAAATTTATTTATTAAAGAACTTACTTATTTTTTAATAAATTTATTTATTAAAAAATTTACTTACTTTTTAATAAATTTATTAGGGTAACACTGGCTAATAACATGATATAAATTTCAGGTGAAGAACTTTATAATACGACGCCCGTGTGCTGCAGTGCGCGCTCGCCACCCGAAGCTTGGCTCTTTCCGTCGCCACCTATTTGGCCCCCTCTACCCTTCTCACCCCCACCCCCTTCCGCCTGTCACCACCTGCTGCTGTGCGTGTCTAGAGGTTCGCTTGTCAGCTGCTCTTTGTTTTATTCGCTGTATATACGTGAAATCACACGGCGCCTGCCCCTTTCTGGCCGACTCAGCATAATACTCTCAAGACCCATCCACGTTGTCGCAAATGGCAGCATCTTCTAAAAATGGGCGCTGAGCCTTAGAGTTTCTCATCACGAGTAAGGCGCTTGTCCAGACCGCAGGGGCATCGACCGCCGGCAAAGGAAGTGATTCTTGGGAGGGGACCCCCAAGGCGGGGGGCGGAGTGGGCCTGCAAGGTGCCCCGTCTTCCCGCCTGTGTCCTGGGCCCTGCGGAGGGATGGGGGTCGGGGAGAGTCGGGCGTGGCCATGCCACGGAATTCTTCCTCCACGGATTCCTTCTGCAAATGCATCCTGAGCACCTACTAGGTGCCACGTGTTATTCCAGGCCCAGGGGATCCCACGGTGAACAAAGGGAAAGTCCTTCCCTTCGGGCTGATTCTAGCAGGGGGAGGTCTTGCACAACAGTATGGACCATGGACAAAAGCAGGGCAGAGAAGGGGGTGCTGGGGGTGTCCAGTGGGGCAGAGGGGCTGTTACGAGAGGGAAGACCTCACCAAGAAGACGAGAGATCCGCCCGAACCACGGCGCGTTTTGACGAAGGAGAAAATTAAAAATGGCCTTAGCTTCCCAAACCAGCCCCTAAGGCCTGTCTGGCTTCTAACTTCTCTGGATTCTTTATTTCTTCGGAATTCAGAAGGTCACGTTTGGAGGTCAAGCGAATGAAAACATAAACACGCCCAGCCCCCAGACCGTCAGGGCAACGCCGGGCTCAGCCATGCTGGTGACATATATTTTCTCTTGCGAGAATGCAGCTCGGGGTCTCGTCGGAGCCCCCAGTGAAAACCCACCGACAGGACGACTTTCTGACAGCAATAGAGGAAACCAGGTGACGACGCGTTTGCCCATTCGGTCCCAGCGCTGCTTTCGCTGGTCCGGCAAATGCACGCATCGCTCCTGCGCCACTGGGGCGATGAAGACACCAAAGGGGAAAAAGAAGGAACTGCTTGCTTTTTTTTAATCCCTTGCATTCTGCAGGCTTCGTCTCGGAGGAAGTCGGCTCCCTGGACAGCGGGAACCTCGCCGTCACAATCCGGTGCGGGGAAGGGGCCGGCGGCACGGGCCTCATTCCACAGAAAGGTCGTCCCATCGGTGAAGCCAGACGGCCGCCTGCGCGGGCGCCTCCCAGCCGGTCCTCAGCCGGGAGCCGCCCGTTGCTTAGGTTTCCATCGCGCCCCGATTCTGCCCAGAGGCCCGCGGAAGGAATCCTTCTGGCAGCTGGCCGCATCCTGGGCTAAAATATGCTTTTTATATTAACTGTGCCCATCAATTTGCTTCCTGGCGGGATGACATTTTTTCTTTTGGGTTAAAGAGGAAATACCAGCCATTTATAGCGACGGAAGGACAGAGTGGCGGAATACCGGGCCCCCAGCTGACAGTTCTGTGAACCCTGTTTTTCGACAATGGTGCAGGGGATGCTCGGGCTGGGGCCCCCACGGGGTGAGGTCAGGAGGCTCTCGGGGCTGTTCTCCCGGCCTCCGGCATGAAGACATTCCCGTCGGGAGGTCGGGGGCGCTGCCATCGCCAGGGCGGGTCAGTGTCTGCATCAGGTCAGGTCGTCCCCAGCGAGTCGCAGCTGCGCCTGACTCGGGGTTTCAGCAGCGGCTGAGACATCTGCTTCCTGCAGACGCCGTCGGAACCGCAGGCGCCTTCATGTGGTCTCTCTGCTCGTCTCTTGGTGGTGGAGGGGGAAGGTGGAGCCCTGAGAAAATGCCCGACCTGGCACTTGCCTTAGGGTGTGAATCTCGCCCTGGCCAGTGCGGCTCAGTGGTCAGAGCGTCGGCCGGCGCCCCTAAGGGTCGCAGGCTCGATTCCCGGGCAAGGGCACGTGCCTGGGTTGCAGGTTCGATCCCCAGCCTTGGTAGGGGGCGTGCAGTGGGCACCAATCTATGTGTCTCTCCCCGCCTCCCCCCACGCTCTCTAAAAATCCATGGAAAAAATATTCTCAGGAAAGGAACAACAAAGAACGTGAATCTCATTTTCTTCCCTCCTCATTTTTTAAAAGAATTTTTAAGTGTAGCTAATATACGATGTTATACTGGTTATATTAGTTTCAGGTGCACGATATAGTGATTCAACATTTTTATAACTTTCCGACGTGATCACCCCGCCAATAAGAGAGTGAACGTCCTTAACAGCTGCGCTCTCCACTTAGAAACAAACACTTTTGGAGTGTTTTTTGGTTGTGTGCACGCGAACACACACACACACACACATCTCTGGTGACAAAACCCTCCGAGAAAGGCTAACTATTAACTATTCTTATCAAAAATTATAAGGATTTCCTCTGAGCGACGACACTAACATTTTCCACCAGAGGGTCAGGCTTTTCTGGACGTGGCCTTGGTGCCCCTCGTGAGCAGGGCCACAGCGGCAGGCAGCCTCGCCCCCTCCGAGTCGCCTGTCCTCAAATGATCAAAACGTAAAGATATTTCTACAAAACTGTTTCCTATTATCACACACAGCGGGTCCTTGAACAATGCCATTCGTTGTAACACGGCTGGGATGCCGCGGAACCGGGACTCGTGCTCACACCCGCCGGCCTGGGCAACACGGGTTTCGTTCTGCGCTGAACATCGTTTCGCCTAAGGTCGCAGACACGGCCGGCGACACGGAGGACTTTCTGCACCTCACCTCACGTCAGCATCGCCCGCCCGGACCCTTCAAAACCTGAAAAGTTTCTCAAATGTCGAAAACAGAGAGACTGCCTCCGTTTCATCATGTGGTACACCGCGAGTCACTTACCAGGCATGATGATGTTAGAAAAGCCCAGCTTCCTCGTGATGGACACGCCGTGAGAAAACACGGACGAGTACTCCCTTCGGATCTGCTCGATGTCCCCGTGCAGCAGCTGCAGGGACACGGCTAAGCCTGAAACGGAGGAGAGACCAGAGTCAAAGCAGGAGCCAGACGCAGCGGGACGGGGACTCGGGCGCTTCCCAGGCCCAAATCAACGTGCCAGTAACGTATTTTTTTTTAAATGCGCCTTATTAATTTTAGAGAGAGAGGAAGGGAGAGGGAGAGAGAGATGGAAACATCAGTGATGAGAGCCATCGATCGGCTGCCTCCTGCACGAGCCCCCCGGGGATGAGCCCACAACCCGGGCATGAGCCCTGACCGGGAATCGAACTGGCGACCGACCTCTGGGCTCCTGGGTCCACGCTCAACCCCTGAGCCACGCCGGGGGGTAAGGGGACCATTATTTTAAACTAAGGGCTACTGTTGGGACAAAAGCAACACAATCTATATGAATAATTTCTAGGTCAGGCTTTTCCAGGTGAACGCCTGAGATTTCCCATTTACAAGGAAGGGGGTTCACACGGAGGGGAAAGGCCTTAAGCAGGGCGAAGGAGACGAAGCCTGGCCCTAGCCCGACGCCCCTCCCCAGCAGCACCTGCGCGAGTCCTCCCGCCCCATTCCCAGCGCAGCGCAGGGGACCACCGGGCTCTCTACAAACGCGGCGAGGAAGGCGACAGAACCGCAACCGCAGTGAGCAGAGGTGCGGGACGTGCTTCCGCTCGCCTAGAGGGGGCTCTTCCTCTCACCCTCCCTCAGCCCCACGACTCAACAAACAGCAGCAGCAGCGGCCGGGCTTTTTGGTTTGTTCCCGAGCTTTTCTATAGAGTAGTTAAATCATCAAGAAAATTAGTTTCCAAAGAAAGCATGAAGCTCAGAGAGATGGAGGCTTCCCTGGGTCCAGATCCGGCCTGGACGAGGCCTGCTGCCCGAGGGGTGGGGACCCAAGGACAGGAGAGGTCACGCCCGCATCACCGCGTCCTTGGGCTTCCCGGGTGTGGAGCTAACAGAGCCAAGACTCACTGAACCATCAGTGATTTTTTTTTTTTTTTTAATCTTCACCTGAAGATATCTTTTCCACTGCTTTTCAGAAGAGTGGAAGGGAGAGAGAGAGAGAGAAACGTCGATGTGAGAGAGACAGCAATTGGTTGCCTCCCACATGCACCCCAACCGGGGCTGGGGACCGAGCCTGAGACCCAGGTATGTGCCTGTGACCCGAATCGAACCCCTGACCCTTCAGTCCAAGGGCCGGCGCTCTAACCAATGAGCAAAACTGGCCAGGGCTTTTTTTTTGTTTTTTTTTTAAATGTCGGCTGAATTCTTTACAGAAGATAAGACATCGAGAGAAAAAAAGCGTTCAGAGACGATGTGAATGCTAAAGAAAATTAAAGATAGGAAAATACGCGCTTTAGGGAAAGACGTCCGTGTGCATGAACAGAGGGGCGCGTCCTCGCTCTAGACAGCAAGAGCCACAGAGGTGAGCGCGCAAAGGGACAGGGGAGCCCCGTGGGAGACGACAGCACCCGGGCGCCAGCAGGGGCAGGAGGGGCGGCAGGGGGAGGCCCAGCGAACACAGACAGGAGTTCGGGGGGGGGGGGGACCATGAGAGCCGGGTGATCCTAAAATTCGACTATCAGTACGTTGGCTTCGCCCTGGAGATTCAGAAAGACAAAGACTCAGACACAAGGTGTCACGGTCGCACTTGCTTGGCCAACTGACGCGAACTTGGAGGAGAGAAGGTGCTGCGATTCTGAGGCGCCCCGGCGCCTCCAGAGCCAAGAACTCGCCGGCGGTCAAGGCCGGAAAGGTCAGCGGGGCCGAGGGCCGCACCGCTCGTGCCGGCTCTCCCCACATCCTCCCCTCAGGGTCCAGCACAGCAAACAAAAAGCACACAGTGCCCTGCACCGATCAGGTATCACAGGGCTGTCCACCCGAAACGGACATAACTGTGTTAGCCAAGGTCGCCCCAATAAATTCAATAAAAATTAAGGGAAAAAGGCAGGAAGGCACGGACACAGGACACCCAGGGGAACGGGTCGGTGGAGAGCAGGAAGGTCCACGCAAGGGGAAAGCATTGCCGACTGAGGGAGTCTCAACGTTCAGGGAAGGTGAGCCGAAGAATTAGGTGAAATTTTTAATTTCACAAATTAGGTCAATCATGTTTCACAATATTACCTTTTTTATGGCCCTTCCCATAACCACCCAAAATAATATTGCCAAGGGAGGGACGTCCCCTTGACTAGAAGAACGTCCCCTTGGACTAAACGTTTTAAAACCAGCCTAGATGTTGAAGACCCATCTGCAATGATCTGATACTCATTTTAAATAAAGACAGTTATCAATTAACCTAGAGTCCGTCACAAACAACACGCTTTTCACGACCAACCTCAGCTATGGAGGCAGCACAGGGGGGACAGGCTTGGAGGTTGATTATGTGGTGGCTCTGGTTTCACCGGAATCGAAGCTAACTCCCTCTGCAAGAGGCATCCTTTGAAATTCATGAAATTCTGCACGTCTACATTAAAAAATTGCAAGCACAGCATGATTTATAAGGAGCTGGTGAAATTAATTTCAGACTAGATCAGCCACTTTGCCACCGATGAGCCAAATTACACGTAGCTCGGAACAGCTACGGAAATGCAAAAATGGAAAATGGGGATAAATATACTGAATACACATTATGATCGGGCCTGGGGTTTAAAAAGCATGTCACACAGCTGCGTGACCCCGTCGCAATGTGAGCGTGGTGTCCACGTCTGTAAGGAAAAGATACCCTGCTTCCCCTAGGGGACAGGCCCTGCCCTACGAGTGGGGTTGGGTGCAAGGAGGGACCCCCCCCCAACCTCTCAGCCACTTTTTCCAGGAATTAGGCTACTCGGAGCTAAGGGAGGCGAGAAAGGCTGGCAGCCTTCACCTGCGGGCGAGATGTGGCATCCGTGACGGGGCTGAGGGCAGAGGAGCTCCGGCTTCTTGGCCGGGTCTCCCTGGAGCAGGATTCCCGTCATGCTGAGGGGGGCCGGCGGGAGGGAGGACGTGGACTGTGGCACCAGGGCCACCAGCTCTCTCTCTGTTCTTATCAAGATTTCGTAATTATTCTTGAATAAATATTTCTTTCATTTGCTGTACGCTCTCGGGAAAATTTTCAGACTTCAACGCCTTCATAAAATATGATGTTGCCAAGCCAGCGAGGCTCAGTGGTTGAGCATCGACCCATGAACCAAGGTCACGGTTCGGTTCCTGGTCAGGGCACAGGCCCGGGCTGCGGGCTCCATCCCCAGCAGGGTGCGTGCAGGAGGCAGCCGATCAAGGACTCTCATCATTGATGTTTCCATCTCTCTCTCTCCCTCTCCCTTCCTCTCTCTGAAATCAATAAAAACATATTTTTTAAAAATATGACCTTTGCCAGTTTTGGTCGTTCCCATTTGGGTGTGTCCCTGTGGGCCTCTGGCTGCCACTCCACAGTGAACACTCTGAAAACAGCATTTCCTGGCGGTGCCTGGGTATGCCATCTACGCCCGGGAAGTGGGCATTAAGGACAAAACATAATTGCTGAGGCTTTAAACCTCAACGGCAAAATTACGAACATCACACGATGTCAGCAAGATCTCCTACAAATGGTATTATTGAATTCTTTCAAAAAACCGTCTTCAGTAACATCTGTTCATTTCTGAAATATTTAGGGCCTCATTATGATCAGAGCGAACATGTTTACTTCCATTCCCTCCTATGTGCTCGATTTACAAAATCTATCCCCGGAGTTCTGCCTCGGGTCCTATTTCATGTTGGACGAGCGTTGCATGTTGTATCAACAGGGTAAGACCACTGACTTTTAAAACAAATATGCGAGAAGCACGCATGGTATTTGGGTCCAACTCAAAGCCACAGCGAGCGCTGGGGGCCGCACCCTGGCTGCGTGAAGCGGTAAAGCCCTGTGGGGTCAGGCGAGCTGTTTCCGCAGGGAGGCCAGAGCCGGGGCCTCTGGAGCAGAGGAAAGAAAGGAAGCCAGCTGTCTGGCTGGAGTGGTGTCGGGTGAGACGGGGCTGTTGGAAAATGGGTCAATGGAGCAAGAGCCAGCAGCACTGGGAAGAGACCCGAGTGCAGACGAGAGCCAGGCGGACGAAGAAGCAGGGTGGGGGCAACGGTGTGTGAATTACACGGCGGAGTGAGCAGAGCGCACAGGAGTCGTGCCCGACACCGAGGGCGGAAAATGTGCGTGTGCACGTGAGATATGTACGTACGTGTGAGATGCACATACGTGTGTATATAATTAAGGATTATACCCATTCAGTAATACGAAATGGCTATATATATATACACACACATATATATATATATATAGTGCATATACCTATATACACACGAAGCTATTTTTAAAACCGTATGTTTATATATATGAAAAGTATGCACACACACAGAAGATAAAACAAATATAGCAAAATGTTCACCTTTGAGAAATCAGAAATTCTCTGCACTACTCTCGCAACATTTCTGCAAGCGGCATTAATTAAAAATAAAAAGCCTTTAAAAGAGCGTGGACGAATAATCAGAAGATTCCCAAGGTGAGCCACAAGAGCACACAGCATATTTGTAGCCAACAGGTGGCGCCCCAAAGTGCCACTTTTAACAATGTTAGAAACCGAAATTCCTAAAAGCAATCAACATTCCAGATGAGAGGACGGACACAACCCTTAAGAATTACACCAACTCAGTGACACCAAATTAAACGACGACAGTGGAATGCGAGGACAGGGTGCTTACCCCTCCAAACAGCCCACGTCTTTTGAAAGCCTCCTTCCACCTCAGCAAATGAAAAACACGGCCTACTCCCCGCGTGCAGGTGAACTGCTCTCCTGCGGGCTGCGGGCAAGGTCACTCCGTCTGCCCTCTGCGGGGTGGTGGGTTAGCGGGACCGCAACACAGACACCGATGCAAAAACGGACCTAAAACGGACCTGGCTTGCAAATACGATTCCTTCTGGTTGAGCTGTGTGTGCCAACTAGAGGAAAGGGAATTTCATAACTGCAGAGACGCTGGGACGGGACTGTGAAGTTTCTCTTGGGACACACTGAACCACGGCCAGTGATTTTCACACAGTTTATATGGAGTCACAGGACGGCTCTGCCTCCATAAATCACGCTGGCTCCGGCGCCCTTCCCACTCCCAGAATCCCCGCTCCTGCCGGCGGAGGCGACACTCACAGCAGCCATTTGCTCAGGGGGCCCAACCACGATCATTCGATAAATACTTTTAGAAATTCAGATTCTTACGATAGTACTTTGGGGTTTTAAAATCCCCACAGAGCAGAGCTTAGGAAATTCGACGTTACCCAACTTAACTAAATCTGACCACGGAGAGATGTTAACTCGGTGATGATTTTTTTTTTTTTTTTGGTCTTTAAAAAGTTAAGTGGGTCGCTTGCAATTTTCCCCCCTTTTCCAAGCACAGCGGAGACGTGGTTAACGTACCTTTGCAACTTGAATCTCAGGGAAAAACCAGTGAACTCGACGAATCCCTTTATGTATCCAACAGACTCAGTTACAGCTCCAAGAGATATGAGGGTGGAAATTAAGTGGTAGAATCTTCTTCCCAAAGCAATTTCAAGTTATTCTGGTTTGGGTACCAACAACAGAAGCCCAGCGGGGGGAAAGCGGAGGGGGGGGGGGAGACACTCGTGGCTGAGGGGACTCAATTCCTCCTGGAAAGGCCTGACTGCTCCGCTTCCTTTTAACCAACAATTCTGCGGTCCGGGGAGAAAACAGCAGAAGGCAGCCCATCTAACGCCTGGGATGGCTGGAACATTAGGCACCCCAATTTCCCGCTTCCACTCTGGGTGCCCCGCTCCCCCCACCATTTTTCAGTAGCTCATTAGAGAGCCTCCCTTTCAATAACAAAGCCCAGCGGCTCCCGAGGACCCACCAACCCGCTGGACCTACAACTGCCGTTCCCCCAGAAGGGGCCGGGCTCAGAGGACACAGGACAATGGCCACCGAGACTGGAGGGTACAGACTGAAGCGGACGGGGTTCGGGGCGCAGTTATTTATGCTTTTAAGTCTCTCCCTGAGATTCTCTCTCCGGAGCAGGACTTCGCAGTGATGGGGCTTAGCGTGGGGTCCGCCTCGGCTTCGGGGAGCGAGAAGGGGTCAGGCGGGGGTCAGAGGGACAGAAGGCGCACAGACGCTGGCTGCTAATGAGGACAGACAGACAGGGGCTGGGTCATGAGGGCAGAGAGCAGACAGGGCCTCGCATCAGAAACCACGTGCAGCCCGGCCGGTGCGGCTCAGCGGTGGGGCACTGACCCAGGATCCAGGAGATGGGGCTCGATTCCCGGTCAGGGCCCAGGCCCGGGCTGCGGGCTCCTGGATCCCCAGTCAGGGGCGTGCAGGAGGCAGCCGGTCAATGACTCTCATCATTGATGTTTCTCTCTCTCTCCCTCTCCCTTCCTCTCTCTGAAATCAATAAAGACATATTAAAAAACAAACAAACAAAAAACACGTGCAGAGCCCTGGCCAGGTGGGCTGCGGTTGGAGCGCCAGCCCACGGACTGAAGGGTCCCAGGTTCGATTCTAGCCAAGGGCACGCTGTACCTCAGTTGCAGGCTCATGCCCAGCCCGGGTCGGGGCACATTCAGGAGGAAACCAATCGATGTCTGTCTCTGTCTCTCTCCTCCCCGCCCCCCTTTATTCTCTCAGAAAAACAATGGAAAAAATGTCCTTGGTAAGGATTAAAAAACAAAACAAACAAATAAATAAAACCCAAGTGCAGAGAGCATAACTTTGGCTGTCTTGGAATCTAAGTGTCACAGGAACAGCCAAATGGGTGGGGGCTGGATTCCGCCAAGGGGAGGGAGACCCTCTATCCAGGACTCCGCAGGACAGTGGTTTCTGTCACTTTCCAAAGACGCCATCAGCAGTTTTTCATTTTAGTACAATGGCTATAAACTGAAAAGGCACCACTCGGGGAATAAAGGGGTTTGAACCTCGCTTTCCGGTGGTCTCACCCAGGACTCTGGCAAGAATAAGCAGCCGGCCGGTCAGGCAGTAAAGCTAACTAAGCAGATGGAGCAGGTCCATGCACCTGGGGACCCTCCCAAGGAGACGGAATGTGCCGCCTTCCCCCGGAGTTCAGCGCGATCATCACTCTTGCGCAGGAAGGGAGGGCGCGGGCATGGACGGCTCCTGAAGCTCACGCCTCGCCTCTCGCCGCACCCGCCTCGGGCCCTCCTGGTCCTTCCGGGACCCTGTCGCCCAAGAAGCGCGCGCCTCTTGTTTATTTCACGGGAGTGTCTGACCTCGTGTGACTCAAAGAAAACCCAAGGTCCCTCCCCCCCTCCTGGGAGAGGGAAGAGCAGCTGACCTCAGCGCCCATCGCAGCCTGAGCATCGCCATGTGTGAGCCTGGGACTCGCGCGTCCCCGGAACTGAACTCCGAGTGCCCGTCTGTGGCCTCGTGGGGCGGGCACAGGTGTGAGAGGAAGGTGGTCTCGATTTAAATTCTGGCTCTTCTCATTGCCGGGCCAGTGGACTTTAACACAAATGCCTATACTCAGCCTTTGAAACAATGTGTCTCGTTCCAGTAACAGCTGGCTTAAGTTGAAGTCTCTTTATGCCAAAGAAAGCACACAACTGCATAGTTTTGTGGGGGTTTTTTGGTTGTTGTTTTCTTTTGCTTCACCATGGGTGTGAAAGGGATTAGGGAGCAAACAATATTCCCCAAGCTTTTGTCTACTGAGCAAGCTGGAAGACATCGCTGCACCTGCTCCGGCGCCTGGACATGCTCTACAATGTAACACATTCTACAATGTTACTAGTGTAAGACCAGGGGCCACAGGGGACGTAGCTCACAGCTGCCAGGCCTCACTTCAGGTCCTGCCTGGACATGCTCTACAATGTAACACATTCTACAGTGTTACTAGTGTAAGGCCAGGGGCCACAGGGGACGTAGCTCACAGCTGCCAGGCCTCACTTCAGGTCCCGCCTGGACAAGTTGCACCCACTTTACCTACACGGCCCTGCAGCCAGCATCACTCTCTGGGACCGAGTGCACTGTGGGGCCTGCAGGCTTGTTGTTGGTACAGTGACATCACTTCCAGCCACAGGCAAGGAAGCGTGTTTTTCCTGGACCCTCCTGGCACGTCTCCTCCGTTCATCAAACCTCTTCCTCACAATAATCAGGAGCCCGAGTGCATTTGTCACCTAGTTTTTAGCATCAGTAACAACTTAGAGGTCTCGAGGCTGGGTTGCTACCGAACAAATGTAGGTTCTGTGCCTCGTTTCAAACCAGCACAGCACATGCTTTTTGGAGAGAGTTATGGTACAAGCCCACTCGTCATGATGTAGGGAAGAGTCCGTACGTACATATGAGAATGTTGACCCCGCAATTTAGTTAGTTAGTTAATCTAAAGTTAGTTTACTGGAGGATACTTTTTCCATTGATTTTTTTAGAGAGAGTGGAAGAGAGGGAGGGAAGGAGGGAAAGAGAGAGAAACACTGATGTGAGACAGACACATCAACTGGTTGCCTCCAGCATGCACCCCAACTGGGGCTGGGGATCGAATCTGCAACCCCGGCACTTGCCCCTGACTAGGAACTGAACCCACGACCCTTCAGTGCAAGGGCTGGTGCTCTAATCACTGTGCGACACCAGCCAGGGCTGACTGTAATTTTAAAGCTAGGAGGTAAATAGAGAGGAAAACAAAGGGCAGGCCGTTTCCTCCTGCTGCAGACGAATAAATGAGAGGACCTGAAGTGAAGTCTCAGAGCCCGCCCCGCCACTCACCCGCATTGGAGCCGGTCAGATTGTAACGGGCGTTGAGCTTCTTGATGATGTTCTCATGTATTTGGTACCATTCGCTCTCTGTGTTACACCTGGGAAAACATGAACTCTGTGAGGCGTGGACGGTCCACGAGATCCAGCCACGTCCTTCACCGCGAGCCAGCGCTTTCGGGCATCACCACCCCAATGGACTTCCTCCAGCCTCCTTGGAGCTCCCAGTCACCTCCTGCAAGTGACTGTCTGGCAGCCGTCACCCCAAGAGGAGAGGGAACAGCCACCCGAGGTGGTGCTTGTGCCCATCCTCATTAGCTGGGTGATCGAGAGATCGAGAGCATTTCCAGTCCTGAACCACCGGCTACAAATCTCTGATCACTAATTAGAAACACGTGGCACAGGCCCGGGGCCCTGGGCGCAGGATGAGTGGACCCACAAACCCTGCAGCAGTGAGGAGAAAGCAATGGGAGGTGCGTCCTCGGGCGCTGGGGCTCTCGCGTTACCCCCACACGGGAGGCAGCTGTGAGCGCACGTTGGGTGTATTAGCTCAACAGCGAGAACAGGAGGCCAAAGCACCCTCACTCCTGGGGGTGGTCAGTGGCGAGGTCTTCAAATCAGGGGTGCGGATCCCCCCCTTTCCCGGGGGTCTGCTCCGAGCACCCCACTGTGTCAACTCTCCGTGAAGCGGCGTTGACCAAGCCGTGTCCACCCGCCCGCGCCCCACCCGGCCCCGCGCGCGCATCTTCTTACATGTACACTTTCAGGACGAGGTCATCCTTGGTCTCCCCGGTCAGCAGGTCGGCGATGCTAAGGACCGCGCAGCCGAAGGGTCTCCGGTACTGGACGCTGCAGGCATTCTTTTTCTCTCCGGCCCCCATGCGACCTGTCCAAGCAGAAAACAAACGTGGCCCAGGAAGCCACTGGATTCGAGCCTCGACACCAGACACACACACAGCTACCAGACAGTCCACAGGGAATGTCATTGGCGACGGGAAGGACATGGCTTTGGGACAACAGAGGGACTCCGCTTCAGTCCTGGACCCTCCTCAGCACAACCTAACCCTGTGACCTCGGGCACGCAGCCCACGCTCTGGGCGTCCCCTGCCATCGAGGACACATCAAGCCTGGGGCTGACCCATGTCTGGGGAGCCTCCTCCCCACGGGCTGTGAAGGTGCCCAGGAGGCCCAGGCCCAGGAAGGCAGTAGAGGTGCCTCTTCCATTTTCCTATTTAAAAATTACTAGTTCACATGTTTCCCCTGTGAAGGGAAGCAGTGAGCCTCCCTGTCGGAGCAGCAAGCAAGACAGGTGACAAAAAACGCTGACATCTCGGGGACGCTGCTCCCTCGGACAGTTTCCACCTGCTGAAATGGTTACAGATCTTTAAGTGCGGTATAAAGGTCCTGTTTTCATTTATCACCGTGTTTAATCACCAATGGATTCTTTTGGAGACAGAAAGTCCTCTGGAGCTGAAATACAGCAAGTTAATACGAGGAAAAGTAATTATTTAAAGATCCGCCCATCTGTTTCCAGACGCTTGGCGGCGATCGGCAAGTTGTTTCCATCTGAGCGAATTCTCCTGAGTGTGTGGAGACGGCTCGGGCTCTTCCCCGCCCGCCCAGTGGAAAACCAGGGACGGTGGTACCGACCGCGGCTTGGATTCACCGGCAATAAAGGGAATGCTCCGGAAGATCATTTTCGTGGAAATGCTTACAAGTCGCAGCCCCCAAACCTCCCATCGTATCAGAATCAAAACTAAAACACGGTCAAAATAAGGCAGGGTGCTCTGTAGTTGTACAAAGTGTAAGCATGTGAAATATCCTGTATTTTGTGAATCTAATACTTTATAAGGTCATAGTGGAATCCATCCATCCACAAGTCGTATTTTTACTTGCAGAATTGACTTAAACAAATTTAAAACATTAGTCAAACAGAAAGAAAGTCTAGTTTATCTCCGTTTTAAATAGGATTACATATCATATCAGGATGAACTATCCACTCCAATCTCTGTCAGTATCAGGATTTCAAACAACCCTCTACAGAAGTCTGTGCCCTGGAAAGTGCCAGCGGGTGTCGTTTTCATGAACCTGTAGGAAATCCAGCCCCCAAAAGTTTAATTTATGCTGTGAACAGAGATGAGAATTTGAAAAGATGATTACAAAATCGTTGAATCACATACGGGCGGGGAGCCCGATAAAACAAAAAGAAACAACAAGCTACGTGAGGACTTAACCGGGGAGAGAGGAGCCCCGTGCGGAGTTTGGGAGGGGCCCGGGAGGGTTCCCAAAGCCTGTGAGTCTCGGCCTCGGCCCGGCTCTGACGGGGCGTGACTCACACAGCAGGCAAAGTGTGACCGAGCCCTCGGCCGCCTCCCCGGTGCCCCGGCACCGAGTGACCTACCGATGCGGATGATATGCACCGTGATGTACATGTCCCTGCGGAGCTCGCTGCTGCCCAGGTCCTGCCGGAAGACAAAGCCGGGTTACTGGGGAGTCAGCCTGCACGCGGGGCGCCCGAGGGGCACAGCGCCTGGCTCTGCGGGCAGTCGGGAGGCGCGGCCGTGCGATCCGGCAATTCCGCTGCCCGGCACTTATCCGAGAAAACAGAAGCGCTGATTTAAAAAGACACGCGTGCCCCCGTGTGCACCACAGAATTACCAGCGAGAGCCAAGGAACGGAAGCGGCCTGGACGTCTACGGACAGAGCGCACACGGGAGGTGTGGGCCGTGCACGCGACGGGACATGAGTCGGCAAGAGGAAAGGGGGCGATCCTGCCCGTTCGACAACATGGGCGGGCTGAGTGGGTTATGCCGAGCAAAATAAGTCAGAGAAAAACAAGTACTGTACGGTCTCACTTATACGTGGGGCCTAAAAACAGAGAACAAAATGAGGCAGAAACAAAACTATGGAGACAGAGGACAAGCTGATGGCTGCCGGGGGGGGGGGAATTCAAAAGAAACAAATAATAACCAGCTCCCAAGACTGCTCTTGCCCACAAACAGAGAAAGTTTAACCATCTTTCAGAGGGCATAAAAATATATATATATATATGAGAGTTTTGCATCACAGCATCGTGACTGGTGTCTTTTTAAAGATTTACTAAACTTTTAAAAATGTTAGAGTGCCTTTCTAAATAAAATTTAGGTGTTTATTGCAAAAAAAAAAAAAAATCAACATGGGCATTTCAATGGAATTTCTGTAGCAGAAGCGTGTGGTTCAAGTCCTGTCCTAAAAATACTATAATGGACTTAACTGTAGATACACTGACTCCGATGGTAGTTAACGGGAAAGCCGGTGCTTGCGTCAGCCTCTCGCTCATCTCCCCTCAGACGCGTGTTACTGTTGCGCCCCCGCTGAGCCCGCCACCACTGTGCTCTGGCAACAGTGTAACCAGCCCCGATACACTCGAGGGAACAGGGGTGACTGTGAGGGCGTCGGGACCCTGGGCACTCCTGCCGTTTGCGTGTCATTTGCAAAGTTTAAGCAGTTTCCCTATGGTCGCTCGCAATAACGCATTTCTCCTGAAGACCGCCTCCCGCAGGGGCCAGGACCACTCACCACGAAGAGAGAGCAGTGGCGTTCCGGCTTGTCGGGGGCTTTGGGGAGCCCGTTCCTGTTGAGCCTCAAGAAGAATCTCTCACTGCAGGAGGAAAAGAAGTTCATGTCTTAAAAACTGTTCAGTCATTCGGGGCTCGGCAATTTTCCAGGTGCTGCTCATCCCAAGTTAGGCTCCAAACGCATCAGGCCATTCAACTGACACCAAAAGTTTTTCTAGGAGATGGAAGCACACCTGAGACCATCAACATTTCCTTCCCTTCTGACAAAACTAGGGGAGCAGCAACTGCAGAAGCAGAAAATGTAAATATACATGCAAACAAAATTAACATTTAACATTATAGAATTGTACGCTTGTAACCTATATAATTTTATTAACCAATGTCATCCCAGTAAATGTAATATAAAATTTTTAATTAATTTTAAAATATATATATAGATCTTCATCGCCCGGTGATATATAAAATACATATATCTGGGCAAAGATATATATACATACACACACATACACACACACACACACGTCTTTATTGATTTCAGAGAGGAAGGGAGAGGGAGAGAGAAACATCAATGATGAGAGTCATTGATCGGCTGCCTCCTGCACGCCCCAGACTGGGGATCGAGCCCACAGCCCAGGCCTGTGCCCCAACCAGGAATCGAGCTGAGATCTCCTGGATCCTAGGTCAATGCTCAACTCTGAGCCATGCCAGCCTGGCTAATTAACTTTTAAAAGAATAAAATAGGCTTCCATATCAGAGATATCATTGTTATTATTTTAATAACAGAAACACCCTAAAAGAGAAAGCACGACCTAACATGTTTCGTGATTTTTTTTTCATGCCTGTGCCATATTATTTCATCAACATCACACGAGGACGCCATCTGAGTGCTATCCATCCATGGGAAGGCTTAATATTTTATGCTCTCATAAATCTATAATCCAAAACACAAAAAGAGGGCCCAAGAAAGGCAATTTGACAAGCCTGGTCCCCAGAGTCCAGGGTAACTCCCCCAGGAAAAATGAAAGGACTGGGACTTTTGACTTAGAAGGTTTCAGGACCGTCCCTGGTTCAAAACCGTTCCTTTGTGGTTTCCTCAATGAAACATACCTAGAAAACTGACTTGGGAAATAAATTATTTTACTAAATAAATGCGGAACTCCAAAACCATTTAAGAACTTGGTTTCAGCTAGTCAGAGCTCCTGAGCGTAAGACTGGTATTTGATTTTGCTTCTTGGACATCAGTCACCTACTAATACATAATGTTTATTGATTATATTTTAGCCCCAAACACACGTGACCCTTTCCCCTCTTCTGGATCACGGTCAGCATACTGTATGTTTTCTGAGATGTTCCTCTTCATCCTACTGACCCATGGGAACCAAATTTTACACTATCCTCTGACAGTGGGTCTAAAGTAACAAACAGCAATGAGATGAGCACACAAAAGTCACCAGGGCGCCCTAGATACCAGCAGCTGAACGTTAATGCTGATACAAAATACTCTCCCATATCTGCAAATTGCATCAACACTCTGGTAAAACAATGTTTCCTAAAGTATCCACTTCAGAAAGAGATCCCGTGGCTCTGTCACTATTTTCATTCCACTGGTCTAGACAGAATCCTGATTACGCAAGGACGATACTATATCACAGCCTGTTCCAGAAGGAACGTCAATATGCACAAAGTGATGACAGTCCCCTAGCTGAAGCTGCCTCCCGGGGGAGATAAAAAGACCCGAGGAAAGAAGGCATGCGTAATATTGGTAAAACCAGACTTCTTTTAAAAGGAAAAAGAAAGCTTTTGTGGCCAATATTTTAAAAATCCTTTTTATTTATTTGGTGACACGCTGTTATGCAAACTCAATCCATTTCTCTTCCTACGGGGCGATGTAGCAGCCACTTAATCAGCAAGTGGCGAAGAGGAAAGAAAACCTACTCAATGCCTTTCGGAGCCTTTGGATCGCAGATGCCCGCCCGGCCTCTCACGCCCGTTCGGAGGACACCAGAAGGCATGGCTTCGAGGCTGGGGACACTGAGTAAGTCCAGGGCATTTCATTCTGGTGCAGCTTCTAAAATTCTCTCAAACTTCTGCGGCCACCCACGAAGGTACGCCTGACTGTCTAGTGTAAGTCAAAGGGTGGCCTCAGGGAACGAAACTAGCTTTTGTGAATTTAAAGTGTCCTGTTATAAGATGTGCCCGCCTACATTACATCTCTGGCACTTTTTTCCTAATCTTCACAGGTTTGTGTGTGTTTCTGTTACACCGTGAGCCATGGGTGTCCCAGTCCAGGACTATTAACCTTCCCATCTCCAGCCACCAGCCCATGATCTGATCCCTCCTTAGAGTCTGATAAGACTGAACAAATGCAATCTTTTAGGACAAAATAGAACAAAATGCAAATAATCCAGAAGCTTTAACTCCCTCCTGACCTTACCTTTCTTCCCCAGAAGGTCCTTTACTTTATGGGAGGGAGATGCGTGAAATTCTCCAAAGAGACATTTCAATCAATGGTGTCTCGCCACCAGACGTGAGATTCGCCTAATTAACTTCATGGCACCTCCAGATTCTAGATCGTGCCAAGGAACCTGCCCCCTGCACATTTTATATCTTTATTATAGTAAACACATAGCAAGAGAGAAATCTACGATGACGTCATGTTTTCCGATGAGAATGTTTCCTTCAAAGTCAAGGACTAAATAAGCAACAAGAACACTTCTCGAAACTCTGAGAAACAAGGGCTGATATCATCACCCGCAGAGAAAAGCCACCCGACCTCCCCACATGTGCCAGGTTCTCCCTGAGGCTTCCCCGCTGGAGAAATTTAGTGGCCACCGAGTCCCGTATGCGAACCGCTATAAATCACTGTGTTATAAATCAGCAACGGCAAATTACTTCTTTAGAAATAAAGAACAACAAATCACAATTATTTGTTATTTATAGTCTGCCTCCTTTGAACAAGGATTGGCGGAAACCAAGATAATGAAGTAAGAGCATAAATAAGCATCCCCAGCACTGTCCCTGGGGGGAGACAGTCCAGGTAAACATACGCCCTGTGCTAGGTGCCGGGGAATACTCTTTCCATGGGCTTTCTCATTAAATTCTCACAAGCACCCTATGACACGGGGACCACGCCATCCCCACTTGACACACGAGACCACTGGGCTTGGAGATTTTAGGCAAGTTGGCCAGTTGCACCGTCCGTCAGGGTGCAGCCGGGCTGTGAATATGCAGAGTCTGACCTCAGCTCTTAACCCCCCTGCTGTGCTGTCTTGGGAAGAACATCAAACCTCGGGCCCTGCCCGGGGAGCCCAGTTGGCGGGGGTGGGAGAGTGGGCAGGAAGAGATTAACCGAAGAACTTATATACATATATGCATAACCCATGGACACAGACAAGAGCATGGAGAAGACCTGGGGCCGGGGGTGAGGCCGGGTAAAAGGGGTCAATGGGGGAGAAAGGGGACATGTGTGATACTTTCAACAATCAAAATAAATTTTTTTTAAAAAAAAAAACAAGATTCTTTATATTTAGCGCAACTTTAAAAAATAAAAACGAAATCATCATTAAATAGTATTTATTAACCAGATGACACATGCAGTTGGACTTCTACAAGGTCAAATCCTTTTTGTAAACCAGGCAGCTACAAAGTGTCTAAACTGATCTGGAAATGTTAATGTGTATGCGAATAGGTTCGACACTGTGTGTCCAGGAGGTTGGGAGGAGCTTAGGCACTGGAAGGGTTAGGAAGCACTGCTTTTCATATGTTTGTGAAATGAAAAGAGCACGCTGGTTACATTACAAAGAGACGGTGTAGAAATCCAGCCTTTCAGAAGACCTCTCGCCTTAGAGCTCGGTGGGATTTCATGCACAGAGTGTAAGTCCTGGGCGGGCAGGTATGTTCCTTTCCCTGTTTTATTCACAGGTGTGCTCCCGACGCACAGCTCGGGCCTGTCCCGGAGCAGGGGCACTGACTTTTGCCAAATGAATGAACATCAACGATTCAGCAGCAAGGGTGTGAAATCGATGCTGTTCGACGGAAGTGAAAAGACAACACAGACGATTTAACTTGTAGGAAAAAAATCTCTAAATGGAAAGACGGGAGAGCGTGCCGTATGCACCCGCCAGTTTTTACGGATGCTCCGTTCAGCATGACGGCTTCTGCCGAAGACGCTCCCCGGGGACAGGTCTGAGCGCAGAGGGCAGACTAGGCCCAGGCGACAGGAGGCAGCTCCACAGGCGCGTCCCACGCCCCCACGCCCGGCCGCTCCCTCTTATTACTAAGCACATCCCGCTGGAGTGGAAGGAGGAGAGGAGAGGTTAAGACAATCCCGTCAGGGAGAAGGTTGGAGGAGCAGGTGTGAGTGGCCAAGGGAAAGGGGGCGAGGGGAGGTCAGGGGGAGGCAGGCGCCCTTGGCAGCCCAACTGCATTGCAGAGCAGGGAAAGAGCCAGCTCCTCGCCTGAACTTGGGGACCATAAAGACGCTACTTAGAGGATCCTGCACCCCAAATAACCCATGTATATCTCCTACTTTCACCAAGTAAACAGAAATAGAACCAGGGCCACTCTGTCGATCAAAACCTAAAAGAACGTTTTAGAAATTCTGAAACTTTCACATACATCAATCACCCCATCTGACTTCAGGGAAACCTCCCAAGGGCAGGGAGCTTAGCGATCGCGGGGTTCTACAGGGAAGCAAAAGGAGGCCGAAGGAAGAAGAGTGCACACGGTCGCCGAGTCTGGCGCGTGCCCGTTACACACGCCCACGACGGCCACACCGGAGCTCCGAGTCCTGCCCGCCGTTACCTGATGGGCCGATTCTCCTTGCTGTCGAAGAGCGAGAAGATGACCTCGAGCTCCTCCCCCAGGTTGGAACACATGAGGCTCTTCATCTGCACAAAGAGGTGGTGGCTGCTGGCCTGCACTGGGGCGTCTTTCTTCCGATGTCGGTGCTCCATCTGAAGGACACCCCCCAAGGAAAACGTGATCAGCCCCAACCTAGGGTGGGGACCGCCCGACACACTCATACAGGGAGGAAAACAGCCTAAGTGGAAAATGCATGGACCCTGCCTAACCTACCAGAGGTCCGAGCTGAGCCCGGCCACCTCCAGCGTGCTCAGAACACACACACTGGCCTACGGCCGGGCAGCCGAGGCATTATTTTGAGTTTCGTCTCAAGAGTAATCACAATCCTCTACTTCTCACCAGAAGCAGAAAACGGAAGGGCTTGAAGGGGTGCAAAACACAAAACACAATATTCAAAAACGCTGACAGGCCCTGGCCGGCGTGGCTCAGTGGTTACAGCACTGGCCCAGGCACCGGAGGGTCACGGGTTTGGTTTCCTGTCAAGGACATGTACCCGGGTTGCAGGTTCGATCCCCCATGCGGGAGGCAACCAATCGATGTGTCCTTCTCACATCAATGTTTCTCTCTCTCTCTCTCTCTAAAAATCAATATATAAAATTTTTTTAAATACAACAAAAATGTCATGGTAAAAAGCGTTATAAAAGTTTCTAACCATTCACTCGCCATTTCTGTGCCAGGCCCTATGCACAGGCCTGTGTGTGAAGAGGGTGGGGGCTAAGGATGTGGAGGATCCTGCTTCCCGGACACAGACGACCAAGGGCTCATCTCTTTTCAGTCGCTTGACAATCAAAACAACAGTTCAGGGATTTTACCTCCACAGTAGCGGAGTCACGTCCCCTGCTTGGGGCTGAGTTATGAAACCCCATTCCACACCAGCCACCTTGGGTGCTTCTAAGTTTAGTTCAGTGACTCCTGGCTGGCTGACCAACATCTGCAGGCGACAGTGTCATCTACATTTACAGAAAATCACCAGCATGATTCACACTTTTATCTGTTAATTTGCACTACTCAAAAGTAAACGGTTAAAAAAGCAATTAACCAAACGCATCTGTAATCATTGCGTGCTCAACAGGCATGCTGGAGATGTCTCGGTGAAAACAGAGAATACAGCACATTTTCTTCAAAGGTGGACCTCAGCCCTGCGGCACGTGTTGGCCACAAGTCCTAGAAAAAGGTTCCTACAGACAAATATTCCAACTGTAGAAAAAAGCATAATTCTCCCTTGTCTCTATGAAGGTTGCTCTATTTACTGCTTTTCAAATTCTTTTCACCAGTATCAGTCATAAAACTATATTTCTTTAACTCACAAGGAAGCTTTTTTCCCCCCCTTGAAATTGCCAACTGAGGTACTGATTTACTGCAAAGTGCAGGGTAACAGCCCAAACTACCCTGAAGAAACGAATGGCCACTGAAGGCTCGAGCCGGAGGAACCTACAAAATCCTTATGAAAAGAAAGGATCTCAACAAGGCGCCTGGCCTTTACTTCCAACACCGCCACGGTCCCAGATCAACCGTGACATTCGCCACAACATGAGGGGGAAATGAGCTCGTCACTCATGCAGAGTCCACCATAATCTAGACCTGAGCTCCTGAGCCTCGGCGGCACCTGCAATGGCCACTGGAGCTCTTCAAAATACCTATGCCCAGGTCCTACCCCGGAGCAACTAAGCGAGAATTTCCAGGGGCTGGAGCTGCAGACCTGGGCCTTGCAAAAGCTCCCCAGGTGCAATGAGTTGAGAACCACTGGCTGAGCCCCTCTGCAGGGTGCAAACCGCAGCCGGATGAACAGATACTGTTGCATCTTTCGCATGATCAGCGCCCTGGAACCACGGTCTCTGCGCCCCACAGGTAAGGAGCCCGCCTGATCCTCCCCTCTGTGGACATGACCTGGGTCCCCAAATGCCACACTCGCCCCTCACCCGCCGTTCTCCCAGGTCTGGGAAGGAGTCAGACTTAGCTAGGTGATGATTACTTGTGTATCTCTTGGTAATTCGCTACTCTGGGAACTGCTAAAAATATCTCTGTGAAAATACTGCTACAATAACGAAACGAGAAAGGCGCGCTGGCACCTGCAGGGCTGTAATTTGGAAGTTAAAACAGACAGACAAACCCATCTCTGAAATAACTCACGGCTGCAAAGCCAGTGACTCAAAATGCACGTACAGTTCAGGTAGACCGCTGATTAGGAAAGTAAACAGCTTCATCCCCAACACTGGAGTGACGCAAATGTTTAATCTCCCTACAATGCGCTCATTACTGGGTGAATCTTTGCCACGAGGCTTTGTGACTAGTGACAGTCTGGGCTGGATATTTCTCTGTCAGGGGGGCTGTCCTGGGCTTTGCAGGATGGTCAGCAGCTCTCTCTGGCCCCCACCCACCAGATGTCAAAAGCACCTCTCCCCATCCCCGCCCCACACCACCCCCAATTGTAACAAGGGAAAATGTCCCCAGACATTGCCCAATATCTTGGGGGGAGGGGATTGCCTCTGTTTGAGAACCACTGGTCTACCCTCTAAGGATCACAAAACGAGCTGGGAACATGATCTTATAAAACCAAGAAAGGTTCCTACATAGACCCTCGGCCTGCACACATCCCTGGAGAATCCAGCGGCTAAGGTTTCCTTTATTCTCAGCAAAGCTGGCCTCTGGCCTCGGACGGCAAACCAAACCTTCCGGGAGCACATATGTTAACACCGTGCGGTTTAGCACTTTTTACCGCTTAGATGAGCACAATTGAGCAAGAAAGATCTGCGAACAGGGCTGTCAGAAACCTAAAGTGAGACTTTTTTTAAATGATGCAATATGGACTTGGGGAGATGCTGACACCTGTGTCTGAAATATGCACAGAGAAGATGCTGTTAAAAAAAGGAGAAACGGCAGCATCCTCTGCCGGGGCCCTTAGCTCCATGCCAGGATCCTTGGTCCACGGTGACAATAAATCATCAAGACAACAAGGGGTGGGTGCCGGGCCTGCCCCCTCCCTGGGAAGTCAATGTTGTCAGTCACTCTGATGTCGCCCAGACGAGACCCGGTGTCCCGGGCAAGCTGTGCGCCCCAGGCCCGGGTGTAAGAGGGCCCCTGAAGCCTAGAAGCGTTGGGGTTTTCTTTGGGCTATTTTCTTTGCTTTGGACACAGAAAAATGCAACCACTACTCAGGAGAAATTAAATATTTATGTAAAATCACAGCATTTCTCACCTGTGAACTGAAGACTGTGGACTAGGATTTGAGCTATAAAATGCCAAAAAACCAAAAACTAAAAACCAAACCCTCCCATGGCTGTCAAATTAACCATCACTCTAGGAAGCTCAATGTAAAGAAAACTGTCTACAAAGACTAAGTTTATTTCAACATCTACGTGGAGGTGTGGACAATCCAAGCAGATCCGTGACTAAGGAAAAATCTGAAAGTGGCATTAAGAACAGCTTTCTCAAATCAGACACACGCCCTGATGGACTTACTGGTGATTTTCCCCGTTTTCCAGACACAGATGACCTCAGGTCAAGAACATCCCTCCGTTCTGAGAAAAACACTGCGGGCTTGGAAAGCTACCCGAAGGGGGCAGGGGCTTCTGGAAAGGAGTCTGCTGCTCACCCCAGGCCCCCTCCGGGAGCATCACCTACAACTCCACCTGGGGGCGTGGCCTGCGAAAGCCCTTCCCAACCACCTTCCCCTCTGCCTTTGGGTTTTGAAGAGAGCTTTGTTCATATGAAGAGATTGGACAAATTTTATGCAAGTATGACTAATATGAGACTAAACACAAGCAGACTGGACCAGATTTGAGGAACCTAGATCCTAGGGGACAGCTGGAGCACTCCAAGTTAAAGTCCTCACTACGCAGTTTTTGTAACAAAACAAGGAAATCCTGTGCGATGCCGCGATGGGCACTACGGTCAGGTATCTCAGGGTTACGCACGGGCTCAGCCCTGAGGGATGGACTGGGGAGCGGGAGGGTTAGGGTCAGGCCTCCGGAGACCAAGAGACACTTCCGGGGGTCTGGGCGTAGTGACGGTGAGGCAGGGGGAGCCCGCACGGGTCAGCAAGGGTTGGAAACCACCGGTCACAGCCTCGTCCTGAAACACGACGGATGCATATGCGTGGCCTGCAAGCGTTTCACTGGACCAGGCAAAAAGCACGCAGATTTGCAGGAGAACCTACAGCCCGCCTGGGTTGGCCTCCCGGTCCTGGGAGCGGGCACGGGGAGGACATCGCGTCGTCCTGAGGTAACGTGTCTTAGTCCCGTACTCGGGGCACGGCCACCTCAGCTCTCGATTCTCCTTCCTCGCTCCAAATTAAACCCGGAGCGCCATGGAAACCACAAGGCAAGGAGGGAGGCCGAGCCGGGGCTCCCCGCACCTACCAGGCGGTAGAGCTCGGTGATGCTGATGTCCTCGGGGTCCACCATCGCGTACTCTTTCCTGGGCACCAGGTCCAGGCCCAGCTGTCTAGAAAACAGAGGGCAAACGTTTGGGAGAAGAGTCACCCTTAAGGAATACATTAACAACAATTAGTTTTTACTACATTGGCTTGAAATGAGACATATCAGCCACCACGCATCTCTCGCCCGTGGTTTTACTTTGTATGGTTACCGTGGTTGGGGACCCCGGGCAGCAGCTGAGAAACACATGATGACTTGAGCGGGCAAATTAGGGGAGAGGGGCTGGCACTCTCGGCCGGGCAATCCTGCCACAGGGGGGGGTGTTCTAGAGCGGGAGCCTTGAGCACCCACAAACTCTCACCACAGAGACCCTTCCACACTGACTGGTGGAGACTAGAGCTGGACACAACGTGTTCTGGGAGTTGGAGCTGGACAAGGGGAAGTGTGGCCTTTAGGGTTTGGCCTGGCACCACAATACCCAGTGACACTAATGGGACTCTCGGGCAACGTGCACAAGGCCGTCGGCCATTCACGGCGAGTCCATGAGGAGAAACTCGGGAAAGGCTGGGGCCCCACGGGTGCAGGCCGGGGCTGGAAAGATGGTTTCCTCTGGCAGGTGTCACGGTGGCTGACCCGTGTTCTAGGTCCGTCTCCAGCCTCGGAAGGATCACGTGCAGTCACTGATTTGTGAGGTCTCACCATGGACAGAGACAAAAGGCTCTAACCCTGCCCGTGGGCCCTGACTCCTCTCCAGGGTCCCTATGCCAGGCCACTGCGGTCGACACTGTATCATTTTATTCAGCTCCCTAACCGTCCGCGTCCCACAGGCCTCGGGGTGCCCTTGTCACGCCCTGTAGGTCAAGGGCAAGACACCGGCTCTGGCCCAGGCTACCCTCAGTCCCCCAGGCTAATCTCTGAGGATCGGGACTCCGCCTAACGCGGACGCCTTCCTGCACCCGACGCACGGCCACCGCTTTCTTCCTCTCGTGGGGCCTTAAACCCTGGAGCTCTGTGCCCTCACCAAAGCCACGCTAGAGCTGTCACGAGCAGACCTGGCTGATTCAGCACCTACGCCAGCCGGGGCTGCCCCAGCTGCCCGGAGGAACATTTGTTTCCAAGCAGGTTGGAAGGCGCTGGCCTTCCTAACGGCAGGAGCCGTCTGTCAGACGCCGAAACGGTTTCTAACATTTCCTTCAATTCGGTTTCTGTTTGAGAGACGTAATCATTTGTTCTCGAAATACCCACGTCTCCCTGTGATGGGCTGAACCGTGTCTTCCAAAGACCGACCCGCCGAGTCTGTTTCCCACGGGGCCCTCTTCCACCGAAAACGAATTTGTACCGAAAGGGGTCGCACACACACACCACCTGGAGGCCGAGAGCCGTTTTTCGGTCAGTGGTCAAAGGCCTCAGAGAAAGCAGGGCGCGAGCTCCGGGAGCCCCGAGTGTGCGCCGACCTTAGTAAACACCCTCTGCTGCTCGTCTCACGCCCGACGTGTTCCCAGCCCGCCGCCGATTAGCCCCCGGGCGGCTCCACGCAGAGCCGGAACCTGCGCGAGCGAAGGCTGAGTCGTCACGAGGTCGCCACCGCCGTTTTCCTTCCTCTCCTGTCCCCGCGTCCTCACGGGAACCGAGAAAGTGCCGCCTTCTTGCCCGCGCTCTGCTTCTAAGCTACTTTCCACAACTTAACTTCAGCCAGCTCTCCTCCTATTTACAAACCCGACCTTTCAGTGAGGACCAGCGTCATGACTAAGAGCCAGTATAATCCGGTGAAAACACAAAAAGTTTTCCCAAAATTAAAAAAGACGCACGTGCCCTGGCCGGGGTGGCTGGCTGGTCGCCCCCTGCGGCGAGCGTGGCATGCTCCACGGAAGCGCACCCGCCAAACCTGAAGCCCGCCTGGGAACAGACCTGGTCTGTCAGAAGCCGCGTCCGACACACCTGTGACGTGTCCTGCTCGTGAGCATGGGCCACCACCGGCCACACAGGACACTAGTGAGCCCACAGCCTCCCAGCGCCCACACCAGCCCGCCTGAGGGGATGTGGTTCTCGGCTCCGTCAATGACAGTGTGCACAGAACCCCAAAAGCGGAGGCCTGGGAAAGGCCCCTGAAGTGTCCTCGGAGCCAACGCCACGCCTTGGCTCACACCTGTGTCTGCGCTCAGCCCCCGAGGCGGCCCTGCGTGGCCGGTACTCACTCGTTGCCCCAGTCGAGCCGGGCGGTGATGTGGCGTTTGACGTCCTTCATCCGGTCGTGGGTCAGGTGGCCCACCAGGACCTGGCGCCGCAAGTCCAGGATCTCATTCATGATGTGCCACAGCCGGTGGAAGAGGTCGCCTTCGTTTCTCTAGGAAACAGGCAGACGGGCAGACTCAGTCGTCAGTCCCAACTGAGCCACACGCGTGACCGCGAGGAGAGGGAGGGGCGCGTCCTATGTGTTTGCCTCTCTGGGGACAGGTTATTCCTTAACAGAGTCTCCCTTCGTGTCTGCAAACACACTTGCGGCTCTGTCCCGTCACTTCTCGGACTGTCCAGCTCAGACAGTGTCCATGTCCCCCCTGGGCCTCCCCAGCGGAGCCTGACCTGGTCTCTGGGCTCTACCTCCTCTGCCTCCCTCTCCACCTCAAACCCTCCTTTCTCCAGCTCTCTCCAAATCCTACTGCCCTGCAAGGCTCCGCCTCCACCAGGAAGCCCTCCCTGACCTCTCTCGCTCCCATTTCTTTTCCCCCTTCTGGAAACCAAGGCTGCATGCCATGAAAGCCAACTCAGTGAAAGCATTATCTGCCAGTTATTTCTGCATGTCGGTCTTAACACATCATTGGAATTCCCATCAGAAGCTGGGCACCCGTAGGGCTCTCCAACCCTTTCACGGACAGATTTTCACTGCTATTATCCGGTCAGTATTTAGACCTTTAAAAAAAAATGGTGTTTTCTTTCCCACTTGTTAAACATTCGTGTAGAGTCAAGATGTTCTGTGAAATTCTCAAGCAAGAAGTGAAAAGGTGAGTTAAGCTCCTGCCTTCCAATCCTGGTTTTGTCACTTTCTGGTTTTATAGGCGTTGAGCATGAGTTTTGTCATCTGTGAGACAGAGACAGTGCTCCCTTCCTGCGGGGTTGTTTGTGGATTCGAGATAATGCTGGTGACGAGAGCCGGATACGCAGCGATGAAGGGAGTAGACTCGGGAGCCGAACTACCTCGATCTCCCTTCCACATGGGCCATTCCTGGCTGAAACCCCTCTAGCAACCTCTGAACCTCTCCACGCACTGAGCATGGCCCGGGACAGGGTGTCTCCGGTGAGGTTTGAGAGTGAGACCCCCTGGCAGACACGCACGCCCGGCCGCAAGGCCCGCGCTCAGGAAGGACGGCGGCTGCCCCTCCCGCAGCTTCCTGAGGTTATCTCACTGACCATTATTAAGTGACATTTTCAAGGACGTTACTCGGGCCTCCGCCGGTGTCATCAAGTAGAGCAGCTAGCGTCTCTCAAGCGTTTACCACGAGCTTAGATGCTCCGTGTGCTCTCGAGCGGCTCTCATGCGCAGCTTAGATTCAGGAGATAAATTGCCCTCACCTAGCCTCTTCCAGCAGAGAATCTGGACGCCTTAAAATGTTGAAAAACAGCAAGGGCAGGGCCCCATTACCCTCGAGCACTGTAACCTTCAACCAGAACGTTCGCCATGAAACGTCTTCATCAGGACGAGAGAACCCAAAAGGTCCAACACGGCCAATCCAGCCTCGCTCTCGAGGTCAAAAACCTGGGCTCTCCAGGATAAACCCTGTATCTGTTCCCAATATAAGTGATCACCAGTCCAGCATCCAGGGAAATTTTACAGTAATTCTGTCTCCCTTGCGCAGCATACTGGGCGGTGGGGAGGTTACTACGAGAGCTTACAACACACAGATTTTCAAGCCAGTCTAGTGCGTCCCCAAAATAGATGCTCCAGACCTCAAAAGCAGGTAAAAATAGCTAGAAAAGGCAGAACCAAGAGGAAATTCAACCTTGTTCCCCATATAAAAGGGAAAGTCCAGGAATGGATAACACTGTGGTTATTTTTATAAATCTCATGTTGGGCATTTAGGAGGCAGGAACTTGAGCATTTCAAATACTTTCATTTTCCATGTTAGTGTCATGCATGATGCTATTTTAAGTAAATAATGCTTGGATTTTAGATTCTTTCATATATATATATGTATGTGTATATATATATATATACACATACATATATATATATCTTTTTAACCTCGAAGGAGAGCTGGGTTTCCTTCAGTGGCCCAGCATAGAGCCCGGGGGTCAGGTGCCTCAACTTTACCTTTTCCAGATCCCGGCAAAGCTGAGACTCAGTATTTCATCTAAGATCATCCTATGGATTTTACTACTGCATCCTAAAGCCACAGGGCCTCGCCAGATAAATTCCAAATCAAAAGGCTTTTTCTTAGTGGCTTTTTAAAATTCTTTCATCTCAGTGAAATGTCCAATTGTGTTTTCTATGGAACAAATAATAAAAATTGTCATTCTGCCCGGCTGGTGTGGTTCAGTGGTTGAGTGTCGACCCATGAACCAGGACGTCCCCGGTTCGACTCCCAGTCAGGGCACAATCCCCAGTAGGGGGCGTGCAGGAGACAGCCGACTGGTGTTTCTCTCTCATCGATGTTTCTCTCTCTCCCTCTCCCTTCCTCTCTCTGAAATCAATAAAAACATATTAAACATTATTTTAAAAACCGTCCTTCTGTGCCCGTGTCCCTCACTGACTTGGACGGACTCTTCGCAGGCTTTCTAATCGTTTTCTCAGGATAAGGTCACCTTGGTATTTTGAATATATCTCTGCAGATGACTAAGCTGTTCTGTATGTATTTTTGAAAATTTAAAAAAAAAAAATTGTTTTCATCTGCACCCCCAAAGCTCTGCATGCACAGGGGTTCCCCCCGAGGGCTGTATCCACGTCGGAGCCCCGGCTCAGCCACTTTCCAACGAGGCAGCCGAGAGCCAGACTTCGCTCTCTGCTCACGCTCCTGGTCGGCGAGCTGGGGACAATCGAGGTCATTACTTTCTCCAGCGGACGTAAGGAATAAGTGAGGTGCTGCCTACGGGGTAATCCCCACAGGGTCTGCACCCCAGGTGCTCCATCAATGCACCTAGTTATGAAAAGTAAATAAGTACATATATTTAGACCCCCAAAACAGGGACCCTCTCCCCTTTAATTCAGGAAACATCCCTTTTTCTGGTATATTTAGAAAATCCTCACTGATTCTGGCTAAGCGGACTATCACCTTCAGTACACTTGAATCAATTATAGCAAATGAGAGTATAATAAAATGCCGCCAACGTGCAAATTACGTTGAAAATAAGTTTATTTCTCCCTTAAAATTTAACATTTTCCGAAAGCTTGGCACTAGTTCCATGTAAGACATCCTATTTGATGAGATGTCAGAAAAATTATCTTTTATGGTCCTACGGCAAAGAAAAGAACATATCAGACCCGTGCTGGGTGCACACAGGGACCCCAAGAAGACCTCAGCTCTGTGTCCCGATTCCCGGGGAGTGCTAGGGGCTTACAGCAGATGCTCAGGCGTGAGCCAGCACTTCCCCTCGTTCAGACATTCCTTAAAACAATTCTCCAGCCCCAGACATTGTGCGACTGGACAGCGACCTACCACATAGAGCTGTTTCCACATGGTCCCCCAGTCCCTCAGCGTCGATGTCATCTCTGTGATGACCGAGTCTTCGGTAGGAATCACCATTTCAAACTGTCTGTGAAATGAAAAAAGCAGAAGAGAACATATGTGCAGATGTCACGGATAAGCGCTTTCTCTGGAACACTCTACAGCTAAGCGGGGGCAGGACGCCGCCCCCTCTCTGGGCTCTGCGGACAGCGGCCGGCCGGGCTCCACACGGCGCGGGGAACGCCGCGGGGGTCACGGCGCTACGGTCCCCAGTGCGCGGCCACGGCCCCGGTCGCATTTGAGGAGCGTGGGGAGAGAGCAGTGGCATCGGAGGAGTCCTGCTCCGGCCACAGCGGGACCACGGTGAGCAGCTCACTGACCCCCTCCCGGCCCCGAGGCCCTGGCCTGTAACCCTGGGGGCGCTTGCTTTCCGAGCCCTGCGGCCCCTCGGCTCCGAGGCAGGGACGGACTCAGTGCGATGCTCAGGAGCTGATGGCTGCCAGCAGCCAGGCTCCCCCAGGGTAATAAATAACCAGACCCGGGTACTGACTGAACAGCCACCTGACGTCACCACCGCTTCGTTTTTATTCCTGGTAAGCGGGGCCGTGACACTGGTTGGTTTTCACTATCCGTAATGTTCCCAAGCATTGCAAACCTCACTAAGGGCTGGAGCCATTACGGACATTCAAACGCGCATCGTAAACCGTCCCTCCCTCTGGTTCGGGCACTATAACTGCCCCATTTCTTCTCTAGAAATCAGACTATGCTTGGAGAGTATCCAGCCCGAGGCATAGAGACAGAAGGACCAGGCGACTTCACTTCTTCTCTGCACACACAATAACCTTTCCACAGTCCCTCCGTTCCCATGCGGGTTAAAATGGGTCAGTGGCCATAGCTGCTGACTCTCAAAAGAATGCCACCGACTCCAGTGACGGGGGATCTTTACTTGCGCTCTTCTCAAGGGCAGTGTCCGCCGTGTAGAAGGAAACGGCGCAGGGGATGCTGTCGGGGTGACCAAGAGGAAGCGACGTCTCGGCAGGAGGCTCATCGACGCCCCGCTGCGCCTTTCTGACGCTGGGCCCGACGTGTAACTCCCTTTGCAAAGCCTTCTCCCGGCAGGTACGGAGCTGGGATCGCGCCTCGGTTTCTCCACCCCTGAGCCTCAGGGCCTGGCTTCCTGCTGCTGCTAAAATACTCGCCCGGGAGCAGTTCCCTTCCTCCCAGAGCTGAGCCCCCGCTGGACACGGGGAGCGGGGACTCCACGCTAGAAACAAAGTAAACGGCAGGCGTGAACCGTGTCACGTACGGACCCTCCCACCAAGCCTCCCGGCGGCCTTTTCAAAAGGCAGTGCGCGCATCTTGTTTCCCAAGTGGCTGCTGCGATGTACACGATGAATACTGGAGACGGGGCGGACGGGAGGACTGGCGGCCAGGTCAGGCTGAGAGCGACAAACGTCCAGGAAGACCCTCAGCGTCCTGGACGTTCTGACCACACAGGCGCGGCCTCGCTGCTCGCACACAGGGGCCCGTCAGTCCCGGGCCCTCGGCCGACCCAGGAGACGACTCGGAGGGATTCAGTCTGCGGGAAGCTGACCTGGGCTTGTTCAACCGAAATGTCCATCTTCAGGAGCGCACCGTGGCCGTCCTGGGCGAGCCAGCGGCGAGCTGTTCCTCACACCCACCCGCCATCGGTCCGTCGCGAGCAGCTGCCCCTGAAACTCCGTTCCGCAGGCGCTTCGCAGCTGGTTCGCCCCGGGGGGCCCCGCGGGCGGCTGATCCCCCGAAAATGAGGCAGGTGACCTCAGGGCCCCAGAGCGGTTCCTCTCGGGGAAGCAGTCGCCCGGGGAGACTGGTTCCTCAATGTTTTCAGGCTAAAGTTTTGCTTCCTGTGAACAGTCCTAGAATTGAATCTAGGGTTTCGATTCCAACAATTTTATTTTTATATTTTTTTTTTAGAAAATGAACTTTGGTTCCACCGCCAAGGTCTGTCGTATAATGTCCATCCTGCCGTACGTCGTGTGGGGAACCCACCGCCGAGTCCTACGCTGAACCCAGCTTTGAGTCACCTTTGTCTACAGTTAACCTTCCTCGGGGCTCAGGGGACAGGGACAGGGAGGAGACAGTTACCAACCAGGACAGAGAAAATAAGTAGCCCGGGCCGATGCGGCTTCGTGGTTAGAGCGTCGGCCCACGGACTGAAGGGTCGCGGGTTCGGTTCCCAGTCAAGGGCACGTAGCTGGGCTGCACTTTGATCCCTGGCGCCCGTCGGGGCGCGTGCCGGAGACAACCAATCGTGTCTTTCACATCGATGTCTCTCTCCCTCTCTCTCTCCCCTCCCTTCTTCCACCCTCTAAAAATCAGTGGAAAAAATATCCTTGAGTGAGAATTAACAAGGAAAAAGTAAAAGGCGGCACGTATTTGAATGAAGACTATGTCCCGCCCGAATGCGATTCCAGAGGCAGGGCTTCCGCGGGCTCAGCCGTGATCACCTTTGTCGGCACCTCTCCTGTCTGCTCCTCGGTCAGGGTGTGAGACGGGGCCGGGGGGGGCTCTTTGCTCTGGAAAATTGAGGGGGTCCGTGTGGGGTTTGAGACAAAGGTCGCACAGAGGACTGGCTACACAGGTCCGCTGCGGCAGACGCTGTCGGGACCAGGAGGAGGCCGTGGGTTTCCACGCCGCCCGGCCCGGATCACCAGGGCAGGCCGCGCGGAAGAGAGCGGGCCTGCGGCCGCAGTGTTTTGGGGACGGTCCTCTGGTGGACCTGAGGAGGGCCAGTGTTTTGGGGACGGTCCTCGGGTGGACCTGAGGAGGGCCAGTGTTTTGGGGACGGTCCTCTGGTGGACCTGAGGAGGGCCGGGCCCCGTCAAACCGCTCCTGGTGGGAGAACGCCCAAAGGACCGATTGCTCTGCCCGACTCACTGCCGGTGGATTACGGCCGCACAGCATTTCTGCAGGAACATTTATGACAGGAGAAGTAGCGGTGGCGATTATGAGCATCAGAATTACGACAGTTTTCAACTACTGTCTTCAGTGATCACTGCTATTAGTACTAATAAAAATGATACTGCTTAAAGTAGCTCAGACATGTAGCATGAGCACCTCCTAGACCCTAAATTTATCCTCACAGGGAACAAAGTATTTACCCCCCAGTCTCTCAGCCGTGTGCAGAAGTTATTCCTCCGAACCAGGACTGGACACCCTGCCTCCGTAGAGCGTGGGTGTAACAATCACCCACTTGAATAGCATCCTTGGAATTCTTTCGGTGAACCTCAAGTTAGAAGATATAATTTACTATGCTCTAAAATGTGCTTTCATAATTCAAAAAAAAAAAAAAGGCTATTTTTGGCTCATTGAGGGAAAATGTAATTTTTTCAGCTGAACCTGTATTATTTCTTTTGTCATAAAATAAAAACTATTCAATGATCCAACGCATACTCCTTGAGGCAGCTCACGTTTGGGGCCAAACCCACGGCCGCTCACACCGGCCTGCTCGTGTGAGCCACTCAGGAGGCACGTCCCCCGGGCTGATCCTGTGGTATTTTATTGGGACGATCTGGGGTCCCGACAGCTGCCTCGAGTCCTTTTGAAAAGAGACTGGAAAGACTTTTTCAACAAATCCCAGGTAGTCAATGAACTCAAGTGAGGAAAAAAAAATATCCCAGAAATGATGTTCTCTGGAGAAAAATAATGGCTTTGTGAAGCGGTCACACGAGGACGTGGTGTCCTCTCCGATCGGAAAGACAGTGAGGCCCAGCTGCTCCCAGTCGGCGGCGAACCCGGGAAAGTCCTGGGCCCCGAGGCGGGGCTCGGCCTCGGCCGGTCTGGCCGCCGAGCCTCCCCACAGCGGAAACCCCCGAGCCCCGGCCCCTGCGTGGGCTCAGGCTGCCTGGGTCTGCGGACCGCGAGAAGCCTGCCCTGCGCCCCGGGTGCCACCGCGGTCCCGCGCTCGGTCACCTCCAGCTTCACCAAGGCTGACAACGCACCAGCGTCTACCGTTCCCGGGTCGGGACAATCACCCAGGCGGCCGGCTCTCGGCAGGAGCAGTGGCTCTGGGAAGATCCCCCCACTACCAATAAAACTCACTCCTTACCCTTTGTTCTTGACAAAGGCGTTTTTCAAGTGAACGTAGCTGGAAGGAAAGATACCCTGGAAGACAGAAGGCGAAGGTTAGGGTGCTGGCGGCCGCTGGGGGGGGTTCCCAGGCCACAACCACGGCAGGGTCGGGCGGGGGAAACAGCGTCCCGACCACACGCCCGGGGCCCCGTCGGTCGTCGCTTACACTCATCCCTTCTCTACTCGGCCCTGGGTTACACATTTAAGATTCCCTAAAACAAATGTAACCAAAAAATTAGGTCTCACTCAAAAATATATTTTTATAGGACAGGATTTTTTAAAAATTTTAGGAATTCTGCTTAGAAGGTCATATTGAATTTTTTAAAAATATGACATGGTTTTGAAAAAAAAGGTTATTGTTTTTTTGTTTGTTTGAGGTGTTCTTTCTTTGCCCCAAAACATTTGTGTGTGTATTTTAAAATATACACTAAAAAAATACCAACTGGAGTTTGGAGACCATGCGTGTATGACGTGTCACGTTAGAGCTGTGACGGGAACACGGCGGAGATTAATCACCAGGCCGCCCCTGCGATGGAACAGAAATTAAACAAAAGGAGCCGCGCTGGCCTAGAGCTTTCATTGTAGGGAAAAGACGGGACAAGAAAATTGGTCCTTTGTTCTAAATGGGAAATGGAGAGATGCAACATTAAAAAAAAATGAGCATCAATTTTATTGTCCATTAAATGAGAATATCCTCTGAATGATTTTGATGTGTAGTCAAATGACAAATTCAATTAAATATTTAGGAAAGCAAGTGTCATTTGAATACATTATCACCTCTGTGGATCCAAGGATAACATAAAATTTAATAAGCAAATTCTGTATACGTAGCAGTAGGAAAGAGATAGAAAGGTTCGAAAATACTTTTCTTTCCTTCAAAATTTAAATTTGCCTCAATATGGTAAGATTAACAGAGTAATTATCATTAATAAGAAAAAAGTCAGAATTGTAGGTTAGAAGAATGCCAGAAATAACAGAAGCCTAATAGATTTTTTTTCCTCAAACGGGTTCTAAATGGATAATTAAACACTGAAGCTACGTTTGCATGTGAGCAGCAGATGTCCAAAAATAACTTTAAATGAGGGGCAAGTTTTAAAAAAAAATTAAACCTGTCTACTCTTTGGTCCCTCGGGCTCTCCTTTAGAATATCCAAAAATAAATGAAATAAAGTAATTAAACATAGATGTATCCTCCAGAAAAAGGGTAAAAGGCAGAAAGACGGGCAAAAGAGAAATGACACAAATTCTTGTCTACAATCCTAATGAAGTCAGAATTCAACCAAAAAAAAAAGGAACGTGACATATAAAAAATATTAGAGAATGTGGGAAGTAGGGGTGAAAGCTGGGGAGATTAAAATAAATTAGAAAAATGCAGAAATAGGTAAGGATTATTGTCAAAACCCTAAACTGTACTAACGAAGGGTCGAACAAAAATCATATTACTTCCCACTATAATTCCTGAAGATTTGTACAGATATACAAGCGAGTCTTAGCTTCTGTCTGGAGCGGCAGAGAGATGAGCCCTCTACGACCCGGTTTCCCCAAAACCCAAAGGAACTCTTCACGCACCGCTCGGATCAGGCAGGTTCCCCAACCGATCTTCACAGATGATACCGTGGAAAACGTACGGATTAAATACCTCGAGTTAATATTTCTTTTCGAATACGTGCCTCCCTGCCTGAACTTTAATTTTGCCCTTTGCAAAACTCACACTTCAAAAAGATTTTGTTTATAACTAATGAGCTTATTAAGGTCTTCTCAGTACAAATTTCCAGAGCTACGGGGGATTATCATCCGAGCGGCGCATCTTAACTATAAACCGACTTCAAAGGAATTTCCAAAATTATGAAAATCCTCGCTGCCACTTGGCGTCTCAACGAAGAGTCCCAACTGTAACTGCAATTGTGTAACGAAATAAAGTAAAATCACCGACTCTTTTCTAAAATCCCATAATTGTGTTAGAAGTAATAGGGTTTTTTACCTTGATATTTGGGTTTTTTAAGGCAAATCCTCTGTACCAGCCTGTGAAGAAATAATCAGAGTCACGTTTAAATAAACCACTGTGGTACGTTAAAGAAAAGAAATGACAGATCTCTCTGGTCTTTGCTGTGTGCTCGGGGAAATTCAAGGATCGGTACAAGATTTAACAGATTTCCAAATTCCCTTTGCCCGAAGCCACAGCCCAGAAGGTGCCACCAAAGGACAGTGCTGGGCCCACAGTCATGCAGCGAGTGGGCACGTCCTCGGGCCACTGTCCCGGGGTAGTGACGGCCCGATGGCGCGGGAGGAGTGAGTCCAGCATGGGAAATACCGTCAATGCCACCGTAGTAACTGCCCGGGCCACACTTCTGTAAAGTATGTGGCTGTCTCACCCCTGTGCTGTCCCTGAACCCAACACAAATAAAATTAAAAAGAAGAGTGAAGCCAGGCCTCACCCACTACGAGAATTAGCGGGCACTCTTCAATCAATAACAGAGCTTGATAGGCTAGAATATTACGGTATCATCAATCCCGAATAGGGACAACGGGGTACAAGGAGAATGAAGCCCTGGTTTGGGTGGGGCTCAGTGGTTAGAGCGTCGGCCTGAGCACCAAAGGGTCCCAGGTCCACGTCCCAGTCAAGGGCATGTACCTGGGTTGCAGGTTCGATCCCCAGCCCCAGTCAGGGCACATGGGGGGGGGGGCAACCAATGGATGTGTGTCTCTCTCTCACTGATGTTTCTCTTCCCCCCCCCAACTCTGTCTAAAAATCAATGGGGTGAGGTGGGGGGGGATGGTTCACTGGGACTCCTGGAAAACTTCGAGGTTCACAGCGGTGTGGACAGAGTGTAGACACCGTGTGAACCTCAGTCACCACGGGCCACTCACCATCACACTTCTCCAGGATCTGAACGGTGTCTCCAATTTCCAGCGACAGGCCATACGGGACGGTGCCTCGAAAACTGGCAATAACTGCAAGAAATGACAGAAGAGATGAAGACCATCACACCCGGATGGGCAGTCACAGCGCTTACTGTTCACTATCGCGAGCAGGAAAAAGGAACGGGGACGGGGTACACGTTGCTGGCGAGGATCCACTGTCATATTTCAACTTTATATACTTTTGAAGAGTCGATCTTTAAGTGTATATACTTTGCCAATATCTCGGTCGAATAAACATGAATTTCAAGGATGTGGAATTACTAAATGGCCACGCCCCGCCTGTCCGCTCCCCCGGGGGAGATTCTCCACGGATACACGCTCAAAGGTCACAGAGAAATGCATTTCTCACTCGTTGCTGAGCGGGGTCCCCCCTTCTCCCGTATCGGTGAAGGAGGCGTCTTCTTAGACTGTAAGCTCAAGAGATGGGCCTGCGCCTATTTGCTCTCTACTCAGTCGCCAGGACCTAGCCCAGCGGCCTCTGTGCAGTGACCCACGGTGACACTGTATTTCGCAATGACCGGGCCCCGCCCCAGGACTAAGCGCACAGCCACCGCGCCCACGCGCCTGGGACGGGCGGGGAGGGGGCACACGCGGCACTACCGCCGGTTACTGATTGACTGGCTTCCGAAAGCTCTGCGGGGCTGGACGGCCCGGGATGTGAAGGCCGAGAGAGAGCGTGTGTCGCTCAGTGGAGCCCAGGCGACTGCAGGGCTCTTTAGAGAAGGAACACAGCGACCCTCCCGGGGACGGCGGTGCTTGACTCATAAAGGAGGCGAGACCGGGGAAATAGCAAAACCGCGCCTCCGGGCACGAAACGAGGAGGGGCGGCGTTCCACACCGTGCACGCTGAAACCCACCCGCAGCTCACGTCCAAGGAAAATGACAGGGAACGCGCCGAGTGCCTGCCTTCAAAGGCCAACACGTTGGAAGCGAACTTGAGAATTCTGTTTCAGAGAGATGCAGCTACAACCCCAGGCCCCCAGCAAAGGGTCGCGGCTGCCGCGAGCGTGCTGGAGAAACCTGCGGGAAACGCGCGTCCGTCAGGACTAAAAACGTGCCAGGGAGCGGCGGGCTCTTAGAGACGGTAAGGCCCCTTGAGACCCGTAAACAAAATCAACAGCAGAAACCGAAACGCGAGACAGAAAACATAACCCCGAGCCCACGGGATGGATGCGAACAGGCACACAGCAGCCCCGGCAGGACGCGCGACAAGCAGGACGCGCGAGGCCCCGTTCCAGCTCCAACCGTGGGCGGCCTGGCACCGACGGGCTCGACGTCTGCGTGCCCCGCAGGTCCCCGCAGAACTTCCAGAGACCTCTTCGTACCAGCGGCTGACGATTTAGAAATCTCATAAAGCTGGTAATTTAGAACCAACGACTGGATCCTCAAGCTATCGCCTAACAGCCCACTTAGTTAAGCAGCCAGAGTAATAATTTCACCCGCCATGAGAATGACGGATGCGGGGTTCGTGGTAGAGGAGACGGACTACGGGGGAGGTGGAGAGACACCGGCAAATGCGGGCAGAGGGCGGGATTAAGCCGACTCCTTCCAAACACCCTGTTTCTCATGGTGGTCTCCCAGGGAACCCCAGCCCAGGAGGGCCACCACCGCACCTCAACTGAGACACAACCCGGTGACCCACCCACACCGCTCAGCGCCCCCTACAGACTGTACTTAGGGGGACACCCCCCTAGTCCTCCATCCCTCCCCTTCTCCCAGGGGACCACGGTCACATGAGGTTCACCTCTCTCTTTCCACCCCGCTCCCACCCCAACCCCCAGGGCAGACAGCAGCCACCGGACCATGGAGCTGAGGGAAGGGAGCCCCCCGGCCACCCCTCAGCCTCCGCACAGCGTGAGGACTGCAAGGGCCTCGTGGGAACCATCGCATCCCTACCATCCACACGGCATCTGTGGCCTGGTGTTCGTGGGGCTTATGCTTCCCAAGAAGTTCATCTCACCCTGGAACCCCCCACTTTGTAAACTCTCTGTGAAGCTTTCTCTTTTCCCTCAATGGCTATTTCTAAAGTAAAAGATATTTAGAGGAAAACAATGCTGCCAGTTTCTCTTTGAGATTTTAATGGTAAGTTAAGGTTAAACTCGTGCAACTATCACAGCCCGATGAGAGAGCCAGGATAAAAATGAGCTTTACCGACTCGGCACTTATCAATTATAGGTCCGCTTCTAAACCCGTCCTCGGGGTTTCTCAAGGGCGCCGGTTCCCCTGGGGATCGGGCCCTCTGCTCCGCCCCACTTCCGATTTCATAAGCTAATGAAGCAACCGCTTCCTGGGCCTTCTCACTGTAAATTTCAGTAACTATTGGTCTCAGATGTTGTCTACAGTCATGGAAATCTGGATTCTTAGCTAGCACATTGCTGCACTAGTTAAAAGAAACTTTTAAAAATTATTTTTATTTTTAAAATGTTTTTACTGATTTCAGAGAGAGGAAGGGAGAGGGAGAGAGAGAAACATCAGAGATGAGAGAGAGTCGTTGATCCGATGCCTCCTCCACGCCCCCGACACATCGAGCCCGCAACCCGGGCATGTGCCCTGACCCGGAATCGAACCGTGACCCCCTGGATCACAGGCCAACACTGAACCACTGAGCCAAGCTGGCAGGGCTCACACACCTCATTTTAAAAACAGATTTAAAATCGCTGTGCTTGACTAGGGTTAAACATCTTTGTAAATATTTATTCTTTCCCCTCTTGCGATGAAACTTGCCAAACAAATTAGGTAAGATTTCCAAAATATCTTCAAAAACAGACAACAGCTCTGCGGTTAGAGCCCAAACCAGCCACTTATTTCACAATAAGGTAATTAGGGACAATCCATCCACTGCAGTTCTTTGGTGTGAATGATCATTTTGCACTTGTTTTTATTTTTCCGAGCACCACAGGGGGTGACTCAGGCTGTTCGGGATGGGAACGCCTTCGGGGCTTATTCACAAAGCGGTGCCTCCAACCCTCCCTGGCCGGCGAGCGGAATAACTGGCGCCCAGGACGATCAGGTCAGAGACAGGACTTTCAAACTGCACAGACAATTTTATTCTGGGGAGAGAATCTCAAACTCCCCAAAACAACTTCCACACACAAAACTTACATTGAAGGCGGAATGCTTTCTCCTGCAGGCGTGTGGGAATTAATATAACTCCACCTAAACACAAAGGTGAATTAGGAGCTGACATTCCCAACCCGCCCTAGAAGTTACACACATGAGAGGGACACATAAGAAGATACGGCTGTTTCTTCTTGTATTAATAACTATCGTTTGTTTGTTTAGAAAAGCAAGGAAGCGTTTACTGGCCGCAGCAAACACACACTCAGGACAGTGACAGTGACAGTGACAGAGACAAGGACGGTGACAGAAGAGGCAGCCGGACAGCCGGGGCTGGGCTGCTCTGGCCACGGGGGAGTCAGAGGAAAGGGGGCCTTGGGGACAGGTTCGGGGTGAGTCCGGGACGAGCCGCCGCTGCCCATTGCTCCCTGGTTGCAAGTCTCCTGGGGACCTCGGAGTTTAGGAGATGCGGGCCTGAGGGGGAGGCTCAGGGAGGCGGGAAGGGCGCGGGCGGGCGCCCGGGAGCGAGAGCAATCGGCGAGGGCTTTTTACAAGCCGCGCGTTAGTTGTGCCTTACGACGCATTTGCAATGCACTGAAAGTTTCATTATTAGTAATAAATATAGGTAAATGGAGTGAATTCTTGAAGTTAAGAAGCAATCAATATAAATGAATCATTTAATTATTTCCAAATAAAAATAAATGGATCAAAGAACTGACTGCAGGCTCTCAAGGGGCCAAAATAATATGCTTTAAAATTCTGAGCTTATCAACTTCTTGTAAAATTCAAATACAAAAATACAAACAAGTCAATAAGTAAATATCAAACAATGTCCCTGCCATCTAACGTTTTACTGCTGCGTGAAATATTAAAGATTAAGATACTTCTTGAAAGTTTTTTCAATCACTGGTTTTTAAGGTCTTTTCGTGTACTAAACATTTGTGCATTTTTAACCTTTTCAATAAACTTAGAGTGTCTGGTTTGAGTGCTAGAGAATAAAAGGCAGTTTTTTTAAAAAAAAGAAAATCCTGCCTGATTCTGTGAGTTCATCCTAAAAGTATCGGTAACCAGGAAGGTTATTTTTTGGTTTACCCGGGAGACACATGTAGAACTAAGCTCTCTTAGGCCAGGAAATTCCAATTTATACTTGGGGCTAAACAGTTAAAATACCAAAAATCACTGGAAAAACATTCCGACACCCTGTTTGACGCCGTGTGGCAGGGAGAGGTCTCAGTGCCCCTGGTCACCTCCTCCCCACCGCCTGCCGGGCTCTGACATCTCGGTAAGAAAACAGGGCCTGGTAACCAAGGCCTCCCAAAGCAGGTGAGCTAAACGCACCCCCTTTCCTTCCACAAGTGAGTGTGTTTCTTTCTTTGTCGTAAGATTGAGCCTCGGTGGGTCCCTGATACGCACACAGGAAGGCGACATGGCCACAGTCATGGAGCAAGTGACAATGCTCCATGTGAGGGATGCACACCCGCCCCCGCCACCCCTCACACCACCCGCCAGGCACCCACCCCTCACACCACCCGCCAGGCACCCACCCCTCACGCCACCCGCCAGGCGCCCACCCCTCGCGCCACCCGCCAGGCGCCCACCCCTCGCGCCACCCGCCAGGCGCCCACCCCTCGCGCCACCCGCCAGGCGCCCACCCCTCGCGCCACCCGCCAGGCGCCCACCCCTCGCGCCACCTGCCAGGCGCCCACCCCTCACGCCACCCGCCAGGCGCCCCCCGAGGGGGAGGAGCCTTGGAGCCCCTCAGATACGCAGCACAGAACTGCTGATTTCGTCGGCTGGTCCCAGATAGGAATCCGTTCTCTAAAAATAAAGACCCAGAGCAGCCTCCAGGGACGAAAGTAAACAGGGGAAAATAATTCACAGGCTGTCACCCTTCACTGTCGGCGCAGGAGCAGCGCGTGGTGTTGGCAACGCCTTTTGCAAAGTCAAGTTGACACTGGACAAGAACTGTGGCTATCCCTTGACCTTCCGCGCCGTGTGCGGGACAGAACGTGTCATTCTGGTCTGGATAATCTAAAATGTCAGCCAGCGGTCACCCTGGGACTCCCGTGGAAATTCATTAGTTCCAGCCGCCAGCGGGGCTAATGACGACGGTAATTGCACTCGCTGGGTGGCTTGATTGCTCTGTTAGCGGGAGGAGAGGCCACTACAGGCCAACCTGGTGCCATTCAAGCCTCGGAGCACAAGGTAAACTACGAACGCACCCCAGACAGAAGCTGCCTGTAAGAAACACGGCTGAAACTGAGCTGCATCCGTGACGATTAAACAGCCGCAGTGTCTCAAAGGAGATCTGAGCGTCCGAACCATCACACAGGTACCTCTGGGTCCGTGTGGCTCCGGGAACCCACTTTCTCAGTATAAGAGAAAGAACTTCACTGCTGTCGAGACTGTCGCTACGGGCTCGTCGGGTTACTAATCCCCACGCTGACTTCAGATTCCTCCTGCCCGACACAGAGGCCCGGAGGCTGGCTTTGCAGAGGGCGGGAGAGATGCCCTTTTAAGTGGACACTGGCGTTCGGGTGTGGAAAGCGAGTTCCTCGGGCAGCTGCTTCGAAGGAGAACACGCGTCGAGACTGGGGAGAGGCCGGGGGGAGAGCTCAGGTGGGTCTGAACGGCGGCTGCTCGAACCTGAGACACACCCAGCTGCACCGAGAGCCCGTCCACAGCCCACCGCAGGAGCCCACCGGGCTGTGCCACACGCCACCGGCAGCTGAATAACAGAGTCACCTTTTCCAGGTGTTTTTAAGTCACAACGACACGCAGAAATCATGAGACAGCAGCCGCGTGGCTGGAGTGAGCACAAGCCGAGCGGCTCCGTCCTTCCTAACCAGCCCTCCCGGCGCCCGGAGTCTGGAGGGGAAGGCGGGGCACACTGCGCACCCCGCCGCCGGGCAGTGGGCAAGGTCTAGCGCGTCCTCCCTCCAAGTTTAGCCAGAGCCGAGGAGAGGGGCTCTTTCGTCCTCGGGACTCTGAGCTCTGAGCGATGCGAAGGGCTCGGACTACGGACCAGAGCTTTCTAGAAAAAGGCTTCTCGGGGAACGAAGGGAACCCCGATGGCACATGAACTCCGGAGCCAGCAGCTGCTGCAGCGAGAGTCAGCGACCCACATGTCTCGGTGAATAAACTCTTTTTTAGCTAGTTTGCATTTTGGGGGTGGCCACAGGTAACTAAGGGTGGTGGCCACGTTCCATGACAAATACTCAGGAAGGGGTGCAATGTGGGGCAAGGAACGGAGCCTTTTAAGGCAGGAGTCACGGGCGTGCCTTCTCATGGGACTCGCAGTTCTCCACGGTGAACCTAATGCCTGTCTGTCCCCTTCATTTAGAGCCAACGAACCAGGAGGGAGCCGAGGGAAGCGCAGCAGGGGTGCTCCAGGAGTAGCAGAAGCATCGTAAAACCACAGCCATCACCTACCACCCACCAGGCCGCAGGGACACCAGCAACCACGAAAGAGCAAGTAGGGACGACACTTGCTCAGATCCCATCCTAGTCGGTTCCAGCTGCGCTAACAAAACACCATACACGGAGTAGCTTATGAACAACAGGAATTCCCTTCTCACTTCTGGGGGCTGGGAGCCCGAGATGGGGGTGCTGGGCGGTCAGGTTCTGTCGAGAACCCTCTTCCTGACTGGGAGATGGCACCTCCTCACTGAAGCCTTCCGTGGTGGGAAGACGCTGGCCCAGCTCAGGTTTCTTCTCATCAGGGCACTAACCTCATTCGTGAGCGCTGCACCCTCCTGACCTAGTTACCTCCCCACAGCCCCACCTCCAAATACCACTGCACTGGAGTTAGATGCAACTTATAACTTTCGGGGGAACACAAACACCGAGCCTATAACGGATCCCCAGAAATAAGGGTGGTCTTCAACCCAATGCATTGCTGCTCCAACTAAGACATGCTTTGTGCCGTGGGTCAGCGTCCCGTCTGCTGGGCCTCAGTGACGCTGGAGTGTCAAGCCCTCGCCCGTCTAAGGCAAGACCCCAAACGGCTTTTTCTTCAGAAAGCCTTCGTTCAGCTCTCTCACTCTTCAGAGCTCCCCCCTCCCTCCCTCTCATCAGTCCCTCCACATACAAGCTTTAATTTGACTACATTTTCCTACAGTTCTCAGGAAGGAAGCCCGCCCAGCAGTTATAACCTTCGGGTGTGTGCACTGCCTTCCCACCCCCGTGGGGTTGGAGCCCCGGGCCTCACGCCCACACGCCTCCCTTTTCTCTCCTGAGCTGTGACTCAGGCCGCATTTCTTTCCTAAGAGCATTGGCTGCACGGACGTCACCCTTCAGGACTCTTCAAGTGAATCTCGCTCTGCAGGGCGATTCCTCGCCTCGCTCCCAACTACTCGACTAACCCTCAGAAAAGAGACGTGGAAGGGAAATGCTAATAAACAAGAATTAAAAGGAGGTGAGCATATAATTAAAATGTCTCCTGTGAAAATACCTAGAGACGCGTGCAGTGTGTTAGAAACTCAGGGTCAACTGCTGTTGCTTCCTGAGAAACACAGCAAAGAGCCTGGCTAAGCGACGCAGGAGGCGGTGGGACTGCGCGCCCGGGCTGGCCATTTGCCCCACAGGATCGAGACTGGGAAACACAAGTACGAACGCAAACCCACCGCGATAGCTGCACAAACCTCCCAGAAACTCTCGTCTCCTCGTAAGACCCTTAAGTAGGTCAGAGCAGGCTTAAAAAACCCGACAGCAAGGAAAGCGTGGCAATGACAATGCCTACACCTCGCTGTCTTGGAGGAAAAGTCTGTGTTTGTTATTCTGATCCAACCTCGGCTGCATTAAAATTATGAAATATGTAGGAGAGAGTCACAGAAATATCAACTCCGACAGAGACACGAAGAGCAGGACTCTACCGTCTTCAACTGAGTTACCTGAAAACGAATCGGGCCAAGGTGCTGCTCCCGAAAGCTGGAAATCCTAACCTCTCGCTGCAAACACCAACTACAGTTAAGAAATAATTTATACGCTGATTACATTTTAAAATATTTCACCGGCTCAGCTGGCGTGGCTCAGTGGTTGAGCGCTGACCTATGAACCAGGAGGTCACGGTTCAATTCCCGGTCAGGGCGCAGGCCTGGGTTTCAGGCTCGATCCCCAGCAGGGGGCAGCCGATCAATGACTCTCATCACTGATGGTTCTCTCTCTCTCTCTCCCTTCCTCTCTCTGAAATCAATAGACATATTTAAACTATACATTTATATTTCACCGTGGGCTGTGAAGCCCCAGCTGAATTTAGGACGGCGACACTCCACGCTCCACTGAGTGTGTATCGTGAAAACCAACCCCAGCGGGAACACATTTCTCCACCAGGAACAAAGTGGCAAGAATGTGAAAGCCAAGTAGAACTGAGTAATCCTCAGAGAGGTGGGTGAGACCCTGCTCGGTCCTAGGCGAGGACACCACCTCCGGCACCAGCTACAGACGACTTACATCCCTTCCCTTCGTTACCAACTCGAATGATCTTTGATTATCAAAAGGATCATGTCATTTTTTTTTAACCGGCACGTTAGGCCGATGTCACCACCTTCTGTGCCTCAGCTCAGGCACACAGAGGGGTCCGTGCCCACTCCCGGCCGGGGCTTCGCTCCTGACAGTGGGCTGGTCTGTCCAGCCGCACAGAGTAAGGAGAAGGGCGCTGAGACGGGGCAGGGGGAGGACGGGGGGCCAGCACCTGCGCACCGCAACGCGGGATGCTGTGTCGGGCTCAGGGCGTTCCCAGGGCCCCCAGCATCATCACACATGTTTAAACACACACTTCCCACGCTTCAGTGTGAGTGGCCGGGCCTGTCCCCAAGTCTTGCATCGCTGGTTCCACGGAAAGTGCTCACTGATCGCCGGCAGTGTGGAGAGGAGATAGCGCACACGGTGCTCTGTAGAAAACGGAAGGTTTTCAATACCTCACTTAGGGGCCTTAGGAATCCATGAATCGCTGTGAGACACTGTTACGTGTCCCTCTGCCCCTGGAGTCATCGCCTGCTTGAAACCTCCTGCTTCCTACACACTGTATCTGTGACTCTGGAAAGGCGGCCGCGGGGAGCAGCCCCTCTCCAAGGCTTCCCCCCTCCCGCAGGGCTGAGGGTGGGTCCCCGCGGCCGCCAGCCTAGGCCGGGCGCGATTAGACCCACAGACGCCTCCTGCTCCACCTGCACCTTTGAAACGTCCAATAATAGGGGTGTGATTAAATCAAGGCCCCCCAGAGGGGATGCCAGCCTTCAGAAGGGCCGGAGAGGATCACGCTGAGCGAAACGCGCCAGTCGGAGAAAGACAAGCGTCCCGTGAGCTCACTCCCATGTGGAATCTAAACAACAAAATAAAACGATGAACAAAATAGATCCGGAGACATGACGCATGGAACAGGCTGAGGGACCTCAGAGGGAAGGGGGGGATTAACCCAAGAACTTATGTCGATAAGCATAACCCACGGACGCAGGCAGGAGTGTGGGGCGGCCTGGGCGGGGTGAGTGTGGACAGGGGGGTCAGTGGGGGGAAGAGGTCTGTCATACTCTCAACAATAAAGATAAATTGAAAAAAGAAAGAAGGGTGCCGCGGAAGGAACTTTAACACGTGAAAAGCTGATCGAGAAGTACCACTGAGGAAGGAGCGCGTTCCAGCACGGGGCACGCGGGGCTGCTCCTCTTAAAAACACGTCAATACCTATCCGCATGTGCCTTAGGCACGCCCTGTACACAGCACTCGGTCCATAAGCACGCCCTTCCGAGGACAGAAGAGTATTTGCCACGTCTAACGGGGGTCCCTGGGCGGCAGGTTCTCCTTTGTCGCGTGTTTAGCTGGAGATTGTTTTTCGGTGAGAGGATGGTGTCCCGCCGGCTCGGGCTGCGGGCAGCCCCCGCTGAAGCCATCAGTTGAGACACCGTGTGAACGACTTTCCTCGGGTGTAACGGGGAAGCCCTGATGAGCGCAGCCGATGGCAGTCCTCCCGGCGTCTGTGGTGACAGGAAGGCCACACAGCGCCCAGTTATCACCACTCTTCTCAGGAGAGCCGGGCCCCGGGGGGCAGCTGTCAGAGTCCGTAAGAACAGACAGTCGCCAGCGTTAAAAATGTGTTTCCTCTGACCTGGGGGAAGCGGGGGAGCGAAGAAAACGGGGCCACAGAATATTTCCACACAGTCAACATAGTCAGGGCTCATCGAACCACAGCCCCGAGCGAATGTTAAGCATCCGACTACGGTGAAGCTCAGCGGACAGAGACAACAGGCAGTTTTAGACGAAAGCAGGGTCACCAAGAAATCCACGGCTCAGTGGAAAATGAACCATTTCAAGAACAAAAAAAGTTAATCATTCCAGCCCGGCTGGCGGGGCTCAGCAGCTGAGCATCGACCTAGGATCCAGCAGATCAGGGTTCGATTCCCGGTCGGGGCACAGGCCCGGGTTGCGGGCTCGGTCCCCAGCAGGGGGCGTGCAGGAGGCAGCCGATCGATGACTCTCATCATTGATGTTTCTCTCTCTCTCCCTCCCTCCCTTCTCTCTGAAATCAATAAAAGTATTTTTTTAAAAGTTAATCATTCTAAATCACGCAACCTCTATGTAACAACAGACCTGGGGAAAAATTCCCAACCTCAGAACTGCAAACGCAACACTGTTTCTCTCTCACACGCTGCCTCTTGTTTCCATTTCGCCAAAGGCCGACACAGGGCCAAGACGAGTCTAGCCACGGTTCCTCTCCCGCTGTTCAGTCCCATGTCGGCAAAGACAGTTCCCACTGTGAGTTTCCTCTCCCCCTCGGCAAAACGAAGAAGCAGGCACACAGGGTTTCCATGATCCCCCAGCCCTGAAATTCTGATTTGATGGCAATGGGAAGACAGTTGCTTGAGCCCCTCTGTGCACTGCGTGGCCTGCTTCTGGAGACCCCGGCTGCGCCCCACGGGGTTGAGTGCCAGCCTGTGGGCTCGTAGGGGAGCCCGGCTGTCTCCAGTCCCTAGTGCGATGAGAGCGACAGCCAGTGGCGAGGCGATACAGGGGAACAGTCTCCGAGGATGCGTATGGGACATTTCAGTGGTCCCCCAGCGCCACTCGCTGGAACAGGCTTCGCCGTGGTCCGGAGGAAGGCCGGCCAGGAGAGGAAGGCCCCGCGCTCCAAGCTCACGCCTGATTTGCGCCACGGGGGAAGGTCAGTCAAAAACGTGAAAGGGGGCGCGGGACCACAGGCAACGAGACAGAATCCAGAAGTCACCGAACGCTCTTGGTAAAACCCACGCCCAAGACAGCGGAGATAAATAACACGAGCAGTTGTATGGCAAAGGCTAGAAAACCAGTATGTGCGGAGTGAAAATTCCGTGAAAGCCGTGGGAGAAAAATTAGAGCAAAAAATCAGGGGGGGTAAAGGGTACTGAGTTGAGAATGCACATTCCATACAAAATTAAATTTTTGCCGTCCAGCCGCTTGCTGTATGAATGACCGGTCATCTGAGGGCAGTTAATAGCTCTGCTAGCAGCACGGCAGGCAGACATCACCACCCACCCAGTGAAACAGAGGCAGGCTTTCACATGTCTTGACCAAAACTATGTCACTAAATCTCCTTTCTAATGAAAAAGATCCTACTCAACAATCTCATTACCCCCTGAAAAAGGGCCAGTTTCACATCCAACTCTCTTCCCTCAAGAAACTGCCACAAATCAGCTCTTACCCACAAAGGATGGGGTCTTAACACAGGGGCGGACTTGTTCTGACCCCCACACAACGACGCATTGATCACTAGAAACACACCCGTGGGACACTACCACACAGACAACCAAGACATCGCCCACCATGCGAACGGCAGGATCAAGATCTCTATTAAAAAGCCAGCAACGGCGAGAACAAGGTGTCATAGAATCACAAGACTGCTGGCTGAAAAGGCAGACACGCCGTCCCCCCAGAACACAGCCCCCCACGACACAGCCCCCCAAGACACAGCCCCCCACGACACAGCCCCCCAAGACACAGCCCCCCCAAGACACAGCCCCCCCACGACACAGCCCCCCACTACACAGCCCCCCAAGACACAGCCCCCCCACAACACAGCCCCCCATGACAGACCCCCCTACGACACAGCCCCCCCACGACACATCCCCCCCACAACACAGCCCCCCCATGACACAGACCCCCCTACGACACAGCCCCCCCACGACACAGCCCCCCACAACACAGCCCCCCCACGACACAGCCGGTTTAAAGAACAAAATAACGCAGCAGAGCAGAGTTTGCTGCCAACCGATTACAAGCACCAGTAGATCCAGTGTCAGGGAGACAACACACAGCCCTGGCCTGAAGGGATCTGAGAAAAAGTGACTTCAGTGTGGCTTACACAGCGCATCTGAATGCTCCCATTATCAGGCTAATTCTGGGTTCCCCAAAATTTGTAATAAAAGCTCCTAGCTTCCTTTTTTCCCCTTAGCTTTCTTTCTAAGAATCTTGAACGATGTTTAGCAGGCTACGTTCTCGGGGACACTCGGGATAAAAATCAGACTTTCTCAAGATCCCTGAACAAGTGAATTAGAGTCATAACACCAACTACTGTCACCTCCTTGAGAGGAGGGAACTGCTGGGTGCTGTGAACACAGACTGGAACAGGACCTGACACATTCCCAATAAATACTTATTACATCAATAAACAAACCAGCAAGAGACCACCAGACTATGTTATAATCATCATAAGGATCATCTGACACCAAGGGCTCCCTGGCTGAGGTCAAATATCAAATCTTTTCATCCATCAGACTCAAAAGTTAGAACCTGCTTCAAACAACCGCTCAGTAATCTTTAGCCAACAAACAAGGGCATTTCCCCAAGACATCCTCACTCCTTTCTATGATGTATTAAGAACTTTTCCAAAGTCCCGTCTCTGAATCTGCCGGGCGGGCGAGAGCAGACCACTGTGTTCAGGAGAGCACAGTCGGACACATCAAAGGCACGACATGGGAGAGGCCGCCATTTAAAAGACAAGGGATTTAAATATATATATTGTTTTTAATTTTTTTTAATTACCCAGCCGGCGTGGCTCAGTGGTTGAACGTCAATCCATGAACCAAGAGGTTCACAGTTTGATTCCCGGTCAGGGCAAGTGGGCTCGATCCCCAGTAGGGGGCGTGCAGGAGGCAGCTGATCAATGACTCTCATCATTGATGTTTCGCTCTCCCTCTCCCTTCCTCTCTCTGAAATCAATAAAAATGAAAAATAATAATGTTTAAAAGATGAGAGATTATATGTCAGTTGCCATTTGCCAATTTTTTTAAAGCATATTAAAAGTCATGCCTCATGATGCGAAGTCAAGAAAATAACGGTAGTTTTTCCATGGAACAGAAAGCGAGCAAGCTCTCCTTGGCCCCCATTTCTAAGTTCATATTCATGGCATATGGAACAAACTACTGCTTAAGGAAATCATTGTTCAACACCCTGTCCGTTGAGTAACAACAGTACTTAAAATAAACAGAGAAACTTGTCAACTGGAAACCATTAGAGCGTGTTTTTCTGCTGGATGTACTGTTATTTCCTAGATTCTGGAGCTTTTATTAGTATTGGTAAAAAAGCAATCCCGGCCCATTATACCTTAAAATCTGCACAACAACATAAAAGGCAGTAACCACCAACATCGTGCAAGCAATCTGCATCCATACAGCTTTAGAATGAACAAAAATAAAGCACTGGTCAGGGGCTCTGGGTCCCAGTGAGCCTCTGCCCAGGGCTGGGGCTGGTCACAATCAAGAATCAAGTCAAGAATCAAAGGCCAGTCTCACTTGTCCCACCCTGAAACACTTAAGAAAATTCAGTTTTTAAAAATAGATGTAGGGAAATTGTACCTTGTAGTAAAGGATAAAGGCCAGGAAAAGATAAAAGTAAAAACCATGACAAGGGGAAATAGACTCTCAGGAAGCTGCCAGGGAAAAAAAAAAAAATCCCCCAGGGGAAATTTACACCTAATACTTCTGCTTCCAACTGAGATGGAGTAGCAGGAACTGGATTTAAAGCGCTGCCCGAAACCGCCAACAAAACTAGGCAAAATATATGTAATAATGGGTTTCTTTCTTTCTTAAAAAATAGCCTTTTATTGATTTCAGAGAAAGGAAAGAAGGAGAGAGAGATGGAAATAGCAAAATCAGGGTGGCCAGCAGTGGTCCCCAAAGGTCTCACGAGTTGGAAATTCCTCCAGATTTTGGGGGGTGGGAGGTCAAAAGCCCTCGGAGGACCAGGTAGGATGTTTGCGCAGCAGGGTGTTCACAGGACAGAGCCTAAAGCCAGCAGCCCCATCACAAAAGGCCTTGAAGTTTCTGCCTCTTGAAGAGGCTCACTCGAATGACAGGATGCTATTCTATGAGATGACTGGGTATCGCTATAAAAAATACTCGGGCATTTTTTTAAAAGGCAAAGAAATAAAAATTTAAAAAATACTCTTACATCTTCCCAAGACTATTATTTTTCAGAAGACTTATTTTTAATTAAAACTTGAAAGAGATCTAACTAGATAAATACGTATAGGTAGGTCTATTTTAGGTCTGTAAGTCTTTGCATGTGTGTATATATAGACCACTAGTTTTACATATTTTAAGCCACCTTTTAACATCCAAATCCCAATACTCCTGTTAACGAAAGTGCTACAAAGACAAGCAACATTGTATCCAGGAGATGATTGACTTTCATTCACCATTGTTCCCCCTCCCTTTCTCCTGCTGGGCACATTCCTGGGCTGGATTTCTTCCAACCCTTTCCAGTTACATTGTTTCACTGATGAAGCCCCAGGCCTCCAGCAGGTCAGACCTATTTGGAGGCACCAGTTTAGCATCTGTATCTCCACAGTCCCTCCTAAGGCCCCAACCCCGCCTGAAACCCAGCCCTGAATGACCAGCCGGGGTGGGGGAGGGGGGACATCTGTAACAGTGTCAGCGACAGTGTCCCTGCCTGACTTCACGCTCCCTGCCACTGCCACTGAGCCTTCATCGTTCCTCTTAACATTCTCATCGCCCAGTTTTACAAACAGGCCCAGTGAAAGCTGCTTAATTTGCACCACAGATAAAGTCGCTCTGTTTTAGAACCAGCTGACCACACACACCCCGTCCATATGATCCCGGTCCCTTGTTCTGCTTCCCACAGCGGCAAACCTAAGGAGCTAAAAGCCAGTTAAATGCTACAGGTCCCTTCCCCAGGGTTTATATATTTCAACCATTGTTACTTCAAAGGCCTCATATGTAATAAGACTCGATTCTCTTGACGATTCAAAGCCTGGAGCTAATAAAAGCGTTGATTCTTATTGACTGGCCATCGTTCTGGAAAGCCGATGGCAGGTCATAAACCTTGCTAATTATAGTACGACATCTGGCCACCTGCAGGACCCCAGGGTGCTATTTATAGCCCGCTCCTGGGATCAGGTTCAAGGGCTTGGAGTTCAAGGGAAGGACAAGCTGGGAGCCACCGTCAAGACTTTCAGGCTGAAGCCTGGAGGAGGCCTGGCATCCCCAATGTCCTCGTGCCTTTTCACAGCCACACAGGACGAGCACAGACCTGGCTCCAAGCTCGTCCTAGAGAGGCAGAGGGACCTATGATCAGTGGCAACACTGCGTCCACAGACTGAGACAAAGAGGCAGCAAAGGGGAAACACAATGGGACCTGAGGCTAACTTCAGAGAAAACTTTCTCCTTCCTGTCTGAATCAAACTGTGCTCCGCTAGCTTTTTTTTTTTTGGGGGGGGGGGGGAAGCAGGTGGGAGAGAAATGAGCAGGTGAGATCAGATGGAATTTCAGCCCCTGGAAGAAGTCGTTTGAAAATAAAGGTCATGTGGCTTTTTTTTTAACAACAAATTGACAACCGTTGACTGAGTCAGGTCCATCAGGTGAGCCTCTGTGGTGCGGGAGCGCAGGTTAGGAATTCTCAGTGTACGTGGCATTTTTGTACCTTAAAATAAATTCAGTGCCCAGCCAGTGTGGCTCAGTGGTTGAGCATCGGCCCATGAATCAAAAGATCACCGGTTCGATTCCAGCTCAGGGCACATGCCCGGGTCATTGGCTTGATCCCCAGTAGGGAGCAGGCAGGAGGCAACAGATCAATGTTTCTCTATCATGGATGTTTCTCTCTTTCTCCCCCTCCTTCTCCCTGAAATTAATTTTTAAAATATTTTTTAAAAAAGAAGTTCCCGACTCAAGGGCAGGAAACAGAACCAGTGTCCTGGAAGAGCTACTCACCTACAAACAGCCAGACAGGCAGGGGAGAGGGAACAGGAAAGATGGAAACCGAAGATGGCATTGGCCTCAGGCTGCTTTGGCTTTGAAGGGAGGGGATGACAGTCACTGGATGGCGCACGTGTCCCTGGATGCCTCTCTGAGCGGCACTTACGGCTGACCTCTGACCTCGTGCAGACTAGCACTTCAAGCCAGTCACTGGGCCACAAGCTGGTTCATTGCTCAAAATTTCTTGCAACCAAATCAACAGTGTTACACGACAGGAGGAAAAACAATTTGTTCTACAAAGCCACTGGGTTTTTAAAATAAAAGCACTGGTTAAAATATGATTTTACCACAGCCCACAGTGGGGCTCCCCGCCTCCCAAAATATCTGGCATTTTTGTTGCTATCTGACACTGGCAATGAACATCACGGCTCTTACACAACGTTTTCCACTCTTCTTAACCTTTATTACATAGTCTCTTTCGCTTTTATCTCCCCCCCACGGGCACTCTCAAGTCCTCTGAGGTCAGGAGCGGCCGCCCCCGCCGGGGGAGCAGTAAACGCGGATGCAACAGAAAAAAGAATCAGTGTCGTGACGAAGGAGGCTCGACGCCCAACCGACCCGCAGCTTGAACGATAACTCCAGCACTCCACCACCTGACGCCAAACACGTAAACATTTACTTTTTTTCCAGTTCTCTTACTCACTAACTGGAGCGAACTCCAGCATGACCCCGTGTCCCCAGGGGTGTCCCACGAGCTGGAGAAGCGCTTTGTTCCAGAGCGGTCTCCGCCCTCTCGAAGGGAGGCAGCGATTACCATCCTGAGTATTTCTAACCCGGACCCTTTCTCAGTCACGGTTCCCTGCCAGGAACTCACCCCCTCGCTCGCATGGCCTTGCCCTCAGCCCGGAAAACTGGGAAACGACACCAGCACTAGAAAGAGGTGCCCAGACGGCGTGCGACAGTCACGGGGAAAAGCTCGTCGGAAGTTACCCTCCAAAGCTCAGCCGAGGACGCTCAGGGCCTCCCCTCACGCGGCCAGGTGGGAGGGTTAGACTGGCGCTGGCTGCGCGGCTCAGTGGGCAGAGCGTCAGCCTGCGGACTGCAGGGTCCCGGGTTCGATTCCAGCCGAGGGCACGCACCTCGGTTGCAGGCTCGACCTCCGGCCCGTCAGGGCGCATGCAGGACGCGGCCTGAGAGATGTGAGAGGGACACATCGATGTTTCTCTCTCTCCCTCCCCCTTCCACTCTCTCTGATTCTTTGAAAAGCAATGGAAAAAATATCCTCAGCTGAAGATTAAAAACAAAACAAAAAGATTATAGACTGACAAAACCCCAAACCGGTCCTCTTTCCGTGTGTTCACAATCTCGGCGGAATTTCCCCTCTCTCTTGCTCAACTCACTTCATTTACTGGAAACGGACAAGCACGTGAATTCCCGGGAGTCATACCTGCCCCAACTCCGACAGAGCTACTGGGGGCCGCAAATACCTTGTTTTCTCTCTCAAAGGCGCTGACAAAAGAGCTTCCCTTTCCATTTGCAAAGCTCTAATCAACCATAATATTTCTATGTCCTCAGGAACCACAAAGAGCTCAGAGATTTACCACCTCCTTAGAAATTCTCCTGTGAAGAAATTCCACCCACGACCAGATCATCAGCTGGCAAATAACAGGACAACGGCCGTCAGCCAGCCCTCAGCTTCCCCTCACTGAATCCGAGCTGAACTCCTGCACCACACACGGCACCTCTCGAGGCCTGGGCCCGAGTCCCTATCTGGGGCCCGAGTCCCTATCTGAGGCCCGAGCACTGTGGCATTCAGTGTTTTTATTTTTGAAAAGTAACTTGGGTTAAATATCACGCAACCTTCCCAGGAAAATGTGGCTCACTGCCCGGTCTGGTGAATATTTTTGCATCAACTTGTATAAATATTACATCAACGGGTCAGGTTAGGTTTTCCTGTCTGGTGAGTTATGAAAAGATTTGGATTTTAGACATCTGGGGATGGCAGAAAAATAAGATGGAACTCCTGTCCCAAGGAGCTCACAGCCAACAGGAGGAAGACACTGACTTGTCCCTGAGTCAGTCAAGAAGCCTGTATCGCCCGGCCGGCGTGGCTCAGCGGTTGAGCGTCGACCTAGGATCCAGGCGATCGGGGTTCAATTCCCGGTCGGGGCACATGCCCGGGCTGTGGGCTCGATCCCCAGTTAGGGGCTTGCAGGAGGCAGCCGATCAATGACTCTCATCGTTGATGTTTCTATCTCTCCCTCCCTTTTCCTCTCTCTGAAATCAATAAAAAACATATTTTAAAAAATGTATTTAAAACAAAAATCAATGAGCCTTATCAAGCAGCCGGCCAGTGCCCCAGGCTCGCAGAACCAGCCTCACCCGGAGTCCGCAGCACCAGCTGGCTGACGGCTGCACCCCAGGCGCGCTGGGACCCCCTCCTGAGTTAGCAGAGCAGCCCGTCCCCAGGTTGGTTTCAGCTCGGTCCCCGCGTGCCTTGCAATGACCTAGCCTCCTCCCTCCCTGTGCAGCACCCCGACACTCAAGCGCTCTCCCCTCGCTTGCCAGTCTCCTGGGTAACACCTGGATACCCGCGTAAGGATTCCTTATGAAAGCAGCTCCGTTTAAATGAGTGTGGTTACTGCCCCTCATTGGACTCCGGCAGATACACCACCCACAACGTTATAATAAACACGGTCACACACATCACAGGACAAAACATCCTCACAGAGCAGCCAGGGTCATGGTGCAGAAACGTCATTTCTTCAACCTGACTCTTTCCTTTTGACCCAAACCGGCCTCACCCAGCACCTGACTCGCCTGCCTCCCTCCCCCTAGCACATCCACTCGCTTAGTCATTAGGACCTCAGGACAATACGGTTCTGATTGGCATCAGACAACCTTAGGAACAAAGCCTCGGGTCAGCTGACCACAGAGACAGTTTCAGTCCAACTGGAGATGACATCGAGGCCTCAGTTGTGTTTCAGCTCCAGGCCCAGAAAAGCAGAACCTCCCCACAGACCACATGCTTGCGAAACCACGCAGGGCAATGCCACGGCTGACACCAGGACCACATGTGATGACTCACCACACCCCACCCTCGTGCCCACCACTCAGGAGAGACCAGGGCCCTGACCAGATCCCAACTCCCCCAGTCCCCTGTGTAACCCGGCCCCTAGCAGCCCTTGAGCAGCCAGGGCGTTGAGCACAAGCTCGCCTGTGACTCTGGGTTTGACACCACTTCCTTAACAATAAACCTTTCCTTTCATTTTTTTAAAATATATTTTTATAGATTTCAGAGAGAGGAAGGGAGACAGAGAGAGAGAGACAGAAACATCAATGATGAGAGTGACTGACCGGCCGCCTCCTGCACGCCCCCTACTGGGGATGGAGCCTGCAACCGGGGCCTGTGCCCTGACCGGGAATCGAACCCTGATCTCCTGGATCCTAGGTCGATGCTCAACTGCTGAGCCACACTGGCCGGGCAAACCTTTCCTTTGTTGACTGCCAGCTCCTGTTTGCATTTGACTGGGCTTTGATGAGCACAGGTGAACGAATCACTTCAGTTCAGTAACACCAGGGAAAGACACTGAGGACTAACAGTGGAACCAGACCCTTGCACGACAAACAGGAACTCACCCAGTAGGAAACGGGGGAAGGGGCATCTGGCAGGAAATACAGCAGAAGCGGCCCTACAGGAAAGGCGGAGCTGCCCGTGAAGAGAATTTCTGCAGAGAGTAAAAGGAGGCAACGCTGGAGGACCTTTGGCGGGCACTAAGACGTGTTTTCTGTAGACAACAGAGTTGTTGGAGGCTCACATGCAGGTCCCCGCTTCGATGGCACAGCACTGACGGCAGTGCAGAGGACGCGTGCAGGGGAAGCGTAGTAAAGGGACCTGGGAGATCAGGGAGAGAGCTTAAAGCTAAGACAAAGTCTGTCCTCTAAAGATCTATATAATGTAGCAGGAAATTCAGATACAACTCACCACACACTGTGTAATTAAATAAAACTAGTTCCCAAAGCTTGAGCCACACTCATTGGCAGCCAACAACGGAATATGTCCAAGTAGAGCAACAATGTTAATTTCATTACCAGGGAGCTCCAGGTGGGTCCGAGCACTGGGCCCCATAACCAGGTGAAACTCGAGATTATGCAAATGTGAGTGGGGCTAAACTCTGCCTCTATTTTTTCTTTTTAAAGAAAACTTCCCTAAAGAAATAATTTAACAGAAACAAGCTCTTGCAGTGATTTCCTTAGACTCCTGGAGCACTTAGAATTTTGATACAATGGTCACGTATCTATGTGCTTGTATCAGCTGTTATTTTGCCTTTTCTCTTAAGCTACATCACAAAATTACTTTGTCAGGGGGACATATCGCATGTGTCACTTTTTCTGTATTTTCCTAGAATTATCCTAGAATATCTCACTGTCTCAGTGAGTAAAAAACTCATGAAATATGGGTTGATTTGTATGCCAAACAATATAGTATTTTGAGACATGCATTCAAAGAACTCTGAAATAATACCACATGGAAATGTTCTGTCAGAACAGTTCCCAGTAGCTTGAGGTGAATGGTGAGATTTATTTACTTACATATCCCCTGAAAACAAGCGTAAGGCTTTGCGCACAGTAGGCACACAATCAATATTTGCGGGAGTTGACTGAGGAAGAGAAGGGAGGGTCTTGAAAGTATTTTTAAATTAGATTCTTCATTCATTTAGGATCTGGACAATCAGTCAATAAAGAAAACTTTGGCAAAAATAGTTTAAATTTTTGGAAACTCGTTTCCACTTTAAATAGGTTATTTTTTAAAAAACAGATGAGGAAAGCTTGGGACACCGTGGCCCACTGCCACAGATTATGTGATGATCAGAGACATCTGGCTTTTCTGATTATTTATGGAATTCCACACGAGGGTCCCCGTGGTGTTTTCAAAATAAGTTTCGCAACACTTGGGCCCTCTCCAGGTGTCTGGCTTAATTCACATTTCCCCAAACACGCATTTTTATAGGGAAGTCTGATTATCAGTCCTTGATGGTTAAAAACAAGTCCGAAATTGTAGATAAAGTGTGTTCAGAGTTTTATGAAACAAAATGATTTTTTTTTAAATTCCTTTTTCATTTAACATTGAAATTAAAACTCAGAACCACACAGTCTGTTCTAATTTGCTGAATGTGATACAGATAAGAGCTAAACATTGCACAGGATTTTTTTTTTTTTTCAGGAAAAAGCATATTTACTCAAGAGATAACTAAATAGACTATTTCTTAAAGATTGACAAGTACAAGTATTATTTCCAAGAGCATAAAACAAAGGGTGTAGTTCGGAGATTCTTCAAGAGATCCGTTAAACACAAGTGTCAAGGTGTGTGGTGAAGTCGATTATTTAGACAGATTTGATTTTATTCAACGTGAAGCGAAAATGGGGGAAAGGGAGAGAAACGTCCGTGGGCCAGGGAAAGAGCAATCGACCGTCACCCAACATTCAGCAAATAAGGTCAATGGCCGCCTGCGGCCGGGAGCTCGAGGCCCAAAGGCGGCGCATTCTTCTGGCGAAAGCAGCCTTCGGGATAAACCTCGCCCATCCCCGCCGCGGCTGATTACACAGTAAATTAAGTTACCCAAAGAAGGGAAAACCTACGGAAGTTGCTCAAATGTCCTACTGGCAAAAAAAAAAAAAAAAAAAAGCCACCTCTCTGGCCTCCTTTGCAACATTAATGACAAAAATGAAACTGTGTTTACTTCCACAAGGGGAAACACAAATCCTATCAAAGAAAACCAAGTTGAAACAGTTTTCATTTTCTACTTCTTATGGTATAAAAACATAAATGGTTACAGACATTTTAAAAATGTCTAGTTTATCGAACAGAGACTGTGGCGGATTTGTTCTGCCGTGAGCTGGAGCGCGGTGAGCGGGTTCCTAGAGAAAGCCTTTCGCTCATCGATCGCTTATAAGCTGCGACGATGAGCTGGGCGAGCTCATGTCTTAAACTCCGGCGTGGAACGAACTGCCTTCGACGAGCTCCTGCGACCTACTTACTACGGCCACGTGTGCCCGTGTCCCTAACACGCCAGGCACGTGTCTGCAGTCACAGCAACATCCCAGGCCGGAGAGCCCTGAGTAAAACTTACCATGTTCTTCCGAATGCCCTCAAGTTTTTATAAAAGAGTTTTCATTTTAACACCTTTGGGAAATAAAAACTTCAGTCAACTTCATGTCTAAAAAAAGCCAAAACAGTCCCCGAAAGAAAAGAGCAACAAACACGAATCACTCTGCGGTCGGCGGTCACTAGGAGCGTAAGCCACGTACGGGCTTGAAATTCCCATCATTGTATTTATTCAACACAGTCCCACAGACAATGTTGACAAACACAGAAAACTGTTCTGTACCGAGTGGCACATGGACAGATCAGCTCGAGATACAGACATGCGTCAAATTCTTAGAGTTTTAGGGCTATCAGGTGTATGACTATAACTTTATCTCTCTTCCAGCTTTTTTAAGAGACGTTAGAAGATGCCTAATTAGTTGATACCTAAATCTGAGTTCCCCTTAAAAACGCACGTGTCCCTTGTCTCACGCTGTGCCCAGTTCTCTCAACACGTTGTGCCCCCAGCTAGATCCGGCACCACTTCGCTGTCAGATTCTCGTACACGAAACAGACGGTCTACAGCCCACCGGGGAACGCGTTTTCCTATTATTAACTCTCCTCCTTTCATTCCGGAGAGAAGACTCTTGCGAGCCGCAGTCTCCTTACTGCGGGAGCGACTGCGGCTGCGAGCAGGGCACCGAGTGGCCCGGCGACTTAGGAATAACTACTAACTGCCGAGGCCGGTGGCCGCGGGTGGTCAGGGAGACGCAGGTGGCTGAAGAGTTTGTCAGGTTATAAGGGATAAAGATGCTGTCACCTAGCGTCCACCTTGTGGCCCGAAGAGAAGATGGTCAGATGGTGCATCCACACGGGTGCTGACTGCGGGTCTCCCTGGGCCGGGCTCTGAACGTCCCCGGTAAGGACGCGCGCGGCGGGGAGCCAGGCGCCCAGGTGTGCCTCCCGCAGAGCCCGGGCCTCCGTTCCACGCACCCGGCATTGTGAGGTCCCACGCAGCATTATGTGATCGCTACAGGCAGGGAGAGTGGGGGGAAGCAAACACTGCCACACATTCCACAGGTGCAAGTGCGTTCCTAGACACTCATCAAAAAACCACCAACCTGCGCGCGCACAAGCCGAGGAGGCTGGGTTTGCCTGCGTGGGGTGCAGATGGAGAACCTAGACGTTTCACCTGATGGGAAGTTCCATCCGAGTCAACCACTAACAGTACAAATAAAGCCTCGTGCCTTCCTTGGGCCACTACTGAACTATGGCACCCAGCAGAAAGGCCGTTAAAATCCCACTGCCCCTGCTTATGAATGACGCCCCGGGCGAAGCGTACTTTAAACTCTGGCCGTAGTCCGCTCAAGGGCCCTGACACACCAAGCCAGCCCCGAGTTAGGGAGCATGGTCCAGGGACCTGTCCCACAGGAGTGAAGAGGTAAGTGGACACGGGAAGACTCCAGAAGGGAAAACATATCACGAATTGACCGGAGCCCGGCCGGGCGTGGCTCAGCGGCTGAGCATCAACTTAGGATCCAGGCGATCGGGGTTCGATTCCTGGTCAGGGCACATGCCCGGGTTGCGGGCTTGATCAATGACTCTCTCATCATTGATGTTTCTATCTCTCTCTCCCTCTCCTTTTCTCTCTCTGAAATCAATAAAGATATATAAAATAAAATAAAAAAAGAATTGACCAGAGAGCCCGGCCGGCATGGCTCAGCAGTTGAGCTTCGGCCTAGGATCCAGGAGATCGCGGTTCGATTCCCAGTCAGCGCACATGCGTGGACTGTGGGCTCGATGCCCAGCGGGGGGCGTGCAGGAGGCAGCCGGTCAATGACTCTCTCTCCTCATTGATGTTTCTCCCTCCCTCTCCCTCCCTCTCCCTCCCTCTCTCTCTCTCTCCCTTCCTCTCTCTGAAATCAATAAAGACATATTTTTAAAAAAACAGAGTTGACCAGAGATGTGGCCAAGGCTAAGCTACATAACGTCTCTGTGCTTCAGGTTCCTAATGGGTCAAGCAAACCCTACAAGCACCTGTCTCATCAGGCTCCTGTGACGATTAAATAAAGTCGAACACACACGAGGGCAGTGCCTGCACAGAGCTGAGCTGGGCGGTGCCGGGCGTCACCACCGTCGTCATTATCCCTGCAGCCTCCAGGGGCAGAATGAGAAGCCCCAGGGAGAAGAGACAGGGACCGAGTATTAAGTAGGAAGCGTCCTTCCCGTCCCTGGGACCCTCGGTCATCTCTCATCGAGCTGCAGGGATGTCGGGCAGGCCAGCTTTTAAACTCCTCGCTTCCTTAGCTCATTAACATTAATTTTCCACCAGCAGAGCTCGAGCTGGAACAATAGCTTTCGGACACATGATTTAGACAAGACCAGAAATACTCTTAACTCACTTATTACGACGTCAACAGGGATCGTTAAACTGCCTTCAAAGTAGACTTTGCAGATAAAAACAGGATGGCCAGCTAAACACAGATTTCAGAAAAGTAAATAATTAACTTTCCAGTATAAGAATTTCCCAACGGTTGTATAGGACACACTTATACTCAACTTTGTTTTTCCTGTTGACCTGAAATTAAAATTTAACTGGCTGACCTGTACTTTCATTTGCTAAATATGGCCATTGTCCTTAAAAGGGCCACTGTTAACAAAACTCAAAGTAACTGAAAAAAAAATTTTTTTTTATTAAACAAATTTTCAGAAGGTATTTTTCATTTAGAATGTTCTCTAACATCAGTAGGAAAAAGTTCCTCGTCTGCCAGTCTCTGCTTCAACAACCGTTCGGGAATTTTCCCCGACACTTCCTTCAGTCGCGTCTCGGATTTCGTGTGCCAGCTCCCGTTGCTCAAGAAGAGGTTACAGCCTGCGGTGTCCTTGTGGCGACTCGGAGAAAACTCACTTCCCATCTGGCTGCAGGAAGACGGGCCTGACGGTCCACTTCTGTTTTCACTCTGCCGGGCCCAGCGAGCCCGGCTCCCCGGCGCCAGGAACATCCCACCCCCCGCGCGTCCCCCGGCCTGAGACGAGCGCAGCCGGAGAACACACCCGCCGCCCCTTCCCCCGGGCCTCCAAGTCCGGCCACCGTCACCTGCACACTAGCATGATGTCCCCGCAACGCTGTATTCACGTCACTAAAAAGGTCCCCGCGTGACGTGTGGGGTGTGAGCAAGGAGACGGCAGATCGAAGCCCCGTCGCTGGCTGTTGCTCAACAATGGGAGAGAAGTGGGCCAGGAGGCCAGTGACCGCCGAGGTCCATCTCGGGAGGGCGCCGTCGGGAGACAGGGGCGGACCAGTGACAGAGGAGCAGAGACGTGACGGAGCGGCGGACTGAGGAAACCCAGAAAGAAGAACCGAAAGTGGAAGGAGGCGCCGCATCTGAGAGGAGCGCACGTCCCGCGGACAGTTCGCAGAGCAGCGGGGCCTGCGGGAGCTGTGGGCATTACGTGACTCAGTTTCCACGTGGTGGCCTCTCCCGGGGGCTGTGGGGAGCAGACAAGACGACCCGTGTGAAAATACCCAAATATCCGCACTCGACAAATTTTAGGAAGCGCTGGGCTTCACGGTCACGATCAGGGTGGTCGGGAGCCAGGGCTTGCGGGAGGGCAGTGTCCTCGGGGAAGTGAAGGGGGAGGGTGCCCACGGCGTGCTGGCTGCGGCCTGTGGGACGGACCAGGTGGCCGAATGAAGGACGCAGAGCAGTGGCCCTCCGGGGGGACTCTTCCAGAACCCCCCTGCAGGAGGTCATCGATCCTGATGGGCCTCGAGACTTACTTTCGCCCCCCTTATTTATGGGCTTCATCGGCTACCTGGAATGTTTTGTAGACTGCGATAAAAACAAGCAAGTCTTTGTCATTCCAGTCCCTCGCCCAGCACCCCGGACACCGCTGACGATCCGTACGTGTTTAGTCAACGAAATAAAAACTTTACAGCTGTTTTCTCTAAGGGACCGAAAAGAAAGTCAGGGATGCAACTTGGGACTGGCGGATGAAAAAGGGAAACACCAGCTAAGGTGCCAGAGCCCAAGGTGACACGAGCCGGGAGGCGGATCACAGAGGAATGTGCAGCCGAACAGCTCCCGAGGACAGATGTCGCAGGGAGACCGGTGGGGGAGCCCTGCCTGCCTCCCACCAGCCACGGGGCCAGCAGGCCCGCGGCTGAGCCTCCCCAGGCTGCAGAAAGCAAAGGGGTGCCACAGAGCACCCGTCACGGAGAACCCTGTGACTTAAACGAGATTATAGCTGCAGAGCTCTCAGCACGGCGCCTGGCAGGAAATAAACACCCAGGGCACGGTCCTAGATCAGCCGCAACAGCAGGAATAACAAAATGCTGCGGGACAAACAACTGCTTCTAGACCCCGACGTCCTGACGGGGAGAGAGCCTGTGCGGCGGGGGCCGGGCTTGGCGAGGGCTCCAACGCAGGCCGCTCCGCCTCGAGAGGCTCAGAGGTCCCAGGGACGCCCGGTGGAAACGGGCACCCCGCCCTCCGCTGCGGTTCCGGGAGATCCCGAGCACCCGGGGGGAGCCCGCTGGTTCCCGAGGGCGGGCAGAGCAGGGAGGGAAAACGGCCAGAAACGGGGCGACAGGACGGGAACCCCTCCGCTCCAGCATCGTAACTGCCGCCGATTAGAGAATTTCTCTTCCTTCCTGTAAGAAGCTGCCACAGGCCGCCGAGGACGCTGTTCTGTTCAATTAAGCCCCTCACTAATGGAGACAGGAGGCGCTTCCAGGCGGCGGGAACTTCGTCCTCGCGTCTTACGGAGATTACATGACACTTGCCAGCCTCGGGCTTTTTGTTAAGGAGGAGAGAGAAGGGAGAGACGGATCCTAAGGCCCCACTGGCTGAGACACCGGCGGTGCTGCCCACGAATCTGAAAAATATGTAACTTTGTAAACACGGTGTGATTTAGTTACAAATACGTGTTGAATTGAGAGGTATTTATTGTAGAGCACATTTAAACAGAAGCCACTTTGTTACTCGCAATTCATTATGGAGATTGTCAATTTAAAGTCCACTGGGTCTGCTTTGTGAGCAGATGAAGCACACTTGAAATTAGTGGTAATTATAATTAGCATTGATTACACCCCCAAATAAATGTTCCAATTTTTATAATGTGCTTTTTATTTTTTTCCAGCAGGTTCATACTACTCATCTTTTTAATAAGCCCCTTCTCCGTCAGCTGCACTAAGGCAACGTAAACTTCAATGCAGCTTGGGCAGGATGGTGGCGAATTAGGAGTGAGCCAAGTTTTATGTTAATATGATTTCACAGCAGATGAAAATAATTTTGTGTGATAAGTGAATACCACCGCAGCTGCCTCGGGCTCTCTTATCTGCCGCCAGCATCGGTTTCATTTACAAGCACCCAGGGGTCAGGCAATCTGCCCCTGGTTGCTCTGGGAGCTGGTTGAAGATTAAAGATTAGGGCCTGGAAATCTAGAGTTTCTAGTCCAGTGCGTGACCCATTTACTGTAACAAAAGGGATCAACCTGTTCCCCAGAGGTTTACCTTCGCCCACTGAGCTAACCCCTCACTCCCAAAGGCCAAAATTTCTGGCAACGCCAGGGACTCTTTTGGGCACAAACTGTGTAGGGAAAACGACAGAAAAATGTGACCAGGTGTCCAGGAGGAGGCCTTCCTCCTCACACAGAATTTATTTGTTCTTTCCTGCACGATTTTTTTTTAATATATCTTTATTGACTTCAGAGAGAGGAAGGGAGAGGGAGAGAGAGAGAGAGAAACATCAATGATGAGAGTCATTGATCGGCCGCCTCCTGCACGCCCCTGACTAGGGATCGAGCCCGCAGCCCGGGCCTGTGCCCCGACCGGGAATCGAACCCCGATCCCCTGGATCCTAGGTCGACGCTCACCCGCTGAGCCAGGCCCGGCCGGGCTAACGTTTAGCATTTGAAGAGTGTGACGTTCAACTGGCTGGAAAATTCATTTCTGTGGAAAGCATCCCAACGCCACTACCTGGCGGCGTGATGCATCGTTCTCGGGAATCGTGCGTCTAGAAAGAAAGAGAGAACCAGCTGGTTCTTAAATCAAGTGCTGCGCTCTGCTGAACCGCTGCACCGACCCCGAGTTAACGCACTTTCACCTGACATCTCGCACCGCTGACCAGCAACAGGAAACAGTCACATGACGCCGGGCGCTGAGAAAATGTTTCCTTCGGTTCCCACAGATAAACCAGTGCGGGAAACTTCAAGACCAGAGCCACGAACGTGGAGCAAAATCCTCGTTTCCTTAGAAGCCCCTCCACCCACGTCTGCAGGGAGTAAGGCAGCAGGTCCGGGCTTGGTGTCCCACCCCAGGGACACGACTGCCCACGTCTGGCCGCCACTTGTCCTTGAGGGAGGGAGGCGGGAGTGCCCAGCGCCACCGATGAGGCGGGTTTGCCAAGAAGTGAAAAAACAAACCTGAGCCGAATCACAGCTCCAGATCTACTATCCGATTCACAGAAAATACAGGTTTTAGAGGGGTGAGTGACAAGGTGACAGACGCCACGAGGAAGCCATCAGCCAAACCCACAACAGGGCACCTGTGAGCCAACAAAGGAGCTCTTGTCATCAGCAAATCGAGGGCATGGGGGTGCAAAGCCCAGAGCAACCAGAGAGGGGACGACACAATAGAATAGAAGGCCCGAGAGACCCAATAACCACCGCGAAATACCAACTCTGTTTAGGTCCTGAAACGGGGCGGAGGCGGGAAGAGCCATGAAAATGCACCCCGGAGATCGCCGGAAACCGGGGCTGGTACGTGAACCCTAAAATCGGTCTTTGCGTTGGGTGTGATGATGGGATGAGAGTTAGTGTTTCTAAACTGTCCTCAATTAGAAATTCATACTGAAGAATTCGAGGGAAAATGACACACCACCTGGGACCTGCCTGAAAAGGCTCCGGAAACAGAGGGGGGGGCATGGTGACGGGGAACCCCTGACGTTGGGAAGACGCTTGGAGGTACATGACACTGCCCTGTGCACGTGAGTATTCAAACGTCCGTAATGACGTCAGGCAGGAACGGAGATCAAGGAAAAGCAGCCCAGCACGGCAACGCCCTTCTAGACGTGGGGGCGACTAGAACTGTTCCGGCTGTTGCCTGCCCTCGTCTCGCTTTATTTATTTGTAAAACTAGAGTTTCATAGTAAGGGGCTAAGCTTGGGGGAGGTGGTGTTTTCTGTAACATGAGAGCCAATGAAACAGAAATTTTAAAAAAAAAAAAAATTAGACTTGAGAGCACCCCCGAAGTGTATTCATTAACTATTCATTGGGCCCCTACTTCTTCCCTCCCGGTTAAAACCCAAGGCTGTGGGGCCACATTGTGTAGACGATGCAGGTCCCTCTTGATCAACAGTGTCAGGGGTCCCGGGTTCAGTTCCGCCCAAGGGCACGTACCCCGGTTGGGGCACGTGCGGGAGGCAAGCAATCGATGCGTCTCTCACGTCGATGTTTCTCTCTCTCTCTCCCCTCCACTCTCTCTGAAAAACAATGGAAAAAATATCCTCATATAAGGACAATAAAAAAAGAAGCACACTCTCATTAAAAAAGATTTGGAAAACAAAGAAAATTTTAAAATAAAACAGTGTCCGTCTTGTTGAAACTGTTTCTAAAACTCTGGCCCATGCGAGCTTCCCCGTGGGGTCAGAAATAAGGATGTGGTGACAGATGCAATTTCCCAAATCAATGCTGGCCTGGGACATGTCCACAAAACCCAGCTCCGGGGCCCAGCGAGCGGTCCTGGCGGGGCCGAGCCGAGCCACGCTGCCCGGGCTCGCTAACCGCGAACCGAGAGCCCGTGCGGCGAATGAACCGGGCCTCCCGGGTCGGGGGTCTGTCTCAGTGTCCAAGGTCAGCGCCCGGAGAAGGGAGCGAGAGCGCTCGGGAGGGCTGGAACCCCCTTCCTTCACCACCGTCCCCCGGAGAAAAACCAGAAAAAGGCAGGGCTGGGGAGCAGTGCCGCCTGGTACCCGGCGCAGGCAGGAGGAAGAGGCGGGCGGGGGGGGGGGAACCGCGGGGGCTCAGCTCCACTCGGCGTGCGGGAAAGGCCGCCTGCGCACAGGGCTGTGCTGCGGGATGTCGTTTCTTATGTCCCCGGAGACCAGTTCAGACGCCGCCTGCGGCCCTGATCTCTCTTCTCACTGGCGAGTTTCCACCCGCTCGGTTTCCTACCTGGAAGGATCGGGTTCTAGAGGCAGGATCGCCCGGGGTTATCATCACAGATTCTGGGCGGGACCACCTGAGACGGCGTCCGAGCTCGGCCACCCGAGCTGCGCCGTGACCACAGGAAAGCTCCTGAGCTCTCCGCGCCTCAGTTTCGTTGTCTATAAAATGGGAATAATACTGGTATCCACCACGCAGGGGGACTGAAAGGACGGCGTAAGTCAGTGCAGAGAAAGAGATCCGGTGCCCGGCAGGTGTGGCTCAGTGGGTGGAGCGCCGTCCCCATGCTCCAGAAGGTCGCTGGTTGGATCCCCGGAAGGGGGTGTGCAGGAGGCAGCCGATCTATGTCTCTCTGTCATTGATGTTTCCTCTCTCTCTCCCTCGCTCACAAAATGGCCAGGTGAGCACCCTGCAAACCCCCTGCAGGAGCTTGTGTGGGGTGACAGCCGGGCTCACTCAGCTCCGCTCCCCGACACCCACGCCCTCCCCGAGGCCGGCGGGGCAGGAACTCTGTCTACTGAGTGAAGAGGCCGGGGCTGGCGTGAGCCCCCTTGCCTGGCACGCTGGACGTATTCCCACTCTGCCTGCACATCCACCTGGGTATGTCGGCCACCCTGGGCTGGCTTCCTTGCAGGAACCAGTGAGCGTGTGTCGGGGGCCTACCATGGACGAACCCTACTTTAGAGTTTCCACGTTTTATTTTTGAATCCCCTCAACAATCCTGAGAGATATTTTTACCTGCACTTCCCAACAGACAAAGATGTTGAAATTCAATTATAAGTTCACAGAACAGCTCCCTGCAGGCCTGACACGGGCGCGCTTTTGATGTCAAAGATCGGAGAGCGCTGGCCCGGGGAGGGACAGCCGCTCCGCCCGAACAGCGACCTGGGCCCCGGCTTGTCCTTGAAGGACCCTGGGCCCCGAGCACCGAGCATCAAGTCTCTTCAAAGTGCCACCTGCGAGCACTCGAGTGGTCAAGGCTCCTCCGAAGGCCAGGACGGCGGGACACGGGGAACGCGGCCCTGCGCTGCCTCCGGGAGCCCACCGCCGGCATCCACGCGTCGTCCTTAACGGGCCTGGCAGGCAGCCGCGGGTCAGCGAGCCGCGGTCACTGTTCCCGTTGGGAACCACGCTGTCCTCCGTCCCCAAGAAGACAGAATGCAACGTGCAGGCAGTGGGCTCCAGGCAGCGGTGAATTACACCCCGGGCACCCGGGGGGTCAGAGGGGCGGCTGGCCCCGTGGGCGCCGGGCAGGCAGGGGGACAGAGGACGGTACTCCCTGCGCGCCCAGAGCCTCCGATGCCCTGGGAAATCCAACTCCAACGTGACAGGGAGTTTCCCTTTTGTCTTTGGAATCCGGGCCTTATTCGGGCAGAGTTGCGCACATGTGGAGATGATTATACCAGAAGGCGCAAGGAAAGTAGCTCAAACCTGGCGAGGGCGTGAGGCTGCATCTGTAAACAGGCAGGGAGGTGCGCTGTTTCTTTTCTTTTTAATTTATTTTTTAGAGAGAGAAACACTGATGGTCTGGCACACCCCCCACCAGGGATCGAGCCTGAAACCCAGGCAAGTGCCCTTGACTGGAAATCGAACCTGCAACCGTCAGCACGCCGGACAAACGCCCAACCAACGGAGCCACACCAGCCAGGGTGCGAGTCCAGCGTGACCCAGGGATTGCTTACTGGTCGCTTGACCACCAAGAATTCATGGGTCCTCCCCTATGTGCTCTCTCAGTGCCCCCCATCACTGTTCTCGTTAACACTCTAGGTCATTCTCTCTGGGCAACCACTCGCTCAAGCCGGTCCACACACCATCCTCATGACACACTCCTCACAACAAATAACTGCTACCTAAAACTGCAGATTAAATGGCAAGCTGCACATTTTCGAAAGGGGAGAAGCAATTATATGAGTATTACGTTCAGCTCTGTTTACTGATGACGACACCCCCCCCCCCGACAATTCCAAGAAGCGAGGCTGTTCCCGTGCATCAGACGGCTCTGCAGTGGAGCTGGGAGTCAGCCAAGATGCTGCTTCTTTAAAATGAGAAATGCTGTATAAGCAAGACCAGCTTCCCAGGAGGAACCTCTTATTCCTGTAACACGTCACCTCAAAGACCAGGGACAAAAGGCAGGGGGTTTTCATCCTAATTTTTAAGGAACAGAATCCCCTACACCCATCTAATATGAAGTTAGCGTTATAAAGTTTGCCTTAAAGGGGAAAAAAAGATTCTGTTAAAAATTTGAGATTAAAAAAAAAAAGTGATCCACCAGGACGTTGGGTCTTTACAAAAAAATAAAAATAATGGCAGTAAATATATATCCCGCTATTTGAAAAAAGATAAATGTTAGACCAAAATTAATATACCCCAAACTAAATAATCCAAGAAACACTTTTACACCTAAAAAGGAAAAGTGCAGAAGAGATTTAAATTCCTGGGACTTACTGCCACCATTCACAGCTGAGAAAACGCAAACACGTAACAGCCTAGAGACGCGCCCGCAGACGGCGGCCTGACCAGCGCAGCCACGGCGAAGCCCTCCGCACGCGCCTCGCACAGTAGCCCCTTCTTCTGCCCAGCAGGAGAAAACAGCGCATTGTTCCCCGCAGCACAATTGATAATTATGTGTCACTTGTTTGTGTGCTCCTTCAATGCCTGTCCCCAGCACTGGATGGTCAGCTCCGGGGTCAGGGGAGGTGACAGTCCTGCTCATGGCAAAGCAGCCACCAGGGCATTCGTGGAAACTGACAGATGACAGACTGAGTCCGTGAATAAACACTGTTTTCTTTTCGGTTCACAGACCTCAGACAGACACATTGATCAGGAAAACTCCACCAAGTATGAAGCCAACCCTGAAACCCTGTAACACGTGCGTATAAGAAAAGTAACAGTAGCGATGAACTAGAAACTAGCTACAGGGACACAACAGAAGACGGCCACCCCCTCGCTCAGACGTGTGGTGGCACAGGAGCCCATATGTCACTACTGACACGACTGCAGGTAAGACAAGATACATTTAAAATCGATTAAAAAATAATGAACAGGTTTTATTTTCGTGGATTCATTGCACAAATGAAACAGTGACAAATATTTGCTAAACAAGGACTCGCAAATAGTATTTTATCTTCTTCGGTCTACGTTATTCTAATTTTACGATCATATCTTTATTTTTAGACTCCATGAAATATTCGAGCAAAAATAAATCCTGGCAAAGAAAACAAGCTGTGTTTCCAACCTACATACACCAGCTCCCACACCTCTTTCCAAAAGGAGCATTATATTATGCGCGAAGCGTTTCACACAGCGTCTCGATACAGTTATAACTCAGGTATCAGTAACTATGTAAATCAATTGTTAAAATTAGATGTCTCCAAGGAAAAGTTACACATAATTTCTCCCGAAGATGAGCTAGTTGGAGACTGCTCTTTGCAGGCCTCTGGCACGACGCCCGAGACGCAACGTGGAATATGCTTGGGTGTGGATGCTGAGTTCGCACCAAGCACCAGGCCATCCGTTCCCCTGTAAGACAAGCAGCTACAGGAAGCCCACTGGCTCTCCAGCAGACAAGGGACACGGATGCTCCAGTTGCCTTCTTTTTTAAAATATGTTTTTATTGATTTCAGGGAGAGAGAGAGAGAGATGGAAACATCAATGATGAGAATCATTGATCAGCTGCCTCCTGCACACCCCCTACTGCGAATTGAGCCCGCAACCCGGGCATGTGCCCTGACCAGGAATCGAGCCATGACCATGACTTCCTGGGTCACAGTTTGACGCTCAACTACTGAGCCACGCCGGCTGGGCGGATGTGCCAACTTCTTCACCCAAGCCTGAGAAGGCCCCACCCTCCTCACCGAGCCAGCCAGAGAACTGCTTCTTTCTCGAGATTCAGCCCCGGGGCCCCACCCTCACTCCCACCCATCAGGAAAGACTTTCCAAAAAAAAAATAGAGATAGTGCCTCCCTCCTTTGGACTCTCTCTGTATATCCAAGATTGCATAAGTCTAAGTGCATTGGGAGGATTTGCTCACACCTATCTCCCCTCTTAGACTCAGAGCTCAGTGAATTCAGGAACATACCATCGTCACTCCCATATCCCCCAGGCCCAGCACATGCTAGACATTCAAAGGTTCATCAGAGGCAAAGATGAGGTCAGAAATTGTGATTAGTGAGAGCTATCTCCAGGTGATAGATGATAGATAGATAGATAGATAGATAGATAGATAGATAGATAGATAGATGATAGATAGATAGATAGATAGATAGATAGATAGATAGATAGATGATAGATTAAGAAAAATAGATATCACCAAATGTTATCAGGGCTAAGGGAAACATTTACGGTAAATTCTACCCTTAAAGAATGGTTTCTATTCCAAATTCTGAGCTTTAAATTCAGACTTCAATACCCAAGCGGACCAGCCAAGTGGAAGAGTTTCTTTAGAAAAGCCATTTGGAAAAGTCTGTGGTCAGAGCCTCCTAGGCACTGAACCTGGGCGTGAGCAGGGAAGGAAAGGGTGGGGAACAAACACAGTGAGGAGATTTCCACGTTTGGCACCACTTCTGAAGATGAGAATTATTATGGTTCAACAACCCACCGAAAACACGTGTCATCTGCTCAGAATTAACAAGCACTTGTATCACAGGCAGACAGCCCCCCGGCATAAATTCAGCCCCAGTACCTAGTGTAAGGTGACGCTGATCCCTTATGTATCTCTCATGCGAGTTAAGAAGCTCATCTGTAGTGTGTCCCTCAAAACATCTTTTGGCTCGAGATGACGGGGACCCCGCCTACACCACAGCCCTGGTCCCTAGAGGGGCAAACTATCTGCTATAAAGAGAAGCTTGATTTTTACACACGGTTGCTTAGCATCAAGTACTTTTATGTCAAAAGACAAATGGCACCAATAAAACAGCTTATTACAAAGGCTACCAGTCAGCCCTGGAAAAGTCGTGACCCACGGCCAACTTTCCGAAGCAATTCCCCCGGCCGAATTTGATATTTATTGTTGTTATGATTTTTCACACAATGAAATCGCTCCGAACCCCACCCCGGGGTTATTTTTTAACTCCAATACTTCCCTTTCCAACCATAACTTTTTTTTTTTGCCCTCCCCATGCTGGTAAATGTGCTATTTTTCCTGCTTGCCTCAAACAGATCTCAGTTCATTCTGTAACCTTCTATATCGTATGCCCGCCGGCCGATTTTTCTTAAGCTCCTTGCCCAGCCCTGTTCTTTGCTCTTCCTTTAAAGGCGGATGCTGAGGCTTTCTTGAGACTGACAGGCCACCCGTGCGCACCCCCGGCGAGGTGGCCTCCGCCTCCCCCAGCCTCCCCATCGGTTGTGTGTCTCCGGCCGCGGCAGGGGCCTCACTCTGTGGCTGACTTTCCGTCTGTCTCCCACGGCCAGGCTGAGGTTTCGAGGACAGGAAATGGAACCGACCATGGCGCCTCAGTAAGAGCAGGTCTCGGTAAACAGAAGGTGAGTGAGCGAGCGAAGGAGAATGTCCCCACCGGGGCAGGAGGAGAGAAAGCTAGAGACACGGTGGGTCTGAGAGCAGACACAGCCTGGCGGGCAAGGGGAAAGCCTCCAGAGCAAGATGCCAGGGTTCAAATCCCAGTCCTGCGACGTCCTGGTCGCATGCCCTGGGGAAAGGTACCTACCCTGTGAGTGCCACAAGGGATGACTGAGTCCGTATATGTCACACGCCTGTCAAATTCTCTCTCCACGGTCTAAACACTGCGAGTGCTGGGAATTAACACTTACACAGTGGACTAGTCCGTCAAGAATTCTGGTTACTCTAAACTCATAAAAGTTTCTAAGTTATTACTAAATAAATAAGAAGTCTAACTTTTTTTAAAAGAGAGAGAGTGCTTACTGAAAGGAAGCTCCCTGACGGGGCCCAGCCCCCGGTGCTGGTAGCTGACTTGTGCTCATGTCTGAATGTACAGATTGCAACCAACAGCAGGTTGCAACCAACAGCTCACACAAAATAGCTACTAAGTTAACTCAAGTTACGTGAAACAGTTCCATTTTTAAATGTATAAGTTAGACCCATTTCCCCCCGAATATCACAGGAAAATACCACATGGTTCGTTTTTCAAACTCTAAAATCACAACCCCGAATTTGGAGAGCACACAGGAGCAGAGAGCACACGGTGGGCTTTTTGTGAACAAGACCGTAGGAGCCGAGATACTAAAAAATGAATGGGAACCTGAGTCCTGAGAAGTCATAACCACAAACTCAGAGCATTGCCTGCCTCCCTTTCCAGCAGCCCCAGGCTCCGGGAAGCCCACAGGAAAGGCCGCGGTGCCTTCCCCTGGGCCTGCGCAGGAGGCCTGTGGACTCAGGGCACTGAGAGCGGCAGAAATTCGGTCATGGCCCCGAAAGCCAAACATCAATGTTGAGTTAGGGTAGACTGATGAAAGATGATCTGTATGGGATTTTTTTCAAAGCATTACTTCTTTATATATGTGTTTGTGTGTGTGTGTGTATATGTGTGTCTTTTAATTGATTTTTTAGAGAGGAGGGAGAGGGAGAGAGAGAAACATCGATGTGAGAGAGATACATCGATGGGTTGCCTTCCCCATGTACCCTGACAGGGGATCGAACCTGCAACCCGGGTATGTGCCCTGACAGGAAAACGAACCTGTGACCTTTCAGTGCATACGATGATCCTCCAACCAACCGAGCCACATGGGCCAGGGCAAATTTGTTTTTTTTAAATGACACAGCAGTGACTGCTCTTGCCTGACAAGCAGCTCTAAGCAATCCCTCCCCTCCTCTGAGACCTGGACCCAGTCCCTGCAGAACAACTCCCAGGGCCGTCTCCTCAGGGACCCCCTCACCAGCCTGAGGGTCATCCCTGCAGAGAGAGTCACCCCACGCTCCCGCACCCCGTCCTCAACTCCTTTCTCCAGGCGGGCCCGGCGTGGGCAGGGCGGGCTCTGCAGAGAAACGCGCTGTGACCTCTTTCTCAGAGCCTCGGTGCTCGGAGAACAGGGGCCGGCGGGGTTAAGGCTCTCGGTCTCCTAATGCTACCTCCACACCAGACGTGCTATTGCTGCTGAACGTTCCAGAATATGAATCACAGCGCAGCAATTACTACAGGGTTACCTCTAAGGACACTGCCGCAGCAGATGCTCACTGACCAGCCGCGCCCCCCATCAGCAGCTCATGGTGCGAGCAGCGCCTCCAGGAGGGGGGACCCCTCCCAACTCAGGTCTTTCAACTCCGCACGAACGTCAGAACACCCCCATCACCCGCATGGCTACACTTCAGCGCCAGTGAAACCCAACAGTTGCTAAAGAAAACAGGAAAATGGGTCTTGTGGATCTAACCTGTGGCATGGAGGGAGTTTTTGTTTGCAGTGAATCAAGCCAGACTCCTCATTTCTGGGTGCCGCCGGGGACCCCGGATGTGAAAGTGATGATCATTTTATTTACTGAGGAAGGAGGAGAGAGAAGATACCCCCCCCCCATCTACCCCATCTCCCAAGACTGATGTGACAGGAAGAGCTCTGCCTCTCCCAAAGAATTATTTTTTTTTCTTTTTATAAATATGTCTTTATTGATTTCAGAGAGAGGAAGGGAGAGGGAGAGAGAGAGAGAGAAACATCCATGATGAGAGTCGTTGATCGGCTGCCTCCTGCACGCCCCCCACTGGGGATCGAGCCCGCAACTCAGGCCTGTGCCCTGACCAGGGATCAAACCGCGAGCGCCTGGATCCTAGGTCGATGCTCCGCCGCTGAGCCACGCCAGCCGGGCCCGAAGAATTATTCTTAATGAGAGAAGTTTCCTTCCTTGATGAGAAAGAGAGTAACTCCCTGGCCGTTGGGAGCCCTCCCAGGGCCTGGCCAGGAGGCCGGGGTTTCCCCCGTACAGCGCAATAGGCAGGCTGGGCACCCACGAGCAAGCACAGTGGCTCCCGCAGCCCTCCTCATGCTGCATTCCCCCCCCCCAAAAAAAGCAACACCAAAAATCAGAAGCGAACAGCAGGGATCAGAAGGGATCCCAGGTTTCCCAGTGGAAAGATCTCTGCTGAGCAGGCCGGCCCCTTCCCTCCAGGTAGGACTGTGGAGGAGGCAGCGTTCAGAGCAGGCCGGGGCCATCCGACTCCCCCGCATCCCCGAAAGGGGAACAGAGAAGGCAATAAAACAGCCGGTCAGCTTAAAGCATAAAAAGATAGCCTGCTCTTTTGAGGAAAATGCTATAAAAAGTCAGGCAACCCACCTCTCACAATAGAAACTCCGGGCCACCTGCTCTCTCCAGGTAAAACGACTGAACTAAAAATAAGAAGGTATTGATTTTCAGGGATACTGTGTCTCAGCAGGAAGGGAAGGTCCTCCCGTTGTAAGAGCGCGGAGGGAGGCTGGCTGCTGGACAAATGCTACATGGTTGCAAGCGACCGGGGTGCGTGTCTATTTATAGCTCTATTTTTCCGTTGAGCTGCAGTGAAAATCGTCCCTGAACACAGCACTGTGCCAGCAGCAGAGCCACTGGGGACAGACTATGCCCAACGTGAACACGGGCCTCCACGTCTCCTGATTCGGGTTTTAGTTTTTTAATTAAAATGCAATATATTAACTTAGATAACTTTTCAATAAAGGTGAAAAATTTTAAATACTAGGACACCTTTGTCTTAAAACACTATCAACACCTGCGGAACTGAATTATGATGAGACGTCCAAGGAAATAAGCAGCCCACACAGGTGACTGCAGGGACGTACACACACCCACGCTCCTCGCTCTGTGGACCGAGTCCAGGGCGAGAGGTCCACCTGCCCATCCACTCCCCAGTCTTGGTCTTCATACCCGTGACCAGACTGCCATAGGCCAAGAAACTAAATGAAATAGGACAGAAAACATTTATGGGTCATTAGCCCTGAATCCGCACCCTGGCGTTAGGCCTGTCCAGGGAGGGGCATCTTCATGGGCATGAGGCGAGGTAGAGGCACCATTTGGCAAGAACCATGCACAGTGGGGTCATCCGGGAACCTCCCCACCAAGAAGGTGGTCCCTGCTTGGAGTGACTGGTCAGACATGCCCACTGCAGACCCACGCCCACTGCTCGGGAGATCACAAGGGGTCCACTGGAGGGTGGGGGTAGCTCACAGGCCGCAGGAGAAACCTGCCCCAGGGTCAGTGCTGATCACCTGCCCGCAGTGAACGGAGCGGCACACCTGCCTGCATCTGCCCCAGCCAGACGCCCCCGGACCCTGGCAAGGATTCCCACCTTCGTCCCACCCCACTTTCCTCCTGCAACCCCTCCGCCCCCGGCCCTCTGACGCCCAGCCTTGGTCTTCACATGGCAGGTGCAGGAGGTGCAGGTCTCACCCGCAGACACAGCTCTTCTGCGATTTTCGTTCTCAGTCTCCAACCCCCAGTCTACACTCTGTCCACCTCTCAGGAGAAGTCTCTGCATGTCACTGGCTTTTGCACCTCCCTCGGGGACATTTTTAAGGAAAAAGACTGAGCCATTTTCAGGGGACACTTTCAGTTTCTCAAACTCACCACTTCCCTGTGCGGAAAAGGTGGTTCTAGCCCAGTTTCGACCTCATGCTCTGCACCAGATGCCTGGCGCTGGGCGCTGTCCTCACGGACGTCACGGGCTGTCACTGGGAGGGAGTTGACCCTGGACTCGGCAAACCATTTCCCTCAGCCGGGATGCTTGGGGGGAGGGGGGGCAGATCAGCAGTAGGGAAGGAAAAAAATCATGCCGCTGCAGAGCCAATAAAAGTGAGCTTGCAAATAAAAACCAACAATCACAAATTAGGTCAGAGGCCCTGGTGAAAGAAGTCATTCCTGGGGAATTCCTGAGGCAGAGCAGGGCATGGGCCAGTCCTGGTGGTTTCAAAGCCAGAGACCTACCCGTCCCCGAGTTCTCAGACACGAAAACCAGAATCTGGGAGCAGGGAGGGGAAGCCTGAGGGAGCAGGGCCAGGAGAAGCGCCGAGCTGGGGAGACACCGCGGGGCCGAGCAGAGGGCGGCTGGGCCACGTCCAGGGTCCGGCCTCAGGTCACCGCCCAGGATGGGGCGGATTTTTGGCACCACGGGTGATACACAAGGGCGGGGAAAAAGGAAATTATCATTATTAAGTAGGAACATAAATCTTCAGAAATTGATTTCTCTATCTCTAACCCCATGAGCCTTCCCCAAACAGAAAGTTAAAACAGTAAGTTTAGCTGCTTTCCAAGAGAGTCTAACGAAGGATTAAGAAAGTTTCGTATCTGCGCCCAGCCAAAAACAAAACGTCACTTTCCCTCACCCTCCCCAACCAGCTCCCGCCCTTGACTTCCCTGTTTCATTAAAAAAGAGCTACTGCTTTCTAAGGCCACCAGGCAAAACCTCCCCACGCTTCTGGCTTCTTGTGGGACCATCCCCCGGGCAGGAGCCGAACGCTGACAACCCGGCCAAGCTCCCTGCTCCCTGAATGAAGCCACGCGGCTCGGTCGCCCCCCAGGACTGTCAGAGAGAAATACGGCTCCACCTAGTCCTGCGAATCTCCAAACGCTGACGCACTGCGTCCTGCAACGGCACAAACATCACAGACCTCATCAGAAAAGTTTTACGGCATCGGTGCTGTAAAGTCAGTGGCAGACACACGCTTTGGAAAAGTCTCGTTTTTGTGTGAAAGGGTCAGTTTTACCATTGGCTGCGGATGCTGCCAAACGCTTTGGAGCGACGGGCGGACAGTTTCACCGTCGAAACTGTCCTCCCGATCCCCGGGTCTGAATAACCACATCGGTTAGTTTCCAGATAAAAATGATGTTCCTTGAAAAAGCAGCCACTTCGGCCGCAGCGCCGAGATTTATGGGAGAGCTTTCCTCCTCACAGCCGGGCGTTTGATGAGTGAGTCCCATTTTGTCACACACGATATTTTTTTAAAAGGATGGGAACCTGCAGGTCGAGGTTTTTACTGCTCTATCAAGGACGCTCTTGAGGGAAGCCGGTCTTTTTGTCTGCAGGTGAAAATACAACGTCCACCGCCTGGTGCCACGGCCTTGATTTGTGCTAAGGCTCCCAAAGTGTTCCCAGCGTGGTTTTCTCGCCATTAATACAAATGCCAGCCCAGCGCAGAAAGGCAAGTAACGTCTTAGTGTTATCGGGAAAATAGCTTTGTCTTTGCAGACTCTGCTTTGAGGAGCTCTGGTCCAGGCTAAAATGCCTTCCCGGCCTCCCTGTCTCCAGCAGCAGGCGTGGATGACATCCCTCGGGTTCCCGCAGCCCCCTGCAGCCCACCCGCCTTCACACGCCGGCCTCAGGGCCTCTGCACGTGAGAGCGCCGCATTCCCTGTCCTAGTCACGTATTTCTTAACCATTTAACAGGTGTCACGCCACCCTGCGACTTGCATTCGGTTTCTATCTTTATTTTTAACGTGTCATCAATGACGTTTTTCTGAATGTTGGGTCCCTAAACCTACTTTTCCTGTAAGAGCCGTGGTTTTTGTTGTGCAATTCTGTGCAGTGCGGGGAGTTTCGGGGACACGGGAAGTTGTGTCCTTGGAGAACTGACGCGTGGCTCTCACCCCACACTGGAAGCAGAGACCCAAGCCCAAGGGTTCGCGGTCAGCACCTTCCTCTCCTTTGGCCTATCCTGGGCGTCGGAACAAAGGTGTCACTGGGGGCACCAAGCCCTCTCTCCGTTCGACTCCCTTAAAGCTCACGCTCACATCATCGCAAGTAGGCGCAGAGCCACTGCGCGTCCAGTCACCCCGTTTCCCACAAAACCCGCTGCTCCTGCAGAAACCAGCCGGGAGGAATCGTTTCTCTAAAACTCCCTGGAACGGCCCGGCGTGGCTCAGCGGCTGAGCATCGACCTGGGAGCCAGGCGATCGGGCTTCGATTCCTGGTCAGGGCACAGGCCTGGGTTGTGGGCTTGATCAATGACTCTCTCATCATTGATGTTTCTCTCTCTCTCTCCCTCTCCCTTCCTCTCTCTGAAATCAATAAAGATGTATTTAAAAAAAAAAATAAAAAATCCCTGGAGCTGCCTCACGCCGCATTCAGTTGTCTCCTTCTTAAATTTTAGAGAATTTACGGGAATTATTAAGTAATTCACTGCCACACTCAACAAGGCTTAATTGGGCTGCTTCAAATGAAAATCATTCAGAGAGAAAGAGGCGAGGGGATGAGGAGAGGAAGGGGGGAGATTTCAGAATCGCTTGGGAGAAACGTTTGGCCTCAATAAAATCAGATATACCATCGAAATAGAACCCTCAGTTCACATAATAACAGAGGGATGAATAATCCGTTGCGCCAGGTCGTGGCGTCCCCGGTACCTCGCCTGTCCCCTGGCCACCAGGCCTCTCTCTGCTCCCTCGGAACCCTCCTTCCCGCTCCCCCCCCCGGACGCCGGCTAAGATGCTAAGATCATCTTTTCTGAGTCCCAGGACCTCATTCCCGGGCCTGTCCTCAACCCATGAATCAAACAGGCCCGTCTGGGAAACAGGCCAGGAGGGAAGAAAGCTGGGGAGACTGTCCGCTCCCCAGCCCGCTGCCTCCCCCAGCTTCACGGCTGCTGTCTCCAGGGCGCCGGGGCCCAGGGCCGGAGCCCGGCGCTGCACCGACCGCCCGGAGTACGCCCGGGATCCCCCGCCCCTGAACGGAGCCGTGTCCCCCTCCACACCGGGATGTCCAGGGCCCACAGACAGCTCGGAAGGAGGCTGTGCAAGTCCGTGAGAAGGAGCCGGGGATGGAGCCAGACCCAGTCTCTGCCATCGGCGTCCTGTCTGCAGCCATTGCGGGCCGTGAACCGCCCTCAGACGGCAGCCCCGGAGTGATGTCATTCGGCCGAGGACCCGGGCAGGAGGGGAGAGCGATGGGAATTCCCCTCCGGGACAAGAAGTGGAAGCCACAGCAGAGAAAAGCAAAGTGGGGGAGCGGCCGAGGCAGAGAGGGAACTGAATGAGCTCAGGAATCCCAGAGGCTCTGCCAGGGCCTCCGCCCCACCCCCACCGCCACCCGGAGCGCCACCCGGAGCGCCACCGGCCCAGGCCGCAGGGGGCGGGTGCAGGAGAGGGTGGATCTGGGCCTCCAAGGTTAAAAAGCCAACGTGCTCCCGGGCGCTCAGAGCGACAGGCAGCCTAGGGTCCGCGGCGAGGCGTGCCCCACCCACGCAGACGCGGCCTAGATCAGCTCTGGAAGCAGGGTCCTTCCACGGGGAGCTCTGTGGCTGGCGACCAGGGTGGGCTCTCCAGGCGGACGACCCGGGCGCAGGTCCCAGCTGCGGCCCTGTGGCCTCGGACTCAGGCAGTCGCCTTACACGGGATGCCTTTGAGAGCGAGCGGCTCGCACTTGCCGACTCCCGGACGCCACGCTAGATACGCCGTAGGTCACATCCCCGTAGTCCACTGCGAGATTCGCCGGCTCGCCCAACGTCACATATGGGGAATTACAAAGCTGCAGATGCCTTTCACGCATAACGTCGCTTCGTTGTTATCACTTCCCTGTCACCTGCTTACACTTTTGAAACAGGAGCTGTATCTGAATCTATTCCTGTGCTGAAAAGTGGTCAGAAACAGACAGACTCAGGTGAGACGTTCGTCACCAAACACGAGGTTGGTTTCCAAGTATCGGAACATCTTTCCATTAGGAAACCCCACGGGCGAGCGGAGCCCTAACGCGCCGAGGCAAACGGGCCTCCTGGGAAAGCGGCGGGCCCGAGGCTCCGAGGGCCACCTGGTCCGGAATCATAAACAAGACCGGACTCCACAGGTCAAAGCTCCACCCCGCCCGGGAAGGGGCGAGTCGGTCCCCTGCAGGTAATGGCGCTATCTGCCGCTTTCTGCAGCATCTTTATGAACTAAATTACAGCGTGTGGGGAAAATCACATGTTCCAGAGACAATGCTCCCCCCCCAGTGGGGTGACCCCAAGCCTCCTCTATCATGTCATTTAGAGTAATTATCTTGCCTCTCCAAAATCCAAACCAGCTATTTACACGAAATGCCAAGGTTAGTCATGGCCAGCCTTCCCTCTGAAACGCGAGGCGGTTTTGTCTGCGGGGTGCTTCCGCTGGCCCCCAGGCAACGCTCGGAGGCCCTTCCCCACAGGCTGGACCCGGCCGATGCAGCGAGTGTCCCTGTGGGCCCGGGACGCGTACGCCACGCAGGGAACTGCGCTTGGAAAGCAACCGGCTCTAAGCGATTGGTACGTGCTCATGATTAGAGCACTGGAGACAAACCCTCTAATCCCAGCTTCCCAGCGTGTGGGACCTTCCTCAAGTCAGTGAGCCTCTCTAAGCCTCAGTTTCCCTCACCTGAGAAATGGGTATTAGCAGGGCACCTAGCCGAGGCTCTGCTGTGGCGCTTCAGCGAGACGGGTGAGTCACGCGTATCAAGGAGGGCATTGCACTCAGCGTGTTATCAGCCGACGGTCGGCTCCGTGACCTGTGGCACCGGCAACAGTGGGGTGAAGGCCTGGGCGGGGGTGGGGGTTCGGGGTAGAATGGGGGGAAAAAGAAGACATCTGTAATGCTTTCAACAAGAGAGAAATTTTTTTTAAATGGCAGGCTTCCCATCCCTATTTTTATTGTTAAAGAATTCTGCAGTTTTCTCTTTTCTGTACAACTGGAGCTAATGGAAATATCAGCTCTTTCTAATCCGCATAAAAATTCATCAAAACCCCTAAAGACGAAGGACCTCCAAGGACCTCCCATAGCCCAGGAACCAGGCTACCATTCTCCCGAGCCTCACACCCCCGTGGGTCGGCCGCGTCTTCCGCGCATGAAGGTGGAGCTGAGGCTCAGACAGGCGCCCGCGGGGGGGGCTGCGCGTTAGGCACCGTCCCCCGCTCGCCCGGCCGGCACCTGCACGCCAGGGCAGGCTGTGCCAGCTGGACGCCAGCAGCATCGCACTCGATGTCTGCCAATGGAAACACAGAAAGACAGGATAAACCAGTACCGCACCGCCAGTAAGCGTGTGCACGTGTGTCTTTGGAAGGAGTCGACACGATGGGCTCGTTTATGTAAAACAACATTCGACCAGAAAAACGGCACCATAAACATATAATTCAGACAGTCCCTTAATGCCTCTCGGCCAGGGAAGGTTCCAGGCCTGTCCTCTCACCCCGGAGGGCTCAGGCTCCTGCACCCAGACGGCTTTCTCAAGGTGGAATCACCACCCTGAACACCGAGCCTCCGCGTACACCGCCGGGGAAAACGCCCAACAGTCTAACCGCTCTGGAGGCAGGAGGCAGCTTCCTGTAAAACTAAACACGCACGTAACCTGTGACCTGGGGCGTCCATCAGAGACACGTAAACTGACCTGCACACGAAACCCTGTGTATGAGCAGTCACAGCAGTGGGATTCGTCACAGCCCAGCATGGAAACAAGCCCACGTCCTTCGACGAGGGGACGGTTCAGGGAACTCAGGGACAGGCGCGCCGTGGAGCAGAGCGCCGCGGTTAAGCCGGGAACCGCGGACGTGCGCCACAACTCGCATGGACCGCAGGCGGCCTGCTTCGTGGTCGTTTTCTTTTTTTCTTTTTTAATATATCTTTATTGACTTCAGGGAGAGGAAAGGAGAGGGGGAGAGAGAGAGAGAAACATCAATGATGAGAGAGTCATTGATCAGCTGCAGCCCGCAACCCGGGCACGTGCCCCGACCGGGAATCGAACCCGGATCGCCTGGATCCTAGGTCGACGCTTAACCGCTGAGCCACGCCCGGCTGGGCCGTGGTCGTTTTCTAAGCCAATCTCAAGAGGTCATATACACTGTGATTCCATTTATATATCATTCTTTATATGACAAGGTTATCGGGACAGAAGGAGGGGTGGCCGGGGCCAGCGGCCACGGAGGGAGCATCTGCACCCTGATTAAGGTGGTGGCCACGTGAACCCATACGTGTAATTAGCAGAGATTAAACAGCAGACAACCACTCACACACATGCTCGTGCACGTGAACACTGAACAGGGCATGCGGTCCGGCGAGCGGCCACGGCCAGCGCCCAGGTTCTGGTTCTGTCATCACCGGGGGAGCCGGGGGAAGGGTACGTGGGGCTCTTCACCTGAGAGTAATCTTCTCTGAACTATAATTATAATTATCTCAAAGTCAACATAAAGCATAAAAAGACCCCAAGCAGCCTTTCAGCTCGCCCTTACCTAGGTACCTATAAACAGCCTGGGCGACATTCCTCCTTCTATGAGGTTACGATTTCTCCAAAGTTCCTTAAACCGGCCGCCGGATGGAGACTGAACCCACGTCACCGATCTCACGATCCAACTCTCCCTCCCGCCTTTGCGATGGACAAAGACGGGAAGGCAGGACACCGACAGAGCCGTCGCCTCTGGCTTTCGTGACAGCCGCAGTCTCGGCGTCAGGTTGGCCTGGGCGCCACCACCCAACGGAACAAGGCCTGGAGAGCGTCTAGACTTGGATACGCTTGACTCTGCATGGAAAGGTCACGCGAGGCTCCCAACAGGAAGTGACATCTGAGCCGAGCCTGAAGGTTAAGCAGGGCGTCACCTGGCAGAATTGGAGGAAGGAGTCCCCTGGCCTGGGACAGCACCCGGTCTACAGAGCTGCGAGGAAGGGGGACGGGTGTGACCCTGGCACACACGGAACTGGGTCCCGAAGGTCCCTGTGCCACGTTGCAGGAGCGAAGCCTTGAACACGCACCTGCCATGCTCCACCGATGACGGGGGGGATCTCATGACGCTCTCTACGTTTCCTTAAAATACCGACGTCATCTCTCCCTTCCTGACATGCGTACGTTTTGTTAGTTAATATAAACAAGGTATCATGGTTCTAACAATTTTCCCAATAATCATGATAAAGTGACGCTTTGGCCATTTGTTTTCTGACCAAGCAAAGCCAGGAGATTCTTCTGGGGAAGTACAATTAAACCGGGGATGACTTATATCAAATCACACCCCCTGCTATATGCAGACACTAAAGGGACTCATGCGACATACCCCAAGCATTCGTTTTCATTCAATCGTGCACTTCCTCAAAGCCGATCTACAATCTCAAAATAAACTTAAGTCATATTCTAAGTTAGCAAATGTGGGAAAAGTGGAATGTACGGGGCAGGGGTGAGCAAACACACAGAGGCGTCCTACCCGAGGGAACCAGTGACGCTTGGTTTAAATGGAACAGCTCTGTCCATGGTGGCAGAAGATGTTAGTGACACCGCGGAGCTGAGTTCACACCGGCAGTAATTCTCATTCTCTGCACAGAGTCTTTATTTTATGACAAGTCATTACATCAGTAAAAAGTTGCCAAAAATAAATCCACTTGACCTCCAGTGTTTCCGACAATAAATAGAGCTGTTGCTCCCAATGTCGAGCGAGCTCTGAAATACACGGGCTCCGTGGTATCGGAAAAGCACACGCCCCGTCCCGCAAACACGTCTCAGGACTAACAACGCGGTTCCACTTCATAGGCTTTTCTGGGTGTCGCCTGCTCTCGGAACTCATCTAAACCCAAGAGGCACGCCGTGCACCGGGCGAGATCAGCCCCTTCAGCGCCGGGGATGACTCCCAGTGTGACTGATGGACCTACTACGGCCGCAAACATCGCCGTCATGGGATCCCCTGCCCCCCTGGGGAGGGCGGAGGAGGCAAGAGGTTCCCGCAGGACCCAGGGACGCCAACTTCCTGGACCAACTTCAGGCCGGGCCACTCGCCTCCATGAGGCCGGTCACTGTCCGCAGCTTTGTCAGACAAGAGGGAAATCAACCACCTCCACATCTAATAACCACGGGCTTTGTGAGGGTGATAACCACGCCGTACACTCTTCAAACCCTCCGACGCTCACACGATGCCTCCCACGGAATGTCTGACCCAGTGAATAAACAACAGGACAAATGCCCGCCTAGGAAAATGTGGTACACACATCACTCACCAGCTCAGTTATTCTTTGCGCATGGAGAGCCAAGCACAGTGCCAGCTAATGAGGACGGGACCAACACATCATGTGGCACAGATGTAACGGGAGAGAAAGACACGGCCCAGTGGCCCACCCCCCAGGGGAGGGGGAGACAAGGCCTGACCACGCACGGCTGTCACAGACGCCAAGGACTGAAGCTGACACCTGGTAGAAGGGAGAGGGGAGGGTGCTCGTGAATTCTGTCCCTGGAAAGAGGCCGATGTCCTGTGGGGAGAACATTCAGGGTCTGGAGGCAGAGGCCGCCTGAGACACGGGGCCGGCTCATCACTGTGGGACCTGGAGGCTTTAAAAATCTCGTTTCAGAAGGATTTTTAATCTCTGCGTTGAGGGCTCAGGTAAAAGGGAGGGGGGAGGGGGGTTGGCAGTCCCTCACACCATCAGAAATACTGGGCTGCTCTGGTGGTCAGCTAGGAGTCTCAATGCAGTAGACAGACAGACAGACAAAGAGCAGAGCAAGGACGGTGGGCCAGGTGTAGAAGGTCACCAGGGTGGAAAGCCCCAGGGGGTCTAGCAATGGGAAAAACTGGGAAAACAGGGACCTCACCCCCTTTCCTCCCCGAGCATATCACTGGTCAAGCGGTTTAGACCCCCTAACCCTCCATATCGGGGGGCATGTGGTTCAGACCCCTCCCCTTCCACATCGCCTGTCCCCACCCCCGTCCTGGCCCGTTTCCTTGCCCCCCTCTCTCTCCTAAACAACAAGGGCCCTTCCTTTGCCTCTGTAACTTGTTTCCTGAGCCTATTTCTTCTACCTCTGTGACTTTCTAAATAAACTTTTTCTTACAGTTTGAGGCTCGTCTCTGAATTCTTTCTCAGCCGGAACTCAAGTACCGAGGTGGCTGAGCCCAGGTCGGGTCTGAGCCCACGGGTCTCACGCCTGGCACCGTTCTCACTGCCAACATCTCCTTGATAGGATCCCTTAGCCCATGAAAACAGCCCCTGCTCCGGGGCAGAGGTCTTCTTCTCTGTGGTCGTTCTGTCTAAACGGCAGGGATCCTTGAGGAGGTTTACCCCCCGAAGTTTCAAAGGCACGTTGCCTCTCGAATTCACGGCTGCAGCACAGTCTGCTGTCCCAGAACGATCTCTAGGTATACGGGAAAAAGAATGGAACTGGACCAGGAAGAACCTGGGGGTGGAAACAGGACGTCTGGCCATCCCAGCCCGGTGGCCGCGCGAGCACAAAGGACGCGACGCTAAAAATAGAATCAACAAACATTCCTGTGGAGATGGTATCTGGAAAGCGCACAGAGGCGATGGCGCTCCTCCCAGAAAGGGCTGCGGGAGGAAGCTAAGGAAGCCGCGTGCGCACACACAGCCGGGCTTGGATAGGTGCTTGGAAGAAAGAAAAAATGAATGCCTTCGGCATCGCTATTTCACCTGCGCCGGGGTCCCTGGTGGCCTGGCAGGCGGGAGCAGGAGGCTCGTGGAGAAGGGCTCCTATGGAGAATACTCCTGGCCTCGGGAAATGCACCCCTGGCTTATGCTCCTCTCTGGGGGCTGGCCCCCCGGCCTGTCGGACCCAGTGGCCTTACAGGACTCAGTGAGCAGGAGGCCCACAGACCAGCCCGCACTCCAGCAGGAGCCCCAAGTTTCACTCCCCAGCTTCCCTGACCATGGGAGGCAGTGAAGGGGATGGACCTCAACGCTTAGCACTTAGGGTTTAGTCACCCCGTACCCCTACAATCCCAGCCCTAGCCACTTCTCTAACTTTGACGTTCCCCTGAGGTGTGTGGGTCCTTCCTTCCAACCTCACTCCCCCGATAGGGACGCAGGTCATCTCTCTTCTCAGGTGCAGGAGGGAGAGGAGGGGATAGGTGAGGGGGACGTGGCCACGCGTGTTCCCGTGGGAGCCACGGAGTCCCTCAAATGCGGAAGCGTGTCCAAGTACCGCTGCTTCTAGCTCGACAGGAACCGAAATAGCATCAGGACTGACTGGGGCAGAACCTGTCTGGCCGTTGCATAAATGTTTTTGTCACAAGCCTTCTCAGACTTCCTCGAACGAGTAAGTCATGCTTTCCTGTTTAATCTTACAATTAGGCCTTTAGATTTTACACACACATCCCGCCCCGCCCCCCCCCCCCCCCCCCCGTCTCACCCCCTGCCCAAATGAAGTAGAATATAGTTTACAAAAAGGCTCCTTGGATGGACGCAGGCAGGGGACAGAGGTCGCTTCTTTGGGAGAGCATCGTGTTAGTCTGGGTCTGTGTTTCTCTACATGGGACTTACGTCTCACTAATGGTTCCTCACACGGCTTGCGAAATCCATTGTGTTGAATGGGATGGACTACAAGAGAGGGGGGAATATTAGTGTATCACATGTTGTCGGGTTCCTTTATTTGGGGAAACTTGGACCACAGGGGAAGCCAGGAACTGCTTTTTAAAGTAAAAAGCCACCACTATGGATGACGCCAACCTGACACTGAGACGTAAGTGCTCTCCGCAGACCCTTCCTGCCCCTACCCTGCCCTTCTCTGCAGTGCTCCAGAGTCACGTCCACCCTGCCTGGGCTGGGTGCCCCGGGACTCGGTCTCAAGCTAGAGACCAGCACAGTGGGACTGAGCCTCGGCAGCAGGAAGGGTGTCCCTCCTCCTAAGGTCGCAGTGACAGAGAGCCTGCGGGGGAGGTGAGCCCTCACCCAAACCACGCCCGTCCCGCATCTCCACCTGCTCGGAGGGGGGGCACAGGCGTGGCAGGTTCACCCACTGAGCTGGGGGCACCGACCCAGCAAACAGCAGGAGCGCTTTTACTCACAGTTTAAAGCAACACCTATGATTTATAATAGAAAAATATCTAAGACCAGGAGAGTAAGGAAGTGGATTGAAGAACGGTAAGTGTATCAAGGTATTTTTCAAAATCCTCACGTGTGTTACTTTGTTTACTTCTCAATGACAATTGACATTCAGAATTCTTTTGTATCAGTTTCAGGTGTGCAGCACAGTGGTCAGACTATCACATACTTTACAAAGTGATCCCCCCAATATTTCCAGTACCCACCTGGCACCTTACATAGTTACTGGAATATTATTGACTATAATCCCCGTGCTATACTTCACATCCCATGACTACTGGTAACTACCAATTAGTATTTCTTTACCCCTTCACCTTTTATTTATTTTATTTGTTTATCCTGACCCAAGCAGTGAGGATATTTTTTCCATTGGTTTTTAGAGAGAGTGGAAGGGGGGGGGGGGAGAAACCAATGTGAGAGGTTCACGTCCATTGGTTTGCCTCCTGATGCTCCCCGACTGCAGCCAAAGATGGATCCTGCAACCCAGGTAGGTGCCCTGGACCTGGAATCGAACCCGCGACCCTCCGGCGCACAGGCCGACGCTCTAACCACTGAGCAGTGGTGGCCAGGGCCCGTTCACCTTTTTTAATAAGAACAGGCCTGGCTTGGGATTCATTGAGGCACCTCCTTTGCTCAGAGTGGCAGTAACATGTCATGATGAGGAAACATTTACTTCACTAATTTTCTTAATCAGTATTTCACCCTTAAAACATACATACACCAAAAAATGTTAAATAAAAATACAAGCTCTATTTACTTAAGCAATTAAGTCCTTTCCGTATAATTTACTATTTCTAAATCCTTGGTCAATCAATTTTGCCTTGATTCAGACATAGTTTGCTTTAACTAAAACATAATTATTCTGACTGGAGCTCTTTAAACCGATTCTTTTACATTGCTAAGTTAAGAGTCAGTCTATTTTTCAAGTAAATTTGACTCCCGCTTATTGATAAAGATGGACTGAACTTTAAGACACCACGGAAGTAAACGGCTTTTTAATAACCAATGGAAGCTTTATCTTTCTCGCCTTCTTTGTGCTTGTCTCAAAACCGGGGCATTAAAATCCATCAGTCGATCTACCTAGCTACCCATCCGTCCACCATCCATCTATACTTCCCTGACGTGGAGCCACTCGCAGCATCGCGCCCACCCCCACGTCCACAGGGCCACTCGCAGCATCGCGCCCACCCCCACGTCCGCAGGGCCACTCGCAGCATCGCGCCCACCCCCACGTCCGCAGGGCCACTCGCAGCATCGCGCCCACCCCCACGTCCGCAGGGCCACTCGCAGCATCGCGCCCACCCCCACGTCCGCAGGGCCACTCGCAGCATCGCGCCCACCCCCACGTCCGCAGGGCCACTCCCAGCATCGCGCCCACCCCCACGTCCACAGAGCTACTCGCAGCACCCGCCAGCCCCAAGTCCACAGCTGCTGCTCCTGGAAAAAGCTGGGGCATCGGAGCAGCAGATTCCCCTGCAACGGATTTATCACATTACACACCAGGGCCCCCAGATCTCGGACACAACCGCTAACAGCACGGGGTCTGGCTACCCCTAGACTAACAAAGCCACCTCCTCCTGCCTGCTAAGCAGCAAGCATAATATATACCCCGGAGAAGGGGCGACTCCTTCAAACAAAAACATGACCAACTCCCACAGCCAGGCTGACCGTCAGGAGGAGAAAGGCCCCCTGCTCCCAACAACCAGGAGCCCCAACCGCAGGCCCTCCCGCTGGTGCCTCACTCGCAGGCTCATCAAGAGCTTCGGTTTTTCAATATCCGAGTCCAGCCTGCGGCAACCTGAGGATGGAGATTCACGGCATCGCACCTAAAGGGAGAGGTGGCGAGGAAAGATCAGATTAGCACATCCAGCGGCGGGCTGACACTTCTGTAGCCTGTGCAACAAAGTAGCAAGTGCTTTACAAAGTAGCAAGTGCTTTACAAATCAGCTGCGATAATGAAAAGCTTTTCTGAAAGAGTAAAATGTCACAGCCACACAACTGAGGGGACCAATGCAGACGGGCTGACGGCGTCAGGTCCTTCCCGGGGAGGAGCAGGGAGGCTGGGGCTTGAAGACCAACGGAGCTGAGACAGGAGCGGGGGAGCCCGGCCGCGTGGCTCAGGGTTAGAAATGTCCCCACACGGCCATGTGAACATGTCTGTTAAGAACGCCTCAGGCAGCTGAGCTGACATATGGTCAAGGACGGTTAAGTGAAATCAAAGCAAATCTCTGAATGTTTATAAACCAAGGAGGAAGAAGCAAACGACAGCAAAGACCCATTAGAGCCAACAGTTCTCTCCAGCTGCAACACCTTTCCATCCAATGCGAAATGACCTGTCTGCTTCGTAGGTCTAAACTGAATCTGGTATATTTAATTCTATGCATTTACAGGCACATCTCCACTTGAGACACACACCCCCTCCAAAGTATAAGCAGGAAAAAAAACCTTCACTGAGTTCAAACATCTCCTCTTTTTTCTCCTGTTCTTTCCAACCAGTCAGATGCCCTGTGCTGTGAGCAAACCGTGTTTGTCAAGGCCCAGAGAGTGGGACTGAGATGAGCTACATGGGCCAAACCCAAGCCCAGCCATCTCCTCCAGGCAGCCTGCCAGGACCAGCCTCATCTGAACCACATCAGTCATCTCCTCTCTGCCCTGCTGGCCCTCCACATTCCCTCTGGCCTCCATCACTTAGCACTTGTGCATGTTTAGATTGGGATCATCTGCTCAAGTCCCAGTTATATTTTTCTCTTCCTGCCCAGAGTGTCAACTTCTCAAAACATGATGTCAGTCCCTCACCAGGACCAAGCACCAGGCACAGCGGGAAAGAGCTGGACGGGAAATCAAGCGAAGACTCAGTCTCTACTCAGATCTCTGCAACCACAACCTAAAGCCGCTACAATCTTGGGGGGGCACTTAGCTGCTACATCTTCCTACCGTTTCTGAGACAGTTTCCTCCCGTTAAATTCCATATGTGGCCTGGCCTGGCCTGTGTGGCTCAGTGGTGGAGCGTTGTCCTGTGCACCCAGAAGTCCCCAGTTTGATTCCCAGTCGGGGCACATGCCCGGGTTGCTGTAGGGGGCATGCGGGAGGCAGCCAATCAATGTTGATGTTTCTCTCTCCTCCTCTCCCTTCCTCTCTCTAAAAACCAATAAAAACATATTTTTAAAAATTCTATTTGTGAACCATTCATTTCCCCTTCTCTACTGACAGTTTGTTACATACAAGATACATGAATGCTGGGAGGTATAATCCATGCCAATAAGAAACATCTGGTTATTTTATTTTACTTTTCCTGCCTCCCACAATCTAAGTAGTCCACTACCGACCGAACGGTACTTCATAAGTGCTGGTTCAAGCCCCAGTGTGATGAAGCCGGTGACTGCAGAGTGAGGAGCCTCCGGGGATCCATTATCGGAGGTCTGTTTTCTCTTTCTGGCCCTGAAGTCGTGGCCCACGCTTAGGAACAGTCTGACATTTCAGCACCATATGGCTCAGCGAGGATCCAAAGGCCACGCTGAAACCTGCCAGGCCTGCTGGCATTTGCCGCATTTATCCGCGTGGATGGCACTGGGCACCCAGCTTGCAGCTGCAGCCTTACTCAGGTCTGAGAGCACCGAGGTGTCCCCAGGCTGCCAGGGCAGCAAGTGGCCAGAGCAGGGGCCACAGAGCTGTGCGGTTCAGAGCCACGGGGCCAAAACTAATAATCAAATGTCACTTGCCCAGGTTTCTGGCACAGCTGAGAAAACACCCTGGTGATTTTGCAACCCACGGTCTTTCCATCAGAGGTATTTTGGAATCACGCCCTGCCCGGAGTGCCACCGCTCTGGAGCACACCTCGCTCTGCACCCCCCCCACCCCCCGGGGGTGCTCGAGACCACGGAGGAGCCCGGCGGGACTAGCAGGAGGGAGGAGGCGGGAAAGTGGGAGAAGATGGACCCATCCCAGACCCCTTTTCCACAGGTCTGGAAGTCATCATTAGAGATTTTTTTCCCTACTAGGTTACAAAACACCTCCTGTTTGTTAAATTTTTTAAAGTGTTACACTTTATAGCTATAAACTGAGGGTTTTCTTTGCGCCTGGGTAAGGGCAGCTCCCTGTGAGATGAAATGATATTTGTGTTGTGGAAAGAAGGGCTGTTGACGGTGCCATCGCAGGGACCGGAGGGGTCAAGGTCCCCGGTGCCAGAGATGAGAGGCAGCAAGCAGCAGGAGGACGCTGCAGAACGAGGAGCGTGGGTGGGCCAAAGGCCTTGGTCCCCAAGGTCCGTGACGAGGGTGTCTTACACACTCGGTGTTCAGATTTCAGCGGTGACCACTGAGCTACATCCCTAAGCGATGCTTTCCTGGAACCGGATTGTCTCATGACCCCAGGCCCTGCAATCTTTTTTTTAAATTGTCATCCAAGAATATGTTTTTACTGATTATTTTTTGAGAGAGAGAGAAACATCGATGGGAGAGAGCAACATCGATCTGCCACCCCTCCCAGCCCACCACCACCTGGTACTCGCCCAGGACAGAGATGGAGCCTCAACCCAGGTATGTGCCCTGACCAGCAATCGAACCCACAACCTTCTGGTGTATGGAACGACGCTCCAACCAACTGAGCCACCCGGCTAGGGCCTCCTTTGAAATGGTTTTTACCTTTTGCTCAATGCCTCCAAACACCCTCAAAAGTAGACAATATTCCCTACAAGTTGACGGCTTGCCTACTTTCACCTGCTCAGTATAAAATCTGGGAAGACCACATTGGAAGATTCGGGCGGCCACCTGAATAAAATGAGAGAGGTATGTGGGAGTGAGGGAGCCGTCCTGAAATCCTGGAGTCACAGAGGAGCTGGACTCAAGTAATTAGAGACCAGGCGACGAGTCCGTCCTTAACTACACGGGAGGGGCCCCAGGAGCCAACTCTGATGAGGAGCCGCCGGCAGCAGCAGCAGGAGTCTCAGCGTAATCACTTCTCAGTCTCCCCCTTATTCCCCGATGGACTATTTCCCCATCTCATTCCAGGGCCTCTCCCCTCGCCCGGGCCCCCCTTATCCGCGGTGCGTGCACGCATTCCCGCCTCCACACTCGTGGCCCTGTTTCCTCTGCCCTCTGGGTTTTGTTTCCCCAGCACCCAGCTTCCCAGTAAACTGTCAGGGAGTCAGCACCTTTCCCTGGAAGTCTGTGGGGACAGTGTTGTACTGGACAGGCAGGAAAGCTAAAGAGAGCCTCGCCTGGCACGGGAAAGCCACACGCAGCAACAGCCCACGGAGTCAAAAATACAAAACAGAGCCCAGGGACGCATGGATGCTGCATCCTCAGAGTCTACACCTGGCTGCCCAGCTGCACGGGGCGTGGCCGAGGGCCGGCAGGCGGGGGCGGGGCCAAGGACCAGGGCTCCAGCAGTAGGGGGCGTGGCCAAGGGACCAGCAGGTGGGAGCGGGGCCGAGGACCAGCAGGCGGGGGCGTGGCCAAGGACCAGCAGCGGGGGCGTGGCCAAGGACCAGCAGCGGGGGCGTGGCCGAGGGCCAGCGGGCGGGGGCGTGGCCGAGGACCAGCAGACGGGGGGCGTGGCCAAGGACCAGGACCCAGACAAAACACCAGCGGGCAGGGTCCTTCAAGTTTTGAGTCCAGAACCATTTGGCAACCTGTGAAGCCTAGCGAATCATGTTTTAAAAAGCAAGAAACAAAAACAAAAAAACATACCCAAAGAAACACAGGATTACAAAGGAGCACAATTATATTGCAACATTGTTACCAAAATACTAAAAAACAAATTTCTGATACAGTCGTGTGCGCTTGTCTATGAGCACACAGAATAACAGGCTCTGGTGGTGTCTTTCACAAGTGCGACATCAAATGCTAAACACTAGCATCACCGTGGCCTACGTTCATGATGGAAGGAAACGCCCAATTTGTTCAGGGTTAGTGAAAATGAGGATATTTCTTCATCCAAGTTCAGAGTCTCCGGAATTCTCTCCAGGGCCTCCTGGGTAAGAACCCCAGCCAGGAGTCTTCCCAGACCCCCAAATTGTTCTGGTTTCTTAAGGAAATGAACCCTATGTTTGAGTCCATACAAATTCGACTCGGGGTAAATGGCTCAAACTCCTGGGCCCATGAAACGCAGTGCTATGTGGACACAATGAGGCCCCTGGGGCCCCCAGGTCGGATGCTCTGCAACTCAAGAGAGGGCTCTGGCCTCGGAGTCTGCTTGCTGCGCCTTCTTAACTCCCAGACATTGACTTTCTACTGATCACACAGAAGATTTATAAGCAGGTCCGTGTGGACCGATGAATCGCTCCATTCCCTTATTCAAAGACAGCATCGATTTTCCAAAGATTGCGACATTAACGAAGTAAAAGCTTTATGGGGGGAGACACGACATTAACTATAGCCATCGATTTTGAGACACATATGGTTTTCAGACAGTAAAGTGTATAGAGAAAGGCAGGATACCTCAGACTTAAAACTGAACAAAAATATAAGGGATTTCATGTTATGACGAGCGTGTGAAACTGTGCTTAGCCTGGAGATATTTGACAAGTGGAATGTCACATAAAATTTCAAAATAGGAGCCCCTGGATATTGTACATTCACAGAATCTATTAAACCAATGTTTTACTGTATTTCAGTCTCATGCACAAATGGGCCAACCGGTCAGCTCAGCAAATACCCATCATCGTCAATTTTCAGTACTTAATTCTTTAACCAAAACTGCAACAGTGCCAGGCACCGTCCTAAATACTTTGTAAATGTGAGCTCCGTTAATTTTCTAGAGAAGCCTCTGAGATAGTGGTTAACACCCCCGTTTTACAGATGAGGAAACAGGCACACAGAGGCTGACTGGCTCACTGGCGGTCATACACCGCCAGTCCCGGGGCGGGCTCAACCCAAGGGGCCTGCCCGCAGGCGCCAGGCTCCCAACGGCACCCCCCTGCTCTGTCTGGCTCTCTTCCTCATTCCTGAAAAACACTGTTTCAATTTCAATCTTGTTTCACAGCCCTAAGAAGTGCTACTTGCTGACACATCTCTCTGGCGTGTGGATACGAAGACTCTGCGTGGAGATTTTTCACACCGTCGGCAGGGACGTAGGACTCATGTCTACGGAGGGAGGGAGAGGCAGCCCAGGCCAATGCGGACCCTGCAGGGCGTCACTGCAGTCCCCCTGTCTCCAGGACACCCAGGCTTCCCACCCGAATGCTCTACTATCTCCACTATCTCTGTGCTCGAGCCCTGGGCCCCTAGGCTGAGCCACGCCAGCAGTGGGCAGGGCAAAGCGAAACAATCTCATCTTCAGCACTCAGGCCTCTCAGAGCTCAGGCCCAGAGCCACGTGGCAACTCTCCTGACACCCGCCAACTGGGGTCAGATAACCCCTCTGTGGATGAAAACATGGGGTCTTAAGTTGCTGTAGACAAGAAACATCGTATAAAGAAAACTTCTTATAAAGGAGGAGAGAACAGCATTATAAAAAGTATACAATGTATCCTTATTTTTGCAGAAAGTAAAGACTACCAAAGAAGAGAAAAGACGAGGTCAGCCGTCCTGACGAGAGAACAGAAGTCACGTGAGCCGTGACACCCTCCATCCCCCGCGAGAAGAGGTTGTTTCTCAGGCACCTATTTCCTGGGCTCAGCGCGTCTGGAAGGAGAATGGAAAATACTAGCAGAGAAAACAGGAACGAGCTGGTGCCCAAGTCACCTGGCCTGCTAGCTCGCCAACAGGCAAGGACCCAAAGGCTTCTCTGAGCATGTCCTGGGGCAGCCCCAGGGACCCCCTAGGCCAGGTTCAACTGCCAGGCTCCAGGACGTGGAGTATGGGTGAGGGGCAGCTGCTGGCACCCCCTGAGCATTTCCTACAGGCCAGGCAGCACTCTGAGTGCTCCCCACGCGCACTGACGCTCACAAAAGCCTGTGTCTGTTAGAACTGCCCACATTTTAGAAAAGACAACGTAGGGATGAAGTTAAGTCACTTGCCTGAAATAACAAAACCAGTCAGAGCCCGGGCCTGGATGGGAACCCAGGTGGGATTCAGAGCTTTGAAATACCTCCCTGCCCGAGGACTCTCTCCCCTGGGGCCCTAACACCACGTTTCTAACGCAGCACCTCCCGCCCGCCCATCGCCTCCTTGGCCTCCCGCAGCCTCAGCTGCCTCACATGTGCACTGGCGACAATAATGATGCCTGTCGCATAGGGCTGCAGGGAGCGAACAGAATGTCGCATGTTAGGTACTAAGCCCTCAAAACATAGTCGCTGGTCCTCAGTCGTGGTAAAAAGGGGAATGACGTCATGGCACACACAGCCAGCACCCAGAGGGTCACAAAGAGCTGCAGAAGTAGCCGGTTCAGGTCTAGTTCAGTGGGAAGGGGGGGTCCATCCGAGGTTCAGAGGAACCCCGGTGTCTGCAGCTGGTGACCAACGCACATCTCTGAGCCCCGGGCTGCAGTGAGCATCTTCTCCCAAACCCATTTCAGCAGGAGGTCACCGCTGCGGGGAGGTCAGAGCCTCGGGGAGGTCAGAGCCGCGGGGAGGTCACAGCCGGCCACCATGCGTTTTGCTACTGGGGGTGTCTGACCACAGAGGGGAAAACTAAAAAAAAATAGTAAAATCCACTGAAAGGCAGACAAATGACTAAGGAATCCTATTTTCTCCAATGCTCTATTTCCATAAAGCACACACCCAACTGTGATTTTAGAAAAACTGAAGAAAAAATAACTGTCCCATTCACTGTGGCAGTAACAAGCTGGGGAGCTGGACAATGGGACCGTCCCAGGGCAGAGCGCGTCGGCACTGAACAAGCTCTTCTACAAATAAAAGCAGCAGACAGTGTCAGCATAGCTGGCTCTGGGGACCTCAATGTCAACAAACAGACTAATATTCTCAAGTTGCTACAGATTCTCCATCAAGTGCGACAGTCACGGAGACGATACTCCGGCCCACGTGCCCCTCGGCAGGCCTCCCGGAGACACGGCTCTGGTGGGACCACGTGCAAGTCACAGGGAGAAGGAAGGAGGGCCGTGGGGAGGGCGATTCTTCCCTGTGGCATTGAGGAGGTTCTGTTTCCTCGGTTCAACTGAAAATAAACAAATTGGGGGGCGTGCATTCCTAACGCCCCTGACACGGATACATCACAGAAAACAAACCCTCCACCACCCAACACACACCAAAGACTGACTCTTAAGAATACGTTTACAGCCCTCTTAATTTCAAAAACAAAGCTGAGCCCTGGCTGGTGTGGCTCAGTGGTTAGAGTATCAGCCCATACACCAAAGGGTCTTGGGTTCGACTCCTGGTCAAGGGCATGTATCTCAGTTGCAGGTTCAATTCCCAGTCCAGTTGGGGCGCGTGCAGGAGGCAACCAATCGATGTGTTTCTCTCACGTCAGTGTCTCTCTCTCTCTCTGTCTCTCTCCCCCTCCCCCCTTCCTTGTACGCTCTTTAAAAAAAAAAATACCCTCGGGTGAAGATTACCAACAACAACAACAGAAACATGAAAAACTGTTATCCTCAGGAGCATTTGAGATCTCTCCCCGGCATATGACATCAGTTTGGCTCAAATAAACTCTTATGAAAAGTCTAAAAAAAAAGAATACATTTACAGTTTCCATCCAGCAAGCTAAAGGACATGTCTTAAGGAGTAAAATATGAGAACATCATTTATTTATTTAACCAGGATCCCGGGAGGGTAAATGGAGAAAGGCTCTATGATGTCATAAGAACTTACACATATTTTCATGTTTCGCCACTTTAAACATATGTCACAGCTGAGATTTGCAGTCACGCAGGAGACCAACGTCTGTGGCAATGGTGATGTGAAGACCACTGAGTGTGGCTGGCAAACGGCAAGTGTTATATTACAGTCATACTTCACCATTACTTTGCAATAAACTACACTGACCTCGCACATGGAGCACAACAAACTCTTAGATTTATGCCTCTGCTACCACAACTACGTTCCAAGTGGCTGAGCTTTTAAGGAACTCTTTTTACAACAACAACGTGTAAATCAATGAAATGAGGCCATTTTAAAGTTGCAAGTAATCAAAATAAAGAAAAAAGTCTAAAAACCACAGTGGTAATTTTTTAGCAAAACTTGGACAAATAAGCATAAACGTTCCATTTAGTTCCACTCCTCCATTTACTAAAGTTTGGTTTGTTTTAGATTTAAGGTCAAAACTCTTATGAAGAGAGAAGGTTCGCTCACTAAGAAGTCAGAAACAACTGACAATTTAACAGGTACAATACTACTTTGGAATTTATACCATAAAAAGAAATAGGCAATCCCTAACTTATCAACTTATTTGCTGTATAACACTAGCCTGGAGCCCGTTTTTTAGAGCGCCTTCAGATTCTTACAAATATGTTTGTCCATCAGCAAAGCCACATCAGGGGTTCAGTTAGTTTGCTGGACCACTCTGGGAATCAACCCCTTATTTATAACATTATTCCAACTGGAAAATTAATCACCAGTTCCAATGTAGAGTGTGGGGTGTGTGTGAAGGACATGTCCTAGCAGAACAAAGTGATTGACCCCCAATTCCTACCCACCCCGGTCACTGAGTCAGCGAGCAAAGTACCCCCTGGGTCCAGCCCGCATCAGCCAGCACTGTGGTTACACTGCAGTCACCGGGCGGAGCAGCGGGTGCGAGCCCCCCCCCCCCCCCCCGCCCCAGGCAGGAGGCCCGGACTGTGCGCCTGGTTCCAGGGCTCAGAAAGGTGTGCGGTGCCTGAGTGACCGAGTGAGGGCAGAAGTCAGGGCCTCAGATAGGCACTTCCAGGCGTACTCGCGGTGACTCTGCTAATGAAGATAACTGGCAGCAGCCCCCAAAGACTTCCTCAGGCCGGCCTCCTGACCAACGGTGCCCAGTGGAGCTGTGACAATGACATCGCTCTCTACCTGCACTGTGCCCTGTGGTAGCTCCTAGCGACACGTGACCCCTGAGCACTTGAAATGTGCTTAGTGTGGCAGAGAAACTGAATTTTCCATTTCATTTAAATTGACTTAAATGTAAATGTAAAGAGCCACACGTGGACAGCCCAGCTCTAGAGCACAGACGCCAGTCCACAGGCCTCAGGGACCCCAAGGCACCCATATGTGACAGAGAGAGCATGGGCTTTGGAACCCGACGGACTCGGGTCTTGCACAAGCTTAAAGCTGACTTTATTGGGCCTCGGTGTCTTCATCTCTATAACGGGAGTCTCAATGCCAACTTCTCTGGACAGCTGGGAGGAAGGGGCTTCTGGCCGCACCTATTGCACAACCTGTCAGACCTTAGCTCTCTCTCCTTCCATCCTCTGCATCCCTCTCAGGTCAAACAATCTGACCCTCGGAACTTGTCAGGCAATCATGAGATATAATTTCAAGAACAATCTATACACGTCTGAGTTTCTTAGAAGGTAATGAAGGAAAATAAGTCACATCTGGGCTTTACATGTGGTAAAAACTTTATGGCATCAAGAAATTAGAAACTGTATTTATTATTTACATTTAATTACAACTGCACTTAATTAATGAGCCAGAAGCATGTTCCTCTCTTAGCTCACAAAGCACGACTTTCCATAGAGAGACCATATAAACCATGTAACATTGTTTAACTGTTCCTTATAGAATGTAACATTGTTTAAATGTAACTTATCGGATGTAACATTGTTTAAATGTTACTTATAGGACACAACATAGTTTAAGTATTACTTATAGGATCTGATATTGCTTAAATGTTACTTAAAGGACCTGACATTGTTTAGATGTTACTTATAAGATGCAGTCTTCGCAAGTAGCAGATCTGGAGACTCCCTACCTGCCTGTGGGAGGGATGAACTCTCCAACAGTGGCTCTTGCTCAATCAATGTTCAATTGATTGCAAAATAGATGAAGCTCAAGAAAAATTACAGACATCCTTAATCCTATCACCTTGCTCTCGGGATCATTAAACCCACACACACAGACACACACACAGCCCAAGACACTTGATAGAGTTTTATTTATAAAGAAAGAAAACAGACAACAGCCCCAAGACGTGCATTCAGTGGAGTTTCATGCAGCCACTCAAACGTGCATTGAGAGTTTATGATGGAAAGTTTATAGCACAGAAAAGAAATAAGATTATGAAATTATACACAGGATGTTTTTTTAATTAAAAATATACATGTAAAAAGATTTTTAAAAATAACCAACAGCTACTTTCAATAGGAGGTAGTGCAATGTATCATTTTCCCCTCACACTTTTCTGTCTTTCTAGATTTCAGTAATAAGTGTACATGTGACTTCTGTACTGGGAAGGGGCACACGTCTTCCAAGGTATTCACTGTGGTTGAGCCCGTCACCTGGGTTTCTTCATCTGAAAGCAGCTCACAATACCGTGGAGGGCGAGAGCTCAAACCACAGTAACTCACAGGGGGTTTGGCCACCACCAGCCGGGCAACCGCAGGCAGTGGCTACGGGGCTCATCCACACCCTCCTTGTGGCCACTGGAGATGTCACCTCCTCAAAGCCTGCAATGCTGGCCACTTGTCTGACTTCTTATCAAACCTGGCTTGTATGTCCACACCTTTTGGCTCTACATCTTCCTGACAGTGACGTCCTGTGTCTGTCAAATCTTCCCAACCTGTTGAGATCTGGCACGTGTGACCCCCTTCTCCCCAGGAGCCTTCCTTATCCCAACAACAACCCCCTCTTCCCACCGTCCACATGTGTGGGATGACTGTGCACAGCCTCTCTGCCTGGCCCGACAGCGTCCACACTGCAAGGGCCATGTCCACACCCACGTGTCCTCCACAAAGGTCAAACTCCAGGAGCCACGGCTCGGCCTCGTCCAAGTGCTAAGGGAGGCCCCGCCGTGCCTCTCTCGGGGCCTTGGTGACGATCCAGCGAGATGATAAGAGATTTCCTTGGAAAGCGCTCCGCAAGCGGGCTTGGAGGGACGGCGTCACGGGGAAGGAGCCGGGCCGCACGGTCTGACCGGGGGCTCACAGCATTGGGGTGCCCGGGGACTGAGACAGCAGACGCGCAGGCTCCCAGGGTCCCCGGGAAAGCGCTCCCCGGAGGGAAGGGTGCAAGGCGAGCCCGGAGGCTGGCGTAGGATCCGCATTAGCAAACAGAGGAGCGGCTGGGACAGGGGGCCCTCCCGAGTCTGCAGGTCCCTCTGAAAAGCATCTTAGGCTCCAGGGTCAATGTGGAGACGCTGAAGCTGCAGCCAGAGCTTAGAAGAAACCTGAACAGCTCTGGGTGGTCTCAGACAGGCAGCAGCCCTGGGTCCCCAGCCAGAGGCCCACGGCCACAGCGGGAAGGAAACGGAATGTTCCTTCGGCGGGAACAACCATAAATTGCTACACTTTAGGTCTCTGCGCGCTTAACCTTCCTAATGATTTACTTATACTTGGCCGCAGCCAACATCCAAACCTGTCACTGCGCTGGCTGCAGTCACTTCCCAACTTCTGCTGGGGAGGCGGGCTCGGCAGAGAGTCCCATGGGCTGACCCCTGCCCACCGTCACCAGGCAGCTGTGACCCATCGTTCCTGTCCCCCGATACATACAACGAACTAATATCTGCAGGGAGGGGGTGGTTACAACTAAAGGAATTAACAAAAAAAGTGAGTCATGTGATTTTAATAATTAAAAAGTAGCCCTGGCCGGTTTGGCTTAGCCCTGGCTGCTTTAGAGGTAGAGCGTCAGCCTGAGGACTGAAGGGCCCCGGGTTCAATGCCCAGTCAAGGGCATGTACCGCGGTGCCAGGCTCAGTCCCTGGGCCCGGTCAGGGTGAGTGTGGGAGGAAACCAATCGATGTCTGTCTGTCTGTCTCTCTCTCTCTCTCTCTCTCTCTCCCTTCCCCTTTCTCTAAAGAATCGATGGAAAAGATATCCTTCAGTGAGGGCTGGAAAAAAAATTAGCCTCCGAAGCTGACATGTACCGAAAAGGCCGATCGGTGGCAAATTTCCTCTCCTTTTCTCTCCTGCTGTGATGCCCACCTGGGGATGGTAGTTGGTCTTCAGGGGCACCCCAGACCCCGCTGTTCTAGGATGCTGGATGGATTTACCACTCGCTGTGGAAGGAAAGGTTAAGGAAACGCCTCTGGGAACCGGCGCACTTGTTACGCTTGCTTAGGAAACTAAAGAGCAGGCGGGCCTGTTGCAGAATCCAAGCCCCAGCGCCCCTTCCACTCGATCACTGCCCGGTAGCCGGCGGCCCGCAGCCCCGGGCAGGCGGGCGACAGGAAGGAGAGCTAAATATATCCTGTGCGCCTGGCACGGAAACCTAATGGGAGGCCACCTCTCCTGTAAATCCTGATTAGACTCAAGGGTGGCCAGAGGGTTTGCTTTGATCCTGGGATCTGTCTTGATCGAGGTACAGGAGCCGCTTACTGAGGGGCTGCACCCCGGCTTCACGCCGCAAAGCCTGTGAGGGGCACGAGACGGCCGGAGCCGCCCGGGAGGGCCGACAGCGGGCGCAGGGTCGAGGCTCAGCTCTCCCCGGTGACACGTCCGGCGCTGACGCCCCTCTGGGCCGCTTAAGCCACATCAATAGCTCACAACACACACACCCCGGTTAATGTGGCATAACAAGGCTGGGGGCCTTCAGGCCACCGTCATTTTCCCACAGCCCCTGAGGGTGAAGGGCGACCAACAGCCTCCCCTCGAGCATCCTAAGGAAACACGGTCCCAGCTCACTGGCCGCTCCTCACGCGGACCCAGCCCCTCTCCGCGGCCGTGGCATCCGGGGGCAGGCATGGGCGCAGCGTTACCACTGGGGGGGGCGAAACGCCCATGCCAAGAGGTTCCCTTTCCACCTGCCGAGCGTGAACACTGGACTAACGCACGGCAGGGCACGCAGCTTCTCCAAAGGCATCAGCATTTTATTGCGCGTGTTTGCAGAGGAAGTAACTCCAAACAGTGTGAAACCTCCTTTATCTGGCATCCAGAGAGGAGAGGCAGGAGGGGAGGTTTCCTGAATAACAATCACGCCGGCTGTCCCTCGGCCAGCTCTCCTCCCTGGGTCGCCGCCCCTCCTCCACCCTGCCGGCCGGGCCCTCACTCAGGGTGGCCCAGCCCGGCTCAGAGGTGGCATGTGACTGAGATGGGCCCAATCGCAGCCGAGGGCCCCTGGGTGTGGTGGGGCACAGAGCTCCGGGCACCTGACCCTCGGTGTCCCGGGCAGGGCCCCGCTCTTTCACTTAATTAGTTGTGTGTAAACCTTGGAGGAGGGAGGAGGTCTCTTTCTGTTTCATCAAAAGCCCCAACCTTGTAGACCTGGAGCCGGCGCCACGGAGCCCTAAGGAATTCCATGAGCTGGGCCCCGGCCAGCCACGCCTTGAACCGCGCGAGGCGTCCACACTGCCCCGGGGTTTCCATCGCTGGCGACGACGTGAACCCTGATTCACACGCTGTCCAAACGTCACCTGGTCAAAGTTTACCTGAGGTTAAAGGAAACCTGCCCAAGATGAACTGCCTGCTTCTCTAAAAAAAGAAAAAAAGCCGTAATAGACACAATGCGCAATTCAACCAATTCTCATCGATCGAGTCACTCACGTCATAATACGTGTCTCAAGCACCACTTATCATCCAGGGACACTAGACTCGGCACTCAAGGGGTCAGTCCTGCCTGGACGCCGCGGCTCAGGGGTTGAGTGTCATCCCAGGAACCAAGAGGTCCCCTGTTGGATCCCCGGTCGGGGCACGTGCCCGGGTTGCAGGCTTGATCCCCAGCCGGGGCGAGCAGGAGGCAGCCGATCAATGTTTCTCTCTCTCCCTCTCCCTTCCTCTCTCTCTAAAATCAATGAAAACATTTTTTTTTTAAAAAGAGGTCAGTCCTGCTCCTAACAGGCTTCCCGTGTTGATTATACTGAAGGGGGAAAACACGCCTGAGTGTGGGGCCAGATGTGAAAGTGTCCCCCCCGCAGCTCCCGCCACCTCCCTGCCTCATCGTGTGAGGACAGGTGGGGTTTTTCTAAACAAAACCACCATTCGCTAAAGAGATAGACGGAGACACGCAGAGCTGGCTGCTGTGAATGACTAACCACACCGTGTCCTTTGTCTCCCAAGGGACAAAGCTTCCCAGGAGCTACAAGACAGACAGACAGACAGGGAGGGGAGAGGGAGGTGGGGCTCCACATGCCCCCCTGCCAGCTCTGTGCCCGCCCCTGCCCTCTCCACTTCCTGTTCTCTCTGCCCAGCCAGCTCCCCTCCGGCCTGCCCTGGCCCTGGCATCACTTACCGCAGGCGGGCACCCTCCCCTGCCACCTGGGCTGTCAGTCGCCTTTCTCACAGCTGATTGGCTTAATTCCTCAACTTCCCCACCGTGCCTTCCCGGAGGAGGGATCTGCCCGGCTCCTTTTAACTAGGCCAACATCACGTCAAGGTCAGTGAAGGTCAACTGACAAGTGTCTCTCTGGGCTGTGTGTCCACTCCCCACACAATTAAGTAGGAGCCAAAGAGAAGTCCCTCGAATTTGCTTACTTGCTATTTATTTAAGCGTTTACTTCACAAACATTCACAGAGTAGCGGTAAGGCAGAGGCTCTATGTGCTTTTCAAAGACTCGAGCGTTTAATACTCATAATAAACCAATGAGGTGGGTACAGTTATGACCCCATTACACAGATGAGGAAACCGGGGCACAGAGAAGCAAATAACTGCTCCAAGGTCCACAGCCACTAGATAGACACGAGCCGAGCTTGTCCGGGGCCAGGACGTACACTGGGAGAAAGTGAGGAGCCTTCAAACGCACTGTCCACTCGACAGCCTGAACCGGGCGTCTTGGGAAACTAAAAGGCTCGTCTGACGGATAAAATAATCTAGCTGGGAAAACTGTGCCGCTAAAGAAGACAAAAAACAACACCCAACCGCTCTGGAAAACTCACACAATTACTTTGGCCATTTCCTGTTACTAAAGATGCCTTCAGACCCCACGGATTTCACATCAAATCCTGCAAGGGTGGGTTTGACTCTAAATTCAAACCTCAATTCTTTCCAGAGGGCAGGGTGTAGCGATCCAGCTAAAACCCTTCAAGTTAAAAAAGTGTGGGCTTATCCGGCTGTAATAAACTCCTAGGACTTTAACAATGGCAACACCACTGAAAATAGATTAAATGCTTAAACTAACTTCTCTTGGGGCATAAGAGTCCCTTGCAGTGATAAGTTCGGATAATTATAGCTGTCGTAAAATCTCATTACTTTAATGAAACCCACTGCGTATCTGTCACGGGGCAGGGGAGAAACAGGTGAATGGTTTATAATTTTCGAGGTTCCCACCAGACACATCTGCAAGTAGCTCTCAGTTCAAAAGAATTCACTAGTGGGCAAAAGTCCCTTCTGCCCAGCGGCCTCCAGCTCAAGGCCCAGGGTCTCAGTGAAGGGTTGGTGCTCTTCAGGGGGCAAAACCAGGGACCCAGACTTTTTTCTCCCCTCCCCAAGTTCTTTGCAGGAATTTTTGAAGCTGATGTTGATGCCAGAAGACGAACAAACAGCCTCCACTTGTAAGCGGAAAAGAAAAACAGAAGCAGGTGGTCAAGGAGCCGAACTGGCAAAGCTCCCGGCCAGCAGCCGGGCGGCCTGAATTCAGGGTTGGCCACGGTCACCAGCGACTCCCCAGGGCACAGCTGTACGGCGGCCAGTCCCACCTTTAGAAGAAAATGTTAGCGAAAGACCAGAAAATGCACGGCCAAGAAAACACACAGGTGACCAGAGACTCTGCTGACGCCACAGTGAACGGGAGACACCGGCTCATCCCTTTAATGTGGTCCTGGCAAGAGAAAGAGCAGCACAGGCAGACAGACAGAAACTCCTGGTCGGAACGGGGACATCCATTCGGGGTATCAACTCTCAACGCTGCCCACCCCTCCCGTCTAGTGACCGTCCTTGACAGGCCATTTTCAATGCCTCTGGGCCTCTGCTGTTTCCAAAGTCAACCTAAGAAATTCAGTTAATCACTCTGGGGGGCGGAAATGAGATACTATACTACATAACCTCTAAGATCTTCCTAAGCCTTTTAATCCTGTGGGGGTTCAGAATGAGTCGCCCCAAGATTTGCCTCTGTGACATGCGGGTTATTTTGAGCTAAAGGCACCTGAGACCCTACAGAGGCCCTGAGGGCTCAACGTCTGCCCCCTCCCTGGGATAATTTAAACAACCTAGAATTTAAATTAGGGGACTTGCCTATAATAAGAGATTCTCAGATACCCTTTGGACAGCTCTCTGGGGCAGGGCAGATCTAATTACTGAACATCTGCTCCTCCTATTGTCCACCGATGGCCTCCTCCCCTCCGAGCCCCAGGTGCCTTCTTACCTCACCCTTGGCTCAGATCGTCCTATGACCTCACTTCAACTTTCTGTCCCTGAACCTCCCATGTATGTGGGGTCTCTGACTCTCTCATGTATGCGGGGTTCCCATACATACACATGTAATAAAATGTGGGTTATTTTCTTATTAATCTGCCTCATGTCGATTTGATTACTAGAGCAGCTGAAAGAACCTGGAAGGGTAGGGGGAAATTTCTTCCTCCCCTCCCCCAACATCATCACTATAAAATTAAAACGTCTCAACTGTGTCCTATGCCAGCAAATTTCTCACCAGCCCCTCGCCCCCCTTTCCTTACCTCTAAGTCACAACCAATCTACTTTAACACCTGCGACGTGGATGCATAACACAGTCACCACCGTGAGTCACCCAATTGAAAACTGGAAACCGCATCGCTTTGATGAATCACTGACTTCATGGCACATCCTGTTTTCTGGCAGAAAAATACTACTATCCGTGAGTATTTGAAAATATTGCCTCATTTTGGAATAAGAGCTATCTGGTTCTTACCAGTAAAAAATCAAGTATTCATCAAGTTTTCAAATGTCTTTGCACCTTAGACCCATCCTGCCCATCCTGGCAGCTGAGCTTCCACCTGGATGTACTGTTTGAAGCTCCAGTGTAAGTCTGGATAAAGGGACTCTTGACTTTGGGTAAAATGCCAGCACGCACCCAGAAAGTTCCTTTATCAACGTGGTGAAGCAATACATGGAATTGGGCTGGATTAGCTCTGACCACGGCTCAGGAGGAGGGGGACTCTGAATTCTCTTACAGCTCTACTTGTGAACCATGAAGGGGAAAATCTACACCTGTTGTCCCAGTTTGGGTCAGAAGTCCATGAAAAATTGGAAGTTAAGCATGGAAATGCTAAAAAATAATAATATAATAATCAGCACCTTGGGTGGTCCTTTTCAGAAAATTAGACATTTATCACTATTGCTCCAAAGCTACGGTTTTCCAAGCAAAACCAGTAGTAACAGAGCTTTAGGGATGAAATTTCATCACCCAAACCAAAATGCGCCTTAGAACAAGCTCACTTAAGTTTATGGAGAACTAAATTGAGAATTTTACAACTCAAATATTCAATCTTTTAAAGAAAGCCCTTTCTATGTGCATGGAGGGGGGTATAAATTATTCCAGGTTGAATGAAGAAATTTCTGAAAAATATTATGCTGATGGCGAAGGGATGTAGAGCTGGGCACACGAGTTTTGACCATGCATCTGTGGACCATCCGATCCTTTCCCTCGCGGCCTTTGCTGAGACTTTGGTCCTCTGTGCCAAAGTAGAAGCCAAGGCTGAGGGAAGTGAAAACTTTCATTTCCCAACTGCAACGATGGTCATCGCTGAAAAGACAGGAGGGAGACCAATTACCCCTGTGCTTTCCCAGCCTCAATTCAGGGAGCTGACCGGTGCCAGCACTGGGTGGGGCTCACCTGCAACAGGCACCCAGGGGAAGGCCTATTCATCCGAACACGCGAGCAGCTTGGCGAGACACCGCAAACTCCGTTCCCACTTTCTCCCGAAGCAGCTTCTCAGGCCGCCGATTTACACACGACCCCTCCAAGCTCAATCGTCGTAAGCTCCATTCCCATGAGCAAAGCAGACGCAGCAAATCAGTGCTGCTCCAAAAACCAGCAAAGGAAATTATAAGTGATGGTCTGATAACAAGATGGGGGGGGAGAGAGAGGAAAAAAAAAAGTATAGAAGGCAAGGAAAGCATCCCGAAATCATATATATTCAGGGTTGTGTATGGTGGGAGCAAACTATTTATCTCAGCAGCCCAGAGGCATCCTTCTGCTGCGGAGCGAGACATGCTTTCGTAGCAGTGACCTTGGTCATGGACACAGAGGTCAAGCTGTATTCAGGCTAGGCTGAGAGGGAAGGGCTGTTAAACACACTGGACAGAAGTTTTCTTTACAAATGTTTTTCATTAGGGTGCAAAAGGGGAATCTGAGGTATCCAGAAAGCCTGATAAAGTCCTTAAATAACCCAAGAAATGTAGAGCCAGACCTCAAGCCAAACGCTCCTCTAAATAATGAGGATATTGGGATCCACAGAAACGTTGTCAGCTACTGCCTCCGAGACAGCACCCTCAGCAGCAGCAGGATTTGCGCCTAAAAAGGGTGTTATTTGCAGCACAATGGTCCCCTCACATTCTAGTCAAGCATTTAAAAAAAAAAAAAAAAAAAGCAGCTAAACTTAACATGAACACAGACTGGAGCCCCTTCCACTGAACCCCCACGACGCGCTCTCGGGGGCACGGGAAACGTCGTCAGCCCTGAACGTTAGAGAAAGTGCCCCCAGCAGTCCCGGCCCACACGTTCCAGGCTCACGCGGCCGCGGCCGGAGCGTCTGCGTTTTCCTGTCGCACTGGAAGGCTGAACGGCTCACCTCTGGTATCAATGTTCCCAATAAGTGGGAAAACAATTAACCTATTTTTAACCCATAAAGAAATAACTAGTGAGCACAATTACTGTCTGCTTCGCAGAATATGCCGGCTGTTGGGAAGAGAAGCTACGCGGTGATAATAATGAAGAAGAATCCTGGCAGGCCATGTTTCAGTTCACGAAATACAATGCCACGTAAGCACGCGTGTGTTCCCTTTTTATACGGAGCGTTTTCCTCGGTGTCTTTAATATAATATTTGACCCGTGGACACTCACGCAACATAAGCTGCAGGGCACAGGGATGGAGTGAAGCCCAGTGCCGACCACACAGTGCAGGAGCTAGAGCTTCCCTCAAACCCTGTACCCGTCCGGGGTCTCCCCTCTTCCGGACCAGCCCCCATCCCAAAGGTGACGTCTTCACATCCACCGGGACATGGTCTTCATATTATTATAGCTGGAAAACATATTCCCAGACATTTCAAATGATTTTTCTGCTGCCTCAGGAGCTTGCCGGGGCTGCCACAACAAAATCCCACGGACAGAGGGGCTTAAACAACAGACATTTAGTTTCTCAGATCGGGTGGCTGGAAGTCCAAGATCGAGGTGCTGGCTGGGGCGGTTTCCTCTGAGGTCTCTTCTCCTGGGCTTACAGGCGGCCGCCTTCTCGCTGTGTCTTCACATGGTTGTCTCTCCGTGTGCACACACCACCAGTGTCTCTGTGTGTGTCCAAATTTCCTCTTCTTTTAAGGACACCAGTCAGATGGGAAAAGGGCCACCCTAAAGGCCTCATTTCAATGTAACCACCTCTGTAGGTACAGGAGGTTAGGACTTCAACATAGGGACTTCAGGGGGACACAGTTCAGCCCATATAATTCCCCAAACGAAATTTAAAGCAAATATTCCAGGAAGTTCCCCGTGCTGTGCATTGTGGAAGTCTTCACAATTTTTTAAAAATATGTCTTTATTGATTTGAGAGAGAGGTAGGGAGAGGGAGAGAGAAAGATAGAAACATCAATGATGAGAGAGTCGCTGATCGGCTGCCTCCTGAACGCCCCCGACCGGGGATCAAGCCCGAAACCCAGGCATGTGCCCTGACCTGGAATCCAACCGCGATCTCCTGGACCCTAGGTCAATGCTCAACCACTGAGCCACGCCAGCTGGGCCTTCGCAGCAATTTAAGGACATGTCCTCTATCTAGAAGGCTACATTCATTTGTCCAGAGCAAACACCCATAAAAATGAGAAAAATGCTTCCAGAAAAAATAAAACCAGGGGCTTTCTCTCCTCTCTGTGGTCTCACTCTTAACACACCAGCCTTCCTCTTCGGGTCCCTATGCTGTTTCCCCGCAAGAAGAGTTTGAGCAAATCTCTAAGAGGGCTTCTCCTCTAGCCCTAGTGTAAAGTGAACCATCAGAAGCCCGTGATCTGAGCTGAGAGCCAGGTAATCCCCATCCCAACGAAGAAAACCAGTGCCCGGGACCCTTGCCGCCAGTGTCAGGGACAGAGGTGAAACCAGGACACCACCTCCTCTGGAGCCAGACAACGCTAAGTACCTAAAATTACAGTAATTCACATTTTCAAGTGTTTATCTTCGGCAGTAGAAATTAATTCATTAGCTCGCAACTGCTCATTACATGGGAAAACCGTACTACCAAATGGCACATATTATATCGCCCTGACATTGGCAAATCACATCAAATACACGAGTAAAAAGTGTGACGACACAGGAAATACCTTCCCGAGTAACAGTCAGGCGACTTCTGGCAGGGGGATTACAGACAGATTTTGACCCCTTTTCTTTACATTTTTGACATTTCCACATTCCAACCACGAGGCGTTGAGTCTCGCTCTCTGCTCTATAGATGCACGGGGACAATGACAGCTCTACAGATGCGCGGGGACAATGACAGCCCGCCGTCCTGAAGAAGCCCATGAACACGCCTGAGCCCAGAGGACACAGCTGCAGATCCGAACCGAACCTGGGAACTAGGAAGACGCTTACTCGGCTCCCGACACAGTCTGATCACACGGACGTTTGTCATTTCACAGACACCGAATTCATCTGGCACATCAGCAGCTTGGAGGCCCCCCAGTGACCACGCAGAACCCCTGTGACCCTCTGACTGCTACACACCCGCCTGGCTGGTTTCCCGGCAGGATTCACAGGGGTTCTTTCGAACGGCGGGGAGGAAGCACGCTCCCCAAAAGCAAGGCCTCCCGGGCACCCCGTGAGAAAGAAACAGCGGGAGGGGCGAGCCCCCGCGGCCCCCGCTTTACAATCGCTGCCCTGCGTTTCCACACAGCTGATGCAACTCGGGAGGCAGGAACTGTCTCTTCCGGACAAGGGCCCTGGGGCACCAGGTTCAGTTTCCATTGTCTCTCTCGAGACTGAGTGCCAGCAGCTGTTTCGCTGGCCCTGGGTCCTCGAATCCGGTTCCCCAAGGAGCCATTTCCTAAAGAGATGAGTGCAGAGCAGACAGAAGTGGCTCCGAGGCCACACGGCTCTGCAAAGGCCGCCAGTCCTACAGGTCCCACGGGAGCTCGGCTGCCTTCCCAACACTTACTCGTGGGGCAATATTTCCGGATCGCAGAAGTAAAAATTTACATATAAATAAAATACTTTATGATCACAGGGCCTTTTGACATTTACACACATAAAAACAAAAACGCGAATTTTTAAGTTTCCTGTGACCATGAGTCTCACTAGTTTTTAATCTGGTTGATTTACATTAGTCATCAACTGTATACACTTGATAAAAACATAAATATTTCATATTATATAAATGACTATGGAAAATAAAAACTCGTTGCTTCAGAAACACATCCCTGGAGGAAATGAATGCGCCCCTTTTCCAATTAAATTCCTGGGCGCATATTGCTACAATGAAACAAACCCACATCAACTTCACTCTGTCTGCCCCTCCCCCACATTAGTCCAAAGGCCGAGAACACTTGTTCACACAAACAGCTACATGAACATTTAAATGTGTTGTGTCTTTTCCTCAACAGTTTAAATTCCCTCTGGGACACATTTCAGAAACAATCCCAGGGTGATCTATCACCAAAACTATTTTTAATGATCAGCTGACAACTGAGTCCTTTCCATTTGTGGAAAATGAAGACGGGACGTCACCTGATTTGCAGAAGTCTTTGTATCCTGTCCTCAGAGTCTTTCATTTTTGACACCAGCACCACTATTTCCAGTGTCCTGTGTCCAGAGCCCAGGAGACCCCCCCCGGGGCCCGAGGAGCGCCCAAGTGGGATGAGGCCTGCGTGGGAGGCCGGCCTCTCCGTGAGTGGAGATGAGCTAGTGGGAAAGGGGAGGTGGGAGGAGGCCGCAGGGTCTAAAGAAAGAATGGGCCTCGCGGCTCGGATCTGGAAACAGAGTCTCTGACTTCCACCCCTCCCCTCACCACCACCACCGGCGCTCCTCAGAAGTCTGCGGGTCTGGGAACCCCCACCTGAAGGTCTCCATTTCACCCCACAATGTCCCCTTAGGTCCTGAGCCCAAAGGCAGCACAGGGGTCAGCTCGGGGTCCGAAGCTCTGTTCCCCTCTCCTGCGTGACCTCCCATTTAACGTCCCATTGTTAAGGACAATACAGCACTTCCAATGGCCTCATCTGTGGACACTGGGAGAGGCATCAGAAACATCTCGTGCATGCGTGCATGCCCTTCTTGGGCTTTTTCAGAATCAAAACAGAAAAACCTGTATTTTACGCAAACCTGCCAATTACTGTACGTTAATTACAGCCATTTCTCCCTACCCCCAGCGTCTCCTAACCGCAGAGTCCTGCTGGAGACCACGTGGAAACCGACCCGTCCCGTGGGCTGCCTCCCGAGTGCCTGCTCATCTGAACCAACACTGTCTGCCTGAGCGCACCGTATCCAGCACCGACTGCACATGATAGAAACTGGGGGGCGGGGGGGGGGCTGTTCCTGTTGGTTATCACGGGGCCTCATTTCCTGGTGGTCTCCAGCCCTCTGAGCCGTTTGGGGGGCAAGGTTCCCCAGAAGGTTCTGCAGCCACGGGGCTGAGGGTGCTGGCTCCCTCCCCACTGGTTCCGCCACGGCCCACCCGTGGCCTCAGTGGACGCCGTCTCCTCTCGTGTGACCAGCTCTCTGCCTCACGAGCTGTGGGCATGTGGTGCTGACAACTCAGTGGTCAGCTTGAGGCCGTCAAGTTTCGCTTTTACTTTGGAGTTTTGTTTCTAGTCATGCTCAGTTTTGGACTTTTAGACTCCGTGTTACTACAGGACAAGGACCCCATGTGCCCATCCCCCCCCCCGCCCCCAGTAAAACCACACAGGCAGCTCGGGGGTGCGCCCAGGTGCTCACGCTCGGCCCAGGTGACACGAGCCTAAGTTTAACACCCGTCACCCACTTCTGGGCCTATTTCCCCAGCACGGCCCCGATTTGGAGGGTTTTCAGGAAAGCTGCCCCAATCTCCTGAACGCTGACAGCACCCTCGTCAGCCTTATTTCCATATTTCTAACTCAGCTGGGCTTCCGTAGGGCGGCGAGGAAGGGCCTAGGGTTTGACTTTGTGTGTCGGTGAAAAGTTGCTGCTGGTTCTGGAAAAACTTGCAGATCATCGATGTTTTTCTCTCTCTCTCTCTCTCAAATCAATAAAAACATATATTTTTAAAAAGTGATGAAGAACTCAGAGGACCCAGAGAGGACAACAGGGCAGCCAGGACACGCAGCACAGCGGCACGGGGACCGAGTGGGGCCGGGCTGCAGGCTGGTGTTCTTGTCCCCAGATGGTGGCCACCCATCTGGATCAGGTAAGGCCCACGGCTCGGACATGTGTGTGCAAAGCATGTGGCAGATGGTCAGACTCTTCAGACGTGGAAATCAGCAGACAGAAGAACAAAACGAGGGATCTCGTCAAACAAACAGCGGCCGGGCCGTCTGGACGGTCGGTCGCTTTCCTCCACGCCACCCTGCTCACCTCACTGGCTGTGCTCAACCGCGACACTGTTAACAAGGGACAACCTTCCCATCTGCCTCCTGGAGGCTGAAAGGCTGAAACAGGACACGCGAGGAAGCACCGTGAACAGGTAAAAGCCCAGGCCAGCGGGACGGGCGTTACTGTTCCACACACAGGGAAGCTACGGTCTTAGCACCCAAGGCCCTTCTGGCTATCGGGCCTGATCACCGCACAGGGAGTCAGACCGTGGGTGACCCTCCGTGAGCCGTCTGGGCAAAGTCACCTGAAAGAAAAGCCACCTCCGCCTGACCGCAGCACCCACCTTACACACAGCGTTACTGTCGGCTCTCCCCGGTGGCCGCAGGTCCCCCCACAGGCCAGGCAGGTCTCTTGGTCTTGATTCTATTTTCAGAGCCTGCCTTCCCCACGTCCTTGCCGCCTTCCCCACAGTCCTTGCCACCTTTCCTACGTGGAAACAAGTCTTTATACACCACCTACAGGTGACGACTACCACCAGGTGGGAAGGCACCTGCCCTCGCTGGCTGCAGCAGAGGGCGGGGTCGCTTGGGTGGAGGGGCTGTGACAGATAGACACCCAGGGACGGACATGCCAGTGAGGGCGCCTGGGGGCACCCCTGCTTGGCTGAGTCTCGGCCACACTCCCCTGCTGAGCCTACAGCCGTGACCTGCTGGCTGGAGGACCTCCCTGGGATATCCTGGGGCTCTCAACAGGGAGCAGAGGGGGTCCCCCATTAGCCTTGGTCAGCAGTCATCCTACATTCTGTCATCCCAGGGCACTTGCCTGATTTCCAGAGAAGCTACATATACTAGGTGAGAACCACAATTTTGTCAATAGTGTGGCTTTAGGGTAACTGACACCCCCGACCCCCCACTACCTCCACCAACCAAAATGAAACAAGTGAGCAGCAAAAACATGACCCGAAACACTATGATGTGGGGGCGGGGGGGGGGCACTAGCTGTGGAGTGAGACAGCCAGTCACAGCTCCACCATCATTAGTCTGGAGGTCACGGGCAGGCTCTGGGACAGTCCTGTGCCTCAGTTTCTCCTTTGTAAGATTACAAGCAACAGGAACAGCACCCACGCCATGCAGTGGTCATGAGCACGTAATGAAATGAGGTGTGCACCCGTGGCGTGGAGCCTGACAGGTAGTGGTGTGGTGGGCAGTCAGACAGACATGCGCAGAGCAAGGACAGCAGGCCAGGTACAGAAGGTCACCAGGGTGGAAAGCCCCTGATGCCTGACAACAGGCAAAACTGGAAAAACAGGGACATCACCCCCAGGGTGGCCTTTCCTCCCCTAGCATATCGCTGGTCATGTGGTTCGGACGCTCCCCTGACCTTTCCTCCCCCGGCATGTTGCTGGTCAGGCAGGTTAGCTGCCCTTAGAGGGGGAGTAAGGGGACCACAGAATAGCCCTGAAGCGTTCGGCCCCCAGGACAATGAGGTTCTGACCCGCATCAAACACCTCTAGGCCTCGGTTGTGTTTCAGCTCCAGGCCCAGAAAAGTGACACCAAGGCTGCCTCTGGACCACCTGCATCCACCAATAACCCGTGCCGTGGCGCCGACCAACCAGGAGAGACCACGAAAGCTGGGAAGCTGATGAATATTCTACTGGGATGCTGCCGAGACCTCCAGGTAACTACCCTCAGGATGGAGGACCCGGCTCAGCTCCCTCTGTGGGTCACTCCAGCCTGTTCCCACCCCCTTCCCAGGCCCGTTTTCCTTGCCCCTCTCTACTTGTTTCCTGAGCCCATTTCTTCTGTGGCTCCCTTCTACCTCTGTGTGACTTTCTAAATAAACTTTCTCTTACAGTTTGAGGCTTGCCTCTGAATTCTTTCTCAGCCAGAACTCAAGTACCGAGGTGGCTCAGCCGAGGTCGGGTCTGAGCCCACGGGTCTAACATCTGGTGCAGTTTTGCCGCCAACAGTAAGAGTTTTAGTAGATGTCCAGTATTCTCCTAAAAGCAAGGAGCCAACCTGTGTTGTCTATAAATCACTGAATATAGCTGCGTTAACAATGTCACCCAATTATTATCAGTACTGAGGCAGAACACCCTCCCCCACATCGTGCTTAATGAGACACCCTGAAAAAACTGCAGGACTCAGACCGAATGCCTTTTTGAAAATATTAAAAACACAAAAAATGTCAGTACCCCCCCCCCAGGGTGCTAGAAGAACTCTGTTAGGAGGGTGACAGTTTCAGGGATGTACAAGGGAAGATGCTCATTTATTAGACGAAAGTCCAGTGAAACCGCCCTGGCTCTCAAAAAACTGAAGACATAGCCCTGCCCGGTTGGCTCAGTGGTTGGAGCGTCAGGCACCAGAGGGTCGCAGGTTCGATTCCAACTCAAGGGCACGTGTCTGGGTCGCAGGCTCACTCCCCAGCTCCAGGTGGGGCTCGTGCAGGAGGCAACCAGCGGACGAGTCTCTCACACCCGTGTTTCTGGCTCTCTCTCCCCCTTCCACTCTCTCTGAAAAGCAGTGGAAAAAATACCCTCAGGTGAGGGTGAATAAACAAACAAGAGAGACACGTTTTGCACACTTCTATTTGTATCTCTCTCTTTCTTTAAAAGCAATAAATACCGATGCCTGGGGTGGGGGGAATATATTTTTAAAGCCACCCATGAGACAGGCTAGCATCTGTCAGTTACCTTTTCCTCTGAAATCCTACTGAAAATGTGCGATTGTCCAAATAAATGTCCCGGATGCCGACACAGTGAGAAAGTATAAAACCTGATACCAAAATAATTCATTTGTTACAACCATAATTACTTCTCTAGTCAGAAAAGTCTCATCCTCATAAGAAAACCCTGGCACACGGCTTCAGACAGTTCCCTTCTGCGGGAACCCAGGAGGCGCTCCATGAAAACTCAGGATTCCATCATTTTCACGTCCCCTGGGGAGACGGTTTCTCCACCCATGACCTGCATGCGAGTCATTTTAAGTGTCTCTGCAACAGCCCCATTTCCATTGTCACTGTCACAGCTGTTTAGGTGGAATTACAGCAAAGGAGAGCCCCCTCCCCCGTCCCGGGGCCCCGCACTCTGCACGTCTCCTGTGCTCTACTCCCCACAACTGTACCCAAGCCCGAACCAGGGAGGACAGGGGACGGGAGAGCGGGGACAGGGGGGCTGGGTCGCTCAAGGAAGCCACCGTCTCTCAGGTGGAAAATAAGAAGTCACGCCGAGGTAACATTTTGCCTCGTGTCATAATGATGAATCGGCCTAATTTTTCCAATTAGGGGAGGGAATGCAAGCTGCGGGCGGGTCCGACCAGGGCTGCAGGTGAGACGGTTTGGATGCAGAGTGAGACGGAGATGACTCTTCACGCTGGGACAGCTGAGTGTGTCCTGTGTATCCCTCCCCGAGCTCTTCCTCACAACTTCAAAAGGAAAAAAGCCTTTGGGAAATAAGTTATTTCCAAACCTGACCCCTTTCGCCAGTTTGTTTTCTTTGAATTGGTACCAAAGAAAGAGTTCGAGGTTTAGTTTGGCCGTTGGAATATGTTAAGGGCCCTGGCAATGCCTTCTTAGGGACAGAAAGGCAGGGGAACAGAGTGGGCTGATGATATTTATCAAATGCTTCCCAAAATTCACAGAGCGAAACTCTAGGGGGAACTGCTCACGAATTCAAGGTCACATAGAGCTGCAAATGCAGGAAGAGGGGATGCCCGCCAGGAGCTGCTCTCTCAGGCTCGTCCCCTTCAGTTACCCAAAAACAAACCAAAACATTTCCGACAGAAGGGTCCCCAAATGCCACTGACAGCTCGTCAGAGCGCCCAAGGGAACCTCAGGGAACTTGACAAGCATCTCACTCAGCTCTCTCACCTCACAGAGGGGCCCCGAGAGATCAACGCCTGCAGGTGACACAGTGACCCCAGAAGAACCACAATTGGACCCCAGGCTCCTCCTCTCTTGAGACAGACTCATGCTCACCCTTCCCCGTAGGTACTTTCTAGAAGGATGGCGTCACCCAAATGCATTTTCAGCGATGAACGGCTCCACGGCATCACTGTGAATGATGCAAAGCTGGCCACACGGCCTGGGCGCTGGGGAAAATGCGGTAACCCCACAGCAACTCACCACACACCCCCCAACCAGGAGATCGCTCCACCGCCACTCGGAGCAGAAAGCCGGCAGCCCAGCAGGAGAATTCCGACAGTAATTTCAGAGCTGGTTGTAGCAGAATTTACCTGCGACAGCCCAGCCTCATGGAAGGTGTCTGCCAGGTCCGCGGTTTTCAAAATCACCGTTGGTTTGTGTGTGTGCGTATTTTTTAACAAACTCTTAGATGGAACCTCAAGATATAAAAGCAGCATCTATCCTAATACATTTATTTGATATTTCCACATTTTATCTGCTCAGTATCAGGTCGGCCCGTGACAACCACCACCGGGGCTCCTGGTGGCCCAGAGGACACCACTGTGCCGATGACAGACGGCATCCCGTCCTGCCGGCGGACACACTCCCAAATTCAGCCGCCCACGCAGAGCTCAGCCCGAGATGCGTGAGGCAGGGCCGATGGCGCCTAAGGAAATGTTCCGGTGGGCAGGGCCGTTCTCACGATCACAGCACGGGGCCGACTGCAGACGGGCCCACGCAGGAAGGGCCTCCTGCGCCGAGACTGGCCTCGGACTCAGTCCTGGCTGCAGAAGGAAACATGCCGGGTATTGATTTTGTCTTCCCAGGTGACCTGCACCAACAATCCACTTTATAAACACGATCACCCGAGGCAAAGAGAGAAGACAGCAGGGAGGGGACACATTCGGAGGCTGCTGCAGTGATTCGGCCTAGAGGCGCCCACCCAGCACCAGGGCGGCTAGGACACCACTCCAAGGCCCTGGGCTCGCGGGGCAGGGCCCGGGCTTCCAACATCAGAACCGCAGCCTCAGGGAGGGTCTTGTGGCTCCTTCCATCCAGCTGACCCCCCTTCTCGCCTGCCCTCTTCTAGTTCCCCCAGCACTGGGAACTTGGACTTGACCCCGGGTTCCTCCTCGCTCCTGGGCAGACTTGCTAAGGTCCATCCTTACTTGTTGCACTTCCTTCTGGCCACCAGTAAGTACTGTGAGGTCCTCCGCCCCATCCCCGCACTCCCCCCACCCGCGGGCACTGGCCCATCTCCCGACACACCCACTGCTCCCACCCCCCACCCACAGTCAAGCCCACGAAGGGCTGACCACGACCCCCCGAGACTAATGCTGGAGTGAAAACAGTGTGGGGACTTGTTTCACACAGTCCCGGGCTTAACACCAGCTTCTTATTTAAAAAGTAAATCACGGTGAGCAGTGTCTTCACCCCACCCACGGCGCCCCAGTGCGCGGGCCCACAGGCCTCGCCGTAAGCGCTCAGCCTGAAGCTAGTGCCTCTCTGCCCGCCCGCTCTCAGGGGTCCATAATTTAAACAGGCGCTGTGGTTTTTATTTATGGCTCCAAAAACTCCTCGAAGGGGGGCAGCTACGGATCCACCTTCCTTCCTCTGCCCAGCCTCGGGCGGAAACCACAAGGGACAGGGACCATCGTCGGAGACTCTCCCCGTGGGTCCGGCGAGAGGCCGAGCGGCGGCTGCCCAGGAGGAAGAGAAAGGAGGCTCCACAGCTGCTTAAGGCACAAATCCACTCGGGTTCCTACTGGGCACCCCGCAGCTGGGGACTCGCTTCTGCGGGGAGTGTCCTGAAACGGAACTTCCACTCTGGTACCAGCTCCGAGTCTCCCAGACGCGAGACGCTCCCTCCTGGGGCGTTTCCTCGGGCGAGCGAATATGTCACCATCCATCCCAGGTCCTGGTCTTCATCCTAAAGCCCGAGGGGAGATGCCCGAGGGACTCTCACACTGAGTTCTCTGTGATGAGCTTATGTGCGGCTTCACTAACGGAATTTTTTTTTTTTTAACAAAAATGGGAAAATGTGTGCATTAAACGAGATAAAGCTATGACCTACTTCCAGCTCCTTCGATGGTCCGTGGACCCAGCTCTGCGCCTCCCTGTGTGCCCACCAGGCTGGCACGATGCCTTACAGGCGGTGGCATCCTCAGTACAGTCACCCCACATGGCTTTCCATCCCTGTGCCCTGGGACACGCCTTCGCAATGACCACTCAGAAAGGCACCCACGTGCCGCCGCGGACACTCAGGAATGCACTAGCTGCTATCAGGAAACACACATTTAAGCATAGAAAATGGGAAAAATTTGCCCCAAATGCTGCTTTCGTCCCCTCGGGAACGTGGCATTCAACATCCAGGCGGAAGTCCCCCAAAGCGATGTCTCCGACCACGTTTCTGTACCACAAAACTCCACCTACCTGCTTTAAATGCTAATCTAGACGGTCACCCCCGTCACCCCAGGATTTTATGAGGAACTAGCGGGGAGAAATGAAGCAGTTTAAGGTCCTACTTCTGTGATCGCTCTGAAGGCAGCCAACGTGATTCGATGGCTTACGACAGTGATTTTCAACCTTTCTCATCTCGTGGCACATAAACTAATTACTAAAATCCTGCGGCACACCAAAAACATTATTTTTTGCTGATCTGACAAAAAAAAAAAAAAAGGTATAATATCAATTCATTTACACTGAACAGCTATTGTTGGCTGTTGTCATTTTTATTTTTTTATTTGACAACCTCAGGGAAGGGGTGAGTGCCCCTGACTACAGTCGGGTGCGGCACGTTTTAAACGTTCTCTCGGCACCGGCTGAAAATCGCTGACTTGAGACAACGTGAGCAACTTTGCAAAAATGTGAGCAACTTTGCAAAAACGTGACTATTCACGTTGCTGTTACTGCAGCTCCACAGAGTCTCCCCGCGATTCGGGCACCTCGGGAGACCGGCCCCCGGCTCCCTCCTCCAGGGGCAGCCGGCAAAGTTTCATCCAGAACCCAAGCTAAGCTACCGCTCGCTGCCTCACAGACATGCAAGTCCACGTCCCCAAACACGCGCCGCTCTGGTCACCACGGCAGACAGGAGTCTCCCAGGTTAGAGCGGAAAAGGCAGAGAGCCAGAGCTCCGCATTTCTGCTTAAAGATTCCAGGGAGACACGCTTAGGTTCAGGTCCAGTGAACGGCCTCCTGTCAGGGAGCCATAAGTGGCCTGGTTGACATAAACGGCCACAAGTAGGGAAGGAGCGGTTAGCAAATTTGAGGAAGATTTGCAGATTTCATATTCGAACTTCTCTTTCTGGGACGCTCCCTGGGGACACGAAGGGGGGTGGGGAACAATCACACTTGTGACACCGGGAGTTCCCAGAAGCCCCCCATGTGAATGTCATATCGCCCCCCACTCCCCACCCACCGCCTCCCCAGCAGACAGACAGCCAGGCTCTAGCTGGTGACCAAGCAGCAGGTGCCCGTCTCCGGATCCAGTCGCTTTCTCCTTCAGGGGGGCGGCCAGGGGACCACTGGCCAGTGCGGCCTGGGCCTTGGACTGCCCTGCGGTGCTGTGGGGGGGGCCGAAAGAAGGGTGTGGGTTCCGTCCCACCTACCGGTCTTCCTTCAAAGGCTGGCGGATGTGCTTGGCCTGCAAGCCCAGTTCCCAGTGATGTGCCCTCGTTTCGGGCCATTCAGATGAGATCATCTCCTGTCCCACCACTTCCTTCCCTGTGGCCAAGAGACAGCTAGCAAAGCACGAATCTTCATGATGCTGTTACTGCAGGACCTCGAGGGCACCCAGGAAATCACTTCACTTATGAAGACGGCAGCACAGGTCTCAAAGACCAAGTGGCATCCTCTGTGGACTCCCTTCCATCCACCGTCCTGTCCCAGTGTATCTGGAAGTGGTCACCTCCCAGCGGAAGTACAGAGATGGTGAGAAAAGGACCCCGGACGCCTCAGGCAGAAAAGGTCACACCCCGAGCTGAATGGACTGGCCTGGCCTCTGAGCTGGGGGACGGTGGACAGTGGGGAGGGGACCCGGGTCTTCCTTCCCAGGTCATGAGGTCACTCTGCTTAATGAGGGAAAGAGACAGCCACCCATTGGCTTTCTCGGTCCAGCTCCACCTGCCTGCAGAAATGCCTCTGAATTTCGTCAACGGGCTTTCCAGCTGCACTAATTTTTAATACGATCAGTGTCTGCCTCTTGGGTCACCTGTGTTGACAGTTCAGTGGGACATTACCAGGTGGTTTCCCTAAAACCAGCTTCCAGTGAAATCCTTTATCTCAAATCACATATTTTCCAGGCTCCAATGCCACAGCTTTAAGAATCCTAAAATGGGCCCTGTGGCTCCTAAGAGGCATTGGGAATTTCACACACACACACACACACACACACACAATGTCTGTGTGGGCAAATATGTCGTATTGGCTATCTGAGTACTTTCCCATTTTGGGTATATGGACATATTTATCTGCTGTTTGAGGAATGTATAAATCTTGTTTATTGAAATATTGCCTCTGCATTTTTCAACATCCTGTTGGCAAAACCTCACAGACATGCACGACCTGGCCTGAGATATTTGCTGGTGAGAAAACTGTCACAGAAACGGAATAACGAATGCCTTCTCCAGGCAATGCATTCGCGGGAAGCAGGACAAGACCATATAACATTGCGTTTACTGCCCATTCTACCTGGACAGCTGATGTTTCTTACTTTCGAGTCCCCGGTACCCATATGACTAAAGGGCTCTGAGGTGACTGCTCTTAGGGAATGTAGGGCCTGTCACTTTAAAACTCAGACTGGACAAGCAGATCACACAGTCAGTCAGTCAATACAATTCGCAAAGTCCTCTGTGGGCTGATCGCTTCGGCCATCACACGTACCCGAGCCTCTGTCCTTGCTCTGGACGGATCCCCAGCAGACACGGCCACCTGGATGTTTGGCAGGGATGGCCGACTCTAGGGGACCAAACAAAACTCTTACCTTACACCGTCAACCTGCCCCGCCCACAAAAATGCCACTTGTGATGAACGGCACCTATATTTACCCCTGTTCAAGCCAGAAACCAGGAGGGCAGCCCACTCTCCTCCCTTCCCCTCGCCTGGTAAGAAGATCCTGGAGGACGGCCAACAGGCACTTCCAGGGACAACTTCTACGATGTATGGGACGGCCTTGGACATCTGTCCCACCTTTAATTAGACAGGCTTTGACTTATACCGACAGGGGGGAAAGTACGTTTATTAAATTCTAACCCACTATAAACACAAATATCTGGCTGTTGAAAAGAAACTGTTGCTGCTGCAAACGAATTGGCCTAGAAACCAACAAGGTCTGAGTCCCAGGCCCTCCTGCTCCAAACTGTGGGACCCAGTGCAGAGCTTTTCAAGCTGTGGGTCAGGACCCACTAATGAATCGTTAAGTAAAGGTAACGATGACCATCTCTTTAATGAAAAGAAGAGCGTGTGACTCGGGGACTGGGCTGGGTGGGGGCGGTGCTGGCCGAGTCTGTGTACAGGGCAGGTCAAGAATGTATTTCCAACCATGAGCGACAGTCGGGCAAGATTCAAAGCCACGGGTCCCGAGAAAGTCGCATACTTGTTCCTTGCCTCTTGTTTTATTTTTAAATGTGTGTGTTTGCTAATCTTCATCTTTTAAATGGACATTATCATTCCACTTCGGCGAGCAGACTCACATAAAAGAATGTCGCAACATTGTTTCAGCTACGAAACACTATTATTATGTTACGGCTACAGCATTTGGGCCGAGTTTCCTGGGAGGCGAATGCTGTGCGGCCCCGGACGCTCCCAGCCTGAAGCCACCGCGCCCGCGACTTGGACGGGCTGCCCGAAAGGTAAACGCGCAACTGTGGCCTCCTCGCCGCAGGAAGAGCAGGAAAAGCTCAGTTTCCTGAAATGCTGAGTCTCCTCTGCGGGACCTGCCTACAGCTCTGGGGGAATGACAAGAGACCGGGGAGGTGGAGTTCCTGGGTTGCTGCGGGGCCTCGGGAGAGAATCCCCGCCTGGGAGGAAGAGCAGGGGGGCAGCCCGCGTGGAGGCCACCGCCCGGGAGGCAGGACCAAGCCCAGCAGCGGCCACCCGGTCCGCACAGCCCCTCAGTGGCACTTTACCAGGAAATAGACACACTCCTCTTCCTGTGTCAGCTCTAAGCTCTAAGCGACACACATTACACTTTATCCAGACACATTGTTGCACCACAGAGAGGAAACGCTCTAAGACGCGCCAGGAAAATGCACCCCGCTAAGAGGAAAGATACAGGCCCTCACCCCCTCCCAGCCACGCTGCCATTAACCTGCCCCTGAAGGGGAAGACAGTCTCCAGATCCTGTAGAAATAAATACCTCTCCCCAAAAACAGAAGGGCTCTAAACACAGACGGAGGGATCTCTACTGGGGCACAGGAATACTTCTGAGGACCCAGGGATACTAGGACCAAATACTGCATTTTTAAAACGACCCTCGTCACCTTCAGGTCAGCTTGTTGTGAGTGCTGCTCCGTGGAGGGCCCCTGGGTTTGCACAGATCCATCCAGCCCCACGTGCCCTGAGCTTCCCCTGGCCGCGGCTCACCGGGGAACACTGCGCACATGCCCGCCGAGCACATGAGCGCCAGATACACCTGCCTGCTCTTCACTTTCTCTGGGGCTAATTCCCACCACGCCAAGGGCGGGGAGAGGGTATGACAGATGCGGGCACGCGGCAGGCGGAGAGCGATCGTGCGGGAATCTGTGAGGGGCGATGGAGGTTTAGTCACTGCCCGCGGAGCTCCCACGGGACAGACACAGACTGAAAGAGAGAGCGGCCAGCACCTGGGTTTCGGCATCTCGCCAGGTAGCTTTTGCTGACCTCTGACCTTAGTTACACACAGGTGGGGCGTGTCACAGCGAGAGTGTCTTTCTCATAATAACCTCTACACGGCAGGATATTTTTCTAATGAAACACATTTGTTTGGAAGAGCTCTGTAGAATCAGGACTGGGAATGACCGTGGATTCATTTGACCCTGAGACAAGGACCCAGATAAGGTATGACTTACCTAAGGTCACACAGTGGACGGTATTCTCTAGACTAAGACCAAGGCTAAGCAGAATCTCCCTAGAAAAAATATGCCCATCACTGTGCCTACTACCATATTTTTAAAGAGATAAGGTTCCCTATCCCTCAGGACTATAGCTTTATCACTGTGCCTTTCTAATTCTCTGGAATGGGAACATTTAGGTATATAACTAAATACACACAGATTGAGGAGACAGTGCCCGCACGTCAGGTTTGAAAGGAATTTTGCCCTGTCAGGGCACATACCCAGGTTTCAGGTCAATCCCTGGTCGGGGTGGGTACAGAAGACAACCAGGCCATTTCTCACATCAGTGTTTCTCTCTCCCTCTCCCTTCCTCTCTCTCTGAAATCAATAAGAACATATCCTTGAGAGAGGATTTTTAAAAAGGGAGAATTTCAGTCCTTGACAGAAATGTAAGTACTTTTATCCATGTTGATGGTATGTTGCTTTAAATTGAAACATAAATCTATAAAGACACATAATTATCACATAATTACCTCATGCATAATTGATGGTAAATAAGTATCATTGTGAAAACATACACTTTGCACTGAACTTCAGGTATGCCAGGTTACAAAGACTTATTTAGTTCAATGAACTACTACATCTGACATCAGCCAAAGATTTGTGCCTAGAAAATATCTTTTTTTTAGTATTTATAAAAACTAGAGAAAAGCACACACACTAACCAAGGTTTCAAAAAAAAAAACTAACAACCTGCAGTGTAGGCAGCTACAAATAGGGCTCGCTATGGTGAGAAACAGTCCACACAGAAGCATCCAAGCAAAATTCTTACACCACACACACACACACACACACACGCCTAACAGATGGATTACAAAACGCAGCTAAGCATTCCATGAACCAAACGCACAAAAATTTATGATAAAGGACGATGCACGTTCCTCGGTGTGTGCAGACCCCCCTCTGCTCTCACCTCTCCTCTCACTCAGGCTCCTCTTCCCAACATGTGCTCACCAGGCCACCGCCTCCGCCTCCTGCTCTGCAACCAAATCACAGCCACCCCAGAGCCAGGAGCCTGCTGCAGCCCGAAGCACTTGACTGATGATATCCGGTCTCCCGGGCCAGGGTATCCCAGGGTGGCTTCCAGCCTCTGCCCACGGCTCGCAGAGCAAGGCCAGAGAAGAGCTCGTCAACACCGGCTCCCCAGCTGAGACCCCGCGCAAAGAAATCAAGAAAATAAGTCCCAGCCCTAATGTGTATAATTTAACACTTGGAAGAAAGCAACATCTGGGATGGTCTCCAAGCAGGACCAGGTTGCTGGATGGGCCTGTGCTTCCTATAAGAGTGTTAAGGGGGGGAGGGGGGCAAGGGGAAATCTAACCCCAAAAAGGGGGGGGGGGCGGGAATAACCCCCAGCACCTACTCCTGACACTTTGAAGAAAGAGGAAGCTGGAACCCCTTCCCAAAGGTGTGTCCCGGACAAACTATTGTCTTGGTAATAAATAAGTCACAATCCAGATGGAAGCTAATGAAAAAATCGGAAATGACTGTGTTTAATCACCCAGTCCTCCCAGTGGACGCCGAAACCCCCTCTACCTCGGGGAAGTTGAAAAAAAAAAATCCCCTGTAACTCCCTGAAAGGCCTTCCAGATTTTTTTTAAAATTACAGGCAAATGAATTTAGGACCTAATAAATACCTACACATGTGCTAAATCACTAGATCTGTACCCAGTTTTTTAAAAACAAGGACGCCCACCTGGCAGGCAGGACGGGGCATTGTGAGCAATAAACCTTGTCGCTAAAATGCATCACGCGTTCTGCCCGGGAAGCCTTCGGAGACGGTGTCATTGCCTTTGGCTGCCGCAGGCTCGTCAGGGAGCCCGGCGAGCTCCCCGTCGCGGCCCTCCAAGGAGCAACTGTCAAGGGGCGACCCAGCTGAAATCAAACGACAAAAACGGGAACTGGAATCGGCCCGACGGGGGAGGAGGGAAAGGAAGGGAGCCTCCGGTGTTCATCAGTCAACATTAATGTCCTTTGTTGTTCACCTCTGCACAGCGCAGCGCGCGCGACCCTGTTCCGTCTCCGGCGAGCGTCCTGAGAGCGGGGTCCCGGCCGCGGAGACCTGGGCGGGCGGCCCCGCGCCCCGCGCCCCGCAGCCCGCCTCCCTCCGTCGCCACCCCCGCCGCGCGCGCCCCGGCCGGAGGGTGGCCCGGAGTCAAAACGTCGCCAAACACCCGTTCCCCTCCAAAGAGCAAAGAGCGGGGCGGCGCAGATGTTGACAGTACCGGTGCCCCCGCCCCTCGGACACAGTCCCCTGAACCCCGAGACGGAGCGAGGAGGGAGAGGAAGCCCCGGCCGGGCTCGGGCTGTCACCGCGGCTCCAGAGCGCGGGGCCACATTCCGCACTCCGGGGACCTGGGCGGGAGCCAGGGGGAAGGTTTGCGCCCCCTCCCCTTCAGTTTTGGGGGTGTCCTCTCTGCGCGGGGGTGCCTGTCTCCCTCTCCAGTCTGGGAAATCGTCACAGCGCGCAGCCGTGCGGGAACCAAGGGGAAGGGAGGAGAGGAACGCCGTCCACCCTCCCCTTCCAACTTGACACACAAGCCCGTCGCCGCTCCAAACTCCGCAGCCAGAGCCCGCAGCGGGGGTGGTCGCGCGCTACCCCCGCGGTCCCCGGAGCCCGAGCCCCAGACATCGGCCGGCGGGAGGCGAGACCCCGACGCGCACCCCTCGGCGCGGGGCCGGCTCCCCAAAGCCCGAGCCGAGCCCGCAGCGCGATGCAAAGGAGAGGCGTTTGCAGCGGGCGGAGCGCGAGGGACGCGGCGGCCAGGACGCGAAATGCGCACCGGCTCGGCCCGAGCGGATGAAAGTTGGCCCCGCGGAGACTCACCCACGCCGTATTTCTCGTGCTCCGTAGGTATCCACATGGCTGACCGGGGCGCCGGGGCTCGGGCTGCGCGCTCCCCGCGCCCCCGCCCGGCTCACAACAATGCGCGGCCGCCCAGGAGCGGCTGGAGCGCGGCGACTCCGCGCAGCTGGGGCGCAGGGCTGCGCGGCAGGCTCCCGAGCCCGGCGCTGACAACGCGCGGCCCAGGCTGCGCCGCCCGCGGCTGAGCCGGCGGCGCCGCTCACAGTCCTCCGACGCGCTCCCGGGGCCCCGGCGGCGCAGGCATTGTTCTGATTCACTGAACTAGGCGAACACGCCGGGGCACTCGCGGGCGCACCCCCGCCCGCCGGCGCCCGCTCCGGCTCGCCCCGCCCCCGGGCCTGGGGCACCCTGGGATTTGTAGTTCGGCGCCGCTCCGTTCCGGCGGGGGGCGTGGCACGAGCTGTTAGGGGCGGGATTACGTTCCGCTCGCCACGTCCCATTGGCCCAGAGCGTGACAGCAGGACGTGGGCGTGGCGAAAACGTCACGTGGCTGGGGCGGGCGCCTCCAGTCGCTCTGTCATTGGCTCCCGCCCGCCCCGCCCCGCGCCCCTCCCTTTCCCTTCTCGGCGGCGCGATGGCTGCTCCCAGGACCCAGGGGGCCGCCCCGGGAGGCGAGCGGGACGCGGACGGCGATCGCGGCGGGGCCGGGGCTGTCACCAGCGAGGGTGAGTACGGCGCCGCGGGGTGCAGATGGCCCGCGCCTTCCTCTCGGACCGCGGTGCCCCGGCCGCCGCGCGGACCCAGCAGCCGGCCCGCCCCGAGGCCACCTGGGCGCGCGGGGGCCGCGTGCGGGGCGCGGAGGTCCGGGCGGGGGGGGCGGCGCGGGGAGGGAGAAGCTGCCGGCGCGGCCTCCCGGGCCGGGGACGCTCCCTGGGCGCCCGAGCCGCCGGCGCCGCGCTCGCGCTGGGCGGGTGGGTGCGCGGCCGCGGGTCCCCGCGGGCAGCCGCCCCCCTGGGCTCGGCGCCTCCTTTCCTCCGCCGGGCCCAGCCCCCCTCGCTTCGCTCCGCTTGGCCTCGGGAGGGGTTTCGTTGGGGTTCGGGCCGGTTTCCAGGTGCAGCCCGGTCACTGCTGTGCGGTTTGCAGCTGTGCCCAGCGGCGTCTGGGGGGAGGGTGCGCGCCCCGCCCCCCGCCTCCCCCGATCTCGGGGTGCCCCGGGCGTCGGACTGACCGCGGGGCCAGGAGACTTCCCCGCGGGGTCCCTGGGGAGGGAGGAGGGGGCTGGGCCCGCGCGCGGCGGGGCGGGGACGCATCTCAGCTGCTCCGGCGCCGCCGGACTTCAGGTTGTCCTCTGACCCCCGCAGAGATCGCAGCCCAAACTGTGAAAGTGCGGGGGCGTCTTCAGGATCCCTAACCCCCCGCCCCCCCCCACACACACACACCCCAGGCGTTCAGGGCGGAGCGCGGAGCCTGGGAGACCTTCATCACTGTCCCCCTGGCCCCAGGTAATTTCACAGCGAGCTACCTTTTCAGGACGACGCGGTTTAGGGCTCGGGGTGGCCCTCAGCCCCCGTCGAGGGCCTTTGGTTCCTGCGTTGGTGCTGCTTTCACGGTTCAACTGACATTTGGCCCTAAGTTTTCACCTGAGCGGTGCAGGGAAAAAAGGCCATTACTTCCCACCAGGGGAGCTGCTGGCCCTGTGGGGGTTTCAGCACCTCGACCAGAGACACCTCTGCAGGCGCCCGAGTTGGACGTGGAGCTGCACCCACACCCCAGACAGGTCCCGAGTTGGACGTGGAGCTGCACCCACACCCCAGACAGGTCCCGAGTTGGACGTGGAGCTGCACCCACACCCCAGACAGGTCCCGAGTTGGACGTGGAGCTGCACCCACACCCCAGACTGGTCCCGAGTTGGACGTGGAGCTGCACCCACACCCCAGACAGGTCCCGAGTTGGACGTGGAGCTGCACCCACACCCCAGACGGCTCCTGTTGGGTTGGCCACGCAGGGGGCGGTGGGTCTGAGGGTGACAGACATGAGCGTGGTCCGGAGTCCGCACAGGTGCCAGAGGCTTCCAGTCCACATGCTAAAGACGGCGGATCCTCGAGGACTCGCTCCCGGGTTAACTCATGAAAGAGAAAATGGCGTTTGCCTTTCAGAAACACTGAAGAACAGTGACAAATCATTACTTATTTTAAAATTATAACATTTTCATTATAAACATTTCAAACTGTTTGGAAGTGTGTACAGGGGGGGAAAGAAAAAGGAAAGTTCCTGCACCACCCAGCCCCAGAGTGACAAGCGTTAGGGTTTGCTGTGTGTTCCTTCTGACACATCCCTAATGACACACATCCCAGTGGTTTCGAGCTTGTGAGAAATAAGAAGGGAAACCCGGCCAGCGTGGCTCAGTGGTTGAGCATCGGCCTAGGATCCGGGCAATTGGGGTTCAATTCCCGGTCAGGGGCGTGCAGGAGGCAGCCGTCAATGACACTCATCATTGGTGTTTCTCTCTCTCTCTCTCCCTCTCCCTACCTCTCTCTGAAATCAATTTTTAAAAAAATTTTTTTTAAAAAGGGCATCATTCTGTATAAGATCAAAATGCTACAATCTTCTTTCTCCCCTTGACCTGCCATAGGCACTGTGCCTGTTGGTACATGTGCTGCCCCCTTCTTGTAAAGGACGGCCCCCCCTGGACCCCATGTGCCATCCCTGAGCCAGCCCCCTCCCGGTGAGCATATGGTGGGGTTAGTGTTTCAGTCATGACGTAGATTTGTATGCATATCCTGGGGGGTGTTTCTTAACAAATCGCTGGGTCAGAGGTTACACATGTTAAAAATTTGGATAGATGTCAGATCTTCCTCTTGAAAGGTATCGATCTACCTTCCCACCAGGAATATATGAGGGTGGTCTTTTCTCCGTGTCCAAATCCACCCAGGACCAATGTTTAAATGACTAGTAGACAGAATTGAGTAAGTGGTAGAAATCTGAATTTTAGGTTCCAATTTGTTCTCAACAAAAGTATTGCGCAGCAGTGAACTTGCAGCATCTGTAACAAATAGTCCCCCACCCTGGCTCGGACCTGCTCCAAGTTCCCACTAATCTGTAACAGTCGGCGGGAGAGCTTAGTGGTCGATTTTTATGTTAAAATCCCCTTTATAACCAATGCGTCATTCTGAGCCTTTATCCAGTTCTTTTCAAGGCCTGCAAAGCGATACAAATTTGGGGTGGAAATAATGATTTTGAAAGTATATTCATACCTTTTTGTCAAGCAACCATTTAGATTATCAAGTATGTCTTTCCTCATAAAATCAATCTTTAGAAAACTGCCTCTTTAAAGAGGTTCTTCTCCAGCTTTAATTAAAATGTCAATCTGCGTGTTTAATATCCTGGGACAGAAGGGACTGGGGAGCCTTTTCATAGACGTCCTTGCGATTCTACAAGATCTCTGCTGGAGGGAGTCTGGGTGCCGCGCCTGCCGGGTTGCCGACTCCCCGAGGCCCCGCCCCTCTCCAGGGAAGCCCTTGATCTTGACACTGCTCTCCCTACATTCCAGCAGCAGCCAAGGTTTCCTGTTGTCCCCAAAATTAAGAACAGGTAGTGAGTAGACTCAACATGTGACACTTGGGGTGTGTTCTTGGTATTTTTTTCTCTTGCTGTTTTTAATTAGAAGGCACATCTGATTAATAGGGTAGCACGTCTTTAGTTTACTGATTGACCGTTTGTTTCGGACAGTTTTTGACCCCGATGCTGTGCCTCCGTGTTGTGATACTGTGACCGTCACCTCTCCCTGCAAACACGCCCGGGGTGAGCTCGTGGTGATGCTGCTGGGCGGATAAAGCCTTTCCTCTGGGGACCTTATTAGCTCCCTTAGATGTCTCTGGAAGCAATGGGGTAGCAGGTGGTGGCGGCCCCTCAGTCTGCGTCTCCCGTTGTGATAAAGGGCATCAGTCCTTAGCCGGAAACCTAGGAAGTGTCCTTGATTCCTATCTTGCTCTCAGATCCCGAATCTGATCGGTTACCATTCTTACTTTTCTGTGCCTGAAACAATCTTCAAATCTGTTCCTTCAGGTCATGTCTTTACCACTGTCCTCTTTGTAACCTTCCCCGTCACTGCCTGTGTCCCCCACCCGCCAAACTGCGCTCTTGCCCTAATTGTCAGCGTTTAGTAAATATCTGACCAGAACTGAATTCTGGCCGGGACCGCTGCAGAGCGTCCCTGTTGCTCTCGGGCCTTAACTCCCCTGCTTTAATCCACACTCTGAAGTGAAAATGGATTCTCGGCTCTGCACATGGGACCCAGGGCTGCTCGAAGGTTGTAGAATTAGGTCCAAATTCTTGGTGTGGCTTTGAAGGTCCTGACTTTCTTTTCCAGTCCCTTCTTCAGTCGCCCTGCTTCCCTTCCCAGATCTCCGTGATCACACTGACCCCCTCAGACGGCCGGTGGTGGTGGCGGCTTTGCCCCCCCAGGTAGACTGCGAACTTCCCCCCCAGGTAGACTGCGAACTTTGAGTTACTTGTATCCACCTCGGCTCTTATCAGAACTGGGCGTAGTAAACTGTTCAGGGGGAATCAGTTTGAAATTTATTGGAAGTACTTACAATGGCAGCTATTTTAAGCAGAGGAACTGAAACAGAGTTAAAACCTGAATAGATATTTTACGCCTGTGAAAGTCATGGTGCCCACGGATACAGAATGTCCCCCGAGGTGGGGTCTCGTCTGCGGTACCATAGTTAGCGTTTCAGCATCTTTTTCAGCCTTTTTTTAAGTGAAGTTTTGTGTTGTTTAGGTAGTGATTGAAAGAACAGTTCAGATCGGAATGAACGGCTCCACAGACCTGGAAATCCGCCTTCCAGCATCTGCGTGGCTCTCGCCCAGTTTCCACAGTGTCTTCTCTCCAGCGTTAATGCTCAAGTCCAGCCTCGTGTCCTTGACAGGACAGTGGAAAGAGTGGACCCTATCTTGGAAAAACTATTTCAGTTTCACCTCTGACATTTAGTAACTGTGTCACATGAGTTTGTGGCACACGCAGCTACATTTATGAACATGTAGATATAATACTTTGCAGAGTTACTGTGACTATAGCGGCCCAGCATGGTCCCTTCAGTAAAGCTGGACCTCAGTGAATATTAGCTGCTTTAATATAAAGACATGCCTGATTGAACTGGAAAACCGCCCGCGCTGACTCCGTGTCACTTAGGCCTAGTCTCAGCTCAGGAATGTGTTGGTGGCAACTGCTCCGGTTGCCCATGCATGCGTGGAATTTGGGGGTGTCAGAGTGTCTGCTGGAGCTCCGCGCTAGAATTGCAGCTATGTGCTCAGAAAGCCCTTTTGTATTACCTCCTCCCCCCCTCACTCTACCCAGCGCTGCCCCCACACCCGGCTCCCAGCCCCCACGTGCGTGCCCAGCATCCGAAAGAAGCTCCCCCGGTCTTGCCTATTGGGGCGGCCTTGTGAGGTGCAGGCCAGGGGGTGTCCTGGAGAAACAGAATCATAGAGACCTTGTCTGGTGGGCGTGCTGTAAGGTTCTGACGGGGCCTCCTCCAGAACACCCTGTGGTTTCCTGTAGAAGTAAGTGGGACCCTGTAAAAGTAAGAGGAGACCGCGCAGGAGGAATTACAGTGATGGTGAAGCTGGGGCTCTGACATCCGCGAGCTGGTGCCAAGTACTGTCCGAGATACTTTCACAGGTCTGACTCCATCTCGTCCTCACAGCGCCGCACCTCCTGGGACAGGGCCGTGCTGTGGTGGCGTTTGGCCCTGGGTGGGTGGCCGCTGAACCTGCTCCGTGCTGGGTGCCGTGTGGCCGGCCTTCCCCTCGGGGACACTCCAGTGTAGCTGGCGGGGCTCAGCCTTCGTAACTGACCTTCGTTTCCCCATCACACTGTGGGGAGAGTGGATGCATTTGAATCTGTAATTTGTCTGCATTGACTGAGGAGCCGGGCAGAGTCCAGCTTTTAACTGTGTTTGTTTTTAAAAGAGGAAACCGCAGGCTCAGCCTCCTGGTTTCCCTGGCGGCATCCTCATTTCGTGGTTTTTCTTAACTGGAAGGTAAACCCTTCCCCAAGTGATTCTAGAGGCCCTGAATTTTGTTAGTGTTTTTATCCAAGAACTTAGATTTGTTTTTGAAGAGAAAGCCCTCAGAATTGTAATTGCTGTTATTTATTTACACAATCTTCTGTTATGTAACAAGCCTCTATTCACCAGTGATAGCCAATTAGAAAAGAAAGGACCGTGTATCCGCCGGTCGTAATTACCATTACAAAGCAATTAATCGCAGTAACTGTTGCTGAACTGTAAAGTCACCTCGGTCTTTGCTCCAGCGCCACACAGCTGATTTCCATCCGGGGAGGAGGGGAGGGCAGGGGAGGGGGAGTCTGGAGCTCATTGGACCTTGTAACAAGCCTGCTAATGACCCACCTCTGGAAGCTTCTAAACGTGCGCCCACCGGAGGCCAGCAGGGCAGCGACTGTGGACGGGGGGAGGGGGGGTTGCTCTTTCAGCTCAGAGGCTTTTTTATCTGGATTTAAATCTCACTTCTGCTTCTGGCTGACTGTGATTTTAGAGAAGTTACTTGCACTTGTGGTAAGATTTCCTGGTTTGTCGAGAGAATTCAATTCTATTGACATCCCTTTGACTGCATTTTCCAAATAGCATCGCAATAAGGTGGGAGAGGGTTGACAGCGAGGGAGCCCCCCAGCATGCACATCCCAGCGTCTGTGTGAGAGGAACACCGTGTGTCTGGGTGCTCTGAGGAGTCAGCTGCGCACGCGGGTGTCACTAATCAGCTACGTAGACTTAGAAAGTCGGTGGAGACCCACAGCCGTAGACAACTTCTAGGGTCTCCTCAGTCGCATGTGGATAAGTCATTAGGATGGACCCATCTGACTCTTCCCTCCACTTTTTCCATTTTTTAATAAACGGTGCAAAGCTGAAAGAGCTGCTGATAGAACTGAGACTTAGTTCATCCAGAAAGTTGTATCAACCAGATGCTCGTGCAGCTTCTGTGTGGTAGATGCTGTAGAACAAAGGTGAGGAGAGGTAGGTCTGGCCCTCGAGGACCCCGAGGCCTAATGGGGAAGAGAGAACTACACAAATAGCTACTTCACAAGGACCATCAAAGTGATCGAGGTAGAGGTAGGAGGTTGTGTGTACACCTGAAACTAATGTAGTGCCATGTGTCAGTTATGTACTGAGAGAGAAACATGTGGCAGTGAGTCATGTTATCTTAACCATAGTAAAAGGGGGGGAAATTAGAGCAGGAAGTTAAATAAAAGGTAAGGAACCTCGAAGAAGGAGAGGGAAGGGAGTGTGCCCTGCAAGTGGCCCTGGGCCTTGAAGTCCAGTAGGATTTGGAGACAGGGAAATAAGGGAAAGCCACACGGGCCTAGACAAAGGATGGGAGCAATGGAAAAACCAAGGGCACATACAGCAGTAACCAGGCAATTCATTCTGCCTGAGAAAAGGGCAGGGACGTGGGCATGGTGGGGGAAGTCTGGAAAGGGGAATGGAAGCCAGACCCTGGAGTCTCAGATGTTAGACCCCGAGTCTGCAGGCCAGGGCTTGAAGGCTGGAAGGAAGAGACTAATCAGATCAGAATTTAATCAGGTGAGTCAGGGGCATGGGTATTTGCCAAAGCAAAAGATGATGAAGGCTCCCACACACACACCACACACACGGGACTGTAATATGCCCTCATTAATGAGGCCAGGTCATAGCTCAGTCCTGGAAAGAGATTCCTGAGACTGAGGTAGGATAGTAAGGAACTAGGAAAATTCCTTGGCGAGTGGAATGGGGAAACTGAGACAGACAGCTAAACAGTCTGGCCGAGCAATTTACAGCAGATGCAGCAGGTTACCTGCCTAGAGATAACATCTAGGCCTCAGTTGTATTTCAGCCCCTGGCCCAGAAAAGCAGCCAAACCAGGCAGTCGAAGCCAGGACCAGCTGCACTGACTAATGACCCCCTGCCCTGGTGCCGGCCAATCAGTGGAGACCACGACCCTGCAAGGGCACACCTGGAAAGCTGATGAATCTTCTATTGAGGTCCTTCCCTAAACCCCCAGCCTTTAAAAACCCTCAAAACAAAGGACCCAGGGGCCCACTTCCTCCCTGGAGCAGGACCCCGCCTGTCCCTCCCCCTCAGGCCCGAATCTCCTAAACTCCAAGGGTCCCCAGGAGACTTGCAACCAGGCAGCAATGGGCAGTGGCAGCTCGTCCCAGGCCCACTCCGTGAACCTGTCTCCAGGGCCCCCTTTTCTCTTACTTCCCAGTGAGCTAAAGCAGCCCAGCCCGGGCTCTCTCCTGTTGCTTCTTATATCCTAGGCCCTTCCATGTTTCGCTGTCCCCAGCTTTAAGAAAACTTACTGTCAACATCACCTGGACTTGTGAAATCTCTGCTGCATGAAGGCAGGAAGCCACACAGTACCGGCTGGCCCTACACAGACCTGCTCAGGCCCAGTCCCCTTTCCTGTAACAAGATTAGAAAATGGTACTGGAGAGGGCAGTTGTTATAGGAAGGTTCTGTCTTTGGTAGGTTGGGGTCTGCTTGGGCTCTGTCATGGGGGAGGCCCAGCCAACTGCAGGCAGGAGATACCATAGGATGGCAAGACAGGCCTCCCCTGGAGAGTGCAGACGATAGGGGAGATCTTGTTGGTAGGGGCGTTAGAGGAAAACCAGAGCTCAGCAGTAGTTAAAGAGGTAAAAACATTTTGCTCAGGAACTCTTGCAATAGAGGAAAAGAGACCTTGGTGTAGAACTGGGCTCAATTACAAATACTCGGAAAGGTGGGGCGTGGGGGGGTAGGCATTGGGTGATGGAAAGTTACTAAGAGGAAACAGGGACTCTGGCTGCATGGACTTGATGAGATGTTGCTGGGGTCCAGCCAGGGTGATAAGGTACCACCTGGAGGGTGGCAGAGGCTACGGAAGGTGGAGTTTTCTCTAGACTGACGGCAGGATTCTTGGTGAAGCTGGGCTATGTGCTCCTGCGGGGCTTGTCAAGAACAGGGTTCACGGGGTCCCCACTCAAGTTTGGCCAAGGAGAGAGTCTTTGTAGGTAGCAGGAGCACAGCCACAGTGAACTGGACCTTAGAGACAGGACCCAAGTCACTGAAGGGCTTAGAGAAACAAGTTTTGAGGAGCATGGGTCTGGGGGAGGCATCAGGTCAGACGGCTTATGGAGTCAGGGCAACAAGTCAAGGACTCACTAGAAGAGGAATCCAAGTTGAGGCTTGTTCCCAAGAAAGAAGTCCCGTGCCCAGTGACCAGCATCTCAGACCCCGGTGGAGAGGAGGCCAGGGAGACTGGGTGGATGCTGAGCCATGGCTGGAGCAGAGCCAGGCCACAGTGGGCTCGGGGACCCTGCGGTGCTGATTAGCCGTGTTGGCTGGGGCTTAGCTCCAGGCCGCTCATTACACTCGCCCAGATGGCTGCTGAACTCCTAACCCTGCGCTCATTAATCCTGAATAATGGGCTGGTTGTAACACAATTCTCAAGTATAAAGTGATGACACCCTTTCTCTTCCCTGACCCCTGGACTCCATGGAATCTGATGCCTCGGAGAAAGGTCCCTGCTCTGGATCTTTTTCCTTGTGAAAGAAACATCTTAGGGTGTATTGACAGCGGATTGAATTATGCCGTTAATAATCCCGCCCTTAAGATGATATTCGTAGGTCGCGGTAGTTACGGTTCTTTCTATAAACAGAGCACAGTCCTGTTTTCTGTTTGTGACATAAAACCCAGAGCACCTCCGACCGTGCACACGTGTCCTTAGAGCAGAAATGAATTAAAAGGAACGAAACGTCTAAGCAGTGGACTGAGAAGAAATGCGTTTCTCTGATGTGGTGCTTGGGGACATTTTCCTAGAAACTGCCCTCGCCGGTTTTGCTCATCTCCGTGAGCTGCTGACGGCTTCGAGGCCGGTCTCCAGGACTCCGTAGAATGGGCACCGCAGAAAAGCGCCACAGTGTCTTCTACACGAAGGGGATTTCGTGGCCCAATGATTTGCAAATACTGAGCCAAATAGTCGCATAACTTCCTTACTTGAGGACTTCAGGATGCTAATTCTCGTGAATGTCCGAGATACATATTAAATTGCAGTTTCCCAAATATTTGACTACGTGCCCTTTTCTCACATGGCCCCATGAACAATTCATGAGTGCAAGTGTGCTGTGGCATTTGTCTTCCCCCGAAACGGATCGTGTTTACTAAGAGCAGGGCGGTCCGAGCAGCTCCCTGGCGCACCTGTTCCCGGGGTGTTCCGTAGCTGCCGTCTCGCCCCCCGAGCGCTCCTGCCCCCGTGCGCCTCAGTGGGCGACAAAGAAGCGCGGGGCGTTCAAGGGTAGACACGGCAGCGTGGCCGCCTGCTCTGCCCCCCGGGATGTGACTCCCTCCGGGGAGCATTCTCCCAGAAAGCCAGGGTGCTTTGGAAAATGTCCCAGGCAACACTGAAGTAAGTATTTGTTTAAATAAAACCTACCACGTTAGTATATCGTGAGAAATTTTACTCTTCAAATCGGTGTCTTTTGTTTCTTAATTCCAGGGTCCTTTCCATAGTGTATTCGAACTAAGATTTGAAAATTGAACAGTAAGTCCCGCTGTGGGGCTCAGTGGTCGAGCATCATCGGTGCACCTAGAGGTCTCGGTTCTATTCCCGGTCGGGGTGCACACCCGGGAGCGGGCTCATCCCCAGCAGGGGGCGTGCAGGAGGCGGCCCATCAAAGTTGATGTTTCTCATCAATATTTCTATCTCTCTAAAAAAAAAACACCAATAAAAACATATTTTTTTAAATCTCTTTTAAAAAAAGAAAGCTAAGCAATGCAAAGGGAAGGTGTCCCTGCATAACCGGTCTCTGCCCCATGGCTCCAGAGCGCCAAGTCTGCTCCGTGTTGAGTCAGGTGACCGTAGCTGTTTAATGCATTATTTAAGGCTATAAAAGATTAATTTGCATTCTTTCCTCAGCTTCCGTTGGCTTCGGGAATGTGGGTCTTAAGTGCCTGTGTGTGGCATCGTCAGAAATGTCAGAGTTTCTGAATTACTGTTTATTAATGAAATGGTGAGCCCAGGCATCTCTTTGATGTAAAAGCCACAACTGCTGTGATGTAGAGGAATGTTTCGGTAAAGGTTTTTTCAAACAGCTTAGAAAGATTCATGGGGCCACTGTCGTTCACTCCTGGTTAGCAGCATTCACAGCCGAACAGCTGGTCTCCATGTCTTTGGGATTCTCGCATTCAATGTGGTTTCGCTGTTAGAATGGTTGTTATCAAAAAGGAAAGGAAATCATAAGTGTTGGTGTGGATGTGGGGAAAGGGGGGCCCTTGTACAGTGTTGACGGAAAACAGTGTAGAGGTTCCTCAAAAAATTAAGAATAGATCTACCTTATGATCCAGCTGTTCCCCTTCTGGGTACATATCCGAAGACTATGAAAACACTAATTCTAAAAGATAGACGCACCCCTGGGCTCATTGCAGCGTTATCATAGTAGCCAAGGAATGGAAGCAGCCTCAGCGTCCATTGGCCACTGATTAGGTAAAGATGGGGCGTGTTTATCTACAAGATTTTCAGAGGAGGCCCCACGTCATGTGGCAGGTAGAGTGATTGTGTGTCTTTAAAGCTGTGTGTGTGCACACGCACACATGTAATAACCAGTTTTAAAATGTTGATGTGTTTATTGGAGTGAGGTTGAGTCTGATAAACCAGAAAGGGGAAATGCTGGTGTGTTGCTATAATTTTTCTCTTACTGAAAACTTACATAACTACCTACTGCAAATGCTTTATTCTAGTTTAACACAACTGATGAGTCCAAGGTCATCCTTCACCAATTTTCAAGGTATTTAATTTTCTAGTGTAGTACTTCTTTTAATGATAATCTTTTTTTTTTTACCCTTCGGTTGACTTTGCAGTCTCCAGTGAATGCCATCTGGCCCTAATTGCAATTTTTCAGATTATTTTTTGGCTCTTTCCTGTCTCACCAATTACCCTGGGTTGATTTTTTTTTCTTCCATTGTGATAGTTTATTATAGCAGATTACTTCATTGCCTATGAGTGGTTTTTACTGTTTTTCTTTAAATTGTTTTTAGTATGTGTGACATCTCTTTTCATTTCTAAAATAAGCAAACATCAGTTGGGTACATTTTACATAGTGTATTGGGATCAAGACAACATAGAACTTATCTAAGTCAAAGAATTTTTCATTCGATCAGAGTACAACTTACCTTATGTGTTCCTTCCTAATATCAAGAGTATTTGCCTGAAATAGGTAATGGTGTGGGGCGGGGGGTAGGAATCTAGTCTGTTATTTCAGAAAACAGACAAGATGGTAGCTTCCACATCAATAGGAAAGAAGATTAGTATCAATTTAACTTACTCTGCTTTTTCTCCAGTTGGCTCCCTTGGTGAATGGACAGCAGTATCCAGGGGCTGCCACCAAAAAACATTGTTTCCCCTCTTCACTGAAGCGATTCCAAACCCCTTGTGCCATCGCGTCATGTATTAAAGACCGACAGATGATTTTAAAGTAATAATGAGACCTTGGGTTAAGATGGGGATTAGGAATCAGTGTGATTGGAATTAAAGTCTCAGGGGAAGACATCATCCCAACCCTGTTGTCACCTCACACAGTGTTCCTGTGTATGTCTGTCCCTGTGTCCACATTTTCCCTTTGTGTAAGGACACCAGACACATTGGATTATGGTCGCACATGACCTCATTGTAACCTGATTAACTCTGTAAAGACCCTGTTTCCAAGTAAGGTCACATCCTGAGGTCCTAGGGGTTGAGACATTGGCTGTGCATCCCAAACCCAGCCAGTCTCACACATTCACTGCGGTGTAGGAGGCCTGTCTTGAGGGGCATTGGAAAGGCCTCCAGTCCTCCAAAACCTGCCTTCTGGTGAGCCGCTTGTACCAAAACCCATCTTTACCACCCACTCCTCCGTGTTCCATGCTGCCCTTATCAGGAGCTGGTTCTAAAATGTGAGGCATGACTCTCAGAGAGGCAGTACATTGTGTCACTCACCCCAGCGTGTCACCTCAGCGTGGATTTACCAGATCATTTGCAAAATGAATTAAAAATACATCAGTCAACGGCGCACTCCTTTTGCTGAACACTAAGCTGAGAACAACGGGGGAAAGAAAGATGAGCTGATTTTAGGGAACTTCCAGGGTAATTTATGAGACAAAATGTATACAGGGAAAGCAAAGCTGTAGTAACAGTATTTTATTGAGTAACAAATGACTTGGTATTTTAGAGAGTATTTCTCTAAATAAACCAGGTACGGTGGGCAACCCTCATCCCCTCCACACAGCCCCAGCCCAGGGCCTCCTGCCTCTCCGTGGGTAATAAGCCCACAATGCCCCTCCCGCTCCTCCTTTTAGGGAGCTTTGTCTTCGCTTCCCTCCCTGAGTCGCAAAGGGAGCCTTCGTCTTCTAAAGATGGAGAGCTGTGTGTGTAGTATTGCTTGTTGTTAACAGAGAATTTATACCTGAAATTACAGGAATGCCACAAAATAGGCAGTGTGACTTGGCTCCGAATTCTCAGAAATGTTAAGGTTTGTTTTTCATTCATCAGTCCCCCTTTTCATATCCGTGTGTACTGCTGACTCCTCAGTTGGTCCCCATAGCAACACTGGATAATGCTAATGAAGCCCAGCATCCTGAGCTCTCCCACGGAGCATCTCTGTTGAAACAGCCATAAACCACACTTGCATTTATTATTTCCTTTCCTTGAAAGAAATCGATATTTGGGAATTTTCCCTGTGATCAGACTTAACTTTCTCAACTGTCTGACTAGAACTGGAGTCTCTAGAGACACTTTTTCAAAGGTGATGCCCCCTCCCCCACCCCCACCCTGCGTCAGGTGTGCACTTCGTTCTCAAGATGTGGCTCCCAGAGCAGCAGCCTCACCTGGGAGCTGTTGGAAATGCAGAGTCACAGGCCACACCCCACACCTGCCGAATCAGCGGCTGCGGGCGGCGCCCAGCGCTCTCTGCTTTAACAGGCCTCAGGTGGCGCGATGCTCAGAGTGTGAGAGCCTCACACACAGGCCGGGCTGCAGGGGCCAGCACCCCTCTCCAGCACGATGGGCTCTCCCGGCGGGTGGGGAGGCGTTTCACTGCGTTCCCCCGTCACCTGATCTGTCTACACTGTGAAACTAGCTGAATCCCAGCTTGTGCTCAGTGGATAGAGCGGTGGATGATGTCTGAAGGGTTTAGCTACTGAAATGTTTCCTAACTCTTATTTGTCGATTATTAACAAGCAGAAGGAGAAGCCAGGTAATTGCCGTTGAGTCTACAGACTATCAAGTTCTTCTTCAGTTTTTCTTTTCCGGGTTTGTTTGTTTTTCTCTCTCTTATGTTTTGATGTGTGGGTGCTGACAAGTACACCTTATTGACAAATTTTAAATAGTGCCTTTCCTGCTTGTAGTAATTCATCTTATTTCCTGAAACGCATCAAAAAATGCAGTAAGAGCAAGGCCCTTTTGGGGGCCGTGCCTCAGCAAATACAGGGAGCCGATGTCACAGAGAGCCACATGAACGAAACGTTTGCCTCGTCCTGTGAAGTTTTCAGAGGCGGGGAGGCCCGGAACCTGGAGCCAGGCAGAAACTTAAGTGGACAGATGCGGCTGGATGTTCAGGTGTTTAAAATTGCTGGTTACCACAAAAACAGACCCAGCTGAGCTCTGGTTTTCCTCTAACGCCCCTCCCTGTAAGATCTCTCCAAGGGAGGCCTGTCTTGCCATCCTATGGTTTCTTCTGCCTGCAGTTGCTCTTGCTCGTGATCAGGTCCCACCTAAAGGCCAGGCTGTCGGGCATTAAAGAGCGAGCCCATCAGGGTTCAGAAGTCAGGTCGGATTCACCTGCTCAGGAACCCGGAGGTGGGCTAGTCCGAAGGAAAACAGCGGCACAGCGGTTCCCATCGCCCCCTGAAGCCTGGCAGGCCCCTGGCACCACCGTCGTAGTTGCTGGTTGTGATTATAACAGGAGAGGGGCAAACGGGAGGCCGGAGCTTGTCGCGGGCGCTGGGAAGGGCGCCGCCGTCTGCCTGGAGCTCGAGTCCGCCGGCGTCCCCCAGCCCACTGGCAGCCGCTTCCCGGTGCTGAGCTTCTGCTTTGAAATTTGCCAAGTGGCCTGCGAGAAAATGAAGGCTTCAGTCATGTTTCCTGTTTATTAATATTAATGGTTTAATTTAAAGTTTTAATTGTTATTGAGTGATGGCTGGACCTCAAGCTGGGTGAACTTGAAACAGAAAGTTTTTAATCTCTAGCTGCCTGGGGGGAACCTTATTTAGCCTTTACGTAGACACTCCTGGAAATTGTTGCCGCGTTTTATTTTGACACAAAGTATTCTTTCTGTGGTTCATTGAACATTTTCTTCCACTGGATCCCTGTGCCACCAACCTGCCTGGTGGTATTTGGGGGAAACACACGTCGTTATAAACACCTTCCTGTGCCGGGAGCACGTGGGGTAATGAGAACCAAAGTTCCCCGCACTGTCCCTCAGATCGATGTGCCCGACGCCCGTCACCTCGCAGTGGCCCTGTGCTGAGACCCTCCCTCCCCCTCCTGGTACTGGCCGTCTGCGTCAGTGAGATCATAAGCCAGGCTCCTTGCTAATGAAGTGATTTACCCAACTGCTGGGTAACTAGAAAGACGTTTAACACGCCAACAGATGATCCGATTCTGCTTCATCCTCAACAAATACAATAAACTAAGGTACCATGCCAGATCTTACTTTTGCATAAATTAAGCTAAACCCGGACCTGTTGTTCCGTCACCTTGTGGACACCGAGTGAGAGGCCTGTTGCCCGGGGTTCCAGGTGTTAGCAGGCAACGTGTCTCCTCCAAAACCGCAGCTAACTCCCGGGCACAGGGCGGGGGGGGGGCATCCCCTCAGATCTGTGGGAAGGAAACTGAGTCACAGAAGGGTCCAGAGGTGTTCCTTGGTACTTTCACAGGGGATGCATGTTGTAAGTGAATTAACCACTGAAAAAGTTACTTTAAGAATTATAACCCCAGAGACAGTATCCAGTGAGGTTTTTTTAACTGTTTGCTTTTCCTGGTTTTGTTGGCAGTGCCCACAGGGACTTTTATTTAAAAGAAGAGGAAGGGGGAGGGGAGGGGGGGAGGGGAGAGGTGGGGGGGCAGAGTTCTGGAGGGGGTAATGACCGGCTTCCTTAGGGAGCCTGGGAGGCACAGAGCAGAGTGAGTCAGGGGGGCGGGAAAGGAACGGCTCAGACTGGCTGTCGGATGTGCCCCCGCCCCCCGCAGGCCTTCCTAGAAAAGGGAAAACTCTGCCATGCGGTGTCCCAGACTGCGAGTCGACAGGTACCGTGAGCTAAGCGACACAGGGTCACAAAACAAACCACAGACACGCTAGGGAAACGATCTTAAAGGCTTACCCGATGGGTGAGTTCACGTCCTGAGAAATGGGCCTGAGGAACTAAAGATAAGACGGAAGGAGACAGAAGCCGTTCCCTTCGCCCTCCAGCTTGCTGCTTTCTCTTCGACTGGTACTTCCCTTTCTTTAAAAATACATTACATATTTTTTTAAAAATATGGATCATGGTATAAATATGGTTTTGTATAATTTTTCCATGAATATTTTCCCATGCCACTAAATCTTTCAAAACACATTTTGCATGACTTGCTTAATTTCTAGCATTCACTTAATCACTCTCTTTTGTGGGATTGAGGTCATGTCTGTTTTTTCTACCATTAAATTAACGCCAGCAGAGAATTTTGAACAAACCCCTCCGTCTTGCTTTTATAGGGCAGTTATTTCTGGGAAGGGGTTAGATTTAGTTACCAGTGAAACTACATTTCAAATTACCTTTCAGAGTGTAAGGAATGCGGCCGTCTTCCAGATCTGGGGCAAGAAGCGAGCGAGGGCGGAGGGGAGGCCCTGCAGCGAGCAGAGGGGCCGGGGCAGCGAGCTGGGCCTGCCTGTGGCTGTGCCGCCTTCTGACCCAAACAGCGGTGACAGCGAGAGGGACTGCAGCCTTGCACCTGAGGCTCACGTCGGCTTATTTGAAGGCAATAAACGTCCTACAGGTTTGCGTAGTTTTTTCAGCGCTGTGCGGAAGGTTCAGTCGTGTCCTCTCTTTAGCACTCACTCTTCCGTGTGAACACCCATCCTCAGCCCCTGGGCGTCGGCCTAGGACCCAGGAGGTCGCGGTTCCATCCCGGTCGGGACACGTGTGTGGGCTATGGGCTCGATCCCCAGTGGGGGCCTGCAGGCGGCAGCCGGTCAATGACCCTCATCATTGATGTTTCTCTCTCCTCCCTTCCTCTCTCTGACATCAAAAAAGATGTATATTTTTAAAATAACCAAAGCACATTCATCTTCAGTGTCCGTGTCACATGAGCACCAGGGGTGCGCTCGCTCTGCCGCACGTGGGGGTCCCTCTGTGTGTCCGCCTCCCTGCATCTCCCTGCTCCTGTCGCGGCCTCAGTAGGTTCCATCTCCCTTCAGGTTCTGTTTCCAAATCACCGGGACATTTTAAAAAGCAATAAAAAACATAAAATAAAATTTAAAAATAGATTATCAGCGAGCCATGCGTATAGACCGCTTGCCCAGATTTCTGGGTGTTAAAGTGGCCAAGCTGCTGGCCAAGAATTCCCAGCTCTATGAAAGCTCAGAGAGAAAGCCCAGGAGGACGGGGGGACACTGTCGTCACAGAGAGGACTTGGACTTCAGGTGCCCATGGCAGACAATATCTTCAGTTTAAACTTTTTTAGATTATTTGTTTGCCTTAATTACTTGTTTATTCATGAAAAGTATACTGCATGTGATTATTTCCTGTATCTCAGTACATTAAAAGCTAAAATGTTAATTATGTAAATAAAGGGAACTTAATACCATGGAGTTAGCTCTGAGAATGTTTTGTAAACAATATAAAGGTTTATATATTTGTTAAAGTATATTTTGTCTTAGCACAAAAATGTGCTGCTATTCATGTTTAGAAACTTCACAGCCTAACATTAAAGAGATCCTTATGTTTTAAATTTGTTTCCATTTTTAAAATGGATACTTTGGGTTGTAAAAGTCCATGAATAACACTGTTTAACTTTATAGGGACTTACCCATGCACAGTGACCATAAAAAAGTAATAAACTTAGGAAGGAGAAATAATAAATGACCATATACTGTATTTAAATAGTATTTCTATGGTCAAGAAAGGGAGCGGGAGACCAAGGTCCCTGGTCATAATCTAAACACTGAGACATTTGTTCGAGGAGAGTGTAAGGGCTCGGGAAGCTTACTGTTTAGATCTGGTTCTCGAGGGGTTTGAACGCTTTTAAGGCTCTCTGCATCCCTTTGATGGCGGGGCTTTTATTCCATGAGTGAGCACCCCAAAGCTTGCGGTCTGGGGGCCTTGGGTGACACTAAACTCTCTCTTTCCCATTCGGATCTGTAGCCTCCTGTAATACAGTCTCGTATGTGGACTCTTGGAATGAATCCATTCCAGTTGAACTGGTTAGAAAGCTGTTTGGGTGAAACAAGTGCGGTTCTCTCACTGGTTTGCAGGATAAAACTAACTCCCTGAGGCCGGCAGAGCCTCCTGCTGGCTTGGCTGTAACGTGATGCGATCGCTTAGGGTCGCAGGGTCTAGGGAGCCCTGTTGTGACCCTCGACTGGGCAGGCGGCGTGCAGAGTAGACACAAGTGTCTACGTCAGTTTTTGTACCTACAGGAGGCTTTGCTCCCAGGCGCTCGCCAGCCGAGGGGTGCGGGGTCCTCTGCGTGACGCCCTTTCCAGTGGGGGGGGGGGGTCAGAGGCTCACTCAGAGCAGGTGGAACTTCGTGACCAGAGCAGCCCCGGTGACAAGAGCAGCGTGGCTCCCTGTCCCTGGGGTTACATCCAGAATCCCACCTGTTGACCCTTCGCCTCCTCAAACCCTGGGACTCTCGCCTCCTTCCACGTGTAGCTCCTGGGGTGCCCGGTTTTCCCGGCACCGTTTGTTCTGCAAGTGCAGAAAAAAGGGCCTCCCCCGCCTCTCCCTCTGCGTCCTCAGCGCGAAGAGCTCAACAGCACGGGAAGGGCTGCAGCTCTCGAAGCTTCCACTCACCGTAAGGCAGAACCTACCCAGGACATTCAGGAGTTTAATAAATTTGTTGCTCTTTTCTTTAAATAATACAAAAGTGTGCCCTGATTGCATCAGATCATGGTTTTGCTGGGAAAAAATACATGATTTCCAATACAACTTACATGCACACTGACATTCTTCATGTAGCAAACCCGCAGTAAAGAAACAGTGTATCACATTTTATGAATTTGATTACAATTCATAAAGTCATTTCTGTGTTTAGTCTGCTTACTATTTACAAAACACAGACAAAACTATTGTACTAAAAATTACTCCTACTGATGATTAAGACATCAGACACTAAAATAAAAACATGGCGTAGCTATTTAATTTCACAAATGGAGAAATAGCAATAGAAATACATTTCACAACCCTGAAATGTATGATTCTATCCAGAACACTAATTATACTGAGTAGGGACTATCAGATAGGTCATTTACAGTTTTCTGGATGCCAACCCACTTCATTAAAATATTGACTAGAATATTAATTCCAAAGTAATCTCCTGTGAAGTCAAATCAGTTAGATTAGGTTAAAGCCAACCTCTGGGGGTGCGCCATGAAGTTTCCACTGGACACCACTTATTTGGAGAGAGTAGGGCAGACCCGCAACCAGTCAGAGCTTCCCCAGTCAGAATTTGCCCACCCTCCTCCCCCTCCGTCTCTCCCCGGCGGATTTCAGTAAATAAGAGCCCTCGCCAGCCTGCCAGTTTCCTTCCCCATTCCTGCCCAGAAGTCTCCTGCTTGTCAACATCTTTTGTTACATTGGCCCTCCTGTCATTTGTCTGATTAAATTTCCATTAACTGGGTTAAAATGCTAATGACTTCTTTGAGATGAATGTTCCCAAATCTGTGTCTGCCCCTGACGACTATGACTGCCTTCTGCTGGTGGGAGATGAAACTGAGGACTTAGTTCCCATTTCTTACAGCGACTGAAAATGCCCAGCCTTGAGGTGCACCGAGAGCCCCGCCCGCACCCTGGGCCCCCCAAATAGGGCTCCGCAGCAGCTCCATTGAAATGCCCTGAGGCCTTGGCTCGTGTAGGGAGGAGGCAGAGGGAGCGCAGAGCCGATGGGGGCGTGTAAGTGGTCGCACAGCAGCACCGTCTTCCCTCCACTCCAGCTCCCTCCGTATTGTAAACCTCTCATTGGCTACAAACAGTAGAGAAAATATTTCTGGAAAACTAAATATACTTAACTGTGTGTGTGTTAAAGCATTATTGTTTTTTAAATATATCTTTATTGATTTCAGAGAGAGAGAGAGAAACATCAATGATGAGAGAGTTATTGATCGAGCCCGCAACCTGGGCATGTTCCCTGACCGGGAATCAAACCCTGATCGCCTGGGTCCCAGATCGAGGCTTAACCGCTGAGCCACGCCCGCTAGGCTTAAAGCGTATTTTTAACAGTAGAAATCTTGTCTGATTTAAATCCGTAAGTCAGTCAGTCATTGATCCGCGTTGGGCCGTGGACGGTGCACTGTGAATGGATCCCCGGGAATTTCTAAGGCACATCAGTGCGGCTGATGCCCATCCCTCTCTGTCCTCAGACCCACAGCCACACCTATTGTCTGGGGACAGCGGGAGCCAACCTACACTGAGCTTCATCCCGTGTGAAGACTCCTTCACTTCTGACTGGACTTACTTTTTGCCTCCCTGGCCCTGAGCCCTTGATTTATGTGGCCAGCGCCCCGTATGTTGCCTTGGATTATAGTTATTTGTACAGTTGTCTTATATTTTCCTCTAGATGAGCAACTACTTCAGGGTAGGAGTTTTATGTGAACCTTGTATTTTGGGGAGTCCCCAGCATGCACCTTCTGCATAGTAGGCATTCAGTTTAAAACATGGTAAATTTAATCAAGTTTTTCATCTTAAATGTCGACTTAAGTGACCGGATAAAACTACTTGCTTTGCTTCTTAATTCTGTTTGTTACCGTCACATTGAGGAACTCATCCGATAACATGCTTTCTACTTAAGAATATTCAGTGTTAAAGAAAATTTGGACAAATAAATCTATTCATAATCTCTCATTGTTTTTGTTTTGTATATTTTCCTTCAAATCTTATACTTGTATGTGCTTGCCTATAGGTGTTTGTTGGTGTGTGAAGTATTATGTGCAATTCATTGTGAATTAGGCTCCTTTTAATTAATATCAAACATGGTTTTCCATGTTTCTCCAGTGTCTTTATAACTGTTATTTAGCAAATGCACAATACTATACATCACAGATACACCGTAACTTACAGACCGGTTTTCACTTGCAAGACATTGGGTTCTTTTACTTTGCTCTCTCGGTCCTGTTGTAATAAAGCTTTCCTGGCTCTTTTCCTTGTCTTAAATTAGCTCCTTGAGTTTGCAAGCATGGCCTTGTCAGGTGTAAGGGCCGAGCGTGTTTACAGCGCTGCTGCTTAGAAGGAGGTGGCCGGCCCGCGCCTCGTCAGCAGGCTGGGTGTGTAGTGACCTGTGACAACGCAGATTTATTTAAGGTCTTCCCCCTCACTCCCCACTCTTAGGAAGAGCACAGTAAATTAACCCTTTAAATATTGGGCCTCGGTAATTTACCAAATGAATTCTCAGCCCAGGGGAAATCAAATAAAGGCCTTACATTCTTACTTTGAGCTTCAGAGATTGATGTGGTTAAAAAGACTGGGTCCAGCCTTCCCCGTTTTCCAAATGCATGTGCAGGGGACCTGCCCTTAGAAGTCAGAGAACCGGCACGTTTAGGAAGCGGAGGGCATTTTGTAGTGTAAGAGAATTTGGAAATACAGTTGCCTTCCTGGAGTTTAATTATCAGGATAAAACCAACACACAGTGCAGGAGATCGCCTAGGGGGCCAATGGAAAGGTAGCCGCCGTCGGCCCGATGGAAAGCTTAGGGAGCGGCTGGAAGATGCTGCCCGGCTTCATAAAGAACTTCGGGCAGCTGTGATCAGACAAATCACACCGCGGAAACCGGGGACAGTGCGCAGGCGGTGTTTGCTTTGCAAACGAGGAGTCGGCTTACAGCATTTTCCGAATAAAACAGCAAACAAACCGAAACACCCTGCCAGCCTTGATGGTCTCGTTTTCAGGATGGTTACCAGTTAATCAGACTATCGGAGCGCGGTGGGCGGCAACTAAGCCCATGCGACCTGGCTGAGTGACGCCCGGAATTGCCGCTTGTTCTCTCAGCGATCCGGCAGTGCTGTGGAGAGCGCAGAGCACGTGGTGGGGGCCCTGAGGGGGTGACGTGCGGCATCCGGCCGCCCCCCTGGAAAGCTGACCGCTCCTCGTCTTTGTGGACGTGGCTTCCCCTCTCTCGTTCGCTTACGGGGTCAGAAACCTCAGTCTCCTTATTTCCCTTCAACAGGGCGGCCTTTCTCTGCTTGCTGTGACGACACATGGCCAAGTCTAGGGTCACCTGTGTTCGCGGGTGCACCTATTAGGAATTCGTGACGGCTTTGTTCCCCGGGGAGACCCTCTCTCCTCAGTGTGGTTTGTGGACGGCTGACTGGCTCGAGCTGGGGACTCAGGCTTGCAGAAATCCAAGCCCCCCTAAATCCCAGACCATGGGGTTCCCGCAAGGCCCCCAAGAAGCGCGCGCCCAGGCGGGGTCTGCTGTGTAAGGGACCTGTTGGTGGCAGTGTAGGCCTGGCCCTGCGGAGGAGAGAGGCCAGCAGGGAGGGCTGAGGAGGACCTGACCTCCGCGCCGCTTTCCCGCAAGGCCGCGGGGAGTCCTGCAGCCAGTGCCACGGCACCGAAGTTCCACGTCTCGGGAAAGAGCCGGCCCACGCTGCTGCCTCCAGCCTGGGCTCAGAGCAGCCGCCCGAGCTGGGCTTCGGCACAGGAGGGCTTGCAGGGCCGGCCCTGAGGCGGCCCCGGCCAGGCTCAGAGCAGGGGACTGACCGGCAGGCCCCGGGCCACCACCCTGCTGAGGATCCACGTTTCAGCCAAACCTCCCGGTGGTCTGTGCACAGTAAACTTTGAGAAGCACTAGCCTGACGTAATAAGTGGACACTTTGGGGATCCTACCGAGAGTCAGTAAGATTGTGCACGACCGGCCCGGCATCCCTCACAGGGAGCTCTCCGGGGAGGGTGTTTCCACAGTTCATTTGAACGGAGCTGCTGTGCAGAGTGAGAACTGGAGCAGATAATTGGTTGTTGTTAACATGTAACGAATGTGCAGAGCCCGTCCGAGGCCAAGCAGAATTTCCAAGATGCTTCGCCTCTTTGCTGTGAGGAGCTGGATATGATTTACCTCCTTTTGCCTCCCAGAGTTTCAGGGCCCTGTAGCCAAGACTTGTGTGTTTCTGCATCTGCTCTTTCCACGTGGTCGGATGGGGATGGGATTCTTGTGTGCGGCTGGCCGTAAACAATCTGTTGCACAAATCTTACCGGTATGATCAATGCTGATACCAATTTGAACACGGTGATGAATGGTAGTTAAGGAGTCAGAGAGAAACTATAAAATCTTGGGGTCTAAAAATGTCCTATTAAAATTTTCATTTTCTGGGATACACAGTAACTCAGGTTCCCAGATACAGACTATAACCTAGCACCTCCCAGACCACAAGCTTCTCATGCGCTGACTCTGCGTGTTCACAGTTGTTCCTATCCTGGTTCTAGTGTGTGTGAACGCCTAGGTCCGTTCTCGTAGGAATAATTTGAAAACAGAGACACTGAGCACTGAACATATCAAAGGGAAAGAAAGGAAGCCCAGGAGAGACGAGAGTTTATAGTACAGCCCAGGAAAGAATAAAGCCAGGGGTAGAGACAGGCCGTGCCCAGTGGGTGTTGGCAGGTGTGAGCCCTGACATTTGAGGGCTGCTGGTGGCGGTGGGGTCAGGGAGGCCGCAGGATGCTGGCAGGACACACGTGCATTCAAACAGCGCTGACCGGACGTGTTAGAGGGGCACGGTGGGGATGTGCGCTTGGCCCTGGCGCAGAATAACGCCGTGGTTGAAAATAGGCTCAACTTACTGTGTTCGGGCCACTTCCTAGCACTGTGAGTTCGGGAAATTACTTAGCTTTTCTAATTCTCAATCCTCTGCTCTGGAAGGTGGGGGTTAACCTAGTACTAACCCACTAGGCTTGTTAGAGTCAATTGAGAAAGTCCCCTAAAGCATGTTGCTGGCCACCTACTAATCGCAAACACCCAGCAGTGTTAGTTCTGTGTCCCTGGCGGCTGTTAGTTAAGTACGCTGTTTGTTTCCTGCAGTCAAGCAAAATTAATTTGCAGATGCCTCGGCCAAATGTGAGGAGAAGGCGAGGTGATACAGGGCTGTCTTTCCCCCTGCAGGTCATGCTCACTGGTGTCGCCTTTGGTAGAGCACACCCCCCATTGTTGCCTGTTCCCGGGAGTGTGAGATAGTATTAGGGACTTTCAGACGTATATTACTTCTCTCTTTCCCCAGTCCTGTATTTTACAGAAGTTAACCTACAGCTGAGGAACTGTAGGGCTCCAGGACTCCCTGACCTCGCCTCATTTCATAGGTAATTGGTAAACACACCAATTTTGTTGATAGTGCTTCTAAAGTGAGATATATTCTCCCTATTTTCATATATACCCTGTGTTTACAGAACTGAGATAAACAGTGTGATTTGGCCAACTTGAACCTCACAGATTATCGTGGGCGATGTGGTAGAGGGTGTCTCCTGTGGCCACCCCCTCTCAGCGCAGCTGGGTGACCCCTGTCCCCATAACCTGTGTTGTCTCTCTCTCTGTCTCTCTATCTGTCCCTGCAAACAGTGTGAGCACGTGAGCCTTGAGCAGGAAAGGCCAGCCCTCGGTCCGCCCAGCTGGCGTTTGTGGAGTGAGCGAGCGAACACTGCCTTTCTCACATCACTCTCCCAACCCCTGGGCCACAACCAGCAGGGCACCAGTAGCCGGTTCAATGAATTACTGGTTACAAGGAAGGCCTTCTAGAAACACGGCACAATGAGATAAAATAAATAAAATTTAACAATGGATTGAATAGTAACCTAATTCCCAAGCCTTCGATCTGGAGAATGGCTGTCTCCCTTTCTGAAGAAGGCTCCTGCCCCGCCTCATGCCCAGTGCCTGACCCTACTGCCTGGTGACTAACTACGCAGTCGCCTGCAGAGGTGACAGGCCTGCCCCAGGAGACAGCAGAGGTGACAGGCCTGCCCCAGGAGACTGACTGCAGGGGTGACAGGTCTCCCACAGTGTGATGACTCAGCCATGGGTCAGAGCTGGGCCTTAGAGCCTTAGCCCAGCATGTCTCAGCCTCCCCTCCCCCTCCTCCAGGTGCCCCTGGAATTGTTGCCATGGGCCAGCTGCCCCGACAAATGGGGTTCCCCCATTCGAGCCGGCAAATGGGGAGTCTGAGCTGTTTTGCAGCACTCCTTGCATCGGGGTCGCAGACGCTCTTTGAAACCGTGAGACAGTGTCCTGCTTCCTGGGGACGTAAATATCTTCAGGATCCTCTGAATGCAGGAGGTGAGAAATCCCCCTTTACAGTGAGCTCGGCCCAGCTCTTCTCTCCCTCTCGTCCCCCCAGGCAGGAGGGACTGCATCCTGGAGCCGCTGTCCCTGCCCGAGGGCCCGGGTGGCCGCGGCAGCCCCGAGGGCTCGCCGTCCGTGCCTTGTGTCCTCTGTGAGGAGCGTTTCCCTGCAGCCCAGCAGGACCAGCTTCTGAAGCACATGGTCATCGAGCACAAGATCGTCATCGCCGATGTCAAGCTGGTGGCCGACTTCCAGAAGTAAGTGCTGTTTCTGTTCAAGGGGTGAAGAGAGTTACTCCTTGGAGGGAAGGCACAGCTTGATGTGAAATTGCCCCTGTGCAGCCACGAACATTCCCACTCTTCCTTAGGGTTCCCCTTAGCCTGTAAACAAGCCTTTGCTCTCCTGTCTTCTGGAGTGTGGAGCTGCCATTGAGAAGGTCACCTGCCGCCTGCCCTGGGACCTGGAAACAGCAGCTGCCCGAGGCGCGGATGCTGTTCCCTTTGCCCTGTTCCCCGAGGCTGTTGACTGTGGATCTCTACCAGGCTGGGATTATTTTATGTTGTGTGTCTGGGGCCATAGACATGCTCTGGCTGAGTCAGTCCTTCCAGAAAGTCCAGAGGAGACTTGGCGAAAGGCCACCGAAGGGCAGTGTTTGGAACAGGGACCCTTGGCACCTTTCAAGCCCAAAGGGTGTCATCCAAGAAACTCTCAGCTGAAGTGTTGCAAGGAGGTTGAAAACCAGAAAAAAAACAAGCTGTTCAACAGGCCAGGAGGGTGCAAAGGTAGACAGCTGCTGAGGGTGACGGCTGGGACTGAGGGGAGGAATGGGAGCAGGTAGAGGCGAGGGGGCAAGGAACTGCCACCGCTCTGCCACCTAGCCGAGATGCCCCCAGACAGGGCGCCTGCCTCACCGAGATGCCCCCAGACAGGGCGCCTACCTAGCCGAGATGCCCCCAGACAGGGCGCCTACCTAGCTGAGATGTCCCCAGACAGGGCATCTGAAAAGCATCATTTCCAAACATCATGGCTCCTTGTTCATGGAGTAATAAAGTAACTTAGCCCATGTGAAGACTGCCAGACAACAGGCTTACATCTTTTATTAAACACCCAGGATGTTGGACGCTGCTTCTCATGTATCTGTTTAGTTATCAATAATTTATTTTGTAAATGAGTAAATTGAGTTTCAGAAAGATTTAAACTTTAAATCCAGGTTTACACCTCTGAACACAAAGTCCCTCCTTCTCTGTTCACTGTGGCCTGAGGGACTGGGGGAGTTGGTTATTAAAACGTCAGCTTTGAGGGGTGGATCACAGTCTTCATTTAAAAAGCAGGACTCGCCTGGCTGGCCTGGCTCAGCAGTTGAGCGTCAACCTAGGATCCAGGAGATCTCAGTTTGATTCCCGGTCAGGGCACAGGCCCGGGTTGCGGGTCCGATCCCCAGCAGGGGCCTGCAGGAGGCAGCGGATCAATGACTCTCTCATCACTGATGTGTCTCTCTCTCCCTCTCGCTTCCTCTCTCTGAAATCATTAAAGACATATTTTAAAAATAAATAAATAAAAATAATAAATAAATAATAAAGAGCAGGACTTTTCCAGCACAAGATCTGTGCAGACGAGAGACTCGTACTGTGTTCACTCCTCACTACGAAATAACTCAGTGACAATGCAAAGGACAGTCTGGCCACGAGATCAGCTCTACCTGGTCATGGCTCGTGTAGTTTCATACAGAAACTTTGCTAAGTCCGTGAACATTCCTCAAAGGTTAGCAGCCTGTATGTTGGAGGAATTCTCACTGCCTTCCAGCAAACCGCAGACCCACGTGGCACTACTGTTATTAAGGGCTGACCACCATCCTCGGTCTGTCCAGAGGCTGTCTGTCACCCACGGGGTCCTCAGTGGAGCGGTGACCAGCAGCGGCTCTCCTGCTTTTTATGTTATCTCAGCACCTGGTTCTGCTGAGAAATCTGGTTAGTCGTGAAACAGCTGTCTGTGTATTTCCATTGGGAAGGACAATCGTCTTCTGTCCCTGACATCTCCACGGGACGAGCTCCTGTGTCCTCACCCTGCTTCCAGTGCAACAGAAAACACGCTGAGGGGACTAAGGAGAGCGGCCCGGGCGCTGGCCCGGAGCCTTCAGCCTGCTCCTGCCTGGGGGTGGGCCCCAGCCGGGGACGGGAGGCGAGGAAGAGAGGGACGTGGAGGAGTGGGGGTGCTGAGCTGGCGGTGGCTAAGGAAGGCCGGTCTCAGCCTTTCCTGGACACCTGTCCTGTTTGGGCTACTTGGATGGGTCAGACACGCTCCGCCTTCTGCTCCTGATACTTCTGAGCGGGAGCCGTGAGCCAGCCCTAGTCGGCGCGTCGTTTATAATATCCACGGTTTGAGGCTGAGCCTGAGCATAAGCAGTGTCATTTTCAGGTCTCAGTTTCCATCAGAGGCTGCATTTGCCCGGTGGAGCTGCAACCCCGAGGGGAGCTGTCTCCCCAGATTGGGGTGAGGCTGTCCCACCGCAGCCCGAAGCCCAGCCCCTCATGGGGCCTCTCCGCAGCAGCGCTGTGTTCCCCCTGGGCTGGGTCGCCGTGGCGCTGACCCTCAGCCGAGCCGCCCCTCAGCCAACAAACGGAATTGTTTTGGAACTTTTTTCTCTTGCTTGTAGACATTGGATTGAGGCTGACTTCTCACTGCACTATTATCATGACCTCTCTTATTTCTGTGTGTAAGATGAGCACCCACCCTTCAATTTATTGGGGAGTGTGTACATTTTAAAGCCATATAAATTGAGATGTGATTTCAGAGAAACTTCATCATCACATAAAAGAATTCATCTTAACTTTCCCATGTGGATTTGGGGCTAGTCGAGTTTAATCATTTCCACGCCTTTCAGGGTAATTTCACTTTATTAAATATCCATGTCACATTTCCACAGCGCTCTGCGGCCTGCCTCTTTCTGAACTGTAGCAGTGACCCGTCAGCGGGCGACCTGTTGCTCTGGGGTAGTTAAATGTTGTGATGAACTTGCGTCACTCTGCGGGAAGCGCAGCCCTGAGCCTTCTCGCCGTCTTTCCCACAAGGTACGTCCTGTACTGGAGGAAGAGGTTCGCGGAGCAGCCGGTCACGGACTTCTGCAGTGTCATACGGATCAACTCCACCGCGCCGCCGGGTGAGCACACGCCGGCCTGCCGTGTTCCCTGCACCCCAAATTCAAACGAATAATCTCTTAAATTAGGGTCCTCCCACTTGCCCGAGAGCTAAGACTAAGTGGCTGTCGAGGCTGCCCGGCCGCAGAAGAGCGAAGAGAGGCCTGCTACCAGGAGAGAGAGCTTAGGAGACACGTGGCTGTGTTCTAAGGAATAAGCCCTGGAAAATGAAACGTATGGTTTCTCATTTATCTCTCTAATCTCCCAACAGAAGAACAGGACAATTACTTTCTGCTGTGCGACGTTTTGCCGGAAGACCGAGTGCTCAGGGAGGAGCTCCAGAAGCAGAAACTGGTAAGGGCGGCCCTGAGGGCTGTGCTGGGAACACCGCCCGAGCCCTGTGTTCCTGCCGTTCTTTCCTCGTTGCTGTTTTTGTTTTATTCTGGTAGCTTTCAAACATACACAAAAGAGGAGACAGTAAATACATCAGGATCTTAAAACAGTACCCACTGGATTGACGATAAAAGCTGGCCACAGTAAAAGCCCAGAGGGAATTTTTGGCTCTGTTTTGCTTCCTGGGTTACCTCTAAAATAACAACACAGCTCACACATTTAGTGTCATTTTAGCCGCCACACATGCCGGGGGCAGCCGCCGTGGAGAAGGGCCGTCGGCTGAAACTGAGTTGAGTGGATGAGCGTTTTTCCCGTCGCTGGAATGCGCCTGCACCAGCCCTGCCCGTGCCCCCGGTGCCCCGGTGCCCCCGGGAGCTCAGCATGTGGCTCCGTGAACACAGGAGCCTTTCCCATCTCCAGCAGGCTATTTAAAATCTCGGCATCTGTCCTCTTTAAAGAAGGTGGCGGCATATACTAGTGTTAAATGTTCACTTTCCTAATTTGAACAAATTCATTTTTATGTTGCTAATTTTGTTTAAAAGCTGGCATCTCGTTACTCTCTGTGGTTAGTCTCAGTTATTACTGGAGGTTGACCTGCTCTCCCTTCAGGGCTCCTCACCAGTGTTCCGGGGACCTTGGGGCTGGGCCGCATATGTCATGAGGGCTGTGGTTTCACCGTTCCTGCTAAATCCTCAAGGGATCCCGAGGAAAACCCACCGACCACAATCGTGTGACCTGAGAAAGCCCCTGATGCAGTTGTATCTCGTAAACACCCCGAGTGGTTCTTTCCCCCTGAGGAGGGTGATATTGTTGGACGCTGATTTATGTGTAAAAAGCATGCTCCCCGTGGCAGCAAACCCAACGCAGTAACAGGGCTCCCTGAGTTGCTCTTCCTTTCCTACTGTAATGTCTTAAAATCTGCGAAACAGACGAATTTACTATCATCTTTTATGGGTTCTGTTTGCTCGTACAGGGTCATAATTTTTAATTTCCAGGAGTTTTTTCACCCTTGCTCACAGTGTCTTCATCAAGAATGACCAGGATGCCATAATCCTGGTACCCACGGGCTGTCTCTGTAAGAACCCAAACCCTCTGCTCCTGCCACTGTGTCCTCAGTGCCAGAGCCTTTACTGAGTGTCTGCAGATAGACTCACGTCCCTAGAAGCAGCTGCATCCATGAAACGTGGATGACCGTTTCAGATTCAGACTCCAGCTCCCACCTGCAGGTTTCCCCACATCAGGCGGTTCCCCAACACCAGCTGGTGTCCTGCAGTTCAGCTCAGTCCTGACACTATCTTCCCAAAGATCCCACAGGTGCAGGGCTCAGTCCCACAAGGCGGCCCCACTTCAGACGCCAGCACAGGTCCAGGTTGTCACCTCTGCTTCTGACCAACTGGCTGTAAACCAGGGGTTCCCATGACCCCCTCCTTGGGTTCCATTAATTTGCTAGAGCCGCTCACAGACCTCAGGAAACCCATTTACTCGCTGGGTCACTGGCGTGTCACAAAGCATTACAGACTCTGAGTGAGCGCCAGATGAGGAGACCGGGTGTGTCTCCGTCCCTGCGGAGTTCGGCCCGAAGAACAGCATGGGGGTGCATTCTGGTCCATCAGCCGGAAGCCCTCCAGACCCTGCCTTTGGGCCTTTACGGAGGCAGAGGCGTGAGGGGCTAAATCACTGGCCATCGCTGATTGAACTCAGTCTCCAGCCCCTCTCCCTGCAGGAGGTGGGGTCGGGTCTGGGACTGGAAGTTCCAACCCTCTAATTACGGTCGACCCCCCGGCAGCCAGTCCCTTACCTGGGTGCTTCCCAAAGTCCTTCAGTAGCAGCGAGAGACACCTGTGTAGCTCTCGACTCAGGAAACTCCAAGGGTCTTAGGAACTGTGCGCCAGGAGCAGAGACAAAGACAAATAGGTACCTCTCATTACAAATCCCAGCATCACGTCTTCTTGCCAAGCTTATAGTCCGACAGGTTGATAGATTTAATGAAAGTGGGCATTGTGGCAACTTAAAAGAAGCAAAATGTGACAAAACTGAGTCAGTTCGTCCACAGTCCCTGAATTCCTGCGTAACTAGGTGATCTACGGAGAAGCTCAGTCAGAAGCCGAAAGGCCAGTGTTAATGTTCCCATCTCGGTGATGGAGAAGGTGGTAGAATAGCTTGTGGCGCTGTGAAGACGGAGCCGTGCGTGCATCACACTTAGCACAGCATCTGCCACCCAGGCAGCGCTCAGTAGTGTTGCTGATCACACAGACAACACTAACGCTGTATCTTAACAAAGGATTGGGGAGGGGGAGATTTGTAGAAGGGGGGAAGATGCATATGGCTCTGCATCGACCAGGGAGCATCCTGAGATGTCTTGAATCAAATTACAGTGGCGGAGAGTGAGAGAAAGAGGCAGGAATGGTTAACCAGTTGGTAGCTGTGAGCCAACTAACAAGACCGCTGCCAACCTTAATGCACGTTGGCGCCCGGACTCCACCTCCAGGCGGCTGTCGGCCACCCCTCGGGGCCCCCAGAGGCACCCTGCAGAGCGGGAGCTCAGGACTGTCGCCCGCGACCAGGCGAAAGTAGCAGATATTCCCCCGAACAGACTGCGCACCTGTCCTGGAAAGTGCCCCACGCAGCCCGTGAACCTAATGTCAGAACCTCGCGGGCGGTTTTGATATCGGTCACTGAAGACATGGCCTTGTGTTACCTCCTTATCTCAGGGCGAGCCGTTCCTTTGTCATTCTGAGCATCGGTTTCTGCTCTCCCGTGTACAAGTACTTACCTAATTGACGTTCTCTAAATTGCTTTTGTCTAAATTGGCTGATTTTTATCATTTCCCGCCTGACTCATTCTCATCCAATCCTCCCGCGTCTGTCCCGGGGGCCGTGGGACGCCACCTGCTGTGCCCGCTGTCCATTCACATTGGCTGCCTCCAGCTGCTGAGTCAGGATGGAGACGGCGCCCTGACCCTCCGCTGCTGAGCTTGACATGTTAAACCATTAGGCCAGGGTGCGGCCTGTGGGCACGGCCTTCCGCCTGAGACACAAGCGGCCTCGCGTCGGCTGCTGGGGAAGTTCAGACACGTGGCGCCTGTGCCCCTGCCCTCGCCTCGCCCCCTCCCGGCCCTGAGGAACGTCCCGCACACCCAGCCGGCAGCAGGCTCTGTAGAACCACGGGGCTGGCGGCTGTGGTTTGCGGGTCTCTGCGCAGCTTCCTGTGGGCTCTCAGCATTACACTGTCCTGTTGGGAAGGGGCTCTCAGACCCACCCAGACACCCCGCTTCACGGGGGGCGGGGCACGGCTCCGGGCGGGTCTTCTACAAACCGAGTGTGTGAAATTCGGTTTTCCTTTCCCGATACCTCTTCTTCTTGACTTTCACTGCCAATTTCCATTTTCACGTGAAGGTCTCTTAAAGAGCAATCATTAAAATTGTCTGATACATCGACCTCACCCCTTGTATTTCCTCTGCTTTCGCCTGTCCGCTTGCTGCCAGCCTGGAGCCCTCTTCTCCCTGGGCCGGAACGTGTGCTTTTCCATTTGCCGTGTGTCAGGTGCCCGGCGAGGTCTCCGCCCGCATGTGGGAGCCCGGCGTCGTCAGAGCTGCAGCTGCTGGGACCTCCCCGAGTCCCGCCCCGCACACGCACACGCACGGCTCAGGGTCTGCGCAGATGAAGGAGCCCAGTGGTTCCCCTGAGCCCCTCGGCAGCTCCCCCTTTCTGGTGCCTTGTCCCCCGGATTCCACTCCCTGGAATGTCCTGAGCTCCGGCCTTTTTTCCTCCACCCGGCAAGGTAGCTGTAGTTGGTTTGGGTTTCCTTTCTCTATGTTGCAATTTGGAAAATACCAGCCGGCAGAGAGCCGGCGATGTGTTATTTTGTTTCTCGTAAGGCCCCCGGCCCCGATGTCGGAAAACATCACAAACTCCCGGGGTGACGCCCCCCCCCCCCCCCCCCCCGCTGGGTGGAAGCGGGGGAGGGGGCGCGTTGATCTGTATTAGGGCAGCTTCTTTGTGTTTCTTTCTTCTGTGGATTACTATTTCTGTATGTTTGTTGATACATTTCCACAAAGGCCACATGGACTGCATTAGCTTCTAGACCCCGGCCCCTTTTTATGCTGGTCCCTAAATACTTAGGGAATCAGCAGTAAACTTCATGAAGCTCCTATTCTGAGCCCCGTGCTCAGAGGAGCTGGGGAGTCGCATGCCAATGTAATACAAGAACCACATAAAGACTTTTTTATAGCTTCAAAGGCTTTCGCATCCCTGCAGAAGAGAAAGCAGGCGACAATGGGTAGCGAGCAGAGGAGACCGACGCTGCCTGGGTGACAGTAACATCCCGCGTTTAATAGCCCGCGTGCAATTCAAACCCTTCCCATAATCGCCTGACTTCATCCCGTGAACAGCGCTATGAGACAGTATTTTCATTTTCATCTTAAAAATGAGCAGCCTGCGGATCGAAGAGGCCAAGTGGAGCCCGGGTGGCAGCCAGGTCTCACTCCTGTGTCTGCTGCGCGTTTCAGACGCGAGCTCTCACCTGAGCGGGCGTCCAGGCCTGGCTGCGTGAGTGCAGGGGGCACCCAGCGGGGATCTTAGGGTAGGTGAGATTCCTAAGAGAGAGGAATGCAGCAGCCGCAAGGAGAGACAGGGTAGAGACACCCCCATAGGACAGGTGTTACCAAAGCGCGCTTAAAGTGATTAGCGTCAGCAAATAACAAGGTAATCGTGTGTGTGAGCGACGTTTAGGAAAAGCTTTCTAGCCGCCAAACAGGACGGACATATGAACAGAGGGTGAGGTCAGCGAGACCCTGCAGAGACGTCCTCATGGGCACCCCATAGTGACCAGTTAAGAGGGGGGCGCGGGGGCGCCGTGGGAACGGTGGGGGAAGTAATCTGAGAGGTAGCTCAGGTGAAGCATTGATGGGAACCTGGTCAGGGTGAACTGGGAGTTACGGAAAGGAGCAGGGCCAAGACCCACCAGCTTTCTTCCCGAGAGGGTGAGTGAGATGGGGGGCGGAGGGGCCGGAGGGGCGGGGAGACCCTGCTGGCCGGAGTTGGCTCCGGGCCGTCCGGGGAGCGCCTGCGGGCGTGACCGGCGTAGACTTGGAGTGTCGGCGAGTGAACCGTGGTCAGCGCCCCTGCCCCACCCCTTGAGCTTCAGGCCAGTTCGCCCGTGCAGACCAGGCTGTTCGTTAGCCCCTGCGCACGGACCGAGGTGGCCTGAGGTGCCCGCTTCTGCCTCCAGCGGGGCCTTCTGGAGCAGCAGCAGCGGGAGCGAGAGGACACCAGCTTCCGGGGCGTGTGCATGTTCTGCAGCGAGGAGTTCCTTGGAAACAGGTTTGCCCCCGTGCGTGTCTGTGAACGTGGCTGTTTCCATGTGAAAACCCATCAGAACACCCGCAGTGGTCGCCTAAGTTAAGCTCCACGGGCTTATATCGTCGGCAGCGATGTTTCGAGCATGCCTGACATCACACGAGCTGCAGTAGCTGTGAGCAGAGTCGGAAGTGAATTTTTTAAATGCCAAGCAGGTTTATGTTTAATGCTGTCGGACTTTTTAATTGGGTGGCAGGCAGGACTGAGTGAAGAAGCTACTGCAGACACGCTGTCCTGTATTAACTCCTTAGCTGAACTTTGAGCAGTATGACTCAAAGTATGACTGCTTTACTTTTGAAAAAAACACTGAATTTCTGTGACCCCAGCTCGCAGCAGGTCGTGTGTCGTGGCAGCCATCTCTCCCCTTCCCCGTGAGACTTGGAAAGGTAGGCGATGCAGTTTATCTAGTAGTTTAAAGGACAGAAACCCAGTCTCCCGTAGAGCGTTAGTGACAGTGAGGGACAGTGACACAGGCCCAGAACCCCTGGTGAGGCTCTGCGGCTCCCACACCTGAAGGCGTCTGCATGGCCCAGGTGTGCGTCCGCGGGAGGCCCGTGCCCGTCCTGCCCACTTGTGTTCATCCTGCTTTGTTCCTCGGTGCTTGAGGAGTAACATAAACTGCTCGGCCCCCTTCCCAGATCCGTCCTGTTGAACCACATGGCCAGAGAGCACGCCTTCAACATCGGGCTTCCGGACAACATTGTAAACTGCAGCGAATTTCTCTGCGTGTTACAGAGAAAGCTGGACAAGTAAGTACTTCATGCGACAGAGCCTTCAGCTGTTAGTCCCGGACTCATGAATTTTTTAAAAATAACAGAAGTAACTAAAGAAATGCGCTCTTTTCACTTTTCATGTTGGAGGACTCGCATTTGGTGTGACCGTCCTCACTTTGTGCAGATCATACTGTCTTGGATGTTTTTTAAATAAAAATGTCACACACCCCAAACAGCGTGCAGGCCATCTAGGGGTGTTAAATGGGGTGTGAAGAGCGTGCTCACCCCCAGCCTGGGAAACGGAGCGCTGGGAATTGTGTTCAGCCTCCCTCCGCCCTCCTGGTGAGCATTTCCCAGAAACCGCCATTCTGAACTTCGGGTTGATAATTTCTTTACTTTTTGCTATAACGTTTTTACATTTTTATTAAATACACTGCCACATTGTGGTATGTTACTCAGCTTTATGGGAGAGATAAGATGCTGGATGCGTCCTCATATTTACCCACATTTATACCATAACATCCACAGTCCCCAAGGTCATATTGTGGTGACCTTGGGTTTCTAGAGCTCGGCCTGTAGACTTGAGGAAGGACACGAGCCGTGGACAGTTGTTACACTTGGTGGGCGAAGCCAACGCTCGTTACCTTTGTGAGTCTCTGAAGAACATGCTCACATTTTCATTTTTAAAATAGGCGATTGGATTAGTAAAGCAGCCAAATAATTTGGGGGTATTAGCTATCTTTGTCTCAGTTTTAACTAAACAGCCACCGTAGCCAACTCGAAAATAAACATGCACCCTGCCAAGCCAGGCACGTAACGTGAGGGGTTTGGACGAGGGCGTCGCGTCCCACTGGAGGATCTGCGTGTCCTGAAGTGGACGGGAGTCGGTAATGAGACAGCACAGTGCCCGCAGCCTGGCCCAGAGCCTGGCCTGACCCGTGTGCCCCTCCAGCCTGCAGTGCCTCTACTGCGAGAAGACCTTCCGGGACAGGAACACGCTTAAAGACCACATGAGGAAAAAGCAGCACCGCAGGATCAACGCCCGGAACAGGGAGTACGACCAGTTCTACGTCATCAATTACCTGGTGAGTCTCCCCGCGTTGCAGCGGCTGCATTTGCACGGCACCGTCTACCTGAGCGCCGCCTAGTCGTAAGCAGGCGGCCAGCGCAGAGGCCGGGTGTGACCGAGGGGCCCTTTAAGCGGCGGCTGGCTTCCAAAGGGCCAGTTTACAAAGAAAAGATAACTTGATCGGTTGGGCTTGATTTGCCAGTTTATGTTTAGTGGGAATTGTAGAGAAACCGAGTCACTGAGGTCATCTCACTAGGCAAGAGGACTTTTGTGTGTCCGGCTTGTAGGACAGACGAACGGGGTCACAGGTGAGGGTTTTCAACACATTGAAACTCCCCTTGTTCAGAAGCCTCAGTCCCACGGACTGGCCTCAGGGTCACAGTTCCTTTGGGTTAAGAAAAGGTAATCAGCCCTGGCCAGTGTGGCTCAGTGGTTGGGCGTCTTCCGTGCACCAAAAGGTGGTTGGTTCGATTCCCGGTCAGGGCACATGCCCGGGTTCCAGGTCGCTCCCCAGTCAAGGGCGTGCAGGAGGCAGCCGATCGATGACCCTCATCATTGATGTTTCTCTCTCCCTCTCCCTTCCTCTCTCTCTAAAAAAACCAATAAAAATATTTAAAAGAAAAAGAAAAGGTATTCAGTTGGACAGGGAACACTGGGAGACTTACAGGGGCTTTATGACCGACACAGTGACTCCCGTTGCTGCCCCAACCTGCTGACTTCTGGGGGGTGCACTTAGCAAATTAGGTAAACTACGACTTGTGCAGAGGGGTGACGCCCCCCCCCCCCGGTGGGATCAGGCGGAGGGTGGGGAGCTGTTTCTGACACGTGTCTTAGGCAGGTGGAAACTGGTTTTCTCCTCTCTGTAAATGAACTGGAATTCAGACCCGGGCCAGAGAAGGCACAGCTGATTGTCACCAGCCGTTTATCTGTGGGACAGAAGGGAGCGTGTCCTGAATGACGTCGGGAACCGCTGCTCCGGGCTGGTACTTCCGTCTAACTGATCCGTATAGCGCTGGAATGAAACTCCCCTTGAAGCCAGCTTAGCGTGTGTTTGAAGACTGACTGAGAGGAAGCCGTGTAGCTGCAGATGTTTTACAACTGGCTAGCGGCAGAGGCCCGTCTGAGCCCTTCATCTTCTCTTCAAGTCGCTCAGTGATTAATTCCCGCAGCCGGGCTGCCTCGGGCCCAGCCCGTCCACCTGGGAGGGGACGTCAGTGTCAGCTCTAAGGATTCGGGCCGCAGAAGCTCAGGGAGCAATTCCATAGCCCTTCCTTCAGGGCTCTTACAAACCAACATTCAGGAGCTGGGATGTGCGGGAATGTTTGTAGCTGGAGGCGTTCGTCTCAGAGGCGACTTCAGAGGGACGGGACTGCTCGCCCAGTTCTGCTGGCACTTGCAGAAGGTGGGAGGCTCGTTCCCTGGGCATCGGGCCGCACGACTGTCGCAGCCGGAACTCTCCGCAGGGCCAGCTGTCTCTAGCAAGTTCTAGATCGTCCCGCCCACGCATGCCCGGCTTTGATGGGCGTGAGTCACGGCCTAGAGATGCGCTGCAATAACTGTATAAGATGGAAATTAAGTCACTTCAGGGTGATATTGACAGACGTGTTGTTTTTAACTTTGGCAGCATTTGAGCACTTGCTCTATGCCAGGCACTGTCCGGTGCTTCTATTGTCATTTAGCCTCAGCCACATCCCTGTGGCCCAGGCCTCAGCATTACCCCCACTTCCAAGGTTAGAAAGAAGAGGCCTGAAGACGCTCATGAAGTCTCTAGAGACTGTGAGTGTCCTAAATTAGAGGGGCGCTCCCCGGGCTCGGCCTTAACAAGGCCCTCGGGTGCTGCTGCGAGTAGAAGGTGCAATCACACAGAAGGCAGGTGGGGGCGTCTCCAGTGTCGCTGGTGTGGAGTCGGGCAGAGGGGACCCGGGAGCCGCAGCGGCATCTCAGCTTGCTTTATACCCCGTGGGTGGAGACATTTACTACGAAGAATAAATTCTTCCGAAAGTTGACCTGAGCAATGAATCATGACATTCTTTATTTGAAAAGAGAAAGCAGGCGACATGCAGGCCCCGTGTGGACAGCGACAAGAATCGTCGTCAGTGGTCAGCGTCTGTGGGTCCATCTCTCTCATCTCTCTGCAGAAACCACCTCACTGGCTTTGTGCATTTTACAAACATTTGAGTGCCTTCCAGGGACCAGGTTCTGGTGGCACAGGAGGAAAAATGCTGCAGGAAGGGGGCGAGTTGTCACAACTCTCAGCGTCTGGGCTGGTGTGGGGACGGCCCCTGGGCTCGTGGCTCCCACGCCAGGGCTGGTGCGCGTGTCCGTGTTCTCACCTCTCCCGCAGCAGAGCCCCGCACCTGCACCTCCCTCCAGACACGCTCCAGACCTGCCGTGCCAGAGCCCGCACGCCCCTGGCCAGAGGCCCCCGATGCTCTTACAGCGGGAGGGCCAGGGCCAGGCTGCCCGGGGCTCCTGTGAGCTCAGCAAACTCATATTGCTTCTCCTTCTTAGGTGGTTTCCTATGTAATTATTCAGACAGTTTCCGAGTAATGACAGACTTGCAAACCCATTACAGGCCCTTCGCAGAGACTAGATCATCTCCTTGGTTCAGTTCTTTCTTTGTTTTCTCACAAACGAAAGGGCTGGGTGGATGGTGACGGTGATGGGGACAGGTTCCCGGAGCTTCACGTTCAGATAGTTAGGCACCCCCACCTGGTTCAGACACCCCCCTCATTCAGACACCCCCTCGTTCAGACACCACCACCTCCTTCAGATACCCCAACTCCTTCAGACACCCCAATTCCTTCAGACACCCACCTCCTTCAGACACCCCCCTCCTTCATACACCCTGACCTCAGGGAGCTACAGGCCACTTAAATCATCGCTGAAGCTTTAGCTACAGGCTCCCAAGTGCTCAGGCTTCAAGCCCTGAGCTCCTCTAAAGGGACCTGGTTTTATAGTGATCTTGCCCTTCTTTGCTTTAATTTTTTATTCTATATGGAGGTGTTTATAGCGAAGTAGGCTCCGCCTTCTCTCCGTAGTTTATCGCGCTCTGATGAACGCTCTGCATTTCCGACGCTCTCCGGCGGGTTTCTGTGCGAGCACGTGTGTGCTGGGCGAGGGGAGCTGGGGGGCGGGCTGTTTTCCATGGCTCTGCCCTCGTTGGTGGCGAGCCATCTGACGCCAGGCTGGGGGTGTTGTGAGCACCTTCCTGCCGAGCTGTCCAGACTGTTTTCCTCGTGGTCTTCGCCTCCCTGATGTGACTCATTAGCAGCCCCGGTGTCTTCATTAGAGAGTCGTGTGCGTTGCTGCTCTCTCTGGGTCCCGCTCCTGTGATAAATCATGTATGTAACTGTACAGAGCAGGACACGCCGGGAGAGCCTGGGCCACTGTCACACGCACACGGCTTGTTTCCTGATACACCGTGAGCAGAGCTCTGTGTCCGCTGTCTCCCCTTCCCCGCCCCACCCCCACCTCTCTAATCCCTGTTTTTCCTGCAAAGGAACTTGGAAAATCGTGGGAGGAGGTTCAGTTGGAAGATGACCGGGAGCTGCTGGGCCATCAGGAGGAGTAAGTCTGGCTGCTGTGCTGACGGACTCGTGTGTGAAGAGCAGGGAGACGCTTCTTTAGTGGGTTTCAGTGTCACTCTGGGAAGACAGACTAAAGGAAAGAAGCCTTCTCCCTGAGCTTGCAGCTCCGTGTAGCACAGGAAAGCTGGGGCTCGGGAGAGCTCGACCGGGTCACTCCAGCAGCTGTCGTTCAGCTGAACAGATACTGAGCGGCCGTGGAAGGCATTGACGCAGGTAACACATGCAGGTGACACACGCAGGTGACACATGCAGGTGACACACGCAGGTGACACACACAAGTGACACGCAGGTGACACACAGGTGACACACACAAGTGACACGCAGGTGACACATCACTCAGAGAAAACGCTTTCCAAAGGGCCCTGCTGACTCGGCTGGTCCCTGACCCTGAAGGGACGTGGCCTCTGACCTCTGGAGTGGAGAAGGTGAGGGACTGGAGGTCAGTCTATTCTTGTTTATCGGGCTTCTTGGCTGAAGTCACGAGCTGGAGGAGGGTCCCCTTCAACCCGAAGGGCCCCCGTCACCCGTCCTCCCCTCACTCTGCTATTTGGCCTTTTTCTCTCCTGGGATTTTTACTTCCCTGGTTCAGGAAGGACGAGAAGTTGGCAGAATCTCAAAAAATAAATGCAAGGAAATGAGGAAATGGTTGAAAGGGGTGGGGACCCTACATGCTTTCGGAGTTTTCCATCGCCCACCCAGAGCTAGCACTTGCCCCATTTAAAACGATCACTTTCCCGCGTGAGACACATGGTTTGCCTTTAAAAACACACCATTTGCCACGTGGAACATGCCAGCATCACGCATCCCGGCTGCGCGCCCAGCGGTGTGGTTCTGAAAGCCCCCGTCCCCACCTGTCCCGCCCACATTAAACCCGTCCTCGCGGGAGGACATTGCGCCGATTCCGGCGAAGTCGCTGCTGGGAAGAGAGCAACGCGGAGCAGCCCCCGCCCAGCGCGCTCCCCCTGCTGCCGCCTTGGGTTCCGAGGGCCGCGGGCGCCGCCGTGATGCCACGTGCCAGGCCCTGCCGGCGTCGGAGGCGGGCGGGCGGGGCCCCTCCTGCCCGAGGGGATCTCGAGTTGCGGCTTTCTGTGTGCCACAGGGACTGGTCGGACTGGGAGGAGCACCCCGTCCCCGCCGTCTGTCTGTTCTGTGACAAGCAGGCGGAAGCCATGGAGAAGCTGTGCGTGCACATGGAGGTGAGACGCTTTCCTTCGCCTGAGTTTGTCCTGTCCTGTCCTGTCCTGTTCTGACGGGCTGACGGTAACACAGCCTCACCAGCTTGCACCTTTAGGTCCTCAGGCCAGTCCACCCTGAAGGGGCTACAGCAAAGCGGGAGGCAGCCCCCCATTCACACAGCCCCCCATTCACACAGCCCCCCATTCACACAGCCCCCCATTCACACAGCCCCCCATTCACACAGCCCCCCATTCACACAGCCCCCCATTCACACAGCCCTGGGGGGAGGCCCAGGCTGTGGTCTCGCAGCTGCCTCGGTGACCAGCATCTGGAAAGAAGGGATCTGGGAGAATTCCCCGCGTCTGTTCCCTTCCGGGTGCCACTTGTCACGAGAAGCTTGGAGCTGGCAGCTCTCAGCCTGTTTCCAGGGCTGCGGGGGCCGATTGCGGTGGGGAACATGTGCCCACGGGGACAGTTCCAACATGCTCCACCCACCCGTGCCCGTGGGGAGCCAACTCTGCCGCCTGACCCCCCCCACCCCCATCAGTGCACCCCCTCAGAGCTGCTCTGGCTTCGCGCAGTAAGGACAGGGCGGCCTTAGGAAGGCTCGGGCGCCTACCCGTGACAGCCCTGGGCCAGGCCGCCTGTGTGTGTACGGATCCCAGTGTGTGCATTTAAGTCACGGGGTCCTGGCAGGTGAGAGCTGGAAGGAGCCTGCGTCCCGCCCTGCCTGGGGGCTCCCCCTGCAGCCTCCCCACCATGCCCTCGCCCTCTGCTCGCTTTCCTGGCGGCAGTCCTGGGATCCCATTGTCCTGCCTGAGTGCCCCCTAAATGCCCTCAGGGCTGATGGTCTTTACTGTGTGAGCTGTGGGTTCAGACGGTCACGAGGTGGACAGTGGCAGGGGTGGAGCGGAACAGAATTAGCCTCCGCATCGTAAACACGTTCACTGGGGCTTATGGGAACACGGGGGTGGCAAGAAACCTGCCGGCTGACGCAGTGCATTCAGCGGCATAAAATGAGAAGGACTCTGTAAAGTCACCTCTGTCGTGGAGCAAAGAGCCCAGGTCCATGGTTCTTGTCCAGACATAGGACAGGAGGGTGCGTCTCCCCCGAGAGGGACAGCCTCGCCACGTGTCCCCCGAGACGGGACAGCCTCGCCAGGCTGAGTCACGCGTAATGAACGGGAAACTGCGGGTGCAGGCTGGGGGATTCGGGGTTTTACCTGGCACGCAGGGCTGTGGGGGCTAGATTTCCAAGACTTCAGAAGCAGGAGGCGATGGGCTGAGGCTGAGGTTCCCAGCGCCCAGGCTCCTGTGAAGAAGCGGTTTACTCTTCAGCGGGAAGAGTCAATATTCACCTGCTCACAGACGTGCCCATTCCTTCCCTTAGGAGGCGCATGGATTCGATCTCCTCAAAGTCAAGTCAGAGCTCGGTAAGTGGCCTTGGGGCTGCATCTCTGCGCCATCCGGGGAACACGCTCAGGTTCTGCCGTCATGAGGGAAGAGGACACGGCCACCCCGAGTGCCCCCCAGACGGTCTCCACCGTGGCTGGAGGCAGGGACTCACAGCCACCTCGAACTTCATGCTCACACACGGGCTGTGACTCCATGTGGTCCCTCCCTCCTTCTCACATGTATCAGTGCTTCTCATAAAATGCAAGTTCACATTACTGTCGGAATGTCCAACTGGAGTTCACATTCCAGCTGCTCCACCTGCCGGCTGTGACCCTGGCCCTCCGGTGACGAGCATTCTGGGGAGGGGGCCGTGTACATAAAACACCCCATGCTGCTCGGGGTGCAGCTGGATCCGTCGTCATAGATGCACCCAATGCATTGTCCCCAGAGTCACTATGACGGAAAGATTCAGGCATTAAAACAAAGTACGGACTTGCTAATGGACCTGAGACCAACCGTGAAAAGCTCGCTTCCCGCGGTCCAGTCCGCGAGCTCTCCTAGCTCCGGGCGTGTCCTGTGCTTTGCTGCAGGATTATAACGGCGCAGAGATGGGCTCCCAGGGGTCAGGTGACTGTGTGTTTCCATCTCTCAGGATTGAATTTCTACCAGCAAGTGAAGCTGATCAACTTCATCCGGCGGCAGGTTCACCAGGGCAGGTGCTATGGCTGCCGGGCCAGGTTCGCGTCCAGGGCCGAGCTGAGGACCCACCTGGCAGAGGCCAAGCACGCGGCCCTGCTCCCCGACAGGCAGACGTGGGACCAGCCCGAGTGAGTGCGGTTCCCTGTTCACGCCTTTGGTCTACTTGTGGGGCTTAAATAAGGGAGAAACGCATGCTTAGGGGGAGGGGAAAGTTTTCAGAAGCCTGTGTTTAAGTAATTCCCTGCCCTACAGATAACCACCTGGTTCAGACTTTGTCTGTGGAGCTAGATGGGTATGTAAATAGATACAGAAGCATAGATTTTTTAATTGTATTTTGTTAACAAAATATGGTAAGCATCTTTCGCATCTAATACACATCTATGGCGTCATTTTTAATTGGTGCCAAATATCCCATTGCCGGAATATGTCCTAATTTCTTAGGTGTCACTTTTTGTTCTTACAAATAGTAATACAGTGAACACCCGTGGGCCTGCACATTTTGATTGGGCCGGCACCTGTCTGATTATTTCACTTACGTGAACTCCCGGAAATGACTGTGTCTAAGAGGGTGCAAGTCCCAGGGCTTTGGGCATGTATTTCCCACGCTGGCAGTTTAACATGAAGCGCCTGGTCTGCTGTGCACGCCTACGGGGCGCTCTCAGGCTCCCAGGTATCCTTGGCCAGTCCAGCCTCTGGCTGGTCCTCACAGCGCTCTACTGACCTCGGTTAAGTGACCTCTGAGAGGCTGTGGGGTTCTAGCTGCTTGGAGGTTCCTCTATTCCCAGGGAATCAGTCAGGTCCCCCAAAAACTCCAGCCAGAAAGCTCTATTTTCCTCTTTGAAACAAAAGGCTTTGGTTTTCCACAAATCCCAGGTTTGGGAGAAGCAAGGTCAGCCCTGGCTGGACCCGGGGCCTTCTTCCTGTAATTCTTACGTAGGTTGAACTCTGTAGAGGCGCCCAGAACTAACCACACAGCGCGTCCAGACGGGGACCCAGAACAACACATAATCTATAGAGCTTTTTTTTTTTTATCACCCAGAATGAAGGAACCAGTAACAATTAGGCTGGGAAGGAAAACACAGGGAACACGGTTGTTTTCCTCAGATATCTCAAGGAGCAGGGTATGAGAACGTAGCTGTATTCGAACGTTGCTGACCAGGGGGAAGAGCTGGGACCTTTGAGCGGAGTGGGGGGTGCCTGGTGAGCCCGAGGCTGGAGCCCGCTGCCTTCGAGGCAGTGAGTTCCTGATGAGGTAGAAAACCAGCCAGGATACTGCAAAGACGTGCGGGCCCGTCAGGGTCAAACTGAACGGCATCCAGAAGACACCTCCCTGCCAGCCTTGGCAAAATGCCGTTGAAATTGTGGGCAAGGAAGCCTAGCGAAAGTGTAGTAACGTGTGCACTCAGCAGCCCAGGCATGCTCTGGATTAGTTATAATCTGGTCACTCAGTATCTCTGTGGTGTTGCAGGTACTATTTTCCAACCTATGAAAATGACAGTCTGCTGTGCACACTGTCTGACAGCGACAGTGACCTGGCAGAGCAGGAACAGAGCGGGAGCGTCACCGTCATCGGCGAGGACACGTCCCGGCTCCAGGCTCTGAAGCAGAGCAGCGTCCTGAACCAGCTGCTGCAGGCGGGCGTGAGGCGCTAGGGGCCGCTCGGAGCAGTCCCCCTGCCCCGCCGTAGCGAGCCAGGCGCAACAGAGGCCTGCACACCGGAGCCCCAGCCAAGGACGCGTCCTTGCTGAAAGAAACTTTTAGAAAACTAAGTGCTTTTTCAAAAAATAAAATGAGGACTTTTTAAACTTTGGCTCTAACGTTTTATTACGTAATCATCGTTGCATATCTCGTTTCATCTGACTCATTGTGATAGAACACGCAGATCACAAAGAGATGAAATGTTCAAATTATTTATAAACCAGGTTTCAGCCAGAGTTGCAGCCCTTCCCCCAGGCCCTCTGTCCGGGAAGCCACAGATTTGCCCGCCGCGAGCTCCGCGCGCTGCGCTGGGTAAGCCGCGGCCTGGTGGCCCATCGGGGAGCCACAGAGGAGAGGAGATGGGCAAAGACCCAGATATCGCGCAGGTCGGGCACTGTTTCAGGACGATCGAGACTGAGGACGTATCGTTACCGCCTTCTGCCTGGACTTGCAAGCTCCCTAGAAATGGATGTGAGGCCAAATGGCTTCACTTTCCACTGCTGTGTAGGTAACGGATAAGTGCCATTTCCAGGAAGGCAACCATGTTCCATTAGGACATCTAACAAAATTAACAATAACTTCTTAATATAAAGAAATGCCTTTTTACAGTATTACCGGTTATAAGACAAATGCTTTAAGCCTCCTGCTAAGATGCAGTGAGGAGGGGAAACATCCCTTTTAAGGATTCCTCCCCAAAACGTGTAATGCGAATATGACGGAGACGCAGGCATCCAGTCCAGGTCGAGGGAAGGTCTGTGGGACACTTGGCCTTCATCCCTCCCCAGCCGGGACCGGGAGAAAGCAGAGGCGATGCTCTTCAGACTGAAGACACAGCGCAACCTGCAACCCGGGATCGGATCCTGGACCAAGAAAAAGGGGTTTTCTTTTGCTATAAAAGGTGTTAGAGGGACAACTGGCAAAACTTAAGTACAGTCTGTAGTAAATGTTATGATACTGGTGCTAATTTCCAAATGTTGGTAATTTATATGCAGGATTAATACTCAACCCACTTCCTCCCAAGGCCCTCAGATTGCAGCCATTGTCTGCTTAGTCTGCAGAGGGCCACCCCACGTCCCCGCGGTTTAATGGAAGGATTTCTGCACGCTGCGGGGATGGACAGCTGCGGGAGTAAACCGGAGCCGCAGGTGAACTCTCGGGCCTTACGATTGATACTTTCGGAAGCTCAATCCCTGCTGATAACAATTTGCAAGACTGAATGGCGTTGCAAGAATGTTAATCGAAACTGAAAACACTCAAATAACTTAGCACAGTATTAACTCAGTGTTCTAAGGTTCAAGGGATGCTGTGTCCCTGTGTTCAAGGGATGCTGTTTCTCTCTTGGTCCAAGACGGACAATTCCTGTCCATTTCTCCCTTGGCCCCAGAAGGCCCCACTCGAATGCCGTCTTTGCCGCCCTCGCATCTGGAATGTCCTCTCAGGCTCCCAAACGGTGAACGATGCCTTTGGAACACTCTCAACAACCAGATGCCTGCTGACTTGCATGTCGGTGGAGCTGTTGCTAACGGCAGCCCGTCTCTGTGTGCCCGCAGGAGGGGCTTGCTTATCTTCAGGGCCTGGGCCCTGGGAGTCAAAGCAGCCGAGGGGGGTGTTCAATCCTGTGCTTTCAAGCACAGCGCACGGAGCGCCCTGGGGAGCCACTCGGGCTTTCCAGCCTCCGCTATTTATCTGCACGAAGTTGGTGTGGGATTTGGAGGAATGTAAAAGGCCTAGCCCAGGGGCGAGCATGTAATGAGGCCGAAGCCACTTGTTATGTTTGTTGTTTTAATGCTCTTTGGTATTGGGACGAGCCTACGGGCTGCATGCAGGGAAAGGAACGGGCCTTGGGAAGGATCTAGGGAGGGTGTAACCCTGTTATTACATAATTGTGGCCCAAAATCTCCATTAGAGGGTTATTCTGTGAATTAATCACTTTTTAAAAGCACAAATAATTTGTAAATTAAAGTTTATCCTAGGTATGTGTGTACAGGAAAACACAATATATGCAGGGCTTGGTACTATACGTGGTTTCAGGGGGACTTGGAACGACGTGCCCCCCGAGCCCCGTGGATGAGGGAGCGGCTCAGGTTCTGTGTTAGTGTCAGCTGAGCCCAGGTGTACATTTCATGTGCTATTCATCCGAGGGTGTGTTTGGAGCAGTTCGTGTGAACAGACTTTAAAAGGCTTTTTATTCGGAAAAATTTCAAATGTATTCATAGATTAGTATGATGAGCTCCCACGTCTGTGAATATTCTTATATGGAGGAAATCAAGTTAAAAAGAACATCAAGGGCAGCTCTGAAGTGGCAGAGAATTTGAGAAAGAACAGACAAAGGACGGTGGGATGAAAGGGAGGGATGCCTCAGACAAAGGCTCTCTATAAGACGGTTGGCACGGTGACAGCTCAGCTTGTCCTGGGGACATTCCGATGCCTCCCACAGGACACAGGAATAAATCCATCAGAACAAAACAGGCCGTAGTCCTGAGAATGTCCCTGTGAGCTGAGCAGCGTTTCTCAAACGTATGAGGTAGCCATTCTTATTAGGTCCACTTTGCAAATGAGGAGATAGTAGCTTTGAGAAGTTCAAGTTAACTTCCTCTAAGTCCCATAGCGAATCATTGTCAGAGGTAAGATTTGAACCCAGAACCTTTTGAGGGAAGTGGGCGGAAGGGAATGGAGAGCAGCCTGCAAGGCTCAGCCAATCGGTGAAGAGCTCTGGCGGGGGCCCGCCTCCCCGAGGAAGGGGATGGGGCGGGGCCTTCACAGAGCAGAGGGGCTGAGACCCAGCCTGACTGCAGACTGTGCACCACGGCTGAACCGCCAGTGACAAGGCCCTGTGGCCACCATGCTCTCCCAGCGCAGGGCTCCCAGCCACATTCTGTCCCCATTTGCAGCACCGTTGCTCCCTGGGCCTCTCTACCGAGGGAAACTTGGAAGATGGAGGTGAGTGGACAAGGTCGTCTTCATGATGTCCTTCAGCGTCCACTCTGAGTTCCTGTCGCCCTCACCTGACACCTCTGCTGGCCTCAGCGGCTCCCTTGCTGCCGTCTTTTACCCCCGAGGCCTCAGGTCCTGGCCACCTTGATAAGTCAACCCACTCAGCGTTCACCCCTCCCAGGCCTCTTTCTATACAGAGACCTCCGTTTTCTCTCTTCCTCTTGCTCCCTAATAACCGTTCCCCTTATCCAGCTAATTTTACCGTGTATGTCCCTTTAGTGAGTAAGCAGAATATCAGGTTCTTAGTGTATAAAGATGGTGCTGAAGTGCTCTGGGGATACTGTCACTGTATCAGTCCTTGTATTATAAATAGATGCCTGCTCTGTCAGGGCCCCAGTCACATGACTATTCTAGAAACATTGTAGCAAGTAGATCAAGTTCATTGAAATAACTGCATTAATTACCTTCTCTTCTGAGACTTGGGAATTTTTCTCCCCCAATAACTCTCTTCAGAGAAAGTCCTATGGCCTGGCCCTGTGCCCTGCCCTACCTGTCCAGGAGGCTATGGCCTGGCCCTGTGCCCTGCCCTACCTGTCCAGGAGGCTATGGCCTGGCCCTGTGCCCTGCCCTACCTGTCCAGGAGGCTATGGCCTGGCCCTGTGCCCTGCCCTACCTGTCCAGGAGGCTATGGCCTGGCCCTGTGCCCTGCCCTACCTGTCCAGGAGGCTATGGCCTGGCCCTGTGCCCTGCCCTACCTGTCCAGGAGGCTGGTTCGGGTCTCCGTGCTCTTCCAGCGGGCCTGGGGGCGTCCGCCGCTGCTTCACTTCGGCTGTGGTCTGTTGCTGACGGCAGCCTGCCCACCGCATCCCCAACTGTGTCAATGTGTTTCCAGTTCCCTCTTAACCACATTTCAATCTCTGCAGAAACGATTCTGTTTTTAAGCATTACATAGGCTTTCATTCACCATTTATGTTGACTTATGTAGTCTCCCAATTTCAAGGAAATTTCAAATTTAAATTTATACTTTCAGGAAGACCTGGGCAAGTTCTGAAACTTTGAGTCTTTTGAAGTAGGATGTGGAAGGAGGTGAGCTGTTTCTAGTGTCCTTTAAGCTCAGCATTGAAAATTTTGAATTGAGAAGAATTTAGGAAATACTGTATAAATCTAGATGTTGCTTTGAGATAGGAAGAAAAGGGCTATTGATTTATAGGAAACATTTTGTAAAAATTTCTGCTAGAAGACTCCGTTATAAGGTTTGAACATGACATCTAAATTTTGTGGTTTGTTTCCAATCTATGAATTTTTTATTTTTTATTTTTTTAATATATTTTTCTTGATTTCAGAGAGAGGAAGGGAGAGGGAGAGAGAGAGAAACATCAATGATGAGAGTCATGGATCGGCTGCCTCCTGCATGCCCCCTGCTCGGGATCGAGCCCACAACCCGGGCATGTGCCCTGACTGGGGATCGAACTGGGACCTCCTGGTTCAAGCATCAACACTCAACCGTTGAGCCATGCTGGCCAGCTAATTTTATTTTTAAATTATATGCAAATTAAGTTACATTCAATATTATTCCAATCTATGTATTGTTTTTAAAAGTTATTGACAATTCCAGCTGTTCCTGCCTCTGCAGAGCAATTTCCTCAAATTGAAGCTAATTAAGTAAAATAAAACCCTAAAAACTTTAATTACTCAAGGAAGATTGTCTACTTGATATTACTGTCAATAGAACTCAAATTATGTGAAAATCTTGATTATAACTACATAATTAGTGTCTTTATTGAACTGAAAGCAAGAAAAAGAAATGTGTGGGATAAATTTAAAAGACATTGTAAATTATGCATATCTTTACGTTATGACTCTTCCCAACATCGTCAAACCATCAATGGGCCACACAGATCTGCATGATAATAGTTCAGTTCCGTTGTGTTTGGTATTTTGCCAGCTTTCAAATTTTACGCTTATCTATTTTGTCAGTAAGAAAGTTTATTTGGCCCTGGCCAGACGGCTCAGTTGGCTAGAGCGTCGCCCTGATACACCAATGTTGCAGGTTCGATTCCCGGTCAGGGCACATACAAGAGTCAAGCAAAGACCTGGCCGGCGTGGCTCAGAGGTTGAGCATCGACCTGGGATCCAGGAGATTACGGTTCGATTCCCGGTCAGGGCACATGCCCAGGTTGCAGACTTAATCCCCAGTGGAAGGCATGCAGGGCACATGACTCTCATCACTGATGTTTCTATCTCTCTCCCTCTCCCTTCCTCTCTCTGAAATCAATAAAAACATGTTTAAAAAAAAAGAAGTGAACCAATGAATATATAACTAAGTGGAACAACAAATCGATGTCTCTCTCTCTCTCCTTTCCTCTCTAAAATCAATAAAAATTTTTAAAACAGAAAGTTTATTTGTCAGTGTAGGAGACATGAACATATTTAATTTAACAGCTTGTTAGCTTGATTTATAACTTTTGCACATTTAGACTTAGTCTGTGGGCCTTCCTTGCACTCTTGCCCCAGGTTCCACAGGTGCTTGGGGAAGCCTGCCGTGGGCCACACCCTGAGAGACTTTGGTTAATCTCCCCAAGAACTTTGGACCACAAGCCCCTGTGTCCCACCTGCCCAAACCTAGCCCTGGGCTAGATACCACGTCCCATATGCTAATGCTGGTACATCCGATAGAAGGACCCCAAGTTTCCCCAGCAGGAGCAGCTCGCCCCACTCCCCTCATTGTAAGAGGCCTTCATTCAAACCCTCATCAGAACTGAGCCCTTTTAGCACCTAATCTCTTACCAGGGTAGCCCACTTGTGGGGTGAGCGAGTCAAGCGGAGACCAGGCATAGCCACCCAGTCCCTCTTTATGCCCAGACCTGAGGGTCGGTGTTTTTCTTGGGTGACTTCTGCAGCCTGGGGTGGGTGGGGTCTTGGTGCAGAGACAATGGGTGGTCTCCCAGGTTCCCTTCCTCCCACCCATCCGCAGCGCAGTCCCTGCAGCTACAGGGAAGGTGTGAGGAGCTGGACAGGTGTGACTTGGCCCCTCAGCAGTGACCTGTCCGCTGCCTGGCACGTCGAGGTATGTGGGCATGGTTATTAGGAGATCTATTCTCGATTGTAGAAGAGGCACCTGTTCCGAGATGGATCACACCCTGTAGCTGGACGACCGTAGGAACTCAGAGGATGGTCCTGTCCCTGTCCAGTTCACAGGAAAAACATTACCTGGTTTCTGGAAAACCTGCTTTCTCTCTGTGTGTGTGTGTGTGTGTGTGTGTGTGCGCGCTTAGCAAACCCCCCGTATTTCTCCACCTTCCTCGGTCGGGGGCCTCTGGTTACACAACACACTGGTCACACTGGTCAGAGGAAGATCCCTGGAGCACTGTCACCTGACACTGCCCTGTGGCCATACATGTGTCAAGAACCGGCCACTTCCCTGACACATAACATTCCCAGGCGGGGTTGCTGACATTTACTAACAGTGCTCAGCTGGTGGGACAGTGAAGAGAAAGGGTTAGTAATTCCAGTGACTAATGGAAATGACTAAAAGGCTAGCAGCAGGGTTACTGCCCGTGAAAGTAAACCTGAGGCACAGCTGGGAAGCAGAGCATCTCTGATCGTTTCATCCCGGGGCCGGATTCCTGGGCTTCTGTCTTCTAGAGTCTTTCTTCTCTCTTTCTCTCTCCGATTGTCCCTCGCTGCTGCGAAGTTCTCTGCTTATTGGCATTTTATTATTATTTTCATCAAGTAGGGGAATGTTCGGTGTGTTTGCTAGTATTTGTTTGCCTGGTTTTATGAGTCCATTCAAATATACCCGGATGTGATATTTTCTCAGACAATGGTCTACGTACATTTTCTTTATGGATTCACACTCAGGTTCACTGCTTGTTAACATTAGTATGCCTGTTGGTATAATTCACTAGTTGCATGTGATATTTTTCTTTTGTTACTGTAGAAACAATGACCAAAATTATAATTAAAGCAGTGAATCGAATGGGGCATGAAATATATAACATAATAATCTTATACTTAGCTGTAACTAATTACAATTCAACATAATAAACTCTTAAAATTGCCCAATATTATTATTACTTATTGGGGCCGAAAGGAAGCATTCTGGCTGTCTGCCTGAGCAGTTCAGTATGAATGATAAAATGATGCCAAGTTCTATAGGAATATACGTGTATGCACGTGCACACACATGCACACACATGCACACACACATTTTCCTCCCTGCATGAGGCAAATGCTCAACCTTATCAATTAAAACTTGTTAGTGAAACTGCTCATTTGGGCAGTGAAGTCACGTAATGCCCTGAGGTTTAATAAGCAGTTTCTGGAAAGCTGGATGGCTCTTGTATGGAACCATCACTACAAGGTTGTTATTATTTGATTAGCTCGCTGCAGAGGAGCCTTCTCCTGAGATTTTGCCGCTGAGGTTTCTCCCCTTAGCTGCAGGAGGAACCCAGCAGTGCCCCCTGGAGGCCGGCCGGGGGATGCTGCCCTGGTGCCCTCCGGGGAAGCATCTCCAGGGGTTCTGACCTAAAGGAGAGCGGCAATTGGGGCGGCATTCTTGGTCTTTGCCAAATGTGTTATTTTGGAACCTGCTTTCTTTTTCGTTCAAATATTTCCTTTTCCTCCATTAATTTTGAAGGCCTCTTGCCGGCCATAGCTACACTGTAATATCCTTCCAGGTAACCATGGCTCCTGACCCAAAGCACTGTGAAAAGTCTCAGGCGGCTTAAGGATCCAGCAGGTGTTCAGTGCGGCTGAGGAGGAGCCCGCCGATCGGCTGGAGCACAAATCTGACATTAGAGTCAAAAGCACATTTCAGCAAAGCGCAGCCTCCCCGCAAAAGCCATCCCGGCGTCTCTGTGATTCCTGGGAACAGCTTACGCCCTGCTGTGTTTAGACGGATGGGACTGTGCACCCGTTACCCCTGGCTGCACATCGATTCCTAGGCGGGGACAAGCCACCCTCTGCCGCCTTTTCTGGGGGCGCAGCGCGGGGTGGTGAGTGAGGCCATCAACCCCGGCAGGGGTGAAAATGCCTTGGCGGGCACCCCCCACCCTGCCGCTGGGCCCCCTTTCCGGTAACAAATACCGTCCATTTGGTTTACAGGGCTGATAGGGAAGGCTTAAAGAATTTGGCTCATTAAGCCAGAGCTAAGCAACGCCCCCCAAAAAGTTCTTTTTTTAAAAATATTTTTTTATTGATGTCAGAGAGAGGAAGGGAGAGGGAGAGATAGAAACATCAATGATGAGAGAGTCATTGATTGGCTGCCTCCTGCACGCCCCCAACTGGGGATTGAGCCCACAACCCGGGTGTGTGCCCCGACCGGAAATCAAACCGTGACCTCCTGGGTCATAGGTCAATGCTCAACCGCTGAGCCACGCAGGCCGGGCCCCCCGCCCCAAAAAAATTCTTAAGCAATGTGGACTGGAAACAATTTATAAGTTCTGCCAAGGGCAGGTTGGGAAGGCAGTGGGGTGGTGGGATTTTCCCCATTATGATGATCCATTCACCTTCTGCGCAGGCATTTCGTGGCTTAAGGGATCAGCGATTATTCCGTGGCCAATGGTCCTGACGAACCCCGTCCTAGACACACTGCACGAGCCCTGCATGGTAAAGGGGGCCCATAATAAAAATAGCATCTAGTACACACAATTTGGGGTGAGAAACAAATGACACTGTGACTGACAAGTAATATTAGAAGCTTTGAACTGCTGTACCAATGTTATTTTAGCGTGTCCTTTGTCTCATGCCTCCGGCCTAGACATTAGTATTTAGCCAGCAGGAGTTTCATGTATCAGCCCGATACAGTTAGCAGGTCCCGGGGAGCCTGAGGCTGTCAGTCCTGAAGGTGCCACCTTAGCCAGACGGCAGAGATGCGTTGAATTTCTGTTCAGTGGGCGAATTTGTGAGTCATCCTGCGATTCCACCCATTTGCGCGGGCAGAAGGATATTTAACGTGAACCTGGCATCGGCAATTAAAGCCATCTCTCTGGAACACTTTAAAAAACGCAAACAAGTCTGAGATTATGAAGTGGCAACGAGCTGGAGGGAGGGATGTCACTCCGTTCCCGGTGAACTCTGTCCTCTGGGCCGCACTGATCCCCAGTGACAGCAGGTGAATATACCAGTCCTTGGAGGCTGAGTCTCCACGCGGGAGCCTGCCGCACGTGGCCCCGTTCGCTGACCCGTGAAAACACTGGTGCAGGAGGCAGCCGGCAGAATCACCTCCCCCCGTGGGACACAGAAAGGATTTCCTCACAAAGAAGATGCTTAAATTGCTGAACAACAGCTGCGTTAGTGACCACTGCTGTGTAACGAGCCACTCCAGCCCATAAGGCTTAGGGATGCTTGGGGGCTAGGAGTCCGAGCTCAGCTTCGATGGGCGCCTCTGGCCCGGGGCTCTCAGCAGGCTGCAATCAAGCTACTGACTGCGGTTGTGGTCTCATCCAATAGCTCTCCGGGGGCCGTGCCGGGTCCCTCCAGAGCTCACTCACGTGGTCCCACAGGCCTCAACACCTTGCCAATTGGGCTTTGCCACCGGGTGGCCTCATGACATAGCAGCTGTCTGTCCACAGGGGCAAGGATGAGAGAGGGGGGGAGAGAGAGAGAACCCCAAACCGAAGCCAGTCTTTTCATAATTTAATTCAAAAGGAATATGTTATCACTTCCTCCGTGCCCTGTTCATTTCAAGCGAGCCAGCAGCCCGGCCAGCGTGGCTCAGTGGCTGAGCGTCGACCTATGAACCAGGAGGTCATGGTTCAATTCCCAGTGAGGGCACATGCCCAGGTTGCGGGCTCGATCCCCAGTCGGGGGCGTGAAGGAAGCAGCTGATCGATGTTGAGCTCTCATTGATGTTTCTCTCTCTCTCTCCCTCTCCCTTCCTCTCTCTAAAAAAAAAAGAAAGAAAGAAAGATGTCAAACAGAACAGTGCACACACAGAAATATTAACTGGAAACCTTGAATTCATCTCAAGATTTCCGTGAAATCAGACCCACCTGGCTCTGTAGAGCTGCTTTCAAAAGGCTAAATGCTTGGCAAGAAGTGTAGGTGTTCAGGGAAATTTTAGATTTGCATAGATCAGAGCAAATGGGTTGTGTCCAGAAAGTGCCCTTGTTGTGATATTATTGTGGGAATGAATACAAAGCAGGAGGCCAGGCTAGGCGGCATCCAGTAGCCCTACCGAGCTGTTTGGCTCAGGAATAGCCGCTTAACCACTCTGTGCCTCATCCAAAGCAGGGGGGATCGAGATACTTCTTACCTCACTACGCTGAGGATTAAGTGAGATGGTGCATGTGAATAAAACGCTGGAACAGGGCCTGGCACCTACCAAGCACTTAATAAATATGTATAACGATTGCTTCTCTACCCAGGTGCGCTTGCTCTTCTCCGCGGATCGGTCCCATTCAGGTCCCCGGCCGCCTTGCAAAGCGTGCTCCTTAGGAGGGCGCTGCGTGGGCCCGTGGAAACTCCTCACCGCTGCAGGTGATTAAAATACAGCAGCCACGGGAGCCTGTGATCGCGGCGGTGGGTGGCCAGCCTGGCCCCAAAGGACCAGGATTAGATTTGGGGAGGGGGCGGGTCTGTGCTCAATCTGGGCCATTGACCAAGATGAGGAAGACACGTCCCTGTCACCTGAGCCGTCCAGCAGGGGAATTGGAGGTTTTCAAGGGCAGCCTGTGAACGAACCGCTGTAATCTGATCACGAGAACAGTGGGGTATTTGCTTCTCTGTTGTATAATTCCGGGCCTGTTGAACAGGTTTTTAAAAACTGAGACGTATACAAGCTCGTGATGAAATTAAGAGGAGCCGGCTGGAGCACAGAGGAAGCCGGTGACCGAAGGTCACTCCACCGCCTCAAACGCACGTGTAGCTTTTGCCTTACGCTTAAGCACTGGACACGGTGCCCAGGGCCTTACACCTTTGTATCTCGCTGCTCGTGAATCACTCCTTCCTTCGGGGAATGTCTTACCCGATGGGAACAAAACGTCCCTTTGGGGAGATGATACCATATGTCTAGATATTAGCAATTGTCTCGGCAGTGGTTTGTAGATCTGCAGCCGCCCTGACTACTCTGGGTTCAACGGCGCCTCCACGTTCTGGGTGAATTGTCTCTGCCTTAACCCAGAGCAACTCCTTTTATCTCATTAGATGACCTTGAAAGTCCAGCCATGTCCTTGCGGTCTCTGGGAGTTCCTTTTTAAAGCTCTCTGTTGGGGAAGGTGACCTTCCGATACGGCTCCGCGTGGCTTGACGTGAGACACAACAGCTGGGCTTCGCGAGATAAGCAACTTCTGCCAGCAGTGACCCTGATTCATCATTAAGTTTTTCACAAGGAGGTAAAAATCATCATTACGTTAAAAATAGGTCAACCAAATCTGCAGACCACCCGTTCCGGTGCATCGTATTACTGTGCCTTCGAAAAGGTAGAGAGACAGACCAGCGGCTTATAGAGGGGATTTACGGAGCTGCTCGTAGACTGGAGATTTTCTGATGAGCTACAAAACGGGCTTGACTCACGGGGGCAAGTCTCTCTTGTGAAACTGGAGGCGTTGTTTGGGAAGAAAAAGAAAGTGCCCAGGTACTTTATGCACAATAGCTATGACATTCGATCAGCATGCAATTAAAATCCTTTTGTCTGAGTCCCTGGCTCTAAATTCTCGAACAGCGAGAGGCCAGAGTGAACTGTGTGGTCCGTTTCAGAAAGAAGAGATGAGCTGGACAGCGGGACAGCTCTGGCCCAGGAAGTGGTCCAGTGCTGCCCTCTGTCGGGCTCTGCGAACACACACTGGGTGCACTTGGTTTGTCTGCCGAGAAAGTCTTCCCGGGGAAATGTCTCCAAGCCCCTCCCTGGGAGTAACCTGGCTGCTGATTCAGCGCAGAGACTTCTTTCAACAGAAGGGCAAGAGAAACACAATACGCTAAGCAATAGAGCAGAAAGCAAAATATGTTAAAACTCCTTCGGTAGGTGCTGAATGTCGGTCTCCCCTCCCCCGCCCCAAATCCATTACGTTGAGGCCCCGGGGCCCAGTGTGATGGTATTGAGCGTGGGGTCTTCGGGAGGCAATTGGGTCGTGAGGGGGCAGCCCTGCGACACCAAGGGACACGTGTATTTTCTAGAGGAGAGACCAGCATCCTGGATGAGCTCCCCTGGGAACCGAGGTTCGAAGAAACAGATCCCAGGATCGGTGCATCCGGGGGATCTCGGAGACCACCGAGCCTCGCACCTTTATTCCGTAGATGAAAAATACTACACACCACAGAGGCTCGTGGTTTACCCAGACCCCGGGTTCCAGAGTCCCAGCCCAGGGGCTTTACCTCCGTACCACCCCCTGCTGAAGGGTGCGAGCAGCCGTCCTAATCGCCTGGAGGACTTGCTGTAACTTCTCTCCCGGGATCTGGAGCCTGCGGCCTCACGGGAATAGTAAGTATTCTTTTGCAATTGGGGGGGGAGGGTGGGCAGCATGCAAGGAGGAGCCGCTGGGCTCTGGAGGAAGCAGACGCATGGTCACCGGCTGCGGGGTTTTGCTGACGCCTGAGCCTGCTGTTGCCTCTAGGTACATCCGGGAAAGGGCAGAGCCTCCTCTCACCCTCCTCACCCCCGCTCCTATTTACCTGCAGACAGAATACGTGTCAGTTTCTAATAAACAACAGCATTTTTACATGCGTTAGTCCATTTATCAGATGTCATTGCATTTATATTTCCAATAACGTCACGTTCTCTAAAGAAACCTATTTCTGAGATGTATGAAATGAATCACTGCTGTACATGCTTATTAAAGTCTCAGAGACTTTTTCTCTGTGGGATCTTCAGATCAACCTGTTTCTTGAAATGTTAGGTTACATTATCCAGACCTATTCCCATATTTCCGTCATGTGTTTAGGGATCTAGAAAGAAACGCATGTACCATTTGAAGAAATTCTGACTCTTCATAAAAAAGCAAGAATTGGTTGCAAGGTCAACAGTCATCAGTCTCTGCCTTCCACGTACAGTTTTTAATTAATTTTATCAAAAGAGCCACACTTGTGGTTGTTTTTATGGTCATTTTTGCAGACCTCCTATCTCAAACACTCCTAAGATCATAAATCTTGGAATGGCTTCTGGGTTCTCTCGCCCTCTGCTGGCTAAACTGAGACCTTCCTAAGAAACATGTCAATCAGATGCCTTATGGTCACCAATGAACATGCTCTGTCCTGCTGATTTGGGGGGACATTTGGCAAAAACCTCCTTAACAATTGAAGGGGTTCAGAGCAGGCCTCCCCAAAACGTGCCACGGAAGGCGTGCAAATTATTCTGAGCTGAAGGCACTTGGGACCCTGCAGACTCCTGAGAAACTTTTACCTCTCCCTTAAAAAGAATTTAAATTAGGGACTTTACCCATAAGAGTTATCACCAGAAATAACCTCTTTATAACCTCTCTCTAGGGCAGGGCAGGCATCTAATTACTGAACAATGTGCTCTTCTTACCATTCTGAGAGTGACCCTCCCCTCTGAAGCCCCAGGGTGTCTGGCCTCATCCTTGGCTCAGCATGTCCTTTGCAGCTCCTCTTCACTGTGTCTCTGAACCTCTCCTGTGTGGGGGGTCTCTGACTCTCATGTGTGGGGGCTGCCATCTGTGCAGCCGCGATTAAATTTGGGTATTTTCCCTTGTTAACCTGTCTCAGATGGATTTGACCATTAGACCAACAGGGAGAGCCTAGAAGGGCGGAGGAAAGTTTTTTCATCCCCCGCACTAAACACCTAGCTTTACACCCCCGCTGCTCATCAAGATTTCCGCGACCTGGTAACACCAGCTCATGGGGTCTACCCATCCTCCAGCGCCTCCTGTGTTTACCCCACAGCCTGTTATTAACGCCTTATACATACTGTACTATTCTGAAGTTGTCTCCATTGCGTAATTTAGTAGATAGATCGGCGTGTGATCGCGAGGTGTTTTTGTAAGTGTGTTCTGTTTGGGTTATTAACTGCTTGGTGTTTGCCTTGTCTTCTTGGTGTGACTGCCAGTTCTATAGGCCTCCAGCCCCATCAACTGGATTCAGAAGAGGCCTCGGGCATGGACACGAAGCCCTGGCACCTCCCCTAGAGGCAATGAGGGGGCCTCATCTTGCTGTGAGCCTGGCACCCCCAGGCACCCTCCAGGCCACCTGCTGTGGCCAATATGGAGCACACACCCTGCATAAGGTCAGCCCCACCCTGGTGGGCCCAGTGGGGGAGAGTGACCCACCTCACCCTCTTCGCACTGCATCCCCAATCTCCTGCTGGTGGTGACCTCCAAGCGGAGGTCATCTAGGTTCCCCTGCTGCTGAGACCCCATGGCTCTCTCCTCTCTTCCATGTGATTCTCCGAGGTCTGGGGTCCGCTCTGAGTGACTGCTGCTCTCGGATTCCCACTTTTCCTCTGACATCTAAATTGAAATCTGTATGATCCTCTCTCCTAGTTATTTTGAAGGTACAAGCTTCTCCCTTTCTCTCTCCCTCCTGCTCCTTATTAATTTCTACTTTTTCCCAGAGGCAGGGTGTGTGTAGGTTTGAACTGGGGCAGCTGACATGACCATCTTATGGGGGAAATTGCAGAAGTTCTCTTCTGGGCTTTTGTTTTGTGTTGCTTTCTTGGTGAGGTAGAAACAAGATAATTGGCTGACTGGGAGGAGAGAGAGGGTGTGAGTGGGTCTCCACAGGGGGGCTGGAGGCTGAGGGACAAGCAGTGAGACCGCCTAGCGGCAGGACACCACCATTGTGGTTTGTGGGGATAAATTTACAGTAAGACCAGTCTGCATGATCAGGGGCTTGTCTTCAGTCCTGTTCAGCTGCATCCTGTTGTGGTTTCAGCAAATGACTGCACAGAAGCGTGCGAGCAGATAGGAGCACCCTGCGCAGCCCACAGGGGGGTGACCAAGCGGGAGGCAGGCATATTCTCGGACCAGGCAGCACAGCGCACAGAGGCCCACTTTCCCCTACGTGATGTATATGTTTATCGCGATCACATTAAAAGTGGCCATTTCTTACTTATTTTTCTGGAGTCAGCAAAGTTGTTTCTAAAGTACATAAGAAAAGCGAACAAGCGAAGAGCAGGCAAAGAAGAAAACTTTTTAAAAATTAAAATGGCCCTTACACATTGGAGAAGGCACTCAGTATTACTCATATTAAGAGAAGAGGGGATTAAGAAGTATTTTAAAATATTATTGCTCACCTATCTGATTGGCAAAGCTCAAGAAATTTGGGAATATCCTCCGTTGGGGGGGCTGTGGACCAGCAGGTGTTGTCTTAAGTGTTGAGAGAGCAGAGCCGGCAGCCTCCAGGGGGCGCACTTCGGCATTAACTGGTAAAGTGACGCTTGCAGGCACCTGTGGACCCAGCGATGCCACGTTTAAGAATCTCTAGAAATTCAAAACACTGCACAGTGTGTATTGGGATATTATTTGTAAGAGCAAAAGATCATAAACGATCCAAATATTCAACAACTCACACCGAAAATCAAACCAAATAAAAGAAGTTGTGTCCATTCGTTTCATTACGACCAGGAGAATTAATATGAACACACAGAGCCAGGCCTGGGGAGGAAAAGCCTGGAAAGGAGTATGACTAAGAAGGAGAACCCAGGGCCTGCTTTTTTTTTTTTTTTTTTTTTTTTAATATATCTTTATTGATTTCACAGAGAGGAAGGGAGAGAGAGAGAGTTGAAACATCAATGATGAGAGAGTCATTGATTGGCTGCCTCCTGCACGCCCCGACTGGGGATGGAGCCCGCAACCTGGGCATGTGCCCTGACCGGAAATCAAACCTCGATCTCCTGGATCCTAGGTCAATGTTCAACCGCCGAGTCAATGATAAGGGGACCTGCTCTTATCACAAATGCTGACGTTGGAACCTTTAGCACCTGGTGAGCAGGTGGCAAGTCCCATAAAGTGCTAGCCGAGGACAATCTGGAGAGGAGGGCATGGCTCAGCCGAGCGCCCGCCCTGAAGCCAAGGGGGCAGAGTGGGTGCCTGTCTCCTAAAGAGCGGCCCCTCTCTGCGGGGAGGCACCCTCCTCAGTGGTCCTTCAGGAGGGTGGTGCATGGAGCAGCGAGGCAGGAAGTGTTGCCGGAGAAACCAGTGGGTCCTGTTTCCCTGACACTAGTGGGAGTGCGGTGGCTCTTGTGATAATTTTTTTTTTTTAAGAGGGGAAATTTTTTTTTTAATCGTCACCTGAGAATATTTTTTTTCCATTGATTTTTAGAGCGCTTGGAAGGGAGGGAGGAGAGAGAGAAACTTCGACGTGAGAGAGACACATCAATTGGTTGCCTCCCGCAGGCGCCTCAACCGGGGCGGGGAACCTGCAACCGAGGTACGTGCCCTTGACCGGAATCGAACCCCGGAACCCTTTGGTCCCTGCTCTAACCACTGAGCCAAACCGGCCAAGGCTCTTGCGATAAATTTAGAAAATGAATTTTCTGAGTCTCGCACGGGAGAGTGAATGGTTTTTGTCGCCGTGGAGTTTATATTCCTCAGGATGCAAAATCTCCTTGTCTTTAACCCCAGTCCTGCAGAAGGCGCAGCTGGGGCTTTAGTAGAGCTCAAAGCAGGGCCAGTGTCCAGAGTGTCCGTTCCATGGTGGAGCTGGGTGCCACGTGGCACCGGCTGATCAAAGCCCATCGGTCACCCCAGGCCGCAGCGCCCTGGGTCAGGGCCAGTGTGGAGGAATGGGGCAGGGCCCCGCCGCGCTTGCAGCACCTGGGGGCGAGGGGAGTCATCAGATTGGAACCCAGAGGAAGGAAGTGGCGGAGAGGGTGGGTGCCGCTCAGACCTGCCAGCCAGGCCGCCTGCTGCCACTTGCAAGGGCTGTGGTCAGGGTTGCAACAGGAGCAGTGAGGACAGAGGAGGCACCTCTGACCACGGGCATTTCACAGCGGGGGAGACAGGGAGTGGGGGTGCCAGGGGAGTGTGCAGGCAGCTTCAGGTCTCGTTGCCAATACAGGCTCCCCAGGAAGCGAAGACGCTGAGGTGTGTTTCCCGAGAGGCTTCTTCCGTGGGGGGCCACCAGCTCCGTAACTCAACACGGGGCCGAGCCCTGCAGCCTGAAAACCAGAGTGAGGCCTCCGCCCCGCAGTCCTGCAGCGCTGAGCGGGGGTCGGTCGGGTCCCCACGCGGGCGTGCTCCCTGGGGAGGACTCCTAGCAGGGAATGGATGGCAGGGCATCTTCGGCACGCGGTCCCTCCCTCGACGGCACAGGTGGGAGCAGGGAATGAATGAGCTGCGTGAGCCCCGCAGGGCGTCCGGACGACATACCTGTGTGTTCTTTGCCTCACCTTTGCCCAGTTAGTTCCCTGGCCCGACCGGCAGGCAGTCCTTTCACTCGCCCCCCCCCCTTGCTCTCATTTAACTCTGAAAGAGGCCCCTGGGCAGTGTCCCCCATGTTCCCCGGAGGAAAGCAGCACCTGTTCCTGCTCTGGGCCCGGATTTGCAGGCGGGGAGTCCCAGGTGCTGGGAAGAGCTGCGGCTCAGGCACCAAGGTCACCGGCTAGAGGAGGGACATAATCAGGTGGATCAGTGGGCGAGAGGTGGGAGGGTAGATGGGCTGAGACAGGGAGGGTGACTGCACGTGGGCCAGGAGATGGGGGGCACCCGAGGCCCTGGAACGCTGGGCTGTGGCTGCGAGGCCGCCCCAAGGACTTCAGTCCCCCACCCCCACCCCCCCACCCCCCCCACCCCCCGGGGCAGGATGACTCAGCACTTCCCATTAGTGTGACTAAGGCCAACCCCGGCCCGGCTGCCTCGGTAAAAACGGGCTGGTCTCCTCCTGGCCTCTGGTTCATTCTAGGTCTACATAGTAAAAGGGACGTGTAGTTCATCCCAGTATTTAATGCTCTTTTATTTCTTCTTTTACACTTGGGCCGGCAGCCTGGACTGGGCAGGTTTGGGCCGATGCCAGCTGCTTTATCTGATCTTAATACTAAGCAGCCTTTATGGCCCATTGCTAGGTGCCCACATTGCACAAAGAGCTTCTGGCGGGTGACCCTCTGAATGCTCAGAGGCGGGTCACAAGGTGGGTGTTATCTCCATCTGCAGATAAGAAAACGGAGACTTCGAGATGTTAGTGAAATGGCTCTGGGACCCAGACTCTGACGCGGGGCTCTTTAAGCGCCCATGCCCTTGACCTGTGCCCTCTGCTGCCCAGCAGAGATTAGAAATGATTCATTGAGCTTAAACAAAAATGAGAAGGTGATCGCACGCAGGGAAAATTTAAAGCAGACAGTGGGCCAAGAATGTGACAAGGAGGGAAGGCTGGGGGTGTCGGTGTTAAGCATGAAGACAGGAAGACATGTGAGAAACGTTTAGGAAATAAAATGGGCAGGACTTGGGGACTTAAGAGAACATAAGAGGAAGGATTACAGAGGACTCCTGGGGTGTCCGGCTTGGGTGGCTGGGTAAATGGGGGTGACTACCCGTGGGGTAGTTTATTGCGAAGCTTAACCTTCAGGCTCCTTCCTTGCATGGGCCCCTCCAAGGCCCTGGGATGGGCCCCAGCAATTTCTTATCCTTAAATCCAGAATCTTTTTCTTAAAGGACCCGTACCCGCTTTAAGCCTCAGACACACAAAGCCTGGATCCACCTCACCCACCCCCTGGCATCGATTCCCCCTCTTCCCACAAGATAAATCTTCCTAAAACGCGGACATCATGCCAGTCCTCCCCTCCCAAAGCTCCTGTCACCAGGTCAGCAGCCTTTTACCGACTTGGCCATTTCACCCTGGGATTGCCTCATAGGCTGTTGAAAATCATCTGCCAACAAAGGTTTGTGGTTTCAGGGAGCTAACCTTTGCCTGTCTGCCAAAGAGCAGCGGAGTCGTTCAAACAAGCTCCAAGTCTTTGGCCCTCCCAGGCCCATTAGCAGAGCCGCCTTAGGGGTGACTGTGTCAAACTTTCCCATTTCCTACCAGTCGGTCCTCTTGATTTTCTGCCTTAAACCCCTGGCCCACCTCAGACGTGGCCACGCCGTGGCGACAGGTGTCTGGGATGCCTCGCACCTGCAGAGCCTCTGGCATAAGCCGATGTCACTCTTCACTGCGGCCACGGGGCACATCCAGCACGCGACCACGCTTTCACATTCTGTGTGGATCCTGAGGAGTCAAAGGCACTCTCTGCCCTCTAGAACTTTCACTCTGGGCTCCACACCTGCGGACAGGAGTTATTCAATAGCTCCGGTACCTGGGATCAAACACGCTGTCGCCTGTGGTCCCAGAGCTGCCCTGGGCCATCCTCTCCCCCGAAAGAGGGGCCGTCTCCATTGTCGTTGGCTGCACCTCCCCCCATAAACTACGTCTGCGAGTGATCCTGCTGTCTGAGCAGCTGCGACGCCGTGTATGAAAAATCTAATTTCACTTCCTCAGCTTTCCCCCCGTAGTGTCCCTTCTGCTTCAGCAGATTCTCGCTCAGACCCACTGCAATGGGACCCGTGATGTACATCTATCATTGCAGCAGTCTCGGTAAACGAGGCCAGCTCCCCGGGTCCCTTTACCTTTAGGGGTAAGGCGAGCCTTGTGTCTTTTTTTTTTTTTTACGTATGTTTTTAGTGATTTTAGAGAGAGGGGGAAAGAGAGAGAGAAACATCAATGATGAGAGAGAGTCATTGATCAGCTGCCACCTGCACACCCCCTGCTGGGGATCAAGCCTGCAACCCGGGCATGTGCCCTGACCGGGAATCGAACCCGTGACCTCCAGGTTCATGGGATGACAGCCACTGAGCCACACCAGCCAAGAAGGCATTGCCTCTTTGAACATACGGTGTGGCCTCCTGTTACAAAAATGGCACTTGGTCAAGTATTTCCACAGCCATCCTCCAGTTTCTCTTGTGAGATGGTAACTTATGAAAAAAAGCTGCCATATAAATAACACAGAATGTTACCAGGAGAAGAGTGTCCTGGGCCACAGAACAGAGTGGCCAGGTTCCGGCCCAGGTCTTCCTCATCCGTGACTCTTCTTTTCAGCTTCCTTCAACGTCTCCGGTGTGGCAACGGAACTCAAACCCGTGACTCAGCATAGCCGCCCCGCTTCCCCCGCCGTGGTCGGCAGCGCTCGGGACTGCGGGTGGAGCGCGCTTCCCGTCGGGAGAGCCAGAGGACACGCACCTGTTCGGGATGCTCCAGGTGAGGTCACCCAGCGGCCGGGTCACAGCTGAGGTGTAATTATTTATCCTCGGGCTCACAGCTGCGATTGGCCCGCCCACCGCCTGTCCTCGTATCTGCGTGGTCCTCCCCCGAGTCTTGCTGTGATCGTGGGAGGGTGGTGTCCCAGCCAACAGGAGGCTCCCTGGTCCTGAGCCGGTCATCTGTGCTTCTGTACCGTGTGTACTTGTGACCAAGGTCATAGGGCCACCTCCCCCTGCCTAACGGGGTGGGGACAGAAAGGCCCCATTTACAAAAGAAGATCGAATTAAAGACAGGGAAGGGGCTGCCACGGGCCCTGCACGAAGGTCTTTTTAAATCTCCTTTGAGGGAAACTCCAGTCCCCGGAGCGCTCAGATCCTTGGAAAGTGGGCCCTGCCCTGCACGTTCCCTGACGTCGCTGTACTTGTTCGTAAGTATTTATCCATTCTGGTGTCCTCACTTCCCAAGTGCTCAGTAAATATTTACTAAACAAACCAGCGACTCTTGCTGCCTACGAGCGCGCTGGGCTGGAGGTGTGAGCGCAATTTTACAGAGAAGGTGCTAGTCACCAGGCCAGCCTTGCAGCCGAGTGCCCCGGCCGGCGACTCGGCAGTTACAGGATAAATCCACGGGCACGGGCCCCTTAGCCTTTCTTACACCCTATTTTTTATATTCGTCTCTTCTGACAATCAAAGCCCAGTGCCTGGCCCGCTGTGGCTCTGCAAGGGACACATTGTATAGACATTGTTGCCAACTCTCGCAGTGGGCCCGGACCCTCCTCAGTGCTTATTTACTGGCTTTCCACAGCTGCAGGCTTTGCGGGGGATGCTGGGGACACAGTGACCGAGACCCACGGTGCCCAGGGCGGGGGCTCAGAGAAGCGACTGGGGGGAGGGGACACACTCAGTGACGGCCTGATTCCAAACCCAGGCTGCCTCCGAAAATAGTGGTTAGTGGTTAGGAACCTGCCACGTGCCGGCCTTCACCCCTTCGCGCACCGGTCAGGGTAAACGACCTGCTGTGATCTCACCGCGAGCGGACGGCGAGGCCCTGATCCGCGGGAGGGCGGCGGGGCCCAGAGCCCACACTGCCCCCCCTGCTGCCCCCCGCTGCCCCCACGCAGCTTCCCCGTGGCGTTCACAGGACAGCAGGCGGGGAAGAGAAACAGTTACGGGTGGGGGGGGCGCGGAAGAGGAGGCACGGGGTGCCCTGGGGTCCCCGAGGGATAAGTCCGTCTAAGGGCCTTGGAAACAGGGCGGGAAAAGTGCCCATCGGACGGATCTCCGGGGTCTCGCCTTTCAGCGGGAATGACCCGTTACTGAGGGAAACATGAGGGAGAGAGGTCACGGCCGGCCTGCTCCCTTCGTTTCTCTTCCTGCTTACTAAATGTCTAGAATTTACCCCGTAGCTGACTGGGGCTAGCACCGTCAGAAACCTTTCCGTTGCAGAGATGTTCAATTGTTTAAAAATGTGGGTCTTCGCCCCGGCGGGTTTGGCTCAGCAGTTACAGCGTCAGCCTGCGGGCCGAAGGGTCCGGGGTTCGATTCCAGCCGAGGGCATGTACCTCGGTTGCAGGCTCGGTCCCCGGCCTGGTCGGGGCTCGTGCAGGAGGCAACCGATCGATGTTTCTCTCTCTCTCCTTTCCACTCCCTGTGAAAAGCAATGGAAAAAACATCCTCAGGTGAGGATTTAAAAACACAGTGGATTTAGAATCAATGAAACACGGTTTGTTGTTGTTTTTTTAAGTAGGAGTATAGCTGGTCTCTGTTCAGGGCCTATCACGCCAAACACCGCCGCCCGCTGCGGGACTGCCTCCCTTTTGAGATCTTGTTGGAGCCAGAGACCATTCTCTTGGGGCGGGAGTGACCCCGCGCCCCACGGCCAGCGCGGCAGCCGGGGGGAAGTGTGCTCAAGGTGACAACTGGTTTCTCGTCCGTTCCCTGTAGACCTTCAACACGGTAGCGTTCACTAAATTCTAAATTACTTTTCAAATTAACTCAGTAATTCATCACTGACATCACTGTAAAATCTGTTCATGAAAATTGTTACTGGTTCCGTGTTATTACATAAAAACAAATAATGCAGCATAAAATCAAGTAACATCCACTGTCAAATACACAGCATCTTCACAGGGCATCTGAATCCCATGCTGGACCTCAGATTAGTATGCCCCTAACAATGTACGGAATGATCCGGAAAGAACTGACAAATATGGCATGTGTTTACGTGTCTGTAACATGTTTATGAGAAATACAAACGTGGTCAATGCCTAGCGCCTCCCTGTGGCCAGACACTAAGAGGGTCACCGGCGGTCTGACACCCAGGCGCGGCCCTGTGTTTACTGCTTACCAAGCGGTCCATCTGGAAGTCTTCCATCCTTTCTGGATCACCTGCATCAGTTAATGGCTTCCTCTGAGAGGGCTTGGATGGCACTTGGCACCCCTAGTCTGGGGGCTATGGTGCCCTGAGAATGTATTTATTAGGCTCCCTTTATAGGGTGCCATTTAGAGGTGGATTTGAGGTGAGCAGGTAATTCTTTATCTGAGGACAATGACTTTACTCCAGGTATCAGGGAGTGATGGTGGCACTGCCTTCCCTCTACAACCCACCCTTGAGACCAGACCCACTGGGTGACCGCCCACGAGTCTAGGGCAGCTCGGAGAGCCTTGGGATTGCCGCAGCCCCCGTGGCGGGGAGCTACTCCAGGCTTGTTCTCAGAAAGGGAAGTTCCTGGGCAGTGAGTCACCGTGAAAGCCAGGAGACAGCCAGCGTGCCTCTGACCACGTGGTGACCATTAGCTGCAGGCTGTCTCCCCGTCACAAGCTCTGCCGTGAAACTGCCCCGTAGGGGGTTGTTTTTCTGGCCAAATGTCATCTTTGAGAAATATTTCAGTGGAGGGTTTGCTGGAGGAGCCGGCTTGGAGTTTCACAGTGAGCCAGAGGGAATCGGTGGCAGGTCGAGGGGGCTCCCTGGTTGAAAATGCCGCCCGAGCTGACTGCAGCCACAGACAGGACTCCATCAGCTGACATAAATCAAAGGTGACCTTCATGCCGATAGATTTATCGGGTCCGTCTGAGGAGAGCTCTTTATAAAGTCGCAAAGGACTCACAAGAGCATTCAGACTCAAGGTGTCATACCTTTTTAAATGTTTTCTTTACTCTTTATCAGTGTTTCTTTTTTGACGGGATGAAATCATGCTGACTATAGATGAAAGTAGAGCTATCTCCATGTTTCCTTTGTAAATAAACATGGATGTGTGGTCACAGAGGCACATCTTAGTAATGAGTGGCAGCTGGAGGCAGGGAATGCAGGGTGAGGTCCAGGGCACATGCCAGACATACTCCACCATTCAGGGCCAGGACAACAATGACCGGTATGTGACAGTCACCAGCAACCATTCAGAGGGTGGCAGCTCTCCTTGCCTTACGCAGACCATCCATAAATACTTGCTGAGATCACCCACAACACACGTGCTGAATGAGTCATCAATGAATGAGTTGAACAGGCGGAGCGTCTGAGAGCTGCGACCCGGGATTCGGTGCCCCAGAGCCCAGGGGGAGGGTCCTGAAGTCTGAAAATGTAGCTATATGATTCCGTCCTGTGTTGTAATCTAACATCAACAAACCATTTGTTAGGAATTTGCTTGTTTCTAGACCTGGTAGCCACCTCTGAGAGGGTCAGGAGACTTTCCGGGGAAAGATACCCAAGTTGGGTCTTGATTATCAGAGGAAGTTCAACAGGTTGGAGGAAAGGACCTGAGAAGACACTCCTGGAGGAGAGAGGGGTCTGTTTGGGGACCTGCACGTGACCTTGCTTGGCTCACTTAGGAGCGCAGCAGAAGATGAAGCAGAACCGGTGGCAAGAGCCAGTTTCAGAGGCCTTGGAAACCACGCTACAGGGTATGGAGGTTATAGAGGCCGTCAGGAGCCCATCGAGGTTACGAGCCAGGCGGCCATGTGGTCATTCCGTCAAAAAGCGAGTGCGGAATGTCTACTGTGTTTCAGACCAGTGCTCGGTGCTGAGCTGCAAAGGCAAACTTGACAGAAGGAACTCAGAGCCTAGGAAAGAAAAATCTAGACCAGTGAGTGCAATGGAATAGTAGTAATGATAATAATAATAATAGTAGCTTACATTCATGGAGCACCATGTGCTAGGCATGTGCATCCTAAGAACCAGAACTAGGAGACAAAAGCAAATGTTTCCATGCTGCATAAATGGAAATAATTTGAGACTAGAAGATACCTCCTCACAAAAGAGACTAGGCTGTGGGAATCGAGCAACAGAGAACCTTCAAAGAAATAACCGTTGTTACCTATATGCTTGGAATCAAATGAACCTTTTACCATGTGGGTGGAGTACGTTTTATTCTCCCGTCTTCGGGACATAGAGAGCTCACCATTGCTCACCCACGGCAGCCCCTGCAGAAGGAGAACTGCCACTCGGGAGCCACCGGCCTTAGCGCGATGACAGCCAGCCACCTGGATCCCACTGACAGGACAACTGGTCTCATCTACCTACAGCCTTAGAAAGAGCAGAGGCATCTGTCTGCCAATCTATTGTCAGGCAGCCAGCACCAGGGGTCAAGGGACACTGAAAGCGTAACCCGTGACTCCTGGGAACAGGCAGGTGTGTTCCGTGAGCCAGGCCAGCCCCGGCCAGCCCGGAACCAGGTGGCCCTGGGCTTTAATCATGACGCCCTGCTTACCAGCAGCATGGCCTTGGGCGGGTTGCAAAACCGCTCCGCCCATTTCCCCATCCACACACTGGCGAGTGGCAAGACTAATCTCTCGTGTGGGGTGTCGTAGGAAGTACAGGAGATGTGTGGAAAGAGCCTAGAATTAGGTGCTCTTACACACACACACGGGAGGAGACTTGCAGGGGATGGATGGGTTTATGGCATTGATTGTGGTGACGGTGTCATGGGTGTGTACTTACCTCCAAACTCACACGTTAAATGTGTTCAGCTTTTCATATGCCATACCTCAGCAAAGTGGTTAAAAAGCAAAAATAACCTAGAACAATGCCAGTGACAGAGGAAACTTTCAATAATTGTCTCATTCTTTCCCCAAAAGCGGTTTCTTTGCCGTTAAGATACAGAGGAAATTCACTCCCTCGTTGAATTGAGCAGCAGGTGTTCCCTGCTGAAGGGGGGGAGCCCAGCCCACGACCACTCATCCAGCCGGGCGCCGGGCCTCTCTCTCTGATTTGCACGAAGATGTCTGACGCAGGGATGATGAACTTGGACTTCGCCCAGTTTGTGCCTGATGGGGAGACGGACAAGTAATCAAGAATTACAATGCACAGAATCGCTGCTGCTACAGGGAAGGTGCCGTAGGAGCACAGGAGAGATTTTAAATCAGACACGGCGAGGGTCTGTGACTTCTGGAGGAGGCTGTGGAGAAAGATGTCCCAGGCAGGGGAGTGGCATTCAAGTACTTACCCATTCATCCTGTCAGTAAACACGATCGAGAATCTACCATGTTCCCGCGGGGAGTAGGGCAAAACCTCCCCTCTTGTGGTTCTAAGAGAGACAATAACTGAACTGGGAGAAGATCAGGGAGCACAGCGAGCTTTAGAGCATAACACGGGCGTGGCGGTGGGGGGGGTACGGGGGCTACCTCAGGCTGGGGCGTGGGGAGGCCTCCCGGGGAGGCGTCATTTAAGCTGAGATCTGAGTGGCAGTTGTGGGAAGCTCAGGAGGCGTCCTATCGGGCAGACGGAGGAGCCGTTACAGGAGGTCTTAAGGGGGAGTGGACTTTGTATTTGGGGGTGGCAGAGATGGCTGGTGAGCCTGAAGCACGGTGGATGAGGAGAGGCCCGGGAGATGGGGTGGAGAGGGAGGCGTGCAACCCTGCAGAGGCAGGCGAGGCCCAGCAGCTTGAGCATGGGGAACTCGGGGACCTGCTAGGGGTTCCCTCCCGTGTGTAGGGCTCATCCTGTGACAAGTCTGGGCAGCGTGATGTGGACAGAGGTCCTGGGGAAGGTGTTCTTTCCTGAATGAAGGGGCGGAGCCCGGTTGGGAGGAAGCCCTTTGTCATGTTCCCAGTTACTTGGTGACTCAGTGCTGCTGGGAGTCTTCTACTTTCTTCAAATACATTGCAAAACCAGTGTGTTGAGTTAGGGGCCCTGTCTTACAAGGTCTGTGGCTAAATCTTTCTGTATTTGTGCGGATCCGGAGTTAAACTGTAGATGTAAAGACACAGTTAAGGTGATTTTATCAAAAGTACGGAGTTCATTACACCAAAAGTAACACTCCGTGTGTACAATGTCGCTCCCTTTTCATGGCCCAGAAAAATCTAGTCAAGGAGACGTTGTTCAACAGCCATTGAACCTATACTACCCATAATTACAAAGAAAGTACTTGTCTATGTGCCGTGAGGGATACAGGTGATGAAAACGTCTTAATCTTAGGAAGCTGACAGTTCCATGAGATGACAGTGTGTTTACAAATAAATGTAAACCCGGTATGTACGTGGCCATGGCTAGTTGCCCCAGAGAAGCCTCTGAGCCACCACGAGTGGATGCAGATGAAAGGACTGTGCCCCACACGCAGGCAAAGCACACGTTTCGAGGCCGGGAGCCTGGACGGCAAGCCTGGGTGATGTAGCTCGCAGAGCAGCAAAACTGTGGCCTCCGTCGTTTCTGCTTGATAAGGAGCCTGGGGCTATAAAGCAGATCCACACTCCTCCAGCCTGGGGCCATCTCCCTCCACGTTAGCCAAGGTCGCCGGGTTGGGTCCACAGTCACCGGGAGGGAGGGCAGGAAGGAGGCAGTGGGAGCCGTCTGCCCCCTGCATCCTGACTGGTGTGCCCGCTCTGTGCCCGCTCCGTGCGGCTCGCTTGCTGCCTCAGGATGAGGGGTGTGAGGTCCACCCTGAGGCACTGCCCTCTGAACAGCACCTCTCAGCAGGCTGTGTGGCCCACAGAGCCTTCCAGGGAGATTTAAGGGTCCTGAGGAGCGGAAACAATACTGGCCGAGGGCTTCATGAAGGAGGTGGCGTCCGAGCTGGGTCTTGAGAGACGGGTCACGTTCTGCAAGGTGAGGATGGGAGAAGGCGGTCCGGAGACCTTGGGCCGACACGGGTGACACGCTGGGCGGAGAGCAGGGCTGCGGGCCGGGCCACCGGGCGTTGCAGGCAGCGGTGAGCGGTGGGCTGGACGGGCGTCCAGGCCGGGCTCGGAGGGCTAGCATTCAACGTCCGGGGGAAGGGGAGCCACGGGAGGCTTCTGAGCAACCGTTAAGGTGCGTGAGTTAGCAAAATAAATCTGGCAACATCGCCCTGTGCGAAACGCGGGTGACGTAGCTGGGAGGTCCCTTAAAATGGCCAGGCCCCCCCGAGGCCACGTGCGGCTGGAGAACAGCCCTCGAGGAGCCTTAGTACCAAACGGCTCGCTCTGTGCGTGGGGTCGGGGTGGGAGGTGCTCAGCCCAGAGGGGGCCCCGTGTGAGCCAGAGTCCCTGGGACCCGGGCGACAACAGCCCTGCCGGGAACGCACGCGGGGAAGACAGGAGAGGGCTGGGGGCCCCGGGAGCTTGGGGCGCAATGGACAGAAAATGCGGGAGGAACTCAGGGGGCAGGTGCGTGGGGGCGAGTCCCCCCCCCCACGCTGAGTCAGGCGGCTCGTGTTTCGGGGCCCTGACAGCAGGAAGGCAGAGGCGGGTCCTAAACCGCGACGAGTGCGGCGGGGGAGGCGGGTCCGGGAGCACCCCGGGGTGGGGGTGTGGGGGTGGGGTGGGGCAAAGCACACACTGCGGAGGTCGGCGTCCGCAGCTCCCGAAGGTGGGACCGGCTGTGACGCTCCCGGAGCCCGGCCCCGACCGACCCCTGCGCGGCGGGTGGAGCGCGGCCCACGCGCCGGGTCTTTCTGGTCTAACGCGCAGGGCGCGACCGGCGCGGCTGGGCGGGGGGAACGCGCCCTTCTGGGGGCGCGGAGGCTGAACCGCAGCCCGGGCAGGCACTGGCGGCCGCTAACCTGACTCTGACACCCGCGGAAACGGCCCCGGGCGGGCCTGGCCGCGGGGGAGGGGAGGGGGGCGAGCAGATGCCCGGCGGCGGGGCGGACGGGCCGGCGGGCGGCGTAGCTCCGGGGGGCGGCCGGCTGTCGTCATCACGCACGCCCCGCCCCCGTCACCCGCGGCGGGCACGAGTCCTTTCCAGGCCAGGCCGGAAGCAGGGGCGGGGCCCCGAGGAGCGAGCGGGGGCGCGGAGAAGCCCGTTGGGAGGAGCCGGGAAGGGGACGTCCCTCCCCCTCGGGAGCACTACATTTCCCAGAGTCCAGTGCGGCAGAGAAGACTGGCTCTCGGGGCGCCGCCGGGACAGGTGCAGCATGGGATTGGTAGTCCGCGTCGAGCTGGGGCGCCAGTGGGGCGTCGGAAGCGAGAGGCACGGGGATTGGCTAGTGAGAGCTCGAGCCCCGCCCACTGGTGGTGACAACAGGCGGCGGTCTTGCTACTTAAGGCGTCGTGGCCCCGTCCGCCCCGCCTTAGCTCCCGCGCTAGAGAGAAACATGTATCGTTTCCGATCGCAGCTCTTCACGGGGATTTCTGCAGCCGCCATCGCCCGCTCTCACCCACGCCGCTCCTCGCCCCTGTTAGCCGAAGCCTCGCCGCTCAGCCGCCCGCCGCACCGACGCTCGAGTAAAAAGTGCAGCTCCATTGGCTGATCCTCGTTGAGCTCCGAGTCTAGGCGGCACCGGGCGTCCCACGATGCCGAAGAATAAGAAGCGGAACACTGCCCACCGCGGTGGCAGTGGTGGCGGCGGCGCAGGGACAGCTTCACCGACGGCGGCGACAGCAGGTAAAGCGGCCATCCCCGCCGCCGGCGTCCCGGTTGCCGGCCGGGTTGGCGGGTCTTTCCGCCTGGGGCACGCTGGGAGTTGTAGTCCTCTCTCTCCCGACGTGCGGGTCTGCCGGGCGCTGGGCGAGGCTGGCGAACTACAGCTCCCAGTGTGCTCTGGGGCGCCCCTCGCGCGATTTGGAGCTGGCGTGCGAGCCGCGCTCCCGGGCGCAGGCGGTGGGGGCGGGGAGGGGCGGATGGGTCCTGGGGCCCGAGAGCGGGCTGGGGTCGGGGTTTCGCGGCGCTGGCCGGGGGGGTGACTGTCCTCAGAGGCCAGGGCCTGCGCTGGAGGGTGGGCAGAGCTGGGAGTGGCGCCCCTGCTGTCACCGGTCTCCTGGCCGCCTGCTCCAGCGTGGAGTTGTCGGCGATGCCAAACGTCCGCCGGGCTTGGACGCGCTCCGGGGTCACGCGGCCGGGCCTCGCGCCGCGGGGCGGGCGTGACGCAGCGGCGCCCAGGTGGCACCCGCGTGCCCACCCGCGGGGCCCGAGGCGCTGGAGCCCGGGGGCCGCTGTCCCAGCCCAGGTTTGCTCCGACCCCTGCCTGGCGCCCGCAGAAATCCCGGGGCCCCCGCTCCACGGCCACCGGGGAGGCGGCCTCCCGGTCCCCGGGGCAGACACCACGCGCTCTCCGTGCCGTGGGCTCTCTGAGCCCGGGGCAGGAGGTGGCGGGAGCTCAGGTTGCACTTGGCCCAAAGTTGAGTGTTTTTGTGTCCTCGCTGCCAAGTTGAAGGTTTTCCAGGGTGGGTAGGTGCCTGACTGAGTTCATGAGTCTCTGCTGCTAGTGACACAGTTAAGACAAAAGGACCCGAAGCAGACACCTCCACGAGACACCAAACTCATACCGAACATGAAGCAAACTGGGCAAAAGCATCTCAGTTAGTCATGGTTTTTTTGAGATTTTGAAGTTCAGCATTGGGGTCGCCTCTGACTGTCGCCTAGGAAGTGCTTCTAGTTATTAGATATTTGTCAACACTGTTGCCACTCTGATCCTCAGAAGGATACTCCGTTCATTAGGAAGTAGCCAGTTTTCTTGTCAGAGACGTTTGGAAACCGGCTTTTTAAAAGTTTCCCTGTAGGATCAGCGTGAAAGATTGTGATCATGTACGAAACATTTAATGATTGACAATAGGAATGGGTTATTATAAATGCAGTGCTGTTTTCTTTTCTTTCTCTCGCTCTTTATTTGGATCGGACGCTCTTGTCCCTGAAGTTCGTTCCTGATCATCACAGGGTAAAATAAAATATTTTGTTGTGGCATCTGGTTGCTCTGTGAACTGAGACACCTCTTTCCCTCTCTGCACTTGGTCTGAAACAAGCATTTCATTCTGTCTAGCAGGGCCTTATTAATGTTAGTCTTTAAGCTTGCCTTTTGTTGATGAAACAAATAATGAAGGAGCAGCAGGCCGAAGCCATTTGGACATTGTGATGTTGCTAATGGCTCCTTGATGACAAACAAGCCTTCGTCCCCTTGGAGCTTCCTGTTGGGCCTCCTTCCTTCCTGGGACTTAACAGAATAACCAGTCTTACTGCTGCTGCCCTTTCCATTGCTTTCAGTTGGAAAGGTGTCCATAAACAGCGTATGTTAGCACGTATAAGAAATTGGAAAAGGCTTTGATTAGTTTATAAAGCTGTGTGCTTGGGATATCTGGAAGTTTGCGCTGGAACTTGCTAACTCTGCCCCTGAGAGTGGGGTGTGGGTGAGATTTACTTTTTTAAAACCTTGATTTGGTTCCATGTGAATGTACTACTCATTCAGTAAGTAAATGAATAAATAATAGTTGAGTAGAAGATGGAAAGTTGTCAGACACTTGTACCTAAAAGCCGCTTACCTTATTGGTCTTTTTAAATGACATCTGAAAGAAATGGGGTTCAGACGAGATCTTCACATGTACAACCAGAAGATAACCAGCTTCTGTTACTTTAATGGGTTTTCTATTTAGATTATTTTGTGAGTGGAGGGCTCCAGGAAGCTGATGAAGTTGACCTCTTGTACAGGTGTGCATACTTGGAATAGCAGTTAATTCGAAGAGAGCGTTTTTTAGGGAAGATCAGGGCCTTGTTAGTAAGTGAGCCCTCTAAGAAATATGGACCTGGTGTCCAGGGTTCCTCCACCTCATCGATGGCACGGCACGTAGGGTCGCGAGGTGCAGGATTCTGACGTGGATGTAAGGCGTTCATACAGGGTTCTTTTTTTTTTTTTAATCCTTTTACATTTTAGGAAATCACTGAAACTTAGAGAAGGGAGCCGAGTAAATCTGTCTAGGAATAGTCTTGACAGTTTAGAAATAGGCTGAATATAAAAACTGTAAACGGGTGAATAAATGTTAGTAAAAGTTAATCGGGTGACTCAGCCGTTGCCATGACTTCAGGTCATGAAACAAGTGGAGACAAACGGTGACGTCATGGGTCTTGGTTGGCTGGTTCTTGTGCTGAGCACTCTGGTTAAGAAGTTTGGGGCCTTGGCTTCACTGCTTGTTTTCTGTGCTCTATGACTTCGATTGGCACAGGTCCTTCCCTTTGGGACAGAAAGTGCACTTGAAGGCTGCTCGCTTCCTTTGCTGATACGAAAACCTGCTAAGTTCTCTTCGGTTTTGATTTTTTTTTTTTTTAAAAAAAAAAAAACAACCTCTGTTTTAAAATGAACAACCCAGCAGCAACAGACTTAATCTTAGAGGATTTTTAAAAAACTTATCTTAGGTACAAATGATACAGATTTCTTGAATATAGGGACCTAGTGATATTTGGAAATCTTCAATTTCAGTTATAAGGAAACGTGCTCAGAGGTAAATCAGGTCACTTTTGGCCAGAATTTGGGATTGTTTGAATTCAGTGCTCGATGTAATTCATGACTGGGCAATCCTGTTGTTAATAGGAAATTCCTACAGGAAACAGAGACTAGACTGATACTGGGCAGGAATACAGGTTTATTAGGTTAATGAAGTTGACAGAATGGTTCTAGTTTTTAAAAGATTTTCTTTTTTAGTAACAGCACTGATACTTTTAAATTGTTGGTAATGGTTAGACCCTTTCTTTTACAGGTAATTTAATAGGCTGTGTCACATACCAAAACTCACACTTTAAGCCTTTTTTCCCTTCTCATTTGAAGTTATCTATAAAACTGCCACCCTGTAACTCCTTAAATTCCCTTCACATGCGACACGTGCAGCCTAAATCCCGGCCCACTCCCCGAGCTTCCTGAGCCCAGTCGTGCTTGCTGGAAAACACGTTTGTCTTGTCTTGCGCTGACCTGTGGCGTCATCTTTGTCTCTGGGCCTGTGTCCGTTGTCCCCGACGGGAAGCCGGGGCTCGGCAGTGCACCTTCCCCCTGCATCCCCGCTCTGGGAACGGGAGCTGCCCTCAGGTGGTGGGTGTGTTTCTGAAGGTGATGGGTGCTGTGAATTGTTGATGCTCTGAAGGACATCATAGGTGAATTATTTTAGACGTTTTTGTGTGGTCTTTTATAATTTAATCCTCTGTCTTCTTAAATAAGTGCTGGGTTTTTATGACTGCGTTTCTCCTAAGTAAATACTGAGATTCCCAAGTTAGACGCTGGCACCCTGGCTGCCACTGACCCTGCCTCCCCCGCCCGCAGGGGGCCAGCGCCGGAGCGTCCAGCCCTTCAGCGACGAGGATGCCTCCATCGAGACCATGAGCCACTGCAGCGGCGACAGCGACCCCCCCAGCCTCGTCGAGGATGGTAGGCCGCCTCCCTCTGTTGGGGGGGGGGCGGATTGTCTGGGAGCGAGGTGGATGGGTGCTGCCCCCCTCCCCCACCCAAGTGACAAGGGTCATTGGTTGCTGTTGTCCTAGGACCAGAGGCCCTTGACGAGGAGGGGACGCAGGAGGACCTGGAGTACAGGCTGAAGGGGCTCATTGACCTGACCCTGGACAAGAGGTGGGCCACGCACGCTCTGCGCCTTCCCTGTGCCACGTGCGCAGTTCTGAGTCAACAATGTGGTTTTTTAAAAGCCTGATTTGTTTACTTTGGATGTTTAAATGTTTCTTGTTTCTTTGGACTTTGGATGTGAATAGAAACATGCCTTAGAATTCAGATTGGTGGGCCCGGGTTAGGCGTTGTTCTAGCGGAATAGCAGGGGCTGCGTTTGGCTGTAGCCAAGGTGGCCTTGTTGAGTTAAAGGTTAATTTCAACTAGGAAGGACACCTAAGCTTCCCTTGCCTCTTGTTCAGCAGCTTTGTTATGGACGTGAGAAATATCAAAAATAAGTCGTCTTCTTCCCAGTAGCCCTGGGACTCACTTAAAACAAATAGATTAAAATGCCCAGATGATGAAACAGGAACTCTAGACTTGTGGTGTTAAAGAAATGTGAGTTTACTTTAAATGTAGAGGGTCTTCCTGTGACGTGTTATATGGTACTAGAGGGGAACTGTCTTGCCTATTGAAACTATGGAGTACTATGCAGTTATTTAAAGTTGTGGCTTTAAAGCATAAACAGAAACCTTCTGTGATATAAAGTAGCTTAAAGTCTGTGTAATAAGGTGAGTTGTAGATGAAAATTATATTATTTAAAATGTTTTTGCTCACTGACAAATAGATTTTTAAAATCTCTAAGCAGAGAAACATGAAAGGGGAAATGAGCTAAGTTTTTAACAGCCATTGACAGTGCACTCCAGCCGGTCTTCCTTCTCCTACATTGTGTTTTCAACAGTGCGAAGACCAGGCAGGCGGCTCTGGAAGGTCTTAAAAACGCACTGGCTTCCAAACTGCTCTCTGAATTCATTCTGGAAAGAAGGATGACCCTGACCGACAGCATTGAGCGCTGCCTGAAGAAAGGTACTGTCCTCACGTTCGAGCCGCAGGCTCGGGACTCTCGGGCATGTGCTCCCTTTGCAGTGTCGTTTGTTAACAGCACCGGTGACTGGCTTCCCCTTACACCTGTAACCGGCTAGGGAGGCGCCGGGCTCGTGAAACTCGAGGCCAGACTCATTAGAGGCTTCTCTCTGTGGTAAACAGCTTGAAACCAGGAAGGACGGGGTGACTGTCACCCTTCGTTGTGTCAGACCAGGGGGTGGCCGCTGTCATGTGTATGAAATGTCAACAAAAGCTAGTATTAAAAAACCCAGTCTCCATTTTTCTGAAATTGAAAAAGTGTCATAATTTTCTAGCTCATTTCCCCTTGTACTTATTTAAAACAATCATACCTGTGGCTGACATTTTTAGGTTGTCCCTCGGAATATTTTAATTCTAGAACTTTATAATAGAGATTCTGGGATTCTTATTGTTACAATAGTAGGACTTTCAAGAAAAAAGAAAGGCCTTAAAGATTAAGTCTGGTATTACCAGACTTTTCCGTTTTAGGAGCCACCACAATTTAAAAGATTTGGAACTGCCACCTTAATTATTTTGCCAAGTAAGAACATTTTGAAAAGAATTCCCTTCTATTATGACTTCATTAACAATATTTCTGGCATGAACCATGTAGGAAGCACACATGTCCCTTTAAATCGAATGAGATTCGCTTTATGCCCTTACCGTCCCTGCGCCGCAGGTGACCTTGGTCTTGCTGAGCCGGGCGCTCACTGTGCAGCGTGAAGCCGGGCGGAGACTGGCCCAGGCTGTGGAGCTTGTTCGTGCGTCTCTCATAGCAGAGCCAACTTTCCTGAGGGGCTGCAGTGGCTTTGTTAAAGGTGTTTCCGTGGAAACTGGCTCCTGTAAGGTGGTTGGGCTAGGTGACCTTTAAAAACTCCATTCCGTCCTGCACATTTTATACATTTTTAATTGATCATAATGTCACAACTTAAGTTCAGAATGTGCCCAAGTCCTTCAGCGCATGCAGTTCTCGAAAGAGTTAATTCCCATTTACCTTTATACTAACGTGTCTCCGCGCTTTTAAAGAATGCTTCATTTCCCCTCGCTGGGCGCCCTGGAGGTTAGTTTGCCCCTGGGCTGGGGGGAGTGGCGCGGGGGCTCCGGTCTGGCGGGGGGCTGGGGACCGCGCGCCGCTCGTCCGCTGGCAGCGCCCCGTTTTCTGAGCTGGGCGCCGCCTCCCTGCTCCCTTGAGGTCCCCGTCGATCTGCACTTTACCGAGGAGGGTAGGTTCGGGCACAAGAGCGATGAGGTGGGCACGGGCGGCTGAGGAGCGGGGTCTGCGTCCAGTTCCAGCTCTGCCGGGGTTTCGAGTCCCCGCCACAGCTGCCCCCGGCCTCCTCACAGGTAAAAGCGACGAGCAGCGTGCGGCGGCCGCCCTGGCGTCCGTGCTGTGCGTTCAGCTGGGCCCCGGCATTGAGAGCGAGGAGGTTTTGAAGACCCTCGGACCCGTCCTGAGGAAAGTCATCTGCGACGCAGCGGCCAGCACCCAGGCGCGGCAGGCGGTCAGTCGGGCTTTGAATGTGTTGGTCTGTCCGGGCCGCACACCCGGGCGTGCGGATGGTGACAGGGCAGGCGTAGGGTTAGAGACCCTGGGGCGGCCTGGGGGGGCCAGCGACGTGGCGCGTGATGAAACCTCACGGGTGCCCAGCACTGTTCCTGTGGCCGCCCGGTCCGAGCCGCGCTCGAGGGTTGGTGCCCGTGTGTCGCCAGCAGGCTGTCTGTAAAGGCCGTATTGAGTCGTACTGGGTGAGCTTCACCTTGGTGATGTCCTGTACTCACTTTCGCCCCCTTTTTCCCAACAAAAGGCAATTATAGGATTCCCACCCTCTTTTCAACATGTTCCAAAATAAGTAAAATCTGAATTAATGAAGTGCTTCTCTAGGTGAGAAGTTTAAGGATGATTATTTAAGTTTGATGAGATTTCTGCTCCTGGCTGCTTATATTTTGGAAGCTAAATTTTTTTGGAAGTTTCATAGTGGACTCTACATTAAAACAAATGAATATAAGTGATTTAAAAAACCTGTAGCAAACTTAACGTGTTGAAGACTTTTAACAGGGAGATAGTGTTCTTTATCCCAAACGTCAGAGCTTCGTCTCTGCCTCGAGGTGGAGCTGAAGTTTGCAGCGATCTGCTAGGTGAGCGCAGGCCAGCCGAGAGACACGCGGTAACCTTCTGACATCGTCTCCGAGTTTGGTAGCAGAGTTTGGGCCGAAACCCGCCCCTTCCCTTAGCTCTTGACCTGCAGTCTCCTCTCTTTTTAATACTGTGCTTGGAACCCAGTGTAGTCGTGCAGTTGAGAAAATTTTCACGTTGAGTTACAACAGCAGGAAGCTGTAGAATTAATAAGATGACAAACATTAATGTCTGTGTGTTTTTTATTTTTTTAGTGTGCAACATGCTTTGGTGTTTGCAGTTTTATTGCCACGGATGACATCACTGTGAGTAGAGGCCTTTGACTGTAGTTACCTTCCCATTCCTAATTTAAGATGCTCATCCTATGTCTTGTTCTTACGCATTAGGAGCTGTTTTCAACTCTGGAGTGTTTGGAGAGTATCTTCTCAAAGTCCTACAAAGAAAAAGACACTAGCGTCATCGGCAGCTCCCCCAGTACAGTGCTCTACATCAGCTCGCTCCTCGCGTGGACGCTGTTGCTGACCATATGCCCCATCAATGAGCTGAAGAAAAAGCTGGAGATGTGTGTTTTCAATTTCATGTTTTATAAAAGCATTGATCGACATCTTTATGTGTGTTCACACAAGTAATAACTACTGTCTTCCAGGCACTTCCATAAGCTTCCAAGCCTCCTGTCTTCCGACGACGTGAACATGAGAATAGCCGCTGGGGAGTCATTGGCGCTTCTGTTTGAATTGGCCCGAGGGATGGAGAGTGTGAGTATCCTGTGGTCACAGGGACGAGTGGTCACAGGGACGTTGTCTCCTCTCGTCACCCTCACAGTGCAGCACGGGTGGGACCTGGAGCCTGGCCAGCTTGAGACCTGGTGACCGAGCACCTGCTTTTTGGCAGCAGCAATGTAGTTGTTTTAAAAACCAAAACCAGCCCTTGCTGGTTTTTCTCAGTGGTTAGAGCGTCGGCCAATAGACTGAAGGGTTCCGGGTTCGATTCCCAGTCACGGGCACGCACCTGGGTTGCAGGCTTGATCCCTGGCCCTGGCCAGGGCATATGTGGGAGGCAACCAATCGATGTGTCTCTCTCACATCCATGTTTCCCTCTCTCTCCCTTTTACTCTTTCCGAAAAGTAGTGGAAGAAATATCCTCAGACAAGGATTTAAATAAAGAAAAATAAATAAAAACTGAAACCAGTGGGGTTGGTAGAGCAAAACAGGTTCAGCAGCGCCATCTATTCACGGGAGCATCATGTTTGCTGCAGCCTGGAGGCTGGGAGATCGTTCAGATGTGACACATTGAGGTGACTCAGGCGTGGATGCTTCACCATAAATGTTAGACAGATGTGTGATCTATTAAGACAGCATAGGTTTGGGATCAGATGAGTTTAGTCACTGTTTTACTAAAGGTGGCACTTTATTTTTTTTTAATTTCAGAGAGAGGAAGGGAGAGGGAGAAAAAGAGAAACATCAGTGATGAGAGAGTCATTGATCGGCCGCCTCCTGCACGCCCCCGACTGGGGATGGAGCCCACAGCCCAGGCCTATGCCCTGACCGGGAATCGAACCTCGATCTCCTGGATCCTAGGCCGATGCTCAACCGCTGAGCCACGCTGCTCAGGCTAAAGATGGCCCTTTAGACTGGGCCCTGTGCTTTGCAGTCTCCCCGCACCATCACTCGTGGGTGCTCGTTTCCACAGCCAGCCTGGAAGTGTGTGAGTCTGTGACAGGCTGCCCGCTGTCCTGGTGGTGTCCACTTTAGCACCCATAGTCCTGTGCTCTAAGGACACCCTCGTCTCAGGCTTTCGGGACATTTGGTCACCCTGATTGTGACCTCTGTTAGGAATCTTGAGTTACTTACTAGGTCTTGTTAATTTAAGGAGAAAGACTGTTTCCAGAATGAAACCTCTGCAGTTCAATGATGTGACAGTGAGTAGCGTCCACTAGGGTGCGCCCTTGCTCTGGGCCTGTGTTTAGGCTCGAAAACTTCTCCCTGGGAAGTGTCTTCCCAGCACCACCTTCCCCCTCTTTTTTTTGAAGCAGAGCAGGTAGGAATGAAAAGGAAGTTGTTGATGCCGTCAGTAGCTGATCTCTTTATGTGAGAAACTGAACTCAAGCCCAGTGATCAATTTAATTTTACGGAACGAGTTAATGGCTCCTTAACCTCAAGGCACAGAAATGAGAGTCCCAGTGTTTAACCTTTCATTCCTCTACTGGCTAGAAATGGTCATCTCTTTTTCTCTTGAAATGTATCTTAACAGTGATGCATTATGAGTGAACTCATAATGCAATTTAAATTATAGGTGTTGAATATGTTTACTTAAATTTGTGTAAGTATATATTACTGCCTACGTACCTCCGGTTCCCTGGCTTAGTAAGTCATGAGAGAGAGCCAGGAGTGTTTCATGGACCCAGGTCCTTGTCAAGGACAGAAATGAACTGGCTTATAAATACAGCTGAGTATTTGCTTGCTCTTTGTTACAGAAATGAGCTTTCTGCAGGAAGCGAATGGGTGGAGATGGGTAGCTATGGGGGTGTTTAACAATCGAACCAGGTGCTGATCTCGCAGGGTGATTTAAAGGAGGGTCCTCGTAGCGACGTGTGGTGTGGAGTCACTCAGAGCCTCTTGCTGACATAAGTGTTTTGCGCTGTTACTAACTAGGGTATCTACCAGTGATGGATCTGCCTGGGATCCATCGTAGAAAAAGGCGATCCACTGCCTAGTTCTTAGAACAGATTCAGGGGATGTGTAGTTTTTTAAATTGTTGGTTTTTTCTTTCATATGTTTTAAAATCTTCCATACATTTTTTTGAGAATACTATAAAAAGACAAGTGGGCAATGAAATGAGTAGAAAACTGCCAGTGCCTGAATGTTAGGATGGAGTCAGACCTATTGGAATTTAAATACAGAGATGAGTGTAACTGATCTGCTTCAGTGTCTCATCTGCTTAGGTACTTGCTTTTCTAGATACGATCTTCATGGGCGTTGTCTCCAGCTAACTCAGACCTGGGAGGCTGAGGTGGAGCATCTCAGGAAAACATTTGTTGGAAGAGTTGATAACATTCCATCTCTGAAGTATCGACAATAGGACAGTATTCGTGTACTTACTGGTTAGAACGTCTCTTGTGTTCATTTCAAGCTCATTTTCCTCCAGCATAACAATCTTTCTCATTTGAGATGGTAAAAGAAATCACATACTTTTCAAGATTAAACAGCTATATGTTTAGTTTGAAGAATGCCCAGAATAAGAGCTGCTTATTTTAATAGGATAAGCTAAATGGTTATTACCACTAAAGCAGAAAATACAGTCCTGAACTGGAGGTTGATTGGCTGAATAACTGAATCATCATTTAGTTTTTAATGTTGTAAAATGTAGCAAGGGAATAAAAACGCCCGAAGTAGAGACTTCATAAGAGTGTAGCCACTCAAACTGGTACAAAGAAGCCCCCAGTCAACTCAGAGCAACAGCAAATAGTGGTCATTCTGTGGCCTCCGTCCAAATGCGATAAAATATCTTCTTACCTTAAATAATGTGCCACTTGAGTTGTGCCTGTGGTGTAAGTGCTTCGCTGCTGGTTTGAACTATGGCCGGTGCATCGTAGATGAGCTGTTGCGAGGGCATCACAGAGCATGCACTGGAGTGAGACCGGTTGGGTCTGGGAATGTGTATGGGGGCCTGGGGAGCAAAGGGTAGGAGAGGAATCGATCCACGCGCCTCTGACCTGCTGAATTTGAAAGCCCAGGCCGTCCTGACCACAGCAGGGGCACAGTGTTTCTCGAGTGCACCTGGATGTGCTTGGAAGGGGATGCTGGTTTCGTGGGAGTGGGTCCCCGTGTGGTCAGGATTTCCAGGTTAAATTCTGCAGGGGAATAAAAATAGGTTTATGCTGCCAAGATCAGTGAGGCAGCTTGGGGATTTGTGTTGTCTGGGCAACGCTGCCGGGTGTCTTCCACGGCGGACTGTCCTGGTTGGCGCTAGAAGACATTGGGGGGAAGGAAACCAGGGACAGACGAAACCAAACTTTTCCTCACCAGGACTTTCTTTATGAAGACATGGAGTCGCTGACTGAGATGCTTAGGGCCTTGGCCACCGACGGAAATAAGCACCGGGCCAAAGTGGACAAGAGAAAGCAGCGGTCGGTGTTCAGAGACGTCCTGCGGGCCGTGGAGGTGAGCCCCTGAGAGCCGTCGGAGCTTCAGGCCAGACTTGACTTCACCCTTGACCAAAATCATTTTCTCATTTTAATACTGAGCGGGTTTTTAACAACAGAAATGAAAGCTGCTATTTTTTCAACAAACACAAACTTAATTCTGATGTGTGAAGGTATTCTTTTATTGGGTTTAAAATATTAAATTGTCATAGTGATGGAAATGTATTTCACTGCTGTGCTTGGCCTTCACGTAAGCAAGGTGCTTAGCCCAAGCATACTTGGTGTAGAGTTTTCTGTGAATAGTAAGTTATTCCTATCTCAAGTATCTCTTGGATATAAAGGGCCGTTCTTGCACTAAGTACATCACCAAAGGGTCGTTGAGCCTGACCTGCCTGTGAAATTGGAATGGGAGTTACACGCAGATGTGAGGGTTCCAGTGATTCTCATACGTAGCCTGCTGAGCTGCTGTCTTCCCTTTAATCTGTGTCTGAAAAAGTAAAACCTAGGGTTTAAATTAGCAGAGAGATCCTCTGGGGTCTACCTTTTGGGTTAATGATATTTACTCCGGGTTTTAGAATCTGAAAAAAAAGGCTAACTTGAGCAGACGTCCATCTAAAAACTCGTCCTACTCTAGCTAGTGTGGCTGCAGCCCCGCGTGAAGCCGGCCGCTTCCCTGACTGTCAGGGCTATCCCCGCGTTGGGGTCCTGTGGCCGCAGGCTCCAAAGACGGGAATGGTTTGTAGTTGCTCAGAAAGTCGTGACCACAGAAACGGGGTATGTCCTGGATGTCCTGGCCAATACAGATACTTCACTTTTTCTTCAGCTCTGTTTAGTGCTGTGGTCTGTGCTTCCGCTCGCTCTGCGCTGTGGTCTCAGCGCTTGGGGCTGGGTGTTGTACTGAGTCACCTTTTGAGTCGGTAGTGAGACCAGTGATTGGAGATGTGACCAGCTGTTGTGCTTTTCGGTCGGTTTTTGTGGTTATGATTTTGTAGTGAGTCCTCCACTTCGTAAACGTGGATCGAGCCTCAGTGTGAGATTGAATGTTTATCCACACTGAGCTGTGCCTTCATCTCTCACAACTGGAGAAGTGGTGCCCTCCTGGGGGGGGGGTGCTTCCAAGTCTGCACGTCTCGGGGACAGAGGCCTCAGTCCAGACCGTCTCCTTCACTCACTTCTAGGTGCGCAGTCTGTCTAGAGACTGTTTATGTAGGATCTCTTCAGCCTTTTATTTTCTCTTATAATTGTGGTTTTTCTGTTGTCTAGGACCGGGATTTCCCAACAGAAACTGTTAAATTTGGTCCCGAGCGCATGTATATCGATTGCTGGGTCAAGAAACATACCTACGACACGTTTAAGGAGGTCCTGGGGTCGGGGATGCAGTACCACCTGCAGGTGAGGCGCCTCGAAAGGAGGGGTGGTTTCGGGCGTGCCCCCCCGGCTGTGCGAGTAGCTGCATGAACACGGCGTCAGCACCGTGCAAACAGAAAGCCCGCTTCTGAAGGTGACAGTATCCTCTTGGCTGTGCCCGGTGTCCCCTGGGTGCACACGTTGATGCCTTGTATGGAAACAGCGGGCGCAGCTCCCTCGGTCCAAGGCCTCGGGAACAGTGTCTCAGGGAGGGACAGTCGGGATCCACGTTTACGCCCCGCGTCACTTGTGTCCGTCAGATTCCACTTTCTGTAGTAAAACGCTGATGTTTAACTGAGCCTCCTCCCCTTTTCTCTCCCAAAGTCGAATGAGTTCCTCCGCCACGTGTTTGAACTTGGCCCCCCCGTGATGCTCGACACGGCGACGCTCAAAACGATGAAGGTCTCGCGCTTTGAAAGGGTGCGTCTTACCTCTTGTTTTCATCAGACCCCAGGGCCCCACGCAGCGCGGCCAGGCTGTGTCCTGCGGGCGCCGGGCTCGGCTGGGCTGGGCTTTGGTTCTTCCTGACGCACCTGGACCGGCTCTACCCAGAGGGGCCCACGTGCAGACTTCCAGCCCACAACCAGCTCTCTCAGCATAGGGATTATTTTCATTTCCATCTCTTACTCTGTGAAGTTTCTATATTTAAGAATATTAACACAGTGCTTCTTTGGTATCAGATAACTGAGCAAGTACTAGGCTCATTTTACAAATGAGGAAACTGAGCTCAGAGAGAGTCATGAACGAGGAATTCATTTCATTTTAACATTTCAAAATTTCTTATATTATTAATTTTTACTGGGGTAAAATTCACATAACAGAGCATAAACTATTTGAAAGTGGAGATTCAGGGCATTTAGTGTACTCACAGTGTTGCACAGCCGCCTCCTCTGTCCAGTTCCAGATGTTTTCACCTCGAGGAGACTTAGAACCATGAAGCATTCACCCCCCGCCCCCTCGCCTTTCCCGGCCGCTGGTAACCACTAGTGTGCCTTCTGCCCTATGGACTTACCTGTTCTGGGTGTTTCGTGTCCTGCCTGGCTCTCTTCACCTAGATCACGCTGCTCAGGTCCACCCGTGTTGTAGCAGGTGTCCGTGCTTCAGTCCTTTTGCTGGCTGAGTAGTATTCCATTGTACGGACACACCCGTGTGTATCCATGGAGCAGCTGGTGGAATTTGGCCTGTTTGCACTGTCCCCTGTGGATGGTGCTGTGAGCACTTGTGTGCGGGTTTTTGTTAGAGTAGCTGTTCTCAGTGCTCTTGGGGACGTGCTTAGGAGTGGAATCGCTGGGCCTTATGGTTGCTCTGTGTGTAACGTTTTAAGGCATCTTGTTCATAGCGCTGCCCTCTTCCACAGTCTCACCGCCCTGTGAGGGTTCCTGCCTCCACATCCTCACCAACAACGCTCGTGACCCCTTTAAATTTGCCGTCCTAGTAGGTGTGAAGCACTTATGATATTTTTATAGAATTTTAAATTTAACCATTTTTATGGCTACATCGATTGTTGGGTTTTTAATAAATACTTTGGTGCGCATCGCCAGGCCCCTTCCCGAGTCGTCCTGTCCTTCTCAGTTGTTCCCAGCAGGGAGTGAGAGCCGTAGCTACTGCACACTTGACCGCCTGGGATCTTATAGTTTAAGGAGCTAGTTAGTTTAACTGGCATTAAAATAGAACTTCGTCGTATTTTTTGTAATTGACAGCATGGTTGGAATATTTTCCACATGAGTTCATGATTTGACATTTCTTTGATCGATGTTGATGCCCCTTTTTTATTTTTACTTTTTTCACTGGAATTTTCTTAATAGAGATACCCACTAACTATCATGTGTGCTAATTTCCCCCTTGTTCGTTTTGAATGTGTGCGTTTTATAAACATGTAAAATATTTACAGAGTCAAATTAGTTTGTTTCTCTCCCTTGCCATTTGTATTCAATTTTTTAAAATTTTGTGAGACCTCCTAAGCCTTTGTGGGTCACAGTGTTTTCCTTTCTCCATTTCAGCATTTATATAATTCTGCAGCCTTCAAAGCCCGAACAAAAGCTCGAAGCAAATGTCGAGATAAGAGAACAGATGTTGGAGAATTCTTCTAGATTTTCTGCATTTGAAGACTACTTCCTCATTTCCAGTTTTTTCCTTTTGTAATTTCTAAGATATTTAAACTCTGTAGACAGTTTTTATCTCGGGTCAACACAGATTGCTTTTGTAGCAGGGGTTGTGTTACTTGTAATTTAATGTATAGTATTGCAAATAGTGAGTTCTGATTATTGAATATTCTCTGTAAATATTGTCAGTAAACCATGAATAAGATGTTTGTAATGTTAGATCATTTCTATTTATGAAGAAAGCAAAAACATTGTATTCCACAATAAGAAAACTATTAGCCAGGATGAAATATTCTGTGGTTGTCAGATACTGATTTAATGATACAGATATTACAAGGTATTTAATTTAAGATCTTAGACAAACGAGTTCTGGTTACAGTTTTGGGAGCTGGTTCTTCTGGAAAAGCTGCTATGTTTTTCATTGTAAATGGAACCTGATGATTTTCATTTTGTCGCTGGGATCAACATAGGGAACTCAGCCCGGCGCGCAGGAGTTCTGGCATCGCAGGGTGCTGGCCTTGACCGCTGGGGGCAGTGACACTAATTCCACCTGTTGTGTAAGACCTGTACTTTTATTTTGAAATAAAATTCTTTTCACACTAAAAGTTCCTTTTCTAATAGAAGAAACATTATTTGTGGGTTTGAGGTACAGGGTTCAAAATGATGAAGTTGGGGAGGGAGGGAGACGACAAACATGAAAATAGGTGAAAAGTGTGACTATATCATGGGGATTCCGGTTCCCAACTAAGACGACACCGGCTGCTAGGTGGCCCTTCACTATGAAAGGTGTAAGGGTTTTGACAGTGTGGCAGGGTTTGTTATTAAGCTCTTTAAATGACACCGCACTAGCAGCATCTCCAGAAGTCACAGGCGTCGGCCCAAAATGAGGTCGGTGCTCTGACCAGTCACAACCTGTCAAGCACCCTCCCGCCTGTGCAGGACCTGGCTGGACTCTGGACGTGGGGACCCGCTTAGTCCCCACCCCCCCGGGGGCAGGATTAACACTTCCCAGGGTGGTTAGGTTCCAGGACTGAGCAGCCAGCCAGCGCCCCACACCAGACCGTCCGTTGCCTCTTCAAAGCAAGGAGGGCTTTCGACAGACCAGGTAGTGTGGAGGCTGTTTTTAAAACACGATAATTAAAATACTAGCTCACAAGCATTTTCATGTTTTAAAAAATTGGGCCTGACTTCCCGGTATAACGTGCTTTTGAACCCATCCTCGGGTAGAGATGAAACTTAAGACAATGCCACTCCTTTGCCCCAAAAGTAGAGTGGGGCCCAAACGCAATATTGGATGTAACAAATTTGGTGGAGCGAACGTTGGGTGCTCGACATGCAGTGTGCTTCGGGGGCGGCTGGTGTCCCTCTGGTCCCAGCAATGGCAGGTGGGACTATAAAGCCTGGGGATCTGGAGACCTCCCAACCCTTGGCTGGGGCAGGCAGTCTGGGGCCGCCTCTGGCTCGTGGGCTCTCTGCTCTCACTGCGGCGGCTCCCACGTCCACCAGGGGGCAGAGCCGCTTGGCTTGTGCGGGAGGGAGCCGCCGGGCGGCTGCGGGTCCTGAGAAAGGACCCTGCGGGCACAGAACTCAGAGCCCAGCCTCTGCAGAGGAAGCTGGTGGGACCAAGTGCTTCCACCCCCTCCGTGGGTCTGCGGCCACACAGTCTCCCGTCGCCCTTGTTTCCGCAGCTAGCAGCGGCCAGGAGTCCTCTGACCTGCCATCGTCCTGGCCACAATGTCATGACCTTGCCCTGCCCGGGTTTGCTGCAGTCCCTGTTGTCCCGGAGGCCTGCGCGAGCTGGTGTCACGGTGGCGGCGGCAGCCTGCTGGGGATGTTCATCTCGGGGAACACATCGGCGGCCCTGCTGGACCCCGGGCGGCCTCCACGGTCACAGCGGCCAGATAAGGACACGAGCTTCAGTAAGAGCCCGTCAGCGCCCGCTCAGGCCCAGGCAGGCGGTTCAGTCTCAGGCATGGTGTCAGTGACACAGTTACTAAAAAAAAGCCTTAGCGGCCATGGGGGAAAGTCAGGACCTGGCATCTCGCTGCTCGGCTGAGTCTCCGCTGGATTCAGACGGCCGTTTGGGGGGTTCAAGGGCCTCGGGAGCAGCGTCGTGAGCGGGAGGAGAGGAAGCGCTCGGATTTCTTGCTGTGGTTGCTTCTGGATAGTTTGGGTTTTTCTGTCCTGGTGACGTAGCAGCCAGAGCTTGCTTTTTTTGTAAGTAACGTGCATGCTGTTAGGCTCCCAAGACTGAATTACGATTCTCGAGGCTGCCATGCTTTTTGCTGCATGTGCTCTGTGCTTTTTTTAGCTTTTGATGGAAATGATTTAGACTCGGTTTGAAAGAGTACCTCCTGAGTGTGACGGGGCACAGACTCAGTGGACTAAGGGACGCATTGCCGCGACCCACTCCCTAAGCTTGCTGTTGGCTCTGTGGGAGGCCCAGGTGTGACTCCTGGTACCGTGGCAAACAGTGAGCATTATTTCTGGGCCTTGATGCCAAGGACCGGTGGGAAAAAATGAAGAGCAAAGCCCTTTTTTGTCGACAACTATCTTTATTTGTCAGAATATTTATTTGTAGGTAGCCCAAGAATTCCTACACAACAAAAAGAGTGAGCTGTGAGCACAGACCTAAACCAGAGGAAAATGAAACTACTTAGGCGTCTGAGCTCAAAGTATTGGAAAGCGTTTCATTAAAAGGAGGCTGCTTTGCCCTGGCCGGTTTGGCTCAGTGGTTAGAGCGTCGGCCAACCGACTGAAAGGTCCCAGGTTTGATTCCGGCCAAGGGCACGGACCTTGGCTACAGGCTCGGTCCCCGGCCCGGGTCGGGATGAGTGTAGGAGGCAGCCAGTCGATGTCTCTCTCTGTCTCTCTCTCCCTTCCACTGGGTCTGAAAAGTAATGGAAAAAATATCAGGTGAGGATTTAAAAGAAAAAAAAAGCTGCTTTGGTCAATCTTACTTAATGAACGAGTTTGCATGCAGGAGTCGGGAAGGAGGTAGAGTTAGCTGGAGGCAGAATTTAGTATCTGGCTTCTCCAGCCTTGCTGTTCCCACATGCCCTCGTAGGGAGATGCCAAAGATAGCAGGAACTGGGTGTCAGACAGCTGCGGGCCTGGCGTTAGGGCCATGTGACCCTGTATCCATTTACTGGTGGACTCGTTTGCAGGATCTTGGCGGCCGCACACACCCCCAACTCAGTTTTCTCTACCTGTTCTTTATTTTTCATTTGCACGATGCAGTTAATTCAAAACCACGTCTAAATAGCATCCGGACACTTCCTTTCCGGGCACTTCAGAGCTCGCTCTGCGCTGTGGTCTCAGCGCTTGGGGCTTGGTGTTGAGTCACCTTTTGAGTTGGTAGCGAGGCCAGTGATGTGGAGATTTTATTAGCTGTTCTGCTCTTCCGTAGGTTTTTGTGGTTACGACTTTCTAGCGAGTCCTCCACTTTGTAGACGTTGATTAAGCCTCAGCGTGAGACTGAAGCACGGGAATTACATTCCTAGAGGGGGAGCTGGGCTCAAGGATGGGAATGAAGGCAGATCCAAAAATGAACTGTGCCTCCGTCCGCACGCCTGAAATAGCAGCCGTGCTGGGGCGATGATCCCAGGATGTGACTCACAGACTCTCCTCCTCATCACACGTTAGCATTCGGGGTGATAAAGTAAAAAGAGCCCAGTCGGCGTGTCTCAGTTGGTTGAGCATTGACCTATGAACCAGGAGGTCAGGGTTCGATTCCCGGTCAGGGCACATGCCCTGGTTGCAGGCTCGATCCCCAGCAGGGGGGTGCAGGAGGCAGCCGATCAATGACTCTCATCATTGATGTTTCTCTCTCTCTCTCCCTCTCCCTTCCTCTCTCTAAAATCAATAAAAACATATTTTAAAAAACCTTTTAAAAATAAAATGAAAAGAGATGGTAAACTAGAAAACATTTCTAGAATAGTTTAGAAATCTGTGGCCATGACATCAGCCAGGACTTTGGTTTCATCTGTAGAAGGGTGACCATTGAGGGATCTCTAAGGCCCCTGTGTTCTATGGGATGCTACTTTGTGTGTGTGTGTGTGTGTGTGTGTGTGTGTGACTTCCAGTCTTTCCCTTGGGAATGCCCACGAGGGATAGTTATAGTTGGAACCAGTGATGTCAATATCTAAAGAGCTTCAGTAGCATCATAACTAAAACAGTCAGGGAATTGTGTGTCCTTGGTCATTAAAATTTCAGCGTCACTGCAACACCCTTTTGAGTTTTTGACTTTGAAAAATTTAATTGACCTGTGCTTTTTCAAACATGCTGTACTTTTGGGTGAGGGTTTTGGGAACATGTGTTTTTACAAATACCAGTAGGGTTAGGTATTATCCGGACATTGCTGAGTTTCGATGTTCCAGAGTGAGTTTAAGCTGCTCCATAAAACGGCTGGTATGTTTTTCAGACCTTCTCTAGGTGTTCGCATCTGTTTTTCTTCTCTGAATTTGGTTTCTCCTAACTCTATTTCTCTTCCCTCTGTAGCTGGGTATTACAGGAAATTTTAAGAAATGGGAACAGGGAATAAAGGTGTGGCCACAATCGGGTGGCACAAGGTTCTTGACTCTCCTGGCCTCCAGACAGACGTCATGTGGGAATTGTCAACCTCAGTTTTATTTCTGTTCGTGTGCTTATTATGAACTGCCTCAAATTCTTTGAAAACTGGCGAGATGAAGATCATAAGTAAAACACTGTATGTGTCCCAACTTAACAGAAGTCCCTGGCTTCTGAACCTGGCACGAGGCTTGTGAAAACAGATTGGTGCCAACCCTTGGGGGGGGGGGGCTCAGCCAAATAGGGAAGTCAAAGGTGCAAGAGGATAAATGCTATAAAATATTCTGCACGTGTTGATGGAAGAATGTACAAGATCCAGCCGGTGAGCAAAGGAAAGACAGGGTGACTCTCGGAGGAGGCGAGGTCTGAGCCGAGTGGGACAAGGACCGGGGAGGGGCTTGAAGGACGGTAACCCGGGGGGGACGCACGAACTCTGCCGATTCCAGCTCTGCCCCCAGCTCGAGGTCACTTTCCGCCTTTGCGGGAAGGACTGAGATAGACTAGAGGGCGCCTCAAATTCTCTCCAGATCAAGAAAAATCCCGCGCCGTTTTTGGACCCTTTCTAGGAAAAGGGCCGTGGAAGGAAGCCTCTGAAGGTAATTGCAGTCTATCTTCCCAGAGTCTTCTTTTCACATAATTAATTCAAAGGCCACAAGGTCTCCGTCTGCTACGGAGAATCTTAAAATAGATTTCGGACCATTCAAGCTTTTGGGTGGGGCTTGGCTCTCTGCTGTCATTAGGGAGCATTGCCTGAAATGTAAACCTCAATTTAAAATGATTTATCGTGTCGTGGCCTCGATCTGAGGAAACTCGAGGAGGGCACCGCAGAGGTCCTGGAGTCCAGGTCCCGCAGCTGCAGGTGCCTCTTCGTAGCTTCTCAGCTTGTCCAGTTTTGTCCTGAGGACCACAGCCAGCCTCCAGTGGCTAAAGAGCACAGTTTAGGTAGAGACTCATATACTGTTTTTGGGGAAAACGTAAAAATGACAGCCCCGTAGTAAAGCCTCATGTGACTAGAATGGCTTGCGCTGCCCTGGCCGGGTCGCTCAGTGGGTTGGCGAGTCATCTCGGCACGCCATGGTTGTGGGTTCAATCCCCGGTCAGGGCGCATATGAGAACCAGGCAATGACGCATAAATGAGCAGAGCAACACACCAATGTATTTTCTCTCTCTCTTCCTCTGTCTCTCAAATCAATAAATTAAAAAAAAAAAAAATTAAATTTCTCTCTCTCCCTTCCTCTCTGAAACCAATAAAAACGAAGGAAAGAAAGAAAGAAAGAAAGAAAGAGAGAGAGAGAGAGAGAGAGGAAGGAAGGAAGGAAGGAAGGAAGGAAGGAAGGAAGGAAGGAAGGAAGAAAGAAAGAAAGAAAGAAAGAAAGAAAGAAAGAAAGAAAGAAAGGATTCTCAGTAACATTTTCTCGCCTCAGAATCTTTACAGCCACAGGCTGAGGAGCCTCATTTTATGTTCCTAGGTGTTTAGATAGTCTTTGTGCCCAAAGAGTTTGAGTCCTTTCACCAGACTATGAACTACGTGATAAAAGGGAAATACTTTAAAATCAATTACAAAATAAAAGGGGGCCCGGGGGAAATATAGGCAGAACGGAGAAATCCGAGGAGGAAAGAGCGTGTGTGGACAAGGGGGGCAGCCGAGGCGCTGCACAGCTCTTCAAATGGGGCCTCACGCTGAACTCTGAGCCTCCTGGCGGGCAAGGGAAAAAGGATAGGTGCAGCCTGGCCGCTGTGGCTCGGAGGCTGAGCATGGTCCCTGCACCACAGGTCACTGGTTCGATTCCCGGTCAGGGCAGGTGCCTGGGTTGCGGGCTTGATCCCCAGTAGGGGGCGAGCAGGAGACAGCGGGTCAGTGTTTCTTTCTCTCATCCATGTTTCTCTCTCTCCCTCTCCCTTCCTCTCTCTCTAAAATCAATAAAAACATATTAAAAAAAAAATAGGTACAAAGCTGTCCCCATGGGAAATATTTTCTTCTGGACAAGCAAAGTTTTTCCAGGCCTTCCATTGGAAATATCACGTGTGTGGGGGGGGGGTTCTGACAGGCTTGTCCAGCTGCCCCTGGGCTGTCATTCTTGTGACGTGCGCCCACCCCCTCCAGGGCCACCTCGTGTCTGATGTGGTACTTTCTTCCAGGGGCGATGCGCCGCTCCTCCCTGGACGCCAGCGTCCCCACCATCCCCGAAGACAGGAAGCTTTATGTGGTGGATTCCATAAACGACCTGCACAGACTCAACTTCTGCCCCTCGGGATCCCAGCACCTGCTCCGTACGTGCCCTCCGAGCCCCTGGCCCTCCCAGCTCCTAGGCCCCCTAAAACCGGCAGATGCTCCCCTGGGCTGTGGGTGTGGGGAGAGCAGGGGGCCTTGGAAGCGGCTTGCATGAGAAATGCGGCTGATCCTTAGGCCATATTTGCTTTTGTTCCCTGAATAGCCAGCAGGGGGTGGGCTTTCTGGGCTCCTAAGGGTTTCTTTCCCTGGAAGGGGTGGGCTGGGAGTGGGTCTCCCACAGGCTGTTCGTTGCGCTTGTCCTGGCCACGGGCAGGCCACTGGGGTGCCCCGTGTCCTAGAGACATCTCACTTCACAGTGAAGTGCTGAGAAAATGTTCCACATGTTTATCTAGTTTTTTGTTGTTGTTGTTTTTTAAAAAAAATTTTGTTGGGCAAAAAAGTCAACTTTACTCTCTGCTTAAAAAAGACAGATTGCCCCAATTAAAGGGCTAAGGGGGGCAGGGAGAAAGCAGAACAAAAAACCTGCTAAAGACTAAACGTGCGCCTCGTCTCCTGCGCATTGTGACCGATCCCAGCAGACCACGCTGAGCCCCGCCTTTCCCAGCCCAACCGCCCGCGTTCAACCCCAGGGGTTGTTTCATGTGCACACTAACCTCACACTGTCCCGATCTGCATCCTTCTAAATCTTGCTTTTCTCTTCAAAGTGTTCAGGGTTTTCACCTGTTTTAATTGCAGTCGGTCTCAATAGAAGTAGGTGTTTGGGTGCCTGCTTATGTTGCTGCTTTGATGAGGAAGCTGTTGAGGGGGTGACGTAGGACGTATGGGACATGAGCCCCCGTCCGTCTATAATCAAGCAGCAGAGCGTGTGGGACCGAAGCAAAGCAGGAAAGGGTCGAAGGCTCGCCACTGCCCAGGTTTCTGTGTTTCACGTTGTTTAATTTGGGTGTCATCAGGCAGCCCCCAGAATGCTGAGGGTCCGTGGTCTGGGTGAGCCAGGCTGTTTTATAAGCATCCTGCACCCTCTGCTCAAGGGCAGGGCACTGGCCAGGGCCTTGTCTCCAGAGCACGTCCGTCCTGAAAACCACTTTAAGAACCAAAATACATCGGGGCCATTTTTTTAAAAATCTTTTTCTTTCCTATTTATTATTATTATTATTTTGTAAATGTTTTTATTGATTTCAGAGAGAAGACGAGAGAGGGAGAGAGAGATGGAAACATCAGTGATGAGAGAGTCACACTGACTGGCTGCCTCCTGCACGGCCCTGACTGGAGATGGATCCCGCAACCCGGGCATGTGCCCTGACCGGGAATCGAACCCTAATCTCCCGGGTCCCAGGTCGCCGCTCAACCGCTGAGCCACGCCAACAGGGCCACGGCCATTTTTGGTTAATACGGGTACAGGATTCACTGACTTTTTTCTGTCGTGAACGAGGTTCCTGGGAGATGCCCCAGCGTGTCCAGGCTTTCGACCCCCACAGGTGACCCAGGCCCAGCTGTTTTCACTCTGAGGTCCCTCTGGGAAAAGGGCAACAGAGTCTTCGCTCTGAACCCTTAACCTCTTGACCCCTCCCTCCACCAAAGAAAAATCCGTGTTCTGCTACTTCAGCGTCAACAGGATCTTCAAAGAACTTTCCAAGGTGGGGTGAGGAGCCAGCTGGGCCCTGCTTATCTCTGAATATCAAGTAGGAGTAAAGGATCCCCAGAGTCTTCCTTGAGCATCAGTCCCTCATCCCTCCCTAGGGACGGTCCAGCCCTGCTGACCTGTGTGGGGGGAGCCTTGGTGAAGGTCCCTGTTGTCTGTTTTGGGCCAGCCCTAGAGGAGAAAGCCGCGGATGCCGGCGCGGGCGCGGGAAGCGGAAGCTCGGGTCTGCTCCTCCTGGGGCTGCTGGTTGTGCTGGTCCTCAGCCTGGCGCTGGTCTCCTTGGTGATATTTCTCGTGAGTAAGTACCGCGAGCTGTCCTTGCCTGTGCCGCTTCCTTCGCAGCTGGCGGTTCGGGTGAGCCCGCAGGCCCGGAGGTCCGCAGGCTCGCAGGCCACACGTTTCCGCAGCACTCGAGTTTCTCCCGCGGAGCCCCCAGCGGTCAAGTGGTAGGAGTTTATTCTAGTTCATTCTAGGCTTTCTTTTCTTATTTTAATTTTTTTTTATTTAATCCTTACTTGAGGATATTTTTCAGAGAGTGTGGAAGAGGGGGGAGAGACAGAGAGAGAGAGAGACATCGGTGTGAGAGAGACACATCAATTGGTTGCCTCCTGCACCAGCCCCGACCGGAGCCAGGGATCGAGCCTGCAACTGAGGTACGTGCCTTGGTCGGAATCAAACCCAGGACCCTTCAGTCCGCGGGCCGACGCTTTAACCACGGAACCAAACTGGCTAGGGCCATGCTAGGTTTTCTTAACCCATTGCATAGATTTTTAAAGAAATGTTTTTTAATGATTTCAGAGAGAGGAAGGGAGAGGGAGAGATAAACACATCAATGATGAGAGTCATTGATCGGCTGCCTCCTGCACGCCCCCTGCTGGGAATCAAGCCCCAAACCTGGTCATGCGCCTTGACCGGGAATCGAACCGTGACCTCCTGGTTCATAGGGTGACACTCAACCACTGAACCACACCAGCCGGCCCAGTGCATAGATTTCTCCATTCATTTGGGCCTATAGCATGGAGTCCCACTCGGTTTCCAACTCCTTCATGTGCATCAGTCCTCTGAAATGTCACCCCAGCACAAACAGATGCTTCAGACACGGTCCTGCGTGCCCGCCGGGCGGGGGTAGTGACTAGTTAAACTGCTGGGAAATTTCAGGTGTGCCTGCTGGCGTGGGAGCAGCCCAAAGGGATGCCTTTCCCTGTGGGGTGATAAGTGGTGAGATGAAGGACCATGATAATAAAAAGATGCCGCATGTGGGGTGCTCGCTGTCTCCCAGGCACCTGCTGAACACTTGATGTCCGTCTGCCTGATGCTGGACTCAGGCTGAGAGAGATAAACGGACCTGCCCGAGGTCACACGGCTCGCAAGGGCTGGCTCGGGGCTCAAAAGCGTCAGAGGCCTCCCATTTTAGTACCATTGTGATGCTGCTCTCGTAGGAAGAGGGTTTATTTTATATTCGCGTCTAGCGTTCTCTATTGACGGCAAAGTCGTATTAAGGAAAAGAAAGAAGCCTGGCCGGGCGTGGCTCAGTGGTTGAGCATTGACCTAGGATCCAGGAGATCGAGGTTCGATTCCCGGTCAGGGCACATGCCCGGGTTGCGGGCTCGATCCCCGGTGGGGGGGTGCAGGAGGCAGCCGGTCAGTGACTCTCTCACCATTGATGTTTCTCTCTCTCCCTTCCTCTCTCTGAAATCAATAAAAACATATCTTTAAAAAAATGAAACAGAAAGAAGACTTGAATAAAGAGGTGTCTTTTTAATGGACAATGACTCTGTGCCAGACACATAAATCCGTTAACTTAAATCCTGCTCTGCCCCTCAAGGTCGAGCCTAGTATCTCAGTTTCACTGATGAAAGCCCATGGTTCAGAGAGCTCGGCTGTCCACGTACTCCCAGCAGAACTGGGCTTCCAACCCGGGCCTGACTGGCTCCGGACACACTCCACTGCCCCAGGTCGAGCAGGCTGGCACCAGGAGTCTGGAAAAATAAGTCACCTGATAGGTAACCTCAGTCATAGTCACCTGATAGGTAACCTCAGCCTGGACAGGTCTCTCCCGCCTCTGGGCAGCGGAGCTGCTGGCTGTCCAGGGCTCAGCCGAGCACCATCGCGGGGCCCGGACGAGCCACCACGGGACACACTGGACACCAAGGTAACGTCCTGTTTTCCCTTTTCAAGTTCAGACTGGAAACAAGATGGACAACGTGTCGAGAAGACTGGCGGCTGAAGGGAAGGACATAGACGACCTCAAGAAACTCAACAGCATGATCGTGAAGCGGCTCAACCAGCTGGAGTCGGAACAGAACTAGGGCGGCGCTATTCCAAGGGCCCCCGCTTTGCTGGGCGTCGGGGGGCTAGGAGCCCAGCCTAGCGTTTCCCATTCGGCAGGAAGCCCATTGTCCCGACAGTGAGCCCACCCTGGGGCCACACCCCTGCCACGGGGATGGGAACACTGCGGAGGCCAGGGGGTGGGGGACAGAGGCCACTGGCCCTCGTTTCATGGCCAGTCCTTCTACTTGAATGGGGGTAGGTGGGTGGCTGGTGTGAAAGACACCCAACAAGAAGCAAGAGACTCCGGCCCTACGCACACACTCCCCTCCAGGGTGCTTTGTCAACAAAACAAGGTCGCTGTCCCGGCGTGGTTCCCGGGGCCACCCCCACCTTTGTAAGCTCCCACAGTGAGCGACAACGTTTGTGTCCAAGGGAACCAGGTGATAGATCATCTTTTTAATAAAAGATATTCTGCCCAGGGGATTAAACTTGGACTCCTTTCCCCAGGGAGGGGGATGGGTGGGCTGCCGGTTGCCTCCAGGTATTTGCTAGTCGCCGGGTGTGTAAGGAGGGGCCGGGTCACGAGAGAGGCCGTTTATTGGAACAGTGCTTAGTGAGCTCTGTCTGCAGACTGCCGGCTGTGGAGACACTTACACTCAAGTGGGGGCAAAGGAGGTGGATCCTTACATACAAATGCAGGGCCTTCGTTGACTTTGTTTCTCACGGAAAAAAAAGTCCTCAGTACCCTGCTGGTTGATTTGGAAGAAATCTGGTCGTCTGTGGCCTTTACTCAGCTACAGCAGGAAAAGGTACATCCGGGATATTTGGCACCTGCCCTGTGTTAGCACAAGAGGTGAGGCACACGGTTTATAAGACAGGGTGTGACAGACATGAGCTTACGCAGCACACGAGTCCTAGACAATCTTTAATATAAACGTTGTGCTCGTCTATGGAAGAATCTGTGAAGATTTCGTCATTTTGGGTTGATCCAGGACATTTGGGCTTACCTTACAATTAAACACATACGCACAAACAACACATTAAAAAAATATATATATCTTTATTGATTTCAGAGAGAGGAAGGGAGAGGGAGAGAGAGAGAAACATCAGTGATGAGAGAGTCATTGATCGGCTGCCTCCTGCATGCCCCCGACTGGGGATCGAGCCAGAAACCCGGGCCTGTGCCCTGACGGGAATCAAACCCCGATCTCCTGGATCCTAGGTCGATGCTCAATCGCTGAGCCACGCCAGCTGGGCACAAACACACATTTTATAACAACATTAAATAGTTAATGAAATGAACACAGGTGTTTTCTTATCCATTTTCACACTCACTCGAAAACATTTGTCCTGCACACGCCTTTTCTTAACCTTGAGAGCTAAGAAATAAATAAGCCATTTATTTTTTAACATTTATTTTTATTTATTGTTTCAATTACAGTTGATGTACAATATTATATCAGTTCCAGGTGTAAAACCCAGTGGCTAGACATCTATATAACTTATGAAGTGATCACGCCGATAAACCTAGGACCCATCTGACACCAGTTACTAGAATATTACTGACTATATTCCCCTGGCTGTACTTTACATCCCCAGGACTGTTCTGTAACTGGCAATTTGTGCTTCTTAATCACTTCCCCTTTTTCACCCAGCCCCCCAACACCCTCCCACCTGGCAACTGTCAAAATGTTCTCCGCATCTATGAGTCTGTTTCTGTTCTGCTTGTTCATTGATTGTTTTTTAGATTCCACATATAAGTGAAGTCATCTGGTATTTGTCTTTCTCTGTCTGACTTCGCTCAGCACAATACCCTCCAGGTCCATCCATGTGGTTGCAGGTGGCAAGATCCATTCTTTCTTCATGGCCGAGTCATAGTCCATCGTATATACGCGCCACTGCTTCATCCACGTCGATGGACACTGAGGTTGCTTCCGTGTCTCAGCTGGCGTAAATGATGCTGCAGTGAGCACAGGGGTGCCTGTGTCTTTTTGATTTAGTGTTTTGGGTTTCTTAAGATAAATACCCAGAAGTGGGGTTGCTGGGTCCTCCTTTGTCTCTTGTAGCCTTTGTGTGTGTGTTTAAATATCTTAATTGATTTCAGAGAAAGGAAGGGAGAGGGAGAGAGATAGAAAATCAATGATGAGTCATCGATCGGCTGCCTCCTGCCCACCCCCTACTGGGGATCGAGCCCGCACCCGGGCCTGTGCCCTGACCGGGAATCGAACCCCGATCTCCTGGATCCTAGGTCGATGCTCAACCGCTGAGCCACTACGGCCAGGCTGTAGCCTTTGTTTTAAAGTCGACTTTGTCTTCTATGAGTCTTGCTACTTTTTCGTTTTGATTTTTATGAAACACATCTTCCACCCCTTTACTTTCAGCCCGTGTGTGTCTTTCGATCGGAAGTCAGCCTCTCGCAGGCAGCGTAGGGAAGGGTCCTGCTCTGTTGTCCATTCAGCCACCGCGTGTCTTTTGATTGGTGCGTTTAACCCATTCAGTTCCTCCCCACGCGTCCCTGGTGCTTTTTGAGCTGCGGCCCCCGCTGGAGCTCAGAGGGCGTGAGTCCAAGTAAGGCCCTGCGAAGGCCCTTCAAGAGGAACACCTGGGCCCGGCCGGGCATGGCTCAGCTGTTAAGCGTCGACCTAGGATCCAGGCGATCAGGGTTCGATTCCTGGTCAGGGCACATGCCCGGGTTGCGGGCTGCAGCCGATCAATGACTCTCTCATCATTGATGTTTCTATCTCTCTCTCCCTCTCCTTTCCTCTCTCTGAAATCAATAAAGATAAATTTCAAAAAAAAAAAAAAAATCTGGGTGCTAAGACGAGTGGGTAAATGCCGGATTAAGAACAGGAATTAAAAAAAAAAAAAAAAGAGGAACACCTGGGACTCCAGCATCCCTCCCTCTCACTCAGCCAAATCCCCCTGGTTTTCACAGCCAGAAGTTATGGGGACTTCTCTTCTTGGCACTGGAACCCTGGTCTGGGGGGGCTGGTGTGGGGCTGGGACCCCTCGCTCCTCAGGGGAACCTCCATAGCCAAGATAACCTTCCCGATTTTTATCTGCCACACGTGGGTGTGGGACCAGCCCGTTGCCTCTCTGCCCCTCAGTGTGGCTTCTTCTTTAATCCCCTGGTGGTAGGATTCCCATTCGGCTCAGTTTCGGGCGGTTCTGAACGATGGTTGTAGTATGTTTAGGTGTCATTTTGACGTGGTTGTGGGAGGGTGTGAGTGCTGTGTTTACCTCCGCCCGAAGCCTGACCGGAAGGCCTCTCCTGCTGCCTTTTAAATGTTGAAACAGGACTCATTATTCGAGCCTGAGTCCTCAAAGAAATGGCTCGTAGCCAGTCATTCCCTCAGGAATGTCCTTCCTGAGCGTGGAGAGTCCTGCCACGGAGCACTTACTGAGTGATGAACAATGCGGCCGCCCAACAACAGGAAAACAGCTAATAATTTAATTATGGCTTCCCAAGCGCTAAAAACGTCTAACTCTCCAGGCCCTAAAATGACTGTGAATATTACCATAAACAGGTTAAATAAGAATTCTACTCTGCCTCTCCCCCGCCCCCAGCCTAGCAAACGTCTTTAATGTTGATGAGTTGGCATCGACGTCTGAATTACTGTAAGTTCACTGAGGGGTGCTCAGAATCGGTTTCTATGGACTCGGAAGAAACAATGGAGAAGACATTAGGCGCCCGGAGGTGCAACCTAGCACCTGTTTTCGGACCTTCATTCAGTACAGGTGGTGGGAAACCCGGGCTCCTTCCGCATGACTTGTAGACGTCACGAAGGAATCTTCCCTAAGGGTTCCCCTGATCTATTCGGGCCTGAAACTTCATCTGAGCCCCTCGGGTGCTGCCTTGCAGTGGCATCCGTGGGTTGTACACTTTGATCTTCTCCTCTGGGCATCCTCGGGGTGGAGTCCACGGCTCCGTGATGCGACTGTGATTAAGTCAGGAGGCGTTTCCCCGCTGCCTCCTTGCCTCCCGTTGCCATGAGAGCTGAGTCTGCTCACCTATAGGAGAGGAGGGACACCTGGTGGCAGTCGGTGACTTCAGGGGAAGGAGGTCAGCTCGAAAGGAAGAAAGAAGGGAGAGTGAAAATTCATTGCGTGATACCTGAGGGAGAGGGAACAGTTGCATCAGACATAGGACAGCTGGGGGCTTCGTCTGGGGAGACTGGCTTTGGCTGAGCAATCTTTTTTTTTTTTTTTTTTTAATATGTTTTATTGATTTCAGAGAGAGGAAGGGAGAGGGAGAGAGAGAGAAACATCAGTGATAGTCATCGATCAGCTGCCTTAACGCCCCCTACTGGGGATGGAGCCCGCAACCCTGGCATGTGCCCTGACCGGGAATCGAACAGTGACCTCCTGGTTCATGGGTTGACGCTCAGCCACTGAGCCACACCAGTCAGGCCTGAGCAACCTTTCACAGTGTGAGATGAAAACCCCAAACCCACGTTCTACAACCTGGAGATTTTGTTTACTGGCCAAGACGCCTCCATAAAGACTTAGGACCCCTGTCAGGCACGGTTGACATACCTTGTGCCGCTAAAGTCCAGGGAATAGACTCATGGATGCGTGTGTCACACCTAGAGAAGGTACCAAGCCCTGATTACACCTGCACACAGTCTGGTGACCAGAAACTAAAGCTGTCAAAACCCGACGCAGGTGGCCTCTTAAAGAGACAGCATTCCCAAAACGGCCTGATCGGCCTGAACAACTCTTTTCATTACCATGAATTCTGACTTTATTTGTCTCTCTTTCAGGGAAGGGACATGCCCTTGTTTACATTTTCTAATCTATTATGAAAGGGGGAAACTTTTCTGGTTATTGGGCCTGTTTTCAAGAACTTGGATCTGCCCCAGATAATAAGGCTCTTATCAAGTCTGAGCTCCTGGATCAAACAGACCACATAGACGAAGTTTGTTGTGTTGTTTTAATTTTGTTCTGTGCCCTGACCAGGGGTCACACTGGCAACCTTGGCGTATCAGGACAATGCTGTAATCAACTGAGCTATCCGGTCAGGGCCCGGACTGCAGTCGGTTCTTTTGCCCCAATAAAAATCCTGTTGGTGGCAGAATACCTAGTGATTTTGTTTTTCCAGTTGACAGCATACATGTAAATATATGTGTTACCCAGTGAGCACATGTCAAACCTGTATTTTAATCCATTCATGAGGGACCCATTAGGATGACAAAGCTGCTTCAAAGGGGAATGCAGGCAGCTGGCCTGTATACAAACCAGTGAAAAAGGAAACTCCTGGATGCAGTGGATAAATTAGATAGAAAACTGGTTAAGGCTGTGCCCCCAGCAGAGGTCATCTGCATTTTCGCAAGAGGAGATAATTCACATGGCCAGCCTGGGGGACAACATTTGCATCTCTATTACAGAAGGCTTGCAGCTTAGTTTTCTGCAAGTTAACTTTTGCCCTTAAATGAGTAGTGAGCCCTGCCCGGCGGTGTGGCTCAGTGGTTGAGCATCAACCTAGGACCCAGGAGACTGCGGCTTTCCTGGTCAGGGCACATGCCCGGGTTGCGGGCTTGATCCCCAGTACGGGGTGTGCAGGAGGCAGCTGATCAGTGGCTCTCATCATTGATGTTTCAACTCTCTCCCTCTCCCTTCCTCTCTCTAAAATCAATAAAGATACATTTAAAAATATATATACATATTTATTTAAATAAATAAATAAGTAGTGAAATGCCCTAACTGTAAGCAAAGTTGTTGGGGTCCAAAGAGCCTTGAGTGGCTTCTCTGATGGGGCCCTACCATGAGGAAGGCCAGGGGCATCTTCTGTCCTGTTTACCTCACCCCGAGGATATTTTTCCCCCACTGATTTTGAGAGACACTGAGGGGGAGGGAGGAAGGGGGAGAGAGAGAAAGAGAAACATCCATGTGTTTGAAACCCTGCGCCCCCCACTGCCTAGGCTTGTGCTCCTGGCCTGGGGAATCAACCCCTCCACCTTTCCAGGGGGGGGGTGTGGGGGTGTGGGGGCAATGCTCTAACCACTGCGCACACTGGCCCCCTGGCCCAAGGCCCTCGTTTCTGTTTTACTTGTAGTTCAGGTTCTGCCGGGTAGGGTCTGGTGTGAGCCTGGTACAGTCATCAGGTGAGTTCATGCCTTGAAGGTTGGAAAGTGTTTGGGACTCGCCTGGGGTGATACCTGTTTTCATGACCCCCGCGCCCTCCGGCCCAGGTCACGGGCAGGTTCATGACCTTTTCTCTGCTGTGTCACCCTGCTGCGTCTGCACTCGGACTGGGTGTCACAGCTGTGCCATGACTCTCCCTTTAGGCGGGGCACAGCTGCCTACTGACCCTGCACCGGGGCCCTCCAGCCCGGGCTCTGGTGCGTCTCACAAGTTCAATAACTGCTTGTGGAGTAACCGCAGGAGGGAGGCGGGATCTGAGCCACGGCGTGAAAAAATAGGGTGGGTGCGAGGTGGGGGGGAAGGGGGGGCAGAAAGACCGCTCAGCAAGGGGCAGGGCGCCCCACTCAGCAGCGCGAGGGGGGCTTCAATGTGGGGCCGATTTTGGTGCCGTCCAGGCCAGGCCAGGGCGCGAGGGGACGGGCGTAAAAAGCCGAGACAGAAGTCAGAGGGGAGGGGGCAGGGAGCCTGCCGTCGGCAGTGCGCCTCCCACGTCCTTGGGCTGTCCTTGCTGTCGCGTGTGAGTGGGGTGCGTGGCCCCCGGGTTCGCGGGGGGGGGAGAGGGAAGGACCCGAGGCACGGGGCGCAGGAGGGAGCGGCGGGGTCAGGGGCAGCCGCCTCTCTCCAGGACGCGCCACACCCCGCGGAGGCTCTGCTCCTTGGAGAGGCCCCCGGGGCTACTCGGGGTGACAGGGCGGCGCCCCCGCCGGAGGAGCCCCCCGGCAGCTCCCCGGGCGCTCGGGGGCCGGGCGGCCCGTCTCCGGCCGCGGCTCCGCCGCCGAGCGCCCCCGGCCGGCTCCAGGTGTCCGCGGGCGCGCGCCCTGCGCGTTCGGGCCGAGGGCGGGGCGCGGGGCGGAGCCGGCGAGGGCGCCCGCTCCCCCTGCGGTCCCCGCTCCCCCTCCCCGCTCCCGGCCCCGGGTCCCCGCTCCCGGCCCCGCCCGCCGCCGCCTGTGGCCCAGCGCGGGACGAGCGGCTGCCCCGCGCCTGCGACGCGAGCGCCGGGCGCGCGGAGAGGACGCGGAGCCATGAGGCGCCTGCCCCGGGGCGCGGCGGCGCTGCTGCTGGCGCTGCTGGCGGAGGTAGGACGGGGCCGCCGGGGGGGCGCAGCCGGGCGGCGGGCGGCGCGGACAATGCGGGCCGGGGCGCGGCGCGGGGGCGCCCCGGGGACCCTCTGCGGGGAGCCGGCCTCGCCGCCTGCGGGTCCTGCGTTTGTCCGGCGCTGGGACCCGCGGGGAGCGAGTGACAGGGCGGCTCCCGGCCTCTCCGCCGCGCCTCCCGCCGGTCCCCACCCGGCCCCGGGCTGCTTGTTTCTCCAGCTCCCAGCGCCCGCCGGGGACCCCGCGGAGACCTTTCCACGCTCCGCTCCCCCTGCCCCCCTCCCCCGAGGGGACCCGGATCCCGTGGGGGGCAGGAAGCGGCGGGGGCGGCGGGGGGGTCCCGGGAGCGGCGCAGGCGCAGAGAGTCGGGGCGGGGGGGCCGCGGGAGGGTCGCGGGGGGACTTTGGAGAAGGTGGCCCTGGTGCGGGGGAGACCGCCGGGAGCCGCGGCTGGAAACGGGCGGCTGGTGCCAGCGGCCCCCGGGGCTTCAGGGGCGCGAGGCAGGTCCCCCGGGACTGGGGCGCGGGCGCGGCTGGAGCCGGAGGCAACTTGGGGAGGGACGGGGGAGGGGGGCGCCCGGCGACCGCTGCCCCTGGGCCCCGGGGTGTCCAGGCGGCTCCCCCGCGCGGGGCACCCCCTCGCTGCAGCAGGGGCTCTTCGGCACTTGAGCTGGTGGGGTCCCCGGGGGTAGAGTCGGAATTGGGGCTCCTTGGACTCTCTGCTCGGCTCCTTACGTGGAAGGATGTTGGCGCTGAATTGATGCAGCCGGGCCGGCGGGCACCGAGGACCCGCCGCCTGCGCGCCTTCGCGGGCTGTGCGCGCGTGGCCGTTGGGTGTCGGCGCTGGGGCCGCCCCGCGCTCCCCTGGACGTACCGAGGCGCGAGGGTCCCGGGTGGGGAGGGCAGGGCTCGGTCTCCTGGAAGGGAAGTTGGTGGAAAAGTTTCTAGCCCCGGGCTCGGCCGCAGCAAAGACTTTGACATTGTGTTCTTTTTAAAAAATATGTTTTTTGTGATTTTAGAGAGGAAGGGGGAAGGAGAGGGAGAGGGAAAGGGGCGGGGGGGGGGGAGAGAAACTCAGCATCCGTCGGTTGCCTTCCATAGATGCCCCGACCCACTACCTGGGCATGTGCCCAGACTGGGAATCAAACCCGTGACCTTGGAGCAGCGGCTGATGCTGGACCAGCGGAGCCGCGGGGCCAGGGCAGCGTTTCTGTTCCTGCTCCCCCTGGCTCCGGGCTTGAATGTCTTCGTGGAGTGCTCCCTGCTGCGTTCTTTCCATCGGTTCAGAATTTTAAAACCCTGGGAGTAACTTCCTCTGGGTGAGTCATGGACATAAGGGAGAAATGACTCCGAGACCACTATTTATCAGAAACCACAAGGGTCTGAACCTCCCATGCAGTGGCCACCCCCACCCCTTTTTAAAATCGGCACTGGATGAAAATCCAGCATTCAGCTCTGGCAGGTGGGCCTCAGTGGTTTGAGCATCGGCCTGTGCACCTGAAGGTCCAGGTTTGATTCCCTGTCGGGGCACATGCTGGGCCTGCAGGCTTGCTGCCCAGTAGGGGGTGTGCCGGAGGCAGCCGGTCCATGTGTCTCTTTCTGCCCCTCTCCCTTCCTCTATCTCTAAAAAAAATCACTAAAAACATTAAAAAAGAAAGAAAGAAAATCCAGCATTCTGCTGCTTCTACTTCTGCCGGTCAAGGGGCTGTGCCCTGTGGCCCCAGGGACTCAGTTCCTTCCAAAATAGCTGTTTTGTTGCATCGGAATTTCTCATCTTACTAGAGAGTTCAGACCACGTCTGGAAGGTGGAGGGATCATAGAAGAACTGTCGCAACATTGAAATCCAAATGACACAGCCAATGTTTCCACCAAGTCGAACAGCCGGCCGATGGGTAATTTTTGTTTTCAGCAGGCTGCCCGGCGGAGCCCACTCTCACGCGGCGGGTATCCTAAGGTGTCTCTGAGGAGCGCATGAGATTTCTTTATAATTCATCACGTGGCATGTTATCCGGAGGATCTACATCTGAGATGTTTTCCTCTCAGATGGGCGGCTCTGAGTTTTGTCTGCAATATGTTGTGATCAGAACACCTTTGGTGCGTTTGAGGCCCCGAATCGCATTCACAGAGGAGCTGTTGCAGCTGCTCGGGTGTGGGCGCCGGGCGCGGACGCAGAGGGCTCTCTTGCATTCGAGGGCCCGGAACAATTGGCGGAGATATTCCAGGGCTCCCGACAGCCAGCTGCAACCTGGGGTGCTTGTCTTTGTCTCTTTGTTTTCCTTGAGCTGCTTTCATTGCAGGTGCTGGTTGACTATAAACCACCTGGAATGAGGGGTCCCTGGTGACAGTGGTTGTTCCAATGCTGTCCCTCCAGCGCTCGGTCCCTCTCTGGGACCACCCAGGGTCACAGTAGAGGGGACCTAACAGCTGTTTGGAGAAGGGCTCTCCTCCCCGCCTTCATCCCTTTGTGGAAATCCGCGTGCCTGTTAGACAGAAAGGCTGCGTATTTGTTTTTTTTACTTAGCAAACAGAGTACGTATTCTCAGGAGTTCTGTAATCCTCTTGGCAATTGCTTTTCTCCCCCTTTTTTAGAATGTTTTTATTGATTTGAGAGAGAGAGAAAGGGAGAGAGAGAGAAACATCAATCGGCTGCTTCCTGAAAGTCCACAAGTTCCCACTGGGGGATTGGGGATTGAGCCCGCAACACCTCCTCCCTCCCTGGGCACTGTCACGTGCCCCAACTGGGAATCGAACCAGCGACCTCTTGGGGCACGAGATGACGCTGAACTAACTGAGCCACATTATTCAGATGGGGGGTGTTAAAGAACTTGTCTGCAGGCTCGCTGCTGGTACGTGTGGGGCTGGAGAGAAGCCCAGGCCGTGGCTCCGCCTGGCCGCTGGACCACTGCCTCTCCCGGCTGCAGGCACCTTCACGCACAGAGTGTGCCCACAGTGTGCCCAGAGGCTGGCGGTGGACCTGGGCAGGTGTTCATCCCACCCGACAGGGAACCCAGCAGCTGGGCCTTTAGGAACCCAGTCACACGTCCTCAGGGGACCATATAATTTAGTGCCCAACTCATGACACTTTGGAGAGTGACATGGGGCGTGAATAAGTGTGCGGCAGGCCTCTGCAGGACTGTCAGCCTGGTCGAGGGCTCATCCTGAAGCCCAGACAGGCCTTTAAGCAGGAGCAGCGGCTGACAGCACCCGCCTCCCCAGGGAGGCTTCTCAGGAGCTCATTACTGAGGTGACCTTTCCTTTGTATTGACTCGAAGTTTCCTGTGACTTTCAGGAGAAGCCGGCGGGGACCCTCATTTCCTCTCTCACCTTCCCTATCACACCCTGTGCCAGCCGCTTGGGTCCCAAGTACCGGGCCATGCATGTGGCCATGAAAAGGGGGGACCCTGCCCTGCCTGGCTGGTGTGACTCAGTGGTTAGAATGTAGGCCTACGCACCAGAGGATCGAGGGTCGCGGGTTCGATTTCCAGTTAAGGGCACATACCTGGGTTGCAGGTTCTATCCCCACCGCCCACCAGTTGGGGCTCCTGCAGGAGACAACCAATGGATATGTCTCTCTCACATCAGTGTTTCTCTCTCTCTCTCCCCTCTTCCCCCCCCTCCGTTCTACTCTCTCAAAATTGATGGGGAAAAAGATCCTCATTCCTTGGGTGAGAATTTCAAAAAAAGGGGAAGGATCCCAAAGCCCTTTTGTGTCCTAAAGTTCTGCGCTTCTGTTATGCTCACTGGCTCCTGCGAGGGCCTGGACCGTGGGTCCCAGTGGTCTTGGTGGAGTCATGCCCAGCCCTTCTCTGGGGTGCAGCAGCTCCGCAGAAACCTGACTGTGCTTCAGGCGAACTCGGGGAGTAATTGGGCCCTGGGCACGAGCACCTGCCGTGGACATTGCCCGGAGGGCCTGCCTTGTTTTTTAGATAATTGCCCCTGGGATGTCCCTCTGGAGGTCGGCTGTGGACGCTTTGGGAATAGACGGAGCGGTTTCTGTTCTGAGGGCTCCGTCCTTGCTGACGTGAGTCCAGAGATGTATGCGCGCCCTTCAGTACAAAACTGCCCCGTGCAGGGCCGGGCCTCGCTGCCCCAGTCACCGGGACGAGCTCTGCCAGGTTACTCCTTTCAAGGGCCTGGCGTCAGTATCTTTTTTATTCCCTCTGCAACTAGGAACCTCTGAGCAAGGCTGACGTGTTTCAAAGATGTTCTGGCAAAAGAACAGCCCTTCCTGGGCTAGGGAGAGGGGCGGTCTTCTCCGAGAGAGGGTTGGGTAGTGAGCATTGTCTTTTAACACTGGGGAAGTAAGAGGATTAATGAGTATTTTTATAAAGTCCTGTGTATGTTCACATCCAGGGGTCTTGAAATTAGAACCAAGTCAAGTTTCAGAGCGTTTTTGTTTTTTTTTGTCTCATGCCAAATGTTTTTCATGCCCGGGAATTCCAGCGAATATGGCAGTCCCCGGTGCCAATTTTCTGAAATAATCCTTTCAACCCTCCCACTCTTCAGAGTTTTTAGAATCTGGGCAGCATGCAATTTGAATGAGAAAGAAGAGAGTCGGGAGTTTCTCTCCGGGAGCTCCGGGGAGGCTGGTGCCTGGATGGGAGGTGACAGTGAGGAATGAGCAGGTGGGCGGGACTCTGCTCCCAAGTGGGAAAACCTGGCCCCAGGTGTGGCCGGAGGGGCAGGCCTTGTGCAGCCTCTGGTGCTGAACCCAAGGGACCTCAGCCCTGCTGTGGGGTTCTGGGGTCTGGGAGGAAGTGATGCCTGAGTGAGTGAACGTGTGTGCGCAGCTGTGTGTGTGGGGGGGGGGGGGGGTGGAGAAGGGCCCACAGTGATAACAGTGCAGTGAAGCATGGGCATGGGGCCCGTATATGGTAACACATGACATGAGTAGCCACGGAGTGTGGTAGGCTGGAAGGAAGTATCTACTTTTGACTCCCCTCCCCAGTTTGTCTCGTTGTTTTTTTTTAAAATATCTTTATTGATTTCAGAGAGAGGAAGGGAGAGGGAGAGATAGAAACATCAATGATGAGAGAGTCATTGATTAGCTGCCTCCTGCACTCCCCTTACTGGGGATTGAGCCCTAAACCTGGGCATGTGCCCTGACCAGGAATCGAACTGTGACCTCCTGGTTCATAGGTTGATGCTCAACTGCTGAGCCACACCGGCCGGCCTCATTGGTTTCTTTAAAGGAAACATTTAAATTAAAACCAAAATCATTAGGCCTAGATCAATAATCCAACTATTATTTGTTTTACTGTAGATGACTTAGGTTTTACAGTCAAACCAAGTAACCTTGTCTTAGGGACCGTGTCACAGGTAGACATCCCGTGGCTCCCCGGGCGAGTCCCTCGTTCCCCTTGCTTTGGAAGCAGGCCCCTTACAAAGGTTTTTACTGTGAGAAATCCATCAGCCAGCCCTGAAGTTTCCCTGTTTCTGTAGAAGTAGAAATGGAAATACTTCCCCATTACATTCTGTGGGACTGATTGCTAGGGACTACACTAGGAACTGTCCCCCAAACCCTTTCCTTTCGGAAAAAAAATTCTTGGATCCCAAATTCACAAATAGCCAGTGTACCAGATGTAGCTCGTTTCTAACAAAGCCTCTGGCCGTGGAGCACAGACACTGGAGGGAGTTTATGAGACACAATTAACTCCTCTGCTATACTGCTAACTCCCTGAGTGGTTCCAAGTTTAATTTATTTTAGGAAGATTGACAATTATAATTATGTTGTCAAGCCTTTGTCATTTTTTTAATATGTTTTTATTGATTTCAGAGCGAGGAAGGGAGAGAGAGAGCTATGGAAACATCAGTGATGAGAGTCATTGATTGGCTGCCTTCTGCACGCCTCCTACTGGGATTGGGCCTGAAACCCGGCCATGTGCCCTCACTGGGAATCAAACCCTGACCTCCTAGTTCATGGGTCGATGCTCAACCACTGAGCCACGCCGGCCGGGCTGTCGTTCTTACTGTAGCAACAACATGGAAACTGAGACAGAAGCCCCACCCTGACTTTGATCAGAACACGGCAGGGCCTGGATTCTACGCCTGTCTTTCCTACAGTGCTGAGCACTTGTCGGCCATCCGCAGTCAGCAGCGAGTCCCCGGCTCGGTCTAGGGGCCCTGGTCTTGCCTCCGCAGTGCCAGTCGCCTGCCTGGGTTGGCGCCGTGACAGGCCCTGGGAGGCCCGGGAAAGCAGGGCTCCCGGCTGCCTTTTCCCTCCCCTGAGTGCAGGCCTTGTTCAGGGATGTGTAGATCCGACTCTGCCTTAGGAGGGAGGTGGGGTACGCGACCCAGGGGCCCCTGAGGTTTTGGAGGTGGAGCAATGTAGTAGGACACGGGCAACTTTGGAGCCGGACGGACCCGCGTTTTCAGCCGACCCCAGCGTTTTCCTCTGGGTCCTGTTGCGCGGCTTCCCTGAGTTCGTTTGCGACGCTGGGGCTCTCGTGCGTGTGTGGCAGGACATCCGTGCTCTTGGAGATCCAGCGGGGGTATAGAGGTTCGTCAGATGGTAAATGTCTGCCAGCTGCTGGCCTTCACGTGCGTCCTCTGCTCCTGACGGGGACAGACGCGTAGATGGGGCTCAGAAATGTTGGCCGCCGATCCTGACCGCGTGATGGGAGCGGCCTTTGAAGGCGGCTCCATCTTGGGAGGGGAGGGGTTTTGCGCAGCGCTTTAGAGATCAGCCAACTTGTCCCTCTTCTCGCTGCTGTTTCTAAATCCAAAAGGTGGTTGTATTTGTCCGCCTCATTTGTCCTTTTGTGGATGGACCACCTTTCCCCTGGGACGCCTGCCAAGACCAGCGGAGGCACAGCCCTCACTGCGACGGGCCCCACGCCTCCCTTTCCTCCTGTGTCGCTGGTCCCCACGCCCTCCCTCCCTCTCCCCACCCTCGGTCAACTCAACACCCATTTTCTGTTTGTTCAGCTTTCATTTTTGCTTCGGTGGGTTTCTGTTCGCCCCCCTCCTGTGTGAAGGGGGAAACCAGCCTCTCTTCCTCTCCGCGCTCAGAGTTTCTTAGGAGAAAGGGGTCGACCTTTCTTCCTCTTTTTGGCACATTTAGACGTTGGCTTGGATGGAGAACTGACCTGCGAGATGTGCTTGGAGGAGCGCTCAGCATCTGATCGACGCTGAACACGCTGTGCTGGGAATGTTCTGCAGCGCAGGTCTGCAGGAGGGGGTGCCCGCGGGGCGCCCTGGGCTCCAGTGTCGCCCATCCTCACATTCCAGGGCATAGCCCGGGCCTAAATGAAAACCTCCACTGACTGTACGGGTGCTCAGACCTCTGCGGGCGCCGCCGATAGGTTTCAGTTCCTGTGACCTGCTCATCGGACGGTAGCCTCAGGCTGGGTGCTCAATTGGAAAGAAACCAGGCGGGGCTCTGGGTGAGGAGGGGGCCTGCGCGCTGTGTGTCCTAATTTGCCAAGCAAACCGCAGCGCTCAGAGTTTCTGTGCTGGAACCCGCCCCTTTGCTTTTGGTCACGCTGTCCCTCCCCGGGGAATGGCCTGTCTCGCTGTCTTTCTGGTCTCATTTCAGATCCAGCCTCCTCCGGGAAGCCTGGTCTGACCCCTCAAGCCAGTGTAATCTCTGTCTTTAAGACACCGTAGTTACAGTGTTGCTTTATTTAGTATGAAAATAAAAGGAATAGGTTCTAATTGTGGAATAGCTGGAAAGTAGAGACACAAAGAAACAAAGACATGGCTCTCAATTCTCCACTTAGAGCCGCTGGTAAGTTGCTAAACCTGCGGCTAAACTTGGCTCTAACATCCTGAACAGCTGTTAGGTGGACGTCTGCGGACCTTACTTCCTCCTTGTGGCTGTCACCCCCTCATTTGCATATCGAAACTAACCTGTCCCTGTGGACCCAGCCGGAATCCTGCATTTGCATGAGAGACCCTTGTGGCTTTGCCTTTGTAAACCTGTCTCTCTGTGCTCCCTGGAGAGCAGTTGGGCTGCTACCTGAATCTGCGTTTCCTGGCCTGCGGCGGCTCCTTTTGCATTTACCATCTAAAATTAATTATGGTCGAAAGATTTTTTGCAAAAAAAGCTGGACATCTAGATTTTCCTGTCATGTTTCCTTACCTTAAAGCTATTGTGAGCCAAAAAAACAACAACAAAAAACCGAAACCATATCCATGGGCGGCTGCTTGGAGATGACCATTCTTGACTGAGTTCCCAGTAAGGCCCCGAATGGCTGCTACACTTATTTCTGGGTGTTCAGCGGTCTCAGTCAAGGTCTATTCCTGCTGTTTCTCGAATTGACATGATTCTGTAACTCCCAAGAAGCCAACAAGATTTATTGGTACAAAGAGACAAGTTTAAATTATAGATCCCTATACTTAAATGTCAGAGGAGAACAGGACTTCACTATAAAATTAGACAAGATGTCCCGCCAAGCCTCAGTGTGTATGTGGCCTCACAGTTAAAAAGAGCCACGGAGGTCACCTGGCTGCTGCTCCCCAAACTCCTCCCACCTTGTAGCAGGGAAGTCATCTCAGGAAATCCCTGGAGTCTCTTTGTCTTCCTCCCCAGCCTCAGAGATGGGACAGGGTGGGACCTGGCTGTGAGTCAGCCTCACCGGAGAGCCCTGGAGTAATACCTCAACCACCGATGCTTCCTAGAGCTGCGCATCGCCGCCGAGCCTGCTGCCCACGGCCGGCTCCGAGGGATCACCCATTGCCTGGCCTCCTGCCACGTTGGCAGCTTGCATAATGTGGGTCAGCAGAGCGCCGCTCCCCTCGCACTCTGCCCACAGGCTGAGCGGTCTCTGCTTTTGCTGGGTCATTTATCTGCAAACCAAAGGCTGGCTGGCCATTGCCCGTGTGCCCGAGGTGTGCTGGGGAGACCGCCGGACGGCAGCTCTCAGGTATCCCGTGGCTTCCCGTCAGCCTCAGGATAAGCCCGTGATCCTTACCACGTGGCCGGGGCTGCCTCCTCCCCATCACCCTGGGTCTGCGCCCTGCCTTGCGGAGCCCGGGGCCTGCCTTCCGGTGTTTGCTGTTCTTGGCACGATGTGTTTGTAACCACCGTTTAATTTGGGAATAACTTCAGGTTTATGGAAACGTTTTGGAGCTGACCCGGAGTTGCTGTATGTTGCTCAGTCTGCGCTAATTTAACATCTGACAGTACCATCCTACATTTGCTAGAAAGAAACCTACATGGATGCAGGACTATCAAGTGAACTTCAGGCGTTTTTCGAATTTCACTGTTTTCCCTACTAACGTCTTTTTCTGGCCCCGGATCCGGTCCCGGATGCCGTATTGAATCCTTGCTGATTTCAGTTCTGCAAAAACTTCCCGCTTCTTGTCCCGCCTTTCCCATTTCTTCAGGTGCTCTCTTTGTACAGTTGCTCTTGTAACTTTGCGAATTCCCTGGGAGGAGCGATATATTCATTTGTGAACTAATTTGTAAACGGCAGAGCCTTAACTCCCCACCCTTCCCCAGTGATGGATCCGCTAACGTGTAGAAGGCGTCTGACCTAAAACATGCAGGTGGAGGCTTTGCGGAGCCTAGACCCAGAACCAGAGCAGGTGGTCCTTAGGCATCTCACCCCCCTGAGCTGTGTCGGAGGTGTAACCGGGGCGGCCCCACGCTGGCACTCCAGCTGCAGTTGTGTCTGTTTTATTTTTCTAGTCACACCTGGGGGGGTTCATACCTACACCTGTCCCCAGGGTGAATGCGGGCATGCACAGCGGGCCAGAACGGGGGAGCAGGGAAGACTAAGCTCTCCCTCCCCAGACAGGGCACCTCAAGTTGTGCCCAAGCCTAGCACGTGTTGGTTGTGTGCCGCTTTGTTTGTGCTGGTGGCGGGACACTGGGAGAGGCAGCCCGGAACAGGCGCGTTAGTCTGCGAGGGTGGTGAGTGACAGGATGGAGACACTGATGGCTGTCCCGAGTGCTCCTGGGGCCTAACCAGGCCAGATCTCTGACACGCGGTCATGTCTCCCCTGCTTGGGGGTGGGGCCGTGGAGAGTGCACACTCTTTTTTTTAAAAAAAAAATATCTTTATTGGCTTCAGAGAGAGGAAAGGAGAGGGAGAGAGCGTGATAGAAGCATCAATGATGAGAGAGTCACTGATTGGCTGCCTCCTGCAGGCCAGACTGGGGATCGAACCCGCAACCCGGGCATGTGCCCTGACCGGGAATCAAACCCCGATTGCCTGGATCCCAGGTCGACACTCAACCGCTGAGCCACGCCTGGCAAACAGTTCTGGGCGAGTCTGGGAGCTCATTTATTTTATGAGCTAAATAGAAATTTGTTGCCTCACCGGGGAATTTAGCCAATATATGTACCATTATTTCTGTGAGAAAAGGGTGCTAAATTCTAAACCATCAGTTTAGATACAGACTTTGGATATATGATCTGTTTCTAAGTTGGGATGTATCTGTGTTAATTCATTAGTGTTCTTTTCAGTAGCTCCTCCATTACATGGAAGGGGAGCTGTGTGTGTGTCCAATTTTAGGCAATATATAGGGTGTCCCCCAAAATGTATACACACTTAGCAGCTGATAGCTCAATTTTGAAAATAAACACTGCCTTCATAATTATTCAGAGTGTGTATACAATTTTTGGGGACACTATATATATAAGTGTGTATATATATGTATATATATAAAACATTTTCCCCTTGTTGACCCTGAGAATATACCTACCAAAAAGGACTCTTGCAGTTAGTTGGACTTAAATTCATAACCAGAGTCTCGCATCCATTGGCTCGCTGTCCTTCGGGGCCCCCAGGCCTCCTGCCCTGGGCCCCTGCCTTCTGAGTCAAGATAAGGGAGCTCCTAGGATCCAAATTCCACCAATAGAACGGAGGCTTTCCCCGGCCAATCAGAGCTGTGCGGCTCTATCCTCATTTGCATGCTCCCTGCCTGATCAGCGCAGCGGGGATGGTGCTGTTTGGACCAGTGATGTTGTGAGATCCGCATGTGCATAGACATGACCAGTCCGGGAATGGAGGCGGCACTTTTATCTGGATGAGCCCCCTTCCCGCTGCCTCAGGGGAGCCTGCTTTCAGGTTCCCGGGGAGACTGCGCTTCCCCAGCTGAAGCTGCAGCGCCAGCTGTCGCGGGAGCTGCGGCCCTTGAGCTGAGCTGTAATGTCCCAGCCGTACACACAGGGCCTCCGTGCCCTGGATGCCCCACAGCGGCGTTTGCGCAGTCGAGCTGCTTCACAGTCGAACCATTCCACTGAATAAAGCCTCTCCGTTCATGGCACCCCAAATCGGAGGTTTCTGTTGGTGTTGAGTCGATGACAGTGGCGTTCAGTTGACACCCCGTTGTTTTGTGCAGTTGGTTTAGCAACCATTTATCGAGCCAGGATCATAAGGCAGACTACCCTGGGACCCCTGCCCTCGAGGCCTTGAGGTCTCTCAGGAAAGAAGATGAACTCCATCCAAGGCGGGGCCTGTGTGGGCCCTGGCTCCTGCTCCTGGAAGACCTGATTATCCAGTTGTGAATTATTCAGAGCCTCTGTGTCTCTTCCTTTTGGCCTCCCGTTTGGCCATTTCACAGCTCATTGATTTTGCTTTAAGGACAGGCGGGAACGAGATGCGTAGGGAGAAACCGAATCCAGTTGTCTGAAGCTTTGTTGTAAAGGGGCAAATACCGAGGGGAATGGCATTCTTAAGTGACCTGAGGGTTTCGTCTGTGTTGGCCTTGCTACCTGTTTTCGTAAAGAATGGGTAATGGATTTGATGGTTTTAATTTTCTGAACAGAATGAATGCACGTATGTGGTTAAAAAAGGTATAAAACAGAGGGCAAGGGCCTCTCCCTCCCCCTTACCTCCCAACCTTAGCCTCACTCTGCAGAGGGAGCTCCCGCGAGGTTCCTTCTGCAGCCCTCTGGATTTTGTAGAGAACATCTACTCAGATACTTTGTTAAAAGTACACAGATGGGCTCTGACACAATGTTACGCAGCCTTTTTCTTCTGTCCTGTAAGCTCTTTCTTGGAGGTGCTTCTGTACGGGGCGTGCGCACCCCCACGGCACCCCCGTAGAGCCACAGAGTGTTCTTCTGCGTGAATGATGATGCTTCATGAACCAGCCCTCTTTTGATGGGCCTTTAGGTTGTTTCTAGCTTTCTGCTGCTGAACACAGTGCCCCGTGAGACTCTTGGGCAAGTGTCTGTCTTCTGCAAGTTTGGTTGACGGACTGTTGTGCTTGTCGCTAACCGTGAGCTCGTCAGCGCTGACGGTGCCCCTCCGCTGGGCTGTGGGCCCGCGGGGCTTTGGGTTGGACGTGATGCGTGGTGTGGGGCCTGGGTGCAGCTTGGTAGGAAAGGCTCACGCTCTGATCTCGGGAAGATACTTGAATGGTTAAGTTAGAAAAAGTCCCAGACATGTTGTTCTTTTCAGGGCGCTGACCCTGTTCTTTGCATCTCTGTATTACTTTGGAGCTGGAAGGACCGTGGCGAAAGGTTTGCTTGCGCTTAGAGACGGACCGAGGGGTTCGCTAGGTCAGAGATGACAGCTGGACGGGGACACAGCGCAGCTTGCGAAAGGGGTGGCGCTTGTGAAGGGCGCCTGCGCTTGGTTTGTGGTAACAGACTCGGCAACGTGTCATGGTCCAGAAGCACTTTCCCAGTGAGATGCGCGGGAGCAGGGTCTCCAGCGTGGAGCAGTAGTGCCGGTTCCCCGCCACGGCAGCCGGGGAAGGGGGGCCTTGCAGCCCAGGGCTCTGGGGGCCCGGCCATGTGAGCGTCCCTGCTGGGGCCGCGCTTTCCCCAGGGGCGCGCTCGGCCTCCTCCTGGGCTCGTGGGGAGGAGCTAAGAATGGGAGGAAGCCTGTGGGGAAATGGAGACGTGGGCAGCCGAGGGCCCGACTCCTCCAGGCCTCCGCCCAGCGCCGGCCGAGTGCTCAGCACTTAGTTCACCCACTAAGTGGATTTGGGGAGAAAGCTCTCTCGTGGGTGGCGTGAGAGCTGGGTTTTCGTTTATTTGGTTTGGAGGAGTTGAAGTGGGAAGAGCTGGGGGCTGTTGGAAGGTGATTGTTTCTTAATGGCCTGGGAAAGGGGGCCAGTCCCTTTCTTGGTGCTTTTACACACATTCCTTTTAAAATACAACTCTGATGGGGCGGGGAGGGGGCACTAAGGTGCGGAGCCCTCATCTGTTTTTTGGCATTTTTGCTCTTGGAGCCCCGGGCCTTATTAATTAATCTCTGTCGGTATTTCCATCCATAAAGGCGAGACGCTGATGTTTTCTCCTGCGCCTGGAGGTTACGTTTTGGATCTTTCGGCCCGCTGGTAGGAGTGGTCTTTTGAGGTTGGATCTGCTGTCCGGTTTGGGTCCACTGTGTGCCGAGGTCGGACACGGCTGACCTTGCCCTGCCCTCAGTCGCTTCCTGTGATAGCAGCACAGCAGGTGCCCGAGCTACAGACCCGGTGTCTGCAGGGCTGAGCTGGTGACCTTTGTCACTTGTGGCTCTGGCACTCCGCTCTGTGCCATGACTTTGAAAGCGACTCTCCTGGATCCGGCCTTAGGGAACACGTTGAAAGGTTTGGTCTCGGTTCAGTGCTTTTGCTGGACTTGGGCCCACCCCCAAGGTTGACTGTATTCATTTGGCGCCCTCAGAAACAGTAGCCCAGCCATTTCCATCTGTTATCGCTGCCTTCAGGCCGCGCTAATTAAGTCTCCCAGTCGTCAGCTTTTGAATGAGTGATGGTCGGGGGCACTAGGAAAAATTTGTCCTATAAACCTTTTTGGCTGCAGCCCACGCATTCGTTTCAAGACCTTCTGTGCCCTAAAGCTGCACCGCAGAGTATTTTTAGCAGCTTAGAAGTCTGTTCTGAGAGGGAAAGAGGTTGGTGTCTCCGTTTGCCCCCTGCCCCCCCGCCCGTGGGCTCTGGGCTCCTCGGCTGTGATTGTAACTGAGGGGCCAGCCCCTCTGGGCAGAGAGCACAGCCTTCTTGGCAGAACTGCTCGGTCCCCTTGTCATTTATTTCCTTCTTGGAGAACCAGTACACGGCGATGCTGAGAGCTGAGGGGTGCTCTAAGGTACGATTCCTAATAGCTCCTGAAAGGTTTTTTGGGGGGACAGATGCGGGGTCTTTCATGGTTTCAGCCGCCATCATTTTAGTTTTCTTTGGACAGTGAGACAGAGCCTCAGGTGAAAGCTACGCGAGGCCGCCTGTGGGAGGTGCGGCAGAATCCGCAGACGGGGCCGCGGGTTAGAGTGGCTGTGCTTTCTCCTATGACTATATACGTACTTTTTCATTGTTAAAATAAAATACATACGATGTGTTTTAAGTGAGTGCATAAAATGAGCATTTTTCATGATGTTCAACTTTTTATAAGTACAGTTTAAAATATAAATTTTATAAGTACAGCTGTTTATAAGTACAGCTTTTTATAAGTACAGCTTTTTCTAAATACAGCTGTTTATAAGTTCCGCTGACTGTGTTTTCAGTGCTCCTTTCCTTGCATGTTACATTTCACAGACTTGGCCCATCGGTTACTTTTTACTTAAATCCTAGTTGGGTAATGTTCACTTGGTTAACCAATCATATTCCGCAATTTAAATATCTCTCTATAGTTATCTCTCTTTATTGGGCCATAAGCGATCTGCTTTTTAAAGTCAAGTTTAATAGAAACTTTAAAACAAAATGTTAAAGTTCCACACAGAAAGCTTGGAGACCGATTGCCAAAATGTATAACGAAAAAAAAAATCATCTCTAATATCACCCGAAAGAGCACTTATTGTCAGTGTCTTGGTGCCTGTCTCTCCACAGTATTTCCTCTCTCCCATGGTGGGTAACAGACCCTCCTAGATACACTGTTTTATTGGCTTTATTTTTCTTAGCAAAATGTTCTGATACTGTTACATATTTCTTTACAATCTGAGAGGATAAGCCTGCTCGTGTGTATTTTGGATGTATTATTAATTTGTTAGCCAAGCCCATGTTTTGAAATTTTGGGTTATTTCCAGTTCCTATTTCTTAGTAACACTCACCGTTGTTACTGTCGTTTTCTTGGGATACGCGCCATAGCCCTGTTGGTGATGCACATTTTAAAGGCTCTTTGATCGGAACTGAAACGCTGACCTCCTGAGACGTTCCATTTATATTCCACACACGTTGTGTGGTGTCTTTTCCCTCACGTCCTCATCAACAGCGGATACCAGGGTTTGGCAGATAAAACCATAGCATTACAATGTACATTTGTTTCATTACTAATGAACGTTATCTTCTAAAATAGGTTTGTTGACCTATTTTCTTCTTTGAAGAATTCTCCTGTTTTATTTTTTTCCTATTGGGCTTTTTATCTTTTTCTTATTAAATTATATACGCTCTATATTCTTTAAAGCCCAATTTTGTTTGCCTTTTAATATTGGCTGTTAATTTTCATGTCCTGGAAATGAGGATTTTACCTCCATGCATTGGGGAACTTGAGGAAATCTGCTCCCGTATGACTCTTTTGTTAAAAACTAAAGCAGGTACAGCAGACAAAGAGACTATATTCAGAGTAAGTGATGAGAGTTCACGGGATTTTCCGAGGGCTACCCAGCTGGAATTAGTCCTGTCTCGTAGCCTGCGTGTCCCCAGAATCTTCCGGATGCTAGTAGACGGTGCTCCGTCGGTGATGGTTACTTCCCGGCATCCTGTATGCGTTGCCCATGTGGCTTCATCTGCCAGACACGGCAGCATCTTTCATTTCTGTTTCTTGAAAGAGTTTCTCTGCTTCCTTCCCTTTGATAACTGGTGCTTGTGAGACGCCTCGTACTCGTATTTCTTAAAAAAAACCAAGGATCCTTGGAGCTGATGTGTTCCTGAAAACAGTGTCCGTGAGCCCAAGGATGAAATAATTGGCACTTAGGGAACTGATTAAAATTCCAGTGCAGGAGTTTAAAGCGTGCTCATTCCTGTTATTTGAAATTCTGAGGCCTCGAGATAATTACCTGTCACTTCTCCCCAGGGTTTTGCTGTGACGGCATGGCCTGTCCCCGGTGCTGAGCAGCGGGTCTGCCTGCACCCAGCGCCTGCCGAGGGGTGTGAACCCGGGGTGGGGGGACTGGGCGCAGCTGGGCTCCCACGGTGTGCGTGTCAGGTTCAGCGCCGATGGATGTGAAAGCAGCTCCCAGGAGCAGCGCAGGGCCTCCCCCGTGACAAAGCCACCAGGCTGAGCCTCCTGAGGTCTTCTGACCATTTGGAGGCAAATTATGAACTTACTGGCTCAGGACAGACTGACCAGTGTTATCCCCACAATAAGTAAAATAAAGATCGGTGCTTTCCAGATGTTGGTGGGATTAGCTGTGTTAGGGAAGCATTAATTTGGCAGTTAGCTGTTCATTTAAAGATTCCGCCCCACCCCACCCCTGAACAGAAGAAGGGGTGGAGTTTAGATGAAACCCACAGTGTTTTGAACCTCGGACCCTCCCAAGTGTCCCAAAGCCTCAGATAACTGAAGTTCCCTCGAAGCTGTGCAGGCTTTGCCCAAGGAGGCCAGTGCTCAGGGAAGCAACGTTGCCAACCAGGCCTCTTGAAAACAAAGATTCTAAATATTCGCTACCTTACATTTGTTCCTGTGGGAGTTTCCCAGACTCTCCCTGAAGAGAGCAAACCCATCCTCCCAGAAATGTCGGAAAAGTGAATAAGTTAAGAAAAAATAAATTTCAGGGTTTTATGTCCACCCCGGAAAGTAGCTCTACGCACTCTGCAGAGATGACCACCCTGGTTTCTTAAGGGTTGTCCGTCTTCTGCCTGGCTGGTGTGGCTCCGTGGATTCAGCATGATCCGTGCACCAAGAGGTCACTGGTTCGAGTGCTGGTCAGGGCATGTGCCGGGGTTGCGGGCTCGATCCCCAGTAAGGGGGCTGCAGGAGGCAGCCGATCGCTGTTTCTCTCTCTCGCTCCCTCTCCCTCCCCCCTCTCTAAAATCAATAAAAACATTTAAAAAAAGAAAAGAAAAAGGATGGCCCATCGACTGAAAAAGAGAAAGTATTTGGTAGGAGAGGTGAGGTCAGTGGCTTCCTGTTGCCCCTGAGCAGCCTCAATAACCAGGGCGCTGTCCAGGGTTCTGGCCGAACGGCCGCCCCTCAATAATAATAGTAATAATAGTGGTGCCGTGATTCTTTAACCCGGAACAGAGAAAGGGCCCTACCCTTGTATCAGGCAGCGGCCTCCGGGGGCCTCCTGTGCTGAGTGTGGCTGGATGTCGGCTCGTTTACATCGATGTGCGGATTCCTATTGGGGATTAGCGAGGATTTGTTCTTTGGGGCTCATTTAGGTGCTGGCTAAATGCGGACGCCTCTGTTTAGGCCCGAACGACGCGGGTGCTTGTCCTGGTCCGTGAGTAACAGGCCACCAGGATCCTTCCCTGAGTAGCGGCGTCTTACAGGCCTCAGGGGTTCCAACGTGAGGCTCCCTCGGTTGAGCGGCGCCTGACAGGCGCTTTCTCGCCGTCCCGCGCATCTGCTTCGCCGGCAGCTTATGAACTGCGCGTTTCTGCTCCTCACGGTCGCTGCAGCCAGCAGCTGGCGGCGCCTCCTGCCTCCACGATGCACCTGGGAGGGGTGGTCCCTTGCGAGCTCACGGAGGGGCTGCTCTTCACCCAGAGCCCTGGGCGGCACCCCGGCTCTGAGGATGCTCGGTAACAGCACCCAGGGCGCTTGGTTTTGCCACCACGAAGAAGCTGCGACTCAGAAGGGCACCCGCGTGGGGCCCCAGCTCTTCCTAATCTATGAAACGGCGTTCCTGATACTAACCACGGGAAATCCTCAAAGCAGTATGGGAGTGTCGTTTTCGTTGTTACCTTCAGCGTGAGGAGGTGAGATCGGGGTGGGGGTGGTCTCAGACGAATGGCTGCCCCCGATCAGGGAACCGTTTAAATAGAGGGAAACCCCACAGTGGGCGGCTGTGGGCGGGCCAGGTCTTCGTGCACCTGCACCCCTGGGAGTCGTGTCCCCCCCGGGGCTGTGGGACTGAGTCCTGGCTGCTGCGGGAAGGGTTCAGACTTGAGCTCCCGACGCCCCTGGGCTCCGGGGGACCGTGCGGAGCGTGGGTTCCAGGTTCGAGAACGTGCGCCTGTCTTTGGCGGTGATGGAGGGTGAAGGGGAGACGTTTAAAAGGCCTCCTTGAAGGAAGACCCGGTTTATCACAGGAGACTCAGGCGAAATGAATTGTTATTTGGGGCAGACACCTGAAATTGCTCTTCCTCGCCAAAATAAATGGATTTCTTTGGCTGCCTGAACTTCATTTCTTGAACGGGGCAGGAACTCACGGTGTCTAAATTAAACTCATTTTCCATTCATAGAACTGGGTCGCTGTGGGCTCCCTGAGTGTGTCCGAGTGTCTTAAAGCGCGAACAACAAAAACAAAACAGCCCGGCCGGCGTGGCTCAGCGGCTGAGCGTTGACCCAGGATCCAGGCGCTCGGGGTTCGATTCCCGGGCAGGGCACAGGCCCGGGTTGCGGGCTCGATCCCCAGCAGGGGGTGCGCAGGAGGCGGCCGATCAGTGACTCTCATCACTGATGTTTCTCTCTCTCCCTCTCCCTTTCCTCTCTCTGAAATCAATACAGATCCATTAAAAAAACAAAACAAAACAAAAAAACACACAAACCCCCACTGTTTCTCGCCCTTTTCACAGGGCGTCTGATTTAGCCGGTGGACCGTGTGACATCTACACCCGCCTCTCCCTGGGCATCGGGCTCTCGATCGGGGTCTGGTCCTGATCTTGTCAGGCAGCCGGGACTGGGGGGCATCGCGACACACCTGCCAGAAAGGCCTGGGGGGCGGCCCTGGGGGCGGGGCGGGGAGTGGGGGCTCTGCGGGGTAACTGGCCCCCGCCTTGCTTGCAGGCAGCTCTGCTGTCGCTGTGCCTTCCCATTTTCCTGCTGCTGGTGGCTTTGTGTTGTTTCAGAGATGTTATCTACACGCCCGGGGTCGCTGAGCTGGACCACGGTGGTGGGAAGTTGTGAATTAGAACAAAAGATGGCACGAGTGGAATGATTTTGGAAAACTCCGGTTCGGAGGGGCCGGAGCGTTTCTGCCCAGTGGCTGGTGCCTTGGGCTCGCTGTCACTTGTGCGAGAGAGTCAGGTCCCTCGGTGGCTTCGTACCTGCTCTGCCTGCCCCTCCGAATGTCAGGTGTCTGACTCCCTTGGGAAGCACGGGGGCTCTGTGGCCCTCCTTTGTCCCTCTCCCTCTTTCTCACCCTTGGGAGTGAGTCCTGACTTCGAGTCCGGCGGACACTGGTCCCCCTCTAGGGGATCTGTGACTTGGATGTGGCTTTTAGAATATTCTGAAATACGAAGATCTAGGAATGTGAAAACTGTGGGAAATGGCTTTCAAAAATGGAAATGGGGCCCTGGCCAGTTTGGCTCAGTGGTTAGCGTGTCGGCCCTCGGACTGGAGGTCCCGGGTTCAGTTCCCGCCAAGGGCACGCACCTCCGTTGCCGGCGTGATCCCTGGTCCCAGTCGGGGTGCACGGGGAGGCAGCCAATCCATGCGTTTCTCACATTGTGTCTCTCTCCCCCCTCCCCACTTCCACTCTCTCTGAAAAGCAACCGAAAAAATATCCTCAGGTGCGGATTAAAAAAAACAAAAATGGAAATGGGGGGTGTGTGTGGAAATCTTTGTGACACTTTATTGCCCACATTCCTTAGGTACCTGAATACCGTGCACATTTAAAAATGGATTGTCTTTAATTTGCCTTTTTCATAAATTGGTTACGCTCCGTGCATTTAGAGACATGAAAGGCTAGAAAGATAAAAAGGAAATATTTGTTTTCCTAAGTTTCTTTTCCCTTTTAAAAAACTTAAAGAAAGAAATAGCCCTGGTGGGGCAGGTCTCCCCGGAATGACCTGCTCGCTTTCGGCTCCGCCCTCTCCCGTCCTGTGTCCTGTGCGGCCGTCCCCGCCTGGAGCAGGGTACCCATCGGTGACCAGTGTTCCCCTTTTTCTCTTTGCAGTGCGCAGAGGCCAAGAAACACTGCTGGTATTTTGAAGGGCTCTACCCAACATACTACATGTGAGTATCTGCGCTTTCCTGCCGGTTTCACTCTGTGGACAGCTCTTGGGCTGGGAATTCTAATTCTTCACCAGGACTGGCTATGGGACGGAGAAAGCCCTGTCTTGGGAGGCCCTCACCCGGGCTCACCTGCCTCTGCTCGCCAGGTGACGGCCCTGAGGACACAGCCTGCTCGGGCCAGTCACGTTGGGGACCGGGAGGAGTACTGGTGCTGTGTCCCGAGGGGCATGTGAGCTCACACTCGAGTGGTCAAAGGGGCAAGACGTGTGAGCAAGGCCAACATTATGCTGGTTCATATGGATTTCCCTCGGCCGAGGGAGTAAGGGTGGGGGAGTGGGGTTTTGAACTTGAGCAGGAAAAGCAACCCAGCGCAGCTGCTGTGCCTGTGTGTGTGCACGTGGTCGCGAAGGGCACCTGGCCCGGGGGCCGCGCCCCAGGCAGGAGCGGTCACGGTCACGGTCACGGTCACAGCCTCGCACGGCTCTTCCTGCGCCCTCGGTGCCTGCCAGCCTTCTCTAATGAAAGCATCGCTGCCTTCCCCCGTATTTGTATTTGTGTTTTATTGGTGCTGTGTTAGTCGCTGGCTGTTCTTGAGCCACCTGACGAGGTGTCCAGATTATCAATTATTTTTTTAAAAAAGATTTTAAATTGACTTTTAGAGAGAGAGGAAGGGAGAGGGAGAGAGAGACAGAAACATCAATGAGAGGGAAACATCAGTTGGCTGCCTCAGGGGATCGTGCCCGCAATCTGGGCACGTGCCCTGACCTGGAGTCGAACCGGTGACCTCTTGTGCAGGGGTCGACGCCCAACCACTGACCCACACCAGCTAGGCAGCCAGTATGTATGTTCTTCTTACCAGTCATTCTCGGGGAGTTTCTGATCTTGAAGAGCCCCGCGTGGGAGGAGGAAGGCCGCCTGGCTGGGAGCGGGGAGGAGGCCGGGGAAGGGGCCGGCTTCCTGCCTGGGCTTGGTGTTGATAAGCAGGAACCCTGAATGCCCTGCATAGTGGAGTCTTCCCCGCCCCCAGCTTCTGACTCTTTAATAATCATTTTAACATTAATGTAGGTGGTCAATACTTCAGTTACAGACTGACTTGTCTGCAAAAGAATTAAAGTCAGTATTTATTAGAAAACAAAATAACTGCACCAAAGGACACTTCTAAATAAGTTAAAAGAAATTACGACCTTAAATTTTAAACAAAAGTTGGTTTTCGCTGATAAAATAATTGAAACGTGACTGAGTCCCCAAGTGTTTCCTACAGATACTTTGGAAGTTGTCAGAGGGAATATTGTGTTTTCCCCTTGCCTCCTCTCTCTCGCCCTTTCTGTTCCTCTCAGTGCGTCCCGTTAGGAATGCAAACTCGAGAATTCAAGGCGAAAGGTACGATTTTGCTTCACAGCGACTTTTCCTCCATTTGTTTCCTCCACTGTGAAAATTGAGGTGAACCAGACTTTTCTCAAAATAATGCAGGCTGAGTAAAAAAATACAAATTAGGATGTGTAATTAGATTATCTTTGGAGAAGAGGTATTTTCTTTTTCTACTAGAAATAGAGCATCCGTAATATTTTCCTTTCTCCCCCAGTTGCATGGTTAATTAGCATACATTCCAACAGCGTGCTCGAAAGGCATTTCTAAGCCAGAGGTATTTATTTCAACAGTTTCTTCATACTGTTTTGGCTCATTCCGTGGCCAGGAAAACATGATGTTTTGTCTCTAATTAGACAGTCAAGAAACAAAACAGATATAAATTCTGAGGCTTAAGCCAATATGACCCCGTAAAAACCTGTCATTACGTCAGGTATAAGCCTCCCTTCTCCTCAAAAGGAAAACAAGCTCTGCTCAAGATTCCAGAAGCGTCTAACCGCTCAGCTCAGGTGACCTGGGAGTGGAGCGAGCACCTGTCGAGCCTGGAGTGGTCCAGATAACACAGGTAACTTCAGTATCAGCCGGAAACAGGCGCCGGCCTCAAATTCAGAGTCAAGGAAGGAAACAGGTGCCGGTGCTTTTAAAATACAAGACAAGCCCAGGAACGTGGCCGGACAGAGTCCAGCGGCCTGGGGCCCTCGGAGGGCAGAGCGGACGTGCCTGCCGCTCCTGAGGACAAAAGCGCAGAATGGCCCCATGGTCACGAAAGGGAGGGTCCACGTTGTAGCTTCCCAAACCGGCCTTCTCTGGCTGCCGTCGCCGTGGAGCGAGAGCCCCGTGAAGAGCGTGACCAGCGCGGACGGCCCGGGCGAAGCTGCAGCGGCCCCGCGCGTCCGCGCACCTCAGCAGGCGGCGGCCGCTCCCTTGGCAGCCGGCCTGGGTCTCCTCAGTGAGCAAACAGAGGACGTCCTTGTAAGCGGAGCAACATGGCCCGCCCCGGGCCGCTGCACCCGGGTCCTGGAATAGCTGGAGTAGGACATGGGGATCCACCAGTCCCTATAAAACATCCCATCCCCAGAGGGAAGCGTCTCAGCAAAGGCATTGAGCCAACAGCGCAAAAAGGCAGAACAAGTGAGAGCGTCCGCATGCCCGGCCAGACGGAGTTAAATACACACAGGACCGGGCACGAGCGCCCAAGGGCCCGTTTAATATTCCTGAACGGGGCGCAGAGCCTCTCAAAGGTGTGGGACACATGAAAGAAGCAGCCAAACCCCTGTGCAAAAAAACTGCGCGGCAACCAAACCCCGTGTTACTGCGGCCGACCCGGGCCAGCTGTCCCAGGAGGCGGGGTGGGAGCAAACGAGAAACACAAGTCCTGGTTGACCCTCGGGGCTGGGACAGCGCCTGAGGTCTCCTTAGCTGAATGCGGTCCCCGTGGCACATTCTCGCCGACAAATCAGTGGGCCCGGCCACATCATCAAACGACTCTGAATATAACAACGCACCAGCAAGCTGGTGGCATGGGACATATCTGTTAACACAACACATGTTGGTCCTGGACCTACAGCTCCAATTTGGAAGACCGTGAAAAGCAAGCCATGGAAGAGGGACTGGATCACCGATGAGAGCTCCTACTGCAGCCGAAAGGGGAACTGGGGACGTGAGAACGTGGCCCACCACGTCCACGTCACAACAGAAAGTCGGCCAAAAGCATGAGACGCGAGACCGAACTTCATCAGCATAACCTACCACCAGTGTCCTGCGGACAAAGAAATGAGGGCGGTAAACGTGACATATTGTTCTGATGCGGTCCACCTGGAACTGCCCCTCTCAGAGAGGTCACCTGTCAACAGAAGTCTCCCCAGGACCCGCGGGTGCTCGGAGACCTTGAGCTCCACGGTGGTTCTTTCCTTGAAGAACAGAGAGGTAGTGAGGCCACGCCCGCCACTGTCTGAGGATGTCAGTGAGGTTGGTCACAGACCATCACACGAGTGCCAACTTCCTTCCTAAAAAACTGCTTCAGTTCCTCTGCCGTCCGCTGTACCTACTGTTTTACGTCAACCCCACCGCGACTGGTGTAGGGCTCTAGGGACCGCTTTGTAGGGCTTCCTTGGTCTTCCTGGCCTTCAGGATTTTCCCTGGACGTAGCGATTTCTTAGAGACACCTCTTCACCGACCTGTGTTATCTGGGCTCCGCAGCCCGACGGCGGGGACCTCAGCAGGGAGGGCGGAGCCGGGAGCCGTCTCAGCGCAGCTGGCAGGCAGGGGGGCTCTGGGCCAGGCGCCCAGGGCCAGGAACCAGCGAGTCTTGGCAGGAAGCCTCCGCTGCTGCTACAAAAAGCCAGAACCTGGGAAATAAAGCAGCAGAGCGGAGACTCGGAGTCCGGTTCCAGAGTTGTCAGGTGGAAGAAAAATGGGTGTGGGGCAGCAGGGGGAGCAGGTATTTCGGTTCTTCGTGGAACAGTGAATTTTCCTGCCAAGCTTTACTGCCTCGATTCCGCTCCCATGCAAGTGGGGCTCAGCCCTGTCTTCGTGGAAACGATCTCTCTCGTGTCGTTTCGTAGGTTCGCTAATGAACCATTCCCGGGTTTTCCGGGGCTGCAGGAGTCGGAGGTCCTTGCTGTCCCGTTTACTAGTCTATTTGCTCCCTTACTCCTTTGCTGATTTATGACGTAGTTTGGAAATCTTTCTGGGTTGACGGAGAATTCGAGCCCTGTTCTTGTCACTCAGGCCTCCCACCTCTCTTCTCTCCCCACCGTGAGGGGAAGGGTCCTGAAAAGTAAAAAGTCACGTCCCTCTGTTATTAGGGTACCGAAAAGTCATTGCCAAGATCAACGTCGAGGGGCTCCTCGTCGCCCATGCTTATTTCTAGGAGTTTTATGGTCTTATGTTTCAGTGTTTAATCCACTGTACGTTAGTTTTGGGGGGTGGTGTGAGATGGGGGTCCAGCTCGATGTTTCTGCCTGTAATTATCCAGTTGCCCGTCGCCGTCTGTGGAAGAGCCTGCCCTTTCCCCTGGGTGTCCTTGCTCCCTTGTCGAATGTTGGTTGACTGCACCTGTGAGGGTTGACTTCCGGGCTCTGTTCTGTTTCATGTGTCACCGTGTCTCTGCATGATCTCGAATTTCACTCCAGCGTTACTGTTATCAGCGAACGGGGGCTACGTTTTTGTAAGACAATTAGAATGGGGGCAACCGCTGAAGCCAGTGGCCCAGAGCCTCGGGGAAAGCCACGTGCTTGTGCTTTGCCCAGCTCGGTGGAAACAGATGCGTGGAAGGCGATTGCTCACGTGTGAAAGAAAGATGGGTGCGTGAGTTACTGAATTATAACAGAATTAATGGGTACACCCAGCGGCGTCGGGCGTCCATGGAGTACCGGTCACTCCCACGCCACTGCTAAAGGGGCAGGGAGGGAGCCCGTGGGGACCCTGGGAATGAAGACGAGGTGGGCAGGGCCGCCCTGCAGGAGCTCCGGGTCCTGGCTCACCCCCACCCCCACCCCCACACCAACACCCACCCCACAGCCCATCACAGTGTGTGCCCGGTGCTGGGCAGCGGCCTTTCCTCCCAGCGCCGCGTGCTCTGCCTGTGGCTTCGCCCAGGTCGTTTCCGGGCCCCGTTCCCAAGTGTCCCGTTGGAGTGTGCAGCCTCTTTTATAAAGTACTCACCTTGCCCTGGTCGATTGTGTCTCTCCTGGCTCACCCTCCGCTGTGAATACTTAATGTGTGAGTGGGGGAAGTGTTTGCAGGGGTCAGAGCCGGGTCCAGGAGCAGGCTTGGTGGAGCCAGTGTCTGGCCGGCTGCCCGACCTGCCTGCTGGCGCTGGAGAAGCCAAGACCAGTCCCAGGGGCCCCGAGACACAAGGCACCTGCGGCCATCGGGAGGTGCTGTGTGCCCTCCCTCCTGGCTCCACATCAGAGCCGGGCCAGATGGAGACCTCCCTCTGAGCGGGGTCAGCTCTCCTGCTTCGGGATGCGCAGGGTGGGAAGGGGGCGCAGGGGCACTTCCTTCACTGGGCTTTCCTCCACGGGCCCCTCTATTGCCCTTTTTATTTATTTAATTTTTTAAAGAATAGTTTATTGATTTTTAGAGAGAGGAAGGGAAAGGGAGAGAGAGAGAAACATCGATGTGAGTGCAGGACCCACAAGGTGTCGGTGCTGGCCCGTGGCAGAACCAGCAGGGGTCATGCGCTCCTTGGCCCTGGCGCCTCCGGGGAAGGAGCTGTCGTGATTGGGCCCACGGGCGCGTGCAGGAAGTGTGGTGCTTTGAATTGCGTGGACCGTATCCGCCTCGGCCCTTCCATTTCGGCCACCTGACGGACAGTGGTCAGCGTGGCTGGTTTTGTGACCTGCGGCTGTGGCTTTCTGTCCTCTGTCCTGAAATCTGCCTGGATCTCATGATGGGCCTGGCCCTCCCGGAGACCGACCGCTGACCACCTGCGCCCTCTCCCCTCAGATGCCGCCCCTACGAGGACTGCTGCGGGTCCCGGTGCTGCGTGCGGGCCCTCTCCATCCAGCGGCTCTGGTACTTCTGGTAGGTCTGAGCCCTGCCTGTCCGGACGCTCCTGCACCCCGCCCACAGGGGCCCGGCCCACAGCCAGCGCTGTGGGCGTCACAGTGGCGTCACCGCTCCCGGGGTCACAGTCTTGGGGGCTGCTTTGGTTAGCAGGCAGGTGTGTTCGGTTGGCCTCAAGGTAGCACCTCTGCTCCCAGAGGGGCAGGAAGCCCCTTCCCGCCTCCGCAGGCCCGTGGCCGGGAGAAAGGCTGATTTTTTTGGATGGTGGCTGGGCCGCAGCTGCTTCCTTCAGCAGCTCCTGGCCAGTTTCTGAAATGACACTGAGGCTGACCGTCTTTTTTTTTGTTTTTAAGATTATTGTAATTGATTTGTTTTTAGAGAGAGAGGGAGGGAGAGGAGGAGAGAGAGAGAAACATCGATGTGAGCGAGAGACTTGGATCGGCTGCCTCCTGCGCGCCCCCTCCTGGGGACTGAGCCCGCAGCCTGGGTGTGTGCCCCGACTGGGAACGGAACCGCAACGTGGTGTCGGCCGAATCCTGACTTTCCAGACAGACAGCTGGGCCGCAGCTTGTCCATCCCCTGCTCTCTGGAGGGAAGGGGCCCTGCAGGTGTCTAAACAGATACTTGCCCGGGGGGAGTTTTAGACGAGAGCCCCGGGACAGCGCCGCCTCCGGTGCCCGCCGCGTGGACAGAGCTGAGGGGGAGAAGCTGTGGGCTCCGGGCCTCAGGCCGTGCTGTCCCCCCAGGTTCCTCCTCATGATGGGGGTCCTCTTCTGCTGCGGAGCCGGCTTCTTCATCCGCAGGCGCATGTACCCGCCGCCGCTGATCGAGGAGCCCGCCTTCAACGTGTCCTACACCAGGCAGCCCCCGAACCCGGCTCCAGGTCAGCGCCCCTCTGTCCTGGCCCCTCCCTGCCGTCAGGTGTCCTCTGTGAGCATTCGAAAAGCCCCCCCCCCATGGAATGTGCTGGAAGGAAAGCTCAGGCCGTGTTCCTCTGTTTCCCTTCCCTAACTGGACCGTCCACCGTAACCCTCCCAACCTGAGGGCCAGTTCACCTGCGGCATGTCCCAGCCCTGGAGGGCAAGGAGGTGGGGTTGGCGTCCCCTTGGCTTCTGGGCGTCACAGTTCCCGCCACACTGAATCCCCGACCAGCTGGCTCTGTCACTGTTTGGCTGTCATCTGTGACCGGCTCTTTGAGGACATGTGAATCCAGCGCTTACATAAGCAAGCGCCCGGTTTCGCTCAGTGCAGAGGGGCCTGCCGTGAACACGCTGGTCCTGCCCACTCGCTGCCCACCTGCTCCTCGCTGCCCACTTCACAGGAAGGATCGGGCGCCTTCCTGGGCCCCGGACCCTTTGCCAGGGCGTGTGGTCCAAATATTGAACAGATTTACAAGGTCCCTGCCCTCACTGAGCTTCTAATCGCCCCTTCACTCCTCTCCTGTACATCTGTCCTCGCACCCTATGCACCTGCTCAGACATCTCCCACCCGTACGGACACATCTTCCTTTGCCTGCAGCCCGCTGAGCTGCTCCGTCCCCCGACCAGTCTGCACCCCCCGTAGCTCTGACCCACTGCGCCCTGGCTGACACGGGGGTCACCTTGGAGAAGAGCCACCCCCCCGCCAACATCAAAGGCGAACAAAGCGCACCCATGCACCAGGCCGCCCTGCTGGCACCCCCACGGGTTGTCTCCGTGTCTGAACCTGGGCTCACCTGGATGACAGGTGACCCCCCCGATCAGATGTCTGCACAGCCAGTGGGAAGGAGAGAAGGGGGCCGTGCTTCTGAACTGAGTTTCAGCACATGGTTCTCGAGGGCTGAGAGCTGCCAAGGGGGTTCCTGCCACAACAGCTGTGAGGTGACTGCCCTCGCGGCCCCGGTTTTCTTGACTCGAGTGCACGCGGCGTGCTCTGCTGGCCATGTTCCCGGCACATGCCCCCCAGGTCTCTGCAGAGCTGCCGGGGCGGGTCACCCGGTCCTCGGCGAGTTCCGAGCCCCCACCTCGCCCCGAGCCCCACACTGCTGCTGTCCCGTCCCTCCTGTCACCTGGCCTCCCTCCGAGCATGTGCCGCTGGTCGTCTGCACCCCAGGAGGTTAGAAGCTGCGCGAGGCCAGCGACCTGCTGTGGCTCACCACCTTGTCCTGGCTCCCGCCGTGTCTGGGCGTGTGGGCCCGACTCCTGTCTGCTGGTGGCTGATCCAGGCGGCGGTCTCCAGGGCCCGGCCATCCCGGGGATGCTCTGGGGCGATGGGTGGTGGGTTTCTCGGCTGCGCTCACATCCGCTCTCTGTCTTTCAGGAGCCCAGCCGCCGGGGCTGCCCTATTACACCGACCCCGGAGGAGCGGGGATGAATCCTGCCGGGAATCCCGTGGCGATGGCTTTCCAGGTCCAGCCCAACTCACCCCACGGGAGCGTGGCCTACCCGCCGCCGCCTTCCTACTGCAACACGCCCCCGCCCCCCTACGAACAGGTGGTGAAGGCCAAGTAGGGGGCATGCAGCCCGAGCCTCCCGGCTGCCGTCCCTGTCTCCGTCAGTGCTCGTTTCCGGAATGGCCCGGGAGCCACCAAGGGCACGTTCCTCTTGTTTCTCTTTGATGTCGTCAAAGCAAGCACAGCTCCCTCTCCAGTTTTCTCTAGGTGACCAATGTTTGAACTCGCCCTGTGTCCTTCTGTGTCTGATATAGCTTGTGCTTTGGCAGAGTGTGGACGGTCCCCGAGGGTTGGCACCTTAGGGTGCACGCCCAGATCCTCAGGACAGGCGAGCGAGGGCCGACGTGTGTGGGAGGGCACAGGTGAGCTCACGGGCGAGGCCAGGTGCCCTTCCCTGGGGAGATCCCCCCACCAGCCGGGGAGCCCCGCACACAGGCAGTCGGCTGGATGAGGCCCCTCACGGTCAGTGCTGCAGGGACGTTTGGTGGACTACAAGCCACTCTGCACTTTTCTGTCCCCATCACTTCCCGAGATGAGGGAGGCGCCCCTTCCCCACAGCCAGGGCGGGGGGCGCCGAGGATCCGAGCGAGGCCGTGGGGGATGCCTGCAGTTACCTGGAGATCACGGAGGAAAGTGCTTAAGTTCATGGGAAACGGCTCCTTGCCTCCAACTGGCACATTGCATTTTAGGAGCTCTTGGTCTGACTTTGGGAAAAATCGTGTTCCTCCCTTTTTAGTGCATTTATGGAAGTTCCCACACGTGTGTAGAGCCCTGTCCTTTGAGGTCTGACTCCAGTAAGTGTCTCAACTGAATGTCAGCAGCTCTCGGGTCTCCACACCCTTCCCCAGGCCGCTCTGCCGTGGGGTTTGGTAAAGGACACTTTCAGAGAGAAGGCGTCTCAGCAGGTGTGGCCAGCGGCTGAGCCACGGCGGGCCCGCCAGGGCTGCGTGTGCCCAGTGTGATCTCGGCAGGCACCTGTTGGGCCCTGAAGAGGACCTTGCTAAGACAAAGACAGGACTGTAGGTAGATCTCTTCCAAAAGTACCGAACAGGTTTCACCGACAACTTTAATCAACATTCGAATCAAGAAGACGTGGTTTGAGGTGCAGACCCTGGCCAAGAAACCCGCCTCACCGCGGGATCCTGTGGGTTCTCCCCAGGATTGCTGAGGGTCGTCCCCGGGGTTGCGGGTGGTGAGCAGGGAGGTCCTGATCCCGGTGTAGTCGGGACCGCAGGACTGAGACCTGTCGGGTGGAGCGGAGCAGTGTGGCCGAGGCACGTAGATCCCTGTGTGTGTGGTGGTCGGACAGCAGGGTGGGGGGTGGGGGGAGCCTACTTTTGAAATGAACTCATCGGAGCCTCTTGAGAAATTGTGACTCACTGGAATGGAGCATCGAGACACGTCATTGGAGGGGGCACACGGGACCACCGTGACTGCTCAAAGGGACGTCCTGTGAGGATGTGAGGATGGAGACGGAGCCTCCCGGGGAGTTCCACGGGAAAAGCCTGGAGCCCGACCAGCGCCTGGGAAACATCATCAGCGCAGACGAACCCTCCTGCCACCTGTGAACTCCCGCCCCCGACCGCGGGCCCTCCCCGCACCCGGGGCCGTGAGTGAAATGAGTTGACAAAGCACCACATTTGCTGTTTACAAACGACAACAGCCTGGGTCTGAAACATTCCCTTCCTCCAGGTCATTGGTTTTGCATTTTTAACTTCCACTGGTCCCTTTGCTTTTCTTTTTTTAAATAACGGAGCACACTGGGAGCTGCCTGGGCCCTGGACCACGCGTGGGTGGGTGAAGAGGCCTCACGTGTCCACGACAAAATTTTGTGTACCTTTTTGATAGCAAGTGATCCTACGAGACTGGATGTTCAGTAGCGCCCCACAGTTTTCTACTCCCGCGTTTGTGTAAGACGTTTTGCTCTCCCTTGAACCTGGGTGAACCCTGCTCGGGAGGACTCGGACCCCGCGCGTGGGAGGTCCTCGTGCCGAGGGTCGGGCCTGCCGTGCTCCTGGCCCATGGGGTCCGCGGGGAGGAGACTCGGAGCAGACCTGCGTGTTTCTCCTCCGCAGCACCCGGCTCCTCTCCTCTGTTCTCTTTTGATAGGGTCCTGTTTCCTATGTCTGCAAAATAAAATTGAATTTGGACGTGTGCTTTGGCTGGCTGGCTGGGGCTCGGGAGAGGGCGGAGGTGAAGCACCGCCTGAGGAGGCGCCTGCAGCGGGTGGTGCCCTCGGCCAGGTGGGGGCCGGGTGGGTGGTCACGCGGCCAGTCTCGGGAGAACCGGCCGTTAGATGCTATCGGAGACCATAAGAAGTCTGGGTTCATGAACACGTTTTAAAAATCGGGCTGAGGAAAACTGGTCTGCGGCAGGCAGGGGCAGCATTAATGAGTAACCCGCAGCTAACAGACACTGCTCGGGGCCTGCACTGCTCCCCACAGGTCGCAGCCGTGACCGCAGACAGCTTCGCTGGCCAGGAACTGTGTGTCTCGGCCTAGCGAAGGGGTATCTGCCGCAGTTAGCTGCGCTGCAGGTGAAGCAATCTCGGAGACGACGCTGGAAAGCAGCGTTTCGTAACGGGCCGTCTTCAGACAGGACAGGAAATGCGCCAGAAGAGGCCAGGCCGCTTGCCCGTGGCTAAGTCAGGGCTTGACACGCCTCACCCGGGCAGCGCAGCTGGCCCTCAGCTTCCCCCAGAACGATGGGCTACGCGGCCGAGGCCATGACCGGAGATGGTAAACCCAGTGCTCGCTTTCTTCTGCCTCTCGCATGGAACTTCAAAAAGTCCGTAGTGGCTCTCAAGGCACGAAGGTGCAAGAACAGAAACTTTGAGAGGTTTCTGAACTAGAAGAAGACGGATCTGAGCAGATGGAGCTGCATCTGTGCAGAGGAGGCGTCCGGGGAGATGAGAGCTGTTAGAGAAGGTTCCACGCTGAGGCCTGGCAGGTATGCTGAGCAGGGGTGGCCACGGGCAGGTGGCAGGTGTCCTAGACACCAGGGAGGTGGAGGTGCCCTGTCCCCACCTGTCTCCCACGGAAGCCGAGGGTTGGCTGCAGAAATCAGTGAGCCTGAAGCCCGTTTCTCAGGGCACCCTGCCTCGGGAGGCACTGGGACCTGCACTGTTGACGTCATTAATTGTGAAAAGTGGTTAAGGGGTGTCAGCACCAGATCCTCCCGGACAGCCCACCCTTCTCCGGGTTCCAGTGTTGCAAGTTCCGGTTGCGCCCCTTTGGTTCCGTACACTGGGGAGGGGAGGGCGAGGCTTCGGTTCCCGGGCAGCTGGAGGTCAAAGTTCTCTCCTCCGCACGTGCTTTGGCTACACAACATTCGTTTTCTTCTCTTATCTCTGAAAAGCAACTCAGGATCTCGATAAACAGGACAGGAGCATTTTTGAGCTGATTCTGCAGTTAGACATCTCTATCTCCTTTTTCTCTCTTTGCTTTTTAAAAAACCACGTCCTGCCCGGCTGGCGTGGCTCGGTGGTTCAGCACTGCCCTAGGATCCAGGAGATCGGGGTTCGATTCCCGGTCAGGGCACACACGCAGGTTGTGGGCTCGAACCCCAGCAGGGGGCGTGCAGGAGGCAGCCGATCAATGACTCATCATTGATGTTTCTCTCTCTCCCTCTCCCTTCCTCTCTCTGAAATCAATATTTTGAAAAATAAAAATAGAAACCATGTCTTTGTCTATACCACCGTGTGGAGTTTGCAGTTCGCGTCTCCACGGGATCTGCATTTCGCGTACACTGGCAGTCCTACAGAGAAGCGTGATCAGCTCAGGCCCCGTTTTGAGGAACAGCTCGGAGGTGGCGGGTGTGTTTCCATCAGCAGGAACGCAGTGTCTGCTGGTCTCCGGGTGGCGCTGAGGGTCATCGCCCGGGCTCGCTGGCTGGGGGCCAGCAGTAACGCTTACATCCTGGTCCTTGAGATACATCGTGGGTGGAAGCCCCGAGAACCACGCTTGTTTGAACACAGTATAAAACGGAAATGTAAGGCTCCCGTGGGCGACCTAACGCTTAGGTTCGCAGCACACCCTCGCTGTCTCTGCACTAAGATGTTGTGGGGTCACTTTACCGCGCTTTCTAATAGCTCATCTCCCTCCCCTGCCCTCACCCTTCGCCGAGAGTGGGAGTTAGGTCCGTGTGCATCCTTGACCCGGAAGCATCTGTGCTACTTCTGTAAATTCGGGTCTGGTGGGATCTGTGCCCCGCAGCCTACCAGGTGGACGGATGACCCTGGGCAGCCCCCCACCCCGAGTTGCCCCACAGGTGCTGTGTCAGGGAAGCCGCCGCGGGGCTTCTGTGAGGGCCGGCTGAGCCCGCCAAATGCGACGCGGTTGACAAGGGTTCCCACAGCGCCCCGCTCAACACTCGATACTGTGCGTTAGAGGTGTGCTCTCAGGAGCTTAACCCGTTAGACGGAGAGCCCAGGATAAAGAATGGGGAGTCACTGGCTGTAGCCCTCAAGTAGGCCACGGGAAACGTTACCGATGACTCAGAATGTGCTGGTTTTAAATGAAATACCGCGGCTCCCTGGCAGAGCCGGCCGTCTGTGGGTGTGTGCGGCTGAAGCTTGGCACCAAAGTGGGAGGCGCAGGCAGCTCCCTGAGGATTGAGATTCCAGAAAAAAACGGGGATATGGGGCTGGAGTCACAAAAAAACCATGAAAGCTGCCTTCCCTGGGGGTGGGGCCGGCCTGCTGCTCCCAGGGAGTGCGAGCTGCAGAGTCAGCCGGTCCCCCATTGCAACCCTTTCCCCTCGAGCATCATCTGAGGTCATCACTTAACCCCTCACTTCAGTGAAGGTCACCTTTGCTTTGTGAACATGCGCACGGTGTTCGGTTCTTCACTTGGGTTATTTCATCTCATCCCCCCCAACCACCCTGGGAGGCAGAACCGAATGTACATGAGCCCTGAGCCCACAGCAAGGACAGCAGGAGCCACCCGGGCATTACCCAAGCCCTGGCCCCAGGCTGTGGGTCTCCCTTATGTCCACAACCACATGGGCCCCGGATGCCATCGTGCCAGGCACCCTGTGTCCAGACCAGCCTTTCTAAGGTGACCAGAGAACCAGGAGAAGCAGGGGCATGTGTTCCTGACATGTCAGGTCCCCAGACCAGCAGCATCAGCACCACCCTGTGACTGGAGAGGAAACGTCAGGCCCCACCCAGACCTACTCGATCAACCCAGCCCAGAAACCCCGCGTTTAAACAATCCCTCCGAGTGGCTGCTGGGCACCCGACACTTGAGAACAGCTCATCCACCCTCCCTCCCTCCCGGCGACGTTCCCTTTCTCCTGCACTCCCAGTCCCTGCACCTCCTCCGACACCTCTGCCCGGCAGATGCTGCCTCTGAGAACCCTGAAGAAGCCAGAACTCGCCGCTCCCACCACCACCTCCACGCCCACCCGCGTCTGCGCCCATCTGCCAACCAGGGACGCGGTTCGCCCGCGCTCTGGGCCGGCCGGCCTGTGTGCAGGCGCAGCTCCCGTCTCCTCTCCTCGTTTCTGTTCCTCGTCACATTTTCAACAGCTGCCCACCGGGTCTCGCCCAGGCACTTACAAACATGCTATTTTTCTGAACTTAAAAAAGTATTTTCTTGATCCAATTTCTCTCACCACGGCCCCATTTCTTTCCTCTTTTGCAACAAAACTCTTTTAAAGTGTCATCTATACTCTGACAGGATCGCCAGTGACCTGGCTGAGCCCAGCTCATTGGTGACGGCATCACCTCCAGGTGACAGCCCGGGCCGCCCGAGAGGCGGTGAGCAGGCCCAGGACAGCTGCTAGAATGCAGCCACGAGGCTCTGCGATCGCGGAGGTCAACCCAACGTGAAAGGAAACGGTCGTGACTTAGAAACGAGTGTCCGTGACGAGGGCTCCCGTACCGTTTAGAGATGGGCCACGTCAGTGTCAGCCGGGCCGCACCCTAGGAGCCCGGGTGTGGAGACTCGTCTTCTACGTCAATCTTCCTCCTCCTTTGAGGGAGGAGTGGAGGGGGGACCGACCGATGACATCTAGACAAGGGCCAGGCACCCGGACCTGCTTCTTTCATGACCCGGCCTCCGCTCGCCAGGCGACAAACTCCAGACCAACCCTCCCACGGGGAGAAACCCTCCTAAACACGGGACTGTTTCAGAATTACCGAGTGCACGCTAATCCAAAGTGGCGCCCGTTTTAAATAAACGTCAGGTACCACAGGTTCTCGGTAGGACAGTTGCCCATGGGCATAAATGAAGACCAGCGCCTTTATGCCGAATACATTTCCCCACGCGAGGCTGTCATCGCTCACACAGCGGACAAAGTGTAGGAACTGTGTTGATCCCAAACTTGTAACTGACGGAGTTCTGACGGGGACAGAGGACCAGGGGAAGACTTTCTGCTTGTCACCCTCTGGAATTTTATTCACTGAACTTAAAACAACACGGGGAACGATACGGGATGGAGGTGCACCTGCTTTAGTAGCGCAGAGTGAACCGAGAACTGCCCAGGCCCGTCGCTGCTGCCTGGTCCACAGCGTGGTCACGAGGGGCTTTTCCTTGACTGCTGTCCCTCACGTCCTGAAGCCACTCGCCAGGACCCCAAGGAGCCCAGGGGACTTCGAGCAAAGACCCGGACCCTGCTGAGGTCGGGAGCCCGAGATGCGAGGCACCCCAGCTTCTCAGGAACACCAAGGGGAGCGCGGCCGGGTGGCTCAGGTGGCTGGAGTGTCATCCCGCGCACCCCAAGGCTGTGGGTTTGGTCCCAGGTCGGGCGCATACAGGAGGCAGCTGAGCGATGGCTCACTCACATCCATGTTCCTCTCCCCCTCTCCTCTCAAGTCAACAAACGTGTGTCCTCAGGGGAGGATTAAAAGAAAAATTTAATAAACCACAACAACAAACAACACCAAAGTGAGCACAAAAACACTTGTGGGAGGGCCTCGCCCTCCAACCGTTCCAGCCAAACCCGCTTAGCTCGGCCTCTCAGCTGGGAGTGGCCCTTGCCTCACGCTCGCCTGAAAGGGACACACAGAAGTGCTGAAAACTGATCACTGGGTGTCACCAGGGCATCTTCCCGATGCTCCCGGCACGTTAGCGCAGACGGTGCTCCACCGTGAGGGTTATTTACAGAGGGGGCCGCCCAGGTCCGGGGTCAGCTGCGCCGGGGGCACAGGAGGGCTTTCTGTTTAGCACGACTGACACATACAAACAACAAACGCCACGAGACATGCAAACGCTAGGGAACCGGGTGTGAGAACCGGGTGGGCACCGCGAGGGGGCCTGGCAGCGCAGGGCTCGAGGGAGGAGCTGTCACTCATGCTCTGGGTCGCGGGTCTCCGCACACGGGGGCCTGAGCCGTGTCTGTTCTCCTGGCCCTCTCGGGATGCACAGCTGGTTCTCGGTCAGGCACTGAGCAGTCTGTGGCTTTTGGTCCAAAAGGGTCCCTTAGGAGTCTTTTTACACCTTTTTATCCGTCGGCGAAGAGCCAAGTTCAAACGCCGGAAACCGTGAGGTCTCGGGTACCAGGATGTCGGAGAGGAAATGGATGGCGCCAGCCATGCCTGCAAGGTCAGACGGGGGCCTTTACGACGACGCCGAGGGGACACACAGCGACCTTCACCACCTCCTCTGTCGGGCCACCCCAGGTAAAATTCACGCGCACACACATACGCGCACACACACACGCACGCACGCGCACACACGTCCCCCCAGGAATAAAGGGGCGGCCTCCCTGCGGAGCTTGTCTTGCTCTCCTGAATTACGTTCTACCTGCTGTGCCCGCAGCAGGCTGTTAACACTGTTTGTTGACTTCCTGTCACTGCTCTTGTTTTTCAGAACTTTCTTCAATATTCTCTTACTACTTTTTCCAACTACTACTATTTCTAATTACTACTGCTTTTTAATTGCTAGTACTGATTAGTCACACTTCTTTATATGACTTGAGCAATTAAATACACGTAAGTAACTGACGAGGTCCCCGTGACAGACACACACCACCCCGCACCGGGAACACAGAGGCTGTGGCTTATCGCCGCCGTCCCCAAGGAGCCAGCGTTCCCCGTCCTGTCCGCACGTTTGCTTCACAAGAGGCCCAAGGCACTTGGAAGACATTCGCAGGAGCAGGGAACGGGTGCCGTAAAGAGGCTGGGTGGGCTCCTCAGCAATAAACTACTGTGTTGTCAGCTGCGGAGTCGTCACCCAAGCAGTGTCACAGGTATCGGTGACCGTCACGCAGGGACGGGGGGCCAGACCCACGCACCCAACACCCAGAGCCCCCCTCACCTTCAAAGAGAGAGTAGGGCCTGTCCGGGATGCGGCACCCGTGGGCTCCGTAATCCAGACACCACTCTGCAAACTAAGAAGATACATCTTTTCAGGGCTGGAGGTTTCACCCGGAGAAGAGGCAACGAGACATCACGACGGCTTCACCGGGGGCCCCAGCAGGCAGAGGGGGTCGTGGGCAACGGAGCGCGGGCCCCGGGCCGAACGCAGGCCACCTCTCCTCAGCTGGGGAGGCAGACTGCGGGCGTCCCTCAGGCTGAGCCTGGGCGGAAAGGAGTCGCCGTGCAGGTTTCGGGGAAGGTCGTTCCCGACGGCACAACCAGCTGGCACAATGCTCGGGGGGACACAGGCGCGCCCGCTGGAGAGGTGGGCAGGAGGGAGCGTGCAGTGTGAGGCCGGAACGCGGGGGGCAGAGGAGGGGCGAGGGCCCCGGCTCCGTGAACCCAGGAGCGTGGGTCCCACTCCGGGGCGGTGGAGAGAGGCCGGGACAGGCCGTGCCGGGAAACAGCAGCAGCAGTGCGGCCGGGGGCACAGGGTGACAGGAGGCTGCCAGGGGACTCTGCCTGGAGTGTCCAGACGCTGTCTGGTCGGCCGCCCTCACCTTGCAAGCCCGGTAGAGGTACTTCTTGTCCTGTGTGAGGTGGTAGAGGGACAGGAAGGAGTAGCCGTTCCCGGCGGTCCCGTGGCAGACCCCGTAGCCCTTCCGCAGCAGGCCCCGCTGCCAGATCACGTCGCTGCACTCCAGCGCCTCCTTCAGGTACTTCTCCTCCTTGAACACCTGGTGGTGAGAGCAGCAGGGCTCAGCGGGGCTCTCGGCAAGTTAGCGACAAAGTCCCCTCCTGGCTAGGAAACTGCACGGCCCTGGGGACAGACACACCACCAGCCACTCCCGCTGCAGCTCCGACCATCTCCGTCTGTCCGTGCACCACCATCCTCCGTGGAGCCCGTGACTGCAGGTCATTCTAAAGTACAGCTTCCCGAATGGCAATGCCGACCGAGCCAGACCGAGGAGCCGGTGCTGAGGACAGGGTGTCGGGACTGGACCCCGGGCGCCCGTGGCCGTGGGGACACTGACCTTGTAAGCTTGCATCAGCATGTGGATGACCCCCGGGGCCCCGTGGCACCAGTGGACCAGCCGGTCCGTTTCGTTGCTTAGCGAGGACGGGTAATTCCCGGAGCGGAAGCGTTTGTGGCGCAGGTAATCGATGCTGGGCTTCACCATCTCCACCAGGGTTTCTGGGTCCACTTTTGCTGCTGGCTTTAAACAAACAAAAATAAAACATTCAATCTATTTTTCTAAAGTTTATTTTTTTAAAAAAACCTCTGTGCCGTGGCTAATAAAGTACCAATTACCTGGAATACTGAGGTAATACTGACACATATAAAATTAGCATTAATTCAATCATTGGGTCATTTAACGCTAGGGCAGGGCTGTTTTATTTCAGCTCTGATGCTGCAGCTGAAGTCTGCAGGCATCTCCTGGGGCATCTCTCTTCTTGGGGGAGGCCTTCGACTGCATGGATAAGGCACAGCCACCCGGAAGGGCAGACTGCTTCACTAAGTCCACCCATTTAATATAAATCTCACCCAGAATGTCTCACAGACCTGTTCAGAATAACGTCTGACCACGTCTCTCGGCACCGTGACTAAATACCAAGTGAACACACAAAGCTGGCAAACCACCACAGAGGGCTGGCTGGCTGTCGTAAAGGGGCCTTTCAAATACCTACACAGGACAGGGAGAGGCAGGGTAGGCCTTAAGGCTGGAGGGGTGTTGGAGCGATATTTGGGGCGGGGCCTTGGCCTGCCTGGTGGGGGGAGTCAGGACTTGTCCCGCAGATTCAGCGAAGACTGCGGGACAGGATCCCAACCTCAACAGTGAACCAGCGAGAAACCTGGAACCCGACTGACAGCAGGTTGGGGTGTCTGAGTATGAAGAGGTCCCTGCCCTGGTCGGGTGGTGGTGTTTTTTACATTCACACACTTGTATTTTTAGTCTCTTTCTGTACACAATGGCAATGATAAAGCTTAAAGATGCTTATTCTATGAAGTCTACACAAACAAGGAATTTACGTAAATAATTCATCCTACAGACAATTAAAGTTGAAAAATATCTTCCACATCCTCAGAGTCCACAGTATTTACGGTAAGTAAGCTTCCCTTCAGATACCAACTCTATGGTCTCAGCAGAGAGTAAAACGGTAAGCTTCTGTTTTCATCCAGGGCACGGTGGACACTGCGAGGCCCGCGTGCTCCCGGGAGCTTCTCCCTGTTGGAAGAGCAACTCCTTCCACCAGCAGCAGGACCCAGAGTGCGGGCGGCAGGCACCTGATCTGTACAAAGCCATCACCGACTATGCTCCCAGGAGTCCGCTGCTCGGGGGTGTGAAGCAGAGCTTAGGCATCATGACTCAAAGGAGGATCCTGGTTTCATTTCAGCCTGCGTGGCCTACATAAAAGTTTTAGCTCCGTTTTCCTATTTGATCTGCTATTTTATACTATATCAGTATTCAGAGCACTCTCACTTACCTGCATCAACATGTAGTAAATCCCAGCCATGCCGTGGGCTGCTCCCACATACTGCTTTCTGTGCCACTGATACAGCAGGGGGCAGCGCTCAGTCTTCCTTTCATCCCGGGACAGAGCCTTGCCGGACTCAATGATAGCAGTGACGACCTACAGGGATGATGACGCAGCTTACGGCTAAAAACTTACATTCTATTTTAGTTTAATGACCACTAACAACATGCCTTTGGATAATCTAGAAATCTTTAAGCACTCAGTAGCCAACACTGTTATCTTTATTTTGTAAATTAAGAAATATAGCCATAGAGAAATCAAAAGACAATCTCAGGGTAGAAAAAGACATTAAGAAGTCAGACCAGGAATCAAAAGTTGTCTGTATAAACAGTTTACTAGAATCTAGAAAAGCTTCCTATAAAGAATATTCTAGACTACTTAGTTGCTTTGTAGCTATGTTTTCCCCAAAAGACTGGTGATCTCCCATGAAAGGCTGCAGGAACCGGCCGTGTGTGGGCAAGGCTGCAGGAACCGGCCGTGTGTGGGAAAGGCTGCAGGAACCGGCCATGTGTGGGCAAGGCTGCAGGAACCAGCTATGTGTGGGAAAGGCTGCAGGAACCAGCCGTGTGTGGGCAAGGCTGCAGGAACCAGCTATGTGTGGGCAAGGCTGCAGGAACCGGCCGTGTGTGGGAAAGGCTGCAGGAACCAGCTATGTGTGGGCAAGGCTGCAGGAACCGGCCGTGTGTGGGAAAGGCTGCAGGAACCGGCCGTGTGTGGGAAAGGCTGCAGGAACCGGCCGTGTGTGGGAAAGGCTGCAGGAACCGGCCGTGTGTGGGCAAGGCTGCAGGAACCAGCTATGTGTGGGCAAGGCTGCAGGAACCGGCCGTGTGTGGGAAAGGCTGCAGGAACCGGCCGTGTGTGGGAAAGGCTGCAGGAACCGGCCGTGTGTGGGAAAGGCTGCAGGAACCGGCCGTGTGTGGGAAAGGCTGCAGGAACCGGCTGTGTGTGGGAAAGGCTGTGACATGAGGTCACTGTGGTGTGCAGAACTTCAGTTAGATCAGATGAAGACTCGCATATCTGTAATGAGGCTGTGGCACAGACACTGACTGGCTCCTGATATCCTGACTCCCTTCATACTTTTGGTAACTGTGCTCCAAGTTTTGGCTGGGCTCCTGACCTCTGAGCCCGAAACAGCTGGACTGTCACATGACTTACGTTCTGTAAGTGGGATGTGAGCAGAAGGAAGGTGGGAAACTTCTCGTTCTTGGCCTTAAAAAGGAAGTAGCTCATCTTCCACTGCCTCACCTGTGTCCTGGGCGACGGTGCTCAACTAGCTTTGGTCATACAGACAAGGACATGCCCGCAGGATACGGCAGAACAAGATAGAAGGGTCCCTCGCCATCTTCCCAGGACCACCTACCAGTTCAGACATCCCATGAGAGAGAAACATTCTATCTTTCTGAAGCCATGGTTGTTTGAGTCTAGTAAAAACAGCCAAATGGATACAGGCCTAAGGGGAGTGCAGATTTAAAAAAGAAAAAAATTCCTAGAAAGGATAGAAAGGAGCTATTCACAAAACTTATGAGATGCTTTGAGAAGTTACTGTCGCATGGGAGTGGAGTCCAGCCTCTGCTCTAACTATGCTGACAGACATGTCTGAATGGGAGGGGTGAGAGGACGCCTGCAGTTGTCGGTGACCCCACGATACCTCTTTAACGGCCGACTCACACACGGTGCCTGGCCCAATCTCCGTGTTCAGGTAGAGTAGGGCGTACAGATACCCTGCCCGGCCATACAGCAGCTCGTCGGGAAGGTCCGAATCTCGGCAGACGACGCTTCTCTGGAGCTGCAAGAGTCTACCCAACAAGAAAATGTCTGTTTTCCCAGGGAAGGTCTAAGACACCTTCCCGAAACTCTAAGTAACCCTGTTCCTTTAGGAGTTACCTGTTATTTATTTTCAATTTAAAACTGATTTTAAAAAATACAAAAAAAGCAGAAGACAAAAGCTTTTCCCCTTCACTGACTTCTCTCTCAGGTGTCACAATGAGGAACAAAACATCTTTGTGGTCACGGTGTCTACCTTACGCCTACCCTAAACCACGTAAGAGAAGACACTCAATTCTGAAATCCAGCATCAGAAGAGAGGGACTTAAAATCTAAATGAAAAGGGTAGTAAAATGTGGCCAATGCCTGGGAATGAGCCCAAGTCGCCTGTCTTACAACCAACAAGAACAGACTAGCATGAGCCGGAGACCACAGCCCACGGGAGTGAGCGCTGATTTCTGCTTGTCCAGAAAAGAACAGAAGCCAACAGATGCAAAAAAGGTCGACACTCGGTAACTGCCCCATAGCAGGTGGAGGACAACTGTTACAGTAGGTCTGAGGCACACAGGCTAATGTTCATGCACTGAAGGCAGCCAAAAATTACTTCAGAAAAATGACTGAAGTGACACAAAGAAACGCGTGCCCCCCCCCCCAAATTAGGGCCAGCGCAGCTTGGGCAGAAAGGGGGCACATGATCCCACACTCTGCTCAAGATTCACACACAAGCTCTTCACTTCTTGGAGAGATCTGTTTGCAACAGTAGATGAATTAAAAAATGATTTCCTTTTTCATCCTCTTTCTACAGCAAGACCTCCAACTGAGAATTTGGAGAAAATACTGCCAGTTTTAAACGCTCACTTTGCGATGCATTCCTGGGACTCGCAATCACTCCTGAGTTTATGGTACACCACGGCTCCCACGGCAAGCGGCCCGGCGTCTCCACAGAGGAACGTGACCCTGCGGCCATTCAGGTTCCGAAGTGTCCTCTTCACGTAATCCAGGGACCGCAGCAGGTAGGTCTGGTCACAGGTGACCCGGTACAGCTGCAGGTACAACAGGGCTATGCCTGGAAAATTCCCCGGCCCCAATAAGAGCATTAGTACCTTTCCCTTTAGGACATTATTTTATGTTTACAGGAAAAACCTACATAAAACCTACATTTCTGAAGGGCAACATCAAAGAAATGAGATCGCTTTCTTTTCAATGAAAAAAAAAACACATACCTCAGGGTAGAAAAAACTTAACACAGCTTTAAATATATTATCGTGCTAAGTGTCCCGACAGTGACCCCATATGGAGCCTCCTCGACAAGCAAGGGACAGCCTCCCGCTCATCCCCAAACGTTTAGCGTGAGCTCCTCTCAAGCTCAGGGTCTGTTTTTCGGTCGATGCTCAGCTGCACTTCTCATTTCATTCACTGCATTCTTCAGCTGTAGAATTCCTGTTTGGTTCTTTTTTAGGATTTCTCTCTCTCTCTGTTAAACTTCTCATTTTGATTCTGTTCTGTTTTCCTGATTTCAATGAAATGTTTTTCCGTGTTCTCTTGTAGCTCACTGAGCTTTCTTAAAACAACTAATTTGAATTCCTTACCAGGCAAACCACAGACCTCCGTTTCTTTGCGGGTGTTACTGGGAAATTACTTTGCTCCTTGGGTGGCACTGTGTTTCCTTAATTTTTTCTGTTTCTTGAAGTCTTGTGTTGCTGTCGAGCACCCGAGGCAGTCGCCCCTTCAGTCTTTACTGACGGCCTTCCGTCTGCCCGGCTAGAGATGCTGAGGGTTCTCACGCTTCTCTGTGGATACACCTGCTCGGCCCTTCCTGTTCCCTGTGAGGTGGGATTCTTACGACTGTACTTTCTCCAGATTCCAGGAAGCCGGGCTGAGTGCTGACGGCCCCCGGTTGGCTTTCTCCAGGGCAGTGCTAGATGTGCGGGTTTGTGTGCTTGACCAACTCTGCAGGGTTAAGCCGGCTTCTGCCCCTGCTCACTAACTGTCTGCAAAGGTCTGCATCACTGCCCTCAGGGGCACACACATTCTGGGGTGGGGCAGCGAGTGAGGAGCATGGAATATTATGTATAAAGTTGTTGAATTTTTTTCTTAAATTTGTATTAGATGAATTTTACATATAACGGGCCAGGGAAATCACACAACTACAACTTGTCACAAAGATCAAAGCAACAAAAGCGAAAAAAAGAAAAGAAAAAATGGACCCCAGGGCAAGTGTGCTCTCATTACACATTTTATTTATTTATTTATAAACTGTATTTATCACGTATATGTAGTTTTAAATATGTCTTTATTGATTTCAGAGAGAGGAAGGAAGAAGGAGAGAGAGAGATAGAAACATCAATGATGAGAGAGTCATTGATCGGCTGCCTCCTGCACGCCCCCTACCAGGGATGGAGCCCAGAACCCGGGCATGTGCCCTGACTGGGAACTGAACTGTGATCTCCTGGATCATAGGTCAGTGTTCAAGCTCTGAGCCACGCTGGCTGGGCTCGTTATATATTTTTATAGACAGCTGTATTTTAGGTCCAATAATGTTATAATAATATGACATTCTACATATTAAGTTTCAAACTTCCAGGCAGAATTTCTTTAGAAATAAAATTACAAAGCATCTCACCTATGAAGACTGTTCAAAATGTTGTTGAAAGGGTGTAAGCTTTACCATCTTACAAGAGAAAAATGTGTCAAGCCCAAGTCTCACATATCTCGATCTAAGAATCGAACAACCAGCCGCGCCCACCCCCGTCTCACCTGTCCAGCCAGTATACGCAGAGCAGTCATGTGGATCGGCCGTCTTCAGCCCTTCTTCCATCTGCTGTAGGAGATCTTTGATTTTGCTCTGGATCCGCCTCGTGAAAGTATGAATGATCTGAGAACCAAAAGGCATCAGTATAAATTGCACAAGAACAGGGTAATGTTGTAATAAATACTTCACCAGTCTAAGTCGTAAGATCATTAACAGGTAGAGGTCATATTACCTGGCCCATTTCAATGCTTCACTGGTTGGAGAGTGTGCCTTGGTTTTTTTAAGGTAAGTTTTTAAATGAGATAATACCCTACATACACTGTCTTAAGTAGGATCAAAAAAAAAAAAAAAAAAAAGTTGCAGAAACCAAAAGGAAAGAATCATTAAAAAATGGTGACTATGACTACACAAATATTTTAACATCTAAAAGTTAAAGAAAATAAGAGAGATGGTTTAAAAGTCAATGACAAAAACTCACAGACACGGACAACGGGACGGTGGTTACCAGAAGGAAGGGGGGGGACGGTCGTTAAGGGGAAGGGGCCAGACACACGGTGAGGGAAGGAGACTTGGCTTTGGGTGGTGGACACACGATGCAGCACACAGATCAGGGATCCCAGAAATGTACCCTTGAAGCCTACGTAATCGTACTAACCAATGTCACTCCAATACATTTAACTCGAAAAGTTAATGACAACGGGGGAATACTTGTAATATAAAACTATAAATAAAGAAGACCACAGCAATATGGAAATAAACCTAAAGTTGTCAATGTATCTCATAAAAAGAAAACAAATCAAAGGACAAGTATATGCAAAAACGGTCGATCACTCCGCAAGGAAGTACAGGTGCCATGGTGCGCCTATCAGGTGAGAAAGTGATAAAGTATTTAAAAATATTATGTATCAACACTGCTAACAGCTAAGGCTTGGAGTATTTTTGTTTATTGCTGGAAGTCTTCCTCAGGGGAAATTTAGCAAACCTTAGAAATTAAGTGATAGGTGCATAAGGTGTGAGAACTCCAGGCGGGTTGACTCAATCCTGGAGGCATCCATCATTTACATCTCAAAGGACGGCGAGGCCCTAGAACTGAAGTCAAATGAGTTTGTCACTTTCTGAGAAAGATTCATTTACATTCCAAAGGCTGAGAGTAGGATACGCCCAAGGACACCTTCTCGGAAGGGCCGGGGACACAGTTGCCTTCTTCCGTCCGTGAAAGGACCGTATCCTGGCTAATTGCATTTCCTTGAAAGACGTCGCCCTATTCTGGTTTCTGTGGTTAGGACTCCGACGTATCTTTTGGGGAGACAATCCAACCCATAATACCCTCGTTTTCGTGACATTCTGCGTCTATCAAAATAAATGTGTACTTTGATATTATCTATCTTAATTACATTAATAATGTAATATTTTATTAATTAAAAATATAATAACCAGCCAGTCATAAAGCATCTACACAGAAGATAGTGGAACTTAATTCACGTTCATTTTATCTTGTGATTTTGTGTAACTAAGAAGCACTTTCCACCTTTTAAAATCACCCTCCCCCCCCCATGTTCAAGAACAAGTTTCCACTTCCCCTCTCCTCCAGCAAGTAATCACCCACAGGCTCGGGTCCCCATCCTGGCGCATTCTAATTGTTTAACTGCACCGAGATAACACAAGCCCCATTAATTATTTGTTTTAATTTTCTTTTATATGAATCACTTCGATATACAGTTGGGGTCAAAGTCACATTTCCCAGATACAAAGGGTAAAAAGAAAAAATGTAATTTCAGCATCAGTGTTTATCTCGTTCTCTGAGGTGGAAGCCGGGACAACTGCTCCCCCGCTTCACTGTTCCCGAGGAGACTCAAATCTGTCCGGAGGTTGTTTCGCTTCTTTCACTAAACATCACATGGCAGCAGCCTCCTTACTCGAAGGACAGTATTGGGAGAGCAACTGATAATTACTGTGAATGATGGATTTTTTTAATGCTTCCCAGCATTAAATATAAAATTTTTATTATAGAAAAATCCGAACTCTAAAGTCACAAATATAACAGATGACGTGAAAACAGAGATGTAGAGAAAAATCAGTATTGGCATAGGAATTCGAAACCCCCAGATGGGCATCTTTCAAGGGGAAGAAAGGGGGGGAGACTGACTGGGGGCCGGCCAGGTACCACAAAGGCAACTGATGGCTTTATCTAACTCGGCCGCTCCCATCCGCCAGTTACAACCCCAGGTAAGGACGGCAGGGCTCAGAAGTCACTCGCCTCTGATTCTGTATGGAGACCCACGGCTCTTTCAAAGCCGCCTTCTCAGTTCTGGCAAAGTTCTCCCGGTGGCTGGGGAGCCGGGGCGGGGAGGTGGGATTGAGAGCCCGAGGTCCGCGGAACCTCCACCTGACCGGTAAACGCGTGGTTCCACCCAACCCGAAAGCAGTTGTGCTGACACGAACCTCTCCCTTCATCTCCCCTGCAGATACTGAGAAAGGAAACCTTGTTCTGGGGGGAGGCGGGGAGCCCCGAGCTCGCGCCCCTCGCTGCAGCCCGCGCGGCGCGCACGGCGAGGGGAGGTAGGAACGACGTTAACCAAAAGGGGCACTTTCCGTGTTGGGATTTCACCTGCTTCTGAAAAGAAGGCCCCTCCAGCCCTGCACAGCACGAACCCCGCAACCGCGACCCCTCCCCCAGCCCCTTTCCCCGTAAACCCTCCACAGGCGCAGCCCGCGAGTCTCCAGGGCTCCCCGGCGCTCGCCAGCCCGCGCGTCCCGGGCTGCGGTTCCTCCGCTTTCCCCGAGTAAACCCAACTTTCCGAGCCTGCCCCGGTCCAGCTCTTCGTGCAGGTCAGCACCGCCCTTCGGCCACCCACCGAGGTGACTATATTTTCAGACGCCCCCTTTCCAAGCCCTGGGCGCACAGACAAGAGCCATCAACGCGACCACGCTGCTCGCGGACGAGGCTCTTTCGCATAAACGGCCGGGGGCGGGCCTGACGCCGCCGCGGTCCCGGGAAAGCCGGGCGCCCAGCAGGGTCCCCGGGGGGGGGTGCTTTGCACGGGCGGAGGCGGAGCGAGCGCCAGGGCATCGCCTGGAATCAAAGCTATTCCGGGGCCCGGTGACTTCCAGGGGCGCAGAAACAGGGCGCCCATCAGGGGACTACGGCGGCGCGAGGGGCCCGAGGCGCTCGGCGCGGGGCAGGTGGCTGCAGAACACGCGGGCCGGGTCCCCGGGCTGGGCGCCGGGGGAGCGCGCGGCTGGGATCCAGCGCGGACACAGGTGCGCGCTCGGCGAGGCCGGGCCGGGGCCCTGGGCGGGGCGTGCGCGGTGACGTCAGCGCGCTCCGGGGCGGGGCAACACGTCAGCGCGCTGCGGCGGGCGGGGCGGGCGGTTGGGCGCTACCATTGCTCTCGCTCCCCCCGGCCCGGCGCGGCCCCGGCCCGGCCCGCGCGGCGCCGACTCACCTTCCCGTCGTGGCCAAAGGGCAGGCCGAGCTCGTCGGGCTCGGGGGCGGCCCCGTCCGCGTCCTCGGCGCCGGCGGCGGGCGCGGCGGCGGCGGCGGCCTCGTAGTCCGCGAAGGGGTTGGGGAAGGCGCGCTCCTCCATCTCGGCCTCGCCGCCCAGGTGCAGCCTCAGCCTCTTGGACATGGTCTCGCCCATCGCCGCGCGCCGGGCCCAGCGCCGGGGCCGCGCGGTACGGCGCGCGCGCGGGGCCAAACCTCGGGCGCGGCGTTCGCCCCGGAGCCGCCCGGGTCGGCGCGCGGCTGGTCCCCCGGGGCCGCCTTTAGGGCGGCGGGAGGCGGCGGGGGCGCGCGCGGGGGCCTGGCGGCGGGGGCGCCCCGCGCGGTGCGAGCCCCGCGGTTCCCCGCCGGCTCCCGGCCTCCCCGCCCCGCTGTCGGCGGCGCGCGCGGCGGGGCCGGAGCCGCGGTCCGGAGGCGCCCCCTGCGGCCGGGCCCCGCGCACGAGCCCCGGAGCCGCCGGGCGGTGCGCGGGCGGCCAGGCGGGGGAAGGCGCGGTCGCTCGCGGCGTCCGCGGCCCCGGACGCGCCGTCATCCACCTGCGCTGCCTCCGGCCGGGCGGGGCCCTCGGCCCCCGGGGCGCCGGCTGCGGCTCGCTCTGTTCAGTATCAGGGAAAAATCTTCCTCTAAATAAATAAGTAAATAAGTAGCAGGACCGCCCCAGACGCTGCGGGGACGGCGGCGCCCCGGGAGCAGCGCGCCCCCCGCTCCCGCCGCGGGGAGGGCGTCGGGGAGGGGCCGCCGGCCGGGTGGTGGTTCCCCCCTGTTTGTTTTCAGCGCCTGTGTTTTGAATAAGCGGGTGTCGTTGTTCACGAGACGCGGGGAGGCAGCACGTAGCCATCCAGCTGCCCCCGCGCCCGAGGGTCCCTCCCTTGCCGGTGTCACCGCCCGGGGGGGCGACGCGTGTAAAGGGCGCGAGCGGCGGGTCTGCTCTGCACAGCGCGGCCCATCCCGGTGCCACAGGCTCCCTCCGTCCTTGTTTCCTTAATTATTTGGAACCCGAGCTGCAGTGATTTCTCCCGTTGGAGGGAAGGCTTTGCGGGCCTGTCTTCCCCCCGTTTAAACCCCGGTTGGGTGCCAGGTGGTACCAGGCGAGGAGCAAACAGATTCCAAAGATGGTTTCTGCTCGGATTCCAGACCCGCGGGCGAGCCGGGGAAGGATTAGGGCACAGGTGGTGGGGATGCTTTTCTGGAGCCAGCAAGGGGTGCGCTGATAGGACCTGAACAGTGACCTGAGGGAGGGAACCGGTGCCCAGGGAAGGCCCCGTCCTCTCCCAGGCCTGGCTCCCACTGCTGCCCATCCGCTGCCTCGCCCAGGGCACCAGGCTGTGCAGGCGGAACCCCCCTGACCCCGGGAAAGCAGTGTGGGAGGAAATCACTTTAAAAAAAAAACACCACGTCTTTATTGATTTCAGGGAGAGGGAGAGAGAGACAGAAACATCAATGATGAGAGTCATTGATCGGCTGCCTCCTGCAGGCCCTCAACTGGGGATGGAGCCCGCAACCCGGGCCTGTGCCCCGACCGGGAATCGAACCATGATCTCCTAGATCCTAGGCCAACGCTCAACCGCTGAGCCACGCCCGGCCGGGCAGAAATCACTTTAAAGGGGCTACTCGGCACAATATCCTCAGTTAAAGGAAGCAACCGATACCACCGGATCCCTGTTGGGCAGCACCCCTGCGGGTCCGCCCACCTCCCTGCCCCAGTCCCTGTCCTGGGGTCAGTCTTTCTCCCGCCCTCAGGGCCTTGTGGAGGAAGCTCAGTCCTAACCACTGGTGCTCACCCGCCTTAGGAGTGTTAAACAAAAAACCTTCGCGGCCAAAAGCTTTTCGGAAAGGAAAGGGTTTATTGAGCCATATGACAGCCAGAAAAGGACCAGGCCCTGGGCGTCAGTCTGAACCACTAGCAGTGGGGTGTGATGCAGACGACATGTCCCTGTCCCGGGGCTGGCGGAGCTCTATTACACAGTAAGTTTGGGAAAGAAAGATGTTTTGTTTTTTTAAAAATTTACATTGGCTAGAGATGGGGTGGGGGGTGGGAAAGGGTCAAAGAAGAAATTGAAAGGCAAAAAATACCCCGACTCCCAGGACTCCCTGGCAGTAACCTCCCACTCCAGTATTCCTTCCTGCTGACCTTGGAGATGAGCAGGATTATTTGTTCTTTGGTTCTATCCAAGCCCCTCACTGTTACTCCTCAAATCTCAATTCTAGTCCCATCATCTTCAGGAATTCTTCAGGGTCCCCAAAGCAGTTGTGTGTTCATTACCTCACTTGGTCCTCAGTGAAACCCCTTATTTTTCCAGCAGTGTGGAAGCGGGGACTCGGGACACAGCTGGTATGTGGTGGAAGCAGAGCTGGCACCTGGCTGTGGCCCAGGCCCACCTGGGACTAACCAACGTGGTTTGCAGGACAGCCTGACCATGCAAGAGTCTCACGTGTAGATAATGCACATCCCACACACCTGTGAGTGAAAAAGTTAAAAAGAGCAGCAATGGACAGCCACAGGTTGGGGGGTGGGAGCCGGGGGTAGCTCTGCTGCGAGCGGCTCATTGCCTCCAAGGACTCAGGCCACTGTCTCCATCCCAGGCCTCTCCCCAGTCTCAGATGAAGTAGGCGGGGTGGGGGTGGGGGGGTTACTGCTTCTGCACAGGGTGTGAAGGGGGCGCCACCTGTATGGTGCCGGGAAGAGTCGGGCTGGGTGGGTGCTAACTCCACACTCTGCCATTTCTGGATCTCGACCACGATCAACAGCCGCCGGATCCTTTGTGCTGCACGCGCCGTTGGTCCACCAGCAGAGGGCACCGCTAGCCTGCTGGTGTTTCCAAGAGCTCGGGCGCCTGGCCCAGGCGTTGCTCGGCGGGAGCTCCTATCTGATACAATGCAGCGTGGGGACCTTGCCTCCACAGATGGCAGGCACAGACCCTGAGCGTTGGCAGGCGTGGGCTCTGAGAGACTGTGCACCGTCACGCTGGGCTCTGATGTGGGCACGATGCGCCTGGGACAGCGGACACTCATCCGGACACCGGCTTAGACAAGCGCCGGCGCTGGCTGAGCACAAGGAAAGCTCTCCCTCTGTCCCCGTGTTACTACCCAGGCCCAGAAACGCGCCACCATTGGTACCGAGATAAAAACAGGTGGCAAAAATCGTACTCGTTCCCTCTTTTAGAAAAATTCGTCCCTCCAACAATTAGGCCGTTGAAACACACACACAGTTCCCGTGCTTTGCTGCTGGTCAGTGTCGTGTGAAGCTCACGGTCCACTTACTCCCAACAGGAGACCGGGGAGGATCCATGCAAGACAAAAATGGACAGCAGCCCTGTAGGGTGGCCACCCAAGGAGACCATACCCCGATTTCCAGGGACTCTTCCGCTGACGTTTCTGTTAAGGGCAACCAACCAAGAAGTGTTCTGAATGGTGCGCGTTTGCCTTAATTCACACACGAGGGGGCCAAGGCCGGGGGGCTCGCACCTCCTCTGCAGGCGGCTTTGGGGAGCGCGGCTGGGACTCCCTCGGGCCTGGAACCTCTGAGCCCAGCCAGAATGAACCCCCCAACCCCGCGCGGGCCATGTGGGCTGGAGACAGTCTCCACACCTGTTTTCCTGCACTGTGGCCTGGCCTAGGGAGAGGTCTCCCCATGCAAGTTCGAATGAATCTCTCCCTGCACCTGTCAGCTACCCCCTGCAAGGAAACATACGCTCTGGTGTTTCAAGCAGCAGTGCCTCAGGGCACCCTGACCTGACCTTGTGCTCCCCCAAATGATAGCTGCTGTAATTCTGATCCCCGCACCCCCAGTGGATCCAGCTCCACCCCACATTAACAAGGCAGGGTGACTCACGGAGGAGTTTGTGGGTAGTCCCTGCAGAGGGTTTACGTGGCAAACCCCTCGTTACAAAACCCTCACCACTCTTTCCTTGTCTCTGGATTCCTCCCTGGAGCCTGCAGCCTCATCTTTCCACCTACAAGTCCATGTGCCCGGGCCTCTCTGGCTTCACCCGTGTCTTCCTAGACCTCCCTACTGCGTGTCTTATGCAGAACAATCTCCCATTTGTAGCTTTACCTTCAGCCCTTTGCTGACCCAACAAGGATTCTCCATGGAATCGACTCCCTGCACCAAAGGCTGTGGGCAGTAAAAATGTTATGTTCTCCCATTTTTCTGCAGTAAACTCACGATTTGTAGCTGGGCACGTGGCCACTCAGAATAGACCACATTCCCCAGCATCTGTATCACCCGGAGGTGTGGCCGTGGCCGTGGGCGTGGGCGTGGCCATGGGCGTGCGTCATCCCCACGAGAAGGAAGGGAAGCGAGGACTCCACTTCCTAGAAATGTTCCTGGAGCAGCAGGCCCGCGCCTTTCCTGCCTTTGTCTCCGTTTGCCTGGAATGTGGGTGTTTGGACTGGAATTAGAAATACCACCTCGGATTAGGGGATGGAAGCCTTGTGCTGATCAGTGCAGGTGCCACCAAGGGGAAAAGCAGGGGCCCCTGATGGATGAACATTTTATTTAAATTAAAAGAAGAAAATCTCTTACGTTTTCTTTGTTTCACTTTTCCAACATGCATTATTTTTATAATCAGGAAAAAAACACACCCTAAAATTCCACCAGTTGAGGCCTATTTTAAATTTCACTTTCTTTTTTAAGAGTTCCATTGTTGTCTCACACCAAATAAAATAAATAAAATAATTGATAATGTAATTCTTAAAATATTCCACTGTTTTGGTGAAAAAATAAAAGGTATTGGAATGCTGGTAGCAGAGGTTAGATTTATACCCCCAATTTTTATCTCCCTAAATATTCCAATCTTTCCTGGAACCTCCCACGTAACTGACCCCACTGTCCTGTAAAATATCTGAACTCTGAGATTTCCCTTGACTGAAGCTTTCAAGGAGCAACGTGGACAAAGATTAGGGGACATGCAAAGGGTGGGGTTAGTAGGGGAAGGAAATACTCAATTCTTTTTGAAACTGGGCCATGAATGGGTCCAGCCTGCCTGTCACTACTTGAGCCAGTTAAGCAGAGAGGGTTGAGTCACGTATGAGCGTTTATTCCAATAATGCCGGCAGTGTGGGAGAGCAGCAGGTCATCCGCATAAAATCTGCTCTACCCCCACCCCCATGAGCAGCTGCTTATCCTGGTAGGACAAAGATCACATGGGAAAGTGGGCAAAAAGCAATGAGTGGGTGTAATGGTTACAGGTCACAGGCAATGCGGGCTGGGGGTCACAAAGGGCGGGTGCCTCGGGGACCCTATTGTTTCGGCAGCAAGGTTGATAATCTTTCCACGGGGATCGGCATTTCTCAGAGGAGGGGAATGGACCGCATCCAAGGTTACCTCTCCTGTCCCGGGGCGCACAAGTCTCAGCCAGGTTAGCAAGCGCTTTCTCTAATCAGAGCAGAACAATCACGCTTCACAGAGCATGATTAATGTTCCTAACGCCTCCCTAGTCCCGCTTTTCGGGGAGCTGATAACATTATTTGTCCAGAGAGAAGATGGTTGGTTGCTGGGTCTTTTACTCACTGCCCATCAAACTTAGACAAAAACAACCAGCACACCTCGGGCCCAGCCCCAGACGGGCGTGGCTCAGAGCCCAGGCCGCGCTCCTCGCCTCCGGGTGGGAGTGGGGTTGGGGACACTGACTACGTGCTGGCCCCCAAGTTCCGAGGCCTCCGCCGTTTGGAATCGCCTGGGGAGCCACGGCCAGGAACTCGGAGGGCGCGGGCGGGCGGCTCCTGTTTTTACAATCTTAGTGGGAGGTGGAGCGGTCCCTCTGCCCGGTCCTCCTCTGTTCCCCCTAAACTTGGGTCCCGCTCTGAAAGGAGGCGGCAATGCCGTCACACCTGATGGTGAAGCCAGACTGAGTTGTCTCTCGCTGTGCCAGGGTTTCCTCTTCTGGTTCTCTGAGGGTCAGAGTCTCAGCAAGCGCGGAATAGAATCACGCCTCCGCGGTAAACAATACGCCGGGCTCTGGTCCTCCGGCCCGTGCCCACCTGTTACCCAAGGAGGTCCCGTTCACAGAACCAGCCCTTTCCACTGCCTCAGATCACATGATAAATACTGTGTAACGTACAGACCGCGGGGCCAGCAGCCAGGGAGAGGTCGGCCAGGCTGTGGGGGAGGACGTTGCCTCAGTGGACCTGGGTTGCGGAGGTGGCCTGTGGGCTGGTCCCAGGATGGATGGAGAGGAAGGTCACCCGGGCAGAGCTCACGGCTTCCGGAGCTGATGGGCCCAGCAGGAGCTGGCGCAGGAGCCGGTGAGGGCTGGTGGTGGAGACGGACGCGGTCACACGAATCTAGAAACCAGACAGGGGCTACTTCCCGGAGGGCGTCCAACACCAGAGCCAATATGCTGGATGCAAGGGACGGTTGTGTACAGGGTCGGGAGACGGGGGAACAGGCGAGCCTCTTGCGTCAGAAGAGTGTGTAAAACACAAAGACCACTGAGGAGCGAAAGTCCCCTGGTCCTGTCGGCGACGTGGGGGAAGACGCGGGAGGAAGGAAAGGGACTCGGAGGAGGGCCTGTGCTGACCCAGGAGGGCGGGATGGGGCGAGGCGGCCCCGGGGGAGGACCCGCTTTCTGCCTAATTGTGCGCGGTTTTCTCTGGAAGGGGGCTGGGGAGCCAGTGAATTTGGCATCCTCGGGCACATTCCCTAAGGAAGGAATTTATAATCCGTCACAGGGGGGCCATGTATCCAAATCAGAGCCAGCCTTCCGGTGGCAGAGGCAGCCGGTGGTCTCCCAGACTGAAGGGAGATCTCCGGGGCGGGGGCCCAGCACACGGAAGGAAAGAGGCCCATCTGGGCCACTTTTAAAAAGTCCTCACCCGAGGGTGTGTTTTCATTGAATTTTAGAGAGAGGAAGGGAGAGGGAGAGAGAGAGAAACATCAATGAGGGGGAAACATCCATCAGCTGCCCCCTGCACGGCCCCCACCGGGGATCAAGTCCACAACCCCGGCATGGCCCCGACCGGGAGTCGCACCGAGGCCCCCGTGGTGCCTGGATGACACTCAGCCAACTGAGCCACACGGGCCGGGCATTATTTGCGCGTCACTGACATCTGAACACGGACGAGCAGGAACATTTCCTGGCACTTAGGAACGTGGGCTCCTCGCACCGGCTGGGCTGGTCCAGGAGACCTCCCCGGCCTGCGGGCCCTCAGGCGCCACGGCCCGGGGTGCGTCCCCCGCTTTCACAAACAGGAGCCCACGCAGTGCCGAGTGACGCCCGTGAGGGCGACAGCTGCCGGGTGGACAGGCAGGGACAGTGCCTGCGGAGGGGTTGGCATTGGACCGCCCAGGCCACAGTGACAGCAGCTGCGAGCGGCTGAGCCGTGAGGCGGACGGCCTGCTGCTCTCACGAGGAAAAGTTTCATTGGAAGCACGGTCCCCCTATGTGCTCAGGGACAGGTGCGCAGGTGTGAGGGACATCACAGGATGACCAGAGGGAGCAGAGAACGGAGCAAACGCCTCAGCAAGCGACTGGCTTCCTGACATCCAGCCCTTCTCGGGATGACCTGGCCCAGATTCTGTCCATGGACAAGCCTGCAGTCTGTCCCGGGTCTCCGGTGTCCTCTCTGTAAATGAGGACAGTGAGGCGCAGCCCAGTGCGGTGAATCGTCCTGGCCGCCAGCCCGCCGCGGGGTGTCAGGATTCCAGCCTGTGTGTGTCCAAGGCCCGCGGTCTCCTTCCCAGTTAAGGCGTTTTTAAATCGGACAAAAACGGGCTGGTGAGGTGGGAGGTCAGAGGCATGCGCAGGTGTGGCAGGCGGGGCGAAGTGGGAATAGAGTAAAACACAGGAGGAGCCCTGGTGGGTGGCAAAACCTTGCAAGAAGTCTGTCTTTGCTCTTCAGAAAGGACGTCTCCACCCGCAGACACGGGTGCTCTGCAGGGCGCCGGCCTGTGCCTGGGCCTGGCATTCCCGGATCAGCAGGCTGAGGGCGCTCGGCAGGAGGCCTTTGCTGCTCCGGAGGGTGCCCAAGGCCCGGCCTTGGCGGGGCTCCAGCGAGACCCGGGCCGGCCTTCCCAGGCCTCCATCTCTGCCGGCAGAGCCACCTGGCTCTCCTGTCACCTTGCCGAGACAGCCCACCATCAGAAAAGCAGCTGAGCCTTGTGCCAGGATGCCAGCTGGAACCTGGGGTGGGGTCTAGCACCCCTGGACACGATGGCCCAGCGCTGTCCCTGGAAGACGCTGGCCCTCGGCCTCCTTGGCGCCCGCCCCTCCCCTCTGCTCCATCCTGCTGGTCGTTTCTGGGCCAAACGAGGGGGAAGGCGGGAGGGAGGTGGAGGCTCCGGTGCCTTTGGTTTGTCCGGACCTGCCCACTGTTCCGCTGCCACCCGCGGCCAGCACCTTCCTCCGGAATTTCAGTGGTCCTCACATTCATTCCTCAAACAGAAACCCGGGCCGCTGCGTGTCCTTTGAACCTGTACTACTTCCCGAGCTGCAGGGGGAGAGCCTGCAGCACCCTGGGCATCGCTCTGGGGCCCCTTACGGCTCTTGGCTTTCCCAGTGCCAGGGAATGCCAGGGAACAGGGCGGGCCGCCCGGCGCTCTAGACCACGTTTGCTCGGAGTTGACAACATAGCCGTGCTTGTGTCTTAAAGTCTGATCTTCCTCAAGATGAGCCCGTTGAAAATGGTGAAGCAAATTCCAGAAAATCGTTGGATATTTTTAGACAGGACCAAAGCACCCCAGGCCTAGGGTGGCGAGCCCTGGCCGGCGTGCTCGGTCGTTAGAGCATCGGCTGTGCACCGAAGGGTCTCAGGCTCGATTCCCAGTCAAGGGCATGCGCCTGGGTTGCAGGTTCTATCCTGGCCCCATCGGGGCACGTGCGGGAGGCAACCAGGCAATGTGTCTCTCATCGACGTTTCTCTCTCTCCCTCCCTCCCTCTCTCTCCCATTCTCTTTAAAAATCAATGGAAAAATATCCTCGGGTGAAGATTAACAATAACAACAAAAACCACGCCAATGGCTGATTTGAAACCCGCCGCCCAGGAAGAGCCTCCTCAGGTACCAGCCGAGCCGGCTCCCTTCCTTTTCCCGAGGACATAAAGCTCTGGCTACTGTGCCTGCAGCAGTGTTCCCTCTCTCTCGCTTTCTGCTCTAGATGCCCCGATTGCTTAGGTAGCGGGAGAGATTCCTCGATCGTGGGCGGGGGAGCCACTGCTCCAGCCCTGCTGGGCTCACGGTAGGCGTGCTGACCTTGGCCAGTGTCCTGGCAAATGAAATCCAACCGACCTCCTGGATTTCCTGATCCAAAGACACGAGGTTCATTAGGCGTTCCTCTTTTTTCTTCTTAAAAAACAACCATTTTTATTTTTTATTTTATTTACTTATCGATTTCAGAGGGAGGAAGAGAGAGGGAGAGAGAGAGAAACATCAATGATGAGAGTCCTTGCTCGGCTGCCTCCCGCACGCCCCCTGCTGGGGATCGAGCCCGCAACCCGGGCCTGTGCCCTGACCGGGAATCGAACCTCCATCTCCTGGATCCTAGGTCGAAGCTCAAGCCCTGAGCCACGCCGGCCGGGCTCCCTTGACCTCTCTAGCTCCCGCCATCCTCTTGCCTGGAGCTTTAACTTGTTTTCTGGAGGAAGGGCAGCCATCCTGCAAACTAGAGCGTTGACAGAGCCAGCACAGTAAGGACGGAGGTGGAATCTGGGCCCAGGAGGCGAGCACCGGCAGCCCTGGGTTGCCTCCCCGCCGGGAAACCGGACGTGAGGAAGTTAAACACCTTCTTGTACAAGGCTTAGAAGTCTTGGGATTCAGGTTGTTTTCTGACCAACAGCCTGGGCAGGTCTTTGGCAGAGGGGACGGTCTCTCCTGATGATGAAGGGCACAGCCGAAGGCTTGCGGGGCTCTGGAGGGTGTGCGAGCCACGTGGAACCCACAGACCCCCGGGGTGGGAGGGAGCTTCGCTCTGGCCCTGGGAGGAAGAGGGGCCTGGTCGTGGGGTTGATTCTCGGTGTGGGGGTGGCTGAGTACCATCCTGGCCGCCAACAGTGTCAGTGAGCCCTTCTCGGGAAGACCGTCCAGGCTGGGACAGAGTCTGCCAAGATGTTCCAGACCCCTCCTGCCACCCCCTCCTGCCGATGACTCTGCCGGGAAGCACTGGAGAAGCACTTTCCAGGGTCGTCCAGGAATCACACGAAGCTCCCACCAGCTAAGTCCCAGGCTGCGCCTCGCTTTCCAGGCTCCGTGGGTGGCTGAGTCAGGCCCGGGAAACTGGACGCCTCGGGGCCGCTCAGGATGTCCCCCCGGGCTTCTCCCACCGAGGGCTGGGACGTGGGAGGGCGAGGAGCCTGCGAGGGCGGGTGTGAGCAGATGGCGTGAGGGCAGCGGGCGGGAGGGATGGGACTGAGGTGGGGAAGGGCCAACTGGGGAGCGAGCCAGGGACAGAAGCAGTCTCTCCAGGAGGGTGTGTGGTCCAGCCCCAGAGGCTCAGTCCTCTCAGAGTAAGAAGATGGGGGTGAAAATACCCCACAGACAGCAAAATACGGGCAAACACTTCTAGTTCCTCAGGGAAAGGCCTTCTGAGACAAGATGCCCGAAGCAAATGCCACGGAAGATGCGTTTAATATAAAAATGTTAAAATTATGCTTCCCCGATGGTACTATTTACCATATATAATGTATATGATTAGAAAGTTGAAAACGAGAGTCCAAGACACAAAGTGAACTCTTGTAAGTCAATAAAAAGGAGACCCCCCCCCCCCCCCACAGAAATGGGCCAAACAAAACTGGAGCGGGTAATAAAATAAGAGAAATAAACTCCCCTTTACATTTGATTTTTTCGTTTATTTATGCTTATTATGTGTTATATAAAATAAGCATATTTTATATGCAAATGTAAACATGGGGAAGATGCCCATTTCACTAGGAAAATGCAAAAACCCCAAAGAAAGCCAACGCAAACACAAACCAGCCGCTGAAGCTCCATTACATGGATGCAAATTGTAAAAGTTGATCATGTTAAGCATTGGCAGGGATGTGAAGAAATGGGTCCCTGAGACTCTTCTGGCAACTCGACAGTGTCTATTTAAATTAAGATGCCCTAGCATTTGACCAAGCAATTTCCTGTTGCAGTGAGAGCGGGAGGGAGAGCGAGCCTTGGAAGGGTCACGGCAGGGCGCATGCAAAATCGTGTCCATTGGGAAAAGCCCGTTAGTAAGAAGACAGCTGCTTCACAAAGAAGCCCCGGGCACACCGTGGAGCCCTGTGCAGTGTTCCCATAGAATCAGCTACACGTCCACGGCACGACAGAGCCAGGTCTCCAAAAAGCGTTGCTGAGGGAGGGGAGCAAGCTGCGGAATTATCAAAGGAGCAACTACCCCTCCCCACCAAACAAATCCACTACCATCGGCAATATTTTATTTTTATTTTTAAAAATATGTTTTTATTGATTTGAGAGAGAGGAGGGGGGGAGAGAGAGAAACATCCCTGATGAGAGAGCCATGGATCGGCTGCCTCCTGCTCGCCCCCGACTGGGGATCGAGCCCGCAACCCGGGCCTGTGCCCTGATGGGGAATCGAACTGAGATCTCCTAGATCCCAGGTCGATGCTCAACCGCTGAGCCACGCCCGGCGGAACAATATTTTATTTTTTAAAAAGGGTGAGCTCATGTAAACACATTCCACGGATATACGTGTTAAGGTCACGTACAAGGACTGCCCGTTGATTGAGGGACAGAAGGGGAGAGAACAGGAGTGACCCTGCTGAGACTGGGGTGGGACGGACCGGGCTGGGGGGAAAGGGCTGGCGTGTCCGCGATACAGGTCGCGAGAGAGATGCGTGACAGGTGACAGGGGACAGCTCCTGCTGGGAGGGTCAGCTGGCAGCGTGCTGGTCATTTCCTCCTGCCAGTTATCCCTTAGATTATTGAGCTACAATTCCACTGGGCAATGAGCTTCCCTATCCTGGGCCTAAGGGAGGGACTGGACGTTGAGTGGAGAGGGGTGAGGTTACGCGAAGGCAGGACTGTCAGCTCTGTTCACCCAACGCTCAGGGGCCCTGACTGAGGCCCATGGCTGCCCTGGGCGCCAGGTAGTAACGATGGAAATGATGCAGCGGCCCCGGATTCCAAGGGGCCTTTTTCTAGGAGGGGGGAAATCCTCTACAATAGAAATTTCAGTAACAGTGTGATGGGTAAAGAGAGCGGTGCCGTGGGCTCCGAGGGCCCTGGGAAGGGCACTCGCCTACCTGGAGGGGCAGAGGTGGCTCCCTGGGTGAGTGACAGCTGGGTCCCGGGAGGAAGGTGGGAAGAGCGGTGCACGCAGGGGCACCCACAGCCACTCAGCAGACGGAACTGGGTGGGGGCGGAGAGTGAGGGGCTGGGAGGGTGTAGCGGCCGGGTCAGGGGGGCTTAGGAGCCTGGATGTCCCTGCCATGGGCACACAGAGGGTTTAGGAGGTGAGAGCTGTGGTCAGGATGGGTTTAGACACAGAATCTTGGCAATGGTGGGGTTGGTGGTATAGTGGACGTGTTGGTGGAACCCATCTTCGGGGTTAAGACCAGTGGGTGGGCGGATCCAGGGGTCCACCGAGAGATGACACAGAGTCGGCACTTCCTTAGAGTTCAGGATGAAGAGGGAGAGGAGGTCTGGGCTTTGCTGGATAATTCTAGACCTGCTAAGAGTATATTTAAGGAAATTCCTCCTAATCCTCTCCTGCGCCAACTCACTTCTAAAAACGCTTTGCAAATCTTCCTGTCGCTGGTGCCTGCAGCCAATCAACTTAAACACACTGTTTGGTTTCTTAAGCTTTAAAAACGTTATGTATTGAAACTTTGACCCGTAAGGGCCAAGACTTGGATTAATATCTCATTTTAAAAAAACAGGATCCAACTAGAAATCCCAGGTAATAAATAGTTGGGGCTCACCAAACGGTGGAGTTCCCGACTCTCACAGAGGCTCTCTCTCCTTTCCTAGTCTCTTGCATCTTAAAATAAAGAAGCCTTTCTGTTGTAGACGGAATATTTGTGCCCCGTTCAACTGACAGATTGAAGCCCTAACCCGCAATGCGATGGTACTTGGAGACGTGGGCTTCGGGAGAGAATTAGAGTTAGGCGAGGTCATGAGGGTGGGGCCCTCGTGGTGAGATTAGCGCCCTCATAAGAAGAGACAGCAGACAGCCCTCTCTCCCTCTGTCTGTCATGCGAGGAAGACGCAGCCAGAAGGTGGCTCTCTGCATCCAGCAAGAGCGTCTCCCCACACACGGAACCAGCCGGCACCTCAACCTTAGATTTCTCAGCCCCTGAACTGTGGGAAATAAACGTCTGTTGTTTCAGCCACTCAGTCTGCAGTATTTTCTCACGGCGGCCGGAGCTGACTAAGAGCCCTCACTCCGAGAGCTCTGTTATCCTAGGCCCGTGCATCCACCCCTGTCATCCAGGAACCTGTGCCCTCAGCCCAGAACGTCCCCTGCAAACCACATCCTCGCTGCCACCCACGGTGCATCTTCCTGCCATCCACACGTTCCCAAAAGGAGGGAGAGAAAACAGGATAAGAAATGGCTCAATGCTTTGCTGTGTGTGGACCACAGGGAAAAGCTATGAACTGACATCCCTGAAATTCTGTCCCAACGTGATTGCCAAAGTAATATGTTATGTCCTCGTTAAGAAAATCCGAACAGCTCAGAAGCAGAGAAAAGAAAAGTTTCCTTCTTGTCTCTTTATTAGCTCACGTTTCACTCCCTGCTCACCCCGGGCCTCTGCCATTAACAGGTTGACACGAGTATTTCCAGGTAATTTTCAGAGGTAAGCGCAGAGGTGTATGCACAGATGTAGGCTTTGTTTGAAAACAAAAATATTCAGCAACTTGCTTTATTTTATTTAAAACTATTTTATGGGGCCCGGCTGGCCTGGCTCAGCGGTTGAGCATCGACCTGGGATCCAGGAGATCGAGGTTCGATTCCCGGTCAGGGCACAGGCCCGGGTTTCAGGCTCCTCGATCCCCAGCAGGGGGCGAGCAGGAGGCAGCTGGTCCATGACTCTCATCATCGATGTTTCTCTCTCTCTCTCCCCCCTCCCTTTCTCTCTCTGAAATCAGTAAGGACATATTTTAAAAAACCCCACACACAAAACTATATTATGGGGACATACTTGTAATATTGCTCATGGGTTTAGCCCTCCCTTTTTTTAACAACTGTACGGAATTCCATATTATGATGCTCCATGAGTTAATAATTTCCCTTTGAATGAAGTAAAAAGCTTTCCATTTTTTTTCTGTATTATAAATAATGTTCTAGGGAACATTCTCATTCCTACGTATTTGTATAGTGGTTTGAATGTGGGCTCAGTCAGCTCGGGCTGCCAGAACAAAATAGCAGGGACCGGGTGGCTCACACAGCAATATTTATTTCCCACGGTTTTGGGAGCTGGGAGTCAGAGCTCAGGGTGCCAGCCTGGCCGGGTTCTGGCGAGACTCCCCCTGGCTCGCTGAGGGCTGCCTGCTCCCCACGTCCTGCCTGGGCCGAGAGAGAGAGGGCTCTGGTCTCGCTCTCTTCTTACAAGGACTCTAATCTGACGCCAGGACCTCATCTAACCCTAATTACCTTCCAAAGGCCCTACCTCCTACGGCCATCGCACTGGGGGTTCGGGCTTCAACATATAACTTAGGGGGAGACATGTTCAGTCAATAACATTTTAGTAGGTTATTTGCACAAGGGAAATTGTCATGTCAAAGGATACTCATGTTTAAAATTGCGATTGTTGTCCCAAAAGTTTATAACTCTTTCTGGTCCCACTGAAATGTGTGGTGGGAAGGGGTGAACATTTTGTTTCATGGGCCTTTTCTTGATTGTGAGTGAGGCTGAACATGTGTTATTATTAGTCATTTGTATTTTTCCACTATTTGTCCAATTATACACTTATAAGGTGTTTAACTTCTTTTATGGGCCCAATGCAATTCTTCCTATTTTAGGACATTAATCCTTCACGTACCTCAAGAGGTTTTCTTCTCATATGAATTTGGACTTTTCATTACCGTTTAGTTATTTTTTCTTTATAATCTAAACCAATTTCTTTTCGGTGACCACATTGCCAATCTTTTCTTTTGAGCCTTTGGAATTTTGTTACGTGTTAGCATAACCCTCCCCTCCTAAGATGCAGAGCTATTCCCACCCATCCACTTTACCCAATGCTCTGACGACTTTGGTTTTTACATTGAGATCTTTCGTGCACCTGGAATCTGTTTTGGGGCGTGACGTAGAGCTCCAAGCAGTTTTCCAAGGGATGGGATTTTTCTCCAAAGGCACTCACTGGGAGCCCCTCACCCCCCACTACCTGCGAACACTGCCGTCACCATTCACCGCATCTCCACGCGCACCTGAGTCGGCTTCCACGCTTCCCGGGTTTTCCCACTAGTGGTGCCCTGGGGCTGCACTGGTGCGGTGCAGCTTAATGATTGCTGCAGTTTTATGAAGTGCATTTTTGTACCATCGACATCCCTGCTCGGTTGTTTCCAAATGTCCTTGACCACCGCTGTGCATTTCCTGCACTCCACGTTGGAAAACCTCCGCGTCCTAAAATAGCGATTTGACATTTGCATTTGAAGTGCGTTGACTGCGTCCTAATTAGGGGAGGACTGGTATCACGTTGTTTGCCGGTAGTTTTTATCGCGCGCTCTGCTACCAGTCAACGTAAAACGTATAAATACGTTTCCCGCATACAATGTGGTATTTTTACAAGGTTCAGGCCTCACGTCCGTGTCATCTCGAGCCTTCTTTATGTCTAAGTAGAGGCTTATAGAGTTTCTTCTCAGCCTCTCTTGCGCGTTAAGCTCGCACCCAGCTGCTTGTCGTTCCAGTTGCTGTTTTAAATAGGACTCGTTTCATGACACTAATTAACGGTTGGTGGTATGTAGGGAAGCTATTGACTGTGTATGCATATGGCCACCCTACTGAATTTTATTTGTTTTAATACTTTTTTCCAACCAGCTGTTTTGGAGACAGCAAATTTGTGTGAAGGACCAGAGAGGGGATACTTTTGGCTTTGCAGGTCTTGGGATCCCGTTGCAACCTCTCAGCTCTCCACTGGAGTGTGGAAGCAGTCGCACACACACATGCATGCATGCACACACACACACACCTGCACACACATGCATGCATGCACACACACACTCACACACCTGCACACACACACCCGCGGGCACACATACACAAGGAGAAGGCAGGACCGTGTTCCAACGCAACTATTTACAGAAGGGAGCTGCCGGCTGGGTCTGACTCTGCTGGCTATGTTCTAAAGATACGAATATGTATAAATAATATATTTTTCCTTGCCTCCGAAACAGGAGGCTTCAGAGGAGTGTTGACTACCAGGAGCGATGACAGTGACTCAGGTGAGAACAGGGCGGGGCAGGTGGGGCTGCTGAGTCACCTGTGCTTGGCCTCCCGTCCACACGCACCATGGGTGCAGAACCCGGAATGCTCATTGCTGAGCTCAGGAGGGTTAAGTTCCAGGAATGGGGTACAGGGCATATTGTCCTTCCCCTTGGAACCCAGTACCCACGTTTTCTGGCTCAGTCCAGGGCAGGAGAGAGAGATTCAGGCAGAACCTGCAGGGCGTCAGAGTACGGGCCTGGCTGTCCACCCCCTCCCCGGGCTTGTGTCTCCGCCGGATGGGAGCAGAAGGCGAGGCTCTCCCTAGGTACACATTTATAAATCACAGTGTACACCCACAGGCTCTCTGTCATAGTCTGTTTACTGTCCCTGAGACCAGGGCAAAGTTCAGATGTGATTGTTTGGCTTTTCTACCCGAGTGTTTGAATGTCCTTTCCTGGGTGTGGAGGGAGGACCCCGGTGGCCTCGAGGAGCAGCTGGGACATCGGGAAGCCTGGAGGACCTGCCGGGGGCCCATGCCTGGGGGAAATCCAGAGCCAGGGCAGAGGAAATCAATCATCAGTCTCCTTCCCAGACCCTCCCGTTCTTGGGAAATCTCTCCTCAGAGTTATAATCACGTTTACAAGATTGGGCCCCAAAGCATAATCTCTTCCAGCTGCAGCCCCATCCACCAGGAGCTGCAACTAGAGGGATGGGTGCTGGGGCGTGTGCCCGGAGGCTGGGAGTAAGCCACGGTCCCCCTTGGGGATGACAGTTCGGTCAGGCTGCCTCGTTTGCTGAAACCTGCCCTTCTATAGATGGGGCTAAACCCCAATCGGAGGCTCTGGGCTCTGAGAGGCTCAGCCCTTCCCAGGGAGCCTCACAGCACCAGGGGTAGTCAGGGAGACCTGGGGGCCCGGGGGTCCTGAGAGCACCCCGATTTGCTTCTTTCTCAAGGACCTTGGCATCTGAAGTCCTGCTCCCCAGGAATCAGACTTTACTCTCAGCTCTATGTTTGTGCGTAGTGACTGATGATCTTCAGACTGGACACCACCAAGCAAAGCTGTGATTTTCCAGGGAGTGACGAGAGTCAACACTGCCTGCCTTAGGGCGGCTGGGAGCCCACTGAGCCCCCCCTGCTCTCAGGCCTCCCGCATGTGCCAGAGCCGGGTGGGGCATCCTGGCGCCTGCCGGGCGAGAGGGCAGCGGCCTGCAGGGCCCGGCTTCTCCCTCTGGGGTCAGAGTCTCCTGGGCTGTGAAAGAAGCCGAGAGCCCCGAGGACTATCCCATTAGGCGTCCCGGTGCTGGTCACCCTGGCAAGCAGCCCAGTGAGCTGCCTGCGGCCTCTCCCTGCCCCCTGCCTGCCCCCCCAACCCCCAGCCCCGGGCATCCCAGGACCTCGGTCGCTGGCGCTGGGCTCCTGGAAGCCGCCACCCCCCCAGAGGCATCGTTGGCTTCATCGGGAAGTTTGCTTTTTCTCAGTGTTGAGTTTACACCCCCCGGGTCTCATTCTCACGACTGAAAAGGGGGAGGGAACTCTAATCGCTTGCCTGTCCAAGCGCTTACAGGTAGGACCCGGCCTTTTACACCACGTTTGCGGTCATCGCATGAGAGCGGTCTCCTTCAGCACCTTGACGGTCAGTAGTGAAGTTGCCGAGATGAAACGCGCTACCTAAGAGACCCCACCCCACGAGAGTCAGGGGTGCGGAGGGAAAGCCGCCCAGGAGTGAGGCGGTGACAGCCAGCAGCCGAGCCTGCGGCCCTGCGACAGGGACGGCGCGGTTCATTGTCCCTCAGCGGGACCCTGCAGGGTCGCAACACTCCTGCTCGCGTGGGGTCTGGGGAGACAGAACCTTGCTCCTTGGCCACAGAACCCCCCCCCCCCGGGGCCCTGTGGGGCAGGAGAAACTATGAAGAAAACCTGGGAAGGAGAGCTTTTGGGAGCAGGTGTGAGCAGGTGTGAAACGGCCGCAGAATCAAGAGCTCTCGTCAGAATGCACCGCGCACCGCCCGGCCCACGCGGCTCAGCGGCCCAGCGTCAACCTGGGATCCAGGAGATCGAGGATCGATTCCCGGTCAGGGCACAGGCCCGGGTTGCGGGCTCCATCTCATGTGGGGCGTGCAGGAGGCAGCCGAGCAATGACTCTCTCATCATTGATGTTTCTCTCTCTCTCTCCCTCTCCCTTCCTCTCTCGGAAATCAATAAAGACATATTTTTAAAAAGGAAAGAAAGTGGACCGCACACAGCCCGGCACCTGGAGGAACCCATGGAGCTGAAAGGGGCCTGTGTCCTAACCCCACTCACCAGGGGAACCTCCAGACATTCACCTGTGACCAGGCCTCTGGGGTGTGGATCGGGATAGTGCGGGAAGGTGGGGGTAGGGCAGAGTGAGTTTGGGAACTTCCTACTTTCTGCCCAATTTTGCAGTGTTTGAACCTGAGAGTGCTCTAAAAATAAAGTTTATTAATGAATTTTAAAAAGTTATCAGGAAAGAACATCTACAGGTCAGATATGATCAATAAGTAATATCGACATCGTTAACCAAGAATACAATATTATTCTTAGGAGGTACGAAAAAAGAACAATGAATAATATACATCTAATTGTTTAATACTCAGCCTACAATCAACAGGTTCTGATCCCACATGTAAACCATATAAAGAAAATCTTGCTTTTTTCATTTGTACAAATACTGCTCTCATCACAAAAACACTTGACAATGTTAAAAACGTACCGTGTCTAAAGCTATTGCTTGTTTCAAAAAGGAAGTTATTGCTGTCTGTGTAGCTACTCAGTTACATTGTGACCTCGAGCCCACAGGATCTCATCTTTCTAAGACATTCTGTTACACAGCAAGATTATTTTGTAGCCAAATTAGGTCAAAAGGTATTCTTTTTATAAAAGAAACAAGTAAATGCATCTAACAATGTATCTGCCAGGTGACGGGTGGTGACTCTTAGGACTTCTGAAAGGACAGCCTTAGGGGCTGTGCCTGCCATGCAGGAAGAGAAAACCACACGAATTGCTTTTCATTCCAGATATAACTTACGAAAAAGGTATGAAAAATGTTTCTTAAAGCATGAGTCCCCTTGTTTTTATGAAAGCCGTCCAACTGCTCAGGCAGTGCTCCTGATGTCTGCCTTCGGAATGTAATTGATGGTCAGCGTTTTCTTTCTCCTGGGAAACGAAGGTGCCTTGGCTGCCAGAGGGCGGTGGGCAAGCGGGCTGCATGGGCGCAGGAAGGCTCCCTGTCTCTACGCTAGTCCAGCCCGTCGTTAACGGGGTGCGGAGAAACAGCATCTGCTCTGCATCTCCCTCCTTTTCAGCGCTGGTTAGACCCTCTCCCCTCCAGAGCGCGGGCGACTGGCTGGAGCCCCTGCCCACCCAGAGCCCTGGGGCTCCGCGATGGATGCTGAGGTCTTCGCGGCTTAGTGCCCAGTCCCGAGGTTCCTACGTCAGCAAGGATTTGCCTGCAAATCCACACACCTGTGGCTGGTCCCGAGGTGTCGCTTCTCAACCTTGGCTGGACATCAGAATGATTTTGGGAGCTTTAAAAAGCACGGGTTCTGGGATTCACCCCTAGAGAGTTGCATGGAATTGGCCTGAGATGCAGCTGGTCTCAAGATCTTTCCCAAGCTGCCCCGGTGACCTTACTGCGCAGCAAGGCTGAGATCCCTCCTCGGGTGGCCAGGATCAGGGGGGCCAGACGGTCGGCGGCTTCATCGATAGGGAGAGGAACAAAACATGCCAGACATCACAGGGCTCTGCAGGCGTTCCAGCCTGTACTGGCAAATGCATATCAATTTGTAATAGACAAATAAAATGATCTGCATCCAATGCATATCAATTGTAAGAATTCCCATAAAAATAATTTGCAAGAAAATGCTCTGTTATTGCTTATTTTACATTTCCAGGGTCCACTGGCAGGCGAGTGGAGGGTGGTGTACAGTGGGACCTGTCTATTAGTGGTAACAAACAGTAATTCCTTTCCAGGAACAGCCCAAACAGACTCAGGGACCGGCTTTGGACCCAGACTGAGCTACGGGCGCCCTCCACCTTGTACAAATATAAACATAGGACTCTCCTCGTCCAGCGCCGACCTGAGCTCGCTCTGCAGTGACGCTGACACTGTGCCCCTCGGTGAGAGGGGGAGGCTTTTCTCGTTTCAATAAAACCCCTTTAACCTCGGTGTCCCAACGACAACGCTCCTGCAACCTTTCCAGAGTAAACCATCTCCTTTTGTAGAAAAGAGAGTTCTCCTAAAAGCATACCTTCTGCAGTTCAGTGCTACATAAGAGGACAATATTCCTCAAAGAAGTTACAAAAATAGATTTACATGAAAAAGTCTCGTCTGAACGTGTCTGACGGTACAAAGCCTATTTCCCTCCCAGGGCAGGTGTAGAGGAGGCCGGCGTTCTGATGGGTTCGGTTTCACAGCCCCGGGAGGAAGTGATCAGAGCGTGGCGTGGGTGGTGACCGTGGTGGTGACTGTGGTGGTGACTGCGGGCTTCTCAGAAGAAAGGAATGTGAAGTGGGTGTTACGGGCCCTTCCCGCAGCCACCCCTCGGAGCCAGCGGCTCGTTCACTGCTGGAGGACACCCCGTTTCTATCTGTCTCACTTCTTAGAAAATGCAAAGGGTCCCGGGGCTTAGCGGGGCTCAGACGGGCATCTGCCGCTTCTGGGGCCAGTTGGCTGCTGGTGACCAGGAGTCTGGGGCTTTCGGAAAGGCCGCGAGTGGCCACATCCCAGCGTATTAGGGACTGCAAGCTATCCCGCTGGTTGCCTCCGGGAACCCTTACTGCTCCCAGGGTGTTTTCTTCCGTCCTGACTTGGGGGCGCGGCACAGATCCCTGGGCTTGGACCACCGAGGGTGACCTCAGAGATGAGGGTTTCAACGCTGGTTCCGTTCCAATCACATGGGGAGCCCCTGAGACGTTGATTAAGTTGGTCTTCCTTTAAGCTCACCTGGTGGGCAGTGAGGGTGAGAACCTCCAGCCACCATCCTCCGACAGCCTTGTAAACGCGTGTGCGCCCCGAGGCCTGTGGCCAGGGAGTTCTGAGCGGGACACCGTCGGTCGACTGAGGGTCAGGTCTCCCCCACAGAGCTTTCCTTCCTCCCAGCGGTCCCCCAAGCTTCAGGGCTCCCCAGAATAACCCGGGGGAGCTGGGAAAAGTCCCTGGGCCCAGGCTGCACCTGAGATGAATTCAATCAGAACCTTCTCGGTGGGGGCCTCGGGGATGCCCAGGGCGGCAGCCCAGCTTGTCCAGCTCACGGTTCCTTTACATCTGCAGTCGAGGAGGGGGGGCTACAGCTCAGAATAAAGAACTTCCAACAAGGACCTACGCCTGGAAGAGCCATCTGTTTTACTTCACGAGGTGACAGAAGTATTTTCATAGAGTTCAATGACGGGGCCGCCTTAGAGATGATCTGAGAAGACGGGCACGAGGACGGCGGCCCGCTGAAAACGTCAGCTCCCGCCTCTTCCTCCCCCGAACCCTGCCGCCCAGGCGGGGCTGAGGCTGGGCTGAGGCTGGGCCGCGGAAGGAGCCGCAGGCAGGCCCTCTGCAGGGTCGCAGGACAGGGTATGAGCTTTGAGATCTGGCCAGTCAGGGCCATCAGATGGCAACACCGTCTCCCGGGAGCCCCGCTCCTGCCCGGCCCCCGCGGCCCCGGAGCTCCGCTCTCAGGCTCCGCGGCGTCTACAAGCCCCTGCGCCTCCGGGAACAGGTGTGGTGGTGAGAAAAGCAATCCTAAGAGAGTTTGGCAACTAGGTTTCATGCAGGAAAAATTAAATCCAAAGGAGAAGCAACAGCTTGAACCTGTCCTGCTGTTTTATTCTGTTAGAGTAAACTATTTCAAACTACAAAAATACTAGGATTTAACTGCTACAATGTAACTGGCTACACAGTTGCCCTCCCTCAGCGGTCCCCTGTGCCTTGGCAAGTAAGTGACAGTGGAATGTGAGACACTGTTTCCCAGCGCTGCATGAACATCCAACTAAATTACGCTCTGAGGTGAATGATAAAAGTGGTGTAAGGACAATGGCTTAAAAAGGCAGACTCCTAGAAATGCTGTTGGATGGTCTCATTTTAAATTCTGGTGGGGAATTTCCTACCTACCACCTGAATTCCGCACTATACAGGACGCCAGCACCATGCCCGCCTGTAACGTGTGCCCACATGGGAGGGCTGAGTGGTGGCCTCGGAGCCTGGATCCTTTATTTAATGGGGCAAAGGGGGGGCGCTTCGGGGACGGCCTACCAGGGAGGGACAAAGTACCCTTCGAGTAAAAAACGTTTAAAGTGAAAGAAAAAGGAAATTATCTTCTATGAGTAGCCTAAACTAATTTTTTGGGGGGGGGGTGGAGAGGGGAAGGGAGACTCAATGAGTTTTAAGCATGGCTTCACTTTTGGTCTCTGGATGTGTGTGCACCCCCAGGCTCCCAAAGGACCGAATGGGTTTCCTTTGAGACTCAGATCTGGGGGGATATGTTCTTGGTGGGGTTTCTGCATCTTAATGAAAGGCTTCCGGTCTGAAGGCTACTGATTCAGCCGGGAGCCCACCTGGGCTGTTGGCTGTACCGTCTCCCCTCGCTGACGGGGGAAATCACACTGGGTTTCAAAAACAGTGGAATGGAAAAGACACGAGGAAGTCTTAGTGCTCATGAGAAGACGCTGGTGAACCAGTGGAGGGCAAGTACCAGGAGACACTGATATAAAAGTCATCCGAGGAGGACTTCTAGCTGTTTCCTCCTTGCCCGGGAAGGGGTTCAAAGTGGCTTATCCCCTTGACCCTGCCAGGACCGGCTGCCATCACCGTCAGGCCTGCGTAGCTCAGGGAGGGCTTCTCGCCTGTAACTGTCTGGCAGTGGAAGGGCCTCGAAGCAGAGACAGTGGATCAGGTGTCAGCTGAAGAGCGGCCCTTGCTCCTGGTCCCAGCCGGGCCCCCGCGACGCAGTGCAGCGAGTGCTACGTACGAACAAGTTTCTTCCTCATGGGAAAAGCCCACTCAGGGCAAGTCAGTAATGACCGTTAAAAGTCCCAAAGGTCCCCAAGCAATACAGCTCCTTTTATATATGTAGCTTTTTCCCCCCCAATATACCTGATTGCAAGGTGAGCGTCTGCCCAGATGGACAACATTCTTGGCTGGATATCTTTTGTGGAGCCTCACAGTGTGAAGACAGAGGGACGTCCCTGCAATGTCCCAAAGGACACCCGAGCAGGGGCACTTCCTGGCTGGAAGGTGGGCCGATCAGGTGATGAGAGCAGACGCGGCCAACCCAGCCCAGGGGGCCAGGAGTGGTGTGGGCACGGCCGTCAGGACCGAGCGGCTGCCGTGGCTGGTCCTGGGGGCTGAAGAGTCTGGACTTGTGGTTGTTGGTGCCACCGTGGTCATGCCCCAATAAATTCACTGCTGGGGGGGCCTACCCTCAGGTAGTCTGCATTTTCAGCCGTCGGGCCTGTGAAGATGCCATTGGACTTGGCCTCCCTGGGAAAGAAGTCCTGCTGGTAGTCAGGGTTGTCCAGGCTGATTTGGTGGCTGCCTTTCTGCACCCAGAGGGCAGGGCCGTCAGGGACTCCGTTGACGCCGGGGGGATGGACGGTGTTGAGATACTCTGGGTTGTCCACGGCGTTGCTGAGGGGGTTCTGGTAGTGGGGGTCTCGGCTGGGAGCTGGGTTCAGAGGCTGGTTGTGATAGACGGGGTTCTGCACAGAGCCTGCGGGCCTTTTGGGGACCGCCTGGTTTATGTATTCTGAAATTGGAAAGAGATAGGAGGCAATCAGAAAGCACGGTCCAGGCCCAACTCCATGCTTTATCCGAACCCCATGAACTTTCTCCAATGAGACAGCTGGTGACAGAGGGCGGGGCCTGCAAAATCGGCTGTGTCCTTTCCTGTACTCCTCAAAGCAATGGGCACGCTTATCTCTCACCCCTTAAAGTTCTCAGGGCACAGCCTGCCTCGAGGGGTGTGTGTGCAGGCAGGTGGGGGGTATCCGGGGATAAAGCTCAGGTTGGAAAGATACATGGGTCACAGGCCAAGAATGGAGCCAGGAGAGAAAACGGGATTGAATCCGTCACACACAGATGCACACACGTGCACACACACGCTCACTCCTACGCACACACTCCCACAGTGCTCACACACACTCCCACACTCTCCCACGTATGTCTAAGCTGTTTGCTCCGAAGTCTAGAACCTCTGCAAGCTGATTCTGAACACCAAGCTTTGACACACCCCTGCCCAGCCCCGAGCTTGGCGGAGGCCTGGGTGCCACGCCGTCCGGGTCGTGTGTATCTGCCTCTCACTCCACTGTCTGCAAATATGCCCCTGTCTCGGCCTCTGGATCAGTCTGAAGGAAGCCACCAGCCAGGGCGCCGGGGCTGAGGCTGCGCTGCTGGATGTGAGGGAGGCTGCCGGGCATGGCTGTGTCCAGGACAAGCCGCTCACCTGGCACTGGGAGGAAAGTGTCGTTGATGTTGTCCTCAGTCAGGGCGCCGGTGGGGTCTGAGCTGTACCGCTGCAGGAAGCTGTCTTCCTTGAGGGGACAGCTCTGCTGGGGGAAGGAGACAAGGTCTCGTGAGCCGGTGAATGAAATCACCTGGGATCTGTGACAGGGCAGGGCCCCACCTGGCAAGTCTGCGCAGGCCTGAGAGTCTGCATTGCTAACATGCTCCCAGGATTCCCACGCTGCTGGCCCACGGACCACGGGGTGGTGCAGGGCCCGTCACTGTGTCCAGCAGGCCGTCTGCAAGGGCAGAAATGGCCTCTAATCTGTGCTCTTCAATACAGCAGCCACTAGCTACACGTGCGAGCAATTGAATTTTAAATTGCATTGGATTTTAATGAACGAACATTTAAATGTGAGTAGCCACATGTGGCTAGCGACTTCCCTGTTAGTAAGTGGGCGTCTAGATCGAGGCTACATGCCACCAAGCCTCAGCACCCTTGGAGGGCCGGGTGTCACCCCCAGAAATCCTGCTTCCTAGGTCCGGGGCAGGGGCCCCACGGTTTGCATTTGTCACCAACTGCCAGGTGACGCTGCAGCTGCTGGCCTGGGAGCCACATCTGAATAGCGCTGCAGGGAGGTGACAGCTCATTGCTGGCCTCGAGGCGGGGGTCAGGGAACCATGCAGGGGAGAAACCACGCAGCGAGGAAGACTGGATTCTCTGGGTTGATCTGGGCATTTCCCAGGTTGAACAGTGCAATGCCCAGGGGCGTTGTTGAGTTCGGTTACTGGGGCGCCACACCTACCCCGTTTCTGTCGATGCAGGCCACGGTGGAGGTGTTGCTGGTCGCGCTCTGAAAAAGAATCGAGGGGTTTATGGACGCGCGCAGGGTCTCACCCCCCTCACCGAATACTCGAGGTGTCTGGAGAAGCGGAGATATTTAAAGGTGCTTCATTTTGCCCTGGCCTGGTGGCTTTAGAAAAACTAGGCTTAGTTCTGACCTAATTCTGTTCCTTAGTGAACCTAAAGAGCGATCCGGTGGTCATAACGCAATAAAAAAAGTTAACAGACTTAATCAGCTCAGTCTGAGCCTGGCTTCACCCCTTGGGACCAGCGGGCCGGCTGGTCTCCGGGCGGGTTCCCTCGGAGGGGCTCACGCGGGGGCAGAGCCTGAGGGGTGGGGGTTCCTACCAGGGAGCTCAGGAGGGGCGTCCGGGAGGTGGAGGGGCTGTGGAAGAAGCCCTGCTGGGGGACCAGGTATTCGTCGGCGTCCACCAGGTCCTCCATGTCCTCCTCTTCCATCAGCGTGCGGTAGAAACTGGAGTCCGTGGGGCTGGGCAGGTGCATCCTCTCGTCGCCCTGGGTGAGGGTGGGAGACCGTTAGGGGCCCCGAGGGGCTTGGCTACCTCTGCCAGCAGCCTCCTGCCGGCAGGCGCCTGTGTGTTTGCCAGTTTAGTTACAGTGAAATCGCCCCGGTTCTCTTATGTACGGCTGCTTCTTCCCCTCCCTGACTGGCAATTAAAACATTAAAAATGCCTCGATGTTTAAAAGCCCCCGGATGAAATGCGAACGGCTCGGAGGAAAGGGCGAGGTCCCGAGCAGCAGCCTTGGGCGGGTGTGCTGTGCTCTTAGTTGCTGCGATATTGTGGTTTGTAATAATATCCCACGTTTTCTCATTTGCTCGTCCTGGAGCAGGGCTCCTAAAACCCCTGGGATGTCCTAAGTGTAAGAGCCACACGGGTGTTTTGCTATGTTAATGGGGCGACTCTAGGTCTCCAGGAGAAGCGACCCTGTGGTTAGAGGGCTGGACCGGTCAGTCCCACCCCAGGTCTCTAGGGAGGGGATGGGGGCTGGAGATGAAATCAGTCACCAAAGGCCAGTGGTTTAACCCACCTGCCTATGGAACAAAGTCGCCATAAACCCCACAGAGACGGGGCTCCGAGAGCTTCCCGGTTGCAGCGAGCGCGGAGATTTGCGCAGCGAGTGCGGGGATTTGCGCAGCGTGGCTCGCCCAGGGAAGACGCGCCTCCCCTCCCCCTCTCTTGCCCTCTGCACCTCTTTCTCCTGGCTGTTCCCGAGTTATTTACACCCTTTTACAGTAAGTCAGGGGTCTGGCGAGCAGAGGGCTTTCCCAAGTTCCGTGAGGCACTCGAGCAAAGTAATGGAGCCCTAGAAGGAGGCCGTAGGAACCTCCGATTTATAGCCGGTGGGGTCAGAGCACAGGGGACAACTGACACCTGCACTGGGCATCTGAACGGGGGGGGCAGTCTTGGAGGTCTGAGCCCTCGACCTGTGGGATGGACGCTGTCGCCAGGTGGATGGTGTGGGGACTGGGCTGACTCGTGGACACCCAGAGGTGTTGGAGAGAGGCTTGCCTGGCGGAGCGGGGAAGCCCACCGCCCCGGCCCCCTGTGCGAGCACACACGCTGACCTGCTGAGCAGGACCCCTGGGTGCTGTGCTGAGCACACACGCTGACCTGCTGAGCAGGACCCCTGGGTGCTGTGCTGAGCACACACGCTGACCTGCCGAGCAGGACCCTTAGGCGCCGTGCAATGGATTCCATGTTACTTCCCTGAATCTTTAACACAGCCCTGTGAGCTTGGTTTTGTAACCTAACGTGGCCATTGGAGAGCCAGGGATTGGAAGCCAGTCTTGCCCAACACCAGAGCCCTGCTTCTCCATCCAAATGAGCGGAAACTCTGATGAGGTGGCACAGGAAGATGACACAGGATGTGAGAGTCGGCCTGGGCAAAAGGGTTCAGAGAGGGGTGGCAAGCGGAGCTGGAGGGCACCACCGATGACCTGCATGGCGTTTGCAACTGGGCCTGTGCCTTGATCCAGATTTGCTCCAATGCACCGAGGACCTGGTGACACTGCCTGGGAGACGGTGCTGGGCCAGGATGGAGCCCATGGACCCTGGGTGCTCGTTACAGGGGACTGTCCCCAGCCAGGTGCACACTGAGGTCCGGTACCTGGATGACAAGGTAACGCTGGGGGTCTCGGGCCATCTTGGAGAATTCGTTGATCAGCTCGCGGAATTTGGGGCGACTGTCTGCGTCTATCATCCAGCCTGGAGACGAAATGAAGAAAAAAAAAAAAAGGTGCCGTGAGAACCCTGACAGCAACGCTCAGGATGGCACTGCTTAAAGAAGGCGCTTACGGTGAGACCCTTTCCTACAGATAAACGCTGAGGACGCCATCTTCGCGATGGGCCTTCCAGTCTTGGCAACCCGGGGCTGCTGTGTTTAAACATCCTGGTAACGGGACACGTATGAGTCAGAGTGAGGCCAACACCCCAACGTGCTGCGCCTGCTCCGCCCAGGGCTGGCACCTTGGCGTGACCTCCGAGGGCTAGCACCACAGTGTGACCGGGGATCCCGGGGGTCTGCTCTGACCGCCGGTGCCTGGTCCAGGCTCCCCGAGGCCCCACTCTAGTCACCCTCGTCTACATCCACTCAGCAGTCATGCCAGCTCGAAACCAGGCTCCCTTTAGGGAAACTTAGGGACTTTCTTTAAGAACCTGGGGGTTTGGGAAGTCCCCACCCCGGTGATCTCACGGGCCAGTGGGGTGTGTGCGTGTCCGCGTGCGTGCGCTTCAGCACCTCCTACGGAGGACTCCCTGCCAACCAGGCGGGTGCCTGGGCTGAGCAAGGACCTAGCCCCGGTCGCCACCCGAGGGGCAGCCAGGAGCTGGAAGCCTCGTGCCTCTGGGGGCTCACATTTATTTCCTACCAGCAGGATGTCGGGCTATTTTTAGCCAGACGGCTGGGTGACCTCAGACTCCCAGCTTCCCCAGCCCCTAAACAAGGGAGTTAAAAATAGATGACCCCCGGGTGCAGAGTTCAGGGAGGCATTAATATTTACGTTGACTCTGCTCCCCGGTCCCCGCGTTTCCTCCTTGTGTACATGCTCAGCACACACGGAATGTCACCTCTGGCACCCCCTGAACTCGGGATTCTGCTACTGTGACAGTGTCAACGGGGCCACACGCACTCCTACCAGGGCTGAAACGGTTACTGGCTACGCTGCAGTCAGGCCTCACGTACGTCCACGATGCGAAAGATTGAAAACAAGCCAGAAATACTGGTTTTTTGAGCCTTGTGTGGTTTCTTTGGGGATCTGAGGTGCCAGCTGTCTGACTTCCTAGGCACAGCCGGGCACAGCGCGCATCTCGCCAGGGCCCCGCGACAGGAGGGTGGCCACGGGGTCACTCACACTTGACCATGATCATGTAGACGTCGATGGTGCAGATGGGTGGCTGCGGGAGGCGCTCTCCCTTCTCCAGGATGGTCGAGATCTCGCTCGCCGGGATCCCGTCGTAGGGCTTGGACCCAAAGGTCATCAGCTCCCACACGGTGACTCCTGGAAGGACGAAGTTGTCACTTCATGAGTCAGTGACCACACACCTTGTCCTTAGTCATCACCGTTGATACTGTTTCTAACGTTTAACAACCCATGTGTCTGTCGTTGTAAAACTGCAATTCCAGTTCCCATCTCATTATGCAAGAGAATTAAAATTACCCTACATTGAGGGATACTGCAGAACTTTTTATATAAACCACACCAGTTTGAACTTGGGGATTTTGAGAAAAGAACTCTTGGTCTTGATTTCAAAGAATGAAAAAAAAAAACCGTATGTAAACTATTACTATAATATAAAATAAACCCACACACAGAGAGAAAACAACAATAAAACAACAGAAAACACCGATGTGTCTGTGGTCTTGGGCAATGGGCTCTAGTGCGGGAAGCCTCAGTTTGCCTCTCTGTAAAGTGGGATGATGACCACCTCTGTCTCCTAGGATGTTATGAAGGTCAAATAAGATAATACAACTGAAATGCTCAGACAATGTCAGGCAAATAGCGAGAGGCCAATAAATGGTGAACTTTCGTAACAACCACCAAGACGCCAGGACCCAGCGAACGATGTAAATCTCATTACGCTGTGGGGCAGGAGGGCCACACCCCGACGGCTGCCCTGAGTCCCTTGCAAGAGGAAACACAGAGATTACAAACAAAGTTATAACCTGGGGGATCTAATAAAAGACAAATTAGAAACGAAATCCCCCCCTGCTCCTTTGTTCACTTCACATCCGCACGAGAGGTGGGGTTGGGTTTGATTTCGCCGGGAGGGGGAATTCCTAGGTTCCAGTCCGCTCTCCCCCGTCACCCCCTCGCCACAAGCTCACTGACAGCCAGTGGTGTTTAGCACGGTCGTCAGAGTCCATTTCCTGTGTCATGTTTTCTCAGTATAACTGACAGTCAGCAGCTGTTCTATTGCTGTTAGTCACTGTCTTGGAGAAAACACTTGGACGGCAGAGATACAACGTAACTGAGCGAACAGCACGACCCCGCTCGGCCCCGGGCCGGCGTCGCCCATCGGCATCGGGGCTCCGACTCACCGTAGCTCCAGACGTCACTTTGGTGGGTGTAGATTCGGTGTAAAATAGATTCCAAGGCCATCCACTTGATGGGCACCTTGGGATGAAAAGAGAGACAGCAATGAGACAGCTATCAGCTTCCCTCTGCTGAAAACACTCAGTCTCGCTGGGACAAATGGTGACAAACGTGGGGAAGCCAGGCCCCCCCCATGCCCCAGGCCACGTGCTCTCCCAGGAGGAGCGGGGTTCATATCGGCCGAGAACAGGGCTGTTCTACTGGGCCCCGGAGCTGCAGCCCAGCCTTTGGCGTGTGGGTGTCCCGGTGAGTGGGGCGCACGTGTCGGCAGCTGGGGGCCCTGGTTGTGCCCTGTGGTCCTACCCACCCCGTGTTTGTGGGTGTTTGCTGGGGCCATGTAGGCCGGAGTGAAACCTGCGAGGGGTACGGCTGATCCAGAGCTTTCTGGAAGGCCTCCCTGCTGGGGGAGGGCCCCCTAGAGAGCCCCCAAACCTGTCAGAGCGGACAGAGCAGACTCCACCCCTACAGGTGCCCAGAGTGCGTCACTGAGACCCTGGGAGCTCTGGGGACAGCTCTGGGGGCCTCCCTTATTTCTGACAGGTTGTCCCAGCCGCGTGCCACCAAGCCAGCCCCCACATCTCCCAGCTGCCTTTCTGGGGGCCGCTTTCTCCCGCCGGGTGGCGGGAACCCAACCCTGGTGACGCGGAGAGGAGCCGAACGCACGGTTACCGCCTTTCCCTCTCTGGATGTGCCAGGAACATCCTTACCCTCCCCCAGCAAATCCTGCCCCCCAGCCGCCCGGCTTGCAGGGCAGAAGACCCAGCGAGACCCAGGCGGAGGCGGCCGCGATGTCACTCAGGACGTCCCGAGCGCGTCCCCCAGAAGGCGAGCCGGTGGCCGCCCCTCACCTTGCCCCCCTCCGCGTGGTACTCCTTCTCCTCGGCGCCCAGCAGCTTGGCCAGCCCGAAGTCCGTGATCTTGATGTGCTGCGGCGTCTTCACCAGGACGTTCCTGGCCGCCAGGTCCCGGTGCACCAGCCGCCGCTCCTCCAGGTAGTTCATGCCCTGAAACACGGCCGCGCGTGAACGCGACGAGCGGCTGACTCGGCGGCTCCTCCCCGCCCAGGGACGCGGGTTTCAAACCCACAGGGACAAGCGGGGAGGCAGCCGCGGAGCAGACCGCCACCGTCAGGCGCCACCTGGCCGCTCGCCTGCCGGGCGGCTGAGCTGTGCCGCCGGCGGGCACCGGCTCCCCCGCGGCGAAGGCCGCTCAGCCCCGGCCGGGGCGCCTCCCGCCCGCCGCCCTGCGCGTCCGTCCAGTTCATCCTCTCTCGCCCCCTTCCCTCCGCCCGTAACGCGTTCACTGCGTCAGCACGCACCCCTTTCGGGTTTCGTTGTAATTATCCTCACTGGAGGATATTCTTTCCATCGACCTTCAGAGAAAGTGAGAGGGAGAGAGGGAGGGGGAGAGAGACAGAGAGAGACGCCGAGGCGAGAGACGCACCGATTGGCTGCCTCCCACACGCGCCCCGACGGCGCGGGATGGAACCTGCAACCCAGGTGCGTGCCCTTGCCCGGGAACCGAACCCACGGCCCTCTGGGGAGCGGGCGCCACTCTACCCACCGAGTCCCGCCGGCCAGGGCAGCACGCGCGTCCCGAAGGCGGCCTCTGTGGCGGGCACTGCGCACACAGTGCTAACCGCACCCGGGGCCCACGCGCAGGGACCAGCCGCCCTCGCCCCTCTGCAGAGCTCATGGTATTCCTGTGAGTTTCATGGACGCCAAGGGGGACGCCCGAGGGCGCCTCGGCTTCATCAGGCACCTTCCCGGGCTTTCCCTCCGCCTGTTTAAACGCCTGTCGGAGGACCCGATACACCGGACACACTTCCACGCAAGTCTGTCCGAGAACGGACGGACCCACGAACGCGTGAGAACAGCCGCCGGCGGTCCTGACCGCGCACGAGGTGCCAGGCACGTGCAGCCTCCTCTGGAAGGTTCTGGCAGTGACCGCACCCGCAGGACGCCCCGAGAGCCGGCCCGGAGGCCCAGGGGCTGGGGGGGGCTTCACGGCCAGGCCCACTGCGCCCCCAACACCACTGTCGGGAAAAGCTCCCGAATTTCCTGCAGGGCCTCCGAGGTAAACCCGCCTGCTGGCTCGAAGGCCGCTTGGGATGTGAGGAAGCCCAACGGAACCAAAACAAAGACCAGCCGCCCAGCCGCTGGCCCTGCGCCCGAGCAAGGCCTGGCCGCCGTGTCCACCGAGCACATGGGGCTGAGCCCCGCCCGCCCCGCGGTCCTTAAGGGCCGAGCGAGGGGGCGAACCCGGATGTTTTCTCAGAAGCAGCTTGGGAAAGGGGAGGAGAGGGCAGTTTCCATGTTCCAGAGCCCACAGCTAACCCGCCGGAGGACTTCAAATCCGAGATAATTTTGGCACAAGGAGATTAGACTCGTTTGAACTCAGCAAAAACGATATTCATCGGTCTCTGTCCCACACTCTGCAGGCACTTTGAAGGGGACCTCGGTGCCCGGCGGGTTACAGTTTAACCAGTCGCAGATAAGAGCCGCGATATTGCCCGTGAACTCTCAGAATCCCAGCGGGGACGCCGCAGGGAGCCGTATCCGCAGAGCCTCCCCGGGGCCTCTCAGGAAACTCGTTTCCTGACTCCAGATCCTCACTTCACTTTAGCTCAACGTATTTACTTTTGTTAATCACCGCGGGACGGCTGGGGTAAATGCTGAGATACTGAGGTTAAAGGGAGTTTGAGGAGCCAGCCTAGAACCTCGCGCGTGAAAAGGGCCTAGGGACACCCTGCCCACGACTGGAAAGATTTTCCTGGCAGGGTGGCTGCGTGGGACATTTACAGACTGTTCTCCCAGGGGCTGCCCAGCCCACGGCCCGGGGAGGAGTCCAGGGCGAGAGAACCCACCATGTGGGAAAGTCCCGGCTCTGCCCTGGCCGGTGCGGCTCAGTGGTTAGAGCGTCGGCAGAGTGAAGCCACCAGTGTGGCTTCCCCGCCACTGAGCCCACCCTCGGAGAAGCAGGACGGTGCCAGGATGCCCTGCCCCAGAGCAGGATCGTGTGGCGCTGACATCGACTGCGTAGGGACCGGGGACAGCTCGCTGGCTGGCCCGTGGGCTCTGCCCTGAGTCGAGGTGCCACACAGGTGACCAGCACAGGCCTGGGAGCCAGGCTGCCCGACGTCCAATCCTGAGTCTGCTACTCGCTCGCTTGAGGCCTTGGCAAGTTATACACCCCGAGCGTCAGTTTCCCCACAGGAAAGCACCCTTAGAAAGTGAATCCTTTGAACTAAGTTATTTTTGGAAGTTGACCTTTTTTCAGTTTTATCTCATAAACTGAACTAAAGCAGAGTTGGGTGCTTGTAAAGTTGTGGTCAGAGAGTGATGGGCGGCCCTGAGTTTCTTTCTGAGACCCTCACCCTCCTGACAGCTCTCTTCAGATCTCCCCAGGGCCCGCTCCAGGCATCTTACGCTTCTCTCAATTGTCTGAGAACTCAACTCTGTGAGATCTTCTTTTTTTTAAAGTTGACTTTTAAAGAGAGAGAGGAAGAGAGAGCGCCGCTGATTTGCTGTCTCACTGACGCTCTCATTGGCTGAGTCGTGTGTGCGCCCTGACCAGGGGTTGAACCCACAGCCTGGGTGTATCGGGCCGATGCCCTGACTGACCCACCTACCTGGCCAGGGCTGTGAGAGCTTAATCTGGGTTAGGTGATGGGAAAGCTCTGCTGTCCAAAAGGTTTGGGAGAACGCTCAGTCACAGCCTCGAGAGCGTCACTTGCTGCAGGACTTCGCAGTAAGGGGACTGGTCTCCAAGGGGCAGAGTGTGGCCCGGCAGCGACGTGCTCTGCACTGAAGCGAGGACGAGCTCGTGTGGATTAGAACGGTGTACGGTGTGACTGTGCCACGCAATATACGCTGGGATTGACCCCCTGGCACACAGAGCCAGAGAGGCTGGGTACACTATCTGAAGTCTCCTAGCGACTCCCAGTAAGTGACAGCCACCCATGGCCTCAGGAGGGGGAGTTTAGGAAGCGCCGACCCTTCTGACTGGCGGCAGGCTCCTGGGACCGCGACCTTGATGGAGAACAGAAACCATTTCCACGTGTACAGCGAGGGTGTGGCTTCCTTCTGCCTCCCGATCCCGTCCCCACTTCCTCCCTTGGCCATTTCTATTTTCTTAAAAAAATTATTTTTCCTTTCTCCCGGGTGATACAATCTTACTTGTCCTCTTGGAAGTTTAGCCAGGACAATAAACCAGCTTCCAGCCAGTGTTTAGACAGCTTCCCAAGACAGCCCGAGCCTCGGCGGGCCGGGCAGGACATTTACAAGTCAATAACCCCACTCCGAGGAGGCCAGGAGTCTAGTTTCTGGTCAGCCACTAAGTGTCTCTGGGCAGTTTCACTTCAGACTTTCACAAAGAGAACCGTTTAATACTTAGATAAATAGTCCCTAACCCAAGAGCAAATCTCTCTCTTCGCAGCTGAGAGAACCATTGTCCTCCCCCTCCAGGGACCGACACCGGGCACTACGGCTCCGGGAAGGCCGCGGCTCTGGTGAATTAGAAAGCGAACGTGTCTCAGACAAAGCTCACAGCCACTTGTGAAAGGACTTCAGCGCCAAGCAGGGCCGAACAGAGCACAAGAGGCAGATCGGCGGATTTAAATAAGAGCTTGAAATTGTGAGTAATGTTACACGGCGAGCTAGCTTGGAAAATGTTCAGACCCAAGGAAACGCAACCCGGGAACGGTGGCCACTCCTGTGTGACCAGGGCCCGGGTGGAGCCGGAGAGGTAGGAGATGAAAGAGAAGGCCCTCCTGAGGCTGATGAACAGCTGACTACCTGGCTCAGGCTCTGTTCCTGTCTTGGGCGCACAGGTGGGGCCACCTGGCCGCCGTCTGCACAGCCAGCCCCTCCCTCGCTCTGGATGAAGCCTGTCGGCGAGGGGACACGTAGGGAGCCCCAGAGAGGCAGAGCAGCTTCGGTCTCCTCTACCCTACGCACCAGGCCTCAAATCCAGCACCTGCCCTGTCCACAGGGCCGCACGGCCACCTGAGCCCTCCTCCCAGCCTCGGCCTGGTTTGCTTGTCTCGTTGCCAAGGCCCAGCTGGGGTACAGACATCTCCACTCGGACAAATGACCACAGCATTCAACAGAAACAAGAGCACTGACATCAAGCCAAACTGAGCACCCAACGGAGAGAAAACTTCTGGAGTAGAGCTGGTGACTCGATTTTCAGCGTGCAGTGGGATAGGCATAGACCGGAGGCAGCAGACAGTTCAGTCTCCTCCCCAAGAGAGTGGGGCTCCCACTAGCGACTGTGTGTCCCGGAGGCGAGGGGCGTGGCAGCCGTCCGGCGGGACTCTCTGGCCTGCCCCTGCCCCGCGCGCCTCCCGGGCCGGGCGCCCGGGACCTACCTTGGCAATCTGCACACACCAGTTGAGCAGGTGCTGGGAGCCGATGTTGTCCTTGTGCTCGCGGACGTAGTCGAGGAGGCAGCCGAAGGGCATGAGCTGCGTGATGAGCTGCACCGTGGAGGTCAGGCAGATGCCCAGCAGGCGGCACACGTGGGGGTTGTTCACGCTGGCCATCACGTAGGCTTCCTGCGTGGATGAGAGGGGGGCATCAGGAACGCTCCCCGCGGGGCTGCAGGGAGAGGCAGGCAGGCGCCCCGTCCAGGGGACAGCGCAGACGTGCCGGCCCCCGTGGCTCCGTGTTTCCGCACCAGCCCCTGCGCCAAGGGGTCGCCGGTTTGATTCCCAGTCAGGGCACGTGCCTGGGTTGCCCGCTCGATCCCCAGGTGAGGGCATGCAGGGGGCAGCCAATAGACGGTGTTTCTCACTGATGTTCCTCTCTCTCTCTCTCCTTCCCTTCCTCTCTCGAAAATCAATAAAAACATATTTTTAAAAAAGCACAAACGTACATGATTCTGAGTTTCTTATGTACTTTGGGGGACAAGCCAGCTTAGGAGAGGGACATTTCTGCGGGGTCTCTTATGTATCAGGCTGTGGAATGACCTGGCACGTTGTGAAGCTGGCACCTCCTGGGGGATGTGGGGAGTCCCCTTTGCAGGGAGCCCCGGGCTGCAGAGACCTGATGTCTCCAGTCTGGCACCTCCGAGGTCTTCATTATGAAAACCTCTGCCTCGAAGCTAAAGATGCTGCAGTTTGAAATGTCGTCAGGGTCCCCACACTTGGTAGGGACTCGCCCACTGAATCTTGAACCCTCGCTATAGACTGGCACTGTAGGGTGTGATGGTGGCACCATCAGACGGGTCACCTGGGCCAGCAGGTGGCCCAGGGAGGCTTCCCGTCTCAGCAGAGCACTGTGCGTCCCTGCCTGGGCCGCGGGCACTGCTGTGGTCCCGGGGCCACCTCTGCAAAGTGCAGCCGGGGACGCCCTTTCAGGGTACCCGTCTCGGGCTTTGAAATGCAGAGGGCATGACATCTGTGATGCAGGCTCAGTGGGCTGCCTGGGATTCATTGTAAAGACACGTGGTCCGCGTTGCCCGTCGAGTCTGGGGACAGAAAATCCACTCCGCTCTGCAAAGGGCAACCCTGTCCTCATGCGGTGGGCTGGCTGCCAGGCGGGCGCCTTTGCTGGACACAGGTCAGGGGACGTTACTTTAACCCTCCGCTGTCCTCGGGTGGAGGGAGCTGTTTCCATTTACGTTCCTGCGCACAACGGGGCCTCTCTTCCGTCCCAGCGAGCATTAGGGCATCCTTGATTTCCACCCATAAATTCCTTCTCTTTCCCTTTAACATACAAAGGGCGGTGACTCTTTATTGGGGACCACAGGGCCTGTGGGAGAAAGTTCCGAGGCTCCTTTGTGCATCTCAGCCGCTCCTGCGGGATGAGGGGCAGCGGGCTCTCCCTGCAGGGTGAGGGCACCTGGGGCTGCTGGGCATGTGAGGCCAGGACAGGGGACAGGCGGTGGGCCTTGTGCTTCCCTGGCCTCGCTGCTCCCGCCGCCAGGGAGCGGGGGCCTCGCCTTCGGGCACCGCTTCCTGCAGCCCCTCTGGTCCTCCTGCCCTGTTCCGTCAACCCTCCCTCAGGCCTCCCTCCCCCTGCAATGCCCTCTACCTCCTGTCCCTTGGCTGACCCCTCTGCAGGGGAGTCTCCCCTGACCCCACAATCCAACAATCCCACTTAAACTCTCCCGGCATCTCACCGCTTTCCCTGGGGGAGCAGGCTGGGCACAGCCTGGGAACTTTAAGTTAGAGATGTAAGTTCTTGGGCCACACAGAGATGCAGGGAGGGGGGCCCCGAGATCTGTCTGTCTGTCTAGTGCTCACCATGATAGGCCCTTCAGTATTTGTGTGATTCTGAAAAACTTCCTTCCTCACCCAGCTCTCTGAGGAAAGGATTGCTGCTTGGCCCCCGGGACACGCCCAGAGCTCCCGGCTCTGGCCCGCACTGCCAGCGCCAATTATTTATTGCCTCGATTTCCCGGCCCGCCCCTCCTGCTCCTGCTGACTCAGCAAGTGCGGCCAGCACTCTGGCGGGAGCGCCTGGCTCTGTCTCTCTTCCTTCCAGCGCTGCCTGCCGCCCATCCAGGCACAGAGCGGCCTCGGAAACGCCAGGGCTGGGCTGCGCTGGGGGCACCGGGGGCCAAAAACGCAGAGCCGATCAGAGGCCACGCGGCCTCCCTGAACAACAACGACACTGTAGGTTCTCCTCTTGGTTGCAGGACTTTGTTTGGAGGCTTCCTGACTGGCGAGGCTCCCTCCTCTTAAGGAGAGTCTGCGTTTCTTTCATATCGTGGACCTGATATCACAACATTACGGGTACACGTTTCAGACTCACGGACATTCCAACACCCTTCATCTTTGGGAAGGGCTACTGATAAATAGTGAGGGCCTGGCTGGTGTTCTCGGTGGTTAGAGCGTTGGCCCGTGGACCATAGGGTCTCAGGTTCCATTCCCAGTCAAGGGCGTACCTGGATTGCAGGTTTGATCCTTGGTCCCCATGGGGGCGCGCGTGGGAGGCAACCAATCCATGTGTCTCTCTCACCTCGATGTCTCTCTCTCTTTTCCCTCCCTCCCTCCCTCTCTAAAAAAAAAAATGGAAAAAACATATCCTCAGTTGAGGATTAAAAAAAAAAAGTTAGAGCTGGAGAGGGCCTGAGAGTACCCTTCTTCTGGGGCCACTCTTTGCCTGAAGAGGGAACTGAGGCCCAGGGAAACCACTGGCTGACCGAGACCAGAGCTCCTGGGGCGAGAGCTGGGCCCGGGGCGGGTGTCCGGCTGGGCCCCAGGCTAAGGTCTCCCAGAGGGCTCTGGCCGCGGCGCACACAGCGCCTGCAGGTCTGTTTCTCATTCTGCGAGGCCTGCCCTAAATTTAAGCTGAAAACTCCATGGAAAAATTAATAGGCCCTGTGACTGCCAGAGAAACACAAATCACGCCTCTCCCCCGAGTCTGGGAAACGGTACAACCACAACACCGAGGCAATCCTCTGGCGGCGGCTCCTTTCTCAAGATCTGGTGGAGATTTGGAAACACACTGTGCTCGCTTTGCAGAGAAGAAAAATCTGCGGGGAGCGGTCTGAGCAGCCGTGTGGTGGGGCCAGGGGGACCCGAGGGGACCCGGAACCGGGAAGCAGAGCGTGGCTGCGGGGGTCGGGCCACACAGAGCCTGGAGCCCTGCCAGGTCCGGGCCCCATTAAAACCCGATAGAGCAGCAGAAGCGGGTCATCCCTTCCGCCCACCTCCCCCTGCACAGTGGGGACGCTGTTTGGCCCTGTGTCCAGTGCAGGGTGTGCACAAGCGAGTGGGCTTTGTTCTCGCTGTTTGCTTTGGACTCACGGGCACACAGTGACCCTCGGCAAGCACGCCCGGTACCCACCCTCCTATGAGCGCCTGGCCGGCCGCAGGCGGAGCCCACACGGAGGCCCAAAGGCAGCTGTCCCGGTCACGTGGCAGGGGTGTCTCCTGGGCCTGGGGGCCTTGAGAGCCTGTCCTTTGTCCCAGTTGCCAACGTGACTTCTGGTTCCTTGTTTCTTGCTTGTGTTCCCCACCTGGGAACTACTCTATGCTCAGCATTGGGAGAAAAGAACCTACTAGTCGTCAAACTCCTTCAGCAGGGGCTTGTCTCACCTTAAGACTGAAGAGCAGGTGCCCTACGTTTGTGAAACGTGACCAGTTCACTGAGCCACCGAGAGCACCCAGGCCAGAGGCCACGGGGCTGTTCCCGGGTCTCAGGGCCTGATCCTGGATGAGAGAGAGCAGGTGAGTGGAACTGCTTACAAGCCCGCTGAGCATTTGAAAGAAGGTGCTCAGCCAGGGAGCCTTTCTCATCCATTTCTCTGTCCCCACAAAAGCAGATTTCCTCCCACTTTAGGGGTCCTGGGGGGTCCTTTCAGTGAGAACTGCTTCCTTCCCAAAGCACAGCTACTGGCTTCAAAACAGCCCTCACTCTGCCTTGTAAACATGGTTGGAATTCGCATTTTGGAGTCACTTTGTGGAATTTATTAGGATGTCTGGAACGAGTAGACGATGAATTGAGTTGGGAGATTCTGCAGGAGGGCTTTCTTCCTAACAGGAGAGGGAGGGCGCTGGGGTGGTGCAGGAGGAGCCGGCACAAAGGTCCCGTCCACTCCGCTTCTCGTGGTTACGTTAACAGGAGCGGACACTGTGTTAATAGGACTTCACGTTGATTTGTGAACCGTGACAGCGAGAGGTAATTTCCTTTGATAAGTATGTCATCGATGCGGGAGGCTTTCTACCACGCTGTACGAATGCGGCACCTTCTACCGTGAGGGGAGCCAGGGCGGGTTCTCTCCCCCGCAGGGAGGGCAGGGAGGCTGCTGGGAGAACTGGAGTGGAGGGAGGCTGGCCCTGGGAAGGCCATTGTGTCCAAACACATTTTAGAAAGGTCCCTGCTGGCTTGGCTTACTGTAAATATGTTCTGTGGGTTAGAGACCTGAGTGGGGAGCATCACATCCGGCCCTTGTCCTTGCCGGGAAGATGAACTAAATTCCCAGGTGGTGCAGTGCCCTTTCCTGTTCTTTGACTCTGTTTCCCTAACGCACTGCTGAGCCTCTCCTACGCCTCCGCGGTCACAGGCCCTGCCTCGGGACAAGAGCAAGAGGTGTCATCGAGCACAGCAAGCAGGGGCCAGGCTGGGACCCACGGGCCCCTGGAGAGCTGTCGCTGGGCTACCTGAGCATCCGCCTGAAGAGGGCTCTGCCCGACTCCAGTACGCCCCCTGCAGCCCCTCGCTGGCCAGTCATGGTTCCGAGAAGGTAGAGAAAGTTCAACAGACTCGGACCCGTGGACAAAAAGGGGCCACATGTGAAACCTGACGAGCGCAGGGGAGGCCTGCACGGCGGGCCCTGCAAACTCAGAGACCGAAAGCAACCACCCAGGACGGGCATAAACATTTCTAACTAAACGCGAGCCGTGGTGGGCAGTCCCGTCCTAGGCCTGCAGCCTCCTTGACAAAGGTCAGTGCTCACCTTCCGTGAGGCTCTCTATTGTCTGTGCATCTAAGATAAGGAGCCCTTGCAGTGTCAGAGGAACCCTTTCTTCTGGGCCCCTCAGGGCACAGTCTCCCACCAGAACAGGAGACCAGGGGACTCCTCCTTGTTCTCTTGTTCCCTCAATATCACCTCTACTGTCCTGTCGGTGTTAATGGCCAACCATCCTGTACCCACAGGATAAAAGGAATATGTGAAAGAGGTCGTGTTTCTTGGTTTTACTCTTTTATCCAGTCCCAGAGATTTCCCTGCTTTGCTTTCCCCGCCTCCTTGACCTACCACCAACGGGTCTCACGTAACCCTCCTCACGCCGCCTCCTCTAATTCTAACCTATGAACTAGGCTGTTAAACTGCCCTTCTCCGGGGCATTTTCTCAATATGTCGAGATTTTGCTTCCCGGCAATTGTCGTCAGTTTGGCTCAAATAAACTCCTAACAATCCTCTGTGGGAATGAACGTTTGTCCACAAAAGTGAAAACATCATAATCCATGGAACATTCCAGCGACTCCTCCATAAAGTAACAACCCGAAGACGCCAAAGATGAACATTGAAATTATTCTGGGAGAAGGCACAGAAGGCAGGTGACCTTTTAGAGAGTTACTGGAGCATCATATCGCAAATTCTAGCCATCTTCGAAAAGTCATCTCAAAGATAAGGTAACTGGATGGAGCAAAGTGACCACGGATTTCAGAGTCAGAGGGGACGGTGGGCTGGAATCTTACCCCACCCCTGGGAACCCAAGTAAGTTTCTTCCTGCCTCCATCTCTTCACTGAAAGAGTGCTTAGCATCACACCTATGCCAGGTGTTCACCAGGTGCGAGCGGGTGTGTAAAGCGGCTACGACGGGGACTGGCCCCTGGTAGCTGCCTGGCGACTGTGAGTTTCCGTCCTTGTGGGGGAGATAACACTGGAAGAGGTCCCTCAGAGGGGCTCCTACCAACTAGAGCTAGAAGAAAAGAGACGGAAAGTGACCCTTTCCAACGTGTCGATGAAGAAAGTCTGAAACAGAGCGACCTGCTCAGCCCCGAGAAAGGGGGCTTCTGACCTCCGGGCCTGCGGACAAGGAGAGAACAGAGCAGACTCACGTCGAGAATTTCCTTGTTGGCTTTGGGAGACGTGGCTTCTCTTAATTCCTTGATGGCCACGGGAATTTTAACCTTCTCGCCTTCGGGGATCCAGAGGCCCTGTGACCGAGAGAGGGGAGACATTAGCTGGCAGTCGCTGTACCATGCGACACGGGACTTCGTTAGTGACAGCGTCCAGGATGGCAGGGGACAAGGAGCTGAGCTCCCCACGCTCAGGCCGGCGGTGCTGGGAGCCATCCCATTTCTGCGGCTCTTTGGCGACAGCGATCCATGGCTCAGGGTCGTCAGATAAAAAACCCTACGTTCGTGCCAGTTACAAAATCAGTGTGCGTCATTTCTCCCACAGTTCTGAGATACCCGGTCTAGGTCTAACTGAATCAGACTTTATGCAAAGAGGAGCTAGAAAAAAAATGAATTAAGAGGAAGCTGTTTTGTCCTGGTCTTTTTTTCAGATGCTGTCCTTGAGCTCCCATCTGTGCTACCCACCCCTCTAAAATGTTAACGCCATCTTCTAGAAAAATGTCTGTCTGCAGACAAGTCTCAAGGGACCACTTATCCAGCACCGTGATTATAAAAGATTTCCCTTGACAACTTGGAAAAATGGTGGAATTTCCCAAACCCTCGGTGACGCAAAGAGCAGATGACATAAGCCGACGCCAGCCGAGGATGCTGGCTCGGCTCACCCAGAACACGAGGGGCGGCCAACCCGAGTCCCCGGGAGCTGGGTGCCCGGGTCTCTGGCCATCTCACCTTGTACACGGTGCCGAAGGCGCCGGAGCCCAGCACCTTGATCTTTTTGAATTCCGTCTCCTTTAAGATCCTCAGGAGGGCTTGGTTGGGCGCCTCCCCGCTGGGCGTCAGGGGCTCCACGAGCTGTGGGAGACAAGGGTGAGGGACTCCACACTCCACAGGGAATGGGTGTCAGGTGAGGCCAGACACGCAGGGTGTGGTCCTGGTTCAGCTCACGGAACCTGCCTGGCTCACTCAGAAGGTGAACCGGCCACCTTCTCTGAAGACTTTGTAAAAGACCCAGGTGTCCGTCCCTGGACGAAGCTGTCCCAGTTCAACAAATACAAGTTCTATTTGTTTCCAGGCCCCTTAGTTGAACTGAGGACATATGAATGAGGGACCTTTTCATGGGGGGGGGATCCTTTTGGTAGACTGCAGCACCCTCTCACACACAAGTGCCACGATGCCACCAGCTGCTGTGGGTCTCTTCCCCTAAGGACTCTGGCTTCCGACACTGCTGGACACAGAAGCCCGGTGAGGACCAGACCCAGGAAATGTCAGGAACACCACCTTCAGAGGCAGAGCTCACAAAGGAATAGGTGTGGACAAGGGCATCTTCCAAAGTTACGTCTCCTTGGCCATGGTGCCTGCCCAGGAGCCCAGGAGATATGGGTTCAAAGGCTTTCTCCTGCGCACGTGCACAGGTGCCAGCCTTTAGGCAGGATGCCCCGCACCGGGCCACTTATCCTGGAAACACGGGGGTTTCCCCGGATGGAGGCACCAGCAGGTAACTAACTGGGGCACTGGACGCTCAGACTCTCCTGGCTCTGCCGTCACAAGAAACGACACGGTGACAGATGTGAAATGCAAACTCTCAAGCTCAGAAGAGTCCTTCCGCCCCCCGGGGTAGGGCAGGTCCTGGAAGGGCCGTGGCCTGTTGTGGTGTGGCCGTGGCGGGCGTGGCTCGGCAGTGGCTGGGTGTGGTGGGCGTGGCCTGGAGTGGCCCGGGCGTGGCCCGGCGTGCTGGGCGTGACTGGGCGTGGCAGGCGGGCCGCGCGTGCGCACTCGCACTCACCTCGCGTTCCTGCAGCAGCCGGCGCAGCGTGCGCTTGCGGACGATGTGGCGCCTGCGCAGAAACAGGCCGACGCCGAGGGCCACCATCAGCACCAAGAAGAGGCCCCCCACAATGCCCATGGCGATGGACGGGATCTGGGGCCTGGAACGGGGCGCAGACACGCGGGAAGGTCAGATGCTTGTTGCCAGACTCCCCTGCGTTTGCGCCCCCGCGCTCCCCGCTGTGCCCACGCGCTGGCATCGTTTAAACGCTCGGCGGGGAGGGCTCTGGGGCCCCGCGGCTGCCGTCCGGCGAGCCCCGCGGTTCAGGCGGAGAGGTTAACAAGTACCAAAGGCGGATGAGCAGCATCATTGGCACATAACAGAAAAACCCAAAAGGGACAGAATCCTGAGAAATTTCTCGTACGTGGGTCAGAGGGGCCCCATGAAAGTGGCATTTGCAGCCCTTTCTCCCCCTGAGCGCGGGAGCCACGCCCTGCGCCTGCCCGCTCCGGTCCCTGCGGCTGCCTTCACCGGCTTTTAGTCTTTAGGAGGAAACCCTGAAACATCTACAAGAAATAGCCTGTCGCAGAGCATTCGGTCCGCGCCCAGAGTCCCAATGAGGCCGAGTGAATGGAAAAGAAAATGCTAAGGGTAAATATATCCAAGAATAGCCGCTGACTGGTCCCAAGCGGGGAAGCGATGGGAATTCTCGTTGTGAAGATGCCGATTGTGGGACGAGGGACAGGAGAGGGTTCGGGGTCCCTCTTGGGCCGGGTGAGGAGGCGGGGGCGGGAGGGGATCTCCGTGTCCGAGAAGCTGCCTCTTGTTCCACTGTTTCCCCTGATAGTAAGAGGGATCTGTTATCGCGGCTAATTCTGGGGGGAAGTCAGCTGGCACTGAGAGGGGGGTTGTGGAGACATGACTGGAAATGTTGGGGGCTCCTGGAGGTTGGGCTGGTGCTTAGGGACACGGAGATGGCCCACGGGTGCCTGGTGTACAATTCGGACGCCTCTCTAGACGGGACTGATCAATAATGCCGCTGGGTTCTGCTGCGTGGGAACAGGAATTCCCAGTGCTGCTGGTCTCAGAGCAGCATTTCAAGGGATGATGGAAACCTGACCGGAACTGAAATGCTGGGGGAGGTCGAGCTGAGGAAAGGTCGTGGGGGGAGAAAACCCCAAGGTGGAGCTTTGTCACTGAACGGAAAGGTCATTCACATATAGGCCTGTGACAGGGCCAGCTGGGCCCGTGGGGAAGGAAGAGACGCTGGAAGAAGAGCGAGCCCCACGACACAGGTGTGACCAAAGACCAGAGGAAGGTGCATGGAAAGAGGTCCTGGGCACGCAGCACCCACCCCCTACACCCCCTCCAGGGAGGCGCCCCCCAGAGCTGGCGGGGACGCAGGTGGAACCCGCAGGTGGGCTCTGCTGGGGATGCTGTGCTGGCCCCGAGGTCAGGGCCTGACAAGGCAGAGCCCACAGAGCAAGGTCTGCCCATTTCTGATCAAGTCCGTTGGACACAAAGTGGTCACACTCACTTGATGCAGCCTTCAGGACCCGGCCCCGTACAGCTGTGGGGATAAAAAGAAATACATTTTTCTCATTGTCTTAGCGTTTTTTCTTGGAGAGCTGTTATCAAATCCTAAGGCAATCCTATTTTTTATTAAATCCTATGTCTAACTTATTCTGGGGTTAAGATGCTCCAGGTCATGACAGCTTGGGTGGCAGAGACTCAGACTTGGAGGGACTGAGGTTTGCAACCTCTGCCCCCTCCTGATTCTCAGCACACTTAGCTTCCTTTACCTGATACCCTTTGAAGCGGAGCAGGGCTGAGTTCCTCTCAAATCATTAAAACCACAGTGCTCCTCAGTTGGGGGGCAGTGGCCCATCCTTTATTTCTTATGCATTCATTCCTTTGTTGGACTCAGCAAATGTTTTTGAGTGTCTGCCCCATGACAGGGACTCTTTGAGCATTGAACAAAGTAGAGAGGTTCCAGTCTTGATTATTGAAATGTTTTCATATATTTTTATTATTTAAAAAAATATATTTTTATTGATTTTAGAGAGAGAGGGGAAAGGAGAGGGACAGAGAGAGACACATGGATGTGAGAGAGAAATATTGATCCATTACCTCCCATACGCACCCCCCAACCAGGGATTGAACCCACAACCTGGGTATGTGCCCTGACCAGGAACTGAATTGGCAATCTTTTGGTGCACAGGACAACGCCCAACCAACCGAGCCACACTGGCCAGGGTGTCATGTATTATGCTGACACAGGTGTAGCTGTCTCACAGCTGGCTCTAGAACACTAGTATGGGCAGAAGAGAACCATTTCCAGGGCCACATTGATCAAAGGGGGGGAGGGGAGAAGCAGGCGAGTGAGGCCACGAGTCTCAGTGGCAGGGGAACGAATGGCACTGAGGACTGCAGGCCCAGAAAGCCGGGGGCAGGAGCCGGCTTCACCCGGGGCCTCACAGCTGAAATGTCACAGGAAGCAGGGACAGCGTCTGTCTTACGGTGACTGCTGAGCAGCTGGGCAACACTTGCCAATACGAATGTCAATAGGAGACCAAAATATTCCAATTAGATGGAAAAGACAGACATTTTATGGCCTGGGGGAACAGGAAGCAGTGTATTTCAAACACGCGAAGTCTGGGGGGCACTTGTGTGACACAGTCCTCTGAACGCTGGACACTAACCAGGGTATTAGTCACTCCCAAACCCAGGTCACATGTCTGCAGGCTCGGGCTCTCCCATGTAAACGCAATGAAAATATGTTTTGGAAAACATCCCAGTTACTATTTAACGTACAGTCAACATATTCACTTGAGATCATAAAAACCCTGTAAGCTATGCTGTGTTATTACCCTAATGTACAGACGAGAAGCGTGGGGCACAGAGAGGTTATGACACTTGCTCAAGGCCACACAGTGAGTAAGAGATCGACAGGGAGAAGAAAGAAGAATCAGTTCCAAATAAGGCTGAGGGCTATGAGATGCGTGCAAGGAGACGTGACATATCATACAGGACAACTCAGCTTCTCATTCTGATGGCTGGGAGGGGTCCAGTTTGATTGCCAAATGCATCATTTCAGCAAATGAGACACATACATTCAAAGCGCTTCTGCTAATTACAGTCAAAATGGCCTCAATTTACTTAGTCATGGCTTAGCAACTAACTAGCTAAAAGGAAATTGTATCTTTAAGCAACTTGCAGGAGATATCTCCTGTGGATTGCAGAGCAACAGTGAAGATTCCCATAGGTAACCCCAGTCATCTGGCAAAATACGCAGAAACCTTTGGAGACTTGGCAGGCCTGCGCTGTTCCACCTGCCACTTGCTCTGTCTGGTTTGGACACGCGGTTGTCAAGAACAGAGTACTGCGTGATAAGCCGAGGGAGGCTGAGAGGCATTCCCGCCACCACCGTGACCTACCCACCGCCTGGACCCCGATCCCAATACCAACCTCTTCACATGCCGCCTGGAAATTCTGGAGGTATTTGCAATCTACAGATTTGCAAGATGGGAAACCCTTTGTTCTCAGGCATTTTCCTTTCTGGGGCCCGAGTGTCACTCACCCGTAGGTGCAGTTGGGGTGGCACAGGTGACAGACGTGACTGGCGTCCGCGAACTTCCAGACCAGCGTGCTGTTCTCGCCCATGACCCCGGCCGGGCAGGTCTTGACGCAGTGAGGGCCGTCCATGTAGTGGGCACACTTCACGCAGCTGTCCGGTCCCTGCACCGAGGCCGAGAGAGACAGTCACCTCGTAGGCCTCTCTCTTTTTCAAAACCAAAGTAACTTTCTACTTAAATACTTATCGCGGAAAAAACAAACAGTGTAGAGGTCCTTAGAGTGAAACAGGTTTGTCTGTGGCTGTCTGCCTGACATGGGCCCTGTTCACAGCTTAGTGTAAAGTCTTCCCGGCCTTGCACATGTACATTATATAAAAACACGAGAGAAACCGAACTGTCCCGTTTATTACATTTTACGAATGCTCTGTGGGCACCTCGCCCTGTCAAACACTCCCGGTGGGGCCGCGTGGACGCCTGCCCCTGTGTGGGGCGGGCGGCCTTCCTGACACGTATTTGTGGCTAAAGGGAGGCCTGCGGGGAGCCCGGCCGCCCGGGGCAGGTTCACGGAAACCACGTCCTCGCTCGTCCGTGAGCGGGAGGCGCCGAGGGACTGGCAACGGGCTACACTTGGCTCCGGAATGCTGACCTCGCACCAGTTCTCTTTAAAACATCGCTAATGGACACGGAGCTATGAGGCCAGATTTTGAAAAGTTTTGCGAGGCCTTTCTTTAAAAATTCTCCAAAAATGATAAATGAATATCACATAAGGACTCAGTGATGTTTGTGTAAAACGATGAAGCAATGACGACAGACGTCAGAAGTAGTGGAAAAGGGCAACACTATCCTCGGCCCCCCGCAGGCGTCCCTGCTTTGAGGGAGAGGAGTCATGGTTAAGTTAGGGGACCTGGGCAGGAGAGGTGGGTGCTCATGCCCGTGGGCTGCGTGAGGAGTTCAGCCCCATCGCAGTCCCCCGACCCAGGGTGAGGTGGCACAGCCTCTTGTCTGGCAGGTGGGCATGGGTGGCTGTCCTTAGCAGCCACGGGGCGACATTGGGTCATGGTCGTGGGACTATAGCTCTGAAGCTTGTCCCGGTGACTTGCAGGTGAGTAACAGGAAACGAGATCCTTACCCGTCCCGTGCAGGTCACGTTCATGGCCTGCGGCAGGCACTCCGGGTGGCACTGGATGCACTCGGAGTTCTCCACAAACTCCCGGGGCTCGCTGAGGGGGGAGAGAGAAGAGCGGTCAGAGCCGTCCCCGGGGACCCGCTTCACAAAGCTCGCCAGCTGCACCTGAGTCGGTCGGTCTGAAATGTCAGGTGACACGAATCACCTCTCTCAGGAACTCACAACGGTTTTAGGTAAAAGTCAAATGATCAGGATCTGGGGCTATCCTATAATATTAACAGACTCTAACCTAATCCTCTGTCACTTTCCACCAAAGAAAACACATCAACTTCATTTATAATCAAAATATGCTATGTTTTTTTCTTTTTTTAGACAGAGTGGAAGAGGGGAGAGAGAGAAACACTGATGTGAGAGAGACACATGGATTGGCTGCCTCCCGAACGGGCCCTGTCGTCCTGCTCCTGTCACTCATCCTGCTCCTGAATATTCCTGGGTCCAAGCTGTGGCCCCTGACAGTGAAACAAGAGGGAACATTTTCTACAGCCATCCAATTCCAGTGGCTCTCCCCTCTCACAAACTTCCCTTTTTCTTTAAATTTATTTTTTTTAACTGCCTCTGCCAATCTCTATTCTTCAATTTTACTTTCTCATTAATTTATTTTTAGTCACTATTTGTGGTCATTCAAAGACTTACATCAATATCAAGATTCCCGTAGAATCGACAGACTGAAATTTTTATTGATGGCAAATGAACTCAACAAGTGTTAAATGGCGTTTATTTCTCTGTCCATGGTTATACTTAAAGTTATTTTCACTGTTCAGTGTTTCCTGAACATAAAACAAAAATTAACCAGGGGTTGTCATTTGTGTTAATATAGTTTGACGCACCAGGAGAGGTGTACCGCCAAGGACAGACCAGACGGCCGTGGTCTTGGCCATACGAACCGTTGCTGACCATTCTGTTTGTCTTGGGAACTCTGTGCAGCTTAGAAAAATATAAGGTATTTCCATAAAAAGAGACTCTCTAAATTATTAGATTGGTTTAAGTAATGAAAAGTTTGTTTATTTCTTTTTGTGATGAACAGTTGCCAACCAACACGCAACAAACACGCAAAAACAAAGGGAAAAAAAAAAAGATTCAGACTCAATGACTATAACCCTATAAAAACCACCCTCAGCTCGGCCAGCGTGGCTCAGAGGATGAGCGCTGACCCATGATCCAGGAGGTCGCGGTTCAATTTCCTGTCGGGGCACAGGCCCGGCTGTGGGCTCGATCCCCAGCAGGGGCCATGCAGGAGGCAGCCGATCAATGACTCTCATCATTGATGTTTCTCTCTCTCTCCCTCTCCCTTCCTCTCCCTGAAATCAATAAAAGCATATTTAAAAAAACACACAAAACCACCCTCAGTTGTTTTTGCTTTACCCAGACAACGAGGCTAAGGAACAGGCCTCACCCCTCCAGGAGGTTGCACCTCTCCACGCACTCGCGGTTGCGGCTGACATTCAGGCAGGACATGCAGTCTCTGGCCTCCGGGCCCCAGCAGCCTTCGGATGAGCACAGCGGGTTACAGATGTGGCCTTGGGCCTCTGGAAAGACAGCGAGTGCAGTGGTCAGCGGTGGAGTAGTGACCAGAGGGATGAGTCGCAACAACGCGTGTAGTGAGGTGCTGAGTTCTCTGGGGTCTTTAGCTGCACAGACATGCTGAGGCCCCTGAAAGAAGCCATGACCCAAAAAGGCCCCTCAGAGGCCGACTGCTGGGTACCTTTTCCCTACGGGATGCCGAGGGCGCCTAGACTGGACCTGGGTGGTATTTTGTTGGTTAATGTCGGAGCTGATGGTGACAGTAGGGAAGGTTTGCTTGTGGCTGCTTGCCTTGGGCCAGGGAGGCACCGAGCCAAGAGGTTTACACTCAGAATTTCCTGCTCTCTCAACAGCATGACCCTGTGGGAATGATTACTACGTATCTCCACTGCTCTGGAGGCCAGAGCCTAAAGCTGGGAAGGAAACTGATGAAGGTCTCAAAGCCAGGAAGGACCAGAGCCGGGGTGTGAACTCAGATCCGCTCCCACCAGGGGCCAGCGTCTCAGCACAAGGTGAGGGCACCTGCCCAGCTTCAAAAGCTGGGCGTAGCTCTCAGCGCAGGAGAGGAGATGCAACGGGGAACGTTCATCCCACTGTGCGCTGTGCGTGTGTGTGCACGTGCGTGTGTATGCGTGTGAGCTACAGCCATCAGAGACTGAAATGAGCAGGGGGAACCTCCAGCTAAAATGTAAAATAATTAACACTAAATTTAGTTCCGTACATTGCAAATAATCAACAGCCCGAATCTCACGGCAAGTGTATCATATGAAATGAGAATGACCTAGAGGAAATTCTGATGAACTTCACATGGTAACATCACCATGAGGAATACACAGATTTCTTTTAATTGGCTTCTTTAGGAACGAAAAAAGGAATTAAAATGTTTGGGAATGGCCCTTCGATACTCTACGTCAAAACAAACGACACATCGATCCGCAGCCCGGCCACGGCGACCACTCACTGCAGTCTTTCCCGTCTCTGTTGGTTAAGATCTTGGTTTTCTGACTCGTGGTCCCAAACAGTTTTTCCCATTTTATTGTGTCCGCGTAGCACAGGTTCCGGTTTGCCGAAATGATCACGTCTCCATCACTGATCTCCTTGAGGGAGCGCAACCCCAGGGACGTGATGTCCAGCCCGACGACTGCGAGAGAAAAGCGGCCGCTGGATTGGAGAGAAGGAAACGGACATTAGGAAAAATTACAAAACACGATGTCGAGAAAAGGCTTAGTCTGCGTTTCTGGACCAGGTTAGATGCGTGGCCTCCCCGTGGCTGTAAGTCCCACCGTAGCTTCTGAGATCAGTGTGTGTTTTGAGCTCCTCCAGGGAAAGGTAGCTTCCTGTTCGCTTAGTACCTTTAATCCCAGTGGCTAATGAGGGGCTGAATAAAGGTCTTCAGTGCCTTTATTTTATTTTATTTTATTTTTATTTTATTTTATTTTCTGCGTGTTTATTTTGCCTGGGCATTGAGAACATGTTCTAACCTCTACAACATTCAAATAGACTTCAAAAGTCACAGGCCCTCTCCACCCACCCACCCACCCATCTATCTGCCCGTCCACCCACAGAAGGTCTGCATCTCCTGTCCTGATGGCCAGCGAGTGTCCCACACACACGGCCTCCTTCCTGTGGTCTCCCATCACCTGCGAACCACCACCCGAGCTCCTCCAGGTGGTGTCCAAGGCTCTAAATTTTTACTGTTTTCAACGACAGTTGACATTCAGCATTACTCTGTGTCACTTTCAGGTGGGCAGCACAGTGATTGGACAATCACGTACCTTATAAAGTGATCCCCCCAATATTTCCAGTGCCCACCTGGCACCATCCATAGTTACTACAATATCATTGAGCGTATTTCCTGTCCTGTACTTGACATGCCCATGATATTTTACATCTCACGTCATGAGGAAACCTCAGTCATTCTACAGAAAGCCTGAATAGCACTTCTCAACGTGTCAGGGCCGTGAAGGTAAAGAAAGACACAGGGGCTCCTGTAGACTGCCCGGGACTAAGGAGATGTAACCACCAAATGCAAGGCAACTACTGGATGGGACACTGGAACAGAATCGAGGCATTCGTGGAAAAACTGGGGAAACCTGAATGAAGTTCAGTTAAACAGCTTGGAGCCAACACGCCTTCATTTTGACACCTGCACCGGCTTCTGTAAGGTGTCAGCACCAGGGGAGACCGGGTGAGGGGCAGACAGCAAGTCCCTGCAGTCCCTCTGCAATGCGTCTGTACGTCTTATTTCAAAATGAAAACATTAGGAAGATCCTGCCAGGCCTGCCCGGGCCCACTTACTGCTGCTTTGTCCTGCCCCGGATGATCTCCAGGTTCTCGAAGGCGTGGAGGTCCGTCCTGTTTTCCGGCCAGGCCTGGATCAGCAGAAACCCTGTGAGGCAGAGGGAGGCTCAGGCCCGCCCTGCTCGGGAGGATGTTACTACAGGATCCTCGAGAGAGTGGAGCGGGGGCCGGACACCCGAGCCTCTGAGCTGGTTCTCTGTACCGTCTGCACCAAGCATGTGCCCACCGGAGGTGCAGGCCAAGGCTCCGTGGCACATCCTGCCTCTCCCACGGAGTCCCCGGCGCCCAACCCTCCCCCCCACAGGCTGTCCCCGTGGGCGGCAACCTTGCTGGGCTCTGTTTTTGATGACTCCAAGCAGGAGTGGGCATGTATCGAGCTGTTATCAGGTACAAGGACACGGGCAAATTTTCCTGACTTAATTCCAATCCTCAAAACAATCTTCGTTATTTAGGTCAAATTACTCCCTTTTTTAGTAATGAAGGGAGTGGGACTTTGATGGCAGTTGGGGACCCAAGGCCCATCCCGGGGTGGTTGACCCCCTCCTCCCTGGACCCAGGACAGTCACGGGGCCGTCAGGACACCGGCCTGGGCCGGGGGACAACGGGTTAAACACAGTCACACACAAGGTCGTGAAGGACCCGAGTCTTCAAGTATCGTGTTCACCCCTGGGACCCGCGGGGGAAGTTGCATTTTTGAAAAATATCCAGGAACTCGGCGGCCACGAAGGGGAGAATTTCAGGAGGATTGAGGAGAGCACAGGCCTGAAGGCCGTGCAGGGGCCCGGGTCGGGCGCCCTCCTCACCTGTGATCTCCTTCACGGTCTTCAGAATGTCCAGCTCCTTCGGGTCCAGGGGCGGCGTGTGTGTGAAGGAGTCGCTGCAACAAGGCAGAGAAAGGCTGCTGACCACCCGCCGCCCCCCGGGGAGAGGGCAGGTCCCCAGCCCAGCGGCTGCTCCTGGGACTCACCCCCGAAAGGCGACGGGCAGGACGTGCAGGTCCCCGCTGATGGTGGTGCAGTTCCGGAAGTGCTGGATGTTCGTGGCGTTTATGGAAAGCGTGTCCTTAAACTCTCCGATCCCTATCCCGTTACACACTGTGGAGGGAGGGAGCCGGTCACCCATCCGCACCCCACCCGCTGACGGGGGCCAGGCTGGGGCTCCGCAGGCGCAGGGGGCGGGAAGGGAGCGGAGCCAGGAGAACTGTGGCGGCCGGATCACCACTCATTCACTCAACAAACACTCCCGGAGGTACCGGGGGCCGTGGCGGGGTTTGGGGTTACAGTGGTTAGAGGAGGCACGGTCACGGTCCCCACTGGACTTGTGCCCCCTCCTCAGTATCTCCCACGGGGACCAGAGACAAGCCGCAGGTGCCATCCCCCTGCCGTGGGCACCCACCTGCGTGTGGCTCCCGCTGGTTCCCTGACCCACCTGCCCTGCCTTTCCACCGCCCTGACCTGGCCTGCGGCCTTGGCTTCTCGCTTTGAGAAAAAAAACATCACACATTCTTTAAAATCGAGGAGTAAGATGCATTCATTTAAGAAAATGCTGAGAGCAGAATACAGAGGCAGGAGGGGCCCAGCAGTCCCGCCACCGTCCTTAGCATTTCGACGCTGTCTTCCTAGTTAAGCCGCTCAGGCCCCAGCGGAGACGAGGCCTGTATTTCGCCTCCCTGACTTTCTACGCGGTGAACGCTGGTCCTATCACCAGGACCCCTCCAAGCAGGATTTTAACGTCTGTCTGTCTGACGGTCCGTCTTAGTAAACACTGTCGTCACTTCCGCCAGGTCGTTCAATGGCCTTCGTCCCCCGGCGGTTACGGAGGCAGAACGCCGCGATCTGCGTCCTCGGGGTGCATCAGCCTCCCATGTCCCTTTCCGCGCTCTGAGCTGTTTATCAACTTATACCCCGTCCCGAATTTCCATCTCGAGCGTCACCTGCATCCTGAACACCTGGCCACGCTCCTCACAAGCTCAGGTGACGGGACAGCAAAGGGAAGGAAGGGGGTGCTGAGGGGGGCTCTTGATTAACAAAGGACACAGAGACGGGGCATCCGCGTGGAGCCACGAGCCGTGACTGGGTCCCGGGCGGGAAACAGGTAGACATGACTTTCTGGGGCAGTAACCGGAACACTGGGACGGCACTGGGTGGGGGTTAGCGTCGGGGCGGGTGAAACTGCTTTCGTGACTAGGAGAGGTCCCCACCTGCAGGGGAGGTGAAACGTCAGGGGGTGGAACGTTACAATATGTGTAATTAACACATGGTTCAGGGGAAAACACCCGTGCACGCACGCACACAAACACACGTGAGCACACGTGAACACGAACATGGGAAAAGCGAAGGGGCCGTGGCAAAGCGTTAAAGATCCGTGAATCTGTGCGACGGGCATGCGGGTGCTGGTCATACAACCGCTGCGCCGTCGGGGGGTGTGGAAATGCGCAGGATATAAAGTGAGGGGTGAGTAGGGACAGGCTGGCCTCCAGGAGCCTCCAAGGACGGGGCACCCGCCACATAAGGAAGGAACAGGCTTCTGAGCCCGGAGAAAGGTTCACTCGGGCCTCTCCTCGTGATGCCGAGGAGCCGGGGGGGGGGGCAGAGGCCCAGCCCCGGGAGCAGGGGTGCGGGCCCCACGCTGCGCGGGCTCCTACCTTTGCGACAGGGCCCTTCGCACTTTTTACACTTGCGGACGCCGTCTTCCTCCACCTCGCGGCTGTCGGAGCTGCAGGCCCGGACGCAGGAGCCGTGGTCTGTCACCACGTAGTTACCTGGGGGAGGGACAATGAGAGGCAGGTGGCGAAAGCCGCGCCAGGTGTCTGTGGGGTTCGCTCCTCCCGAAACGGGACCGATGACAAGCGTAATCCTCTGGCTTTGTTATTTTAAAGACAAAGACTATAAGGCCGCACACGGAAGAGGAATGGAGCTCAAGGGTTTTAAGAGCCCTCCAGCCCACGATCTGGAAAACGGATATTTCATCGCAGGCAGGAGACGGACGTGTGGGGAGAAAACACCGTGCCCTCGCCGCCCCCCCAAACGCCTCTTCACAGCTCTTTTTTTGTTGCATGTTTTACCTCCAGGACTTAGGATTAAAGCTTGACTGTTTATTAAAAGCACGGGAACCTAAACCACCTGAACTCTGCCCGGAGGCTGCTGAACGCCCGGGGCTGCTGCCGGCCTCGCCGGGTCCTCTGGGGCCGGGCGGGACCTGGACCAGCTGGCCGGGTACCAGTCCTCTTCTCGCCTCCTCCCCCTTGAAGTGATCTATTGGTGTTTGTATAACACAAATATCAATATCTCCAGGAGCTCTCTGTCCCTGCACTGACTTTCCCAACAGATCCTCAAACATATTCCCTGGGCATCTGCGACCTTCCTCGTGACCCGTCTGCCTTTGTTCTCGTGGGCTCTGCGTGTTTTCCTGTGGATTTTAAACCACCTAGTCCTCCTCTCTCAGAGATCCTACCTGTGTCGCCATAACTGGGGCAAGTACTTCCTTACCGTTGTCATTTGCCTCACCATGGCTCTCATTCTATCTCTGTGTTATTTTTTATGCCCAGAATTTAAACATTTTCATCTCTTGCAAATCCGGTAGGGCAGGCAAATCTCCCTCTGTCATTGCTTTTGGAAATTTTTGTCCTAGCTCATCTCCCCTCTGAGAGATCAGGATTGGTGCCTAAAGCGCACTGATTAGACAACCCTGCGTTCTCTCTATCGGAAGTAACTGATGTCCCCATTTCCATCAACGCTGCAGCCCCCAGTCACCGCACATGCAAATGAGCAAAACCCACCAACGAAAACAAAGCAACAAGTAAAACCCCCTTTGCAGCTCTCAGGGCACGTTTTCACCAGGACCATTTCCGCCCAAGAAGGCAGGACTTCCGACCACTCCCTCCTTTAGGTCCCTTAAATACCCGTTTGGTACAACAGCCAAGCAGTGCAATAGCCCAGTGGCCGTGCGTTTGTGCCCATCAGAGAGCGAAATATTCTGGACGTCCCCAGCTGGACCTCATTTCTGGGCACTGCCCAGCAGGCGTGTGTTGTGTCCTGGCCAGCCCAGTACGAGACACATGGTAGACAGAGCGGCAGCGCCGACTGTCACCTGTGGCAGTGACCTACCCTGTCACCTGCGCTCAGATGAGCCCCCGGTAACAAGCCTGACAATGAAGCAAACACACGGGCCAAAGACTACCCGAGCCAGGGACTCAAGGACTCCGGTAGGAGACACACGGGACATTGATGCCTGACAATGAAAGGGTGTCACGTGTGGTGAACTCACGGGGGCATTTCTTCACACAGGTGGCGCCGAAGCTGTACTTCCCGTCCGGGTTGACGTCCATCTGGTACGTGGTGGGGTTGTACAGCATGAGCGGCGGGCAGGTGTCCTTGCACGTGGCTTCATCCCGGAACCTGCGGCACACCTGTGTGAAAAATGATAAAAATGGAGACATAGAAAACAATACAAGCGGGGGACACAGTATAAAATGGAGCTGGAGCTGCCAACCCAGAGGAACTAACTGCCTTGGGCGTCTTATACCTGAGCCTCCCCCCTAAGGTTCAGCAGGGAAACCAGCCACTGGAAGCGGCCTAAAGCAACATTGTTTCCCAAAGAACTATCAGCAGAGATGACAAGGAACTAGATATAATCATCACTCTGCTGGAAATTAGAAACATTGTTTCAAATTAGTGTCACAATGTTTGCTTTTCTGCACCAACAGCAATGCCTTCCTGCTATGGATGTAATTGTTCTCGCCCCTTCTCATAAACACCCCTCGCCTTGGTCTCCTCATCAGAACACTATTCGGGCTCCTCCCTGAATCAGCGCTTCCCGGAATCACTATTCTTTCATTTGATCTCAAATAAATGCTTGCTGCCTCTCACTTCGAAACCTTTCAGTGTTAGCTCGACGATACCTGTCGCAGGAGGGACAACCTGCACAGGTAAGCTGAGCAGGGACACTCAGTGCAGTTTTGATTCTGTTCAGAAGCCCCAGGTTACAGGTCAGCTGTTCCATTAGAGCAAAAATCTAGCAAAGTGCTTTCCGGACAGTCAGAAACCTTTCTCTTAGAGCCTCCTGCAGTCACAGGGACAAAAGTGAGCACCTCAAGCCCCCCTGTGTGTCGGGGGTGCAGGCAGGGGCCTCTGAGCCCTGGTGGAAAGAGCAGAGCCGCCGGGGCAGAAGGCCCCACTCAGGATCTCTGTGGCTCATTCCCCTTAACGATACATAACTCGTATTTAGTATTCGGTGCTCACTCTATGCCTCGGGCCCAGTAACAAATGCCACCTGCTTTATGTCATTTAGACTTTCCCATCATCAGATGAGGGAACCGAAGCACAAAGAGGTCATAGCATCTGCCCAAGGTCTCAGAGTGAGCGGGGAAGCAGGACTATAGCAGGTGCTTTGTTTCCCAGCGAAGGGCAGCATCCTTGTCTGACGGCACAGACGTTAGTCCATACGCCTCAGCCACAGGGAGCCACCCACAGGGGCCAGGCGGGGGGGCAGGGCTGGGGGGCGGTGCCTGGCCCTTTGGGAGGCGGGTCTTACCAGGCAGTCGCTCTCGCGGGGCCCCGTGCAGCCCGCTGCGCACTGGTTGTGGCAGCAGTCGCTGGGGGACCTGCCCCGGCAGCGCCCGGAACACTGCTGGGCGCAGATGATTTTGGTCACTGGAAAGGAGCAAAGGTCACCCGTGAGCTGAGAGACGGGGGTGGGGGGAGGTAGGGGGAGGTCATGGCCCAGGGACCGCACAGAGCACTCATGAGAGAGGGTGGGAAAGTGAACGGGGGAGGGGCTCAGTGAGTCCACGGCGGGTTCAGGTCCCCAGACACTCCCCTCCTGCCCCATGAGATCCAGTCACGACTTTTCTTCACGGTGCCTGTTTTTTCCTGTCGGTTTTTCATCACATAGGAGAACTGACCAGGCAAAGTCTAGATTTTTAGACCTCTAAGCCATTCGATATAGTTAGACTTGAGCTTTTGGGTGGTAAGGAAGCACATACAAGTGCCAGAACGCCAGCCAGGAAGCAGTGGCATGGTCAGATGCCAATTCAGGACAGCCGGGCCGCTGAGTGACACGTCCCCCAGATTCCTGGGCCCATCCTGCTCCTACACTCGAATCCCACAGAAAAACCCTCCTGAGAGGAGTGGCTTGTACTTCTATGTAGGTGGGTCCCACAGTGAGGGGGAAGGGTGGGCAGACAAGCCTCTGGTTCCCAGGAAAACCGGCCGAACACACTGTGCGGAGGGGTCACTGGCATCCGGAGGCTGACCTCCACTGGTGCCCAAAACAGCCCACACCTGAGCACCTGCCAGTGGGAGGTGGGCAGGACTGTGTTCACAGGGTGGCTCATGTCTGGCCTTACGGTCAAGAGTGACTTTCGGGACCTTCACACAAGTGTCAGGGGAAGGGTGGCTGGGCACTGCTCTGGAATCTGCACATTGACTCACGTTGCTGACAGTTCTCCTTTCCCGAACCCCAGCAGCTCCCGTTGGGACAGCTTGGGTCGCACTTCTGGCCTAAGGTAGAAAAGCACTAGTTACATTCATGTCTCAGCAAAGGGACAAATGAGAAGAAACCGATGACCCGCTTCCCGAGGCCGGGAGCAAAGGAACAGTCTAGAAACAAGGAATGGCCTTGAAATGTCTCATTCTCGGTTGGTTGGTTCGTCTGGTCTGTTGTCAGATGACTTAAAAGACTCTCAGAAAATAAAAAAATCTGAACCACACACTGCTTCTCAGCCTTGGAAATGAGGCAGAGGAGTTACTGACTTCTCAGGCCTCGAAAACTGAGACTTCAATGAACCCAAAGGTCCTGATTTCAAATCTGCTTAGACTCGGAGAACTTCCCAGCAGCTCCCACAGTAATGTTGAGAGTGTCCACCCCAGTGGGTGGGCCGGCACCCACTGCAGCCTCGATGGGCCCTGTCCTGAGTCACCGGTGGGTCAGTCGCCCTGGGGAGTCAGGGTCTCTAAGTAAAAGCTCCTGGACTCTGAGCCAGAGGGAGAGGCACCGAGTCCAGCACAAGGGCCTCATGTCCACGGTGTGTGTCGCTTTGTTGACTATCTAAAACTTCAGCTATTCGTTTGCAAGCCACTGCCTGGAACACATTTCCAACTGATCAATTTCTGCAGTTTTCTTAAGCGAGGGTCAACTGCAAATCACAGCTACAGAGGTGTCGGATCTCACTAGCTGTGTTTCGTCTTGATCAGTGTTGAGAAATCTGAAGACCACAGTTCTGTCGGCCGAGAGAACAGGCTGACCTCCAAGTCTGGTAGAAAGAGGTCAGCCCTGCAAAGACACAACAACCCGAGGGGTTATGTGCGTCCCGCAGTCTCCCACAGTCAGGAGGAGTTTCGTCTCTGGAATAGTTCAGATTTCAGATGGGAGAGCTGATGATACAAGTGACTGTTAAGCCAGGACCCCATTAATGTGACTGAGAGTTTTCACAACTGCCCCCGGGTGACGGGCACGCTGGCGCTGCTCAGAATCATGAGAGAGGGCGAGGCCGGGCCCGAGGGGACAGGGCTATACCCTCTGCAGACAGAGAGACGGGGACAGACAGACAGAGGCAGAGAAGCCCAGAGAGAAAGAAACGGAGAATGAAGGGCCAAACTAACACAGAAATGTTAAAAGCGATCGTCTGTATGGAGCTATCACATTGCTTTTACTTTTTATCCCTACTTTACCGTATTTTCCCAATTTCTATTATAAGCACAGGCTGGGTTTATAAAAGAAAAATACTTAAGATAAAAATGCTCAGAGGCATCTTCCTGGTAATATTTGCCAACCAATGACTCCACGGCCGGCCTATAATTCTAGGCTGTCTCACACGGGTCTCCTCTCCCGGCAGGCCCTCCGACCGCCTCCGTTTTCGGGGAACGCGACTTTGCGTTACCCGGGCCTCCTCTCCCCCACCCAGCCCCCGCCGCCCTGCAGGCAGGCGTTGGTGGGACACTCACAGTTGCCATACGTGTTCTGAAAGTCCAGCGACATGTTGCTCAGGAAACTGCTGTCGACGATGTCGCGCCACTGGACGGTGTCCACGTTGCAGAGCGCCGGGTTGTTGTTGAAGCGCACCGCGCCCTGCAGGATCTCTGTGCGGGAGAGCGGGGAGCCCGGTGAGCGCCGCGCCGTCTCGACCAAGCGCCTCTTTACCTGCCGCATCCCGCCAGACGGATGCCGGGGAGCCGAGGAGACCCCGCACAGGACCCGGGATGTGGGCCTCCATCGTGAGCCGCATTCCTGCCGGGGAGGAAACTGAGGCAGGGAGGGAGCCCGCCGCAGGGGCCTGGCTGCTGAGTGATGGAGCCGGGGCTCCGGGAAGGGCGTGGCGTTCAATGAGGTTATGGGTTTAACACGCCTGGCGCCGTGCCTGCCGCAGAGCGAGGGCACGGTCGTTACCTTTAATTTTTAAAAAAACCAACTTCCCATCTCTCCTGAACCCTTCCTGTTTCCTGTCACAGGAGCCTCCCTCGTGTCCCAGTCACAAGAATTCAACCTTCCCCTGGGACACCTTCATTCCTTATCCTGATTTAAACGTGGCTAGTTTCTAATGACATGACCCTAAAAACTGTCTCAAATCGGGGCTGACTTTTAGCGCATGTCCCTATACCCGAGGCCCAGGTGATAAGACCGGCAGTTTATTCACACCCTAGGCACAAAAGGTCTGGTCATACTCTCTCTTTCCCAGAGCCTTTATCATTTCTCTTTTTTAAAAAAATGTCCTTATGGCTTTTAGAGAGAGGAAGGGAGAGGGAGAGAGAGAGAAACGCTGATGAGAGAGAATCCTCGATCGGCCGCCTCCCGCACGCCCCCTACTGGGGATCGAGCCTGCAACTCGGGCACGTGCCCTGACCGGGAATCGAACCAGCGACCCCTTGGTGTACGTGCCACCACTCAACCCACGGAGCCACCCGGCCAGGGCGCCTTTACCATTTCTTACTAACTCTCCGTATGTTTTTCGTGACCATGGGGGAACCTGGCTTCCCTCCCCGTCTCACTGTTTCCCATCCTTCTCAGTAACTTCCACCTGCTGCATCTCGCACTCGTGACGCGTGACGCATTTGTGCCTGACAAGTAAAAGTCTTCTCTGAGTGGAATTAAGACAGTGACAGGCTGCCTGGGTCCCAACCGAGTCTCTCTCTGCAGGTGCGGCCTCCCGGGCCGCGCCCCTCACCCTGCAGGTTCCTCATGGGCAGCTCCCTCAGGCCGGTTTTGTTGGGGCCATAGTTGGACAGGACTGACAAGGCGTGGGTGTTCTCAAAGAGCACGTTCCCCCGGATGATCTGCAGGTTTTCCAGAGGAATCTTCTCCACCACGTTGAGGGCAATGAGGACATAGCCGGCAACCTCCTGGATGGTCTAGGGAGATAAAACATGAAGATGGCATTTTCCTTCGAAGAACTCAAGAATGCGAGGTCTAAACGGGTCCAGAGAGGCCAGGACACCTCACTGAACTATGCCCATGCAGGTGACCACACTGAGGGTGTGGAAGGTGACAGGAGTCACAGCCTTTCCCGCACGGTGCCTCCTGAGCCCGCAGGCGGGAACAAAGGGCAATGGGACTATTTAGCAACACTGTGACTCTCGCTTTACTTGGTGCTCAACACACTCAGGTGAAAATGAGAATGTTTTATTAATTTATTTTGTATCTGTCTTGCTTTTTCATTAAAAAAAAAAAAATTAGCCCAGAAGGAGGCCAATGAAATCCAAAAAGTTCAACTACCAGCTCTCTAGAGCCTACTGAGAAATGTGTGGGGCATTTGTGAAATGGCTGTTAAACTTTTGGTAGCTGGAAATCAAACATGGTGGGAGTCTTTACACCAAGGAAATGGGCAGATGCTACAAAGCAAAGCTTTTTAAAAAATTAAGAGCCAGTTACCAGGATACCATGGCTGAAGCTATGGGTACAGGATTCCTGCCAGTGCCCGTGAGCCAGTGGAATGCCAGCCTGGCCTGCCTCTCCTGGACATCCTTTTATAACCTGACACTAGCCGGTAAAGTGGCTTTCTCCTAAAACCTGCACCCGAAGTTCCCTAGGACTCGTAACTGATGTAGCAGAAGCCAATACACGTCCAGGTAAATTCTGCCAAGGCCTTTATTTACCTCTGTTTACTTCTATTATATTTGGGCTGGGCGATCAAATGCACAGACTAACCTTTAAGAAGGAAAGGTCATAGTCTTTCTGCATGTAGGTAATTTCCAAATTCCCAAGGACCACCTCGCAGTTGTTCAGCATCCTCTGGAGGCTCAGGAAGTGGTCATCATAAGTGCCCAGCTGGGTGAGCTTGTTGTTGGTGCCCTGGCACACTAGAGAGAAAAAAAAGAGGTCCTGTGAAATGCCCAGTAAGGCAGCAAAACCAAAATAAAACCATAATTACAAACGTCAACTAACTCCGCGTGCTTTGGCGACTTACAATATTCATTCTGACCAAGGCACATGTGACAAAACATGTTTAAGTTTTATAAGGTGCCGGTCACAATACGGAAAAGCTCATTCCTGCAGAGAACGGACTTGCTCAAACATGTTAAAGATTCAAGGGAACACAGATGAAATTCTATAAAAGCCTTTAAGACGAAATAGTCTGTAAGAGCGTCACTAAGCAAAAAAACAAACAAAACCCAAACATATCATAAAGTATATAAATGATATAATTACAACGTTGAATTAACAACTATAGAATGAACTTTTTACTTTGCAAAAAGAGAGCATGCCACCTTATACGTGTCCAAAGGATATTTACAAACATAATATACACTGGGCAATATTTTCTGACCACAACATTTAGGCTGCAGCTTAAAGTCAATGGCGAGTCGATGTAAATTAAAACCCAAATGGCTGGAGATTAAAAATATTCTTCTAAACGAACGCCTCAGAAATAAACCAAAGGTCTATTTAGTAAAGGGACTGAGTGGAGGTGGGCAACTGGAGGGAAACGGGGGACATCTGCAGTAGTGTCAACAATAAAAAAAATTTAAAGTTTTCTTAATTGATTTTATTTATTTACTTTTACAGAGAGAAACATTGATGTGATAGTGAAACACTGATCGGCTGCCTCCTGCACGACCCCCAGCAAGGACGGAGCCTGCAACCCGGGCGTGTGCTCTGACCGGGTATTGAACTGGCAACCTTACAGGGCACGGGACAACGCCCAACCAACTGAGCCACACCGGCCAGGGCAACAACAGACATTTAAATAAAAACACATCCTCAGGTGCGGATTAAAAATAAAATCTAGTAAATAACAAAGCGAAGACATCCCTTTAAAACACCAGACTCCGCTCCTGAGAAGCCGGCAGCCCTCTGCTTGCCTCCGCTCCCCACGGATCCCGCCGCACAGGCGGGCTCCCGGCTGGTACAGCCTCGGCATGTCGACTCCCGACCGCTGGGAGGTACCAAACTTAACGCAAGAAAACACTGACCGTTCGGGGACAGAGCTGGGCTCTGGGAACACACTTGGCGGTCTGCATTTCAAAGCAAAGGAGAGATTACAGTAACATCGTATTTACAAACCTTGCTCTTTAAGAGGCATGTTTAGGCAAGTGGGAAAACACAAAGAGGCCTGGGCGTCTGAAGCAGGGAGCTTGTTAGTTAAGGGGCTCTACTCTGACCCGAAATTACCCTGAGAGTGAAGAAACACGGCCCCCGGCCTTGGAGGAGGGATCCGGGACCAGCCCGTGTCTCCCAGGCCCGAGGAGGCCGGTGTACAATCAGCAACCAGGTGGTTGAGCAGAGTCAAGGCCAAAGTCAACAGGCAGGAACTTTCTCCAGGAGCTCGTCCTAAATTTAAACGTTCGTGGCTCTTTCATGGGCTTCCTCGTTCCTTCCTCGTGGGAACCGCCTGGCGAGCGTCGCCTGACCGTCCTGCCCGCCTGTGCGCCAGCAGAGAGCACACGCTCAGGCACGGCACAGCCGACCCGAAACCCTCCCACCAGCGTTAGAGGTGAACCACCTTCCCCTCCTCTTCAATTCCGTGGGCATTTCCCTCTGCTCCTCTTTTGGGGCTCATTCAAATTCGGTGGCGGGGGGAGCGCTCGCGTGGGAACAGTGGACGAGATGGAGCCCCCGTCGACTGCTCGGGGGGGACAGTACAACTGTAATTCTTCCAACCACAACACGGGTTGACCCAACATTGCCGGGACCCAGCATTGCCCGGACCCAGCATTGCCCGGACCCAGCATTGCCCGGACCCAGCATTGCCTGGGCTGCTCGGATTTCAGCCTCAGGCTGGGACAGTTGTACACAGTTGGCTGCAAGGCGCGCAGACAGGGCCAGGCTGATTTCCCAACTCTCAGGCCCTTGATAAAGACGCGGCACCGATGCAGGTGCAGGGTTGTGAGGGTGACGCGTGACCTCTCAGCTGGCACACCTTGAAACAGATCTGCTTTCCTGGCCCGCAGACTGCGCCCTCTAAACTTCAGCCTAACTGATTGGCCAGGGTCTCGGCGGCCCCAGGTATCGGCTGTGCCCCATGCCAGCCAGGTGAACGGTGTCGGCCGGGACTCAGAAGGCTGGAGCACGTGTGAGGGGAGTTTCCGCAGCACACGGGGGAAGGAACATAATAGCTGCTTTCATCTTAAATGACCAAGGATATCAGCCAGCACGTTTCTCTCCGCTGAACCAAATAATGTTTATTATTAAATCAATGCAAGTTGCCTGTCCAGTAAGAAAGGAAAACATGCCATTTACGTTTAGCCTGTTTTATTATAGAAAAAACCAATTTCAAGAAGACCGTACTTTGCTTTCATCCATTCATTCACCCGTTCATTCGAAAAGTGATAAACGAGCCCCTAAAGCGTCTATTGGATGAGTGTCCATCACGAGTCTTCACGGTTTACAACTAGTGTGAGTCAGTCTGATAACCAGAAAGAAGATCGATATTTGGCAGATAACTGCAACGTTACCCGCTGCTGATGTGGGCGTGAATTCATCAAACACTCTGGGAACCCGGTGCACAGCTTGTGCAGATAAACCTCTTAAGTTCCACGTCACCACCAAAAGCATTTGAGGAAACAGACCCAAATATTAAAAAAGCTTCATGCAAAACGGTGACCATTATTTATTTTTTAATAGTGGCAAACACCCCTGCAAGACACCCTAACTGCCCAGCTGTCCAGCACGCCTGTCCTTGGGAAGGAGAAAGCCGCTGATATTTGCTCGGCTCGGTGTGAGGCAAGTCCCCGCGACCCCGATTCCAGACTTGGTGGCAGCTGCACCGGAAGAAGCCATCGCGGGGCCTCCTCCCGCCACGTGCCCCGAGGACACAGCAGCGCCACACTCGAACCCAGGGGCACGACCCGAACGACCGGCCTCGGCTTCCGGACCCAACAGACACCCTTGCTTCCGTCTTTCGTACCAAACGTCTCACGTGACGAAATAAAGCCATGAGAAAATGTAAACGTGTGACCGGGGCGTCAGTCGACTTATTAAAAAATAAAAAAATCACAAACCCGCCGGCAGATTTAAGACAAAACTGCCAAGGGCCAGAGAGCTTTTGAACCCAAGAGAATGTTCGGCCGCTTGCTCGTTACGTGTCCCCGAGTGACCCGGCCACGCTCTGCGCCGCGCTTCCCTCCAACGCGGACGCGCGGAAAGGGTGCTGGCCTCCAGGGCTGTTCTGAAGGCGGGCCGCCTACGAAAGCGTCTACTTTCTCTCGTTCAAGTTAGCTACCGAGGCGCGCAGGGTGATCGGGCCGGTGCGGGGGCCTCGCACCTGCCCCACGGGGCCGTCCGAGTGGGGAGTGTTTGGATCGGCAGACGGGCTTCCTCAAAGGCGGGGCGTCAGGGAGGTACCGTGAGAATCTTCACGAGAGAGAGAGGGGAACGCGCTGTACTTTAAATGTCCCTAAAAGGCGCATTTAGGGTTAGGTGTTTACACAGTCTACTCAAAGAAAAGTTTAATATGACTTTACTTCTGCGCGTCTGACGACTGAAAGACGTGCGAGTCCAGCTCCTTCCCGAACGCCGGGACTTGCTTTACCCCGAGGACCTGAAGCAGCGGGACCTGCGCAGCGCTTAGCTCTCCCTCCTCCAGTTTGACGACGAAGATTCGCAGACGCAGAGAAAAGCGGAAAGCCCCGGACCGCGAACATGCCTCCGTTAGCACGTCGCTGTGTTCGCTTGATCACATAATCTACCTGCCTTCCTTTTTTTGGTGGTTTTCTTAATCTTCACCGGAGAATATTTTATCCATTGACTCTCAGAGTGGAAGGGAGGCGGGGAAGGGGCGAGAGAGAGAGAAACATCCACTGGCTGCCTCCCCGATGCACTCCCACCCAGGGGGGGGAATCGAACCCTTGACCCTTCAGTGCTCGGGGCCAAGGCCCTACCCACTGAGCCACACCGGCCAGGGCTGCCTGTTTTACTTTTGATGCATTTTAAAGGCAGGTAGAGGTATCAGTGCCCTTCACCCGCGACACCGCTTCTGGTTCAATGTTAGTTTCCACTGCTGTGGACGTGACACCCCCAGACCGCAGGGGACCCACCCGCAGGCGAGCGCCTGATGAGCTCCCACAAAGGCACACGGGTGTAACCCACACTCCCCCCACGATGGAGAACCCCCAGGCCCTCCCCAGACGGCCCCGCCCGCCCGCAACCGGCACTCTGCCCTTCCCGCTCACACAGCCCTGCGGGTTCGCAGCTCAGGCGGGCGGGATTGCGCAACGCCGGCCCCTGTGTGAGGCTCGCTCCCCGCACGGCGTCTCTGAGACTCATCCGGGCCGAAGGCTTGCACTTTCTTAGCCGTGACAGGTTCAGGCGGGTGTTTTTGTTTTTTTAATTTATCTTTACTGTTGAAAGTTTTACAGATGCCCCCCCCCCGCCCCTCCTGGCCCCCCAGGCAGGTGTTTTATGGGAAGTGATCCGCTTATCACCCTTGGACATCTAGGCCTGGTTATGTGTCTTCTCAAGAACCCTACAATTTATCTTGACTGAGAATAAAAACAATCTGCCTCCTTTAAGCCTCAAAATGCCCCTTGTTTTATGGGGAAGAGCCCGTCCCTTCCCTGTGCTATACGGGCTCGATACCCCCCTTTGCCCACAAGCCTGGGCAAATCTGTGCTGCTGATTGAGACACAACATTAAAACAAGTTTCTCCAGGTTTCCCCAAACCCACTTAGACACGTGGGGCTGCCTGAGTAAATGTGTAATTGTTTTAATTTGTTGTTTTCTTGACGCCACATTAACGGCGGCCGGGGCGCTGAGCCCTCGTAAATCTCCCCCTGGGCCTCCCGCGCTGTCTCGGGCGGCGCATTTTCCACGGAGTGGAAATCACCTCTCTTTCTGACTTCTTCCTATCGTGTCTTCATCTCTCACATTTTCTACAGTGGCCATGCGTGACTTTATCATAAAACATTTCCGGGGATAAAATTGACAAAAATCTGCGTTGAACAAGGGCAGGGGATGGGTATTTTAATAAAAATACATGAAAAATAAAATAAAATGGAGAAGTGATCACGTACAACTATTAAGATCCCGGAAGTTTCCCATCATTCGTGATAGAAGGCTGTGAAAGTGCCTTAAAAATGAGCAATAACTGACGACGACAGGGTACCGTGTACAGAACGCGTCAGAAGGGCAGGTAATGAAGCTGTGAAGCTGTCATCCATCCGCAGAGGAGGTTTCCAGATCTACAAGCACATTTTTTAAACACTGGTTTTGGGTAACACAGAGTACGTTTATATCCCACAGAAAATGTTATAAATCGTGATTACAGTCCCAGGCTAGCCTATAAAGCCCACACAACAGTCTGTAACAATGGGAAAGTAGAAAGTCCGGGGCTGAGTCATAACGAAATGATTAGGGAAACAATGAAAGAAAGCCCCACGTACCATTCCCATGCCCCCGGTGAGCTGAAGCAAAGACTTCGTGAAGTGGGAAGGGCCTCATTAGAATTGTGGAGATTTTTCTTTATTTCCCAAACCTTTATATTTCGTCGGCAGTTCCTTATTTGTCGTATTTGATTTCACGGCTCATGAACAGCCCTCAGCTTGCAGGCGCTGGAAGGGAGCTGTAGAACTGAATTCGAATCCGCTGCGGCCCGGAGACGCACATGGGATGCTCGCGGGGCCTCCGAAGCATTCGGGAATCTGCCCTGCGCATTGTCATCTGCCCACTGGACCGAACCAGCCACGCTCTGGCGCGTCCAACACAGCTACAAACTAAAGCAACTCTAATTAAGCTAACGAGCAGGAGACTTTCAAACAACATCCCTTTTATTTTTTGACGTTGGGAACAGAGCGCCAACACCGGTTCACTTCCGTCCCCAGGATTACCTTCCTGGCCCTTAAAATAATCCCGAGCCAAGTTTATGATTAAAAAATATATGCCCAGTAGAGTGAGGGTAATTTTGCATCGTGTCTACTCTCTTGGGCGTTAACTGGTGTTTCTGGACCCAGAAGGGCCAGGTTTATGAGGGGTTGTGGACTATGTTTCTAGCATCGTGAGGCATCCCCCTCTCAGTGTGACAGTGTCACTGTGGAACGATCTCTGGCCACTTATCTCCGATCTCTGGGTCTCGGCTTCTCATGGGTTACCCTGGCCCCAGCTCCATCTATCTGGCAGGGTAGTTGTGAGCAATATACAATCACGGGCATGGAAGTGCTTCGTAGATCATAACCCTCTCTCCTGTAGCCGTATGCACAGCAGCCAGCCTGCTGAAGTCTATGTCTGCCTGTGGGTCTTCAACGACACCAGCCAACTACCCCCCCCCAAGGGGTTTCGAAACGTTACATGGGCTCGGCAGAGTTGGTGAGCTGTGCTGAAACTTGGGATGCTTTAAAAGTTGGAAATAAGAGACATCACTTTTCAATACGATAGGATGTTGTACAAAGAATGGTCCTAACAATAGAAATTAAAAATATTAAATCCCAGGGCTGGCAATCCATTCCATTTTTTATAGGTAGTTGAATGGCCAGTAAATCGGAAATGAACTGACCTATTACGGGACTATCAGAAACTGATTTGGACTAAAAAAAAGATTTTTAGAGAAGAGTATCCATTCCTTTTTTATTCACTCAAGCCAATAAATCTCTTTTGAGTACCTACTATGTGCCGGGCAGCATACTTTGGCTTGGAGGCCAGTGTCTCTGCCCATCTGTATTTTAAACACGTGGACACACACTGGACAGAAATTCGTGGATGTACCTGGTTATACGGAATCTGACACCTATGTGGCCAGGCTGCTCCTTGACCGAGCAGCGGATGCTGAGGGGGCGGGGTGCCCAGGAGAAAGCACAGCACACGGGATTTGGTTTACAAACCCTCCACGGGGAAACGTGAAGAGCAGGGGAGTTGCTGTGCCTGGTGTTTCCTTCCTGGAGACCGGAGGAGGCTCCTCCTCTCTGGCCCCGGCTCCGTTTCCTAATCTCCTCGGGGGCCTGCTGCTTACTCACGCTCAGGGCTCCCCCCTCGCGTGGGCATTCTTCCGCGATGAACAACACCGTTTCCCATCCAGCCTCTGCTGGCCCAGCCGCGGGCGTGGCCTCTGCCTCCCCTGCGGCGCCGGTGCTCTGCTCCGCGTCCCCAGAGTCGCTTTCTCCGAGGAGCACTCCGGCCCCGCCAGGGAGGGGCAGTGCGGAGTAGGGGACAACACCCACGCCTCACATTCCCGGCACCCCCAGTTTGCAGAGCTCTCCCTCCAGGAGGCCACAGCTGAATCCTGCCTGTCCCCCGATGTGCAGGGGGTGACCACGCAAACCCCGCTGAGACGGATGGGCTTGCCCATCTCACCCGCCGGCTGGCACCATGCAGAGCTGGGAGACCTGGGAGAATGGGGGCAGCTCAGTGTGGGGTGTGGGGTGTGGGGAGCGGTTGGCAAAGTGGGGAATATAAAAGTCCAAAAGGGGGTTAGCGTCAAAGACCTGGGACAGCAGCTTCCAATCCTGACTAAGGCGGACTCAAGGCTCCCCCGGCTGACCACCCACCACCTTTCACCTCCGACTTCACTGGACCCTGCTCAGCAGAGAGCCGGTGAGGCTGCTGGTGGGAGGGAGCAGGAGCCCACGGGTGCCACGTCCCCCCAGCCCCCGGCGCGCTCGGCCGGCCACCTCGCACCGGGCAGTTAGCGGTGTCTCGGGCGCAGCTCCGTTCCTCCTGGATACGCCCTCGCAGTCTAGGTCCTTCCCAGCAAGGTGACGCGCACGTAAAGGGAGGCAGGGCCTGCGAGGCTTCCTCCTCGGCCCGTCCCCACCCAGCTCTCATACCTCCTGCCTTATTTCCTCCTCACGCTCCCATGAGTCACTCCCTAGGGACAAAGGCTGAGTGACAGTCCCCATTCTGGGCTGTGGGCGCGCGGGCAGAGTTGTCCCATCGAATTCACTTGAATGCCACGCGGGGCTGGAAAGCACCATGGCGCGGTGGGGGGTCAGGTGGCGCTGTGGCCACTGAGGAAGGTGCCCTGCGACCTGCGCCAGGGCCGGGAGAGGGCTGTTTGCGCTTCTGCTCACTCACTTATTCCACTAAGACGTGGTCCATACAACAGCACAAGGACGGTGGCCAGGAATGAACCGGAAGCGTCACTGCCCGGAAGAAATATATTGGCCCTTTGGGAGATGACTTTATACATGAAAGAACCACAGGCCATCCCAAGGCCACGCGAGAGACGTGCTGAAGGAACATGAGTCAGAAGGCGGACAGATCCCCAACCTCCCGCTATCTGGATGGGCACTCGAACGCTCCGCATCGCCGAGCAGAGGAAAGTGTCACAGCCACACTCAGGGTAAAAGAACAGGCTCCCGTGAGCGCGGGGCCGGCTGGTGACTTCACGCAACGGCCCACAGTTTACCCCGCCAAGAAACCAGTTGTCTTCCACTTGCTGGTTGGCTCCCTGTGCCCCCCTCCTCTGGGTCGCCGCCCGTATCCCACTGCGGGGTACAAGGGACCCCTTCTGGGTCTGGTTGTGGGCACCTGTGGGACTCACTTCCACAGCCTTTCTCCTACTGAACGAAATTCTGGGAAAGACGTCATTGGCAAGGAAAAGAACACTTTACCATCCAGAATCGGGGGGCGGGGCTTTCTGGGGAGCGTTTCTCTGCACACAGACTGTTCAGGTTCAACCCAGCACCCTGAGATGGTTTAAATGTTCTTTTAAATTTTTTCTTCTATCATTACCCATCTTTTTTTTTTTTTTTAATATGTTTTCATTGATTTTTAGAGAGAGAGGAAGGGAGAGGGAGAGAGAGAGACATCGATGAGAGAGAAACATTGACCAGCTGCTCCCTGCACGCTCCCTACTGGAGACGGAGCCCACAACCCGAGCACGTGCCCTGACCGGGAATCTAACTGGTGACCTCTTGGTTCACGAGTCGAAGCTCAACCGCTGAGCCACACTGGCCGCGCCTCCCCAGCCCTTTGACTACAGAACAGTAAGCAGACTTTCGATGGCACCTGTCCCTGACCAGTGGCTGTGGGCTCACAGAGCTGGAGAACGCTGGCCCCACTACAACCCTGGCAACTTCTGCATCAGGGGCCATCTCTTTTCCCTTGGTCCGTAAGGGAGAGACTCCTGACCCCTGGGAGGGCCCGGCGAGCCGGGAGGCTCTGTGGTCACAGCACCTGGCACGTGGCAGACCCTAGTAAATGCCACCGCGACTCGAGTCTGCGCTGAACCTGGCCCAGCTCCCAGTGGGATGAGTCGCTTCCTTCCCTCCAAGTGCCCGAGGCTGACCCTCGCCCTCCGCGCACTCTGCTGTGTGGGGCCTGGCGGGCGGCCCCGAGCTCTCGCTGCTGGGGAGGGACAGCTGGAGCTGACCGCAGCCAACTGGCCTGCCCTGGTCACAGGGGCCAGCCGAGGGCTCCGGAGGAAGGCGTGTGGACCCCTTTCCGCCAGGCACTTGGTGGGGAGGAAGCCACACCTACCCTGTGCCTCTCAGAAGAATTCCCTGGGGACGAGCGGCTCCCTTCGGCCGCTCGGAACATTCTCTGCCCTGCTGTTTCCCCGCAGACAAAGGCCTCCCCTGACCTTGACCTTGACCTCTGTGGTGGTTTCATAAGTTTAGCTGGACTTGCCGGCTGTGTGCACGTGTTTTCCTTTCAGGCTCGTTTTCAAATGAACATTTTGTTTCCACTTACTCCTGCTGAATTTAAATATCCTTCTCAAATCTCATTTTTAAACCGGGAAACGGAAGTAGCAGTTGGAGAGGACTCACCCCGTCCTCCCGGGCGGGGCCCGGCCCCCTTTCCCGGGTTAGCTCCGCAGCCCAGAGACCGCCTCCTGGGGCCACCGAGCAGGAAGGTCTGACTCGGAAATCACTAGCCACCACCCGGGGAGCTCAGGGACACCCAAGCCAAGCCTCTGCCACCGAGGATCTTAATTCTGGCCCAGACACTATTGTTTCCAGAACACATTAGTCCCTCATGGCTCTGGAGCGCTATCCATTAAAAGCGACAGTTCTCATAGGTAACCACTTGCTATCAGGTAGGTCACCAGCCAGAGCCGGCCCCTCGTAGCCACGGGTTTCACTCCAGGAAACAGAGCCCAAGCCTCGGTTACGAGGATCCAGAGCACAGCTGGCAAACTCCTCTGAAAAGAGCAGGGAATACATATTTCGGGTTTCCGATCATATGCTCTCTGTCCCAACCACTCAACTCCAATGCATTCGGGCAAGACCAGCCAGAGACGACAAGCACACAAATGGGCAGGACGGCATCCCGCGCCAATAAAACTTTATTTACACAACCAGGCAGCAGCTGGATGTGGCCCGTGGGCTATCCTTGGCCCATCTCTGTTTCAGAGGAAGGCCCAACAGGAGGTCATGACTTGCAGACGGTCTAGACATTCAATGGTTTGACTTAGGCTTTTCCAACTTACGATGGTGGGACAGCAACACACATTGGGTAGAAACCCTCCTTCAGATTTGAATTTTGGACCTTTCCCAGGCTAGCGGTACGAGGTGCAGACTCTCTGTGACGCTGGGCAGTGGCGGCCCCGGCTCCCAGTCAGCCCCACGAGCATGAGGGTCAACAACCGCTACGCTGCAGGGCGCTAGGTTGCCAGCGTTTTGGGATATTGTGGTCCAAGCACGGTTAAGGTGGGCGGGGCTAAGCTCTAATGTTTGGTAGGTCAGGTGTACTCAACGCACTTTCGACTTAACGATATTTTCAACTTATCGATGGGTGTATCAGGATGTCACCCCATGGTAAGTTGAGGAGTGTCTGTATATGATTAGAAGTCCCCTTCTCCCGTCCTTTCTAGAAGATAAACTGGCTAACGTGATTCACTTTCCTTCAAACTCTAGGAGGGTTTTCTCAGGGTTAAGATCCTCCTAGTTCATCATCAGCTCAAAAGAGGCATCGACGAGACGAGGTCCTGAGAACTGACAGGAAGTGCAGGGGCGGGGACTGCTGTTTATTAGATGTGGTTTTGTGTCCGGGGTGTTTCAGCTCCGTGCTAGGCATCATTTACTTCTAGGACTGGATAGACAACTTCAAATGTCCCCCCTAAATCAGAGAGTCCTGGCTTTCCACATCCACGACACATGGTTGTCAAGTCAGCCTGTCCGTTCTGAGTGACTAAGAGTTTTAATCTTGCTCAGAGGGTGTGGACAACGGTCACAGAACCCTTCCTCACCTTGATCTGCAGCTAGCCCGCGGCTCGTGGCCTCCAGCTTAACGCAGACGCCGGGCACCTTTCCTTCACCTCACAGCCCTGCAGGTACCCGACCACAGCGACTGTGTCTCACGGCTCCTCCCACCCCGGGCTGTCCTCCGGATCCCCCCCCACCTCTATGGTCGTGGGAAGTCCACGTGTGTGGCCTCCTTCCGGCCACACCCCCCCTCACCCGGGCTCCCTCGGCCAGGTGGCTGCGCCTTATGGACTTGCCTTTGTTCACTCTCTGGGGGTGAAAGCATCCTGTGGACTCGCGGCACATTCTGTCTCTAACAAATAATATGTCACCCTGAGAACAACAGCAAACATTTCGTTTCCCTTTGATGTCCCTTTAGCTTATTCCCCTGAGACAGTCAGCAAGCAATAAAAGATGAATAAATACCGCCGAATCGCTGAAGTGTCTGTGTAAACATCATATATAAGTTTTCCATGGCCTTGGTTCACTTTTTATTTTCAAGGCTTAATAACTCACACAGCAGTTGAGCAATGGAAATGGAATCCCTACCATGACTATTAATAGTAGGGCTGCCGGTAAATTCCTCCCGAGCTGGACGAGAAAGTGTTTTTCCTTGCTCGGTCCCTCCGAGGTTTTAGTTTCTATAGCATCCTGCTGGCCTAACAGAATTAGATTTGCTACCGACAGGAGATGCCGAATGCTGTGGTTGGAAGCCCATTTTCCGATGGAATGTATTTGAGATTTAAACATAGTGATGACCCCCCGGACCGTGACTCCATTAGAGTAACAGACGATAAAACATATCGCGGCCATCCTGGTTCGTTATTATTACTCAAGAGAACACATAAAAATAAGTCATGTGGGTGATTCACAAAACATACTTTTTATCTTCTTTTGAAAAAAAATCGTAGCCTTTCTCTTATGCTTTTATCTTGCTGCCAGCAACGATTTGGTCTCTCTTCTTTGTTGACCTTCTTTTTAAACAAATACTTTTATTCATTTTTTTTTAGAGAGAGAGGACGGGAGAGGGACACAGAGAGAGAGAAACACTGATGTGAGAGGGGAGCGCTGACCGGCTGCCTCCCACACGCCCCCTCCTGGGGACCAGGCCCACAACCTGGGCACGCGCCCTGACCGGGAATTGAACGGTTGGCGCCCAACCAACTGAGCCACACTGGCCAGGGGCCAGGGCTTAACCCTTCATTTATAGCCTCTGTTCGTGTTGAAGTGAGACGATGGCGGTGGACCGGCTCCATCACGGTGTTAATTCTAGGCCAAAGAATCCAGGAGTGAATTTCTTCATCTCTTAGCAAGAAACTACTGGGTTTTTCCCACCGAGAACACTTAGAGGTAAAATCTCCAGAAACCACCTAGGCTGCTTTGGATGTCAGAAGCATCTTTCAAAACGAGAAGTTCCGACACTTGCTTTCACCAAGATGCTCTAAGGTGAGCACAGCCTGGCATGCCCAGGAGACCCCTGGTGATTAAGGGCGAGGCACGGAGTGATGGGGCGGGGCTGAGCCACTGGGGCTGGAAACCACCTCACCCGGGAGCTGTTTCCCCCACGATACGTCTAAGGACCAAGTCTAGCTCAGCGGTTCCCTGCAGGAGCTGGGAAAAGCTTCCGTTTGCCCCCGAGCCTGCCCTGGCTTCGCTGTGGTCCCACTCAATCTGACAGAACATGTCGAGGAGATAAAGTCATTCCTGGCAGCCGGGCCCTGCATGCCCCTGCAAGGCCAGCGCTGGGGAGGATGCCGTCCAATGGCCTGCTCAACGGCTGGGGGGCCGGGCCCAGAGCGATGGGCATATTTCAATAGGCTGGTAATCTGTGATCTAAAGCACTTTTCTTGTTTGTTTGTCTTCTGGCTTTTCAAGCTGACGATCTGGTTACTGAGGCCAGGAAGGAGAGGAGTGAAAAAAACTGTAATGTGTGCTCTCTGTCTTAACTGAACTCATCCTTAAGCTGTTTATTCTGGCCCATTGTCAAATCTTCAGGAGCGTGGGGTGGGAGCAGAAGGGGTGAGGACTCCTCCGGGGCCAGAGGATGGCCTCCCAGTGAATGGATTCCTGCCTTGTTGAGTGGCCACTCAAACCAGATTCCCCCCCACCCCCTGGAAACTCAGAAAGTTTTCTCCACAAGCGTTTCTTTGTAAGCTCAATTAAGTTTTATAATAACTTGTGCTTTTAGTTTAAGAAATACAGATGTTGTGTGGGTGGTGGTGAGGGCGAGGGGGGGGACGAGAGGTAGAGTGGAGTAAGGTTATAGATGCCTCCTCCTTCGGAAAATGTGGGAACACTTTCTTTCATGGAAAAAGCAGATCAGCTCGTAGGATTACTGAACCATGAACATCGTTTGTAGAGCACTGAGAGAAAGTCATGGCTGGTGGTTTTGGGGGAGGCCAGACTGGGCCATCTCCTTCCTGCTAAAGAGACCCAGATATCTGGGAAGGGATTCTCTGGAATTAGAATTTTATGCTTGAAAACAGCCCAAGAGTTGGGGAGCAGAACTAAGCCGTTCATCCAAATTTCAGCTCAATTTGCAAAAGAAATACAGACCCCCCCCCCCCAAATAGTAAAGAGCAATGTGGAATAAGTATTGTTGAGCCAGGGAAGGAAGGAACGCTTGTTAACTAGACAATAGATTAATTTTCACTGGGGAATGGTTTTTACCATTGGAAATGCATTTGCAGCCTCCTGCCTGCCCAAGTCTATTCACTTAGCACTTAGTGTTGATGTGAGGTTCCATGGGGGTGTTTGCACTCTGCTGAATGTTTGTGGCTATTTCAGAGGACAATTTCTAAAGTAAATTTTAAACCCTAAATCCCACAATACTTTTCATATAATGACTTAGGTATTCACTACACACCCATCTACTTACAAATAAAATAACACCTACAAAATGCTTTACGGTTTAGACTCGCAAATAATCTAAGCTTTCAGATGCATGTCTACCTAATACTTCAGCTATTTAACAAAAATGAACCTAATAGGGAAACTACTGAGAACGAAGCCCATTAGAGTGAAGCCCTTTGTCATTTTTGTCCACGTGTGGCTCCTAAGCCGGAAGGTAATGGGACCAGCCCAGGGAACGTGTTCCTTTGTCTTTCTTGCAGCAGACGCCCACTGAGCACCTTCCCAGCGAGCGTGGTGGCCAAGGGCGCCGAGGGGGGCCACTGGAGCAGACGCTGCCCTGTTTAAGCTCATGGGTTCCAGCGCTGGAGGCCCACCTTGGAATCTGCTCTGTGGGTATGGGTGGTGTCATCGCAGGCAAATTACTCCTCCCCGTGGAGCCCCCCTTTCCTCATCTGTAAGATGAGGGTAAAAAGTGCCCCCACCATGGGGTAAGGATTAAAACTGTTAATATCTGTAAAACAGTGTCTGGCTCATGTAATCTACTGCCACCACCATCATAATCACCATCATCATCACCATCACCATCATCACTATCATCATTACGAGCATCACCAGCATCACTACCACCATCACTACCATCATTATCACCATCACCATCATCATCACCAGCATTGCCAGCATTATCATGACCATCATGACCATCATCATGACCATCACCATCACCATCATCATCACCAGCATCACCACCATTATCACCATCACCATCATCACCATCACCATCATCACCATCATTACTATCATCATCACCACCATTACCACCATCATCATCACCACCATCATCATCACCATCATCATGCCCACCCCCATTATCATCACCATCATCACCATTACCATCACCACCATCATCACCATCATCACCATCATCATCACCACCATTATCACCATCATCATCATCATCATCACTATTGTCATTTTAGTGTCCAGGGACATGGTGTAGATAGGGCTGACTATTCCTGCCTCACGAAGCTTACAGTCCAGTCTTCATGTGGGCTTGAGTCAACCAAGAGCATTGCCCACAGGGGTCCATCCTTTGACTTAGTTATCCCCAGTCCAACCCCGGGTACAGTGACAATGGAGATTTCATAAAAATCCCAAGATCCATGATATTCACGTAGGGTCCTCTCTGGTTTCCAACCACAGGTTGCAGCCAACGATATCACAGACAACACCATAACTGTAGAGCTTAAATTTGCAATTTTGAAAAATCTGAAAACTCAACAACAGAGTCAAGCAACACCCCTGAGCCTTGGTCCACACCTTACGTCCTGCTCAGCCTCCATGTCGGATAATTCAGTCCACTTCAAGCCTAACGGCATCTGAGACACATCGATACCCATAAAACATGTCGAAACAAAGCTGGTAGGTTTGATTGATGTGGTACAAAATGTCACGGGAACATTCGTGCCAACAGCACAGGGGAAATATCAACAAGTCTGGACATTTTAAAACCATGACTGATGGACAAAAAAAAAAAAAAAATCTTTTCCTGTAACTTAAACTACAGCTTTTTTGTTCACATCTCTATTTCTTTATTACCCTCTGTCGCTAATTAGACTCTACAGCTACACACACGTGCACATGTCTGAGCTGCGAAAGGCCAGCTGCTCTATTTTTTCATGGCGTTTCCTCCCGTTTGGGTCCCTCTCTGTGTCTCCTGCAGGTTTCCTTCTCTGGAGCTGCACCTTGGGTCTGAGCTGACATCTGTGTTGGCGAGACCATGCAGCTCCGGAGCTCCCGACAAAGCCTCGTGGGGGAAGCACGCGGTCCACGGGAGACGCGGCTCCCAGGACGGCGCCGGCCCGGGCAGTGGGACACACACGCTCTGGAACATGTTACAAGGAGGTGCTTCGGGGTGAAGGGGTGCACTTTCCCAGGGACTCTCTACCACAGAGGAAGTAAAAGCCAAAAAGCTTGTACGGAAAATACATCCTTTCCGGGACACGTAATCCGGAGCAGAAACATGCAGTATTTTAAATTTTCTCTCTCTATATATATTACACGTAAAAGAATGATTATCCCAATGACTATAAGTACATTTTAAACACATTTTTTAGTTGCCTCAGCAGATATCTACGTGCCAAAGAATGCCCCGTTCACCCCTCAGCTTGCACCAGACTGTGAGCATCAGCCCATGAAACTTACTAGGCCGCACCAGGAAGGGTCTAAAGCCACTCGTCACACCTTTCCCCAGACGAGACATTTAGGACACAACCTGGTACAATGGAGGAAGCAGGGGGTCGCTTTCAGTATCTTCTACGGTAAGACTACCAGTAAGCGGAGCCCGTGACCGGGTCTCGTGTGACGTGCTGATCACAGGCCAGCCTGGCGATCGTTGTAAGATTACCCGGCATGTGGGTCATTTCAATGAGGCCTTGGTGTTGGAGGGGCGCTGCTGAAAGCCCCCCTGGTGCATCCGTCCGTCACCATTTCCTGACGCGGGACACTGAGCGCTGGCCCGTGTCCCGAGGGAACTCAGTCACCGGCAGAGATGGGAGGTGACAGGGTGTAAAAGAAGCTGAAGCAACTCCTGAAACTGCTCATTACAGCGAAGGGAGAGAGAGGGCACCTAAGAAAGAAAACAACCCGCACCCGAAACACTTCCTAAAAGATTCCAGGCTGGAGCTGGTCTGTGAGGAATTACTTTTGGAGGCGAAACGGGTAGAAAGAGAGGCGTGGAAGCAGGAGGACATTTGCTGAGTGAGCTGGGACCCGAAGCCGGTGGGAACAGAGGCTCCCAGGCCCCAGGGGACTGGAGGGGCCACACCCAGGCCTGAGGCTGCTCCAGCTGGGGCGGGAGGTTCTGGGGGGCCTGGGCCCCGGGAGGCGTGGGAGGGGCCGGCAGTGATGGGCAGACTGCACCAGGCTGGCTGGGACCAGACAGGTGAGAGCTCACGTTATCCAAGGGCAGGGAGGCTGAGGTCGGGCCTCCAGGAGGGAGGCTGAGAGCCAGGGGAAGGGCGGGGCGGGGGGGCGGGAGACTGTGGGTGTTGGAGAGTTTGGAGGAGAAGCTCCGGTTTATGGGCAGATCTCAGAGGGCTCTTAGGGAGAAGAGTCCCTTGGTGAGTCACAGGCTTGTTTCACACAGAATAACTAAACTTATCATTTCTTCCAGAAAGTAAGCTCAGGCCCACCCTCTGAATCTTTTTTTGGACGGTCAAGAACCTCTCAGGCGAATGAAAGAGACTCTCATGGTCTGAAGTGACTTTTAAAGAATCAAGTAGACAGTGCGTCTATTGAATTTTTTAAATCTTAAGACATGTACCATGAGATCTATGCTCCTAACCATTTTTTTAAAAAACACACCAGTATTTTTATTGATTTTTAGAGAGAGAGGAAGGGAGCGGGGGAGAGAGAGAAACATCGGTCGGCTGCCTCCTGCTCGCCCCATACTGGGCATCAGACCACAACCCAGGCATGTGCCCTGACCGGGGATCGACCGCAACCTCTGGGTGCATAGATGACCCCAACCTACTGAGCCGCACTGACCAGGGCCCTCCTCACCCTTTTTAAGCGGCTGGAAAGGACCGGACAGCGACGAGCCACAGGCACAGAGCAGACCTGATGCTCCTGCCCCCAGCCAAGGTCGCCTGTCCCACCAGGACGGCAAATACGCCCGTCAGAGAACGGAATCAGTTCCAGCAAACGGTCGATCACCGCATCGCCGAAATGCCTTTTTAGTCTCACAAGGGGAAGTTCTCCTAAAATGAAGAAGTTCCGTTCATTGAATTTACCCAGGAGAGCCTGGTAAACCAAACACAAGGCAAACCCACCCAGCGCAGTGCAGGGGCCGTATTTCTAGTCCGATTTCGTAGGAATTCTCGGAACCACTCGGTCCACGGGGGGGGAGGGGAAGTCAGGGGGCTGGGGTGGGAGGGGATGGAGAGGAAGACAGTGGCAGGAGGCACGGCTCCAGCCCGCCGAGGACAAGTGAAATCTCTAGAACCCGGGACGGGGGCGGGAGGGGAGACCTGGCTCTTCCCATCGAGGAAAACGCAAAGGCGCCCGAGACCTTTTCCTAACGCCCAGCACTGGCCCAGAGAGGAGGCGGCCTTCGGTCTGACCCCCGCAGCCCGGGGGCAGCAGTGACGCCTGCCCTTTGCGCCCCTCGGCCGAAGTGCCTCCTGAAAGGGCAGAAACAGGGCAGGGAGCAGCCCTTTCCCGCCGACGCTGCTGGGAAAGCTCCCCGTTGCTTCCATCCCCCAAACCCATTCACGGCTGTGCACATCCAGGCCCTCGGAGGTGGGGGTTGTATGGGTTTTCCAAAGGAGACAGCGAGGAGAACTTTAATGTGCGACGGGCGGCCTCCTGCCCCTGCCCAGCCTGAGACACTGCCCTGGGTTGCGACACTTGGATCCAGTTCAGGGAATCTTCCCCGCTTTCAAAACACATGACGTCGCGCTGCAAGCCTCGGTTATCGCCCCCCCGGCCCCGTAAAGCAGCCCAGCAAAGTCCCAACTTGCAACCAACAGGCCGCGCGCTACCAGAGAACAGTTATCTAACCTCCCAGAAATGGCACCCGGCAAGTTCTCCCCATAGCGCCGTCTGAAGGCCCCACGTCCCGTGGAAAATAAAGGAATATGCAGCTTGGTGAGCGGCCTCCGGTCCCACGGGGTGCTGAAGAGGTGCCGCCCGTGACGCAGCGAGAAGCGGGGAGCTCGGCAGCGCGCATCGGGGTTCACTGGGCCCGACACGCCCGGGCGCCGCGCCTGCTGCTGCAGGATCGAGGCAGGGCCTGTGCCCCCACGGAGCTGACAATCTAGGAGGAAGGGGGACAGACGGACACTGCCTACCGGTGTGTGTCTGCCACACCCGCACGGGCCGGCTGACTCAGGGAGAGCGAGAAGCTGCCTCTCCCGGTGGGTGATCACACACGTCCTCACTCACGCATTCTTTTCTCTACAGGGTGAATAACTTTCAGATGAAAGGGTGGGGCCATGAGTGGTCCAACCAAGGAAGGACTCCCGTGAGCTGCTCAGTCACCGTGCAGGGACCGATGTTACTCCTGCAGGACACCGGGGATGGGGACTGGTCACACGTGAGCCAAGGATTAAACATTCATGGACAGGTACAGCGTGAGAGCCAGGGTGATTTCCATACACTCCCCCCAGCTTCGGTGAGGTATAACTAACCAATAAAACCTGTATATACTTACAGTGTGCAACTTGATGATTTCTCACACACACGCACACACGCACACACACACGCTGTGAAACGACCTCCGTAGTCAAGTTCATGAACACATCTGCCACCTCTCCTGGTTACCATTTTTTTTAGAACACTTAAGATCTGTTTTCTTGATTAACCAAAGAAGTTACATGCATATAAGCATAACCCATGGACATAGTCAATAACGAGGTGAAGGCCTGGGGAGGGGGTGGGAGCGAGGTGGAGGGGTCAATTGGGGGGAAAAATGGGACACCTGTAATACTTTCAACAATAAAGATAAATTTAAAAAAATAAAAAAACCATATAGTTAATAATAATAATAATAAAAAAGATCTGCTCTCTTACCCCGGCTGGTGTGGCTCAGTGGCTGAGTGTTGACTCATGAACCAAGACGTCACTGGTTCGATTCCCGGTCAGGGCACATGCCCAGGTTGTGGGCTTGATCCCCAGTAGGGGGCGTGCGGGAGTCAGTGATGTTTCTATGTCTCTTTCCCTCTCTCCCCAAAATATTAATAAAAACATATTTAAAAAAATAATCTCTCTTAGCAAATTTCAAGTATACAGGCCAGTCTTGAGCACTGCAGTCAGAGTGTGTTTTTTTGAGTCTCCAAAGGCACTCAGGTCACATTCCACTGTATCAGGGGAGGGGGTCTGAGTCACTCTGGGCCTGTAGCCTCACTAGGTTCTGTCTCTTGGGGAAGGACTTGTAGCCCACTCAGGGTACCGAGTGTAGAGAAAAAAGGCTGCTCAGTATATCAGTAAAGAAGCCTGTCAGCCCAGCCAGCGTGGCTCAGGGGTTGAGCCTCGACCCGTGAACCAGGAGATCGTGGTCGGATTCCCTGTCGGGGCCCAGGCCCGGGCTGCGGTCTCCATCCCCAGTGAGGGGCGTGCGGGAGGCAGTCGATCGATGACTCTCATCTTTCCTCTCTTTCCTCTCTCTCTAAAATCAATAAAAACATTAAAAAAAGAGAGAACACTTTCAAGAGGCCTGGATTTTATAGCATTCATGTTCTTATCAGATTGGACAATATCATCAATGTGAGGTCTTCATAACGATAAGGTCTCGCAATGATAAGCACAGGGGCACTTTATAAAATGAGCAGTGGGGAGAGAAAGGGACGGTGGCGTCAGGCTTACTTGACCCCCCCCCCCCCCCGTGGACCATGATTCTTTTCTCCTTGACCTGAGAGCAAAAGTAGGATTTGTTAAAAATAAAACATTTTTGAAATACATTTTTATAGCGGAAGTCTAGCTCTCCAGTTTGAATGTTTTAAGTGAAATGAGTTACTCAATGTTCCTGCCAGTTTGGTACAGAGGAAACATTTATGGGGAAGACTCTGGCCTTCCGATCTGTGGCTTCAACAATGTAACTTGTGCTGGAGACTTAAAGCTATGAGTGTAATTACAAGGCAGTTCTGACATGGACATGCAGAAGCCCTGGCTGGGGGTGTTGGCTGGGGGTGTCAGTCCCTGTTCAGGTCCTGTTTCTCATGTGTGCCCCCGGCTTCGGAGCTGAGGCCCTATGCCAACATCTTCTCGAATTTTCTGTCTGTAGAATCCAACCTTTTGAAATTTCTGAGCCCTCACACACACTCACTACTGGTTTTCTCCAGCTGGACTCGGTCACTCACAGCCACTTTGCATGAACAGATGTGGAAGCCGTGAGATGAAGTTTTCCTGCTCCAGCGAGGACGTCTGCAGACCGCTTGGGGATGTGTCTGTGAACAGGGTGTACAGACGCTCTCGGTGGATGCCCACCCGCAGCCTGGGCATCGTCTCACAGAGCTCCTAGCAAGGGCAGGGCCATGGTCCAGAGCTGGGAGTGTCACCCTCATCCTGAGCCCCGGCTCCAGCTGCTACCGCTCTCCTGAGATCAAATGTCCCCAGGCTGCAGCCGCCACGGCCAGTCCCTCCGTTTGGAAAAGAGGCCCTGTTTGTGTTTTGCAGCTTAGCTGTAACCTGCTCCCTCGATGTGGGAGTTGGAGAGCGTGGGGTTTCCCAGAGGAAGTGCCCTCCCTTCTGGCCGTGCCATCCTTCCCTGGGCGCTATGATGTCACATCCATTCACGCGCTCACTCTATAAACACTCACTGATCTGAAAGGTGGTGAGAAAACCTTTAACCACATCCCTGTCTCACTGTATAAACCATGTGGACCAAAAGAGCAACTGAGAACAAAGGACAGCCATGTGGAACAAATGGACAAACTCTGAACACTCGACATTCAGCAAAAGAAACTAGACACGTGAGAGTCCATACGGAATGGTGCCATTTATACAAAATTCAAGAATAGGCAAAACTAATCCATTGGGGCAGTGGTTCCTGCATCCCAGAGAGGGGCACAAGAGGCCTGCTGTCCTGATCTGGGTGCGGGGTTTGGGTTTGTGTAATTCATCCAATGCCCACCTTTGATGTGTGTGCAGCTTTTGACCCTGTTCCACTTGAATTGAAAACTTACTTGAAAGAATTCTAGGGAGCTGCTCCCTATGAGGAAAGCTGCCTGGGGCATCAGAGCCCCATCAGGAACTCAGGTTTCCAGAAGGGAGCCGAGCAGGGGCTGGCAGAAAATGCCAACGGGGAGGCGCAGGGCCCTCACGGCCTCTCACCGCAGGACCTGCAAACACGAGGTGCTGCTCTAACTGGGTTCCTCTGGACGGCTGCCAGGGGTGGGGTTCTGAGCTCATTGCGGGCACAGAAGTCTCACCTGCCTGCCTGAGAGCAGAAGCCGGGAGGGCAGAGGCCTGGTCTCCCAGAGCCTGTGATCGGGGATCTACCTGCACACAGGTAGAGCTCATCTTAGTCACATGAAGACTTGCAACTGTCTTGGTTCCATGCCATCAAGCCCTTCAGTTGCTAGAGTAACCTTCTTTTGTAGCATGACTAAGATACATTGTTACTGGTGTCAAACAAATAAGGTTACAATAAGGACCATGAACCGACCTGTTCTGCCCCCCATTCCAAACTGAGTCAGATAATAGAAAACACTGAACCCTGGCTTAGGAACACTTGGTTTCCAACCTCAGATGCTTGCCTGTTACCTGGGAAGAGCTGTGTGTGTGCATGTGTGTGCATGTGCGTGTGTGTGCCTCTTCCTACACTCGACCTGCCGTCTGTTGAAAATGTAAACTTGTAACAATACATAGTTGCCCTGCACATTTCAGACTCGACATTCTCAACTTGTTATGCAAAGCAGGGGTCAAGCAGTGCAAAGACTGCAGGGACCTGGCATCCGTCCTGGGACTGGGACTGGGACTGGGCGGGAGAGGGCGGGGCACACAGGAAGTCCTCCGCGTGATTGACAGGCTTGACGTAAACGCATCACCTGACAGCAGCAGCCCCAGCCTCGGCAGTAAACGGAGGTGTGGGAGTGAGGCCTGTGGGGAGCAGTGTCCCCGCTGTCCCAGCAGCCCCCCTGCCTGTGAGCCTAGACCCTGGAGAAGGCTGCCAGGAACCCCCTGAGGTTTAGAGCTCTGCGAGTCACTCTTCTATCCTGTGGCTGATTACAGACTCTAATGTAAAAGACAGAAAAGCTAAGATCTCACGTAACGATACAACTTCTTAAACGTGTTACAGGTCGGTGCGCGTTGGGTGAGCAGGATTCATCAAAGCAGCCACCGCGACTGAATACTGACTCTGTGGACCATGTGTGAGGTGTTCCTGCAGTGACTCTGGCAGCGAAGACCCTCGTTCCCGGGCTGGACGTGGGGTTAAGAGAGTCCATGCCTTAAAGTGCCTGTCACACTTCGATTTGATGGTACTTTAGTATAAGAGTCTTGGTGATATTTTAACTTAGGGTATTTTTTGAAGCCATCTTAACTTTTCATGCAAATTTTAAAAATAAAAAATTAAAGGCTACAAAATGTTTCATTACCTCTATGCAATGTCCTTCTCTCAAAACCTGATATTTATATAGGTTGTAACACTATATTTCATTGTAATGGCAGGAAACCCCCCCACAAACATGTATATTAATACTGTAAGTCTATTGGACATGGGCACTGTAGGAGAGAATGGATTCTCCAACTATGTCAAGGCCAATGGTTTCTTGTTTAAAAAAATTAGAAATGGAGATTTTTAAAAAGCACTATTTTTTTTAAAAAACATTACTAAATGTCCAGTGTTAAGGGACTATCAAATAGATTATTGCACAGAGATATAAGATTGAGTGCTCTAACCAACATCTGTTAAAAACATTAAAAGGCATGAAAAACATCTCAGGATATGCTGTTCATGAGTAAAAACCCACAACACACACTAATACGTAAACGACGTTTGTCTCCGGGGGACAAGATGATATGAGGTTTTTCTTTACCACACCACGCTTTTCTATAGTCTCCTAACACTCCAGAGTGGCCCGGTCTTACTTTTTAAATTGAAGAGAGGGTGTTGAGTTTGGGGAAGAAGGAAAGCAGCCACTCGCAGGGTCTTTCCAGAGCACTGTTTCCAGCCCTGACCACACAGTGGAGTCCCCGGGAGGTTTTGAGCCCCAGTGCCTGGACCGAGGACACCAGAGCGTTTGTTCAAGCTCCCGGGGGGGGGGGGGCAGGACCACGGCAGTAAGGCCTGTGCGCTGCTTCGAGATCTGTGGGCATTTGGACGAGACTTGAACTCATATCAAAAAATTCCAGAGTCAGACACAGCCCCGCTTCTTATCTGATTGCCCTGGGGTCACGGTCAAGGCTGCGTGTTCAGGGATGTTTGTGTCTGGACGAAACTTCTGTGAACTTACAGAGCTGGGTTTCCAAGCTGAGGTTTTGGATCGATAGTGAACATAACTGGAGTTTTTTAAAAAAAAGCTTTTCAAAACACATATATGTACGTATTGATTTTTTTAGAGAGAAAGGAAGGGAGGGGAGAGAGAGAGACACATCCATGAGAGAGAAACACTGATCGGCTGCCACCTCTACGCCCCTTCCTGGGGATCAAACCCACAGCCCAGGCACGTGCCCTGACAGGGAATTGAACCCATAACCTCTTGGTGCAGGGACGATGCTGAATCACTGAGCCACGCCAGCCAGGCCACATAACTGAAGTTTTCAATGAATTCCCCCTTCCTCGCTCCTCACTGGAGGAGACCCATGGAAAAAATATGGGGAGTGTGGGAGGGGACTGTCTTGTCTACGGGGCAAAAACGCACTGTGTGCACACCCAGGACTTCACACCGTCGGAGGGAAAGCAAAAGCGAAACCACTCCCTGCAGCCGGGCCAGAGCCGGGGCTCGAAGGCGTCGGCAGCCGCATTTCACTGGGGAGGGAGAGGAAACCGCCTGGTGCCCGGTGACGTGGCTGGAAGTTGTTTCCTGGGATTGCCGGCTGCTCACTGCACCGGGCACGTACAGGCCCCGCTCAGTCACCACGAGATGGGTCGGAGCTATCGGACTGGGTCGCTGTTACTCAGATGTGCTGGGAATGAGCTGTTCCTGTCACCGGACTTGCTGTGTAACAGAAGGATCAGTAACAGAGTCTCTGAGTGCGGGGAAACCCTGGGCCACCTGTCGGGAAAGCTCTCCTATTGCTCGAGGGTCCAGACTTTGGTCCGGTTACCTCCCTCTTTTCAACTCTCAAAAGTGTCCTGGTCTGGAGGGAAAATCATAGGGACAGCCTGAGTCTACAGGGCCACATCTGACCTTCCTTCCACAGGCGTCTCAGGGTGCCCACGATACAGGGGCCACCTGTCCTAGGAGACCCAGGAGGCTGGGGCCGGGCACAGGTGACAGCTCCAGTGTGACCAGGAGCTGTGTGGAGTCATGAAAAGTGCACAGGACTGAAGTGAGGAGACAGAGAACAGGGCTGGGACAGTGCCGCTAAGCGCCTGCGTGACCGAGCCAGTTCAAAGCCCCGAGGACAGCGAGTTCATAGCCTAACCGAGGACTGTCACAACCTCACGTTTCATCCATGGTTTCCGGTCTTTCAATCCGAATGGGCTCACTTTTCTGGTGAGACTGTTTGTGCCCAGACTCAGTGGCCCGGCTCCCTCCTGATCTGGAAGGGGGTCGGCCACCCCCACGCCGCCCTGTCTGCCTCTGGGCCTGCCAGGGAGCCCCACCGGTCGCACTGAGGCCCTGTCTAGACGATGCTGAGGGCCTTGATTGAAAGTGACAGCCCCCAGCTAATCATCTGTTTGTTCTGACCCCAAATTACGGGTCTGGCCACGGAACGCTCCCACCAGCTGCCTCCGTCGCTGGGTGCTGTGCCCTCAGGTTGGCCCCGATCCTGTCACCTGCCACCCTGGGCTCTTTGCTGGCTGAGCCCGGACCACAGAGACTGAGCCACAGCCTTGGCAATGTCATGAGCACAGTGCTCCGAGGACAGTGCCGATGTGGACGGGAGTGGCCACGGGACGCGCGCCTGAGCTGCCACTCTCTGAAGGTTTTTTCACATTATACGGGGCCAGCTGTACACACAGAGCACATGCTCATGGTCATCACATTGGGTTTTTCCAACCCGAGGAGGTGCCGAGGAGGCGTCTGCAAAGGGCGGCTTTTCTGCATCAGGCAGAAGGGGCTCTGCCGCCTCGTTGCCTGTGAATCGTGTGCACTGGGCAGCCAAGGGTGTTTCAGGGGCGGAGAGCCCAGGGTGGGAGTCAGCCCCCTCCCCCCGTTGCGGTCCAGTTCCAGTCTGCCTTGTGTTAATGTCACATCTCCGGCCCAGCCCCCCACCTCTCCCCACTCCCGTGTCCCTGTCCCAACACCAGTCCTGGGGGGTCTCGGGTTAGACGTGACAATGTGGCCGAAGGCATTTATTAGCACGATGCCTGGGGCAGAGCCGTGCCCCTCCCCCTCTCCCTTCTTTAAAAACGTGCCCTTTTCTTGGAACCATCTCAGGCCCCCTCAGTGGGGTGTTTGTGTGGCTTTGCTGGTGGGTGGGCTGGCGACGTGAAGTCCGGTCCTTTGTCCCTTACAGAGAGCTCTCCAATACAGCGAACACAAGGGCGGCCGCCTGGCTCCTCAGGGTGACACCTGTCTGTGATCTCATCTCAATTCCATTTTCCCAACTGAAGGGGCTCGCCCGGGTCAGGCCGGCTCACTTGCAGGGCAAGTCCGGGATTCGCGTCTATAGGATGTCACTCGGTCTGGAGAGCGACAGGACTTTAGTGTGTTCCAGCCCAGTCCGGGCAATTTTAAAGCCACGGACACTCTCTGCTGCACTTGATTCAAGGCGGCTGGTGGGTCCCACCCCGAGCCTGTCTGCAGCAGTGGTAACAACAGGCTCAGGGAACCGAAATCTGAGGCTAATTAAAAAAAAACACCAAAAACGGAAAAAGAGGTGTGAGGGTAAAAAAAATAAAAAAATCCAGCAAGCAAGATGAAACCTGCCTCATCGGCAGCTGCCCCGAAACCGGTTCCTGCGGATTGTACATCAGACCCGGCTGCCTGAGCCGCAAACCACACACTGTCTGAGGAGGGGAGTGGGAACCTTTAGATCTGGTGCACTCTGCTGGGGCCGGGATCTCGGGGGCCTAGGACTCCGGGGCTGGCGGAGTGGGGCAGGGTGGGGTGGGGGTGGGGTGGGGGTGGGGAGCAGGGCACCGCCCCACGTGGTCCCCGCCCCTGCCGGCTGGCAGATTTCTCCGGGCGAGTGCAGTCAGCTGTCTGCTGCATTCAGCGATTCCAAATTCGATTTCTATGGTTTCTGAATCAGTTCCTGGGATATCAATGGAGGGGGTAGCAACGCGATGCTTCCAGGAATAAAAGCTCGGGATGGCTGGAAACCCCCCAAGACCACTCTCGGGGAGGAAGCTTTTCTAAGGCACTCGAACCCCTCCGTTTCTGCAGACTGTCAACGGAAAATGAAATCACTCCCTTCTTGGCTTGGAAATGCGTCTCCAGCTACCTCACACCTGGGCCCAGGATCTGCCAGCGGCCAGCTGGTCATTGTGCAGAGAGTCTGGTGGCTGGCGGCCAGCGAGAGGCAGGAGAAAGGAAAGCGGAGCTCAAATTGGGCCCAAATAAAGTCTGAAAAGCAGGATTTGAAATCCGACTTCCGGATGTGAGCAGACAGCCACATGCAAGCCCCGGGACTGGGATCCCAAGGAAGAGAGAGGGCTGCCCGGCTCCCTGACCGCTCGGGAAGGAGTGGTTGCATCTGAATTTCTTGGTCACAGATACATTGCTAACTGTGCTGTAAATAAGTTAATCATCTTAAACCATTAAGATTCAAAACAAAGGCCTGTAGATCAGTGAGGTCAGTGCCACCTGGGCTGTGCCCCACCCCTGCCTGCCTGTCCGGGTGGCTCTGGGAGGGGAGGTGGCACCAGGCCCAGGGACTAGCCCAGGAAGGCCGCCCAGGCGTGGCCCTGAGACCACGGCACGCTGCTCTACTATCTGCTGGGTTACCGGGGCTCGGTCACAGAGACCCCTGTGCTCCCGCCTCGGTCGCATTCCCTATGAGAGTGTGAAGCCTCTCTCTCTGGAAACCCTCATGTTCATGTGAACGTCCTTCCCACCCCCTTCTCTCAACACTACGTGCTTGTATCATGATATCTCAGAACTTTTAAAATTTTTATTAATTCTCACCCGAGGATATTTTTTCCATTGCTTTTAGAGTGAGTGTGGGGGGAGGTGAGAGAGACATCGATGTGAGAGAGACGCATTGACTGGCTGCCTCCTGCAAGCACCCTGACTGGGGCTGGGGGTGGAGCCTGCAACCCAGATACATGCCCTTGACCCAGAGTCGAACCTCAGACCCTTTGGTGTGCAGGCTGACGCTGTGACCACCGAGCACTCCGGCCAGGGCAAACCTTTCTATCTTTCTGTGCCCCTAACACACCTTCCTGTTCCGCTGGCTCCAGCACCGGGTTCGGGAGTCGTTCGTTGTAAAAGCACAACCAACCCTAGAGTGGGACCCTGCTTCCTCTCCCTGCTGAGGTGTCCCGAGGAGCTATTTTGCTGCAAACTCAAAAAAGAGAATGGTTTTGTGTCTGTTTTTGATTCTTAAAACACCAAACAGGCCTCTTTGTCATGTGAGTAAACCCAGGCCCACAGTCCTCAGCCCAAAGGACCCACAGAATCTGTCCTTAGAGGCAACAGTTTGCACCTGAGCCAGGGAGAAGCTTCGCTTTAAGGTCTCCGATGGAACGAAGCCATTTGCAAAGGCGAAGCTCTGACTCACGGTGACTCACCTGGGAACGGGAGGGAGGCTCTGGGCTGCTGCCTCGAGACCTGTCTCGTCTCGCTTTCTGCTTGGTCTCTGGCACAAGGATCCCTCACCACCATCCGCAGCAAGCGTTAGGCTCTGAGCCTTGATTTTTTTTGTAGAGGGTCACGAAGCTGCACCTCGGGGAAACGTCAGCCCGAAGTCCCCGTTCCCCGGGAACACGTCCCAACACCCCATCCCTCGATTCTCTTTACGGAGCTCCTGACGGGAATAGCATCCCGGGTTCACTGCGGTAAAATCTGATCCTTGGAAAGAATGAGCCACCCTCGATCGCTTTGTTTGGATTGCATCAATATTTCATGTGGAAAGAGACTTTAAGTGACTCTGCAGACGCCATAATTTAATCCCCTGCACACGTCTAACTTCCACGGCCTCGGAATTCGCTGCCTAATAAGGCAGCCCTTTCCCCGACCCCTTGCCCTGCCCGACACTGCCCCTCCCTCCCGGTCTCGTCTCCCTGGGTCATGTCACCCTATTTCTCTTAATGAGCATTGACCTTCGTCAGAAATTCCCTTGCTTTTTGTACTTTTACTTCTGCATCTTGTGACATTTCCAGTAAAACGCAAGTCCCCCGAGAGCGGGAGGCTCGCACAGCCTGTGTTCCCACTGTCGAGGGCATGGCCAGGACCCGCCACCTGTTGAGTGCTAGTAACTCTCGGCCTGAGGAAGTGGACCTGAAAGTCCACTTTGGTGCCAGCTCACTTCCACCCACTTGTCTCGTGTCCGGCCGCCCTGAGCCCTCTGGGTTACATCTCCCAGTTTGGAACGACGGCCTTCGGGAAATCTGAGGGTGGCTGCCTGTCTGCAGCGCGGTCCCCACCTTGCCTGTCCTGACTCGGCGTCCTCAGCTCTTTTTGTTGTTAATTCTCACCTGAGGACATTGTTTTCATTAATTTAGAGAGAGTGGAAGGGAGGGAGAGAGGGGAAGGGAGTGGGGGGAGAGAGAGAAACATCGATGTGAGAGACGCACGTCGACGGGTCGCCTCCCCCATGCGCCCCGACCTGGACCGGGGCTTCTCTAGGCGCCTACGGGAAGCACCGCCTGGTTCGGGGGCAGAGAACGCCGCATCTCTGACCCCGAGGGATCGCAGCCAAGAGTCACCTCGCCTTCAGCGATTCCAAATTCGATTTCTATGGTTTCGCCAATGAGGACGAGAAGAACTTCTGTTTCGACTTCATCTTTCAAGGATGGTAACTACAGGGAGGCACAGATCGCTAAGAGATCCGGGGGGATCCAGTAAAAAGGGGTCTCCCAACAGTGGCCTCCAGAATTTGGAAACAAATATGCCCTGGACAAGCGGGGTCACCCCTGCCCTTTACCAGTGCTCTGCGCCCAGGACATTGCAGGGATGTGGCGAGAGGAGACAAGATGGGGCACCCCCCCCCCCGCACCCACTCCTCACTCACTCGCACCCTCTGTTGTGGGTTATACTGCGAATTTCACCTGACATTCATCAGACAGGAACACCTAAAATAATAGATTTTTTATGTCACTTCACTCCACGGGTGCTGTAGAAAACAAAATAAAACAACAAAGAAGAGGGTGTCTGTCACCGAATCAACAAATCCCGGTGGGTGTTTTTCCTCAAGGAGGGAACACTATTCTGTTTTTTTTTTTCCTGACAAAACAGACTGACCTTTCTTGTGACTTTTCCCTAATTTTCCTGGGAAAGGCAGGAAGTTAGCAATACACGTATGCGCCGGCTTTTACCTCTATATTTATTTCAACATGTCTGTCACGAGAACGAACTCAAGAACACTTGGGTTGTGAGAGTTGAAGGCGACTCAACATCCCTCACCAGGGGGTATATTGGTTACAACTGATGGACCGACACGGATGCATCATAATCACTCAAGCCCACGGCTTATGTTAGGGGTCACTCTGGTGGCGGGCGTACCTTCCACGGGCTTGGACAAATGTCTCATGACACGTATCCACCGTTATAGGATCCAACAGCATCGTTTCATTGCCCTAAAAATCCTCTGTGCTCCGCCTACTTGCCCCCCCCCCCCCGTTTTGCTCTTTCCCGGATGGCCAGAGAGGCAGAACCACACAGTACGTAGCCTTTTCTAACTGGCTTTTTTCACTTCGGCAGGTGCATTTAGGATTCCCTCGCATCCTTTCACGATCTGATAGCTCGTTTTAGCACCGAGCAGCACCCCATTCCTCAGCTTTTTCACCGACCCCCTACTGAAGGGCATCTTGGTGGCTTCTAAGCTTTGGCAACTATGACTAAAGCTGCTATAAACATCCTTGCGCAGGTTCTGTGTGGACATAGGTATTTAAGTCCTTTGGGTAAATACCAAGGGGCACAAAGGCATTTCTTGCATAATTTTTTTTAAAGCCTTAATTTAAGATATAGGAATGAAGGGGAAACGTGGTGAGGAGCTGAGGCAGCACTGTCACACCGCGGTGGTCCAACTTAGGGAATCCTTGAAAGTGCAGCAGCAGTGCAAACTGCTGGCAGACAGGCTTGTCCTAACTTTCAAAAGGAGAAAGATGACGAGGCTCAATATCCACCTCAGGAAAAAGATACTGTTATTAAAATTTGATGTATGTGCGTTTAAAGACCGAGGGCTTGCTCTTTGCACTTCCAGGGAGTGCGGTAAACACAGGCTGCGTGGTTAACTTGTTTCATTTGGGCAGCGCTACAGAGTTGGTAGATCCCGCAGCAGCTGAAGCCCCTCGAGATCTGGATACAATGTATCTGACAAGTTTCCCGTAGAAGGAAAGAGCGGTGGCGGACAGGGCTTCACGGGCTCCTGCAGGGTCGACAAAGCCTATTACAGTGGTTGCTTTCCAAGCAGATGAGGGGCACTGGAGTAAACACTGGGGGGCTCAGTCCTGCTCAACATTTCTGTCAAGACTCGGTAAATAAAGCCACAGGAATCGCGATGACACCACGTCAAGGGGAACTGTGTGCCGAATGACAGTAACGGATCACAGGTGACCTCCAGAAGTCAGAACGAGGGCATGTTGATGACAGCATTAATTTCAAAAGGGACAAGCGGCATGTGCTTAGGTCCCAAAGCCGGTTCTATGAAGGGAGAGGCGGGGCAGGGCGCGGCCCAGGCCCTGGTGGCCACCTGCCACTCCACCAGGTCCCCTTCCAAGCAGCCCAAGCTGACCTGTCACTTTGTCCAAGTGACAGGAACTGTCAGCTGGTTGCAGGGCTGCTCAGCGTCCGGAAAAGAGCAATCAGCTGTCTTTCAATGGAGTTAAACATGCTAGCATGTGGCATCGGGGGTCAAAACAAAGGGGAGGCGGGGACACAGCTCTTGTACGGTAACAAGTTAAAGGACATTGTTAGAGCTATCAACACAACGGATGCAGATTGTCCCCGGCAGTGGTAGGTTCCATGTCACTGGCAGTGCTCACGTGGCTCTAACAGCCACCAGCCCCAGGTGCTAAGGCGGCCGCCAGCTTCCTGTTGTGCGTCCTAGCGAGTGCAGGACCCTGAGGACCTGTGAGGGGTGACAATGAGGTTCCCCCGCATGGCGAGCTAAGTGGGCAGAAGCTGAGACCCCTTCAAAGCCTCAGGTCGCCCCCGCTGTGAGCAGGTCGCTCTGCAAGGAACAGCTGCGGCGGCTCTGAGACCATCAGGAGGAGACGCAGGACAGGGGGAGAGAACTTCCTGTGGACCTTGCTCTCTGGAGGGCGAGCCCCCACTCCAGGCTTCGCCCAGCCCTGGAGGATCTGGCCCGGGCGATGTTTGCAAGACGGAGCCCACACAGCTGTTTATGCGGAACATCTGCTGGGCAGAGGAGGGGTGTGAGCGAGCAGCTGGGACGGCGCACTCGGGGGACTGCGAGCTCGTGATGTACCAGGGAGTGAACGCCCTGGGAAGCACTTGGCATAATTGGAATGAACAAAGGAGGTCAGGTGGCTCAGATTGGGGGCTCTGTGACCTTCCAGAAAGCTCCATGGGCATGGCCAGGTGTCCCGGAAGGAGCAGGTCGCTTCCGGATGCCACCTGCTGCTGAGGTGCCCCCGCCCCAGCCCACCACGAACACTGACCTCTTTCCGAAAACTGTCTCTGACTGCACGGAGTGCTTCTGTGCAGTGCATCTTAGAAAACTTAACCGAGAAGAGAAGGAAGCCATGGAGCCCGCCCCCCCCCCCCGCCAGCTGCCCCCCATAACAGCTGTAAACAGCAGCACAGGAGCACCCGCTGCAGCTCCGAGAGCGCAGACAAGTCGTTCGTCTGTCCTTTCCTCTCAAAAACGTTCCAGTTACTACACTAAGTTAGAATGCAGGGCCTTTGTCTTTTCTTTTTTCTCTGATTCCACATCTGTTCACAGAAGTTGGCAGGGGCCTTGGGAGCGGCTGTGAAATCCAGACACTGCATTCTCACGAGCCAGACCCTGGGGCGGGCGCAGAGCCGCCAGCAGGAGGATGCCCCCAGCCTGGGGAGACGGCTCTCGGGGGGACGTGCTGCTGGGCAGCGGGCACCCCAAGCAGGTGGCCTGGGCACAGTGGGCCCCACGGAGTCTGACTGTGGCTGTCAGGGCTCCAAGGCACAAGGTGTTCCTTCCGTAGCAGGCTCCCGAGTCCCTCCCGGCCGCAGGGACCTGGGACCCCGCTATTCCATCCGAGCAATCATCGCACCGATTCATGAGAGGGACGCCGCCTCCCCTCTCCCGGCTGGTACCATCACACAGGCTTCCCACACTGACAGCCAAAGGACGGCTTTAAATCTTAAGTGAACGTAACATTAAAAAAGAAAAATCACTCATCCTTTGGCCCAAAACTAAACAAGTCAGGTGGGGCTGCCCCCTCTCCCCCCAAGAACTGGCCTCCGCTGCATCAGGTGACATTTCTATGTAATTGATGAGACACGGGGGCGTCAACCAGCCCAAATCCTCAGGGCAGTCCGGGCGTAGGACCGTGATCCAGTCCAGTCCACGGAGAACCACGCCCCGCGGTGCGGAGAGAACAGGCAAGATGGAGAACGCAGGAGCATTTGAGAAACTGATTTTCACGTGCCCCAGAGAAAAAAGACAGAAAGAAGGGTGAACACAGGGACATTTATTCACGGTCGGCTCGTGGCGAGTGCTGCCCAGGCCCTGGGACCAGCTGTCCTGGGCTGTCCTGCACACAGCAGGGCCGTGGGAGGCTCCCCGAAGCTGCTACATTGTTTCACTGAAGTGAGAGTCAGTGAGTTCACATGACCACGAGCCACGGCTCTCAATGGTCCAAAGTGCTTCTGCTAAATCGGTTGGGGCCTTTCTAATATTTCAAACAAACCTGCTTCACGTGCCAAAGAGCAGCGTCTGTCCAGAGCCCACGATACAAACGCGCCCAGAGCTCGATGCTTTTACATCTTTACCCTGCGTCCAAAATGGACCCGAGATGACAACCTGGATACGAAGCCCCGGAGCATCGTGAATCAGCGGAGACCAGGTCAGAAAGGAAACTGTTAGAGGCTCTCGAGCAAATCATTACGGACCCTTAGTGGAAAACTAGGACCTATATGTGGGTCTCCAACTTAAGATGCTCCAAACACTGGTCCATCGACTGCCCAAAACTAGACGGTCGCAAACCTCTCTATGACCGGGCGCCCTAACACGACAGGCCAGTGTGTCCCCAAACGATCACGGTGGCAGAGGGAGGGCCCACGCCCTCGAGGCCCACGGCGTCCCGCAGACCTCGCAGTCCTGGCACTCGGACGAGGCAGAGGCCGCTCGTGACCGACCGGGAGCTCTCCCCCCGCCCCCCGAGGATCGGGGCTGGGGGCTGGGCCAGGCCGCTTCTTTTCCTTCCTCAGCAGTCAATGGAAACTCACTCCTGAGATGAATTTCCTCCAAGTGAATCGATGTTATCGCCAGATGTCACGCCGCCAAGCTGCGCCTCCTGAGGAAACGCTTTCCTCTGTGATGGGGAAAACACAGCGTCGAAGAGCCAGGAGCAGCTCCGTACAACACGTTCCATGTCTTGCGTCTCACGCACAGTGCTGGCCGTGCTGGGAGCTGGTGGGCGCACGTCCCGTCCCCGTCTGGTTTGGCGATCATCTGCCACTGAGCCGACGCTTGACGGAACCAGCTGCCTCGTGTCTGTCGGCGCCTCCACTCTCCCGTTTCCTTGCTTGGAAACTGCCGGGGCTTCCGGGAACTCGCCAGGGGACGGGAGCCGCCGTGGAGCACGGCCTGAGCTCCGACACGAGGCGTTAAACGACACCTCCCGGGAGAGACCCAGACGGGTCAGTCCTTGGGGAGCACGTTAGGAAAACTCTCAGATGCAAAAAACAAAACAAAACTGAACAAAACCCCAGACTCTAGCAGAGAGTTTCCATTAAAATCAGAATGAGCATAAATGCAGTTTCCTCCTCAAACGGTCGCTTCTTCGTTGCTGACTGTCAATAGCTATGAACAGAAGTGACTGGGTGCAGGAGAGAGCTGGGTGAGCCGAGAGGACCAGGGCCGAGTGCAGGGGGCGCCGTCGAGTCGCGGCGAGGAAGGCCCTCGCTGTGCGCATCGGCCATGAGGGCTCCGGCCGGGTCAGGCGCAGTGGACCGGGGTCGGTCTGTGGCCAGGACGGTCACCTATGTGATGTTCTACTAACTGTACGTCACCAGTTTTTGGCTACAAATTAGCCAGGCCAGTGACTCCCCAACCAAGTGCAGTGAAAATGACCAACAGAACCACCAACACAAAACTGATTCTATGGAAAAGCACAGAAATATGGTTTCCATAAATTCAAAAACAAAAGGAAGTAAAACTAACAGAGTGGGAGGCAAAACCTGACAAAAGTCTGCGAAAGGCCTGGTCCCACAGGAGGTCACAGGCATCGGCGGTGAAAGGGACCCCCGAGGCCACCCAGCTCTTCTCTGCACGAACATTGAGATCAAGACACACAGAGGCGAATGGATTTTTCAAAGTCCCAATTAGGTTTGGGCTCTTTCTACTAAAATTAAAAGGCCCGTGTGAAATGTGGGCTAGTCCCAAGGATGGGGCACCGAGAGGTAACCAGTTAAGCGAAGCTGGTCCCGACAGGTTTTCAGACTAGAACTCAGTACTCTAACTGGTTACTCATAGGAATGCTGGCAACAGAAGCCCTCCGGGGCCTCACCTCTAATCCAGTCTAGAAACAGATCTCCAGCAACATCATCAAAGCCGCATTAAAAAGGGACCTGCTGACTCAGTGATTCCACTTTTGGGAATACATCCTAAGAACCCCAAAACACTGATTTGAAAGAACTTATGCATCCCTATGTTCACTGCAGCTTTATTTACAAGAGCCAAGATCTGGAAACAGCCCAAGTGCCCGTAGCAGAGGACGAATAAAACAGCTGCGGCACATTTACACCGTGGAATACTACGCAGCTGTGAAGAAGGACCCCGTACCCTTTGGGGCGGCATGGAGGGACCCGGAGGACATTATGCTGAGTGAGAGAAGCCGGGCAGAGAAAGACGAACATCACACGATCTCACACGTGGAATCTAATGAACAAAATAAACTGATGAATGAAAGAGACAGACTCACGGACAGAGAGCAGGCTGACAGCTGTCAGAGGGGAGGGGCGTGGGCAGAATGGGTGAGAAGGGTGAAGGGACTTAAGTGAAAAATAACCCTCACAGACACAGACGGCACTGTGGCCGCTACCAGAGGGAAGGGGGGCGGCAGAAGGGGGTGAAGGCTGGGTAAAGGGTGGGGATGACACCTGAGAGGGGGCTCTAGGCCTAGACGCCACGGAACAACAAGGAAACGGGAGCTGAGTGAGGTGCACGCCCCAGCGGCCCACGGAGGAGGCTGACCCGGTAACTGGGACAGCTCACTGGCCAGCGAGCCGGCCACCCGGCTGCACCCTCTGGGGCATTTCCCCGGCTCCTCAGAGGAATCTGCAGGCCTCAGCATCTGACTGAACCGTCAGGTCGGATGCAGAGGGACGCGAGGCACAGTTACAGACCGTGGCTCAGGACACTGCAGTGCAGGCCACGCTGCTCCCAGCACGGCGGGAACGCGAGCGGGGCAGAGGCGGCTCCGCCCGGGGAAGGCTCCCTTGGTCCGCGGCGCTTCGCCCGGCTTCAGCCCTGTGTGAGCACCGAGGTGGGGGTGGCTCAGCCCCTGCCCGGGGCTCCTCAGACGGCCGGGGGGGCCCTCGTCTGAGTTCAAGCCCTGCTCACCGACTCTTGCTGGCCACAAGTCAGGGCCAGAGTTTATTTTACTTTTTAAAAAATATCTTAGCCCGGCCGGGCGTGGCTCAGCGGTTGAGCGTCGACCTGGGATCCAGGCGATCGGGGTTCGATTCCCGGTCAGGGCACATGCCCGGGTTGTGGGCTTGATCAGTGACTCTCATCATTGATGTTTCTCTCTCTCTCTCTCCCTCTCCTTTCCTCTCTCTGAAATCAATAAAGATATATTTAAAAAAAAAATTAAAAAAAAATACCTTAACATTCAACAATTGGGATTTATTTATTTACTTTAAAAAATAAGTTTTCATTGGTCTTTTAGAGAGAGGAAGGGAGAGGGAGACAGAGATAGACACACCAATGATGAGAGAGTGGTTGATCGGCCGCCTCCCGCGCGCCCCCGACTAGGGAATGAGCCCGCAAGCCGGGCAAGTGCCCTGACTGGAAACGGAACCGGTGACCTCTTGGTTTATGGGTCAGTGCTCAACTCCTGAACCACACCGGCCGGGCGGGGCCACGTTTTCGAGCAGAGTAGGGCCCTGTGGACCAGCAGCCTGGGCATTTCCCGAGTCCTTGCACGGTGCTTGGCCCTGCGCCCGGACAGGTGCAATGAAGGTGCGTGTTTGTTAGAGGGAGGCTGCCGGGGAGGACCGCTGACAACTGACAACACGCCTCTCCCCAGGATGACGTCGCTTCCCTTCCGGGACTGGGACCAGTTTCTCCACCCGCACACCTTCCTGCGTGTTAGGAAATTTCATCTCCTTTTGCCCCTTAAGAGATAAGCGCAGGGAAGGACGCGCCGACCACAGCCGAGCACGACAGCTCTTCTCTAGTCACTGCTGATCCTTCTGCTCAGAAGGCCCGTTTGGCGGTGTCGCGGGCAGCTTCCTCTAGAACACGATAGGATGAAAAGACCCCTCGTCTTCAGGTCAGAAATTGGGGTCCACGTGCTGACTCTGTTGCTTACAACCCGGTGGTCTCGGGCAGCGGTCCCGAGGCGGCCACGGGAGACCACGGGGCGAGAGCTACGCACAGCGCCCGACATCCGGGAGCATATCCTCGATCTCGAGTAAACAAAATCCACATTAAGACTCCCTCATGTGCAAAAGTAGAGTTTGTTTTTTATGAAACACCCAACTGAAGGTCAGGCGTCTGAAAGTCAGAATGCGTTTCTCAGACCTTGGGAGCTGGAATGAGATTTCTTCCACACGCAGGAGTCACTGCTGCCTGCAGGGGAAATGTCACCTTGGACGGCGTCATTCTTTCAAGTCTCGATGGTTATCTTTAAAGGAATATTTAAAAGAGTAGATAAGATTTTAAAAATGCAGGGCTGACCACTAAATAACCCTTTGATATACATACGACAACATTTTCTCTTAGCGCCGGACAAAAATAATCCGAACAGCCACGTTCCTTGGTGCATCTCTGGTTGTATGTCTGGGTTAAGCTTTGACTTTAAAAAAAAACACCACGTTTTTATTGCTTTTCGAGAGAGGAAGGGAGAGGGGGAGAGAGAAACATCAATGATGAGAGTCACTGATCGGCTGCCTCCCGCACGCCCCCGACTGGGATGGAGCCCGCAACCGGGGCCTGCGCCCCGACCGGGAATCGAACCCCGATCGCCCGGATCCGAGGTCGACGCTCAACCGCTGAGCCACGTCGGCTGCAATAGATAGATAAAGACTATCTATTTTTATTTGTACCTATATTTGCATGCAAAATACAGGGAGAAAATTCTGGAAGCTTCCCTCCCAGACTTTTGCGAGAGGGAGTGGGCCGTGAGGGGCCGGAGGCGCGGCTCTCGCGTTCGCCCTCCAACGTTCTGCATCCCTTGAACTTTTTACAGATGCAGTACTTTTGTATCACGTAATTAAAATCCGGCCAAATAAATAAACACACGGGGGAGGGGACGAAAGACGAAGGACAGGCAGGAGGAGGAAGGACCGGGGTGAAGGGAGCCGGCCCTGCCAGGGCTGGGCGTCTTCCTGTTCAAAGGGACCCGAGCTCGACAGGCGCGTTAGTTTATCGGCGAAGGTCTCTCCTTCCAGAAAGGAAACAGTGTCAGCGTTAAAGCAATGGGGCTGCTGACGTAGCTGGGTCCCCAGCAGGGCCCGGGGCGAGGCCACCCGCTCCCAGGTAATCACAGGGAAAGTCGCGATGACGGCAACGTCACACGGCGGCAGGCGCGCCCCTGTAATTTGTCGTAATGAACTCGGACGTGCACACGGTCGCTGCCAGGCATTTAATGGGCAGGGGCAGGTGCCCGGCAGACGACTTTACAATCACTCCGCAATCGCCCCTGTGTGATCTGCACGAGCGGAAGTGGGCCCGGGGCTCCGTTCCGGGAGAGCTGCGCGTGGGGACCGCGCCCGGGGACCGCGCCCGGGGAACGTAACTTCAGGGAAGGGGTTAGGGCACCTGTGCCGACCTGTGGGAAGATCCTGGGGACATGTCCTGTCTCTGTCTTAGTTTTACAGGCTGGATTTCGGGCTCTTTCACAGGGTCCTTTGTGCCGGGGTGGGGGGGGCTGTCCCCCTGACGGGTCCCACCTTCTGAGTCAGGCAGGCGGAGGCGGAACAGAGTCCGGAGCGGGTTCTCCTGTCCTGGCAGGTGACCAGCCTGCTCCTCTCCGGGTGCCCCTGGCTCAGAGGGGCTGTTTATCTGATGGGAGACGCAGGGGCACCGGGCAGGTGTGGCTGAGGCTGGGGTGGGCTTCTTACTGCCCCGCATCCTGTCCACGTTTGAGGAAGGCGGTCACCACGGCCACCGGTCACCTCCTCCGTGGGCACGTTACTAAGTGAAAGATGCTGACTGAGGAGGGACGGGGCCTCTGCGCACCAGGGACGGGAATGTTCCCGCTCACCTGCCCAGGTGCCAGGAAGCCCTGACTCACCGCCACGTCCTGGGTGAGAGGCGGGCGAGAGGGCTGGGCCCCGGCTGGGTGCTCGGGTGTCCACTCCTAACACGCCCGAGAGGGAGGCGTCCAGGGCGTCACAGCATCTCGGCGAACACCTCTCCCTCGAGGTCTGATCTCGCTGTTAACCCCCCGAATAAAGTCACAGCTCCCCAGTGGCAGGGAGACACTGTGACATCATTTTAAAGTTTTTTTAAAGCTCACCGAAGGATACTTTTCCCACTGATTTTTAGAGAGTGGAAAGGAAGGAGGGCCAGGGAGGGGGAAGAAGAGAGAGAGAGAAACATCGACGTGAGAGACACGTAGACTGGCTGCCTCCCGAACGCACCCCGACAAGGGCCAGGGATCGCGCCTGCAACCCAGGTACATGCCCTTGACCAGGAATTGGGCCCGAGACCCTTTGGTCCTGCGGCCAACGCTCTAATCACTGAGCCACACCAGCCAGGGCTCAGAGTATAGATTCTTAAAAAAAAATCACTGAGGACCTGCCTAGAATGAGTACAAACTGCTGGCACGAGGGGCCCCCCAGGCATCACGGGGGCTCTGCTGACCGTGAGCTGGTGGCGGAGCCGCCCAGCGTCCCAGCATCCGCCGTCCCAGGGAAGCTGCTCCGAGCGGGACGCTTCCCCTCGCTCGAGTGGGGAGTGGAAGCAGTGAAAGCTGAGCAAACTCAGGCCCCAGATAATGGGCCATTATGACTCCGGACGACTTCCTGAATGGCCCTGACAACACGCCGCTCATTTCCTGCCCGGAGGAAAGAGAAATGTTAGGACAGTGTCCGCACAAAGAATGCTCGCACGCAGGGTCGGCCCAGCGGGGGACGGGGCGGAGGGGGGGCCAGACGGACATTGATTCACCACTTGGAAGGCACAACAAAGGGCGAGAAAACTGTTGTTTTCTTGGGGCGTCCAGCCCACACCCCACGCGCCTTTCCCGCCCTGGCTGCCCCGGGCACAGCTGGCCGTCCCCCGCCGGAGCGGGAGCCGGGGGCCCGGGGAGCAGGGACCTGGGTGACCACCGGCCCCGGGCGACCACGAGCAGTACAGAGTCGGCCAGGCAAGGGAATAAAATCAACCGGGCAGAAGGAAGGGCAGAGAGATGACAGCCTTGGAGGGAGAAGGCCCCCTGCAGCTCGGATCAACAAGAGCTCAGCTGGGCTGGCCCCGGCCCAAGATGCTGCCAGAGGAGAACTGGCTCAGGGAAGCCACAGCTTCATCTGTTCCCACCCTGCTGTCTTCCCAGCACTTTCTTTCCCCCAAGGAAGCGAAGGGATGTCACTCTGCCGGACAGCCACACTTTTTTTTTTTTCCCTGTGGTAGATCTGACAACCCGTAATTATTGGCTTTAAAACAAACAAAACAGAAACAGACTCATAGATACAGAGAGGAGACTGGCAGCTGTCAGAGAGGAGGGGGCCGGGGACTGGTGAAGGGATTAAGTAAAAAAAACTGTCACGGGCACAGGCCACAGCGGGGTGATGGCCAGAGGGAAAGGGGTGCAGGAGGCAGGAGAGTACAGGGGGGCTAAGCGGTGACGGAAGAGACTCGACTTGGGGTGCTGAGCACACAACACAGGGTACAGATGACGTGCTACAGAGCTGAGCCCCTGAAACCTATATAATTTTATTAACCGATGTCACCTCGATAAATCAATAAAAAAAAAAAAGACAAGGTATCTAGAGCATGGGAGGTTTAGTGAGAATTAAGAGATGTGGCCCTGGATGGTTTGGCTCAGCGGTCAGAGCGTCGGCCTGCAAACTGAAGGGTCCCGGGTTCGATTCCAGCCAAGGGCACGCACTTGTCACAGGCTCGATGCCGGCCCCGGTCAGGGCAGCCCATCATGTGTCTCCCTCATCCACGTTTCTCCCTCTCTCTCTCCCTTCCACTCTCTCTGAAAAGCAATGGGAAAAAATCCTCGGGTGATGATTTTAAAGAGAGAGAGACGGTGTGTAAAGAGCCGGGTACTGTGCCACGAGACAGAAGTGCACCTGAAATGTCCGCGCCCCAATCCGCCCCGACGCTCCGCGCAGCTCGTTCAGCAGATGCCGCTCCGCCGAGGCTCTGCTGCGGCGACAAGGGTCCTCGCCCAGTTCCTTCAGCCGTGATTTTCAGAGAGTAGGGCGAGTACTATCTATGAAGCGCCAGCTGCATGCTTTATTCTTTTGTTCCCTTAGAGATAAGAGCCACCCCGCGCTCTAGAGAAGAAAAGAGGCTCAGCGGCGGGGAGCCCACGCCCAGGGGCCGAGGAGCCCGCGCAGAGCTGGGACTTAGAGCCGGTGCCCCCCTGACCCCCGGGCCGGAGAGGTTTCCCGTCCCCACGCCGGATCCCGGGGGACATCGCTCCTTTCCATCGGGTGTGCGTCCTCTTCCCCGACTCAATACAAAACACCTGGGAGGATGTTTTACTCCAAGGCTGGCTGTTGTCTTTGGCGCCTGAAACTTTTGACGGCTTCAGGTACCAGGCTCGTGGGCAATGTGGTCCCTGGCTGCTCGCCTGGGGGAAGCATCCCTTTACCCCTGGGGACAGACACTGAGGAGCCCAGAATCCAGAGGCTGTTCCCACCTCTGCCGACAGTAGGCGGCTGAGGGCAGGTGGCTCCATTGCCCCGTCCCACAGCCTCCTGAGGACCTGGCCTTTGTCCGGAGTCTACCGCCCACAGGAGGGAGAAAGCTGGCCCCAGGGAAAACAAGGCAGCTCCGTGCTGGGAGCAGGATGGTCATGAAAAGATGCCCACCCCGCGCTCAGCGGACGCGGAAGGAGGCTGACCACAGAGTGGGACACCCAGGGACGCGTCGGGGCCCACGCTGCGCCAACAGGCCATGTTCCCTCTGCCGCCCAGAGTCCACTGCTGATAACAGTCCTGCTACTCATACACCCCCACTCCCTACCCGCAGGGAGCCCGGCCAAGAGCTCGTTGCAAACGCTTTCTGTTCCCATCGAATCACTGTTGCTTTACATGCGAAAAATTTCTACCTGGCAACCAGGTGCCCCTGCTCAGCGCAGAAAATCCAGGACTGGGCTTCCAGTCTTTGCTGCGCACCTTCTCAGGGCGTTTTCCTAAGCGAGGAGTGGCTGGAAATGAGGGGGCGCTTAGAGTCACCACCTGCACCTCGGCCTTCTGGTAAATAATCGAGGTCACTGGGTCGACTTTAGGTCATAGATAAGCAGGGAGGAGCGTCGCACATCTGTCCCCACCACATCCATGCTGCAGTGACCGACATTCGTTGGAAACAAAGTGAAAAGAAATGAGCTCCTGGTTACTGTAGACATCCAGTGAGTCTCCAAGGAGCAACCACCTCAGAGGCGAAAGCAACAACCACCAAAAACCCCCTCGACCTAAACCTCACACATCACACAAGTATTAACTCAGAACAGGCCACAGGCTTTTTCTAAAACACACAACTACTGAACTTTCAGGGGGTCACACGAGAGAAAACCTGCAGGATTTCGACTTCGGTGCGGAGTTCTCAGCCAAGACACCGAGAGCAAGATCCATAAAAGAAAAAAAGTGATAAATTTCGTAATTAAAAACGATTGCTCAGCCAAAGACCGTGTTAAAGAGTTAAAAAGATAAGCGCTACACACGGGGAGTAAACATTTGCAAAGTCCATATCTGGCAAATAGCTCGCATACAGAACGTAGGAAAACCCTCCGAGTACATAAACGCTCTGGCAACGCCCGGCGCGTCCAGCTCTGCTGATACCTGGGCGGGCGCGGGGGCAGCTTTCCCGCCAGCTGTGGGGCTCCTTCCTTCCTGGCCTCAGGTTTTAGGGGCTAGGTCATGCCCTCCGTCGGCAGGAAACCCAAGGGGGCCTCTGAAAGACTCCGTAGTCAGGATAAATAACACTGAGCGCAATGTTTTAAAAAAATCCAAGTTACTGTAATAACATACATGCCAAACCGAACATGAAAATGCAGGTGCAGGTAGGACCCCACCATCCCATCGCCCGAGTCCTGGTCCTGCAGGAAGAGCGGTGGAGAGAACACAGCTTCGGGGGAAATGAGGTGGAATCCGCAATCCTAACACCTTCAGTCTCCTTTCCTAACTAACTCTCAGCACATAAACAGCAGCACCCCAGCTCCTTCCGTCCTCAAAGTCAACCCGCTGCTCTCGGCGCCCGTCTCCTTCCCCGCACAGCACAGCCAGGCTCTCTGCAGCGGCCACCGCCTGGCCCGCCTGCCACTCTCCACGAGCAACGGTCCCGCTCGGTCCCCCCTGCGTGGGCTCTCTCACCTGGCCGCCTGCAGCCTCCCTGCAGGGCCTTCTCCCAGCCCGGCCCTGGATGTTGGCGTTCCTCTCCCCCACCTCGGCTGTCCCTGTGTCATCAGGCACCGTCCCCAGCTCAGCTACCTTGGTTCCCGCAGGTGCCACGCTCTCCCCCCACTGTGCCCGTCACCCAGACTCCCGAGGGCCGGGCTGATTGTCACTCTTTCCCTTCGAAACCAACGCGGAATAGAAGCACCGGCCTGGGGCCTGGGGGTGGAGGAGGGGCGGGGGCGACCCGAGGATGTGGGGCCACACAGAGCAGCGGGACTCCTAGCACGTCTCTTTTTTTTACCCTGTTCCTACTCATTTCTCTGTGGAGAAGGCACAGGTGATGGGCAGATACTCGGGGACCCAGAGACCCAGCACTGCCCACGGGCGGCCCAGACCTCTGACCCCCAGCAGGAGGGGAGCCTAGCACACGCCCATCTGAGCTCTTATCAGGCCTGGCCCCGGCGGCGGTTGCTGAACTTGACAGGTGTGGTCCCCGACCTGGCGAGGGCCTATAAAAATTTTCTGCAGGTGTCGAAAGACACCCACCAGTGCGCAGTGACAGCGCTCCTCAGGGTGCTGGGGTCGGGAAGGAGAGGAAGCTCATGCAGTCCTGACGAGACGTTCTTTAGGATTGGGGCCTCGCTGGGCTTTGGGGAGGAATGGGCCCTGGAGGGCAGGGACTTCATTTGCCCTCCCACCCTTGGCCCCTCAGTGGCCACCCTGTCCCCTCCCCCATGCTCACAGGCAGAACATCAGGGACTAGGGTAGGTCCTGGAAGGAAAAGGGTGACTGCTCTGAAGCCCCTGGGAGGCCACGAGGAACCGCTGCGGCCTGGAGGAGACCCTGCCTCTGCCCAGGGAGGGAAGCCGGGCCTCCGTGGACTTTACCCCAAGGCAGCACCAAGGCGCCTGCCCTCCGCCACCCTCCACGCCCAGCGTCTCAGCCGCCACCTGCGAAGCCTCGCCAGTCAAACCAGGGCCTGACGGCGTCAGAGCCCACTTAGTCCCAGCGCAGGGACAGTGCCCAGCCCTCCGTCGCTGCCTTAGTTTAAAAGAAAACCCAAGGCTGCGTCCGGAAAAGTACCCATTCAAGGTTTCTTTTCTTTTTTTTTTTCTTTTTAAAAATATATCTTTATTGATTTCAGAGAGAGGAAAGAGAAGGAGAGAGAGAGCTGGAAACATCAATGATGAGAGAGTCATTGATAAGCTGCAGCCTGCAACCCGGGCATGTGCCCTCACCGGGAATCGAACCCTGATCGCCTGGATCCTAGGTCGATGCTTAACCGCTGAGCCACGCCTGGCCGGGCCAAGGTTTCTTTTTTATGAGCGTGAGACCATCTCTAGCATCCAAGGGTGTCTGTGGCCTCCCAGAAGTCCCCATCATTCCCAAGGGACCCAAGTCCTGCTCCGGCCTGTGTTCCAGCTCTTCATGCCTCGGAAACGCACCCCCCTGGCCTGGGTCACCCCAGGTCAGTTCCCCTCGATGGCAACATCTCTGTCATTTAATTACATCGTAATCGCGCGGGAGGGGTCAGACTAGGAAGAGGGTGGTCGGGTGGTGGAAGGGCACATGAGCAAACACGTGTATTTTCACTGTTGAGAACAACCACAGAAGACAGATTTTTACATACTACGTAAATGACAAGACTGAGATGAGAAAACGTAATGACGAAACAGTACTACAATGTATACTGTGCAAAATACATCGTTAGTTATTTACTATTTGACCACCCAGGGATAGAATTTCATGGTCTTAACACGATCTTTGGATCTTTGGCCATCAGGATTCTCTCCAAGGCGACCACCTGTCACTGGGATACCTGAGCCTTGCTGACAAACTGTCTTGTACTATTGCCCCTTGGGCTCAAGAAATTCGCAAATCTCTCTTGGGTTTTAAGGATATTTAACATTTGTTACCATTTCTGTTGATCGATCCAATTGTAAGAATCATATGTCAATTGAGAATTTCAGCAAGGAGTGCCCCCCGAGAAACTCACAAAGCCCACATCTAGCTCGGGCTTGAACACATTCCCAGCCGATGGAACGATGCTGACAGAATGTCACACTAAACAGAGGCTGTGCCTTAAAGGAGACGTTTTACTATCGAATGTCCCCACTGTTGCTAATGACTAATTTCTACGTGCTGGGCTGGACAGTTAATCAAGGTAAACAGGCTCGGACATTTCCAGTTGGATGGAAATGATCGTGCCATGGGCTGGCCTGTCTCCTTTTTAAATAATGCTCAGCAGTTACAGGATGCCCCCTCACCCCCGTTGAAAGCCAGCCCATCTAATTTAACGGTCTTTTGAGCTCAGCAGATTCTGATCTGGAGAGTCGATTTGCATGGATTTTTGTACAATCCTATTTACAAACGGACTGAAAAGAAGAAAGAGTTCCAACCCGAGAGTACACAGTGCGGCCGGGAGCCTGCCAGGGAAGGCAGCTGGGGCGAGCTGCCCGCGGGAGCGCGCCCGCGCCTCCCCCGCGCCCGGCTGCCTCCGCCCCTCCGCGTGCGCCCGGCCCTCAGCTCCAGGTAGCCCCTGTGACCAAGTTCAAGAAGATGGGTCCCGAGATAGGGAGAGATACAGCTGTGGATCAGCTGGGACCAAGTCAGGGAAGGCTTCAGGCTGACACATTTGTTCCAAAACACAGCGGGTTTTTCGCTGTTTGCTGTCTGTGTTACTATTGTTGCTAAGTTCGCTTCTCAGGAGAGCAGATTCTGAAATTCCACATAAACTGTTTCTATCCTCAAAGCCCTAAGGCAAGAACTTCTGGCATCCTGTCTACAATGTAGCCGATAAAATTTACTCCACACAAAGGGTCAAAGCACAGGGAACCTGGCTGCAGACGAGGGAGCGGGGGCTTCGCTCCCCCTAAGATAAGGGTCAGGAGATGCAAAGACCGGTGATGCCCAGATCGGCACAGATGGCATCCCCTGGTTGGCAAAGTTATTTAACAAATTTGTTTCTTTTAGCTCTGTCTCTACTGCGTCTATCTGCCCCTCCCTTGAGAATAAAGAAAACTAGGGCCTCTTGACCCTGCGCTAACAGCGAGCTGATGGCCCCAGCGACCCACTAATCCCAGCCTTCTATACACTCACAAGCGCTCGTTAAACTCTGAGAAAGTGACGGACTTTCCACCTGAAGGTACAGTCAGAACCTGCCACCTTAAGGCAGCCCTCACCCGACCACGCGGGCACCCTTGTCTTGGATTCCCAAGCTCCAGAACCATGGGAAATACATTTCTGTTGTTTATAAGCTAAAAAACAAGTTTTAAGATGGTGACAAAGTGATTTTATGAGAATTGTGAGATGTTTTGGTCTTTAAAAAAATTTTTTTTAAATTGACTTTTAGAGAGAGAGGAAGGGAGCAGGGAGACAGAAACATCGATGATCGGCTGCCTCCTGCACGCCCCCGACGGGGGATCGAGCCTGCAACCCGGGCATGTGCCCTGACCCGGAATCGAACGGGCGACCTCTCAGTGCACCGGGCGGGCTCCACCACTGCGCCACACCGGCCAGGGCGAGACGTTCTCTTTACACTGTCTATTGATTTTCCATTAATACGACTGTTTGAGTAAGAACCGCCCCAAAGGTGCCTCAAATAGATTTCAAAAACACTTCACAACCTCAAGGTTCAAATTCTGGATGAAAATGTTTGGTTTTCTTCTAAAGAAAACTCTTTACTTAGAAATCAGAATGCAGGTCAGTCATTGTTCCTCAGCTGCCTTACAAAAACCAAAAAACCAACCACCATGATTTTGCCAGCTTGTTAGCTGACAGATCATGGTCGCAAACGCCTTCCGACTTCAGTGAACAGGTCCACTGGCAGCAGGGGTTTGCAAAAGGAAAGCATGCAATCCTGAACGTTGGATATTTTGTTGTTGTTTTGTTTTGTTAATTCTCACCAAAGGATATTTTTCCATTGATTTTTAGAGAGAGTGGAAGGGAGGCAGGGAGGAGGGGAGAGAGAGAAACATCGATGTGAGAGACACACTGACTGGCTGCCTCCTACACGCGCCCCAACCAGGGCCAGGGACCGAACCTGCAACCTTTGGGTGTGTGGGCCGACAGTGCCCACTGAGCCACACCAGCCGGGGCTAGATATTCTTTAATAATACTATTCGACCTAGGTAAAAACATCAGGTATTTGGGGAATGGGCACGAAGATGTTGAAAAAAATTAAATCTTTTTAAAAAAATCCATATATGAGTCTCAGAGATAATTCTGAACCAACTCTGAGAGGCCTTTCGCATCGAGTGAAAGAAGAAAACGTCACCCTGACACTTTCTGTTTCTGTCCTTCAGGCACCGCCCGGGCGAGGGGGCCCAGCGGTCAGCCCGTGCTCCGAGGACGCGGCCCCAGGTCCCACTTCTCGCCCGGACACAGCCAGATGTTCGTGCAGCGAGAGCGTGAGGTCGGGAAGAAACAGATCCGCGAGGAGGGCAGTCGACACGGGATCTCGGGGCGAACATGTGGTCCCCCAGGAGTTCTCGCGGCTCCGGACGGGGGCCCCTTGTCAGAACAGATATCCTGAAACATTTGCAGGGAGACTCAGAGCCACCGGGGAGGGGGCGCCAGCCTGTTTCCTCTCTGGTTTAATAGCGTGTACCTTACAGGAGCCACAGCACTGCCGGAACAACAGAGCGTGGCTGGAGACGCCCAGAGAGGCAGAGGGGGCGGATGAGAGAGCCCTGGGGACCCTGGGCACCGCCCGAGGTGCCACCCGTCACCACAAGCCCTCCACACACCACACCGAGTGGGGCCCTGTGCCTGTGGCTTCCGCCCCCTGCTGCTCAGAGAAACCTGCTTTAACTTCATCTCTGCCCGGCCAGCGTGGCTCAGGGGTTGAGCATCGACCTAAGATCCAGGAGATTGGGGTTCGATTCCCGGTCAGGGCACGTGCCTGAGTTTTGGGCTCGATCCCCAGTGGGGGGGGGGTGCAAGAGGCAGCCAATCAGTGACTCTCATCATTGATGTTTCTCTCTCTCTCCCTCTCCCTTCCTCTCTCTGAAATCAGTAAAAATATTTATTAAAATAATAAATAAACTCCACCTCGGAAATGCTTTCAATTCTAAAGAGGAAGAGATGCAAGCAGTCTTTTAATTATAATGTGCTTTAAGTCATTTATTTCTCGTCGATGACACGCATTCCTACAAGGACGCCCAGTCTAGAAAGGAAAACACAGGTTATGACCGCTGGCTAAGCGACAGGGCCAACAGCATATTTGCTTTTTTTTTTTTCACACGAAGCTGATAACATCCTACAAGGTGGGGAAAAGCGAGCCTGAGGTAGGTGTGGGCACCTCTGTAATTAACAGGGCAGGAAAGGGACGGCTGGGATCGGGAGCCTCCAGAAGTACTTTGGCGTCTGTTTCTGGGCCTCCTGGGACAAACTGGAAGCCCTGGGCAGCTGCGAAGAGCCGCAACGCGGCGCAAATGCAAAACCCGCTCACACGTGCGCTCGATAAAATACGACGCATTTCGCTTCCCTACAGGCCGCGTACAAACGGGGCCGCCTTCAGCCTCTCGGTGGGGCGTCCAGGCCGTGGCTGCCCGGGCCCTGGGGCCCTCACGGTGGCTGCAGGCGCGCTCGGGGCCCGGGCCTCACACACACGCTGCGCTGAAGTCCTCCAGTGAGGACTTGCTCCCCTTCCCCCCGAAGATCCCGCTGGGGAGGCACTTCCTCCGCCCGCTCCACAGGCGAGGGGGGATCCCCCGGGGGCCCCCCAGCCCCCCAGTCTCGAGTCACCCCTCCCTCCATCCCGGACGTGTTTGAATCGGGGGACGTCCTCAGGATTCGGAAGAGCCACAGAGAACTCAATGGTTAAATAACAGAAAAAGACAAGACAGAGAGAGCCGGATGCGCGCCCGTTTCCGAGGGAGGAGAGATGGAGACGAAACTGGTCGGGCGGCCGCCACGGGCGGCGAGGCTCAGCCGGGCCCAAGTAAGTCGAACCCGAAATCACAGGGACGTTCCCATCGGACGTTGCAGTGGGATCGTCGGGGAACGTCCCGCAGGGAGAAGCGGACACACTGCAGACGTCCAGCTGTCGACGAGTGAGGGGCAGCGAGAGTCCTGGGTTCCTGGCAATTCAGAGCCTGGCAGCTGCCCGGGAAAGGAAGCACCCGGGACCCTTCAGTCCGAGGGCCGATGCTCTGACCACTGAGCCCACCGGCCAGGGCGGCACTTGAACTTTTTATAAAATATACGCTTTCCACTCTCCTGCAGGCCCCTGGCCGAACGGGAGCGGCGTGCTGGGTGCGGGCCAGGGGCTCGGTGCCGGGCCTGCGTCCCGGGGCCACCCTGCAGGGGACCGCGGGGACCAGGCCGAGCGAGGGCGGGAGCGTGTGGGGCTGGCCCGCACCGTCTCCTCCGCGCTTTCTAATCCAGTGCAGGCGAGGAATGTGCTCGGGACGGCCTCCGTCCTGTTTGTGTTGCTAAGTTACTGAATATTTTCCCCGGCCTTGCCCAGAAAACTGTGCTAATTGTCTTTAAAGAGATAAGCTGCATTCTCCAGCATCTTCCTGTACGTGACCCAAGCGTGCTGAGCGTGTTTCTGTCAAATAAATGTTGTGGGGGTTTTTTCTCTGTCACGTACAACGGGGGAGAGAACCGTGTGATTCTGCACTGATCTGAAAGGAAGACCCCAGAGTTACGAGTATTTAAGCAGAAATATATCTGTGTAGGGTCCTTGTAAGGAACGGCCGGGAGGACACACACACGCGTGGGCACATGTTGGTGAAACTGTTTGGGAGGCAGAACATTCGCTCCCTGACGATACCATGAGACCGAACAGCGCACACGGATTCCCAGGACTCTGCCAACACATACAGGATGGGTGAGAGCGAGGAGGGCCTGGGCCCTATATTTTATTTTTATTATTATTTTTTAAAATCCTCACTTGAGGAAATTTTTTCCGTTGCTTTTCAGAGAGAGTGGGAGGGGGAGAGAGAGAGAGAAACACCAGCGTGAGAGAGACTCAGCGACTGGCTGCCTCCCACACGGCCCTGGGGGTCGAGCCTGGAACCGAGGTATGTGCCCTTGACAGGGAATCGAACCTGGGACCCTTCGGTCTGCGGGCTGACGTTCTAGCTGCTGAGCCAAACCAGCCAGGCCGGACCCTATATTTTAACAGACTCAGGCTATGTGCTGTGAATTCTCTTTAGAAAAAAAAAAAAATCTGAGCGAACTTTTCATTTCTCTCCTGATGATTCTGAATTTTAAAACATAAAAAGAACAGGTTGAAACCTATATTCAGAACGGCTGTTTCCCTCTCCTTGCCCCGAAAGCCCTCACACAAAAACGAACAAGGTCCCGGTTGGAAACGCGCCGACCGTCTCTGTCCGCTGCGCGTTCCCTGCACCGCCGAGTTGGCGGAATTCTCCCGCTTTGGGCCGCAACAGGCATTCTCCGGGTTCCTCGCCGCTTTCTCCCCGACAGTGCGGGAGCTGCCCACGCGGCGTCCCCCGGGCCCCAGGGCTGAGGGCGGGGCCCCTCCCCATCTCCCAGCCGAGACCCTCACCGAGGGCAGGAGGGCGGCCCCGGGGCTCCGGGCCCAGCTGCACACCGCCTCCTGCCCCCGGAGGCTCTGGCTCGGGCCTCCCCCGGCTCCAGCCGCGGAAACGTCCGTGGGACGTGCACGGCCAGGTTGCCATGGGGTAAAGCAAAACTTTACAAAGCTGGAATGAAGTGGGATTCTTCTGGGAAGACAGCCACTCAGCTTCACTAATATCTTTCCCTTTCCTTCCGCAAGATGAGCTGGGCAGCGAGAGAACTCGAACAGCCGATCGCTTCGTCCACCCGAGGGCTGGAACGGCCGACGAGGAGGGGACGGCCCGGCGCGTGGGCTTTCCTCACGCACACACGTGTGCACACGCTTCTGAAAGCAGCGCTAGCCGTGAGCTGCGGCCAACGGGCTCATCTGCAAACTGACGTCTGCGGGGCCGCGATCCTCTCGCCTGCAAAGGGACCAGCACCCGGGCTGGGGAGCAGGTCCCGGGCCGACGCCAGCGTCTCGGCACGTTTGAAAAGGCGGATGCTGCTTTTATTTGTTAGTGTATTTCTGTGTGTGTCCGTGTATGTGCCTGTGTGTATTTAAAGCCCAGAGCTGGAGTCCTGGCCGGGTGGCTGGTTGGTTGGGCGCGTTCCCACGTACCGAAGGGTTGTGGATTCGGTCCTGGTTGGGGCGCGTGCTGGACGCAGCCGGTTGATGTTTCTCTCTCTCCGTCTCCCTTCTTATCTCTCTAAACCCAATAAAGACATATTAAAAAAAATAGCAAATCCCAGAACTCTACGTGGAAAGCGGACAGGAAGTTCCACCCCTTGGCCGTCCGCCCTCCAGCCCGGCGACCCTTCGGGACGGTGCCCTCGCTCCGCAGGCGGCGGAGGCTGCGGGGCAGGCGGGTCGGCGATTCTGACCAACACCCGTCAGAGAGCAAGTCGGCGGCGTTGACTCGGAAGAAAACAACTTAGTTCTCAAACCCTGTGCCTGTCCCCCAGAAAAAAGGCCGGCGCCGGGCGCTGGGGAGGCAGGAACCGGAGCCTCGTCCTCACGAGGACGGAGGCCTGTCCTTTCCTTTCCTCAGCCGCAGCCCACAGTGGGGAGGAAACGCCCCCCTCGGAGACGGAGGGATGGGGCCCGGGGCATTGCCCGCCTGCGAAATGATCTGAAACTTGTTTTTTTTTTAAGTACGTTTGTGTTCAAGTGCTTTTTGAGGCGGGTGTTTAAACACTCGCACAGCCGGCACTGCTCTGCGGGATCCAGAGGCGCTTCGGGCCGTTCGCGCTGGGCACAGGATGTTTTTCTGAAAAGTTTTCTGCAGAGTAGATATTGGAAAGTTAGGCAACAGGACTGAGCGTGGGGGGAGGGAGAGGAGACGTGGGGTTGGGGGTGCAATCAACCCTCCCTGGCTGGTAGAGGGGCAGGTGCCACCTCTTGGGGTGCCCTGTAAATATTTTGCCCCCAAGACCAGGGCGGTCCATTCAGACCCGGCCCAGGGCTCGCGGCGCCCACCCAGGCCTGTGGACGGCGGTCGAAGGCTGGCATTCCTGTGGGACGGGAGCCGAGGCCGTGCCTTACGCTGCTCGGCGGTCGCAGGCGGGCACGCTCGTCCCAGGAGGCTCCCGCCCGTGGGGACCCACAGTGCCCCGCGGAGTGACCGCCGCGCTGCGCGAGCTCGCCCCCACCCCGTGCGGGGGGCGGCTTCTTATTTTCCCAGCACCCGTCTGCGGATCAGAGTTTACGACCTGCCCCGGTCTGTAAAACTCCACAATCCAGACATGACCGAGAACAAAGTAAACAAACAGGCAAACTAGAAACAGACCCACGGGCACAGAGACAGACGGACAGCTGTCAGAGGCGAGGGTGCTGGGAGCTGGGAGCGGATTAAACAGAGAATAAAAAAGCCTCACAGACACGGAGCACGGTGTGGGCTGAGCAGAGGGAAAGGGGAGGGGAGGCAGGAGAGGGGAGAGGGGTCAGTGGTGACGGAAGGAGACTGGACCTATGTAAATTTATTAACCAACGCCACCCCAATAAATTCATTAAAAAAAAACAAAACACAGCAAAGACATGTGGGGGAGAGCAGCGGCAAGGAGACACGGTCCCTGCCCCTCGCTCCCCCAGCACCTCCTAGTGATGCTGTGTGTCCCGGCCGCCCCCAGCCAGGGTCCCCGTGTTTGTGACACAGCTCCTGGTGCCACGACCCCCAGCTATGGGTTGTTCCTTCTGCAACAGGCACCTCTTAATAAATACACCCCCGAACGGGAAGAGGGCTATCAGCTTTTGATGACTTTCTTGCCCTGGCTCTTCACCTTAAAATAGACGGGCTCTTTTTAAGGCTACAAATACGCGAGGGTCGCCCACACACTCCCAGTGAGCGAGGGGCTCTTCCGGAATCGCGTCCCCGGCTCTGGGAGGTGCGCTCACTCTTTAGCCTCACCCGGTGCAGCCGTTGGCACAGGGAGTTTCCATACGCTCATGACTCACCCCCAGGGCCCCTCCCCATCACCCCTGGAGTCCTGAGGAGTCCCTTGCTTAGAGCATTCCAGTGTTTAGATGTGAAAAACCCGGAATGCAGCAAGAACCCCCAGGAAGGCGAGGGAAGTCCAGGATTGCATTTCTGAGAAAGCGGAGGGGAAAATCCGCCTCCCATTCAGGAAGGACCTGCCCCCCCACACTCATGAAGGATCTGGCCCCCATTCATGAAGGACCAAGCCACTGCCACGAAATGTCACCTTCCAATCGCTCAGGTGGGCTTCTGCGAGCCTCAAGAATGTCTACTTAAATATGTTTGGATAAATACTCCTGAAACATTGGTTGCCTGCCCTCCGATGTGATTATATTGGGCGTGTGGGTGACCCTTCCCATGGGGGGTCCCACTGACTGTCGATCGCGGGGCACGCCTGTCTCTCGGGCTGCTGGTACGTGTGGGTGGCCGGCTGTGGCACAAATGGCCTGGCCTCCTGGGCGGGTGCGGGCTCGTCTCGCCCTTTGCGCCCTGAGATAAGGTCGCGGAGAGGAGCTGTCCCGGTGCTGAGCAGCCTCCATCCCGCTGTCCTTTCTTCCCTCCTTCCTGCTGCCGCCGAGGGCGCGGCGTGGTCCGGCTCCTCGGCCTGGGACCGCCCCTGGGAGGCCGACGGCCACGCGCTCTGAGAGGCTCTCGCGGGACAAGAACATTTTCCATAAGTGCAGGCTTAGTCTTCACTTTTTAAAAAACCGATTTTTCCTTCACCCCCTTTCCTCCCCGACACCTGGGCTTCTCATCTTAAACACACACACTCGCCCCCGCCACCCCCGCCATCCGGAGGGTTCCGCGACGTTCCAATGCGCTCGGCACGGGTGGCTCCGGGTAAGGTGAGGCCAGAGCGAAAGAGAAGCTGGGGCCTTAATGACTTTGCCAGGGAAGGGGTTTCAGGCGAGATCAAGGAGAAAGCGAGGGGGAGAGAAATCGGCCACGAGGCAGAAAAGACGGAAACGAGAGGAGGTGGGGGAGCCAGGGCTCTCGTTTCCGGGCATCGAGTTCTCCATTCGTCTTACTGCTGGAAACTCGCCCCATCTGTTCTTTCCATCCGACCCCAACTGAGGAGCACGGGGATGCATGTGGGCCCCGGAGCAGGCAGACTTCCTCAGCCCACAGCTCTGGGCTCGGGTTCAGCTTGGTGAGTCTGGAGAGATCACTGCACCTCTCTGGTCCCCCTTTTCCCCACCAGTGAAAAAGAACCACGATGTCCCTCTCACTGGCTAATTTTAGGCACTCAAATGAGGGAGCAATGGGCTGGAGCACAGTGCCCGGCGTGGAACAAACACCCAGAGCGTGGTGACAGTCATCTCGTCTGAGCAGCGAGAGCTCCACAGACTCTGTATTAAAAGCACAGTTTCAAATCCAGAGCAGAACATCACGTTTTAAGTAGCTTTTCCAAGATGCCACATGCCAGATGTTTCCAAAGACCTGGGACAAAAAGAAGGCAACTGGGAATTCAGAGCAACCCCCCCCACCCGCCCACCTCCGTGTCATGTGGACACACGGGAATACGTGGCCGTTTGCCTGCCCATCAAATATGGCCCAATGGCACACATGTCATGGAAAGGAACACCACCAGATCACACTCAGAAACCCACGCACATGAGCAGCGATGAGAGAGAAAACATATGTCCATTCGAGCAATAAGGGAGCAGGCAAACATGATCCACAGTTATTTGAAATTATATCCAGGCCTATGATGGGCTATGATCTTAATTCAAGGGTTAGCAAAGGCTGCCCGGGTGCGGAGTCCCCCGTCTGCTTTTCTGTTTCCCTTTCATTTCCTTGTCTTACTCCAACTTTCACTCATAAGCCTTTGAAGCCGGAGCTCCCGCCTCTCACCAGGGATCACAAACGCTAGAGACAATGTATCCAAACACCTCACCAGTACCTCACCGTGACTCTGAAGACTAATCTTACTTGAAACAAAGTTTCCTTCTCTACCACCTCCCGGGAGCTGAGACCTGGCTCTAGAACCGCCCCTCCCGCGCCCCATCCTTGCACCTGTAGCTTCTGGCCTCCGGACTCCCTTGTTCTGAAGTCTAGATTTTTGACTTTTTACTGATTCAGTCCCTCCTCCAGGCCCCTAAATCCCCTTCAAATTGGTTAGAGTTTACGACACCGGGCAGTCACATCCGCCTTCCCCATCCCCGCTTAGAAGGGGCAGGACCTTCTGAGGAGCAGTCAGTCCAGGCCATTCATCTCCAACTACTGAATTTAGGGACTTTGTTTGGTGTTTGGGATACTTCAATCGATTCATTCCTCAGGGGTCACATAAAATATGTCGATCAGGTTATAAACAGCCTGGTAGGTCAAGGAGATGAGATCATAGCGGGTCTACCTTCTTCAGTTTCTTGGCTCAATTCCACTTGTCTTGGTTCCAAAAATCCACATATGGAAAACGAAGTTTCACACGGAGAGATGTTTATATTTACATAGTGATTTATAGAGGACGTCCTCTGAGACGATCGTCCGCGGGAGGGAAGGTTTGCCTCACAGACAGTGAGTCTGGCCTAGGAACTGGGCATTTAACCCGAGCAGTAAAGTTATAAAAACACAGCCGTTGTGTCTCTCACCGTGGTTGGAAATTTGCATGGACGTGGGAGAATTGTCCCGATAAAGACGCAACCCGGGGTGATGTCTATCGGGTCTAATTGGGAGCAGCTGAGAACAGTGGGAAGAAACGCTCTCTCCGCCTGGATGGCTGCTTTCCTTTTGGTGGGTGGGCCGTGGGTGAGGGCCTGCAGCCTTCCCAGGCCTGGGCCCCGAGAGCCACACCACACCCCCCACAGAAAAGACAGAATCCCCTCAACACAGGAGACCGCCAAGTCCTCCACCACGTGGCCTACTCAAGACAACAAATAAAATCCACCGGATTCGGTTACGTGACTCGTGGTGGGGCATGTTTTTCAACTCAAACACCGCTGGTGGACATGTCAGTCAAGAGCACGTCATGGGTGCTTGGGCCACAGCGTGCACCTTCACTGAACAGCGCAAGGAGCGTCTCCCAACACACAGTGCGTCTTCCTCAGGGTCGCTCTGAGGGACAGACGTGTGGCTACGGACCGATGCGTGGCAGAAAAGTTGACAAAGAGCAGATCTGGCCACGCCCGTGCGGCATCATCGGAAATAACGTGCTGAGCTCTGTGCTCCATAACCAAGCAGACACTTCGCTTTCAGGCTCACGTGGTCACACAGTTGGTACCGGGCAGAGCTGGGACTGAGCCCGGCCTCTCAGCTCCAAGGCCCAGGCTCTGTCTCTAGGCCACACAGCGTCCAGAGCTCTGAAATCCCGCTCACGACCTCTCAGAGGGAGTTACTGTGATGCTGGGAACAGGCCCAGATAAGCTTCTACACTGTTGTGTCCATCACACGGCCAGCCCCCTGCCCAGAGCGACCCAAGGCTCCCAAACGCAGGGTGGGAAGTTATAAAATGTTTTCCTGAAATGAAGGCAAAGTAACAAATGCCCGCCGGGGCTGTACTTATGAAGAGGTATTTGTTAGATCCTGGGTTTTTGAAGCAATCTGGTATTCTACACACAGAGATGGATGGAAAAGTACTAAAGAAAGGTCAATTTTAAAAGCTTTTTTTTGGCCCTGGCCGGGTACTCAGTTGGTTAGAGCGTCCTTCCGATACGCCAAGGTTTCGGGTTCGATCTCCCGTCAGGGCACATACAAGAATCATCCAGTGACGCATAAATAAGTGAAACAACACATCAATATTTCTCTCTCTCTCCTTCCCCCTCTCTTTCTAAAATCAATAAAGACAAATTAAAGAAAACTTTTTTTCATGCCTTATTACAGTCTCCTTGCAGGGGACTTTGAAAAATCAGCCTCTCCTGTGATATTAAAAATGTTCTGTGAGACAGCCACGATCTCACTTCCCGAACAATACCAAGGAAACCATCCCAAAGAGAAAGCAATTTTGTGTAAAATGGCCGAGGCACTCATGAAAACCGAAATACCAGGAAACCACGCACACCAGCCCAAGAGAAGAGAGGGTGGTTAGACACACTGGAATTCGTTAATCTAAAGAAATAAAACCCTATGAATTTAAATGACAATCTGTGATGAAACGTACATAAAACTCCTCACTTGGAAAGGTGAGAAAACTTCAAGCAAGAGAAATAAATTACAATTACGCGTTGTTCTGCGGTGGGGGGGGTCCCCCTGCAAGTCTTGCTCAGGACCACCTGTGCTTCTCTCGGCGGTTGCCACAGGCGAGCCTGTCACCCCCTGAAGCCCCCCAGCTGTTCCCGGGCCCAGCCGGGCCCCGAAGGGAGCGCCGGCCTCTGTGTCCAGCCCCACCTCCACCCCGACGTTATCTGGGTCAAGAACACATCCCGTGTCCACTCGGCACATCTCTGTCGAGTACACTGTTTTCTCATGGTGATGATGTAATGGACAAGCAAGCTTGCAAAACCCTGATCATTCATGTAAATATTTATCCCACAGATACGGACGGAGCACCCACTACAGCTAGGCAGTTGCTCGTGATCGCAGTGGGGTGGGCGTGCGGCGACACAGAGCGCAGGAATAAACGGGTTTAGGAAGAGGTCCGTGGTGGCCAGTGGCCCGAGGGAGGGAGGGGAGCACCGGGGCAGAACAGAGGACTTTTCGGGCTGTGAAACCACTCGGTGTGGCACTGTGACATTATATGTTTGTCAAAACCCACACAACATCAAGAGTGAACTGTGGACTTCAGCTCGTAAGTGTCAACATTGGCTCATGGGCTGTAATAAACGCACAACACTAACGCAGGGCGCTAATGAGAGGGCAGGCCGGGGTGGGGGAGGCCGAAGGGAGACGGTGTGTAAGGATTCTCTCTACTTTCTGCTCAATTTTTCTATAAACCTAAATGTGCTAAAAAAAAAAAGTCTATTACCTATGAAAGGAGATTCTTTAGCTCTTCACCCCGACACTGCCCTCGGGGACGAACCCTGCGGGTGCAGGAGACCGACACCGCTGGCGAGGGCTTGCTCCCTGGTCCCTGTGGCTGGGACGCTCGGACCCCAGATTTCACAGGTGACATCTAATCCTCTGTTCAAGTCAGTCTCCTGTACTAGTGCTCGTGTGGCTCCCACGTCCCCCCACGAATCTGAGCCCTCGGGCGGCCACACCGAGCCCGGCAGAGACAGGGAGGTAGAGAAAGGGGTGGGGGTAAAAGGAAATTAATCATTCGTCCTGGTTAATTTCAGTCTTGTCATCACCTAGCGCCTTATTTTCTCTGATTCCCATTGTTTGGCCCGAGCCCTCCGGACACATAGTTTCTGGCTGACCAAATCAACGTTTACCGGGTTAAATGCTTAATTGACATGTTGTGTTTAACACCCTGCTTCCTGGATTTGAACAAAACTACCGCTTGCTTACGAGGGACTTCGGTCACGTATTTTAAAAGAACATGTTTGTTCGGCGGGAGGGACGTCAGATTCGTGTCACGGGTCTGTAAGCTCGGCACCAGGCGGCGTCCCCACGAAACACAGTCCCGAGGCAGGGGGACAGCTCCTGGCATCGCCGGGACCCATCTGCCCCACTCGGCTCCTCACGGGGCAGACGCGGGGCCCTCAGCGCTTCCAGCTCCACCCGCTCCGCGCATTAGAAAACCACAGGCAGGGGATGTTCCACTACGCGAGGCGACCTGGCCCCAGAGGAGGCTGCATTTTGCACACACACGTCAGAGCCGAATGAAGCCTAATAAAAGGCTGAACGGTAACCACACCCGCCACACACACACCCTTTCTCTCAAACTTCAGTTTTATTCTAACCAAATTCTTGGAGTTCTGTAGCGTCCTCGGAAGACGGGGTGGGTTGAACAGTGTCACCGAGAAATCCTAGCGGTAGGCCTCCACATGAACACCAGGGTTTTTCATGAGTTTTGTCATTTGTGAGATGCCTGAAGCCGGAGACGCTCGGTGGCCAGGAGGCCCACATCCCAGCGAGCGCCCGCCTCTCCTGTACTGAGAGCTCAGCAGCGGCCCACCCAGCGTTGCTTAGACACTCCCAGGGCGAGGCGGTTCCGAGCGGCGAATTCCACCTTGGGACTGCTCGGCCATTCTGGAATTCTTCCTTACGCTGCTCCCCGGCTGGCCTCCCTTAACCTCCCACCGTTTGTCTCAGTTCTGGACCCTGGAGCCCGGAGAGTGAGTCACCCCCGCTTCCCGCGTCCCAGCACCTCGCATGCCCGAGGCAGCCATCGGAGCCCACACGCCCGCCCACGGCGCTCGGCACCCCTGTGCCCTCGACAGCTCTTCGCGTGGATTCGAACTCTCTACCCGCTCGGCTCCACTCCGCAAACTCCGGCTCACTGCGGTCCCTTTAAAATGTGCCCCGAATGACCCGCTTCGGCCCACACACCTTCCGGCCAGCACAGGGATGGCCAGACGGTCACGTCCCGCACTCGGGACACTGCGCTCTTGTTAACGAACTCGGCCATCCGTGTCGCGCTGTTGTTGGCTCATATCGAACTCGCCGCCAATGAAAACACCCAGGTCTTTTTCACACTTATGCAGTCGGTGTGTGTTTTCATTCCGTCAGTCACTCGACAAATATTGCCTTCAAGAAAATTATTTCCACACCAGCAGCTGATGATTTTCCATACGTGGATTGGGCAACAAAGAGACTAAGGAAACACAGACTCCTGACCTTCAGCTGAACCCGAAATTAAAATTTTCCACGTTAATTGAAAAGTTGGCCATGTTCTCCAGCGGGGAGTTGTCAAAGACACCACCGCCGCACAGAACTCCAGGGGTGCGCGAGCTGGGAACCCCAGCAACGAGGCGAGGCCCCGGGCATCCTCCTCCCGTGTTCAGGCGAGTTGGCTGAGAGGCACCAAGGATTTTTCTTTTCTTTTTTAAATATATCTTTATTGATTTCAGAGAGAGGAAAGGAGAGGGAGAGAGAGAAACATCAACGATGAGAGAGTCATTGATCGAGCCCACACCCGGGCATGTGCCCTGACCGGGAATCGAACCCTGATCGCCTGGATCCTAGGTCGACGCTCAACCGCTGAGCCACACCCGGCCGGGCACGAAGGATTTTTCTAAGAGTCAGAACCTATCACTGGTTTGAAAATCAGTGGAATTCAAAACTTTAGGTCAAAAACGTTATTCTTTTGGTTTTGGTTAATCCAAAGAGCCTGAGGATTTTTCCACTGCTTTTTAGAGAGAGTGGAAGAGACGGGGAGAGAGAGAGGAAGGGATGGGAGAGAGACACATCAACCCAGGCACGTGCCCTTGACCGGGCCAACACGCCAGCCGCTGAGCCACACGGGCCAGGGCCCGAAAAATGTCATTCTTAGAAATTATGTAAAAGCGCTGGTAGCTGCTTCCCCGGCTACGACACACCAAGCACCTCCCTTAATTTCCCCGGTGCCACCCTCCACACAAACACAGGACGATTTGCTTCAACACTGACCGCGCTCACGGGCTTTCCAGAAAACTCGCAGACCGCCAGCACTGCCAGAGAATCACGAGATGCCTCCGTTCGGCCCGCCCTGGCCGCTCTGGTTTTTCACGTTTTGTGAATTATCTGCTGGGCGCCGAGGACCTAGCTCACCTTCTGGGTTTGGTGTCAAGGCGCCCAGAGACAATTCCTTACTGAGAGCAAACAGGAGCGCAGGGCTGGAGGAGCCCAGGGGGTCAGCCCAACGTTTACCACACACACGGGGACCCCGAGGCTCGCAGACGTCGCCCGTCGTTCATTCGGGGGCGCTGAGCACCCCGCTGCGCGGCGCGAATACAGGCGGCTCGGGAAAGCGCCCTCAGGCTGGTGGCAGTCTAACCGAGGAGGGGAGCCGCAGGGGAACAAACCCGCGAAGCCTGAAGCCCGCCCGAGCTCAAGGCAGCGGCCTGCGCGGGAGGGGCTGGGAGGAGAGGGAGTCAGATGCCCAGGCCGCAGGTCGTGCATTCACGAGGGACGTGACCGCGGGCACCATTATGCGCAGAACCTGCCACATCCGGCGACAGCTCCCGGGCAGCGCCTGAGGGCTGGATGGGCTGAGGCACAGTGGCCGTGTGTGTCTGATTCTAGGTCTTTCCAATCTTGAGCTTCGGAGAAAGGGGGCGACCTAGGAAAATGACTTAGGGAGCCGGTGACACGATCAGATGGGTGTTTCAGAACATTTCAGAATCACCCGGGTCGCTTCCCGAAGACCCCAGAGGGCCCCACCCAGACCACTGAGAGAATCCCAGGGGACGGGCCAGCGTCGGGAACTGTTACAGCTTCCCTGGCAACCTCAGTGGGCGGCCAGGGCTGTCCTGATGGCAACGCGGGCGGATCCAAGGCAGGGCAGGGAGATGGGGCGGGAACAATCACACCCATCCTCATGAGAGACAGCAGGGGCTGAGCCCAGACGGTCAGGACGGGGACCCACAGGGCAGGAAGGACGTGTGAGAACAAACATGTGATTTCCCAGAGCTGGTTACAGGGCTGCCAGGTCACCCCCCACGGGGCTCCACGGGCCCGGGCTGGCGGCAGTGCCCACATCCGCGGGTCAGGGGTGGTGCCTAACCATGAACATGGAGAAGAGCCCTGAAAAACCAGAAGGAGGGGTAGGCTGAGGGTGACGCTGAGCTGGGGGACCCCGACGTGGAAGCAAAAGCCCCTGGGCCACGAGGACACCGCAAGGACACGCGACAGGGCGTGAGGAACGTCACGGTCAGTGCAGAGGCTACAGGCTGCCACTGCCCCAGGCTGCCCACCGCCCCGAGCTGTGTCCGGGGCTTGGGCCACCAGGCGCTCAGACTTTCCTGGGCTTGTCGTCAGGCTCACTCACAGGAGTGTCCCAATTTTGGGGACAAAAGGCGCCGTGTGTCCCCAGAGCACCCCATCTAGAGCGATTCGCGGCCTCTCCCGCTCCCGGAGCCCCGGTCCCCGAGGTGAGCCAGGGAAGCACGGGCATTCAGGGAAGCCCTGGGCTGGCGAAACTAGAGCCACGTCTGCCCCGGCCCCGCCCGCCTGTCCCGCGGACACGCCTTTCCCGCCGTCTCCAAAACGGTTTCCAGTCCTCCAGGGGTGCTTCCCACCCAGTGTTAACTTCGTCCCGTGCCCACCAAAGCGAGGACCGTGTGGGGGTGAGATTCTGAGAACCTGCTCGAGGTCATTCACGGTCAAGCTGGGGTGGAACCGGAATGGCCAGGTTCTTGCTCCTGGCGGGGCACTCGGTCCTTTCGTGAAGAGAGAGCTTGGCCCTGGGGACCTGAGGGACGCCAGCTGGGTGTCTGCGGGAGAAAAGGGAGCAGTGCTGGGTGTCACCGGCAATGTTTGGGGTTTGGGGTTCGGGGGTGGGGTTCCAGGCAAAGAATGAACAAGACAGCCAGCCCGCGGGGCGACCCTGCCCTAGTCCAGGGCTCACAGCGCCCCAGACAGGGGCCCACTCAGGGGCCCGGAGGGAGGGAGGGAGGGAGGGAGCCTGTCCTGTTTGCAACCTGGGGGAAAGGAGAGAAAGCTCCTGCTCAGAGCCCCGGGACCAGCGCGGTCCCAGGGAATCTAGTTCGTCTGCTTCAGACAAAACTAGTTCATTGTGAGGCAGATCAGTTAAGAGCTAAAAAAAAAGGAGTGTGAGTTCATGTGAATCACCTGAAGCGAATGGCTGGAAATCAAATGTCCTCCTAGGAAACGTGCCACCGGCTGAGGTTACCTGGGACACCGGGCTGGGCCGGGGACAGGAGTGGGCAGGCCCGCAGGGCGGGGAGGTGGAATTCTCGGACTCCAGCTCCGCCGCCCTTCACATTTTAATTGTAACCTTTGCTTCTGGGCCTGGGCAGCAACCAGGGATTACATAAGTCACATTCCTCCTGGGCCCACCAGCCCTGGACAGGGACCGGCTGGGGACGCCCTCTCAGGGCTCCCAGGGTGCGCCTGCAGCTCCTGGCCCTGGCCCGGCAGACGGTGTCCCTTCTAGACGTAACCTGAGTGGGAAAAGCGGTGTAAACTGAGCTCCCCGTGAAACGGGCGCCGCTCTGTAATCGCTCCGTCCAACTGCGAGCGGAAAACACATTCAGGAGGGAGGCGGTTCCAGGGACTCTCAGACCTGGAAAATTCCAGAGTCAGCCAAGAGACAGCCGAGCGGCAGCAAACTCAAGTCCATGGCGCACACGCGGGCAGACCGGGCACTGCCCTTGGAGACCACGCATTGGCGCCCCCCCCCCCCCCCCCGACAGTGGCTTTGCGCGGAGCTGGTCTCCTTTCCAGGGCTGTCTCCCTGCTGCCCAAGCTCCCGGAGGTCTCCCCAGACGCGCCTCAGGAGGTGAGCGCTGCCGGAGCCGGCCGTGAGGTCTTGGTTACTCGGACTCAGAGTTCAGCCATTGAAGCACGTCGGGGAACCACGGGGATTTTCCCTGTATCAGCAAAACGCACAGGAGGCTGGTAATAATTAAAGAGCCTGCCTGAGGAATGTGCACCGGCTGCATCTTCTCTCCGGCCCGAGGCGGGCGGACGTGCTCGGGGAGCTAGAGAGCGAAAGTCACATCTTTCTCGTCGAAAGTGGACCTAGATGTCTGAAGGGCGCTGTTTTAGAGAAGGGGGAGGGGAGGCCCCGAGGCTGGGAACCCAAGGTGTCCTGTCTCCTTCCCCTCTCTCTGTCACACCTGCCACAAAGGTCATTTCTCTGGTGGCCAGAAAAACTCATGCAAAGAGCTATGACCTTGGCAGCAAGCGGAGTCTGCAAAGTAACGTCTTCACAAGGTCTCTCCTGCGGGCAGGTGACACAGACACACAGAGGCACCCATGGGGTGAGGCGGGGATGGGAGCAGATGTGTGCTGAAGGCTACACAGAGGCCAGGACACTCTTGGGGATTTTTTTTTTTCTCTCTAAGTAAGAAACAAGATTTCACTAGGTAGAGATATTGGAATTGAATTCTAGAAGGAGGGCCAAGCATGGACACGGGCAGAGGGCCTGGAAGGGCAAGGCCTGGCCAAGGACTATGGTCAAGGAGACCCAGTGGAGGGCTGGCGGGACTGCAAGACCCCGGCCTTCAGTCCACAGGCGTGGGGAGCTGTGGAGATTTTAAACTGAGGGTGACTCGATCAGGTTTGGGCTTCAAAAGAGAACAGTGCCCCCCCCCCCATGTTCAGAACAGAATTATTCATAGTAGCCAAAAGGCGGACACAACCCAGGTGTGTGTGGACGAATAAACAGATAACCAAAACGTGGTGACCGTATGCAGTGGAATATTACTCAGCCTTGAAAAGGAAGGGACTCCTGTAATACACTGCAACGTGGATGAACCTCGAGGACATTAGCTGAGTGAAATAAACCAGTCACAAAAGGACAAATCCTGTATGATTCCACTTACATGAGGTCCCTCGAGGAGTCAGGTTCATAGAGACAGAAAGTGGAATGGGGGGGCCGAGGACTGGGGGAGGGAGGGATGGGGAATTGGCGTTTAATGGGCACAGGCTGTCCGTTTCGCAAGATGGGAGAGTTCTGTGGGTGTCACAGACACAACGGAGGTCTAAAGGCGCAGGCTGTGACCCTGGCTCCGCACTGACCAGTCATGTGGCCGCCTGACCGTGTCCCCTCTGGGGTACCAGCGCCCAGTTCTATAAACGCTGCTGGGTGTCTGAACCAATTCTGCCTTCACCGATCATTCTCAGCTATGAAAACGTTGATACAATGTTTTTCTTCTGACTAATAGAATTTCAAACTGCTTTTCAGACTTATTATTCTTGTCAAATTGTGAGTGTGAGCGTGAGTGTGTGTGAGTGCGTGTGAGTGTGTAATGACTGGGGCTTGTTGAGTATCTCCGCTCACACATATAACCTTGGCTGCCGACTTCAAAGATCGTGGGGAGCGAGGTGGATACGTCTTAGACACAACACACACTCATAACAGTGTTTTCTTATTTAAAAAAAATATTAAATAGAGATTAAGTTTCCCAGAAAGGTATGCTGGTTAAAACTGACGACACAGCAAGCACTTGGAAAACTGTAACAACTCCTGCAAAATTGAAACCCAGAGGGCAGGTGAACTCAAGCCCAGCGGGCCGCTCACCCTTACCCGTCACATGGCTCGCACGTAGGACCGGCAGCCGTGCCTGGGGTTGGCCTTACGCGCGGCGCGTCCCTCTCTGCGGCTCCCAGCCAGCGCCCGCGACGAACGTGCAGGAAAGATCTCACTGCCGCGGCTCCAAGCTCAGGCAGCAATGTCTGAGGGTCTTATTTCTGCTTCAGACTGTATGATTCAAACTCCCAGCCCGTCCAACCGCAGATCCCCTGCCTGGCGCGGGGAGTCGGAAACTATTCCCGTATGGGGCGCACAATCGGGGTTACGGGGCGCGTGCCCCGAGAGGCCGAGGGGAAGCGTGGGAACCGCTGAGCAGGGAGGACAGCCCGCCGCGGGGCGGGCGCGGGGTGCGCAGTCCGCGCTCCTTCATCAGGGCCAGCCCGCGGGGCCGGGCAGCTTCTTCCTGGGGATCCTCGGCGTTTTAGGGGATCTGAATTCCTACTCGTTCAAAAGATAACCTCTGTTCTAGGCCATTTAGTTAATTTTTCTGTTTATTTGACTTCTGAGTCCGCTGTCTCTGTATTTTTACCTAACGGTGCCAGGGGTGGAGCCAGGTACCCCCCCAAACATCCGTGCTGAGCTGTGCACTGGCCATCCAGGGCTCCCCTCATCTCGAGCTGAGGAATCTGACCCTGGATCCCGCCCAAGGTCACACGCCAGCGCCAGCGCGAGCCGCAGGCCCCGGGTGAACCCAGCCTGTCTACAAAGAGGCGCCTCTAGCCACTATAACTCTATTGGCTCCACGAAAATCTGTTAACAAAAACAAACAAATAGACAAAACCACTATAAAGGCCTCGTGGAAGGTTCTGCCACGCCGGAGAGACCGACGCTCGCGTCTCCGGAGGTAAATGACAGCAGTGCTCAAGGTCGCCCAGAGGCCGCGGGGCAGCCCCAGCTGTGTTTACCTGACCTCGGCCGACTTCATCGGCGCTCGGCTCACATTCCACGCAGGGCCCTGCACCGGCTCACACGGCTTGTCACCTGCTGGCCACCCATCGCCCGGCGCCGGGCATGTGGCCCTGATTATGGGGCGAGAGCTGGCGACTAGACTAGGACGGCAGGAGCTAGATGGTTTTGGCATCGTCTCTGTTAGGAAAAGATACTTTATTTTAAATATTTGTAATTGTTTTTAGAGAGGGAGGAAGGGAGAGGGAGAGGGAAAGAAACACTGACGTGAGAAACACTGATCTGCGGCCTCCTGCGCGCCCCTCCTGGGGATCGGGAAACCTGGGTATGTGCCCTGACGGGGAATCCAGCCGGCGGCCTTTGGGTGCCCGAGACAATGCTCCTCCCCCTGAGCCACACCGGCCAGGGCAGCAAAAGACATTTTAAACACATTCCCTGATAACTGATGAGTTAATTATAATGTACGTATGCAGTGAACTACTTACTACATGTTGTGCATTAAGACATAGAAAATGATGAGGCGGGGTGTCCGCTCCCCCATGGAGCATTTTCTGAGCTAAGGAACATGTCAAGGAACTTTTATTTGATGTATGGTTTTCTAGCCACGTCCTCATGTGTGTTTAGGTGATAACAACACACAGATTTTTAAAAAACCATCTATGGCCACACAGTCACCTGTGTGTGTGCGCGCCGAGGACACCGAAGATCTACTCTCAGCACATTCCAAGTATGCAATCCAGCATTATTAATTGCAGTCACCGTGCTGTATATTAATTAGATCACCAGGAATTACTCATCTCACAACTGAAAGTTTGAACCCTGCGACCCACATCTCCCCTCTTCCCTCCCCCCAGCTTCTGGCAGCCGCGACTCTACTCGCTGTTTCTACAAGCTCAACTTTTCTTTTTTTAGATTCCACACACGAGTGAGATCCTCAGTGTTTGTCATTCCCCGTCCGGCTTATTTCACTTAGGATGATGTCCTCCAGGTCCATCCACGTCGCCGCAAATGGCAGGAATTCCTTTGTTTACAGCTGAATAATATTCCATTGTTTCTGTTCATCCATCGAAGGACACCGGCTGCTGCGAATCCCGACGTAGCGAACATGGAAGGGCAGACGGTGCTGGGCGATGCGGATTTATTTTCTTTGGATAAATACCCAGAAGTGGGATGACTGGGTCAGAGGGTAGTTTTATTTTTAATTGTTTTTGAGAAACTTCCACACTGTTTTCCGTAATAGCTGAGCCGATTCCCACTCCCACCGAGAAGGCCTGAGCGTTCCCGTTCCTCCGCGTCACCGCCAGCATTTGCTCGCTTACCTTTTATGGTCTCGGCCGTTCTGAGGGATGTGAGGAGGCACCTCGCCCGGGTTCTAAGTTGCATTTTCCTGATGGTGGGCGCCTTTTCAGGTACCTCCTGACCATTAATTAACTGAATTCTTTCTTTGGGTTTTGTTGCTGTTGTATCGCGTTGCAGGAATTCCTTATATATTACGGAGATTAACCCTTTCTCATATATGTGGTCGCACACAGATTTCCCGGACGCCACGTTTAATCCTGTAAAAGCAGCGGGCCCGATCGAGTACGCCAACACATTCTTCATTTGAAAACATTTTGACGGAACGCATTGGGTTTCTTTCTTTTCAAGCTTTTTTCATAAAAAAGTTTTCTGCATAACAACAATCCAGGGATGCATAACTCTCCACGTTGAGAGCTGCAGTGACTGGACGTTGGAGGGGACACCCCAGAGCTGGCCATGCACACCGGGACTCCCACGGCCATCACGCCAGGCCTGGGGTTGGCACCATGACCCGCTGAGACTCCCCTGCAGCCGGCAGGCTCAGCGCTGGTTTTCCCGCTGAGCTGGGGCCACGCCACCGGCCTGTGCAGTTTCCAGCAGAGCCGTCTCTCCCACGTGACTTCATTGCTGCTGCTTCACGATTTTTCTGGAATGTTCTATTGTATCTGTAACTGTCATAAGACGTCTCAACTAGTTCCAGGAAACAGACTAATTATAAATAAGCATAAAAGGCAGACCTTCTGTAACTGTCTCCTTATTTTACTTATCCAAACAAGGCATTCTTTCTCAGGTTCGTTCAACAAACCGGTTTCTCCCTGAATTTACACAGAGAGGAAGACTTGGGTTGCATCCATGTAGATAGAGCACTAACTAATAAACTGATACACTTTAAAAAATCCCATCTAATGGAGTCAAACATTTGAAAACATCTACTTCATTGTAGATGAACAGCTACAGCTATGCTGAGGTCCTCAACCCCATGACCATGCTTTGGATCTTCTCACCTGGGGTTGGTTAGAATTTTGTGGATCTAAAAGCTTAAGCAGTTTCTGAGGCTCCCTTTCAGGAAGCTGAGACCAGGACCGGGGAGGGTGCGCATGCGAACAGGTGGCTCGTTGCATGTTTTTGGGGCGTCTGTATCCGCACATGACTCCTGGGGCCGTGCAAACCCCATGAGAACCTTGCTCTCTGGCAACAGCAGGACCTCTGTGGGCCTGAGCTCTTCCTCTGAGGAACAAGAGCTGGACCAAGGTCCTGCCCAGTTCGAACTCATTCACTCAACAAGCACTGATGGGGCACCTGCTGCACCAGGCAGCAGGTGTGACTGTTGCAGGTGTGACTCCACAGCTCAAGAAATTGTATTTTGTGATGCACGTACACTATGGGGAAACGTGTTGCTGGACTCGAATTCACAACCAGAGCTGTTTTTCAAGCTGGCCTCCAATTCCAGCAGGGCCTCGGGTCACCTGCCCGGTCCAAGTGCCAAGGGAACACCCCACAGGTGTGTGGCTGGCCCCAGGTTCTGATAACTTCCTCTGGGCACTGGCTGAAGGCATCGTGACTCGCCAGGGCTCCAGGAGATCTGGGGCTGCTGGCGGGTGGGGCCCCAGCTCTGAGGCTGTGATTCAGTGACGCAGGCTCCCTGTCCCTCTGCTCGACCATCGGGTGAGACCATGTAAAACCTCAGTGCATACACCATCGTTCCCGAGAACCAAGGGGCAGCAATGGGCATCGTTCACAGCTCGCTGCTGTAACTCAGGCTTTGCCCGTGGGCAGGCCGGCTGCTGTCGGGGAGAGGGGATCTCAGAATGGAGCAGCTGCCGCCTGCCCTCCACAAGCCCGGCTGGGACAAGCAGCTTTTCTTCTGGTCCAGACAGTGAGTGGTGAACGATTTCTTAACCCAGTGCCGCCCAGGCACTACCAGGAGGGGGGCAGAGAAGGGAAAAGCAAAGCAAACGTTTCCCGTTAAATGTACGTTTCCCCGCAGCGAGGGAGCCGGCTCTCACTGCAGGGCCTCGCTGGCTCCTTTCTGAGCGGGCGATGGGTGGGGATAATTGAGGCGTCTTGCATGACTCTTGCTTTCACTGGGGACGCGTTCAGGTTGGACAGGCCGGGGCAGGTGAGCCTGGAATGCTGGCCTGCGCAGCTCGCAGGAATGCCCGCCGCCCTGCTGGCTGCGCTCTCTGGGCACCCGGAGCCCGGAGGAATGATGAACTGCGAGCAGGGGGAAGAAAGAATCTGGGTGCGGGCCCCCGGAGCGCCTGGGTGCAGGGACGGCAGAGCTGGCGCGGAGGCTGGGCGCCCCGGGCTCACCCTCAGCACTGCCGCTGGGGCCGGGCCTCGTTCTCGGTGGAGGGGGCCGTCCCGTGCACTGAAGAAGGGTTTGCCACATTCCTGGCCTCTTCCCACTAGATGCCAGGAACATCCCCTACCACACCCAGTGGAAAACCAAAAATTACTCCAGACAGTGCCAAATGCTCTGGTCGGGGCATGGAAGCTACGTGAAAACTGTCCCCAGTTGAGAACCACTGGTCTAGACCCCCATAGTCCTGAAACTGCACCGAGATTTGGGACTTGAGTCCTAGGCTGCATCGTAAGTCCCAACTCTGAAGGCAACACCTTGCGCGTAGACGGTCATCGGACGGCAGCTCGGAAGACAGATACCACTCGATTTCTACTCCTAGAGGACACCGGATTATCTACGGGACGGTTAGATGCGATAGTCTATTTGAAAACAACAAAAGGAGGTTCACAGGCTCTACACCCCAGTAAAGTCACCTGCGATGCTAATTTCCACTGCCAGAGGTAAAATGGGAGAGCAATTGCCAGAGCAAAGACCACTACTCCTCTGCAGACCCATCTGCGGCAGCCAAGTCTGACCTGCTAACGTTCCTCTGTTTTGACATTTCTCCTGATTCCCTCTATTTTATGTCTCTTGACTGTCACGACTCCCTCGTGCGCTTACACAGAGCGCCCTGCACACCCCCCTTTGTGAAGGAGACTGTCACCCACACCCGGGCCCCATGGGAAGGTAAATCGAAAACAGGGGGAAATGGTGCACTGGGTGTCACAAAGCATGTGATCCTTGGGATAGGCGTCGTAGAATTAAGTGAACTTTGCTTTCTCTGCCCTTGAAATTTAATCTCATTTTAAGAACAGCTCCTCAGTGAGGACTGTGGTCTTCTCAGCAGGTCCCGACGCAGGGACAAGACAGGGCTCTGCCTGTGGTCACTGGGCTGTCCCGACTGCTGGCGCGGAGCACGCTCACTGTTCACAGTATTTCTTGAGGTTACCGTCAATGGTTATTTCCAAGGTAAATGAAAGTCCAATTCATTTTTCTTTGATGTAATATTTAAACGTTGTCATGGTTATGACCTTTTATCATTCACTTAAAATCACTTCCTTGCATTCCAGGCAAAAATAATCAGCTTTCCCTTCATTACTAAGGGGGCTCAGAAGATCATACATATTACTCTGAACTGCTAACTTGAATTTTTTTAAAGAAAATAGAAATCTACCCCCTTGAGTTGTTGGATGATGGTGAACGCTCCAGGGAATTCTTAGACCCCTCTACACGCAGACATCTAATCACGATTGCATGAGGCTGGGATACACTTTTCCTTGCTAATTCAGTTTTTAATTCAACTACCAACTCCTTAAAAATGCTTTCAAACCAATGTCTGTTCTTTACTTTAGAGGTGAATTCTACAGAAGGTAAAATAAGTAAGGAAACACTCTCGCACTCCTTCAGATGTGCCTGTTTTCCTGTGCACCTCGAACTGAGGAAGGCCAGTGAGAAAATTCATGAGCTGAGATCATTCTCACCTAATCACCTGTTGGTTTCAAGTGATTTTCCCTCACTTATTTATTTTTTTAAAATATGTTTTTATTGACTTTAGAGAGAGAGAAAGGGAGATGGAGAGAGAGAAGCATTGATCAGCTGCCTCCTGCACTCCCCCCACCAGGGATCCAGGCATGTGCCCTGACCAGGAATCGAACCAGCGACCTTGTGGTGCAAGGACGACCACCCCTGAGCACCACCGGCCAGGGCTTCCCACCTTTTAAAGTGTAATCGTGCTTGTCAGCGAGTAAAGATGCGTTAGGATTTCAGCAGTGTGCATGGCACGCACTCACACCTCCGCTGTGCTCGGGACGTGCAGAAGGCATTTATCTAGGGCCCACTATGCACGTGGGTGGATGGACCACGCGGCGTCTTTCCACACAGAGCTCACAGCCTCGCGAGGAAGTTACCCCAGAACCTCCACCACGCTCCTGCCGTCCAGATGCCACAGCCGAGTGCTTCAGGCTCGCTCCGGCTTCTCCCGACAACGTCGACGCACAGTCACGAGCTGGCATCAGGTGCACGCTCACCACGTTTACCGCAATAGAGGCCCCGGCTGCACTGACTCGGGGTGCCCACTGCTGCGGACGGTTCTCAGCGGCCTTGTCAACTCAGGGAAGGGCCAGGAAGCCGTCGGGGCCTCTGTCACTCGCTCAGAGATTTCCAAGCAGAAGCGAACGCCCTGCTTCCCACATGGCAGATGTGATTCCTGGACACACAGCAGGCACCCGGCAGGGAGGCAGCGGCCCTCACCTGCGCCCCGAGACGTTTACAGCGCACCCGAAATGTTCCAGTGACCTCCTGCCCGGCGACAGCGGCCAGTGTACACAGAGGTTCCCGTGTCTCTCCGGCTCCCATAAACAAGATCAGATAAACAGCCGGGGCCTATTTCTTGTTAACCCCACATGTTCTGGGGAAAGGCACGCTGTCACAAGACAGGTTTCATAAGTAGGCACCGAAAAACAAAACCCAAGAAGGCCCTGGCCACCGACGCGGTCACGGGGTGGGGTGCAGGCGAAGGCGGTTGAGGAAGCACCTTCACCCACCGCCCTGCAGCATTCAGACCAGCTCCGAAACAGCAGCGGCGGGTAAAACGCACCGCGGAGGCTGCTCCGCCCGCTCCTGTACTTACCGAAGCTGCAACCCAGTGGAAAAGTTTTTAGTTAATCAGAGGACTTATGTAATTATGCAGATCTCCCAAGCCCACTGTTTCCTAAGTGTCTCTGAATTCTCCTCGACTGCAGCCATGGCCTCAGGGTTACTGTTTCTCTGAAGAAAGGATGGGTATCTATACAGCGGTCCTGCAGAAAGTTTATAGGCAAATAACCCCCTTTTTATAGTTTCCTGGGGGGTAAACACATAAATCTTTCTCCTGACTTCCACGTGGCCAGATTCCAAGCTTGGTGCAGAAAACTCAGTAAATGTTGTGGGAAAATAGAAAACAACGGAGTTCCTTCTCTCCTCTTGATTTCTTTAAGATGCGCTGACTGTTTAAAATAATATCATGGTTGAGTGGAGCTTACACACACACACACACTCACACACACACACACACACTCACACACACACACACACACTCACACACACACACACACACACTCACACACACCACACACTCACAGTGACTGCGACTTTGCCACAAAGTGGTTTAGTCTGTACGTAAGTTCAAAAGAATTTAGCTTATCCTGAAAAAGAGTAAATACAATTTTAAAATCTTGTAAAAAAAAAGACAAAAATAATCTTATAAAAGTCTCAGGTAGAGCAGCATCATAACTGTTCCACTCTTGCTCAACGGCCTCCCAGGGTGGGGGAGAGGAACCGCATCTATCTTTGCATCCCAGACGCAAGCTCGGGTGCGGCACATAGTAGGTGCTCAGTGAAAGGTGGTCGGACGATGCCGTCCCTCTGGCAGCAGGCACGAGGTGTGAGTTCTCACTGCTCCGGGCTCCTTCTCTTTAGGAGGCCTCATAGCTGCTGGCGGGTCCAAGCTCTAGGTGGGGTGTCCCTCCAGTGTCCTGTCTCATCGGTTTCACACCACGGCCTCACTGATGGGTCCTTAGCCTCAAGCGAGCGGTCTCCACACCGGGCAGGTGTCCCCTGCCGTCCACAAGGACCCCCCGGGGAGCGGGGCCCAGCAGCATTTTGCGGCTGTGCCCTTTCCTAAGGCAGACCCACCCGCAGGTGCCCGGGCCCCGGGCCGCCTCCTCGCCTCCCTTTCCCGTCACTCTGTTGCCTGTGGTCTAAGGTAAGTGCTCCAGCCTCAGCGCAGGCCCTTCGAGGGCCACACGGGACAGCAGGGGGCCTGGCTTGGCTGCACCACGTCAGAGCGGCCCAGCTCACGGTGCCCTCTCTGTCCCTCCTCCCACCCGCGAGTCCAAATATCCACCTTGGAATCGGCGTTAGGAACTGACAGGGTCTTTTCAGGAAAGTAGTCACATTTTTTATCAGGAAAAGGAAGCCTGGCGGCAGGTGCGTGTGTCGAGGAGTCACAGGCTCTCTTACAGCCAGGTCACAGCCCAGGGCCGCGGAGGGGGCAGGAGGTTCAGAGCCGACTGCCCTGTGAGGCTCCTTACCCGCCGCCCCGCCCTGACCCAGGCATCAAACGGGAAATGAGGCCATGGTCACAGGGCTACTCCAAGGGGATGAGGTGTGTCACCCCGTCCCTGGGAAGGCGGGGAAGTGCCCTGCGACGTGGACACTCACACACGCGTCATCCCGGGCGCGCTCTGGCTTCCTGTGGCACCGCGTCGGCCCGAAGTGCTCACGGCCCCGCCGGGCTAGTCTCACCTTCAGGGGGTGCCGCCTGAATGGGATTCCGGGCACGGGCTCCTACCGGCAGAGGCGGCTTCTCTACGTGGCCCAGTTCCCAGCGCGCCCTGGTCCACGGCAGGCGGTCAACGCTGGGCGCTCGCCCGCCGAGCTGGGCTGAAGCGCGAATGACAAGGAGCCGGGCCACGAGGTCCTGCCCGGCGCGACCAACGCGTGAAAACCCGTGTCCCCGCTGGCACTGCCAGCGGAGTCTGCGGCTGTGCGGGGTCGTCTGCGTGAGTCGGGGCTGTGTGGCTGAGAGGGGTGGGATGGGGACTCGCCCCCCGGAGGGCCTGCAGAGTGACGCGCCTGCCCTGTGGGCCTGGACCTGCTCCAGCGCGGGGCTGACCTCCTGGCCCCCGCCCAGCGCGGGTCTGAGGACCTTCCTGTCCCGTAAGAGCCCGACACAGTCCTGGGAGGCGACGGGAAAGGAAGTGTGGTTACCCCCAGGGACACGGCCTTTCTACAGGATCCTGCGGTGGTTGGAGCCTGCTGACCGCCTCTCCTGAGAGGGAATGAAGCTCTGCCTCGTTGCTGCCCCTTTCAGCCCTCCTTTAAAAATAATTTGTCATCAACTTAAAGTGAGGTAACAGTAAAGTCTCACTTCCAGGCTGAGAAATCTTTTTGCCATTGATACCAAAAGAAAGGGCGGATGCACAGCCTGACTCTGAGGTCTCACACCTTCTCTGAGACCCTGAATTTTCTAATAAAATCTTGGCTTTCCTTGTAGGTTTCTGTCATTTCTGTACAATGACCCTGAGTCCCAGGATTTAAAATTTTGATTACAAGACAACCAACACATAGAAAAACGCGCAAATAAAAAAGGTACAAGTTCACGAATTCTTCACCAAATGACCGCGTCTGCGTGATCAGCGCCGACGCCGAGAAACGGGACAACACCGGCTTTTCAGAAAACACACCTGAGGCCCCCGTGCTTCAAATAAAGGTGGCAAAAGAGACCAAAGAGATGGAAATACGCATAGAACAGACGGAGTGGACACACACTGACCTGACCAAGTGTGACTTGAACAGGATACAAACTTAGCACATGCAAATTAATCCAAAAACTACCCAGGGCACTGCTGTGCCCAATCAATCAATCAATCGATCATCGATCTCTGTATTTTTTTATTTGTCTGTCTGTCTATCTGTGCTCTCCCTCCACCCTCGCCCCCTTTTCCTTCGTGGCTCCAAATGTTAAAGACAGAAACATTCCATTTAGGGGAAAAAGTTCACTTCTAAACAGTGCTGTGAAGGCTGCGATTTCTACAACATCGCCTCACGAGCTGATTAAAACGGCAAACGCTGGCCCTGGCCGGGTGTCAGCTGGTGAGGGCTTCATCCTGATAGGCCACGGTTGCGGGTTCGATCCCTGGTCAGGGCACATACAAGGATCAAACAATGATGCAGAAGCAAGTGGAGCAGCAAACCGATGCCCCCCTCCACTCTCTCGGGCACCCCCGGAGCCCCCGGAGCCTGTTCCCTGACTTCCTGTGAATCTCTGGCTCTTTAAAAATAAGACGTGAGCAGCAAAAACCTTTGCTATCGCCGCAAACACGGCTCCTATTCATATAAGGTGGTTAGTGTTTTGTTTTTAGTATTTTTTTCCCCCTAAGAACTACAACAATTAAAAAAGTGCACAGAGGGGATAAATGGTGATGAAAAAAAGAAAAAAAAAGAAAAATCTTCTTAACTTCTCTATTAAATAAAGGGATATTACTGAGAGAAATAAGATCAAAGTATGAAGTTCACACTACTCGCAACTCTACAGAGTGTTTTGAAAGTGAACTTAACGCTTGAAAACATTAGGACCCGCACCACGGCATCCTTAGCCCTTCCCTCCTAGCCATGGAGCTTTTTCTCCCCTTAACATTAAATTTAAAAAAGCTAACCATAAAGTTAATATTCAAAGAAAATAAACGTGCGCCCCCAAAGCCTTACATGTCGGGAGCGACAGTCCCTTTCCCGGCGCCCCTGTGCTTTCTAATGGCCCGCACGGCCCCCCCCTGGCCCCGCCGGCAGGGCTCCAGAGCACTCGGCCGGAGACAGCGGCTCGGAGGCCGGACCCCCTTCCAGCCCGCTTGGGAGCAAACGTCCCGTAAATCTTCCCGCTGTTTAAAGCAACCACACTACCAGCAATGCCCGCGAGATAAATGGTCATCTTTGAACTGTGAGCTTTTCCATTTTTGGTGTTTCTTGCAGCAAAAGCCATTTATTTTTACTCACAGATTTAAAACAACTTTAAAAATAACTTTTATATGCTGCTGGTAAGAATCAGCGAGTCTCTAGGGTATGTTAATTCACGACCAGTGTGTTACTTTGCCGATTTGAAAATGGTGATAGGTAGGTAGATAAGGGGGGGGAGAGAGAAGGGGAGACGGAGGAGTGTCAGGGAGACGGGCGGACGGGCGCTCTCACGGCCCCGCCACGCACCTGCAGGCCTTCCTATCAGGAGCCAGGTGAACAGGAAAGCTGCGGACTCTGAGGCTGGCGTCCCAGGTGACAGTGGCGGGTCCTGGGTCTCGGTGCTGTGCCTCAAAGCCCCCCCCGGGGCAGTAACCGGTCCCCGAAACAGCTCAGTAATTTCAGATCACACGACGCTGGAGGGGGCCACGCATCCCTTCTCTCCTCTCTTTAGGAAGCTTAACTGCTGCCGAAGGGCCGGGGCTGCGGCAGGGTGCTGGCCTCCTGCGGGTGAGAGGGCCGGGCATCCGGGCACAGGAGGACTCAGGGCTGCCTGGGGAGGTGCGTGGCCGCCCTGCGGGGTGAGCTGCGGGGTGAGGAGAGAGAGGACGAGTAGGAGGAGACAGACAAGAAGTGGGGCCTCCTCAACGGCGGTAATAAAGCCCCAACGTGCAAACAACCAGGGGCGACGCTGCAGCAATGAAGCTTCATTGCACAGTGGGCCCCTGCGCACGGGCTCCCAGTCAGAGGCAGGGCCCACCGTGCCTGGGCTACGAGCTCGGGGCAGTGACATGAAAGTGCCAACCCCAGGCTCTTCATGGACAACAGGGATTGCAAGGTCGTGGGGAGGGGTAGAGGTCACAGTGGTGAGGGGTAGAGGTCACGGTGGTGAGGGTTAGAGGCCGCTGTGGTGAGGGGCAGAGGTCACGGTGGTGAGGGGCAGAGGTCACGGTGGTGAGGGGCAGAGGTCACGGTGGTGAGGGTTAGAGGCCGCTGTGGTGAGGGGCAGAGGCCACGGTGGTGAGGGGCAGAGGTCACGGTGGTGAGGGGCAGAGGCCGCTGTGGTGAGGGGCAGAGGTCACAGTGGTGAGGGGCAGAGGTCACGGTGGTGAGGGGCAGAGGCCGCTGTGGTGAGGGGCAGAGGTCACAGTGGTGAGGGGCAGAGGTCACGGTGGTGAGGGGCAGAGGCCACGGTGGTGAGGGGCAGAGGTCACGGTGGTGAGGGTTAGAGGCCGCTGTGGTGAGGGGCAGAGGCCACGGTGGTGAGGGTTAGAGGCCGCTGTGGTGAGGGACAGAGGTCACGGTGGTGAGGGGCAGAGGTCACGGTGGTGAGGGTTAGAGGTCACGGTGGTGAGGGGCAGAGGCCACGGTGGTGAGGGGCAGAGGTCACGGTGGTGAGGGGCAGAGGCCGCTGTGGTGAGGGGCAGAGGTCACGGTGGTGAGGGGCAGAGGCCGCTGTGGTGAGGGGCAGAGGTCACGGTGGTGAGGGGCAGAGGTCACGGTGGTGAGGGGCAGAGGCCGCTGTGGTGAGGGGCAGAGGTCACGGTGGTGAGAGGCAGAGGCCGCGGTGGTGAGGGACAGAGGTCACGGTGGTGAGGGACAGAGGTCACGGTGGTGAGGGACAGAGGTCACGGTGGTGAGGGGCAGAGGCCGCTGTGGTGAGGGGTAGAGGTCACGGTGGTGAGGGACAGAGGTCACGGTGGTGAGGGACAGAGGTCGCGGTGGTGAGGGGCAGAGGTCGCAGTGGTGAGGGTTAGAGGCTGCACTGGTGAGGGTTAGAGGTCACAGTGGTGAGGGGCAGAGGCCGCGGTGGTGAGGGGCAGAGGCCGCGGTGGTGAGGGGCAGAGGTCACGGTGGTGAGGGGCAGAGGCCGCGGTGGTGAGGGGCAGAGGTCACGGTGGTGAGAGGCAGAGGTCACGGTGGTGAGGGGCAGAGGCCGCGGTGGTGAGGGACAGAGGTCACGGTGGTGAGGGGCAGAGGCCGCGGTGGTGAGGGGCAGAGGCCGCTGTGGTGAGAGGCAGAGGTCACGGTGGTGAGGGGCAGAGGCCGCGGTGGTGAGGGACAGAGGTCACGGTGGTGAGGGGCAGAGGTCGCAGTGGTGAGGGTTAGAGGCTGCACTGGTGAGGGTTAGAGGTCACGGTGGTGAGGGGCAGAGGTCACAGTGGTGAGGGGCAGAGGCCGCGGTGGTGAGGGGCAGAGGTCACGGTGGTGAGGGGCAGAGGCCGCGGTGGTGAGGGGCAGAGGCCGCGGTGGTGAGGGGCAGAGGCCGCGGTGGTGAGGGGCAGAGGCCGCGGTGGTGAGGGGCAGAGGTCACGGTGGTGAGGGGCAGAGGCCGCGGTGGTGAGGGACAGAGGTCACGGTGGTGAGGGGCAGAGGTCGCAGTGGTGAGGGTTAGAGGCTGCACTGGTGAGGGTTAGAGGTCACGGTGGTGAGGGGCAGAGGTCACAGTGGTGAGGGGCAGAGGCCGCGGTGGTGAGGGGCAGAGGCCGCGGTGGTGAGGGGCAGAGGTCACGGTGGTGAGGGGCAGAGGCCGCGGTGGTGAGGGGCAGAGGCCGCGGTGGTGAGGCTTACAGATCACAGTGAGAGCCAGCACTTCGGACAGTGATAACATCCAGTGCTTCTGGAATGTTCTCTAGGGACAGGCCCGGAGCCTGTCCTCTCGGCTGTCCCGTGATAAGCACCGTGATTACCCTCGTTTGGCAGGTGAGGAAACCAGGGCTTAGGCGCTCACTCAACTTGGCCAACACCACCCTGAAGCCAGGGCGGGGCTCAGCTCCCACTCCTGTGCCTCCCTGCACATGTGGAGGAAGGAAAAGCCTCAATAAATAACTTTAACCCCAAAAGGCCCCACACAGCAGCCCTTGAGAGTTTTTTTTGGTACATTTTTTTTGGTTTTATGTATTTATATTTTAGCCTTCTGTATGCATTCTCCCTACTTATAAAAAATTTTAACATCAAATAGATGCTAGAGCTAAGAAGGCTATTATTCCTTTTCTAGAAAAAAAAACCATCCGTCTAATGTTAGTGACAATCAGCACTAGACTCACTGGTCTAACGCACTCTTTAGCCCAGTGAAATAAGGCTCAGATTGGGGACATCATTCAGACAGTAATTTTGGACACGGCGGAGCCAGTGGGAGCTCCCAGACACCCACCTCCTGGCAGCGACCTTTGTGAGGACAGCAGCTATTCCAGGAGCCCTGAGCAACTGGCACAGGCGGCCTCCTGACCTCCGGCTCTGGGAGTCCCCTCTGCCCCACAAGCGCAGGAGTCCCGGCCGAGGAAGGATCGCCTGGCCTTGTCTGAGTCAGGAATGCCGGGGCATTTCTAATACATGACGCACACATTCCAGTTCACAGCCGGGAAAATACAAAGGGACGGAGATTCTTGGGGGGAATCGATACTATCCGGACCAGCCGGCGCTCACTACCGACACGTATAAATACGTATCTCACATGCATTTGTGTTTCCTTTGAACGCCGTGGACGTTCGGGCTGCAAGAAGCCCTCGCACCATCTAATTCACTTCAGGGAAGCGAAACCTGAGAGGGTAGATTCTAACCCGTTTTATCTCCGATTGTAACCAACGACAGATTACAGGGGAGAAACTACATTCAGCTACGTCCTAAGAAAAACTCCGTTGGCAGCGACCCTTTGCAAGGCTTGAGACACACACATGCATGTTTGTGTTAGAAAGAATCACAGAGACTGGCTGTCTCTGATACTAACTTTAAAAAATGATCTAGTATATATTTGCAGCCATTTGCCAAAATTTTCCTTCTCTGTGAAGGTTTGTTCCTAGTAGCCTGCAAATATGAGAGAAAGGGAGGGAGGGAGCAGAGACGGAGGTAATTAATGCTTCATTCTCACCCATAAATGGTTCCATGCGTGACCTCTGCTGAGCACCAGGAAATGGCAGCAGAAATAAAGGGACATCAAGAATTAACTATAGAGATAAGCTTTCTGATTATCTATTAACCTTGCCGCCAACGGAAGCCCAGGAAAAGCTCTGAAATTCACTGTATTTCAAAGCCCCTTGAGGTCAACACCTTACACGCCAACAGGTGCCCTAATAATTCTTCAACAAGCACCGCTTGTCTTTCTGTCATTCACCTGGACTTACTCAGAAGTAGATGAAGTGGGGACCCCTTTCTTGTAAAACAGACGACAATCGTTTCACTAACATTATATTAAAATACATGTTACAAGGATTTTGCAAGTCAGCACCAGGACAAACTTAGAACAGTCTGCCTACGTGCCTTGCTCAGAGCAGCCTCAGTCACCTGCGGTGGGCGACCGTGCGTGAGATGAACTGGCGGACACCAATGCGAGACGCCGTGGCCACTCTCCCTATGGCTTTCTGAGAGTCAGTGCTGCTGAGAGATAAGCAAAACCAGGTTAAAAAAAAAATCTCTGGCTGGTGTGGCTCAGGTGGCCGGGGGTTGCCCTGTGCGCGAAAAGGCCGCTGGTTCCATTTCCGGGGGGGTCCGCGCAGGAGGCAGCCGATGGACGTCTCCCTCTCACATCGATGTTTCGCTCTCCCTCTCCCTCTCCCTTCCTCTGTCTCTAAAAATCCATAAACAGCCTGTGTCTGTCGCATCGAGAGACTGTACACAATGCGTCAGCTTCCTCCAGAACCTGGCGGGAAAGAGAGGCGCTTTAGCAAGTGGTCCCGCGACGCGGAGCGCGAGGAGAGACAGCCGCTGAGGCCCGCGACACCGGCCGTCAGCGGCGCGGGCAGGCCTGCGTGAGTGGCAGGAAAACCTCCAGGTAGCACATTTCTGCCTTTAAAATAAAACCCTTCGCAGACGCTCTTCAAACAAAGGCTGAGTAAACTGAGGCCTAGAAGCTCTGCTCAGGCCACAGTGTCCTTTGTTACAAGCGGCCTGTTTGTTTCGGACGCTCTGTGCACAGGAACGGGGTCTGAAATGCCCGTCGGGAGGGGAGATCTGCGAGTTCCCAGGTGGCCGGCCCGGCCCACCGCAGAGACGCTCTCTGAGCTCCGCGTGGTCCAACGCGCGACTCCCGTCTCTAGGATCACGCGGCCCTTTGCCGCTTCCTCCCTCCGCTTTCTGTGGTCGGAGCTCAGTGAAGGAGGTGAAGTAGTTATTTTTTCTTACTCATAACAAGTTTTACCGATGAATCGTGCGATTGGGGAGAACGCAAAACCCATCAACTATAACGCAGATTCTAGTTCAACTCTTCACGTCGGGTGGTTGCTTTAAAAAGGGGAGGGGAGACCAAATGACCATTTCGATGTAACATGTGTCACCTCTCAGGCATTTTGCTTTGACACTGGTAGGTTTCCTCGGGGTCACTCAGAGGAATAAAGCAGGGGATTCTAACACCTCGGCGTCTGCTCCTACCAGACGTTCCCGCCTGTAAAGGGGCGAGCAGGGCGAGCGGCCACAGGAGCACCAGGCCCGAGGTATCTTCTGGTTCTCTCCCCTTCGCCTGGAGACTCCCCGTCGCAGAGACAGAAGCAGCCCCTTTCCCGGGCTGCCACTGAGGCCCCGAATCACACCTGTGATAGGAGCTGCATTGCAGGGAGTCGCTCCGGAGCCTCGCCCCCTGCTCGGCTCTTGGGATCCGGGCGTCCCTCAAGCACGTGGGCGTCTGCTCCTCCAGGCCTGGCCGCACCGCCTCCTGAGACCGCGGGCCCCACCCCCGGAGCACGTCATTCAGAGGCTGGGTCGGGGCTCCGGGAGTGTGTTTTCTATCAAGTTTGAGGTGTCCCTGCGGCTGTCTTGGGAAACACACCGTGAGGGTGACTGGAGTAGACTTTTTATGGGTTAATTCATGAGAAAAAAAAAAAAAAAGCAACATTGAGGCTGACTCACTAAAGAGATATAAAACTGTCCCTGGATCCTGAGGAAGCTCATGAGTAAGATCCCAACGGGAGCCAGAGAACAGAGACATAACTTCCTCTCTGCCGCAGCTACACACACCACTTAATCCACTCATCGGAATCGCCCAGGGACTTGCAAAAAGATGTGTGAGCCGCTCCACCCACAGATTCACCCGGTCTGGGGGCGCGGGAGGCAGCCTCTCTCAGGAGCACCTCGGTGGCTCTAAGGCGCGTTCAAGGTTCGAACGCTACCGCTTAGAAAGAAGAGAAAGGTCCCTTCCTCGTCCTCTCCGTTCAGGCACCAATGCACAAAACCAAGTAATGGGAGGCCGTCCCAAGTACGTTTTGGGGGATTCCTCCTGAGGACTTGCAGCCACGTGCAACTATGATCCACAACGTGCTTATACGCACAGTTTATTATCGACCGGCTGCCGGTAACTGCCATGAATCAGGCTGCTAACCGCAGGTCCAGAATGCAGCTGGGGATCCAGAGCCCAGCCCAGCTCAACGGGGGCGGTGACAGGGGCATGGGACAGGCCGGAGGCGGGCTGTCCCGCAGCCAGAGACAGTACCTGCCATGGAAATACCTAGAAGAACAGCTCAAGGCCACACTGCTCTCCTGGGCTCCAGAGCTGCATGTCTCGGGCCTCCTGGACTTTCCCATTGAGCCCCTCGAATCCCCCAGGCGACTCTGTGGTCGTCCTGAAGGATTCACACCCTCCACGCTGGACTCGGTGTGTATCCAGGTTCCAGTCCTAAGCCCGCGTGTCCCCCTGGGGCTCCCTCTCTGCCACACTCCTTACCAGAGCCAGTCCCCCCTGCACGCTCGTTGCTCCCACTTCTCCGTTTCTGCGCCCCTACGGACCTCCCTGTTCCCACCGTCGCCCCACAGCCCATCCCCACATTGAGCAAGAGTCATGTCTCTTTCTTTTTTTTTTTAAATTCTCACCCAAGGATATTTTTTCTATTGCTTTTCAGAGAGAGCGGAAGGGGGGGGAGATCGAGAGATCAAGATGATGTTACATCAATTGGTTGCCCCCCTCCCCGTGCGCACCCCGACGGGGGCCAGGGCTCGGTAGTGAACCCTTCCGTCCGAGGGCCGATGCTCTAACCGCTGAACAAAACCAGCTGGGGCTGGAGTCATCTTCCTGAAACACCAAACACACCCCGCGGGTTCCTAGCCTAGAACCCCACGGTGACCCGCCTCTCACACGCGGGGGACAGCAAAGCTCCCTGGGAACTGCAGCCTCACCACTGATCGCTCTCCTCCCATCGCCGCACCCAATTCCCGGCCTCTGCGGGACTGGGCTACTCCCAGCACGTCTCTTGGAACAGCCTTCATGTCCCATTCTCGGGCCAAAAACCCAGAGCTCCCTGCAGGCTCCAGTGAGCGATCCCCCACCCTGGAAGCTCTCCCTGGCCACCTCTCCAGGGGGAACTAAAAGCAAAGACTCACCCCAGGGGGTTCCCTATGCCGTACAGATTTCTACCACTGCTGCTGTGCCAGTTTCACACTTGTCATCGGTAGATCTCTTGTCCCCTAACTGACTGCCAGACACTTGAGAGCAAGCACCACGTGTGACTCATGCCTACGGCTCAGAATGTGGACAGAACAGCCCCAGTCACTCGCTGCGGTTCGAACATGGGGGAAAAAATGCAAACAAAAGCCCGCGTTGTAATAGGTGGTGGTTCTTGTCCCCAGATGGAAGGACAAACAACGTGGTTGGCTTACGTAACTATTCACACTGACTGGAGGCCGTGAGAGCCCAGTCCTGACGGGCGCAACTGTGGGAGCGTTCAGCGCGGGGCCCAGGCATTGTCTCACCCCCAGCCCCGAGGCTGCAACGCGAGGCCCTGGCCGTGAGCAGTTCCAGATGCTGCTGGAAGGGACACGTGGGCTCTGGGTCTTCCTGTGAGGAGCTGCCAGGACAGGACGTAATGTGGGACACGGAGGGGAGCCCCGTCCCCGAGCTCGCCGGCACACACGGCCGTCTTAGCGAGCTGCTGAGACTGGGTAGGAGTGAAATTTATTTTAAGCCTGTGTTCAGTCAACAGGGTCAGACACCTGATATTGCGCCTCAGAGCCTTCGGGGACCGGAGCGGCAGGCCCAGCGCTCAGCGGCTCACGGGGCTGGGACAAGCCACCCTGCGCCCTGGCCCCCGCGGCGTCCCCAGCTCCCGGCCGGCTCAGGGGACTTCCTGAGCACCTGGGTCCAGCGTGTCTGTCGGAATGTGTAGGAAGAAAGCTGGACTTAACGGCTCCGAGTCAAACTGGTTATGTGACAGAAGGCTCAAAGGCGGGGTCTCTGCCCGCACGCACGAGAGCCTGCTCGCACATACACCGCGGGCCCTGTGCCGTGGCAGACCGTCCTTAAATGCTGTGCAAAGAGCCAACTATTGCAGTTTTCTTAGAAAAGGCAGCCTTTCAGGAGGAACATGGAAAAAGGAGGTGCCAGCAGAAGCGCCGACGGCCCCTGGGCATGACCTACGTGAGCGAGCCCCGTGCTCGGTCCCGGCCGTGTCGGCGGTTCAAGAGTAAGCCCGTCAGGGGTGGGCGGAGGTGGGAGAGGGCGCAGAGGGGCTACATGGTGACGGGAAAAGTCCCAAAGGAAGAACAAGCCAGTCATAACGGAGGCCCAAAATGCTACTTATCATAACTTCAGACGAGATCGGGCGCGTTCAGGGTGCTACAGGCATTACTTTCATAATTTCAAACGTTCATAAATGACAGAAGAAAACAAAACAGAATGAATTCAGTAGAGATCTGAGGAGCGCAACCCAGTTTCCTGGTACCGACGTGGAAATAACACGTGGGGCGGCCATATTCTAGGCCGCGAAGCTTTTCTCAAAACACACTCCTATAAGGAAAGCCTGACTTTAAGTAAGCCCATTTCTACTGTCCTGAGTCTAAATTAAAACACAACCACAAACACACAAGCACAACTTTCAGAGCAAGCCACACGGCGAGGGCCACGTGATTTCCCAGGTGGGTCCTTCGACAAGCTGAGCGCCCCTGACATTCCGGTCCCGCTCCCCATCTCGGGGCCTGGGGTGCCTTCCCTAAACACCCACAACCATCCGGTTAATATTAGTCTGAGTTGGTTTGCGGCGCCTGTCGAAAAAGTTTCAGACGCTAGCTGCAGGCCCTGGAGCTGAGATCAAAGGAAAAACAGAGTATTTTCTTTTGGAACAGGGTGGAATCCTTCACCTTCACCTACACTACCTATAAAACATTTCGAAACACGTGAGTGCCCTCCCGCGGGCCCTAAGGAAGGCAGCAGGATGGATCCGGGCAATTGGCTCCTTCCAACTGCGCAATGTTTGTGATACGTCGTGGACTGTGAAACGAAATAGGTGAGGCCAGAAAGCAAGCCAGTCAAAAGCCAAGAATGTGTTCAGAGGTGGGGCCCTGCGGGCCGACTCGCTGGGCTGAGAATTCCTGCGCCTCTCGGAACAGCACCCGGGTTGTTACCTTCCCATGTTGCAAGAGCGAGGGGCTTGCTCAGCATTCCTGGAGCAATCTGTCTCCAAAGATCTATCCCTTCAGAGACCTACCCCCAAAGACTGCTGGAGGAATGCTGAGCGGGCCCCGAATTCGTTGTTGAGTTGGTGGCAGAGACACCTCCAGGAAAGGCAGTCAGACCACTGAGTAACTGTGAGCGGGCGTCTAGGCCACGGACAGGGCAGCCGTTTGTCCCAAGTTCACACAGGGACCATCCTAAGGAGCCGGGTCCCTGGTCCTGTCCCTTCCTCTCCCGGCACCGGACATTAGGTGCTCTCCTAAAACCAGAGCTCACACAAGGCAGTGGGGTTAGGTGTTTGAGGGAGGGCTCCGGGGCAAGGAGGCCCATGTTTGAATCCTGGTTCTGCCTCTTTCTAGCTGCCAAAAGTCACCTTACTTCTCTGTGCCTCAGTTTCCCCATGTATAACGAATACACCCGCTCGATATGCTCGATGCGAGGACTGAAAGAAGCAAGAGGACAGGAGATATCATAGCTTTCAACCAAGCCAGTCTCTCTGAAATGAGTTACATTTCTTGAACAAAACTGGCAGCATTTGTTTGACACTGACTGTAAAAAGATCTCATTTTATATTTTTAAAAATTTGCCCCTTAAGTTTTGGTCTTTTTATGTTACTTGAACTGAATGGCATTTGCTCGCCTACTCTCCCTATTGTTTCCCCCAGGAGCCTTCTGTTTTAAGCGACTACAGGACTACCAGGCAAATTAAGTGGTATTTATATATATTTTTTCCAAAACAAATCTCCAAGCACTAATAGTCATGTTCAAAGGGGTAACAGGGAGGAGCTGGGCACGTTTCGGGAGAAAAGGGATGCCTAGGGTACTCCAAGAGTTTAATTTAACAAAGGATGGGGGTCCCTGCAGCAGAAAGGGAGAGACACACCTGCCTCAGTGGCCTGCGCGGTCAGCTGACTCAGGAGCAGGGAGGACCAGAGCCAGCAGGGCCCCCAGCAGGGAGGAGGGAGCCCGTCTCTCTGGGAGGAGGGTGAGCCATCGGTGAAAAGACTGATCCACTATTATTAAAATCACCCCCACCTCCTCTTTCCCAGATTTTGCAAGATGCTTAAAACTCCAGATGTTCCAAAAGGGCTCCTTACGTTGCCAGTTAATCTTTCCGGAGTCTTTACCAATCTCTGCTCCGTGCCAATGCTCCCCACACCTGGCCGCCCAGCAGGCTCACCCTGGGAGCTCTGAAAAACCAGGAAGGCCGGGTCTCATCCCCGACCAAGGAAACCGGAATGCCTGGGGGTGGGAGGCACGCATCGGTTTTTTATTTGGTTTGATTTGGTTTAAAATCCCAAAGCGATTCTAATTTGCAACCAAGTTTGGGAACCTCAGCTTCATGCCCTAATGCTGGCTCCCCCGACACTCGCTCAGCACCAAACCCAGACTCCGGGTGCCAATGACATCAGCAGCAAGTCCAGACCTGACTGGGAACCAGGACGGCTCGATTTTGAAATTGTGCAATTAAACCTTCCGAGGCATGTTTCTCATGTGAAGACGGCTGATGGTCGGCAGTCACGAAGCCAGGCTCGCTCATGTGCGCCTCGGACACTTGGCACACGCGAGCCACCGACACCCATCCGTTTTCTTTTTAAATTAAATCTAATATTTTGGTTGGCCCAAGGTCAAAATCTTCAGGAAGCTAAGAGCCAGATTCCCCAAGAGAAAATCTCGGGATCTCGAGGAGGAAAGTTTGCTATGAGGCCCATTTTGGGGAAAAAAACCCCCCACCGCGGTGGGGACCTGATCCCTAGGAAGTTCCGCCCCGACCCTGCCGTCCCGCCGCCGCTCCTCGCGCTTCTCTGCGCGGCCTGAGACGCGCCCCGAGGCCTGCGGTGGGGGGCAAATCTCGGGGTTCGGGGAAGCGGCCACTTCACCAGACCCAGGGGCCCAAGGGGGAGGCGGGGCCGAGAGGGAGCGCGGGGGTCTGCGCCCCGGAGCGCGTCCGACCCCACCCACCCCCCTTTTTGCCGGGGAGGCCGCGCCGTCCCTTCCAGGTGGCCACAGGTAGTTGGCCACAGAGCCGGGCACCGGGCCTCCAGCCGAGGCTGCAGCCGCGCCCCGGGGAAGGACCCGCGAGCGGCCTCGGGGAGACGCGGTGCGGGAGGCCCCGGAGGTCCCCGAGGGGTGGCGCGGATTCCCCGGGTCCCTCCCGAAGCCCCCGGGCCGCACGTGCCGGGCCGCCCGCCGGCCCCGCGCGGGGCAGGAAAGTGAAGAAAGTTGCGAGCGCTCCGGGGAGTCCCGCGCCCCGCGCCCCGCAGCCCCGCGGCTCCCGCGCCCGAGCCCCCTCCTCCGGCCGCCGCAGGCTCGCCCGGCTCGGAGACGCCGCGCCGCGTCCCTCCCACGGTCCCGGCCGGGGCGCAGCGTCGCGGGGCGCGGGGCGCAGCGTCCTGGGGCGCGGGGCGGGGGCGCGCCCTTACCTTTCTTTTCCTCCAGCGCCGGGCGCGCCGGGAAGTGCGCCGCCAGCAGCAGCAGCAGGAGCGCGGCTCCCACGGTCCCGGGGGCTCCCATCGCGCCCGCAGCGCGGGGTCTCCGCGATCAGTCCGCGATCAGTCCGCGCGGGAAGCGGCGGCGGGGGGCTCCGCGGGCCTGTGGTCCGACCTGGAAGGCGGCGGCCGCGGGCGCTGGCTGCGGACTCGCTCGGGACTCGGCCGCCCTGGCCGCGGGCGTGCGCACCGAGCCGGGGGCGGAGGCTGCGCGGCCGCCCGGACGTCGGGCTGGCGGGGCGGGGGCGCGGGAGGCCGGGCCGCGAGGGGAGGGACCAGCGGCGGAGGAGGGACCGCGGGCCGCGGGCGGCGGGCGGCGGGGGAGGAACGGCCGCGGGGCGGGCCGGCCGGCGGGGCGCGGGGGCGGAGGGCGCGGGGCGGCGTGCGGGGCCCAGCCCCTCGGTCCCCTCCCAGAGGGCGTCCCCGCGCCGCCCGTCGGGACCCTGCGGGCGAGCTGCGTCCAGCCAGATTCGTGCCAGGGTCGCCGGTCCCGCTTTCTCCTTTCACCTGACGGAGCAAACTGGCACCGGTCCGGGCGAACCGCCCCAGCCTCAGGCCCAGGGCCGGACCGCGGCCCGGGCGCGGGAAGCACCCCTCCCCCCGCCCAGCTCGCGCGCAGCACCCCGGGGGGACGGAGGGCCGCCCCGCCGCCTAGCCGCCCCCGCGCCCGGGGGCAGGGGTGCCGGGGGCTGAGCCGGGCTCCCGGCCCCGAGCGCGCTGCGCGTCCCGTCCCGCATCCTCGACGGCGCGTGAGACGCGGGTCCTTGGAAACGTCCCCAGGACGGACGCAGGGGCACCGGGGAGCCAAAGCCCGCAGAGGCCGGGAACCAGCCGAGGCGCGTGGAGGTGACTCCGCACAAGTCAGGCGCTGGGAATAAAGGCTCGGCCCGGCCCGGAGGAGCCTTTCCGCCCGAGGCGCCCACCGCGCGCAGGAGCGCGCCCGCGGGGCTCGGCGACGGCTGGGCGGGAGAAGCGGGGCTAAGCCGCGTCTGCAGGGTCCCTCCGCCCCTCAGGACAGGTGTCCTGGGGCCCACGCTTCATCCAGGTCCCCCAGTGTCCTCGTGAAGCCCCTGCCCACACCGAGGCTCCCTCCCTCAGCAGGAACCACAGAACCGGAGGAAGTGGGGTTCAAGGCCGCCCCTTCCTGGCCCGGAGGAGGGGGACACCGTGCCCCCCGCAGGGGCAGAACCGAAACTTCCCTCCGCATCTAGTCCTTTGCGTTTGTTCCGGTGTCTGGAGGAACAGGACGACCCCAGCGCTCTGAGCCCGCCTGCCCGGGATGAAGGTGCTGGGAGCAGCGGCAGGCGGGCTGCTCGGGGGGCCCCCCCCCCCGCTGGGGCCCCCCGGGGAGGGGAGCGCACTCCGGGGCGCGAGGGGCGCAGAGCGCGGCCTGCAGCCCAGGCCCCGGCCACGCGTTTGCCCCTGGCGCCTTCTGTCAGGGGGCGAAGCCGGGCGGTGGCACGAATCACATTGTGCACGTGTTAAAACGCCAGTCCGCTGAAGCCGCGACTGACTGTGAAGGCTGCGTGGGAATTTGTGCGCGAGCCCCGCGAGAAGCCTGTGGGTGAAGACGCCGGAGGTCCCCCGCCACCGTGCGCGCAGCATCCTGGGCGCTGTTCCCAACCATCCCGCCTAGGACGCGAGGACCTGGAGAGAGACGCGGGGGCCTCAAATTCTATCTCAGAAGATCAGGAAGCTTGTGGCAAAGGCACAAGCAACAGTTTCGGTTGGTCAAAAAATTCCTGGATGAAGCACCCACGCACCCCGAATTGCCAAGGACGGGCTGAGGCTCCCGAGTTCCCACGTTCGATCTCACGCGGCCCATGGACTTCCCAGCACAGGCTGTTCCTTCTCTGTACAAACGTTTCCCTCCTCTGAGGAGCAGTTTCCCTGTTAGACCAGGCTCCTGAGCACTTTTAAATAAGCTAATCCTCTCTAGAAGGAGCATGGCGGTGAATCCCCCGGGCAAGGGGAGGCGGCCAGGGGCCTCTGACCACCTGTTTTCTCCGGCCTTCGAGGCCCAAGTGAGAAGGGGGCAGGAAAAACATCAAAGTCGTGGGGTTCAGGATTTTAAAACAAGGATCGTTTATAAGCTCCTGGAGCCGGCTCAGAGTGGGGGCAGCTGCCTCCGAGTGGAGCGGGTTCCTCCGTCCTGAGAACGCTTTGCGTGCAGGGGCAGTAAGCACTCCCCGGGCGAGCAGAGGCCTGAACTGGCCCCTACGTCCTAAAATTCCATAGGAACCTGCGTTTCTGAGGCAGGCTTCCATTTCACTGGACGCGCACTCAGCGGCTCTTCTGAAGATATATTTTTAAATATTTTTATTGAGTTTTAGAGAGGGGGAGAGAGAAAGGGAAACACTGATGTGAATGGAACACCAGTCAGCTGCCTCCTGCGCGCCCCCTACTGGGGACCGAGCCCACAAGCTGGGCACCTGCCCTGACCCGGGATCGAACCGGCAACCTTTTGGCGCACAGGATGACACTCAACCCTCCGAGGCACACAGGCCAGGGCGCTTCTAAAGACATTTTACGAAGGCACGGACATGTGCTGACTGTATTACCACTGGGGAGGACAGCTGGGGAGCTGGGGTCCGGGGTTGGAGGGAGACTTGTTTTTTAACAGGCATCACCTGTTTCTGAAAGGAAGGGTCAGTGCCCCCCCCGGACCCCCTTGCTGAGGTTCCTGGGCTCTCTGGGTGGTGGGCTTTCTCGGTTTCCTTGGCCACTCTCTGAGTCTCGTTATTTGCAGAGCCCTGTCTCGGCAGTGTCTGGAGGGGGCAGCTTCTATTTCAGGGGTAAGGTGGCAGCAGCTGCCGAAGCAGCCACCTGCCACTGGCATCCTATTAGTGTTGCCCGGCCTTAGGACTAGTTATCTCCAGGGCTCGGGGTCAGGAAGTGCCTGGGAATCAGGATCACGTTTTTCAAAGCTGGTTTCTGGCTCTGTCGTCGGTTCAAGCCTTTGCACGGGGATCTTGCAGGAAGTGTCTGGACCCTGCACAGTGCTTTGCCCGGGTCAAAGGTTTAAAATTGAGATGAAATAATTTTGTCTAAGGGGGCGCTATTTATCTTGGGGACAGTTCCAACTAGAAACATGAGCCTCAAGGTTGTGACTGGTGGTCTGCAAACCAAGTTCACGATACAGATGTGGTTTCTTGGGGCCTATTCAATATTTATTTAGTTTTTTTTTTTTTAAAAATATATATTTATTGATTTTTAGAGAGAGGGGAAAGGAGAGGGAGAGAGATAGAAACATCAATGAGAGAGAAACATGGATCTGCTGCCTCCTGCACGCCCCCTACTGGAGATCGAACCTGCAACCCAGGCATGTGCCCTGACAGGGAGTCGAACCCTTGACCTCTTGGTGCCTGGGATGAAGCTCAAACACTGAGCCACGCCAGCTGGGCTCAATATTTATCTTAATGACATTAGTGGCAACATTATATAAAATCAAGAGATTTCATATTTAAAATGTGGATTCTCTGTTTCTCTTGAAAAAGCGGGGAGTGCCGGCCGATCTGGGTCTGCCCCCCTGCAGTTGGGCGGGTGATAACCGTCCCCTTCAGAAAGGACGCCAGGCCTCCAGCTCACAGCAGCACCACCAAACCTGATCATCCAGTTCGGGGCCTGCTGCAGGCCTTACGTGCGCGGCCTCGCCCTTCCTGGCTCCCCGGTGCTCCTGCCTCTTTAAACCTCTGGTTTCCCTCCTGCCGTATCTCGCTCTCTGTCCGGCTCATTCTGGCTCGTGTGTGTGTGTGTGTGTGTGTGTGTGTGTGTGTGTGTGTGAGATTTGTTGATAGATTTCGGTCCAGAGGTCATAATACTTTACATACCACGATAGACGTCACTGTAAATTAGCATAATTTAAGTATGGAATAATATAAAAACAGCAGTGTTTATCACAGCTCGTAATTATACCTTCTCGTTGTAATGGGAGACGTCGCGTTGTGGTCCCGTTGTAGGGGAGAGAAGGAAGGACCCAGCTCTCAGCGGATGGTCCCTGTGAGCCTCCTGGCATCGGAGGAAATCGGGTAGGAAGCGGCGAGTTAGGGGGCCGGCTGGACTAAATATCGTTGTTTATCTTGCAAAGCAGCAAGCTTGCCTGGCTTACGTGTCTATATAAACTGTAATAAATGACAGAATGTGAGCTTTCTCAGAAAGCAACTAAAGAGGTATTTTGAGGCATTTTAGCTAATATTTACAATGTAATTATTATAGTTATGTCTCACTTCACGTACTAAAGGCCACGCGGCAAAGACCTACGGTCAAGGTCAGCGTTCATCTAACCAGGAATCCGGGCAGACACGCTGAGAGATCGTGGCGTCGCTTTAGTTTTACTTGCAAGTAACGGGCAAGAGAGAATAGTCGGGCTCCTCAGCGCACAGACAGACCTGGACTAGGGTTTTAGTTGGAGTTTTCTTAAATGTATAAGAACATTTAGGAAGTATTAACATCTTTAAAATATCTTCCCCATCTCCTTATAATATTAAATCTTCACATTCAGGAAATGAATGTCTTCTCGCCTACGTGCCCTCTCTTTCTCCTGTATTTCGTAGGCGGACATCAGGTGACAGTCTTGCTGTGGCGGGATCTGCACGGTGTCTGGGGTGGGGGACAGAGGGGCAGGCGCTGCTCCAGCAGGGAGGCCAGCGCCCAGGGACTGGGGGAGAGGGGGCCTCAGAGCGGGAACCATGTAAATGTCCAAACCTGTGGAGGACTTTTGTAGAGTTTATCTGAGCCAAACCGAGGACGTAGGCCCGGAGCAAGATCTCCAGTGCTCCCAACAGTGACAGTTTCTTTAAGCATTTGGAGTGAAGGAGGGAACTAAGGGAGGAGGCTTGGGAGGCAGGAGAAAGCTGGGCGGGATTAGCTTACAGGGTAGTTAACAGCATAGGGTGCTCTGCTCGCAGAGGTTAAAACCCCTGAGGGGTGTGACTGCCGGCGCTTCAAAGGCCTGTGAGCTGGGTGCTGGGAACAATGGACCGGGCTGGCTTAGACCTTTCACTAAAGCCGCCACGGGCCTGGGGCAGTTAGTGATTTGAGACCGGGTCGCCCGTGAGGTTACCTGCCTCAGACCCCCTTCCCCACCCTCCTCCGTAACCCCAGGAGCCGGAAGCAGGAGGGGAGGGGGGCGCTGTGCTCCCTGCGACCTGGCTCCGGGGAGGGGAGACCCAGGCACCCTGGGAGGAAGGCCCCGGCTTCTGATACGCGGCTCGCTCGTGTATGTAAGTGTTGAGAGGCGTCCACTTATTTCAAGCTTTGAGTACTTCATGCCTCCACATGCTTCACAATGAGATAGGTTTGAAAATGTGCAGAGCGGAAAGCTTCCATCCCGGGGGCCTGCCAGCCAGCTAGCTTTCCTCCAAGGAGGGGATCAAGCGGGGGGCTGGGGGGTCTTCAGATACACTCTGTATGTTCCCAGCCTTCGTTCTGCACGTAACCATGTAAACACATTTAGCGATACACCGCGGAGCCCGTGTGGACGGCCAGTACTGGACGGCTCCCCTTCTCGCCGCAGCTTCGGCTCTCCTTCCCCGGGTGCGCTGTGGGTTATCACCCAGCGCCCTGTTGAAGGACAGTGAGAGTATTTTCAAACATGAACAGCCTGTAGGACTGATTTCACACATTTGCAAGTGGGATTTCTGAGTGTTTTGTTTCTGATTTTAAAAAGTGTTATTCTCTTCTCGAGCGAGATCTGCACTTTAAAAATGAAGGTACCATTTACAACAATAAAGTGTGTGCGTTAGATGTTTTTCTGTGGTTTACATTTGCATTTCTCTGTTGTCTAAGGGTGTTGAGCTTTTTTAAATGAAATTATTGGCCATTTGTGAAGTATCTGTTTTAAATCTTTTGCCAATTAAAAAAATATGTATTATCAGCCGGATGGAGGTGTAATTTACATGTAATAAACGGCGTCTGCTTAAAGGGCACAGTTAACTGCGTGTTGGCATTGCAGGCCCTGTGAGGCCACCACCACGATCAAGATACGGGCACTGTAGTCACCCCCAGAAGCTTCTCATGCCCTTTTGCAGACCCCCTTCCTCTGCTCCTTGCCCCACGAAACTACGGATGGAGTCTGTGTCACCATGGACTAGTTTGTGTTTTATAACCTTTCAAGGAATCTAGGTTTCACAAGGTAATCGGTAGGTTTACATTCGAGGGTCGAGGGGGAAATGAGGATGCCCGGTTTCTGCCTTGCTCAACGGGTAGCGGGCTCACTCGTCACGACTCGGGCTATTAAAGAATCACGATCGAGCTGATGAGTTTACACTTGAGCACATTCAATGTGAACTGCCTTTAAAATACCCAAATAGCAATGCCAGGTAGACAATTAGCAAATCATGTCCGAAGCTCAGAAGTGTAGAGTGGGATGGGAAATAAAAATATAAGGAGCCTGGCCAGTGTGGCTCAGTGGTTGAGTGTCGACCTATGAACCAGGAGGTCGAGGTTCGATTCCCGGTCAGGGCACAGGCCCGGGTTGTGGGCTTGATCCCCAGCAGGGGGCGCCAGGAGGCAGCCGATCCATGACTCTCATCATGGATGTTTCTCTCTCTCTCCCTCTCCCTTTCTCTCTCTGAAATCAATAAAAACATGTTTAAAAAATTTTTTTAAGGAGTCATCAACCTGTCAGTAATATTTAAAGTCACGGGATGGATGAGTTCACCTAGAGAGAGAGTAAAGACTGAAAGACAGAAGAGAGGGGAATCTCACCTTGATCTTGAAAACCCCGCATTTACTGCCAAGTGGAGGAAAGTCCAGAGGCAAACGAGACTGAGATGGAGCAGACAACAGGTAAGGGGGGGACCAGGAGAGGTCGTGGTAGGGAAGCCAAGGGTGAGCAATGATTCACAAAGGAGGAAATGAATGGTCAGGATGTCAAACGCTACCGAGAGGCCAGGCACAATGAAGAATAAATATTACCCACTGGACCTGGTCATGTCGAAGTCATTGGTGACATTAGGGAGAGCTGTTTTGGGAAAGTTTGGGGTGGGTGGGTAGGGCAGTAGTAACCAGATTTAAGTGGGCTGAAGAGTGACTCAGATCCTGTTTTCAAAGGGCTCCTGACTTTTGATTCTTTATAATTCCATGTCTGCCCTTTGAACATGGGCTCCCTGTCTTAATGCTCAGTCTTGATTCAGCCCCAATCTACATGACCTTCCTCCCTCCCCAGCGAGTCCCTTTGGAACCCAGTGCTTGGTTCAGGCCCCTGCAGCACCCAGACAATGCACGAGTTAGTCAATAAATGAAGAGAATTGAAGCTTGATCCATCTAAGAAACAAGATCGGACCTCGGGCTTGAATCCAGACTCTACCACTAATTGCACAAAATTGGAAAGTTGCTTCACTTCAGCTTCCTCATCGGTGACGTGAGGATTCATCATCTACGTGGCTGTGTTGTTGTGAGGATTAACCTCCCTGGCACATGATGGTTTCTCAAGGAAGGATGGTTACCTTCCACCGAATTCCCTGTCCTTTCAGGGTATAGCGTCCCTTTAGTCGCCTTTCTAAGGTGGGTTCCTAAACTCAAATCAACGTTTCTAAAGTGATAGCTTGTCATCAAGGAATGTAGACACTTCCCTGGTGACATTTCTTGATTAGTCCATCATTTACTGATCAGGCACCTTCTGTGTGACGGGCGCAGAGCCAGGCTTTGGGATGGTCCGTGATGAGCAGGCTCTTTGCCACAAGGAGCTCAGGGTTCACTGCAGCAGGTCGACAGATGTGACGAAAAAGTCAGGTCATAAATAACGTGGTTATAAATTGCGACAGGCGCTGGGCGCGAAGCATGAAGGGTGCTGAGACTGAATGAGGGGTCAGGGCTGCTTCAGGCACAGGCACTGGAGGAGGCCCTTTCTGAGATTTTGATGTGCAAGCGGCCATCTGAAGGGCCTGAGGGAGCCAAGGATGGGCATCGTTCTGGACATTCGCTGAGGCTGGGCTGTGATACAGTGACCCCCGGCGAACTCCTGAGGCTCGTTGGTGTCTTAGCCTCCAAACCGAACCCACGTCTAGGTGACTCCGCATTTATTAACCTTATTAATATTTTTGTATTTTTCTTTCTACTTCACCATGTTTCAGTTGATCAAATCAAACATCTTTAAATACCTACTACAGAGTGTCCCCCCCAAATGCATACATACTTTAACAGCTGATAGCTCATTTTCGTTCTGTTTGGTTAATCCCCACCCGAGGAGATCTCTTATTTAGAGAGAGCGGAAGGGAGGGGGAGAGACAGAGAGAAACATCGATGTGAGAGACACACATAGATGGGTTGCCTCCCACATGCACCCCAACCGGGGCCAGGGATTGAGTCTGCAACTGAGGTCCGTGCCCTTGGTGGGAATCAAACCTGGGACCCTTCAGTCCTTGGGCTGACGCTCTAACCACTGGGCCAAACTGGCCAGGACTGAGAGCTCAATTTTGAAAAGGAAATGTACTTAATAAACGTTGCGTTTACAGTTATTCAAAGTATGCGTATACATTCTTTTGGGACACCCTATATTTCTAATCTATTTGCGGGATGAGGAATCTTACTATCGTGCTGGTTAGAGATACATAAAGAAGAAAACGGAATTGTCTCTGAGGAGGCCTCTCCACGGAGAAAGTACCTCAGTCTCACACCGGCCCAGCACGGCTCTCGGCCCCCACATTTGCTTCTGGGCCCTTGGCTAAGTGCTGACCAGCGGGGTTTGGGGTAAGTGACCTCTGGACAAGTGAGGTGGAGCTGGGCAATCCTAAGCATTACGACGGGTTATCTTTGTAAATTCGGTGACCAGCTGAATCTGCTTTGTGCCCTGTGTACAGAAGGATTAGCTGTAAACCTGGAAGGGCGCCTGGACAAGCAGGCTGGCTGGTGCCCGCTCTGATTTTGCGGTTTTCTGCAAGAAGGGGGGTGAGAGGGACCACTTCACGGCTGCTCGCTAAGAGGTGTTTCAGAAACAGAGAGCGCCTCCCGTGTATTTGAGTTTGAGGTTGACTAGGCCATGGAAGAGAGACTAGGAGGAGCGTAGGCATAGCAACCTCTCTTCCAGGGTCTACACGGCTTCATCAGGGGTTAACATTCCCTCCTGCAAGGAAGCTTGGCCAAGGGAGGGGAGTAAGTCGGGAAGCAAGCCCCAAGCTGATTTTCTATCTTGAGGGAGAAATGGGTGTTATCCTGTTCCTTGCCCCTTTGTTTCCACATCTCGCAGGCAGGATAAGTTTTTCTTATTTCTGGATGGTTTCCCCGACTCCAAGAATAGCAGTCCTGACTCAGGTAACTCTGAGTCAGGGCCAACTAGAGAGACAGACAGGGGACCCAAGGACAGATTCGATGTTGAGATTGTTTTTGCTGTTCAAATGCTCTCCTCAGTGGTGCAGTTGGATTACCGAACGTGTCTCCCTCTTCAGAAGAGTTCAGGCCCAGAGGGGGACCAGGAGTTACGGGAGGAGCTTGCAGGGAGCATCTAGAAAGGCAGGGTTTGCACACTTTCTGTTAGAGCTTCCAACGGGCAGGCTGGGCAGAGAGCTGAGGAAGAGGGGGAGGGGCTGGGAAAGCTCAGAGAGCCTCCCCCACTGGGTGCTAATTTTGGTGACAGATGATTGACAGGCAGTGGGTGTTATGGAAAACTCTAGAGCGCCACCAAGAGGCCCACGGCCGCGGGCGAACCTGAGACTAAGCAACTGTGTTCCTCTGAGCAAATCACACCACTTCCTCCTGGTCCTCGCTTCCTGATTTTAAACACGAGATTGCGCTCGAGTAGCTGTTAGGGGCTCCTCCACCCAGTCCCTGCAGAGCCCTGCTGTGATGGGCGCCTCGTTGTGAGGCTCCTTGGATGAATGTCATTCATTCACTCATTCATTCATTCATTCATTCATTCATTCATTCATTCATTCAACAGTTGTTCCCTGAATATCAGAAATGTGCCAGCCACTCTGTCAGGTAGCAGGGATTCCCAAGGGAATTTAAAAATTGGCTGAGCCTCCGAGGAGAGGGCGAATATGGAATATCCAAAGTAAAAGCAAAGCAAAATAAACAATTAAATTGGTTGGGCAACACCAGAACTGTGTTTAGACAAACCACGGAGTGCAGAGGAAGCAAAGCTGGAGTCCCCCTCCGACATCCTCTCGGGCTGCATGGAGGGGGTGAGCGGTGAGCCCGACTTTTGGAACGGGGCTGGAGAGAGAGCAAGAAGAGCACGCCCGCCCTGGCCAGTGCGGCTCAGTTGGTTGAGTGTCATCCATGCACCAAAAGGTTGCCGGTTCGATTCCCCGTTAGGGCACATGCCCGGGTTGCAGCTGCATCCCTGGTCGGGGGCGTGCAGGAGGCAGCCAACCGATGTTTCTTTCTCTCTCCATCTCCCTTCCTCTCTCTCTCAAAATCAATAAAAAAATAAAAATAAAAAAAATAAATAGCATGCTCTAAGGCAAAGATGTATGGGGCCGCCTGCGAGATTTTCAGTATCGTTAGAACACAGGTTTCCAGGAACGAAGACGTCCTTTGCTAAGGAATTTGTGTATGTTCTCTGAGTACTGTCCTTGCAAGAAAGAGAGGGAAATGTTGACTCTAACTTAAAAATATAATTCTAAAGGACAATTCTCTGGTGGCGTGGAGGGCGGGCAGAAGATGCCTGAGTGCCTGTAACCTGGTGGGTGGGCGTATTGAAGCAGCCTGCAGCTTTGGAAGTCCTGGGGAAATGTCCTGGGTTGGGCCACATGCTTTCAGAGGAACGGGGACGGAGGGCCAGCTGGACTTGTGACACCCAGGGAGACGGAGCACGTGGAGCCCAGGAAGCAAGAGTGGAGGTAGCCAGGGGCGTGGAAAGGTTGGCATCCAGGGGGACCTGCTTGAACTTGAGCATATGTGGATGCCCCTTGGGTCTCCCTGAATCAGTTAGCAGAGGTGAGTAGGGTTGTGCTAGTAGCTGAGATACCACGGGAGATATTGAGACGTTAGACTTTGATTTTAAATCCCATCTGCAGGTTGGTAAACATTTGGGGGACAGTTGAATTTTTGTCCCAAGGTCTAGACATGGTGTAAATGCAAAGGTTTATCCCACTGCAGAGCGTTTAACTCTTTAACGTGAACTTTTATTTCTTCCTGACAAAGAAAGTGAAATTCAGGGAGGTTGAGCTATGGCCCCAACTCCCACTTGCCTCTTGTCTGAGAGAATCGCAGAGTCGTGGATGAAGTTCCAGTTCTGTTCCTTAGATGAGAAGCTATTGGATTTCTCCTGGGAGCACAGTCGTCACTTGTGATGATGAAATTCAAATACTGTTCCTATTGAACAAACACAGCAAGTTTCTGTAATAATATTTGTATAAAAATGTGGTTTTCAGCAACCAGTCGCTTCAGGGTGAGACAGGTCCCTGTTCCTGTTCCCACCCCACTCTATTTATTTTTCAAAACCATAAGAAAAATGAAAAAAATGAAAGCCTATAAGCTCCAAAGCACAGAGGCGTACACACACACACACAGCAGGAAACGCCCCACGAGGTCTTCATCAGCAGTCCTCAGCCGCCGGACGCGGACTCTGCGCCAAGTGTTCCACCAGCATCATCGCGTAGCATCTTCAGAATGACATGCCTTTTATGTGGTGTGTGGGCAATTTCGCAATTACATAATGCTCGTGTGTTATTAACTTGGGAAAGTGGTTTCAACCATATTTCACTGTCATGAAAAATGGCACTAAGTGGCCACATGTGCGGTGCGTCGTTCCAGACACGGGGAAGAGCTGTGGCGCTAACACAGGCGTCGCCCCTGAGCGGCTCACAAGCAGGCGCTTTGTCTGGCCCACGTTCTACCAGGCGACGGTGGGAAAAGGAAAATCAGTGGAACTGGCAGGATGAAAGGTACCCCAATAGGCAATCTGGCGGAAACGCGGGGATGTGTCCTTCCCGTGTCGCTTCCCGCGGAAGCCGCCCGTCTCCCCAGGTATTCACTGGGCAGCCACCGTCTCCTTAGTGAACTCCCAAGGAGATTCATTTGGGCTGAAACAGAGAGAGGCTGCAGCCGGGGTTCACGGCTGTGCCGCGGAGGGGAAGGTCCACGCATCCCTCGTGCTGAGGGCCACGCAGCGGCAGGAGCCCCAAGGACGGTTCGGTGTTCGTTGCCGGTGGCAGTGTTGCCTGGGCCTGCTGCTTCCTTCAGCGTCCCTCCGGAGAAGGCCCGCGACTCCCTCTCCTTACACGTGACGGAGACAGACTTTGTCTGTTGGAACACACAGGAGGGATCCGCGTAAAATACACGGGGCATGCCCACGGCGTGGCGAGGTCGATCCGGGCCATCTGTCCCGACTGCGGACAGCACGCAGCCGCGGAAACGGACCACCTGGCCAGTGGCGTCACCTGGAGCCGGAGGCGCCTCCGCGGGAGCCGCGTGGCCATAGGCCCGGAGAGCCAGGGCTGCGGGCAAGACGGGGCCGGTGGACGCCAACCCCCTGGTTTTATGACAGCCAATTACGTAGTTACACAATTAAGCCATATCAAGAGGTGGAGACAGGCAAAGGCAACTGTGCAAACATTAGACGCCGACTGAGCCGGGGGTGCAGACTGCGTATCGCCGCGGAGACCAGCGTTCGCGGTGCTGCACCGAGCCCGGAGCGGACGTGTGTGAGCTGTATGTGCGGAGGCTAAGAGAAGGTGACAGGTTACTATTGCTTCTTAACGACGGGGAAAATTTCCAACTAATCATAGCAATGAAGCATCTCAGAGCTCTCTTTTATTGTATTTATAAATGAAAACGTAGGTTACGGGCACCCTGCAGTGTTTGCAACAGCAGCTTTTACAAAGATAGAAAGAAAATTATGGTGGAAAGGATGAAAGTTCATTGAGGAATTAAAGCCATTCTTCATCCAAGTAAATACCGTCTTGGTCACCAAGCCCATACTATTCCACTCTCGGCTTTTCACCTTTCACAGTGTCATGTGAAAACAAACACAGTGGGCGCTCCAGCGAGAAGTCGGACCTGAAACGGTTTTACCACGGTGCGCTTTTTCCAGACGGAACTCGTAAAATGACTGAGCAATGAATATTTTATTTTTAAAATTTAAAATTTTTTTTTATTGATTTCAGAGAGAGGAAGGGAGAGGGGGAGGAAGATACAGAAACATCAAGGATGAGAGAGTCATTGATCGGCTGCCTCCCACACGCCCCCGACTGGGGATCGAGTCTGCAACCCGGGCCTGTGCCCTGACCGGGAATTGAACCCCGATCGCCTGGATCCTAGGTCGATGCTCAACCGCTGAGCCACGCCGGCCGGGCGAGCTATGAATATTTTAAAACACAATATTGTAAGTGCTTCGTCACCCATGAACAGTCTGTTTTCGTTTGGGTCTCAAGAAGTGTCCGTTTCTTATTTTATTTTTATTTCCTCTTTGTCCTGTTTCTTTCTCTTTTTTTCATTTCTCTTTATTGTTGAGAGTATTACAGATTCGGGCTCCCCCCCCCCCCCCGCCCCACCCGCTTTCCCGGCCAGTGCCCATGCCCGCGGGCGGTGCACCCATGCCTACTTCCATGATTCCTTACCCTTGAAACACAGCGATTTCCCTGGCAGCATCTTGCTGTGCATTTTCTGGAGTGTGTTTATTCTGGGTCAACCCTCATAGTCAAATATTTCTTATTTTGGAAAAGCTTTGCTGCACTGTGAATATTTTTGGGTACGTCTTCCTGTTCCGTTTTTAAGAACAACAATCCTTTTACCCCCCGGCAGCCTCTCTCTGCTGGAGCCAGGAGGGATGGCAGCGATGCAGTGTCTCCCCCAATGTCCCACTGTGTTGAAGTGGGTCTTCGCGGGGACACCGACTGTCCCCAGGGCCTCGGGGCACTGTCACCTGCCCAGGGCAGCGTCCTTGGCTCTGCTCCGCCGCACTGGGGCCCTGGCCGTGCAGGACCCGGCCAGTGTGCTTCACGGTTCGTTATGTGGGGTTTGGAAACGACTTTGACTCATAGAAATGCTGTTTCCCTTTCCCTTTCATCTCGTCTTGGTTGTTTTGAAGGGTGCGAGGTAGAAGAAAGCAAAATGCCCAGCACGCTCTTCCGAGTAGCAAGTGCCCGCGACCTCGCCGTCACCTTGCGCTCCTGCTCCCGGCGGGGTGTTGACGCTGAGCGGGACAGTCCTTATCGAAGGGCCGAACAAATGCAGAAACTAGCAAATAAATAATGCCCTGTACTAGGCAGAAGGCATCGGAAACGACAGGGGCTGTGAGAAATGACCGAGGCTGGCTCCCACAACCGTGATCGAGGGGCCCATAAACAACCCATTTGACGTTCTTCGCCTTGGCCTGAATCGCCCGCACACAGCTCCAGGAAACGGGTCACGGACAGCCCACTCCCGCTGTGAAAATTGCTGAAATAGAAGATCATTATAGTCCAGTAATTTTGGTTGTAAGACTATAGCTATTTTCATTAAGCTCCTAGGGTCTGCCAAATTCTAACTGTTGTAATTAGTATTAAGTTTCGTGGAGAGGAAGAAATGAAAGAATTTCCGGAATAATCTCTGAGTTTCCTCAGTGACCCTGTTCTCCGTGTTTGACGCAGGACTGGGCACCGAAGGGAGGGTATCGGGGGGCCCGGCTCTTCTGAGGACAAAAAGGTGAAATCATGGCAAATTACTGCAAAGTGTAGAGCTCTGAAAGCCTTCTGTCCTAGGTGCAAATATTCAGGCAAGTCTTCCTCAAACTTAACAAACGCTCACTAATAAAATAAACTGATGAAACAGGGAACTGTGCTTGTACACTGCTGGTGGGAATCAAAGAGGTGCAACCACTGGAAGTGGGAACTATCTATTAAGGTTGAAAAATGCACTCCCTGGGACCCCAGGCTTTAGCTTCTCGATTAGGCCTGACAGAAACTCATGCCCGCGTTCACCAAGACACAGACGACGTATTTGCAGCAACATCGTAGTAGCTCCAAGTCAGCACCAACCAAATGCCCGTCGTCAAGAGCAGAATGGGTGACTAAGTCGGGGCAGCCCACGTGCAGGGATGCTTTGGTAGGTCTGCTAGGGAGGACTATCCCTGCGGCTTCCTTTTGCTGTTCTTGCAAACCTAGCGATTGTGGCATTTGGCTTTTGCCCACCGTAGCACCTTGTTCCAAGGGTAAACTTTTGCAGGGAGCTGAAAGAGCCCCGTCTCCAGGAATTTCCCTTCAATACCGTTCTTCCTCCGGGGAGATTGTAGATCGTCCTTCTGCAGTTTGATATCGTCTCAGTTCTATGCTCCGATATTCCTCAAATTATCTGTCATATTATTTGTTTCTCGCTAGTTTTTTTAAGGGGTTTTTCAAGTGCGGGAGTTCAGGCACCACAAGATAGGCTCAGCTGACTCACTCACACACCGCGAGACTATAAAACAATAATTAAACACACAGGCAAAGTAATGACGTAAACATAAATAAGCTGGAAAATATTTTCAGCTTCTATGGGGAAATGTATTTGTTAGTCAAACTAATGAGGATCCAATGAGGTCTCCGAATTTAACTGTAGAAAATTTGCCCAGTAGTAAATAGCTTTAGTGTGCGTGCATCGAATGGTGGTCAACATTGTTATTCATAAATAAAAATAGATTTAAAAAACAGATGAGATGTCTTTTATGCTTGATGGGATGGTATAAGTGGCTGGTGTGTTGGAGAAGAAAGTGTCATGCGAATTAACACAGTGCTTCCTGCAATTAATTCGGCAGCATCTATCGTGGCAAAAATAACAGTCACACATACATACTGACAGACAAATTAACTTTTTTCTTTTCATCCTCACCCAAGGACATTTTTCCCATTGCTTTTCAGAGAGTGGAAGAGAGAGAGAGAGAGAAACATCTATGTGAGGGAGACACGTGAATTGGTTGCCTCCGGAACGCACCCTGACCAGGGCCTGAGGTTGAGCCTGCAACTGAGGAACATGCCCTTGACCAGGAATCGAACCCACGACCCTCAGTCCTTGGGCCAGTGCTCTAACCGTTGAGTAAAACCAGCTAGGGTGATAAACCCCTTTGATCAGAACTCTCCTTCTGGGAACTTAAACTGAGGACTCCATTTAAAAGTAAAATGATGATTATTGTAGTTTACGTCTAATAGCAACATTTTGGTATCAACTTCAATATTCACAAAAACATTAAAACGGAAATAAATGAAAGGATGCAGAACTTAAAGTAATAATTAGGGAGTTTATGCAATGTAAAAATGTTTGACATGAAAGCAAGACCCATACTCACTCCTGCGTCAGGAATATCACTCTGGAAGTGATACATTTTTTTGCAACAGAAAAATGGAACTAGTTTGCCATATTGGGACAGTAGCATCAGTTTAATTGAAGAATGATTAAAGAAGCATTAATTTCCAATGTTCTGCTATTAAATGTTACCTATATAATAATAAAAATACTTTAGTCCTGTCCGTGTGGCTCAGGGGCTGAGCATCGTCCCGGGCGCCAAGAGGTCACTGGTGCAATTCCTAGTCAGGGCACATGCCCGGCTTCGGCCTGATGCCCAGCAGAGGGTGTGCAGGAGGCAGCTGATCGGTGTTTCTTTCTCAGCGATGTTTCTGTCTCTCCCTCTCCTTTCCTCTCTCTCTCAAATCAATAAAAAAAAAAAAATAAAATAAAAAAAATAAAAAATAAAAAAAAGTATCTTATTTCCTTATGACTGATATTGGTGATATTAAAGGCTTTGCAAAGGTCAGCCCCAGTATCTCCCAACCCCAAACCGTCACCTGCCATCTCACACGCCTGAGCCTGTAATGCACACACCTGGGTGTCCTGGCAGCTGCCCCTAGATGCTTCTCACGTCTGGAGTCCAGGCAGAGGTCCCGCTTGTCACATCCACTGGATACACTCAGGCTTTTGGAAATCACTGACCTGGTTATGAAGAGACCCAGTTCCTGCTCTCTCTGCCGTTTCTAAAAAGCTCTAACCGGACACCGGGGCTTCTCCTGGGTCCCTGAGTCCTGTGTCTTTCAGCCTTCTGCCTGACTCACCGGGTTTGCCCATGTTCCCTGCCTGACCCGAGAAGGGGACATCATGTCCCGAGAGCACGAGGCTCCCGGGCACATCCGGGCCATGGGACTGGGCTGTCTCAGTTCTTGCTGGCGAGGAGACACGTGTGCTGAACTGTGGGGACATAGCTGGAATAGTTGGCATCTGGCTGTGGCTCGGCACATTCCAAGGACACGCTCAGGTGTGCAACCCCCTGGCTGCTGCAATCCATCGAAACGGGACTGGAATGATCTCGAACAGTGCAAAGCACAGGTGTCTCAGGAACTCAGGTTTCTTTGGACTCCCCAAGTAGCTAGTGAATGCCATGCCCCGAAAAAACCAAATGGATAAATGGAGGTTATAGGCGAGGGGGTAACCTCACAGTGTTTACACCCGGCTGTGTCAGAATACCACTCGGGGGCAGGAGCTTGTCCGAAACTTGGCTCTTAGAACTGGAAGGAAAAGACCGAGAAAATAATCTTCACTGGCTCCCTGCACAACCCGACTTCCAAGTGCTATTTAAAGAAGCAGTTTGATCACCTGTGAACCTGGTATGTGAATGGCCTTGTTCACGGAAACCCTCAGTCTTCTGGGCTGTGCTTGTGTCTCAACGGCACACACGTCACTTATTGACAATTATCTATTGATTTGTTTCATTTATTCCTTTAATCTTATAGCGATGGCTGCAAGTGTGGGCTGGACACCGTGTGGAGCAGTTTAGAAGGTTTCCTTCACTTGACCCCCACGACCTAGTTACGCTATTTATGTGCATCGCACGGTTTGGGGAAAGGAGACTTGGAGAGGCTGGGAACCTGCCCTGTGAGTAAAAGCCTTAGGAAGCTCCAGGGCTTAGCGAGTTTTGGATGTGATTCTTTGATGGTTTAAAAAATACACCTATTCCAAACACAAACCCTGAGATGGAAAATGCCATCTCTGTTGTACAGGTCCTATGCAAATAATAATAATATTAATAATAATATTAATAGCAGCGCAGGGGCTTAATGAAGTTTCCCTTAGTTCATTCATTTGGCAAGAAGCAGAGCTGGGGCTGGCGGTTATTTTCTGGTCCTTGTTATGCAGAAAAAGGTTCATGTTGTTTTAAACTTACTAGAATAATGAAATTTTTCTTATTACCTTTGATCCTTTCTACTGTACAACTGCTTTTCAACAGGCGGTTTTCAAACTGCCCGGCCTCACCCCACAACCCACCTACTGCCATGGAGCCCGTGCCCGAGTGGCCCGGGGCGGGACACAGAGCCCGCACGCACCAGCAGGCCCTGCGCGCAGCCACCCCGGCTCCACCTCAGCTTCGCCACCCCCCACCGGGCGCTTGCTCGGGTCTCAGGTCTCCCTGGCTGACACTTCTCTCCTCTGGGATTTCACCAGGTCATTTGGGACCATTCCGCTTCCCTCCCTGGTATTGTCCACTCACTGACTTTCAGGTGGCTCACCTGTCCTCACAGCCGAGACGGGTTACACACAGTCCTGGTCATGGATCCATCACGGAAGAGCGAGAGCCCCTTCATTTCCCAGGGCTAGGATCACGTCTGACCTGACTTTGCAGCACCCACACTTCGCACAGTCCTGGCTCGTATTGGGACCCCACCGGGTATCGCCTCCACAACTGACCCTCACATTATCCTGATGGAGCGAGGAGGGGGGTTGACCCGGGAGTGACAGGTAGACACGGGCCGGGTGCTGATAGAAGAGCCTGCTCTGGGCTGGCTGGACTCTCCAGGGCACCCCCACCAGCCACCAAACCCACTGGGCCACGACGGACACGCACGTCAGCTGTGGAGCTAGTGGTCTTCACGCAGGAGCTGTGAGTGTGTTTCAGGTGGATTTCTGCAGACAGGACAGCGAGTTCAGTGGGGAACTGAGACGCAGAGCCCATGGCCTGCTTTTCGAAGGTTGCCAAGCGCTCAGCCCAGAGGGAAGGGACACAGCCATTGTCTCCCGAGGAACAAAGATGAATCCTGCCCAGAAGGGAGAATAGGGCAGAGCTCGAGTTCTTAGGGTCTCATTCAAATGGCCCTCGTGTGCGGTGGGTACAGATGAAGGGCCGAGTGGGGACGGCCGGGGTTCCAGCCTGACCCGCTAAGGCTCGTCGGGGACGCCAGCTGCTGGGGTTGACTGGCGTCCAACGTGCTGGGCCCGGAGAAAAGGAGCTCGCGGGCCAGGCCCGGCTTTCAGGCTGCTTTGTGTTTCTGCCGCCCGGGACGGCGGAGCCCGGGGGGGCGAGGCTGAGCTTCCCTGCGGCTCCGTGCTGCTCGGCGCCGCGGCAGAGGCGGCCCCTTGGGCTCCCGTTTGCTGGCTTCCCAGAGCGACCCCGGGACCTCCTCTCGCAAGGCGGGCCCAGTGTGGCTGCCTTCAAGCCTCAGGAAACCAATGACAAACATTTTCTTGTACCCACAGCAAAATGCATCGGCGGACAGCAGACACATTACTGGGAAAAGGGCTAATCTGGTGGCTGGGCTGAAAGGTGGGGAAAAACACTTCATATATTATGTGCCAACTGGATGCCAAACTCAAACCAAAACACACCCGTGGGATCTCTGTATTCTGCTCGGTGAGCCTGAAACGTGCACACCTCCCAGTCTTTGCCAGGGGGCTGTGTGGGGTGTGTGTGTGTGAGCATGTGTATGTGGTGTGTGTGTGCACGTGTGTGCAAGTGTGTGTGTGTGTGACTGTATGTGTGCGTGCATGCGTGTGTGTGCAGTGCGTGCATGCATGTGTCCATGTGTTTGTGCGTGGTGTGCATGCGTGCACGCACGTGGTATGTGCAAGTGGGCGCGTGCATGCGCGTGCATGCGTGTGTGTTTGTGTGTGGTGTGTGTGCATGTGCGTGTGTGTGCATGTGCGTGTGTGTGCATGTGCATGTGCGTGTGTGTGCATGTGCGTGTGTGTGTGCATGTGCGTGTGTGTGCGTGTGTGCTGGGGCACAGCTCCCACCCTCAGCCAGGTACCTTTCAGTTCTGCCTTACCCTTTGCTTCCTGCTGGGCAGAGCCTCAAAACGAGCTCCAGGTGGTTGCTTAGTGTTTTCTCAGCTCTTTCCCAGGCACACGCATGGCTGTCTATCTTCTCTGGAATTAGTTGGAGCTTCACACAGCTCCTGTGGACACCCCCTTGCCCAGCTTTACTGTTTAAGCTCTTTGATTACCCCAGTGTTTGCCACAACTGTGTTCTGCAGCCTCAACATCCATAAGGTTCAAGTTGTGACTGGCTGTTTGGACAAACACCCCTGGAGAAAAGCCTCCTTGCACCAGGCGATCTCCGTCAGGTGCAGTAAAGGCCGCCTTGCAAGCAGGGTCTTCCGAGGAAGCCGCGGGCAGGACAGGTAAGGACACGATCCGGAAGAGGGGTTTTAGGGAGACAGGTCCAACCCTGGTCTCCCTCCAGTAGTTGCCAGGCTGCTGCAGAGCCGGGAGGTGGGACAGGAACCGGGCAAGTGGAAATGCCACACAGCCCACTGCTCTGACTCACTTGCAGCCGTTTGCCTTGAGGAAATGTCTCCAGGATTGCTGGAACGTTTTGGTTTATGCCCTGAGTCCCAAGAACATTAATTCTGGCCATTTTTGCCACTGTTCTTGTCGCTTTAACGGAGAAGGTAATTTTTGCCATTTCCTGACTCTCCCATTTTCACTGACATCATTCACCGAATTCGTTTTTGATTATAAACACATACCCTGAATTACAGATTGTCAGTGCCACAGGTTACTACGTCATTAGATGCTACTTGCAGGAAGCCACGTGGTTTAAGAGGCTGTGCTCACAGAGGCTTGGTGTCCGGAGCATTCACTGCAGTGACACAGTAAAGGTCCCGGACCCAGTTCATGTGCATGATTGAAATGCTTTGTCCAGATCAGCGAGCTAGAAGCTGTATCCCACATGCACCGTCACCCCCTTAGCGGCTGCTCCCCCAGCCTCTCCAGAATGGGCGCGTTGCAGAGATTCAGGCTTCAGCTGCAGCGGGGAAGGGCCTACGAGGCCAGGGTGAGCGTCAGGATCCTGAGCCACCAACGAAGGTCACGAGTCTCCTGTGACCGACCTGGTGACCCCCCCCCCACGGTCACGGGGCTCTGAAGGAGAGGGAGAGTTTAACAACCTTTGTCGCTTCATTTGTAAATGAGAACACACACACGCAAACGCAGGTGAAGATAAAAAGTACACAGCAGCTCCCTATGTATTCAACAGGAGAACAGAAAATGTCCTTTTTATTAGTTTCAGCTCGAAGGCAGTTTTTCATTGTAGCTGTCAAATTGCTCTGAGTTGTTCAAAGAAAGGGATTCGCTCCCTGGACACAAACAACCAAACAGCGCACAGCCTTCCTCTTTGCCCCCCTCCCTGCCCCAGCCTCCTTCCCAGGCGCATCCAGGGGTTGCATAGAATATATGTATTTTTTAAAAAATATATCTTTATTGATATATAAAGGAAGGGAGAGGGGGAGAGAGAGAGAGAAACATCATTGATGAGAGAGTCATGGATCGGCCGCCTCCTACACCCCCCAACTGGGGATCGAGCCCGCAACCCGGGCATGTGCCCCAATCGGGAATCGAACCCCGATCGCCTGGATCCTAGGTCGACGCTCAACCGCCGAGCCACGCCCGGCCGGGCCATGTATTTTTTAATTCAGTCCTCTGTGGGCGATTTTGAGAAAGTAGGGACAGTGAGCTTACCACATGGTGAGTAAAGTCTTTCCTTTGCGGACGTTTGGCTCACACCCGGGTTTTTTGAGCAGGAGTTGGACAGGGGTGCGGGAAGAGTCTCTGCCTGGACTTATCCCCAGGGCACTGGGTGTCACACCCATCTCAGAGCTGCACAGCCCAGGTATGTACAAGGTGTGGCCGGAGGACTGAGCTCAGCTTAAATCATGAATGACATGTTCCCAGACTCCTCTTGCTGCATTATTTTTTTCTTAATGGAACTATCACCTGGCATTTCCCCTGCCTTTTTTTTAATTAAAACTGCTTCCAGCTCGGCTGGCATGGCTCAGCAGTTGAGTGTCGCTCTGGGATCCAGGAGATCGGGGCTCGATTCCCAGTCAGGGGCGTGCAGGAGGCAGCCGATCAATGACTCTCACCATTGATGTTTCTCTCTCTCCCTCTCCCTTCCTCTCTTGGACATCAACGAAGACATATATATATATTTTTAAAAAGAATTATTTAAAAATCCACAAAAACAAAAACCTGCTCCCAGTAGAAAGATCTGAGAAATTCATCAGCTCCACAGACCATGAAGGCTCCCTCGTGGGCTTGGTGTGCACGCGGGTGGGTGGAGACGCGCGGTCGGGGCCAGGGCGTCCCTCCTGCTGCCTGGCAGCCGGCTGTGAGAGGCTGTGAACCTCAGGCCTCGTGAGGGCCTTCTCCAAGCCCCCCTCAGTTCCCTGGGTCCAGGCTCCCGCTTGTCTAATCTCTGGGAACGTGGCCTCTTCCTGCCGTCCCAGCCTGCCATCATATGCTGAGCTCTTCCCACGCAGCTCAGCGTAAGGAACACCCCAGCGTTTGGCTACCGGAGGACCTTGCGACACACGGCCTCGCCCGTCGTAAAACTCCGATGCAGGGAGTCACGACACACGCTGGCTTCTGCTCGGGAAATCAACGAGGTTGAGCGTAGTCTGTGTCTTTAATTCGTCTTAATTTGATTTCTTTTGTCCCAGCCTCTGCTTCCAAGCTCTCCCATGCGCTCTACCCCTTCGTTCCCGTAGATATTTTTTCTGATTTTTACCGTGAAACTTCTCACGCTCAGAACAGGGCCATCGGATGTGAATTTTCTTACCGTTTCTTGGACACGATTCCATTTTTCCTCCATTCTAACTGCCTTTTGTTCAAATTCAGAGAAACAAGTGCCTCTCGTTTGCAACGTTGCCGACCCGCCTTGACCCAGACACCGCGTTTCCCTTCCTGCGTGTGCGGCGCCGGTTCTCCCTGGACTCCACGGTGCCCACGCCCATGTGTTTCACTTCTGATTACGTTTGTTCCCCTGAAGGCCTCGGTATGACAGTCGGCTTAAAGCCCTTGCCTGCCAGGCTCATCGCCCCTGTGCCCCTGGATCTGGGTCCACTCGCTAACTTTCTGCTGGTTACGGGTCAGTTTCCTGCTTGTTCACGTGGTTAGTGTTTTTTAATTAAACGCCGAACGATGAGTGCTCCACGGTTATATCTAGATTTTGCTGTAATTTTGAAGGAGAGCTGACTTTTTTTTTTTTTTTTTGACAGGCAGCTAAGTTTCTTTTGGATCAGCTGGATTCTTTGAGAGGCTCTGTTGGGACAGGTTTAGAGTAACCCCATCCAGGGATAGGTTAGTCCTACTCTTAAGGCTTGCCTTTCTGGGCTCACACCCGGCAGAACGGCTATCATCAAAAATGTCAACAAATAACAAGTGTTCAGGAAGATGTGGAAAAAAGGGGCCCCGCATGTACTGTTGGTGGGAATGTAAATTGGTGAAGTCACTATGGAAAATGAGATGGGGGTCCTCAAAAAATTAAAAATAGCAGGATCCAGCTATTCCACTTCTGAGTATTTATATGAAGAAAATGAAAACATAAATACAAAAAGATAGACGCATCCCTGTGTTCTTCGCAGCTTTATTTACAATAGCCAAGGTATGGAAACAGCCTGACTGCCCATCGGTAGGTGACTGGATAAAGAAGATGTGATGTATATACAGAATGGAATATTACTCAGCCATAAAAAGGAAGAAGCTATTGCCATCTGCGTGCGACAGAGTGGATGATCCTAGAGGGCACTGTGCTGAGTGAAATAAGTCAGACAGAGAAAGGCAAATATCGTGTGGTTTCACTTATATGTAGAATCTAAAAAACAAACCAAACCAACAAAGCTCATCCATACAGAGAATAGATTGGAGGATATCAGAGGGGAGGGGGCTGGAGGCGGGCAGAATGGGGGAAGAGTCAGCTGTATGGTAAACGATGGTGACTAGACTGGCTGTGATGACCACTCTGCATACCTGAAACTAATATAATGTTATATACCAAGTTTACCGCAATAAAAAAGCACTTATTACATGTACTTGGAATGACTTACTTAAAAAAGACTATAAATTATATTACATGAAAGCAATATGCCCCCCAAAGTCCTTGCAACTGCTTCTCTCTTGGCTCAGACATTCATTCCTGCTCTACCATCTGTTATTAGCCTTGAACTCTCTCTACATCGGTTACCCCAGAATTAACCCAGTGTGTTTTCCTCTGCACCCTTTGATTTGCTAACCTGTATTGCCCCATGACGTTTGCTAATTCTGCATCCGTAGTTGCAGGGGCTTCACTCAGCACTATTGCTGGCTTCTGGTCTCAGTCTGGACGGGCATGCAGGGTGCTGGGCAGTCCACCGTCCAAAGGCGTCTAGACCTTCTGGCCGCAGTTGGCAACAACAATCCGGCCCTCCAGCTGCTCTCACTGGAAGGTTTGCAGGAGCGGAGACACTGCTAGGTCAAGGAGTCCCAGCTTCACGACTAAGACTTGGGTTTGCAGGGTTAGCGTGAGGAAGGTGACTCAGTGTCACCACATGTGAAAGCGACACTGGACTCTATTTTTCTGATTGTAAAGAAACCTGGCTGGCGATGGAGACACATTGGAGGTTCCTCCCCCAGATCCCCGCGGCTATGATAAACGTCTCCTGCCAAGACCAGATGGAGAGACAGGCCTGTGCTATTGGCGACCCACAGGCATGGTGGGCTCAGGCCTGGGAGCAGGTGGGCTGCCAGGTTCAGGAGCTGCGATTCGGCTGCATCGGATGAAGCCATTTTATCCACGTGTCTGACAGCTCTGGGGGCATCACAGTCAAGGGTCTGCTTGGTCTCTGCCAGGGGGACGCCATGGAACTGCTCCAAGGAAGGGGGGCTTCGGGAAACCTAGAAGGAAGGTCCTTGCTCCAGATGCTGTGAGTTTAGAGTAAGGAGTGATGGGCTGCGAGACGCACCAAGGCCCCTCCTGACGGTCACAGCTCCTTCAGGGACCAAAGCTTCCTGCTGGACCTAAACTCACACCCCACTGAAGTGGCCGAAGTCAAAGATGAAATTAAAACTCCAATTCCAAATCATTTAGGAAATAAGCACTTCAAAACCACTAAATATTCAAAATTGAATGGAAAGGCTATGTTTTAAGTCATCTTTTTTCTTTTTTTTTTTTTTAAAGGAATGAATATAAATCACTTAAGTATTTATCACAAGAAAAAATCAAGCCAATCTAAGGAAAGTAGGTGAAAGGAATGGAAATGACAAGACAGGAAGTCATTAATTTGAACGGGAAATGCTGAATGAAAGAAATGAAACCCATACGCTTTTGGCCCAGGGAGGGAGGTGTCGTTGCAGATCTAGGCCACAGGCTCACCCAGGACGCTCTGAAAGACATCCTGGGGCTCCCGTTCTAGGAGCTTCTGATGTATGTGGTCAGAGTTTCAATGTTCATTATTTTGAACAAGGCTCCAGAATTGATGTTGATGTGTTTCTGAAAACATGGTAGATGTGGACCTGATTTAAAAGGAAAAACACACATAACTCAATGTATCCTACGCATATATATTATTTTTATTATGTTATTTTCATATGTATAAATTCCTTATGTTTCTAGTTCTTACACATCTATAAACTCAAACACATTTATTAAGCAAAAACCATAACAACCCAAAGCAACAGTAATTTACAGCAACTGGTGATGCTTGCTGAAGCTGAAACATGGCTGGAATTCATAGTTGAAAGATGACATTTTATGTTTTGTATTTTCTCTTTTAACTCTCAATTTTGAGCAAGGAGGCCATCCTATGAGTCACTGTCATTATCATTTAAACCACTGTTACATTATTTAGATGTGATCCTCAACTTAGATGTGCATTCAAAGTGCATTATTAATTTTTTTAAATCTCATTTATAAAAATCATTGCTTATTAACTAGTATTTCTAGTGCTAAAAGCATGATCCAGACCGGCACAAAGATGACTAAGTTTGCACGGTGGCAGGTGTGGCTCAGTTGGTTGGGAGTCATCCCGGGCACCAAGAGGCTGCCGGTCCAGTTCCCCGTCAGGGCACATGCCCGGGTTACGGGCTCTACCCCAGATGGGGGGTGTAGGAGGCAGTTGATCGATGTTACGCTCTCACATGGACGTTTCTCTCTTCTCCCTTCCTCTCTCTCTGAAAATCAATAAACTATTCTTTCTTTCTTTCTTTTTTTTTTTTTTTTAAAGACTAAATTCGCATCGGCACAGCGAGTAACTGCAGGCTCAGTATCGCTGGGTTGACCGGCTCTGTGAGCTCACTCAGCTCCCCTCTGCCTTGGTGCCCTGGCCTCTTCGAAGCCCCCATCTAGGCTGCTCTTGGCTCAGGGCATCGCTCCGCACAGAGTCCACCTCTGTTCTTTCCACCCCTGCATGAGGGGCTCTCACGATGTCACAACATTATCTCAGCTGAGGAAGCCAGTCTCACGTGATGAGGTTCGTCAGGGGGAATTTGTCTTTACAACTTGTGGCCTGGGTGCACCAGGGATGGGGGAACGGTTGGTATTTTAACACGAGGCCTTCGGCCACTTAGCGGGATTCACACGTATTTATGACAAGGTATTAATCTTAAATAATGCATCTTTGCATTACATCGTGGTGACACAATTGTAAACACTAATGTGTTTTTCAGATATTGAATTACAAGGCAATTCTCAATGATAAGATGATCCAGGAGAGACCAACATTGTGTTTTGGGTATTAAACATATAATCAATATATAAAATTTAGACATTCACAGAAAACCAGGGACCCTCAAGGGCATGTCCATGAACATGCAGTGGTCTGCAGAGTAGCCTGAGAGTCACCGCCCAGCTGGATGACTGGATTTGCATAGAAAATAACAATAGAAATGACAGGGCCCGCTATCCCTTTTTTGGCTCCACCACAGCCCAATGCTCAAGTTTCAGAAATCTCCCTTTTTCTCTCGGTTTGACAGAATCCTCAGACTCGCGCCTCGGCTGGCCCCTCTGAAAGCCCAGCCAGCTCCGCTTTGCACAATTCCCTGCTCTTCTCCCATCTCCCAGACCCCAGGCGACGGAGTCGGCCACCGAGTCAACAGCGTTGAGTTTCCCTTGGTACCAGACCAAGTCCTGTGCCCTGGGGCGGACAGGAGAAAGGCGGGCGGATAGGAATGGGGCGAAGACGCGGGAATGGGAAAGAGGGTGCGGCAGGTGAGGGAAGCGGGGGAGTCCAGGGCGATGCTGAGGGCGATTGGGAGCTTCAGCCACAGCCGAGGGCAAAGAAACCAGATTTTTCCTGCGCCACCTTCCACGTCCTGCTGCCCGAATCAGCGGAGATCACTCCCGTCATCCTTATTCTCTGAATAAGGGAGTTGGAGGTTGGCTATGTCGAGTTTAGAAGAAAACGTACCCTGTTCCCACGCCACTCCCCAACCACATTTCCACGGGACCGCACAACACACTTTCTAGAAGTGCCAGCTTTTCCACGGGCTTTACTTCCGACCTTGTTGTGACGTCTCGGGTAAACCGAGGCCCGGCTGTGATGCTGGGAGAGTCGTCCATCAGCCCTTCCTGTCCTGGGGCCCTTCCTAACCGTGGTGAAGTCGCCCTTTCCCGAGAAAGCAACCTTTAAAACACCCACGTGGCGCATTTATTATGGTCACACGTAGACACGAAAAATTACCAAGGGGACTATAGGAGGGGCGAACGAAGCCGTCGGCGCTGCGGCTGCCTCGGGGGGGGGGGCAGAGAAGGCCAACGTTGGGGGGCATGTCTAAGGGACGCTCTTCCTTAAACGGGGTGACATGCACATGGTGTCCTGCTGCTTTCTGCACACACACACACACACACACACACACACACACACACACGCAAACGCACGTCTGTTATACTCTCCTTTTCTGTAGCACACATTTCAGAACACAATTAAAAGTTATCAAAGTCTTTTTAAAATCCCCAAATAGAAACATTGAGAAGCCCTGGCAGAGATTCCCCCGGAGGCCTCTGGTAGGTGCTGGGGCAATTTTGTTCAAAGGCTAGTGTGGCGCCTCCGTGGACACGGGCCTCTTGCTCTGCGGCACAGGCCTCCCTGTGCCGGTGGCAGGGACGCTCACGCGAGGTCGGGGGAACCGGGGCGGGGTTTGAACAGGGCGTTTAGTTTCATAATTGATCAGGTCACTCGATCCCAGCCTGAGAACCGGAGGAGCTCTTTCCACTGGGACCTGGCCTAGATTTTCTCTCATTTTTCTTTCTTTTTGCTGGTTTTATGGCTGTTTGCTCATTGGAGCAGTTTCTGCCATATAAAGGTTTCCTTCGATTTGATCAAAATCGATTTTTTTTCCTAGTAGATGGAGGCAAAAGAGAAATTATTTTTAAATTTTTATTTGTTTTTATTGATTTCAGAGAGAGGAAGGGAGAGAAACACCAGTGATGAGAGTCATTGATCGGCCGCCTCCTGCTGGGGATGGAGCCCGCAGCCCGGGCATGTGCCCGACGGGGAATCGAACCGGGACCCCCTGGGCCACGCCGGCCTGGAGAAGGGGACATTCTTTCTTAGGAAAGACAAACACAGATGACAAGACCGGGGCCGGCATCTAACTGCAGAGCAGAGGAAGCCTGCCCTAACCCATGGACACGCCTGTGAGGAGAAACGCACCGAAAGCGACGGAACACTTTGGATTAATTATCTAGAAAGTTCCACTTCGCACAGACGGCCTTTCACTGAAGTTGCGAAACACCCTGCGTGCTCATGGCCCCCGTTTCTGACCGTCTTCCCCGAACTCAAGTCTCGGGAGAGCTCTTCTCCTCTCCACGGCATGTGGAATTCATTTTAATTTTGTACAAATAGGGAGCCAAGGCGGTGTCACATCAATCTCTCGTTTCCTAAGTCCCCCCGCCTGTCAGTGTGCTTGTCCGTCAGTGAGCGGGAGGCAGGACCCCATCGCTCCCGAGGGGGCAGGCTCCCGAGAGTCGCCCCGACACGGACGCTCGTCCCCCAGGGCTGAGGCGACAGGAGGTGTTCACCGACCCGTGCGCTGAGCCGCGCCTTGGACTCGCCCCGCTCGCTCAGGGGGCTGGCGCGGGTTTGCAGGGGGCTCCCTGCAGGTGACAGCCCCCGTGCTGGGGAGGGACGGCTGAGCTAGGGGCCACGGGACCTCAAGGGCTGAACTGGGATGACACCTCTGAAAAGAGACTCGCCAGGGCCTCCGGGCCCTTCTTGCCGGTGCCTCCGCTGAGCACGGGTGATGTGGGCACGACCACACCTGGCCTCGGGACCGTGACGCGGACGCTTTCCAGGCAACGGCGGTGCCCTGGGGAGGAACCTGGACGGGTTCTGACTCCACAGCCCCAGCTTAGGGCACCTGCCCCTGGGCGCCCCTGAGGCAGCTTTCCGGTGCTCCCGAGGCCGGCTCCATCTCCGTCCCTAATTTCTCTGCGACGCCCTCGCCTCCTCGACGGCGCCTCCCGAAACGAGGCCGTGCGGGTTCCTCCCTTCAGGACCAACAGGACTCTCCCCTAAGTCAGCTCGAAGGGAGAAACCTCAGTTTCCGCCTGAAATGCATGCCAGGGGCCACGCTTGTGGATCTGCTGTGCGTGTGCCCACGTGTGTCCGTGATGACATCTGTGTGCGGACACCGGTGCACATATGTGTGTGCACGTGTGAGCACATGGACTGGGGATATATGTTGTCTACATGCCCCTTTTAGAGACCGACGAAGATGTGGGGCCCTTACGGGCTCCTGCTGCGAGGTGAGTTCATAGCGCAGGGTTTGATGCAGAGGCCTGCGTCCTAGTCCAGCTTTGCACCCAGCTCAGGCTCCATGAGCACGGGGTTTTTGCTTTGTTTTGCTTTGTTTTTTGTTTTTTGCAGCTGCAGAATGAAGAGGCTGAATGATTAGCTTGTATGATTTTCCCTCAACGGTTCCCTTGGGGCCCCTGGACTTCAGCTCAGCAAGAAGAATGTCCTTGAGATCCGAGGACAAGATGACCTCAGACTCAGATGCTGTTGCAATTTCCTCGGGGACCCGTTTCCAGGCTCCGACACTCCTTCCTCCTCGCTGGACACATTATTTATATCCCGACTCTCACGAGTCAGATCTGCCTTCCACCCTGGCCTGTTTCCCCGGAGAAGCAGGTGGAGCCCTCTGGTATTGGCTTCGCCATGACATTTTGCCAATAAGTTTGGAACAAAACTGTTAAGGTCAAGACTCCTCTCCAGCTGCGGAGGTTTTTCCACACTGCAGCCCAGTGTTTGTTCCCTTTGAGGGTGTTCATCCCTGATCCCGACGGTTAACACTTCCATATGAGCGGGGCACGTGACCATCACACGAAATAGCACGAGGCAGTTCGGTCCACTGTTTAGAACGTGACTGATTTAAATTGCTTAAAGCAGCGATCATGCTCGCTAATATCATCAGAGAACATAAAATAGCACAAGAGCCCTTGTTGTTATATAATTAAACAGATCATTAATCTCTATTCCTTTTTATCCACCAACCTGGCCAAATGTGCATTTTGTATTTACTTATGTGGGCAAATAACATCTCCCACGGATCAAAATTTAAGACAGAAGAAAGGTAAGGAGTGACATCCTCCTAATGGCATGTCCTTCCCACACCTATTTTCTTTTCCCAAATAAAACCAGTGTTAGTTTTGCCTTGGATACAATACATCTGGGAGAACATATTTGCCAATGATACATCTAATAAGGGGTTAATACCCGAAATTTATAAAGTACTTATAACAATCAACACCAAAAAACCCAAACAACCCATTTAAGAAATGGGCAGAGGACCTGAACAGACGCTTCTCCAAAGAGGACACACAGATGCCAGTAGACATATGAAAAGATGCTCAACGTCGCTAATCATCAGAGATGCAGATCAAAACCACAGTGAGGTCTCACCTCACACCCGTCAGAGTGGCTCCATCCACAGGTCAGCAAACGACACGTGCTGGCGAGGGTGCGGGGAAGGGGAGCCTGTGCACCGCCGGTGGGAACGCAGACGGGTGGGCCGCTGTGGAAAGCAGTGTAGACAATCCTCAAAATATTAAAAATAGAGCTGCCTTTTGACCCCGCGGTTCCACTTCTGGGAATTTATCCAAAGAATCCCGAAACACTACTTTGAAAGAACATATGCAGCCCTATGTTCACAGCCGCGCAGTTTACAAGAGCCAAGGTTTGGAAGCGGCCCAGGTGCCCCTCAGTAAACGATGGATGAAAAAGCCGTGGGACAGTCACTCCATGGAGTACTACGCAGCTGTGAAGAAGGAAATCTTACCCTTGGCGACAGCGTGGAGGGACCTGGAGAGCATTATGCCGAGTGAGATAAGCCAGGGAAAGACAAATACCCTATGATCTCACGCATATATGGAATCTAACGAACAAAATACATGAGCAAACAAAACAGAAACGGAGCCCTCGATACGGAGAACAGCTTGACAGCTGTCAGAGGGGAGGCGGCTTGCGAGGCTGGGGGACAAAGGTGAAGGGATTAAGAAAAAACCCGTCAAACTCATAGCCACAGACGACAGTGTGGTGGCCACCAGAGGGAAAAGGGGGGGGGGCGGGAGAAGAGGGCGCGGGGGGGATGAATGGGGATGAAGGAGACTTGACTTGGGTGGTGAACACACGATATAAGACACGGATGAAAAGAAAAAGAAAATACACTTGTATATACAAGCAAGTCCCTACTTATGTCTCCAACACTTTGCTCAAAACCATCATCTGTTCTATGGTTTTGGCGACGTGCACACTGACCCCCGTGAAAAGGTGGAAGTCCCGGCTCTCAGGGTCACCCTGAGGCCCGACCCCTACCTGTCGCCCTGGGTCAGCCTCCTGCCCGGGGCCACACCGGAGTCTGTAATGTTCCTGTGTTGCGATGCAAAGGCCGCTGAGAAGGCCTAAAGCTTGTGGTTCTCAAAATCCCCCTGATTCTCTGTCTGTCTCTTTCCCTGTACATGCCGCTCTCTGCCTCCAAGCCTCTTCTACCTCTCGCTTCACAGGCGTGGCTTTTTCCATTTTTATTCTTCCCCGAGGATATGTTTATCAATTTTTAGAGAGAGAGGAAGGAAGAGAGAGAGAGAAACATGGATTTGCTGCTCCACTTATTTATTGGTTGTTCTTGTACGTGGCCTGCCCGGGGTCAAACCTGACCCTCGGTGCGTGGGACGGCGCCTTGACCGGCGGAGCCCTGACCGGCAGAGCTGCTGCGGGGACGGCGCCCTGACCGGCGGAGCCGCTGCGGGGACGGCGCTCTGACCGGCGGAGCCGCTGCGGGGACGGCGCTCTGACCGACGGAGCGGCCCGGCCGGGCCCACGCGGCCTTTGAAACTGCCCCACTGCCCACTGCCGCCCAGGTTGCGCTGACCAGACGGGGTCCCGGGAGCCTCCCCGGGTTGTGACTGCGGCAGGTCCTCCTGCAAAGACTGTAAATTCTGCTGCAACATCCCCGAGGGGCCAGGACACGCCGCTCACGGCGCCCTGTGCGCGGAGGGGCGTTTTGTCTGCTCGGTTTTGTTTCTCTCTCTCAGTTAAGTACGACATCGAGCCCAGGGCCGAGTTCAAGGCGTTCCCGCTGGGCCGGCAGCCAGGCCCACGGTCGGTGAGGGACAGCGGGGCCCTGTGCGCGCCCGGCGGGGGGCAGGTCCCCGCGGGCCGGCGCTCGGTGCCAAGGCCGCTGTGCTCCCTCGCTGAGCCCGAACAAGGCCGCGCCGCAGCTGCGAATGATGTTGCCTCGGCCCTGGAGGGAGGACGCCATAGTGACGGCAGGCGGCTGCCAGGAACCCGCGGGGGAGGCCCCCCTGACAGGGCGGAAAGTGACACCAACGCGTTTGTGCCCAGATACCCACTGGGAGGAAGACGGAGTGTGCTACGGACCAGTATGAAAGGAGAGAGAAACGCAAGTCAGTCCTCCTCGGGGACTAAACAAATTATATTAAACCAACAAATAATTACCAGTCCCCAGTGTTCCCAGCCTGTTGTGCTGGGAGCCAGAGGCCGGGGTGCGGGGTGGGGGGTGTGGGGCGCGGGCAAGACCAGGGGAAGGCTGGGCGCAGGCTGGGCGCACGTCCCGGCTCTCAGGTTGACAGCAAATTGGGCAAAGTTAGGTGTTTTTCCGTGAATCTTGCCACATTTGTCAAGTGTAGAAAGTACCGTTTGCCACAAAGTGTGGGGAAAATTAATGGAAAAAAAAAATCAGGTGGACTCAGTAGAAAACGTGGGAAGCAGTTGTAACTATAAAAATACAGAGAAAAAATGCCTTTGACTCCACACCCAGAAAACCAATATTAACATCTGAAATATGCTTTCAAGAGCGTTCCCTATGCATTTTTAGGGTAATTGAATCCACATTGTACACACTTTACATTTTGCTTTTGAGACCTCCAGTGATTTGAAAGCACAGTCCCCTGGCAGACGGAGGCTTGATCAACGTAATTTTAAAAGTTACATTCGTATATTGTGATTTCATTGTCTTTGACTATATTGTAGGGGATTTTTAATGTTTTTGTTATGACAAATAACCCTGGGCTGAATATATTGGGCTTAAATGCTTGCTCACGTTTCAGATGATTTCCTTAGAAAAAACAGATTCCTCAGAAGTGGAATTTCTGTATATGAATGAAAAATAACAGCACTCTTTTTTTTTAATCCCTACCAGAGGATATTTTTTCCGTTGCTTTTTCAGAGAGAGTGGAAGAAAGAGAGAGAAACATCGAGGTGAGAGAGACACATCGACTCGTTGCCTCCTGCACTCGCCCTGACCAGGGCTGGGGATCGAACCTGCAACCCAGGTACTTGCCCTTGGCCGGGAATCGAACCTGGGACCCTTCAGTCCTCTGGCTGACGCTCTAACCACCGAGCGAACCGGCCAGGGCTAACTGACCCCATTCTGAATAATCTTGCCAACATTCTTTTCAGGGAAGTTTAGGGCTGACTCTCACTGGCGGTACCTGAGGGCACCTGGTAACCTCTATTCGGGACCCTCCTTTTTTCACTGTTGTGCTTTAACATTTCAAGTCATCTCATTTTTAATTGCAATGTTTTTAGAATGAGGAAGCTGATATCTTTCAAAAGCTCACTAACCACTGAGAATTTATTTAATGTTGTGGTTTATGGGTTCATGACTTTTGTTTAAAAGATGACTTTGTTTATGTGACATACATGAACAAGTAATTTGGACAAACTCATCCACAAAAAGCAAGTAGGAAATATGGCCTAAGATCTGCTAGACACCCTCAGAGAGCTCATAGCTCAGGGGGCCACCGAGCCGGGAAGCTGGGGACCGAGGTCAGCCAGGGGACCCTGCAATTAGGGGCCTTTATTTCAGGTTCCTTTGCTGGTTTTGGCGAGAACGGCTGAGACTGAGCCGCAATCTGGGCAGGCTCATGTGGACAGAGGCTCCCCAACCCACCAAGAGAAAGGAGGAAGTCTGGTGAACCCCCCGCACTTTTGGAGACACCCTGAAAAGTTGACCCCAAGGAGTGGCCGGAAAGGCGGTGGGACTCACCGGGGACTGCAGTTCAGCCGCGATCACCTCCATTATTGACACAGGATTAAGGGCGCCAAGGGCTAGTGGCCCAGCATCTGCAAAAACAAACGCAAGTCCTCCTAAGTCTGACCTTTCCTCAATAGACAATTGTCCAAACGCAGTGTCTGCACCGGGCAGCTTTCTACGTCACTCACACTTTCCCAGGCCCACCTCTGACTTTAGCCGTGGAGAAGTCAGTGCCACTCGGGCTGCCTTAAATTTTGCGCAGGTGCCACCTGACAGAGCCTCACCTGGTCCCACACCAGGCCCCTCTCCCTTCCTGCCGGGCGTCCCACGGCTGACGGACAGGATGCCCAAGCTAACCCATTTGGACCCACCACTCCCAACGCAGAATTATAGGGAGCTGAGGCCTGTGGGAGCCCCATTGATCATGGGTGATGGAGCTGGACACACGCCCCCACTTTCCTCCCCTGGAAACACATTTCATAGAGCCCCTCAGGAGGTCCGGCGGCCCTGAGCACCAGCAGGCCCCACCAGGTGCCAACACGACACAGCTTCCTCACGTGGGCTCTCTTTCCTTGTTTCCTGGGGTCATTTTCCAGATAAAGTTTTAGCACGAAAGCTTTCGTCTCAGGCTCTGCTTTGGAGGGAACCCAAGCTAATACAGTTGCATCAAAAGGAAGCTCAGAACCCAGATCCTCAGGGTGGGATGTTAAGGCAGGATTGCTCCCTGGCCAGAGGGAAATAGGGACAGGATTTCGGGTTGTAAATGGACAGGGAATTGCCCTGGTATAAGGTGGACAGCGATGGACGGTTCCTTCTATTCCTCTTCTAACCCAGGGGTGTGGGCTTAACACCATCCCCTCCCAAGTAGGCCAGGACCCTTGTCTTCTGTTTGGGGGTAGGGGTCTGCCCTCTGGGCCTGGGCTTGTCCAAAGGAGAGGACTTATGCCATCTCCCAAACACTGGCCAGTGTGACTCCAAGTGAGATGCTCAGTGGGACAGGAGCGAGTTGCTGACAGTCCTCTGTAGAGGACTCAGCTCTTCCACGCACTTCCAAGAATTGCTCGTTTTTAAAAAAATATGTTTTTATTGATTTCCAGAGAGAGAGGAAGGGAGTGGGATAGAGAGACAGAAACATCGATGAGAGAGAAACATTGATCGGCTGCCTCCTGCACGCCCCCTACTGGGGAATCGAGCCTGAGACCCCGGCATGTGCTCTGACCGGGAATCGAACCTGTGACTCCTGGTTCCTGGGATGATGCTCAACCACTGAGCTCACTGGCCAGGCCAAGAAACGTTCTGCGTCAGCTTCCAGCACGGAAGGATGAGGTATCCCCGTGTCTTCCTCCCCGTAATCCTCGCAGACTCTGCCATTGCTATTACTTATTATATTATCATCTTATCTTTCTTCTCAGGCTTGGCTCTCATCTCCCCCGTGGAGAAGGAACTTCATCACAGCCCCAATCTTTGTTTCCGTTTTCACTCAATAGACTCACTTCTTGGGCACGAGGCGGTGACGGAGAGGGGACTTGGGAACCTTGGAAAGGATGTTTGTGAGAGAGCAAGAATACGCACTAATTTTCATACGTGGTTTCCAGCCACACTAGTGTTTCCATCCAGAGTTGTCTTCTGACCTGTAGAAGCGTTTATTCGACGGCGTGGCCGACACCTTCACTTGAGTGCCCTCCAGGAATCCAGAGCTCAACGCCTTGAACATGCAACTCACGAGTCCCTCCCCCTGTGGTCTCTGTCCCGGTGACTGACACTTAGGCCTGTTCCAAATAGGTTGTAGCTGTGTGTCAGCTCTTTCTGGAGGCGGGTGATTAGAATGCTAATGTCAAGTTCCCTTTGAATCATCGCAATACAAAGGGGACTAAACAGCAACTGTCGCACTTGGCGTCCAGAACCGTTTCCAATGACTGACAACGAGGGACACCTGCAGCGAATGTTTTTCCGCTGGAGGGGATTTGTGTGTATTTTACTAATCTCAGGTTGCAACGAAGAGTATTCATGGTTCTTATTACAACTCTCTCCCGTGAGTATAGTCAGGATTATAGCATGAGAGTATTCTGAATTTTAGAAGTAAAAGGGAAAGACTTGCCATTATAAACACTGTGTTGGCCACCACTTAGCTCAGCTTGTAACTCATGCTGTTGATCACATTAAAAGGAACCTGCCTTGGTAGCTTTCAGGGAAGAAATAAACCCCATTAGAAATTCCATCCCAAGGAGTACATTAAGGAAATAGCTGCATTGATTTGGTTCACTTTCCATTTGTGCTGTGGATTCTCATTTTAAAATGTGATCTCCCAGCCGGCATGGCTCAGTGGCTGAGCATCGACCTAGGATCCAAGAGATCGGGGTTCGATTCCCGGTCAGGGCACAGGCCCGGGTTGCAGGCTCCATCGCCAGTCAGGGGCGTGCAGGAGGCAGCCGATCAATGACTCTCTCATCATTGATGTTTCTATGTCTCTCCCTCTCCCTTCCCCTCTCTGAAATCAATAAAAATATATTAAAAAAAATAAAAAAATAAAATGTGATCGACACAGCAGTGTACACTGGGAGGGATGTTTGGACTTTGTCTTTAGTAAACACTGGCTGATGGATGTTGTCTTTGGCTCTGATTTAAAAAAAAACACATTCTGCAAACGAGATATTGTAAATATGAAACATGTCATACTAAAGGCGTGCCGGCCTCCATGTAAAGGCGATAAAACAGAAGGGCTGGAGACATACTAGGTCAGAAACTTGTATTTTGCTTTTAAGGGACAAACTCCTATCATGGGAAAGAAGAGTAAAAGCCAAGCAAATTTTATGTCGTTGTCTCAGACGAGAGGAGGAAAAATATTGGTATGAGAAAATATTTAAAGAAGTGTGGTTGAAGACTTCTGAAAATTTAGTTAAATATATATAAATTTATCGACTCAAGAAGCTCAGCAAACCCCAAGGGGAAAAAAGACAAAGAACAAAAAGCCCCGACACAAAGTAGACTGTGAAATGTCAGGGGCATCTAGTACAACCCCTAGAGGAACAACTAAAATAAAGAGACTTATAGCCAAAAACCCAACATATAAATTAAAGTGAAACACTAAAAAGTATTTAAATAATTTTTTAGAGATCAGAAAAAGAGTAACAGAGAAACAAGAACAGAAAAATAATAAATGGTACCCTTCCATCCAAACATCAATAAGTACATTAATTATAAGTGATCCAGACATATCAAAATCAGGTTGTCAGATTTGGTTAATAAGTGACACCCAAAGATATGCTCTATACACGAAAGCCACTTTAAATGTAAGCATAGGCCCTGCCGGGCGTGGCTCAGTGGTTGAGCGTCGGTCTAGGATCCAGGCGATTGAGGTTCGATTCCCGGTCAGGGCAAATGCCTGGGTTGTGGGCTTGATCAATGACTCGCTCATCATTGATGTTTCTCTCTCTCTCTCTCCCTCTCCCTTCCTCTCTCTGAAATCAATAAAGATATATTTAAAAAAAAAAAAGTAAGCATAAGATATGATAACAGGGAAAGGGTCGAAAAGGCAAACTACACAAATAATAATGAAGAGCTGCGGGGACTGTACAATGTCAGACAAAGCAGACTCCAGAGCAAGGACTGGCGCCAGGGATAAAGAGGGACGGTGCATGATAAAAGGGTTATTTCACCAAGAAGCTAGAACAGTCCTAACTATGTACGCTCCTAACAACAGCTCCTCCAAACGTATAAAGCAAAACCGGACATAACTGAGAGAAGTAACAAATCCATAGTCATATCTGGAGGCTCCTCTTTGAATTATCCGGACTCGTCACTGCACCAAGTAGACAGAAAATGCATGAGGCCCCGCTGGTGTGGCTCAGTGGTTGAGCGTTGACGCAGGAGGCCAGAGGGCAGGGCACACGCTTTGGTTCTCGCAGCTGAGTGTGCAGAATCAGTCGTTCGCCCAAGGTGGGGCCGTGAGGCCACGGCAGCGTCTAATTCAGGCCCTTTCCTGTTCTCAGAGCTTTGCTGTCCTCAGAATATTTGCAGCAGACCTTGACATCTACCGTATTTTACATCACTTCTGAAACCCAAGAGGCCCCGAAGTTGTCAGTGGACAAGCAAACAGATTCCAGCCTGTGACGGAAGTCAGGCCCTGACCCGTGGCTATGACTTGCTCGGGGATGTGTTCCCTTCTCGTGGGCATCACTGGTTGTGTATAAAATGAACAGCACCCTCGCTTGGGGACCATTCTCAGAGCGGACCCCTCCGAGCCCCTATCTACCCTGCTCACTGAAGGAAGCCACGTGAGGCCATGGATGGTGGCAGCAATGGCCTGAGGCTCAAGGGGAAAGTCTGACTTTTGGATTGTGAAGAGGAAATGGCGAGTAACCGCACCCCATGGGCCCTCGGTACTTTCTCCTAGAAACACTCTAGCTCCCGGGCCGGTGTGGCTCAGTTGGCTGGGTGTCGTCCTGTGCACCGAAAGGTCGCTGGCTCGATTCCTGGTCGGGGCACACAACCCCCAGTAGGGGGCGTGCAGGAGGCAGCTGGTCAGCCTTCTGCCCTCACATTGATGTTTCCCTTTCTCTCTCTCCCTTCCTCTCTCTCTAAAAATCAATAAAGATATTAAAAAAAGAAACAATCTAGTTATACTAGGTGACCTCCAAGAGTAGAGTCTTTTTAGGCTGGCTAGCTTTCTGTAAAGAATGACACCCAGGAATCCAGGACGGGGTTCCCCACAGAGGGGCCCTCTTCTTGCCATCGGTCACCGCGGCTGTGAGGCGAGCCAGAGGGGGGGTGACGGGCGGGGGACGGAGCCGCGGCCTGAAGTACAGGCCCCAGCAACACCGGATTCATAGCTCTGTCCTCGTACCCAAAGCAAAGGGTTGTTTGGTTTGTTTGAAACACTGACTTAAAGGAACCTCGCTGTTGCTTTTGTATTGAGGACGAGAGAACCGGCACGAAGACAAACACAGAAGAAATTCAGTCCAAGCGCACGTGTTTGACATAACACACTCAACTTAAGAAAAAGAAGAGGGGTTTGTCCAACTAGATATTGACGCAGTCTTAAAACACTGTGGTGCTGGCGCAAGAACAGGCAAGACGGCCGAGGAAGTGGAGCGGAGACCCAGGCGGAGGGCGCGTAAGGGGAGCTTAATATGCCGTAAATCAACTGGCAAAGAACGGATGCTTCCCTCGAACCCGCTGGGAAAACCGGCGCACGGTGTGGAGAAACCCCGGCTGAATCATTCCTCAGCGCCGCGGGAAAAGGGTTCGGGATGGACGAATGACCAGGTGTTGAAGGTAAAGTTACTGAGTCAAGGGCTCCTACCTGGGTCGCAGGTTTGCTCTCCGGCCCCAGTCGGGGCGCCTGCGGGAGGCAACCGATCGATGCATGTCTCTCACGTCGGCGTTTCTCGCTCACTCGCTCTCTCTCTAAAAATCAATGAAAAAAAATCCTGGGGTGAGAATTAACACGAAGAAAAAGACCCTCTTGCCCAGGCCGGGCGGCCCCGTTGGTCGGAGTATTGTCTCACGCACCAAAAGGTTGGGCATTTGGGCTCAGTTCCTGGTCAGGGCACGTCCCTAACCTGCAGGTTCTGTCCCCGGTTGGGGCACGTCATGGGAGGCAACAGGACTGACGTTTCTCTCTCACATCAATGTTTCTCTCTCTCTCTCTCATCAATAAAAACATATCCTCAGGTCAGGATTAAAAAACCAGACTCAATCTACAATTCTCTCTCCCCTCCATCCCTGCCCTCCATATGGCCTACCTCCCGGGCATGGGGTGTGGGGGGAGCCCCCGAATACCTGATAGTCTTCCGTGTGTCGGCCTCTGGTGGGTCATCATCGCGTGCGAGGCGGAGCGGGCTGGGGTGCTGAGTCCCGCTGTGGCCACACATCTCGATGTTATAAAAACAAAGGTGCATGTCTCACTCATGCCACGTGTCCCCCAGGGCACAGCTGCTGCCCCGACTCACGCCATCTCCCTCTGGAGTGCAGGCCGCGGGCCCTGCTTCTCTGGACCCTGTCCGGTCCGGGAAAGGAGAGCGCATGGCAGACCACGGGCTGGTGCCAAAGCCGCCCCCGGAAGCGCCGGGTGCCACTTCTGCCCACACTCCCCGCGGCCAAGCCTCGCGTCAAGGGGGAGGGAGCGTGGCCACGCCCGGGAGGGGCGGCAGGTGGCGGAGATCCGCAGCCTGCTGCGCTCAGGTGGTTCCCTTCTGAGCCGCCTCCACCTGGTGGGCGCCCAGGCTGCCTTCGGGCCTCCCTCAGCCTTCGCTTCCTCCGCGGCTACAGCCCTGACGTCGCGGGTGGGGCTCACCTGTCCCTCCTCCGCGTCCTGCAGGGTTTGGGACCTGCTTCTACACGGACACGTGCACGCCGGGGGGTAACCGGGTGTTTCCACGCTCGTCGTCCCCGTTCCACTCGGAACTCTCGCACGGCCACCGTTTTCGAGTTGGGGCACTTGGCCTTCTTTGTGCGCCGAGCCTGGTGCTTCACCCCGCTGCCCGGTAACTGGTTGTCGAGTTCATGTTACCGAGCACTGTGGTGACCACGGGAATGTGTCTCACCCACGAGCTGCAGGATGGGCAGTGGGGTGGCCAGGCTCGGAAATGCATCGCCTGGAGGCGCACCTCCCTCCCGGCCCGTGACTCAGACGGGCAGGGCTCCAAGGCCAGCAGGTCCCGGGAGCTTGTGGGGCCCCTCTGCCGGCCAGCGGCGACCCCAGGACTTCCCCACGGCCCCCCTCCCCGCTCCTTCACTGCAGGTCGGATTGCCCCCGGCTGCGGGCCCCGCTCCCCGCCTCTCTCACCCGGTTAATCCCTCCTTGGCTTCTGCTTCTGCAAGACCCAACCTAACACAAGGAGCTCTCGTTACTACAGTGGGTGCTGGCAGGAACCGGCAGGAGCTCCGTGGGCGGCCGAAGGGACGGCCGTGCGGTAAGGGATCGGGAAGTCCCCTCCAGGCAGCGGTAGGGCTGAGCGAGGCTGGGAACCGGGGTTTGGGGGGGGCCGGGGGGTTGGGGGAGGCGTGAGGGGAAGAAGGCGAACGGAAAGGGCCTCCTCTAGATTGATGTCCTTCATGCATGCAAAACAGGGTCACCTTCCTCCTTGTATCTCCAGGCGCAGGCTGGTTTTGAATGTCGGGGGAAGAGCCTTGTTCACGTTAATTTCTTTTCCTAGTTTCTTTCGAAGCGTCCTGGGCCCTGTTCCTTGGCTCAGCTCCCCCCTGGAGAAGGCGGGCTGGGCTTGGGCACACTGGGCGCCCCGCTCCCGCCTTCCCTGCCACCGCCCTCGTTCCTCACCCGGCGTCCGGGAGCCCGTCCCGTCTCCCCCCGCTCGGCGGTCGGACAGTCTGCAGGGTCCACTCTGCTTCCCTCCCTCCCACGACGGTGGCTCCCATCGTTTGCTTTCTGCCCAGCCTCTTCCTGCCTCGGGTCCAACCTGCGTTGTTTCAAGGGTACAGAACAAATCGATTTTATAACAGTCTCCTGCCCCTGCCCCCCATCTGTGGGGGAAGGCTTTCCTTCCATTCCTTAGGCCCTGTGACCTCTCTCGAGGTGCAGGTCCTGCTCTGTTATCCTGCCCCCCCCCCCCCCCCCGGCCTCCCGGGAATCAGGGACCGTAGCTCTGGACCTGGGTCGAAAGCAGACAGGAGCCTGCGAGGGTCCCCAGGACGAAGCCTCGCTCACAGGCTGCCGAGCCTGGGGCCACAGGGAGGCATCTGGGGGGACACGTGAGAAGTGGCGCGAGGCCGGGGTGAGAAAGGAGGAGAGTCTGGTCAGGAGCCTGGGGACAGCGCGGAGGCGGGGCCTGCGGAGCTCTCCGGAGCCAGAGTTTGCCAACAGCGACTGCACAGCGGGCCGGCGGCCTTGGCAGGGCAGCAGGAGAGATCTCGGGAATACCAGGCTGGCCCGGGCACGCTTGTTGATTATTTAGGTTTGTTTATCTTAGGACGGAGAGAAACTCTTCCCCACCAATTTTTTTTTTTTTTTTTTTTAACAGTCGTCATACGCTGAGTCTCCTCAGCCCCCCCACAGGCCACCTGGGTGTGGCCCAGGCCCTGGCACCGAGCAGCCAGATGTCAAAGGAGTCTCTGCGGCAGGCAGGCAGGTCCACTCAGGCCTGGGCAGGGGAGGGGGAGCCCGCGCCGCTGGGCTGCGGGGCAGGGAGATCGGGGCAGGGGCCCGGTATCCAGGCGGGCCCAGGGCAGATCACTGAGATCTGACCTCTGCCATCACCCCCCCCCCCGCCCCCAGATGCACAGAGGCAAAGGTGAGCCTGCAGACTTCCCAGCACCCTTTCCCCGCTTACCGCCCGCCCCCGCCTCCGCCCCCGGGTTGGTCCAGCTCCAGTCGCCGAAACTTGAGCGTCTCCTAGACCCACTGCCTGCTTGGCAGATGCTCCAGCCCTTTCTGTTCGGAGGCGGTTCGAGAACGTTCGCTGTTGGAAAAACCTGCTACATTTGTATGGATGGCAGGGCTTTTATGAGAGCAGCTTGCGGGACAGAAACCCCCCGAGAGCCGTGGGGCCGGCCCTTTGCAGACCCCCGGGGCCTGCTTCCCAGGCCGGAGCCCGGTCGGGTCACTCCTGGTCCCGGCTCTGGCTCCGGGAGGGACACGCGTGCCACCCGTTAGCTTAGTTCTTACATCGGCCCCGCTGGGGACGCCCTGAGTAAAAGGGATCCAGTTTTGGGCGTGTGTTGACTGTGGTCTTCCATCCCCAGTGCTCACCAAATCTTTTGCTACTTTTGTCTTCCTGGGTATTTTCATGGAAATTGAGGGACACCTTTCACTGTTGTTTCCTAGGATTTTTTTTTTTTTAAGGACAGCTAAGGAAAACATCTATGTGTTTTCCAAAGAACTCTCCCTGCCTCCCACCACGCGGCCCTATCGCCAGCTGCCTGGAGGCAGGGTTGGGTCCTGGACGACGTCGGGTGGCAGGAGGGCTGCTCAGCACATAGGCCGAGTCCTAATCTTGGTTGTGAGACGTCGTCTCAGCTGAAGGGTGGGAGGAGTGGGATAAAGGGCCGGAATTCCACCTTTTAAGTGCTTTTTATCAGACAGAGTTAGAAAAGCCACTTGAAAGAAAGTTGTGTAATATCCTATTTTTATTAGCCCTCAAGACGAAAAAGACGATCTTCTAGCCCAGTGGCTCTTCAGGGGAGTCGGGAGGGCAGAGGAGGTCCTCTGAAGCCGCTTCCGAGCCCACGAGGCGAACGTGATTTTCACGGCAACGCGAAGGTGCTGCTCCCCTCTTGGTCTCGCTGTCTCCGGAGGCTACGGGGCTTCCCGGAGGCCACAGGATGCGAGATGTCACAGGAGACGAGGCAAAGCCGGCGGGGAGAGTCCAGCTGTCCTCCCGCGAGCGGGCGCTGAAGAGACTTGCGAAATTGTGAAGCAATACTAATTTTCTTTTTTTGGCTGCAAATATACTTTTAAAAATAAAAAATCTTACTTATTTTAACATTTAATGGGTTAATTACTGATATTTTTAAAATGAGTTAATTTTATAAAGTCCTGTTTTTATTTTGAATATAGAAAACACCAATAAATATAACCCACATAAATACAGGCTCTCTGGGGGTCCTCAGGAGTTTTTAAGAGTGTGAAGGGGTCCTGAGGCCAGAAGGTTTGAGGACCCCAGGCCGAGGCTATCGCATCAGGCTTGGTATTAACTAAATTACAGGCAGCTGTGCACCCTTCATCCCTGAGATCCCAGGAGACTTGCTCATGTTTTTCGACTGAATGCTCATCAGGTGTGATCGATTCAAGCGAATCGTTTATGGTAACTAAGGGGGGTGTTTTCTCTTCCAGATAATTCTGAGGTTCCCTATACATTTTAAAAATTATTGTGCTTATTTTACTACCACTAATTGCTACTATTTGTTGAGCAATTACTTTCTATTAAGCACTTTATATTAAACCTGGGAGCCAGAACAGCAGTTTATGCTAAAAAAACCCAAAAAACAACAAAAAAATACAAAAAACTTTGTGTTTTTCCCCCCTTCAGCTTAAGGAATTGAGGTGGTAAAGACAGGCGGGCTTTGAGCTGTTGCCAGAGCTGCATTTTTGGTTCTGCAAAGATTTGTAGCATAAGACCAATCGCCCCAAGTTCCCCAAAGGTCTGGGTTGCAGGGAAGGGCCCTCAGACGTTGGCCTGCCGTCCAGCCACAGCTTCCTGATTCGCTTCTTCTCCTCTGGATGCGGTTTTATTTTAGCTTCGAGGAGGCAGCTTAAAAAAATTCTTACCAGGCTATGAATTTTTAGCTTCCAATTTGGCCAAATTTCTCATAAAAAAGTTATTAAATACTCCCAAATATCTTGTCAGATTTCAGCTGGGGTAAACAGTAAGTACTTCTGGCTTATTAGGTAATTCCATGGACTCCAGGCGGTGCCCAGGTCAAACCCTTCCAGAGTCGTTTCTTCTGGGAGCCCAAGGAAAGAACGGACAGCCTGCCCGCCCCAGCGGGCCCGAGGGCCCTGGGACTTCGATTAAACTCAGCTTTAAATCCTAGCCCTAGAAACTGCCTCTGTACCCCTCAGGGACCTGGCCTTTCCCCTTGCTAATCAGCCCCCCGGGGCAGCCGGAGGAGCCTCTGGGGGGGGAGGCGGCATCTTGACCCTGGTTGCGTCTTGGTTCCTGAGCCCTAAGGGGGAGCAATCCTGGCTACTTCCCAGCAGAGGGACAACAGAGGGACAACAGAGGGACAACAGAGGGACGCTGGAACAGGCCTCAGGGCTGTCCTGGGGACCTGAAGAGATGACTCACTAGCCTTGCCTCGCCTCCGGCCCATCAGCTCCCAAAACCCCACGCCCCTGCCCCACGGTGTCTTGCGATTTTGCCCGACAGAATCTGTGACCTACACGCCATTGGGGAGTTCGGCATTCGCTTCCCGTTCTTCCGGGGGGCGTCATTCATCAATAAATAGCCAATGTGCCCCGGCCAGGTGGCTCGGTTGGTTGGAGTGTTGTGGGTTCGATTCCCGGTCAGGGCATGTACAAGAAGCAACCGATGGATGTTTCTCTCTCTCTCTCTCTCTTTCCCCATTTCTTCTCTCTCTACAATCAATTTTTAAAAAACAAACACATCCTCGGGCGAGGATTAAAATAAATAAATAGCCAATATTTCTCCACTGGAAAATAAATAAAATAACATAAAATCACTTCAGAGCAGCGGTCTGGAGGTGGTGGGAAGCGGTGCGCAGCTGTCCGTGAGCAATCGCCACGTTGCTCGCAGGTGAAAGGGAGCTTGTGGCCCGAGGCAGCGAGCAGGAGGGTGAAGGACTGAAGGACCACACGCCCGGGAGGCTACCCCCGCTTCGGGAGGCTCTGCCGTCTGATAAGGCTCTTTCCTAGGGCTCTCCTCCAGGCGTCAGCAATTCTTACATCTGCTCCAGCCCTGCCAGGAGAAAGGCCAATTGCCCAATGTCGAAGGCAAGTAAATACATACTTCAACTGTTTGTGGCTGCTTTGAATGGTTTTAAAAGAGAGCCGTACATGTAATAATCGGAATATACGTCCATTGAGCGTTTCCACTTGAAGAGAGAGAGCGTTCAGAATCCTGGGAGTTAAGCCTTCAGGGTTGGGTCCTTACACCGATCTTTCTAGCCGTGACCTCCAGCAAGTTACTCAGCCTCTGTGTGCCCTTCCCCTTCTGAGAAAGGGAGATGCTAGCCCTGTGTTCACGAGAACGCTGCCCCGTGGAGCCGACGTGAGCTGACCCCCCCCCCCCCCCCCCGAGTGTGCTGTGGAGCCTGGCCCCCAGTGAACACCGTGAGTGCTGTTTTATCATCAGGCCACACTGGAAACCTCTAGGAGATAGTCCTCACTGATGCCAGTTAATGTAGGGATGGGTCATTTAATCTTTCAGTCCCTGTTAGGGACATAACCAAAAGACTATGGCTAAGTGACAGCAGAGTTTTGTCTCGGGCAAGGAAGGAACATCTGGGTCCTTACGATGTCCGAAAAGGCTTCCTGTCATCGAGACAGTTTCACACGGGTGTTGGGGAAGGAGGTGCTATTCCAGCCATGACCACAGTGAACGTCAAGGCCAGTGTTTCTCCCACAGGGGACTAACCACCTTTACAGAACCTGGTAAAACCTCCCACAGTGGCCTTCTTTTCAAACAAATGCTCTTCTCTCAAACCTTGTCGGCTCAGAGCAACACTTCTCGAGAAAATATATGTTTACAAAGCAAAAACAGATTCCTCTTCATATGAGAATTAGTTGTAAATTTTAAAAGATTCTTTTCTGGTTGCATAAATATTGTCCACCCCAAACAACGGAGAAAACTCTACATGAGGTCACATGTTTACATACGGTTGAAAATTTAAATTCCCTGGAACTTCCTGAGTGTGTGTTTATGACTTTGTGTTTCTGCCATAAACACTCAGATATAGTCTAACTCTCATATACATTACGCTGACATCTTCATATGTAACATGTCATTATGTATGAAGCAATAGCCTTGAAATTATTCTGGAAAAAAGAAAAACAGCTAAACAAAAACAAAAAATGATGATTGTGAGTGATGCACACACTCCTGTGGGGCCAGGGAAAACTGCAGGGCAGTAAAATCGCGGCTGGGAAAGAAAACAATCCGTCTTGAGGACCCGCTAACGCCGAGCATCCCGGCCGCGTATCGTCTTTCAAGGACTCTCGCGCCCTGAGCCAAAAGAGTCCCCGTCTGTTTGAACAAGGCCGCAGAGAACTGCTGCTGGGAATCCAGTCCGGCTCTGGAGAAGGCCCTCGAAAGCCAAGGAACTCGGTCTCGCGCAGGGGATGGGGCTGTGCAGGCGTGCTGCGCAGTGTGGGAATGACTTCACACCGACACGAAGGAAAGGGGGTGAAGGGAAAGCATTTCCCATGCCCCGGCTAGAGCTTCCGTACCCGGCTGCTCCTGCAGGTCAGTCCCTTCAGCGTAACCGTCCCTCTTGGGCGACTAGGCCCCGAGCAAAGGCCTGTGAGTTTTAGACGCGGCTGGGGCTCAGGCGGCTCGGGTGCAGCAGGCGGGCGCTGGTGCCCACTGAGCCCCGCAGTCAGCCCGCTGTGGGCGCCCGCTCTGCGCCGCGCCAGCTCTGCTCTCTGTGGGGGGCTGGTCGTCCGACTCAGGGGGGCCCAGGCAGTATTTTCTTTGCTGAGCTGGTCATTCCTTGAAATCGTTAAGTCTCATTTCCAAGAACAGCCACTTTCTCTGTAGTTTCTGAGACTCTCCGGTCTTCCTTTAATTTTGGGCAGACCTGGTTTGCTCTGAGGCCCCCGTGCCCTTAAGAAAGGAGGTGGGGGAGGCGGAGGAGGGTTGGGAGGATCAACGGTGGTGGAAGGAGACTCGACTTGGGGTGGTGAGCACATGATGCGGCACACAGGTGATGTGCTATAGAACTGTACCCCTGAAACCTGTATGGTCTCCCCCGGTGAGTTCAATTTAAAAAATGCAGAAGCCTGGCCGGTTTGGCCCAGTGGTAAGAGCATCGGCCGGCGGACTGAAGGGTCGTGGGTTCGATTCCGGCCAAGGGCACGAGCCTCGGTTGCAGGCTCGATCCCCAGCCCCAGTCGGGGCTGGTGCGGGAGGCAACCAATCGATGTGTCTCTCTCACATCCAGGCTTCTCTCTCTCTCCCTTCCACTCTCTCTGAAAAGCAATGGAAAAAATATCCTCGGGTGGGGATTAAAGAAAAAATACAGAAAGAGGAAGGGAGGGAGGGAGGGAGGGAGGGAGGGAGGGAGGGAGGGAGGAAGGAAGGAAGGAAGGAAGGAAGGAAGGAAGGGAGAAAGAAAGGGAGAAGAGAGAGATCAAAGGGTTTCTGCTGAAGCCACGAGAAGCTAAGGCTCATTGATCTTACTGGACCTGGTCCTGCAGCCCTCCAGTGGGTGTGACCTGCACATTCCAGTGTTAACGATGGATTTTCCATGGACATCAAAATCCCCCAAATGCAGAGCATGCACATGACAGGTATTAACAGTTCTCTTTAAATGGGGTGAAAACTCATTGATATATTAAAAATGACCATAAAATGCCATACCAGTGACTCTGTTTCCTCTGTAGAAGTTCTGAGATATTGCAAATACCCAGATGAGAATTTCCCCCAAACCACAGTTTTTTTCTTTTGTGGAGCATCTTGAAGGGCGAATGTCCAAGGACTGATCTGCGTTCAGAATTCATGACCTTAAACACAGATGAGTAGCCATGCAAAAATGTTCCTCTGTGCTTATTTTTCAAGAAATTAGATAAAATCTCCAAGTGAAATAATCACAGGGAGCCATGAAACAAAGCATCGGGGTAACTGTGTAAAAAACTCACTTAAAACACCTCTTTCCCTTGTGATCCTCTGAAGAACTTAATCCCCGCGTCTATCTACCAATTATACGTGAAAACCTTCGTCTAATACCACAAGCTCTTTGGATCTTTCTGTCCTGAGTTCAGGTGAAAAGTAGAATATTATTGGATGTTGGAAGATTGAACTTCTCAAGGTGTCTCCACCACAGTAAACCCATGAAAATTCCAAGGAAAATATCTGAAGGCCCATCTTCAATGATGACATGATAGCACAGTGTAAAAATATCCAGGTGAACACCCAGAAATACCGCCGTTGGTGACACCCTGGATGGGCCTGGAGGGTCAGAGAAAGACAAATACTGTATCATTTCGCTTATATGTGGAACCTATAAAACTAAACAAATGGACAAATAACACAGACTCATAAACGGAGAACAAAGTGATAGTTGCCAGAGGGTTGGATGGTTAGGGGATGGGCAAAAAAAGTGGAGGGGGTAAGAGGTACAAACTTATAGTTATAAATACGTCACGGGGATGTAATGTGCCGCATAGGAAATACAGTCAGCATCGCAGTAACTGTGTGTGGGGACAGCTGTTCCTAGGCTTCTTGTGGTGATCACTTCACAAGGTATATAAATGTCCAAGCGCCTGAAACTGATATAATATTGTATGCCAACTAGCCTTTAATTAAAAAAAGGCTTTTGAATCTGGCCTCTCTACTCCCCCCCGTGGCATCTTGGGCAGTTACTTAACCCCTCTGTGTCTCAGCTTCACCATCCGCACAATGAGGGAAACCATAGGGTCCAACTCCACCGTCTGGTGTGTGGGGAGACGAGCCAGTGTGTTGGAAGTACCTGGAACGTGGTCAGTAGTCTGAAAGTTTTAGCTACGACAGGATCATTCTTGTTGAACTGCCAGCGTGCTCTTGTGGTGAACTCAGAAGTGGACAGAAGTAGACTCAGTTTCGTCTCGGAGAGGCCAACGCCTCAGACAGACTGTGGTGGGGCTTGGAGTTCTAATTCTCCCTGACCTTTGCTCTTTTGTGTGCGTTTTTGTAAGACAAATGCTTTTTTTTAAAAGTTTTTTTGGAAGACAAAATTCGTTCTTAAGCCCACCGCTCTGTATTGCGTTACACTGCACAGTCTGGAAATATAGGTATAAAAATAACAACTGTTCAAATTTAGAGCTGCCATAATCTCAAGGTCATGAGAACACTTGGAAGATTCCTTGCTCAGGTCTTAACTGCGGAGTTACATCCGCAGAAAGGCTCGCCTGTCTCCCCAGGTTTGGATTCAGTGCCCGTCCCTGGGGCCCCGTAGTGCCCAGATCGGAGCCCAGTTTGATTCATTGGCACTGACCAGTGAATGACTGTAACCCTCTCTGACGGGGAGGTCGGAGAGGCGGTCGCAATTCTCTGTCCCCACTGGGCTGCACCTAGCACTGTGTACGTAATAAATATTTGTTAAATAAATGGATCCTAGGCTTCCGCTACATTTTCAGGGAACGGAGGCTTTGGTCTCTGCCCCGGTAGTTAAGTATTCATGCACCGTGGCCCTGTTCTGTTATCAGGTGGGTCTAGAGCAGTGGTTTCCACCGTGGTCCCCACCCGGCAGCATCAGCATCACCCGGGAACTTGTCAGAAGTGCAGATTCTCAGCCTGCGCCTCAGACCTGCTGAATCGGGAACCTGGGTGGGGCCTGGCCGTCTGCATTTTAACAAGCCCCGCAGGTATTCGGACCCACTTCGTGCCCCGAGGAATCTGACACAGCAGGTCTGCTTGGGGAGCTGATGGAGCGAGATGCCAGGGACAGGCCACTGCGTCCGCTGAGGGAGGCAAGGGGCAGCGGAGGGAGAGCAGAGGCCGGGCGGCAAGAGGACACGCAGCAGCCTCGGGCCAGGACGTCCCGGGTCAAGTGCAAATGCAACTCTCAGCGGGGAGGTGATCCCAGGGTGGAGCGGATTACTCACGGTGCTGGGTCAAGCTGGGGACGCGGGTGTGGGTGGACCCGTGGAAGCAGAAGTCCGAATGAAAAATGAAGAGTCGAGGAGGAGACCAGATGTGATGTAGATGTCAGCCAATCAAGCCACGCACAGCAGGGATGGGGGATGCGGGGTCCCAGGTCGGATCTGCCCGAGCCTCCTCCTCGGGGCTCAGCTCATGAGGCTCACAGCCCAGCCGCAGGACTCGCATTCCTAATCCTTAAACGTGCGGCTAATATCAGAGCAGGGTTTTGCAGTAACGTCCTGTCTCCCCTCCTCTGTCACTGGTCCTGTATTTGTCCCTTAGGTTTCAGAGCTAAGAATTGTGAAGAATCGAGTATGGTAACTGAGAATTTTCATTCTGTGCCTTATTAGGTCACTTCTCTGAGCGAGGTGCTACTGCTCTGAGCACCGCTATGCCTTTTAAATGCTGCAGTGGGTGTAAAAGTCCTTGTAAAGTGTGTACACCCTGCAGATGTGATCTGTTTGTACCAGGACTTCGGTGACCAGATTTTGTGGACCTGTGTCCCCAAGATGGGACCATTGGCTTTGCCGAAAGATCCCTCTGCTGTGTGGAAAGTGGTGTGGTTATGAGCATGGCCTGGCCTTGGGGATGTAACAGGTGGGTGGCTGCAACCCCAGGCCAGTTGGTGGCTACTTTCCACACGGCTCTGGGCTGACTGGCGATGTGCCTTCCATGCCCCGGGGAAAGCTGACACCATAAAGTCCAGCACCAGGACCAGGTGGGACGACACGCGTAACAGGCCTGGCACATGATAGACACACAGCCACACTGGCTAACTTTCTTTCGAAGGCCTACTCTCTCGAGGTAAAAAAAAAAAAAAAATCACGCACACACACAAACGCCTCAAAACGCAGACAACGTGAGGTTACAGTGTGTGCCATTCCTCTGCTCAGAATCCTCCGGTGACTTCTGTCTCAGTCAGAGGGACAGCTAAAGTCCTCGGAGGCCTCACCTTACCTAGCTTGGCCTGCTCACCCTCATTTAGGGGGCTGCAGCTACACTGGCCCCAACTTGACTGAGATGCCACCCTGTGGGGAAGGTCACTCTCTGGGGAAACCACCCTCTGGGGAACCCACCCTCTGGGGAGACCACCTTCTGGGGAGCCCACTCTCTGGGGAGCCCACTCTCTGGGGAGCCCACCCTCTGGGGAGCCCACTCTCTGGGGAGCCCCCCTCTGGGGAGACCACCCTCTGGGGAGCCCACCCTCTAGGGAGCCCACTCTCTGGGAAGCCCCCCTCTGAGGAGACCACCCTCTGGGGAGCCCACTCTCTGGGGAGCCCACTCTCTGGGGAGACCACCCTCTGGGGAGCCCACTCTCTGGGGAGCCCACTCTCTGGGGAGCCCCCCTCTGGGGAGCCCACCCTCTGGGGAGCCCACTCTCTGGGGAGCCCACCCTCTGGGGAGCCCACCTCTGGGGAGCCCACTCTCTGGGGAGCCCACCCTCTGGGGCGCCCCCCCTCTGGGGAAGGCCTTCCCTCACACCTTAGCTAGCATCCCAACCCTCCCGGTACTGCTCAGCCCCTTTCTCGCTCTACGTCTCACCTTGAACTTCTTGCTATGAAGCCGGCACCGGTCCCCAAGCCTCTTGATTGGTCTCTTGCTCCTGCACCAGAAGGCCCATGAGGTTAAGGGTTGTGTCCTTTGCTCACTCTTCTGTCCCTGGGCCCGAACCCCGGCTGGCACGTGACAGGCGCTCTATTGAATGAATGAATGAAAGAATGAAATGCGGCTCTTACGGCTCACAGGAGAGCTCCGCTGATTCTGCCGATCGCGCGGGTTCCTGCGCTGTTTGCATTGACACGCGGTCTACAATCGCATCTTGTTTTACTGAGGAGCAGATGGGCAGTGATTTTTGTGCAATCGTGGGCACATTCAGTGTGCATTTTCCCCAAGACACTTCCTAGGGGTGCCTGGCACTCGGTGGGTTTTGACGGGAGGCACCTGTTGGAATGTCCAGGTGTCATTTGCAGCGGCTTCTGGAGTCTTCGCTTGTGCCCAGAGCATCGCGGGAGCGCAGCTGGTTTGAATCCAGGTCCGGCCAATCCCAAGGCCAGGGTGTTAGTCACCAAGGCAGCCGCCTAAAGAGAGCTCAGACCGGCATCTAAACAGAGCCTCCGAGGGCCCCCAGTCTGAGGGCCCCCTCCACCTACTCACACGCGGGGTCCTGAGTCTGCGTCGATTCCTCTGACTGGGCAGCAGGCACGTGAAGTGGGCTGACCACTGGGACCTTGCTCTGTTGGTCCATAACTCCACAAGCAATGTGTACTTTATGTCAATAAATTCGGATACCATTTGCAGTCGGTGGCTAGCTGGGTTTCTGCAGAGAGAGATCATTCCATAAGGTCTTATTTTTTCATAAATGCACATTTCTTTTTTTTATATGTTTTTTATTTTTATTTTTTAGAGACTGAGGAAGGGAGAGGGAGAGAGAAACATCGATCGGCTGCCTCCCGCACGCCCCCTACGGGGGATCAAGCCTGCAACCCACGCATGTGCCCTTGACCGGGAATCGAACTGGTGACCTCCGGGTGCATGGGACAACACTCAACCACTGGGCCATGCCGGCCGGGCATTTCTCCTAGGAGCACATTCCTTCCAGGAGCCTGCATCTAATGTTAAGATATTCTGAAGCAGCTGCTAGGCTGTAGGTTCGACAAATCTCTAATTTACAGGGAGGGCTGAACTTTCTTTGTAGTCAGTGTAAGTGACTTTGTACACTTTTCAAATTCTTGTGGAAAAGGGCCTTTTCCGGCTCACGTGGAACCCGGGGGTGTGTGCACACCACTTACAGCCACTTCACGGACCAGCGAGAGCCCAGGTTTAAGGGCTCTGTCTGCGGGGCGGACACAGGCCCCGTCCCAGCGGTGCGGTCACGGTGACTCCCATCTGCCGCAGCCGGGTCCCCAGAGCGTGTTTACAGGGAGGGCCATGTGGAAGGAGCGGGTCACCCGGCGGCCGGCCTCTCCTTTCCCCGGCAGTGGGAGGCAGCGAGCGCCGAGGTTCTCACGGGCCGGCAGGATGGCAATCCCCCCGGGCCCCCCAGGCTGGAAGCAGATGTGGCCCAGGCGCCCCACGCAGCGCCCGCAGGCCCGCTCCCCGCCGTCTACAGTGGGGTTCCCTGAGCCCAGGGCAGGGGGGCAGAGTCAACAGGCCTGTTTCTTTCAACATGTTAACTGAAAGTGAGAAACTCGAGAGGGGAGCTGCAAGTCAAGGGCACTCGCTTTCGAAAACGTGGCTCTTTAGGGTGAAGGTGAATATGAACATCTGGAAATGTTTCTGAGAATAAATCACTTCTGAACTGAAACAGTAAATGGCATTTTTCTTTTTTTTTTTTTTTTTCTGGCAGGGGGTGTATCTGCATTACTTAGAAATGAACTCTTGGCAAACGGCGAACTTAATGCTCCCCTTATGAGATCAACACATAATTTCTTGTATTCTTAGCATGATTTCGCTCGAACTGTTTCAAGAGTCTTGCCCAGCAGGAAACGAGTTTGGGCGGCAGGGAGCTGACGGCACTGCGCCCTCTCACAGCGGACGTATCGGCCGTGAGTGCGGGCGCGCAGGCACAGGACTTCACCGGGACCTTCACAGAGTGGGTAAGGGTCTCGTTCCCACGAAACCGCACTCGGATGCAAAATCTGTGAAAACCCAGATCTGAGGGTGGTAGAGAAACTCTACAAAGAGAAACAGGAAACACTAAAACAGAATGAGTCACATTTTTATTTGAAGTAAATTAGGATAGCTCTGTCAAGACCCATAGGATGGGAACCTCCTCTTTGCAGCAAATAAAATAAAATAAAATACAAAATAAAATAAAATAAATTGAAAAAATAAAAATCCTCCCTGTTTTGAACTTCTGTTATGTTTCCCTAAATCTTTGTGAAGGTAGAACATGTGATTTCCAGTCATTCTGCGTACACAGGGTGTCCCCCCCAAAATGTATATGCACTTTGAATAATTATAAAGACAGTGTTTATTAAAATACATTTCATTTTCAAAATGTAATAGAATCAGCTGTTAAAGTGTGTATGCATTTTTTTGGGACACCCTGTATATAGCAGAAGCACAATTTTTTCGTGTGTTTCTGTGAAATGCTTTGGGTTACACAAAAAATTAGTGATGTAGCAAAACCTTGTGTGTGTGTTGCATGTGCATAAAGAAAAAAATTGTAAACAAACTGCTACTAATAACAATAATGATAAACAATAAGCTGAGTTCACGTAAGTAACCAGGAAAAGGTACTGATAAAGAAATGAACCGAGGGACCTGTGTGAGGCACGAAGCCAACTTTCATTAGCTTTGTTGCGTGTTTTGTTTCGCTGCGGGCCCCTGGAAGACCTCAGGACACTCGTAGACCACAGGGTTCTGCGCCTCCCTGTGGGAAGGACTCGGGCCCACAAGCGGCCTGTCTGCCCGTCCGCGTGGGACCCGCTCGCTGCTTTGCAGGCCTCACTTCAGGTTGAAAGAAAATATTTAAGATGGACACACTCTCAGCTTCTAAGGGAGGAAGAAACACTCCCCCAAACTTGGACACACCCGTTGGGCCTGCGTGAGGAAGTGAAATAACGTTTCTCCACATGCGTATCCCACTGAGACACAAATGCCAGCCTGTTCTTGGTGCGAGGTGGCAGCGGGGCTCCCCGGTCACCTCCGAAGAAACGCCTCCCTCTAAACCACCTGCCCCTGAGAACATGCAGCAGTAGGAACAGCAATGGGCACCAGCCGCGCCGGCCACCCTCTAACTCAAAAGAGTGGTGTCGTTTCACTTGTGTCCTGAGTCCAGGTGTCGCAGTGGGCACGTGGGTGGGCGTGGGCCGCCGTCGCTGGGGTTCAGAGTTCACCCCGAAGCTCAGAGAGAGTTGGTCAGCCACTCATTTTACTTCGTGACGGTTCCGTATTTATTCCTGGTCTTTCACCAAAGACCATTAACACTGAGACGAAATCTATTTTACTACGAAAGAGGACAACGATTTTGGTAGCCCTTTCCAGGAAGCCCCGGGCCCCGCCGGCTTTAGGGCTCTCTGCCTCCGTGTGCCGGAGCCACCTGCAGGGTTTGGCGAAGCCGGGTGGCTGGGCCCCACCCTGAGGTTCTGATTCAGTGGGGCGGGGCCCAGGAAACCGCACTTCCAGCAAAGCCCCGGGGCCCTGCGGGTGCTTGTCTGGGCACCAGGCTTGGGGAGCCACAGCTAATTCTTTTTTTCAGCCTCTCTGAAAGATAAGGTGATAGTTCGTACGAGCGATCGCAGTGTTGCCTGCTGTGCTCCGGTTGTCGTCTCTGTCGAGATACCAGCCAATTCCTTGAAAATCATTCTCAGTGGAAACGGCGACCGGCATCGCTCTGGGTGCGCGAGCTCCTGACCCTCCCTCCTGGGGCCTCCAGAGGTGGGCCGCGGGGAAGGTGGCGGCGATGCCATGAGTCCCAGTCGCTCCACGCAGACGCCCGATCAAGGATACTGGGAATGACGCTGTCAGACAGTAATGCCTCCTGCCTCCCGCTGCCAGGGGGCAGGACCTCATGTCACCCTCCGGAAAGTGGTGGGACAACCTTGTTCCGAGGAGGAAGGTCCTGCCGGGAAGTGTAGGCGAAGTGGCTCCGCAGGCCGAGAACTCACCTGGGCAGAGAATCCCACCGAGGCCATCAGAGAAGGGTCCAGGTCATTCAAGGTGAGGGGATTGAAGAATAAATTAGAGTAGATGCTGGTTCCTTGAAATTCTGTCCAAGGGTTCTAAAAAAATCCCTCGGAATAATGGAAAACAAGGTATGGAGAAAGTAACCGTTTTTTAAAAAGGCGCAAAAACAGAATATAAGTTTAAATGTTAAGATCTACCCCACGTCTTTGGTTATTTCCATCTTTTTGGTCAAGGGTTTTAGATACTGGGTGGAGGAAGGCAGGGGCACGAGAGAGCGTGTTAGGGCTGAGAATCAAGGGGCTCTTTGTTAACTAATGTCACCCCAATAAATTTAATAAGAAAAGAGGCTCTTGCCTCCCATCCATGTGCTTTTCAATGGGTTGAGTTTATTGGAAATATTTCCTTCCTTCTTTATTTGATTTCCAACTTATGCAGTTTTTCTGTATAATTGATTCGTAGCTAAAAACTTGCAAATACTTATTTCATTACTCTTATCTATGCTTTTCTTTTCTGGGGTTATTTCCCAAACACTGCGCTGCCTGACACACAAACAATTCCTTTCTCTATCACCTTCCAAAAATGCGCTGAAGTAGGGGTGAGTGTGTTCAACCCGATGGAAACTAATTAAGACTATAAAACTTCTAGCTATTTATCCTGTATTTTCATAATTTAATTCAAGCCATTTCTTGTCTTATCAGCTATGGTTACACAACATCTAACAATGACTTGGCCTAACTCCTCCTATGAAAGAAATCCAAGGACGTTTCTTTGAGGTCAGCAGCTCCCTTTGCCTGTCAGCTCCTAAGTTGATGTCCGAGTCCAAGTTCAGCGCAGCAGCCACTAGGGAAGGGGACAGGCTAAGTCCAGAGTTCAGAGTGACCCAAGGAACAGCCTAGAGTTTAGCGACCTCGGAGCACCGGACAGAACGAACAACTCTGCAGACTTCCGTCCCGGGGCTCTGACTTCTGCCCCTGCGTGTGGGGAAAGGCAGGGCCTGGAGCCTTCTCCCAGGAAGTGTCCCCTCACCGCCTCGCGCCAATTCAGGAATTCACTGCAGGGTAAATATTTTCTAAGTGCAAATCCATTGCCAGTAAGTTAAAACCTGCCAGTTCTTACCACCTTCGTGAGGAATGAGTCAATTAAAAACATGAGCTTTCTTTTTCCCAGCACAGCTGGCTGAGATCCGTGAACTCGGCCGAGACACAAGGCGGAGAAGTGGCCTTTCTCAGGAGGGACGTGCTGAGGGGAGGTGGCGGTGCCGAGGGGCAGGGAAATGACAGGAAGTGGGAAAAGGGTGCAGGGAGCCGGGGGGAGGGGGCTGTGGAAACAGGTTTCTCTCATCTGCAGTACCTCCAGGGCCCAGCTGGCCACATGTCGTAGGAGTCTGTCATTTTTCCATTGGTAGAGCCCCAAAGCCCATTGTTTATTTAAAAAGTGATTTGGGACCTGTGAGATATCCAAGTGGAGTCATCAGAAGCCAAAATGGCCTTGAGCTCGTTAGTTAGGGTCCAGTGGCCTCAGCGGCTTGCCTGGCCTGTGAAGCATTTGAAGACTCTCTCCCTAGAACCCCTGACTGTACCTGGGACAAGGGACACTGCCTACCAACCCTCGTCCTGCTGGCAACAGGACCCTGGGCAAAAATTCCCCAAACAGGACCATTGCCCTTAGTAATACGTCTATACTCCGAATGCCTCCTTCCCTTGTCACTGGGTCGCCTTAGGCAGCAGCTTCTGGCTCGGTGCCTTCCTGTGTCTAGGCCCGGATTTCAGTGGTCGGTACTCACCTGAGCCAGGTGCAGAAGCGTGTCCCACTCTGGTACCATGACGTCCACCTGGGGCTGGCCGGTCCTTCTCTTAGCAACCTAGTGACTGGCTCGTCCCTGAAGTCTGGTGCTTGCCTTGGACACCCTTGGTAAGGACACATGGAGCCAGGTGAGGCAGATTATCCAGGTCCTCTCCTGGCAAATAGTCCGTCCATCCATCCATCCATCCATCCATCCATCCATCCATCCATCCATCCCTTCGTTCTGAAAACATTGAGACCACCAGCTTTGTGCCAAGCACTGCGCTGAGCCTGGGGGATGGAAAGATACACAACGGTCTCTGCCGGAGAAGGTGCCACGGCCTTTAGGGGCAGGGGCTGCAGCGGCCATGACCCACATTTGCATTTGTGAGCTCATCTGACGATTCTGGGGGAGATCCTTCCTGATGTTGCAGCAGGGGTGCTGGGGTGGGGTGGGGAGCTTGGCGACTGAGGCAGGAAAGCCAGTAGAGGGGAGGCGGCCGTCCCATCGCTGCTGTCCCCTCCACCTCCCTGTGCGCAGCAGGCCCGGGAGGAACGGGACCAGGCCGGCACGTGCCTCTGTGGGGGATGGGGAGAGCAGTTGCAGCTTTTATTTTTCTTATTTTTTTTTTTCTAATCAGTGATGGAAAACAGAAAAACAGGGATTTGGAATGCCACTCCGGCTTGCATAAGTCTGGAAAGCAAACATTTCTGGGACAGTGTTCCGGCATGTTTCCCTAGTGACACAGCCTCGCCTGTGTGCGCCGGAGCGCCAGAGCCTGGAGCAACAGTGAGAGGGGTGAAGGGATGTGATTACCCGATGTCTCCTGAAACGGTCCTGTGTGTGCCCCTGGCCAAATATATGTCCTAATAGGCAACACGGCTTCTACGGGGATTTAATTTAGTTTTACCTCTTTCCATTCAAATGCGGGACTCTCGGCAGGAGTGTTGATTTGGGGTGCTCTGTTCGTGCTCCACGGGGTCCCCTGAGGCAGGCTCTGCAGGAAACAGCCCCCCTGGTTCTGCCCTCTCTGGGTCCTGGGAGCACCTCCTCCAGACACCATTGGGATTGAAGAAAGACTTTGTGTTTGTTTTTTTTAAAGAAATATGTTTTTATTGATTTTAGACAGAGAGAAAGGGAGAGGGAGATAGAAACATCCATGAGAGAAACATAGATCGGCTGCCTCCTGCGCGCCCCCTACTGGGGATGGAGCCTGAAACCCGGGCCTGTGCCCCGACTGGGAATCAAACCGGTGACCTCTCTGTTCCTAGGTCAATGCTCAGCCCCTGAGCCACACCATCTGGGCTGAAGACAGGCTGTGTCCCGCACGCCTCGAATATTGGGCAGAGTGATGATCTGGTGCCCTCTGGAATGGGTGTGGTCCTTGTCCAGCACTTTTCTGCAGAAGGCTTGGGAAAGAGCGGAGAAAAGTGGGCCCCCACCCCCCGCTGCCCCACAGGCAGGTTAGCACCTGCTCTTACCCCAGCTCCTGCCTCGGAGCTTCCACCCAGCCGCCTATCCAAGCTTTCCTTCCAACTACTTGAGGACTGTCCTGAGAGGCTTCCGATAACCTCACTGAAAAGCATTTTGCAGCTTCCCAGGGATGTTTTTGTCGTCACCAATGGCTTAGTGACCCACAGGGACGGTGCCACAGCCACTGAACCCTTTGTTGGTTCAAAAAGTAATCTTCTGTTTGGAGACAAAACTCAACACGGAGCCTCTGCTTCCTCGGAGCCCTGGGGAGGCAGGTTCCACCCTAACTCACCTCCTCCGCCCACAGCAGCCACCAGGAGGGACTGGGAATCACTCCTCAACCCCGGCGTCTGAGGGCCTCTCCTCTGCCCCGGCAGCACTGTGCTCACTCAGCTCTCCTGGGATTTACCACTGCAGGGTGGGGTTCACCCGGGACGGGTCCGCAGGCCCCCAGCAGGCCCAGCCTCCTGCTCCTCTCTGCGTCCCAGCATCTGAGTCATCACCTGAAATCGTGGCCGAATAATAATAGGTCCTAAGTTGAAGGGGGTCAAGGGCTCTCCTCTCCCCTCCCAGCTCCCTGCGCACCTCGAACTCGGGTTCTGACCTGACGCCACATTCAGGACGCGGTCTGGGCCCCCCCCCCCCAGCTCTTCACGCCCTCCCTTAGCATCTTTCCTGCGCCCTAATCCACGGCTCGGGGCGGCTTCATGAAAACCAGACGTGGTGCGGGACCGAGGGCCGCCAACCCCCCGAGAGCCCAGACGCCCGCTTTGTGCCGAGCCTGCTGCGCTCTCTCTCGCTCCCTCTCGATTATTTTGGCCCAACGGGCTGAGCAAATAAAAGATCCTGAAGTGTGAGGTGATGCAATAATGTTTTAACGTGAAACCGGAGGGTAACAACGTGAGGCATTCATGCTGACGGGACATAAGTCAGGAGACGGCGGCTCTGCCAATGTCTGATGTTTTATGAGTGTGTTCAGACTAATTAAACGGGTTGCATTGCGAGCACGGCTCCTTATTTCTATGTACTTTACCCCGACAGAGAAGGTGTCAGGGATAAAGTCTGATCTTCAATAGGGACTTGCGATGACACTGACTTTCCTGACCCCCAGAGCCAAATTCAAGTTCATATAGTTTTCCCTTGAAGCCAAAAGAAATAAGGGTTTGAGTTAAAATTGTCTTTACGGCCTCAATGAGGAGCCGGGCCCAGTTCATGAAGCTGAGGGGGGGACGGCTGGTCGCCGTGGGGAGCTAGAGCCCCTCGCCCGAGCCGGGCTGCGGGCAGGGAGGTCACACTGGGCGTCGGAAAGCCAGGAATAGGGGGCAGGTATCTTCCCATGAGAGCATCCGTCCACAGGACCGTGGCTTTTCAGTGCCCGCGTGTTAGTTCCTATAAAAATAACAGAGAAATCTCCGAGGGACGACGGGAGGGAGTGGGGAGAGGTTGGCCAAGGACTTACACGCGTGTACGCCTAACCCACAGACACCGCAGCGGTGTGGCGAAGGCCTCCGGGGTGCGTGTGGGCGCAGGGTGGGGGGCCAGTGGGGGGAAAGGAGGCAGCTGTCACACTTTCAACAGGAAAGATAAATTAGAAAAATAACAGGGAAACAGGGAGGGGGGGCAGCCAACGAGGACGAGCTTAAGAACATCAGTTAGGGAAACAGCAGGGGGGGGTGCAGGCATGAAATGAGGGCCCTGAGAGACTCAGTTTCAGAAAAGAACCGGGAACGGCTCTCAGGAGTGCTAACCACCGGGCCTGGCTGGGCGGCAACTTGGCTCTGACAGCCACTGAAGAAGTGACTCACTTGGCCGCGAGCGAGCTGCTGTGAGTCGGCATGTACACCGCGGGCGCCTCTGGCCCAAAGGGAAAGGGAAGGCCTTGGGCCCCCATGTCACCTGGCGAAAAGCACTGGGCGCTGCCCAAGGGGGTTGCTTCGGAAGAAAACTGCAGGGAGAGCTGAACTGAAACTGCGAGGACACAGACCATGCCCCGAACACCGAGAGACACGTGCCCAGAGGGAAGCAATGTCTCCCCGGCACACGTGAGATCACACCCGTCAGAGTGGATGCTCTCAAATGATGAGTTATAAATCAGCTTAGAGAAAATGCTCAGTCCTGTGGGGGGAACCGCACCCTGAATCTGAGACTCGGGGGAATGCGGCAGGTCTGAGGCGTGAAGGGCCTGCCGGGTGCCCTGGTGAGCTGGAGACCGGTGAGCCCTGCGGCTGGGGCGACGGCGAGGGGTCAGATCCCGCTGGGCTGTGTGGGCCGAGGGAAGGATTTTGAGCTTTATGTCTTCCTTCCCTCTGCCCCCAATAGAAAGCCGTTCCATTCTTCCAAACAGCAGAGATGAAATGAGGAGAGGAAGATGAGGGTTGATGGAGGAGGTGGGAACCGGCGTCCAGCAGCATCGCAGGGCAGCTGGAGAGGGACGGGGCAGGGCGGGGAGAGGGTGGGCACTGTCAGGAGCCGAGTCCGGGATGGCTCCTGGTTCCTGACTTGCACAGTCAGGCAGGCGGGGGGGACACGCACTGAGATAAGAGACCCTGGACCCGAGGCGCAGTCGGGGGCAAGTTCATTGAGTTTGAAGAGCCTGTATGACACCCACAGGCTGCAGACATGGCAGGTAGTGAGATTTATGGACGTGGAGATCAGACATGCAGAATTACGGCACCACGCATCATTCAGCAGGATGAGAATCTGCATAGCGAGGGTAATAGTTTAGTCATTTTTCCTGTATGCCTGAAAGAGTATCACAGAGGCGTGTTGGAGCAGGTAAAGAACAGGGTTTCGTCTCGCTTCCACCGCGAGTCAAGAAGTTTATTTAACTTTTCTGAGCTGTAGCTCCCTCTTCTGCAAGTTGGGCTCATCGCTTCCGTGAAGGATTTTTTGTCAGCCTTGAAAAAGATGATGCATAAAAACTCCAGCCAATTATTTTTTGGAGATAGGGGTCCTCGTGTCCCTGTTTCCCTCTCTCCCTTTCTCCTACTTTTCTTTGTCTAGTTTCCATCTAATACTACTTTTAAAAACATTTTTTTCTCACATGCCTTGTTTCTGGTGTAGCTGTGCCATCTTTTACCTGGTGATGGACGTGCCTCTGAGAATCTGGGCTAGAAATTTTTACCATTGACTATAAGAAAGTTGCAGATTTAAGAAAACATCATAATTTCTTTCATCAAAGCTTTACCTATATCTGCAAACTCCAACCTTTTCACACAAATCCTAAATGCTCAGTAGCAGAAGTTTGTCAGATGTCCCTGGGTGGTCGCTTGACTGCAATCGAGCTGCACCAGGCAGTTTCTTCTCCAAGGGGGAGAAACTGAGAATATGGGCGGATGGGTTTCTCTGGAGATGGGCACTGGCCCCACAACTTCTGTGCAGAGACCAGGGAGTGAGCTGGGTGGGAGGCTGGCGGTACTGCTATAAAACGACCGCCCAGTTTGCCCAGCCAGGGTGGCAAAGGGGAAACGGAGGAGCTGGGGTATACTCCCAGTGACACAGAAGAGCAGCGTTACCCGCAACAACAGAGAAGCACAGAGAGAGGGTGCCGGGCTCAGTGGCGTTTGCAGTAACTGTTAGGAGGCGGCACGACCACAGTGCTGGCTTGGCCTTGGGTGTGACCTTAAGGGAAGGAACTGCCCACCTGGTGTGGGAGTGAAGGTCATCAGGGGAAAAGAGAAGAATATTTGGGGGGAAAATTATAACAAAAGATAAGTATCTCTACCAGGTATCAAAAGACACTATAAAATATCATGTTTAAAACGAAGAAATATAGATGAAAAATAGAAAAATATACAAGGGGAAAGCATAGGGGCCCTAGAAATTGACCTAGATTAGTGCGGGGTTACTGAAACATCACTGGACAAATGACTGAGAGCAGGAAAAAACTTAATGATATTGGGTTAAAACTAGACTATTTCAGAAAATAAATATATGGTCATGCTCAAATAATCCTAAAATATATGAAAGAACTAAATATTTGGGAAGTCACAGGTGTACGAGCAAGAACGCAGGATGTTTTAGAAGTTTAGAGTGACTATAACATTCTAAGAACTGAAGCAATATAAGAGAGAAGGGAAACAAAAACATTTACATTACATAAAAATATAAAATTTAAGTGAAAGAATGCTTAAAATAACACTGCAGAAGACTGGGTAACATGTGGGAACATATAATAAAGCCAGAGGTATAAATGGCACAGCCCTGATGGAACGTTAAGCAGCTATGAAAATATTTATATAATCTGAATCAGTATTCTAACATTTATAAATCTGTCCTAAGGAAATAGTGGAAAGGAGAAAAAGCCTGGTCCATGGAAATATTAAATTGCTAGATTATTGGTAACTATAAAATAAACAAAAACAAACCGCATATCTAACAATGGGGATGGTTAAGAAACTTAGGTCATAGCAGCTCAGAGACACACTTAGCTGTTCAAAGGGCCATTTGGGATACAATGTAATCACATGAGAAACATCTGAGATGATGTCTGAAGGCTACATGTACCGCTGTGTACGTGGTTATGCACAAACACTGTAACAGTAACTGAAGAGTTAACGTGGTTCTTTCCGTGAGTTAGGATTATGGGTGATTTTATTTTATTTTTAGTATGTTTTATATTGATTTTAGAGAGAGAGGAAGGGAGAGCGAGAGAGAAATAGAAACACTGATGAGAGGCATCAACATCCACCGGCTGCCTCCTGCACGCCCCCTGCTGGGAATCAAGGCTGCAGCCCGGGCATGTGCCCAGACTGGGAATTAAACCGGTGACCTCTTGGTGCCTGGGACAACGCCCAGCCCACTGAGCCACACCCACTGGGCGGGTGACTTTATTTTTAAAATTTCATTTAAGAGTTTAAAATACCGTATGGAAAACTCAAACAGAAGACGCTCGAAGGGCAGGAAGCGTGAGGAAGGAGCCCGGGTCTTGCTGAGAGCAGCGGGTGAGTCACCGAGGCTCAGGGCAGAGACCGCAAGAGCTCTCGGCTGGGCCTGAGGCTGGACCGTGTCCTTATCGCCTGAATTCCCTCGAGACACGGGGCTAATTTGTGTTACTCATAGGAAGGAGATGTGCTTAGATGACGGGCTTAATTGCACCAGACGTGTCTCCTCCCTTAGGCATTGCCCCTCCCAGTAACTACATGCCACCGTCATTTTCTAGGCAGTAATAATTCAGGACGGTCAACTTCTTAGATGCATGAAAACAAACATTTTCAAATGTTTGGTTTCTTAACAAAAGCTCCTTGAACCTTCCCAAAGCAAAATGGACCCACCAAGACCAACGCTATTGGTACGTCAGCTTCTCTGAACCACGACAGCAAGACTTCTGTGTATCTTCATTTTAATCTACTTCCTCCGCCACACAAGTGTGGATTTTCTTTATAACAAATCATCAGAAAGGGAGAAATGAGGAGAAACTAGACCTGAGAAGCAGGAACCCCGGGGAGGGCCGTGAGGAGTTGGCTGGCCTTCAGAACAGGGCACTGAAATGCGAGGGAGAGGGGGTGTCCGTGCAGAGCAGCTCTAGGGCGCAGAGGAACCGGGGAACGAAGGGACTTTGAGGTGTGGCTTTGGGTTTTGAGTCTGTCTCTTCGTGTCCTTTGCAAGACGTGTGGAAAAGCTGGAGTGCCTTCTTTCACGCTGAGTGGCTGAGCTGTGCTCTCATACAGGAGACTGAGGGACCTAACAGAATTTCTGGAATATAATGATTTTAATAACTAACAAACTAATTCATTACTGATGACTTAATGAGAAACTTTATTAAGATTTGGTTGTGACTTACTCCAGTCGTTGAACATTGGATGGCCCCTAACACCTCTCACCATCTCAAAGCTGCAGATATCGCCAGCTTTTGCAGGCCACCCAGACCCCCCAGTGAGCTCAGCTGCCCCGTTTCATAGCAACAACCCCTGGAGGAGCCCCCTGGAGGAGCTCCGGCGGGAGGAGTAGGGGTGAGGGTGGGCAGGGCTTCCCTGGGAGCCGCGCTGATTTCATTAACCCGTGCTCACTGCGGGTACAGTCCCTAGAGCAAGTGGACTGCTGTCCCCAGTCAGGCTGGAAGGAAAACAGAGCAAGAGTCCACGTCGCACACAGAAGCAAAGGGAAAGGAGTGATGCTTCGGGGCGGGGAGGGGGGGGCTGATCCTGACGCCTCCTTGTCTGCTCGTTTACTCAGGACAGCAACCTCGGCTTTGCAAAGTGAGACAGAGCTGGCCTGTTCGAGTGGCACACGGGGCGTCAGCACCTGAGTGAGCGGGCCCCAGCCTCAGGCCCGCGCATCGGCAGCTGCCGGCTCCCGAGAAAGGCTTTGGACCAGGAGCTGGGCGAGCTGGGCTCCCGGCCGGGCCCTGCCTTTCACTTGCTGCCTGACTCTGTCCGGCTCGGCAGGTCTGCGCTTGGCTTTTCTCTCCATGAAATGAAACGTTGGCTCAAATGGTCTCTAAAACCCTCAGCCAAGTGAAAAACTCTTTCTTGTCTTCAGTGGACACAAACGGCAGTTTCTGACCATGGCCGCCCTCCTCACGGAGCCCATGCACAGGGAGTCTGGGGTGCAGGGGGTGACCCGTCTGTCTCCCCCGGGGCTTCTCCTACGTAGCCGAGAGCGGCTGAAGCACACTGCAAACCTGGAAGTCAGTGGGCAGAAGTGAGAGGTGAGCCCTGGCCTGGTTTTATTTAAAGACCATAAAAATCTACAAACCTTTATTTTTCTTCTGCCATGTGGCAAAATCTTTTTTCTGAAGCCGAGGAGTGAAACAGTATTTCGCCTGCGGTCCCGCTGCCTCTAAGGCGAGGGCGACCTGCCTGTGAGCTGTCTCGGGTCCAGACACCCTGGTCCCCTGCCAGGACGGCCGGTGGCCGCCCTTCACGGCAGCTACTGTGTCGTTCTTTGTAGCATTTTGTTATTATTTCCTTACCCTGCCATTTCAAGCTACTATTGATATTTTACATTTTGAGTACACAAGCCCTATGCTCCCGAGTAGTAACAGTTACGAAGTTTCTGAGATGGAAACAATGTTCTTTAACTGTCAAAATGCCCTCGGAGGGAGATATTATCTTCAGTTTGCAGATGAGGAAACCGAAGCTCAGATGGTGTCAGAGCCTCGCCGGTGTGAGGCCTACCTGGAGCCGAGGTCTCGCCCAGGCCACGCCAGCCTTGGTTCCCACTCACCCCTGCTCCTTCCTCAGTCAGGTTCCTGCCTCCACTTACGGAGCTTTTATTTTGAAATTCTTATTCATTTTTTATAGCTAAGGAATATTTGATAAGGAATATTTAAGAGTTCATCCCAACATCATCTCTCCAACTTCAGGATAATCAATTTAGTGCCATATTAATGGTGACGAGGCCACACTTCACGCAAAGGGCCGTGAGGTAGACCCCAAAGAAGCTCGCCTGTGGTCCAGGATCGCTGCCTCCCAGCGGCCACCGAGCTTTAGAGGAGCCGGACGCGAGGCACAGCTATTCTGGTTAGGACGGAAGAGCAGGGGAGGAGCGTGTGGAAGTTCAGAGCACCAGGCTGGCCACCGGGCGCGGCGGCGAGTGAGGCGGGGGACTCGCGCTTACGGCTGGAAGGTGCGAGGCCACCGGGCAGCTCAGTCGTGCACACGGAGGGCCCGTGGCTGAGCGTGCAGTGGACGTGTCCGGTTTCTACATGTGGCTGCGGAGGTTATTCACAGTTTGCCCTGAAGCCCAGAGCTGAGTGAAAGGTGAAGCTACGTGATGAGTTAAAAACGAGAACGGTGACAGGAGAAACACATCGGCTGTGGCTTCACTGATGGGTTGGAGGTGATCAGGGGAAGAAAAAACCATTTCGTAGCCCAAGAAAGAAACAGGAAGCAGAGTGAAAATGAGGAAAACATGATGCTGAAGAGAATTTTAGGAAAAAAAAGTAGTCAAGGGTGTAAAACTTCAGAGTTTAGGGTTGTCTGGAGCTAACCACTAGTTGTAGAAAATTGCTTTAGAATGACTACAGCGGATTACTTGCCTTGTAGGGACACACAGTGAACCAATCGGTGTAATTTCTCCATTACGTGTCATTCTTTGGTCCCCAGGAGCCCTTGATAATAGATATTACGTTGGTGGAGAGAACTGGTGAAGGCCAGGGTCACGGTGGAGACCGTTGAAGGTTCCTCTTGCCTGCTTTATAGCTTTTATTGACATTATGAAAGTAAATCCTGCTGATTTTACAAGTTCATGAGGCCTACCCCTGGATTTATGTTTAGGAAGTGAGAACTAGGGTGCTGACTTGAAGCCCAGGGGAGTGCCTTCCAGTGAGGAACCCTCAGGAGATGAACCTGCTCCAGGGCTTCCTGTTGTACGTTGTATTAGTCACGCTCCTCGGGACTCAGCTCCTCGTGTACTTTTCCTTCATTTGCCAGTTTTCCTCCTATTTTGCTAATTTAGAAGCATTCCAAGAATGGATGAGTGTGTAGCCAGCATTACTAACGCTGACCTTATCATGGAAATGACCTCATTAGCACTCTTGTGGCCAAAACCAAACCAGGGCAGACTGATCTTGGATGGAGATGAAGAAAACAGACGGAACAGAGACACGGGGAGCACATCTCCCAGAGAATCCCAACACGTTTCTCTTACAGAAATAATCATGAAACCTGGGTTCAAATACCAAAGAGCGACTCGCTGATTTAAGAGCCAGGGCCCGTCAGGCTGATGGTGAGAGTTGTATAAACAGAGTTAAGTTAGCGTGGGCGTGAGTTTAAAGCAGTGGAAGAACCCTCACAGCTGGAGCCACCTGCAGCTGCTGCTCTTGGGGACAGTGCTGCAGTCAACTTAGACACGTCTACCCGGAGACCCCAGTCCACTCCCAGGACACGATTCCAGGGACACACGGCCTTTCCTTCTAACCTGCATCTCTCTACTCCTTCACTCACCGCCACTCATGCTGTTGCTCTTTCATTCATTCAGCAAATATTTTTTGATTACCTTTCCATGCGCAGGGCACGATTTTAGTGGTAACGAGATGGACTCCGTCCCTGCCTCTGTGCTGCTTACCTTTCAATGGAGACAAAACTGATGGCCCCGAGCGCGCATGTCCTCTGTTCTCGGTAGCTGGGGGGAGAGCCTGGTCTGAGCTCTGGGTTAGCTCCCAACAGGCCACCTCTCCAGCGAGGGAGCAGCAGTCTCAAGGGTGTTCCCTGACCTGCGCCCCATCTCCAAACACACGCCATAAATATACAGAGGATCCTGGGACTTTCCTTTTCTACTGGAACCTTGGCCACGGGACACGCAGACTATCTACACCAGCCCGAGCTGTAACAAGTAACATGAGTTAGGAAGCCTGTGTGCTCTACTACTTCCCTTAATGTTTTTCCCTAATAAACTCTATATTTTAAAAATATGTCTTTATTGATGTCAGAGAGAGGAAGGGAGAGGGAGAGAGAGAAACATCAATGATGAGAGAGTCATTGATCGGCTACCTAGCCCACAACCTGACCCGGAATTGAACCTCGATCTCCTGGATCCTAGGTCGGTGCTCAACCGCTGAGCCATGCCGACCAGGCCCTAATAATCTCTATTTTTATATCTAAACTGGATACCCCTGCAACAAATAAAGACAATTTCCGACCGTGGTAAGCGCTGTGAAGGAAACACACCAGTGCAATGGGACAGAGTGGGATGGAGGTTGGGTGAGGACCACTTCAGTCAGGGCCTCCTGGAGGAGACAGTAATAGACTCAGTGCAGGAATGGGAAAAGGCAGGCAGCCAGGCAGAGAAAGAACACTGGAGCCCAGGGAACGGCGGGCGTAGAGGCTTGGACCAAGGGTGAGTTTGAAATGTTTGTGGACTGAGGAAAGCCAGGACCACAGTGAAAGAGTCTCAGTGGAGACTGCAAAGAAATAACCAGGGGACATCTAAGGAGACTCGGTTTCATTCCAGCTACAGTAAGAAGCTATGAGAGGAGTTGAAGTGAAAGATGAATATAAGTTGATAAACGTACTTACAATTCTGACTCCTGGCTGTGGTGGAGATCCGCATGCAGGGGACTTGACTGGAGGCAGGGAAACCAGGCAGGAGGTTGCCACAGATCCAGGGGACAGGTGACAGGCAGAGGGGCCAAGACTGGCTGGTCTGCAGGACTGGTGGGCGGAGCAGTGACTGGATGGAGAGGCAGGAAAAGAATCATAATGATTTCAGGATACAAATTGTAGCCCTTTAATGACTGGTGCACACTGTCACTCAAAATCATGTAAAAGTAACCACTGGGACAAACAGGGGGCAAAAGGAAATAAAGGTTAATAAAGGCTGGAGAGGCCTGAGTGAACAGGGCGTCCGAGAGGCCGATGGTTAGACAGGCAAGCGATTCTGAAATATTCTCTGGAAGTCGACAACTGTCCTGGTTATTTACAGGACACAGCCGTCAGGGCGCTTCTTTTGAGAAGTCTGGCAAGCTAGTGCTCACTGCAAAAATGAGGCCGACTACTCTTCAAGCCTGGATTTAAAAATGGGGACAGGCAACCAGAGTGTGTGAGAAGCTCACTTGGCTGCTTATTAAAGTTCAGGACCAGAGTCGCAAGATGACTGGGAGGTTTGCCACTAGATTTTATCTCAGGAATTGAGAATTGGTCACAAGATTCCAGGCCAACCACAGAAGAGATGTGGAGAGAGGACTGATCATGTACTTAATTCCCAGGTGTGGGCACTTTATACACATTGGGTCTGTTAACCCTCAAAACCACCCAGGAGAGGGGTACGGTTCCCTCCAGAGCCTGGCAGAACACACTGGAGCTCAGGGAGGCCGCAAACAAGCTTGAGGCATTAGACAGCAGCCGGGGCCCAGTCAGGCTTGCCCGGGGCGCATCTCCCCGCACAGAGGCCCATCAGGCAGCGGGGACCTTGGGGGCAGGCCAGGGCTCAGCCTTGCCTCGTGTAAGCACCGTTTAGAGGGCAGCTGGAGGTTAGGCTTCACACACAGAAGCTGCTTTTCTCTTTCTCTGGCTCTTTTTCTTGCCACATTCCCCCTCGTTTTCTAGTTACTGCATTTGTGCTGAGCTCTGTCCTCGGCTTCTTTTGGCCGGAAAAACGAGGTTTACTGTCTGAGCTTCCAGTGTCCACGTGGCACAGGTTGGGGTCGGACCTCAGGGTAAAGGTCATGAAAATGGGACCTTCACCAGGCGTCTCCCCTTCCTCCCTGCCCAGGCCCCTCCAGAGTCGCCTGCTTCTTTCTCTCTTCTCCCCACGTCTTCGTGTCTTTGTGTAGGTGTTGCGTGCCAGCTGTCTAGAGGTTTCAGGCATCGTCAGGGGGGTTTGGTGGCAGGAACTACTTTATTGCTGAGAAATAATGTTTTAAACGAGAAACTGTGGATCAAATAGGTGGTTTCTAGGAACACAGTCATTTTCTTTTCACTTCCGATAGAACGGATGCTTCTTGGTGCGCCCGATAATCTGCTGACAGTCTCCTCTTGCAGATCCAGTTGGTGTCTACACTAGAGGCTGTGCTGGCCACAACCAAACCCTCCCACCGGCCCTTCTCCTTCACAAGCACCGGCCTACTCGTGCGCCTGCACTGCCCTCCGGTGGCGGGAGGCTTGAGATACAAGTCAAAGGACTGCAGTGGGACCAAACTTTTCAGACAGCTCAACTGGTGACAAACTGCAGTGATCATGAGTCTCCCTAATAACAAAATACGTCACTGGTTTTTAACTCTTACCCCTTTGACTTTTAACAACAATAAAAATGACAACAAAAAGCTCTTAAAAAGCTTTTGAGATGTTGAAAGGATCTGTGGCACAGTCATGGAATGCAGGCGAAAGTTAAGTATATTAGACAAGACTCAGACGCAAAAGAGGTAGTGAGGGCAGTAAATTGTCCTGAAAGGCTGAAGGACGGTCAGGTGAACTGGGGATGAGGGTGTGTGTGTGGGGGGGGGGGGGGCTGCACCTCATATACATGTGCTTTCTTGGAGTTATATCGCCATCTTGTGTTTCTTAGATTCTTCTGATAAAAATATGGATACCTTTGTAGCCTCCATAGCTTGATAATTGTGAATAAAGCTGCTGTAAACATCTATGTGCAGGTTTCTGTGTGGACTTGTTTTCTTTTTTAATGTCTTTATTGATTTCAGAGAGGAAGGGAGAGAGAGAGAAGCATCAATGATGAGTCATGGATTAGCTGCCTCCTGCACCCCCTCCACTGGGGATCAAGCCTGCAACCCCGACATGTACCCTGACCAGGAATTGAACTGTGATCTCCTGGATCCTAGGTTGATGCTCAACCCCTGAGCCACGCCAGTCGGGCTTTGTGTGGACGTTTTCAGCTTGTTGGGGTAAATACCAAGGAGTGTGGCTGCTGGGTAGCACAGGGAGAGTTCAGCTTTGTAGGAAACTGCCACCCTGTCTCCCAGCGTGATGGTTCCAGCCGGCTAGTAATGAATGAGAGGTCCTGCTGCTCCACATCCTTGTCAGCACTGGCGTTGGCAGTTTTGAATTTTAGCCGTTCGGAGAGGCGTGCAGCGGACTCTTGTGTGTTACTCTGCATTCCCTGATCCTGCGAGACGGAGCGCTTTGTTATTTGCAATTATTTCCCCCCAGTCTGTGCCATGTCTTTTCATCCTCTTAATAGTGTATTTGGAGAGAATTTTTAAAATTTTAATAAAGTCACACTTAATAAAGCCAGCAAAAGAATCATCCCTTATTTAGGGAAAACACTAACAAAGGGCGTGTGTGTGTGTGGGGGGGGCGGTGTTAGGAGGAAGTGTGCTAATTTTCAACAGAGCAGGGCACTAACTCTACTGTCTAAAATGAAAACATTAAAAAATACATTTAATAATGGCTTCTTTCGCTTACCATGTTTTTGATATTCATCAATGCGATAATTTTCCCCCTCAGCTGTGTAGTATGTCATTGTAGAAATATGCCCCCCCTCTTTATCCACTTTCCTGTGGACGGCCCCTGGGTCACGTTTTAGGTTTTGGCTCCTACAGAAAACCCGCTGTAGGCCTTTGCGAGTCTTAGTTAAGAGCCACTTCCACGCTCCGAATTGGCCCGGGGTGTTCGAATAACTGGAATAACTCTCCACCCCTATTTCGGCCCCGGCTCGTTTCCTCGGGACCCTGCAGTCACCCCCAGGGGCCCCGCCTTCGCCCCGCCGCTCACCGCGCCCCCGGCCCGCGTCGGGCGCAGCGGCTCCGCTCCCCCGGCGCCCGAGAGCCACGCCCCACAGGAAGTCCAGCCCCTCGGCGGCCCTCCTCCCGGAAGCGGGCCCGAGAGGCACGTCACTGCGCCTGCGCATGGCGTCTACGCGCAGAGGACCAATGAGCGGAGGGCTGGGCGGGCTGTGGGCGAGCGACCCGGCTTCCGGTTCCGGCGGGTCTGGAAGGGGCCGCGCCAGTGCTACGTGTCCCAGGCGTGCGAAGTGTCGGCGGGCAGGTAAGGGACCTGTCTCCGGGGGCGGGGGGCGAGCGCTTTGTGACTCGCGGGGGCGGGGGCGCGGGCGGCCTCTGTGGGCGCGGAGGGGGCTCCCCTCGCTCAGGCCGCCACCCGGGTCCCGCCGCGGTCCGGGGCGGAAGCGGAGGCCCAGGCCCGCGACCCCGAGGGAGAGGGGCTGCCAGGCCCGCGGCCCTGCCGGGCATGAGACGGCCCAGGTGTCGGCCTCGGGGCCGCCCGTCCTCGGCCGCCTGCGTGTGAGTCCCTGGGCTGGGCGCCGGGGTCTCCGGCGGTGACCCGCCGCCGGGCGCCTTCGGGGTTGGCTTTGGGGATTGAGTCCCCCGGAAGCGAGTCCCTTCGGTTGTGAATCCCCTCGGGACACGAGGCCCCTCGGTTGTGAGTTCCCTCGGACGTGCGTTCCCCCGGGAGCGAGGCCCTCGGACGAGCCCTGCCGCCGCTCCCGGATGGAGGACGGTCTGGATTCCAGACCAGCAGGTCGCAGTGGGTTGCTGGGGCCCCTCCTGACTGTGTGACATTGACCCCGGTGTTTTGTGCATTGTCGCCCCACCCACCCGGGGAAAGGGCCTTTACCTTTCTGTAAAGGTTAAGGCCCCTGGTTTGAAGAACACAGTTACTGGGAGCACAGGCACTGATGCGTTCCCGGCGTACTTGGCCCAGCCTCTGCAGAGTTCCTGGTGCATTTTGAATGGTCCATGTCCATTATGTCCCCGCCGCCTACCCCGAATGGCACCTGCCCACCCGGTGACATTCGCTGATCCAGCAGCAGCGAGTGGAGTGTTTATGTGCCCGGCCCCGGCCCTAGGCCCTGGAGATGATGGTAGAGTACGAGTGATACACTGGCCTCCCTGGCTGTTGTCTGGTGGCTCTCAGAGCTAAGGTTAGGTGGTGTTTCTATTAAGAGATTCCATAAAGGAACCTATAGGAGAAACTCTGTAGCCCAGTTTCCTTAGAGCTGTGTCCAAACCTAAAGATTTGGAGTTTAGCTAATAGCTTTAGTCAGTCCTAAAATTTCATAGATCTATCCCACGCAGATATACTCTTTTCTGGAAATGTTGGTTGGCCGTGGTTTGGAACAGTCAGATTGAAATCCACGTTGTGGCTGTTGTACCACAAGTAGCCGGCATCTACTGCAGGAGACACTGAGTTCTGGGGAGTTTCAGATAAAATACAGAAAATGTCTGTGGGATTCCCGACATTGTTGGCTCCTCAGCAGGAACGAGAGGCCTGCAGAGTGGGTGAGGACCGGATGTGTTATAATCGCTCAACCGTTTAATGTCGATAGCCCCTTGTGCGCACATCTTTTGTCAGTGATGATAACTTGAGCAAATCGTGTGCCGTTGTCATTGATCTGATGTTTTGCTGGACTTTACAAAACTCATGTCAGTTTACGCGTGGAGTCTGTGTGTGTTTTTGTTTTGCTTGTTTTGTGAGATGGGATTGACCCATATCAGGCATGACTTTCAGGCCGGTCTCATTTACACTTTGATGTAACTGACCAAGTTCTTGCTGTATGATAAGTAATACCAACGACTCTTCTCTTACTCACTTTTTTAAACAAGCGTCATGGATCAGGTAATGCAGTTCGTTGAGCCAAGTCGGCAGTTTGTGAAGGATTCCATTCGACTCGTTAAAAGGTGCACCAAGCCCGACAGAAAAGGTAAGAGCTTGCAAGTGAGAGGAAGACTTCGTTCAGTCTTCGCATTTTCTAAGCCTTTTATTTGTTAATAGTGTCCTGTTTAATAGCCATTGCATTACTTTCTGTCATCTGCATTTTTATTGGTTTATTTTGCTTTATTGCTTTTTAACATTGTCAGTTTGTTTCTGTATTTTGCATACTTTATACATTTTTCTGTTTTATGTATTTTCAAATGGTGTAAGATTATTTATTACAACCCCATGTTTCATGTTATCTTTGCCTTAGTCATCTTTAATGGGTTTAGAGTTTTAGTATCTTCCATTCTTTCACTCTGGAAAATCTTTTGGGAGTCCTCCGTGCTTTGTCTGCCCCCTTTCATCTCCCCCAAACAAAGCCTAACATGAATCAGCAGATAGTTGTTGCCAGCCCAGGAAGTTTAATATCTTACTGTGATTCATGCATTAAAAGTTCCACCAGAGTTTGTCTTCTTGTATTCGCTTACTGACTGCTGCCTGGGCTGGGGGCTGGGAGTACAATAGAGAACGTAGTACATTGTACTATAGAGAGTAAACTGTGGAACAATATATAAGGGAGAATATTCCTTGCTTTTATGGAGCTGAGACTTTTGCAGGGAAGGCAGTCATAAATACTGGCAGCTACAGTTTTTAGTGACTGCTGTGGTAAGTGTTCTGGAAGAGAAATAGAGGCTCTAGCAGGAGGACTGCCCATGCCTCGATGCTTCCCTGAGGAAATAACGTGACATGGAAACAGCACCAGGGTCTGAAATCTTCACATAAAACTGGGCTCAACCCAGTTTGGTTTTTAAGCTGTATTTTTGGCTTCATATTATATCAAAGACAGTGGACATGCTTTTTATAAACAATTATGTTCTGTGCTTTTATAATCAATATTTTTAGCAATGTTACAAAATTTTTAGGATACATACTCTATTTCTTCTGTGCACGTTTTATTTCTTTTCGACATGCTGTTCGTTTGCTGAGAAGATAAAATATTTCACTGCTTGTTGGTGGATTCGCTAGCATGAGCATATACTTTATTTCTGTTTCGTAAATATCAGTAAGGTATGAAAATTTAAAAGTCTGTCGAACAGTTTATTTACTCTTAATAGTGTCATATTTTATTTTATTTAAAATTATATATTTATTATCAGGAGATATGTTCACCAGTAAGTTTATGTCACTGCTAGTTTTTTTCCTGTACTTGCAATGACACTGAGAAAATGATGAATTTTGTGTTTTTAATCCAGAATTCCAGAAGATTGCCATGGCAACAGCAATAGGATTTGCTATAATGGGGTTCATTGGCTTTTTTGTGAAACTGATCCATATCCCTATTAATAACATTATTGTGTAAGTAAACTTTTTGAAATAGACAATATCTGGACTAGAATGAAAATTGAAAGCGTGTGAGTTGACAGTTTGCTGTTTCGTTAATGTGCAGATATGTCTCTTTACTTTATAATGCTGCTCGAATCTGCTGATATTTACTGAGTTATATGTTTTCATATAATTGAACCAGGCGTTTGGGTGACTGGTGAGCTGTCGTGGTTGGGAACCATTGTGCTGGTCTGAGTTCTTGATTGTCAGCTGGCATATTGTCCATCACATGAACAGCTTCTCCCCTGAGCACTGTTGTGTAGTTCATGTTTGTGTCTTGTTCAGAAAGACACTATGCCAGACTGTAGAGCACATTGCCTAAGGGGGGATTCCCAGTTTTTAAGATACGTCTGTTCTAGCAGCCACCTCGTCTCCGAGGACCTTCTCAGTCCAAGATTTTAAAGTTCATTTTCTTCTATTTTATGGCTTCTTGGGGTCATGTAGGAGGGGTTCTCAAATGACTGGTTTGGGTTCCATAAAGTCACAGCTGCTGCATTTCAGGTTGTTATGAGAAGCTTACATGTTCTCAGAGCTGGCGTTTTCTCTCTCTTGCAGTGGTGGCTGAGCACCTGTGTGAGGAGGTTTCCTCTTGGGGATTGTGAGCAGTGGAGATTTGAGGCGCTTATGGAGTAAAAAAATTGCCTACATGTTTTGTGGTGTTCTTTCTTTTTTTTTTTCTTCCAAGATGTTTTCTATTTCTAAATTAAAATAATTTCAAAATAAACAGACTTCTCTGTTTTCTACCACAGATATTTACAAATTGTTGGACTGTGTTAAGAATCAGAGGTCTGCTGTCAGTTGTACGGGTGTAAGAACTCAGCCACGCCTTCCTCCCCCAGGGTTGACGTTTTAAAGTAAAATAGCTTGACCCAGACATTACATACAGATTTTTCTTCCTTTCCTGGCTAACTATTTTAGAATAAATTTTCCGATTTCCCATTTATTTCTTTCCAGAAGGCTCTGTTGTACTGTAGTAGTTAGGGTTCAGACAGGTTTTGGTGAAGAGGTCCGAGCTCAGGCATGGTCTGCCAAGGCGGCTGTCTCTTGGGGAGTTCTCTCTGCCTGCCTCTCCCTCTGGCTGCAGTGCTGGGTCGGTGGAAGGGGTTCCTGAGCACCCTAGTCATGTACTCGTGACTCCCAGGCGGCCGTTTCTCTGCAGGAGATAACTCAATCTTAGGTTCACTTCACCTTTGGTTTGTTATTTATGGAACCGAGAACCTAGAGCACCTAATTATAGGTGCATAATTTAGAGGAATGGCTCCCAAGTCCCTTAGACATAGTATTAGATTTTTATAAAGTTGGCTTTGTTTAAAAGATGTCATTTTCAGAAAAATTTCCAGAAAAATACCCATTATTAGCGATTCATATCAAAAGTGTAAAATGAGCTGAAATAGTCTTCTGGAGTGAAGGGAACTTTATTTACTTTACAAGTGTCCTAAATAACCTGGCATAAGCCCTCAAGTGGGATGACCCAGATCAGATTACCTGCTTTCTCTGCACCTGTGTGGAAGCTCTGTGTCCCCAGTAGTTCTGTGAGTCAGTGATTCATTCATCACTTTAATTCACAGCTGCTCCATGGTTTTGTCCCTGAGTTTCGATGGGCATTGCCAGGCCAGGTGTCCCAGAGCGCTTCCACTACTCACCCACCTAGGAACTGTCTAGTAATGCCTAAAAATAGAACCTCATTTTTTTCAAATAGTGGTATTGCAAAAAAAAACCTTATAGCATACAATTACACATAACATATGCCTACAATTATTTTTGGTCCACAATCTAGAAATACAGTTATGCAAATTTCTGGAAACACTTTGAAATCACACAAATCTCCTGAATTAAACATCATTATTAAAGTGATATTTTAAATGACTTAGCAAGGTGCCAAGTAACACAAAGTAAACTACAAATGTTCCATTAGAAATGTCACGTTAGAAAATTATAACTTACCTGGCTGTAGGGTGACCACATTTCTTGCTTTTCCTGGAACTGCGGGATCTTAGTTTTCAGTACTAAAATCAGACTGGTCAGTTTCGAATTTCCTCTACAATTGCCTCTTGCATGAGCCAGGCATGTCTGGGTGGAACTCGTGCTGACCGGAACCGGAACTAAATCAGGGTCCCCAGTCCACTCACCCTCGAGACCTAAACTTAGCATCGCTGCCCCCAGACCTGTTGTTTGTGTGCTGGCAACTGGCCCTGGACACCTGAATAGCATAGGTCATAGCAGTGCTCACCATTTCCCCTGCCCTCCTTACCTAATGACTACCTTAGGTTCTAATTCCATTCTAACCTCTATGACTGGACTTAAATTTTGGTTTACAATCCAGCTCCCAGCTGGGAGTAGAATACCTCCGCTAACACCACCTAGCTCGTGTAGGCCCTGAAATTCTGTATAATTCCCACCAATAAGTCTGCCAATCAAAAGGCCCTACCTCCTCCCTGGACCTCCCCTCCCCAGGTGTGGGCCGGGGACCTGCTCTGGCCGCCCAGCCCCAGAAGCCAGGTGACTAGTATCCCCGTGCTCCTTCCCTTTAGCCTTGACTCCTAGAGTTGCTGCTTCTACACCGTTTACCTCCTTCAATGTCTTCCTTCACCTCGGTGGTTCTCAAACTTGAACGTACGTAAGAATCTCCTGGAGAGCTTTTAGCACGGTTTCCTGGGCTCTGTCCCCCGAGAGCCTAACCAATTCAATAGGCCCAGGGAGGGCCCTCGAGGCTGCTCGCTAACAAGGTCACGGGTGAAAGTGGTTCCCGGCCACACCTGGAGAACCAGTGTTTTGAGTCACACGTCGTCGTTTAGAGGGAGGACCGCCCCCTATCCGGCTGCTTTCCACCGGAGCCTTCATCAAGCCCGGTTGTAACCTTCCCCTCGCAGCAGCTCCTTCAGCCTGTGCAACCCCGAGAGGACACTGACGCCGACTCCCCGTTTTAGAGCACCCTTCACCTCGCGAGTCCCGGGACCCACTTCACATTCTAACTCGCAGCTCACTCTCCAGAGGGGAACCCGCTTATCAGATTAGGCAGCGGCTGAACTGGATTGAAGTTCAGTGCTCCTGCCTGTTTCCTCAGTGCATTTTCACTGAATCTAACAAGGTCAACTGGGACAAAATGCAGAAATTTGCCCCAAGTAGCGTCTGGCTCCGAAGCCCTCTCTTGACTGCCTTAGTGGATTGAGTTTGAATTTAATAAACTGAATATGAATAAGCCTCCCGGAGTGTCTATTGCCCTTCTCAGTTTGAATTGTCAGAGTGTGCAGAAGACAGGAAGCGCAGAGCTAACACCGTGGAAGGAGGCACAGATTATAAAATACATTATTCTGTTGGTTCTGTTGTCGGCCACGGGAATTTCAGCAGCGTCTCGTCCGCAGTGAAAGACGGGAAATCGCCCTGGAGCTTCCTGAGGGAGGGCCTCTCATGCATCTTGCCGAGATGGATAAATAGGGGCTTTGATGACTCGGGGCTTTTCTTCCATGGTTCATATAGTGGGAAAGAGAACAGCTGAAAAAGGGGTTTACAATTAGAAAAAGGTGATTTACTCACCGATTCATTTTTCTGATGCAAGAGAAAAATTTCTAAGTAGCTCTTAGGCCAAAGAGGAAATTAAAAAATATAATCATAGTTTATACTGAGCAAATAAAATTAATGAAAAGGCTATATAAAAACTTACGGGATTTGGTCCAATTCTGAAGCCCAAAAGGTTTTTTCTTTGGGTTTTTTAAAGACTTTATTATTTTATTATTATTTTAAATATTTTTAAAAATTGATTTTAGAGAGGAAGAGAGAGGGAGAGAGAGAAATATTGGTCTGTTGCCTCCTGCACACCCCCTACTAGGGATCGAGCCTGAAACCTGGGCATGTGCCCTGACGGGAAATTGAACCTGTGACCTCTTGGTGCACAAGATGATGCGCAGCCACTGAACCACACAGGCCAGGAGACTTGATTCTTTTTAAAGCAATTTTAAGTTCACAGAAAAACTGAGAAGGTACAGGGGGTTCCCATATGCCCTCACCCCCCACGTGTGACCGACCACTCCAACGCCCTGGGCCTGTTGCCACACCTGTTTCTCAGAGTGGCTGCAAGAACAGCGTGAGATACCGAGTCCTCTGGGCGCAGGATAAACCCATAAAACCAAAGTCCCACATGGGAGAGTTGGGAGCCAAATGATGTGAGATTGTTTCGTGCCAAAGATTTTTCCTAAAAGGCTGTAGCATTTAAACTGAGTTGTGATAATCTAGTTTCATCTTAATCACATCCGCAGGGGGTTTCTCTCATCTTTATATTCTATCTTTTGCTATTAAGTGAAAGACACTCAGCTATTGGTCTAATTTGCGCTTTTGGTTATTATTTAGGATCATTTTCCTCCTGGTTTGTTTACTATTTGTAAATCTCTGTGCAGTTTTTTGTGTGAAATATTTTAATCTTTTTCCAGAGCTAATGGGATGTTAGTATAAAGAGCCATTAGCATGCAACATTCAATTGGGAAAAAAAAAAAAAGATTATTTCCCAATTGTAATATTTAAAAAAGTACTTTTCTCATTTGTTTGTTTTTTACTTTGTTGTTTTGTTTCCTTCTGCAGGTTGTAAATATTTTATATTCAAATACGTGTGTTTACCCCGCTGTGATTTCTTCTCTTCGAAGCAGAGATTGCTCTTGTGGCACAGATCTCATAAATATTCCATCCTGTTGCTTGTGGGTTTTGTTTCTAGGTTTCTAAAGTTGTATTTTCTGTTTGACCTGGACCTTACTTTACCTTAAATATTTTTACATAATTTGTAGACACTAAAAATGCTAGCTTATTAAATGATATTTCACTGCCTGCCTGTTCCGGAAGCTGCCTGCCGGTCTCCGGTTTCACACGCAGGCGCGCTGCTGAGGGCCTCCCCACTGTCCGGCGTTGCCGCCCTCTGCGGTGGAACGTTTCCTCTTGTTTGCTCACTACATTCACTTGATACATGTTTTTTGCCAAATAACCAATTAAAAAAAATTACGGGCATTGCTTGTTTTCCAGTTATAGAAACAACAGGTCACCTTTCATGGCTGCGCAAAAATGCAGAAAAGTACAAATGAGACGCACGCCCTCAGCTCTGAGACGGCACCCTTTGTTAGCGCCTGTTCTATTTCAATTCCACTTCTATTAGGTGTAATTTTTATGTACTTGTAATACTTGTACTTACTCATATAGTTGTATGAAACGAAATTGAATGTAGAAAGCTACGCCCTTACCCACTGCCTTTCTCCCTCCATCCCCACACCGACGGGGCGGGTAGAATATAAGCCGCCTCAGGGAGGAATTGCAGTCACAGCACCTGGAACGTCCCAGGCGCCTTGGACGAGTGGGCTCATTGCTCAGTTATTTGCTGAGCACCTGCAATGAAAGAATGGCTCGCCTCACAGTGATTAAGTTGTGGGAGGGCCTTTTCTTTGGGGTGTCCTCGGTTTTGGGGGCCTGAAGGCATTTTTTTTCTAGAGCTGCTTAGTGTCTTCAGAGGAAAAGCCTCAATCTTGTGACTGGCGTGGAGAGGAGGGGGGGCGATATGGCTGGCTGAGGATTCTGTCTCTTTTTTTCCAAACTATTTCATTTAAAAAAATATATATTTTTATTGATTTTGGAGAGAGGAAGGGAGAGGGAGAGAGAGAGAGAAACATCAATGATGAGAGAGTCATTGATTGGCTGCCTCCTGCACGCCCCCGGCTGGGGCTCGACCTCGAATCCCCGACATGTGCCCTGAGCAGGAACTGAACTGGTGACCTCTTGGTTCATGGGTCGATGCTCAACCACTGAGTAAGACCAGCTGGATTTCCTTTCTTTTTGAAAAAAAATTAGGGAACATTTCACCAATGTGCGTGTCATCCTTGTGCAGAGAGCAGGCTGATCGTCTCTGTTCATTCCAGTTTTACACATTTGCCGCCGAGGTGAGCACTGGCCGCGGCGTCCACAGTCCATCTGTGAACTTCCACTAATTCCTCTCATCTCCCCGGGTTTGGGAGTGTTTGGGGTGACAAGGCTCCGATCCCTACCTTACTGCATGGGGAGGGGGCAGGCCTGAGGCTAGAACTGCTCTGTATCCAGACTCCGTTCTCTAAGTCACCAGACCTTTGTGTCCCCAGGGCCCAGGTGGAGTGGGCCCGGGTGGTGTGGGTCTGGATGGTGTGGGCCCGGGTGGAGTGGGCCCGGGTGGAGTGGGCCCAGGTGGAGTGGGCCCGGGTGGTGTGGGCCCGGGTGGAGTGGGCCCGGGTGGAGTGGGCCTGGGTGGTGTGGGTCTGGATGGTGTGGGCCTGGGTGGAGTGGCCCTCGGGGCCCCTGTGGGCGGGGAGGGCTGTGTCCTTTCCCGCAGCCCCCGGCAGGCGCTGAGCTGTGACCCACCCACCCACTGCCTTGGCTGCTGCTGCGTCTCCATCCACCCTTGGTTTTCAAAACATGATGTTTCGCTTCTCTTCCTCGGTAACTCTCATCCCTGTGAAAAACCCCTTCTTGCCACTCTGGCAGACCTCTGGGAGACAGACGAGAGAAGTGGGCTCCGCCACATACAGCAAATTCTCCGGGTTCTCGTTTATTCTGAAGATCCGGGGCCGGGGGAGCAGGAGTAACCCTTCACGTCTGATTTTGTTTCACTCGTGTTTACCTTTTTCCTGTTCTGCGCATTTGTGTAACTGCCCCATCCTCTGGAAGGAAGGGCGAAAGAGAAAGCTCCCCCAGCCGCCCTCAGACCCGGCTCCTTCAGAGAAACCACAGGCCCAGCTGGTGTGGCTCAGTGGTTGGGCATCATCTCATGCACCTCAAGGTTGCTGGTTCGAGTCCCGGTCAGGGCACACGCTCAGGTTTGGGGCCCGATCCCCAGTAGGGGGCGTGCAGGAGGCAGCCGATCAATGACTCTCTCATCACTGTTTCCCTCCCCCTCTCCCTTCCTCTCTCTGAAATAAAGATATATTTAAAAAGCACACAAGAAACCCAGCTGGGTGGTTCTGCAAGGAGGAAGCTGAATTTAAAAACAAAAATTCAAGAACAAGTCCCTGGTTTGAGAATGGCAGCAGATGGGGTGGATTTAAAAGCTCCATGCTCATTTTAGCGACTAATCTGGCTCATGGGTCAGAGAGGTGACCGGAGCCTCAACCTGGGGCAATATATCGACAATTACTTGTAAAGAAACCATCGCCTCTTCTTCACTTTGCAAATAATTTGATTTTATTTTCAGTTCTTTGGTATAGTTTGCTAAAGATGTGAATCACGTATTTCAGAGAGATTTTAAATTCTCCCAATGATGCGCAAAGTATAAATCTCGCAGGGACAGACCTGGGAAACGCGCAAGCCAGTGGACGTCCCTGCTGTTCCAATTCTAAAATGTTGAGCACAACCCGTGTAGCTGAGCGAACGCAGACGGCGAGGAAACACGGACCCTCAATGCAGTTTCACACACGCTTACCCGGCCCCCCGACACCCGGCGTGGACACTGCCTCCGCTCCTTTCACGTATGTTTGGTTTGTTCCCAGCTTGTCTTTACAAGAAAGACTTTTATAGTCTCTTCTGCACTGGGACACATTTTATCATTGCCACCTGACTTGCCAGGACCCCCCCTCCCCCAAAACCAACAACAACAAATTAAAGGGAAGGTACCCGCCAAGCGCCTGGACCTGTTACTGTCTCCCACGCCGCGAGACTGACGCACAGCACCAGCGACGCAAGGCCTGGACAGTGCTCATCTGTCACAAAGCTTTGGGCCTCTTTAAGAAACAGCAGCATCTCTCCCTCATTACGACAATCGCAAGCTCCGTGTGGAAAATTTGCAAAATGAAATAAAAATGCAGTTTTCAGTTGACTACCTAGAGGTAGTCATTTTATAAAATGATAGTTTGTAAAAATAAAATTGGATCATTCTGCAAATGGAGTTTTGCATCCTGATATTTTAAAAAATAGCTCATGTAGTTCTTTTTTAAAAAAATATGTTTTTATTGCTTTTAGAGAGAAAGGAAAAGAGAAGGAGAGATAGAAACATTGACATGGACCAGCTGCCTCCTTCCCGCCCCCTGCTGGGGATCGAGCTGCAACCGGGCCTGTGCCCTGATGGGGAATTGAACCCGTGGCCTCCTGGTGCCTGGGTCGGCGCTCACCCACTGAGCCGCCCAGGCCAGGCCCATGCTGTTGTTCTGACAGGAGTAGACCTGTCTAGTCTGAACGGTTGCTGCGAAGACTGGATGAACTGTCCACCCAAGTCAAGGTCGCCTGAGAGGCTGGTGAGCGACATCCCCTCTGTGGTTTTCAGTGAGGAGCAGACATTTAGTGAGCACAGACCAGGACTAGCTGTTCTCATCGTTGCCGAGCCGCAGTCTTTCTGCGCAGCAGCCTGGCTCTTGGACAGACGGGGCTGAGGGAAACCCTGACCAGCTCCCTGCCTGGTGGGAATTCCTGCCCCATTCCGTTTCTGACCTGCTGGTAGCATTGGCTTACAGGGACCACACCTCCCAAGAGGCAGTGTCACTTATCAGGCTTCTCCACGGGCGTCCTCCTGGGTGTGCGACCTGGGCAGTGGCAAAGGGCCCACCTTCGGAAGCACCCACTCTCAGAAGGGTCCTGTGCTTGGTTTCGTGCTCCACACCCTGCCTCCCCCACAGAGACGACACACTCCCCTCGTGCTCGCTGTGAGTTCCACCGAAGCCCAGCATGGGGGTCCCCGGGAATCCTGTGCTCACAGGGAACGAATGCAGAGAGGACAGACCGACACGCGCATCGTGGGTCTCTCTCCAGTGTGCTCCACTGTCCCATCGGACTCCACTTACGAAACACAAGCCCAGATAAAATTTTTAAGGACTTCATGCTGGGTCCCTGCTTGGAGCCAGTTGGGCCCTGGGGCCCCTCAAATGGGAGCTTTACTTGAATATCAGCCGCCTACTTGACCTCTCCACTTGGAGACCTCCAGGGCATCTCACCTCAATGTATCCTGAGACGAAACCCCGATCTTCCCATCCACAGCCACTCTGCGCAAACACAGCGCCCCTGGCTCAGGGTGGCACCGTCCCCTACCCAGCTGCAAAAGCCAGAAACCTTGATAGTTCTCCCCCATCTTTCGTGCAGCTAATTCCTAATCTTTCAGGCCCCAGCTTAATGCTTTAAGACCCTATTGACTGCCAAGCTAGGTCTGTCTTTCTTGGTTCTTAAACTGTCCCGCAGCCTGGCCCGGGTGGCTCAGCTGGTTGAGCATCCACCTGTGCACCAGAAGGTAGCGGGTTCGATTCCTGGCCAGGGCACATGCCCAGGTCACGGGGCTCAATCCCCAGTAGGGGGCGTGCGGGAGGGAGCCCGTCAATGTTTCTCTCTCCCTTTTCCTACCTCTCTCTCTAAAATCAATAAAAACATAATTTAAAAAAATTGTCCTGCACCTCTTATGCGCACCGCTGATTAAGTTAATTAATTACGAGTTCATCGGGTGGTTGTTTGCGTTTCCGTCTCTCCTGTATTAGAATGTGGATGCCGCAGGGGCCGAGAACGGGTGAGCTTGCTCACCGTGGCATCCCGGCTCCCGTTCCCGGCCTGGTACCGGCGCTGAGCAGGCACTCGGGAGGCTTCAACGTGAGTAACAGGCAGGGCGTGGCCGTCAGTGCTGTCTGAGCATCGGGGGGGCTCCTCAGTGGGACCACCCGCCCCTGCCTACCCGGCGACACAGATACACCGACAGTGCGAGATTCCACCCGTCCTCTCGAAATCTAAGTGGCCCCCCGAGATAGGAGATTTCCATTCCCACCTTCAATTTATTTGATTTATTATGTCTCACCTGTAAGCCCAGAGGGACGCCCACCTGCGATTAGTGTAGACGCTGCGGCGGCGATGGCCAGAGCTCTCCAGTACCTTCCCCTGTTCATCCTCCTGGGAACACGGATGAGTGCCCCCCCCCGTGACCAGGCATGAGTGGGTCTGACTGTGTTCTGTCCCACGGGTGCGGTGGGTGTGACGTCAGCACTTCCTCTCAGCACAAACACAGCTCCTTCTCTTCCCACGACAAGCTTGGCGGCTGCGTGTCGCGTCCGAAAATGCCACGGGTGGGGAAGCCGGGTCCTCGGGCCCCCCTCGGAGGAGACCAGCCAGCCCCGATTGGGCTGCGACATGAAGAAGACACGTGTGCTGTGTGGAGCTTCTGACGTTTGAGAACTGGTACAGCAAGGAAGCTACCAGGACTGACACACACAGCTGGTGCTTCGAAAGGCCGAAATAACAGAACCTGACGTACGGCATCGACCTGGAGTCAGGTGGCGAGGACACGGGGGCTGCGCCCAACGGTGGGAACATTTAGTAACGTTATTAGCTGCACCGCTGGAGGTAGAGTGCAAGCCTCATGATCTGGCAACTCGCGCGAAAGCGACTGGAAGGAAATCAAAGCGCTAATGTGTGTTTGCTACAGTTGGCTGTGTTGGCAGCTGTTAAAAGACAGAGAGGCGCTCAGGAGAGATCTGGCTCGTCTGTAAACAGAAAGCCCAGAAACTTGGGTCGGGGAAGGCTTGGAAAGTCCAACTGCCCTGGAACACGAACAGCGGGAAGTAAGACAGCGACCCAAAAGCCTTTGAGCTGCGAAGCGGGGTCAGGCCTCAGCCCGTGGGGGGGCTCGGACTGAGGAGCCGGTTTCCACTCTTAAGCGGATGTAGGAGGCGAGGCCACGAGGAGGTAAAAAGGAAATGCTAGGGGCGTGCTTACCGCTGCATCGCACCCTTTGGCAACACGTAGCTCAGAAGCTTTCTGAGTTTTTGTAGGAATTATTTTGCCAAAAAAGTACAAACCGAATTTAAGAAGTCCTTGACTGGGTCGCGGGCAGAGAGTGGGACCCAAAGCTATGTAGATGCGATGAAGGGATAACTCCCCCGATAAGGGGGCATCACGTAAAGGAAGGATTCCTAAGAGGAAAGACCCGGGGGTCTCAGAAACACAGGCCTTGCAGCTCCCCCCAGCGAGAAGCACCGGCATCTGCCTAGGGTTCCCCCAGACCCAGGCAGGGGCGCTTGGCAATGCCTGTACCGCAGGATCTGAGGGTCCTCGTGGCCCAGGGGCTGGCGTGTCTCTGTTCCTTTCCCAGTGGCGATGTTTATGGCAGATGTCCTGTCCTTGCATAGTGAGTGAGAGGAAGGCAGCCCTGTGTCTGTCCCATTTCTAGGTTGGGCCACCCAGGGCGGGCAAGTGGGGCCTGATGGAGTGGAATTGCTAGGAGGTCCTGACCCCCCCGAATTGGAAGCAGTGGAGAACTCTGACGACCTCCCCGGGAGGACCAGAGTGTTCTGGGCACTGGAAGAAGAGCCAGGTGCCAGGGTGAGTGAGTGTGGGGGGGTCTCTGTGCCTTTCTAGGGCACACGGCGAAACGCCTCCCCATAGACACCCTGGCGTTAGTGGGGCTATGTCCCCGACTCCTCGTTAATGGCTCAGCCCTCAAAATCTGTCACTCAAGCTTAATCACTCCTTGTTCCCTTAGGCTACAAACTTGGAGGCCCCGCTTTGAAGGCGGCGCAAAGATGGAAGGAGCCCGAGTCCCTAAGTCCCTTCTTGGCTCCGCGACCTGCCTTGGATGCGGGACAGTGAGAGGTGGACTTGTGTTCCTGGCCAGCGAGATTCTGTGTTTTTCTGTTTCAGAAATTCGCCCAAGTGTAGTGCTCAGTGACAGTGGGGGCAGACATGTCACAATCTGGGTGCCAGGCTACACAGCCCAGGGAGTGGGCCCAGCTGAGGGGCAGATCCCATGGGGGGGGGGCTGCCCTTGTCTCCCTGCACCCACACCTGGGTCTGCGAGTCTCCCATCGTCCTGGGTCTGCAGGCCCAGCACCTCTGGTGTTTCTTTCCCCAGCTGCCTCCTTTCCATGCACCCACCACCCCGCGTCCAGGCCGACACAGCCCCCCCCCCAGGACCCTCTGGGCCCAGCACCAGCAGGTGGCGCTGCTGCCGAGCGGCCGGGAGCCGGAGCCGCGCGCCCAGGGCCCGCCCGCAGCCGTCGCGGGCGCCGCGTCCTCCACGCGCGGCGTCTCCTGTGCCAGTCGGGCCGTGGGCAGAGCCCGTCACGCCGCGCCCGCGAGTGCCCTGGCCCGGCCGGCGGGAGCTCGGAGGGCTCGCTCTCCCGCCCCGGCTCTGCCCCGCCCGGCCCGAGGCGCGCTCGCTCCCGGCTCCCCGCTCCCGCTCCGGGGTGACGCGCGCTCCGCCCCCCGACGCGGCGCCGGCTCCCGAAACCCGCGTCCTCAGTCGCCAGCGGACCCCAGCGGCCGCCTCCGGGGTCGGGGGTCACAGCCTCAGCCGCGTTTGCGCGCCTGCTGGTTCGCGCGCCTCCCTCCGGGCGCCCCCGTTGCCCGCCCTGCGCCGCGCACCCCGGTCTCCGCGCACCTGCGGGGGTCCGCCCGCCTCCGCCCTGCAGCCGGTGACCTGAGAAAACGGGGCTTGGCCGTGCTGCCCTGGGCTTAAACCATTTTACACGATCCTCCCGCCGCCGGCGCAAGCGGGTGGGCGCGCGTCCCCGGGCAGGGCGCGCCTTGGCCCCGGGGTGCCCGAGCGCCCTCCCCGCTTTCCTGCCCGACTTCTTTCTTTTTTCCGGCTCCTGGAAACCTCCGGGTTGTCCCTGCTCCAGGTCGCTGCTGCCCTGGAGCGTCTCACCCACAGTTCATGCGGCGTCGGAGCTTGCGCCCCAGGGTGGCCCCTGTGCGCACCCCCGTGAGGGAGTCCTGACCCCCACCCGGCGCAGGTGGGACCCCGTGCAGCCCGCCCTCCCCTGGGGAGCCCTAGGGCCACCGCGTTTCTAGCCTGCCCCCTGCTGGACGGGAGCCCCCTGCTGGCCTCGCCGTCTGCGCGGTGAGAGCCAAGGATGCCCGGCTGGGGGCGCCCGGGCCAGTGCCCTGCGCACGGTGGGCGCCGACCAGCCCCCCCGACTGAGGACAGGGGCCCTCCCAGCTGGTGTTTGCACCGACGTGACTTTCGCACCGCGCGAGTCTCTATAGAGGATATTCGCCCACGTCTTTTAAGGTTCATTGAAAAATAGTGAAATGAAAACATTCGTCTTAGTAATTTGATTTGGCACCGAGTTTTCTCCCAAATTGCCCCAGCTCTTTCCTTTGCTCTGATGATGACAAATCTGGCTGCAAAGTGCTCATAGATAATATTTTAATTAAAACCAGCTGAACACACACTGTACTGTACCCCTTCAGCAACCAGGAGGGAGATGCGGAGAAACGGAGGATCTGGAAATGAAGCCCCGAGAAATATTAGGAGAGGAAACAGGGTAATTATATCACGCGCTCAACCCTGCTGAAGACCCAGGAATGACGGCATCTATGAATATTCAGAGTACGTTTCTATTCCAAAAATTCTATGAGTCACGACAGCGGTGCTCCTTACTTACACGATGGATCTCCTTTACGTTTTGGAAAATGCGGTATTTATTTTACTTAAGGAAAGAGAAAGCACATAAGAATGAGCCCAAATATAAATGGCGATGTTTCAGAAGCTGCATAGTTTTATTGATTTCAAATGATTTTGCAGTACTCATATCACGACTCACCCCTCTACCTACCCTTTCCGTCCTATAGAAACAATAACATACCTCCAGGTCGCAGGGTGCTCAGTCTTGGGTGGTTGTGGTCCACGAGGGGGTGAAGTTTGAACTGGGGTAAGTAGAGCCGACTGGATTTGTGGTCCGAGGTCCCAGGCAGGGGAAGCAATGATCAGTGGGTCCCCTCGCTCCATAGCTTGAGCTCAGTCCAGGCTACTGAGACCCTAATCATGGTGAGATGGTGACCGAAACAATCATGTCACACACACGGGGGTCATTTACCGGGAATCCCTCTCCTGTCCTTGAAGACAATTATTTTCACAGATGGTAGATAAGGTCCTAGGGAATGTTTCATGAGTGTCCTGGTGGGTGCGAGGCAGGTGGGGCGGGTGGCCTAGGCTGTGATTTGCTGGTTATCAATTTATCGACCCAGCTCCAAATTCACCCTTCATGACTCAATACTCACCCGTGAGAACGGAGATGGGCCTCTTTAATACCTTCTCTTTGCCAGCTGGTCCGATGTCAGAAGGTGCTGAGAGACACTGAAGAAAAAAGGGGTTTCCTCTCTGGCTCTCGGGGCTCCTGTGTGAGGCTCCTGGGGAGCAAGCGTCTTCTCGCTTCTGATTAGCGGTCGGCTTCTCCAGGGTTAAGCGTGCCCACGGTACGCTTTCTCCAGCGTTTGGGGGCAGCTTGCTTCCTGCAGCTCTCGACATGGGCCGTACCTGTGAGGCCGGGATGGTCCCCCCCAGGTTGCTGCTCCTGGCACCCTCACTTAGCCCCACAGACTGGGGCTGGTTCAGCGACTGTGGGAATCCAACAAAAGTCTGCACCACCCGGTGGGTGCAGACCCACTTTCTTCTTTGAGCTCCAGTGCCCCTTCTAAGTGTGCCTGTCTTAGGGTGCTCTCCCGCAGCTCCAGGGTGCCCTGGAGAGCTCTCTTTCTATCTCTACAGCTGCTCTCCTGTCCTGTTTCCTTAAAAAAAAAAAATAGCTCATCTATTTTACATTGAACTTTGTTAAAATCGCTGTGGTTCGCATGTCGCGGTTGGACCCAGACTAGCAAGATACCTCAGTGCGAAAGGAGACAGAATCCTGACCCGGGGAGAGGTGAGCCCAGGCTAACAGGTGAGGAGCCGGCAGCTGCAGACAGACCTTCACGAGGTTTGCTGCCGACGGAGCCTTCAGTGACGTTATAGCTGAAGGCCGGGGGGGGGGGGGGTGGTCCAGGGAAGGCTTTTATTTTAGTAGGAGAAACAAAATGATATTTGTATGTTGTGGGGACGATGCTTTAAAGAAGTAGACACTTTATGAGACATGTTCTTAGTGGGCTTTGGCCTTTGGGAAAAAAGAGAAGCTAACAGAGTATTTCTGACGCCCTTGAGGCAATGACCCCAGAAAGGATCACACACTTAAAATTGGCAGGGGTGGGGCTGGGGGGGAAGAAAAAAATAACTGATGCCTTAAAGTCATTACCCCAGACACTAACATTAAATCTGCCCACCTCTGTTCTCTTTCAGCTTCGCCACCCTCGTCTCTCCTTGACGCTGACCTGTCCTCTCTCCCAGGCTATTTCCTCCCCACCCCAGCCTGTCCCTGGGCCCCTCCATATGCCACGTGGCTTCCATCCAGCTGTCAGGGAAATTGTTTTAATCCTTAAATGCAATTATGTCGCTCTTTCTGGTTGAGTGAGTCACTTCTTATTACTTGTGAAATAAACCCAGTACCACCGCATCCAAGGCCCCTGAGGATACTGACCCGCAGCTGCCCAGCTCTCCTGTTTCTCTCACACTACAGATCCCCTGGGTTACAAAACTTTAGCCCAGTTGGCACTGTTGCAACAAGCCAAGTTCTTGCTCAATGTGACTGTGCATCAGAAACCTCTGTGTGGGATGAGCTCCTTCACCAGCTTCTCCCTAGGATCTCCCTCCCCGCCCAGCCCTCTGTCATAGCTCTCTCTCTACTTCATTCACAGAGGTTGTCGTCTTCGGTCATTGTTTATTGGCTTACTTAGTTCTTTAGTTCGTTACCCAACTAGACGGTAAGAGTCCTCTGGACTTGGATGACCCTAGTGTACTCAGCATTCAACTACTGCGGGCACATAGTAGGTTTACAGTGAGTGCTTTTGGAATGATAAATTGCATTTTATACCCATAATATTATCATAGGACTTTTGTTTTGAACAAGGTCAATATCATGATTAATTATGATTATGATGGATGTAATCATAGATGGTTTCCTTTTACATTTTTAGAGCCTTTTGGATTTTTGACTCAGGATTTTGGCCAAACCTGTCCCAATAATCAACCTTATATGCTATTTGTCTCCATGACTTCATCAGTGTAGTTAGTCATTCTGACATTTAATAATCAATAGTGCTATTGCTAATCACCGCATTCAGCATGATTTGGACGGGTGGTGACTGGAAGCCAACACTTAGCAGTATTGTTTTTCCGTCATTCTCACACCTGATATAATTATATATTTGAAGTAGAAATTGGGTTTGTTGTGGTAGCAGAAATAGTCTCACTGGCAGCAGTTATTTCCCATAAGGTTTGTGTAAGTACAAACCCTACACTCTGTTCTCCATTTTTTCTGCTCCATGGTGTAATACTTCTCCGTCAATGTTGAAAATGCATTCCAGTTACATTAAAAATCCACCCAGCTCTACACACTGTTAGGAGCTTAGTGAAGGTCTGTGGGCTGAGGCCAAGGATGGTGACAAAGAAAACTAAAAGTCCCAGTAGTTTAGTTTAAAATAGGGAGTCACACCCAGTCTGTAGCTGTAAGTCAGAGACCGCTTGTAAGAATTAGTTTTGCAGAGAAGCTGGTCTTTCTCCAGGGTTGACTGACTGCAGCATTTATACTGTGGAGAGCCTGTGCTCTCTGTGGGCAGGTAGGGGTTACAGCTGTTTGAGGAGAACTTACCCATTTTCCACTAAAATCCTTGACAAGTTTGGATCCTTGTGGGTTTAAATTTCCCTAAGGATAGAAGGCACATCAGAGGCTGGCGGGTTCTTATCTATTGGGTATGACTGCAATGGCAACTTGGTAAAAACTCAACCCAGTTTCCTCCACCGTGCAGATGCTTTACAATATGTCAATGGAAAATTAAAGAATGGCATTTTAGAGTATTAACGGCATGACACAATGTACACAGAAAGATGGAAACACACCAAAATGTTCAGTTTACTTGGGGTGGAGGTGATAAAGTGGGCACAGTTGTGTAACCAAACCCTAGATTCAGCTGCCACAAAAGCCAAACTTGTGAGACAGGTGCTGGTGAAAAAGGAAAGAGGTTTATTCAAGTGTCGGCAACCTGAGAAGATGGGATACTCTTGTCTAAAGTCCATCTCAACATCTCAGTGCAGGCAGAAGTTTTTATGAGGAGGAAGAGGGAAAGCAGAACAAAGAGGCCAAGAGGAGGGAGTTGAAAAGTTCTCTATGTGCAGGCAGCACAGTCCATTCTGATAAGGACCTCAAAACTGGACAAACTGGTCTGGTGTGTGGCATCCTGGTCTTCATTATCCTGGCTTTATGGTTGAAGGTCAATAAATCTCCTGGAACTGGGATGACTGAAGGTTGGAGTCTGCATCTTCTGAAGTGAGTTTCTAGGATTCTTACACAAACATGCTGTTTATCTGCAAGCTACATATTAGTCAGAATCAGCATTTACAGAAACAATGTCTAAAGAATGGTGTGTGTGTGGGGGGGTTACAATTCCCCACTGTTACAGTTGGCGTTTGAACTTCTAACTCAATGCATTTCAATAATGTCTTATAATCAACTCCATATGAGTAACAACAATATGGCAGGAGATTAAAAATAAGTCAGTAAAAGGATAGTTTATGTTTCTAAAAATATATTTGTATTTATTTAAGACCTTTTAAAATTAAAAAAAACAAGGTAATAGAACTTTAAACTTATAAATTTGTTTTCTTGATTTTTTCCTTTCAGAATGAATTGTGTGATTAGTTTTTAGGTTTCTGTGTTTGGGATACTTGTATCTCTGTGCTGGTCATGTGATATTTTGGAACAAGGTCACAGACAGATGCTGACAGAAAAAATCCAGGGATAAGTTATTCCTACTGGTTCCATGTGGGAGAGAAGGGTAATTTTTAGAAACATTAACATCTACCCGGCCGGGTGTGGCTCAGCAGTTGAGCATTGACCTAGGATCCAGATCACAGTTCGATTCCTGGTCAGGGCACATGCCCAGGTTGCGGGCTCGATCCCCAGTAGGGGGCATGCAGGAGGCAGCTGATCAATGACTCTCTTATCATTGATGTTTCTATCTCTCTCTCTCCCTCTCCCTTCCTCTCTCTGAAATCAATAAAGATGTATTAAAAAAAAACAACACACAACATTAACATCTATGATAGCTTAGAACAAGCTTCCTGTCTCAAAATGCATTTTAAAAAATTACACCATGCAGTCGAAAACTGACATTTTATTACTTAATCATGTCCTATTTTTGGTGGTGTGCTGAGGGGAAGCACTATCATCCACATTTTCTCAGTATTGAAGGCATTAAAGTGGTAGAATCATAGAATTGGGAGGTACTTTTGGAATCATTTTGTCAAATGCACTTATTTTACAGAATAGGAACTGAAGGTCCAGAGTGGCGGTGGCCAACCCGTGCGACGGCCCTGGGGACAGGCACAACTCTCCCACCCCAACCACCCTCTTTAGGAGAGTCAGCCTCACACATTTCCACTTAACTAATTAGCGGAGAGAATCAAACACCTCAGATTACGGAATTCACTCCTATTCCCTCATCCCAGGTGCTTGTTGACTGCTTCCTTCCACTCCCCCCAGCTCTGCTTCCTGCTGCTCCTCGACTCTGTCCCACCACACAGACACCTGTAGCTCTACCTGCAGAACTAGAAAAGCAGGTGGGAAAATGCAGGAAACACTTGTGGATGATGGCCCAGTTATGTCCAAGTGACACCAGCATTAACCTGACACGTTTTTATGCTCGTGGTTATTTTGCTGCGTAATTACCACAAGTAACAACTTAATGGGGGAAAATAGAATGGGGACACCTAGGAGTAAGGTTTCCCTCTTGTACGTTAGCATGTGCTGTACGTGTCTTTGAGACTTCTTAGTAAAAAATGAGCTGCGTTGACAGCTATCTTCCTCAAAGGGTAGTTTTTGGAGTTTTGCTCACTGAACACCAAACTCTTGACTCTAAGAGTTGAGGAGTTGGGCCATTCAGGTAGTTATTTGTATTGTAAGTATTTTAAATTTTTTGGTATATTTTGATATTTTAAAAACACCTTCCTGGCTGGAGAGAGACTGCCTTTCCCTGGACTATCCAATTCTTAGAGAAGGCAGAGGCCCCAGCCCAGAGCATGTTTCTGAAATCCAGAGCCAGCCCCCTCCGTCTGGCCCATTCATCTCAGGAGGCCATTTCCCTCTGCCCTTATCACCCCAGGGCCAGGTGCAGCTGACTTGGGGCCACCTTTGTAGCTTCGAGCCCACCAAAATGATTCAGCTAACCAGTCCCAGGCTCTCCAACCTGCCTTGCCTTTCTGGCAAAAACCCAATAAAGGCCATGACCTAAAGCTTCTCCTCACTCCTGCCTTCTGCCCCCTGACACCCAGGTGGCTTTGTAACTGGATCCCTAATGGTTTCTCTTGAGTCCACCTGCCTGCAGCGGCCCAAAGAAATGCACAAGCAGGAGTGTGCAGTCTAGGAAGGAAAGAATTTACTATTGAATCAGCGAATTCGGAGGTGGGGAGCTGGTGCTCCTCATGGCATATAGGTTACAGATTACATGGGGAAAAGTCACAAGACACTGTGGGTTAAGGGTTTTAATTTGTGCTGGGAGGTGAGGTCAGGGTAATAAATCATTTCTTCAGGTCTCCAGCACAGTGCTGAGGGCCTTTCTGGTGTCCCTCTGTCTGGTCTCACGGGAAACTAGCCAGGGGGTCGTTCAGCCTTAGGGCTCAGGAGCTGAACATAATTGAGGTCAAGATGTTATCTTCAGCCCATCAGGGGGCAGGACCGTAACCATTAGTTAGGTCTGGGCTACTGTCTTCTGCTGCCTTGGGGTAAAGGCTAGGTCTCCAGAGGTATAAACAGAGAGAGGGTGAGGTTTCTACAGGTAGGATTTAAAGCTAAATTTAATCAAAGTCATAAGGACCCTTGGTTTCGTCTCTCCCAGGCGGCCCCGTGAGGCAGGCCGTGCCTCCTGAGAGTAGGACCTGTGCTGTGATAACCTTTGTTTTGCCCTGAGCCGTCTGCATAATTCTAAAGGGAAGGGGTGAGGGGGTCGGTGGGAAGACAGAGATGGATTTCATGGGAAACATCCTATTTAAAGTGATACAGAATGATACGTGAGAACAGACGCCGTCCTTGGACAGGGATGGTCAGTGCCTCGACCTCTTCTGTGCACGTCTCCCACATTCCTTCTTTCAAACTCAGCTTCCCCGGGGAGGAAACAACACATTTAAATATTCATCATTCTGCGCAGCCAACTCCTGATTCAAAAAGCCTGGCAACTATTAATAGAACAGATAATGAAGCACTTTTTACCAAATCTGTGAGCAGACTGATTAATCCGGTCTGCGTGTTTGTGGGGAGAGATGAAAGGGAGGGAGATAATAGCTGCTGATGAGAGGGCGCCGGCTGCCACAAGGCCCAGTGATCACTTCAGTTCCATGAGATGATTATTTTTCCCCCTCGCGCCATTAATATCCAAATACACTAAATGCAAATGTGGGGTGTAATTAGTTTTAAAAATATCTGAATTGTTTAAAATGCTATTTTTTTTTTTTGAGTTTTATACATTTTCCAGAGGATTTTCTATTTTGTAAGGAGCCAGCTCTTGGGTTTACTGACCTATTTTAGTGTTAGAATCTGCAGTCTAGCTCCCTTCTTGTGCACAGACATTTATTATATATTTTATTACTTCTTCCCGGTCACCTCAGGGCTCCTTCTTTCTGTAAAGTCTTGTGTTAATGGCTTACTTTGGGACTGTTAGTTTGAATAATGCTTACTTAAAATTACACCTTCACTTCGAGTATTCCAGAGAGTTCCATTTGTCATGGTCTCCGTTTCTTCTTCTTGGGATTTTATATATATTATATGTAACATACCAATTACAGGTACATAATAAATATATCTAATATATTTATCTAATACTCTAATGTTTAACTTTACTTTTTGTAATGGGAGTTTCATGTGTAGTTCACACAGTAATAGAGAGAACCGTGAATCAAGACTGCAGACCCCTAGAACACTCACAATTATCAGGGTCTTGCCAATCTTTTTTCACATATGCAGGATATATGATTCCATTTTAATCACAAATGCTCCATTTTTGTAATTATTTTTACTAGATTTCTCTGCTCAATATTATTTAATTGCTTATTAACTTCTCTCTTATTCAAGTACTCTTTATTTTTAATAAGATGTTTCACTTTTTAACGTATGCAATGCACATCTTATTTGATTTCCCCTTTCCTAGTTATTGTCACCTGTCATTGGCTCTGATTTCTCAGTGGCAATGGCTGGATCATAGGAATGTTGTTCATTTTTTTCCTCTTTGTACAACAATTAATGTTTTAAAAATATTTCGTATGTTTTGTGGAATAGAGGAAATGTAAAGGAGCAAAACCCTCTTACTATCAGACGCAGGGTCGTCAAGTCCTGGTCCCCACGCAGCGTAATCTCTGGTGGAAAAAAACAGCAAATCAATCAACGATTCTATGTACTAAGAGCCGCAGAAAAGTGCTGAGGAGTCCTAATGGGGCAGGGACCGGGGGTCACAGGGGAACCAGGGTGCCCTGTGGCCACACACAGGTGGGGATGCAACTCCGAGCCGCGGGCTCTCACACTAAGGCGACAACTACGTCGCTGGGCAATTGCCAGGCCTCTCAGCGTGACCAACGGGCTCTGTTTCGTGAGGGAGCCGGGCTGGGACAAGAGGTGAGTGTCATGAGTGGTCTCCTGAGAAGTCACGTCCACCTGGGAGACTTTCCCCACCTTCTGGCCTCAAACTCCCCTCTAGTCCGATGCAGTAATGGGTTTACTTCTGTTTTCTTGCTTTCACAGGAAAGCAAGGGAACAGGGCTATTTCTTAATTATCTCAACATCTTCACGGCCCCAGCATATTCCTTATGACACAGGAAGTTCATAATGAATGTTTGTTGAGCAGAATTAATGCAGCTAAAATTAGATTTGTGTTCCGGCGCTGTAGGAAGCGTTGTCATACATTTGTACAGGGAAAGATAAAAAAGTATTTATGATGATTCATAAATAGGTGCTTGTCATGTATCTTGATTAACTTTCTCAAAGTGTAAGTTTTCTGGAAATAAACACACCAATTCAGATTTATAAGTAAAAGCAAAGCAAAACATGCCTGTACCTGGCTGTGTCACAGGTTGCTCAGTGTAATTTCCAAACCATTTATTATTTCTCTGGATAAACGAGTCTCTGCAGGGCTGGAGTCTGTGGATGGGTCGGAGGACTGTTCACACAATTTCTCAAGCCGGACTCCTAGAGATCTTAGTTTCTCCCTTGCCTTTGTAGCGCCTTCGCATCGCTAAATTCCGTTTGTCCTTTAATCCTCACAGCTATGACCTTATTGCAGAGGCTCATCTTTCACGTTTAGCTCATAGCGGTGCCCTGTCAGCGACTCTTCTGCCTTTTGGTTCAGGTCTTTGGCCTTTGATCAGTCCCCGCACTACAGTGAAATGCGTGTAGGACTAAGTCAGTGCGTCGCCTGAAGCTAATAGGTGGCTCCCATCACCCAGGCTCCTGGCACGACTTCCACGACTTGGCCTCGCCTGTCTCGCTTTCAATATTGCTTCTCACTCCTGCCCTCTCCCCTCAAAATAATATTCTGAGAACTCTACTCTCTGGAGGCCATCTAAACACCGTCCGTCCTCATTCTAGCCCTGGAAGGTGGGGCTCAGTTGGTGGGAGCAGCGTCCTGTGCACCAAAAGGTGGCAGGTTCGAGTCCCGTCAGGGCACATGCCCAGGTTGTGGGTTCGATCCCTGGGTTGGGGCACGTTTGGGAAGCAACAATTGATGTTTCTCTCTCTCTCTCTCTCTCTCTCCCTCCCCCTCCCTTCCTCTCTCTAAAGTCAATTTAAAAAATTGTCTTTGTTCTAGTCATATCAACTAACACTTCATGTGCTATCCCCAGCAGAATTAATAAGCCAACTATTCCTTTCTGTGTAATATTAATATGGAATTTGAATATTCTATGATTTCACTTATTCTACTGTTACAGTTATTTATCCACATGTCTGTCATCGAAACTTTTCTTCAATGTCCCTGCACTAAACTGGGAATCATATTGGTTTTTTTTGTTGTTTTTTAAAATATATTTTTATTGATTTCAGAGAGAGGAAAGGAGAGGGAGAGAGAGAGATAGAAACATCAATGATGAGAGAGTCACTGATCGAGCCCGCAACCCGGGCCTGTGCCCTGACTGGGAATCGAACCCCGACCGCCTGGATCCCAGGTCGACGCTCAACCGCTGAGCCACGCCCGGCCAGGCCATATTGGTTTTTAAGTCTGTAGAATCCCTCAGAGCAGCGGATATATGTTAAAGTGAGAATAAGGCTTGGTGAAGACGGTGGCCTTCCTTTGACAGACAGGAGGACCTTCTTCAGCTGGGCATTTAGCTCACTGTCTCTTCCGAGCCCTCTCTGGTTTTAGGCAGGAGTTGTGAATGATTTTACTCAGCGTCTGTCAGTCCAATAGCGCTTTCCCTTGTGTTTTGAACGAGACAGTCATGAAGATCCGCTTATAAAATCATGTAAAATAAGTGTGAGGATGAGAAACCCTTTATGTTGTTGTTCTGACCGAGTCCCTCCCATAGCTTTGCTGAAAGACAACCTACCTGAGTCCAGGTGACGTTGCTGCTGTTGAAATGATGAAGAATCCATTTGCAGTGTACGGGGTTCTCTGTTTTTATTTATTTTATGAAGATCATAAACCTGAACTGCTATTTCTTCACCAGGTGAGGGAAGAGAAGGGAACATTCTTTTTCCACTTTTATCACCACAATGAAATTTGAAAATCTTGAAGGCTCATGTTTTATATACTATTAGGGAGTGATTTCATGAATCATTAAAATGGACAGGTTTTGGAGTTACTATTAAGAAAGGTAATGAACTACTGAAAAGAACTTTTTGAGCAATTGTTTTTAAATGATCTACCTGTCACTTCGCGTGAGCCGGAGCTATTTTGTTGTTAGAATCACGACACAGACAAAGATAAAGCCTTCAGCCTGGGTTCCACAGATAACAGAAAGGACTGTTAAGATTCCATTACTTGAGCAAATCCTAACTCAGGGGAAGAAAACCAGTTTTATGAGACTCTTCCAGCTCGGAGGTCAAATTCTGTGGAAGAAATATGAGCTGAAAGAGGAGTTGTCTGCCAGGACTTCACAGAGCCAGGGGATGCACACCTTCCTCTCCCGTGGAGCTGAAATCCGTCTGGAATAAATTGCGATTTGTATTATGTGGGCTCCATGGTTCGATGACAATGGGAGGGAGGCCGTTGGGAGATAGAGAGTGTGACCAGGTCCTGGGAAATCTCTCTCCTCCCAAAGGCTCATTAAAATGACTGACAGGGTTTGTTACTATGGGGGGAAATCTCAGCCGTCTGGGAAATCAGGGAAAGGTGTCATCTTAATTCAGGAACGCGAAGAATTTCTGCCCCCTTCATCGTCACATGAGCCAGATAGAAGGCACACGGCGCTGAGGACAGCCCCTTCTGTGACAGTAATGAGCCCGAGGAGGGAGCGGGGAGAAAGGGACTTGTCCCTGTCGAGGACCGAGGACGTCCAGGGACAGCAGAGGGACAGCAGAGGGAGGGCCGCCCCAGGCAGCCTCCTGGGCCCCCCGAGGTGTGGCCGACGGTGTCAGACCTCCAGTGGGAGCGGCCAGTACCCACAACGCTATAAAGCGCAGGGGTCTGGCACCTTTGTCTAGACCACACTCACGCTGCTGGGGAGGGAAACCCCCAGAAAAACGCCTCCAGAGTCCTGGACTGAAATGGGGGACTGCTTTCATCTGTTTTTCTATGTTTCTCCCACACACATCAAGAAGAAACAATATAAACACTGTGAGAACCTGTACAGGACCCGTTGATATGATCCCCTCTGAACACTTTCAGATTCCCGTTACATTTAAGCCCAAACTTGATTAGTATAAATCTGTGTTTTGACAACAGGTTAAAGAGAAAAAACGTGGACTGTAACACACTTAAAATAGGGCACTGCCATTTCTCTGAAATATCAGCGTCTTTGATGGCCTTGAGCACTGAAGGGCAAGTGTAGAAAGTACCAAGTTCTAGCCCTCAATTGAAAAGAAAATGGGATTTATACTGTTTTTTATATTTTTTTATTTTTTTTTAACATTGACTGAATGATAGAATCTTTTGGGACACTTATGAAAATTGTGGATACTCACCAAGAAAAATACACCTGACGACATTCACATACAGAAATATTTTCATAAAATTTTAGGAGTTTTATAGCCTCCCTGAAATCTACTTATTGATTCCAGATCACCTCTGTATTAGTCTGGGTTCTCCATAGAAATATAACCAATAGAAACAGAACCAATTCATAGCTACAGGAACCGGCTCATGTGATCACAGCCCGAGGAGTCCCAGGTCTTCAGTTAGCAAGTTGGAGACCCGGGAAAGCCATGGGTGCAGGTCCCGGGCCAAGTCTGAGTCTGAAGGCAGGCGAAGACCAACGTCCCAGCGAAGACAGGCAGAGGGAAAGAAGTCTCCCTCCCTCATCTTTTTTGTTCTATGGAGGCCTTCATTTGACTCAACGCGGCCCCCTCACTGGGGAGCGACAGACGCTGCCTCAAGGGTAACGTTTAACTAAATATCTGGGTACCCCGTGGCGCCGTTAGGTCGACACCTAAAACGCACCATCACCACCTCTGATCTAGAGAAAGCTCTCATGACAACATGAGAGGAAGGCGAGTATTGACACAGGTGCCCAAAGGCCTACAGTGTGGGATTTAAAAAAATGTCTTTATTGATTTCAGAGAGAGAGAGGGAGAGAGAGAGAAACGTCAATGATGAGAGAGGGTCACTGACCGGCTGCCTCCTGCGCGCCCCCTGCTGGGGATCGAGGAGCCCGCACCCCGGGCCTGTGCCCTGCCCGGGAATCGAACCGCGACCTCCTGGTCCATGGGGCGATCCTCAGCCACTGAGCCACGCGGGCTAGGCGAGCGCGGGAGTTGAGCTGGACAGGTTAGTTTGAAAATCTTGGGCAGCCTTCCTCATTTGCCGTGTCATCTTGGATCCATATTACTTAGCACATCGGTTAGAAGCGTCCCCCAAATGGTGAGCACACTGGTGTAGTCTCAGAGGAAAAGAATAGGCTCCTTAAACTTAAAATTACAGTGGAAGCAACAAGCGTCGCATTGCGTACTGAAAAATCAGAGACAAACAGGGAAGCTTTAGTAGGAAAAATATCCGGTTGGCATCTCCCAAGGAACCCGAGAGCGCGACACCCTTGCCTCAGGCTAAGCTAACCCGTGAGTAATTCTAGGGAGATGTTTGCCCTCACTGACAATTTTTTGAAACAGGTTAGCATCCAAAAGTCCTCAAACAATCATGAGGCTTATTTTAATCCACCACACTAGCAAAATATTTTTTGGAGTCCTGGTGAGGAGCGACACAGAAAGTGCGTTCATGTGCACACAAGTAATAGTGTAATTTATTTCAGTTCACTAGAAAAAAATTTTGGCAAGAGATTTAAGAGCATATTTCTATCCTTTTATTCCATAATCCCACATCCTAGAACACATTCTAAGAAAATAAACAAAATTTAAGAAAAGCTTGACACACAAAAACATTCATTTCACATTATTTGCAAACATATCAGTTGAGGGTCAAACATCAGATGTTCAACAAATGGGAATTAGGTAAATTACAGATAATGAGAATATTATTGCATTTATTATACTTATAAGGATTTTATAACAGCATGGAGAAGTTCTGTGTTACAACATTAGCTAAAAAAAATCCCAGACCCAATAGCATACATGCAGCCATAGCATCTAGCTATTGAAACAGTGTAAAAAAAACAAAACCAAACGATTGAGAATGGTTGGCTTTGGGTGGTAGCAATTGAGTGTCTTCTCCTTCTATTTTTATTTGCATAGCTCAAATTTGAAATGAAAGAAAATGCTTTCTTCATAGTGAGAAAAATTAAACAAAAGGGGAACAATTTAATGTGCAAAATCGGGCAAGACAGAAATAATCTTTAAAAAAAAAATCTAATTCAGCACTGGCTTGTGTAGATTTTTGGGTTTTCATTTGACCAAGTGCCTTTCTTCTTTCTGTGAAGTTTTCTTAAAAAAAAGAGTAGTGTTTGGCGATGTGGAGAAAAAAGACCTAACACATCCCCCAATTCTGTGTCTTTGAATTTACTCTCTTAAGTTACAGTCTAATACAGAAAAACTGACAGGCGCTGCCTGCGGGAAGCCAAGAGTGAATCTGACTGCGCGGGGATGGACCGTCCCGAGGCTCTGAACGCCGGAGGCCAGGACACCCAGACCCTCCAGCAGTGAGAGGAGCGCGGTGCAGTTGAATCTGGCAATTTCTTCTTCTGCCCACAGAGAACAAAAGCGAGAGCTTAACAGCGATAAACTGTGCGGAGCACTCAGACGCGGGAGGCAGGGGTGAAGCTGCGGGAGAGGTGTCTCCGCTCTGACTGATCGGCCCCACCGCCCACGCTCGGGAAATGTTACAGGAAAGTCTTTAGACACTTAAATCCATTCTTTCCTGATTTCACAAAAAATGGTGGGCTGAGACTGGAGTCCTTAGCGCTGACAGATCGTCACGGGTCTGGGCAATCTGAGGCAGTTAGGAAAATTCCCTACAGATCCAGACACGCTGAGCGTAACCCGTTTCTTTGTCCGTCGTGAGCCAGGGAAGTGCAAAAGGTGCCTCGTGATCGGACTGAGCTCTCCGGTTTGACTTGTGTCCTTCTGACGCGATAGTGTGTCTGCCTCCTACTCTCATCTTCGCTTCCCTCTTCCTTGCCCAGAAACATCAAAATATGCAGTTTTTCTTATTAGTTCCAGGGTGTTTCTTTAAAAAAAAAAAATTATTTATTATTTATTTATTTTAGAGGAGAAAGGGAGAGGGAGAGAGAGAGAGAAACATCAGTGATGAGAGTCATTGATTGGCTGCCTCCTGCACGCCCCCTGCTGGGGATCGAGCCCACAACCCGGGCCTGTGCCCTGCCCGGGAATCGAACCGCGATCTCCTGGTTCATGGGTAGATTCCCAACCACTGAGTCATGCTGGCCAGGCAGTTCCAGGCGTTTCTTAGTGGCTCAGTCAAGCAAAAGTAGAATTTGTAACTTTCCTGGCCCCATTGTCCACTACTGCCACTCACAGGACATCTCATCCAAACGTAGGGACCTCTTCTGGGGCCACATCCCATCTCCGCCCGTTTTCGAGTCTTGGTGCTATCTTTGCACGTCCCTTGTCGTGAGCACCTCTGCCCTGTGACCTGCGGCCTCTCTTGCCTCCACCAAGGTGCTGAATAAATAGCTCAACCTACCAACATTTGCCCAAATGCCAACTTGATGGCTGTATTTCTGGAACTTTCAATGCTGTTGAATGCACTTGAAAACAGTCATGATGTGCCATGTGCTGAACTGGGAGGCATTCTCTCTTGCCTTTGGCTGTGCTTCATTTGAGAGGCTTGAACCCTGGAGCCTTGCGCAGTGTAGAGTGCAGACAGCTATTTCCACTTTTAATGACATCTCCTGGTCTCACGGGGTGTCAGATGGAGCCCTTAATAGGCCCAGCTGGGTAAGTTGAGATGGATTTTCTACCACACTCAACACTGCGGCTCCTCACCACCTGCTGCGGTGTTATTTACGGGCGCTTCTGACCAACTTCTTTCTCCAGAATTCATTCTGTCCTAGGAGGCCTACTGTTGCGAATAGACTCTGGAAGGGCCCCCTCACTAGTATTAAGCTTGGGGAGCTCAGCTTTGATTTAATCCAGGGGGTTCCCTGTGGAGACACACTTTAATTTGTCAGAGGTGGGGCTCCCACACCTCAAACCGGCGAGGTTCCTGCTCTGTGCTGCTGGGCTCCTTTGAGGCTGCGGGCACCCACCTCTTTCCAGACCTGCTCCAGCTTTTACTTTCCACCGGACTCTCTTGCGGCCTGTGTGTGCAGCTTCAGTGTCCTGGCCAGGGCGTGGGTCCCCTCCCACCTTGGCTGTGCAGGTGCAAACCTCCAGGCAACCCTGATGTACGGAGAGTGTACCCAGCCCCCATGACTGTCTCACCTTCTAACACTGCCTGTTAACCCCCCAGCTAATCTTCGGGGCCATCACCTGCTGCAAACAGAACCACCACCTCGGGCACGCTGCTGGCTCCCTCCGCTCGCCCGCCAGGAGATGCCCGCTGTGACCCACAGGCCTCCACGCCAGTCACGTGGGCCTCCGCCAGCGGGCGCGGCAAAGGGGCTGCTTTGCACAGTCGCTGCGTCCTGCTCCGAGGGCCAGGGCCGCTGGGCGGTGGTCGGGGCAGCTCCAGGCGAGGGTGCGGGTGACTCGTGCCGCTCTGGTCTGAAGTTCAGTCGTTTTCAGGAAGAAGTTCTCAGTCTGGGGTACGCCTTCGGTCAGTTTCCATCCGGCCCTGACGTGTCCGTCGCCTCCCTTGTGCTTTACAGTAACATTTGGGAAGAGGGCTTGTTGGGCTCCACGTCCCATCACCCCGGCAGTGAGGACTGGGGAGCGCGGATTTTACAGGTTAAACTTGTAAAGGCATTTGAAAGTGAACAGAAAGACGCACCGCAAAAATGAGTCAGAAAATAAATGGCCTGTGTATCATTATTGAGCATAGAACTCGAGGACAAGCTCCAGCCAAGAGACAGACATCAAAATGTAAGACTCAAGAACAGGAAGGTCATGAAATAAATAGACTTGTAGACCTTTTGTTTTTAGAAAAACATGTTTTGTTTTTTTTTTATTGATCTCAGAGAGAGGAAGGGAGAGGGAGACAGAGAGAAACATCAGTGATGAGAGGGGGCCATGGGTCGGCTGCCTCCTGCACGCCCCCTGCTGGGGATCAAGGAGCCCACGACCCGGGCCTGTGCCCTGACCGGGAATCGAACCAGTGACCTCCTGGTTCATAGGTTGACGCTCAACCACTGAGCCACGGTGGCCAGGCAAGACCTTTTTCTTTAAAATCTTAGGTTGAAAATCAGATTTAGAAATGTAATTGTTTTTATGGCCTTAGTTATTTTTCCGGGAGTTTTTGTGGTGGTTGTTGCCAATGGACAGACGTGGCCCTTTTTATACAATATTTTATTCCCACGTTGATTTTGCTCCTTTCCCAGAACGTTGATGCTATTTTTCCTGTCATGACTGTCATTTGTCTGTCCTGAAGCCATCTCCTGTCCACTTAGAAAGCAAATGGTGTTCCTTTTCAGCAAGTTCTAAAAATGACAGAATTATTTGCATGGTTGGCAGCTTGCACCAAAGGACTTAATTTTATAAAGATACTTAATTGTACTCAGCAGAAGCAGAATTACATAAAACACCATAAAAGCCATCTTTACTTCTAATTAACTTGAATAACTTCTCCTGCCTCCGAAGAGTTTATATTAAATTAACTGAGCCACTTTCCCCCTTATCTTTTCTTTTCTTTATTTAAAAAGGGGCATTATCTTCCTAAAGCCCTTCCTCATATCTTTTCCTCTAAGTTATATGAATGTTCCTGTGTTAACAGATTTACAATCTAGAACTTACGCTATGATCTCTGTTAAGGGCTTTGCATGGAAAAAAACTGGAGCTGTATTAAAATATTCGCCCTTTAGAAATCCCTGTCTGGCTTGCAGCCTGGGCTTCTGTTCTCCTACCCTCATTTAAAAACCTACTTATAAAAACCAGGAAAAAAATGAAAATTCATAACATTGAAAAGTAATGAGATATTTCACGGATCTGGAAGGAATTTGCACCATTTAAAAGGTACATGGAGTCGAGTTGGAGCTCACAGCCAGCAGCTCATCTTGACAAATACTTCACTCCCGGATGACTTTATGAATTTATTTTCTCCGCAGGTTCCGACTGAAAATATATAATGCTTAGAAACTTAGGCAATAGAGCCGGTACTAGCTCAGGAAGCACCTCTATTAATAATTTTCCCTCTGCGTCTCTTTGAAGTGTTACCAGGACTGCCGCACGAGCAGGGAAGAACGAAAATAAGGATTTTGGGGAAGCCGGGAGCAGGAAGGGACAGACGCTGTGGGGATGAAACTTTTGACGAGCATGCATTCTTCCTCCTGTGGGTAAAAAAATACATAAAGAATATAAAAAGGCAACGGCAAATCTCGAAAAACTGCGTGCAGGAGTTCCAAGGTTAAAGATGAATACCTGGGTCCGGGGTCCCCACGTCCGCTCCCAGTTTGGTGATTCTCTGGGGGACTCAGGGGACTCAGCTCACAGTCCCACTCACAGAGCAGATCAGCAGTGGGGACAGGTGCGGGTGAAGGCCAGAGGAGTCCAGGGGCAAGGTTTGGAGGCTCCTCCCCGATGGGCCCACAGAGGGCAGGTCTAATTCCAAAGGGCATCACCTGTGGCAACCCCTGGGAAATGTCGTCTCTCTGGGAGGCTCATTGGAGGCTCGGTGCCCAAGGACTGGACTGGTGGTGACCCCAGGGTACCCCCGGCCTAGCATGTACCCAGGCTCCCAGAAGGAAGGCAGGTGTCGGACACAAGCCACGTGGCTTGTTCAAACGGGCGAAGCGCAGGGAGCGAGCCGCTCGTCAGCGAGGACCAGCCAGGACTCTCCCAAAACGTAAGTTGCCAGGTGCTAAGCTAACCGCGGCCAGCCTTGCAAGTCAGTCTTTCTAAGGCTAGCGGCTTCAGACCTGCCATCTTGTCTCTTTTCTGCATAATTCACAACCTTTGTTTTAAAACAATTCTATAAATCGGGACTAAAAAGGCCACGTCGTTAATCAGAAGAACGGATAAAACGCGTGGATAGGCAATTAACACATTTTAAAAATACCAATGTCGAGGAAAAACACGAAAATATTTATAATTCACCAGAAATAAGAGGCGTGCAAACCAAGCCTGTCAACTTAGGTTTTTGTTTTTTCAACATGACATCCCTGGTGGTGTTAATAGTGCTGGGAAATTGGTACTTCCGTGGACTGCTTCTAAAGGGTGAGATTCAGCTCAGCTCCCCTCTCTCTCTCTCTCTCATTCTTTGAACGTTGACATTCATTTTCAGTTATACTAAGGAAGAATTAGATATGCCAAAAAATTCTGGGTTAAGAATTTTCACTGCAGGATTATGTAATAATATTAGAAATGAGAAATAACCCAAATGACCTACATTAAGGAAATAAATATATTGTACTTCATCTATATAATTGAGTACTAGGTAGCCACTAAAATCATGTTGCAAAACAGTTGTCTCCATGAGGAGAAAAGCTATCCCCCCCCAAAAAAAAGATAGAATAGACTAAGGAGGTGATCAATACAAAATAATGCTTGACAAAGGGTAACAGCAAATTGGTTGGACAAGATGAGTTAAGTCACTATGTGGCTTTGAAAACATTTTTTATTCCATTTTTGTAGTAAAACTATTGTAGAAATAGGTAAAAATACTTGATACGAGCACTAGCCAGGATTACGGCTCATTCCGACCTGCCCCACGGGGCGGCCAACTCGTGTGTCTGATTGCCCTACGATACAATCGTAGCTGAAACACTTCCCAACGAAGCATAAAATCTCTTGTCAATGGACTTTGTAACGGTGTTTGTCAAGAGTATTAAGAGGAGAAATCAATTAAATTACAGAAGAACCCTGTGATTCAAAAGGAATTACCTGAGGACACGTGCGGGGCTGGCCCCGCGGACCGGCCGCCCGGCCCGGTTACCGCAGTGGGGGCCCTGGCAGCAACGCAGCATCGCCGCGCCAGGGAAATCTCTCCGCGGTCGGACCCGTCGGGATTTCACGGTCGGAAGCGTTACGCATTTGTCAGTCCTGTTCAACTGTTTGCAGCGAAGTGACTCAATCATACTGTTCGTGTCACTCAGGAAAAAAATAGAAGTGACGCCGTCTAAAATTAGCTTGTGTACTAACTGCGGGCAATTGGTCTCTGTCCAGAGACATTTTCCTACCGTGGATAGATTCCTGTTATGAAACTTAGAGCCCATTTGCGACAAGTCACAGCCCATTAGCCAGCTGTTCTCTGCTATAGACCTTGCTTCCTGTAGCATAAAGATTTGACTTTCACGATAATTTAAAAATATTTTACACGCATTAAGAAATGACAGCAAATACAATCAGCATCTCACATGAGAGCCATCATTTCGCTAAACACAGGTATAAGGACGCAATGAGGAAAACAGGGGCGGTTCAGCCCTGGCCCGTGTGGCTCCGTGGGCTGTACACTGTCCATGCTGGTGCGCACTTGGCAAATTTAATTTTTAATTTTTTTCTAAATATAAACATGTCTTTAGCAGCAAAGAACATTTTGAAACTACAGGAAGTATAAGGAATGAAATGTTTTGCTCATAATCCCACTACTCTGGATAAAACTGAACACCGCACCATTTATATGGTCGCATTTTTTAATGTCCATGTTGAGTGTGCATGTGTGTACATACGTGTACACACATAAATACACAATCGGGACTGTGCTCTATGTGCCTTTTAAATCTTTTCATCTAATTTTTATCACTGCAGGACTTGCATGTATTTTTAAAAGTCAAATGGAATTGTCAGGCTTGTACCAGAAAGGAGGTGTCTCCTCGTTTATTCCTCCCACTCCCGATTCCTGCTGCTTGGTGACGACTCCACTCCACTCTTGTAGCTGTTTCTGCTGGGGCTCAGCTTTAGGTTCCTGAAGAGCCTACTTATGCTCCTCGGGCCTAATGATGGAGTTCACAGTTTTATCAGCTTCCTTCCTGCGAAGAGATTGTGATTTTATTTTCTTACCCCGTTTACCTCCGCACACCAGCACTCCATCTCCAAGGCCCATCACACGTGGACTCCTGGACACCACTGTGTTAGTTTTCCTAACGCTGAGACATTTGCGTGCCTTTAGATCTTTGTCACGTAAGCTTTCACAACCGTTTTCTTCAGTAACGCGAGGAGTTCTGCTTTTATTCTTACTCATGTGTTTTCTCCTACCTGCTTTCTTTGAAGTTGCATTTTCAGATTTGAGGAGTGACTCAGAAATTTATGAACATCATATTTTATTTAATAGTAAATGCAATTATAGAAAAAGCAAGACTTGATAAAATGGCCAACAACCAGGACAAATGTATTTGTAATAAATCATCACAACATTTTTCATCGGAGGACTGATAAAATAGATAAATAACTTGCAAGTGTTACTGAGAAAGAAAGGGGAAAACAGGCCTGTGAGCTCCATGGGAATGAGAGTGTGACATACAGGAGGATTTAAAAAATCTTGAAACTCTGCTACATATAAGTGAAGGGCAGCAACTTAGAAAACAGAGATAAACAACATGATCTCTTGACAAAAATAAAAACTACCCAAATTACCCAAGAGGACGTGGGAAAACTTCATGGACCAATTAGAGTAGAACAAATCCAGGAGGTAATAAAAACATCCCGGTGAAAAGGGCGCCCGAGCCAGGTCTCTTCACAGCCGACTTTCACATAACCCACGAAAGACCGACAATGCCACTGAAACCAGCCCTGGCCATAAAGAAGATGGAAGTCTTCCCGGTCTCATTTAGAAAGCCGGTAAAACTTTAATAATCAAACTTTATCACGAGAGCATCTGAAGGTATAGAGAATCTCAAGAATAGGTAAAAGCCAGGTCATTTCGAATGAAAGTTTAGCAAGAGAACCCAGAAATACATCGAAAGATGAATACATTATGACCAAGTGGGAGTTCACACATAAATGAAAAAAAGTGGTTAAATAGGAAAGTATGTTTTATTAAAGAGGAAAACCACTGGCCCAAAGTGGAGTCACGTGTCCTCTTATCTCCGGGACATTTTACTGAGCCGGCTGAGCTGGACAGTGAACAGAACAGACACTTTATTCTTTGCCCATTCCCTCCCCCCCCCCCCCCCCCCCCCCGCCAACTTTGGGATCATTTCCGCCGCCTTTTGAGTGAAATCTTGCACAGAGCTCCAAACTCTGGGTAACTGTCGATACTAAAATTCCCCGTTGCACCTTTGGCCCTAAGATCGGTTCCTCTCAGTCACCGAAACGCCTGCCCTCGGTCCTGCTCAGACCCCGAGCGCCGGGTAAGTCCCGGTGCCCCTGCGCTCTGGCCCACGCCAGCCGCACCAGCGGAGCCGGAGCAGGGCGCAGGGCGTGGGCAAGCCCACCTCCTCCCGGCTGTCCTCCAGCCCTGTCCTTGCTTGCTGACGGCTGGGCCTTAGGAGAGGGCTGGGGAGGGAGAAGACGGACTGGAAGAGGCGGGCAGCTTTACTTACCGACCCTGCTGCAATCTGGCGCCCGACACGGGCGGGTCGTTGCCGATTCGGGACGCTTTGGGTGGTCCTCTCCCACAGCTTTTCTCGCAGCCACCTCCTTGCCCTGCCCTCCTGCGTCTACAGGGAAGGGGCTCTCCCTCCTCAGGCTCCTCCACCTGGCTAGAAGCCCTGCTGGTCTGGGTCCTTTTCGGGGTGACCCCCAAGCCTTCCTGGGTGCCCCCCTCCCTCCTGGGTGGCAGGCTTTTCTGGGTCCAGAAGAAAAGGCCGCCGTTCCCGCTTCCTCCAGCCCTCCTTCACCCAGCTGCGGTGCAAACATGTCACCAGCTGCGGTGCAAACATGTCACCTCTTCCCGAGGCCGGGTGATACCTGGTTCCTCTGCTCCCGCCAGCCCTGCGGCAGTGGTCCCTACGCTTGATGTGCTATGAAATTACCTGGGGTCGTAAGACACCCACATCTACCTCCCGCTTCCAGATATTCTTCGTTAATTGCTGTTGAATGCAACCCAGGCACGGACATTTTTAAAAACATCCAGTGATTCTAACACCCAGCAAAGGGTACACCCACTGTTCTAGGGGATACATGACAATATATCACAATGACCATCTTGTGACACCCCCTCCCCCCAGCTGGCTCAAGGCTCTCTCGGTGGCCGTCACCCTGATACTGGCAACTCTCTCCAGCCACTTCTCTGCACTGACCTACTGTCTGTCTCCTTCGGGCCGTGGAAGCTCCCGACACCTGCCATCTTCTAAAATTCGGAGCATTATGAAATCTGAGTCCAAAAGCATCATACCTTAACATCCAGATGTTCCACAAACGCTCCTGAAACTGCGAGTAGGAAGACACAGAGTGAGTGATTATGTAGTTTTTGGATACGAATATTCATAAGAGCGAACTATTGAATGTATCACTACCTAGAGAAATAGCAGAAATAATTTTAGCCCGTTCTTATTAAATATCACACAGTCGAATGCTTATTTTATAGCTCCCACCCTGAGATGTGTTTATTTTTACTTGTATTCAGATTTTGGACGCTTTTGAAGGGAAGTAAAGTGTGTTAACGCCTTCGGCGGGCTCGTGGCCGCGTGAGGGAGGCGCGGGGTCCGCGCCCCGCCGGGCAGCCGCCGGCCCGGAGCAGCGCAGACCTGGCGGAGGGTCTGCGGCAGCCGAGCCGGCGAGGCTTGTGCTCTGCAAATTAGATATACGCAGGCAAGGAAAAGGCTCCTGTGCTCTCCTTCTACAGTTATGCTCCGTTCCTTACAATATTTCCCTTAAATAAGACGATTGGGACTCTCAAACCTGGTTTCTGATTTTGGCAAAATAAATCTGCAAAAAAACCACCTTTCTTCCGGGGCATACAATTCGAAATCAAAGCCATTTACAGTGCAATTTGGCAGACTGCAATCCAAAACCAGGGCTATTTAGAACTTCACCAGCCCAAAATTAAGGAAAAAAACCAAAAAGGATTAGAACGGGTTTCTTTTTTCTTTTTGGAAACGTTTCTTTTAATTAAAAGTTCCTTAATCTCTTTTGAGAGCAAAAGCACAGAAAGAAAAACCTCATTAGAGAGGAAGTGCAGCAGCCAGGGTCCTGGCACAACACAGATAAACAGACGCAGTCAAGCCGGGTAGTCACGGGCGAGTTTAAGGAAGATCTGCGGCCAGGGGGCCGGCGGGCGGGCGCCTGGTCTTGGGGCGCTCCCGGGCTCGATGGGGCAGACGCAGGAGGCCGTGAACCAGCACCCGGAGACCTGGGGGCTGCGTGGAGGGGTCCACGGCCTCAGGAGAAGCAGGGTGACGGTCTGGTCCGTGCAACCCTGCGGGGAGGAAACCAGGGGACTAAACACCCTCCCGGCTCTCCTTCCGTCCCCCTGATTTCTTGTTACTGCTTCCTCCTGTCTGAACTCAACTGGGAGCCAGAGGTCAAAGTTCAGTTCTTAGTGGTCAGCGTCCTAGGGCACGGAGCAAGGGGCGGGGGTGGACACTGGATCCGAAGGGACAGACAGAAGGTGTCCGTACAGTCCGCCCTTGAGCTTCATGCAGGCACCAAACCCATGTCCTCACCACAGGGAGCACGGCCTGTCTCAGGAGCTGACCTATCATCACGGGGAGACATCTAGACAGACGTACTTTTCCCCGACGCCTAAAACGTTAGCTACGGCTAGGGGTCTGTGCATCGGGTGACGAGAGCGAGAGGAAAGGAGTTCACAGTTGCTGTAAAACAGCTGCCGTGGTCCCCAGTTTTGTGGCTCATCGCAGGACGTGCTGGTGGTCGTGGCTGTCTTTGTCCCCACCTGGCCTGTATTGTCCTCTATTTATTTTCTATTGAAGTTTTTCATGTTGACATTACTGCAGGAGTCCCCATTCCCCCCCTTCCTCTGCCCACCGCGTGTTCCCTTTATACTGTTAGCACCTCGTCAGATGGGGCCCTTTGCCTGGTAGGATGGCCCGGATTTTTATTGTTGGGCCCGGAGGCCCTGAGGTCTCATCTTTATTGGACGGCCGGAGCTCTCTGGCGACAGGGACTCTCCTGGGCCTAAGAGAGACCCTCCGGGCCGGAAGACAGTAGGAGGAACCCACGGGATTAATCGCATCTGACAGTGGTGCTATCTCCCTCCTCCGTCTGTCTGCCTGGTGACCTGTGGGGTCCCAAGTGGCCAAGGATGGTCTCAGCGTCCAAGTCATGGAGTCATGACTGTGTTCCCCAGGGAAAGCGCCCCTCCCTTGGGAATGAGGCTGAGACTGTGGGGACTAAGGAGGCAGAGGCTGGGGAGTGAGAGCAAAATTCCTTAGGGGTTTGATTAGGAGCCAGCTCCGTGCCTGGGTCCTGACCCTGGCTGTGGCTGAGATGGCACCACAGCAGCCACCCCTTAAGGAGTGTAGTCCGCCCTCTAAGACAACACCTGTCCCAGCAGAGCACGGTCTCCCGCGGGAGCGGTGACCGGCCCTTCGGCTCCTGGGAGGAGGTGTGGGGTGAGCACAGAGCCGCAGGGCTGCACTTTGGGTCTTTGCTGTAAGATTTGTTCCTGGAGCAGAAGCAGGGTCTGCCGAGTTGCACGGTGACAGATAAGACATTCTGGGGCAGGGAGGACTGCCTTCTACCAAGACCATGCGTCTGTCCCTGTGTAGACAAGTCACTCTCCCCCCGTGACAAAAGAAGTCCAAGATGACAACTTGCCATCAGGTGACAGGTGAGGGATGTCACGTTGGGGCTTGGTGTCCACCGGAGGTGAGGGGAAGTCCACGACCCATCTCACCTTCGTACCAGCCAAGCGGGTGAGGTGATGGGAGACGTGATAGGTGACCCAAGCGCTTTCCGAGTATTCAGTGGGGCCATTTAGCTCTTGAATTCCCTGGGGAGGTGGCCTTTGATTTTGGTTTACTCTCTAGGTGAGGTTAATGGAAGGGGAAACATTTCCAGAAGCTGCCATCTGGCCTTTTCTACTACAACAGTCTTCACTCCATTAATCAGGAAATGAACAAGGACATTTCTCAGTGACTAAGTGTATTTATCTTTACTGTATTTCCTGGGTCTGGAGGAACACCACAGATGGACCCACAGTCTCACTTGCGCCACTGTGGGAAGAACTCAGGTGAGGGGTCCATCTATCACCTGGCCGCCGCTGAGCCCATCTGGCTAGCGGGTCAGAGTGACGTTCCAGGTCTCCAAGGGTTGGAATCAGGTCAGGGCAGGCGTCTATGAACCTTGGAACACCCCTGTTCTCACTGCTTATTTATGTGAGTTAAAGTTGTTAGATTTCTGCTGAAAGTCTGGAGAGAAGATTCCTGATATAATCCTGAAGCCACATTGCAGGTGCTTCTGACCTTCAGACGCCCTTGTGTCGTTCCGATCTGCATGTTAGAATCACCCGGGCAGCCTCACAGAGCAGTGACGCCCGCGTCCCACCCCCGAGGTTCGGATTGGCTTGGCGGGGGCTGTGATCTGCGCCTTGTGGATCTGAAACCTCCCCGAGTGCTTTTGATGTGACTAAGCGTGAGACTCCCTGCTGTCCAGTCGAGTCGCCAGGAGCAGGAGAGTGGTGGCTTTTGTACTTTTTACCACGCCCCCCGGTGATTCTGAAAGAACCGGGAGACCTCAGCCGAGCGTGTGCCTGCGTCCTCTCGGGGACCTGCCTGGCCATGAACGCCACCCCCGCCGCTCGAGAGCGCGCGGACCGGTCCTGTTTCGTTGCATAGGTCGGAGCAAACCTCACGCTCAATCGTCTTCCATGCGACGCAGTCACAGTCTACACTTTCACAGGCTCTCCGGGCTCTTGGCAGCAGAGATTGGCCCAATGCTGTAATTTTTGGGGAGGGGGGATTCGCCGCTTCCAGCGGAGACCTGGCACCTTGGCCTGTCTATGCCGGAATCCAGTTCTAACTCTGAGCCCGGAGGCAGCGGGGCGCGCGTGTTCAGAGGGGAGCTGGCGTCAGTCGGTGGGGCCACTTGCTTAGCGGAAGCCACTCCTGAGCGCCAGTGAAAGGGGAGACCTGCACTTCCTCATGGAGAACGTTAGGGGCTCTCTCTACGTGCAGGTGTTTCAGAAATATTGGGGGGCCCTTGGTATGTCTGCGACGTGGCAGGGCCGAGGACTCCCTGCAGCCCTTATGATCAGACCTCTGGCTCGGTCCCCAGCCCCACCTGCCTCCAAGCTCCGGGAGGTGGGGGTCTGTTTTAACGTGTCGCCCAGACTTTCTGAATTCTGCTCATGTTCTCAGTTCGATGTTCGCTGCTTTCCATTTCTCAGCCTCATCACTGTTGACATCTGGGGCCGGATGGTCTTATGTGATGGGGGCCGTCCTCCGCGTCGTAGGGCGTTTCACAGCGTCCCCGGCCTCAACCCGCTAGATGCCAATAGTAACCCCCACCCCCACGTTGTGACAATCAGTCTCTAGACACTGTTAAAGGTTCCCTGGAGATCAAAACTGTCACCAATCAAGAGCCACTGCTCTAGAGCTATCAGGAAAAGAGCCACCTGATGCCACAGCCTTTAAATCCATGTTATCATCACAGGGACCAAAAGCTACAGCGAAACGACCTCTCGGCAACTTGCCCCCGCGCGCCCCTCCCTGCCGTCCACGGCGATTTGAATACGCGTGATCCCAGGTGGCGCCGGTCGCTCACGTCCCCTTTCCCTGCGGCAAGGAGAGGAGCCCATCCCAGAACCCCACTGAGGGCCTGTTTCCTAGAGCTATTTCCAGTACCAGTTTCTGCATCGGTTGACATCCCCGCAGGAAACAGATGTTACACTGACTGTGAGCAACTCGACAACAGTTTAATCAGACACCATTTACACGGATGTGGACAGGAGGCAGCGAGACCAAAAGGGACCGTGCAGGGCCCTGAGCTAGAAACGGGTGCTGGGGTGGGGGCCCCCCGTTCCCACCTCCTGGCCTGAAGCAGCGAGGGGAGGAGGGGAATGAGAAGTTCCCACATCTCAGAACCAGCCTGGAGAGGGAGAGGGGGTGCGGGAGGGCTGTGCGGTGGTGTCTCCCTCCAGCAGCAAAAGAGGGCGCCTGGGGAATCGACCCCCCCCCGTCTGAGCGGCTCCCCGTTGGCAGAGTCCACCCGCCGGAGCCCTGAGCACCCACATGGTCCACATGGTCTTCAGTGAACCAGGGCGACTCTTTGAGAACCACGGATTTCGGCACAATGGTCACCAGGCTCTTTCTTGGCAGCAAAACTTACGGCGAACCTCACAGCCGCCTCCTGGACTTTTCCCTTCCCCTCTCTCCGCACGTCCCGAGCCTTCCTGGGTCTTCATCTGCGTTTCTGCTTTTCTCCTGTGAAGCGTGGCCTCCAGCAACCCCTTGGGGAGGAGGCCCCCCCCCGCCTCCTCTGCGCCGAGGTTCCCGACTTTGGCTCATGGAGACGGTTCTCTGGCTCTGACCCGCTGCTGAGACGTCCAGCGCCCCTGACCGCCAGTCCTGTGCAGAGCCACCTGCTTTTCTTCCTGGTGACTTTCAAAACTTGCTCTTGACGCGTGAGGTTGTGAAATCCCACAGTCACGATCCCCCGTGTGGATCTGTTTTGGTTCATTTTCAACCTGGCCGAGTTCTGTGAAAAGCTCAGTCGTGGTTTTTATTATAATTACATTGAATTTACAGATTAATTTGGGCTTCATCGACATCTTTACAACATTTGGTCTTTTCATCCATGAACATAGAATAAATCTCTCTCCATTTTTAAGATCTTCTTTTACGTTTTGCAGTAAAATATTTTATAATTTCCTCTTGAAAAGCTTTGCATTTCTTTTAGATAAATTCTTCGGATATTCGATCTTCCCAGGTATTCCTTTTTCCCCCCACTAAGAGTGTATCTTTGTGAAAGTACATTTTGTAATGGGTTGTTGCTGCTACAAAGACAAGCTATTGAATTTTGTATAATTCATCTTTGACTTACCAAAGTAATTGGTTACCGGTAAATCTAGTAACTCTTCTGCAAAGTCTCTTTAGTTTTCTTTATAATCAATCACATTACTTTTAATTATCTGCAAATAGCAATTCTGCTTCTTCCTTTACGATCATGACCCTCATCCATTTTCACACCTTTCGTTGGCGACTAAGCACCTCCAGCAGGTGTCCTTGAGTAGCCCCTGACTGTAAGGGACCCTCCGACTACTCTCAGATCAAGGAAGCTCATTGCTGCCGTCCGGCAGATACACGATTAGGTTCACATTCGTCCCTTGGTTTGCAGTCCCCTTTCTTCATTCATGAGTTTTATATTATCAGTGCGTCTGCAGCCTGTGTTATGGTGGACACAAGTTCCCTCAACGTCTCTGTTAACCAGGTAAGTTATACTAATAGTTTTTCTGATATAAAATATCCTGGCTATATTGGCCTCAATTCTCCTTGGTCACGATGTGCCTTAGTGCTCTTGGTACAGCCGGCCCTCTGTCGGCCTTCCTGCCTCCGCACGGCTTGGGTCAACCACCAGGGGGCCCCAGGTGCCCCTGACGACACCTCTTCCTCTCACTCTCAGCACTCAGCACCCTCAAAATGAGTTTCAACCTGCCCTACATCTTTGTTGATCTCCATTACCAAAAGAAGCCCAGGTCTTCTTGATGGCTCTCTGTCACCCAGAGTCTCACCTCTATGTGGTGACACATCTCCTAACACACCTCAGACTTTCATCGTCTTCAATCTTACAAGTTCTTCCATGGCCCAGAGTCGGCAAAATGCTCCACACCTTCCACTCTCTCCTTGAACTGCTCTAGGAAACTGCATTTGCTGTTTGCCTTGAAGGCCTCTTAAGTGGTAGATGTTTTCTCTCCACACTTCTCCTGCCATCCGCCCTGGAGCTAAGGTAGGTGGTTGTGGCAGACTGCATTCTACAAAGACGACCACCTCCTTGCACATCCCGTCCCGTGTGCTCTTTGCTCGACAATTAGGCTGACACGCTCCTGCACTGGGCGTGGAGCCTACGCTCTCCTCGCTTGAACTCAGACGGACCTTTGTAACTGCTTCAACCACCAGAATGGAACAGAAGTTTTGCCGCTTAACTTCTAAGGCCAGGAGATAAAAGGCAGGACAACTCCTGTCTACCTTTCTCTCTTTCAGGGAGCTTGCCCTGGGAGGCCAGCCCCACGCTGTGAGCAGCCCGGGCCACCTGGAGAGCCACCTGGAGAGCCACCTGGAGAGCCAGGTGCGGGGACTGCGGCCGGCAGCTCCCGCCGGGCTCACAGCTCGCTGCTGGCGTCAGGGAGGGAATGAAACGTCGCATGTTTTCAGTCTTTGTTTTCAGGATGGGGCCCCGGTCCTCGTGGAGTAAAGATTACTGTCTCCTTGGTGGCTCGTCTGAAGTCTTGACTCACAGAAACCATGAGAGATAATAAAATGATTATTGTTGCTTTAAGTTGTGAGTTCATTTGTTGTGCAACAGTAAATAGCAAATAGGAGCCCTTGATGTTCCCCACGACCGTCTCCACATCAGTATCCCGGCTTCTTCCTGATAAAGCCCAAGACGCTGCAGCTGGTGCTCCGAGGGTGCATCACGCATTACTCGCATTTCCCGCTCTCCCTCACCCCTGGGACAGTTTAACAACGAATTTTTCACCTCCTTTTCTAGCAACTCATGATTTAGACTTTTTGGTTATATCGATATTCTCATAGAAGATGCTCCCAATGCCCTGGAGCCTCTCATTTCCCTGAGGTCTCCACTTCTAAGAAACTTGTCCACCATCAATGTCAGCCTCTGTTGTCATCGCTAGTGATCGCAGTCCCTTCACGACCTCAGCTCCAAGCTTTCTATTTTCTGACTATGCACCACTTCAAGTCATTCCGACGTGCTCCCCCCTACACCCCAGTTTCAGCAGCTTTCGTCCCAGTGAGCCTTCCAATCAACTGACCGGTGGCCTTGTCATTGTCTTTCAAATTCCAGTCGTGCCTCGCTTTCTTTCCCGGCTTGGCGTCCTGCTCCATCACTGTAATCACTCCCACGCCTCCTGCCGCGCTTTCTCTTCATTCCTGGCAAAATCCGCACCTCGTTAGTTACAATTCTCCCTCAGCTCTACACCTACAACCCAGAAGGTGAAGCAACCAGGGGAAAACAGACGATGGTGCTGACCGGTCTCACCTCAAAGTCATGACCAGTACACTTAGGAGAGTTTTTGGTGCTTTGGGCCAGTCAGAGTCCATTTCCTTTATCTTTTTGATCCCCCATTCTTCTGGACATTTTTTAAGTTCCCAAACCCCCTTATTTCTCCTTACTCTCAAGTGATGACATTTTTTAAAAAACTTATTTCTATAAGAAAATTAAAAAAAAATTAAACCAGAACTTTCACAGCTCCAGCCAGCCCTGATCACCTCCATTTGCAGGCACATTTCCTGCCATCCCTTTGTTACACCGCATGAACTCTCTGTGCGCCTAAACCAGCTCCTCTGTTAATGTAATTGCTTCCATTTCCTCTTTCCAACTAAAAGCTCACGCTCGAACCAGTTCTCCTTTGTATCATTCAATTTCCCCTCTACTGGGCCTTTTCCGGCAGCCGGCATGTAGGCTTAAAAAAGCTCCTAAAGAAATAACTCCCTTGACCCCATATCTCCCTCCAGCAATGTCTCACTTCTCTGCCCATTAAAATTTTTCTTTTAAAAAATATACTCTGTACTTTCTTTCCCCGGTTCACCGTCTCTCACTCTTTCTCGAAGCTGCTCCACTCAGCCTCCCTCCTGCTCGCCCCCCGAAGCCCAGGGACGGGTCCTCTGCGACCTCCAGCTCGGCAATTCCAACGACGACGTTCCGCTCGTCTCTCCACCGGGACAGCAGCGTGCAACGCGATTTTCTCTTCTGTTCTGGCCTAACGGGCACGGACTTCCAGGTATAAGATGAGTAAGTTCTGGGACCTGACGCACAGCATGTTGATAATAGCAACCAACACTAGCGTACGCTTGGAAGCTGCTAAGGGAATCGATCTTAAAAGCTCTCCCCAAACACACAGACGAGGAAACTGCGAGAGGCGATGGGCGTGCTAACTGACCTTCTTGGGGGTAATCATCTTGCAGCATAAGCGTCTATCAGATCACCTCATTGTAACACCTTAAATCCACACAAAGCTGTGTGCCAATCATATCTCAATAAGCTGCGGAGATTTTCCTTTCCTTGGCTCCTGGGAATGATGTCAGTTAACCCCCCATCTCATCACATTCCTGCCAACCACTGTAGAATCCCTTGGGGGAAAACTCCCTAAGAGTCTGGACCCTGTAGGGGATTATTAAACAGAGGCCATTGTTTTAGAAATAGGAATTATCTTCATTCACATAAATGAAACAAGTGAACAGGTATCAGCTATTTTTTTTCCTTTAATTTTTTCCCCTCCTATTTGGCTACCTGAGAAATACGGCATTTTGTGGTCAGCAGGCTTCCCCCTTGCTGTACGGATGCAATTTCATTTGCTGTTTTGTATCGTAAGAATGGAAAGCGCACAATAGGACGTGGGGAGGGCTTTCCATTCGGGTTTCACAGGAGGATGTGTCCGTAAAGTGCGAACAGCTTCAGGTGGGCAGAGTGTTCTCTCTGAGGCCACTCGCCTGACCCCACCACTTACACAGGCCACACCTTTTCCTAGAAAAGATTTGTGGAACCTTCAACGAAGACTCAAATCCAAGTAAATGATAAACGTTAAAAGTGGAAGTGTCAAAGGAAAAATTAAATGGTGCCAAGAGTGAGGCAAATTTGAATGAACTAGGGGTTACAAGCTTTTCAGCAGACAAAACAAAAGGAAAATCTCTTAATTATATGATTCAGTTTCCTGGAAGTAAAACTCAATTTTCAGAAGGCGTACAACTAGTCTCTTACGGGCGCGGGAGAGGACTTCTTCTCGGGTAATCGCTACGTGCTGTGCATAAAATCATCCAGCAGCATCACTGGCACAAGCTTTACTAGTTCGTTTACAGCTTCTTTACCGTTCATACCGACAGTTATTACATGGACGTGCTACGGCTCCGACGTGAACTGGAATAACAGCAGGAATTCTCGTGGCCAGTGGGCTGTGGTCCAGCCCCGCTCTCAAGTTTTTATTTTTGTTTACTTAGAAAATGAATGGCGAATGTCAACAGAGGAAGGTGGCCATCCTTCGGAAGCGCGGATGACCTCCACGGAGCTCCGGGCCAACGCTGGGTAGCAGTGTGTTCAAGGTCATGGGCCCGACGTGCAGTGCGGGTGCCTCACCCATGTCTCCAAAGGGGACCAGTCCTCATGACTTCACACGTAATGACTTGTCGGTAGAGCTGATGTTCTCTTTTGAAAGCTTGAGATTAACAAGGCATCTGCCTATATAAAAACATGCTTTTACCTGTTTCAAAAATACCATCTGTTTCAGGAGGACAAAGTGACCAGGGAAACAAGAATGACCAAAAGGAGGGTGGCTCATGGAGTGAGAGCAGAAAATTACAGCTGTGTTAGGGGATGGGCATTGGCCGAGGAGTTCTGACACCTCACGTCCACACAGAACAACCGACTCACAGACAAGTTAAATATTTACTGAGAGTGGGCAAGGTTATGGCATCGCTTTGGAAGCTGAAGATACTTTGGGGAGTTCTAGATGGGTCCAGATGAAAACCGGATGCTTTTTCTGTTCATGCTTCTAAAGTGCCCCCATGTTTCCAACACCTTGGATTTTCCATTTCCATTTTCGGATGTGTTGTTAAACCTATCGTTGTCGAGAAAGCGTATTTGAAATACTGGAGTCTTCTAGATTGTGTTCAATTAAACAAATCACCGGTGCATAACAAACAGCCTCCAATCCCATAAAATCACTCCCGCCTTGTTAAAATCTCATTTGTTATAGGGACTCTTAAAGACGTAAGGTGCCTCCGAGGAGAAATTATTACCACTCATATTGAAACAAGAAAGAAGGCTCCCTATAAATCAACACCAGCGGGGATGGTCTTATTAAAAGGGACGCAGAGGTCAATTGCTAATTTCCAGCTGACAGCGTAATTTAGTGAGGCAACTGCGCCCTCACGGTGGCTGGTGATCACTCACGGAGGGAGCAGGGGCTCTGCAGGCAGGTTCTGATGGGAGCAATTTGCAACAGCAATAAAATAGAAGCAACGTTTCATAGATCATCTTGTTTTAGATATTTTCTTTTTTAAAAACAGCTTTATTGAGGTATAATTGACCTACGAAGAACTGCGTGTATTTAATGTGTAAAGTTGGATGTTTGGACATGTGCAAATGCCCATGATCCCATCACAATCAAGGCGATAAACACATCCCACGCTTTCCAAAGTTTCCCTGTGTCTTCCAAAGTTTCCCTTTCTATCTTTTGTGTGTGTGTTATTTTGTGTGTATGTGTGTGCGCATGCGGTAAGAACACTTAACATCAGATATGCTCTCTTAACAAATTTTGAAACAAACAATACTGTGTTTTTAACGACAGGCACTGTGTTGTACAGCAGATCTCTAGCATTTGTTAATCTTGTGTGATCGTAACTTCGTATTCCTTGAAAAACAACTCCCCCCATTCCCCACCCCCCCCAGCCTCCGGCAACCACTATTGTATCCTCTGATTCTATGAATTTGGTGATTTTAGATTCCTTGTGGAAGTGGCATCATGTAGTCTGTGTCCTTCTGTGACCGGCTTATCTCGCTTAGCACAGTGCCCTCCAGGTTCGTCTGTGTGGTCACAATGCTAACACTAAATTATATATATATATATATATATATATACTCTTAATCTTTTACGAGTTTGGTATTTCTTTTGCTATCTTACAGGCTATTTTAATAGAAAATTTGTCAAGTGTGAGCCGGACATCGGTTTGACCTAAACCTTGATTCGGCCTCTAGCAGGGACCTGCGTGATCCCTGACGTTACTGGTTTTGTTTCACAGTTGGGAGAACACTGAGCTCAACCGGGTGCACTTTTTGCCATGGTTCAGGTTCACACAGGTAGCAACAGGGTAAATCTGGTGTTTTTAATCCCGGTGCTCTTCAGCTGTCTTCCACGTGATGATAAAATGACACTCATTTTTTTTTTTTAGCACATCAGAAACTCCTTCACATCCTTTGTCTTATTTGCTTCTTGCAGTCGCCACACGAGATAGGCAGGCAAGACTCATAACTCCCCCTGACAGGTGGGGAATTGGGGATCAGAGGGTAAGTGCCTCGTCACGGCCACGCTGCTTCTCCGGTGAAAGGCATCATTTTTTTGTAGGAAGGAGCCTGGTATGGGGAGAAAAGACACCAGCCTGGGAAAGGGCGTCTGAGAGGCCCGTCTTTCCCCATCCCCTGCACTGTCACTTAAATTCCCGGAGTCTGTGGCTTTCAATGAGAACGAGACACCTGAAATGACACACACCGAATACAATAACACCTTACGTACAACCCCAGAGGGATAATTTGAAGCTTGAGATCATAGAATGAGCTGCGAGCGGGGGAGGCCAAGAAGCCGGGAAAAGTGACAAGCACAGGAGATAACAATGCTGAAAATGGAGAGGAAAGGCAACTTTGACTGTTATTTGCATTTCTTTCCTTTGCTGGAACCCTCTCTGGGTATATAATTGGTCACAGACCTAGGACATTGTTGGTGGCGAGGGGCGTGTGGACGCGGTGCCGTCCAGGACATTATTACACTTCCCCTCAGCACCTGCGTCACGTCTTAGAGGGACAGACTGCCCAGGTGTCACCTGGGGAGAGACACTCTGGAAACAGCCTGAGATGTGGAGCCCTGGGGTTTGGGCGATGGGCTCGGGGATCGCAACATATTGGCTTGTGTTGAATCAGGGGGTCCTTGGCTGGACCAGAGGGCGTCTGGGAAGAATCACTGTCGAATCAGACTCAGATGTCGGGTGACCCAGGCCCTGGGGACGCCCGGGGGCCTGCGGATGTAATTTATTCTCTACTGGCAAATTCTGAGCAAAGCCATACTGTGAACTCGCTCAGCGCATTCACCCGTTTCTGACCGGGTTACGCAAATTAAGTGACTTTTTGAAATTCCAAACTGTGCTTTATATATAGCTGTAACTGTGTGCTTATTTCTAGTATGTCCTTAGATGTTTACGACAACCAGGTAGACAGTCTAAGACACCCGCGGTCTGGTGCCTGGGAGCAAGAGGCCAGGAAGCTGTTCGCCCTGCGTTCTCTACGGGGCGTTTGGAGAGGACGGCACAGGATCTGGAAGGAACAGCATCTACTCCAGTCTCACTTGCTGCGGCTTTAGCGCATGTCGCCTCTCCCAGGTCGCACGCTGTCAAAGTAATTAGTTTTTTTTTTAGAAAAGATTTTTGATCGAACGTCTTCCGGTGATGCTTTTAGATCAGTCTCCCGGGGCTATTTTTACTGTTGCCCAGCGCCGAGAGCACGCTCCTGTCTTCGTAATTTCATTTCTATAAATTTACCTGCTCGGGCCCAAATGCACCCTCTTCTCAAATTTGTGAGAGTTACTCTTTTTCACCCTCACTCCCGGAAGGAGTAGAAGGAAGGTGCTCACAGCACTAGGCAACAGGAATATATGTGATCTGAAGGCATATTTAACATCGCCCCAGTTAGGTGGAGTTTTAGAAGCTTGTATAAATCACAGTCACTACCTACGAATGGCAGGTGAGAAATGCAAGGACGCATCACAACAAACATTTGAAAACAAAATGAGGCTCTTGCAAAAATAATGATAATAATAAGACATCCCTGTGTTACTATAGTAAACTATTTTAGTCTGTCAGTCTTATCCACAACGGTCAACACATACACAAAGTACATGCTTTAAGAAAAACCTGCATGAGGGTGACGGGGAAGTGAGCTCAGTCCCAAAGCCACCAACAGCGCACGCAGCTAACACTTGCTGCATAGCCTCAGAAATTTGGAATATAAATCCAAATCGGAAGAGTTTGACTATGCTAAGACTGACGGAGGTTCCTGGGCTGTCCAAAGCTGAAGACGCCTGCAGGGGGTTAGAATACTTGGAGCTCCATCCATTGAGCTGAGACAATGAATCAGGTGTTTGCATAAACAGCCTAATCAGGGCATCTTCTCCGTTCCTGATCTTTCCCTTGGTCTTTTCCTCCCTCCCTCCCTCTTGATTCCCGTGCAAGCATTGCCTTTCTGCTCCAGGCAGAGCCTGCACTGCTATTGAGGACTCAGAGATACAACTCAAAGACCAAAGTGGGAAACATCCATCAGCTGCCTCCTGCACGTCCCAGCCCCGCCAGAGATTGAACCTTCAACCCGGGCCCTGTGCCCTGACCTGGAAGGGAACCCGAGACCTTTCGGGGCACAGAATGATGCCCAACTAACTGAGCCACGCTGGCCAGAGCTGTAGCATTTATTAAAAGGACTTTTATCCAATGAACTGTCTTAGCGTCTTTGTCAAAGATCATTGACTATATTTGTGTGGGTCTATTTCTGGGATCTTTATTCTGCTCCGTTGATCTATTGGTTTATCCTTTTGCCAGTGCCGCACCGTCTTGATTATTGTAGCTTTATTCTAAGTCTTGAAGTCGGACAGTGTCTGTCCTCTTGTGGGAGGCAGTTAGATAAGAGCAGAGCAAGGGCGATGGGCCAGGTACAGAAGGTCACCAGGATGGAAAGCCCTGGGTGCTTTAGCAAAGGACAATTGTAGGGTGAGACCTCTCCTCCAGGGTGGCCTTTCCTCCCTAGCATATCGCTGGTCACGTGGTTTGGACCCCCTGACCCTTCCTCCCTAGAGATAACATCTAGGCCTCAGTTGTGTTTCAGCTCCAGGCCCAGAAAAGCAACAAAACCAGCCACAGCTGACCTCAGGATCAGCTGCATTGAATGATGGCCCCACCCTGTTGCCGACCAATCAATCAGTGGAGACCACAACCCTGAAAGGACACACCTGGAAAGCTGCTGAATATTCTATTGAGATCTTCCCCTGGGACCTCCCATAAGATCGCCATGCTTAAAACCATTAGGATGGAGGACCCAGCCCTCTCCCTCCCCGGACCTTGCCCCCACTCGCCTTTCCCTTCCCCCTTCCCCCTTCCCCCTTCCCCCTTCCCCCTTCCCCCTTCCCCCTTCCCTTCCCTTCCCTTCCCTTCCCTTCCCTTCCCTTCCCTTCCCTTCCCTTCCCTTCCCTTCCCTTCCCTTCCCTTCCCTTCCCTTCCCTTCCCTTCCCTTCCCTTCCCTTCCCTCTCCCCTCTTCAGGCTCCTTAGCATTACCTTCCTCACTCCCAAGCTCCAAGGGCCCTTCCTTTGCCTCTAGAGCTTGTCTCCTCAGCCCATTTCTTCTACAAATTACTTCTTCCACCTCAGTGATTTTACCAAATAAATGTCCTCTCATAGTTCGGGTCTCGCCTCTGAATTCTTTCTTAGCCAGAGCCCAAGGACCGAGGCTGCTGAACCCAAGTCTGGTGTGAGCACCGAACTAATACCCGGTGCGGTTCCGCGCCTACCACACCCTGACTTTGTTTTACTCCAGCATCGTGGTGACCTGAGCCATCCTTTCACTCGCTCGCATGGTGCTTCCCCAGAGGCAGGTTCAATGCCGTATCAGAAAACAAGCCTCATGTTGACGACACAGACATTGAAATCTGGGCCATTCCCTGAAACAACCTTGTCATCAAAGTAACAGTAGAAGGAAATACTTATTTTTCATTTACTGTGTGCTAGAACCTGGGCATATAAATCACTTTTGGAAACTTGTGTTAAAACAGGTAACAGGGCCTGTCTGTGGACTGCTTCATGATTTCTCGGTGCGGTCACACAGCTTCCTGCACACCGTGGGGTCTGTCAGGGGCTCAGACTTTCAGCTGAGAGCAGTTCTTCCAACCACAAGTTTTCAGAACTTCTCTTATGTCTTCCAGCAACAAAAGCGACAGAAAGTAGTGACATTTCAGTTAAGGTCAAACAGGTAATTCAGGTGATAAAACTATCTTCACAACAAATTTAATGTTAAGAATACAAACCATATAAAAAATAAATTTTAAAAAAAGGGCCCTAAAAGCTTCTGGGAGAAAAACAGTTGACCAAACCAGAGATAAAATTCAGGTTGGCTGCAGATATTTTATTTTCTTTATAATGCTGGATAGCAAGGGTCACCTGGGAAATACATGTTGACAGGGCATTGAGTTGATGGAAAGAGCACGTCCTGTCTATATTTCTCCCAAGTTTATTTCAAATATATTTGCATAGCTCTATGGAAAGTGTTCTCTTATAATTTTAATTCCCCCTATATCACTTGTCTTTTCCCCTTTTCTTCCTCTCTTAAATATTTTTTTCTTTTGTCTAATAGCTATTTACCTTTAGCTAATTTTCCAGCTGGGGTGTTGATGTCTTTTTTTCCCATATTTATGATCCCCTTAAATGTTAAGGAGATAATCTACTTACTTGTTTCTCTTTGCCTGCTATCCTTTCAAGTTGTTGCCTTTCAAAAATTATCTTATAAAAATTTTGTTGGTTACTTTCCTTCATGATTGCATAGTCATAATGTTTTATGCTTAGACGATTTTTTGACCATTTTTTACTTCTTTTTTCCCCCATTTAATTATCTAATCCACCTATAACATTCATGGATCCACAGTGAACAGTGACCACGCAGCCACCTCTCAATCAAATCCTAGTTGCTGACCGAATGACCCCACACTCCCAGCTGCTCCCTCCTACGACCTTCATCCCGTGTTACTTTTTAGGTCACACATGGGTACTTTCTGGAGCTTCCATTTATCTTCCTGTCACTACATGGGGCCAGATCACATTATTTTAATTATTTTACTTTCAGTATCTGGGAGATTCGCTCTCCATTCATTACTCTTTAAAAATTTCCTGTGGCTATTTTCCCTCATTTCTGCTCTAAGATGAAGTCTAAAGTCATTTGGCAAAATTGCAAAGACAAAAATACAACAAAGCAAAAACCTAGCTGGGATATATCGGGAAATGCACGGCCGCGGGAAGGATTGCCATCTTTATAAAAACTCGTCTGGAACATGCTACGGTTTCCAATTGATTAGTTTTCTTTTGTGCTCTCAGTATTTTTTATTTTTTTAGTTTTCTTTATTTAGGTCTGGCATCCTTCTTGATATTGTCATTCTTGTTTCATTTGCTTGGGTCCTCAATGTGAATGCATTTCTTGTTCCATTATATTTTTCTAACTGGCCTAGAGGAGAGTGCTGTCTTGGTCAATTTATATTTATCTCCTATCATATAATCAATCGCTAGCCCTAAAATATGTCCGTTTACCCTCCTGTGCTTTACAGCAGATAATTATTTGCCTCCAAATTATGATAATTAGGTTCTTCTCCCTAGTTTTTTTTGGTCTCATATTTTTGTATTTTGCACCAGCTAGATGATCAGATCAGTGTTAAATGTCAAAGAGCAATCACAGGGACCCTGCTTCTATTTCTCAGCTTAATAAAAGTGTTCATGGTGTTTAAATGTTAATCCCATGTTTTGTTGCTGCTGTAAGACATATCTCATTCATTTTATTGAGAAAGTATCTTTCAAATCAAAGTTTACAAAGTTGTTTTTAAAGAAGTTTGGGCTTTATCACGTGATTTTTTGTCTAAAGAGGTGGTCTTTATTTTCTCAGCCACGTTATAGTCTTCCCTTAGATTACCTCTCTCATCCTCTATGAACACACACGCTCGGCTCAGTGACCGGCTTCCCCACGCACAGGCTGTCCGCGTCCCACTGCCAGGGCCCGACCTGCCCGTGGCAGGAACATGCTGAGCCCCTGACCTGGCGCCACGCCCACGAAGGCCTGGGAGGTGGCAGTTGCTTTCCTTGGATCCCTTCCATCCTGGGAGGACGGCCACTTGTTCTGTCTGGAGCACATGAGCCTCCGCATGGGAATGCTCTTCCCCCGGGTCACACCGTTGCCAGCGCTGTCATCCCAGCATCGCCTCTGCTCGGGGAATCTTTCCACAGCAGGCCTGTGCCCAGGACGCCTGCCCACTCAAGTCCCTGGTGCCGCCCAGAAGCGGCTGGCCTGACAAAGCGGAGACGTGGCCCTCGGAGGACTCGGGTATGCCCTAATTAGCACCAATACCCAGAAGATGATCTAGGACTTGAATCAGGATCTGACGCGTGGGGCCGATTTTTCCAAAGCCAGCGCACGGCTTCCAGGAACGAAGGCTGGAAGAGGGGGTGGCTCCTCCTGTTACACCATTACCCAGCCACAGAGGTTGGGCCCTCCATCCCTTTTACACTCTGCTCATTTGGAGATGTTGGTTCTCAAACGAGGGATGCTCCAGCAGGTGACAGACAGTGGCTTCAGGACATTGAAAACTGAGATTGCCACTGGCCATGTTAAACTTTTCATGCCCTTGAACCTGCCATAGATGACCCTAGACATGCAGCTTGTGCTCTCTCTCTATAAAATTGATTTCAGAGAGAGGAAGGGAGAGGGAGAGAGAAACATCAATGATGAGTCATGGATTGGCTGCCTCCTACACGCCCCCTGCTGGGGATCGAGGAGCCTGCAACCCGGGCCTGTGCCCCGACCAGGAATCGAACCTCGATCTGCTGGATCCCAGGTCGATGCTGAACCGCTGAGCCACACCGGCCGGGCTGCAGCTTGTATTCTTGTGTAAATTTTAGTGTTGGTCTCCTGTTATGTCTTAACATTTTATTTTCTTCCATTTTTTAATTTTTTTTTAGTTTCTCACCCAGAATTATGCCTCCTGTTCCTTATTTCAACAGCTTTCTCTGATATCTGCTCCCTAAGGTTTTTTCTGTTAATCATTCATTATCTTTATGTTTATCTTTATTTCTTTTTCTTATCCTCTGGTTCATTTAAATGAACATTTTTACCTTCTCTGGTCGAGAATATAATTTATACTATTTCTCATTTTATAGCATTTAAGAATATCCATTTTTATCAAATTCAGATTTTCATTTACAAAGTGTTAGTCTTGTTATTGCTTTTTAAATTTTTAGTGAGATTGAATATTGTCATGATTACCGGGTCTCTATTTTTTCTCTTGAAAAGTGTTGGTTATTTGCCCATTTTTAAGATGAGATTTTTTTCTTTTGCTCACTGTTTACGTTTTAAAAAAACATGGAAGGATATTGACTTGGACATATCTTGTATGTTGAAGTGGTTTTTCCCTTAGTCTTCCTTTGATTTGGGTTTTTACCTACCTACATTTTAAGCTTTATACTGCCGTTTAACGTACTCTTTCCTCACTTTGTTTTGCTTGAATTTTCCCCCAGATAATTAATCAGTTATTCCAAGTCTGCTTACAGAACAAACCTCCCCCAGTGGTTGGGAATGATGTCTTTACCCTATGCTGATGTGCACCTTGTGTTATGTGTACAATTTTGATTGTCAAGGATCTGTTGTTGGGCTTTTCAAGTTTTGGATGTCTTCTAGGTATCTTAAAAGAAGAGCATTTTTCTGGTTGTAGAATTATCCGCAAGTTGAATTTGGAGCACGGTTTCCTCATGAAACCATAATGCCGGTGGGTTGAGGGCTCAGAGTTTGGCAAGAGTGAGGAAACTGAGAGCGCGACGTTTTATGCAATTACTTGTATCTTCAGGGTCTTCTCAGATGCTTTCTCACGTCTCGGGGGTGGTGGGATGTTGTGGTTTGCTGGGCTTTACAGGCAACGCTAAGTCCTGATAGGTGGCATAATTGCCTGGTGTCCCACATTTATTTAACCTCTACCAGCCGGCAGTGGCAAATGGTTTCTTAAAAGTAGATGAGTCACTTGCCACTGAAGGCAAGACTTTCCTACAGAAGTCTAGCGATGCTTATAGTGCTTCTCCCAGGAAGATGTGTTCAGCAGGTCCCACAGGGGATCCTGAACTTAAAAGGGACCTCACCATTGGACCTGTATGGTTCTGAGTGTTGATGGGCAGAGCTATTTCCTTCATGGCCTGGACCAGATCAAAGGTCTTTTTTCCTCCTCTGGTTTACACTCAAACCTGGAAAACTTTCAGGTTCCTTAATACATGAAGCAGAGGAGCACACTAGGCTGTGGCAAGCATTGTTTCCAAAATCCAAATGGGCCCATGAAACCTGGGACCATTGGTTAGTGTGAGGAAGGGTGAGGTGCGACATATTTCTTCACCTTGGATGGAATTTTCTAGCACACATCAGGCACTGATTCAATTTTCCTTTCTTGAATTTTGCCAAATGGAATCTGGCCATATGTCTGTCCTTGTGTCTTCAGTCAATCAAGTGCTAATTACGGCTTTAAGGGCCATCCATAACCCTGTCAATAGCTTTAGGATAGCCTTTTACTTATATATTCTACTCTCAATGGTCAAGTGTGTTCTTTCCAATTACAGATCATTACAATGCTTCTAAGAACATCATTATATGGTAGATACAGGAGGGATGGTGGGCTCTATGGTCTTGCTCTTCACTTCTGACTATAAAGGAAAAAATATTCAATGTGTCATAATTGAGTACGGGGTTTGCCACACAGTTTTGAAAATACCCATTACCCAGGTAAGGAAGGACATTGCTAATCCTAGTTTTCAAAGAGTTTCTAGTCATGAATGGATGTTGGATTTCACCAACACCTTCCTATCACCTACTGAGCTGCATGCATGCTTTCTCTTCTCTGTCAGTGTTGTAGTGGAAACATGCGGTCCATATCCAGTGGGCCGCGGCTCTTCGGTGTGTTCAACCTTTCCACTGCCGACACCTGCAGCTCTTTCCCCAAAGGCGGTCTTGGAAGTTGCACAAGGCTCTTCTGCTCATGCCCAAGGCAGGCTTCAAGTGCCTGGAAGTGAACCTTCCTTCCTCCTCCCCACAGGGCCGGCCACCTTCAACCAGGGACTGGTAGGAGTTGGTATTTACTCCAGGTTCTCCTTTGGATGGGACACGTCTGAGGCCTGTGTTTTATACCATTTGCTTAGCTCCCCGCGGGCTGGAACTCAGGTGGCCCACGCTGACGGCTGGCTTGGCAACACTGTCTTCTTTTCTCCGTCTTACCCCCCTTCCTCTACTCGCGGTTCTGGAACCTCCCATATAAATCCACCTCACTCGAATCCTGGCCCCACTGTCTGCTTTGGGGCCACTGTCTGCAATTTAAGACCACTGAGAACCTCATTGTCGGTTTTTTCCAATCTGGCGTTCCTGAAGTAAAACACAATTATTCCATGTGGCGTATTATACATTGATGGCCTTGTTCGGTTACTCTAGAGGATTTTTGCACCCATATTCATGAGTTAGATGAGCCTGTAATTGCCCTTTCTCACTGCCTCTGTGGGGTGTGCGAGCAAGGCAGTGCTAGTCTCGTAGAACGAGTCGGAGAGGGGCCAGGTTGCTGTTCACTGGAATGGCCTGTGAAAGACTGGGGCTGTCACGTCCTTGCGTGTGTAGAGGTATGCTTGAAGCCGTCACGGCCCAATATTTTTTAGATTTTGATTTTCCATCCTGTAGAGTGTATGCATATTATGAAGCCTCCAGGGCGCCGTTTCACCCCGACCTCCAGACCCTATCGGGTGATGCGGTCATTAGGAGGCCTGAGGGGCTAGTGGGGAGGACTACGCTGGTGATTCAGGCCCGGAGGAAGGTCAAAGGAGCGGTGAGGCAATTCATAATCTAATCATTTTCGGAATCAATGAATGTGCAGGGCCATCTCCAGAAAACAGATACACATCTACAGAAATACAGACATGGTTTCAGTGGGCTCACGGGCTTCACCATGCTCACTTACTAACTCAGGTTGAGAGCCCTGGTTTTAGAAGATATTCGATCTCCTGCTTTATCCTCAAGTGTTTTCATCAGCTTGTTTCATTTGTAAGTCGTTAAGAAAGAGCCAAAGATTCTGACGTGGATTTAGGCAAGCAATTCAACTTTTTATGATTTCATCTTTTAAAAAGACATTACTTAACCTTGGAAATCAAGGTCGAGAAAATCAGATACCTTGTTTATTCCATCTTTATTTGCTTCTATAGTCCTAGTTACATACAAAGTAATAGTCCCAGAGGGATGCAATATAAGGTGAAAATGACTGGAGGGTCTCCTTAATTTGTTATAGCTTCTCTGCCATGTTTTTTTTTCCTCAAAAAGGCCAATGGGTCAGATTTTTGGTAGCATAGTGACAAAGACGTCTTATTTTGGACAGTGACACAATGAGTCCACTGAGAGTTTGCCCCCAGCTAGCACATGCCCCTTATTATGAGGGAGCATGGTCAACATCATTGGTACAGACACAGATCTATCTTGCCTTAGAGCTGACCAATCTAAGGGCCTGATCTTTGGATAAACGTGAATTACGTGGTGGATTTTCCTGGACTGACTGAATTTGAATCAGTCTACTAATTTATGCTTGAATGTATAAGATCTTTAAAGTCCGGATAGACTTAACACATAATATTTATCTTACCATTATTTTATGCATTTTAAGTATTAAACTTTGAAAGAAAATAAATATCTAAGTTAATAAAATAGTGCAATCAAATCCTTTATTTATTTTTCTCATTAGACTGAAATAATAAACCAAATGACCAAGAAAAATGTCAATCAAAGGTTTAGCATGAAACATTAATTCTCAGAAGATAATGTCAAGAATATTATGAAAATATGCACATTGCCTGTAATTGAATTGCAGAAAATCAAATGCATTTACCTTCGAAAAGCAGAGGTATTCATTGCCTTCAAGCTTCCGCTTAAGACCTTAGGCTGGGAGCTGAGGGTCTTCTGGTTTTGTTAGGAAAGGAAAATGGAGCATCTCTCTGGAAGGGAAACTTAGGTCATTCCTGTCTCAACCCGCATCCATTCCACAGTGGATGTGGACCGTGCAAACAGTTCTGCCCACTAGAGTAGAAAACAGGTTCTCAACAAAACAGTCTAAATGACCATAAAACCAAAAATAAGCCCGGAGCATTAAAAATTATAATCCACTTAACAAGCGAACACCGAACACAAGATCTTCAATCAGAAATTTGTCGTCCTTTGCATATCTATTGAGCCAACGACCACATTTTAACTTTTAATGAGGAGACATTAAGATGTCATCAGGAGCAAAGAACAGAATGACAAAGCTACAGAAATTCACAAAGCTCGAAGGAAGCACACTTTTAGCCTCAGCAAGAAGTGCTCTTCCGTGAAGTCAGGGAATCCCGGTGACCCCTCTGTTTTCTCCATTCACCTCCAAGGCAAACTTTCCAGGAGCAACATTGCTTTTCGACAGTAACAATGGTGATTATAATAGCGGACAGCTGTCAAAACCAGAGTGTACATTCTTGAGTCAAGAGACCCTTGGACCTCAATAAACACCATATATTAAAGAAACATAGCAAGTTCCAACAAGCATACACACAACAAAATCAATTCATTTATCAGAGACTGATACAATTCTGAATATGCATTTTCCAGAAGGAGGCAGAGGCCAACTGAGGCCGCCTGCAGGTGTCAAACCTGTGGAAGTGAAACAAGGCATTACAGGGTCCACACAATCTAAGGATCATGTGAGAAACAAACGCTTTATCAAAAAGAGTTGGTCAATGACCCAACATATAGATATTTCTATGCATATATTTATATATATAATGATAAAAACCAGCTTGCATGAAGGTCATAGTCTATCTATTTTGAAGTTATAGCACACATACTAGAAGCAATGTACAGAATTGGTCAGGTTTGCATATACAGCAGTTGCAAAATGAATTAAAATACATTGAAATAGAGAACACTCAAAATGTATTTATATAAACCTCCCAGGATGGACAGGGATTGGCCGCAATCAGTAACTTGCCACCATCATCGAACAAGAACTGTAATGAAGAAAAAGGGGGAAAAATCCAAGAAAAAAGGGAAAATTAAGAAGAATTCTTTCTTGTATTATTTCTTATCGAAAATAAGGTTCTCCTTGCCTCGCAGCGTCGATGACTTTGCTCCTGCCCCCCCACCACGGGGGTGCCGCTTGATGACAGTTTATGCTCTGTAGTCTTTTGATCTGTTTGCTTCCTGCAGATAACGGGTCTTTTAGTAGGAAATGGTGGTTTCTGTAGTAAATATTTACTATCCCGGTGACATTCAGGCCAACCCCTGAGCGGTCGGGCAGTGAGATGATGCTTTAAGTCGCCGGAAGGAAAGGGGGGAAAAATAGATCCTGCTATTAGAAGATGTCCTATCACTTCTCACTAATTCTCTTGAAATGAAAGACCAGTGATTTGCCCAAGAAAACAGTATGAACAAAGCGTGTGAGAGCCTCTTCGTGTACGCTCCGGAAGCAGGTGCTCCTGGTCTAGGAAATTAGCCTATTGTGGGTGCGGAGTGGTGCTTGGAGTTTAGGGTCAACTTTGCTGTCCGCTCCGTAGAGTTTACAGGCGATTTGCTCTTTGCTTTAAGAAGAGAAAGTGATATTGGAAAAAAGTCAGCACTTTAGACTAAAGCAAAGCACCCTTCACAAAGCCACAAACAAGAAGCAGGACAGAAAGTCCATGGCTTGTAGCTATCCTGGCACCTGCGGAAGAAGTTATAAGATATTCGCTCATCTTGAAGATTTCCAACGCTCCTTATTAGGCTGTTTTAAACACATACACATATATATTTAATTAGCTGGCCAGCTTGGCTCTGGTGCTCATGAGTGTCTTGGCATGCACTGCAAATGACAACACATACAAAGCAGTTCAGTCCCGGGAAGTGGGTCGGGCTGGTGTGTTTTCAAACAATGCCACTCCACAGTGGGGGACAGCGAGAGGAGCGAGCCCCAAACACCTCCCCCGTCGCTCCGTGCAGGTCGTTCCCTACCGTCAGGGGCGGGACCTAGAGACACAGCCTGCGTCACTGTCACTGCCGCCTGAGCCTGAGCGGAAGGGGGCACAGCCCAGGCCCAGCCGGGCCTCCTGGGCAGGGCCTGCGGCCTGGGTCGGCTGCGTGTGGCCGTTCTCCTCCAGGGGACCGTCCTTCTCAGGGTTTACCCTTAACTCTGAGGACAAGCTAGTGCTCTCAGGAACTGACAATTTTTGGAAGAGCTTGGAGACTGTGTAAGGGGGAGAATTCAATTGTATTTTTGCAAGTTTTCTTCATATGTTTTATCTAATAAGCTTCTAGTTACATAATGTGTGAACTTCCTTGATCAGTAGGGAAACAAGAATACAATCAGGCTCAAAGCATTTTTTCTTTCTTTCTTTCCTTTAATTGGAGAAGCTTAAAAGGGTTTGAAGGGGGTAAGGGTGGAGAAATCCAACCTTGCGGGTATTTCAGCTAAATCACGTTAGGCCCACAGTGTCACCGAAAACAATCGAGGCAAAAACTTGTACTGTCAACACGTCACTGTGGCGGGAATGTTTGGGGCTCGGTTCTCCAATGATCACCTGGTGGCCCCGCCTTGCCGTGTTTCTGTTAGGGTTCTTTAGAGCTGTCATTGATTCATTTGGTAGGTGGGCCATACGTTAAACACAGTGTGTCCCCACAGAAACCTAAGGACCGAAGACCCAGAGGTTAGCGATGGGCCTTGGGAGAGTGATCTTTCTCTCAAGCTGGGCACTAAGGTTCAAAACTGTGACAGTGACAGCACAGTAAACGTGCAGCTCTAAGAGCAAAGGCCGTGCAAGGGAAACACGCTCCATCTATGCAGAACCCAGCACCGAGCTTCCAAAGCTAACCAGCGTTCTCGCTGTCCTTTGAGGGGAGATTCTTGCCCAGGGATTCATCTTTCGAAAAACCCAAAAGGGAATGATTGATCACAGGGCTCCCTAGGTAGCCAGTGGCACGGATGCAACGTCTGATATTGAACAGGAGTTTGAAAATGCCAAGACCAAGAAAACTAAGTAACATGGTTCACTCTTCAGAAAAGGTATTTTGTGAAACCATGGTTCCCTTTCAGCGTGGGCATTGCAAACTGGCTCAAAGGCACCGAAACTGTGTGGTCATCTCCCCTTTCTAAGGCAGTCAACCCATCAGAGGAAACCCCTCACCCATCATCCCTGTGGGATATACAGGGAACATTATATCTTACATAACGTTCATTATAACATTTCCTACCACCCTATGTCCAGCATGTGCAAGTTAAAACAAAATTCATGTGAGCAGTGTTATTGCAAAGGAGTCTAATAATTACACAGAAAAGAATACATTTTTTTACTGTTCATGTTCTTTTTCTTAAAAAATTTATCTTTGTTGTTAAAAGTATTACAGATGTCCCCTTTTCCCCCCATTGATCCTCCCTCCCCCCAGGCCTTCCCCACATTATTGTCTGTGTCCATGGGTTATGCACAGATGCACGTAAGTTCTTTGGTTAGTCTCTTCCTACCCACCCCCTTCCCTCTGAGATTCATCAGTCTGTTCCATGCATCTATGTTTTAAGGCTCCTCAAACTCTGACCTGCCGTATTATAGCCAATATACCATCGTAACATAGTACTCTCCTCCCCCCGCCCAAATTATTCATCCACTCCAGGCATATCCATTTCCTGGCATATTTTTAATTAAGTGACATTTCCGTCAGGCCAATTACAAAATTTTCCTTTCCTGCACAGTAAATTAGAAAGCAAATCACTGATTGTTTGTCTCTTCTTTCTATATTTTATTTATGCCTTGAATGAAGAGGTGTGTACTTTATCTTTGTAATCCCAAACACGTAGACAGTGAAATTCGAGAATCTAAAATGCTATAATTTGTCCTGTGAACGCGTCTCAAATAGTCGTCATAGTCAATTTCATTCAGAGGTTCACTATCCTGGACATAACATTATTCACTCTTCTGAGTACAAACCTTGTTTATCAGACACACTATGGTCTGTTTTATAGACAGTTATTATTATTTTTTTTGTAAAAAGCAAACTTTGGCCCCTCATCCTGCTCTATTCTGTCACAGGTAGAAGCGTTTTACTTTTGTGAACGAACGGGAGCCAGGATTGTAGTCAGGAGCCGTGGGTTCCAACGGTCTCTGCTCCACTCACCTCTAAGAGCCCAAATAAGGTACTTAGTTCTTCCATGTTTTCTAAAGTGAGCGGAATAACTATTCATGTATTTTTTTCCTATTAGTATGCCAGAGAGTGTGTTGGAATAGCCCTTCCCTTCCCTTCCCTTCCCTTCCCTTCCCTTCCCTTCCCTTCCCTTCCCTTCCCTTCCCTTCCCTTCCCCTCCCCTCCCCTCCCCTCCCCTCCCCTCCCCTCCCCTCCCCTCCCCTCCCCTCCCCTCCCCTCCCCTCCCTTCCCTTCCCTTCCCTTCCCTTCCCTCTATGCCCAGGCCAAGCAGGACGGCCCGTTACCCCCTACTATGACCATGCATTTAAGCGGCTCTTGCCCTGACACAACCTGCCGTCCCCTGTGTCTGTCCCCACCAGCTCCTTGCCATCTCTCGTCTCTGACCTTCAGCCGTCCTTCGGCGTTGCCTTTCCTACGGCCGCCGCGTGGCTCACACTGACCTGTAATCCATCATTTTCATATCGTATCGCAGTGGTGACCCTACGCACTCCTTCAAGGCCACAGGGGACATTTACGCATCAGTTTTCATTACACTCAGTGTCTAACACGTGCCTGCAGAGCCTTTAAACGTTTGCCTCCAACACAAGAGGCTGTGCGAGGAGGGACAGGAGATGCTATTATCTAAGAGCACGAGCAGAGACGCCCGGGCGGGGAGCCGCCCACGGAACCTGGAGATTTCTCTCCCCCCGAAGGACGTTTCCTGACCTCCTTCGACTCCTCGTGACAAAGATGCCTGTCGTTTGTTTTTTTTTTTTAAAAATATATCTTTATTGATCTCAGAGAGAGGACAGGAGAGGGAGAGAGAGAGACAGAAACATCAATGATGAGAGTCATTGATCGAGCCCGCAACCCGGGCATGTGCCCTGACCGGGAATCGAACCCCTGGATCCTAGGTCGACGCTCAACCGCTGAGCCCCGCCCGGCCGGGCCCTTTCGTTTGTTCTTACGCTTAATTATTTGCGCAGCGCTCTCTCGGGCCTGATTCCCTAACCCGTTTGCTCCGCGCTGCAAGCGGAAGAGCCTAGGAAGCCTTCCCGTGAGTCCCAGGAGCTAGAAACCCAGCTTCCAGGTCTTCACACCACACGCAACACGCAGGCAGCCACACCGCCTTCCCTGGGATGGGACGAGCGGGCCTTTCCCAAGACGGTGTCTGACCGGTGAGAGTCTGGCCAAGAGAAACATGGAAAGAAGTCTCTAAGATTTTACCTTCACGATTACAGTGATTTCACAGAATAACAGCAAACTCCATCTACTTCTTAAAAACAAAAAACACAAAGAAACGACAGCTCAGTAGTTGAGACCGTGGTACCTCAGCCATCAGGTAGAGACGTTGCGCAGTTCACCGCCATCTCATGATTGTCATTGTCACTGACTGCTAAGTCCCCGAGTCCCCGCCCCATTGAACTCAGCACAGGGTCCCAGACTGAAAAGTCCGCCTCGGGCGCCTCACCTGTCAGCCAGAGGGAAGAGCTTAGCTGCTTTAGCACCTCCCTCTTCAGACTGTGCCATCTGCTCTGCCGAGTCTTCCTCGCTGGGCCGACCGGCCGGAGGCTGGAACGCGGGGCCCACTGAGTCACGCTGCACCCCCTTCCTGCTCAGGACTGGGCATCTCCCGCGTGTCAGGGAAGGTGCAGTAGGCGCGTCACATGCATTGTGCTAGTTCAGCTCCACCCCCTGTCACCCCACCGATCAGGAGCGTGGGGCTCAGCCACAGGGAACAGCGCCCCCTAGGGCGCAGGCAGTAAAGCAAAGGAACAGGAACAGGAAACAGCGATGCAGTCAGAGCGCCTGGATGCAGATGAGCCCCCCTCTGTACCCCCGGGGCAGGCAACCTGGCCCCATTCACTGTCTCCACGTCTGCTAAATCAGGACCTGAAGCTAATATTTATATGAACACTAATCTTTTCCGAGAAAATGCACTGGCCGTAACACGCTTTAGAGAAAAACATTATTTGATATAAAACTTCTTTTCCCAACTCTGAGCTCATAAATACTGGATATGAAAACATCAGCCTCCTAGTTTTCCTAAACATTAATAATAAATGCAGTTTGTTTTGCTCCATGTAGTGGACCAAATGTCTTATGATTTAATAATATTTTGAACTTTCCATATAATAGACTTTTAGAACTTAAAGGCTCCTCCACATTCATTTAAATACTTGGGTGAGAGATGGCTTCACCATTATTCTTACACGTCTTCTTCTTTCTAAGAGCTTGTCTTTTCCAAGCTTTTTACTCAAATTTCATAGACTGGGACCAAAGATTTAGCAGATTGTTCAAAGTGCCACCATTAGTGATGCAGAGAAACACCCAGAGCTCTTGGCTACCAGGAAAGATCATCGCAATGGGGCTTGAGTATTTAACTCAAGGGACTGAGTGTTGACCAAGACCTAGACAGGTTACCCCACCTAAAGCTCACCAGCTTCCAAACACCCACTTTCTCTGGGCAGTGAATCTCTGATGCATTAATTTCCAACAAGAGTTCAACTTGTAAGTGGTTTAGATAAGATATGGGAACAGTCACAATTCAGGATATCTGTAGATTTAGGTACAATTCTCCATCTGTTTTTCTGTTTTATTTTTGGTTTGAGCATCTAGCAGAATCGAAAGAAGCAAAAAGAGAGAAAGACAACAATTTCTCTCCTGCTGGGGCTCCGTGGTCTGACTCCAGAGCCTTTATTTTGTAAAATCGAGTATTAGTGATGCTTATCACATGAACAAACCTACAAATGGAAACCCCCCAATAATGAAAGGAGCCACCATCCAGTGATGTTACTTTGCCCGTGAAGAGGCCCGGCTTATACAGAATGGGGTGTCCAGCTCTGGGACAGACTAGGCTTTGACACACCTCTCCTTTGTCACAGACGCCAGCTTCCAGAGCTAAAGTAGCTGCAGGAGAAAATCCGAGCTGGCTTTTAGTGCAATTTTCATTCCAGCTCACACACACTAAGCCACCATTGAAGGGGAAAAGTCAAATAATAGCATAATTCTATCCTATAATTTTTTGAAAAGTATATCTTTCTATTAGAATTTGTATGGGTCCAGTGCCAATTTCTTCCAGAAATCCTCTATTTTTTTAAAATGTGCTTCATTATGACCCAATATACAAACTGCTTATTTTATTGAGCCCGGGCATGCTGGCAGTCACCGTTTAAATGTCCTTTCCTGCTTCCCCTTAGTCAGCAAATGTACATTCTCTGCTAGTTATGAGGCCTCTTATTGCAGCTCAGGGAAGGAGGTGCGGCTGCCCACGCTGGCAGGTCTAAATGACAAGGAGCATGGGGACAGCCATTCACCTCAGAATGTTCCTGACTCTCTCATTTACAATGAGTCCCTGCAGGCTTTCAGGATTTCAGTCTCCTCCAGTGACTCAAAAAGGGGACACATCAAAGTGATCCTGCCTCCCACCTGCTAGACCCACAGTGCGCGTTGCAACAGCACAGTGTCACTGTAGTTTTCTCATCCAGGTAGGAACTGCTCTGGGTGCAGACAGGACGATGGTGATGATGATGACAATGATGTGATGACAATGATGATGTAATAATGACAATGATGGTGACAACAAGGATGACGATGATATGATGGAGATGATTATGATGTGATGACAGTGGTAATGGTGTGATGATGATGACAGTGATGATGATGATGTGATGATGATGATGTGATGATGATGATGTGATAACAATGGTAATGGTGTGATGATGACGACAGTGATGATGATGATGTGATGATGATGATGTGATGACAATGGTAATGGTGTGATGATGACAGTGATGATGATGTGATGATGATGTGATGACAATGGTAATGGTGTGATGATGACAGTGATGATGATGTGATGATGATGTGATGACAATGGTAATGGTGTGATGATGATGACAGTGATGATGATGATGTGATGATGATGTGATGACAACGGTAATGGTGTGATGATCATGTGATGATGATGATGACAGTGATGATGATGATATGACAATGATGTGAAGATGAGGTGATGACGATGATGATGATGTAATGATGACGATGTGATGCTGATGATGACAACAATGATGACAATGATGTGATGGTGATGACAATGATGATGTGATGATGATGATGATGTGGATGGTGGCAGCAGTAGCTAATATTCCTTGAGCACCTGCTATTTCTTTATCCCTGACTGTGGTCTCCGAGGCTGCTACAATGGTTCTGCTGATGGAGGAACTTTGCTGAGAGGGGAATGCAAGGTGGCCAGGTTTCCTCAGCAGGCAGGTGAGGCAGCTGAGGTTCAAAACCAGTTCTGTTGGACTCTACAAGCTACTTCGCGTCATCTCACCTGGCGATTCGGCACACCTGGAAACCTCGCTTTCTCAACTCTGCCTCTTAGAAATGTGTGGGAATGTGAGTGGCTTTGAGGAAGGGGAAGGAGAACATATCACTGAGTGGAGAAACAAATGAAATATTTTCAAGCAATGATGCTTTCATGACATATTTAATAACTGCTTAATGCATAAATAAGGATAATTTATGATTAGCTCTGCATTTACAGGTATATAGATAAATGCTGTTAAAGTGATTGAAACTATTTACTCATGGAGCTTGAATGAACCTGCCTCCAGCATGTATGTTTTCTTATTAATCAGCAAACTCGATACTCATGATATGAAGGTAGATATCAATCCACACCTTGCCGGAAGGATCGCAAATCCCGTATTAAGGATTGCCCAGACCTGTGTTTGCCGCACACGGTTGAAAAATGCCCAATTTGTTTAAGGGCTTAAATAAGTGCGTTAACTTGGGGACGGTACTGGAGGAGACTGTGAGGAAAGCTGGGACCCATGTGGGGTGACTTTGCCGCAGGCCCCGAGGCCCCGGGGCACTTGTCCCAGGGGAGGGTAGGAGAGCTCGCCCCGAGGGAGGGGCTGGGGCTGTTCACTGTGGAGCAAAGAGGCCAGAGGGATGTGTGCTCCTATCGGAGCCACCACTGTCTGACGGGAGAGACAGGCCTGGTCCCACCCACACTGCCTGCAGGTCATCCTCGAACCCGTCGCCAGCCCCACCAGAGGAAAACTCCTCACCAAGGAGGGAAACACGCCTTGTACTTAGGGAAATGGCAGCCGAGAGACTCAGTCAAAGATCCGAAGTAAAAGAAAGAAGGAAAGAGACGGAGTTGTGACTATGGTCTCATTTTCACACATTTTCTTATATAAACGGAAATAGAGAAAGCTACCACCATACTTTACAAGCACAGCGATTTGCTAAGTTAAAAATTAATTTTAATTGTTCAGCAATTTTTTTTTTGAGGAAAAATTGTTTGAGGACCTAATGCCATAGGATACAAAAAAGCACCAGTGATACAGCTTCAGAAAACGCACTTGTTTTAACATGAGTAAGATTTCTTAAGATGCCCACATAGTTTCCAAGTTTGAGTCAATGCTTTCACCCTTTTCACTAAAGTAGCTATTTCAGAATTATCTGGATTAGAATATTTTATACCTTATCCTCATAACAGAAATTTTCTTAGCCATTGGAATGAAGCCAGTTGAAGCCAGAGATAGTTGAAGATTTTAAAAATCCATATCCTACTTATCAAGGCAAATAAAATGATACAACTACATGGTTGCAAGGGACTGCTCCTCAGACTTCCTACAGGGGATTTTTTATGAAACATAATCTAAAATAGAGGAATATTGTTGTCATAGGTGTGGAATGAGGGATAGCCTAAGGGCTATTTTCTAACCCTCTCTCCCCATTGATGCCCAAGTGGTCTGGGGTTGTTTCCTTAAAGATCGACCAAATTACATAAAAATGTATGTATCTTCTTAGCAATATTCCCTCATAAGAGCTCTGTCAAAACATAGCGTTCAATTCCGAAACATGTATTTAACTCTAACGACGTGCTAAGCACAGTGCCAGGTGCTTCAACACCACCAAAAGCATCGGCCCCTGCCCCCCGCCCCCGCCCCCGCATCGGCGTTTTATTGAAACTGTTCACTTCCTCGAACCTCATTTGGGCAGCTGTGCGGGAAGTCTCACACCCCCCGGGGCAGCGGGGTGCCTTGCGGGGCACAAGCTTTCTCAGGACCGTTACTTTATTTCTTTAAAAACTTTTATATTTTCAGATCTTTGGAAGGAGAGTGAGTTTTTATGTTCTAAAGTTTTTTATTTTTCTATTGAGTGGTTGTGATTCTACTGCTTGGTCCCTAAATGCAGCATTTCTCAAGTCATCTCTTTACAATGCCAAGAGAAGTGAGAAAATTGCCTTCATAACAAATACATTTTTTAATCAGAAAAATGAAATATGAAATATTTTCCAAATGGCTGAAGAAGATGCTGTTAAGGACGTAGCTACAGGGCTTGGCACCTTTGTATTTTGAAGTCTGCGGAATCTGACTGCATTATTTAATCTTCATTACAATTCCTGTGTCCGTGAAGGTAATCAATGTGCTTCATTTGAACTTCTCATTTTTACTTTTCCAACAGTCCCATAGTGGTAGGCCACAGGGAGCGAGCAATTCTAATTCTTAGCTTTTAAAAAAATTTATCTTTATTCTAACTCCTAGCTCTCACAATTCCCTCTAATTCAAGCACTCAGAGTTTAATTTAGATCTTATATTGAGTCTGTTTTGTGCACACAAGGCTCTGAATTCATGCAAAATGCTCTCTGAGACTTTCTGAAGCAGTCATATTAAATGGAACATAATTACCCTTTGTAAATATTCCAGTGTATTGATTTTCCTTGACACTCCCAATGACCACACCATCGCTCATCACTTTGCTCCAGCTCTGAATCGGGGACTGAATGAGTCATACCATTGAGAGGAAAAATGACTGCATAATGTTTTCTTTATGGACTTTATATGCGCTTGATTTATTTAGTCAATATATATTTATCAAGCTCACCCACTTTGCTTAGAAAAATAGAACGAATAATTTGATGGTCAGATTCTCCACTCAGATCCCAGGAAAGAAGAGAGAATGTTCTTAATCTCAATGCTACTAGCGATTTCTGAGTACCCCATCTTCCTAATATACACACAGACACACGTGTACGTGTGTGTCTATATACACATGTGCACCTGTAAATACGTGATCATGTGTGTGTATATATATTTAATTTGTCGTGAGCTCCACAATCACACAATACCATTGTTTCACTTTACCTTTCTTTCTTTACTTATTAAGTATATTTTACTTGATGGTTTGGTTTATTTTCCCTCTCACAAGCTGTCATTGCCTATTTTTAAAGTTGGAAAATTTTAAATAATGTTTTTTCCCCTTATAACAAAAGCAGTAAGTTATCATTGTTCAATGTTATCGATAGAGACACAAGAATCAAGTAATTAAAAATCATAACTTGAATTTCTTCCTGTTGTCTAAGCACAAGCCTCGGATGGATTTCAAGTTTTGCATTCTGTATTTCTTTACTTTAAAGTCTTCCTTCTTTGACTCATCACTGACACCCCCTGCAAGGCCAGTTCTTGCCCCGGTAGGGCCAGGTGGCGTGTGGCCCTCAGCTTCCTCATTTCACTGCTGCCGTCATGAGAATATGTGGGCACAAGGCACCAATGGGCATGTAAGCCCAGCAAGTGGGTATCACTTGGGAGACCTGGGCAGTGCCGTGGTCTCTCTGCACATATATAATTGCATTTAATCCTCAAAGTGAGGACATGGAGACACACACAGCCCTGAGTGATGGGGCTGAGATGTGAGCCGTCTCCCTCCCTCGCCGCTGTGCCTACGCCTCTAGGAGCGTGCGGCTGGGCCACAGGCAGGTCAAAGCAGCAGCTTTGTGTTCCTCTCTGCTCTTTGCAGCTGAGACAGATGCACTTGTGTCAAGAACAGCTGGCAGCGTGTTCCTTGGGAGAAGGCGCACTCACCTTGCTTTGAGGACCTGGGTCACCTTGACCGGGAAACTGAGATCTTTGCCGCCACTTCTTCACCCTTTGGTCATCTACCCAGAAAGTGCTTCTCTGGCAGCTTCATGAAATCGTTAGAGACAGGAGCTCAGGACACTGGCAGACCTGCAGCGTGTCCCTCCTCGGCTGCAGAGCTCCTGCTCGTCACGGGTGAACCTCAACGTGGCCATCCACGCACTGGGGAGCCCTGCAGCCCACAGCGAGGCCTTGGGTTTGCAGACCCAGCTAGTTACTGAGTTTCAATGAGTTAAGTTAAATGTGGTTTGCGGGAGAACCTAGCCAATCTAGACTATTTATCTACATAATTCCAGTTCAAACAGATCTCCAGCGCATTCCTTGGCCTGTATTATCCAGAGCATTGCCTCAAATCTGTGTTTCGTCTCATTCGTAGACACCTGGTGTACCCAGCAGCCACTTAACTGATAGAACTGTAATGATGAAATTAATTTTACCAGTGTAAGCAGCCAAGTTGGATCATTTACACCAAAATCAACATTAAGGTCCGAATTACACGCCTGGCTCTCTCCCTGGACGCGGACCGGTTCCTGATCAGGAAAACCACCTCCTGCCAGCGCCTCGGCCCCCCCCCCAGCAGCTCCGGCTTCAGCCCGAGGCCGTCCTGCCGGCCGGGCAGTCTGGAAAGCCGCCACGCTTACCGGGGCCGCGGCGCAGGGCAGCGCTCGGCTTCTAGCAGCTGGAGCGGCTGCTGCTCCCGCTCGGGCTCGCATCGTGGTGGGAACGCAGCCACCGTATCTCAGAGTCCAGAGAATCAGCGGTCCCGCGGAGCGGCCAGAGGCTCCCACAGACGCCGCCCGGGGAACGTCGCGACACCTGAGCCGCGCCAGCTGCGGACCGCGGGGCCGGCAGGGCACCTTGCCGAGTTCACCTCGATACCGGAGAACAGGTCCCAGCAAAAGACCCGCTTCTAATATAGTATTTAGTGGCATATCTCACACACACACACACACACACACACACCCCCCATAGTCAATGACAGAAGAAATTTTCTCACCCATAAGAACTTTTTAGAGCGCACGATTCTCATAATTTACCACTCACAGAAATGCCTATTTCTAGTTCTAGGCTCAACTTTTGATCCGATAGGTGCTGCATGAAGTCCTGGAGTATGGATTTTCACAAGCTTGAGTCTGGCACAGTCGCCTGCCCACCTATTTGAGAAACACTGCGGAGGAGTCTTGCTCCGTTTTGGGGTGGTGGTGGCGGTGGCGCTAGTGATGTAAATATAATCATAAGAGAAAGAAGAGAAAAACAAACATATATCGTTCCTCTCTCTTTCCCTGTGTTCCACCAAACATGAGCTCTGCTTGTCCTGGGCACTTAAAGAAAGTGAGTGCAGCCTGTCGTGTTTGCAGCCAAGAAGTCCTTGTTAGGGAGGCGCCCACCCTGCTCTGCCTGCCACCGAGAGGCGCCCGGAAAGCGGGACTCCCCGCAACGAAGGAGGGAAGTCCCAGGAAGAAAGTCCTACGAGGCCCGCGGCGGGCTTCAAGGTAAACACACAAGCTGCCTTGGGGGCCTGAGTGACAAAAATGGATTCTCGCCGTGACGATACCGCGAAGCTGTATAGAAGAATTTGCATCAGCAAATAAGGAATGACCCACGCCAAGAAAACGGCATTTCCTAAGTCACAGAAGTAAGAAAGTGTCTAAAAACACTCAGGAAATACCACGTAGGGAGCCGATGTGTGAGGACGAGGGACTCAGGAGAAACGGGGCTGGAAATCAGGCCATGAGCGTCGGCGACGGCGCTGTGGAGACACCGTTCCTGACTGCTTGCCCTGCCGTGGCCGCTCCGTGTTTGAGAAGGGGGACAGGCATGTTACCGGGAGCCGGTTAAGCAGAGGAGACAGAGAAGAGGCCTGTGCTGAGAGCTAAGCCCACGTTGGCGCAACAGAGAAGATCCATTGGTCAAGGACACTCTGAAGAGGCCCCTGGTAGGACCCGATGACTGGCTCGCTGTGGCAACTGACCGAAGAAGGGGTGATAGGACATTTTCAAGGTCTCAAGACCTGTGGTTGTGATGATGTTTGTTATTAAAAGAGTTTGGGAACATCGGAGGGAGAACATTGTGTTTCGGCGGAAAAGCTAAGATAATAAATTCAGCTTTGGATGCTGGGGTTCAGGGGCCTGACTTGGATATTGTATTGCTATGAAACAACCCCCCTGAAGCCGAGTGCCTGAGAACAACCCTCGGCTATGATCTCTCAGGAGTCTGTGTCCCGCTGGCTCAGGGGGCAGTGCCAGCTTGGGATCTCTCCCAGTGCCATGACGTGGCAGCTGGGGCTCAAGTTCAAGGCTGGGGGCTTGGGGCTTTGCTGGGGAAGGTGATGTCAAGGTCACTGCACTTCTGAAAAGGTTGCTGGCTTCCAAGAGGCCACAGAAGAAGCTGCCAGTCCTCTTAAAGCGAGGTCTGCAATGAGCATAGCTTGACCTGCATAGCATGACTTCACCTCTTACTGTGAAAGTGGTCACAGGACGGCTCAGGAAAGGCGCTGGGGGGCCTCTCCATGGTGGAGTGTCAACAAAGTGCAGCCCTCTCTACTCTGCCATGGTGCACATATGTGGAGAAATATTGGGGGGCAATAGTGAACCCCAGCCTGGCTCTCCAGAAAGAGGTCAGAATTGGAGATGTGAGTGATGGAGAGGGAATGAGTGAGTAAATAAAGTGTGGGTGCTGAAATCAGCTTTAGTTGAATACAGCCTGAGAAATTATAAAGCAAAATTATAAGTCAGGATGTGGGCAGTACAGTGAATTACTGTATAAATATCCATCCCAGATACTGCGTTTTGTATAATGATTGTGCAAGTCTAGAAACTTACACACGAAGAGAATGGGTGGCTGGGCCCCCCAGCTTCTGAACTAGAAGTTAGAAACTTTGTTACAGGTATAAAAAATGTTTTCCAGTATTCACTGGTAGAAAAAAATTAGAAATTTTGATATATTTCGGATTAATCTTTGCTGTAAGCAGATAATGTTTAGTGAATAGAGACTTCCATGAGTCGGCACCCCTTCTCTCCAGTCACCTTACTCCAGGAAAAGCGATGGGTGAGCCTGGGAGTGGGCTGCAAAATCAGCGGTGATCTTCACTTGAAAATTGTTAGAAGATCTCTAGAGTTTACCGTTTAGCTCCAATCTCAATACTAAGACAGATGTATTAAAATAAAACAGGCATTTGTAGAGTACATTATATAATCAAAAGTTAATAGTTTAGAAATAGCTGGAACATTTTATTCTATGCTTAGAATCCTCCACTGGAATAGGTAATAAAACGTTCGATTTTATTCCGCAGAGCGGGTTTCTGATATCTAGCTTGGAATATTCTATGTGGGTTAATAATTTCACTTGCATGACTTGGAGTTTTCTCTAATTAGGCTGTAAACTATCTGTAGGCTACTCTGTAATTTGCATATAGTGTCTAGCTTCGTCTTTTGATGGCACTAAAGGGAGGGAAATGCCTTCAAAGACATGAAATCTCTATCAAATAATGGCTGCAAAAGTTATAACCGTCAGCCTGGCGGGTGGAGCTCAGTGACTGAGAGTCCACCCAGGAACCAAGAGGTCACCGGTTCGATTCCCGGTCAGGGCACATTTCCGGGTTGCGGGCTCGATCCCCAGTAGGGGGCGTGCAGGAGGCAGCCGATCAATGACTCTTTCTTACTGATGTTTCTCTCTCTCTATCCCCTCCCTTCCTCTTTCTCTAAAAATAAAAAATAAAAAAAAAAAGATATTGATTAGAGTGTGGAGTCAGGGAGAGAATTCTCTTTAAAAAAAAAGGTATAACCATCAGGTACACATATATGCGTGTGCTATGTATGTACAGGCACATATATAAGCATCTAATGCACATATATATATATATATATATATATTCTAAGTGTGGTTTTGTTCTTTAATTTGGGGAACAAAAGAGACAATAAAGAGGAAAATGAGACAAAGCCACACAAACTGAGCTTTAGTGAAGGCAGGTCACCTATTGATAGGCCGACATGAATCGCCGTGACCGAGGCGTGCGGAGATGGCCACTCCCCTACCCTGCAAGGCACTGCGAGCTCACAGGGACCCTCAGCCAAGCTCTCCACAAACACGCCATCAGCACACGAACCGTGAGGAGGAAATCTAGGGTGCACACACTGTTTCAAAAGTACTGGTCACAAGGAAGGATTTAAAGACATAGCTAAGATCAGATGATAAGAATGTATATGTTTCTGATGAAATGGCCAGATTCTTAAAAATTTACTGGCTACAGAAACCTTGGAAGCTAGCGATGTAACGTTCTATGACCAATTCTAGTAGCAATACTTTTTCGACGGTAAACTGTAAAGAGAAAGAACATAAAGAACTATAAATATTTTTACGCCCCCCCCTTGCTACAGCCTTACGTCAAGTGCTGGAGTGGAACCCAGAAGGTCCCGAGAAGCCTGCATCCCACCCCGAGGTGGGAGCTCCACCGAGTTCCCACGGGCGGAACCGCCGCGTAAACCACTGCGATTCAGAACCGCTTTAACTTGCACAGCTGGCCCTGGGGACGTGTGACTAAGCTTCCCAACGGCGTCGAAGGCGCATCTGCGGGAGCTGCCTCGTCTCCGGCCACTTCCTGCCGTTACCGTCACCGCTCACCACCGGCAGCTGACGTTTCTCTCACACGCTAAAGCCCTTGGGGGACAGCCCCGCCTAATGCTAAGGGCTGCTGCAAATGTGTCCCTCTCTCATCTACATTTTTGATGAAGGGAGAGGGTCTTAATTTGGGTCATTTTTGGAAACATAAATCTGTAGAGAAAATGCACATGCATTTATAATGCAACCAACATCGCGTGATTTATTGTTCTTAGCGTGTGTAAATACAGAAGGTAAACAATTAAAAGTCCAGCTCTTAGGTCCCCCGGACAGGAAACACTGCCAGCCACTAACGGGGCAGGTGACCTCCCCTGTGAAGGCCAGTCTCAGGCCCACTGGGTCCCGTCTCATCATTTCAGCTGAGCTAGGTCCCCAGTTTCGTAAACCGTCATCGTGAACCCGTCTACCCTCCTCGGGCCACCGTCCTGGGGAGGGCTTGGTGAGTGGTAAAATGAAGGCTCGAAATGGGTTCGCATACCTGATTGTGGACTTTGCTTGGGGATTTTGGCTACCGCTTGAGGGCTGGAGGTGGAGGGCGCGCGCTGGCTGGCAGAGCCGTGGGTGCTGCTGGGCGCGGCGGCGGAGCCATTCTTCCGCGGCTTGGCGTCCTGCAGCCACATGGGCGAGGCTTCGAAGGCCTGCACCCTCCGGGCGTGGCCGCTGGCGGTGACGTTCAGGAAGGCCTGGGCCTTGTGCTCCCGAAGCTCTCCGTAGCTGGCGTCGGTCACCCTGCACTCGTAGAGGCCCTGGTCCTTTTTCCGCACTTTGGAAATCTGCAGCTTGTGGGAGATGTCGTTGCCTTGGACTTTCACTGTCTGCAGCATTGCGGGGAAGGAAAAAAAAGGGGGGGGGGCCTGCATGAAATGATGGTGTTTCCAGACTTTGTCCTGAGCTTGCTCACCTTGGACAATGCAAGTCTTCATGGCTACGGTCAGAGAGCTCCTGAGGGTCTCAGCTGTGAAATCTCAAGGCCTCGTTGACCCCGGTCTACTCCAGCTCAGGGCCTAGTGAGTTCAGTTCAGCCTGCGCCCGATCCCACCAGCCACACCATCCCCGTTCCCCAGATTCTGGCGACACCTCTGCCGTTTTCCACTCATGGGGTCGCCTCTGCCTGGTTAGCTCAGCGGAATGAAGCGTGAACCGAGTGAGGTCAAGTTTGGACTTTACACAGTCTCTCTACTTTTGGCTCCACCTCTGAGAGGCCACAGAAATATCCGGGGGGCGGTTGTGACCAAGGGCGAGTTCAACTGAGAATGAGCTTTTATCCTCACGTTGGAATAACTGTTAAAGGTACTGACAAAATGGACTTAGATAGTAACGATTTTTCTTCTCGATGTTTTTGGTACACTCTGACCTATAGGCATGGGGTGGCATGGCCCAGGGTGCAGACTGATACCACCCGAAGTCTTGGGGCTCAGGGTACACCCCTCCCCTTCCCCTCACCATTACAGGGTTTCTATGCTACTGGAACTTTATAATGCTTTGATTTTCAAAATTGAAATTGGCTCCCTTATTTCTTCTAATAATTTGTAGGCCAGATTAATAGCAAGATTATATATATGTGATTATGTATATAACATAAAATTCTATATAATATGTAATATATGTCCCTAAGCATCTTTATCAAAACAGCGAGATTTGATATCCATCATATATTATGCATGATTGAATGATGACGGATTTCATAAGACATTCAGAATGCTCCACACACAGTTACGACAAGTAATAACCAGCAAAGCGGAAAGATATCTGTATATTACAATGGGTTAACCTCTTCAATGATGCGTCTATGTCCATATTGGCTTTTGATTTTCTACTCATATGATTTCGTGTATCCAGAAGCATCAGTGTCCCCACAATGTTGAATGGACAGCAGCATTGCAGCGCTCTGCTCTTACAGTTATATAACTGTTAAAACCAAAAAAAAAAAAAAAAAGTCTCGCACACCTCTTGCTAGAGAGCAGAACGATTCCCTGGCCTTTATGTGATTCCAATAAATACCTCCACTGGCCCCGCTCGGAACCCTTTTCAGTTTTTATGCGCCGGGGAGGGGAGAGGCGCGGGCTCCCGCCCTGCGCCTGGGAAGCGGCCGTGTCCAGGACAGAAAGTGGCAAGGCCGGACCAGAGGACCCTGAGCTGGAACCCCGAGCGCGCGGCTCTCGCGGGCCGCCCGGCAGCGCCCCCTGTCGCCGGCCCGCGATACTCACACTGATCTTGGTCCCGTCGTTGTCCGGGTCGCGGTCGGGCAGGAGCTCCACCTGCGGGAGGAGACGGCGGCTCAGCTCGGACCCGACGGCCCGGCGGGACGCGCCGCCGCCCGGTCGCCGGAGCCTTGGGGGGCGGGGGGGGGCGGTGTAGCAGAGGGAGGAGCGCGGGCCCGGCGGCGCGGGCGAGGCCGAGCCACCACCGCGCGGGGGCGCTGCCCGGACGCGCGCCGCTCGGATGCGCCCCGGGCGCGCGGTGTCCCGGAGGGAGGGAGGCAGGGGCGGGGGCGCGGGCGCGCGTGCGGGCGGAAGTTTGCGGGGTCGGGACTCTGAGCCTTTGCCCCGACTGCGCCCCCTCCCTGGGGCCTCATGGACGGATTTCCTTTCTCTGGCCCCCGCAGTCCCGACCCGTCTGCGCCTCTTTCGCTGACCAGTCCCCAGCCTGCGCTCCGACCCCCTCCTTCCCGTTCCCTCTCCCCTCCTTTCTCCGCCCACCTCCTCTCCCCTCCCTCTTCCCAGCCACGCCCCCTGCGCCCCGCACCCCCCGCGGCCCTTCGCCTCTTCTCCAGGGGCCTAGGGTCCCTCCCTCTCGCCCCCTCGCCCCCTCTCCTGGGGCCCTCGCTCCCTCCCCTCGCCCCCTCTGCCTCCTTCCACTCTCACTCCCCTCTCTGCGGGTCACGGGCGTGGGCCGGCCCCAGTATTCCCCCCGCGGGCCCACGGTCCCCGAGACGGGGCCGCGAGCGTCCCGGACCGGCCAACACCGCAGAGCCAGCGCTGACCGGAGGGGCCGTTCCCAGCTTCCACCAGAAAGACTCGCAAGTCTTCCTCCTGGGCTTCAACCTGGAGTCTCCAGGACACACTCAGGCGCCCCCCCGGGGTCCCTGGGCCTCCGTCACGCCGAGGGAGCCGGGGTCCCGAGGGGCACCCGGGCACCGCCTTGGGCCGCGGGCCCCCTGGCCGGACACCCGGAGGACGCGGGGAGGGAGGGGACGGACGCAGCCCCAGGGCTACCTGCGCGCCGGCCACCTCGGCCGCGGGCTCCGGGTCCTCGGGGCCCCGCAGGAACCACCACTGGATCTCCAGGTACACGGAGGCCGAGCCGCTCTGGAAGGCGCACGACATCTCCACATTCTGCCCCTCGGTCGCGGTCACGTTGCGCGGAAACTCAGTAAATTTTGCTGTAAAACAGAAAGGCGTCCTTTTAGCGTGTCCACACCGCCCTGGCCGCCTCTCTTCCCTTGAGAGATCGCTACATTTTTCTTGGCCTGAAAAAAAAAAAAAAAAAAAAAACACCCAAAAAACCGAGAACAAAACCCGCTCTGTGACATCCCGCCCCGCCCCCTCGCCACCGCTCGCCCGCCTGATTTTTGGCATCCTGCCTGAACCACGTCGCCGTCCATCGGGTCTGATAAAGGAAAACCTAACGAGCTTGCCAATAACGCCCTCTGTTAGCCAGGCTGCTCCCCAGAAGCAACGCAAACCTCTTGTCAGACCGCAGTGCTCCCCAAAACGGACTGAGGTGCGTTTTAGACGCATCTGTCAAGTTGATGCGTGAGGACAGCCTCTGGCCCCCAAGTTTCTAAACCATCTGCGGTAACTGCGTGTCTCACGTCCCAGAGAACGGACCACGGTCACCTGTCGAGACGCACATTCCTGATTTATCGAACCATCAGCAACTGTGAATCTCAGGCCGCAGCCCCGAAACCAGCCTCGCACTTTCTAGGCTGTAAATGTTTCCTTCTGTCCACCTTCACCTTCACAGGGGTTCCCTCAAGCCACTGTATTGTAAACTGCCACACGTCCTGGGGGGTCAGGCTCACCCCTGGACCTGGTTCAGATGAAAGAGTGTTGTGAAGTCACTAGAGAGACCCCCCCCCCCATCTTCATCACCAACCTCGACCCTGCTAGTTTGCAAGATTCGTGGAACCGTAGCCAAACTCACAAGGATGCCACGCTCCCTTTCTCCCCAAGGCATCCCTTGCACACGGCTGCTTTGGATGGTGGTTCTTTATCTTGTCTAAGGGACAGTTGGGAAGAGCGGATGGTTCCCTAAAAGTAGCGTTAGAGACACCTGGGGCTGGCAGTGGGCACAGACACAGCGCACACGCCCGGAGAGGGGGCCCAGGGGCTGCAGGGCTGGCGCAGGGGGAACGCACATCCCCCCCTTCCCCCAATTTTTAAGGAAAGACACCGTCAGCGCCCCTTTTCACGATTTCACGAAATCCCAAGTGACCTGCATTGCAATGGACCTGCATTTACACCCAAAGCGAACGGGGGACGCGAGGAAGGCTTCAGCCGGGAGAGGACTTTTCGCTGGCGCGGGAGGGAGGCGCGGCCTGCGCTCCTCGGGGCCGACGCGTCCTCGGGCGCGGGGCGAGCTCTGTTCGTGGTGCTGAAGCGGCGCCGCAGCCTGCGGGTCCTGACCGGCCGCGTTCCCGGGGCTGCCGCCCTGCTTGGGATGCCGGCCGTGCCTTTGAGCGCGGCCTCCGCTCCGAGCAGGACGCCGTCCTTTGATACACACACATGCACACGAAGTCACAGGGACCCCGAAAAAAGACACTTATCTAAACCCATCTGCCGGCAGGGAGCGGGAGGACTGGCCGCCGAGGGTCCCTGCTCGTTTGCGGTGATTAGCTGCGCGTGAGTGGTTCCCTTGTGCATGCACACGGAGGCACACGCGCGCACACCCCTGCGTGTCTGCTCGCCGGGCCACCTCGCTCACCGTCAGGCACCAAAGAGACCTGCTCGCAAGTCCCGCTTGCCGACCATTGAATCAACTTTAAGGAAAAATGCCCAGCAGAGCCGGATTCCGCGGCGCCTCGCAGGAACCTCGCATCCGCCTGGACACGCGCGCGCACGGCCCCAGCACAGGCGCATCTGGCAGCGAGCACAGACTTACCTTGGGAAGCAAGCCCCTGCTGCACGTAGACCAGCGAGAAGACGAGTCCGACATACGCCCCAAAGATCCCCATCATTCCAAAAAATACAAGGGAGGAGCCGGGGGGGGGGTCACATCGGTGTAGCCAGCAGCCAAGAAGCCCCCGAAGAGAGGAACGCGCCCGTGTCGGCGGCGTCTCAGAGCGCGGCGCGCGCCGCCGCCCGCATCCCGCCGCGGGCTGGGCCTGGCTCGGGGAGGCGGCGCGGGCGCGGCGCGGGGCTGCGGCGGCCGGGGCTGGGCAGCCGGAGCGCAGAGCCGCCGGCCGCGCGGAGCGTCTCCGCCGCCTGCCCGCCGCGTCCCGCCGGCCGCCCGCGCGGCCCACGTCAGCCGCGGCTCGGGCTTGCGTGGCCGCCGCCCCCCCACGCCGCGCCAGCCGGGCGCGCAGAGTGGGCCGGGCGGGCGGAGGACCTCGGCGGGCTCGCGGCGCCGCAACTTTTCCCCCGAATGGCTGCGACGATGCTTTAACCCCGTGCGCGCCGGGCCGCCCGCGCCCCAGCCGGGCCACGCAGCGCGCGGGGGGCGGGCTGGGCTCCGGCTTCCTTGCGCAGAGCAGAGCGTTTGATGTCCCCCCGCCCCCCCAATTTGTTCCGTTCCCTCCCCGCCCCCTCGTCGAGTGATTCTTTCCAGCATCAGCTCGCTGTGCGCTTAAGGGGCCAGAGGACACCGGCGCGGGGCTGCGGGGCAGCGGGGCCAGGAGGGGGCCTTGGGGCACGTTGGGGGTGGGTGGGGGTGGCTCGGGCGGGGAGGGGGCCTTGGGGCACGTTGGGGGTGGGTGGGGGTGGCTCGGGCGGGGAGGGGGCCTTGGGGCACGTTGGGGGTGGGTGGGGGTGGCTCGGGCGGGGAGGGGGCCTTGGAGCACGTTGGGGGTGGGTGGGGGTGGCTGGGGCCGGGAGCGGGGCTCGGGTTGAACCCAGCCGTCGAGGGCACGCGCTTAACCAGTTACCACCCGCGCCCACTGGAGCCCAGCGGCGCCCGCGCCCCGCAGGCCGCAGAGTCACGCACCGAGGGAGCCCCTGGAGCGGAGATCCCCCCGCACGACGTTTACTTTTATTTATTTTTAAAATCCACACGCCCCACTGCCTCCGCCTCGAGTGTATTTTGGGACGGGGGGGGGGCAGGGGGGAGGGAGGGGTTTTAAATACCATGTAGTCTTGGTTAGTTTTATTTGCTTTTCTTTGGCCGGACACGATGCTGCTTCAATGCTCCCCAGGAACACGGGAGGTTGTTTTAGGGACAAAACGTACACAGCAAGTTTTAGAATTTGGAGCAAGTCTAGCTGTACCTCCGCCCTGGAGAAGCTCCGAGGCGTCTGTTCTGTTCCTCAGCGAGAATTCAGGAGCAGGAGCCATCACGTCAAAGACTCTGTCCTTAGGAAGTCCAACCATTAGTCAGCGATGCTAAATGTCTTTAACAGAATCAAAGTTACCTGCTCTCTAAGCAGAGAACCAGATATTTCATCCCACCCCCCGTTTCTATCAACACCTCGAATCTTCAATCCTGTTTGGAAACATGACTCAGTCTTAACAATGTGGCCAGGAAACCAAATGCAGTAAAATGCATTTTCGTTTTACTTATAAACATTTGTCGTTGGCTAATTTCTCCCCTGACCAGGAAAAAAAAAAATAACCTTAACAGAGCGGTTGGATTTTTAAACCTCTGTGTACCGCCGGCCGGGGAGGTGCCTCACAAGATCAGAAAACAAAGCCACAATGTCTTTGAAGCAGTCGTATTTGTTTCCCGAAGCCGCCCTGATTTCTCACCGTGGGTGGCGGCAGAAGAGAACATCTGGAGAAAGTCGTGGGGTTTCACATCTGTTCGTGTCTAGGCCAACAAGCAGCTATTCCCTTCTGGGTCGAACAAATGATCCTGAAGTATGTCATCCCCCCGAATGAGCAAGTCTCATGGGCAATGTGCTCAGAATGTAGATGCAGACCCAGGTTAATCCGTCTACTCCATGCCGAACATTACCCGGAAAATAAAACTCCCCTCTAGGCCCCAGAGGCGAGTCCTCGCCGGCCTTCAATGCCTACCTGGATGTGCTCAGTGTTTACCACAGGCTTTGGCTTCATGAGAGGGTTCAATGTAAATATGTGATTAATGTGTCATGAACGTGGGCTGAGTTCAAGGTTACCTGCTGCTGGAAGAGTTTCCAATGTGAAGCAAAGGGGTCAGACAGCACTACTGTGGTTACCAGAGGGAAGGGGCCCGAACATACGGTGACAGGAGGCTTGACTTGGGGTGGTGGGCACAGTGCAGCACACAGATCATGTCTCATAGAATCGTGCACTTGAAAGCTGTATAATCTCATGAACCAGTGCCACCCCAATACATTCCATTAAACAGATAAAAAATAAAATAAGAAACGTGCTAACCGTTTCGGAGCAAAACAGAAGGGCCTCCGTTTTAAGCAAGGGGAGTTCTGAGTTCATTTAGCAAAGCACTTTAACTGCTTTTAATGGAACTTGATGGCTCTCCCTGCAAAAAAATTAATAAAAATAAGTTTAAAATGTGAAAAGGAACGTGTGAGAAAGGCGTTTATGGTACAGATAAACCATCAGACGCTTAAAATAGAAAGTTACAACCTTAAAGCAGGAAGAGAGAGAGAGAGAAGGAAGCAGGGAGGGAGGGAGAACTCGAAAAGGAGTCAAGTTCTTCTTATGAAGAGTGCCTGGTATTTTATTTTCAGTTTTGCCGATGTCGACCAAAACTTTTATCTTAAATACCATCTGTTCTATCATCTCCAGGGCTGTAAATAGTGCTGGTAAACAATTTTGCATGATCTCCTTTAGAACATTTGCTTCCTTTAAGACAGACTGTCTCTCCATTAAGAGTTTGAAGTGATAAGAAAATTTAATTAAAAAGTAAATATACCCAGTATATCAAACAGCACAGTTCTGAGACCGCCTGCATTATTTTAAACGAATCCTCGTAGACACCGCACTCTCCTCCCAGACGGGCGGTGACTTGTTCGGGAGGACAGGTTGCCTGCTTCCCCGCGTGGGGGGGACGCGTCCTGCCTGCTCCTCCTTCCCCAAGGTGATGGCCGACGCCCGCTTCTATAAAAGTGACAGCAGGCCTCTTCTTTAAAAAACTAGTTATGAAAGACCGCTCCAGAAATAAAATCCTACAATCTCGTTTTAAATATTGCTTTCTTGCTCTCCGAGTTAACTTTTGGTCGTTTTTCTTTCTGTTTTAAAATTTAAATATCTTTATCATTGCGGCTATTTTGCTCCTGCAATTTATGATACGAATGCTGACTCGGACCTGCTCCTTCCTCAGGCATAATTAAATCTGAGTTCATTCCATTGCCTTACTTTGGTATCTTACTGCATTTTATTATTTTCTTTTCTGTTTTTGTATATAAATACTAGTTTGCCCAGCTGGGCGTGGCTCAGCGGTTGAGTGTCGACCTAGGATCCAGGAGATCGCAGCTGGACTCCTGGGTGGGGCACAGGCCCGGGTTTCAGGCTCCATCCCTGGGTGGGGGCCTGCAGGAGGCAGCCGGTCAATGACTCATCACTGATGTTTCTCTCTCTTTCTCTCTCTCCCTTCCTCTCTCTGAAATCAATTAAGATATATTTTTAAAAACACACACATGAAATACCAAAAAAACTAGTTTGAATTTGTCTTTCAAACACTGCTCCCTTACGGTGTCTGCAGCTGGTGCACAGCTTTCAGAGCCATTAGTCCACCAAGAGCTGAACTGGGGGTGGGGCTCCTCCAGTTCTGTGATTACCAACAGCATCACCCCCTTTTTGTCCTAAGAGGGCCTTGAACTTGAGGAGGATACACCTTCATCCCAAAAATCTCATCACAGAACCACTTTCCACACTGCACTCTCATAATCTGTTCTAAATTGGGGCTTAAGGGCCCAAGGTAAACTTTTCTGAATAATTGGAAGACACAAAATTAGGCATTTTTTTTAGAAATAAACTTTAAAATGAAGGAATTAGAAGATCATCCCTAGGGATCCAGGGGCATCACTGCATTTCTTCACCTCTCCCCAGGCACCTGGGGGTGGGGGGCAGGGGAGCTGCACAAGCCTTTCCATCCATGCTCCAGGGGCGCATCCCACTCGGTTCTCAACAGCATCTTTGGAGAAGCTCGAAGCTGCAAAGCAGGTAAAGAGGAGGAAAGGAAGGGAAGTGGGAACAGGAAACACAGAAAAAACCCCAAGTCTTTTCCAAAGTGGGCTTTGAAAAATATCTTGACTTTCAGAATGGGTAGAAGGCTACTCCCAGAACTTGTTAGGAAAACATGTTGGTCATTGGAAGCGGTCAAGCACCTTGCCAAGCCAGGAGGCCTCTACGGACTCTCCCTGCCCACTATATGGCTCCTGCTCGTTTTAACCTTCCAGAGCCTCTCTCCCTTTATCTTTGCCTTTCATTCATGGCTGAAATGTAAATCACCTGGGTCTAGCTTATACTCCATGGAACTCCATAACTTTCTAATTGAAGTTCACCCAGTTAGAACTCAAATTATTCATGAGGTCATGTTATGTTATTTTAAAACTCTAATGTCTGGCCCAGAGGCGACCTCTGAAAATGGCAGCGGAAGCTTCACCTTTTCCATAAAAGTTAATATAAAAATCTGCTTAGATGTCCTCTACACAACTCACCAACACTTACACCCATTTTTTTTCTCTTGGGAGAGATTAAAATGGGCTCGTGATTAGGTTATAAGTTATGTCTATTAATTTCTTCATTAGCAAAGAAAGTTGACATGAATATTACGTGTCCATTCCTTACTGAAAAATCTACAGCGAGGCCATGAAGCGAGAAAAGCTGAGGGTGATGGAACTGAATTGACTACCTCTGGGAAGTTTCTTTTTGCTTCAAAATTATGCAGCAGTTAAAGCTGAGGTTTTCCTTCCCCGAGTACTTATCTGTGGTACAAAACTAGGTATGGAAGGCAGTTATTCATGTCGAAGAAAACCCATAGGATTTTTAATGACAAAAGCATCTATTGAAATGAACAAATATCACCAAAAATAACTGTAAGAGCTACTCGTAAGGATCATTATTTTTCTCAATTAAATTTAGAACTCTTACCCCCAGAGTTCATGAAACTGTAGGAAAAACCAGCTGTTAGGACGACAAATAAAGTCCTGAGAACTTGCAGGGCAGTTTCTGTGTTGAAGCCCCATCAAGATCATCTTGGAGACAAAGACTGAAAATAAGAACCGGGCGGTCAATACTACAGTCTCTAAAACGGGGAGATTTAACTTAATGGAATTAAAGAACGGCCCAGTAAGCAATCAGCTCCCAACCTTTTAAAGTATGTGTTGCTTTTAAAAATAAATGTATGGTGTACAGCTTATATATACAAAAACCTGCAGTCTTCACTACGATTCATGAACTTTCACAAATGCACACACATTGAACCAACACCCAGTCATAATATTATGTCTCCATCATACAGAATAGTTCACCACCACCACTCCCCGAAATTCAGGCGTCTTCCTGAATTATGTTCCCAAGAATCACTATCTTCACAGATCTACAACTATGTTTTCATTCTTACCTACCCACATCATCCGTGACCCCGATCAATCTCCAGTCCTAAGATAATTGACCTAAATTGCTTCTGATGTTATTATGAAACACAGCTGGTTAGGACCAGTGTCCTGCGTTCACACGCCCCGCTCTCTGATTACTCATCCCTAGATTTCCTGCCTGTTCTCCGGCCCATTCCCCCCAGTACTCGATCCCATCGAAGCCTCCAGTCCATTAACCCAGTCGCCTGTTCGTGGCCCACCATCCTGATGAGCTCCTTATGTCTCTCCTTACCCAGCTTATGGTTCATAATCCGCACCTTCACCAGCTCCTGTCCTTTCTTCCTCGCCTGGCAAGTTGACTCCCCACTGAGAGAGCAGAACGCAGAGCCTCCCTGTGCTCCCCGAGTCCCATGGTTGAACCTACAAGCTTTCCTGCATCCGCACTATGCTTTTCTGTCTTTTTCTTTCAGTAGATTCATTTCTATGCTCTTAGATAATGTCAATTCCTGCTCTTGTGCCCGAATTCCATCCTTGTGATACAACTCTGCCCTTTACTCAGGGATAATTTTTTATTCTCTGCTGTGTCACCCCCAAATAGCTTAATAACACATGGGATATACCCAAGATCCACCTTCAAAGACTCTTCCCCTGATTCCGCATTTCCCTCCAGCTATGGTTCTTTTTGTCTGCTATTTTTGGCTACTGTTTTATAAAAACATATCTTGAGCGAATGGTTTGTCTCTGCCTTTTCTATTTCCTCTCATTCTTTCCATTTCCTTTTTTTTTAAAAAAATGTTTACTTTGAGACAATTTAAAATTTGCCAGAAAGTTTCAAGTACAGGACAAGTAGCCTTTTTTCCTGAATCATTTGAGAGCGCGTCACGGACTGAAGCCCGTGATTTCTGAACACTCTAGTGCATGTTTCCCAAGAGCAAAGATTTCCCCCTGCAGAACCACAAACAACAAACTAAACTCATGATACGATGAATCCATCTGATCCCAGACCCCAACCAGGTTTCACCGACTGTCCCTCGAATATCCTTTACCACAGAAGGGTCAAGTTCAGAATCACACGCTGCAATGAACTGTTCTGTCTCTTCCGTCTGCTCGAACCTGGAATGGTTCTACGTTTTGTTCTTGACTTTGTCACCTTGACAAGGTTGACAAGCCATCTTATAAGGGCACTATCTATATTGGACCAGGGCCCCACCCTTATCACCTTAGAGGTCATAACTCTAAAAATACAGGCATACTGGAATCTGGGGTCCAACACATGAATTCGGGGGTCACAAACATTCAACGCATAACACCCACCCATGGATATGCCCCCTTCGTGTCACGCCGAGCCCCCTCCTGGGCCACTGTACCTCCCTAAACCCCACTGCTCTGTGGACACCTCCCTGATCAGCCCTAGGCAGCCTATAGGATTTTGGGCTGAATTTTTCGGGAGGAAAAGGAAGGAGCTTTTCTTTTCTGTAATTCATTCTCCCTCTTCTCTTTCTCTCCCTTTTTTAGCATCTTGAAATTACCACCTAACCCATAAATAGGAGATTCTCAATAACTGGCACCTGAACATGTGGTTTTCCTCCAGTCCATTCCCCTGTGACTCCCCCACCAGGGGCAACAGGCTTACAGAACCTGCTCACTGAGTGGACCCACCTGCCTCACTCATTCCCTTAGATCTCGGCTCAGAGTCACCTCTGCAGACGGCCTCCCCCGATGAGCTTCTGCAAAGTATCACCTCGCAGGCCCTGTTGCTCAATAAGTAGTCATATGGGTGTATTTGATCAGAACTCTATCGTCTGTCTATCTATCTATCATCTATCATCTATCTATCTCATCTATCTATCTATCTATCTATCTATCTATCTATCTATCTATCATCTATCATCTATCTATCTCATCTATCATCTATCTATCTATCTATCTATCTATCTATCTATCTATCTATCTAATCTATCTATCATCTATCATCTGTCTAACATCTGCTGTGACAACGTGAGCTGTATACATGTTTGGCGTGTGCATTGGCTCATTAGCTCTTCCTTTACTGCTTCTGTTTCTAGTGCTAAGAACCCCCATATCTGGCACAGAATAGGTACTTAACACATTTTTTTAGATGAAAGCTATTTTGCAATGATGTGGTGGAGCTGAAAGCCTCAGGGCAACTTAAGAAAAAGAGAAATCAGGGTACTAACAAATACTTTGAGAGACAAAGATTCAATTTAAGAATTCGAAGAGATCCAAAATAAAAGGTAGGGAAATAGGAAAAAACAAGAGTTAAGTGACACGAAAATATTTTTGGTAAGAAAACAAAACAAATGATCAATAATTTTAAGAAACATTCTTTAACCTAGAGGTCAGACAAGTGCACAGCAGGACGCACCCTGTGGCCACATCGGGCCTCTGGCGAGGGTGAGTCCAGGCTGGTGGCCTGTGGAGAGGCCGGGGGCTGGCTGTCGGCGGCAAATCCAAACACGTGGCAAACTTGTGTTAAAAGACTTACGGGCCCCGGCCGGGTGGCTCAGTGGGTTGGAGCCTCACCCCAAACACCAAAAAGGTTGGGGGTCTGATTCCCAGTCAAAGAACTTACCTAGGTTGTGGTTTCCATCCCCGGCTGGGGAGACCAGGGAAGCAACCAATTGGTGCTTCTCTATTACATCGAAGTTTCTCTCTCCCTCTCCCTCTCTCTCTCTCAAATAAAGAAAAAAAGACTCAGAGAATCCACACATTTTTACCCATTCCACCACTTAGGATCTAGTCAGAAGAAGAAAAAAACTACGCAAGTTATTCTAAGGGACAAAATTGATGATAAGGAATTTTAATTGCATACTGGAGACTGAAGCAAGATTAACGTTAAGGTGTTTCACAGTTACACCTACAGGGACTGGGGGAAAGAGGGAAAAGGTGGTGATAATTAAGATTCTGAAGCGGGGAGGAGCGGCCCAGCCAGCCGGAGCCGGGCCCGGGCCTCTGGAGGGGGAGCTGCTTGCCTGGCCCCGAGGCCTCAGGAACTCGAGGTTGGTCCTTTGCAGCCGGGACCAGAGCTCTCCAGGGGCCAGGGAGGAGCTGACACTCAATGAAGCTCGTTCGGGACTGTTGGAAACATGGCCAATTGTGATCCGCTGCTGCTGGCAGCACAGGCCTCGCCTGGGGGAAGACACCGCGCTGGAGAAGCGCTGCAGGTAAACGAGGCAAAGTTGGAGCAGGGAGGAAACAGGCCAGAGCGTCCTGGTCCCCTTCCCGAGCCTCCCAGGGCCCCCAGCGCCTGTCGCGGAGCCTCGCCAAATGCCAGCGAGCAAAACAGAAATGTGGTTGCAGAGTCCTGGCCTTGGGCACGCGGCGCGGCGCGGACGGGAGCGGGTTCGAGGCCGAGGGGTAAGCTGGCAGCCTCGCTGCGTCCGCCTCTGGGCCGTGGGCCTGATGCAGCGGCCAGGGGGCCCCGTTACACGGGTGAGTTGCGTAAGTCAACGCCGTCGAGGCGCTTGCGGTCGTTGTGTGTTTTATCTACAGTAATTCCCAACGGGCGGAGCTCTATGAACTGAGGCCCCTGTTTAGAGCGTGGTTCCTAGTTGCGTTTATGCAGACGGGTGGCAATGGGTGTCCTTCTGGGTGGCGATGGGCAATACAGGGATAAAGTACCAATGGTGTAATATGAGGTAATAACTAACATAATCGCAGTAAAATAATAAAGAATTATGATGGCACTTCTCGCTAATACTTACTAAGACACTCCTCACTTTTGCCAGGCAGTTTGCTTTTCATTTATTATCTCTTTCAAACACTCCCCATGAACCTGGTGGCCAGGGCGCTGCTGTGCTCCCCAAGGTCGTGTCCCCAAGGCGGCAGGTGGAGACGTGAGCCCGGGTGCCTCAGGCTGGACCCTTGCGCTTCATGGCTGACATTTCGATCTCGCGCGGGTGGCGTGCATCACATGTATGTGCGTCAGACATTAGTAACGTGTTTATGACCCACCGGGCGCCGTGCCGCACACAGGAGCCCAGGGCTGGGGTCTCTGAAAGGCGTCCGCTTTCTCCTGGGACCGTGCGGAGAGGACCATGAGGACATGCGGATGGCTTTCTAACTTTCCTAGCGTGCATTTGGGCGGAAAGAACTGCAACAAATCCCTACCTTGTGCCACTTAAATATTTGATTAGGAAAATATAAGGAATGTGTTTTTTTAAAAAAATTATCTTTAGTTTCAAACATTTTGAAGACTCAGAAATTGAAATGTAATGTCAACGAAGACTAACGTGCTTGGCCAGCGTGGCTCAGTGGTTGAGCATCGACCTATGAACCAAGAGGTCACGGTTGGATTCCCGGTCAGGGCACATGCCCGGGTTGAGGGTTTGATCCCCAGCAGGGGGCGAGCAGGAGGCAGCCGATCCATGACTCTCATCATTGATGTTTCTCTCTCTCCCTCTCCCTTCCTCTCTTTGAAATCAATAAAAACATATTTTTTTTAAAAAAAGATTAACGTGTACACGCGCACGAGCTAATGAGTTGTAAGTCACGGTAATATTCAGGGACACGGTCGTGGATTCGGCCTCTTCATTAGCATTCGCTCCAGGTAAAGGCCTGATTTTTCCACTCGCCTCTGTGACCAGCTGTGGCAGGAGCAGGGCTTCGGTCCTCTGCACAATTCCCGGGACTTATTTCTGGGCCAACGGGACCATCTTCTGAGGCTGGAGGCGTTGATCTGGGCTGGCAAACTTTCCACTGAAGTGCTGAAAATCAGCTACTTCGCCCGCTTCCCATTACAAAGTAGGATCTGATTTTAATACAAAATCGAACGGAAGGACCGGCTCCACTGTCTTTTGAAAGGCTGCTCCGCACTGTGGGCACTGCCCGCCCAGCAGAGGGCATCGCTGGAGGTGGCCGGGCACATCCGACCAGTGGCTGGGATGTGGAAGGATTTTCCGAGCCCCTGGAAGCGGGACTGATCTCGCACTTATGGGCCAGACAGGCCGTGTATGAGCGTGAAGCCCTGTGCTCCAGGTCTGTACGTCACAGTGCTTCTCTTTTCACTGTCTGACGGGTCACCACCCAGGGCCCACTCATTTGTCACTGCCGAGTGCCAAGGCTACTTGAGCCAGGGCCTCGGAGCCACCTGGGAATGACAGTGGTGACTGAGAGCCGCTGCCAGCCCCGCGAACTCCCCTGTCCGGGAAAAGCGGTCCTGCGGAGGGAGGCTGACGGTGGGAAAACTGGTCCTAAAGCTCTGAGGGGACACTTGGTTGCACGGGCTGAAGGGGTGGGGGCGATGTGAGGGCGAAGCCGGCAGAAGTCTTCTGAGAAAGGTCCGTCTCTGCCGTGGACTTGGCAGGTTTCATTCTGAATGAAATCTTATGTGCCTGCGTCTGGCATCCCAAGAGCTGGCCTTCCCGCCCGTTCCATTGGTTTACTGTGTGCCGTGTCTGTGGCTGCTTCGTTGAGCGTTTAAACTATAGGAATAGATTCCTTAATTTTAATCCATTCGTAACAGATTTTCGGGGTCATTGCAAATATATATATTTTTTCCATAATACTATACGCAGTGTTTACTTAGAATTTATGCATCTTACGTGACGTGTTTCTGTGAGCTATCTCCAATGGGTTGTATTGCGTGCACCAATTAAAAAAAAATAAAACACGTAGCAACAAAGCCATTGAAGTATTACAAACATTAAAAGATCTATTTGGTAGTTATTTGTTTGTTTTTGTCCCTTTATGAAAGTTAAGACAATTTGAATACTTGGGCCAACCAAAGTAGTCAAGTATAATTTTCTGACTCCAAACTATTAAGAAGTTTCTCCTAACGGTGGTGCTAAGATTAGTATGGATTTGCCTTAAGCCAGCAGGTGGTCCCTATTGACTGGAGTCTGAATATATTCTTTCTCACTTCCCAGTCCCCACGACTGAGGAGACCTCTGAGATGACAGCCGGTCCCTCCAAAGATTCTTCCAAAGTCCTTTGTGATGAAGCTGCAATCGGCTTCCTCAGCTCATCGCGTTCAGGGAACAAGGCGCTTGGCGCAGTTCCGCAGTCGCCGCTTTGTTACGAGCTGGGGATGAACGTCAGCTTTTACTCCTGTGTCCCCTGACTTCGTCCTCTGAGTGGGAATCCGGTTTAGCCAACTGTGCCTCTTGCGCCATCCCCACCCAGCCCTTCTGTGTTTCAGCGGATCATCTCTTGCATGAATCTCTTAACGGGCCCTTAAAAGGCCTTTTATCTCCATTCTTACTCCGTTACAATTAATTATCAAGCCCAAGTCTAACTAAAATTTTCAAAAATGCAAATATGAACACGCCTTTTCTCCTTGTAAAGCCCCAATACTCGCCCTTTGCCTGAAAATAGCCTCTGAGCTCAGGTTAGCACAACACAGGCAGATCCTGAGCGTGTGGCCCCAGCCGCGCCCCTTCCCCACACCCTGCCCCTGCTCCTCCCGGGCGCCCGTCCCACGCTGCTGGCGCAGGTCCTCCCCTGTCCCCGTGGCGCCGTCTCGGGTGTCCCTGTGATGCTCACGCCCTCTCTTGTGTGCATTGTCAGGGTCTCTATACCGGAGACGACAAAGTCACGTGGTCCGTGCTCAGCGCCCCTAACGTACACCAGCGGCAGGTGATCGAAGCAAATTCCTGGTTACGTTTTCTACCCAGGGCCAAGTAATGCTTCTAATTATTATTATTATTATTATTATTATTATTATTATTATTATTATTATTATTATTTGCTTCACTTAATCTGCTCCTGGGTGAGGGGACTCTTAGTGACAGAAGCGATCTTCCTGTTCTCTCCTCATGCCTACAGTTACCACCGTCAACGCATTCTTGAGCAGGGACCCTTGACATTGCGCCCCAAATTCATTCCATTTGGGGGTAATACTCCTTGTAAACGAGTTCTTGGCTTTGATGAGACAGTGATTAAAATATTAAAAGATAAAAGGGGGGCAGAAAAGATAATACGATTTTGTGGGGAAGTTGTCTTATCTATGAACCTCTTTTGCTCATTGCCCCCCTTCCCGGGTCCTCATCTCAATCAGAGCTCAGTGATCCAGCTCCCCCAAACCCGGTCAGAGTGGTGGCGGCCCAAGGGCACGTTTTATAACGGTTTCAACCTTCTGCACAAAGAGGTTGTGCTCTGATTGGCACTTAGACCTGATTTACCAGCCCTGATAATGAGCTGAACAGCCAGTGAGTCAGAAAGCAAGTCTCGGACCAGACTGGGGAAAAGCTGAATCAAATTAGCATCATCACACTGCTGGGCAGCCTCCCATTGTCAGTGCAAACGAGGGAACTTTTGATTCAACATTTCCACGGATGCGCTCACTCACTCATCCAAGGCTCACGGGATACGTACAGCACGTGAGGCCCGGCGCCAAATTTATTTCAACATGCTTTTCGCTTTCAAGCTATCTGGGGACTCCCGAGTAGTAGAGTCAGTCACAAAAGGCTATTTTCACTTCTCTAATACGCAAGAAGATTTTTGACATGAATGTTTGCTTACCCAAAAGAAATCCGCTACTTGTATTGTTTTACTAAGAAATGCTGAATTATTCTGCGCCCTTTTTTAGATCTTCTTGGGAAGTTTCATCTATATTTAGGTAAATATAATCATAATAGACCATCTGCAAAAAAAGGAAATTAGCATTTTCTGAAAAACAGTAAATGAGCAGGGAATAGTTAATAATAAAAATACTTAGAACTGTGCAGATTGGGCAATAAATACATTTCTTCGTTTGAGATTTCCCTCCAAGGAGCACATCTCAACAGCTACAAAGTGTGTGAGGCAGCAAATATTTTCAGCATCTATGTCTCATTAAATAAGTATGTTTCTTCCTGATTGTTTCGAATTTTGTCCCCCCTTGTGCAGGCGGTTATGACGTTCAAACTCGAAAAGATGAGTTCTTATGCTTATTAATCTCCAGAGGGAGGGCGAGTCGCAGGTGGGCACAGTGGAAATGGTTTCAACCTTAATTTTCAAGGAAGAAAGAGCCTAGTTCTTTCCTTTTAGCTTCTGGGTACAGGTAATGCCTTTGACGTCTCGAGTTCTGAAAAGCAGGCGGATTTCATACAACGTCACAGAGATCGTCCTCTTCGATGTTCCAGGAAAAAGGTAAACAGGTTCCGAGCTTGGCGAGTTGGGTTCTGCTGCCTCTCGGCCTCTTCATCATTCGATAAGGCAATAAATATAGAACTTGCGCAGAGACAGAGCGGGGCGGGACATTGGTGCATGAGGCAGCTTCAGATGGTGTCTTAGGACTCACGGACTATTATTTCCCGCAGGGAGAAATGGGGGTTAAGAGCTATAGCCTGGCTTGGTCAGAAGCCCCTCTCCTGCCCCATCTGTGGGCCCCGAGCTTCCCCCCATCACTCGCAGGTGAACCTGGAGGTGACCTCAGAGCGGCCACACCTGAGGCTTTTGAGAGGCAGCCGGAGGGTGTCCCTGGGGTGTTCAGGGCGGCAGGCCAGCGAGGGCCAGCGGGGAAGCACGAAGGTAGGATTATTCAGGGCCTGAAAGCTTCCGGCGCGGCCAGGTCTGCGGTCAGCGCCCAGGCACAGCTGGCTCCCTGGAGAAGGCTGGGACTCGCGAGGCAGCCTCCGAGGGGAGGCCGGGCTGGGGGGCGGGGCCGTGTTAGACGGGCTTCGGCGAGGGGGAGGAGAGCGATGCGTCGTCCAAGGGACCTGTGGGACCTGCTCCCTGGCGGCGACAGAGCATGACGGGGGCTGTTTGCGTTGAGGTTGGGCCGGAGAAGAAGCCCAAACAGAAGCACCCCGACCACACGAGTGGCCTGAAAGCCTCTGTGGGTGGTCAGCGAGTTTACTGTTTCCACAGAAAACAGTCCGGAGCGTCGGCACCGACACTGGATGCGCCAGCGCTAAGCGGGGAGTCGGCGGGGACACGGAAGCGCCCGGGTCTTGTCCATCTGGCCTCGCGGAGAGCTTCAGGCCCAGGGGGACAGCAGGCCGCTCAGCTTTACACATCGGGGCAGGTGGCCACACCCAGGACTGCGGTCCCCGGTTGAAACATTACCCACTTGTGTTTGTTGACATGGGGTAGACCAGGGACAAGACGCAGGACTGCGGAGAGGGTTGCCTGCCACCGGGGGCCCAGTGGCGGCCGCGTTGAGCAGTGTTCCCATCGTCGCATGGGTGTAGGAACTCCCTGGAGAGCTGCCTGCGGCTCCGTTTCCAGGCCTCTGTCCCTAGAGATCCCGGCTCAGTGGCTTGAGTTTGTGTTTCTAACAAACTCCAGGGACTTCGGGAGCCCGCCGCTCACGCAGTGGACTCCACACCTCAGCGTCTATCTCCGCGTCACCTGCGGGGCCCGCGCACCGAGGGCGAGGGTTTGCCCACGAGCCCAGGCGGCGCCGGGGCTGACGGACGGGAGCCACCAAGCGAGGGCACGGTGCCCTGGTAGCCGCGGGCAGCTTCTTAGACAGCGCATCTTGTCTTCCATCACCTACCGCTTGGAGTGTCCTCACTAACGATAGAAAATGAAAGGGAAGGTAACAGTAAGCCACGGTTCCTCCGTTCAGCGGGTCCTGGTTAAAACCCACACAGCTGGCCTTTTGTGACGAGAAGCCTCGGCCACCGCGGGGCCCTTCCTCGGGGCCGGGGCTGGGGCTTCAGGCTGGGGCGTGACTTCCAGCTCCGGGAGGGCCAGCTCCCGGACGAGCCCTGGAGCCCTGCAGCCGCCGTGTCCTCCGTCGCGCCTGCTGTCCCTGGTTTGGCCACCGTCTCGCGTGCGGGGAGCCGTCCCTCCCGCTGACGCCAAGATTATCCGGCCATCGCGTCCCCAGCTGCCTTACTGGCCTTATTGCCTGAGGACAGAGGCGGCCAAGGGCAGTCTGCTGAAGGAGCCCCGCCAACGAGCTCCGTGCACAACTGCGTGGGAAGTCGAAAGATGAAAGTTTATTCTCTCGTAAAGCTCGGTTATGGAAATGATAGAAAACCGAGTGGAGAGTCCACATAAGGCGACACTTATTAGAACGAGGTCATTGAAAGCAGGACACTCATGGGTGTTTATCAAACATGTTAGAACCTCATTAATTCAATTCCTTCCTTTGAAAAGACAACCCTACAGGGCTCTTAATTATTAATATGTTCAAATATTATTTCCCCCCAAATTAGTCATGGGTGAGAGGAAGCCTACTTAGAAAAAAATCTGTATGAAAAATAGTCAAGTAAACATTTGTAAGAAGGCACTTAACTTCTAGGAATAGAAATTAGATTTATACATTGAAGTCCTTGGTACTTATATGTTAACATAAAGGCTAACCAATGAGGTCTAGGTCTTCAGGCGACATCTGATTTTATTCTCTGGGTACCTCCTGCGTTTTACTTCTAGTAAGACATTTTATGTTAGAAACAGCTAAAACGGCCTTTAAAATTATTTCCTAAAATAGCCTTGTTTTTTTTTCCAGAATAGTTCCTCTCCTTTTGCCTAAAACTCGGCTCCCTCTCTCGCCCAGCCCGCTGTTCTTGCTGAGTTTCCTGTCTCCGTTTACGGCCTCTCCAGTCTTTCAGTTACTCGAGGCAGACACGGAATCTCTTGGAGCACGTCCTTCCTCTCGCCCTCGCAATAATTCGGTCCCGAGGTTCCCTAAATTCTGCCGCCTGCTAACGGCGAGTGCTGCCTGGGTTCCTGCCCTTCCCGCAGATGGTTGACGGTATTGCAGGATTCCTCTCGCGCCTCTCCCTGCCCTTGGGGTTTTAGTTTCTCTCTCTCCACACCCCCCTGGGGTTATGGACCCGATGGTGTGTGTATACTGCAGGCTGAAGAACGGGGTCTTCCCCGGCTTGAATCCTCGCACGGCCCCCCTATGCCTCGCTACGCAAACCAGCTCCCCCAGCTGCACCCAGAGCCCGCGTGCTTAGCCCCCGCCTTCCCGTACTTGGGGCTCTCTGCTCTCCCAGTCGTGCCCGGTCCCCTGAAACTCTGCCATGCATTTCTCCATTTCCAACGACTCCCCCAAGCTGTCAACTTTCTGCCGTCTTTTAATAAACAGCCCAACCGTCAGTCCCCCTTAGAGGCCCTGCCTCTCCCGGGGCGAGCCGGCCGAGTGGACTCGCCCACAGCGAGCAGAGGCCTCGTAGCTGCCTTTTCACACGCTCGCCGCTTCCGACGCGGCTCCCCGGTGTCGGCCGGCTGGCTGAACGAATGAATTCAAGTATCTTGCTTTTTAAAAAAAGATAACTAAGTTTAGTTTATTATATAAAAGATTCCAACAAGGTGCATCTTTAGCAATCTTGATATATCTTTCGGCCCCATTAGAATGTCACTCATACTTAGTGCTTTGCTCTTGAGATTAAGTCCATATTTTTCTGATAAATAAAACAAAAATAAAACATCGATATGCCCAATCAAAGGAAGCAAACAGGGCTGAGAGAGAGAGAAGGGAAATGTCTAGCATCGATGCCTCCACGATTCCCACACACGAGGGGCTCTCATATGAGTTTGAAAGACTTTTTTTTAAAAAAAATTAGTGTCTGACCTTGATTTCCAGCTCTAGCAGGCTCAGGGAATTGTTCCACAGGGAAGCGGGATCCAGTGTCGCCCGCATGCTGTGCGGGTTTAAAAGCTGAAAGATGACTCGGATTCTAACAGAATCGCACTTGGGGAAGTTCATTCACGAAATTTTCATCCGTTCCTGTAGGGATTGTTTCCCAGGGAGGCTGACGGGCAGCATGTCCCCTTTCCGAGGACTGCTGGTCACACCGTTCGTACAGAACCGGTCCTCTGACTATGAAGGTACAGCCACTCGGCACCGCTCGGATGTAATCGCTCGTGTGAGACACGGGATGGGGAGCCGGCACGAGCCCATGGCTTCCACGTGACATTTACAGACACATCCTGCGCATCTCACCAGAGGTCAGATGTGTTTTTCCGTTTTTTTCTCCCTGGATGTGTAAAACTGTGGGTTCACTGCAAGGAAACCTCCAGAACTGCTTTTGGGCGAGTCAAGAATTCACTTCCAGCTTTGCCTGAGTCAACTGTCATCTCTCTGCTCTTTTGCTGCGAATTAAAGCCAAAGGGAGAGGACTCGAGCCCCCGGCGGAGGCGGAGGCTGCCGCCTGGCTGGGCCTCGCCTCCCTCGCCTCCCCGGCCTCCCCCGGCAGCCCTGCTGCTTCACCGACGTCTTTACGCTACTTCCTTTGTCTGCTGGGTTTGGCTCGGCCTCGATTCGCGATATGATCCAAAGCAGAAGCATAAATGGCTTCTGAATGCATGTAATTATCATTTCAACTTTAATTTGGATTTTTTGATTCCGTTAACACAGAGGAGAACATGAACTTCACCATTTTGAAGGCAAAATCATTTCTAATTACCAAGGCCTGTAAGAAACGGAAATTCACTCCTAGACATGAAAGTAAGAAGGAATTTCATTTATTATACATTCTGTCTTGCACTCAAATATTTCAATGCAGGCGGCAGGTCTTGGTTGTTTCCTTTAATCTGGTCTTGTGTTGAAGGGGAGTGGAGAGGCGTTTTTTTTACAAGAAGCTCGGGACCCATTTCTTTTGGACAGTCCCCCCGCCCCCACCCAGCACAGAGCAGGAGGCTCTGCAGCGTGGAGAAGCACCACTTGGATTTATTAAATGCATGCTGTTGGACTATATGGAAACTTAGAGAACTGTTTTTTAAAATATTTTCATTTAATGTCTTCTCGATTTACAACCAGGAGCTTTTGAATGCTGCCTGACGTGTGTGTGGCGTTGTTAGAGTTTCCGTACAGAGCAGGGACGTGAGCATCTTTCGTTGTAAACATGACAAGGGCAGACTTTCCGAATCCGGCAAAGGGTGGAAGTAGCAGGGCAATAAATTACTCCTAAGTAGCTGGATTAAAAACCACACACAACAAAACCCAACTCCGCGTCGCAGGGTCCGACTGTGATCATTTATTTTTCCTTTCCTTTCTTCCTTTCTCTCTCTTTTTTTAAAAAATAATATATGTGCAATCATTTCCCCCAGAACGATCACAGCTTGAGTTGAAATAATTGCTCTAATTTGTGTGGCAAAAAAAGCACCCTTGTTGGTGCTGATAAAATGCAGCTCATGGCAGCTCCAACCCCGTGGTTTTAATGGGACTCAGAAAGCTGCCGCAATAAAGGAATGCGCTGGGGATGTGCAGAGCGAGCGCCATTTCATTTCTGTTAAGTTTTGGGACAATTTGGCTGATGGGGTAAAATGCTCACTAGATTTCCTGATAAGTAATTTTCCACTCACACGCATTTATTTCCAGGCCTGGGAGCATTATTCTGCGGAGACTCGCTGATGATTGGGGCACTTAGGAGCTTCCAGGCAGCATGTTTCATGCAATTGCACGTTGCACGGGCCTCTCGCAAGGGCGACGCGGAGTTGTCGGAAGGTGAAAATTAAAGCAGCTCGTGTGTGAATAAAGTAAAATGTTCCCACGCGGTCTCATTCACTTTGAGAGTGTTTCGAAGGACACTCCAAGAACAGAAACACGGAGGGGGTTACTCACCTGGCACTAACGCCCCCACTGAACACCGAAGTAACAGCTGAAGTGACGCTGGGGCTTCAGGCTCTGGGCGCTGGGAGTGTGGGAGCCCTTTGTCTTCCCAGAAAAAGGGCTTTAAGCTCGTCGGGACTTGGAAAAGTCAAATGGCCGTAGCCACATAATTAAATTCTATTCTGACGTCCCAATAGCAACGGTTTCTATCTCAGTTCCTCCTGGCACTGGCTCGCCCAGTCCCTCTTACAATACCTTCCTCTGTACCTCTCGTCTCCTTATAACACTGTAAAATTTACTTTCTTTTTATTTTAAATATGTTTTTATTGATTTCAGAGAGAGGAAGGGAGAGGGAGAGAGAGAGAAACATTGATGATGAGAGTCCTTGATCGGCTGCCTCCTGCGCGCCCCCTGCTGGGGATCGAGCCCCCAACCCGGGCCTGTGCCCCGACCGGGAATCGAACCGCGACCTCCAGGTTCTTTAGTTGATGCTCAACTGCTGAGCCACACCGGCCGGGCTAATGTACTTTCTGTGGTGCATGTTGTTGAGCCTGCCTTTCCCACTAGATTGCGAGCTCCGTAGGGCAGGGTTTTTGTCTGTTTGTTCCCCTGCGCCCATGTCCCCTCGGTTGGTTGGTCCGTCTGCACGGTCGACTTCGGGCCGTGACCTGGTCGAGCCTGGAGGTGCCCCCACGGCCGTGCTCGGACCTTTACACGTGCACAGCTCCCAGCATGCGTTCCTCCGTGTCGTCGCATCCGTTCGCTTGTTGTTATTTTTGTGCGTGGCATCTTTTCTGCGTTCTTCATCCTTCGTTCCTCTGCGCTCTGTTCTGGAACTTGGGTGAGGAGGACTTAGCAGGTGCTCAGAGCACAGTCTCCAAGCTGCTCTCCCGTGGGGCCACCCTTCAGCCTCCCGCCGGCTCTGGCTTCCGAATGGGCCCAGCATCCTGACCGTGCTGCCTCTTGGCCCCATGGGTGGGTCTTTGCAAGACACTGTTCATCTCCTCAGCTCTGTGATGGGCAAACTCTCCTAGGAAAAGCCCGAGAGCCGGGGTTCGTCTCTCCAGGTTTTCTTCCTGGGAGCCTCAATGACATAGGTCTTCACCATCTCTTTCACTTGACTTTGCTTTAACACACATATTTTAAATATTTTATTTTGCTTTTCCGGTTGTCCTTGGGGGGAGGCCTGCTCACATTCCCTGTTCTGCTACTACTGGACGCCGGTCTCCCTCCCCTTTATTTTCTACAAAGGTTTTATTATTATCTTTAATGCAAGAGTTATCTAAAGCTAAAATCTGATTATTTAAAAATATTTTTTTAGACACTTAATGTTAGGGACTGTTCATGTGCACATTTGTGTGATGCAGGCTGCATATCACCTCCATGGTCAGATTTGTTGTAAATAAATAGCCTTGACTTAATTTTTTCTGTTGGGCAATTCCTGCAATCTGCCCCAAATACAGAACAAACAAGCAGAACACTCTTGAATATTAACGTTTTCAAAGATGGCACAGGGTTTGAGAGGGGCCTCCCTTTCCTATTGGAACAGCACGTCCATGTATTTCCTCAGACCCTAACAGAGGTGGGCTCTCTCAGGACTCAGAGGCTGCTGCTCAGATATATGTCACATAATTAAATTTAGTGATTATTTCTTTCACAACTTCTGGGCTGACTAGAATGAACTCCCTGACACCACAATGCAGTGTAGAATGTTTCTGTAAAATTTCCAAAAGCACTGTTTGATTTGTATAACATTTGTTCATAATTGAAATGCAGATAATTAGAGAAAATAGAGACATGACAGAGAGTTAAAGGTTCCATTAGTGCTCCTGGCACCTGATAAATCACCGAAGAAAATGCTGAAAAATACCAACCTTGGTAGAATATTGATCTTCCCAAGGTACTTCAGCATCTCTGTAAATAGTTTTCTTAAACATACAAATTAAGTGGACTGGAAAGGGAAAGCCATCTTTGGTTTGCTAAATTGTATTGGAAAGAGTTTCACAATTGCTTTCCTCCAAAGCTTTAACGGATACCAGAGAATTCACTTATGAGGAGCAAGGCCGCTCCCAGACAGTGTCACAATTCATTAACTCAGCTAATCTCCACAAATGAACGAATTACTCAATTTTATGTCAATTGACAATGGTCCTTTAATTTATAAAACTTTTTTCAAGTCAATACATTTATTTAGATGTCCAGAAGCTGTTACTTTAATGAAATTAATCCAATTAAATCAATCACATTTATTAGAATAAATATTCTTTATATAAAATATAAAGTTGCCAAGCGCTAGAATTTTTACATATTTCAGGAGATGTTTCACCCAAAAACATATGAAAGAATAAAGTAAAAACAGAGAGAAAGCACAATAATAATTGTCAACATTTTAAAGTGTTGTGTTGCACTTATGGGGGCGTTTAAGGAGGAAGACAGGGCTGTAGAACAGGGAACGTTCTACCCTTTTTGTGTGTGAGGATTTCCCCTCTGTCCCCTCTTAGGTAGCAATAAGTCATAACATTACACAAAGCGAATATGCAATTTTGACTTCACTGACGTCCCTACACGGCTACTAGAGTTGATGACCTCAGTCTTTATCAAGGAAATATGCATTAGCATGAGGCCACTACAGATGATATTCTGCAATATCATCTAGGCAGCAAATGGCAATGGAACTGCGACAAAAGCAATCAGTTTTCTGGAAGGTGAGTTCCTATAATGACAAATATTGAGGTACAATGTAAAAAATCCTATATTAATTTGATATTTCCAAATACTTTTCAACCAATTGTTGAATACTTATTGGACATTTTCTGGTTTCTCCTGGATTCTTTTTTTTTTTTTTTTTTTAAATATATTTTATTGATTTCAGAGAGAGGAAGGGAAAGGGAGAGAGACAGAAACATCAATGATGAGAGTCATTGACCGGCTGCCTCCTGCACACCCCCTGCTGGGGATCGAGCCCGAAACCCGGGCCTGTGCCCCGACTGGGAATAGAACTGAGACCTCCTGGTTCATAGTTCAATGCTCAACCACTGAGCCATGCTGGCCGGGCTCTCCTGGATTCTTGATATAATTTAGACATAGATTTTGTTTATATTGCAACATAATAATATATTATTGGCCATTTTAAGCATTGCTTATAATTAATACCTCTCTCTAGAATCTATTTAGTTTACCCTGTTCAGTTATTGCTATTCACAATTAACAATGGGTAAGAAAGGATGCAGTTAGGTGCACAGAGCCCTCCCCTCTTCATCCACAGAAGCAATATTAAATTAAGTGATTAGAGTATACTGTTTAATGAATTGGATAAAAAAGTATATTCATCAGGACAATTCTTGTCTCGGAAACATTTTTCAACTTCAAATAATCCACTCTGGCATTCTAGACGGGTCAAGCCTCTCAAGCAATCACTCACCCTTGCTTTATTTCATTGTCCGTTGCGCGCAGTTCCAAAATTCAATTTCAAATTAATGTCATTCTGTGTTTAGGGTTATTTATATTAGTTGTCTGTGTTCATTCTGTTCACTAGATACTTTATAAAGTTCTACTTTTCTGTACTGCTCAGGTCCAGAGTAATGAAATCCTCTCTCCATTAACAGCTCTTCAAAATGTGGGGAAAACTTGAGAATATGAAAATCTATCATGAAACGTTCCCCTTAAAACAGAGCAAAAGGAGGTGTCCTGAGTTTTGCACAAGTGTGAGGTGCCAGAGTATTTTTTATCTCAAGAGAAAAACTTCCCATCTGAAGGTAACAACATTCAGTAGGCGGTTAATACATGATGCACCCTGAGGGGCGACAGAGGAGCGGTGAGGAGACTTGCGGATGACGTAAGAACAGCAAGGAGAGAGAAACGGTCAGTCGTGAGGGGACAGAGGCAGAAAGGGACTGTCAAACAGGATGGCCGAGCAATACTCAAGGTGCCAAAATAAAGACTGAAGGGAAAGGGTAGGAAATAACATGAGAGGGACCAGAAAAATGCCCTGAATAAAAATCAGATTATATCCTCAAATGAAAGATGCAAAAAATCAATTAAAAACATATAGCCTCATAATAAGGGAAAGAAGGAGGGAATAAGAAAAAATGGAATCATTTTGAAATCACATTAAGTTAAACATTTTATACACATTTCCTCTTACAAGCTGCCCCCAAATACTGCAGTAGGCAGAAGAGAGGAATATCCCCCGAGATGCCCACATTCTAATTGCTGGAACCCGTGACTGTTTCAGGCTTCAGGGCAAAGGAAATTTGCAGATATGACTGATTATCTTGGGAGGATTATGCTGGCCTGTTGGGTGGGCCCGCTGGAATCCTGGGGGTCTGAGAAGGGTGGTGCAGCGTGAGGAAGACTCGATGGGTCCCCGCTGGCTGGACGACGGAGGAAGGGGCCGAGAGCCAAGGCCTGTGGGCAGCACCGGGAGGCGGAACAGGCAAGGGGATGGGCTCTCCCCTGCGGCCTCCAGAAGTCAGCCCACCTACTCTAGTGCCCTCCTTTCAATCAGCCACTTCAGCCCAGACGCAGAAATGAATTAATTGAAAAAATAAAATTTTTAACGATGAGCACCTGGAGATACCGATGATAGTTTATTGGTGTTCTTGCCAACTACGAGCGCTTACGTGTTTGTACCCACTCACACGCAAGAGGAATGATCGGGTTTGTTAAATGAATTAAACGAGGCCCTTTGACGTAATCCTCTCTAAAGTCAAGAGGGACAATGTAATCTAAGCCCCTGAAGGAAGTAATTGAAACCTAAAGACAACTAATCACAAATAGTTAGCAGGCTTTCCGTTAGGGCCCATCTATAATTCCCTTGTCTGCTTCTACCTTTTCTCCCCAGACTCCTATCCACTTCTGGGTTGGCTCTGCTCTATTCAAATCAATCTTTGCTCAAGTAAACTCCTAAAGTTTTTACTATGCCTTAATCTTTTAACAGGTTTTAATGAGCCTGTGCCCTTGAACTGTGACCTTTACAAGTGCTTTTCAGTATCAGCACCTCCCTCGCTGCCTCAGGTGAGATGGAGACCAGGGGTCTGGATATGGTATTTTCCTCCCACATTAAAGACTGCAGGGGGGTTGATTTAGGCGGTTCCCTTCTTCCTGGACAACCAGGCTCTGGTAAAGTAGTTTCTTCTGACGGCAGATCTTTGTTTAGGAGAACACAGTGCTCTGGGCCCATTTCAAATGACTGTTTTCCCAGTTTCCTGCTGGAAACACAAGCACAAAGGAATTTCTTTGCAGGCCTGACCCTGAGAGGTGGGTAGGGCTCCTGGTGTGAAAACTCACTAAAGTGTGAGAGGCGGGGAGACTTGGCATTTTTAAATCTCAAGCTAGTCTGCACCGAGAAATTCCTCAACTCTACTTGAGGCCCCGCCAGCATTGGCTCCACCAGCTGACTTCCGCTCCCAATAAACTGTGGGTCTCAGTGTTTCCAGGACCCTCCAGTTTCCAGAGCAACAGTGCGTCTGGTGAGCGCAGTTCTCTGATGGGTCTCAAAAGTCATTGATGTTCAGCGTGTTCTAGCCTTTTCCTTGTGAGGACAGGAAGCGATGATATCCAAGCTCTTTTGATGTTGGGCCAAACACCAGAAGTCTGCTGGGTCCCTTTGGCCTGACTCTTTGGCCACCCTGCTTACCTCTGGTCTAGTATATTTCTTGCTCAGCCTTAGAACCCAATTTTTTTTGAATGCATTTGACACACAACATTGTTTAAGGTGTAGAGCATGTTCTTTGGATGCATTTCTATACTGTGCGATCACTGCTGTGTAGTGATATTTATCACATCACATAATTATTATATACATTCCTTGTTCTCTGTTCCTGTTCTGTTAAATACTGAAGAGAAATCACTGAGGGATCAGAAGTAGAAAAATAATAAATCTGAAGATTAGAACGGAGACGAGGCTCTCACGGTAATGACGGGCTCTCACGAGGCCAGGTGATTTATGCGGGTCTGACCCTTACATCCTGTCCTGGATCAATACCCCACCACCGGGAACGCCCAGCACGCTGTAAATCACACATCCTTCCCCTGGCGCCATCTCAGGGCACAGTTACAGAGAACGCAAACACTGTTCAGTCATTAAAGCTCTCACAGAGTGATCGACAAGTCTCGCAGGGTGCATGTGGGAATTGGAAAGCAAGCAGGGAAAGCCCCAATATTTCAGTCTCCATAGTGTCTGTTTTCCAGAGGCTGTCCCATCGGCCTTTCTTCCAACGTGGGATCACGTGGGCTTCCAGCTTCTGGTCTGCTCACTTAGCTAGTATGGCATGTCTGGTCCCTGACCCCTCATCTTAGGGCATCATTGATATTGTGCCCTGATCCTTCATTTATCTTGACACTGTTAACATTTGGTTCGCCACTTAAAAGACTATTGGACTTTCAAACAACAAATGAATAAAAAATATAGAGTAAGTGAACATTCCAGCGACGTCTAGTTTCAACAGTGCTTTCTATTATTGTTTTCTTATATCTTTTCTCCATTCAAAGAAATGGGTGTTTTTCTGAAATCGGCTTAGAAGAAGACATTCCTTACCTCTTTATGTAGAGGGATGAATCCTTTACATTATTTAGTTATATTTGGGCATAGCTTAACTTCCTGTATTTATAGAAGAACAAACTAAGGGGTCAAACAATTAAATTTATCAATGATTCCATTGATGTCCCGCAGAGTAGAAAACACTAGTGAAATATTGAGACTAATATGTGCATAAATCTGAGGGAAGAAATAGAAGATAGGGTTGTCCTCTATATTAAACATCAAATGTAGGCAATATTTCAAAGTCTAGCCAAGGAGATTTTGAAGTGGACTTGTGAGAGCAGGTGTGTCACATTGAAAAACCCAACTGCTGATAAAAATAGGACCAAAAGGAAACAAATCGTCATGATCTGTGGTGACTAGGGGGGCTTGTCGTCAACAACTCTGATGAATTATTTTTTCTTTTATTAAATTTATTGGGGTGACTTTGGTTAATAAAATTAAGTCGGTTTTAAGTGTGCAATTCTATGATACGTCCTCTGTGTATTGCGCTGTGTGCCCACCACCCAAAGCCGTATCTTCTCCCGTCACTGCGTATTTGACCCCCTTTCCCCTTTCTGACCTCTCAAGCCCCTTCCCGCTGGTAGCCGCCCTACTATTGTCTGTGTCTGAGTTTTTGTTTTTCTTGTTTGTTCATATGTTGCTTTTCCGTGTTATAGTCCACATATGAATGAAATCACACGGTTCTTGTCTTTTTCTGTCTTACTTATTTCTCTTAGCGTGATAGCCTCAATCGATCTATATTGTTCCGAACGGCAGTATTTCTTCTTTCCTTTTGGCTGAGTAGCATCCATTGTGCATGTGCCACATTTCCTTCACCCAGGCATCTATGGGATGAGCTTTTGAGGGATGTATTGCCACCAGCACCATATAGAAGGTGGACATGAGAGGCTGGCTGGCAACATTTTCCTCTACAGAAATGAGCATCTACAGTAAGGGAGTGGATGCAAACTCATCCTGTCCCTTAATTTATAGTTTGAGATTCAGAGAACACTGCACACAGCTCTCATTTCAGATGGATAAAGCGACACCATTGCAAGCGGCAGCCTGGGAGAAACCAGGGCCTTCTCCAGATTGTCCTGCAGAGAGGGGTATGTGACGCCCACATGGCCGATAGAACCACTAGAAAGAGTCCATTGTGGGGTCACAGCCGGTAGCTGGCATGTACGGTAGATACCACGGTCCTGTCGCTTATTCAAACCCAGGGAGGAATGACCACCGAGTTGTTGAGAACCTTAATGAATCAAATGAAAGTCAAAGTTGTGAAATAATCAGTAAGAATAAAGCATGGTAAGGAGAAAAGATACATGGCGAACACATAAATAATACAATAAAGGGGGAAATGATTGCATTTCTCTATTCTATAGGCCCTTAATGTTATCAGAAAATACAGGAGACTCTAGGTTCAGCCTTGAGGAAAGGCATGTTTATTATAAGCACAACAAAGCTCATAAGTTATAAGAAAATTAACATTTTGATAGGAAAAAGATATCACTAACAAATAAAAACACTGTGACAGAAATTGTTTGCAGCTTATTTGAGATAAGGCTACCATTCAGAATGCATTAGAACTTCTGTGGCTCAGGGAACAAAACAAAATAAGCTGATGCTGTTGGTGTATAAATAAACTGCAATGTGTAGAATTAGAAGAACTTGATGATATTTACAGGAGTAATTGTTCGGTTTTATTAGTAACATGACTTCTACCTCTAGGTTTCTATTACATAGAAATAATATCATGCACAGATACTTGAAAGGTGGCATGTATTAGAATATTCTTTTAAGAACTTATTGTAATTGCAAAAAAAATGGAATACTCTATAGATCTCGATAGAAAATTTGTTAATAAAGTTCTAGTGTATTGGTATCGGGCAACACCCCTGTTTAAAAGAGTGATGCATATCTAGTAGTTCTAACATGAAGAGAGCTCCTATGGATGCTTTTAAGTGGAAAACAATTAAAGAAATTTAAATTTTATATAAGCAGATAGTATAGTGAAAAAATTATCATCAAAAAGGGATCTGGAAGTAACATATAAAACATCACAATGGTAATTACTTCACAGAAGATAAATTAGTTTTTGGATATTTGAAGATCTTTCTATATTTTCTCTATATGATTTAAAAAATATTTTTAACCTCCTACAAAATCATTCATGATGATTTACCTGTACAACATTACACAAAGCATAGACAAAGAACTTTAGGGGAAAATAATAGACACGGAATTCTTTAACACGACGATCACTTCTTGACCAATTAATTAGGCCGTAAATAGTGCACAAGCAACTTGAGGGACTAAGGTAACAATTCATAAGTGGGGGGGGGAGTGGTAGGGAAAGTGAGGGGAAGCGTGGAGGAAGGAGGGGAGGGAAGCGGAGGGTTGAGAGCACGGGTGTTGCGATCAGATCACACGGACGCAGGCGTCACCTTGTCGCTTACTGTGCGACCGTGGGCCAATCATTGACCACGCTCGTTTCTCAGTTTCTTGGTCTTTTAAATGGGAACGATAAGAGTAGACATCTTACGAATTGCATTGTTCTTCACCTGAAAATTAGTAAGTCTACAACATTCTCTCTCTCTCTATGTATATATGCCGTCGAGCGCCCAATCTGCTTTTCCTTAACTTGCAGTTTTACTTAAGTCTATTTCTGCCTCACAAACTCGTGTCCTACTTTCCTACTTTAATGGGCATTATGTCTTTCTTGATATCATCCAAAGTAGACTTATTCTGAAGTCATAGTGTTCTATAAAGTTAATTTCATTTGAAATGCACTTACGTTTCAATGATTCATTCTGTCGGTGGCCTTTCTTAGCATTAGGGTGCGTCGAAGCTTTGTGCTTTGTACTGTGGCTCACGGACCTACTTTGAGCGTCAGCTCCTGAGCGTTTTCAGTGTCTTCCGTCTCTTTTGGTTCATCTGTTCCACCCCACGCTTATCTCTTCTAACTGTGTCTTCACAGCCTCTCTCGTACCTGGCACCCCAGGTCCCAGTTTAAGGGTGTCTTGGAAAGGTAGGTGAGGGGCTGTGCCCCAGGCAGATGCCATGCAGATGCCGGCGTGGAACCAGTTCTAGGCAGAGGAGAATCAGCACTTGGAGGAACAAGGGAAGAAAACCCGACTAGGTCAGGGGAAGGAGACTCCAGACTCCAAAGGTTCGAAACTTCACTAATGGGCATTCAGAACATTTAAAGAGACCCAAACTTAGACACGTATCTTGGCGTTTTGGTGAAAGGTGGGATCCCCTTTCTGACAAGGAAATTATCTTTCCGAATGGATGACTTAGATGAAATATAAGTAATGGATAAATATGAGAAGTAAATTATGTGATGATGAACTTTAAAAATCTGCGATGGTGGGAATCAGAATTTCTTGAAGAAAAGCGTTCACACAAAAAATTAATTGATTTATTTTGAAATCTTAGAGATACAACATCGAAGGCCTGAATCCCAGGGAAAGGTGTCGCAGGCAGTCGTCCATGCCCCCTCCCAGGGCGGCCAAGGGCATGATAAACTCGAGCACGTGGTCGTGGTAGAGATGCCACAAGGCAGCGGGCAGATCGCTGCGGAAGGCGGGACTCAAGAACGTGCACCTTAAAAAAACTAGAAACCCACCCTTAATCTTGGATCATAGGGTTCCGAGCAATGCTATTAAATGTGAAACTTCAATGTACGTATGTTTTTACTGTTTCCAGAATCCTCTGGTGAGTCCCTTCCACGGCCGCCTCTGAAGGCGGAACACACCTACGTGTGTTTACTCAAGTGTGTAAAATGAACACAGCGCTTTCCCCCGAGCCCGTGCCCGGCGCCGCAGTAAGTCAGAAGCACAGCCCCGAACTCGCCCTTCCCTCGTCCGGCCTGCCGGGACCGCGGGAAGCTGGGCGAAGGGTTGTGCTGTCCGCCTGCCGTGACAGCCGGGGGACGCTCGCTTGCAGAGCGGCGATGCCCCCTGGGCAGGCAGAGGGGAACCTCCGCAAATGCCAGGGAGGCTGGCGGGCGTCCTCAGTTTTCTCCGTGTCTAATGAGAGGTGCGTTCAGTGGGCGGACACGCGCGTGGGGCCTGGTGTGACGCTGGAGACCTGGGGACGCCTGGTTTCGTCTTCTCGGTGCAGCGTCAGAGCAGAAGGCCGCAGGGCAGTTGGCCGCGTGGCCGGTGAGGGCGGCCCCCCGCTGGCAGAGGCAGGTCCCACCCGGGTCACAGTCCCGCCAGCAAAAGGACAGGGACGGCTGGAGGAAAGATTAAGAGGAACAAAATCTCCTCTCAGTTTTCTTGCGTGTAAACAGTGGCGATGACCTACAAGAATAGCAAGCCCGGGCCTCAGCTTGCGTTTTCTCCCTTCCCTGCAAAGTCCTGGAAGCTCAGACAGAAAAAGGCCACGACCTCCAGTTTTCTGTCGGGCATGCGAGGAGTTGGGAAGTCGCCCCCCTGCGCTAACAAGTAAAAAGCAAACAAAGGGAGAAGTCAACACTCCTGAGACCCATCAGAGGGGGGAGGTCACGGGGCCAGTGGCTGCTCCCCGGGTCGGAGACACAGACGGACAGAAGCTGAGACTGACCGGCCGGCAGGGCAGAGCCCCAGGTGGAAACGCCACAGGCGCCCGGCCCCAGGGCAGGGCAACCTGACCGGTTCTCGCGTTGCAGGGGCACAGGGAAGCGTGGCAATGCCAGCTGATGAAGCTGGATACGATTTCTTGTCCATTAGATGTGAAAAAACCAGCCAATTCTAAATACACTGGCTTGGGGGGAGGTGGGAAAGGGGGTCAATGACTCTTACACGCTGTTGGTGAAAATGTGGGGTGATGCAGACTTTCAGAGCCAGTTGGGAAGCCTCAGTCTAAATTTAATTTATAATTTCAGTTTTAGAGTTTAGCCCTGCAAACATCATAACTTACGAGGAAAATAAAATTGTGCGCAGAAATACTTGTTGCAATATTGTTTGCAGAAAACACACACCACAAAACAACTACAAACAGTTTAAACACCCACCCACGGCTGCACAGTTCAAGTTAGCATTACGGGGCATCCGCGCCCTGGGACAGTGTGCGGCCTCAAAGAGAAATGATGTTATTTTGGCAAATATCCAGTATGAAAGAGCAAGTTGTAGGATAATTTATTGATCACATTTGACTTAAAAAGATATAACTAGGCCACTAATGATACGTGAGAGGAGGTCTGGAAATCTATATGAGAAATGTAGACGGAGGAAACCTCTGAGGTGTGGGCTCAGGGCGTGGGGGAGACGCAGTGGACTCACTATCTCATGTTACTCAAAGGCTTATCGCATCCCTTGAATTTTTTAAAGAGTAATTTTTTTTTTAATTTTAAAAGAAGGAAAAAGATAGAAAAGCATAAGTATATTCTCAAATTCTAACATATATATCAAACCAATTCTAATGGATAAAAGAGATGTAAGAAAGAAGTGAAGCCTAAAAGATAGAGTCTCTCAAAATTAGAAGGATTACTATACGGCTAAAACCCCGGAAAAAGGTGGGTAAGCAGATCTTTGCATTTTGGTATAACACGTGCATTAGCATCGGGGTGCACACATATTTTAATATATGTATAGAAAATTAGACACATAGGAAACGTGTCGACGGTGGCTTTTTGTGAATGCCAACCATTGTTATTTTTACATATTTCTGTAAATGTTCTGTCCCCCCCCCCCGCCCCCAGCGAGCAGTGATTGTGTTTCATACTAAGGCAGAGCCTTGACTGGCATTTATTTTATGCGACTGCTGTGTAAGGTCCAGGCACCTGGCCCTGGACACGAGGACGCGTGTCTCGCTCGGCCCGACCAGGAGCCGGTCACAGGCGGCAGCGGGACAGGAAGAGCAGAGCGGCCTCGAGTCCTGTGCTCGCGTTTGGCTCCGTCGGGTTCCACACAGGCCTGGAGCCGGGAGATTGGATATTGATTATGTGCAGCCTCTGTTTTCAGCTGCTTGAGGAGGGGGCCGGGGAGGGGACGGCAGCTTCGTCATTCATGTCAAGCTACCCCGACGTGGGTTGTTAGATCCCAGGCACTTTTCCTTGAAACCCTTCCTCTCCTGCTTTGGGTCTCCGTCTGTCCCGTGGACGGTGCCCTGGTCCACGGGGAGAGCACAGGTCACCTCAAAGCCACATGGACCGCAGGCGTTTTGTCCTGAGACTCAGTGTTGGGGAACCTTCCCGAGTGGAGGGGATGCTGGCTCCAGGCTCCTTGTACCCCCGTTTCTCCCGGCCGTGACCCCATCATTCCAGTAGGAAGAAAGCTCCCTTGACCCTTCCATGGGGCAGACGCCGTGGCAGGTTCTCAGACCCAGCGTTGAACGCGACAGGTGGGGAAGGCAGGGGCGTGACACAGGAGCACAGCGATAACTCTAGAAGCCCTGCCATGCAGACGCTTGGGTGCCCTGAGGGTTCCCCCCAGATCCTCCTGTGGAAGCCCTAAAGCCTGGAGCCTCAGCACGTGGACACCAAGTGAAGCGGCCTGAAGAGGAGGGATGGGAAGGGGGTGTCAGGAGATGGATGCACTATTTTCATTATTTATTCCTGCTTTTAGGTTAAATGGATTGGGGTGACATTGGTTAATAAAATTATATAGGTTTCAGGAGTGCGGTTCTGTGACAGGTCATCTGTCCGTTGCGCTGAGTGCCCAGCACCCGCAGCCGGATCTTCTCCCACCACCATGTGTTCCCCCCTCCCCCTGCACTCCCCCCCTTTCCCTCTGGTAACCGCTGCGCCTCAGCGTCCTCGAGCCCGCCACGTGGTGGCGAATGGCAGCATTTCCCCTTCCCGCCGTCCTTTCCAAACCCTTCCTTCGTTCATAGTTTCGAAACCTCGGCATCATCCTTATTTCTCCGGTTTTCTGCGTCGCAGCTGCTCTCACTCACCGGCGTTCCCATGTCTCGGGCTCAGATGAAGACTGAGGACCAAGCGTCTTTGTCACCGCAGTTCCAGTGCACGGCAAAGCCTTCGGAATAAATAAACTGCCGTGTCTTTAATCCAGGACCACACGCTGGACCCCAGGACGCCTGAGTCCACTTATCTCCACCCGCAACCTTTGGCCTCTCGTTCGCCACTATCCAGCCTCCTTCCCAGGCTCTAGCTTCTGTTACCACTTTTCCAAGATTATTTAGGAGCTTATTGATGACCGATCAGCCCTAGACATGATCTTCCTGTGGGCGCTGTCCCGGGAGCAGGAAGCACTCGCGCGGCCCCTGAAGGCTCCGGGCTGGGCTGTTCCTGGGCTGGTGGATGGTGGAGGCTTTGGAGTCAGGGACAGGCCAGGGCTCCGCAGGGCTGATTGCTCAGCAGCTCCCGGGCCTCCTTCCTCACGGCGCCCACAGTCCCGTCCCTCCCAACTGCAGTGGGTTCCCCCCAGCTCCCCAAATCCAGGTGTGTATTTGCTTTATGTAGGTTGTCAAATAATAGTTTCTTTTAGCAGGTTTTAATATGATAAAAATAACACGTAGAAAAGTTTTTTTTTTTTTGAATCCATAAGTTTATGATTTTGGTCACAAATTAAGTAAAAATATAGATATAAAAAACTGATAGAATTTTTTATGGTTTTTTTTTTTTGAAGTAGATAGAAGTACATTCCTAAAGGCAGGCATTTATCTTTAGATTTGTTCATTCATATATGTATGAGAGACACAGAGAGAGCAGGAGGAGGAGAGATTAGTCTTACCACTGCATTAATAAGGGAAAACATACAAGTTTATACATATTTGACAGAATAACTCAAGTCATTTTTAATGCACAATTTCTAGCCGTGTTTTGTTGTTTTAAGATGTAAGATTATTGGTTATGGAGCCAACATAGAGAATCATTCACACGGAGGGAATGCGAAACCGGGCACATCAACTCCTTGCATTATTTACGGGAAGCGCTCATTACTCACCCACCAGTTTAATTGGTTTGAACTCTACACGGAAATAAAACAGACGGGCTTCTTGCAGCAGGATTCTGGGCATGAAGAACCTAATCCCGTGAGGATTGTAATAGATGATTTCCCCCCATCACATTTTACCTCCCGTAAGCACAGCTTGAAAGTGACTTGTGTATCAGCGTTGCTGTTGTTTATGTTGTTGGAGGTGCTGCACAAAGAACACACGACCAAGGTTGTTATTTTACCGTATCTTTGAATTATCGAAAACGGAAATAGTCACCGATCCCTTCACCGGCCTGAGTGAGATTGGATAGAATACCCAGCTTGTCTCTGACTGGGGCCCTTGACTTCCCAAGGTCGTCAGTGGCGTTTGTTGTTTTACATTTTCCCTACGAAGCTGTGTGTTTCCTACGAACACCTTTAACCTTGAGAAGAGAAGCGCCACATGTAACACTCTGAATGCTCTTCTTAAAAATCGATGATGCTTCTAGTAAGAAGCACACAAAATGTATGCACTTTGTTAATAAATTAAGCCTGTTTTAATTTGTGTCAAACATTGTATGTTTTGCAAATTTTGTTTTACTGGGTGCTCAATAATTAATATCAAGTATCATGATATTTTTTGCAAACCTCACTTCAGTAATAATCTGAAGAATGGTAAAATACACTTTCCTCTTCCTGCCAGAGCTTGTCTTCCTAATTAGCATGCCACCCACAAACACAAACGATCCAACGGCCCTTTCTAATGGTTTACATTAAATTTACATATTTGAGTTGGTGCAGTGAATTCATGGTCTGTGGTGACTTTTAATCCAGAGGAACTTTTGCAGATAGATTTATCACAAGCTCCCTGACATTCTAAGGAGGCCCCTGCCTTAGTTTTTATTACAGAGGTGCCCCTTTGATCTCCAACGAATAGATCATGAATTGCCTCGCCCGGCGCATGGACCCCAACACAAGGAGCCTCTCTTGGACAGGAAGCCCGACTGGCTCCTCCGTGAACCTGTACAATGCTTGGAAATCTCCTTAGTTGAATGTAGAAAGGGTTGGCTGACAAGGCCTGTTGACACCAGACACACACACAATCTGATAAATGAAAAAAATACCCGCGGTATAGAAACTAATGGTCTAACTTGATAGGAAAGGAGGTGACGATCTGATCAGGATTCTAGCAGGAGCCCTTTGCTGACTATCTGCATGTCACTGGCAGAAACCTGATCTAAGTTAGTTTTCAGACTGTAGCCTCTGACCGGGTCCCGCTTTGGCAGACGTGTTAACACTGTAAAGACAAGTGGCTGTGCGGTGGAATCTCAGAGCTGCACTTTCTGTTGGGGAAGCTTGGCAATGGGTCTGCCCGGGGAGAATTGCAGTGAGTCTTGCTGTGCGCCGTCAAGGGCCGGAGTCTGTTTCATAGTGACGTCGGTGGCCACCCTTCCCTCCTCTTTTTGTTCCGGGGCGGCCTTCACGACAGTCAGTGTGTCTGTCTCCTGGAGACACCGGGAGCCTTCTCTTGTCTTAAACTGCTCTGTAACATCGTTGTTTCTCAGAGGTTTATATTCTCAGCCGGGGTCCTTCAAATGTGTGTGCTCTGTGGCATTTGGCGTGAGATGTGCTCAGGTCTAAAGATCCACGTGGAGACTTTCCCAACAGTTATGAGCAAACTGCAGCTAATAAGATATGAAAACTCCACGGGGTCCTGGCAAGGCCCGTGGCTGGAAGTCCCAGCTACAAGGGCCTCTCAGCTGCCAGTTTAGGCTGCAGGCCTGTTCCAGGCCTTCTGGTGGGATTCGGGTTGTTACAGCGCTGGCTTTCCTGGGAGGGCCTAGTGAAGGCGAGCGATGGGTGTGTGCTTTTCCGATGAAACGTCAAGGTTTACTCCTGAAGCCGAGCTTGCGGTGTCTGATCGCCTCATTCCCAGGAGCAGCTGGGACGCAAATGAAGAGAAATGTCACTTTCCTTCTAATGATCCCAAGTCATTCCCAGGGAGGAGCAGGGAAGGTGGTCACAGGGTGGATTATTAAGGAAGAAATGGCAGCATTTTCCTGCTAAAGCCAATGACCAGAAAAGCACAGGAAATGCAATTCGCTGCCACAGATGATGCTCACGGAGGCGATTTCCTCTGGTTTTGACTCTCCTTTTTGACTATCGGATCCAGCACATAGGGTCACATATAGGAATCACCTTTCCCTTTCTCTCTTCACCTGTGAGCATTTGAACAGGTGTTTAAATGACTTCAGAGAGCACCAATCTTGATTTATACCAAAGAATATTTCTGAAAAAAAATACTACACGAAGAAGGAATACACCTTGTTGAGAATGAAATTAAAATTAAATAGTAAATTTAAAATGAGGAAAGATATGTACTTTTCAAATCACAGTACACAGACATACCTCTACTACTCTTATTAGCAGTAAATAAATTATATGCCACACACGCGGCAGGCAAATGATTAGCCGCCACCCTTTGAAATCTCCACAGCTTCGTAACAAATTAACGGCCTCCTCCAATGAAACAGCATGGAAAATATCTGTGCTCAGTAGCAATTAAAGAAATTTTAATTGAAAAATGAAAGACGAGCTTGACTCCCCTGACTGCTCACTTGTCCTGCAAAATAGGCCCCCATTGGAAACAATGGGGGGGGTGTGTGTGTGTGTGGACAAAATGTTGTAGGAAGATTTTGTGCAGGTGTTTGAGAATGTCTGTGAAAAAAACTTTAAATTTTGCATAGACTTTGATGAAACAGTTTCTCTCCCAGTATTTTTTCATGATTTTGTGTACAGATTATGTATTTAAGCTTTATTTATAATAGCAAAAGATGCTAACAAATTTATGTATATAAGAATATAAGTAAGAAATAAGAGGGCATGTATGCCTATGTACATATACGTGTAGAGAGAGACACACACACACACAGAAAGTATCATTTTAAGGGTGTATCATCTCCTTTTACCTGTATTTCCATGAATTTTCACAGCTAGTCCAAGCTTCTTCTGCCCACCCAGGGATGCGATGCCCAGTCTTACTGTCACTTTGAATCCTGCGTATTAGGTCCACCTGGAACCCAGAACCTCACACGATGAAGTCATGAAAATACACCCCAAAGACTAGAGAAAATGTTCATTGTGTATTGCTACTTTTAAAAATAGATAAAAAACAGATTTATGTCTTAGTATTTATTTTTTCATTTTTAAATTTTAGTTGATTGTCCCCCTCACCTTTTCTCCCCTCTGTGCTCTCTTCCACCTCCATCCGCCCCCGCCCCCCCATCAGCAGTGCTGTTGTTTTAAATCACCTGCAAGTAGGCAGGGAACGTGCTGTGTGGCCACATGCAGACCTGCTACCTGTGATGAGATTAAAATTTAATCTAAAGAGACTAAAATTTAGCGATTCTATTTTTATGTTTTACTTATTAATGCAGTGACCATACAGAGTTATATGATGTAAACACAAAACAACATCCCGATGTATTTTGGTTTTGTTAAACATTTTTTAAATTCCATTTGCAGCCCCCGCTGCCCGCCTGGGCCCTCGCTCCGTCCCCGTTGCTGCGCTCAGGCCGCGGCCTCCCCCCCTTCCCGCCGCTGCGGGTGTAGCTTTGTTTCCGCTGGAAACGGCGCGTTTGGGAAGGAACCAGGAATTTTTTCATAAAGGGGGTCAGGAAAACGATGAAGGGAAGTGACATTTCAATGGTTGGTTGAAGAGAAGCATCTTTCTGACAAGTGAAAACGTACACAAAGCTCATCCTTAGCGACTTTAATGATCCCAAAGTAATAACAACGGTAACATTTGCGGGGAAATGACTACATGCCAGGCCCATGATCACTGCTTTACTTTGGGGTTCACATTGAATTCATTCATCAACTAAGAAGCACGGGTCTTTCTCTGGGCCCCTCTCTCTCTATTCCCCTTTTCTCCCCTGTCCTGCTTCTGGACAAAGTGACTGCAAATTCAGCAGATTCTACAGAAAGGTTAAGTGAGATGAAAACTGATGGGAGACTTTGGGATGTGACAATTAGCCAGCTTCCTTTCGTTTCAGATCCTGGGGCGGTGATGAAGGCGCACACGGAGAAGAGGGAGGGGAGACTGAGAAGCTCATGCCTGCAGGCCTAATAATATGTTTTTCCATACTCACACTTAAGACCCCTTTATTAACTGCCATGTAAGCCAAAAAGCATGTATTGAGTGTCTAGTAAGTCCAGGGAGTACAAAGAAATTTAATCTGATCCCCGCTCTCTGAGATCTGCTGGTGGGAAAGGTTGTCTGTGTTTTTCAACTATCTGCTCACAAGTCTCGTTGACTGAATGATGGGTGAGTGGCAAAGAAATAGGGTCACAGAAGAGCTTCGAGCTCCAGACTCAAGATTGAGTAGAAGCCTCTGATACTATGAAACAAGCAATACAATCGTCATATACCTGGCCAAAGGACACACAAAACAACAACAATTTTTAAAAAATAGTTTCTCATCAGGTTATAAATATATATAAATTAAAAAAATAATTTTCAATGACAGTTGACATTCTATATTATTTTATATTAGTCTCAGGTGTACAGCAGAGTGGTCAGAAAATTATATATTTTAGGAAGTGATCTCCCCAATAATTCTAGTTCCCACCTGGCACCGTACATAGTTATTACAGTCCTGATTTTAGGACTGCAAGCTCCATATGCCTTTACCCAAACGAGCGTCCTTGAGTACCTTGCTCAGGTAGAGCACCGACAGGAAGGGAGTTGGGAGTAAGGATGAGCATTGTTGATAGTTTCTTTTGTCCAGACAGGGTAAGAGGAGGGAAAGACCAAAAGAGGAGACAAGACAATAGCAAATATGGTTCCTTTTACCTGTCAACTGACAGCCAACCTGGCTGTGAGGCTCAGTTTCCATGAAGCAGATATCTGAGTGAGAAAAATTCCTGACAAGTCATAGTAAGAATTTAAAGCATTTTATTAAATATTAGTATTTCATTAAAAAAAAATGGTGATGCCCAACATTGTATGCAAGAGTTCACCGTGAATGGAAATTTGACCCAATGCATACAGACCAGAAACATTTTAAAATATGTTAATTGAAACGACAGGCTCTGTTCCCATTTTATAATTTACTATCGTGGAGTGTCACGCACATGTGATGAAGGACATGGTATTAAGTGGAAGTATTGAGAAATAAAATCAAGTTTAATCATCAGTCGTGGTCAGGATTGAGTCACAATCCTGTACGTAGTGCTTTGCCCTTCCCTTAATCAGCCCCATCAATTCTGCCCTCTTTTCACTGTCCTCCTAACTCCTACCAGTTCCCTTCCTCGTCCTCACATCTGAGTCACCAGCCCAGGGCGGAGCGCCCGGTGCGGGTCAGAAGGCCATCTCAGCGTCTGAAACGCACGGCGCTGTTCCCGCTCTCTGATGTAATATCCGTATCCTCTCTCAAAGTTGTGTTAATTTTCCTGGCCTTACATCATCAGACAAAATACTAGGTATATAATTTTGCCTCCAAAATAAACATAACGTTTTTTAAAGTTGTAAATATACTTTAATATATTAAAAAATATATACAGGGTGTCACCAAAAATGTATACACTGTTGAGAGCTGAGAGCTCAATTGATGTTTCCTTTCTTTTCAGATTTAACCCATTGGAACTAATCGTTATTTAAAGTGTGTATACATATTTTTGGGGCACCCTGTGTACATATTTAACAGCTGGTAGCTCAGTGTTGAAAATGAAATGTAGTTTAATAAACTCGGCCTTTATAATTATTCAAAGGGTGTGTATACATTTTTGGGGGACACCCTAGATTTGCCAAAGCGGTACTGTTGCTATTGCCCAAAAAATGTATGTGGTGGGTGTGACGGCTTGAGCAAACTCGATTTTTTTCTTTCTTAGACCTGCCTCTGAGGTGTGGCGACGTAGCCGAGGTCTCCATTTCCCCAGCTGGCTTGAGGTGGGAGGGAGCCATCAATGCCGCGTAAACGGAATTGCAGGGCATCCCGTCTGGATCCGGAACCTAGTCAAAGAGGGTAACGGCTCTACGGCCTGCCCTCGCTCGGCATCTGGGTGGGAGGCCCCGAGGCTGGAGGAGTGGGCGAGGCCACGTGAGAGGAGAGACGTGCGTGCCCTCCACTGTGTGGGACCAGGGGCACGTGCTCTATGTGACCGTGACACTAATTTCTATTCCGATGTCTTGGGTTTATTGGTAACGGCAGTTACTGTTTCCTTAGTGACACAGCAGAGCCCGGTGGCAGTAATGCTCCGTGGTGTCAGCCCAGCGTCTGCTGGACATGGAGATGACCCTGGACAGCCCAGGGTTCTCCTGAGAAACAGAACCAGTAGACTAGACAAGGCTTTTCTACAGGTGATAGATAGATACATAGATGTATTTTAAGTAATTGGACTGACTCATGACTGCGGCAGCTGGCAAGTCTGAAATCCCTAAGACAGTCTGAAAGCTCAGGCGGAATCTCCAGGTTACAGTCTTGAGGCAGAATCCCTCCTTTTGGGGAAAATCTATTTTTGGCACAAAGGCTACAACTGATTATTCTGGGCTAGAGTAAACTGGGCTGTGAACATCAATCGCATCTACAAAATACCTTCCCGGCAACATCTGGACTAGCGTTTGGCCAGGTGACCGGGCCCCATCGTCCAGTGGAGGTGACACATCGACGGCAATGAGTGTCACACTCCCCAGGGTCATGCTGAGGGGCAGGGTCGCCTTTACCGCCCTCTAATCTCCTGCGTAGGAGGAAGCACCTGGCCCCGGGAGGACCCGGTAGGATCCTTGGCCCTAAATGGAAACGGGTATGTTGTATCCAGGGGATTTGTATTCCAGGAATTAGCAACTGGAAAACGTAAAGCTGGAGAAACAACCAGAGAGGCAGAAGGTGGAAGCCTGTGTCAGAAAGCCCGTTAAACAGGGGAGCCGGCAAAATCACTCATCGAGGAGAGGCCCGAGGAAATAGGAGGTGTTCAGGTCAGTCCCTGGCAAGAAAGCCCTGGTTTCAGAGCTCAGAGGAAATGACACGCGATCAAACGGAGACCCCAGGCAGGGAATTGTGAGGCTGCCTCTGTTCTAACTCCGGTTTCCAAGAAACCTGTCACAGCTGAAGTTCTCATTTTTAAATAACCCGCATCCTGCTCATTCACACCCACCAGTTTAAGTTGGCTTGAGCATCTCTTATTTTATTATTTTTCAAACAAAAGGCCCTAACTAAAAGATCCCGACGAGAGACTTGTGCTAGAGTAGGTGTTCACACCCACTCTGCATTTTCCTCCCGTCCTGGTCTGCGCTCCAGTCTGCAAGGAACAGGGGCCTAGAGGGACCCTCAGGAGAGAGCAACGTGTTCTGTCGGCACTGGGGGCCACTGAAGAAACTCAAGTTCCTGGGAAGCGTGAGACACACTCTGAACATTGACTGCTCTTGAGTGATGGGGCCTCAGGTGGGGGTCTTTCAGCTTCACTTAAAAAATATTCAGTGTTGCCTGGCCGGCGTGGCTCAGCGGCTGAGCATCGACCTAGGACCCAGGAGATCGAGGTTCGATTCCCGATCAGGGCACATGCCTGGGTTGTGGGCTCGATCCCCAGTCGGGGGCGTGCAGGAGGCAGCTGATCAATGGACTCTGTCACCACCGATATTTCTATCTCTCTCTCTCCCTCTCCCTTCCTCTCTCTGAAATCAATAAAGACATAAAAAAAAGTCTAAAAAAATATGTAGTGTTGAATTTTTTAAAGCAAGTTTTTTCCCCCAATAAATAAAATGAAAATGAAAATTATTTACATATCTCTATAGCATATGATGCAACATTTAAAACCAACACATAGCGGAAGTGTAAATAAATAAGAAATACCTTTAGAATCATAAAGGCCTAACTGAATCCAAAGCAACTACAAACAAATTTGATTTACTTAAGATCTCTGAGATTGTGTGGCTTGACTGTGGTCAACCAGAAATGCCCACAGGGCAGGAGCACTGCTTCCAGTCGGTGGCAATGGTCCAGCTGGGAAGGGTAGGGGCCTGAGCTGACACAGTGACCAAAGAGAGTGGGTCTGGGCGAGACCTGCGCAGGAAGACCAGAGATTCAAAGCATATTGGAGCGATTTGACCACACTTGGTACCTGATGACATGTGGGCAGAATGCAAATGGAAAGCTAAAGATGATTCCCAAGTTCCTGCTTCGAAAATTAAGTGGATGCTAATGCTGTCTGTGAGAATGCAGATGCGGATACGTTATGGATTTAGCACGGTTTAAAGGAACATGATAGGAAAAATTCTGAATTGAAGAAATACTTATTAATTCTCAAACAACTGGGAATAAGAAGTGAGAACATTTTTAATAAGAAAAAATTCTGATTTAGAGTTGCTCTAAGAAGTGTGAGCATGTTTTTTTGTAAGAGAGAGCGCGTATGGGGCTATCCTGTGGCCACAGGGAGGGGTGAAGAGAGGAACCCCAAAATGTACCTCGATAGCTGTTCATCCTTCCAGACAACGCCCTGGGATGACTCGCTAGGGTGTCGCTCAGAGACTACCCCGTGGAATGAAGACCTGCCATGACCTGCTTTTAAGTAGAGGAAACGTGTGGGCTGTGCCACTCAAGTCGGTTGAAAGCCAAATTATCCTGCCTTGAGCCGACACTCGAAAGCTGATGAGGGTATCCAGCCCGTGTCTTGATTGGAACATATTTTAAGCCATCTACATTGAACATAAATATTTAATCAAAGTTGCCAAGTGTGCTTTGAAGGATCCAGCAACAGTCATTCCTCAGCTCAGGTGTCTCGACTAATCAAACCTCAAGGAAAAGTGCAACATCCTTAATGATACCTTCCTCTTATTGAATCACCCCGGTTAAATCTGATTTCAGCACGGGAATCACAACACGCGCTTTTCTCTGATGGAGACGCAGCTCGGGGCTGTAATTTTCATTTAGTTGGAAGGGCCTGCGGCTTGCGGTGCGCGGGGCACCTCGTGAAATTCCAAACTGCACGGCCCCGGGTCAGCCCCTGCTCTGGGCTCTCTTTAAACGTTAGACCCAAAGATGCAATGTCCCCACCCGAGTCACTGTCTCCCTCTGTGTTCAAGCCAAATGCCCGCTTTGTTGAAAGAAGTGAGCCTTTTGCTAAAGTGGTTGAACGGCACCAGCGATACCTCCGAATGTTATTTCTGAACCGTCAAGAAAATGATGATGTTGGGGGTTTCCCCGTCTTTGCTGACTGCTGGAGTTGAGAGGAAGGTCAGTGAGACGATACACGCGGAGCTTGCTGATGGAGCCCTCCTTAGAAAGGGGAGACTCCAAAACTGGGCAACGCTCCATTGCAGTGCTACTGAAAACAGCATTTTTGTGTGTGTTCCACTAACTTTTCTAAAATGTTATAAAGAACATACTTGATCACACGGAGACATACACTTTTGGATGTTGCCTAACCCAGAGAATGCTGCATTGGGACATTACAGAGATACGCCAGCCATTCATATTAACAGGTGGTTGTGAAAGACTTGTTCTCGATGGTTCTATGTTTAACTTACTGGGGAACCTCCAAACTGTTTGGGGTTCCAGGGGGTTCCACTTTTACCACGTGACTGTTTCTTCGAGAGAATCGTTAATGTTATGTATGTGAGAAACTTCCTATTTCAACGGAAATGCGGAGATGGGCATCCCAGGACCACTGTGGCGATAACCACAATTATTGGTATTAGGTTTATTCCTAATTGGGATTATTCAGATGCTTTGGGAATCATTATGTATTTGAGCTTTAGGACAATGCAGGATAGGGAGCATGGCCAACCATGTACTTACGCTACAAATGAGCCAGGCGAGGCCCAGACGCATAGACGCTTTAGCTTTACTTTGTAGCTGGTGAGTGCTGTGGTCAGGACCAGAATCCAGGTCTGTTAGTTCAATGCCGTTTATACTGCTCTAGGACATGCACTTATTTCTTCTTACTTTGACACAATGTTTCCACTCAAAAGAACTGAAAACAAATGTTCACAGCATCACTATTCACAATAGCTAAAATGTGGATAAACAAACAGTGGTATGTCTACACAAGGGAATATTATTTAGCTGTAAAAAGGAATGGAGTGTTGATACATGCTGCCGCGTGGATGAGTCTCGGAAATATTATGCTAAGTGAAAGAGACCAGACACAAAAGGCCACATATTATATGATTCCATTTACATGAAATATCCAGAGTAGGCAAACCCCATACAAACAGAATGTGGGTTGGTGGTTGCCAGTGGTACTGGGAAGTGATTACTTTTAAAGGGTGGGGGGTTTCCTTTTGGGCTCATGAAAATCTTTTGGAACCAGACAGTGGTGATGTTTATGCAACATTGTGAATGTACTAAATGCTACTAACTTTACAAGGGTTAAATGGTAATTGTAGGTTATCTGTATTATACAATAAAAATTGCTATTAGAAAACAAAAACAAGCCCAGCTAAGCATGGCTCAGAGGTTGAGCATTGACTTAGGATCCAGAAGATCAAGGTCGACTCCCGGTCAGGGCACATGCTCAGGTTGTGGGCTCGATCCCCAGTCGGGAGAGTGCAGGAGGCAGCCGATCAATGACTCTCTCTCATCATTGATGTTTCTCTCTCTCTCTCTCTCTCCCTTTCCCTTCCTCTCTCTGAAATCAATAGATATATTAAAAAAACAACAATAATCCTCCCCCCCCCCCCCCAAAAACCCAACAAACAAAATACAAACACACAAAAAATGAGTTGCTCTTGGTTGGGGAAGGGTTTTATTAAACAGTTGTAAAAGTGGAGATCAAGAGAATGCTTCCGAAGCTACAAAGAGAAGGTTTGGTGTTACAGTTCTCCTGGAGAGAGCCTTGCCCAGGGTTCAGCAAGTGGGGCCGCCGCTCAAGGTCTTACATGGTTCCTGGCCTAAATGTATTACTGTGACCAGTGTGCTATGTAGTGATTCAGGAGGCGGCCGACCAGGTGAAGACACAGCTGTGAAGAATTAGATTTAGAGGAAGAGAAGCCTTCATGTACTTGTATACAACACTAAGTAAATAAATCAGACCACAAATACCATTATCAGCAAGGCACGTGAGGAAGGTGTGCTCCCCTGTGGGTCAGACTGTAAGACATCTCCTCCCAGATGGTTGAGGTCAGGTTCTTTTCATCATTTATATAAATATGTATTTTACTCTGAAGCGCCGTTAAAAGTGTGTGTGTATGAGTGTAATCCTCATTGTATAATCAGACTGTCTACTTATGTTTACGTATTTCTCTTTTTTAATAGTTCCATGAGAGCTGAAATCTTAATGTCATTAAGGTGACTCATATTTGATATTTAATATTATGTGTTTCATGAAAACTTAGTTCAAAATACAATCTTTTAAAATGTGACCTGTTTTTTTTTCTCGTTTGAAATCACTGAAAGTTATATTTGCTTTTCCTAATTCTGATCATAACTATTTTATTTACAACTTTGCAGTAAAGTGTGTTTTTTAATAGCAAATGAAAAACCTAGTATTGACCACACACTTTCAGAGAGTTGGGTTTTGGAATAAAAAAGTAATTTTTGAAAAGCATAGGTGGATTTATTATATAATGTCAGATGTATGAAGCCTTAAGTAATTTTGTTAGTGACTTACTCACTAAATGGCTTGTTTCCATCAATTTGGAGAACTAAAGTTTTAAGGGCATAAAAAAAAAAAGGAAGCAAAATCCTATTGATTCATGTCAGCCAAAGATATATTTAATTACTTCTCCTCATGTTGTCCGCCACCTAAGATCAGGACTTTATCAAAGAGTCAATCTTAAGAAAGGATATTTTTCAAGAAACAGCAAATCAGAGGCTATAGAACATTCCAGCAACCAGAAGATAGGAGATAAGTTCTATTATAAAACCTTATCTTTCTATTTCCTAACAGAGATGAAAGAGAACATAGAAATAAAAAAACAAAATATAAATGATAAGCTTATTTAACTGATAAGTTTATACTCATTGAAACACAGGTTCATACAATGGATTAATTTGATGAGCATTCTGTACAAGTTGCTATGGATACGAAGATGATTTAAGTCTGGTTCTCTGCAGAGACAGATGTATAAACAAAATAATGACTGTGCAGGGAGCTGGGCTGCCCTGGTTTAGGACAGGGGTCTGAGAATATACTTCTCAATTTCCTCTCTGAGCTTCTCGCTCACTCTCCAAATGTCAGTTTGCTTCAGGACTCCAGCCCTGTTCCAGACTATGATCGAGTCTTGTGTGAGATCATCCTGTCCTATGGTCTTTTTTTTTTTTTTTTAAACAACAAACATTTATTTCTTAAAATTCTGGAGGCAGGTCAAGGCACTGGCAGATCTGGTGTGTGGTCTCATCCTGGTTTGTAGACAGTTGTCATTTCCTTGCATTTTCATGCGGAGAAGAGAGCTAGCTGCAATCTCTTCTTACAAGGGTGCAAATCCCATCGTGAGGACTCTGCTCTCATGGTCTTAATCGCCCACTTTAAGCTGAGAGTGTCCAGGTCTATACCTCCAGCCCGGACTTCTTTTCTGAGGGCCAGACGCACATATCCCACCTCGACCAGCCATGCTCCAGGTGAAAGGACACACCGTATCGCCACGACAGTGTCCCAATACTTAAAGTATCTTCAGTGGTATTTAGGGTATATTGACAAATGTGATTACATATATGAATATATGGTATACAGAGATGTGTCAACGTATGAAAGATCTGTATAAATCCATGAATCATTTTCCAGATAATCAATGCATGATTTTCCAAAACAACGAGTAAGTAAAAGATCCATTCAAAGAGCAAGAGAGAGAAAGGGTTTCACTATATGGGAAGTTCATTGATACGACTTCAGACTTGGCGTTACAATTAATCTTTACGGCACTACCTCTTGTCGAGTTTTAGTGTAGTATCAAAGAATGTCCATTGAAACTTTTCTGTCCACGGATATAACTTAAATTAACAGAAGTTTTGGAGGCTCTCAATTTTTAAGAGTATAAAGGGTTCCTTGGGCCAAAAAGTCTGAGCACTACTCACGTACCCATTTGTTTTCTGTCTCTTCTCACTAAAACGTGAGGTTTAAGAGGACAGAGACCTGCCTGACTTTGCCACCTTCTGTATCCCATTGCCTGGACCTGTGCTGGACAAACAGCACTGACCAGCATCTTCTTAACCATCCATGCCTGCAAATCAAGTTTAAATCCATACCACATCCTGTTAAATACTGGCCCACTGGCCCTGCAGCTTCTCTTCTCTTCTTAGCTGTGTCATTTCCCTGTGCCAAGTCCAAGCCATCTAAATATCTTCTCCGTCTCCCCTGGGGTACCAGACCTCACCAGAGCCAGGAGAAGTGAGGGATAGATATTTTAATGTCCTATAAATATTGTTTAATAACTTATTTGGGAAAAGCGTATCTGCTGATGACAGGTTGTGAAAATAGAATCCAAACTGTAACTTGAACACCTCAAATTACTCTGCGGTTATTAAGCTCTGTGTCTTGGCAACATTTTTAAGAGTTGAATGCATCTGCCAATTTATTTATCCAATTATATTTGAGATTATATTTACATTTCCTGCCATTGTATATTTATAAGAATCGCTATTGTAACCATTGACACTTTCCTCAGCCAAAATTGCACTTTGTAAATGGTGTGGGTTCTCTTCATACTTTGCTTTTCAAAATTGCCTTGGAGGAGTGTTATCAGCACAATTAATTGTTTGCAATTTGAGTTGAGATCTGCAGGCGGAAAAGGTGAAATGTAATTTCCAAGTAGTTATGTTTACCATTACGGTCTAATGACATATATTAGCCATACACACCCAAAGGGGACATAGCCTGGGGACAGGATTCTAGTACTTTTAGCACAGAGGCAGCCGAGTGATTCTCATTAATGCTAATAGGAGTCAAACCTACCGGAAAGCTTCAGGCAGTGGTCTCAGCGCATTGCCTGGTGCTGCTGCAAGTAAACACCCTCTATGAGAGATTAGCTGCTGTGTGCACGTTTCAGAAACGACTTCCCTGTGTTATTCGCGTGAGCGTAAACTGGTAATGAGAGGGTATCTGGGCACAAACGAAACTTACTTAGTTTCCATGACTAGACTTTTAAGAGCTGCAGCTCAGTAAAGAATTTTCAAGCAGAAATAATGGCCGAAAGAGTCATAGCGAATTATCTGCTCAAGTGACTAACTGCATCCAAGACACAATTTCTTTTTCATTACATCTGAAATATTGAGATTTCCTACCATGTCCCACGAGCTGAGATTGCCACTAAAGATAAGTTACTGAGTATAAGGATCACAGTTTCTGCCTTTTTGAGTATTTCAGGAGATACATAAAAAAACCCACAAGGTCACAAAATGAACTATTTATAAGCTGTGTACTTTAAATAAAATGTGGTTCTGGTTTTTTTAAAAATTTAGTATGTGATGAGCTTGGAAGTGGTCACTCCATCCTAACAAATAAATAGTTAAGTGAGCTGAGATAAATGTCTCTTCTTAGGTATATCAAATCACCGAGGTCACAAGACTAACTGCAGCTTCCTACGTTAGAGACAGACAGGAAGTTACAGAAAATTACAACTTACAGGAGTAGAAACCCACGAGCAGAAAACTCTGCAGGAACCAGCACCAGGTATATCATGTCTGGCTTTCAAACAAAAATTACAAGGCACAATGCACACTAAAAGGCAAAACATACGGTTTGAAGAGGCAGAAGGCATCAGAACCTGACTCAGATGGGGCAGGTACGTTGGAGGTACAAGGCTGGTAATAAAACAGCTGTGACAAACGCGGTGAGACTGAGGAGGACAGCAGGTAGGACCACGTGGGCAGTGCAAGCAGAGACGGACACTCTGGGAAAGAACCAGAGGAAATGCTAAGGATGAAAAACACCGTAGCAGCATTGAAGGTCTGTGGGCCTGGCCAGGAGATCGGGGTTCCATTCCTGGTCAGGGCACACGCCGATCGAGGACTCTCATCATTGATGTTTCTCTCTCTCCCTCTCCCTTCCTCTCTCTGGAATCAATAAAGACATATATATTTAAAAAAAAAACACCAAAAAAATTCCCCCCCCCCCCAAAATGCATTCCTCCAAATACGATTATGTTCACTACACATTTAGGATCCCTTTAAATTCCATTTTAGATTGATGCTTTCAGGCTCACACAGTGTTAATTCCACTGCCCTGCAGGAAAAGGCAGTTTCTAGTTCGGAATTCATGAAGATGGCTGGGTTTTGCTTTGTCTGTCCGTCTGTTTTCTTTTGCAGTCCACCCACAGAGGGTGCAGGAACCCCTCTACCTGCCGATGCCCCTCCGCTCTGCTCCCCAGCACACGTTTGCTTCAATACTTTTTCAGTTTATTATTATTATTTTTTTAAAGCTTTTATTTATTTTTTAATATCTCTTTATTGATTTCAGAGAGAGGAAAGGAGAGGGAGAGAGAGAGAAACATCAATGATGAGAGAGTCATTGATCGAGCCCACAACCCGGGCCTGTGCCCCGACCGGGAATCGAACCCCGATCGCCTGGATCCCTGGTCGATGCTCAACCGCTGAGCCATGACCCGCTGGGCTTTTTCAGTTTTTTAAAATTCGTGGGGCTTTGTCCATTTTGGCTTCAGAATATTTTTAAGTTCTTGAGGAGCCTCCGTACTATTTCCATGGTGACTGTACCCATTTCCTTTCCCACCAGCAGGGCTCGAGGGCTCCGTTTTCTGCCCGCCCCCGGCGCCCCCCTCTCTGTGCCAGTCATCCTAACAGGTGAGAGGCGATGTCTCCTTGTGGCTTTGGCCGCGTTTCCCTGATGCTTCGTGATTTGGCACCTGTTGGCCATTTGCATGCATGTCTTCTTGGGAAAAGAGGTCTATTCAGGTCCTTTGCCCATTTTAAAAAATTGGGTTATTTGGTTTATTGCTATTAAGTTGTATGAGTTATTCATATATTTTGGATATTAACCCCCCTGTTGGATATTTGATTTGCGAATATTTTCTGCCATTCCATCAGTTCCCGTTTAATTTTGTTGATGGTTTCCTTTGCTGTGCACAGCTCTTCCATTTGATGGCGTCTCATTTGTCTCTTGTTGTTTTAGTTGCCTGCACTTTTGGTGTCTGGTCCAAAAAATCGTCACCCGACCAAGTAATTTAAAAAAATCACAATAAAAACTAGAAGTCATTTGAAGAAGGTTATTTAAATAGTCCCTCAACAAGGTCATTGCTATGTTATCAGGACTTCTTAGTTCATTTATATTTTGCAAATCAAATGGAGCATTTCTTATATTTAGTGTAAAGGGAAATAAAGAAGGTTTTACCACTGGAATTTGGTTTGCAGAGTAGTTTAGTCAGGAGACTAACTTTGTCATATTATCAAAGATAAATAGTTCCTTTGTGTTTACTCCACAAGGCATTCCAAGTATCTAAACTCTGCTTTTAGGAAGCAATTATTTTTCTGGCTTTGATAGACAATTTCTAAATATTTCGGTCATATTCAAAGACTTAAGTGGGCCCCACTGGCACACACGTTCTCACATGTCTTCTGGGAAAAATAACAGGGTCTGTTTCAATCTCCCTCACGCGGACAGTGCAGCAGAGAATCCCGGCGGACACCAGCCCTGGAAATGCAATTATTTAACACCGAGCCAGAGAAGACCCTGGCCTTGCAAGTGGTTTTCAGAAACAGTGCTTGCTGAAGCAGAACATTCTGGAATATTATGTTTCTCAATGCATTTGGGTCCTTTAGCTTAAATGTATATCTCTTATCATAAACCATTACCTACCTCGAAATTCGAGAGCACAAAAATCTGTTGCTTATAAATAGCATATTTATATGTTAAATATCCGAAGCTCATGGGCCTTCATTCCTTTTTTTATTCTTATTGCCCCAAAGACAATTTCTAAAATAATTTCAGAGATACGGAGCAGTGAATGAGGTGGTCCTGAGGGAGAGCACAGAGTGAAAGCAGTTTAGTTTGAAATGTCCCAAGTAATCTGTTGGTTTTATATGTGGGCTTCAAGGTAGGTTAGGGAGGAGCGAAGGAGTGGCAGCTTGGTCCCTCACCTGTAATTAAAGGTCGGGAGCCCCAGGGATTCACAGAACAGAAACCTGTGGTGGTTAAATTGCTAAAAAAGACAACATCCATCGCCGGAATGGTGCAGATCGTGACCTAACATTTTGTTATCAATCTCTACCTTTTATACCCTTAACATCACAAAGCAATTTATATCACCAATTTAAATAGTAGTTTCATAATTTATACACTTTAGTATGTATTGATTTGTCAACAACCAGTACTTAGCTCTGGTTTCTGTTTTCCAATTTAATAAATGGCTCAAAACAAAACGAAGACTTCATGACACCTGTGTTCTTAACATGAAGGTTTAACTTATGTAACTTTCTGCTGATGGAAACAAAATGAGGGAAATCTCATGTGAGTCACCTGTGGCCTGAGACATGGACTAGGGTTTTATCTTAGAATAATTTAATGGGTTACTGTGTCTGCTCCAATAGCTGCCTGGAGGCGTGGCTTTTTTCAGATAGCCATCCCTGCTCAAGAAAGAGGTGAGGCAGGCTCCTTGTGGCCTCAGCTGATTGTCTCAATAGCATCTAGGTCTCTCTAACGTAAAGCCTCAGAATACTTAGCTATTAGCACTAACTTTTCTAATCAAGATTTAGAGAAAATTGAAAACTTTTTTAGGAGGGAAATGTCAACTATTACAGAAGACAGTCTTTTTATGTATTCCTAATCATTAAACTCTACTGCTTATAATATTATAATAAAGAAAAATTGAAATAGAGGTAGATTTGTACACATTTCTGAATATGAATATGAGTGCTTATGTATCTACATATATAACTATAGAATAAAATTAGTTTGCATATAAAATATAACTGTACACATCATTGTAAATATATATATAATATAAAAATATTTTTTACATGAAAATGTCTTAAATGAATTTTGTTTCATGCTAAATATATATATCTTTCATTCAAGGTTTTTGGGGGCTCTGCCCATGTGGCTCAGTTGGTTGGGGGTCATCACACACACCGAAAGGTTGCCAGTTTGATTCCTGGTCAGGGCACATGCCCGGTTTCGTGCTCGATCCCGGGTATGGGGCGTGCAGGAGGCAGCTGATCTATGTTTTGCTCTCACATCGATGTTTCTCTCTTTCCCTCTCCCTTCCTCTCTCTCTAAAAATCAATAAAAAATCTTTAAAAAATTTTCATTAGAATCTTTTATATATTTTCTAAGCCCCTGGATTAAATGCTTAGAAAATTAAGTGCTTAAATGCAATTCTATTCTTTCTAAACCTCTTTTTGGAAACATGCTGCTTGTTTGTTGTTTTTTGCAGTAAAGGCCGAGGCACAGAAAGTGGTGTCTTAGTTCATCCTGTCGTCCACATACGGTCCTGGGCAGCACCCTTCACGCCCAGAGGCGGCTTCCAGACGGGCGCTCGAACACGTCTCAGTGACCTGAGGGAGCATGGCTCGAGCAGGCAGGACAGGGCCGGGGTGTATCAGAACTGCTTCATTCCACTTAACTTCTGAAGAAATCCACTTACATGCAGGAGTCACCTTTCTGGAGTTGAGGACATAAAGTTAAGAGATTCTTATTCTTACCATTTTTTATTTTTTATTTTTTTTACTGATATCACAAATACCAGTTTTTAATTTCCCAACCAAAACCATAATGTTTTAGCCTTATTTGCTTTGCCTGGTCAGTTATCCAAATGGTAATGTTGGAATCCTATGCCTTTTCTTTTTGGTAATTTGCCTATGATTGATTTTATATTTTGAAGTTTTGTACAGCTTGCAGAAAATGTTTTAGCAAGTGAGCTTTTTGTAAAATATACTCAGAATTCACAACTAAGTTGTTGTCTTTTCTGTAACAATGTAACCAGTCAGTATATCAGAAGATGAAGAAGTGTTTATTTTCACTCTTTCTCTTTACTGACCGAAGGACAATGGCAAACAAACACAAACAAACACAAAACCACTTTCTTCTAGACATTTCATATAATTTTCCTTTTCTTTGGTCCTGCAAAATGATCATTTAATGGGCTGTTTTCCCATTTATAAAAGGTAATACACATTTATTTTAGAAAATCGAGAAAATAAGAGCTATAATAAGCCAACAGTATTATCCAAAATCTCTTCCTTGGGAGAATCTCTGAGAATGTTTTAAAATGTATAGGATTTTCAGGTTTCCTCCCTTAATATACACATGGTTCTCATAAAATTGAAACCACAGTGTACTGTAATTTTATATCTATATTGTAGTTTGTTCATTTATCATCCTACCATGGGAACTTTTCCTCCCCTTAAATGTATTATAATATTTTTTTGTATTATCAGCACAGGCTTTAACTAACGATTCTGTTATTGGATTCTAATATTATTTTATCATGCTAACTTCTTTAAATAATATATAATAAATATGGCTCATAAATCCTCATGTGTAACTTGATTATACCCTTAGCTATATTATTCTGAGACATTAAATTACTGAGACAAAGTGCGTGAACATTTTTAAGAAAGACAACATGTCTCTCTCTCTCTCTCACACGTAATAACATAATTTTATCAGGAATTGGTCATTTCATCACCCTCTGCTGAACACCAAAACTGACAAGGCATAGTGGGCTTAGGAGTGAGACCTAAATGAGTTCAAAAGGTGTTAACACATTGATCAGAAAACTAGCTAAATATGAAGAGTTAATTTGGTTCTAACCTTGTCCTCAAGCATGGAAAAGGGTAACACTGTTATCAGATAAAAATTCTGCGGTACTTCTTCAGATGACGACCCTTCTGAAGGAGGAAGGTTAATAATTTATATTTATAAATATTTACTATTTGTACAAACATGTCTCTACCTGGCGGTTTCTTTTAAAAATCACGAATATAGGGTACTGGCAACCAACCGAAATTCATTTCCATAAATTAATTATACAGAAGGCCCATGTGATCTGCTTCAACTATGGACTTGGTCTTTAAGAAAAAAAAACACCAAAACTTGTGAGAAAGTACATTCTAGAGCACAGGGCAGGTGCGGAGGGGTTGGATTTCCTTGAAAGCTTTCTCTGCAAAGCTGGTTTCGGCCGCGCTTTCCTTCAGCGAGGAGCGCCGGCGTGTTGACCTCACGCCGCGTCCGAGGGGGTCGGGGCGCTCGCTCGTAGCGCCCCTTTCTCAGCGCGCTGTTCCGGGCGGAACCTCGGGAGAGGGGTGGCGTTGAGGAGGCGCTTGGAACCGAGGGCACCCACGTTTCATTCTTTCGCACTCAGAAAGAAATTACACGCCCCAGACCAGAAAACGGACATTTCTAAAAATTTATCTTTATTGCCGAGAGAACCGCAGGCGTCTTCTCCCCCCGCACCCCCAGTTTTTAAGCCCAGGTGGCCTTTGCCCTCAGGTCCCCGTGAGGGCAGCGAGCGAGAGTCCCACAGGCCAGTTTCCTCGGGCCCAGGTCTCTCAGGAGCCTAAGCCACAGAACTAGCTGCTCATTTTTGTTCTTCTCGCGCTCAGTTGACCTAAATCTTTTCTCTTAAGATACTGTTCTTTAAAACGTGTCACAGACTAGGGACAGTGTGCGAAGGGCACGATCCTTGGGCTCCCCCGCCTCGGGCTGTCCCTGTCATTTTACACGGCACTTGCACGTGGCTTCTGTTTTTCGCCGTGGCCGTGGCCCTGCAGGTCCGCCAGCAGATTACCCGGTTGTCTGGAGACAAATCATCAAGAAGCGAATACCCGACGCCAGGGGGCTTTGCATGAGCCGCGGCCTGCGGCCGACTCGCCCGTGGGTTCGTCCCCTGGTGCAGGCTCCCTGTGTACAGAAACGCAACCGGGATTATCTCCCGTGAGAGCAAAGGCCGGTGAAAAGCCAGGAACATCACAGGCCCTTTAATCTTGTTTCAGCCACACACAAAATCCTGAAGGAATGAACGTGTCCGAAGCCGTCCATCCCCTCCGCCTAACAGGCGCTGTGACAATCATTGGGTTACCCAATTATTTTAAAATAGCATCAACGTCTTTGTCTTTCAGAATGAAAGACGGTAGGGAGCTAGGAGATTTTTTTAACTATGAAAGAGGGATGGATGTTTATATGTCTTCTAAAACTGTGCGCATAAGTTTACAAATTTAAATACCACTGATGATCAATTAGGGGAAAGAACTCCCTGGAGGTTACAGGCCACCTTCCAGAGGTAATTCAAGGACATGCATTTTGTGGTCGCTACGTGCAGAAAAAAAAAGATTATAGTCCCGTATACAACATTTCATTTCTAAGTCTGTTATTTCCTTCCATATGCTTTCATCATTTAAAATTCCATTTCATCCGGCAGAACCAGCCGCTCTTCCCCTTTCCCGAGCTCCTCTCACCAGCAGCTGCTAATGAGGCGAATCTGTGGTCTCGGGCTCCGTACAAAATCCCACTTGTTAGCACCCGGCGAGGCAGCGAAATCTAAAGGAAACAAAAGGCTTATAAAATGCAAATAAAGACCGGATTACAGGGGGATTGCAATATTTTGCTTCTGCATGTGTTTTGCAAACATTTCACCGTTTACCTTTCCATTTTTTCACCAATACGAGTAAAGCGAAAGAGACACAGTGTACAAATTACTGACATAAGCAGAAGCAACAACCTGGAAACAAAATTTCAGATGATCTCAAGAAACTGCACACCATGAAATGAGGGAAGGAGAACACTTCTGTATTTCCTCTCTTGCAGCCACTGCATGTCATTCTTGAGATTGTTAGAAAAATACAGACTGATAACCATTTGTGAAATATGAAGAGTGTCTATTAGGAAAATAAAATAACATACAAAACACAGAATTTAACTTTAAACTGCTGTGTAGCAAAAACGGAGATGGGGAAAGGAAAAGTCCAAAATATACGTAAGATTTAAAGTAAGAGGACAATTAAGATGTGTTTAGATATTTTTTTAAAGACAAAGAATTTCTGTTAGAAAAAAAAATGATTTTGGAAAAGCGAGAATCACAGGATGACTAACGCGAGTTGGTTACGGGGCATATTTGGCGTCTACAGACCCCTAAAGACATTCCGCCTGAATTTCCCCCCAAAACAGAACCAAGGAATAAAGATTTGATTTTGGGTGGCAGGCACACAATGCAGCACACAGAAATGCACGCCTGAAACCTGTAACGTTTTATTAACCAATGTCACCCCGATACATTTAATTAAAAAAAGAAAAAAATAATCTTAGGAAAATGCAGGCAGAGCCTAGCACATGGTTGGCACGGTAAATGCCAGCAATTAAAATAATTCTAGGACCTTCACACCGCTCCAGCATTCGGTTCCTCTGCTCCAACTGCACTTAATTGGATAAAAAAATATTTTATTGAACACTGAAAAACCCCCAAAACCCAACAACAACAACAAAACAAACAGTATATTAGGTGAGTAGAAGTATTTAACGGGCTTGTTCTGAAATTAGCCCCACGGTGCAGTTTCCGTCGGTACAGCGATGGCACTGAAACATCCCATGGAAACGGCCTAACGTGGTTTTGTTCAGATTAAATCCAGTTAAGGGTTTGCTTGTGACTTAGCCTGGTCGTGACACCGTTCTGAGCTATCCCCCCCCCTCTCAGTGAAACCCTGCAACAACTGGGTCTGATTCTGCTTTTCTTTGAATTAAAGGGATTAGATAACCCGTGGAGCAGCTGGAGGGGGAATTGACTGGCCCGGCGCCGGTCACTGGGTTAGCTGAACCAGCTCTCCTGCGCGGCCTGCCTGCGTTTCTGACTCTTGAAGCAAGAAGCCATCAAGGGAGCTCAGGGGCCTGTGATTTCCTGTCTTGGTTACGGAGCAAAGGCCAGTGACCCGTTTATTCCCCAAACCACCCGGCGGACGGTTAACCAGCTTCCGGTTTAAAGACAAAGGACAACAGGAAACAACAGCGACGTCGGCGCCGGTCAGAGGACAGACGAGGCGGCAAGGGAGTCGCAGAAACGTCGAGCGCGCGTCCTGCACCCCCGTCTGCCCGTATTCGGCGAGGGAGGGACACCCGGCTCCAGGACCCCGCATCGTGCCAGGCAGGGCCTCGGTGGGACCACGACGGACCACGGCTCAGAGCCGGGGGACAGCCACCCCCCCGCAGACGGGCGTCCCGGGAACCACGAGCCACGGGTACGGCGGTGGCCCCGCAGGGTGCGATGGCGCTGGGAGCTGTGGTCCCAACGCCGGCACCCGCCTCGGTGCCACAGGCGCCCGGGGCATTCTGCACGCGACACCCGCCCGGGTGGCGGCCGAACCGCACGCCCGGCGAGCAGCCGCTGTGCCGTCCAGGCTGTGGAGGCGCAGGCTCTGCTCTCACACAGCCGCCGAATCACTCGGGGTGCGTTTCCCAGAGCATCTTAGTCCTCACGGGAGAGCTCTCGTACCTTGGCCAAGACCCAGACCGACCTGGGATCCCAGCCACCTGGGTCCTCACAGCCGCGGCTGCCGCGGTGACCCCGGTTTCGCAGCCGAGGTCGATGCCCACTCCAGGGTGACGGTCCGCTGGGGACACCCAGTTCTTCACTTTAACCTCGCGGGGCTCGTGGCCCTGCGAGCACGTGCAAGGAAACGGGGTGACCGTTGGCTGAGTGTGGGAGAAACGGGGCAGACGCCGGGTCCAAGGGGGTCGTGGGGACTCACGTACGAGGAATGAAGGCCAAAAATTGGTTTGTAGAAATCAAAGGCACAGTAAGGTGGCGGAGGTTTCAGTACCGTGCCGTCTGGCCCGGCCCCCCCCGGTGGGCGACGCAGAATGTGGGGGACCCTGGTGCACGTCTCCTGTGCGGGCGTTTGTCAGACTCTACGGTGCTCAGTCAGCAGCATCCGGAAGTTCTGCTTTGCTGTCACCGGCCTGTCCCTCTGCCACGTGCCCACCGCCACGGGTGCGTGGTTTCAGATGAACGCTTACGGTGAAGAGCTTGACGGCGGAGTCAGAATAGCCTCGGAGAGGGTGGGTGTTTAGCTCCTTTGTGAAGGAGGGTGTTCTGTCAACAGCGATAAAAAGCATTTGTTTCTTGTTACTGTTTGCAAAGCTTTTAAAAATGTTCTCGCGCGTTTTTGGCCAGGGACCATTCGGACGCCGGTAACGATGGGAGGGTGGCTTTGATTCTGAAGCTCCATCACCTAACAGTTTGTCGCATTCCCCGCTCGCGCAGAGCGCGGATCCAGGCGAGCACAGGACGGCGGGCGCCTCCTCGGGCGTCTCCGCCTGCCACGTTCCGGGCGACAGGGGAGCTGGAACCTGAATGTTTGGTGCCAGTTCTTTTGATTATCCCGAGCGCTAGATTTTAAAGACACTTGTGTGGAACCCACTGGAAGATATTTTTCTGCTACTAATTCATTTTTTTAAAAATACATTTTTATTGATTTCAGAGAAAGGAAGGGAGAGGGAGAGAGAGAGAAACATCAATGATGAGAGTCATTGACCGGCTGCCTCCTGCTCGCCCCCGACTGGGAATCGAGCCCAAAACCGGGGCGTGTGCCCCGACCGGGAATCGAACGGTGACCTCCTGGTTCATAGGTCGGCGCTCAGTCACTGAGCCTCACCGGCCGGGCTACTAATTCATTTTTATGTTGACTTGGTAATGAAAGCTCATGCTCTTGATAGGAACTTGAAGCATGAGGCTTGAATGCACAGCTTAAATATTATGTGAATTAATAAGAACAGCCCGACGTATTAATTTATATACACAATAAATCAGCAGCTATATACAATAAGATGCACTACCACTATGTATTAATCCGTGTTGTTAAACTCACTCTGGATTGCTCTTGATGCCCGTCAGAGGCTGGATTGTGTCCCCCCAAGTTTATATGTTAAAGCCTTAATCCCGGGCACCTCCGACTGTAACCATGTCCGGAGATACGGTCTTTTGATTAAGTTCAGCTGAGGTCGTCAGGGTGGACTCTAATCCAGCACGACCGATGTGCCAATAAGGCGAGGTTACCGGGACACAGACGTTCAGGGAGGAAGGACCGTGTCGGCGCGGGGGGATCGGCCACCTGCAGGCCAGGGGCCCTCCGGGAGAACCCGCGTTGCCCACACCTTGACCTGGGACTGCCAGCCTCCGGGGTGGGCAAATACATCTCTGTGGCTTAAGGCACCCAGTTTGTGACTCTGGGCTGTGACAGCCCTAGCGAACTAACAGATGATGGTGCCAAATGATGTGTGACGTGGCAGAAGGAATTATGTCAAGGTATTCACTTTGCTGCTGTATCTTTCACATGAACATCCATCCGGAGAAGCGCTTGGTGTCCTGGCTCACCCCTCTCCCAGCCGGAATGAATGTGTTTCATTTTATTCTTCCCCACACGCAAACGAGATGAGTTACACTTTTGGGATAAAATGTATGTGCTTAGCTGCGGCTCCTCAAAATATTTTTCTCCCTGCGAAGGGACAGAAAAAAAACCTGCAAAGTCACAGCTCCAAAGAATGTGCAGTGTGCAGTGCAGACCCCTCTGCCGCCTGGGCCCTGACGCGAGGTGAGCCAGACGCACGCGGCGCCCGGGACCTCGGGGGCCCTTCCCCAGGCGGTCCTCCGCCCCGGCCCCCCTCGGAGCAAGCGCGCAGCCCTGGCCCCTTAGTCTTGAGGGCAGGGTGCCTTCCAGGGCCTCGCGACAGGACGGAGGGGCGCAGGGCCCCTCACTCCCGCCCCGGGGTCCGGCGCCCGCCGTCCACTGCTGTCCAAGACACTACAAGAGAAATTCCAGAAGCAAATTCTTTCTGTCTTGAACCGTGTGTCCCTCTGAGCAGCGTGATGAAACCCCGCTGTCCCTCTCCTCCTGACCGGGGTGGGGCTCAGCCCTTGTCCGCCACCTCCAAGCCGCGCACGCTCCCCGCCCGTTACTCACTCGGTAACCGCCTCAGTTAGACCGGCGGCAGGGGTGCCAGTCACCCGCGTCTCCCCCAGTGACAGCCCGAGGCCCGGGTGGCGAGGTGGCAGGCGGGAGGCCCCCGGAGCAGCCGCAGGTGCGTCCCTGGAGGGAAGCGCGAGTCTGGGGAGGAGCAGAGCACTTGCAGGCGTCCGCTGGGGTCCTGGACGCATCCCCCGTGAATAAGGGGGGCTACTGTTCAGACTGTGCGTGTGTGCATGTGTGTGTGCGTGTGCGTGTGTGTGTACTCATATGTTTTTATAAACACGTTGCGATTTTTATGATCGGATTTGCGCGGTCGGGTGGACATTTAGCAGGTCGGGCCTGCGGGCGGCAGGACAGCTGGTCCTTCTGGACTCGGCGTCGGCAGCCGGTGTCCGTGTAGGTGTCTTCTATCCTGAAACATTCGGGCCGATTTTAAATGCATGGCTTTATGGAAATTTTGAAAATTGCGTACAGTTGTGTAAATATTTCTCTAATAGCTGTACGCAGTTTATATTTGGTATGACATCTCCTTTCATTGAAACAGGAGGCGGAAGGGGGCCCCGAGCGTGGGGGTTTCTTCAGAACAGAAATGCTTAAGCTCGGGGCCTCTGTCTCCCAGCCTTAATCACCCGGGGTCAGGGGCAGGAAATCTGAATAGAACTGTAACAGGCAAAGAGACCGAATTTTTAAATTATCTCAGAATTTATTTTACTTCTCGCAGATTTCCAGGCATTGGTATATTGCGCTTAATAGAACATAAAACTATTGTGTCTCTTTCTTAAAATGCGCAGCGATACTAATTAGTTGCAGCAATGCACCCACGTAATTCTCAAACCGCTTTTATAATAACAGGTACATTTCCCCTTATAATTTAAAGCACTGAAATGTTCACTTTCGAGCTTCCCGTGAAGAAGAGCCTAGACTCAGGTGGCTCCATGGGAGAATCCTACTGAACTCTAAAGAAGGGTTAATGCCGATTCTTCCCAACCTCTTCCCAAAAAGATGAAAGAGCGGGGAACACTTTCTAACTCGGTCTATGAAGCCATCACTTACCCTGATCACAAAACCAGGCAACGGCTCCCACAGAAACCAAACAAAAAACCCAAATAAAACCCAAAGTTAGAGACGAGCATATTTTATAAATACAGACGCAGCTCCGAAACACAATACTAGCAATATATAAAGGACTGTATACGTCGCGACCGGGAGCATTTACCCCAGGGGTGCCACCTCGGTTTAACACCCAAAACCACTTCTGTAACCGTTTCAATAGGATCCGGAGCGCATCAAGCTCCTCCTTTTATTATTCCATCTTCTGTTGCTTTGACCTTTGGGCTCGGCTGACTCAGGAGGACCTGCCCCACCCAGGGCTAGTCAACGACCAGAGATAGCAAAGGACTTGCCCCGGGGTGCCTTTCTTACGCAAACCAACCAATTCGGAGCCCAACTCCAAGGCCTCCTCTATCCGGGCTCAGCCTGAATCACCCCAGGGCCAGGGACTGGACAGTTTAGGGAGAGACAGCCCTGGGGTTCAGAGTCTGCTGCAATTATTCAAATTAGCCAACGCTCAACCTGTGAAAGCTCAATAAAAGCTCCTGGCTTTCACCTGCGCGTGTGGCCTTGGCATAGGACACCCAGGGTCCGTCTCCTGCCCTCTGGTCTGGGGGTGGCCCCTGCAGCTGGCACCTCCTCAGCTTCTCCCGGGCGGGGCTCGTTGTCTCCTTTGCTGCCCATGGGATCGTGCTGGGACTTTCCAGGTTTCAAACCATCTGTAGAAACGATAACTAAGTGACCCAGGATTTAAAAAATGTGGTGAGGACCCTTTCCGGCGCTCTCACTGCCCGTTTTCCCCATTCAGGTGTCCCCATTGCCGTGAAGCTGTGCCACTCTCAGACTGGATTTGGGTTTCGTGCCCCTCGGAGCCAGCACGGTGGCCTTGAGACACCTTCTGGCTTCCCCAGCAATGAAAGAACAGGCTGAGCGAGAACAGCCACTCGCACAGTCCCAGGTCCGGTCCCCGGATGTCCAGGAGACGGACAGCTGGTGCTTCCCACCTGTACCCCTGCAGGGTCACGGCTTCTGCTCACGCCAGCCCCTGACACCATCCAGGACTCTGCATTTTTTTTTTTTCTTGCTGGGGCAGCCAATGTGCTGGGGAGTTAATCCCCAGGTAGCATCCCAACCAAAGACCAATGGGAGGTGATGGACAATTGCGCCTCGAGCTCCTATTGCCACAGGGGACCTCGCCGAGGCCGCGCCCTCTGAAGCCCCCCTTCCCCGTGGCCGTGACCAGCGGGCGGGGCCCCGGTTGCTGCCTGGGGTGGGTTCATCACTGCACTCGGGCTGCCGGGCTTCCCCACCCCCACTTGTCCTTCCTGACGTCGCCTGCTGTGTGTCAGTTAACTCCAGTTATACAACAAAGGGTCCCCAAAGGGAACGGCTTTAGTCCCACCAGAGATGAGCAGGAACCTTCCCGACACTCTCAAGATGCAGGCACTCCTGGGGGGCCTTAAAACGACAGAAGGGAAACTCTCAGGTCATTCTGAGGGTTTGACCGCTCCCATCTTCAGTTTTGGTGCCCAACGGACTCCACCTGCCTGTCAGAGCTCTTGCGCCCCTTGGAATCAAGGGTGAGCATGGAGGGGGATGGGTCTCCTGGGACAAACCCCGTGACGTCCCCTAAGCCCCCCCCCCCGGTTGCCTCTTTTCACCCTCACCTGGATTCTCTGGAGCTTTGCCAGGGTGAGAAGTCCTGTCCCACTAACCAGAGGATGCTGGCACCCACTCAGAACCACATGCCCACCGGGCAGGGTGCAAAACCAGGGCGCCCATCTCGGGCTCCTTCTTAGTCCCGAGTGTCCAACGTGGGCCACTCCTCTGTCTCTTCCCCTCTCTCTGCTCTTCAGTCTCCCCCTTTCTGCTTCTCTCGCCCTTTTTCTTTGCCGCTCTCTGGCCTGTCCCACAGCTTCTCTACTTTTAATGTTTCCTCCGGGCACATTTCAAAGGCTTTCCTCTTAGGGGAACATAAATACAGACACTTTTATAATTACAGTCTGGGGACAGTGGCTCCTACGGATAATTGTGCTGTCCCTCTTCCCTCTCGGACAGAGCTGGCCAAGGAGGACGTGCTGGGAGGAAGTTCTCCTTGCCGCTTGAAATGTGGGTAATAAATAAAAAATCAGGAGCAGAACTCGAAGATTTGGGATAATAACCGACACACACTAGGGGTGCTTCGGAATGAAACCCAAGGTCTTACCAGGAGGACCTGTGTCAGAATTAATTCCAGTTGCGATCACACATAACGTAAGCTGCTGAATCTCTGTTTATATTAATTCTTCCGAGAATTGGGCTCATTACTGATCTTTTTCATGGACATTAACAGGCCATTTTACATTAAAAGGCATTTCCTTATCTTTCCATGCAACCTCAAATCACAGTTTTATTCAAAGGAATGTGTTGAACAAATTGCAACATTAGCAAACATTACAATTCTTTCAAAAAAGTCACGTTAAATCTTCGTGATAACATCAGGTTTATGTTCCACGGCACTCAATGGCCTTGCTGAGGCAGAATCAAGGTGTATCTGGTTATTTTGACTCACAGACTCACCTAGAGGCTTACTATGGGTTTAAACAAGCCCTCAAGTAACCAAATCCTAGTTTGAATATTATATGTTTTTAAATCCAACTGCCTTTTATCTATAAATATCATATGTAAATCTTTTGGATAAATTCTACTTAATAAACATTTCCTAATGGTCTGCAAAAGAATATTTAGGTAAGAAATACATTTCATGGATTTTTAGTCTTTAGATAGGTACCTAACTGAAATGCTTTGGTCTCAAATTGTGTTATAATAGGTAGCAATGATGCCATGAGCATTTATCATTGTCATTAAATCACACGGAATCATGCCACTAAGGTATTTCCCCAATAAATTATTTTAATTTGGTCAATATTTAAGAAAGAAGTAATGAAATTATGTATATATACATACACACACACACACATATATATATTCATTCTTAGGAAAGTACCTTCAAAAATATTCTTGACCCTGAGACTTCCACTTCTGGGAAGATGGAGTAGATATATTTTTTCCTATTCTTTTCTTCTAACTACCCATAAAACCCCTGGACTTTAGATAAACCAAGAATATTCTGGAAGGTTATTTCAGATTCTCCAAAGAATCTCAGATTGTATATAATATTCTTACAATGTTGTTTTATAGAAAGGGAGACGAGATTAACAGCTGCTAGGAGTTAAGGAGGAATGAACGAGGGGTATTTGTGGAGCCCACGGAGATGCCTGGATCTGGGCCCGCCGAGGTCGGAACCCGGCTGCGGGCCCGCGAGGGGCTACAGGTGACTGGGCAAGGGCACCGGGAGGGCCAGGTAAGGGCACACGGGATCTCTCCTGCTCCATCGTCTGCGTGTGGATTGATTTAAAAATTCTCCCTTTTCCAGCAGATATCTGGACAAGACTAAATTTCCCTCACATGTTTCAACCAAAACACCATATGGCAAAAGATGAATGCAGAAGCCGGTATGAACCCAGCTGACTTCTCCTCAGTCAGGCATTAAACAAATGTGCGGAAATGCAAAGCCATGTCGTCTTCTCATTTTACACCCATTTGTATTTGAAAATATGCTAATTTTTTTGTTTAAAATGTGATTTTGATGGCAATATAATAACTTTACTATTGATGTTTTTCAATAACATAAATAAATACATTGAAAACGCCTCTGTTTCTTTTTCTACTGTGGTAAATAACAGATAAAACCCACATAAACAAGGCTCTTTAGGGTCTTTACTGATGTTTCACAGTAAAAGAGGTCAGGAGACCATAAACCTGAGAAGGGCCAAATATTGACCAATATCCATTAAACACACTCAACCTTCAGCTTATTTTGTCTCCAGAGAGATTTTAAAACATATTCTCTCCCAAATGTAATGCGATGGGACGAAACGGTCAGAAGTGTAAGCACTGACTGATGCAGCATTTAATTCCAACAGATACCCAAAGATCTGTAAACAGAAACCATAAAGAGCCTTTTTTTCCAAAATGTCATTTTAATCTTTGTCTCATTTTCTGATTGGAAACTGCAGACTTCACAAGCACTTATTTAATTCATCTAAGCATTTAATAGTCAACAACCCTCAGTGGCAACATAATTGCCCTCGAGGCAGCTCGGAAATGAAGGTTTCTCCAAGACAGAGCTCCCTGATGAGGCCTGGCATTGACATTTTATTTATTTATTACATGGGAAGATGACTTTTTACCCCTGAAGCCAACTGACAGGAAGATTATAACCCTGCGCGACTTCCCTGGCGCCCTGCACATCCCTCCGAGTATTAGACAATATTCCCATCCGTGAGTTTCCTGTTCAAATCCTTCCTCCCTTGCCACAGATAAAGTAATTCACAGCAGACTGCAAATCCAGGTGCCAGCAATTTGCAAACAAGTGTTTAAAGCAAAAATTTGCTTTCGTCGCTGGTTACCATGAAGAGAAGCCCACGGCTGGGCGGAAGCTCCGTCTACATGACTCGTTCTCAGCGAATTTGCGTACACGGCGCCCTCGGCCAGGCCCCCCGTCACTCTACTGAGGAAGAAGCAGAACATCAGTTAAGAATCATCCAAGACACTCCAGCTCTGGTTGCTCTTATTTATAATTATGGTCTTACTTTCATGGGCAGATGGGATATTTATTCAGTCACCGAAAGGAAGGATGCACTGATATGCACCACAACTTGGATGATCCTGAAAAACATAAAACTAAGGGAAAGGAGCTATCAAAATGCCCCGTATTGCATAATTATTTATATGTGAAATACCTGCAATGTGCAAATCCACAGAGACAGGAAGCCTATTGTAGGTACAGAGCTTACCTCTAAGGATATCCTTCCCCACTAATTAGCAAAACTTGGGTCAAGCATTATAAAATCACCTAATTGAATTATTTGTCTGAATTCCCATACAATGTGGGGAGGCCTGCAAGACTCGGAGCAGCTGAAAAACAAAAATTAAGCTCCGTTGGCATTTTTAAGAAAACAAGAAAATTCAACTGACTAACGTTACTCCGAGTATGTACCGCTGAACAGAAGATTCCTTCTGACGGATCCTACCTGCCGAGCCCTTCCCAACCCAGGGAGCCTCCCGATGGTCTGTCAGAGAGAAAGGAGATCATGGAGCGACTGCCATCTCCGGGGTCACCGTGAACCTGGCAGACTTCGGGAAGTTTTAGAAGACAAGCTATTATGGATAAGCTCCTTTGTAGATTTATTTCCAGCTGTGATTGTATTTAGAGCTGAATGTACAGAGTTTATCTCAGATACAAATAAAACTAATGTGTCCAACAAATATAAGAGCAGAGTTTCAGTAACATTATTTAAATCTCTTTATTTCTTAAAAATAAGGTCAAGAAAAATAACAGTTCTTTTTGAGGTTATTTTTGAAAATGTGTTTACAAATACATGTGAGATGATACTAAGAAAATAAAAATAAAGTATATGATAATCCCAAATGATTTAGAGTTTTTCTAGTAAGAAATGTATATACTTTATAGTTATCGTTTTTGGGGTAAAGTGGGAGCATCCTCCATTTACTCTGTTGAAAGTCCTTTGCCGCCTGGACGGTGTGGTTCAGCAGGTGAGCATCGACCTAGGATCCAGGAGATCTCAGTTCAATTCCTGGTTAGGGCACAGGCCCGGGTTGTGGGCTCGATCCCCAGTCGGGGGCGTGCAGGAGGCAGCCGATCAATGACTCTCATCATTGATGTTTCTCTCTCTCTCTCTCTCCCTCTTTCTTCCTCTCTCTGAAATCAATAAAAACATATTAAAAAAAGAAAGAAAAGGAAGTCCTTCGGCCTTGAAAATAAAGTCACCCTATTGCATGTAATCCAATCAACGTGTTGAAGCACTTGGAAATCACTTCTTCCTTTTAATTTGTGAAACATTTCCCTTTTGCTATTAAATCTTACCTGACATTTGCATGAAAATCAATCGTAGTGTTTAGAGGTGCCTTTGAACCACTTTTAGTTGAATAACTGGGTGTGAACACCAGTGCAGAGTCCACAAATGTTTCTTCATCACAATTTATATGCATTTTCAAAATAGCATTGCTCTTAATTCTACGAACAAAATTACTTTCGTTTTTTTTTGGAAGGACATCTGAAAACTTTAATAAACTTTCCCATATAAATATTCTAGAACAATGCCATATGATGCAAGTATTTTTACATAATCAGTCCTAAGATAGGATTAGCTAGTCTTGTGTAACCAACAGATGTGAGCTTACAGCACACAGGCTTTGGAAACCTGCCTCCTGCTAGACGCAGACGTTTCTAGACCGTTGGCTTGAGTTTGGAAGGGCACTCAGGACTAAAATCGTGGCAGGTAGGATTTTTTCAAATAACATAATTTCTGTTAAATGCCAAATTTGCTTTTTTATGCTTTCAGCAGACACGTTTCTCCTTGGTTCAACATTGAACCGGTTAAATGGAATGGAGTCGGGACTAGAGTCCAGGGTAAAACAGGCTGTGAGGGCCGCCCCTCTGCTCGTTGGAAGTGTTATCAGCAGCTGCTCGGGTGCCAACTTTGACCTTAACGCAGCAGCGACGGCGAGTCCGCCAGATCTTCGAAACAGGCAATTGCGTGACATATTAGAGGAACGTTTTGATTTGACAGAAAGGAACAAAAAACATTTTCTTTAATAATGTGAGCTGTCAGCGGGCACAGAGCGGCACCGGCCCTCGAGGGTTCATCGTTCACTCGAGCTGGCTGAGGGCCATGCCGGGTTTCGGCAGCAGCTATACTTTTATAAGCCAACTACTCGCAGTTAAATAAAAGAACTGGTATATTTGTTATAAAAAGTAAAAACTGGCCTCGCAATGCCTCCATAAAATGTTAGGCAAGTTGTGGACCGGCGGGTATCTCGCGATGCCCCATTCGAATGAAGGGCGTCCGTTTGAAGCCACCAGGGACCGAGTTTTGCCTGAGACAGCAAACAGGAGGTGTCTGCACGAAGGGGGTCAACCGCCTTCCACCCCCGCCTGGCTCCACTGCGGGTGGCCCAGCCCAGGGGCACGACCCAGCCGCCAAGGAGAAGGGGTCCTCCACGCTCTAGTCTTAGGGGCAGAGGGGTGCGCCGTCCTCCAAACGTTCCCTTGGCCGGGAAGGAAAGTGAAGCCTTCCCTGACACTGCAGTAAGGGTCCCGAGAGAAGGGACGTATCCCAGGTTCACCGCGAGGGACTGGAAGAGAAATTCAGACCGAGCAGCATTCCCTCCACTCTGTGAAAGAAATATCATTAAGTCCTTAATGAGTGGGAGCCAGAAGCTCATATTTCAACGCACGGTAAATCTCTCCCTGTCCACTGGGCGAGTCTCCATAACAAATTGCCTGCAGTGTTTTTATCACCGAGCGTGCATTCGGCCAGGCTCTACTTGTGATTTTCTGCAATTCTGAGGGAAAGAACCCTCCACAGCCCTGGCCGGGCGGCTCCGTTCGTTGAGCATGGTCCCGTGCACCGAAAGGTTGCAGGTTCGACTCCCGGTCAGGGCACATGCCCGGGTTGTGGGCTCGATCCCAGCAGGGGCCGTGCAGGAGGCAGCGATCGATGTTTCTCTCTCTCTCCCTCTCCCCCCCTCTCGCTCTAAAGTCAATAGAAACATATTTTTTAAAAAAGAGTCCTTCACATGTTGTATATACAGGCAGACATTGGACAAGACTTATTCTAACTGATAAGGAGACTCGAGACCCTGGTTCCCACTCTGGGCAAACCCGTGAGAACGACCTTTCTGTTGTGGGTTAATCAGGGTGCCCCCGGAGCCCAGCGCGGGGCCTCCTCAGGGTGTCAGCCAGGAGGCCAGGCCGGAGCCTTGGTCCACTTACCTGTAATCAAATGCGGGGGAGCTGAAGAAAATATCAGTGCATATTTTCTTAGGCCCGACAGTGCCTTAAATACAAAAAGCCACAGAGATGGATATTATTGTTTGTTCTATCAGAAGGTGGATCTTTCAGACTGTAACACTAGTTGAAAAGGCTGTTTGGAGAAGAAGAAATGGAAATAATTAATCAACATTTTATCAAATGTTGTATCAAATGTTCCAATTTTATCAAACTACAACTAGGAAGATGATTCGTAATAAATTCCTAAGAAAACGTCTGTCCAAAATTATTTATGCAGCATAAAACTCACTGTGCGTGGTCTGTGTCTTATCTGAAACCCATAAAGCAGTTCGCCGTAAGCGCATTTATTTCAGGACACACAGGTGAGACATTTCGGGACGTCACGGAACCACTGAAGCTATTGATTCCCGGACTCCCAGGACGAGAAATCGTGCGGACGTGGTTTTGACTTTCTTACGGCAAGAAGGTTATCGGTTGGATCCCCGACGTTTCAGAATCACCAGCAATCGTGTTGGACTGTTTATCACGTGCACAGTGTCCCAGGGCTTCCCTGAAGCCACGAAGCAGCAGAAGTCAAGCATCACGTTCCATCCGCCGTGCCGTCTGACTGTTTAAGCGGGAGAAAAGCAGACGGGCCTCAAACCCGAAGAGGTGCCGTTAGCCAGGGCGACGCGCGGGGCCCAGCCGCTCGCCCCCTCGCCGGGCCGTGAGGCGCGCTGTGCTAATGGCTGCAACCGGCCCGCTGATCACGAGGTCCTGGGTGGGGAACAGCTTTCCCACGCCACTGGGCAAACTAAACGGGCCCGTTTAACACTTAGAGCATTCATGAGGCCCCCTGGCGTTGTCCAGTTCCCGCGACTTTAGACGGTGCCGTGCATGGTTTCGTTGGCGATCGAGGTGACAAAGATTTTTTCTCGCATTCTGGAACAGGAACGTTCTGTGCCGTACCATGTTCGGAACACACTGAACCTCTTTGTAATTATTTCTTGAGCCGTAGTGATTTTTTTTTTGTTCTGTATCATTTTTTTTCTAACTTAATACCAGCCAGCTGGGCGAGGGACATAGAGTGGGTCATGCTAGGTCACTACGCCTGCCTGCTGCCTTCATTTCGCTCAGCCAGAAGAACCGGTGGCTCACGCATTGTTTTTACAGGATTTGTTGGTAATACGTTCTTTCAGGAACAGTTGACGTGGGTTCTCACAGGCTTTGCATGATCACCACCCAAAGGGCGGGCGCAAAAATGAGACTTTTGAATTGTGAAACGAATACTTTTATAGGAGGTTCTTTTAAGCTCTTAGCAGGTGTGTATGCTTGTATTTGAAGGGAGCTATTAGTAAATCTGTACGTCTTCCTCTCAGGAAAACTCATCGTGAAAACTGGCAAATAATACTCTTCTCTTGAATATATATATATATGTTGTTTATATATATATTATATTCTATGTGAAAATATTTTGGTGCAGCCTAAAGAAAAAAAACTAGTTAAAATTGCTAATATGAAAAGCACAGTTTTCTGGGGTTCGCTTGTGCAGTGCCCCGTGCGTGGGAGCAGGAGCCCCAGCCAACGGAGTGGGTCGGCTGAGGACAGCGACTGGGCGCAAGGCCCGACGCCGGTCGGCCTCACGGCAGAGAACTGCGCTGTCCGGACGCAGCGCTGGTTTGACTCGGCATGAATGACCGCGTGCCTTAGTTTAAAGCATTTCCCTCATAGTCAGGAGCTGAATTTTATTTAGTCGGAAATGTAGATTAAAAAAAAATAATCTTGCTGAGATAATCGGCCAAACACGCCAGGAAAATACTCTATTTCAATTTCAAAATTTTGAATGAACTGCACATGAATTTGATTAACTTTAAAAAGTATTAACTGATATAGAGAAAACAGGTGATCTCTGTGTCTATTGCATCCAAGATGTACAAAGCAACCATAGAAAGACAACCCGATGTAAATAAAATGGGCAGAGTAGGTGAGCAGGCATCTCTCCAAGGACGATACACAGAAGGCCAGTGGTGATTGTTTATACTTATGAACCCCACGTATGCCCCAAACCACCTTAACATTATTTTTATTTTTCAGTATTTTAAAAAATTGAGTGTAGATTTCTAAATCGGCTACTGCTTTACCCTAGTGTTTCAAACGCGCGGCTCCCCGACCGCCCGGCTCCCGTGGTCCCTGCCGCGTGGGCGCCCCTGACGGTATTTGTTGCGGTTTCCGTGGCCTGGCTTCTCTCTCCCGGGCTCTTCATGTTCCCATCACGCCTGTCAGTGTGCGGTGTCCTGAGACGCATCCAGGGACGAATTCGGTTTTATTTCCCCTTTCAGAACACAGTGCGCTTCCTTCTGCTTTAGGATCTATGTTGTTCCTCAACTCCAAGAAAATTCCCAGTCCCTCTTTGCCGTATTGTCTCTACAGATGCCTTAGTTTTGTTAAAGAAAAAACCCCAGGTCCTAGCTCCCTGACGCGCGGATCACGCGGTTATCCACACGGTCATGGGAACAGCAGCTGCTGAGTTCTTTCGTTTTCTGTATTCATTTGAGAATTTGGCTCCAACCCCTGCCTTCTCCTCTTGAATCGCGATGTATTTTTCTCTTTGCCGGACACCTGGAAATCTGCTTTCCTTCTGATATTTGCCTGCGTGTGGATGAGTGCTTATAGATCACTGTGCTTTATACTAAATACCTACGTGACTCGTGTGTCTCGCAGTGAAGGGAGGCGCTCGCTCCCCACGCTCGCTGCCGGCCACTTCGATTCTTTCCCCCCGAATACGTCTCCCAGGCCCACGGGCCTCAGTCATGTTCTTATCGCACCACAAGAGCCACTGCTGACAACATGGGCTGTTTCTAAGGCCCTGCTCTGTCCCCTGGGCCACCGTGTATACATCGAATAGTGTATTTTATCAACACAACAATTCATTACCTTAGCTTGTCCTTTCTGCCAAGGGGCATTTTGCGAGGCATTAAAAAGAAATCTTTAATATCCTTACAAGCATTAAGTGTCTTTTTTTTTTTTTTACTACAGAAACAGAATTCCACCTGATATATGTATAATCCTAAAATAACTAGTAGTCTTGAAATAGTTAACAAGTAATATTACAGAGATTCCATCACAGAGAAGAATGAAGATGTTAAAATTATAATGTCACATCTCCACAATCATCTTTGTTTTCCTGCCGGCAATCAATCTCTCAGGGGTGAAGACCAATTTAACGTCAAAGCTCCGACACCGGTTATTTCTCAGGGGTTGTGATTTTTTTCTCTGTCACAGCCGCAGCGGGCCTAAAGGTAATAATTTCTCGGGCAGGAATCCAATTCTGTGACTGTCTCGGTCAGCGCTCCGGGTTGGTACTGTTCCCACGGGGCGCAGGAGGGTGGCCCTGGCCGGCGCGGCTCTCGGCTGGTCGAGCCTCGCCCCCTGCGCCCAAAGGTCGCCGGTTCAACTCCCGGTCAGGACACGTACCCAGGCGGCAGGCTTGATCCCTGGGTGGGGTGCCCGTGGGAGGCAGCCAATGGATGTTTCTCTCTTATCACTGATGTCTCTCTCTCTCTCTCAAAAAAAATCAATAAAAACATATTAATGAAATTACCTGCACTCTTGTCTTCATGCTGGAGGCGAATGTAGGCGGGACAGATGGCCACTGGCATGCTAAGGACTGTGTGACTCAAGACCGGCCCAGGGCTGAGGTCCTGGGCAGCTGGGAAAACACACATGCTTTTTGAAAAAAATAACGAATGTTGTCTTTGGCTTGAGATGACTCCCCTATTCTGAAATAAAGAGCTTGAGCATCGGGGGTCTCATTGAACTCTCTCAAGGGCATCCCCTTAGAAAAGTCCATTAGGCTTCACACTGGTGTCTACCTGGCCCAGAAGATACCAGCTCACGCTCCGCAACGAGGTCCCTGGAACTAGGAGCGTCCGACAAACGCATCGGGGTCCCCTCGACTGCCTGCCGCTTCCTTTCGGGCCCTGCGGTCCGCCTCCCTTCTAGTGTCCAGCCTGCGGCCAGGCGGGTACCCGGGCAGTCCCAAAGCTGTCCTCCAAAGAGCCTGTTGTCATATATTTGACGATTCCTGCCGGCGTCCTTTACCGGCGCAGAAGGGAAAGGGCCTGGAGGCCGGGGTGTGATCTGGGGGCCGGTCAGGGCGGGCGCCCGCGCTCCCCTCGCCGTCGCCGACACTCAGGAGGAGCCGCTCCCGAAGTTTCCCTCGTCGCCTTCCCTTGCGGCCTCTGCCCCTTCCCCGGCACCCGCCCCGAGCAGCAGATGTTGTCAAACCTGATTTTCTTACGTGCATCCGAGCCCCCGTTTATGAGACCTGCTGCCGACGCAGCGAGGCCCGGAGCCTGCTTTGGGGTCTGAACAGCCCACGCACAGTCTGGGCAGGGCGCAGGCCTCGGCCTGACCGCCGCGGCGTCGGAGTTACTCGTCAGCTCCTACAGCCGCGGCGCCCGCGGAGCAGTCAGCGCGCCACAGTCACCGGCACTAAGGAACCCGAATGCCTGCCTCTCGGAGCAGCCGCAGCTTATTGACGGGGGAGAGGTCGTTCCAGAAAGCTGAGCCCTTACGACGGCACCGCCACCAAGTTCTTAATTATACCTCAAGGCACAGATTCGTGAGAGAAACCGCACGGAACCGAACTCACGGTCAGATTCTACGGATGTGGGTAACGAGGGCGGACAGAGCGGCACCCGGGCGACAGGCAGGCCACCCATTGCGGTTCCTAATAATTCCTCCAACTCTGTTACGAAGCAGCTCCCAGGCCGACGCCTGGAGAGAGAGCAGAGGCCTTTCACTTTGCTACGACCGGGTGGGGAGAAAAGCACCAAGACCAAGGTACGACTTCTGTCCCTTACAGGAGGACAGTGCAGCCAGCAGTTACAACGCCCAGAGGAGACGGGCTGAGCTGCAGGCCTGTCCCTGCAGATCCGTGCACCTGCCCGTAAAGCACGGCCGTGACTGTGAGCCAGGTGCCAGCGAGAAGTGGGAGACGATGCCACGAGCTTTAAGAGTAAAATCAGTTGTAGGAAATGTCCCTTTCCGTGCGGTTCCAGGCGACCTCCCTGGGCCTCTGGAGAGCGCCTGCTTCTGGGTCACGGGGACCAAGGAAGAAAGGAAAGCAAGTGTCCCCGCCGCCTGCCTGTCCTCGCTGTGGACGCCCGCAGGCCCCACGGAGCGCACCTGGGCTCTTATTAGCCTCAGGGCTTGGAGACGCCTGTCAGCGAAAAGGCGGAGTCGTGACACTCACAGCGAGGGGGCCCTCTGGGGACGCGTAGGGCCTGTAGGTTGGTAACACGCAGATTCGAGTCCCCGGGACGCTGGGTGTGATATGGAGGCTGTGTTCCAGATCCACCTTTGCACTTCCGAGAAAACTAAGAAACGTAGGTCCTTTCAGAGGAATTTTCACATTCACCTTATTTTTTTCTGTTCAGAACACGCACGTCGCTGGCCGTGGTGGCCTGAGAAATAAAAAGGCACCGAATGGACTATGAACACCCCAGAGACGCCCGGCAGCGTCTTCACAGCAATGGCTCCAAGAGAAGTCTCAGGCTCTCATGTGGACGTCTGACCTGTTTTTCCCGCACAGATGCTGAGAGAGGCAGAGAACGAAGCTGACGTGCTGTAGGGCTCGTGTCCGCATCTCTTCCCTTCAAGGCAAAGTTACCGAGACCGACTCGAAGGCAAAATGGTTTCTCGAACTTTCCTCTTTTGAATATGCACATATGCAAAACTCTGGGCAAGAACAGATGGAAAAATAATTGAACATATATGACAAGAGAGTTGATTACCATATATATTATGTCTGGACGCTCTACTGATCCAAGAGCAGAAGATGAGCACTGTCATCAAAAGAGGCCACGGACTCCAATGCAAACCCACCAGGAAGATTACCTGGCTCATAAAAAACACCCGGTCTCATTCAACACTCAACTCACTCAAACAATAAGATTTTAGGTGGGTCAGTTATCCAAGATAAAACTGTAGGTATCTCAGCTTATTTTAAAAAAACACCTAACTTATAATTCATGTAACAGCACATACTAGGACACTGTTTTTAATAAATGGCTATAATGTTTGCAGAGGATATTTGGCAAATGAACTGAAAATCCTGACTTGTTCGTACATTTAATGGGGCAGTTTCACTGAAGGAGTAATGGAAATATCACAAAGATCATGTTCAAATAGGTTCGTGAAAATGTCTCTTATTTTTAATGGCAACAAAGTATTAAAAAGCTAATCAACCAGTAATTGGTGTTTGCAACTTAATCAAATGGTCCTATCATAAAATATGCTGTCAGAAAATAGTCTGTATTTCTCATCACGCAAAGATTGAAGGCAATTTTAGTTGACTTAAAATGATGATGTGACCCGGCCGACGTGGCTCAGTGGTTGAGCGCTGACCTATGAACCAGGAGGTCCGGGTTCGATTCCCAGTCAGGGCACATGCCCGGGTTGCGGGCTTGATCCCCAGCAGGGGGTGTGCAGGAGGCAGCCGGTCAATGACTCTCATCATTGATGTTTCTCTCTCTCTCCCTCTCCCTTCCTCTCTCTGAAATCAATAAAAACGTATTTAAAAAAAAAAAAAAGATGTGCTACATTGTAAACAAAAGGGATTTTAATTTAATATGTTTCTAATAGAAAAGTCTTAAAAACAAAAAAATTTGTAATATTTAGAGTGTGTCTGTATTAATTGTTACAATCATATAATACTACACAGGCATTATTATATTTTTAAATGGTTAATGAAGTAGTTGATGAAATAATGATTAGTTAAATAATGGGTATGTCCTTAGATGGATAAATAAGAATACAGGCCACAGGATTGTGTGTGTGTGTGTGTGTGAGAATGCAAGTATAGAAACAGAATGCACCAAAATGCTCGCAAAGACAATTTTGAGTGTAGGATTTATCAGAATGATATTTCTTCATTTTTTATATATATTTATATTTTCTGAAATTACCTTTTTTGATCAGGCAATACTACTTTAAAACATTTTGAAGTAGTTGTACATATAAATATTTAATTTGCTATACCACTCATGGCAAGAAAATGCCAGTGGAAGTTCTCATCTGTGACAGATAGTTTATGGTTTTCCGAAAATGATTGAATTGCAGACAGGAGGTGGGGGCACCCCCAGCTGATAACCCTGGTACAATAAGCACCCCAGGAATCAGATGCTACCGCTGAACAGCTTCAGCCACCACAACAAATAAATCAGCCGCAAAACCAAACACACAGCACACCTTTTTCTGTTTTGACACATGAGTACCTGTGGCTATTTAAATGTGATGTGCTATGAAACTATGCCTCCTACAAATTACAGAAATTATCCCTGCAATGGTTTTCCCAACAACAGATGGTTCAGAGTAAACATTGTCAGAAGAATTATGTGACTCTAACTCCAGTCACACAATAAAATTTTTAATTATCAATCTGTTAATATGTAACTGAAGACAAAGGAACTCATTTAAGTACTATCTCTAAATTTGGAAACAAAGTAGCTTTTAGAAAAATATCTTTTAATGAAAATGCTTCTCTTCCCAGATCATCTTGTGCTCCAGGATATAGATAAACTTAGAAATACTTCCTGTTGAATTTTAAGGATTGGTTTTGTTTCAGTTCAGTAGTTTAATTTTTCATTATTATCATGCTTGACCTAAAAGGAATTCACTTTTGTATAAAAATATAATTGGGTGAGACAAATACAATGTATTCAGAAGTCGGGTCTCTGACCACACTTCCAACTTTTAAATCTTCACTCTGCCCCTTGTTAACTATGCTTCCTCTTGTTTATAAATTAAGTGAATAACAACAACAGCTACTTAATATTGTTTTTCCGATGGTTGGTTGCATGTATATGCGTAAAGCTCTTATCAGAGTGATTGGCCTGTAATGAAGTTTGATAAATGTTAAATTCTGAAAATACTCGCCCATGAAGATACCAAGCGTCGCCTAAGGAGCGGGTGGAGTTTGGAACCCACAGGCCTTCGGTCGCCACTGAGGCTTCTGCGACCACCCAGGGAGGGCGTGTGAGCCACGTTATTTCTAAGAGTCTCTGATAATGTCATTGATGGAGGAAGGAAAGCCAGCTCCTCGAGGGCCCTGAGCTTCCTCACGCCACCCTTTCCGTTATTAACGCAGCCGTTCTGCGGGCCCCCGAGCCTGAGGTTTCCGTGGCGCGTCTCCCGCCTCCGGAGTCGCAGGCGACGGGACGCGAGCAGGCGAGTCCCCTCCAGAAACGAGGGGCCGCGAGCCACTGGGTGCCGACTGCGCGGACCTGGGGGAGGCCTGGGGTCAAGCCGCTGCCTGGAACACGCATCTCGGCAGGCGCCTTTGGGTGAGCTCAGGAGCCTCGCCAGCTCGTCCTGGACGGAGCCGTCCCGCAGCACAGTGATGCCCGCGCTCGAGTCCCGCAGGAGACGCGGGTGGGCTCCCACCGCCCGCCGCCCGGTCCAGCGCAGGAGGCTGTGCGCAGAGCCCGGCGTGGGAAAGGGCGCAGGTCCCGCTGAGAGGCCATCGAAGGTGCCTTGAGACAAAGGGAGCACGTGTTCCCGGGGGGCTGATGGGAACCCAGGCTGGAAAAGCCAGAATGGCTGGGACGGAGGTGAGGACGGGGGCCTCGGTAGGGGTGCATTGCAGAGTAACCCGGGGCTATCCCAGGGTCAGCCTCAACCTCACACAACTTTTGAAGGGACCCAGCCTAGTTTTTTTAAAAAGAAATATAATTGTGAAAAGAATGTTGAAAATGGCTTAAAGAAAAATAGCCTCCCAAGTAGGATTTATTTACAGAAGTTTGCTTTGGGTAGAGGGAGGCCGGAACCAAGGTGGTGGCAAAGCGTGGGCAGGAGGCTTATGGGGGTGGCGTGAATTTTCTCCTATAAAATAAGAGGAACAGAGAATATGTCTCTGGGATGTTGCCCAAGGTTCAGACTCGCTGAGGCCAGTTACTAAGAAAGCGAGTCAATGGCCGGAATTAGGAGCATGCGGCTAGAGGTTAAGGGGATGTGTCCTGGGACAGAACTCAGACCACGTTCCATCTGGCCCCGTGTTTCTGTGTCACCTGAGCCTTTCTGAGTCCGACAGGCAAGGAGATCAATGGACTCGGAAATCAAAGGGAAAAATCCAGGGTGGGGCAAAAGTAGGTTTACAGCTGTGAGTACTTGAAACAGAGTTTATTCTTGTATTATTTTTATTAATTATTGTATTATTTTCCATAGGAACAACTGTAGACCTACTTTTGCCCCACCCTGTATAGTATAAAGAGAGTTTTTTTTTCCAGCATAAAAATTCTGAAGAAACATCCCTTTGTTGGGGGACAGTTCTCCACGAGTCACTTGCATTATAGAGCCACACACTATCCTTACTTGGGACTATCTTTTCCAGTTTGTACATCTGATAGATACAGAGCCTTCTCTACAGCAAAGGCGAGACAGACTCATTCAAGACTTGAGCTCCCTCAGCTCAGGGCTCCTCTCTTGTGACGCAGCAAACTCGCCTGCAGACGGAACCTGGCCCTTCCCACGTCACTGGGGGACTGGATCAGATTCCCGGCCCCCCAACATGCTTCGATCCGGCCCGTGGTTACTGTTATGAGTAGTAAAGTCCTGTTTCTAAAGCCCAGAAGTCTACTGTCTTCTGCCAGAACCCACGAAACTGGGGCAGGCCAGCGCTTTAGCTTGCAAATCCCACACCCCTCCCAGTTCCCGCCACGCTGTTTTGAGCGGTCAGAGGGGACACGTTACAGAAACCTGAGCAACAGCGACGCTGGGGTACCTCCCCCTCAGGATGCCGACCTTAGCAGAGTCTTCTCCAAGCCTCTCAAAGCCGGCTCTGCTCTTGGGACACAGCCTGTAGGGCTCTTTTCACATTAGACCCTTTCTTCTAAACCCTGGTTCTCCATTGGATTTCAATCATGACTAGATGAAATTTAGTTTAAAAAGAAAAAAGATATGAACATTTGTCATAAATAAAAAACATTACCAGATTAGAAGCATTTCAATTTGAATAATTTTATAAAACCTAATGTTCTCATTTTAAACCATTTTCCCAGCAACACTAACATTTCATCTTACAGAAAATGTTTCTACCCCATAAAACCAAAGGGCAATTTTGTTTGAAATGATGGAAAACCACAAAGGAAACAACACACGGCAGATATGTCAGGGAAATATCTGCAAAGTTGGCTTAAATACACGCAGAAAAACAAGGAATGTGCAGGCACATTTTATAAAACCTAGATTTCAAAATGTTGTCTCCATTAGCATGGAACTGAAAAAATTTTTATATCTCTATAGGTCTATTTTTAATCACATAATTTTAATGTTGAAACCACGTTGTGAACCCCAGTCCTACTCCTTAGGCCACTGCAAGACATTCAAGGAAAGGTAAATAACCACATTCTGTGTCCAGAATTAGATGCTTCTGCTTCTTAGCCATGAGCTGCTTTCATCCTAAAAGGTGTCCTTGCTCCTGGCCTCACCTTTCACTAGACACAGCTTAGGGTGAGCGAAAAGCAGGCCTTTTGTGCTATGCCTGGCCTTGTTCACAGCGTTTATTCACTTTTTTCTTTAGTTTTTTCATGCTTTACCTAAAGAATGCTGGATTCATTGCAATGAGTCTATCGCCAGAGAAGAGGTAACTAAAGTGATTCAGATATAGAACCTTTCCCCGCTATGACTGTCATTCTACAAATTATGTAGAGTGCATTCAAATCCAAAATATTGTTCAGGTTACAGGAGAAATTACCTTTGAGCACAAGGCAAAATTAGAGTGTAAATTCAAGAAAGGAACTGGGAACAATTCCAACCCTCAGCCCTAACTCTGAGAATAAAGTTCCTGGTTTTAAATTAAAATTTAAAATATATAGTATGGCCCTAGCCAGTTTGGCTCAGTGGTTAGGGCATCAGCCCACAGACTGAAGGGTCCCGGGTTAGAGTCCAGTCAAGGGCAGGTACCTCAGTTGCAGGCTGGAGCCCCGGCCCCCATTGGGGTGCGCGTGGGAGGCGACCAATCGATGTGTCTCTCTCACATCGATGTTTCTCTCTCTCTCTCTCTCCCTCCACCCCTTCCACTCTCTCTGAAAATCAATGCAAAAAATATCCTTGGGTGAGGGAAAAACAATTAGAAAAATAGACACATATAATATGACTTAAAGGGAATAAAACGCATATTACGTTGATTGGTTTTCTGAGCATCTAATATTGTAAGCCTGTCATTGGGCAACATCATTTGGATTTTATTTTTAATTTCCAAATCTCGAATTTAAGGTACGTCTTGTTTGCGCCTCCAGATACAATCCCTCTTATTATTTTTATATATATTCCTGAGTCTTGCCTACAAATCACTATAACCTCATCGCCATAATCCAAGACACACGGAAACTCCTGTCCTGAGCCCGGTCGGCACTCCTCTGCGCTTCCCCCGGCGCACGGGAGGCCGGACCCAGGGCACGTAAATGATGAATCTTTAAGTCGTGTCTCCCGCTTCGTTAGCAGGTGTCTCCGCCTGCTCCCACAGAAAACAGAAACCAAGGTATGATTAAAACAAAATAGAAATAGAAAAGAAAATAAGGCTGCAAGGTGACACAGTAGAGGCCGACCGCTGCTTTGCAACAGGACACGGAGTCCCCGGCGCGGCCCCCGGACACCTGGGAGCGGGTCACAGAGGAGCCGCGCGGGGACGGCCCTGCGGCAGGGCAAGGGGGGGAGACTGACCTCTGGGCGTCCTGCTCGTACTTGGTTTCTCACTGGTAAACATTTTCCCAAATATTTTGCTTTTCCAAAAATTTTTGTAGCATTTGACCTGCCTGACAGGTTCTCAAAAGCCAGACCCTGTCCCTCAACCCCCACCTCGCGATGCGGTGCCTCGGCCGGAGGTGGCCCGAAAGCCAGGCCCCGATGCCCGCAGCCAGGGGACTGTCCCAGGCAGGGGGTCAGAGCCCCCGGGGCCCAGCGTGGGGTGGCTGGAGCAGGGAGCGGGGACCGGGCAGCTGGGTTTGGGACACGGAGGCGCGGAGAGAATAAGGCACCGTCTGTGTTTCCACCCAAGGAGGTGTAACTACCTGTCTGCTCTATGAAGCGTAGTGTCCCATGGATTTTTGCATATTTTTAACACCACCTGCACACGCAACACTTTCATTCTTCCTGACGATAGAAACTGGACTGTTTATTGGTCTTCCGACCCGGTGACTATTCTGTTGATCCAAAGACATGTTTTACTTTTGCAAGCTCGAGTTAATAAAATCATTGATAAATGCCATTTATACGCAAATGCTCCCTTCCGCAGTGCGTTGTCCAAGCCCCTCGAGCTTCCCCAGGCCGGGAGGGCACTGCCAGTCTCTGCCTCTCTTAATCGTTCTGTGAGCTCGGGTTAGGGGCTGTCAAAGCGGCCCACTCGCCTGACGTGTCAGCTCAGTGTTTCTTTAACTTTCCCTTAAACACATATTATCTGCCAACCAGGAAATTACTCAGAAAGCTTCGTGCCGAGCATCTTTTCTGGGCGTTGGAAGATTTCTGTTTCTTTTGTTACCGTCCTTATGTTGTGCCAATTAAAGAAAGTTGTGTGGATAAAATTAAAACAATTCAGGCAACACCAGAATTCACAGCAGCGTGTGTGCGACTTGCACACCCGCCCGCCTCCCGCGCCTCCCTCCTGCCCCACTGCTGTGTCCTGTCCCCCACTCTTTCTTATTTGGGACGGGTTTTCCTGTTCATAATTTTTATTTTAAAAACAACATACTTTCAAAGGTAATTCCAGCTGGGAGTGATACCCTTTTTCTTCAAAGGGTAAAAATCAGTGTTAACAAATATTCTATCCCAGACACATACACCAAAGTCCAAGCACAAAATACACCCGCCCCAGAGTCAAAATACAGCTACAAAAAAAAAAAAAAGCTTTTTGAGAAAATGTCATTCTAAGTTGATTTAATTGGAAAATAGTCACACTGAGTTTGTACCCATGGGGATATTGAAACAACAGGCCAAAGATGTATTGTCAATAAATTACAGAGCAAAAGTTAACACTGATCACATCACAAGAAAACTGGGTATTGGGAACGACTCAGGCGAGCATCTCACCGCGGGGGGCGTTTTTCTGACCCGTCTTCAAGATCGTTGAGGGAGAGGGAGTCACAAATCTAAACTGCTGAGTGTAGACAGTTATAAATCTCTTTCCTCCTCTTAACCAGGGTCACCACACAATAGATTATGCTACGTAAGGCATAGATATTCAGCTCTCAGATGAAAAGCCTAAATTAATAAACAAGAAAGCAAGGAAATAAGTCAATTTAATTGTCCAATCCAAATAGGTAGAGTGACAAAGTTTACCCAAGAGAAGCTAGAGAAAGCAATAAAGAAAACAGAGAAATAAATAAGAAAGCAAAACTATAACCAATATATTAATTCAAGAGCAATTTCTTTGAGGAAAATAAATATAGAGCTATTCCTTCAACTACCCTAATCAAGAAAGAAGAGCAAGGGAAATTGTAAATGTGCGAATTAAGACGTTAAATGTGGAAACAGCAAACATACAGGGGATTCGCAGGAGCACTGAGACTAGGTTATCAATTCTAGGCTAATGAATTTAAAATGCACACAATGAGTGATTTCCCAGGTTGCAAACTATCAAGCCTGACCTTAGAGAGATGAAAAATCTAAACAATCCAGTAGTCATAGGATACATAGAGTAATTCATTGACAAAAATCATCCCATGTATAGAAATATGCTCAGATAATTTCAAAAATTAACTTTTAAACCTTGAAAGAAAGAACTGATAATTCTTATTCTTTAAAAGTTCTTCAAAATGTAGTAAAAGGATTTTCCAAAATGCTGCTGTGCTACTATAAATTTGATATCAATCTCAGTGGTACAAAAACAAACACCAAGGACCACTGCAGAATGATCTTTTTAATGAATATTTACGTACAAATCCTGAATAAAATATTAGAAAACAAGATGAAGGAGCATATTAAAATAGTAACAACCCATGGCGCTTATTCCCATTTTATTAGATTTTATTTTTAATACATTATTATTTATGTTATTTAAAATTAACTTATCCATCTATAGATACAATTATATTGTCCTTGAGATATATTAACACATCACTACGAATATAGTTACGTGGGAAATTTCACCAACAGAACAAAACACACTTTCACAGTAATAAAAACGTAAATACAGGTTCCGGTTAAAACTGGGCTCAGCCGTCACCTTCACGGAGCCGTGTCGTAGCAGCGGCCCCCTGATTGTGGTTTCACGTTGCGTATCTCACGTTGCTTTGACCTGAAGACGCCCGAAGGACTTACGCAACCCCAAGGGCACACACTTCCCCGGGGCGGTTGGCACGTCGCAGGCTGAGCCGCGGCGACGCGAGTGTGTCCCAGGAGCTTGAGCCCATCCCGCCGGGCGCTCGCAGCCTGTCTGCGGAGTCGGGCTCTGCGGCGAAGACTTTCGCCACGGACCTCCAAGGCCCCTGTTGGGCCCAGAGTCCCAAATAATAAAGGAAACACGCGGAAGGGCCAAAACGGACGCAGGAGCTGGCTTCTCCCTGCCCTTGGATGGAACCGAGACGAGCCAGGGAGGCCTGCTGCGGTCACTCCATTTCAATACCGATTTGAAAATAATAACCGCGCGTTCCCCAAGCCATGCCCCGGGACTTGCAGCCGAAAGAAATCCGACAGAACAAATATTAACGATGTTGTATCTTACGTATGAAGCCCTGTTTAAACTCATTCCCCCTTCAGGAAACGAATGTGCCGTCTGCCTTCACGGTTAAAAATCCCACTGCAGAATTATACATGCAAAGCTTTGTCATATTTGATCTGATGATTTATTTTTATTGAACCATTTCCCAACTGGCACACGATGTTTTCCTCCCCGAGTTCTAACTCTAATGAGCGAATGACAAGTATCCAGCAGGTTTAATGCTATCTCGCCATTCATCCATCTGGAGCCTCCTCAGGACCACACCGGCTCCAAATTACAATCTATTGACAGAAATCTGAATGAAAATTAAAGCGATTCACCCTCCAGTTTCTGAAATGAGTATCAAGATTAGGCAGCAGATTCAGACATTCAGAAAAACAAATGAAAGGGTGTTTTAAACGAGCAGGGCCTCCCGATGAGGCGTTCGCCCTCTGTGGTCACACCCGAAGACTAAGCGCATAGCGACCCGAGCGGTTCATCCCGGGGAGGCCGCTTCACTCTTCCACCGGCAGCCGAGCCCAGGCTCTGTGGGCCATGGCGACCACCGTGCCCACCTCCCTGCGTTGCCTGGGGCCATCGCTGAGCTTATGTTATGCAGAGATGCAATGTTTAGCCAGAATTTGTTGGGGCGACATTGGTTATATAGGGTTCAGGCGCACAATTCTATCACACGTCACCTGTGTGTTGTGCTGTGTGGTCACCACCCCAAGTCAAGTCTCCTTCGGTCACCATTCATCCCCCCGGTGCCCTCTTCTGCGTCCCCTTCCCCCTTCCCTCTGGTCATCACCACACCATTGTCTGTCACACACTCTTTTTTGACAAGTGAAAACTTTATTTTTTATTTATTTATTTTTTAAAAATATATCTTTATTGATTTCAGAGAGAGGAAAGGAGAGGGAGAGAGAGAGAGAAGAAACATTAATGATGAGAGAGTCACTGATCGGCTGCAGCCCGAAACCTGGGCATGTGTCCTGACCGGGAATCAAACCCCGATCGCCCGGATCCCAGGTCGACGCTCAACCGCTGAGCCACGCCCGGCCGGGCGAGAAGTGAAAACTGTAAATAAATACATGAATCTCCCTTTAAAGGAAGCGAATGGCCTTTAATTCAAGGGAAACTGGGAAGGGAATCAGCTGGCGTCCGGGGCAGGCCGGGCGCACTCAGGGAAGCCGCCGCCCGGAGTGGCTCGGAAAGGGCTCAACGCAGGGTCGGCCCTTACGGTGGGGGTGCCCGTGAAGAAGCCTCCGGAGGCCGGGCCTCTGCGTGTGGCGACAGCCGGGGGGGAAGGGGGCGCGGGCACCGGCTGACGGGCGGCACCTGGAGGCCGCGAGGAGCCTCGGCGTTGCCTCCGTCCCTTCCAGTCTCGGTCAGGTGAGTGGCTGTCGGGGCCCCAGAAACACTGAGACGGGCCAAGGGCCACGTGCAGGGCCGGCCCGAGAACCGGCAGGTCCGCACTCACGTGCCCGGCCGCAGAGCACGGGAGAGACGCCCGTCCCTGGATCGCCCCCTGCCCTCAAGCCTCCCTGGGCCCAACTCACACCCAGAACCGCGCGGGGACGGCAATTCTGGGAAGTGTCGCTCCGGCCTTGCTCCGTTTCCGTAGCGAAGACCTCAACAGCTCTCAAACACTGTGTGAGATTCAAAATCGTGCGCTGTATAAATAAGATAGACCAAAGGGACAGGCTGCCTTCAAACCGGAGCTAAGCGATGAATTCGTTGCTGGCCCGGCAGGGACAGATGCAACGAGATTAAGTACGACTAGGCTTGGTTCCCCGTCGCCGGTGACGGTTCCTCCGTGGGGTCCCCTGACGCTGAGCACACAGAGATAAGGGGCCTCGGCGCGTCACACGGTGGGACTCGGAACCCGTCTCTCTCCTTGTAGAGTAAAATCCAGACTTCTTTGTTTGTAAAAATCTCAAAGTTGGGAAGTTATGTTTTAGACAAGGGCAACGCATCTTAAAACACGGGGCGCGGGTGTGGCGATAGTTCATAAATTTACCTGCTGATGTCGCTTCGGTCTAGCCGAGCCCCCGGTGGGTCACCGTCCTTCCCCCCCTTTCCCACATGCACAGCGTCGGGGGTCTTAGGCTCCCTCGTCGGACCGCCTACCTTAGAATCCCGGCTTTGCCACCTCCTGAGCCACGACCTTGAGCAATTTTCTGTGACCCAGCCTCCCAATTGGGAACATGATAATACGTGTTGCATGTATTTCTTTGGGCTGAATGGGTTACAGGCGGACATCAGTAGGGGAAAGAAGGTCCCGGTGCAGGGGAATCCCCCTGAGCAGCTGCTTGTATTTTACCCCCCCCCCCCCCCCCCGTGATCGGAGCCCCCCGGCAGAGCCGCCCGGGCCTGGCCCGGCCGCGACGCTCCGTCTCCGGGTCCAGCCTCGTTGAGAGCAGGACTGAACTAAATGGAAGTGCTCCGGGCAGCTCTGAGCCCGTTTGTAGCGTGTGCATCTTTGACGCCAGGCCACCTCTTCCAACCTTACGGATAATTACTAGGCACAGTCTGAGAACTCCCTAATGTGTTTTTTCATTTTGAACTCCGGACTTAAAATGGTCCCAAACGTCTTCCTTCCTCTGAAAGTCTCGCCAGCACCTGAATGCAGGGTTTCCAAAATAAAAGTCACAATTAGCTTTCCCCGCATGCGTTAAAAAAAAAAAAATCCAGTTCAGCAAATGGCACGTGAAGCGCGCGGGGGGTGCAGCGAGTTGCTCTGCTGCAGCTGGCCTACCCCGGCACCCATCTTTTTATACGAATATGCTAATCCCTTCTGCATTTTCAATACGCCACCTTTATGGACTCCTTAATATTACCAATAAAATAGTCTCCGTTTTTTCCTTCCTTCTAAATAGAACTTGCTAAACCTCCTTCCAACTATTCCACAGCTGGGTACACCTTGGCGGCGCCTTGTGGTAATTATTTTTTTATTATCCAAAGTCTCCTGTTCCTTCCTCACTATCATCATTCATCAAAATTAAGCCTGTTTCTTGTTTTCTCTCACCGACTAAAACAGTCCTCTCCAGAGTCAACAGCAACCTGCTTGTATTTAACTTCAATCGGGAATTTTTGGCCCCTTCTTAACCGCTGTCTTACCAGAAGGGGACCCTTCTGGCTGTTCTTACTGCTCCCTCCTTCTCGAAAAGTAAACTTTCTTTGTTTTTTGTGACCCTACACGCCCCTAGCCGTCCCCCTGTCTTTGGGGTCTCCCCCCACCCCACCCCCCGCCTCCATTTCAGGCTCCTCTTCATTCTCCTTAAATGTGGGTGTTTCTCAAGGTTGTCTCTTAGGTACTCTGTTCGATTTGTAAAAACCCACCGTGTCTCATTCGTTCATCTCTGTGCTGATGAATAATAAATGTACATGTAACGTACACACAGCTCCCCAAGGCCAGACCCGTCGCCCAATTACGTCTCTCCTGCGATAGCTCATCCAAACCTCAAATTCACCGAGTCCCAATTAGACTCCCCAGCCTCGCTCACCTTCGCTGACGCTCTCTGCCCAATGGTCTCGTTCCCACAGATGGTCCCAGCATCTGCCCCCCCTCTCCCCTCTCACAGTCCCACTGTCACCAAGTCCTGCCTTATACAAGTTCAGTATTTCTGCTTTTTTCCTTTACATTCTGTGTCTACCCCTCCGGTCTGGCCCACCGCACCATCCCTCCGATTTGCTACAAAAATTTTCACCACCAGAGTTTCACCTCCAGTCTTTCTCTTTCCTGCTGATCATCTATAAAGTCGTCCACATGATTCTTCTAAAATGCAAATGTTAACATTTCAACCCCTTTTGTAAACATTTTCAGCTTCTTTCAACTTATTCTCGGGTTAAAAAAATTCTCACTGTATCATTTGCAAGTGTTTTGTTTTTTTAAAAATATATATCTTTATTGATTTTAGAGAGAGGAACAAAGAGGGGGAGAGAGGGGTGGAAACATTGATGATGAGAGAGAGTCATTGATCGGCTGCCTCCTGCACGCCCCCGACTGGGGATCGAGCCCACAAGCAGGGCCTGTGCCCTGACCGGGAATCGAACCCCGATCGCCTGGATCCTAGGTCGATGCTCAACCGCTGAGCCACGTCTGGCCCTGCACAAGTTTTTTTTTTTCTTCTTACTGAGGAGCCCCCTACTCACTTGCTACCACCCCTTATGGTACTATCCCTGCCTGACATCCCACTCGATCTCGAAATGCCCCCCGTGTGGCAGCTGACCGTTGCCGTGGCCTCTCCCGGGAGGACTCAGCCCCGCGCCCGTCGGGCGCACGGCTGGTGATGACCCCGCGCAACCTCAGTCGCTGTGGAGGGCCTTCCTTTCCTAGGAGAGGTTCCGTCTCTATTCATTCTTTCTCTGAAGCTTGAACCTTCCCTCACGTAACATAAACCGAGCTCTAACGTCAGTGCCTGTTCAGCTCTCGATCTTCACCAAGAGGCTGAGCGTGAGGAGGGGACAGTCGCCCATCTGCTCCTCATCGCTGAGGCTCCGCGCTGAGCCCGGAGCTGCCCTTCAGTGGCGGCTGAACTGTGGTTAATTAAATTGACCAATGACATATCCTACTCCACGAGACTCGCCTTTTTTTTTTTTTTTAAATTTCTCATTTCATTAAGCATATTATCAAGGAGTTACAGTTTCATCAAAACTTCTCCGGTCCTTCGTTTTAATGGGACAGTGGTGGAATCCCCTGATAACATAAGACTTTAATTATTGCTGGGAGTTATTCAGTGCTTATTAAAATAGTGAGCCCTTGTTTGCTTTTAGGATAAACTAAGGTTTTAAAACCATGAATAAATTTTGAGTTTTATCCACCAGGTTTTCTAAAGTCATAAAGCTAAATGGCCGGAAGCCTTCTGCGTATTTACAGGTCGCATAACTTTGGGCAAGTTCCTTCATTGCTTTGTGAGACCGTTTCATCTGTAAAACAGACGTCATCAGAGTGATGAAAGTGAGTGAAGGACACATATATTAAGGAAAGTGGTTGTAGTCGGGGTATGAAATATTGGCATTTGACCTTTCAGTGAGGAGGTGGTCCCCGGGATGACCGGGTGCGGATGAGTGGGTGCAACTTAGCGGCGCGGGAGGGATCTGAAGCCGAGTTGGTCTGAGAACATAACACGCACCGTTGGCAGAAGCGACGACAATGCACAGTGTGTGTGCTGTTGGGCCTGAGAGTAAACTGTCAGGATGTTGTAATGGAGAGGCTGACGTGATCTGTGAATTTCTAAAATGGGCCAACCTTAATCCAGCATTTCTACAAATTCAGCTCTGAGAAGTAAATACAGGGTGGGGCAAAAGTATGTTTACAGTTGTAATACCAGCAAATAATATAGTAATTAATAAATAATAGTACAAGAATAAACTCCTGTTTCTTGTAAAGCTACTTTTGCCCACCCCTGTATTTATATACCTTTCAAAGACATGAATTAAGGGATATTATTAGTAACAGTATAAAATTTTGAAAAAGAGGTAAAAATACAGATTTGTTAAAAGCACGGTACATCGATACAATAAACACTGTGATGCTATAGAGCGTGTAGAACCAGATGTGTTTATAAGGAAAGGTATCTACAATATTTTATAAGAACTGAAGCAACTTCCAGTACACACACTTTGCTGCGATACTGACTGGCAAATAAATTATATATTATAATGAAACCTGCCCCCCGTCTTTCATCCCTGCTTTACCAGTCCGCACGCAAAGTGTATAAATATCTCCTCTTGACACCCACCTACTTGCAATGCTCCGGGGACTTCTCCTTTTTAGCATAATGAAGATAACACCTGTCAGAACCCGCACTTCCCCATGTGGCCTGGCTCCTATCCAGCTCTCCAGGCTCCTCTGGAAACCTAGCTGCACTTTCTCTCTGCACCCCAACAACTCCGACCTTAGCTCTGCCTCCAGGCCTCCTCCCCACCACCCCATAGCGCCCAGAGCTCACCCTTCCGATCTCAGGCAAGTTTCCATCTTCCAGGAGCATGCAAATAAGTAAATAAACAAATGCCTCGGTCCTCAGACCACATCGGATTCCCACCTTGCACATGTTCATAGATCGCTGGCCTCCCCCTTTGGCCCTCACACTGTGTGATTCTCACAGTGAGATTCAGCTCCATTGAATTATAAACATCCCAGGAAGAAACTCTTCCATTTGCTATTGTTTTATATTTTTACCATTGTCATCCAGCACAGGACCTGGCATGTGCATAGTAGGGACAGAATTTCATTAATAAATAACAGCTACTATCTTTATTGGATGCTGTAGTTACCAGCCGTAAGAGAATGATTTTTGCCTTGGGAGATCAGGTCCTGGAGATACGCCCCTCCTCTGCAGTAGTTCAAATTCTGACCACTTTTACAGTGAACACGCACTTCCCTTACTATTAGAAAAGTAAAAATAGGATTAAGATTTGTTTTTGTAGAAATTGCCCGCTGGACTGCAGGCTTGGTGGAGGCAAGGACCATTCCCGAGCCTGTAGGATACATGCACCTGGGATGAGCCAACCCGACCCATCGTCTTCCCTGTACACCCCGAAATACAGTGTTTCAGCCGCTTGGTCAGACAAGGTCTTCCCGTGTTTCTGCAGCAAACACGGCGCCCACTGCAGCGGCTTCACTGTCAGTATCTGCAGTCACTGCAGCCCTGTGTAGCGTTAGCACGATCAGATCATAACATACCCACAGCTGATTTCCCGAATTAGCATTTCTCTGTTGAGTCCGTTGGCTCATTGTCATCTTAATGTGTACATCTGATATTATTTTTCTATGTTTCTCCAAGAGAATAACTAAAATGCGTTTAAAATTTTTTTCTGAATATGTCTTATAAATGTGCCGCTCAGAGATGTAGTAAAAGGAATGCCAAGAATTATGGCTCAGGCAGTTTAACATTATTGGCATGCTACTGATTAGCACGTCAGCCTCGTACGTGTTCATCCAGGATCTCAGCGGCTCGATGTATTTCTCCCTAAATTGGCCACTTGCAACACATCAGCACTGGAAATGGAACGAGGAGCACTCGCGTCTCGAAGGCCTACCCCTGGGAGGCGTCTGGTCTCGAGGTGGCGACCGAGCGGGAGGAAGCGGATGCCAGCCTGCCGCAGACAACGGCGAGGGCTCTCGCTGATTCTAAAGCACCCGTGTTTGCAAGGAGGTCATCTCCGCGGTCATTTGAAAACATCTACCCTCGGGCAGCTTTAAATGACTAAAATCTCATTTTCCACTTGGGAAAAAAGTAAAAAGATGGTTATGCCTTGGTTCAAATATTCCCGACCCCTACTGATTCCTGACTTATACTGATAGGAGGTTAAACCGGTGTGCATGTGTGCGTGCATGTGTGTGCATGTGTATGTGTGCGCGTGCGCATGCGCGTGCATGTGTGTCATGTGTATGTGTGCGTGCATGTGTGCGTGCATGCGTGTGCGTGTGCAGGTGCGTGCGTGCATGTGTCGTGTGTGTGCATGTGTGCGTGCATGTGTGTAGTGCGTGCGTGCGTGCACATGTGCATGTGTGTGCATGCATGCGTGTGTGCATGTGTATGTGTGCTTGTGTGTGTGCACAACAACTGGCGCACCGTTTACATTCTGAGTTGTCCTACGAGGTCGGCAGGATCTCAAGAGCGTTGCTAAATGCCACAAGCGGAAGAGGGCGGGCTGTCACTTGGGGGAAAGTGGGTGGGTTTTAGTGCAAACGGAGGAAAGCAGGTCTTAGGGACAGTGAGAGGAAAATTTCGGAGGGACCTGGACACCCTCCAAGGGGCAGCGGTCAGGGCGCTGTGAAGTCTCCAAGAAAACCACCAGGCAAATCTGAGACGCCGCAGGAAGGCTCAGGGACAGAGCAAAGGGCTCGGAGCCGAGGTCTCCTGCATCGGAATAAAGCCCAAGGCCGGAGGCAGGGGGACAGGGAGGAAGCTTAGGGTCGGGCTGGGGTGGCTGCCGGTGGAGGGGCCACGCTACCCGGCTCCGTGGAGGGCAGCTTAGTCCCAGAATAGTTTCATTTATGAATTCACAAGGGCTTTACTTTATTTTAAAGTTTATTTTTTGCTTGTCTCTTTCTAGGCGGAATATGGAATTTTGTCCTAATTTTATTCTTGGTGTGTTTGTCTTTTTCCTTGACAAGCTCTGCTTTTGTTCCTGTTTTGTTCTTTGTTGAAGGCACGGCAATCTATGCCACCTCTCTGAGGAAAGGGGACGTGTCTCTCTTAGTTACTTGTGTGTCCCCAGCCTCTGTAACAAGACATGACAAAGAATAACACTTGTCATAAAGGTTAGTTCATAAAAAGCCGAGGAAAACTGCCACCAGGAGACGGCTGCGCAGTGTGATTTATAGAGCACGGTCGTGGGTGTGGACCGGTCGTTCCTATTACCTGCTGGGCACCCACGGACCCACATGAGAGAAGAGCTCAGGGTTAGCATACAACGTGGGGGGCCTCGGGCAGCAAGCAGGGCGCCCCGATGATTGAAAAATCAGCAAGGTGAGGTTGTGACTTCTCAAGAACAAACCCTCCACTCCGCCCTTCACTGTTTTGCTCTGACGTTGGCGTTTCCTACAGACACAGCCGCAAGCTTACATTTCAGTGAAGAAAGGGCACAAGCAAATTCCAGAAACCGCCAGATCCTAACGTTTGAAGCAGATTTCCAGAGGTGCATCAGATACCAATGAAGCCGTGTAGAAAAATGAAACGTCACCGCTCAGGACTCTCGAATAAAAACAAAACAGAACATTAGGGAAAAACGAGACCATGCAACTTTCACTCAAAATAACATAGCGATCTATAAATAATACGATGAAAACTGAGGGCCTATTTCCAGGTTTTTACGACATTTATAAATCAGATCTATGAAAATGTTATTACTTCCAGCATATCTTTAATCTTAATATATTTCTGTCCCCAAATAGTCTGATAAGACCTGCAGAAGTAATAAAAGTTCTTAAAAGAGCAAATATTTGAGGGAATTATTAATATTAAATAAAACACATTTCCCAAATGTGTCATCAAGATGTAATCTCGAGGGTCACATTGGGTGTAATATTTCCCGTTCCAGCCTCTGCAGGCGTTACTGATCATATCCAGGTCTGTGGGGGATTTTATATTAGTGGACTTGAGGATGATGAACTGCATTGTACATGTTGCATCTGATACTGTGGTGTTTTTTATTAGCACTTGATGAATTATGTTTCACATTAATTCAGTTGATGGATGCCTTTTACTCATAAAGTTACACTGGATCAGATTTTTTAGAACAATTCTCTATTCCGATGTCTACCATGGCCCATTGATCCTAACCAATCAATCAGATATAGAAACACCCAATGGCAATTGAGGTGAGTTACGTGGATTAATACCATCTAGCTCCGCCCATCTTGTGATTTCATAAAGTGTTGTAAGTGAATTCACTGTGTTTCAGTGAATTCATGACTTAAAATGTTGGAATTTCATGAAATGAAATAATATAAACTTCAGTGGCAATTTATTAGTTTTTTAATTAAAAATGGAAAAGATTTGTAGGGAAGCCAATACCCTCTCTCCTACTGCTATGGCTTACACAGGTACTTAATTTCCTCAGTTGTCATTTTGTTCAGAAACTTAGCACCGAGGTGATTTTACCCCTTAATTCACGGTATCGTTTTACAATCACTTTATACGGTGTCTGGCCTCTTATTCTATTACCCGTTGTTCCCCTTTGCTACTGACACACTACACTCTCACTCTCTTCTATTTTTCTTATATCCAATGTGCAGAATTCCAATTCCCCTTCCACACATTGGTTTTCATACAACCATTTTATGTGTTTTAAATTTACATTAATTGTCTATCTTATGAACGTAATTCTCATATTTTCACTCAGTATTATGTTTTTGAGGTGACCCATTTGGCTATGGGTGGTCTTAGTTCATCCCCCTGGTATTACACTGTATGGATGCACCGCATATGACTTGTTCACTCGTTTAGAGAAAGCCACCGAGTTATCTAAAAAGCTTTGTGCCTGCAAATAACACTGTGGCAAACATCCTTCTACACAACTCTTTGTGTGTCTGCGTATGAAAGTGTATTTAGAGTTTATACCCCGTAGTGTGTGTGTATGTACCTGCTGTGGGTTTATGTAAATTTTTCCACGTGGAAGGATACACCCAATTTAGGACACATGTGCCTATGATGAGAAATAGACAGATATTTAAGAGACGGAGTAAACAAAGAAGATCACAACTAATCTAAATTTTTTTTAACTTTAAGAAAAATATCTGAAACAAAATGTGACAATAGGGACGATAATACATTCTTAGAAGAGTGCACATAAACTTTCGGTGTATTTTTCTAGGCACCTTTACTTATTTTTACAGTTGAAAAATTGATTTCTGCTTTCAAGAAATTCACAATCTACTAGGAGACACAGCAAGAAATTAGAATATTGGGAAACATAAGGAGTCCTGCAGTGGAAATACACTCAACCTACATAGTTTACACGTATGTGAAATATAAATAAAGGAGGGTGTCCAAAAATACTCGAGTGAAAATATGCTTCTAAAATATACTTATGTGGATTCTGGATGATTGAATACCAGGGCACTAGGCATAAAGAAAAAAAAATTCAAGGCGTAGGTAACAAGCTGAGAAAAGCATAGAGCTTAGGTGCTTTGAGTAATGTGATGCTGGAAAACATGTCATGTGTATGGAACAAGTTTTCGTGACACGATGGGGGCCAGGTGAGACTCAGCTCATCGGGGAAAGTTCTGCCAGGTCATGCCAGCCAACAGTGAAGACGTGTTCTTACTCTGCGGCCAATTAACCGAGCGTGACGTTAGGAGAAGTGGATTTTAGAGAGGAAACATCTTGCATCAGGAGACTCTTGGAAATTCCTGCCGCTCTGATCAAGACGCTCGGCAGTAACCTTTAGCAAAGCTTTCTTCAAGTGGAAAAGCGTGTACCTGTTCGATTCGCATTAATCCCGGTGTACAGTGTACCCGCAAACGCCGGGCTTTCCAGCCCCGAGGGGCAGCCACAGACAGGAAGGGAAGCAGAGTCCCGCTGCGCGAGCTCCGGCCTCTGCCCCGAGAGGCGATGTCCTCCTGCTGCTTCCACCCACGAGGGCGAGTAAGCCTGACACGGTGCCCGGGGGGAGGGAGTGTCCGCGGCGTCACGCCATTCACCCCTCATGGCCACGAATGGGGGTCACCGCGCCAAACGCTCGGGGCCTACACAGACGCGAAGGCCTCCCGAGTGGCCCTCGTCCCGAGTCCTCAGATCAAAGACGAGAGGACGCTGGGCGAGTGTCCCCTCATTGTGTCCACCCGAGGGAAGCATACAGACCTTCTGGGAATAAACTAAATATTGATAACATTCACCTTTTTGTCATTCTGGCTCCTTTGCTCAGTCATAGAACTTAAATAATGAACAAAGTTAGCGTTTAACAAGGAAAAGGAGTCCCCCCGATGTCTCACCAATCGTGCCCCCCAACAGCAGCTCCCGATACGGAAAAAAGACGGGTGCATCCCCCTCTTCCTAGAGGGCCACACGGATTTCTTTGGAAAGAAAAGCATCAGCCAAATATCATGTGAGATATCTGAGAGAGAAGTGACACCTCAGACCCGAGGGTGACACTGGGGGACTTCACATCGGGATGCTGTTGGATCCTAGGGCGGGAGAATTAAAATAAAGGATTACAGGAAGGCCTTCTGCAGGAGGTCGCGACACAGCCAGAACTCGGGCTCTCCCTCCCCCCGTTTCTGTTGTCTACGCCCACATAGCAAAGCGCCCGAGGACTTAACAACGATTTTATTGTATTTGTGGATTAAGATTCCGTGCAAAGCTCAGCTGGGCAGCCCCACTCCGCGTGGTGGCCTAAATAAGAGAAGGTCGTTAGGATACATATTTTTCAGCAGTAAGAAACCAAAATTTCTGATGTTATGATTAAGAAAGGTAGACAGGAAGGTAGTGAGGATAGGATGCTATAAAATGGTGCTAAGTTTAAAAAATGTTATTCTGCAGTAAAAAAATGGATTTTGGTTTAAAATTTTTAGTAGCTCAAAAATGACCAAGATTTTCTGGTTAGAGTAAAAACCCTAAGTAGTTTAACTACCTAAAGAACATCTTTCATCAAAAAAATACCAGCCCAATTTTATGAGACATCTACCATCTATACTTGAACAGAACAGATAAATTGCCATTGGAATTGTCCCCAAGACACAGCAAATAATCTTCTGATGTCATATATAGAATCTAGAATAACTCAGCTATCAACTTAAAAAAAACACCCAAAAATCTACTGGATAACATCCCCCAAAGATATACATACCAAAAATTATAATATTGAATACTAGAACATTTTATTTTTCTTCATATTAACAGTAATAAACTCATGAATTTTGTATCAGTAAGTAATTATGCTTTATCATTTTAAAATACATCAATATAATTCATTATGTTAACAAATGTTATAAGATGAAAAAAATTATTGGCCATGTAGTTGCATAAATATATTTGATAAATTTAAATGCACTTCCATTTTAAAACACTCTTGGCACTCAAGGAATAAGTGAATTTCCCTGATTCATTAAGAACATTCATCAGGAAATGCAGAAAATATCAGAGTTAATTAATGAGATATTATGTAATCCCATTATTGTCAGGAAAGAAAAGAAATCAAGAGCTGGCATTATTAAAAGTAACTTCAATGGTGTTTGGTGGCCTTGGTTAATTTAACTGGGAAAGATAAAAAGGCTAAGATATAAAGGAGGGGGTACTGGAGCCACTTCTGGACACAAAAGGCAATTCCGGTTTCCCTCTTGGGGTTTAAATGGAGCCACAGGCCGGCCGCTGACCCCTGCGAGTCAGTCCAGGTGCCTGGTCTCCCTTCTGGGGCCTGTCGCCTCCTGTCCTGCGGCACCACCGCGAGCTCAGGGCTCGGCCCTGAAGCTCGGAGACCGAGGAGGCCAGTCTCGGTCGGCCCGGCTCCTGGGGAACTTGGGATCCTGGGGAACAAGTGTTCTCTCTGTGAACAGCAAAGAGCTTGGGCTCTTTCTGCTGCAGGAAAACCTCATTTAACTCGACGAATATAAAATGCAAAATAACTTGCAAGGCAAAATCCAACTGAAATATTTGGAGGAAGGATGATGGTTTACCTAAGAAAGAAAAAAACCCACTTACTCTTTTTTTAAATTTGTAAGAGTTTAGCAGGGTGCGTGGAGATGATCTGAACCCAATGCTCTGCAAGAGACTCAATAGACTTTTATGTAAAAGTGAAAAGCATTCACCAAATACATTAGAATAAAATATCTTATTCCTCATGGAGAACAGCCAATAGAAAGAAAACTATGATAGATACGCACATACACAGAAGGCGGGAACGCACCTTGCAAAAATTAAGGGAACCTTTATGTAGGGGATTAATAATATGTGCGCATATGGACAAATATGCCTTCATATCTAGAGATCACACTGGATAGTATCATCGTTACCAGCACCATCGGCAGCAGTCAATAGGCTCAGTTACAGTGGTTAGTGGCCTGGGAGAGGGTGGGAGCCGGGGAAGGGGGTCAGTGGGGGAGAAAGAGGGGGCCTTTGTAATACTTTCAATAATAAAGATAAATTAAAAATAAAAGAGAGAGAGCAGAGCCAAAAAACCATCCTGGTAACATAATTTAAACCCTATATCAAGATTTTTAAAAAAATATGTTTTTATGGAATTTTTAAAAAAATGCATCTTTATTGTTGAAAGCATTACAGACGTCCCCCTTTTTCCGACATTGACCCTCCACCCCCGCCCCCGCCCCAGGCCCTCACCCCACTCCTGTCTGTGCCCATGGGTTATGCGTACGTGCGTATGAGATCTTGGTTAATCTCTCCCCACCCGTGTCAAGGTTGGATCGAAGCCTCTTTTAACTCTTGCACTTTTTAGTAACGTGACTAAAAAAATGGGGATGGAAAGAGACGTTGCTGGGGCGGTGGGCACACGGCGCTGTGTGCAGATGATGTTTTATTGAGTTGTACCCTTGGAACCTGTACCCCAATAAATGAAAAAACCCATGTTTTTGCATAAAAAATAAAGTTGTGATTAGAGAAAGGATGGGATAGGACGGTGTATAAAACCAGCTGTCCCTGAGTCATACAAATCAACACTGGAGGCTCTGAGCGGCATTTACTTGCTGGGTGAATTAAACCTCTGGGCGAACTTAACTCACCGGACTCACTGGCCGTGTCTGCCCAGAGGGAACAGCTGCTCTACCTGCTCCTGCGGCTTCTGTGAGTCCAGCCGGCCGAGGAGGGGGGCTGAGCGCCTCGCCCCAGAACAAGGCCCCAGGAACCCAGGGCTTTGTGACCGTCCCACTGAGACCGGGTCATGTTTGTTCCCAACACACCCGGGCTACGGGGGCAGGGCTGGCAGGAGGGAGCGGCCTGGGCGACTAGAGCTTCTAAACAGCACAAAAAGCGACCCTCAGAGACCATTCGGGTCTCATATCTCCTCTTCCTCCCCAAGTATTACAGGTCGAAGAAGCCCCCCACTACCACGGGGCCACGGGGCGCGATGGGGGCCCTGCCGGGCCGGTGCCGCTGGGGGAGAAGCGGCCACGGAGGGGCGAGGGGGACACCAGCAGGACGCTCCGCCGCCTTAGGGCCGGGGCTCCGGGGCCGCGTCCCCTGCTCTGTCCAGGGAAAGGGACCGAAAGCACAGGGCTCCAAGCGGGAGCGTCCGGTCGCCCCTGCTCCCTGCGCAGCATTTAGAGCCAGGCCGGGGACCAGGAAGGTCTGGGGCGCTGGCACCCGGGCCAGGAAAGTCTCCCGGCTCCTCCAGCGCCAGCCGGGGCCCAGGCGGGCATTAGCTTCTGCCAGGCTCACAATGAGACCGAGGCCCGCAGAGGCTATTCCTCTGGGGGTGCACACCCGTGGCCCATAAGGAAAAGTAGCGCAGATATTTTTAGTATAATTTTCACAGTCCTAAGTAAAACCAGTACAAACAAGACAGTTTGACAAGGACATAGCATCCATGCTGATTACTTGGCTGTTTTAGAGCAAATTAATATTCTGGTGAGTTCGATAAATATGAAGAAAGAGAGGGACATTCCTTTCCTTGGGTTTCAGAATTTGTATGAATCTTCCATTAAAAAAATTTTGGTATTTTAATTGGATTCACATGGAAATATCCCAACATGTTGTGGATAATATTGAAATGTCTTCACTAATAACACTTTAAAAATGATCTGTGTCAAGTTGGGAAACTACTATTTTATGCAATAAGTTACCTGGTTTTATCATTGATTAGAAAACACGTTGAGATAGATACTTTCATGTCAGGAGAGAGATCAACTGAGAGGCGTCATCGGCCTTTGGCAAAATAGTTTTGGCTGTTGGAGAACAGATTGACAAGGGGTAGCTTTTCACTGCAGGGACACCGCAACTCGAGTTTTTGTGGGGGAACCCAAACAAGCCTAGTTCAGTTCCCCAGAAAAGGCTGAGAGCTGGAGGCATCGGCAGCCTCGCGGGCGGGGCTCAGGGACAGATGGTGGAGAGAAGGTTCCGAATGGTCCACGGGGATTATCAAAATTCAGCCCCACTCCCCCGGCCCCACCTCCCCAGCCAGGGCCTGCCGCTAACTTACTGTCTAACACTAAACTGGGAGTTTCCATCCTGGAGAGATGTTACCTCTCACTTATAAAACTTTAATTATGTGGAAGTAAAAATTAACAGGAAACAAGAGACAGGAATCCAGTTTTAACCTTTCAGGCTTTCTCAATATTATTTCCGAATAGATCTGTCCCCTGTTGAATTATATTATGATCTTCAAAATATAGTATTTTCATGAACACCAGGACTCGTCTCTGAGCGATCTCTTATTTTGTGTTTTTTTCTGAAATACCTGTTTTGTTCCATGTATCTCTTTGTTCCATTTACAATATGCACTTTTTAATGCTATTGCTTTAAATGTATTTTATATCCCATAAGTCAGATCTCTTTTTTGCTAATCTCTTCCAGGTTACTTAGCCGCACACACAGCTTATTGAGACACTCGCAATATCCGACCGCCGTATGTTTAATTGAGATGCGTCTATAGATGACATTCCTGAGAATTTACGTTGGAAAATGATTAGTAGCACAGTCCCTCTGTTCTTGCCGACGGCAACTGCCGTTACTGCAGCTGCGGGGTCTTCTCTGGTTTTTAGGCATCTTCCTGGCTAATGGCTTCCTAGTTACTCTATGATTCTATGGCTCCACTAAGTGGTATCTTATGTTTTCTGAATGAAAATGGCCAGTATACAAAATTTTTATTGTTTAAAAAAGTGGAAACATTTCTGACCTCACTAATTTGTTCAGAGAGGTTTCTGTGGCTTCTGTTGGTGTTTTTAATTAGATAGACAATTGCATTGTCTTGAACTGGTGGTAGTTCAATCTCTTTCGCTCCAGGCTGTATAGCCCTTATTTGTTTTTCCTACAACATTGGCCAGGAATTACAGCACTATGCTAACTAGTGGAGGAGAGGGGCACGCTTGTCCTGCTCCTCATTTTGAAAGGAATGGTTTTGTTTTATATCTCCCTCTATCTATTACCTATCTATCTATCATCTATCTATCTATCTATCTATCTATCTATCTATCTATCTATCTATCTATCTATCTATCTATCTATCATCTATCTATCTATCTATCTATCTATCTATCTATCATCTATCATCTATCTATCTATCTATCATCTATCTATCTATCTAATCATCTATCTATCTAATCATCTATCTATCTATCTATCATCTATCTATCTATCATCTATCTATCTATCTATCTATCTATCTATCTATCTATCTATCTATCTATCTATCTATCATCTATCATCATCTATCTATCATCTATCCACCTATTTATATCTATCTATATCTATCTATCTATCATCTATCTATCTATCTATCTATCTATCTATCTATCTATCTATCTATCATCATCTATCATCTATCTATCATCTATCTATCTATCTCATCTATCATCATCTATCTATCTCTATCTAATCAATCATCTATCTATCCATCTATCATCTATCTATCTAATCAATCATCTATGTCATCTATGTATCTATGTATCTATCATCATCTATCTATCATCTTTCTATCTATCATCTATCTAGTGTCCATCTAATATCATAAAATCCATACAAGGCTAAGGAAGTTAGTTTTTTCATTCCTGGTTAGTTGGTTTTAAATAAGATATTAAACATATTATAATAATCAATGGTTATTTCTTCTTCATTGCTAGAAATAATTGTATTTCATTTAATTATTGTGGTGAATTGCATTTTTGAGGTTAAACCATCTTGAAATTCCTGGGATAAACTCAATTTATTATAATGCATCACATTTCATTTGCTGTTATATTTAGTTAAGATTTTATTTTTTATGCTCATAATGATTATCATATTTTATTTATGATTTTTATATTTATATCCATAGTCGAACTGATAATTATATTCCATTGTCATTACCCCTTTTCAGGTTACACTAGAGTCAAAAACTGACATTGGCAGCTATAGTTATTTTCCACTTTCTCTCTTGCATAAGATAGGAATTTTTATTTTTTTAATCAGTAAGTTTTTCTATTAAATCATCAGGTTCTGGGGCTTTCAGGGGCATGGGAAGGTTTTCAATATGATTTAAATTTCTTTAATTGGTTATTCAGGTTTTACAGACAGTTTTGTGCCAACGCTGACACATGCATTTCTAAAATCTACCCTTTTTATCTAGGTTTTCAAATTGTTTAGCATTTAATTGTTGATAATGCTGCCCTGTTGTTGTTGACACTCTTTTCTGTCTGTTTTCTCTTCTTACATTCATCAGTTCGTTTGTGAGCCTTCCCTCCCTCTTTCTTCCTTTCTAGACATTAATTCTGCTCCCCCCCCAGGGCTCCCCCACTCCCGCACCAAGGGCGTCAATTCCAAATCCTAACGACATCCTCCGTCACGTGCTGGGCTCCACACACGGCCAGGATCTGCGCCTTCTCGATAAAGAGACCTAGGAGCTAAAGCCAAGGTCAACGCCTCGCCCTCCTTGTATTTAGTGGAGCAATAGGAGCAACATAACTGCAGCGCAAGCTGTCATTTGGGAAAGGGAACAACTGGGAGGAACCCACCGTCACTGGCCTTAGTGATGCCTCAGACCCGCGGGGTGGATGCTTTGAGAAGCTCCCGCTCGTCAGGTGAGGGGGTGCTGTTTAGGCCCTGACTGGACACCCCCTCTCCCAGCCTATTCTCCCCCCGCCATGGCCCTTGGCTCTACTTTTGAGGACGCCCTTCCTTTGTCAACATCTTACTTGGTCACATCCGAGAAGGGCACTGAGAGTGTGCCTCCCCTGGAGACCAGGGAGCCTTCTCAGTCTGTTCCCTGTCCTCTGAAACGTGCAGAACCAAAGCTTATTTTACGTTCTGACTAGTCAAACTCTTTTGGCCCATACGGATGACTACTAAAAACACAACTCTCAAAAACTTAGTAGTCTTCTCAATATTTTCTGGAAGAGAAAGCGACTATTTTTGAACGACAACATAGTCTACATAGAGATGGGGCTTCTGTTTCTTACGCAGAAGGAACTCAACGTAATAGTTTCTTCCTGCCTTTTTCTCTCACTTTCATACGTGACTAGGATTTGCTACTAGAAATGGCATTTAAAAGCCCTTAGAAACCAAATCCTGCAGCTCATGTTTTCTGTAGACGCCGTTCGCAGGAACAGTGGGTGGGCCTCAGCCTGCGGAGCCTGCCCACTGACTTTGGACCCCTCAGCTGCTGGATTATAAATAAATCCGCCTTCCGGGAGTTTGCAGGGACCATTCTTTATTCTGTCTCCACATCAGCACACGATAAATACAGGGCGTCTTATAAGATGTCACTGACCGGTCCGCACAACTTCTGCCTGCGAGCTGATGATAGTGCCTGAAAAACCTGTTATTAAAACCATGGTTTCATGTAGCATAAGGTCCCTCTTTGCCCTCCTTTCGCCGTGTTCTATTTAATTTTACATTAAAAAAAAAGTTCGACACAAACGAAATGCAGATTTCGGTATGTCCTAGTTTTACTACAGAATTGAACAGGGCTCTCACTTTCCTGTTTTAAAGAACTGTTGTTCTATATTTTGAAGATTATAGATTCACTTTTTTTTTTTTGTAGTTGCATTTCAGAATTTTTTTTTTAAAGGAATTATCTAAATCTCCTATGATTTAATCAGTCATGTAACATAATTGCTGTATAGCCTTGCTACCAGTCATGCCTTTTACATTTTTATCCAAATGATTGATACAGTTTTGGAAAGACATAGCCAAGGACAAAGCCAGCGGCAGCCCACCGACAGCCGTCTTTACAGGCTGACACCTGTCCATCAATCACCCCCTCGGGCTGAGTCTTTCCATCAGCTGCTAATCCATCACTTGGCTATCACGCTCTCTAAGTCTTGCCCACCGAAGCCTGGTCTGACACGATTTGTTCTTTGCAGGTCTACATTCACCTCCTCCTCCGAGGAACCATCTTTCATCTCTAATGATGTGTTCCTCAGAAAGGAAGGCGATATTATGCCACAGCAGCAGTGGGCATGGTCTCTGTCCAACTTCCCAAAGAGTGATCATTATTTGCCAAACTTCCAACTTGCAGTACTTCCAAGTTTCACCAGGTTTCCCCAAATGTTTTTTTTGTTTAAGACTATGTCCATGGACTCGTTTGAAGACTATGTGAGTGACTTGGGTATTAACCCATCGGCTTTGGAGGACACGCGCAAGAGTGATGGGTTTGCTAGAATTCGCGCCTGTCCCAGGTCTCACAGCTTCTTCCGAGTGGTTGTATATTTGTCTCGGTCTGAGAGTAATTCCAGGGACGGGTTCTTGTCTTCTCATCGGCCATCAGTGCAGCCCACCCGAAGTCACGTGTTTTCCAGGCGTTGTGGAGATTGTGTCTAAAATCACTATTATTTCATCTTGTCATTCTTTTTTTTCTTTTTAAAAATATCTTTATTGGTTTCAGAGAGAGGACGGGAGAGAGAGAGAGACATCAATGATGAGAGTCATTGATCGGCTGCCTCCTGCACCCCCCTGCTGGGGATGGAGCCCGAAACCAGGGCATGTGCCCTGAGCGGGAATCGAACCCCAGTCTCCTGAATCCTAGGTCGATGCTGAACCGCTGAGTCACTCGGGCCCAGCTCACCTTGTCACTCTTACAATCAGTTTGTTTACTGAGTACAGGTTAGACAAGAAAAACGGGTAATTGAAGGTTTATATGTTGCAATGTCTTCATTAAATTTAAGAAAAAAAGACAGGTCTTGTCATGGAAAGAACACTGAACGAGAGCTCAGATATGTGAGGGTGTAAGCACTGAACCCCAAACTTTCTGGTTCTCCTTTTGGCAGGTCGTGAGGTTCTTTGACCTGGAGTTAGTTCTGTAAAATTTTGATGTTTTTCTAGTATAGAGTCATATACCCATGATGACACTACCTTAAAGTTCTGTGTCAACGGGACTGTAAACCATGTTGGTTTTGTTATTACTTAGTAACATCAAGCTGATACGAAAAGCAGGGATAGGAGAGGGGAAGTGAGAGCTTCTTGTTGAGAACTGAGACAAGAAATAGATGACGGATCCTGAGAAGACCACGTGTCCTTGATTTGCCCGTATATGTGATTAATAGCTGGGAAATCGTCCATTCATCGTTAGTAATTAAAAAGGGCGATCAACACTGGCATAAACTGAATGTAAGAGGGACGATCTTTTGCAGTGTGTTTCACAACATGACCACACGTCACCAACCGGTGATTTGACAAAATTTCAGCCATTTTTTTTTTTTTTTTTTTACCTTCACAGATCACATTTTAAATATTTTTGTAGTTTTTCAAATTTAAAAAGTTTAATTTGATTTCACATTAAAATATTTTGATGTGGAATTAGGAATATGTTTCTTTCAATCACTGTTTTTTGAAAAATCAGCATTGGATTGACTTCCCAGTTGAACTGACTTTGCAACTGAAAATGATAGATTATCGAACCGGCTGAGGGCATATCTTATTAATTTCCTTTATGTTAATACTTAATTACTTACAGGAATGCCTATTTATAATTTAAAAATGTAAAGTGTGAAGTCACAGGAACTTTCTTCATGAAGTTTTTTTATTGATATTAATGTGGGGCCCCCCCAATATATATTCATCTTCCAGACAGAGGCTCGCCTGTGAAATCTATCGTTTCTTACCTGTTTATATATTATTTTTCATAGTTCTCTTGTAGTTAATGTGCTTTAAAGAGTGGGGAAATCATTCTTTTAGTTATTAGAATTTCAACACAGTAGAGACATCAGAAGATACAAATAATCAATAACAATGAATACAATAGTATCTTGAATTTACTGTTCATTTTAAATTAACAACCAGTTTAAAATTAATAATATTTAAAGAGCTAGCTACTTCTTATGTGGAACATGCATTTTAATTTTTAAGACACTTAAACCATTTAAGGGGAGCGATCTTTAATCGTGCGTTCATTCCAAGTTAATACCGTGTCTGAAATACTGGAGCATAGTCGAGCTTTAATTCCGAAGCCTGCGTAATTCCATTTAAGTCAGCATCGCACTGTGCTCCCAAGTTACTCAGCCCCCTCGTCATGATGATTTCACTTCGCCAGATTATAGCCTGTGCCCAGGCATCGTCAGCGTAGGTAATAAACTCTTTACTCAGTGTTAGCTGACGGGTCAGCTTCACACATTTGCTCCAGAGCAGCCAGGCGAAGGAGAAGGCGACACTGGGGCCCAGGATTTTTCTGTGGGCACAGAAGGAATGAAAGACGTCGCCAGGGCTGCCTGTCCCTTAGCTTTGGGCGACTTTTGCACAAATGTGCTGACTCCTTTCTGTTCTGGGTGCTGTGGGGACATGTACCAACCGTCCTCACCTTCCTTCCCTCATTACAAGGTAAAGATACAGGGACAGTTATTTTGCATTTTCTTTGTTCCCACTTCTTACTCCCCAAAGACGGACAAGGTTGGGGAGCGGGAAGCATTGGTGGAAATGGGCAACGGATGCTCTAGAAACTCTCTGTCGCCCTGGCTGGTGTGGCCCATGTGGCTGAGCGCCATCCTGTGCCCTGCGAGGTCTCGGGTTTGATTCCCGGTCAGGGCACATGCCCCGGTTGTGGGCCTGATCCATGTTTCTCTCTCCCTCTCCCTCTCCTTTCCTCTCTCTCTAACATCAATAAAAACATATGAGAAAAACCTCTTTTTCAGAAGAGTTTACGTCGCCTACTACATAAACGACGCCCCATTCAGTTGGCACCTGTCCTTGGCACAGTGACATGAAGGCCACTTGGCTACAAAGCTAAACCCCGTTCTCCAACAAGCTGTAATTTTAATTAAGCTGATGTTTGTTTCTGTTTTTATGATTCTTGTACCTTTTCAATGAATTCCAGGCTATTAGGAAAGAGGGTAGTGTAACTAATTAGCACTTTCAGGTCTCCTTAGTTGACCAAGATACGGTGATTTCCCTTAAAAAATTTCTCATTGAGAAGCGGCTATACAGCCATAGGGCGTCCTCCGGTGAGCCCGTCTCCGCAGAGTCTGGGTGGAAACCAGCCTTCCCACCGCGGCCAGGCAGGCGGGGCGGCCCGGTTTCCGCGGGGCCCGGTTTCCGCGGAGCGGAGCGGAGGCGGGAGGAAGGGAAGGAGGCGGAGCCCGGCGAGCAGGGCCCGGCCGCCTGCTGCTGTGCCGTCGGTGGTGCTCACTTAGGGGGCAGGTGGATTTCCCTGTCTTTGGACTCCCTTGAACTGAATTTCTGTTTTCCGCAGCGAAGATTCATTGTCTAACAGAGGAAACAGTGGGAACACGGCTGCCTGGCGCGGAATTGGCTGGGTCCAAGGCCCTTCCTGGGGGAGGAAGCCTCTCTTCCCAGCCAACAGGACAACGCGGTGGCCACCACGGAGCGAGAAGCGGGACAACAGGACAGGAGAACTGCATGAAGGAAGGGACAGGATAAAACTGCACCTTCACTCTGCATAGAAACGCATTAATTTATAATGTCTGCCATTTACGAGTCAGTAATATCAGCAGGTGCATTGTCGTTAAAGCAGCATTTGTCTATGGAAAGCGGGAAGTCGTTGCCGCAACCAATTCCCGTCGTGACAGAGTATCTAGAATCAGATTTTTTTCTCCTGCCATAATTAATTATAGAAACTGGAAAAGTAGATGAAACAATTATTTTAGGCATTAAATAGCAACCAGTGCAAGGCCATGGTCATCCTCAGCGAGCCCCAGCTCCCCGGTGAGTCCCCAGCTCCCCGCTCTCTCCCCGAGGGCCAGGGCACAGAGCCTGAGCGAGAGCAGGGGACACGGGAGTCCAAGGTCAGGGGTTCAGAAGCAGCTGGAATTGGGGGAGAGACTCCCAAAGAGGAAAAGCCATGAAGAAGGGGTCCCCAAAAGGGATAATAATTTTCCACATGTCCTTGGTGGACACCTGAGTTGGGTTAGAGGAGCCCTAACAGAGGACACAGCTGCGGTGTTGGGGGTCAGTCCTGGCTGCAGCTCAGGCATGGAGAGGACCTTGAAGGGGAGAGGGTGTGGGCCACCCACTCGGTCGAGACTAGGAGGAAAAAGGAAGCAGAGAACGTTGCTGTTTCCAAGTTAAACAACTGGAATCTGGTGACATGACAAACAGAGACAGAAAATCCAGGAGAAAGAGCTAAGAAGTAGATTTGGGAAGTATTTAAAATATTTTGGAAAGATGGTGAACTCTGAAGTTAATGAGTAGAGAGTCTGAAAATTTTTATCAGCAGATCAGAACGACTTCCCCAGGAGACACGAACGTCAAAGTCGTTTGTCGAAATGAATGAATGAATATCATTGAATAAGTGAACCCTTTGGAGAGAATATATAGATTAAAGGAAGAGTTGGAAAAGGTGTCTAAATAATGCCAACGTTTATTTAATGGGCGGGCACAAGGAGAGAAGGGAGCCAGCTGAGGAATGTGCAGAGGAGCAGTTATAATACAAGAAAAAAAAAACCAGACATGAAGAGCAATAAATAATAACAACTTCCATCTCCCTCGTCTGGAAGGCACCAGGCACCTGCCGGGTGCCCAGTAAATATTTGTGGAAGGAATGGACTAATGAATCAATGAGGCCAACAATCGCAGATGAGACAGACAGCCCATGTCGGACAGCAATTATGAGATGATTTAATAGCTGTGGAGCCAGTGGAGTGTTTTGTGCACACGGCGACCTGCAGAGAAGACCAGCTCAGAAAGTGGGGAGGAGTGGATCCTCATGACAAGTGGCCCCGATTCGTCCCTTCAGCCGAACCAGGACAGGTACAATGAAAACCGGAGGGGACGGACGATCCTCAGCCCATGGAAAACGTCCTAGTTAAATTCGGATTCTCTCCTTGTGAATTAGGAGAAGTGCACACACTGAAAGTATATTCACAAACCCAGTTTCAAAAATTAGTAAAGCTTATACATTTTCCCACGCAAAGGGAAAATGTCATACCCTGCACTCTGTGTAGTAGGGATGTTTTTTATACGACGTTATAGGAATGAACACGTTTCTAACTTCCATCTTTTCCTTCTGCAGGAAGCAGGAAGGTATCCAAATTATGTTCAGTTTGAGAGTGTACGAAAGAAGGGGATTCATGATAAATTAGAGAAAATTAGCACACAATCTCTACGGACGTCAGAAAGTGTCTTTCAGTCACATCTGTTGAACATGTAACTGGAGCGTGAGTTAAGAATTAATGTAAATTAATACGACGAGTTAATCAAGCAGAATCTAACGCTGTTACGCAGTTGATGTGCTAAACAGAGAATCTAAAATGTTTTGGCAGGAATTCCAAATAAAACCCGATCGGACAAGCACATTTTTCAAGACTAGGAGTTTGTTTACCGGCCAACTCAAAATACCACAGTTGATACTTTGAAAGCCCACGGATCAGAAACAAAACTGGCCACTTCAGCACAAAGCTTCTGGCTGCCCTCCAGGGCCACGGTCCCTGGGGAAAGGGAGGCGGCGGCGAATTCTCCGTCCTCTCGGACAGCAACAGGACGTGGTTCTCAGCGGGATCGATCACTCAGAGCAAAGACCAGCGTGATACGTGATCAAACGAACAAGGAAGGATGCTTCAGAGGAGATTTTAACCCTGTTATGCTGGCAAATATAGAGCTGAATAAGTCGACTCATTGCAGGTGTAGAATAGGAATAATATTTACAGAAACGGCGAGGACAGGAGGAGCTACAGCTGAGACTTGATTTAATAATTACCTGGGAACTCGCTGGAGGAAAGCAACTGCAAAGCTTGATTTACATTTAGTTAAATTACCTACAAGTAATCCTTGAGCATACGTCAGGCTTCCTTTCTAACGGCGGCACCCTTCAAATTCCTTCATACTTTTTATCTCAAATAAAATTGAATATTGTGTTTTCGTTGGATTAATGCCCAGTATTCATGGCTCTTCACATTTCTGTGCAACTTCGGAGCAGGGTCACCTACTGTCTTTGTCCCCACTTGTCTTTAGAAAGGTGTGTGCAGAGAGTAAATGGCCTTGAAAAGTAGAGTCAGTGCCTCTCACAGGGGCAGAAGTCAGGCAGGTCCAGAGGGACTACATTTGCTAAATAAAAATATAGGAGCCCAGGTAAATTTGATTTTCAGCTAAACAACATTTTTTGGGGGGGTATATGTATGTCCTACATGCTAATTGGGATATACTTATACAAAAAAAAAATATCCTATTTATCCATAATTTAAATATTATTGGGCATCCTGTGTTTTATCCGGGAACCTGACTTGCTGCCCATTATAAAGAGTGTTCTTTCTGAGCTGGAGTTTCTCTCCAGCAGCTCGGGCCACGGTTCTGCAGGCAGCATGCAGGACACCGTGGTTGGCTGTTCTGGCTTCTAAAAAAAAGGAAAATCTCAGGTCCATCACGGTTCTTGACATTCATCTCGCTCACTAAAATATAAGCACTTTTGACAGCAGTAACCGGTTTGGTTTCGCTTAACATGTGTGTCTGGCCCAGTGCCCAGTGCCTCTCACTGGATAAATAATTATGGAAAAGGTGAGGGGAAGAGTAATTGAATGAGCTGTCAATTCAGCTTTAGCGGCTAAACTCTGGGAAGCTTAGTGATGGAAACGTACCTGTATCCCTGCGAGTCGCAGCCCTCTTGGCTCCTTTCATCTCCACTCCTCTGCCTCGATCTCCCCAGCTTGTCTCCATTTCACCCCCATCACCTTCTGTTCCCGAAGCCTCCGCCTCAGAGCTCCCCGGGCCCCAGCCCTGGTTCTGTCACTTAGGATTCCCGTGTTTAAAGGCTGAGTGTCTGAGCGGTTCCAAGGGGATGAGCGCGCCGGTGGGAAACGCTAAAAACCTGAGCCCGGAGCAGGCCCTCGGGCTGCGCCTCGATCCCAGCATCTCCATCAGCATCCTCGTGCGCGCCCCTTCACGGGGGCGTTTGGGAACACCTGGAACTAATCACCGATAACTATTCATTGATGGCTATGGACGATTGCTTGTCCAGAACTGAGAGATACGTTTCCTCTGTAATAACATGGTCCTGACCCATCACGGTTCAAAAGAAAGGGAGCTCAGAACTAGGGGTGCGGCTGACTTTACAAATCTAGAGGCCAAGAACCTCAACTACTTGGTTACTTGAGAGTGTATCTACTCTCTATTGCTGGGGCGAGCTATTGTTAAATTGACTAAAATGCGGTGTTATTTTTCAGAGGAACATGCGACCCCAAAGGAACTGTCAGCCAGCTGTATCCCACTCAGGCTCCGAGAACTGAGGCTGAGAACTGAAGGCTGTGAACAAGGGGGGCCCCCGAGCGCGGGCCGCCGGAGGGCGGGGGGCAGGGGGAAGGCCGGGCAGCCGGAGCGCACCACCTCGGCCCCTGCCTCCCGGGAACCAACAGTAAGGAAACGTCTTTAACAGACTCCCAGCGAAGCCAGCAGCGCGGAGGCGTTTTGGCCCCGAAACCCAAGGCGGTCCCCGTGTGGTTTGGTTTCGGGTGGTGCTCCTCAGAGTCCCAGGATTCGGCACAGCCACACGGAGGGGGATGTGAGAGCAAGGCGTGGCCCTCTCGTATTTTAGGACAGCGGTGACATCGAACTTCTGAACAGGCACGAGCACTGCTGAGCTCGGCTCCCACGCCGGCAGGTGTGTCTAAATGATCGTGATTCTGATTGGCTTATTTGCATAAAAGAAAACGATAGAGTCGCTCTGCCAACAAAGTCAGGGGCTCTGGGCGAGTTATTCTGCAACTTCTCCAGATTCCTGGGGGCCGAGTCACACGTCACAGCTCAACACCTATTGCGAGTATACTTGTGTAACGTAACCTTTGAGAACCAAGATACACAATTATTTTTCAAAAATTACTACTTGACATTGAGCTTTAAAATGTGAAATATTATGCTATGTTCTGTTTTGGGAGGTTTTTTCTTTTTTCAGGCTTATTCTAAGATTTCCAATATGTCATAAAAAGATATCCACACATGAGTCATGCTTTGTGCTATGACATAATGGCAGCTGTCACATCGCTAAGCGATAACAAAGTTTCCTCTCCCTTGTAATCTCGTGGGACCACTGTCGTCTACGTGACCGAGATGGTGTTAGGCAGCGCGTGACTGTAACTTAAATGCCACCGACCGCTCTGGGGAGCTTTCTAAAAGCTGAATTCGGCCATCGTAGCTCTGAAATTGGAAAAACTGAATAAGTACCTTTCTCCATTGGTATTTTGAGGTTTCCAAATATCGCTGCGAGCCTGAAGTTGCCTTTTTGCAAAATAAAGTTTTAAGATAAACTGAGTCAAAGAAATGTTTAAGGACGAGAAACGGCGCCCGAAGCCTCCTGTACCCCTTCTTCATCACCCTCCTATCCTCTGCCCTCGGCTCCTTTGTCTCGGGCTCTGCCTTTTCCTCTCAAATATCAGTGTCTGCCCCCCTTTAAAGGGAAGTCTTCTGAGGATCAAAAAGATAAATTCTTAATTTCGTATATTAAAGCTGAACTGCAAGCCTTGGTCAAAGAATTTCGCAAAGGAACTGAGAGCCGTCATGGTTTTGATGAGAAATTGGGCACAGTCCTTCAGGCCGACCAGCCCGGGTTCTCTGACTTATATCATTTAGCCCACCTGCTTGTTGGTAGGAGCCAAGCCAAACATTGGATGAAGCTTGCTGCATAGAAATATCCTGAAAGGGATTTAGAAATACTGTACAAACCCCTAATTTTTGGCAAAGTGCTAGAACGCTCATTGGAGACCTCCGCAGAGCAATTGCAGTTTCCAAAGCCTGCTGATTGGAATAAAATCCAGGCTGTGCACAAAAGCCTGATGAACCTGTTTATGATTATTATAACTAATTCAGATTGTTTTCAAAGAAAATGTTCACCTTTCTTCAGACGCTGATTTCACTCCTTCTGTTTATTAATGGGCTGAGCTGAGACCTTTCCCTTTTAGTCAGAAGGACCCAAGTGGGATGGAAAACTATGTCTTCTCAAGACTTAGGTAATGTGGCCAATCAACCTGCTCACGCCCTGGATGAGCCTCTTCGAGATAAGATGGCTAACATTCTTAATTTTCAACTCCGGCAAATAAAGTTCCCCATATGAAACTAAAAACCTAGTCACTGCTATTATTGCAAAGAGCCAGGATGTTGGAAAAGGGATTGTCACAAATGTGAGGGCTTCGGGCACCTTCAGCCTCCTAACCAGCCTTTCCCATGCCCTCCTAATTCCAAACAATGGGGTTCCGAGGAACTTCAGGGCTCTTCCCAATCCTCTCTGTGAATTGGGAATGGGACTCTGTGTGTACTTACTGACCCCAGAGCTTGTGGACACTAGTGGGCTCACCCGACAGCTAGAAAGCAGCTCCTGCCTGGGAAGACTCAACCATCTCCAGTCGTGGGGACCTCAAGTTAACCTCATCTGCTTCTTGCTTTTGAACTCGCCCCCTTTCTGTTTTGATCCTTCAAGGAACCAGCCACCGTCAAACCTCTGTCATGGTCCAAAGGGACATTTCTCCAATTGATAACTTAGACAACCTGGCTAGAGAAGCCCAACAATTGGCCCCAGAAAAAGAAAAGCCCAATTGGAAATCCAACAGTTGTTGGTTTAGTAAAAAGAAAAATCTTTGGTGTGGGCCAAATAACTACCTAGTTCTACCAGAGACTAAAAAATGTGTGCACTCCTAACTACTGTCCACGCATCACACCCCTGGCCTACGAACAAAGCGAGAGCGTTCACGAGCCAATATTGGTGGGGAAATTTAAAAAGGCGGTGAAAAGGGCCTGCGCCCCTGCCCCATGTCCAAAGCACAGCCAGGAAAGGCCGGGCACGCGGCCCCTGGACATTCTCGATTGTCTAAGGAACCATTCGAGGTTTGGACGATTTCATACATCCTTCCCAATCGCATGGATTTAATATATTTTAGTCATGATCTGCATGTTTCTCACTGAGGATTTTCCTTGTAGACAGGGTTGTGCCTCTTCTGTGGCTACGGTCTTGCCAGAGAAGGTGGCCAAACCCGGGAGCCCCTCCCGAAGTCCACAGAGAGGCTGCGGCAGAGCTGTGACCCTCGGTCTGTTGCAGAGCCCCGCAGGAAGGACTCTTCGCTTCCACGAGCCCCTAACGTTTTCTCTCCCTCTGTGAAAGAATTTCCTCTTTAGCAAACTTGAAGGTGGTTCCTTAGGGCTGCAAATTCAGTTTGCAATTCTCGTTTGCTGGAGTAAACTCCTTTTTGTTGGAGGAATAGCTAACTGACTTTTAAAGTCAACAATAGAAAACGACCGGGATAGTGAAGGATCTGGGTGTATCTGTCTTGGACAAAAGGAGAAAATGCGCAGAAAACGAGAAAGGTAGGTATTAATGAGAAGGGCCGCCATGGAACACAGGCTCTGTTTGGCCCCAGGGCTGGCACCTGATCAATGAACACCTTTGACAGAAAGCAGGCCTCAAGAACTAATCAAACCACATCTAAGCCATTATGGAGGGGGCTCCAGGAACAATGATTTGCTTGTAATTGAAATTTTACAAAAGTAATCAGAAGGATTCAAGGGTAGAGAGGGAGGGACTTAGAGGTGACTATTTTTAAAGTGGATTGCAAATATCACCCATTACCTTTAAGGTCTTTACAAGCAGGATATAGTTAGAAAATTCATGTTAAGTTGTGTATTTGTATGGATTGGATTTTGGGGTCATAGGAATTCGTTGCCCCCAAAATAAGACTTTTTTCTGATAACAGCACCATGAGATTCAAATACTTTTTACTCAGAACCAAGGCCTTCTGGAAACTTGCTTAGCCACAGATCTTATAATCAAGTATTAAGATATTATATCATATCTTTAAATTTTAATACTGTGATTCCAAGATTAGTTGTGAAACCTGTTATATTCTGAATTTGAGGGCTGTCTGTATACATATATAGTGTGTTTGTATCTGACAGAAAAGTCATTTATAAAATCCAAGCATGATTTATAGTGGTTATCTCTTTCTTTGTTCATTTTTTTCCCCCTTTGGAAGTATTTACCATTAAAGACCTGACAGAAGATGTGGCAGAAGCAGAGAAGTTCGTTTAGATTTTACAGGATTAGAAGCACATTTTTTCCCCACCAGGCTCATATGGTTGAAAAATCTCATACCCAAAGTTAGTGCGATTTTATCTGAACTAAATCTGATTTCCTATGGAAACGGGCTTGTTTTGTTTTAAAGTGAGAGCATAGCGTTGCCTGTCGGCCCCTGTGCACCTCCCCTTCTCAGCTTCCCCTGTAACTCGCTGGAGCCCGGAGCCCGAGGAAGGCTTTGAGGGCCTTTACTGAGCGTAGAAAACTTCGCACAGGCATATTTTTGAATTCGCTTTCTCTTAGCAATTGTCGTGGGTTGAATGGTGGTTCCCAAAGTCGTGTCCACCCAGAACCTGGGAGTGCGACCTTATTTGGGAAAAGGGTCTTGGCCGACGTAATAAAAGGGTATCGAGAAAAGATCTTGCTGGGCAGCTCGGGTGGGTTCTAACCCCAGTGGGATGTGTCATTATAAGAAAAGAAGGCAGACACAGGGGAACAGGCCACACGGAGGAGGAGGCAGAGATAAGTCTGCTGCCACAAATCTGGCCACGTCTGGAGCCATCAGAGGCTGGAAGAGGTAAGAAATAATTACCCGAGACTTCCAAGCCACTGTGGCCTCCCATACCTTGTTTCTGAACTTCTGCTCTACAGAACTGTAAGAAAGGAAGCTTCTGTTATTTTAAACCATGAAGTATGTGGCAATTTATTACAGTTGCCCTAGAAAATGGATAAAGCCATCATTTCTACTCGCCTAGAATCTTCCTTTTAAAGTATGATAATTCCATATTCATGGTTCAAAGAGAAATAATTTATAATAAATAATTATCTTTATATACAGGGTGGGCAAATGTAGGTTACACTTGTTCATATAGCAAATAATACAATAATTAATAAATAAATGCAAGAATAAACTCTGCTTCGCATACTCACAACTTTAAACGACTTTTGCACAACCCTGTATTTTATATTTATAAGAAGAAAATCAACCATAAAACCCAGGTTGCCTAACACAGAAATTAATGTACTAGAAAGTCAGGGAAGTGGGAATTAGTGATAAATTTTGGGAAAATCCTCTGGTCTCTGCAGAGATTGGGAGTTGTCTGGTGGCCCTTTTAAACTTTTGACCCAGGGTGATTTTGTGTGTGTGTGTGTGATGGATGAGTTTAACCACTTATTTCTAAGCCACATGGTGGACCGTATAAGATTAAAGTATGGAAAAGAAGCTGCAAAGTAACCCCGACTTCTGGCCCTGGAGCAGCAAACAACCCCGACTGGTAGTTGGTGTGTGCGGCATGCGCCAGCTCTGTTAAATTCAATTTCTTAGGTAAAGTAAGTGGAATTCAGAGTGGGAAAAGGAGCCACTTCAGGCATTCTGTCATTAAAAAAATATACACTAGGTCGGCCGAGAGCTGCAACCCTGTGGCCAGTAATCTGTCTCACAGCTGCCACTTCCCTGTTCGTATTCAAATGATGAAATGCGGAGGAGACTCGCCATGGAAATAAAATTCGCAGTAACGGCGGGAGAGGAATGGGAATGGGTCTTAAGATGTATACAAATTTTGTCGGACGTGCTGACTGTCTAAATGAGATGGAAGGACATTGATTTATATGAACATCCAGCCCCAAAGTAGGTGTTTAGATTGGTCCTGGTTGGAGTTTGAAGAGAAGCCTTTGGTAAACTTGAAGTTAAATTTTCACTAATGCACATAGAAATTCTCAAAAACAATAACGAGAATTTTATATTCAAGACTTATTACTAGATCAAGGCTGCTTAGAGCAAAGACATTATCTCCTTAAATAGTTTCTTGCCGAAAAGAGACAAAGAAAACACATGAGTTTAGACCATAATTTACATAAAAGCATAATCCAGATGGTACCTTTAGCAGTTTTTATCTATAGCATTATTACTGCCAATATTCCCCCAAAATATGATCTGCACTTTATAATCTCCCAAACATATTGACATTTGATTTGTGGCTCAGTATTAAACACATTTAAAAATATTCCAGGGCTACTTGGGGAAAAGATACATCATATTATATAAGCACAGGTTGAGCTTAAAAAATACTCCTAATAACTATGTATGGTGCCAGGTGGGCGCTGGAAATATCGGGGGGAACATTTTGTAAAGTACATGATTATCTAACCACTATGTTGTATATCCGAAACTAATACAGAATAAAAACCTTAATTAAAAACTAAAACTATACTCATTCTAATATCATTCCTATGACTAAAGTTTTTACTTTTTAAAAAAAAAATCTCATGATGAAAGCTTGAGAGATATAAGAGAGACTTGCACTATAGTTACTTTTTTAGGCTCTCCAATTATATGATTTTCACATGAATTAAGTTTCTTCAGGCCTAATGACTTTGCTCCTTTTGTTTATTTAATTCTCTATTCTCTGGCTCAAAACTTTCATACTAATTGTATATCATATGAAAGGGACACCTAAGATTTAGTGTGAAATATACTGTTAGACTAGCTTATGTCTTGCTTGATGTAACTTCCTCCTGCTATGAACATGTTTACCGTTAATATAGAGCATGCTTTAATAAAGTCGATCATTTTTAACAGACGAGATTCTTAAGTGAGGAAGCGTCTAAAAATATTTTAACTGAAGGAAACATGATTGACACATCTTTGTGGCATTACTGATATAGGAAAAAAGTAAGTAGCTTTCAATTTCACTATGAAACACATGCTATGAAACAGGAAATCACTCTAATTGAATTAATTAAAAATTTATAGCTTGGAATAAATATGCACTAACATAATGCTAATGTTTATTGTGCTAAATGTTTCAAATAATATTCCCTCAATTAGACATCTGTGTTTTTTTTAAAAAAAAGTGGGCTGAAAAGTGCTTTTTTCAAATAACAGACCCAAATTTGCTATGAAATTATTATAGAGACTACGTCCCATTTGACAGTTTCTATTGTGGGACAGAATAGTCTTCCCGTCTAATGAACGTTACTGATTTGAAGGAAGTATTTACATTACATGCTCTCATTAACATGGGAAAACTAGGATTAGAAAAAAAGCTGAAGGATTGTTTATCATTAGAAAGAAGATTTAATATGTTTCATTAGAAAACGATTCAATCTGACTGAAGGAAAAGATAAAATGAGCTAAGCTTCCTTGGGCTCAGAGAGGGAGCGGTGGGAGCGAGGGCTTAGAGAATTATGTGATAAGACTTGGCCGGTGTGGCTCAGTGGTCGAGCCCATCCCATGCACCGGGAGGTCTCCGGTTCGGTTCCTGATCAGGGCAGGTGCCGGGGTTGTGGGCTCGATCTCGGGTGGGGGGTGAGCGGGGGGCGGCCAATCCACTCTTTCTCATGGATGTTTCTCTCTCTCCCCCCCTGCTCCCTTCCTCTCTCTGAAATCAATAAAAACTTATTTTAAAAAAGAATTCTATGATAAGAAATCAGTGTATAAATGGGACGACTTCCTTTAAGGGTCCTTGCAAAGATGTTCCTAATTATTTCCTGGGGCCGATTCGAAAGCCAGCTGCACAGTGACATGGCAGTTACAGCCGGATGCATTGGGACGCGTATTCCATCAAATTGCCAAATTGATTTTTATTTATGAGGAGGGTAGCAAAGTGCCCGGACAGGGTGTGGCTCCTTTTAGGGCTCACACACTATAATTACCTGTTCTCCTATTTAGTCTCATTTTTAAGCTTAAACACTCAAATCATTTTAATTATCAGCAGACAAAAGTCCAAGGCAGCTAACTTTGCGTTGAGCTCCCATTTGTAATGCAAAGCAGGTTTATTTATTCTCGGCCGTGTGCTTTTGAATTTTAGTGATGAAATTCCAGAGCATGGAAAGGATGCCTCTAGTTTTTAAGAGGCCTTGAGCAAGGTGGGTTCCAAGGAGATTTCCTGCCAAGACTTGAGTGTTCAGACTTGACAGAGCAGGCGAGAAAGGCCCCTCTCGGAGAGCAGAGCCCCCTTGGGGACAGGGTGTCATCCAGTGTTTGAGAGGCGTCCAGGCTGTGTCCGGGACTCCGACGTGCTTGATGGCTTCAAGAGCCAACACAGGACAAAGCCTCTCTCGAATTCGGAATTTCTTGCCCCTTGCACTGTCCCCGGGAACCCCGCAGGCGCCCTCCATGCCCGTGTGGCGAAGGTGGGGTGAGAACGCCAGGCTCTGGCTGTGGGCTGAGCCCGCGCCTCCAGGCCCTCCCAGGACCTGGCCCGGGCGCCGCTCGCAGGCAGCCACACGCCCAACACCTGGGGGACAGGGAAGGACATGCCACTCACGCAGCTCCCCCGCCTTGGTGAAGGACGGCAGCAGTGTTGTGTAAAGACAGACAGACAGACAGACAAGAAACTGTAAGGGTTCAACAGAGGAAGCTGGGAATCCCACCTTCTGCTGTGCTTGATTCTGGGCTCCTCAGAAACAATGAAAGATTACTTAGACTCGTGCATGTAAAGACTGAGTAATATACAGAAATAATCCTCAAAAACAGTTAAGCCCGGCCAGCATGGCTCAGCGGTTGAGCATCGACCTGGGATCCAGGCGATCGCGGTTCGATTCCCGGTCGGGGCACAGGCCCGGGTTGCGGGCTCGATCCCCAGTGGGGGGCGTGCAGGAGGCAGCCGGTCAATGACTCTCATCATGGATGTTTCTCTCTCTCTCTCCCTCTCCGTTCCTCTCTCTGAAATCAATAAAAACATATTTTATAAAAAAAACCCAAATAGTAAAATTCTTTCACAGCATTTGCATGAAACAAGAAACAAGTGTGTGAGCCTGGCTCACCTGCCCCGAGAGAGCGAGCGGCGTGCACCCGGGTTTTTCACATACGTGCTGTGCGTGAGTTTCGGGAAGGGGGTGGAAAGGGGAGAGCATCACACACGTTGAGTGAACGTATTTGGAGCTGTGTTATGAGGATAAAGTTTGCGACATCAGGGTATTTTTTATAATGAGAATAATGCTCGGTAACCACAAAAGTGCTGAGGTGAGCACTTTGTTTTAAAGGGAAGTTATTGCCGAGGGGGTGACATGTCACTGAGAGCGGCCTGTGCTGTGGACAGTAGCTGCTCCCTTCCCGGGACAGTAGCTGCTCCCTTCCCGGGACAGTAGCTGCTCCGGTCCCCGGGACAGTAGCTGCTCCCTTCCCGGGACAGTAGCTGCTCCGATCCCCAGGACAGTAGCTGCTCCCTTCCCGGGACAGTAGCTGCTCCGGTCCCCAGTCCGGCCACGAGTCAGGGTGCACGGTGGTGTCCTGACGCCCAGTGAGGCCTGGAGCCGGGAGCGTGCCCTCCTCTCGGGCTGCCCTCCACCCCCAGGAGCCAACCGGTAACCGTCCATCAAGGAGCCGAAACACAGCGATAAAGGCAGGGGACCCGGGAATGCGTGTGCGGCGCCAAAGCCAGGGGACCGGGAGAGAGAAGCTTAAGTCTAAAAAGCAAGGGAAGCATAATTTCAGGAACAGTCACCGCTAACCCTAAGAAAAGGCGCCTTAAGTAAGGCTGTCCTGTGTGAGTTTATGGCTTGTCCTTCACTTTTATTGAGGAGATAAGAAAATAAATGGTTTCCTCCTAAGAACGCAGCCTGGGTTGTCTATGAACGTGGAATTTCTGCAGCTGGATGCAAAGCACTCTGTCAGGCACAAACATCGTAGCCCAGTTTTCGTTGCTTGGTCGATTTGCTTGTTTTCAGGCCAAATTGAATCCAAAGCAATAGCATTAGAGAAAATACAGGGCTGTTGTTTCTATCGTGAAACATGGCCCACTGTGGGGCTGCGTTTGGGAACGTATAACATAAGATATTTGAGATAAAATATTCATGGATCTGAGGTTTGCTTTGATAAATCCATTAAAAGCCATGGGGCCCTTCCTGAAAAATGTGTATAAACATATACAGTCCATATGAGCACGTTCAAACACAATGCTTCACATACATTTAGATGAGCATACAAAAAAATAATTATAAAAGAAACACCTGTAAAAAAACTTTCTGAAAAACTTAATGGTAAAAACTGGTGAATGTTATAATAAGAAATATAGTTTTTAAAAGAACTATACCTTGTGTCTGAATGTTTACGTCCTGCTTGAATATCTAATAGTGAAAGTTTTTAAAAACTAATTTATCACAATAAAAAAAATTTAAAAGTATATATTGAAATTTTACAATAAGATAATGTCAACCAGAAGGAGAAATGTGAAAAATGCTAAAACCCACTTTAAAAAGAAAGATGAATTGATGAGGTTAATTTTCTTATACTCGTATAAGAAAATGAATTTCCACCAGTTTTTGAGGCTGTATTATGGGTTGAGAGCTACTTAACATCTATTCTTCATACAATAATTTTGGGGAAGATAAAGAGATTGAGGCACGGAGCAGTCACATGAGAAATGGGGTTTCCTGGGATATAACCGCAGACAACTTGCACCAGAACCCAAGGTATCATCCAGTATGTTATGCCCCCTTTCTGTACAGAATACAACAGTTACAAGTGGAAACAGCTCGACTGATAACAGGACGTTGGGCAGAAACAATCACCCTGAAAGAGAACCACTCACATAATATCACATTTTGTGTATAAAAAGGAAGCCTCCCAAATAAATCAGCATTATTGGAGCAACTTAATAACCCATATTTTGTGATCCTTTGAGTAAAAGTCAGGTGGTCTCTATGGCTCAACTGTCCTAATGGTTTCTGATCTCACTCAGTGTTTAAGACAAAATTCTCACATTTTGTGTCAACTTGGCTTGGCTGCAGCAGCCAGTATTTCATCAACAGCCTATTTAGATGTTGCTGTAAAGGTATTTTGTGGTTGTGGTCAACACCGTAATCGATTGGCATTTAATTTCTAATAGTCTTGATTGTTAGTTTTTAAAACGGAAGCATCCGTCATTTAACTAACCACTCTACCTACAGTTTACAAGTAGGTCTTTAAACAAATATAACTAATGTTTAGAAAAATGGCAGTTCTCCTTCAGCAAAATTGAGGTTTCATGTAAAATCCTAATATCTTTGACCATGTTCTCCTCGTGTGAACTTACCGTGTCTCATGATAAGGGCAGGGAAGGGGGAGAAGTCCCACCCTTCGCCCCAGAGAAGTAAGCAGAAGGCGAGGAGGGCCTTTCAGGCAGAGGAACTGCTCGGCTCCACACGATCGCAAAACCATAAACTCTAAATAACTGCCCTTCCTTCTGTTTTTCTCTTGACTTACCTTTTGGGCCCACAAGTGGAGGAGCTGCCTGTTTATGTGCAATAAGCAGCGAGCAAAATTGTATTTCATTTCTGCATGTACAGGTCTTAACACCTTGTACACTTATTCGGTTCAATTAATTAATTCTCACTCTTCAAGCAAGTTACCTGTATATAAAATGAGATTCTCGAAGGCCTTTGCGGGAGGTGAGGTTCATTACCAAAGGAGGTTCTTATGAGCAGATCCTTGAGCAGCGCCCCGACCCCGCGGAGCGCGGGCCCACCCAGGCTGCCGCGTGGCGCCCCCTGCCCTGTGCCCTCGCGGCCCCAGCTCCCGCGCATATTTAGAATTCATGGGCTCTTTGTTTCTTGGAATTCGACTCTGATGATTGTGCAGCGGCTTATAAACCAGTTCTCAAATGTGCTGGATGGTTTCGCCGCTTGCAGAAATCAATACACGTCTCTCGGGGGATATTCCACTCACATATCTGGTCTCCCGTTTCAAGATTCTTTTCACAATTCAGGCTCCAGCGATTTTGCCACCAACTGCCTGTGTTCACACCATTTTAATAGCAGTTTTAGATCTTTGGGCAACTGGTCCAATACTTGTTCTGGGTGTTTTCTTTCTAAGTGGTTTTTTCTTTTTTTTTTTTTCAGTAATAAGGCCCCCGGAGTCACATGGTGCGCTCAGAGAGGATGGCCTTACCCTTGGTGGTCTTATGAAAAGATAACTCACACACAAACACACACATAAAGTGAAATTTGCAATAGCTCTGAACTACCAAAAATGTGTTTGACTTTTATTATCATGGTGATATTTTTAGTGATCTCTATAGAAATGGAACAGATGGCTCCCTGTTATAATGAAGGAACAATTATCATTAAATGGGTAATGATCTACAGCATTCGAAAATGAGAAAAAAAATAAAATGCCTTTTATAGGCTCCAGGAGACGTTTCCTTCGCATATAGGTAATAACTCTGTGCATTGTGTTGCACTTCTTTTGGGGAAAAAAGAGGCAAAAATACCAATATCGATTAAAAATGCAAAGTTTTACTCACCCTGGTGTGTTTGCCCCTAGGCCCAGCCGCCTCCCTCACCCGTCTCCACGCCCTCGGTGACAGTCCCGCCAGCTTACACTCCCGAGAGGTGTAAACAAACACACACAGGAAACTGTGGTTAAGCATGAAAACCTTTGCACAAGGCATAGAAACCGTACAGAAGAAGCGATGGACCCTCTTAGAGGTTGCAGGCTGGGGACAGGTCAAAGAGTGAGGCTTTGAAGGAACCTGGAGGCCGTAGGGTTGAAGACACCAGAGTGTGAACATTTAACCAACTCAACTCAGCAGCTGCACATGGCCAAGTGTTGTTCCTGGAGCTGAAGCAACAGCACTGCTGGCAGGAAAGAGGCCTTGGGGAGAGAGAAGATGATCCCGGGGATGCAGTTTCCTTCCCAGTGTCTCCTGGGCTTGGAGACACCCGTGGGTCCCCTAACTCAACACACCCACGTCTCCTGGCTGGCCTGGCCTGGTCTCTAGGCTCTGCCTGGTTGCTGCTCTGGGGCCCCTTGAGATGCCAGAGCTGCCTCAGCCACCGGGAAAGGCTTCGGCGCGGTGCTTCAGGACTGGCAGCCAGGGGGACAGACGGAAGGATCCTTTATGGAGCCTAGACAAAGTATTAGGTGGACTCAAGCGGGACTTTTAAGGTCATGCGTTTGGGCACCATCCAAAGAATTACACACTCTCCAGGGATGACTCATGTCAGCCTCCTATTGATCTGAACGTGTGACTCTCCCTTTTCTTCCCTGTGAACACAGCCCCCCGGCTCCCACTGTGCCGCTGACATGGCCGTTGTCCTGGGAACAAACTTCCCTCGACTTGCGCCTCCAGCAGACACTGGACGTGTCTCCCCACCTTAACTGAAATACTGTTTTGAAAGATCATTTACTTGAAGGAGCCTGTCTTCCCTCCCCTTCCACGGGCGCCGGGCTGGGTAGAGGCACCTGCCAGGTGGCCTTTGGCGCAGGTGGGAGCTGGCTGAGCGATGCGGAGATGTCACCTTGCGCGCCCCCCGCTGTCTCCCTCTCCCCGCCCCATTCTCTTCTTGGGGATTTTCCATTCCCGCAGTTTCCCTCCGCACATCTGTTCTTTCATAACCGTGTTGACTTAAATATCCAACCTCTCAGCTTTCAGAATTCCTTAAATTGAAGTTCAAAAACTCCTTTTTGTAGCCACTCTCCGGATCTTGTTCTACTTTTTTGATCTAAGCGCTTCGGTCCTCTAATTCTTCTACCTCCCACCTTCAAACTGTGATCACATCTCAACGCACAGCGGGAATTCAAGACATCCACTCCATCACACACGGGTTTCTCACGTCTGAAATGATATTGAATTGATATTGGAAGCAATACCGATCGGCTTTCTTCATTTTTTTTAAAGCGATGACTTAAGACAGTTTCTAACAGGTGGCCTCCTTAACCTCTGTCATCGTAGAAAAGAGGAAAGTGGGTAGGAAATGAATTGATATTGCATGATCTGAGATCCTTAACCCTTTTTTAAAAAAATGGCTTTTTTTTTTTAATTGATTTCAGAGACAGGAAGGGGGAGGGAGAGAGAGAGAAACGTCAATGATGAGAGAGTCACTGATCGGCTGCCTCTTGCACGTCCCCTGCTGGGGATGGGCCCTGAGACGGGGCATGTCCCCTGACTGGGTGGGAATCAAACCCTGACCTTCCGGATCAGAAGTTGACGCTCAACCACTGAGCCGCGTCGTCCAGGCTGTCCTTACCACTTTTGATGATCGTATGACATATGTCTTAAAACCTGAAAATTTCCAACAGCTAAGTCGTTGGTGGAGAAACTGGAATCATCATGTAGGTTTTGGCTACTGCAGATATACGGCTCCCGATCTAAATCTGGCAGCATAGCTTATCTACTTCCAATTTCTCCGCATTCACACACATCCTCCTAACCAATAGGACCAAGCATTTTTGACTCAGATTTCCTACCCACTTTCCTCTTTTCCACAGTGACAGAGATTAAGAAGGAGACCACCTGTTAGAAGCTGTCTTAAGTCACTGCTTTAAAAAACATGAAGAAAGCCGATCCGTATTGCTTTCCTGTCTTGTATGGGGGAGATAATAGCTTGTCCTGATGTTCTAACGTGACACCCGGATCACAGGGCTGTGCTGAGCTTGAAAATAGAGGGAACCATTGAAAGGGTCTACACAGCAACGTGGCTTGTCAGGGCTATGCCTCGGTTTATCACATTTATATTTTAAAGAGGTCAGTGGGCAGTATTACTAAAGTCAGGTTGGTGACAGTAAGGACGTTTCTTGTCCTGGATATGGTTTAATATGAACTCGAGACATTACTTACCTGGCAAGACCTTTTACTCTGGAAGCTGCTGGAGCCCTGGCTTCAGATCCTGACTCCCCCCCGAGACTGTCCTCTGTCCACACTGAGGGCCTGTGGTGCAGTCAAAGGCTGCCTTGGGGGTTAAGGAGGTGTCCTCACGGCCCGTGGGGGCGACCTGACACTCCTCGGACACACCTTTGGAATCTGAGGCTGTTTAGCTGATATCAGAGGCTCTGTATGATTTAGGAGGGATTTTTATTTGGGGTGTGTGTTGGAATACACCGTCGCTGCTCTCAGAGCCGGTGGGTTGTGACTATCAAAGTGGGAGAATATTGAGAAAGGTGACGGTCCCCTTTCATTCGCCATCAGTTTTAGCCTTTCCAGAATCGGGAAACTGCTGCCGGATATCATAGCGAGTGACCCCTTACAGTGATCGGGGTGGCGTGGAAATAGCGACATTACGGAGTAAATTTAGGGCTTCAGAGTATTTTCATGGCAATCAAAAAATGGGATCATATTTTGTAGAGAGATCAGGTCAAGCTTATTTATTTAAGCTGGGTTTGGAATACAAAAGGCTCACATCAAAGGTTTCCATCGTTTCATTGCTGTTTTTCATCCTGGTCAAGTCCCCTCAGGCCTTTCGCTATTTGACACAAAGGGTCGCTCGCCAGTCTTAGCTGTCTTGTCTTTGCTCTATAAGCTGGTATGTTTCTCCAACTCTATATTTTTATTTCATTCTTTCAAATATCCTCTCCAAAGTTCGCTTGTGCTTTATGCTAAGATAATGGAAATCACTCACGGTGAATCTTGTTAAAAGGTAAGAGGAATGAGTGTTCCAGGGACAAGCCCGGGACAGCCAGGCCTGACTTAGACAGAGGCAGGGGCCGCTCAGCGAGCGTTTACAATGATTCGGGGCAGCAACCACTCCATGCAGGAATCTGCTTCCTGTTGTTCCCGTGACAGGTCTCCTCAAACTAAGGTGTCATCTCCCAGTTCTGGGTGTCAGGAGTCGGAAAATCAAGGCGTTCCTTCCGAAGACCCCAGGGGAGCCTCTTGCCTTTCCAGCTTCTGGTGGCCGCCCACCCTCTTTGGCAGGCGGTCCCCCCCTTGCGTCACTCCAGCCTCTGTTTCTATCACCAACTCTCCTACCCCAGCTGTGACTCCCGCCTCACTCTTATAAGGACCCTGTGACACCCTGAACTCATTCATCTAACCTAAGAAAATCTTCCCGCTTCAGAATCCTTAGGTTAATCACTTGTGCAAAGTCCCTTTTGTCATGCAAGGCACTAGAGTCACCCGCTCCATGGATTAGGGCATGGTCATCTTCGGGGGTCCCTTTTCAGCCTTTCACAATAGCTAGTATTTTCTCATTGATTATCAGGTGATGTCCTAAGAAAAACAACTGGCTTATATGGGTCATGTCATCGGTGATAATTGGGTAAAAGTCAGGAAAAAAAATCAAACCTACTTACATACCTTTATCTCAAAATCTCTACCATTGCTGTATTTCATATATTTGCTTTACTCTTTCTGGATGGGGTTTTAGACTTTTTATTTACAATATATGTGTTGTGTGTGTCCTAAGAAAAATAATTGTTTTATGTTGGTTAGATCATAGATGGAAATAAGGTGAAAATGAGCATAAATTAAACATTCATAAAATAATATCATTAATTGCCATCTTTAATTTGTGTTAATTCTACTTCTACCTTAAAAGTGAACTGAAGCTAAATTACAATAAATAAATCTTAATGCAAGCACATGTGACAGTAGAGATTTATCCCTTTTGGTGATACTGATTTATTGATTTGCTAGTATTTTAACTTACATTGCATAAATATTGTTACTTTAGAAAGAATGATAGTAGTTCAAGTGATCTACACTATTATATTTCCTTCTAATTCATTCATCCTTCAGGGTCTAGTGCAGGGCCTTGCACATCCCAAAGAGTTAAGCATCTGTTGAGACAAAACACCTGTTGTCCCAGGTGGGGTGTTTTCATTCCCCTCCCAGACCCTCCGCTGCTGTATCTCTGACACTTACAATAACTCCTGGAACTTAGTTGATGCTAAATAATATTTGTTGAATAAAAAATACTAAATCTTATGATAACTCTGCCAGAGATTTCTTTTCCTCAGTTATTATTATTCATGTGCTATAAAACCTTTAAAATATGATGTGTTAATGAATGAATAACCCTGTCCTTGAGAGAAGGTGGTTTTGTTAGACAAAGCAATGATTTACAGTGAGTTTTAGGATAAAGGTTATGTTTTGTTTAAATAGGTTAAAACACTGTATCTATTACTGCTGATCGAAGGCTTGATATGGCAATAGTAAGTCACAACAGTAAACCTCACTTTTCTAAAAATTAATGTTGAGATTTTAAAGATATAACCAAAGTGTTACATCAGCTCACTGAATGTCATTTTAACTCAAATGGCAAAATAGAATCACAAATCCAGACATGAGCGTTTGCAGTGCATCCTGGTTCTTAATAAAGATGCTATCAAATTTAGCAGGCCCTGTCCAGCTAAGACCGATCATCATCTATTTAGCAAAACATTTTTTCTACTACTAAGAGAATTGACGGATAAGATAAACCTGTGTCTGTGCATGTTCCCATGCATATAATCTTCCAATAACAAAAGATAAATGATAGTTTCAGGAGCATTAAATGAATGTATAGGTTTGCTCCATAAGCTGTGATCCAGTTATTTTGGAATTTTTATTTCCCCAGGATTGTCATTTTGTTTGCCTGGTGTCTCAAAACTTTGGTACATTAGAATATATTCTTAAAGCCTATCCTTGAAGAGAGAATTGTAGGATACATCTAAATGCACTTGATACTAACTAATTAGAAGAAAATCAGTGTGGCATGCTTGTCTTAGAAGAAAAATGTCCCATGTCATATTATTAGCTGAGTGATGTAAAGTCATGAATCTCCGAGGGAATTCAGTAACTATTAGAATGCGGATTTAGAACCCGCAGCATTCAGCTCTGCAGCTGAAACCAAAACTCAGAATAAACTAGATAGCACGACTTCTCCTTAAAGTAATTTATTGCAGGAGATAAGACAGCAGTTTCTTGATTTATATTTTTGTTACTGTTATAAATGTTTGTAAGTCAGGGTGGAATAAATATATCACACGTATTTTGAGACGTCAAAAATTATGGACTTCTTCTATTCATGGAAAATTTTAGTCAATTTATTACTTTATGAAGTTTTTTCCACATGGAAGACTTTGAATTTATCCATAGCTGCAGTTTGCCAATTACCCAGTACCCTTGAAAAGCAGCTAACATTTCTAAGGGGGATTTTGACAGGCAAATAATTTTATAGAACACTTTGGCATTAATTCATGGGTATTTATTGTATATGCTTAGTGTGTGGAAAATAATTATACATAAAATGGACAATTACTGGGAATAAGTTCATGGTGTTTTTCACCTGGAAAAATAGCATTGTAATTTTTTCTATTTATAAAGCAGTAATGACATGTTGAGAGATGAGTAATTCTGTCTTCCAGCACTTGTGTTTCCCACACAGTAAACTGCTTTCCACTCGTTTCCACAGGTTACAAGTCAAACCTGTAAACAGCACAAAGCCTTGTGTAGATGAATGGTGGCCAAAAAGCGCAGTCAATGAGGCCCTCGGGCTAACGCTGAGGCCCAGCGAGTGGGGGGGTCTGTGAGCAAGTCATTCTGATGCTCCCACCCAGGCCTGAGCGTGGTGCTGGAGGTGGGAGTAGCAGGGCTATAAGCTGGGTGTTTGGGGGTAACTACTGTCAAAAGCATGTTAAACATGTTCTCTCATAACTATTCTTTAGAAGAAAAGAAAGGTAGGTATTAGTGTCCCCATTTCACAAACAAGGAAACGATGCCCTGAGATGCGGAGCAACTTGGACAAGGCGTTAATGCCATCGAGGTTCGATTCCCGTCAGGGCCCAGGCCCGGGCTGCGGGCTCCAGCCCCACTCGGGGGCGCGCAGGAGGCAGCCGATCCATGACTCTCATCATTGATGTTTCTCTCTCTCCCTCTCGCTTCCTCCCTCTGAAATCAATAAAGACATATTTACAAAAAAAGAACATGGCAGAAAAAGATAGTCATCAAAAGAATCTGAACATGAACAATTTGAGGAAAAGCCTGAACGAGGGGAATGTGATGCAGAGGAAGCAGCGAGAGGACGATCTAGAAAGAGTGCGGTTTATCAGGGTCAACTCCTGCAGGAAGGACGATCAGCCCGAGAGCTCCGAGGAGGCCCACGGACGTGTCAATTAGCAGGTCATCGATGACATTTAATCTTGCGAGTCCCCACATACGTCAGCTAATGAAGACAAAGCTGTCTGGTGCCGCCGGAGTGTCGTATGACCAGCCCTCCGGTGAGCGATACTATCCGCAGGGTAACACTAACGATGAGCAGGGTTGTGATTAAATGGCTGTCGAATACCGGTGGGGACGTTCATCGCAACCCTTTAAATACCAGCAGCACGATTAATACTCAAGAACAGACATGCAAGAAATAGATATTGGTCGGCCACTTACATCACCGTCAGGTTTTATGTCGCCCTTGGGGGTTTGCCGATGTGGAATGAAGTGCCTTAATTCACGCAGAGTTATTTCTGCTTTATAAGGAACGAGACACGATTGGAGTGGGCTTAGGCATAAGGTACAGAGGAAAGGGCTTTCTAACGTGCGTGTGTGGCTGCTCTTCTTCCATTGCCAAGCCTCCCGTGTCTATAATTTGGAGTCTCTCCTGTAAAAAGAGCCACAATGACAATTGTCAGGAGACAAACACATCTTTAAGAAAGGTCACACTGTTGATCACGTAACAATTATATCCCATGATATGTAGTCTCTGTATTAAGAAACTCAATCCTATGTAATTAAGTGTATTGTTCTCCTGCTGAATTGTGAAAGCATAATTTCCTTCTTTCGAAAATTTATAAATGTCTAGATTTCTCAGACTACCTTAATTTAGTCTTACACACTTTCAAAGACTAACCTTTAAGTGCTAGACCCATAGAATAAATAGTAAATTGTCAATACTCTATCTTATTGGTTAAAAGTTGCTTTATACGCCAAAGAGGCATGTGTATATGTACGTGTGTCCATATTTGTATTTGTGGGTGCGTGTGTGTGTGTTTAGAAGAGGGGTTGACAAATATTTTATGTAAAGGGTAGTTAGTGAATGTTGTTGATTTTCCAGCCACGAGATCGCTGTCAGAATTTTTTTCTTTGCCATTAGTGTGAGAAAATGGTCATAGACAATATGTGAACAGATGAGTGGAGCTGTATTCCAATACTTTACTTGAAAAAATAGTCGAGGATTGGATGGCATGAACGCTGATAGATAAATACACAGTTTCATTCTGGACACGGTTTTTTAGAGTAGGATTGAATCGAGTGTGTGTAAGGAACACGAAAACTTTAAAAATAGAGTAACAGTAAAAGCTGTGTATTTTTCAGATTACAAAATAACTCAGAAAATAGCAAAATAAATAATCTGTAGCCTATTACAACAAAATGAATATAAAATATGATGAATCCATCATGAGTCAATTCATCACGACCAGGTCGGTCTTGAGCTGGATCCAAGAACTGTCAGTGTTTGTGTCCTGAGCTTCATGAGGGGTGTGTGTGTGTGTGTGTGTGTGTGTGTGTTTCTGTCTCTCTGATTTACCCTCCTGGGCCAGCGCAGGCTGCACTGCGTGTAGAATACAGAAGGCATGCCTCGCACAACAACGCTCTTGCCCAAGACACCGTTTCCGTGCACACAGGCTCGGGAACGCGCGTTCCCCTCATTTACTTGAGAAGAGGAACAGAGGCCCTGCTCACCCCTGGGCATTTTTTTTAAGTCAACTAAATCAAACCCTACTCATAGCGCCCAGTCTTTCAATGATTAGCATTGCTGGCTTTACTCCTCTCTTCAATTTATTTCCAGCCCATTTAAAATGGGAAATTAAGCGGTGAGCGTGACCTGCATTCCGTTTGCGCCACCCCAGCGAGGCGCGCAGCTTGCCTAAGTCACGGGAGGGTTCTTCCTTCGGCTGGGTTTGATCAGCAATGACTCTACGTTAAAATATTCATCACAGCGTATCCGCCCCTGGATAAATGCCCCTCTTTGAAGTAGTGACGGCAGGTGAAAGACTTATTCTGGTACTTGCTCTGCTCAAAACAATTCCCACCTCGCTTACAGCCATTGCCTGTACAGGCGGTTTTCAGGTTGGACAAAGCATGCACACGCCTCTATTTGAAAGTCATAATTCATTTCATTTCGGACAAGAACTGTATCTAAATTTATCAGCCATCAATATCTGTCCATTTATAAAATTTTAGAGATTTTTATTTGCCACCTTTGAGGATATTTTAAAAGAAGGCTTGTGTTAAAATGATATAATCTTTTAAAAATCTTGATTGTTGGGAATATTACAGATGTCTCCCCTTTAGACTCACACAGGGTGAAAGTGAAGGGATCGAAAAAAATCTCCCATGCAAATGGAAATGAAATAAATAAAAAAAAAAAAGCTGGGGTAGCAAGACTCATATCTGACAAAATAGACTTCAAAATGAAGGCCGTAACGAGAGCCAGCGAAGGCCACTGCATCATCCTAATGGGATCCATCCAACAAGAGGACACAACCCTGGTAAACATACATGCACCCAATATAGGAGCACAGGAATATTAAAAAAAACCAACCAACCAACCAACCAACCAACTAACCAACCAACCAACCAACTAACCAACCAACCAACCAAAGCTCCTGGAGGGCTCTAAGGGAGAGATCGACACCAATACAATCATCTTGAGGGACTCTAACGCCCCGCTGGCATCACTGGACAGATATTCAACAGGAAGAGCCGCCCTGAGCGACACTCTAGACGGATGGGACTGAACTGAAGGCCTTAGTCTTCCTCGCGGCAGAGGCCCCGCGCCTGGCCCCGCTCGCTCCGGCCACGGTCCCACCGCCTTCCTCGCGGGCGGCGTTTGTGCTCAACATGTAGAGCGATCCCTCCACAGCCTGGGGAGTTCCAGGGAGACGTGGGTGATCGGTGAGTCATTCTCCATTGACGCTCGGAAATTCTAACAGGAAAATTAACACGACGAGGAAAATGACTATTCACATTGCTCTGCATAATTTGGGCTCGACGTGAACTTCGGCTGGTCATGAACAAGGAGTGAGGGGCCCTTTGAGAGCGCTATTTGTGAGGCGCATCATAAATAATAATGTAGCTGCCACTAAACAAATGGAATAGGGAATCACCAAGGCAAGGGAAGCACGAGACTGTTTAGATTCAAATGACCCCAGACACCAAGGGATTATTAATAGAAACCCTGGCACCCTTAGGTGGGAGAAATAAAATTATGAAGAAATGGTGCATTTGGCAATAAAGGGCATAAGAAATAGTCCCCAGGCTTGACCAGGAGCAGACGGTGCTTGGACAGGATAAAGACTTCATCTGCGCGGGACATCCAACAAATATGTAAAAAAATACCTTTACTTTACGTATCTATTTAATCTTCATCAATAACTCACTATGTTTATCATGAACATACATTTGGTAAGATCTTTTATTTTGTAATAAAAATGTTCATTTAAACAAGGGACCCCCCCCTACACAGAAGCATTTGGTTAGGTTCCTGGACAGTCGGGGGCAGCCCTGTGCTCTAGGTAAGTAATGGCACCGACTCAGATTCACATAATAGTACCAGGGTTTGCACTGTCTTCCGTCTGGCAAATAGTAACGAACCCTACAAAGCACCAGAAACTCTTTGTTGGGGACAATGAAGAGGAATCTATTTTACAAGAACATCCTCTGTAATGAAGTGACATTTAGGCTGAGGCCGTGGTGAAGTAAAGAGCAAACTATGCAAACATCTGGATAAAAATAAGTTTAAAGAGTTGTGAGTTCAAGGACAGCAGGCTGCCGGGTTAGAAAACATGTGAGGCCCCGACTCAGGTGGAGAAGAAATAGATTTTTATGGTTAAGAGGGGCCTGGAGTAACGGAGCAGTTTGTTATTTTTGCATTGCATTAGGTTTGCAGATAGGGGATTATCAACACGTTAGGGTGCCGATGGGAACGAGCCGAGAGCGAGGAAGGTGCTGAGATTGTCTGGGGGGCGGTGGGAGCGGGAGGGTGCTGCTCATGGGGCTGGGAGGCGGCTGGTCCTTCACTCAGTGAGGCTCTTCTCTTCCAAAGTCAAATGAAATTTAGCTTTATTTCTAAATAAATCTAGAGGCTGTGAGTGAGTGGAAGATAGGGAGCCACACAGGGTTCGCAGACAGAGTGGCGGGAGAGGAGGGAGATCCTGATATATTTTCTGATTTTCTATCAACTACGGCAAGACTCCCAGAGAAAGCGATGCAGGGAAGTTGTGTGAATTACTAACAGTCATTGAGGGGAGCGGGGGAGCATTCTAGAAGAACTTTATAAGCCACACTGGGTGCAGAGCTGGAGTTGTAATCATGTTTGTAGTACTAACATCATTGCTATTATTCAGTTAATTATTTTTCCCTGACAGCAGTAGACACGCTGGCAAGCATGAGCCTTACGAGTGAACATGTCTATCAAATTTTACAGTGTTTTTATCTTCAACGCAAAGTATGTGCGTGAATGCTTCTTTGCTGCGAATCCTTTGTTTTTTCTTAAAACTAGGCTCTTTATTTAAAGCAACACATGCACTTCCTTTGTAATTAACTTTTAAATTTCGAATTTTCTAATTTCCTGACTATTTCTCCCGCTCGAATCCATTTGTTCGTTCACACGCGTAGTTTGTTTAACACAATACGCCTACTTATCCCTCTGAAATTGTCTGCATCTTACTCTTGTGGACTCAGATATTAGGCTAATTAATTTGATTTTTGCCTCGTTACCACTTCAGTGAGTGATTATCCTCAATTACAGTGGATTAAGCCGGTGGAGAGTCCGCTAAGCCACAGGCATCCTCTGTCTCCCGCTACGCTGTGGAGGGAAACGCGTGGAGAGTCCCCTGTCTTGCAGGAGGGTAGAGCCTCAGCGGCGACCCCACCTCTTCCTGGCTAAGGGAACAGCGGGGTCTTCTCGTTCCTCATGGTTGCGGGTTCATGCAGTAGGTGGAGCAGGTGAACGTGCTCTGTCTACGAACACCCCTGAAACCACTGCCGAGGACTGACGGGCCCTGGCCTGACCCCGTCACTGCGTCCTGATGTCACTTTCTTGACCGTGTAGCATAGACAAGTCGGTTTCTCCCTTCTAGGTCTCAACGGCTCCCCTGGAACACGGGCTCAGTCACGCTGAGACTTGAATTGGACGGCTTAGGCGTTTTAGGAGTCAAGGAGTTGGTGCGTATGAAATATTCTTTAAAGGAAAAAAGCTAAATGAGTAAAATTTCTTGGTCGTAGCTGTCTGACATGTGAAGCCGTGTACTAAACCTCAGCAACGATTGAAGGTAAAGCCTCCGTGGAGTCTAAAGAACTCCCCACATGTTGTAAAATATACAGTCGTAGGAAAAAGATATGAAACAAGGCCAGATGCTAAATGTGGTCAACCTCAGGTGGTAGAGTTATTGGTTTATTTTCATCATAATTTTTCTAAATTCTCTATAGCTAACATGTAATACTTTTATACACAGAAAAGTAAATTTGTCCCCTCGCCTTCCCACCCCCCAAAAAAGTAGATGGCAGCTTTCAGAGGACTGAACTAGCCTTATGTTAAAGGAACTCATAAGATTGGCTTATCACCATAGACGTGATTTGAGATATATTTGTTCGACTCAATGAGTTTTAATACAAGAAGTGTGGGATCATCTCCTCCAACGACAGCGCTGGGTGGCGGGGTGGGAAGCGAGAATGGGGCTCTCTCCCTCCCGGCCCCCCTGAGCGCACTCTGTACACACCCCTCTTAAGTGCTCCCATTTTCTTAGGCCCCATACTCGTGGTGAAAACGGATCAGCAGTATCGAGAAGCCAAGCACGTGTCGGCAGTGTCACGGATGCCTGCCGACAGACCCCAGGCGGAGCTTGCAGGCCAGTGATGTTTTATTTCAAAGAAGGATCTCAGAGTTATCAACCCAAACTGATCAATAACGACCCTTACCTGTTTTTAAGAAAAATGTGTCCACCACACAGGATAGAGCCACTGCTGAGCTCGCGGAGGTTTGAACAACCCAGGGGAGCATTCCGGCATTTCTTGAGAATGACCCACAGCTGGACACTGGGAAGATGACATATTCATCTTCCGACATTAAAGAATCATAGTTTTAAAAAACTGTTCTTTTGAAAGAATTTCTGACATCAGAGAAATGTTGTAAATACAAGTTCAGAGAGTCCATGCATATCCCCCCCCCAATGTCCTAATGTTATCAAACGAGTGTCCATAGAGCAAGGATCAGAGCAGGAAATCAGCACCCTAAAGCCCTTCTGACCTCCGTTGAATTAAGTTTTGTTAAAGGGAGTCCCCACAGTTTCTTTGCATCCGTAAGGGAGTCTTTCTGGACAGTGACTGTTCTGGTAGGAAGTGACTCAAAGGGAAACGCAATGGGGATGGATTTCTGATTAGGCGCAAAGCCTAGAGGTTCCTTAGAGCACAGCCGCCTTCGTCGGGTGAACTGGTCGAGTATGCGCACGATTGATATGAAACAGGCCCCCAACCCCACGCAGCACCGTCCCAGGGGATGTGTGTCCCGCTTCCCATCCCATGAGCCACCCACACGGCCACCTGAGCGAGATCTCATGGTCTGCGGTCAGCACACGGCCTGGGCCTGCGGCTCTTTGTCCATCTAGAGAAACTGGAGAGTGATCCGACTGAGAACGTGTAAACCTGCTGTTCATTTATGTTGATGGATTTTATTTCGGTCTTTATAAGCATAAGCTGCCCTGTTTATGAAATGAGGCTTAAAGCATTTAATTCCACCCCGAAACTGAAGCTGGACCCCCCCCCCCCACGCACAGGAATACAAAGAAACAGCTGGTTATCTTTAAGGGCCTTATTTTCTCCAGTCTCGCATAACCAATAACCTTGGTGATTGTTTTTATTCTGGGAAGGGAGTTAATCGTACACAGACTCAGTGGGGAGCGAGGATCAGTCAGGAAAACGCATCTTCTCGGAGGCTCTTGAGGGAGTAAGTTTTCAAGTCTCTCTCTGGAAATTCCGAAGGCCAGAGTTGTGTCTGTGCCGGCTCTTCTGCTGTATTCTGCCAACTAAAGTGTTTTTGTTCCATTCTTACCCAGCTTTGACCAGGGTAGAAATGGTTAAACATTTTATACATAGACTATTCAATACAGTGTTTTGAAATATAGATAAAAATACTGTCATAACACTTAAATGTAGAATTAGGAAGAAGTACTGAGATTGTACGTGACAATGTAATTATTTTGTAGAATGATTCTAAGTTCTTGTTTAGCTATTGGGTCTGTTCTTGGATCATTAAACAAGTACTTTAGATTCCAAAAAAATGTCTGAAAATGCCAAGTGCTTGTTGGCCTCCCACGGATGCAGCCGTTTGGGAGAAGAACTCCGTAGTTCCCATTAGAGGGGGGGCCACACACTTCACACGTCACCTCTTTCCCTTTGGCATATGGTCAACGGAAGTGTGTGCATGTGTGCGATAGGATATGCAGATAAAATGTTCAAAACAGCTTTATTTTAAAAAAAGGAAAACCAAGAAATGACCAACCTATTTGTCAACGTACGATGCATAAATGATGGTATATTCATACAACAGAACACTGTAAAGTAATCAAAATGGATAAAATATTACTCTCTGGAGAACATGCTGAAATCTAAGATATTATGTTGAGTGAAAGAAGGTGGAGACATGAGAACATCCTGAGTGTTCCTAGTTATATACTTTAAATACAAAACGTTCCCCCAGCAATCTTGATGAAACCCGTTATGTGATTGTGTGTTTGTATACTATATTTTTGGTTTATATATATATATATATGAATTATTATTATTACTATTATTATTTTTAATCCCCACTGGAGGATATGTTTTCACTGGTTTTTAGAGAGAGAGAGAAAGAGAGAAACATCGATGTGAGAGAGAAACATCCATCGGTTGCCGCCTGTGTGGGGATTGAACCCACAACCTAGGTAGGTGCCCTGACCAAGATGTGAACCCACAACCTTTTGGTGTACGGGATGACACTCTAAGCAACTCAACACCTGGCCAGGGCTTTTGTAATTATTCTTAAAGTCCCCTTATCATCTTCACAGGAGTTTGCAAATAGAGGGGCGGGGTCTCTGCTTCGGTATTAAGCGTATTTATTCTCATGTAAAGACACTAAAGGTGGGAGTCCCGATGGGCGCGGGGCCCAGTCTCCAGGGACCGATGCTCTGCCACATCCGAAGGACCTTGCAGGTCGAGGGTTCACCGTGTCCACCCCCCGCTGCCTCGAAAACTTTGAAGCCGCGTCCAGAAGGCTGCTTATTGCCAGCAAACCCGACCTCCGGCCCTTTCCCTCCCTGACCTGCCTGCTCAGTCTTGCTTCTGGAAACCTCTTTCTCACGTTTGTCGTCGTTGGAGGATTTTTAATTTTGCAAATGAGGGGAGCAGAAAAGTATTTTAAGAGTGGTGGTTCCTCAGGAAAGCGTTCACCCAACAGAGACCCAGGTTTATTTTCAGGTTTTCTGGATGGAACACCCAGGTTTCTGAGCTGGGAGGCGGGAACTGCTGGAGCGGGGACGGGGGACACACAGAACTGCGCCCCTGATGTCGGCTGCCCGGGGGGAGGCCTTTGTCGGCGTCTTTTCCCCCCGCGATTTATCTTCAGTTGCGCGTGCCCCCTGTTTATGGGAAATTTGCTCAGAGAATATGAGTTAGTCGCTCCTCTGTTTTGCTGCTATGGTTTTTCATCTGTCCTTGCCCCAAATTTTAAAGACTGTTTTTGTAGAAAAGTGAGAAAAGAAAAGCCAAGGACTGAGACACCAGCTTAAACAGGTTCTTGGTGCTGATATTTTAGTTCGAAACCAGCAAATATCAACATATAGAAGAATCCTGGAAATTCCTAGGTTATTTTTACTACTTGGCTTTCATACAATAAAAACCTAAAAATATTTTATATATTACTCTATTAATTGTGAAAGACACTATAAGCACTTATAGAGATAATTAGCAGCCATGATCCCTACTTCCCCAATGAACATAACATCTTTATCTATCGTCTGTGCAAACAGTTCAGAGTTAATTACATGGTTGTCCATCCTTAAGTGCTATCATTATTATATTTTTATTAATATATGGCAAACGGTACAGCTTAGCTTATAATAAGGAGTTGAATTATGAGTGGAGCCATAGAGAATTAAACAGTTGGAAGTCATGAGCTAAATGACTGTGAGGAAAATAATATCACATCGTTTAACTCGCCAGTGTTGCAAAATAGTTGATTTAGCTTTATTCTGTATGGAGATAAATACCACACACATTTATTTAATTTTCTACAAGTCAGATTTAAAAAAAAAAAAATGTTTAAAAATTATTTCCCACCCAGTAGCAGAGCTGGTGAGACGTGAAAACAAACCCCAGAAAACCAGCATATTGAATTAACTGGGAAATGGACCCAGAGGTCATGCTGGCGTCTCTAGTAGGTCTCCCCTGACCACCCCTTGTCCCGGGGGGGAGGTGGCCTCGTAACTGCCCAGTGGAAGTGCTCAGAGTCCCCTCTTGCCAGGGACAGCGTTGAAGCAGGAATAGAATTCCCGACCCTCAGAGGGTCTGCTGTTAAAGCCAGGGCCTTGACTGGGGAGAAACGAGAGCCTCAGCGTCGCGATGGAGACGCGCAGGCAGAGCCCGGTGACGCTGAGGACACTGACCCCACGTTCCACTCAGCCTTCCTGCGGCAGAGGCGCGAGTTCCACCTCCACGGCGGTAACCCTGTCTTTTTGCCCCAGAAGACGGCGGTGGCGTCCTCGGCCTCCAGGCTCATCTGACTCAGGTCCCAGCAGCCCCAGAGATGATCTGCAGCGTGTGACCTGCGAGGAGCTGCAATGCACCGAAAGGAGGGCGCGGGGCTCTCTCCGCAAACCAGCGAAAGCGTGGGGACTGGATGCGGGAATAGACATGAAGCGTCAGGAAAGTGGTAAAAAGAACATAAAGGTGGATGAGATCCAGTGCACTCATGTTGGCCCAAGAAGCGGGGGTTCTGCAGCTCACGTCGGAGCCTGAGGGGTCAGCAAAGGCTCTGCAGGTGGCCGACGCTGCATGGCGTTGACACGCTGGCACTGCCCCGGTGGTCTGCAGGGCAGCAATTTTCAACCTTTCTCAGCTCACGGCACACGAACGAATCACGAAATTCTGCGGCACGCCAAAAAACGTATGTTTTTGCTGATCTGACAAACTAGGTATAATTTTGATTCTTTCACACCGAATGGCTATTGTCATTGTTCTGCTTGACAGCCTGAGGGAACAGAGGCCAGTGCCCCGACGAAACAGTCAGGTGGCGCGCGTTTCAAAAATTCCGCGGCGCGCAGGTTGACGATCGCTGCTGCCGAGGGAGCGTCAAAGGCTTGGGGAGCCCTGGTTAGCGCGTTGGCCTGCGGACTGAAAGGTCCTGGGTTCGATTCCGGCCGAGGGCACATACCTCGCTTGCGGCTAGATCCCTGGCCTCGGCTGGGGTGTGTTCGGGAGGCAACCAGTCGGTGTGTCTCTATCACGTCGATGTTCCTCTCTCTCTCCCTTCCGCTCTCTGAAAAGCTATGGAAAAAGTATCCTTGGGTGGGGAATAATTTTAAAAAAGGCTTAAGGAGGTTGTAGTGTTAGGGGGACTTGTCATGTGAGACCCGGCCACCCACTGGGGTGGTGGGACACACTCTTCCTGGGAGGGCCACTCTCACTGAGACTGAGAAATACACTCGGAGGGGAGCCTTCACCTCCCTGAAGACCACTGTGGCTGCTTGTTGAGGGTCAGAAATAGCAGGGGAATAGCTGCCATTAAACTGAGGCCTTCAGGATAGTCAGGGTAATGCAGCCAGGGTAACTGAACCCCGAGACGGCAGCGGCCCAGAGCAGCGTCTACCTACCCAGGGCAAGGGCGTGTGGTCACCGCAGTGGCCCTGGGGCGAAGCAGCCATCGCAGCAGCGTGATTTGCAGGGGCCTGTGGTGCCGCTCGTGACTCCCTGGGCCCCAGAGGTGGAACAGACGAGCACGCTGCGGAATTCTTCCCCAAAAGCATTAATAGTTGTAATTCTAAAGGAATATTTATAAATTAAAATAAAAAGGAAGCAATTTACGAGGAGATAATATAAATGTCCAATAAACTCGTGGGCCAGTTGACTTAAACAAAGACATACCATTTCCAATGTTCTCATTACTGGGAGAGAAAATTCTGTCCCATTTTCCCCCTGGAATAGACGTGTCTCTGTACGTGAGGCCACGCTAGTTATCTGGCTGCGCTGATGTGCCCATTAACTACACATTACAATTCCTAAAAAGCGAAAGCGAGACCAGGAGGAAAATCCAGAGTCCACGTCTGAGAAAAACTCTTGGGCACAGCACCAGCCTTTAGCCGGGAAGCCCAGAAAAGGCTGAACACAGAACAGGTCCGTAATACTTGCTTTAAAAACGACTGTTTTTAAATCCTCACTGGAGGATATGTTTTTATTGACTTTTAGAGAGAGGAAGGAGAAAGAGAGAAACAACAGCGTGAGAGAAACGTCGATGGGCTGCCTCCCACACCCGCCCCAACTGGGGATCGAACCCACAGCCCACTGGTTTACTGGGTGATGCTCCAGCCAACTGAGCCACCCAGCCAGGGCGTGCTAAGCATTTTACAAGAGGAATTTTGATTAAGATTTGTCCAGTTTCTAAGCGGGGCAAGTCAGGAAAATAGAGAAAATGAAATTTTGTTTTTCTTCATAGAAATTCCGCCAGCAAGAGCAGAGTGTTCCCCCGGGCTCCCCTTCCTCTTACACCCCACAGCCCTCAGCAGCGACACCACGGAGAGCACTAAGGGGAAAGAAGAAGGACGTCATACGAACCCTGAGAACCCGCAGTGCCAGCCCTGCGCCCTGCCAGCCCCAGCGGTTGATGGTGCGGATAGAGCAGGTGCGTAGGTGCCCAGCCCGGGAGGGTGTCAGTGCAGAGCTAGGACAGCCCAGGGCTCCCCCATGTCTGTGCACTTACTAACTCTCAATGCAATGCCCCCCACCTGGCGCAGCTGGAGTGGGGGCCAGGGCACCCAGCGGCCCCTCAGCGAGCTCTCATGGACAGACGGGCAACCCACAGGGCTGGGCAAGGCTCCTGTGTCTAACGTTGAGTTGCTGGTGGTGAGAATTTTGCGTGATACGCAAAGGAAACGAAAGGCTCTTTGCCACATAACTGATCACCTCTTGGTGTACAAAGGGAAGCGGGACTAAGTGCCTCAGCAGAGCTTGAAAACGGGGACCAGAGCCCGGCCGGGCGTGGCTCCGCGGTTGAGCATCGACCTGGGATCCAGGCGATCGGGGTTCGATTCCCGGTCAGGGCACAGGCCCGGGTTGCGGGCTCGATCAATGACTCTCTCATCATGGATGTTTCTGTCTCTCTCTCCCTCTCCTTTCCTCGATCTGAAATCAATAAAGATATATTAAAAAGAAAACAGGGACCAGATAAACGATGGTACTGTCTGAATTTTAATGGCATGAGAAAGGAATGATACATGATATGTAAAAATACCAGATACGATTCTATCCCAAGTACACTGCAGCTTTCAGATCCTCCTCCCCAGCGGCTTCATAGAGACCAGCGCGAAGCCGTGGCACCCACCACGCTTCCCGGTCAGCTCTCTCCCTCCCGACTCCTCTGTTCTTGACTCCAGGGTTTCACGGCTGTGCCACCCGTCACCTCGTCTCCTGGGGAAACAAAGGGCATCTTGTGTCTGAGAATAAAAGGTTTCTCACCGGGGTGACCTTCTTTACCATCTTTTAAGAAAGGCCTTGTTACAGTCTAACCTCTGATTTCTTAGACCTGTTTCATTCAAATCACAAAAAAGTCTCCTCTGCTTTACCACTGACCTTCACGACCTCACCTGTGACCTAAGAGTTACCGCAAAATGAATTCTGGAATATCCAGCTCTCTTAGCATCACCGTTCCTCCTTCCAACTCCCTTACTCCTGCATTTTCTGTTTTGTAAATACGGATGTTTCCGTTTGTTCACCAAGTTCGGCATCCCGATTGTGACTTTATTTCACTCCTACGAAGCTTCTAGCAATGGCGCAATGATCCTGCTGACGTTCAGACTTCCACGAGTTGGGTCCATGTGACCATCTGCCTTTTGAGCTTATACAGCTGGGACTCTGGGCCCAAGGAATAGTCAGAATAGTATGATTTACTCAGGGCTAAGAAAGAAAACCCACGTAACTTAAGAAGAAACTATTTTCAGATTTACGCCATTATAGGCGGGTGTCGACCCTGCCCAACAATCCCATGATGTGCGCTTATCTAGAAGCCCCTTCCCTACCCTGCAGAGGTTATCACAGAGCTTCTCATTCAAACCCAGGTCCATCTCCTCCACCTCCCACTCAGCAAATCGTTGAAAGCAGAGACTAACCAGGAAGCCTCCTCTTACATTCTAGTCAAGTTAATTATAGGGCCAATTAATTAACTTGATATGCACATAATAGGATAGGAATAGACATAAGTCGGCTCGGTTCAATACAGAGTCCAAAACGCAGAACAAAATACATATAAAATAAGTTGCAGAATGAAGGTGGCATTTCCTAGCCGTGGGGACGTAGATAGATTGTTCAGTATATGCTGTGAGAACTCTTGAGCAGCTAAATGCTTTTATGATGCAGTCATGTCTACACTCAAATAAACTCTCCTTCAATTTAGATCTCTGGAAGTACCGAGCTGCCCGTGGTCCTCAGGAAATTACTGCCAACGTTATATCTCCAGGCCACTGAATATTATAATTCTTCTACCTCGAGCTGCCTCGTAGGATTTTATCGCAAACTCTACCTCACTATGCATTTTTAGTCATTTCCAGCTCCCTCAGAATGACTTTTTCCCACCTCCTGGGCCTCCACTGGGACTTGGGTATTTCCCTGTTATTTCATTGTTTATAAACACGCTCTGTTCATGCCTGAAATTCCCCCCAGTTGCGAGGAATGTGTTACTTCCCATTTTGATTGGAAACTGTTCATTCTACAAACATTTATTGAGTGTCTACTATAAATGTAGAGGATGGCGTGAGATACGGGGGACAGAGCGGTGATAAATAAGACCAAGGGCCTGCCCTCCGTGGTTTCACAGCCCACTGGCTGAGGCAGTTTGACCTGCAGAAAAATTTATCATATAAAAGGAAGGATCAGAATGCACTTACCCTGAAAAACAGAGCCATTAGGGATGATTTAATAACAGAGTGTGATCATATTAAGGGTGGGAAAGGAGATGCATTAAACAGCTCTCTGTCTTTCTGAAGACCTGGGAAGACTATTAAGTACCAAATGAAAATGATGTTTCTATAAATAGTTGCTACACAAAATAGGTTAGCTCAGGGTGCACAATTATTTCTAGTGCTGTTTCAAAACAAGAATGGACCAACCTGCATATAATTTTTTTCTGAGCAGGAATTATGTGGAAGTACTTTTTTCTTTTGCACATTACTTTATGGATACTTAATAATTTCAGTTTTATGAGTGCTTGACAATCAGTTCAAAAGGATATTTATTTGGATTAATCTTAAAATTTAATGATACCTACTTGAAAGTGAATGATAACACATATTGTAAGGCTCTCTTGTATAAAATATTTATGGAATCCTAAAAGGGCTCTTACACATTTATGAGTATTCAAATGTTTCTGTTCAGTTATTACACTAAAGATAACTGCAGAATGTCACTCCTATTCCAGGGGATTATATGCATACGATCTTCGATGCAAAGTCAAACTTCAAAAAACTAGATGAATTCAGACCTTTAGAAGTTGTCACATTTGCATATAAATTTAAACTCTGCCCCTGAGCTATAAGAATAAATTAATAATCCAATTTAAATATTTGACAGACATGCCTTGTAAGAAATATGGTATTGAAAGATATATTGTAGTCAGAATGTAGTAGGAAAGATATTCTGCCTAATGACATTTAATTTACTGTCACAAAGACAAGTATATAGAGTTCATGCAATTTGCGTTATGGATTTAAAGTCCACACCTTTAATTAGGAAATCTGCCCTAAGGCAGGGTAATACTCTCATTCACAATTAAGGCTAATTCATAAAGTTAGTGATGGAGAAGGAAAGAGATTCTGTTTGAAACAGAAAGTTAGGTAAAAAAAAAAAATCCAACAATGTTTGCTTTTTAAAATTTTACTTTCCAATTACAGTTTACATTTAATATTGCTTTGTATTGGTTTCAGGTGTACAGCCTAGCGGTTAGACAAGCATATATGGCACAAAGTGGGTCCCGATATCTCCAGCGCCCACCTCGCACCACACATGCAGCTATGTTTCTTTAGGTAGGAAATTTGAAAGAAGCACATGCCTCAGTACAACTTAAAAAAAAAAAGATATGTCTTTATTGATTTCAGAGAGAGGAATGGAGAGGGAAAGAGAGAGAGAAACATCCATGATGAGAGTCATGGATCGGCCGCCTCCTGCACCCCCCACTGGGGATGGAGCCCGCAACCCGGGCCTGCGCCCTGACCGGGAATCGGTCCAGTGACCTCTTGGTTCATGGGGCGATGCTCAACCACTGAGCCACACCAGCTGAGCCCATCTGAGTCATGTACCTTCCTGTCTACCTGTGACCATAAGTTTTTATGCATTAAGACCCTTTCTTTCCAGATGTTCACTTTTTTCCCTCCTCATTTGAGTTAACACGTGATCTCATCCCAAAGTCCCACTGTCCCTCCCCAGGTCATGCTGTGTGTTCTTCAGAAATCCCTCTTGTAAATTGCTGATCCTCTATCAGCTCAAAGGTGTCCTCTCCTCTGTTAAAACACAATAGCAATAAGATTTTTACCACCGCCAGGAGGTGTGGCGTCAGTTGTGTAGCATGTGAGAAACTGAAATGTCCCCGGGTGGACGCTAACACGCAGGCCTGCCTTGCGGTTTCCCATGGACACAGGGCTCCTGAACAGAGGAAAACACTGCGTCACTCCAGGTAAAAGCAGTCGGTGGGGTGTCGGCATGATCCCTCCTTCCCTAACGTAACACAATGGCCCATGGATCCTGCACACGCAGAGGGTAGTGTCCTTGCAGAGGGACACGGGGCTGGGGATACGCCACTTCCTCGTGAGTGAAATTCCTGCCCTTTGTTGCCTAATTCCTCAAGTTTGTTCACTGGACACACAGTCCTGAGATGTGGCCCAGATCGAAGTGATGAGGTCCCGCCTTCTTAGAGCGTTAATCAAGAACAGGCAGGGACGCTTGGGGCTCAGGGCAGACTGTGTCTCCCATTGATGTCCTTCAAGTCCAATAAGTTGGGACATGAGAGAGGGCGTCTCCCTCTGAGTCACAGGGTGCTTTTCTCCTAAACCTTGAGGGTGCAGGTTTGGGGTATAAAGGAGATCAGTGCAATAAGCAGACAGATTAAGTAGTTTGCCTGTGATTACAAAGCCAACTAGTGCAGGAAGAATCAAATTCAGGCATTTCTTAAATATTATCCTTCACTGCCTCTAGAAAAAAAAAAGTGTGGGTTAGACAGAATAAATATAAATATATATATATATATATATATATATATATACTTTTTTTTTTTAAAAAGGAAGGCTGAGAAGCCACAATCAATCATTTCTTTTAGATTTCATTTTTATTCCCACATTACTTCCTCTTTCCATATCTTCTCAACTTCCGGACAACGTTTAACCTTGACTGATTCCTCCCCCGACAGAGCATCTCGTATCATGGCTCTAAAACATTTATTTCCACCTGAAAGTCATTTACAGTCAACTCAGTAGCTGACATCGAGCGCTGCTGATGAATGTGTGTCAGCTGTGGACTTGCCAGAAACATGCCTGCTGTATTTCTTTCAGGCATGGCAAAATGATCTTATACACGTGCTAATTACACTTATTTCATTGTTGGGTAGTTCATAAACATAGTAAAAATCATTTTATCCTGACATATGATTAATTTTCAACTCCCCAAAGCAAAGTTTTCATATCTTCTGAAAGAAATCTTCAGGCAAGCGACCAGTTCTTGAGTTCAGTGATGGCCAATGTCAGCACATGCTCTGATAACACATACTAATTACTAAGCGTGTTATAATTTTCTAAGAAGCAAGAAAAAGTGCTAAGAATTTATGTATTTAGAGATGTTTTGTTATTGAAAAGAACATAACTGACATTGATACCCTTTTTGGTGAGAGCTGAGCACAGCAGTGGGGATGTGAAAGCCCCTTTTGTATTTGGCCACCTCCATGTCTTATGGAAACATCTAGACTCCCTTTCATTTTGGAAACTCCCCTCCTGACAGTCTCTCCTTTTCGTCTTGAGGTCATCTGATTGTAGCTTTGAGTCCCTGTTCCTGCTCTCGAGGTTTCTGGAAGTTATAATAATTATTATAACTGCGCCTCCATTCTGTTATCTGGCCCTTCCTACTCAGAAACTTGAGTTAGTTCAGTATGGATTTCGAACACCCACAGCCGACAGCATTATGAGTTATACAGAACGTTGAGCCAGGTAAGGAATGTTGTGCGGTAAAGACCCTAAAAGGTGAAACAAGCTGATTTGAGGTCTGTTTTCCTTACACCCTGAGCTGCAGACCTTTTCACAAATCTACACTATGGTGTAGCCTGTCCCAAGTCCTTGACCAGCTTTACCATTATTTTTTACCACCTCAGTATATGGAGCTCTTTGGTGCAATGATACTATTATCCTTGAGCTCTACCCTTCACACTTCTGTAAACAGAGAGAGAAATTCACTCCATGCCTGGACACACTGTATTTGGCAGGTGGCTTCTTCCTTAGGGACAGGGAGAGATGCTCTGGCCAGGTCTCCCCTGCTCACACACTTCTCACTGTTTTCAAAATTCAACATCTCTTCTATCAGTATTTTTGATAGTTACGGATTAAGAATTTGCTTAGCCTAGAAATACAAAGGTGAAATTCATAAGCTTCATATAAAATTTTGCAAAAAAAAAAAAAAAATCTGTTCAATCTTTGATTTGGAAGAAATAGAATTTTCCTGTATTTTCAGAGAAAAACAAACCTAATGAGTTGATTACAAAGAATCATTTAGCAGAATGAGGGGCACATGTTTGTGCAAAAGCTAAGTGCCGTTGTAAAAAAATGTTCTCCGATAAATGATTTTCACCAATTGAGAATTGTTAACATGATGTTCACGGAAATGGTTGCGAGGAATATCAGATCTTGAACATTTTCTTGAGTTACCACCTTCTCTGGAACACTAGGAGAACTGGGTCAGCCGCGTGTCAGTGGGAATCTGTGCTGCCACAATCACTCTCGTTGTAGCCACAAGGCAACTCTGTCCCGGAATCTATATTTATTAATAGCCTTGATAGGGAAGCCAAGAGACTCCCAGTGGGGTTTGCTTTACTCAAGATTTCTTGAGGAAATAAGATGCCTTAAAATATTTAACTGAATAGATCTCCAAATAGTTTTTCTGTAGCCTCCTTGACGTGCTGGCATTAGCACAAGCATGACACAATCAGGGCACTTTCACCGGCTAGAGTCCAGGGATGAGCCTCAGACCAGTCAGGGGGTGACCTGAGGCTGAGAGCCCATCCATCCCAAGGTTTAAATAGTGGTGAGGACCCTTTCCTGTCTTCTACCCAAGATTGACAATAAAGGCATCTGTTCCTCTCTTTTCTCAATCCAACTCAAAGTATCAAAAGTAGTAAAAAGAAATAATTAACCTCAGTGAAATTAGGAAACAAAGCTCCGTATCGAAAACCATGAAGCAAACACCACAAAATACCCGTCAACTTGGCCCAAACTCCAGGAGGAACTTGGAGCTGATGACATCCATCTCGAATCTCAAGAAAAATACTGACTCTCCGAAGGTGAGTGACATCGCTTCACAAAGATTTGGAAAGACCCATGTGAAGAGGGAGTGCACGTTCCCCCCTCGCAAGAAGGAAACCTAAAAGAATAAAATTTCCTTAGAACTGATTATTCAAGGGTGGTTCTCGGCAGAAGGTCAGAAAAAGAGGGAAGGAGGGAGGGGAAGACAGAGAAAGAGAGAGAGAGGAAAGAAAAGATAAAGAAAAAAGTGTCTCCAAATCCTGATCCCCTGAGCAGTTCCTAAAACTCATGGATAATTGGACAGCAACATGGACTATGGTCCTTCAATAACCAAAAGCAAAGAAGATCTGATATGAAAAGCACTCCACCAGAGCAGGGACTCTTCTGCAAACCCCTGGGGGGCACATAAAAGACACTTGAAAAGGGATTGCTCTGAGAAACTCCATTATGTTCATAATTAACAAAAATGGCCTCTCGCTTCGCATCAGGCCAAACTGAAAGCCCCGGGGAGCTGGGAGCTCGTGGGGAGGGGTGCCGAGCCAGGGGGGCTTTGTGGGCACGTATTTTAGAGCCTCGGTGCGGATGACTTCATAAGTGTCTATACCATTTTATGATTCACGTCTTTGTTACAGAGGTTTAACAGACTAAAAATTCCAAGAGACATCAATGCAAAAATATGTCCATTACTTAACTTGATACATATGCATTTATTCGGAAGCTCCCTTCTCTCGCCTTAATAGGAGGCGTGGGGTGAAGAGCAGCGCGGGAGCTCTTAGCAGGGCCTGTGGAGATAGAGCAGCTTGGCTGGGATTCCAGCTCTGGGAGCCCCAAGAGGGACGTCAGGCAAGTGATTTAGTATCTCAGAACTCATTTGTACGTCTCTATAATTGGGCCGGTCCTACCTCTTTTACAGAACCTATATGATAAATGACAAAATGTATGCAAAACATCTAATACTATAGTTGGTATTACTGTAAGTGCTTAACAATGGGTGGCTGTTAATATAACTTTCGAATGAGTTCAGTTAAAATATCGATCGATTTGTCAAAATGCTTACTGTAACGACTTCTATTTTACCCGGTTCTATAAAATTTAATACTGTTATGAATTGAGGAGATTTTATTTTAGGGACAGTGGTAATAATGAGGCTCAGCTCTACAAAGCCTATTATATTTCAAAATTAAATAGTTCTTGAAAAGAATTTTCTTCTTACTCCATGAACATAGGTCTCAAAAATCAACTTTACTCATAGTCGAAAGCATGCCTTATTACTATGTCAACAAACAAAATATGCCAGCCCTCGACTTAATAATATGCTTTAATTTTTATGCCCTGGTACTTATCAGAAGCTCAATAATTCATCTTTATATTCATAGAAATATTTATACAGATGTATTGATATGTACATATTTTGATTTTGGAATATCATATTCTAGCAATTTTAGGAAAAGTCAGCTATTCTGAAAGAAATATTTTGTAGAACTAGTAACTTTAAATGTTCAGTAAAAAAATACATTAAAATCTGTTAAGTAAAGGCACTGACCATAATATTTCTGTCAGCGCTTAACTTTTTCTGGGTGACTGCAGCTCAAAGACTCAGCCCTCAGCTGGTAAGTCCCCTGTGTCCATTTGGACATGTGGTCAGCCCTCCCCACTCTGTCATGCCAAGGACACGTTCTACTTCTGTGACACTCTCTCCTTTCCTGTTCTAAACCCACACCTTGTATTTTGAGTAGATGGTTAAGGTGGATTGGAAAATACCAAGGACAGAAGGAACTCAGCATGCTGACAGGATTCACAAAGGAGACTGAAGCTCAGGTCAGGGTCCTGGACTCACAGATGCTCCCAGAGCTGGTCCTGTTTAGCTCGCCGGCCCATGCCCATGGTATTTTACTTGGCGGACACCCCTGGCTGCCCTGGCATGGCTTCTAATTTTGCACTTCTCCCTGGTCAACAGGTAGACTTCATATAACAGTACATATTTTCCTGCAGACCATTTAAAACTAGATTCGGTAGGAGGGACATGAACATGAAGATGCCCATTTGAGTCCACACAACATGGACATAATGCCATCGCAGATTTTTCTGTTGTTTTTATAGCAAGCACATTTAAAACAGTAAAGAGAAACAGTTGAAATTAATTTTAATAATATATTTTATTTCAGACAAGACCTACAAAATATTATAATTTCAACACGTAAAGAACGTTAATATTTGTTTTTGTTTTTTTAAAAAATATATCTTTATTGATCTCAGAGAGAGGAAGGGAGAGGGAGAGAGAGAGAGATAGAAACATCAATGATGAGAGAGTCATTGATCGAGCCCGCAACCCGGGCATGTGCCCCGACCGGGAATCGAACCCCGATCGCCTGGATTCCTAGGTCGACGCTTAACCGCTGAGCCATACCCGGCCGGGCTGTAAAAATTTCTTGTGACTCAGCATGAGGAGACGCATGGAGAGGCCTGGATTTTACTCTCGAATCCCATTGACTCCCGGTCTGGCTGCTGTGCTGCTAGTTGACGTGGTCCCCCCTGAGCGCCCCTCTGTGACCACAGTCCCTTCGCCTAAACCACTCGCTCCTTCAGCCACGGCATCAGCCTTCTCCTTCAGCTCTTCCAAAGCCCCCTCTCTCACCAATTTTATTTTTATTAAAAAAAAATTAAAAGAAAGGGAACAGAAAAGGGCAAACGGCCGGAGAGCTGGTGTGCCGAGTGCTGTGGAATCGCGCTAAGCCCTGTCCTGACTGTAAAAGAAAATCAATTCAGAAAGTATTGACTTGGAAGAACTTAATTGCGCATAAAATTAATTTATGGATGACTCTCCCTGGGGTGTGGGACAGGAGGACGGATGAAGCCGGCCTGATGTGGTGAACTCCGGGCAGCAGGGACAGGGACCCGGGGAAGGGGCGGCGGGGCCCGGGAGGCCGCGGGGCTTCGCTCCCGCTACAAGCCTCCCAGCTGGGTTACGAGCGCCGGGCGGCTGGAAGCTGTTCAACAGCAGCAATTGTAGACAAGCCTAAAATGAAAAATAGTTAAATTGGATTATATTTATTTGACCGTTTGGGTTAATTCTTGTAGCGCCTTTTTCTCATTTGCCCAGTTTCAGATCTTTCTTTCCTGCTCAATTTAATCCCATCATTCGGTTCCTGGTGAGACCCTTCTTTCTAGCTTTTTTTCCTTCTTTTTTTCTTTCACTGTGTTGGCCAAGATATTTAATATAATGAAGTGTCCAAATGGAGACGGCTGGCATTTTCGTCTAGGGTGCCGTGAAATTTCGTGACATCTTGCGTCGCATCTACTGAAATGATCACGTTACACCCACTAACATCGTGATGGACGCGCGTCGTCTTCCAGGGGTTACATTCACTCTCCTTCTCTGGGTTCAAAACGTTTTGATAACACGTTTCTGTTCTTTGCACTGTTATTTCCTTCCTTCTGCTTTCTTTGGGTTTGCTTAAATGTTACTTCTGAAAGTTCTTTTTAGAAATAACATTTACTTATCCATATCGAGATGGGGAGAATTGGTCTGAATTGTGTGTTTTTCCCTTGTCCAAAAATGCTTAGAAGACATTCAACAAATACGTCTCAAATGGATTTAGTAGAATAACTGTGTGAACTCTGACACCCGTGAGCATATCCCTTTAAATATAACCATCAGAAAGAATGATTTATTCAACAGGACGACCAGGGCTCTAGTATTTTCAGTTATTTTGCTACATTTGTCGCGTCTAAATTTTCAGTGACCTCACACTCAAAATATGTTTTTTAACAGCCGAATGCTGCGCGTTTTCTGTCATGCACGGGAAATAATACGAAAACACACAAAATTCAAAGACTTTACGGTTGGGGATGGGAAGGGAGTATGGAAGGACATACACGTAGATTCAAGGCAATCGGCACATGGCGAGTGTTTCCCTTTCCTACTGAAGTTCATGCCCCTTCCCCTCTCACCTGTGTCAGGAGCTCCACCCTCTGTCACCCTGTCCTTCCCCGTCGCCAGCGCTTCACAGTCTTACTTTTGCCCCCCCCCATTCAAAATTTGGTGGAAGCTTCCTCCGACCCCCTGAAACCAGCCCAGAGAGCGTTCGGGCTTCTTCATCGGGGCGACTATTGTCTACGCCCCGCGTCCCTCAACGACGCTTCACGACCTCCTTCCTCCCTTTACCTCCCTGCCCAGGACACTCCTACTGTTTTGGGGTTGGTGCTTTTTAAAAATATTCTGTTTGTGCTTCTTCTGTTATGATTTAATTTATTTGCACAAATTAAATTATTGCCTCTATAATGGTGGTTTGATACAAAGCTATCGACTGTTGATTTCTTGCCTGGCCCAGAGACACAAATTCCAAATTACTTGCAGAACAAGTGCCAGGTAGATTTTCAATGAGCTTCTCAGCTCCAAGAGGCTGAAAATGGTACTTTTTATCTATTAACTGCCACTATCTGCTTCCACGTCTGTTTTCTGCCGGTACTTCCTGCTTTATCAATGTCACAAAATATTCTACCATAAACAGTCCCGAGGAGTCAGGGACGTTATTAATGCGAAAGCAGGGAACAGATGAAATTCAAATTAGATGAGCTTCTTAAGACAAGCGGAGAAAATAATAAAACACAGGGAGACACGTCAACAGGCTCTTTCCATTTCCACTTGGAGGGAGCCGGAGGTCCCCATTTGTTCTAACAAGTAATAAAGTTGGAAAGCCTGAAAAATCAGCAGCTCCTCTGGGGTTCATGAGCGAGGGGAGGGCACAGGGAAAACCATCCGAGGGCTGCAGAGACCGACGGGGTTGTTTGTCCTTTGCTATTGAGTTGTCTGATTTGTTTTTGCACATTATAGATAGTAGCCCCTATACTGTTGGATATATTGATTTGCAAATACTTTCTCTCACTTCATAGGTTGCCTTTTAATGTTGCAGATGGCTCCCTCTGCTCTGCTGAAGGGTCTGAGTTTGGTGTCGTCCCACTGGCTTGTTTTGCCTCTGCTGCTTTTCCTTTTATGTCAAATCCACAAAACATGCTGCAGAGACCGATGCCAAAGGCTTTCCGCTGTATGTTTTCTTCTAGGAGTCTCACGGTTTCAAGTCTTACGTTTAAGAGTTTAATCCACTTGGAGTTGATTTTTGCGTGTCGTGTGCGATAGGGGCTCAGTTTCATTCTTTCGCATCTGAATATCCAGTTCTTGCAACGCCGCTAATCGGAAAGGGGGTTCTTTCCCCCGGGGTGTGATTTTGGCAACTTTGTCAAAAATTCACTGACCGCATATTCCCGGTCCATACACAGAGGTTGTTTGGGAATCTCTGCTGTGTGCCGTTGGCCTATGCGTCTGTTTCATGTCAGCACTATATGGCTTCTACTCCGTATAGCCTTGTTATTGAGCATGAAATCGGGGCGCACGATACCCCCAGCTTTGTTCTCACTCCCCATCGGCTTGGCGTTTCACGGTCTTTTGTAGTTTCGTAACAACTGTAGGTATTTTTTCTGTCTCTGTGATAAGTGACTCTGCAGTTTTGATTAGGATGACATGAAACCTGTAAGTCAGGCTGTAATACGGATGTTTTAACAACGTTAATTCTTCCACCCAGAAACGCAGGGAGCTTCCCGCTTATTTATGTCTTCTTCAGTGTCTTTCATTAGTGTTTTATGGTCTTCAATGTACACATCTTTCATCTCCTGGATTAAATTTATTCATGAGCATTTTATTATTTTTTATGGTGTCATACATGGGATTCTAAGGCTCACAGACAGGTTTAAAAACGGATAAAAAAAAAGATATCATGCTACTACTAATGAAAAGAAAGGCGTTGGCGCTCCACCGACTTTAGGTAGAACGGGCGTCCACGCGAGGCAACGTTCGGGGCTGCGCCACGTGGTGCGGACGGGTCACATCTCGGGGAAGACACAGCGGGCCTGTGCCAAAGCCCCTGAGCCCCGCGCCCGCGCGTCAGGCTCGCTCAGGCACGACCGGCAGAGCTTCGAGGGGAACGGATGGACCCGCTGCGACAGCCGGAGGCGTCAAGCGGCCCCTTTCAGAGGCGGAGAAAATCCGCAAGGACACAGCCGAAAGCTTCGACAACAAAGATGAGCCAGTTTCAAATATTTTTTTCCTCCAAACAACTTCTTGTTTTCTGCGCCCTCCTAGGCTACCACTTCACTCCGATTTCCGCCACTGCTGCCGCTGAGGCCGTCACCGGTGACGACGGTGGCAGCTGATGGACGTCGCGCACGGTGTGTCAGGGACGGCTGGGGGCTTTCCGTATGTTTATTTAATTCACCCTCACGGGAGGGAACCGAGACCCCAAGGCCCTGTGTGCTTTGCTTCGCTTTACACTGCTTAGGGCAGGTTTGGGGTTTAAACTGTAGCAGCCCGTGTCCAGAGTCCAATAGCTGTCCATGCGGGGAGCTTTTCTTTTTATTTTTTTAAAGCACTTGAACAAGCAGATGACACGGCTGTAGGCATGTTTCTATTATATGAAGAAGAGATTGCTAGAAACGGCCTTAAATGTTGATGAATTGCTCCTCTCCCACAGTTTTATTGGTGTCGGGAATCTTATCCTAAGGTTCTGTGGCCAGCGTCCCGTTTCCTGCTGAGCAGGTAGCCACCTCCCAGAAACTCCACCTGCCACCAGCTGTCAGGTTCCCCGGGTGCTCCCCTATGTTTAAGAAAAATACAACAGATTAAAATCTAAAGAGTCAGCCATAACCTCGATGCAGCAAATGCATCTGTTTGAGAGTCCTTATGGATGTTGTATAAGTCAATTTCTTTCAAATTCCCATTTCTAAAATTAAAAGAAGCATGTTTCACTATTAAATGATAAGTTTCCAAATATTTCCACTCTCCCCTAGCTGTGATTTTTATTTCTATACATCTTCCTGGTATTATCTGCTGCGTGGATTATAAACGGCTTCTGCATACATCTTCTCCGTGGTAAAATTAATGCCAGTTCAAAATACAGCTTTATCATATTATGGGAAAAGATAATTAAGTCATTCTGTAACCTTGGGCAGGTAATAAAACTTCTCTGGACTTTCATTTGCTCATCTGTACAATAAAGGTGTTGGAATAGATTATCTTAAATGTCCCTCCCAGTTCTGCCATTCTGTGTGATAAGCTTTAAAATAAACCAACTCACCGCCCATTTAGGGATGTCTCCAATAACAGGATAGTCACGACTTCCATTTATGGGTGACATGACCTTTAATGACCTTGAGATAACTTCTTAAGATCCACACTTTACAGCTAATAGACGCACTCGCATTTAGCTCCATTTAACATTATGGCATCGGGAGAAAGAAGAATTGGCTCTGTATCCAATTCTTGATATTTTATAGTCTCTACTTCTAAAAATCTATAGCAGCAATAACAACGTAATAAAGACTTTCTCGTGTGTGCCACTCACAGTTAAAAGTTAGTTCAAGGATGCTGCACCAGTGCTGTCTGTAAAAAGAAATGAAAATGAAACTAAAAAGATCTTAGGGAAAAGGTCTGTTGGTATTTCCTCGGGGTGCATCAGGCTGGAGGCTGTTCTTTCTCTCAAAAATCAGAAAAGCAGACAAGCCCCCCCTGATCCTGCTGAGAGGGGAGAGCATGGGGACCCCCGGACGCGCAGGACAGAGCAGAGCAGGGAGCAGGGGTTCTCATCCGCGTGTCCGAGCCCAGCTGCGAGAAGGGAACTGGCTACTGCACATAACAAAATACATATTTTTTTAATGACCTAGCAGGTCAGAAGAGATCAATACCTGTAGATGGGTAAACCAGGGCATCTCTTCAGGAAAAATGGAAGATGGGCTAGTCTCCTTGAGGGGCGTAAGGTCAGCCAGCAGAGCGCTCACAGTGACCACGAGAAAAATACCTGCGGGGGTGCCGACCCCACCAAGGTCACGTCGGCCGGGGGCGCGTGGGACCTGGTCTTGGTGCCCAGATGGCAAGAGAAAGAAAGGTGCATGAAATGTTAGGGTGCAGAAGGTTACACAGGGGGCTGCAGATCCTCACACGGGGAGGCGATGAAAAACCCACCGGGGTCCAGGACCACGCTACTCAGGGGTGGGAGTTCACTGCTGTGCACAGAGGGAATCCGAGGCCACTGCGGACTGTCAGGGGGACTGAGGGAAGCCACAGGGTGTGACATAAAAAGCCTTGACCATTTCTTAAGATGCCTGTTGAGAAAAGAGTACAGAATAAAATATAAAATAAAAAAGACAATGCCTGTATAAGACAGAAGTTCATAAGTTTTGGAAAGCAGCCGCACCACACGATGAACTGATAAATACATGGCCTCCGAAGCCCCTCCCTGGGGATTAGGACCCACAGGCGGCCACGAGGGCCCGGATCTCTCTAAGCTCTCGGGCGGGCCACATGCCTCCCGGGGTAAGGCCTCCGCCCTGGGCTGGGAGTCCCACGCCTTCACATACTGTTTATAAACTCATGGGTGTGTGCTCATTAGCGATGCTTGCTTTTCAACATCCTAAGAGCAATGTGCAAAGTGATTAAAACAGGGCTGGACACGCTGCAGTCACTCGGAAATGTTTGCTGTACCTGCTTATAAACTCTCATGCGGAAACAAATATGTGCCACGCATGTAGATGTACGTGTGTGGATTCGTCTGAGTAAATTAGGTCACATGAACAAAGTGGGGCAGAACCTCCTGGATTGCTCTTAAGCAATATTTTGTTGTTTTGAAGGCTGTGAATTCTAAATATCTTGTCCTGAGCCCAGGAGAAGATTACAGAGTGACCCGAGCTCAGGCAGGGAGCCCAACAAAATGCAGGCCTGTCCTCAGCAGCTACACAAATCACATTCCCCCGAATTGCATAATATAAATAAATATACTAAAATAGAAGTGAAGACAAGATCAGTTTTAATAAGAAAAATTGCTTTGCCTTGGGATCTTTGGGGAGTTACCTAACGGCTAGTGGCATATTAGGTCTGTCCTTTTAATCTTTTCATCCATTCCGACCACTGTGATAAAGTTCTCTTGTGCTATTTAACTGCAGCATTAAGGAAGCTGATGGGTCCACAGCAGGCAGGGTCAGTTGTATCAACCTTTAAAACATCCGAATTAAGATATTTTTATCCCAACCACTAAAGGAGAGAATGACCTCAATGTGTATTCCCCGAGGGGGAAAATGGGCAAGTTAGTCTAATTAAATTCTCGATAAGATCTTCAAAGCTTGAGAGTCATGAAACATAATCGAAAATCTAGTTTTCAGTTTAATTTCCCCCAAAGTTACTGCGAATGCTGTTCACTGTGAGTGTGATCTGTCCAGCGCAGCAGCTACACCAGGGGGAGGCTGTCCTCTGGAGCAACAGTTAATTCCAGTGACCTAAGTATTGAAAAGTGTGGCTTCTTGTACGTTCCCATGATCAGCATTGCAAGGGACACTTGGCGGTCTGAGGACACCAGGATTTCAGTTGGTAGCTCCAAAAAATAACGTATGAAGTAACTACTATCTGTTTGATGACAGGGTTGGGAGACCGGGGACATAAGATTGCTTATAACTCAAGGAAAATCTGTGCAGAACGAGTGATAGCTTCAGTGACGGGAGAGCCTCTCCTGCCGTCCCGTCCATTTCTGCTGCGTGACCGGTGATCACAGACACCAGTGAGACTTGCTGATTTGGGAGCAACTTCATGGAAGGATTGAGACGTAGAAACTCTGAGAACGAAGCAAAAACTGCCAGCTGGCTTGTGACCCATGCGGTCCTTTATTTTCAGCATAATATTCTTTTTGCGAATTATATTCCCATTGAAGTATACATGTTAAATGATTTCCAAGAATCTAACATTGTGGACATTATTGCTACTTATTTCCCCTAAACATTTGGATCTTTCCCGGTCTTTTTGTCTTCCGTGATTCTGTTAGTCTGCTGCAATATCTCCCCTCAGCTTCTCTTTCTGGCAAATGTTCATTTATACAGAGTTTTTTAAAATTCAAAGTAAATTACCCAATCTCTTATAAATCAGTAGTAATTTATATAGCCTACATTTAAAAAATGTGTCTTAAAATGATTATTTTCATGATTTTCTTTTTCACTAAATATGATTTCTGGAGTACAAGTATCCTACCTTATATATGTTTATAACTATCAACATTCTAAAATTTATTAGATGCTTCAAGAGTAAATGAAACATATTTATCTTGATTAAAAGATACACATTAAGTATATGCAGAAGCATCCTTTAATTTGAAAAATATAATTAAGTGACATAATAAATGAGTTTAACTGTTACATTTTTAATAGGGCATCTTTTAAAATTAAATACAGGAAGGAAATGTAGTGGAGGACATTTATTACCAATCAGAACCTTACCAGAAGTCTGAGTCACTGTGTATTATAATGCTAACGCCTTGTGCAGCAGAACAATTTGGCAGGAGATCTGATGCCAGCAGAACTGCTGGAACGTCCCTGTGCTAGCCGGTTACTATGGAAATAAAGGAAGAATAAAGCAGAGTGTCAGGCAGGAAAATTCAGCAGGCATTGCTTGGAGCTTAAGATTTGGGCAAAGATATTAGCTAAAAATCACCATAAGAAGTAGGTCTGTCTCACAGTGTCTTGTTGACAAAAAGACCTGTAAGGGTCCCTATTTAGCACTTTAAACACTCTTTAAATACTCAGCTTCTATGTACCTATCCAGCCAGTTCGAACTTGTAGTAAGCCTTGGTGCATTTATAATTTAAAAAAATAGGCTTTGGTTGAGTATCAACCTAACAGTTATCCTTTTAATGAAAAGCATGCATGGAGCACTGCAAATCAATTATTTAAACTTTAGTCATTAAATCTCTACCAAATTGCTTTTACCCATTTGTTTTACTTGTGCAAGAATAGTTTGTATTACGCTTAACTCGTGCAAATTAAAACTTGAGAAAAGCTTATAGAAAATTCACAAGCAAAATACCTGTTATCTACACCTTGAAAGCATTTTATTTCTATCAGGTAATTAGATTAGATGCCAGCATAGGATGTTAGACTTTAATATTTGGAAAAGAAGTCCTATAGAGGTAGTCTTAATAGAAATAAAATGTGAGCAGCAAGACTGAGTTACTACAAAACTAGACTTATTAGAAAATTTATATGAAGTATACATATGCTAGTTTTTCTGAAAGATTATTTCTTTGCTGGAATGGTTTATAAATTTTAATCTATTCTTTATTTCTGTTCGAGTGGGGAAATAGGCTCTAAGCATATTGCTACTGCAATTCACTAAATAGTTCTAGAAGTTGTTAGAGTGCATTCTTCATTTGAGTTTTAATTTGCAAAATAAAATTATGGCCCAATTTTCCACGATTCTGGGTTGACTTGAGTTACCTATGCAACGTCGCTTGCATATTCCCTCCTAGTCATATTGAGTGACTCCCGGGCTTGGGGTTGGATATAGTGTATAACTGAGTCTCAGCTCAATCTCTGTCATCCCTGAAGCCTAACCCCTAGCTCCCCCTCAAACAATAAAAAGCGTTAAAAAGTATAACAAAAAGGGACAACATAACACCAGAAATTAAAATTACATTTTAACCTGACAAATACCTAGAAGAAGAGAGAAGAAAGTTCAATAAGTTAATGCGTTTTCACATTTACCACGTACGTGTCGACGGCTGAGAGCGTCAGGGGCCCGAGTCTAAGCCAAGCCTCACTGTGGGGGACTATGTCACACAGTGAGACTGAAGCCTGTGATTAAACACGACTGCTTCCTACACTGGGTTTAGAGAGATGAGTCTAACAACAACCAAAATACGAAGGGCAGGACCCAGCACAAAGCAATCATCGCTGGTGATGATAAACACCGCGTATGTCGGCGAGCTGATTATAGGTTGAATGAAAAGAAAACTAAATAATATGAATTTGAAAACCGAACAAGATGATTTTTAAACCACAAGTGAAATCTAAACGTGGTCTTGGAGAGTCAAAGGAAAAAGACAGCTTTGACTGTTTCCTAGAAAAATGAGAATAGCATTTACTCGGTGTCCTCGTAGACCCGAGAAGACAGGCTCCTGTGAAAGCAGGACTAAGAGATGGGGCAAAACCAGGATGAGACAAATAGACAAATCGATGGTTGTATCAGCCACAAAAGGATTTCAAGGAAATAGGAAAATGCAAGAGCAAACCTAACATTTTTATTGGAATTGTAACTGGAGAACCGGCTCAGAACCCTCCCGTTCAGCTTAACAAGACACGTAGGTGCTTTCCAGAGACAACAGGCCCCGGCCCTAAGCCACTGCAGCAGGCGCCCGAGCAGGAGGGAGAACTTTGACCTCCAGCTGCAGCTGGACCAAAGTCTCACCTCCTGACACACGGACACGCGGAACCGAAGGACCGGGACACACCTGGGGCTTGGGCACCTGAAGCCTTTAGGGAGCAAAGGGCCGCTGTCCAGGGAGGTCTGGTGCTGACGACCCTTCCCCACAAGCGGCCAGGCTCCAAGGTGCCCCCATTAAAACCTGCCCCATTTGTGCTCCCATGTCCCTGTTCCCCCTGAACCCTAAAAAACCTGCCCTGAACCCTGGATCTGGGAGCCTGGGCTTTCGAGCATTAGCTCCCCGCTCTCCTGGGTGGTGTCATTCGTGATGAAATATCCAGTTTTCTCCACTGAGATTCTCTGGTGTTAAGGGTTTGGCTCTGCCAGCGCCCGGCGGACAGACTCTTTGGGTGTAACCGAAACATTAAAAATAGCGGTTGGACTATGCAAACCAATCAGCACAGTGAAGAACAACCTCTAAATTTTCTCCCAGAAAAAGAATGGAGAAACAAAGTATGAAAAAAACCCGTGGAAGCTGACAAAGCTGAACGTTGCTTGATCTCCGTGCTCCTGGAGAACAGGGGTGAAGAAGAAGGGCCCCCATCCTTTTGGGTTGGGAGTTTGGCTCACTGCAAAGAACCTCCCTTCCTCATTGGACTTACCTGAGACTCCCTTGTGTGTCCCCGATAAGGGCAGACACACACTTTGTGTCGTAAATGATTAGCTGCATTGTCTCCACCAGGCTGCCCGAGATGTCTGTTCACTTGACCCAGTCAAGCCTTAGTGAGGCTTCACCCGTCCCTCAGGCCCCTGGACACCTCCCTGCCCCGAAGCTTAAGCTGCAACAAAAAATGAACAGCCTCTCCCTAAGGACCCCTCTCAAGAAGTAACTGACCTCCAGGAAAATAACTCCCCGGTCAACTGACCTGTCCCAGGGCCTGCTCGTTCCACCCCCAGCCCCAGTCTTCCCAGCTGGGGGGTCTCCTTACTGCAATGTCCCCTCTTCTAGTGCAATTATCTCCTTCTACGGCAACAGCCTTTTTGAATAAGCTTTATCTTTACCTAAGAGCAGACTTGTTCTTGCTGTTTCTTGTTGTTGTTTGGTTTTTTACAAGGGGATGGGCAGGAGAATCCATCCCCAGAATTTTAGGTGCTCCGAAGGAGAGCGTTAAATCAGAACAGATGCGACATAAAAGGGGGAAAAGAAAAACAACAACACTTTTTTTTTTTTAAGTTAAAAAGAAGCTGATGTTATAGATCATCCTCCTACAAAAATATATTTCAAATGGGAAACCATCAAAGAGAAAAATCATAAAAGCGATAGAAGAAAATGAAAATAAAGCCCATGCAAAGAGGACGCCGTCTTTAGGTCGCTTCTCTCCCCTGGGACACACTGTCTCCGGGGCACCTCATTCCTTCTCGTGGCTTTAGATACAACGCAAGCTCTCACTGCTCGTGAATGTTCTAGCCTCAGTGACTGCCCTGGGCCCCTGACCCACACGTCCGACGGCCGCCTGGATTCTCCACCGAAGACCTAGAGACGCCTCCAGTTTCGCAAGCCCAGGGCAGGCTGCTCATTGCGGCAGCTCTTCTTCAAACCTACCCTCCACCAGGCTCTCCGGCCGGAGCACGTGGGCCGGTGCTCTTCACCGGGGCAAGATTCAGGGAGCGATATTTAACTTTATTTCCCAGCAGATTCTGCCACGTCTGCGTGTAAAGCGCGTCCCGAGCCTGGCTGCCGCTCAGCTCGGCCTCTGGGGCTAGAGGCGAAGCCGTGGGGCGTCTCCCTGAGCCTCCTGATTACTCCGGGCCTCTGCTTGTGCACCAGCCCCTCTCCTCACGCCTTTCTCCGCGTAGCAGGCAGAGGATCTTTGAAACGAAACCTCGGATTATATTGACTTTATTCAAAACCCTCCAATAACCCCCCTTTGCTCATAGATCAAAATCCCTCACCAATGTCCGCCCTGATCTGTCTCCTGTCATCCAGGGCTCTCTCCAAAGGCAGGATTCTCTCTCTGTCTCCAGCCCTCCGGGCTTACTCTTGTCTCAAGGTCTTTGTGCCCGCCCTGCTAACTCTTCACAAATTCCACGTACAATAACTCTTCAGCTTTTGAATTCCTGGTATATTGTGTTGGGGACCTTGCATTTTTCACATTTCATTTAACGGTAAAAACTTAAAAGCACTATAAATAAGTTGAATGCTTCCAGTTTTTAAGGATTTTTAATACTTTGATGAAATTAATGGAATATTAGTTTTTTTTCCTTCTACATAAGTACACTATAACTGAAAAAAATTCAGTTTTTGAAGAGAAGATTTGCAATTGTCTATAAAGCAGGAGCCAAGTAGACACCACAAACAAAGGAGCAGCAAAGACCAAGCAAATCAGATTCTTTTCTAGATAAATTGAAACAATTCCCTTTTTGTGCCTTTAAAACAAAAACTATAAAATATGCATTTGGATGAAAAAGACATGAGAAATTGTCTCTCGTAGCAGGTAACCCTGTTTAGAGTGGAACGAATCACACAGTAATAATGCAATTTTTAAAAAGCAATAGAAATAATCATTAATGAAAAGTGAAAAATAATTACCTTCCATGAACTCCTTGGTAAAGGTGAAAATCACACTGGTCCACAGGGTCCAGTAGAGTAGGTTATGTGACCAGTAAATCAGCACAGGTGCTGAGGTTAACCTGCCACACGTCACCTCCAAAAGGTGAACATGAGAGTAAGATCCCTGAGAGGGTTGGGGAACAAACCTCTAAGTTGCAAACCTAAATTAAGTTCCACTGGAAGGCCTTATATAGAATTAAATTGCAACATTAAAACTAACTTTTATGGCCCGGCCGGCGTGGCTCAGCAGTTGAGCGTCGACCTGGGATCCAGGCGATCGGGGTTCGATTCCCGGTCAGGGCACATGCCCGGGTTGTGGGCTCGATCAGTGACTCTCATCATGGATGTTCCTATCTCTCTCTCTCTCCCTCTCCTTTCCTCTCTCTGAAATCAATAAAGATATATTTAAAAAAAAACCCAAAAAACAACTAACTTTTACGATGAGAAATAAGGGGCTCTCCCATACTCAGTTATGCCCTAAGTTTAAGTTAAGCAACGACGGAAGTACATTCCTGCATTTAATACAAAAACGGGTCCTCTGTAGCAATCATTATTTCTCATATTCAGAAAAGCTTCATAGGTCTTACACATTGTAAAGTTCGCCCAAAGAAATGTCTGTAGAAGAAAATAACACCGAGAGCTGTCTCGGGGAGAAAGGTTTTCTGTCAGCACAGATTCTCTCAGCAGCAGAAATGAAATGAGAAAACAGGCTTATTTGCGTATTCCTTGACTATCTTGATACCAAATATTGATGGAATCCTCTATTGCACATCAATTAACGATTTAGTTGCATATTCAAAAATATTTTTCCAAGACATGTTATGAAATCATAACAATATCGTGCAGGAAAATCCTGACGGCAAGTTCCACAAAGGTGAATACTTAATAAAAACTGCTCCCATGATTTCAGCCATGTTAGACGACTTTGGGGATTGTAGCTGTGGAGTAAATTGTCTTCTCCAGAGCAGCTTGGTTTAGGAATGAAAGAAAAGAAACTAAACAGCAACAGCAAGAACAAACAACAACGACAGCAACAGAGCCAGGCCCAGGCTCCAAGGAACGGGGTCAGTTATTTGGCTCTAAGATAAGACCTTCAGGGTCAAGGACATCGGAAGATAACCTTTAACCACCGTGAGGCTCTGGGAGAGGGAAGGACTCACAGCAGTTTCCCTTGGCCTCTGCCGACGGACCCTTGTGATCCAAACACTGGGAGGTTCGTCTCCGTATCTAGCTGATCATCGAAACGGTGCAGATACGTCGCAGACAGTAGTTTTTCAGAAGAGCATCCCTCCCAGCTTGAGTAATTTCTGGCAGATTTTATGCTGCTTTTTTATTTTTTATTTTTCCACTAACCCAAATCAAGTCTCTTTCCATCACCACTCTTTAATTTCTTTTAATTCTTCCCACCACCCTTCCTTTGGACCAGACGAAATACTTTCCATACTAAACTCTAGAACAAAAGTGATCAGGAATTCAGTTAACTTATTGGAATCAAGATGCCTCGACCCCGACGGCCTGCCAGCTACCGTCATTTTATCTGGACGATTCCCCGTGTCGTGCGTGTCTGATGGGGGGTGAGTGTGGATGGCTCTTGGACTCAGGCAGATACTGAAGGTCTCTTTCATTCCTTCTTCCCTCGGGAAGAAACCAGAAACACAGGGTAGGAGCTCATGACCATGCAAACACTCAGCAACTATGATGCCTCTCGCTGCCACCGCCCGGCCTGGCCTGACGCCACCCTCCGTCCACCGCCTGTGCCGGCCTGTGCCACTCCTGCCCTCGGTCGGTCTCCCCGGGAAGGGCCGCCTCCCGTGAAGGCCGAGTGACTTCCCCCCGTTTCCTCCCTCCTGAGAGCGGTGGCGAGGCGGTGACAGCTCCCCGTTCCTGCACCTCAGATCATTGATGGGGGAGAACAGATTGTTTTTGCTCATATTAAAAAGTAAGCTTTCCCCCTGCTTGGCCCGGTGATTCAGAAATAATCAATATCTAATCTGAGCTCGCTACGACATTTGCATTTCTTCTTCCAAGGGGAGGGAGCCGTAGCAGTGTTGTGCAGAGGGATTCTGACACTTCAGCTGACAGCTTGATCTTATCATCTCCGGCTCGATGTTTTCTTCTGATAAACCTAGAGCTAAATTAAAAACCCCACAAACTTATAAAGTGACTCCCTAGCAGTTTCTTTTAAATAAAAAAAAAAATTAAAGCCATGTTCTTGGGAAAATAATTCACATACATTGAAAACAACAATGAAATTTCAGTTGGAAATAAGGAGCTTATATGCTCTTAATGAAGGAAAGAGGGTTTGGGCTTTAACAAAGGACGGATTGTGGGGGGCCGCCTGGAAACATTGGGGGGAAACTAATAACTAATAGTTATTTTTTTCAGGTGTGTTCCTGCAGCCCAGGGCTAGCTCCCCGCCTCGTCGAAAGCGCTGCTCCCGTCTTGGTGCAGGAGAGGGGAACGCCCGCGGCCGTCACAAAGGGAAATCCTGCCCTTTTGGGGGCAGATAAGAGGAGGCGAGGGAACTCCTGTATCTTGATTCTTAATTGCCTTCAGGTCAAATATTCCTTATGCCAAAGCAATAGATTTGGGGCACGTCGGGTCCCCTCTGAAGGAGTGGCCCGGGATGTCTCAGCGCACGTCCCGCTTCCCCAGCTCACCCTCCGCTCACTGCCAGCCACGGGGAGTGCTGTGGGAATGCGTCTCCTGTGGCTGCCGTGGGTCCAGCTGATACTGGAGAGGCGGACACATGTCGTGTGTCTAAAACGACAAGGAGAAGGTTAGCGGTTTCCACCATAACCTGTCCTTCCGCTCGGCCAAGGTTGATTCCCTCCTGCAGTCACCCCGAACCCGGGATCTGCGTGGGGGGTGCCGCAGAAGAGAGCGGAGAGAGCCGGAATTCATGGCCGAGAGGCTGGGGAGGGGAGGCGAGGAGAGAGCTCTTCCAGCCGGGAAAACATCTGTCCCTTGTCACGCTATAGCAAATGTTTACTAATACAGTCGCTTTCATGGTTTGGGAGAAAAAGCGGGTGTAGAAAAGCGGGTCGCGGGCGGCTGTGGGGAGCCCTTTGCTGCTTCGAGCAATGGGCTGCGGGTGAGGTCAGCACAGGCAGGTGTGGCCAGCGTGCGGGCCGGCATCGAAGGGTTGAGGGGCCTTCTGATGAGAAGGAAGGCTCATTCTGGTGGCCCCCAAATCTGAGTAGCTTGGGAACCCACTAAGACGAGGCCTCACACAGCTGGAAGTAGCCCAAACAACAGAAGACAAGGACCGCCTTCCGACATGGGAACCAGCCCAGGACAGAGGCAGGCACTTCTCTACCCAGCCTATGTTTCACCAGGTCCCAAGCTGGCCACCAACAAACCAAGGGACAGAAGGGTGGGCCGTGCACAGGGGCCAGGAAATGAAAGAAGTTTGGAAGTTAAGTTTCAAAACAGGGCGCAAGACCCTGGCCGGGCAGCTCAGTTGGTTAGAATGTCCTCCTGAGTCAAGGTCGCAGGTTCAGTCTCTGGTCAGGGCACATACAGGAATCAACCAATAAATACGGAGAAAACTGGAGCAACAAGTCCATGTCTCTGTCTCTGTCTCTGTCTCTGTCTCTCTGTCTCTTCCTCTCCCTTCCTCTCTCTTTCTAAAAAATCAATAAATAAAATAAAAATTTAAAAAAGCAAACAAACAGGGAGCAAAATTTGCATGCCATTTTTGTGTGTGTAATTATCACATTGCTCAGAAATAGAATCTTAGTAATATTTGGGAAGGATTGTAAGAGACAAGAAAGTAAATCTTGGCCTAAAAAAGCATCTCGCTGATTTGGTTTCCAAATCGCATCAGCAACAACCTGCTTCATCCTGGGAGGAGGTCATCCTCCTAAATGAACTTGGCGGAGGGCGGTGGGGGTGGAGGGACTTGGGTATTAGGAGCATCTTAGAGCCAAGTGGACTGACCCGAGTGGTCATGTCTCAAATCACAGATCTGGAAGCTTCGGATGCTGCATCTTCCCTCTTCGCCACAGCAATTTTTCACCTAAAAGTCTGATTAGACTGGGCCCTGCACCACGGAGGACACTCACCGATATTCACGCTCCTCCAGCCTTACTTTCAGCACCAACCCGGGCAACGCGATGGCTGTGCCCCAGTTTTGTTTTCTAATCTCACATGAATTCACCCGATTGCTGGAACCTAGTTTATATCTAAAAGACCATAGTGGCAAAAGTCACTAAAGTGGTATCGACAACATCGGGAAAGAAAATAACCATAACATTTTAGAAGCATATCTAAGAGGATGTTTCATGAACGCAGGTTACAAAAGAACTTAAACATGAGGCCGGAAGTAAATAAAGTGAAAAATTGTGTTCGAGCACGTTAAAAATTAATGTCCCTGCTACACAAAGACGCTACAAATAGAAAAAAGCCAAGTGATATGTGCTCAAAGAAAAAACAAGGGTACAAATTTAGAAAAAAGAATGGATATGAGTCCTTAAAAACATAGATAATCCACTAGAGAGAAAAGTGGGCGTAAGATGTCAATAGTCTTATCGAGAGGGCTAAGCATGACCGTAAGCAATGGGCCTGTTTGAACATCCGGTTACCACTAATGCGAGTAGAGAGGGAGATCCAGGAGAGGTGACATTTCTGGCACATACGACCAGCGGTTCCACTTCCAATTATGCATCCAAGAACCACGGCACACGGTTATGAAAAAGGAATGGGTAAGTGTATTCCTGGTAACATGACTTGTGAGGCTGAAAAATCTGAAAAAATGATCACCCAGCCCTTGGTAAATGGGTAAATGATCTGGGTCATGTTTCTAAAACGGAATTGTGTATAGCTGCTAAAATAAACCCAAACTGCCTGGTTCAGCCTGTGTCACCCTCAATATTATAATAATCGGGGGGTCATACGAGCCGTTTGGGGCCGTCTTTAAACAGTGACAGGCCGAGCACCTCTCGCTCCCAGGCGGCGGCCTGAGGGCGCATGAACTGGCCACACTGGTCCGCGCAGGGAAAGAGGAGCACGCGGGGGTCTCCGCCTGTATTTGTGAGGTTTCTGATTTTTCAAAATATAAATACAGCGAAAAGGTGAGGTTAGTGAGCCAGGTGGTGAGAACGCCAGGATTCACCAGTTTCCACGAGCGGTGCACAGTACGTAACAAAACCAGGAAAAGTAAAGATAAAAATCGCAAGAACAACAACACTAAGGATGATTATTCAAGGAAAGCAAACCTCGGGCCCCTCCTGCGCCCACCCACCCGAGGCGCCTCCCTGATGCACCGGGCGGGCCTCACCCAGGGCGCCCCCACGCCCCGCAGCACAGGCCGGGTGCGCAGTGTGACTCCCCAAAGCAAAGCTCAACGCGGCAATTCTCCCGAATCAAAGACGGCGTATGTTCGGTTACTTCACATTAAAAAAAAATTAATGTGATGGATACATTTTACCCCCCATTTTTTTGAGGGTACATTCAGAACGTAAGTGTATTTCTGTGTATCCAGCTTCCATGGCGTTTTAACCACGCAGCGTGAGCGTCGATTTTCTATTGAGCATATGAACCGTCAGCAGGCATTCGTGGGATTATGGAAATCCGGGGCTCGGGGGCGCAGCCTCGTTGACCTGCTGCTGAGGACAGGCAAACAGTGCGTGGAGGGGGACTGTGTGGGTGTGGCCCCGGCTCCTCCCGCTCTGCAGGTGGCTTTCCCCGGCGAGGTGACTCCCCGGGTGCTGCCCATCACCCTCTCCATTCCAAGGACGTCCTCTCAGCCTGCAGGTGCGGAGAGAAGGTGCTCTTTTCATTATTATTGCTTTTTATTGATTTCAGAGAGAGGAAGGGAGAGGGAGAGAGAGGAACATCAGTGATGAGAGTCATTGATCGGCCGCCTCCTGCAGGCCCCCTGCTGGGGATCGAGCCCGAAACCTGGGCCTGTGCCCTGACCGGGAATCGAACTGGGACCTCCCGGTTCATAGGGTGACACTCGATCTCTGAGCCACACCGGCCGGGCGGTGCTCTTTGTATCGGGAGGTATCATCACAAATGCATTTCCCTGCATATTAACTACCTGCTGGACACAGTGAGTTAAATACTCTCAGGACAATTATTGGAAAGATAAAAAAGCGAACCCTAAGTTTAGAAATCGACACAATTGACCGGTGGATCATACCGTATGCACCTGGGTGGTGCATGTCTGGATCATGCTTAGAAAGCAAGCGGATATACCTAAATTAGCAGGTGTTTATAAATATCTTGCTGTCTCGCTGTGAAGCAATTTATAGACATAGCGGTTCAGTTCCAACTGACTTTTCTCTTCCCTGATGGGATGATAGCGGAGACCGTGGCAGTGCTCTCCACAGTGGCCATCGCTGCTAAATAATTAACCTTGGCTTTCATTAAGGCCCCTGCTCTGCTGGCAAGATTTATAGCTATTGAAGTGAGACATTTTCTGGCTGATATAATTTCATGGGTAGTAGTAATACTCCAAATGGAAGGACATTAAGACTGACTTCCGGAGGCTCTATTTTTCTTCAAGTGAGCGCATTATCAAGAAAATTTCATCCCTCCCTGGCTCTGGAATTACCAGGCAGAGTACTTAGGTGATGGAATTATACCAGACAACTAATTATCTGTTGTACATTTGAAATTTAAACAATCTCACTTTCCATAATTACTTCTTTCTCCATTTTAGTTTCAATAACGAAATCCACTTGTTAAAATGGCATTACAAAGAAATCTTTGGGAAAGAAGGAATGATTCTAAAGATTTACAGTTAGATTTAAATGAGCAATCATTATATAATTTTAGGACTAATATTGTCTTATTTGCTGTGCTTATTGCCAGTAGAAAATCCCTTATCTGTCTCATGAAGGGATGCAGTCATTTCCAAAGGTTATTACTTATTGATGTCAAGGTAAATATATGTATTAGCAACTTACGCTAAAGTGTTTCCTATCACCATTGATTGTATTAATATGCAAACATGCTTTGAATTTATTCAAAATTAGGGAGAATTACGGCTTGGAGACTTCTTAATGGACTGTAGTGTTCATTTTTGGATGGAGCACTGCCCCTGGTCCTGCCTCTATGTGAGCGCATGCGTTCGATCTGATGGATGTGAGATAACGCATCCTGCTGGTATCGGTCCTCGTGGCAGCAACTACTGAAGGCCAGACTCGCACTACCCATCCCCCACGGAGACAGGGTCAAGGTCGCTCGCAGACACCCGATGCTGGTTTTATGATTTATGGGAGGTGGTTAGGTGGCTGTGCTAGAACCTGATTGCCCTGTCACTAAGCTGACGCGTCCCTTTAGGTTTTCTTAGTTTCACTGCCCTCTTCCTGGCGTCTTCTCTCCTCCAGCTTATGTGACGTCCTCATGGGATGTCCCATGTTCTTCTGAATCCCCGGTACACACGGCAATAGGACATTTTGGTTAAAACGTGCACATACAGGTTCCTTTTAGTCTAATGTGCACTCTAGTCAAATACGTCAACATTGTTTTAGTAATGTCTATGGCACCACAGGGCATGATTCAGGGTTTTTTGAAATTCAATCCATATTGAAAGCTTGTAAAGGGTAAATATTATTTTAATACTACTAGAGTGATGTGGCGAAATGTAATTATCCCAGAGTGAAAGAAAACAGAAAAAAGCTCCTCAGACTTAAGCTCTGGGTTGTTCTTTGTGGGCTTTTAAATTAATTGTTTCTCATTTTAATCAACCAACTTGACGAATTTTTTCTCAGTATATTGACATTACAAAAAATGAATTTTCACTTTGCTTAATTCTCTGTATTTCCAAAATATTTTGCACATGAACATACACAAACTATAAGATAGGTTAATTTTATCCCCTCAGAGAACTTTTAAACAACACTACTATAGCCCTTACATGGAGATAACTCTTTTCTTTTTGTTTAAAATTTATCTTTATTGTTGAAAGTATTACAGAGTCCCCTTTCCCCCTCCCACTGACCCCCTCCACCCCACACTTGCCCCCCAGGCCTTCCGCACACTATTATCTGTGTCCATAGGTTATGAATTTATGAATATGCTCTTTGATTAATCTCTCCTCACTCACTTATTAATAATCTTATTAATATAGACAATTGATAATATTGATAATTCTCATGAATATTGAGAGCCACACATTCTAAAATTTTATAAACCAGCCCGGCTGGTGTGGCTCAGTGGTTGAGCATCGACCTAGGATCCAGGCGATCAGGATCCTAGTCGGGGGCGTGCAGGAGGCAGCTGATCAATGACTCTCTCATCACTGATGTTTCTATCTCTGTCCCTCTCCCTTCCTCTCTGAAATCAATAAACACATATTTTAAAAAATAAATAAAATTCTATAAACCAGAAACAGAAAATGCACATCATAGAAAGCAAAAGACTGGCAGACAGACACACAAACACAGAAAGGCAATTGTGGCCCAATAAACCAAACCTTTATCCGTGAACCATGCGAAATTCAGTCACTCAATTCAGTTACTACCAATTTCTAAAATCCAGAACCCATCAAGCCTCTTCGCTTTACCTTTACCCTGACCTAAGACATCTGCGGCAGTTACTGGCTTTTAAATAAACGGAGGAGGAGTAGCTGAGGGACTACAAAGACTCAAGTCCATACGTCCCCTCAGGCTCCTCACTGGACGTTCGCAATGGTCTGAAAGTGAATTCCTATCACCTACATTCATATTTACGTACCGATATTTTCCAAAGGGACTGTCACTGTCCCTTGTATTAGGGTTAAAAATGCGATGCTGTTGGTCACGCACCCGGGATGCACTGTTCGGACGGGGCAGGAGCGAGTCCACTGGCTCCTTGATATTTTCAGTACAGACCACAGCCAGCTTAGCAACCCCTGCCTCTGGCTCGGAAGGGATTTAACCTTCATTTGCAGCAGCCCCCAATGAACTGAAGCCATCCCAGTACTGATAGCGATTACTGACTGATGACTCCTGAACCCAACAGGCTTACCCCCCCCGGAATGCTACATCATTTCAATAGAAATAACGCATCGAGTCTCATCCTTTTGGCTGTCCCGCCCCAGAGGCCTGTTCCCTTCCGTATTTCCCCCTCGTGGTCATTTCTAAGGGACGTGCCCCCTGCTCGGCGTATTAGCAGAAGGGATAACTAGTGAAATCTAAAGTCACAAAAGAAAAATCCCCCTGAACTGGATAAACACAGGGTTACAGATGTGACGAACAGCGAAACGATGCTACGGAAATTGACATTGCCAAGCGTGTCGCTCCGACCACATTTCAATACTCGTAACAATTACTGATAATCAGCAGCGCCACGCGGCTAATCAACAGCACACGCTCCCCGTCGCAGCTGTTACCCGGGAGCAACACCCCCCCCCCCCGGCTCCAGCCCCCCGTGATTGCGACGAGCACTTCTCCTGATGAGCACGGCCCGCGTCTCGGGGAGAATTCAAACGACGGCCCGTTGGAGGGTCGGAGACACGTAGTTGCAGGGAGACTCTCCTGTGGGGTAGACAGAATGGGTCAGCGTCCAGTCTTAAGTTTATTTTATAGCAGAACCACTCTGCCATCCCTTTTACCCATTCCTCTAACGTGGCTAGGAAACAAAATAAAACTATAAATAATATAACCAGACGTGCACTTAAAAGGCTAAATCACTGATTAATTAATTCGTTCATTCCTTTTGAAGGGAGCAGGTGAGTTTTTTCCAGCAACTAAATCTTCTCTGGTCTTTCTTATTTCCACTTGGCCAGGAGTCTGAGGGAGGCGGCGGGGAGTCAGGGAGGGTGCAAAGCCGGGGTATTTGAGTAAAAACACATCTAAAGACCACTTCTGACTTCCGGCCGAGGAACTGAATAGATGACTTTGTGAAGCAGGTGAAGGCCACAGTTTCCCACGCATGTTTATTTTTCATTTCAATATTATTCTATATGTGAGTCCCTTTGCCCTAAACAAAAAATGTTCCCTGTTATTCATTCTGCCTGAAGTGCCGGCTCTGACCCTTCCCCAGTGAGAGCAAACGCTTGTTTTCCGGCGGAGGCTCGGCTCTCTTCACGTCCCTCCTCGCTAATGGCCGTAAATCACCACCGTGGGGGTAACTCCTCAGGCCTCTGGCTCCCCTTGTGCCCCTTATTTGAAGCCTCCCCTCAAATCAAGCTCTGTTCTGAAATATAGGAAACTTTTTAAAGAAAATATTGTACACTGCTACCTAATTGAAGATGACAGAGCGCTGGATGGAAGACCCAGGCACTAGGTGACCTTGCCCTGGGGGTGGCGTCTAACGGTCAGTGCTGAGGCTCCCGAGAGAAGGAGCCGCAGCAGCTGGGTGCCCCGGCCCTCGCAGACCTGTCCCCGGACACTCGGCAGGCGGCTTGGCTGGGCTTCACCCCCGGCTACAGTCTGACTCACGAAGTCGCCACATCTGCCCTGGGTGGCAGGTTGGACAGGGGCTTTCCCGGCCTTGGCTGAGCCCTGCGCACATCCCCGGGCTTCCCCTGAAACGGCTGGTCCGACGTGGCCCTGGCTCGCAGTGCTGGTCACCCCCCGAGGCCACCCTGAGGCTGATGTCCCGGCGCGCAGGCAGGGATCCCAGGAGAGAAAGGGGGAAAGCTCACCAGCCCCCGCCTCTCGCCCCCACCGCTTCTGCTGCACCTGCGGAGCCGAGAACTCCCGCGGACGGCCGGCCTCTGGGGAGAGAAATGGGCTCCACCTGGTAACGGGAGAGGGCGCCTGTTACGCCCAAAGGGCCTTGGCAAGGAGCGAACACTTAGCTAGTTTTTCCATCTCCTACAAACTCCGTTTCTTGGTCCTCTTGCCCCAGTGCCACATCTCTCCCCCTTTTTGAGGCTGGGGCACCGCTGGGCAAAAATCCTGTCCCTGTAAACCCACCCACGGCAAAGCCATTGCTGCCGCGAGGGGGGTTTTTAGTCTTCCTCGGAGTCTTTCAGGACTTTCTCTGGAGCCCCTCGTTGTCTGTTTCAACTCTCCGTTCTCCTAGAACCACATATATAGCTCCCCCCCCCCGCGGAGAATCAGATGGGCCGTTTTCACGGGGCGCTTCAGCCTACGAGTGCCGGTGCCATAAGCCTTCGTAGCAGCTCAACAATACTGAAAGGCCTGCGAGGGCAAAGATACAAAGAATGGGGTGTAATCTAAAAAATGGCATTATTGGTCATGCCAATCACCTGCAACGCATAAAATTAATGCATCAGTTAAATAAAGAGTAGAGAGAATGCATGTGGTGTAGAGAGATGGGGAGAGCCACAGGCCCCAGCTTTCCGTTGCCCCTCTCGATGATCAGCTGTGTGCGGTGGGCGAGGCGTTATCTGTCCTAGGCCTCCGTCTATTAATCTGCAAGATAAACAGGTTGAATAAATAGCAAGAGCTATATATTCAACTAGGGAATTTGATCTGGAGATATAAAAGAAAACATAAGTTTAATGTTCTGCAGAAATAAAACAAAACAGACCATTTGATGTTTAATGGATAAATATTTAAACACACTCAGAGTCATTTCCCTCATATATTTTTAAAACTTCATTTCTTTCTTTTACCGCAAAGCATATTTAAAGAAAGGCAAAATTATTCTATAACAGATATCCATCTGCTACTCCTTCTTCCAGGCTTTGTTACAGTGACGTATTTTCGTAGTTGGTGTAATCACCTCCCGGTAAACAGTGATAGCGTCGGCGTTCGGGATTGCAGCCATCGGAGGGGCTGCAGAAGCCGGCACAGAGCGGTTCCCAGGAGCGGGGACACCGTGACGCGCCGCGGCTACGACTGCGCTCGCGGGACGGCTGGCTCCGAGCGTGTTTTCACGTTCGCCCTGTAATAAACCGCTCGGATGTGTGTGCGCGCCAGTCCCAAGCCCGCAGGAAGCCGCGAGTTTCCCGGTTCCCTGTGTGGACGCTGGGTAGGGTCCCCCCCGGCTCTGCCTGCAGAGTGGGATTCACCCCCGGCCCTCCGTCAGAGGCCCCCAGCTGGCCCGAGGTTTAGCCAGGCTTCAGGGCTTGTCCTTGCTGGGCCGCTGCTGGGAGGGTTGGTAGGAGGCTTTCTAGTCAGCGATGCTTGGGATCCGTCCGAGGTGGGATTGGAAGAGAGGTCGGGAGAACAGGAAAAGCACTTTTTGATTAATACCATGGAGAGTTCTGGGGCTTTCTTCACTTGGCTGATATTAAGGCCGACTCTGTCAGCGTCCACGAACCTTCTCTTTAGAGAACGTGTGTCTCCCACATTACATTGGGCTCAAACAGGTGCACTTGCTCACCCGTTGGCCAGTTATGATCCCTTCTTCCTTAGCTACCAGGCTTCTCACGGTTTCCCTCCCCCCGTTATCTATTAAAGTTCTGGGTGGTCCCTCTGAGGTTTTCAATCTTAATATAAAGGTGACCCCCCCCCCCCCTACACGCACTCACAGACTCACTCCAGCTTGGCGGCCGGGCGGGACCCCTCGCTGCAGGCCGATGGGTCTCCGTACACACGTTTGCACACAGGTTCCTCACCTTGACGTATTTGCTCAGTGTCTCCAAACTGCTTCTGAAGCTGGAGATCAGTTACCTGTGAAAACGCTGCTTTTCTGGCCCTTAATTTTCCTGAAAGGAAGGTTATACTATCCGACACCTTGCTTTGAAATATGTCAGCTAACACTCAGGTACAACTGGCGCTGAAATAGCTGTGATTATATTTTTAAAATACTGTTATAGATGCTTTAGACGCAAAGAAATGAGCAGGGCTTGTGACCTCAGGCTCGTTGAATTCCAGGCCCAGGGGCGGGAGGTGAGAAATGAGACTGTGGATCCTGCAGTGACAATGCCCACGTGGTCCACTCAGCAGTGAGGACAAGAACTATGTGCACTGGGGGGCCGACTGCAACAGACCCCCCTCCGCTCGCAGTTCAGCGAGGCCGCCGGGCTAAGGGGAGGGCCCCTTCGGTCTCCCTGTACAAGGAGCCCGCCTGGTGGGGTCCTGGTGGCACTGGCCAGGGAGAGTCCAGGCGGGTCTCCACCGCGAGCTATTTACACCCTAGAGCTCAGCAAGTGCTTCAAATACCTGCATTTTTCCTTGGTAAGTGACCCTTGATTTACCTGTGCACAGGTAGATATGAACATACATGCAATTCCATCCCAAAACTAACACCACAGCTGGAGTTCGGTGCTTTCAAATCAAAATTGATTTAAGGCAAAATCCTAATAGAGAAATATGGTTTTCACGCGGTGATTCATAGAATGATACAAGAGAAAATAAAAGTCTTGAACATATATATGGACATAAAGTATATAGAAAAACCTACACAAATACAAGGAGAAATTAATAATTCCACAATGAAAAGGAAAATATTTAGTTAGAGATACAGCTGAAATTTAAATTTGTTACTTCAGTTGTAAATATTTAAAAAATTCTGAGTATCCACCATTATCCATTGATAAAACAACCGCTGCTGTGAACACAGAAAATCTTTCATTATTTACCAGCCTGAAGGGACAAAAGAGCTCTGAAGTCATAGGATTCTGCAAATATTTGTGGATTTGCAGAAATGTGGAAAATGCTAAGCAATAACGTACCTTGGAAGCAGAGAATGGGGTGAGAAGAACAGGGCGCATGCAAAGGCTCGTCCCGAAGAGGCCTCGCTCGCCCACGGCTCCCCCCGGGGCGCTGGAGGGGCGCCTGGCCCACGCAGGGGCCTTTCGGAGGCGTGTCTGCAAAGGCCGGGCTGTTGCCGAGCGTCCTCGGAGCAGGTTAGTGAGTAGTCTTATTTTTTCCTTAGCTTTATAAACATGTGGGCGAAGATGAAATTGATCACTGTTTTATTTTGAAGTTCACTGCATTTTACTAAGGGAAAGTTTCTCATTTGATTGATACTGTGAGAACTTCATTAACTTTTTAATTGATCCTTTGAATGGGAAAAATCTATGCCAGGGGCAATATGGAAGATCGTTCTAAGGAAACAGCCTCTCTGAAATGAAGATGGTTACACCAGCAATCACGGACATTATTTTGTGTAAGAATGTTTTGTCTCAGTGTTCAGACCTCTCAGGAAACTCATGAAATCTTTTTGAGCTTCGAGTCGCTCGATGCAGACAGACTAACATAAAAAAACAAAACAACAAAAAACCACAACAATAATTTTCTTTTGGGCGTGGAACCGCTGGGGCAGGTTTCACCAAGCGATATAGAGCCAAATATCCCCTCATTACTGAATAATCATAAGTTTTTCGAGGCTTCCCATTAAAAAAACTGTTCTGATGACCACTTTTTTTCAATGTTTAAATGTGTTTTAAAATTTTGTTTGTGTCTATTTTAGAATTTAATTGTAATTTAAAAAATTGTTTGTTTCCTTTTATTTATGGCAAGAGCTACTGGTTTTCCATTAAGGCTAGTAATAGAAAACTTTCATTTTAAGTATATTTTGTAACTATATAAACAAAATACTGTTAGGTATACTATAACGTATGTTGCCAAAAGTTATTGCAAAATTGATAACTGGCAGATAAATAAATGAAGCTCGGGAAACATTTTGCCATATAATAACTTTTACGTATTCTAGTGTTCCTGTTACATAAGAAACTATGCAAGAAAGAAGAGAAAGGGAAACTATTTTTAAAAAGGAAAGTGATTAATTTCTTAATCCGTATTGGGTGTTGTTGCCATTTTACTATGTGCACTTTCATTGCATTCCTATGAAGATCTGGTATTTATTTTTGTATCTTCAGTTTTAAGGTGAGAAAATAAAGCCCAAACTGGCTACTGACGTGATCCAAGGTCCGTTAATAATAAATTGTATGAAACGCATTCGCTTTTCCGGCGTTCCTCCTGGACGCCACGCTGCTTCAGGCGCAGGGACGGGATGACCAGGAGGACAGGAGGCGCATGATTTTCCCCAGGGCACCCACCGAGGGGACGGGCGCAGGGCCTCAGGCACGGCGAGGCTGGGGCCCAGCAGCAGACGGAGGGACGCTCCGCTCGGGGCGACAGGAAGGCCCAGCGGGGAAGCGACCATTGCTCCGAGCGGAAGGGTGGACGGGGGCCTTCAGACGGCACAGCCTGAGGCCAGTCCAAGCAGGGAGATGAGTCACCGGACGGAAAGGAGGGTGTGACATCGCGACCAGAGAGTCGATGCCAGCAATGCATTCGGGAGCTTCCAGATTAAACCATAACGTTGCCATGCAGCAGATACCGTGGCCGAGGCATTTGCTGGCACGAGTTTTTAGGGAGAAAACTTGACCGCGCAAGAGCCCGGGACGGGTTCTGTCCCAGCGGCCGAGAGGGGCCGTCGGCGTGGGGCTGGCCCCCGCGGGCACTGGCTGCGCTGTGGCTCTCTCTGCCCCCGGGGACAGCAAGTAGACGCGCGTCACCACGGCCACGTCTGTGAGCCAAATCCCTCGCTCCCCTTCCTCACCGTATTTGTCAGGAGGACTGCACCTCCCGAATCAGAAACTGTGTTTTTGACGAATGAGCCTCGGGTGTTAGGTCACCAAGATTTAGAGATTAGCTTGTTACAAAGTATCGATATTCTGACTAATACGAAAACACAATAAAAATGTATAATTAAAATGATGAACCGCAAAAATAATTGCGAAATAAGACAGAAGGAGACAAAATTCAATCACATGAAAACTTCACACAAATCAATTAGAAAATAATTAATGACCCAAAAGGCAAAAGTCTCAAAATACGATGACCATGAAAGACAAATAACCCCAAACTACACGACTAGATGTTCTCTCTTCATGAGTAATGCAGAGATGAAGTTTTAGACAGTTACACATATTAATTGGTTTTTCTTCAAAGTTGGCTATTATTCAAAACGATAACACCAAGGATTAAAGGAAGCGCCTCAGGATGTGAGGTGGGAGGTCTGTGGTCCGGGGCAGGCTCAGTTCTCTGCGCCTTCTCCACTGGGCTTTTGGGTGCTTCCCGTAACTTTCAGTACACGCGCCATGAGTCTATCATCAGGAAAACGTTCTCATTTAAAAACCGAGATCGTAAAAAATAGTAGCAGTAGGCAGGATAACATTCTCTTAGTGCCTGCAGGGTGAAAGCTCTTACAGGTGCACAGACTCAGGAGTCCCAGAAGAACGTACCTATCAGCTTCAACACATCTTAGAGATGCCCAGGTCCTTAAACCATCGCTCATCAATTGAAAAGTACGAATGTTTTGTGCCAAAATAAAAGATCTGAGGTTTACAAACAGCAAGATAAAATTATTCTAATAATCTAGAAATATCTAAATGTCTAAAAGGTAAAAGAAGGGTCTGAGTGCCTTCCTGCAGTAAAAGAAACCAACCCACCTGGTCCGGACCCCATCCCTGCAGGGGCTGGGTCTCTGCATTTTCCAGGCAGGGTGGGTCTCTGCATTTTCCAGGTGGGCTGGGTCTCTGCATTTTCCAGGTGAGGTGGGTCTCTGCATTTTCTAGATGGGCTGGGTCTCTGCATTCTCCAGGTGGGCTGGGTCTCTGCATTTTCCAGGCCAGGTGGGTCTCTGCATTTTCTAGATGGGCTGGGTCTCTGTATTTTCCAGGTGGGCTGGGTCTCTGCATTTTCCAGGTGGGCTGGGTCTCTGCATTTTCCAGGCCAGGTGGGTCTCTGCATTTTCCAGGTGGACTGGGTCTCTGCATTTTCCGTGCTTTGGCTTCCACAGTGATTCCTGCTGTGCCAGGAGGTGCTGGACGGACTCCGCAGACAGTGACCTGGCAGACTTTCCTTTGTAGCAAAAGTGTGTTCTCCTGAGATGAAAGTATAGTAAATTCTCATTTCTGCCATAAAAACATGACCGGAAGAGAAAAGCCATGTCTTGAGTGAACTCCACACATTGAAAATGTCAGGAGAGAGTCCTCTAGTAGCTGCAGACGCCATAAAAACAGATTACATTCTAGCGCGAGAGAGCTCCCTACAAATCTTAGAGAAAAGATCTGGGTGAAGACACGGCTGCTTCTCCAGCTCCGACCCCCAAGGCCCCTCAAGGTTCCAGGGGGAGCACAAACCAGGAGCGAAGCACCCGCCACGGACGGTGCGGGGGCCTCTCCGGGCGGGCGGCTGGCTTCTGGGCCTCGCGTTTCAATCTCTCCCACTGAAGGGCAACTTCCTCCGGGTGGCACTGACCTGACACCTGTCCCCTGTTCTGGGAGTTCACCTAACGAGTCAGCCTTGTCTTTCCCACCAGCGGGGAAGTTCTGAGAAATACACCGAATATTTGTATTCCTTTAAATGCTAAACTGCTATCGGTTGTGGAAAATGTGTTAATATTCAGTTTGATGAATGAACAGGGGCGACGTTTGTTGAAGAACCCCGCCAATTAAATCTCAGAACCTGGCCACTGATGCCAGGGGCCGGAGCACCGCAGGCCAGGCCTGAAGTCCCGAGTGCCACTCATTTTAGTGCCATCAGCTAGAAATAGTTATTGGGTTTTAAATCGTTAGAAACAACACAACACAAAACACAACAAAAAGGATTCTATTTTTTGACATGTGAAAATTACGTGGAATTCAAATGTAACCGTGAGAACAGAGTAGGGCCAGGGAATACGTACAACGGAGGAGCTTTAACCAAGTTGCTCAAGTTATTAACAATATAAGGGCTGGGGCAGGAGGAAAGTCTCTGTTCTTGTTCTAACTTGCCTGGAAACTTACAAAGGAAGGTACTGAGGAAACAGGTTAAATAACTTGGCAAAATTATACTGCTGGAAGGATGAAGCTAGTAGCTGGAGATGGAAACATTGAAAAATTGTAAACTTAAAAAACTTTTATACTATCAATACATGTTACCATATAAAAGGCACAGATCGACGCACACAGCGGGTCCTCTGCGTCCACAGACCCCCAGCCATGGAAGGAAACAACCGTCCAGGTACTTGCTGGGAAATGTCTGCGTGGGAGGCAACCTGAGCTGCGGAAACCTGGGCTTTTCGAAGGTCAGCTGTATATGGGAAATAAAAAGTTTTTTATTTAGGCGGAAATATAACACGAATGTCCTAAAAGTATCTGTTGCACCAAAAATTATCGTCCAGGCTTGTCCCCAGAGGCAGAGGAGGTGGCAGCCGGCGATGGGGGGCGAATGAAACCGCGTTGGGCCTCACTGCGCCTGCTGTTGAACGCGGAGCTGGGTCGTGAAGAACGAGGCGACAGAATAGGAACAAAAGGCCGTAGCAGCAGAGCTGGGCCCGCCGCCCGCTGCTCCGCGCAGTCCTGCTTCACGCCCAGCGCGTGACCTTGGGCGCTCCCGCTCGCCTCCCAGAGGAGCCAACCTCGCCGCCGGCCGCGCTGCGGTTACCTGGGCCGGGAGCGTGGCGGGGGGAGCCCAGCCACCCCGGGAAGCGGGCAGGGCTGAGGCCGTGGGAGCGAAACCTTCACGCCCTGAGGCCCGCAGGCCCCGGCTAGCTCAGCGCGCTGGGTGGACCTGAGCGCGGCCGGGGAGGAACTCTGCCGGGTGACAGTTTGCAAACCCGGGGAAGCACGGCCTCTGGCGGAAGCCACAAGTGAGCTCCCCAGAGACAAGGGGGGGGCTCTTTATAGACAAAGTTCCCACCCAGGTTCCCAAACAGTCCGATTTTAGGCAACGAGGCACCCAGGTTTGTACAATTGTGGCGGGCGGGAGTCCCGCAGTCCCGGCCGGTCGGTGTTACGCGTTCTGATCGGTCACCACGGAGCAGCTCCAGCGGTCGGCGTCGGTGCAGATGCAGGCACGGCCTTCGGGCCCGATGGGGCCGGCGGCTCGGCCCACTGCCCCGGGCTGAGGGCCAGGCTCCCCCGAGGCGGGCCGAGGGCGGGGGCAGCGGGCAGGGGGCCTGCGGCTCTCCCGGGGACGCTGTGTGTCCGGTCTAGTAGCAGCCCCCCCGGACTCTGGGTGTGGGTCAGGCCCCGTTCCCCACAAGGAGCCTTTCTGGGCAGATAGATTTCTTCACAGGGTTGAAAATTTAATCCACTGGATCGTGCAAGTAGCCATCAAACACGCCCCGCACTCGTTTATATAGGCAGGCTATTCATATCATTTTATTCGGAGTAATTTCGGATTAATTTAAAGAAAAAGGATAAGCAATCGTAGGATGAATACTTCACTTTTCAAAGGATTGAACTGTACAGTGTATTATTTCCCCGCATATTATTTTAATTGGTCCTCAGAACAAATTGTAAAAATCACAAGGCTATATTTTATTTATGTATTTTGTGATTAGAAAATTGTAGTTTAAATGGCACAGTGTTTTGGATAAGTTTCTATTGTAAAGGGATTTGAAAGTAGAATTTGTAATATGATAGAATTAGTAACATAAAGTGACAGTGTGAGTAGCGAGGTGTATTCCATTTAAGGTTAAGTGTCTATTTTTGCTCTTCCTGTGAAGCTCCATACACAGTTTTTCCCACGTTCTCCCACCATTGCTCTATTTATCTAATTGATAATGGTGCCCAATATTATTTTCTTAGCATTTTCAGACCAATAAAATTTAAATTTATAAGACTTTTGTGTAATTTTTCCATGCATAAAATCTTTCCATTTGAAATAAGGTGTTAATTGCATTCGAGAACCAACGCTGAAGAAAATCCATACTCATAAATTTTCATATGCAATAAATCATACATTTCTATCTAAAAAAATCTATGCGATTAAGAAGACAACTTTCCAATATAGTAATAACCAAAATAAAACAACTTGCTTAATGTTCTGTTCTTATTGACTTTTATTTCCATGGAATCCATAGAGCTCTTTGAATATAATCAATTAAGTAAACCAATAGAACACCAGACAAATAATACGTCCAGTGTCAAAGAAATTACCCATAAATATATTGTGTTCCAAAAGAAAATTCAATGCTATCTTCATTGAGTTGCTAAAACTGTGCAATACAGGAAAATATTTTAAAACAATGCGTTGATATCATTTATATTCTTTATCTCTTGAACACCTGTAGCGCTGTCTCATCTAGAGCAGAGAGTGAAATTCCCAATGTTCACACCCAAGGTCACTTATGTGCAGATATGCAATTTCCTTTCAACCGATTCTCAGTCACAGTTGGACCGAGACAAGCCTCCTAAGTTGTTGGGGTGAAATATCTTGTTTCTCAAGTTAGTTTTAAGTTACACAAAACTGAAACCGTTGTTAGCGAAAGGATCCCTTGGGAAATGCACCCGCACGTGGCCCCTTCCCGTAAGAAACACCTTAGGCACTTGCTAAAAATAAGAGTGTTAATCCACAATTTCAGGCAGATATTATGTTTTGCAACTTATTGGCATGTATTCTGAACTATTTTTCCTTCTGAATTTCATTAAGTGGAACAGTGTCTAAGTCAATTCTTACTTCACTTCTAAATATTACGTTGTCAGGGTTGTGCTGGTATTTATACCTGCGTGTGCACTCAAGAGCTGCGCTCTGGGTTTTCCGTTTGTCGTGGAATATTTATAATAACCGTTTATAGGCAACCCTAAGAGCAGAATTAGTTACCTGTCCCTTGACCCGAGTCGTTAATTAGCAGTAATTGTTACACGGAGCATGATGACTCCTAGGTGTTACCCGGCTGACATGAATATGTTTACCTGGAAGACAGACTATCGAGAATTATTTGCATGCACGCGATGTGCCTGGGAGTGTTTTAGACATTTTGTGTGTACGTTTTCTCTAGTCCACATACCTACCCTATGAGATGACGACTATTATCTACCCCACTTAGAAACCAACCTGATCAAATTCACACGATTAGAGTTGAATCAACGATTCTAAACCTTCAGTGTGTGAGCAATCCCAGCACGTTTAGTGAAATATATCTTACTTTATTATCTTTTTTACTTTTAATTATTTACCTGTTGGCTATGCAGCGGGGTGTCTGTTGTAAACAGTTACAGAGAATAACAGGTCTGGGGAGGGGATGGGGGCTTTGGAGCCGGGCAGGCCTGTGCTGCGTTCAGTTCGCGGCCTCGGGGGACTTGCTCGGCCACCACGCGCCTCGGCTTCTTCACTGCAAGTTCGTCAACACTGATACTCTGAGGTCACCAGGATGATGGAACCAGAGAGCATCTGAACGCCGCCCGACGTATTCCCAGGGCCTAATTAATACTAATTCCTTCCCTCGCCCCGACCGTGATTAACAGTCTTCTCAAAGGCAAAGTTTATTAAAAACCAAAATTAGGATTTATTTGATTGTAAAATTGTTTCGGAAGCAGACGCATTGGCTCGTTGGGTGACTCAGCTGTCTGCCGGAGTTCCGTAGAATTAGGGTAACATCATTGCTGGTGAGTTTTTCATGAGATGCAAGTTACATAACAGACGCCATGGCCTGGAACGATGACGTTAATTGTGAATTATGCCCCATTACAGAGGCATTCAGCCAATTTAAGCACTTTTGAGCAGGACGCTTTGTATTTGTGCTGCATTCTGAAACATTTCATCAAATCATCTAATAATTTTTGTGATGCTTCGCAAATTGCAAAGGATCAAAAGACACTGTCCCTTCCTGCGCCGCTCAGAGGGTTCCCATTTAAAACAAAATTATCTTTATTGTTGAAAGTATTACAACTGCCCCGTCTGTCCCCCCACTGGCCCCCTTCTCCCCACTCTCAGCCCCTCCCCAGGCCCTCACCACTGTAGGTTACGCATATAACCCATAGGCTACGCATAGATGCATGTACGTTCTTTGGTCAATCTCTTCCCCACTCCCTCCCCTCTGAGAATCGTCAGTCTGTTCCTTGCTTCCACGTCACTGGATCTATTTTGCTTGTCAGTTTCTTTTGTTCATTAGATTCCACGTGTACGTGAGATCATGTGATATTTGCCTTTCTCTGCCTGGCTTATTTCTCTTAGCATAATACCCTCCAGGTCCCTCCACGCTGTCTCAGAAGGTAAGGCATCCGTCTTTTTTACAGCTGCGTAGTATTCCACCGTGTAAACGTACCCAAAGTCACTGCCCATTAAAGCCTCTCCGACGTGGGGAAGCCTAGGAGCTTCCCGAGGCTCTCCCGAGGAAGGGGCCGCAGAATGATGGAATCATCCAACCCCAGGAGACGGCCTCTCGGCTGCTGTCTGCGCCCCCGCCCCGCCCTGGCCGAGCCCGCTGCACATGGGGCCTTCAGGGGACCCCTCCCCGGGGCAGAGATGGTCCCCCGGCCTCCAGCCTGGCTTCGAACAAGCTGCCTCTACACGGCGCTCTTGCTCTTGCTCAAGCTCAACCTCCTTCGTCCCTCCTTCCCTCCATCTTATAAGACTCAAAGCATGTTTCTTCATGTACGAAAGACCAGCGCACAGCCTCCGAACCAGGACACTGCTGGGAGTGGAAAACAGCACGGAGCAGACAGACAGCGGTCAGAGGGGAGGGCCGGGCGGGGGGAGGTGAAGGGGTGAAGCAAAGGAAGAAAGAAGGACTCGGGGCACAGGCCACCGTGTGGTGACGGCCAGAGGGAAAGGGGTGGGGAGGTAGGAGAGGGGGCAGGGGGATAAATGGTGCTGGAAGGAGACTTGGGCGGCGAGCACACAATACAATATGCAGATGATGGGTCATAGGATCGTACAGCTGAAGCCTATATAATTCTGTTAATCAACGTCACCCCAGTAAATTCAATAAAATTAAGTTTTAAAAAGCTACATAATAAATAAATAAAAATCACACCAGGACTGCAAGAGTCGCCTGGGACTGTTCTGAGAAAGCGCGGGCCTGCGGTGGCTCTGGGCAGGGGTCTTCGGGAGCTGATCCTGCTCCCTCGCCCCTCCAGCTTGCATCTTGTCGTTCTCGGCCTCTTTCCATGGGTTCCGGCTGCGCTAAGCGGCTATTCTCTGCCCTCGGACAAGGCGAACAGCGCCTGGCGCGTCCCCAGCACCTCGCCAGAGCCCTCACCCAGCCCCTGGGCTCCCTGCTCCGGGCAAGGCCAGGCTCGGTCCTGCAGTTTCTGCACCCGCCCTGCCCTCCGCCTGGAACGCATCTCTCCCAGAGCACCGCTCCCTGCTTTCTTCAGGCCTCTACTCAGCGTCACCTCCTCAGTGAGGCCTGCCCAGGTGACCTCATCGGAAATGGTGACCCCCCACTGCGTTTTCTATGGCCCTTCCCTGCTTTATCTGTTTCCCCTACTTTCCAACGGTCTCTACACATGTGACCCACACATGCATGGCTGTGCTCGCGTCCGTCTGCATAATCTGCACCGATTCCCAGCAACTCCTTCGGTCGCAGTCTCTCTCCGCCAGCCTGGCCCAGCCCCGGGGCTGCTAGGCACCCGCCTCAGGGACAGGCCTGGGCCCTTTGCTCTCCGCTTGCCCCCCGCCTGTTCCCGCTGCTCTGACTCGCCCGCCTCAGCATTAGGCGGGCGCCCCTTCAGATCACGGACGGCATTCAGCTCTTTCTCTGACGCAAAACAATGGCTGTAACGTCGAATGAATTATAATGACACGCTTCCAGTGTCGGGAAGCTCACTGCATTTGGAATCTATTCCTTCCATCTCTAGGTGATTATAATGTACACACGTTTTTTCTAGCATTTTTTGATGAATAACCGGCCACCTTTTTGTAGGTCTCATGCTCCCCAGGCTAATCGCAACTCAGTGGAAGGTTTAATGTGTATTTGGTGTCATGCTTCACAAAGTTGTGATCGACCTGAGGTCATGTACACTTTTTTCATCTAAACTATCTTGCCGTGCGTCATGCTTAGGGAAGTGGCACGCTGAGTGAGGTTCTCGTGCGTGGTGTGAAATAAAGGCAGTGGTTCCCCTCCTCTCTCTTCTTGCTCCGTGTGTACATCCACGTCTCCTGGCACCATCTGTTGAAAAGACAGTTCTTTTTCCTAATTAAATTTTATTGGCATTTTTGTAAAAGAGCAATTGACCAAGAATATATAAATAAGTCTCTGGAATTTCAAATCTATTTTATTGACCTAGCCTATTCTTTCATCAACCAAAATGTTTAGATTACTAAACTCTTTTGTTCTGGATTTTTCATTTTTATATATTTTTTTGAGATCAGCTTTCAATTTCTATCACACATAAAAATAAAAAAAAGCCACAGGGATTCTTCAAAATTGTAGATCAACTCTGGTAGAAAATGGTGAATTAACAATATTGAGTCTTCAGTCCTGAATATAGAATACCTCTTGATTTATTTAGACTTTTAATTTCTCTTAGTAATGTCCTTTTCTTCGTGTACAAATGATACACTTAATAAATAAACCACTCTTCTGTTAAATTTATTCTTATCTATGTTATTTTCTATGATGCTGTTGGGATGGAATTAATTTTTGTATGTTGACCTTGTAACCCTGTAACCTTGGAAACTTGTTTATTAGTCCCAACAGGTGTTTTGGTGCTTTTATTTATTTTTCTTTCTAGTAGATGTTACGAAATAGTTCTGTTGACTCTAACATTGGGCATGCTAGTCGCCGGTCTTTCTGCACATTTATGATAAACTGCTGCTTAAGGTTGACTGCCTACTTCACGGGTCCCGGCCAGGACGCGAATGTGCACGTCCCGGGCTGGCTTCATTTACTTTAGAGGAAGCAATAAACTGCCACAACCAGGGAACCTTCCTGCTGCTCAACCGAGCAACCTGAAGTCAGGCTGGAGAGCGGCACAGTGAAGCCTCTGAACTACCCTTTGTTTCCGTGTCGCTTTGCGGCCTCACACTGCTTCTACATGTCCTCTGATTGGATTCTTACATAAACCCCATGGAGGAGGCGAGGCGTGTAACGCGATCCCCCAATCCAGAGAAGAGCAGGCCAGAGCTCGGAAGATTATGTTCTCCGGTGCTTCGCAAAACCTGGGGGGAAGCCAGCAACCCCTGAGCCCCCTGGAGGTCATGTCACGACGTTCTCATTTGGGGTAGAGCCCTTGAACGTAAACACGGTCCCATTATGTGGGGAGCTGTCTCTTTGGATGGTGCCTTCTTTCCTATATCTCGAGAGTCTTACCATCTGGGATAATTACCCACAGACTGAAGCTGGAATCAACAGCAGAATCATAAATTCACTAGTGCGGCTGCACCGTGAAAAACGGTACAGTTATATCACTGTCCATGAAAAATGTACCAACTTTATAAAAGTGCTATCGACTCTCCATAAAAATTCTCCTTGAGTTTATCAAGGTCTATGCATTTATTTTTATAAGAGTCCAGTTTAGAAACGAGGCAATGCTCCTAATTTATATTCAGTGTAATCATCTGTTATCTATTTAAGCCAGATAGCGAAAATGAGATAAAGGAAATAGGCACCAATTTACACTGGCTATTAACTTTCCCACGGGTCTGCTACTAGAACTAAAAAAAGGTTTGTTGAGATTGTCCTCCAGTTTAATTTCGTTCTGTAATATCACTAATGACCCCATTAAGGGCATTAAAAGTTTCCTTTTCTGATCAGTCTTTAGAATATTGAACTCCATAAAGTCTCTACTGAGTAATCAGCTAAATTAATCAAGGTCACCTTTAAGGTGGTGTCCAAAAGCTAATTGCAGGTACAAGTTGTGATGCAACTCTCATCCAAAGGCAGTTGTTTATTTATTTTTTTAACCCTCACCTGAGGATATGTTTTTATTGATTTTAGAGGGGGGAAGGGAGAGAGAGAAACATCAATGGGTTGCCTCCTGTATGCATCCCAACCAGAGATCAAATTCGCAGATCTTGGCTTGTGCTCTGACCGGGAATTGAACCCCTAACCTTTTGGGACATGTGATGATGCTCCAACCAGCTGAGCCAACTGGCCAGGGCAGTCATCACTTCTTTTCAGCACCAAGGTGGCACCAGACAAATCACTTCCGTTGCTTGTTCAACAGTCTACTCTGAGGGCAACTGAACCCGGGGAGACTTGCAATAATTTGGAAGGAATGGTTGAGGTCATACCTTCTCTTTAAAAGGAAATGTCTTTTATATGTTATATCCGATATTGGTTTGAATGTTTACACCCTAAGAGCATAGACTGCGAGTGACTGTGTAGGCAAGATGAACTTTTCTTTCTTTCCTTCTTAATTTCTTTTTAAAAAAAATTATATGTAGACTAGAGTGGGGAGAGTGGGAAGAAAAGATAAGTGTTGTTTTAGGATCATTACTCACCAGTCATGTGCTAACACTGCCAGCTATTGAGGCCAGTTACATATAAGTTAGAGCGCAGCTTTGAAACCCAAAGTTAATGCATTTCTCTCTCTCAGAATATAGCCTCTCTTTCTCTTTCATATTTACAAGCTCTTCACTGCATTTCCCTTTATTTTACAGAGACTAAATATTACAGTTTATGGATCAGAAAATATGTACTAAGTGCTATTATTAATGTTTATATCTCAACCTCTGCCATACTCTATTACATATACACATAGACATACATATATATACATATATACATTCATATATACATATATGTACACACATGCTTGACCCTTGAACAAGAATGGCTTGACCTGCATGGGTTCAATTATGTGCAGATTCTTTTCAGTAAATACTTAGACCATTTTCAATCCATTGCTAGAAGTCCATGAATGTGTAGGGGCAACTGATGTACATGATTTCATAAAAGGAAACTGAGCATCTGTGAATTTTGATACCCATGGTGGGGGGAACCTGGAACCAATCCCCTGTGAACACGAAAGGACATATTAAGTTTTTGGAAAGTCAAAAGTTACACATGGATTTTTGACTGTATGGAAGTCAGCGCCCCTAAATCTGAAGTTGTTTAAGACATATATTTGCCATTATATTGAGCTTGTATTGTCTGGGGACACATAAAAGAGATATTGATGGAATTTCTCAGGAGTTTAGAGCTACAGGGAACCCAACCTAAATAACAAGTGAATACAAACTACTTTCCACTTTGCAAGGGAAGAAACTGCAGTAGAAAATGTTATTGACTTTTTCTAAAGATGATAAAATTGATGGTTAGATGGGTCTTGAAGATACGTCTCTTGGTTTCAGATGCTGCAGTTGGGTTTCCTGGAAAGCAAACTGTGAGAGTGATATTTGTATGCAAGAGATGCACTGAGAAGTGCTTGGGGGCTGAACAGGTCCTGGGAGGAGGGAAGCAGACTGGGCCGAGAAGCAACTGAACTGCTTAGCGCTCCCACGGCCACCTCGGCCGCTTCCTCGGGAGCTCGGAGCTGGCAGGCGCTCCAGCTCTGTCCCGCTGGGCAAAGGAGCTGGCCTTTACCGCTGGACGTTGGCCAGTCATTCTGCATGTGCCGTCCCCAGGAAAAGGCATGGCCTCAGGGCACAGTGACTCTCTTCAGCCAAGAGGGAGTTTCAGAGAGGGATTCAATGGACAGCTGCGGGTGGTCAGCCCTCCTGGCACCCGCAGAACGAGTGTTTTATCCTGTAGGGGGTGCGTAAGAGGTGTACCCCGACTTATACTGCAGGGAAATTGCTCATTTAACTGGAACATAGGGTCCTCTGTCTTGTCAAGAGTGAGACACTGAAAGAGACAGACTTGACCAGCACATTAAAATGATCCTCTAACCAATATTTTCTCATTAGAAGAGTACTATACTGAATAGTAATATTTGAAAATATTTTTCAACAATTACTTATATAACTTGGGGGGTTACTTTTTAAAAAATTCCTTTATATTGTTTGATTAAAAAATTAGGCTTTGCAAAGTTGCTAGAAAAAAATGGAAGTTGAGTAAAATTACTAAATCTTCCATGTAATTGGAATATGCTGTCCTAAGGCTGCCATAATATGGGATCATGGGTGGTGTTAAAACAAAGTAAATGTATTCACTCACAACATAGAGTCCAGAAGCTTGGCCTCGAGGTGTCAGCAGGCAGGTTCTCGGGAGGATCCTGGGGAGCACCTGGCTGCGTTCCTCTCCCAGCGGCCGGTAGGGGCCAGCGGTCCTGGGCACGCCTTGGCTTGGGGCAGCTTCACGCCACCTCTGCCTCTGTTGTTGTGTGGCCTGCTTCCCTGTCCTCTTGTGAAGACACTGGTCACTAGATTTAGGGGCCACCCTAACCCAGTATGACCATGTCTTAAATACTTATTCTGCAAAGACCCTGTTTCTAAGCGAGTTCACAGTCTGAGATTCCACATGGACGTTTATCTCTTGGGGACACTGCTCAGGTCACGGCATATGCATTAAGCCTTCTAACTGTCATTGTAATGAGTGGAAAGAATCAGCATAAAACATAATTGTCTCATTAATATAAAGTTATAGTTGAGGTTCTTTTTGACTGTATATCCGCTGTTGTAATATTATATATACTGTCATATGTATCTTTATAGTAAGTACTAAAAATGATTAAGTTGAAAACAAACTAAAAATTATGCTCCCAATACCATCCAAAAGTATCAATACACTGAATTCATTCTATATATGCTAAATGGGCAATACACAGAAAGCCTAAAAAGTCCTGAGACCTCAGGCATTTGGTATGAAACAGACCTGAGAGATAAAATAAAACTCCATTTAAAATTTAATTAAAAGTGCCTTGTTTGTCTTAGAAGAGAGCCATGGGAGGTGATTTAAATGAATTATGTGTCTTTCAAATACTACATGCATAAGTTTGATATCTGTGTTTTTATTTTCTGGCTAAACGTATATATTTTTTCCTGTAGAAGCAGAGACGTTTGCATGCATCCCCTTGTCCTCAGGGTTATCTCCCAGTGGTTTTCCAGGCCTTTCATAAGTGCTTGTGGTTGCTTTCATCTTCATGATGATGATGTTTTTCTCAGGGAAATATATTTTTAAATGTGCAGCTTGGCCCAGCATTTCCCCCCTAACTCGCTCTCATTTCCTCCAGTTATTCAAAGCTGACCCCAACGTTTCACCCTTGAAAAGTTACTAGGAAACCGGCGCCTACCACAGAGCTGATAAGTCACCCAACTTTATTAAGTATAACAAAGACTACTGTGCAATTAGCTCTTAAACAGCACCGAAAAAATTGCTACTCTAGGACCCTTTACCAGGTTGGAAGAATGGACTACCCCAGTCACTCAAGACATGCTTACTTTGAAATAAAAAGGCCTCTTAAAACTTCAAAGGACACATTTTAAGCAGCATTTGGCTCTAACATGCTACTTCCTGGCCCCCTGGCAAGATGGGTCCCTTTCTTTTCCTTCAAATGTTCTTGGATTCCTCCCAAGAGTCTCCACAGCAATGCAAGAGGATTACTTTTTCAGATGAAAGCTAATTGTTTATAGATATTTAAAAATAGATAGATGGATAAATATAAATATATAATTACTAGATAGATATAGATAGATAGATAGATAGATAGATAGATAGATAGATAGATAGATAGATGATAGATAGATAAGTTATAGATAACCTCTCTGTAAGTGTCTAGAAAGGTAAAGAAGAAATCAGGACTTCAAGAAACAGAAGGCTGAAATGAAGCAGCTGAGGCTACACTGTGAGCTGATGCAAGAAGCAGCCCAGGCCTCCAGTCACTCCTGCTTCCACTCTCACAGCTTCGCTGCGGTAAATACAGCTTCCTGCTGACAGAAATATTTGAAAATGAAGAGGGTTGTACCTGGCAACCTGAGTCTATAAGTCCCTGTAATGGGAAGAGAAAGACATTTTGGGGATGTGGGTTGGTACTTTTTAAAAAAAAATCCAATCTTTCTAAGGACAAATGCAGGAACAAGGGGGACACTGGAATTAAGACATAATGAGGTCAAGCGGTGGGGACTGAAGTTAAGGATGGATTGAAAACAGCAAAATTTGGGAGGAAACAGGAGCTACAGGAAAATGGGCCCTGTGTGCTGTCTGCATCCGGGGGGAGGGGATAGAGGGAGAGTCGAGGCCCCCCCTGAAGCCAGCAGGGGGAGCAGGCCAGGGTGGCGCCCAGTGGGATGGCCCTTCTTCATGCTGAGGCCCAAGAGCAGGCTGGAGACACAGGACTAGGGGTGGGGTTTTGCACTAAGTTAAATTTTCAGTTGTATAAACAAAGTTGCTCTTGGCACAATAGGCACTAATCGGTGGGAAGGAAGGAGAGTCTTCCAAGACCAATCAGCCCGGTGTGGTCAGGGCTAATGCCACAGGGCTGGTGAGACAGGTCTGTCTACTGTGCCAGAAGGACATGACAGGCAAGGAATCGTCCATGGACTTGGTATTTCTGAAAGTTCTTATTTACAAATTCATTTATCTACCAGATGATTAGATTATATTTTTATATATAATGGAAAATATTTTCTTGGTCGCAGAATTAAAAGAAAGCTCTGAAGCAAGCTATTCAATCGAAGACGATGAGAACATAAGCTGTGTTTTCTGTGGAATTATGAAACAAACATATTAATAGGAATGTGATTAGCAGCCTCAGAAACGTACAGTGCCATGTGGTTATTAGCGTGCTTGACAGGCGTTTGTGTTCTACCGACCATTTTCCCCATGCTACTGTGGCCCCTGGGAAGAGCCCGACTACATACCTAACTACGCTCGCCTACGAAAAGGAAACTCCCAGAAGTGACTGAAAATCTGAAGTTTTTATCGCACTTGCCTCCTGAACCAAACTCTTCCAAGGACCTAGGTTTATTGCACAGCGAGTCCTAATCAGGGAGCGTGCTTTCAAACAGAAGTATGACCACCCGAGCTGCTCTGCTAGCATTCAACCAGGAACGCGTTTCGGGAGGCAGGCCATAGCCCCTGTCCAAAGCAGACAAAGTGTCCTGGAGATGTCACTAAAAATCCTAATCAATTCATCTCAGGAGAAGCGGATGCCGACTTAATGACACGAGGAATGCCTTCAAGAGTCTAATCAAGTTTAATGCACTTAAAAGGCATTGAATGAATTGCAACTTTTGTCATGAAGCAGAAAGACTAATTTTCATTTCTGTTCACAAGTGCATGGAGCTAAACTTTTCAAGGATTCTTCAAAGATTTAAAATTGAGAACACAAATTATAAGAGCAAAGTTAAACAATAGCTGACATGCGTTCATTATTTTATTTATTAAGTCATGTATCAGATGTAAATATAAAAGATAAATTCTGAAATCAGCATTAACTTTGTCTCTTGGGTAAGTGTACATTTGCAGGTCAGTTTCCTCTTTACAGATCAAAGTTTGTTAATCATACAGTAATTTACAAATTAAAATACAGTTTATGAGAAAAATTTCATTGTGGATGTGTGTGCGCAGAGGTTCAAACGGACTCGCTCCTCATTCAGCGCATGAGCTCCCATCCTACAATCCTGGACCTGCATACGGCCTCATCATTTCTCCGACTGAGGACCGCGACCTGGCCCTAACTGATGTCGTCTCAAGTTCTTTCCTTCACAAATCTACCCTCTCCACAGCCACCTGAGTGATTAGCCAGAAAGCATGTCTTACATCTCACACAGAAAAATAATGCAGAATGATGAAACATTGACTATAGTAAGGGAAACCATGCAAAAAAAAAATCACAAAAGCTTTATTTTATGCCTTAATTTTGGAGTGTGGAGGTTTTTATAATTATAAAAAAGTAGAAGGCATAAAAGAAGTGCTTGATAAGCCTTTTCTCATCACATATTTTTAAACACACAGAAAAAAGCATCAGAAAAAAATTTTAAAAGTGAGACACCAAGGAAAATATCTATAAGTCTTAAAACCCATAAAGGGTAATTTCCTTAATATACAAGATAACTTACACAAATTACAGCAAACGAAATAACTCAATAAGAAAATGGGTAAAGAGTACAAATGTGTTGGAAAATGCCATTAGCATGGCTCTTAAAGAGGAGGAAACACGCTAAGCTTCCTGCATAATATGGAAAATGCAAATTAAATCTGTAATATACCATTTTCCATCTCAGGCAACATTCACAATACTTTACATATTTATGCGCATATGTGCGTGTGGATATATTATGCAGACAGACTGGCAGAGAGATGCTATAAGGAGAGAGACAGACACAGAGAGACAGAGACTTGATTTCTGTACGATCTCTATTAAGATAGATTTGATGATAACAATGCACGTCACTTATACCCATAAGGCGCTGATTTGAGAAATGACACATGTAGAAACGCGTTCATGCTCTGGGGCATCATCACGTTAGCATAAGACTGAGACCCCGGGACTGCCCCTCTGGAGGGCCGGGTGCAGCGACGAGGCCGTTCCCACTCCTCTCCCTCCTCTCGGAGTCGCGGGCTGTGTCCTGGTTTGGGCCTAGCTGTGAGCTTGCTTATAGTTGCACAGGAGGTCTGGTACCGCTCGGTCGGTCATGCCTTGGAGGAGCAACCCTAAGGCTTTTTAATACTTCCAGAACTGACCTGGTAGTTGCAGGTGATAACAATTACATAAAATTAAAATGAGGGTGATAAATTTGATCCTATTATGACTCCCCTTGAAAGCCGGCAAAACTTCCAATTTCCTTACATGGATTCACGTGATGATCGGAGGTCAGCGTGCTCCATGCCCCTTCTCCAGCTCCTCTTCCGAGCAGGTCCTGCCCCCCCACTGCCCTTGGTCTTCAGCCCCTCACAGTGTTTCTTGTGCTACGACTTTGTTCCTGTGGTCACTGGTCCTGGGGCCGCCATCCTCTTTGACGCACACACGTCTTCTCACTTTATCTCTTCTCTTCTTCTCTGCTCCTCTGCTTTCAATATTACGCTATTATCAGACCTCACACATACCAGGTGAGAGTGGTTGTTGCCTATAAAATACCCAAGTGAATAAATACCCCGGTGTTCGCCTAATTCAGCCAAGTCTGGGCACCCGGCCGTTTGAAAGATCATCGCCTCGCTGGGTGGCTGGGCGGTGCTGTGTGAGTGACTCTGGTTTTATATGGGCACTTGTGGAATAAGAAGTCAGACGTACCTCTGCACTGCTACCAATGATTTCTCAGAATTGTTTAGGTTTTGTTTCGGTAAGGAAAGTGAATGCATTATTATTGCCGCTGACGCATTCTGATAAAGACGAGCTTTGTTCTTGGGCTGCTGGGTCTCGAGACGGAAAAGTGCAGCAGATAAAATATTCAGCTGCTAACGGACCACAGCACTGTTTGGGCGCGAAGCTCCTTTCCCCCTTGGGGGGGTACTTCTTAGAGACAATGGGGTCTTTACCACCAGTGCAGTTATCTCCTAAGGGCACAGACATTTCAAATATGATTTTAAGCTGACTACCTTTGGAAAGGCGGAAGGAATACTGTAATTCTCCTAAGAATGATTCTGTAATGACAATGACGAAAACCCTTTATTTGGTCTAGAAAACCAAATTCAAAAGTATGGGCTCAAAAATACTTATAAGAAACGTGTGAAGGGGAGCTGAGGGCACATTGATATGTTTCAATAGTGTGAAGGGTTTGTAGGGATTTAGGTTATGTGGGCAAATGAAAGTACGTAGACAAGAGATTTTCTGGTTCCTCTTAAGTTTTTGCTGCTCAGACCATGTTGTACATAAAATATTCAGTTTCGCTTCTGAGATATTATGAAGAATAAAGACTTGTGAAGACTCTTAAAAGAGATGTGAGGGTTCTTGAAACAAGAAGAAAGGTGAGATTTATACCTTGGCCTTGTGAAGATACAAGGGCTATGGCTTTTTAATTGCATTTATTTTCTGTCAAACTAAGAGGCTGAGAATGGTATGCTGGGTAACAAAATATAAACGGGTATTCGAGTTACTCAGTCAAAAGATTTTATGAACCAGCTGTTTGATAATGAACCGTTTGCATGCCTGGGAGTCTCCAAGGAGAAGATCTTTGCATCGCGTTGCAAGGAATTTAGACGTTTTTGATTGATTGCAGCACATCTAAGGCTCATCCTACACTCACAATGTTGTGTTAAATTACGATATAGGTCAGAGGGGAGATTTGATTAATATTTAATAGCTGCTTTCTTTAGCTTTTAATGCATAAAATAAACTCCAGATGAAGCCCCGAACTTGCAAGGGGATAATCAACTTTCAATCTGCTTTCGCGCCGCACAGCTAACGACCTGGAAATGATTATGTGCGGTGTTGGGGTAGAAGAGCTGTACACTTTTCTCGTTTTAGATTTTCATTGTTGGAGCTGTTAGAGTTAGCGAAAAACTGCAGAGGCCTTGCAGAGTTTCCGTGCGGCTGTCACCGGCTCCCCCAACGTTAACGTTTGCACAGCCACGCACAGCTATAAAGATGAAGACATTGGCGTGGGCACTATGATACCATCTAAGCCACAGCCTGCTGGGGTTTAACCAGTTTTCCCATTGACGCCTTCTTTCTGCTCCAGGACGGAGCCCCCTGAGCAGTCCGGGTGAAGGGCTTTCAGGTAAGCCACCTTCGCCTTGGCCTTGCTGTCGATCAGGCGGAATAACGTTCGCTTCAGATAAGTTATCCAGAGTCTCTCGCAGGTCTCTCTAGGGGGTGGGAGTGGGGAGGCAGAGATCCCAAGAAATTACTTAGGACCTGGGAAACCTGGATCCATTTCCAACCAGCCCGGCGAGCCCACGAGCCTGTCTTGGTCTATGTGAGAGAGATTTCGGCGAAATGAATGAAAAGGCGGAACAGTTTTATGGCTGTGTCGCACCCATGTCCTGGTTTCTCGCTCTCTGGCGGTGGGGGCGCAGGAGGTGGGAAGACAGGCAGGGGCAGAAGTGAGCCCCTTTAAGTCCTGCGACCACATCTGGGTACACGAGTCTCCTCTGCCTCTCCAGCCATCCCCGAATAATCCCGATTGAAAATCAAACATTAAATCGCCTTTGCGCGCTTGTGTGATTTTGGTAGAACGCCCCAAGGGTGATGGCAGAGCCTTCACCGGGGCAGCTCCTTTTGTGATAACTTCTGCCAAAAAGTCTGAGGCGAGTTCCCCTTGGTGTTCACCTGGACAGGAGGTGTTGTCCCTGGGCTGACCCTGGGCGGTTTGAAGAGGTGCCCGTGATGACCGATGACCCCGAAGCGCAGGTCCTCCATCAGGACCTCCCTGCTCCTGGTTCCCATCCACCACGCGCCCGCGCCTCTGGCTGGGGTGGTGTGTAGGGGCCACTGAGGCCTGGCTGAGAAAGCTGCCGTCCTCCCCGCAGGCACTTAAGGCCTCCTTGCTTTTCCCACCCCTCTCCCCCCCTCCCCCCCCGGATCCCAGCGCACAGCCCCAGCTTCTCTCCGCTGAGATGTTCCCGACGGCGATTTCCTCTGGGCCCTCCTCCCTGGGCGTGGGGGCCCTGGGTGTGGGGGCCCTGGGTGTGGGGGCCCTGGGTATGGGGGCCCTGGGTGTGGGGGCCCTGGGTGCCCATTGCTTAGCCCGCTCATCACCCCGTTTCCCGCCTGCTTCACTGAACATCCCTGGCCCTTTGAACCCGGTCTAGTCCCCGTCTCTGCGCACCGCGCCTTTGGGAAGTAACACTGGATAATTACAGGGCTAATTCAAGGTATAAATATTAAACAGTCGGTTGAACAAATTAGTGATGAGATTTCATCAGCTTCAGAAATTACAGACTAGAAAAATCACTCAGAAAACTAAACCTACGGTCTCTGGCGAGCACCGGCGCCCCGAGCAACACCAGGCCCCTGCTGCGGGACCCCCGCCAGCGGTCTGCTCTCAGGGCTGGAGTCGCCTGAGGAACACGGGCCCGGGCGCAGGGGGGACCGAGCCCTTCGTGCTCGGCTCCCGACCCGCACGTTAGCTCCCATGAGGCGAGCAACTGGAACTTCCCCCAACTTACATCTATGCCCGTGAGATGAAAACCTCATCTTTGCCATGTGCTTTACAAGGGGTGACGGATAAATACAGTTTTAGTATCGGTCCTTCAGTGCTTTCCGCACGGGATTCAGTCTCCGCTGATCTCTCAGCGGCCTCCAGAGCCGGTTACTCCACAGCGGGGTGGGCACCACGTTTGCTCCCCGTCGGCCAGGCGATTTCTCTCATCTTTCTCTCCCCAAGGGTCTGAGCAGAGGAACCGGAGCCTGTTCAGTGTGAGCGAAACCCTCAGGGTCCCACTGAAACATCAAAATCAGCCTTTTTTTAAATTTTTTAAACATGGTTATTATATCAATAGGGTTCTCCAGAGATACACAACCAATAAGAGACTTCATCCTAAAGTTATTTCAGTGATCAGTCTAATGATTTAATTTTTAAAGTGAGAATACCAGGGGTCGGTGATGTCTGGGTTCAAATAAATGAATTCGGGGAAATTAAACCGAGCCTCGCCCCCCATATTTAGATTTGAAACCCAACGATATTTGAAGTGTGAGTGCTCTAAGCCGAGAGAGCTGCTAGGTAGATTTCCCCCTCAGTGAGTCTCCTCTTTTTACTTAAAAATCTATCAAATTATCGTGGGCAAAACAACTTTCTTAAGGGCGTTTTTTACTTTGCCACGTTGACTTTTTAAAAGACGGTTTTAACTTGGGTTTTATATGAACAGGGAAAAGCCGCGGGTCCTCGCACGCCCCCACGCACCGCACACCTGGATGAGCCCGCGGAGACCCCGCTCACTCGGTAACCGGCCCGGGCAGCCCCCGACCCCGCGCCCCACCCGCAGCGCCCCTGAGCCCGGCCTCCAGGAGCATAGATGCAAACGCTTATGTTTGTTCTGTACAAAAACAGACTTACCCCAAGTAAACACAAGTACTCCCCGTTGGACCATAAGAAAATTCCTAACAGCATTAGCGAGCAGAATAAATATTACACTTCTCAGATGATTGGGTTATAACTTCCGTCTATAGAAAGCTCTCGAGTCTAGTGCTAAGAAAAAAAAATGATAGCAATTTATTAAAACACAAAGATAAAAAATCCCGTGATAACCTTGTCAAATGAAACACAGTGGTGAATATTTACCACAAGAGCTATTGATGTTGTTTTGTTTTTTGGGAAACTGTTAGAGTGCTATTTGTTTTTACCGCATTAATAGTTTTTAAATGAAAAATAGCTCGGTAGTCAAGGTTTTACTGTGGTACATTTTTTTCAATAATGGAAAATGTGGGATGTAATTCTCCCCGGGGTGCTTTAAGTTCAAACCACACTGGTATAGCATTTGTTTACGTTTATGGAGGTGTTCTCAGGGTGCCCACTGGATTCCGCTTGGCTTTATGTAAATGAAAGAAAATTCCATCCTGGAGCAAACGTGTTCATCTCAGAGTTTCTGGAAGTTTGTCACACTCACTGTTCCTGTAGCTGTGGGAACCTGGGCAGGCGAATTCATCTCCCTGGGCCACTGCTTCTTTCTCTGTAGAAGGGCCACCACCACCTGCCTCCGAGGGGCTGTGAAAGCACCTAATGAGACACCGCACGGAACCATCCAGAAGCCCCAAAATGCTCTTATTAAGAGTTGATTCATCGCTTTTGTATGCAATAAACTTATCTTCCTGTGTGTGTGTGTTTTTAAATATGCTTTTATTGATTTCAGAGAGAGAGAGAAACATCAATGATGAGAGAGAGTCATTGATGGGCTGCCTCCCGCCGCCCCCTTCTCCGGATGGAGCCCAGACCCCGGGCCTGTTCCCCCGACGGGGAATTGAACTGTGACCTCCTGGTTCATAGGTCAGTGCTCAACCACTGAGCCGCGCCGGCCGGGCTTCCTGTGTTTGTTGTCTTCAACTTAATATCCCTTAGTGCCCTGAGATAGTTTCCTCCTCATCAGCCCATGAGATTAAACATTATGCTAACAAAGGCCTCACACACGGCTCACACTGATTCTTCATTTCCTGAGACAGTCTGCGCGCAGTAGCCTTTCTTAATTGGCATTTTTAATTGGAATACAGTTCCATTATGGAAATACATGCATTAATGGTTAAGTGTCAAACTAGTTAATGTATTTCCTTTTACTCTTCCTGGAAGGATTATGAGTTTATCACTAATGCCTTTTTAAAATTTTTAATTTATGCTCTATTTTATCGAGCCTCTTAAAATTTTAGGTTGACCTAGTTTCTTGAAGAACGGCTAACTTGACAAGCACTTAGAGCACATTATATCCAAGAACGTAGAATTGTAATAACAGTGACAATAAAAAAATTCTATACATTATAATTTAAACCTGAGGGTGACGAAAGACACATTTTAACAAAATGTGCGATAAGATGTGGTGAAGAACAATTTGTAAATAAATATCGGTGTTGACCAGTGCCAGTTTATTGAACGCTATCAGAAAATCTCTATGTGAAATCGGCAATTCTTTAAACTAGTGTAAATTCTTAATCCATTGTCTTTAAGAGAAAATAATTATTTTATAAAATTGCCCCTTGATAAGTATTTCAGCAAAGTGAACCAAATAAAAATAATTTTTGAAAGGTGGCTAAGGTGAACACTGATTCTGTGCTGTGACGTGGACACTGTTTATTGCAGATTTGGTTTATTTGGGAGGTAGATGTAGGTAACTAGGAGCCTTCCTTCCTCAGCCACCGGCATATCTGGGTTTGAGTCAGCCCTACATCAAGTCTGAATGAGATCCCCGTGGAACGATTCACGCTAAGACTGGTCAGTGTTCTGGCTCTTTGGCTGTTGTTTTATGTTTTTAGCCCCTACGTGGGCTTCCTGCTGAGGTCACTCCGGTTCGGTTTGGCACCAGGCCTGCCATTGAGGTCCTCTGCCTCCTGCCTACGTGCTCAGCTGCTGTCCTAAGGAATGAGGGAAATGACACATTTTCCCTGAGGTGCTCACCACCCTACCAACCGTAGGCATTTGCTGCAAACCTCTCGGCCCGTTGCAGAATTCCAGTCGCTGCTGCTTGTTCCTGAGCTTCACTCATTTCATCAGAAGACCACAGTGTACTGGGTGCTTCAAAGTGACATTACAGCAACCCCCGAGGGCCTTTAGAAACATTCTAGGATCATTGAGAAAATCATTGGGGCCACTTAGAAATTTTTCTACCCCCAGTAATGATGTCATGATCACATATCACGCTGTGCTTCGGATCCCTCTGCTGTTCCTATGCAGGCGGAGGCACCTAAGGTCTTCCCCCAAACTGGGGGCTGTCAGCCAAGGCGTCCCTATCAGAGTGGGCAGCTCTCACCTAGTCCCTGGACAGCCACAGTCCCCTACCAACATTCTATTTGGGAGGGGTATCTTAGGTCCTTTATTCATTTGCTGCAACCTTATAGGACTGGTCGGCTATATAAGCATTTCATTTTTCATTAAGAACACACTGAATGCCCAAGATTGAGAAAATTCACTTAAAAACATCCAAGAAATAGAAATCTCCCACTGAGCTATGAGGTGATTCTTAAAATGCTTTTAATAAAATATACGAAGGGGAAATATATACCAGCCGGCTGAGCATCACCCTTCCTGAGTTAAGACAGTTTAGGAAGGAAGAAACTTACCATTAAAATTCATATACATTTAAAGGATGTATTAGATTCAGCCACACAAGAACCTTTTGAAGTAATATTTCTCTTCCCAGAGCCCATTTATTTCAATTTAAATATGTTAGAAACAGAACAATATACACTTAAAAGAGGTATTGAATTGTAATCAAGCAAGCTTTAAAATGGACAAAAACCCATCGATGTTATGAAGCCCAAATTATTTATAAATTATGGTTTTAAATGAACCTAAGAGTACCTGTCTAATTTAGGTGGAACTGACCTGTATAAACTATAGATGATATTAGATTTAACTTACTGCAAACTTGAAGTGCATTGTGTTGACTCAACAGGTTGACAGTGTGTTCACATACCTTTCACTACTTTTAGGGACTCAGAAGGCAGTGACCCGAGCCTGCAGTTTTCTCAGGGACAAACAGGCATACTGACAGCAAAAATAACAGCACCTGGGAAACCATCTTACCTTTCAATGTCAGCCATGGCCTCTATTTCCTCCCATCTAATCTTATCACCACTCTCTGCAATTTTTAGGGAGCAATGATTTTTATTCCAGAATAATATCCTTGTTATGTAAACGGATATCTACTGTGAGTGTGACTTTCTGGAACAACGGCCTATTTTTAAATTTTTTTTATCATCAATGATCCTTCATTTCAGTATCTTGAACAATCCCTATTACCAATAAAATTATTATCTAAGGTTTGCAATGGACAATTCAAAATTAATAACGTCTGATGTGAGTTCTTTATGTAGGGAGATTATTGAAAATATTGTTGGTTCTGGGTTGTGCAACAGTCACATAAAAATATACAGCTACACATTTCAAGGAAATAGTGCTGTCTCGGTGAGAGATTGCATCCTGGGCAGGTCTGCAGCCTTGGGAACTGAAGCAAAGGAGGAACACTAAATCCCAATCCGTACCTGTCGCGGAGAGCACATCGGATACCAGCAGGTAAGCTGGCCGTGCTCAGATCTGACTTTTAGGTAAGCTTACCCATAGGCGAGTTGGCATATGAAAAATGGATATATAAAAAATCCTGAATGTGGAAAGCAAACATACATATCTTTGATCAACAAAGATAGGGAACCATCAAGGCAATGCTTGGTAGCAATAAACTTGACCCATAAATGTAGGCCATTTTGATTTCAGATAAATTTAGCTTCTCAAAACAAATTTGTCTCTGTCTTGCTATAAAAATACGTATAAACGTGCACTTCATATTTTCAAATGAAATAGTGGCACACTAGTTTTCTGAACAGAATGAATATTGGGAAAAAATTTTTCTGCCTTGTTTATGTTTACTGTAGTAAGTATTGTCTTGACATAGTAATAGGATGCAAGTGTAAATAAATGGTTAAACATGTAGATGAAAACATATTTTAATAAGCTACACTATCCATAGAATACTGCTAATAACATTCTAAAATATTAGGTTCCTATCTGGTTGGACTGTTCCATCATAAAGTCATGGGATTGGACAACAAAGGGCTTGTTGTGAATCCTGGCTACCCTACTTTATAGTGTGTCCTTAGGCCACCTATTTAATTCAATAAGCTTAAAAATCCATTGTTATGGGCTGAATGGTCCTCCCATCGCCCCCAGTTCCTCAGGTGTGACTCTACTTTCGGAGTCTTTAAAGAGGCGTTTAAGTTAAAATGAGATCCACGGGGGTAGGTCCTACCCCAGTATGACTGGTGTCCTTACAAGAAGAGGACATTTGAATTCGGACACAGAGTAAGACCCCATGAGGACACAGGGAGAAGGGAGCACCTGCAGCCAAGAAGAGGGACCAACCCTGCAACACCTCCACCTCAGACTTGCAGCTCGAGTCCTGAGAAGAAGTTCTGTCATCTGAGCCACCCCACCTGTGATACTTTGTCGTGACAATCCTGGTAGACTAGGGCCCAGGCATTCTCTGAAAAGTGGGGGGAAAGTAGACATTTGTTTCGGGGTGTTCTGATGATTAAGTGATCACTGCTCACTGACGCTTTATTGCTGCCCCGTCCCCTCGCGTTCCACAGTTCGGGTGACATATCTGGCCTCTGCAGTCATCGCTCGTCACGCTGGGCCCGGGCTTCTGCTCTGCTTCTCGCTGCATGTGACAATACGTGCCTGCAGACGGGCCCCTCGGCCACGGCCGGTGTAAACGGGCACCTGGGCCACCCTCACTGCCAGCACCTGAGCCCAAGGCTCCCTGTTCAGAAGCTCGCTGGCATCTGGGGTATTTCCATTGTGTCGCAATCATTCAAACCCAGGAGTATAAAATCCTCCACTGCACAGACTCAATGCAATTCAGAAATAATGAGATTAAAATAACAAGTTGTCTGTCAAAAGTGATATTAATAACGCCTAATTTGGTTACTACGAAATGAGATAATGAGAGTCTGGATGATAGTAACGGAAGATCAGAAGTTAGCTTTTCTATTCGGGATGAACCATGAGACTATTTTGATATTAGAATTTTTAAGTTAAAAGGGCATGCACAAATTTTAGAGCAGTTTCTGATCTACAGCGCATTTGCAAAGAAAGTAAACAGAGGATTTACTTCACCGAGAAAGCCGAGGTGCCTGCGGCCTGCTGCGGGTCCGCGCCCGGCTTTCCCCCTGCGCCCTGGCTGCCGGCGCCTTGCTGCTGCTGCTAGGTTCTCGGGCAGAACATTCGGGCTGAGCCGGAGCCGCAGCTGGGTGGCGTGTCTCGCTGTATGCTTGCCCCTTGCAATCAATTTTCAGCTCAGCGGCCGAGGAATCCTGTTAACAAGGAAACCAGATCGTGCTGCTACATCACATTATTGATGAATGGAGGCAGGAGAGGTTCTCGTCTACGCAGCAATAACCAAATTTCCCTTAAGCCCTGGCCTCCTTGTCGCCGGGGACCCTGTGCAATCCATTTCAATTGCTCACTACCGCGGACACTCCCTGAATTTTATGCACCGGAACATCTTACTTTTGGAAAGAAAAAAAAAAGTCAGGTTCTATAATTTCATCGTGACATTCTTTATGTATATAAAGAAATATATAGCCCGGCCGGGCGTGGCTCAGCAGTTGAGCATTGACCTAGGATCCAGGGGATCGGGGTTCGATTCCCGGTCAGGGCACATGCCCGGGTTGCGGGCTTGATCAATGATTCTCTCATCATTGATGTTTCTATCTCTCTCTCTCCCTCTCCTTCCCTCTCTCTGAAATCAATAAAGATATATTAAAAAAAAAAAAAAGAAATATATAAATATATGTACAAATTTATACATTATAAAATGATACTTGTGTAATGTTATGTAATATATAAACATAAATATGTAATTTAAATGTGTAGCTCTTCTTTACCGCATGTGCAGCAGGTCTTATTTCCCGACTCGAGCCTGTCGCCGAGGCGATTGCACGTCTGACCCCGCCGTTCCCTCTGCTAGGCCTGTGGGCACAGCCCCGAGCGCTGGGAGGACGCGGCCCGTGGCTCTGGCTCACTTCACTCCTCAGGCCAGGCTCCTGCGTTTTCCTGGAGAGCCTCAAGCCGAAGCCCAAACGTACGCTACTGATTCATGATGAGGACTCCATCCAGGCCACCCTGTCGCCCGTCACCCTTATTCCGCAGGTCGGTTCCCCCTCCCCGGCCCTGCCCTCCCTTAGAGGGGCCCCGCCGCCTCCCGCCCCAACCCCTTCGCCGCACGCAGCAGGGCCCTGTGGCCACGCGCATTCCTTTCGCTCTTTCCGACTCCGAGCGCTCACGGGGCTCTAGCGTTGACCAGAACATGGGCAGGCGACTTGGGAATCACTGGAAAGATTTCCTCACCCTTCAATCCAATTCGAACTTGTTGACACGTTTACAATGGTCTACACGGCCCCCTCTTTTGATCTCATCATTGACCCCTCTGCACACTGTGCCCAGATGGACCAAAGCATCAGTGAAGCTCCGAGTTGCAGCCCCTTGTCACTTGGTTTTGGAATTTATGACATTCTTTAAATCTACTTAGAACACTTCTAACCCCCCTCCTGTCTCTTCTCAGCCACCCTGTCCCAAGCTGGACGCGCTTCCCCGGCTGCTAGTCGGGTGCGTGCGGGTTAGATCCTTTGTCCGGTGACTCCCCAGCACTTGGCACCCCCGCCCCATCCATCACACTTGTTTTGTTTGAAGAATCGTCCGCTTAACCTGCGCCACTGCGGCCTCCGGAGCAGGAGCGGCGCCGCCTTGTAAATCATGTTTATCTGTACACGCTGGCAAAGAGGAGACACTCCATAATTATTAGTAGGATGGATTAACCGATTTTTTCCTCAGCTACTAAATATAAACCATATTAATGTAAAGGATATATTTTAACTCTCCTTAAATATTTAAATAGCTTTCACAAGAAAAATGAATTAAATGTACTGTATGCATAGTGCAGAATCAGGGTCAGAAAGCAGACATTATACAGAAGGAAAATCCACACCGGGGGACTCCGCGGGGGAGACGTGCCCGGGCCCCGAACGCGCGAGCCCAGGGCCGGGAGCCCCAGACTCAGAGGCCGGTGTGACAGCTCGACAGCAATGCAGCAGCGACTCATTTCCAGCCTGGCTCAGGAGGATGTCCCAGACCGTGCTGCGATACGGGTGGCTCTGAGGCACTAAAGAAGGCTACAGTTACTGATACATTATCCAAAGTCCGCTTTCAGTTCCGCGTCGGTGGCCGTGACCGGCGCGCGTGGGGAGGGGCGCCAGCCAGCGCTGCTGGTTTTCGTGGCATCAGGCCCCCAGGTCTGAGGCTGCGGTGACCAGGCTGACCTGGGCCATCTCCAAGACGCGCCTAAAGGGGCCGCTGGCTCCGTGCTCTGCGGACTGTTTCTGAGGGTGTTTCAGCTCTTCCGAGGCAACAGGACGCAGGTCTAGAGGCGGGATGCACTTCATAGGTTGCTCCCAACCCAGCCACGTGGCCGCCCACCCGACCCACGCGACCCACGCGACCCACGCTGAGGGGCTTAATGCTCTGCGGTCGCGATCTTGAAATTCTTACTAATTTTGTCTTTGAATTTGTGTTTTGCAGCTTCAGTCTGAGAGAAGAACAGAGCATGCGTTAGGGGCTTGGAGCCTCAGCTCATGGGGGTCCCGCACTCGTTGCCTCCTTCCCCCAGCGCCTTAGCTGCCCCCCTCTCCCTGCACCGGCTCCAGGACCACTGCTGCCCCCACCTGGAGGAGTGGCCAGGAAGTTTGGGGGTACAGGGTGGGGGCGGACACATTTTGCTGGTACCGTCTGCCCCCCTTTGGGGACGTGAACTTCAGGAAGGGCTGGGGTCGGTCAGCTGTGTGGTCCATAGCACCTCCGGCAGGCGGGGTCAGCGGCCGTCCCGTCTCAGGCTGGCAGGGCCTTGGTGCATTTGATGGACGGCTTCACTGTGGTCTCTCCCCCGGCACCGAGGCACCGATCAGGCGGGGAGGTTTAAAACCTCGGAGCCACCACGGGTGGAGACAGTCGGTGCTTGGGAAGGGGCTGTAACTTCCTCTCCCCGAGCTGGGGTCTTGGGTTTTCATTTTGCGCTGGGCCCACAGATTATTTTGCCAGCACTTTCCAAAAGCAAAATTAGTTTTTAAGTCAATGGAGCAGGTTAATGATATGCAGAGTTGTGATGATGGATGTGATGCTGTATTTTGGGTTTAATAAAACACGTTTTTCTATGGATAAGCTAGAAAAGACAAATGGAAAGTTTGAATATATTAATAGATCCCGTAAGGAAATAAATAGTTTAGCATCAGAAATGTGGGGTATATTTATGCTTGAGTTTGACCTAGTAATAAATGTGTAAATATGTATTTGAATCAATCTGTTAGGCAAACACCCTCAATAAATTTGTGGTGCTTTCAGATGGTGAGCTTAGGCTATTGGTGTCTGTCCCTCACGGTTCTCCATGATGTCATTCCACAGTCACCAGATCAGGTTAACTGCACCTGTGCTTTGCTATTTCAAGTCTCCGGAAGGTTATTCAGGTACAGAAAGTGAGTAGTTTTCTCCTGGGTGGTGAGACTAATATGATAAACTCTAACTTCTTGAATCTGTTTAAAAAAAAAATTAACCTTTAATTCACATTGTTGCATATCATATTTTTGCTCCTAGGACCCATTAATACCTCCTCTGTTTTGCTCCGAGCCTCGTTTATAAGACTTAAAGCCCATGGATATGTCCTGTGAATGCAAATAAACCCGAATTTGTCTGGATAGGATGCATTCCAGTAACTTTCTGTGAAATACTAATTGATTAAGTTCCAAGTGCCAACCACTTTTTGGCCCATTACCTCTTGGGACTAATTCATGAAAATTAAATGATACATTAACTTATAGGTCAAAGTCGAATGTGCCACCCCAGGCAGGAATTCTCACTGAAATTTGCTTGAAATCAGCCTCTCTTCCTACATTTCAGCACGCCGAGTCCACCTTCCAAGCTTGTGGGGCCCAACAACACATCCTGCGAAGTGACAGATTCTCCCAGACAGACAACCATGTGTTGACACTTCCTCCGAAAAACACCGTTATGGGTGCCGCCTGTTATAAAGAGTGGACCTCCCCGCAATCCACATATCTACGAAGAGTCATCCAAATTAGAGTCAGGTAACAAGACTTGGGACAGTTTAATTCGTGTAGATATTGCCACTCACAGTTTTACTACTATAAAGCTTTCCGAAGATACTGTCTGTAGGGCTGTGGAAACGTGAAACAAGAAAGCAGGCGTAAGGTAGTTGAGACGCTGAAACACCTGTTCAGGGGAACCTAGAGTTGGATGCATGTTTGAATATATACATATCACATGAGTCACAACTTCATTCCTCATGAAACACATTCACGCATCTGTGCAACAAGAGGTATGTCCAAGAATGTTCATAGTTACAATAATTATAATAACATGTAATGAAAACTACCCAAAATACTACCAATAATAAGAATTACCAATAATAAGACCAATAATACCAATAAAACTACCAATAATAAGAATTAGCATAGAGCTGTGGACAGGAGCAATGCACAGCTACAAGAGTAAACCTGGTCATTTTATAACAGTAAGCGTGAATCTCACACACATATTATTGAGACAAGAATGCCAGACACACAACAATACATACACGCTCTGTGAACCATTTACATGAATTTTCAAAATGGGCAGAACTAAGCACAAGTGTTACAGTTAAAGTAAGTGGTCTCCTTGAGAGAGACAAAAAGAAGCTCGTGATGGAGAAAGGGCTTGAGGAGGTGGCTGTGGGGCACTTCTCAGTCTTGGTGGTAATTCCACAAGAGCCCATAATTTATGTGGTGATTCCTTAATCTGTACAGTCATGTCTTAGGACGTTTGCTGTAGGGGTTGTTATATTTTAATTTTAAGTAAGAATCTCAGTATTGACTAATCTGCGACAATTTCTCTCAACACTTGATGTACCTTTTTATATGTAGATTTATGCCTTTAATGTGAAGATAAACGTATTTTCTAATTAAATATTCATTTCATTTTTAAGATTTGGGTGTTTTTTCATTGTAGACTCCAAAGTTTCTATGTTGTCTCTAATTTGCCTTTCATTTTCTCTATAATCATTTAAAAGTCTTTGTTTCTTTTTAATGTTTTTTCCCTTGTCCATCTCTTAAAATAATTACTGAGCATTTTATAGTGATTATGTTCCCATTTTTTGGTATTTCTTTTAAGTGATCAATTTTCCAATTCTCTTCTCTGTTCTACCAGCTTCTAATATATATATATATACATACATACAGTGTATTTTGAATATTTTGTAATTTCTTGTATTATCTGTTTTGCTGTCTTATTAGTAGACAGGACTGATGCATCATTATTAAATTTGAGACTCAATGTTTTAAATTTTCATCTGTTACGACAATTTTTTAAATGTGTTTGGTTCCCAGATTCCCTGTATTTTTCCGACTACCTCCTTCTGTGCCATTGTTACTCAGTTGCTCTTTTAACAACTTTTTAAAAACGCGTTGCTTGTTTTCAAAGCAAATGGATTTTTCCCGGCCCAGCGGTTGGGAGGCGGCCCGGAGGGGAGGAGGTTTCAGACAAGGATTTCGGGTTGTCCAGGTCTCCCCCAGCGAACTCTCTCCCAGCCCCCATTTCGCCTTCTGAAAACGTTCCCAGGCTCTCCTCAGAGGTCCAAATAATAATAATAACAATAAATAATAATAAATGCTGGTGCCAGCTGCTGCCAGGCCATATACTTTTATTATTATTCATCTATTTTTCAGTCTGTGCGTTTTGAGGATTCCGTAGCAGATACAGGTTTTCCCCCTTGCACCGGGCCTTTCAGGGACCTTCAGGGCATGTATTTCTGGTGGCGTTTTTACCTCTTGATATTCTCACCACTTATTTCTTTCTCTGTGACACCTTCAGGTGTCCTTCAGGACCTTCTCACGTAGCCCATCCGTACCTTTATTTGATATGTAAGGAGTTTCAATTTATCTTATTTTCTAAAAATAGAGCTGTTTTCTTTGTTCTTAGATAATTTTCAGGAGCTGAAAGTGTAAATGCTGAATTTAAGATACTGTGTTCAAATCATAACTGTAAAGTATCTGTTGTGTGTGTGTCCGAGAGAGCTATGGCCTTTATCAAAAATACCCCAGGGCAAACCACTGATAGACTTACGTGTTTGATAATACATTGTATTTCTGTCAAGAGAAAGACCAAATAATGGAGTGTATACCTTTAATTACTATTATTCTAAAGCAATTAGTATTGTGATTGTTGCTTGAGTATCCAGCTGACGTAGATGCTTTAACCAACGCAGTAGAAGGCTGGGATTATCTAATTCTTCAGAAAGCCGCCCCGAGGGCTCAGGCAACTTTGAATGCTAATGATACCTGTTAATTCTTATGGAAACAAAAGAAACAAAACAGTAAATATGTTATACGATTTTAACTATAATAAGTTTTCTCTATTCTTCTAGAGAAAAATAGTCTGAAATCCACAAAATGATTTTCTTTAAAATTTAAGAATTCAAGTATGAAATACATGGGATTAAGTTCCTGAGAAAATGCCTTAGAGAAAAGGGCAGGCGCTTCCTCAGTCTGCAGAGTACATATTCTAACCTTGCAGGCGCTCCTCTCTTGCCATTTGTGCATTGATGACATTTAATTAAAAGCGGGGTGTGTGTGTGTGCGTGTGCTGAACAGCAGCTCTGAACACAGCCCCACACCTTCCTGCTTGTAAACTATCCCTGTGGGACTTAAGGCTCATGTTAGATGCTATTTATTGTGTTATTGCTTATCTTAGAGTACTTCCTTGGTACTGAGACGTTTCTGAAAACAAAATTTTATTTTATTTTTGGCTATTGCATTTTTATCTATTATGGCAGTTGAAGGACTTCGGTTTGTGTTATGGGATGAATTGTACTCCCCCTGCCTAACTCATATGTTGCAACCCTGACCCCCAGGACCTCACAGTGAGACTGTCAAGGTAAATAAGTTAAAATGAGGCCACTAGGGTGGATCCTAATCCAATGGGACGGCGGCCTTATTAAAAAAAGAGTTAATTAGGACACAGACTCACACAGAAGGAAGACCGGGGGAGGACACAGGGAGGAGAAGACGGCCAGAGAGAGGCCTCGGAAGACTCAAACCTCGTCTACACGTGGATCTCAAATCTCCAGCCTCTGGACCGTGAGAAAATGAGTTTCTGTGGTTGAGTCACACGGCGTGGCTACGACAACGCCAGCCAAGGAGCACAGTCTGCAGGTTATTTGGGGATATTGTTATAGATCAAGAAAACAGAGAAATGCAAGGCCACTCATTTGTCAGTATTCACTTTGAAAGATGGGAAGATTTGTGGAGATCATTTTGTTCCAGAAAGATGTCCAGTTTCTGAAAACCTGACCTTCTTCAAGATGCATTTCTGTCTTGACCATGTTTGTCACCTTAAACGGTCGGGTAAAATATCACGGCAACAGCCCACAGGCTCCTTGCTCGTTGGCTTCTCTTCTGTGTTGACTTAGATTGAAGTGCCTTATTACCTCATAAAATGCATTATCGTTTTCACTGAAAGTATAATATAAAATAATAAAAAGTGGCCTCAGCGATCAACTACAGGCTATTTAAGAAGTACATTTTTAAAAAATCACATAAGGTCAATTTAAATAACTAAAATGTGAACTAGGAATAATTTTCCCTTCCTCCTGGAAGGTAGTATGTGCTATTGTTTTGGTGACACATATAGCAAAGTTTAGAAAATGTAGGTAATAAATTATGTTTACAAATTTTTTAAGCTTCTTCCTGCATTTTGTTTGTAATAGGATAATATCACGTCCCCATTTAGTTGCCAAATGATGTTCTCGGCACTTCCTAGATGATCTACTTACAATTGCATTCCTATCTTAAGGTCTGTTGCTAAGAGACCCCAAATTGATAGTGATTACACTTAAGGCAAGAGGACAGCCCTCAACCCAAGAAACTGCAGCTTGGCGTCTGCGAGGTAAGCGGACTCAGGCGTAACCTTAGGGAAGAGATCTCTGAGCAAGAAATGGATGACTCATGGGGCAGATTCTTAACTGCACTAAATATCATATACCTAGGTTTTCTATAGAAAGGACAGGCACATTTTGGGATAAGCATACCTTTGAAATTATTGTAGCACCGGCATTTTCACATAAGTGTGTTTGAGCTCATTATGTTATAGAAACATATGTTTTGTAACAGTAAAAATGGGTTTATCCCCCCACATTTCCACTGTAAGATTGTTCTTAATTTTCAGGGTCATGGAATGAAGTCTGTATTCCGTCTTCCAAGAGTCAGCTGGAACCCTTAGCTTGCTCTTCCCTCCAATATAGCCGATTAATAAATGAATAAGTAAGAGAGGAAATGGCACCAGCTTCCTTTCTGGTATCTTGCTTTGCTCCTTCTGTTGATCTCACCTATGACTGTGATTTCTCACCTGGACAGTCATATCCAGGTGCCCCTGGAACTGAGGCTAGAAGACTGTTCATTTCAACAGTCGCCCAGGGGAAGGGAGCTGCCTGCACAACAGCCTCTGTCCCAGCGCCCGTGGAGATGGGCCGTCGACCAGTTCACTTTGCTGCTGGGCATCGGTGCTTCTTCGATGCTGCTCCTTTAAGTGAAAAGTGAATCCGCCCTCGCCAAGTTAATTCCTTGCTTACATCGTTAGAAACCTGCCTCGGTCAGTGCCTCAGATTGGCTGCCGTTAAGTGAGATGCTTTCCAAATGTTGCCCAGGAGCTGTTAAGCTGCTTCAAATATCATGAAAATAAAGTAATATGATCTGTGCATTATGCACAGATGGTCAAAAACAATGTCCAAGGAAATGCCTTTGGTGAGTACAAGCCGGTGGAGTTACCAAGATACTTGCCATGGAAACAAGGAGTTTATGAAAGTACTAAGCTATTCAGCGTCTCTGATCAGATCAAGGGCAAAGCTGAGAGCAATGAGAATCGTCTGGAATAAATGAGATGTTATTTATTCACAATTGAGCCTTAAAGTCTTCATATTTTTTTGTGTGAGTCATATGAACCTAAAATTTGGATCTCGTGATGGATAAATTTATAATTTTACGCATATAATGGAGAAACGACACTATCTTATTTGTGAACATCCCTCAAGTAAACTACTCTGACTGCCTCAGGACATCAGAGAAATAAATCCTATCCCGAGGAGATAAGAGAAACGCCTCATCTTCCTGACTGCTTTTAAGATGGTTGGCTCTATGTTGAATCATTTATAAAGGGCATGTAGACGTGTTAGATCAATGACAGTCTTTTAGGCAGAATAACTTATGTGTATCTATAGAAGTCTACGTTTTCAATTAATACATTTTTAAAGGAAAGATTTTGAGCAAAAATAAAATCATATATAGTATGTATAGTATTTGTTATTATCTTTTTTTTCTGAATTATGAGGCAGACCTCTTGTTGATGACAACTTATGATACATTTACCTTGAATTCCTGGCCATTCATTTGCCATTTATGCTTTTTTTTTACACTTGCCTGTTTATTATAAAAGAATATGATAAAGGGTACAGATGACCGTCAGGTGGAAGAGATGCGCAGAGGGAGGCACCTGGAAAGGGGCCGGGAGTTCTGTGCCTCCTCCGGGTGCACCGCGCGTCCCGCACCTCCCTGTGCTCCCCATCCTGAAGATCTCCAAACCCAAATTTTGGGGGTTTTATGGAATTCTCATCACAGAGGCATGATAGGTCATTAACTCCATTTTCAGCCCTTCTCCCTTCTCAATAGAATGGGGGAGAGGGTGTGTGACAGTGTCAAGCTGGTCATCATAGTTTGGTTTTTCCAATGACCGGCCTTCACCCAAGAGCCCACCCAGTCACCTCATTAGAAAAAAAATACACTTGACACCGAGATCCTGAGGCCATTGCCATTTGTGCTTTTTAATTTAAGTAGATGCCAAGCAATAGGAATGAGGTGACAGACACATTACTCTGATGCCCAGGAAAGGTTGTGATTGAAGTAAAAACAGATCATGACGAACATTCACACAGCCAATTACTCTCACATGACATGTTTACAGTAGGAGCACAGAATGACTAAGGAAATAAATTCTACAAATTGTTAAGATATAAAACATGGCAAGAATAAGTCTGCGGCCTTGTGACGTTTCAGTCCAGGCTCACGACTCCCATCTACTGATTTTCCTCTGGGGTGACAGTCACACTGCGATTCCCTGTCCCATACAGTCTAAGTACTTTCTCTTTGAGGCAAACTAGCGTGATGGGACCTTACAAAGTACAAGGTGTGGCATCACTTAAAATACTGTATCATCTCTAATTCTCTTTATGTTGGTCAAAACACTATTAGTTAATCCAGTTAATATGCTCTATCAGTCATATCCACAGAGTCACTTAAAAGTCTAATGGGGGGGGGGCAAGTAGTAGTGTCATGATGGCATTTAAACAAAGTAGGAATTAAAATTAAGTACTCTTTTTTTTTAATTAAAAAAATATTTTAGGGTTGACATCACTGCAGGAGCCCCCCTTCCCCATCCCTTTGCCCACCTCCACCCTACCCCACTTATCCCTTCCTTGGCCTTTACCAAATTATTGTCTGTGTCCATTGGGTGTGCCAATATGTTCTTTAATGGCTGAAGAAAATTAAGGACTCCTCAGTGTGAAAAGTCGCTGTCCCTGAGAGCTGCTGTGAGGTGACCCATGACGAATGTGCTGGGCACGGCCCGGAGGAGAGCAGGTCTCTGTAGAGCCAACGGTGTGCGTGCCACACGCGTGTTTCAGTAATGGGTGTCTAGGTCAAGAGTGGTTACAGGTCTAATGATCAGCTCCTCGTCTCGGCCTCACCTTTCACCTGTTCCCAGGGAGACTGAAAAAACATATTCGCCTCTTTTTCATCCGTGCTGCTAGCACCACAGGCAGCCCCGCCCCGCATGTCTCCCCAGGGCTGGGGCCCACCAGGGAGACTCCAGTCTTCCTTCCTCCTCTCCACTGGGAGCCAGAAGGGGTTCCAGACGAGGGATCCCCCAAAGCCCCTCCGTGAATCCTACTTTCTGTGTGAAGCTCCCAGTTCCTTTAACGTCTCATAAAACCCTCCACGGTGTTTTGCCTCCTTAACTATCCAAACCACATCTAACAACTCTGACCTTCAAACTGTATTTTTAATAGGCACGGGTGCTGCACCTCCTCTCTTGATCCAGGCTTTATTTTGCATGGACGCTGATATTTGGTAATTCAGTACCTCCCCCCCCCCCCCCGACCTTGTTCCCTATTACCCTCCACTATTCTTCAACCTTAATCTACATATGAGTCCTCAAGGGAGGGGTCCCCTGTCCTCTTGGAGAGCTAAGCTTTCCCTAGTACATGTTTTCATAGTTTCCACTTTTCCTTATTCTGCCCACCTGACTTCTTTTTAAAGAATTTGTTTAATTCTTATGATTCTCTAACTCCATGTTAGGCTTGTGAAGGCAACACCTCGGTCTACCACGTTCGACAAAGTAGCCATAGAGCCTAGGTCAGTTAATGGCACACAAGAGGCTGTTGAATAATCATCATCATAATAATAAATATTCTGGTGTTTCTACTGGGTTCCTTAGAGAGAGCTTCTAAACTTTAAAGCATTCCTACTTGCTAGAATGTCTTTGTTCTTCTTGGTAGACCCTTGAAAAACACCTGCGTTTATGCTAAGGAGATGACTCAGCACTGTGGGCAGGCCCTGCCAGAAAGACTATTCACATGATTAGAGGACTGGAACCGAGTCCCTTGATATGGGTCCAACCTCCTGGGAAGGGAGAGGGCTAACGATTGAGTTCAATCACTTAGCTAATGGCTCAATCAATCACATTACCAAATGCAACCCCAAGTCAAAACACTGAGGCCTGTGTGGGCTCCCTGGGTGAGGAGCATGCCCATGAGCTGGAAGAGTGGGGTATCCTGGTTCTGTGGGGACGGGACTAAAAACGTCTGGGCTTGAGACCCTCCTAGACCTTGCGCTATGTGTCTCTTCATGTTGCTGGTCCTGATTTGGTTCCTTTATAAGAGAACTGTCATCATCAATATGATGCTTTTCGGAGTTCCATCACTCGTTCTAATAAACTTTCAGACCCACGGTGGCTGTGAACCCCTCAGACTGTGCTGTGTCCCCAGTGTGTGCAGTCTTGGTGGTGGCTGTACCTTTGACCCATGGAGCCCGCTGATTCCAGGTGCCTGGTGTCAGAACCTCATTGCGGTATTGCAGGGGCACTGTTCAGCCTTTACCTGGGAAATTAAACAATGCGTGAATGAATTGAAAAGTACGTTCTAAACTCTGGTAGAGAACGGCAGTCTTCAAGCACTCTCCTACATGTATCATGGAAGACCTAAAAACACCCTTCTATGTCTGTGAGATTGCTTGAGGTCTCCCATTCTCAACCAACACACACCACACACACACACATAAATCTATATATGTTTTTCCCCTGATAAACAGACTTCTGAGATGCCCACTGAGGGCACAGTGCACTAGTGTGCATGTCTCCCCGGTGAGTGCCCCAGGACAGGTGCGCGTGCTAGGAGAGCACTTCGTTCATTAGGTTACACTGTGAACAAAGGCGATGGGACATCCTGTTATGCAGGACTCTGGTTTAGAGGACAAGAGTAAGACTCTCCTGTTGGCTTTCAAGAAACAAGCTGCTACCCTGTGTGAGGGCCATTCGTCTGGACCCTGAGGGCAGCTCTAGGAGGCAAGAGCGTTCCCCTGGCCAACAGTCAGAAACAACACAGAGATCTCATGTCTGCAGCTGCAAGGAATTAAATTCTTCCAACAGCCTGAGCCTGGACGTGAACGTCACATTCCAGATAAAGACACAGCCTGGCAGATACCTTGGTCTCAAACTTTTGAAACCCTGAAGAGCATCCAATGACTCTGTGCCTGGACTTCTGATCTACAGAAACTGTTGGATAGTTGAAGCCACTGACTTTGTGGGATTGTTATACAACAGTAGAAAACTACCACACTTTCCTCCTGCGTCTACCCACAAGGGAAAAAAAAGTTAGCAACTTCGATGTTCTCTTTTATAATAAAAACTTACGAAGCAGTTTTTCATGTTGCTGATAAAGGAGTTTCTTCATGGTTTGATATTCAGCCAAGCGTTGGAAAAGGTTGACAACTTCTTAGAAAAATTAAAATGAAAATTTTATTTTCTCTGTGGCATCTTAAAATAGGTAGCTCAGAGCTGAACTTTCATATATAAACTACCTCCCACATGTAGAGGAATTTGGGGGAAAGGAAGCAGACTTATCCACAAGCCTTCATTTCAAGAGTCTGATGTTTCCCCTTTGAGATGGTTATTCACAAAACAACCAAAATTAACAAAAGTACACATGTAACTGAAAAATCATGCTCCTCTGGGCTTAGAGATCCTTAAATTAGAAGACCCATTGTGTCAAAAACATAAATAGACGCAAACATAGGAACAACCATTTCCTAAGGATGGGGGGGGGGTTTGAGGAAATATTAGGATTCACCAGAATGCTGATAACGATTGAACACGCCTACTTGTGTGATTAAGGAATTGAATATATGCTTTAACTGTATTGATTGTCTTCTTCAATCTTTACAATCCTAAAAGCCTTGTAATAAACGTTGTTTTCACAGCCCTCTACTTCTGCTCATGAGGCGTTGGTGATATTTAGAGTGTGTCCTGCTTTTCAGAGGAGAGAAGGGACGTTCTGTTAAAAAATCAGAGCCTGCTCATTGTGAACACCATTGTATGCTGTTTAGGTATTTTAAGCTGTAGCTTCCAGTTGGGTCTCTATAATTGGATAAGCATGTCACCTGTGTCATTTCTAATTTGATAAAAAGATTGAATAAAATAAAGCTGAGGGCGTTAGCAGAAATCATTTCATAGAGAATGCCCTTTAGCTGGGCATGTTTTTCCTTACTCGTTGGTATGATTGCTGAACCGATCCTTTATTACCACCACCACAAGTGTGGCCACAGATAAATCCTCAGGATCTTGAAAAATCATCTTGTTAAAATTCAAATATTCTACAAATTGCCATAGTTTCTGGATGAAATTGTGGACTTATGCAAATTTCTTGGAATAGACATATAAAAAACTAACCAGGTAATTCTGGCTCCAGCTTTCTTTTGCAAGATTTAGATAAGGTCCATGCAGTCAGCCAGGTCCATGACTTGTATATAAAGACTATTCCATATTCATTTCTGCATAAATTCTACTTCCAGCAATGTGTTCTTTTACAAATTTTCTTACTTTTCTTACTTATGTATTTTCCATTCTCCTCCCAGTCCCTAGACACCAAGAAAAAACTTTTTTCATATCAACATCCCATTTAAAATATTTGCCTTTCTGTGGCTGGTTTCTTTTCTTTGCATGATTAATGAACAACATTAAAGTACAGTTAAAATATAGTTTTATCCCGACGCCATAATGAAATTTGCGCTGCATCGTCTCGCAGCTGAAGCTCGCTGAGCTTCCGCTTGCACACGGCCCCCGTGTCACCCTCTGGGCTGGAGCAGTGGAGCCACCGGGACTCCCGCGGGGGTTACTCACGGCCACCCGGGGTCCGACTGCGCTGGCCCTGCCTGGTGGCGGGTTTGCAGGACGCAGGGAGAGGGACTGCAGTGGGTCACGGGTCCAATGCGGGCAGCGCATGAACGAAGGCTGCCCGTGGGGAGAGTTAATCCACGCTCATTCATTTCTGAAGTCACGTTCCGCAGGTTCATCCAGAATTTACGAACCACATCCGAGTTTGGCTTCAGCAGCAATAGAGACACCCGGAGACATGTGGCTGGGGCGGCGCGGAGGCCTTGGGGGTCCCGCAGAGCCAGGTGAGGCAAAGCACCGCAGGCGCCACCGTGCCCACGAGCCCGCAGCGTGGAGGGGAGACCCTGCCCGAGTCTCTGAGCTGCGAGCGCCGAGGCAGACCCGCTTCAGGGGCTCCCGGGGAGCGTCGCCCTGCCCTAGGTAGTGGGTTCTCTCCTTGCGAGTGTATCTGGCTCATATTCATTGAAATCATGTCGGCTCCCTCGACCTTATATTCCCACGTCCGAGGCAAAGACGTACATATACATAGGTAAGTGTGCACATGCGTATGCTGGTAGCTATATATGTATATTAACCACAGCACAAATATTTCATGTAAATTAAAAAAACATATAAAATGTACTTCTTACAACAAAAGTATATTTCTACTTATTATTTCACACCTTAGTAATGGCATAAACAATCTTTTGACACTAAAATATTATTTTAAGAATCTTGTTTTTATTGGAAATGAAGTGATTACCTAATTTTTGCCCAATAATTTTTGTGGTAGAAAGAATAATGTTTCCCCAAAGATATCCATGTCCTAATCGCTAATGCAGTTAATTCATTCCCTTACACGGCAAAGAGCCTTTGTATTTGTGATTAAATTAAGGATCTGGGCATCAGGAGGTTGCCTGGATTATAAGGTTGGCGCTAATGTAACCGCGCGGCCCACGAGGGCGAGAGAGAGGCGGGGGAACGCGAGGCGGGACGTGCCGGGGAGGCTGAGGTCTGGGCGGTACAGTTGCCGGCCTGGGGCTGGCAGGAAGGACACGGCCCAAAGGAACACAGGTGGTCCCTGGAGGCTGGGAAAGGTGAGGAGACAGAGATGGTCCCCTGGGGGCTCCAGAGGAACCAGACCTTGACTTTAGTTCAGTGAAACTGGATTTTCGGACTTTTGGCCTCCAGGACATAAGGGAATGAAACTGTGCGGTTGTGAGACGCTAGGCCCGAGGCAGGCGGCAAGGCCAGGCCGTGGCCGCTGTGCTGCTTTGGACCTGCTGTTCCGGCCGGAACCTCCTCTCTGGGGCACACGTTGCAGCGGACATTGGACTAAATGACACTGGCTGTGACTGTAGAGAGTGAGGTTTCCAGGAACGGGTGCTTTCTGCTGACACCTAGGGACTGTCATTCGCAGTAGTAAATGTGTTATCGTTTGCACTGGTGTTGTTGGCAGGTTCAGGTAACATCCCATCCCTGGGCCTCCCCTTTGTGAATGAACATACCGCAGAGTGCGAGGTAAGAGATTTCTGTGAGGCAGTCGCAGGTACATATGACCTGGAAATTAGGACAGTCCATCACTCCACTGGGTCACGGGCTCGTACTCCAAGCCCTAGGAGGGCCCCATTTTATTAAACCAATAAAGAAGTGCAGTCGCAGAGTGTCCCTAACCTGTGCGCCACAGCTCTTCCAGGAGCACTCAGAGTGCATGGAGTGGGTTTAATTAAATTGACTACACACGTTTGACCCAGCGTAAGAATTGTCCTGTTTCCCCACATCCGAGGAGTGAGCCCACGCGCCGATCGCTGTCTCTTAAGCGAAGCCAGGTAATTTCAGAGGACCCGCGTGTTTGGGAGTCTGAGGCTCTCGAGTCAAGCAGCCACGGTGAGCCCATTACACCTCAGGTACTGACACCCAGGGCAGCTTCTTCACCGAGTGAAATGTAATGGTTGAGAGCCCGGGACTTGTAAAACCTGGATCAATTCCCAGGCCTGAAGCTTTTCAGATCAGCTACTTTGGGCACGTTATCTGAGCCCTCTGGGCCTTAGATGTTGAAATTCTACATATTTACAACTCAGGAAGTATCTGGAAATTAGGCACTCACTGTAAGTTATGTACATAATTATTTCTTTTTTAAAAAAATATGTTTTTATTGATTGCAGAGAGAGAAAGGCAGAGAGAGAGGGAGAGATAGTGACATCAATGATGAGAGAGAGTCATTGATCGGCTGCCTCCTGCACACCCCCTACTAGGGATCGAGCCCACAACCCGGACATATGCCCTGACCGGGAATCGAACCTTGGTCTCCTGGATCACAGGTCGCTGCTCAACCTCTGAGCCACACCGGCCGGGCTACATGATTATTTCTTTAATGCAATTATTAGCAATGTAATTTATTTGGAAAAATAAAAGTGAACATTCCATGAACTGTGTTCTTAGGAAATTTCTCCCATTGTGGGAGACATCTATTGGTCTGGGCAGCTGAATTAAGCATCATTAGATGCTCAACAAGTTGGGTTATCACTTGCCATGATTATGAATTTTAAATCACACACATTTACTGGTTGGGGCCATTCAGTAAAAGTAAAGTTTAATGCTAATGAAAGCATCAGTAGCCATTATAAGAATGAACAGGATTGAAGGGCTATACTGGAACAAAAGGAACTAAGTAGTTTTCTTAATTTCAAATGCTTGAGTGGTTTACTGCCGTCACCATTTAGTTTTCAGTCAGTAGTTTTATGGACCTATCCAGCCCAGTGTACTTTAATATGCTTTAGAGGGTCTTTTATAAATTCTGAGGTAGTTGAAACTATTATTTAAAAAATATCCTTTTTACAAGTTTCCTAGAAATGCTGTAACAAAGTACTATCACCTGGGTGGCTTAAAAAGCAGAAAATAGTTGTCTCACAGTTCCAGGGACTTATACAAGTAAGAACTCAAGGTATCGGCAGGTCAGAAATCTCTTGAAGGCTCCAGGGGACAATCTGATCCATCCCTTTATCATAGCTTTTGGCATCAACAGACATTCTTCTTTTTCTTTTTTTTTAAATATGCCATTATTGATTTCAGAGAGAGGAAGGGAGAGGGAGAGAGAGAGAGAAACATCAATGATGAGAGTCATCGATCAGCTGCCTCTTGCACGGCCCCCCGGGGATCGAGCCCAGAACTCGGGCATGTGCCCTGACAGGGAATCGACCCTTGGTCTCCTGGGTCACAGGTCGATGCTCAACCACTGAGCCACGCTGGCCGGGCACCAGCCATCCTTGATGGTACTTCACTTGCTGCTGCATAACTCCAACCTCCGCTTTCATCAAATACATGGCATTCTCCCTCCTTCTCTGCGCCTTTCCATGGACATCTTCCTATAAAGCCCACCAGTCATATTGGATTAGGGGCCCAAGAGCGAATTTGGAAAATTTTGAACTCTACCATCAAAAAATTCAAGTAAATTCATGTAGGAATGGGGTGGGAAAGATAAACTAGAGATTAGGAGGCAGCAGTTTCATCAAATACGCCGGAAAAAGAAAGTGTAGGTGAAGGAAGGAAGGAAGGAAGGAAGGAAGGAAGGAAGGAAGGAAGGAAGGAAGGAAGGAAGGAAGGAAGGAAGCCGGGAGTCCTGACTCTTAACCCCCACACCTGATGTGTCTGTGCGTTGTCTACGGGAAGAGGAGCTCTTGCCAGGCCAGCAAGCTGCAGTTTCATCCACACTAACTTCCCTTACGGAGGTGAACCTGTGGGATTACCGACACCCGATGCCTAACGATCCAGACCACATGGGAACCTACCCAAGTTTAGGTTCTAAACTGGCAAGTCACTCTTTGACAACGGGCCTCTGTCTAGCTTGAGTATTGGAGATGAATACCGCCTGGTCCCACAGAGCCCCAGCCCTTGTGTTGCTCAGAGATTAGATAAACCGCGCGTGGATGTGGGTCTCCGAGCACAGAGGGATGGCTCCCAGGAACGTTTTCCTTCTTGGTTTTCAAATTTCAATATCCTGTATGAATAACATGCATTATTGATACAATCAAATCATTATAAACAACTGCGTGCTCCACGTAGGATAAAGGCAGGGCGTTTACAGAAGGTGCGGTGGGAGGCATCTGTGCTCCTTAACAACGACCTTGGTTTCACAGTCCTCAGAAGGCACAGTTTTATTTGGCTGCACCGTTTCTCTTCCTTAGAAGGCTTCCCTTTGTGTGCTGTGTCGAGGCTTTTCCTTAAGTATTTAATATTTGTTTATGTCCCTACAGAAAGAGGTAAGCACGCTATTTTAAATTCAAGGTCGTTGGGACGCTAAGGAGATCCATCTGCTTTATGAACTGGCTGTTCTCCGGGTTTTTGATTTCTTTCCCCTGTTATCGCGCCCTAAAGCTCAGAGCAATTACACCGCTGTAAATATTTCAGTGGGAGGGCTTTGGGAGGCCACGGCCATGGACAATAACTGACTAATTATGAGTCATTCAAGTGACCGTTGAGGTAAACAGGTCCGGGCTGAAGGAAGGGAATGAGCCGCCCGGAGCTGGGTTCATCTAATAAGCCGTCTGGGGGCTTCGGGGGGGGGGGGGGGGCTGTTAGGAATCAGAGCCCGTCCCGCGCAGTGTTCCCGCTCGGTTTCTGCGAAACGTCGGCACAGTGCTGAAGGGAACCTCGCCCTCTTTCTGCCCATAGCAGCTAAGAACCTAAATAAATCATGAGGGAAGTGGAGGGAAAGGGCATTTTATTTTTTCTATTACCGATAGGTCTCCAGGTACCACTCGATGGGACGGGTTTTCTAAAACACATCGGTAGGAGGTGTGCTTACGTGCAAAGCAAAACTCGATGCCGTATAATCACCTACCACACACAGGGCTTTGTTGGGACCTTTTGTAAACACAACGCAACAAAAAGTTTGCAGAGTTGTAACGTGTACACAGTATCACGTTAGTCATGCAAAAATACAAAATACAGAAGAGAAATGAAAGCATCAAACTACATCAGCTCTGCCTTTTGTCGGTAGGAATATTTAATTTCCTGTTTCTCACTGTTTCTACACTTACCAAAATTTCAATTAAGCAAAAACGGATGTGAAATTAAGTATAGTAATGAAAGAAAAATAGCAGATCAATTGAAAAACATCTTAGAATATTTTAACACTGGTGCTGTTTGCCAGAGAAATAGGACATGGACATCACGAGAGTCAAAAGGATTTCCAAACATGTGGCTTGCCCCCTGGCAAATTCGTTTTTTTTCAAGTATTTAATGAGCCATTAGAAAGAGTTGCTGGAGCTTTGGGACTCCGTCTTGCCCATGGCTTCACGACCTTCATGACCTTCATGACCTTCATGACCTTCATGACCTTCATGACCTTCATGACCTTCATGAGCTAAACTTCACCCCTTGACCCACAACAGCTTCCCGCTCTCAGTCGCCTACCTCAGTAAGTGGCACCGGCATCACCAGAAGGTGCAGACATATTCGGCAATTTCCTCTCTCCCTCCCCCTCTCTCTCTTTCCTGTTTGTACAAATCTCCCCTTGAATCGATTCTATTTATAAATTCTATTTATAAAATACACCCATTTTTACATTTACTCTCTGTGCCCGTTGCCACTGTGTTAGTATGAAAACAACTGCTTTGCTTTTGGGCTGCTGACCTTCCCGCTTTCACTTCTTGGCTGCTGTCTACACAGGGTCAAGAACGATCTTTAAAAATAAATTCGTCCTATGACATCCATTTAATCCACTTCAATGACTGTTTTTCTCTCTACCAAGAAGAACACGCGATACCTTAAGAAAAGCTTACAGTCTCTCCTGATATTACTATTCTCTTTGTTCATGTCACTCCACCCTGACGGCGGTTAAGGAAAAATAGGGTAAGATTCTTCCAATAGAGGAGCATCCTTCCTGCAGAGGACGGCCTGCCCTGGCTGAAGAGAGGTGCAGACAGACATCTATTTTTTCCAGGCAGCTACTGGTTCTTGGGGGTCGATCGCATCCATCACATCCAAGGTGGGCATTTATTTGCACAGGGTCCTGGCAGTAAATGAACTATCCCAACTTACCCAAATGGAGCTGGTTGTAGAGCTGAGACCGGGGTTTGTCACTTCCAGTCCTACCCGGAGAGGGACAGCTCTGGGGATGGAGGCGGAGATGCTGCCCAGAGATGGCTGCCCGCTGGAGACCGGCCAGTGAGGAATGTCACTGACCACCCCTCCTTTCCCTAGTCAGTTATATAGAGAGAGTGACAAATGCTCATGACACAGAATTAGAAATTCACCAGCATTTATTAGCTCAAGAGAAGCCTAGAGCTTACCGGAGAAATAGAAAAACTCTAATATCACATCATAAAAGAAACTACTTTGAAAATTATTCTATTGCATCTCTCATTCCATATTTAAAATAAACGTCGTAAGTATCCTTTTTGGGTTTTATTTATTGATCTTTGCTGCTAACTCAAAATATAGAAGGTCACATGTGACCTTAACTAGCTAGGTGGGGGAAAAAACAAAGAGGATTATTTTTAATACTTATTTAGAATGGATTAGGAGTAAAATTTAGAAAATGGTGTATCAGAAGGAAGAAACCTGGGAAAAATAACAAGCAAGTTTGGAGAATTAATGCCACAGATAACCCTGCTCTCTATGGATTTGTTAGCAATAGACTATTATTTTTTCCTTTGGGGGATGTGGACAGAATGAGCCAATGTTGTCATTATTATTTTATTAATAACAATTGGATTTTAAGGTCACCATCAACATAAAAACTCTTGGGCGTCTAAATAGACCATGCGGATAAAATAGAAGAATATTTTATGTGTAAAATAATTACTTAATAAAGGCAGACTTTGCCAAACAGAGATGAACTATAAATCAAGTAAGCTGCCAACGATTTTTCAAGTTCCCATAGACCTGAGGAATATAATCATGGAAATTCTTCTGTTAGGTTTCATTTCCAGCACAATGGTGCTGATAGGAAGGGAACCCGAATAATTGGGCTTGATTTATACAGCCCTGTGGATGGGAACACCCCCAACTAAATTCACCCACGTCCCCGACAGTCAACCAAGAAGCCACCATAAAAGAGGGCATATGTTGAAAGAACTTAAGTTTTTCTAGAGTCTTAGATTCTCTTTAATTTGAAAACTCACTGTTAAAAAGTATTACTGATCTCACATTATATTTCACCTTTACCGTCGACATCTTTGCTTTACTTGCCCTTATTTTATTTCCATTTGTCCAAAATGCATGCATGGATTTTTGAGAACTGTACCGAGTCCCGTGTACCCTTACAGGGCTTTAAATTGCACGATGTGATGACAGCCATCTGCTCAGCATCTCACTTATCTTTCCCACTGAAGCAACATGGAATTAAAATTGACAGTAATGCTCTTCTGCAGGCACTTATCCAGATAGCAAAGTGTGTACAGCTCTGCTGATCAAGACTCGAGTATCTGAATACTTATGTAACTTCTGTATTTAATTATAATGTTGTAGAGTGTGCTTTGCAAAAATAAAGGAATACTGCAGGAAAAACAGTCTTAACCAAGGAGATGGCATGGGCGCCTTAGGAAATCTCACCTCCATGCCCCTCTCTATCTCCCTCCCTCTCTCTCTCTATATATATATATATGTGTGTATATGTGTATATATATATATATGGTGTCCCAAAAATGTGTACACACTGAATAATTGTAAAGGCAGTGTTTATTAAAATACATTTCATTTTCAAAACTGAGCTATCAGCTGTTGAAGTGTGCGTACATTATTTTAAGGACACCCTCTATATACGAAATTTTGCACACACGACATCAACATTTCTATCTCCAAATTTTTCTGTGCGCAGATACATATTTATAATAGTTTATTCAACAACATAAAATAAATACGTCTACAAAGAAAGCAATGATTTTCCACCCAAACTGAGTCACACAGCTGGATGCCTGTTTGTTGAGTGGTCCCTAGGGTCCCCCATTGCCTGAAGCAAACCTTTGTTTCCCTCTCACCCACTATCCCCATATTTAAACGAGTTCTCTAGATTTTATCCACTTGGTTTCCTTTCTCTTATTTTTTAATCTCCCCCTGAGGGTATGTTTTCATTACTTTTTTTAGAGAGAGAAGAAGAGAGAGAGAGAGAAACATCCATGTGAGAGGGAAACGTGGGTGGGCTGCCTCCTGCACACACCCGACCGAGGACTGAGCCCACCGCCCGGGCATGTGCCCTGACTGGGCATTGACCCGGCAGCTTCTGGCTCAAGGGACAACAGTCCAACCAACTGAGCCACCGACCAGGGCCCCCACTCTGTTCTCTTGGTCCTGTTTCTGTCCGTATCCATAGAAGGAACCACCCCTGTCTCCAGCCCGGGTCCCGCCAAGCTCTCCCGGCTGTTCTCTCCAAGTCCATTCCTGCCCTTTCAAACTACTCGAGCCACATTGAACTTTAAGCAACACACATATCGCCATCCTCCTTAGAACATTTAAGTGATTTAATCTTTTATTAAATATAAGGATCAACATGATTCAGAGCAGGCGTCGAGTCTGTACACTCCGGCCATGAATACGCCTCCAGCTAACCTGGCCCGAGTCTGAGGCCTTGTCTTCTCCTTAAAAATGGCAGGTGCTCTCTTCACCAGTGGCTTTATGGGTCTATAAGAAATGTTATTTATATGTCTTCCTTTTCTCTAATGACACCCCTGTACCCTTCAATAAGCCTCCCGTGTCTCAGTTCACGCCACGTCCTAAATGAAACCACCCCGAAACCACCCCCAAACGGATCAGAAGCCTGTCGTGCTCTCACCGATCTTATCTCAGTGTGCAGTCACCCACTTACTGTGATAAACTCAGTATTTTGTAGGTTTGTTCAATAGCTTGCTCTTTTCTTCCCAAACTAACATAGGGAAGGCTATGCAGTAGATGCTCAGAAACTATGTTTGTAAGAATCAAGATAGGGTGAGATGAATGACAGGCAGGGAAAGGTGAAATTTCTGAAGAAATATTTGTTATTTGGGGAGCTAGGGAAGTGAAATCTGTTTTGATTTCTGGACTAACATATTCAAGAATGTGATTTAAGCACATGGAATCAATTTTAGTCATGCATGGAGAACTCCTCGGCTCTTATTAATAATGCCCATGACACTATAACGGCTTTCGCATCTTGAAAACCCATGGACCATCCAAACCCTGGATTTCATATGCCTACAGTCCATAGAGACTAATATCCAATGATGAACTGTTTCCATATATAAATCACGTCTTGATCAGGGCTTTATTCCCGAGCCAGCCCCATGGCACAGCCCTAATTTAGAGAAAGCAATCCCACGATACAGAAATAACTTTCAATATTCATGGACTGTAACCACAGGTGTGATCCTCTAATGAACACAGAATTAATTCCAGTAAGATCTCCAATATCTTGTTGCTATGTCTAAAGATATAGGAGGTCTTATAACTTATAATTAGATTAATTGTGTATACTGTAAGCATCGAACATATCATTTTTTAATTTAAGTTTTATGTAAGTACCGTAAAGGCAGGAGCTACTGTCTATTTTGTTCATTACTGGTTTTTCAGCACCTAGAGGACTGGTAGATCCATAGTGGTTGCTAGTTAATGAATAACATTATTTAACTTAAATAACTGTGCTTGTGTGTGCATGGGCATTTATTCACGTAACACAAATTAAATACTGACTATGTGCAAAAACATGTCCAGTGCTGACGATAAAAGAAATAACCACACCCTTTCTACTCTCAAGGAACCCCAGATAATTCTTCAATTTGCCCTTCAAAATGGAAAGAGGCAGCAAAAATGAGTCTTCTCGCATCACATTGTTGTTGTTTCCTTGCTTGTTTTGAGGCTACAGGGAGTGTTAGGTCAAATTTTGTATTTCTCTTATCATATAATAATATCATCTTCACACTCCTCACCTACCTCAGTCTGTCCAAAAAATTTCAACTCTATCACGCCAACCTTTAACTTAATGCTTGATAAATGGGTTGCAGTTGAACAGTCCTAGCCTTATGCAGCCTCGTTCATTCATTCACTAAGCGCTTCTAAGCTCCATGCCAGGAAGCACTGGCTGTTAAGGCACAAGGAAAATACAGTTTGAACTTAAGGAGCTCACTGTCTAGTGGAAGACAGAAATGTGAAAGTGAAAAAATAGAAAAAAATGAAGCACATTTTTTACAGGAGAATGATAAAATATGTCAAAAGACAAAATTCTGGAGAGAATGAGACTCCCATGGTTAGGAGAAAAAATAACCTTACGGAGGAGATGGGGTCCAAGTTGCATAAAGGTGCATATCAGTAGGTGCTTTCTTGGTAGACGGTGGGGAGGGTGCTGGGCGGTCCGGGTCTCAGGCCGTCACTTTTGGTGCCTGGGACGGTCATCAGAGAGTTCGGGAGATGGGGAGAAGATACACTTTCCTCCTTTTCAGGCATGTGATTTTTTTTTTTAGATTTGAAACAGCTTTTTATAATATGAGCCAATAACAAATAACCCTGTGCAGTTCAGGACACCATGCTTGTCTTGAGAAAAATATGGAAAATATCCTAATAAACTGAACTTAATTTATACACACAAATCACGTTATGCTTTTCTTTAATAATCCAAAAAGTTCTTTAATCAGATCATGGCTATTTCTTTCTCATTAAATGCTTTCTCATCCCTGTTGAGAGTATGTGACACTGGCTATGTTAACGACCTCTATAAATTTTTATTTAACTTGATAGCAAAGTAAACAAATCTATGTTTCATCTCATGTTCACTTTATTCAGATATCTGCCTTTTTAATTTTATCATTTTTTATTTTTAATGACAGTTGACTTACATTATTATACTAATTTCAGGCGTGCACCCCAGATGCTTGCCTTTTGATGAAATTATTGTTACCTTGCGGTTATATTAAGGGGACAAGGACCTTGCAATGCTGCCATGCTTTGCTAATGACGAACCTGTTCCTAAGGGGCCCCTGCAGCGCAGACACGGGCGGGGTCTGGCAGCCGGAGCCCCCGATGCAAACGTCCCAAGGCAGGAGCGTGTGGGTGCCCACGGAGGCGCCTTCCCGGTTTTCGGGGACCCGGCGTGGGGAACAAGCGGCCCTGTAGCTCCGACGCCTCGATCGGCAAGCCAGCAGTTTTCCAAACTCGACTGTGGTTCTTCTCATTGTTAAATTGATCCGGATTTTTTTTAAACCAAGCCTAACAAGAATGTAAAGGAAACTCCCCCGAACTCCGCTCCTGGTGCAAACAGCGCGGCGCGGGAGGCACACGCTGGTGACTGTGTTCAGTCGGGCACGCTGTTAATTACTGCTCAGCTCCCCTTCGGAGCGCATGGATTTACTGATACCCAAGAAGCAGCCGCGAGCCCAGTGCGGGCCCCGCATGGATTTCCGTTGCCTGGTTAAAGGACAGACACATCGCTTCCCATTGAGGCTCTGAGCAAAAGAGGCGTTTTGCAAACAGTTTCAGTGTCGGAATCCTTTTTGGTTTTAAATGTGAGATGAATGAAATGATGACTTGGGTTTTTGTGTGTCCTAGGTATCCTATATATCCTTTTGTCTGGGACATAATAGGTACTTGATTGAATTATGTGCAAACAATGAATAAAGGATAGTAAAAAAGTAATGGGGTGTAAATATAATGTGTTGATTTGGGGCAGTTTTGACTCTGTCTAGGCATAGATGGTGAGGGGCTAATGACTCGTCTTCAGAAGGCGTTTCCTCCCTGTCTTTCCACCTTTAACTCATCACTGTACCTCTTTCGTGTTCAGTCTAACGCAAGGCCTGGGGACGAATGTTAATGTGCCCGGGCCTGCTGAGCGCCTGGCTCCCGGCAACGTGCATTTCCTTTGGAGAGTTTTGTCCATATTTGCTAAATACATGGTGACAAAGTAAATCAATGACACAGTTAATTGCGATCCATCCTGGGCTTTCCTGTTCACCCCCAGCAGCGCCTTTGCTTCCTGAGAAAGGGCCGTTTCGCAGGGAGAGACAACACGGGCTTGTGTGCCTGCCTGAGTGCGTCCGAACGGAAGAGACAAAGGGATGACGGAAAACCAATTAAAATACATTTATCCGTCTGTTTCCTTCTGATGCCTCAGGTTTGTGTCATCAGCGTCTCTGACCAAGAGAAATGGGCTAATTTCTAGAACATCAGCTGAGGGGGTCACCTAATGGGTAAGAATCTATACAAATGAGCTGGGGAGTAGCAAGTGCCCACGTTGCCGGGAGCATTGAGAGATGCAAGGAAGTCACCCTTGGGGCCCACGGATCTCCCTTAGTTCCTTCATTTTTGACACAAATGGGCAAACAGTTTGTCTGACTTTCCCCAGGAGGTAACATTTCCCGAATCGGCAGCATCAGTAAGGAAACATTTACTAAATAGGAGATCACCATTAAAACCAACAGCAGCATCACCAAACAAACAAACAAACACAAAACATCAACATCACTCAGACTCAGAGACGGCAGAAGGAAAAAGCGGGGGTCGCCTCCCGTTTGGAAATCCACTGTGGGCAACGGTCTGCTCTCCGGGGCAGGGATCTCTCTGAACTATTTCCTCTGTTCACTGAAACACAGCTTCTCAGAATCGACCTGGAAACCGTGTGCACTCAAGCAGATGTCCCTCTGAAATGAATCAGAGCATATCCCATTTTATATTTAAGACACTTAAATATGTAGAGTTTTGTCTCCAGGAAAGTAAGATTAAGCAAAACATTTACTGTAGATTTACAGATGCAGTTATATCATCCCAGTGTCTGTTGAAGTCAAGAGGTTGTCTACTTGCACCACATACCTGTTCATGGTTTTTTACTGAATCGCAACTATAAAAATTGCAAATGAAAATATTGCTTTTATAGCCTAACTTTAGGAATTCAAGAAATACACCATTTTGATGGTGTTTGTTTTGGCATAACATGGGCATTACTTTTTAAACAAAGCATTTTTTATTCTACTGTTTAGCTGAATTACAAGTATCCTTCTTTTTTTCACTGAAATCTCATAAGATGTTTCAGTGCCCCCATGTAATAAATATAGTATTTAACATGGGGCTCACAATAAAATCTGCTAAGCAGTCTGTGGGATGGAAAAACTGTGAAACGAAGTGAATATACACAAGAATTATTTTTAAAGGCTTAAAGGAATCTTTCTATCTCGATGCATCTTCACCATAGCACAGATGATCTTGCTTTGGGCAGAATAAACCACTTCCATGAAGAAAAGGCCGCTCGTTGACCTAGGTCCAGTCCTGACATTTGCACACCTGTCCCTCATGGTCTCTGCTTCCCTACCTTAGCAGAATGACAGTCCTGAATCAAATCAAATAAAGGATTAAACTGAAAGAAGGGTATATCTATGCCAACTCTATTTTAGAGTTTCCACTTAATGAATTCCTATAAAGTTATGTAGGAGAATGCATGAGGGAAATCAACGTTTTACAGAGCTGGGGTTGTCCGGGGGGAATGTGGAGGTGCCCCTCCCACAGCAGGGGAGGGGAGGTCAAGAAATTAAATCCTCTGTAGGTCACAGCAGAATCGGGAGCTGGAGGCAGGAGGGGTTACCTGTTGACACCTGGAAAGGGGATGCAGAGGTGTTAAGGGCAATCCTTGCGTCTTGGCTCAACTCTCTCCTCTGTAGAACTTCAGGAACCATAAAGTGCAAGTATTAATGCTGAGTCAGTGCCACCTGGAGAATATACCGGCCCTTCCTCTTGGCAGTAAGGAGATAAGGAGTGAACCGTGGGAAATGCTCAGGTGGAAAGGTTAAAAGGAGAGATGGGGTGGTGGTGTTTGTGTGTGTGTGTATGTGTGTGTGTAAGAGAGGGGGCGGGTGGGGAGAGGATGGCTCAGATCAGATAAATGACCAAATGATCAAGAACAACAGGAGAAAAAAATAGAGGAAGAGAGGTGGAAACACCTTGGGAGAGGATATAAAATGTCCCTGCAAACAGTTTATCGAGCTAGAACTCAGCACCACAGCTCAACATGTTTGAGCAGAAAGAAAATCCGAGCGCAAGAAGGCTCCCCCGAAAGGGAGACCCTGACGCATGTCGAGCACGCACACGGCCATGGGAACGTCTCCCTCAGTATTTCTCCAAGAGGCAGAGTGGTGGACGGTGCACTGAGTAGAAAATCATTTCCTTCCAAGAAATGATTGAAGCCCGGGATGGAAGGAACACGAGAGGCAACTGGAACGTGCCCAGCCATACGCTGTGCCAAAGGCAGCCGGGCGTGGGCTCCGCTCTGGTGCCGGCGAATCCGACCCCCGGCTTCCCCGCGGCTCCCGGAGATTGACGGTTACGTGGGGGGGAGCGCAGCCACCTCCACCGCGTTTGCACGGGGACGTCTGCTCGTGGAGGCAGGCGGTGGCTTTAAACACAGGCTGGCACGCCCCAGAGCCAGCCACCCTCCAGAGCTTTGGTGCACCTTGAATGTTCCAGCGACTGCAGGTTCTGCCGTGGAGCTGTTCTAACGTCGGGACCCCCCACGGAGCGCAAGGAGCACCCCAGGGAGGCGCGCCCTGTGCCCAGGGTACAAGGCCGGGCCGACCGGACTGTCCTCATCACAGCCGCTCACTCATTGCTTCCGGAGTGGGTTAGAAAAGAAAAGGGGAATTGGAACAATGTTAGTTTTTAAACATTTTGAAATAAACGATTTCAGGTAATGCCTTTAGATAAAGTTTCCCTCCCCCCCAAAGAACCTGAGTATTAGAATGCTTCTGACTGAATGGGACTTAACTTATGTTCTTCCTAGAGACCGCTCACAGTACTGTTATTATTAAGTAGCTACAATATATTATCTCTCTGAAATTCTCTGATTTATTTTCAAACTCCAAAGCCCCTACAATAACTGAAAACTACAGAAGGAAACGTCGGCTGTTACAATGGCAAGTAGAGTCTAATTCAGATCCATAATTCCATTTTTCGTGGATTTCTACCAAATAGAGGGATAAAATGAGACTCTTGTAAGAAACCTGCTTCAGCTGGCAGGCAGATGGAGGAGACGGATGGTCAGAAACAAGGGCCGAGTTCGTTTGGGGGCCTTCCAATACCCTTCGTGGAAGCTGAGTTTTTCTATACATACAGAAATTAAATTTTGTCTGTGGTAAGACTGTAACAGTCAAAGGTCCCTGAGGCCTCTTGCTGTAAGGAGTGACTTCGGGGCCCAGCCCGGTGTTTGGCGGCCACATGAACAAATGACACCTCGCACCCCAGGGCAACCGTTCACTTCAGAACGAACTTTGATTAACCTGCTCAGGTCAAAAATATCCAAAGAAGAAACAGCAGCCGAGAAAATCAAACGTCCTTGTCGGAAAATACGGGAGCAAAGATCAGACCGACAGGACTCTAGATGCTCAGGCGCATCGGGCTGATGCGGGCTGGGGGTCAAGAACCTCCACAAGTTCTCCGAAAGCGGGAGGGAGCCTCTCGCAGCGACGCCGAGCCTCCCCGCCACGTCGGGGTGAGCCCGCGGGCTCCCCATACCCCACGGCCGGTGATACCACGTCTCCCATGGAGCTGTGAGGCACGGACACGTTTTATTAATGTGCTTCTTACCCGGCAGCCAGGACATTCATCAGAAGTGAGGCCCAGACACGGCGGGGCCCCTCTGCGCCCCGCTTGGCGGAACCGACGGAACGCCTGCTGCAGACTTCTCCGAGACGCCATCCAAAGCCCCTTGCTCAGCCTCCTTGTTGGGAAAACACGCGAATTCCTTACAATCTGAAGGCACCGGCCGAAGTGCTACACGAAAACAGAGGCGCTTCGTTCTCTGGGCTTCCAGAAGGTCCCCCTGTAGTTCAGGAAGGAACTTGGTGGATGGACACGGCAGGGAGTCGACCTAACTGTGGGCCGCTCCACCCAGGCACCCTCAGCAGCAAAGACAAAGGCGGCGAAGGCGGCCCGCTCCCCCTTCAGAAAACCGCCTGGCGAGGCGAGTGAAGGGGGATTGGAGAATCCGCCCACCCTTCCTTCTCAGCCCCAGCGCAGGCCTTTTATTACGGCAATATCAATTAATTTCACACCACTGGAGTGTTGCCTAGTTGATCGTGTGGGACAAGTTAACCATTTAATGTAAGATATTTACAGCTCAATAAACACTTATAAATACTCCATAAAATCCTCTATAAACCAGAAACCCCAGTGATACAAAAACCTGTTTTGATATAAGAATGTGTTTGTTTCTTCTCTAGAGAGAGATTATAAAATAGTTGATCAGATCATAACTACCTCTATTGAACACTTAGTATGAAATTCAATTAACTTACTTTTTTGATAGATTTTATGGACCTGGATTTGGCTCTATGATGATGACTGAAGACATTCCCTCTAAAAGTTAGATGAATTTTTTTACACATTGGATGACAAGGAAATCTAAGTCAGCTTATTTTTCAATTTGGAGGTTGAATGTAATAAAGTGTAAGCTTAGTTACCATTAGTTTCTTAGGAAATAACTCCGAAAGCCATCATTGCATGGATCCCAACCAAATCAAACTCTTCAATGAAATTTATTACTCCCTGAACTTCTTTTTCCTATAGAAAATGAAAATCAATGTTTCCAAAATTATCAAACATTTTCCTTGGTCACTTATAACAATAAAACAACAATTTTAAGCTCATACCTGTGGCTCCCATCCAGTTGTCTGCTCGCTGATTCTTCTTTCACGACAAATCAGGGCATTTGGGGTCTTCTCTGTGTGCCACCCCCTGAACTGTCCCTGTGTCGTGTCCCGGCTGTGTGGGTGGATGGGAATTTTCGGGGTATAAGAGTATAAATCAAACTTCTCAGACTTAAGCTAGCTTGTCTTTTACTTGTGATCAAATTCTTGACTTGAAGAGAAACCAAGTAAGTGGACCCTTTATTGTTTCTATCCACGAGGTCATTGATAACCTTCCTGAGATTCCAGTATTATTAGTCCAGTATGTATCAGCTTTGTTATTATCTTGAAAGAACTAATCTTCTACTTTAAAAATGTAGGTTTGTAGCTGGATCATGGTTACCCAATGACGAATCTTCCTAAAACCACCTGCCTGATCATTTCTTATGATTTTTTCGCTCGTCTGCTCTTATCTCCCTTCTTACTGCAGTGTTAGAATAGCAAAAAGAATTGTAAGCCACATAATGCTTGTCTTCTAACATCTTCTGCCTGAAGAAAGATTGTCCTATTTCTTTAATCAGGATTTTCAGCACTAGGGTTGTCAATTAAACATCAGCCCTTCAAGACACACCATACCTTTCCCCAAGCCCAACTTTCTTCTCTAAAAACTGACTTTAGACTTATATTAGCTGCTCTCTACCTACTTGCCCCACTCCCAAACTAAAGAACATACACACACACAACAAAAACAGTTGTTATTTCTTGGTGTTATTTTTAAGGAACTAATAAGCAAATAACATTATCTCACAAAATGTCAGATTCCAAATACAGTCACATCTTAAGTCTGAACAGCATCATTTCCCCATAGGTATATGTGATGTTTACACTGAGTCATTTAATAACATCACTATGTACCGATCTATTTTTATGAAGATTGGGTCAATGCCATTACCATTATTCTGTGCTAGTGTATGAGGCCATAGGGGAGAGACGACAGAGGAGGTAAAGGTAGGATAAGAGAAGGGAGCGGAGGGGAGGGAAGGGAAGCATTAATACACCTTCCTTTCAGCCACACTTTGACACCGGGACAACACACTGATATTTTCATTTAGTGCTGTCAGTTTTGAAGACACTCTGGGCTGGGAATTTATATTAGAAATATGACTTGCTGGATATTTGCATGGACTCTAATGAAATCATTACAAGGCACCTGTCCAGGGGGTGAGCCTAATTAACTTCATTTTCATGCAAACCTCTCAACACTCACGCCAGAATAATCAGAAACGATTTCTTTCCATCGGGAGACGGATGGTGGCTGGCAAAGCAGGGCTGCTCAATGAGGCCTTCCACCCATCAGTGCGAGAGATCAACATCCACAAAAAGACCTGAAATGTCGGAGGCTTTCTCTTTCTCTTAGGTTCTTTACTTTCCTCGAGGCCACAGACTCACAAAATGCAAAAAGTAGGCGTAATGGACACAAAACTACCAGACGAGGGCTAGTTCCTTACCAGGTGCTCACAAACAGTCCGACTCGCCCGCCTCACAACCTCCACTCCCCGGTCCTCCTTCCACACGTCGTCCCGGCTGAGTCCCTAATCAGGGAGGGACCCCGAAGGACACCGGGACGCTTCCTCCTGAAATGCTTGTCTTCTAGCATCTTCTGCCTGAAGAAAGATTGTCCTGTTTCTATAATCAGGGTTTTCAGCACTAGGGTTGTCAATTAAACATCAGCCCTTCAAGACACACCCTACCTTTCACCAAGTCCAACTTTCTTCTCTAAAAACTGCCTTTAGACTCCATTGGAGTGACTTCCTCCAGCACCTTTGGTTTCCACGGACTATTTTGGTTTGCATGAACCACGTGGCGCGGACTTCACGCATAATTTCAGACTTTGACATCTCCCCTAGCACCCCGTTTTGGGTAGATGTAGCTTGATGGTACCTTTCCCGACCCTACTCTAACATCCTGCCCAAGGCTTCTGTGCCTTGACCACAGCGTTGCTGATGGCACAGTCCCTGGAAAACGACTCCTGATTTAGCGCATCCTGTGTGGCCCGACCCTAAATGTTTGTGTTGGTCTCAGCAGAAGTGGGGAGTGGAATAATATTATGATTATCGAAGAGCCTTCTAAGGCTAAAGAAAACATTTTGAAAATACAGACGTGTTTGTTTCTCACTAGAAAAGCTTAGGAAAAATACATTTCCCAAGAGAAATTGCAGAAGTTCCGATAATGAGTGATAACTCCTGATGGGCTTTTCCTTGTATTCGGCACACTAACAGCAATGATCCTAAATCACAACCACCTAAAGGAAGAACAAAGACAGAAAGAATAAAAAAAAATTAAAAAACTAAGCTATAGTTCATGTATAGATACATCTAGACCCAGGAAATAAATTTAATAGATTTTATCCCTTTAGAATTTATAAGAGCAAATAAACATTGTCCAAATAAATGTGTCTTAAGAGTCAGGTCGACCTCCAGCCCAGTTTTATTCATCACTATCTTGCGAATAGTTAACACTCACGCCCTCTGCTGTGTTCCAACAAAGCCCTCTGTGGGGATTATTTCATAAATCCTGCAAAACGAGGGCAGCCGCAACCAGCTCGCTGTGGTTTCGACGGGATGAAACGACATAAGGAAGAGGAAACATTCTCTACAGAAACAACATTTTTACTTTACACCCGATAAATCTGAAGCTGGCAATAAGTAAACCACCAAGTGCCGACCGTTAGACATCGGACGACTCAAGAGCAGCATCCAGAGCCTCTCGGGATCACGCTCCATGGCTGCAGTGATCCTATCCTGTGGGTAATTTTCGAGAGCTGATTCAAGCAAGGACCACGAGGACAACTTCCCCGGGGGAGTAAGGTGGCCGAGCACCGAGACCTCTCAGGCAGGGGGCAGGTGAGGTCGTCCCTACAGGTGGGGAGGTGACAAAGCACCTGGAGAGACCCAAGGTGCAGGGGGATATCCTAAGATAATTAAAAGAGCCGAAGAATCCCTGTGATTGACAGAATTTCCTTGGGAAACACTGAGCACAGTGTTGGGGCTCAGAAAGAATAGAGGCTCATGGTGATCAGTCGAGTTACGGGGGGAAAGTACGTTGTCGCATAACTTAGGTCTAACTGCGAAACTCATACCCGTCTTCCACTCCTATTATTCCTGCTTCTTCCTTCTGTTTTCTTTTATTGAAACTCTGGCTAATGTTGTTATCATGGGACTTATCAAAACTAAATAAAAATGACATTTAGGTTTTCAGCTTAAAAATTCCGTCTCTATCCTCAGGCGGAAAGGAAGAAACAACCCTACGATTCCTTATTGAACATTGTTGAGATGGTAATTCTCAGCCACCCGCTTGGGCTATCCCACTTCTTCAGCGCTTTCAAGCCTAGAGAATCTTTAAATATTTCAATACTTTTCTCTCTCTCAATGCCGAAGAGGAACATCTGATTTTCAGGAGCCAAGGAAAAGGGTTCCTTCAACTTGGAGCCAATATTTAATTTCTCAGAAGCTGGGAGAGATACATGCAGCGCTTGGGAAAGTACCATCGGCGTTGTTAGCAGGGCAGGTGAGACCCAACCTCAGGATCAGCTAAACAAAGTGGCTTTTCGGTGTCTGTAACTGAAATACAACTTTCTGGTTGATGAACATCCTGAGATTCATTTTAAACATGTGATAATAAAAATTTCAAAAATGTTTTGAATTCCTTTTTAAGGTTGAATATTTGGGAAGTGTTCTATCTTCGTGGGTATTATTGCTGCGCTTCTCAGTCCTTGTCTGCAATGTCACACGGACACATCTCAACATCTGTATTTTGACAGAGAAAGAGAGAAAAGGGGCTGAAAGCTGGTGGGGTGGAACCGAGCCGGGTTCCCAGTTTGTGCCGTCAGGGACCTTGTCCCTAGTCGCACTCGGCGAGTGCAGCGGGGGGACAGTGTCCGCTCAGCATCTTTGAACGTTTCAGAGGAACAACAGGGATCTGAGTTTTGTTTTTGTTTTTTTAAATATATCTTTATTGATTTCAGAGAGAGGAAAGGAGAGGGAGAGAGAGATAGAAACATCCATGATGAGAGAGTCACTGATCGAGCCCGCAACCAGGCCTGTGCCCTGACCGGGAATCGAACCCCGATTGCCTGGATCCTAGGTTGATGCTCAACCGCTGAGCCACGTGGGGCCGGGCAGGGATCTGAGTTTTAACAGGTCTTCCCGGTGACTCGCATTGTCTTTGAACTTGGAGAACCTACTGCAAGGTACACGACAAAGAACGTCCCACGGTGGTTCCACGGGGACTCTGGGACTACGGGGGCCTCGCACCCCATCGGGCAGACTCCACGCCTGTGACCTCCCAGGGTGTGTGTCCTCGGCGACCCCGGTCCGTGCGCACCGGAGGATCCTTGGGACGCTTGAAAGCTTGAGTCTCTGCACGGGGAATGGAGGAGCTGAAATTTTCTAACTTAAGCAGGAGGCTGGGGAGGAATTGGATTGATCATGGGGCAAGGAGGGGGAGAGAGGGAGAGAGAGGAAACGATCGACACAGCTGAAAACGTCTCAAACCCAGGCTCACACTGACTCAGAAGAAGTTTACATCTAGGACACTGCTGCTCAGCCAAGATCAAATTGTACTCCTCCCCCCAGGGGGCATGTGACAATGTCTGGAGTCCTGCTGGGTTGTACCGGAGCTAAGAGGAGCTACTGGCGTCTGGTGGGGAGAGACCAAGGGTGCTGCCCCCGAAGCAGAGAATGACCTGGCTCAGAATAGCAACAGCTCTAAGGCCGAGAAGACCTAAGTAGCTGCGCGAATGCAATAAATATACAAATTAAATTGTGCCATTTGATTTGTGTCTATCTAGTCTGTTTAAATTATTCCAAGTTATTTCCATTTAAATTCACATTTGTATAATGTTAATAAATATAAATAATCAGGGCTGGCTATTTGAACCATGAGGTAAACATCAATATTGGTAAAATCAGTCAACATCACTATCACTTTTTCTGAGCGACTTGGCCTGAACTCGGGGTCTTCTTTCTCTCCAGCTCCTTCGTTTACTCTTAAAAGTGAAGAGAGAACCTCAGAGACGAGCCTCACTGCCCAACTTATTAGTTTCAGTAAGAAAGAGGGTGACATGGGGAAGCTTCGTTTGCATGTACTTGACTTAGCTCTTGGTCACTTAGCCTCAGCAGTGATGGGAAAGAGGTAAAGAATTTACTAAAAGCAGTCTGGGGCCGCCTGGCTTCCTTTTTATCACAGAAATTGACTTTCAGCCAGTGCTTCACTCCTGCTGGCTTCTGTTACGGCAGAATTAATTCTGCCTGGCAAGGTTAGCCGGCGCACACTTAAGGTATAATATTCGCAGAGTTTAGTAGTAATTCATTTATATTGTGTCTATTAAATAGACTTAAAGCTATCTTCAATTTAATTGGTAGGCCAATTTTTTATACCACTGACTGGTGAATCACCATAACCTTTTTTGAAATAAGTTGAAACATATCATATCAATGATACAACTACAGATGAGGCTTTGCATGCTGACTATAAATGAGGAAGAACCGTCACAAAAGGCCTTAAAATAGGCCTTTCTGTAAATATCTAACCGGAGATGACAATGTGTTGTTAGTTAGGGCTTTTGGAGACACTGAGAAAATATTCGCTGCGTGGGCCCTATAGTTCCCAATGAGTAAGTTTAAACCACATGTCTGATGTCACTTCCCCTTTGAAACTGAAATGCTATACCTTTTTGCTCCCTCTGTATGTCAGGGATGGGTATTATACTATAATATTATATCATAGATTATTTTATATACCACGCCTGCTACATACTATAATAAACACAGAGTATAATCAATAGAGAGCGAGACCTCAGTTCCAACATGCAGATAATAAAACGCTGATGATTGTCTTACGTGCACAGCTATCCCTTCATTTTTACAGTTTCAAGGTCTTACTCAGCCACCGTTATGAACTTTGTTTCATTTATTGCTGTTCTAGGTAAGCCTATAATTTTATTTGTAGGTGAAATAGAAAGCCATGTGTCACACATGCAGTGACTCCCTCCCCCAAGAATGTATATATTTATATATTGTATAGAATATTATCATTCCCAAGAAACCTTTTTGTCCAGGAGAGAGGCAAGGCTTCTAAACATCAACACGCAGACATTAGTAGGATGAAACACTGGGCGGCAGAAGTTCCTGGGTGGTTTTTCTCCCCCCTGTTTAAACACTAATTACAAGTGTGAAAGGAGCCTTTCTCCTGATTACACAAAATGTAATCATTTCCCCATGTTTGGAAGAAAAGGTTTCCCAGCCACTCTCTTTTGCGGACCCTCAGGCCTTTAGCAGAGTGAGTGTACGATGCAATATTTCATAGTGGGTTTGAGATGGCACGTCAAGCACTTGAACAACTATACTGAGAGTTACTTTATAATATAAGTATATTGAGTAATATTGAAATGTTTTACGGTTTTCTAGTTGCCTCTGTTGCTGACTTCTAGCTTAATTCCCCTATAGTCAAATAAATTAGTTTCATTCTTTTAGACTTCTTGAGAATTGGTTCATTATGGGTCATGTTGTGGTTAAATGTGATGAGGTTTCTCGCACACTGAAAGGAATGTGTACTCTGCCATGTTGGCTAACAGGTCGTAGGTGGATGATAGACGGAGCTGTAGATAGATTTATACTGCTTATAAATAATGTAATTACACCTACAAATGTGTCACTCCTTCTTTGACCTCATTTTCACAGTGATGTCACCTCTTCCCCTTGTTGAAGTAGACAAGCCAAGAGGCCATCAGCCCAGGTGGCTTTGAAGCCTCGGTGGCTACAGAAGCCAACCAACCCCAAGCGAGCCGATTCCTGTAAAGGCCTCCACGCTGCGGGGCCGCGGATCCGAAGGGGCGGCAGGCTCCCCGACGGCAGCCGCTCCAGCTGCGGCCCCTGACGCCGCTCCCCGGCCCCTGCGGGGGGCGCTCTCCCGGCCGCCCTCGGGGGGGGCGCTGCCTGGATGTGCGTGTTCACATGGACCCCTGAAGACTTTCACGTGCTTCATCTTCTAACACGCTCTTTTAAAATGATTAACATTTACTTTCGGTTAATTATTTTCACTAATCTAAGAAACTACATGTTCTTGTAGAGAAAAGAGATTAACAAATGTATAATCCAAAAAAATTACAAAAAAAACCCTCTTACAACCAAAGGCTAATTTCACTGGTAACGTCTTTCTATTTTCCTCTTGTAAACATCCACACACACAATTCAGTAAAATGAAATTATATTAGACATCTCTTTTGAAACATTGGTATCACAAATACAGTGCTACGACTGCATTTCTATGGCAACCGGCATTCATATGATCACTTGTAATGGACACATGATATTATTTTATATGAATTTAACACTCTTTGCTGCTTTCACAAATATGGATAAGCCAAGTCTATGGAAAATGACCTTTAATTCAAAGGTGAGACTATTTTTTGCACATACATGGGGGCGTGTGTTTATTGTGCGTGTATGTGTGTCTCTGCAGTGTCGCTTGCAAGAAAGCCCTTTGAAAACATTTTGAGTTGATATGTCTGCTTCCTGATTTACCTTAAGGAAAGTTATATTCTTGCAAAACTCATGCCGTGCGAAAGCCTCCGACCGCTCCATCCCAGGAAGAGGCGTCACGGCTCCTTCTGTTCTCATTTTCCCTAAATTACTGCTGCTCCCTGTCTGTGCCCTGGGGTCTGAGGTGAGGCGGCTCATCTCAGAGTTAATACCTCGGGGAGCACTGTGAAGGTGCAGCGAGGAGAGCAAGGGGGGGAACCTGTTAGTTTTTGGCTCTTTGGGGGGAGCCCCCGGGCGGAGAAGAGGCGGTGTCTCTAGAAGGGGGAAGAACACGGCTGCCTGACGCCGGCCCAGGCGAGTCTTTCTTAGGCTCCATGAAGCAAATTTATCTTTTCCTCATTTTCATGGTCAAGAGAGAACCCAGCACAGACATTCTCTTAACACCAAAGAGCATATAAAGTGTCTTGGGGGGAAATTCTCTCTAGTTTTATGAGAAATTGTGAATGTTCTTTTAAAAAAAAGTTGAGGTTTATATATTTCAAGCTCTAATTATTAGATACTGGTTGTTTTCATTTATTGAAATACTAGTGTTTAAGGTAGCCTATTAAAATTTTAGTACTTTCTTTTCTGTTGAAAAAGGAACACATGAATAAATTTAAAAGAGTAAGTGACTATTAAAAATAATAGTCTAAGTGTCAACATTCTTTAGGATCCATAATACACCATAAAAATTTGCTAATAATCATTTTTAAAAGTGATTCAGATATTTTCATCAAATCCTGTGAACTCCCTTTCGAATTTTTCTGCTCTACTTTGTTTTTATGTGATGTTTTGCCGTGAAAGAGAAAGTCAGTTGTAAACCTGAGGCCCAGGGTTACAGCTTCCTGAACCTCCCGTGGACGCAGGAGGTGGTAAAATGGAAGAAATGATGATTCCGTCTTTGGGGAGAATTTAAAAATCAATAATAATGGTGAATGCCTCCATCACAAATGATTGGCAATAAATTGGATTTAAAAGGGGGAGATTTCAAGCCGTGATGTTTGGACAATACCAGATAACAAGCTTTCTCTTCCTTGGGGGGATTGTGTTGGCAGGAAACACATCTCACTGGAAAGCGTGAAAATAAAATCCCTGCAACCAAACAGAAGCTTCTGTATTTATGTAAATCAGAATGTGCTGGACAGTGTAACATCATGATTCCGCCCAGTGTTAAAGAGATGGTGGTGGCATTCTTTCCAAACCCTGCTGTAATTATTTTTCCATAAAATAATTTTATGTTGAAATGAAGTAATAGATGACAAATATCACATTTCTGGGTGACATACTCTTTGATAAATGTGTGTGTGTGTGTATATATATTTTTTTACTTGCATTTTCTATATTGTCAACATGCAGAAAAATGAAGCAGATTTAAAATCAGTTATCATAACACATGGGGGGTGGATGTAGGGTGGAGGGGATCAATGGGGGGACATGGGGGGCATCTATAATACTTTCAATAATAAAGATAAATTAAAAATAATTAAAACAAACATCCGGATGAGGTCACCGTTAACATTTACACAAGACTGTTACATGATCGACACGTATATTATGACGCAGCTTTGAAAAGCCTCCTCCCCGTCAGCACGACCGTCCGCGGCCCGCGCTTTGGGAGCCACGCACTGCCCTTCCCCAGGACGTATCTCACGCGCTCAGGCCATTGTACTGCTGTTGGAGTTTAGATTGCTCCTAATTCTTACAGTTTCCAAGGCCACATGGGTGAACATCCTCGCAGATACGTTTTTGTTAATGCTTTCAAAGAAGTGGAATGGTTTGTTCAAATACTTTCAAAATGAAAAAATCTGTCATTGCTATTGACAACTTTGCCTTCACTGGTCCCTGTTCAAGCTCCAGCTGTCAGCGTGGAGGGTCTGAGAGTTGGTGCTTCCCTGAAAATTGCCGTTCTTACAAATTGGGACAGGGAAGAAATGTCATCTTTTTAATGTAAATGTCTTTGATTTCTAGTGTTCGAGGCCAACGTTACTTGGCTTATATATCGTGGAATTGAAATTCTTACCAGGCCTTCAACGTTTTTTTGTGTGAAGAAAAGGAAATAATGGGGAATCTAATATTCCCACACCCTGGTCTCCGAGTCCCTGTAAAACCATTTTCCTATCAGGGTTGTCACATATTTCTCGGAGACGTCTATGAATATATACAATCACCAAATCATTCTTTTCTTGTTGGGAGAGTTCATTTCTCCCTGAATTCTATCACGATTACAAAGTAGATGTTTCCTATAATGTAATTTCTTTCCCTGAAGCAAAGCTTCATATTGGAAGCTTCTCTTTCTCTCTGTATTATTTCACCTTCATTGTATTTTGTTGGCTTTGTTATATCATTTTCCCCTATTTGCTCACCTTTTTTTATAGACTTTAGCTTGTGTTAGAATTTAATGCTAAATGCCATTAAACGAGCCAATTCTGAGGTTCCCCTTGGTGGCTAAAAGAATTAAATCTCCTCACTTTTTAATTTGAGATTATGTCTGATGTGCCCAGCTTGTAGCCAAGATTTTGTTGGCTCCCTACCTTTTATTTAGTTTATATATTTTTGCATCGTGGGATGTCTGTTAATCTTGCTCCCTAGTCTGATAAAAGCTCTTTTCTCTTCCAAGCTGTCCAGCGGCTTATCCGGATCTTTATTATTTGGCTCTCGCGTGGCTTTGTGTGCAGGCCCCCCTCACTGTCAAGGTATCTGCTGTTCCGGAACCATTGTCAGCTCCCCCAAAGTGCCATGATTTCTCTCATCTCAAGGGACTTCTACATGTATAGTCATCTGTCTGAAGCTCTCTTCTACCACTTTTCCTGATTAAAATATAAATTCACTCAACTCACTGCTACTTCAGCCCCAATGATTTCTTTATTCCAAACTCCTTCCCAAGGACTTGATTTTCTGACTCTCCTATATGTTCTCAATGCTCCCTCTATTTTTTCCCTACTGATATTTGAAATAATTGTCCTACAAATCACTTTTTAAAATTTTATTGATTTTTAGCGAGAGAGCAAAGGAGGGGGAGAGAGAGACAGAAACGTCGATGTGAGAGAAAAACATGGATTTGTTGCCTCCGATACACGCCCTGACCTGGGATCAAAGCCGCAAGCTGGGTGTGTGCCTTGACCAAGAACAGAACCTACTGCCCTTTGGTGCACAGGGTGACCCTCAACCAACAGAGCCACACCGGCCGGGGCGAAATCCCTTGTCTTCTGTCCATCTTCCACCTTTAAATTCCTCAGGGGTCTTCGCGTTACTCGCCGCGCCTCGTCCCCACGCACTGATCTCCCTGGCCCACGGCCTGCGCTGGCAGGGTGGCCGGGAGGCAGGGAACGCGCAGGCCTCGTAGGCGAGGGAAGGTGCCCCTGAGCAGCCCGTTAGGACGCCTGTCGCAAACGACACGTTAACGAGTAAGAGCAAACCACACGTGCACCCCTGTGGGTGCTACTGGAGGCCTGGTTGGGGAGCCGTCGCGGCTGGAGGCACCGGCGCCCGGAGGGACGGGGACCCGCCAGGCCGTCGGGGGCCCTGCCCCGCAGTGCTCTCGGCGGTCGGCCCTGCGACCCTGGAGACGCCCCTCGCCGCGCTCGAAACGCGTGGCGTCCTCTCAGACATCATTTACCCGAATGAAATGCACTCGCACCTCCTCTGTACCCGCTCCGAACAGAGTCACCGGCGGGGGCCCGGTCGGAAGAAACTGGGATTCTGCTGCCGAGGGGGCAGGGGAGTGAGCGTCGGGCTTCACAGAGAACAGGGATTAAAAGATGCTCTGGGAAAAGTAGAGCGGCGGCCCTTCAAACCCTTAAGGGTCGGAAGAGCGGCTCTCTCCTTACCCAGCCGGGCGCAGCCAGCGCCGCCTCTGGGACGCGCCTCCACAGCGGCTCCTCCGAGGCCTTCTGCTCCCGGCCGACCCCGAGGGCGGCCCCACCTCTGCGCCCAGCGTGGCCACCGTGCCGAGGGCGAGGGGGCCGGGTGGCCTTGGCTCAGGCAGAAAGCTCGCCTTTCCGCTGTAGCGCTCGCATCAAACCCTTCTGCAGGGCAAGGGCCCGGGTTCGAGTCGGGCTTCTGGGTAAAAGTGCTTCCTTTCTGGCTGTACCACTTACAGAGCTCCTTGACCTCTTACTCACGGGCAAGTTGAGTACAGCAAGTCCCTAACTCACTGGGTTGACAGGACTAAGAAGATAATGCAGTCAGCACAACACGTGGCACACGGCAAGAATTTCCTAACCGGGACATCCCCACCATCCCCTCTGTGTGCTCCGCGAACTACACAGGAGACTTTCTTCACCCACGAAGCATCCCAACAACTTGATGGACTGCCGATTGACACTACAGGGTGCAGGGCTTTCTAAATTTGTGTGGATTGTCATGTATACGTAAGTGCAGATGTAAGAAAACAGCGAATAACGCATTTTCACCTGCAGTTTGATGCAACTCTTTTGGACGGCTTCTCGATCATATGAAACCCACTCGTGCTCACGCTCTGCCTAAGTGCTCATCATTTAAGGTAATTGTCACGAACACATGGCGTTCGAGTCGGAGTAATTCTTTATCCACTGTGTACAGGACCATGTTTGTCCTTGATTTCTGAGCTTTGGCCGGAGCTGGGCTGAGCGTGCATGGGTCCACCCAGTTTTGTGGCTACAGGGTTTCGCTGTTATTTATTCCAACGCTAAGATTTTGTAGATAACATTCAGGGACACAATCATGAGATGATTAGAGTGAAAGAAGTTCTCATTACTAGCAGTCTCCCAGCCAAGATCTACACATTTGTAATTGTCACAGAATGTAATTGTGATTCATGGCACTAGATGAAACTTTGGGTAGGAGGACACGTCGTTACTGCGAATGCAGATTTCTCAGTCTCTGGACAAACAGGGAACCACTCTAGGATTTATTTCTGGGCCGGCTTCACTGTGTATCTCCCACTTCCCTCCTTCCTCCAGGCCCCCAGTGTCTCAGGAACCTCTTGGAAAATACCTACTCGCAGGCTTAGGTCCTGCCCCGGCCTTCTTGACAAGCAGGGTCACCTGTGACCAGGGCTAGGTCTGCTTGTTACAAGCCTCTTACACTGCAATGTTCCTCCAGTTACTGGGCAACCAAGGCCCCATTCATACTCCTCATTTGAAAATCATACTTTGACCCTTAAACATGTATTTTCTAAACACTTGTTAGAAATCTTGCCTCTGAATGATCTCCTCTTTTAGAGACACCAATCTCTGCCTTCCTCATGGAAAACCCTCACTGTTCCCACGTGAACATTTTCTCCACAGCAGGTGTCGTCTGTGCTCAGTGTCTCTGGATCTCCTACATGAGCACCTGTGTCCACTCCATACCTTAAGAGAAAGGCGATTTGCACCATAAAATAGCATGGGTTTTGTTCATTAAATTTCAGAATAGACATAAAAAAAACCATGTTTCCCAATACTGATCAATAAAAAAATAATAAAAGTTCTTGTATTGTCAATTTTTTTTTGGTATTCTGTGTATTTGTGGCATTTTGACCTTTCTGTCTGGGGAGAGACTGCCCCTTGCAGGACTCGCTGGTTATTAGAGATGGCCACCGGCTCAGCCCGGAGCGTGCCTTTGATATGCAGACTAACCGATCTGGAGCCACACTTGCTTTATTTGGTCCATACGCCCAAGGAGGCAGCACTCCTCTGCTTTAACCATCCCAGGGCCAGGTTACAGTCAACTAGGGCATCACCCCAGTGGCCTAGAGCTCCCTGAATCTACTCATACTAGCCAGTCAGCTGCTGACCTGCCTTCTTTCCCCAGGGATCTCCACTCAAGGCTTCACTACCGACGCTGGTGCTTCCCCAGGTGGCCCTGCCTGCACGCCGGGCCTCGCTCCTAGGGCCTGTGACCAGGGTAAGCTTGGCGTTCCTAGGCCTCTCCTGCATCTTCTCTTGTGGATGCACCAGACTGACCATCCTGTCAAACAACATTCAACAGTCACCAACTCAGTCTGGGCATAGATTGGACAAATTCCCTTCTAAATGTCAGATATGTATCTTCTTCTCATTAGATCCACTCATTTCTCCCAGAATCATCTCCTTTTCAAGTCTGAGTCAGATCAGGCCCCCCAGGCTTTCTCCGTTCAAAGGCATATTCGAGGCTGGAGTGGATGGAGGAGTGGCTGGTCCTGGACGTGGAGCACCCGCAGGGCAGCAGGCTCTCTGCCACGGGGCAACCACTGGGTCATTTCACAAGAAGTGACTCTCAGATCACAGAGGAAGGCGCCTGCTCTTTGATGGGTCTCACCTGCAGGCTAGCTTTTGGAAAAAATTACACCCTGTTGGGGAAAAATAAATTATTAGGGAAAAATTGGGTCTACATTGATCTGTACTTCAAATACTTTCAGCAATGAAATAAATTAAAAAGAAAACACTAGTGGAAAAAAACAAAACAAAAAACAAAGAAAAAAACCTGAAACAAGAGAGAAATTAAATGCTGGGCCTTCTGATTAACTTCATTGTTCGTAAGAAAACATGAATGTAGCATTTACTATTAACTAAGACGCCAACTAACAAATAGCCTTTGCCTCTGACTATTTCCTTGTGCTTTTCTGATCTATATTTGTTATTGTGAGTACGAACGAAGATGACGCCTCCTTGAAAATGAGTTTTCTCTTCCCCGGATTGGTTTTAGCCTGAAGAGAAATCACACGTGAAAAGTCAAGCTGAGAAAGCGTTTTACTTTGAGTGTAAAACTGTTACGAGGACTCTGCTAAGAATCTTAAAACCCCTAGTAAACATCTCTATTTTTCAATAATAAGAGAGTTCTCAAAATATGATATTTTAAGAAATTTTGTTTGCAAATAAAAGTGTTGAGATAACTACATATAATCGCAAATAGTTTACAAGCCATGTGTATTCTTTTATATTTCTTTGCTGAAATCCGAGAGTTCTTGCGATTTATCAATGGACAGTTATAAATGAAATGACAACTCCATGTTTGACTATCTAAATATACATAGTAAATGTGTTTATTAAATATACGTCGTTTTTATTTTATTTTACCATCCTCATGAGTTTTTCTACACTTGCAAACAAAAGGATGAAAGCCAAGCCTATTTAACCCTATTTATCCCGATCTTTTATCAGTAAGTAGAAATTTGAAAATTGGATTTTTTCTCACTTCGCCTTGCTCATTCCAAATAATTCCATTTCTCATCTTTGCTCAGATCTGTTCGGTCTAAAAGGCCTTTCCCTAAAGCCCATCATGAATCTTTCCTTTTGTCCTAACACCCCACACAAAGGGCTGCTCTCAGAGCAGGTAAGCCTGGGCTGCACTTGGCGTTGAAAATCAGCAGGAATAAGGAAGGATTTGTCTGCTGCTCTCCCTGTGATGAGAAGGAGGACAGTTTAAGCTACTCCAGAGACGCTGAAATGCGACAGTCCCCAAGGGTGGGTAGGAATTCCTGGGCTGCTCTACTTCACGGTGTTTGATGCTTTAGAGCCTAGATTTGTCCACACAGAAGAGATGGATCAGCGCTGACTGCAGAACGGCACTGGGGTAAAACCATCAGTAACGAGGAAATATTTAGGCATATTCAGGGTCGGCACCAACGAAGTTTCCGTGGATTCCCATGCAGGCATTTTTGCAATGTGTCGCAGTGCGCATAAAAGATGAGTAGTTTATAAGTACGATTTGAAAATAGAACATATGCCATAAATATGTCTCACCAACGTCCTGTTTCTCCACAACCTGGGGCATTTAATGAACTTGTGACATTATTAAAAAGATATTTCTCCGGGTAGTCGGCGTCATTGCTCAGAGGTTTGCATTCCATGCACGAAATCAATGCACTAACAAGGAAACTGATATTTGATGGCATAGTTGGATTATACTTTTTCCAAACTGTCATTTTAGAAACTTCTTAAAATCCATATCAAAGAATGGGTTGGTTTACATTGTTTATGATAGATCATTACACTAAAAATATAAACTAAAAATTAATTTTATTATTTACAATAGACCAAGAAGAGACTGAAACTGGTAAGAGTGCGTCACAGACATAGGAAGAGTGGCTCCTGATGAAATGTTACGCCCAATGCCCACATGCAAAACAATCGAGGCTCCTGCCAAATGTACTTGTTTCATTTTAGGTGCTTAAAGATTGACTTAAAAATTCCATGCCCAGCTGGCGTGGCTCAGCAGCTAAGTACTGACCTAGGATCCAGGGGATCGCGGTTCGATTCCCGGTCAGGGCACAGGCCCGGGTTGTGGGCTCCATCCCCAGTCGGGGGCGCGCAGGAGGCAGCCGATCAATGGCTCTCCCAACATTGATGTTTCTTTCTCTCTCTCTCCTCTTCTTTCTTCCTCTCTCTGAAATCAATAAAGACATATTTTTTTAAAGAGAGATTCCAGAAATTTTCTACATAAAATCCAATTTGAGAATGTATGTTCTTCAAATCCCATTAGACTATGCTACAGGAAATGATAAAATCGTTTGCATTTCCTGTAACAAGTAACATTTAATCTTGAAATTTGGATCTAAACTTAGATTCACAGTCTCTGATTTAATTATTATCCAGGAGCTTGGTCATTTACAGACTGAAATTGACTTTCCTAGGAAAATTGAAAGAGCACAGGCACCTTTATGTTTATTCCACTGCAGATTTTCTGTAGAATCAGTTCTGGAGTCTCCGTAAAGTCCATAAAGTCAGGCTGCACCCTCATTACTGAAGAAAGCTCACCGGTGTGAAATCTTAGACCAACAACAATAAACATCGACTTCATCGTTTATCTGTCTCTAAGGATTTCAGATATTCTATTTTTGCAGCCACAACTGGAAGTTTGCTCTTATGAAAATGTCTCATTGCTTTTTCAGGATAGTTGTTGGGTCTCTAATGACCAAGGTCTATAACTAATAAAAATAAGCATAAATTTCAGCTTCCAATAGTACTTCCAAATACTTTCAAACTGAATTTATAGTGGATTTTTGACTTTAAGAATTATGTCCTTTGGTGGCCATTATTACAGAAATGTTTAGAGTAATTATATTTTGGAGAGCATGACTTTATCTGTGACTTATTCTTTTACAGCTAACTATAAGATTGAAAGAAACGAAGAATAATTAGCATTTATTGAGGCCCTACTGTGTACCTGGCTTATGTTATCACATTTCCCACTAATTTCTGGGTGACCCATTTCCCCATTTCTCTGATACATTGTATTGTCAATTCAAAAGCAAGATATAACTATGACTCATGGTGACATGTATAGGGAATGTAATGCCCCAAACCAAGATTGACAATTAAGGCGATAAAGTTCAACACATACACACACACACACACACACACACACACACCCCACTTCTAGTCATTTAACTTACATTTGAACATGTTTAATGGGTTGGTAATGGTGTTATCAAGAATTTGAAATCTTTGAAACAATAAAATTATTCTTTTATAAGTAGACTATGTTATTTTAGAGAGAGTCATTTCATGTTGTTCCTTGTTTTAAATATTTTAAATATTTCTGTCTAAAGTTGTTGTTTCTAGGCAGCTGAAGGCTGCAGAAGTATTGCATTAGAAATCAGTTCTGGGCATTCGAGATAATTTCACAGTGTGGATTCTAGCAGGAGAATGTGCTTGTTTCTGTTTAAGTAAAATCAAGTATAAATGGTGCATGTGGTGCATTCAGATGAAAGCCTAAATGAGGACACTTGCCTTTCATTAGTCTCTGCTTTCAAAGGCAGAGCAGAGACACTCAAAGGGAAAAAAAACCAAAGACTTGGCTTCAACCTCATATTTTAATAATATCATAGGGAAAATCGTTCATTTTCAAATGTCCAAATCCCAGATGGCCTATTCAGTTTCCTGGAAATGCTGCTTTATAAGTCTTTTTTATCTTTAATTGGAGAACATGTTCTCTTTTTGATGTGATAAGCACATATAAGCATCCCCCAATTCACAAATTGGTTATATTTCAAAAGATTGTTTGAATAAATGGAACGTTGAGCTTGGAGCCATTTCCCCTAGAGACAAGTGTTAAAATGATGCGATTCCTATATTGACCATAAAAAACCCATTTTTACCCATTGTGTGACTGACCCATTATGGGAAGGAGAATGTGAAATCGTATTTAATATAAATTTTGTCGTAATATAAACAATTCACTTCATTTTGTTCCAACAATATTTTTTATTAAGTAATTTCATGTACACTCATACCAAACTCTGAAAATATAAACATAAAGAGGCAAACACAAAGCCTTAAGGAGTTTACGCTCTGACTGATTGGTTATTACTATTTGAGGATTGCAATGTATTTATGGGGACAATTTTCCCAGGGACCTGCCACAGAGTCAGCATGCAGCAGTACGTCTGAGTCTTTTGGGAGTCACTTGAGGTCTACAGTGTTTGGAATAATTGACTTCATCCGTCTTATCTCAATAACATTGTGTTACTCCCGAGCCTCTTCTCAGCTCACTTCTTCCAGCTCAGTTCCCTCCACCTGGTGATCTCATTGATTTAAATTTCTTTTATATTAATTACTTACTACAGGAAACCCTAAGCATGTGCCATGACTGAGGGCAATGACTCTAGATTGCCAGTGTTCATCACACTCAGTTATGATCTTTCCCAGTGCGAGGAAAGTGCTCTCCATGAGGGAGTGGAGATAGTTGTTCAGAGCCTGGACCTGCAGAGGCAGGAGGAGCCCCTTGCATTGAGGCTGGATGTCTCAGATTGAGATAAACCTGAGTGGTGAGTGCCAAGCCAAGGTCCAAACGTCTTTCCTTGACCACTTGATGCTACTCTGCAGGTAGCTTCTGTTTGAATAAATTGAATTTTAATGAAACACCCGAATCTTGCCCTAGATTGAGTTATATTAATAAAATTAATATTAAAAATCCTATTGTCTTCTATGGTCCTTCGTACCTTTTGTTTCCTGTTGTAGGTAATGCTCTTCTAGGTCTTTATCTGGCAGGTCTTAGACATATCTCCCTGCCACTTACTTTATCAGCAGTAGCCTTGTCTTTCATCACACAAATATGGATTAGCTCTTCTGTTCAAGATGCAAAAAAAAAAAAAAAAAAAAAGATGCTAATGGTTCCATTTAGTGTAAATTGCTATAATTTAATGAAAAAACATGGTATTTGCTGCATACATTTCTGATCATCTGCCCTGCTCCAGGGCCTTACAAGCATCGCTCCATTTATGGCTCCGCTCAGCTCTGCAGTCAACATATAACCATTTACATTACACAGGTGAGGCCCCTGGAATCTAGAAACCACTAACTCGCAATCGTGGTCTGCAAACCGGCATTTATATTTTCATGAATTACGGAATTTGTAAATTGTCCTTCTTAAAGTTATATTAGGCAAATGAGAGGGAATTTGGCACAAAGACAGGTCTTCAGCTTCAAATGAAAGAGTCCGAACTCTTAATTCTTGTCATTTACTGAGGGATTTATGGCTGTAGTTTTCCAGGTTAAACTCATCCATCTCATTCCCCAGCATTTCCTGGGTCCCGGGTTAGGCACCCAGGCTTCACAGATGCACCTGAGAAAGGGGGTCACGATGGCAGATCTTAGCACCCATCCTCACCTTGAATTTAATTAGAGCTCATTTCCCCTCCCTCTTTTTTCAACATTAGTTTTCAGGTGCCCTTTCTCAATACTAGGTTTTGCAAAAAAAAAAAAAAAGTTTTCTCATAACCGGTCTAGGTCCAGAGTGTGGCATATAAAGAAAACGCCTGGCCCATAATGCATCTGATTATTCAGCCATCATCTTTAATAAAATTCTGTTTCCTCTCCAATTTTATAGCACTTCTGATACCGTGGGAAACTAGAGTGGATTCTCTTCCTTCCCATCCAAGAATGTGGCTTTTTTTGATGCACTGACTTTCCAGAGGGCTTTTCAAGACATAGAATAAACTTATTTCAATGCCACCTTACCCTGACCTCCCAAGCACCACTTACATGAAGTTAATTAATTGGTCTTCCTTCCCTTCTTGGCCCAGTAAATCTGTTCCCCTTTTCTGATTAATGAGCACAAGTAACACACATGCATCCTCACAGTGGCAACAAAACTCGTAAGCATCTATAAATAGCTCATGATTCATTATAGCTCAGAATTATGCAAACTTTGCTTAGATGCTTGAGTTTCCAAGCTAGGGGTCTAGAGCAGGTGGGCCCTGTGGATTATGATCTGATGTATAAATCGCAGTCACTGACCAACACATTTTTTGGAAGCAAGTAACTCTCAGACTTTCTAGATTGAATCCAAAACTCCCATAGAGGGCAATGTTTTCCTGTGTCCAACTCTTTCTGTCCCAGAATGGGCAATATGCTTTTTATTTTATTCGTTTATTTTTTTTAAGCCAAGGGTGAGAACCACTGCATTTGTTACTTTATAGTTCGTTGAACACGGAGACCAGAGATCCAGAGACCACCGTCCACCCTGTGGTTTTCTGGCTGTTCTTGAACCCTGGCATGGGTCTTTCTCACCACTGGCCTGAGAGCCATCGCCCCCGCTCGTGCAGCCACTTAAACCCTATGAGCCCAGCCTCTGCGGCCCCTGCACACAAGCGTCCTGCCCAACCATCCGCCCGGCGGCCCTCGGAGCACGTGTGCGTGTTGGCCTGAGGCCCCCGAAGGCGTGACTCCTCATAGAGGGAAGCCAATAGGAACAAACCCAATGCCATAAAATTCCGCATCTAGAAAATAACAGACTCTCAGCGGTGGATACATCAGAAGAGGAAAGTTGGCGGGTTGGACGCTGTATGTGTCTATTGGAAAATAATGTGAAATCGGGATTTTGCTCTGACAACAGGCTTAACTCAATTTCTGTCCATGGCTTTAAACACAGGGAACACCTGCAGCATCTACTTAAAATACAGAAAGCCAGAAGGAACATCGTGTCCACCCTTCCACAAACAAACTAAAACCCTGCATCATCCACACAGTCACAACATCTTCAGCCTGCTAGAGGGCTGAGGACAGAGCAGCCAGCTGCTGAGAAAAGACAACATCTCCAAGGACACGGGGAAGGGCCCTGATGGGGTCCCTTGCTTCCCTTGAGCTGACACGGGACAGCATGGGAGCTGGTCCAAAGAATTCTGTTAAAATTTAATAGCGAGTTACTTAAGGCCAGGTAAAATGCCCGTCTTAAATTAGTAATTTAAAGAAATTCATGTGAAAATACATGTCTGGGGGGTTTGCATGAACCTCAGATACTTACACAATGAGGACTGAGTATAATCAGTGATAATTTGTACAAAACACTACACAGTCTAGTTAATGTTCATTTTCTAACGTCTTGCTTTATACTTATTTCCTTAGCAGTTACCTCGACAGTCTCAGCTCTTTTGCATATGATATGCGGCTTCTGTTACTTTACAATTCAACTCCCGATTCAAGTGTAGAATAACAAAATCGGCACTACCGATTCTTTTGAAAAACCTAAGCAAATTCAGATGACAGGTGTAGAAATCGCATGACTAATTCAAGGGCGTGGGATTGAAAAGCTGCATGGAACTCGGCCCATAAGATATTTCCATCTCTCTCAATTCAGATAGCGTGGTCCTTCGGATCAGCTTTTATTAGCAAAATGTTCGAGGACTGATATAAATTTGAATAAGTGGCAGTGCAATTTGTCATAGATCAAAATGCCTTTCCTCTTTCCTGCAGAGACACTGAAAACCTTCTCGAATGTTCATATTCATTCATTTCACTCCACCGGCAAACTATGGTCTAACAAAGCATTGGAGAAACAAAACAAAATGAAGTATTTAATAAGTACATTAAAACATTTACAAGCTGTAAGTGAATTTTTGTCTAAATTAGTTTCTCTGATATATATATATATATGCACTGTAGTGAATGTGGAAAATACAGATAAAATAAATCAGTAGTAGTATTTCTAGGATTCAGTTTTAAATATTTTTAATCATTTAGGCTATACCATATCTGTACAACATTTGAAAATAGTAATTGATAGGTTAAAAATAGTTTTTTACATTTTCATTTTTTTGATTAATAGTAAAATTGAACGTTTTATTTAATATAAGCATTATTCATGTTACCATGGTATATTTAATGGCAAACGTGTTAAAATATTTTACTTCTTTCCAGTGAGGTATATTCATTATCAAGTACGCAAGCACGTTCCCGGCTGTATCTCTGTGTTGGCCTTTCAACAGTGTGTGCCCTTAACTGTATGCGATCTGACATTTAGAAGTTTAAAAATGTTCTTGCAGGAAAAGCGACTGACCTAGTACTTTCTGGGTTTTTTCTTTGGTTTCATACTTAGAAAAACCTTCTCCATCACAAAGTGTGCAAAAATGTCTGCCTTTCCTGGAAAAGCCATCACCACACCGATCCCTGAAAGACCCTCATTGATCTTCCCTAGTCAACTCCCTCAGCGAACATTCGCAGGGGCTGGCCCAGAGTCAAGCCTGGCAGATGGGCCCTTAGGGGTGGGTGGCAAACACACTTTGAACTTTTTTCTTTACAACCATAAGGGTTTTCTGCTTGTTTGTTTTTTACCTTTAAGTCTTTGATGAATCTGGAATTGAATTTGTAGGTGTTTTGAAGTAGTAAACTAAGAGTTTTCCCCCACAAATATTTTTTATTTGCTTGTTTAAAGAAATATTGAATTCTAAATGCCCTTTCTAAATCAAATTCACTCAGTATTATGAAAAACCTAATATTCTGATTTCCTATTTTTTAAAATTTATTGAATTTATTGGGGTGACATTGGTTAATAAAATTATATAGGTTTCAGGTGCACAATTCTGTAACATATCATCTGTATATTGTATTGTGTGTCCACCACCCCAAGTCAAGTCTCCTTTCGTCACCATTTACCCCCCTGTACCCTCTTTTACCTCCCCCCCCCCCCCCCCCGGTGATCACCACGCTGTGGTCTGTGTCTAAGAGCCTTTCTTTCATTTTCTGCCTAATCCCTTTACCCTTTTCACCAAGTCCCCCAACCCCTCTCCCCTCTGACAGCTGTCAGTTTATTTTAATGTATACTTTCTAAATATTTTACTTGCATTGACAATAAATACTTGAAGGGCTGTAGAAAGAATGCCAAATAACTCTAAGAGCTGTTAAGAAGACACGACTCCAGTTTCTGCCCCGGCATCCTGCAGACAGAGCAGAGGCCCAGCGTCCCTTAGAACCAATCACATCGTAATAATACAACGGACACGGGTCTTCTGAATAATCTGAGTGCTCTCCTAATCATTTCAATTAAAGGGTCATTCATGTTAATGTTCTTAGTACAAAAATAAGACCTCAAACACTTCCTTTAACATATAAATATTCTCTAAAACAAAAAGGAGGAAAATCCATCCTAAGCTTGCTGCCTAAAGACAAACCATTCTTAGCATCGGGCAGTCTTCAGAGGGCGCGGGGAAGGCACTTTCTCATGCAATATTTTTCAAAGGGTCTCACAATATTAAGAATTATTTCCATTATAATCATCATCTTTATTATTATCGTTGAAATTATGTGTCTTTATCTGGAACTATATAATGACAACAACAACATTTTCTTTGATGTTCTAAATGTTGTTTTGTTGTTTAAATTAAATTCTAAAAAGAATACCAAATTCTGCCTTTTCTCATGAATCCTTACCCGCTACATTGGTCTCTCATTTATTTATCTCCTGTTCTCAAAACGGTTCCTAACTTGTAATACATGCTCTAGAAGTATTTTTAGAAGCAACGGTCCCTTTTTAGAAATTGCAGAGAGCCTGCTAATTTTACAGAATGACCATTTGGTAAGAGACGTAGTTGAGATAAAAGGAAGCGACCAACTATGGAAACGCTCTTGTCACAAATGTTCAGCATGTTTCCATGTAGCCAAATATCCATTGACCCAAACCTACAAAAATGCCTAAACCCGCGTATTAACGTGGGAAATAAACAGAAGCTCCAGTTGACTTTAAACTCATACCTGCACATATGGGGCCCATGGGCTATTTTCAGGAACCACTTGAAACATGTTTATGAATCATAGAAAACAGGAGTTAGTTTTGAATCAGATGTTTGCAGTGAAATCCCTTTAACAATCAAATGCCATCTATTCGCTAAGAAATTCATATAATACCTGGTATTAAACTGGTCCTTAATTTGAAATAAAATAAGAGTAAAACATTTATACTGTAAGTATGAAAAATTTCCTGCATCCGATTAAAATTTGGTATCAGGGATAACCGGGGGAAACTACTTGAACCGTGTGGATTAATCATGTGAGGTTATTTGCCACTGATTCGATGATGTTGAAACAAATTAACGGACTCAGTTTCACAAGTGCTTGCATTAAGTGTGGGGTATAGTGTACGATAAATCCTTCTAAAAATCAAGTTTAAAATTCATTTTCTTTCTAATAAATCAAATCTGATTATTCTTATATTCTCTGGTTCTCAGTTGTCCTCCTTGCTAGGGTAGAAACTGGCCTCTAGCAAGTAAGAAAGAAAGTCAGTTATTCAATTGCTGTTTATAAAAAATTACAGGACTAGGGGACACAGAGAGTTATGAATCAACCACATCTCAGATCTTCTGGTCCTGAGATTAGACATGGACATCACATCAATCACGTATGTCATTTAGTCTTCATTTCCAGTGACTTATTTTTCTTGCTCAGGGCTTTCAGATACCCTAATATTTGAGCTGACTCTATGGCTTTCCTGACCTGAATTCTTCGTGCAAACTAAGTTGTTTATCTGCAGTAACATGAGGTGTCATCACTCATGCAGAGGAAGTTTCCAATTGGAAGGTTGTTTACATTGTGTGACCTTCGCAGGCTCTTGAGCTCACAAGTCTTCATTTATGTGTCTAACAAATATGCATGTATGTATGTGTATCTATATCTATATCTATCTATCTATCATCTGTCTATCTATCTATCATCTATCTATCTATCTATCTATCTATCTATCTATCTATCTATCTATCTATCATCTATCTATACCTATCTATCATCTATCTATCTATATCTATCTATCTATCTATCTATCTATCTATCTATCTATCTATCTATCATCTATCTATCTATCTATCATCTATCTATCTATCTATCTATCTATCTATCTATCTATCTATCTATCATCTATCTATACCTATCTATCATCTATCTATCTATATCTATCTATCTATCTATCTATCTATCTATCTATCTATCTATCTATCATCTATCTATCATCATCTATCTATCATCTATCTATCTATCTATCTATCTATCTATCTATCTATCTATCTATCTATCTATCTATCATCTATCTATCTATCTATCATCTATCTATACCTATCTATCATCTATCTATCTATATCTATCTATCTATCTATCTATCTATCTATCTATCTATCTATCTATCTATCTATCTATCTATCTATCATCTATCTATCATCATCTATCTATCATCTATCTATCTATCTATCTATCTATCTATCTATCTATCTATCTATCTATCTATCTATCTATCTATCATCTATCTATATCTATCTATCATCTATCATCATCTATCTATCTTCTATCATCTACCTAGAGTGAAACTGAGAGAGGCAGAGAGAGGCAGAGAGAGAGACGGAGGAGAGGGGCCCAGGTACGTGCTGGGCGCCGCTCCGGTTCTGGCGCCGAGACCGTAAGCCGAGACCACGGGAGCGGCTGCCCTGGCTGGAGGTGTCGGATGGTGGCAGCTGCCGTGCACGGAGGAAAGGGAGGCGCGGAAAGGGACAGGCTGGTGTTGGAAGTTTAAGGTCTGTCAGGGAAAGGCCCCCTGAGAAGGTGGCAAAGACTTGAAGAGGAAAGCGAGCCATGAGCCAGGACGGGCAGGCCGGCGGGAAGCCTGAGCCCGGAGACGGAGGAGCAGCGCCTGAGCTGCCCGGCACCGGGACCAGGCGCGGGGGCCGGCGCAGAGAGCTCCGGGCGGGGTGGAGACGGGGCCTGGGGCTAACAGGCTCTCGATTTTGTTGGGCTTATAACATAGATTAGAATCGTGGCCCAGCTTATTTTTCCCCCCGAAGAGATTTTTCTCTCCGTCTTAGGGATGCCGCTCTTTGAAAGCAGCCGCGTGGCAGCCAGTGGATTTTCTCCGTCTGTCGCACGTCCTGAATCCTGTCTCCTGCGGTGTTTTCCGGCTGCCTGCCCAACGGGAATGACTCTGTGACCAGGTGAGACTCGGTGTAATGTGTCACGCGTCAGTTCCCACGAGCAGCAACTGAGGCAGAACGTGTGTGCTTGGGGTCCAACAAAGCTAGAATTTCCTTGAACATGTAGGAGAAGCCACATCCAATTTCTTTCCCTGCAAATAATCACTATTGACACCCACAGCACCTCGAAAGACCTACTGTGAGAGCATCTGCCCCTAATCATTCTAAGCAGGAAAAAAAAAAAAATTGTCGGGGGCCTGTGAAGAGCTGGCTGTAGTGTGCTTTGGACGTAGGGGACGCAGGAACGTCTTGCCTTTGACCCCACTGACTTTGTGACCCAACTCAGGTGGGGACCAGTCAGTCATAGAAAAGAGTCACCTAGCAACAGAGCCTGAAATGAGCGTGACGCCACGGCTCCACGTCCCACCTAACGCGGGGGCCGCGGGAGGGACACCTGTGAGCGCCCTGACGACAGCGAGCAATCAGCGGCCAGGCGCAGGCGAGGCAAACAGGGCGGCCTGAATAAAAACACAGGCAAAGGAAAGTCTGGCTTTTCTTCACCGTAGTCTTTCCTGCTGCCGAATTGCTTTCTCCCTCCCCCTTTAGGCCGTCAGCTCTGGTTTTATTAATGTGATATCCTACAGGAAGCCTCATGCTGGTGACTCGGACGTTAATTTATTTCATTTTCCATCCATCCTGAAAAGCGTAACCCAGAGGAGCAGCGCTTCTGATTTTCCAGGGAGGTTCTTGTCCCCCGAGCTGCAAGTTGTCACCAGCCGCCAGGTCCTCGGTGTCGTCTAGCTCAGAAGGAAGCCCTCCCACGGGGTATCTGAATGTGCTTTATTTGCATGAGCTGAATATGGTGGCTTAAAAGGAATCATCTTCTTGCCTGCTTCCTCCCTGCTCGTCCAGGTTCTAGAGGTGTCCGCAGGCGACACGCTTGGCATCTCGCTGGCCTCCCGCTGGCCACGCGCAACCCAGGAGGGGTCCCGGCCCCTCGCTTTCCGCTCACGCCAGCCTCTTGCTGCGAGGAGCCGCCTCACCTTGGCGGCCTGGGTGTGCTGCTCCTTGCTCCACGAGCTAACCTCACCCTGTTCATTAGAAGGGGTTTATTAGTGTTTCCTCCAATTACTACCTAGATTTTTCACGGAAGAAAAAACGTGCAAGTCACCCCATCGTTCCTCATTAAACCCATGCCACTCTGCACCGTAGAGACAGAGGTTTTCTTCGTCTTTGGAATCTGCCCTGCTCAGCTTCCAGCACCGCACACGCCTCTTCCCTTATGATTCTAAACCTTCCCGAGAGACCCCGAGGAAGGCCGAGCTCGCGCATCTGCGGTGAATGGTGCCCGGGCACAGCCTGACTTGCCTCGAGGTGAGAGGCAGGCGCTTCTGGAAGTGCTCAGATGGCCAGCGTTCCCCTCATGGCATAACAACAGCCAGCGCGCTCAACAACTGTCTTTTCCATGGACGAAAATTTTACTTTTCATAGCTTTTCTTCCTTTGTGTCTTCTGCAATTAAAAACATGTAATCCCCCCCACCGTTGTTTTTTTTCCTATTTTTTTTACAGAAGAGTCTTTAAACATTTGGGACATTATAATCAATGCCTTAAGTTGCTACTCCCTGGACTAAACACATTCATTTGTCTTTGTGACATGATTTACTGACTCTTCAATATCCAGTCACCATCCTCTTAATGCATTATAATTACATTCACCTGGTGTAATAAAATAGAATAGACCTTTCTGATTATGTGATCAAATGAAGAAATATATCAAGTTCATGAATAGGAAAATGTGGTATTATAAAAATGTCAAATTCATTTTCATTCATGTAAAATTTCAATAAAATTACCATCTGAATATATGGTTCTAGAGTTGAGATGGAGGAAAAATGCCCAAGAAAAACAATAACCTTTTTAAAGGAAGAACAAATGAAACTAAATATTATCAAATTCTCATGAGTAAAATAACTTCGTAGCTCAGAGATATGCACAGTTAATTCATATGTGTGTCTATGTATGTTCATTGTCATATTTATCTATATTAATATGATAAAATATGTCTCAAGTCAGTGGTAAAATGAAATAGTCTTCCATATATACTGTTAGAATACTGACTACTTATTTGAAGATATTAACAGAGTTTTATTCAGAATTCATCCCATTTAATGAAATAAACTTTGGAGTACATAAAAAACTAAATAGTCAAAGGAAACCATGCCCCAAAATTATAATTATAAAAGACTTTGAGGTAAACGGTATGAACTCATTTAAATAGAATGGTTCCTAAGGTGTATAAGTATGTTTCTGACTTGATTTCACACGTGGGCCATGGTTCTAAATACAGTGGTTCGCAAGAAGAGTCCATTCGTGTAAACAGATTGTTCCCATCCGCCTCCCCCAGGCAGGCGCCCCTGCTTGTTTCCTCGCTTTTTATTCAGAGAGAGATGGGTGGGACGGTGACATCTCTAAATACGCTCCGACCTTTACTTATTTCCAGGGTTCGCACCCCCTTCTCCTAATTTCAGCTTGAAGCAGTAAACGTTTCCTGACGCCCTCAGCCCGGCTGGCACAACTGGCAGGTGGCGACTGTGCCCGACTCTGTCCCCCGGCTGCTCTGGGCGCCCTATTGCCTTCAGCATCATGATCTCGTCACTGCTCTGCAAGCTGCCATTTTTTAAAACTCAGGTTCACTCTTAAGAGCCTGGGGGCCAGCCAGCTGGACTGTCAGGCTGGAAGGCACGCTTGGCTTGGCCCAGTTTTATCTTGAACGCCGTCTGCGTGCTCTCGCCAAATGTCCTAATGCCAGTGTCTGGTGCCCTCCTCCGCAGGCCGGGCTCCTCTCCCTAACTACCCTGCGGGGCGGACCTGCTGCTGTGACTGAGGCCTTGGAAAGGGACCTTCTGCGCGGCTTCTCCTGTGAGCGCCGTGGAGGGAACCGGGACGCGTCCGCCCAGAGGCCGGCCTCACTTTCTGCGTCGTCTGCTGGAGGATCTTCCATAAACTTGCCTCGTGACTCAAAGTCATGATATTTCATAAAAATAGCTCGCGAGCAGTCCGGTGTATCATTAGCTGTTGAGGCTCGGCCTGCCCACTTGTGACGTCTTCAAAATGAAGAACGTGGAGAAGGGACATGAAACATACAGACGGCGCGGAAGGGGGGTGGGCTCGACTCAGCCCACCAAGGGGCTGGCACTCGGGAAAGGAGATGCGGGCCAGTGAGGGGAAATGGCAGAGCTGGGCGACGTTAGATGACACAGGACTCTTGTTTGCAGAGATGACAGGTGTCACTAAGGTGGCACTAAAGCCACGGACTCAGCTTGTGGCAGGAGGAGGGACCGAGGCGCGGCTCCTGGTTGTCACACGTGCGGGGCCTCCAGCATCTGGCGCCCGCTGCTTCCTCCCCTCCTGCCTTCCCTCCCCTGTCCTTGGACGTCCCTTTCGAGCTGGGTAGGGGGCAGTATTTTCTTTTACACTCGCAAAGCTCCTTTCTTTTCCCTGCAAATCAACAACAGTAACGGGCGCGAATGGAGTCGTGTGAGCACGTACACCGGGAGGGGCCCTCGCCACGGGCCTTTGGGTCTCCTGGATTCTCTCTGAGCGAATTAGGCTGGGGAGGGGGAACGCCATGAACACACAGAGAAGCAAAACCTGCCTAAAGGACTGACCCCGTGTGGATGCTGATATGAAAAAAAAATTCTATCATGTGGGCTTGAAAAAAAGTTAGGTTAAATACTCTGAATTCACTTATACAATAAGCATAGCCAGGAAAACCACGAATACTTTTTAATATTTTAATTTATCTTTATTGTTGAAAGTATTACAGATGTCCCTTTTTCCCGTTTGACCCCTTCCACCCTGCACCTCCCCTCCCGGCCTCCACCACGCTATTGCCTATCGTCTAAGAGATTAACCTAAAAACCATACATTTCAAGGATTACTCCCAAATTAAGCAATAAGTGGCTTTGCTTTGATTTGGTTTGTCGCGCTGATCAAATATCCCTCCAAGGCAAGCAGAAGGAGTAGCTGTTGGCCTGGGGGCTATGGGGCTGGCGTGGAAGCCCCGGGGGGACGGTGTCATCTCCAAGAGCGGCCTCTGGGGCCCCGGCCTTCTCTGCACAGTCTTCAGATGCAGAGAAGCCGCCGGCCGCCTCGCCTTTCCTCGGAGGGACCGAGCGACAGGGAGTGTTCGCGGAGACCTCGCTTCTTCCTCTGAAACACGTCACTGCGTGTCCTTGGGCGGGACCCTCGGTTCCCTCTCCCGCGCCCCTCTGCCCGAATACGCGGAGGGTGGACCGGCTCATCCTCTGGCCGCGTCTCCACAGGGCGGTGTTTTCTTGACCTAGGGACGTGGGTCAGGGGGGGGTCACTGTCCCTGAGCTCGTCGGCAGAGGCCCGTCCCAACCCGAGGGGCGGGAAGGCTCCGTCTGAGAGATGAAATCCGTGCTAAGGGCAGAGGACCTTCTCGCCTCGACCGTCTCATAATTCTTTATCTGGCTTCAGTAAATTCTGCCTTTCACAGTTTCCAGTCTGTCTAGACCCCCTCAGGTGTCATCCGTACCCAGGCTCCGTTTTTCTTTTCAAATCTGTGCATCAGGTTTGCACCCCCCCCCCCCATGCCCCGCGCAGTCCTGCAGCCAGGGAGGGACCGCGGCCTCTCTCAGCCACAGCTCTGCAGCCACGGCCCTTCGTGTGGGGGACCCCCCATCAGTGCTGCCCCGACCTCCAGCCTCTGCGGAGACCCGCTCCTGCTCACCCCCGCTGTAAATGAGGGCCCCACGTCGCCTACACGTTGGAAAGTATTTTGGTCCTTTGGCCCAAAGTGCATGAGGCCCCCCCCGCCCCGAAGAGTGATATTTCACTTAAACTTATACTATTAAATAAATCAGATTATTTACTGTGTGTAGACAGGCGCAGCGCTGGGAAAAGGTACACAGACGGTTGGGCCATCGGAAGGAATGGCACGCTCTGAGGGGACGAGCTTTCTCACCACGGGCCTGTCGCCTCGCCCACCTTCCGTCCTCCCGCGGGCCCCTCTCCAGTGGCAGTGCTCTGGCCGGCGGGGCCGGCCGCAGGCGATCGCCGAGCATCTAAAACAGGCAGTGGGGCGCCTGGGCTCCCCCAGCCCGGACGGCAGCCAGGCTCCCTTTCTGCTGGAGAGACGGGCGCACCTGCTCCCTCGGGGCGCGCGTGTCCCAGCAGCTGCTGATCCCCGGGTCATTTCCCGAGTTTAGATATAACCATTCTGAACACACTCCCCAGGGTCGCCAAGCCCCGCTATTCACTAAAAATAAGGGGGGAGACGGGGGCCCAGCTGCTGCGGGCCTGATCCCCTGCTGTGGGCCTCGCCCCCAGGGAGTCGGGGGGCAGCCGGCCCCCCTGAAGAGCGATCGCAATGAAACACTAGAAGCACAATCTGCTGGGAGGGTTGCCGCCGACCAGCACGTGAGCTGTCACTGTGGCTCTTTCTCTTTTGAAAGAAACAGAAAACCCAGAGTCATTTCATGAGCTCAGCAATTCGGATTTCCTCAGGTTTCATTTTATGGTCATGCAGTTTCTTCATTTCAACGGCAAATGTTCATAAAACTCATATTTTCGAAGCTGACACATCCTGCTAGGCGTTAGTCCCAGAAATGGCTTCGTTGATCAACCACGAGAAACAGCTGAGCATAATCTAAATTTTCGCATCCTACTTAAATAACTACACAATAGTCAGAACAAATCTTCCTATTTAGGTGAGTAATAAGAAACATCTTAATGAAAATATAAGTAATAAGTAGTCATTGCTGACTTCATATGAGTATTCACATAAAAATATGGCAAAGGAAATTTGCTATTTTTTAGGTTATAGATTGATGTATGACTATGTATACAAATATAATTATTCCAAAATAATATAATCAGCTCAAACTTTATTATCAAAACTCTGAAAATAACTACATACAGAGAGAGAGAGGTTTTAAAACCTACAAAATGTATATACTACATTTGGAAGCAAATTTAGCTATAAATTTCTTTCAATCAGAAGTAAAAGGAAAATTAGTTATATAATTGCCTTTGTCTGGAAAAAGTGACATCTCAGGCCATTAGAAAGGGCAAGATTTGTCTTCATGTCAAATTACAAAACTAATATATACCATAGTAAATGATCTTTAATGTTTTCTATGTAAAAGAGACAGATACATTATTTATTTTAACATTTCTAGCAGTGACCCTAAATAATAGCTGAGAGCACTATGCAAAATTCAACCCATTGCTACACAATGAACTATTATATAATGTTTCTATCACGTTCAGAAGTCATTGCCTTTTAGATTTTTTTCCTTTTTATGAGATATAGTTAATTATAGCAAATTATATTTATTTTTAAACGGAAGACTACATTTTATGAAGTCTGTCAAAATTCAGGCAGCTCATGAGGATGCTGTTATTTTTTAAATTGAGTAACACTGTTATAAAATGATTTTACTCTACTGTTTTTATTTCTCAAATTTTGTCAACATTTCATTGAGACAATATATGACTCACCCTCAAAGTTCTGTACTTATTAAACTGGTAAATTTTACATTTTATAGGCTTTACTCACCTTTCTCTTTCATCCAAAATCTTCTTGTGTCAGCTTTGGAACTTACAGTTTTACATTTTTGTAAGTGGTCCTCTGGTTTCACACATAGTGAGAGCTCACTCGTGTTGAGCACTGTTGCTGCCAAACAGTGGCTAAGAGCTTCATGCACTTACATCATTTAATGTGCAAAGGAGCCTAGAAATCCTAATTTGAGACAGAGAAAGGAAAAGTAGAGCATATAAAGATTTAGTAACCTTTCCTGGTTGCATAGCTCAGTTATATCAGAGAGCTAGGAAATAAATCCACATCTATTTGTTCTAAAGCTCGTATCCTTAAGCTCTAAAGTATGTTGCAATAAAATATGACTTATTTAAACCATTCACTCTATAGTGCAAACAAATATATATATATATGTATATATATTTTTGTGTATATATATATATATATATATATATATATGAAAATTATCTTTTCACAAGTAAATTTGTGAAAGTTGAGAAAGGCTTTAAAAGCAAATAAATGATTAACTTCCCTAATACAGACATTTTTTAGGATGTTTTAACTGATATCTTCAAATTAGCCAAGCAGGAGGCTTCAGGACTCCAACTCCCGTCTTTCACTAGAATAACGCTGAGGGTCATTGCTTACGCCGAGCCAGTGTTTGCACCCGAGTAGGCAGGAGCCTCGATATGCACAAAACGTCACAGGCAAGTCCGCCCCAAACGACCTCAGCTGCCCTGGCGCCCGGGGGACACCCCAGCAGGACACGTTGCTCTTGCGAAGGCTCCCCGTGTCGTTCCAGCTGCCAGGTCCTCAGCGTCAGGGAGGGACCAGTCACCTCTTACCCTTGGGACCTTCTCAGTGCCTCCCGCACGGTGGTGGTTGGATGAATCCCTGAACTAATTTGAGCACATGATTTTCTCTGCATAAGTTTCCCAATTAGTTTGGTCCACACCTAAGCCAATTACGGGAGTTAGTTTTTAGCTTTGAAAGAAACTGCCCGACTGTCCTCTTAAGCAGACCTGCCCTCGTTCACCCCCGCCACCGACGGACGAATCCCCGCACAGGTCTTGTATCCGCACTCGACGCCTGCGGCCTAGCTTTGCGACTTCGGTCGCGCTGGCCTGTGGCCTCGGCCGTTTTCTGAGTCGGCGTAGTTACTCCAGGTGAGAAGCAGCCAGGCGCTGAGGGCAGCAGGCAGGACGAGACGCCCATCATTTAATGAATCAAAGGCCCGCTAATGTAGTGAGCACTGCACCCAGGGGAGGGGTCGCGCTGGATAAGAAGCTGCGTTCACACCCCAGCCTATTTTCAGTAAGTTTTAGCTTTACCACACTGGACTTTGGTACTGTCCTCGGAAATTTATATTCAGACAAAGCTGGAAAACATTTATTGAACACTTACTGAGTGCAATCCATTATGCAAATTACTATAAATCTCCAAACTACCGGCATCTGGAGAGACAAAATTAAAAATTCACAAGAAGTTTTGTCAATTAAATGTTATAGGCTATCCCAGTTTGACAAGTTAGATAGTTATAAAAAGCAAAACAGAACAATATATCTCACTGGGGCGCTTGCATAAGCTTGCATAAATTCACTCCACAGAATTTACTGGAAGAGTCTGTTTACATTCAAGGCTCTCTTCCCTCAAGTAATATGTGGGCAAATGCAATGTCTTCTTCATTGCAGGTAGGTTCAATTTTTAAAAATCTTTTACACTTTTCATTTAGTTTTTGATTAAACTTAATCAGTTATATGGGAACACAGAGACCAGACTCATATTTTTCTTTTCTGAGTTGATCATGGTCTAGACAAGAAATAACCCTTTCAATAATAACATATTTTAGGTTACTTTCTTTTAGTGAAAATCGTCTACCTCTGAAAGGTCAGCTCAACATTTTAGAAATAATTATTATTTACTGAAGGCATTTGAAACTAATTACTTCACCTCTCTCATTAATTTGGGGATTTAGTGTTAGGAGTTCTGCCTGTTTTGGCAAAAATTGGAACATCATTCTGAAACATAAGGGGACAGGGAAATTTTCTCCATGAATCCCACCTTAACAATTATAAAAGGATTAGTTTGGACTTTTTCATGGAAATAAAACATAAAATCTCATCTTGTGAAGGCAATTAACATAGTCTAGAAAATATAAGAGTTGAAAGGCATTATAAGGTAATTTCACACTCTTGTAAGTAAAACTCTATCTTTTCTATTTGAAACAGGACCTGAATTTAATTAGGTAGCTGTGTATGCTCAGACTCTCCAGGGCAGTAGTTTCATTTAAAATAAATTAGGTAGCTGAGACTTGAATTACATTGGCTAGGAGTGTGCATTGTGTGTCATTTAAATTTAAAGAATTGAAGGAAGTAGAGAAATTACAAAAAGAAACCAAAAAAGAGTGACTTGATTTTCGAAAACTTCAGTTACAATTGGGTGTTAATAGGTTTTTTTCATAATATATAATGACTTCCTCAACTTATAATTAATGTAAATCTGTATTTTAAGTTAATACCAGTGCAAAACCAATCTAGGAAATAATTTGTTTCTTTATAAAAATGATGTGCAGTTTACCTCGATGCCATTCTCTCATCCATCCATCAAGAATTTATGGAGCGCACCCCAGGCGAGAAGCCCTGCGTCTGACGATGGAGATGCACCAACAGTGCAAGACTCGGTCTGCCCCAGGAAGCTGTGGTCCAGTGAAGGATTATAGACCCTTCGTTTGACCATTTGCTCCTTGAGTTTGCTGCTGCCATAAATTTGGTCGATTATTTACTTTGCATGTTTTTAATTTTATCTTCTAATTACCGTTTACACTCAGTATTATCTTGTATTAGTTTCAGGCGTACAGCATAGTGGTTAGACAATCATATACGTTACAGGGCTCCCCCTGATTATTTCTTTTTATCAAAACTTGTTCATCACACTCCCGCCCCCTTAACTGTTCATTCTTACCATGATTCCCTCTCAGCTATAAATAGTTCTCAATTTTTTTTTTGCCCAGTGTCCCAGTTATAGTCCACTCCGCTACAGTCATCATCGAAAGGAGCGTGCAATTCTGAAACTGCAAAAATTAATTTCTGTTGTTTAAGACATGAAGACTGTGGTATATTATGGATGCAGGTTCAGCAGGCTGATAACTGGTCATTTGCATGTGCTTTAATTTACCCATATATTATTTTCTACTCTGCATGTAATGGCTGTTGGGTTTATAAAGCAAAAGATAAAAAAGATAGGATGAGTGTATTGCTAAGTAGTGAATACATTGCTTCAGTATTACTCATCGCTGCCCCGTTTTGATAAAACTGACGAACTTGATATGCTCCCCTATTATATTAAAAAAGAGTTTTCTCAGATGTACACTTGAGTTTGTCCCTGAGTTATTATTTTATTCAGCTGACCTAACTATTCCACCATTTCCACATCATCTCATGGTGTTTCTCTTCATCTGTTTTAATATATGAAGGTCCAAGTCCATTTCTGTAACCTGTGGTCAACCTATCCCAGTGCTATTTCATAAATATATAATCCAAGACTCACATAAAATTTTAGATTTTGTACTCATCACAAAAATGTAAAAAGAAGTATAATAATTAATGATATTTTATTTTATCTAATATTAAAATTTCAATTTATAATGAACATAAAATTTCTTCATGAGACAGTCTCTTCGTTTATTATACAAGACTTTGAAACTAGAGTGTATTTTAGATATTTTGTATGCAGGTGTGTGTGTGTGTGTGAGTGTGTGAATGCAGGTCCGAATATTCAGATTAACCACACCGGAATGCTCAATAGCCACAAGAAGTTAGCAGTCACTATATTAGAAAGTGCAATTCAAACACTTTATTTTAAAGATGAACATTAAAACGATTTTGCTTAGTCCTAGAAATATTGTTTAGTGACATGTTAGGGCTATAGGTGAATTTTAAAAGGATTTATAAGTTGACACAATTTGTTAACATGGAATTACCTGATTAATGGCCTACTTGGGTGAGACACATCAACATACAAACCACACTTGCATCTAAAATGATAGCGACATTAGGTTTAACGCTCTGTACCTTCTGGTAACTTACAAGATTTTCTATGTAGATAGATACATGGAATGGGTAGCTAAATGGAACTTCTTTAGACCAACCACTATTCTCATCAGGTGAGTTTTTCACCAAAGAAGTTGAGTAGCAATTGAGATACAAACATTTTAGGTTAAAACTTTTCTCAACTACTGCAAATGAAAACAAACAGTATAACACAACACCCACAGCCAGCAAACTCCATTGCTCTGGTGATTCAATAGATGAACGATGAGTCCCCTAATTCTACCAGCATCTTGAGTGAGTAACTGGTGCTCTCACCAACCTGAATCTAGAAAACCAAACCCTATCAGGAATTTGAGTTTAATAGTATTTGAGAATAATAGTATTTAACTACTATTATTAAATCCATGTCATGAAAGACACAAAAGATCAAGAAAACTACAACTTGACCAAGGCGTGCATTTATGTTGACAAAGTCACAGCACATAATTATCTATGATGTTCAAGGATGAGTGGTGACATAAACAAAACATTCATGATCAGAACCATCACCCTGGTCTTTGTGGTGGTGCACGTCTGCCCTGCCAGGGGGTGGAGGCTGTTTCCCAGTCAAGGTGCCAACAGGTCATACTGATTCACCAACAGGGTCTTAAATAGAAATTTCAAAAGGCTTGATTAGTGCTCTAATAAAGAACATTGTCTATTTTACCATAATGAATTGAATTGGAAAATGAAGCCAAGAACTTCCTATTTTACCTCTTTATTTCCCTTATGTGGACTAAGACTTTGGTCACAGAGCATGTTGATCCAGGACCGTGTTTTACTGAATCAGTACTTTCATCATTCCTCACAACTGATTCTTGCACAGCCCATCGGATAGACCCTGCAGTTAATGCAGCTTAGTCCAGGCAATGGACAAAAGAGTCACAGCAACATCCTACCATCCAGGATTATATTTTCACTGGAGATGGAGATAGAGCTGTTCTGTACTTGGGCCACCCACTCAGTCTCTTAAACGTTTGTTGCGATGGACAGTATTCTGCATCTCATCCTCTAAACGTGTCCGTCTAGAGGAGTGTGGGCATGGTCCCCAGCTGAGCTCTGCATTTCAGCTGTCTGTGGAAGTAGGTTATTGCTCATTCATCAAAGTTTGTTTATTCACATATTTGGTCCGTTTAAAAATATCACTGCCCAGTTTATGTCCCACTATGTAGGACAAGGCTGTGCACAGAGAAGTTGCTAGATGCATATTTAGAAATGAGAGAATAAATAAATCATCTGTCAATCAATGCAAGGCATCGTCTTGTTAAAAATGATACTGTATTTCAAGAAAGAATATGTCTGACCAGAAGCCAATTTTAGATCTACTGTGATTGAAAGGGTGAGATGTTCCCCACCCAGACTTTGCAGGCTGCCTCTGTGCTGGATCCATGCCCCTTGTTTATGTTCTGTCTAAAGCACAGCCAGAAAAACCTTGCTGACTCACTACCAGATAATATCTTTCCCATAGATTTTCTGCACAGCAGGCAAATTAACTTTACTTTTTAAATTTAATTTATTGGGGTGACATTAGTTAATACAATTATATAGGTTTCAGGTGTACAATTCTATAATATGTCAACTGTGTATTGTATTGTGTGCTCACCGCCCCAGGTCAAGTCTCCTTCCATCACCATAACAGATAACGTACTTCACAGAGGACTCTACCTCTCTGGCCTCAACCAGCCTGACTCCAAAACAGAACCTCTCCCTAAGGCTCACTGGGTCCCCGTCATTTAGAGCGGCCAGTGGGACCTCGTTTGCTTAGACTCATTTCAACATGGGATTTCTTTCCTCCACTCTGTTACCAAATTGGCCAACAGAGCTTGTATGAGTGATTATAGACAAATATAATTTCCATTTTTTCTTTTTGATTGCATAAATAGAATAATAATTGACAAATTCCCAGGGAAATGAAAACTAAATATCATGTATAAACGATAATTGATAAATTCTCGGGGTGGTAATAACTAAATTTAACTCTCCTTCTAGAAATTACACGTCCCATGTCTCCGAAACCCGCACACAATCACCCGTTCATCACACAGTCATTGGGTGCCTACTATGTGCCAGGAAAGCTGATGGAAGGCCACTGGGGCACCTTAGATAGAATTTGTTTGTTTTTTGATAGAATTTGTTTTTCCAGAGGACATGGGATGGGGAGGAATGGAGATTAATAATAAATGAGCAAATCAATATGTCAACAATGTATTTTCAGACGTCATGTCTTTGCTGATAGTGAGCTGAAAAGGAGAGTATTGTGGGAAAGTCTGGGAGTAAGTATGAAAACAATTGCAAAAAAAAAAGTCAACCCCAGGGGAGATGAGACGGGGAATAGTTATGGACACTCAGAGTGGGGCCGAGGTCGGGGGAGGAGACTGAGGCTCATACTCGGTGGGAGCAAAATCTAAGGGGAGTCCAAAAAATCTCAGTCGCCCAGATAAACATTTTATGCAATAGCTTAAAATGTAAAAACAAACTAATGCCAAATATCCATGATAAACAGAATATAAAACTACGATAAAGACAGGCTGCTACCCTTTAAAATCATTCTTTTAGCTTAATACTATTCCCCTAGGTAGCTCCATTTGATAAAATATTTATATATATTTTTACTGCACCTTTTTAATATTAATAAAATGTGTTACTAAACTGAATAAATAAAACATTTGGTTGCCAGAGTTTATAATAATAAAGTGTGGATTAATCAGCGTTGGGGCTCACCACTCTGCGAAAGCTCTTCGCAATCAGGGGTATCTGGTTCCCATCCAACCGCACATCTAAGCCATCTCCTTGCGCAGATGCTTTGAATTACAAAGAGCAGACCCTGGGCTGTACCTGAGGACAGTCCCTTAGCTGGCTAAGAACGGAGAGTAGGAATGAAGATTTCAATACGCTCTCCCTCTCAGGAAACAGGATGCCGGGCGTCCCCGCTCAGGCGTCATCTGACAGACGGGCCTGTGAGTCACAGCGCGGCCCTCGCCGCCGTCCTGGAGGGGGGCCTTTGACCGACCCCGCCTGACGGAAGGATATGGGGAGTCCCGCCATCGGAAACCTAATCAGTGTTTAATAAGCCATTTGCAAGGGTGCCGTTCACCTCCCACCAATTAATCCTGCTCTTCCAGCACCTGCTGGTATTTTGCAACAGTAATTATTTCATGACAAAAAGGGGGCTGCCCCAGTCCACAGGGACACAGGTCCCCTCGGACGGTGGACACAGCTCCCCGAGAGGGGTTAGCGACCCCTCCCGCCGAGAGGGAGACCTGCTGAGTGGAAGACAGGAGGCTGTCCTAAGGCACAATTTCAGGCCAAGTGGGGAAAATGACCTTCCCCGCCCCGTCAGGAATCTTTCAGGGATTCCTTACCTAAGCCCTTGTCTATCCATTTTTTTAAAATCAGACTTGCGCTGGTGATGCCCACCAGACAAGGAAATGTAATAGAAAAGTACGCTTTCACTAAAGTGGGAAATTTAAAGGAAAGTAGCATATATTTACTGTACAGTTTAGTGGTGGAAGGGGATTGATTTCTTAATGAAATTATTTCTTTACAGAAAATCAGTTCGTCAATTACTCTGTGTTTGCTTTAACATAGCGATATTTTGTTTATTTTCTGTTCTCCTTAGATAATATTTTAATCCCAGTTACCTCGTTTGCATTTCTGACTGTGGGAAAATTACCCACCTCGGATGCGCCCCCAAGCTAAGAGGCAGGGTCTTTATGGAGAAGAGATGGGACTCGCTCAGCAGAAATGATCTACTGTCTGAAGCACCGGAGCTCTGCTCCCGGGTTATTGCTCTTATTTCTCAGGCAGGGCAAGACATCTTTTGGCAAAAATACAAGAAGGAGTATCAGTTATTAAAACAAAAAATGCTTTTCATTCCTGTTTTGTTTGGCTTTTTTTTTTTTGTACAGAGGAAACAAGTTCTCTCTCTCTCTCTCTCTCGTGTGTGTGTGTGTGTGTGTGCCGACTGGAAGGTGGTTGATAACTATTTCCAAATTAAACTCTGAAATTATCCATTTGAGCAGGCCCTTTGTGGTGTGCAGCTCCGTCTAAACCCACCACATTTGACACAGCTCTTAAATACATAGATTTGTGCAGCGCCTCTGGCAATACTGAGGAATGCAGGTTCCTCTCCCTGGTCCGGACCCGAGATAGTTCTTCGAGGACTGTGTCTGTTGGCCACACCGGAATCTTTCCTTGACTTAAGCCTCCCCCAGCGTTATCTACATGGGGATTCAATATATCATTGAGATCAGAAACTTAATTACCACATCGGATGTTCAGTTGGCTATTTCTTTTGTCCAGTAGAAACTTTCAAAAAACAAAACAAAACAAAACTGCTTAAAGTACTGGTTCCAGTGGTGAGGGAGGCAGGGCTTGTTCCCCTGCGACTGGCTTTAGAAGCACAAGGTATTTATTAAAATTTCACCGATTTGTCGCAGGCAGGACTTCTCTGTGTCTTTAGAACTCCGCTACCCAACTTGGGTAACGGCCATGGCACGAAACGCGAGCACGACACCTCGCCTCCCGTGTCACCATATGAATCCCGTTTCCCACGCGACCTCCCCTGGGCGTCCTAACGAGGGGGCCCCTTGTGAGCACTTAGAGCAGCGGACGGAGAAGAGCTTCGAGCTGTTTCCCAAGCTCTTTATTTCTCGGTCAGTTTTCAAAACATGTAGGAGTCGGAACACAGCCGATATCACTGCCCCGCACCACGCACCTGACCGCGCGTCGCTGTGAACGCTACGCTCCCCTTCGCTCGTCACGTCTTTTTTCCTCCTCCACTTGTAATAACAACAAAGCCCAGTGGACACTGTAGATGTCATTTGCCTTTAAAAGCAAATTAAATTATATAAATAAAGACAATGCAAAGCTGTGGGAAGTGACAGACACGGTGCTGAACTACCCCTGCTCCTGTCCCAACGCTCTGGCAAGAATTAGGCTCCCGCCTCCGGCCTATTTGGAGGGTCAGGTTTGAGGACACCCCTGCGGAGTATTGAAATAACACTCTACCCCAAGGGTCTAAAAAGAAAGACCTCACTTTCCTTGATTCCTCTGTGGTCGGAGTTCCACACGTCACCTAGACCCCAGCAACCAGACGTGTGCTCAGGGCTCAAGGGGCAGAGGGAGCCAGCAGGCGGCGGGTGCGTGTGCGTCGTAGCCTGTAAGCCCCGCGGCAGAACCAGCCCGTTCTCGGGACGACTGAGCTGGAGCAGCCGCCCCGCGACGGGCCAGGGCTTTCCCGAGGGCGTGGCTCCGCCCAGTGTCACAGTGGGAAGCGGCGGGTATCGTCGGGTAAGCGTCTAGGTGCTGGTCGTGCCGTGTAGGCACCCAGAGGAGTCACACAGCAGGGATCCAAACAAACTGTCCTTTTCTTTCTTGATGCCCTAGTGAGAGAGGGGGCCGCTTAACAATAACTTGAATAGCATTTTATGTTTGATGAGTGTTCGGTTAATATTTACCCCGAAGAAACAGCGAGTGTGTTTGCCTAGGAGACCTGACCTTCGTGCAGCGCGTGGATGCCCACGGTGAATCCTCATGCGGGGCGGTGGGGCTGTGCCCACAGTCGAGGTTTTAAGGGCCGGCCAGCAGCCAGCCCACAGGCGTCCGGGAGACCGGGGGAGGCCCGAGGAAAGGACCGGTTTCCCACAGGCCCGGCTGAGGCGCTTGGTTCTGAACTGGGAGGCGGATCACAGAGGGAAATGATTTCTATCGTCTTTGCCCGTGGGCTGTATCTACGTTTCTGTGCAGACATTGTAAGGCTTTTGGGAAGAGATGTTCAGTTACAGTAGGTCTCACCACAATGCCAACACGTACGCAAACTATGTATGGATCAAATTAACTTTTAAAATAATCCCAACTGAGATATGGAAGCATGGAACAGACTGAGGAACTCAGAGGGAGATTAACCAAAGAAATTATACGCCTTTATGCATAATCCATGGACACAGACAATGGTGTGGTAGCCGGGGGTTGGTGCGGGGTGGAGAGGTTCAATGGGAGGGAAGGGGGAACATCTGTAATACTTTCAACAATAAAGATAAATCAAAAATAAAAAGGCTATGAGCTAACTTAAAAAATAAAAATAATCCTCAAAGTTAACTGTCGAAAGAAATGTTTATGAGCTGAAGTCTTGGTAGAAGGCAGTGCATTAGGGAGGGTATTTCAAACAACTCACATTAAATATGGAGTAGACATTAAAACAATCCATGATGTTTATACAAGAAGAGTGGAATGTTGCACACTGTTTATACATAGCAGCAGGGTCCAGCCACTCAAATTGGGGACATACACGGAACAAAAAATGTCTGTGTGCAATAAACTTGATGGAACAATATAGGTGTTGTCCAGCTGGCACACAAAGGGGAAAAGCTCTTGGTCCCCACGTCTGGATTGAAGAGCAGTGCTCCGTTTCAAGCTGCGTGGTGTATAGAATTTGAGTGATGGAATGGGATTTAAGAAACTCGAATTAACATGAAGTAATATTAATATTTAACATTTCTTTGCATAAAATAGAATGAAACTGAAACCAAGGCAAGGAGGAATATATGTGAGATTGAGACTGGCAAGGAAAAATAAAAACACAAGTAAATGTCTGATGCATTTAATATGTGCTGGACATTACAGAAAACAAACTGAAGATATGGACAAGAGGGAAAATTATTTTGCGTAGACTCAGTTCTGTTTCAATTTATATTCTAATCCATGACCTACTAATCTCCAACTCAGACAATCCATCCACTAAGAATTAAGTGTATTTTCGAAAATGTATTACAGTGTTTGGAGTCTCTGCACTAAGATGATTGTTTATGGAATAAACTGGAAAGTAATAGAACTTGCCAGGGTGTAAAATATTTTTACATATTAAAGATAAGAGTGATAATTTAGGGTTTAGAGCTAATCATACCCTTCCAGAGAGGAGACATCCAATGCCTTATAAAGTTTCACCTTGAACCAAAGGCCATAAAACTAGCCCTAAATACTGTTCTCCCACCTCAGTGTCTTGCCTACTTTCCATCCTGGACACATTTTCTACCATTATTTTAAATATATATATTTTTATTTTAGAAGTTTTAGATTTATAGAAAATTAGAAAGATAGTGAGCTTACAAAATAACCCACATAGTTTTCCTTGTTATTAATATCTCACATTAGTATACAATTTTTGTTGTATTTAAGGAAGACCTAAGTCTTCTCTCTCTCTCTCTCTCTCTCTCTTTTTTAGATACAGTATGTTTTTAAAATTTATCTTTATTGTTGAAAGTATTACAGATGTTCCCTTCCCCCCCATTGATTCCCCCACCAGGCATCTGGCCCCCAGGGCCTTCTCTGCACTATTGTCTGTGTCCACAGGTTGTGCATATGTGCATAGAAGTTGTTTGATTAATTTTTCCCACCCCTCCACCCCCCTTCCCTCTGAGGTCCCTCAGTCTGTTCCACGCTTCCATGTCTCTGCATCTATTTTGTTCATCAGTTTATTTTGTTCATTAGATTCCACATATGAGTGAGATCATGTGGCACTTGTCTTTCTCTGACTGGCTTATGTCATGATTCTATCATAAATGGTTTTCTTTTCTTTCCATTTCAAGTTCTAGTGATTTGTTGCTGGCATAGGGGAAAGCCATTGACTTTTATATATTAACACTTTATCCTTTGAACAAGCTACACACACTCATTACATCCAGAGTTTATTTGTAGATTCTTTGGGATTTTTTTTAACCTATAAAATATCACCTCTGGAACTGACAGTTTAAATCCCACATATGAGTGAAATCACATGGTTCTTACACTGATCAATTTGATAAAAATATTTTTAAAATTCTTTTAAAAAAAGAAAATGATAGTTTTATTTATTTATTTATTTATTTGAAACCTAATAAGAAGGCACTTTACTTACAGAAGACTGTAGCATAATTAAAACAAAAAGCATATTTACATGGAAATGACCGTTAGCAGGTCGTGTGTGCTTGAAACGGTCTCCTTTCTCCTGCCCCTCACCCCGGCCGGCGGCCTGCGGGGCGCCGCCAGCGGATCCTGTTCTAGTGCGAGGCAGGAGCGCCCCGTTCCGTTTCCACGCGTCTGTAACCGAGTCGCCCGTGGGGGGATGTCTGACCAATGGGGATTGGGAGTAGTGAATGCTTGCTTTCATTTGTTTTTTTCTCTCTCTCTCTCTCTCTTTCTCTCATCCTCATACAAGATTTCTGGCTGCCTTCAGAGAGGCCGCTCTGCGGCTGAGCGCGAGACTACCATCGGCTGCGCTCCGTCGTGCCCAGCTGGGCGGCACGGCCCCGGCGGCCCGCTCCTTTCCCGCCCCGTCCCTCCGGCTCCCGGGAATCTAATCCCCACCAGGTGCCTCGGCGCCTGCCCTCGGGGCAGCCTGGTCCACACTCAGTCAAGCCTCCCGGGTTGACTTTCAGAAAGAGAAGTCATTCTCCCAGCCAGGGACGCAGTGGGGACGCTGTTGTCACCTGCCCCTTCTCACGACGAAATTGGCGCATCCAACCAAACGTGACGTTGGCATGAAAACGCCTGAGAGCCCAGATGCTGAGGGAGACTCAAGGAACTGTGTCCTCCACTTTAAAATTGAAGTTGAAATTCAGTTGTTTCGATTCTCGTATTTGTTACAAATAACGCATCGATTCAATCAATAAACAAACACAAATAAAGGAAAGTCACTTCCCCCAAAACAGTGCCCCTGAAACACTCCTCCCATCTGCAAGGCCCTTTAGACGGCAGAGCCCTTTAATTTCCGACGGTGTGGCTCCATCAGCCAGGGACACGCTCGCCCGAGCTGGGCCCACAGTGGCATCCACCCCGTTGTTGAAAGTGGAAACTCGCAGCCTCCACTCCCGGGGGACAGCGCTATTTTACTAACCTTAACATGTCGCCCGTTTCATCTTTCAGGAGTTTCACGGGTGGGTCTTGAGGTCGCTGTTATCCACGTGGAGCAAGGAGCAAGGAGGCCTGGGCACGGCCAACGACAGACCCTCCTTAAACTTCCCGTCGCTTCGTGGGAACCCGTAAGGTTAAAATACTTAGTCACCATGCAAAGTTTAGCTCTGTGGACACAAATTGATATGGGGAAAATAATTATAAATCTACAGGATCTCTAAATTACTTTTATGTAGATATAGGACTAGTGTCTTAATAAGAAAGGGTCAGAATTAATAGTCTCAAAACACAAGAGTTAATATTTTTTTAGCATAATGCGTTGTACCCTACTTTATAACTCCTACACATTTTAATGGCTTAAGCCTACTTTAATTATTTAAACTCGGTTTTGAATGAACTTATAGTACCTTTCCTGCTATTAGGTAGGAAATTATATGGATTTTCTCCAGTGTTAAGTACGAGGTTTAATTTTCATATTGTAGAAGTGGGCTCAGCAGAGATTAGCTCTGCAACCTCATCGATTGCAGGAAGAATGGCACCATGTCAACTGTATTTAAACCCTAATACTTATTTTGGCAGATATCATCCAATATTTAATTGGCTTTTTCCCAACAAGTGCATAAAATATATAAAATCTGTAGAACACACGCATCACATAATTTATCTGAGGGTTCACCAGGAAGTGAAATTATTTAGACACAATATGTGTAGGCTTCATTCAGTTTTCTTGAATGTGGGTTTGACTGAATTGGGAGATTTCAATAAAAAAAATTATAAATCGCAATATTAAAAACTTAATAATGCAAAATTTTACTTTTTCCAATCATTATTTTTAAATGTTTACAGACAACCTTCACAGATATTAAGTTGTCTCTAAAACTGTATTTAATATGCAGTAAGTGAAAGTCTCATTATAATGCAGAATCTCAAATTAAGATCTGAAGGCTGCACTAGAAGAGGCAGTAAAGTAAAAATAGGGCCTATTCATGTTCCTGGGCACCCTTAATAGCAATTAGAACTACTCCTTCACTTGTTCGTTTCAGCTGAAACTCACCTCAGGACGTCTTTGAATGCTCTCCTTTCTGTGTTAAGTAATTTTTAAAGTCACAAATGATATATTATCATTTCCAAAAATTTGACAGTGGGTTTATTTTAGGGTGGTTGCTCGTTTATGGGCAACACTATTGCACACCCATGAGGGGTGTCTTCTCTTTATTTAACTCTCGTAGTGAATCTTTACCGCCTGGGAGACACACCTTAAGGTGATTCCCAGTGATTCACCCGATGGCGCAATCCCTTCCAATTAAAGGGGGGTGGCCCTGTGAATTATTTTTAATCAATAGAAGGTAACAAAAGTGATGGGACAGCACACCTGTGATTGCAATTGTTATTAAAATTTTGTCTTAGCCAGAAAGAGAGACCCCGCTCTTGGCTTCGAGAAAGCAAATAGCCAGCCGTGTGCTGAGCTGCCCGTGGGGGGCCCCTGGCGGGGAACTGTGGGCGCCTCCAGCCAACAGGTGGTCAGAGCCTGGGCTTCACTTGCGGGGCCACAGGGGAATGAACCTGGGGGGCAGGGGGAGCTCTGGAAGGGCTACAGCCTAGTCAACACCTTGATTTGGGCCTGGGAGACCCCAAGCAGAGGACCCGGCTAACCTGTGGGCAGGCTCCTGATCCGGAAAACCTGTGAGATAAATGAGTATTGTTTTGAGCCAATAAATGTGGTCATTTGTCACACAGCAACAGAAAAGAAATATTATTAAAGGAGCTCTCCACAACCCGTTTGGTAAAGGTTATATATGTTCCTGAGATTTTAATATCACATATTTGCATAATAATTTCTTAAATGTTAGGCATTAGTTTGGTTTTCAACGTTTTCCGTAACAGATATGACTCTTTTGTGGATTATGGATTATGCTTATAGGACAGATGCCAGAAGTACAGTTGTTTGGTAACCCTGCATGGACGGCAATAATTTTATTGCCCTCTATTGATAACATTGTTTCCCCAAATGTTTTTCTAACTAAAATGATCAAAACATTTCGGTGGCATTTCGAGGGGATTATACGTGTTTCCCTAAGGAGGAACTTGAGGGTAAAGTTCTGCCATCCAGGCTTTCTGACCTGAACTCATGTCGTCTCCCCACGGTGCTCTGTTGCTGTGTTGCCAGCATCTCCGTGTCACCTGACGCCACGAGCCCTGTGATTCCCTGAAGCCGTGTGTTCATTTGCACTTTAATTCACACAAGAGCCGAGTGTCAGCAGGGCCAGAGAAGCCCCGATTGCAGAGCCCGACCGCTCGCGCGGTTCTCTCCGGCCCTGAAGGCCGCCGGCCGCTCCGAGGCTGAGCGCGACCCCGGCTCGACGGGACCCCCGCTGCGCCGTGTCATGACTCCTGTGTTTGAAAGCTCCTGCTGATTTTCCTGCATGTGGGGAACGGCTTTTCCTGATCTGCTGCTCCAGCTGCATGATTTCAAACATTCTGCTCAAAGGCAGTTTCAAGCACTCAGCCTCGTTTGGAAATCAGGGGGCCTGCTCAGCATAGAAAGGAGTTGCCCCGCAAGCTTTGCCTTGGACGCGAGCGTGGCTCTCCTGGTGGATCGTGCTGGGCCTTCCCTCCTGCCCTGGGCCTTTCCTCCTGCCCTGGGCCTTCCCTCCTGCCCTGGGCCTTCCCTCCTGCCCTGGGCCTTCCCTTCTGCCCTGGGCCTTCCCTCCTGCCCTGGGCCTTCCCTCCTGCCCTGGGCCTTCCCTTCTGCCCTGGGCCTTCCCTTCTGCCCTGGGCCTTCCCTCCTGCCCTGGGCCTTCCCTCCTGCCCTGGGCCTTCCCTTCTGCCCTGGGCCTTCCCTCCTGCCCTGGGCCTTCCCTCCTGCCCTGGGCCTTTCCTCCTGCCCTGGGCCTTCCCTCCTGCCCTGGGCCTTCCCTCCTGCCCTGGGCCAGCCGCTCACCCTCACTCAGCTGGGCTCCCAGGCGTGTTCCGGGGAATGATCAGAGCTGCTGTCGGGAGCTCGGCACACTCCCCTCCCTGCCTTGGAAACGACCTGAGAGTCACATCTGTGGAGGCAGAGACTCAACACCGTAGGAAAAATGCAGATCATGATTTCAAAAGGAATTTCTGTCTTCTGAGGACCCCGATTCTCTAGCTGTGCAAATCTTTAACCCCCATTCACGGACTTGCATGGCTGAAGCTACAGAGCTGTTTCTCTTATATTAAGAAGAACCTTTCATTTGTGTGGTTTTCCATTTTATGCGATCCAATGACATATGAACAGGTTTGAACTTGTGCAATCCAGGAGGCTTTCCACCAGGTTTTCTCGCTCCCTTCTATTGTTCTGTGCTCACCATATGCATCATTTCTCACCAGATTTAGCAGTGGGATGCATTTCATATAAAATTCATTTTTTCCAAAGAAATAATCAGAGTGCTTATTTATGGTCTCACAATATAATGTATAATCAATAGAAATATTTACAGTGTGAGTTGGAGAGCTAGTGTTGAAGGAGGAGTGTGCAACAGTAGAATTCAAACTCAAAGCCATATGTCCTTAGGTTATTTTTGTATACAAACGACTGTCATTTGGAATTTCTGAAAAACAAATGCTTATGATCTTATCAAAATTATTCTTGAAATATATTTCTCAATAACTATATTAAGGTTTATAATATCTTAAAATATCTTAAATTATATTTTAATGGTAATATAAGAAGATAAAGAACAACTGTGAAATCAAGAAGGTTGCTTCTTACTTTACTTTCCATCTAAACTTACCTTCGGGGACTTTTGCAGTAAGATGAAGTTTAACTATGGATTTTGCCTTCCCTTCTCAATAAAAATTATATTGAAGAAATATTGCCCAGCCCGTGTGGCTCAGTGGTTGAGCGCTGACCCAGGCACCAAGAGGTCGCTGGCTTGATTCCCGGTCAGGATGCATGCCCGGGTTTCAGGCTCCATCCCCAGTGTGTGTGTGTGTGGGGGGGGGGGCAGCACATCCACATTGATGTTTCTCTCTCATCGATGTTTCTCTCTCTCTCGCCCTCTCCCTTCTTCTCTCTCTAAAATTAACAAAAACATATTAAAAAAAGAGAAATATTTACCATCTGCCAAACTTGTACCTTGATTCCAGACCTCTCCCGGGACACTGCCCTCTGTATCTAACAACTTGCTGAAGCTCTCCTTGGAAAGTCTCGTGGACGTCCCGGTCATACCGTGTGCAGAGTCACTCAGCTCCCGGCACAGCAGTCCCTCCTTCCCAGCAGCTGTCCCCAGTCCTATACCTGATTCCACCATTCTCTTTAATGGTTCATGCTCAGAAGCTTTATGTCATCTTTGACTCATCACTTATTTCCATTCTTTAAATCCTAAACTAATAGGAAATGTTTCCTGAAAATATATCCAGAATTTGACTATTTTTTCTTGTGCCAGCTGATCTGGGACCCTGGTCCTTCCACTAATTATGCATCATTGTCTCTCCCCTGGATTACTGCCTTAGCCTCCTAGGTGGTCTCCACTCTCCCCCCCCCCCCACTCCATACCACACGCAGATCATTTCCAACACAGCTCCCAGTGTGACCCTTTTAAACATTAATACATTAATATACCGCATGCCACTCGGCATAGATGCCAAATTCCTTACAGTTTAGAAGGCACATGTCCCCTGAACCCCCATCACCTCTCTGACATCCTGGCACCCCCATTCTCCCTGGCCACATTCCCTTCCTTACTGTTTTTTGAAATGCCAGGCACAGTTCTACTATAAAACTTTTGCACTAGATGGTCATTCGATCAGGAAGTTTCTCTCCCTGGATATCACCATGGCTGGCTCCTTCCCCTCCTCAAGTTTATGACCAAATATCATCTTCTCTATGACGCCTCCTGGAACCACTTTATTGAAAATTTCATTGGACTTCTTTTCCCTTCTCCCTGCTCCACAATTTTATTTTCCAATCCCATGTCATTTGTCTTCTTCGAATATACTGTAGAATTTATGTATTTATTTATCTATCTGTTTATTTGGTGTATCTATTTCTTTTATTCCTGTTGTTCATCTCCCCCACTAGAAAGTAAAGCACAAGAGCATGGATCTCATTTTGTGTTAAGGGCCCCGGTAAAGTACCTGTGCCTAGCAGGTGTTCAGTCACACTTTCCTTAATGAACATAGACTTTTCCATAATGTTGCTGAGCTATGAGGATAAAAATAAAAATTAAAAAATTTAATGGTACCCATCCACAGTTGTGAATATTATTGGGAAAAAAAATTCTCCTGTGCATGCCCTGGCCAGTGTGGCTCTCAGGTGGTTGGAGTGTTGTTGTGTACAACTGAAAGGTCACAGATACACTCAGGTAAAATTGTAAAGTTGCTGGATTTTTATGAATTAGAGAGAATCTGTGATGTTAGAATACTACAGAATAAAAATAGTGATATGATTTCAAAGGAAAAAAACCAAGAAATATACATGTCACAAATATATAAATTAGCTTAAAGTCATTATTAGGCAAAAGTCTAAAGCAATGATCAATATTGTGAGTACTTCTAGAAAATAGTCCTGATGTGGAAAGAAGTTGAGCTGCCTAAATAAAATCCATATGCGTTAGGTGAATATTCTTTTATCAGGTGATTTCTGTAAGAAAATCAGAGCGACAATGTGTGTTGTTGTGCACACATGTGAGCATTTGAAGCTGTGCATGCCTAGACCGGGAAAACAACTGCTCTTCAAATTCAGTAGAATCAAAAAGCTCATATTTTCCAAAAGGAAAAAAATTTCAACTCTTAAAATAGTTACTGAGAATTGTTGGAAAATGTTGTCATGCCATTTCCAGAGCTACTGATTCCTTAAGTGGGGAATTGGTGAATTAAAAGCTAGAATCTTAAAGTTTCTAAGACGCCATTGACATACTTAAAGGGAAAGTGAGAAATCTTATACCAGGAAGGTGACACACTGTAAATTCTCTTAGGGGAAACTGGTTGTTCCAAGCTGCACTCGATTTTTCTGAATAAGGCAAGAATTTCATGATGGTTTTAGAATTAATTTCAATGCATATTAAGAGCAATAAAAAGCTACATTCCCAGCCCGAGTGAAAGAAAGAACACAGACTCGAAATACAACAATGATTGATTCAAGTACCAGTACTGCCACTTGCTAATTCTGTAAGTTAGATGAAATGATTATGGACACAGACAATGGTTCAGTAGGCCAGGGTGAGTTGGGGGGAAGGGTGCGGGATGGAAGGGGTCAATGGGGGAGGAGACATCTGTAATACTTTCAACAATAAAGATAAATTTTTAAAAAATTTATTGATTTCCAGAGAGAGAGAAAGGGACAGGAAAACACCATGAGAGAAACATCATTGTGAGAGTGAAACATCTATCGGCTGCCTCCTGCACACCCCCTCCTGGGGATCCAGACAGCAACCTGGGCATGTGCCCTGACTGGGAGCAGACCCAGCAACCTTTTGGTGTGCAGGATGGTGCTCAACCAACTGAACCACACTGGCCAGGATGAAATGGTTAACTTTTACCATTTATTTTTCTAACTTAGGATATAATAATAATATTAAATCTAAATGATTAAAATAAAGAGAAAGTAAAAAAAGTTTATAAGACACCTGAGAAAAGGTGATACCATGGTGTGAATTGCTCTTAGAGGCTCATATTCACATTTTATCCAACTTTCTACTGAGAGTGGAGTCAAAATTTTATTATGATGATTTTATCTCATGGAGAGCAACCAAGCTTTTCTTTGCATTATGAATTTTAACAAAAATCCAAGGCCTAGAACCTATTTCACACATTCAAAAAATCTATCTTATAAATGTTGAAAATAAAATGAAATTGACTTCAACCTCCATGAGCAAATTTGCATGCTTTCTGCAGTGCATGTTAAATAGATGTACTTTTTTTTTTTTTTAATAAGGTTACTTTCATTGCATTGGCTGGAAGCATCAATAGCATATTTAAAAAGATGTGATTGTCTATTTCCTGATTTGTTAAAGAATGCTTTTCACATTTAATCCATGAGGATATGTGTTCTATACGGTCGGGGAGATGTTCAAGTACACAAAACATGTTGTCAAGTCAGAAATTCCCTACAAACCACTTAATTACAGAAATTACCATGAATGAGCTGTGAATTTCATGTAATAGTAAATCACATGTATTGAACTGGTCATATTAATTCAAAAGTAGTGACATATATCAACTTTATAAATACCTCTCCTATGTTTAGTGCACATATTTGTTTATGGCATAAATCTAACTATATACAAAGATAATTCTAAGACGCTGGCTTCTTCCTGCCCTTAGGCCGGACTGGAAATGCGCCATCAAATCCCCCCGGGTTTTCAGTTTGTTGAACTACCCTGCAGATCCTGGAATTTGGAGCCTCCATTATTTTCTCTCTCCTTCCTTTTTTCTTTCTTTTGCGAACCCTGACAAATGCAACGTTACTGTTGGAAACATGTCTGGATTACAATGAGTTAGAAATGTGAGAGAGGCTGATATTAAAAACAGATGACACAGTCAGATAAAGAAAACAATTGATGGAGCCAAGTGCGCGGCGGAGCCCGGCCTTGGAAATCCATAGGCTGTCAGTTTCTGTGCAAATATTCCTATTTCCCCCCCCTCAGCTCTTGGTAGAGTAATCAGAATGACCATTCACAGAATGCACTTGTCATCGCAGCTGTATTTGAGGAACTTTTTTTCCCTCACAGAAGCAAATTGCTCTCTTTAAACAAGCTCCTCTCGGCTCCCGCCCCGGGTGCTCTGAAAGCATATTGATTATATACCGAGCAGCTGCAAGGCCCGGGCCCCCCCTCCCTGCGGCCCCTCCGCCAGCATCGCTCACCTTCTCACTCCGCACACGCCTCGGCCTCGCTGTCCCTCACTAGAGCACCCGCCCTGCTGTGGCACATTATTGGATTTGTGTCCCTCCCATGGATTTTGGGGCACGGAAGGGCTGAGTCCATGCTGGTATTTGTATTTCCAGTGTGTCTCCACGGCCACAGAATTACCCCTGGCGGCGTTGGCCTGCGTGGGGATGAGGCTGTGAGATTGCAGGAGAGGGTGTGGGTTCCATACACAGGTGCCCCAAGTTAGCCTAAACCTGCTGAATAGATAGAAGTGAGGATGAGTGACTAGACTAGTGAATGAACTAAATCTCAAACAAAGAGAGCCTGGGCGATACAGTGATTATAATCTTGAACTTTACACTCACATTGCCGGGAACCTGGGCAAGCGGCATAAACTCTCACTCTGTGTCCTCAAATACAAAGTTAAGGTCATAACAGTGCCTCCCTCATAGAAATATTGTCAGGGGGAGTAGGAGACGTAAACCCCTGAGGCCAGAATCCAGCCAATGCTTGAATATTAGCAATTACTATTTATCATTTTACTTAATCTTCTAAGGTATCCCTAAGTATTTGTTCTACGTATATTCTAAGACTCCCTCATTATTGCGATCAAGGGTTAAAAGTGGCAAAATTGATTGTCAAAAGTTGAGACTGACCTGCTGTAATCAATATCTTCACTCCTGCAGATCTGCTTAGGTTTTGGAATAGCTTAAAAATGATTCTTGTCCGGGCTGGCATGGCTCAGTGGTTGAGCGTCAGCCCATGAACCAGGAGATGGCGGTTCAGTTCCTGGCCAGGGCACATGCCTGGGTTTTGGGATCAATGCCCAGTAGGGGGCGAGCAGGAGGCAGCCGATCAATGACTCTCAGCATTGATGTTTCTGTCTCTCTGTCTCCGTCTCTCTTTGAAATTAATAAAAACATATATATATGATCGTATCCAAATGTTTCTTTACAACTAGCAGTGCTCTCCTCTCTAAGCTCAAATGCATTCAGTGTGAGGCAGAGATGGGACTGGTGGGAATTGTTGGGTGAATATGAAAAATGCAGGTGAGTTCATACCTTTGGTGAAACCTTGTCGATCGTGATGGCCCCTGTGTCTTACAGGAACTGACAACGTGAAACTATTAACACAGCCAGAGCTCTGCAGGCCCTCCCCCGGCCGCTCTGGATCTTCAAGTCTCTGGACCCGTGCTGGAGACCCGTGGCCTCAGTAGAGCCTGTCACTTCATTCTCTCCGTGTCCTGACTTCCATCTGGTTGATCAGCAGCCATCTGATTAATTCCAGCCCCCATGTGGCATCGTACCTGCCAGCAAGATGTGTCACGATGTGGAATTCCTAATGACCATTCAAAGACCCCGTAGAAACCCCGATGTAGTTTATGAATCTGTGAATCACGCACTAAAGATTCCTCCGTATCATTAACGAGGCTAAGACGCTGTTTTTAGTTCAAAGGACGACTTGATAAATCAGAAGCAGTTCTTCGGAAGGAAAAGGGAAAGCACCAGGTTTGAATTTTAAGGTTGGTGTCTGGGGCTAGATTTCGAGTGTTCCACAGTCGAATCAGACTCTTGGGGCAGATAATGGGATTTTTATGTCATCTCAGGACACACACTCTGATTCCTCAGTTCTTCACCCGGGCATTTCATTTTGGAATCTGTCTGAAATGCAATAATTTTGTGCTCCTTAAAGCTCATTCTCAACCAAGAGGGGGCTCTGATGGCCTTGAAACATCTCAACATGAACTTTTATTTGCTCACCATAAAAACAGACCTTTGGGACAGCATGGATGGACCTGGAGAGTATTATGCTAAGTGAAACAAAGCAGGCAGAGATAGACAAACATCGCCTGGTCTCACTCATATGTGGAATCTAAAGAACAAAATAAACTGGCGAACAGAATAGATTTGGTGACATAGAAGACTGATGAATCTCAGAGGGAAGGCGGGGCTGGGTGGGTGGGGAGAGATTAACCAAAGAATTTATATGTATAAATGCATAATCCATGGACACAGACAATAGTGTGGTGAAGGCCTGGGGTGGGGGTAGGTGGAGGGTGGAGAGGTCAATGGGGAAAAAAGAGGACATCTGTAATTCCTTCAACAACAAAAATATTTTTTTTAAATAGACCCAAAATGAAAGTAAAAAAAAAAAATCTCTTCTAAGGCAATGCATCCACCCCCAGTAATGCCATTTAAAGCCTGTATAATATGAAGCTCAAGCTAATCCAATATATGATGTCTCCAAACTCTAGACTCCTACTCGTGCAGGATCTCCGTGCCCAGGACACTCCACAGCGCTCTCCCACCACTGCTCATGGGCCAGTGCCCGCGCCTTCGCCGCATCTCAGCTTAGACTCCTTTATATCACCATCGACAGCCTTGAGTTTTGAAAGTGCGAAGTGCCTGTTCGTGTTATCTTCTGCAGTTTTCTCCATCGCACTGTTTTAAATTCGGTTGTTTTTTATCTACGACCAGCCTGGAATCTCCTGGAGGACAGCTCGCGTCTTCCTCGCTGGTACAGGCCCGTGTGGAGAGCGTGTCTCCGAAGAGCAGATTTGTCAGGACGTCTTCAAGTGGTGGGCTGGGTGAGGGGTGTCTGATAAACACTTCAGAGAATTACAGTGTATTAAACAGTCTGTTTGATACTGAAGTAAAAGGTGTCCTTTGAGTTTATTTGAAAGCGCTACTCCCTGGAACAGGAGAGGGATCTGAATTTCAATGGGCTTAGTGATTTGATTAAAATTCATTTACTCCTTTATCACAGTGCTTTTGTGTCCTAGAAATTTGCTACCATTGATATGTACAGGCACAGAAGTATTTAGAGTAGAACCTTTATCCAAAACGGCCTTATATATTTGGCCATTTACATCTTTTAATAGTTATTTCCATCAAACTGTAATAAAAATGGTTCTCTACATGTTAATTAAGGATACGAATGATCTAATGAAGGGTGAGGGAATTAACAAACTGACGAGAGCTCCCAGAGGAGTAGAAATGGAACCCACTGTCACAATAACGTCACAATCAGACAGGTGAACAAAGGGGAAGGCCTGGTTTTCTTCAGTAATTCATTTGAATATACCCATTTCCAGCATCGATTTTTCGAGAATAAAGAACCTGATCAGACATAAACCAGGAGGTAACCAGGGCTCGGAGAACACGAAGTTCTCGATCGGTGATAAGATGCAGCGGATTCATCACGGAAATGAAGGTACAGATGAAATACAGGTGCACAGATTTCAGCCACACCGAGTCCTCCAGGCGAGTGCGCAAAGCAGGGTGTTTGCTCAAATGTGTCGCTTCTGGTCACTGATGCCTGGGTCTGGTTTCCACTTTAGGCAAGGCCAGCGGCCAGCTGCTCCGTTGGTCCAGTCTCCATTCTATTTACACCCTCGAGCAATGAAGAAATGAAGGCTTTATAATAAAACCAAAAAACAGGGAGGGAAGTTCACTGCTCAGTAAGACCTACAGCAAACATATTTTATACATACAAGTTTATATATATATATATAACATTTTATAATTATATAAAGTGTTGCCAGTGCGCAGAGCTGCCGGGCAGAGTCTGTAGCAGCGGTTGCCCCGCGTGAGGGCGAGCACGGGCCGTGGGCGGCTGGTTCCCGGGGGGGGGGGGGGGGGGGGGGGGGGGCCCCCGCACTTGGCCGTGGAGACGCTGCACAGCTGTTCCTACGCTCCAAGGCGTTGACCAGTACGCTGCAGCGCACGAACTCGATGGCATGTTGATTTTATTTCCATAAAGACGTTAAAAGACAAAAATGCAAGTACCGAGTGGAACCGGAGCGAACCTCCAGGTGTCGGGTGGCAGGAGGGAGAGGAAAAACACGCAACCCAGGTGCTGCGACGGAGCCCACCGCAAAGCTGGGCAGCCCCCCCGATCCAGGTCAGCTGCCATATGCCATGTGAGATGGCACAAAAGACATGTAAGCACTTGAACCAAACCTGAGACATCTCCATTGAGCAAGTCCCCAAATGACATGCTTCTTAGTTCCCGTTTTAAATGTTGTTTTGCTATATAGGACTCAGGATACTTTATTTTGTTTTGTTTTGAGAGAAAAAAATGCATTTACTTAACTTCAGATTTTGCTTTATTTTAATAAGCACAACTTTATGTAACCCTATAAATATTTAAGAAAATATATTATTAAAATCCAGATATTCCACCAAGAAAAATATTATAAATTATGGAATCTTTAAATTTGGCTTCATAAAAGTAGTAAAAACAAGATCTAAGTGTTTATTAGAATAAATACTATTTAAATATATATTCATAAAATATATTTATTATCACTATTTTTTATTTATATTATATTGTAGTGACTTGTTTCTTTATAATGGTTAATGGAATCATGAAATATAAAAGTGGTAGGAATAATTGTCTAAAGCTATACCGTTATTCACAATCTGTAATTCATACAAATTTCAAAGAAAAAAGATAGTTTAGAACCACACATAGAGAAATTAACACCCTTTATGTAGTAAATCTTGTACACAAAACTTATTTTTCTTTTGTGTGTTCATCATCACCAACAATAACTCTCTAGAACTAAACAAATGTAGTCAGTAAAAATTAACATCAGTGTAATTAGATCCACAGTAATAAAAGAGACTACGGTCTTGTAAATTTAAAGGAATGATCATATTATGTGATGACAACATTAGTTAGGTTTATTTGAATGTTTATTGTATTTCTAAAATTATGCCTTTATAAACCTGCTGGATGGAAGCAAAATAAAAATTATCTTTTATTCCTTTAAAGGGCGAAACTAAATCGTCCAAACTAAAATAAACAACCTACACTCAAAAGTGCTCTAATTTTCCTATATTTTAGCAAAATTCAATATATCCTTTTATGATCGGCTGTTATGAAAATGCATTCATTTCCTGAACATATTTATTCGTTGCTGTCGAAATGCCCAGCATGGTGCTTAAATATATCTGAGCCAATGAAATACGTTTTCTGCAAGTTGGGAACCTTGATCAAGCTTTCTCTCTGTGATTAAGTTTCTCTAACTAATGAAAACAACGACTTTTCAATGGAACAGTTACCCATAACACGGGGTACTTTGAATCTAGTTTAAACCTCTTATTATAGTTGTGAAAATAAGACTAAAGGGATTTGTGTGGACAAAGAAATGTCCTCAGTTAAAAATGCTGGGAATATTAAGAAGATGGATAATAAAATTGCTCTTACGTAATTTGATTCTTACGTAAGTAGATACGAATTATTTTTCTAGTCTCAGAAACTCTATAGACTTATAAAATCTTGCATTCAGCACAACACTTTGGAGTTATCCATTTATCACGTGGTTTTGAGATCATTTCTTGCTCTTACATCTTTTCATCAGTACGTCTCAAGTATCCACCACAGTGTTTGGCAAATATTTAGCTCTAATAATGTTTGTTTAATGGATAGTGACCATGACCATTACCTTTCTTGGCATTTGTAGCTAAATATTGGAAATACCCTAGAATTCCTGAAATAGCCTTTGTTTTGACGTTGGGTAACTTGATTTGTCCAGATTAATTTTATGTATCTTTACTACATAATACTTTTATTTGTGCTTGATTCGCTGGGTATTTCATTTTCTTAATTGCCTAGAAAAAGGTAAACTCTATATTTAGGTCAAATCAGAGGTACCTTGGAGAAAAATTATTTTATTACGTATCTGTCAATGTCTGACCTGTTCTTTTTCTTTATCTTCAAGAACACTTATTTTCATAAAACATGCACGTTCATCAGGTATGAAGTCTTGCTAAAATGTTGACCTACTTTCAATAAATCTTTCGCAAAACTTCCTTTTGATTTTGTGAGAGAACACTTTAAATGTTATGCTCTTAAGATTTTTGCTTATTTGTGGTCACCAGATAGCCTCTTGCAGCTCTAGTGAATACCACAGGTGATTGGCATCGTTACTCACACTTGATAAACGGGAAAACTTCAGTCTCTGGAAGCGGTGATGAGTCTTCAGGTCTTGGGACTGGCAGGTGTCAGAGCCACAATGAAGCCCAAACCTGGGCGCCGAGGTAGGAATTCTAGGCTCCCCACCTTTACCCTTACTGTGTACTTAAAGATGGTGAAACATAAAATCACCTCTATCCTGTATGTCCAAAGTGATTTCAGGCAATGTTTATAGTCTATGGGGATCAGAATATATTTGGAGTAGATGACACTGTCTACCCCAGAGTTAAAATAAATCCCCTTTGCCCTTGTTGAGTTAGATCAGACATTTCCATCTTGGAAACCTCAACTGTATAAACAGCATAAAATGAGTGACTGAATAGAGGCCTTTTAGTGTGATTGATGGAGGCAGCAATTAATATCCAACTAATTCTTTTATCTTTCTTCCACTGCTTGAGACAGATGGATTTCTCTCAATAGCCAAGACATTTTTAGCATCAGTGAGCAATGTTTATTAATGAAAATCAGTGGCTGTGCCATGCCAGACAACACGTATTATTTTCCTCCTCAGGATGCAAGCTGAAGAACGGACGACTGTCACAAAAGATAGAAACTTGGGAGACATCTTGATAGTTTATGTGGAACTGTGAAAAGAAGGCTACAAAGAGAAAATTTCCAGAAAACCTTGGACTATGATTTTTTACTTACCGAGGCGGCATTGAGGCAGTTTTGAAATAACAGAATTTGTTTATAATTTAAGCCTTCTAAACTTACACGCTTTACTAAATATAACCTAGAAATCAGATTATATGATCCTCAAATTCGTGATTAAGTAAATTTGGCTCAGAATTTACTTTTCTTGCTTGGTCGAAAGTCTACCGTCTTTCCAAGATTTCTGCTAGAAAAAGAACTTGTGTTTGCTCTGGTTTCTGCTGGACCAGAGGTTCTGCTGACACTGAATTTACTCATATTTTCAAACAAGATTGTGCTAAATGCAAAATGATGTTCCCTATTCTGTGCAGTGAGACGTCAATCGATCTCATCATTAGCAGGGATTTACAACTCTACAGAGAAAAGTGATCAAAGAGCTTTTCCCTTTAATTTTCCTATTTTAAAAGTTTTTCCTGCATCTTTGGTGTAGAATTTTTCATGTCTGTAATTATAATCGTGCCTCAACTTTATGTGAGTATAGTCTTTCTTTAAATACATTTTTAAATGTCAATACGAGAAAGACAGAGTCTTAGCATCTCTGCTTAAAGAGGTTGGAGTGGCAGGAAATCAGGGTCTCTTTCAACTTCTTACAGCTTCTTTAAACCCATCCACCTTTGGAGCCCAGAGGAACCTCCACACCCATGAAACCCTAAGAGTTCTACACAGCACGTTAACATCTGCCTTCATAAAATGGTGTTTTTTGTGTTGTTTTTTAAAAACCATCGAATTACATACAGTCTACCACTGTAACAAAACCCAAACCACAATAGTCTAATAAAAATCAACATTGATTTCTTGCTCATTTAACTGCCATCTAGTGAGCCTGCGGAAGCCTTTGCTCAGGCATCATGAAAGGCTCTGGAGGAGCCGGGGAGGTCTTTGATCAGCTCCCGACTGTGCCTTGCCCAGCTCCTGTGGGGGGGTTTTGCTCCCCGGCGCCCCACTCGGGGCTTTTCTGACGTGGCCACTGGCACGGTGCCTTCTGCAGAGCTCCACAGCTTCCCGGCGCTCTTCCCGCAGGGCCGCCCGCGAAAAGGCCATCGGCTCCTTGAAGCTTGAATTAGCAAAGAACTTTTCAGTCCAGGCTCCTGCCATAAATAATTCTAGTGCGATATCTGTACCAGTAAACTCAACCAAAGTTCTTTCAATACGTAATGACAGTCCCTGATTTTCAACTCCTTTTTTCTTTACCCCGTGAGTTGTATTTTCTCTCCCCTCCCCCATCAGTTTAAGGCCAGCAGACTTTTCAACTTTTCAAAGACGTGAATAATTCTAATTCTACTTTCTTTTCTTCTTTCCTGGACACCAGCCAATTTTTTTTTATTTTATTATGCCCATATTTTTCATTTATTACCTTGCCAAACATAAACTCAAAATTTTACTCAGCATAGCATGAATTTCAAGACACTCAGTCCTGTCTATCTCATTTTTGTGCCTGCTGCTCTGATTAGATAATGTGTATTTTAGATGTATTTGTAAATAATATTGCTCAGTGTAACATTCTAGAAACCACAATATTGACTTCAGAAATCAGAAAATGCACAAGTCCAGGCATCTTTATAGAAAAACAAGGAGTTTCCTTAATCTGGGAATTGGTGAACAACTAAAAAATAAAGGAAAGAAAGGAGAGGAAAAATAAGGATCTGTTAAGAATAATCTAATTTACATAAAAACAAGAATAATTCTAATGATATTCACAACTTTGTAGGCAAACCATGTGTCAAATGCTACAGTAAGCCCTTGAAAGACACTTTTCTCATTTCCTTCTAACAAATTTATGACAATGTATATTTAAATTCATTTCACAGATAGAGAAATTAAACCTCAGGTTACTAAAAACCAAAGTATTACTTGAAAATCGAAGTATTTTCTGAAAACACTAAGGGAATTACATCAATTATTTTCTTAAAGAAGTGATAAAGCATGAAAATCGACATAAAGAATTATTAAACAATTTTAAAGTCCACACTAGAAAAATAAAGGGACAGCAGTAAAATTAAAGTTAGAACAAACGCCCTCACTGCAGAACCAGCTGAATACGGCCCCGTCCTGTGTAAGGAGAAACTGAGTTGATTCAGAGACAACAGACCAAAACCACGAGTCACGCAGCGGAAACAGGCGCAGAGGAGACAACTTTGACCTCCAGCTGCACCTGGACCAAAGTCTCACCTCCTGACACACGGACACGCGGAACCGAAGGACCGGGACACACCTGGGGCTTGGGCACCTGAAGCCTTTAGGGAGCAAAGGGCCGCTGTCCAGGGAGGTCTGGTGCTGACGACCCTTCCCCACAAGCGGCCAAGCTCCAAGGTGCCCCCATTAAAACCTGCCCCATTTGTGCTCCCACGTCCCTGTTCTTCCTAAACCCCAAAAACCTGCCCTGAACCCTGGATCTGGGAGCCTGGGCTTTCGAGCATTAGCTCCCCTCCCCCGGGTGGTGTCATTCACGGTGAAATATCCAGTTTTCTCCACTGAGATTCTCTGGTGTTAAGGGTTTGGCTCTGCCAGCGCCCGGCAGGTGAACCCTCGCTGTTCTGTTACAATCGCAAGATGGACATTTGGAATTCGGCAGTTAAGGCACTAAGGCCATTGTCAGGAGTGTTAGGAAGATGCCATCATCAAACAGCCATACATACTGCTTTAAACATACTTAAGTTTGGGAGGAGAAACAAGATGGTGCGTAGGGAGCAGCTGCGCCCGCCGCCTCCCGCAACCGCATCAAAATCACAACTAAAACCCAGAACCACCGTCACTCAGAGCCTCCTGAGACCTGGCTGCACAGACGCCCCACAACCAGGGAACTGAAGAAGCATCGAGACCGGGAGGAGGGGCCCAGATGCGGGCCGACTGGGGATGAATCGCAGAGACGCGGCCGCGGGCCCACACCCCGTGCCGAGGTTGAAACCCGGGAGGGAATCTCAGCGGCGGAGTTTTCCTGGAGGAGCGAGGGGTCCCAGCCCCACAGCAGCCCCCAGCCCAGAGCTCCAGGCCGGGAAGAGACGTCCCCACAACTCCAGGCTGTGAAACCAGCGGGGACTGTCCCTGAGAGTCACGGAGCCCGCGGGAGCCCCAGCAGCTCCTCTCAAAGGGCCGGGCACGGACTCACTTGGACGCCCCCTCTGAGCCCAGCGCCGGGAGCAGCCGGAAAGAACCTGGGACATTTGCGGAAGAACTAACCTGCTTGAAATCCGGGGGAGAGCTGGAGGGGCGGCTTCCTCCCAGGCAGAAGGGCTGGCGGAGGCCGTTGCTCCTGTGGCGAGTCCTCCCCGCACACAGCCCGCAGGCAGGCGCCATGTTTGAATCGCCAGCACCTGACTCCCAGCTTTAGCCCCGCCCCGTGACTCCCGGAGGCTCCGCCCCTCCCCACCTGCAGCTCATCCAGGCCGTTTCTAGGGGCTTTTCTGTGCAAGTGGCCTCTCGAACCCCATGCTTAGGACTTTCCCAAAATCTCTCAAACAAGCAGCAGCTGCCCCATAGGGCTTGATAAGTGGCCCCAGGCCTGGCACTAGGGCAGCCTGCACTGGCTCATAGCTGGGCCTCTCCTGGGCACCGCCAAGCCCAGCACAAGTAGCAGCCAACTACGGTTTGCTGTGTAGCTCATGCTGGGTGGCCCTGGGCAAGGCACTGGCACAGGCTGACTTTGCACCTCCCGGGAGGCCCCAGAGACAGTGCACCTGGTGGTCAGACTCCACCACGCTGGATGACAACCCTACCACATCCACGAGTGACACTCAAGGGGCGCACTTGGTGAACACCAAAGCCCCATTAAAGTAAATCCTGCTCCATAGGGGTGTCTCCAGCATAGCAGCTCTCTGGCTGTAGCTGCAGCTGGTCCTCACAGCCAATTGGCCTGGGAGTCAATTCCTCCCAGAGACTCCAACAGTAACCAAGGCTCAACTACAACAGGACAGTGCACACGGCCCACACAGGGGAACACCTGGAAGGCCCAGCTCAGGTGACTGGGGAGGCTGAGTCACTGGACCCTACAGGACACCTACTATACAAAGCCACTCGACAAATCCCAGGAGACATAGCAGCTCTCCCTAATACATGGAAAAAAACACCTGGAAGCAGCCAAAATGCAGAGGCAAAGAAACATGTCACAAAGGAAAGAACAGAAGAAATCTCTAGAAGAGGAACTAAATGAAATAGATCCAAGCAAGCTAACAGATACGGAGTTCAGAATTTTGTCTATAAGGATGTTTAAGCAGACTATTAGGGAAATAACTGAGAAAATCGATAACATAATAAAGTACCAATTTGAAATGAAGGCTACACGAACTGAAATGAAGAATAATTTACAGGGGATCAACAGTAAAGGATGCTGAGAATCAAATCAGCAGTTTGGAACATGAGGAAACAAAAAACACCCAACCAGAAGAGCAAAAAGAAAAAAGAATCCAGAAATATGAAGATAGCATAAGGAGCCTCTGGGACAATTTCAAGAGGCCCAACATTTGTATTATTGGGGTACCAGAAGGGGAAGAAAGAGACCAAGAAATTGGAAACCTATTTGAAAAAATAATTACAGAAAACTTCCCCTACCTGGGAAAAGAAATAGACTTACAAGTCCAGGAAGCACAGAGGGTTCCAAACAAGAGGAACCCAAAGAGGCCCACAGCAAGACACATCGTAATTAAAATGCCTAAGGCTAAAGACAAAGAGAGAATCTTAAAAGCAGCAAGAGAAAAGCAGTTAGTTACCTACCAGGGAGCACCCAGACGACTGTCAGCTGATTTCTCAACAGAAACCTTGCAGGCCAGAAGGGAGTGGCAAGAAATATTCAAAGTGATGAAAAACATGGAACTACAACCAAGATTGCTCTACCCAGCAAAGCTATCATTTAGAATTGAAGGTCAGATAAAGAGCTTCACAGATAAGAAAAAGCTAAAGGAGTTCATCACCACCAGACCAGCACCACAGGAAATGTTGAAGGGTCTTCTTTAACCTTTAAAAGATGGCATTTAAAAGACATCATCATACAAGCTCCATATGTTTTCCAGGATCAACTGTACAAATAATGGTTTCTTTCCTTTTGCCTGTAAAAAAGAACGTATATGCTTAGGTTTCTGAGTATTTAAGAAACAGCTAATGAACAAAAGAATCTGATGAGCTAAGTAGATCCAGAAGCATTGATGCAGGCAACAGACTATCATATTTCAGAGGAAAGAGGGAAGGAGGTGGAGGGTGGGAAGAGATTAACCAAAGAAGTTATATGCATATATGCATAACCCATGGACACAGTTGATAACGAGGTGAAGACTTGGGGAGGGGGTAGGAGTGAAGTGGAGGGGGTTAGTTGGGGGGAAAAATGGGAGACCTGTAATACTCTCAACAATAGAGGTAAATTAAAAAATAATAATAATAATAAAAATTTTAAGTTTGCACTTTAAAATTTCAAGAATATCCACAAAGATTAAAACCATAATACACGACTTCCGAAAACACAAAGAAGGAAAAAGTTTTGGATGAAGAAAAATTCTTTAGTGTAGAGGGGATGGAAAGTCTTTTTCTGGGAATCAGGCAGAGGGAGTAATTGAGAAATTCAGTGTCAAAATGCCTAGTATATCAAAGACATAGTGTTTGTCATTAAATGAGCTTTTCCTTCTTTTCTGTTTCTTCATAATTAGTTCTCCAACTGTTTATCCTAAAAAAAAAAAAAAAAAAAAAAAAAAAAAAGTGTTCTACAAGAATAATAGAATATCATTAGATAACTGAGTTAGAGTGCATGTTGCTTGAAGGCCAGGGCATTATCCCCTCTCCCACCATAGGGAATACAGGACTCAAAGCCATTTGATGAGTCGTTAAACATACCAAGGAGTCGTCTAGAAAGTGCATGTGAAAATAAAGCCTCTGTTAATTTAGATTATAATAAACATCCATATGAGTTTGTGTGTTTTTTTTTTTAAATCAAGCAACTGCGTAGTTCATATTAAAGTTACATTCTGAAGATGACAAAGGGGATTAAAAGGCATATTTGTTATGGTTTTTTAAAAAAATATTTATTGTTGAAAATATTACAAATGTCCCTTTTTTTACTCCATTGATTCCCTCCACCCCGTACCCCTCCCCCAGGCCTTCACCACACTGCCGTCTGTGTCCATGGGTTATGCATATATGCATATAAGTTCTTTGATTAATCTCTCCCCACCCACTCCCCACCCCTGCATTCCCTCTGAGATCCCTCAGTCTGTTCCATGCTTCTGTGTCTCTGGATCTATTTTGTTCCTCAGTCTATTTTGTTTACTAGATTCCACATAGGAGTGAGATCATGTAAAACTGAATTAAGAAGAATCAGAAAACCTGAATTGGCCAATAACAACTGATGAAATTGACACAGCAATAAAAAAAACTCCCAGCAAACAAAAGCCCTGGTCTGGACAGCTTCACAGGGGAGCTTTCTAATTATTTAGGTTGTAGGGTTAGATAGGTTACTAAATGTTTTTTCTTGCTTTTTGAGGTAGGCTTGTAGTGCTACAGACTTCCCTCTTAGGACTGCTTTCTCTGTGTCTCACAGATTTTGGGTTGTTGTGTGTTCACTTTCATTTGTTTCCAGGAAGTTTTCGATTTCTTTCTTTATCTTATTGGTAACCCATTCATTGTTTAATAACATGCTGTTTAGCCTCCATGTGTTTGAATGTTTTTGAGTGTTTTTACTGTAGTTGATTTCTAATTTCATGCCCTTGCAATCTGAGATGCCTGATATGATTTCAATCTTCTTGAACTTGTAGAGACTTGTTTTGTGTCCTAACCTGTGGTCTATCTTTGAGAATGACCCATGTAACCTTGAGAGAAATGTATATTCTGCAGCTTCAGGGTGAATTGTTCTGTAAATATCCATTAAATCCATCTGATCTAGTGTGCCGTTTAGAGTTACTGTTTCTGTGTTGACTTTTTCTCTGGAAGATCTATCCAGTGAAGTCAGTAGGGTGTTAAAGTCCCCGACTATGACTGTATTGCTGTTGATCTCTCCCATAAAGTCCTTAAGGTTATTATTGAAGGGTCCTTATTTATTGCCATTTTAATTCTTTATGCCTGTGTTTCTCTATTTCTTATTATTATTGCAGCAGTCCCTTTAACATTTGCTGCATTGCTAGTTTGGTGGTGATAAACCCCTTTAGCCTTCTTTTTGTCTGGGAAGCTCTTTATTTCACCATTTATCCTGATTGACAATCTTGCAGGATGGAGTAGTCTTGGTTTCAGATCCTTGTTTTGCATTATCTTGAATACTTCATGCCATTCCCTTCAGGCCTGTAGGGTTTCTGATGAGAAGTCAGCTGACAGCCTTATGGGAGCTTCTTTGTAGGTAATGGATTGCTTTTCTCTTGCTGCCTTTAAGATTCTCTCTTTGTCTTGAATTTTTGGCATTTTAATTATGATGTGTCTGGGTGTGGGTCTCCTTGGGGTCTTCTTGCTTGGGACTCTCTGTGCCTCCTGAACCTGTGTCACTTTTTCTTTCACCATGTTAAGGAACTTTTCTGGCATTATTTCTTCAAACAGCTTCTCTAACCCTTGCTTACTTTCTATCTCCTCTGGTACTCCTATAACGCTAATGTTGTTATGTTTCATGTTGTGCCACAGCTCCCTTAAACTGTCCTTCTGTTTTTTAATTGTTTTTTTTCTTTTTAGATCTCTGATTGATTTTTTTCTATCCTGTCTTCTGATTCGCTGATCTGATCCTCAGCTTCCTCTAATCTGCTGTTTATTCCTTCCAACGTATTCTGTATTTCTACTGTGTCATTCTTCATTTCTGACTGGTCATTTTTCAGTTTCCATATCTTTTTTCATGCTGTTGAGCATCCTTACAATCAGTATTCTGAACTCTATATCTGATAGATTGCTTATCTCCATTTCATTTAGCTCTTTTTCTGGAGACTTCTCTTGTTCTTTCATTTGGGGCTTGTTTTTTTTGTCTCCCCATTTTGGCTGCCAATTTGGGTTTGTTTCTGTGTATTCGGTAGGCCTGTGTATTCAGTCTTTTTGGACAGTCTCTGGTGTAGGCCAAAGTCAGATGCTGTTTGTGACTGGCCTTGAGTACTCTGTTTGGATCTATCAACAACTCACAGCTTGAGGTGCCTTCTGTTGGGCCTGGGTGTATTTGGACAGGACCAAGATGCACACCAAAGTATGCTTTTTCAAGGCCCAAGAATCTAGAAGCAGATCAGGCAAAGACTCAAAGCACTCTGAGGTCTGCCTCTACCTGCAGGCTAATTAATCTGATTCTCTTAATGAGCCTCAGGCTGTAGAAGCTTCACGGAGTGTGGCAACTGATTGTTATAAGTCTCTTAATGAGCCTCAGGCTGTAGAAACTCCACCTCGATAGAGTGAGAAGTTTTCCAGCAGTGCGGGGCAATTGCTTTCCCTTCAGGCAAAAGCTGCTCGGAAGGTAAATGTCTGCCTCGACAGTATGGAGGAATGACTTGGCACAGGAGTCCAGAGGGCTGCCCTCTGAGCTCTATCTCCAGAGCTGGATTTGCCTCACACAGCTCCAGTCCACGCTGCCCTCCTTCTGCTAGAACCCAAGGTGAGTGACTGCACACAAAACTTTGTGCATTTACTTTTTAAGAGGGTGCCTGCATTTCCAGTTGTCTCTCCCTGGCAGACAGAAGCCCAGCTGCTTTTCACAGCCACATGTTATGTGGGCACATTTCTCGGTTCTGGTGCTCTGGGCTGGAGAGCCCAACCTGGGGTTTAAGCCCCAGAGTCCTCAGTGGGACCCCCCCACAGCTGAGATCTCCCTCCAGACCTTCAGCTTCTGCCTGTGGGAGCCCAGGCAGCCCTCTGGCACCTCCTCACTTTCTACCAGTCTCTATGTGGTGTCCACTTTTCCTCCTTGGTTATGAGGGTGCTCTCCAGCTCCTCTTCAGTTGCAGTTGATTTTTCAGGATGGTTTCTCTATGTTTCTGTTGTAATTTCAGTTTGGTTCTGGGAGAGTGTCCGTGTAGCTTCCACTCAGTCTGCCACCATCTTGGCTAGAATGTCTTAGTTGTTGTTTTTGAAATAAGATTCCCCATTCTGATTCAACACAGCATGACTTGCTAAGACCTGGGCTTTTTCTTACCTTCTCAGCTGTGCCCAGTTTTTGGTAGTGACATTAATATGTGTGCTAACGCTGAGAGCAACATGCGTAGGGTAGATTACCAAAGGCCTGTGGCAGCCAAGGTGAGTGATTTCAATTACTTTGAATGTGCTTTGATTGAATGTGGAAGAAATTGTATTAACCAGTCACCTGTGGGTCCCTGTCGTATGATACTTCCTGCTTAGCTTAATGAGGAAAGACACTTGAGTACTAATGAGTTTCAGACCTACTGGAATCAAATCAGTCAGTTCATAACTCTTTACACTTAAATAATTCCTCAACAAGCTAACTGACCACACCACTTCTCTTTACACACCCACATATATGTTTTTTAAACTATTTCCTTAAAGCTGGTTAGGGAAGAAGTTATTTTATTAAAATAAGAAAGAAAGCTCTTATCATTGATCGATCACTTAAGCATACACGGTACAGAAGACCTACCAAAACACTGCTTTGCTTTTTTTCATTAAGTTGAGCATCATTTTCTTATGGGCTCTGTGGATGAACTGGGAGTCTCTCCATACTGGTTTCCCTCCATCTTTATTCCAAATCATTCTTCCTAATTCTGGGTTGATATTTGTTTTATCTCATCACATTACCTTTTTTTTTTTTTTTTTTAACTTAAAACTCAATTAAATAATTATTTTATATAGTTAACGGTTTTGCTCATAGATTTTATTTTATAGAACACTTAAGATTTACAGAAAAAAATTAACAAATAATACAGAGTCCCCATATACCCCTGCACATGATTTCCCATTTTGCTAACATAGGATATAAGTATGGTTCATTTGTTATGATTAATGAGCCAATATTGATAGACAAAGTCCACAGTTTAGATTTCCTGAGTTTTTAACCTAACGTCCTTATTATGTCTAAGATCCAACCAAGGACACCTTATAACATTCAGTTGTCAAGTCTCATTAGGCACCTTTTGGATGTGACTCTCTCAGACTTTGCTTGTTTTTGAAAACCTTGATAATTCCAAGGACTACCAGATGGGTATAGTTTAGGCTATACTGCAATTGTAATTTTTCTGATATTTTTATTGTCGCACTAGGGCCATGGGTTTTGGGAGAAAGATCACAGTGGCACTGTGCTGTTTGCCTGACATCATACCAAGGAGCCATATTATCAACATGATTTATGACCATTGGTGTTGACTTCAATTACCTGGTGGAGGTCGTAGTCCTTGTCAGGTTTCTTCACTGTAAGTTACTCTTTTTACACCATGTTCCACTCTGTCCACACTTGAGAAAGAAATTTCCCTTTGGAGCTAACACTGAAGAAGTGAAAACTGTTCTGCCTCATTCAGAGTAGAGTATCTACATGATTTACTTGGAAGTCTTCTGCTGTGGATTTTTGTCTTCTCCCTATTTGTTAATTTATAAAATCATTTATATAATCTTCATGGGCTTATGAATATTTATTGTAAATTTTAGGTTTAAATCCAGTAATAATTTATTTTGTTGCTCCAATCATTTGGACTTTGGCCATTGGGAGCTCCTTCAGTTTGCTGATGTGTCCCTCTAGCACATTTACATCGTTGGGAGATTATTTAATGGTTTGAGGACCTCCTTACTTTCTGGTACTACAACATCTAGACTCATTTTTATAATTCATACCTCAATCCTAAAACTTACTATTTTTGCAAGGAGCCCTGGTTCCTTTTATTAGAGAGGGGTATTAAACCAAGAACTGGGCACTAGCTGGGCTCATTGTTACTGAGATGTTATTTATTGTAGGTCCTTTCAGCTAAAAAACGTAAAAATAACACATCCTTATTAACAAACATGTATATACACACATCTAGAAATATTTGTATCTGCAACCATAAGTATTTATTTTATATTAAATATGGGTGTTTGCTGAAGTCTTCGCCTCTAATCACTTAGCACATGGATCGTTCTAGCTTCCTCCCTTTGCTTTTCTGTAAACTCTCTTTCACTTCTCCAAGAGTAGGAAACAGGACTCCCTCCACCTACCTTCCAATTACTAATTATTCAGTTCTAGGGTACAGGTGCAGTGAGATAAACCTTGTCCTCCTACGCCCTCCTGGGAGGCTGTGTCAAACACTTGTTAAATAGATTCTGTTGTCAGTCCACTTCTTTCTTGAGACGACCCAAAGTCCTAAATATTTTTTTATTTGCATATATCAAAGTTTAACCTTTGTGCTACGAAGTTCAATGCGTTATGACACATGAATAATGTGATGCATTATGATTACTCTACAATACACAATAGTTTCACTACCTTAAAATCTTTTCTGTACTTTTCAACTGCAACTTTCCTCCCCAGACTCCTGACAATCACTGTCTCCTTACTCTCTGTGTAATTTTGCCTTTTCCAGAATGTCTTGTAACTTGAATCACTCAGCATGCAGCCTCTTCTGAGTGTCATCCCTCACCCAGAAATAAGCATTTTATGCTTTCTCCATGTCTTTTCATAGCTTGATAGTTTTTTTTTCTTTTTAATTTTTTTTTTTAACCATTTGGAGCTGTTTAAAATTACTTCTTTAAAAAACAATTCAAATTCTATTTGTTTCTTGCTGGTGTAAAAGATTAGCAAGTTTCCTTTGCATATTAACTTGATGTCTTGCAGGCTTGTTACACTTGCTTATTTGCTCCAGGAACATTATTGTTGATGATCTTTTTGGATTACAGGCATGTCATCTGTAAACAAAGATAGTCTTAATTCTTACTTTCATCCATGTTTACCTTTTTTCTCTTGTTTTAGACTGTTCCTGGCTTCTGATGGAGTGCCGGACAGGAGTGATGAGAGAGGACCGTGCGCAGTGTATGGGTGAGACCATTCTTCCTCCCTTTTACAGTTGGGTTTTTTATTTCTATCATTTTTTTATTCTTAGTGCTTCCACCTCTGCTCAGATGTTCTCCCAGGTTGTCTACATTTCCATTAGAGCCCTTAACATATGAATCTTAGTGATTTTAAATCCCTATTGATTAATTCCAAAATCTGTGCTATTTGAGTTTGGTCCTGACGCCTGTTGTGTCTCTTGTGGCTGTGTTTTGTTTTCCTTTTCTCGACTCTGCCAGCTTTTTATTGAAAGCCAGATGTGATGCATAAGGCAATAGAACCTGAAATACATGTGCCTTTCGTTTCTTTAGTTTGAGGTTTATGTTAATCTGCCTCGGAGCTGCGCTGTGTGCACAGTTAGCTGCAGCTGTAAGTTTGCCAGAGGCTACGGTTTCCTCCTGGGTCCTTATTTATTTTCATTCCTCTTTTGTTTTCAGGTGTCGCTAATAACTTAACTTGTGGTTAAATTTCAGTCTCTTAGTGGGCTTGAGTCTCTGGGCTGTTACCTTCAGAAGTGGTTTGTAGCCTTTTTGTATGTTCTTTCCTTTGATGAGAGAGAAGGCCATGGGGGCCGGATTCGGATAATGTCCTTTCCCATTAGGTCAGTAAGGCTGTGGTCTAGTGCTTTCCGTGGAGAATAGATCTGTGCTATGGAGAATGTTCTGGGCATATTTCAAAGTAGTTATTTTTCCCTCCCCATGTGCAAAGCATGAGAATTTGTGTGTGTGTGTGTGTGTGTGTGTTTGCTTTCACCATGAGAAACTGATGTGATACCTGGAAGTAAAACGCAGGAAAGTCCAGGAAGGTTCAGACACCCAGGAATCCTCACTCTCTCCTAGTCTGCTTCCAGCCTTCAGAAATCCTTTCAAATGTTCTCGCCTATCAGAAGTCAGAAGTGTCTGAGTACACTCATTCCATGTACAAGTCAGCGCATACACCGTGAGACCTCTTTAATTTTGACAATATTATGGTTGTAGATTGGCTTATCTGATTGTGATCTTCATTGGCATGTATATATAGTGGTTACTAATCCTTTATTTTCTTGGAGAAGTGAGTTTCAGTGCTTCCTGTTTGCCATTTTTATAACTCACACCGTTTTCACTGCCTCTTTCAAAATTTGGCTAAGAACCTTGGCATACCCTTTTAGGACACTTCGTGCTAATGGCAAAGTTTTTCACCTTCCCCTATTTGTGAGCGTGCCCTGAGTTATAATAAATGTCAATAAAGTGGAGGGGGATCCAGGTGTCCCCCCAAAGCCGCTGGTTTTCTCCCACATTTGGAGTGCTGGATGGCGTCCCGGCGCCCGCTGAGGGTGCGCGGTGCAGGTGCAGCGCGAGCGGAGCGGCGGCTGGAGGCCGTCCATCAGGGCAGGAGATGCGCAGGCCGCCTGTCCCCAGCTGTAGACGTGAGACGGGGCGTTCGCCAGCGCCAGGTGCGCCGGAGGATGGCCAGGAGACAGCACCATTTTTCTTTTGGCAAATACTGTGTCTGTATTGATTTTCCACAATGAAAGACACAGATATAAAACAAAACCCAGGAGGAAGGGCGAGAATAGGGGGGCAGAGGCTCAGCACTAGTGGACGCAGCCCTGGCCCCCGTGCCCGTCCTCTGGGGTCACCGCGTGGCGTCGGATGGACGGGCCACGCTACGCTGAGGCAGCTGGCTCACTCAGGTATGCAGCAAAGGGCCTAGAAAGGATCTTCGGGAGCAGCTCGATGCCCTGATGGGCACACAGGCACACAGCAAAATTCTCAGAGCAATCGTTCATGGTACACAAAATCAAGTGGAGGTTGGGATTGAAAAAAAGAGAGAAAGCTTGACAAAGGGAGAGAGTGCTATCTGTGTGTGCCGTTGGTCATGAAAATCCTGTAGAGGATTTTGGAAAAGTGGCAAACCAGCCTGTGATCTCCAAGCTTGTGTCTACTCATTTGTGCAGCCTTGAGGATGTGTTTCCTTACATTTTGCTTATGGACTTTAATTTTTTTATTTTTTATTTTTAGTTTATTTGTGTTCAAACAATGTTGACGCCCAGGCTTATAGAAAAGAGGATGTCTTTTAGAAGATGTCTTGATTATTCCATAAATTTAAAAAATAGAAATTAAGGATTATAAAGATATACTAGGAAAGGAAACTGTTTTGAGTAAAAAATAAAAGCAGAAGCTTACTAAAATTTAAAAAAAAAAAAAGGTGGCCATGTTGGGTAGGCTTGAGTTCTCAGTTATTATTTCCAGGAAAACGTAATGAATTTCAAAATGCAGACTCTTTTTTTGTTTTGCCTTTTCTCCTCTGTAGTAAATCGTGCCCAAAGTCCATAGAGCAGTGCCTATAGAATTTTGGAAAGGAAGCCAACTCCCTGGAAAAACCTATAATCAGTCAAAACCATTTATGCGTAAAGATGGTAGAACATATTTCTCCAATACTCAAGGACCCAAAAATATATTATCCATTTCATATACCTTTCTTTAAAAACACATTGCCTATGTACTCAAAAACTCATTTCAACTAGGTTTACAGAAAGATTGTGAGTCCTTGATTCTAAAGAGAAAAATTAAAACAAAGAACTGAAGTAATCAGTGATGTGAGTTTAACATGGAAACTAAAGCCTAATTCATCACACATTTGTGTTAAAGTCAGAAGCATTGATTGCTGTTTAATCTGTTCAGTCTCTAATAATAAAATAGCATAGGCTGGGTGGCTTATGAACAACAGAAATTTATTTTCCACAGTTCTGGAGATTTCACAGCTCTGGCAGATTCAGTGTCTGGTGGGAGCCTGCTGGTTCGGACAGCTGTCTTCTTCTATAACCTCCTGTAGAGGAGGGGACTCCGGAGCTCTGTGGGGTCTCTTCCATCAGAGCATTAATCCCACTTGTGAAGGCTCCACCTTCATGAACTAAGCGATTCTCAAAGATCGCACCTTCTAATACCATGTCATTGGACATTAGGTTTCAACATATGAATTTTGGGGGGGTCATAAACAATCAAAAGTTGGGAAAGGAAGAAATCTAATGAATGATTGAATGGACATACTTTTAAGGATTTGGTATTATGTCTAACACATCTCAAAGACGACTTCATGGTTTCCTGAAACTTGAATAGTTTTTATTTTGCATTTAAACTCGTAGCCCATTTTGGATTAATTTTTGTATAAGATATGAGATGGTAGTCAAGGTTTGTTTGTTCGTTTATGTGTGTATATATGTATTGCCTGTACAGTTGTTCCAGCACCATTTATTAGAGATATTACCCTAAATCACTGAATTGCTTTTGCATCTTTTAAAAAATCAGTTGAACGCATATGCATGGGTCTATTTCTGGTTTCTCGATCTCATCAATAAGTTTAAAATTATGTCAATGTCTTTGTCTTCATGTTGATGTAGCGACCCTCATGGTCTTGGGTTGAGTTAGCATGTTATCTTGTATTGACAATGTACATCTGGGCTTACATTGTGTTGGCTAAAATAATTGGTTTTTCCCACACACCCCAATCAAATCACATTTTTAAAATTATCTTTATTGTTGACAGTATTACAGATGTTCACCCTTTTTCCCCCACTGACCTCTTCCTCCCCACTCCTGCTCCCTCCCCAGGCCTTCACCACACTAACATTTTACATGTTACAGTTGCTTGTGATTTGGTTGAAAAATAATTTGATTATTTTGTTTGTTTGTTTTATTTGCTTTACACCGTTTCCTCTGGTGACTTGCTATTGTTCTGGCCGTGATTCTATACGCCCCATGTTATCATGAGGATTATAACATTTTACACAACAGCATCTCACAGTGCATATTTGGACAATGACCAGCCTTTCCTGCAAGGTAGCCTGTCTTAGTTCCATGGGGCAGCTTCTGGAAACTTATTTAATGCATGAATGCTAAATAAACCAAAAACCCTACTTCTGGTGCATGATACGCTGTCTTTGTTGCCCTAAACTCACTATGTCTGTGGTACTTTAACTAATTTGTGTCAAAATGACCTCTTGTGATTCAGCAAATTTCAAACCCTAATGCCGGAAATGGCGAATTAAGCTGAAGCATCAGCCTCACGCCTCCACATCTAACAAGCACTGCAGGTTGATTCCGATGCAGGTGTTCGCAGGGTCATGGACTTTGCCCATATCAAGCCTCCAGGAAGGTGTTTACAGCTTGCTGTAAAACCCAGTTCACCACAGAAATGCATCTGTGTATAATTTCTTGAATGCAGAGACTATTATGGCTTTAGAAAATGGTCCATGGTCCTTTAGTGGCAGGGATCCACCTGCAACAAATGATTCAGAAGAGTATTTATCACCCTAGGCTTGCCAAGGAGTCCAGACTCCGGAAAAATAGGTCAGTTGGTACGGGAGAGAGATAATCCAATTCATCTTCTATTGGGAAGGCAAAAACACAGAAAGCTTAAGAAAAATGAACCGTTGGGTCAAAATTCCTGGACTCAAAGTCCAGCTTTGCTGTTACTATGAAAATCAATTTAGGAAATTCACTCAATCTTTCCAAGCTGCTTATGGACCTGGATGTAAAATGACAAGAAAAGGAGACTCTCTTAGGATGCTAGAGAGGTTTACGGTAGGAAACATCTCGAAAGTACAGATCATTCAGCGCAGGACAGAGGAGGCGATCACTCCACGTTAAATGGTAGGATGGCACCGCTCAAGCTTTAGATGACTCAGAATAGAGATGGAGATTCTTGTTGTTTTGTTTGTTTGTTTGTTGACCTTTGATATAGTGTGGTTTTTTAAAACTTATCTTTGTTGTTGAAAGTATTGCAGACACCCTCCTTCCCTCCGCCGCCGGCCCCTCCCACCCGGCTCCCGCTCCCTCCCCAGGCCTTCCCTGCACTGTCTCTATCTCCACTCTTGGATAACTCCCTTGGCCTTTCAGTGAGATGACGGTTGATGTCACAGCTAACGTGTAGCCAAATGGGTGCGCTTTGTCTCAAAACTGAAACTTTCTAGGAAGTCCCTGAATAACCTTGGGCAGGCCTTACCTGACCAGAGAGACATGTCCTTCAGAAGAACTCGTAAAGATGTTGGTGTCTTCTCAGCGGGGAACAGGATACAAAGGGCTGTTTTTGAGTAACATGATGTACTTTTCTGAACACTTGGGTTTGTGATAATGATATCTGCCCTAACAGAAGACGCTCCCGAATTGCTGTGCCTTGATTCGGTAAGTGTTCAATTGTGGGTGTTGAATTCAATTTAAACCAGTTTTAGACATGGGTTTTTTGCAGAATTATATAATAAGTGTGCCAGTAGTTAGAATCCATAGCATAAAAAGTATGCTTTTGCACATATTGCATATTTTTAGTGTTAAAGAAAAAGCACAGGCCCAAGATAGAGTGACTTGAGCTAACGCCTATGATACTGAACCTAGACCTCCTACCTGAGCTGTTGCAGCTTCAACCTTCTCCGGGAATGTCATCTTCATCGTCAGTCTGAAATTCTCTGGTCAGTGCCAGTGAGGTCACCTGTCACGTGCGCCCTCTGTCCCCCAAAGGAAGCTGTGGTAACGTGACTGATAAGACCCTCGATACTGAGGGGAGGTAATCTTGCCTGAAACTACCCTTTCTTTCCTTTTGCTAGTAACTTCTTGTCCTGTCCAGGTTTGCTTATAAAATCTTTGCATATTGTACAGCTTGTCAGGGTTTCTCTTCACTTACTAGATGGGATGCTGGCTAATTTATGAATTGCCCAACAGAGCCAATAAGATCTTCAATTGGCTCCATTCAATTTTTATTCTTTGACAATATTAAAAGAGAAAGGACTTTTTCTATGTACACAACTTGACATAAATAGAGCTATTAATTCAAGAGCTCCCTTTTCTTCAGACCCTCACAGACACCTATCTCTTATCTTTTTTTTTTTTTTAAGGATAGTGTATTGATTTTTAGAGAGAGAGGAAGGAAGAGGAAGAGAGAGAGAAACACAGATAGGGGTAAGGATGGAACAGTGAGAATTATGTGCAAAGCTAGAGGTGAAGTAAAAACGGTGCTATTACAGTCACAATACTCTATCACATCATATCTCCATTGGAACAAAAAAGTAGAATCAAGTCCATATTTACTAGTAAAACCAACCAGTCAATTACACAGATAATTATTGTGTATTTTGAAGACAACATTAGTCAAAAAATTGTCCTTCCATCTATAGCCACCTGTGCCTATCTAGGCCGAAATCAAAGGGAATTGATTTCCAATTCTGTATCATAGAGAGGATAGCACAGAAAACTTAGAAGACACCAGCCCTCAGGAGAAAGGACACAGGGAAAATTAATCATTTAGGTGCATGTGGACATAGAATTGGAGAGGAGAAAAGTTCGCAGAATCAATCAATGAGTTGAAGCTGTTGATTGAAACTCGTTAGTCTAAAGCAGATTGCGTTTAATCACTGTTCTCTGGGGTGACAGTACATTCCTATGCATGGATGTATTAGAGGGAAAGAGTTCTCAGAAAAAACTACTCTGAGATTGGAATTTAAACCATACTTGGTTTGAAAAGACAGAGTCCAGGAATGACTGAATATTTTGGATATCAGGTAAGAGAATTCCAGGTACCCCATGACAATCAGAAATGGTTGTTAACGCGATATATGAGATCAGTATTTGAATTAGCACTTGAATTACAAGGATAAATGGATCAAGTCTTAGGTCTTTAATAGATTAGTCTTCCTATTATGCTGAGATGTCTTTTCCCCAGCTTTTCTCCTGGGAGCTTACAAATTTGCAAACCTCAGCGGCTCTCACTTTATGCCTTTGCTAAGCCAGAAGCATTGCAGTCCATCAATCAATGTCTCTAAGTGCTCACAAGTTATATACAGTTTGTAGCTTAAGCTGCCTTTCCAACTTCCTAAATTATCACCCTCATTTATTCTTGTTCGTTTCCACTATCACATCCTTATTGACCATATAATGAAAATTTAAAATGTAAGCTTCTATGCCATCATTGTCCATTTGAGTCTCATTTCTCCAAAGTGAATAATCTTTGAATTTAATTTGTTTTTAAAGATTAAGTTAAACCCAAGCCTAAAGAAACCTGCGGCTTATATTTGCATTATTTTGGTGTGAACTTGCTATATTCATCCGTACACACGTGAATAAAGACCGTATCCTCACTCCTACAATTTCAGACACCCAACCTCGAAGACAACAGGGTTGAAGTTTCAGGAGCAGTGATAAATTATAGACACATCTTTTGTGATTAGATTAGTGTATTAACTTCCTGTGGCTTCTGTAACAAATTTCTACAAACTTGGTGGCTTACAACACGGCAGTTTCACTCTTCCAGTTCTGGAGGCCGGAGTCCGAAATGACGCCCGGGGGTCTTAGGTGGGGTTGGCATCAGGACTGTGTTCCTTCTGGAGGGCTCACGGGAAAAACCTGTTTCCCTGAGATTTCCAGCGCGTGAAGGTCGCTCCAATTCCTTGGCCGGATTCTTCCATCTAAAAGTCACACCAGCCTGGCTGGTGTGGCTCAGTAGGTTGGGCATCGTCCGTGCACCAAAAGGTTTCTGGTTCGACCCCCAGCCGGGGGCGTGCGGGAGGCAGCGATGGATGTTTCTCATCGATGTTTCTCTCTCTCTCCCTCTCCTTTCCTCTCCCTCTAAAAATCAATGAAAACACGTGTTTAAAAGTCCGACCAAAACCCCAAGGTGCCCTTATTACACAGTTTGAGGTTAATGTTCAAGTGATTTTTGAACATTACCGTATTTTCTTCAAACATTTCTAGTCATCTTCTGTTTTTACTCTTCTAAAGCCTTGCTCTTCTCAACCCCTCACCTCCAAATTCAAATACATTTTTTCCCTTATTTTTTTTTTCTTTGCAAGAGAATTAATTGCAAAGAATTTGACACTTGGCATGTGTGGTTCAAAAAATACCCGGTCCCTTCTCAGCCCCCCGATGCCTTGCTCTGACGACATCCGTATGCTGTGTGGTCACCATGGCGACTAAGAGGCTTGTAACTGCAACCCCAGAAAGCTCATTTTTTTTCCCACTCAAATTGTGGCATAAGTTTAATCTGTCGGAGGTGTCAACAAACCGTGTTTCCATGGCGAGTGCTGGGAAAGGTCGTATTTCGTCTGTTGGTTTCAATGTACAGTCTTCCTCCCTCTAACTTACTAAACCATCTCTAAAAGGGCAGCAAGGAGAGGCTGCTCCTTACCGTACAAAATTATACGTGATCGCTTCACAGCAACACGACTGAAATATGTGACAATAACATTTTCTGACCTTACCTTAAAAAAAAAGTCATTATTTCATCATTGCACCAAGTATCTCTCCTGTTACCACCTCGAGTTCTCTCCTGTCAACTTCTCCCACTGATGGGGAGTCTCGTGACCATCTTGGGCCCTCCCACCAGGAGAATCTCTCCATCTCCTAGTCAAGTGTTTAGCAGCTCTAGCTCTACGGGCAATCCTTTGGGGAGTGCCATCATCTTATCTACCTGGTTCGACACAAGTCTATTGACCTATAGATTAAATTTATCTGTATTCTTCTGTCTCCGACTACTCAAAGGATCTTCAAAAATAATACTGATTGTGCCTAAAGCAAAAACAAACAAAGAATAAAAATACTTAAGAGTGAGGAAGACAAATATTAGAAGCCCCGTAATTATTTATTAGAGAATATGCTCTATTGTTTGTTGACTTTTTGCTTTTAATAATAAAAGACACAAATTGCACCAAGAATATTTATCTTTCCCCACACACAGAAACACGCGCAGGCACCCGTGTGGCTACACTGGTTAAAGGAAGTCCTGGGCCTACGGGTCTTCTCAGGCCTTCTCTGCACCGCTTCTCGGGCCTTCAGAAGAAATTATTCACTGCCTGCGACAGAATGTATGCAACACTCGAGGGTATTTCTTCCTATTAAAAAATGTGTGTTTTTTCTTGTGATAGTTTATGTAGCAAGTCAGGTCTGTATGGGAACAGAGTGTTTATTGCTCCTTTTCAATCTGTAAGTCATTTTTTAAAAATTTATTTCCTGATGCTTATTCGAACTTGGTCTTCCCTCATTTTTCTTAAGGAGGACACTCGAGTTACTGACCGCGGACCCCACACCAGGCGAGGCAGGCAGAGGGGACCTTTTCATTGGAAGTTCTAACTTTCTCCAAAGTTAATTCTTTCCTTTTGGAAAGAGATTGGGAGCTATCTTTTTTATAGTCTGTTTTTTCATCCAAATAAAATCTTTGAGTGGAGGTGGGGACAACGGCAGTTTTTTTCTCTGAGTGACACCCCCACCCAGGAGCTGAGTGCCCTGTGGGGTCGGGGCAGCCTGGGGAGGTGACTGTTCCTATAGGAGAGGCTCCAGGAGCTCTTCGCCCCCCTTCTGCCCTGTGAGGATCAGGGCACCAGCCGCCTGACGCTCAGAAGAAGGCCCTGCCCCAACCTGTCCACACTGGTCCCTTGATCTTGATCAAGCTTCGGGCTCCCAGAACCATGAGAAATTCGATTCTGTTGTTTGCAAGCTGCCCGGTCTCTGGTTGGTTTTTTAGCAGCCTGAGCAGAGACACGAGGCCCCCACGCGAGCTTTGCTACTCTGAGCTCCTGAACTTCCAGGGCTTCATCAGCTCGCCGATGCTTTCAGGACTATTTTTTAAAAAAAATATTCAGTTCTATTTGTTCTGAATTATTTGGTCCACATTGCAAGTATGGGAAATCTCGATGTAGAACTTACTAAACTAATACTTGTGACATAATGTATTCATCCGTTTAACAGCCATATAAATTGTAAAGCTACGACTGAGGACCTGAACATACAGCAATGAAAGGGGCCTAGTTCTTACCCTAACACACTTTATGTAATAAAATACATAAACAAGTGAGTGAGTAATCAATTAGTTAGCTGATAAATATAATATTACAAAGAACAGAAATGGAACACACAATAGACATAGGGAGGGAATAATGAATCGTTCAGACTTCATCTCACACGGGACACGGGAGAGTCTTCCACAGTAGACTTGAAAGAAGTGGGGGAAACCAGTATGAAGAAAGAGAGCTATCTTGGGATAAAAGGCAAATTTTAAAAATTTATGAGCTGAGAGTTTTTGAGCAAAAGCAAAGACATGAGTGTGCCTCGCGGATGGGGGACAGTAAAGGACAAGTCTGAGAAACACCCTGGAACCAGACCGCGCCGGAAAAGAGCAGGCGGGGTCGTGTCAACAACAGTGTAATTTTGAATTGATTTTAATATGATAGGAGCGCGTTAGGTAGTTCCTAGCTGGCATGAGATAAATTAACAGGGGATAGCATGACCTTGTCTGTGTTTCAAAGGGATCCGTCTGGGGCACTCTGGAGATGAAAGTGAATGAAGTTAAAAGGGTAGATAATCCAGAGAAAACGGCTGGCGCTTAGATTAGAACGGGGGCCGCGCGGGCGGTGCGAGGAGCGCAGGGCACGGATGCGTGTCAACGGAAGAGCCACGAGGAGCTGCCGGGAAATTGCACGTGGGGCGTGAGAGGCAGAAGGATTCAGACTCCGCTCCGGGACTGGAGGACGAGTCCCGTCACTGGAAGAATGATGACGCTTTTTACTAAGAGGAGATACTCGGGGGTGACAGGTTCAGAAGGGAGATAAAAGCTCTAGTTTGGAAGCTGACGGCAAATGTCACCAACAGGACCCACGATTTTGGGATCAGGAGGCCAACGTCCGGTGGTAGTCCATGACTAGATGGGCTCACACATGAGCTTAAGCTAATTAAAACAGGCTTTCTATCTTCACTGTGTCCCTTGGTTACAATGGTTTCAGTTGTCATAATTACCCCTGAGGTGACTGCAGCTGACACACCCTCAAGAGTGGCAATCTAGGGCACATTAACCGACCCAGCTGGTTCTGAAGACAGAGGGGATCTGCGTGTGCCTGACTGCCCAGTTTTTTGTGTTTTTTTGTTTTTGTTTACCATGGCTCTGTGTGTCTGGCTTGAATGCAAGAACTGTGGGAATATTGGAGACTTATTAGTGCAGCAAAAATGATGAAGACAAGAATATAAAGGGATAGATGACCATGTCAGGCCTCTATATTCTCTGCTCAAGGCACGGTCAGAAACCCGAGCTTTCCCTTTCATCGTCAAAGGCACACCAACCACGTTGACTATTGGGCAAGTTCAACTAAAAAGCAGAGAGAGAATCAGATCTTGGAGGCTACATTTCAAGAGTAGCTTCGGATCTCCATCTAGTCATGATTCTGAGTCAGATCAGGTCTTTGTTTCGGAATGAATGATAATCCGAAGTTGTGAAACAGAAATATTTGAGAGGACTCAACTCCAAACACCCTCGACCCTAAACTCCGCTGAGCTCCCGTGTGCAAAAGCAGACTCTTAGATAAAGCTGCTCACCCCTGGTTGGAGACCATATGCTTGTCTCGCAGACACACCTGTGTCATCCCCAGGCACCCGTGTCCCCTGACCGTAAGTGGCCCCCAGGTCACTGGGCAGCGCCGAGAGCAGCATGCGCAGCTGCGTGTTCAGAGGAGCCCGTTACAGAGTCGGCCTGGACCAGAACCGTTGCCAAGAGAAATACAGATGGTTTTTCAGTTCACGTCAACAAACCCCTGCGGATGTGTCGGAGGGTGCATTCTGGCGGCGCTCACCCTGACGGGAGAAATGGTTTTAAATCAAGGGCAGGAGCGGCCTCTCCCTAGCAACATAGGAAAGAAAATGTAGTATCTCAGCACAGGAGGGATTTCATAAACTAGCGTCCGCAGCAAGCCCTCACGGTGCGAAGGGTGATGCTTTCTTATAGCAGATCCACAACGAGCGCCTCTTTACTTTGTCCAGAGACAAGATGATTCTGGGGAATACAGACGGTGAACTAACACATGTTGGCTTCCCTGGTACTTTCAGTTACTCAATTACTGCTCTTTGGTGTCCTTGTGCTGAACAAATTGATAAGGGTTGTGGCGTGTGGTATACAGTTATTGATGAGGTTATTGATTTTTTTCTCTAAGCTCACATTGTTTAGGATGGTTGATACCGGTTAAATATGGCTACTTGAATTTAAATTAATGACAAGTAAGTAAAGTTAAATGTTCATTTTTGCAAGTACTAATTGGCTCATTAAAAAATAGCTTAAGCCATAGCCCGCGTAACCCCATCTTCATCTAACAGCCACCAGGGGTTGCTTGGTTGACATGCTCTCTCACAAATATCGAAGCTATTAAATCCTGACATATTGTCTGCTAATTGAATACTTAGGGGCCTCTTATTAATATTAACACCCAAGGGATTACTTTATTACTTGGTTTTATCCTCTTTAACTTTTTGAAATATTAGCTTCCCAGGATTGAAATCAAATTCATAACATGTCGTAGGACAATGCAACTCAAGATGTTCAAAACTGAAACGGTACCTTCTACATGTGGCAAGACTCTCGTAATCATCCAAGTAAACAAACAAACAGGCAAAAAGTACAGGGTTTGATCTTAAAGGCTCGCCTAACCCTTAGCACTTAAACTAATTTTCGCTCTTTTCATTTTACCTCCAAATGCTTGTGAACCCTGAAAAGTAATTTATCTAATGTGAACCATGAGAAGGAATTTGTCTAGCAAGGTGGACTCCCTTTGTGATAACTATGGGGGATCACATCGTAAATTATAGGATTATCTAACCTCTGTGTTGTGTATGTGAAACTAACATAAAATAATATTGAATGTTAACTGTAAGTGAAAAAAAAATTTTTTTTAAAGTTTTATGAAGTTTTTAAGAAAACAATGGACTCCCAGTGGTTAGCTGGGTCTAGATTCGACATCAGTCCAGTGGCCCTGCGCTGACAGAGCCTCTCACATACTCTGAGGCTCAGGGAGAGTCACAGGCTCGATGCATCCGAGTCAACCACTGCAGGGACGCCCCTGTCCTGTGGCCACCCTGGCACCGCCTGACCAGTCGGGCCCGCACACGGGGAGCGCGTTTGCACCGGCCGCCGGCACGATGGGACTGGGCCTCCCGAGTGAACGCGCCCCGGGTGGGGTCGTGCCCCGCGACGGGCGGCCTCTCCTCTCGGGGAGCGCCGTGGATTCCCACCGGCGCCTGCCCCCCCTTGGTTTGCAAAATGTTCGCTTGAGTAAAGTTTCTTCTTTTTTTCCCTTAATACTTTTTGTGAAAATTTTATTGACATACGTACGTTTTCCCCACAACCTGGTCTCTAGACTTTCCACGTATCTGCCTTCTTACCTCTGTCTCTGGTTTTCCTCTTTCTGAAACATTACCCACATATCCACCTAGTGTAAGTATACAAAAAAAATTTAAAAAAAAAAAGAAATTGTTATTCCCTTGATTTAAATTATTTGTTAGTCAACACCTAAGCGTATAATCTGTGTTCTGTTGAAACTATTGGCCAAATGATTAAAAATACACTTATATCCAAACTGTACAAACTTGCCACATATCTTCAAAAATACTGCTTTTATTTTGTTCATCTTTATTGTTGAGAGTATTACAGATGTCCCCCCCTTTGGCCCCCTTGCCCCCCACCCCAGGCCTTCTCCACCCCATGGTCTGTGTCCACGGGTCATGCATATATACACTTAAATTCTTTGGTTAATCTCTGCCCGCCCCTCCTTCCCTCTGAGATTAAAACTTAAAACACTTTATGTATGTTTTCAAAGTTATTTTTCTTTTAATATTCAAAATTGCTTATTATACTAGGAAGGCAACTGTATATTATAACTAATAAATATTTAAAATTTGAATTAAATGTAACTAGAGTGAATATTTTGTTTTTTAAATTTAATTAGATTTCATTAAAAGTTTTATAAAAACTATTCACTTTCAACACCAATGTGAAGACCCATTAAATAACTGATATGACACTTTAAACATGTTCCTTGCAGAACCACATTATGCACATTTAATAGCATATAAATTGTTTAATATTCTGAAGTACTCCTCCGGAGTATTTTTATAAGTAGTATAAATGTAATAGATTCTTACATAATTTATTATCATTTCTGAGTAATGTACAGCATCCATTTTCATGCTTTTCTACATTTTCCAATTTATGTGTCTCATGGTTCCCAGGAATTAGTGTGGTCGTCACAACTGCGGTGATTTATGAAAAAAATTTAACAAGTTGGATAATATATCTTTCCTTTTATCTAAACACATCTGCCAATCAAACCCTCCCCAACTTCTCACACTGCCCACTCTATAAACCTGACATATGTAAGATTTATTTAAATTAATTTTGGTTGAGTAGAAGCTTATGTCGTCGTCTATCTCTGTTGGCGCAGGCACAATGCACAAGCTTTTGTAGCCTTGTTTTTTCGGGGGGAGATACATGAAAAAACCGGTGCCTGGGGCCTGAACGGTGTCACTCACCAGGGTGACTGTTTATTGCGGGGACCATGCTGATGAAGCAGTTGGCCTGGGGTCCTGAGTGATGGTGCTCCCTGTGAATTCTGTGTTCTATCTATCCGTCAACTCATTCACTCAATTAGTCGTTAATTTGTTCATTTGTACAAAAGGCGGTGATTGGTGAGCCGTTTCAAGCACAGAAACCAGGACAGGGACCTGTCTTGTCCATGCGAAAAGCCGTGTGACTCTCAGCAGACAGACGCTCCTGCCCTTTCATGTAAACGGCGGCGGTCTGTTCCTGCCTCGCAGACAGGCCGAGGCCATTATTGCCCAGGCAGGAGTGAAATGCCGTGAGAGGTAAGGAACAGATGGTGCAGCCGAGCTCTAAAAAAGACTAGAGTTACGACACTTGTCCCAAATTTTACTTTATTCAAAAGAAAAATCACAGAAACGTTAGATAAAATGAATTTTCAATTTGTTTAATTAGATCGATCTAGTGCTAAGCTGAAGAAAACAGATTTTTAAAAACTTACATGGACGGTCAGGAATTATATTTTAATTAAGCAAGCACATATTTTGTCTTAAAAAATATATAATTCTGTTTTAATAACTAATACATGTTGATTAAAGAAATAAAATAAAAGAGAAAAAAATCAGTTTGTATATATGTAGGATTATCTACTTACTTCTTTACCAATCAACTCTATATGAATTTTTATAAAAATTATTTGTAATATGCTTAGCATCCTTAGCAAGAATTAGTGCATATGTTTCCTCATTAATTTTTGTACATTCCAACATCAATTTTAATGTATAAGCTATATTTTTATCTAATTGCATAATAAAAGTTTATCTCCAATATTTTGCCACCACACATCTTGTGTCAGTTTTTTCAGATGCTCTTATGTCCTTCGGATGAATTCCTAGAAGTGAGATGGCTATGTCAAGAGCATGCCTCCTTTTAATGTTTTTGTTCCTTGGTCCAGGATAGCCATTCCGAACCCTTCCACCAATTTTTAATCCCATTGTCAGCGTCTGAGAGCATTCTGGGCTCTCGTTCTTGATGTTTCCATCTTCAAAGTGAGCCTTAATGCTTTTTTGGCACAGCCTGGAGCAGGAGATGACATGCAGGGAAGAAAAATTACATAGAAGGCTTTGATCGCCGGAGGAATTGCAGCTCTGAGCTCGGCTTCGGACCACACGGCATAGAAATGAACCTCTAACATTCTGAGCGCAGCCGCTGACCTTGTTCTGTCCCCTTGTTGGGCCAGCATCACGGCCGCGCTCTTCGGAGGGTTCACGTGTAGCACAGCTATGTGCTGCCCGAGCTCCTTGGCGATAAACCAAAAGGGAATCGTGACAGTCACTTTAGAATATTATTACAGTTTACAGCCAGAGGGCCCGAGAGAAGCTCCTCTACGTGCCCATCTCGGGAGAATGGACCCCTCGCTGTGCTGGGCAGTGACAAGCCGTCCGGCCCCCGGGCCTTTGCACCTGCTCTCCCCACTGTCTCGGGTGCTCTGCCCCCCGGAGTCAGCCTGACTCACTTCACCGTTTCAGTCTGTTCGCTTCAGCCTTTCTTCAGAACAGATTTTTCTCACCCCCTGATTTGAAGGAATGAAGGTGGAGTGATAAATTCAATCTTTCTTCCCCTCATAAATAATTGAAAACTACAGTCAAGACGTTAGACGGTGGCTTCCAAGGATCATTTAGATTCTGACAAAAGTCCGTGTTTTCTTTTAGTCTAGGCTGGTTTGTCGCTTTCTTATATTGCAGACCTTGTGCTCATTTTTAATTAGGTGGCTGTTTAGAGACGGACACTGACACCGATTCCTACCTCCTTATAATGTCCTTTAGCCAAGTAGTCATTTTATGTTCATAACAATTTTTTTTAGGTAAGTTCCACTTTTAATTAAACTGAGATCCTTATACCCAGATTAACTAGTATGACATCATCGAAGTTAAATGTGATTAAGTTGCGATTGAAATCGTTCTTTTAAAATCCTTAATCTCGACCTACTGTTATACTACAGGTTTTGTAAGAATATAAATTTCTTCTTCTTTGTATCCTACTTGTCCACCTCTCTGATCATAGTGAGTGTTTTTGTCTCCTTTTACCCACTAATATTTGAGCTACTGGCATATTCAGAAATTACCACAATACAAAAAAAAAAAAAAATGTTTCCTGCTGTTGTTATAGAGAAATTGAAAAACAGAACAGCACCAGGAAAGCTAATTTATACACACACAGTGGACTGTCTTCATCTCAGCTTCCAAGGTGCTCTTGGCCTTTGACAGAGCACATGCATTTTAGGTTTTTGTTTATTGGCTTGAGAAATTATATCAACCGTGAAATTTAATTTCCAATTAGTCAATCTTCTAGGTTTTCCCTGAGCCCAACAGTGGGACTTTTTGTTTCTTGGTTTATGGAGGCTTTTGTCTCAAATGCTCTCTTACCTTTTCATACAGATCCTTCTGAATGTTACTGATCTTTAGGAATTATTTTGATAAATTCCTTCACAAAATCACACATTTTAAGCCTACGTTGAGCTAGTCAATCTCAGAAAGCATGAATTATTTGCTTTAACTTAAAAATATTTTATATGTATATTCATATATAGGCCAATAACCATGAAATATCTAAACATTTATACACAGTTATGTTATGTATACATATTATGTATATATGTAATTATATGTATACAAAAATTCTATAATAAACACCCAGCAAACCAATAAGCAGATTTAACAAATGTTAACTTTATGCCATTTTTATTCAGAGAAATTAATTGAAAGAAAGTAAGAAATTACAGATACATGTAATGCCCTTTTGCGCTCACTCTCCATTTCATTCCTAATCTTAGTTTCCTGTGCAGACTGTGAGATCACTGATTAACATATATGGTGCTAAATATCCTATAAAAGGTGATAGATAACTAAATAAATTTCCATCAATAATTCCAGAGATGACATGTCACAGGGAAGCACTGTTTGAGTGGCCATGATATTTTCCAAGATTTAAAGTGGTCACACGTAGATCTCGTTTGTTGTATTATACTATTCTACAGTAATAAGACATTTTAATGTGAACATTTAAAATTTGCAACTGCTAGAATTGGAAGTTTGGCGTCATAGGGACTTTCATGTTAAAATGGATTCACGGTTGCCCGCGGATCTACAAATCAGCCCTAGCATTTCAGTCCCCTCCCCGGAGCCTGTGGGCTTCTGCATCCCTGCCTCCCAGCTTGCCCGCCCTGCCCTCTGACCTTGGGGAAGGTTATCTGAGCCCGGCTCCTGCCCTCTGACCTTGGGGAAGGTTACCTGAGCCCGCCCTGCCCTCTGGCCTTGGGGAAGGTTATCTGAGCCCGCCCTGCCCTCTGGCCTTGGGGAAGGTTATCTGAGCCCGCCCTGCCCTCTGACCTTGGGGAAGGTTATCTGAGCCCGCCCTGCCCTCTGACCTTGGGGAAGGTTATTTGAGCCCGGCCCCTGCCCTCTGACCTTGGGGAAGGTTATCTGAGCCCGGCCCCTGCCCTCTGACCTTGGGGAAGGTTATCTGAGCCCGCCCTGCCCTCTGACCTTGAGGAAGGTTACCTGAGCCCGCCCTGCCCTCTGACCTTGGGGAAGGTTATCTGAGCCTCGGGATTCTCGCCTGGAGACCCGGCCAGCGGTTACCTACCACCCCCGTTTGTTTTGACAGTTAAAGCTGCTGGCAGCGGTGACTTGGCTTCGAACACTGTAAGCTGCTCCGCGGTCTTGTCGCTGTCCTTAGAGTCTCCTCCCACCTTCCTCCTTTGCTAGCACAGCCCTTGCGGCGATGGGACACTCCTGGCCCCCTCAAGCCTCGCGCTGATCTCCCCCAATTTCAGCGGGACTGTGCGTCCATGGGCATCCGCGCCCCTTCAGGAGGGATGCGCTCTTCCAGGGTGTTTCAAGGGCAAGAGGGACGCTGGGAAAATGCCACCGTTTGTGGATTTCACGGTTCCTTCGGTCACCGGCTAAAGGAGCTCCCTAAGTGTCTCCGAAAGTTTGAGAGCCACTTACTTAAAAACAGAGCTCGCGGCTCCTCTCGCCGAGGCGCCTGAGCGGCGGGGAGAGCGTGGCACAGGCGTCCTGGGGACCCGGGTCCCGGGTGCTCGGTCCTGGTCCAGCTCAGGCCGCGCTGCCCCCCGGGCGGCCTGGGGTCCCCGGTCCTGGTCCAGCTCAGGCCGCGCTGCCCCCCGGGCGGCCTGGGGTCCCCGATCCTGGTCCAGCTCAGGCCGCGCTGCCCCCGGGGCGGCCTGGGGTCCCCGGTCCTGGTCCAGCTCAGGCCGCGCTGCCCCCCGGGCGGCCTGGGGTCCCCGATCCTGGTCCAGCTCAGGCCGCGCTGCCCCCGGGGCGGCCCTGTTTCGCGGCGACATTACGGTGGCGGCGGCCGTGTTTGATGCTAAGGGCGATCGATGGCAGCTGTCCTCTCCAGCTCCTAGAAACAGCGTGAAAATCGGATAAGCTGTTACACACGTACCCATGCGCCTGTTTGTAAATCTCACCGCAAGGAGGGTTTTTTTGTTTTTGAAATTATTTTGAAAATTCCCCCAGGGCATACATGCCGTCCCCAAATCAGACAGGCTCTCCTAGGACGCGACACAGAGGGTGGGTTAGGATCCTGCAAAACCAGCCAGCACGGGGCTTCCCTGCGCAGGACGCTCCCACGGCCCTGGGCTCCGTGGCCCTGAGCCGCACGCTTCTGGAAACAGCAACGAGCCGCAAGCTGCTGTGGGAGGCAGGTCAATGGCAAACGGACTTCCGCTGAAGTTGAGATGCTTTATTGCAGTTTTTTGAGAGCAGAGGTTTATCTATTAAAACGTGTCTTTATACAAGTTCATCAGCGAGGATCGTTATAGTTTCCCTAATTGAACTTTTAATTAGACCGCAGAGATGGTGTTAAATGTTCCTTTGATTATGTGTTGAGCACTGTGACTTGCTGCCCGGTAGACACGGCGGCCTCGACGTCAGCTTCCGATCTCCCGACGGCGCCCAGATAAGGGCGATCTCATCAGCTCCTGCCCCGGCCACGCTTCACATCCGGGCCCCAGAGCTGAGAAAATGGATTTCAGTCGTCGGCGCAGTTTAGTCTATTCATGGAGACAACTTAAATGAGTCACAGTATTTAGGAAAAGCCTCTAAAATCCATAATTATGAACAGCAAAAAATATCTTCAATATTTGTTTAAAAAAGACCGTAGCATTAAGAAGAAAAATTATAACTGACACTCGAAAGAAAAGTTTGTGTTCTTGTCAGTCTCCAGTGAGTTTGCCAAGAGGAAATGTCAGTTACACGCCGTTTCTGCCTTTGGATGTTTGCTTCATTATTGACATAATCAATTATTTGTTCTGTGGCTCAAACTAATTAATCTTTTCATAAGAAAAGCATCTTGGAGTTGTACTATTCGCCTAATGCTATGTGCTGATAGCAAACAAATAGAAACCTGCCTGTGATGATGAAATGTGGGTGGTCTGATGTTAAAAGATGGGTGATTAGAAGTCTGTGAAATCCAGTTATCAAATTGCTAGGAGGCCTTGGAGTGAATGGCATGACTGATCGAATTTAATGAATCGTGAAGAAAAACGTGGGAAACACTGTTGAATCCCCTTTGTTGGATTTTGATTTAAGGGTGAATTGTTAAAATCGGAGTCAGGAGACATTCTGGGCTCGACTTACCCAAGATCTTTGGGTCCAAAATAGTTGACCAGGAAACCTGTATTGAAAACGCAATGCTGTGGCATGTGTACACATTTACGGCAGGGTGGAATTATTTAGTCCTCAAAAGAAGTCTATCGTGCATGGGAACCTGGCCGCATCAGAAAGCTTGGGCCCGGCCAGGTGGCTCAGCTGGCTGGAGCATCATCTCCTATACCAAGGGAGGAAGGAAAGGAGGGAAGGGAGGGGAGTGGAAGGAAGGCTGAGGAAGGAGAGAAAGAGAGAGAGAGAGAGAGAGATCGAGAAGGAGACAGAGAAGAAAAATGTGTTGTTCCCAGACAGTGAGGTAGAGCAGACTGCATTAGTATTTCTGTTGCAGCCAAGGCTGACAGCTGGCCCTGGTCTCCTTTGGGAGGGGATGTGGGTTATTTCTGCGGCATATAATCTCTACAGCCCCCACTCTGTCGCCCCTGAGAGTTCTGTCGGTTCCTGTCTTGGCAGAGTCCTTAATGCCAATTCTAAGCTTGTGCTTAATTTGCCTCTGAAAGCTCTTTGCTCCGGCACAGATACACGCCAAAAGCAAACGGGTGGATCCTTCTCATAGCCACGTGTGGGTTGGATCAAACAATGGAAGGAGTGGAGATCGCTCTGAGAGGGGCCGATGGTGGCAGGAAGAATGGGGGCATCAAAAATTCACATTGGGATTCAACTCTGAAGTAGAGTTGAGGCATGTTGTGGCTGATTAAATGTGAAAAAAAATCTAGGGTTGAAATATTCTGAAATTTCTACCTTAAGTTTTAGGAAAGATGTGTAGGCCATTCATCTAGATAAGGGGCCTTTGGGGGAAGCTGGGGGCGTGATGATGGATGCTTTGGGGCACGCGGAAGGAGCGTGACCTGACACCCTTTATCACAGGGTTGCCTCTCTGTCACCTGTAATTGAAAAACATGTCATTATTCACGGCCCAAGCTCAAGGGTTCTCTTTTCTATGGCACCCGTTCTATTGTCGCATTCCTGATCGAGCACCTGGATATTAACGTAGTCAAGGGAACAGCAATTAGCTGAAGGGGAGCGGAAAAGGCCACCCCCAAATGTGCCACTTTGCCATGTGGATTGTTTTGACCTGAAGGCAATCAAGACCTGGCACATTCAAGAAAAAAAAACCTTTTACCTCTCCTTTGACTATAAAAGAATTTAGGTAGGAAACCTGGCCCAGACAGAGAGCTATTTCAGAGATAGCTTTTTATCTGAGCAACGTGCCTATTTGTCAAGACAAACATCTAATTACCCGACGGCTGCTCAGCCCTGCATTTGGGCTCCTTATCTGTGTGGCCCCAGGCCCTGCTCGGGTTCCCTCGCTCAGGACGGCAGATAAGCCTCAGTTGCCTGACTACTTCTTTACTTCATTGATTTTAGAGAGAGGAAGGGAGAGGGAGAGACAGAGAAACACGGGTGTGAGAGAGAAACACTCATCAGTTGCCTGGCATGCCCACCCTGACCTGGGACCGAGCCCGCAGCCTGGGCATCGGCCCTGACCTGTAATCCAGCCGGCGACCTTCTGGTGCACGGGAAGGCCCACCCAACCGAGCCGCACCGGCTGGGGCCTGCCTGGCTACTATGGATCTCATATTTTTATGGGGCTCTCTCCCATACATATGAAATAAATTTCTTTCCCTCCCGTTAATCTGTCTTATGTCAATTTAATGATTAGAAGAGCCAGATAACCTAGAATAGAAGAAAGAAAAATTTTTCCACCCCCACAAAACTTTATGATGAACTTTACTGAAGAGGATGCTATGTAATGAGAACTGAGGTTGTGTATACCCTGAAAATCAACACATGAAATGCGTGTGTCTTCAAAAGCACTAGAGAATTACAAATAAATAAATAAACCAAGGCAGGGCTATTTTGCAGATCTCTCTTAAGTACTTGGTCCTAATTAGAGAAGCATAAATTACATATATATACAGTTATAAAGCACACTGTTAAATTCCTGTTTTCTGAAAAGTAAAATGTTGGCAATGAAGATTTTTTTTTTCTTCTTTTTTAAGTTTCTTGCATGGCAGTGACTTTGATGTCAATATTCAATAAAGCACCTTCTGGTGCTTTCGATATGAAATGTGATTGCTATTGAGCATTAAACAAAGGATGCTGGTAATTTTATGACCATTACGTTTTAGCTTTTCATGCTCAAACAAGGGTAATCAAATCTCATGCTTGAGAAGTGGAGCTGATTGTCACAGGGAGAAGCACCCTGCCACCAACGGGGTGATTAGAGGGACCTCAATGGGCTGCTTCACCTCCCGGGAAGGGTAGGCTGAGTCATTGCAGCCCATAAATGCAGCTCTGGGCTCATGGCTGATGCAGCTGATCAGATCTTGTGCTCGGATGTATTTGCATTATATCCCGTTTAAACACCATGTATTATAGTTCAGCTACGTTTCCACATTTAAGGAAATGAGCTTGAGACTCCCATCTGCTGCAGAATAGACGGGTCTTCTGAGAATAGAAAAGAATGAACCACTCTTTTCCCTGATTTCACATTTCCTTAGAGTGAGACGTGTTCTTGCGTCTACAGGATTCTCAGCAAAATGTCTGCTCTTATGACTTTTAAAAAAAATCTCTCATACCAATACAATTCTTGAACACATCTCACTGGAGAAGAGGGACTCTTCCTATTCTCCAAAAAATGGTCAAAGCCTGCAGAGACACCAAATAGGCGAGAAAGGTATGCAGAAATCAGCACCATGCAATCCAGAGGTTACCATGGAATTTATTTTTATAATATACTAAAAATAAATGATGCAAGAAAAAGTATGCTGATGTTTGGCCTGGCTCTAAGCGTGGCTGTGAGCTCTGTGTGCATACCTGTGATGACAGGGTATAAAAACAGGCACCACCCCTCGCAGGGATTTTTTTGTGTTAAATGTTAAAGGTGATTTTGCCAGATAAGATTTCATTGTGGGAGTCAAAGGGCAATTGCACAATCTATACAAAAAAAAGTCTATATAGGTACAAAAACGCATCTAATCTTACTACACATATTTAAAATGTAAAAGTTAAAATAAAGCACAAAGTGAAAACTATGTGGGAAGTTCGGCATCTACACTAAAATACTGAACTTCTCCACCGTTTCCTGCTTTTCTTCTGTAATTAGCTTTTCATGTATCAGATGATTCCAAGGTTAAGCAGCAGCTCAGAGGAGACCAGTAAATTGATATTGGCCACCATTATAAATGTCAGCTCCCATCCTAGGTACCTTAGCATTAAATGAAGACCATCCTCAGTCAATACCTTAATACACTTTGTCTATGCAGGGGGTGGGGAGGGTAACTGGACAGAACTGAGCTCTAACTTTAGCAAAAGAATTGTGACCTTTAATACAAATAATCCTTACAGCTAACACTTAATTTGCAATGTATAATGTACATTACATGCGTGATCTAACTTAGTAAGATAATTCTATGGGACAGCTACTATTTTCACCCATCCTACGGATGTAGAAGCTGAAGCTCGTCGAGGGATAAGTAATTTGATGAAATTCACTCAACTTGTATATGGACAGGACTCATCTACAAGTCTGTCTGAATCGCTGTTTTAATCTAAATTATTAACGACTAGCACTAAGAAAAAGCCCTTTTTTGGTAGGTCTTTGCCAGTTTCCATGGTGTAAATACTCTCGCCATGGCCAATGCAGAATTAGGTAAAATTGCACAAAGTCGACCCTTAGAGACTGTGAACCAGTTTTACCTACCACACCATTGAACCCTGACTCAAAAATTCATTATTTCCACCATTAGGTTATTCTGTAATTCATAGACAAAACAAGATGAAAGAAGGAAACGGGGGGGGGGGGAGGAAACTCTTAGGTGGGGTCTGGCCATGTTTTTCCTCTCATTAACCATATAGAAGAGTTCTTGTTCAGATCTTACTTCCAACAGGAAGGTCTATCATCGATAAAGAGAAACTCCCCAGTGAGTTGATTGTGGGCCATTTAGCTATGGGTACCGATCCTTGAGAATTAATCTGTAAGACAAGCACGTCTAATTTATTAGGTCAATCCTTACGGGGAGTAGAAGAGCGGGGAAGGGAGAGGTGTGGAAGGTTGAGAAACCTTCACTAGAAAACTCACCAGTGCCTGGGTTAGGAAGGTTTGAATCAAGGCGTAAAGGTGATATTTCACCGATGCCTACCTACCATGTGTTGTTGGCCCTTTATATTGGTTAGACCATTGACTTTTCAGATTAGTACATATCACGATGATGTTGACTTCATATATAAGCAAAATGAGGCTTGAGGTTCAAGCTAGGAAAGTAGCAGAGGACCCCTCCCTCTCAGAGTTGCCTTAATCCACATAGCATTGCACCCCTGTCCAAAAAATTAAAAACGAGTCTTCCCCGTTCACGTCCACTCTACACACACTTCGCACGCTCTCACGTCTACTTCTCTATGGATGCTGTCAGCCTTTTTAACTCTTGGTGCCACTTGGCCCAAGGTTTCTGTAAAATGCAGTCTGCTCTATTTGCAGGGAAGCTGTGCTATAGGATTCTTCCATTTTCCAATTCATTTGACGAGCGTAAAGGACACGGGGAATGTACAATTATATTTATGAGAAGATTGATTTTTCTCCACTCTGGTTTTCATTCCCTGAGTCTTCAAAAAATACTCTTAATCTTTCCACTTACACGTCTCTGTGTTCATAGCGTCATACTCGACTCCAAGCTCTGTGACAATGTGACCTCATTTCTTTAATGAAACCTTGGTCTCCGTGTGAGGCCTCCCTTCGTTGCCCTTCTCTCTCTCCATCCTCACTGCCCACCTCACAACCTGTAAATAAGTGTAGAGCATGCGCTCAATAAATGGTGGCCACCTGGTCGAAATGAGCCTTTAGTGATTAAATATTGAAGAGAGGGAGGGGAAAACTATTAAAAATGCAGTGTATTTTAATGGAATCATAGAATATGCTTTGGCAGGGAACACGGAGAATATCTGTTTTAAATTTTCTATTGATAACCAAGGAAACTGAGAACAGGGAAGGTTTTAGTCTTATCACACATTACGTTTAGGATTATGTCGCAATGAATTAAAGATTTCAAGCTGGATCTTTTTTTAAAGGACTCAAAAATATGTGCCATTGTGAAGAACAGTTTTTTGAGGTTACATGTATTGGGGAACAAATAAAATGCAGAAACTGAATCTTAGAGAGGTTAACTAAGTCCCCAGTGGTCACCCAGATCATCACTGGCAGAGCAGGTATACAGATTCATACCTGACCCCCAAGCCCGTGAACTTGAGCTTGTTGCTAAATAGGAACATCTTGTTAGTTTGTTTTATCCAGCTTTATCTGAATTCCAGCTTCAGCTTGAATTCATTCTAGATGGTTCCGAATGGCCCCAGGAACACCTATGTGAGGCATTGACCTTGACCCTGTTCCCCAAGCACAGAGTTCTCTGCTGATGTCTCTTCCAAGGTAAGTGCTGATGTCAGAAGTCTTAGATACATCATCAGAGCTCACCGACGGATACCCAGCAACGCAGATGCCTGCCAGACACTTCAAATCTGCCAACACTCACTGTCCAGAGAGCCATGTCCCACCCAAGGAGGCAGAAGCCTCAGGTCCCCGTCACCTAAGGGTGCGGAGAAGTTTGCCTCCAGCCTTTGCCTGGAGGGCCTCACGGAAGCTGACACCCTCACCACGCTGGGTGTGCAAAGTCAGACTATCACAGTGTTCCGAGGGAGGAGCAGTCAGGGGCTCAGGCCCCTGGGCCTCCTCTGCTCAGAAGAATATCTACATCCCAAGTCCAGGCACCCCCCTTCGGGTGGCTCCTTCTTGGGGCCTCCCTGAGCCACACGTCTCCAGTCCAGCTCAGGGTTCCCCCCCGTCTCTTCCTCTCTCCTCCTTCCTGCACCTTCCCCCCTTATACAAAGGCTGGGGCCTTTTGTTAGGGCTCCCTCAGCAGTGAGATGATCCCTCCTCGCCATCGCAGGTCTTCTGACCCCCGGCAGGTGCCATCCAGCCGTGGAACCCCGAGGAGCGACACTTCTCCTTGCTCTTGTCTTTGCTCTTTTGTTCTAATTTTGCTCATTAGATTCCACATAATAGTGAGACCATGTGACATTTGCCTTTCTCTGCCTGGCTTATTTCACTCAGCATCATGATCACCAGGTCCCTCCATGCTGTCCCAAAGGGTAAGATTTCCCCTCCCGGGAGCCTTTGACGTGAATGCTTCTGAAAGGTTCTCCTCCTGAACCCCCTCCTGACGGCTCCTTCTGTTTTCACTGACGGCTGCATCGCCACCCCCTCACCTTAGACCCCGCGGGCTTGAGGCTGGAGCAGAGGCCAATCTTCTTGGAAGGCGCTGTATTGTGTTTTAAGACATCCCTTCGCCCTGGCCTTTTCTGTCTTGAATTTATGTATGCTTTTCACATTTTCTTGCCTCTGGAAAAGTTCTGACCTAGAGTTTTTGTAGAAGAGATGTGCCCAGGATTCTCTGGTTTGTTTGTAGTCCACAATTATCCTGTTAGGTACAGCTATGCCCAAATTCACACAAAAAATCAGCTCCCATGAAACCTGGATCCCTGGTATATTCATTAATCAAAAATATCCTATTCTTATATAGCATTCCAGTTTATAAGGCTCTTTCATTTTGTTTTCCCATTTCAGCTTCAAAACAAGTCATCAAAAGAGGTAAAGAAATAATCATTTTCTACCTTGCATATGATGGGACCAGGCTCGATGCCATTTAGCTCCTAGCTTATGCCCCATGGTTTGTGAATAATGGGCTCTGGGTTTGAATTCAGTCCTGCAAAATAAGATCCACTTTTCTTTCTACTTAACCATGCCATGCTGTCTTCAAAATGCATGGTTTCCAGAAGCTAAAATAAGAAGCAGTGTTGATTTAAAAAAAAAAAAAATGATAAGTTTGAGAAGTGTAGGTTAGCAGGGACGACTGTGTAAAATAGCATATCTCATTTATCAGTCAAGACCCTGTGCAGAGCCCCACGGAGAGTTCACAGCACGTGGAAGATGCAGTTTCATCTCAAATGAAAAAGGAATCCTGAAAGTAAAAAGTGGACTCAGACCACAGGGACGTACTGACTGCACCCATGATCATGATCCTTGACTGTCGGGCGGCTCCAGGAACTGGGTAACAGATATAACAAGTGCAGCTAAACATGCACTTTGAGGTGAAAAAGAACGATTTTGAATTTCGCAGCTCGATCTTGTTTCTGCAATTCAAGTCACAGGAAAAAGTGTAAATTAGTAGACGCTGTGATTGCCCTAGGACATCTCTTCCAATCTAAGTTTTTGCAACTCCCTCTGGTATTTCTTGGTCAACCTAGAATACAAGTATGCCACTCTGGATAATGCATATTAAATCAAGCCACTATTTTATTAAGTATGCATACAGTAAAAATGCAAATGGGACATTGTGAAATGAAATCACAGAAAATTAACCTCAGCTTTAAAACCGCCTTCATCTTACCTTCTGAAAGCACATGTTTAAAGTATGTCCAACGAAACTCATGATAAAAAGCGTGAGCCACGTGGGTCCTTATAGTTGATAATTTAAGGGTAGATGTTAGGTAATGTCTCCTTCCACAAGCACTGTTTTTAAACATCAGTTGTCCTTCCTTCTGGCAGATTGGAAATCATGCTTTAGACCGAAGGCGCTGAGAATCGCTGGCAATACCAGCTCCGAGAACTAATTAGAGACACTGTTTCTCGCATCTGCTCGGCTTTCTTCTCGGCTCTCGTCTACAAAACCACACATGCGATCCATCTTAAACTCTTTATTACATAACAAAAACGAGCTTTGCAGAGAAAGAGGCGTCTGCTGCTCAGCTATTCTGGTGACCGTGCTAAAGAGATGGAACTGAGCAGACGATCTCCAGCGATCGGGGAGTGGACTTACTGATGGAAACGAGGCCCGCTTCACCCCGTGGCCCCGGGCTCCAGAGGGGCAAGGTGGCAGGGGCCGTGTGCGAGGAAACCTGGGTTCTGCTAGGGCCACGTCCAACACGGGCCCCGTGGGGGCTGAGGCGGTGGTGGGAGAATGCCCTTGGCCTGGAAGAGGCCTCGGGCCCCTTCAACGCCATGCAGCCCGAGGCTGGCTGGCAGCTGTCCCCGAGAGCCCCAGCCAGCACGCCTCGAGGGGCCTGGAGCGGCCGTGTCCCCTGCGGGAGGGAGCCACGCACAGCGCCCCAGGGCGAGCAGCTCCAGCTTCGGCCGGGCTGAGGGCGCTTTTCTTGTCGCTTTCCTTTCCTTTATCTTATTGTCCCTTTTCAGCCAGCTGCAGCCAGTGGGGACGCAGGGGACCTGGGAGGGGAGGCGGGGGGCGAGTTCTCTGGCGGAGGCTGGAGCCCGAGGGCATGGCAGCCAGGCCTGGCTCCTGCGCACCAGGCCTGCGGCCCAGCGTCTCCATCATTGTCGTCGAGGAGAGGGGAGGTTGGAGTGGAGTCGGAGTTGTCCTGGGTCACGCAGCAGCGGCCACTCAGAGGATGGGAGGCAGGAGAGGAGACAGAGAAAGACGTTTGGGCGTTTTTGCTGTTTGCAGAGCAGCTGCGTCAGAGTCTTGTTGTGGGCAGGTTGACACGGACTGTGTATCTTCCTCAAAAGCCAAACGAGTCACCGAGTGACCAGGTGGACGCAGAGGACCTCGGTCGTTTTCTTTACGATGAGGTCAAGGAACGTACCCAGTCTGTTTTGCCCCTTAATCGGGTGACATTTTGGGGCAACATGGGAAGGAGTCGTGACTAAGAGGGATCGAGAAGGTTTTTATTTGTTTGTTTTTATTTTTCCTCTAGAAACCGAGTATTACCCGAGGGGGATATTTAGATTATTAAAACAGGTCATGTGAACGAGCGCATGGACTTGGACGTGAGGGCTCAGGAAAAAGACATGGTTATCCACAGGCAAATCCACCATATTCCACAGCCTAACTGAGGGTCGGTGACCTTCTGGGGCTCCTGCTTGAAGGAGGTAATAACATCTCTGCAGATATGCAGAAGTTGTGCATTTTCATCAATATGTGTCTAGAACACAAACACACAGGCTGTTAGGATCTGCGATGACAGACTGGATGGTTTCACGGGGATGTAAATACAGATGGGAGCGCTTCTTTTAATGGCATATTGTTTCATTTTTTTGTCACGGATTGAATGTATTATTTTCATCATTAAAACCTGGTTTAACTGTCAACAGTAAAAAATCGGGTTTATATTGAAAACTTTTATATAACGTGTAATCTCAGTGCGCTTTTTATATTTAGATGAACAATGTTTTCTTTTGAGCAATTAATACGAAATGATTAGTAATTAGTTGTTACTGGCTACTTGGCTTAGCTGTTTCGATGTCTGATTCTGTTTTATTAGAAAGCATAACAGGCGAAGCACCGTCCAGTTATTCACAGGTCGTGCCCTCCGGTGGTATCGTATCGCACTGAAACCAAATCTCCAAGAGCGAGCTCTTCTCTGTAACTCGTTTTACGTGTTAGGCGTCCAAGGCTCTGCTTGCTTCTAGTTTCTGTGTGTGGCAGCTTCGTGAGAGACAGGGAAGGACGTACCCGCGGACACCAGCCACTGGCTCCAATTCTGGGGCTGAACAGCCTCCGAGCAATGCAGCTCCCAGATATTACGTTTCTATGGAAAAGAAGTGGGTGAGAGAGGCCAGCCCCCCAAAAAAACAGACACATAGGTCTGTGTGAATAACACCAGCCATTTCTATGCAGCACAACTCAGGAATTCCACTTACAAATAGTGTTAGTTGACTTGGGGGGATGTCAAATTTTATCCAAAATTGATGGAAAAAATTAACCACCATAGTATCCTTACTTTAATTCAAGACTGTTCGGCTCATCATGGTCCTGGAACTGTCCCTGCCTGGCCTCCCTGTTCTTCCCTGTCCTAGGTCATTCTACTTTTATTCTTGTTTCACTCCTTTCCTTCGACGTGGCAACGGAACCCCCCAAAACTGCCTTCCTGCGACCACCAGTACTGTGGAATCAATCACTGCAACAAACACACTATATCCCTTCTTTTACTGGACCTCCCCACAACCCTCACTCTTGTCTACGTGACCTCTTGAAATAAGTTCTTTCTTTGGGGCCTCCATCGTGACATCCTCATGCTATTCTTTTCTGGGGACCTCTCTGACCTGTAGCTCTTAGCTTCTTTTTTTTTATTGATTTCAGAGAGAAAGAGAGAGGGAGAGAGAGAGTGAGAAACATCAATGATAAGAATCATTGATCAGCTGCCTCTTGCACACCCCCTACTGGGGATCAAGCCTGAAACCCTGGCATGTGCCCTGACCGGGAACTGATCGGTGATCTTCTGGTTCATGGGTTGATGCTCAACCACTGAGCCACACTGGCCGAGCCCTCTTAGCTTCTCTTGCAGGCTGATTTTGCTTCCCTCGTTCCCAAGACCATGTCCCTACGCATTCCGACATAAGCGCGGGGGACCTGAACACAGCACTGCAATGCTTTAGGAAAAGTTGCAAATTGCTTAGCATGCCTTGTATTTACCTCTAGGAGTTTACCTCTCTGCCATCCTTGAGTTCTGTGTTTTAGTTACAATGATATATATATAGTTTTTCATTTTCTTGCATGTCCAGGTCATCACACATGACTAGAAAATGCTTTTCCATAATTTTCTTTGGTATTTTTCCAAGTTCCAAATTAGAAGATACTCCTGTTGAGAAATCTTCTGTTTCTTTCCTGCACTGAGTCTGTAACCCTTGCTCTGGACGCCCAACAGACCTCGCCTTCCATTGAGAGGCTTGTTACATTACTTTATTATGTAAATTGCTTGTTTAATTGTTTCCTCTCTAGACAACCAGGTCATCATGGAAGGTTTGTGTCTCTCTGATCACCTGCACTACCTCCAATACTTAGCATAGCACCTGGAACATAATAAACATGGGTCATGAATACTTGTTGAATAAAAAATGCATTAATATTTTCCGGACCGAGCTGGGATGTGCAGTCTAGAGTGAATGGGGAGCTAGAACCTTAGAGTGAAATGAGCCAGTAGAATTCGATAGCCATGGTAACATATATCTTGCTCCTTCCACAACTAAATGGTTATGGTGTGTTTTATCTTTCCTAATCTATTTGTTCCACCACATCTGACTTACCCATTACATAAACCCAGTGCCTCTGGATATTGTTTTCATATTGATTGAAAACAGCAAAATTTGTAAAAACAATACCACAGTGTTTGCCCCAAATCGTCTTTACGTAAAAAAGAATAGCCTAAATTTTAATGTTTTTGCTTTTAGAAAACACATCTCCTGGCCATTTAGGAAGGAGTCGGGCATGTGTTTTCTTCACTAACACAGAAGTGCACACAGTTACTTGCTCTTTAGCAATATATCGGGAAGCGACTATAATCCACAGTCCATTTGCTTTCGTCGGTCAACATAAAACAAAGGGTAAGACGCTTACCTACAACAGATGCCAAGTACCATGTGCGGGTAGAGACGGCCTGTCGCACCGCCCAGGCGGCTGTGTGCCTGGCATCCAGCGAGCCTCCCGGAGGTCGGATGCACGTTTCCTCCGGCTTCACCGCTCGCCCAGGGATCACTGGGAGCCAGAGGCGCAGGCGTCGCCTTTGTCACCTTCACGGCTGTTTGCTTTCCCTCCAGGACTCACTGCATTCGCCCCCCAGGGAAAAGACAGAGGGAGAAAGCTTCCCGGCTGGGGAGGTATTGGGGGAGCTCCGGCCGCCTTCCCCTGCAGCGGGCGCGGTCCCCGAGGGGCGCCGTCGGCCGGACAGCAGGCCTGCTGTGCACAGCGCTGCGCGGGGCTGCGAGCTGGCAGGGCACGCTGGCCTTTAAACACTCTGACTCTGAAACGCCCCGACGGATGGACCCATGAGCTCTCCCCCCGCCAGGGCTGCGTGCGATTTTCGGTGCCGCTCGTAGGAAACCCGCCTCTACCCCACGCGCGTCTTCATGAGCCGCTGTCCCGCTCCGGGAAGGGGCGCCACGCGCTTTGGCGACGGGCTGACGTCTCACCGCTGCTCTTTGCGCACGTTCCCTTTCGTAGAAATCGGCTCCGGCGAGGCGGCCCTGCTTGGCGACATCCCAAGGACTCCGTCACGGAAGGTAGAACATATTTTATACTCCTTCCACCTCAAATTCCTATTGATGTTAAAAGCGCCTTAAATTCTTTGTATGAATTTGCATGAATATTCTGTATTGTTTTGCCCTGTTTAGAAGGTAAGTTTTGCGAGAAACTGTCTATTTTGCTCTGTTTGGTTACAGCATGTTGCGTTGCCTAGAACAAAGTATGTCCTGGATAATTATTTCTGGGTGAATAAATACAAGAACAACTGCATCTTCAAAGAGGCATTTCCAATTTCTTCTAATTGATGTGTCACAAGCAGAAAACAAGGAGTAATCTTGAAAATATTCTTATTTTTTGGTACATAGAGACAGGGCGAAGCCCACTGTCAGTCACATCCAGGTAACGCCAATCCACTTAAGGTCTCCATGCTTTTTACTTTTCGGGACATCATTTTATATACGTGGATCATACAATGCCTGGCCTTAGGAGTCTGTCTTCTCTCACTCAGCACTGAGGGTGTGAGGCTCATCCGAGCCTGGTCGGTGTCAGCGCTTCTCTCTTTCTTAGTCCATTGTACGAACAGACCGCGTCGTGTTATCCATTCACCAGCGGGTGGGACACTTGGTTTGGTTCCATTTTTTGGAGATTATGAATAATGCGAGCCATTTACTTACAGACAAGCCATTGTGCAGAACTGTCTTCATTTCTCTTCAGTGACAGCCTGGGGGTGGAATTGCTAGGTCATAAGGGAAATTTGTACTTAACTTTTCAAAAACGATGACGCTATTTTCCAACGTGGCTTTGCCAAAGTACATCTCTAGCAACAACATGTGAGGGTTTCAGTTTCTTTATATTCTCACGAACACTCGTTACTGCCTGTCTTATTATTTATATCCATTCTACTGGGGATGCGAAGCGGCATCTCATAGTAATTTTTGTTTGCGTTTATCTAATGACTGACCGTGTATAACTCTTCCGTCGTGTTTTGACATTGCTATAGTCGTAGGTGTGTAAAGGTGTGTTAAAAGGCCAAAGCGCGTAGCAGTGGTTTTCTCTGGACACTGAAAGTATAGCTGACTTTTATTTTTAACTTTTTCTATTTAAAAATTTTAAAATTGTTTTATAATAAAAAGAAGTTGTAACTGAAAACAATCTAGCATATCTTTCTTCTCATCGGATTATAGAATTTAGCATTAAAAAGCTATTCTTTTCCAAGATGAACTTCTAGAACCTGCTACCCCACCCTTGACAGTTGATGAGCTTGGGGCTACGCTTTCAGGACGTCCATTAATAACAGCATTTACCTTTCTGCCAAGTCTTAATTTCTCAATTGACTTTGATTCTATACACGTCAACTATTTATGGGTCAGGCTCTATGCTCGATTTCTGGCATCGATCCCAGGCATTCGATTCTTTCCCGAAGCCTATATCCCAAATTATTGCCAAGATTGGTACTGGCAGTGATGGTCTTTTATAGACTTCTGATGTTATATGGAGTTCTATAAGGCTGGCTTATGGCCTTTTCTTTGAACTAAATTTTGTCGGTGAATTAGATGCTTTTCTCTGCTGAATTTACCCCAAACTTTCAGTGTATTTCTCTCCTTATTGGAAATATTTGTCAGCCAGCGTAGAAATATAAAGCAATAGAAACATATAGTCAAGAAAAAACTGGGAGAAGTTAGAATCAGAAAACCATTTTAGATAGAGAAGAAACGTAAGTGTACTTTTATTGTATTTTCCTTTGCATTCCAAATTATTTTGAGATTCAAACACAAAATGAGTAGAGGGAAATTTGGTTACACACATCAAGGAGGTACTGATATTTTAAAACAGTGGAAGAGTGGAGGGCTTTTTTCATCTTTTTATCGAAAGAATAGTTTTAAACTACTGGATATTTTTCTATGCATTAGAGGCCTGGTTCTGTAGAAAGAGACACGAGCGAGAAGACTCTCAAAATGGACTGACAGACAGAAGCCAGGCTTTGTCTCACGATGGCATTAATCCTCTAAGCAAAGGACCGTGGGTATGAACACCCAGTGTCACCTGCAAATTGTGTGAATTTTAATTCGACTTCTTCAAGGTTGGTTCTCATAGGACCTTCATCGCTGCCGGAGCAGAAAGTGCCTGACCCAGTTTTTCACGTGTCTGTAGTAACCCAGCCAACTGTCCAACACGGAGCCGTCTTGTTAGTTAGAAACCAGCGGGTGTTGCGGGCCCTTTAACTCCTCTTTTCCGAGTATCTGCTTCATTCCTTTTCACGAGAAATTCTGTTAAGCACTTCTCTTTGTGTTCTCCACGTCTCTACAGCATTAGTGACCTGTGGATTTATTTTACCTTCGATCATCTAGTTTTTTCTTGGCTTATCTCTTGAAAGAAAAATCCATATGCTGCCGCTGACCAGAGTTTGTTTGGTTTGAGGAATTCGGGCAGCTCTTTTAAAATCTTATTAAACATGCTCCCACAGGGTTGGCTGGCGTGGGGGAGGCGGTAAGTGTGCTGGAAGACCGGTCTCTCCAAGGGCCCTGCAGGCAAGGCGCACAGACGCAGGACACGCAAAGGCAGAACCGCAGTGTCCTGCAGGTCAGAAGGCCGGTACGTCCCATCTGCCTTCGGGCAAAATCAGCCGCCCGAAAGCACCGGCCGCCTGTGCCCGCATAAGTCTCTCCCTTGGAATTCCCCTTCCCTGCTGGCGTAATGCAGCCCTCAGATAAGGAGACTGTGTTCTCAGCGCTGGCCGGGCAGCCCAGTGGGTTAGAGCGTCGCCCCGACAGGCCAAGGCTGCGGGTTTGGTCCCCAGTCAGGGCCCACGCAAGGAGCAATCAGTGTTGCCTCGATAGGTGGAGCGACACACAGACACCTCTTGCTCGCTCGCTCGCTTTCTCCCTTCCTCTCCCTAAAAATCAATATATAAAAATAAACTGAAAAAGAAAAGAAAACGAAACTGTCTTCTTCTGGGAGCTGGCTTTTCCCTTCTACCCCAGGAATTCAAAAACAGGAGTGGTGGGTCCCTGTGTTTATTGATAGCTCCCTAGGCAGGGACGGGTCTCAGCAGCTGCTGGTCTCTCTTCCCTCTCCGGCTCGGCCACGCGTCTGCTCTGTGTCCCTGTGGAATACGCTAAGCGCACAACGTGTTCTCTGAAGAGCGCACGTGCAGTTTACCACTCGAACCAGGATGCCTCTGGCTGAAAGGGGCCCGCACTGGTCAGGCGTGAGCAAGGCCAGCCGACACTGGCCCCAGCAAACCGCTGCGTATTTAACTGCCCAGCTCACCTGTGTGGACGTGATATTTTTAACACCCACGCTGCTCACCTTCACCCCGACTCTTTAGACTCGATGTGGTCCAAAACTGTGTTCTTTCCTGTTTTCCCCCTTTTTCTTCCCAAAGCACTTTTTTTTCCAATTCACTTCTACTTAATCCTAGAAGTTTCTGGGTTCTGTTTTTTTTTTTCTTTCTTTCTAAGTTATCTATAGCAAAAGCTTTCTCATGTCTTTTACATGTTCACAAAGAAAATTTGGTTTGCCCTAATAAGATTCATCACACCGGGCTGAATTCCCTTTCTTCTCACTATCTTCCCACTAATCTTTAATTTCCTTGGTTTCTCAGGCACCGTAATGATCCTAGTGCCTCGCAAAATATTTGGCTCAATACAGACTCTCAATAAATTCTTCAGGCGTGCTAGATGAATGTGGTATTGACAGCCGTCGGGGTGATACAATTGTCCAGATACTTAAACTCCCTTTTAAACTAATTAGATTTCAATTTCTCTACTGGGTTTAATACAACCCTCTCCTGGGCCGGTCTTTGTGCCATCCCGTCAATGGGGATGCATTATTCTTGTGATTTCCATCACATTTAGCAGCTTTACTCACAAATGGGGCTGCAGTCACAATGGGATGCAGTTGAAGACATATTTAATATGCCTAACGAGACGCTTAGACCAACGTGATCGTAATTTTTAAAACCGTGCCTTACCCCAAAATTATAAGCCACGGAAGGCTTTGTGCAGCATCTCCCTCCTCTGGTGCCTGGCACGGCGACTTTCGACCTGTGCCACCAGAGTTTTTAAAACATTCGGTCAGAGTTTTTAAAACACTGCCCTCTCTTCCCTCTCATTGTCAAAAAAAAAGGACAACGGCCAGCACTACAAAAGCCGTCCAGAGTTAATGAATCAAAATTACACCTATTTTTTTTTTTTTTTTATCAGATAGGCAAAAATGTATTTTTGGTGTGCCGCAGGATGTTAGTAACTAGTTTACGTGCGGCCATGAGATGAAAAGGTTGAAAGTCGCTGCCCTGGCGAGTCCCACGACACCCACCTGGAGAGCACAGGTGAGCTCGGGGCACCTTCCCTGCGCGTCCTTCCCTCCCAGGCGCGTTCCCCTCCTCCCGCTTCAAACACAGGCCTGAGCCCTTATTTCTGTTCTAGTCGCTGCCTCGGGATAACCCACTGTCCACGCAGCAGCCAGAACTAACCTGTTTAAAAATACCAACCTCACCGGTCTTTCCTCTGCCTAAACCCCAGGGTTCTTAGAGTGAAACTCTTCAGCCGGGAGGCCTTGGGTCCCCTTACCACCCTGTGTCGCCAGGTCCCGCTGTTCTCACTCTCACCCCTCCGGCTGCCATGGACTTGTATCCGGACCTCAACTACAGAGAAATTATCCCTAATTCCGGGTCTCTGCTCTTGCTCCCCTCCATCTGAAACACACCTTCCCTTCATTTTTGCACAAAAAGCTCTTTACGTAGTGCTGATATTATTTTTAATGAGACTAAATATTTAACTGTACAAACTAAATAAGCAGGGGAGGTGGGGAGAGGAGATAGCTTCTTGAAGGACCCGTTTTCAGGGGAAAGCAGGAAGGATGGGTGGGCGGGGGAAGGCAAGGCCTGGGCTGTCCCCAGTCCCCAGTGTGGACCCAAGGGTCAGGGCTGGCGGGTCTCGGGGCCCACGATGGGGTGGGGCGAGGGGTCAGCAGCGGAGAGCAGGGGTGTAGGTGTGAGTCCCAGGACGCGGGGGCAGAGCCCTGGGTCTTGGCAGCCACAGGGGCCAGCGGGCTGGGTTTCCTGGAGGCCAGGGAGGCCCCAGGGACGCAGGTCCGGCCGGGGGACAGCCCGAGGCCCCGCGTCCTCTCTCAGGTCTCCCACTGCGGCCCCGGCGCGGTGCCCGCGGGAGGGCGGGCGGCCCAGAGGCTCCTGCGCAGCGGCCCCGGCCTGGGCTCGAAGCTGGACACCGCCCCGTCTTTGGCCAGGGGCCTGAAGGCGGACGGCCTGGGCTCGGGGGCCCGCGCCTGGCCCCCGCTGTCCGGCACCTCGAACCACAGCGGCCCGTCGAACCGCCTCCGGCCCTTCTTGCACCGGCCGAGCGCCCGCAGCACCGTCTCCCTGGCGCAGGGGTCTGGGCGCCGCTCCGCGCGCAGGCCCCCGGCGGGGGGCGCCCCCGGCTCCAGGGGCGCGCAGGGTCCCCCCGGGCGCTCAGGGGGCGCGATCTTGACGGTCACCGGGCTGCAGGTGTGTCCCGGGGGCTGGGCACCCCACAGCCCCCTCAGGTGGCTCTTCCAGGCGCAGGACAGATCCGGCCCCACGGGGACCTTAGGGGGCGACCTGGAGGGAAGGCGCATCTGCCCCGCATCCACCACCCCCCCGGGCTCGGGTGGCATTTGGGGGAAGGGTCCAGGGCGGCCCCGGCACCCCTTGGGGACGCGGTCCTGGGCCTGGGTCGGGCCAGGAGGCCCCAGGCCGGGGCTCTCCCGGGTCAGGGGCGGCAGCGCGGGCTGGGGCGAGCTCAGGTAGCTGCCCATAGAGGCGGGCAGCCGGGGCCGTCAGGTAGGGATTCGGCTTCCAGAAGGTCCGATGAGTCCCGGCGTGGCGGTGGGCGAAGCTCCCAGGGCTCGGCGGCCGTTGGCACCCGGGCGCACGGGCAGCGCGAGGGCGCGGGCGCTGGGACCCCCCGTGGGCTGCGCGCGGCGGGGCGGGGACGCGCGAGGCGAGGGCAGGCGCAGCAGCAGCCTCTGTGCGCCGCGTCGGGAGGCCAGGCTGCGTCCTTCCTGCTGCTGGCAGCCAGTGTGGCTCTCCAAAGACAGGCCTGGGGGCTCTTTTCTCATATTCTCATGCCCCCTCCCCAACATCTTTTTAAAGATATCTTTCACTACTATACAGTTAACCCATTCAAACTGTATAGTTCTTTGTTTGGCTTGTGGTACATTCACAGGTATGTGCACCCACCCCCATGGCCACCTTGCAAACAATTTTAACATTTCAAAAAGAAGCCCTGCACCCCACAGCTATCAGCTTCCCATCCTGACCCCGTCCCCCGCCCTGAACAACCACCCATCTTTCTTTCCATATACATTTCCCTTCCTCCTGTTGGACTTCCATCGAAATGGAACTGGGTAATAGGCCGTCTTTTGTGACCAGCTTCCCTCACTAGCACAGTGTTTCCAAGCTCCATCCACGCTGGGCCATCCTTTCCACGGTCCACCGTTGTTCCAAGGTGTGGATCTACTGTGCCAGGCGATGGACACTCGGGTTATTATCTGGTGCCAGGTGATGGACACTCGGGTTATTATCTGGTGCCAGGTGATGGACACTCGGGTTATTTCTCCCTCTAGGTTATTATGGATAACACTGTTTTAGACATTCACGCGTGAGATTTTGTGTGGACACCTGTGTTCACTTCTCTGCAGGATTGTTGGTTCACATGGAAACTCTGCTTCACTCTCCAAGGGTCCCCCCAACTGTTCTCCACGGTGTCTGTTCCAGTTTATATTCCCATCAGCAGCGCTGCCTCTGTTTTTGGACTTGACATTTAGAGAGAGAAAGTATCATTCCCAAGGTTCCTAAAAATTGCAGATAGGATATCAACAGAAGGCCACCCTTATTATTGTAAAATGAGCACAGTTCACTTCAACGCTTTTTTAAAGACACGCAAATAACGTGGTTTGGTTTCAGCAAAGGTGACACGTGGTTTACTCCTCTAGAGTGGATGTTAATGTGACTTTGTACAATCTGTCCCTCAAGGAGACGGTGGTGGTAGACCGCCTTTCATGTTTTAGCTGACAACACTGGACCACGCTCTGAGAACAACTCCTATAGGCTTATTTGCGTATGTGTCTGACTTTAGGGTCTGGAATTTGTCAGGGTTAAACAAATTTAAGTAGATATCAAAGGGAAAGGAGACCAGCATCTGACATCCACGTTATACTGAGCATCAGTTTCCTCATTTGGGAAAGGTTTGTATAATTTTTAGGAGAATTTTTCAAAATCTAATGCATATTCAAATCATCCTGAAATGTTAAAATTCAGATTGTAATTCAGTAGGTCTGAGTTGTGGCCCCAAATTCAGCATTTCTTGCAGATCACAGGTTGCCCAAGGCCTGACGATCTCAGGCATCAGCTGGGTATTTGCTGGAAGGGGGAGCCCCAGGCACCATCACGCATTCCTGCACGTGCATTTTGAAGTTGGGGATGTGCAAGTCTAGACGCAGTGCTCTCAGTTCCAACGGCGCATCAGAGCCACCTGCAAATCCTCACGCCCTGCTGTTCTGTTTTAAATGGTCTGGAGAGGGTTCTGTGAATGCTGACTGTGTCTCTTCAAAGCCTTCCCAGTGGCTCTAATTGTCACTAGGGTTGAGAATGACATAGCCGGCTGGGCTCTGGCTTGTGAGCCTGGCCTGTATGGACTCTGGCCTCTCATTTTTGGCCAGCATTCTTTTAGTGGACATGCCTGACTGCATCTGCTTCCTCTCCTCCTTTCCCAAGTGCGCTTGCCCAAGGCTCTACTGTGTCAGAGAGTTACATTTATTCATGTAGAAGTCTAACCTTTGACGAAGAAGGGAACATCTGTCTGTTTCCTTCCTATATTAGGTGACTAAATCTCAGGACTGTGGGCTAATTCATACATTGAATCTATAGTATTGGCCTCTAAAGACAACACTGAGCAAAATAGCTGGCACATGTATTGAAAATAAATGCTCATTGAAAGAATGTCTCCCACAGTTTGGAAAGGTTCAACATTTGCCTTCCATTCATGTACTGTGGTTCCATAAGGAAATTTTATTTATTTTATGTACTTCTAGAAAGTGGTTTTGAGCATAACTCCATGCCGTTGCATTCTTTTTTGACTGAACAGTATTGCATAACCAATAGTTTATTAAATACGGAACAAAATGTGTGCTTGATGGTGTCCCATTCAGATACAATTCAATAATCCAAAACTTTCAGGCCATAAAAGGAAAATGGAGATGACATTTTATGCTGAGCCATTTCTTCCTGAATATGCAAGTGTTAAGGGCAAAGATTATGTCTCCCGAGTGCTGCCGTATACAATATCAGACTTGCCCTAGATGCTCAGCATGCTCAACACTTGTTCAATGAGAGATTCACCCCAAGGTCCTGTAAGTTAGAATTTTGATCAACTCCCTGAAAATGAGGACAGATGACAGAGTGGAGAGCCGTGACAGGTTCTGTCTGGAAAGCCAGGTCGACATGCACAGCCGAGTGAACCGAAGCTGGTTATGTTCTTGTAACTCTCCCAAATCCATAATTCAAAGTCTCACAGCTTGTATGAGATTCATCAGACAGAAAACAGTAATTACAAAGACATAATAAAGGGGGTGATTTCCAGAGAAGGCTCCTGGGTATATTGGATGTCACAGTAGGAAACGTGTTTTTGTAGCTTTTAAGAAGGATGAACACCACAGGTACTGGCATTGGGGTGCCTGCGCTTTGGCAGCCAGATCTTTTATTAGGATCATTTCAGATAGTCTCGGGCTCAACGGAAATTGGGAAGCCATCCTAAAAGGTATTAAAAATAATGCAAGTCAAGAATGACTAATCGTTATAAAGGATGCATGTTTCTTGTGGACTTGGCTACCAAAGGCATTCTCATGAATGACTCATTTGATATGAAATGAAAGGAATTAAAGGAAACATTCCTACGGGCTTTGCCTTGATCACATTTAACTTTTATATCAACAGAGTCGTATCTAATGAAAAGACAGTGAAGTTTCATCGGTTAAATTATGTCAAAATATAAAGGTTTCATAATCTGCGGCCAATGGTGTTTTGTCGTCTTCAGGATAATGACAGCAAAGAGAAACAAGGGAGCAAATATATTCTAAAGTTTATGGGTTTATGTAAAACACATAACTAAATAACTGATTGAATATTGAAGCACTGGCTACGTTGATTTACTTTTCTGCAAGGGTCCCGAATGCCAAAATACTGGGTGCTGTATTCTGTGCTGGAAAGAACTTGTTTAGCAATCTCAGGACCATGTCATTGGCTAAGAAGTTGATTGAGCAAACTTCGTTGACCAAACCAAATTTGTTTGGAAAAGACAATCCTTTTAATTTGCAAATCCAAACGATCAGTTTTTCTTTCAAATTCATTGTTGTACCCACCACCTCACTAGTTTAATCTGCAGATAGATTATTTGAATTATGTTTCAAGTTATTATTTTTTTTTAACTGTCTCAATGGGAAAGTAATAAGAGAGAGATATTTTTATAAAATTTGGAAGGTATCTGATTAAATTTTGACATTTTTCTAAATTCTGGTCCAAAGTAAAAATGATGAAATCATAGCTGTAATCGGAAATTATAATACCAATAAAACTTATTTGGCTCTGAATTATTACTCAAAATCGTGAGTTTCTTTAAAGGTAATGGGCTTGAACCAAATTCTTATAATATGTTTTGAATAAATTAAATTAAAATGAGCTTTACAACATCCACATTTTAATAAAATCTATCAAGTAGTGTAAATTAATATATTCTAAGCATGAATACATTGACTTGTTATATTTTAAAGTCAAACTTAAAAAATATGTATTTCTTTTGTCCTAAAAATATTATGTCACAAATCGGATTATTGAACTTTTTAAAGAAATTTGAGAAAATTTTCAAAAAGGGAGTGATGCTGGGAAGAGAGAGATCTAATGTTGAAGAGATTCAAGAAGTTCAGCGACGTAAAAGATGGCTGATGAGTTTATTTTGTTAATTGTTTGAATGAAGAAATTAAAGCAAATATTATCAGAAAACAACTTCAGTCCAGCGGAAGGAGGCGTGTGGACAAATTCCCCGCGGATGACAGCATGGTCGCGGGGAGACAAGCAGCAGACACCCGCCACCTGCGATTCCGAGGGGCACCGGGCAAGACACTTCCGAGACAAGTCCTTCCTGTCTCAAGGCCAAGGCAGCTTCCAAAGCTCATCTGTGGGATATAAAACGGAAAGTAACATATGACCAAATAACAACAAACAAACAAAAACCCGGAGACACAGACCACAGGATGGTGGTTACCAGAGGAAAGGGGTGGGGCAGGGAGCAAAGGGTAAGGGGGTCAATACATGGTGGCAGAAAAATATCTGACTCTGAGTGGTGGCCCCACGACGCAATATGCAGTTGATGTATCATAGAGATGTACTCGTGAAACCTACATAAGTTTATTCACCAATGTCTCCCCAATACCTTAAAAAATAAAGAATAAATATTTGTATTTTAAAGAAATTAATCAATACATTAGATATAAGCCCGAGTATTGCAAACAAACAAACTGACCTGCGCCGTGCAGTTACCAGTTGGTGCGGCAAGAATGAAGAATCCTGTTGGGCGGCAGAAGGTGATGGGCTCTAAGGAGCTACGTGGCCCCCACTGATGCTGGTCGGGGAGACATCTGGTCATTGACGGGAGCAAAAGGCAACGGTACAAGTGGGAACAGAAAACCTGGTACAGAAATTAAAATATAGGCCTCAGGGTGGCCAAAGAATCAGAATAGGTGTTGCTATAGAATGGGGTCACCTCCCCGTTTGCAGAAGACTAAGAGAAAACTGCACCATTTGCATCCTTGACGGGAAAACATCACAGATGATTTCTGAGCTAATGCCAGTGACATGGAAATAAGCCAGGCGGGTGGTTTAGAGACGGACCGTCGGGCTAGTCAGAAAAAATGCCTGCGGAATAGGGGGCAGGTCTCAGCTCCGTCATCTTGCACGTGCAGGTTCCATGCTCCCGGGCACTCCTCCTGCAAACCCAGGCCCGTGCAGCCCGGCTGCTGGCCTCACCGACCGTCTGGTTTTACAGGCCAGGAGCGTTGTTGCTGTGTCTTCAGCAAACTCGGTGCTCTGACAGGGTGGACCGCACTCACCACGGCGGTCTGCGGGGCAGGGCACAGCGCTCCAGTGTCTACAGGGACCAGGCAGATAAATGAGGGAAACGGGGAATAGGAAAGAAAACCACGTGGATAGAAACGGTTCTCTCTATTCTAGTCTCTGCGACGTGACAATGCGATTAGAAGAGAAGCTGCACCTGCCACTTTCCCGGCACCATCAAGACAAACGGCGGGGCGAGTTCCGAGCCCCTCCGAAAGGCTGGCCCTCGGCTGCTCCCACCCGACCGCTGGCGTGCACAACGGGACCAGGGCGACGGCGGGCGCCCGGGTGGCGGGAGAAGCTGAGTACGAAGGTTTGCGTCACACCCGCCCATGGCTAAGTGATGCCAGCGCTTGGTCGCAGAGAACTTTGTGCTTTCCTTTGATGGTGTTGTACCCTCTGTAAATAGATGGCCTCTTCTGTAATGAAGTTGATCTATCTCACCTTTATTTGTTCCTTTCTGTTCCTTTCTAGCCCCGGATTCAAAAGGATAATTTCCTATATTGTGCGTTTTAATCCAACTGCAAAATGGGCGAGAATAGGTTGTGCTGTAGGATTGTAATTTCGTATTTGTTTATCCGCGAGGAAAGACGATTGCAGTCTCATTCATTTAATAATCTGTCTTCCCTCTCGCTGGTTCTAATGCTACCATATTTTTAAGCACTTTATTCCTGCGTGGGATTCGGGGCGAGCTACTGTAGTCGGTTGTCTTACAGTCATACCATCGTTACCTTTCTCTTTTCATCACCGTCGCTGGAGACCGGATGGGCGGCTTTTCTCTAATGTGATTCACCATCATCATTGTTCCTCAGCGTTGCCCTGGGTGTTTCTGACCATTTATTCATCAGTACTTATTGTGACATCCTTTTGTCAAAATAATAATTAAAAAGGCTACGGGCGTATTGACTAAACCTGCAGCTGACGTACAGATGTTAGTGAGGATGTGTAGCTATTCCTCCTGATGTTGTTTTTCCCTAAATGCAACCCCTTGTGGTCTATCTGGTTTATTTATAAAGGCCTTTCACACCTTGTGTTAGATTTATCCCCATGCCTCATAATCTGCTTCTATTGTGAATGGTATTATTTAAAGGTGTTTTTTTTTTAAATCAGATTTTCCTTGTTTATAGGATCGCTGTTGATTTTTGTATTAGGAACTTGTACTCAGCAGCATAGATAAATTTCTGAGTCTTAATCGTGAGCCTGTAGAATCTGTTTTCTACAGATGATCTCAAGGAACAAGCGCTGCTTGTATTTTCCATTCGATCTATAAGCGACATGTTTCTGTTATTTCCTTATGGATATCTTTATCGTATGTGTGCTTTCTATTTCATTACTGGATTTTTAAAATTTATTTTTTTAGTATTGTCAGACTTAGGGAGAAAATAAAACAAGATAGGACACGGTTTAATGTGAATCCAGGTAAATCACTTTCTGAGAGCGTGCTCTGTGTGTTTTTGCTGCTGCTGAGACGTGTTGTAGGGCGGAGAATGGTGGCCCTCGTGGCCGGCGCCTGTGACCTTGAGGAGACCGTGTTCTGCTGCTGTCAGGTGAAGCGCCCGGGGCGTGTCCATCGCATCCCGCTCTGGGCCGTGCTGTTCCCTCCAGCCAGGGTCTGGCTGAGCTTCTGCCGCCCAGGCCTGTCGCTCCCGGTGCCGGGGGTGACCTCTGCGGCCACAACAGCGGGTTTGGATATTTCAGATCTCAGTTCTGTCGGTTTTTGCTGCGTGTACTTTGAGGCTCTGCTGTTAGGCCTACACTTGGGGGATTTTGTCTTCTTGGAGAATTAACCTATTTGTTTTTACTTAATATTCCTCTTTATTTCCGATCATTTTTATTAGTCTGTAGTTTGCTTTGTCTGAAAGTAGCCCAGCTGGCACAGCTTCTAAAAAGCAGTGTTTGTGAGGTATATATTTCCATATTTCTTCGCTTTTAATCTATCTGCGCCTTTATGTTTAAAATAAGTTTCTTGCCTGGCCGGGCGTGGCTCAGCAGTTGAGCCTCGACCTAGGATCCAGGCGATCGGGGTTCGATTCCCGGGTTGCGGGCTCGATCAATGACTCTCTCATCATTGATGTTTCTATGCCTCCCTCCCTCTCCTTTCCTCTCTCTGAAATCAATAAAGATATGTTTTTTTAAAAAAAATAAAATAGGTTTCTTGTAGGCAACGTAGAGTTAGGCCCTGATTTCTAATCCCTCTGACAGTCCCCACGCTTAAGTGGCGCCGTGGCAGGTGACGGGTGGTGCGGGGACATCCCGATGCAGTCTCCCGGCTTCTCTCTCCCGCCCTCACATGCTGTCGTTACCCAGGTGATAGAATCACCGCAAACGCTGTTACTGTTATTATTTTCACACATTTTTATTAGATACTTTAATAATAAGAAATAAAAAGGGGACATCTGTAATCCTTTCAACAATAAAGATAAATTAAAATAAAAGAGAAATGAAACGGCTCTATCGTGCCCCCATCGGTTCCTTTCCCTGTGTTGTTACTTTCTCTACAAGGCGCCAGGGTTCTGACCTGTGTCATTAACCTTCTCGCTGAAGTACGTGTCCCAACATTTCTTGCAAAACAATTTCAAAGATGTATTGGTATCGTCATAACACCGTAATAAGAACACAGCTATTTATTAAAAAATAACTCACCTTACTTTTATCCTTACCTTTACTGTTATTTTTTTACTTCTTGTTTTTATTGTTGACTCTGTCGCAGACGCCCCTCGCTTCCCCTCCCTTGCCCACCTCCCTCCAGCCCCTGCCCCGTCCCTCTGGCCAACACCACACTGTTGTGTCCACGGGCTGGGCATATATGCTCTTCGGCTAATCTCTTCACTTTACTATTTTTTAAAAATATGTTTTTATTGATTTTAGAGAGAGCGGGGGAGGGAGAGGGAATGAGATGGGACGAGTCATCGCTCGGCTGCCTGGGGCAGGCCCCCGGCTGGGGATGGAGCCCACAACCCGGGCGTGAGTCCCGACTGGGAATCGAACCAGCGACCTCTTAGGGCACCGATGGCGCTCAAGCAACTGAGCGCACTGGCCAGGGCATTATGTACTATTTTTTTTGTACTATTTTTTAAATAACTAGTGATTACCAGGTTCATATACGTCACAAGCGTCGGCATCTCTAATGGCCATCCTTTGTATTCGCAGTGTTTGCAGGTGTTGTGCTTTTGGGCTCAATCTTAGCTTCAGTAAGCCGTCAACTTTTCTCTGGGACGCAGGTAACTTTATTTCATCCAAAATCAATTTGCTGTTTGAACGCGGGCGCGTTTCGCCCACAGCGCTGACTTCCTGTGGCGCAGCAAAACCAAAAAGGATAATTTGTTTATGTGCGGTGAGGGTCTCCAAGTCTGAGCCTTACTGTTTGTGGGTAAAAATTCTGCTTTATGAATCGTTGCTCCTGTTTTTACAGTGTGATTTGGGGGAGGGAGGCTTGGTGAGCTGTTTCTTAATTTAACAGAGTTCAATATACCACCACCTGCTGCCAGAAAGCCTGTGAGAGGCTCCACCACCCTGTACATGTTGTCCTAAGAGAGGGGGGAGCTAAATGCTGCTTGGTAAGTAGGCGGCAAAGAAAAGCAAACACCACATTTAAAATCCAATTACACGAGATCACCTTTCTTGTGCATGAATTAAGTAGCACAGAAATAAACTATCTTTATTAAATTTAAAGAGTCATCAACTAATGTCAGATTTAACCATAATTGTCTGGCTATAATTTGTCACTTTTTCCCAAACTTAAAAGGGCTACGGCGACTGTCTAGCAGCCAGGCGGAACTTTACCTGCTTGGTTTCGTCTCCGGGACGGCATCTGACAAGCCCGCGGTTTATGGGCTCACGCGTGTGAGCGAGCGTGTAGGAGCTGAGAGCTGCTCCGCGCGGAAAACAAGCAGCTTAGGGCCATTTGTGCCCTCACGCGTTTTATGTCTTTGTTTTCTTGCTCGTAATTCTCAAAACGGGCAGCGGGAAGCCTGCCACAGGACAGCGTTGCGCCTCTGCCCCCTCCTGTCCCCGTGCTTTGGGCAGTTAACCCTGAGACTGCGGCGGAGGCGACAGACCTGGAGCTGCGGGCGCCCCTGGCAGCGGCCAGGCCGCACCTGGAGGGCGACGGGATGGCGGCCGTGCCCAGCACCGCCGGCTGGGCCCCCCGCAGGCGGACCGTCCCCGGGAGGCGGGCTGGCAGCCGCAAGGGACGTTCTGTCCGCTCGCCTGTCTCGGCCCCGGGTGGGCTTTGGGAACAGCGGAGACACCTGTCCTCGCACGCGACCGCTTTCCTCCCTCGTCCGCGGCAAACCCACCGCGACGCCTTGATTTCCACCACGTCTCTCGTCGCCTGTGCGCTTTCTGGCTCGATGTTCACGCCGGAATATCCACATCGCGGAATCTCGCCGCTTCCTTAACCACCCAGGGGTAGAAATGGGGATGAGAGGTTCACTTTGTCCCCACGGCCGTGACCTGGGCTGGCGTGGAAGGCGGGTCAGGACGCGCCTGTGCTCTGCGGTCCCGCAGCCTGGTCTTCGGGGCTCATCGCGCTTGATATGCGGCTTACCTCTCACTATCGCCTGAAGAATAAGCCAGGAAATAAAAGTTTAAAGTAAAACTGAGAAGCAGCCAAGTTATATTCCAAGATGGGCATTCACAGCACCTCGTTTCACGACCCTTATTCACGACCCAGATGTCCAGACTGTAACAGTCACCTACCTTGAAATCAGGAGTGAGAAATGAGGTGAGAAAACAGACATACTATTTATATTTTTTTCTCCCAAAACAAAAAAAAATGTTCCCTTCTAGTGCCCGGTGCTAGGAAGAATTGAAAGAGACTATTCAAATTTCTGGCCAAGGAAGACACTCAGAATATTCCTTCACCCTCCCCACGTCTGTCCCTCTCCGTCAGGGCCCCGAGGGGGCCCCTTCTATTGCTGCCAATAAGGTCTCTTAACAACTTTCAATGAATTCAGTTCATATTGATCAACTGCCTCTTGTGTGTGTACCTAGAGATCCTCAACCACATTCTTGACTTAAGTAGCATGGTTTCCTCTCTTTCATCCCTTTTACGTGGATTACACACCATCGGGCGTCTTTCTTTTAGTTCTAATTGCTGCCTTTTCGTCACATTTTTCATCCCAATAGCCTCCGCTATTTGTAGACAGCTATACAGTCACTTTTGTGAATCTCTGGACATGAGTGGAAAATTTATTTTTACTTTTTAAAAATGTTTTCCTCTTTAACATTTGTAAAGATGATTTGAGTTTGCTAACGGATATATAATTTTAGAATATCAGCATTGATTAAAAAAATAGTTGTGGGTTTGGTTTTGTTTTTAAATATGATGATAAAATTGTGCCAGGAGAATATCTCACTCAGGAATGTAGTTGCACAAGACCCAAATACTTCACACAAAATAGCTAGCGTCATAGATACAAGCTTTCTGGGACAAATACTGCAATCTTTCACTCAAAGCATATTTCAGTTTACAACTTAATACCTTTCCCACGGTGCGAGGTGAAATGGAACAGAGTAAGTGGAGGCATCACAAAATCGGTGGTCAACACCCAAAAAGTTCCAATCATTTGATTTAATTTAAACAATGCAAAAAGTGCTACTTTTCCACTTTCAATTATTTGAAAGAATACACCGTTTTCTAAGGAAATAGCTAATTGCTTTAACATTATAAACTGAGACAACTATCTTTGCACCTTGGGCTTGCAGGCATGAGACAAGGCAGGTGTTAGGAAAGGAGCGCTGCAGAAACACGCAGTAATGACACTTTATTACGGACCAAATGCCAACATCATAAATCACCGAAAAAATAATAATCCTACTCCACACAATCACAGCATTTTTGTAGCCAAAGATCTTCTGTTCTTCTAAACTATAACAATTAATAATTATTAATGAATCTAATATTAATGGGATATATTTTCTACCAAAAAAATGAAAAGCAGCATATTATACTAAAGAGTAAAATACATAATTAATACATTAAAATCTGATTATAGCAAGTGGATTATTCTGGTTTCTCATTTAATGAACTGATATTTCTACTTAAATTACATTATTAAGACATTTAAAAATAGCATGCTAGGCAGGATACTATATTATCATTAATATTTCAGTACATTTTATGACATTATTAGTGACAACTAAGAAGGTCTCATTACTTTTTTTTTAATCCTCACTGGAGGGTATTTTTCCCACTGCTTTTCAGAGAATGTGGAGGGTGAGGAGAGAGACAGAGACAGAGAGAGAGAGACATCGATGTGAGAGAGACACACTGGCTGGTTGCCTCTCGCATGCACCCTGACCAGAGCCAGGGTTTGAGCCTCCAACCGAGGTACGTGCCCTTGACCAGAATCGAACCCAGGACCCTTCAGGCTGCGGGCTGACGCTCTAACCACTGAGCCAAACCGGCCAGGGCTCATTACTTGCATTTGAAACGCTCGAATTTTGAAATGATTTGCCGAAAAGGGAACACGCAACGTAAACACTCAATAGTTTCCTTGTTGACTTGAAATGTTAGGAAATTTATTTTGAAATAGAAATTGAACCAGATCAGTGAACACAGAAACAGTACAAGTGACACCAACAGCCAAAGCTTGTTTTCTGGTTGCTGTTGTTTTTTGTTTTTAATGCAGCCAATTAGAGGTCCGGCTGCAGGATCGTCTACGCTGACCTTGCACCCTGCAGAGCGGAGGCCCCAGCTAGAATCACAGACAGTAATGATGTCAGCCGAGCTCCGCCAGCAGCAGACAAACCCTGACTCTTTTGTGGACCCCCCAAGATCACATTTATATTTTTAAAATGCGAGGCACGAGGTCATAGCGAGTCAATCCACAGAGCACAATTCTGGGAGAAAATGTGAAGCATCGTTTCAGCCAATGTTATGCTGTTCTTACAACTCTGATCAAAACCTGGACAACCCTAGAAATGTGGAGAAAACAACACCTTCTGGGCAATTAGCCTGCTTCCCAGGAGCCGGTTTACGTCCCTGCAGACAGCGTGGAGCAGCGGGTGACGCTCTGGGGCATCTTCCCCCAGCTCAGGTGCTCCTGAGACCCACAAGGCTTCAGGCACCCCGCTGGTCCCTGGATACAAATTAGATTCACATTTTAAATATTTTAAAATTAAGCAAATGTTTTTTCTCCTCTAATAATGCAAGCCCTGCTTTGACTTCTAGAGTTTCTCACACCTGTGTCTTGATGCTTCAAGACGAAAAACTAGTGGATATGTGGAGCTTCGGGAAAATAGGTCATCTTGCACAAAACCTTAGCGTGGTGCAAGCACAGCTGGGTTATCAAATAAGGAAAGAAAAGGCCAGATAGCGAGGGTGACAAAGCAGAGCCAGAGGGACACTGCACTGCGCACAGGACCTCTGCCCGCTTCTCCAGCCTCGGCCACTCTGGCCTTGTTCCCTCTTACGCCCCAGGCCCCCAAATCGCTGAATCTACTGTGGTCCGCGGCTGTGCCCCAGAGGCTGGGTTTTACGAAGGGCATCCCGTGGCTACGTGCAGTGCACCCTTTCCGCCGGCTGAGACTTTCCTGCCCTGGGATCAGCCCAGCGGGCTCGAGCTTCCCTGGGAACTTGTCCCAGCCCCTGTCTTGGCTCCAGCTGGACACTGTCTGAGCCGTCCCGGCAGCCTTGGCTGACTTTTGTTTCCCTGAAGGATTCCGTTCATTCTTCCCTTGTTTTTGAAATCTGTTCTGTTACCATCTTTTTAAAATTTCTAAAAACTTTTTCTTTATTGTTGGAAGTATTACAGATGTCTCCTTTTTCTCCCCGTTGTCCCCTTCTGCCCCTCACCCCCCCTAGGCCTTGACCTGTTGTCTGTGTCCCTCTTTTAAAGAATTATTATCCCCTGACTCTTGTAGCTCAACTGCTGACTCTCAGGGCACTGACACCTGAATTTGGAACCGTGCCCACTTGTTCCTCAATATAAAGTACACTCTGGGAGTAGACACGGCCGGGGAGTCCGAGATTGCAGGCAAGAAAAAAACACACGACTTCACAGGACACCAGTTCCCACCACAGTCTCATTAAAATTTCCAGATAAGGTAGAAATGTTGAACGATAAAGCTTCCGCTGAATTTATCTCGTAGCGTTCAAATTACGAGATGAGACAAATGAGTACAAATGGGCCCCGAGGGCATTGCAGAAGGTTCTCCATTCCCAGGAGCCTTGGGGGGGCGGCTGGAACTCTCGGAGGAAAAGGCAGGACGCTCGGGTCCGGGGCACGTCCGACGCGGGCGCTCAGGCTGTTCAACGCTCGCCGCTGAGCAGGAGCTGGGCGCTGCGTTTATCACCTGCTCACCTGCGATGCTGAACTGCCGTGCGGGACACACCCCTAGGCTCAGAGGCAAAGCCCGCCCCACCGCTGCTGCAGGACGGGCCGGCCGCGGCGGGTGTCGGTCCTAGCGTTGGTCAGCGTTTTGTGTTCCTGCGGCTCCTTCGGGCTTCGACCCTCAGCTCTAGAAATTCCTTAAGTGTGTCTGTGTGTCTCCTTTAAAAATGCCCCTCACGGGGTTCAGAGTTCTGTTATTTCCCTGGGGACTGGCCTCCTTGACATTTTGGAGAACAGGAGACGTAACCTCTCTGGCTTTGTGCTCGCAAAGGACGGCACAGTGGCTGTGAACAGACGTCGTGTTAGCTGACTAACGCCTGACCCACCCTTGGCTGAGAGCCACTATTATTCTGGGGCCTAGAAAACCAGCCTGGGGTGCAATCTGTCCCCGGTGTACACCCGGCCGCCGCTGGGAACAGTGCGGTTTTGTCTCTCGCCTACGTTTGGCCCCGCAGCTGGAATAAAGACACGTCCCATCCTTCCTCGGCTCCCCGGTTTTTCTTCGGACTGTCCGGATCCAGCGCGAACCTCCCGGGCCTTGACCGTTCGCATTACACTGATACACAAATACTGCATTTGGAAAGAGATTGTCATACCTTTTACTTTAAAAAACACACAACAAAACTCTACGTTTTCTGTTCTCCATACCTCAGATCCCTGGAAAAATATCAAGTTCACTCCTGAGGCTGTTGTGTCCTGATGCTGAAATTAATAATACCAGTGAGAACATTTTATAAATAATTAATTTGTAAAGCTTCTTTCTAAGGGTAGCATACAACTATTTTCGAGCTTGTCCTAGGCCCATATGAAAGAGAAATAGGCCGCGAGGCTCTGAGCTGTGTGTGATGTGGTAGAGCTGGCTCTTAGAGTCGAGCAGAGTCTCCCTGTAAAGCTCGGACAGGTCAGACCCTCACCAGTTTGTTAGAGGAAAGAGTAATAAATGGAGCAAAGGCTCCTGTTCCTAGCAAACGTTTGTTTTTATTTGCTTCTTAGCATTAAAATAAGTCAGGAAACAATAAGCTCTTTCTCCTACAATTGCTCTCACCACTTAGGCTCCAAAGCCTCCGGGTCTAATCTCTCCCCACTCCGGGAGCATCACTCAGACCTCACTGGGTTTTCCTTTCCGTAACCCTGGGGTCTCCTCGCCCGTCAGTACAATGAAACTAAGCTTCAGTCCCCGTAAAACACACCTCGTAACAATATTCCCGCCGTGCAGAATGATAGCTGATTTAAATTACAATGAGGCGCGAATAAAAGGAAGGAAACAAAAACATTCCATGAGGTTTGCTGACTGTAAAAGCTGAAGTCCAAGACCACTTATTACCAATCCCCGCTTCAATCAGCGGAATCAAAAGGCGCATGCGGTTCCGGTAAATGGCAGGGCTGAGTGCAGCTCACACCCAACAAGGGAAACTGGATCACAGGGTGTTAGAAATGAAGGGATAGTTCAAGTTACCAAAACAGTATCTCGCTGCGTCTTGAAAGAAACTCAACTCCCAAACTCTCCCCCCTCTGGACTCCTTCGGCCGGGCCCCTGGGCCGTGACAAACACGCTGGGCTCCGCGGCTCATTCCTCATCTGTGGCGACACAGCGTCACCGCAATTTAGCGGCTGAGAGACCAGAACCATCTTCTACCTGCTAAGTTTCTGTGAGAGCAGCTTGCCTGGGTGGTTGAGAGGTTGCGGCCAGGGTGCGGGCCGGGCCGAGGCCACCCATCGGCAGGCCCGGCTGCGTGGGCCTCCGCTTCCCGGGAGGTTGGCCTATGTGGCTGCGAGGCCGGCGCTGGCTTTGGAGGGAGGCGTCGCTGCACCACGTGGGCCTCTCCGTAGGGCTCAGGGTATGGCGGCCGCCTTCCCCCGCAGTCTTCTAGCGCGTAACTATTCTGACCACATCGTATCGGTGCACGGACCAGCCCTGTTCACGTGGGAAGGGCCTAAGCGATGTCAAGAGCACCGGCAGGCCAGCGCCAGTGGGGTGCTGCCATCGGCAACCGCAGGCCCGGTCCCCTCTCCCGGCGTTTTGTTTGCTTTCCTGTCTAATCTGGTTTCTCACTTCAACCGAAACCTCCTCGAATGACGACACACCCCCCACCTCCATTTTTAATCCCAGCTGCCAAGCTCCACCAACTGCAAAGCTGATTAATAGGCTGAAGTCCTTGTTGTCCTTTCTTTCCGCTCTGAACAACGTCTCCTCCGTGCGCTTTCAGAAGGAACAATGCTGTTGGGGTCTTGTCATCAGTTAACGACCATCCAGCGGCGCGTCAGTCGCTCCCATCATTCCCAGAGTCTGTCGCCCGCAGTGCAGTCTCCTGCGCCCCGCCGGGCCCTCCGTCACGTGTCCGTAAGGACAGCGAACAAAACCTCCGGGTTCTCAGGGCTTTCGCCGCGTTGACTCCAAATAAACCAGCCTATTCCGCTCAGGCTGCACATCGGCACAAACAGACCTGAGAGCTCCAAAATCGGGTTTTAATTTTACCTCCTCACATTATCTTCTTAGGTTGCTGTGGTAATTTGTCAAAACTAAGAGATCCGACGCATCGGCTCTTTTTTTTTTTTTAATATATCTTTATTGATTTCAGAGGGAGGAAGGGAGAGGGAGAGAGAGACTGAAACATCAATGATGAGAGAGTCATTGATCGAGCCCGCAACCAGGCATGTGCCCTGACCGGGAATCGAACCCCGATCGCCTGGATCCTAGGCCGACGCTCGACCGCTGAGCCCCGCCCGGCCGGGCAGCATCGGCTCTTTATCATTAACGGGCGTCCAGGCTTGATTCGGGTCACCCCTCTCTCCGTGAATGTTCTAGAAACCAGTCTACGTGCCACCTTGCACTGACTTATGTCTACGGAGAGCCTCCTCGCGCCTGTGACAGTTTCTTCATCTTTCCTTATTTTTCATAACTTTAAAATACTTTTGAAGAGTGCTGGCCGGATAGTTTGTAAAATGTTCCGTAATTTGAGCTTGAGCAAATATTTCTCAGGATGACACAGGTTTTATGAAGTTCTGGAAATAATAATACAGAATAACATCACATCATATCAGGAGACCTACGGCATTCATCTGACTGTAGGAGTAAAGTTAATCGTATCTTGGGTTTGGTGGTATTTGCAGGTTTTTGCACGGTGAAGATGTAATATTTTCCTTTTCCACACCCTGTTCTTTGGGAGAAAATAACTAAGTCCAGTCCCCACTCAAGGGGCTGAGTATTAAGCTCTGTCTCTGGTCGGGTGAAATTTCTATGCATATTATTTATTTTTTTTGTAAGGAAGAGTTGTCTCTGCTCCACCACTTATGTGCATATGTATGCATGTTAACGTATATGCATTTCTATCATTATTGACTCAATTTAAGTATTTCTTATACTTAGGTTTATAATCTTGTTAGCTCTCCCTCCGCTCAATTACTCCATCTACAACCATTCTTTAATACTAGGAGGCCTTTAATCCACTGAGTTTTCTATTTTTCCTCCAATCTCCCTTTTCTGACTTGGCTACTACCGTCTGTTATATCACTAAATTCTTACGAGCATCTCAGTTTCTCTTGCTGCATTTGTGTGCGTGTGTGTGGTGGGGGGGACGACATCCATCTGTTAAATCCACAGGCCTGAATGATTCCTCCTGCTTGCAGTGCTCTGAACACCAAGGGGAAAAAAAATTAAAAGCACTCAAGGCGCAGACTAAAAATACTGCAAATTAATTGTTACCAAAAAGAAACAAAAAAGAACAAGCTGGACTTTCAAAATTTCTGAATAATTCGACTATGTTCCTCTAATTGATTTTCCCATTTATCTGAGCAACGGCTTCTTTTTGAAAACATGCATTAGGATTTTAGGGCAGTTTCAGGTTTACAAAAAAGTTGTGCAGAAAATGCAGGGACTTTCTACGTATCCCACCCCCTTCCTTTACCCTCACGCGATTTCCCCTGTTACTAAAGTCTTATACTGGTGAGGAGCGCTTGCTGCAGTTGATCAACCCACATTTAATGCATCGTTATCAACTAAAGCCCACGGTTTACATTGTGTTGTATAGTTCTATGGCTTTTGGCAAATGCATAATATCATTTATTCACCATGATCATATCATACAAAATAGCTTTCACCTGTTCATTCCTCTCCCCTCCCGTGGGCCCCAAGCAACCGTCCACTCTTTTGTCATCTTTACAGGTCCGTCTTTTCCTGAAGGCGTATCGTTCGACTTCTTTCACTTAGCAAAGTGCGTTAATATCGCTCCATGTCATTTCGTAACTTGATAGCTCATTTCTTTTTTAAAATACGTTTTTATTGATTTTAAAGAGGAATGGAGAGGGAGAGGGAGAAGCATGGATGTGAGAGAAAACATCGATCAGCTGCCTCCGGCACGCCCCCTACTGGAGACTGAGCCCGTAACCGGGCTTGGGTCCTGACCAGGAATGGAACCGGCGACCTCTCCGTGCACGAGACGATGCTGAACCACTGAGCCACACCAGCCCTCCCAATGGTTAGCGCCCTCTCTCCCTGCCTCCTTCCGGCTGTTCTTCGGCAGGGTGCTCCGCACATGTTTGCCTTCATGTCGCAACACCCTGGCCACTTTTTCAGAAAGCAGGCTGAATCCAGTTGATTTCATTGGCAGTTTTCAGGGCCAGGGATGTACGTTTAGTTTCTCCTTGGTCTGAACAGGATGGCAGATCCAAGGTGTGACGTTTCTCGGCCAGGCATCTTCCAATCTCCAGGATCACAATGCAGATCTTTGTCTTCATACAACTAACTTGTATGATTTATGACTTTTTGTCAAAGTGAGAGGGAGAATCATACTTTTATTTGACAATAACAAAATCCATTGTTCAAAATTTATTAAATGTAACCGAATTAGTTGCCATATTTTAAAAGAAGTAAAACATCTGAGAAACAAGTTTTATTGCTTAAACATATGGTGTTTTCCCTAATGGGTGAATATATCTATATATCCAAATAAAATAACACAGAAGTTATAATGTATTTAAGATTAGAAAGTAGAGACTTTTACTACTTAAAATAATGAAACAGTCATAGTTTTATAGACTAAAAATGTACCCATTGGCAGAGTGGGAATATAGAATTGTGTCTTGGAAGAGAGTTGTTATCTCACATTGAAACAGGCCAAGAAAGCTGTGTATTGCACTGCAACCCCCTCCAGGAATTTCTTACAGGAAACAGCCATCCCTTTGGCATAACCGTCGGTATTCACTGGTGACAGTGGCTTTTCTCTCACTAACCCACTGGTTAAGGTGCCTCTGCTCCCACTAATCCAGTTAAGATGCCCCCTGGGTCTATGGTTTCTCACCTTGAGATTACGGTTATGAAAATCTTTCTGTCTGCATCTCTCTCTCATTCCATAAATTCTATCCAAAATTTCCATCTTCATAAAAAAGAACATTTCCAATGTTTCTAGCCCCCAAATAGTATAACCCTTTTCTTTTCTAGTGGGTCTTTATTGCTTTATTAAGTCCGTATCTTCTTCTTAAACTGCTTCTTGAAGTCAAGTTGCTCTTACAGTTTCCTAATGTAGCGTGCACATAATTGCTGCCTAATGAATGTTCATTGAAAACATGTTTAATGAGTCAGTAGTTAATAGGCAATGAATAGTGAAAATATGAATGACTTGGGTTTATTGCTTTATATTTTTTATATTCTGATATATTTTCTAAGATTTTCAAGTGAACACTTACTAATTTAAAATTAGAATTCAAGGGTAAATCTCTGGCAGACCCAGTTCTACTCTGTGTAACACACATTTCTTTACCTCAGCCCAAGGCTCTGTGCTGGTGGAGGGAAGAACTGCATGGAGTGGGGAAGGAGGTGGGGCTGGGAGGTGAACATAGAGTGAATTATGGTCAGAAGCTGGGTGACTGAACCATAAAACAGACCAAGAAATGTCACCAAGTGAAGCTCTCACCAAGAGAGCTCCCTCTATGTTAGTCTCATTGAGTTATATTGTATGGGCCCTCCTGACGATGACAGATTTAACACAATACACTACAACCCAACTCTTGTCTCTAGCAATCTTCTCATAGCTTTATGAAGCTGCGATGTTATGTTACCCAATTCCAAATCCCCTCCATGGATAGCCACTTATCAAACTCTTTGAAAGAGTAGGCTCCGAGGACGTAGTCCATCTCAATGTCTGGAATTACATCCCGTGAGACCGAGAGTGGCTTCGCTGTGGTTCAAAACAACTCTGTGTGGTGTGTTTTACCCAAACGTTTCAAATGGATGTTTTATTCTTAACCCTCCTGCTGGTAGGAACTCTCTTAGAAACCATCAAAATGCTGATGAATCATTAAGACCAAACCCTATTATAATAACCCGCATAGTGTTTGGGAAAACCACTAATTCAAATGGAAACCCTTTGTTCAAGGAAACGGAAACTTCTTTATGGACCAGCATTTTGCCTGTTAAGTCCCTGCAGGCCCCAGCGAGCGATGTAATAGGTTAGAAGTTCCCTGACGTCTGTGGTGTCGGGAAACAAGTTATACCGTCTCTGTGATTTCAGGATCTTCGGAGAGTTACCCGCCCGACCTCCTGCGCATTATTGCCCATCGCATGCCTCTGATGGACGGGCTACAGGGGGTTTCGTTAATGTGAATATCTCAAGCCTGACCCCCCGGGGCAGCCTCACTGGAGGGGAAAAATCAAGGAGGCTTGATTTTCCATTAAAATCAAAAGCCAGCTGTAAGACGGCACGCAGATTGCATGCTTCTGTTTTTCTTCCAAGGGTGCACATATGAAAACCCTGCTGGTTTTCAATAATTCCGGCACACAGAGCTTCCCGAAAAGCTCCAAGGGGCACAGGTACGTCTTCAAGGCAGGGGGGACAATGAGAGGACTCTGCTTCAGTGAGCGAGATCTTTCCTCCGTGAGACCCACCTGCACTAAAATCTAATTTAGAAATTACAGCGAGTCCATGCTGGGTTTCAGGAATTAGGTGAACCTTACCTTATGTCTGACATACCCCCCACTTTTTTTAAAAAAGGAAAAAAGTATCACATCTGCTACCGAGAAAGAAACTGGAGAATTTTGAACGTGACGGGATATTGAAAAAAAAAAGAATATAGATCTTGCTGCTGTAAGAAAATTGCTATGACTCTCTTCTTAGCCAGATGCTGATGGGGAGGGGGGGAGAGACCTATTTTCTCACCTTTTATGTAATCTGAGGGCAGAGCTTGGTTGCTTTGTTCCAATTTGCCACATAGGATCAAAGGTGAGAGTTAGTGATGAAGGACGGCAGAATCTCAGTCTCAGAAAGTCCCAGAAAATAGCATACCTGTGGGGCAGGCATGACAGTGGACCCGCCGTCCCGTGCAGGGATGTGGGCCCCTGGTAGGAACAGAGGAGGGTGCGCTTCGTGGCACTGGGTGGGGGGCTGGCGTGAGAACACGTGAGCACCCCGTCTGCCCCCGCCTGCTACCCGACTGACGGCTCCACTTAGAATCATGTGAAGACTTTTCAATCCCGGGGTCTCGCTTCATCTCTCTGTATTTCTCCCTCAAGCATCAGCCTCTCTCCCTTCCTCCCTCCCTCCCTCCTCTCCTTCCCTCTCTCTCCTTCCTCCCTCCCTTCCTCCCTCTCTCTCTCTCTTATTTTTCAACTATCTAGCTCATGGCTGTGTTGCCAGAAAATCTCCGTAAATCTAATTTACAAGTTAGTAATAATATCTGGCGAGTCAATACGGTTAATAGTTTTCCTTTCACGCTTTACCAGGAGCCAGGTGCGGTGGGTTAAAAGCCCAGAGACCCGCAGCCTCCCAAGCGGCCCGTGGGCGAGGGCAGGGGACAGTGTGAAATGCGCGCGTGGAGCCTCCACTCCAGCAGGGAGATGGAGCCACAGGCGGGCCGGGGCCAGGGGGCCGGGGGGCCGGGGGGCCGGGGGGCCGGGGGGCCGGGGGGTTCGCAGAGCTCTCCTCGGACGGGGAGGGAGGCCTGCTTTCTGCAGACACTGGCCAGGGCACTCCTGGCCTCACCAGCCGGCGACGTGGAGCCCAGCCAGGCCTCCGTCTAACGGGAAAGCGAAGTGCACCCATGAGATCAGCGGTGAGGGAGGGAGCCCCAGGTGGTGGCATCCATGGGAACCTCTCTGCAGGGCCTCACGGGTGACCTCTGACCCTTTCAAAAGACCTTCTCAAAAGACTCGGGCTTCTCCGTGCTATCAGGGCTAAAAAAGCAAAAACACGTAAATTGAAAACAGAGAATAGACTGTCAGCTGTCAGACGGGTGGGCGTTGGGTGCCAGGTGAGATGGTGAAAGACTGAGCAAGGAAATAAAAAGACTCATGGACACAAACAACAGTGTGGTGATCGCCAGAGGGAAGGAGGGGTGGGGGAGGCAGCTGAGGGTACAGGGGGGTAAATGGTGATGGGTGTAAACTTGACTTGGGGCGGTGGACACACAATACAATATACAGGTGACGTATTATAGAATTGTACATCTTAAACCTAAATAACTTATTAACCAATGTCACATCAATAAATGTAATAAAAAACCAGGTATACACAAATTTCAAAAAATATAATTGGAGGGAGAGACATTCCAGTGCTAATCAACAAATCAGCACGTTTGATATCACCTGCCCGCAATGCCCGTGGCACAGCCTCCCAGGGAAGCTCTCCCACTGAACCACCTGCGCTGTTCTGCCTCCAAAGGACCAGGAATGACTTAGCACATTCTATTCACGACAAGCACTGGCTGCTCTGCGTGGCAGTTCTCAGAAGCTGCAAGGCAATGATTAATTTTTAGCAAACCATTTTAGATACTTCACTTCCTTCCCTTTAAAAAAAAAAGTGTTTAGACTGTGAGTATGTCTTAAATCTACTGACAGGCAGTTTCATTGTCCAGGACATGGTTTCTTCTCAGATCTGAGCAACATTTCAGAGAACCGTGTCTAGGGCTTCTGAGGTTATGCTTCCTGTTCCTCTTGAGGGACGCTGGACTTTCTTGTTTGCATTGACTTTTTTTTCTAGCTGCTTTTACCACTGTTTTCCAATGGATTAGTTCATTAATTATTCGCTCATTTGTTCAATTATTGCAACAAGCAGTTATTGCCGGTTCAATATAAATCAAACCCAGTGTTTCATTAATAGATAAAATAACATTATTAACATCAAATATGTTGACATAAAAATGCAATTTCATTAAAATTTGTTTTATAATAAGGAAGTTATATTCAATTGAGTTGGGGAGTTTATCTTTGAGGGATAATCAATTATGAATTCAGGTTTGAATAAGTCTGTTTGGTTCCCAAGCACTCTGTGATAATTAGCTCATGGCCTAATGGAAAGAAAAGGGGCCTGTAAATAAAGAATTCCATCTCTTCCACGCTCAGTAGATTTAGTTACAGAACACCCGGAAAGAGTGATTAACTGTCTTTATACAGGAGCACAGGCCTTTAGGTTAGTCTTAATGGATCAGCAATTATTTATTACGAGAGAAAAGTGAAAAAAAATACTAACTCCAGAAGAAAAAGAATAGTTAAAACACAAAGTTACAGAAAGAAAAGATTTATTCGAAGGCCTGCAAGCAATTTAATATGCTGAAGAACAGTATTAACACCGAGACGTGGTAATAGTTACGAGCGGGGACACAGGAAATGGATGTCCTCCACAACCTGTGTTAATCAGGTCGGCCTGTCATCACAAAATGCCACAGGCTGCACAGTTGAGACTAAATTATTTTCTCGTAGTTCTGGAGGCCGGAAGTCCAAATGCAAGGTGTTTTCTGTGGCCTCTTCTTTGGGCACATGCACAACAAGGGAGAGTGAGCCCTTCAGAGCCTCTTTCTGTAGGGACAGAATCCTACAAAATTAAGGCATCTCCCTTATGACATTGCTTAACCTTAATTACCTCCTTATGGGCCTTATCTCCAAATACCGTCACATTGGGGGTTAAGGCTTCAGCACACACCTTTTAGAACACTATCCAGTCCTTAGCAGTCTACCCATGGTGCCCTGAAGCTCATGTCCTTCCTGCGTACGAGACACATCTCATCCCAACAGTTCCGAAGGCCTTAACCCGTTGCTTTATCAAGTCGAAAGTCCAAAGTCTCATCCACACAACGTCTAAATCAGATATAGGTGAGGCTTCCGGACCCTAAGTGCACCAATGACCCTCCAGTGACAGCTTTCGTTGAGTTTTTGACAAAGGAAATGGAGAAAAGGAAACAGAGAGGCGTTTGAGGTCTTAGGGAAGAAGCGTTCACAAGATTTAGGGACCGGCTGGGTCTAAAGAATGAGAGGAAATGGAAGTCCATTAGATCACCCCGGTCTGCAGCTTCGATGAGTTAGCGCACGGTGTTACTGTTAATCAAGTGCCGTGGGAAGAGAGTAATTGTGGGAAGATAATGGATTTGGTGAGGAAGGCCCTGCGACTAACCGTTGCCTTCCCTTCTTACTATAAATCTCCAAACCTAATGCCTAGCTAATAGACTGCATCAATTTCCCTCTGGCCTCGTGTCTGCCCTTTCTGACCCCAGGATTTCTAACTGCAGGAACTTTCACTTAGGGGGCTTCATGACAAGCTAGAGTCTATGAGTCATGGAGAAAATCAATGGCACTATACTGTATGATCCTGTCTAGAAGGTAAGATTTTGAAATGACTCTATTGCCCCAGCTCAGAGACATGCAAGGTGAGCTCCTGTAGCTCCTTCCATAGCTAAGCTCTAGTCTCCATGGCCTTGGCGCTGGCCTTCAGCTCTGGCTCCTCATGGGTGTTTCAGTTCAGCTGGTCCTGAAAAAGGACTTCCCGTGGCTGACTAGCAGGAGTAGAGGGTGACCTGCCCTCCTTTTCAGGAGCTCACATTTGTCCCTCTTCCTTTGGCTATAGGCTTGGATTCTTTTTCAACCCAAGTGGCCATCCCCATTGACCCTCTCCTGCACAAAGAGACACACACGCTTGCACGCACACACACACAGTTGGATTTTTTTTTTTTTACCAAGGTTTTGCTGACCTGAGAACAACCACCGCTCTAGACTCCTTCTATAAATCTTCTCCCAGGACAGAACCCCCTAGCTGAGGACACCAACACATATCAACACAAGTTTTCCTTTCCCAATTTAACACTATTATTCAAACTGCTTTGGGGCACTCCTGGGAGCATTTTATAGTTTGATCAATGCCTATAGTTAAAAGTCCTCTAATTTTCTAAGTCCAAATTAGCCAAGGCCAAGGTTATATTGACAAAGTTTATGGTGATTTACTTAAATATTTACTTTAAAGGAACTTTTGTTTCAAAGCTATGAGGGTCCTAAATTTGGACCTAATTGATATATTCCTATTTTGCTGTTTTCTGAGCCATAAAAAAAATGTAAGTTAACTAAAATATGTCAAGTTAATAGACTATATATGAAAAGAAATCTCCTTACAGATAATTTCAAATATTATAGGAATAAAAATCAGTTAAGTATTTTTTTTTATGTTCTTTTACAACATGTACCAAGTATACTCTTTAATTTACTCTTATGGAAGCTTGAATAAACAATTACTAATTTGATAGTCGATTACAAAATAAATATACTAAGATAAATATTTGAAAATAAGTAGTATTTGCCCTGCTGGTGTGGCTGCGTGGTTGAGCATCGACCTATGAACCAGGAGGTCACGGTTCAATTCCCGGTCAGGGCACATGCCCGAGTTGTGGGCTCAATCCCCAGTGGGGGGCGGGCAGGAGGCAGTGGATCAATGACTCTCTCTCATCATTGATGTTTCTCTCTCCCTCCGTCTCTCTGTCTCCCTTCCTCTCTCTGAAATCAATTTTTAAAAAGCACATATTACAAAAATTAATAAAAATAAATAAATAGTAGTGAATGCAACATTTTAGTTGGTACACAGAGGAATTCTTGCATTTGCATTGAGTCCCCTAACAAAGTTGACGATGGCACTTAAAGAGAAAGCAATACTGGGGGTGGTGTTATCTCATTTCAAGTTATTGCTTTAGAGCAATTAAAATTCTAATAGTTTTTCTGCTCTTTTGGACTCGGGGAGGTATAAAATAGGAATATTAATGAACAATGATTTACTCTCAAGAAAAAAATTCCTTTAGGGTCTGAAAGTAATAACTGCATTATCAGTGATAGGTACTTTCAATACTGGTTTTAGAAGAGGGCTATAATGGGATGTAATTTTATTACACATTCTTGTGATTTGGTTGAATATTTTGCCTAACAATTTTTATGTGTACATTATATTGTCTAATTAGAATGAATGTGTTTAATTACTGCCATAAAATGTTAGTTCAAAACAAAGTACAGTAATACCAATTTATTAATAAAAAGGGCAGGAGGGGGGAAAGAAGAAATGCAAAAGCTAAACTAATCATAAAATACTGATAAAAATACTGATAAGTGCTTTATGAACTTTAGAAATTAGAATTTTATATTTATCCACTTTCCTTCTGAAGAAATTCAGGGCTGTAGTAAATATCTTTAAAAGCATAATTGTTTTTGAAATAATTTTTTCATATAAAAACTTTGCAGGTTACTCCTGGCCACACATGTCTTTCCAGAGAAAGCAAAAACAGGAGACAAATTGCTGAGAAGGTTACTGTTACGAGGCAGTATTTTTAAGATTAACATTGATCTTTTGTTTGATTGATGACATTTATTGTACTCAGTAGTACCAAATAGAGGCTTTGGGAAGCAACAGACATTTCTATTTTACCTGCCTGGCATGCACCCCCCTTTAGGTAACATCTTCCTCTGAGAATCCACCTCCTTTCATTCTACACAGTCCTGGGTTGACTCCTAATGTAAGGCCAGCTCTCTCCTGTTGCATTAAATCTTGAGCAAAGTCAAATCTTGTCCCAAAAATAGTTGGACAATTCGATTCGAACAAGAGTGCATATTGGGGCTCTCCTGGCTTCTGTTCTCTGTAGACATGGGTTGGATTTTATCAGCTACCCATTTCCTTTCAATAAAGTGTTCTCTTAAGTTAACCAAAGTTGGATTCTGTTTCATGTAATCAAGTAATCACAAATAATACCAAAGCATAGACAGTCATTTCTCCGAGATGCTTGAGAATAGTTTCAGGTGTTCAGAAATCATTGAAATAGAGTAAAATTAGACACCTCCACTCTGACAGGGCGGTAAGCACACAGTGATAAAAGTAACTTTTAGAGAAGATTGAACTAGAAGTCTGGTTTCTACTCAGATCCTTGCTACCCATGTGACCTTGAATAAGTCATTTAACCACATTCCTTATTTTTGCCTCCTGTAGGAATAACAAAGTCAGGTCATTTACTATGAAATTTTGTATTCCCCATGCCTTACACCTCCAACATACAATTTTTGTTTTATAAAGATTTGTAAAAGAATTAAAAGTGTATTCTACCTGCCGCATAGGTAAGAGAACTGTGGACATTTATCAACCCCTTGTCTTCCTAGTCCCACCTTATAAACCTTACTGAGCGAAACAATCCATCAACCTGCAGTCCACTACAGAGTCAAAAAATGCTGGAGATAACCTTTGAGCAACTCCTTCAACAGAATAAAAGAATGTGACAAGACCCTTCCAATCAAATGGACCCATCTTTAACTCTGAATCAGGATTGTGGGACGCACAGAGGCAGGGGCCACAGTAGTAAATTTTCAGAACACTAAGAGTGATGCTAGTAGTGATGTGAACATTCCACTATGTAACAAACTCCCTAAACTTTGTTTATTTGAGAATGTTTTATATTCCCCTTCATTTTTGAAAGAGTTTTGTTGGGTATAGGGTTCTAGGTTGACTTTTTTTAAATTTCATCACTATAAATGTATCCTTCCACTGCCTTCTGGCCTCCAAAATTTTTGCTGAGAAATCTTCCTTTGACTCAGTTGAAGATGACTTGTATGTGATGAATCATTTTTCTCTTGCTGCTTTGTTCAAGATTCTCTGACTTTCAACAGTTTGGATTGAATATGTCTCAGTGTGGGTCTTTTGGGGTTTATCCTATTTTAACTCATTAAGTTTCTTGTATTTGTATATCTACCTTGAGGTGGTTAATTTTATGTGTCGACTTCACTGGACCAGGGCAGAGCGTGCCTAGATATTTGATTAAGCATTATTCTTGGTGTTTCAGTGAGGGTGATTTTGGGTAAGATTAACATTTAAATCATACAATCATACACAGAGCGAGTAAGATTATCCTCCCTAATGTGGATTTGAAGGCTTGAAAACAACAGAAAGATTGCTCTCCCCATGTAAGCGTATTTCTCCTGAGACACTGCCTTCTAACATCAGATTTTTCTTGCCTTTTGACTTACACTGACTCCTCCCAGGTTAACATGAACCTACACAATAACTTGCAAACAAAGTTTACTTTGCTCCTTCTGGAATCAAGGACTAAGATCCCATAGTCCCACACTGGGAACACAGGCTGCTGACTTCAAGACAGCTGGCAAGACAGGAAGGGGAAGGGGGCAAAGTCCAGTAAAAAATGCCACAGTTTTTCTAACAGTTGCCCTTTTTTTCATGATTCAGCATACATTTTATTACTGTAAACCTTTGATTATTTCTCAGAGCTCTGAAAAACTTGCTTCTGACAATTTCCACTTATTTTATGTGTTTTTTAAGTTTCTGTGGGGCAATGGGAGCTTGGAGCTGCCCACTCTTCCATTTTGCTGATGTCACTTCTTAGGCACTTTTTATAGTAATATTTTGTACTTGGGTGTGAAAATTCCTTAAGGTTGGGATCTTTCTTACAGTTGCATGTTTTCCAAGAAGATTTGATTTAAATGCTTGCATTTTGCTCTACTCTGTCAGATTTATTTTAAAAATCACCTCCAAAAATATGTGGGAAAGAAATGAATTAAAATAAAAACAATTCATCACCTCTGAGTAAGGTGAACTCAGAGGATAAAAAACAAAGAGTCTCCTTCATATTTTCTCTCTTTCTTAATCTTAAACCTACATTCAAGGATCATCTCACTATAACTGAGGTCAATAAATGCCACTGGTTGCTGTAGATTGTAAGGCACTCAACTGAAGGGTGTATGAGTCTCATTTGCATCACTGTTTTCTCCTGCATCACTTAGTGTCAATTTTTTGTTGTTGCTATGACTTTTCATTTTATTTCAAATAATTACAGTTGCATACAATCAAAAATTAACTTTAGAAATTATATAGAAACATTCAAACTCCTCAAAGTTCAATGATTAACCTGAACCCCTGCCCAATGCCATGGAAAACCCAAACCCTTAGATCTTGAGGGCCTTAGTTCTGTTCTTTGTCCTACAATTTCCTGCAGTTTCCAAAATGACCTTTTATCTTCCTTTCACTACTACACTTTTAGGGTTTAAAAACGAGAACACCAAAAACACTGAAGTTGGCCTGTATGAGAAAAAAGGGAAACAGACAAACAAAAGAGCTGGATCCAGAACAGAGGTAGAAAATATGTGTAATGAGCAGAGGAATACAATTATGCCGAAGGGAAATTACAAAGCGATCATTGCAAGAACCTACAGAAAAGATCGATATGACAGGTGGTAATTGTGTGTCCATGGGGATGACAAGAAAGACAATTAGAAGGGAAGCCTTGAGTTGAAACAGCTAAAGAAAGAGCTTACTTCACGGGATAGTCAGAAGTTAGACTATTTCTCTAAAAAGCGTTGATGTGTTTTACTCAGTATTGGGTCTTCCTAAAGCAGAAATGCAAATCGGAGGCTATCTCCTGCGATTGGCATGGATCAGGTCTGAAGATGTGAAACAGAGAGAGAGCTGCCCTTGCTTCACCACGGTGAAGCTTCTTGGTGAAGAAATTACCCCCAGAGCTGGCCTTGTAACAGATTTGAAAGCATTTCCAAGCATATTTTAGTTTCAATGGGGAGTGCGGTAATATTCCAAGGCTTTAGGTCTACGTTGTAATAGCACGCATTTTGTTGAATGGCGGAATTGTTCAAGGTTACACAAATTCAGGCAAGAATAACAACATCTATGGGGCTGATTTCTGGTCTTAAATGTCTTATATTCTATTTATTCTCAAAGGATATTTTAACTGTTTCTTCTACTCATTTTATGCAGAAGAGGCCTTAATTAGCAGTCCCCGCACCTCAGAAAGACTATTTTTTTCATTAGCTACTCACCCACCACTGTTTAGAAGTAATGCTGCCCTATAGAAAGGAGACATTACCTAGGCAATGAATTAGACAACCGGAGCTACAAACAAAACACTGTTTTCCCAACAATAATGCAGAACAAAACCCTGCAAAGAGCGTAGCAGGGAAAAAAATGAGCCATAAGGAACAGGCTAATGGAGGGGAAGATTCCATGTTTTTAAAATGAAGTTAGCTTAAAGAGGAAATTAGCGTAAATGTAGAGAGCAATACTTGTAAAAATAACAATAATATTGGAAGGTAACATTTATTTCAAGAAAAGATAAAACTACATCAGGATGAACTCATAAATGATAGGAGCAGAATCACTAAAAGGATTTACTCTAAAGGTCAATATTCAATTAATGTAATTGCTAAGATACTGACATGGGGCCTGATTTATGGGCATTTGTAGGACTAAAACATACCATTTTTAGGAACCAAAGCAGTTTTCATAGCTGACGTCATCTGCTACAACCTCATATATCCAAACCGACTAAGGCTGAGAGTGGCCGTGTGATGGGAAAGGCCAGGCTCCCACGTACAATGTGTAATGGATCGTGACCAACGCCATAGAGCATTTTTAGCTGCAGGTATTTCATACTAGATCTAATGTGCAGTTCAGATGCTGCCTAAGAGTGGCTGGGGCTTCAGTAATAACATGAATTTGAGATGCTAAAAGGTAAAGCAATCGATAGGTCAATAGTGGGATATGATCACGGAAACTGCACCAAACAGCTACTTAGAGTCTACTCAACATTCATTGAATCTTTAAAAGCATAAAAGTAAGAGTTCTAATGTTTTCCCCAAAGCTACTTATTGGCTACACCTTCTAACTCCCTGGAGTATGCCAAGGTTCTCCTAATTTCTCAGAGTTTAAGAATAAGTCTGCCTTATAGAGGCAGAGAACAGACTGGTGGCTGTCTGGAGGGTAGAGTTGGGGAGGGGGTGTCTTGGTGAAAAGGAGGTAAAGGGGTTAAGCAAAAAAATATATGTGTATATATGTATAAAACACATAGGCACGAAAAATATATGGTGATAGCAGAGGGAAAGGGGCGGGAGGAGGGGGAGGGCAAAGGGGAAATAAGTGATGATGAAGGAGACCACCCTGGGCAATGGGCACACGATCCAGTGTGCAGACGATGTTTCTTTAGGTGGCACACTTGAAACCTGTATGGTTTTTTAACCAATGTCACCGCAATAAACTCAGTACAAAAAAGAATACGTCTGATGTGGGTTTATCCAGAAAACATCTGAGCCTTGGTCCTGGAGATAGTGCTTTGTGCGGATAGGATAATTAAACTACCTGGGACCAAATGTATTTTTATTGATTTTTTTTTTTAAATACACACATCTATATATACACAAGTATACATATACCTACATATACATGCACTATATATTTTTAATACCTCTTTTTATGAGTACAGGTGTCAGGAGATGATGATCATGGTCCTGTTGTCGGAGTGAGAAGAGGCGCTAAGAAGCGCACTTGTAGCCTCTGGGCTGAGAAACCCTTAAGAATATTGTGCTCGTGGGACAATGCGGAGTGACTGGTCAAGCTGGAGTCTCCTCGGGAATTATGGATCTAAGTTCTACAGCAGGGCTTACAAAGCACGTTTAGCCGTGAAACAGTTTACTCCAGCCATGCGTCAGCGTAACATTTAAAGCAGATGAAAGTGAGCTGCTTCAATCGTCGGGGGCCTGCACACCCCAGAGCCCTACTCACTAGCTGGCAGTTTGCAATGACTGTGTTTAAAATAATCACAAACGTTGAACCTCTCCGATTCCTGCTTTCAAAAACACAAGTGGAATCAAGCACTCATCACCAGAAAATCTCTCAGTCATAGCTGTCAGCTCTATTTTATTGAGTATAGTCACCAATAGCACGGGCCCCTAATATATGCACATCTAGCCCCTATTTTTAAGGATTTTCAAATATAATTAGGACGCAGCCCCCCCCTTTTTTAAACCCTCAAGGAAGTTGCAGTAATAGGAGTGAGGAATGTGCAAATAGCTGACGAAACAAGCAGAATCCGACTCATGCTAGGCGGGGGCGCACGAGCGTTGCTCTGGGCCGCAACGGGCGACACCACCGTGGCGCGGTCAATAGCGTCGCCTTGGGGGCCGGCGGCACCCAGGCTGAGCCTGCACGTCTCCAACCTCCACGGACTCCAGTGGCCTCCCCGTGAAGTGGGGTGATGGTTCCCCCGGCGTGGCTCCTGTGAAGATGAAATGCAATGTGCTCCTGGTGCTCAGCCCACAGCGGCTGCTGGTCAGACGGTGGAAGCGTGATAACAGGGTTTGAGATCGCTGTTTGTGAGCTACAGTGGAGAACGCATATGAAACTACCAAGAAGACAAACTTGTGCATATTTGGGGTACACATAGGCATGTTTTCTATTCTGATTCATGCTCCCGCAGCCACATTCTCTCTGCTTTCTTGCCTGAGATGTTGAATGCAGTGAAGGGCGGGCGATCGGTAAAATCATGCATGCCGAGATACATGGAAATTCGGATTCCAATTTGTCTCACTCACAGCTCTATGGTTTTCTTATTGGTGGCTTATTTATTTTTTCTTGGCCATGCATATTTAATTAATACCCTTTTACAGCCAAATTCATTTTATTTCTCCCTAGACTGCAGTTTTTCTTGGTCTGCTGGCATTTCTCTTGCATACGCAGATTTGAACAAGTAGTATTAGTTTAATTTAGCATACAATTATTGAATGATATTTATATAGTAGGCACTGTGGATAAATCCATGGATTCAAAGATAAATTAAGATATAATTTTTGGCATCCACATATTGATGACCACACTTCTGATTTTTGTAAGCTAGTCCTTCACTTTTTCTGCCACATAAATTCTACACTGACTTGTCTTCTTTTCACTACTGATTTCTACAAATAGACATTCAACTCCATCTCAGTATGCATTGGATGGAGAGTCCTTACTTGAGCTTTGTCTCAGGGAACGCTGGGACATCAGTGATACTGTAATTGGGAATCAGGCGGTGTTGTTCAAATCCTAACTCAAACACTTCCCAGCTCTGCGTCATGGGGAAATGAATTAATTGCTTCAAGCACCACACCTTCATCATCTGAAAAATGGGAATGATAATGCTCCATGTTGATATTCAGGCATATCATCTGCTAACACATTGACTCGCTGTCCCAGGGGGCCCTGCCACTCTGGGTACCCAGGACCTCTGCATACATGATATTATCCAGGCAACTAAAAGATTAACAGCTGGATGGAGTTTAGGTGGATCCAGATTTTAACCTTCTGGTCAGTGGTGCCTCTGCCTTGTGAGTTGTGAGATATTTTAAATATCACCCCTGCCTCTTCCCAACACTAAAAGAGCTACTGTTTTCGTGGTACTGAGCATGTTGTGTGGTTATAGGGAGATACTTGTGTTGTAATAACAAGTACAATTTGTAATTGATGATTAGTTTCTAAGGTGGCCCACTTCTCCCATTTTATCGTGACTTCCTTTGTGACATATTATGTTTCATCATCTCAGTGACTAGCACAGTGTGTTGCACCGAGTATGCACACAGTAAGTGAAGGCTGAATTAACACAGGAAAATTATCCACTTATCTTGTATCTGGATTTTGCTGCTCTGTAAATGGACTGCCTTTTAGATCAACCCTTTTCATTATATGAGAGACTCTGTGCCCTGCAATGATGGCCTTACTCTCATTAGTGGAAGAATATATGGTCCTATATACGGTAGAATCTCCGTGAGAAAGCAGATGTAAAATCACAACCGTCTTGCATAGGCTATAAAAAGTTATATGAATGTTCTATTTTGCTTTAAGTAGTGTAAAAAAAAGACTTTTACAGCAACACTGGTTTATCTTTAGATGGACCCTCTGAGAGCGGAGTTGGCTTGATAACATCAAAATATGTCAAGATGTGGGCACAGCCTTGCGGAAACTCGTGCAGCCAGATGCTATTTGACTACTAGATTAATGCCCGCAAACCAGAGACGGAAATACCAACCACACTGTCAACATATTATATACAAAGTGATATATAATTAGCAAGTGATTTGGATAATTACTTCCAACGACTGAAATACACTCTCTAGCAAATCTTTCTCGGAAGCCAGCAACCAGGAAGCTGTTGAGGAGCCACGGACAGTGCCGCGATGAAGGACACAGAGCACCACTCTGTGGACCTCAACAATCACAAGGGCCACCGGTGTGAAACCGAAGATGTCCCTAGAAAGCTTTCTTCCCATCTGCTTCAGGCCAGTGTGTCGTCGAATCCTGCCCATCATGGGTTGCTGGTCTCAGGTGACAGCATGAAAGAGGAGCATGGCGCACACTTCATGGAAGGAAGAGCTGCCACCATCAACTGAACAGACCCTTCAATCCAGTGCTGATGCTAAAGGATCTGTTTTTCACCCGATCCCAGCTCCATGTCTCCCCCATCACCGGCTGACCTGGTGCCACTCACAGAGAGGGAGCTGGGGAGAAGGCAAGGACTTGTGCTTCTGCTTTGCAGGGTCTTGTTGGTATGAGTTGTGAGGCCATGGAGAAGGCTGGGCTCCACTTGGGGCATGACAATATAATTGAGTTGCAGAAACCTGTGTTCTGGTTAAGAATCTGGCTCTAAGTTTCACCTTGATGTTGGATCAATAACAACTTTTTTTTTCTTTTACTGCCTACCGGTTTCTGTCTTCTCAGTGAACCCTCTAGAATGTCCTTTGGAGATGAAGTTGGTTTGGTTCACGGCTGTATCTCTAGGTCTAGATGCCTAGTACATTGTAGACTCACAACAAATTTATAAATAAATTATTTTCTAGCCACCTCCTGCCACACATTCCAGGTTAGATGGCATTTGAGCTCTAACTTTTCAAAGACTTTCCCCTGAACCCATGTTTCACTGTGTTGGTATAAAGAATAGGTATTTTATTGATCTCAATCATGCCCCATGGAACGGCTGTCTTTAACCACCGTAGATATTGAGTAGACCAGTGGTGTCTAGGAACCTAGAGTAGAACAGAAATTTAGCTTAGGTTTAATTTTATCAACACAAAAATCCAGTTTAGTGAAGGATTGGCATCCCTTCCCGAGCACAGAATGCAGACGGGGTGGGAGACCAAAGGACGTGATGGATGAACTTGAGCTCCCGTTGGTGCTTTTCTTCCATTTGGCCAGACCAGCCATGCAAATCAAACTTAGGTGCATTTATAGGGTCTGCACATACACATCCAATCACATTTTCCAATCAGATGATTTTCTCTGGGTAACATAGACATCCATGGATTTCACTCTCGCCTTTAGTCTGCATGTAGCGTGGTTTTCTCTGAGGCCAGCCCAAACCGCCCCTTACACCATTAATCAGAAGAGCCGGCTGCGGCCTAATGGTCATAATTGCAGGACTGCCAGAGAAGATCTCTGTCCAAATCTCCCCCCCCCCCTTTTTTTTTTTTAAAAAAAAGGCTTTTAAAAGAGAACACAAGCTTGTGTTTTATAGAGTAGTGCTCTAAAAAATCCTATGAATGCAAAATCTACTGGAGCCTTGAGAAGGCGTTTTTACCCAATCAAAGGAAGTGCACACAGTGGGTGAGGCCCTGCTTCTGAAGGAAGAAAGAAAAATCTTTTGCAGAACACAGCCAAACGTTGCCCGCTTCAGGTATGGGGGCTGCTCACGCTCTCCCCCGACGTCTCACTGCTGAGTGGAGCCTGGAGTGTGCCACGGAGACGTGAAAATGAACAAGGTTAAGTTGCCCTTCCCCAAACGGTGAAAATCAGACCGAAAGGTGCTGCTATATTTAATCCCTGGATCATTTCCCTCTCTGCCCTTCTCTTAGTCATTTTCAAACTTTGATTTGTTGTTTCTATCCTGGGTGCTAAGAGGCAACAACTCGACTCCTTTCCTCCAAGGCTTTCATTCAAACTCTAAAAATAAACCAGCCTTAATTAAATTGCAAATGTAATCATCAGCATTTGAGTCAATAAAAGTGACACTGTTGGCATTGTGGAAAGTCCCTTTAAACCTTGCTCAGAGCCCCGGGAACCTCGCCTTGCCAATGCCTGGGAGGCCGGGGCATGCACCTGTGTGTGCGTGGGACACGTGCAGAGACCTCCCTGTGTTTCAACTTCCTTTTTTCCAGAAAACATGCTCCATCTAGCCCTGCATATAAATGTTCCCAGTGCTTCCACAAAATCTCTGTAAGCCTGTATAAAAGTGTGCAATATTTCAAGAAAACATTGTGAACACTAGTGATCCCCGAGAGGTCGCCTGTCAGAGGCCCAGACCCCAGATGTTCCAAAAAATCTGTAAACAGGGAGCCCAGGCTGCAGCCTGAGGTGGTTACACTCACAGCCCAGGTCCGAGGTGCCATTTGAGGCCCATGTAACGTGTAAAGAAACAGGTTGTTGATTGAAGTGAGTAATAAAAACTCCAGAGAGCACCTTGCTTTAGGCTACTCACCAATAAAACCTCTGAAAGGGGCAGTAAGAGATCAGGGTGGCGAGTGCCCATTTTGCATCTGCTGCAGGTTGAGACAGGTGATCTGTCTCATTTGGCTACTTGGTTAAACATAGGCCGTTCTCACATATTTTCAAAGTGAAAATGTGCTTGTTATAAGGGTCTCTTGACTTCCACCTAGATTATGCAGGGAGCCCGTCAGCTTATAGGCAGATGGAAAGAGTAAAACCAGGCTCTCTGGAACAGTAAAATTGGGCAGTCGATGGAATTAAAGTAACATTTTGCTATTTTTAAATTATATCTATTGGGGTGACATTGTTTAATAGGACCATATAGGTTTCAAGAGTACATTTCCATGATATGAAATCTGTATGTTGCACTGTGTGCCCAACACACAAAGTCAAACCATCTTCAAATATTAGGCTCCCTCCAATGCCCACCATCCCCCCACCGCCTCCTTCTGGTAAGGATGCTATATCAGGGTTATGAACATGGTCTTTGGGATTAGAAAGTTTTAGATTTGAACCTGAATGCATGCTGTGGGAGTGGTTGTGATTTTGGCAAGGTACGCAAATAATCCATCTCGGTCTCAATTTCTGTAGGATTGTTGTTTGTATACAAGGATGTAATCAATATAAAGCCTAAGAATACTCTTAGCGTATTATCAAAATTATGAGATATTGTGGAGAGCCTTGGTCTCAACCATTTATCGCATACTCGCAGTGAATGGGTAATCACTGGGGTACAGCGTCTACGAACCTCTTTTCATCTCTTTTTCATCTTTTCCTGAATTTCCCTCATCTATTGGCATGTTAGAATATGTGTCCTGTGCTCGTGGATAAAGGACTCAATGAGGAATCTAAAAGATAAATCCTTTTATGTCAAAAAAGATGCAGGTGTAGGGGCTGAGCTAGAGGAATGTGCTCTCGTTGCGTAGACTGGGGTCCAGGTGCTGGCAGGGCCTGTCACAGGCGCGGGTGTAGACTGGGGTCCAGGTGCTGGCAGGGCCTGTCACAGGCGCGGGTGTAGACTGGGGTCCAGGTGCTGGCAGGGCCTGTCACAGGCGCGGGTGTAGACTGGGGTCCAGGTGCTGGCAGGGCCTGTCACAGGCGCGGGTGTAGACTGGGGTCCAGGTGCTGGCAGGGCCTGTCACAGGCGCGGGTGTAAAGGCTGCCTCCTCGCCGGCTCTCAGCTGCACACGGGCCTTCGCCCTTCCACACCCACGGCCACGGCCAGGCCCAGGCTAAGACCAGGCAGCCTCAGAACGTCCACTCCGTAATTCAGGTACATGGCGACAAAGGGACCTCTTGTTTACAGTTATATTTTTATGCAATTTATCTTCACAATCTAAGAAAGTATTTAATTTCCTTTAATGGGATTAGCCACCCCAGCCTTTATTACAACATAGGACATAATTACCCTGCTTTAACTTAATTTATCGACCTCATTAACACCCCTGCCTTTTCACTGTGGTTACAAATCTCCCAAGAGTTGAGAACTCTCTGAACAGTAGGGGATTTATTGTGATTTATGGTTCACCCAGGCAGTCCTGAGAGCAAACTGATTTATTATCGTGGATCCCCACTGAGGGGAGCAGAATTGGAGGGGAAATGTAAGGGTTCCGGGGACGTGTGCTTACTCCTCTCACCATTTAATGTGGAGCCTGTTGCTTACTGAACAGAAGCCAGAAGAAATCCCAGGAGGGCAAAACCTGTAGCAATAACCAGCCTGAGAATGTCGTTTCTGCCGCCGGGAAAGTAACCGTATCCAGTTATTGGAAATGAAAAGCAAGGGCGAGTCTTAAATGTTCCAGCTGGCACTCGCTTTCCTTCTCCCCGGGGACATCTTTTACCTGTGGTCTGAACAGTCAACCGGTTCTGCGGAGCTGGGTGGGTGTTGCCAGATTTCGCTATTTTCCTGACGGAAGATCACATCTCCAACTTTTCCCAGGAACGGTGCTTGTTTGCTGTAACGAGTCGTAGCCAGAAGATCAAATACACTGGCATCACAGTTGCCCTCAAGGTCCAGGAGAAAGAATTGTGACTTTGGGAGCTCCCGTTATCATTAGCGGTGACTGTTTGCAGCCACTGCTCAGGGCGAGCTACTCTATTAGGCCTCACACCATTTTCACAGTAGGTTTTCCACGTGAGCCTTGATGGCCATGATAGGAGAAAGGAGATTTTTTTTTTGTCCAATGTGAAATAAGAATTCGCTGCTGAAACTGGGACATCCTCTAGAGGCAGAGCGGCGTGTGGGAGTCCTTCAGATTCGGTGAAAGCCACGGTGGCACCTGGTTTGTAGGACACTCAAGAACGCGTTAGTTACGTCAGTGCCCAGCTCCTGTAAAAAACGGGCTGATTCAGAAAAAGATTTACGCAAAGACTGAGGGCTGGCAGCTCCGAGGTGGGGGAGATTCCCCCCCTCTAGTATTTTTGTTCGTTTCTTTCTCAGCAGATAACCAAAGGCCTCCTCGCAACCTCGGCCTAGCTGGAGCCAGCTGGTCCCAGAGGCTCGCGCGGGGGCCCTGAGCAGCCAAGCGCCCCGAAGCTGCGGGGAGAGGGAGAGGCAGGGAAAGAGCTCCAGTGCCAGGTCCCGCTGTTCCCCAGGGGGACCCCTTAGAAGGTGAGAGGTCCACCGATGAGGACGGTCCTCTGCCCACGCTGAGCTTGGGGGCACATCGGACCCACCGCTCGGACCCCGCTGGGCTGACATCGCTGTGCTCCCTCCCGCCCTGGTCCACGGGCCCCCTCAGGTGGCTCAGTCCCAAGGCTGTCCACTCAGACCCTCCGAAGGGGGGTCAGGGCCTCTCCTCCCGCCTTTACATTTCCTTCAAATCTTTATCAGGGAGACGGATTTGGGTTTTCCCCTCACCAGGCAGCCTCATGAATAAAAACTGCTTCCTTGCTGAAAACCCTATTGCTCCGGAGCCTGGCCTCTCTGTAGGGGGCCCTGTGACGCCCAAGGGCCCGCGGCCTTTGCTCGGGAACGTTTTTCCCTGGAACTCGCTCTGCGCCAGAACAGCGGCTTGGGGAGGCCTCCGTTTGGCACGTCCACCCCTGCTGATGTTATAAATTAAGGAAAAGAGTTGCAGACATTTCCTTAAGGAATTTTTGTTAGTTGTCAGATGCCCCAAGTTCAGAGAGAGGGAGAGAGAAGATTCTTGCTCTTGTGACCCCTCAGCTCACCCAGAGAAAAGCAGCGGGACTCTCGGCGGGCAGGGGGTTAATGGGTGCCTCCGACTGCGAAGGAGTCTCCACCCACCAGGGCCCGAGGGTTGCTCCTGACACTCTCGGAGGCTTTGTACCTTGTTTCCAAAGCTTTTTACAAATCATCGTGAAAGAGAAATGATCTCGGAAGCACTTAAAACCCTTTCTACACCCACTTTCCCAATAAATCTCAAGTGCATCTTTCATTTTGATCGCAGAAATGCGGGTTTCCTGACAGGCAAACCACGGCATGACTAAGCCCAGGTGGAGGGCAGAGCGTCTGCTCAGGTGGAGGGGTAACAGTGGAGCAAAACGCAAGGGGACGCAATGGATTCGCTCGCTTCCACTTGCAGACCACGCGCCTGCCTCACCGGCTGCCGGTGTGGCAGGGACTTTTGCACATATTATTTTAAATGATTAAACCGGCTAGGAAAAAAAATAAATGTTTACACACTGCAGGTAATTTGATATGCTTGTTCTCCTAAAATCTATTTTACCTATAACTTTGATTCATGAGGAAGTTAGATGCGAAAGCAGCAAAATAATTCCAAACTAATCGGGGGTATAAGCTCTAATTTGTGTGAGGCTGGATTTCATCGCAGGTGCAGAGCGGGAATGCGCGGTCTGGTCTAGCCTCTCCTCTGCGCCGTGCGTGCAGGATAATGGTTGCTAGGCAGCCATTCTCCTGTTTGCCGAGAAAAGAGAGCATTTCTTTACCTGCAGGCGTCTTCGGCGCGCCTGGTCCTCTCCGTTTCCGTCTGAGTTTCCGCGGTGGGATGGGGCTTGTGCGGGACAAGCGTGGTGCACGCCCGCCCGCCTCCTGTGGGCCCGGTCGCCGTGCGAGGGGCCAGCGCAAGGGGTTATTCCTGAAACAGACGGCTACGGAAACAATTATTTCCTGGAGAAGCCAGCTGATAATACCTAAGAGGCTTAAACGCTGCATTATGAATGTTTTAATTGAATTTCGCTTTATCAAAGCAATACATGGGCACATAGCTTAACAAGTTAAATGGTAAACAAAATGGATTTTAACCATTTCTTTGGATTAACTGCTGCACCACCCCCACCCCTGTGTCCTGTTCCCACAAAGCAGCCGATTTTGATTTAGTCTCATCAACCTAATTAATATGAGTGAATTGCTGTCATTGGATTCATTAATTTTAGATTTTGTCTCCCGACGCTTTGGGGTAGATGGGGATTTTGGTGTCTCGCGTTGCCAACATTTTTATTTGCCTCCCACATTCTCCTATAACAATTGTACAGACATGTGGGGTAAAAGCAACATTCAGTGTTTATATTATTAAAAATATCATTGTGTCATAACGGGGGTCACATATCTTTTTTTTTTTTCAATTTGTACTGAAATTGAAGTTGAAGATGCTTTGCTTATTGGTTTAGTTTTGTTTGTATTTGCTTAGGTCTCTTACACAAATTTCTACGCCTTCCAACGTTTTCTACTGTCCTGTGGGTATTATTTTCCAAAAATCAATGAAATTCAGGAAGCTGTGAATTCTGCGTCTCCTTTGGAGGCCTTACTCTGAGCCCCACCCCCTGCCTTTCCCAGGCCTGCTCCCAGCTCTCTCCCTTTCAAGTCCCTTCACCGTCACCCTGCGTCGCACCTCTTGTTTCCCGTATGTCGGGATTTCTCCCTCCTTGGTTTGCTCTACTGTGTGGGTGGAGCAAATGCTGTCCAAGGACAGAGGTTGTGGTGACGGCAACTCTCATCCTTCCTTTGGAATTAAGTGCCGGGAACTAGACCGAGTGCCCCCAGCCCCCCTCCCGCCTGGGGCACGGCTGTGTCCCTGTGGTGCCTTCCGCTACCTGCCTGGACGGCCCCTCTGCTTCCCTCCTGTGCTGTCCCGCGCCGTCCACGCGGCGGGCGCTCCCTTTCCTGGTGCATCCCTCACCCGGGGAAAGGCCTCGAGGGCCGTCTAGGGGAGGAAGCTGGGTGGGAGTTCTTCCAGATCGTCCCCCGCAAACACCCTTCCGCTGCGCTCTCGGGGCTGGGCTTCCTGGGCATCTGCTTAGAAACACTCTGTCTGTACCTGGAGGCCCAGCCCCGGGCGTCCCGCGCCCAAGGCCGCTGCGTTGCGCGCCCCAGCCTTCTATTGAACGGACCTCGCTCTATCTCCAGGACTTTTAATAGTCACTTTCTAACCTCAGTGCCCTGAAATGTCTTCTCTTCAATTTTGCTAGTCGTTGCCAATCTCAGAGCTCTCGATGTAGCTGGTCAGCGTGGGATACGAGCGTCTGTATCAGCTTGCTGAGAAGCGGGCTTCGGGAATATTTGGACTTGGAAAACCGTAAAGTAAACCAAAAGTTTTCCCGAGTCCTTCAGTATCCTCGGCATAAGCTCCACACTCCTTTCTCCTTCTAGGCCTGTTTGTTAGCAATACGACGTAGGTTAAAACTGATGGTGGGCGAGTTCTCCCGGGTGAGCAGGACGAAGTCTGATGCGGACGACTGCGTCTCTCCCGTTGCCTCGCCTGACCTCTGGCCTCCTATCAGGCTCAAGGAGCCCTTTGTAGAATCGTGGCAAGATATCCGCTAAAGAAACTGTTGAAATTTTAAAAGCATTGCTTCCGAGTTAAATCTCCTTGATTTAAGCCTAGACTCTAGATTATTTAGCTCCAGCGTCCCTTTGTGGTCTTCATTTTCAAATCCCGGTCTTCCATGCCCTGGGGCAGCTCCTGTTCTGGGGGAAAAGCTGCATTAGGGATAATTTGGGTTCTGAAGGCCGTGGTGAAGGAAGCGCTTCTGCTAAAGGGAATAGCGTTGGTTACCATTTGTCCCTGTTTCGCAAGAGAAAAAGAGCTCGTTATAAAAATAGGTCAGTCCAGTGCGGAAAGAATGATGCTTAGAAATATGCCTGTGGACACTGTCACCTATCAGAACCAGGAAAAATGACACTGTCCCCGTCGGGGTGTGACCACTCCATCCAGGGCCTTCAGGTGGAGAGAAGCGATGCTGAGCCTCTGAAGCTCTCATTCCAAAAATACTTACACAAGAATCCTCTCCTCAGCCATTTCTGAAATAAAACCAAGACCAAGAGGCCATATCACGATATTAAGCTTCATAAGAGGAAGCTGGGAACTTTATCAACCGAGATTTTTAAATGCGAGGATGGGCTTAGAGTCGTATGTCTAAGCATAAGGAGAGATCGTTCCTTCTTCAGAACCCTCAAGCTAAAGGAACAGAAACTCAGTCAGGAGAGCCTGGCATTTAGATGGCACTAAACAAAGCTTTGCTAACTGAACAAACGACGGCAGAGTTTCTTCCCAGTCATGAGTAGCGAAAAAGGCTGCTGTATTCAAGTGAACGTTTCCATTTATCTCAGATATCGAGTGTATAGGTTTTAGGAGCGAAAACACTCAGCTTGGGATTCAAAAAATGGAAATTTACAGCATGTTAAATAAGCTCTCGGGCCTGAGGTGTCTTTCCCTGGCATTAATGGGAGTAATTTTCAAATCAGCTCCTCCCCTCCTTGCTGTACTGAGCATGCAGGCTTAAGGAAATGGGCTGTTTTCTGTCTGAATTTTCTTTTTTTTTTTTCCTGCCAAGGAGATTTGGGACACATCAATCATTAATGTGTGTTTTTATATATTCTGGTGGTCAATGAGGAGAGAGTTTAAGGTAACATAAATCCATTTTGTGGGTATTTATGAGATGTGCTTTTGGAGTGTAGAATTCAGTACCAGTCCTAAGGATGACCTTCAGGCCAGGGCCTGGTGTGAGCCTCTTATCTGGAAACGGACAGAGTTCTTTTTCAGTCTCCTTTTAGCAGGATATCATAGGAGCGTCATCTAGAGTCATAACTCTTTCTATTTCACTTTTATAAGACTTGTTATTTTCTGAGTTAGGGAAGGATTAAAAAATGTGTCATCTGCCCGTCACTGACATCAACCACAGAATAAGTTTCTACAGTAAAACGCTGAGGTCATTTTGCTCAGAAGTAGTAGAAAGTGAACCTTGAGCTTCATCTATGAAAACAAAAAACAAACAAAAAAAAAACACCTTAAATTCCTATGTAAATAAGTGACACAAATCGACTCCCATTATCTGATGTAACAGTTTAATTTTTCTTCAGTCATCAATACAAAAACGAAACGTCCCTGCCTCCGTGTGTTGCCACACTGCTTGAACTTTAAAAAAAAAAGAGTTTCCTTGAAAATGTATAAAATCAGACTTTTCACGGCTTTGACTCCTCGTAACTGTTTGGTATGTTCAGTGGATTTTAATGCAGTAACCTCAAGGCATACGTGCAGAAATATGTATTATAAGATGAAAAGTCTAAAAATGGGAAATAAAGCACTGCACCATTGCAGTAATTTCAAATATAATTCAACTCTGCAGAAACAAGATGCTGGTTTCAGTGGCTCAAACGATTTCTTTTGTTTCAAGGTGATCAACTAAACACGACCTGACAGCAAGACATAACTTATGGTACCGCTAAAAACGGAACCATATGCTTTTACAGACTCAAGATAAAGCCAATACGAATGCACCTTCCACACGACAAACGTATCCACGTGGTTACAGTGGCGCCTGTTCTTACACGAGCCCCTCCTCTCTCTATCAAAAGGCTTTGCTTCGTAGGACTAAGGAGACTTTAACAACACATGAGGCATTGGACAGATGTATGACAAGGCCTAAAAATTACGGTCTGATGTGTCAGATTTTGCTCTTCCAGTCACGTGCGCAAGTATTGACTTAGGGCAGTCGCGAGCTCAAAACGCACGTGGACCACCCTAGGCTGCGGGGCATCCGTGGCCCAATCATCTTCTCCTTATAATCATTGAATTCGGCTTTCTAGAGTGATTTATTTTTTTCTGTTAATCTCTACTCAGATCTCAGGTGAAAAAAATATGATATATTAATATGGAAGTCATTCCATCTCCATAAGACAGCAAAACTGTTAAAAAATAAACTGACAAGCAAATCTAAATTAGCATGGTAAAAAACGGAATGATTTTTTTTGTTGTTTTTTTTTTTTTTTACTATCCATTATTTTGGGCAAGCCATGGCTAATGCTTCCTTTCTACCATTTCTGGCTCATCTCTAAAATCTATTACTGTAAATTGCTTAGGAAGACAAGAATACGTGATAACCGGGACTCTGGTGGTGACGGCAGTGAGACTCCTGTCCCAGTTCTGTCCCCGGCAGTTTGAGCAGGAGATGCACCTGCCCTCACCCTCAGACCTCTGATCTCTAAAATGAGGACCTACCTGTCCCATTAGCTGCTGCGACAGTGAAGTGACATTTTGATAGCACTGTAATAACCCGGTTATTCTTTAACAGGAAAGGAGTGACGGGGAGACTAGATACCGTAGGCAGGCATTTAGACAGCGCCGCCGGAAGCTCGCGTCAACCCCCCGCTGGCCGGCGGGGAGGGGACTGGACAAGGGCAGTCTGGACACGTGCCCAGGAAGGCCTGCGTGACCCGGGAGGTGCTTACCTGTTTGTCAGTCACACCTGAAAAAATTAGTGGCCAGGATCGGCGCGGGCACTGCAAGGGCACGAAACCTGAATATTTAAACTTCTGAACAAAGGCAGTTTCTCCCTCTTTGCCTCTCTTGGCCTTGGGCCCTCTGGCCCTCTTGGGACTCCTGTTGCAGGGGATGTACGTTTAGCATCCTCATAAGTGGAACTGTCATTTTTTATTTGCTTGGAAGAGTTTGCACAATATTGGGGTAACCTGTTCCTTGAACGGTGGTGGAACTCAGCTCTGAAACATTGGGTCCCAGTGTTTCCTTCATGGAAGGATTCGTAGCTCCTGGTTCAGATTTTACAGAAATCCTCCCATCCTAACAAGGTTGTCAAATCTGTTGGCTTATAATTTCCTATAATAAAAATACTACCTGATGTGCTTATTTCCACTTTTCAACTTTGAGGTCCTTTGGCAAAATGTCTTATTGACGTACAATAGATAGAAAATCTAGTTTAAAGCTTCGTACGTCTTTACAAATTGAACACACCCATGTAACTAACACCCAGAACAAAAGCAAAGAAAAGAATTAGCAGCACCCCCAGCATCCAAATCATCCATTCTGTGCCTCACACCCCGGGTTGACTGTTACTGTGACTCTAACTCTTCAGCTTGGCTAGCGACTGACATTTACACAAAGGGACTCACACATGTGTATTCTTTTCGTGTCCGGTACATTTAATTCAACCATGTGTTTGTAAGATTCCTCCATCCTGTCGAATTTTCTTAATTGATTGATGAGCAGTGTTACCTCTTTTGAGCATCCCTGAATTTCTGTGCTGGTTCGAAGGAAGGGGGAATGTGTGTAGCTTTCCGCCTGGGGCTCATTAGCCAGAGCTGCTCTGAACCCCCTTGTGCGCAGGTTGGGTGACCCACAGGCTCCTCACCTTGCGTTTCAAAGGCTCACGGCCAGGGAAGTGGAGGAGCGTTTCCCTGCGGCTGTGAAGTGCTATCAGGGGACCGAACGCCCAGGGCTGGACCCAGTGAGGACAGGGGGTGTTGTTTGGTGGACTTATTTTTGGATTGTTTATGATGAGCGGGAACACCTAAGGCCCAAAGCTCAGGGCAGGCCCCTCGTGCTGAGTCAGAGGAACTCGCAGGCCTAAGGGCCGGCCCAGCTCAGTGCTGAGCCCCTGGCGCTGTTTCCCACCGCAGGCGTCCTCTGTTTCCCCCGACGTACAGCCGAGGCTGGGGTGGACGCCGTGGGTGAGGGCCAAGTAGATCCACTCGTGGATAATGGGCATTTCCAGTGCGCAGTGCGAGAGAGAGAAGGCAGATTTCCCCAAATACTGCATTTGTACGGTCTTCCCAGAACAGCCCTGACCCCAGCACGAACATGGCTGTATTTTAGCTTGTTGCTTAAAATTGCCAAAATGATGTGTTTTTCTTTTGAAAAGTGACTTCACAGAGGGTGCGAGTTTACATGGTAGCACTATTAGAGAGATCCTGAGAGCTGCTTCCTGATTAAAGAAATCCATTTCTGGACCCTCAAAGGGATGTAATTATGCATATTTATGTAAATCACATGCAAATCACCTTGTAAATAAAGTGTACACGGGATAAGAGAGATGCTCCCAAGCTGTGACTTGTCAGTCTGAAGCTGTTTAGCGGGAAAAGATGCAAACGCTGATGTAAACAAAAGCTGAAAAATGAAGTAGAAACCTTATCTGCTACATTTCTTTTGGAAATAATTGGATTTGGGTGAGATAAGGAGTTGGCCTGGCTAACAAGATTACAGCCTCTCTGGTTATCCCGTACTTAGCAATACGGGTTGTTCTAGTGTAGCAACAGCCAACTCAGATAGGCGTGTTTTTAGGCACAGCTTCGGGGTGGAACCCAGGAGGCTTCAAATCCCCCCCTTCTGCCAGGTATGGGCCACATCCACCTTGTAACCTTCCTTGACCTTCCTCAGGCCTCGGCTTTTCCATCTGTCTGATCTCAGGAGCGATGAAATGGTTCATCTATGGAGCAGCATTTGTTTGCGTTCTTACAAGTGCAATGTGTAAGAATAATTTGGAAAACCACAACTGAGGATGGCAACGAGTGCTAAAGACATCTGGACATAGCTTCGTATTTATGTCCCGGGCGTAGCACAAGGACAATGAAGACGGAGCCCACGGCCTTCAGAGGAAGACCTATGAGGGATGCATGAGGTCTTGAGAAGACAGGCAAAGCTCTGAAAAACTCAGGAAGCATTCCAAGTGAGATCAACTCATTGCTGTTGGTAATAAAGGGATGGTTAAAGAGCTGTAAAAAATGTGCAATGGAAAATAATGTATTGATTAACCATTTAGAATAAAAGATGGTTTCCAATTGTATGTTTTTATAAAAATTTACTTATTGAATCTCCTGTTGAAGGGAATTGATTTGATTTCAATATTGCTCTAAAGATAATGTTTCTTTGAACCGCACTGGCATGGGTCTTGCTTTGCAAGCACTTCTACGGGGTACATAATTAGGGTTGAAGTTTCTGGCACATAAGATGTACATATATTTAACTTTAGAATACAAACTAGCTTTTTAATTAATGTGTCCACCAGCCATGCTTAAAGCTGCTTCGTATTATCACCAACACTCAGTATAGTTTGTCTTTAATTTGAGGTAGGATGAAAGATTTGTCATGGTAACCCATTGCTTTTTTTTTTTTTTTAATTTTAGTTTGAAGTCTCTGTTTATTAATGAGAGTGAGTGACTTTGTGTATGTTTCTTGGCCTTTTGAACATTCTCTGTGTGAATCATTGGTCGAGTCTCTCAGCAATTTTTCCTCCTATACTCTGACATTTTCTTCTATAATATTAAGGGATGAGCTTACATTCTTGTCATGAGCCTTTTGTTGATTTTATATGCTGCAAAACCCTGCCCACTTTGTGGTTTACTTTTTCATTTTTACTTTTATAACATTTTTAATGAGGAGAGATGATTAATTTGAATAGACTCCAATTTATCCATCCATTTTTTTTCATGGCTAGTGCTTTTGGGGGCTTAAGAAACCATTCCCTAGCCCATGGTGATAAAGGTATGTTGCATTTCTTAAGGTGCTATTGCACCTATAATTTTATTTTTTGATTATGAAATCATTCTTGATTATCTGTATTATTTCTTACAATCTTTATAAACTAGGTCTTAAATTTAAAAAAACCAAAAAACAGAAAAACTTGTTTGAGATCAACACATGCTAAAAAATATAGCTTTCCTTTGTCCCTTATTTCCTGACAGGGATCTTTTAAGTTGGACATTTAGAAGCCCTCCCGATTTTTTACCACCTATCACAGCTGGAAACCGTAGCGTTGCTTTTGTTTTCTAAAGCTGAAGCCGTCCCCCTAAAGGGAAGAAGTAGGTCACACCCTTTCTCCCCGGCGCTTTTCATTTCTCCTCCTAATCCTGTCCCTTCCATTCCAAAAGCTCTTTGTTGCACCTCTCCTTTCACGGTTAACCAACTCATTTTTAAAATTTTAAATAGAGGAGTAGAATGGTTGATTCCTGGACAATGGATGGGAAGTGGCTGCCCTCGCTCACCGACATTTCTGCGGGGAGTTACCGCCCCTCCACGGCTCGCCAGGCAGCCAAGGTCTGCAGAGATCATTCAAGGACCGAAAAGAAGAAAAAAGACGGGCCTGTTATTCACGGCGGCAACCTTCAGGGGCTACGCCTTATGGTAAAAAGGCAAATTACGCTGCCGTGTCTAAGTATCTTAACTAGGAGTATGAAAAGGCTTCGCCAGGTAGTAGCAGAACCCAAGTGAAGGGCCCGTTAGGAAGCCGACAATGGCTAGCTGGGCCCACAGGCAAGGCCTAGGTGGGCAGCTTCCTGGATTTCTTCTGTTCAGCTTTGGCAAAAATAAATAATAAGTAAATAATAAAATAAAAATGTGCTGACTCTTAGTGCTGATTCTTACAGGTCCCCTCTCGTGCCCTCAGCCCGCTCCCGTCTCTGTCCCAGCCACCGCCCTCTGTCCTCTGCAGCCTGGCCGGCCGTTCCGGAGCAGCTCACCCCAGGGCACAGGCTGGCACTCACGGTTCCCCTACAGCCCGCTCGCACCTCTGTAAACTCATGTTACCGTCTCCAGTCACCCGTTCTGAATACGCCATCTGTTTCCTGCCAGGGCCCTGACCTATTTACAAGGCTGGGGGGCAAGAAGTAAAGTAAATAGACCATGAAAGTTGGCCATGACCATGATGCAAAATGATAACCGAGGCAGAGCGCAGCTGGTCCTGGCAGATGCCGGGGTCTAGCTCCGGGGTGCGCATATCAGTCTAAAACGGAAATGTAGTTGACATACAAGTCAAATCAGTATCCTTCTTTAAAAATAGCGTGTGTATGTTATGTGTCTAATTATTGGTGCCATCAAGCCTAAAAACAAAATCTACTGGTTGACTTGGGGCACAGTTTTTAAAAAATTATATATATTTTTGTCTTCATTTTTTTTTTTTTCCAGGTAGATCAGCTCAGTCACTTGAGATTTTTCACAGTATGACAAGGAACCTTATCATCAATTTCAGATTTGATAATATTCCAACTCTTGAGGAAGCTTTTCAAGGCATTAAATTTTTTCTGACCGTCTCTAATCTGGGGTAACCTCTGAAGGACGCCTTCCCCCAGAGATAACCACGTCGCACCCTCACGAACAATGGGCTTTGCTTTTCAGATACAGCAAAGATATTTGCTTGACTCTTGGAGATTGTTTTATGCTAACGGCAGTTTTCATTTAATTTAAAAATATGTTCCACATGAAACATAAAGCAGTTCAGTCCAATAATAGTCCGGCTGACACGCGCTATGAGCACGGCGGATGCCATGCCCTCGCCTCTCTGTGCTGTGCCATGGGTTTTATAGCATTATTGCTGTCCGCAGGCATCCCTGTGCGAGAAAGGAAAGTGACGGCCAACGGAAGAGAAGCTCACATTTTTTTAAATGTACAAATCTCCTTGTTTCTATTAATATAACTTTGGAATGCATCTGTCCCCTAAGTGCTGAAGCAATGAACTTACCTGCACACATTCTGGCCACAGTGGCTTCGATGAACTTGCTCAGTAAATATGTTATCACGGCCTAAGAGCATCCTACCTGTGCTGCTCTTGTCCCGCACCCTGACCTCACCCCCATCAGCATCTCTACGTGATCACTGTCTTTATGTCGCATCGACTTTGGGTGTCGTTTTTCATTCATTCAGGGGCCTTTTTCATTTGTACTAGTTCACGGGGTAGCCGTATTCTATCGAACTAGTCATACCCTATGCCTCGAGGGCTGCTAAGTAAAAATAAATGACAATGGCTATAAAAAGCAATAATAAACATAACTTATTTTAAATTTTACTTTATTCTCTCGCTAGCTACGTTTTGAATCATGTTTAGAAAGAAAAAAGTCATGTCCCTCTGACCTCCTGTATCGATCTATGTTTGAGTATTGGCAAGCTCGTATGGGTGTTTTATCAGCGTGAGCCACATGTGTGGTGATAGTAAAGGCTAGATAATAAAATTTTCTTCCCTGAAAAATGATATGTTCAAGACAATATTTTGACCCTATTAAATACCTGAAACAATCCCATTAGTTTTTTTATAGAAATATTTATATCTATCTACCAACTACCTACCTTATCTACCATCTATTACCTGTCTATCGATCAGGTATCTTTCTTATCTCTATTTTTCAAAATTCAAAACTCACTATTCAGTTCAGTGTTTCAAACAGTACTAACTCTTTTCAGCTCAGTGAGTGAGTGAACACATGAGAAAAATATTTGGCATGTAACGTTGCGTTGTTATGAGAATTACTGCAAGAATTCCGTTAGATACCTTTTATCTAGATATAACTTAAGCTCGACAATGTGGGGATCTGAGTAAATCTAAGATTTCAAATAAATAGAATTATTCAAATTGCTGGGTAAGAGACTTGATAAGATGAAACTTTAGAAATTCTAGTAAGATGGGCAGAGGAAGAGGGAAATGGGGTACAAACCAAAAATGGTTGTTCATTAAAGATACAGATAATTTTATACATGGTGTCAATTATCATTGTTTCTTAAATATTCAGAAAATTCATTTGGACAATTTTATTTTTTTTTCCTGATGCTTCATCACCATTTGTTGAACTAGACTAGGTGTCTCCATTACAGGAGACACTTTACAGGAATTGATCAGGGATTCAAGACCTGTGTGTGTGTGTGTTTATGTTGTAGATGAGTATGTGTATGAGTTAAAATATTAACTTCCTTAAGACAGTAAAACACATCAAAAGCTGAGAAAGTAATTCCATAAGAGTTCTATAGAAATATGGACAAACACAGCCAAGAAAATAGAAATTTCTAGAAAAGATTGCGTCTGGGGAGCAAGAACAGGGTTGGGAAGGGCAAGGACGGGAAAAGAAAATGTTCTGTTACAATGTAGGTTGTGTAATTTGACCTTTCCATTTGTGTATTTATTATGTTAAATCTAATATCTGGTTTATATTTTTATTTTAAAGAAAATTAAGAGCCAAATACATTAAGAACACCTGATTTATAACTAAAAGCATGGAATCCTTCTCTATAAAAATTTTAAACTTCAATGAGTCCAGCAGCTGCCGTGGTGTTCCCCACCCCGTCATGTCATTTCCAAGAGCAAAGGAGAGGGAAGCACCTTGTTTAAAACTTGCTGGAAACGTAAATCCCCCTAACACCCGAGTGCGGGGAGGCCGCGTGGCTGGGGGGGAAGGTTGCTCTTCCCCAGGGGCCTGGGCTCCCGCAGCTGCGAGAAACTGGCTTGGCCCGAGTGACTGGAAACTCTTACACCCTCGGTGGTGGCTGCGAGGGGGAGGGAGCGTGGGTGCATAAGGAGAACAGTTCCGTGACTTTTCACGTGTCCTCCGAGTGGCTTACCCCCCGCAACCCGCTGTCTAAGGCCCGAAGAGGCTCAGGATCTCCTTTGGAATAGATGTGCCTCAGCAGACGGCCTTGGCTGCACAGCCCCAGCAGGCGCGGCTCCCCGCTGCCGGGAACAGTCATGAAGGAGGAAACGGAGGAAGGACGGGCAGGCCAAGCGAGCTCAAGTCGAAGGAACAGGGAGCCGCATTTCTAAACTCTCACGTCTGCATTGCCTTCATATTTTCTTATCTCTCCCCCACAGGCTTAGTGCCAGAGGAAGGGGGGAAGCGTTGTTCAGTAAAGATAGAGACCGTTTCATATGTGGTGTCAATTATCTTTGTTTCTTAAACATTCAGAAAATTGATTTGGAGATTTTTTTTTTTCTGATGCTTCATCACCATTTGTTGAACCCGACTAGGTGCCCCTATTACAGGAGACATTTTCTAACATACGTCACATATCAACATCAGTAATTAGACATGTAGACGTGAGAGGTTTTCATAGACTATTTGATAGGTTAATTAGATGCAATAACTTTCAATGTTTTTAATTTATAACGTAAAACTATTTTATTTTTTCAACATTGCCTTCTTAATGCCAATTAATTATAACTAATCATAAGCAGAGTATTTTTGCAGTTGCTACACCCATGAAATGATCCTTAACAAAACCATAGAAATGTTACCGTACCTGTTTCTCATCGTTTGGTTTAGCCTGATCAAATGCATTTTTTAAAATCACAAATCAATGTCTTTCTAAAAATAGACTGTGTGCATCATTCTAGCTTAGATATTCTAGGTCTAATCCACAAAGTAAGGTAAAAAAAAAAAAGTAAAACTCAAATGAAAGGAAAGTCTCCATTATAGTGAGATGCGGTTGCAGTTAGGAGAGCATACTGAGGTCGTTTTATTTTCACAGAATCCTGGGGCATGTATAGAATTTAACAAGTGAGAAGGAGGGAGGTTGCTTTAGGTGGGCAAATAAATGTGAATCAGGAAGCTAGCATTGAGATAACAAAAGATGAGCTTTGTTGAGGACATGAATAGGCGCCAATGGGTTAGAGAAAATGATTAATGGGCATAAATATGGCTGGGAAAAGAGATGTATGTGAAAGAAGCAGACCCAGAAGATGTCTGAAGCGGGTGGCTCTTAAGGACAAATTGCACCTACTCTTGGACTACAATTTGCAAGGCAGTTTCCTCTATTCTTCCTCCATTTATCCCCCCGGGTCAGCAGGTATAAATATTTGTTGGGTGTCTCCCTTTAGTTAGAGATCGGTTTTACTTTGACTACAGCTTCCTTACCACCTGCACATTGAAGGTCACGGCTGTGCCTTTGGAAGTGAACTTGTGGGCCCCGGGGGCTGCATCGCCTGTGCCCACTCCAGGGCTGCCTTTAGTCAGCATCAGGGGAAGATTTATCCTGCGCCTGGGAAGCGGCCTCGGGCTGTTCCCATGACCGGGCTTATTGGACTGAGTCACCACTGGAACAGACAGACCAGTGGGGATCCTGTTTATTGATGGCCTGACAGCAGATCTTTTTGCGTCGTTGTAGGGACTTGGGCCCACGGGATAGAAAATACCGAGTGGCCAGAAAGCCAGGTTAAGAGCAGGTGCTCCGAAGGCCAGCCGGGTAAGCTGACGTCAGAACCGCACCGCCCTCCGCGCCCTCTGGGAATCAGAGGCAGCGGGTGTTACCCCACCCGCAGGTGGCAAAGCGAGGCGGTCAGGGGCTGTGGCCATCTCCCCGAGCACTGGACAGAGCAAGAAAGTCACCCAACCCTGAAAAGGAAACACCGTTACCTGCATCCGCCTTAAATGGAGCAAGATGGATTTTCTTAGCAACCTTTAGGTCTTCTTTCTTTGTCACATCCTGTCCTGTTTGCTTCCATTGCACAGGCTTTTCTTTCTTCAAAACACTTCTTAATAATTACTTATATATGACATTTAAAAATATTTCATTTATTTTTATTCTATTTAACCCTTTTACTTTCATTTACATGCTCTCGCTACTTTCTCAGAAAACATTATGAAAGGAAATTATGTTATTTAGGTCCTGGTAATGGCATGAACACAAATCAGTTATGTCATTTCAGTAAAGATGCATCCTATTCGACCACCAGTTTCTTTCATTAAAAAAAGAAGTTTGACCTAGAAGGCTTCCAAATTCCCATCTGTTTAGAAATGACAAGAATTGAATATGCTATACAGTCAACATCACTGGAAACTGATTATGAATTTTCAGAGTGTAATATCATGATTTTAGTCGATTATCCCGTGACTCAGTAATTACACTATTGTACATTTTTCATTTGTAGGCTACAAAAACTCAAAGTGAGATGCACACAAATCAATAGGAATTTTTAAAAACATGACATGAATCAAGATTTACTTTTAAATATGTTACCAGTGAAATGAAATGAAAGACAGGACTTGAAAATAATATGAGAGCACATGATCCTGAGAGACAGAAAAATAAATGTTCACAACTTCCTCCTATTTTTAACGTGGCCTCTGATTCTTTGAAGAGCACCTGGTGGGCCGTTGTCTTCCTGAGAGTGAGTACAGGGGATATCCCTGGGTTTGGTGGCACAGAGGAAGAGAAACGTATAATGAATCGGACCTTTATGTAGCTATTATTTATTTCGTGACACGTTCTGGGCAGAGAGAGAAGCAGCAAGCTCATAGACTGGCCCTAAAATTGAAAAGAAATCGATTATATCATAGGCCTAAAAAAAAGAAATGAAGCTATGCGTACACAGTGGCCCTTTCTTGGCTATTTTTATTTTAGGAAATTCAATAGCACAGAATTATTTTCAGTTAGGTCTATCATTTTTTTTCCAGATTACAGAAATTTTATCACTTAACTGGAGCCATTTTGAAGCAAAAAGGATTGAAAGAGCTGACAAAGGAGAAAATGAAAAAAAGAAATTCTAACAAAGTGTGTTGAATAGACAACTAGTTATACAGCAATAGAAGATTAATACACATATATCGAAACATGTATCTAGAGCATTTGCTCATTTGTTACAGATTTTAGGCTCCTTTAATTAAATTTCTCCAGAATTGAAATCCCATAAAACAAAGTTATCTGCAGGCTGAATAAGATATTATACACAGGAGTAGAAATCAACTCATCATTAGCACAGAAGTTTCCCTTAATCAAATAATCAAATGCATCTGCTCTGTCAGGCAAAACCTTCCTCCTGCTCTGTATTCTTCGGCAGAAACCACCGTCTCTCTAAGAAGTGAACGTCTTAAACCCATGTTCTGGCCTTTGAAAATCCCACATGCTAAAAGCAATGCTAACAAGCATACTGGGCACACACTCTGAATTTTAGGGTATCCATTCCCAGGAAAGCTTGTTTTAACTCACCACATTTTTATGCAAACGTGAGCAATACTTTTGCAAAACTTTGGAGTTTATAAATTACAAGTGTGCACTTTGGGGAGCAAGGTTCACAGACTCCATCAGTGATGTTCCCCCAGGAGGAAATGCAATGCTCGTACCACACGCCGTCACTTCAGCACTCCATCCCCAGGGCCTAGCAGCCATGTGACCCATAACAGACTCCCAGCGCACCTGTCCGCCTCTACAGGGTCGGGTGAAGACGGACACATACCCGGTCTGCACCTGCTTCTCGCGTGCCAGGTACTGGAAACTCTCATTCTACAGAGTGTCATTCTCCAGAATCCTCAGATCATTCATTAAAGTGATGCTTTCCATTGTATCTTCTTTAATCACCTTCATTTTTTTCAATTACCTAAAGTTCTGGGAGAGCCTCTGTATTTATATCATTTATCATTTCCTTACTCTTTGTACTTGAGATTTTTCTGCTCAGATACTAATTTTTTATTCTACTCTTGTCTCTTCCAAATGTCCAATATTAGGTGGGATACCAGCATCTAACACACCTTTAGTTTCTCATTTGGAGAAATGTTCCTGCTGGAAAAACCATCATATAGTAATTTGCATCCAAGCAGAACAAGGTTTGACTCGTACAGTGTTTGACACATGACCAGTTACTTGACTTTGGGTATTTAACTGAGCTCCTCTAACCTTTGTTTCCTCATTTCTAAAGCTCCGATAATTACAACTGTCGTGTAGGGTGGCGGTGAGGATGAGAGAGCTTTGGTATAAATTGCTTTTCTAGTGTTTAATATAAAATGCCTTTGATGGGATGATCCTAAATTTCAAGATCAATTTCTTACCTATGGTTCTTTCGACAAATCACTGCCCAGTTCTCAGTGGTGATCAGGTGAATAAGTAGAGAGACATTTAATCTTATTATGTTCTATAGGCCCCTCTCTCCTCTCTACACCCCAGTGTCCGTAGCATCAGGAGGGTCTCGACCCCTAATATCTCACGGTCCACATCCTCCCTTAGACAACAGCCTCTCACATTTCAGGGTTTTTCCTTCCTGCTTCAAGTCCCTGTCATCGCATCTGTGACCTACCTTAGGAGCCTGACAGGTAGGCAACCTGCAAGTCCCGGGTCCATGTACCCCCTGCCATCGAGTTTCTGTGCCTTCTCTGAAATGCACTGAATGTCTAATAATTGCAGTGGCCTGGATATCAGTATTTTCTGTGGAAATGACCTAGAATCCTCCACTTCTCGCCACATGAGTATTTCCATTTTTTTTCTCTTCTGCTACCAGGTTGCCTGGCACTGGGTGGAGGGAAGAAAGTCACAGAAATGCAAATCATTTGAGTACGTTATAGCTAATAATGGTTGGCCCTTAATGAATTGTATGTTGTCTAACAGTCTTACTGGCTTTCTCAACTAGTCACCCTTGCTTTAATTTCATTTTTGTGAATTTATAGAATTGGAAGATTTGAATTTTTAATTTCTTTTTCTTCATTTGGAAAAATCTTGTGATATTCACCCATTTTTATCTCTTTCCTTTATCCAGACCTTTAAATATCTCTCTAATCATTTCCCCCCACCCAGGCACCATTAGCTCCATCCCAACAAAGCCACCGTCCTGTCCTGACTGCGTGTTTTCTGTTCTTGGCAACACCCCACCACATTCACTTCACCCTAAGAGGAAACATTCACTTTTTCTTTAGCGGACAACTGAACGTCATCGCTCCGTGATGTCCTTCCCGGTGCCCACAGCCGAACCTGAACATTCTCTACTGTTCCAGTAATATGCTCCCCATATTTCAATTATTACATTTAATGTACTTGTTCATATATTATAAATTTTAAAAAATATATAGAAGTGTGAAATCTGATTAGGTCCTGAAAGTCATGCATTAAGACAGAGGGGGCTGTATTTCTAGATTTACTGCTGTGGAGCCTCCTTGCATAGCAATTAGCGTCTAAACTAATGGCTTCTGAACTTTACCAGCATGTTTAATCCCTGCTCAAGTGCTCATAAATACATGCTGGAAGAAATTGAACACATTCAATTTGCTTTAAATATCCATGTTTCTATGCAAGAACTTTAAATGGAGACTATTAGCTCAATACTTTTCAACCTATTTGATTGATAATCGAGTGGACAGACATTGTGCTGATGGTTAAAATGTCCTCATTTGGATGACCTGGTTAGTATCAGTCACTGACCTTGACAAATCACAAGCTACCTAGGATCTGACGGGAAGGAGACACCGCCTGCAGAGGATGTCATCGCTGAGGGAAGGGACTGTTTGTATGGAAAGTCTTACTCCGCCTTTCTTGCATGGCTGCTCATGGCTCTAAGCCTGGCCCCTTCTCACTCCCCCTTCTGCCTGGTATCGGAGCTGGTCTATGAAAAGTCAGAATGCTCTTTCCATCGACACCAGCGGGATGTTCACACCACACATGGCCCGCTCTGAATACACACAAGACCCTGGCCCATCCCCTAACCAAGATAAAAACCCTTGCTTTAATTTCATTTTTGTGAATTTATAGAATTGGAAGATTTGCATTTTTAATTTCTTTTTCTTCATTTGGAAAAATCTTGTGACATTCACGCATTTTTTATCTCTTTAACCAGTCTCCTCTCCCTCGCCTTTCAATCCGCCCTCAGACAGCCTCTCGGTGTGCGTGTGGTGTCATCAACCTCAACATCCACACCAAATTTTGGGTAGGATTTCATTCTGTTTTTGTGAAATAGTTAAAACATTATAAATAATTTAAACTATTGATCATGTCAGTTACACAAGAAATTATTAGCATGTTTTAACACTTATTACATGCAAGATATTTTGGAAGGCATTGAAAGCGGCATATGCTTGTCAGAAACCCTTTAGGACAAAAAAGTAAATCAAGCTAACTTAAGTAAAAAGTAGAATTCGTTGGAATGGTGATAGCTGGTTCCTTAAACTGAAAGAAAACTTAACCAGGACCACGGAAATGTTAGCAATATGTTTGCAGTGTTGGGCTCCAGGCCTCGGGCTCTTCTGCAGATGTTGACTTTCGCACTTGGTTCACTCAGAATTTGATGTCTCTCGTTAGCTATCCTGACGGGACAGCCCAGGTTCTTCAGGCTCCAGCGAATCTGAGTTCCTTAGAAACAGGACCGTGAAGTCCAATGCCACCACCACAAATCAGACTTCTCTGAACCTCCATGCGGATCCGATGTATCCTCTCCTTCCGCAAACTGAAGGATTAGGTGACGGGCAGAAGCAGGCTCACGAGGGGAGGGGGACTTCTCTCTGCTGCTCTTATAGAAGCATGAGGAGAGGGTCTAATTCATCTTCATCAGCTCACACACTCAGTCCCTGGAGCAAACGCCGCACCCCGGGTGGCGCGGAGTGGCCCATCTGTAGCCAGCCGAGCTCTTCTGCGCCGGGGATGCTGTGTCCCCGCCCTGCGCCTTGCGCTGGGCAGAGGACGGTCCCGGAGGCAGGGGCCTTTGCATCCCTGGGAGCACGACAGGTCGCTCCCGCTATTCATTGTCGTGCTCTCATAAGCATCTGATTAGTCTCCTAAAACAAGACAGACGGTATTTTTTCCCCTATTAAAATAAGGAAGCTGAGATTCAGAGAGATTTAAAGAACCTCTCTTTCATGGTTAATAACTAGTGGAGCAAAAATTTATTTCCAGGCTTTATGGTTCCAAGATTATAATGATCCTGATATACAGCGCCTTTTAGAGATCAATCATCTATTGCAGAACGAAGAAAGCTCCTTTCCCAGCTGATGCATGAGACGCATCACGTGGGTGGAATGAGAATATTCATCTGCAATTCCGACTGTGGATCCCAGCCGAGCGGATATAAAAAGAAGGAGCCTGGAGTCTTCACTTACCCACCCCTGCTCATCACTGAGTTCTGATCCACAGTGCGTCCATTCAATCAACATCTTGGGGAGCACATGTTTTAAAAGAATTATATCCTCAGAATGCACTTCCTTTGAGAAGAGACAAAAGGGTCATTTAATTCATTGGGTTTGACCTACAGGAAAGATAAGTGGACCTAAACAAAACGGCTGACATAACCTAATTTTCTAAGATGAGGTAAAAAGTAAAATACGAGAAAGAATTACTCTGACATTTAGAAATAACACAAATGCCAGGGATCATTTTTAACCAAACTAAAGCGAAGTGCGTGCGTGGGTGTGTGTCTCGGTAGCTGTTGCAGTCAAAGACAAAAGCAAATGACGGCTAAACTAATTAAAACAGAAACCATTGCAAAAGACAATAAGAACGCCTTCTCCTTGCTCCTGTTCTCTCTTTAAAAGTTATCAATTCTCTTTTCTCACAAAGAAACGTTAAGGGCCTTTCCGTTTCCGAGACACCTCTCGATATTTCCCCTTGATTAGCGTCCTAGCAGGTTGGGGCGCGCCACCCGCAGCCCGCGGGCTTCTGCTGAGCGCTGGGCCTCACCATGCGTCTCACTCCCGGAATGAGTGTCGTGTGGTTTGAATATTGACGCCTACTACTGACACCTGAGAACCCTGAACCCGTCTTGTTAGAGTTAGTGAATGACTTCAATGTTTTGTCCTGAAGGTTGTTTAGTACAATATTGTACTGTTTTAATGTATATAATATGACTTTACTTAAAACTGAAATTATTAGTAATTGCGGACCTGAATTCAAATATTTTGCCTAAGTTGTTATAATATAAAAATAAGGAGACTTTGGAAGTATTTATTTATTGAAGTGTGATCGATATACAAAGAACTGTATATATTTAAAGTGCACAAGTTCATAAATTTTGACTTAGATGTACATACATGAAACTATCACCGCAACCAAAATAATGAACGTATCCATCATTGGAAAATGTTTCCTTGGGCCCATTGGAAATACTTCTAGCTCCCCTGTACCATTTATCGAAAAGGTCATTATTTCTCCACTAAGTTACCTTTGTACCTTTGTGGACCATCAGTTTTACTTATAGGTGTGCATTTTTTAGGACTTTGTTTTCTTTCAACTGATTTATTTCTCTATTTTTATGCTAGTACCTCAATTTCTTGACAACTGTAACATTATGTTAAATTTTGAAATCAGATGATTTTTTAAAAACTCTTTTAACATGGTTGATTACATCAACTGACTTTACAATGTTTAGCCAAAGTTATAATCTTGAAATAAATCCTACTGTCATAGTGTATTTTAAACATACATATATAGTTGAATTCATTTCCTCAAATTTTCTTAAACTATTTTGATTTGAATATATGTTTATGAGGAATATTGTTCTCTAGGTTCTGTTTTCTTTATGTATATTTTGTAGTGTATTTTCTAGTCGATATCGGAAAATTCAGTCTCATAGAAAGTGTTGGGCAGGATCCTCTCCAGCTTTCATTTTCTTAAATGTTGGGTAGCACTCACCAGCGACAGTGTATGGGCTTGGAGTTTTTTATTTTAACACAGGGAATAAAAAGAAATATAAAATTATTCTACTTTATTGCCAGGGTATTTGTTTCTCCCAGATAAATGCTAGTTTAAACAGCTATGTTTTCAATCGGGCAATAACACATTTGACGTTTGCTACTATTTTCTATCCCCGTTAAAGAATCTGATCATTACCTAAACTTACAGTTGAATAACACAGGAGTGGCCTGGGCCCTTTCAACTGCAGGCGCAAGGACGGGGGCAGGTGTGATGAGCTGTGAGCAAGGGCTTCCGAGCCCTGGACCTAAGGTCCCTGTGTGGTGCTTTCACGGGCACAGCTCGGAGCGCTCTGATAAGGCCCGTACGCTCCTTACTCGGGGTGGAGGGTCCCCCGCAGCGGGCCCGCACGCAGGCAAGCCAGCGCTGAAATCTCCCCGCGCCTGTGTTTCTCAGCTGGAAGCTGGGCGCCGTCACTCCCAGGGTGTTTGACACGGTCATCAGGTGACGTCGGAAAGCCGCCTCAGCCATAGCAGCCCGGCATCTGGGGGCTTTTCCACCCCGCCCTGTAAGTGTGTTATAAGTGTAAGCATAAACATATATAGAAGCATCACGCATGCCTATGTGAGGCTGCACGTATGTGCACGATGTTATCATCCCGGGCGTTAAGGCCCCTGGAACAGGCGCCTTCAGTTCAGCAGCCAGCTTAGCTTCTGTCCCTCAGCTAAGCCACAGCCCGCGTCTCCCCCTTTCTATTCCAGACACTACATTTCAATGCCGTCGAGTATAAAATCATCCTTAAAAAAAGAAAGAATAGGCTGGGAAAAGATTGGTTGCTGCCATCGGGAAGAGCCGAAAATCAGCCGGCCGCCTGGCTCATAGACAAAGCGGCCGCCCAGGCGGCCAGGGCTCTGGGCTGGGCTTTGTGGGCGCTGGGCGCCCCCGCTCCCCTCCCCGACGCTTGGCTCCGTGTGTTTGTTCCCTGCCTTCTGTGTTTGTGCAAATACAAGCAAAGAACAGTTGTGGAAACTTTGGGTTATTTTTATCCCAAGATCACAAATTAGAAGAAACGTGTGTGTTTTTCGTCAATGTGTATAGACGATAATAGCCTTACTCTAAAATCCTCAGCGTTTAAAGATAGTTATCATTTTATCATTTTTTATGATCAGGTTGATGTACTTGGAGTTATTTTTAACAGCTAGTAACATGTACACATTGTACGTAGAAACTAAAAATAAACTCAAAGTGCCAACTATTTATATTTCCCATTTCTTTATGTCCCTTTTAATGCAAGTCAACGTTTCACGTTGCACTATTTATCACTTGGAAACCCAGGAATTTTGAAGGAGGGCATTTTTTTTTTTTTTTTTTTTTACTTTGCTTCAATGTGGGGGGATTGAATCTGTTTTTCATTACTCATTGTTTTCACAGGCATTCGCTGTAAAAATGTTTGAATACATTTCCTTCTCTTTGAAAAATCTTTTAAAAACGTATTGCTTGCTATTACAGAAAACAATAAATAGGTGCATTTGTATTGATCTTGTTACTTACTGAGACAAAGCAGACAGTGGATTCTGACAACAGCGGTGCTCGAGCCCCTCTGCGCGAGACGGTCGGCACTGGATTATGTCCGCTTTGTCTGTTCTTTGCTAATAGAAGAGATTTGAGTTGCAACATAAATATTGTTTAGTATTATTACAAAAAAAGGTTTAATTTTTTTAAAGATTTCCCTTCTAGTTATCAAAAAATAATCTGTTATAAAAAACACCTTAAAGATACATAGGTACAAAAGTGCACAATTAATCTCACCTCCGTTAGAAAGACAATAAATATATAAGGATGCTGTAAGTATATTCATATATGGAAACATAATGCATGCAGATGCAAGCTACATGTATGTGCATGTTGTTATTGCATGATATCGCATGGACTGCTTCTAGAGTGACAGCACATGATGGGCCTGGGTTCCTGTCAGTGGGTGTCTTCGCTCGATACTATTTTAATAAGTAGCTGACATTCCAGTTTGGGGAGTCTCTTCCTTTCCTTAGCCGTCGCCCCGTCACTTAATACTAAGCTGTGCAAATTTTGAGCCATATAAACTCTGTTTCAGTGAAAATTGCCATCTGTACCGACTCACGTATATCCTTGCTTAATTCATTAGTGTAAATTCTTAAATGTGAAATTGCCAAATTATGGTAAGTTTTCTCAGAAAAAAGAAGAGCTGTGGGCCCTGTTCTGTGTTAGTACCTATCACCCCAAGAGAGCCGCGGTGCCCGTGACACGCGCCCGGAGAAACCTCACGGCGACAGGTTATTTGGAAACCAGCGGGAAGAAAACAAATGGAAGAGCAATCTGTGCCCCCCGACGCCCAGATCAGCGCGAGCCGGAGGCAGAGCCATGCATTCCGTGTGGCACTGTTAGCTCAGGGCGCCAGGACCGATGCCATAGACCGGGGGGCGCAAATAACGGAAATTCATCTTCTCCCAGGTCCGGAGGCTGGGATCTCGAGACGTGCCCACAGCTGCAGGCACTTGGGGACGTGGCCACAGGCCTCTCCTCGCCTTGCCCGCGGCGCCCGTCTGTTCCCACGGGCAGAAAGCGGGCGGAAAGGAAAGGGGAGGGCAGGAGGGGGAAAAGGCGAGCTTTCTGGAAATGTCCGCCATTGGCTATAAAGCACATGTGAATAAAGAATCTCATAATCAGCTTGTAACCCAGCCCGCGAGCCTGAGTTTATTGGCTGTGAATCGACAGCCTGCCCTTCACGCCCTGGGGGGCGAACCCGCTCACTGACCACGGACCGCGGGTTCCTCGGCCAGGCCCACACCCGCGGGGCAGCAGCCAAGAAAGGGCAGGGCGCTTCCCCCTCCGGCCCTTCTGCTACGGAGAAGCCAGGTAAATAAGCTGCGAGGCTCCTCTTCCGGGGGGAGACTGGGCACGTAGCTCACACACACGCACTTCACACGTACGTATAAGCTTACGTATTTAACGGCCCACTTATATAATTTAGCAAGGGAGCCGGCCCCCGTCAGCACCTAATAAACCGCTGGACTGCTCTTTCGGTCTGTCAGTTCTTATTTCCCTGGGGTTTCACCCTGATGTCTGGCCATGTGTTTGGGGCAGGGGCCAATGACCAGCACACAGCTTTTTTTTTTTTTTTTTAATTGAATTTATTGGAGCTACATTGGTTAATAAAGTTACACAGGTTTCGAGCGTACAGCTCTGTACCACAGCCACTGTGTATCGCCGTGTTGACCACCCGACCCAGCTTGTTTTAAATCAGCCCATTTAAAGGAAGATGCTTTGCTACTAACAGCAGGCAATTCCTTCCGTCAAATTGTCCTCTTTACATGTGTCTCACATTCTTCAGAAAGAACAGCGCCGGGCACAGCCAGTCTGTTCTTATTATAAACCAGCGAGGGAAGCGAGGGGAGGTCCCAAGGCACCGGGCAACTCACAGCTATTTTCATCAGCACTTTGCCCCCCTCAGGCCTTTGCAGGAGCCCGATGCTCCTCGGGACACAAGCACCCCGGGTTTAGCTGCTGCTGCAGACGCCCCTGAAGGAGGGTCAGGCAGACCTTCTCGTCGGGACACAGGGAAGGCAAGAGCACGTCTTATTCGGGTTTTCTCCCGCCCGGTCCCTCAGCTCTGCCTCAAGCTGCCTTTTGCTTTTTTCATTCCCGAGATCAAAAGTGCTGCTGGGCTCTCAGAAAGGCTCGCTGGCTCCTGGGACTTGTTTTCTCCATCGGTGTCTCCCGGGCCCTGGCCGTGGTGGGAGCCGGGGCTCTGCGATGCACACGGCTCACAGGCGTGTCCAGGGCGACAAGCCAAGGCTTCTTGGAAACTTAACCTGAAGCCTTTAAATGGACGCACACCCTGCTCCGCACAGCCGCGCGGTCCTGCGTCGCCCGGCCTCGCTCACGCGCCCCGGTGCCTCCCTCTCCGGAAGGGCTGGAGTCTGAGCTGGGGTAGAACGAGGGTGATGAATGAATGGGGAGATTAAACTGACAGGAGCTGGCCAAAGAAAAATGCGAAGGAGACTGAGCGATAGACTAAGGGGACCTGTCTTACTTGCGCGTTGGAAGGAGTGGGGTGACCGAGGAGAGGCTGTGAGGGTAATGAGGTCTGTGTTTCAGACGGTGGCTCCCGGGTCAGCGCCGAGGGTGGCCGGAGTGTCGCTGCTCTTTCCCAGGGGAGAGGTTGTGTGGAACCGGGATCTACGACCTGCAAATGAAAACAATAGATGCAGCAGAAGCATTAACCGGGCTGAGCGGCACGTATCTGAGGAGTAGAATGAAAGCTCCCCCAAATGTTAGAATAGTTTTGACTTGTGTGATAGACGTATCGCTGCATATTTATTGAGACGGTCAATGTAGATTAAGTCCACTGGCCATAGAAATAGTCCAGGCAGTTTATTTTGTTCGTTGGATCCCACATATATGCATAATCTGTTCAAAGTTTTAAGATACTTTCAAATCAAAGAACTTCCATGCGTGTGTGCATAACCCGTGGGCACAGACAATAGTGGGGTGAAGGCCTGGGGCAGGGGACAGAGTGGCGGGGAAGGCGTCGATGAAGGGGAAAAAGGGGAACATCTGTAATACTTCCAACAGCAAAGACAAATTATAAAAAAATTAAAGTACATAAATAAATGGTCCAGGCAACCAACGAACTTACTCGAACCTGACGCAGCCAGAGCACTGTAACTAGAGGGATGAGTCCAAGGCCACGTGTCAGTGACGGTCAGATCTGAACTCAAATGTACGCCTCACGACCTGGCCCCTGGGTGCGCTGTGAGGTCAGCAACTAAATTCACCCATAAAGAAGAGCGTCGGGTGGTTTCTGCAGCCGCAGGAATGTGCTCCTCGGAGGCGTGTATTTGAATGTCAGCTCAGTGCCGCCCTCTCAGCCCACCAGGAAGGACACAGGTCCCCAGGCCGCGGCCAGCTGGGGACGGAGTGAGAGCTGGGCACATCCCGGGGAGTGAGATCCGCTAACGGCTGACATCAGCTGGACACTCCTCAGCTGGGCAGACAGGCCCCTTCTTAGACTGTCTGCAGGGGGACACTCTCCCTTTAAGTCCCCTCCCCGCACCCCCTTTCACGGGGTCAAACGCCAGTGAAGAGGATTCCTCCTGACCAGCCTCTTCACGGTTAAATTTGTGTGGGTGCCCGATGCTCTGAGGACCAAGACAAGCACGGCGGGCGAAGGGAAGGGGGTTCTGGTTCAGATATGAGGTCACACTGGGGTCTGGGATTGTGACATCAACAGGCTATTGGACACCTGTGTCTGAGGCTCAGTGTAACTTTGGGTACAATTTACGTCCATTTAGGTAGAATGATAGCTGCCCTATTTATAATTGTATGGATTAGATGTGGCTCTGTTTTTCTAAAAAAAAAAAAAAAAACACCAAAAAACTTCAAAATGCTACATACTTCGTGCTATCGATTTTTCTACATCAAACTAGGTATCTCCACTGAGACCTGGTACATACAAAAAGGCAGGTTTTTAGAGCGTGGTTATTAATTTGGATTAAAGAAATATGAGGCTGCGTATTTCTTTCATTATTTTAGATAGAGGATTGATTCTCAGTTATAAGAATATTTTCAGTATATTTATGCTTTAAGGAATGGCAAGAAAAAATACTTTTTTTTTTTTTATATATACTTTTGAGAATTCCTCCAGTTTCCATGCTGAGTCAAATTTATTAAATAAATCACAAACATATTCATTTTTGTTTTACTACTTCAGCTGAGTAATAATGACACTTCTCCCGTTAATGGAAAACTCGTCACCTGTCAGGTAGCGCATTGCGTGTTCAGTCTGCATCATGTTTTATTTGTTTCCTGGCTCAGTGCGTGATTCTGTATTTCTTTCCCTGGTGGTAATGAATGATGTCGATGACCTGTCTCATCTCATACTAAGATGGTGCTTCCTGACCCCTTCTGTTCTGTAGGGAAAGGGGACTAATTCTAGCCAGAGAAATATGAGGGGACGCGGGTGCCTCGGCGCCAGCCCAGGCCGCCTAACTGCCCAAGGAGGAGCCCTCAGCGTCTCCTTCTGCCTTAATGACGAGCAGCCTCCCGAACACCGGCCTCTCGCAGCCCCGGATCCGGCGCGAGGAGGCCTGCGCCAGGGTCCCCGCGGGCCCAACAGACACGTAAGAGTAAGGAGTAGGCCTTTGTGGACGTAAATCACGAGGACGGGATTCTTTTTGTTGGTGTTGCCGGGTCACAGCCTCACCGCTTCAGACTCGCACAGGAACCAGCTTCCACGAGCGGACGCTGCTGCGGACGGAACCGCGGGCCGCGAGCCAGGCGTGGCCTCAGAGGCGTCGGAGCGGGCGGCAGGGACAAAGACACTGCCGCCGGGCGCTGGGCGCAGGGGCCGTGCTTTCGGCAAAGCTGCCACCTGCCAGCGCGTGGAGTCTGTGTGCTGATCTGCTGTCCCCAGACTTCTAAGTGCAAAACCGAAACGGTGTTACAGCAACAGCTCCGTGGAAAGGGTCAGGAAGAGGCCCGGTGTTAGTTAACAGGTGACACAGAGAGCGGACTATAAAGTAAAACTTGATGAAGTGGTTGTACTTAGGTTTAAGACTTTGAATATAAAGAAAATAACATCTAGGGAATGAAGAGTGATTGTCATTGTATTAGAAGATGTTTTCAATACGCATGCATATCCAGACATAGAAAAAGAATATACACACCAGTAGATTGGCCGGGCCCCACCAGAAGATCAGCACAAGCTGGAACATGCCCTTCACAAAGAGGAACCCAAGGGACGAATGAGCAGATTCGAAATGGGCTCAACTTCACTGTTCATGACGGTGAACGAGTTAGCTCTTGGTATAACACACTTTGAACCCCAATTTAGATATGTATTATGTTTCCTTTCGTAGTCATTTAACTCAATGTGAAGGACTGATATTTCATGGCTCTTATTTTTTAGTGATAATTCAAAGTTAAAAGAAAATATCACTTTATATTTAACATAAAAATGTATGTTTCATAAAAATATGATGAAAGTATGTTGTGGATGTAACTGACATCTATAATTAGTTTAATTTAAGTAAAAACATCTTTACTATGACTCCATTGGACACTTTTATAAATGTAAGGCATGTTATAGAATCTTGGGGGTCTTATTTGAACATATATATTGGCATAGTTTGCTTTTTATCATCCTAGAAATTATTTTATCTTTACTCAAGAATTATTGCTAACCATGCTAAAAAAAAAGCCTGAAATAAAAATTGAATTATTACAATGATGCAATGATCATATGAATTATCAATATATTATCATCCTTCACTTTTTTTATTGGGTTGCCCAAAATATTTCATTCTGAAAACATGATCTGTGTAGCCTTTCTGTCAATAGCATTCACTGAACCCATTTGAGAATTCAGATTTTCTTAAAAATTCCCCAACATGACAAAGAGATAGTCTCAGGTATTGTCACTTATTCTGTCATCGGATGAATGGAAATGTGAGCGAAAACACGTTCATGTTCCCAGCCCCGTCTGCTCACCTGACCTCCACACTCACTTTCCGTTCCCCACTGGTGCCTGGTCTTGGGTGTTGTACAGGCTCCTCAACCACTAACGGTGTCGCCCGGGACGTTTCAACGCCCCCGAGGAAGCAGGTGGCCCTGCTCGCCGTCCCCAGCACTTCGCAGCAGCTCTTCCCTTCAGTTGCCTCGGCCAGGAACGCAGGGATCCCCAGGAGCTCCCATTTCCCCAGCCCTCCCCATTGAACCGCCAGCTGGCCTGAGAGTCTGTCCCCCAAATACCCTGCGCACTGTCATGCCCCCACACCGCCGGGCGCCACCTCCCGCAGAGGGACACGGCCTCTCCCGGCCACCTCGGGGTGCCGGGCCCTGCCCTCCGGCCCCCGCTCACAGGGCGGCTGGAGCAATGGTTGTAAAAGGAAACCCGGTGATGGTACTCTCTTAATTTTCACCTTTACAGCCATTCAGCAGCTACCCATTGTCCTTAAAGTCAGCATTTAATACACTGTAACCCTACCCGTTTTTAAAACCGTAAGGGGACCGCTTCCCTGCCTGACTATTCCAAACACACCGCTGCTGTTGTCCGCAGGGGAGTCCCAGCCCTTTCTACCCACCTCAGTGCCCCCGAATCAGCTTGTCCCAGAGCTCACCCCACCTGCTCCTGTTTCGGTCTCTGCAGCCGCAGGGAGGAGTCTTCCGGCCGCTTAGCCTAAAATAGAACCTCTTAAAGGACCCTGCGTTCTCTGCATCCCAGGCCCGTTTTCTTTTCCACCTGGGTTACTAGCTTGCGGAGGCTTGTGCTTTGCTCAGTGCCTCGTTGCCTCCCTCCTCCGCTGTCCTAGAGGCTTCGGGAGACTCGGGACTGACCGCACCTGCGCTTGCTCAAGGGGAACTTGCTCAGTAAATTCACGCGCTCGGTGTGCAACTCCTTTGTTTTAGGAAGTGATGTGTATTTGCCATCGTAAACTAGAGCAGTGCGGTAAACAATTACACTTTGCTCGGGGAAAATGAATTATGCTATTTAAACTTCAAGATTAGAAAGTCAACTTCTGTTTCTTAGTTCAAAAATATGGCCTCATCTATCATAAAATTTTAAGAACATATCACTTGTCTTTTCTTTTCTTGTCCAAAATGAAAGTCTCATATACTGAATTCTAAGTAGATTTCTGCACACTCTGCAATAGGATGCTTCTCAGGCGATTAGGATTCTGAACTGCATTGGATTAGGTTTGCTTTCTTAGACAGAAAATAAGCCAAAATTTTTTTTAAAATGAGGTGGAAAGAAATACACAAGTTAAAAAATGTAAGAACAACTGTCCAGCATGAAAAATATGGAATTTTATAAAAAAATAAGTGAGACTAGAGGGCTCTTGTCAGCCTGACCTCTCTCCCCAGGAGAAAGCACGTAAAGAGAAAACCTAGTTTGTTTGCTGTCTTGCACTCCTGCCTCTGGTAGCCCAGACATGTCCATAAAGTACATGATTTAACACAGAGCACTTTAACTCCTAAGATGCAAACATAAGGAAAGTGCAATAAACATTTCATGAATTATGTGTGAATATATAAAAAATAGCTTGTGAGCCCCTCAGCTTTCGTGGACGTGATACACATATTTTCCACTACACAGACTCTAAAAACCTATGTCTAGCCTCCATTATTGCCGCAAGATTAATGAGAATTAAATTCTGAGAGGTTAAAACAAACGCTTTATAAAACTAAAAATTAGCCAACCAAGATGATGGCATAGAAGGCTTCTGAGCTCCCCTCCTCCCACAGACACACCGAATGTACCCACAGAGAAACTTTCTAGGAAAGAGATCCAGAAACTAGCGGAGCAACCTCTGCACCTGAGGGGAGCGGGGAGACACCTGCGCCCAAATGGGTGGAAAATGCTGAGACCCACTGGCCACAACCTCACTCCCTGCGTAGCCCCTTTCGATCCGGCAGGAACCCTCCACCCCCAGCGTCTTCCTGGGGAGCCAAGGGTTTGGATGCCCAGCTAGCAACACGAATGCAAGACCCCACTGGAGGGAGGGGTCCCCCGGACACCTAGCTCTGGAAGCCAGTGAGGCCGTGCCCAGGAGACCCACAGACTACACAGCGGACACAGCAGGAGACAAGTACACGGACTCTCACAGTGGCTCTTCCCCGGGCCCAGCACAGAGGCCGTAGGCAAAAGCAGGCCCTCCCAGCCCTTCCCTGAAAGGGGTTTATCTGCACACTTTAACTTCCGCTGCCTGGTGGCCAGGCCTCTAATTCAAACAGGCCTCGGGGGGGGGGGGGGTCCTCACTAGAGACCTGGGAAGCTGGCCGACAATTCCCTGACCTCCCCCCTGCAGTCTGCTGTGAGTCATCAGGTTATCCCGGAAGGAGCTTGTACACATGTATGTAACTATACATATGCGTGTACTACCCAGGCAAAGACAGATACTGCATGGAATCACTTCTATGTGAAAATTAAAAACATGAAAGTCACACTGATGGAAACAAAAAGTAAAACTGTGGTAGCCAGGGCTGAGGGGTGGGGAAATTAGGAGAGGCTGGTGAAAGGGTAGAAGCTGTAAGTTATAAGATAAATAAGGTCTGAGGATCTAGCATATAGCACGGTACCTGTGGCCGATAACACTGCATTGTATAATAAAAATATCCTAAGATATTAGAACTTAAATGTTCTACAAATAAAAAGTAAATATGTGAGGTGACGGGTTTGTTAATTGTACAGCTAAAACAAACCATCACGTCCTGCACTTTAAGTATCTTAAATTGTATTTATCTATTATACCTCCGCCGAAACTGATAAACTCCTAAGAGCCGATAAAACAAAACCAAAACCAAATGAGCCAACTCGCGTTCGTGTCACTTCCAATGAGAAACATTTATTCCGCCGAGGTCGCTGTTTCCTCAACCACTTTAATGCATCAAAATTTCTCATGAAAAAAAGTATACGTTCCATCCTACAAAACTATAATTAATAGGTTCGAAATGGTGTTTTTGAAGCGGAATGTTTTAAATGCACCACGGGGAATTGTAACGCACAGCCAGCGCTGAAAATCATTACTGTAATAAAAGGACATAATCAGTGTCTTGGGTATCGTCGCCGGCGAGTAAGCGCTTAATGCACTTTCCTCTCAGGAGCAAGGGGAAGGCTTGAGCGACCCGCAGGCTCTTGGGACCTTCCCAAGCCCAGGCCCCTAGGGAGTGGGGAGGAAGGTGGGGTGCAACGCCCACTGTGGGCTGCAGGTCTGTGCTGCCCCCCCCCCCCCGAGTCATACGCTGACACCCTGACCCCAGTAGAACGTTATTAGTCGAGGACTTTGGAGGTAATTAGATCATGGGAGGGAATGAACGTATTTTGCATATGAGGACATGAAGTTTGGGGGCGGGGGCAGGTGAGAAATGTAATGGCCTATATGTTCGTGTCCCCACAAAATTCATACGATGAAACCCTTACCCCAGTGGAATCATAGGAGGTGCTGGGGCCTTTGGAGGGAAGTAGCTGATGAAGGTGGAGCCCTCGTGATGGGATAAGTGTTCCTACAAGAAGAGACAAGACGGTTGCTCCTCTCTCTGCTCTGGACCTGGTGAGGTTGCGAGGGGGGGATGATCGCGGACAGGCAGGAGGGGAGTCCTCCCCGGACACGGGGTCTGCTGGCTCCTCGATCTTGGGCTTCCAGCCTCCAGACTCTGAGAAATGAATATTTACTGTTTAAGCGGAGCCTGTTCTTGTGTTATAGCCGCTCAAACTGACTCAGACGACGTCTCTGCCTATGGACCTTAGAACCCACCTATGTTCTTTCCATTCTTTCCATTTAAATATTTAAATGTTTTTTAAAATATTTCCCTTAAGTAAAATTGCAGTTATACTCTCACGTGTTTTTACTTTGGGTTATTTTATTTCTTTGTGACACTCTATTGAAAGTAACAGTTGTTTGAATTTCGACTGCCCCTAATATTTTTATAAAAGATAATATTTCTCACTTTAAACATTGAATTAAGGTAGAAATGTGTGGTCACTCAAGAGACTTTGTAAACGAAATAAACTAGATTAAAATTAAAGTAAACAAAGCCGTCATGCTAGCAGAGCCCTTGAGCCTGCTGTGACTTTTCACTCCAGTCTAGCATTTCTTTCTAGAACTATATTGTACATCCATAATTATAAGTTTTTGGCTGAGGCTTCTGAATAAGCTACCAATTCCTGCCTGAAAAGTATTTTTCCGAAATAATTTTTTGTGTCCTACTGCACATTTTTTACCCAGTATAAAGACTGATTATTCACTGTGAACTGGAAAATGAAACAGGAATCTTCCCCTTTCCTTTCCCCTCCCTGTCTGCTTCCATTTTGAGTACATAAGTGTGATATGCTTCCCACACCTGAAAATATGTCTTTTCTCTTCATATGTGAAAAACAATGGCCCTGATATAACATTCTCAGACCCCCCTTCTGTATATATCTAAACTCAATATCTGAGCTCCAGCATTACTCCAGGACAAGTATCTGCTTGATTTATAAATAACAAGTTTTTTTTCCCAAGTATATGTATGCAACTTACTATTTTCTTCTTCTTTTAAATTTAAAGTCTCTATTTTTTCCAAAATTATCAACGGGATTCAAAATGCATATATCTATTGGGATTTTTTTTTTAAAGGAAAATCTCTATTGGTTTCCATGATCATTCTAGAGCCCACAGTTTTCCACAGCCCATCCCACTCCCCGAGGCCGTGACCCATACACGTTCTTCTGAGTGAGACACAGGTTCGCATCCCCCGCGAGCGCAGTGTGCCGGGGAGGGGCCCCGCCTGAGCCAGACAGACAGGACGTCTGCCGGTGTCGCACCGTCCAGCGGGATAAGAGACAGTGGCAAGGCCCAGCCCTGCACACGGAGCCTGACAAGCGGCAGCGAATGCTAAGGAAGAGGGGAGAAAGCACCAGCCGTTACGGGCCACACTTCACTTAGGGGTCACTGAAGACTGACAGGGAAAGTGACTTCTGTCAACTGGAAGGCCGGCAGGCCTTAGCTGCGATGGTTTCCTGGCCATGGACGGCACGTGCACCGGAAAACGCGAAGGTCCCAAAGTGGCCATTTGCACACTGTGTTTAAGGAGCAACACGACCGAGGAGTAGCATTAGGGGACAGATTCAGAGGACCGAGGATGAGCGGGGTCGCGCTGCTCCTGGGCAGTCCAGGTGACTCTGGTGAGACGGGCCACCTCTGACGCGACCGGAGCCGCCCCGAGTCACGGAATATACGTTGTTAAAGGGCCCCCGTGGCCACCGTGTTGAAAGCAGCTCTGTCTGATGGTATGAGGACAGACAAAGAAGTCCCTTAAAAATCCGTTACAAGAGCCTGGCTGGCGTGGCTCAGCAGCTGAGCGCTGACCTATGACCCGCGGCGCGATCCCAGGTCAGGCGCGCAGGAGGCGGCGGGTCAGTGGCTGTCTCTCATCGTTGCCATTTCTCTCTCTCTCTCCCTCTCCCTTCCTCTCTCTCAATAAAAATATATTTTTTAAAAAGACCTATTACAAGCATACGTCTAGACTGGCGGTCACAGGCGAGGTAGGCTGGGCTCCGTGTTGGCTGCGTTTGAAAGCGGGAGTGCGGGAACTTCTGGATGAGCCTGGTGCTTAGAGGACCGTGTGGCATTTCGGGGCTCACCGCGACGCTCTTGCTGTTGGTCAGCAGACTTAGCTGATGCTTCTGGTCACGTACGTCCTGCCCCGGGCAACTCTGACAGAGGCTGAGGTCGCGCCCAAGTCTATTCCCTTTCCTTTTCCAGGGCGCTCTGGGTGACACACTGAAACCACAGAGGAAAAGTAGAATGTCGCTTCCCCACCTGCTCCCAAATGACGGCCCTTATCAGTCTCCCACTGCCACTTACTCTCATTTCTTACCACTTACTGCAATGTGTCTCCTGTGGCATAATTTAAAGCCGTTTCCATTTTTATTACCTATTCTGACTCTGCCCCCAAGGTTCTCTCTCCCTTTGACGGGGAGAGCCCTGATGGAGGCAGGGATGGAGGGGTTATTTGACTTGGCCGAGTGGAAGAGAGAAGATCGTCTCACCTCGCTAGTAAAGCGGTCAAATACGGTCCCTGCTTTTCAGTAACCACATCTTGCTGTTGACCAATACCAAGCTTACTATATTTTTCTGAAATGTTTTTATTGATTTCAAAGAGAGGAAGGGAGAGGGAGAGAGAGAGAGAAACATCAATGATGACAGTCATGGATCGGCTGCCTCCTGCAAGCCCCCTGCTGGGGACCGAGCCCCAAACCCAGGCGTGTGCCCCGACCGGCAATCGAACCGCAGCCTCCTGGTTCATAGGTCAACGCTCAACCACTGAGCCACGCTGGCCAGGCAAGACCTAGCTTACTATTAACACACATAGCATGATGTTCAGCATGGAGAAATGAAGTTTATTCACAGGATGCAATATTTTATCTTGTGTATCAAAGTCGGGGCATGTGATATTTGTCTTTAGTGACCTGACCACGTATTCGAAGCATTTTTTATCTTTACTTTACTTCTATTGATTTGCAGTCCTTCACTATCTTTGCTGTCCAATAAATTCTATCTTTTATCTTTTTTGGAGCCTTTTACTTGTTAAATTGTGATCTTTTCCCCTGTACGAATGTCTGTATAAGAATAATGATGCAGTTCAGTAGCAGGTCCCAGGGCTGTTTCTCTCCTAATCAGTGTATATTTAGCTCCCAGCAATGAGACCTCAGTCAGAGCCTACCTAAGTGCTCAGCCGTGAGTGGTGGCTTAGCAGGAACCAGATTAAGTTACTAAATCTTGACAGAAGTGCTAAAGGCACTTTGCTCGCCACGGTGTTCCATCTGAGTGCAAACATTAAACAGAGATCGAAAATGAGAGGAGCACCGCACACTGAACTATAATTTCAAACCTAGCAGATGTATAAAGCTGAGAAACGGTGAGAGGTAAACAGTGGAATCACCATTTCAGGTTAAGAATAGACATAAAAAATGTGAAAATGAACATGTCTCATAATATAGATGGCAAATTATTAGAAAGCAAGCTTGTGTTATGTTATTTGGAGACTAAAAAAAAAAAAAGATAAAACTATTGGATATGCGTGTGTGTTTAAGGGACAAGGTTTTTCAAGCCACACCTGGAGGCTAGTAATTACCGTGTGAACTCAGGCACACGAACTGGAGAGAGGAGACCGTGAGCCTGAGTGTGTGATAATCATATTTATGTATCTGTTGATTTCCCTGTTGCGAGACCATATATCGTTTATGAGCCGGGAAATGGCCAGTTTGCAACTCTTGCCCCATGGAAATTTTTAGAAGGACCTCATTTTACTCTCAAATTCACATCTTAACAAGTTTTAAAGAATAGATATCATAAGTGTGTTTTCAGAACATAATAAAATCAAACTAGAAATCAATAACAGAAAGAGAGCTGGAAAACCTCAAAATGCTTGGAGGTTAATGAGCATACTTCTGTATAACATATGGATCAAAGAACAAGCCTCAAGAGAAATTAAAAATAATTTAAACTCAATGAAAATGGAAGTACAGCTTATCTAAATATGTGGACACAAGGAAAGCAGTGCTTAGAGGAAATTTATGGCATTAAATGCATATATTAGAAAAGAATGTGTGTATCTGGAAGTTACTTGCCGAAGCCCTGAGGTTTTGTTATGTTGTGTGGCTCCCCCTGATCAGACCTCAGAGACTCCCCTTTGAGCCACTTTAATTGGCAAGGTCTCCATCAACCAGCCAAGATGGTGTTGAGTGTTATGTGGCGTTATTACCAAAATGATTTTCCAGTGGTAACAGTCTGGCATTCATCCAGCGAGAGTAACAGTCCCACAGAAGCTGGGCAGGCTCCAGGGCCCAGTACTCCGCCCAGGCTCCCATGGTTCTCAACGGGCTAGAAGGTAGCGGCCCTTGTACTCCGGCCACAGCATGGCGAGGTCACTCTTTCCACCCAGCAGTGGTCCCTACTCTAGCGGCAAGCACTCAGACATTCATGTCATGGAGGCCATACACAGGCTCTCTTCTCTCTGATATTTGGCGATTGCCTACAATTATCCAGATAAAAGCATTAGGCACATTTTAATCTCATAAATATAGGAACCACATAAAATATGTTACTACTCCCACCACCCCCTTTGACTGGCATTGGGCACAGAGCAGATGGAAGGGACAAGGAACCTTAGTCTAGAAGAACACCTTGGGACCAGGACCTGAAGACAGAAGCCCACATCCTGGGCCAGTGGAAGAGAAGGGGAAGCAAGATATTGATGAGGGTGATTGTTTCCAGGTTCAGTTTCCTTGGCTCCCAGGCTGGGGACATGGGGAGGAAGCAGCTGTATCTAAATATGGCAGAGATGACTGGTGTTATGATGTCCCCTGCGTAAGGGAGAAACTGAGGCACTGGATGCTTCAGGTTCTGGGCAGAGTAAATCACATTCCAAATGCCACGGTAGGTCTGTTTGACTCGTCCACAGGGGCATATTTTGGGGCAGATGTTTATGCAGATGATGAGGCTCAGGTAGAATCGCTTCCCCCCAGTTCTCTCAGTGCTCCCACTGGGAGGTAACTTGGGAAGCAAGAGGCCGCTCCCGTCTCTTCACATTCCACTGAGTTCTCAGCCCCTCAGCAGGCTTAGAGCTTCCACAGTAACTACAGTTTGAAGAGACGAAACAGAACAGAACTGTGCTAGTTGGGAAGGAAAACTTGCATGAAGTCAAGTTATTTTCTGCAAGCACTTCTGAGCCATTGCCTCATTCCCAAATTGGACACCCTTGGTCCTTCTGCGTTTCAGTGGAGTCCTGTGATTTCTATACTTATTTTAGACATTGCCTCTTCAAAATCTCATTTTCCATTTCCACCAGTAAAGATTAATTTGAATGTTAATAGCAGTAGCTGGTTATTTATAAGAACAGTGATGTGTTTCAAGAACAAGGACCTTCAAATCCACTTTTACTTGCTTATCAAAAGCAGCTTATGCTCTATTACTTAAGGGACAGGAGATAATTCTTGATGCCCTGGATTATCACCAACCTCCACAGCATAGACTTTTATACTCAACTGAGTGCTGTACTCCTTATTTCTGAATTATTTTTTGTAGAAAAAGTGACATAGATATAGTATAAAGCCATCATTTTATGATAAATATAAAATATAGCAAAGATGTTAGACTTTGTAATTTATAAGCACATCTATAAATATGTATTGCATTTGACATTTTAATAGATTTAAAATTTCCAATACACCTTTAGGTATTTATTTTTTTACTTTTTAACTTATTCATATGTAAAATTTTGCCCTAATATGTGATGTTTTAACATTCTTTTCAACAACTATTGAATTTTGCTTTGAATAGATTTTGTTTCTCAGAGTAGTTTTAGGTTCACAGCAAAATGGGGTGAAAATTACTGAGAGCTCCCATGTACCGCCTGACCCCACAATTCCACAGCCTCCTCTCCACCACCTTCCTGCACCCGGCGGCGCCTGTGTCACAACCAATGAGCCTCCACAGATGCCCCATTATCACCCACAGTCCATAGCTGACATTACGGTTCACTCTTGGTGCTAATTTTGACAAATGTGTGATGACACGTATCCATCACTGCGGTATCATACAGTACGTTTTATTGCCCTAAAAATACCCAGTGTTCTACCTATCCATTTAAAATAATTTCTTAAGACACTATTTTTAGAAAAATGTAAATGGCATTACAGGGCAGGCATCTAACCCAGAGGGAAATAGGCCATATTTATATTGTATGTCGTTCTCTGGGTTCTCAAAACTAAAAGATCAGAGGAATGTACAGTGAAAATTGTTTGTTTAAACATATTACAGTGAACAAACCATTGCTGTTAAGAAACATGCATTTTTTAAAATGCACCAAAAATGCCAAACGGTGACGGTTCAGAAATACGGTGTTAGGTGGTTCATAGCAGGAGAAGCGTGCTGCGCGCTTAGCGGTCACCCGGCCTCCCCGGCTCCCTCCCGGAGCGGCCACCCACCCGCAGCTGTCCCCGCTCCGGCGCCGCAGGCTCGCTCTCTGCAGATGCTTAGGGTGACTCAGCGCCTAGTCCCAGGGCCCGGAGTCCACCAGCTGCATGGGCGACCCCAGGGACTCCGTTCTCCCAAAGGGTCAGGCGCTGAGAGGAGCTGTGCCACCCTGGTCAGTCCATCCAGATACACTTGGGGACAAGCTGCCCAAGCTGTCCCGACACACGTTGCTTAGTCATGAAAGAAGCCTTCCCTTCGGTGCGCCAACCAGGATTACTCACGAAGCTCACCTTGGTTCCTGCCAGTGTGCATCCCCACGAGACGGTGCAAAGCACACCGCCCGTGAGTTATTTATACCTCCCTAGGGTATAAAGCTTATTCTAATACTTTGTAATTTCTAAATGGCATCACTTAATGCAACGCTTGGGTCACTGGTTCGGTTCCATTTCAAATCCAAGAAGGAAACCAAGATGGGAACCAGTGAAAGTCATTCTGCCACGGAGTCCAAAACCAAAAGAAATCTCTCCGTGAAAGTCTGTCTGAGTCTTAATGAAAGAACTGGGTGTTTTCTGAAACTGTTTTCTGCTATATGCTCTTCTCTGAGATTACTTTTATTTTTATGAAGCGTTCATTTTACCTGTTTCTTCGTGTTTTAATGTGTTTCTTCAGCCTGTCAAGTGCAGCTCTATAATGACAGAGCAGCGTTGCTCCTGCAATTTCGTTTCCCCAAAGGTGCCTCAGCAGAGCTGAAGTGTATTAGAGGACAGTGAGGTCACCTTTTAGGTTTCAGAAAACCTCGCCAAAGCAACCTTCCTGCCCTCAGCTCCAGAAGTTTGCTAAAACCTTTGAAGAAGCCAAAATTACGGGTGGTCATGAATCCAATAGATGACAGATTAGGAAATATTATAAACCATACTTTATATGTATTTACATTATAAATACTAGAACATATTTATTATATTATACAATATCGTAAATTATCATGTTTGTTAGGATATAGCAATTATAATATTTTTATAATAATATGTGCTCTTATGTAACCTTTTCTCAATAAATGTTGGGCACTCAGCTGCTCCCACACACACACACCCTCCCCTTGCCTTTCTCCCATCAAATGCTGATTGTGTGAAAGATGTGAAGGCCTCGATAGTCTGGGATGAAAAGAAAGGCCTCGCCCTCACGCAAATCCCTCCGACGACTTTCCCGGGAGATACTTTCCCTCCACCTCTCCCACCTCGGTGCTTTGTGTACTTAAGCTGACGTTGAGCTCAGGGCCTTAAGAAGAGTTGGGCAGACCCCTCCGTGAGGCTCTCTTTGGGGACAGAGCGACTCATTTGTGAATGTGGAAGGACCGGCAAACACCTGCTTCGTGTAAAGCCCTTTAGGGTCTCGGCTGAGTGTGAGACATAAGTTCTGTTGTACGCATACCCACACAGACACACAGACACACACAAACATACACACAACAGTGTAAACTAAAACCTAAGGGTTTTTTTTTTTCTGGTTTTACGTTTTAGCACAGTATGATAGTGTGATTTTTTAAAATATAATTTTGAGAAGGATTCTGGATATATTCAAATTTCACTTACTGAAAAATAGGTGTTTTTCCCAGATTTTTTTATTTGAAAATATCTGTTTAATAAGATACTAAGTTCTTTGTATGTAAATTCTTTGACTTGAAAGTACCTTAAAATCCTTTGAACAGATTCAAAAGTGTGGAAGCTAAGAAGTACCTATGTAAAAAAATTACAGAAGTGTTATTAGTCCAAAAGAAATAGCAGTTTATGAAAACAAAGTGACTTCCATCATTCCTAATTTTTTAAACAGCTCTGAATGTAATAGTTCCTTTTCAACTCATACTATCAAAGGAATAGTAAATGCTGGCTGTGTTTCAAAGTATAATAAGAATTCATAGGGAGATAGAACTCTAAATGCTTTTAACAGTAATGGAAAGTGAGAACTGCAATATTCAATTGGCTACTCGCTCGAAAGCATGTGTTAAATGATTACATTTATAAACAGTTTTCCTCCCAGAAGGTTTTAAAATGATAAAAAAAAGTTTGACTTTTGACTGTGGAAAGTTTTCAGCATTGCCTCATTGGGTTGCCACGCAATGAGCTGAAAAACGAAAGTCTTAGAGGAAAATTAAAGAAGAAGCCACGTCAGCCTTTTCGGTTTGCCCGTGCCGCCTTGCTGTGCTCGTGCATCCACGCCAGGAACATCGCCTGTCCTCTCACGACAGAGTCTCCGAAGCAGGCTCAGGACTGAATGCCGGAGCCGACCAGCCCGCTCCCTGAGACCGTCTAGTTGCTCTTCTCCGAGTGTGAGCGTGAAGCAAAACCCTGCCGGGCCTGCCCCGCGACAGTCGGCGTGCCTCCTGTCTGCTCTGGGCCGACCACTCTTTAAGCAAGATGACTGAAGGCAGTAGGGAGCTACGGCCCTGCTGCCGCAAAGATGGTGCTGGTGTGGGCAAGCCGGGCCCCGGGGCCTGCTCCTCGGAGGGGGGCTGCAGGCCGCAGGCCCGTCGGCAGTGTCCGTGCGTGGCCAAGCCCAGCTGGTGCAGCAGAGACTGAGAAGCAGCCCCATTTTCCATTCCCCCCTTTCTCTGTTTGGTGGCCGAGTCCCCCTTCCCCTGAGGCTCAGCCGTGCGCGCCCATCCTTGGGAAAGCGCATTTCCGTCGCCTCTTCAGCCGGCGCAGCTGCGCGGCCAGTGCGTGTGTTCTGGTAACGGGACGTGGGCAGAGCTGCTGGCCTCGGCCTCCCAGCCGCGTGTCTGCGCAAACGCCGTCCGCCCAGCTCCTCCCTCCCCTCCTCCCTGGGCCGGAGCACCGAACCCCCCGGCCAGGGCGACACGAGCACCGACGTGGGGAATGGAGCCGTGTGAAGAAATTCCGTGTCTGGAAAACCAGAAGGAGGGGCGTTTACCCAGCCTGGGTCTGTCCTCTAAAGCTGGACTCATATGCGAGGGAAATAAACCTTCTGTTGCTCAGGCTGCTGTTGAGGAAAAGAGAGCTCCCCCTGCACCTTAGCTGTGTCCCATTGAATAAAGTAGAATTTATTATTCAATAGAGAAAAACCTCAAGATATGTATGCAACTAAGATGCAAGCTTAGTTTTCTCTTTCCTAGAGTTTGAAAGAAAATAGGCTCAATGACTTGACTTTTTTTTTTTTTAATATATATCTTTATTGATTTCAGAGAGAGGAAGGGAGAGGGAGAGAGAGAAACATCAACGACGAGAGAGTCGTTAATCTGCTGCAGCCCGCAACCGGGGCCTGTGCCCTGACCGGGAATCGAACCCCGATCTCCTGGATCCTAGGTCGACGCTCAGCCGCTGAGCCACGCCCGGCCGGGCTCAATTACTTGACTTTAACCTGCGGGAATTCCAACGTCATCCTCAACGCCTTTGTGAATTCCTGGGTTTATTTGCCCATTAGCATCCCATCCACGCTGGACTTCCCGTGAAGTCTGGGGGAGTTTGAGACGCCACCATCGCCACAGCTGTGCCGGGGGGAAGGAATTTGTTCGGACACACACCCAGGCGCAGGGTTACACCTCCACATCCTGATCTGAGTCCCTGATCCACGGCGGCACCAGGGATTCCCCTGTTCTCTTTATTCCAGGGGCATCGTCCACCCACCGCGCTCTGCAGAGTCCTCCTCACATTGCTCGTCTCCACGCGGCCCACGCGGAACGTTGTGAGACCCAGTGGTCAGGCGGACAGCCTTTGGATTTAAAACCAGCTCAGTTTGTACTGGTGTGGTTACTGTCACGGCCTTCATTTAATTTTCAAAAATATGAATAGCCCGGCTGGCACACCTCAGTGATTGAGGGTCGACCTATGAACCAGGAGATCGCGGTTCGATTCCCGGTCAGGGCTCATGCCCAGGTGGCGGCCTGATCCTCAGCAGGGGACGTGCAAGAGGCAGCCGGTCAATGACTCTCATCATTGATGTTTCTCTCTCTCTCTCCCTCTCCCTTCGTCTCTGAAATCAATAAAAACATGTTTTAAAAATATTAATAAAATACTCTTTCTTATAGGACTATTGCGATATAAAATGAAATAATAAACGGAAGCATTTAGCAGAATGCCTCGGGTAAATCCATCCTCTATTCATCTAGCTATCCCCCTATCTATACATTTCTATCTCTATTCATTCCTATTTTATAAATTACTGCTAGAATAAGAGCCTGATTAGCATCTTCTTTAAGTAAAATGAGCCATCTTCCAGGGCTGAGTTGAAAGGAAGAGTCTGATCTTTATCTTAAGTTTGCTGCCGATGCCTGTTTCTGAGCTCGGCCTCAGCGGCGTCAGGATGAGAAGGACACGTGCCTCGAAACAGCAGCAGACCAAGGAATCAAACACCCAGGGCAGTTAAAACATATGTACCAAATATCGGTGCTCAATGAGCACTCGAGTGACTGAAGACATAGTTCTCACGTTTTCTGTAGCCATTAGCCTTTTATTGTTCCTTTGATTTCACAAACTTCTTGATTTATTGGGAAGTGTTATGAGATAAACCATGTTCAAAGCCAAATTTGCTCGTGAATGCGTTTGGACAGAATTAATTTTTTGAGGGTTGGGAGGGGGGATGACATTAGCTCTAATGATCATTGTGATCCAGGACTGAGTGGCATCCCCTGGACAGAAGCCAATCTCCTAATTGTGGTGGTTCTGTCTGAGGTTTAAAAAATGTATGGACTTTTTTCCCTACGACGTGTTAGAATATCATTGGCCATTCATCACAATTACATGCCCATGGCGTACGTATGTGCTGCCATCCACGCTCACTGACGGCCTCATCTGTCATAAAATGAGAATTAAACTGTCCTAGTTGTATAGGGACCTGAATGGGCGGTTGGAGCGCAGCGAGTCCCTGCTGGGCGACCTGCCTGAGGTGCCGCCAGAGGGACGAAACGTGCAGCAGGCCCCAGTAGGCGAAGTCCGCAGCGCAGACTTGCTGCCGGGCAGCTGCCCTGGGCCTTCGCCCAGCCCATGCCACTCTTCACCCTCCCACCACCGCGCTCCTCCCGCACAGCACAGGCACCCAGAGCGGAAGCCACTGAATTCCGTAACTGGTGAGGGTGCGATATCCCCCATCTGGATTCTTCGGGGCTCACACTCCACTAACCTCTATTGCTGGGCACGTCCACAGCAGCAGGCACAGGCTTGCACTGCAAAGCCTCTCGGGCTTCATGTAAAACTGAGCTCAGAGAACGCTGGGGGGAAGCAGAAGAGAGTCAAAGGGGCATAAATGGAAGCACACAATGCAATATACAGAAGATGTATTAGAGGATTGTACACCTGAAACCTATATGATTTTGCTAATCAGTGTCATCCCAATAAATGCAATAAAAAAAGTGCTCTTGGGAAGCTGGAGGTCAGCAGCTACAAAGCAGTTTTGGGAACCCCAGAGAATGTTGGATATCTTTACATAAGAAGAAATTAATTAGCCCCTATGCATGGACTCAGGTATGTGAGCACTGTGTTTAAGGTAGTCCATTGACTCAATATTATTGAATTAGAAACTTCAGCAACTTATGAATAATAGAGAAATATTTGTTGACTAACTATGATATTAGAAGACCTTTTCAGTTTTATTTAATTCTGTACCTTTTAAAGTAGCAAGACAAAAATAAAGGAATGCACCTAAATGATATATCGCTACTTGTTTTCATCGTTGTCAGACCTAAAAATAACTTTAGAAAATTAAAAATATTTTAATGACTTTGAGAACTTTCAGAAAGTAATTACTAGTGTCTGAAGATTATTCTTATTTTTCCTGAACAATAAGGTAGAGACTAATTTCATCGAGTGCTCTTAAATGTCAGATGATAAAATGATTAAAAATTATAAATAGAACTTAGAAGAGTAAAGAGACATGAAAAGACACTGTGTTCTCTGAAAAAGTTGGGATTTTTAATGTTGGAACTCAGAGAATGGAATTTAAAACTTAACTTGGAAAAACTATAATAATGCATAGATATTATTTAAGTGTAGATTAATAAAGCTTTGAGGATTCTGGCCTTGAAAACAGTGATGAAAAACTTTATTGCGGTAGCTTAGGAGTGTGGGTTGATGACTTTTCTGTCTCAAATGTCCCTCACATTTATTGTATGCAGAACCAAAAGCTCAAATTTAATTCCAATAACTTCCAGGGTTCTGATCTCAGTGGAAGAGCCACCGTCCATTTGTGTATGTTAGAAATCTAGCATTGCTATTTTCATATTCCCTCATTTAACACCTCCCCATCTCTTCATCTTCCAATTGCATTGCTTTTCCAGTATTGATATTTTAAAACTTCTCTTCCTCATTCCCCATTATGTTCCCCATCTTCAAACCCTATTACTTTTACCTAAACATCTTGAGATCTGCACCCAATTATCTGTATCTTCTCAACCCATTATGCTCCCCACATTACTGTCATTTTGTGTCTTTTTTCTATATGTTTTCACTTTGTCACTCTTTCAAACAAGTAATGACCATTAGCTTTTTTTCTGAAACATACATCTGACTGTGTCTCCTTGTGGGTTTTCTACAAAGTCAATAGATTTCCAGTGTTCTTAAATAAAGATGTGGTCTACAAGGAGGTCCTGCATGGTCTTGGCCCTAATTAACTCTCCAGATTTATCTCACCAAATCTTTGCCTCCTTTCCAATCACACCAACCTTTGTTCTCTCTGTCAGGCTCATATGCTTTCCCCCAAGTTGAAACTCAGGATGCCTCACGTGTACCAATCCCTCCCAAAGCTCTAGGAATGAGGGAGTTGAGATAACATCGTGTTCTCGCGGTCATATAAGGTTGTGATATTCTTAATCGATAGTTAAGAAATGGGTTATGGCTATAATTTCTTTTTAATCCCACCCTCCTTCTGTTGCATTGAATTGCAATGGCCACAAGCATGTTAGAATTTAGATAAAGGGAATAAGAGTTGGTAGGTAATATGCCACTTGACTATGATTTTGAAATACGTATTGGGACTTTTCAATGGAAAAAAAATGTGAAATTAAAGACTTTTGACTTAATAGAATATGGAATAGAGTTTTTAACATTTATAGATTTATTTGTTTAACTGCTAAAGAAAATGCATCTAAAATTTAAAGATTTATCAAGCACATAGAAAATAGCAATTAAGTAGATAAATGCTATTCTTAAGCTCAAAGTAAACTATTAAAATGGCAAATATTCAATAAAAAGAAGAAACAAATTTCAGAGGTAGTTGGTTGAACCATATAAAAATATTAGAAAATAGTTAAATATCTTACTAAATTACATGAAAAATACATCAATGAAGATAGGATAAAACTCACAGTAGGCCACTTAACACAGATGCTAAGTATTCTCAATGCAGGAAACATTTAGCATTAGTTCCTACGTAGGTAAACTTGAATTGGCCAAAAATTAACCTGAAAGAGATTTTGGAGGAAAAAAAATCTAAAATATTTTGAAGTTAAAATGAACTTTTGTAAACTATCATATCCAGCTATGATTCTCTATACCCAGAGGAAAAGCTACATTAATTTTCTACTGTCCCTGTGGAGAACGAGTTATGGTGTTGCCACATGAAAGTTAGGTTACTAAGAGTGTAGCCGTGACAGAGATCAGTCCCAACGGTATGACATTCTGTGAGGGCAAACCCACGGAGACAAACAGAGATCAGTGACTGCCGGGGGCCCAGGAGGGAAGGACATAGGTGTGACACAGCACTGAGGCTCTACTGTACGATACTAAAATCCTGTATGCTGTATATGTCATTTAAGTTTATGAAAACCCGTAAAATAGTAAATAACCGAGAGAGCCCTAATGTAAATGATGTTCCTTGGATGATGATGTGTTGCTGTGGGCTCATCGGCGGTAGCAGATGTGCCAGGCTGCTGTGGGATGTCGCTGTGAAGGAAGCTGTGTGTGTGGAAAGTCTTCACACCTCGCACTCAACTTCTATATGAAAGTAAAACTTCTCTAAAAAAGAAAGTCAATTTTAAAAGGTAGCCAGCCACAAAGGTGGAGAATGGGTTCTTTCGAAAGGCATTCTCACATGAAGACAGTTTCATGGTTCCCAGCGTGAGCTCTGGGGCTAGAACATCCCGCGGTCATTAGTCAGACCCTGCGTTACATTCATCCCGATTCCCTGCCGTCTCACTGCTCGGACACACAGGGGTGTGATAGCCCTCTGAGTGCACCCCGGTAAGATTCTATCAACACAGTCCTACCTCTGATCTCTAGTTGTATGCCTTCTTGTGTGCAGGGCCTTGCCTCTTCCCTGTTAGTCGAAAGATGAATTCTGAATAAATTTTATTTTGCTTGGGGGTCCCCTCACTTTAACTTAAGCTCCCCGCTAGAATAAGTTTTCAGATGCTTTGCTTTGAAGAGTGATTTTCTACATTAGACACTCACCAACCTTCTTTCTTGCAGGGTGTATGTCATTAATATGTAACTCTGAAATATTTGCCATTAGTGTCTGTGTTAGTCTGGGTTGTACAAAGAAACAGAAACAATAGTATATTGATTGAGAAAGAGACAGGGAAAGAGAGACACAGAGAGAGAGAGATTATAAGAAATTGGCTCATGTGAGTATGCAGAAGAACAATGTCCCAGCTTAAAGACAGTCAGTCAAAGAGAAATTATTTTTTCCTACTCAGCCTTTTATTCCATCCAGGACTTCTCGGGATTGGGTGGGGCCCACCCATGCTACGGAGGGCAATCTGCTTCACTCAGTCTATTGATTCAAATGTTAATCTTACCCAGACACATCCACAAAGACATACCCAGAGTAATTTTTAACTCAATGTCCGAGCGCCCTGTAGCCCAGTCAAGTTGACTCATAAAATTAACCATCACAGTATCACGTCATATAGTTGTTTCTTATTACTGGACTCACTAGAACAAATTTTCCCCCCAAATATATTATCCCCCTTCTCAAATAGTTTTTATTTTGTGAATGATGAATGCAACTGACGTATAAAGTCTATTTAAATGTAACTTGAATTCCTATCAAAGGCTTCAGGTCTCCAATCTTGTAGGTCGTCTTGACTTGCAAAGCAACCCTGTGTCTTAGGTTCATCTTCTTACCCCAGCTGGAGATTGGTGTTGGCCTTAGTCAGGGGACACCTCAGAGAGTCTCAGTTACAATAGTTTTCCAACATCACAGACCTGAAGGGTCCTTCCAAGAAAAGGTCTAGTTGCTATCACAGCACCCGGGGCAACTCCACAGACATCCTTGATTGACAATGCACCTTGTGGAGCCCTGGTTTGAGATGAGTCAGAGGTGACTGGTTCTCCTTGGGACTTTTCTTTGGAAAAAGGGAGAAACTGAGAAAAGGGGGGAGAGTCTTAGATAAGTCAGGCTGAATCCACCAGGGAGTGTTTCTTTGGTATCATGGAGGTGGGTGGGGGGTGGTTTTCACAAAGTTAAAGCTGTCTTTCAAAATCCCCCTGCAGAGAAAGATCTCTTAATCAATGTGCACGAGTTTTATCAACTGTTCCAGTGTTTTTAAGGACCCAGCTTTTGTAATCCACCTCCTCCCTATCCCTCAGAGCCCTAACAAATACAGTACAAGTGATGTAAAATCGTCCTCAGATTCTGTAGAAAACAGAGTTTTGCCCATTCAGCATGACTCAGCAGTTGAGCATCGACCTGGGATCCAGGAGATCGAGGTTTGGTCCCCAGTCAGGGCACAGGCCCGGGTTTCCGGCTCGATCCCATTGGGGGTGTGCGGGAGGCAGCCGATCAATGACTCTCTCATCATTCATGTTTCCGTCTCTCTCTCCCTCTCTCTTCCTCTCTCTGAAATCAGTAAAGATATTTTTTTAAAAAAAAAGAAAGAAAATAGAGTTTCAATTGGTCATTGAATTCCAAAATGGTGTATTAAATATCAGAAATAAGCTGCTAATCAGAACATTTCTGATTATTTTTCTGATTTATATTAATCAACAGTAAACAAAGTATTAAAGGTACATTTTCTGCCCTTAAATGGACGTTTATACTGAGACGACAACAAATTTTAAGGAGAGAAAAGAGTTTTAAAATAGTGTTTATTTGGCTTATATGATGTTTAAACCATTTATTTTCAGTTTTGAGTAAACATAATTTTCAAAAACACATTAAGGCAGACCAATTAATCTGATGAGATTTTCAGCCTGATTGCCTATTCACTGGAATTAATTGACAGGTGTGAAAATAGGAAATTAACTTTTAGACCAACATTACTGGAATATGTATTTTTAAATATAAATTTTGGCTATGTAAATATGGCAGACAAGAGTCTATGTTGATAAGAATTTTATTTATTTTGGCTCATGTAATAGGATTAAAAGATTATTTTAAAAGTCTTCGTTTTTTCTGTCACAATAAAGTTTTACAGGATTATTCATTCCAGTCATGACTTTGACTCTAATTTTTCTCTTTAGCATTAACAAAAATATTTATTGGCATTTAGGTTCATGAAAACCTAGCAGCTTTAAAAAGGAACTAGTTGTGAATTATCAGAAGGAAAGGACATGCCATTTCTTTCTGAGAATATCGCATGCAGACGAATTAAAGTTGGAGAAAATTTGTCATAATTTAAGGCCAATCTACCTCCTAAACCCAAGTGGATATGAAGTACATGGCACACTTTCATATCAAGTTAATGAAATTGGTAATGGATGGTATACAAAGACCTCGGAGAGGTTCCCCACGAGTCTGAAAGGTCAGACTTATCTTGTGAGAGCTAAATTACGATGTCAATGTATAAAGAACTTGAACAAATAAACACAAAAGCTTAACAATCCTACATCAGAGATATCGGGGACAGTGTGTCATACAGAGAAGTCTAGATACACAGGGACAAACCGTGGGGTTCTCCAGTCTCTCTCTTCAGACAGCAGCTGTGAATCCCGCCAACCTGAGTTTACAGTAAGAACTGAAAGTCCTGTTGTGTAGGTGAACATATCTGCAACCCAGCATCTAATCCCCCACTTCCAGCCAGCCAGCTCCTCTTACCCTTTTTGTTAATAGAAACTCCACCTTTCCAGGGGCTTGGAGGAGGCGAGAGAGTGGAGCTTTAGAACTTTCCCCCACAATCCTTCCTTCCTTCCCTGCTCAGCTCCCTGGGCTGAAGCAGGAGGGCTCTCCCTCCGCGTTGGAATCACACCCATGAGTAATGAATCACTGCAGCGGAGCCAAAAGGCCCCAGTCCAGCTGCCCCTCTCAAGGACACACAGGCCAATCGCCTCTCCTGGTCCATCAGTACCTGAGTCAAACGAAGACCACTTCTTGGAACTTAACTTGAAATATCTTTAGCAAGATTAAGAGTTGCAAACAGAGGCTACGGCTAATGACGACAGTTCATTCTGAGCTCATTACACGAACCTGCAGACAGAAAATGTACCCTTCCCTTAAAGAGCAATGAAGGGCCTCAGGAGAGAGCCCACAAACACACGTGGAGATTTCCAGGGAAGCGCAGGAAGACGTGGAAAAAGCTTTTGCCCTCTCGCTGCATTTGTTGATGGTTGTTCATAGTCTAAGCACTCCTTTTGTGAGGCCTAATTGCAAGTCCTAGTCTCTGGCAAGACAGGGACAGATTGATCTGGATTGTTTAGAACAAACAACGGTACAGGGGAGCTGGGAGGCCTCTGTTCTCAGAAGGATTCCACATCCACATGCAAGGCGAGCCCGGAGCTGAAGACAGGCTCTCAGCTTGTTTCAGCGTAATTGGGATCATCCGTAACCAGCACAGGCTCTCTTCAGAAAGCCTCCCGCTCTCTCTTGACAGGCCGCGTAAAGCATCCCTCGTCTGGGATTTGGGGAAACGATGACATGAGTTACTCAGGTCTTTTAGGCACCGCGGGCCACCTGTGCTTCCCTGGATCGCTTGACACTCGTCCTTGGCAATTGTTCCCAGGTTATTAATGGAAGCCGTTAGAGCAAGGAGGTAAAATTATTCAAGGAGACGCAGATGAACATTCTGTTGTTTGTTTTTTCCTGGGGATTTATTGGTTTTTGTTATCTGTTTTCCCCATCTCCATCCACGGAGTGTATTATCCTTAGGAAGCTTTTTGTTTCTTTCCTTGTTTTTTAAAACCTCTCGCTGCGTATTTTCACCGCTGACTTCAGCCTGCATTTATGTTTATACGCGGTTACGAGAAGGAGCTGTGCTTTACTCGTTGCCTGACTGGGCTTATGATTTTGTGCGGCGCCTTTTCAGGTACCAGAACATTCCTTACAAATCCACAAGAGAAGCCGCATTAGTTAATGTTTAAATTATAGAGATGTCTCTGAAGGAAATTCTTAACCAGAACAGCGCCCCACAAATTAGAGTTAGTCTGTTTATTTTCTTAGAGGAGACAGAAGAGGAGCTCCGTAGAGAAAGTGTTGGCTGTCTTCATACTTGGCACTGGCAGTGACACCATTGGCCATGGACCCCGAGGACCGTCCCGTGGTGGTCACGGCCCCGGGGCCATGTCTGGGAGCCGGTCCTGCCTCTCCCGCCCAGTAATCACCTGTTGACTGCAGAGTAACCGTCCTGATCCCTATCACGCTCCCGCATTCATCTTCCACAATCTCATCTTCTCGGCTGTCTTATTTATTTATTTTTCTTCTGTCATGCATCTTTCTAATTTTCTGTGAAAATTGTAGCACAGGATGCATGTCTGCGGAATTTAAAAAAATAAAATAAATTAGGATGACCATGAGAAAAATACCAAGGAAAATCAGAGTTAATTTTGAAAACAAGTAAACCAAAAAAAGTCGTATTTATCAGTTCTTAATTAAAATTATGTATCTAACAACAAATTTAACATTAATGGTGACGGCTGAGGCCATTGACGCATCTAATCCAATGATGGGTGATGTATAGGGAACCTTCCAGGGCTTGGCACCCTTAACCCCTTCAGGACACACACAGCAGTGGAGAGTTCTCATTTGCTGGGTGTTCCACTGCTGTTCTTATTGGCTCAGGTTTTCTAGGGGGCGAGTTCACTCTGCTCATTTAAATTTGAGGGCAAGTGAAAGTCATTCAGGATCCTCCTCAGCCATGACAAGAGTGGTGAGAACATGCAGGACTCCTCTGTCCTTCACTCCCACCATCCTGTCTCCCTTCCCCGATAGAGGGCCAGTGCTGGAAACACCCCTCACCATGGAAGGCCCTGAAGTCCACTGCACAGGGGGCTCACAGAGCCTGGGACTGTCCCGTCGCCAGGCAGTGGCCATGCAGAGGAAGCCCTGAGCACCCCCCACGGGCAGCAGCACCCAGGGGTCTCCCCAGGGACTGTAAATGGACAGGCAACTCATGAAGAAGAGGGTGGAGCTAACCTCACTTTGGAGGAATGAAAGCGTTGACCACTACCATTTCCCACTCCACGGATAGGAGGATGTAAGAAATGAAGAGGGGACAGGAGCTTCTGTGTATCATTTCCTAAAGTAGGCAGCAATCTCCACGGACCAATTCAGGGATTTTTTTTTTTTCTTTCTTCCCTTCAGACAACCCTATGGTCTCCAAAGGTGTGGCTCCCTCCCTTGGGAAGAAGCCTTGCCACATGTCTTGGCAGTCTTGTCCACTTACACAAGACCATTCCTCACAAACGCAAAGCTCTACCACACGTAGCACCTGGGGACTAGCAGGGGTCCCAAAAACCTGCGGCTGAAAATTAAATGATCAGCTTCATAAAAAGGACCTCTCCTTTGAGCACTAGGAGCCAACTCCAACTCTTCAGGAGTCCCTTGTAAATGGACCAGGACAATCACGTGGGTAGTCCTTTATTCTGAAGCTGAAGGGCTGCCCTGTTGGGTTCACAGCTCCTTTCCTCACAGCAGCAGCTTCAGGCTGGCTGTTTCCTTCGTGCCACAAAGTAAATGAAACTCCCCAACCCCACCAACCATGAGCAGCACCACCCACCAGCCCCACCACTTCTGGACAGCACTAAGGGGCCAGTGCCTTAGGAGAGTCATCCCAGAAGATGGTAGAAAGTCCAATCAAATTTTTATACCCAGCTCAGAGTTCAGGGACTTGGGGATAGATGGAGGCAACTTCATCAAGCTAAATACGCTTATAATAATAAAATAGAGTCGAACAATAACAAAAAGTCTTATCAACCTCTTATCCTGCCCCAAACACACAAATGGCAGGAAACGAATGAGGGACCACAGGAATTCTGAAATTCTCCTGGAAAAAATGTTTGAGGGCCACCTATCTTGAGGGTGAGGATGTTGGCCAACAATTCCATGTTTTCGCTCTTTTGGAAATCTCTCTCTTCATTATGCTCTGTGGCCCCTCGTTCCACTTTCTGGTGGTCCTTTCTTTCCCATCAGTCTCTGTGTTCACATTTGAGAGTCACAAATGCACTTACCCTCCTTGAGTGCTTCAAAATGTCCTCAACTTGTTTTCTGATAATAGATTATAGATCCAAGGGTCATTGTTAGGCTCAAAATGTCACCTGATTTTTATATCAGGCTCTGGATAGCTTTCTTTGAAAGCGCAGTTTGCTAAGAGAAGCTCAGTGAGATTTTTATCTCTTTGCCCCTTTGTCAGTTCTCTGTGCTGCTAACTATGACCTTGGTTTATTTTGGTTCCCAGTTCTTACAGCTGGTCTGTTTGCTTTCACCTGTACTCCATGCCGACACTGCTTTTTTGTCACCGAATGGGACAATCTCGAGTTTTGTATAACCAGGAATGCTGAGTACAAAAGCTGAGCTTGAGTCTCTACTGAACGTCATTACACAAAGCAGACTTTCCGTCTCATCTTTAACCGGAATCACTTAGGATCTGTATTTCTCAGAAGCTTTCTCAGAAATATCTCATATTATTTGAGATCCTGAAGTTATTGGCTTTTTCTGTTCCTAAAGACCCTGAATTCTTATAATTTTTATAATATATTCTATTATTCTGCTTGCAAGTGAGCTGTTCTTTGCAGAGTTCATATTTTTATGAATATATCCATGATAACCTGTATAAAGCAGCCCAAACCAACCAATACTGGTATTACGAACAATACGAACAGTGCTGTTTCCTTACATTTTCTTACAGAGAGAAGCCAGCTTAGTGTATGTATGTGTGTGCAGTTATTGGTATGGAAAATAACACAATAATGAATACATAATAATCCAAGAATAAACTCTGTTTCACATACTCACAACTGTAAGCCTACTTTTGCCTCTCCCTATATATACATAAGTGTGTGTGTGTGTGTGTATGTAAGCATGTATGTGTGTGTGTGTGTGTATATATTTATATATAGGCATGTATGTGTATGTGTGTGTGTGGTTCATGTTCCAAGATATTTCAAGTAGCAGTTTTAACTTATTAAAACATTTTAGTGTTAAGGAGGTATAGGTTTCTGAGATTATGTTTATCGCAGCATAACCCAGCCTAGAATAATTTTGACTCAGTGCCAGAAGTCTTGTTTTGCTTTGAAAAGTCCTAACATATGTCTCCAAAGAAACACAAATAGACAACAAGCACATGAAAAAAAAATCCTTTACTTCATCCGTCACTGGAAATATGCAAATCAAAACCTCATCGAGATCCTACTTCCCACCACTGGGGCGGCGCATTCAGAACAATGGAGTATGCCCAGTGTCGGGAGGAGGGGGAGGAGTTGGGAGCCTCCTGCCTCGGGGTTGCTGGTGGGGATGTGGAGGTGATTGATTGTATGCCAGCTGGATTTTTCCCTATTAAACAATTTTTTTATCTTAAAATATATATATATATGGCATCTAGTTAATAGTCAAATAAGTGGCAACAAGAGAACCCAAGTTAAAATCGGGGTGGGGAAGTTATTGTTACGTGTTTTATCTGATAAGACAGCTCCAGTCGCACTAGGATTTTATATGTGAAATTTTATTTTATTTAATATATCTTCTAGTATCTCAAATCTAAGAATTTTTGGTTTATGCATTTCTAAAATTTTGATTCATCCTAAACATGATGCATGTATTCAGGGTATTTTTTTTTACTGTTAACTTTTTTAAAAAACCACCTATATTAAAATAGATATTGGATCTTACAGAAGTGGGAAACACAGTAGTTGAAAACTGACATAAGATCAAATCTCACGTTGCTAAAAATGGCAGGCTTTTTGTTTTGATTTTGTCTATAGCTGATTATCAGGGTGGTCTGGATCATTATGGGTAATTTTAACAGTGAAAGGAGAAGTGCAGTTCATCATTGCAGGTTTTCTTTTGATGAAAATTAATTTTTTCTGAACGATAGTTTCACATGCACATCAACACTCTTTGCCGCTAGAGCTGTTCTGAACCACGCAACCGAAGATCAACCGAGTTAATCGTCTGAAAAATTCAACAAACCTTCACAAATAAATGTCGGCCCTTGGATCACTCATCGCATGAATTATATGCGAAGAAAAGTAGATTTTGCAGTTATTGGTGAAAGGCTCCGATGTAAAAGCTTTGTTCCTGATGCATTTCTCTACAGATATTTCATTACGCGTTTATTAGACGTTTCCACCTTCAGGGCAGTGAACTTGATGGACTTGGGCAATCTGAACTGTGTGTCCATTAATAAAATTATTCAGTCAGATGGTTAGAAACAGAGTTGAAAGTGGGCTGCTACTCTTCAGCTAAGCAACTGTGAAATATGAAATAGACTAATTGGAAGCAGCATAAAATTTAAGCTCAATGACATCTTTGTGGTTTATGTTCATCTCTTTGAGCAAATGTGAGAAGAGCTTGCTGTTTATGAAAAAATAGTCATTGTGGTGCCGCTTGGAAAAGTTGGCCCCAAACAAGAGGAGGGTGTGATGCCGGGCTGTGAGTGTGGAAAAGGTGAGCGTTTGGGGGGTGTCTTGTTGAAAAGTTTTCCTCTGAAGCTATATGCTAAGCATAGAATGTTTTTCACTATCTGCTCTAAGGTAATATACCAACCTGCGAGCCCAGATGAGTTCTTTCTCTCAGTCATACTGAAACTGCAACCGGGCAATTTATATCCATGCTCCTTCTGTGATGATCTTGAAAATTTTTTCTCAAAATAGTCTCCAAGATGTCATTTTCTTCAAATTTCTATCCCCATTATGAAGACATCACTCAAGGGGAAGTTAGCACCTTGACTACCATTCTTTTCATAAAGATGCATTTCATACCATGCAGAAATTAATTAGTTTACAACTTAGAAAGTACCTCTCTGCAGAAAGTGGGTGAAGCATGAGCATGAAAACGTTATAACTTAGGGTAGAGATGTGTTGACATGTATTCTGGCCAAATGCTGGATGACAGAATATTAAAGTGAGACTTTGGCCCAGCTGGCGTGGCTCAGTGGTTGAGTGTTGACCCACGTACCAGGAGATTACGGTTTGATTCCCGATCGGGGCACATGCCCGGGTTATGGGCTCCATCCCCAGTCAGGGGCATGCAGGAGGCGGCTGATCGATGACTCTCATCATTAATGTTTCTCTCTCTCCCCCTCTCCTTCCTCTCTCTGAAATCAATAAAAACATATTAAAAAAAAAAAAAATTAAAGTAAGAATTTCTTTGAAGTCGAAGCTGACAACAAATAGCTCAATCAAAAATGAAATCCTGGGGTAGGCGACTAAATCAGAAATCTCATCTGAAATTCATGGTGGTGAGGACCGTGATGATGATGCTACTATTGCTAAGTGTTATAAGGGGGACTCTTCTTAGCTCCTTTTTAATATACGAACGATAATTTCTCAATGCTGCCTGCAGCTGAGTTGCTTCTGTGATAATATATAGACTCTTACTTCCCACTGAAGTTCTCGAAAAAGAAAGATATTTTTTGGCTGGCTCAGCCAGTATGTATTACGACTGCTGGTGAGGTTGCTCCCGAGTTATTAAGCTCCCGTCCTCTCCTCCCGTAATTCCACCAAGTAAAGATTTATCTCCTCCTCAGCTCCTTCCAGGGTTGAAGGTTTGGTTGATGAAACTGATAGGGTTCCGTCAAATCCATCGCGCGGAACTGTGCTCGCAGAAGAACCTGCTGGAGACTCTCGCAAGCAAGCCTGAGACTGCCGACTGCGCACTTTCCCTTCATTGCTCCTGTCGCCGTCGTTACTATTTCCACTCACGATCCTTTGCGGACACTGTGGGTTCCGACCCGGACTTAGAGCGGCGGCCGCGGGCTGCACGGCGGCCTGGCCCGGTGGCACCGTGTCCTTCGCCGTGTCCCGGCCCAGCGGGCCGCCCGCTCGCCCGTCTCAGGCCTGGGAGCGGGGGTCACGGACGGACGCGGACTCTCGAGGCATCTTCGTTGGGTCGCTTTTCGTTCGCTTATTTTAAAATTGAGATACAATTCAGATCCCATCAAAGTTACCAATTGAAAGTGCACATACAGTGATTTTGAGTATATTTACGAAGTTGTGGGGCCATCATCAATCTCTAATTTGAGAATTTTTCCTTAAATCCCCCGAAGGACCCGCGTGCCCGTTAGCAGTCAGTGGCCGTGGCCTCTCCTGTCGGCTCTCGGGGCCAGGAATCGGACATTTCCTACGAGGGGAATCATGGGCCTGTGGTGACTGAGGCTCAGCAAGCCTCCAAGACTCACCCGTGTCGCAGGGGTATCAGTTCGTCATTCATTTTAATTGCGGGAAAATATCCGGGTGCGTGGATGCCCAGTCGCGCTTATTCTTCGCGCAGTGGCGGAGAGGTCAGCCGTTCCCACGTTTTGACCACTATAAATAATGCTGCTCTCGTGCTCGTGGCCACGTATTCGTGTGCACATAGGTTTTCAATTCTCGTGGACACACTCCCAGGGGTAAACCCGCTGTGTCACACGCTCACTTTATTTTGATATTTTCTGGAAATCGCCGTATTGTTCCATCACGTGGTTGCACATTTTACATTCTCACCAGCAAATAGGAGGCTTTCAGCTTCTCCATATCTTCGGTAATCCTTGTGACTGTCTTTTTTTAATCATAACTATCTTATTGTGTATAAAGTGGTATCTTCTGAATTTTACTTTTATTTATCTAGTCTATTCAATTTGAGCATTTCATGTGCTTGTTGGTCGCTTCTCCCTTTTTTGAGAAATGTCTATTGAGAACATTAGCCCATTTTTAACTGGGTCATTTGCTATTTTATTATGAAGTCCTAAGATATTTTATATATTCTAGATACAAAATCTTCACTAGATATATGAATGTCAAGTGTTCTCTCCCGTATTATGGCTTGTGTTATCAATGTCTTGCTGGCATTCATTGAGGCACAAAAGTTTATAATTTTTATGAAATCTACTTTATTTTTTCTTTTCTTGTTTGTGCTTTTGGCATCATATCTGAGAAACTATTTCCTAATCCAAGGTCACAGAGATTTATGTTTTTGTCTAAGAGTTTTTACACTGAGGTCTGTGATTGCATTTTGAGTTAATTTTGCATATGATGGGGTATAAGGGTCCACCTACATTATTTTGCACAGAAATGCAATTGTTCTAGCACCATTCATGAAAAAATATTATTTTCCCATTGAATTTTCTTTGCATCTTGTCAAAAATTAATTGGTCATAAACGTAAGGCTTTTTATGGAGTTCAATTCTATTCCATTCACCTAGTTTTATAACACCACCCTGTCGTGATTACAGGAGCTTTATCTTTATAACAAGTATAGACATGGGAATGTGCGAGTCCTCCAGCTTTGTTCTGCTCTTTCAAGATTACTTTGGCTTTTCTCAGTCCCTTTTGTTTCCATATGAATTTGAAGATCAGCTTCTCCATTTCTACAAAAATGACAATTTTTTGATAAGGATTGTACTGAATCTGTAGATTACTTTGGGGAGTGTAACCATGTGAACTTTTCAAAATATGACCCAGGAATGTCTTTCAATTTATTTGGATCTTCTTTTATTTTTTTCCCCAGTGATATTCTTTAGTTTTCATTGTACAATATTACAGTTCTTTTGTCAAATATAATCCTTAGTATTTTATTATTTTTGATGCTATTTTAATTTTTCCTTAATTTAATTTTCAGATTTTTTTACTGCTAGTGTAGAGAAAAGAAATTGATTTTTGTATGTTAATCTTGAACCCAGCAACCCTGCTGAACTACTTATTTTTAATATCTTGGGATTCCTTGGCATTTATGTATAGAATTGTGTAATTTATAAACATAGTTTTATTTCTTCCTCTCCAATATTGATGCCTTTTATCGTTTTGCTCATGTTGAGCATCCCTGGCGAGGATCTCCACCACAATGTGGAACTGAAATGGTGGGAACGGGCATTACCGTCTTGTTCCCGATCTTGGGGGAAGCATTCCGTTTTTTACAATTAAGTTTGATGTTCGCCGTGGGTTTTTTATAATAAAGCTGAGGGAGTTCCCTTCCATTATTGGTCTGTTGAATGCGTTTAACAACATCTATTTAATGAAACTATAATGAAGACCCGTGTCTCGGTGGCCAGGCCCGCGCCTGGCGCTCGGCAAGGACATAATCTTCCCACGACGCGCTGTGCTTCGTGGTTCAAGTGAAATACGACACGTTGAGTGTCGCTTTCCTTTTCCGATTTTCTCTTCTGAGTTCCACAGTCGGCAACATAAAAATCGTAAACATCACTCCCTTTGACAAATCACGCTTTCCTGGCTCGCTCTCCCTCTGCCTCTTTATTTCTCTAAGTAAATGTGACGCGGTGACGGCTGTCGGGCCTCTGGAAACTGCATATAGGCGCGGCGTTCCAGGCAACGACAGGCTGCTTTGTGATGGTGGTCTTACAGGATTATACTAAAGCCATATTTTTTGTAAGGAAGGAAAACGAAAGAAGTTGTAGTTCCGGAGGTTTTTCCTCTGATGGGTTTTGGCAGCGGGCTTCCTCTCGCTCACAGCACCCGGGCGTCGCGTGCACAGGTTGGCAGCCTGATCAGTAAGTCGCTGACCTGCTTCCGCACAGAGGAGCCTGGCGCCCCCAGGGCTGCCTGTTGGGAAGACACTCAGCCCTCCCAGGTCCCTCTGGATGGTACTTTCAGTACATGGTCGTATATTCTTTGTCGGGGACTTGAGATTCCGTACAGGGACACGGGTTCGCAAGAGCGACCTTAACAAGTATGAAGGGCCACTGGCATGGAGTCGAAGTTTTCAGGGTGCAGAGCCAGCCTGACCCTGTGCTTTGGGAGCAGCGTCAGGTGGTAATGATGTAGACACAGATAAGTCTCGTTTCTTCCACCAGTGTGATGGTAGAGAGAGGCCTTTGTGACAGATAAGGTCAACGGAACCAAAAGCAAATTTCCAAAGTCAAAATATTGATTTCTGCCCAGCTGGTGTGGCTCAGTGGTTGAGTGTCAACCCGAGAACCAGGAGATCGAGGTTTGATTCCCTGTCGGGGCACATGCCTGGGTTTTGGGCTCGATCCCCAGTTGGGGGCCTGCAGGAGGCAGCAGATCAATGACTCTCTCTCACCATTGATGTTTCTCTCTCTCCCTCTCTCTTCCTCGCTCTGAAATCAATAAAAAACATGTTTTTAAAAAAATATTGATTTCTGAGTTCTGGACCCTTTCTAGGTAAAACACCATCTTTTTTTCATGAATCTCACCGAGTTCCTTCACCTGACCTCTGCTCCAACATGCAATAGCACAACCACATTGCATGACAATCCCCATGTCCCTTTACGTCCCTGATTTATTTTCCTCCGGGTCCCCAGGCCACCTTTCCCTCCCCCGACAGCCCGAATGACGGTGCCCTACACCTCGCCCAACCGGGTTCTCCTCCCCATTTCCAGTCGACCCAGCCCACGTCCCTGTTCACGGAGCAGCACTGACGGCTTCGATGGCCTGTTTCTGACCCTGTGGGAAGAAAGCGGGGGGGGGGGGGGGGGGGTATGGGCCAGTGTTTCTAAAGCCCACAGTAGTTCACGGTAAGGTCCTGGCCTTCACGTTCTGCTCTCCCAGGGGTCCCCCGTCTTACCTCTCATACCGTATTCTGACGGTGCCTTTCCTGGGCTTAGCTGCGGCTGCGACTCTAACAGCAGCGCGTCACGGCTGCCCGCAGCTCTCAGCCCAGCAACCGCTCGCTGCGCAGGCCCAGGCCTGGGGCCGCCGCTGCACCATCCGGCCTGTCGGCCTCTGCGACGGCCGCGTGCCAAAGCCCCCGGCGCATTCCTGGCGTTACGGGCTGCAGGACGCTGCGTGTGTCCGTGTGTGTTGGTGTAAGCGTGTACGAGTATGTACACGTGTGTGTGTACAGAGCGGCACAAAAGCAGGTTGACAGGTGTTTGTATGGGAAATAACAGGAATTAGTAAATAGTTCGAGAATAAACTCCGCTACTGTGCTCACACTGTAAGCCTACTTTTTATTTGTCGGTCCTCACTTGAGGATGTGCTTTTCCACTGATTTTTAGAGAAAGAGGGAGGGAGGGAGGGACATCGACGTGAGAGAGGCATTGGTTGGTTGCCTCCCGCTCACCCCCACCCTGTGTGCTCACATATACGTAAAAAATATATTATTTAATGGAACGCTGGCCCAAGTGTGGCGTTGTGCTCTCGTAATGATCTCCTGTTCGGTCCTTGTTCGCTAAACCATGGAGTCCTCTACTTCACGTTTCTCATCCATAAGATAAAGACACTGATCAATAAATACTTATCTCTTTTAACTCTCGGTGTCTAATGATTTTTCATTTTCCTATCTACTCACTTAGCGTTAAGATGTTCTCACAGGGCTCTCCCAAACTGGAAAAAACGTGTTGATTTTCAGCAATTCGCACTTAGTACAATGTTTCTCAGCGTATTTTACCAGGATCTTACACAGGCAAGTTGTGAAACGGGACAATTAAAAATATTTAAAAAATAAATAAAAGCAAAGTGGAAAACTATTTCCCGGGGAAGGCAAGCTCAGGGCAAGCACACAAAACGAGACAAAACAAAAACCTGTAGGCTTTGCTATTTCTTTTTCTCCCTTCACTCCATTCCAGGGCATGAGCGCCGATCGAAAGAGAAAAGACAAGAGACACAGGGGCAGGAAATAATACGAAAAGTTACAATCCACGCCTGACTGCACTTACCCCGTGGAGACCTCCCGGACAGTCCACTCAGGACGGACTTGGAAGAGTGAAAGGTCGCAGATGAAAATGCTTGTAACTGAGCTCCCCTGAGGCCGGCTCCCCGGTCGCTGGCGGTCGCTGTGTTCCCCGGCTGGTGTGGCTGGGCTCCCGGCAGCTGCGTCCAGGACCCCGAAACGAGGAGGGAGGCTCTGGACCATCTCCTCCTGGGACGCGCAGCGAGAGGCCGGCCGGGAGTGACAACCGCAGCCGCCCGCAGGGCCCGGCGGGCGCCCCGCCTCTGCCAGGTCCCTCAGCAGGATGTCTCTCCTCCGACAGCCCCCAGCTCCCATTTAAACGAGACTGACCTGCCCAGCCCGGGTGCGCGGCGCTGACTGCAAACAGATCGCCCGCGTGGTGCCTCGGATGGGTGTTGCTTCATAACGCCATCGGGAACCAATCGATCGGTGTTCGCGTCAATATTCATAACCGCCTGCTGCGGGGACCGCGGTCTCTCCTGCCCGCGGAGTTTCAGGGCGCAGAGCTGCCGCCCCCTGCAGCGTGTGTCGGCTCGCTGCCCGCGGGCGCCCAAGGAGCGCAGCCTGGGACTGGGGAGAAGCTGCCCCGGGGCCTCTGGATGACGCGCTTCTATTTAAGTAGAGGCATAATTGACGTACAGAGAACTACACATATTTAATCTGTATAATCGGATGAGTTTGGACCTATGCAAACACCCATATACCAACCCCCCCCCAAACCAGGTAATAGAGCCCGTTAGACTGGGCACCGTGGCCAGTTGACTTGAACGGGTGACCTCCGTGCCTGTGCCCATTGTGTGGTTCCACCGGTTCTCAGACCGTCCCTCCTCCCTCGTGGTGACCGGCGTCTAGCACATGGGACCATTTCCTCGCGCTCCCGTTTCAGAGCCGAGGCGGACGGTGTCCGGAGCTGCTGCGTGACCGCAGACGGCCCCGTGTGCTGTCCGAGAGAGTGCTGAGCTCCGCAGGGAAAGAAGGTTCCAAGTTCAGTAGCTTCTCTTCCCCAGGATTTGCCAGACATATTGTGTCTCACGGAAAAAACGGCAACAGCAAACGCAAAGACGCAGAATGAACGCCGGTGAAGCAGTTATTTGGGTAAAGGATTTATGCATTCTTTCCGGAGGTATTGCTTTCTGAAAGAAAAAAAAAAAATCTCCCATTTACTTTTTCTTTTCATGGAGCTGGGTCATAAGAAAAGGTAACATAATGAAGATAAAAGAGGGGTGGTGCCCCCCCCCCGCCAGCTTCCAGGAGGGAAAATAATAAAGCAGCGTTTCTCTAACCGAGTTCTCTGTAATTCATCTGAGGAACAAATATTTTAACCAAATGTATTTCATGTTTCTCCCTTTTTAGACCTGTCAAGGCTCCATTAATAATTTTCTCCCTCAGTACAGTTGAAAGAAAGACTAATCTCTACTCTATATATACCCCAGCGTCAATCTAGAGTTCAATCAAAGCCTAAAATTAGCCACTGAATTAAATTTCCTCTCGGTTCCCTACCTTACCCATGGAAAGGAGTTATAATTCACCTATTTAAAGAATATCTTATAAAACTCACATGAAATACAGAAGACATGGAAAGAACAGAAAACAAGGGTTTAAAAGGATTACTTATCGACGGATTTGGACACACAGTACTTTTCCTAATTTTCTTTGTACACTTCTTCCAAATGTCAAATTCTCTCCCATCGAAGCATATGTTTAAACACCTCACTATAGCATCGCCCTGATGTCTGTCTGCATGACTAACAGTTGTTGGATCATTAAATTATTCCAAAATGCAATGTTAGTAATATTCCCTCACACACTTAATTCATCCCACCTTTTGAAAAAAGCCGAAAAAATATGCCGTAATGAAAGAAATTGACCAGAATGGTTATTAACCTAGAACTTCCAGAAGCGAAGGTAGATACTTGGATGTTGTAGCCTGATCTACAATTATAGCTCCTACTTTGTCAACATTGGATCACTACTTGCATGCGAAATTTGTCAAAGACAAAAAATAATATACTAATATCTCAATGTAACATTTCCTAAAATTCTTCATGTTTTCCTGGTGCGTATTGATTCGCGTCTCTCTATGCTGTTTGGCTTACAAAGGTTCACATCTATTTAACACCGCCGCCTACCCGTTGTGAAATGCAGCAACTATTTAAGATTGCTCCGCCCCTGAGAGAACCTGGAAAAGTTGCCTCATCTCTCTCTGCTTCAGGTCTCGTGTCTGTAAGGTGGGTGTAATACAAACTTCTTTACCAACGAAGAGGAAAGCAGTTGCTTAGCATGATGCTTGTAAGGTTGGAAGAACAATTGTTAGCGCTGCTGTTGTTATTGTTAATATTATTATGACATGATGAAAGCAAACAGTGGCTCAGAGTAAGCCTTGATATTCTTGTTTCAAAGAAAATTACCCCGAGACCAAGCCTTTGGACACCTGCAAACAGAGGCAAAGGATCACTGAGAGGCTTACTTTGGCCCCGCCCCGCCCCGAGGGCACCCAGTGGGCCGCGGCGTGGCAGGCGGGCTCGTGGGGATTGTGGAAAGGCTGGGTGGCTTGCGCAGCGTTTCGCTCGCCGGCTCTGGATGTCCCCGATCTCACAGCTGAGAGCTGTGCTTGCAGCACCCCTTGTAGACATGCACCCCGCTTCCCAGAACAACATTCATTGGCCTTCCCTGCTCCCCTCTTATGTTGGGGGCATAAACCATGGCCAAGAGCCCGTCAAACCAGGTTGCTTTCCAAGTCCGCCTCCCCTAGGAGTGCTGCCCCGAGGTCGCCGCCCGGGGCCGGGGAGGGAGCGCCAGTTACCGACCACCGTGGGCAACTTGTACTTGTCACTCAGCCCCTTGGGGGTGGGGCAAAGAGTCCGTGATGGCCCTTAATGGACAAACAGAGAAGAATAAAGAAATAAGATGAGAGGGGGAGAGAGCTGTGGGCTGATGGGATGAAACGTTCATTACTTTGTGGGAAAGCAGCCAAAGTGATTCAGCTCCAACAGTCGCGGCTGGAATCAAAGGGAAGAGCGAGGCGGCCTCGAGGCAGCGCTGGGGGGGGGGGCGCAGAGGAGTATTTTGATTGAGACGGTTAATGGCAATTCAAACAGACTAATTATGAATTAAGGTGCTAAAAATGCATGTGATTTCACTTCTGAGGACACAGCTGACTTTTCATTTCTAGATGCAATATTTCGCCACTCATCACAGCACGATTGGGACAATATCACTTTATTGCGGAGCCGTTTCTGTGCCAACCACGTGAAAACCGAATTTGGGAGCCCGCTTGTGGGCGAGATGGAGCGTGTTCAGGGCTCGGCTTAGACTCCCGGCTCCTCGGCGTCTACAGACAGATCGCGCGAAAACCAATGCTGCTCGCGTTCCCCCAAAAATGTCACATTGGAGAGCATTAGTCTCACAAAAGTAAACATTTTAATCTTGACTCCATGCACATAATGCCTGATGTTTAAATTCAGTTTTCTTTCTTGGGAAGGTTCAAAGAACAGGGGTGACTATAAACTAAGTAGAAAGCAGCAAAAGAAATTGAAGTTCTTGGGAATTTACATTTTTAAATCCTTCACTATTATTCATGGGTAATTTACCTTTAAAATAAAAATCTATGTAAATTTACATATTATATATACAGTTATGTAGTTTAGATCCGTGAGACAGAAAATGCATGTGTAATTTATTCTGAACACCTTTACGGGCTTCTTTTATGAATAATTCTTGATTCTGTTCTAGTTTTCACTCTGTATTTGTTATTAGGTCTTAATCTACTCATAGCAGGCTTTCACTTCTTCCTGAGTTATAGAAACAAAGATGCCCAAATTAAAGGGCTATCGTACCAACTTTCATCTCATTACATTATTAAGACAAATAATCATAGGTTGTGCAGTTCTTCAAACAAAACAAACACACAAAAATTAAAACACGGGAATTGGTTCAGGACGCTAACTTGACTATATTTTGTCACTGATTTAAAAGTAGGTAACTTTATTTTGTATAATGAGGTCATTTTAAAACAAAAAGTTAATAGTCCGGAAAATCCAATTTTAGTTTTAAAATGTAGTATCCAAATAAGGGTAACTTTTAAAAAAAATGATCCCATTAATAGATTCTTCTTTATAAATTATTGGAAATTTTATAGAATTGATTTTTTAGCATTTGTAAACATCTCCTATATATCAAAAACTGAAAAAAAAAATGTTAAATTTTACAGAGAATTTATATTAATCTTTTCATGGTAAATTAGGAACATTTTGGTGTCTATATTCCGTTATATATTTAACTCCAAACACATATTCAGGTGTCAAAATATCATAGAAATAACTCTACTAATAATGCAATATTTCCCATGAAAACAATACATGGATATATATACATATATCCTTTTGGAATGTTATAATTTGACCAGTTTTTTCAAAAATTTAGTAAAAGCTAAACACACAGAAAGCGATGAGTGTCTTACTGCCAAAATTAGCAAACACTATTATAATAAGTACATTAAGAAATATCTTAGTACTACCACCTATGAAAATGACCATGGAGATTAAAGAAACATCCCAGCTCTAAATACCATAAAACATGTAGATGTAAATACAAGAAAATTGCTCCAATAAAACATGCATTAATAATATATTAGAGTGTCTTTCCATTGGAAGAAGACCTTACTTAAAAACACCAACTGTAAAAAAAACCAGGCCTGATGGGAGAGTTTTTTTTATTCGTTAATAGAATGGTGAAGTAAAGGGTGGAAAGTTGTGGGCAGTCAGTTCTGCTTAGTGAACGCTTCACGGTACTTTCACAGTTTTGCTCTAAGTGTACAACTTGAAACATGTCTATTGTTAATTAAAATCTCTGAATTAACTTTCTGAATTCCATTCTGAACACTACCCTTGAAACCTCCCAAAGACATTGGATGGGACCAGCTAGTTCTGAGGGTAATAAAATAGAGTCATGAGAATGGAAGTGACTGAAATCAAAGGACACCACCTTGGCCTCTTAAGACGTGTTCCTTACCATGGCCGCACAGGGTTCACACACGCCCCACCTTCCTATCTTGTCTTCCTGAGAGACTCCTATTGATCCTTCAGTGTTTGGCTTGAATACCGTCTCCCCAGCACCTCCCCTCACTGCCTTCTCCCTGCCTGTCCACCAGGAATCTTTGACACACTCTCTGCCGAGCCACCCATGCACCTGGCCGGGACCCACAGCCATTTGTACCCATATCTGTTTCCCTGATTAGACTGCACTTTGGAGAAAAACAGTGATTATATCTCCTTTAATGACATACATACCCTGTCTTTCCGGTGTAATACCCAGTATTTCCTCGAGGGAGGAAAGAAATTTCACCCACAGCGAACTGGAAGAGGGGAAATGTGTTGAGAGGTAGAGCTGGTGTGTGAGTTTTCATAGACCCTGTTTCTACAGATTTATTATTGGTTTTCTTCTAAATTCCTGTGATGAGGGGCAGTGAAATTAGGGCGTTAAATAAAACATAACCGGTCGATGGCTTCTCGTCAGGGAAATTATTTTTTCCGTAGTGACGGGAGCAGCTGCGGGATGCTGGGCGGGTGACACCGGCCTTCGGGGGCAGTAATGACGGCGGAGCTAGTACTCACCTCCCGCTGACTGGGCCGCTCCTCCAGCCGCTTCCCGACAGAAACTTGCTCAGTTCTTCCAACAGTGCTCTGTGTCTGTCCTTCCCACTTCACAGAGAAAGAGAAGTCAGAAGGAAAATGTGAATTAAAGCTCGCCCCGGGTCATGCAGATAGTGAATAAGGGCCCGAGTCACATCCACAGTGTGGCCCTGGGTTCCACAGCTGAAACCAATTGCCATGGTTTAATTTTTAGGAAAAAAAATTCTATTTCACTCTTTATAATCTGGTGATCTTCCCCCAAAGAAATACGGCATCATGTGCTTATAGCTGAAAACCATTTTGATTGTTTTATATCCCTCTATATTTCGGTTGTCACGGAATTCAGGGTTTCTGCTATCTGCCACCTAATTTCTTTCTGCCAAACACAGCTGTTGTTTACCTTAGTGATTTATCAAAATTGCTCATCAATTCTTTTTTTTTTTGAGCTACCAAACTCCTCCAAGGCCACTCTCTTTAAAACTGGGGAGATTCATTTTGTCAAAATAGAAGCCAAAGGTAGAAATGGTTGCTACCTCTTTTTTAAAAAATGTTTGGGGATCCTTTTCAAAGTGCCAATCTCACTTGTACCTCTAAACTTTCAAAGGTGCTTAGTTCGCCCAAACTTTGTGGTGGGCACAAAATGGAATTCTCAGCACCTGAATTGCAATCGGGGGAGATAACAGGCTGGGTGCCTTGTACCCCAATTGATTTTCAGATGCTCTTAGCAAACCACTTGCCACTTAATTGAAGAAAAAAAAAATCTCCATTTCTTCTGAGTGTGTAAAGTGCAACCTTAAAGCAAAGCAGATTTTCTCCTGATTAGAAAGAAATCAAATGCATTGGACAATAGGTACAAACAAGAGGTAACAGCTAAGGACCAGCAGCCTCGCGCCGAGGAGGAGATGAGTGGCTCTGTGCTGTAGCGTCTTGGTCCTCAGAGGTAGTGGTTTATAACCATTAAAGCTTCAGTAAAATATTGGAGAAATAATCCGGGGCTGTCAACACTGTATTTCCTGGTGAGAACACATCTCCCCACTCCGTCCATCATCTCCACACCACGTGTACACAAAATACTACCATTGGCAATCTAGCCTTATGAAAATGTCGCTACCATGTTCTGATTTTTCTCATTCCCTTATGAATCCAAAAACAAAATCCCTGTAGAATAGGAGCAGTGAGAAGAATGATTGTCTTGTAGATCATAAAGATTCAACTGGAGCTCCAAATTCTGCGGAGAAAGGCAATTCAATACATGGATATTACTATCAGACGTCTGGACATTTGGACATTTATTCATCCAATAAATATCTGTTATATTTCTATTATGTGTCAGATTTCTATGTGTAGGTCAGAACTTTTCAGCCATATAAATAAGCAAGAATCACGACATTATAGAGAGGTGCACACATGAGGACAACACCGAGTCTACGCGTGCATAGTTTATTGTGCAATAAGAATATCAAATCTATATAAAATAGAAACACGGCAATAGATTTCACTGGGCTCACCTTTCACATATTATTAGGATTCTGTGGCCGGAATGAGATCCGGGTGAAAACATCAGGAAAGAGAAGTGGGGAGATAGGAGAGTAAGTAGCTTAGAAATATGTAGCTTAGTTGAGAAATCCACCAGAGTCCCAGTGTTAGGGAATTCTAGGACAAGAATCCTCTGGTATTGTTAGGAATCAAGGGGAGACAGCGCCCAGCTATGCCATCTAAGCCAACAGGGGGGTCTAGGGGGCACTGTCCTAAAGCAATGCCCCCGAATCTTAGATGGTGTGGGAAGTAGAATGTAACGCGAGAGAGATTGAAAGGGGCCTTTACTGCATGTGCCTGTCTTGTGGAGAAAGCATCAGATTGGGTATCAGATGTCTTGGGTATAAATCAAACTGCCTCAATTTCCTTTTCTACAAAGGTAAACTTAATCTGCCGGTCAGGGACACCGTGTTAATAAAAATGTCTAATAAAAAAGCATGGACAGGCACACACGTGCATAATCAATTTCTATTGTGGCAAATAGCTTTCAATATGTGCGAACACCAATATTTTGAACATCAATTTTTCCTGTAACCAGTGTATTGAGGCAGCAATTTAAGAGCTAAACAACCCATCAAAGAGCTCAAAATCTACTTCCAGGATCATAAAAGCCAGCTATAATTATAGAATTCACTGGCAGAGGTCAGCGATACCATTTTCATATGCAAAAGCCATACACGAGCCTTTTCAGAAGCCCCTGTTTGTTTCACCTTTCCATCGGCTGTAATAGCTGTGCTCTCTGGGCGCCCTTCTTTTTAATGATGTGATGAAACCTGGTTATCTTCTAGTCAGACTTATTTTTCACAGTTTCTTTTGAACCATCGACTTGAGATCTAACAAAGGGAGAGCTAACATTGTTGCTAAGGGCAACCCAAAGAAATGAATCCTATTGTGTGTGAAACAGGCTCCCCCTTGGAAAAGATTGTCAATAAGGATGCTCCATGTGGGCATGTTCGATGGGTAGATGGTGGCCCATCAATATTTTTATCACTCTCGTGTTCTCATCTTCAGATCCTCCGCTTCTGCGCCCCTTCAACCCAATGACTAGCTCACAGTGCATCAGAGTCTCCCTGAATCTCCGCCCTCCCAACCCCATTTTAATAATTAGATTAATAATTAGCAAAATTTAATTTGCACCAGGCAGCTGTCAAGCACTTCACAAATATTAACTCACTTAATCCACATGACAATTGCATGGAGTAAGGACTATCATTATCTCCAATTGCGGAAGATCAAAGTAAGAAATAGGTGTAAATTGCCTAAATTTCTACGACTAGGGCTGGGATAGGAGCACGGGTGACCAGATGTAACGCACGCTGTCCATCTGTCAGACCGACGCCTGAGACTCAAGGTGAGGATTTTCGTAGGATGAGTAATAAATTCCTCGGTTATACTTTAAAGTTATTTTTCAAATTCTCTAATGATGTAGGTGGCCATTGTTTTCTATTTTTGCTTAAATTTAACTCTTTGGCTTAAGCTTGTTATTTTTTATACAACTACACGGTGTCAAATCCAGTTGGAAATGAGTTTATAGAGAAGGTCAAGGGACAGCATAGCTCTTATGTGGACATGATGCGTCTCCCTTTAGAATACTAAAAACACGCCGTAGTGCTGACCTATAAGCTGGTGAAGGTCATTCATGTGTCTTTTGTGGCTAAAGGCAAATGTCAGGGGACTTGCCCTGGTCACTCGACATGGGGGATCCTCTCACCGCAACCGTCTACTTGCCGTTGAGTTGATGGGGTTTCATGCTATTGAGCCCTCCATGCACCTTCCCAAATGTCCCCCACTGTCCTGTCCCCTGGCTGCCCTGAGAGGCGGGCTCATCGGCAGGCGTCAGAGGCACTTGCCATTTGTTTACTTCATGCCAGCTGTGACCGAAAGCCCCTCACATCCTAAAAAGATAGCTCAGTGGAATCAGCGTCTGGTGGATACTACTTCCATTCCCAGCAATCCCGCTTTTACATCCTAGTAGGGGAAAATCAATCTCCTCTTTACCGGGGAAAATGCAGCGAACTACAACTTTCTCAGTGTGTTTATTGGTTTTAAACTTTCAAAACTAAATCATATTTGCTTTTCGCAGTGACAACTGATAACTTTTGAAGTGATTTGTCATCTCTCTGGGCAAACTGGGTATGTGATGAAAATCTGTCAATATCTTTTTATGATGGTTGGATCAACACAAGTTTGAAGTCAAGAACCTGTAACTTAATGAAGTTTTAAAGTGTGTTTATCTTTATTATAAAATGACAAAAATAATGCAATAAAAGAGAAAAATAAAGCAGGGTCCCCCCCCCCCAATGTAGATATAAAGAAAGTTGTGTCTAAATTTTAAATTGATAATAAAAATAATAAAATTATATAATTTTATATGTGTGTATCTATATAATTTTACATGTATTTTCTATAACTACCTGACTTTGAAAGATTTATTTTATCCAACCACATGGGCCTTTCATATTTTGAAATGAATCTGGGCCATTTAAAATTATTACCATAGTGAGTCACTATTTCTGATTAGATTATGCTAATTCAGGTGCTGAAGTAAGAAAACATTTGAAACTACTGACTTGAATAATATTATATGCCTTTATTATAAGCTACTGATGTAACCTTCTCCAGACTGGATAAAAGTACTTAAAAACTTGAAAAAAATTATATTGGAAAGAAAATAGAGCCTTAATTAAGTAAACGTGTTATCCTGATTTCCTATAAAAGTAATCTTACACTCAGAATTTTACCAAGGCACAGATGATTATAGAACTAGATAACCTGGAGTTCAGCTTCCAAAGAGAGACCCAACCAAATGTCCTTAGGGTACAGGATTGAAGATGATACATCATGAAAGGTAAAGAATAGATAAAAACTATTTAAACCAATTATGTTGCTTTTGTAACAATTCAATTATAAAATGAAATCGGTGGAACTCCTACACCGATCTAGCATAATTTTTCTTTTGCTGTTCCATGCTGCTCTTTTAGAGGTTCAATTAGCCACAAAAGAGAGAAAAAAATGTTTCACTATTTTTTTCACACAGCTTCTTTAGAAAGGCACCTGAAAAATCTTACCTGTATACCTGCCGTGTGCAGAACGATTTGTTAGGGACAGAGGTGGGATGCTCACACCAAATAGACACATAATTTTAGGAAACTGTGCGTTTGGTCATCCTTCCAAATGGCATCCAAGAGCCTCGTCGAAGCATTTCTCTATCAAAACTCCTGCAGCTTTTCAGTTAATTGGGGACTTTACACAGAATTCTGTTCCAGGAGAAGCCACAGTTGTGAACAAAAGAGACAAGTTCCCTGCCCAAGGAGTAAGCTCACATGGAGCTGCTAGGAGGAAACAAAATAAAAACACGCAACATGTCTGTTGATAAACTAAGTGTAAGTGTGTCGACAGATGAATTGATCAAGAAAATTACATGTGTATATATGATGGATGTCACGCTAAGCGAAATAAGCCCCGTATAAACAGACAAATGCAGCAGGATCTCACTTTGAAGTGGAACCTAAGAACGTTGAACTCACAAGCAGGGAGCAGAATAGTGGTCACCAGGGGCTTGGAGGTGGGGAAATAAGAAGACACTGGTCAAAAGATGCAAAGTTGTATTTCTGAAGAATGACTAATTTCTAGAGATCAAATGCACAACCTTGTGGTTATATCAACACTGCATTGTGTACTATTGTGTACTTTAATTTTTCTAAGAAAAGAGATCTTAATTGTCACTACACACACACACACACACACACACACACACACACCCCACACAGAAGGTAACTATGTCAGGTGAAGAATATGTTCGTTACTCTGACTGTGGTAATCATTTCAGGATGTATTTCATAATGATGTCAAACCATCAGGTTGTACACCTTAAATACATACAATTTTTATTTGTCAATTACACCTCCATAAAGCTGGAGACATTTTTGAGACATGAGAGCAAGTTAATCAACAAAAAGGTGAATTTTTTCCACATGCACGTTAGATAGTCGCTTTAAGGAATAACAAATTCCTTTTAATTAATCGTCAAATCAGAAAGATAAGACCTGTGGGATGTAAGGGGGGTGGGGAAGGAACTATGTCACGAAGTCTCCAGCACTCTCTGAGGCAAAGCTGAAACACCAAAATACAGTTGGAGCGGGGAGTTTAAGGAAACGGCCTCGGGAACATACTCAAACATGATTTCAAGTACACTGAATTTGGAGAACTTGGGAAACCAATTTCAAATTTTCAGTGGTATTGAACATTCACAACCACCCTTATCTCCCAGGGCACCCGGAGCATGCTGCAGGGAATTCAGATGTGGACTCTCCTGTTTTCAAAAAATGCAGATTACCGTATTTCATGTTAGGATCCAACTGCGCTCATGAAATTCAAAAGGGTTTTAGGCATATCTTGTCCAGTATTGGTCATTGCATATACTCTATCAGCTTCGCAGGACTCTGATAAAGAAAAGTGTGAGGAATGTTGCTTAGTTTCCACCTTTAGACAAATTCTGTGAATTTGCTACTGACCTGGGGTCTTTGCTCAATCTGGATCAATGTGCAACATGGAGATGCCTTCCTTGCAGAGGCGCTTATTTTCAAATAAGGTCGTTTCCAGTGCAAGATGTTAATGTAAGTGGAGCCATTTTAAAATAGAACTAGGGCAGCCATCCCAGAGAAACTGCCCTGCATGCCTTACTCCTCAAACGTCTGGAATGTTCGAATTGGGCCCAACCACCTTTGGGTGGGCCAAACCAACATTGTCTTACAAACTGTTTGCAGAGCCAACCAGAAAGCAGATATCCTGACTGCTAAAGACATTCCTGAGAATTAGAACCACATGTGTAGCCGAAGAATCAATTCGCTTATTTGCACCTACAGAATTCCCTCCCTCTTTCCTCCCTCCTTCCCTCCCTCCCTCCCTCCCTCCCTCCCTCCCTCCCTCCCTCCCTCCCTCCCTCCCTCCCTCCCTCCCTTCCTTCCTTCCTTCCTTCCTTCCTTCCTTCCTTCCTTCCTTCCTTCCTTCCTTCCTTCCTTCCCTTGTCTTATTGACACCGATAGAAACGTCTTCCTTCTCTTTATGTAATGATTCCCCTTCCCTTTGTCATAAATAACCCTCGCCTCCACCCTTAATCAGAACACTATCAGGGTTTCTGCCCAAATAAATCAGTGCTTCCAAACAGTGGTCCTTTAAAATCTCAAGTAAACACTCCTCGCCTCTCACTTTGGCCTTTATTTCTAGGTTAACAGCAGCCATAGGCATCTCTATTCTTAACTTACATTTAAAATGTATAGAATGGATCTCCTTGAGGGAATCCACCGTCTCCTGCCTTAGAAGGTAAAGACTCAAAAATGTTATCAGCACCTGACAGTGACTTCAGGAAATATGTGATCCTGTTATCTAACTTTGCCAGAAAATAAAACTAAAAATGGCCAAAAGCACCTGGTTGGCATACACTCTTCCATATTCAAATGACTAAATATACTCATAGCACAGGTCGGTTTGTTCTCTTACCAGGGGTACTCAAATCCTGGCAGGTCCACCAGGAACTGTGTTACTTAAAACTGACATAGATTTAGGTTTAAGGCAACCAACTATTAGATAAACTGTATTTTGTCATAGTTTTTGTGCTAAAGGAATATTTTTAAGCATCCCTCAGGCATGGTTGGAGCTTTAGGTCATTTGGATTTATGTGAAGTTGCTTTTGAAGAAAACCATCGGTCTTGCATAAAGTTAGATTGAGTACTACACAAGTTTTAAAAACATGATTCTCACCTATTCCCTAAAAACTAACAGTCATTTTAAATCTCTCTTTGATTCCCAAAGTAGACTCTCATTGAATTCAGTCTTGAATAATTTTTGCTTATTAATAGAAAAAAATTGCTTACTTTTTCTCAAAATTCTGACCAAGACAATACGTGCTCAAGTAAGAAAATGCTTAAGAATGGTTCTTGGACAAGAGTTTGGTACTTATAACCTGGACAGCTGGCAGGTGATAGTCCTCAAAGGTGTTTTTTTCCCCTCTTCTGGTCTTTAATAGGATAACTACAGTAAAATTAGAAACTTGCACAACACATTGAGAGAATAAACTTTTTCTCTGTTGAATACAATTACATAAAATAGCTGCGTGCGTTTTTATGCCATTAATTTTTATTTCATTTTGTAAAAGTATAGGTCAGATGTTGGGAAAATTGTCCTTTCATCCTAAAAATAAGTCAAAAAGCGGTGGTTGAGGAAGATCTGAGGTTTTGGTCAGAATAAAGATGTTCTGTTTGCAGATGACCTCATAGATGCACAAATGAAATGGGAAATTTGCTTTGGGGTGACAATTATTCACGGTAGAATATCTCTTTGCTTAATTGTGACAGTGGCTAAAGTTAAACCACAGTGGCTGCCGAGTCTGTGAAGAAGGACACTTCTGGCAAGAGGTCCCGAGAGTATGAATTGGGTGGAGTAGGTACAGACATAACAGGTGACTGCAATGGGGAGGGTGGGCTGGACCCAGGCTAAGGTCCTGAGGAAGCAAGTTGAAGAAATCACTGAACATTTGGTGTCCTAAAGACAGCCACCCTAATGACCAGTTCTCCTGGTGACTTATTTGCCTAACACGTGACTCACTGAGTGTTTTGGCATTTACTTTTCTGTTCCCTTTGCCCCATACATAGCTTTGGATTTTTCAGAATATTGTTAGCAATTGCATTTGTTAATATATATCCTTATAATGCATTTTCAAATGGTTAGATTTTAGGAATGATAGACTTGTTTTGGGTAATTGGCACTCTCTTTTTTTTTTTGGTGGGAATTTTAGTGACTTTACATCAAGGCTGTATTAAACATTTAATTCTGTTTTTAATTTCATTTCTGTTTAAGATCAATAAATATATTCAAATTTTATCAGAGGTTATTCATTAGCATTGAAAAGTATCATGAACTCATTCTTCGTTGCAAAGCTGGCCATAGGTGAGTGTTTTAAAGGAGAAATAAGCTCTGCTGAATACACTTAAATTCCTCTTTCACTCATTTCCCTGATTTTGGAGTAACTCCCTGGTGTATTTGCATAACCACATTAGAGATTGTGTTTGGGTCATTTCAGATGAATCTCCTACTCTCTTATAGCTATAACTTACTGATTTTTCCTAATTAACCAGCAGGCCAGGAGACATTTCTCTAGGGTAGGGTAGTCATGAGGGGTATGCTATTTTATTGCCCCTTTGACATTTATAAATATTAAGTCATAAAACGGTGCATAATTTTACCTCCCACCCTGTTCCCGTATCAGTGATTGATGTCCTCTGTCGCTGCAAGTTGAAAATCAATGGAGGCCTCATTCTATCCGTTCATCCCAACACACCTGAAAGCTGTCCTCGCCTTGGGTGAAGCTCATTCCATTAGCTTTTCACCAATCTCACTTCAATGAGCAATAGTGTCGGGATGCTTAGCTTTTTCTAAAGATAGTGTGAATTACTAGCGTATAAAGAATTTCTCCTGTGTGAAACTACTTTTAAAGTTGGTCCAATTTCTGTTCAGTGACCATATGGTAATTTTATGTAGGTAATTAGTTCCAGTAATCATTTTCAGAAAAAAAAAAAAGCATTTTATTAGGCATTGAAAACAGACAATGTATTGATGGCTGTGATGCTTAAGCCAAATTTTCTGCAAAACTATAATAACAATTGTAGCTTTTATATCTGATATCTTTATTGTCTCCACCCCGGGGCTTAAAACGTTTGCTCTGCTTGTATTTTAATCATCAGAGGCCCGGGCTCCTCTTTCATGTTGAGTTCCCCAAGCCTCTCAGTGGTCCCACCTGGCCAGTGGGCACGTTATGATTGTTTTCCCCTGGCTGCTTTCGCTTTTTTCCCTCAGGAAGAGAAGGTACATCTATTGAGAAGAAATCTGCATATAAGGGGACCTGCGCCGTTCAAATCCACGTTCACGGAGAGGACCTGAGATGTGAGGGAGGGTCTCACGTCACTCCAGCCCCTGCGTCCAGCCTCCTAGAGGCCAGAGCCTACCCAAGGCCTGTTTTGCTCCCCCTTGCTTTTTTTTATTTTGAGTAATTTACTGTAATACCTCAATGTAATTCTTCACTGAATTCTTTTTAAACAGAAAATATTAATTCCTTAAATCTCTTAACAAAAAATGCTCTAAACTTTTCTGTTAAAAATTATCCATTTTAGTTTCTATAGGTGGGTTTATATGAAGGAATGTGTGTGTGTGTGTGTGTGTGCGCACGTGTGCGTTTGTATAACTCTCCCTACACGCACACTCGCCAAAAACACTCACACATGCATTTTGAATTGGCTGAGCAACATAGTGGTGTCTCAGCTGTGACATTGCCTGTTCTACAATCCAAATATTTGGTAAGGATGGAATTTCATCTTCCAAAGCAGGGTACGAGAGTCACCCAGTTTTCATAGGGCAGCTCTAGGAAGGCTGTACGAATACTTGAAGCCGTTTTTGCATTTGGATTATGAAAATACTGATAAGATACACAAAGTGACCAAATTAAAATTAATAGAAGTAAAAATTTTGTGTCAGTTTGAACTGTTTCCCTGACATAGTAATTGCAAACGGAATTGGATGGATCCTAAGCTATATGGGCTGAACTCTTAGCAATGGTTTCCACGGCCACGTGCTTTGATAAAATATCTTGAGGTCATTTTTCTTACCATGTGCCCCTCCCCCATATTCTGTAAGCTTCAGAGCTCATGCGCCAGGCAGGTGCCCCTGCCTGCCAAAAACTTCACTTACTCCGTGTGGGGGGGGGTCTCTACACACACACACACACGCACACACGCACGCACATATGCACACACACTTGGTCAGCTTAGCCAAAATACATTAAGTATTTCGCATATGCTTAGTGTAGTTCTGCTCTCATGTTATTACACTCCAATGATGTCTGACCCAGTTGGTGCAATGCAGCCGCTGTGGAAACGCTTGGGAAGAGCGTGTGCACCAAGGGAAGGTGCGGGGCATTCAGGTAATTGTGGATTGAACTACTCCTGTATTATAGAATTATTGATTTATGGATGCAGCATTTTACATCCTTATATAATTAAATCAAGAACAGGTTGGAAATATAGTTGAATGCTAATTTTTTCCAAGCAAACAGACCACCTTCGCATAGCACACCTTTTTAAAGTAAAGAATTTAAATAGAATTTTTAAAAGTATTCATTAAAATTAGCATTTTTCAAACAACCAGGGCACTGTTTTAGGCACAGAATTTTTAGTTTTAGGTTTACACATTCAGTAAGTTAAACTGATCTATTACCTGAGTTGTTTTAATGAATTTCTTTTCTCTAGGTAATATTTATCTGTGATTACCAGTGATCACAGATGTGTGCTGGTGAAAACAAAAATGTACAAACAGGGAAGGGAGCTTGCTGGATTAGCGATGACACTCCCGAGAGAAGCAACTATCACACAGAAGCCCTCTGTCCGACGGCGGGACCACATTATCTCAGCCCGAGACACCCTGGGCGTGCCCTGTGCTGCGGAGGTCGCGAGCTCAGCACAGGCGACTACGGTTTACCTTTGTCTCAGTTGCATGTGTGGCTTCCACCTGGGAGAAGGGGGCCATGGAGGGAATAGTTAAAGCCCTTGAAGAGAATCTCCAACAGCTCGGCTGGCGTGGCTCAGTGGTTGAGCATCGACCTGTGAACCAGGAGGCCGTGGTTCGATTCCCGGTCAGGGCACAGGCCCGGGTTGTGGGCTCGATCCCCAGTGGGGGGCGTGCAGGAGGCGGCCCATCCATGACTCTCTCTCACCATTGATGTTTCTCTCTCTCTCTCCCTCTCCTTCCTCTCTCTACAATCAATAAGAACATATTTTTTTAAGAAATCTCCAACAAACGAGAGTGTTTCAGTTGCCGTGTCGGATTCCACGAGGACCCCACGTGGGGCCCCAGTTGCATGCACCCCCCGCCCCTCAGAGGGCATGTTGCGGGGCAGATATTACCCGCCTCCCAGCGGGGCTGGCACATGACAAGCAGAGCCTGAAAGCGCCATCTGTTTCGCTGAGCCGACACCCAGCACCCCTTTGGATTGGGATCTGCATGATCCCTCCCGGTCGGAGTCATCTGCCCAGGTGCTCCCGTGACTCGCTTTCCCCGCAATGGGTCTGAGGCCGCCCTGGGGACCCGACGTGCGCGCATCTCTGAGCGAAAGAGCCGGGGAGAGAGTGATGGGCGGGACGTTACAAAAGTAATATTTTTGCTGGAGTCATTTGGACAGGAGAAAAAGCGAGTGATGTGAAGCTGGATGGCCCTCTAATGGAATTGGGCTCATGGGTGCTGATGCTTTCGTGTGTCTCTAAAAAATGAGAGCGTGACTCCGAAATTTAGATGGGCCTCGGAAACCCTCCTTTCCCCACGAAGGCCGGGCTGATCTTTTATTACAGCCGCCATCCCTCTTCAATGCAGGCGGAATTCCAATGCCCTTCCTATTGTTAAGATCCAGGAATGCGGTAAAAAACAGCACACACAGCCCTCAATAAGAGTTTACAAGATGAGGTTAGATCCTGTGCTTTGTAGTGTGCCTCGCTTACCAATTTATTACTTTAAAATAGACATGAGTAATGCATTGAGATCGGAGACGTCCTCTGTTGCCTCTGTCTTAGCAGCCATTTGCTTTGTGGGGACAGGATGATTAATACTATTAATCGGCGTAATTTAAATGCCGGAGGGCAAGTATTGCAGGTCCCCTGTTTTGGTGCGTTATTTTTACAAATGTCACTGGAGATAAATGAGTGTATTTTACATACACAAAGTCTATATGAATTTTCGAAGCGCTGATATATGATTAATTTTAAATCCTTTAGGGCCTAAATGTGAACATTTTAAAATCTCATTAACAAGTCTCTTGGTTTTCAGATACTTCTAGGAAAATTATTTTACAAGCTCCTTTTCAACTTGATTTGACAGGGAGAAAAAATCCATATTGCCTTAAAATATAATATAGAAAAATCTGGGATATATCAGTTTCTTAAAACAAAGAAACAAACAAAAAAAATAACAAAAAAATCTATTGACTTCTCATTTTCTTTCTTTTTCTGAATTCAATCATTTAGTATATCCTCTGGTCTCTACCCTCAATAATGCACTATAGTTTATAACATGTTAACAATGGAATTTTTTTATCCTGACAAGAAACTACTAACCTAAATTGTCAGGAGGTAAAAATCAAACAAACAGAAAGTATTTATTTGGGACTTAAAGGAATTGCAAATCCAGGCACACAGATTCTAGAAGCAACTCAGTGTCCTGCTAGAGAGTAAATTAGAGGTTTTTAAAAGGCAAAGGGGGCCGGGCCTTGCATAAGTCGTTCCCAAAGAATTTTGATGGGTGCTTGTGACGGAAAGCTCACCTTGGCCGAGCATTGCTAAAGTTATCAATAACCAAGACACCTGTCCACGTGAAGAGTCGCAGGTGTTCTTGTAGATGCTGGAGTATTTGTGTCTTCTTTTCCTTAGTTCTAAAGTTCATGTTCTGTCCAGTGAGGACGGACCTAAGACTCATTTCCCTAATGGCTGCCTGGCTCCATTGTAAAGACCTTTAACCTACGGGACTCAATTTTATTTCCCATTTGGGGAAGGTAATATTAAGTTAAGAGTACTATGGTCCTTACCCAAGGTCAACAGCCAGTAAGTGGCTCGGTTTCCTTTGCTGATGACCAGGCACTTCCCAAGGACATGACTCTCATGAGCAAACGGAACCACGGTAACATATTTTGCTGGTTGGTGTCCCGCTTGCAATGTGCTTTAGAAGGATGAATTTAACAGGAGAAGACAGGGGCAAATAATAGGAGGTGGGGGCACAAGTGAAAGGTAATATTTTTTAACTTAAAAGGAAAATGGTGGTCAAAGTGGGGCGGATTGAGAAAGAAAGGTTTCATTCGGTGGAAAGGAAGTGGCCAAAAATAAAGATATTTTACAACTCCACATATTTCAGAGATGTTCCTTAGAAGGATTCTTTGTTCCCATAAATCTAATCCAAAATCTAATAATACAAACCAAAGTTATCATTTTTATCCCAGAATATAGTGTAATCTACTCATAGGTGCCAAGACAAAAAGGAGATATTTAAATTTCCTTTTTAGGGGGGGAAAAATAAGTTTTCCTCCACCTTTCCAGGATCTGAGCTTTCTCCGCCATAATAAAGACATATTAAAAGTAGAAAAGCAAATTTAATTTTGTACATATATATAGGAGCCCCTCAAACAAGTAACCAGAGAAAAAAACGCTTATACCTTTTAGACAGAGGGGAAAATAATGTAATAAATTGACAAGAGCGAGGTGTTTGGAGGGTAGTAAGGTGGCGAAGAGAGAATGCGGTTCGTTCAGTGTCCCAGCCCTAGGCCCCCTGGCTCTGGCGACGAGGGTGCCCCCGCCCCCCGCCTCGAGCAGGGCGCCTTCCACTGGGGAGTCACCTCCCGCCCTCAGGACCACGGAGGGCCAGAGGGTCCCTCCTGCGCCGGCCCTTCCTCGGGGGCCTCTAATTCAACATAATCAGCACGCCGAGCTCAACATTCTGAGGTGACCTAGTCTAACCCCTAAACTTTGAGTTTTAAAGACTCCCACGTATCGGAGGGAATAATTCTATTACCCTTGCTAAGAAGCGATCTCTCGGGGTGTGGAACCAGCCGGGCCCCAGCTCAGTACGCGATGACTTTTCTCCTGGCTTACCCGTGGAGAGTGACGGCCTCGGCCATGAGCGGGCCGGGGTTCCCCGCCGGTGGGAACGTCCCCAGCGGCCGCCGCCTCTCCCCCGCCCGCGCTGGCCACGTTCGTGCGACGGGCTCGGTGGCTGAACATCGGTGAACTCGCTGGGTGGGCGCCCTTGCCGCCTGCCACGGAGACGGGGCAGGTTTTGTCGACGGGAGCGCCTCAGAGACACTGTGAGCTCTGTTCCCAGCCCCATGTCCCGGCTATTGCGGAAAAGCCAGTGCACATTTCTCTTGTCGGTACATGCTAAAGTCATGTTCATATTCTACGCAGCCCGCTAGTGGGCAGCAGAATTACGTCTGAAAACCGACGTGACCCCTGAGTCAGACACGCCGGCTTGCTTACCCGTGCTAACCGGTCGCTGGGCCCCGCTCTGGCCGAGTCTTTGCGGGCGGGGGTCCTGCCTCGGTGCTGGTGGCTGCTGACGCATCAGGGTGGCGGGTGCCGAAGGCCGGGGTGATGCTGGTGGCTGCTGACGCATCAGGGTGGCGGGCGCTGAAGGCCGGGGTGATGCTGGTGGCTGCTGACGCATCAGGGTGGCGGGTGCCGAAGGCCGGGGTGATGCTGGTGGCTGCTGACGCATCAGGGTGGCGGGCGCTGAAGGCCGGGGTGATGCTGGTGGCTGCTGACGCATCAGGGTGGCGGGTGCCGAAGGCCGGGGTGCCCGTGGCAATTATTTCAAGCGAGGCAACAATGACATTCACCACGGTAACTGGCTCTGACCCACGAGCAGCTTCTCCTCCTGCACGGGAGGGCGTCGGGCGGCGTTTCCCCACAGAGCCCCTTCCCGAGTTGGGGCGACTCGCTCAGGCCCTGCCGCCGTCAGCTAAGCGTGTGCGACGCTCGGACCCGCGGCTGCCAGCCCGTCGCCACGGGCCCTCCACCAGGCAAACACGGAGGCGCAACGTGAGCAAAGGCTCCCGGAGAACCGCACCAGCAGGCTTGCTGGACGCAGGGGCGCCTCAGACCTTCAATGTGTAAAAAAAAAAAGCAGCATTTGTGAAGCGCAACACGCTGAAGCACAATCAAATGAGATGTGTCTGCGTCGCCCGACTTCTGTTCACAGGGGATATTTCCCGAGGTGACCTCTGCTGCCACGGGGCTCCGGGCAAGCGCATCAACACGGAATATTTCTGGCGTCGCATGTGCAATGGGATTAGAGTCTGCAGGTGCGCGCGTCTGCCGGCATCAGGGAGGACTCCTGACACTGAATCTCAAAAGAAAAGCCAACATGTGCCGTATAAATTATGTGATAAGTAAAGAGCTCAGAAGTACGTTTAGATAACGCCAAGCCCCTGCAATGACAGGCCGGTCGCCGAGTCCCTGTGAATCCTATCTGGGTGCCTCGGGGCCGAGGCATGGAGAACATGCGTTCTTGGGACGGTCCAGAGGGATCTACTGCATGGGACTGGGGAGGGGTGGACAGACTCCTAGTGAGTAGTGAGTGGGTCACTCTAACCATCGGGACACTATTAATATGCCCCTGTTTGCCCTGTTAGCCTAACAGCCATTCACTCTTTGGAAATGTATGTTGAGTTTGTTTGCTTGTGTGCTTTTAGCTTACAAATGGAAACTGAAATATAGCATTTAGATAATGCATTTCGGGGAACTAAGATTGATTTTCATATGTTCTAGCTATTTTACCTCCTTATAAATGATGGGAACCTGTACCCATTCTCCTCCAGCTAAAATTGCAACTCCTGTGACAGAAATGTTATCTGAAGTTTTTTCCATTTTTCTATTTCAATCCCCTAAGCAAAAAAAAAAAATCTCAAGAGCTCAAAAAAATGACTGGAATATGATTTCCCTAACTCTGCATAGCCAGAGTGAAAACCAAATGTAAAATAAAATTACCAAGTTAAGTTTGTCATAAATAATATACATAAACATGCTGGGTCTTTATGGATGCGTGTTAAAAACATACCATGTGCTTTCAGGAGAATATATCCAGTGGATACATTTTCTTATCCACTGAATTGCACTCAGGGAAATAATATTTTAAGGATATTTTGCATTTTGATTTTAACCAAGGGCTGGGCATAAACACTAGACATGGTTATAGCTCATAAGCATCGTATGTTCAAATTCTAACCCAAAATTTAAATTTCAGAAAGGCTTCTATATTACTTTGCTAGGGCTGTCATAACAAAGAACCACAGACCCCATGAATGGATCGAACAACAGAAATGTTTTTTTTCTCACTTCTTGAGACTAGAAGTCCAAGCTCAAGGTGCTGGCAGGGTTGGTTTCTCCTGAGGCCTCCTTCCTCGGTGTGTGGACGGCTGACTTCTCCTTCATTGTCACACAGCCTTTCTAACGAGTGTTCTGTGTTCTAATCTCGTCTTATAAGGACTCCAGTCACACCTAATTGGAGCTTATCCCCTTTACCTCATTTTAACTGAATTACCTCTATAGATACCCAGTCTCCAAATACAGTCACATTTTGAGGTACTGGAGGTTAGAACTTCAACTCATACATTTTTGGGGACAAAATTCAGCCTAGAATAGCTACAAATACATAGTTAAAAATAATGGAACAAACAAGTGTTATGCATCTAGTCCTCTCTTGTAGTTAAGAGGTTTCTTTCTTTGTATAGTTGACTCTTGAACAGCGTGGGGATTAGGGCACCAACTACCATGCCATCAGTAATCTAAGTATAACTGACCCCCTCAAATCTGCCCTCAGCATCTGTGGGGACTTGGTTCCAGGACCCCCTCACAGGCACCCAAGCCCACGATGCCCGGGCCCGTGAATGACATGGTGCAGGACAGCGACTGCAGCCAGCCCTCGCTCCTGCGCATCCTCAATCCTGAACTGAAAATACTGTTTTCCATTCGTGGTTGGTTGAACCCCTGGAGGTGAATGTGTGGGCTCCTAAAACCCTTGGATTTTCTTACTTGATAAGAGCAACGGGAACTTCTCTTGTTATAATATTTGCTCTTATGCCCTCATTTCATGAAGTTCCTCCAAAACCATGTGAATAGAGAGTTGGCGTTTTCAAGCCAACCTCCTGGCTTGCAGGGAGAGGAGAGGGGCTGGGGCCTGAGTCCAGTCACCAGGGAGCACTGCTCTCACCAGTCACGCCTGGGCCATAGAAGGGGTGATGTGCCCCGGGATGGGCAGAATCCCTGCCCCCCACTTCCTGCGCACTCTACCTTCTGCCTCTCTTCCATCTGGCTGTTCCTGAACTGGGTTCTTTATAATAAACTGGTAATGTAGTTATTAAATATTTTTATGAGTTCTGGCAAATAAATCAAACCTGAGGCTGGGATGTGGGGACCTCTAATCTAGAGACAGTCGGTGAGAAGCGCAGGTAACAACCTGGGCCTGCGATTGACATCGGACGTGTCTGGAAGCGGCGGCCTCGTAGGACTGAGCCCTCGCCCTGCTCAGTCACTGTCTCAGGTAAACAGCGTCAGCCCTGCTAATTTATTTATTCGTGGTGTTGGAGAAAACACATACTCGAGCAGTCATCTTAATTGTTCTGCATTTGGGAGTGAATTAGTTGCTTCTTCCAGATAGTTGGAAATTGTTCAAATAGTTGATCAGCTCTATTTCCCAGACACATTGTGAGTATTTTAATTTTAAATGTTTTAGCTGTTTTACTCATCACAAGCACTGTTACCTCTCAAATTATGTGAGCTGGCTTTTGATCACATAGAACTGTGTTTTATTTTTGGAAATCAGAGTGAAGAAATAATTTAATATGTGTCAGCACAACCGTAGCTGCCGTATCTAGTGATAAACATACCTATGCCACGGCGCGGTTTGTCTCTTTTATTTTATTTTATCAAAGCACTACGTGAGGGAAGACAGCAATTTCCTGAGAACACTCGGCCTTGTCATTTACTTATCATGACTCTCTCTGCCTGGAAGAAATCCCCATAACATTTCTCCTATACTTGCTCTAAAATTACAGATCGTCTTTGCACAGCCCACATTTCCTTTGGATGAGTTGACCAATTCCGTCTCAAATTCTGCCCTCTCGGGGAGGTTGGAGCCTGCCTTCTGACGTAATAGTCCCTCTATCGTTTAATTTCTATTACACTTACTAATAGCCCTTTTTAGTTTAATATTCTTAAACTATTATTATTGTCCGAGTGATTAATTGGTTATAGAAATATTTTCCCTGAAGGAATACAGGTACTTTGTCACCATTATGAAACCCAAACTCCATTGTAAATCCATAAATTTGTTCCATAAATACCTCTTCCTTGCCTGATTAGGAAGCAGACGTTTGCTGAAGCTACTTTGCTTGTAGCTTTGCTTCTATTTATTCTGTTGTAAATATGGGTTCTCACTTCCTCACTGAGCAGTGGAAAGGTAGCTCTTGGAAAGTAACCCAGGAACCAAGTGGAACATGAAGTGAGGCAGACAACCCAGAACAGATACAAGCAACCCAACAAGCTGCCTCCAGCTACACCCAGTCAAATAATTCACCCAGAACTGACCAAAAGACGACAGTTATTAAAGCTGTTTTCTGCAGAAAAGTGATTTTAATTTTGTAAAGACCTCACAGTTGTCTCCCGGTCATTAAGAGGAAACTTATGTGTTTAATCCTCGGCATAGCTGATAAGCACTTTAAAATCTGTAATTGGAGTGTGAGGACTTATCACATCATGTTTATTCATTCATATTTAGATTTTTAAATCTGCAGTACTATAGAGATTGCACATATTAATCAGCCAGTAAATTCCAAGTAATTAATTAAGCTGGGGATTTCATATTTTTAAATATTTGGTAAATTTGACCCCTGTTTGAAAATCCATAGGATAAATGAATTCAGTTGTTCTAGAAGTGCCAAGAAAACATTGACAGGATCAAACAACAGAATCACCCCATAGTCCAGATAAAGAGCCCAGTGTCTCCCCTGAGTAGCCTTTTAATGAGACTTGACACCCTAAAAACACAAGCCAAACTGATCAACTCTGGGTCTAGATTGTCTCTCTACTGAGATTTTGGGAAGTATGTCAAACCAGGTTGAATTCAAGAAGTAAGCATTCAACTAAATATAAAATTACTTCTTGGATATGATTAGTAATATAAACACAACTAATGGATATCATGCGTGAACCATTACATAAGATACCACAGAAATACATAAAATATGCATTTCATAAGAAATTCAATGAACATTTCGCCAAAACACAGCAGCAAAAATAAAAGTGAACATTTTCTTTGTTTTTGTCTGTTTAGTCAACAGACAATAAGTACCAATAAGGGAAATCCAAATAAACCATATGGCTGACTTCTATTTAAGATATAAAAGCATGAAAGTGCTGGAAGAGAATATTTATATAAAAGTGTGCCTCCTTAGGGAAAGACATACCTTATTGTGTTAAACATTCACAGAAGAAATTGTAGAAAAAAACGAGATTTGAGCCCACAAGACCTATAAACTTCTTCCTTGTGAAAAGCTAGAACTCTCAAATTAAATGATACATTAGGAAAATATAGATGGTAGGGATCAGAGAGAAAGGGGGGATGAAGTTAACATCTATAGAATTGTTAGCAACCATAGGAAAAATTTCCTAACAGAGTTTGATAAAAAATCATGAGGAAGTAATTGAAAAAATAAATCTGTTTAGTTAATAAACATAAGAAATCATGTTCAAAGTGTCTAGTATTCAAAATCTGGGTTAAGTCATAGAGTGTCCCCAGTTATACTTGGAGCGGTTGTCATAGTCCATCCCTGACAACAGTGTCCTTTGCCTTCAGCGGCCTCGGGGTTATCGCAAAGATTCCTGCAAGAGCTGATGCGTCCCAAGATCCATCCTGAAGGCAAGCGTGAGGCAATTTATCTACCCAAAACTGTCTTAGAAAGCAGGCCCTAGAAAAACACCATTAACTGATTTTCTAAATTAAGTTCCCTTTTAGTAATTGTCCACCTCCCAGCCCCGCCCTGCTCCTTCCTATAGATTCCCTCTTGCCCACCTTGCATTTGCCATTGATCCCACTTCTACACTGAGCTCTCTCCTCTCCCCAACGGCAATAGTCCTGAATGAAGTCTGACTTTACTGCTTTAAGTGCTGTCCAACTCTGCCTTTTCTTTTACAATATACACGCACAGAAACAAACTCTGTTTTGCCAAATACTTCATTTTCAACGCCGATGATTTATAATGCAATGTTTACAAGTTTTGCCACAAAGCTTTTTTAAAACCTAGGCCAAATCCAAGATTTGCTCAAGGGTATGTTTTATTCTTTACTTGAAAGGCAGAAGAGATGCCTAGGTGTGGTTTATAGGCTTAGAAAATCACTTTAAAACATTTATTGTAAAATGCCTCTTTATCCCACGGCTTTGAAATATAGTCTCAGAACCATCTGTATAAGCAACAAAAACTTTCCGTGAGCCTGCTGGATGGCAGGAGCAAATGCTGACTTAATGCTACTTTGCAATAGGAACAAAATGAGGCACAGAATCGCAAATAAATTGAGCACATTAAAAATTTTAATGTGAAATATTAAGTGTATTTTTAGAAGGGGCTATAATTACTTTACATTAGGTAGGTAGGTAGATAGATAGTGATAGATGATAGATGATAGAAGATAGATAGATGATAGATGATAGATAGATAGATAGATAGATAGACAGATAGACAGATAGATAGATAGATAGATATTAGATTCTGTTTTGAGGCATAGTCAATATTCTATGTATACTAATTATAAGTATAGTATAACACATGTTAGATTACTAGATTTTGATTTAACAAAATAATGTGTAATATTCATTGACTTTATACACATGATTGTTTTTCAAATTTGCATTATATCCACTTATGAGTACAAAAGAATTCATGCAGTTATTAACTATCAGTAGTTCTGTGTGTCACTAAAAACAGTCTCTCAAGAACTCTTTGTACAAATTTTGTAGATTTGATCTGATGAAAAATGAATGATGATTCCTGTTTTCATTAAATACTCTTATTAAATGATTTGATCATTTTAGACATAATACCTTCCTATATAAATTAGAATTATAAATAATTTTAGAGGACACTCTTGGAAAATTAGAAGTCTACGTGTCGTACTTGAGAACTGAAGCTACAGACAAAGGGTGGATTTTATATGTCACTTCAAAAAACCAGAGCCATTCTCAATGGTCGTTATACATCTCATGTTTTTAGGACACAAAACTCTATGAAGAGTCACTTCTTGGGTCACATTGAAACCCACATGTATCTATGAGTTTAAATTGAAAGAGTCTCAAGAAGCAAAAATAGACCCCAAACCACCGTAGCTTCTGTTTCCTCCTGCTCCAGGGTCAAAGCGGCAGAAGAATCAAAAGCGTGGCTCTCAAAGCTCTCATCAGACTGAATGTCAGCTTTTGACTTTTCCCTCACCCGGGGTGACAGTGTGGCACAGGGAGGAGCCAATGCTGTCAGTGAGACTGAGCATCGTGATACAAAGCAGAGCTGTCTAGTCAGCACTCTGGTTCCCTATCCTGTCCCGAGGAAGCTTAGACCAAGGGAAGAATTGAGCCTCCGTCTCCATGTGGCATCAGTGAGGCAGAAGGAGATGGTGGGAGGCAAAACCAGCTGGGACTCTGTTCCCCTTCTTTCCTCCCATGTTGCTCTCGGGACTAGCAAGAAGCAGAGCTTCCATCCCCCCCGCAGCAATAGGCAATGAGTCAGCCTTTGCTCCCTCCCTCTCTCTCCCTCCCTCTCTCTCCCTCCCTCTCTCTCCCTCCCTCTCTTTCCCTCCCTCTCTCTCCCTCCCTCTCTCTCCCTCCCTCTCTGGAGTAAGTGAGGACTGTAGGAAGCTGATCTCACACCTCAACTCAGAGTCAATGAGGCAGTGTGAGTAGGTGACTTAATTTAAGGGTGTCGTTGTGGATGAGAAAGAGGGTAGACTTACACTCCACCCACGGCAATGAAACAATACGAGTTCTGCTCCACTTTAATGAGAGTGTATAGGCCAAACCTATAGGAAAAAACACACAAATTCCAACTAGTATACCACACAGAGAACAAGTTTTAAAATGCAGTTTAAGTAGTTTCCTGAGACTTATTGTATCTAAAATGATCTGGATACAATGGAGAAATGCAACCATAGACTATTAAGTTAGAAGGTTCACAACTTGAACAAAATAAAATAAACAACTGACACCAACATCGAAATGAATCAAATGTTGGAATTCTGGGACAAGGGTTCTAAAATTACCAACACAGAAATGTTCCAGTGGAAATTAAAAGTTATCTTGAAATAATGATGAAATAGAAAACACCATAAAAATTGGAAGAAAGAACCAAATAGAAATTTAGAAAGTGTTTTTAGAAATTATGGCTGAAAATTATCAAAAAGAGGAAAAAGGCATAGACCTATGAATTCACTAAGCTGAAAGAACTCCAAATAGGATAAGCCCAAAATATTTAAGCAAAGACACATAAATAAACTTCTGAAGTCAAAAGCCAAAAAGAAAATTGAATATAGCCAGAGAGAAACACTAAATTATGGAAGATTTTACATATGAAACAATATAGGGCAGAGAAAAATGTCATAACGTTTTTCAGGTATAACCAAAAAAGAGCTGCAGTTTCTGCGGTAATATCAGGCAAAAAGGGCTGTAAAACAAATATGTTACTAAAAGTAAAGAGAGGCATTTTCAAGGCCATAATCAATCCATTACAAGAATTATAAATACACAGCTACCCAACAACAGAGCCCTGAAATGCATGAAGAAAAATGGACAGATGGAAGGGAGAGCTAGAGAGTAAATAAAATGTTGGCGACTCCAAACCACATGCTCATAATGGATAAACAAATAGAAGATCAATGAGGAGGTAAAAATCATGAATAAAATTATAAACTAAGTAACCCTAAATAGTAATCCATAGAACACGCCGTTGAACAAGAGCTGATGCATATTCTTCTCACATGCACATCAAACGTCATCCCTGAGGGGCCCCATTCTATGCCATCAAACAAGGCATCTCATGGATTTAAAGGCATTTACATCATTCACACTATAGTCTCTCACCACAAGTAAATGAAATCACAAACAAATAGCAGGGAAAATGTTGGAATTCACAAGTAAGTGGAAATTAAATAGCACTATCCTAAATAACAAATGGGTTAAGTAAGTTACACCAGAAAATAGAAAATGTTTTGAGATAAATGAACAAGAAGGTACAACATATGAACACTTACGGGATGCGCACACAGCGGCGCTTAGAGGGAAGGGTGCAGCTTTCAGCACCAATGTTAGAAAATCAGTGAGCTCTCGTACAAACTGTCTAACCTTCCCCCTTGAGACACTGGAAAAGTAAGATCAAAATACACACAAATAACATAAAAAGAAAGAAATGACGAACACTAGAATGGAAATGAATATAAAGAGTATATTCAAAGCATAATATACATATATGTTATACACATACTATATATACTATAAATATATTATATATATATATATGTATAATCAATAAAAGTAAAGCATGGGTCTTCAAAAACACCAACAAAATTGATAAATCTTTAGCTGAACAGACCAAGAGAAAAAGACTAGAAGACTCAAATTACTAAAATCAGAAATGAAAGAAAGTCTTCAACACCAATTGTACAGAAAGTAAAAAAAAAAAAAAAAAAAAGTTAGAAGACAATGCTATGGGAAAGGTGATTAAATGTGATTGCAGGATTGTGATGACATGGTGACCCTAACAATTCTCATCGGACCTTGGAGCCTGGAGACTCAGCACATTTTATTAACTTTATATTTGTTCTCTGCAGCAAGTGTCATATATCTTTGTATCAAATGTATGTCAAAAGCTCTCCTGAGTTTATCCCCGTGTGGTATTTTATTCTTCCGATATTAAAAAGAATTTCAGGTAGCATAAAATTAAAACTATATATTATATCATGAAGACAAAAAATATATAAAAACAGAACAGCTCCGTGGTTGGCAGGGGTTAGGAGAGAGAGTGGAGCCCTGAGCTTCAAGGGCAGCATGAACTCTTTGGGGGACGCAATTGTCCACAAATCCACGCCTTTGTAACAAACACCTGCGTGCCGGGAATGTGAATGTTTTTATACGTAAAATAGAAGTCGCTAAGAACATTTAAAAAGATACGCCGCAAACAAGCAACCAGAAAAGCAGTGCCCAAAAGCTGAGCGCGTCACGGATCCAGGGTAACTACGTCGAGGACCGTGGGAGGGGACTGAGTGCCGGCGTACACCCGGGATCAGACCGGCTCTGTTCCACACTGAGAGCCCCACGGTGGAATGAAAGGTCGAACGGGCTGCCATCTATCGTGAGGAGTTCTCCAGCTTTCTCCATAGCATAATCTATCAAATAGTCTCATTAAGTTGCTCAGCATCTAATTATATGGAGCCTACCTAAGGTCACGCAATTATGTGTACATGAGAAATGATTTGAATGTATCAACAATGGATTGGAAAATGTAAATGCCAGATCACATGTTGTGGAATAATAACTCTCCTCTATGACTACCATAAATATTCTGTTAAATTAAATTAAAACTTGGAGGAAATAAATTCTGTGCCCTTGAAATTAACCCGAATGACTATAAATCATTTAGCAGAGGTGCTTTTCTATAGCTACAGTCTTCCTCTAAGCTCTTAAGAGGAGACTCAGGATCTCCCCTCCCCAGTGCTTTTCAAAACAGGAGTGAAAGACTCTTCCAGTGAGTAAAGGACCCTCCGTGGTTCCCTGTGGCCATGAAATCAGGGCCAGACTGTAACACGCCAATTAGACAGCAATTAGATACCTGCCCGGCTGCTGGCTCTCTCTCCAACAGAAAATATTGCGACATTCTCTTTAAAAACAGTAACTCTCCTCACAGCAGATGTATTCAGATGGAAATTCTGCAATAATTAATCAAAACTTATCTCAGGAAAGAAGCCACTTGATAAAACTATTCATCTCCTTACACATTTTGAGAGTTTCTTACTAAAGCAAACAGTAATGTTCGGTGGCTTGAATTTGGTATGTGTTTTAAATTGAGAGAAAATCCTCATCTAAGTTTAAAATAATTTGTGTTTGATATACCAATGGTTAAGAAAATACGTCTTATATAAAAAATTCAAAATATACAAAGAAGGGGGGAAAAACGTAAATACCTTTAATGCCCTGAACGCAGAGCCAACATCTCAGTACTTCTTTGCAGTGAGTGTCACAGGACTTTGTAACTTGCTCCTGGGCCTGGAGACCGTGATGCTAAGTGAAATAAGCCGGTCAAAGAAAGACGAGTGCTATATGATTTCCCTCATTCGTGGAGTCGAATGAACAAAATAAACTAACAAGCACCGTGGAGATAGACTCTTGGATAGAGAGCAAATCTCATGGACCCGGACAACAGCGTGGTGGTTGCCGGTGGGGGCGAGGGGAGGGGCAGAGCAGAGCACAGGGGGGTAAGTGGTGATGCACAGATTTAACTTGAGGTGATGAACACACAGTCCAGTGTGCAGATGGTGTGTTGTACAACTGTGCATCTGAAACTTACATAATTTTATTAGCCAATGTCACCCCAATAAATTCAGTAAAAAGGAAAACAATCTCTTGTATTTTCCCTTAGTTTACGTTCTTATGAAATATAGTTCTATGTCCATAAAGATGTAGCCCCAGGACTCAAATGGCAGGTGCTGAGGTTTCCAGCTAATGTCTAAGTCCCGCTACTTGGATTGATAAGCTTCATACATTAGCTCAGTCGCATAACCTTTCTAAGCCTCATTTTCTATAAAATGGGAATAACAAGTAGCATGAAACACTCCAAGTCCAGTGTGAACAGCACGAGTCTTGGATTTCCTGGCACATAATGATGACTAAATTGCGGCGGATGTGGGTTATCTCATACCCACAATCCCACCATCAGGTTAAAATAAAAGCAGATGTCAGCCTAAGTGCTTTTACCCAGGATAAGCAGGTATGTTTTCTTGCCAAGCAGACATAAAACAAGTTATATACCCTGATGTGTTTACCATGCAAAGAGCCAGCACTGTCTTTTTATGGACCTCAATCACAACCTCCCGTGAAAGATAATTTAAAAACCAGGCAACAATATTGTAGGTTCTGTTTCTCTTAGATTCAACATCAATAAAGCAGAAATCTCCTGATCTGATGTCCACATCGCTGCCTGTGATGGTTAATTTCCTGCGAGGTAAAGAAAGCTGAGCCCCTTGTGCGAGCCACACCGAGCGTAGCTGTTCCCATCCACCCTCAAGTGGAGGTTCCTGGTTTATGGCTTAAAGCAATGAGCTCTGTTTTTTATATCCTGGTGTCTATATAGAGCATTTAAAGATAGTTTGCAGTAAACTGAATAATCATAGTAAAACCTTTATTAGGTTATTAAGAGCTAAAGGTGAAACACAAACCAGGGCTGGCAGGTAGGAAGCACTTTAGTCGACACGGATATGTCATCAGTTATTTAAGCAGCCGGCTCTCCGTATAAGAAAATACTCTTGACAAAACAGGAAAGATGATATACTATGGATGATATGGTCTCTCAGCATTTATATATACATAAATCAAAAAATATGTATCTTTATTGATTTCAGAGAGAGAAAGGGAGAGAGAGAGAGAGAAACATCAACGATGAGAGAGTCTTTGACCAGCTGCCTCCTGCCCGCCCCCTTCTGGGCCTCGAGCCCGCAACCCGGGCCTGTGCCCTGAGCGGGAATTGAACTGAGATCTCCTGGTTCATAGATCGATGCTCAGCCGCTGAGCCACAGCCACAGGGCAGTAATTTTGATTTTTTTTTAAATGAGGGCTCCAGACCCTGACCAGGTAGCTCAGCTGGTTAGAGAGTCGTGTCTATAGGCCAAGGTTGTGGGTTCGATCCCTGGTCAGGGCACATACAAGAATCAGCCAATGAATGCATTGATGTTTCTCCTCTCTCTCTCCCTTCCTCTCTCTCTCTCAAATAAATACAAACATATTTAAAAATAAATAAACAAGGGCCAAGGGCATCCTCTTCTGTCCTCAGCCCTGGGAGAGGTCACAGAGACCATTTCAGGCCGTTCGCACAAATGCTTTCACCTGTAAGGACAAATGCTGTCGTTGCCTTGAGAGACTCTCACCTTTCCTGTGGATGCATCGGCACAATGGATTCCCACATCAAGCTTTGGTTCCTTTCTTACTTATCTGGGGTCAACTGAGGACACAGAAAAGATATTCTAATTTGGAATTTTCATTTTCTCTTATAAAACTTAATGCCCCGGCCTTTGGAGCTCTGAGCATACGCCGTGTTTCACAAACCCATTAGTACCCAGAAACCTGAACTCCGACCCGACAGGCCGGAGAGAAACCCGAAGCTCCCCCGGGAGACCAAAGTGACACCCAGGAGAGAGCACTTCCAGTCCACCGTCCCTCACCCCCTGGCACACGGGGTGTACACAGCGAGGGCCGGTGCCCGATCATATTTAAAATAGGTGACATTGGCCATCACAACGTTCTAAACGCCCCACCCCAGGCCCCACACTCAGACACCTACTCTCACAATGTTCGTGTCCTTGTAACAAAGTGGAAAATAGCCGAGAACCCGGAATGTGGAGAGGTACAAGGGACATTAAAATTTATCCAATTTTACACCTCATTTCACAGTATGTTGAACACACTGGAAAATAAGTCCCTGATGGAATTAGGTGTCTCATTTTAGTCCTTGGTAAATCATGGAAAACACAGTTTTGTTTAATGAAATGAGTCGCCCAGAAGCTCCCACACAGATAGGGAAAGTGGAACCCGTGGTGTGACCCCCTTGTCTCGTGAGTCTGGGCACTCGGGGAGCTGCCTCCTGGAGTCTCTCGCTTGCAGGCCGCATCAGGGCTCTGAGCCCCTGGGGCTCGGGCGACTAACCCGGCCCCCGCTCCCCCGTGCGGGTGGGCCCCTTGCCGTCCCTGTCATCGCTTTTGCCGCTTGGGGATGAATCGTGCCGGCGTCTCCGGCGCTTCCTTCGACCTCAGCCGCAGGATCGGGCCCCATCGTTCGCAGTTTCCGTTGGACTCTCTTTTCTTTCCCAGCTTTCGTGACGGGCAGTGTTTCCTGGCTCCGGGTGTGTAATACACGAGAGCGCAGCGATTCACACTGTGAGAATGGCGTCTTCTCAAGCCTCCTGACTCACTTCCTTCGGAGCACACAGAGCACATCGGATTCATAGCTGCTCCCGTCAGGGTAAGTGGGTGAAATCGCCTGCGACGCGCTGGGTCCTGCGAAGAGAAAGCGGCTGCCCCGCCCACAGGTGCGCCCACCCCGTCAGGGCTCAGACCCCCTCACCCCCGGGCGAGACGGGAGGAGGGAAGTTCAAGTGCTGCCTCATGGGTTTCGTTGTTTTAGTCGGTATCGGAAAGCTGCTGTCTAATTTCCTTGTCACTGTTATTAGATTTTAACTGGCCCACGTTAGAGGCTCCTTTAGATAATAACAATCTTACTGAACACGCATATTCTTGATGCCAACCTGTGCACTTTACATATGTTATCTGATTGAATTTTTGAAACAAGCTCATGAGATATTTACTTTTAAAAAATATATATATCTTTTATTGATTTCAGAGGGAGAAAGGGAGAGAGAGAGAGAAACATCAGTGATGAGAGTCATTGAGCGGCTGCCTCCTGCACGCCCCCCTCTGGGTTTTAAGCCCGCAACCCGGGCCTGTGCCCTGACCGGGAATCGAACCCTGATCGCCTGGATCCTAGGTCGATGCTCAGCCGCTGAGCCAGGCGCGACCAGGCGAGATATTTACTTTTATTGGTGATGCCTGGAGAGGCCAAACAGTTTGCCCAAAGTCACGCTGCTAGTGGCAGTTCAAACGCTCACCAGGAATCAAAATGTAGGGTCTCCGCTGGTAATCCGTGTGCTATTCGGATATCAGGAGAGTGATATGAAATGTTCTTGATCAAGTACAAAAATAATAATTTTCACCAAGCCCCAAATCTTCCTGAAATTACTGAACCAGTGTTTGCATCTCTTAAACGTATTGGTCTCCCCACTGGAATATGAGAACCACTGGGCCTTGGGTCTTGTCCGTGGTACCGAGTCTTATGTTCTCAGGACTGAACACAGTGCCTGGCACAGAGCAGGTGCACAGTGAGTTTGTGGACGGGACAAACCAAAGGACCAACGAGAAGGGGAAGGTGTCACAGGTGCGCTGAGGCTGACATGATCAGTGTTTCTATTTCACTTTTGTGTGTAAACAAATCTAAACGATTTGAAGTTCCCCACTCCCCAGTCATCCCCAGCGCTGACCCACAGCCTTCTGATAGCAGGTAGGAGAGAAACTCGTAACAACCTGATACGGATTTATTTGAAAATTTTGGGGGGGAGTCCTTGTTCATCCTTGAAATTTAAAAAGAATTAGGGAACCTTCTTTGTTAAGTCTCCCTGAAATACATCTTACATTTTAAAGCCAGGTTCTTCATTCAGTTTTATCAAGTTCTCTTCAAATATGTATTTGATTGTAATTCTTTTTCTTTCAGAATACCTATTATTTCAAAGTTCTTACATTGTAAATATTGGCTCTGTTCCGGCTTATTTCTGGACTTAATAGATATTTAGATTTATTTTTCGTATTGCTGCTTTATTCAGTTTCTTTGTTCTAAATATCTATAGTAAAACATTTAATTCTGAAAAATATTAAAAAACAATTTCAAATAAGATAAATGATTGAAACCCAGACAGCTAAAAGACAAAAATAATAAAACACTGGCGATATAAAATTAATAAACTAAAATAACATAAAATTTGTAAAAATTACATGAGGATTAGTGATAAAGTAAATTAATTAACATAAGATGTGTTTAGGAGAAATGTACAAATTATTTTAAAGACTAACAGTAAAAATAAAAATGGATTTATTTGTATAAAGATCAGCACCACTATCTTTTTGGAGTATTTTCTCCTTCCTTTCTCTCTCTCCACACTAATGTAAACAATTTTGAACCTGCAACATAGACACATTCGGCTCCCGCCTTGTCATTTGACATTATGACATGAAGAATGCATCTAAAGATTTTAAAAAATACTTGAGAAGTTAACTTTATTACACGCTAATGTAGGGATGTGTCTTTCTCTTGTGGCCGGTCCTGTGTTGTTAGAATTTATGTCATCCCTAGACCGTGCTTTTGTAAACGACAATACAAGTCTCAGGAATAGTTCTGACGTTCATTCTCCCCGGGATGGCGTGTGATGCGTGAAGCCTGCTCAGCAAGCACGGCCCTGCCTTCGGCCGTGGGTCCCGCAGGGAAACCTTCTCGGGGACGTCCTGACCAGCCACCGTGTCACAGCCTCATCAAAGGCAAGACCGCAGGACCTCAAGTTGTGTTTTGCTTTGTCGTGTTTCGGTTCTGTCTGCGGTGGCCTCGGGCTCTCAGGTCTCATTAGAAACAGGCCGACCCCCCTCAGCTGGCGGCCTGGGTGGGGCGGGGACCTGTCCCAGCCTGAACTTCAGCTGAGGGCACAGGTGACGGGCACGTCGCCATCCCCTCCCCCTCAGCCCGCCCGCCCCCGGCGCTCCTGAAGCGGCGAGTGTGCGGGAGGCTTCCCGCCGGAGCCCCCTGCACGCCGAGCCCAGGCCAGCAGCCGGCTCCCCCCACTTACCGTCAGAGCAGGTGGCACAAGCACCGAAAGCTTGCTGACTTCACCCAGCACCTATGTTGTTTTACAGTGTTGAGTGATCTCCAGGTAGACATACGCTGGGAATTCTGTTTTTTCCCCCTGGATCTTGAGTTTCTAAGGGCTGGTTTCATGTGACTAATACTGAACAGTCTTCCATCTAGCGAGAAGAAGTGTGAGGTGGCCTCAGCTGTCTCAGTGTTGTTTACTTCTATAAAATGTGATTCAGACCATGACAGTGAGTTACACGTGTATTTTGGAATATTTTTCTGATTTCACAGACATTAAGAACCTTTTGCAAATCTTGCAGAAAACTCTATAAGTTAAATCAATGGTATTCAAAGAATATAACTTACTGCCATTTGAATCATGTTTTTCTTGTGGCAACATTTGTCAGGTTTTCATTGTTAAACACAATTGGTAGGATACCATGTTCTGATTTTGGAAAACATATTTTTTTCTGACACTAAAGGTACTCTTGATTATGATGAGTAGCTAAATCACCGAGGTCCAGGACATTTAAAAACAAGTCAGACATTTCTATTCTTATCTAGAAGGAACATTTCTCACTGAACTAAATTTAATACACACGCACACAATCTTGAAAGCATCCGTTTTATTTTTAGTCTGTGGGGTAGCTATGCAAGGAGGTTGTGTTTGGATTAGAATCCCAGCATTTGCATTAAAAAACAACATGTTTTGCACCTGCATGCTTCCCTGGAGTAATTTAACCTTACAGTTTCTGACAAGATAATTCCATCTTCACTGTGGCTGACTGTGGAGTAGGCTGCCGGGAGAAAATATATGTGACGCTGCAGTAAGGTAGAAAAATATTCTCAACTAAGATCAGCTTAGCACAGATGCCAGAAAACTCCAGACTAGAACAGGGGAACAGGACCAGAGACAGAGACAGAATCACAACGCTGTCCCCCCTCGCTTCCAAGGGCCCGTGTTGTGTGTGTGGCGTCTGCCTGTTTGCACAAATTGCTCGGCGCACTTGGCCAAGGAGGGACTTTTCCGTGGGAGGAACATTCTGCCACAGAACGGCAGCGTTTTAGAACAAAGAGAGAGTTGCCACAAGCTCTTCTGAGAACACTTAGGAACAGTGAATTAAAACAGAGCATTTCAGATTCCACAAATAAGTGAGATCATGTGATGTTTGTCCTTCTCCGCCTGGCTCATCTCACTCAGCCTAATGCTCTCCAGGCCCCTCCCTGCTGTCCCAAAGGGCACGAGGTCCTTCCTCTTCACAGCTGCGTGGTATTCCACGGTGACGGGCACCTGGGCTGACAAACAAGCTAGGGCCACGGACGTGGGAGCAGGGGACAGACCGAGGGAAGGTGGGAAGGGGGCAGGAAGAAAGTAACCAAGAACGTCTAAGCGCGTGGGCACAGCCACGGACACAGACAACGGGCAGGGGACGGACTGGGAGGGTGAGAGGTGGGCGGAGGGGGCAAGGGGGAGATCATGGGGGACCTCTGTAATACTCTCAACAATAAAATAAATTATAGATAGAGAGGAAAAAACTGCATTTCCTGCTTCAAGCAAACTCAAGAGATAAAAGGTTAAACATCGATGGATCAGACTGAGGAATCTCGGAGGGATGGTGGGGGGCGGGGGGGGAGGGGGGAGTAACCAAATAACTCATGTGCACATACGCACAACCCAAGGACACAGACCACGGTGTGGGGAGGGCCTGGGGAGGGGAGTGCAGCAGGGTGGAAGGGGTCAATGGGGAGAAAAAGGAACATCTGTAATGTTTTGAACAAAAATTTAAAAAATAAAAGGTTAAATTAAACATCAGCTCTTGGAGCGTGGGCACCAGAGTGTCTCGGCAGGCCTCCTGACGCCTACCTCTGCCCAGATGCCTTGTCACCTCTGAGAAGCCCATTTAACTTTCTCTGACCTATTTTTGCATAAATTTCCGTGGAGTTCCTGATCTACCCAGGCGGGTATCAGTCAGAGACGCTTCTCAAGACGGGCCCAGCTTGCTGCTCGCCCACAGGCAGGCCCGTCGGGCCCCAGCGGAGCAGCGGCGGGGCGTCTCCATGGTGTGGAGCAACTTGTGTTTCTACTTTCAGAGAGCGAATTGCGGCTTGTCCTATCTGGCTACCCTCTGTGACTGCCTTAAGATACACATCCCTGCGGCAATGACAGTAATGCGAGTGGGCAATTTGGAAATAATTGGTAATTTTTTCTTCACGACCTACATTATTTTATAGTATTCTAGAACTTCCATTTCTGAAAAAGGAGACTAGCGGACTAAATAAGGTGAACCCAGCTGAGGAAAATGCCATGTTCAAATGCTGTCTCATCCCCAATTTCTTTTCTACAAAGTTTGCCAACCGAGCTGTGATAAGCTGGGCCACACTAATAAATTTTTATTGGATGGTTCAGGAGTATAACCGCTTGAGAACAATCTAATAAGCTCTGGTTAACCCTAGAGGGGCCCAGTTCTCTGAGACTAGACAGTCTGCGTACATTTTAGTCCCTCCACAAGCCAAAATTACGTGACTCACCACTCACCCTCCAAAGGGAGGCCATTTGCCAAGACATGAACACTTTGCTTTCTTTTTTAGATACATCGTTCAGTATGGAACTCTCCCTCATATCACAGATTTGCTGGCTTTGATCGAATTTGTATAATTATCTCTTGCATCTCAAACAAAGCTTCGATCCTTTTCACATCTCTGTTTCCTGAGGCGACACTTCTCACCACCACAATGCTTCTAATCATTAGACTGTTTATGTTGTGAGACTGAATTGCCATGGGAAGGATGGTTCTAGAAATAAAACAATTTGATAAACTAGGTGGATGAGAGGTTGGAAGACTTGAGTCTGTAATGAATTCTAACAAGAAATAAAGAAAAGGAAATGAGAAATTCCAGCAAAAACAGAGGCGTGGTAGGTGGAATAATGTTAATAGAGTTCACAACAGAAAAAAGTCCATGTTTTGATTTGATTAGAAATGAATATTTATTTAAATTAAAGTATGAATGAGTGCTTCATGAGTTTTATCTCCCCAGTTGTATTTTGAACCTAAAGTTCAATGAGGAGGCATTTCAGCCTCTTCCCCCACCCCCTGTGGTCCTTGTTCAAACCCTCAGAGTTGGTGAACACCTCATATTACATGGTGATGGGGGAATGAAGGTCGTTAATCAGCTGACCTTCAATGGAGATCATCCTAGACCGGACAGCCTGGGTGGGCTCAGTGTTCAACAATTTGTTAATGTTCGGTGTAATCAAGAACAACAACAACAACAAAAGTTATTGTATGTTTCTAACATAGTATAAAGTCCTTTAAATAATATCATTTAGATGTCATGCGACGACTACATATGTTAATGACATGTTACCATTAGTTCTGCCCAAGTCACTGGCTCTTTGGCCCACGGTCAGTAATGAAGCATGAAGCCTGCCCTAGAAGGGTTTGTCATCGGTTAATGAAAATATATAGATGAGAGGTGTAGATAGAGGTATAAATGCACATACATGTACATGTACAGATACATATATATACCTATACAGGCATGTAGGTATATAGATATATATCAAACAACCTTAGTGTAACTCATGGTGTACACAACCTTTCAGAATAAGCTAAATTTGCATGTAAACCTGAAAAATTGCGGAAAATGATACCATTTCAGCATTTCTTTGAGTGTCATAGGCCCTTAGTAAATGATTGGTGACTGGACAGGGCATTGATGCTAATGCGGTCGACACACTCTTCTACACCGTGGGGATGTAAAAATGCGTTTTGACATCCCTTCCATTAAGATGTGCAGTTTATATCTCCCCTCTATGACACTGGGTGAGCTTGTGGCTGCTTTGATTAATTGAGAATGACTGAGCTGATGTTACATAATGTTGGGGCTAGCTCATAAAATACCTTACATCTTCCTCCCGCTTCCCTGGGGACACTCACTCTGGGAGGACTCACTTAGTGTGAAAGACGCCGGGAGACTGGTGTCAAAGAGTCATCACTAGACCCTTCCACCCCACTCTTCCTCCTGAGCTCTCAGCGGACGCGCAGCCGCATTTCACACCAGATGGATGAGCCATCTTGGTCCAGCCCAGCTGAGTTTTGGGAGGACGGCAGCCCTAGTCCATAGTCACTGAGACGACACAAGAGCCTAAGCAAGCACTTGCCAGCTGAGCCCTCCTCAAGTTCATCTCTGACGAAATTACGAATAAAGTAAAGAGGTTCATTTAAGCTGTTTTCATTAGTGACACAGTAACAGTACTCGGGAATCCATTTATTTTTACCTGTTGGTGTGGCTGAGAGAAATGAGAGGATTCCAGGTAAGGGTACAGCTTTGCATTTACTTATTACTGACAGTATGACTTTGGGAAAAAATAACTTACTCTAGTTCCTCGTTGCAATATCATCAAGAGGGAATTCATAATGGTATGTAGGTCTTCAGATTGTCATAAGAATGGGATGGGATAGAGCAAAATGAAGTTCTTGGAAGCAACCAAAGTCAACACGGGAAGCCTGTGTGAAAAGTTAATCGGGGCTCCGGGGCCTTTGCCATCCCTGCCACGTGCGGGCCGATGAACAGCAAAATCGGTGCCCTGCACTCACAGGCGGGAGCGCTTTACTCCCCCCCCATTCCGAGGCCTCGGTTCCATATTTGATTATGAGTGAAAGTGCCTGATTCTTCCCTTAGAATCATGGGAATAAATATAAAGAATTCAGGGTCACCTGCTACCTTCTTTCTCTCATTAACACAGTTAATGGAGATGATTATATATTGAAAACAACTTTTTTTTTTTTCTTCATTTTTTTTTAACCAATCAAGACAGAGTCTCTTAGTTAGTGGGTTCTGTCAGTGCTCTTCATAAACATTTAGTGTAAAATTTTCCAACCTGGAGAAACAATTAATGGCAGGCTTTCCTGTGCAATCAGCTGCAATTATCCTTTTAAACATGGTTCTCTAGTATTTTCATTCAGAAAAAAAAAGTTATGAAATTAGGAAAAAAAACTAAATTATAATAATTTAAATTCCACAATGAGAGAGAATGAAAAAATATTAATGGAAAAGATAACTCTTATTTATTTAAAGAAATAATTACAATTTTAACTGATTGTTCACCAGCACAAGGCAGTATCCATCTTCATTCTCTCTAACATAGCTTTTTTTTTTTAAGTCGGTAGAAAATAGTTCAGCTGTCAGTTCTTCTTTGAGCGCGTTTATAACAACACACGGGCACAGATTTTCTCTTTGCTCCCTCTTTGATAAGATGTAAACCAAACCATGCATATAAAGCACAGAAGTTGCCCTCTGAAGAGCTCCCAGCATAAGCAAAACAGATTGTTTGTCCCAATGGCCTGTTTCAGCTAGGAAGGTACTTGCAAAATGTTAGTGTTAAGAACAGAAATGCACTTCTATGTGTATCTGAGATGCCAAATGCAGGATTTGAAAATGTCTCGTAGATTACGGTTTATTAGCAAGAAGCGTTCACTGAGAAGGTATCACGGCGCCCCCCTCTCAGATCCAGATGGTTGACGCTCCTCTTGGGAGCCGTCGGAGAGAGAAGGAAACATCACAGTAGGCAGAACTCGGTAAAACTTAAACCATCTTATAAAGAAACATAAACCTCCCCTCAGATAAAGGCAACGTAGTGTGATTTTTATGATGCAAAGCATGGACTTCCCTTCTCATCTCAAGTACCAAATGCGGAATCAACGGGCAGTGACCTGTTCTGGAAGCTTGAGCATCAATATGGACAACAATTCACTCATCTAATGTAAAATGGGTGATGTGTTTATAAAAAAATAAACAAATAGCTGAATTCCTGTAGGTCTGGTTAGAAACTGATCGAGATGAAGATGGCACCTGGCATTCTTCAAAGTGGTTAAACCGTCAGGCCAGCGTCCTTGGGGAAAGACGATTCATCCGTCAAAGTCCAATTCAAACGCCAGCTCCTCCGGAAAGCTCCCTTCATCTTTGCATACAAAACTCTCATTTAATTGTGCCAGTTAAATGCCTGACACCTCTTATTAAATAACTGTAATTTTTCTACTTTAAAAACAATGTATTATATAATCTCACTCGTCCGTCAGAATTCTGTTTCTGAGATTTTAACAGATTTCTCAGTCTGTTGTTGTTTTTAAACCGTGACCTCTATAGTACAGATGATCTCCCTTGAATATTCTCCAGCTAAGGTTGTGTCAAGGTTATTTTGCTTCTGGTTCATAACATGAAGGAGTGAATAGGTTAGAATGATTTGGGACAGTATAGTCACTCTCTGCCACCCAGATCCTGCGACACTGTGCCCGTGATAAGCACCTGAAAAGTCAGATGTGTAGCCCGACACACATAGCCTGCTGGCTGCCAGTGTAAACAGAGAGGGAGAGAGCCAGAGGGCCAAACAGATGCGGAGGCAGAGAGACCGGAGAGGGAGAGGTTTAGTTTATAATGAAAGCAACACCATGGATTAGTACACACACATTCTAGAAAAGAATGTTTAATTATTAACGCAGGCCGTGGCCAGAAGTGATTCAATTATGTTTTTGAAAGATAATGTGATCCTTGCTAAGCACAGCTCCCTCATTACTAACATAAAAATGGAAATAGGAGGAAATTAAAAACAATGAAAGAAGATGGGGAAAAGTGAGACAAATGACATTACGTATGACAACAAATATCAGTGGATTAATCTAAGAACAGGTCAACTACGGCTCTGACAGAACAGGCCCCCAGGCAAGGTTAAAACAATGAGACACTGACAAAGGATGCAGGAGGCGGCTGCAAAGAGTCACAAAGCATAAATGAACACATTTTAAACATAAAACATAGATGTTTTAACCAGATAAGGTAACCAAAGGGATGAAATAGGGATGAAATAGGAACAGAATGATCTAAATAAATATACGGAAAGAGAGGCAGACAGACAGAAGACCCTCCGTGTGGGAAACTCAACATATTATTTTCTAAGGTTTCTTGCTTTATTCAAATTCCAGTTCTGATTTAACTCTTGCATGACTTAAGCAAATTATTAAAATTGTTTTTGTCTGTTTTCTCTTTCTTATAATGGAGATGAAAGTAGCTTCTCTTTTATATTGTTATTTTATGGAAAAAGCAAGATACGTCATATAAAATATCTAGCACAATTCCAAGTGAATATTAATTATGTAATAAATGTTAACTAGTTTTATATATGTGTGTGTATACATGTACACACATGTCTGTATGTGCCTGTGTGTGTGTGTGTGTGTGTGTGTGTGTGTAACCACTAGGGATACACCCAACCCTTGATGTAGTGTTTATCTCTTGATGTTGGGAAATGAATTTTTTTCTTTCCCAAGTGTATCTTAATATTTCAACACTCTGTGTACTGCTTTTTAAAAATTACTGTGAACATGCTGAGAAAATGTTTTAAATCCAAAGATTTATTTTTTTATCTCTACTTGTGTTTCTTATGGAGTTACTGTAAGGATTTGGGGGGGGGCCATTAAAAATGGCACATGCTCGGAGAATTGTTTAGAAAATCAATTCATTTTGATCTATGGTTATATAGATCGAGTGCGTCGTACAGAACTTTGTTCCTTACTAGAATTTCAGTACATTTTCCTGAGGACCAGAAATCATTTTGGGGGCTAGCTTTTAGGAGCCCTAAAGGATGTCCCTGGAACTTCATTGTTCCTCGATACGTTTCGGAGCTATTCATCCTTTGCACGTACCTTAAAGTTCAAAAGTCTGTAAAGCAGGCCCGTAATTCTTGCCTTTGCCGCCTTGCGCAGAGTTCTTGACCTCCGTGTACGCAGAGGCTCCTGCCTCGGCTCTGCGCTCACCAAATGGGATTACAAGTACATGAAGGACCGCCTGGGTTTTCAGGTCAGCCAGCCACCGGGACAAATGAAATACATTCTTGGCAGGAAAGAAAGATTAATGTACTTTTCATTGTCAAATACAGTAGAGCATTCTAGAAGGAGCCTAGAGTGAAAAGGCTCTAACTTATCTTATATGTTGCAATTCTATCAATCGGCTGCAGTATATATTTTTTATATGGAGTTGTTGACAGAATTTAGTAGGATATGTCTCTAAAGTGCCTAACTTATGACATTAAAACAGAACTTGGCACATAGTGTGGGCTCAATATACGGTAACCCTGTCATCATTGTGATCAAGTTGAGTCTATGACCCTCGCAGACGGCAGAGGAAGACAAACCGCAGGCCTCAGGGCTCCTCGCCCAGGATGCGCTGTGCTGGGCTCCTGCAGCCCTCGGTGAAGTGAAACACTCTGATGTTTTCAACATTTACACTCTAGAGCCGCTGCTAAACGGCATTTGGAAGTTATATATTTTTAGGTTTCTCCATAATTAACGAGTCTTGCGACGCATTGCTCAGTCTGAATGATCCCACAATGAGAACATCCCGAGTCGCTGTGAGTGTTTTCATTAACTTTCTTAATGACCCTGCCCCTAGATTTCCTCCGAGGACCTGCGTTGATGAACAGTGATTCATCCTGGCCTAATAAAAATGATCCCAGGGAAAGCTGTTTGATTTCAAGGTCATGCAATGACTCTATACCACCTACTTTCTGTCTTGTGAACGGCGAGTCTTCCTGAGGACACATCATTTTCAACAACACAATCTAGTAGCCGCTGGCTGGTGTTCCTGGAAATTATAATTCGGTCTGATATGGGGAGCCCCCTGAATAATGAGGGTTTAAGCTGGTGGGTGTCTAGTGGTATGTGACTGCTGTCTTTATGAATATCTAGAGAATACTATTTACATTCGGTATCGTTCTACATACAGAGGATTTACTGTCCTTTCCCGCCATGTTTCTCTAAGCATTGTTTGGAAAATGCTTAGACTTCATTAGCTTGAAAATGATCTTTGCTTAGAGTGATTTAGTAAAGAAGAAAGTTTCTCCTTTTCTGCGAACGCTTTGGGTAATAAATTTGATATCCTTTAAGGAAGAATCACTTAGGATGTGGCACCCTGCATAAGGACGAGAGAGCAGTGGTAAGATATTTTTTAAAACTCATTTGAAATCCGTAGCATTCGAAGTCAGGCTTAATTAAATTGAATTTATCATTCAGAAAATGGAAGTAATTCAAGCACATTGCATTATCCAGTACTTTATACCCTGTGTTGTTATGGCTGAGCACATCAACTTCAGACTGCCATAAAATTTCTGGTGTAGATATGTGTTTATTTTTTTAAATAACCATTCATCAACTATTTTAACCAACTAAAAAAATAATTCATTTGAAAATATTTCTCCTCTAGCACATAAGATTTTTTTTTCTCACTTAGAGATCTTTTTTAAAGAGGAACAATTGAAAATTTAATGTAGCAAGTACGACAAATGACACAGATGGCTTTTTTTCTTTTTGATAAGCACCTGTCCTTCATCTTCTAGAGTTGGGAAACTAACAATTGCACTGGCAAAGGATGGCCTTTTCCTAAATCCAAGGTCTTAAGTGCTCCTTGAATCTGAACAGACAAGGAATTCCAAACAAATCATTAATCTTGTGAAACAAAAGGCAGGGAGACCAAGAATGAAACAGAGGGGTGAGGCTTTGGGAGGGTTGATGGGAGGAAATGATGCTGTTGTCCAGGGACCGGGACCCGGACACACTGACAGTGCAGCACATTAGGTGCAGGAGAGCCTGGGGAGCTGCCTGGGGAAAACAGGATTATATTGTTCACCCCAGCTCCTGCTTCCAGCCCCAAGGCTGAGCAGGAGAGCCTACCTCGACCTCCCCCAATAAAGGCAGATAGAGAAGACCCAACCTGGCAGTGACTTCATTCAACATCAAGGAAAAAGAGCTGAGCAGCACAGATGAAGTGAGACACCGTTAAATCTCCAGGTTTCCCACCCAACCCTCATAGGCATCATTTCCTGGCTCAAAAAACAAAAGGGGAGGGGAGGGAAATTGGACTTCTCGCTCAAAGCCTTATTTGCTTTGATTTTGAAAAATAAATATATATGACATTTCTTAAACTTGAATGTCACCGAGCCACACTTATTGCCAGCACATTCTGAGGAACTCTGCAAATGAAAAATGGAACTCTTTGCAAATCTCTTATTCCCTGTGCCCTCGTATTTACTTCAAAATCATGATGTGTTTGCACAGACAGACCGGAGAGTCAGTCGGTTTCCAGGAGGCTACAGATTATCTGGGCTTGATGGTCAGTCAAATTCTCAGAGGACAAGGGGGGGCAAGTGAAATGCCACTCGCCCATCAATGGAGTTCATTGATTTATGTATCTCACTGTCCCTTAGACAGAACTTGAGTCCTTGCTGGACAGGAGCTGCGAACACCTCACTTCTGGATCTCAGCAGCCCCCCATGTGGCTGTAGAAAATGCCACCAATCCTGCCCGTCGCTTCTGCTCTCACAGTTCCACTAACGCTGGCTGCCCTGAAACAAAGAGAGCGCACAGAAAAACTGTTGCTCGAAATCTCATCCATAATGCAAATGCTCTATCACCACTATTTTTTTTTCCGATGGCTGCTTATCTTTAATGACCTTTTTAGCCACGTGACACACCGAGGACACAAATCACATGAAAAAGAAGAGAAAGCCCCGTTGTGTAGAAGCGGGTAAGGGCAGGTTCTCCGTTATCTCTGCCCTTGAGAAACTGTTCGCATCATCACTGGGAGCACATTGTAGAGACTCAGATACACGGTGAATATAGGAGCTCGAGGGTGTGGGTGACCAAAAGCACTGGTGGGGAAAGAATTATTCAGCTGATGCAGTAAAACATCTAAGTTCCTCTCTGCCGACCGGCAATCAAGCTCGGAGAGATAGAGCATCTCCTCACCTACATCAAGGCTCTGTGACGGACGGCCTGAGTGGTCCTTGATGAAAACTGAGCTATTTTAAGAAGGAGCAATGTCAAAATAAAAATTAAGAAGGACAATGAAGCTTACATTGTGCTTTCCACAATCTCCATCAGAAATGTTTCTTCTCATTCCAGTTACAAGGAAGTTGCTCACTAGGATTCAATGTCAATTAAGGACCTGATTGAGAACATAATCGCATTATAACTTTCAACAGCCATTAGGGACTTGGGTGATTTGAAGGGTTTTACCTACCTATATTCTTAAATCATCTAATGGAAGAATTTATTTTAAAAGTATCCCAGAAATGGTTGGGTAGAATTAGTTTATATTTGCACATATTTTTTTAAATATATATGTGTTCCACTTGTATGTGTGAATGTTAAATGGCACTGCTGGAAAACTAGTCCTGGAATATGAATGTGTTCATCAAAGATATCACTTCAGGTTTTGTTTAGGAAATATATTTATCTTATTTTATTTTATTGCCTTAAGAGAATGCCACTGATTTTGAAAGAGTTTCTACAGCAATTTGGAGCCACAGCGTGGAGGTTTTCCTGGACCATCTGCATACACATCTTCTGAGATCCCTCTTTAATTTTGTTTTGAGTCTTTTTGTTCTTGTATTTTAAATCTATGCCTGAGAACATGCTCAGAAAGAGGGAGAGAGAGAGAGACATTGACCAGTTGCTTTCCGTATGCTCCCCAACTGGGGACCAAACCCAAAACCCATGCTTCTATGTCTCTGGGTCTGTTTTGTTCATCAGTTTATTTTGTTCATTAGATTCCACATATGAGTGAAATCACGGGATCCTTGTCTTTCTCTCACTGGCTTATTTTGCTCAGCATGATTCTCTTCAGGTCCCTCCATGAGGTGTCAAAGGATAATTATGCATCACCCATGGACAAAGACAATGTGGGGGCCGTGGAGGGGATCAGGCTAAGTCCGCAGAGGTCCTAGTGATATCCAGGCAGTTCGGTGTGAGCCATGGTCAAGAGTGATAAGAGCTGAGCAGAAGGTGCCCGTGGTTAAGAGAAGGAGGCTCCTGAGGGATTCAAGTTCCCATCACTGACAGTCTGTCTGCAGGACATGAAGGGGGCGCTCTTACTCTACAGCCCACCTCTCAGTCTCTCAGCCTGAGTCACTGCCCCGGGGAAGTCATAGGGAGGCGTCTATTGACTGGATGTAGGGTGCTCTCAGGGCCATCAGCAATGAGATTTGCTGCCTCATGGGTTATTGAGCACCGTGTCACGGCAGAAATACATGCGAGGGCCGCTGGGCCATTTGTCAGGAGTGTTGGAGAGAGATTTTCTGTATTGGGTTCAACTGGGTACCCGCGAAGGTCCAAGTGAATGATAAGGTTCTGTGATTTTAAATCCTGCCAAGGTCATGCTGTGATTCAAGGCAGGTTACTCTTGTGGAAAATATAACTAGAAAGAGTTTCGTAAAATAAAAGGAAAACATGACTTTGGTAACTTCCTCGGAGGGAAAGTATTTCATGAAGCAACTCCTGGTATTAGGCAGGTGGAGCCAATGCCAGCTGAGGTGAGGGGAGTCCAATGGGTTCAAGGCAATGCCCTGGGTGCCAGAGACAAACAGAGAAGAAGGGGTGTGCTGGGGATGCGTCCTGACCTGTAACTGGGCTCCTCTGGTCACCCTGAAGAGCAAAAGTTGGCAGGGAAGACTATGGCTGGAGCAGGAAGGGGGTATTTGACCAGAGCAAGATTGTCTGCATCGATCAAAGGTCAACAGCACAAAGTCAACAACAACAAATGTCAACAACAACAAATGTCAACAGCACAAATTCAGATAATTGTTACGTACGTGTCCTACTACACGTATATACATAAAAGAAGGAAGCCATATAACGTAAAATACTTACATTTAGAAAACCTCATCGTGGGCCCTGGCCGGGTGGCTCGGCTGGTTGGAGCATCATTCAGTGCACCGAAGGGTTTCGGATTCGAGTCCCTGTCACGGCACTTACAGGAGGCCACCAATCAATGTTTCTCTCTCTCACATCGATGTTTCTCTCTCTTTCTCTTTTTATCTCTCTCTAAAATCAATAAAAACACATCCTCAGATGAGAATTTAAAAGAAAAATAATAAAAAAACTACATTGTGATATCGGATACTATTAATTGAAATAGTGTCAATTAATATTACTGAGTGAAATCCCTATGACTACCATTGGCTAAAAACATGTGCAATAACCTCCAAGAGGCCATCACAGCTCAGGCCAAGGACAAACCTGACACTAATGTGACTGTCAGATTTTGCTCTAATGATGGTGTGAGAACACAGCCAAGCAAAGGATAACTGCCTTACGTGAGGGCCCGAGAGAAGTGGGAGAGGCGAGCAGCAGCTGTGCACCCAAGGTCTCCTCCCTTTGACATGGGGAATGTCACCAATAACATTCAGTATGACGGGCCTGGTATCCCCTATCTCTGGGCTGCCACAGGGACAGCTAATGCTTATTGAGTCCTCTCTGCCTGTCCCTCCTATGGGGTTGCCGTTCAGCACATTGATTAATCCTGACAGCAGAGCTGGAAGAAAGGTACTCTTTTAGACCCATTTTTCAAAGGATAAACTAAGGCACAAAATTCAAAAAAATATGAGTCTTGTCCGAGATACAAAGTTTGGTCACAAAGTTTAGGTCTCAAATTCCTGAGAGGCAGGGTAGGGTACAAGGAGGGGGTGGCCTGCTGTGTATAGAGAGTGGACTACATTTCTGCCCCAAATGGATTTCTCCTGACAGGATCAGAGGCATTTTTTTTTCCCAAGTGACTCTTATAGAAAAGACATTCAACCACACAATAAAATTAAAAACCAAGATTTCAGTCAGTGACACATTTTCATTTGGATCAAGTGAAACCAAAACTTCTAGCTTTGATTAAACCCAGATTTGGGACTTAAGGTTTAAGCTGAAGTTACATTTCAGTCAATACCAAGATTCAGATTACTAAATTCAGCCCATTTAGGTGGCTTTGGTGCCTTCTGAAGATGGATGAAGGAGCAGCTGTAGCTGCCTCGTGTCATCTTGGCCCAGTATTTACTGCCTTCAGGGCACCGATCTGTGACGTCCCTGCCGCGAGGACCTGCCCTGGCCGACGGCTCAGCAGAGCTGAACTCTGCACTGAAGGACTTGCAGTTTTCTTTTTGCTTACTCAGCTTCTCAACAAGCTGATAGAGCATTATTTTTCATTTCAATGGTGAGCTAGATTTTGACAAAAAAGAAGATATTTCTCCACATTTTGGAATTTTTTTAAAAAAATGGTTTTTTATTGATTTTTGAGAGAGAGAGGAAGGTGGGGGAGAGAGAGAGAAACATCGATGAGAGAGAAACATCCGTCAACATCGATGGGCTGCCTTCTGCAAGCCCTCTACTGCGGATCAACTCGGGCATGTGTCCTGACCGGGAATCAAACCGGCCACCTTTTGATGCTTGGGAAGGTGCTCAACCCACGGAGCCACACTGGCCTGGCTCATTTTGGAAATATTTATCTTTCTTACTTTGCAATTGAAATCCCCTATTGAGTGAGAAGATGTAAGTTAAAAATATACAAGATGCACATCAATGAACCAGTGAAGAAAAGTGAAGGACAGGAGAGTTGCTGTCCAAGGACCGCTGTTGGGTGTATGGAGAAAGATGACCTCCCGTGGGAGCCCTGAGGAATGGGCCAGCTTCCCTCCACTGCTCCCCCAATATTAGGGAGAGGCACGTGGTATGACTTTAGTGGTAATTAACTACTAAAGCTATAAAGATCTTCTCTCCCTACAATTAAACAGTAAACTACTTACAACTTTGAAAAATATCCCACTGGAAAGGTTAAATTGTACTGAGAAATTTAACCTGTCAGCCTTTGAAGAGGGTCACTGTTTTCATCACAACTGGAAACTGGAAGGGAAGGAAGTCGTGGGAAACGCCAGCTCCTGTCAGAAGCCTGGAAAGGAAGTTGTTTAGTGGACCCTCAATTGCCGGCGGCTTCCTCAGCGTCTGATGGCCCTTGTGTTGCCAGAGAGCGTCTCCCTGGCCCGCGAAGGCCCCCTGGTGAAACGCCCAGTGCCCTCATCAGCAGAGGAGAGAGGGTCAGGACGAGTGTGTCACCTGCGTGGCCCCAGAGCGGACGCTGCGGGCTGAGGTGGTCTGAAATGCATCATTTTGCAAATGAAGTCCCAAGGATTTACAAACTGTGAGCATGTTCAGCAAATTTGAGAAACCTAAGGGCAATGGTAATTCAAAATTCATTAATAATTCATGTGCTTTGCAATGAATTTCACTTCTTTGTTGGGGAACTCAGAACACTTCATTTCTGATGTTCATATGTTTCTAATTTATAAGCAGTCATGTCAAGTATAATGCTACATATTCTTCCCAACTGAGAATATGTAGAACATAAATTGCAATTTAGTAGCACGAAACAGTGACATCTTTATTTTTAAATTAAAACATAACTTTCATTATCTCTATTTAAGTACGTTTTTAAAATAACTTTTCAGTTTTTAAAAATGGAGAAGTAAATAATTTCTATGAACGTTCATATCAAAATGACAAAACATTATAAATGAAAAAGACATGCCCAAATGTGAATGTAAAGGAAAATAAAATATTTAATATGTCCAGATTTTTTTTATTTTTTTTAAAAAAGCTCTCCTTTTAGGCATGGAAAGTTTCTAGCCACGGTGGTGGAAATTTCCTCTTGTAAATAATTTCAGAGAAAACATAAGTCTGGTAACAAATCATGGATCCCTCCTCCCGATTCTGCAAACATCTGTTGAATGCCTACTGTGCCCAGGTCTGGGCAACCCTGGTCCCCAGTGACCAGCCCAGGCCCGGCCCTGGCCCCTTCTAGAGCCTCCATCTAACCTGCACAGAGGCTCCTGTCCTTTAAGGATGTGGAGGGAGGTGAGGGGACTGTGACATCTCCCCCCGCACCCCATGCGAGCAGATTAGAGTAACCCTTTTAGGAGGAGCGGACGATTTCAGCGCCGGATCGACAGGCGGCCTCACAGATGCTCTTTCATTTCGAAAACAATCTGCTCCCCGAGCTCCGCAACTGCTACTAAGTCCAACTTAATGCTCTATGTGGCAGACAAAAACCGTTTTTCCTTCTTCTGTCTCAGCAGACGTGGAGAAACGCTACCAAAACACGGTACAATGAAGCTTCATGTGGTCCCTCCCGGCCAGGAGCGGCGAGGCCCCGTCACAAACCCGCCCCGGGAATGGTGACTGTGGGTGAAAATCCTCTCGTGCTCCAGGGTGGGAAAGTGACTCGTGGAAATAACAGCGGGCAAAGGACTCAGCCTTTCCGACTATTTTACACGGGCTAATTTTTCTAAGGATTCTACTCCACTGGCAATAGCTTACGTTTAATTTTCGTGATATTAAAAACTTTTCCATTTTAACAATTTTAAGTGTATAGTTCTGTGGCTTTAACCATATTATTGTCTGCAGACCTCGCCACTGGAACTTTTAGGTCTATTTCACAACTTTTACATCTTTTCAAGCTGAAACTCGATAACTCCAACCACGATAAAAACTATACATTTTTTAAAAACTTTCCCTGTAACATTGAATTCAGCTCTTCTCATGCACGTTTCAGGCAATAAGTTGACTTCTTTCTCATCAATATCGCCTCCCGCTTTCAATACCTTCCCTACGCTGTGCATATGGTTTTAAGCTGTAAAGTGGTTATTTTGAGTCTTTTATGCGAAAAGCCTGTGCACCCCAGACTGCAAGTGCGCTCCTTCTCCTGGGCCCGACCCCTGGAGACCCGGGTTCGAGCTGACCTGGGGCGGGCAGAAACGTGCGGGTCAAGTCGGGTCAGAACCTCCCCCTCACGTGTTTCTAAAGCGAGTGGCTTCCTGACGCCTGTTTAGAAGCAGCGATTTATAGGAAACTACAAGAGAGTATCTTCGTTCCTGCTCTTAGTAAATATACTCTGACCTTTTGGTGGAAAAGGGTTGTGTCCCCTCTAAATTACTCTCAAATGTTTCAGACAGAGAGAGAGAGAGAGAGAGAATGATAAGGCAAAATGTGAGAAACCCATTAAGTTGGTAAATTTCGGTAAAAGGACTGTGGGTATTTATTGTGCTATTTTGCCAATTTACCCTCAGTTTGGAATTATGTCTAAAGGCTGATAAACCCTGTTGAGACGGGGTTTGTACGGGCTCTCGGACAGGGCAGGGGATGATGGGTCTCACGGGCCGCCTGGGACCGTGGTGTGGGATCTGGGTAGAAGTTACTACAAACAAACAAAAAAAACAAGAAAAATGCACATTAAATGGCCTTGCGTGTGCACGTGTGTGTGTTTCTGTGCCCAATCCGTATGTACATTCGTGTGTGAGCTTGCTGGGCATAATCTCTACACGCACAGACATATATTCCAGTACAATCCTTACAACTCCGTTAGGTTTTGGGTTGTAATTGCCTTTACCACATAAAGAAATAAACTCCTCCTATTCAGTTAGGTTTATGTATTTTTGTATGAATACGTATTTTTCGTATCTATAATAACAACTTACTACTTCTTTACGTCCATCATGTTTCACCTTTATAAGAACCTTGGGAGGTATGTAAAACTGTTATTTTTACTTTACAGGAAAACATCACATAACTGCCGTAAGACACCCAGCTGTGGAGCAGCATGGCCAGGATTTAAGTTGTGCTGAACCTGATTCCAATCTTGCGTCCACCCAGTTACACTGTGCTTCTCAGCGTCCCGTGAGGCCCCGACTTCCAACGAGCCAGGCCTTGGGGCAGGGTTTGGCCCTGGGCCTTGGGGCAGGGTTTGGCCCTGCGAGCCGGGCCTTGGGGCAGGGTTTGGCCCTGGGCCTTGGGGCAGGGTTTGGCCCTGCGAGCCGGGCCTTGGGGCAGGGTTTGGCCCTGGGCCTTGGGGCAGGGTTTGGCCCTGCGAGCCGGGCCTTGGGGCAGGGTTTGGCCCTGGGCCTTGGGGCAGGGTTTGGCCCTGCGAGCCGGGCCTTGGGGCAGGGTTGGCCCTGCGGGCCGGGCCTTGGGGCAGGGTTGGCCCTGCGGGCCGGGCCTTGGGGCAGGGTTGGCCCTGCGGCCGGGCTGGGCCGTCGCCCCTGCGGCCCGTGGGCGGGCTCAGGCAAGGAACTGCCCCGTCAGAGGCGCAGGGGGACCCGCCGGCTCGCTGCCGCTGGCCTGGCGCGGAGCTGTGCCCTGAGACGGGCACACAGCCATTCTGGGCAAACAGGGGGCTCACGGCGGGCCTGTGGGGGGCGGGGGGAAGCAGCCACAGCCCCTCCACAGCCCGCTCCAGAGCGAGCCTCGCCTGCCACCACGAAGGGGGCAATGCCGCTGACCCCTGTCCGGGGGCAGGAGCTCTGTCCCCTTGAAAACATGTGCAGCGAGGTCTTCCCTGCGCGGCTCTCAGTTATCAGCTCCAATTCTATTCACTCTGCAAATAGTTAAGTGTCTGCTCTCAGCCTCGCACATTTGGAGGAGCGAGTGCTCTTGGGCGTGAGATCTAGAGATCATCCTGAAGCATCAAGATTGCGTTTTCCTTTGAAACGCCCTTCTTTTTTCTCTTTAGCATCTGAAATATTTGTTAGGGAGGATCTGGTTTGCCACAGGTATCTTATGTGTCATTGTATTCTGGGCTGAAATCAGCTGAATACCCCAATTAGTGTTTCCAAAAACACCTCCCTTGGCTTTGCTCTGGTGTACACTTTACTGAGTAAGTAGCAGTTTTCCCCTCTTTGCCTCTGTGATGTTAAACTTCAAAGCTATCCTCAGCCATGTTTCTACACTTTGTATTTTTCCTAAGCTTCCGAACGCTATCAGAGTCCATCAGGGCTGAGGTGTGAATTAAATTAAAGAACATTGTACTCATTTGATATCCATGATCTATTAATTCCTGTCCTGTCTAATCTCCCCACCTCATTTGGAGGATTAGGGAGAGCCAATTGAAGCATGACATTGCTTTTCAGTTATTGGATTGGAGATCGGGCGTACGTTAAAGAGGCTCTTCTTTCATTTGTGAAAGGTTAAACTACAAGCAATAATTCAAAATCAGGTCCTTGCGTTAGCATGGGATTAGCAACGAAGCAGGTCAAAATGGAACAGAAACAATACTCATTAGATTGCTTGGATAGGCACGTGTCGGACATGGAAAGACAGATGGATAAATTCTTTTAAAAAAAGATAATTTTAATGACCCAAGTACAGAAATAAGAAGAAAAAGACAGATGGAGAGACACAGAGTAAAAGGCAAGGGACAGAGAAACAAAGAGACAGACAAAGAAAACAACTGATGAGAATATTCATCTAAAATATCTTTCATCGTGCCTAAAAAAACAAAAATCCAAGGCTGATTTTTCTGTCATTTTATTGTTTGTTCCCCAATATCTCCAGGTCTTCACCAACCCTCTTGTACCCCTGCACCCGTTTTTCTCTGCAACACTGCCCCCTCGCCCCGGGTCGCTCCTGGGTGGAGCAGCGAGGCTCACCCTAACCCTACTCCTCCCAGCCCCACCGCCTGGTTTCTCCTCCAGACCCGGCGAGAGGAGTTTCCCCGTGGGGGCCGCACCTTTAACTTTACGTAGAGCAGGGCTCCACGTAATTCCAGAGACCGCGAAAGTTTGGGAACAACCTGCTTAGGGGAGGAGAGTCCTGTGAGACATTTTCTTGCACTGCTATGCTCTGCAAACGCGTGACTTTATAGGTAGGAGTCAAATGAGGATCCCTGGGAGATTGTCATCCTGGCAGAAATGAGAAAGCTCACAGGGGCTGGCTCTGGGAACGTCTAAGCTTCTTTTGAAGGTACTAGGCCCTTGATCTACAGCCACGACTCACAGCCCACTTGGGGTTCTCTGACTGCCTGGCCCCACGGGGGTGAGGCTTTAGAAGTGTCGGATAGCTTGCAGCCTCCGTCTTCATGACTTATGTATACCAGTTTGAGCAGGCTGAGAGCGAATTTGCCACGTCTAGAAAGTGGTCAGCATTTCAAGCGTGCGAAGCCTCCATGGCCGGAGCTCCGAAGGAAGCCTGGTATCAACCTGTCTGTGTAATGCAGGGAGTCATAAATATTTTACAAACTGGTGTTCCTGTATCAATAAATGCTCTTTGGGTTGAATTGAAAGAATGGTAATACATGTAGGCAAGAGGTTAATGTGTACAGTTCCACCGTCGGTCCTATGAATTAAACAAAGCCTTTCTCACCCGCACTCGGGACGGCCCCAGAGTCGTAGCAGACACTGCTCAGTTAAGTTAAATAGAGTGTGGGCTCTTCCAGGAGTATTTTCTCCTCTTGGAAACCGACGTCACCTGTGAGGGAGCATTGGCTCCTGTCCCAGGTCTTCACAAACACCACGTGTTCAGGAAGGAGACAGACAGGACCGATTACACAGGTCACCAAGACTGTCCGTGCAGAGCGACAGCCAGGGGCTCTCGGTGTGGGCAGGGCGGCGTGTCTGGTGCACAGTGTGGAGGCAATGGCATTTGACGTTGCCCAGGACTGTTCTGTAAGACCAGGTCTTCTGAGCGTCAGGCAGCGTTTCAACCCCTTCCAGCTGCTGCTCTGAAGGCTCGTCCCCAGGGTCCCATGGAAAGGGACCTCAGGGAGAGACAACGTCCCCCTTCAAACACAGGAATGCACCAGGCCCTGGGCTCACCCATGAGGAGGTTAAATAGATGAACAGAGCTGCTTGAGAGAGACAGACATTCCCAGCAGGATCTCCTACCTGGATGGACGCACACCCGCTTTCCGCATTTCCCGTGTTCCTCACGGAGCCAGGGGAAGAGGTCTCTAGGCTTTCATTCATTTCTAGTATCTCACGCGTCTCAGTGAGGGTCTGGCCCCCCGCAGTGCTCGTTTGTTGTTCTCAGGAATCTTAGAGAATAATTTGGAGGGTGTTTTGGGCTCATCTTAGCCTCAGTGGACCTAACCTTTCTGAGATACCTAGAGCTTGTCAGGTGGAGACAGTGACGACACCTGCATTTCAGCTGCACTTCACAGCCTGTGAAACCAAGGGGCCCGGGGCTGACTCCTTAGTCAGTGCCCCCTTTGAGCTATGGGACTTGGGGCAAACTATTTTATCTCACAACCTCAATTGACTCACTTATATAATTTTTCATATTGTTATTAATATTGTTAAAATTTTAAAATACAAGTAAAGCATCTACTGAAACACTTACCCCCTAGACAAAGAGCAGGGACTCCACCATGGCCACGCCTCTTCTCCCCTGTCCCCTCTGTCTCTTCCTTCCCCCTTTTTTGTGACTTCTAATAGATCCAGCACCAGACAGGTAGACGCCACAGAAGAAATCTCATGGCTACGGTGAAGGCCACCAGGTCCTGGGCACTGTCTTCTAAGAATAGGTACAACATATAACAGTTTAACAAGCTGATGCAACACACTGGGAAATTCCAACTCTTCAACTTCACTTTCTCTCCCCACCAGTTTTGTCTCAGTAAATGATTCAACTCCTCCTCGTCAAGCTCTTTCCGTTTTCAAGAAGCACGTGTTTTGAGTGAAGATCCTTAATTTCTCATCAGATTCCCACAGCATCCAACAACGTGGCATTTGTTCTATTTCCATTTTTCTATATTTAGATATCTGTATTTTCCCAGTTGTACGATATCCCTATCAATAACATGTCAACATTTTTATCGTAAGTAAATCACAGAAATAATTTACGATATGTCATGTGCAGAATAAGTGTCCTCCCAAAGAGCTCTGTGCCCTACTGCCCACGTCCGGTGACTATGTCAGAGAACACGTCAAAGAGAAACTGAGGTTGCGGGTGCAGTTAAGACACCTGATCACAGGATAAGGCAGTTACTTGTGGTGATCCGGGTGGATCCTGTGCGGCCACTCAGGTCTGTAAAGCGCAGGGCGGAATCAGGAGAGAATCCTGTACATGGCGGCATGAGAAGGGCTTGGCCCAGAGATGCTGGCTTTGAAGACAGGAAGGCAGGTGGCCTCTACAGGCTGCAGAAAGCAATGAAACACATCCTTTGCTCAGTCCTCTGGAAAGAAATGCACCCTTCCTACATCGTGATCTTTACCCAGCGAGAGCCATGCCCGGCTTCTGATCTCCAGAGCTGTAAGAAAATAAATTGGCGCTGTTGTAAGCCCCTGAGTTTGTGGTAGTTTTTTACAGCAGCAGGAGAAAACTAACGCAGAGTCAAAGAAACACAGAGAACCCTGAACTACAGAGAGTTCACAACATTACATTACAGACGGAAAACCCTAGTCCTCCAGGGAACTGTTGGTTTTGTTCTGAGAATGTCAGTCCGGGGGCTTACTTTTGCGTGACTGACGGAAGAGCTCTGCTGACCTCATATCTGTTTTTTGTTGTTATTTTTTGTAAATAGGCAGCCTGTGTCCTTTCTCACAGCACGTTGCCAACGTACAGTAAGAGTAACCTTCATAGAGCTATGATTAGAACAAATTTTCACGATGATTGATAAAACATAAATCAAATTATATACAATAATTATCATTACATTCATATGGTAATATACTTATGTTTATATTTCATAGTCTATTAAAACATACTGTATATAAATAAATTATATATGACATAAATATCATGAATATTTGCCTGTACGTTATTCACTTATATAAACACAGTATTTAAATATATAAGAAAGATAATTATAATTATTTCATACAACAGCCAAAAAAGTTTTGCAGAGGCCACATAGGTTCAGTTTAAGGGGAGAAATAGCAAAAAATAATCGTACAGTAGAATAAGGCAATTCTTTCTGCTGGATATATTTCCAGGATGCTTTAGTCTAAAAAAAATAGTGTCTCCACACTTTAATGTACTTATGGAGAAGATTAAAACACGCAGTTTGGGTGATAGTTGCTGGCAGCGGGCTGTCGTAATTTTAAGACTATTAGGTAAACTGTTTTATACTTTTCATTTGTACACCACAGCAATCTCCATATACTTCAGTCTAATGGCTGATATTAAGCAGATAAACTTATGAAAACAGAATACGTAAAAAGTTTCAATTTCATGGTGTGATTCTAAGATAATAACACGCTTCTTAGCGTCTTCTAAGTGTTCGCTGGAAGTCAGAAGAGTCCCTGCATCCCTGGCTGACAAAGCCGTTATGGAAATTACGGCCACGCCTGCAACGCGAGTGAAAGCAAATGCGCCAGGACCCAGGGCTGTGAATTTAATTATTGAGTTGATCTTCATGGAACTCAGACAAGTCGTTTCAAAGTTCCCATTAACACTGAAACATCCAAAAACGGGTACTCGTTGGATTTTTAAGTCCACAGTTTGTCACAATTCCACATATTAAGTGTGAAATATGGACCCTTGAGGAAAAACACAAAGTTTGTGCATATGCATCAGTTGATTAAAAGTTTTCTGAAAATTTGAGTTTGCATATTATTTATCTTGATATGAACTAAATGCTCACTGTCGATGATCTCAAGATGCAGGAGAGACACCAAGAGAAAATAAACATTCCTGCAGTTCCCCCAGTGAGAGATATTGAAAGTCAATATTTTAAACATGTTTAAAGAATTCATAGTGATCCTACTACATTTTAACTTAATTACCCGTAGAGGGTTTTGGTTTGGGTTTTGGTCTTTCTGTAGGTGGTGTTTGTTTGTTTTTTGACATTTAGGTGGTTTTCATTAAAATAAAAATGCCATTGTAAATAACACCATGTAATGCCCCGTATAGGTCAATCCTTGCCAGTGCTGGGCAGCTAAAATGGGACTGGATACCAAAGATGGAATCATTTAATCAGAGAAAATGTACAGTTTTAAGAAGCTGACAGTTCATTTACAACTCTTTCTGCAAGAAATATTTATACATGTTCATCTACTTGCAATTCAACAGCACTAAAATATTGTTACTCATGTCTCTTATGTGTTGTTTGCTCTTGTGAGTTGTTAATTTATATCCTTTGTTCATTTTTAATTGGGATTTTTGTGCTTTTTGACTGCTGATGAGAAGAGGGACCGGTAGTTGAAGGGACAGAGAAAAGACCGAGGTTAGAGGTGTAGTAAGCGTGTGAAGAATGAAACCCTGAGCTCAATGCTGGCCGCAGGGGGGCCGCCCAGCCCTGGCCCCTCCACACCCGAAGCGGACGGACTGCAGGCAGGTTTTCATTGCTTACAAAAATCTGGGAAGATGCATCTCTAAAGGAACTGAATTAACTCTTTGGGGGGAGTCCTAGGGCAGATCATGAGGCACTGCCCCGCATAAAAGTTTCCACTATCAAAGATAACAAAAGCCAAACACCATTTAAAGGTGATAGAGATTTTTTCCCAATAATAACTATTGCAATAGGGGTGAGAACCCAGCATAAAGGGTGTGTGTGTGTGTAAGGGGGTTGATTCATGTGACTAGGTCCCCTGGGTTTGATAATTGACACTTACATGGAGGAGAAACAAACTTTTCACATCTTTACAACGGGGTGTCCTGGTGTAATTAGCTGGAGCAAGGAACCCACCGAAGTTAGGCTCTTACCTTCTCACAGGGACCAGGAGCCAGAGTGAAGCCATCGATCTACATTAGTGTCCGCATTTTAGAGAGATGGCTTCTAGGTCACTGAGGGGATGGCTCTGGGTGATAGGAGATTTACATCTCAAAGGGGCCAAGGTAGAATTTATAATTGCAAACTTTCTAAAGGAACTGCTCTAAGAGGTGATTCAAGGGTCTATCTGACTATCACTGGCAGGAACAAACCATAAATTCTCCTGGCAGCAAAGAGCTTTCTCAGGAGGAAACCCATCTATAAAATTAAACGTGGTTATGGTAGGTAATACGAATAGCCCTAAAGAAAGAGTTCAGAGTATGGTAGGTAGAGGCGGTGGCCCAGGTAAGAGGCTCTAACAAGAGATGCAAATAAACACTGGATTCTTTTAGAGGGCTGGGCCTAGGGCTGCATGGTAGGAAGAAAACCATGGTAAGGTGGCTGGAGGAAGGGGTGGGAAGGAGAACTCCCACGTCAGGGACCTGGCATAGGAACACGGCCGTTCCGTGCACTGGCCACAGGTAACAAGAGGGGGCCCAGCCGTACTGAGGGCAGAACACAGGGTTTGTTTTCTATTCTGCTCCATCTGCCTGAGAGCGGGGACAAGGCCAATACCCTGCCATTGGGATGGCTGGCAAGCTATTTTTTTTTTAGCATTTTATTCCCCAAATTTCTCTTCTGTATGGCCTGTTTTGCTTGGAATTTGGAACCGTTTTAGGAAAGGCTCCTAGCCAGCTGCCATTCGGTACTGGAATTCTTTTGATGGATCTAAAGTCGTTGAGAGTGTTGGCTTTTCCAAAGATGTTTCCTGGTGTAAAAGAATTAAACCCAAGACACGTTTTTGCTGCTGGAGTCTAGACACAATGGCACACCAGTAAGGAGATGTTTTCATACATTTTTTTCCTCCCTCTTTTTTGTGAATTTGTCTATTTCTATTTCTTCTAAAACTACTCGTTTCATGTTTTCCTTTTGTCCTTGTGATTCTGAGCATTATCAAGCATATTAATGTGCTACTCAGGAAAACTAGAGTGTGTTTTTTTTAATTTTCATTTTTTTTTATTGTGGGAAAATACACAAACGTAAAATGTACCCTTTTAAGTGTAGGGTTGAATGCTATTAAATAACTTTTATAACGTGGGATCCTCACCACCATCCCTCTCCAGAACTCGTTTCCTCTTGCAAAACTGCAACCCAGTCTCTGCGAAACAATAACTCCCGCGATCCCCTTGCCTCCAGCCTCCGGCAAACACTCCTTTCTGTCTGACTGTGACCACCCCAAGTCTCTCGTAGAAGTGGAATCAAACAGTATTTGGCTTTCTGTGACTGGCTTACTTCACTTAGCATTAGGCCATTGAAATTCACCCGTGCTGTAGCATGTGTCAAAATTTCTTTCCTTTTTAAGTCTTAATAATCATCCAGTATGTATGTGTGTCAAAAAAACAAAGTCTGCATGCTGCATAAAACAAAGCGGAGAGACGAGTTTCTTGGCAGGCTCGCAGTCTGCAGGCCGGGACACTCAAGGCTGCTGGGGGAGTGAGTTCGGATTTGCTCACGGACTAAGGTATGTTTATGGAATAAATGTGGGAGCGATTTGGCTTTTACAGCTGATTGGTTGCCTAATGGTGGTTCTTATTTGGATCAAGGTAGCTGAGTCAGGGAAACAAGGGAGTCCAGAGAGGCCATGAAGAGGCTCACTTTGGGGATTGGTTGGTTTCCTCTGTTGATTCCCGAGAAGAGCTATACGTTCCTGTAAGGTTAGGTTAAGGTGGGGTTTTTTGTTTATTTTTTTTTTTTATGTGCCTGTGTTGAGAGTTTCCATTTTGTTCTTGACATAAGCGACTCTATTTTAGTTTGATTCTACACTTATATGTACCATGGTTTGCTCATCCATTCGTCTCTGAATGAACACTTGGGTTCCTTCCACATTTTATCTGTTGTGAATAATGCTGCTATGGACCTGCTGTATAAAGATCTCTTTACAACCCTGCTTTCAATTATTTGGGTATATATCCAGAAGAGAAATTGCTGGAATATATAGTAATTCTATTTTTAATTTTTGAGAAAATGCCATAATGTTTTTCACAGTCCCTGGGCCATCAGCAGGGCTCCAATGTCTCTACTTCTTCAATAGTACTTGTTGCTTTCTGTTTCCTTTTTTCTTTTTTTATTGGTTCTGGTGGATTGTTTCTGTTTGTTTTGTTTTGTTTTTTGGTAGTAGCCATCTTAATGGGTGTGAGATGGTATTTCTTTGTAGTTTTGATTGGTATTTCCCTGATGAATTGTGATTAAGAGCATCTTTTTATATTTTTATTGACCTTTTGTATATACTCTTTCGAGAAATGTTTATTCTAGTTCTTTGCTGATTTTCGAGTCAGGTTGTGAAAGGATGACCAAATATGTTCAATGCAAATAATCCAAAGAGAGCAGGAGTAGCTATATTAATATTAGACAGAACAGACTTTAAATTAAAAGAAGTTTACAAAAGACAAAGAGTATTACATATTAATAAAAACCTCAGTGAAACAAGAAAATATAACAATTATGAACATTTACATACCTAGTAACAGACTGTCAAAATTCATGAAGCAAAAATGGGCGTAAGTAAAAAGAGAAATAAAACATTCTACAATAATAGTTGGAAACATTAACGTTTCATATTTAATAATGGGTAGACAACCAGACAGAAGGTAAGTAAGAAAATCGAGAACTTGAAAACCACAATCAAGCAACTAGGTCTAAAAAACCTATAGAGAGCTCGGCCTGTGTGGCTCAGTGGTTGAGCGTGGACTGTGATCCAGGAGATTGAGTTTCGATTCCCATCAGGGAGTGTGCAGGAGGCAGCGGAATCCATGACTCTCTCATCATTGATGTTTCTCTCTCTCTCTCTCCCTCTCCTTTCCTCTCTCTGAAACCAATAAAGATATACTTAAAAAAATAAAAAGTAAATAAATAAAATGAAATAAAAACCTGTAGAGAATGCACTACCCAACACCACCAGCATATAGGTTCTTTTCAACCATGTATGGAATATGTTCCAGGGGAGACCATCTATTAGGTGCTATTTTTCAGGTCACAGAAATCTATGTCCTACGTCATAAGGCAGAATGATCCTATTGCTCATATATCCAAAATGGCAATTGTTTAGACTTTATTAGTGTGTTCGTGCCATTTTTGAGGCCTGCCTTGTGAGCTTGAGTACTCATATCCTGAATTCCTGATATTCAGGCACCAGTCACCATATTTCCCTACATTCTAATAATCCTTTATCCAGAAAAAAATCTGGTTACGACAAAATAATCAATCACGATGTCTCTTTTTACCCAGGAAATATATGTGGGTGGTACGAGGGCTAAGGGCATACCCTACGGCAAGGAGAGATGACCCAGGGACAGCGTTTATCATAGCAGCAATTTGCCAGACTTGCTCTGACATTTTATCCAGGTTTTAATCCCCATTTAGGATCTATGTCTGACTAGACTTAACATTTTATGGCAGTGACATTAAACTTTTCTCTTGACTTTGGATATTTATTAACAGGTGCATGGGTGTTTATTTCCGTGTAAGATCTGGGCTTTCTTTCCTGCAGTGTAATTTGTTCTCTTGTACCTTCCATCTAGTTACAACTCTTGAAGTCAGATAATAAAATGACCTGCAGGTCAGGGCAGAAGAGACATTGCGATATTGACGGACACGCTGAGAGCTTGCGGGGCCCTCCTGTGAACAGAGGCACTTGGAAATGTTCTTTCTTCCTGCACTTTCCTCTCTCCTTCTTAGTTTTCGATACTGAATCTGCGGTGCCTTCACCATTGTTTAGTGTCAGCCTTTCTTTTCAAATAAATGGTGTCTGAAGATGTTTTGCCTTAGCAGATATTGTGTAAACCATCCATGAACTGTGCAGAGGGTTTGGCAAAAATATTTTTCTAACTTTGGGGTTTTTTATTTTTTTAGTTTTTATATTTATCTTTATTGTTGAAAGTATTACAAATGTCCCCTTGTCCCCCATGGACCCCCTCCACCCTCCACCCCTCCCCCAGGCCCTCACCACACTATTATCTGTGTCCATGGGTTACGCATATATGCATAGAAATTCTTATATGAATCTCCTCCCCACCCACCCCCACCTTCCCTCTGATGTCCCTCAGTCTGTTCCATGCTTCCATGTCTCTGGATCTATTTTGTTCATCAGTTTATTTTGTTCATTAGATTCCACACATGAGTGAGATCATGTGGTACTTGTCTTTTTCTGACTGCTTATTTCGCTAAGCATAGTACTCCCCAGGCCCCACCATGCTGTCTCAAAGGGTAAGGGATCCTTCGTCTTCACAGGTGCGTAGGATGTCTGAGAAGATGCTTGATATGATTTCAATCTTCTTGAACTTGTAGAGACTTGTTTTGTGCCCTAACATGTGGTCTGTCTTTGAGAATGTCCCGTGTGCCCTTGAGGAGATTGCCTATTCTGCAGCTTTGGGGTGAAATGGTCTGTAAATGTCAGTTAAGTCCATCTGAGCTAGTGTGTCATTTAGAGTCACTGTTTCCTTGTTGATTTTTTGTCTGGAAGATCTATCCAGTGAAGTCAGTGGGGTGTTAAAGTCCCTTACTATGTCTGTATTGCTGTCAATCTCTCTTTTAAAGTCCTTCAGAAGTTTTTTTGTTTTGTTTTGTTTTGTTTTTCCAGCCTGCACAGTCTTTTGCTCTGAGGTGGGTCTCTTGTAGACGGCATACATTTGGGTCTATTGTCTTATCCATTCAGCTACCCTATGTCCTTTGAGTGGAGCATTGAATTCATTTATATTTAAGCTTATTATTGACAGGCACTTATCTGTTGCCATTTTATTTCTTTATGCCTATGTTTCTCATTCCATCTATTTCAACTTCTAATTACAGCAGTTCCTTTAACATTTCCTGCAATGCTGGTTTGCTGGTGATAAATTCCTTCAGCCTTTTTTGTCTGGAAAGCTTTTTATTTCACCATCTGTTTTGAATGATAGTATTGCTGGATAGAGTTGTCTTGGTTTCAGATCCTTGTTTTGCATAACCTTAAGTACTTCGTGCCATTCTCTTCTGGCCTGTAGTTTCTGATGAGAAATCAACTGACAGCCTTATGGGAGCTCCATTGTAGGTAATAGTTTGCTTTTCTCTTGCTGCCTTTAAGATTCTCTCTTTGTCTCTTAATGAGCTTCAGGCTGTAGAAACTCCACAGGCTGGGGCAGCTGATTGTTATTCAGTCTCTTAAGGAGCCTCAGGCTGTAGAAACTCCACTGAGTGAGGCAATTGCTTCCTCCCCCAGGCAAAAGCTGCTTGGAAGGTAAATGTCTGCCTGAGAAAGACATCCTCTGCTGTATGTGGGAATGACTCAGCACCGAGGTCCAGATGGGTGCCATCTGAGATCTATTTCCCCAGCCAGCCTCCCTGGATTCTCCTTACACAGCTCCAGTCCACTCTGCCCTCCCTCTGCTGGAGCCCAAGGTGAGTGGCTACACAGGAAACTTTGTGCATTGGCTTTTTAAGAGGGTACCTGCATTTCTAGGTGTCTCTCCCTGGCAGACAGAAATATGGCTGCTTTTCACAACCAGATGCTATGTGGGAACTTTTCTCAGTTCTGGTGCTCTGGGCTGGGGGGCCCAGCTTTGGGTTAAGGCCCCGGAGTCCTCAGTGGGAACCCCCCACAGCTGAGATATCCCTCCAGACCTTTAGCTGCTGCCTGTGGGAGCCCAGCCAGCCCTCTCCCACCTCCACACTTCCTACCAGTCTCTATGGGGTCTCTACTTTTCCTCCTTGCTTTTGAGGGTTCTCTCTAGCTCGTCTTTAGTTGATTATGCAGGGTGGTTTTTCTATATTTTAGTTGTAATTCCAGTTTGGTTTGGGAGATTGTCAGTGTAGCTTCCACTCAGTCTGCCATCGTCTTGGCTCTCCCAGGTTTATTTTTTTAAAACACCCTGAAGTTGTAAACTCTGTCAAATCTCGTCATCCTCTCCTCACCTAGAAGAAAGCTTATTCTTCCTTTAAAATATATTTTCTCTACTAAAGTCCATGTGAAACATTCCATAAGGATTCCCAGTCTCACCAGAAGAGCTTCCCTGCCCTTTATGCTTCTAAACCACTTTCTCGGGCTCTAGTCTCTTAAAATTATGTACAGACAGGATATTACTCCTCTATTTATACCCATTTCAGCACAACCACTAGGACTCTGTGAGTGTCCCATCAATTCTAAGTCCCCGTCTCTAACCACGTACATCTTTCAATTTAACTTGAGTTAAGGCATGCCAGGTATTGAATTATTTGTCACCTAAATTTAAAATTAGCAAAATCACATATATTCTGAGTTCAGTATTTATGAAGTTACATTTTCAAATAACTCAGTAAATGACAAAAATATATCAGCAAAAGCTTCATTCATGATATATCCGACTACCTCAACTTGCTTCCCACCAAAATACTGTTTATGTAGAAAAATTTACTTATTCCTCTCTTAGCTTAACTTTGTATATAGGAAAAGTTTGGATTTAATATTCCAACTGTTGATTTTAAGATTTTTCAGGGTAACAAAGGATCTGGTAACTTGCCATGGATTTACATGGCAAAATAATCTATTTTTCCCCATAAAAAGAGAGAAAATTTTTTTTCTATATTTCTTAGCTTTGAAAGGAAAAGCTGGTCTCTGGTAAAAATGCCTGAGGTGCTGTTTTTCCCCTAAATATATGTGGGGATGCTTAGCAAAGTGAAGAACTGAGTGCTTACAGCCCATTTTGTCTGCAGTGCCTTGTGAAGGAGCGTTGGGTGAAAAATGCTCGAACTATACAAAATGCCAGTGAAAACCCAATGGGATGAAAGTTCCTATAGAGGAGGAAACATTACTTGGTTACTCATCTTAGGTTCTCTTAGATTAAAAATATAAAAATAAACATAAGTTTATTAATAAGAATATTTCAGTACATGGGGAAAAGTCAGGGATGAGTAAGTCTAATAGGTGTCCGAGAATTCAGGATGGTACATTCTCAACAAAGACTGGTACGTTTTCAGAGAAGAGGCACAACAAAGGAAAACCACCTTGATTTTCTAGGGGCAGCAAATTGTGAGAAGGCCAATATACAGGAAAGCAATTGTAGATAAAGGCTAGATAGTTCCTTATTTAGATTCCTCTGGTGCCCTCTGTAGGAGAGAAGGGTCTCACACTGTCTCAGGTGATTAACTTCTGTCCTTCCTGGTAGAGACAGGAGGAGGAACTCGTCTGTAAATTTGTGTTCTGTCTGCTGGAAGGCAAATAGAGAGAAGACAGGGATCTTCTTTTTTTCCCTTCAGTTCAAAATAATTCTGTCAAAGCGATATTTTGAGGAGACATGTTCTGATTTTCTTTATATTGTTTTATGGATGATAGGGAACTCTTTTGCATTGGAGAGTTGGGTAATGTGTGTGTGTGTATCTCTGTGTATATGCATGCTTATGCAAAAAAAACAGAGATAAATGTGTTTGTATGGAGCCCTGGCTGGTGTGGCTCAGTTGGTTTAGCATTGTCCCTTGCACCAAAAAGTTGCCTGTTCAATTCCCAGTCAGGGCACATGCCTGGGTTGCGGGCTCCATCCCCAGTAGGGGGCGTGCAGGAGGTAGCCCATCGATGGCTCTTTCCTCCATCTCTCTCTCCATCTCTCTCTCCCTCCATCTCTCTCTAAATCAATAAAAGCATATTTTTTAAAAAGTATCTGTATGCAGACATGAGTGCTCCTGGGGTTCCTAGGGTCGATCTTCTGGTTTGGGAGAATCTATTCAGTAGCCATTCTCAATCCTTCTACTCTCAATGGCACCAAGACCCAGTGGTCACCTAGGTTTGGGACTCTAAATAGATTCCATTGTCTTCTTTCATAGGAATTCTCAAAAACTTCACCTTCCTTAAATCATCATAGTTACATGCTCGCCCGTCTTCATGGTGTGCCGGCCTATTCGCTTTATAACTCAGCTATTCTCAACTCATAACAACCACTAAGAAACAAAACATAAAATAAGAAAGCAACAAGACTTCATTGAAATTTTAGGATGTCCTTGTCTCTACCTTTTCAAGATACTTCCTGGGGAGGCCAGAAAGACACAGGATAGGAATTCATATATTCAGAGTCTATATAAATAACCATGCGGTTCAAAAATATCTCCAAAGGTACCCTTCCAATTAAGTTCCATCTTCAACAAGCCATCTTCTAAAATGAACACCTTCCTGAGAGTGATTTAATCAAGCAATCAGATTACCTACGATCTAATTGACTTCGACAGCATTTGGTAGGAGCCCGAGGCAGTTCCCGAGCACTAGAAACTTTCTAGAACAGACTCAGGCAGGAGTGCAGTGGGGTTTCTCACAGGGGCTGAGGCTGGGCTGCAGGTAAGCCACCTGCTCTCTCACTAATTGAGTCACCACCAGCTCTCATGGGACAGGACTGAAGAAAGAACACCTTGAGGCTGAGGCATGTCCCCGCCCTTGGCAAGTTCTAGAGCTGGAGGAACATGGTTTCTGAATCACAGTTCTCCCCAGGTCTTTCTTCTTTAGTGACAACAGGACACTCATAATTGTTACAAATGGAACTGATTTTAATCATTTATTCATACTTTCAACCATCCAACAAGCGTTACTGAAATCCTCACCATGTACCTGGCTCCCAGCCTGTAGGTCGGTGGCCAGGAGTAGAAGAAGTAAAAACTATGTGAGCAGCTGTCTCAGAATTTGCTCAGAATTATTTTCTCCCTTGCCCTGTTTTTCAGTTTTGGTTTTATTTAGACATTTGTCTTGGTGAGGAATACTTTGGGCTTTCATTTTTAACTTAGCTCTCTTCTGGGGTATTTTATGTGGTCTCGATTAATATGACTTTACATAGTCTTAACAATATTTTTGTTGATGTTTAATTTATTACCCAAATCTCTAACCCCTGAAATCTGCTGTAATTGGAAGGGTGTCAATGCTCCAACTAACAAATGATCAAGTTCAAAGTGTTGGTGGTAAGAGAAGGGAAAGATGGTCCCATTGGCTTCTGGATTCTGATGTGGGTATGAGAGGATGGTGATCATGATGAATTTGTTTTTTAAAGGAGAAATGAAAGGGGAATGCTTTTCTTAATATATATATGTTTGTACTGATTTTAGAGAGAGAGGAAGGGAGAGGGAGAGAGAGAGAGGGAGAGAAACATCAATGTGAGAGAGAAACAGCGATCAGTTGCCTCCTATAGGCACCTTGACCTGAGACGCACAACCTTGGCAGGTACCTGACCAGGAATTGAACCAGCGACCTTTCAGTGCACAGGATGATACTCAACCAACTGAGCCACACTGGCCAGGGCCATAATGAATTTGTTTAAACATCCTGACTTTAAGTAGCTCTCTCTAATAAGCTGCCAAGCAGTTTTGTGATAAGCTGGCAAGAACCCTGGACTACAGATGTGGACTTGCAGGCCTCGCCATGGTCTCCCTGCCCCATTTTCCCTTCTCTCCTCAAATTCCCCTTCTGAGCTGCTGCTCCATATGGTTGTGTCATCGAGTTTAGGAGCAAAATATAGGTCTGGATAGAATACATCTCGAAAGTTACACAGTAAGAAAAATAACGAATAAGTAACATTAAGTTTAAAAATAATCATAGTTTTGGATTATAATGCAGAGAGTAAAATAAATACCATGAGTCTCTATGGATAGCAAAAAATGAGAATAAATAAATAAAATAAGTAAGTAGGTACAAATCTTTCTTACAGAAGAAGTTCAAGTATCAACTGTAGAGGGAAGAGGGAGAGAGATCTTCACTCTTAGGACAGAGAGAGAACACAGACATCATGGGACAGACTGCTTCTCGGGGCCCTGCCTCCTGAGCTGGCCCCTCATAACCCCGGGGCCCTGGGGAGGGCTTTGGGGGTCACCTGAGGTAAATGGGAGGCTGGGCACATACCTGATGCTTTCACCTGCATTTCAACTGAAGTTAAAATTCTCTCATTTTCATATATTTCATTTCTGCTTGAGATTCTGTCTCATACCACAAAAAAATGCTTTTGAGCACAACACACATAGTACAACAGTTTGTGTCTAAGTAAATGAAGGCAAGAGGGGGGAAAAACACACTATGAAATCAGATATTTGGATAATACATTACAGAAAGGGTAAGAGGCCTTTAAAAACAAAAGAGATGGAATCGCGGGTCAGCACTCGCAGCGCCCGGAGCCGTGGGGGTGGCGGGCCGTGCAGAGAAACTGGAGCCTCGCGTCAGCCCCGAGGGCCATTTATCAGCGCCGCATTAAGAACAAAAAGGGTTTTTCCTCCTAATTAATCAACTGGGCACAGTGTTCACGTCACGGGGCATTCACTTAGTTCATTACTAATGATTTTACCTCATCACCTTAGAAAACTTTTTGATTAGAATTCAATAATCTTTCCACAAATGATGCTCTCCTAGTGCTGTGTGGACAAAAATATGCCCCCGGCTGACTCAGAGCACCTGCCTTCCAGGGTTTTCAGCCTCGCCGCCGTTCCCTCCCTCTCCCCCGGCTCGGCGAAGGCTAATTGAAATCCTAGACGCATTTGCTTGGTTGAGGCTCCCAGCCACAGAGGCGTCCCAGGGTCCCAGGCACTGTCAGGTGTCGCGGTGTATTACGCGTCCCGCAGCCCGACGTGCGCGGGCTCTTGGTGCCTCTCGTTAGTGACCTTGTCACGGCTGGCTCCCCGTTTCCCTTCGAGGCAGCCAAGAGCCGGGACCCCTTGTCCTGAGCCCTAACTGTTAGGTAGACTCGCCGAAGAGGAGACGCGTCCTCCCCCTCCTGCGGTTTCCCTGCTCTTCTCGGCGTGAGCCCCGCCGTCACCCGCCCCGCGCCCTGCAAGGCCGCCTCGGGCTCTGCCCACCCCGGGCCCCGGGCCCTGTTGGCAGCCAGCTTCCCGGGGCGGCCAGGGGCACGGGCGGAGGGGGCAGGAGGCGCGTTTTTTGGAATTTGCCTTCCTGGCCGTGAGGCCCCGGCAGCCGCGGGCTCCCACCTGTCTTCCCTTTGCTTGTCTTGTGATGTCGGGTCTGGTTGCTCTAATCCTCTGAGTAACTTACGCAAAATGTGCTGTGTCCTTAAGGCCCAAGCACAGCAGCCCGGTCCCCTGTGCCTTTCAACACCCGTGTCGCTATCTCCCGTGCCAAATCCCCTCTGTTGGAAGTGTGCAATATCATTCCCGCTTTCCTGGCTAGACCGGGACGACACGGCCTTCCACCTTGGGAAACGGACTCACCCGAGCCAAACGGTCCCCAACCTCAGACGGCAACCTGACTAGAGAGTTCCAAGCCTGGAACGAACTTCACACCCTTTGGGTTTTTCAATTGATAAATTTTGCACCGTTTTTAAAGATTCGTCAAGTCGTACAGAATCGTTCAGCCCCTGAATGGTAGGACTACAACTAAAATTCAATGTTCTGCACGTGCTTTTATTTGAACTTAATTTTTATGTTCAATATGCAGTGAGGATGACTCAGAATAAGTGACGTAAATAAAGGGATTTTTACTGAGAATCGAGTTTCTTCAAGTTCCTCATTTTGTCCATAGTGATTCACTCTCCCAGTTAATTCTCCTTTAAATGGGGCCATGGGGAGCCTTTTGTTTGGAGATCAGATCCCATGGACCCATTCAGCAGAATTCCACAGATGTAAACAGAACTGCGGGGATGAAACCGAGCTGGAAATGAATCCGACTCTCATAATGAACTTCCGACCAAGTGTTTCTACTTCTCATCCACAACCTCCTGACCTGTGCACTTTCCATGCTCAGCAAAGCTCCCTAATTCGCTGCTCATTCAGCAAACTAAGCCCCCGACGTCTTCAATAGGCAGCTCACAGGAGCAGACTGTGTGCAAGTTTTTGATGAGTAAGCCCCATGGAACATATGCTTAATGTTTCAATATTTCAATGCAATTAGTGATGAGTAACTTTTCATGGTAAATTTTATATTTTTGACAGATATATTGAACCTCCCTTCTCTGCAGTTCTGCTATTTTTTTTTTTACCTTGAATACTAATAGCAAAATTATCTTAAAATAATATGTTTAATTGTCAGTAAAGTATACGTGCTTTATTGAAAAAAATAGACCCATTTTAAAAAGTCATTTGAGGGTCTTTATCACGTAGTTGAAAGAAAAAAATAAGAGTCTGATCCAAGAAAAGTTGCTCTTATAATTTCTTGTGGATATGGTGGGAGTTTTAGCATACCTTTATTTATTTATGTGCAGAAAGTAAGAAATTATTTTATTCAATCCTGCTCTTCACATAAAAGGCATAGAATGACTGCATCCCAAATCCATGCCAATAACTTAATGCAATTAAGATTTTTAGTTCAGCTTAGTTTTTTGTGTGTTTTAGATTTACCCAAACATGCATTAGATGTAATTCAGGTGAAAACCTTGGTACGTTTCCATGCAAAACACTGACTAGTAAGCATTACTAGTACATTAATTGATCATTGGACAAAATTATTTTTAATAGAGAAGCTGACTGATGCTTCCTTTGTTTCCTAAGGGGTGGAAGGTGCTGGTGGGTGACATGATTCCATAGATCCTGAAACTTGCTCCCATCCACGTGCGGAGCCGTGAGCCTGAGGACGGCGTAAAGGCCTCTCGTTTCAAAGCCGTGGCGTTTCTCTTGTTGCTCAGAAGTGAGGCCCGGAACCCAGAGCCCTTTGTTTTAGCAGAAACTTTAAAGACTCTTTTGATAGACAAAGGCAGACACGGACAAGTACAAAGTGAAGATCTCTGGTTTTGTGCGTAATAAAGAGAAACGACAGCCGACTGCGCTAAAGCGGGAGCGAGATGGGCGGCAGCTGAGGCGGGAAGGGGGGCTCAGGGCCGAAACGGTAGGCCCCAGAGGAGCTGGGCGAGGGGCCAGTTCGATTTAAATCCCAAAGAGCGGGGTGACCCCAGCTAGCACTTGGATTGTACAAATGCAGAGCCACCCAAGAAAGACTTGTCAGTACATATAGATGCATATGTAACGAGAAAGTAATGTTCTAAGAGTCTGAATGTAAAAAATGCATGTACTTCTCTCCGCATTTAATTGCTAATTTGAGTTTACATGTTAAAAATCATTTTCCCTCAGAATTTTGAAGGAGTCGTTGCAGTGATTTCCTCCTAAAAAGAAATCATGTCTCACACATCAGCCCTTCCTCAGGGGCCAGCTTGTGCCCCGGGAGCGCAGAGGACGGGGCGGCCTGCGGCGGGGCCGTCGCAAGGCTGCGGGGGGCTGGGCCTCCGTCCTGAGCGGGCCTCACCGGCGGGCCGTTCGTTCGGAAGGGCCGCTGGCTGCTCCTGCGTCGTCATTTATTCCCCCGCAGCCCGCCACGTCTCTCCCCGACCCTCCACATTCCCTGACGTTTCCCACGTTCTTTCATCTCTTGCATCGTCCGTGCGGGGGGCCGGCTCCTCAGCTTGATCTTGCGAATCCCCCGTCCGTCATTCTGTTATTAGGGCCACCGTTTCTTTCCTCTCTTATCTGTTTCTCTTTTCCAGAAACTATTTCGTGATGTTTAACTGCTCCCTCTTCCGAACAACAGATCTAGGGTTTACGGGTATAACAACTTCTGGAATCGAAATCTGGTCACCTAGGCTCATCCCTGACCGGGGAGCCCGAGGGCCACGTCGGAATGGAAGGTTGTAAACCTAACACCTCACACAGCGGCCTGTGGACACGAGGAACCAAGTCCTAAGGCCTCCCAACCCTCCCCCAGGCCCTAGCGCTTCTGCTTGTCCCACTTATGCTTGTTCTAGGATGTGGGAGGGTGTTGTTCGGGGAAGAACAGGCATTGCTCCAGACACATCTGTTTCTGGAATTGGCTCTAACAGACTGAGCCCCTGTGGGTGTTTTCAGCCCTGGTCTCCCTCTGAGCTGACAGCTTATGTCTAAGACTTTCAGAGCCTAAATAAGAAAATCAGGTATTTACGGAGAAGTTTGGAATAGCCGCAGGGACATGTAATCCAAGACTGTCGGAGATAGATAGGTGGTTTCAGATGTTAGTAGGAACATCACATGCGGGGGGTGGGGGGGGGGAATAGACAGTAAATGCAGAGCGGGAAGATCATGAGAAATTCAGAGACCTGGGAAAGCTACAGCGAGTAGATAACATGTTTTGGAGGCTGTTTCCAAAACCTTTCTCGTGCAAGTAGATTGAACACCGATCCATTACTAAAAGTTCTTTAGGGATAAGACATTTAACCTTTACCCACTGTTCAAGACTATGAAGAAATGTGAACTCAGCTCCTCACTTTTAGTGAATGACCTTAAACCAGAAATAAGGGATTAAATATACAAACAAATGCTAGAATGTTAAAAACAAACAAACAAACAAAGAAAACACACCTATGTTGTCAATCTCCTCACACAGCATTTCCATAGAATTTTAGAACAAAATCAAAATAAACAAACAAACAAAACGACTTCCAATATACTGATGTCCTTACAGACATAGTACTAGATGCTTCCACCTTGGTCATTAAGTACCAGTAGAGGGAAAATGCTGAATAAAAATACCTGTAAATAATATAAACAAAAAGGACATTGAAAAACAAGTGTCCAACACTAGGTGAAAATCTGAAGGGAAAAAATGAAAGGGCAGATTAATGAGGATTTATGTTTAAGGTGATTCATGAGGTTAATCTTCCCCTGAGAAGGAATCACAGTCCTATTTGCTATTTTACTGTTGAACTTATAAGAAGAAATCTAAGTATTAAAAGACAACCTTGCAGAAATGTTATTGAAACAAGTACTACAATACGGGCTCTCCCTCAGCACCAGTGGCTACTGAGCCTTGTCCCACGACTGTCCCCACCAGGCCCTTTAACAGCAATTCTTTGCTCTTGTGGCATCCCTTCTGCTAGGTTAGTGGTTTGCAATCTACTAGCCAAACAGATTCTCCAAAACAGATGCTCCTCCAATGGCATTTTTTTTTTTTTTTTAGATCCTTGAGGGCTCTCCTAGTCATAACCAACTTACAGCTCATGTAGACATCAAATTTCTCATATCTCTGTGTCCCAATTAAGTGCCACTTAAAGATCTCCACAAGGTGTGAGTCATGCTGTGGGGGGAAAACACTATTTTACATTCAGTCCTGTCTAAGGCTACATGCATGTTTTATTGTTACAGATCTTCGCTTCGCTCTCCAGGTTTCTGTAGGTCATCGTAATCAAGGACTGACTTTTTTTATGAAGTTCAACAATCCACCTCAACGGTGCTGTCTCTGAGGTTCACTGAGGCTCCTCTTTTTCGCAGGTTGTTAACCAGGGCTGTAGGGGATCTTAAATTTCCCTGTGATCCCACCCTTACATAATGCGGGAATAAGTTTCTGCTGTATTCTAAAGACCAAACGACCCCTACGATATACTGTTTATCTCAATATAGGTTTTGAAGAAGATGTAAATTTTGTAGGAATGAATACATTCTGGAGTCATAGTTAATCCTTGCTGTGGTCTGAAGGTTTGTGCCTCCAGGGAATTCATACGTGTAAATCCTAATCCCCAAGGCGATGGTATGAAGACAGAGGGTCCTGGGGAAGTGATGAGGCCATGAAAACAGAGCCCTTGTGAATCGGATTAGTACTCTCACTGACAAGAGCACAGGGGCTCCCAGCCCCTTCCCTTGTGTGGACATAAAGAGAAACCTGCAGCCGGAAGCAGGCCCCGCCCGCCCAGGCTGGCCGGCTGCTCGTGGGCCTCCACTGCCTCTGGGCCACCAAGCCTGTGGGATTCGGTTACACAGCGGCCGGAACAGAGACAATCCCGAAGAGTCAATATCTCCATTCTGATCAATTGTAAGCCACTCAAAACACTTTTAGGCTACTTACTAATAAGCCATTAAGAGCTTTTCTAGTTTTCTCAATGGCTATTGAAAGCAAAGTCTTTCCCATTTTTCCATAATTGCCACATATAACTGACATTACAATTCTTGGTGATTGAATCTCCCCGTCGGGACCTAAATGAGAATGGTATTTTGCGATTTAAAATATCAGGCCTTCAGCATCCCCCCACACTGCCCTTCCTCATTATAATAAATTTTTATACCTATTTCTACAGGATCTAACTGGAAAAATCTTAATTCTGACTTAACTTCAAAAAAATTTTGATACACGAGTTTCTTACTTTAGAGTTTTTTTTTCTTTCTTAGATCTAGAAGAAAAATCCTGTTTACCTATCTAGGGGTATCTTGGCAGCAGACAAGCAAGTGAAGGTTTGTACTGATCTGATTTTTTTTTAAAAAAAAAAACACGTCTTTATTAATTTCAGAGAGAGGAAAAGAGGGGGCGAGAGAGAGAGAAAGAAACATCAATGATGAGAGAGTCATTGATCGGCTGCCTAGCCCGCAAACCGGGCATGTGCCCTGACCGGGAATCGAACCCTGATCGCCTGGATCCTAGGTCAATGCTCAACCGCTGAGCCACACCCGGCTGGGCTGTACTGATGTGATTTTAAGATGCCCCTTCAGCACTGTGACCCCCTATGCTATATAATCCCGACTGCTTACTGACATTTTGCCACATTTTTCGGGATGCAGCTTTAGCTCCTACGGAGTTTTAATACTGTATTTTCCATACATTTCTATCCATTGTGATAATACCTTAAATTCTGCTACTCTCCTCTCTTTATCTGGAGAAACCCATGACTCTCTCCTCTGATTGAGAATGGACTAAGCCTTGACCAGATTTATTAGACATCTCCTACAAACCCCAGATTTAATCTTGTTTGTTGACAGGTCATATCTTAAGACTGAAATAGGAAACACTCAGGCTAGATATGCCTTAACAGATTTCCATCCATCCCCGGAGTAGGAACCTGGGCCACAGTAAAATCTGTTTATGTGGCAGAACCTCTCTCTTTCAGCACAGGCTGCTGAGAAAAGGCGTACTGTAAACCCAGATAACAACATTATTTCCTTGACTTTATTCTTAATTACTTCTGTATTTCTAAATATATTGCTCAGTTTTTGCCTCCTTTAAAACTTTATATGGATGATGTTTGGTTGGTGTGGCTCCGTTGGTTGGACTCTGTCCCCTGCACCAAGAGGTTGCGGGTGCGATTCCTGTTCAGGGAACACGGCTGGGCTGTGGGCTCAGGCCCCCGTGAGGGGCGCCCAGGAGGCAGCCAACTGATGTCTCTCTCTCATCGACGTTTCTATCTCTCTCTGCCTCTCCCTTCCCCTCTCTCTCTAAAAACAAATCAATGAAACCATTAAAAGGAAACTTTATATAAATGAAACTGTGACCTACAGTTATCCTGCGACGGGTGTCTTCTGCTCAGTGCCAGACTTACCATATTTATTCATTGATGCTTTTGGAGGTTGTTCATCAGTTGACACTCTTGTTCAGCATTTCAATGCGCAAAGCAAAACTTATTACTCAATCTTAACATTAACGCACATGCATTTGCATTGTTTGGGCCATTATGAAAAATCTTACTTTAAACCATAAAGACACGTACACACAAAATTAGAGATGGTCATAGACTTAAAGTCAAATGTAAAAATATAATTCTTCTAGAAAAAGATGGAAGGTGTCTCTGTAACCCAGAAATAGGAAAAAAGTTATTAAACAGGACATAAAAGCCATAAACCATAGGATGTATTAAAGGTAAATTAGCCATAAGAATGGGAACCAATTATTAAAACATCAAAGAAAAAAATGATAAACGACAGTATAGTAATATTAATAATATTACTTATGAAAATGTCCTTTAAGTGTTCACAAAGATTTCCTCTCTTGACCAAGATGGAACAACAAAGACAAGATTGACCCTCTTTCCTGATTAAAAAAAATAATAATAATACTGGGCAAAATATTCCCTATCTTGCACCAGATGGAGACAGGTAGGCAGATAAGGGACAGATCGAAGCGGATGTGGAGAGATAGACGCACCCAACAAGGCCAAGCCTTGTGCTTAAAAGCTGAGTTTCCAGGATGCCCTCAACCCTCCTGCGTGAGGTGCCCTTGGCTGTAGCCCCGAAAGGAGGTCCTGGTTCCTCTACCCGCCGCGCTTCTGCCACCAGAGCCAGCGAGGACCCTCGGCTTCTGCTGTCGTCTCGCAGGATGTGCGGGGCGCGTCTCCTGCCCCGTTAACATTCTCCTCAAATCCTTCCCTCTTGCCGTGTCTTCGATATTTTTTGTCGTCCAGACACAGGACGTCAGTGTCCCCCCAGTGGCCCCTGAGTCATTTTCGGAATCGGCAGCAAGAGTGCCCCCGAGGAAGTGAAACCCTCCCGGGGCGATGGGGCCCCGGGGCCCTTGAGACTCTGCCGTGTTCCCGCCGTGCGGATTCCACAGCGAGACGGGAGGACGCGTGCCCCTCGTGGGTCGGAGCAGCCGGAACGCAGCCCGGGCTCCGGGGGCTGTAGGGGAGCGCAGCGCCCAGCTGCCCTCGACGGTTTCTCCCCAGCGCGGCCTGAGGCTCGGGCCCTGGAGCCCGGCCGCTCCCGCAGCCCTGTCCCTGGGAGACGCCAATTAGCTCGAAAGCAAACGGTACCAAAGCAAGCGCTGCACTTAGAAAAACCCTGATCAAAAAGAATTGTTAGCTGGAAGCAAACACGAGCCTAACTTCCCCGGGGCTCCACGTTTCACCCTGCTCAGGAGCAGAAACCCTGTACCCGAGCCCGTCGTGAGGGACCCGCCTAATGAGGAAACTCGGTGCGCATGTGATGGTGCTGATGCTGCAAATAGGACTAAGGACCTTGGGGCAAAAATTCAGAACATGCCAGTCTGGGAAAGACTTTTTAAAAATATTGGAGTCACTGATGAAATGACTCGGGGACAGAGAAGATAGATGGACCGTCAAGTAGCTTTGTCCAAATAGACCCCAGCAAAGGGTATTTGCAATTTCTATTCCATCATCCGCATCCTCCAGGGCATCAATTAAAACCATTTTAATCTGTTTTAATTTCAGTACCGCTCTCCCATTTATTTACAGAGATTCAAATGCCACAAGCTCGTTGGAAAGCAACTATTTTGTCAAAAATTCAATCAGATTGGGAGAGTGTGGAATGATGCTAAATCCCTGGAGATCAGGTCAGGGTTGAAGCGCGGCTCTCCGGGGGCCGGGAGTGAGCCTGAACCCATAACAACTCGTTGGCTTCCCACAGACAGAGCCCTGGCCTCCAGCTGCCGCCGGTCGTTGATGTCCTTTGGCCTCTGACACGCCTGCGCCAGGCACAGGACAAAGGCGGGGAGAGGCCAGTTCCTCCCAAACCACTTTAGGAAAAGCAATCTGCTGCATTTGATTCACTGGCGGCAGCGAAGCTTGTCATTTCTTTTTATATTAAAAAGGTAGAATTTGTAGGTCCCTGTATTTTATTTGTGGAGGGAAAACATAAGTGAATTCACTTATCTTTATCTAAAGCAGGTTTTGCTGATTTTGATGAAGGTCAAAAGTAACATTTTGGAGTTAAGTGATCTGCCTCTAATGACGAATTTCTAGAAATATTTATCCTGATTGTTAGAATAACAGACAATACAGCTGTTGGCACAACTTAGTGACCTAAAGCTAAAGTTTCAAAAAGACCATCTGTATGTATGAAACGGAAATAAAGATACCTCCAGGAAGGCAACCGAGCACATGCTGCGGGCAACGCGTTTATTTTACAGCCTCGCTTTGTTCCAAAGGCAGGAACGCAGCCCCGGTGCCTCCCACCGCCTGCGATGCCCCACGAGGCCTCCTCTGTGCCCCGCGCCTGAAATGCGAAGGCACTGCCAGGGCTCCTGCGGAGGGCGAGTGTCAGCCAGAGCGCGACACGGGCGGCTGTCCAAAGACACAAATGCTTCGAGGCAGAGGCGCATGGTCAGCGCCCGCGGGCTCCCCGCCCAGCCCCGCCTTCGTTTGTCCTGTTCCGCTGGTCAGCCTCCCCTAGCTCAGCCCCGAGGGCGGTCCCAGGGCCCTCCCCTGCTCTGGCCTCTCCAGTGGGCGGTTCCCCTGAAGGTGGAATATTCTTTTTGTCCCTAAGTGAAAATGGACAGTTATGAAAATTGGGCATTAATAAATAAAAATTTTTTAAATTATATGGCTAAAGATACATGGTAAAAAAAAACCTCAACATGGTTAATAATTGATTGTAACAATTAACTATTAACCACTAACAAGTATTAATTATATATTATACAAGTGACATTAAATAACATTTAAGCATAACTAAAATAACATTCACTAATGATTATTAATTAATCACCACAATACTTAATGACAAGAAATTTTTATCCAGTCTTATAATGAAAATGCCCGTCTAAGTGACCATTTGAAGCACGGGGGAAATCACACTAGTAGACACAGTAGTAGTACATTAGACAGTAATACTAACGGCATCACTGCCAATCATTTCCCACAGAGTCAAAATGAAACAATTTTGAGGTAAGTCGTAGAATAAAATATTTTTAAGAAAAATAGTTTTAGTACTTTTAATGAACAATTTATTTTAAAGAAGTATTCAGATGAAAGACATGAGAAAATAAATAAATTAGAAAAATGGAAACAATTTATAAAGAAAACTAAAATAGTTCTCGGTGAGTTCTCCATTTTTATTTTACTCCAAATTCTCTCCCTCCTTTCCCCTGAGTCATTTCTAGATTTCTCTCTTCAGAATCACTAATTCTGTCTTCTCTCTGGGGTGCCCTATTTAGTCAAGATCTAATTCGTAGTGAATTAAAACTTTTTAGTTCAAGTTTACTGAGATTTTCAAAACTTTCCGAGCTTGCTAGTTATTTTAAAACCACACATTTTCACAAGATTTTGTGAAGTAAGACTTTTCTATGTTTCCACTCAACTCTAAGACCCATCCTACATGCCACCTTCTCTGGACTCACGCTATGTGGGGTCTTTTTGTTTGTTTAAGAAACATCATTTAAGACAAATAAAGTAACAAAAACAAAAAACCCACTTACCATGTTGCTACGAAGCATGACCTCTATACGCCTGACAGGAAGATCCAAGATTAACTAGCAGTAAGGAAATTCTCTATGGTCTGTTGCCAGCATGAAAACCCAGGATTGTCTAACTGTAACTTGAAAAAATACATGAAGATATGACAGCTCTTTCCATGTTAAGTTATAGATTGAGTTCATTTCTAATTAAAAGCCTAATGAGATACTTTATCTAACCTGACAAAAAGATTCTAACATCCATTAATAAAATAAATGCATAAGACTACTTAATATACTTTGAAATAAAAAGAGTGGAAATGAAGAAATAAAGTTCTTACCAGGTATTAGAACCTAGCATATATCAGGAATAATAAAACTTGCACAGAGAGAACATAAAACTCAGAGAAAAAACATTGAAATAATGTAGAATAGAAACCGAGGATGATACATTTACAGGTATGGAATGAACCTTCAACAGAGAAAACACTTCAAGGCAATACCCTGTAATTTTTCTTGAAATAGGTGGAGTGCAATGCAATGCAGAAATACAGAGCGATGCAGAAATACAGTGTGATGCAGAAATACAGAGCAATGCAGAAATACAGAGCGATGCAGAAATACAGAGCAATGCAGAAATACAGAGCAATACAGAAATACACTGCAATGCAGAAATACAGTGTGATGCAGAAATACAGAGCGATGCAGAAATACAGAGCGATGCAGAAATACAGAGCAATGCAGAAATACAGAGCAATACAGAAATACACTGCAATGCAGAAATACAGAGCAATGCAGAAATACAGAGCGATGCAGAAATACAGAGCGATGCAGAAATACAGAGCAATGCAGAAATACAGAGCGATGCAGAAATACAGAGCGATGCAGAATGCAAAGTTATACCTACCCTCTATCTATTCATATTGTCTGTCTGTCTGTCTACCTATCTATCCTATCTACCGGTTTCTGTCTACTTTGAGTATGTGAATTATCTGTCCTTTGCACACTCAGCCTGTTACACTCCAAAGAAATGCATCCCTGCGTTTCTAATGGGCCTGCTGCAAAGCGACGAGCCCCTATTGTAAACGTAAAGTCGCTCTTCCTTAAATAACTGCATGTTCAAACCACAGTGAGGTCTCCCTTCGACCAGCCCTTCGGCACCCAGCCCCTTGATGGGCTCGGGACACAGTTGGCCTGGAAACCGCACGAGGCAGTTCTCTGAACTCAGAGGGTGCGTTTCCTTTGGCCGCACGATTCTGTCCCTCGCTCTGTGTTGAACCCCCTGTGTCATGCCTCGTTCTCCACAGAGCCGACACCCCGCCAGCACACGTCGGGATGTCCTTGCCCATTGCTCTGGTTAATTTTTGTCCTGGCTAATGGGCACCTGCACCATACAAGGGGCCACACCTCATGAATTGCTCAGCCGGGTGTAGTCACATCTCTTAAAAACAGTTTTCACTGCTTTTTATATGGAGAAGTTGAACCATTTGCATTTATTGTCTTACTATTTTCTTCTTTAATCTTGTCATTTTCACAGAATTTATGAAACGTTTTTGTTAACTTTTTTCCCTATTTCCTTGGCTCTCTATATTTCAGGCTTTCAGCCATATTTATTTTTATTTTTTTAGAGATTCCACAATTTTCATCCCAGAGAACTCCATCCTCTGGATCACACTTTAGAAAATGTTTCTATGTTAAATATTCATGCAGTTTGCATATGTGATTCTAGTTACTTCTTCCCAAAGACAATCTTTAAGAGGCAATATAGGAAGGATTTCGTGATAGAGAAAATAGAAATGTGTGGGCTGGTGGCCAGAGAAAGACGGACCCTCTGAGCTCAGAGAGCCTCGGTGCGGTTCCCAGGCCAGCAGCGCAGGAGTCCGTCAAGGGCCTGGGCCCTGACGGGCTGGTGAAAGGGAGACCTCACTGTGGTTGAATATGCAGTTATTTAAGAAAGAGGGATTTTACATTTACAATAGCTACTTGTCATTTCATATCTGTGAATCCTGTAAAATGCCTGATTTTATCATTTGCCCTTTTCTTTGGTATTTAGCTTATTTAGCTGTTTCTACAGTTGATTGTAAGGGTTTTACGTGCATTAAGATTTAAACTTTTATCTGTCCTATGAGTTGCCAATGATGTTCTCATTTCTGCACTTATCACTGGAATCTGTGTCTATTTTTATAAATTGTGCCTAGCCAAATGTACCAACCATCCTTTTCTTAATTAAGGTTTGAAATTTTATTCACATAAAATTTAGAAAGATAAATATTCTGTGAGTTTTAATACATTAATGAAATTTTATGGAACGTTATGTGAATAATAATTTCCCTTTAAATTTAAATAAAAATTGTGTCTGTCTACTGGCAAGAAGAATTTGAGATTCATTCTGATTTATAATACTATAAAATAGTAGCAATAAAAATGATAATTATAGTAATCATAGCTACCATTTATTTATAATGGAGCAGATATTAGGCTAGGAGCTTTTATAACATATATTTTAATGAAAGAAATAACCCAATAAGATATATATTATTGCCAACATTACACAGTTATAGGAATTTGAGTCTGATTAAAATCTTTACTAAATTTAATGGAAAAACTAGGATTAAAAAAATAATAAACTACTTGATTACTGAACCTATTCTTTAAACTCCTACTTTATGACATAAATCTTAATTTTTAATTAAATTTTAAAATGTACTTGTGTTCATTATAGGTATCTAAGGTGACACACGTATTGCAACTTGTTTCAAATTAATTTGGTAATTTTTTTACTTGTTAAAAAATTTCCATGAAACACACTGATCCAAATTCCATTATTAACAGGCACGAAGTGTGTGCCAAATATTAGTCTATTTAGTAAATATTTATAGAAGGCTAGGCCCTGGATATACAGTGACTGAGGAAAAATATATATAAAAAATTGCATAAACAAATGCCCACTTGGCTCAGGGGACACCCTTCCCATTTGCAGGAGACGCTGGCTAATGGATGGAGTGAGAATAAAAGGCTCGGTGGGCTCCGGGGAAATTCCTCCTTGATGGTCCAGACCAAGGTCCCCAGGCCGTGGTCACCGCAGCTCTCGGACACCCAGCTTTGGGCTCCAGTCTACACCCCGAAAACCAAATGCTGGCCCCGGGCCAGGTGAGGCCCCTTGGGACCAGTTCCAGCTAAAACATCGTGACCACGAGCAAAACGTGTCTTTGCCAAAGCAGAGAATGTAACAGCGGGTGTGAGACCCTGGGTGCTTCTCTCCGGCGGAACTCAGGCCCCGGGGGGTTAGGGCCGAGCCTCCGCGGGTGGCAGCCGGACAGTGGCCGCGGGCCCCTGACGCCGCCCGGCCCGACGGCTAAACCCGCGGGCCTGTGCCGGACGGTCGGTGTCATCCCCAAGCTCTTCTCCTTCCCAAACTCATTCTGCTTGTGTTCCCTGGCCCGCTGCGGAGGCGGGGCTCCAGGGGGACGTGGCTCAGGGCAGACGTGTGTCCCCAGCGTGCGCGTGTGTGTGCGTGTGACATGATGCTTAGCGATGGAACCGTAGACTATGCGGCTGTGAAGGATGGGGAGAATGTCTGGCAGCTCATCACATTTTCTCTGCGGAACAAAATCACACATCATGCAATGAAATATCCCTTCAGACTCTCTTAGAAGGACCTCGACTCTGATATAAAATATATAAACTATACATGCCTTTGATTCAGCACTTTCAGAGAATGGGACGCAAGGCAGGCTCCCGCTTCGGATGTGAGGTGGGAGAGGGGGGACTGTCCTGTGAGAGGGCAGGCTGGACCCCCCGGGCCAGAAGCCCTGCTCCTGGCGAATGCTGTCGGGCTCCCCCACAGTGGTCTGCATGTCCAGGTCCAAACGTAACTAGCGATGGTATTTTTCACTGTTTTCCCCACACTTTCCCTCTACCCCAAACAAGCCCCGGCTCCCCAAAATGAGTGCGAATCCTTCCTGCAGAGCTCCTGCCCTGCCTGAGGGGGCGGCTGGGATGGAGTCGCCAGCACCGCCTCTCAGCACCCAGCCCCCCGCCCTGCAGGGCCGTCCCCCTAATGTTCCGGGACAGAGGGGGTGCACGGCCTCCCTGCAGGTGGGGACAGCCCAGGCCTAAGGACACGAATTGGAAAGCCAAGGGCGCTCGCGAACGGATCTTAGGAAGCCGTGACGGCTCAGTGGAGTGATTTATTTACTTACTTTTTACAACAAGTTTTATTTCAATGCACTTTCTAAATAGCAGTAGGGAGGGCCTTTGTTAAAACCCCAGACTCGGGGTAACGGGACACGTGGAGTCTTTTAGTGCTAAGCATACGCTTTCAAATAGCCTGCGCGTTGCTTAATATCCAGGAAAACACCAAGTTTTACTGTTGAAATAAAGCTCGAACGTGGTTTTTGAGAAGACATTTGGATTTGCAATCTCTGTCCTTAAGAAAAACATTCATCCCATAATATAAGTTTTAATATAACATCACAGGGAGTGTACACAGGGAACTGTTCAGAATCCTTAGGCTTTAATTAGTATTTGGATAGGACGGTTAAGATATGTTTTGAAACAAAAACAAATATAACTTCCGCAGTTCTATGTAGTAAGGTGCACCATGCTCTCCTCTTTGTAAAATACTTAGATTTTTATTTTTCAGAGTGTAAAGAGAAAGTAAAGCTTAGTTTATTTCCTCCCATGTGTTTCTTTTCTTGGGGAGAATTTACAGTGCTTGAAAGGATCAATATCCCTTGCAACAAAAATCCTGTATTTATCCAGAGGACAGGAGCAGAAAGAAACAATACGTAAGAAGTGTCACTGTGAGGCTCAACCCCGCTTTCCAGGAGGGACCTCAGGCAGGGCTCGCCTTGGGCAAAATTGTGAGGCCACCCAGCCCTGTGCCTGGTGCCCCTGAGCCCCTGGGAAGGCTCCCTTGCTCCCCGCTCACCCAGACCAGACTCCGAAGGGGGACTCTTGGCAATCCAGGCGTCCTTTCTTCCAGTCTGTGCTCTGAACCCCTGTCCAGTTCCCTGCACCGCCTTCAAAACCTCTGACCGAGGGCCTAAGGACCATGACTCATGAATAGTTGGAGTCATCTCTGGTAGAAAATTCCTAAATCTCTGTAAAGCCCTGAGAAGTAATTATCACTTGGTGGTTTTTAGAAAGTTTAAAAAAAGAAAAGAAACACTCAAAAGAATTGCTGTAAATCAGACCCCATCTGACGGAGGGAGGGCGGATGACCTCCTGGGTGGGAAGCCGCACTCGTCTCTCTTTTCGCCCTGAGATAGTCTCCATCCAATATGACATCCCTGGTGATTCCCTGTGCTTCCTTTTATCTTAGTAACTTAATAGGTGTGCAGGCAGATTTTAAAATCTGTTCCCTCGTCAGTGCCCAAGTAATTTTGGGAAACCAAATTACATTAAATAGAATTAAACTAGTTTCTTTACTGCAGAAATTTTTAGATGATTCAAAAGAATCATCTGCTCTGCAAAGAAAACATATCAGGAGACAGTGAACAAAATTCATTGACAAAGATATTCACGTGTGTGTGAATGTGTATGTCATCAATCTCTCTCATAAATAATATCCTATGGACCAAGCTCTAGGCAGGTGAAGAGAGATTTTTAAGAATTCTTTTCCATCCTCACATTTGCTTTTTGTGACCTGTGCTGTCTTGATTTGCTAACATCCTGATGATGAAAGTGTCAGAAAACTTGCGACTCTAGCAATGTCCCCTCCAGCAGGACCTCAGGTGGTCCTTGACCCAGGCGATGGTTTTCCAGTGAGGACTGGGCACAACTAAGTCGCCCAGAAAACCCAAGGCTGACCAGGGAGTCACACACGAGCCTTGAGAACAGACGTCCCTGTGTTGGAGTGACGCGCGTGTCTTGGACGCGCCTCTGCTGCCTTCCTTGACGATGGCGTCTCTGTTGACGGTGGCGTCAGGGTTGTTCGGGGGCTGGAGTCGGGGTAGAGGGCGGAGAATGAGGCGGATGCTTATGGATTTCCCCCCACGAATGTTCCCGCCTTTGTTGGGCTCGGAACAGCAGAGTTGACCACCAGTTTTCGGGTATTGGAGGCATGAACAGAAGAGCACCCGAGGACCCAGGGCACCAGGCCGGCCTCTGTCTTCGGGCCATCGCTTTGGATCCCCAGGGAGATTGTGATTAGAAACCCAAGCAGGGCTGTACCAAGAGTAGCAAAGATTGAATTTCCAGATTCAACCAGAAATGCAAAACAGAGACTTCCGTTTGGCACATGGGACAATCTTGTATTTTTCCAATAGCACACGACATCACCAGTGCGACTCTGCCACCGTTCTTGGTACCTCGGCTTGTGTCGTGCTCTGTAGCTGTAATGGAAATTAAGGACAAGTATCCCAATCTGTCGATGCAAAGACATTAGGCAGGAACAGGCTGACAGGCCAACGAGCTTCTTGAAATGTTAGACATGAGGATAGCTTTGAACTTTGAATAAACCAATTAAGTCTGACTTTGTTCTATTTGGTGGCAGGCAGGAAAAACCTTCAGATGCGGTAATCAGAGATAATATCTACTTAACATTTAAATATGTACTGGGTTTGATTGGAGACAATAAGATGTCCTCTGGAAAGCAACCCTAAGTCGTGTTTATAGATTCTGTAGCGTTTACAGTCATGCAGATAAAGAACATCACAGATATAATGTAAGTAAGCCTCTCTTTTAAGGACAAATGAAATTAAAAGTATGATACCACAACCTCAGCAACTGTGCATGCAGGAGAGGCTCGTCTAGATAGAAAGTGCTGAAATTGGCCTCTTTTTATCAACAGCAGCAAAATCTTTTACTAATTAAAGAAAACTAGACGGAATTGCAAAATTTTAAACTTACCTACATCTTTAGGAATATCTGTCTAGCTAGAGAGCAACCATGCGTTTTATCTCATGACAACTATTCCCCACGCCCTTTAAAGGGGGCACAATGTCCGTTAATGATGTATTGTCCCTGTTCCCGAGAAGTTCCCGGTCAGTGAGGTTAGTAAGGAGTTAGGCAGTTACCCACGGCAAACAAGGCCTCTGCCGCGTGCCTTGTTGGGGTAAGACCATGGGCCCCACCACGTGCCAGCTGGGTAGCCACGCTGATCTTTCAGTCTTTCACCTGGATAACAGGGACATTTTACCTGTTGTATGTGTTGGAAAGTTCAGATTAGAAAACCGTGTGTGCGTGTGCGTGTGCATGTGTGTGTGTGCGTGTACATACGATATATCACACACAGGTGATGTTGGACATGCCGCCTCCAGAACAATGAGAAGCCCATTCTGCGCAGTCGCCCGGCTGTCTGATCTGGTGGGGCGGTCAGAGCGGACTGGCACAGCCGCCCGGCCCAGCCCGGGTTCAGCAGCGGCCATCCATCAGCGGAAACACTGCAGAGCCTCATTGCAAAGAGACAGGGGGAACTGTGATGACTTTTGAAAACAGTGTGCCAAAGAAGCTAAGGCAACCCTGTGGCTTCTGCTCTGTTGTGTAGGTGGCTCACATTAAACTTTGGTTGCCAGGGGATCCGTTTCAAAGGCAGAGCTTGTGAGAAATAAACCCTGTTTTTTCAAATTCCCTAGCAGATGTTGATGAGCTGCATGCTGCAATCGGAAGAACCACAGAGGCCGGTCTGGCCAGGACGCTGGTGGTAGTCAGGGGGCTGACCCTGGGCACTGGCCATGAGTGGCATGGACCTAAGGGAGTGCCCCCGGCCTTCCTAGCCCATTACGTCACTACTGATGGGCTGAGATCACCACGAAATATGCTCAATCCCCACACCCCGTCCACCTCAGACCACCACCAAAGTCTTCCCATTTTCCTTGGCTCAAATGGCCAAAGGCATTATCATTGTTTCCTAGGCTCTGGAGACCCTTTGCCGTGCAGGACCCCTTCCCCAGACCTCTCTGACGTTATTTGTGTGTGCGTGTGTGTGCATGCGTGCATGTGCATGCGTGTGCGTGTGTGTGCGAGCGCTTCCCCGGCCCACTGTGTCCCCTGCGCTCACAGCAGGCCCCCCCTCCTGGGGCGTTGAGCTCAGCGCTGTCCTTGCCTGAGCTCTGGTCGTCCCCGTGGCTTCCTGGTTCGTTCTCTCGCTGCTTCTGTCTGTATCCAAAGGCCACTTTCTAATGGGTCCTTCGTGACTACATGGTGACCGCTCCTTGCACCCCCCCCGTGCACCCCTTCCCCTTCCTTGGTTTAGTTTCCTTCATAAGTGCGCCAACCATAGCAATACCCCATATTTTAAGTTTACACGGTCACCGTCCGCCTCGCCTGCTTTGGAATGTAACGTCACAAAAGCAGACACTTTACCTGAGATACTTAATGCTGAATCCCCTATAAAGTAGATTTTAGTAACTCCAAAGGCATGCCTGGTTATCGAAACCAACTCTAACCAGCTTTAGTATCAAATATCTTCCCAGATGGCGAGATCTGGAAAAGTATTTGGGTTAGTTTCTATTATAATTTTGAAATTTTTATATAAGCACTTACTTGTTCAGGCCACTTAAACAGAGCTCTTCTACGAGTACAAACTACCGTTCAGAGGTGGAAAATGCCCCAACACGCAAGCACAGAGAGATGCAAAGAGACCTCCTAGTCTTTGCTTTAAACTTTTAACCATGAGATGGGTAATAAGTTAAATTTATCCACTCAGACGGCTAAGCCTTCTTCTTATGAATATTTATGAGAAGACAATTAAGGTTTGCATGTGTTCTTGTCAAGGAGCGTTGGAGCCAAAGCCGCAGTTCATACTTTAAAAAAAAACCCACAAAAACTCATTTCTTTATTTTTCTTCATTCTCAGGAATGAGGGTGTAATAGTAGGTGGACTTTCAGCTTTTTTAACCTGCATTCCTGGTTCCGCGGAGATTTGTAAGATAAAGCAGTTGCTCTCAATTCCCCCAAGAAACGGGCTGTAACTTAAGTGACCTCATAGGTCGACCTACCTGCCCAACGACGTCACTTCTGATTTGCTTTCTGCCCTCTGGGTCCGTTAGCTTTGGGGAGGGCGTCTTAAAATTCCTATAAGGCTCCGTATCTTCACCTTCTGATTCTGCCAAATTTCTGATCATAAAGGTTATTAATCTTTTGAAATGTCTTGTCAAGCTTCAGCCAGGAGAAACAGCAAATATCTCTGGCGGAATAAAGTAAGTGCCGGGACGCGTGAGGGTCACTGACTTCAGAGCCGTCCTGGAGCCGAGCGCCTGCGGTCCCGGGACGCAGGCACCAGCTGCCCCTGGAGAGGAGGGTCCGTAACCCATTGATCTGGGCTTGGGAGTCTCCGTGGTGACCCAGTAAAGAACCGTGGGCGCCCATGGGCTCATCAGCTCTCCCTCCGAGCTAAGCTTGTGAGATCCTGGGGCAGAGAAAATGTTTTGCAAATGTTGGTTTGGAAGGAAAGGGCCTGCAAACAGCCCGTGTTTCCTGTCCGTGTGCACGCGGCCAACACCTCGGGGCCAACGCGTTCCCTCGTTTCTTCTGGTTGTCGGAACGACGCGCCCCTGTGATTCCATCTCCCTGTGTCCTCTCCCAGTGGGTGTGGAGAGCCTCCCTGCGCAGTGCAACGCCAACTCCCCTAGCCCGGCCCTGAAACCCAGCACCGATGCCGCCCGGACGAGTGGTCCTCAAACAGTTAAGCAGTTTTCAGCGTCCCTGACAGCTCCATGACCCCGGGGAAGGGTCCTATTAAGCAGATGGTTAAACTTCAGTGTCGCCCCCCTGACCGCAATGCCTTCTACGCAGGCCTGTCCTATGTCAAAATGCCTCTTGGGCCCGGCCGGGTGTGGCTCAGCGGTTAAGTGTCAACCTAGGATCCAGGCGATCAGGGTTCGATTCCCGGTCAGGGCACATGCCCGGGTTGTGGGCTGCAGCCGATCAGTGACTCTCTCATCATTGATGTTTCTTCTCTCTCTCTCTCCCTCTCCTTTCCTCTCTCTGAAATCAATAAAGATATATTTAAAAAAAAATACCTCTTGGCTCAAGGCAGAGCGATGTGGTGGTGTTAGGAAGGGTGAGCCACAAGGGGAAAAGGGAGGGAAGCGCCCGCCTGTTAGAAAAGGTGAAGAGGAGGCGCCTCGGCTGCAGCAAAGGGGGGCTGTTTGCAGGTGAAGGGGGAGGACCTGCCTGTCGTCTCCTGAAGGCAAGGGGAGGGGGAGAACCCGGCACCTGGGCGCGCAGCTCTGACTTCCTCCAGGACCCAGATCGTAAAAATAATTGAGACGCATGAGAAGAGAAAAGAAGGGTTTGGGAAAGGAGGTGGAGACCAGACGCTCTTACGATGCCACCGGGGTCGGCACTTCAGCTTTGTTTGGCTCCTGCTGAACTACTTTTCCTTAAGAAGCTACTTAAGAAGCTAAAGTTAAGTGCAAGTTAAATCAGAGGCTGGAGAATCCGCTCAGGGAGTATTTTTATAGCACTTGACTTCCCCAAAGACGGGGAGAAATGTTACGGCCACAGAGAGTCCCCCTCGGATGCGATGCTGAGCTCGAACTCGAGGTCAGTGAAGGCTTGCCACGGCCACGCAGGCCACAGCGTGGCTAACGCAGCAGCCGTTTCAAAGACACGCCTCGTGACCGAGCTACTTTTCCCACATTGCCAATGCTCCGCCTCGCCTCGCTTGCCTTGGGACGCCGGTGCTCTGGGCGACAGCTGCTTCCGGAGACGGAGGCGACCTGCTTGGGTGACAGAGCTCCAGGCCCCGAAGTCCCCACCGAAGGGCCAGACGGCAAGGGTGAGCCCCACAGAACCTTCTTCTGCAAGAGCTCGCGGCTCCTGCAGTGCGACTCCTGCTCTTCCCTCAGGGTTGGGATTAATATTTAAAAAGGTCTATGACCAGGAGATTTTACCATGAGATAGTGTAACGATGGCAAGAACGTGAAACACGGGACGCGAAGGTTCCCAGGGCGCCCTTCGCCTGCAGGGCTGGCGGGGCCGGCGGGGGCGGTCTCCGCAGTTACACCCCGAGCCGAGCGCACCGGCGCCGGGAGCGTGGGCGCCTGCCCCTCACTCCACGGAGGAAGGTGTCTCTCTGCCCTGCCCAGCACTTAGGTTGACCAGAAATTAAGAAGCTCAACTGTTTGAAGGGTCTTCGTGTTTCGCCTCCGTTGCTTCTCAAGTGTCTTCGTTCGCCAGGGAGGCCGTCACTTCTGTCTTTTCTTAAGACCGAGTGGGTGAGGGCACAACACATTAATCACATTCCCCCACTGGAACAACGGTAGAGATGCTTTTCGAGGGAGTTTGCTTGTTATTTTCAACAGCAGATGGACTAATCAGTTTTCCTCCCTCCGTATTCTGTGATTTATGGTTTGTTTGGGCAACGCACTCTGAATTCTACTTCTCATGAGCTAAATTACATTTCTGGACCCTAACAAAGCATTAAATTACATATTAAGGATAAAACCTCTCTCCCTGTTCATGATATCGTGACTCACGCTCACCTTCACTTTGTTATTAAAAAGAAAAAGCTGGGAGTGTGAGCAAAGCGAAAGAGCCGATGCACGCACCTTCCCGGAGCGCGTGTCCTTCAGGGCCCACCGCACCCTGGGCATCTCACTCCCTGCGCAACGCCCCGGAGAGAGGCCCTTAGGCGGCCGACGAGGAGCTGGACGCTGCGTTTGTCCCGCCGGGGTCCTAGCCGGGCTCTCTGAGCGCCGCCGTGTCCGCCTGGCCCTGCCTCATTTCAGGGATGCCAGGGGGGCGAAGGAACAGAGAGGGTGCTCCCCTAACACCCTCAGTACTCAGAGCTTCCCCCGAGTGGGGCCTGAGCGTCATTAAGGAGGCATTAAGCCCGGTCCCTGCAGACCGGGTCTTGCCCTCCCTCCGACCTCCCTCCCTTGGAGGCCTTGCCAAGGTGCTCTCCCCGGACCACTTCAAGGCGGCACCGTCTGAACGATGTCACCCACCCCTGGAGTCCGAGTCCCCGACAGTCACCTTATCCAGGGGAACCCGCTTGCCTTATGCGCCCCAAAGGAAAGAAGCGGGAGACGAACAGCGATCTGTGCAAAACATACCCGGCCCCCGGGAGCACCGGCGCCTTCCTGCCCTGTCGGTTCGCCCCGCGTCCAGCTGTGACTCCACTTCCAACGCTTCCCTGGGATGTCTGTCAATAGTTTCCTTCTGAAACGCCGTCTGCGAAGATCATAAATGAAGCGAGATTATTTCATTGTCACTTACATTCGGTGTGGACACAGCGCTAGCGCAGGCCCGACCGTGTCTCAGGCTCGCACCCCATCCGTGCTATCACGGTGTCTCCACGTGAAATGCAGCTCAGGAGCCTCCTGCGGTTTGTCTATAAAAGAACAGAGCGGAATGTACTCGATCAAATGCAGGGACCTTGGTCAATGATGCGCTATCTAAGTATAATTTATTTCATTTCCTGGCCGTAAGGTTTGCTGCTGTTAGAAGCTGCGGGGCTGCCGAGTCACGGCAACAGCGGTGAGTGCTGCCCGGTGCTCGGGGGAGGCCTCCCCGCGCTGCAGATTTCAAGTTAGCGCCGCTCCCACGGAGACAACGCCGACACGCACCATTTGAAATCAATTAATAACGTCTATGTAATTCTTAGCATAACAGGATGACCAGTATATCTTTATTGGTATTAGCATCGTTACTTATGAGACTCGGTTTTCTTGCCCAAGTTGTGAAAAAAGTCTAGGGAAGATGCAGTGTTCTGTCTGCCACCAGCAGCCACCTGTTGAGTGGAGCCACGGAGTGGCCTACCCAGGCCTCAGGCTGCGTGATGCTGGACAGGACTGTTACCCACGTAAGCATCGCGGGAGGCCTGGGGGCCCCGCCGTCCCAGCTCCCTCGCTGCTCAGTATCCTTTATACAAACTGATAGATGTCCGCGCTCTGCTAACCTAAGCTAGCACAGGCCTGAACACACATTTATATGTAAGTGTAGATCCACACGTCACCTGAGACCCTCTGCGTGTGACTACTGAGTTCATCTTTGTCATTTGATAAATTCGCCTGCATGCCTTTTGCTTTTAGCTTAATATAAAAACATGTCAGACATAATCACACCGATCTTCCAAGTTCCTGCATACCCTAATATGTTTTTCTACCTTTGTCCGTCATAAAAGCGATGCCTTCTTTGTAAAATGTGCCTAAACTCCTCATTTCTTTAGGTCAGTTTGCATTTGGCATCTTTATTAATGTTGCCACCACCCCTCATTTCCTATCAACAGAGAATCTCATTTATTTGAAGCTTGTTTCTTTCATCACATAATTAATTAAGAAGTTAATGGATATCAGGTATATTATAGGCCTCTGACACCTCATTGAACGCCTCCTCCCTGAAGACGCTGTCATTTATCTTAGTCCTTATGAATGGTCTTTGAACTGTAGTTCTTTTTAATGTCAAAACTCATAGTTAACCCACATTAAATTAATTTTTCAAGTGGAACTTCATCCAAAGGTTATAGCATTAATTATTGGTTAAAGTCTTTTATTGTCTTCTAACATCTGGCTTGAGTTTGTTTTTGACTCTCCTCAAATTCCAGACACAGGTGCAGCAATGCAAAAATGCACCAAGCACCTAGTTTCTTAGCTACTATTAGCATTTTTAAAAATTTTATATTTAACGTAATGAGCATTTAACGTAACTTCCCTTCCATCCTAACAGGTTTATTGGAAATCCCCACTACCTCCTCAACTTTACAGAAAGTTGACTCTATCTTAAGCATATCACTTCTTCAATATATTTCCCTTCATATTTATTTAGTTTTATTTTATATTGTGCCTCTTTCACAGGCCTCCTATCTCTGGGCAGCTGGAGTCGAGCTCTTGTTTTCCAGCGCTTCTTCTAGATAACGTGTTTCCTCCTATCGCCCAATTCCAGGCACCCCTGTGTACCACCTCCTTTCTCCTGCAGGAGGTTGTTAAGGTAATGGTCCCCAGTGAACCTTCCCCTTGTGATTTAGTTCCCCCATTTGTATGTGTAGGAGGCAAAAAATTACTTAGTAAACACGCCTTGATATTGTTCCTCCAATCCTGAGGCCCCTAACAACCCCCTTCTCCTTCCCACCCTTCAGGGACTTCCTGTGTCTGTTTGTTGTGTTATGTTCAGGGGTATTTTTTTATTTTTATTTTTATTTTTTAGTTTTAAGAGGAAGATCTGGGAGAAATAAGGCTCGTCGATATTGACCAGAAAGAGAACTCATCACTTCTTTAAAAGGTAACAACATGCCTCTTCTATAACTGAAGTCATTATGACATCAACGTTGGGCCGTGAAGACGTCATAAGGTTTTTGACACCCTGCACATTCATTTTTGCATTTCCCATATGGCTCCCCACATTGTGAGAATTTAGTAAATAATTATAGAATACATTGGTGATAAGTCCTTCTAGTGGTATCTGAATTTTAGAGAATTTACACAGGTTTTTTTCAAATGGAATTTTAATATGTTATTAACGTATTTGGGCAGCAGCTGTAAAACTAGATTTCTACTGATAACTATATTCCCACAAACAATCACAAGAGGAATTCGCCTCGACTCTGAGGGCTTTATCAGCAGCAACATCCGTAACTAGGTTAACACTTGTCATTTTTGGAAGGAGGACGTTGGGGACCAGGCGGGTGGGGACACTGGGGGGACGGAAAGGAGGGAGGTATATGAGGGACAAAGCCAAAGTCGTGAACGTCAGAGTCTGACACGCCCCAAACTGAATCCACCGTCAGTCCTGCCTAACTAACTGTACGCGGCCACTGTATTATGCCTTGCAGTCCAGTTTCTTCATCTGTACGATCAGAATAATAATTTGAAACGCTTTGCACGCAGCAGTGTGGTTCTGGTCCGTCGGTTTTCCAAAGCCCACTCGCACAGGAATTTCTGTGGCACTATGGGGACAACGGTTGTACCCGACGTGCTCTCGCTCCACGGACACCCTCCACCTCCTCCGCCGCTCAGCAGCAGCTGCTGTGGACGCCAGCCCTACAGAGGAGGAGACGTGCAAACGTGAGAGAGCCGCCTAAAGCGGCCAGGGAAACACCAAAAGCCGCAGCCTCTCACACAGCGGGAGAGCTGGACTGAAGGTGTCGGGGACGAGCGAACGTTTTTCGTAAGTTAGGTGAAAAATAATCAATAAAAGGGAGCAGTCTTGGTTCAAATGCCACAGACTTTTATCTTTCTTGGCAAAGTTTTATAGATTTTTAATAGATATTTCTTTACTTGCTGTTTGCTCCTAGGACCACTCCCAGATGTTACAAATGGCTCAGGTTTGGTTTTGTTTGTTTGCTTTTAATACATGCGTGCACAGTTTGCACCATTTCCCGGGGGGGAGCCAGCAGAGCTCCTCGCACCCATCCCACCAGGAGGGGGCTAATTGCCCGGTGCCCAGGAGCGGCGTGGGCACCGTGGGGGAGTCGGTCCCGCCTGCAGCCCCCAGGCTGCCCGAGGGCACGGCCCACTCTCGCTCCCAGTAGGACCAGCTCTAGTTTTGTTTTCCTCCCATCAACATGATGAAGTTGTTCGATTTTGCACCAAAATTGCTAATCAGGCTGATGAACAGCACATTAAATAGAAAAGCATTTCGTTTACAGAGAAGGGATCTAAATTAATGACACGCCAGACACAAGACCTGAAGTTTCCAAATCTAAGTTTTATGTAGCTCGTGTGCAGCAGTTAATGATTTTTATAACAAAGCGCGTTTTAGTCTCTTATACGTCAATTTATCTTTCAACTTACTCACTTACTTGCTAAATAATCTCAGTTCCCCCACGTGTACGTGTCTCATGATAGCCAGCTGCATACGTCACAGAGGCAGACAGATGCCCCATGTATTCCTCATGGGCTCGGTTAGGATCTGTGATTTCTTAATACATTCTCTCCGCCTTCTTTTCTGCTGATGGACTTGTCAAGTTAAAAGTAACCGAGCCTCACGCTGGGTTTTTAGCACCGATTCATATAAGATAATCTCAGCGAATGAGCTCGATCGCTTTACGGTCAAGAACAAAGGAGTCTGGCACCAAGTAGACGCGGACAGTATTGAGCTTCTAAGCGACACTGTGTTCTGAAAAGTATCCGAAGACCTGAAATCTAATATTGAGAAGAACCTTCAGGCAATGAGGAAATAAGTGTAGAAACTGCATACCAATGACTGGAGGCAAATATTTAATCACTTAAATGACAGCTACAAAATATACTATATCTGATATATAGAACCTGACAACATGAATTATTAAACTTTTCCTTCGGGAACCAAAAAGATAGCCCTTTAACGTAGCACCATCATATAATAAATGTATTCGTTTATACGAAGCCTTGTGTGAAGCATCTTGACCCCAAAGACATAACAATTCATAATAGGTATTCAACCCGAAAAACAGATTTGAAATATCTGAACCAACCACAGAATGGGGAGACAAGTTGATCGAAATGTCATAGAGAGTGCCCACAGAAATTCTGAAAGCAAACGGAACTGATGAGGCAATAACCCCAGCAAATACATACACAGCGATTGAGGCAGTGAGCCTGGCGTGGTGTTCCCATAGGAGGAGACACAAGGAGCAACCAGACAGACAAAAAACCTGTGTTTTTTTCAATAAATGGTATTGGAGCCACAGTTTGTCAATGATTAAGAAAGCAAGGTGGACTCAGATGACACTTCTCATACCAGTGCGAATTCCAGAAAGCTCAGGTTCTAATTTCTATAACATATAATTAGCTTTATAGGAAAAAAATAACCAAGTAGAAAACATAAACAGAGTAAGAACACAATTCACCGAACGGGAACTCTAAATGACTCTGAAACATTACTCAGCTCTGCTGATTTTAACTGTGAAGCACATTAAATGTATTTAACAGGTCTTTCTTCACCTACTATATTGGCAAATGTCAGACAGTCTAAGAACATTCTGTTGCTTACCAGATAACTAGCCAATTCCACATCTTTCATCTGGGAGCACAATTTGGAACACAACCTACACGGGGTAATTTGATTTAGGAAAGTAAATAACTCAAGTACTAAAGCTAAGAAAAATCATTCAATTGGTTTATGAAAAACACTTAAATATACCAATAGACACATTGAAATCAGGGGGAAAAATTAGAGTGTGCTTCTGGGGACCAAAATTCTAAATGTCGCATCCTTCGAAGGGTTACCAATGATTTTACCTCTAAGTACTTACCCTACAAATAAAAAGATGGTATATAGAAAAATTATTTTTAGTTATTGTTTAACATTGAAAACTTTGGAAATACCATAATACCCATCATATAGCCTGGTTAAATATATCAAAATGCAATACTATGCAGCATTGGAGAGAATAAAAATGGTTTTAAGTGCTCTTGTACCATGATTTCAAAGACACTTATGCAAATGCATACGCAAGCGATAGACAGTTTATCAGGGGGGCCAAGCTTGTCCCAGCCCTCACATGTCCTCCCCGGCGGAGCGTCAGCAGTGCCTGCCAACTCAGTTCCAAGGAAAGTTGTTTTAAGATCTGCTTTCCAAGCTGTTGTAAACCGTGGTTGTCATATTTCTCTCCTGGCTTTTCTTTCAAGGCAGTTAAGATGTTTTAAAGCATTTTCAAAGCGTGTACCTAGCATACATTCTAAAATTTTATATGTTGTTACATTAAGGGAGTTTTATTGACAAAAGAAGGTTCGTTTTGTGCTTAAAAGGACGCTCATAGCACTTTGGACCTGGGTAGCCATTCGGTATCTTCGTCTAGGTCATGAGTTGCTTTTATCTGCCTGCCCCTTGGAGAGAAGGAGGCGTAGGTTGTTTTGTTTTGTTTTTTGTTGTTGTTTTTTCAGCTGGACTCAATACTTCATTTATCTCCTGCCAGCCCTCTCCTCTAAGGTGCAAGCTCATGCAAACCCGATATATCGGCGTGTGCAGCCGGGTATCCCATGGGCATTTCAAATACAACATCTACAGCACTGATCTCATGATGTCTTCCCCTGTCACCAGGTCTGGTCGTGTCCCAGGGCTCCCTGTCTCAGTGTATGGCTCTCCATCCATCTTAAATGAGCGAGAAATCTGGGAATCCACGTGGGCATCACACCCTGATTTCTGTATCAAGTCTTCATAAAGTCTTCTTGATTTTTTCTGCAAAATTCTCTCTCATTTTCCCACTTGCCCTCACCTTCCCCTCAACCACTCGTGAATTATCATGAATTATAAATATCCTGAATTGTCCTCCAGATCGCTGATTCTTTTCATAATCCTATGTTATCCGCAATATAGTTAGTTGATACTTTTTCGGTAAGGAAGCGTCTTCCCGAGGCACGCAGGGTAAAGACCAGTGTTATCCTCGACCCACAGCCCCGCGCTCTCTTGTGCCGCCTGGTTCGTCACCCACCACACTCTGCCTCGCACATGGAACTCCAAACATACTGAGCTCTGTGTTCCTGGAAAATTTTATGCTTCATTTACTTACATCTGTCTTGCAATTGTCCATTCTTCCTAGAAGGGTCTTCTCAGCCTCCCCCTGCAGATATGTGCAGAAACATGATGCAAGTCAGAAACAAACAAACATAGTTCAGCACATTTGAAGGAGGTACAGGAAAGTGGGAGCCACCTGCCCAATAGGGCCTAGGACAATCCTGGGGTCCCCATGGTGCATACGGGATAGATCCAAGTAGGAGACATGATTTTCTATCTCCCAATGATGAATTTTCTGAATATTAGAGGAATTTAAGACCTATATCATTTGAGGCAAAAAAAAAAAATAAAATTGGGCTTTGACTGTGGCTTTCAGTTACACCAGAAGCAATATATTAATAATGTAGTAATGCTCATTGTAAACCCTTCGAGAAAGTAGGAAATGATAAGCTAACACCAATTAAGATTACAATAGAAAAAAACTAAATTAAAATACAAGAAAGTTAAATTTGATGGTATATTAAAAAATAATCTACCAAGACCAAGTAGGATTTAGGCCAAGAATACAAGGCTAACGTCGTATTTGGGAGACTGTTTCTCTAATACGTAAAACCAACAGAAAGATTTCATTATCTCAGAAGTTGCCCAATGCAATTAAATACTCTCCCTGATTAAAAAGCAATAAGCAAAAACTTTTCAAAGGTGGAATAAAAGGATAATTCCTATTTATAACTAGGGACGTGGTATCATCAATTATTATTTTATTCTATGGCAAAGACCTGGGGATACTAGTTTTAAAATGTGGCGCCACTAATGATTTTTAACATCTCTATTCTTTGGAATGATTTGGAAATACCTAGCCGATGAATAACATATAAAATGAACATAGGATGCATGATCATCACCAAAAAGAATGGGAAATAGATTGAGAAATGCAATTTTCTGTCTGGAAAACCTAGGAAATGACTAAAAATTTAATAGAGTTTAAATGAAAATGTATACACTAAACATAAAAAAAATTATTGTAAATCAGAGTTAAGTGTCCAGAAGTGGTCATTTGTGAGACCTTAATTACCCAGTTTAGTACGTTATTATTATAGTTCTAATCATTTTTGTTTTCAAGTCGGCATCATAAAAATGCGGCAAGCGCTCTAACCCAGCCGCCCGTGGTCTCGCGGGGCCCGGGGCTGCTGCCAATAGCCCTGTTTTGCCCCCGCGGCAGCGGCCCGGCCGCGTCCCCTAAGCCATCCTCCCGGTCGCAGAAGCGACGCACGTTCGCTGAGGACCTTCAGCTCGAAATCTTCCATCATTTGTGAACAACTTATGGATCCACCTTGAGCTGCGAAGTCGAACATCCTGTCCCCTCCTCTCCCTCCTCTCCTTTATCTGGCACATAAAATGCTGGGATTTTCCATTTACGTCTTTAAGTTGCAGTGTGATTAAAACGCGTCCCCGACGTGGAGATACTCTTCTCTGATAGTCCTGTAGAAGCACCCGAGTCGCTAAAGCTGGGACCGAATGGGCCACTCAGCGTGGGACACGCAGGAGGAGGGAATCGTTGCAGTGGGCCGGGGCCCATGGGCGGGGGGCCCCTGTCTGTGTAGGACGTTGGGGCGGAGGCCCCACCACCTGTGGCCCACAGCCTGCGCCACCTGGGCCTGCGCTGAGGACACTGGAGCTCTGAGTGCACAGCCTTCTGCCTCTAACACTGTTCCCACGTCCTCTGAATTATTTAAATGTGATCTGTGACCTACGTTTTCCAGTGAACTTTGATTTGTCACGCAGATGCGAAGTTCTGACCACCTCCACAGTAAAACTCAGGCTGCCGTGCTTGGCTCTGTGAGATCACATCGCTATTTTTTGGTTATCCTTGAAAGTTTATTTTTATTTTCACTTAAAATACAACGATTTGGCCCGTCTTTCCATTATAGTGAAATATTTATGCAGGTGCATCACCGATAGCAATGAACGATCCATGAGGCCTGACATGAAACGTGCTATAAAAATCTGTACAGTTCAGAATGAACCCAGACTGTCTCCAGCCCTTCAAAACATCAGAAAGTCTAGACGTCGGTAGAGGGCTTTCTTTATCATGACAAATAGGTTTGTCACGTCACGTCATAAACCTAAAGAGTTGATGGCTACAGAGAAATACATCATTTGTGTTCCCTTTCTATTAGACCTGGCATTTGGGAAGTGGCAGATATATCTTCCCCGAGAAAACTATGATCGCAAAGATTTTCCATCATAAAACACGCCGAAGCTGACATTGTTATTTCTTCCGAGGGGCCCACAGCCATCCATTCATCTGGATCCAGCCAACGTTCAGATACAAACATGAAAGTCCCAGAAGGTGCTGACACGTCCTGGGCTGTGACATTCCCCTCGGTTAAGCGGGGGAGCCGGAGCCCGTGTCCTTGACGCCCAGGAGGCCTAACTGCAGAAAGGGCGCTCGCGAGGGCACAGAAGCGCAGACGTGTCCCCCGGCGAGGACTCAAGGGGAAACCCGACAAACTTGGGAGCTCAAAGTGGCCAGCGGGCCACCAGCGAGGCACAGGCACTCTGGTCCCCTGCCACTGCCCGGCCCTCCTCGCCTCGCGTGATGCCTGGTTTTGCTTCTTTCTCTGTATCCTGTGGCTGTCCCTGGCGTCTGCCACCCAAGCCCTATGTGTTCCTGAGACTTTCAGTTGGACCCTTCCCCGATTTTGTCACCGAAACTCTCTCACGTTCCAGTAAAACTGACCGACCACGTCAGCTACTTCCAACGGGCGCCATACACCACATGGGGCCACGGTCTTGGTCACGTTTTATTTTTAAGAGTGGCATTTGCTTTTTTGATCGCTCCAAATTTCATGCATTTACACTGTAGATAAATTGTATATAGTAAATACAGCAAAGAAAGCAGAATTTACTTGAAGCCCCTCCACCCTTAAATTTCTTAATAATTTCGATATATTTATATAAACATAGAGCAGAATCCGCATTCACTTTCAGAACCTCAATGTGCAGAAATATAAAATACAATTGTACGACTAAGCCCAATTTTCTCATGAGCTCAAGTAACTTCTCAAGAGTGAAAATTACTAATTTTTTTGAAGCTAATTTAATCGTTGGCCAATGAAATCTTAGTCTCTTCCAGGTGAACGTGGCCTCTAGAACAAACAGTCTGTTTTTCAGGATCTCTCTTCCTTCTCTCTTCCTTCCCTTCCTCAGGTCCCGGTGCCTACAGGGAGTCACACCCGATCCCGTTGCGGGGGAGGCAGCAGGGGGGAGACCTCACACCCCGAAAGCGGGAGCCCACGGTGCTGGCCCGGGGGCCGTCACTCTCCGCCTGTCCCTGCTGCAGGCCCAACTCAAGCATCAGAAGTAAGGGTGGGAAACAGCTCAGCAAACGAAAGGGGGGGGACTGGAGTAAGGCCGGCCGCCGGCGGCTTCTGCTGAACCCGAGGAGAAGGTATGGGCTTTGTCTGGGTTCCTGGGACGGGAAACACTTGGGTCCCCAAGGTGTCCCTGATGAGTGTTCACATAAGACCTCGTGGACACCGAGGGCCTCGCCCACGCACAGGGTCCGATGAACGAGGCTCCTCCTGGTTGTCGCTTGCCTTCCCTTGCTTTACGCACCTGCGCACCACGTAGGTTATTGAACCGTGTCAACGCGTGTCTTGCCTCCTAGCTCACCATCTACTGTCTACATTTAACATTTTCGCCCATGCCACTTGTTTTTGCTTGTTTGACGGCAGAGTTGAATGTTCACAACCAGGCAGCCAGCGCTGGAGCTGAACGCTCAGGGCGGGCCAGCCAGCGCGCGAGACGCCAGGCGCTCAGCCGAACGCGCCTCCCCTGCGGCTCACCGACACTCTCCGAGGCTTGTCGGGTATAAAAGATGCTCTCTGTGTTTTTAATCTGTTTACAGAAAATCACCTGCAATCCTCTTCAGAGTCACAATTTATGATAAATAAATCTGAAAATGTTGACAGCTTCATCGCCTCTCTTCTGTAGACCACAGGGGAAAAGGGTCCTCCTTACAGATGTGAGACAACTGGCGAGCTCAGGGGAAGAAGTTGTGCCAAGTGGAGACATTCACAATGCAAGTATTTTCGTCCTGAAATGTGTAAATATTTCAGCCCAAATGCTTTCATCGATGTTTTCAATCTGTCCCCTTACAGGGAAACTTTCATCACAAGTACTATTATAGAACAAAATCCATCAAATACATTATCAATGTGTTCTTATTTTTAATGCTTCCCCAAATTTAGATTCTGCAAAATTATAGACCCTCTTAATTTCATTCTAATTGGCTACAGAATACAAATTATTGAATTAAACGTGGGAGTCTCCTCAGAAGGCCCTTCCTGCTGTTTGGGGCACCCACAGGAACACTGTGCATCACCTGAGCGACTCTTATTTACCTTGGTCAGTTCTTCCTTTGCTTTTGATGCGTCAGACTGCTGTGCTTTCCTCTTTAAAGGCTTTATTTTCAATATTAACACTTTTCTAAAGCCAAAAATATATGGGGCTTCAATCATCGCATAGTTTTATGATAGTATCCCAACAAAATTTATGCAGCATGCGACCAAATTTTAGAGGGCTCTTCCATTAAATATAATTCAGTACAATTGTAGGCACTTGGGTTGACTTTAAAAAGAGTTCTTTAAAAGCTGCCTGCCTTCCTCTTGATTTGTTGATGGGCCGCAGAGAACGAGAGTTATGCCTCTTCAGCTACAAGGACACCGATCTCCAGCTCCCCCTGTTTAATCGAGTGCTACATCACAGCCAGGACCATGTCAGGGGTTCTGGGACTTTCATGTTTGTATCTGAACGTTGGCTGGACCCAGATGAATGGATGGCTGTAGGCCCCTCGGAAGAAATAACAATGTCAGCTTCGGCCGTGTTTTATGATGGAAAATCTTTGCCATCATAGTTTTCTCGGGGAAGATATATCTGCCACTTCCCAAATGCCAAGTGTAATGGAACAAGAATATAAATGATATATTTCTTCGCCCAGCAATTCCACTTCTGAGTATTTATCTGAAGAAATTGAAAACAGTAATTTGAAAAGACATCTGCACCCCTATGTTGGTTGCAGCCTTATTTACAATAGCCAAGGCATGGAGACAACCCAAGTATCCATTGATAGAGGAATGGATAATAGAGTATTTTGCACGTCTAGATAATGGAATATTAGTCGGCCATAAAGATGGATGGAACATTGCCATTTGCAACAGCGTGGATGGGTCCTAGAGGGAATTAGGCTTAAGCGAAATACCTCCGACAAAGAAAGACAAATACCATGTGACCCACTTCTGTTTAGAATCTAAAAAACAGAACAAACAAACAAAACAAAACAGAAACAGACTCTCATATAGAGACAGAACAAACTGATGGTAACCAAAGGGGAAGAACGTGGAAGGGGGGGATCGGCAAAAAGACAGGGGCGTTTAGTAGGTGCAGGTTTCCAGTTATAACACAAGTCACAGGATATGATGCACACCATGGGAAATGTAGTCAACAATATCACGAGAGCTTTTATAGTGACCGAAGGTTACTAGCCTTGGTGTGGTGGTCGCTTTGTAGGGCATGTGAGTGTCTAATCAGTATGCTTACACCTAAAACTAATATAATATTTTAGGTCAGCTATACTTTAATTTAAATACATAGAGAGTCAATATGTGCCATCTATTCAGAGTGAAGATTATAAAAGTCTTAGGAAAATACATTCTTTGGAGAGCATGTTTTTCTTTGCCTTTACCAGGACACGAAGATTAGAAATTGGGTGGCCAGAGTCTCTGTGGCTTCCACCATCTGACACTGGTGGCTGCAGAAAAATCAGAGTGAGTGCTCGATGTCTGCACTTTCAAGAGCTTGGGGATTGCTTCGGTTACAACCCATCACCTGGGGAGTAAACACTGCCCCTCAGAAGGGCTGCACGGTGTTGCCCGGAGAGTAAGAGGATCCTAAGTTATGTGGTCTCGACATCTCCTATCAGAGTAGCTCATCTAAAAGAAACAGAATATAAAAATATATTTTTTGCATAAAGCATCACCCATCGGACAAGGCAAAGGTCTCCAGCAGGGATACTGGACACACCTTCTCCTTGAAGGATTGCCACTGAATCATAACATTTTCTTTTTAAAGGCCTTGCTCTTACCTCGGTTTTCTTTTACGCACTACAGTGCATTTTCATAATCCAAGGAGGCGTCTGAGCTCTGAAGAAACATAAGTTCTCCTTTCCGGGAGCAATAACGTGCCTTCCGGCTCCACAGTGAATATCACTCATCCAGAACCTTCGTGGGGCCCCAGAGCTACTATTGCATCAATAAACTATTTTTTATGATACTGTGGGAACAATGCTAAGCCAAGGGTAATAAAACCCCCAGCAAGGAATTCGTGTTGCTCGGAGGCCTATCTTTTAAAGCAGAGTGTCCCACAAGGAGGCTGCGGTCCCAGGTGGGAGACGGAAGATCCCGGGGGGCTTGCGGGGCAGCCAGCTCCGCACTCAGGGCCTCGGCTCAGAGCTGAATTCCCCGTGACCTCCACGGACCTCGGCGGACGCGGCTCCCGTCCAATCTAATCCTTCGTGCCTCCCGTCTTCTATAAAACCCTCGTGTCTTCACCTGACTTCCCCCCGCCTCCCGGGCTCTCTGCTTGTGTGACACACGCTCAGCCGGGCCCAAGCTGAGCAAGGGCCCAGTGTGTTCGGAATGTATTAAAAAACAAAAGAGAGGTTTCATTTTTTCTCTGTTTTATTTCGTGCCTGGGCTGTTTTGCACGAGGAAGCGCAGATGCTCCCACTGGGCTGCGGGCGTGTGTTTGGGTGTCGGTCCCCGAGGGGCCCGTCCATGCTACAGGAAAAGACCACGAGCTGGTTCACCCCGAGGACCTGCGGCTGCTGGGGACCGGGCAGTGCGAGCGTATTTGCCAAACAGCTCTGCCTCCGCCACTCGTCAGCCTCCGAATAAACGACCGTGGTCCGCGCCTTCTAATTCTGGGTCGGCGCTGGGCGCACGGAATCGGCGTCTTCATGGCATGTGTCCCTCAGCCGCCGACCTGCTACGAGCCACGGTGTCGCGGCAGCTCCGAGGCTCAGAGGCTGCCTGCATGTAACATTTAATAGATGAATTACCTCGATCGAATTCACCCAGATGCGTCGCATTTTTAAAGCACAATTGAACAGAAACCCATTTTCAAACTTGGGAGACATGGCAATCCTCAAATGCCTTTGCCTGAGACAACAGCCGGCTTTATAGTCAAGGTGGAAAGTCCTAACTTACTGTTGGGAGTGGCATCTGTTAACCGCCGCTGATAAAGTAACGATAAAAACAGAAAAAGGGGAGAAAAGTTTGAACTGAAAATATGAGAAAAAAAAAGGTTTGAACTGAGACTATCATGGAAAAGTAACTCGAATGGGGGGACGCAGAGATTTTGTTGGGGGGTCCCGTGCTGTGGATGTTGGCACACACCCGAGAGAAACAGACGCCTCCTCTCGCTGACCAAAGCTTGACGCTTGGCCCCCCACCCCAATGGACTGGGCAATGAGAGCCTCGTGGTGTGGACCCTGAGGTCGCAGTCACCACGCAGGCGTGAGAGCCTAACCCTTGGCAAGCCCCCGCGGGCAGGGCCTCTGACGCGCGGGGAGCTCGAGCCGTGCGCTTCCGACGCTGATGTGAAACGTTCCCGGAGCGCAAGGGGCACCCCTCGTGCCTAAATCGCTGGTGCACGGGCCCGGCTGGTGCCCAGCCTGCCTTTCTCCTGGGAGCTGGGAACTGGGGACACGCCTGAGCAGCCCCAGCAAGCACCCCGGCCCGGGCCTCCCCCGGGCCTCCCTGGAGGATGGGTGCCCACACGGTGCCCGCCGCGGGGGCCGCGCCTCGTCCTGGGCCCCTGGGGGAGGTCCCCGGGAAACTGGCCCCCGGCTGCCTCCGAGGCCATGAACTCCTGCCTTTGTTCATTCCCCTTCTGCCGTAATAATTCTTAGCTGTGAGCACAACTAAAAGTATGACATGGCCCCGCCAAGCGTCTCTTCCAGGCCACTCTGGGCCTGCCTCTCGCAGCGCTGAGAGCCCAGGGACGGCTGCCGGCATGGGGGCCACCTCTTCGGTCACAACCAGCACTGCTCTGACCTTGGCACTTGCCAAAACACGCCAACGACTTACATGGTGGACCAGGGGAATGAGTAAGCAAACAGGGACTCCTTTCTTCACCAAAGTGAACCCGAAAGGCAACACAGGCACCACCTTGTTGCTTGTTTGTACTCAGAAGCTCAAGTGGTATTTTTTGGTTTTTTTTTTACATCTCCAGAATCCTTGAGGAACGCGTTCCCGAGGTGTGTTTTAATCGGAAAGCAGTGTAAGCCGCCTTGTAATGAGCATTATTAGACGTCGTTAAACTCCTTTCCAGAGAACACTCCTGGGCGAAGCAGGCTTTCTAAATGGGAGTAAGCTCTGTGACTGGACTAATGAAAAATATCTTAAAGAAAAGAAAAATGTTAGAAAATATAACTAAGCACATAAATCACAATACGTATCTTTGTCAAGAAAAGTAGGCATTTTATACCTATTCCCCATGACTGGAGAAAGTTCTAGAATGCGTTTTTCTCTATTTTTGTTGCTAAATTCTCTCCAGTTCACTCTCTTGCCAACAGATGGTTCTAATTTCCATGTTATGATTTTATCATCTTTAGCCCAAGCAAAGTAGGAAAACAGGAAGCAAGGAAGTTATTTTTGTACATCCCCGACCCACCCCTTCCCTCCCTCTCCAGGCCCTCCCCAGGTGCACGAGCCTCAGCTGGTCTGCTGCTTCCCAGCCAGCTCAGAGGATGCGCGAAAATTCATCTCGCCGAGATGCAATGGCCCTGGGCCGCCTCTAAAGGGACTGACTCCCACTTAAACCAGCTTGAAATGTTTCAGATTAAGATTGCTGTTTCAGTAGATGACTGGATAAAGAAGCTGTGGTACCCAGTGGAATACTACGCAGCTGTGAAAAAGAAGGATCCTTTACCCTTTGGGACAGCATGGAGGGGCCTGGGGACGATCGTGCTGAGTGAAATAAGCCAGGCAGAGAAAGGCAAGTATCCCATGATCTTACTCATATGTGGAATCTAATGAACAAAATAAACTGACAAACAAAATAAATCCAGAGACACGGAAACATGGAACAGACTGAGGAATCTCAGAGGGAAGGGGTAGATCGGGAAGAGATTAACCAAAGAGCATATATGCATCTATGCACAACCCGTGGACACAGACAATAGTGAGGTGAAGGCCTGGGGAGGGGGGTTAATGGGGGGGGGAGAGGGATATCTGTAATACTTTCAACAATAAAGATAATTTTTTTAAAAAAAAGACTGTTGTTTTCTGGTGGAATTTCCAGTCACCAAGCCAGGATGAGGGCTCTTCGAAAGAGTTGTTGTGATGCCCATTACTGCGCCCCAGCGACCCCACCCTAACTGCTGCGTTCTGCTAAAATTTACCCGTGAGCATCCTGTCCCCCCAGAGGCCTTTCCTACAGGGACTGTAACCACATTACCACCCATTCATTCCAACCTCCCAAGTCCACCTACATACATTAAAGTCCACTTTACTTAACAGAATCGAGCCTGTTAATTGCGGAATGCAGGGACCGGGTGCTGTGCCAAGCCGCTCTGGAATCTTGAACTTTGGCCGTTCAAGAGCGGCAATTTAACAGTCAATAAGGGTTTATGAATGTTAACCACATTAACACGGCGCTCCTGTTGGCCCCCTACCTTTAATGAGTATTCTTTATTTTCTACAAGACTGATCATTATAATTATTTATGCCTCAATTAGTCAGATAAAGCAAATTGCTTTTGTTCTCATAGGCTGTGTGCGCGATTCAGCCAGCGTCTCCCATCTATCACGCTCCCGGTGTCGAGTTACGAAATAAAATGCAGCCACGTTTTATATGCCACGGTCTCCTGAAATCCTATTTACTTTCTAAAGTTTCCTGTTTAACATTTTTCTCAAGGTTTTTCTCCTGGCATCGCCATCTTGTGAAAAGCCCACTATTTTGAAAGCCACGAATTTAGTGTTCTTCCAGGTCTTTTGCTAACTCCCTGGCATAATCTTAATAAAACAGAAGATGTCAGCAATGCCTGACATGTGATCAGTATCCAGCACACACCTGAAACCCACCCGCTCAGTGAGACACAACAAGGTTGAAGGAGATCCTGTCCCTGGCCAAATGTTTATAATATTGAAAGGACCCTATTTTTTTTAAATATAGGATTAAAGATGTAATTATGCAATTGTTACTTTTATTTCAGAAAAAAAAGATCAATATTGCCATTTCTGATCACTAGGAGGCAGCGTACTGAAAATGATGACTTACCGGAATCTAAAAAGGCGGAATCTGTCTTCTGGAATGGTTCTTGACACGGGCGGGGGAGCAGCGAGCCGAGTGACCGAGAGGCTCCGTGGGTCCCCGAGGCGCCGTCAGTGCCACGGAAACGAGCGGGACCTGCGGCCGCCGCCCAGGCGAGCAGCCGCCTGATGACCGTCCACCCGCCGGGAGCTCCGCCGGCCGCGAGCAAGCTCAGGCGAGACGGATGCGATGCTTCGCCGGCGGCAAATCTCGTGGACGGCTCGATGCTTTATCTAATCCCAAATATCATAAACTTTACACCAACGATAAAGTTACAATCTCTTGAAATTTAGTGCACGAACGAAATTCATCGTTTCATTTCACAGAGCCGCTGGCGAGCCTGGTGAGGGAATACAAGGCTTTCAGGACGCAGGGCCCTGGCCTAGAGCTGGGAGATTATCAGAGGGGAGATTTGGAGGAAACGCTGTAACGGTGTGGCTGGGGCATTGAAAGCCAAGAGTTCACAGCCCCCTCCCTGCACACACACACACACACCCCATTTCTCCAAAGTGAAAATTTGGTTTTTTGAAGGAAAACCCTTCTCAAGTAGCCTCTGGGATTTATATTTGGTAACAGCAGTATAGTTGAAATTATACTTAAATGGGCTTTGAAAGCATAACCTTCCAGGCTTTTGGTCTTGCGCTTCTAAGACCTCAAGGTTGGACGTGTCATTGGGAGTCACCTGGCCCAAACGCTCACCTTGCGTCTGGCTTCACCTGGCGTCTTCGCTGACACCGGCCAACCAAGCAGAACATGTGTAGCTACCAGTGTCCCCCTTGCAAAGAAGCTGGGGTTTCTCAGGAAGGGTCCATGAGAATTTAGTATGGTTGTGAAAACAGAAGCTGGTAAGCAAAAATAAATCGGGAATTGGTCATGCTCAAGGTTATTAATCTCGGCCTCAGAGGTACACTATGAAAAATAAGGCAAGAAAGGAAAATTTTTTATATTATTGATTGGTTTTAGGGAGGGAGAGGAAGGAGGGAGAGAAACGTGGATTTGCTGTTCCACTTTTTCATGCGTTCAGTGGTTGTTTCCCGACCGGAGATGAACCATCGACCTTGGCACATCGAGGACGACACTCTAACCAACTGAACCACCCAGCCCAGGGCTTTAGAAAGGAAATTTGTTTTTGACTAGACACATTCAAGCTTCTTTTCATTCTTTTTTATAAGTCGGCGCATCAGTATTTTATTCTGTCCTTGTATCAAATTGCTATCTGTGGCTCTTTGTGGATTTGTCTTGGGCTCTCGATCGTGTTATTGACACGTGTGCACTATGAATATTCCACAGAAGAAACTCCACAGAAGAAACCTCCTATTTCCTTTTTTGTCTGGGTCATTTTTATATAGCGATTTTTAGACCCAAATTTAATATTCTCTGGTACCTAATTCAATTTGCACTGGCAGCTTTTTATAGACTGCCTGAGTCAACGTCTCTGATCCACCCGGCTCTCACAGGGCTCCATTTCCCAAAAACCAGAGACGGGAAAAAGCCACCTGAAACAGCGATGGCCGTGACTCCAGATGGGGCTGAAGAGAACTGCAGGACTCTGTGTATTAAATGTTTCCAGGGGCAGAGCACACATGCCATAGATCAGTTCAAAGGTGTGTGAGATGCACAAAAACCGTGCTCCAGGAACCCGCTAGGAACCTGCGGTTTCATTATTAACCACAGAGCCTCCTTTGACATTGAAACCGAAGCATAACATGCAATTGTTCAAGCAAATGTATGTAACGCAGACACCCACAGGCGCATGCACGTGTACCCCGTAAATACTGTGAAGAATAAAGCTGTCACTGAACTGTGTTTCCCGTCGCTGAAAGGGTGGGGTGTCATAACCAGCTTCCACCGCAGCTTCCCTTCAGGGCTCGATCATCAAGGTCTCCAGCGGACCAAGCTAATAGAAGTACATCTTCTTTAATGCACAGATTAGTCCTAGATTACATTTATATTAAAGCAATGTGTTTCCTTCCAAAAATTATTAATCAGATTTGCTTACCATAGATAAAAGCCATTCTAATTATTTTCCAGAGGTACAGTCAGTAAGATGTTCGGGGGGGCTGTCTCATCATTGGGGTAAAAACTGCTTAAGCTGAGAGAAAGGCATCCTTGATAACTCCAATCACATAATTTATGCTTAACATTTAGTAGTTGCTATGGAGACTTCAGGATCGGCTCCATCTGTTAAATATAGGGGTCTTTTGCTTGTCTCTCATTTGCATTTTTAAGACCCACTGTCCATCATCGCTTCTCCATGAGTACCTTCGGCAACGGTAACTTTCAGGTGCTTTATCTGATGTCTTTTGGAAGCAGTCCTCACTCTGGGTCTAGCAAAACCAATTTTACATCACATGCATTTTCTAAATTACCATGAGAAAGGTTTATATTTTTATTTCTTTTTTTAAAAAAACAGTAGGTTATTTACAACATTAACGAAAGTGCAGCATTACTATTCACCAGAGGTCCAATAATTTAATTTTCATTCCAATCCTGTTGTAAATACTGTACCAGGCAGACACATTGATAAAGTAGAAAGATCGCCGTGCTTGGAGACAGGTGACATCATCTCTATTTTCTTTCCACCAATTGCGAGTAGATGTGCTTGGAACCATCTGTGAGCATCTGTCGATTCGGTGACAGAAAGGGGCTGGGGCTCACTGTACCAAACCCACAATCACTTTGAGCATGGCCAGCGGAGGGCATGAGAGCACTCACCTTAGGTTCGGGCAGAAAGAAGTTGGGGTGAATATTTATTTAATAAGGAAAAGGAAGGAAGCCAGGGGACCACTCCGGGGCCCCCACGGCGAGCTCCCCAGGACCTGGCTGCAGTAACGTGCGGTCCTGAGACAGGCTCCCCGAGATTCTGCGTCTGCACACAGTGGTTTTACTTTATCCTGGTGACGTTAAACACTAAAATAATGGGCTGTCTTGCTGAGTTTTGAAATGCTTTCTATGTCTGTCCTACAGAAACGGGCAACGAGAGGTCTTTAAGCAAAGCACACACCCTCTCAATTAAAAAATAATAGTAACAGAAATGGCAGATGCCTGAGAGTCTCAACGATGTGACATTAACGCTTAAGAAAAGTTGCAGCAGACTTTGCAGGCTCCTTAGTGACGATCTTGCTCCCACCTTAGAACTGAACTGGCCGCGTGTTTGGGATTTCGCAGCGGGAAGATGTGTCTTTGTTGGGTGAGGCTGTTGGGAGAAATGATGGTTCATCCTAATGATCCTTCTGCTCTTCTGGTCCCTGGAGGCCGTTTCTCGGGTGAAGAAGACGCGCTTTCCCGGGGCGTCCGCGTAACCCGCCCCCACCCGGTGACTGGGCCTGGGGCCCCCCTTGCACACCTGCTGGGTAACCCGACATCGTTTCTCATGTATTTAGGGACGTGGGGTGGGGACAGGTCAGGACACTAGTTGTTTTCATTAATGTGAAGAGCTGAAGTTTGCACACACTGGTCTGTAGGCTTTCAAGCACCTACTAAATATCTGTGAGAGGTTTATACGGGTGTTATTGATTTTTAGTTTATCGCTTTCATCAGTTTCATCTCTCTCTCTCGTAATCAGAATTTTCCTTTCCAGCACACACACATATATCCAAGTTCATCAGAGCCCATTTCTCCAGCAGATTTTAATAAGATAATATTAATATTTAATGATGCTGTTTTAATATTATCTTATATTCAGTAACGAAATCTGTATGATAGAGGAAGACAACAGTGCAAATCCCATGGAGATTAGGAGGCAAATATACATAAAAAATATCTATGCAAAAATGCAATATAATAAAAATGTACATATACAACATACAAATGTAAATATATAAATTACATGACATATATACAAAAAATTAAAACAATGTTATGTGAAATGTAGTATAAGAAGAATTTAAATGTACAACATGGGAAACATTTTTGAGACTTGGCAACCATCACATTTTAGGGATATTGAGAGAATTTTACCTGAATGTGCAGAGGACTGCTAACATTTGTTGGGTTCTTTCCACAGGCATGATCTCATATTCTTGCCTTAGAGCACACTTTAATTTAACATGGATATCCTGAGTTAACAGAAACTAAGCTTGAAGGAGACAGAGAGATTTCATCATAAGTTGAAGCCAGGATTCCAAATTAAAAGAAATATTAACGGGAGTTATCCAGACAGAACAAAGTGACTGGGAAAGGAAGCCTCAAAGCATGAAAGAGTGAAGAACAGAAAGACATCATCAAGCTAAAAAGCTTCTATAAAGCAAAGGAAACCATCCACAACATGAAAAGGCAACGCACAAAATGGAAGAAAATATTTACAAACTGTATATCTGATAAGGGGTTACTATCTAAATATATATGAATAACTCATACAACTACTTTAAAAATGGCCAGAGGAGCTGAATAAACTTTTTTTCCCAAAGAAGACATAAAAATGACTACTAGACACATGAAAAGATCTTCGGCATCATGAATCGTCAGGTGCCTCATCAAAACCACAAGGAGCTGTCACCTCACCCCTGTTAGGATGCCCGTCGCCAAGAAGACAGGAGATGGGCGTTGGTGAGCGTGGAGAAAACAGGCAATTTCCTCTCTCCTGCTTTATTTTTTGGTGCTACTGGAAATCATGTAGTTCCAGTTGTCATTGCTGATAAACAGAAATAGGACAGCTTTTTATACACCCGTCCTCTAACTTGTGACCTGACTAAACTCGTGAATTCTTAGAGATCGCTTTGCAGATGCTTTGGGGTTTATGCAGCGGAGAGTCATATCCTCTGACTCGAGGGTAGTTGTGTGTTGTTTTTTTCCGTATGGCTATCCTGGTTCCCCTGAAGAGACAATTGGAATAATTTTTTGTCTGTTTCCAGCATTCCCATTTCATTCTTTCTTGTGGTTTCCACTTTTCGGCTGGAACGAGCTGTTCAATCAAACATTTTCCGTAAGGGCCTGTATCTGGCAGCTCCGACGCCTCCCCTCCCAGCCTGGCTCTGAGGGCGTTTGCTCTCTCCGACTGTGCTGTTTCTAGCCTGTTTGTCTGCTTCACATTCCCTGTTGACAGGCACCGTGGGCAGTGCTCAGGTAGGTCCCTGTGATGCTCCAGGGGAGCGGCCGTTCCCTGCTTGGGGCTGTGCTCCCCGGATTCCTGTCAGTCTGCCCAGGAGCTGGGCTGGGCTCAAAGTCTCTCGTTGCTGTGGCTTCTTCAGGCTCCAGAGGCTTCCAGTCCCTGCGGAGATGGTGTCTGTGGTCTGAGCAGACTTGCGAGGGGGGTTCCGAGGTGTTTACTCCAGGCTTGGGGTTGGGTCATCGCTGGAGGAGATTGATTCCTTGCTGCTCCCCCATGCTTTCTACTCAGTTGTGGGGCAGGAGGGGGAACCTCCTCTGACGTTCTGATTGAGCCTCGGGGATGGGCAGGCACTTACTGTACATGGATTCACTGTGTTTAGTGCCAAGAGAAAAAACAGGATTTAGAAAAACAGAACTCTGAATCATGTTGGTATTTTCCTAGAAAACAAACACACGTCATTCAGTTATTAGGAAATTTTAAAATAGATTTTAAATCGAGCCTCTCTTCAAGGGCATGGTGGACAATTTAGAGTTCTCTACATCCGTGCCCAGGCTGTGCATCGCACATGCAAATAAATACACAAGGAGCCGCTGACCTGTGCATTTAGGTGTCCCGGTCATCGTTGCTAATGTGGCCAAATAAAATGTAATTTTAATCATATCTGTCAGCATAAAAGCCAACTCTCTCTCTTTCAAATTTGGGACAAGACAATTGTACCACTTGGACTCGTTTTCTGCTCCTAACATGTATCAGTGTTTTCAGAACGTCAGGCAGCGGTGTTGCTGCCAGGGGAGCAGTCATCGCCACTATTTTTAAACGTTTTGTAAAACGGAAGCGAGAACATTGCTTTTCCCTTCAGCAAGCCACCGAGAGGAACGAAGTCCTAACGGGTGTTTGCAAAGCAAACTTTGCCACCATCATGAGTGTGACGAATGGCGCTTCCGTCCCACGGCCGATGAGAGGCCAGGGAGAGTGAGCCACCGCGGGACAGCCGGGCCCCAGGGTGCTGTTTCATGCTCCGAAACGCACCACCTCTAACCTCGCCTGGAAGGGCGGGTTCCCTCCGCGTTAGGGCCCGACGCCCTGGGGAAACGTCACACCCCGTCCCTCCCTGGCTGCTGGGGCGAGGCCAGGGAGGCTTCTCCACTTGATCGAACACCCTCCTGGGGGTCCTTATGAGCTAAGGAGGCAGATTCGGGGCGTCCTGGGGACTCATCTCTCCCATGGTTGTGGTAGGTTAGCAGAAAGCTGGCCGGGCGGATCCCAAGTAATTCAAAAGAACGTGCAGGTACCAGCCGCTGGGTGTGCGAGGCCCCTCCAACAAGGTCCCCTCCTGGCCAGGGGCCTTCCTGGTTACATGGTCACCTAGATGTCCCTGTGCATTCCCCCGTAATCCTGACGAACACAGACAGTGTGGAGTCTTCCCAAGGGGACGTTGGCCAACGTGCTTGCCCACCATCTACCTGACCCTAAAGCTGGGGTGTTGAGAGATCAAAGGATTGAGGGCGCTCGATTACTGCTCTACCTGTTAGGTCTCCCTTATTTTTACCTGCTCCACCTGCTGTGTGTTCCTGACCCGTGAACTTAACAATGAACCCAGTTAATAAGCCCACCTTCCATGTGTCTGTGTAAAATACACGTGTGTGTTGAACGTATTGAATACTCATTTTACGTGTGATTAAAAAGTCATCTTTTGCTCGTTTCTATTATGTTCTAAAGCACAGAACACGGGTCAGCCAATATGTGAGCGGTTTAGTTTATATTCACCTGGATCCAAGGTGATTCACTGAGAAAACCGTCATAATCACGTGGCTCGTTTCCTGAGACACTGACGCTCTTACACAGTTAGGAACAGCGTGACGCCACCCTTTGAATCTTAGTGTCTTTATTGAAAAACAATGCTCATGATTCTCGATTTCTGTCTGGCTTCCTTCCCATAACAATAAATACATTAACCGGTTTTTTAAATAAAGAGAAAACTAGTTGACACAGAGCCTGGCATAGAGCAACACCTTCATGATGGCAGCTCCCGTCTTCCGTTCTTTATGGTTGCTCCCTCCTGTAGGATATTTGTTCATAGCAATCAAAGTACTTCCGAGGACTGAGCTTAAAGGTGTTTGCAGTGACCCCCGTCCCTAATAAAAACATTCGCTTCGGATGGTCTCCTCTGCCTGCAGACATGCTCCCCCGCCGGCCCGCAGGCTCGCAGCAATCCCGGGACCCGCAGGGGCTGAGCGATTTAAACCTTTACCTATTGTCTGGCTGGGACTGAGTCGCGTTTTTCACCGGTGCCCAAACGTGCGCCACTGGAACGCGGTGGAAACTCGCTTCCATCCATCCCGGCCGATTGGGAAGCACCAGCCCTCGCCACGGCTTGTGTTTCTTTTCCACTTAGCCGGGGACTACATTACAGCGGGGTGGAAAGGCCTCATTTTTAATCAACGCTGTCAGCCTCCTCAAGGGCTCTTAAGACTCTATTTTCTCAAAGTCAAAATGCCCAGAGTGATTAGAGAGCAGGCAAGTCCCCACCCGCTCTCAGGAGCGCTTTCCCGGCGTGGACCCAGCTTCCCGACCCCTGGGCCTGACCCTGGTCTCCCAGAGGTGTGAAGTGGGTGTTTTTGGGCAGAATGGTTCTTAAAAGCCTGGGTTTCAAAAGTTGAAGATGAGCGCAGAGGGAGTTATTGCCACAGCTGCGAGTAGATTTTAGTGTCAGGAAACCCTGCAGGATCCTAGCTGCCGCCTAAACCACCTGGGCGACTGCACAGCAGTGACTCACAGGTGTGAGGCCGCCATCCCTTGATTTCTAGAGAGGGATCGATGGCACCTGCTGCCGAGGGATGTGTGACTCACCCATGGTCAGTCCCTCGCGTCTGAGTCAGGATGTTGTATTTTCTTCTCTGAGTTTTCCAATAAGCCAAAGGGCAGAAACAAAACCTAGAAATGAGGGGTCCCCCCAGATAGCCCGTCATCATCTTACGGCGAGGCTCCAACACAGTCAGACCAACGTACATAATCGGAGTGGACGGTTTTTCAACCCCCGAGTGAAATTCTGAAGGTCCAGACAAAGTGCTGTGCATATCGGAGGAAAGCATATAATATGTAAGAAAGAGACAAAGAAAGTATTAAGTCGGAGTGGTCCTGGCAGAGAGAAAACACTCAGCCTCCATCATTAGCATCTTCATAAGGACTAACGGTGCTGCCTCTATGGAGCGGAAACAGGGGCGTCAGAGAACACAAAGGGGCCCCTGGAAATTAAAACCATGAGAGCAGAAATAAAAAGCTCGGTGAGGGAGCTCCCCTCGGTCTCCAAGGAGGCAGAGTGGGGAAGAGAGAAAATAATAAAGTAGGTGCCCAAGAGGTTGCGCGTCTGAATAATAAGAATTCTGCAGCAACAATAGCAGAAGCGAGCTAACTGAGGATCTCATTAACGAAGCAATTCCAGGGAGTCGCTATTAACAATTAAGAGGCCCCTACGTCCTTGTAAATCGAAACGGATCCGCCGCAAAGTGCGTCGCTGGGAAATTCCAGAGCAATTATAACCAGGAGAGGCCTCCACACGCTTCCAGACGCACAGCGTCCTCATCTTACGGTGAAGCCCAAACCCAATCTGACCAACGTGCATAATCTGAGCTGACGATTTTTCATCCAGACAGACAGAGACAGAGACAGAGACAGAGACAGAGAGACAGAGAGACAGAGAGAGAGGCCGGGGTGGGACGGGGACCCTGTCGCCTCTCCCGGGCAGATACAAACGCAACACTGGAAATAAGACAATAAAATTCCTCCCTGAAAATTTTGAGGGAACATAACATTCAACCCAGAGTGATGTCTCTAGTCAATGATTAAAGACTATGGTGGTAAAATATTTTCAGATATTCAAAGGCCCCAGACCCGACGTCCTTCGCGCCCTGTCTGAAGAAGGGGGCCGTGTGCTGACAAGCCGAGAGCGGGAATCGAGGACAGGCCTGCACGAGGCCCGGGAAGCAGTCGGCCCGGTTCAGGGAAGAGGCACGAGGACTCCCCGGGGACTGGGCGCCTGGGACGCGGGCGACGGCTTGGCCCCCGCACGGTGGGACCTGAGACGGGGGCGGAGGCGCGTCAGCCGGGTGACAGACGATTCTTTACTGTTCGTACTGAAGTTGACGATCACAGGCCGCAACCCGCCGAGGCCCTTGCTGCCTCCAGAAGCCGCCTCGTGTCCCTTGAAACCAGCGGCTCGCATGCGCCTGGAACACCACAAGGTCGTTCTGTTTCTAGCTGACGGTGATTTAAGTAGGTTTGTGACGTTTACATCATTGGCCTTCTCTCGCTCAACATTTTACACGTGGCTGTTATGCACTCAGTGGCTTTGGTTTTCCCTTGTTTGTTTGTTTGTTTGTTGCTATTTCCGCTCATGCTGTGTGTGTGTTTTAATTTTTATTGAATTTATCGGGGTGACACTGGTTAATAAAACCTTACAGGTTTCAGGTGTACAGTCCTAGCACACGGCACCTGTGTATTGTCTGCGTGCTCACTACCTAAAGCCAAGTCTCTCCATCACCACTTACACCCCCGTTTCCCTCTCCTACCCCCAGCCCCCTTCCCTCTTGGAATCACCAGATGCTGTCTGTGTCTATGAGGGGTTTTTGTGTGGTTTTTGTTGGGTTTTTTTGCTTAGTTCCTTTGCCACGAGTGAGCCTTTCGCACAAGCATCTTCCTGTCGTCAAGCCCCGACTCCAGTGTCCAGTGGTTGAGCGGCACCGTGTCGCTCCCTTGGGGGGTGTACGTGTGTTTGCGTGATTTCCCCCCAGTTTTAAGATACAGGGAAATTGCTTAAACACTGTGTGACAGAGAATTTTTAAGCATACTCTTTAAAGTATCTTGTTTTTATATCAAGAAAAGTAAGTACCAGAAGTCAAAACAAAATATCAAGCAGTTAATTATGTTAGAAAAATGTCAACTTAAGCCTTTAGCTAGCACATGGTATAGTCATGCAAAAATTAGATTTCTCTAGGGAAAAGATAGCTATATATTTATATACTTGATGTAGAGGACAGTATGTAAAGGAAAATGCTTTAAAATTATTTACCAAGAAAATGACTGATAATATGTGGCCAGGTAAATTCAGTAAGAACACACACTTTTTGTAACAAAAACTATCTTAATTTTTACCTGTAAGTCTTGCCATATTTAGAAGCATTCAGTCGAAATAAGAGAAAAAGTCGCTCTGAGAAGTGATGACAGATAAACGCGGCCATAGTCTTATTTAACACCACGTTGACAAAGAAACAGCCGGTCATGCCCCCTTCCTTAACTGCCCCTCGCGTCCGCCTGGAGTCTATGCTCCAGTAAAAAGCACTTGAATTAATTGCACATTTCATTTACTTATGCACACATCGCTATGGTTTATGGGGAGAGAAAGAAGAAAACAGAAGACAGAACCTTGCTCACGTGCTCTGAAACTGGTTCGAAAATCTCTATAGTAGAAATTACTGAGTTATCTGTCCGTGAGATAAAATACCTTTCAAAAAGCATACTAAAAATAAATTAATCTCTAGTAAATACCTGAAAAAACACCAATTACAGTATCGATAGGAAGCCATTCTCAATATAAATTTAACATAATTTTCTCAAACACTCAAAATGAATCAGGGACAAAAGCATAGGACAACCATTACAAAACTCGAAGTAAATAACTATTTTATATTAATTTGTACCTAAGTTGCAAAGATTTGGGTTTAGCATTTTTAAAATGATGTGCATAAAATGCGTCATATGTTTGTTACACATGTTTAAGCCTTCTGTCAGTGAGCGCACGCATGTGCACACACACACACACACACACGCACAGACACCGACACCCCGCTGGCCTCCGGGCAGGCAGGCGGCCCGGGCAGGAGGCGCAGCTGGGGAGCGCAGGGGACGCGTGGAGCGGGAACCCTTCCCGCTTCCCTGCGCTGCACGGGGCGCCCTTCCCTGCAACACAGCATCGACCGGGGGAATCCGAATGGCTGGTCTTCTCCGGCGCCCACCAGGCAGGCCTAAAATAGCAGCCCCCCGCTGCGTACTTTACCTCGGCTACGTCAAGAGGTAAGTGATACGATTCCAGGAAATGCCAGATCGTATCCTCATTACCCTAATGGTGTGTGGTTATCATTATTGTTATTATTAATTATAAGGTAATATTATTTTTTCCCAGGCAGGCTGAAAAATACTGTCTCCTACATGTTCATTACCCAGGAATGGCCCCTAGAGAGCAGGGATGCACGGTCTTCTCCCCTCTCTTTCCCTTTTCCATGATCATGGTGGGAGGAATATTTACACCCCTCGGAGCGTGGTAGGAAGAGCAGTGTCCATGTTGAGTCGATGTTGAGACCACCTTTAGAGCAGAAATGTAAACTCGATGAATAGTTTCTTTTTGGAATATTTCTCCAAATAAAATCGCATTGTATTTTTGAGGCTTCCTTTGATTTGCCGACACTGAGAAATGGGAATATCTCTGAGCACTTCGGCACAAGCAGCGTGAAGCTGTGGATCTTTATGGTAAATGACTACAAACCCAGCCGTGGAGCAACATGCACGCAACAGCTCAGTGTTACAGATGCTGGTTAGCCCAGGGCGGCTGTGCATTTGAAAGTGCTTCCTGAAAGCCTTTATCTCAACTTTAAAAAAAAAAAGTTTGCTTTAATTACTATTTCTCCTTTATTGAAATTGGAAAAATCTATAGAAATTTATAAAAAGAAAGTTTATATTGCACATGAAAAGGAAGAGATTTTATCTTTGCTCTTTCCTGACAAGTAATATTTTTTTAAATTGTAAGATAATTCATAAGATGCCAAATTTTTATTGTAAAATAAAATTGGTGTTATGTAAAAAATTTCAGAGAGCTGAAAGTCTAAACTATAATAATCCAACCTCCCGGAGATAATTAATGGAAGCATTTTATTTTGTTAGAAACAAATGTACCTTCTCTCGCAATATTATCTAGAAGTAGAGACTCTTCAGACTTATTGCCTTGGCACATTCACGAGGTTTCTTTTCCTCACAATTTATTATCACATTATTTCTTGGAAATATTAGTCTTTAAAAAATTAGCTATTCTCTGAGATATTAGACATCCATTAACTCACTCTCTGCCCCTGCCCCAGAAGAGACCAATGCTTTGGGGGAGGAGAGTTATTAGAGCAGACACTCGGAGGTTGGACTTTATAACCTATGTTTCTATGGGAAGCTTATATGTCCCAGATTAAAAAGAAACATGATTTTTATGGTAATACCATCTCTTCTCTTTCCTTTTTAAAGACAAATGGCATTTTCAAAGTTATAAATGCAGTTGGAGGCACTCTTGGGGATATTTGACTTGCTGGCACTAACAGACTAAATAAATTAACCAAAGCAACCCTTCCACTGAGGAAACTAGGGGGGAAGTAGGAGCAAAATATTTTAAAAGTAAATATACATTGATAAATAAACAGGATTGTAGGGGTTATTTGTACAAGGAAGGGTTACTAAGTGAAGAGAGTGACCTTAGGTAGTTAGTTCCTTAACTAGAGCTTGATAGCTGAGGCTGGAGGGGAGGCCTGAGGAGCTCTGAGCTCGGAGATTCGGAATTGGAGTCCAGGCCTTCATAGGAGGGATCCTGATGAACACCCCTCACTTCGCGCTGTGACCTTAAAGAATTGTACCCGAGGGGAAACCTCATTGGCAGTAGAGACATTGTCAAGGGGATTATAATAGCTCAGTTTTAAATTATTTTAGCCCCAAAAGTGAAATTGGCTGAGTTAGCCTCAGGTTGTTAGTATTAAGTCCCCAGGCAAAGGCCGGTGGAAATGTTCTCTGCAGAATAACAACCTCTTAGACCTCATATTTTTTCTATGAACACATTTGAAAAGACAATGTTCTGCACACCATCAAAAATTACTAGACACATGTGGAGACAAGATGACATTAAAAAACAACAACGTAAGCAATAGAAAAATAGAAACAGACCCATCGGAGCACCCAGTATTGAAGTCACCAGGCGCAGACGTTAATTCGACAGGACTGGATGCGTGCCGTCCTTCCCCTGCACTGATTAGGGCAGCAAGGAGGAGAGGGAGCGGGAGGGGATCCAGACAACATCTTCAACAGAACTAAGTGACGGTGTTTTCCCAAAGACATCAGATTATGAGGCGGAGGGACCAAACCATCAAATATCATTGCTAAATATTATTTACTCTCCAAAGGAAGGACCAACACTTTCATGGAAGTGCTCAACAGATACATCCGTAATAACAGCTGAAATTCAGAGGAGCTTTAGAACTGAAAACAAGAAGCTGATGTTAAAAGCATTGTGAAGGGGGGAAATGTAGAGTCTGCAGGGAGAAGGAACCTCATATATGTACTTAGAGTCCCACAGGGAGAGAGGTGTGAGTGGCTGGGAACTTTCAGAAACCAGTGGGAGATACTGAGTCACGGCTTCCAGAGGGAGAGCACGACAACCTGAGCCAGAGACATAAAAATAAATCCACACCAAGGGCCCGTGGAAAGTACAGATGAGAGAGGGAGGCGGGGGGAAGGAGATCAATTACCTCTAGAAGAAGATAGAAAGAAGACTGACATCCCAATTTTCCAACAAGCAAGCCCGGAAGATAATGATAGTTAGAAAAAAAAATAACTGCCAGTGTAGAATTCAAGCCAGAAGAAAAATTTTTCAGACAAACAAAATGTGAGAAAATCTTCAACCCACAGATCTGGCCTAACGAAAACACTAAAGGGGCCTTTTTCTTGCAGAAGAAAAATGATCTTAGATGGAAGTTTCAAGTGGGAAGGAACAAAAAGCAATGAAGTACATCATTATCCGCGGTCCCATCTTCCTCCAATTTGAACCCTGCGCCTCCTGTTCCAGTCCTCACGCCGGCGTTCCTCCCGGCGGCCGGTCCCAGAATTCTCAAAAGCGGGACATCGGGCCTCCTCATTTCCTCCACCTGAGAAAACCCTCATTTATTTTTTTTATTTTTTTATTTTTTTGCTCTGAGTCATGAGAATTGTCACAACCCGTATGGCTACAGGAGGCGGCGATATTCTATTAATAGGATCAGCACAGTCAATGACCGTGATCCCTTCGTCTCCCAAGCCCTTGCTCTCCGCTGCTGCAGCTGCGAGTCGGGTGTGACCGATGTCCCTGTTTCCCCGGGGACTGCAGCAGGCGGCCAAAGGTGGGGGCTCCCAAGCCTGCGTGGGGTGCGGTGCACAGTCAGACTGGGAAGTGCAGGGGCTGGATTTCTAACCCGCTGTCCGCTGGGAGCAGCCGGCTGCCGGAGTGTCCCCAGGACCCGCAGAGCAACCCAATTCCACGTCAAATGTGGCCCTGTAGTCGCTGGAGACTCGCACCTCTTCTGAAATTACTCGGGGAGCTGTCGCTGCAAACGCACAGGCACGTCAGGAGCCCGCGAGCGTCTACTTACTTCTTGCACGTAGAATTTTTCATCAAATATGTGACTAAACGGCCTTGAAGACGGGTTTCCCTCTAAGTGAGAGCTGGATCGGTTGTACCATTTACAGTGAACTTGGCGGCTTTGAGGAATAATGCTTTTGTTAACGGATCTACGGGAGATGCATGATTATCTTACAGTTCACCCCGGGGGCAAGAGAGGAACAATCACAGAAAGGAACCGTGACGCGTCCAACACGATTTTAATTTCACTGCTCCGTGGTTTTCCCGCTTCCGACAGACAGGCGAGGGGTCCGCCACCGAGGGCGCCCCAAGGCTGCCTCCAGCAAAGGGCACCGTCCAACAAACAAACGTCTCTCAGGTTGACCCGCGTGGCTGATGTTTTCTTCCCAAAGTAAGAACCGTCCACGAGGACGCGATCCGTTGATCCTTCGGCTCTGCTGATAAGACTCTATCATCGGAGGGACGTAACGGCCGTGAAAACTCCAGGCGGCTACCTCTCCGCCCCGGGGCTCGCTCTGGCCCATGCGCAGCTGGCCCGGCTCGGCTTCCCTCCCTCCTGGGGGAGTCGTGTCTGTCGGGCTGCGTTCAGGTGCCTGGACCGTCACACGCTTTGTCCCGTCACAGAAGCTCCCGGCCCCTGAGTGAGCACAAGACAGAGACAGGGACGCAGGGCTGGCCTGTTGGACGTACCAGGGGCGCCCAAGGCACAGGGTCACATCCGAAGACCAATATGAAGACCAATCTGAATGCAAGCGTTTTCAGACTTAATGAAAATTTTATTTATCTATTTACATTTTATTATTTTTTAATGTATTGGGGTGACGCTGGTTAATAGAATTACCTAGGTTTCGGGTGCACGATTCTACAATGCGTCATCCGTATAGAGTATTGTGTGTTCACCGCCCAAGTCAAGCCTCCTTCCATCACCTCTTACCCCCCGTTTCCCTTCTTCTACCCCCCCCCTCCGGCCATCACCACACTGTGGTGTGTCCACGAGTCTTTTTTCCCTTTGCTTCACCCCTTCACCTTCTCACCCAGGCCCCGCTCTGTCTTCTCTGGCAGCTGGCCGTCTGTTCTCTGTATCCGTGAGTCTGTCTCCACTTAAGACCAACCAAAATATATACATTGCAGCCGTGACGAAAGTTTTAAATACACAGTGGCCCGTGTTTTTCACAGCACCCATGGGACGTTTATAGCGCTTTTTCTCAGGGCCTGCAAGACTCGGTTTCCTCGGGGCCGGGAAATGTCGACTCTGCACTTGCATGTAGCCGGCTTATGACTCCCCAGTGATGCAACCTCGAGGTGACCATGGACTAAGGCTGCGGGGCCCTTCGGGGAGCTTTCCTGCGCACGGGCCTGTGTGAGCGGACGCGGTTCGGCTCCCGCGGCCCAGCCCTGCCTCCCGGCCTGGCTCCTGACGCGCAGGCCTGCGGGGAACGCACACTCCTGCCCGGGCCGCGAACTGATCGAAACCGACACCCCTGCGGTGCTGCCTGAATGACCGGCGGCCCGCTGAGCCCCATTCCTGTCTACATTCTGCCTATTATTCAGACACCGAGAGAGAGAAACGCCCGTGCGGGGAGGGCTTCGGGTTCCTGGAGGCGCCGCCGAGGCTGGGTTTGGCGCCGTGCCCTCACCTGGCGCAGAGGAGCGCAGGCCATCCCGGGTCCCATAAAGCGCGTGTTTATCTGGGGACGCTGTTCCCGGGCTGCTAGTATATCACGGCTCGCCTCCCTCGGGGGGACTCTGGGGAGTCACTTCCCTTCAGGGCTCTGTGTTCCTTTCCTGAGAAAACGGTGTGTTCTGCGCGGGAGGACATTTTTCATTTTCTGCCCCGCCGCCAACCGTTATTTAAGGCCCTGCGATGGGTTCCCCTGGCTCTCCCTTCCCCTCCCGTGGGCCGTCTGCCCCCCAGCCCCCGGGGCGCGGGGCGTCGCTGAGAATTACCCCGCGCCTTTCTCTCCTTCCACGCGCAGACGGGCAGGTAGAATCCGTCACCACCCTCCTTACCGGCCGGAATAAACGAGCGAGCGGGATGCGGGGTCACACTCGGTAATCACGCGGAGCTGCCGCAGTTAAGCCCGACTCAGATTCTAAAAAAGTAGCCCCTGATGGTACTTCTGCCTCGGAGCGGCCGAAGGAGTGGCGTCAGCGGCATCCGGTGGAGGCCGGGGCGCCTAGGAAAGTGCAGCCCCTTCTGAGGCCTCGGACGGGGCGTCACCGTTTAAGCCGCTCAGTCTCTCCCAGGGGCAGCTGATCCTCTGGCCATTCTTTCCCAGTTGTGTTTCTTCCTCAAGCTTCTTCTTGCTTTCGCGTCTATGGTTTGTCCGCGTTTTCTGAGCCTTCCCTCTTCAACCTTGACGGCGTTGCTGGCGGTCTCTGCTTGTTTATATTTTATTTTAGATTATTTGTCTTTCACCTCTGCAGGTTATTTTGTGTGTTTTTTAATGTCTTCCATTTCTCAAGTTATTACAAGGTATAGATCCCCCCAAAATGATCAGATATGCAAAGAACAAGGGCAATAAGCTGCGATCAATGAGAAGAGATTCTGATCAATCTGTTGCAGGCCTCGGTGCCTCTGGATGTAGCTTGTCGGTCAGTTTAAACTTATGAGCACATCCGCACAACCCACGGACGCAGAGAGCGGCGCAGTGACGGCCTGGGGGGCGGGAGGGGGCAGGGATCAATGGAGGAAAAGGGGGGGCATCTGTAGTACTTTCAACAACAAAAATAAATTAAAAAGAGAGATTTTGAAAAGACAGAGGTAATAACACCAGCAAACAAGGACATTAAATCCCTTTATAATATGTTCTCTATATTAGAGAAGGCGAAGAAAAGCATGATTATTAATTTGTCTTTAAACAGTTCATGGGCCTCTTTACATTCCTTTTTTCCTGGACATACAATGCATTGGCCTCGAGTTTGGGCTACCGTGTTTTTAAGAGTCTAGGTTCTAAGTTTTATGGGTTCAAACGCTGTGGATATTTTTCCTCGGACGGCAGCTAATTTTGCCCAGTGTTTCTGAGATTGTTTTAGGCTCTGGCAGGGACGGTCTAAGGGGGCTCGACTTGGAATTACTCAGTTTAGCCCCCGGGTGTTCTGAGTGTCAGTCTTAGTCTGGACTTCTCCGAGGTTTCCCACTTTCAATATTTGTGTTTATCTTACAGATGCCCTTGGCTGGTCTCTTCCAGCTCCCAAAACACCCCTTCCCACGCGCCGCTAAGTATAAACCGAAGGCTTTAGGGTGAAACTACGCAGCCCTGGGCCACCCCCCGGCTGACGGCCGCAGAGCTCGGGCCTCGGCCCGCGGAGCCCGCTTCTCTGCCCCTCAGCGCGGCCGGGTCGTTCTGTTCGGGGAAATCCTTCCTGTGCTTCCGTCTGGAAGCGACTTCCAGGCCCAAAGCCACCTGGACACCTTGCTGGTTCCCCATGTCTCAGGGGCCACATTATTTAATATCTGTAAAGGCCGTTTCATATCATTTTTGTAGCTGCCTAACTTTTGAAGGCAGAACGGCTGGTCTGGTAACAGATGCTTCGTCACGGCCAGGATCAGATGCAGCGCTGTCACCTTTGAATATCAGCGTTATTTGTGACGGGCCCTAAAAGAAAAGCGTGAGGGGATGATCCCTTATCTCAGTCTCCGGAAGAGCCAACGCGACATTGCGATTATTCCTATTTAAAGATTTAATGGAATTCACTGTCGAAGTCGGAGATGTTTGAAATTTCTTGGGTACTTTTTTACCACAAATTTAATTTTCTTTAATAGAGGTGAAGTTACCACGCAACTGAATTTTTTTTTTAAATTATAAGAGTCCGAAAAAATTAAGTTTCTGCAAAAGAAAAATGTTTGCTTCAGACTTCCACAAACCCTGTATCCGAGACTTCGAAGGATTTTATATTGCGAGGCAGATATTTTATCTTCAGACAAGACATCATTTCTGTGTGAAGACAAAGGAACTCAGGCGGCCGAGGGCTGAGGGAGCCCATCACCCGCGAGCGCTTTCTAAAAAATCACTTGAAATATCTCCGCAGCTTGAGAGATGAATGAGTCTTTCGGATCAGGGTTTTTATAAAGAGGCGATACAGGAGGAATGCGAGAGAAGCTTCAACAAAACTGGACGCAATGGAGCAAACTACTTGTAAGTTTAAAGAAAAAACTATAAAATGACAATTAAGAGCCTGTTTATTCTCATTTATTATTAATAGTTACTGAAGCTGAATCGATGATTGAATCTCAGGTTGGGCCTAAAAGTGAATGAGACAAACCTAAGCCACGTGAGCTGCTGAAAGGCGTAAATAAGAGAGACGGGCAGAGACGGGCGGGACCAAGTGACGCGATTTCGTCTCGGGTCAGCCGCAGTGGCAGCTGGTTCACATCCCGTCTCCTCACCAGGAGGGAGCCGGAGCCGACGCAGGGGCTCCGCGCGACGCTGGGCGCCGGCCTGTCCCTCTCCCCGCGCCTGGAGGCTGAATCCCCTGCGATGACCACGCTCGACGAGCGGCTCACTCCCGTGGCCAGGAGGGGCCGCCGGGGCCCAGACACGCGCCCGCGCCCAGGAAGCAGCCCCTTCGCAAGGTGTTGAAGGCGGCCTGGCCCCCAGCCCGGGCCCCACGCTGACACCCAGGACTCAGCCCGGGCCCCACGCTGACACCCAGGACTCAGCCCGGGCCCCACGCTGACACCCAGGACTCAGCCCGGGCCCCACGCTTACGCCCAGGACTCAGCCCGGGCCACACGCTGACGCCCAGGACTCAGCCCGGGCCACACGCTTACGCCCAGGACTCAGCCCGGGCCCCACGCTGACGCCCAGGACTCAGCCCGGGCCACACGCTGACGCCCAGGACTCCGCGGCGTCCGTGATCCCGCCTTGGGGGGAGGCGGTGCAGCCGGTTCGAGTCACAGGGAACCTTTGCCTGGCAGGAAAGATCATCCAAAAGGAGGGAGAGGCGGCTGAAAACCAAAAACATAACAAAACCAGCAAAAAAAGACAAGAGAAACAAACAAAACCCCATTGTAATCATGTGTATTTCTTCTATGTCTACTTGTGCATTTCAAGCTGTAAATGCATGTAAAGAATGGCATATTTTAATACCCACTATGAATTATAGCTTTTATATTGCGATAGAGAGAGGGGGGCAGGGGAAATGTAAACCCTCTGCAATGAAGTATCTGGAGAACTGTAACCAGAGATAAACACTTTTATTATTTAAGTCAACTTATTTCATAAAATTATTTTAAAACGTTGCTGCACTATCCCCTTTAAAGGTTGCCTAGTATTTTATTTTATAGGTCAAATTTACATAGCTAATTGCCTAATACTGAACCTTTAGATGGTTCTGTTTAATATCTAATGTGTGTGCATGTGGAGGGGGGAGAGGCCCTACGTGTTGAAATTTAGGTCTAAAACTACATCAGAGCCAATCAAAGCGAATCTAACAGCTTTGGAAATGCTGGACACGGTTGACTTTTGTTCTGTCTGAATAAGTCTAATAATAATAAAAAGATGGTGAAATAGGAAGATTTTTTTTCTCACGCTAAGTGTCATGGTTTTTAGGGACTTTACTCGCTTGCTAAGAATTCAGACAAGGAAGGACACGCAGGGTGTCGGGCAGTGAAGCTGGGTTACACTTTATTAGTTTTTAATTTATCTTCATTGTTGAAAGTATTCCAGATGTTCCCCCGCTTCTACCCCACGGGCCCCCCCGCCCACCCCGCCGGGGCCTTCGCCCGGCTGCTGTCCCTGTGCTCGGGTCATGCCCGTGTGCATTCAAGGCCTCCGGTTAATCTCCTTCCCACCCTGGGAACCAGAGGTTGAACGTTTGTCAGGATCCATTCACGACAGACCCGAAATGTTGGATTAAAGGAATTTTTATTTAATCAGCAAAGAACCAATGAGTAGAATAACATTTCCAAACCTCTTCTTTAGGCTGTGAAGGGTTAAAACAGGCCGTCTACTTTAAAATATTTTCCGTAGGCAAAGAGTAGGAGCTTTTATCATTTAGGTTCAATGCATATTGCTCTCAGGTGCTTTATTTTTTTTTCAGAGAACTGCTTCAATGTCCTATTTCCCTCCGTTCTCTGCAATTAATTTGGGGATGCTCAGCCGCATCTGGAAGGGAGGAGGCCTGTAAGCGTAGCCCATGCGCTAAGACCTCAGGTAGCTCCCTGGACCCGTATCTCCCCGCGCGGCGCATCCTCCCGACCTCGCAAAGGCACCCGAGGCTGATATTTCCTGCAAGTAGATTATAAGTAAATAGTATAGACCAGCCCTGCACCTCGGAGCTGTAACTCTTCGTAAAATGACCCCGTATAACAACATTAACTTAAATGTACTATAAATTCAGACCGTTTCCCTTTTGTTGGGTTTATAGTGAGATTACTGTAAGCAATTTATATACAGACCTGGAGCTTTTCGCCTGATTTATAGTATCTGTTGTTTATACATTGTGCCTCCTGTATGTGTTACATTCTTCCTCTTGCCCAGGTTTTGTTCACTATTCCAAGTATATACATTATAGAAAAGCTCTTTCAGACGCTGGCCAATTAATTTTTTTATTTTTTTTTGCCTCGTGAGACATCAATTCACTTTACAATTGAGTTAATTTTAAAATATACATATGAGAATTGGAGGAAAAGCTGCAGGTACTAAGCTTGCCAAAACCCGTCATTCCTGCTGCTTTTTGTTTCTAAAACTTATTACAAAAATTACTTGTTCCTCTTTCCGGGCTAAAATTATTTTTTTTAAATCTAATTTTAAAACAACTTTGAGCATCTTGTATCAGGTAAGCATATCATAAACATTAAACAAATTGAGCAAAATGAGAAACTGGATAATAAACATGTTTAGATACTTATAGCAATAAACCCTATGCTTCCTTTTTTTTTATGTAAAAAAAGCCAAGGAGCAGGGCCATCTGCCCTTCCAAGGACAAAGCGTATTTCCTAAAATACAGGGCCTCCGCCCACCCACAGAGGTCATGAGTAAGGACAGCTGCTGATGGAGAGAGTCCGTCCTAAAAATAACCAAGAAATGATGATAAAGTCCAAGGGACCAGATCCAGAAGCAACAGATAAAAGTAGCAGCCCAGCCAGCGTGGCTCAGCGGCTAAGCGTCGACCTATGAACCTGGAGGTCACAGTTCGATTCCCGGTCAGGGCACAGGGTTTTGGGCTTGATGCCCAGCAGGGGGCACACAGGAGGCGGCCGACCCATGACTCTCATCACTGATGTTTCCATCTCTCTCTCCCTCTGCCTTCCTCTCTCTAAAATCAATAAAAACAGATATTTTAAAAAATAGCAAAATAAATATTTTGACACAAGGTACAAAATTTGTAAGAATAGGAACAGTTTAACCACAAAACAGGTTTTTGTCAGAATGCAGTTCAGTTCCTGCCATCTTTAAGCCTTTAAGGAAGTTGCCACGCGGGGTGGGACGGATTTCTGATACGGAAGGAAATGGAAGTCGGTCTTTTTCATGACTGAGCCAGAGGCAAAGAGTAAGAAGCCGAGTCGCCGCTGGAGATGCGGCTCCTGCCCCCTGGGTTCTACCCGAGTGTCAGCTCGATGCAGACGTCGGCTGTGTTCTTAAGGAGCTGTCCTGGCTTCATGCTATTCTGCAGGCCCCGCCCACTCCTGACGTATTCATTCTGGCTCTTTACAGCCTTTTCAAAACTCCATTGCTTTCCCCGGACCCAACACTCCCTTTTTATTCAGCAGCAGATGACCTTGTCTCCAGACTCATTAAGAACAGGGAAGGTGATAAATGGGAACCACATAAATCTAGCCCGCGTGATGCGCTGCGATGGCGCCGTCTTTATTAGAAGCGTGATTTAGGGCTAGTTTCACTTTCTGTTGCTGTTACGGGCGGTGGCGTGATTTCCCAATATTTTATATCTGTGGCAACCGTGAGTGAGTAACGCTGCTCCCGGAACGAGGAACCCCCCGCCGCCCAGCCCGCACCCCAGGACTTCCCCTGCGCACTCCCCGCTGGCATAAAGTGACTCCAGGAGGGTCAGCGGCTTTATCGAGACTCCAGCCCGGCCCCCATGGCTCAGGGGGTTGAGCACCAACCTAGGATCCAGGAGATCGGGGGTTGATTCCCGGTCAGGGCACAGGCCCGGGTTGCGGGCTCGAACCCCAGCAGGGGGCGTGCAGGAGGCAGCCGACCCATGACTCTCATCATTGATGTTTCTCTCTCTCTCCCCCTCTCCCTTCCTCTCTCTGAAACCAATAAAGATATTATTTTTTTAAGAAAAAGAAAGACTCCAGACTTCTCCTGTGGGTTCTACGCCTTGTTCGAAGCCCTGCGCCCCTTCTTCAGGGAACCGCTGGATGTACAAACAACGGGATTACAGGTAGGATGTGCCACAGAGGCTCAGGGATGCGCCCGATGGCACCAACTTAGCAGGTGGGTAGAGAGTTGGCCAGGGAGCCAAGCATGCCCCTGACCCCCGACAGTCCCTGCTCCCGGGGAGACCAGGGCCCCACATGAGGTACATGACAGCCAGGCAGACGTGCTCCAGGGTCCCACATCCACGTCGACCTTGCGTCACGCTGGGTTGGTTGAAAACATAACATGAACAGCTCTGCCGCAAGAGCCCCTGATCTTTTGACCATGACGCTCTTCAGAGCACCTGAGAAACGTACAGAGAGCCTGGAGTGACCGGCCTGCGGGAGGCGTGTTCCAGGGTAACCCCACGGCCCCTGCTCCCTGGGGTACATGCCGCACGCAATCACCTCTTGTGAGCGGAGCACGGGGATATGACGGATGTCACTCCCCTGGTCGGGATGCCAATCAGTCGACTGTGAGGGGCTCAGAAGGGAGATGACGCTGGTTGGGTTAAACCTAATCGAATGAGCCCTTTAAAAAATGAAACACGTCAGAGGGACGCTCTCCTACCGGCCTGGGCGGAAGCCAGCAGCCCCGTTGTGAGGGGAGTCAGCTGGCGAGGGCCTGTGGGCGGCCTCTGGGAGCAGAGAGCGGTCCCTGGTTGACGGTCAGCAGGCGAACAGGGACCCAGTCATGCTGCAGGGAAATGACTCAGCCAAAGACCATGGGAAGCTGAGGGGCCCGGTGTTTCCGCCGCGGTGCTCTGATGTCCCAGAGGTGCCATCGGCGCGCTTTACCCTTTAAAATCCAGATGTTATCAGTTAAATAAATTGATGAGCAAAAAGGGTCCAGAGACACAGAAACAGGGAACAGGCTGACCAGTCTCAGAGGGAAGGTGGGGGTGGGGGGCGTGGGGAGAGGCCAACCTAAGAACTCACCTGCATGTGCCCATCACCCAAGGGCACAGACCACCGTGTGGCGAAGGCCGGGGCCCGTGGGTGGGGTGTGGAGGGCGGTCAGTGGGGTAAGAGGGGACATCTGTAATATTTTCAACAATAAACATAAAATAAAATAAAATAAAATAAAATAAAATAAAATAAAATAAAATAAAATAAAATAAAATAGAACTCAGGTGTCAGCGTAGGTGCTCAAAACTCAGCTTATTCATCGATAAATGACTGGCCAGAGGGCCGGGCGTGAACTTCAGTGGGTCACTATCGAGTGGACAGAGGGCCGAGCAACAGCCTCAACAGTCGTCACCGTCAAGCCCATCTAAAGACAGCATCTCAGATGCAGGTTAAAATCACATTAAAAGCATTGTTTACGGATCACTGACGACCGAGCGGAATCGCACCTCCTCTGTTTGCGCTCCTGCCTCCTAAGCAAATGTACCTGCAGTTTGGTGAATGGGTTTAACCTTTCACAGGCGGAGAAATGAGATTTTCATTTCATCTCCCTTCCAGGAAGCCGAAGTTCAAAGGAAGCCACCCGAGCCACCGGGGTTTTATGTATAATGTATTACATAACTTTATAATTTTAATTCTATATTTACAAAAGGGGTTATTATTTTACCAAAGTTCCTGAACTAACAGAGGTCAGAGCCATTACTGTGTACACAGCAGGGACACTCGTTTTACTTAAGCCTGTTAGTGTTGATATTGTCAAATATTTAACTTTTCACACTACATTTAATTGCATCAAGGAAATAATTAGTGTGAGTATATATATTTAACACCAGTATCCCAAATGGCATACAACAAAAATCGAATCTAGTTAAAATTTATGAAAAATACGAATATCTAACAACTACCTGAGGCCTGATTTTAAAGAACCATGAAACAGAACGGGGAAGATTCGCGCACAGCCGGGCCCCCGCGGTCCCTGCGGCCCCTCCCTGTCCCATTACTGTAATAATTCCCCCGCAGTCCCCTCGCCCTCACGTCCTCTCCCCGCCTCTGGTAACCTCGGTTTCCTCCCTCCTTCTGGGCCAGCTGAGCCCCGGCTCCCCCTCCCCAGGTCACCCTCCCCTCCGGTCGGTTCTGATTGTCACCCCTCCTTTTGGGTAGAACAGAGGCAGCCCTGGCTAATTGGACCCCCGGTCTCTGTCCCCGCCTTAGCCGTTGACCTTTGGGGGTTAGAAACCGCTCCAAACGCAGGAGACTCCGCAGAGCGCCGGGCAGCCCTCGGGGCTCTTCGTGAGGGTGGGGATCTTAAGTAACTGGGAGGAAGCTTCTGCCCACAGACGCCCCTCACACGGTCCTTCAGATGACCCCAGGGCCCCTCATCGCCGCCCGACCGGGAGCCTAGTAGGTGCTCACTGCGTGTCTGCCAGAGAATAAACAAGCGCGTGAATTAATATGTTAAACGTGAGATGAAAAGGGGGAGGAAAACCAGAAAGAGAAGAGTGTAGAATGGACCCCTCGAGCCGGCAGGTCCTCCCCTCCCGTCAGCTCTGAGCACCCCGGGGTTCCCCCCCCCCCGCAGAAACCTGCAGCGGATCCCAGCATCACCCCACTGCCACCCCCGCGGGGAAACGGGGTGCGGGGCGCCTGCTCAGCGCCTAACCCCAGCACTTACCTTAGGCAACGTTTCAAGGTGTGCGCAGGCCTTTCAGAGCCGCGGCGCCTCGTTTAAATTCACCTTCCACGAGCGGCTCCCTGTTCCCAAGTGAGTCGGCACCTCTCAGCCAGCTTTTAAAATGAGGACGGTAATGTCGCGTGATAACCTCGGCCGCGCGCATCGCGGCCCCTTTCTGCTGGCGAGGGCCGGAGGGAAGGGAGGCCGGCCCGGGCGGAGGCCAGCGAAGCCGGGAAGGCTGGTGGGGACTTCTGTAACCGTGTCCACAACAAGAATAAAGTTAAAAATGGCTACAGGTATCTTAGATTTTTATTTTTTTTTCTAAAGGAAGGAGAGCGCTACCTGGAAAACTGACCCACAGCCCCGTGCGCTCCCACCCTGCCCGAGTCGCTTGCGGCCTTCAGCCCCCGGCGTTCGCATCAAGGCCGATTTCCAGCCGCAGCGGAGCGCCAGGAGAATGGAGGAGACCCGAAGCTCGCCTGGTGATTGACTTACCACCCCAATAACAAACACGTTAACCTGCCGTAGCTCGTTCTCCTGGGAGAATAAAATGATGGGATTTCAGCTGTCGGGTCGGGGAGGTTCCCGTTCCGATCCCTTTATTAACCCCCCACAATACGCCGCGTCTGTCCAGGTGATTGTCTGATCCTGTCTCTCTGGCAGGTTACTAATGCCACAGGCGTGGGGGCGTTTCCGCAGAAGTTACTGTCAGCACCCGGTGCCTGCAAAGATTAGGGAGCTCGGGTTTGATGGGGGGGGGGAGCCAAGAGTGATAGGCAATCATTATCCAAAGTGATTAAAATAAACAATATTTCTTGCTGGAAATACGGCCGTGCTTTCAGTCCCAGACCGTCTTTCAGAGAAGAGGGACCCACCTGGAAACGCTTTCTTGGCCAGGAAGCAGGTTTGGTTCCTGAGAAGGACCCTGGGAGCCTCCAGGTGTGCGGGGTCCGGGCTGGATCCTGCCTTCCCGCCACCAGCACCCCTCCCGCAGCCACCGTCCTTTGCAGGGTAAAGGAAGCAACGCGCTCAGGGCTGCTTCGGACGCCTTGGAAACCAAGGCAGTGCCCTCGGATTTACTTTTTTATCTTCCTTCCAAACGGCGCTGGAGCTCTGCAGGAATTAAGCGGGGCGTGGTCTTGCCTGGCCAGTTTCAGGCTCCGTGGAATTAATCTTCTCAGGAAGCGCGGTTTCCGTGCGGGGAACTGTTGTGTTTTGGCTTCAACGTTAAGTGCCCGAGAATGAAAATGAATTACTGATGACAAAGCAATTATTCCAGCTCTTGCAGGCCACAGCTAAGCTGGGGAAAAAAAAAAAATAGTTCCATTGCAATGAAATAAATAAAATCAGCTCATAATGAGCATAGAGAAGATCTGGGTAGAAACTTCTTTTGAGTTTGTATTTTCTACATTCATAAATCCAGCTTCCTTCTGAAGGTTTGAAGAAAATAAGAACAAAGGGGGGGGAATGAGTGTTTGCTGAACCTGATTATGCTTCTGGCTTGTTTGTCGGGAGGAGCCCTCGACCCGACACAGCTCTTCTGCATGAAGCCCACGGTCTTCTTGGAGGGCTCGGGCGGCCTTGCGCCCCTTGATTACGTCTCAGTGCCGACACTCTAGCATCAGGAGGGAGGACGCTGCAGGAACCCAGAGGTCAGCCGGAACATTGCTTTCACTGAGCTGAGAATGGAAGCGCCTGGCCGTCTGTGTCCCCCCAGGAAGGCCTTGCACGCTGGGTCTCCCTTCTGGAGAAGACAGAGCCACCCTGGAAACGCTGGCAAAGCCTCCCCTCGAGGAGAGCCCGCCTGCGCTCCACACAGCGGCTTCATTTTGCTGCTCGGGGAGAACCTGCCACTGACTCCTCGAGAGGAGAGGTTAGGGTCGCGGGCCCGTTCTCTGATGATGACAACCTCGGTTCGTGCCGGTCCGGAGGAGGGCAGACGTGGCTCAGACAACAGAGCTGGCACGCGGCCCCTCTGGCAATCCAGGCGCGGGCCCGGGAAAACGACAGGCTTGGGGTCTGCGTGCATAAAACACGCAAAGGCCCCGCGGACTCACTCAGCAGCCCGAGAGACCACCGGTAGGGGCACTGGGCCCTTGGGGGCTCTTATCCATAAGTGGGTCACGTTCATTCAGGGGTTCGACCCGAGAGGGACCGAGATTTCGGCCGCCCTGGACCCCGGGAGCGCACGGGGACCCGAACCGGAGGACTGAGGCGTGACACGGACAGGATGGGGGCGGGGGGAAGCATGTTTCTCTGGTCCCTTCTTCGACCTGGTCAGCAGGCGGCCAGAGCCGGAGCCGGAGCCGGGCCCGGGGGAAACAGCTGGCAAATCACAGTGTTCTGAGAGCGGGGCACTTACAGCACCCGTAGCGGCTGAGCTTTCCTTCTTCTTGTTTTCTCACACTGGGTCCTTGTTGAGGACCATGGCTAGGACCTAAACCTCGAAAAGCCAAGGAGTCCGCCTCTGACAACCAAGCTTTATTGCAAATGCAAATGGCGCCTAAAAGAAAAGTTAATAAAGTATTAAGATTTCAAAGAAAGAATCTTACATGAAAATAAAGAGGCTAAGATGTTTCTCCAGGGACGTTCTGCATGTTCCCCCCATCGCTAAATTAAAGTTATTGCTCATGTTGAGGTCTTAAGTCATTGGCCTGGTTGTTCTTGATATTTAAGTTTTCTATCTCTATTGAATTCGAATTATATAAATTATATAAATCATATTTTTCTTAAGTGTGATGACATCTAAGTTTTCACATTTTTTACATGCCATTTAGAAAAATCTGCTATGCCATTTAACTTTTCTAACTTCTTTTTATAGAATTTTGTAAAAGAAACGCATACGACTGTTTTAAATGTCTTTTCTCGATGCAGGCTTCTCATTTATTTCTTACTTTTGCAATGTTTTGGTTAATAACCCCTTCCACTTGTTAAAATTATTTTAAGTCGTGCTTTATTTTGTTTACTTTCTCCCAAGAACCAGTTATATTTCTACTTTTTAAAAGTATAACACACACACAGAGGCTGCACATCATATGTACACAACTTAAATTCTTCAACCCATAGATCCCACGTTTGCTGTGCCGGGGACGGAAGGAAGGGGAGGAGCGCAGAGACGGAAAGGTGTCCCTGGGCCAGATCTGGAGGAGCACAGGCCGCTTCTGCTCGGAGTCACTGACTGGGACTCAGTCATGTAAATGCAGGTAACAAACTTCTACAGAGGCTTGAATGCACCTCAGGAAACAGCCAGACTGTGCTATAGGTGGCAAGGTATTTATTCATGGGGAGACCTTGAAGTCAATGGGAGAGCGCAAGAGGGTACAGAGTATTAATTTCATAGTCAAGGCTTCTAAATATACTGGCATTTTTACTTTAAATTGTAATTTGATGAGAAACTGTCCGGCAGATACTTTCATTTTAACCATGAAAAATTCGCAGGTCTCTTCATGATCACGCAACGAAGGGATATTGAACATAAAGATCAGTTTTCATTCATAAAACCCTATTTTTTCCAAATTAGTTCACTTTTTCTGCTATCGTGTTTATCCAGTCACATGATATCTGATAAGTATTTTTAAATTTTAAAATATCAGTTTTAACCCATATCTTCAAATTATATAAAATGTGAGGAACAACCTGCATTCTGAAAGCAGTTATTTGGAGATGTTTTCATTGTATGTGATTTTGTTGTTTCTTTTTAATGACTTGAAAACTACAAAACTCCCAATGTTTTCACACAGCTACCTTGGAAATCAAATTTTCTAACTTGTTCAAAATTCTCCTAACTAAAAAAACAGAGATTTAAATTCTATGTTAATATATTTTTTAAAAAAAAACAACAAAAGCATTTCGAATAGTTTGTCAGGAAGTAGCACCCATAGAAAAAACAACGTGCTAGCTAAAGTTCATTCAAAGTTGGCATAATCGGCAAATGAGAACGCCTTTGAAAGCACCACATTTCACTGAACCGAGAAATAATAAAGATACGTAACAGTCTCAGAGATGTCAAAATACAAACCCAAACAGGCGCACCTTCGAGCCTGAACTGGGTGGTGCGCAGGTTGAGCTACTCGAGTCTCCTACTTGCAGCTGCAGATCACTGTGAGGTTTCTCCTTCAGACGTGACAGCCCCTAATTTTCATCAACGCAGTAAAGCAAACTTAGAACCAAACCTTCAATTTGCGGCCTCACAGAGGGTTGGGGAAGATCCTGAAGCGTAACAGGTCTGTTCAGTCGCAGCGTGGCCGTGTTCAGGCAGATCACGGGCGAGGTACCAGGAGGCACAAGGGGCCTAAGTGGATATTGACGTATTTTTTAAAGATGTCATCTTGTTTTATTTCTCTGAATCACAGAATAACTGTTGTATGCATGCCTGGTTTTAAATGAAAATACTCACTAAACAAGAGATATAAATTGTAAGTGGAATGCATACATAAAAAAACATGTTGGGGAAGGATTTTTACCAAAACGGTTCCTTAAGTAAGATGTCCTGAGGTCCTGGGCTCTCCTCGGCCTGGTGTGCAAGCCCCTGCGATTCCCGCCCCCGTCGCTCGCACCCCTCCTTGGTCCGGTTTAGGCTCCCCTGGCCTGAATGCTTGTGGCCTTCGAGTGGCCTGTGACTGAGATGTATTCTGACCGGTCCCTCTGTCATGGTGCCATCCCTTTCTTCTCCAGAGATTAAATACTTTTTTCTTTTAAAAATATATCGGCATGGGTGTCACCACGTGGCCCACGAATGCCTTCTGTCTGCCCCGGAGAGGTTTTTTTTAAATATGTTTTTATCGATTTTATAGAGAGAGGAAGAGAGAGACAGAAACATCAATGAGAAAGAATCATTGACTGGCTGCCTCCTGCAGGCCCCCTACTGGGGGTCGAGCCAGAAAACCCAGGCGTGTGCCCTCACCAGGGACTGAACGGGCGACCTCTCGGTGCTCAGGGAGATGCTCAACCCACGGAGCCACACACCCAGGACTACCCCGGAGAGTCTCCGTGACCACATTTGGACCCTGTGCCCTGCCTCTGTTGGCACGTCTGCCCATCGCCATCAGGCCCAGAGCTCTTGCGAAGACCGCGGACCCCTGAGTTGTCCTCAAGTCTCCTAATCTACCCCAGCCTGTGGCTCTAAGGCACCCAGTACCTTATTTAAATGAACAGAAGAAACATGAAAATAGCAAAAGCAAGAAATCCATTTATTGACTTCCTGCCGTGATCCAGGAACTGGATTATGCTACTCACACGTCCACTCGCCGGTGAAATCCTCCGTCTCCCCGCGTGAGGAAAGCGCTCCGAGACGTTAAATACCTGCTGTGTGATTAAAGGATTAGCAAATGTCAGAGACAGAAAACGGGTCATTCAGGCCTTCTTCCTCGCGTCTTAGGCCACCTTACCAGCGATGAAACTGAATTCTAATGTTTGCTGATGTGGTATTTTATTGAAAGCTGACTGTCTTTTAATTACCTCTTCCCTCCTGTTTCCCTGGTCCCCACGGGCCGGGAACAAATCCACAACTTACTGTATCTCCCTGTCTTTTTAGAAATGTCTCTTGGCACCTCTCAAAAATTGTGACTAATAATAATGAAAAGTTCTCTTGAAAGGGACTCTGCTTCTGAGTTTACCCAGTGTCACTGTCTTTGCCATCCCTTGTCACCCACAGAGCATGCGGAGGGGAAGGGAGTCAAGGAGACACTTCGGCCTGGACAGCGCCTGTGGTCACCAGGATCTATTACCAGAGCCAGACTTTCATGTCACTTAACTGGGACCCAATTACTCCTACAGGGAGAGCCGCCAGCTTGAGGGGTTCTCAGGGGAGCAGACAGGTTGGATTCACATGGTCACGGGGAGCCTCCTGCTCAGAGCCAAGCTGACCCTCAGACCGGCAGTTACCCCGAGTGACTCGTGAAAAGACTTGAGTTCAACACCTCTGCCTTTGGACCACTCCAGTTTCAAAATAATCACTTAGTCTACTCTTGAGCTCACCAATAATTAGCAGTCCCCTTCCAGTCATGTATATTTATAGAAGAGAAAAGATTTCCATACAAACCCCGTTAGCACAGCGCCCCCAGGGAGTCTGATTGCAGAGCCCTCCTTGGGAAAGCGAGGGTGCAGAAGGAAGTTGACTGTTACACTTAAAATGAACACACACGGGTCAAACGCCAACCAAATCTGAATTTAAAGAATTGACAGTCAAAGTAGATACTCTTTCCATTGAAATGATGTTTGTGCCCGGCCGGGTGTGGCTCGGCAGGTGAGCATCGACCTGTGATCCAGGAGATTGGGGTTCAATTCCCGGTCAGGGCACATGCCCAGGTTGTGGGCTCGATCCCCAGTCGGGGGCCTGCAGGAGGCAGCCGATCGATGACTCTCTCATCAGTCATGTTTCTCTCTCTCCCTCTCCTTTCCTCTCTCTGAAATCAATAAAGTCATATTTTTTTAAAAAAAGAAATGATGTTGGTTTTTACCCTCTGGGAGGTACTTAACCACAAATTTCCATAGTAAGTAAATTTTCTGAAATCCATTTACTTATATTTCAGATTTTAAAAGCTCACAGAAAGAGGGACCTAAAAATTAATTTTCCTGACTACCATCCCGTGACTGGCCCCCCACCGCCACTCCACACACACACACAAAAGATGACCCTTGTCGGTCATAGAGCTGAGTACATCTCATGCTGGGAAACTTGTTACTTATAAGAGCAGTGAATCTTTTTAACCGTTGCCTCTTAGAATTGTCTTTTTTTCCATTTCGTTTAAATTCGTACATGTGCACTCCACCTATTAGTCTTACTTCTGTTTCTCTGCCAACAGAAAATTCGGTGAAATTCAAATGTGGCATCAGGCTTCCGAAAACCACTTAAAACACTCGAGAACGTGAGTTTCTTTCCATGAGTTTTATCCCATTGTATTATGTTCTTTTAAGACCCACAAGATCTTGACCTTTAAGATTCACATGCAGGAGATATTCAATTCTTATTGGAAAACCTATAAAAACATAGAAGTATTTTAGATACACATAAAAATGCACAGAAAATAAGAAAGTGAACGAAAATTGGACTCTGAGTTAGAGAAAATGGGGCGAATAAATGAATGAGAGAAGAAATCAACAGAGGGCAAAACATAGGCTTAGGTGGAAAACCCGCAACAGTGAGTAATTATCTTCCATGGTGATGCAAAGAAAAGGGGGAGACCTTGGAAGTCTGTCCCAGTTCGACGAAGCTGATTGGGAGGACGACCTCTAAGGTAATGCCGCTTAAATCTTCTGCGTGACACGCACCAGTCGTGTTTGAGTGATTCACACATGTTGACTCATTGCATCTTCCCAGCGAGCCCGAGAGGCCGTTACTATTTCTCTTTTTATTTTATTTTATTTTATTTTGTTTTGTTTTATTTTATTTTATTTTATTTTATTTTATTTTACTGTTTCTCTTTTTAAAGATCACAGAAAGGAGATGTGTGGATATGAGCAATCTGGCCGAGGTTATGCAGCAGGTTAAGCAGAGTGTGGTCTTAGGCCCTGACATCCCCCTGAAAGGCCCCACTTCTCATTCCTAGGCGTCCATGAGACTGAGTCGTGGGGTCAGAGGCTCCTGCCACCTCCTGGGAGGTGACTGGGAGGTTTTGTCCGAGGAGGTGAGGGAGGTTGTTTGAGTCCAGAGGCGGCGACACCAAAGGGCCCTGGTTAGAACCCCTGGGGTTAAGGGAGGGTGATTTCATGGTGAAGGAAACGGCATAAGGGATTGCCCATCGCAGGGCATGTTTCGAGAGCCAACGGGGCACGTTGAGAATTCAATTAGGACAAAGGCACCAAGCACTTTTCACACTAAATCAGAGGAAATGAATATAAAACCTTCTTCGTGTCATTCGCATATCACCAAGCAAGACCCCAGCCAATGAATTAAAGTTGCAGACGTCCAAGGGAACGAGAAGGAAAGCGCGGACGTCTCTGGCGGATGTGAATATTCTGCTCTGTCATTTCTCTCCCGGGGGCAGTAACACTTGCCTACGTGGGCTGGTGCGTTCGGGAAAGGGCAGGGCGGCCCGGAGACGCGGCGGGTGGGCACCCGGGCGCGCGGCCACCCCCAGGGCTGGCGGCCTTCCTCCGACGCGGGCTTTCGGTGGCTGTAAGCATTCGGGTGGCGGTGTCCCGGTCACTTGGCCTCTCGCTCTCTAGCTGGTAGCTCTGAACAGCCGCCCGTGTGCCCTTTCGCATCTAATTTGAGCTTCGACCCCTCTAGGGCCCGAGGTTGGGCTCTGCCGAGCGCAGGGTGTTTGTTCCTGCCCATTACAAGCAAAGCTGCGCTTTCCATTTCCCGCCACAACAGCCATCGGAGAACAGGGGTGGGAACAGCGGGAATTTCCCTTTTAAAGCCATTCATTCTGCGTGACACAATGGGGGGAAAGGCTCACGACACGTTTCTATAGATTTGAGGGGGATTCATAAAAATCGAGACCGATTAGGCTGCCGGTCAGACTTAAGAAGAAACGCGCGGTCTCATCTGTCCCCTTGCGGGCGGCCGGAAGCGGAGCCTGGCTGGTCGCCGGGTGATGCTTCGGCTCTCGCGCCCTTACTGGTTGTGATCTCACTGGTTTCGATTCGTCTTACTCAGGACATGCGTTTTCGGGTTGCGTGTTGAAGCTGGATTTCTAACGAGGGTCCTGGGCGCGTTGAAGGAGAAAGAGGAGCCCCCGGCCGGCACCTGGAATCCACAGGCAGCCAAGGCGCACAGGCCCCTCCTCGCCTGGCAGCGCGGCCTTCTTCTCCTTGGCGGGTGCACGGGGTCCGTTTTAAGAACAAAATTATTAAAGAATCAACAACAGGTTTTAACGGTACCTTCCGGATATAAGTTCTGTCTCAGATACTTCCTCCCAGTCTATAGCTTTTCTCTTTGTTCCCTTAACTGTGCCTCCCGGAGTAAATATTTTTAATTTTGATGGAGCCCAATTTATCAGTGTTCTCTTTCATAGACCAGGCTTTTCATACAATGCTTTGAAATGCATCTGCTGTGTTTTATTCTAGAAGATTTATAGTTTTGAACATGCAGAGTGAAAAGCCATGTGTTGGAAAGACTACCTTTTATCCACTGACTCGCTTCTGCAAATCTGTCAGCCAGCCTCTGGCCCTGCTGGCGGAGGCGGATTCCCGGACTCGGTGCTTTTCCCGGGTCCCTGTGACTGTCCCATCCTGTCTCCAGTATTGCAGTTTGATGGATAGAGTTAAAATCGAGTAGTTGGTGATTGCTCCAAACACATTCTTTTTCAAAAATACTTTAGCCCTTTTTGTTCCTGGGCTGAGGAATTCTGGTTTAGAGTATATTCTCATTTCCCCTTACATATATTTTGATCTGATTTTAACTGTGTGTGTTTTTCTAAAGAAAACCACTAGTTGTTCAGTATCATTTATTTTAAAAGTTTATATTTGCTCTAATGATTTGAGAGGCCATTTTTATGACATGTTAAATTTTCATATGTACTTGGGTCTCTTTTTGGATTTCCCATTCTATCTGTTTGTCTGTCACTATGCCAGTAGTGTGCTGTCTTAACTAAAGACTGTTACACTAAGTTAAAATATTTGGTAAGATTAGTACCCCATTCTAGGTTTTCTTTTTCCAACAGTTTTTGCCTTTTTTTCTTTTTGCATAGCTCCATACAAAACGTACTAGAATTTGTTAAATTTATAAACTAACTTACAAAAAAAAAATCAACAAACAATGTAATTTTAAGTCTAAATATAAAAAATAAAACTACAATATAAACCAACAAAGCATAGGTTGTAATAAGTTCACTGAATAGCAAAAATGCAGGTCTGAAAATAAGTTCCTAAATCAGAGGTTAAAAGGGCTTTTATAGGTCAACAAAAAAAATGAAGCTTGGATGTAAGGAGAAAGGTTCAACCTTGGTAATCTATTTTTATATCAAGCAGTAATGGAAAGTCCATATTCTGAGTACTTGTTCCTGTAAAATATAAGTATGTAACCATATTTTCTGGTAGGAAAGAAAAAAATTCCAATAAAAATTGAAGAAGTGAATCTCAATAGACTTTGACAGCAAGTCAGCTAGAGAACTCCCTGGAATCATTGCTTCAGGGTCACATTCTTTGGCAAAAAAACGATGGGAGGAAAATGGTTTTATATTTAGTTTTGCTTCCTTGCTCAAGAAGATGCTTATTATGATATTTATATAAAATATTTCAATGACCTCTTCATAGAGTTCAAAATATATTAGTTCAGAAAGCTACTAACCAGAGTGTTCTGACAACGCAGAGAATCAAATTCGTTAAAAAACAAGTTTAACCTCTTAGTTTCAGTTTTGTAGTTACCAGAGTTACCTGATTCGTACAACGTTGCCTTGTAAACTTAGACTTTTCCAGTGAGCCAACCTTCTAGCAAGATATGCTGGAAGCTGCCGGCTTGCAAAGGCCACGTCCCACGGTGAACTCGAAGTTTATCTGCAGCTTGTGCTGAGTGGGAATATTTCTATGAAACAAGCAGGGCCCTTCAGCCTCCGCCAGTTGCTTGTAGACACTGTGCCGCTTTCCAGAAAGCTGACAGTCAATCGAGAAGCATCCTGCGTTAACATGACGGGTAATTTCATAAATGTCATGACCCGCATCTTGCTCATAGATGTTGGACGGTTAGCGAAGGCTGGGCTGCATGTGTACAGTGCATACGGTTCCCCACGCTTGCTCCCAGCACTACAGCCTGAATAGGGGGAAGGAATGAACTCACTGGGGCAATAGCAGCCTTGGGCCCATCTCTTCCCAAACTCCTACCACACTCCCGGTTTCTTGTCATTGTTTTTTTAATAAATATGTTTTTATTGATTTCAGAGAGAGAGGAAAGGAGAGGGAGAGAGAGATAGAAACATCAGTCATTGATCAGGTCACTTTTGCACGCCCCCTACCAGGGATGAGCCCAAAACCCAGGCATGTGCCCTGACCCCTTGGTTCATGGGTTGACGCTCAACCACTGAGCCACAAGGCCGTGCCGGTTTGTTATTTTTGTCTTGAAGTCTATTAGCCTAGAATTCTCTTCTTCAATTGTATTATTTGTTACTAAATGTCCTCAGAGACTTTTTTATTTTGTTGAGAGCTGATATTAAGAAAACACAAAGGATTAAATGCATTGACTGTATCATTTCATTTATCTCTTTTTAATTGATGCATATTGACTTTGTTGCATGAGTAATAAGAAATTGCTGTTTTTCATTGCTGGTGACATCTCTAACTCTTCAACCAGTTGTGTTATTTGGAAGTGGCATAAAATCAATCACTGTGGAAGCTTTGACTTTTATTATTTTGGCCATTAGGAGTAGGTAAAATAAATGTCCCATCAATTATTCCACTAACTCCTTTATTATTCAATAAATGAGATTTCAGGGTTTCAGCATTTTCGACCTCGGTCAATCTTTAGGTCAGTTCATGAGATCTACCCACTTTCCTTTAAACATCCCTACATTTTGCACATGGTTCTTTCTGAGTTTCCAAATTGCATTATTCCAGAATTTGTTATACATAACTGATAGACTTATCTCCATTACCTCATTTATTAAATATAAATTTCAAATAATCTGCATCGTATTGCCTGAGTTTTCATTGTCTTTGTTTACAACAATGACAGATATTTAGGTGACATTAATCCCCCCCCATTTTTAAGGAAGACCTAGTACTTACTATACTTACTGCAAGAAGTAATATTGTCAACAAAACCTTCTCTTTGGTATTTAAAACATCCAGTATTCAGACACAAACTTGTATAGGGCTCAACAGCAAACGGAAGGAAGGTAGGAAGGGAGGGAGGAGGCTGCCTTTCCCATTTTTCATTTTTCCCTAAGAAACATCTGGAACCACAAAACGCCCTTTACCATTTTTTTGTAGTTGTAAGGCTTTTACATTTTATTTGAAGTGGTAAAATATTAGTTCTAAGTACACTGAGAAAGGTTAACATATCGTAATCACTATGGAAGCTATGTTCTCTTAGTAATCGGTAGAGTAAATCAACAGAAAATGAACAAAGACAGAGAAGACCTAAAGCTCTTTCAAACGCAGGTGGAACATCAAGAAGACAGACCATAAGCTGATTCACAAAACAAACCTAAAGTTTCGAAAGAATAAAGATCATACAAAATAGGTTCTCTAGCCATAAGGAAATTAAATAGACCCACATATATTGTCAATAACTATTTTACAGAAGTTGAGAAAAAATAGGTTTTTTTCCAACAAATGGTGCTGAAACAACTACATTTCCATGCAAAAAAAAAAAAAAAAAAAAATTCAGCAGAACCCATACCTCACACTTCATACAAAAATTAAGTGAAAATGTATCACAGAGCTAAATAAGAACCAGGAAATCATGCATTTTCCAGGAAAAAAAAAAAACAGAGGAGAAATTTTTTGTGATTATGAACTAAAAGTTCTTAGACACTAAAAGCATGACCCATACGAGAAAAAGAAGCTGAGAAGTTGGACTTCCCCAAAACTGAAAACCTTTGTTCTCCAAAAAATAGTTTCAAGAATGGAATGAAAAATGAGAAGGCATAGACCGGGGGGGGGGGGGGGGAAGAAAAAACAAACTTGCAAATCATAGGCCTAAAAACAAACTTCTATCCAGAGAACATAAAGAACTCTTAAAGCTCAGTGACAAAAACAGGCAAAGAACCGGAACCGACACCGCCCCAAAGACGCACAGATGGCGAACCAGCGCGGGGAAGATGCTGGCCATCGCCGGCCTCCGGGAAAACTCAAGTTGAAACTCCAACCAGGTACCGGCATGTGCCATCAACCAGGCTAAAATAAAATAAGAAGCCATGCGGAGGAAGCAGAGATCTAGCCAACTGGGTCCTTCCCTGAGCCCCCCGTGAGGATGGGGACTTGCTGCCCCTCCCAGGTGGCTGCGGCCCGACCGGCCTCTAGACTGGACATAACCTGGGTTCTCCCTAATGTCCCGTTTTATATCTTACTCCGTTTCTTCAGCCTCCGACTCCTGTGGTGTTGCAGGGATCCGCTCAGAATACTTATTTCATCCAAGTTCTATTTCTTTGTAAAAGTTCAGTTGAATTGTGGAAACACAGGCAGAGGCCGTTACATTTTTAATGCTGGTGTATGACCTGGTCTGATAGTGCAGTAACCCCCAAGCCAGAGTCTACAAAAGTCAGTCTATTTAGTTCAGTATCATGGGAAATTATTGATTTTATTGGGAGGGACACAGCAGTGTTGCATGTATTGGATAAAAACAGTCGTGACGGTCTCTACCTATTCAGATCATCTGGTCTGATCTTTCGCTCTAGTGTTTGTTTCCCACCCATCAGAACATTCTGGATCGTCCGTGACACGATCAGGGCAGGAGAAGAAAGGCCAGCACAGGTCTTACTTCACAGGTTAAGTCGTCATTGCCGTGGGCTTCCTCTGGCCATGGAGGGTGTCGGAAGCCCTTTATCCCATAGGGTCTCCCCAGCACCCTTGGAGATTCCCAATGCACCCCTCCGCCTGGAGATTTTCATCTCAGAAATGCCTCTCCTCTGACCTTGGCCCCAGGCTCTGGGCCACAGATGTCTCCTGGACCCTCCTAGGCATTCCTCTTCAGCACACTCTCCCTTTTGAGTTGACCGCAGCAAAAATTCTCTGTCATGGGTCCCTACCATTGGTGAGATTGAGCAAAGAAAAATAGATGCTATCCAGTTAAATCTGAATTGAGATAAAAGAATCATTTTTAGCATAAGCATGTCCCAAATATTGCACTGACTGTGGGAGACTTAAGCTTCCCTGTCTGGCAGCTCTGGATCCCCTGCTGACGGGGGGGCTGCTGACAGGTGAGCAGTTTCTTCCCATATTCGGCCGCCGTGGGCTGTTCCACCTCTCTCCCTGGAGACTTCAGACACCTGTCTGTGTCTGCCAAGCCCCAGGCCACACCCAGCAGGTCCCAGGCTCCAGGAAACCCCTGGCACTGAGCTTCAGGGGAGAGGAAGCACCTCCCAGGCCTCCCCCCACATGCTGGGGGAGGCTAGACCCAGCAGCCATCCTCCCGAGAGAAATTCCCAACAACCACGAAGGCAGCGACGGAGCTGAGGTCAAGCCCCGGCCACCTCTGTTCCAAGTCCCCACCTCGCGGTCAGCTCTGGGGGCTTCTCTGGCATCAGGCTCAGTGAGCGAAGTTCTCGCTCACCCCGTCTCAGGGGCAGCGGCTCCCCTTCCCCCCATCGTTTCTTTAGGAAGGAATGTCAATGGTTGTATGAATATGCATGAGCATTTCCGTGACTCCTAACACTCGCTGTATCTCATTTTAGGCTGTTTTCCCCAGCTCCTCACAGCTGGCCTGCTGGCTGCCTCCCGCCAGCAAACCCAGGCTGTCTGAGGGAGCTCAGACCTGCGGACACCCCAAGCTCAGATCCGCGAAGGGGCCCAGCGGCCTCCTCAGAGCGAGGTCAGGCGGGGTTTTATTACAGGGCAAAGAGAGTGCAGGCAAGTGCTTGGGTTCGAACAGGCTTCCCAGGGCACTGACCCCACCACCAGCTCTGGATTGAGCCACTGAGCTGCAGGGAGGAACCTTATTATGGTCCATACCCAGAAGGTCAGAGCGGCACATGCTAAGGAGGAGGGATGTAGAGGGTGCCCAGGGGACAGAGAGGAGGAGGTGACCAATAAGCTGGGATGGGCACCACGCCTTTCCCAGGTGGCGGGGCACTTGCTGGAGACCGTGGGGAAAAGCACATGCTGATTGTAAAGAGACGGACAGAATCCCAGCAGAGGGCCAGCCTGGGAGGCGGAACAGAGAGGGGACCGAACAGTGGTGGGCGGGCGGCCCCGTCCTGGGGGCCCGAGAGCCCAGGGCAGAACAGCGGGGGGGGGGGCAGGTGGAGGGAGGTTTACGGACTGAAGGACTGACGGCGTGTCCACTAGAGTCGCGGGAGTATGTCAGAGATTTTTCTTTTTTAATACTTGTATTGATTTTTAGAAAGAGAGGAAGAGAGAGAGAGGGAGAGAAACATTGATGTGAGAAGGAAACATTGACCGGCTGCCTCCTGCTCCCCAGGGTCAAGCCTGCGCCCCGGGCGTGTGCCCTGACCCCGAATGGAACTGCACCCTTTGGTGACGCTCAACCAACGCTCACCCAGGGCCCCTGGGGGAAGAGCAGTTGGCATTCATGCTGCAGTCGAGAGAATCCTCTGACTGGACCCCACATTCACCATTTTTCTGCAGATGGCTCTTTCCTTTCCCATCATTTCCTTTCCGTAATAGAGCAGTTGCCTCTATTATTGCTTCTCGCCTCTGCCAACATTTCGGGTATCCACTCCTAGAAGAATTCATCTTTTTCCTTGTGTGTCTTTACCCTTCACTTCTCTCCCTCCCTCTCTCTCCTTCAGCTCTGCAATGACGAGATCTTGACTTCCTCCACTTTCTACAACAAATAATAGGATTCAATTAAATGTGTCAACCAAAGTGGCCTTGTCTCATTCGTAACATCTCAGGGTTTTTTTTTAATTTATTTTCATCCCAGTGAAAATCAAACTCGTGTTTACTTTTATTTTGATTGAATTCCGTTTGGAGCTGCAGAATTTAAACAGCAACTTACAATTCTGTGAGTCAAATAGCCTCATTTTACAAATTTATGAAATCTTTCCCAGAAAGGTTAATAAGCGTGATTCCTCACAGTAATGGGACCACCGCTAAAAGCCTGCTGAACCTGCGCCCTTTCACCCTTCTCACGAAGCCCGTTTCCATCATAATCAGATGTATTGGGTTTTCTAGAACGTAAGGGGGGGCGTCTGAGAGTTGGACGACTAGGCCCGCGTCACCTGGCAACCTCGACGGAGGTGAACGTTTCCTCCTGCTCTGACTCTCGGGGAAGCACAACAGTGGGTGAGTCTCCCTGTAAATGTCATTGAAACGCTGCAAGTGTGAGCTGCCCTGTTCTTGCATCTGTCTCCGAAACTGTGCTCAAACCAACACTCGCCATCTCCTCGGCCTGACTCATTAGTCTATTAACCTTTCCTTAGCAAGCGGCAGATGGAGCGCTGCCAACGTCATAAACAGTAAACTCCTTTTTGTATCTCCCCACACTCACAGCATTTGCAGGAGAGTTCATTGGAGGAGAGATCATTATTTTCTGCATTTTCGGGTGGAAACAATGAAAGGCCAGTGAGTGGTTTTACACAAAGGGTTGCCCACGGCGGCAGACCGTGCGCGGAAAGTGATATTTACCCAGGCTGCAGATGGCTTCAGATGACAGGCTTTTAGTTTGTCATTTGGAACCACGGTGACAAGGAGACTAACGTTATTTCTGTATTAAAACGCTTGCACGCCTCCGTGAGTGAGGAATCTGAACTCTTGGCATATTGATTTTAAAATGCACAGTAATCCATACGTCAGTGAGTCAGACAATGAGACCAGTCTGGGTTCCCAGCCAACAGATCCACTTGGAAGACAATGATGGGAAGAGAGGGCGGGGATCGCTGCAACGTTAAATGGGAATAAAGGCTGCATCTTCATCAATGTTGGTTCCGAGGCGCTCTGGTTGGAGAGATGCTGGTAAAGTCCAGTCAGGGGAGCCCTGTGCTGCAGTTGGACTCTCCCGGTCACCCCGTGCCTTGGAGAAGTCCTGTCCTTCACTCTGCCGTTCGCTGTACGTGCTGTGCCCTCCCTGTGCTGGCTTCCCCCACGCCGGCGATAAAATCTTTGTGCAAGACAGCCCTGCAGAGTGTGACCCCGGACCTCCCTCCCAGCCGACATCCATTTGCTTTTAGTGTTTGTCAGGCAATTATCAGATCCACTGTCTTAGCCGAGAGTGAGGATCCTTAAAGCAAGCACCTGACCTTGCCCTTGGCTTAGAAACCAGAACAGCCCGTGTCTAGGGCACTGGAGATTATCTTGCCTGCCTCCAAAAACAAAAGGAACACACACACACACGCACACACACGCGTGGCAGTTCCAATGGCTTTCGGAAGAGAGAATTACTCTTCTCACTGGTTTGACAGAAATCCTTAGGATAAAATTGTGGAAAGAAGCAGTCACTTTCACATGTAACAATGTGATTTATTCAAGAATGTGCCCGGACTGGTTGGCTATTTTTACTTCAAATATTTGAGTAGACTCTCAACTCTGTTCTCCAAGACCAAAATAGGGAAGAAAACTTTCCAAAAAAATGCAACTAGATGTTTAAAACAGTATAGAAGAGTGAAAATAAAACGTCGATAAAAATGTGAAAGAATGTTAGCCCTTCTTATTGGTTTTATTTACTCCTTACATGGGCTTAAAGAACTAAATTAAACAGGCAATTCTGTAGGAAGCAACAGTTTTGAGGTGATCGGCAACGATGCGATTTTTTTCTTAAATTTAAGCCACGATGCTCAGAGTTGACTCGGTGCACAGGGTGCTCAATGCCAGAGGCATGTTCTTCATTCCAGGCAAAAGCCAAAATCAGTTCTCTTCAGCAGCAGCCTGTAAGGACTCGGCGAGGGAAGGAAAGACTGCAGGCTTGCCTCCCCGTGGGCGAGCTCACCCTGGCGTCTCCTGGAAAAGGCTGGGTGCCCGGGTGCCCGCCCAGGCTGCCTAGGCCTGGGGAGATGTTTTCCAGATGTGTCCGTGCAGCTGCATCCGGGCCCAGAGCAGAGACAGATCCCATCCGGTGGCCCTCGGACCTAGCGAAGGCCCTTCCAAGGACAGATTTCACAGACGCACGGAAAGACCCTCCAGGCTGGCACATTTTATGTCTGTCTCGCCCCTGAGCAGCGATAACACACCCGCTATGGAGCCTGTGAGCAGGTCCTTCTTAATCTCATTTCCCATCCAAATCCAAAATGCAAGTTTTATTTCCTGAGGACACGATTTTGTTGGTTTGGTTTGATAGTTTAACTTGACACGAAGTCTCGTGAACTTTAATGAATATTTGCTCTCGCGTCCAAAAAACTTAGCTTCTCTGTGGTGGTTTTTAAGAAACTAAGAAGAAGTGGTGATTACCATTTATTTTCTGTATTTTAGGGGTTAGTTATGACAAGAAGCGTTTCTGAACAACGGGGATAAAAAGATTGCGAGGAAGAGAGTGCGGGTTTTCGTCGCGCAGAAGCACCTGCTGCTGCGGGGTCTCCCGGAGCTCGCACTCTCTCGTTCTCTGCTTCAGGCCCTCTCGGCGACGCAGACGCGGCTGGTTCCTGTGCTGAGCAGGCCGCATCCGAGGGCCGGATTTTATCTGAGCGCCGCGCTAACAATACGCATAAAAATAGCACATCAGACCAGTTCTGAATTTAGAAGAAGCATATAATTGAGCTTCCATTTTCTCCTGGTATTATTCAAATTGCCGTACTAAGTAGACAAAGCAATAAATTTTCCGTCGAGCTTTTACATCTCAGCAAACCTAGAGAATTCAATCTTCAGAATGAGGATGACACACGGAAAACTCGACTTGGAAACCCTCTCAGTCCTCCCAGCGTTCCTCGGAAAGATTCCTTGGCAAGCACCAGCACGGTGTCTAACAGCTTTTGAAAACCTCAGAGCATAGATTGGCAGATCTCACACCCAGCCAGGTCCAAGTCTCCACTGCGGCTAGGACACAGGCAGGAAGCATTGGGAACTGAGTCTTCTAGAATTTTCTGCCGTCAGAGGTCATCCTGGAGCGTGATGTGGCCAAAATAATTTTGATATACATCAAGAATAGTAAGCCCTACTTTTCAGTAAGTTTTCTTTTTGCGGAATACCCACGAATTTGCCTACTGGGACCGCATTTGAAATCATTCCCTGGGTCTTCCATATCGTGGATGTTCTCGGCTACACAATATGCTTTACGAGACAGCAAAATATACGGGCAAACAAACAAAACACAGGGCTCGCCGGGGCTCCGTCCTGCACGTGGACGCAGGGAGCTCTGAAGTGAGAGAGGGTCCCACATAAACCACAGAGGAGGCCGCCACGGGCCATGGGTATGTGACATACAACTGAGTCCGACAAATCTCTTCGACAAGGAGCTAGGGGAGGGCAGGTATTGATCAAGAAATGATTGAAAGGATGGCCCAGGAGAGGGAAAGCTGCAGAGAGGAATGATTAGTGAATAAAAAATAATAGAAACCAGGGACTAGAATTCTTTACACACACACACACACATATATTGAATTCAGAGTGAGAGGAAGAGAGAGAGAGAAACATCAATGATGAGAGTCATTGATCGGCTGCCTCCTGCACGCCCCCGACTGGGGATCGAGCCCACAACCCGGGCCTGTGCCCTGACCAGGAATCGAACCCCGATCTCCTGGATCCTAGGTCGATGCTCAACCGCTGGGCCACGCCAGCCAGGCAGGGACTAGAATTCTTGATGAGACAAAAGAAGAGTTACGGTGGAAACAAATAAATGAGGTTTTCGAGGCTGGGAAGCTTTGATGTGAGTGGGACTCTCTATAACTACCTTAAATTGAATTTCAGACACGTATGTGTAAGGAAGCAGTGTTTTCTCAAGTTAAGATTCCACAAAAATCGTATTACGTTTATTTTCACGTAATTCGTGTGCACTAAAATCATAATAAGTGTGTTATTGTCCTGTGAAGAGTGACTTGTCTTTTTCTGGCTGCCAGCTTGATTTATCCTCAAACTCTGAAAGGCCACCCTGCCGCCTGAAAGCGCTTTGATAAACAACCAGCCTTTGAGGATGAATATTAAACTCATGTCCTGCGCATTGTGCAGTTAATATGCTCTGACAGTTTGCACAAATTCTACTTTTTGTCATCTCCCTTGAGGTCTGAATTATTTGCAGATCCTAAGCATCCAAGAGTGTCTCCTTTTTAAGGATTCCCCCCACTGTCAGCACATTCTAATCAATACTCAGCAGCCAACGTAGGAAGCGAACGCCTGATGAATATCTGTTGCTTGATTAATTTGTTTTTGTTTAATACGAGGGCCTAGTGCACTGCGGCGCTGTTTCAGGTCTTCGTTTTCCAGTCACTTATTTTCTGTGCCAATCAGCTTCTGACCTCAGGATCTACTGTGCTCATCGGCAGTGTCGCAATAACTCTCTTCTTTTGTTGTACAGGGAAAATTTCCTCATTGAAAAGGAGGGTAGATGCTCTCGCTCAAATAAGGTTGGGAAGTTCTGGGTGGAACTCAGTTAACCGAATAACTTTTTTTTTTTTTTAATATATCTTTATTGATTTCAGAGAGAAGAGAGGACAGGAGAGGGAGAGAGAGAGAGAAACATCAATGATGAGAGAGTCATTGATTGAGCCCGCAACCCGGGCATGTGCCCTGACCGGGAATCGAACCCCGATCACCTGGATCCTAGGTCGAGGCTCAACCGCTGAGCCACGCCCTGCCTGGTCAAATAACTTTTTAATGTTCCTTTTGAACTTTCAGCAGCTGTTCAAAACTATGCTTTCCAAATTTATTTTATTAAGCTCCCCTTTTTTTTCCAATAAAATTCTAGTGGGGTTAGAATTTTCTGGGGCTTTCTCCTTGAAAAGTTCTGTCCTAAGTGCCCTGTGTGCCTTCGTCTTTTCCTCGTATCTATCCACCAGTTGCCTCCTTTCCAAGAAAACGTCTACAGTCCCTTATTGCCTAGAGAAATATGTCCAAAATGTGACACAGCCTTCCTGCTGGTCAACCCATCCCGACGGGCACCGTATTGAGCCGGTGTTCGGGACCTCCATCTGTGCTCACATAACCCTCCCGCCTTTCCTGGTAGCCACAGAACAAATTCACGCTCCGCATTCATCCATGGCTCAAATACTATTTTCCTCTCAGAAGCTAATTTTCTTTCCACCTCATAACAACAATTCAAAGTTTTTTACCGTTGACTTCAAAGTCCTTAAATGTCCCTGGCTGCCTCTCCAACTACATTTCCCAGAAATTCAATTTCATCCGCCCAGGGCCCCTTCTCATCCGGG